>NW_027361754.1:5765000-10565000 GCF_039654945.1 Dendrobates tinctorius
TTACCAGCTGCCAACCCCCGCCCAATTCCACGGCCTCTTCCACCAGCCTTCCTCATTTTTGGTAGAAATGTAGACAAAATCCAACAAACTATATAGTAATGTAAAACAAGGTACAAGGTGTCTATAGGACAGGGGAGATTTTGAATTTCTGCAGACACTTGTGGACACTGGACACTTTTGGATTGTGTGAGGCCCACTGATATCTGAGCGCTATGTGACAGGCTCGATGGCACAGCTGTGACCAAAGTGACTAGAGGATAAGGGAGATTTTGAATCTCTGCACACACTTTTGGACACTGGACACTTTTGGATTGTGTGAGGCCCACTGATATCTGAGCGCTATGTCACAGGCTCGATGGCACAGCTGTGACCAAAGTGACTAGAGGATAAGGGAGATTTTGAATCTCTGCACACACTTTTGGACACTGGACACTTTTGGATTGTGTGAGGCCCACTGATATCTGAGCGCTATGTGACAGGCTCGATGGCACAGCTGTGACCAAAGTGACTAGAGGATAAGGGAGATTTTGAATCTCTGCACACACTTTTGGACACTGGATGGACACTTTTGGATTGTGTGAGGCCCACTGATATCTAAGCGCTATGTGACAGGCTCGATGGCACAGCTGTGACCAAAGTGACTAGAGGATAAGGGAGATTTTGAATCTCTGCACACACTTTTGGACACTGGACACTTTTGGATTGTGTGAGGCCCACTGATATCTGAGCGCTATGTGACAGGCTCGATGGCACAGCTGTGACCAAAGTGACTAGAGGATAAGGGAGATTTTGAATTTCTGCACACACTTTTGGACACTGGATGGACACTTTTAGATTGTGTGAGGCCCACTGATATCTGAGCGCTATGTGACAGGCTCGATGGCACAGCTGTGACCAAAGTGACTAGAGGATAAGGGAGATTTTGAATCTCTGCACACACTTTTGGACACTGGACACTTTTGGATTGTGTGAGGCCCAATGAATATCTGAGCGCTATGTCACAGGCTCGATGGCACAGCTGTGACAAAAGTGACTAGAGGATAAGGGAGATTGGATTGCTTTTAAAAAAGCAGTTTGCGGAGCAGTGGGTAAACAGCAATGCAGGAATGTCAGGAAGCCTTAGAAGGCAGCCCAACAACCAACACCACTGATACACCACTATATAGCCTCCCCTTGCACTGCACACACAGTGACTGGTGTGTTGTGCAGGCCAAATGGCTAGCAGCAGAAGCAGTTTTTTTTTCTTCTCAGCAGGACAAAAAAAAAAAATTGGGATTGCTTTTAAAAAAGCAGTTTGCGGAGCAGTGGGTAAACAGCAATGCAGGAATGTCAGGAAGCCTTAGAAGGCAGCCCAACAACCAACACTACTGATACACCACTATATAGCCTCCCCTTGCACTGCACACACAGTGACTGGTGTGTTGTGCAGGCCAAAACGCTAGCAGCAGAAGCAGTTTTTTTGTCTTCTTCCCTGCCTAACGCTCTCCCTACAGAATCAGCAGCAACCTCTCCCTATACTAAGATCGGCAGAAGTAAGATGGCGGTCGGCGTGCACGCCCTTTTATACCCCATGTGACGCCCACCAAAGCAAGCCAATCACTTGCATGCCCTTCTGAAAGATGGTGGTGACCCGTGCCTATGTCATCACGTTGCCCACAGTGTCCGTGGATCCTGATTGGCTGAAAAAGAGCGCAAAACAAACTTTTGAAACGCGACTTTGGCGCTTAAGTCGCCGACCTCGTGGCCGACCTCATCCTAGGGTCGGGTTTCGTTTCATGAAACCCGACTTTGCCAAAAGTCGGCGACTTTTGAATTTTTTCGACCCGTTTCGCTCAACTCTATGAGCGGGTATTCAGCAAACACCCACTAGATTTTGGGCAGGCAAAAGGGGTTCACATCATATCCCCACTGGAGACCATCCACCCATAAAGGAGAGGTACAGACCTATACCCCCAATGCAATATCAATGTGCTAAGAGTATGCTGAGAGAGATGAAGGAAGCTGGGGTTATCAAAGACAGTTGTAGCCCATGGGCAGCTCCAATAGTTTTTGTAAAGAAAAAGGATGGTACCATGAGAATGTTTGTTGATTACAGGAAAATTAACAGCATTACACATAAAGATGCCTACCCATTACCCAGAATTGAGGAATCATTAGCTGCACTTAAAACTGCTAATTACTTTTCCACCTTGGATCTCACCAGTGGGTATTGGCAGGTTCCCGTGGCAGAGGCAGGCAAGGAGAAAGCAGCATTTACCACTCCAATGGGTCTCTGTGAGTTCAATTATATGCCATTTAGGCTCTGCACTGCTCCAGGAACATTTCAACGGCTGATGGAGTGCTGCCTGGGACACATGAACTTTGAGACGGTCCTGTTGTACCTGGATGATGTCATTATTTTCTCCAAAACATATGAAGATCATCTGGAACACCTGGATGAAGTGTTTGAAGCTTTGTCCAATTTTGGCCTGAAGGTGAAGCCTTCCAAATGCCACCTCCTGAAGCCCAAGGTACAGTACCTCGGTCATGTGGTCAGTGCAGAAGGTGTGGCACCAGATCCTGATAAGGTCACAGTCATCCGGGACTGGCCGAAGCCCAGCAACCTTCATGAAGTACGCCAATTCCTTGGACTGGTAGGCCACTACCGAAGATTCATCAAAGGCTTTACTGAAATAGCCATCCCTATGCAAAATCTTCTGGTGGGGCAGTCCAAGAAGACCAAACAGAAAAATTCCGCCTTTGAATGGACTGAAGAGTTGGAAAGGTCCTTTACCAGATTGAAGATGGCTCTCACAGGAGATGAAGTTCTGGTCTACCCAGATTATGACAAACCCTTTGTGCTGTACACTGATGCCAGCAACGTGGCACTAGGAGCAGTACTGTCGCAGGTACAGAATGGGAAAGAAAGAGTGATCTCCTACGCCAGCAGGAAGCTGCGCCCCACTGAGAGGAACCCTGACAACTACAGTTCTTTCAAGCTGGAGTTCCTTGCCATAGTCTGGGCTGTCACCAAAAGGTTCAAACATTACCTAGCCTCCGCCAAGTTCACTATCTTCACGGTCAACAACCCGTTGACGCACTTGGACACTGCAAAATTAGGTGCACTGGAACAGCGATGGATGGCTCGGCTATCTAACTATGAGTTTACCATCAAGTATCGGGCAGGCACAAGAATGCCAATGCTGATGAGCTGTCCAGAATGCCTAACCTACTAGATGCAGGAGAAGACCCTGAGGCTCTTGAAGAAATAGAGTTGCCTCCCTTCCACCGGCCAATTGCAGCCCAACGTGCCCAAGGAGTGAGAAACCGATGGTCTGGCTTGAAGGAGGTCACCCTGAATCCATTGCCCCATCATGATTGGGCAGAAACACAAGATAGTGATCCTGCAGTCCGCCTGGTGAAGGAGCTGCTGACACGAGCTGACTCACGTCCAGAGTCGGATGCTCCTGAAGAAACTCAGCAGTTGTGGAAGGAGAGAGGCTGGCTGTTAATTTATGAAGGGAAGCTGTGTCGGAGGAGTATCAATGCCCGCACTCATGAGCTGGTTTGGCAGGTGATAGTCCCAAAGAGAGAGGCATCAATAGTCCTGGAAGCATACCACAATGGAGCTGGACACTTCGGATGGAAGAAGTTGGAAGCATTGCTCCGAGAGAGGTTCTACTGGGCTGGTATGAGGAAAGCCATTGAGAGGTGGTGACGGGAGTGTGGACAATGTAACCTGCACAGAAAAGATCGGGACAGCCAGAGAGCTCCTCTACAGCCAATCATCACCAAACAGCCCCTTGAGTTGGTAGCCCTGGACCATGTGAAGCTGGTTCCAAGCCGGTCAGGCTACATCTATGCTCTTACCATTGTGGACCACTACTCAAGATTCCTGGTAGTTGTGCCTGTCAAAGATCAGATGGCCAGGACGGCAACCCGAGCATTCCAACAGCACTTCTGTAGACCACATGGGTATCCTGAAAGAGTGCTTACGGATCAAAGTCCCACTTTCAAGGCAGAAGTGTTCCAAGAATTCTGTAACTTGTATGGTTGTAAGAAGATCCGGACAACACCGTATCACCCACAGACCAATGGCATGTGTGAGAAGATGAACCAGGTAGTGATTGACCTCCTGAAGACTTTGCCCTTGGAGGAGAGGAATCTGTGGCCAGAGAAGTTGCCCGACCTGGTGGACCTTTACAACCATATTCCAGTGATTTCCACCAACTGAACCCCAGCCTACTTAATGAGAGCAAAACCTGGTAAGCTGCCTATTGACTTGGACATGGGAGTCCTGACACCGGAAGTAACGTCACCAGATGCTGACTGGGACACGGAGAGGCAGCAACAGTACCTGAGAGTTCAAGAATGTGTGGAGAAAAGTCTGGCCCAGGCAAGACAAAAGCAGGAGAAGCTTTACAATCAAAATGCACCTGCCATTCCTTTGTCGCCGGGAGAGCAAGTCTTGAAAAGGAAGAGAAGATTACACAAATTGGATGATCAATGGGAAGCTGAACCTTATACCATTCTGCCCTCGAACTTTGATAATACTAAGGTATGCCTTGTTAGTGAAGATGGAGGAGAGACCTCAGCAGCGGTATCGAGAGATCATTTGAAGTTATGCCCTGACCAGTTAAAAGAAAGAAAAGAAGAACCAGATAACATCCAACCCATAGTGGAAGAAGAGAAGGTCAGCACAGTGCTTGGAGAATTCCATGCGAATGTGACTCAAGAGAGTGACTCAAGAGAATCAGGAAAATCGGGTAGCAGATGCCACACCAGCAGTGGACCCAGAGAACCCTTGATCCTGCTAATCTGGGATCCCTGTGCCATGCAGAACCCCCAGTAGTGTATCCAGTACATTACCCACTACACCAGTATTACGCAGGTCTACCCGCATTACACAAGGGATACCCCCCATCAGATATTGTATCTAGCTATAGATAAATGTAATTGTTGAAATTGGATATGTATATATGTAACTGTTTTTCAAGTTTTGTGCCTACAGGTAACCTGTAAGAGTTTCCTTTGAATTTGCCAGTTTTATTTTATGGACATTGTACCACAGGACTTGTGTGTGGTCAAAAACTTTCCTTGTAAATATTTCACCATTTGCCCAGGAATGGACCGTGGACATTGATGCTTGGATTTATCATCATAGGACCATTTTGGAAGCTCTTGGTCTTTGTAACTTTTCAATTTTTAACTCTTGTACAATTATTATTGTTTACTGTTTATATGCTTCATGTTTTTTTTGTTCAGCCCAGGAGTGCTGACTTGCACTAGGAGGGAATGTGGCGCCCCCAGGAGTATGGCCACCACAGTGGCTTTGCCTTCCACCAGGGGAGGGTAATGCCAGGCTTGGAGGCAATGATGGGTCTCTCTGGCAGTCAATCTATGCATGCAACACAGTTCCACTCCAGGCCAGCAGGGGGAACTCTGAACCGGGATTAAGGGGAGGAGTGCTCTCTGAGGGCCAAGAGGAAGGAGTGGTCAGTTAGACTGCAGAGGGTAAAGGGTGCAGATGTGTGGAAGGAGCGCTGAGATAGAGCTGAGAGGAAGAGCTCATCTCCCGTAAGAGCGCATGAACTGGAGCCTGGTCTCCACGGTTGTACGGATACTAACTAACGGTCCTGCAACAGACACCAGAGGAGTAGGAGGCTGTAAATGCCCTACTCCCATCTAAGACTTGAGGGCACAACAGCAGCTTGGATAGAGAGCCGGGACTCAGGAGAAAGGAGCCCTCGAGATAGGCTACAGCTGTCTGCCGTGCAAGTAAGGTTCTTGAGAACATCTGACAGGGGGAACTTCAGTGTAACTCAGTACTAGGAGTACTTCATTCAAACAAGCGCTAGGAAGGAGACTGCACAGCCCGTCTGCTGAGAGAAAATTCCTGAGTTGCTTCCAGGCTAGCCTGCTCCATTACCATCTGTAATCAGGACCCTGGACTGTAGTTATCAAGTAAAGGTACAGAAATAGCACCTCGCTGTGTCTTGTCTGCTTCCTACCCTTACGGCACTGCTACATCCCCGTGCCAACCACCTCTACGCTGCCCTGGGACTATAGCTTCACCTGTGGGGAGCTTTTACACCCTTGCTGCACCATACCATCAGTCCCAGCAGATCTGCATGCAGCGTTGGCTTAACACCTCCCTTGCCGAACACCACAGGTGGCGTCACAAACTATTCATCTAACTGCATTCCACCATTCACATCTTGCTATTACTTGGGCGCCCAGGGCCATGGTCCGGGTCACCGCTGCTGTGACACATCCCACTGATACCGGCCCGGTACCGAGTACCCCACAGCCCTGGGAGGGCGACCCACTATTGATCTGCCCGCACAGGTTGGTTGACAGCTAGGAAGGCAACATGGATGAGGATGCACAGAACAGGGCGATAGCGACCGAGACGAGGAAGGCCTGGGTGAAAAGCAGAGATTCCTGGCAAGCATCGGAGGCAAAGGATGTCCCAGGCTGTACAGGGGAAGCTGCAGCTGAGAGATGGCTCCGGTCAGTAATCGCTCATCCTCTGCAACTTCTGCAAACTTTCCAACTCTAGTCATATCAGAAGCTATCAGGAAACCGGCTGCCCCGTATTTCCTCATCATATGTCCCCCCTCGCTCCCTTGCCCGGGTGCCATTGTTGGTGTGTTTCCCCCCTCCCTTGCCCGGGTGCCATCGTCAGTGTGTTCCCCTCTCCCTTGCCTGGATGCCATTGTCGGTGTGTGTGTCCCCCCTTGCCCAGGTGCCATCGTCTGTGTGTGTCCCCCCCAACTTGCCTGGGTGCCATCATCAGTGTGTGTCCCCTCCTCCCTTGCCCGGGTGCCATTGGCGGTGTGTCCCCCTCCTCCCTTGACTGGGTGCCATTGTCGGTGTGTGTCCCCCACCCCCTCCCTTGCCACGGTGCCATCATCAGTGTGTGTCCCCCCCAACTCGCCTGGGTGCCATCATCGGTGTGCCCTTCTCCCTTGCCCGGGTGCCATTGTCGGTGTGTCCCCCTCATCCCTTGACTGGGTGCCATTGTCGGTGTGTCCCCCTCCTCCCTTTTCGGTGTGTGTCCCCCCTCCCTTGCCCGGGTGCCATCATCAGTGTGTGTCCCCCACCCCCTCCCTTGCCCGGGTGCCATCATCGGTGTGTGTCCCCCCTCCCTTGCCAGGTGCCATCGTCGGTGTGTCCCCCCATTGCCCGGTTACCATTGTCGGTGTGTGTCCATCCTTGCCCGGGTGCCATCAGTCCCCTGTGCCCTGTGTATCTGTGCTATATATAATTTATTATTGTAAGCAGAAGGGAACGTGTGAAACAGTATTTGATCTTGGGGTAATTGTAGCCCTGTAAATTGATGCAATTAAACCTCTCTTTTGGAATTATTTTGGTCCACGTACTTTTTCATTGGCAGCCTGACACTAGCAAGGCAAAAGATTAGTGGATGCAAAGCCTTACCAGGCAAGACCAAACCTCAATATATCAATATACGCAAAAAAAATAAAGGCAGCACAACAAAGGTCCAAAAAATAGTGGTTTATTGACGCATCATGTCAGGCGACGTTCATTCCAAATGTGGAACTATTTAAAAGTTCCACATTTGGAACGAATCTCACCTGACTGCTCAGGTCAGCCGGGGACTCCCCGCAGCCTCAGTGACGTCAGCGGGAGTCCCCGGCTGATCTGAGGTGAACTGATGAGCATGGGAAAAAAGCCAGAAACTTTCCCACACTTATTAGTTCATCTTCGGGAAGCCAGGGAGGCTGCGCAGAGCTGAACTAATTCATTCTGAAGTAGTTTACAGTGGGGCTGGTCGCATTAGCACCAGTCCTCATTGTAAACTATTTAACCCCTTGTGAAGGATTACAGCGTGGGGCATGACTGAACGGCAGAGAGGTAAGGATATTGTTGCTATTTTATGTTATTATTTTGCAGATTATGGTTTAATTTTGGAATAGCAGAGTAATAAATATTGGTCAAAAACTTGGTGTCTTTATTTCATTAAAAGAATTTTTCATTAATGTCTGTGTGTGTTTTTTAACCCTTTCATAGTCTAGGGTTAATAATGGATCGGTGTCTTATTGACACCTCTCCATTATTAATCGGCTTAATGTCACCTTCCAATCGTAAGATGACATTAACCCTTTGTAATTAACCCATTCGCCACCGCAACAGGGCAATGGGAATAGAGAGGATAAGTGCCAGATGCGCCTTTTCTGGGGTGTCTGGGGGCAGATTTTTGCCCAAAAACAATTGTCCCTCTCAAGGCTATTAAAATCTGCCCTCACTCACCTGCTTTACCTCTCTGGTTGACAAATTACTACGGGAGCCCACGCAATTTTTTACAACGAATTAACCCTTTAAATTAACACCTACACCTCCCAAATTTTACACACAAACCCTCATCTAATTACTAGTGAAAGACATATAGAAAAACATGAATTGAAATGGTTTACTGTATGTAAACCATGTGTCATTTCATGTCGGGTTTTGGAATGGTTTTAATGAAGTCGGCAAATGTTTCAGCGGCTATTCTGCTATGTAGAACTCTATGAAATATAAATATATATATATATTGTGATAAAACACTCCGGGATCGCCTTTGCTGGGGTCAAAGGTCACATGCATTCAGCATGAAACTCAGGCGCAGAGCTGGGATTCGTGTATAACTGACCCTGGGTCAGGTTTATTAACGGTGAAAGCAATGCAAAAGGAAATAAAACATAAAACAAATCCTTGCCTGTCCGGCACTAACTAAACAATGGACAACCTAACTACCAACTGGCGGGCTTCTCCCGTCCAGCCAAACCACAGTTGCAGTGGGCACTGCTTCCACTCACGTGTGTCTCTCACACAGACAAGCTCTCTGTGTTCCCAGGCTGAGACACTCACACAACCACCTTGCATCCTTTTATATCCACCTCCCATTATCCATTAGTGAGCAGGTGCGATACTGACCAGACTAGGCCACATATGAAAGGAATCTGGGCGAGATATACCTGCCCTCATGCACTATTCCCACATGATTCTCACATATCCCCCCCTTCTGCTCAGACCACTCCGGTCGAGCAATGACACCCGCCAAACAGTGCACTCGGGACAGGGCATCTGCATTTCCCATCTGTACCCCTGGGCGGTGCTCCACCGTAAAAGTGTAGGCCTGCAGGGCAAGGAACCACCGGGTCACCCGGCTATTCCGTTCCTTGTTCAAGTCCATCCACTTGAGAGGGGCATGGTCAGTGATCAGCCTGAACTTTCGGCCCACCAGGTAATATTTGAGGGCCTCTAGAGCCCACTTAATGGCGAGGCACTCTTTTTCTACGACTGCATGCCTTTGCTCGTGTTTATTCAGCTTCCTGCTGAGATAGAGGACTGGGTGTTCCACTCCGTCCCTCACTTGTGAGAGTACAGCCCCGATACCGGTATCAGAGGCATCCGTTAGTACCACAAACTCACTGCGGAAGTCCGGAGTCACCA
This sequence comes from Dendrobates tinctorius, assembly GCF_039654945.1. Lineage (NCBI taxonomy): Eukaryota > Metazoa > Chordata > Amphibia > Anura > Dendrobatidae > Dendrobates > Dendrobates tinctorius. The sequence continues at coordinate 5,774,442 of NW_027361754.1, forward strand.
GTACGGGCTGAGAGCAAAGTGCCCGTTTTAGGCTATGGAAGGCTTCTTCAGCCGCTAAGCTCCATTTAATCATGATGGAGTCTTTCCCTTTTGTAAGATCCGTCAGGGGGGTAGCGATGGCTGCAAAATTGGGTATGAACCGGCGATAATAACCGTCGATCCCCAGGAAGGCTTGCACCTGCTTCTTGTTGACAGGTTGTGGCCAGTCCTGAACCGCCTGAATCTTATCAACCTGGGGTTTAACAACACCCCTCCCAACTACATACCCCAAATACCGGGCTTCTTCTAGCCCGATGTGACATTTCTTGGGGTTCGCGGTTAGACCTGCCTCCCACAGGTCGTCAATCACAGCTTGTACTTTCTGGAGATGAGTCTCACAGTCCAAGCTGTAAATGACAATGTCATCCAAATAGGCCGAAGCATACCGCCTATGTGGCCTCAAGACTCGATCCATCAGTCTCTGGAAGGTCGCCGGTGCCCCGTGCAGTCCAAACGGCATATACACATACTGAAATAAACCTTCCGGCGTAGCAAATGCCGTCTTTTCTCTGGCAGCCTCCACCAGAGGGATCTGCCAATACCCCTTTGTTAGGTCTAGGGTCGTAATATACCGGGCTTTTCCTAACCGATCTATTAACTCGTCGACCCGGGGCATGGGGTAGGCATCAAATTTTGAGACCGCATTCAGTTTCAGTATGGATTGCACGTGATTGCACAAAGGTTAGAAAGGGTACCGTATCCCCGGATAACATGTATGGATAGCGTACACATTCAAAATATATGTCTCAGGAGGCAGGCTCATACGGTGTCAGGCCCAGTATGGATTGCACGTGATTGCACAAAGGTTAGAAAGGGTACCGTATCCCTGGATAACATGTATGGATAGCGTACACATTCAAAATATATGTCTCAGGAGGCAGGCTCAGACGGTGTCAGGCACAGTATGGATTGCACGTGATTGCACAAAGGTTAGAAAGGGTACCGTATCCCCGGATAACATGTATGGATAGCGTACACATTCAAAATATATGTCTCAGGAGGCAGGCTCAGACGGTGTTAGGCCCAGTATGGATTGCACGTGATTGCACAAAGGTTAGAAAGGGTACCGTATCCCCGTATAACATGTATGGATAGCGTACACATTCAAAATATATGTCTCAGGAGGCAGGCTCAGACGGTGTTAGGCCCAGTATGGATTGCACGTGATTGCACAAAGGTTAGAAAGGGTACCGTATCCCTGGATAACATGTATGGATAGCGTACACATTCGAAATATATGTCTCAGGAGGCAGGCTCAGACGGTGTCAGGCCCAGTATGGATTGCACGTGATTGCACAAAGGTTAGAAAGGGTACCGTATCCCCGGATAACATGTATGGATAGCGTACACATTCAAAATATATGTCTCAGGAGGCAGGCTCAGACGGTGTCAGGCACAGTATGGATTGCACGTGATTGCACAAAGGTTAGAAAGGGTACCGTATCCCCGGATAACATGTATGGATAGTGTACACATTCAAAATATATGTCTCAGGAGGCAGGCTCAGACGGTGTCAGGCACAGTATGGATTTGACGGCCCAGATTACACAGCGGAGGAGCAGGGAGAGGTAAAGATTGCAAATGCTGGGACCCTGCCCAAGCAAGGGGGGCCCACTCGTGGGCGTCGGTACTGGCACTGGGCCCCTCATAGTACAGCGGTGTGTCTGACGGCGGGTGTGCACCACCACCGTCAGAGACACTTGATTGCACTATGAGGGACCCTGTGCCAGTGCCCGCGCCCAAGAGTCAGCCTACCCACCTGTCCAGGGCAACGGCACTCGCACGGTGTCGTGCGCTAGGTGGTGACCCCGGCCATGGGGGGGGAGGCAGCACAGTTAGGGAGTTTTAGAAAGTGGCATATGTTGATGTTGGACATTCAGCTGATGCAAAAGGCGAAATAGGTGAAGTACCAGGAAGAGGTGGACCAAAGCAAGCCATTTTTCTTTCACCCTATGTGTCATCAGGGGAAGGTGGGATAAAATCCTTGGAAACCCATGCGTGGTTCATTTTAATGAAGGTTAGATCATCCACATTTTGGGTTGACAGACGGGTCCTTTTTTCTGTCAGGATTGATCCAGCTGCACTGAAGACTCTTTCCGATAGCACACTTGCAGCTGGGCAAGCGAGCTCCTGTAAGGCATATTGGGTCAATTCAGGCCAGGTGTCCAGTTTAGCGGCCCAATAGTCAAAGGGGAATGACCTGTGTGGGAGAACATCGATATGGGAGGAAAAGTAGTTTGTAACCATAGTTGACAACTGCTGTCTCCTGTCACTTTCCATCGATGCAGTATTACCAGTTGTGTGAGCGGTACTTGAAAAATCAGTCCACAACATTGTCATGAAACCCCTGTCTCCAACGCCACTTCTGCTGTGTGCACCACGAACACCTCTGCCAAGCTGCCCCCGGCCCGTACGGCTCGTGTGAGAACCATCACCGCTGCTGTGTGCTGGGAATGCCTCAAGCAACCGATTTACCAGAGTTGCTTGTTTATTAGCCAATATTAGGTCAAGGTTCTCCTGTGGCATGATGTTTTGTAATTTGCCTTTATAGCGTGGATCCAGGATGCTGGCCAACCAGTAGTCGTCATCGTTCATCATTTTGGCAATGCGGGGGTCCCTTTTTAGGATCCGCAAGGCATAATCTGACATGTGGGCCAATGTTCCCGGTGTCAATGATGCACTGCGAGTGCTGGGTGGAGGAGCACTTTCTGGCAAATCCACATCCCTCCAGTCACGCATAAACCCTGTACCAGACCTTGCCACGCCAACATTTTCACTTGCCCCACGAGATGCATCCTCCTCCCCTAAGTAATCATCCCCATCATCCTCCTCCTCCTCCTCTTCTTCCTCCACCTCGTCCAGGAGAGGTCCCTGAGCAGACAATGGCTGAATGTCATCAAGGATTCCCTCCTCCCCTTCCTCCTCATCAACATTGGCTGCAGACGCCTGCTCCTTAAGGTGCGTCAAAGTTTGCATGAGCAGACGCATAAGTGGGATGCTCATGCTTAGGATGGCGTCGTCTGCGCTTACCAGCCGTGTGCATTCCTCAAAACACTGAAGGACTTTACAAAGGTCTTTCAGCTTCGACCACTGCACGCCTGTCAACTCCATGTCTGCTCTCAAAGTGCCTGGCCGTGTATCCTCCCACAAATGCAATATGGCCTGCCTCTGCTCGCACAGCCGCTCCACCATGTGCAGGGTGGAGTTCCACCTTGTTGCAATGTTGATAATGAGGCGGTGGTTGGGAAGGTGGAGCAATCGCTGCAGCTTCTGCATACGAACGGAGTGTACAGGCGACCGGCGGATGTGCGCGCACAGTCTTCGCACCTTCTGGAGCAGGGCTGTTAACTCCGGATAATTTTTGAGGAAGCACTGCACCACCAGGTTCAAGGTGTGAGCCAAGCAAGGTATGTGGCTGAGTTTTGAAAGGGCTATGGCTGCCACAAAATTACGGCCGTTATCACTAACTACCTTGCCTGCCTCAAGATGTACACTGCCCAGCCATGACTCAGTTTGTCGCTTCAAGTACTCGGCCAGCACCTCGGCGGTGTGTCTGTCGCCCAAACACATCATCTGCAACACAGCCTGCTGACGCTTTCCAATAGCTGCTCGATAGGGGGACACATCGTGTGCAACAGTGGCAGCTGCAGATGGAGTGCTCGTACGACTGCGCTCTGTGGACGAGCTTTCGCTTCTGGAGGAGGAGGAGGAGGAGGAGGGTCGAACGCCTACAGCCAACTGTTTCCTATACTGTGGGCTAGGCAGCACTGTCCCACCACCGCTGTCCCCTGTGGACCCTGCATCCACCACATTAACCCAGTGCGCAGTGATGGACACGTAACGGCCCTGGCCATGCCGACTGGACCATGCATCAGTTGTGAGGTACACCTTTCCGCTCACTGACTGCTTGAGTGCATGGACAATGCGGTCTTTCACATGAAGGTGGAGGGCTGGGATGGCTTTGCGAGAGAAGTGGCGACTGGGTAGGTCATAGCGTGGTACTGCATAGGCCATGAGTTCGCGGAAAGCTGTGCTTTCCACCAACCGAAAGGGCATCATCTCAAACGAGATTAGTTTGGCAATGTGGGCGTTCAAACCCAGTGTACGCGGATGAGAGACTGAGTACTTTCTTGACCTACTCATAGTGTCTGGGAGGGTGAGCTGGACTTGAGAGCTGCATATGGTGGAAGTAGCGGTGGACAGGGCAGACTGAGAGAGGGTTGATGATGGTGATGGAGTTGGTGTTCTTTCTGATGGCCTAGAATCAGTCTTTCGTTGATATAACAGTGGGATTCCCTGACTGCTGTGGTCTTGCAACGACACCTCAACATTTGCTGCTGTGCTAACCGGTGGGCTTACAGTGGGGGAAACAATGTAGCGTTGCTGACTACCTTCGTTGTGATCAGTTGCACATGTGGCACTTGAGGTTTGGTGTTGTGTCCACGCTTGCAAGTGCATGCTGGTTAAATGTCTAAGCATGCAACTGGTATTCAAATTTTTCAGATTTTTCCCTCGGCTAAAGGTCTTTGCGCACTTCTTACAGATAACCTTGGCCTGATCATGAGGATTTTGTTCAAAAAAGTGCCACACTGCACTCTTCCTACTTTGGCAGACATTTTGCGGCCTAGCACGCTGTGATCTTTTGACCTTCTGGACAAGCTGTCCAGCAACTCTTTTGATGTTTGGAACCTGTCTTTGGAGTGATGTCGATGTCTGCTGTGGATGCTCCTCATCTGAGCTATTGGAAGCAGCACCCTCTTCCCCCAATGGATGCCAATCTGGGTCAACAACTGGGTCATCCATCACCTCCTCTTCTATGTCATGTGCACCTTTCTCTGTGTCACCGTGTATGGTGGTATAGTGTGCGGGAAGGGGCACCTGAGTCTCATCAGGGTCAAAATCTGGCTCTGTACACTGCGAGGACAATGTAGTGCTCTGAATGAATGTACCAGCAGAATCATACATCAGCGGCTGTGCATCAGTGCACTCCATGTCAGATTCATCTTGGCCTGGGTAATTCACCATTTCACTTGATAATCCAGGCATGGTATGTGAAAACAGCTCCATGGAGTAATCAGTAGTATGGCCTGCGTCATCCTTCAATCTTGGTTGGGGTGAAGGACACAAGGAAAGGTGTGGTTCATGAACATGAGCCTCCAATGACGACTCAGTGCTTTTACTTTTTACAACTTCAGAAGAGGAGGCGATAGAGCTGGAGGCTGAGTCAGCAATGTAAGACAAAACTTTTTCCTGATGCTCTGCCTTTAAAAGCGGTTTGCCAACTCCTAGAAAACTAAGCGTTCGAGGCCTTATGTAGCCAGACGATGACGCAGGGTCAGCACCTCCTGCATTCGGTCCTATTTTGCTCTTGCCACTACCATCAGATCCACCACCAACACCATCATTACCAGCTGCCAACCCCCGCCCAATTCCACGGCCTCTTCCACCAGCCTTCCTCATTTTTGGTAGAAATGTAGACAAAATCCAACAAACTATATAGTAATGTAAAACAAGGTACAAGGTGTCTATAGCACAGGGGAGATTTAGAATTTCTGCACACACTTGTGGACAGTGGACACTTTTGGATTGTGTGAGGCCCACTGATATCTGAGCGCTATGTGACAGGCTCGATGGCACAGCTGCCTGTGACCAAAGTGACGAGAGGACAATGGAGATTTTGAATCTCTGCGCACACTTTTGGACACTGGACACTTGTGGATTGTGTGAGGCCCACTGATATCTAAGCGCTATGTGACAGGCTCAATGGCACAGCTGCCTGTGACCAAAGTGACGAGAGGATAATGGAGATTTTGAATCTCTGCGCACACTTTTGGACACTGGACACTTGTGGATTGTGTGAGGCCCACTGATATCTGAGCGCTATGTGACAGGCTCGATGGCACAGCTGCCTGTGACCAAAGTGACGAGAGGATAATGGAGATTTTGAATCTCTGCGCACACTTTTGGACACTGGACACTTGTGGATTGTGTGAGGCCCACTGATATCTGAGCGCTATGTGACACGCTCGATGGCACAGCTGCCTGTGACCAAAGTGACGAGAGGATAATGGAGATTTTGAATCTCTGCGCACACTTTTGGACACTGGACACTTGTGGATTGTGTGAGGCCCACTGATATCTGAGCGCTATGTGACATGCTCGATGGCACAGCTGCCTGTGACCAAAGTGACGAGAGGATAATGGAGATTTTGAATCTCTGCGCACACTTTTGGACACTGGACACTTGTGGATTGTGTGAGGCCCACTGATATCTGAGCGCTATGTGACACGCTCGATGGCACAGCTGCCTGTGACCAAAGTGACGAGAGGATAATGGAGATTTTGAATCTCTGCGCACACTTTTGGACACTGGACACTTGTGGATTGTGTGAGGCCCACTGATATCTGAGCGCTATGTGACAGGCTCGATGGCACAGCTGTGACCAAAGTGACGAGAGGATAATGGAGATTTTGAATCTCTGCGCACACTTTTGGACACTGGACACTTGTGGATTGTGTGAGGCCCACTGATATCTGAGCGCTATGTGACAGGCTCAATGGCACAGCTGCCTGTGACAAAAGTGACGAGAGGATAATGGAGATTTTGAATCTCTGCGCACACTTTTGGACACTGGACACTTGTGGATTGTGTGAGGCCCACTGATATCTGAGCGCTATGTGACAGGCTCGATGGCACAGCTGTGACCAAAGTGACGAGAGGATAATGGAGATTTTGAATCTCTGCGCACACTTTTGGACACTGGACACTTGTGGATTGTGTGAGGCCCACTGATATCTGAGCGCTATGTGACACGCTCGATGGCACAGCTGCCTGTGACCAAATTGACGAGAGGATAATGGAGATTTTGAATCTCTGCGCACACTTTTGGACACTGGACACTTGTGTATTGTGTGAGGCCCACTGATATCTGAGCGCTATGTGACACGCTCGATGGCACAGCTGCCTGTGACCAAAGTGACGAGAGGATAATGGAGATTTTGAATCTCTGCGCACACTTTTGGACACTGGACACTTGTGGATTGTGTGAGGCCCACTGATATCTGAGCGCTATGTGACACGCTCGATGGCACAGCTGCCTGTGACCAAAGTGACGAGAGGATAATGGAGATTTTGAATCTCTGCGCGCACTTTTGGACACTGGACACTTGTGGATTGTGTGAGGCCGACTGATATCTGAGCGCTATGTGACACGCTCGATGGCACAGCTGCCTGTGACCAAAGTGACGAGAGGATAATGGAGATTTTGAATCTCTGCGCACACTTTTGGACACTGGACACTTGTGGATTGTGTGAGGCCCACTGATATCTGAGCGCTATGAAGACAGGCTCGATGGCACAGCTGTGACAAAAGTGACTAGAGGATAAGGGAGATTGGATTGCTTTTAAAAAAGCAGTTTGCGGAGCAGTGGGTAAACAGCAATGCCAGCGTGTCAGGAAGCCTTAAAAGGCAGCCCAACAACCAATACCACTGATACACCACAATATAGCCTCCCCTTGCACTGCACACACAGTGACTTGTGTGTTGTGCAGGCCAAATCGCTAGCAGCAGAAGCAGTTTTTTTGTCTTCTTCCCTGCCTAACGCTCTCCCTACAGAATCAGCAGCAACCTCTCCCTATACTAAGATCGGCAGAAGTAAGATGGCGGTCGGCGTGCACTCCCTTTTATACCCCCTGTGACGCCCACCAAAGCAAGCCAATCACTTGCATGCCCTTCTGAAAGATGGTGGTGACCCGTGCCTAGGTCATCACGTTGCCCACAGTGTCCGTGGATCCTGATTGGCTGAAAAAGAGCGCAAAACAAACTTTTGAAACGCGACTTTGGCGCGTAAGTCGCCGACCTCGTGGCCGACCTCATCCTAGGGTCGGGTTTCGTTTCATGAAACCCGACTTTGCCAAAAGTTTGCGACTTTTGAATTTTTTCGACCCGTTTCGCTCAACTCTAGTTGTGAAGTAGAAACTGCCTGACTTCCGTCTTTTGCCGCTCCGAGAGAGTCTCTGCAACCCGTACCTCCGGTACGGTATGCGAGCAGACAGGACAGGCCAGCTCCGCTGACAAGGTAGACCGATCCTTCCAGGGCTTTATCAGATTTATATGATAAATCTGTTCAGGTTTCCGTTTACCTGCCTGGTATACTTTGTAGTTTACTTCACCAACTCTTTCCTTGATCTCAAAGGGGCCCTGCCACTTTGCCAGGAACTTACTGTCCACCGTGGGGACCAGGATCAACACCCTATCTCCGGGTGCAAATGTACGGATCTTGGCGCCCCTATCATAGATTCTTTTTTGGGCTCCTTGAGCCTGTATCATGTGTTCTTTGACGATAGGCATAACAGCCGCAATACGGTCCTGCATTTGTGTGACGTGATCTATCACTGTTTTAAATGGAGTGACCTGACCCTCCCAGGTTTCTTTTGCAACGTCTAACAGTCCGCGAGGACGTCGGACGTACAATAACTCGAAAGGCGAGAATCCCGTGGAAGACTGGGGTACTTCCCTGATGGCAAAAAGCAAATACGGAAGTAAATAGTCCCCAGTTCTTCCCATCCTTGTCTATCACCTTTCTCAGCATCTGCTTCAGAGTTTTATTGAACCGTTCAACCAACCCGTCTGTTTGAGGGTGATACACGGATGTGCGTAACGGTTCGATTTGTAACAATCGGCAGAGCTCCTTCATTATCCTGGACATAAAGGGGGTCCCCTGGTCGGTGAGTATCTGTTTTGGTATACCGACCCGACTAAACACATGCACCAGCTCCTTCAGCTGGGCCATCATCACCCGATTAGCTTCTTGCTGGACGGCGGTGGACTGTACCAGCGCCTTCACCACGTCCTCCATGCTCATGCTTGCAACGTGATGCCCGCGTTCTCCACCACAATGTGATAAAACACTCCGGGATCGCCTTTGCTGGGGTCAAAGGTCACGTGCATTCAGCATGAAACTCAGGCGCAGAGCTGGGATTCGTGTATAACTGACCCTGGGTCAGGTTTATTAACGGTGAAAGCATTGCAAAAGGAAATAAAACATAAAACAAATCCTTGCCTGTCCGGCACTAACTAAACAATGGACAACCTAACTACCAACTGGCGGGCTTCTCCCGTCCAGCCAAACCACAGTTGCAGTGGGCACTGCTTCCACTCACGTGTGTCTCTCACACAGACAGGCTCTCTGTGTTCCCAGGCTGAGACACTCACACAACCACCTTGCATCCTTTTATATCCACCTCCCATTATCCATTAGTAAGCAGGTGCGATACTGACCAGACTAGGCCATATATATATATATATATATACATATATGTGTGTGTGTGTCTCTATGACATGTGTATATATATTCTTTGAGGATGATTATCCAAATTGAATGGTTTTAATGCGTTTCTGTGTTTTCACATGGCCTAGATTCATGCACATGTGCTGCTGTATTCTTTTTGTCTCTCTCTCTCTCTATATGCATTCTATGTGTCCATATGTATTCTTTCGTTTGTGTTTGAAAACCTGTCATTGGGCTCCATTATATGTCCATTTTGCAAGCCTGCGAGAAATTCTCGGTAGATGGATGTTACACGGATGTCAAATCACATCCTTGCATTAAAATCGGATGATATACGGATGACTGTTAATGAAAAATTTGTGCGATTTTGGTCCGTCAAAAACGGACCGTTTTTTTGTCATTGTGTGTGACTCCGGCCTTAGTCATACTCACCAATGGGGGAGGCAGTACTAAAAGTGCCTAGGGCAGCATAAACTCTAAATACAGCCCTGATTGCACCAGCAGAATAGTGAGTGCAGCTCTGAAGTATAATATAGGATGTAACTCAGGATGAGTATTGTAATGTATGCACACAGTGACTGCACCAGCAGAATAGTGAGTGGAGCTCTGGAGTATAATACAGGATGTAACTCAGAATGAGTAATGTATGTACACAGTGACTGCACCAGCAGAATAGTGAGTGCAGCTCTGGAATATAACACAGGATGTAACTCAGGATCAGTAATGTAATATATGCACACAGTGACTGCACCAGCAGAATAGTGAGTGCAGCTCTGAAGTATAATATAGGATGTAACTCAGGATGAGTAATGTACAGTCATGGCCAAAAGTTTTGAGAATGACACAAATATTAATTTTTACAAAGTCTACTGCTTCATTTTTTCTAATGGCAATTTGCATATACTCCAGAATGTTATAAAGAGTGATCAACTTAACAGCAATTACTTGCAAAGTCAATATTTGCCTAGAAAATGAACTTTATCCCCCAAAACACATTTCAACATCATTGCAGCCCTGCCTTAAAAGGACCAGCTAACATCATTTCAGTGATTGCTCCATTAACACAGGTGTGGGTGTTGATGAGGACAGGGCTGGAGATCAATCTGTCATGATTAAGTAAGAATGACACCACTGGACACTTTAAAAGGAGGCTGGTGCTTGGCATCATTGTTTCTCTTCTGTTAACCATGGTTATCTCTAAAGAAACACGTGCAGTCATCATTGCACTGCACAAAAATGGCCTAACAGGGAAGAGTATCGCAGCTAGAAAGATTGCACCTCAGTCAACAATCTATCGCATCATCAAGAACTTCAAGGAGAGAGGTTCCCTTGTTGCCAAAAAGGCTCCAGGGCACCCAAGAAAGACCAGCAAGCGCCAGGACCGTCTCTTAAAAGTGTTTCAGCTGCGGGATCAGGCTACCAGCAGTGCAGAGCTTGCTCAGGAATGGCAGCAGGCAGGTGTGAGTGCATCTGCACGCACTGTGAGGCGGAGACTCTTGGAGCAAGGCCTGGTCTCAAGGAGGGCAGCAAAGAAGCCACTTCTCTCCAGGAAAAACATCATGGACAGACTGATATTCTGCAAGAGGTACAGGGAGTGGACTGCTGAGGACTGGGGTAAAGTCATTTTCTCTGATGAATCCCCTGTTCGATTGTTTGGGACATCTGGAAAACGGCTTATTCGGAGAAGACCAGGTGAGCGCTACCACCAGTCTTGTCTCATGCCAACTGTCAAGCATCCTGAAACCATTCATGTGTGGGGTTGCTTCTCGGCCAAGGGAATGGGCTCTCTCTCAGTCTTGCCTAAAAACACAGCCATGAATAAAGAATGGTACCAGAATGTCCTCCAAGAGCAACTTCTCCCAACCGTCCAAGAGCAGTTTGGCGATCAACAATGCCTTTTTCAAAATGATGGAGCACCTTGCCATAAAGCAAAGGTGATAACTAAATGGCTCAGGGAACAAAACATAGAGATTTTGGGACCATCGCCTGGAAACTCCCCAGATCTTAATCCCATTGAGAACTTGTGGTCAATCATCAAGAGACGGGTGGACAAACAAAAACCTTCAAATTCAGACAAAATAAAAGCATTGATTTTGCAAGAATGGACTGCTATCAGTCAGGATTTGATCCAGAAGTTGATTGAGAGCATGCCAGGGAGAATTGCTGAGGTCCTGAAGAAGAAGGGTCAACACTGCAAATATTGACTTGCTGCATTAACTCATTCTAACTGTCAATATAACCTTTTGTTACTCATAATATTGTTGCAATTATATTTCTGTATGTGATAAAAACATCTGACAAACACACATAAAAACCAGAGGCCAGCAGATCATGTGAAAATATAATATTTGTGTCATTCTCAAATCTTTTGGCCATGACTGTAATGTATGTACACGGAGACTCCACCTGCAGAATAGTGAATGCAGCTGTTGTAGTAATGTTTCCGTTTGGAAATTATTGCCTGTACACAATAGTCTGAACAGTTCTGTTTTCTCACTTGCTGAGGTTTTGGGACTTTTTTGTCAGACATCTTGCGAGCTATAAGGCGTTATTAATCCACATGTGACGGCGTGTTATTAATGAGGCTCGGCTTCGCGCCCTGCATACATTTCTGTCATAATCTGGTAAAGGTCACACTTTTTGTTAATATCATTGATGATTAAGAATTCCTCTTAGTTATAAGGAGATGCCACAGTTTGTTACTGAGCCGCGCGGAGGAGGTGATACGATTTCCTTTATATCCAGGGGTATTGGAGTAAATAGCGCAGATCATGTGGAGATGGGAGCGGGATGTGGCGCAGTATTTGGGTTCTGCCTCGGGCATCTTTCCGGCATAGGTGGTCACGGTGAAGCCTCGATGCTGCAGCTCTGACCTCCGGCACCTCTGTACCTGCCTCTCCAGCCCTTTAGTGTGCCATTATATCGGAGCCATTAGCGAGCGGCGGGGAGGATGCGGCCATACAACAATATGTCCAGCGCTCCTCACCCGATGCTTCTGTCATCCATTGTGATTATTTGTCGCCTTCGTCGGATCGCTGCACCCGATATAGTGCAGCATTAAAGTATACCTCGAGGCACGGGGGGTCGAGCCGGGGGCCCTGCCTGACACTAATAATACACATATTCATGGTGGCGTCGGCTGCCTGCATTTATAATAAATCCGGGATTTATTCTCCGGCTGATCCGGGCTGTTACCAGGAGGACTAATGCTCTGAGTGTCATGTCGCTCTCGTGTCCCCTCGCACAGACGTCCAATTATCCACCTGACAGGCCAGAAATGGATCCTGTGCTCGGCGCTTTCCTACCAGGCGCTGTAAAGAAGCTGTTGCCTAGCAACGTAGCTCTGGAAGTGATGGAAGAAACATTCCCTGATTAAACCACCGAGAGTCAAAAGAGGCTTCAGTGCGGATTTACTCCATTTGTCAAAGGGCACCGCATAGGAAAATCTTTATTGGGGTCTCTCGGGCCGCAGCGCTTCACTGAGGCAAATTGGACAATTATGTTGTTAGCAAAGTCTGACTGTGGCTCGTGCTGCTGAGTCTGAGCACAGTGCATAGTCGACAGCGCAGTGCAGAGCCAGAAAGTGCTACCAAAATCTCCAACATCATGGGGTCAGTCATTGAATATGTCATTGCTTGGGGTCTGACTTTTAGGAACCCCTCTAATCCTGGAAATGAACTGTGGTATTCATCCAATTGTTCCTACCTACTTGTGCAAAGGAAAAAAATTGACCCATTGCGATGATTAAATGGATATTCCCATCTCCAACATCCTATCCCAATAATAATATTAGCAAATACCTCCAATTAGATATGTAGTATAGTTCTTCTGGTTCACTATCTCTCTTACCCCATTGCAGTACTTTAGATATCCATGGTTATAACTTATGAGCAGTAATTAACTGTCATTATACGATTGGTCGTAACCATGGATATCTAAGCTACTGTAATGCCTGCACATGCGGTAAGCGACAGCGTGAATCAGGAGAACAATACTACATTTCTAATTGGAGGCATTTAGTAATATTTTTATTACATCTACTATATATTGGAGATGGGAACACCTTTTATACTTTGGATATACCATCACTTAATGAGGGAAGAATACCCCTTTAACTGTATTAAAGCAGAACTGCAATTGAGCAATTGAGGTTTTACAATATGATACTTAAAGAAGTTGTCCACTACTTGGACAACGTCTGGTCATGACCCCACAAAATAATAAAGCTTATACTCCCCTCCAGTGTCGGCACTTGCTCTCCCGAGGCTCTCGTGCTGTTGTTGTGACATGTGACGCAGGCATCTAATCAGCGCTGGCGTCAGTGTCCCCACCTCCTGTCGAATTGAGCTGGAAGAGGAAGTCCGAGATCAGCTGCAGCACAGATTTCCTCTTCATGTTCAATTTGTCCGAAGGCGGGGACAGCGACGTCAGCGCTGATTGGGTGCCGGAGTCACAACAACCACACGGGATTGAGTGCCGGATCAGCAGGAACAGCGCCAGCATGGGAGGTGAGTATAGGCTTTATCATTTGGTGGGGGCCCAAACATTTTGATCAAGAAGGGGTTGTCCTAGTAGTGGAAAACCCCTTTAACGTGTACCCATCCTTTCACACAGAGCCTGTAGAAAAGATCGCTCTTGCTGCCTTTATTCCCTGTGATAAGTTGAATCTGCCTTTGGTGACGATCCCGGCCTGATATGATGAGGAACGGTCCCAATTCTCACACTCTATAACAGGTTAAACAATTTCGGCACTAGCACATACTTTCTCCCCGTTTCTGAACGCCTCTTCATACACCCGTCACCCGCCATCCACATCTTGGCTCTTCGCTAGCCGTAGACCGACCACCTTGATGGTCATATCCCGATTATTGAATTGTGTATTGTTTGATCGTCCCTTTTTTTCTGCAGTTTGTGAAAGTTCGTCTAGTATTGAATTGAGTTGGGTTGATGCTTCGATGATATCCTAGGGGTCCGCAACCTGCAGCACTCCAGCTGTAGGGAAATTACAACTCCCAACATGCTCATTTAGCCACAGCTGGGAGTTGTAGTTAGACAATGGCTGGACCGCTGATGGTTGACCGATCACAGAGGGGGGACACTTCATTCAGTCTCTGTCATATATTTTTTTTGTACCTTTTTGATGTTGCATTTTATTTTTATTTTTGTCATCATTTCTTTCTTTGTTTGTGCCTTGATTGGGTTTTTAGTGTGTTTGAATGGCGGTTTGGGTCGAAAGTAGTTTACACTACTGTCACATGCATAAACCACAGCAAAATTAGTTTAAATTGCCAAAATATACAAATTTTATTGAGCACAATTTGCTACACAGAATACAAACATTACAAATTGTTCACAGATAGTAAAACAGGGATACTGCTGTCCAAACGGGGAGCCATATTGCACGTTTGCCCATAAATAGCATACACTGTAAACATTTAATTCAAAGCAGGCTAAGTCTGTATAAATTGTAATAAGAATTAATCAGTATACCACGAGTTGGTACAGACAACACCCATAGTTGTTTAATTCATATATACTAGGTAAGCATATTTAAATAGAAGGGAAAATCCCAAAATTAAAGCAGGCACAACCTATATGTAAATTCATAGAGACTCAGATCTCAAAACATGCCACCTATCTATTTGTATATACCTAATGGTATTATAATGAAGTGCAGCCCTTTGAATGAATGTAACAACAGGAAACTCCCAAAAAAAGGGCACTTAAATGTTTGTTAGTGTATGACGCTGGCTTCCCCGTCGCCTCAACGCGCGTTTCACTTCTTCGTCAGGAGGCGTATCAAAGGGCGGGGTGAGCAAGTATTTTATATAGTGGATGAACTCAATAATAATGAATTGAATATCAAATTGACACACCCTTATGGCCG
Organism: Dendrobates tinctorius; assembly: GCF_039654945.1. Taxonomy (NCBI): domain Eukaryota; kingdom Metazoa; phylum Chordata; class Amphibia; order Anura; family Dendrobatidae; genus Dendrobates; species Dendrobates tinctorius. The sequence goes on from NW_027361754.1 coordinate 5,789,659, forward strand.
TAGAGTCAATTTTCTTGATGTGGACAATCAATGCAGGGAGGATGGTCATTTGACCACTGATGTATATCGAAAGCCTACATCCACAAACATCCTTTTGCATGCAGACTCTGCACACCCACGGTCAGTCATCAACAGCATTGCAATCGGACAGCATCTTAGGATTAAAAAAATTTGTTCTACCAAAGAGACATTTGATCATTAGGCCAAAGATCTATATTCCAGATTTCGAGAACGGGGTTATAGCCATAGAACAATTAGACGTGGTTATCGTAGGGCATGTGCAGTCACAAGGAACGAATTACTTTATAAATCTTCTAATCAAGACCATAGTGGTACTCAACCGATAAGATTGATCACCCCATTTAATAATCAATGGGAAGCTCTGAAGGGGATCTTTCAGAAACATTGGGACGTTTTGATGATGGATCCCATCATCAAAAATATCATTCCTCCATCTCCCTTAGTTACTGCTAAAAGGTCAAAAAACCTACGGGACTTACTTGTAAGGAGCCACTATGAGAGCTCCAAAGCTAAGTCAATCTGTCAGTCCATTAAAGGTTTTTTTCCCTGTGGGCTTTGTAAGGCTTGCAGAAATTTAATCAAATGCAAAGATTTTTCTAATTTTGATGGGTCTCGTACTTTTAAAATCCTGCATTGCCTCACCTGTTCATCTACAGGAGTGGTTTATCACGCTCAATGTCCTTGTGGATTAATTTATGTAGGAATGACTACCAAACACTTAAAAATTCGTGTACGGGAGCACGTACAAGATATTGAAAAAGCAAAGAATTCTGACCCTATGGACCCGTTGAAGACACTTGCGAAGCATTTTAAGGACCATCATAAATCTGATTCAAGTAAGCTGGTTATTCGGGCTATTGACCAGGTGTCTCTTGGTTCAAGAGGCGGGGATCTTTTTAAAAGCTTATCTCAGATTGAAAGTCGGTGGATTTATAGGTTACATTCCATCACTCCCTTTGGGCTAAATGAGAGTTTCGGGTTCAGTTCATTTTTATAATATTGTAGGGTTCCACTGGGGTAAGGGTGAATTTTATTTGAATTTAATTTTATTCTATTTTGCCATAATATATATTCTTTATACCGTATTTTCCGCTTTGTAAGGCGCACTTTTTTTCCCCCATATTTAGGGGGAAAACGGGGGTGCGTCTTACAAAGCAGACATGCCTTACCTAGGCTGTGATCGGGGGCGTCTGGCGGTTGCTGGCCGATGCTGCGGGTGTCTCCGGTGCCATGTTCAGATCTCATCTCTCGAGAACTGGGTCCCGAGATCCCATCTGCGCACGCACCGGCGGCCATTTTTTTACCGGCACCACAGCACGCGCACACAGGGAACCGAGGAAATGCTGGGGCTCTGGCCTGTCGCACAATGTCGGCAGAGCCCCGGGCATCGACGGGCACACATCGCCGCACCGCTTGGCACCGGAGATACCCGCAGCACCGGCCAGCAACTGCCGGACAAGCGGAGAAACCCTGCAGCAGCAGCAACGGCACACATCGGAGCCCCCCTCATCCCTGAATGCGGCCTGCAGCATCACTCCACGCCTGCTCCAGCAGCGAGCCTGGGACCCCGCTACACCACAGCCACAACCCCTGTCAGCAATAAGATGCAAGGATTATAAGAGGCACCACCATTTTATTAAAAAATATTTTTTTCTACTCAAAATTTGTGGTGCGTCTTATAATCTGGAGCATAATTGAAACTGCAAGGAAATAAAGCGCAATAGGGTCTTATCTGAGAAAAACAAGATATCAAATAGTAATTTATACTCACCATATGTAGGAGAGTAACAAGCATAAAGAAATGCGGTCAGCTTGCTGCACATCCAAATGACCACGCTGTGGCCATAAATCTTCAGATTCACTAGTAGGACTTTTATGGATTAAAACGTGCGCTGCCAGACCATCAATCCTCACAAGTGTTGTATTTAATATATTTATTTCCCAACGCGTTTCGAGGTCATAAAACCTCTTCCTCAGGGGATGTCATCCCCTGAGGAAGAGGTTTTATGACCTCGAAACGCGTTGGGAAATAAATATATTAAATACAACACTTGTGAGGATTGATGGTCTGGCAGCGCACGTTTTAATCCATAAAAGTCCTACTAGTGAATCTTATAATCTGGAGCGTCTTATAAAGCGAAAAATCCTGTAATTCAGGTTCGATATTTGATGGATGGATATATATGTGCATTATATGTCTTCCGGAAGTTTTTTCGTATTGCATCATCATCTATAGGAACATGATATCCAGAGCACGGACTTTCCCATATGGGATTCTAATGAAATATCAGGAGAACTTTGTGAAGAATTACCAATGAAGTTTCTGTTTAAATAGTGTATAGTTTTTATATACAGTATTTCATACACTTTTTGCACTTTATGATGTATAATAGATAAATTGCTGTCATATATTGATTATAGCACATTTTTTACTGCATTTAAGGCACTTTATGCTACTTTATATTAATTAATTATTATGCACATATTAGCTTTATATGCTTATTATTATATTGTATATTATTGCACTATTTTTGTCACTGTATTGTTTTTTTTTAATTTCTTTTATTTTATTATTTAATTCTATATTAGTATACTTATATACAGTAGATTTAAGGGGAGTGCAATATACTTCATTAGCAGAACACAGTGTGCAAATTTCATTTGGTAGTTCTATTCACTAGCGTGCACATTTAAAAGTGAACTGCTTCTGCCAAGTGCACATGTCTTGCTTCGTCAGCTCCGACTGTTGGGTAAGCGGACATTGGGAGAGGAGTGCACGTGCGCGGTCTCTATGATGGCGCAATGCGGCTTCTGCTCCACGGCCGTGAGCCCGTGGTCTATTTCCGGGAGAATGACGTCAGCGGCACATGCGCCATAGTGGCAGGAAGCAGCGGCACACATCACAGATGCCGAATATCATAATTATATGACGTGCGCGGTTCCTAGTTTTTGATTGACCATCCACTATATAAAATACTTGCTCACCCCGCCCTTTGACACGCCTCCTGACGAAGAAGCGAAACGCGCGTTGGGGCGACGGGGAAGCCAGCGTCATGCACTAACAAACATGTAAGTGCCCTTTTTTTGGGAGTTTCCTGTTGTTACATTCATTCAATGGGCTGCACTTCATTATAGTACCATTAGTTATATACAAATAGATAGGTGGCATGTTTTGAGATCTGAGTCTCTATGAATTTACATATAGGTTGTGCCTGCTTTAATTTTGGGATTTTCCCTTCTATTTAAATATGCTTACCTAGTATATATGAATTAAACAACTATGGGTGTTGTCTGTACCAACTAGTGGTATACTGATTAATCCTTATTACAATTTATACAGACTTAGCCTGCTTTGAATTAAATGGTTACAGTGTATGCTATTTATGGGCAAACGTGCAATATGGCTCCCCATTTGTTTTACTATCTGTGAACAATGTGTAATGTTTGTATTCTGTGTAGCAAATTGTGCTTAATAAAATTTGTATATTTTGACAATTTAAACTAATTTCGCTGTGGTTTATAAATATTGCTCCGAGTTTTTGCTGTAATAATTATTCATTGGGTTTTTGTGTGTTACTACTGTCACATGGCAGCATTTTACAACATAATTTGGAAACTGGAATCTAGGAGTGGATCTGTAAGGCCGGGGTCACATGACTTTTTCTCTTATCCAAGAAAATCGGTCCGATTATGCTGATCACAGATTGTGATCTATTTCGCCTGCATTACACGGGATGGAGGTCTTTCCCACATTACACAGGATGGAGGTCTCTCCTACATTACACGGGATGTAAGTCTCTCATCTATTACACGGGATGGAAGTCTCGCCTGCATTACACAGGATAGAGATCTCGCCCACATTACACGGGATGGAGGTCTCTCCCACATTACACAGGATGGAGGTCTCTCCTACACTGCACGGGATGGAGGCCTCTCCAATATTACATGAGATGGAGACCTCACCTATATTACACGGGATGGAGGCCTTTCCTACATTACACAGGATGGAGGCCTCTCCTATATTACATGGGTTGGAGGCCTCTCTTTTATTACACGGGAAGGAGGCCTCTCCTATGTTGCATGGGATGGAGGACTCTCCTATAATACACGGGATGGAGGCCTCTCCTATAATACATGGGATGGAGGCCTCTCCAATATTACGCGGAACGGAGGCCTCTCCAACATTACACGGGTTGAAGGTCTCTCCCACATTAGAGGGGATGGAGGCATCTCCTATATTACATGAGATGGAGGTCTCTCCTACATTACACGGGATGTAGATCTCCCCTCTATTACACGGTATGGTAGTCTCGCCTGCATTACACAGGATGGAGATCTCTCCCATATTACACGGGATGGAGGTCTCTCCCACATTACACGGGATGGAGGCCTCTCCTATATTACACGGGATGGAGACCTCTCCTATATTACACGGGATGGAGGCCTCTCCTACTTTACACGGAATGGAGGTCTCTCCTATATTACAGAGGATGGAGGCCGATCCTATATTACACAGGATGGAGGTCTCACCTATATTACACAGGATGGAGACCTCTCCTTTATTACACAGGATGGAGGTCTTTCCTGTATTACATGGGATGGAGATCTCTCCTATATTACACAGGATGGATATCTTTCCTATATTACACGGAATGGATTCCTCTCTTATATTACACAGGATGGAGTCCTCTCCTATATTACATGGAATGGAGGTCTCTCTTATATTACACAGGATGGAGACCTCTCCTATATTACATGGAATGGAGGTCTCTCCTATATTACACAGGATGGAGGCCGATCCTATATTACACATGATGGAGGTGTCTCTTATATTGCACAGGATGGAGACCTCTCCTATATTACACGGAATGGAGGTCTCTCCTATATTACACAGGATGGAGGCCGATCCTATATTACACAGGATGGAGGTCTCTCTTATATTACACAGGATGGAGACCTCTCCTTTATTACACGGGATGGAAGTCTTTCCTACATTACACGGGATATTACATGGGATGTAGGTCTCTCCTATATTACATGGGATGGAGGACTCCCTTACATTACACAGGATGGAGGTCTCTTCTACATTACATGGGATGGAGGTCTCTCCCATAATACACGATATGGAGGTCTCTCCTACATTACATGGGACAGAGGTTGGGAAAAGTTGGGCTTGTTTAGCTTACAAAAATATGCCTCATTTAGAAGTATAAACACACATTTATGTAAATGACGGCACAGGACTTATTCCTTCCAAAGACCATGCTAAGGACCAGGCGGCACTCGTTATAGGTGGAGGAAAGACGATTTTGGCACCTAAATAGGAAAGGGTTCTTTCCAGTTAGAGCAGTCAGACTGTGATGCCGACCACAAGAGGTAGTAATGGCTGACACTATAACGATTTCTTTAAAACAGCCGGATGCAGAATGTAGGACTGGTGGTGAATGAGAAAACTTCATGGTCTTTTTTGAACCCATCTTTTTCTGGGGATTGTACTGAAAATGCTCCACTGGAAAAAAAAAGCAATATATGACTTCTTGGAGGCGGGATCTGCTCCAAACGTGACACCATCAAGTGAAATGTCTGCAAAACACTGCGTGGCAAAAATGCATAACAAATCTCTCCATAAAAAAAAAAAAAGCTGCCAAAAAAAACATTTTCAGAAAGTTAATTTTGCTTGTTGGATTTTTCAGTCTCCAAAGACTCGCTGTGACTGTATCCTAAGGAGTAGAGTTGAGGGAAAGGGGTCGAACAATTTCAAAAGTCACCGACTTTTGGCAAAGTCGGGTTTCATGAAACGAAACCCGACCCTAGGATGAGGTCGGCGACTTACTCGCCAAAGTCGCGTTTCAAAAGTTTGTTTAGCGCTCTTTTTCAGCCAATCAGGATCCACGGATACTGTGGGCAACGTGATGACATAGGCAGGGGTCGCCACCATCTTTCAGAAGGGCATGCAAGTGATTGGCTTGCTTTGGTGGGCGTCACAGGGGTTATAAAAGGGCGTGCACGCCGACCGCCATCTTACTTCTGCCGATCTTAGCATAGGGAGAGGTTGCTGATTCGGTAGGGAGAGCGTTAGGCAGGGAAGAAGACAAAAAAACTGCCTCTGCTGCTAGCGATTTTGCCTGTGCAACACACCAGTCACTGTGTGTGCAGTGCAAGGGGAGGCTATATTGTGGTGGATCAGCGGTGTTGGTTGTTAGGCTGCCTTCTAAGGCTTCCTGACAGCTGCATTGCTGTTTCCCCACTGCTCTGCAAACTGCTTTTTTAAAAGCAATCCCAATTTTTTTTTTGTCCTGCTAAGGTACTGAGCGTGCATTTATTCACACCATACAGCGGTGTACGCTCCTCACACAGTACCGTGTAACGGCTGTTATCACAGCCACAGTGAAGCTATCTGTGTGTCACTGTGGAAGGATAAGTGGAGGACTTGTTCCGTTCTTACAGACCTACACTCTAGGGAGATTCCTATTCTGCCCAATTCTACAATTCACGTTTTTCACACCTGTGCCATCGAGCCTGTGACATAGCGCTCTGATATTCAGTGGGCCTCACACAATCCAAAAGTGTCCAGTGTCCACAAGTGTCTGCAGAAATTCAAAATCTCCCTTATCCTGTAGTCACTTTTTTCACACCTGCTGCATCGAGCCTGTGACATAGCGCTCTGATATTCATTGGGCCTCACACAATCCAAAAATGTCCAGTGTCCACAAGTGTCTGCAGAAATTCAAAATCTCCCTTATCCTGTAGTCACTTTTTTCACACCTGTGCCATCGAGCCTGTGACATAGCGCTGTGATATTCAGTGGGCCTCACACAATCCAAGTGTCCAGTGTCCACAAGTGTCTGCAGAAATTCAAAATCTCCCAGAAATTCAAAATCTCCCTTATCCTGTAGTCACTTTTTTCACACCTGTGCCATCAAGCCTGTGACATAGCGCTGTGATATTCAGTGGGCCTCACACAATCCAAGTGTCCAGTGTCCACAAGTGTCTGCAGAAATTCAAAATCTCCCAGAAATTCAAAATCTCCCTTATCCTGTAGTCACTTTTTTCACACCTGTGCCCTCGAGCCTGTGACATAGCACTGTGATATTAAGTGGGCCTCACACAATCCAAGTGTCCAGTGTCCACAAGTGTCTGCAGAAATTCAAAATCTCCCTTATCCTGTAGTCACTTTTTTCACACCTGTGCCATCGAGCCTGTGACATAGCGCTCTGATATTCAGTGGGCCTCACACAATCCAAAAGTGTCCAGTGTCCACAAGTGTCTGCAGAAATTCAAAATCTCCCTCATCCTGTAGTCACTTTTTTCACACCTGCTGCATCGAGCCTGTGACATAGCGCTCTGATATTCATTGGGCCTCACACAATCCAAAAGTGTCCAGTGTCTGCAGAAATTCAAAATCTCCCTTATCCTGTAGTCACTTTTTTCACACCTGCTGCATCGAGCCTGTGACATAGCGCTCTGATATTCTTTGGGCCTCACACAATCCAAAAGTGTCCAGTGTCCACAAGTGTCTGCAAAAATTCAAAATCTCCCTTATCCTGTAGTCACTTTTTTCACACCTGTGCCATCGAGCCTGTGACATAGTACTGTGATATTCAGTGGGCCTCACACAATCCAAGTGTCCAGTGTCCACAAGTGTCTGCAGAAATTCAAAATCTCCCTTATCCTGTAGTCACTTTTTTCACACCTGTGCCATCGAGCCTGTGACATAGCGCTCTGATATTCAGTGGGCCTCACACAATCCAAAAGTGTCCAGTGTCCACAAGTGTCTGCAGAAATTCAAAATCTCCCTTATCTTGTAGTCACTTTTTTCACACCTGCTGCATCGAGCCTGTGACATAGCGCTCTGATATTCATTGGGCCTCACACAATCCAAAAGTGTCCAGTGTCTGCAGAAATTCAAAATCTCCCTTATCCTGTAGTCACTTTTTTCACACCTGCTGCATCGAGCCTGTGACATAGCGCTCTGATATTCATTGGGCCTCACACAATCCAAAAGTGTCCAGTGTCCACAAGTGTCTGCAGAAATTCAAAATCTCCCTTATCCTGTAGTCACTTTTTTCACACCTGTGCCATCGAGCCTGTGACATAGCACTGTGATATTCAGTGGGCCTCACACAATCCAAGTGTCCAGTGTCCACAAGTGTCTGCAGAAATTCAAAATCTCCCAGAAATTCAAAATCTCCCTTATCCTGTAGTCACTTTTTTCACACCTGTGCCATCGAGCCTGTGACATAGCGCTGTGATATTCAGTGGGCCTCACACAATCCAAGTGTCCAGTGTCCACAAGTGTCTGCAGAAATTCAAAATCTCCCAGAAATTCAAAATCTCCCTTATCCTGTAGTCACTTTTTTCACACCTGTGCCATCGAGCCTGTGACATAGCGCTGTGATATTCAGTGGGCCTCACACAATCCAAGTGTCCAGTGTCCACAAGTGTCTGCAGAAATTCAAAATCTCCCAGAAATTCAAAATCTCCCTTATCCTGTAGTCACTTTTTTCACACCTGTGCCATCGAGCCTGTGACATAGCACTGTGATATTCAGTGGGCCTCACACAATCCAAGTGTCCAGTGTCCACAAGTGTCTGCAGAAATTCAAAATCTCCCAGAAATTCAAAATCTCCCTTATCCTGTAGTCACTTTTTTCACACCTGTGCCATCGAGCCTGTGACATAGCGCTGTGATATTCAGTGGGCCTCACACAATCCAAGTGTCCAGTGTCCACAAGTGTCTGCAGAAAATCTAAATCTCCCCTGTCCTATAGACACCTTGTACCTTGTTTTACATTACTATATAGTTTGTAGGATTTTGTCTACATTTCTACCAAAAATGAGGAAGGCTGATGGAAGAGGCCGTGGAATTGGGCGGGGGTTGGCAGCTGGTAATGATGGTGTTGGTGGTGGATCTGATGGTAGTGGCAAAAGCAAAATAGGACCAAATGCAGGAGGTGTTGAGCCTGCGTCATCGTCTGGCTCCATAAGGCTTCGAAGGCTTAGTTTTCTAGGAGTTGGCAAACCGCTTTTAACGCCAGAGCATCAGGAAAAAGTTTTGTCTTACATTGCTGACTCAGCCTCCAGCTCTATCGCCTCCTCTTCTGAAGTTGTAAAAAGTAAAAGCACTGAGTCGTCATTGGAGGCTCATGTTCATGAACCACACCTTTCCTTGTGTCCTTCACCACAACCAAGATTGAAGGATGACGCAGGCCATACTACTGATTACTCCATGGAGCTGTTTTCACATACCATGCCTGGATTATCAAGTGAAATGGTGAATTACCCAGGCCAAGATGAATCTGACATGGAGTGCACTGATGCACAGCCGCTGATGGATGATTCTGCTGGTACATTCACTCAGAGCACTACATTGTCCTCGCAGTGTACAGAGCCAGATTCTGACCCTGATGAGACTCAGGTGCCCCTTCCCGCACACTATACCACCATACACGGTGACACAGAGGAAGGTGCACATGACATTAAAGAGGAGGTGATGGATGACCCAGTTGTTGACCCAGATTGGCATCCATTGGGGGAAGAGGGTACTGCTTCCAATAGCTCAGATGAGGAGCATCCACAGCACACATCAACATCGCAACAGCTGTTATCTGGCAGGCCCGGAGCACTCCAAAGACAGGTTCCAAAAATCAAAAGAGTTGCTGGACAGCTTGTCCAGAGGGTCAAAACATCACAGCATGCTAGGCCGCAAAATGTCTGCCAAAGTAGGAAGAGTGCAGTGTGGCACTTTTTTGAACAAAATCCTCATGATCAGGCCAAGGTTATCTGTAAGAAGTGCACAAAGACCTTTAGCCGAGGGAAAAATCTGAAAAATTTGAATACCAGTTGCATGCTTAGACATTTAACCAGCATGCACTTGCAAGCGTGGACACAACACCAAACCTCAAGTGCCACATGTGCAACTGATCACAAAGAAGGTAGTCAGCAACGCTACATTGTTTCCCCCACTGTAAGCCCACCGGTTAGCACAGCAGCAAATGTTGAGGTGTCGTTGCAAGGCCACAGCAGTCAGGGAATCCCACTGTTATATCAACGAAATACTGAATCTAGGCCATCAGAAAGAACACCAACTCCATCACCATCATCAACCCTCTCTCAGTCCGCCCTGTCCACCGCTACTTCCACCATATGCAGCTCTCAAGTCCAGCTCACCCTCCCAGACACTAAGAGTAGGTCAAGAAAGTACTCAGTCACTCATCCGCGTACACTGGGTTTGAACGCCCACATTGCCAAACTAATCTCGTTTGAGATGATGCCCTATCGGTTGGTGGAAAGCGCAGCTTTCCGCCAACTCATGGCCTATGCAGTACCACGCTATGACCTACTCAGTCGCCACTTCTTCTCTCGCAAAGCCATCCCAGCCCTCCACCATCATGTGAAAGACCGCATTGTCCATGCACTCAAGCAGTCAGTGAGTGGAAAGGTGCACCTCACAACTGATGCATGGTCCAGTCGGCATGGCCAGGGCCGTTACGTGTCCATCACTGCGCACTGGGTTAATGTGGTGGATGCAGGGTCCACAGGGGACAGCGGTGGTGGGACAGTGCTGCCTAGCCCACGGTATAGGAAACAGTTGGCTGTAGGCGTTCCACCCTCCTCCTCCTCCTCCTCCTCCAGAAGCGAAAGCTCGTCCACAGAGCACAGTCGTACAAGCACTCCATCTGCAGCTGACACTGTTGCACACGAGGTGTCCCCCTATCGAGCAGCTAGTGGAAAGCGTCAGCAGGCTGTGTTGCAGATGATGTGTTTGGGCGACAGACACACCGCCGAGGTGCTGGCCAAGTACTGGAAGCGACAAACTGAGTCATGGCTGGGCAGTGTACATCTTGAGGCAGACAAGGTAGTTAGTGATAACGGCCGTAATTTTGTGGCAGCCATAGCCCTTTCAAAACTCAGCCACATACCTTGCTTGGCTCACACCTTGAACCTGGTGGTGCAGTGCTTCCTCAAAAATTATCCGGAGTTAACAGCCCTGCTCCATAAGGTGCGAAGACTGTGCGCGCACATCCGCCGGTCGCCTGTACACTCCGTTCGTATGCAGAAGCTGCAGCGATTGCTCCACCTTCCCAACCACCGCCTCATTATCGACATTGCAACAAGGTGGAACTCCACCCTGCACATGGTGGAGCGGCTGTGCGAGCAGAGGCAGGCCATAATGCATTTGTGGGAGGATACACGGCCAGGCACTTTGAGAGCAGACATGGAGTTGACAGGTGTGCAGTGGTCGAAGCTGAAAGACCTCTGTAAAGTCCTTCAGTGTTTTGAGGAATGCACACGGCTGGTTAGCGCAGACGACGCCATCCTAAGCATGAGCATCCCACTTATGCGTCTGCTCATGCAGACTTTGATGCACCTTAAGGAGCAGGCATCTGCAGCCAATGTTGATGAGGAGGAAGAGGTGGAGGGAATCCTTGATGACATTCAGCCATTGTCTGCTCAGGGACCTCTCCTGGACGAGTTGGAGGAAGAAGAGGAGGAGGAGGATGATGATGGGGATGATTACTTAGAGGAGGAGGATGCATCTCGTGGGGCAAGTGAAAATGTTGGCGTGGCAAGGTCTGGTACAGGGTTTGTGCGTGACTGGAGGGATGTGGATTTGCCAGAAAGTGCTCCTCCAACCAGCACTCGCAGTGCATCATTGACACCGGGAACATTGGCCCACATGTCAGATTATGCCTTGCGGATCCTAAAAAGGGACCCCCGCATTGCCAAAATGATGAACGATGATGACTACTGGTTGGCCAGCATCCTGGATCCACGCTATAAAGGCAAATTACAAAACATCATGCCACAGGAGAACCTTGACCTAATATTGGCTAATAAACAAGCAACTCTGGTAAATCGGTTGCTTGAGGCATTCCCAGCACACAGCAGCGGTGATGGTTCTCACACGAGCCGTACGGGCCGGGGGCAGCTTGGCAGAGGTGTTCATGGTGCACACAGCAGAAGTGGCGTTGGAGGCAGGGGTTTCATGACAATGTTGTGGATTGATTTTTCAAGTACCGCTCACACAACTGGTAATACAGCATCGATGGAAAGTGACAGGAGACAGCAGTTGTCAACTATGGTTACAAACTACTTTTCCTCCCATATCGATGTTCTCCCACACAGGTCATTCCCCTTTGACTATTGGGCTGCTAAACTGGACACCTGGCCTGAATTGGCACAATATGCCTTACAGGAGCTCGCTTGCCCAGCTGCAAGTGTGCTATCGGAAAGAGTCTTCAGTGCAGCTGGATCAATCCTGACAGAAAAAAGGACCCGTCTGTCAACCCAAAATGTGGATGATCTAACCTTCATTAAAATGAACCATGCATGGGTTTCCAAGGATTTTGTCCCACCTTCCCCTGATGACACATAGGGTGACAGAAAAATGGCTTGCTTTGGTCCACCTCTTCCTGGGACTTGACCTATTTCGTCTTTTGCATCAGCTGAATGTCCAACATCAACATATGCCACTTTCTAAAACTCCCTAACTGTGCTGCCTCCCCCCCCATGGCCGGGGTCACCACCTAGCGCACAACACCGTGCGAGTGCCGTTGCCCTGGACAGGTGGGTAGGCCGACTCTTGGGCGCGGGCACTGGCACAGGGTCCCTCATAGTGCAATCAAGTGTCTCTGATGGTGGTGGTGCACACCCGCCGTCAGACACACCGCCGTACTATGAGGGGCCCAGTGCCAGTACCGACGCCCACGAGTGGGCCCCCCTTGCTTGGGCAGGGCCCCAGCATTTGCAATCTTTACCTCTCCCTGCTCCTCCGCTGTGTAGTCTGGGCCGTCAAATCCATACTGTGCCTGACACCATCTGAGCCTGCCTCCTGATGTATAGACATAACTTTTGAATGTGTACGCTATCCATACATGTTATCCGGGGATACGGTACCCTTTCTCACCTTTGTGCAATCACTTGCAAGCCATACTGGGCCTAACACCGTCTGAGCCTGCCTCCTGATGAATAGACATATCTTTTGAATGTGTACGCTATCCATACATGTTATCCGGGGATACGGTACCCTTTCTCACCTTTGTGCAATCACTTGCAAGCCATACTGTGCCTGACACCGTCTGAGCCTGCCTCCTGATGTATAGACATATCTTTTGAATGTGTACGCTATCCATACATGTTATCCGGGGATACGGTACCCTTTCTCACCTTTGTGCAATCACTTGCAAGCCATACTGTGCCTGACACCGTCTGAGCCTGCCTCCTGATATATAGACATATCTTTTGAATGTGTACGCTATCCATACATGTTATCCGGGGATACGGTACCCTTTCTCACCTTTGTGCAATCACTTGCAAGCCATACTGGGCCTAACACCGTCTGAGCCTGCCTCCTGATGTATAGACATATCTTTTGAATGTGTACGCTATCCATACATGTTATCCGGGGATACGGTACCATTTCTCACCTTTGTGCAATCACTTGCAAGCCATACTGGGCCTTACACCGTCTGAGCCTGCCTCCTGATGTATAGACATATCTTTTGAATGTGTACGCTATCCATACATGTTATCCGGGGATACGGTACCCTTTCTCACCTTTGTGCAATCACTTGCAAGCCATACTGGGCCTTACACCGTCTGAGCCTGCTTTCTGATGTATAGACATATCTTTTGAATGTGTACGCTATCCATACATGTTATCCGGGGATACGGTACCCTTTCTCACCTTTGTGCAATTACTTGCAAGCCATACTGGGCCTTACACCGTCTGAGCCTGCCTCCTGATGTATAGACATATCTTTTGAATGTGTACGCTATCCATACATGTTATCCGGGGATACGGTACCCTTTCTCACCTTTGTGCAATCACGTGCAAGCCATACTGGGCCTAACACCATCTGAGCCTGCCTCCTGATGTATAGACATATCTTTTGAATGTGTACGCTATCCATACATGTTATCCGGGGATACGGTACCCTTTCTCACCTTTGTGCAATCACGTGCAAGCCATACTGGGCCAAACACCATCTGAGCCTGCCTCCTGATGTATAGACATATCTTTTGAATGTGTACGCTATCCATACATGTTATCCGGGGATACGGTACCCTTTCTCACCTTTGTGCAATCACTTGCAAGCCATACTGGGCCTTACACCGTCTGAGCCTGCCTCCTGATGTATAGACATATCTTTTGAATGTGTACGCTATCCATACATGTTATCCGGGGATACGGTACCCTTTCTCACCTTTGTGCAATCACTTGCAAGCCATACTGGGCCTAACACCGTCTGAGCCTGCCTCCTGATGTATAGACATATCTTTTGAATGTGTACGCTATCCATACATGTTATCCGGGGATACGGTACCCTTTCTCACCTTTGTGCAATCACTTGCAAGCCATACTGGGCCTTACACCGTCTGAGCTTGCCTCCTGATGTATAGACATATCTTTTGAATGTGTACGCTATCCATACATGTTATCCGGGGATACGGTACCCTTTCTCACCTTTGTGCAATCACTTGCAAGCCATACTGGGCCTTACACCGTCTGAGCCTGCCTTCTGATGTATAGACATATCTTTTGAATGTGTACGCTATCCATACATGTTATCCGGGGATACGGTACCCTTTCTCACCTTTGTGCAATTACTTGCAAGCCATACTGGGCCTTACACCGTCTGAGCCTGCCTCCTGATGTATAGACATATCTTTTGAATGTGTAAGCTATCCATACATGTTATCCGGGGATACGGTACCCTTTCTCACCTTTGTGCAATCACGTGTAACCCATACTGGGCGTGAGAACGGCTGGCGAGTTGTTAAGCAAGCTACAGCACCTGTGGTTTGCACACGTAAGTTTTTCATTTTTTTCAGGAATGACGGTTAGGCCTAATTCCGGAACTGCGGTTGACCTGCACTTACTGGGAAATCATCGTTCGCGAGTAATAATTGTAATCAGTGATCCCCATCACTAACGTTGTTCAGCTGGTTATCTGCACCTGTAAGCGACAAACGCTGGCCTTTTCAGTGTAGCGCACATGCAGCCACGGACATGTAAGGGCATGACACACCAGTTATTGGCCAATCTCATGTGCCAGAGCCTCACGTGTCCCTCTAGTAAGCCGGACTCGGACCGCGGGGCATGACGGAGTCTCGTTCGTTAACGGAATTAAGCTTGCAATGTGTGCATCTGTTCTGTAGCTGGCATGGTTGAGGTTGCCCGTGTTGAGTCAAATTACGCCGTAGGCTCCACTCCTGGTGGTGCCCTTCTGGACATTCCTTTAAGGTTCAGCTTTGCAACCATACTGCCCACGTAAAACAAACACTTTGCCTTCATGAACACTGTTTGGAGGGTCATGACTCGTGGGAATAACGCCACCCAATCAGTTAACCTGCTAGAGAGATCCTTCATTGCTCCCAAGCATGACATCACACTCCCTAGGAGGAAGGTAATGCCACTGTTGCGACCGTACTCCTGGGGGCGACACAAGTGCACTGATGCCCAGCCACTGCTTGATGAATCTGCTGGTACATTGACCCAGACCACTACATTCCCCTTGCACGCTACCCGGCCTGAATCTGACCCTGATGAAACTCAGGTTACCCTTCCCATATACAGTTCCATCTTACACGGTGACAAAGAGGAAGCTGCAGATGAAAGTGCAGGTTCGGCCCACCCGCCATCAGACACACCACCGTACTATCAGGGGCCCTGTGCCAGTGCCGTCGCCAACGAGTGGGCCCCCCCTGCTTGCTCAGGATCACAGCACTTGCAAGGTTGAAATACTGTTCAGTGAGATGGAAGATGGGGACGACGAAGAGTCCAGACTAGTACAGGGATTCCCTAGTGAGGAGACTTATTTCATTGTTTTCAATGTTGGGACAGCAATTTTTGGGGAGCACTATACTCTGGAGAATGATAGATGGGGACCACCATACACTGGAACATTCCAAAGGTGGTCATCAGACACTGGAGCAGCATTTAAAGGGCCCATTATACACTAGAGCATTAGAAATGGGGCCCATTATGTTTGGAGCATTATTTGGGCCCATAAGACAGTGGAGCTTCATCCATGGGGACCAACATATACTGTAGCATTATGTGGAGCTCATCATATACTGTTTCAAACATTATATGGGACCAATGATTCTGTATGGAGAAATAGATGGGCCTCGTCATGAGATGTAAAAAGTGAAGTATTTTTCATTGTACTATACCGCTATTTCATGATGAGTTGTGGTATTATGTGTTAAAGGGGCGCTCTTTCGCCCAGGGCACATGAAAACCTGGAGCCAGCCCTACCCCCCCCACAACTTTAGCCAAATAACCTCCATTTTTCAGTGCGTAACTTGTATTATGAAGTTAATTAAGGTTGACCAGCTTAAGTAAGAAGAATTGATGCTTTTGGCATTCAAATGAGCACTGTAGGTGTGTTTCCTGTCCTCCTTTCACTGCCGACTTTTATTCCCCATTGACTTACATTGGGTTTCGTGTTTCGGGACGACCCCGACTTTTCCCTATAATCGGCCGATCTTGCTCGACCCGACTTTTAGAAAAGTCGGGTTTCACGAAACGAAACTCGACCATAAAAAACCAAAAGTCGCTCAACTCTACTAAGGAGGTGTTCACATGCAACATTTATAGGGGAAAAATGGGGCAGATTATATTTCAGGTAAAGTGGATCAGTAGACGAGCAGGTCTGAGCTTTAGTGATTCTCATTTCTATTGAATCTGCTCCATAATTTGTCTCAAAAAACTGCCCAAAAATGGTGTCGTTTTTCAAAATAATTTATATGAATTGTGGTGCAATTTCTAGAAAAAAAAAACAAAAAAACTTAAAGCGGATTTTCTTCATCCGTTTTGTGTTATAATTTCAGACTTTTTACTCATGGGGCTATTTTTTTGAATAGTGCCACATATTTTTGGATTGCCTGACAAACAAGGACAATCCCCGCGTGTTTTGTAGCTGTCACCAGAGCACCCATGATGCTCAGAGTATACCCGAGCACCTTCGGCAAACCTTGCGCTCGTCACTAATAACTTATTTATGGGAAACTGGCTGGCAAGAATAATGTATTCTGCCTTAAACCTGCTATAAAAAAAATGAATGGATTGTTGATCTGAGCTGCGTTATTGCCCAGGACAAGAAGGCCGGGCGCACAATGCTCTTTTCATCGCTGGACTGATGTCATTCATCTTATTGTCTTTCCAATTCTCCCCGGAATAAAGTTGTGACGATCCTCGATTCCAGAAGTCCTTTTCTCTGAATTTACACCATTGTAGCCGGAGATTTATATTTTCTCTGCAGCCGACACAGATAAGACTCCTCTCCTATAAAACACTGGGGAGAAATGATGGAAACTGTGTAGACTGCTCCCATATAAATGCTGTAAATCTGACCCCGGACACGGCTGTAGATCGCACTGTCAGCCCCGCTTTGGATAAATCTTCCTCTTTCACACATGGATACATTTCATCACAGATTACTTTTATGTCACTCAATAACAAACATCAGGAAAGAAAGAAATGTAAGTGCAAGCTGAGGATGAGGATGAGGATGAAGATGAGGGTGATGATGGTGATGAGGATGAGGATCAGGATGCTGAGGATGATGATGAGGCTGAGGATGGGAATGATGATGACCGTGATGAGGATGATGAGGACGCTGAGGATGAAGATGAGGGTGATGATGGTCATGACGCTGACGCTGAGGAGGATGATGAGGATGAAGATGAGGGTGATTATGGTGATGAGGATGATGCTGAGGATGATGGTGATGATGAGGATGATGATGAGGATGATGATGAGGATGGTGATTGAGTTACTAAGTTCTGAGATTTATGCACCTTTATCTTTATGTACTTTGGCAGCCTTTTTTATTTGCATCTTCCAATAATTTTTTGGCAGTTTTTTGGTTACTGTGTTTTAGTTCCCACATTCTTTGGTGAAATTTCTAGCATTACAAGTCACATGATTTATAGATGATGGATTCACGATTCCACAGTGATTTTAAAATGCAACAAAAATATCCCACTCGTGTTTTTTTAATCCAATGAAGAAATACACAGACTCTTTTGAAAACAATAAGCAATGTGTGAACTGCGTTTCATAATTTCCCATTGATTCCCAGCAAACATCAGACAAAAAAGGACGCCCCCCCACACATACATTTCTTTGTTAGTCTTTTCACATGAGTTCTTTCTGATGTTATCTTTATAGTTTTTTTCTTATAGAATGAATGTGTTTTAGTAATTGTGCAATGTCAAAAACTTTTGCAGCCAGATATATGTTTCTCTGCAACGCTTCAGTGTTTCATAGAGAATGTAGTTTGAGGAGATGCCTAGGTCCCATAATCATTGAAGAGACTAGTCCGGCATTTCCCAGCACAGCTCCAAGTGACTGGCCGGTCTTCATGGATCACCCAGCAGGGCAGTGGGGTACTCGGTACCTGGCAGAATCTTAAAGGGATGTGTCACAGCGGCAGTGACCCTGTCCGTGTCCCTGGGCGTCCAATAAAAGGGGATATTTACAGGGAAAAATAAAGAGTTTGTAAAGTGTTCGTGATGCCACCTGTGGTGTCAGATCAGAGGTGACCAGCACTGCAGGGCAGATCCTCTGGGACTGATGGTGATGCAGCAGAGTTGGTATAGCTATCCAAAGGCAGAGCTTTGTCCCAGGGCAGTTGTAGTAAAGATGTTGTGTTTGATGATGATAGATGTAGCAGAGCTGGATAAGTGACGCAGGAATTATTAGAGGACACAACAGACTGCAGTTTCCTTTACCTTTTACTGAGCTGTGCAGGTACAGTCCAGAGCTCAGGTTACAAATGGTTCTGGAGTCGGTCAGCCTGAAAGCAATTTGGGAATCTCCTTATTCAGGTGGGTTGTGAGGCCTCCTTTCTAGCACTATTTTATGAGGTACTTGCTGCTGTGAGCTCTATTCAAGTCCCTCTCTTTGTCTGCTACTTAGGCAGAACTCCACTCGCATGACAGGCAGCTGTAGCCTGCTTCAGGGATCGCTCCTCTCTGGCGTCTCCGGCTCACACGTGCTGCTGTCATCGAGTATCAGTTGGGGACAGAGGATCTGTGGTCTTCTGTCCTCTGGATTCTGCTGCTGGGGCTTTAGTACCCACACAGCCTTGGGCTCCGGGGCCCGGTCTCTGGCTCTCAAGCCTGGGGGTGAGCTCAGCTATAGCTCCTATCCCCAGCTTCTCTCCACACATCCTGTCTTAACCCTGTTCAGGCACTAACTACCACTAACTTCCTGCTTCTGACCAGAGAGCAGCTCCCCAGAAGTCAAGTCTAGAGCTCCCTCTGCTGGTCTGGAGCAGGAACTGCGTTGTATGCTGAAACTAACTGATAAGGGGATCCCTTCTTTGCTTCCAGGCATGACATCACTCCCCCCTGGAGGGAGGCAAGGCCACTGTGGCAACTGAACTCATGGGGGGGCAACATTCACCTGTCTACATACGTGGGAGGGCCCTGTCAATCATCTATATATCGGGAAAAGCCAGCCACCCCCAGATGACTTCTCCTCCTATGTTTTCTCAAAAACCACCGGAGTGTTTAAGAGAAAAATATATCTGGCTTGGATTGTCATGCAGGCTCCCATTCATGAATATATACTCTGGTACGGTCACTGCCAGTTTCACAACAACAGAAGGAACTACTTGCTGCCACCACTAATCCTTTATACAGGATGATTGGACACCCATTCCAGGTAAAGTATGGCTTCAGGGTTGCGGTTTAAAGATCAAGAGGAAAAGAGATATTACATTTTATCTATTTAATCCAGAAAGGTAGGCAGTGTGCAAAAAATATACAAAGATGATACAAAATGGGAACAAAACAATAAGGTGCATACAATCACATAAAATAAAAGGGATAACAAAAGAAAAGTACTAAACCTGTGTCAAGGAAATGGCTCAGGGTTTAGCTGAGGGAGGTATTCCTTAGGACAACAGACAGAACCAACAGCCAGCTGTACCTTCCAGCACTGACAAATGACCAAGACGCAAACTCTGATTTTTATTAAATATGGAATATTCTGGGGCTCATATTTATTAAATATGGTAAGCTCATATGGGAGCTGGTTGTGGGATGTGCTAGGTCTTTTTGAAGTTTGAGATCACCAACTTTCAAGATATCTTCACCCCTAGAGGCCACAGGTGGTAGATAATGCCGGCATGTTTCCTATAATGATTTTACCTTTCTATAGAGATGAAACATGGCATGGATAGCATCATCCATCAAATGATACTAAGTTGGAGGTGTTATACCGGCCTTACGTTATGTTCGTTCCTTTGGTATGATGCTGAAAGATATCTCCCATAAATATCGGATCAATGCAAACCCCAATATTCATCACTGACTACTGGCTCCAGGAAGTCTTGGGGACCAGTACTTTGAACAAAGGAAGCTCTTGCCTTCGAAGTGTACTTCTTCGCCTCTGAGTAAACAAATCCAAATCTTGGTGACTTGTTATCAGAACATATCTATGTTGTAGATACCTGTTCATGGCAGGTTGTACCTACTTCAATGGAGGTTGAATTTCATGCGTCTCTCTCTCACTTCTCCAGTCATAATTAATCCTATATGTCCAATGTGAGGGTGATATGTGCCCTTTCTGGAGATGTCTTTATGTATTTTAATTTTTCTCTATGGCGTTACATTTAAACTTTTGCAATCCCAGTGTGCCAGTCCTTTTTGATCTGGGATACTGTATGGATAGCACCCTGGTAGCTGAAAAGAGGTGTAAGCTACAGTGCTCAGCTTCTATGCTTTGTCTCATGTATTCTTTTTGGTTGCTTTGTGACAATTATTTGACCATGTCTGGGTTTGTTCCTTGTTGCCCCATTGACGGGTGCAGTATGTGCTGCCTCCAGCCTCCGTGCCTATTATTAATGCATGTCGTTACAGTATTGGCTCCTGGTGGAAGTTTCTATATAATTTGTGTATGTGTTTATTGACATAACCTCTGCCCGTAATAACTATCCATGTTCACTCGCTGGCGATTGTGCAAAATGTTCAATATTCAAATGGAGCAGTAGAATTGTAAAATGATTTTGCTTTACAAAGGCGGCTGGTGTTACATAAACCCTCGGCATTGATACGCTGCCGCCTCGGCTCGAAGGCATGAATAAAATATGAGCTGGGACCGTCTGCTTTTCATCTTGGCATTGAGGTGAATATCGGGAATGAAATATTAAATGCACATAAACCATAAAGGTAACAACAATATTGTGTGTTAGTTAAACATATGGTATGAGATGAGGTATGGCGGCGCAGAGTCTCCGCACAGACTTCAGGCAGGCTACTATCTGCTGAAATTTAGGGGAAGAATGAGTGGATGTGTCACCAACTCAATTGGCTCCAGTGGGAGCGTAAAAGACCAGAGCAAACACAGACACTATCGTTATGGAGAGTCTCGATGCCACCGAGGTGCTTCATTGAGACCCGATGAGAAAAACAGTTATAACATGAAGATCCATCCTTCTTGCTAGTCAAGGAGATTGATAACAGAGCCAAAACACAAGTCTCTGATTCTTCAAGCTAGGACTTGGAGCATGATTATTGAAGAAATGTGTGACGAGAGCTTGTCCACCGGATAAGGGAGAACCTACCGATCTCTGGGACCTCAAACAATCTCGAGATTGCAGAAAGCAATGGCACTCCTGTGCACCACAGCTCATCATCTATAGAGCTGACAGTAGCTGCAGCAACATTGACCAGGTCTGAAGCCCCCTTGGTTTGCATTGCAATGTTGTTTTATTTGTGTTCCCATTGTAGGTATTCACACTCTCAGGTATATCTTAAGTAGCATTCACACAACCAATGCGGTTTGGTCCAAACAGGTGCAGTTTTATTGATTTCATAAAACTCTAAGGATTCAAAACAAAACATCCTCTTCTGGGCACAAAGGTATCACAGCAAATAAGCAGACCATTCAGGAGGGCAAACATGTCAGTGCCTACTCACTCCCAACAGGTTACAGTCATTTCTCCCAGATCAAACCTTACACATAGAGGTGCAG
This sequence comes from Dendrobates tinctorius, assembly GCF_039654945.1. Lineage (NCBI taxonomy): Eukaryota > Metazoa > Chordata > Amphibia > Anura > Dendrobatidae > Dendrobates > Dendrobates tinctorius. Next base: position 5,811,676 of record NW_027361754.1, read on the forward strand.
TCCTACCATGTCTTGGTATCACCTTAAGCCTGATCTCCAGAAGTGTTCATCTCCATGCACAGTTCACACTGAACAGGTTGCAGCTTTCAAACATTACTCTGCAGCTTCAATATACAGACTGCTCAGCTTTCCTAGCTGACCCGGGCAGTATCTATTCGGAGAGAGACTCAGGCTGGTCTCTCTCCCAGCTACAGCTCATATTTTGGCTGGTCACTCACCAGCTTCACCCAAACTACACTCTACTCAGCATGTAGCATACTGACACAAAGTGAACCCATCTCCTAGTTCTTAGTCAAAGATAGGCAGGTGCATCTAATTGAGTCCTGGAGTGCTAAGATTTAGCCAAGATTTCTACCAAGCCCTAAGGCTCTGATTCATCAAAGCGTTTATGCTAGAAAAATATTGTACAGCACTTTAAAATGTTGCAACATTTTTGCGCAGTGTGAAGCTAAGCAGAAGTTCTGCCACTTTTGGCCTTAAAATGCCAGTTCTGGGCAGGTCATTGGGGTCCTGTCGGTGCATACGGCTGATGAGATGCACCAAAATCATTCATGGTTGGTCATCTCTTAAAGAACTTGGTGCATCATATTGGTGCATGTCCCTATTTAATAATTTTGTATGAAACCAATGTTAAAGAATTGGAGTCTAAGTCTTTTTTAAATATGTACTGTACCAAAAAATATGCCCTAGTTACTAATCCCTTTTATAGGGTTATTCCCAATATTGCAAGTTTTCACCAATTTACACGGTAAGCGATAACTTGCTTACCATTTGATCATGAGGGGTTTGAACACTGGGACCCCCGCTGATCGCTGGAAGTGGAAAGTATAATGGTTCATCTATGGGATTCTGTCTACGGGACTGCTGAACAATGCTGAACACTACACTTAGATAATTGGATAACTCACGATGTCAGAAATAGCCATTTTGGCACTAAATAAGTCACAAGATCAGAGTTTGGAGGGTGGTCGAATCAAACTGGGGGATGAGGGGTCTCCACAGCTTACCCTGGTGGAATAATGCTGGCAGAGATCCCTCTCCATTAGAAGCCGTCCCTTCTGAGATGGTGTAACGGTGTAGATCTTCATCCAGGACTGTATGGAGTGAGAACGTTGCCCGCCACGCCATAATCTTCTATCATTCATATGAAAAGCACTGCTCTCCATTAATTAAAATGCTAATACACTAATAACGTCTGAATGGCGCATCTCCCTGGAAACCTCCAGCTTTTTATACTTGTGGGAAGAAGACAAGTTCAGCGTCTTCACAACCTGAAAACATGAGATAAGCGAACAGAACAAAAAATGAATCCAAGGGGAATATTGCAGTTTACTTTTCCTTTTACTGCAGACAGATAGTGACGTCTGATCTGTGTGACTGACGGGAAAGGTGGCACAGCATTTATCAGAATACTTTCCTTCCTCCAGGCTGTGGTGCTACTATTATCTATAGACGTAGCATCAATGTATCACAAAGAGCCAAGAGATACAAGGAAGCCGAAATGGATACTCCGTCTTGGCTGCAAAGGGACATTCTGTATATACTACATACAAAGCCATATACTGACACCAAGGAGGCGCTAGATCATACAATTCAACTTTCTTTTTGGAAACTGGTTATTTTCTATAATTTGTTTTTTTTTTTTTTTTTTTTTTAAAAACACGAAGTTATATTATTTGAAAAGCAAATGTGAATGGGTATAGAAATCCCCAGGTGAGAATATCCCTGCGATTTAGAAGATGGTGGACATGTTGGGAATGGTTTAGAGCAGAATCAGTAAAGCCAGGTTCACATCTGCATTTGTATTTCTTTTTTTTTTGTTCCATTATAAGTCCAAAAAAATCAAAAGTAATGGTGTTATATGATGGATACTAATGGTGTAGATTTTGTCGTATGCTCATCATTTCATTGTAAAACATAGCACAGATTGGGCCACTATTTTTTCCAGACAGCAGCATTAGGCTAAGTTCACATTTAATGACTTTGCATTTGCAATGCCAGAAATCTTTGTTTGAATTTGGGCTCTCTAAGGCTACTTTCACACATCAGTTTTTCGGCGTCAGGCGCGATCCGGCGTCGTGCCGGAACCGTCTTTTTCTTGACAGACAAAACCGGATCCGTCTCATCCGGTTCATCCGTTTTTCTATCCGTTTTTCGACGGATTACGCCGGATCCGGTTTTTAAAATTGACCCTTGTGGCCTTCCGAACGGGATTGGTTACTGGAAAACTATATATAGCATGTTCCTACAGCCCTTCTTTGACAGGTTGTAGAGGAGAAAGTTCAGGTTGGAGAGAAGAGCAAGTTACTGGCGAAGATGGATGTTGTCATTGGAAATATTTTGAAGAATTTGGCGGATTTTATAGCGGAGGCGAATCGTTTGAGGGTGATTGTTCTGGAGAAGGAGAAAGCGAGACAGCAGCGCATCAGGCATCGTAGACGACGTTTGTGGATCCACCCCATCACAGCCAAGAGAATGACGCGTGGGGTCTATTCTACACTCTGCATGGACCTTCGACGAAACCCGGATAAATTTTTTGGATATGTTAGGATGAAAATGGAGAATTTTGATTACTTGGTGGAGCGCATTGCACACCTCATAAGAAAAGCGGACACCTATTGCCGCTTCTCTGTTTCACCCACAGAGCGTCTGATGGTGACTTTAAGGTAAGCCACATTTATTGGATGTGATCGCATCAGAGCACACTTTCACTGCAATCTTGTTGGTGGTAGTTTGTATCTCCAAGTGTTATAGCTCAGTTTTGGTATGTAATGCTGTGATTTAAAACTAATTTATTGTTTTTTAATTCCCCACAGATTTCTTGCAACTGGAGAATCCCTTTCGTCACTGCATTTCCAGTACAGACTCGGGATTTCCACCATATCTGGAATAGTGAAGTACACATGCCGTGCACTGTGGGACTCCTTAGCTGAAGAGTTTTTACCAGAGCCCACAACAGAGAGGTGGATTGAAATTGCTGACAAGTTTCAACAGATATGTCAGTTTCCCAACTGCTTGGGCGCTGTGGACGGGAAACATATCCGCATTGTAAAGCCAGCTGGATCGGGATCGGAATATTTCAATTACAAGAAATATTTTTCAATTGTCCTCATGGCCATCGCTGACGCGGAATACAAATTTATTGCGGTTGATATTGAGGCCTATGGCCGCTCCAATGACTCTCAAGTTTTCAAACTGTCTGCCATGGGGCGTAAACTGTATGGAAACACCTTCCAGTTCCCACCACCTAGACCGCTGCCGCAAACATCTGGTTCACCTATGCCATTTGTCTGTGTAGGGGATGAAGCCTTCCAGCTTTCAGAACACCTTTTGAAACCGTACTCTAGCAGAGGATTGACAAGACCAAAACGCATTTTTAATTACCGCCTCACAAGAGCAAGAAGAATGGTTGAATGTACCTTTGGTATTCTGACAGCCAAATGGCGGGTCCTATTGACTGCGATCAACCTCAAGACAGAAACTGTGGACGAGGTGATCAAAGCTTGCGTGGTACTCCACAATTTTGTTATCTGCAAGGAACCCATTTCCATTGAGGACACCTCTGAAGAAACCACCTTGCAAGATTACCATGACATTACCACTAGAAGTTCTGTGACGGTTTCAGTAATGAGGGACAATTTTGCACTATACTTTATGTCACCTCAAGGCAGAGTACACTGGCAGGATGACAGAGTGTGAAAGATTTGTGCCCTAACCAAACTTGTGTACCTTCTGTACCAACAGTATATACCTTTGCCAACCAAAGTTGGCTATCTTGTCATGGTCTCTATTTTTAGCTTTAGGCCACAGGTGTGTACCTGGTTGTGTTTTATGCAAAGTATTTCACCTTTTAACAAAAGTTGTGTACATTGTTAGGAAATCACCAACAATAAACACAACTTTTTAGGTGAAATACTTTGCTTCAAACACAACCAGGAACACAACTGTGGCAAAAAGCTAAAATTTACCCACAGTTATATACCTGGTTTTGAATACCTTTTTACCTTTTAAATACCCTGTATTTAACCTTTTTTTTAAACATATTTCGCCGCAGAAAGAAATGACAGACAACCAGTGTAAACAATAATTTAACTTTTATTTAAAATATTTTTTTTTTGTAAACTGTTTTTTAAAGTTAAAAAAACTTTTTTAATAAAGGTTTGAAACCAACTGGGCATTTTTATTACAAAACACATCATAAATCTGTGTAGTGTGGGGTGGAAATACTGCTGGAGGGGCTGCGGGACACTTCGACAATGGGAGTGTGGAGAGAGGACTGGGATCGTGGTGGGGAAGGAACAGTTAGAGGTGATGGTGTGGAAAAAGCTACAGAATGGGTGGACATGTGGGAGGCAGAAGAGGTGGTGGGCGGTGGAGTGGAGGGTTGGGCAGGGACTGTAGGAGCAGATGATGTTGATGGAAAGTTGTATGGGGAAGGAGTTTGGTACGGGGAAGGAGTTTGGTACGGGGCAGGTTGCTGGAAGTGGGGAGATGTCTGGTACTGGGGAGGTTGCTGGTACTGGAGAGGTTGCTGGTACTGGGGAGGTTGCTGGTATGTAATAGGAGGGGGAGGATGGAAAGTGGCTGGAGGGGGTGCAGATGTAATAGGAGGGGGAGGATGGAAAGTGGCTGGAGGGGGTGCAGATGTAATAGGAGGGGGAGGATGGAAAGTGGCTGGAGGGGGTGCAGGTGGAGGAACTACAGTGGTGGGAGGTGGAGGTTGGGAGGTAACCTGCTGTAGAGCACCGTGGCACGAATGCATTACATGCATCTGCTGGGTAGGAGATAGTGTTGCCATGCGCTCCACAACAGACCTGAAAAAGGTGTGGTTTGGCGAAGATCTTGCTTCTGAATGCATGGTTTGCAGAAGTGTCTTCACCTCCAGAATGCTGGAGTTGATCTGCTGAAAGCCTGCGGAGATTTGCTCTGACAAGACTTTTAGACAGTTCTGGAAAGATGCATTCAGATGCAAGAACTCTGGCGCATAACTCTTTTCCTGACCCCTCTGCCGCTGCCGCCCAGTACCCGCAGGTGTACTAGAGGTGGCAGTGGCAGAAGGGTGGGGTAAAGGGAAAGCGATCTCCTCACCAGCAGCTTCATGTAATGTAGGCGGCCACGATGCTCCTGTGCTGGTGGATGGGACAGATGGGTCGAATGTGTGGGAAGGCTGGGAAGGTGCAGATGTACCGGGGCGGTCGAAGTGTCCCTCGGTGCCGGTCTCCTCAGGGATCGCCTCAGAAGGGTCCAATCGTGCAGGCTCCCGAGTGCTGCTCACCGTGCTGTGGAATAAAGAGAAAAAAAAACAATTAAATAGTGACATGGTATGGCCCTGGCTGAAAAAAAAAGTTACATCTAAACATTTTTTTGTCACATGTGGTGTGTAATATTTACCTTCTGGTGAGCATTGTCTCCCGGAGGAACGACAGGGCTCGTGCGTACTTGTACTTGCTCCTGTGTCCTCCAGATCCACTCGGGGCCCGCATCTCTTCATTGAACTCCTTCTTGAAACGATCCCTCACAGACCGCCACCGCTTCACAATTCTCTCCCCTGAAACGAGAAAGGACAAAGTGGTTAGTATACAACATCAGTGTTTCCCAAACTCCAGTCCTCATGGTCCCCAGGGGTCATGTTTTCAGGATTTCCAAAGTAAATAGAAATCCTGAACACATGATCCGTGGGGACCACGAGGACTGGAGTTCGGGAAACACTGGTTTAAATCAAGCAACCGGTACTGTATATACTTACGCTCTTTAATCTGGGCCCGAGCTTCGAGGTCCTCCCAGCGGTCCACAAGGAGCGAACAGATTTCCTCCCAGAGTCGTCGGGTAACGATCAGGTCAGCGTGGCGGCGGTCAGCCATATTCCAGAGCGGCTCCCTTTCTCTGACGAGATCGATGAGGCGGTCCACATCAATCCCTCCATCCTCACCGTCAGAGTCGGGAGCACGCTGTGAAGGCTGTTAAAGAAAAAGACAAAAATAACATAATTAGCCTCCACAAAAGAAATGAAATAAAAAGTGCAAAAAAAACAAAGCAAAAATATTTATACTTACACGCTGGTGACCGCCGCGTTGCTGTCGCCGACGACCCTGGGAGGCACTGCGAGGACCTCTTGGCCGAGCACCAGATTGGGAAGACTAGAGAAGAAAACAAAAAATGTTATGTCTTTGGATGTAGGCATTTGTTTGCTGTGTGTGGTCTGCAGAACATTGTTTTCTATGTGTTGTGTGTAGTGTGATGTTGTGTTTCTGCGTTTGATGCAAAAAACTTACCAATTGTGAGCCCACTCCAAGTGTCTGTCCACCCCTTCCTTCTTCTTCTGGGAGCTCCTCTTCATCTTGTGATTCCTGTTTTGAAATAAAAGGCAATGAATACACATATATTACAGAGATGATGGATTTTGGAAATAAAAACTTACCGTCAAATGCTGACGATGCAAGGGAGGGCTCCCAGAAGATGTGCTGTCTTCCTCATGGCCAGACTCCATGGCTGTGGGTGGTGTTTCTGCTGCTGCCATTGCTGCTGCTGCTGCTGCATCTATTGGGCGGCTGTTGAATAAAGAGAAACAAAGGGCCAATGAATATCTTGATATTCCATAGCCCTAGTTTGGAGGAATGGGGGATTTGATAATTACCGTCTCTCATCTGCTGCTGGACTCCCCTCCCGTTGTTCAGCATGCTGCTCCATTTGGGGTGGTGCTGATGGTGCTGCTGCTGCAGATGTCTGCTGCCTTCTCCTGCTCCTGGTTCTTGGCTTGGGTGGCATGTTGGGTGTGGCTGAGGGTCCCACTGTCTTGCTTTTATATATGTCCTGTGGGCAGAGCTACTGAGCATGCTCAGACCAAAGAAACCGGATCCGGCGACAGCCGGATCCGGCGCATTGCGGCGCTCATAGGCTTTCATTGTATGAAAAAGCCGGACACGCCGGATCCGGCGTGTCCGGCTTTTTCGCCGGAGACAAAAAACGTTACAGTAGCCGTTTTTTCCAGACGCCGGATCGCGTCACATTGCCGGATCCGGCGAAAATCGGATGAAACGCATGGCCATCCGGCTCGATCCGGCTCTAATGCAAGTCAATGGGGGGGAAACCGGATCCGGCATTGCATTTCGCCGGATCCGGTTTTAGTCAAAAGCGCCGGATCGCGCCTGACGCCGAAAACCTGATGTGTGAAAGAGGCCTAAGGGTATGTTTCCACGGTCCGGATTATACCAGGATTGGCTGCGGATTGAACGCTGCGTACAGTCGCAGCGTTAAATCCGCAGCGTCCAGATGTTACAGCATAGTGGAGGGGATTTTAAGAAATTCCATCTCCACTATGCGTACTAAAACACGGGTGACACACCCAAGAATCCGGACATGCGGTGTGTCTTTATAGAACGCAGCATGTCTATTTATCTTGCTGAGACGCTCCGTCTCCGCAAGATAAATAATACAGTATATGGATATGATGCGGTGATTCCGCATGTGTTCAATGAACACTTGCGGAATCACCAGGCGTAGAAAGGTGGGTGGCGCTTTGGGCGGAGAGGGCTTTCTGCTGCCTCCAAAGAGCCGGCAATCCAGACTGTGAAAACACACCCTAACATGAGTGTATGACTCGGACCAATGCAATCCGAACAAAAAGGGGTTGCACTCGGACCAATGCTCGGACCATACTTTTTCTCATCTGTATTCTGCGTGCCACAATTTCACTTCAAAATCCAATGCAAGAAAAAAAATCACATGTCATAATGACCATCAGAGTGGCATCCAATTTTTACAAATACTTTGCAATTTTGTAGCATAGGAAACTGTAAATGATTAATAGCTGCAGGGTTAAAAAACTGATTGCACATTGATAAGAAAAAAATCACGCCACTTTTCTGGATGAAAATCGGACACGGATTTTTTTTTATACGTTCGAGTAACTTTAGCCTTTAAGTGCAATTTAAAAAAAAACTTTTGAAATGTCAGAGATCTTGATAAGTGGGGGTCCTGGTGCTGACGCCTCCATGTATCACTACCAGACGTTATCACCTGCGCACTGCTGACCTACGAGATTTGCAAGTAAAGTCCGTGGAGCCTCATTTAAGAGTCTCAAACACGGGACTAGCCAGATCTTCCTCCAGGGAAGGACCCAGCCAAGGAGTGGCTCCTTTCGGAAACCACCATTACCACCATATTAAGTGGCCCTTTAAGTCAATATCCAGCTCTTTTGCTCTTTTTGAGTTTACAGATATGACAAGGGAAATACCAAGGCCAGGTATCCATCCACAGACAGCTGTTTTGGGGTGTTGCCCCTCATCAGTGTGGAGTAGTATTCTGGCTAGGTGGGAGCAGTGCCTAGTAGACCAACACGACGAAACAATCACTGACCTCAGGGAGACCAGTCAAAGAAAACACTGTGGCAGCAGGCAAAGGCGCTCAATCAGTGAAATCCTAGGTCCATTGCTCCCTGGGAAATACGAATATGCAAATAAAGTCCGTGGAGCCTCATTTAAGAGTCTCAAACACGGGACTAGCCAGATCTTCCTCCAGGGAAGGAACCAGCCAAGGAGTGGCTCCTTTCGGAAGCCACCATTACCACCATATTAAGTGGCCCTTTAAGTCAATATCCAGCTCTTTACGAGTTTACAGATATGACAAGGGAAATACCAAGGCCAGTTATCCATCCACAGACAGCTGTTTCGGGGTGTTGCCCCTCATCAGTGTGGAGTAGGATTCTGGCTAGGTGGGAGCAATGCCTAGTAGACCAACATCACTAAACAATCACTGACCTCAAGGAGACCAGACAAAGAAAACACTGCGGAAGCAGGCAAAGGCGCTCAATCAGTGAAATCCTAGGTCCATTGCTCCCTGGGAAATACGAATATGCAAATAAAGTCTGTGGAGCCTCATTTAAGAGTCTTAAACACGGGACTAGCCAGATCTTCCTCCAGGGAAGGAACCAGCCAAGGAGTGGCTCCTTTCGGAAACCACCATTACCACCATATTAAGTGGCCCTTTAAGTCAATATCCAGCTCTTTACGAGTTTACAGATATGACAAGGGAAATAGCAAGGCCAGGTATCCATCCACAGACAGCTGTTTCGGGGTGTTGCCCCTCATCAGTGTGGAGTAGGATTCTGGCTAGTTGGGAGCAATGCCTAGTAGACCAACATCACTAAACAATCACTGACCTCAAGGAGACCAGACAATGAAAACACTGCGGCAGCCGGCAAAACCACCATTACCACCATATTAAGTGGCCCTTTAATACCTATTTCCCTTGTCATATCTGTAAACTCGTAATGAGCTGGATATTGACTTAAAGGTCCACTTAATATGGTGGTAATGGTGGTTTCCGAAAGGAGCCACTCCTTGACTGGGTCCTTCCCTGGAGGAAGATCTGGCTAGTCCCGGGTTTAAGGATCTTAAATGAGGCTAAACGGAATTTATTTGCATATTGGTATTTCCCAGGGAGCAATGCACCTAGGATTTCACTGATTGAGCGCCTTTGCCGGCTGCCGCAGTGTTTTCTTTGGCTGGTCTCCCTGAGGTCAGTGATTGTTTCGTGACCTACGAGATTTAACACAGGCTATGGAGCTCACCTTCTGCTAACAGGCAGAGATACATTAAATATAAACTACATCTGGGAGTTTCTCTGAATACTGTATCACTAGCACTGAGTTACTAAAGCTGGACTTCTTTTAGACAATCTAAACTTAAAAAGTCATAAAATGTATCAAAGGTACTCAGGTCGGGTAATAAATCAGGTGCATCATCTAGTCTGCATTCATTCCACTGAAGATAATGTGGCAAATCTGTATCTGAAAAAAATCTTTATTTCAAATTCACATTAAAAAAAGATAAATCCATTGCCTGTCGCGTTTCCAACACTCTCAGTATTCATAGGCTTCTATGATTAAGAACGCAGAGAGCATTGGAAACGTTTCAGTCCATGGAGTTATTGTTTTTAATGTGAATTTGAAATAAAGAAATATTTTTTATTTGTGCCGATTTACCTTTTGTCATTACTTGTCCTATATCGGGAGGCCACGAGATCGGCACCTGACAAAGAAGAAAGTTCATGCAAACTATGCTTCATAAAGGTATTATTTCTTCTTATTATTATATGATACTTTTCTGCTTTCTGTAAGCATATTTATTAAATATTGTCACATTGCAGATAGTGACACATTTCCATCCACCGCAGTCCGTACTATTCTAGTAAGCAATCAAGGAGAACATGCTGGCTCCTCTCAGTCTTTGTGTTTGGACCATGTATGTCTCCATTGTGTTTTTATTCTTTTTTGTTGTCAATCACTTGATAGTGTTTAGTAAGAATGTAAGAATTGGTCCTTTGTTTTTTTGCAAATGTATGTTATCTCTAAATCTGTTTTGCCAAACCCCATGCAATCAATCCTATCTGTTCCTCTTAATGATATGCCATTTTGTATAAATTGCCTGTCACATTACAGTCTTTGGGAAAAACCAATACAAAAGTCACAAAGAAGAGATAAATTATAGCACTAAAGCCATTCCCATACTGGATCGCAGGTTACATCCCAGTGCCATCGCCGGTCGTTCACGGTGCTGATAATTTCATCCCTCCCGACGTCAGACGTCTGAATAGGATGTAAAATAAATTAATGGAAAGTTATTTTTCTGAAGTCGCTGTTATAAAAAGTTATTTGTTACAATGCTAAATAATTTGTTTTCTCCAATATCTTATTTTCTGTTTCTTCTATTATTCTAATTCTAAGATAAGAAGAAGTCTTTCCATCAACCAGTAAAATGTAAAAGTGTTTTATATATTCACCTCCGAATACCTCAGGTCACATACAAAATTACCCTATATATAAACGCAATCCCAGAGCTGCACTTACTATTCTGCTGGTGCAGTCCCTGTGTACATACATTACATTACTGATCCTCTACAGATCCTGAGTTACATCCTGTATTATACCCCACAGCTGCATTCACTATTCTGCTGGTGCAGTCACTGCGTACATATGTAAGCAGGTTGCGGGATGTAGTGACAGATAGAAGGCAGAGCAAGGGTTAACAAATTTAACAGTTTTAATTTAACATGGGGTTAACTCCTCTCAGGGAGATAAATGGTTAAATGAGGGTTGAACAGTTCAATGGCAAGCAATAGATAAAGTTAATGAGCAATAAACAAGATAATGGCAGTTCTTTAAATCACTTATAGTGTCAGAGGCTTCCCAGTCCACAACTGATTAGCTTTGAAGGCAGTGGCACAAACAATGGCTGGCATGGTGCTGTTAGGGTATGTGCACACGCTGCGGATTGGTCTGCGGATTTTGCAAAATCCGCTGGTAAATCCGCAGGTCAAAAGAGCTGCGGTTTATCTGCGGGTTAGCCTGCGGTTTTGCCCTGCGGTTTATCACCTCCACAATGGAGGAGATGGCAAACCGCTGCGGAATCCGCAGAAAAGAATGACATGTCAATTCTTTCTGCGGATTGGAAACCGCAGCAAAAACCGCGCGTAAAATTCCACACCGTCTGCACTGCGGTTTCCATTTTCCATAGGATATAATGGTACTGTACAACGCAGCTATTTCTGCTGCGCATCAGCAGGGCCAAAACCACTGCGGATCTACAGCAGAATCCGCATTGTGTGCACATACCCACACAGTGGGGTCCTGCAAACAAGGTCCGTCTTCTGGCGGCAGCGGACGGTCTCCGTCACCTTCCGCTGAGTCCCTAATCCATAAGTTGGTGCGGCCAAAGCAAACCAGGTCGCAGCACTGACAGAGTCCAACATGGACTGGCAAGTGTCAACTGGCAAGGTAGGCCGCAAATGTCTGTTCAGTACTCTGCTTTCTGTATGCGGCACGTGCGCTGCACTCACAGTCATGGAGTGCACGTGTCTCTCTCTGAGCAGCTGCCGTCACCTGAATGGCTGCTCTGCTCGATTCGTGCTGCTCTGCGCGTCCACTAATACCAGTAAATCTCTCACGCAGTAAGTCTCTCACACAGCTGTCCCAGATCTGTGCTTTGCGGCTGGGAGCTCTCGGAGTACTCTGACCAACACGGGTGCTGCTGTGCATCTATCAGTCTTGGGGAACACACATCAGGATCCTGCACCCGGTCCCCGCTCCTCCGTGCGAGCACTGCACTCTGCACAGCCTGGCACATGGCGCTCTGCACACACACTGTCTCAGCGGAGCTCCCACTCAAGTTCTGCTGGAGCACGGCTCTGTGCTGCCTCTCTTGCTGCAGACTGTGTCACACACCTGCCTCCTCTCTCACTGCCGACGGGGAACTGACCCTTTCTTCACGCTTTCTCCTCACTGCCTGGCTTAGCCACATCCCCTCTTCCTGGGTCATGGGGCCTGTCCTGACCCCTATTCTTTTCCCCAGGCAACATGGGACGCAGCCTCAGCAGTTCTGGACCCAGCATGATGCAGGCACCTGCAGCCTGGTCTTCCTCCTTACACTCCTCCTCTCCTTTAGCTCGCCATTCCATGGGCAAGGACTCTTTGTGCCCCTTTATGCTCTTCAGAGGTGGGCCAGAGGCCCACAGTTTTTGCACCCATTTCTGCCTCTTCGTTTTGCCAAAGAGCATTATTCTGCATATATTGCATGGGCAGAACATCAGCATGGTCACACTGAGTACTTTGAGGCACCTCTTGAATTTTCGCATCAGGAGTACTCAGAACTTCAGGTATCTCATGCAGAATTTTGACATCGGGCTCTTCTCCATGGCATGCAATGTCCTCCTCCACTAAGTCATACGACTGCGCACTAGACGTGAGCCCTACCTCCGCCTCTTCACTGGAATTATCATCTTCGATTTTCTTGGCACACTCCAGCTCCACCTGATTCACCTCCACGCTCCTGAGTAACGCAGACATCTCGCTGTAGGCAGATGACGCCTTTTCCCTCTTTCTCGGCATCCGACATCGAGGCTTTGTTTTGCTGTAGCTGAGACTCCCCCCTGCTCACCATACCATTTGTTCCAGGTGTCTCGCCATCCTCCACGGTCACTCTGCGACGAGTGGACTTTTTCTCTTCACTCTGTTCCTCGGGGGGGGGGGGTTCCCTGTCCTAGGACCATCTCCTCCAGGTGCAGCGTTTTCTCCAGTGAGCATGAACTTTGAAGGGGTGAGCGAATTTCCGCCGTCGGCTGTCTCGTGTAGGGCAACTCCTTGACAGGTGTCCCATTTTTCCACAAATCCAACACTCACTTCTGCACCTGTCTGGTGGGAGCTTTGGACTAGATCGCCGTCCTCCAGGAGTGGCATACCCCCTCTTTAATCGCTCTTCATCCCAGGATATGGGATTAAATTCTGGGGCTGCTGCTGGAGTTCGCTCCGTATATCTCCTCTAACTTCTCTTATCTCTTGCCATAAGTTACCCGTGGACATAGGCTTGGACTCCAAGGTAGCAGCAAGGGTTCCTTTAGGCTCGCTATTTCTGCCCTCATTTTCCGCACTACCTGCTGTAATTCGCTGGACCACTCCGGCTCTGCCGTGTTCGGGGTAGGAACTTTGAAGCTCCAGACCATCCCTGCCAAGACTGTGGTCCCCTGCTCCTGCTCGCACGCGTGTGCTTCCGCCCTGGTTTCCAGGAAAGACGTGCGCAGATTAGCCCGCAAGTGCTCACGCAAGGCCTGCTTTAGCAGCGCATCTCTACACTGTGTTCCAAATTATTATGCAAATTATATTTTTCTCTGATTTTCCTAAATAGTCGGTACAAATGACAGTCAGTCTAATAAAAGTCATCACCGGTTAGAGTATACATCGAATTTTATTGACGAAACCTCCCAATGATAACAGTATAATCTCCAAAATGACTAAAAACTCAAATTGCACTGTTCCAAATTATTATGCACAGTAGAATTTCTAAACATTTGATATGTTTTAAAGAACTGAAAATGCTCATTTGTGGAATTTGCAGCATTAGGAGGTCACATTCACCGAACAAAAAAGCTATTTAACTCCAAAACATCCTAACAGGCCAAGTTACATGTTAACATGGGAACCCTTCTTTGATATCACCTTCACAATTCTTGCATCCATTGAACTTGTGAGTTTTTTGGAGAGTTTCTGCTTGTATTTCTTTGCATGAAGTCAGAATAGCCTCTAAGAGCTGCTGTTTTGATGTGAACTGCCTGCCACCATCAAAGATCTTTTGTTTGATGATACTCCAAAGGTTCTCTATAGGGTTGAGGTCAGGGGAAGATGGTGGCCAAACCATGATTTTATCTCCTTTTATGCCCAAAGCAGTCAATGACTCAGAGGTATTCTTTGCAGCATGAGATGGTGCATTGTCATGCATGAAGAGGATTTTGCTCCTGAAGGCACATTTCTGCTTTTTATACCATGGAAGACAGCTGTCAGTCAGAAACTCTATATACTTTGCAGAGGTCATTTTCACACCTTCAGGAACCTTAAAGAGCCCTACCAGCTGTTTCCCCATGATTCCGGCCCAAAACATGACTCCTCCACCTCCTTGCTGACGTCGCAGCCTTGTTGGGACATGGTGGGCATCCACTACTCCATCCATCTGGACCATCCAGCGTTGCTCGACACTCATCAGTAAACAAGACTGTTTGAAAATTAATCTTCATGTATGTCTGGGCCCACTGCAACCATTTCTGCTTGTGAACACTGTTTAGGGGTGGCCGATTAGTAGATTTATGCACCACAGCAAGCCTTTGAAGGATCCTACACCTTGAGGTTCGAGGGACTCCAGAGGCACCAGCAGCTTTAAATATCTGTTTGCTGGTTTGTAATGGCTTTTTAGCAGCTGCTCTCTTAATCTGATGAACTTGCCTGGCCAAAACCTTCCTCATTCTGCCTTTATCAGCACAAACATGTCTGTGCTAAGAATCAACCACAAATCTCTTAACAGTACGATGATCACGTTTAAGTTTTTGGGAAATATCTAATGTTTTCATCTCTTGACCAAGGCATTGCACTATTTGATGCTTTTCAGCAGCAGAGAGATCATTTTTCTTTCCTAAATTCCTTGAAACCTGTGCCCTGCTTAATAATGTGGAACATCATTCTTAAGTAGTTTTCCTTTATTTGGGCTCACCTGGTAAACTAATTATCACAGGCGTTTGAGATTGATTTCAGTGATCCAAAGAGCCCTGATACACAATACCATCTATGAGTTTATTTGAAAAACAAAAAATTACATCTTTATGACACTTAAATCCAATTTGCATAATAATTTGGAACACAGTGTAAAGCCTGCCACAAGCTGGTCTCTCAAAATTACATCAGGAGGCCCCACACCCACATCGTCCTGCTTAGTGATCACCGCCTGGATCTCTTGCAACGTGTTCATAAATTGGGTCACGGACTCCCCCTTCCTTTGGACATGGCGGAACAAGCGCATCCGCAGTTCCCCAACATCAGTGGATCTCCATGAATTTCCTCTAGGATCTGGAATACCTTGGTCAACGTATCCTGCTCATGAGAGGGGTGGAACATTACAGAATACCGGGCCTCACTGTCTAGGGAACTTAACGATATCTCTGCCTGCAGCCATGGAGTACATCCACACCATGCTCCTAAAGGGCCTTTTACATTTAGCGATGCACCAGCGATCCGACCAGCGATCCGACCCGGTCAGGATCGCTGGTGCATCGCTAAATGATCGCTAGTGAGCTTCCACACAGGAAGATCTCACAGCGATGCAGCAGCGATACAGCGGTCGTTACTTACCTTTCACACACAGCGATCCTGGCGTCCTCCCGCCCGCCTCCACGCGTCGCTCGTCTCACACAGCAGGAAGCCCAGCAGGAAGCAGACGACGAGAAATGGAGCCGGACATTCTCGCGCGATCAGTGATGGACAGCAGGGGAGCCGGTTGGAGGTAAGTATCACACATAGCGATATCGCTAGCAGTATCGCTATAACGTCACAAAACCAGTGACGTTTTAGCGATATTGCTAGCGATATCGCTATGTGTAAAACCCCCTTTACTCTTTCAGTCCTGTCCCACAACATGATGTTGCTCCTTGTGAACTTTGGGACGCAGCCTCAGCAGTTCCGAACCCAGCATGATGCAGGCACCTGCAGTCTGATCTTCCCCCTTACACATACATTACATTACTGATCCTGAGTTACCTCCTGTATTATCCCAGAGCTGCACTCACTATTCTGCTAGTAGAGTCACTGTGTATATACTGTACATTACATTAAAATGAGATTGACAAAACTAAAGCTGATTTAGGTAAATTTAATATCTTGCCAGAATTTGATAATACCATGAAAAAGATTATGGACAACATTAAATCTTTGGAAGAGGACAGTATTAAAATTAATATGTCCAAATTATTTAGAGACACTGCTGATTATCAAAATAATGTTGTTTATACGTGGCACAAGGATCCATCACGTTTTTCTTCCTTTAAGTCGATACTAAGAAATGGGACACCTGAATCTCATTTTGACAATAAACATACCAGATCAGCGTACTTTTCTTCATCAGAATATAACAGTTCTGATTATGATACGACAGTTCTATTTATAATTCATCTATGAACTCTCATGGCAGAAAAAACAATCCTTCTAAATCTCTGCCAAAAAACGCAGGAGATGTAGGAGAGCAAGTCGGGACAAGAGGAAATCAACCATGGAAATGTTATCCAACAAGAAACAGGAAAACCAAATACTAATGTCTTCCGAAGTTCCATCCAACATTATAATCCTGACTCCTACCATCTTAACTCAGAATCAAATGGATATTTTACAAAAGGGGTTGAACTTTGCTCACAGTAAAAAATTCAATCTTTTTCAAACTATTAAGTACGTGAATACATTCACCCGGTTATTAACGGTCAACAGACATTTTTTATTTTCTGAGGATAGTTGTCTGAACAGATCCGGAGGATCTGCTCCTACTACTTCTGCTATTTCTTTTTCATTTAAAGAAAAACATGCCATTGCGACTTTGTCCTCATTACAGATTCCGGACTGCAATTCACATGCTATTCAGGACATGGATATAATTGTTGTTCCTCAGAACTTTTCTTATTATCCTCTTCAATCGAGGGTTCCATCCCTCGATTTATTTCAATCTTTGGTTGAAAAGGATCTTAAACTGTTAGATGCTCAAACAAAACAGACTAATTATGGTAACAATTTGAGAAGAAGCCAGCATTTAGCCATCGAGGAGATATGTAATAATCCTGAAATTACCATCAGACTCTAGGATAAAGGTGGATGCACGGTCGTGCTAGATACCACCTTGTATATTAATCTGGTCAACAGAATTTTAAATGATCAATCCACATATGTTTCTTTCAGTACGGATCCTCCTGTGTCATGTAAGATGAAATTATTGGATATTTTGGAGACAGGGTAAAAGTCAGGTGTTCTCAACACTAAAATTCGTAATTGGCTTGTCCAAGACTATCCTTTTGCTCCAAATTTCCATGTTCTTCCCAAAACTCATAAAGATTTGTTTCCTCCTCCACTTCATCCCATAGTTCCCAGTATCAGATCCCTGAATGAAAATTTAAGCTCATGGGTTGAAGAACACCTGTCTCCACTGATCTCCAGGATTCCAGGCTACCTCAGAGATACTACTTCAGTGTTGCAGGCATTTGAAGATTTTTATTGGGAAGATAATTTTGGATTTTTTACATGTGATGTTATTTATCTATACTCCTCCATTCCCCATCACTTGGCTGTCAGATCTGTTTTCCATCACCTTAATTGCTACAGTAATTATTCTGAAGCATTGACACCATTTATTTTGGCATCGCTCATGTATCTGCTGAACAATAATTTTTTTATGTTTAATTCTAGTTTTTTTTTGCAAATCCTCGGTGCCCCGATGGGCTCTAAATTTTCCCCCTTCCTTGCCATTCTCTACATGGCTTGGTGGGAGGAAATGTATCCTTTTTCTGATTCTAATCCTTTCCACAATTACATTTTTTGGTTCGGCAGATACGTGGACAATTTATTGTTTGTTTGGCAAGGCACTTCTTGTGATCTTGAGGCACATCATTTGTATCTAAATTCCAATAACCTCAATCTTTCATTTACTATTAGTAAGGCTGGTTTCACATTAGCGCATTTTCAGCGCGCGCACGGCCGGGGGTAGCTCCGCCCCCGATCCGGCTCTCTGCCCGGCGTGCCCGCCCCTTCCTTGTAGCGCCGCCTCCTAGCGGACAGCGGCGCCTGCGATCGGCGCACCCTATCTTTAGCATAGGGTGCGCCGATCGTGCGCAGGCCGTGCGCTAGTTGCGCTTTGACCTGCGCTGCGCACTTTTGACGGTGCGCCGTGCGCGCCAAAATCCGAAAAGTTTGATTTTGGCGCGCACGGCGCACCGTCAAAAGTGCGCAGCGCAGGTCAAAGCGCAACTAGCGCACGGCCTGCGCACGATCGGCGCACCCTATGCTAAAGATAGGGTGCGCCGATCGCAGGCGCCGCTGTCCGCTAGGAGGCGGCGCTACAAGGAAGGGGCGGGCACGCCGGGCAGAGAGCCGGATCGGGGGCGGAGCTACCCCCGGCCGTGCGCGCGCTGAAAATGCGCTAATGTGAAACCGGCCTAAGTCTGACAAAAAAAACCTTTTTTGGATATTCTTTTGACTGGTGATTCCAGCACACAACAGGTGCATATTTCTTTATACAGGAAGGAAAATTCTGGTCATTCTTTACTTTTAACTACTTCGGTACATCCCTCACATACCTTTAAAGTCATCCCCTATGGGTAGTTTAATAGAGCGAGGCGTTTTTGCTCTGATAAAGACACCTTCTATCATGAGAGTATCACTATTAAAAAACGATTGCCGGATAGGGGTAATAACAAGGCTATTATTCATAGCGCATTTCATAAGGTTCTAAATCAACCTAGAAATTTAATTTCACATATTGTACATCTTCCATTATTAATAAGCAAGATTCTTTGATCACTTTTTCAAAGCCCAATAGTCCGCAATATAATCAGATTTGTTGT
Source organism: Dendrobates tinctorius (assembly GCF_039654945.1). Classification (NCBI taxonomy): domain Eukaryota; kingdom Metazoa; phylum Chordata; class Amphibia; order Anura; family Dendrobatidae; genus Dendrobates; species Dendrobates tinctorius. The sequence continues at coordinate 5,830,585 of NW_027361754.1, forward strand.
GAGTTCATTTTCCCCTTCATTACTGAGGCCCGAGGAACTCCCTCTTCTGGTAAAGAAAGGTAGTGAGCCTGATTATCAAACACCTGAGGCTGATGATGATGACTGGCTGAGTGGAGTTACTGACTGGATATAAGGCTGCCGACGCCCTTCTGCCCTGCGGGTGATTTCTCTGTGGGATCCTTGGAGACCAGTCTGAATTCCTGCTCCTCTAAAGCTAAGTTTGCTGCTCGGCCTTTTGCTTTGGTGCTTTGACTTTGTTTTGCTTTGTTTTTCTGGATTTCTGCCATTCCCTGCTGGGGTGTGCTGAATTCATTTAGCTCTGTCTTCTGAAAATACCTGAGTGCTGATTTAGTTTTTGAAGCCTAGAAGCCTAGCTGCTTCAGGGCCTTTTTCATATCATCTTGTTGGCTTATGTCTTTGATAGGGTTTTGGCAGATTGCAGACAGCAGCCTTCCTGTCCTTTCCTATCTAGGTAGTTTTGTCTGCCTATTGCTTTGGGGTCTGCTCTGGGGCAGTTTAGATTTCCCCTTTCTTTATTTAGGCCTATGTAATTCTCCGGCTGTGATTGAGGGGTCTAGGGCATCGTAGGAACCCCCCACGGCTACTGCTAGTTGTGTTGATAGGTTCAGGGGTCTGCAATCTGATAGTTGCCAACTTCTCTGGTTTTCTGGACTTAGCTTGTATTTCTGCTTTTGCCTCCTACGGTGACTCATTCATAACACAAATTACAGCCATTGTTTAGAAGTATTTGCCGGCTATTAACCAAGATGATACATTGCGATGAATTGTCAGCTCTGGATGTAGGTATGTTGCTAGAAGAGGTCTCAGTCTAGCCAATTCTCTTTCCCCTAGCCTTGTTCAGCAGCCTAAGGCCTGTTTCACACTTCCGTTTTTGACCATCAGTCAAAATCCGTCGTTTTTTAAAAAAAAAAAAACGGATCCGCCATTTTTTTGGCGGATCCGTTTTTTTCCCCATTGAGATACATTACCGGCGGATCTTGATGGATGGCCATCCGTTGGATCCATTTTTTTGCGGATCCGCCAAATTTTTTGTGTCTGCCGACACGCCCGGACGGACTATACAACGTTTTTTTTGCTGCAGGATCCGCATTTTAGAGTGCGCATGCCCGGAGGAAGGAAGTCAGCCGGAAATTTAACCCTGAAATCATTTCTGGCAGACGGAAAAAATTCTCTCTCTCTCTCTCTCTCCTCCCCGGGCTACGGTTCCTTTAAAATTCTTCATTCATCGGATCCGTCAAAAAACCGAACCGGTGGCATCCGTTCACATCAGTTTAGCAACGGATCCACTTTCTGCCATTTTGGCGGATTTTGACTGACACAAAAAACTGAAGTGTGAAACAGGCCTAATACAACTCAATCATGGTTGACGATTTCAGGCTTTTACAAATTTGCAGGCAGCAGATACAATGTCTGCATGTACACTTTAGACAAAACTAAGTCTTTCCAATCAGTAAATAATTCTTATGAAATTACATCCTTTGCTAATTGCAACTCTCAATATGTGGTTTATTGCATCTGCTGCCTGCCATGTCAGATCCAATATATTGCATGTACTATTCGTAAGCTTAAAAAGAGGATAGCTGAGCATTTATCCAATATCCATAATAAAAATGCAGCTTACTCTGGAGCCGCAAAACATTTTGTTAACATCCACAAGGGGGATGTTTCTCATTTTGCTTTCTATGGTCTGGAGAAAGTTTACAATCCCATTCGGGTGGGGGGGTGGTAATAGACAAAAGGCACTGACAACACGTGAAGCTTTTTGGATATTGAAATTGGACATTAAGTATCCGAAATGCATGAATTTTAGGACTGACCTATTTTATATTTATTAGTGTTTTTTTCAATAGTATGTAAACATTATTTCCATATATTTGTGTGTAATTTCAGGTGCTTTTTTCTGCAAACACCAGATGTAAATTAATGTAATTATCAAGTACTTGTTGATTGGTTCTTTTGTTTTATATATTGTTTGATTCATTTAGCTACACTCATCCTATGACTAAGGGCGCAGTTTACGCGCCTGAAACGTGTCAGGTGTTTATATTGCTTTTAAATATGGCTACATGCCTTTATTTAAAGTGTTTTGTATTAATTTTTTACCAGGTTGAAGGGCCGCTTCTATTCCTTTTTTTGTTGAGGCTGTGCTCACCAGTCGAATTTGGCACTACCTGTGTTTCATTGATTGGACCCAGCCTCATTTGGTCGCATGTGTGGTTCGCGTGGCAAGCTCCCATACCTCACTCACCTGCATACATTACTGTACTGGTCCTGTGTTACCTGCTGTATTATACTACAGAGCTGCGCTCACTATTCTACTGGTGCAGTCACTGTGTACATACATTAATGACCCTGTACTGATCCTGAGTTACATTCTGTATTATACTCCAGAGCTGAACTCACTATTCTGCTGGTGCAGTCACTGTGTACATACATTAAATTACTGATTCTGAGTTACATCCTGTATTAGGCTATGTGAACACGCTGAGGTTTTTGCTGCGCTTCCGCTGCGGTTTTGGCCCTGTGGAACCGCAGCAGTTCCGCAGACATGGTACAGTACCACGTAACCCTATGGGTTTTCAAAACCGCAGTGCTCACGCTGTGGTTTTTTCCGCGCGGTTTTGCTGCGTTTTTTTTCTGCATCATGTCAATTGTTTCTGCGGATTCCGCTGCGGTTTCACACCTTTAACATAGTAGAGGTGTGAAACCGCAGGGCAAAACCGCAGGTCACTTTACCTGCGGTTTTACCTGCGGTTCCGCGGGAAAAAACGCGCAGGTGAATCTGTAGCGTGTGCACATAGCCTTATACTCCAGAGCTGCACTCACTATTCTGCTGGTGCAGTCACTGTGTACATACATTACATTACTGTTTCTGAGGGACAATCTAAATTAGATGGAAGCTGCAATAACAATTTTGCAGCCTAAAATCTCCAGGATTTCACTGCTTGTTCTGTGTCTGCATGGAGCTTATGATCTTGGGGGAAGTGTCAGACTGTGTTTTCAGCCACCAAAAAAGAGTGCTACAATTCTCTACACTTTCCCAGGTTCTTTTGTCTCTCTCCCTTCTGCCATTCTGTCTAGTTGGTCCCGCCCATGAGGAGCATTGCTTTTCTCTGCCAGGTATTAGAATTAGTTATATCGTATCTGACATTTATGATGCTTTGCCTTTTGCATTTCTTACACAATTCTTCTTCCTTTTCAGCTTTTGCAGTCAGATGGCGTTACCTGCTATGTCTGAAGCGCCGTTCACCATTTCACACACCACGCGCACTGGTGTGAACAATCTGCAGAAAGAAAAGCCTATTATCCCATCCAGATGTTCAATTAATGTAAGTAATTATAACCCATTTCCTCCTATGTAAGCGCGCAGCCAATGTGGCTCGTGTCCAGGTCTGGAGATCACTTTGTACATCTCCGAGAATTCATATGGCTGAATGAATGGGAGAACATATTGCTGAATGACCTATTTCTCAGCCATCATCTGAACATTGCTGCGCAGCATCACACAAACACATAATCACCTCTAACTCTTATGAATGATCCCTGATACATATGAACGCATCCTGATTAGAGTTGAGCGAATTTGTTCGGATTTGGTTGCGAATACGATTGGAAGCAAATATTGATTTTGCAATATTCATCAAACACAGCCGAACGTCATTATAGTCAATGGGAGTAGAAATTACCAAATATGTTTAGAACCAATCATCAAACATTCGGCACGAATAGGGTTCGAATATGGCATGAATATGTCAAATTTATTTCAACTATAGTCCTGATCAGAGCTGGAAGCTGAGGGCTGCTGCAGGAAGAGTGCAGAGCTGGAAGTCGAAGGATGCTGCAGGAAGAATGCAGAGCTGGAAGCTGAAGGCTACTGCAGGAAGAGTGCAGAGCTGGAAGCTGAAGGCTGCTGCAGGAAGAGGGCAGAGCTGGAAGCCGAAGGCTGCTGCAGGAGGAGTGCAGAGCTGGAAGCTGAGGGTGCTGCAGGAAAAGCACAGAGCTGGAAGTTGAGGGGCGCTGCAGGAAGAGAGCAGAGCTGGAAGCTGAAGGCTGCTGCAGGAACAAAGCAGAGCTGGAAGCTGAGGGGTGCTGCAGGAAGAGTGCAGAGCTGGAAGCCAAAGGCTGCTACAGGAAGAGTGCAGAGCTGGAAGCTGAGGGGTGCTGCAGGAACAGTGCAGAGCTGGAAGCCGAAGGCTGCTGCAGGAGGAGTGCAGAGCTGGAAGCTGAGGAGTGCTGCAGGAAAAGCACAGAGCTGGATGTTGAGAGGTAGTGCTGGAAGAGCGCAGAGCTGGAAGCCCAAGGTTGCTGCTGGAAGAGTGCAGAGCTGGAAGCCAAGGGGTGCTGCTGGAAAGTGCTGAGCTGGAAGCCAAGGGGAGCTGCTGGAAGCCAAGGGGTGCTGCAGGAAGAGCGCAGAGCTGGAAGCCGAAAGCTGCTGCAGGAAGAGTGCAGAGCTGGAAGCCGAGGGGTGCTGCAGGAAGAGTGCAGAGCTGGAAGCCAAGGGGTGCTGCAGGAAGAGCGCAGAGCTGGAAGCCGAAAGCTGCTGCAGGAAGAGTGCAGAGCTGGAAGCCGAGGGGTGCTGCAGGAAGAGTGCAGAGCTGGAAGCCGAGGGGTGCTGCAGGAAGAGTGCAGAGCTGGAAGCCGAGGGCTGCTACAGGAAGAGCGCAGAGCTGGAAGCTGAGGGGTGCTGCAGGAGAAGAGGAGAGCTGGAAGCCAAGAGGTGCTGCAGGAAGAGCGCAGAGCTGGAAGCCGAAGTCTGCTGCAGGAGGAGTGCAGAGCTGGAAGCTGAAGGGTGCTGCAGGAAAAGCACAGAGCTGGAAGTTGAGAGGTACTGCAGGAAGAGCGCAGAGCTGGAAGCCGAAGGCTGCTGCAGGAGGAGTGCAGAGCTGGAAGCTGAGGAGTGCTGCAGGAAAAGCACAGAGCTGGAAGTTGAGAGGTAGTACTGGAAGAGCGCAGAGCTGGAAGCCCAAGGTTGCTGCTGGAAGAGTGCAGAGCTGGAAGCCAAGGGGTGCTGCTGGAAAGTGCTGAGCTGGAAGCCAAGGGGAGCTGCTGGAAGCCAAGGGGTGCTGCAGGAAGAGCGCAGAGCTGGAAGCCGAAAGCTGCTGCAGGAAGAGTGCAGAGCTGGAAGCCGAGGGGTGCTGCAGGAAGAGTGCAGAGCTGGAAGCCAAGGGGTGCTGCAGGAAGAGCGCAGAGCTGGAAGCCGAAAGCTGCTGCAGGAAGAGTGCAGAGCTGGAAGCCGAGGGGTGCTGCAGGAAGAGTGCAGAGCTGGAAGCCGAGGGGTGCTGCAGGAAGAGTGCAGAGCTGGAAGCCGAGGGGTGCTGCAGGAAGAGTGCAGAGCTGGAAGCCGAGGGGTGCTGCAGAAAGAGTGCAGAGCTGGAAGCCGAGGGGTGATGCAGGAAGAGTGCAGAGCTGGAAGCCAAGGGGTGATGCAGGAAGAGTGCAGAGCTGGAAGCCGAGGGGTGATGCAGGAAGAGTGCAGAGCTGGAAGCCGAGGGGTGATGCAGGAAGAGTGCAGAGCTGGAAGCCGAGGGGTGATGCAGGAAGAGTGCAGAGCTGGAAGCCGAGGGGTGATGCAGGAAGAGCGCAGAGAGATGAGGACCTAATGAGTGTAGGAACGTAGCTCTACTGTACAACTGCACAGTTTTTTGGGGAACCCGTTTTCTAGAAGTCTGTATAGTTTGGAAGCGTGTGCCAGATATATTAATCCCTGAGCATCAGTAACAGATGGTAATGGACTGGAGGTATCTAATGCATTCTGACAGGGCAATGGCACTGCTGAAAGCAAAGTAGCTTCTGTAATGTTTGCCTAGTTCTGTCTCACACAGTATTATGGCTGTCGTGCCATTTTGCAGCTTCGTCCTATTGAAGTGAATATGCAACATGCAAAGGTAGATAGATTGATGCAAAAACACCATCAGAGGCGGCAGCTCTGACCCCGCAGCCTCTGCCCATCAATGCTGATAGGTGACATTACCTAAAATAGGACCTCTGGTGATATAAGATTGATGGCTTATACCAAGAAGAGACATCTTCAAAGAGGATTCCTGTATTGGGGTTGTTCGATGTTGCTCACTCTGCACTGGAGGCTTGTAGTGCTAACGACGTTCCAGTCCCATTTGCTGGCTGTGATGAGTCCCGGATACCGGCCAGCGGACATGTGGGGTTGTAACTAGACATGAGCCAAACCCAATTATACAGTTCAGGGTTCGTTCAGACACCTAGTATCCGCTGCTGAACTCCGGAGAGGGAGAGATATTGATTTTTTTCCAAGCTCCAAGGTTCGGCTCCACATTGATTTCAGTGGGGTTCAGGTTCAAATTCGGATACAGTTCTGGTACCCAACCAGAGAGTGAAGTTCGATCAGGAACCAGAACGTGAACCTCCATGAATCGACTCATCCCTAGTTGTCCTCAGTGTCATTAGCTCTGACATCTGATAATTCCCAGTAAGTAATGGTGATCCGTGTGACTCTGATCGCCTGGTATCACCTGATCCTTCCGTTTCAGATCTCTTCTATACCGGCACTGTTATGTAGCAGCGCAGTGATGGCGGCAGCGGATCACTCGGTAAAAGAAATGGTTCTTCTCAGTGACTTGCTTCGAGGTACAGTAACGTTCTCCGCTTTGACATGTATAATCCAGATTAAGTGTGTAAATAGTATATTGGTGGCTTCTGCACAGAAATAATGATACGTAGCTTCCATAGTTATTGAATCTGGGGGCGATCGCTTCATCCATGAGATACAGAAATGTGCGGAACGCGTCTTCAGGTCGTCTTCTACCCCTGGTGACCAGATGAATAGCGCTTCTCAGAATCCTCCCATCCTTTTGGAGGACTCTTCAGGCATCTGATCTGCTTATGTTTAATATTTTACCACAACATTGGATGATAAATTTTCTTATTTTCCATGTTCTCTTGTTTAGGAAAAATCCTGAAATCTTGCAGTTTTCACTCCTGTCACTGAGCCTCATAACAGACTGACACCTCCTGTCCTGTAGAAGCTAATTCTCAGCAGTCATTTCATTATCTTTAAAGGCAGGGTTATAATAACAGGTAGGATCTCTATATAGAGAACTCAGGATCCGCTATTCACAATAGGTTTGGGTCACCTCCTCGCCCTTCCTGCACAATGACCTCTGCACAGCTCACAGAGCATGCCAACAACACTCTCCTATAGAAGATAATACATGGTCATAGTTCACCTCCTCCCCCTCCCTGCACAATGAACTCTGCACAGATCACAGATAATAGCCACAATACTCTGCTATAGAAGATAATACATGGTCATAGCTCACCTCCTCCCCCTTCCTGCACAATGACTTCTGCACTTATCAGAGAGAATGCCCACAATCCTCTCCTGTGGAAGATAATAAATGGTCATAACTCGCCTCCTCCCCCTCCCTGCACAACGACCTCAGGATAGGTCACAGAGCATGCCCACTACAGTCATACAAGGAAATAAGACATGGTGGCTTCATGCCCCATTAGTACAGAGATTTGTAGGGAAGTCTCCGAATCTGTGGGGCACTCAGAGGTCGGATCCCACTGATCATAAAGTGATGGCCATCAGCCGCTGACTATACAGTACGACCATACTGTACGACTATAAAGCACAACGTTTATCCTTGCTTCATCGTGTTCAGAATAAAGTATGAAATCGTCTTTTTATCATCTCGCTCGGCACGTCTTCCTTCTTCGGGAGCTGATCCCGTGCTATGTATTAACACATAAGTGCCGCCACTATTTCTAGACTGCTAATATATGCACATTGTATTTAATTTGAATCAATGAATATGGTTTACGCAGCGTAAGCGCAATTCAACAGGACGGAAAGAAAAGCTGAATATTTTACCCAGAAATCTATGGCTTTTCCTTGCATTGCATTTTTCATAAATGGCTGTAACTGTCTTCTGCAGAGCAGGACAGATTTGTGTAAGTGGTGCGTAATGAAAATATTTGCGCGCCTCGGTGCCCCGCTGCACATCTGCCCGTCACTCATATGAGGCAGAAGGATAGTAGGAGTCAGCCGGCTGCAGGGCCCTCAGCTCCTGCCTCTGCTGGGATTTCATGCCTCTTTTTCTTCTCACTGTGCATATAAATTGTGTCACCGGTCACCTCCTGTGCTAATTGCTCAGCCGTGATTTTCAGCTGTGGAAAATTCCTTATCGCTTGCAATGGAGCAGAAAAGTCGCCTGCCCAACCCTGAGACGCCAGGATGATGTGGTGTAGACCAGGCTCGGGTCGCCTGTTTACATTGAGGGCTTTAGTCACTGCATATCCACCATGTCGTCACACGAATCCACGGTCAAATCGCGGAATTTGCAAATTTCACCCATTGCTAGCAGATAGAAGCAGAAGATGAAAGCCGATATGAGTGTTGGCCCGATGTGGAGCGAGGCATCGAAGTAGGCAGGTGTTATCACCTGCAGTCTATCCGGAGACATGCCCGCATTGCCCAAAATCTGCATCAAATCTCTCTGCTACTAATCTTCCAGATGTGAACATGGACAATTGGACAAATAACAGACACTTGAGACGTCCCGGCGTCTTCTGTCCCAGCTCTGTCTCCAGCTTCTCAAAAATTAGGCAATGTAGGAAATGTCCGTAAAAGACCGAAAGAAAGTCTTCAGTTCGATTTTGTTGCAGAAATGCTGCGGGTGTCACACCGCCTGTTACATGAAGTCCGCAGCCAGTAGATCACTTGTCCTTCCGGATGTTCTGCTAGTTTACTTACTACACAACCAAATCCATGATTGAAAATCAGCAAAATATCAGATCTGATCCGACGTTCCCTAACGAAAGCTGGCGACGAAACTAACGGAGGTCTGAAAATGTAACTCCGCGGCCCCATGCTGGATGAGAGATGTGCACAGCTTTACAGACTTCTGTCTAGGGGTACATACCCATATGTAAGAAAAAAAGTCCGATTTCAGCTGAGAAAAAAAAAATGCAGATGAGATGTAACTCACTGAGTAACATTGATCAGAGTGCAATCTGATTTTTTATTTTATTGCACTTGTCCGTTTTTCTCGCAAATGGGTATGAGCCCTAAAGGTATGTTTACACGTTCGGTATTGGCAGCGCTTTGGAAGCAGCTCCGGCCAAAGCGCTGCCAGATTTTGTATGCGCGGTGATTCCGCATGTGTTCATTGAACCATGAGAAATCACAGCATCCTATACATAGACTGTGTAATTTACCTTGCGGAGACGGAGCGTCTCCGCAAGATAAATAGACATGCTGCGGTCTGGAAAGACGAGCCGCATGTCCGGTTACGTAGGGAAGCCGCGGGTGTCCCTGCACGCATAGTGGAGATGGGATTTCATAAATGTTCACTGTAACATCTGGCCGCTGCGGACTGAACGCTGTGGCTGTATGCAGCGTCCAATCCGCAGCGTTTACTGACCGTGGAAACATACCCTTACACTTCCCTTTGTTAGATTTCTTTCCTCTATTTTCTGTTCCTATAGTTTGAAGGTGTGGAGTATCTTGATGCATTTTAAGCCGTTCTCCGTCCGCTAATCCCTCAAAGTCACATCTACTGTAATCTCGAAACTGCATCTTTCTTTTCCCACTAAGTCACATCCCTATCTCCATCCAAGTCTTGTCCCTGTCAACCCCCAAGCCATGTCCCTCTCTTCCCCAGAACCTTGTCCATTTCTTCCCCCAAGCCAAGGTGGTGGTGGGGGGGAACTGACATTAACCCCCAATGGCCTGAAAGGAAAAAAGTTTTAACCTGAGGAGCAAGATCTGCCACAGATCCAAAAATGGATCGTGACAAAAGGTTTTTTTTTTGCCATGTGCACAATAAATCCGTTCTCTTCTGGACTTTGGATGTGATTTGCTGGTGGGCGGCTGAATGAAATAGATCTTGTGACCAGCGAGCGGTAATGATCCCATGATCCTGCACTTAGGATCTTTTCCTTCTGGAGCATTGTGTGGATGAAGTGACGGATCCGCACAATGATCAGCTTTTTTTACTGCACCTCAGATGGCTGATGACAGGAGCAGCATTCTCCATGAGAACCAGTATTATCCAAGCATTAAAGCATCACCTGTGGCATTGTCATTCCATCCAGCCCCAATGTGTTATCCCGCAATACCAAAAATCCAATGCAAAGAGACCGTCATCTGCAACGAAGAACACAGGCCGGTGTAACATGGAATGGGCAGAATAGCATCCCTTAGGGCTCGTGCAGATGGCAGTATTATCTGTCCACGTGTGATCTGACAAAACATCGGATGGTACCTGGCCAATGTTATTCTATGGGGTAGTGCGTATGTCCGATATTTTTCCTTGGACCAAGATTATCAGATCTCATTCGGCCTTGTAAGACAATTAGTTCATGGAAACATTGGGCTGCACTCGGATGAAATCCTAGTGCAGTTTTTTTTTCCTGTATTGACAGAATGGAGAAATTAGAGACAATTTTTTTTTTCATTTTCTCTTCATTCGAGAAGAGAGAAAATACACTGGTGTGACCTCGGTCTTAGGCTATGTGCACACGCTGCGGATTCACCTGCGGGTTTTTCCGCACGGATCCGCAGGTAAAACCGCAGGTAAAGTGACCTGCGGTTTTGCCCTGCAGTTTCACACCTCTACTATGTTAAAGGTGTGAAACTGCTGCGGAATTCGCACAAACAATTGACATGCTGCGGTTTGTAAACCTCAGCAAAATCGCGCGGAAAAAAACGCAGCGTGAGAACAGCGGATTTGAATTGCCATAGGCTAACATGGTACTGTACCATGTCTGCGGAACTGCTGCGTTTCCGCAGGGCCAAAAACTCTGCGGAAACGCAGCAGAATCCGCAACGTGTGCACATAGCCTTAGGAAAGGTTAATGACATCAGATTGTTTGGGGGGTCTAACATTCCAGGACCCCCACCAAATCCATCAGTGAGCTAGTTCTGATTGGAAACTTTGTGACTCTTGTTGGTCTTTTCTGAGCGCCTCATAGCTGATTTATGAACACGAAACAGATCAAAGTTGAGCTGAACTCTCATGTGAATATAACTCGGTTGACAGAGCTCAGTAAAACAAACAAAACAGATAAAAGTTGCAAACTCTCCCATCAGAACAAGCTCACTGACTGATCCTCAGGTAACTCATGAGAAGAGCCAGCCTGGGGTACAGCCAGTGTGTCTATCATCCTCAATTGGGTCCTTACAGCTTGTTTCCTCTGAGAGATCGTTGGTGGGGTCTCAGTGGTGGAATCCCCGGGGGGGATAAGATTCTGGATTACATTGGATGCAGAGCCATCCATCGGAAGAGCGATGATAGAAGGAGCCTGAGCGAAGGAATGCGTTGCCATATGGTGCAGGGGCTGTGTATAATGGCTGCAGTGCAGTGGCTTTTAGATAGCGGATTTGTTTTCAGGCTTCAGCGGATTTGTCTTATTAAATTATACGATTCTTTGATCTGAGCAGATTTGCCGGCTCAGAAAAGTCAAGGGGAAAGGGCTCATTTTCTTTAGATTTAAATCATGTTGAGTTGTGTAGGGATGAAATCTCAGGACACTTAATTCTTCCTCCAAGAAAGTTACTGAGCTTAAGACTGCCGACTTCTCAGAAGCCTCCTTGTTTCATCACTAGTGTGACGAGCGACGTTCTGCTTCTCTAGGTGTCGTCGGATCTGATCATTGATCGTTTCGAGGTGTGCGACTTCTTCAGGGGGAAGAAAGTTTTTACCAATACATCGGGGGGTTTCTGAGGTCCAAGCCGTCAGTGAGCAGAACGGAGATCGTCACTTCAGATGAGCCATATATACATCCAGTTATAAGCAGTGCTTCTAGGGCTGCAATAACCCAACATCTGGAGCATTAATATATGATCATTAAGGCTACGTTACCACAATAAAGTTTTGATGTTGCAGATTTTTAAAAAAATGCAATTAACCTATTTTACTTAATGGGTGCAGAAAATCCACAACATCAAAGACTCACTAAAACCTCATTATGGGGACGTAGGCTAAGGGTCCCGTGTCTCCCTCATAATAGGGCTATAGTCATGTACTGCACAACCTCTCACTTCTATAGAAGCCATAAAGGGCTTGCATGACCGCCCCGCCATTCAGTGGTCATAAATATGCTATACTGTGCTCATACAACCAGAATGATTAGTGGTAAACTGTTAGGGACGGCGGAATGCACTAAATATAAAATAATAGTGCGTTCGCCGCCCGGGGTCCACCGTGCAGAGGTGTTAAACTGCTGCTATATAATGGCAGACGCACAATATGGCGGTATATCGCACACAGGTTGAACGTCACCCGGTGTCCACTGGGCATACTCTGTTAGCTTCACAGAGACGCCTAAGACATAAACATAAGTACTGAGCCTGTTGAACTCACAGGTCTCAGAGAAAGGCACGCACGGTATATGGTCACAGGAGCTGGGCCCAAGGCAGAGGGACAGAGTCCGTCTAGACCTACCGTGCGTGCGGCGTCGCTACCGCGTACGCCTACAGGTGCTGCAGACTGCAGCGCGGCAACTGACACAGCCGCTATGCAATAGTGCCCAGGAGGGGCGCACTGTCGGACGCTAGTTAGGTGAGGATATGCACTGTGGCCTGTAGTGTGCCACTGACTGGTGCTGACTCTATGACTAAGTCCCTATCCACACACGTAATATCAGAGGGAGGGGAGTCTTAATGAGTCATTAGCAGGTTCATACATCCGTAATCACGCAAGTAGAGTCTATACTAGCGCATGGCTGTGACGCTTCAGGGGTATGGACTGCGTCCGAGAGTGGACCCTCTGGGTCGCGGAACTGAGGCCCCCGGGACGAGCGCACCAGGTGAAGCCGACCCCTATACAGGGACCGTTAGGGGCAGGTCCACGGGGGTCAGACACCGCGACAGCTGGAACCTAGAGGGGCGGCTCGAGGGACTGGAATGACTACAGGCTTCAGAGGTTTACAAAGGGACGGGACTCCGTGCAGGAGGAGAGAGGAGAAAGCACGGACGACAGACAGTGGCAGGAGTACAGGACAGGGAACTGAGCAGACACTGGAGGGCGGAACAGAGACAGGATACCGGGGAACGTAGGCAGTGGCACCCGGACAGACAGGACAGAGGACGGGCAGGGAGACAGGACAACAACAGTGGCAGGGATGGCAGGACTGATACTAGGAAGTGCAAGAGACAAGGAACACCTATAGACAAGCTATAGGCGGCCAAATTAGAGCAGGTAGGCACACAATAATCAGGCGTCCTCCCCTTATGGGAGACGCCTGATATATCCCCTGCTGGCGGGCGATTGGCTGACCGCTAATCGGTCGCCGCCAACCGCAGGGGTAAACAACCTGATGGCCGCGCGCCCGCGACCTAGTGCGCATGTGCGGGCCAGCAGCCGTCAGGAGACCAGGGAGGCGGCGCGCGCGCGAGCAGGAGGAGAGGGGAGGAGCGCGTGAGCTGAAGAGAGGAGGAGGCGGCGGCACGCAACAGGCAGGGTAAGTAGCAGCCGCGGGGGGACCCGGTGCTGGGGGAACGGCGGCGGGTACGACCGCCGCCGTTACAATGGCCAAGCGGCCATGTGAACCTTTTATAGCCAGGACCTTTCGGAACCTTCCAGATCCCTGAGATGGACCAATCAGATCACGAGAAGGACCTGAGCATGTGACTCCCCATCTCCAATGGGAGATCGTCTCGTGAGCATGCCCAGTAGCGCGACTTGAGGACTTAGCCTCTGAAGTAGCTTGCTGCTGAGCAGTCTGTGCTGCTATTGTTGGCCCAGAGGTGGCAGCAACAGCCAGACCCACAGAGCTGGTCTGAGCAGGGTGTCTGGAACGCCAGGATTGCTGTGCAGGCTCCTTTGCAGTCGGTGGAGAATGGGAGACCGTTGAATGCAAGGCTCTGGACTCCTGCTGTGCAGCTGCAGGAACCCGATGCCTAACATTACCCCCCCTCCTAGGGCCCCCTCCCCTCTGAGCCTCGCTACGCTCAAATGCCGTGAGCGGGGCGTGGATGTTCTCCACTGGTTCCCAGGTCCGGGCCTCCAGACCATGACCTTTCCAGTCCACCAAATAAAATTTTTTGCCACGCACAATCCTGCGTCCCACAATGGCGTTGACCTCAATCTCGTCCGAAGACAAGTCTGATGTCCCGGCAGATGACTCGGAAAACCGGGACATGTGAACAGGCTTGAGAAGGGACACGTGGAAGACGTCAGACGGTAGACCACTGGGCTGATCCACTCGAGGACCTTGAAGGGACCAATGTATCGTGGCGCAAACTTGGAGGACTCGGCCCGCAGCTTGATATTTCGGGCAGAGAGCCACACCAAGTCGCCAGGGGCAAAAGTTGGAGCAGGGCGCCGATGTGTGTCGGCGGACGCCCTCATTTTTTCTTTAGAGGCTCGAATGGCATCCTGGGTGCGATCCCAAATGTCGCGATCCTCCACTGCCCAGTCTGCCACCCTGGAATCAGTGGAAGACACTGGCATCGGAACGGGGATGCGCGGATGCTGGCCGTAATTAAGAAGGAAAGGCGTCTGACCAGTGAATCAGCCACTGCGTTATTCAGGGCAAATTCAGCCCATGGTAGTAAGAATGTGCAGTCATCCTTCCTGGCAGAGACAAAATGTCGCAGGTACGTGACCAGAGTTTGATTGGCTCTCTCAACCAACCCATTCGTCTCGGGATGATATGCGGAGGACAAATTGAGCTCGATACTGAGTAGACTGCAGAGCTCCCTCCAAAATCAAGACGCAAATTGGGGACCTCGGTCACTGATTATTTTGTCTGGCATACCGTGCAAACGAAATACGTGCTTTATGAACAGTGCGGCGAGACCACGAGCGGAAGGCAGCCGCGCGAGTGGCACCAGATGCACCATTTTAGAAAAATGATCGGTGACCACCCAGATGATCGTGCTGCCACCAGATTTGGGCAGGCCGACTACAAAATCCATGCCGACCAACTCCCAGGGTCTGTCTGCCACCAGCAAGGGATACAGTAACCCAGCTGGCCTCTGTCTGGAGGACCTGTTCCGAGCACAAGAGACGCATGCCTGAATGTACTCTTTTGAGTCCCGAGCCATGTGCGGCCACCAATAACACCTTGCCAGGAGCTCTGTGGTCTGCTTATTGTCAAAGTGACCACCCTCCCTGG
The DNA here is from genome assembly GCF_039654945.1 of Dendrobates tinctorius. Classification (NCBI taxonomy): domain Eukaryota; kingdom Metazoa; phylum Chordata; class Amphibia; order Anura; family Dendrobatidae; genus Dendrobates; species Dendrobates tinctorius. Next base: position 5,845,708 of record NW_027361754.1, read on the forward strand.
ATGCGTGTACCCACGTGAGGACCTCTGGTCGTAGGCAAGGAGGGACAAAGGTCTTACCCGGCGGTACTGCCTCAAGAGCGACCACGGCCACGGTCCTCAGGCTCTCAGTGGAGACGATTAGCCAAAGCTCAGCCTCCTCTTCCTCCACTGAGACCACCGAGCGAGAGAGAGCATCCGCACGGACGTTCTTCTCTCCAGACAGATAGTGCAAGGTGAAGCGAAAGCGGGAGAAGAAGATCGACCACCTAGCTTGACGAGAGTTCAAGCGCTGGGCCGTTTGTAAATAGACCAGGTTTTTATGGTCAGTGTACACCTGAAAGGGAAAGTGGGCTCCCTCCAGGAGATGTCTCCACTAGGAAAAAGCCAATTTTATGGCCAGCAACTCCCTGTCCCCGATGGAGTAGTTTTTCTCCGCCGGTGAGAAGGTCTTTGAGAAGAAGCTGGGATGCTTCCGACCTTGAGCATTCTTCTGGAAAAGGACTGCTCCTGCACCGACGGATGAGGCATCTACCTCTAGGATAAAGGGTTTATCCACATTGGGACGGTGGAGGATGGGAGCGTCAGCAAAATGAGTTTTCAGAGACGATAAGGCCATGGAGACCTGCTCTGACCAAACCTTAAGATTGGCTCCTTGGTGAGAGCGACCAGAGGAGCTACCAGTGTGGAGAAGTGAGGAATGAACTGGCGGTAATAGTTAACGAACCCCAAAAAGCGCTGCACCGCTTTCAGAGAATGGGGCTTCCGCCAGTCCATTACCGCTTGCAATTTGGCAGGATCCATAGCCAACCCCTGGGCTGAGATGATATAGTCCAGGAACGGCAAGGACTCCTGCTCAAACTGGCACTTCTCCAGCTTGGCGAAGAGAGAATTCGCCCGCAAACGGTCGAAGACCTTGCAGACATCTCTCCGGTGGGAGGTCAAACCTGGAGAAAAGATGAGGATGTCATCCAGATAGACCACCACCGAGGTAGAGAGCATATCACGAAAGACATCATTTACAAAGTCCTGGAAGACAGCAGGCACATTACAGAGGCCAAAGGGCATGACCAGATACTCATAGTGGCCATCCCTGGTATTAAAGGCTGTCTTCCACTCGTCTCCTTCGCGTATGCAGATCAGGTTGTACGCCCCCCGTAGATTCAATTTCGTAAAGATCCGGGCCCCTCGCAACCTGTCGAACAACTCAGAGATCAAAGGGAGAAGGTATTTGTTTTTCACTGTAATGGCGTTGAGACCTTTGTAGTCAATACAGGGGCGCAACTCTCCACTCTTCTTCTGCACGAAGAAGAACCCTGCACCAGCTGGCGACATCGATTTTCTGATAAACCCTCTTGCCAGGTTCTCCCGAATATATTGTGACATGGCCTCCATCTTCGGGAGAGACAGACGATACACGCGGCCTCTAGGAGGTTCCGCGCCTGGCAATAGGTCTATCGGACAATCGAAAGGATGATGCGGCGGAAGCGTCTCCGCTGATGTCTTGGAGAAGACTTCCGCGTACTGCCGGTAGTGTCTAGGAAGCGCTGAAAGATCCTCGGGCACTTCCATGGAGGCTACTTGAACACTGCCCCTCATGCACCTTCCCTCACAGTCCTTGCTCCAACCCAGTATACTCCCTGAAGACTAATCTATATGAGGGGAATGGCAACGGAGCCACGGAACTCCGAGAAGCACCTGGTCGATGCCATCTGGTAAAATGAACAGGGACAAGGTCTCGTGGTGAGATGGTGCGATTGAGAGACCAAGAGGTGCTATCTGGTGGGTAACCTGATACGGTAAAGGCACACCGTTAACCACCCTGATGGTCATGGGATCGGGCAGTAGTACCAGCGGAATAGCGTGCTTTTGGGCGAAGGACAAGGACATGAAATTTCCTTCTGCCCCGGAATCCACTGTGACCTCTACCTTCCAGGTGGAAGCACCGCTATCTAACGTCCCTTGGAATACTGGTTTGGGGGAAAATGGTTTCATATCAGGTAGACCCCCACCTATTACCATGGTACGTGCTCGTTTTTTCGAGCGCTGCGGGCATCTGTTATCTGGGTGACCAAACTGTCGACACTGGTAACAGCATGCGAAGCTTCGCGCCGGATTCGAATTGGGACCGGTGCGAGACACCTCCATGGGTACAAGAGGTACAGAGAAGGTTGGAGCCAACCTAACCTGTCTGGATTGAGCTCGCTCCAACCCGCGCTCAGTATAACGAAGATCAATGCGGGTGGAGATAGCAATCAGCTCCTCCAGAGTTACAGGAACCTCCCTGGTAGCTAAAGCATCTTTGACATGCTCCGCCAAACCCCTCCAGAGCACAGGGACGAGTGCCACTCCAACTCGGAAGCCAGTGTCCAAAAACAGACGGCGTAATGGCTGACTGAGAGGGAGCCCTGTGTTAAAGCTAATAGATGGAGAGAGGTGTCGTGAGTGACCCGTGGTCCCAAAAGACCTGTTTTAGAGAGGTTAGAAACTGAGCGGCGCTCAGAACCACGGGGTCACCACGCTCCCACAGCGGCATAGCCCATTTTAACGCCCTGCCCGACAAGAGGGAGACAATAAACCCCACCTTAGCCCGCTCTGTAGGTAATCGTGCTGCCAGTAGCGCAAGCTGGATAGAGCACTGGCTCACGAAACCCCTGCAGGAGGCGCTGTCACCAGAAAATTTAGCGGGCAACGGGAGGCGGGACAATGTCGGCACAGGCGTGGGTGTGGGCACACGTGAGACGGGCTCTGTGACTGCCTTGACAGCGGCCAATGTAAGCATTCGCAGCTGAGGTGGAGCTCTCGTTAGCCGCCAACCTGCCCTCCAGCTGCCGAATGTACTGCCGTAGCTGCTGCAGGTCCGCCATTACTAGCCAGACCATGGTGCTTGTATAATGTTAGGGACGGCTGAACGCTCTAAATATAAAATAGAAAGTGCGTTCGCCACCCGGGGTCCACCGTGCAGAGGTGTTAAACTGCTGCTATATAATGGCAGGTGCACAATATGGCGGTATATCACACACGGGTTCAACGTGATTTCACACACGGGATTTCACGATACTCAAGATGGCGTCGGCGCAAGAACATGTCGCCGGCGTGGAGGACGTCTGGATCCAGGATGGCGCCGGCGGAAGAAGATGTCGGGGATCGTGGATCAGCGGCGATGACGGCGTGAGTATGAGAGACGGAGTGAGAGAAGGGGTTGTATGTGGAGTGAAAGAGTGAGTGGACGTGAGTGGAGATGGTGAAAGGTGAGAGGAGTGTGTGTTGAGGAGTGTGTGTGTTGAGGAGGAGTGGTGTGTTGATGGTTTACATGGAAAGAGGTGTGCGGTGACGTCACCGGTTACAACTGGACGGAAGTTGTTAAAACCGGAAGATGCTTAGGGCATTTATTATTATAGATAATTGAAGCTTTGTAATGCATTTTATTAGAGGAAGGTTTGAACTTCGGTGACGAAGGTGACCCCTTGAAAACTCCAGTTACTTATTCAAATGGCCAAAATCGACTGTCTTCCCACTTTGATGCCAGTTCAGAAGCCCAGAACCCATTTGGGCCAGGCTGAATAGACCTGGTTTTGATGTGGGGCTCCCTGTTCTATATGTCTGCACTGTGATATCAGTGGCCCAAAGTCATTTAACCCCTTAAAAATATCAGTTACTTATTCAAATCTGTAAAAATTGGCTGTTTGCCCACTTTGAAGCTAATTCTGATGTCCAAAGCTCATTTGGGCCAGGCTGGAGGGACCTGGGTTTGATGCAGGGCATCACTCTCTGTGTATTATTAGCGTGAGATCAGTGGCCCAAAGTCATTTAACCCTTTCTTTATTGCCCTTCGGTGCCCACTTTGATGCCCATTTTTGTGCCAGTTTTATAGTTTTTGTAGCTGTTTTTAAGTTTATTCACATCAGGGCACCTCGCTGCATTGTATGTTATTATTGTGATGATTATTTTTTGTTGTTAAACCTATGAAAAACAGAAAAGAAAAAATTGCCGAATAAGAAACTGAAGAATAAGAAACCAACTTCAGCCTCGTATCACAAGTGAGGATAAAATCTTCCCTCTTTCTTGGATGGAGAGATTTTTACACTCTTGTGAACCTTCCTGATCTGTAAGAATTCAGAGTGGAATGTCAGTGTTGTCAAAAGTACAGAAAAGCACAAATTAGTCTCATATATTTGTGGTGTACTTACATTTCTTATACTTTTAACAATTTATACACTTTAAAAGCAATTAGGGTCTCGGCTCCTAATGATAAATGTAGCATTTCTGGATGTTTTCCTTTCGGCTTTATTTTTCTGTCTCGGTTGTCAGCGCCCATTCACACCAGTAGATTATTCTTGTAAGACTGGAGTCACACTGCCATAATTCTCGTGCGATAATCGCATCGCACTTCACGGACTGGCCGGCACCTCTCCTGACCTGAGCATGACAGCATAATGGATTACTATGCAGCTGTCAAGCTCAGGTCAGGAGAGGTGCCGGCCATGGCAAGTTTTACAATGCGATTCTCACACTAGAATTATGGCAGTGTGACTCCAGCCTATCCGTCATTGTGCAACCAGGTCCATGAGTGACAAGATGGCAGTAATCCCCCTCACAGAGACGCCCCACGGCCGCCCAATCTTCGCATAACCTCATCTTACCACATTGTATTGGCTCCATTGTGTCCCCTTCTATTATATCACTTTTATAAACAACTAGCTGAAGAGCCCGGGGCTGCCCGGGCACAGTAACTAACTGTGGTTAGTTATAACAAATTATAAATATCCTCCATTCCATAGTCCCATGCCCATATACCTATCATACATATCCACCATCCCATAGGCCCGTGCCCATATACCCATCATACATATCCTCCATCCCGTAGTCGAGTGCCCATATACCCATCACACATCCTCCATCCCATAGTCCCATGCCCATATACCCATCATACATATTCTCCATCCCATAGTCCCATGTCCATATACCCATCATACATATTCGCCATCCCATAGTCGAGTGACCATATACCCATCGCACATCCTTCATCTCATAGTCCCATGCCCATATACCCATCATACATATCCTCCATCCCATAGTCCCGTGCCCATATACCCATCATACATATCCGCCATCCCATAGTCCCATGCCCATATACCCATCATACATATCCTCCATCCCATAGTCCAGTGCCCATATACCCATCACACATCCTCCATCCCATAGTCCCGTGCCCATATACCCATCATACATATGCGCCATCCCATAGTCCCGTGCCCATATACCCATCATACATATCCTCCTTCCCATAGTCCAGTGCCCATATACCCATCACACATCCTCCATCCCATAGTCCCGTGCCCATATACCCATCATACATATGCTCCATCCCATAGTCCAGTGCCCATATACCCATCACACATCCTCCATCCCATAGTCAACCATTATAACATCATAATCAGCGGTGGGGCTTGCAACCTATGATGACATCAGCGTCGCCATGGCAACCATTATGACATCATAATGAGGGGCGGGGCTTGATATACACACACACTTTTTCCCCATTATGTAGATAGGGGCAAAATTGTTTGGTGAATTGGAACGTGTGGGGTTAAAATTTCACCTCACAACATAGCTTAGGACACTCTCGGGGTCCAGACGTGTGACTGTGCCAAATTTTGTGGCTGTAGCTGCGACGGTGCGGATGCCAATCCCGGACATACACACATACATACACACATACATACACACATACATACACACACTTGAGCTTTATATATTAGATTTCAGGATTTCCTTTTTTTATCGGCACCGCAGCAATTAGAGAAATGGTTTTCCAATTTTTTCCAAGCACCTGCAATCACTCGGGTGTCATTGATCTATATGAAGGGATGCTGTCAGTGGTGGGAGTAAGTGGAGGGCTGTGCTATCACACTGGTGGCTCGCAGCTGATTTGCTTGTGGTTTGGCAATGATTTGCTTCCATGCACTGTGGATGTCGCTCACCGCGGGGGGCTCCTAGAAGAATAATGCAGCACATTAACAACAGTCTGAAGAGATGCAGAAAGTCTTATAAGGGCTCATACTCACTGGCGATTAAAAAAGGTCCGATTTCTGGACTGTAAAAGAGGGTGGAGTGCTATGCGAGTGTCATGCGATTTCTATGCAATTCTTAATCTTTCCATCCGTTTTCTATCCGTTTGCAATCTGTTTTTTTTGCAGCAACTATTTTTCTACAGTCATTTACAGGACCAATTACAGTGTTCTATGCCACAGAATAGTAATGCATCCGTTTAAAACGGATGGTCCATTTTTGGTCCGTTTTTTTAATCGCACCCATTGACTTGTATTGGCGAAAATCGCAGCAAATCGCAGCATGCTGCGATTTTTTTCTCAGTCCAATTTTGGATGGGAAAAAAATTGCAAGTGAGATGTCACCCATTGACTAACATTGGTCAGAGTGCAATCCGATTTTAAATCGGATTGCAAACGTCCGATTTTATCGCCAGTGAGTATGAGCCCTAAAGCGAGTTTCCTTGTACTTAATCCATCACACCCAGGATTACACCCGCTGCCCTGGGGATTTCTAGGATGTTTTAGTCCTAGCAGTACATGCTTGGCCATTTAACCCCTTAATGACCACCAATAACTGACGTGAGATATAAGAGAATAGCATCCCCATACAGGAGACAATCCAGCAGCTGTCAGCTGTACACTATAGAAGACAACTTGCTGCATCAGCCACACAGTGTTTGCACAGTCCAAATCATGTTAACCCCTTAGATGCTGCTGTTAATAGTGACAACATCATATAAATGGTTAACAGAGTGTGGGGGCTTTCTCTTTATCCCCATCGGCACCCTGAGATCATGATTGTGTGGTCCTGATGTTTGCCATGGCAATTCACGGCCAAATAGCGGCCTTAAAGCCTGACGGCCGTTGTAACCTGTTCAGAAATTAGCGGCATTTAGGTGGTAAAAATACACTTTTTCATTTCTGTCATGCCACTTTGCATTAATTCCTGAAAATGACCTGAAGGGTTAATAAACTACCTGACAGCAGTTTTCAATATGTCAGGGGGTGCTGTTTTTAAAATGGTATCAATTTTGGGGGTTTTCCAATATATAGGACCCCCAAAGGCACTTCAAGCCTGTATAGGTCCCTAAAAAATTTTTTTTCAAATTTCCTTGATAAAATGAAAAATTGCTGCTACATTTTTAAACCTCCTAAAATGCTAACAAAATAAAAGAACATTTTACAAATGGTGCTGATGTAAAGCAGACATGTGGAAAATGTTATTTATGAATGTTTTTGTGTGGTATGACAATATGGATTAAAGGGATAAGCATTCAAAGTTTGAAAATTGATAATTTTTTAACATTTTTCTCAAATTTCTGATATTTTTTATAAATAAAAACAAAACATATTGACCGAAATTTACCGTTATCATAAAATACAATGTGTCACGATAAAACAACCTCAAAATCATTGGGATTTGTTGAAGCGTTTCAGAGTTTACTACCAGTGCCACATAAAGGGACACTGGTCAAATTTCAAAAATTTGGCTCTGTCACCAAGGGGTTAATAGAGTAGCTGAGCTGTTATTTTAACACCAAGTAACTTTTGGCCACTAGTTTAACCCCTCCATGCACTGTGCTGTACACATTGTACATATTTTACAATGTACATGAGAGGTCTCAAACTGCATTCCTCAAGGGCCGCAAACAGGTCATGTTTTCAGGATTTCCTTGTATTGCACAGGTGATAATTTAATCACCTGCACAGATAATGATTCCAGCACCATGTTCAATGCTAAGGAAATCTTGAAAACACGCATGGTTTGCAGCCCTCGAGGAATGCAGTTTGAGACCCATGTGTACATGTTTATTTTACATTTGCATTGTACATAATTTCAGCTTATTTATTTTACACAGATAGTCTGCCGCCATCTGATGGTAAGAGGATAGTCTGCCGCCATCTGATGGTAAGAGGATAGTCTGCTGTCATCTGAAGTAAGAGGATAGTCTGTCACCATGACCATTTGATGGTAAGAGGATAGTCTGCCGCCATCTGATGGTAAGAGGATAGTCTGCCACCATCTGATGGTAAGAGGATAGTCTGCCGCCATCTGAAGTAAGAGGATAGTCTGCCACCATTTGATGGTAAGAGGATAGTCTGCCGCCATCTGACTTAAGAGGATAGTCTGCCACCATCTGATGGTAAGAGGATAGTATGTCGCCATCTGATGGTACGCGGATAGTCTGCCGCCATCTGATGGTAAGAGGATAGTCTGCCACCATCTGATGGTAAGAGGATAGTCTGCCGCCATCTGAAGTAAGAGGATAGTCTGCCACCATTTGATGGCAAGAGGATAGTCTGCCGCCATCTGATGGTAATAGGATAGTCTTTCGCCATCACCTGATGGTAAGAGGATAGTCTGCCGTCATCTGAAGTAAGGGGATAGTCTGTCACCATCTGATGGTAAGAGGATAGTCTGCCGCCATCTGAAGTAAGAGGATAGTCTGCCACCATTTGATGGTAAGAGGATAGTCTGCCACCATCTGATGGTAATAGGATAGCCTTTCGCCATCACCTGATGGTAAGAGGATAGTCTGCCGTCATCTGAAGTAAGAGGATAGTCTGCCACCATCTGTTGGTAAGAGGATAGTTTGCCACCATCTGAAGTAAGAGGGTAACCTGCCACCATCTGATGGTAAGAGGATAGTAGGCCATCATCTGATGGTCCGCGGATAGTCTGTCACCATCTGATCATACGTGGATAGTCTGACGTCGTCTGATGGTAAGAGAATAGTCTGCTACCATCTGATGGCCAGAGTATAGTCTGCCACATCTGATGGTAAGAGGATAGTCTGCCACCGTCTGATGGTCTGCGGATAGTCTGTCCCCATCTGATGGTAAGAGGATAGTCTGCTGCCATCTGAAGTAAGAGGATAGTCTGCCACCATCTGATGGTACGCGGATAGTCTGCCGCCATCTGATGATACGTGGATAGCCTGCCGCCATCTGATGATACGTGGATAGTCTGCTGTCATCTGATGGTACGCAGATAGTCTGCCGTCATCTGATGATACGCGGATAGTTTGCCGTCATCTGATGGTACGTTGATAGTCTGCCATCATCTGATGGTCCGTGGATAGTCTGCTGCCATCTGATTGTACGTGGATAGTCTGCCATCATCTGATGGTGCGCGGATAGTCTGCCGCCATCTGATGGTACGCGGATAGTCTGCCGCCATCTGATGATAGGCGGATAGTCTGCCGCCATCTGATGGTCTGCGGATAGTTTGCCGTAGTCGCGTGTTTGGGGAAAGCCTGCTTCCTCCGGCTGTTGTCAGTTTGTTTTAGGAGGTGATGTTCATGTTCTGCCTCCCTCGCTATGTCCTCATTTGCCCTCCGCTGTAAGCAGCCATCAATTACAGAAATACTCATTTTCGGGGGTTTTCACGTATTGTACGTCAGAATCATCCATTAAGGATCCAAAGTATCTTCTACCATGTAATAGCAATATAATGTCTAACAGACCTGCAGGTAGAGACGTCTCCTCCATATCTACCGGACATACAGCATTGAGCTGATGACACACACATGACATGGTTCAAGATTCAAGATTCAAAGAAGCTTTATTGGCAGGACTAAATACACATTAGTTTTGCCAAAGCAAGCGTACAAAAGGGAATAGGAATAGGGACTGTAGGGATGTTGGGAAGGGGCTGTAGGAAAGGTGGATGGGGGCAGATCCAGGATGGGGGCTATAGAAGTCCATGGCATAGGGAAGGTGGATGGGGGGATGGGGGCAGATCCAGGGTGGGGGCCATAGAAGTCCATGGCATATCATGACTGTCTTTCTCGCAGTCTATGACATTCGCTCACATACCGCGCTGCTATCTCCACTGCTCTCTCTTCTTCCCCCAACAGGAAATGTTTTCTCTTAATCTTTCATGGTGAGGAAATCCGGGAAGAGATGTGAGAGTCTCCTGCAGTGAGTGTCCCTCACTGCTGAGTATTTGGAGCAGTGTAGCAGGAAGTGGGTCTCATCCTCCAGGGCCTCCAGGTCACAGCGTTGGCACAGTCTTTCCTCCCTGGGCTTGTAGCTCTGCCTGTGTCGGCCGACCTCGATGGCCAGACTGTGGTCACTGAGTCTATACCGGCTCAGGATCTTGCGGTCTCTGGGGTCCAGGAGTTTCTCCAGGTATGGAGCCAGTCTGTAGTCTCTCTGTAGACTCTGGCACATGGTCAGTTTCTGTGAGCTGATGATGTCGTTCTTCCAGTCACTTACGTACCTCTCCTGGCCTTGGTATGACACGTAGATGATATGTGAATGACATGCTAATGATACACTGGTACACTGCTGACACAATGATGGTGCGGTGACTATACACTGATGGTACACTCACGGCACACTAAGAACACACTCATGACACACGGATCTCATCCATTGCTGTATAAAACAACGCCACACCGGTCTACAGGTGGTGTGCGGTATTGCACCTTTCCCTTTAATGGACATGAACTCCTATACTGGACAACAACCTGTAGACAAGGCAAACATCTTTTTCTAATCTTGGACAAATGAACTGAAAGTAGAATATGTGGCATGGTAACAATAAAAGTAGGTGTTATTTCTATGCCAGCACCACCGCACAAGTGGTCCCAGTCTGTGATGTAGAGATGTCACGTCAATCATTCAGGTAACCATTGCAGCCAATCACTGACCTCAGCAATCATGTTTTGTACACATGAAGGGGGGTACAGGGCTGTGGGCTGGGACTGAGTTCTCTTTGCCCTGAAACCCCTCTTCTACACAGCAGTCAGACTGGTGTGGGGTGTTGTGCTGTGGATTTGGTTCTTTCCTCACTTGTAGGTTGACCATCTTCGTAACCTCCCAGTCCATGGGACCGGATGCAGCTGCAGCTACAGAAGTGAAAGGAGACCATTGGTCTGGTTCACCAGGTTCGGCTTTACTGTGCAAAACGTATACAAGCAATTGCAGCATACATATTGAGACAGTCCCTTTTTGGTGATGTTCCCTTGGTTCTGTGTATTATCAGTTCTTGACTCCATTCTGCCCGACCTGCCCCCACCTCAACATCTTCTGTTGGTCCCAGGAGCTTCCGATCCGTCATAACAGTTTCCCTGAAGCCCACCATACTTTTCCTTTTGCTGTGACCCATGTAACCTTTGTTACAGCTAGGGGACACTGTATGCACTTCAGGATGCACTTGTAGGCATAATTATGATGGTAAATTAGGGACTAGCCTTATTGTAAATGGGCCGGTATGTGTCGCAGAGGTTCTCGGCGCTGTAAGCCCAAAATAATATGGTTATGCTGGGACTTATAGTTCCACAAGTATTTGTGTATTACTTATAAAGGTGGCTTATAGGGTTAGTCAAAGAGCTGGGTGGGAATTGACTAACCACACATGTATCACCCTTCCATGGGGGTGGTTAAAACCATATAATGTGACTGAGGTCTGGTCACACGGTCAGAGTGTGTGTACTTGAATGGTTCAGGGTGCAAGGTCCTGGAAGGTCTGTGTTGGAAGTTCCTGGGAGTAGGATTGTATTCCTGAAGCACGTGGTGAAACTTTGGACCTGGTGGCCTTTGTTTTGGATGAACGTTCTGAATAGCACCCGGCCCCACATTGAGAAAGACGCTGTCCTGTTGACGACTTTGGACTGACGAGGAGTAAGCCTGTGGAGCAGAAGCTCCTGAGAGGTAACCCTTGGTGTGGGGAAAAAACTATGTGCAATTGGCAATGGTCAGTTACTGAGCTGTGTGGTCACCTGGTGACAGGAGAGAGTCTGCTGTGACTAGTGAATGTTGTATAAAGCCATACATGATAAAATAATGGACTATGTGTAAGCCGGTGATGTGCAACCTGGCTTACAGAGCAGTTTATGGTGCTTAAACAAACCATATGGACTGTTTTGTGTGAAAAACCGTGCCTGACTACATTAATGCGCTGCCAAGCGAGTGTTCCCCAACACACACAGTAGGAGCTACGCCACACCCGGCCAACATCTTCCTCACCAGGGTGACATAAACACGACACTCAATGTCTCTTCCGGGCCCTAAGCCAAGACTGTCCCGGCATCCACACAAAGCTCGGGATGTCTTCCTACTATTAGCAGACTTGCACTGAAGGAACTCCTTCACTTCTGCTACATCTGTTTTCTTAGCACCTGTTGGCACCATCATTATCTAGCACTTCTTGTCTCTCCTATACTCCTCACTCTCCTCCATTCTCACTGACATTCTCTTGACTGAACTCAACTAGAAAGTGTTTCCCCAATAAATTAATCTAACCCCTCCCAACTAATGGGCTAATCCCATGAATTAACTATATGCTTTCCTGTGTAGTTCAAACTGTATCCCTATGCCGGTAATGGTCCCATTAGTGGTCAGACCTCCCCCCTTCTATCACACACAAACATTAGCACATAACCCACTTGTTCCACAGCATCTTCTCATCACTTCCTATACATGTGTAAGGGGTTGCAGAAACTGTTAGTGCCCTGTACATGTCCCAGTTTGTAATGTCTTACTCTGTATATAGTGTTTTGTACTTATGTGCTGTGATTTTATGCTGTAGCTTAGGGTAAGTGCAGTGCCCCAATGTAGACACTAGATGGGGCACATTAGTCTACATAGTTAACTTAGGATGAGTCTGCTGTGGGTAAGCCAGGAACATTTCCTGATTATAGTGAGTAGGGCCAAGGAGCAACGTTCTCAAGTTAGGCACCCAATTTGTCAAGGGCCTGATAGTGGCTGAAGGTTGCAGCAGGAAAACGATGCACGGCAGCACCAGGATGTGGCAGCTAACTACATGGGCAGATGCGCTTATGTCTGGTGCGAAACGGACAGGGGAACTCCTAAGGTTAGTGAAGTTGTACAAGAGTGATGCTGTGGTGCCGAATGGGTCGGTACATCCTGGGGTCACCCAGGGAGCAATGAGGGAAGACACAAGGAAAGCGAAGGATGCATACTGTGTGGAATCTTATGATATGGCTGTAACTGAAATGGACATACTGCACACTGAAGCAAGTAAATTTTTTATTGTTGAGTTGGAATTGGACTCTCTCTTTATGCGTAACAACGCCAGCAGCAGAACTTCAGCAGACAAGATGGGACCCTGACGGTGCAGAATGGTGTAACAAAAGGTATGCCACAAAGGGGACATCTGATGCATGTGGCGTGAGATCAGGGCACGTTTGAGCAATCTATGTCAGCCACGACTACGGCCCTCGCTCCCCTCGCACATGCGTCCGTTATTGGCTGCAGCAGCCATGTAAATGATCGACTGCAGGACAAGCGGTGACCCCTGGGGCAAAAGTTTCTGGACTGGGGTGGTGGAGAATATATATATTTTTTTATCTTAACCCATTTCTAGCTTTTGCTCTTTCGTGCAGAAAGGAAGTTGTAAACATTTCACATTTTCTAATTACCATCTCTCCTAATAAGCCTGAGATTAAAATCTAATATTTGATTAACATTAATTGCGGCAGAGTAAATACAAATCTATCCTTGGTAAGACCCGTATATTAGGCTACAAAACACGACTTATTCCTTTGAATCAATAGAATTAACTCCGCCGCTGTCAATAATTCCTGCTCCGTCTGTCGCCTTCTTCCAGGTGGACGATGCGAGATCATTTATCAGCAGCAGCATTGTATCATCGCTGACAAATGATCCGTTCCGTTCTGCACAGAACAATATTCCGATGTGGATTGTCAGCAGATAGAAACCTCGCACTGATCTATTTACTCTTTTTTTTCTTCTTTCTCTCTGTCTCCAAGTAAGAAATAAAGTTTTATAAGAAATTCAGCAATAAAAGTGGCTTATCTCAGGCGGGGGAAGAAATGACTGAGGAGTTATAGGAAGGTGGAATCTTCTATAGAAGGAAAATGATGACACAAAGTGTACAGAGGGAGAATAAACATTGGAGTGTGAGAGCGAGCGGAGGCAGCGAGACAGCCGGGTCTGTCATATTGTTCGGCATTCTTTAGCTGATACCTCAGGGAAGACGTCTCTTATGTCTCTGAAACTGTAACTGCAGGAACAGAATACTTTTTATGGAAATGAGATAAAGTCAGGGATGACAGCCGCAAACTCAGCAGCCCCCAAGCCAGCGCCGCCGCTCTCAACACAACCGCTCATGTCCCATCAATGTGATGGAGCTTCTGAGCGAGATCCTTGGGATGGTGATGCGGCTTGGGAAGCAGATGATTTAATAAACCGTTCCCAATGTACAGGCGAAACAAGCTCTTAGGGGGGTGCTACATACTGATTGTGGTGTTCTGCAAATGGAAGGTTCTGTTGACTCTCTGTCATACGTGTAACTCTGCTAGAAAAAATATTAGTTTTCTGCATCAGAACCAGCATTTACTCAACCAAACAGATCTAATTACAGGAGGGGAGATGGTTCTAGGCGCCAAGCTCTCGGGGACCACCAGGCATTGTGCTGGCACTGATACAATTACAGGAGGGGAGATAGTTCTAGGGGCTGAGCTCTCGGAGACCACCAGACATTGTGCCACTACTGATACAATTACCGGAGGGGAGATGGTTCTAGGGGCTGAGCTCTCGGGGACCACCAGACATTGTGCCTGCACTGATACAATTACCGGAGGGGAGATGGTTCTAGGGGCTGAGCTCTCGGGGACCACCAGACATTGTGCCTGCACTGATACAATTACCGGAGGGGAGATGGTTCTAGGGGCTGAGCTCTCGGAGACCACCAGACATTGTGCCACTACTGATACAATTACCGGAGGGGAGATGGTTCTAGGGGCTGAGCTCTCGGGGACCACCAGACATTGTGCCTGCACTGATACAATTATAGGACACAGGTGTAAGAGGAAGATTCCAATATGCACTTCAGCAATGATGCCCACAACTTCTTTTCATGGACTTGAAGTGGAGTGTCATCATTGTGATACATTCCCTCCAGTAGCGTAGCTACTGGGGAGCAGAGGGAGCTGTTTCCCCAGGCCCAGTCACATGCAGGGGCCCACTGGGAGAAATGGCCAGTATCTGAGGTGTCAGGGAGAGAGCAGCACAATGCTGGCTCCCCTGTCTGACAGACTACTCTACACAGTGGCAGGTTGCAGTGCCTGTCTGTGTAGTGTACGGTGCTGCTGTCTCACCCAAGGAGCTGCTTTCTGGCCGGCTCCAGCTGCGGTTTCTGCCCTGCAGGCTCTGATTGTCTCAGCCACACAGTGCCTTAAACTGGACACTTCCTGGTCTTGCCTCAGTCACTGACTGCAAGCTTCATGGTATGTGGGGATGGAATTTATTAAATTCATTCAGCTTAGGCATGTCATGGTCACTGTGGGGTGAATATGAGATGATGGGGGTAGAGTTGAGCGACTTTGGTCGGATCGGGTTTCATGAAACTAAATTTGTTTCAGATGAAACTGGTCCGACTAGGGCAAAAAAAGTCGGAGTTTCGTCTGAAACCCGACCCCAATGCAAGTCAATGGGGAATAAAAGTCGGCATTGAGGGGATGAATGTCATCCGCTCAATGCCGACTTTTATTTCCCATTGACTTGCATTGGGGTTGGGTTTTAGACAAAACTCTCGACTTTTTTTGCCCTAGTCGGACCAGTTTCATCTGAAACAAATTTTGTTTCATGAAACCCGATCCGACCAAAGTCGCTCAAATCTAGATGGGGGTATTGTGGGGAAGGGGGTACAGGGCACTGGGGGTGAATGTGAGAGGATGGGGATATTGTGGGGGTTAGGGCACAGGGGGGTTAAGCTGAGAGGATGGGGGTGTTATGTTGCAGCAGGGACAGGGTACAGGGAATGAATGTGAGAGGATGGGGGTATTGTGAGGCAGGGAGGACAGGGCACGGGGTGAATGTGAGAGGATGGAGGTATTGTGAGGCAGGGGAGACAGGTCACAGGGGGTGAATGTGAGAGGATGGGGATATTGTGAGGGCTAGGACATGGGGGGGTGAATGTGAGAGGATGGGGGTGTTGTGAGGCAGGGAGGACAGGGCACAGGGGGTGAATGTGAGAGGATGGGGGTATTGTGAGGCAGGGGAAAGACAGGGCACAGGGGGTGAATGTAAGAGGATGGGGTTTTGTGGGGGAGGGGGGCAGAGCACTGAAGGTAAATGTGAGAGGATGGGGTATTGTGGGGTCAGGAGGACAGAGTATAGAGGGGTGCATGTGAGAGGATGGGTTGTTTGGGTGTGGGAGGGGGACGGGGGGAGGTAGGGGGGTTTTTACTTGGTAGCTCATTAATACTTTAGTAATAGATTAATATTTCAGTATTAGGATAACAAGGGCACAGACAGATGGCTGTATAACTCATGCGAGGATCATATCGCAATCCTCAGACTGGCCGGTACCGCTCCTGACATGAGCGTGATGGATTACTATGCAGCTGTCACACTCAGGTGTGGAGAGCTGACGGTCAGTCCGAGGATTGTGATGCGATCCTCACACTAGAAATACATCCGTCTGTGTGCCCCCTAACAAGTATAACCATACAGTAACCACGATCTACATTCTATTTAATAATTTAATAATAAGCAATTTATTATTATTCTAAAGTTATTAAAGGCTCAGGATAATTGTCTGCAGTCACTCTGGGGCAACAGACGCATAGTCATGATGAGGTGTGCCTGCTGTCATGAGACCCCAAGACCACTGGTGTCAGGAGGTTATGCGGCCACGTTTGCTGTTTGCACATTTCGACTGGAATACTTTGACTTCACTTCACTCAATAGAAGATAATTGGGAGAAGCGGAAAGAGTCATCACTAGTGTTGAGCATTCCAATACCGCAAGTATCGGGTATCGGCCGATATTCGCTATATCGGAATTCCGATACTTAGTTCCGATACTTTTTTCATATCGAATACCGGAGGAAGTTCCCATAATGCTAGGAGCCCGCTCGATTTGATTCAGCCAATGGGGATCCTCAGAAGTGTGGGCACATCCTGTTAGGCATGTAGGCTGTGATTGGCTGCTGAAATGATGTCATGATGCACTATAAAAACCGCAGCAGCCGCCATTTCGGGTTCACTCTGCTGTGAATTCAGTTAGGGACAGGCTGCTGTTGAAGACTGTGAGGGACAGTTAGAAATAGCGATCATCAAACATATCTATTGCTCTACCCAGGCTACATAATCCACCACTGTAGCATTTTTTTAGCCCAGCAGTGCTGTTTTAATAGCTGTCTGCAAGGGCTGCGTGAGTGCAGACCCACGCTGTGTAGTGTGTCCTGCAGGCACGTCTGCTTGTAGGCCGCCCAGCGTGTGTCTCTGCCTCATACACATTTTTCTTTTATTGCTGCTTTTTTTTTTTTCCTGTATAGTGTGCTTCCAATCGTATCCATATACATTGGTTGCAAACACTAAAGGAGTGGACAGCGGAGCCTTTCAGCAGCCTTTCAGTGCTATAGCCCATTTCTCTGCACTGTTTTTGGCTGTCTAATAGGTCTCTCTGTGTGTGAGTGCAGCTCACGTTGCAGTGTGTTCTACAGCCACCGCTGGTTGTAGTCCGCTCAGCGTGCGTCACTGCCTCATACATAGTCCTTTTTTTGCAGCTAATTTGTCCAGATTTTTGCTCCTATATTAGTGTGCTTCCATCCGCATCCATTGTCATTTTTTGGTTGCAAACACTATATAGGATTAGATAGAGGAGTCTTTTTGCTGGCTTGTGCCCTTCAGGGCCAGCCAGACTAGTATCACCCTATTTTTTGGAGCCTCATCAATTGCATTGTAGGTTAGCTTCCTGCATTGTAATCGCTCCAAAAAGTTTGTGATACTATAGCTTTTCAAACTTTGGTCACATCCTTTTATTCCCCCCCCCCCAAAAAAAAAGTTCACCAAACACTCCACTTTAGAGTTGTGTAGGCCAAATTAGTGTTTCTTATACTGGTTAGCAGGTGTTCAGGAATAAGAACACTAAGCCCCCCCCTTTTTTACTTTTCTGCCTATCTTTATCAGTCTACCAAGATGAAGAAGGCAGGGAGTAAGGCACGTGGTCGTGGCCGTGGAGTTTCAGCAGGGAGAGGATGGGGGGATTCAGCAGGGAGTGGACGTGGGGATTCGGTGTCTGCTGCGGCCACCAGTGACCCAGCATCCCCCACTTTTACCAGGCAACAGTCCTTCATGCGCAGCTTTGTAGGACCTCGCCGTACCCCACTGCTGCGTGACGAACAAATTGAAGCCGTTGTTGGATGGATGGCAGCTAACGCATCCACTTCAATGACTTCCGCATCCTCCCAGGGCCAGAGCACTGAAGAGCAACCATCTGTCTCTTCACCACCTGCCAAATTGCCCAGGCAGTCTGAGAGCCCTGGACAGGAGCCATCTCAATCTTTACTTCTGTTCTCAGAATCTGTTGGCTTGGAAAGAGGTGGCCAGCCAAGCAGCATTCTAGAGCGTGAAGAAGAGGGAGTATGCAGTGATGCGCAACTGCTTTGTCCCTCTGAATCTGAAGAGGCGGGTGGGCCAGTGCCTATTGTCAGCACACCTCAGTGCTCATCTGATGATGATGAGACTCAGTTGCCAATTTCTGGTGCGTACGCTGCTGGCGAGACAACCCAGGACCAGCCGATGCTTGAAGAGGGGAGTGGAGATGATGAGGTCCTTGACCCATCATGGCGTCAGCCACAGGAAGGTGGTGGGAGCAGCTCTGAGGAAGAGATACCCCGAACGGCCAAAAGAGGAGGGAGAGGGTGGGGGCAGACTTGGTTGCCTGTAGCCTCCACTTTGGCACCCGTGAGGAGCAATCCTCTTCCAAAACAGAAAACGGGCGCTCCCAGGACTTGCAGTGTGTGGTCTTTTTTTGACACAGTTGCAGATGACATTTGCTTTGTCAAATGCAAGCTGTGTCATCAGAAAGTTAAATGAGGGAAAAATGTGAGCAACCTCAATACCACAAATATGTGGAAACATGTGCGTACCAAGCACGAGGTGGAGTTACACAGACACACTGAAGATGTAGGCCAACCTTCAGCAGCACCTACCACCTCTTCAGCTCGTGTTGGGGCCTCTTCCTCCAGCTCACACACAGCTGGTTCGGCTTCCTTACTGGAACGCCATGGAAGAACCTCTGCCACTGTTGTCCAGAGACCCAGTGAAATTCCACCCACTGAACCACGTTCTCAGTCATTAGCACACTCCCAGGCCACTCACCAGCAATCGGTAGCACAGGCATGGGAGAAAAAGTGGCCATACTCGGCAAACCATCCCCGAGCACTGGCTCTGAATGCCGGCATTGCCAAACTACTGGCCCTTGAGATGCTGTCATTCAGGCTGGTGGAGACTGACACCTTCCGGAACTTGATGTCATTGGCAGTTCCACAATACAATGTGCCCAGCCGCTTTTATTTCAGCAGGCAAGCTGTCCCTGCCCTGCTGGGATGATACCTTTCCCTCACTGCCCATTGGGTCAATGTTGTGGAGCCGGGTACAGATCTGGAGAGTGGCTCTGTACGTATTCTGCCAACTCCAAGGATTGCAGGAATGCAGTCTGTACATATTGAGTCCTCCTCCTACTCTAGTTCCTCGGAATCAGCACTGCATGAGCCTATTAGGCCAGATATGAGCACAGGTGTGGCCAAACATCAACAGGCCGTCCTTAAATTAATTTCTTTGGGGAATCGGAGCCACACACCACAGGAGCTCTGGAATGCCATCAAGCAGGAGAGCGATGTGTGGTTTGTGCCAGCGAATCTCCAGCCAGGTTTGGTAGTGAGTGACAATAGCCGAAATCTAGTGGCAGCTCTGGGCCTAGGCAACATCACTCACATACCATGTCTGGCACACGTGCTCAATTTGGTCGTGCAGAGCTTTCTGAGGGACTATCCGGATCTTGATGCACTGCTGCACAAGGTTCGTCTAGAGTGTGCTCACTTGCGGCGTTCCAGCATGGCAAGATCGCGCATTGCATCTCTGCAACGCCGATTCCGCCTGCCAGAACATCGCATCATATGTGACCTCCCCACCAGGTGGAATTCAACGTCACATATGTTGGAGCGGTTGTGTGAGCAGCAGGCAGCAGTAATGGAGTACCAGCTACATTAGGCGCAAACAAGTCACACTGTGCGCCGGACACACTTCACTACCACTGAGTGGGCCACTATGAGGGACATCTGCCAAGTTTTGCGTGCCTTCGATGACTCCACGCGGATGGCCAGTGCAGATGATGCACTAGTCAGCATGACTGTCCCCTTTATCTCTCTGCTTCAAAAAACCTTACAAGCACTAAGTGAGGAGGTTTTTGAAGAGGTTGAGGATGAGGAGTCAGAAATGCCATCTGCTTCTGGCAAGTCTGCGCAATGTGCTTCCACACAAAGGCTCAGGCAGGGGACACTTAGTGAGGAGGATGACGAGGAGTCAATGGAGGAGGAGGAACACATCTCTCCAGAGGAGGGAGGTACACAAGGCTCTAGTAGTCAGTGTGTACAGCGAGGGTGGGGTGATGCTGAGCAGGCTGAGATGCTGCCTCAAGCTGGGGACAGCGTTTCCGGTCCAGTTGGCAGTCTGCAGCACATGGTTGATTTCATGCTGCAGTGCTTGTTAAATGACCGCCGCATCGCCAACATTCTCCACACGGCTGATTATTGGGTGTACACCCTCTTAGATCCTCGCTACCGGGACAACTTACAAAGCCTCATACCACAGTTGAACCGGGAGCGTAAAATGTGGGAGTACCAAGAAACACTTGTGCAGGCCATCATGTTCTCCATTCCCCCCGCAAGTGTTGCTGGTAGTGCTTTTCAAAGCAGCCATGTGGGTAGAGGCAGTGGAGGAAGCTCTGCACAAAGAGGTAGCAGAGGCAGTGCCGCAGGACAAGGCAAGGCCAGTATGGCCCAAATGTGGAAAAGTTTTGTGGGACCGCCACAAACGGCTACACCATCACAGATGGCTCCAGTCAGCAGGAGGCAACGTTTCCGTCAGATGGTGACAGACTACTTGTCTTGCCCTGTTAGTGTACTCCCAGACGGCTCTTCCCCGTTCAAGTATTGGGTCTCTAAGCTGGATACGTGGCCAGAGCTTATCCAGTATGCATTGGAGGTGCTGGCTTGCCCTGCTGCCAGTGTATTATCGGAACGTGTCTTTAGTGCTGCAGGTGGTGTGGTAACAGACCGTCGCATGCGACTATCCGCCGATAATGTTGACCGGCTTACTTTTCTGAAAATGAATAAGGCCTGGATCTCACCTGAATTTGCCAGTCCTCTTCCAGAATAAATAATTGGCTGGTAACAGGATCCAGGTCTCCTGTTGTGTTCATGTTTCTATGACCTGAACTTTATTTCCTGGGCTACAGCAACGCCCGTTGTTGCTCAGAAGTGCTGTCCACACAGACAAAACACTCGCTCATGTGTAAGTGGGGTTTGGTAACGTCAGCTGATTCCCTGCTGTGTGTATGGCAAAGTGTCCTGCTCCCTCCAAACTCAAAGTACCTCAGATTTACACCTGGCTCCAAGTAGGCCTCGGCCTACTACCTGATTTTCCCTGGGCTCCGACACCGCCAGTTGGTGCTCAGAAGTGCTGCACGCACAGACAAAACACTCGCTCATGTGTAAGTGGGGTTCGGTAACGTCAGCTGATCCCCTGCTGTGTGTACGGCAAACTCTCCTGCTGCCTACAACTTCTGACTACCTCTGATTTAATATGTTCTCTGATTTGCCCTCTGTCTCCACTCTGTTTTGAGTATTTCCTCCGGCCTACAACACCGCCTGTTTCTGCTCTCAAGTGCCGTCTGCACAATCAACACTTGTTCCTGTGTTACCTGGGTCCTGTAACATCTGCTCATCTCCAGAGGTGAGTCCGGCAATGTCTCCTGCTTTGTCTACATTCCCACTACTTGTAGTGGAAAAGTGGACAGAGCAGGAGACATTGCCTGACTCACCTCTAGGGAGAAGCTGGTGTTACAGAACCCCAGTAACACAGGAACAAGTGTTGGTTGTGCAGACGGCATTTCAGAGCAGCAACTGGCGTGGTTGGAAGCCAGAGGAAATACTCAAAACAGAGTGAAGCCTGAGGCCTAATTGGAGTACGTTGACAGTTAGTAGTAGTGTAGAAACAATCGAAAACTTCCACCAAGTAGGCCTCAGCCTACTACCTGATTTTCCCTGGGCTCCAACACCGCCAGTTGGTGCTCAGAAGTGCTGTCCACACAGACAAAACACTCGCTCATGTGTAAGTGGGGTTCGGTAACGTCAGCTGATCCCCTGCTGTGTGTATGGCAAAGTGTCCTGCTCCCTCCGAACTCAAAGTACCTCAGATTTACACCTGGCTCCAAGTAGGCCTCGGCCTACTACCTGATTTTCCCTAGGCTCCGACACCGCCAGTTGGTGCTCAGAAGTGCTGTACGCACAGACAAAACACTTGCTCATGTGTAAATGGGGTTTGGTAACGTCAGCTGATCCCCTGCTGTGTGTATGGCAAAGTGTCCTGCTCCCTCCAAACTCAAAGTACCTCAGATTTACACCTGACTCCAAGTAGGCCTCGGCCTACTACCTGATTTTCCCTGGGCTCCGACACCGCCAGTTGGTGCTCAGAAGTGCTGTCCACACAGAAATAAACACTCGTTCATGTGAAAGTGGGGGTCAGTAACGTCAGTTAATCCCCTGCTGTGTGGAGGGCAAACTGCTGCTGCCTCCAAATTGTAACTACTTCAGATTTAAACATTCTCTGATTTGGCCTCTGTCTCCACTCTGTCTCTAGTATTTCCCCTGACCTCCAACACCGCCAGTTCCTGCTCACAGTTGCCGTCCACGCATTCCACACTTGTTCCTGGTGTTCTGTTACGTGAGCAGATCCCCCAATGTGTGTCCGGCACTGTCTCCTGCGCTGTCCACCTTCCCACTGCAAGTGGTGGGAATGTGGACAGAGCAGGAGACATTGGCAGAGACACATCAGGGGATCTGCTGACATTACAGAACCCCAGTAACACAGGAACACGTGTGGATTGGGTAGATGGCTACTGTACGCATAAACTGGCGGTGTTGGTGGTCACGTGAAATCCTGGAAACAGAATGGAGACAGATGCCTAATTGGAGCACGTTGACAGTCTGTTGTAGCCTACAAACAATCTAAAACTACCACCAAGTAGGCCTCGGCCTACACCATGATTGTCCCTGGGCTCCAACAACGCCAGCTGGTGCTCGGAAGTGCTGTCCACACAGAAAAAACACTTGTTCATGTGAAAGTGGGGTTCGGTAACGTCAGCTGATCCCCTGCTGTGTGGAGGGCAAAGTGTCCTGCTCCCTCCAAAGTCAAAATACCTCCGATTTACACCTGGCTCCTAGTAGGCCTCGGCCTGCACCATGATTGTCCCTGGGCTCCAACAACGCCAGTTGGTGCTCGGAAATGCTGTCCACACAGAAATAAACACTTGTTCATGTGAAAGTGGGGTTTGGTAACGTCTGCTGATCCCCTGCTGTGTGTACGGCAAACTCTCCTGCTGCCTCCAAATTCTAGCAACGTCTTATCTTAAACTGCCTCCAAGTAGGCCTCAGCCTACAAAATGACTATCCCTGGGCTCCAACATCGTCAGTTGTTGCTCGGAAGTGCTGTCCACACAGAAAAAAACACTCGTTCATGTGAAAGTGGGGGTCAGTAACGTCAGCTGATCCCCTGCTGTGTGGAGGGCAAACTGCTGCTGCCTCCAAATTGTAACTACTTCAGATTTAAACATTCTCTGATTTGGCCTCTGTCTCCACTCTGTCTCTAGTATTTCCCCTGACCTCCAACACCGCCAGTTCCTGCTCCCAGTTGCCGTCCACGCATTCCACACTTGTTCCTGTGTTCCTGGTGTTCTGTTACGTGAGCAGATCCCCCAATGTGTGTCCGGCACTGTCTCCTGCGCTGTCCACCTTCCCACTGCAAGTGGTGGGAATGTGGACAGAGCATGAGACATTGGCAGACACACATCAGGGAGTCTGCTGACATTACAGAACCCCAGTAACACAGGAACACGTGTGGATTGGGCAGACGGCTACTGTACGCATAAACTGGCGGTGTTGGTGGTCACGTGAAATCCTGGAAACATAGTGGAGACAGATGCCTAATTGGAGCACGTTGACAGTCTGTTGCAGCCTACAAACAATCTAAAACTACCACCAAGTAGGCCTCGGCCTACACCATGACTGTCCCTGGGCTCCAACAACGCCAGTTGGTGCTCGGAAGTGCTGTCCACACAGAAAAAAACACTTGTTCATGTGAAAGTGGGGTTCGGTAACGTCAGCTGATCCCCTGCTGTGTGGAGGGCAAAGTGTCCTGCTCCCTCCAAAGTCAAAATACCTCCGATTTACACCTGGCTCCTAGTAGGCCTCGGCCTGCACCATGATTGTCCCTGGGCTCCAACAACGCCAGTTGGTGCTCGGAAGTGCTGTCCACACAGAAAAAAACATTTGTTCATGTGAAAGTGGGGTTCGGTAACGTCAGCTGATCCCCTGCTGTGTGGAGGGCAAACTGCTGCTGCCTACAAATTGTAACTACTTCAGATTTAAACATTCTCTGATTTGGCCTCTGTCTCCACTCTGTCTCTAGTATTTCCCCTGACCTCCAACACTGCCAGTTCCTGCTCACAGTTGCCGTCCACGCATTCCACACTTGTTCCTGTGTTCCTGGTGTTCTGTTACGTGAGCTGATCCCCCAATGTGTGTCCGGCACTGTCTCCTGCGCTGTCCACCTTCCCACTGCAAGTGGTGGGAATGTGGACAGAGCAGGAGACATTGGCAGACACACATCAGGGGATCTGCTGACATTACAGAACCCCAGTAACACAGGAACACATGTGGATTGGGCAGACGGCTACTGTAAGCATAAACTGGCGGTGTTGGATGTCACGTGAAATCCTGGAAACAGAGTGGAGACACATGCCTAATTGGAGCACGTTGACAGTCTGTTGTAGCGTACAAACAATCTAAAACTACCACCAAGTAGGCCTCGGCCTACACCATGATTGTCCCTGGGCTCCAACAACGCCAGTTGGTGCTCGGAAGTGCTGTCCACACAGAAAAAAACACTTGTTCATGTGAAAGTGGGGTTCGGTAATGTCAGCTGATCCCCTGCTGTGTGTATGGCAAAGTGTCCTGCTCCCTCCAAAGTCAAAATACCTCCGATTTACACCTGGCTCCTAGTAGGCCTCGGCCTGCACCGTGATTGTCCCTGGGCTCCAACAATGCCAGTTGGTGCTCGGAAGTGCTGTCCACACAGAAAAAAACACTCGTTCATGTGAAAGTGGGGTTCGGTAACGTCAGCTGATCCCCTGCTGTGTGGAGGGCAAACTGCTGCTGCCTGCAAATTGTAACTACTTCAGATTTAAACATTCTCTGATTTGGCCTCTGTCTCCACTCTGTCTCTAGTATTTCCCCTGACCTCCAACACTGCCAGTTCCTGCTCACAGTTGCCGTCCACGCATTCCACACTTGTTCCTGTGTTCCTGGTGTTCTGTTACGTGAGCTGATCCCCCAATGTGTGTCCGGCACTGTCTCCTGCGCTGTCCACCTTCCCACTGCAAGCGGTGGGAATGTGATTGGGCAGACGGCTACTGTACGCATAAACTGGCAGTGTTGGTGGTCACGTGAAATCCTGGAAAAAGAGTGGAGACAGATGCCTAATTGGAGCACGTTGACAGTCTGTTGCAGCCTACAAACAATCTAAAACTACCACCAAGTAGGCCTCAGCCTTCACCATGATTGTCCCTGGGTTCCAACAACGCCAGTTGGTGCTCGGCAGTGTCTTTGGCACGGCTACTCCCTGTTGCCCAGCCTGGTTCCAGCATGCCAGCTGTTTCCGGGTAGTGTCAAGGTCACTATGCCACCAATCCGTTGTCCTGTCGTCTTGCGGCCGGGTTAGCCGACTCTACGGTGCCTGCAGTTTAGGTGACTCCTATGTGGGCTGCGGGAACTGGCACTGAAGGCTGGATCCGTAGTGCCAATGGGACATGGACCCCCTGTAGGACTGTGGGTTTCGGTAACTGCGGCCGGCTTGCGGCCTGGCTACTTTGCTTTGGATGGGTACCTTCTGCTACCCACCCGGGTTCCAGCACTGTCAGCTGGTTTTCGCCAGAGCCCTTGGCCTAGGTACCTCCATCTCGGTATCCGAAGGTCCAGCACCGTCAGCTGGTCCTTGGTAGTGCTTTCTACCACAGGTACCTCCTGCCTAGTAACCGTGGTCCAGCACCGTCAGCTGTTCCTCGGTAGTGCCAATGGCTCTTGTAGCTTTTGCTACCCATCTGGGTTCCAGCACCGTCAGCTGGTTCTCGGCAGTGTCTTTGGCACAGGTACTCCCTGTTGCCCAGCCTGGTTCCAGCACGCCAGCTGTTTCCGGGTAGTGTCAAGGTCACTATGCCAACAATCCGTTGTCCTGTCTTGCGGCCGGTTTAGCTGACTCTACGGTGCCTGCAGTTTAGGTGACTCCTATGTAGGCTGCGGGAACTGGCACTGAAGGCTGGATCCGTAGTGCCAATGGGACATGGACCCCCTGTAGGACTGTGGGTTTCGGTAACTGTGGCCGGCTTGCGACCTGGCTACTTTGCTTTGGATGGGTACCTTCTGCTACCCACCCGGGTTCCAGCACTGTCAGCTGGTTCTCGGTAGTGCCATTGGCTCTTGTTCCTACTGCTACCCATCCGGGTGCCAGCACTGTCAGCTGGTTCTCACCAGAGCCTTTGGCCTAGGTGCCTCCATCTCGGTATCCGAAGTCCAGCACCGCCAGCTGGTCCTTGGTAGTGCTTTTTAGCACAGGTACCTTCTGCTTAGTAACCGTGGTCCAGCACCGTCAGTTGGTCCTCGGTAGTGCCATTGGCTCTTATTCCTTCTGCTACCCATCCGGGTGCCAGCACTGTCAGCTGTTTCTCGCCAGAGCCTTTGGCCTAGGTGCCTCCATCTCGGTATCCGAAGTCCAGCACCGTCAGCTGGTCCTTGGTAGTGCTTTTTAGCACAGGTACCTTCTGCTTAGTAACCGTGGTCCAGCACCGTCAGTTGGTCCTCGGTAGTGCCATTGGCTCTTGTTCCTTCTGCTACCCATCCGGGTTCCAGCACTGTCAGCTGGTTCTCGCCAGAGCCTTTGGCCTAGGTACCTCCATCTCGGTATCCGAGGTCCAGCAAGGTCAGCTGGTCCTTGGTAGTGGTTTCTAGCACAGGTACCTCCTGCATAGTAACCGGGGTCCAGCACCGTCAGCTGTTCCTCAGTAGTGCCATTAGCTATTGTTCCTTCTGCTGCCACTAGGGGTTCCAGTACTGTCAGCTGGTTCTCGCCAGTTTCTCAGCCTTCTTGTACCTTTTGCTACATTTCCAAGATCAAGCTTTTTGAAATTGTCTTTGTTAATCCTTATTGATCTCCATGACGACGACCCTGATGACGACGACCCTGAAGACCACACCAAAGAAGACCAGAAATATGACCCTAAATAATAAGACCAAGAGGACAAAGAACATGAAGACAACCACCAAGATACAGAACAAAAGACAGAAGAACAAGAAGCAGAAGAAGCAAAAGCAGAAGAACAGAAAGCAGAAGAACATTAAGCATAAGACTAAAAATCATCATAGAAGAGATCAAAATTATAAGCAGAAGAAGACTAAGCAGTAAATGGGGGTGAGTCCGTTCCTCCTCGTGGTGCCTCTGGAAAATGCCTGCTGCTGCAGGCCAAACTGAACGCAGACAAATCCTGTTGTAAATCTTTTGTGACAGGCAGAACGTAAGGTGTAATCTTATAACTTTTATAGATAAGTACTACAGGAATGCCTGTCACCATAAGAAAATGAAGAAAAAGAAGAATAGGAAGAATAGGAAGAAATAGCATATGAAAATTAATAATAGCTGAATAAGAAGAATATGAAGAATGGAAAAAAAAAATTAATGGGAAGAAGATGAAGAAGAAGAAGATGAATAAGGTGAAGAAAAAGTTGATGAAAAAAATGCTACTGCTGCGGATCATGAAGGAGAAAGTGTGGGAGAAGTACAAAAGAAGGTGAAGAGCATGGAAGTTGTGAAACATACATGTCTGACAAAATATAAAAAAGGTTAACATAGTCAATATCTTTTTAACTCCGAACGTCTTGAAAAAAAAATTGGAATTAATGCTATGCCATGTGATTTGAATAAACCACTATGCCTTTAATGTCTCCTCCACCTCCCACAATACATTCTACATGATTCTTATTTGTTTTCAATTATGTAGAATTAGCCAACAAGGAAATAAAGGGCTTTTTTAAATTCCGGTACCGGAAGTCCCATTGACTTGAATGGGACTTCCGGTATCGGAATCGGCGATACACGATATTTTTTTCGTATCGGGCGATACCATCCGATACGATATTCTTGGGTATCGAACGGTATCGCTCAACACTAGTCATCACATGACCCCTTGCTCACATCAGCGATGCTGGGGCCATTGCTAATGTAGATGGGGGACTCAGTTAAATATTAAGTGGGCTTTTAAGAAGCATTATTAATTATAGGGCCACCAGTAGAATAACTACCTGGTGGCAGATGTTACTGAGGCGGCTTTCAGTCAGTGCCGGGGTGAGGTTACAGCTGCCACTCTCTATACACAGAGCGGTGACTGAAATCATGTCAGTGTAACCCTTATGACTGGAAGAGCAAGGATGCTAGGAGGAATAAAGTTAATTTCCTCCAGGTAAAGGAGCTCTCAGTGCGGGCATCGCAAGGTGTCAGAAAGGTATTAACTATTATACTGTGTATTGGAGGAGCAGTGGAACTCTGGTGGGCATCTTACTGTGTATAAAGTAGCTGTTGGCCCTTCATTCTGTGTATAGAGGAGCTGTGGGATAATCATACTGTGTATAGGGGAGCCGTGGGATCATGCGGTATATAGGGGAGCTGTGGGATCATCATACAGTGTATGGGGGAGCTGTGAGATCATCATACTGTGTATAGGGGAGCTGTGGGCCCAGCATACTGTATATTGAGGAGTTATACATGGGGACATTATTAAATGTTAAATGGGTACTTAAACATTATTGTTATAGGGGCTGACAGTATTGTGACCATCAAAGTTGCACATGGAGTATTATTACTTTTTAGGGACAAAATTTGGAGGGCACATGCACAGGAAATTAATATTTTCTAGGGGGCAATTTTACCATCTTAAGAGCACAAAGGAGGCATTATTACAATGTAAGGGGCACAGTGGTGGCATTACTATGTGGGGCAGTAAGAGGAGCTCTGTTTTTGTACCACACAGCAGGTGCAGTAATAGGGACACATACGGCAGCAGCGGCTCAGTATTGGGGTATCCGTAGGATGAGGAGATTGTGCAGGTTGGGAATACATTTACACATGGAAACACAAGAAGCAATGGGATGAAACTGAAAGGAAGTAGATACATATTAGATATTGGAAAACACTTTTTGACAGTGAGGGTGATCAATGAGTGGAACAGGTGACCATGAGTGGTGGTGAGTTCTCCTTCAATGGAACTGTTCACACAGAGGCTGGATAGACATATGTCTGAGGTGGTTTAGTGAATCCTGCATTGCTGCATTGAGCCCCTGGGGTTGGACACGATGACCCTGGAGGTCTCTTCCGACTCGAACATTCTACATGTGAATGGTGCTGGAAATGTGAGAAGACAGATGTGTCTTTGTTGTAATCTCTGCAGATGATTCCTGGCTGGGGAATTCGACATGTCGGTTTGGGCCAGATGGAAAAGACGGGAAAAGTGAATGAAATCAGAAAGAACGTCATCTGTAAGTCACCATCTATAACTGTTTAGTAATCTCTATATGTCCTGCAGGACTGGTATCTACCACTATACAGTTAGGCCCATATATATTTGGACAGAGACAACATTTTTCTAATTTTGGTTCTAGACATTACCACTAGAGTTGAGCGACTTTTGGTTTTTTAGGGTCGCGTTTCGTTTCGTGAAACCCGACTTTTCCAAAAGTCGGGTCGAGCAAGATCGTCCGATTATAGGGAAAAGTCGGGGTCGTCCCGAAACACGAAACCCAATGTAAGTCAATGGGGAATAAAAGTCGGCAGTGAGAGGAGGACAGGAAACACACCTACAGTGCCCATTTGAATGCCAAAAGCATCAATTCTTCTTACTTAAGCTTGTCAACCTTAATTAACTTCATAATACAAGTTACGCACTGAAAAATGGGGGTTATTTGGCTAAAGTTGTGGGGGGGGGGAGGGCTGGCTGCAGGTTTTCATGTGCCCTGGGCGAAAGAGCGCCCCTTTAACACATACCACAACTCATCATGCTCCGATACGGCAGATAAATAGCGGTATAGTACAATGAAAAATACCTCACTTTTTACATCTCATGACGAGGCCCATCTATTTCTCCATACAGAATCATTGGTCCCATATAATGTTTGAAACAGTATATGATGAGCTCCACATAATGCTACAGTATATGTTGGTCCCCATGGATGAAGCTCCACTGTCTTATGGGCCCAAATAATGCTCCAAACATAATGGGCCCCATTTCTAATGCTCTAGTGTATAATGGGCCCTGTAAATGCTGCTCCAGTGTCTGATGTCCACCTTTGGAATGTTCCAGTGTATGGTGGGCCCCATCTATCATTCTCCAGAGTATAGTGCTCCCCAAAAATTGCTGTCCCAACATTGAAAACAATCAAATAAGTCTCCTCGCTAGGGAATCCCTGTACTTGTCTGGACAGGTGCTGTAGCTTGCTTAACAGCTCGCCAGCCGTTCTCACGCCCAGTATGGATTACACGTGATTGCACAAAGGTTAGAAAGGGTACCGTATCCCTGGATAACATGTATGGATAGCGTACACATTCAAAATATATGTCTATACAGCATGAGGCAGGCTCAGACGGTGTTAGGCCCAGTATGGATTGCACGTGATTGCACAAAGGTTAGAAAGGGTACCGTATCCCCGGATAACATGTATGGATAGCGTACACATTCAAAATATATGTCTCAGGAGGCAGGCTCAGACGGTGTCAGGCACAGTATGGATTTGACGGCCCAGATTACACAGCGGAGGAGCAGGGAGAGGTAAAGATTGCAAATGCTGGGGCCCTGCCCAAGCAAGGGGGGCCCACTCGTGGGCATCGGTACTGGCACTGGGCCCCTCATAGTACAGCGGTGTGTCTGACGGCGGGTGTGCACCACCACCGTCAGAGACACTTGATTGCACTATGAGGGACCCTGTGCCAGTGCCCGCGCCCTAGAGTCGGCCTACCCACCTGTCCAGGGCAACGGCACTCGCACGGTGTCGTGCGGTAGGTGGTGACCCCGGCCATGGGGGGGGAGGCAGCACAGTTAGGGAGTTTTAGAAAGTGGCATATGTTGATGTTGGACATTCAGCTGATGCAAAAGGCGAAATTGTTCAAGTCCCAGGAAGAGGTGGACCAAAGCAAGCCATTTTTCTGTCACCCTATGTGTCATCAGGGGAAGGTGGGACAAAATCCTTGGAAACCCATGCGTGGTTCATTTTAATGAAGGTTAGATCATCCACATTTTGGGTTGACAGACGGGTCTTTTTTTCTGTCAGGATTGATCCAGCTGCACTGAAGACTCTTTCCGATAGCACACTTGCAGCTGGGTAAGCGAGCTCCTGTAAGGCATATTGGGCCAATTCAGGCCAGGTGTCCAGTTTAGCGGCCCAATAGTCAAAGGGGAATGACCTGTGTGGGAGAACATCGATATGGGAGGAAAAGTAGTTTGTAACCATAGTTGACAACTGCTGTCTCCTGTCACTTTCCATCGATGCAGTATTACCAGTTGTGTGAGCGGTATTTGAAAAATCAGTCCACAACATTGTCATGAACCCCTGTCTCCAACGCCACTTCTGCTGTGTGCACCACGAACACCTCTGCCAAGCTGCCCCCGGCCCGTACGGCTCGTGTGAGAACCATCACCGCTCCTGTGTGCTGGGAATGCCTCAAGCAACCGATTTACCAGAGTTGCTTGTTTATTAGCCAATATTAGGTCAAGGTTCTCCTGTGGCATGATGTTTTGTAATTTGCCTTTATAGCGTGGATCCAGGATGCTGGCCAACCAGTAGTCGTCATCGTTCATCATTTTGGCAATGCGGGGGTCCCTTTTTAGGATCCGCAAGGCATAATCTGACATGTGGGCCAATGTTCCCGGTGTCAATGATGCACTGCGAGTGCTGGGTGGAGGAGCACTTTCTGGCAAATCCACATCCCTCCAGTCACGCACAAACCCTGTACCAGACCTTGCCACGCCAACATTTTCACTTGCCCCACGAGATGCATCCTCCTCCCCTAAGTAATCATCCCCATCATCCTCCTCCTCCTCCTCTTCTTCCTCCACCTCGTCCAGGAGAGGTCCCTGAGCAGACAATGGCTGAATGTCATCAAGGATTCCCTCCTCCTCTTCCTCCTCATCAACATTGGCTGCAGACGCCTGCTCCTTAAGGTGCGTCAAAGTTTGCATGAGCAGACGCATAAGTGGGATGCTCATGCTTAGGATGGCGTCGTCTGCGCTTACCAGCCGTGTGCATTCCTCAAAACACTGAAGGACTTTACAAAGGTCTTTCAGCTTCGACCACTGCACGCCTGTCAACTCCATGTCTGCTCTCAAAGTGCCTGGCCGTGTATCCTCCCACAAATGCATTATGGCCTGCCTCTGCTCGCACAGCCGCTCCACCATGTGCAGGGTGGAGTTCCACCTTGTTGCAATGTCGATAATGAGGCGGTGGTTGGGAAGGTGGAGCAATCGCTGCAGCTTCTGCATACGAACGGAGTGTACAGGCGACCGGCGGATGTGCGCGCACAGTCTTCGCACCTTCTGGAGCAGGGCTGTTAACTCCGGATAATTTTTGAGGAAGCACTGCACCACCAGGTTCAAGGTGTGAGCCAAGCAAGGTATGTGGCTGAGTTTTGAAAGGGCTATGGCTGCCACAAAATTACGGCCGTTATCACTAACTACCTTGCCTGCCTCAAGATGTCCACTGCCCAGCCATGACTCAGTTTGTCGCTTCAAGTACTCGGCCAGCACCTCGGCGGTGTGTCTGTCGCCCAAACACATCATCTGCAACACAGCCTGCTGACGCTTTCCACTAGCTGCTCGATAGGGGGACACATCGTGTGCAACAGTGGCAGCTGCAGATGGAGTGCTCGTACGACTGCGCTCTGTGGACGAGCTTTCGCTTCTGGAGGAGGAGGAGGAGGAGGAGGGTCGAACGCCTACAGCCAACTGTTTCCTATACCGTGGGCTAGGCAGCACTGTCCCACCACCGCTGTCCCCTGTGGACCCTGCATCCACCACATTAACCCAGTGCGCAGTGATGGACACGTAACGGCCCTGGCCATGCCGACTGGACCATGCATCAGTTGTGAGGTGCACCTTTCCGCTCACTGACTGCTTGAGTGCATGGACAATGCGGTCTTTCACATGATGGTGGAGGGCTGGGATGGCTTTGCGAGAGAAGAAGTGGCGACTGGGTAGGTCATAGCGTGGTACTGCATAGGCCATGAGTTCGCGGAAAGCTGTGCTTTCCACCAACCGAAAGGGCATCATCTCAAACGAGATTAGTTTGGCAATGTGGGCGTTCAAACCCAGTGTACGCGGATGAGAGACTGAGTACTTTCTTGACCTACTCATAGTGTCTGGGAGGGTGAGCTGGACTTGAGAGCTGCATATGGTGGAAGTAGCGGTGGACAGGGCGGACTGAGAGAGGGTTGATGATGGTGATGGAGTTGGTGTTCTTTCTGATGGCCTAGAATCAGTCTTTCGTTGATATAACAGTGGGATTCCCTGACTGCTGTGGTCTTGCAACGACACCTCAACATTTGCTGCTGTGCTAACCGGTGGGCTTACAGTGGGGGAAACAATGTAGCGTTGCTGACTACCTTCGTTGTGATCAGTTGCACATGTGGCACTTGAGGTTTGGTGTTGTGTCCACGCTTGCAAGTGCATGCTGGTTAAATGTCTAAGCATGCAACTGGTATTCAAATTTTTCAGATTTTTCCCTCGGCTAAAGGTCTTTGCGCACTTCTTACAGATAACCTTGGCCTGATCATGAGGATTTTGTTCAAAAAAGTGCCACACTGCACTCTTCCTACTTTGGCAGACATTTTGCGGCCTAGCACGCTGTGATCTTTTGACCCTCTGGACAAGCTGTCCAGCAACTCTTTTGATGTTTGGAACCTGTCTTTGGAGTGCTCCGGGCCTGCCAGATAACAGCTGTTGCGATGTCGATGTCTGCTGTGGATGCTCCTCATCTGAGCTATTGGAAGCAGCACCCTCTTCCCCCAATGGATGCCAATCTGGGTCAACAACTGGGTCATCCATCACCTCCTCTTCTATGTCATGTGCACCTTTCTCTGTGTCACCGTGTATGGTGGTATAGTGTGCGGGAAGGGGCACCTGAGTCTCATCAGGGTCAAAATCTGGCTCTGTACACTGCGAGGACAATGTAGTGCTCTGAGTGAATGTACCAGCAGAATCTTCCATCAGCGGCTGTGCATCAGTGCACTCCATGTCAGATTCATCTTGGCCTGGGTAATTCACCATTTCACTTGATAATCCAGGCATGGTATGTGAAAACAGCTCCATGGAGTAATCAGTAGTATGGCCTGCGTCATCCTTCAATCTTGGTTGGGGTGAAGGACACAAGGAAAGGTGTGGTTCATGAACATGAGCCTCCAATGACGACTCAGTGCTTTTACTTTTTACAACTGAAGAAGAGGAGGCGATAGAGCTGGAGGCTGAGTCAGCAATGTAAGACAAAACTTTTTCCTGATGCTCTGCCTTTAAAAGCGGTTTGCCAACTCCTAGAAAACTAAGCGTTCGAGGCCTTATGTAGCCAGACGATGACGCAGGGTCAGCACCTCCTGCATTCGGTCCTATTTTGCTCTTGCCACTACCATCAGATACACCACCAACACCATCATTACCAGCTGCCAACCCCCGCCCAATTCCACGGCCTCTTCCACCAGCCTTCCTCATTTTTGGTAGAAATGTAGACAAAATCCAACAAACTATATAGTAATGTAAAACAAGGTACAAGGTGTCTATAGGACAGGGGAGATTTAGAATTTCTGCACACACTTGTGGACAGTGGACACTTTTGGATTGTGTGAGGCCCACTGATATCTGAGCGCTATGTGACACGCTCGATGGCACAGCTGCCTGTGACCAAAGTGACGAGAGGATAATGGAGATTTTGAATCTCTGCGCACACTTTTGGACACTGGACACTTGTGGATTGTGTGAGGCCCACTGATATCTGAGCGCTATGTGACAGGCTCGATGGCACAGCTGCCTGTGACCAAAGTGACGAGAGGATAATGGAGATTTTGAATCTCTGCGCACACTTTTGGACACTGGACACTTGTGGATTGTGTGAGGCCCACTGATATCTGAGCGCTATGTGACAGGCTCGATGGCACAGCTGCCTGTGACAAAAGTGACGAGAGGATAATGGAGATTTTGAATCTCTGCGCGCACTTTTGGACACTGGACACTTGTGGATTGTGTGAGGCCCACTGATATCTGAGCGCTATGTGACAGGCTCGATGGCACAGCTGCCTGTGACAAAAGTGACGAGAGGATAATGGAGATTTTGAATCTCTGCGCACACTTTTGGACACTGGACACTTGTGGATTGTGTGAGGCCCACTGATATCTGAGCGCTATGTGACAGGCTCGATGGCACAGCTGCCTGTGACAAAAGTGACGAGAGGATAATGGAGATTTTGAATCTCTGCGCACACTTTTGGACACTGGACACTTGTGGATTGTGTGAGGCCCACTGATATCTGAGCGCTATGTGACACGCTCGATGGCACAGCTGCCTGTGACCAAAGTGACGAGAGGATAATGGAGATTTTGAATCTCTGCGCACACTTTTGGACACTGGACACTTGTGGATTGTGTGAGGCCCACTGATATCTGAGCGCTATGTGACACGCTCGATGGCACAGCTGCCTGTGACCAAAGTGACGAGAGGATAATGGAGATTTTGAATCTCTGCGCACACTTTGGGACACTGGACACTTGTGGATTGTGTGAGGCCCACTGATATCTGAGCGCTATGTGACACGCTCGGTGGCACAGCTGCCTGTGACCAAAGTGACGAGAGGATAATGGAGATTTTGAATCTCTGCGCACACTTTTGGACACTGGACACTTGTGGATTGTGTGAGGCCCACTGATATCTGAGCGCTATGTGACACGCTCGATGGCACAGCTGCCTGTGACCAAAGTGACGAGAGGATAATGGAGATTTTGAATCTCTGCGCACACTTTTGGACACTGGACACTTGTGTATTGTGTGAGGCCCACTGATATCTGAGCGCTATGTGACACGCTCGATGGCACAGCTGCCTGTGACCAAAGTGACGAGAGGATAATGGAGATTTTGAATCTCTGCGCACACTTTTGGACACTGGACACTTGTGGATTGTGTGAGGCCCACTGATATCTGAGCGCTATGTGACAGGCTTGATGGCACAGCTGTGACCAAAGTGACGAGAGGATAATGGAGATTTTGAATCTCTGCGCACACTTTTGGACACTGGACACTTGTGGATTGTGTGAGGCCCACTGATATCTGAGCGCTATGTGACACGCTCAATGGCACAGCTGCCTGTGACCAAAGTGACGAGAGGATAATGGAGATTTTGAATCTCTGCGCACACTTTTGGACACTGGACACTTGTGGATTGTGTGAGGCCCACTGATATCTGAGCGCTATGTGACACGCTCGATGGCACAGCTGCCTGTAACCAAAGTGACGAGAGGATAATGGAGATTTTGAATCTCTGCGCACACTTTTGGACACTGGACACTTGTGGATTGTGTGAGGCCCACTGATATCTGAGCGCTATGTGACACGCTCGATGGCACAGCTGCCTGTGACCAAAGTGACGAGAGGATAATGGAGATTTTGAATCTCTGCGCACACTTTTGGACACTGGACACTTGTGGATTGTGTGAGGCCCACTGATATCTGAGCGCTATGTGACACGCTCGATGGCACAGCTGCCTGTGACCAAAGTGACGAGAGGATAATGGAGATTTTGAATCTCTGCGCACACTTTTGGACACTGGACACTTGTGGATTGTGTGAGGCCCACTGATATCTGAGCGCTATGTGACACGCTCGATGGCACAGCTGCCTGTGACCAAAGTGACGAGAGGATAATGGAGATTTTGAATCTCTGCGCACACTTTTGGACACTGGACACTTGTGGATTGTGTGAGGCCCACTGATATCTGAGCGCTATGTGACACGCTCGATGGCACAGCTGCCTGTGACCAAAGTGACGAGAGGATAATGGAGATTTTGAATCTCTGCGCACACTTTTGGACACTGGACACTTGTGGATTGTGTGAGGCCCACTGATATCTGAGCGCTATGTGACACGCTCGATGGCACAGCTGTGACAAAAGTGACTAGAGGATAAGGGAGATTGGATTGCTTTTAAAAAAGCAGTTTGCGGAGCAGTGGGTAAACAGCAATGCCAGCGTGTCAGGAAGCCTTAAAAGGCAGCCCAACAACCAACACCACTGATACACCACAATATAGCCTCCCCTTGCACTGCACACACAGTGACTTGTGTGTTGTGCAGGCCAAATCGCTAGCAGCAGAAGCAGTTTTTTTGTCTTCTTCCCTGCCTAACGCTCTCCCTACAGAATCAGCAGCAACCTCTCCCTATACTAAGATCGGCAGAAGTAAGATGGCGGTCGGCGTGCACGCCCTTTTATACCCCCTGTGACGCCCACCAAAGCAAGCCAATCACTTGCATGCCCTTCTGAAAGATGGTGGTGACCCGTGCCTAGGTCATCACGTTGCCCACAGTGTCCGTGGATCCTGATTGGCTGAAAAAGAGCGCAAAACAAACTTTTGAAACGCGACTTTGGCGCGTAAGTCGCCGACCTCGTGGCCGACCTCATCCTAGGGTCGGGTTTCGTTTCATGAAACCCGACTTTGCCAAAAGTCGGCGACTTTTGAATTTTTTCGACCCGTTTCGCTCAACTCTAATTACCACAATGAATTTTAACCAAAACAATTCAGATGTAGTTGAAGTTCAGACTTTCAGCTTTCATTTGAGGGTATCCACATTAAAATTGGATGAAGGGTTTAGGAGTTTCAGCTCCTTAACATGTGCCACCCTGTTTTTAAAGGGACCAAAAGTAATTGGACAATTGACTCCAAGACTATTTCACGGACAGGTGTGGGCAATCCCTTCGTTATGTCATTCTCAATTAAGCAGATAAAAGGCCTGGAGTTGATTTGAGGTGTGGTGCTTGCATTTGGAAGGTTTTGCTGTGAAGGAAATATGCGGTCAAAGGAGCTCTCCATGCAGGTGAAACAAGCCATCCTTAAGCTGCGAAAACAGAAAAAACCTATCCGAGAAATTGCTACAACATTAGGAGTGGCAAAATCTACAGTTTGGTACATCCTGAGAAAGAAAGAAAGCACTGGTGAACTCATCAAAGCAAAAAGACCTGGGCGCCCACGGAAGACAACAGTGGTGGATGATCGCAGAATAGTCTCCATGGTGAAGCCAACCAAGTGAACAACACTCTCCAGAAGGTAGGCATATCAATATCCAAATCTACTATAAAGAGAAGACTGCATGAAAATAAATACAGAGGGTTCACTGCACAGTGCAAGTCACTCAAGCATCAAGAATAAAAAGGCTAGACTGGACTTTGCTAAAAAACATCTAAAAAAGCCAGCACAGTTCTGGAAGAACATTCTTTGGACAGATGAAACCAAGATCAACCTCTACCAGAATGATGGAAAGAGAAAAGTATGGTGAAGGCATAGACAGCTCATGATCCAAAGCATACCACATCATCTGTAAAACACGGTGGAGGCAGTGTGATGGCAAAGGCATGCATGCCTGCCAGTGGCACTGGGTCACTAGTGTTTATTGATGATGTGACATAGGATAGAAGCAGCCAAATGAATTCTGAGGTATTCAGAGCCATACTGTGTGCTCAGATCCAGCCAAATGCAGCCAAACTGATCGGTCGTCGTTTCATACTACAGATGGACAATGACCCAAAACATAAAGCCGAAGCAACCCAGGAGTTTATTAAAGCAAAGAAGTGGAATATTCTTGAATGGCCAAGTCAGTCACCTGATCTCAACCCAATTGAGCATGCTTTTCACTTGTTAAAGACTAAACTTCAGACTGAAAGGCCCACAAACAAACAGCAACTGAAAACCACCGCATTGAAGGCCTGGGAGAGCATCAAAAAGGAGGAAACACAGCGTCTGGTGATGTCCATGAGTTCAAGACTTCAGGCAGTAATTGCCAACAAAGGGTTTTCAACCAAGTACTAGAAATGAACATTTTATTTACAATTATTTAATCTGTCCAATCACTTTTGGTCCCTTTAAAAACAGGGTGGCACATGTTAAGGAGCTGAAACTCCTAAACCCTTCATCCAATTTTAATGTGGATACCCTCAAATGGAAGCTGAAAGTCTGAGCTTCAACTGCATCTGAATTGTTTTGTTTAAAATTCATTGTGGTAATGTCTAGAACCAAAATTAGAAAAATGTTGTCTCTGTCCAAATATATATGGACCTAACTGTATATTACCATAAGGCGGTAATATCAGTGCTGGTCTTTGTATAGGCTTTTATTTTCAATAACAGGGCGGTCATCTCCTGAGGTTCCTCTATACCACCATAGTTACAGTGCCTACAAGTAGTATTCAACCCCCTGCAGATTTAGCAGGTTTGATAAGATGCAAATAAGTTAGAGCCTTCAAACTTCAAACAAGAGCAGGATTTATTAACAGATGCATAAATCTTAAAAAACAAAAAATTATGTGGCTCAGTTAAATTTTAATAAATTTTAAACATAAAAGTGTGGGTCAATTATTATTCAACCCCTAGGTTTAATATTTTGTGGAATAACCCTTGTTTGCAATTACAGCTAATAATCGTCTTTTATAAGACCTGATTAGGCCGGCACAGGTCCCTGGAGTTATATTGGCCCACTCCTCCATGCAGATCTTCTCCAAGTTATCTAGGTTCTTTAGGTGTCTCATGTGGACTTTAATCTTGAGCTCCTTCCACAAGTTTTCAATTGGGTTAAGGTCAGGAGACTGACTAGGCCACTGCAACACCTTGATTTTTTCCCTCTCGAACCAGGCCTTGGTTTTCTTGGCTGTGTGCTTTGGGTCGTTGTCTTGTTGGAAGATGAAATGACGACCCATCTTAAGATTCTTGATGGAGGAGCGGAGGTTCTTGGCCAAAATCTCCAGGTAGGCCGTGCTATCCATCTTCCCATGGATGCGGACCAGATGGCTAGGCCCCTTGGCTGAGAAACAGCCCCACAGCATGATGCTGCCACCACCATGCTTGACTGTAGGGATGGTATTCTTGGGGTTGTATGCAGTGCCATCCAGTCTCCAAACATCACGTGTGTGGTTGGCACCAAAGATCTCGATCTTGGTCTCATCAGACCAGAGAACCTTGAACCAGTCTGTCTCAGAGTCCTCCAAGTGATCATGAGCAAACTGTAGACGAGCCTTGACATGATGCTTTGAAAGTAAAGGTACCTTACGGGCTCGTCTGGAACGGAGATCATTGCGGTGGAGTACGTTACTTATGGTATTGACTGAAACCAATGTCCCCACTGCCATGAGATCTTCCCGGAGCTCCTTCCTTGTTGTCCTTGGGTTAGCCTTGACTCTTCGGACAAGCCTGGCCTCGGCACGGGAGGAAACTTTCAAAGGCTGTCCAGGCCGTGGAAGGCTAACAGTAGTTCCATAAGCCTTCCACTTCCGGATGATGCTCGCAACAGTGGAGACAGGTAGGCCCAACTTCTTGGAAAGGGTTTTGTACCCCTTGCCAGCCCTGTGACCCTCCACGATCTTGTCTCTGATGGCCTTGGAATGCTCCTTTGTCTTTCCCATGTTGACCATGTATGAGTGCTCTTCAGAAGTTTGGGGAGGGTCTTAAATAGTCAGAAAAGGCTGGAAAAAGAGATAATTAATCCAAACATGTGAAGCTCATTGTTCTTTGTGCCTGAAATACTTCCTAATACTTTAGGGGAACCAAACAGAATTCTGGTGGTTTGAGGGGTTGAATAATAAATGACCCTCTGAATAAACTTTTCACAATTTAAAAAAAAATTAAACAAAGAAATAACATTCTTTTTTGCTGCAGTGCATTTCACACTTCCAGGCTGATCTACAGTCCAAATGTCACAATGCCAAGTTAATTCCGAATGTGTAAACCTGCTAAATCTGCAGGGGGTTGAATACTACTTGTAGGCACTGTATAATCATGATTAGCTGGTTAGGGGCCACAGGCGGACATACACAGAAAGGGCCCCTGTGCAAGAACAATATATGATCCCTTTGCAGCCCCAGAGCACCTAAAGTACAAAATTGCACCTTTTTTGGAGATAGAAATGGGCCCCCTTACCTCTTGCGCCCATGTGTGGCTGCACAGGTTGCACCAATGTTATATCCTCCTTATCTTCCTGTTAAGTGCCCACTCAGATGTTTGGCCCCTCCTGAGCTGAACCCCTAGCTACGCCTCTCATTCCATCTAAGGCATCCTCGGGCTTTATGATATTGACAAAGTAACCCAAGGATGAGCCATTAATATCATATTGATGAGGGGTCACACCGAGACCCCCAACTGGGCAGGAAAGTGTAGATAAGCTCTTATTCAAATGAATCAAGTCAAGCTGCAGTACCCAGCATCAGCAGAATAGTGAGTGCAGCTCTGCAGTATAGTACAGGAGGGTAACTCAGGATGAGTAATGTAATGTTATGTACACAGTGACTGGACCAGCAGAATAGAGAGTGCAGCTCTGGGGTATAATTCAGGATGTAACTCATGATCAGTAATGTAATGTATGCACACAGTGACTTCACCAACAGAAACAGAATAGTGAGTGCAGCTTTGGGGTATAATACAAGAGGTAACTCAGGATCAGTAATGTAATGTATATACACAGTGATTGCACCAGCAGAATAGTGAGTGCAGCTCTGGGGTATAATACAGGATGTAACGCAATATCAGTACATGATCAGTTATGTAATGTATGCACACAGTGACTCCACCAGCAGAATAGTGAGTGCAACTCTGACCAGCTGTTGCTTGCTGTGGTAATTGTGGGTGTGGTCACCACTGATCCTGCTCTCTCTCACCCAGGCAGGGAGTGGGTTTCCTGGGATGAGTGAAGGAGCCAAGTCCCAGGCTTCTGTTTCCCGGACCAAGCCAGCGGGAAGCAGGAGAAACCAGCAAAGGGCCTGCACATCAGACGACTCGGGTGTCAAACTCTCCACCATTAGTCGCAGCAATGTGGCTCCTACTCCCTCCAGGTCTGCGGAGACCCAGAGAGACCACAAGGCTTCCAAGGTGGAGAAGCCTGCTAGCGTGCAAGTTGGCGGTCCTTCCGGAGGAAAGCTGAGTGCTCACTCCTCAATGAGGTCGACCTCACTGAGGAAGGTTGGGGGCTGCAGACCCCGGGATTTTGTGTCCACCTATGGCTCCCAGGTCCTGAGCCACCTCTGTGAGTATGAAGATGTAAGTAAGACCCTGAGGACGCTCTGGGAGGAGCT
Organism: Dendrobates tinctorius; assembly: GCF_039654945.1. NCBI lineage: Eukaryota > Metazoa > Chordata > Amphibia > Anura > Dendrobatidae > Dendrobates > Dendrobates tinctorius. The sequence goes on from NW_027361754.1 coordinate 5,888,189, forward strand.
GCTCTGCACAAACACCAAAGCTGCAGGTTCCTCCAGGCAGAGGAAGAATGAGCTCCAGGCAGAGGTAAAAAGACTGAAAGTTGAAATCAATGAGCTTGAAGTCAGAAAAACTTTCATCAGAGAAAAAAGTGGACCGTTTAAGGAAAAGCTTAAGAATGAAGACCGATTCAGAGTTATGACTGATACCAGAGAGCAAAGGCAAATGGGGTTGCAGGCTGAGAGCAAGGTGGATGATTATGATAAGGAGGATGATGACCAGCAGAAAGCCCCACCTGGTGGCCTGCAAAGTCACCTGCAGGCCTCGTGCAGTGAGCTTCCTGCAGGACAGGCGACATTGACATCTGGGCGCAGTTGTGTCGACTCTGGGGATGACAGTGACAACAGCGACAGGGAGGGGTGCTAATAGCAGAGATAAAGCTCCTGGAGTCCCCATTGTGCCTTCATAACTTCCATCTCGGCGATGATTTACCAGAGGAGGCACCAGGGGGCCAGAAGAAAAAGGCAAAGAAGACCACCAAGCCAAAGCTGCAGGAATTGGTAAGCTACATGTGTGCCCCCCTCCCTGTACCCCCTGAGTTGGCTGCAGGGTCAGCTTGCTGTATATGCCCCATTGCCCAGCCCGTGTTCTGCTGCGGATCTGGTGCAAAGGCGCGGAGAGAGTACAGAGCATGGTAGTGAGGTGCAGAGCTCTGTCTCTGTTTGTAGTAGCAGGGATGCAGCATGAGGTTCATCAGCCGAGAGGCTGGACAGTGAGGGCGGCGCGGTGGCAGGTGAACAGTCAGTCCACGATACTGCGGTGTGCTCCTCAGTGGGAGGGGGGAGAAGCCCAGTATTGGTAGCCTCGGCGCCCATGAATGCTGTTGCTGCTTATCACTTAGTTGAGAAGCGGCGGCAGTGTGAGGGGGGTTGTCGGGACTGTGAGTTATGGTCCTCCCAAAGTCCTATTCTGTGTTGGCGCCACTGATCAACAAGATACTGATATAAAGGATCAGCGGCGCCTCACAGTAGCAAAAGATCAGCGGCACCTGATGTCAACTGTGAAGCAGCAGAAATTACCAACTGATGATGTGGAGGGCACACGTAAGACCAGGGGTGAGGTTGCCTCCAGTTCTGTGGAGGAGACTGAGCCCCTTGTGCCTGATGGTGCGGAAGTCAAAATGTCAACCCCTGTTGTCAATAGTAAAGCTGGAGTGAATGTGATGGTGGGTATGGATGAGGAAAACTCTTTCTCTAGTGGTGTGGTTGCTGGCTTGTTAGAGGGTTGAGGGGTTTATGGAGGTGGGCAACAGTAATACTGTTGGTGTTGATGTGGTCAGTGGTCTGGTCCCCCTCGGTGGTGGCAGCACCTGTCAGTGTCAGTAGTTATGCCGCTATCACCTCTGAAGGAAATAGGGCATTCTCCTCATCTCCTGGCTCTGGGTACAGCATGTTGCAGCGGTGTCTTCTGGAGCCTCTAAAGAAGGGGGAGGGATCACTAATGATAAAGGGTTGAGAGTTTGTTCTATCCTCCTGGATAGAGAGGCATGGCCTCAGGTCCTTCTGAGAGCAAAAAGGGGGGATACAGTGTGGTCCCTCCCAACAGCCGGGCCGGGTGCATAGGAATGTGGTCCATCTTCAGTGGAGGGGCAGTGATGCATGTTCTCCAAGGTCTAAGGTTGTGGAGCTCCTGCTGAAGATAGACTTCAAGGTGACTGACATGTATGCCTTGATACATCCCTATTTCACACCGGAGTTTGATGTCAGCTTTGTTCGGCCAGAGGGGCTTGAACTCTTCTGGTAGGATTATGAGTTGGCAAAAAATTAGCCCGGCTGGCGAGACTTTGCCATTCTGGTGATGTCTCGCCAAAACCGAGTAAAAAAAGTGACCGTGATGACTTGCAATGAGTCGCTTTCTTGTTATGACATGATGATGTGGCTTGGCTGATATGGAGAGGTGGTAGAGATGCCAAAGAACAACCATGACGGGTTTGGTATCTGGTCAGGAGCCTGGACGTTTATGGTAAAATTTAAGCGTTCAGGTGGTACGGTTGCCCACATTCCATCATCTGCCATCCTGAGTAGGGACCGTATCCTTGTCTTCTACCAGGGGCAACTGAAGCTCTGTCACAGGTGCGGCGACCACACACACTACACTATATTAGTCATCTTGCCGCATCTTGTGTGGAGATTAGGTGCCACTTGTGTGGTGAGTTAGGTCACCCATTTAGCCGTTGTACTCGCTCCTCTGCTAATGCAGTCGTGACCCCGCTGGGAGAAAGCTGTGAGGCTGATTCTGCTGGGGAAGGGACTAGCAGGGGTGAGGGAGCTGAGGGCCAAGGAGGAAAAGCAATAAAAATTAACGAAAAGATGCCCGCCCAGGTGAGGCGACTAGACAAGCGCAAAAAGGGTGAGTCCCAGGCTACTGGGGAGGCCCCTGTCTTGGACACCAGTCTTGCTGCTGAGGCCCCGAGGTATGATGAGTTGGAAGGAAGGCGCCACTGCTTCCAAATCCTCCCATTATGAAAGTATGGATGAGGATAATATGCAGTGTGTAGAGGACAAATGTAAGCTCTGCACCAGAAAAAAGAGAAAGAAGGGAGATAAAACATCTTCTCCCTCTCTGACCAAGGTAGGTAAGGAAGGAAAAACTTACTACCCTCTGGTTTGGCTTTCTATCCAGTTCCATGTCCTTGGGAATATCTCTTCCTCTGAGGAGTAAGCTGAGGGTGAGGTTCCGGCTTCGGCGGTGCTTACAGGAGGTGCCGAGTCTCCTTCTTCTGAGAATGTAAGGTCCTTGGAGGGAGAGACTGGCCCAGAGTCCAGCGATGGGGACAATATAAAGAAAAAAACATGTGGGAATGGACACCTCTATGTTGTTAAAGAGGGGGAAGGATTCCTCTTCTGAAGCAGAGGATAAGGGCAGTGGGAAGAAGAAAGCCATTTAACTCAATCACCAATGATGGCGGTACCCACTCCGTTTGCGCTGGCGTCCATTAATGTCGCCAGCATGAAGTCAAATACCAACAGATTTGCAGCCTTTGATTTTTTCAGTCGAGTGGAAGCTGACATTTTATTTTTGCAAGTGACCAGGATGCCAAACGTGGCAGACGTGTTTAAAGCTAAGAGGAAGTGGAGACTCAGGCTCTCTGATTGGTCTGTTGTGGCCGAGCTGTATAGCGGAGTGGCAGTCATTTTCACTGTACCGGTGGAATGCCGACGGGTTATTGAGTTAGAAATTGGGAGATGCCTGATCTTAGATGTCCTCATGAAGGGACAATAGCTCCGGCTCATTAACATATATGGTTTCCAATCTAAGTTGGACTGGAAGTGTCTCTTTATGATGATCAAGCCATACCTTTTTACAAGTCAGCAGGTTGTCTTTGGAGGGGACTTCAATACTGTCACGAGGCCCCAAGATAGAGGAGGTTTCAGAGTCAAGCTGACTTATGATAGCGTCGCCCTTAATTGTATAGCTAGTGAGGCTCGCCTGGAGGATATCCACATTCGGCACACCCCAGGCCATGAGGGATTCACCTATCATAGAAGTAACTGTAGGTCCAGAATAGATAGGTTTTATTTAAAGGAGGAAGCTGCCTCTTCAGCAGTGTCTGTTGTTGAGGTAGACTTCTCCGACCACTGTTTAATTTTGTTTTCTCTAAATGTTACAGAGACCCTCCAGAAGGGAAGAGGGTTTTGGAGGCTTAATTTGTCTCTCTTGGAAGAAGCGGAGATAAGACATTCCTTTGAGGATTTTCTTCAGAGCCAGGTACCCTTACTGGATGTTTGTAGTAGTAAGTCAGAGTGTTACGAGATGTTCAAGAAAAGCGTGGTGAGATTCTTCTGCCATCTCTCAAGCCTCAGGACTCAGGAGTCTTAACAGGTACCGCCTGTATCAGGGTCTGAGGAGGAAACTTGAGCATCTTGTCTCAACTTGAGGTAGTTGCGAGGAGATCTCTGGAGTGTAGTCTTTGCTTATGAGGTGTCAGTACAACAGGTACGCATCTTTGATATTTGAGAGTGATTACGGGAAGTACTGCTTGCCCAAACCTTACAGAAACTGCAAGATGTCAGTGAATAGTAAAGTAGTTACAGGACTGGTCGACACTACGTGGTCCCTGAGGTGATCCAGATCAGGGATCCTGGAGGCTGTTAGATCCTTCTGGAGCGCCCAGGCGCTTGAGCGCAGCAGGCAGGGCTGAGGGGTACTCGGTACCGGGCTCGTCGATTTCAACGGGGGACGGTGTAACGGCGGCGGCGACCCGGTCCGTGACCCTGGGGCGTCCATTAAATAATTAAAAGGGGGGTTTGTTGTGTGTTGTTGAAGTGTGGTAAAAATGAAGGTAAAGTTTATAGATGATTAAATACGTGACGCCACCTGTGGTATTCTGGTCAGAGGTGACCAGCGCTGCGGTGATGTTCCCCTGAGACTGTTGGTGTGTCGCAGCTGAGGTGAAAATAGCTCTCCACAGGTAGAGCAATAGTCCCAGGGCAAAGATATTTGATTAATAGTTAAGGTGGCTGTGAACATTGGGGTGCAAAGAAATGAGAGAAGGACACAGAGGTGCAGTTTCTTTACCTTTTACTGGCAATTGGTTGCAATCCGAGTACCACATACAAGTGATGGCTTGATTCCGGCTCGCCTGGAGGCATTCAGGGGATTCACCTTGCCAGGTCTCTGCTGTTTGTAACTAAGCTGAGACCCTCTATTTGTGATAATTTCTCTAACCTGTACATCTGTCAGCGTGAGCCTATTCCACAGGTACTGTCCTTTTCACCGTCAGCCCTGGGCTCCTTATCCGCTGCCATGCCCTCAGGTGTTCAATGTCGCTCAGGAGTCTACAATCCCGTGTACTTCCAGATTCGGCGATCAGGACATACAGCTCCTGACCACCAAGGACTCTGGCGTCCCTTTTCTCTCTATTAGCGCTTCACTTTGGGGTCTGCTATAGGCAGTTTTTAGCTTCCCCAGAGCCTCTCTGTCTCTGCTCTTGTTCTTTCACTCCCTGTCCTGAACTGACAGGATCTTCCAGAAAGATCTTTTTACCTCACTTTTAACTGCCTTGTCATTTTCCTCACAGCTGCTCTCGTTTCCATGACAACCCCCTCAGCTCACTTCTAGCTGACTCACCAACCCCCTCTGCTGGCCAGAATTTAAAAGGTAGCTCCCTTTTCTGACCTGCAGCAGGAATTGTGATTTAATCTATGTTACCTGGCATGGGGGTCCCCTTTCTGCCTCCAAGCATGACTTCACCTCTTAGAGGGAGGCAATGTCACTGTGACAACCGGACTCTGGGGTGTCACACTTCTACTCGCACCTCTTGGAGAAGAGGGATCTTGATTGGGATGAAATGTTGGCTTTTCTGGCTGAATCCATCCCCAAACCAGGGGTAGACCCTTCTCTTGACGTTTTGACAGAGATGACCATCGAAGAAGAAGTTAAGTTGGCGACTGAAGGTCTTGCCCAAAACAAATAAATATATATATCACCAGGTCCAGATAGTTTAACATCTGAATTCTATTTGACCTTTAAGGACGCTTTGGTTCCCCTCTTGACCGAGGTATTCAATGAGTGTCTTTCCTCGGGCACACTGCCAAAGTCAATGAGGAGGTCTACCCTGATCACTTTGTCAAAGGGTAAGGACTCATCATGCATTGATAATTGGCGTCCCATAGCGCTTCTCAATGCACACAGGAAGGTTCTGTCAAAGGTGCTGTTTAATCCTACCTACGCTCCACCTTCCTACCACTTCCTACTTTTCTTCCTCCGTGAAGCTCTGCCCGCGCTCCACCTACTGCCGCATGCATACTGCATTTCCCTGCATACCTATCTTTAACATTAGGTGTGCAGGGACATGTGTTGTATGCGGATGCGTCCGCATGCGGAGATTTGATGTGTGCGGCGACCGCACGGAAACGCAAAATTCAGAGTGTCGATGGCCCACTTTATAGCCATGTATATGGCAATTAATAAAGGAATGCTCTCAAAAAAGCGTGCTGACAGGAAAAAAGCAACAAAATGTAAATAAACCTGTAGCGCAGATTAGAATTAATTTGCAAAAATGAACAAAATATTTATTTGTATGTAAAAGAGAATCCCAACGTTTCGGCCCATACACGACCTTTGTCAAGGTTATCAGTAATGTGCAAATCAGGGAGAGTGCAATCTTATATACTGAGAGAAAAGGGAACACGGGACAGCGTCTGTGGAGAAGATCAGGGCCCGTGTTCCCTTTTCTCTCAGTATATAAGATTGCACTCTGCCTGATTTGCACATTACTGATAACCTTGACAAAGGCCGTGTATAAGCCGAAACGTTGGGATTCTGTTGTACATACGAATAAATACTTTGCTCATTTTTGCAAATAAATCCTAGTCTGTGCTACCACTTTATAGCCAAGCATTCTATCTCAACTATGGCGTAGTTCTTCTCGCAAGCAGAGAGTTTTCGGCTCAGGTACAGGATGGCATGCTTTTCTCCATTTATTTCCTGTGACAGCACGACTCCCAACCCAACCTCTGAAGCATCGGTCTGGACCACAAATTCTTTGCTAAAGTCTGGTGCAATCAGAACCAGGTGCTTACACAGAGCCTGCATGAGTTCATGCAACGCCATCTCTGTGTCCATGGGCTGGCAGGCACTTTTCAGCCTGGGGGGCAATCACAAGGCAATGGCCCTCGAATTGTGGTGGCCCACCTCTGCCCTGCTTATCTCTGGCCACTGCATTAAAGCAGCAGCGATGACAAGCTTTAAAGGCAGGCTGGTACATAGATATGGGAATAGAACAGAGCTTGCTGCATAGATATGGGAGCAGAACCAAGCTTACTGCCTACATAGATACTGTAACAGAAGCAAGCTAACTACATAGACACAAAAACGGAACCAAGATTACTACGTAGATAAGGGAACTGAAACAAGCTTACTGCAGAGATAAGGGAGCAGAACCGAACTTACTATAGAGATAAGCGAGTAGAACTGAGCTTACTACAGAGCTATGGGAGCAGAACTGAACTAACGAGAGAAATGGGAGCAGAAATGAGCTTACTACAGAGATATGGGAGCAGAACAGAGTTTACTACAGAGATATGGGAGCTGAACAGAGATTACTAAATCTACTACATACAGTAAATACGGGAACAATACCAAGCTTACGGCATACATATGGTACCAGAATCTAGATTACTACATTGATACAGTACCAGAACCAAGCTTACTGCTTATATATGGTACCATAACTGTGCTTACCTTCAAACATACAACTCCAGAAACACGGACATGTAAACACACAGTATGCAGGGGTGTTGCTGGGGTCCTAAAACACCAGGGGTCCAAGTATATCACTGTTGCTAGCCAACAACACACAATGCAAAGACCAATATTATCAAAATGACTACTACAAAAGACCAAACAATACGGCTACACAATGTCCACTACCATCACCACTACACAGAGAATACATAATAATATGACCATTACCTCTACATAACAAAACACTCTATGCAAAGACCAATGATACCACCATACACCTTCTACTACATAATGACTGAAACAAATTAACCTGTTACTAAATAAAAAAAATAAAAACGCTACTAAAAAGAGCAATATTACTACCTTAGAGAAACCGTATATTGGTAGATACCAGTCCCACAGAACATACACGTGATTACAGTACAGTTTAACTTACACATGACGTTCTTTCTGATTCGGGTTGTTCACTTTTCCAGTCTTTTCCATCTGGCCCAGACCTCCATTACCACTTCTCCAGCCACAGCTTGTCTGCACAGATTACAACAAAAACACATTTAAAGCGACGTCGCCATCTATTTCCAACCTACAAAAACTCCCCACTCTGCGTGCACTTGCGGTGTGGAGCACTGACCCCAATATTTAAAAAATTGTGCCATTATTAGGATTACTCCCTCCCCAAAAAATTAAAGTGTCCCATAGAAAGTATTAATGCCCCTACTGTGCAAAGGCCTGTATTCTATATAATATCCCAAGTGCCCCCTTCCAGCAACAAATACCCTTGAGTGTCCACTTAAAGTTAATAATGCCCCCCCAACAAAAATAAATAATGGGACCTGAGTGCCCCTATCAAAACTAATAATGTCCCCTTTTATAGCAAATAATGTCTTCTGAGTACCCACACAGCTCTATATATACAGAATGATAGTCCTTCAGCCCTCAAAACACAATGTGATGGTCCCCAAAGCACTTTATAATACATTGAGGACCCCAAAGCTCCCTATATATAGTAAAATGGCTACATAGCCCCTATATACAATATGATGTCCCCACTGCCCCCTATATATAGTATGAAGGTCCTCACTGTCCTATACGTACTATACAGTGGGGAAAAAAAGTATTTAGTCAGTCACCAATTGTGCAAGTTCTCCCACTTAAAAAGATGAGAGAGGTCTGTAATTGACATAATAGGTAGACCACAACTATGAGAGTCAAAATGAGAAAACAAATCCAGAAAATCACCTTGTCTGATTTGACAAGATTTATTTTGCAAATTATGGTGGAAAATAAGTATTTGATCACCTAAAAACATGCAAGATTTCTGGCTCTCAGAGACCTGTAACTTCTTGAGGCTCCTCTGTCCTCCACTCATTACCTGTAGTAATGGCAGCTGTTTGAACTTGTTATCAGTATAAAAGACACCTGTCCACAACCTCAAACAGTCACACTCCAAACTCCACTATGGGGAAGACCAAAGAGCTGTTGAAGGACACCAGAAACAAAATTGCAGCCCTGCACCAGGCTGGGAAGACTGAATCTGCAATAGGCAAACAGCTTGGTGTCATGAAATCAACTTTGGGAGCAATAGTAAGAAAATGGAAGACTTACAAGACCACTGACAATCTCCCTCAATCTGGGGCTCCACGCAAGACCTCACCCTGTGGGGTCAAAATGATCACAAGAACGGTGAGCAAAAATCCCAGAACCACACGGGGGGACCTAGTGAATGACCTGCACAGAGCTGGGACCATCGTAACAAAGGCTACCATCAGTAACACACTACGCCGCCAGGGACTCAGATCCTGCAGTGCAAAACGTGTCCCCCTGCTTAAGCCAGTACATATCCGGGCCCATCTGAAGTTTGCTAGAGAGCATTTGGATTATCCTGAAGAGTATTCTGAGAATGTCATATGGTCTGATGAAACCAAAGTAGAATTGTTTGGTAGAAACAAAACTCGTCGTGTTTGGAGGAGACAGAATGCTGAGTTACATCCAAAGCACATCACCATACCTACTGTGAAGCATGGGGATGGCAACATCATGCTTTGGGGCTGTTTCCCTGCAAAGGGATCAGGACGACTGATCCGTGTAGATGAAAGAATGAATGGGGCCATGTATTATGAGATTTTGAGTGCAAACCTCCTTCCATCAGCAAGGGCATTGAAGATGAAACATGGATGGGTCTTTCAGCATGATAATGATCCCAAGCACACCCCCAGGGCAACGAAGGAGTGGCTTTGTAAGAAGCATATGAAGGTCCTGGAGTGGCTTAGCCAGTCTCCAGATCTCAACCCCATAGAAAACCTTTGGAAGGATTTGAAAGTCCGTGTTGCCCAGGGACAGGCCCAAAACATCACTGCTCTAGAGGAGATCTGCATGGAGGAATGCATACCACCAACAGTGTGTGCCCACCTTGTGAAGACTTAGATAATTCGCTTGACCTCTGTCATTGCCAACAAAGGATATATAACAAAATATTGAGGTGAACTTTTGTTAATGACCAAATTCTTATTTTCCACCATAATTTGCAAAATAAATCTTGCCAAATCAGACAAGGTGATTTTCTGGATTTGTCTCCTCATTTTGACTTTCATACTTGTGGTCTACCTATGATGTCAATTACAAGCCTCTCGTCTTTTTAAGTGGGAGAACTTGCACAATTGGTGGATGACTAAATACTTTTTTCCCCCACTGTGTGTGTGTGTGTATATATATATATATATATATATACACACACACATTATGAAGGCCCTCACCCCCACCATTCCTCACACAGCGCCTCATCATCCCCCCATCCCCCACACAGCCCCTCATTATCCCCCCATTCCTTGCACAGCCCCTCATCATCCCCCCTTCTCTCCACAGCCCCTCATCATCCCCCCTTCTCCCCACAGCCCCTCATCATCCCGCCTTCTCCCCACAGCCCCTCATCATCCCCCTTCTCCCCACAGCCCCTTATCATCCCCCCTTCTCCCCACATCCCTTTATCATCTCACCACAGCCCCTCATCTCCCCACAGCCCCTCATCATCCCCCTTCTCCCCACAGCCCCTTATCATCCCCCATATCCGCACAGTCCCTTATCATCTTGCCACAGCCCCTCATCTGCCCACATCCCCTTATCATCTCACATTCTCCCCACAGCCCCTCATCTCCCCAGAGCCCCTCATCATCCCTTCTCCCCACAGCCCCTCATCATCTCCCTTCTCCCCACAGCCCCTTATCTCACCACAGCCCCTTATCATCCCCCTTCTCCCCACAGCCCCTTATCATCCCCCTTTTCCCCACAGCCCCTTATCATCTTGCCACAGTCCCTCATTATCCCCCCTTCTCCCCACAGCCCCTCATCATCCCCCCTTCTCCCCACAGCTCCTTATCATCCCCCTTCTCCCCACAGCCCCTTATCATCTTGCTACAGCCCCTCATCTCCCCACAGCCCCTTATCATCCCCCTTCTCCCCACAGCCCCTCATCATCCCTTCTCCCCACAGCCCCTCATCATGCCCCTTCTCCCCACAGCCCCTTATCATCCCTTCTCATCCTCCTTCTCCCCACGGCCCCTTATCATCTTGCCACAGCCCCTCATCTCCCCACAGCCCCTTATCTCCCCACAGCCCTTGATCTATCCACAGCCCCGCATCATCCCTTCTCTCCACAGCCCCTTATCATCCCCCCTTCTCCCCACATCCCTTTATCATCTCACCACAGCCCCTCATCTCCCCACAGCCCCTCATCATCTCCCTTCTCCCCACAGCCCCTTATCATCCCCCATATCCGCACAGTCCCTTATCATCTTGCCACAGCCCCTCATCTGCCCACATCCCCTTATCATCTCACATTCTCCCCACAGCCCCTCATCTCCCCAGAGCCCCTCATCATCCCTTCTCCCCACAGCCCCTCATCATCTCCCTTCTCCCCACAGCCCCTTATCTCACCACAGCCCCTTATCATCCCCCTTCTCCCCACAGCCCCTTATCATCCCCCTTTTCCCCACAGCCCCTTATCATCTTGCCACAGTCCCTCATTATCCCCCCTTCTCCCCACAGCCCCTCATCATCCCCCCTTCTCCCCACAGCTCCTTATCATCCCCCTTCTCCCCACAGCCCCTTATCATCTTGCTACAGCCCCTCATCTCCCCACAGCCCCTTATCATCCCCCTTCTCCCCACAGCCCCTCATCATCCCTTCTCCCCACAGCCCCTCATCATGCCCCTTCTCCCCACAGCCCCTTATCATCCCTTCTCATCCTCCTTCTCCCCACGGCCCCTTATCATCTTGCCACAGCCCCTCATCTCCCCACAGCCCCTTATCTCCCCACAGCCCTTGATCTATCCACAGCCCCGCATCATCCCTTCTCTCCACAGCCCCTCATCATCCCCTTTCTCCCCACAGCCCCTCATCATCCCCTTTCTCCCCACAGCCCCTCATCATTCCTTCTCAGCACACACAGCTCCTCATCACCCCCCCTTTCTCCCCATAAAGCCCCTCATCACAATCTTCCCTTTGCAGGCCCACTCAAGTAGCATCAACTCCTTTCCAAAATACATCCTCAGGGTCCTCACACCAAGTCCTGCGTCCTCACTCCCATTTTCAGCCCCTCAGTCCTCTCCTCACTGGGCTCCATGCTGCAGCCCCTCAGTTTCCTTCTCTAGCAGCCTTGCCAAAACACAGCTTCACTTCCTGCTATTGGATCGTCACTGGACTGAAGGAGGCCCCGCCCCTTCCAGTGACATCATTGCCTGAAGAAATCAACTCCGATCTTCTAGACTCAAACCCTGCTGCCAGCCGCATCACACAGACATTACTGTGCAGCACAGCAGACACGGCCACACGCAGTTGGCTGTGTGCAGCCATCAGGAGGCCGGCCCTGCACAGCTGCTGGGTCAGTGGCCCTGGGGGCATTTGCCTCCCTTCCACCCGGCCCAGCCCGCCCCTGTCTGTGTCAGGAGTTCATTTCACCCTCATCGACTTGGTGCCCAGAAGGAGATCCGTTAACGGTGCGGTAATTATGTCAAAGTTCGAAATAAAATGCCATTAATACCCCACAATTCCAAAAAACGCCCTCACTTGTTTCTTGGACAGCAGTTGCGGCCATTTCTGAATTGCCTCTATCTTATTCAGCAGGGGCTTGATCTTGCCTCTCCCGACATTGTAGCCCAAGTACCTGGCCTCCTCCTTCCCTATGGCACACTTCTTTGGATTTATGGTGAATCCCGCTTTCCTTAATGCATCGAGGATCGCTTGTACCTTGGGCAAGTGTGAGCTCCAGTCAGGGCTAAAGATGACAATGTCATCCAAGTAGGCTGCGGCATATTTCTTATATGGAACCAAGATTCAATACATCGGCCTCTGGAAGGTAGCTGGGGCACCCAGCAGTACGAAGGGCATCCTGGTGTACTGGAAACACACATCCGGCGTCGAGAAGACCGTTTTCTAATTGGCGCTTTGGGACATGGGGATCTGCCAGTACCCCTTCATCAGGTCGAGGGTTGTGATGTACCTTGCAGGTCCCAGGCACTCAATGAGTTCATCCACGCGGGGCATCGGGTACGCATCAAAATGTGACACGTCATTGAGCTTGCGGTAGTCATTACAAAACCGCCATTCACCATTGGGTTTCGGCATGAGGACGATGGGACTTGACCAGTCACTTTTTGATTCCTCTATCACCCCGAGGTCCAGCATTCTCTTCCTTTCCTTGGAGATTATCTCCTGGTGTGCTTTGGGGATTCTGTAGAGTTTGAGGTTTACCGTTACGTGTGGCTTCGTTAACAGGTTGGTGTACCTTGTATTTCACGTCCCCGAGTTTTTCCACTATCTTATACGGGCCTTGCCACTTTGCTAAGAAATTGCGCTCCACCGTAGGGATAAGTACTAGCTAGTGTTGAGCGATACCATCCGATATCGTGAAATATCGGATCGGATTGGATCGGACCGATACCCAAAAAGTATCGGATATCGCCGATTCCGATACCGGAAACCGATGCAAGTCAATGGGACAGAAATATTGGAATTAAAATAAACCCTTTCTTTCCTTGTAGGTTAATTCAACATGAAGAAAAACAGCTAATAATAATGTAGAATGTATTGGGGGAGGTGGAGGAGACATTAAAGGCATAGAGGTTTAGCCCAATTAAATGGAATAGCAGCAATAAAAATTTTTTTTAAAGACGTTCGGAGTTACAAAGATATTGACTATGTTAACCTTTTTTATATTTTGTCAGATATGTATGTTTCACTACTTCCATGCTCTTCACCTTCTTTTTTACTTCTCCCACACTTTCTCCTTCATGATCCTCAGCAGCAGCAGCATCTTTTTCATCAACTTCTTCTTCACCTTATTCATCTTCTTCTTCTTCACCTTCTTCCTATTATTCTTTTTTTTTACATTCTTCATATTCTTCTTATTCAACTATTATTCTTCTTCTTATTCTACTTCTTCATCTTCTTCTTCATCATATTCTTATTTGTGACAGGCATTCCTGTAGTTGTTATCTATAAAAGTTATAAGATTACACCTTCTGTTCTGCCTGTCACAAAAGATTTACAACAGGATTTGTCCGCGTTCAGTTTGGCCTGCAGCAGCAGGCATTTTGCAGGGGCACCACGAGGAGGAACGGACTCACCCCCATACACTGCTTAGTCTTCTTCTGCTTATAATTTAGATAATATCTTTTGCTCTGATTTTTAGTCTTATGCTTAATGTTCTTCTGCTTTTTGTTCTTCTGCTTCTTGGTCTTTCTTGGTGGTTGTTGTCATGTTATTTGTCCTCTTGGTCATCTTCTTCAGGGTCATCTTTCTGATCTTCTTCGGAATGGTCTTCCGGGTCGTCGTCTTCAAGGTCATCGTTTTCGTGGTCGTCTTCTTCGGGGTGGTCTTCAGGGTTGTCATCTTCAGGGTCGTCGTCAGGGAGATCCAGAGTGATAACCAAAAACCATTTCCAAAAGCTTGAACTTGGAAATGTAGCAGAAGGTAAAAGAAGGCTGAGGAACTGCCGAGAACCAGCTGACGGTACTGGAACCCGGATGGGTAGCAGAAGGAACAAGAGCCAATGGCACTACCGAGGACCAGCTAATGGTACTGAAACTCGGTTACTAAGCAGGAGGTACCTGTGCTAGAAAGCAGGTACTGGAACCCGGATGGGTAGCAGAAGGTACCCATGAAAAACAAAGTTGCAAGGCCGCGAGCCGGCCGCAGTTACCGAAGCCCACAGTCCTACAGGGGGTGCTTGTCCTATTGGCACTACAGAACCAGCCTTTGTTGCCAGATCCCAGAGCCCACATAGGAAGCCCATAAACTGCAGGCACCATAGACTCGACTAACCTGACCGCAACACGAGAGGACAACGTATTGGTGGCAAAGTGACATTGACACTACCCGGAAACAGCAGGCATGCTGGAACCAGGCTGGGCAGGAGGGAGTACTCATGCCAAAGACACTGCCGAGAACCAGCTGACAGTGCTGGAACCCGGAGGGGCAGCAGAAGGAACAAGAGCCAATGGCACTACCGAGGACCAGCTGACGGTGCTGGAACATGGTTACTAAGCAGGAGGTACCTGTGCTAGAAAGCACTACCAAGGACAAGCAGACGTTGCTGGAACTCGGATACCAAGAAGGAGGCACCTAAGCCAAAGGCACTGCCGAGAACCAGCTGACGGTACTGGAACCCGGATGGGTAGCAGAAGGTACCCATGAAATACAAAGTTGCAAGGCCGCGAGCCGGCCGCAGTTACCGAAACCCACAGTCCTACAGGGGGTGCTTGTCCTATTGGCACTACGGAACCAGCCTTTGTTGCCAGATCCCGCAGCCCACATAGGAAGCCCATAAACTGCAGGCACCATAGACTCGGCTAACCCGACCACAACATGACAGGACAACGTATTGGTGGCAAAGTGACATTGACACTACCAGGAAACAGCAGGCGTGCTGGAACCAGGCTGGGCAGGAGGGAGTACCTGTGCCAAAGACAATGCCGGGAAACAGCTGGCGGTGCTGGAACCCAGGGAAAAGACTACAAACAGAGTGGAGACAGAGGCCTAATTGGAGCAAGTTTAAAATCTGTAGTTGTGTGAGTGTGGACAGAGCAGGAGAAATTGCCGAACACACAGCTGGGGATCAGATGACATTTCTGAACTCCAATAACACTGGAGCATATGTTGACTGTGCAGACGGCACTTCAGAGCAGCAACTGGTGATGTTGGCACCCAGGGTCAATCAGGGTGTAGGCTGAGGCCTAATTTCATCAAGTTTAATATCTGTTGCAGACTACTACTGATTTTAAACGTGCTCCAATTAGGCCTCTGGCCCCACTCTGTCTCTAGTATTTACCCTGGCCTCCAACGCCACCAGTTGCTGCTCAGAAGTGATGTCTGCACAATCAACACTTGTTCCTGTGTTACTACTAGTAGTGGGAATGTGGACGGAGCAGGAGACATTGCCGGACACACATCAGGGGATCAGCTGACGTTACTGAACCCCAGTAACACAGGAACACGTGTTGATTGTGCAGACGGCACTTCTGAGCAGCAACTGGCGGTGTTGGAGGCCAGGGTAAATACTAGAGACAGAGTGGAGCCAGAGGTCTAATTGGAGCACGTTTGAAATCAGTAGTAGTGTGAATGTGGAGGCAGCAGTAGACTGCCAAACACACAGCAGGGGAGCAGCTGGCGTTACTGAACCCCAATAACACTGGAGCATGTGTTTTTCTCTGTGCAGATGGCACTTCTGAGCAGCAACTGGCAGTGTTGGAGCCCAGGGTCAATCATGGAGTAGGCTGAGGCCTACTTGGAGCAAGTGTAAAATCTGATGTAGTTTGAATGTGGAGGGAGCAGGAGATATTGTCGGACACACAACAGGGGAGCAGCTGGCGTTACTGAACCCCACCAACACAGGAGCGAGTGTTTTTCTCTGTGCAGACGGCACTTCTGAGCAACAACTGGCAGTGTTAGAGCCCAGGGTCAATCATGGAGTAGGCTGAGGCCTACTTGGAGCAAGTGTAAAATCTGATGTAGTTTGAATGTGGAGGGAGCAGGAAATATTGCCGGACACACAGCAGTGGAGCAGCTGGCGTTACTGAACCCCACCAACACAGGAGCGAGTGCTTTTCTCTGTACAGACTGCTCTTCTGAGCAACAACTGGCAGTGTTAGAGCCCAGGGTCAATCATGGAGTAGGCTGAGGCCTACTTGGAGCAAGTGTAAAATCTGATGTCGTTTGAATGTGGAAGGAGCAGGAGATTTTGCCGGACACACAGCAGGGGAGCAGCTAGCGTTACTGAACCCCACTAACACTGGAGCATGTGTTTTTCTCTGTGCAGACGGCACTTCTGAACAACAACTGGCATTGTTGGAGCCCAGGTTCAATCAGGGTTTAGGCTGAGGCCTAATTGGTGCAAGTTTTATATCTGATGTAGTTTGAATGTGGAGGCAGCAGGAGACTTTGCCGGACACACAGCAGGGGAGCAGCTGGCGTTACTGAACCCCACTAACACTGGAGCATGTGTTTTTCTCTGTGCAGACAGCACTTCTGAGCAACAACTGGCATTGTTGGAGCCCAGGTTCAATCAGGGTTTAGGCTGAGGCCTAATTGGAGCAAGTTTTATATCTGATGTAGTTTGAATGTGGAGGCAGCAGGAGACTTTGCCGGACACACAGCAGGGGAGCAGCTGGCGTTACTGAACCCCACTAACACTGGAGCATGTGTTTTTCTCTGTGCAGACGGCACTTCTGAGCAGCAACTGGCAGGGTTGGAGCCCAGGGTCAATCATGGAGTAGGCTGAGGCCTACTTGGAGCAAGTGTAAAATCTGATGTAGTTTGAATGTGGAGGGAGCAGGAGATATTGCCGGACACACAGCAGGGGAGCAGCTGGCGTTATTGAACCCCACTAACACTGGAGCATGTGTTTTTCTCTGTGCAGACTGCACTTCTGAGCAGCAACTGGCAGTGTTGGAGCCCAGGGTCAATCATGGAGTAGGCTGAGGCCTACTTGGAGCAAGTGTAAAATCTGATGTAATTTGAATGTGGAGGGAGCAGGAGACAGGAGCTAGTGTTTTTCTCTGTGCAGATGGCACTTCTGAGTAACAACTGGTGGTGTTGGGAGCCCAGGGATTACAGTTCAGGTGGTAGAAGCATGAACACAACAGGAGACCAGGAGACTGTTGTCAACCAATTATTTATTCTGGAAGAGGACTGGCAAATTCCTGCGAGATCCAGGCCTTGTTCATTTTCAGAAAAGTAACCCGGGCAACGTTATCGGAGGATAGTCGCGTGCGATGATCTGTAAGGCTACTTTCACACTTGCGTTTTTTTGCTGCGTGTTTTTTGCGCACACAAACGCATGAAAAAAGTGTGCGTTTTTTGCGGGTTTTGGTGCTTTTTTTGCGCATACGTGCACACTACAAAAAAAGCATATGCATACAAACGCGTACAAACGCATGTGTATGCGCACATATGCGCACCCATGTTAAAGTATAGGGAAAAAAAGCATCCTTTTTTTGCGCTAAAAAACAGCGCAAAAAAACGCAAGTGTGAAACCAGCCTTAGTACACTACCTGCGGCGCTAAAGACACGTTCCGATAATACACTAGCAGCAGGGCAAGCCAGCACCTCCAGTGCATACTGGCTAAGCTCTGGCCTTGTATCCAGCTTAGAGACTCAAAACTTGAAGGGGGAAGAGCTGTCTGGGAGTACACTGACAGGGCAAGACACGTAGTCTGTCACCATCTGACGGAAACATTGCCTCCTGCTGACTGGAGCCGTCTGTGATGGTGTAGACGTTTGTGGCGGGCACACAAAACTTTGCCACGTTTGGGCTATACTGGTCTTGCCTTGTGCTGAGGCGCTGCCTCTACTCCCTCTTTGTGCAGAGCTTCCTCCACTGCCTCGATGCACAGAACTGCTTTGTAAAGCACTAGCAGCACTGTTCTCAGGTGGAATAGAGAACATGATGGAATGGACCAGTGTGTCTTGGTACTCCCACAATTTACGCTCCCGGTTCAACGGTGTTATGAGGCTTTGTAAGTTGTCCTGATAGCGAGGATCTAGGAGGGTGTACACCCAATAAGCTGCCGTGTTGAGAATGTGGGCGATGCGGCGGTCGTTTCTCAGGCACTGCAGCATGAAATCAACCATGTGCTGCAGACTCCCAACTGCCCAGGAAAAGCTGTCCCCTGCTTGAGGCGTCATCTCTGCCTGCTCTGCATCACCCCACCCTCGCTCTACATACTAACTACTAGAGCATTGTGTACCTCCCTCCTCTGGAGAGATGTCTTCCTCCTCCATTGACTCCTCCTCATCCTCCTCACAAAGTGTCCCCTGCCTAGGCCTTTGTGAGAAACCAGGTTGCGCAGACTGTCCAGAAGCAGATGGCATTTGTGACTCCTCATCCTCCACCTCTTCCAAAACCTCCTCCCTTAGTGCTTGCAGTGTTTTTTGAAGCAGGCAGATAAGGGGGACAGTCATGCTGACTAGTGCATCATCTGCACGCTGAAGTGTGACCGGCGCACAGTGCGACTTGTTTGCGCCGGATGCAGCTGGTACTCCATTACTGCTGCCTGCTGCTCACACAACCGCTCCAACATATGTAACGTTGAATTCCACCTGGTGGGTAGGTCACATATGATGCGATGTTCCGGAAGTCGGAATCGGCGCTGCAGAGCTGCAATGCGCGATCTTGCCATGCTGGAACGCCGCAAGTGAGCGCACTCTATGCGGACCTTGTGCAGCAGTGCATCAAGATCCGGATAGTCCCTCAGAAAGCTCTGCACGACCAAGTTGAGCACATGTGCCAGACATGGGATGTGAGTGAGGTTGCCTAGGCCCAGAGCTGCCACCAGATTTCGGCCATTGTCACACACTACCAAGCCTGGCTGGAGATTCGCTGGCACAAACCACACGTCGCTCTCCTGCTTGATGGCATTCCAGTGCTCCTGCACTGTGTGGCTTCGATTCCCCAAAGAAATTAATTTCAGTACGGCCTGTTGACGTTTGGCCATGGCTGTGCTCATATCGGTTGTAACAGGCTCCTGCAGCGCTGATTCAGAGGAACTGGAGTATGAGGAGTCAATGTGTACAGACTGGATTCCTGCAATCCTTGGAGTTGGCAGAACACGTAAAGCGCCACGCTCAAGATCTGTACCCAGCTCCACAACATTGACCCAATGGGCAGTGAGGGAAAGGTATCGTCCCTGTCCATGGTTACTGGTCCACGCATCGGTGGTCAGGTGGACCTTGCTACTGACGGCGTTTAGTAGCGCATGTTTAATTTTTCCCTCCACATGCTTTTGCAGGGCAGGGACGGCTTTCCTGCTGAAATAAAAGCGGCTGGGCACGGTGTATTGTGGGACTGCCAATGCCATGAAGTTACGGAAGGTGTCAGTCTCCACCAGCCTGAATGAGAGCATTTCAAGGGCCAGTAGTTTGGCAATGCCAGCATTCAGAGCCTGTGCTCGGGGATGGTTTGCCGAGTATGGCCGCCTTTTCTCCCATGCCTGTGCTACCGATGGCTGTAGAGTGGCCTGGGAGTGTGAGGATGACAGGGAATGTGGTGCTGTGGGTGGAATGTCACTGGGTCTCTGGACAACAGTGCCAGACGTTCTTCCATGGCGATCCTGTGAGGAAGCCGAACCAGCTGTGTGTGAGCTGGAGGAAGAGGCTACAACACGAGCTGAAGAGGTGGTAGGTGGTGCTGTAGGTTGGCCTACGTCTTCAGTGTGTCTTTGTAACTCGACCACGTGCTTGGTCCGCACATGTTTCCACATATTTGTGGTATTCAGGTTGCTGACACTTTTCCCTCTTTTGACTTTCTGATTACACAGCTTGCATTTGACAAAGCTAATGTCATCTGCAACTGTGTCAAAAAAGGACCACGCCCTGCAAGTCCTGGGAGCGCCCGTTTTGGGTTTTGGAAGAGGCATGCTCCTAACGGGTGCCGAAGTGGAGGCTACAGGCAACCAAGTCTGCCCCCTCCCTCTCCCTCCTGTTTTGGCCGTTCAGGGAATATCTTCCTCAGAGCTTCTCCCACCACCTTCCTGTTCCTCACGCCATGATGCGTCAAGGACCTCATCATCTACACTCCCCTCTTCAAACACTCCCCTCTTCAAACACCTGCTTCTCCTGGGTAGTCTCGCCAGCACAGTACGCGCCAGAAAGTGGCACCTGAGTCTCATCATCTGATGCGTACTGAGGTGTGCTGACCATAGGCACTGGCCCACCCGCCTCTTCAGATTCAGAGGGACAAAGCAGTTGCGCATCACTGCATACTACCTCTTCACATTCTAGAATGCTGCTTGGCTGGCCCCCTGTTTCCAAGCCAAGAGATTCAGAGAACAGAAGTAGAGATGGCTCCTGTCCAGGGCTCTCTGACTGCCTGGGCAATTTGTCAGGTGGTGAAGAGACAGATGGTTGCTTTTCAGTGCTCTGGCCCTGAGAGTATGTGGAAGTAATTGAAGTCGATGCGTTAGCTGCCATCCATCCGACAACGGTTTCAATTTGTTCGTCCCGCAGCAGTGGGATACGGCGAGGTCCTACAAAGCTGCGCATAAAGGACTGTTGCCTGGTACAACTGGGGTATGCTGAGTCACTGGTGCCCGCAGCGGGCACAGAATCCCCACGTCCTCTCCCTGCTGAAACTCCACGCCCACGACCAGGTGCCTTACTCCCTGCTTTACTCATCTTGGTAAACTGATAAAGATAGGCAGAAAAGTACAAAGGGGGGGCTTAGTGTGCTTATTCCTGAACAGCTTCTAACAGGTATAAGAAACACTAATTTTATAAAGAGTGTGGACTACACTTTAATATGAGCTAATGTGGCCTACACAACTGTCAAGTGGAGTGTTTGGTGAACTTTATTTACATGTTTTTTTTTAAAAAAATAAAAAGGATCTGACCAAAGATGTGAAAGCGATAGTATCACAAACTTTTTGGAGCTATTACAATGCAGGAAGGTAACCTACAATGCAATAGATAAGGCTCCAAAAAATAGGCTAATACTAATCTGGCTGCGGCTGCAGGGCACAAGCCAGAAAAAGTCTCCTCTATCTACTCCTATATAGTGTTTGCAACCAACCAATGTAGATGGATACGGATGGAAGCACACTAACAGGAGAAAAAAATCAAAGAAAAATGAGCTGCAATAAAACAAAAAAAGGACTATGTATGAGGCAGTGACGCACGCTGAGCGGACTACAACCAGAGGTGGCTGCAGAACACACTACAACGTGAGCTGCACTCACACACAGACACCTCACAGACAGCCGTGAACAGTGCAGAGAACTGGGCACTAGCACTGAAAGGCTGCAGAAAGGCTCCGCTGTCTACTCCTATGTTTGCAACCAATGTAGATGGATACGGATGGATGCACACTAATAGGAGAATTAATGAAAAATGAGCAGCAATAAAGCAAAAATAAATATTTATGAGGCAGTGACGCACGCTGAGAGGCCTACAACCAGAGGTGGCTGCAGGACACACTACAGCGTGAGCTGCACTCACACAGACCTTGCAGACAGCTGTGAACAGCGCTGCAAGACAAAAGAAAGCTACAGTGATTGATAATGTAGCCTGGGTAAAGCACAATATTATATAGCAAATCGCTATCTCTAACTGTTCCTCAGAGTCTTGAACAGCAGCCTGTCCCTAACTGAATTCACAGCAGAGTGAACCCTAAATGGCGGCGGCTTTTATAGTGCATCATGACATCATTTCTGCAGCCAATCACAGCCATGCCATTAGTTAACATGCCTACATGCCTAACAGGATGTGCCTACACTTCTGAGGATTCCTCATTGGCTGAATCAAATCAAACTGGCTCATAGCATTATGGGAACTTCCGATTCCGGTATTCGATATGCAAAAAGTATCGGAACTCAGTATCGGAATTCCGATACCGCGAATATCAGCCAATACCCGATATTTGCAGTATCGGAATGCTCAACACTAGTACTAGCTCGCAGTCCCCCGGCTGGAATTGCCTTAACTTCGCTGATCTTTTGTATTCCCTTGCTTGGGCCTCCTGTGCCTGGAGAAGATGTACCCTTATTATATTAATTACATGTGCCATCCTTTCTTGCAGCTGGGCGACATGCTTAATGACACTTCGGTGTGGCGTGAATTCGGCTTCCCAAGTTTCCTTGGCGATGTTCAGTAGCCCTCGTGGATGTCGGCCGTACTAGTGCTCGAACGGTGAGAAGCCAGTGGAGGTCTGTGGGACTTCTCTGATAGAAAAGAGCAAGAACGAGAGCAGATAGTCCAAGTCCAGACCATCCTTCTCAATGACCCTTTTAAGCATGGCCTTCAAGGTCTTGTTGAAGAGCTGCACCAGCCCATCGGTCTGCGGATGGTAACTAGAGGTTTGTAGCTGGTTGATCTGCAGGACTCTACACAGCTCCCGCATCACTTTGCTCATAAACGGGGTCCCCTTGTCCATCAAAAGCTCTTTGGGCAACCCATTCCTGGCAATGATATGTACAAGTTCACAGGCTATACTCTTAGCTGAAGGGTTCCTCAGTGGCACTGCTTCCGGGTATCTGGTCGTGTAGTCAATGACCACTAAGATGTACTGATGGCCGCGTGCTGATTTAACGAGGGGACCTACCAGGTCCATAGCAATCCTCTCGAAGGGGATTTATATCACAGGTAAGGGCACTAAGGGGCTTCCTATGTGATAGGTAGGAGCATCTGACAGGTGGGGCAGGACCTACAATAATTCAGGATTTCTCTGTTGCACCCTGGCTAATAGAACCTCTGTAAGATTCTCTCCTGAGTTTTCTCCACCCACAGATGTCCACACAAAACATGTGAATGGGCCAGGTCGAAAACCTTCCGCTATTAGGGTCCTGGAACTAACAGCTGCTCCACTATCTCACCTCCCCTCAGTTTGGTCACCTGATACAACAGTTCACCATGTACTGCAAGATGAGGGAACCTGGTGTCAGCCCCCGGCTATTGAGCAACCCGATTACATACATTCACATTTTCAAATGCTCCCTTTAATGTGAGGTCCCGAAGTTGAGCACTCCCAAAGTTTTCTTTGGGCATCTCCAAGTCAAGGAAGCTGGGCTCCTCTGTTACCATCTTGTCCTCCTTTCCAGCGAGGATGCATAGGGAAAGCTCCTTCACTTCTGATTTTGACGGAGTCACCTTCAGAGGGGCCTGGCTTTTGACCGGGACACTCTGTACATCCCTCTTTTTCCACAAGCTCCAAAACAGAGCAAAATCCCGTCCCAGGATGACAGGATGGATTACGTCCTTTACTACCCCAACCTCATGGGCTCTATCACCTCGGTCCGTTCCCATGGTTACGCGGGCTACAGGGTAGTCCTTGGCTTCTCCATGTAGTTAGCGGATGCCCGCAAACTTGGGAAGGATTAACTGGTGGGGCAGTGCAGCGCTGATTAGAGTCATCAGACTCGCTGAGCCCTTACAGACATTTTCACTCCCAGGCGTGCCAGAATTTCAGTTTTTAATTTGCCATACTCTTTGTCATCCTGCAGGGCTAAGTTGTAATATGCTTTTTGGGATTCACCAGTCAAAAAGGGGGCTAGCACCTCTGCCCACTGTTCTAGTGGTAGCCTCTCATGCTCCGATACCTACTCAAACACAGTCAAAAAGGCTTCAACATCATCCCCCTGTTTTCTGTAAGGCTCGTCTTACTGTTTTCCAGACGTATGCATCATCCCCTGGAGACGGGGAGCTCCATTTGCTGTTAGTGCCTCCTGCTGCTGTCGCTGCTGCTGGTGTTGAAGCTGCTGTGCTAACAGCTTATTCGTCTCCAGCTGCGCTGCTCGTTGCTGTTCACTTGCGAGGTGATGTTGCTGCTGTACCTGGATGAGATGCTTCACAAGCAGCTCCTCCATGCTGCCAGAAGTCTCGTGCTGGATGGTGGATTTAACCCAGGGCATACAGTTGTCCTCAGTCTATATGCGTGTTCCTGCAACGCTGCCCGTATCTGAAACACCACGTGTGAGGGGTTGAAACACTTGGCTGCTTCCTCAGGAAGACAAAGGAAATGTTCTGGTAAAGAATCACCTGCTGGTTTATTGTGGATAGCATAAACCTTGGCAGGGTTCAGCAAAATAAACAGAGCCTTTGCTGACATATTGGTAAAACAAAGCAAACCAAAACACAGTTCTTCCTTTCTCTGCAGGTTTCACCTTCACTTTTCCCATACAGTCCTCTAGCTCCTCCAGGAGCTATGTGGGAGTTCATGCTCTCCCTATACACAACCCCCTACTGAATCTCATGGCCAGGTATTTAACACCCATGTAATGGTCACATGACCTTGACCTTACACAGGTCCTGGGAGGACTCTGCATACCTCCGCCCACAGGTTCTATAAAGGTCCACTAAAACCAGCCCAAAACATACATTCCTATTAACCCTCTCAGCATTTAGTGTGCTGGAGGAAAAAGCATTCTGGTTTTACATTACGGACTGTGACACGCATCTCCCTTCACATACCATGCCGGTGACTGTCACAATCGCATACCTCCCAACTTTTGAAGGGAAAGAGGGGTCAAGTTTTAGGCCACGCCCTGACCACACCCACCGTGGCCACACCCATTTCACAACTAGTCACATCCATGTCCACGCCCTAGCCGCACCCATTTGGTACTGCTGATCACACTGACTGGTGTTGAGGGCACATTGGTTGGCATTATGGGCACAGTGGCTGGTACTGTTGGCACATTGACTAGTACTGAGGAAAAGAAAGAGCAGAGAGAAAAAAGAAAACAGAAAGAAAGAACAGAGAGGGAGATAGAAAGAAAGAAAGAAAGAGAAAGAGGGGAAAGAAAAAACAGAGCGATAGAGAGAAAGAGAACAGAGAAAGAAAGAAAGAAAGAACAGATAGAGAGAAAGAAATTACAGAGAAAGAAAGATTAGAGAGAGAAAGAAAGAGGGGAAAGAAAGAACAGAGCAACGGGACTGTCCTGCTGCATCCAGGATGGTTGGGAGGTATGAATGCTCCCCACCATACACCTTGTACACGCATGGCTCTGCACACCTCACACACACGGTTCAGCTTTGTATGCCTCCTACACACTCGGCTCCACTCCGTACACCTCGTACACACACGGCTCCGCTCCTTACACCTCGTACACACGCGGCTTTGCTCCATACACATCTCTGCTCCGTACACCTCGTACACACACGGTTCCGCTCCGTACACCCCGTACACATGCGGCTTTGCTCTGTACGCCTCATACAGACGTGGCTCCGCTCTGTACACCTCGTACACACGCGGCTTTGCTCCGTACACCTCGTACACACATGGCTCCGCTCCGTACACCTCGTACATACGCGGTTCTGCTCCGTACACCTCGTATACACACACGGCTCTGCTCTGTACACCTCGTACATACGTGGTTCTGCTCCATACACCTCATACACACACGGCTCTGCTCCGTACACCTCGTACACACACACAGCTCCACTCCGTACACCTCATACACACACGGCTCTGCTCCGTACACCATGTACACACGCGGCTCTGCTCCGTACACCCCGCACACACTCGGCTCCACTCCGTACACCTCGCACACACGTGGCTCTGCTCCGTACATCTCGGACACACACTGCTCCTCTCCGTACGCCTCGTACACATCCGGCTCCGGTCCGTACACCTCATACACACGCGGCTCCGCTCCGTACAACTTGTACACACACTGCTCCGCTCCGTGGACCTCGTACACACACGGCTCCACTCCTTACATCTTGCACACACGTGGCTCCGTTCCATACACCTCGCACACACGTGGCTCCACTCCGTACTCCTCGCACACACATGGCTCCGCTCCGTACACGTAGTACACACGCGACTACACTCTGTACACCTAGTACACACGCGTCTCTGCTCCGTACACCTCATAGACATGCGGCTCTGCTCTGTACACCTAGTACACACACGACTCCGCTCCGTACACCTTGTACACACACTGCTCCGCTCCGCAGACCTCGTACACACACGGCTCCGCTCCGTACTCCTCGCACACATGTGGCTCCGCTCCGTACACCTCGCACACACGCGGCTCCGCTCCGTACACCTCATAGAATCATAGAATCATAGAATCGTAGAGTTGGAAGGGACCTCCTGGGCCATCTGGTCCAACCCCCTGCTCAAAGCAGGATTCGCTAAATCATCCCAGTCAGATGTCTGTCCAGCCTCTGTTTGAAGACTTCCATTGAAGGAGAACTCACCACTTCTCGTGGCAGCCTGTTCCACTCATTGATCACTCTAACTGTCAAAAAGTTTTTTCTAATATCTAATCTGTCTCCTCCCATTCAGTTTCATCCCATTGCTTCTAGTCTTTCCTTGTGCAAATGAGAATAAAGTTGATCCTTCTACAATGTGACAGCCCTTTAGATATTTGTAGACAGCAATTAAGTCTCCTCTCAGTCTTCTCTTTTGCAAACTAAACATTCCCAAATCCTGCAACCTTTCCTCATAAGACAGGGTTTGCAGACCGGTCACCATTCTGGTCGCTCTTTTCTGAACTTGCTCCAGTTTGTTGATGTCTGGAGCAACACACGTGGCTCCGTACACACGTGGCTCCGTACACGTAGTACACACGCGATTCAGCTCTGTACACCTAGTACACATGCGTCTCTGCTCCGTACACCTCATAGACACGCGGCTCTGCGCTGTACACCTAGTACATACACGGCTCCGCTCCGTACACCTTGTACACACACGACTCTGCTCTGTACACCTCGCACACACTCGGCTCCACTCCGCACACCTCATACACACATGGCTCCGCTCCGTACACCTCATAGACACGCGGCTCTGCTTCGTACACCTAGTACACACACGGCTCCTCTCCGTACGCTTCGTACACACACGCGGCTCTGCTCCGTATTCCTAGTACACACGCGGCTCCGCTCCGTACACCTCATACACACACTGCTCTGCTCCGTACACCTCGTACACACATGGCTCCGCTCCGTACATCTCGTACACATGCAACTCCGCTCTGTACACCTCGTACACACACTGCTCTGCTCCGTACACCTCGTACACACATGGCTCCGCTCCGTACATCTCGTACACATGCAACTCCGCTCCGTACACCTCATACACACACTGCTCTGCTCCGTACACCTCGTACACACACGGCTCTGCTCCGTACTCCTAGTACACATGCGGCTCTGCTCTGTACACCTCGCACACACCCGGCTCCGCCCTGTACACCTCGTACACACACGGCTCTGCTCCGTACACCTCGCACACACTCGGCTCCTCTCCGTAAACCTCGTACACACACGGCTCCGCTCCCTACACCTTGTACACACGCAGTCCTGCTACATCCACCCTGTAAACCCCTCTTGACCCCACACAGAAACTTTGCCTCATCCAGCACCATGACAAACAGCACAGCAGAGTCCTGCAGACACGGAGGCCCCTGATCATGTGACCCCTGACTCCTCCCCTCCTGTGACCTCATCACAGGTCCTGTGCGCATAGAAGAGAACACAGCCTAGCGACGTTGCAGGCTGTGAGGGCTGCGGTGGGTCTCTGGGAGGGCGAGGATGGGGTCGGTGCATGGGGGGGCAGCGGTTTATCTCCCTGCAGTTCGGGACAAATCAAGTCCCGGATAGGACAGTGGGTGGGCGGGGCAAAAACGGGACTGTCTCGCAGAAAACGGGATGGTTGGGAGCTATGTAATCGGTATACAGTGATGTAGGGCTGCAGGCACAGAACATGGGCTTTGTTATTTGTGGTTATTGCAGAGTTTTTTGCTGTATATATTGTATATAGGGATTTAGATTTGGGTGTAGGTGTTAGGTTTGGTTATGGGAAAAGGGGGGAGGTGGGTTTATCTTGTGGCACTATGGGACACCGGGGTGTTTGGGGGAAAAACCTAGCACTGCCTCATCTGGCCTATGGATGTTGGACATGGACTGAGGCATGAGACGCAAGACCAGCTCCCACATCAGTGCGGGGGTTGGGAATGGTGGGCTTGAGTGTGGGGTGGTTAGTTTAGTCTTGTACATATTTGTATAGTTTGTGTTTGTATGTGGTTATGTATATATATATATATATATATACTGTATATATATATATATATATATGTATATATATATATGTATATATATATATATATATATATGTGTGTGTATAGAAAAAGTTTTATGCATGTAGTTTTTCATTGCTATTATATATTTTATTTGTTATTGTTTTGTTTGGTGACCGGACCAGAAGGTGTAAGGAGTTATTATTCTGTATGTATAATTTGTGTGTGAGGAGAGAATGAGTGGCTGGACCAGTGATCATTATAGTGATTGTTTTCTGGCTTACATTTCTGTTTTGTTTCTGTTGTTATTATTGTTATGATTTTTATTTTTATAGTAAAAGATCTACAGGATGTAACTCAGGATCAGTACAGGATCAGTAATGTAATGTATGTAAACAGTGACTGCACCAGCAGAATAGTGAGTGCAGCTCTGGAGGATAATACAGAAGGTAACTCAGGATCAGTAATGTAATGTACAGTATGTACTCAGTGACTGCACCAGCAGACTAGTGAGTGCAGCTCTGGAGTATAATACAGGATGTAACTCAGGATCAGTAATGTAATGAATGTACACAGTGACTGCACCAGCAGAATAGTGAGTGTAGCTTTGGAGTATAATGCAGGATGTAACTCAGAATCAGTACAGGATCAGTAATGTAATGTATGTACACAGTGACTGCACCAGCAGAATAGTGAATGCAGCTCTGGAGGATAATACAGAAGGTAACTCAGAGTCAGTAATGTAATGTATGTACACAGTGACTGCACCAGCAGAATAGTGAGTGTAGCTCTGGAGTATAATACAGGATGTAACTCAGGGTCAGTACAGGATCAGTAATGTAGTGTATGTGTGGCACCCCCAGGGGTATGGTCGCCACACTGGCTTTGCCTTCCTCCAGGGGAGGGTATTGCCAGACTTGGAAGCAATGATGGGTCTCTCTCGCAGTCAATCCATACATGCAACACAGTTCCACTCCAGGCCAGCAGGGGGAACTCTGAACCGGCATTAAGGGGAGGAGTGCTCCCTGGGGGCCAAGAGGAAGGAGTGGTCAGTTAGTCTGCGGAGGGTGAAGTGTGCAGACGTGGAGAGAGAAGCTGGAGGTTAAGCTAGGAAAGGAGAGCTCCTTCACAGTGAGCGCATGAACTGGAGCCTGGTCTCCACGGTTGTATGGATACTCGCGGTCCTACAACAGATACCGGAAGAGTAGGAGGCTGTAAATGCCCCGCTCTCATCTAAGACTTGAGTACTTGGAGTACTTCAATCAAATAAGCGCTAGGGAAGGAGACTGCACAGCCCGTCTGCTGAGAGAATCCCGGAATTGCTTCCAGGCTAGCCTGCTCCAATACCATCTGTAATCAGGATCCTGGACTGCAGTTATCAAGTAAAGGTACCGAAATTGCACCCCGCTGTGTCTTGTCTGCTTCCTACTTTTCTGGCACTGCTACATCCCCATGCTAGCAACATCTACACTGCCCTGGGACTACAGCTTCACCTGTGGGAAGCTTTTGCATCTTTGCTGCACCATACCATCAGTCCCAGTGGATCTGCATGCAGCGTCGGCTTAACATCTCACTTGCCGAACACCACGGGTGGCGTCACGAACTACTCATCTAATTCCATTCCCCTATTACTTGGGCGCCCAGGGCCACGGACCGGGTCACTGCTGCTGTGACACATCCCCCTGACACCGGCCCGCTACCGAGTACCCCACAGCCCTGGGAGGGCGACCCAACTTGGCATCACGAACAGGATTATGGAGCCCAGTACCCCCCCGGGTCCTGTGTGCCATAGACAGTGTTTGTGGAAAAGACTGTGAGAATTGGTGCCAATTGCCGCCATTACCGCACTGCTTGGCACGCGCGGGAAGACAAAGGGGTGGACCTGCATGGGCGGAGCCTACCACAGAGTGCAAAGAGGTGCAGTGCCGCGCAAGAAAAGAGGACAGCGCGCGAGACGAGAAGGAGCTGAGGCCTACAGCCCGGAGCGTCGGGCCTGTGAAGCGGCTGCCGGTGGGCTCACACAACCCCCAGCCATGGCTAGCGTTAACTAGGGGGGAAGAGGATGTCCGCGCCAGACGGCAATGTAGCAGCAGGCGCCGTTGCCGACCCCGCAGCACCGCAAGGAGGAGCGCCCGCCGCAGCGGTCTCCATTATGCCGCTGTCCATGCCCTATATACCGGGAGCGGCCTGGCTACAGCAGTACTCGGGTGAGTCACATACCCTGAGTGAATTTTTATAGAGAGACTGTGCAGTTTGTTTAAAGTATACCCTCTGTCTGAAAGCCAGAAAGTGAACATCCTGATTCGACAGCTAACGGGTGCAGCACAGAGAGAGGTGAAAGCCTGGCAGGACACTGATAAAGAGACTGTTGCAAAGATCCTGGCCAAGCTGAGGAGCACCTTTGACACCCGCCCTGCAGCTGAAATCAAGATGAGGTTCTTTGGCTGTAAGCAGAAGGCGCAGGACAGTATAAGGGACTATGCTCTCAACCTGCAGGAGGTGCTGTGAGCAGTTAAGCAAGCTGACAGTGTGAAGGAGGAAGATAAACTGTTAAAGGAGCAGTTCATTGAAGGGCTCCTGACCAGTACCCACAGAGGACAGTTGCGCATACTAACCCTGCAAGACACTGATCTGGACTTTGCTGATTTTAAGGACAGGGCTATTCAGGTACTGCGGGAATCAACTGACAGCCGTCAAGCGCCCCCTAGGCGCCCAGCGATCACCTATCACCAGGAAGCAATGTCTTTCCCTTCCATCCCTGTGGAGGCTGATGCACAGACTCTGGATAAAGACCCAACCGAGGAGCTGCGTCTACAAGTCCAGGAGTTGACCATAGGGATGGCTGCACTTACTAAAACTGTGCATTCCCTGCAGGTGTCCTTCAAAGAAAAGATCCAGCCTGCTTCCAGTCCAGAGGAGGTCCCGTGGTCCGGTGGAGGAGAGCCCCGCCACTTCGAGGAAGGAACAGCGATCGCTATGACCAGGACTGACGTCCCATCTGTCGTCGCTGCTACAAGGCAGGTCATCTTGCAAGATACTGTCCTTTAAATGAGCAACCCCTGGGGCAGAGGGCCAACCCCCAGGAGTAGGATCCCCAGGCCCAAAGAACTGGAGAGCCAAGTATGTTGGAGGGAGACCAATCCTTCCTGTGGTGATTGATGGTATCCCCATGAACTCTTTGCTGGACACTGGCTCCCAGGTGACCACAATGCCGTACATTCTCTACAAGAGGTATTGGGCTGATTCTGAACTTACCCGTAGCCCAACTGATGAACTGTCGGTAGCTGCCAGTAATGGTCAGACTTTACCGCAGATTGGATACAAAGAGATTACAAAGAGATTGAGTGGGTCAGGTAGAGCTGAAATCTCAGGGTCTGATAGTTGTTGATATTGATCGACGTGAATGTAATCCCATGATGGCTCTTGGTACAAATGTAATTGAAAACTGTCTGTCCGAGGTTATTGTCTTGTTGCAAAAGGTGGCCGAGACTGCTGGTTCCGGAGAACAACGAGTCCTGCAGAAGGAGATCCGAGCCCTGATGCAAAGACAGCAGGTAGAACTCTCTGGCGGAGCGATTGGCAGCGTCCGAGTGAGTGATGCTTTCCCCATTGCAATACCCCCCAGATGTGAAATGTTGGTTTGGTGTCGGGCAGATAAAGGTCTCAGAGGGAGGGATTACCAGGCATTGGTAGAGCCCGTATATTCTGATAGCAGGCCCACAGTCCTGACAGCCAGAGGGGTGGTTGCTGTACAAAAGGGGAGAGTACCTGTACGTCTTTTGAATTGTGGGGAGGAAGAGGCCACAATACCTCGGTACGCCACAGTTGCTTAGCTGCTCACAGTTAATAACAACTCTTTGCAGGCAGCAGAGCCCTTGGTCTCATCCGATCAGGTGGAGGACAATGGCTCTGTGAAGCAGAGGGAAGAGTGGTGCCAGCAACTGCAGGTGGGGACTGACTCAACACTGTCATACCAGAAAAATGGGGTTTACAGAGTGACACAAGAGTATGAGCGGGTATTCAGCAAACACCCACTAGATTTTAAGCAGGCAAAAGGGGTTCAACATCATATCCCCACTGGAGACCATCCATCCATAATGGAAAGATACAGGCCTATACCCCCAACACAGTACCAATGTGCTAAGAGTATGTTGAGAGAGATGAAGGAAGCTGGGGTCATCAGAGACAGTTGTAGCCCCTGGGCAGCTCCAATAGTTTTTGTAAAGAAAAAGGATGGTACCATGAGAATGTGTGTTGATTACAGGAAAATTAACAGTATTACACATAAAGATGCCTACCCATTACCTAGAATTGAGGAATCATTGGCTGCACTTAAAACTGCTAATTACTTTTCCACCTTGGATCTCACCAGTGGGTATTGGCAGGTTCCCGTGGCAGAGGCAGATAAGGTGAAAACAGCATTTACCACTCCAATAGGTCTCTGTGAGTTCAATTATATGCCATTTGAGCTCTGCACTGCTCCCGGGACATTTCAACGGCTGATGGAGTGCTGCGTGGGACACATGAACTTTGAAACAGTCCTGTTGTACCTGGATGATGTCATTGTTTTCTCCAAAACCTAGGAAGATCATCTGGAGCACCTGGCTGAAGTGTTTGAAGCTTTGTCCAATTTTGGCCTGAAGGTGAAGCCTTCCAAATGCCACCTCCTGAAGCCCAAGGTGCAGTACCTCTGTCATGTGGTCAGTGCAGAAGGTGTGGCGCCAGATCCTGATAAGGTCACAGTCATCAGGGACTGGCCGAAGCCGAGCAACCTCCATGAAGTGCGCCAATTCCTTGGAATTCCACCTTTGAATGGACTGAAGAGTTGGAGAGATCCTTCACTCGGATGAAGATGGCTCTCACAGGTGACGAAGTTCTGGCCTACCCAGATTATGACAAACCCTTTGTGCTGTACACAGATGCCAGCAATGTGGGACTAGGAGCAGTACTGTCGCAGGTACAGAATGGAAAAGAAAGAGTGATGTCCTACGCCAGCAGGAAGCTGCGCCCCACTGAGAGGAACCCTGACAATTTCAGTTCTTTCAAGCTGGAGTTCCTTGCCATAGTCTGGGCTGTCACCGAAAGGTTCAAACATTGCCTAGCCTCCGCCAAGTTCACTATCTTCACGGACAATAATCCGTTGACTCACTTGGACACTGCGAAACTAGGTGCACTGGAGCAGCGATGGATGGTTCGGCTATCTAATTATGAGTTTACCATCAAGTACCAGGCAGGGCACAAGAATGCCAATGCTG
This sequence comes from Dendrobates tinctorius, assembly GCF_039654945.1. Classification (NCBI taxonomy): domain Eukaryota; kingdom Metazoa; phylum Chordata; class Amphibia; order Anura; family Dendrobatidae; genus Dendrobates; species Dendrobates tinctorius. The sequence goes on from NW_027361754.1 coordinate 5,921,674, forward strand.
ATGCGCTGTCCAGAATGCCTTGACTTATGGATATGGGACGGACCCCCACTCCATCTTAAAACCACCATAACTACAGTAAACCTAGGCACTACGGTAGAATAAATACACAACACATTATTTTGGTTGTCAAAATGGCCACAGCTTTATTTAAATCACAGGATTAAAACAATCACAGTAGGAGTCAGGTGAAGTGCTAGTACATTGGGATTCACAAGTACTGTGATATCCCCATCTGTCTGACATACAGAACCAGGACAGACAGCCATAAAGGGGCGGCACGCACTGGGAGCCATTCAAGCAGAGCCAGTAAACTTTCAGGGCACCAATGACCCTATTATCCTCACTCCTGTGCTTAACCACTGAGCCCGCCCCTGATTGACGTTACCATTACAACGTCCTTGAGGCTGGCCACCAAAGCCGAGCCTGTTCACCACCATGAGGTTTTACATCCTCTATTAGTTAAAATGAGTCCACCTTAACTTGCCTGCAACTTCCACCTGACTCCTAAACCGCAAAGCTGTGACGGGTTATAAATTCACATTTGACACCTTTTTTCTTTTTTTTTTTTAATAAATCACTTTAGCAAACTTATAAACTAGAAGTCCCTGCAAAAGCATTAAGGGGACTAACTTGGCAAACCTCCGACTCACAATGAGTCATCCTACAGCACTCAGGAGAGGAAAAAACCCCTGTGGAGGAAACCTCTAGGGAACCATGGCTGAAGGATTGCCCTTCCCTTGTGCTTAGAAGGTTAATGCTGTTAACTCTTTATAGCCATGATAAAATTGAACCTGGAACAAAATATACAATGGTAAGTTCAAAAATACAATAAAGCATTCATCATACAAGCAATAATTAAAACGTTTTAGGACAATGATTATAAACAGGGCAGGAGGGCGGGAAATGCTTCCTCCTGTTAATCCTGTGCAAGAAAGAGGGAGAGACACAGATTTCCTGCTCTATATAAGCCCCACCCTCCTCACAGTAACTCACCAGGCACAGACATACTGTGCTTTTCTCCTCTTAAAGCAACATCCCTCGTGCTTAAAAATCTACACCACTATACCAAAAAAGCTGCAGGAGTAAAGGTCCACCCATCCCCAAGTCATGTCCTCCTCCGCCTATGTCTCCAGTGGTTTCTTGACTTATGGATATGGGACGGACCCTCACTCCATCTTAAAACCACCATAACTACAGTAAACCTAGGCACTAGAATAAATACACAACACATTATTTTGGTTGTCAAAATGGCCACAGCTTTATTTAAATCACAGGATTAAAACAATCACAGTAGGAGTCAAGTGAAGTGCTAGTACATTGGGATTCACAAGTACTGTGATATCCCCATCTGTCTGACATACAGAACCAGGACAGACAGCCATAAAGGGGCGGCACGCACTGGCTTGCCATTCAAGCAGAGCCAGTAAACTTTCAGGGCACCAATGACCCTATTATCCTCACTCCTGTGCTTAACCACTGTGCCCGCCCCTGATTGACGTTACCATTACAACGTCCTTGAGGCTTGCCACCAAAGCCGAGCCTGTTCACCACCATGAGGTTTTACATCCTCTATTAGTTAAAATGAGTCCACCTTAACTTGCCTGCAACTTCCACCTGACTCCTTAGCCGCCACCAGAGAGGCCATTTGACACCTCAAATGGACTCGACCCCCATCAACCATACCTAATAAAGCCATCAACCATTTCTACATGCTATGGAAAGTCTGTGCACACAAGTAACAAAATTAAAATTCCAGAGCTCCGACAGATTAATTTTATCAATGCCATGCTACCAAGGTATGATCGATAATACGGTAACTACAGCAAGATAGCAGTTTTGCCCTTTGTGTTAATGCACTTGATTACTTTACCCTTAGCCGCTCCCATTGGCTCAAGGGCACCGGGAGTAGGCATACTGTCCTTTGTGTTAATGCACTTGATTATACCCTTAGCCGCTCCCACCAGCTCAAGGGCATCGGGAATAGGCATATTGCCCTTCATGTTAATGCACTTGATTACTTTACCCTTAGTCACTCCCACTGACTCAAGGGCACACAGATGAGGTACATTGCTCTTCAGTTTCATGCACTAGATAACTGCATTGTCCAGACGACAACCTTGTTCTCTTCTCCCCTCCAGCCGCTGTTCCTGGCTCAGAGGAGCCAATTTCTTCTGTAGGCATGCAAAATATGATTGCCATGACCCCAGGGACTTTACCCTAACAGGGTCCTATAAAATATAAATGCTTCTGGAGACCAGGGGGCCATACTGTGATGGTCACCCCTCCATACCAGGGGGCCATACCCGAGATGGTTACCCCCTCCACACCAGGGGGCCATACACGAGATGGTTACCCTCCACACCAGGGGGCCATACCCGGGATGGTTACCCCCTCCACACCAGGGGGCCATACACGAGATGGTTACCCCCTCCACACCAGGGGGCCATACCTGAGATGATTACCCCTCAAAACCAGGGTGCCATACCTGAAATGGTTACCCTTCCAAACCCAGGGGGGGTCAGCGGCCAGTTTATTAACAAATAGCATAAACATTTTCAATAAGTATTAAATACACAATCTTATACGACATGAGGGGAGGGTTCTTGGAGCCCCAAAAATTCTGGCTAAATATTTGGCAAAAACACAGGAACTTAAAAATCCACGTTACCCTCAGCCGTAAACCACCAGCTTGAGGGCACCAAACATCCCATTCTGGGAAGTCCAACCACCAAAAGCTCCCGGGTAACACCCCGTCCAGAGTTACCCGTCCAGAGCCGTAACCAAAAGCCAGATCCAGAATTTTAACTTCCAATTCCTTTTCGCTGATTCAGCGTCAACTCCAAGAACCCCACCCCAGAGGTCCATACTTAATATGGTTACCCCTACTGACCAATTTATAAATAACTTCCAAGGACCCACTAAAAGGAAAACAAATAACGTTTTTTTTTTTTTTTAATTTTAAATTCATGTTCTTATTAAAAATAAACACAAAATAAACATCAAAGTATCAATAACATTAACACGCTGGGGGGAGTCCTTGAAGCTCCCTAATCTGGTGATTACCAAACATAAAATGTACCAACAATTACTCCCAGCCGTTACCCCACTAGCTCGGGAGCACCATAGTCACAAGGGTTCCAATGCTCACTTGAATTTCCTGGGGATCCGACAAACTCTTGCCGAAACTCCCCTCCACCTTTCACCAGGTCCAGAACCATATTAACTTCCAAAAAGAGGAATCCATATCCCAATGGATCCCCCAGACCAATTTCTAACCAACTTCAAGGACCCCCCCAACCACCAGGCTCCAGGTAATCCACTCAGGCCTGTGCTATCTGCCATCTTAAGTAACATAAAATAAGCACTTGGTGGGTATATACCGATCCCTTTTTTTTTTTTTTTTTTATAATTATTATTCACGCCTTTATTAAACAAACATACCATAAAACATCAAAGCATAAATAATATTAACACACTGGTAGGAGTCCTTGAAGCTCCCAAAAATCTGGTGATTACCAAACATAAAGTGAACATGAAATGTACCAACAATTACTCCCAGCCGTTACCCCACCAGCTCGGGAGCACCATAACCACAAGGGTTCCAATGTTCACTTGAATTTCCTGGGGATCTGACAAACCCTTGCCGAAACTCCCCTCCACCTTTCACCAGATCCAGAACCATATTGAATTCCAAAAGGAGGAAACCATATCTCATTGGATCCCCCAGACCATATTTAACCAACTTCAAGGACCCCTCCAACCGCACAAGATGTGGGATAAGTTAGGGTGAAAACCATGCAGGTTTACAACCAAGGTATACAACGGGTTAATAATGGAAAATGTCCCATCGCAAGGTCCAGACATAGACAGAGATGGGCAATGCTGTGTTATATGCTGTAACCATAAATGAGAAGCCGCCTGCTCCTCTACAGCAGTTACAGACAGACTCTAATCACCAGCTGCACATAAATGGTAAGAAATATGTAGGTCTAATATAAGCTGCCTCCAGCCATAGGTGTGTGAGCAGAAAACTGCAAGTTCTGTATCCCAGTCACTCTACTACATACAATTACAATAGACGAGAGACAGGGCTGAAAACTGGGCCCATGATGTGTCCTCCAGAGCAATGTGCAGCCTCACACTAGGAGTGCCCACTCCCTGCCCGCCATGTGCTGAGTTATTAGTGCCCACTCACTGCCCGCCATGTGCTGAGTTATTAGTGCCCACTCACTGCCCGCCATGTGCTGAGTTATAAGTGCACACTCAAATGTGCCGAGTAACTCCCCGATTATTTATTTTACACATGATAAAACATAATCCATTCAAGCCTGTTCTATCCACCATCTTAGGTAATATAAAATAAGCTCTTGGTGGGTATACTCTCATCTTGCAACATACGAGGGGGAGGAATAAAGGCAGCAATAGATACAGAAATCAAGCAGCTTGAAGTCATGTCCAGATTATATGTACAGCCAGGAAAATAACCTGGAGACACAGGATGTTTATACCCAGCATGATCCGTATATAGCAGAGTGAGGAGTGATATCATGTATACAGGCCTGTGGTACAGGTTAAGTATACAGCACAGGAATAGAGCCTTTACACATATACCACATATAGTGAGTAACCTGGTTACACTGGATCTGCACACCCAGCCTCACAGTATGTAACAGAGATGAGGTCACATACAGCTCATCAGACTCCATAACTGGGAAGGGGGATAATCAGCACACAGCAGGGTCAGTATACAGTGCACTAACATGAAGTGCAGCCTCTCATCATCATACATATACCATCCCCCGACTGCTCCTCTCACCAGTGTCTCTAATACATGTGACTGCCCACCTCCACCATAGTAATGGCAGACACTGTATGTGTCCCTGCTCTGTCCTATCATACATAAACCCAGAACTCATGAAGACTCTGTATAATACAGCAGTAATGTGGTATATCAGAAATGTCTGCAGGGAGGTCACACAAAAGCTGCCTCTGCAATAAGTGAGGGAACATGGCAGCTACATGAATTTCTGAGGTAATCTTGATCCCAGATATGATGTAGGAGCTGATACTACCCTAGTGCACACTACACAATGTCTGAGGTGAATGCAGAGTAGTATATGAAACATGTCTGCAGGGAGGTCACGCGGAAGCTCACAGTCTGTGAGGAAAATGTAGCGTGTACATGAGGGACATGGCAGCTCCATGAATTGCTGAGGTAATATTGATCCCATACATAATGTAGGAGCTGATACTACACTAGTACATGATGTCTGAGGTGAATGTGCTCCTATCATCTGTAATGTGAGGTGATAACCCCAGTATTATACTCCCTGAAACTGCAGACATGCTTCCTCCTGTTCATCCTGTGCAAGAAAGAGGGAGAGACACAGATTTCCTGCTCTATATAAGCCACACCCTCCTCACAGTAACCCACCAGGCACAGACATACTGTGCTTTTCTCCTCTTAAAGCAACATCCCTCGTGCTTAAAAATCTACACCACTATACCAAAAAAGCTGCAGGAGTAGAGGTCCACCCATCCCCAAGTCATGTCCTCTTCCGCCTATGGCTCCAGTGGTTTCTAACCTACCAGATGCAAGAGAAGACCCGGAGGCTCTTGAAGAAGTAGAATTGCCTCCCTTCAATCGGCCACTTGCGGCCCAACGTGCTCAAGGAGTGAGAAACAGACGGTATGGCTTGAGGGAGGTCACCCTGAACCCATTGCCCCATCATGATTGGGCAGAAACGCAAGATAGTGACCCTGCAGTTCGCCTGGTGTTGGAGCTGCTGACACGAGCTGACTCACGTCCAGAGTTGGATGCTCCTGAAGAAACTCAGCAATTGTGGAAGGAGAGAGGCCGGCTGTTCATTTATGAAGGGAAGCTGTGTCGGAGGAGTATCAATGCCCGCACTCATGAGCTGGTCTGGCAGGTGATAGTCCCTAAGGGAGAGGCATCAATGGTCCTGGAAGCATACCACAATGGAGCTGGATACTTCGGATGGAAGAAGTTGGAAGCATTGCTCTGAGAGAGGTTCTACTGGGCTGGTATGAGGAAAGCCATTGAGAGGTGGTGCCGGGAGTGTGGACAATGTAACCTGCGCAGAAAGGATCGAGACAGCCAGAGAGCTCCTCTACAGCCAATCATCACCAAACAGCCACTTGAGTTGGTAGCCCTGGACCATGTGAAGCTGGTTCCAAGCCGGTCAGGCTACATCTATGCTCTTACCATTGTGGACCACTATTCAAGATTCCTGGTAGTTGTGCCAGTCAAAGATCAAACTGCCAGGACCGCAGCCAGAGCATTCCAGCAGCACTTCTGTAGACCACATGGATATCCGGAGAGGGTGCTTACAGATCAAGGTCCAGCTTTCGAGGCTGAAGTGTTCCAAGAGTTCTGTAACTTGTATGGTTGTAAGAAGACCCGGACAACACCGTACCACCCACAGACCAATGGCATGTGCGAGAAGATGAACCAGGTAGTGATTGACCTCTTGAAGACTTTGCCCTTGGAGGAGAGGAATCTGTGGCCAGAGAAGTTGCCCGACCTGGTGGACCTTTACAACCATATTCCAGTGATTTCCACCAACTGTACCCCAGCCTACTTAATGAGAGCAAAACCTGGTAAGCTGCCTATTGACTTGGACATGGGAGTCCTGACACCGGAAGTAACGTCACCAGATGCTGACTGGGACACGGAGAGGCAGCAACAGTACCTGAGAGTTCAAGAATGTGTGGAGAAAAGTCTGGCCCAGGCAAGACAAAAGCAGGAGAAGCTTTACAATCAAAATGCACCTGCCGTTCCTCTGTCACCAGGAGAGCAAGTCTTGAAAAGAAAGAGAAGATTGCACAAATTGGACGATCAGTGGGAAGCTGAACCTTATACCATTCTGCCCTCAAATTTTGATAATACCAAGGTATGCCTTCTTAGCAAAGATGGAGGGGAGACCTCAGCAGCAGTATCGAGAGATCATTTGAAGTTATGCCCTGACCAATTAAAAGAAAGAAAGGAAGAGCCGGATAACGTCCAACCCATAGTGGAAGAAGAGAAGGTCAGCACCGTGCTTGGGGAATTCCCTGCAAATTGGACTAGAGCAAACAATGCTATAGTGGTGCCAGTGTTGCTATTTCCTCAATTGGTGGCACAGAAGGACATGACTCAAAGAAATCCTGAGGATCAGGAAAATCAGGCAGCAGATGCCACACCAGCAGTGGAGCCAGAGAACCCTCGCCCTGCCAGTGGTGAACCTGTTATGCCCGTGGTGAGTCCAAGAGTTACTAGGCAATCTAATATCACTGTGCCATGCAGAACCCCCAGTAGTGTATCCCATACATTACCCACTACACCAGTGTTACGCAGGTCTACCCGCACCACACAGGGTATACTACCCCTCAGATATCGTATATAAAGTACATGTAAATGTTGAATTTGTATGTGTATATATGTAACTGTTTTCAAGTTTTTGTGCCTACAGGTAACCTGTAAGAGTTTCCTTTTGAACTTTCCAGTTTTGTTTTATGGACATTGTACCACAGGACTTGTGTGGTCACCCATTTGTATATAGCTCACCATTTGCCCAGGAATGGACCATGGACATTGATGCTTGATCTTATCATCATAGGACCATTTTTGAATCGCTTGGTTTTTGTACATTTTTCACTTTTAAATCGTGTACAAGTATTATTGTTTAACTGTTTATATGTTTCATGTTTTTTTGTTCAGCCCAGCAGTACTGACTTGCACTAAGGGGCAGTGTGGCGCCCCCAGTGATATGGTCACCACACTGGCTTTGCCTTCCTCCAGGGGAGGGTAATGCCAGGCTTGGAGACAATGATGGGTCTCTCTCGCAGTCAATCCATACATGCAACACAGTTCCACTCCAGGCCAGCAGGGGGAACTCTGAACCGGGATTAAGGGGAGGAGTGCTCTCTGGGGGCCTAGAGGAAGGAGTGGTCAGTTAGTCTGCGGAGGGTAAAGTGTGCAGATGTGGAGAGAGAAGCTGGAGGTTGAGCTAGGAAAGGAGAGCGCCCTCACAGTGAGCGCATGAACTGGAGCCTGGTCTCCACGGTTGTACGGATACTCACGGTCCTACAACAGATACCAGAGGAGTAGGAGGCTGTAAATGCCCTACTCTCATCTAAGACTTGAGGCACAACAGTAGATTGGATAGAGAGCCAGGACTCAGGAGATAGGAGTCCCCGAGATAGGCTACAGCTGTCTGCCGTGCAAGTAAGGTTCTTGAGAACGTCTGTCAGGAGGAACTTCAGTGTAATTCAGTACTTGGAGTACTTCAATCAAATAAGCGCTAGGGAAGGAGACTGCACAGCCCGTCTGCTGAGAGAGAATCCCGGAGTTGCTTCCAGGCTAGCCTGCTCCAATACCATCTGTAATCAGGATCCTGGACTGCAGTTATCAAGTAAAGGTACCGAAATTGCACCCCGCTGTGTCTTGTCTGCTTCCTACTTTTCCGGCACTGCTACATCCCCATGCTAGCGACATCTACACTGCCCTGGGACTACAGCTTCACCTGTGAGAAGCTTTTACATCTTTGCTGCACCATACCATCAGTCCCAGTGGATCTGCATGCAGCGTCGGCTTAACATCTCACTTGCCGAACACCACGGGTGGCATCACGAACTACTCATCTAATTCCATTCCCCTATTACTTGGGCGCCCAGGGCTATGGACTGGGTCACTGCTGCTGTGATACATCCCCCTAACACCGGCCCGCTACCGAGTACCCCACAGCCCTGGGAGGGCGACCCATATGTACACAGTGACTGCACCAGCAGAATAATGAATGCAGCTCTGGAGGATAATACAGAAGGTAACTCAGAGTCAGTAATGTAATGTATGTACACAGTGACTGCACCAGCAGAATAGTGAGTGCAGCTCTGCTCAGCTGCTGCTCATTCTGGTAATTGTGGGTGCGATCGACACTGATCCTGCTGTGTGTTCCTGAGCTCTGAGATCCAACACCTCTCCACCCAGGGACCTGCTCTCTCTCCTACCCAGGGAGGAGTGGGTTTCCTTGGATGAGTGAAGGAGCCAAGTCCTAGGCTTCTGTTTCCCGGTCCAGGCCGGCGGGGAAAAGAAGAAACCAGCAACCGGCCTGCACATCAGAGGACTCGGGGGTGAGACGCTCCACCAGAAGTCGCAGCAATGTGGCTCCTACTCCACCCAAGTCTACAGAGACCCAGAGAAGCCGCAAGGCTTCCAACATGGAGGAGAAGCCTGCTAGCAGCGTGCAAGATGGCGTTCCTTCCGGAGGAAAGCTGAGTGCTCATGGAGGTAAGGCAGACCTCACGGAGGAGGGTTGGGGGCTGCAGAAACCAAAGGAGTCTGTGTCCACCTATGCCTCCCGGGTCATGAGCCACCTCCGTGAGTATGTAGAGGCGAGTAAGACCATCAGGAGGCTCCAGGAGGAGCTGCGCTGCACAAGCGCCAAAGCTGCAGGTGCCTACAGACCCAGGAAGACCCAACTCCAAGCAGAGGTAAAGCAACTAAAGCTGGATATTAATGAGCTGGAGGTGAGGAAAGCATTCCTATGAGAAAAAAGTGGACCATTTAAAGAAAAACTAATAAATGAGGACAGATTCAGAGAAATGGCTGAAAACAGAGAGCAAAGGCAGATGGGGCTGCAGCCTGAGAGCCAGGTGGATAATGATGATGACGATGAGGAGGATGATGACCAGCATAAAGCCCCACCTTGCAGCCTGCAAAGTCACCAGCAGGCCTCGTGCAGCGAGCTTCCTGCTGGACAGGCGACATTGGCATCTGGTCGCAGTTCTGCTGGCTCTGGTGAGGACAATGACAACAGCGGCCAGGGAGGGGCACTAGTGGCGGAGATCAAGCTCCTGGAGTCCCCAGTGTGCCTTCAGAACTTCCATCTTGGTGATGATTTACCAGAGGAGGCACCTGTTGGCCAGAAGAAAAAGACAAAGACCACCAAACCAAAGCTCCAGGAAGTGGTGAGTTATGTCCCCCTCCCTGTACCCCCTGAGTCAGCTGCAGGGTCAGCTCGCTGTATAAGCCCCGTTGCCCAGCCCAGCCCAGGTTCTGCTGTGGATCTGGTGCAAAGGCGCGGGGAGAGTACAGAGCATGGTAGTGAGGCGCAGAGCTCCGTCTCTGCTTGTAGTAGCGGGGATGTAGCAGCAGGTGCATCAGCCGAGAGGCTGGACAGTGAGGGCGGCCCGGCGGCAGGCATACGGTTAGGCCACGATACTGTGGTACGCTCCATAGTGGGAGGGGGGAGCGGCCCGGTGTCGGGGGCAGCTCCGGTAGCCTCGGTGCTCCTGAATGCTGTTGCCGCTGATCACTTAGTTGAGAAGCGGCCGCAGTGTGAGGGGGCTGTCGGGGCTGGGCGTTCCGATCCTCTCAAAATCCTGTTCTGCGTTGGCGCCCTGGTCCGCAAGATCTTTATATGAAGGATCAGCGGTTCCTCACGGCGGCAAAAGATCAGCGGCGCCTAGTGAAGCAACGGAAATTACCAACTGATGATGCGGAGGGCACCCATAAGTCCAGTTCTCTGGAGGAGACTGAGCCCCTTGTGCATGATGATGCGGAGGTCAAAATTACACCCCCTGTTGCCACTGGTCCAGCAGGAGAGAATGTTGTGGGAGGTGTGGAAGAGGAAATTTCTTTGTCTAGTGGTGTGGTTGCTGGTTTGGTGGAGAGTGAGGGTGTTATGGAGGTGGGTAACAGTGATACTGTTGGTGTTGATGTGGTCACTGGTCCGGTTGCCCTCCCGGTGGTGGCAGTACCCGTTAGTAGTTATGCTGCTGTCACCTCTGGGGGAAATAGGGCGTCCTCCTCGTCTCCGGCCTCTGGGGACGGCCTATTGCAGCGGCGTCTCCTGGAGGCTCTAAAGAATTGGGAGAGATCACTAATGGTAGAGGGTCAAGAGGTTGATCTATCCTTCTGGATAGAGGCGTGGCTTCGGGGCCTTCTGAGAGCAAAATGGGGGAACTACAGAGTGGTCCCTTCCGACAGCCAGGCCAGGTAGTGTGCGTAGGAATGTGGTCCGTCTTCGGTGGAGGGGCAGTGATGTATGTCCTCCAAGATTTAAGGTTGTGGAACTCCTGCTGAAGATGGGCTTCAAGGCTATTAACATCTACGCCTTGATACATCTCTATTCCACGCCTGATTTTGATGTCAGCTTTGTTCGGCCAGAGGGACTTGAGCTCTTCTGGTCGAATTATGAGTTGGCAAAAAATGAGCCCGGCTGGCGAGACTTTGCCATCCAGACGGTGTCTCGCCAAAATCAAGTCAAGAAAGTGACCGTGATGACTTGTAACAAGCCGCTTTCTTGTTATGACATCATGACGTGGCTTGGCAGATATGGAGAAGATTTGGAAATGCCAAAGAAAAACCTCGATGAGTAGGGTATCTGGTCAGGGGCCTGGACGTTTATGGTAAAACTTTAGTGCTCAGGTGGTACGGTTGCCCACATTCCATCATCTGCCTTCCTGGGTAGGGATCGTATCTAGGTCTTCTACCAGGGGCAACCAAAGCTCTGTCACAAGTGCGGCGACCCCACATACTTCAGTGCAAACTGCACTGTGCAGAAATGAGCATTGTCTGGGGATATCGGCCATCTTGCTGCATCTTGTGTGGAGATTAGGTGCCACCTGTGTGGTGACTTAGGTCACCCATTCAGCCATTGTCCTCGCTCCTTTGCTAATGCAGTCGTGACCCCGGTGCGAGAAAGCCGTGAGGCTGATTCTGCATGGGAAGGGACTAGTAGGGGTGAGGGAGCTGAGGGGCCAAGGAGGAAAAGCTCTGTTCCAGGTCGCAGCACAATTAGTGCTGTGCTCGGTGTCCGGGAGGCGGTGGAGCAGGGCAGGGCTGGTCACTGGAAGGGGTACATGCTGTCACTGGACCAGGCAAAAGCGTTTGATCGGGTTAATCAAGAGTACCTCTGGTCTGTCCTTCTGAGATATGGCCTGCCAGGGGGGTTTGTTGATTGGCTTAAAACCTTGTACGGTGGGGCAGAGAGTTTCCTGCTTGTGAACAGTTGGATTGGCAGCTCTTTTGAGGTTGGATCAGGTGTTCGCCAGGGTTGTCCCTTGGGCCCACTGCTGTACGTGTTTGCGATTGACCCACTTCTTAGGAGGGTGGAGCGTGGACCATTGGCCGGGATCGGGATGGACCGGGCAACACCGGAAGCCACTCTGAGGGTGGCGGCATATGCCGATGATGTCACTGTTTTTGTTTCCTTTCACGAGGAGGCAGGGTGGCTGATGTCAGAGGTAGATCGCTACTCGGAGGCATCCGGGTCCAAGATCGACCGGGATAAGTGTGAGAGTCTCTGGCTGGGAAGAGGAGATCCTGGTTTTGACGGACACCCTTCCAGGACCCAATTTCTCTGCAAAAGTCCTTGGCATCGAATTTGGCCAGGGGGATTACCCCAAACAAAATTGGGACAGCAGGCTAGAGATCGCCACTCAGAAGGTGAACCAATGGAAGAGTTGGTCTTTGACCCTCAGGGAAAGGGTAAACCTGATCAAAACTTACCTGCTCCCTTTACTGATTTATCTGGGCAGTGTGTGCATGTTGCCGGAGTCTCTCTGGACTCGGGTCTACAGTTTGTTCTTCCAACTATTATGGGGGAATAGACTGAACCTGGTCAAGAGGGAGGTTACTTACCATACGAGGAGTCTAGGAGGGTTGGGTATGGTCAACCCTGTGGTATTCCTTGTGGATACCTTCATTAAGATCAATATTGCAAACCTCTGGAAAGAGAGGGCTCCTCCGTGGGTACTCCCGTAGGGGATGGCTTCAGCCTTTCTTCCAGGAATGGGAGACAGGAGGGCAAGTGAAGGATCTTCGCACATCGCATGGACTTCTTCCGGCTTACGCTACCTTGGTTCTGAAGGTAATTCGCCGGTGGGGTCTGGGAATGTGGGAGATTAGGACTCTGCCAAGGAAACTCCTTGACAATAGAGTTCTGTTGACCCATTTCCAGAGGCCTCTGGTGCTCAGGGATTGCCCAAGTCGGGATCTTGGGGTGGGTTTGCATCTTTTGAATTCTATCAGGATCCCCTCGAAGTTTTGGGACTTGGCTTGGTGCTGCTTCCATGGGAAACTGTATGTGAGGGACAATCTGAAGTGTAGGAGCTCAGAGGACAGGAACTGTCCTCGGGAGCATTGTGGTACCGTGCTGGAAAGCATGGACCATTTCCTGCTTCATTGTCCCTCCATACAGAGGTGTACAACAGGGTAGGTGCCTCCATTGGCTTGTCTCGTCTGACTGGTCTCTCCTATGCGGAATGGGCCTATGGAGCATTCGGAGACCTTGGTGGCTGGGACTGCTGCACTTTATTTCTAGTTAGCGCAGTGGTTAGGTATCACACGTGGAGCGCACGGTGCTTAGTATTGATGCAACGGAAAATCCTCCCAGTGGACGATGTGCTTAGGACCATACTCGGTGACCTAGTGAAGGTGCGCTCTCTGGATTATGAGAGACTGGGCACACGTAGGGCCGCTCTCCTCTGGAGGTGCTTTTCTTTTAGTGTGCCCTAGTCTGGTCATCGCCTTTCCTGGTGGTGGGCTGCCGCTGACACTGTAGATTTTTGTTTTGTGATCGGTATACAGTGATGTAGGGCTGCAGGCACCGAACTTGGGCTTTGTCATTTGTGGGTATTGTAGTGTTTGTTTCTGTATATATTATACATAGAGAAATAGATTTGGGTGTAGGTGTTAGGTTGGGTGGTGGGAAAAAGGGGGAGGTGGGTTTATCTTGTGGGACTATGAGACACTGGGGTGTTTGGGGAAACACTGACACTGCCTGATCTGGCCTATGGACGTTGGACATGGACTGAGGCACGAGACGCAGGACCAGCTCTCAGGTCAGTGCGGGGGCTGGGAATGGTGGGCTTGAGTGTGGGGTGTTTAGTGTAGTCTTGTATATATTTGTATAGTTTGGTTATTTCATATATATATATTTATTTAAAAAAAAATGTTTATGTATTTATTTATGTCGGCCTTTGTTTATTTTGTTTGTTATTAGTTTGTTTGGTGACCGGACCAGAAGGTGTAAGTTATTATTAGTTATTATTCTGTATATACCGTATGTATAATATGTGTGAGGAAAGAATGAGCGGCTGGACCAGTGTTCAGTATACGGATTATTTTTCTGCCTGATATTCCTGTTATATTTCTGTTATTATTATTGCTATGTTTTTCATTTTTATAATAAAAGATCTACAGTAGGTAACTCAGGATCAGTAATGTAATGTATTTACACAGTGACTCCATCAGCAGAATAGTTAGTGCAGCTCTGGTGTATAATACAGGATTTATTTCAGGAACAGTAAAGGATTATTAATGCAAACTTACCACTTTTTAAATTTATTAGATATGTAAAATGTAAAATAGTGTTGACTGGTGTCTATAATTTGTTCATATAGTTCCTTGTCTATCTGGAATTTTCTTATCTTGAATATCCAGAAGACTTGCCATATAAAATGATTTATTTTTGTGCAGTTGGACCTGACACAGGGAGAAATCTGCTGCTGGGAAAACAGGGTCATGTTCATTGTGTTTCCCAGTTGTGCTGTGTGGTCTCTGGAGATTCTGGGACTTATCGAACCTCTATTGTTTGTCATCTCTCTTTACTGCGACTTTATAGTTCAGCTAAATCCCAAATCTCTCCAATATGTCACCTGTGCGATTGTGTCAGACATCGACTGAGCAGAGATTCCTGTCTGCTGCAGATAAAACCTCGTCATCACACTATAATGGAAGGTTCTGCAGTGTCCTCTCTTTGCGTCTCGGGATCATTTTCATGAATCCTGTCAGTCTGTAACAATATTCCTTCATCCATCAGGAGGCCGAGATCTTTGCTCACAGCTGAGATTTTGTATAAATGTGTCAGTATTGGCAATTCCCTGATCTCAGCCGCAGAATCACTTCACTTTCCTAAAGCCTGGACATGATACATTGAAGCAAAGCGTTCCAGTAGCACTGTCCGGCGTTGCATCCTCTGACGCTTTCCGTAAAGGCAGAGGTGTTAAAAAAACAAAACAAGAAAGTATGGTGATTTGTTTTTTTAAATAAACTAGCTGAAGAGCACGGCGTTGCCCAGGCATAGTAACTAACTGTGGTTAGTTATAACACATTATAATGATTAACTTCCATCCCATAGTCCAGTGCCCATATACCCATTACACATCCTCCATCCCATAGTTCAGTGCCAGTACCCATATAGCCATAAAACATCCTCCATCCCATAGTCCCATGCCCATATACCCATTATACACATCCCCATCCCATAGTCCCGTGCCCATATACCCATCATACATATCCTCCATCCCATAGTCCAGTGCCCATATACCCATCATACATATCCTCCATCCCATAGTCCCTTGCCCATATATCCATCACACATCCTCCATCCCATAGTCCAGTGCCCAAATACCCAGCACACATATCCTCCATCCCATAGTCCCATGCCCACATACCCATCACACATCCACCATCCCATAATTCTGTGCCCATATACCCATCACACATCCTCCACCCCATAGTCCGGTGCCCATATACCCATCATATATCCTCCATCCCATAGTCCCATGCCAATATACCCATCACACATCCTCCATCCCATAGGTGTATGTGTGTGTATCAAGCCACGCCCACTCCACATAGCCCCGACCACTCTGCATAGCGGGGACATCATCAGTTGATCTTGACATCATCAAATGATCATGACCTCATTGAATAATTATGACATTGAATGATTATGGCATCACCAAGTAATTATGACATCATCAGTTGATTATGACATCATCAAATGATCATGACCTCATTTAATAATTATGACATAAAATGATTATGACATCAGTTGATTATGACACTATCAAATGATTATGACATCATCAAATGATTATGACATCATTGAATAATTGTGATATCATCAGCTGATTAGGACATCGATTGATTATGATATCATAAAATGATTGACATCATCAGCGGGGCTATGTGGAGTGGGCACGGCTTGATACACACATACATACACATACACTCAGTTTTATATATAGATATACTTTTAAATGAATTTTCTGGCTGTAAAAAAAAAAACATAGCAAATTAAATGATACCCACCTCCTGCCACCACCTGGACCCAGCTCAGGCCTGTCTGTGGTTTGTGCTGACGTATGAAGAGCAGGTGTCACATTTACGCTGCAGTGGTCAGAGGACTTGACAGACTCCTGATGGTGAGCTGCTCAAGTCAGCTAACCGCTGCAGCTAATCATGATGGAATGGTGACATCTCTTCCTATGTCAGCACAGACAGAGCCCCCCTTTAAGGCTTATTACCATGACCATGTTGGTGATCTGTCCGGATTTAGGTCTGAGGACTGAGTTTATATCTGATCAAATGAGAACAAGGAAATCATTCTTATAGGTAGATTAAAGCATACATGATTTCAGTGACTTCATAATAAGCTGTGATGCGTATATAGAAGAGGAATCACACTATTTCTGTCCATTACAGGACTTGTAGCCTGCATTTATCCTCAGTTTTCCTTTCTGCAGCCTTTGTCTCTAATTTTGAGTTGTCTCTCAGCTGCTGGGTGGAGACGACCTGCTATGTTGTCTCTCATACACGACACACACAGACATGAAAGATTCCTGCTCTCCTGTCTGTTTAGCACATGTTCTTGGATGAGATAAAACACTTACTAGAAAGCAGCAGGACATCTGTGTTTCTTTGCCTTTCTGTCTCCCTCTTCTCCCCTTACTTTTTCATAGACTTACATAGGCATCTGTAATCTGATGTCAGCTCCTAGAGGAGCTGACATCCATCATGTTGTCAGTAGAAAGGATTTTAGCAGTCTGTCAGAGTGGACGGTAAAGTCAGGAGGCGGGGAAGAATAGAAGTGGCTCATAAGCGAAGAAAGAAGCATGCAAGAAATATTACAACATTTCTTTTATTTTCTATTGATTTATGCAAAGTTTCTTTTGACAGCTGTGATCATTAATAGAAAGGGCTCCCTAATCTCACAAAATAGGATCTGATTTCATCCTCGACTCATGCACGCACCTCTATTACAATCATGCATGAGCCCAGCACGATCTCAGTGTCTGAATTCCCATCTTCTTGGTACTGTCGCTGCTGTTCGCTACATTAGGACTTGATACATTATTACTGGTTGACCCTGAACCCCACATGTTGTAAGATGCTCCAGAGGCCGGTGTGTGTGGCGTACCAGGGCATGCAGCCTCGTCCTCACACACGTGGGCACTGTGCAGGATTCGCAGGTGTCAATTTCTCTCTTTTACTTCTTTTTGTACAGTATCACTTTGGCAATAAATGTTCTTCCCCCGGATCGGCCTATTCCCAGCCAAGATGTGGCAGATATTGAGTCAATGTGCTATTATGTAATGTCATTCTTCTGTCTGCCGTGTGTGGGAAGAGACTGTGATAAAAATGAGATTGACAGCGGCAGATCTTAGCAGTAAATGTCAGCCGTATGGAGGGGGGACGAATTCTGCACATTCTTGTATGGGAGTGAATTTAATTTCCAGCAATTTATCTGGCTGAATTCCTGTTGTCACAATGTAATTTTCATTCTTTAGTTTTGATTTCCTGCCATCGATGCAGGAATTCTTTAGTTTTTTGCATTTATTTGGAGCCATCTATGATGCTGAATTAACACTATTTCTAGGCCACTGCTGACCTTGCAGACCTATAAGCATGAACACCCCATGTAGATACATGTGTTCAGTTAAACCCCGAGTGATGCATAGACTTACCGAGGACCACCAGTATTTTGCTTCCACGGGTCCATACGTTGCCCATAATCAGTGTCAATCAACGATGATATAGCAGCAGGTCAAGCAGCACTTTCACTGATTGCTTGCCAGACAGGTTTTCGATGAAGAAACTCTTTAATTTGCTGGTAGCAGATCTCTTGCCAAACACTGATCATTTCTAGTTCTATGATCAGCTGATTTAGTGTAAATGGGGGGAAGATTTGAGGACACAATTTGGTGAGCAAGGAAGGGACAGGTGCAGACAAAGTATGGGGAGCGGGAGAAATTTTAAGACACTGCATGAGCAGCAAGGGAGGAGATGGTGGGCATGAGGAAACAGTATGGGTGCAGACACTATAGTGAGTGTGGGATTTGTGCGGACACAGTATGGTGAGTATGGGGGTGAAAGCGGACACAATTTGAGTAACAAGGGGGAATATATGACGGGGATGTGTACAGACACAGTACAGTGAGTGGGGAGTGGGATGCGGACACAGTATGAGGAACAAGGGGAGAATGTATGAGCAGGAAATGTGTTATGAATGAGTCACCGAAGGAGGAAAAAACAAAAATACAAGCTAAGTCCAGAAAACCGGAGAGGTTGGTAGCTATCGGATTGCAGACCCCTGATCCTATCCAAAACAACTAACAGTAGCCGTGGGGGGTTCCTACGGTGCCCTAGACCCCTCGATCACAGCCGGAGAACTAAATAAGCCTAAAGAAAGAAAGGGGAAATCTAAACTGCCCCAGAGCAGACCCCAAAGCAATAGGCAGCCCCCAACATATAATGACAGTGAAGCAAGATGAAAACACTAACACAGATAGAAAGATAGGTTGAGCAAACGATGGGGCCCAAGCTAACTAAAAAGGACAGGATAGAAAAGCTGCTGTCTGCAATTCGTAAAAAACCAAACCAAAAATGTCCCAACCGTCTGATAGGAAAAAAAGGCCCTGAAGTCGCAAACTTTAAAATGACTATATCAGCACTCAGGTATATTCTTTAGACAAAGCAAAGAGATCAACTGATCAGAGACAAAAATGGAATTCAGCACACCCCCGGCCGGGGATGGCTGAACTCCAAAAAACAAGGTAAACAAAACCAAAACTAATAAGTTCAATAGCAGAGCAAAAACTTATCTTTGGGAAGCAGAAATCAGACTGGTCTCCAAGAATCCAGCAGAGAAATCACCAGCGACTCAGAAGGGCATCGGCTGCCTTATATCCAGTCAGAAGTTCCTGTTACCCAGTCACCATCCACCTCATCAGGTGTTTGGTAATCAGCCTCACTACCTTCCTTCACCAGAAGAGGGAGTTCATCAGACATCAACGGTGAAGGGGAAAATGAACTCACAACAGTACCTCCCCCTTGAGGACCCTCATCCACGCCACCAGGGCGATCAGGATGGGCCCGATGAAAAGCATGAACCAATCTTTCGGCATGAATATCGGATGCAGGGACCCAAGAATTATCCTCCTGGCCATAACCCTTCCATTTAACCAAATACTGGAGTCTCCGTCTAGCCAGGCGAGAATCCAGTATCTTCTCAACCTCATATTCCACATTACCTTCAACCAATACAGGGTCAGGAGGTGCCACCACAGGAACTTCTGGCTCAACAAACCTCTTTAACAGAGACTTATGAAACACGTTATGGATCTTAAATGTAACAGGAAGAGCCAATCGAAAAGAGACTGGATTAAGAATCTCCAAAATCTTGTAAGGTACAATAAATCTAGGTTTAAACTTTGGAGAAGCCACCTTCATAGAGATATTCTTTGATGACAACCAAACCATATCACCCACCTTAAACTGGGGACCAATGGTCCTATGCCGGATGGAAAACCGCTGGGCCTTTTCCTGGGAGAGGGACAACTTATCCACCACTTGGTCCCAGATCTGGTGCATTCTCTCCACCACAGTGTCAACACCTGGACAGGCAGAAGACTCCACCTGCCCTGAAGAGAATCGTGGATGAAACCCAAAGTTACAAAAAAAGGTGACATCAAAGTGGCAGAACTAGCTCTATTATTTAAAGCAAATTCAGCCAAGGGCAAAAATGAAACCCAATCATCCTGATCAGCAGAAATAAAACATCTCAAATACGACTCCAAAGTCTGGTTTGTTCTCTCCGTCTGCCCATTGGTCTGAGGGTGAAACGCAGAGGAGAAGGACAACTGAATTCCCAGCTTGGAACAGAAAGTCCTCCAAAATCTAGAAACAAACTGAACTCCTCTGTCAGATACAATGTTCTCAGTCATCCCGTGCAAGCGAACCACCTGTTGCAAAAACAAGGACACCAACTCTGAGGAAGATGGCAACTTAGGGAGTGGTACAAGATGGATCATCTTAGAGAATCTATCACAAATCACCCAAATAACAGTCATTCTCTGAGAGACAGGCATATCAGAGATAAAATCCATTGAAATATGGGTCCATGGCCTCCTGGGCACCGGCAAAGGCATCAACAACCCACTAGAGCGAGAACAAGGTTTAGACCGGGAGCAAGTCCCACTGGACTGCACAAAATTCCTGACATCATGAGACAAGGCGGGCCACCAAAAAGACCGACTCACCAAATCTCTAGTACCAAAAATACCTGGATGACCAGCCAATGCAGAGCAATGAACTTCAGACATCACTCTCTTCCTCCACTGGTCAGGAACATACAATTTTCCAATGGGACAACGCTCAGGTTTGTCCTCCTGAAGCTCTTCCACAGCACGTCTCAAATCGGGCGAGATGGCAGAAAGAACTACCCCCTCACCTAAGATGGTAGCAGGCTTGGTCACAACAGGAGAATCAGCAAAGAAACTCCTAGAGAGGGCGTCTGCCTTGACATTCTTAGTGCCCAGAAGAAAAGAGACCACAAAATCAAAACGTGTGAAAGACAAGGCCCACCTAGCCTGTCTAGGATTCAAGCGTTTGGCCGACTCCAGGTAAATCAAATTCTTGTGGTCAGTAAGGACCACGACTTGATGTTTAGCTCCCTCCAACCAATGTCTCCACTCCTCAAATGCCCATTTCATGGCTAACAGTTCCCGATTCCCCACATCATAGTTACGTTCGGATGGGGAGAACTTTCGGGAAAATAAAGCACAGGGATTCATTTTAGATGTTACAGGATCTTTTTGGGACAAAACAGCTCCTGCACCAATCTCAGAGGCGTCCACCTCTACCTGAAACGGGAGTGAGACATCAGGTTGCCGCAAAACCGGAGCAGAAGTGAACCTTCGCTTCAGCTCCTGAAAGGAAGAAACAGCCTCCGGAGACCAATCCAGCACATCAGCACCCTTCTTAGTCAAATCAGTCAATGGTTTGGCAATACCAGAAAAATTAGCTATAAATTTACGATAAAAATTAGCAAAACTCAAAAAACTTCTGGAGGGCCTTCAAAGAAGTGGGCTGAACCCAATCATAAATGGCCTGCACCTTGGCCGGGTCCATTTCAATAGTTGACGGAGACAAAATAAATCCCAAAAATGAAATCCTCTGTACACCAAAAAGGCATTTCGATCCCTTGACATACAGGGAATTCTCCCTCAAAATCCGGAACACAGTCCGAACATGTTCCACATGAGAGTCCCAATTCTTGGAAAAGATCAAAATATCATCCAGATAGATGATCAAAAATTTATCCACAAAGTCTCGGAAAATATCATTCATGAAGCACTGGAAGACAGAAGGAGCATTAGTGAGCCCAAAAGGCATCACCAGGTACTCAAAATGTCCCTCCGGAGTATTAAACGCCATCTTCCATTCATCCCCATGCTTAATGCGAATAAGATTACACGCCCCCCCGAGGTCAAGCTTGGTAAACCAGCAAGCACCTTTAACTCTGGAGAATAGATGAGAAATCAGGGGTAACGGATACTGATATTTAACAGTAATTTTGTTGAGGGAACGATAGTCAATACAAGGCCTTAATGAACCATCTTTCTTAGCCACGAAAAAAAACCCAGCACCTAAGGGTGAAGAGGATGGTCTAATATGACCCTTCTCCAACGACTCCTTAATATAGGATCGCATAGCCTCGTGCTCGGGTACAGATAAATTGAAAAGTTGACCCTTGGGAAACTTACACCCAGGGCTCAGCTCAATTGCACAGTCATAACTCCTATGAGGAGGCAAAGACGCAGACTCATTCTCACTAAATACATCATAAAAATCAGCCAAATAGTCAGGAACATCATGCGACTGGGGAGAGGTGGAGAAAACAGGAGCATCACTAAGGGCACACCGACAACCCCAACTCACCGCTGACACAGATTTCCAATCCAAAACTGGATTATGGATTTGCAACCAGGGAAACCCCAGAACAATGGTATCATGCAAATTATGCAACACCAAAAATCTGCAATTTTCTTGATGGTCTGGGGCGACCCGCATTACCACCTGGGTCCAAAACTGAGGATTATTCCTCGCCAAAGGAGTAGCATCAATACCCCTGAAAGGGATAGGCGTCCGCAGAGGTGTCATAGGAAATCCACAACGTTTAGCAAAATCCAAGTCCATCAGGTTCAGAGCTGCTCCCGAATACACAAAAGCCTTAGTGGAAAATGTGGACAGGGAGCAGATCAGAGTAATTGCCAGAAGAAACTTAGGTTGAACACCACCCACAGCAAATGTGTGTGCAAAACGCTTCTCTCGTTTAGGGCAGACAGAAATAATATGCGAGGCGTCTCCACAGAAAAAACACAGCTTATTACGCCTTCTGAACTCCTGATGTTGTGCCCTAGACAAAATTCTATCACACTGCATAGGTTCAGACATTTGTTCAACAGGTGGCAACATTTCTCGTGTAATTTTACGTTCACGTAAACGCCGATCAACCTGAATGGCTAATGACACAGAATTGTCAAGACCAGAGGGAACAGGAAATCCCACCATAGTATCTTTTACGGTTTCTGACAAACCCTTCCGAAAGACAGCTGCCAAGGCACCATCATTCCAGGTAGTAAGGACCGCCCACTTTCGGAGTTTTTGACAGTACAACTCTGTAGAATCCCGACCCTGGCTCAATGCCAACAGGGCCTTTTCAGCCTGATCAATAGCATTAGGTTCATCATACAACAACCCCAAGGCTTGAAAAAATGCATCCACATTAGTTAGAATAGGATCATCAGGTTTCAAAGAAAACGCCCAATCCTGGGGATCGCCGCGCAGCAAAGAGATGACAATTTTAACCTGCTGCGCGGAGCTCCCCGACGAGTTAGGCTTCAAGGCAAAAAATAATTTACAATTATTCTTAAAATTCAAAAATTTAGACCAATCCCCAAAAAACACATCAGGAGTAGGGATCTTTGGTTCAGCAGCATGGGAATGAGCAAGATAGGCAGGAATTCCACGCACTTCAGCAGTGAGCTGCTCCACACGATCAGACAATTGCTTCATCTCCATTGAGAAAAAAAAAATTCCCCCTATGGCCTCAGAGACATAGAGGAAAAAATATACACACACAAAAGAAAAAAAAAATTCTGACACTTTTTTTTTATTTTTTTAAAATTCCTTCCTGCTATTGAGTACCCTAGGATCTGCGGTATAGCTGGTGATTCTGTTATGAATGAGTCACCGAAGGAGGAAAAAACAAAAATACAAGCTAAGTCCAGAAAACCGGAGAGGTTTGTAGCTATCGGATTGCAGACCCCTGATCCTATCCAGAACAACTAACAGTAGCCGTGGGGGGTTCCTACGGTGCCCCAGACCCCTCGATCACAGCCGGAGAGCTAAATAAGCCTAAAGAAAGAAAGGAGAAATCTAAACTGCCCCAGAGCAGACCCCAAAGCAATAGGCAGCCCCCAACATATAATGACGGTGAAGCAAGATGAAAACACTAACACAGATAGAAAGATAGGTTGAGCAAACGATGGGGCCCAAGCTAACTAAAAAGGACAGGATAGAAAAGCTGCGGTCTGCAATCCGTAAAAAACCCAACCAAAAATGTCCCAACTGTCTGATAGGAAAAAAAGGCCCTGAAGTCGCTAGACTTCAAAATGACTATATCAGCACTCAGGTATATTCTGAAGACAAAGCAAAGAGACCAACTGATCAGAGACAAAAATGGAATTCAGCACACCCCCGGCCGGGATGGCTGAACTCCAAAAAACAAGGTAAACAAAGCCAAAACTAATAAGTTCAATAGCAGAGCAAAAACTTATCTTTGGGAAGCAGGAATCAGACTGGTCTCCAAGAATCCAGCAGAGAAATCACCAGCGACTCAGAAGGGCGTCGGCTGCCTTATATCCAGTCAGAAGTTCCCATTACCCAGTCACCATCCACCTCATCAGGTGTTTGGTAATCAGCCTCACTACCTTCCTTCACCAGAAGAGGGAGTTCATCAGACATCAACGGTGAAGGGGAAAATGAACTCACAACAGAAATGGGTGCAGACACAGTATAGTGAGTAGGGGATTGGTGCAGGCACAAATTGGGGAAGATGGGTGTGAATGCAGCATGGGGAGTGAAGGGGGAATGTATGTGGACACAGTATGAGTAGCAAGGGGAAAAATATATAAGGACACAATATGGGGAGCGAGGGTGATGGGATGTGTGCAGACACAATATGGAGAGCAAGGGTGATAGGATGTGTGCATACACAGTATAGGGAGTTAGAGGCATTAAACATGAGGGGACAGTATGCAGGCAGGATGTGAGAGACGATAGTGTGAGGGGGGGAATATGTGAAGAGTATATTGACGGAATAGTGTGAGGCGACATTATGGGGGAGAAAAGTGTGAATGGGCACAGAATAGAGACTGAGTAGTGTGGGGTAGCATGAGGGAACAGTGTAAGGGCACAGCCAGGAGGAGACAGTATACCAAGGAGGGGGAGAGTGATGGGGGCACAGTATAGAGAATGACCCCTATAGGTTAATGCTCCTAAGAAAAATATGAGAATGTCAGTATCACAAAAAATATTTACTTTCAGGTAAAGGGAAGCACGATGGCTCAGTGGTTAGCGTTGCAGCGCTGGAGTTCTGGACAACATCTGCAAGGAGTTTGTATGTCCTCTTCATGTTTGCGCTGGTTTCCTCTGGGTTCTCCGGTTTCCTCCCACATTCCAAAGACAAGCTGATAGGGAATTTAGATTGTGAGTCCCATTGGGGACAGTGATGATAGTGTCTACAAACTGTAAAGTGCTGTGGAATATGTTAGCACTATATAAAAATAAAGATTATTATTACCTGATAGATGACGTTGTCTCTGGAGTCGGTCTCTTTCTTTTCTTCATCTTGTTCAGATGCCATGATGACTTTTCACAGCCACAGGTCATCTCTGCAGACTTACATCTTCTCCGGTCTTCTGCAGCACATCCCCACATGATGCCTCTAAAAATCAGAGTATTATAATGCTACTGAATAAAAATATCTGTCCTATGCTGAGCCCCAGAATTAATTGCCCCTCACTATATTCCCTGCACAAAATATGATGCCCACACTAACCTACTTATGCTACATGCCCTCCAAACTGTCCTCTCCGTTCCATACTGGGTCACCTCTTTTCACTGTCCTCTCACACTGTGTCCCTGGGGTTGTCTAAGTTTGTGCTAAGTCTGCAGTCATTCTGTGTGCCTGCAGAATTCTGAATTCTCACAGTGCACACTGTCAGGATTCTCTGTTGCTGCCGATTTGCATACATGGGGTCATGTACTGAGTAGACATGTGGATATGTCTAGTCAGAATTGGCCAGAAGTATACAAATCACATATTTGTGCTGACATGACTATCCACTCTTGCCACCGGCAAGTGAGAATCCTAAGTGTGCAGTGAATGCGCTGTGAGAATTCACAAGCCTGCCGCAACCTTTAGTGACTGCAGACTTTCATCTCAAACCTGGATAAGCCCTTTAATTATAAAATGAAGCCTTATGGTGTGTAATATTCTCACTGTCAGGATTCAGCTCTGCTTGCAGGTTCCAGCAGTCATCACATGGCCACCTCATTCATATGCGATTTTCAATCTTACAGTCATGTGACGGTTTCCTCTTCCTGCTTCTCGCATTTTTTTCACTGAACATTGAGAAAATTAGAGCATTGCGTCAGCATGTGACTGTGTGCAAATTTAATATTTGCTTTGG
The DNA here is from genome assembly GCF_039654945.1 of Dendrobates tinctorius. Taxonomy (NCBI): domain Eukaryota; kingdom Metazoa; phylum Chordata; class Amphibia; order Anura; family Dendrobatidae; genus Dendrobates; species Dendrobates tinctorius. The sequence continues at coordinate 5,947,507 of NW_027361754.1, forward strand.
GGTGGTGGGCGCCAAACTGAATTCTTGCCCCGGGTGCCGGAGAACCTCCATAGACCTCTGAGTGTGCCTGCACCACTAAACGTTACCATAGCATGCTGCCTGTGTCGTTGGCACCCAATGTATCAGTATTGTGCACTTGCTCAGGTTATTAGAATATGGATCGTGCAGCTTAACTGTCGGCTGTGCACAAGACGTGGCAGGTGTCCATCACTGCACTTCATATTTCTGATGTGGTCGTATGAGCATTTTTGTGATAGTTTTTAATCAGTGGAGGTTTTTCTGTTGCCCGTTGAGAATGACTCATCCATTTTGTGCTCTCCGGCCATTTTTCCCACGCTGTACTGTCCTGACCAAGATTGTTCTCTGTAATTTCTTTCCCTTTTTGCAACCACTTAATAAATAGACTGGACTCAAAGTCAATTTCTCTGCGCCGCAGCTAATTTCCATTTAATTTTGTTTCATTGTGAGCAGCCATTGCTCCTTAGGTAATGTCATGCATTGAGTGCAGAGCCGCGCGCTTCATCCCTGATTATCTGCAGCCAACGCGGGTGCACACAATGGGTGGATATTTCATGGTGTCTGCACTGAATAATGCAGAGTTCAGAGTGATGTGAGCAGAGTTTGCCGCGGGTTCATTTACCTTTCGACACCTTCATTATGGTATCCATATTTCTTGGCTACAAGAAAAGAATGGAAGCTCCTCTCTTACAAGAGACTGAAATATTTGGGCCTGGTGTGTTCTGACATGTATAGGTCTATGAGGTCTGCATCACGCCTTCAGCACCCTCGCTAGCAGATCTCTTTTCTTTACTGCCTTGTCTCCATTTTTCATTTTTTTACTTTTGTTTTTCCATCCTTGTCTTCCAAGAGTGTAACTTTTTTGTACTTTTTCTTGTTATAAAAAAAATGTGGAATGTAATGAAGAAAAGAAACCAGCAATTCCTTAATTGTTTTTGGGATTTTGTTTTTACAACATTAATTCTGTGGTACAATTAACCGTGGTAATTTAATTCATTACATCACATAAAATAAAAGGCTATAACTTCAACCTCTACTGAACTAAGAACTCCTGCCGGGAACAGGTAATTACAACAGGGAATCTGCTGAGAGCCAGCCACCAAGTCTAGGATGTGTATACTCAGAGGTGGAGAAGTAAGTCTTCAGAGGCAGGAGCTTCCACTGGTCAAAGGAATTATCTCAGACACTCTGGAGCTAGAGTCGAGTTATGAATATTGGGGTTTGCATATATCCAATATTTGTTGGAGATATATTTTTGGTGTCGTGGCGAATGTAACGCATTTACTCAATCACTGTGAGACCGGCCCAGCACCCCCAAATTAATATCGGCTAGATGGATGACGAGTCATATGTCAAATTTCTTATCTATGGAAAGCTGACATCATAATAGGAAATATGGCAATAATATCTTACACCTGGGACCTCCGGGGGCGAAGGTATCCTGAAAGTTGAGGATCACATATTTTTCTAAAGACCCAACCACATTCCGTGACCAGCCCTCCATATAAGACCACCAGGGGGAGGTATGGGGACGTAACCTTGATCTAATAAAATCAGAGTTTGGAGTTTTGCCATTTGTCACTTCTGGAAGACACAGTGCTCCGTAGTTCTGTCTGTTCTAAGGAGAGCTTCCCTCCGCTAAGCTCTGTGCCATTTCTGTTGCACAGGTTTGCCACATTTCTTTTTTATTGTATGTAATTGTATATACCGTATTGTTTTGTTCCCATTTTGTGACATTTTGTATATTTTTTATAAACTCGGCCTTCTTTTGGATTAAATATATAAAATTTAATAGATCTCTTCATCCTGCGGTTTAAACCCCTGAAGCCATACCTGTAATGGGTGTCCAATCAGCCTGTATAAATGATTGGTGGTGGCAGCTAATTCCTTTTATTATTGTGGGAGTTGGCAGTGACCGTACCGAAGTAATTCCATGCTCTGGAATAGGAGGTGTATATGCCATATGCTCACTGTGAGTTCCCCAATAATTTGCCTAGGAAGGAAAACAACAACGGCCATCACTCGTCCATCAATTGTGTACTTGTATTGACATTTGGAGGCAGCAGAGTGCTGGTTCATGATCATCTGGCAATGGTAGGTTGATATCTGCAGGTTCTCCCAGCTGTTCCCTGAGATATTGGTGTCAGTGGTGGGATTACTGTGTGATCCCACTAGCTGTTCCCTAACAAGTCATATCCACACACCTCCCCTTGATGATCTAAAATGGGGCTGGTCAATTTGATACAGCTTAGGTCCCCAAAAATTAGGAGATCCCCAACCTTCAGGATATCTGCTCACCTGGATGTCCCAGGCGGGTGATATTTATGCCTTATCATAATTTTAGCTTTCAATAAGAAACATGACATGTATAACATTATCTATCTGGTTATTAATATTAATGTCGGGCTGATGTACAGACCATGCAGTGATGTAAGTAAATGCGTTACTACCAGTACTTCATCAAGATTCCGATAGTATGTCTCCCATAACTATAGGACCTATGCCTGCCACTTAAAAAACAATACTCATAAGTGCACTTCGTTGCCAAATTATCTGATATCATTGGCCTGTGTTGATTTTGAAGAGAGGAACACTTATTTCTACAGGCACTTTATAGACTTTGTGTCTACTCTCCACCGAATAACCCACTTCAATTATATGCTTTCATCAGTGGGTCATAGAGCAACTGGGGTCAGATGTAGTGTTAAAGTGCTTTATTTTCCCTTCATTTTATGATGAGGCCATGCTTCAATGCTCCATATGAGGGTGGCACGTCCCCTCTCAAGACATGACTTCATAGATTGGTCCTATTTTACCCTTACATTATGACAGCGCGTAGTAAAATATGTGCATTTTTTAATGGAGTAAATGGGAAAATTTCAGGGCTTATCAGAATTAACCGTGTAATCTAAGGGGTTAACTTCATTCCTGGCGGGTTTCAGCTCCTGAGCCCACTCCAAGCACTCCTACCTGACTTATATAAAATGTTCACAGGACCCAATTACTGTACTCAGGAGTCTCGTGCCAACTACAGCAGTCAGCGGGCACAAATTCAGACAGGATACAGGCGCATTGAACCCTTAGTAAATCTCCCACAAAGTTTTTGCTTATAGAGTCAGTTCACCCAAGACTGAGCAATATGTATTGATCATATTGATCTTTTCCAGGCAGTTATCTGCTTATTCTGCAGATCTATACAGGAGAATAGCTTGGTGGGATCCAGATTAATTAAAAGGGATTGAACTAAGCCATCCATTCTGGACTGAGGAGTTGTTCACCATCATGCCTTGTCCTGTTCATCCCTTTCTGCACCAAATGCAGTTGCCGACTTTGCAAATGTCAATGTTCTCAAGACTCTGATTCTCCTCACAGCAGTCAAAGGAGCATAACGTAATCATTTTGGGGGCTATGACGTCTCTAGAATATGGGTTCATAAATGGGCATCATCAAACTGTAGCCATTATTACAGATGACTGTTCGGAATAAGCTGTGGTGTGTGCATGGGGAATAACAAAATGTGTATCCATTATATGACATGTATCCTATATTATCATCAATTTTCCCCTCTGCAAATTCTACCTCTAATTTTCAGTTGTCTCTGAGCTAGTGAATGTAGAATTCTATTATGTTTCCCATACACGGCACACGCAGAAATGAAGGATTCCAGCTCTCCTGTCCCTATGTAGCTCATGTTTAGAAGCAGCAGCATGCAGGACATCATGCAGCAGCACTGAGCTGTGTAACTGCGATTCCAGCTCTCCTGTCACTATGTAGCTCATGTTTAGAAGCAGCATGGATGAAATTATACAGAAGCACTGAGCTGTGTAACTGTGATTCCAGTAATCCTGTACCTCTGTAGCTCATGTTTAGAAGCAGTAGCATTATGGAAGATATTATACTGAAGCACTGAACTATGTAACTGTGATTCCAGCTCTCCTGTCCCTATGTAGCTCATGTTTAGAAGTAGCAGCAGTACTGAGCAGCAATACAGCAGTACTGAGCAGAGTAGCTGTGATTCCAGCTCTTAAGTGAGATAAACATAAGCTGCAGGATGGTCTTATGTGTCTGAGACTCTTTCTGCTCCTCACTTCTTTGAATTCCTATCTCCATGCATTTTAATAGTCAGCTGTAATCTGATCCCACAGTGATCAAGCAGTATATCATGTCTTGAGGAGGTTTCCTATATTTGCTTCTACTATTGATCAATTCAAAGTGTGTGAGAGATATACAGCTCTGGCAAAAATTAAGAGACCACCATATCAAACCCCTGACATGGGCAGCCCATTCTCCAGACCGGTACCCCATTGAAAACCTCTGGAATGTAATCAAGAGGATGATGGATAGTCAAAAGCCATCAAGCAAAAAAACTGCTTAAATTTTTGCACCAGAAGCAGTGTGAAAGACTGGTGGAAAGCATGCCAAGACGCATAAAAGCTGTTTTTAAAAATCATGGTTAGTCTACAAAATATTGATTTCTGAACTCTTCCTGAGTTAAAAGATTGGTATTGTTGTTTCTAAATGATTGTGAACTTGTTTTCTTTGCATTATTTGAGGTCTGAAAGCACTGGGGTTGTTTTTTTAATTTTGACTGTTTCTCCTTTTCAGAAAGTACTTAGGTCCCAAAAAAATGAGAAAGGTATTCAAGGAATGATACCTTTATTGGCTAACCAGAAAAATTATATTTGCAAGCTTTCAGGTCTCAGAAGGCCCCTTCATCAGGCTACATTACAAGTGAATTACTGAGAAGAGACAGCAACTCTTCTCAGTAATTCACTTGTATTAAAGCCTGATGAAGGAGCCTTCTGAGCCCTGAAAGCTTGCAAATATAATTTTTCTGGTTAGCCAATAAAGGTATCACTCCTTTAACTCCCTAGTGACGGAGCCAAATTTTTGAAATCTGACCAGTGTCACTTTATGTGGTAATAACTCTGGAACACTTAAACGAATCCCAGTGATTTTCAGAATGTTTTTTCGTGACACATTATACTTTATGATAACGGTAAATTAAGGTTGATATATTTTGTGTTTATTTATAAAGAATATCGGAAATTTGAAAAAAATGTTAAAAATAGCAATTTTCAAACTTTGAATGATTATCCCTTTAATCCAGATAGTCATACCACAGCAAAACATTAATAAATAACATTTCCCACATGTCTGCTTTACCTCAGCATCATTTGTAAAATGTTATTTTATTTTGTTAGCATTTTAGGAGGTTTAAAAATGTTACTGTGATTTTTTTCATTTTTTTTCAAGGAAATTTGCAAAATTTCGTTTTTTAGGGACCTATCCATGTTTGAAGTGCCTTTGGGGGTCCTATATATTGGGAAACCCCCAAAAGTTATACTATTTTAAAAGCAGCACCTCCTGACGTATTGAAAACTGCAGTCAGGTAGTTTATTAACCCTTTAGGTGATTTTCAGGAATTAATGCGAAGTGGCATGACAGAAATGAAAATGTGTATTTTTACCACCTAAATGCCGCTAACTGCTGAACAGGTGACAACAGATATCAGACTCTAAGGCCCCTATTTGGTCATGAATTGCCATGGCAAATATCAGGACCACACAATCATGATCTGATGACACCAGTTGGGATAAAGAGGAAGCCCCCACACTCTGTTAACCATTTATATGATGTTGTCACTATTGACAGCAGCATCTAAGGGGTTAAACAGATTTAGACAGTGCAAACACTGATCGTTACTGATGCAGCAAGTTGTCAGCTATAGTGTACAGCCGACAGCTGCTGGATTGTCACCTGTATGGCGAGGCTATTCTCTTACATCTCAGGTCAGTTAAAAGATGTATTGGCTGTCATTAAGGGGTTAATACCTTTCTGATTTTTTGGGGACCTAAGTATTTATATTGATTTTTCTGGTTAACATGGTACCACAATATTATTTTGTATTGTACATCCTTTTCAGAAAAAAACAAACAAAATTTATTGCTTGGAAATTTGGAGACAAGTTGTCAGAAGTTTGTAGACTAAAAGAACAATTTACATTTTACTCACAAATATACCTATAAAGAGAAAAATCAGACAAACTGAACATTTGAAAGTGGTCTCTTAATTTTTGCCAGAGCTGTATATATGTTTGGTATCACCAGTCATTTTATCCTACAATGAACGCCATAAAAATAGAACCCATAAAATAAAGGGCTAGGAAAAACAAAAGCAAAAAAACCCCCAAAAATTGTTCAGTTGGCGAGAAATTAAAATAGCAATAATAATGAACATTTCGGAGAGATTTGGTGCCATATTAATGGTGTGAGCCTGGTTGCTCTTGGAGAGTGATATGTGACTTTGTGCTCGCTGGGTGGGTCGTGGGCAGCCTGGTACCGATAGGATGATTGCCAGTTATCCACAATTATCATAACGGCTGCGTCCCCGGAGAAGGCGATGACAGAAGACAAACACGTCTCTGCAGTACACAGGTGAGTAATTGGGACTTTCATCCTAATGACATTGCTTGCAGCAGCAGAAATGCCTTCCAGTGCTATCTCCTAGTGTCGCAGAATGCCATGAGGGTCATTTTTAATTGATGCTCATGCCATCTTCTGTTTGCAGCGGGTAACCTGCCAATCAAGGGGCTCCCCATACGCCCCCTTATTGTGAACAGTGATCCATCCTCTCCGCTATCACTAATAAATATCTGCTATGAAGCGCTCTGGTAACGTCGCCCAGTTTCCACGGTAACGCTTAATATGAGCTTAATTCAGATACGGTGGGGTAAAGATGTCAGATCTCTTTAAAAAACACTGCGGGAAGGAATAAAGTTTTCCTGTTGTCACGACCATCAAGGTGAGCGCCCAGATCCGAGGGTTCGGCTTCTAGGCGGCTCAGTCTGTTATTGCTCACATCAGAAAATATACAGAAATACGGACACTGGAGATGAGCGAATGCATCAAATTCATTAGAATCATTCATAATTCTATTTACACGGCCACCATTTTACTGGATTTTTTTTCAGAGCCGTCAAGGAGATAAAATACCCTAAATTTATACTCATGGGTCTTAGGACCGACTTTCACCTGCCATGCTGCCGCAGCTCATGCTCGTTGCGTCACATTGCTCTTCTCTTTGGACTATGGCTTACGTGGTCACATGTATCATTCATGCCAAGTGGTCAGGTGGGGTGCGCCGTGCTCAAGTGTACGTCTCGCCCAATGTGATCATATAAGTCATACTCAGGTCCGGAAGTCCAAAGAGAAGATATAGTGGACTGGGCAGGGAGCTGCCATGTCAGGACAGAGATTTTATCATTGTCTTTTCCCTTTGCTCTGTTACATTTATTGTCCGTAATAAATATCTTTTTGTTGCAGATTTAATTCGGACCATATCACATCTGCTTGTCAAATAGAGTGAAACCGCCCTAAGCAAAAGGTTTGTTCATCTCTGAAGGCGTGGATGGAGGGTTTTTTTTGAGTGCACCGTTTTAGGTCAGTACTTTGTTTTTGAGACTGTCGGAAGGGCCTTAGGCTAGTTTCACATTTGCCTCTTTGTGTGCAGTGCATCGTGCGCAAGTAGAAACGCATGCAAAAATGCATGCAAATGCATCATTTTTATACGCATTAGCGTACGCATGACAACAAAAAAAACGCAGCGTTTGCATTTTTTATGCGCATGAGTTCTCTAGGTGTCACATTTCACAGGAGGAAAATCAGTGAAACAGACACTTCTTGCATTGTGTCCTGCCTAGAGTGCCTGGTGCTGGTGGACCCCCTGGAGCTGGTGGAGGTCCTTGAGCTCGGTGACCTTCTGGAGCTGAGGGACCTCCTGGATCTGGGGGACCACCTGGAGCTGGGGGACCACCTGGCAGGATCCTCTAGCTGCTGCGGCATGATGGTGGTGGTTGAGGTCCTGCCAGGGTCTGTGGTGGTGAATAATGAATGTGGGTCCCCTAGCTGCTGCTCGGTGGTGGCGGTCCATGCAGGAGCAGTGCTTGGAATGGTGGTGGCGGGGGAGTGTCCAGCTGCACTCGGCCTTGGGGTGGTGTAGTGGTGTCCGGCATGGCTTGGAATGCAGGTGGCTGTGCAGTGGTATGCAGCAGAAGTCGGTAGTGAGGTGAAGTGAGTCAGTGGTGGCACAGTTGGAAATGCCACCACTGCCTGCTGCACATACTGACTCTGCTGAGCCTGCATGTAAGCAGTGTTGCAAGCCTGCATCACATTCAGCTGGAGCTCAGGACTAAGGTGTTCCGCCATGCCCCGTTCAATTTGAGTGAAGAAATGGTGCGCTGGTCTGTTGAGGTCGGCTTTCAGACGGTCAAGGCGACGGTCGACAGCCTGGAAGTGTGTTTCCATTAGGGCGAAACCACTTTCCAGTCTGTCTGACTGCGCCTTGAGGCCATTCTGAAAGATTGAGCTCAAGTGAAGGAACTCGGGCATATCGGTCCTGTCTGAGGCCTTCTGCTGCTGGCGGGAAGTGCCCGCAAAACCAGTGGCAGAGAGCTGGGACAGGGGAACACCTGATGGACCAGCTTCCTGGTCTCCAGCTGTCTGTGATGCTGACCCGCAAGCTGCTTCTCGGCTGTTGGATGGCTGGGACGGGTCCGAGGCAGCTCGATGAAGGACCGCTCCAGGACCAGGTTGTAGGGTGCTGCTCCAGGTGCTGTGAAAAGAAAAGAAAAACATTAGTATCATGCATTTACAATAGTCAAAGTGCCAACTCCTGTGGAATAGAAAAACACAGAGTAAAACACAATACAATACAACAACAAAATACTTATGATCTGGTGGCAAGGACCGGTCTAAAGAAGGCCAACGCCTGATGGTAGCGGTATTTTATTGAGGTCCTTGCCGCAGCACCATTGGGAACCCGGTTCTCCTGTCTCAAGTCCCTGTTGAAGCGGTCCTTCATCGAGCGCCAACGGGTTCTGACTTTGTTCACTGTGGAAAAAAAACAAAAAAAAATTAGACAATGCACTGTAGGCCGGGATAACACAAATGTGTGATGCTAGAAACTCGCAGAAGTTACTAGCATCACAAGATTGAAGAGGAAAAACAGGCCAGAAAAAAGTCAGGGAAAAAAAGAGTACAATCAGTCAGTCTATACTTACATGCCGTCTCACCACTCGCACTTGCACTGGCTGCTCCTCCTCCGCTGCCGTGGACAATGAGGTCTGAAAAAGAAAAAAAAAAAAATTTGCCACGTGTATATGCGACAGCGAATACTTACCAATCAGTAGGGAAGGAAGGTACTCACTTTCTCTCACAGCTTTTGCCAATTCCCCAGTCCCAGGTACATACTTTGATGAAGAAGACATGCTGCAATAAAAAAAGAGACATTAGTATATAATATAAATTGAGAAAAAAGTACAGTCAGACATTAGGTTTTATACTCACATTTCAAAGATTCCTGTTTTTCTCCTTGCAGTTTTGTGGCTTGATCCTAGGATTTAGAGTAGTGGACTGACTGCCAGTTCCATCACCTTCTTTTATATACGCTACCCCCCAAACAATCTTTCTTTGTGTAGGGGTGGTATAAACCAGTGTCTAGACATGTTTACTATTAAAATGCATGCGTTCGCAAACGCAGGCGTACGCATGTCCATGCGCATGCCTGCATTCCCATAGACTGTAATGCTTTATTTTGACGCATTCCATGCGCAAACGTACGCATGCGTTTTTTGACGCCTTTGGGCGGACCCAAAAATGCAACATGTTGCGTCCTGCACGTCTAGACGCACACCTGGAAAAGACACTTGTGTGCGAAAACGCAGATTAACGCATGCAAACGCAAGACCATTCATACGCCATGTTAAACATAGGTACACATGACGCATGCAAAAGGATGCGCACGATGTGCTGCACACAAAAATGTGAAAACCATCCTTAGTATAGGACACACTTTGGTTTAGGCATGAGGAAAAAGGACACAAAAAAATATTTCACATTGACTAAATCTCCCATGGCAGTCTAAGGCTGTGAAGGGATGAGAGTGGCTCTAGGCACTGCTTGAACAGCAGTGTTCCTAAGATGGTTGGTAGGAAGTTACAGCTCTACTACATCATCAAGTCATGATGCCTACAATAGGTCTGCACTACATTTCACCACTATTGCCTTGAAGGTGTCTCTTGGGTTTTCTTTTTATAGATCCAGTGTTTTGTCTTCTGGAGCCTTTTCCAGCTCCACCATGCTCTTGAGTGCTTTATGATGTTACTCGACAGGCTAGTAATGTCTCACTTCATCTGTGAGTGATATCCAGAAAGTGAGAGTGAAGACGGTGTCTCGTGGTCTCAAAGCTACTCAGAGCCTCCTCACACAAATAAATTGGATATTTGGCAGCCGTAAGGCCAACAGCTTTGCTGTTCTCATATCATTCCAGATAATTAGTGGTGTAAACGATGTTCGATCCCATTTGAGCAGTTCCTATGTAACCCCGGTATGTAAGCACATTTCATTAGAAAGTCCCTTTGTTTGCTTAATACAATAGCTGGTTGTTATTTTCCATGTAAACTTTCATTAGAGAACTAAGAAATGTAATAGACAAGCCATTATTTCTTATATTTAGGGACTCTATCGTGACGGGGTCTGTTCCACAGGACTTGCGCATAGCAAACGTGGTACCAATATTCAAATAGGGCTCTAAAAGTGAACTTGGAAATTATAGGCCAGTAGAGCTGGCTTCACATTTGCGGATGGGCGAGCTGCGGACGTCTGCAGACTTCCTCTGTGAAGCTCCGCCTACTGACGCACCTCCTCCGGACAGCTCCGCCTACATCTGCATACTTCTGCATACGACCTGCATACCTTATCTTTAACATTGAGTTGTGCGGATGCATGCGGATGCCTCCGCATGCGTCGTTTTGACGATGCGGTGACCCGGGTCAAACACATCATATTGGAATTTTATGCGGTCGCTGTGAGCACAACCCCCATCTGTGGACGTCGGGCAGTCAGACCATCCTCATGGAGTTGATTTCTAACCATTTGTGCTGACACATGCCCATTTGTGGCCTGCTGGAGGTCATTTTGCAGGGCTCTGGCAGTGCTCCTCCTGTTCCTCTTTACAAAAAAAGCCAGAGGTAGCGGTCCTGCTGCTGGGTTGTTGCCCTCCTACAGCCCCCTGCACATCTCCTGGTGTACTGCCCTGTCTCCTGGTAGTGCCTCCAGCTCTGGACACTACACTGACAGACACAGCAAACCTTCTTGCCACAGCTCGCATTGATGTGCCGTCCTGGATGAGCTGCACTACCTGAACCACTTGTGTGGGTTGTAGAGTCCACCTCATGCTACCACAAGTGACCAAAACATGAGCCAGAAAGCAATGATACTGAGATGTGTTCCGTGCTCCCCAACTGCAGAACCACTCCTTTATTGAGGGTGTCTTGATAATTGTCAATAATTTTCATCTGTTGTCTATTCCATTTGCACAACAGCATGTGAAATTGATTGTCAATCAGTGTTGCTTCCTAAGTGGACAGTTTGATTTCACAGAAGTTTGATTTACTTGGAGTTATAATCTGTTGTTTAAGTGTTCCCTTTATTTTTTGAGCAGTGTATATATACACATACTCATTTATTTATTATATTTATATATATATTATTGTATGAGAGCTGCAGGTAAGGCCCTGGACTGGAACTACGAGTCACAAAGATGGTTAATCTCTGTGGTGTACGCCCTGGAGTTAAAAGGTTCCAACAACTGTGGGTTGCTGAGAAGTTATTAATTGGACCAGATTTGGGGTCTAGGTTTTAGGAGCGACCAGAAGAGCTTGGGTGGGAATGGTCATTTCCATAGCTCGAGGGCTGGGCTGCTCTATTTAAAGCAGCTGAACTGTCTCAGAGATGTCTGGGCGTGGGAGGAGGAGAACCCTCTAGTGTTGGACCGATCCAAGCACTGTTGGAAAGAGCTGGACCTAGATTTAATACAGGTGAGCTCGCATTGCTGGACATTGACCGCCAGTGTGTGGACTATTTTCTTGTTGTTTACTTTTGTGGCAAATAAGGCTGTTTTCTTGTTTTGAGTCCTGTGGAAGTTTGCAGAAACAATAAACTTTGCATTATTGGACCAAAGACGTTGCCTGTGTACGCTAGGGGCTGCCCAAACAGCGTGTATCCCTTTAATTTTTGATACTTCTGGTTTGAAAAAGACCCTTTGGGGCTGAAACGTTACTTCACTTGTCTACTTCAATTGTATTTTACCATGTAATTTTTAAGGATGTAATAATGGAATAAAGGTTATGTTTTATCCCCATTTTCCCTGGTGCCTCGGAATCTTGGATATTCAGGCTTGTTTCACACATTTCTTTACGCCTTACATAAGTGTTCCTTATGATGTTGCTGCCTTAAGTCTGAATCTATAATGTGCCCATTACAATAAGAACAAGGAGATGTCGTAAGTGTATACACGCATTTGTAATATATATTCTATATTAGCTCTTGTCTGATTCACAAACTGCATTCCCATCAGTCTGGATAAGATTGTGTCATCCTTCCATCTCCCTTTTTCATTTCTTAGTTGTTTTATTGTATTCACCTTGAGAGGAGCACCGTATCCTAAATGTAGTCCAAATTGTGCAGTTTTCCGTAATCGCTGTGGATGTTACATTGTTCCCTGACAATAGAAGGTGTGTGTGATTCTGCCAGGCTGCGCCAGTCGGCGGTGGTTTCGTTGAGGCTGTTGGATGTCTGACACAGGTCTGCAAGGCCTGTCATCTTCTAATCATCCAGCAGGACTGTTATTTGTGCCAGTTACTCCGGGACCTAAAATGAGCTCTATTTATAAGGGGGAATAGAACAGAAGAGAGACCTGCTGGTGCATAACCGGAACATGTGAAGGTCGCTTGTCCTGTGCCCAAACCATATCACCTAGCCCTCAGATACTCTGCGGAAAACAGTATTGCCACCAGGCAGCTCTCACTCTCCGCTGTCTCCCTCTTCCTTCTTACTGTCAAAACTAGGTGAAAGCAACATTTTATAGCACACGACAATGTTTCTATGGCAGCATTGGAGAGAACAAGGCCAAGATTCAATCCGACACGTATGCTGAGAATGCGAGACAAGTTTTCCTTCCATTTAAAAATTAATTTCTACTGCCAAATCTCAAGGACATTGAGCAGAAGCCGTCGCATTTTGAAGCCAAACACATTCCCTTTTACAAAGCAAAAATTTTACAAGAACGGTGACTGGTTCAGAAGGAAAAATCTCACTCCTTCTCCTACGATGCCTCGGTCACTGGTGTCGCTCCTGCTTGGCGTCCGTACAGGAAGCCTCCTCGGCTCTGGGCAAAGGTTTCATTTTTTCAATTAGACAAATAATTATTATAAGGACTTTTGCCAATTTCTTTGGTATTCCTCAGCTGGATGCTGTAAATCTTAATCATTGCCGGTCTGGTCTTGTTTATATAACATCTAATTTGCATATATTATTGAAGTCCTATGACTCCAAGGGAATACATTACATGGTATACTACACTATAAGGCTGTGTGCACACGCTGCGGAAAAGGTGCGGATTCATCCGCGCGGATTTTGTACAATCCGCAGGTGAAACCGCAGGTCAAAAGACCTGCGGTTTTACCTGCGGATTGCTCTGCGGTTTTGCCCTGCGGTTTTTCATCTCCTCAATGGAGGAGATGGCAAACCGCAGGAGAATCCGCAGAAAGAATTGACATGTCAATTCTTTCTGCGGATTGAAAACCGCAGATAATCCGCGCGTAAAATTCCGCACCGTCTGCACTGCGGTTTTTGATTCCCATAGGGAATCATTGTACTGTACACCGCAGCAGAAACTGCTGCGGGTCCGCAGCGGCCAAAACCGCTGCGGAACCGCAGCAAAATCCGCAGCGTGTGCACACACCCTAATCTCAGGACACCTTTAGGGCTGCCACCATACAGTACCTGTCCTTTTACATAGAACCTGTAGAAAAGCCCGCTCTTTATGCCTAATCCTCCACAATATGGTAAAACAATTTTGAAACACATACCAGTCTAATATGTCCCGGAACGTTCCCGATTCTCAACCTCTATAACTTGCCTTCCAGTCATTTTGAGCTGTTGGTACAACCTCTTAAGCATTCTGTCAGCATTGTAGGTGCTGGAACCTCCTTTTTCACACTTTCCAAAATGGATTGTGTATTCCTTAGTCAAACAGCATCCCTTGAACTCTAATCCTGAAAGCAATTTGACAGACAGGAGAGGAGTAGCAGAGAGATAAAGACCTGCCACACTTGCAGCAGAGACACAGGCATTCCTTCATTCCAATTCCCCACCATTTGGGCCCTGCATTAATATGAACACAAACTTAGCTTATGTTTATCTCACTTAATTGCTGGAATCACATCTACTCTGCTTAGTGCTGCTTTATAATTTCAGCCATCACTGCATGTGACTACTTCTATTTGAGTTAATTTTTTTGCTAAATTTTCATGTTACTTTATGGTAAGTGATGATGTTTAGCCTAGGCATATAGATAAGGCTGTATGGTAATTTAGGGCTTGTCCGCCGGGGTGAAGGCAACACAAGAAGCCACATAAGTGATGCATTGTGAGTCCGGGGGGACGTGTTATAGACATTTTCTAAGGAGGTAGCAAACACCAAAATAGGTTGGAGGATCTTGTCGTGCACACGGCATCAAATGACAAACCTCCTGGTGACAGGTAAATCTGGGGTCTGGCAGACAGGTCCATATTGACCAGATACATGTTGCAGCGGCCATGGAGGGCAAGGAACTGCAGACTGAGACAGAGGTGTAGACGGAAGGAGGTGGCCATATTTAGAAAACTTGCTCCAATGTGATATTAGACTGGCAGAGGTGACAGATTAACACCCAAAGATACTAGAGACTGAGTGTTAGTGTGAACAGGGACATAGTGATCCCTCTTATGAGTGCACCCTGGTCTATAGGACAAAACCTCCCTACTGCCACCTAGACGTCCAGGAATGCTGATCTACTTAGGAATTTTCTTATCTCATTTCCAAATTTTTTTTTTTTTTTTTTTTATAAATGCCTGATTATTCCTCCCCCATCATTAATTGTATTTACATCAAGGCTGGAAATGCCCATTACATCTGTGCTTGCCAATGGCAGCTGGTGTCTTCGAATGCAAGGAAGCTTTTAATTTCCTGTCCAGTGCTGGTTATAGTCTTGTTTTTGGCCTCGTCCCCAGAAAATTGTGAAAGATATGTAATAGATAAGTGACGCCACTTCATGAAGGTTTGTGTATTATGGAGTGACGCTGCGCCTTTAATTCCCTGTCTCCCGCTTTACCTGATATAATGCCCCACTCCTGAATCTGCCTTATAAATGCTTCACAATAGTTTTCATCATTCTGTAACATTTCAAGGCGAGCAGTGATGCAATTAGTTGTGTGTTATGTTCAGTATGTTGGTATGACAACAAGAACACTGAAATGAAAGATAATGGAGAACGTTAATAGAGAAAACTATGTTTTTTTTCTAGAGAACATCAAATTAATTGTTATATGCAATGTTGGAAATCATATATACCTTTCACAAAGCAGCTTCGTATACTGCTCAGTTCAGTTGTGGACCTGTCTTTGCATTTTTCTCATGTCACAGAGCAAACTCCTCATCATAGTGATATTGTAGCGCCCGCATCTCTGCCTGCAGTCCCTCCCTCTCTGCAGAGACATCAGCGTACTCACAGCCAAGGCCTCCCGTCCTTCCCCTTCCGGGTCTGCTGCCCGGGGTGCATACACTCCTAGTAGGTCTCCGTGCACTGTGCTTACAGCGCATGCACACTTCCTCTCTCTTAAAGCCTATTGCTGGAGGTCTCTTTCTATTAAAACCGCCTCCTCCAACATGGAGGTGCCTGCGCAATGTTGTGAGTTTGTTCCTAACACGCCTGTCAGTTTTTGGGTCCCTGTACTTGTATCCAAGTCTGCTGCACCCGCCAGTGCTCACCCCAATGGCAGCAGCGCCAGCTGCACACGCCAGTGCTCACCTCAAAGGCAGCGGAGCCCGCTGCACCCACCAGTGCTCACCTCAACGGCAGCAGAGCCAGCTGCACTCGCCAGTGCTCACCTCAATGGCAGCAGAGCCAGCTGCACCCGCCAGTGCTCACCTCGCCGGCAGCAGAGCCAGCCGCACCCGCCAGTACTTACCTCGATGGCAGCAGCGCAGCTGCACCCACCAGTTCTCATCTCTCCGTCAGACTGTCCTGTTTGTACCTGCGGTTCCATTCATCATCTCTACCTGTCTGCATCTATTGGACATTCCCCTAGGCCATTCCAGCTATCCGCGCCTAGGGGTCAGCCACCATCTACCCAAGGTCAGTCCTGGAATAGCACCTTGATCACCTGCCTTGTCTCTCCATGGACTGTGGTGTTGTTAGCTGCTGCATGTCCGTGGTCAGATTGGGTGAGGCTCCTAGTCACGCCCCTCCAGGTCTTCCTTGGGCTTTGGCACAGAGGTTCCACCACCCAGCCTGTTACAGTTTGCACAGGCCATGGAATCTTGTGGCTCTCAGGTGTCTTCCATCTCGGACCTATACCAGGAGGTCTCCCGCCAGAAGGATCAGCAGGACAAGATTCTTTCCTACCTATGGTCTATGAATACCCGTCTTGATATGCTGGCAGTACTGGCCGCTTCCACACCTTCGCAGGTGGCAGTTACCACCACGGTGACCCACCAGGCAGCCAGTTACGCACCAAGTTACGGACCTCATCTGTCAGCTTCTCCATGCTTTGGTGTAGATCCCACCCTGTGTCGGGGGTTCATTAACCAGTGCACAATGCACTTCAAACTCTTGGCTCATCAGTTCGCCTCAGACCGAGCCAAAGTGGCCTTCATCATGTCACATCTATCTGGGGAGGCCCTAGCATGGCTCAGTCCTCTGTGGGAAAGAATGGATCCATTGGTGTTGGACCTACAGCATTTCTACTGCAGCGTCTTCTCTGCTCCCGTTACGTCAAGGTAACCTTTCCGTGGGCCAGTATGCTGTCCATTTTTGTACCTTTTCTTCGGAACTCACTTGGAGCAATGAGGCTCTGGTGGCAACTTTCTGGGAAGGCTAAATCAAGGATGAACTGGCAGGCCAGGAGATACCCACCTTTCTGGATGACCTGGTGTCTCTCGCAAACAGAATTGACCTTAGGTTAGAATCATAGAATCGTAGAGTTGGAAGGGACCTCCTGGGCCATCTGGTCCAACCCCCTGCTCAAAGCAGGATTCACTACATCATCCCAGTCAGATGTCTGTCCAGCCTCTGTTTGAAGACTTCCATTGAAGGAGAACTCACCACTTCTCGTGGCAGCTTGTTCCACTCATTGATCACTCTAACTGTCAAAAAGTTTTTTCTAATATCTAATCTGTGTCTCCTCCCATTCAGTTTCATCCCATTGCTTCTAGTCTTTCCTTGTGCAAATGAGAATAAAGTTGATCCTTCTACAATGTGACAGCCCTTTAGATATTTGTAGACAGCTATTAAGTCTCCTCTCAGTCTTCTCTTTTGCAAACTAAACATTCCCAAATCCTGCAACCTTTCCTCATAAGACAGGGTTTGCAGACCGGTCACCATTCTGGTCGCTCTTTTCTGAACTTGCTCCAGTTTGTTGATGTCTTTTTTAAAATGTCGTGCCCAAAAGTGGACACAATATTCCAGATGAGGTCTGACCAAAGAGGAGTAGAGGGAAATAATGACTTCACGTGATCTAGACTGTATGCTTCTGTTAATACATCCTAGAATTGCATTTGCCTTTTTTTGCTGCTGCATCACACTGTTGACTCATATTCAGTCTGTGATCTATTAGTATACCCAAGTCTTTTTCACATGTGCTGTTGCTTAGCCCTATTCCTCCCATTCTGTATATGCTTTTTTCATTTTTATTGCCCAGATGTAGTACTTTGCATTTTTCCCTGTTAAAAACTATTCTGTTAGTTGCTGCCCACTTCTCCAGTTTATTTATATCTTTTTGAATCCTCTCTCTTCTCTAGTATTAGCTATCCCTCCTAGCTTTGTGTCATCGGCAAATTTAATCAGTTTACCCTCAATTCCTTCATCTAAATCGTTGATAAAGATGTTGAACAATACAGGGCCCAGGACAGAGCCCTGTGGTACCCCACTTGAGACATTCTTCCAACTGGATGTGCAGCCATTTACGACCACTCTTTGGTTCCGATCACTAAGCCAGTTATGAATCCACCTAACAGTTGCCTTGTCCATTCCATACGTAGTCATTTTTTCAGTAAGGATTGTATGAGATACTTTGCCAAATGCTTTGCTGAAGTCAAGATATACTATATCTACAGCATTTCCTTGATCCACCCAATCAGTGATTCCGTCATAGAAGGAAACCCATGCTGACTCTGTTTAATCACTTCATTCTTATCCAGGTACTGACATACATGTTGTTTAATAATTTGTTCAAAGATCTTTCCTGGTATAGAAGTCAGACTCACCGTCCTATAGTTGCCTGGGTCCACCTTCTTCCCCTTTTTGAAGATAGGAACAACATTTGCTCTTCTCCAGTCTTCTGGGACTTCTGTTCTCCAAGAATTTTCAAAGATTATGGAGAGGGGTTCAAAAATTTCTTCTGCTATCTCCTTCAGTACTCTGGGGTGTAATTCATCTGGACCTGGAGACTTGAATTCATTTAGGTCAGCTAAGTGTTTCCTCACTATCTTTCTGTTTATAGATATCCTGGATTCTTCTATTCCCTTAATAGGACAGTGAAGAACAGTTGATGTTACATTTCCTTTCTGAGAGAAAACAGATGCAAAATAGGAATTTAAAAGTTCGGCCTTCTCAACATCCTGTCTTACCATTTCATCATTTTCATCCTGTAAAAATCCTATAGCATCTTTGACTTTTCTTTTACTTTTGCCATATCCCCAAAATCCTTTATTATTGCTTTTGACAACTCTTGCAAGCCTCAATTCATTGTCAGCTTTAGATAATCTGATTTTTGCCCTGCAGGTTCTGCAGACAGCATTATATTCTTCTTTAGATATGCCTCCCTCTTTCCATTTTATAAACATTTTTTTCTTCCTTTTTCTTCCTGATGTGTTTTTTGGGGATCGGTCTAAATTTTTGAATTTTATGAATAATTGCAAATTATTTCTTGCCTTGAAGCCTAACTCATCGGGGAGCTCTGCGCAGCAGGTTAAAATTGTCATCTCCTTGCTGCGCGGCGATCCCGCTGATTGGGCATTTTCTTTAGCACCAGATGATCCTATTCTAGCTAATGTGGACGCATTTTTTCAGGCCTTGGGTTTGTTGTATGATGAACCTAATGCTATTGATCAAGCTGAAAAGACCCTGTTGGCATTGAGCCAGGGTCAAGATTCTGCAGAACTGTACTGTCAAAAATTCCGAAAGTGGGCGGTCCTCACCACTTGGAATGATGGTGCCTTGGCAGCTCTCTTTTGGAAGGGTTTGTCGGAAACTGTAAAAGATACTATGGTGGGATTTCCTGTTCCCTCTGGTCTTGACGATTCTATGTCATTAGCCATTCAGGTTGATTGGCGTTTACGTGAACGTAAAATTATACGGGAAACGTTGCCACCTGTTGAACAAATGTCTGAATCTATGCAATGTGATAGAGTTTTGTCTAGGGCGCAACGTCAGGAGTTTAGAAGACGTAATAAGCTATGTTTTTTCTGTGGAGATGCCTCTCACATTATTTCTGTCTGCCCTAAACGAGAGAAACGTTTTGCACACACATTTGCTGTAGGTGGTGTACAACCTAAGTTTCTTCTGGCATTTACTCTGATCTGCTCCCTGTCCACATTTTCTGCTAAAGCCTTTGGGGATTCAGGAGCGGCCTTGAACCTAATGGATTTAGATTTTGCTAAACGTTGTGGTTTCCCTATGACACCCCTGCGGACGCTTATTCCTTTGAGGGGTATTGATGCTACTCCTTTGGCGAAGAATAAACCTCAGTTTTGGACCCAGGTGGTAATGCGGGTCGCCCCAGACCATCAAGAAAATTGCAGATTTTTGGTGTTGCATAATTTGCATGATACCATCGTGCTGGGGTTCCCCTGGTTGCAAATCCATAACCCAGTTTTGGATAGGAAATCTGTGTCTGTGGTGAGTTGGGGTTCTCGGTGTGCTCTTAGTGACACTCCTGTTTTCTCCACCTCTCCCCAGTCGCATGAGGTTCCTGACTATTTGGCTGATTTTTATGATGTGTTTAGTGAGAGTAAGTCTGCATCTTTGCCTCCTCATAGGAGTTATGACTGTGCAATTGGGCTGAGTCCGGGGTGTAAATTTCCCAAGGGTCGACTTTTTAATTTATCTGTACCCGAACATGAGGCTATGCGTTCTTATATTAAGGAGTCGTTGGAGAAGGGTCATATTAGACCATCCTCTTCACCCTTGGGTGCTGGTTTTTTTTGTGGCCAAGAAGGATGGTTCATTAAGGCACTGTATTGACTATCGCTCCCTTAACAAAATTACTGTTAAATATCAGTATCCGTTACCCCTGATTTCTGACTTATTGCTGGTGCTTGCTGGTTTACCAAGCTTGACCTCAGGGGGCGTATAATCTTATTCGCATTAAGCATGGGGATGAATGGAAGACAGCGTTTAATACTCCGGAGGGACATTTTGAGTACCTGGTGATACCTTTTGGGCTCACTAACGCCCCTTCTGTCTTCCAGTGCTTCATGAATTATATTTTCCGGGACTTTGTGGATAAGTTTCTGATCATCTATTTGGATGATATTTTGATCTTTTCCAGGGATTGGGACTCTCATATGGAACATGTTTGGACTGTGTTCCGGATTTTGAGGGAAAACTCCCTGTATGTTAAGGGTTCGAAATGTCTTTTTGGTATACAGAGGATTTCATTTTTGGGATTTATTTTGTCTCCGTCAACTATTGAAATGGACCCGGCCAAGGTACAGGCCATTTATGATTGGGTGCAGCCCACTTCTTTGAAGGCTCTCCAGAAGTTTTTGGGTTTTACTAATTTTTATTGTAAGTTTATAGCCAATTTTTCTGTTATTGCCAAACCATTAACTGATTTAGCTAAGAAGGGCGCTGATTTGCTGAATTGGTCTCCAGAGGCTGTTTCTTCTTTTCAGGAGCTGAAGCGGAGGTTCACTTCTCCGGTTTTGCGACAACCCGATGTCTCACTTCCATTTCAGGTGGAGGTGGATGCTTCAGAGACTGGTGCAGGAGCTGTTTTGTCCCAAAAAGATCCTGTAACATCTAAAATGAACCCCTGTGCCTTCTTTTCCCGAAAGTACTCTCCTTCGGAACACAACTATGATGTGGGGAATCGAGAACTGTTGGCCATGAAGTGGGCATTTGAGGAGTGGAGACATTGGTTGGAGGGAGCTAGACATCAAGTTGTGGTCCTCACTGACCACAAGAATTTGATCTACCTTTAGTCGGCTAAATGCTTGAATCCGAGACAGGCCAGATGGGCCTTGTTTTTCACATGTTTTGATTTTGTGGTCTCCTTTCTTCCGGGCACTAAGAACGTTAAGGCTGATGCCCTCTCTAGGAGTTTTTTGGCCGATTCTCCTATTGTGACCAAGCCTGCTACCATCTTAGGTGAGTGGGTGGTTCTTTCTGCCATCTCGCCTGATTTGAGACGTGCTCTGGAGAAGTTTCAGGAGGATAAGCCTGAGCGTTGTCCCAGTGGTAGTTTATATGTTCCTGACCAGTGGAGGAGGAAAGTGATGTCTGAGGGTCATTGCTCCGCGTTGGCTGGTCATCCAGGTATTTTTGGTACTAGAGATTTGGTGAGTCGGTCTTTTTGGTGGCCCGCCTTGTCTCGTGATGTCAGAAATTTTGTGCAGTCCTGTGGGACTTGCTCCCGATCTAAGCCTTGTTCTTGTTCTAGTGGGTTGTTGATGCCTTTGCCAGTGCCCAGGAGGCCATGGACCCATATTTCAATGGATTTTATTTCTGATCTGCCTGTCTCTCAGAGGATGACTGATATCTGGGTGATTTGTGATAGATTCTCTAAGATGGTCCATCTTGTACCACTCCCTAAGTTGCCATCTTCCTCAGAGTTGGTGCCCTTGTTTTTGCAACAGGTGGTTCGCTTGCACGGGATTCCTGAGAACATTGTATCGGACAGAGGAGTTCAGTTTGTCTCTAGATTCTGGAGGACCTTTTGTTCCAAGTTGGGAATTCAGTTGTCCTTCTCCTCTGCATTTCACCCTCAGACCAATGGGCAGACGGAGAGAACAAACCAGACTTTGGAGGCTTATTTGAGATGTTTTATATCTGCTGATCAGGATGATTTGGTCTCATTTTTACCGTTGGCCGAATTTGCTTTAAATAATAAAGCTAGTTCTGCCACTTTGATGTCACCCTTTTTCTGTAACTTTGGGTTTCATCCTCGATTTTCTTCAGGGCAGGTGCAGTCTTCTGCCTGTCCAGGGGTTGACAATGTGGTGGAAAGAATGCAGCAGATTTGGGACCAAGTGGTGGATAAGTTGTCTCTTTCCCAGGAAAAGGCCCAGCGGTTTTCTAACCGGCATAGGACCACTGGTCCCCGGTTTAAGGTGGGTGCTATGGTCTGGTTGTCATCAAAGAATATCTCTATGAAAGTGGCTTCTCCAAAGTTTAAACCTAGATTTATTGGACCTTACAAGATTTTGGAGATTATTAATCCGGTTTCTTTTCGGTTGGCTCTTCCTGTCACATTTAAGATTCATAATGTGCTTCATAAGTCCTTGTTGACTCTTCTTGTTGAACCAGTGGTTCCTATGGCGGCACCTCCTGACCCTGTGTTGGTTGAAGGTAACATGGAATATGAGGTAGAGAAGATACTGGATTTCCGTCTGGCTAGACGGAGACTCCAGTATTTGGTTAAGTGGAAGGGTTATGGTCAGGAGGATAATTCCTGGGTCTCTGCCTCTGATATTCATGCCGAAAGATTGGTGCATGCTTTTCATCGGCCTCATCCTGATCGGCCTGGGGGCTTGGATGAGGGTTCGGTGACCCCTCCTCAAGGGGGAGGTACTGTTGTGATCTCATCTGTTCATTCATCTTTTGTGTCCGAGGATCTCCCTCTTCTGGTGAAGGAAGGTAGTGAGGATGATTTGGATGAAAGAAACCAAACACCTGATCAGGTGGATCGTGACTGGGTAATGGGAACTACAGACTGGATATAAGGCAGCCGACGCCCTTCTGAGTCGCTGGTGGTTTCTCTGCTGGATTCTTGGAGACCAGTCTGATTCCTGCTTCCCAAAGATAAGTTTTTGCTCTGCTATTGAACTTATTAGTTTTGGTTTTGTTTACCTTGTTTTTTGAGTTCAGCCATCACCGGCCGGGGGTGTGCTGGATTCTTTTTCCTTGATCAGTGTTCTCTTTTGCTCTGCTTCCAGAATATTCTGAGTGCTGATATAGGGTTTGAAGTCTAGTGACTTCAGGGTCCTTTTTGCTTATCAGTTGTGTTGGTAGTATTTTTTGGCAGGGTTTTCTCGGATTGCAGACAGCAGCTTTTCTGTCCTGTCCTTTTTAGTTAGCTTGGGCCCCATCGTTTGCTCAACCTATCTTTCTATCTGTGTTAGTGTTTTCATCTTGCTTCACCATCATTATATGTTGGGGGCTGCCTATTGCTTTGGGGTCTGCTCGGTGGCAGTCAGTTTTTCTCTTTTCTCTCTTTAGGCTTGTGTAGATCTCCGGCTGTGACGAGGTGTCTAGGATCACAGTAGGAACACTCCACAGCTACTGCTAGTTGTGTGATAGGATCAGGGGTCTGCAATCCGCTAGTTTCCAACCTCTCTGATTTTCTGGGCTGAGCTTGTGTTTTGTTTTTTCCTCCTCGGTGACTCAATCATAACAGTCAACCATTATGACATCATAATGAGTAGCGGGGCTTGCAACCTATGATGACATCAGCGTCGCCATGGCAACCATTATGACATCATAATGAGGGGCGGGACTTGATACACACACACACTTTTTCCCCATTATGTAGATAGGGGCAAAATTGTTTGATGATTTGGACCGCGCAGGGTTAAAATTTCGCCTCACAACATAGCCTAGGACACTCTCGGGGTCCAGACGTGTGACTGTGCCAAATTTTGTGGCTGTAGCTGGGACGGTGCGGATGCCAATCCCGGACATACACACACACATACATACATACACACATACATAAATACACACCCACATTGAGCTTTATATATTAGATATATAGATGAATTTTATTAATACAAAAAAATTATTACACACAAAAAGTGACATTGATGAGAATAAAAACAATTAAAAAAGGCCAAAACAAATATGACTCTCCAAAAAAATGTCCTAGAATAAGAACCTGATGCTCCACTCCTCCAAAATGTTTGGCAAAAGGTATATATGAAAATGAATGTGCAGTCCTCTATACAATAAATGCAAAAAATGTTCACAAGACACAAATTTAGTTGATAAGAATGTCAAGTATAATAGTAATATGCATCATGACAAGGCATTATGTGCAAAATAAGCAATAAGGTGCAGTTCACTAAAGGTGAAAAAAATAGTTAATACAAGCTATCAATAGGAAAAGGTCTAACTCATATCACATCCTTGTATGACCCATAGGTCATATATTAAAAGGGTAAGGATGGAATATAGAGCTGTATATGCAAAAAGCAAACCAATGAGAGTTCTGTGGTACAGTAAAGGGTGTTTTACTGGATGGGAGATACATTTCTCCCAGCAGATTAATGTTTGGCTGGGTTTTTCCCTAAAGACAGGACCTGCGATGATGTCATGGTCACGTGATCAGCCCATGTGATGTCTACCTCACCGGTGGGAGGGGTTATGGGCTATGTAATGGAGGTTGGTATTTGGCACATGGTGAGTGTGCATGGAAGATACAGGAACGTGGCTGGAGTTAGCCTGAATCTGTTTGCTGGACTGCACATGCTGCAGAGCTAAAGCAGCAAGACTCCAAACAACCCTGAGAATGGCACCTGGCAGATGCTGCAGGACCTGGCAGCCGCTTAGTTAAGCCCGTCCCGTGCAAGAGGTGAGTCTGGGACCAGTGGTTCTCCAAGTTCTCCAAGCTGGAGTACATTTATGTTTTTCCCTTATTTTCTGTTAACCTGCTGTTTGCAAAGTGATATTAAACCACTGAAATTTGACTTTAAGCCTGTGTGTTGCCTCGTTACTGCAGCCCTGCCATTACCTACCAGAGCGAATCCCTACAGTTCGTTTAGTGATACTGGCAAATCTCCAATAGAGAAATGAAAATAACGCAATGAATGCCTATCTGCCACAAACCCATAGATGAGAAAAAGTCCTCAAGAGGTCATAAGCGAAAACCTAGTGCCCGCATGATGTAATAGGAGGAGGAAGGGGAGACCCCACGCATATCGCCAACCCAAGCGTGGCTTCCTCATTGGAAATGGAGGTGAATCAATGGTCACAGAAGGCGGCTTTTTGTGTCATAAAATTAAAATAAACTGCTTACATCTGAGAAGCTGTCGGCGTACATGGAACCGGCGTCCGGAAGCAGAGACTGCGTAGGTGCTGCTGATTGTGCATGAGTGGCTAGACTAACCCATAGTAAACATGAGATGCTGGCGCAGGCGCAGTACACAATAGCGCAGTAAAATGAAAAATAAATATAAATATATAACTCTTACTGATATACTTTTGGTCATAGTGTTTATGTACGTACAGTATATAAATTGAAGGTTAGTTATACACTGCACGTGTTTCTTCACTATTGGTGGTCTCCGCCATTTATTTTTCACTTTACTGTGCTATTGTGTTCATCATATGTTCTCTTTAACATTCAAATATATGTATGATTGGCACTGGCAATTCTTAGCCGATAGGATGTCTTTTGCACTTGCGCAGCTGCCTTTACACTCATTTTCTATCCTGCTTGTGTTAATATTATGGAAGATTTGAATCAATTACGTTTTGTGTATTGCGCCTGCGCATTTGCAGTCCTTGGACGCTCATGTATTCATCTCTACTACTGGCAAAATCTAAGCTGCCAGGTCTTACTGATTGCACCTGCGCAGTAGACGCCGAACCATTCATGTCCTATGCATAGCGCCTGCGCATTTTTCAAACGCTTGTACACACCCTTGATATCGGCAAACCGTAGCCACCATTTGCGGTAATGTTAGACGCCGAGCTATTTATGTCTTATGTACTGTGCCTGCGCACTTTCTGGACTTTTGTATATACATTCTCGTCACTGGCAAAATGTAGCCACTAGGTTTTTGTTTATTGCGCCTGCGCAGAGGTTACTATTAGACACTCACTTCATACTGCGCCTGCATCTCGTGTTTCTTGTTTGCATTTAGATGTCAGCAAACCAAAGGCACACTCCACAGTTCTTCGTGCCCTTGTCAGGAGGTAGTTAAAAATCCGTTTGGTGTGATTCAAGTCCCGACTTGAATGCGGTTTCATGAGGTTGGCACACATTTGAAAGGCCTCATCCCCAACAACAACAAATGGCATTGGCAGTCCTTCAGTGTTGAGAAGAGGTCGTTGCTGTGGAAAATTAAATTCTTAACGATGCCAACGTCGGCCCATGGAAGGGTTTTTAAAAGTCTGTGAGTCATTTCCTTGTCCAAATGAGCCAATGTCCATGGCAACAAATCTACAGTCAGCATCTGCAATAGCCATTCGCACAATAGAATAATATTTCTTGTAATTGAAGTACTCGGATCTGTTTCCAGTAGGTTTCCTTATCTGAATGTGTTTGCCGTCCACAGCCCCCAAACAGTTAGGAAAATTACAATTTTCCATGGATTTAGATGCATTTTGCAGCCACAGTTCAGTTGTGGGTTGGGGGAGGAATTCCTCATGCAGAACTTAACAACATGTTTCTCCAACAATCCCAGAGAGCGTGGACACTCCAATCCTGAATTGGAAATGTAAAGATGATATGGTCTCTCCGGTAGCCAGTAATCTGGGGAACAGAAAATGAGAAACAAAGATCAGTACACTACTTAGGGTGTTAGGGTTAGGGTTAGGCTTAGGGATAGGGTTAAGGATAGGGTTAGGGTTATTAGTGACAGGTGTTTCTTTTTCAAAATAACGTACCTCAGGGTGACCAACAGACGCTCCTCAGCAGGAATGGATCGATGTAGCTGTGTGTCCTGCATGGTGATGGATCCTCGGACACGTTGCAGCAACTCATCGAAGCTCTGTTGTGACATCCTCGTGTAGTTGAAAAACTTCTGAGGGTTTGCACGCAGCTCTGTGTACAAGGAGTGGTAGGGTCCACAGCTCTCTTTGACTTCAACAATAGGGTGTTGCCAGTAGCGACGACGACATCTTCTCCATCTTTCTCTTTTTCTTTCTTCATAACAAGCAACAGCAAAGGCATAAGCCAAGTTCATATCCAAATCCAGATTACAATATAAGCTCTCCATGCGAAGATCCATTTTGTAGCTGGATACCACAGCAAAAGATGAGGATTTCATCTGTACAAGGGTATATATACAGAATTTCAATGACACACGCCCATTGGACATAGCTTGTGTCAAGGAAATTCTGGAACAGCATCTGAACGCATGCGCATAAAAAACGCAAATGCATGTCAAAATGCATGCAAACACTGCGTTTTTTAGGTGGATGATGTGGATAAAAAATGCAGCGTTCACATGTGTTTTGACATGCGTTTGCGCATGCAGATGATACGCAAAGCACATATACACAAATGTGAACTTAGCCTTAGATTTCTCATCTTCTTACCACCATCAGTCCAATGGCCAAGTGGAACGAGTCAAGCAGATCCTGGCTAATTTTTTCCGGCATTTTGTCAATGCTCATCACAGTGACTGGGCTGAACCCCTGCCTTAGGCCGAATTCTCTTACAATAACCATGTGAGCGAGTCTTCGGCCAAATCTCCGTTTTTTGTGGTCTATGGTCAACACCCCAAAGTGCCGTTCCCTGTGACTGTCATCTCCGATATTTCAGCTGCCGATTCCCTCGTCAGGAACTTCTCTGAGCTATGGAAGGACACCAAAGCGTCTTTGGTAAAATCTCCGAATGGGTGAAAAGACACGTGGATAACAGATGTCTGGATTCACCTCTGTTTCATTCTGGAGATAAGGTCTGGCTGTCAACTAAGTATATCCGCCTCAAGATACCAATACCATCCTATAAATTGGGTCCTTGCTTCATTAGTCCCTTCAAGGTGTTAAAACGGATTAATCCAGTAGCCTACAAACTCAAACTCCCGGCCTCCTTGCGAATCCCCAATTGCTTCCATGTGTCTCTTCTCAAACCTCAGTTCTTTCTTCAAGGTTCCTGGTGCCACTCCGACTCCTGTCAGCGCTGAGGAAGTTTTTGAGGTAGAGAACATTTTGGCCACCAAGAAGATAAGAGGGAAGACCTTCTTTCTTGTGGATTGGAAAGGATTTGGTCCTGAGGAAAAGTCCTGGAAGCCCAGGGAGAAAATCCATGCCCCTCTCCTGGAGAAATTTTGGACAGGCTTGAAAAAGAGGGGGCGTAAGAGGGGCTACTGTAGCGTCCGCATCTCTGCCTGCAGTCCCTCTCTCCCTGCAGAGACATCAGAGTAATCACCACCAAGGCTCCCGTCCTGCCC
This sequence comes from Dendrobates tinctorius, assembly GCF_039654945.1. Lineage (NCBI taxonomy): Eukaryota > Metazoa > Chordata > Amphibia > Anura > Dendrobatidae > Dendrobates > Dendrobates tinctorius. The sequence continues at coordinate 5,975,967 of NW_027361754.1, forward strand.
CTTCCAGGTCTGCTGCCCGGGGTGCACGTACTTCTAACAGGTCTCCGGGCACTGTGCTTATAGCGCGTGCACACTTCCTCTCTCTTAAAGGGGCCACGCGCATTCCTCTAAAGTGTCCCCAGCCAACTGCCTGTTTGTTCCTAACACGCTTGTCAGTTCTCAGGTCCCTGTACTTGTATCCAGGTCTGGTGCACCCGACAGTGCTCACCTCAACAGCAGCAGAGCCAGCTGCACACGACAGTGCTCACCTCAATGGCAGCAGAGCCAGCGGCACCGGCCAGTGCTCACCTCAATGGCAGCAGAAACAACTGAACCAGTCAGTGCTCACCTCAACAGTAGCAGTGCCAGCTGCACCCACCAGTTCTCATCTCTCCGTCAGACTTTCCTGTTTGTACCTGCGGTTCCTTTCATCATCTCTACCTGCCTGCATCTGTTGGACATTCCCCCGGGCCATTCCAGCTATCCGCGCCTAGGGGTCAGCCACCATCTTCCCAAGGTCAGTCCTGGAGTAGCACCTGCATCACCTCCCTTGTCTCTCCACGGACTGCAGTGTCGTCAGCTGCTGCGTGTCTGTTGTCAGATTGGGTGAGGCTCCTAGTCACACCCATCCAGGTCTTCCTTGGGCTTTGGCACAGGGATTCCACTACCCAGCCCGTTACAGATATACTGCAGTTCTGATGCCTTCTTAGTAAGGCTATGTTCACACTGCGCATGGGAGAACATGTTCAGTGCATGTGTTATAAAATCTCTGATGCACAAACCAACTGTACTTGTAGCCCCCATGTGTCTGCAGACCTTTTACTGTAAAGCACAGCAGATTAGATACAAAGATGGTGAGTCACTGCAAAAAAAATGTCCTGCATGGTTTGCTTTTTTGACGTCACTGGCTATATAGTGGTATACTCACACCCTATACCTCTTACATATGCACTGCATGTGAACAATTCCCTGATAAAACCAGTTATTTAAAGCCAACCAGCAAAATCATAAAGTTCTTATCAGTTGTTATTGCTACTGCCAAGCCTCGTGCCTCAGCTCTTATTGTAGCCTCCAAGCTACATGCCTCAGCTCTTATTGTAACTGCCAAGTTACGTGCCTCAGCTCTTATTGTAACCGCCAAGCTACGTGCTTCAGCTCTGATTGTTACCACCAAGCTATGTGCCTCAGCTCTGATTGTAACTGCCAAGCTACGTGCCTCAGCTCTGATTGTAACCCCCAAGCTATGTACCTCAGCTCTGATTGTAACCCCCAATCTACTTGCCTCAGCTCTGATTGTGACCATCAATCTACTTGTCTCAGCTCTGAGTGTAACCACCAAGCTATATGCCTCAGCTCTAATTGCACCACCAAGATATGTGCCTTATCGCTGATTGTAACTGCCAAGCTATGTGCCTCCTCTCTGATTGTAACTGCCAAGCTACGTGCCACATCTCTGATTGAAATCGCCAAGCTATGTGCCTCAGCCCTCATTGTAACAGCCAAGCTACTTGCCTCAACTATAATGCGTAACCATCAAGCTACATGCCTCAGCTCTAATGTGTAACCCCTAGAGATGGTGCAAATCAATTGGCAGCAAATGAAGCCAATAGGATACATGAAGCCAATTGGATACTTGAATCCAATCAGCTACATAAAGTCAATCAGTTCCATGCAGCCAATTGAATACATGAAGCCAATCGGTTCCATTCTGTGGAGTGTAAGATTGTAATTTCTGAACAGCAATTAGGAATTCACTTTTTTCAGCTTTTCGTCTTCAGCTCCATAACATTATCTGCTGCCTGTCTATTATGCCGTAGTGTATAATTTTATTCATATAAAGTGTACATAGTATTTTATAAGGGTACAAAGCAAGAAGACTGACAGTTTAATAGCACGTTTCTTGTGGATGGTAAAATTTTAATTGGGATAAAAAAAAGCATAAAAACAGGATTTCATGAATAATGAGCAGCTGGAAGCTTTAGATAAGGAAGGAAAGACCTAAGAATATCTGTGAGATTACAATACCGATCAAAATAATGTACAAGCCATCCCGCCACGTCACGGCAACCCTTGTGGGACAGTCCCTACTCTAGTATTTAAAACCTTTTCACTTGCCAAGTGACGTGAATGTGAACAAGGATCGAGCAGCTGAACCACTAGTAAAAGCTTACTAGATGGTTTTCCCAGCTCAGAAAGAGGGCGGTCACACCCATATATGCACTGAATGCACAATGAAATGAATAAAAAACGAATCTGAACTGAGAAAAGTAAGTTAATGTGTATGCACAATGTAAGTGCATATTAACACATGACCATTAACCAGAGAAAACGGAAAGCAAAAAACACAAATATCCTGAACTAAAACGTATGCATTATTTGCAGTTTATTTTTTATCTTTTTTTACTTTTTAGTTCAGGATATTTGTGTTTTTTGCTTTCCGTTTTCTCTGGTTAATGGTCATGTGTTAATATGCACTTACTTTGTGCATACACATTAACTTACTTTTCTCAGTTCAGATTTGTTTTTTATCCAGGGCAGTGGTAGTAGATGTTGAGGTAGATCGTGTAGTGCAGTGGTCCCCAACCTTTTTTGCACCAGGGACCGGTTTCAAGCAAGACCATTCTTCCATGGCCCGGCAGGGCGGGGATGGAGGTGTGGCAGGGGCGGGGCTTTGGTCATAAGGGGGCGGGGCTATGGACACAGTTGTAGTGTAGCAGTGCATACTTATAATTAAATAACATTTATAATGTGACTCAACTCACCATAGGTTTTGAATAAGTGTTCCATCACCCCCTTCTCCCCATCATTGCCTTCACCCCATCACTCCCTTCTCCCCATCATTGCCCTCACCCCATCACTGCTGTCTCCCCATCATTGCCTTCACCCCATCACTCCCCTCTCCCCACCATTGCCTTCACCCCATCACTGCCTTCACCCCATCACTCCCTTCTCCCCATCATTGCCTTCACCCCATCACTGCTGTCTCCCCATCATTGCCTTCACCCCATCACTGCTGTCTCCCCATCATTGCCTTCACCCCATCACTCCCCTCTCCCCATCATTGCCTTCTCCCCATCATTGCCTTCACCCCATCACCCCCTTCTCCCCATCATTGCCTTCACCCCATCACTGCTGTCTCCCCATCATTGCCTTCACCCCATCACTCCCCTCTCCCCATCATTGCCTTCACCCCATCACTGCCTTCTCTCCATCACTGCTGTCTCCCCATCATTGCCTTCACCCCATCACTGCCTTCACCCCATCACTGCTGTCTCCCCATCATTGCCTTCACCCCATCACTCCCCTCTCCCCATCATTGCCTTCACCCCATCACTGCCTTCTCTCCATCACTGCTGTCTCCCCATCATTGCCTTCACCCCATCACTTCCCTCTCCCCATCATTGCCTTCACCCCATCACTCCCTTCACCCCATCACTGCCATCTCTCCATCATTGCCTTCACCCCATCACTCCCCTCTCCCCATCACTGCTGTCTCCCCATCATTGCCTTCACCCCATCACTCCCCTCTCCCCATCATTGCCTTCACCCCATCACTGCTGTCTCTCCATCACTCCCCTCATGGCCTTCTCCTCATGTCCCCATCTCCTCCAGGGCCAGGCTACACAAACACAGACCAACACACACACACACACACACATACATACATACATACATACATACACACACACATACACACACACATTATACATACATACACACACCACCTCTCTCCTCTCACCTGCCCGCCGCCCGCGCTTCCTCGCTCTGACACAGCAGCGGCCGCGCTCTCCTCTCTGTGTCAGTCAGAGACAGGAAGCGCGGGCGGCGGGCAGGAAGCTGGACGCAGTGGACGGGTCCTTGCAGCTCCGCTCCTGCTATTCCCTCTTGCAGGCAGCGGAGCTGCTTGGATCGCTCCCTGGCCGCCGCTAAGAACTGCTGCGCGCCGCCCCAGCCCCCGCTACGCCACTGACCGTCCCGGGCTCCCCTTGTGACCGCGGACCGGCAAGGGCACTGCAGCGGCCCGGTGCTGGGCCGCGGACCGGCGGTTGGGGACCCCTGGTGTAGTGTTAGGCACAGAGATGTAGCAGTGCTGAGTAGGTGATGCAGGAAGAAGGCAGAGACACAGCTGAATGCAGTTCCAAAGCTTTACTCACGTTTCTGGCATACACAGGTGTCCGCTTCAGTGCCGTGTCCTCCAGGTGAGGGGCTCAGCCAACTCCCAGGCAGATGGAGCACACCCTTCCAGCACTCCCTTCCAAATGTGCCTTTTCTGAATGTCTCCTTACTAGCGCTAAACTGAAGTACTTGTAGTTATGAATTACACTTAAGTTCCTCTTCATTGCTGTTACTTAGAACTCCACTTGCATCACAGGCAGCTGTAGCCTTTTTTAGGAACTCATTACAATCATATCCCGGCTCACACACGTTGCTACTGTGTCTTCGAGCCTTAGGTGGGAATAAAGTGGTCGCAACTTCTATTCCTCTAGTTTCTGCTGTAGGATCATAAAATGGATAAATGGATAAAATTAAAAAAGATAGACTTTTAGATTTAAATACTGTATGTCACTCTAACCCCCTGGATTTACTTATTTCTCTAGCAGACGAAGAATTGGTGGGAGAGTCTAATATTTTGGACCTCCCTTTATTTGAGGAGGGTGAGGTGGATAATATTCCACACTCTCCCCTTGTTCCTGTTCCAGATAGTATTTCTGAAATTGTTTTAAATACTAATTTTGAGGACTCTAAAAATAAAAATAAAATTAGTAATAATAAAATAAGGAAGGAGTGTGATCGAACTAAAAAGGGGAATATAATAATAGATAATTCTACCTCGGGATCGGCATCTGTATCTTTTTTACCCAAGGTAATGGAGCAAAAAAATACTATGACGAGATACTTTACACCAAAATCATAAAAAAGAAAAAATGTAGAAGGGGAACTTGAGGAAAAAATAATAAAAAAACCAAAAAACAAGAAATCAGGACTGTGTTAATGGAAAATAAAAGTTCTGAAATCGATGTGGGTCGTACTTTTGAACAGGGTGTAGTAAGAATTGGTAATATTTTTAATACTTCTGGACATATCCTCACGGAGGGAGAAATTTCGATTCTGAATAAGGGATTATCTTTTTGCCCTGAAAATACATCTAGAGATATCGATTTATATATGGATTTGCAGCATTTTGTGAGAAAATTAACCCTTAAGCGTCATTTTGCAATAAATCATGCTAGGGGAGAAACAGCGGAAACCAAGGAAGATGGGATAGTTCATTCTCAACTTCGGGGAAAATCCAATTTGTACCTTATTCATAATAAAGGCCATCATTCAAAAACTTTCACTGATTTGGTTTTGAAAGATTTTGAATCCCTTAATTTGAAAAGAAAAAAGATGGGTAATCTTTCTGCTGCAGAAATCAGAGGTTTGAGATCACTAAAAAATGATACCAACATAGTGATTAGATCTGCCGATAAAGGGGGGGTATTGTCATACAGGATCTGAATGTCTATTTAAAAGAAGCGGATCGGATTTTGTCGGATGATACTACCTATGCCATCTCTAGTATTGAGGAGTATGAAAATGCGGTTAAAAACTATAGGGAATTGATTAAATATGCTGATAAGACTGGGATTTTAAATAAGAATGAAAAAGATTATCTTGATATAAAGAACCCTTCTATGGCTATATATTATCACCTACCAAAATTACACAAGAATTTAGTGAACCCTCCTGGGCGCCCCATTATTGCAGGGATTAATTCACTAACCTCTAATTTAGCCGCCTATGTTGATTCATTCATGAACAACTCTGTAAAAAGATTGGGAAGTTATCTCAGAGATTCTACCCATCTTATACAGTTAATTCAAGATATCAGATGGAAAGATGAATATGTGTTCATTACTATGGATGTCACCGGATTATATTCGAATATTGAACATAATATTGGTCTGTCCTGCTTTGAGATATATGTGAATAGGGAGTTGGCTTTATCCATGACACAAAAATTTTTTTTGATTAAAAGTATGGCTTTCATTTTACAGAACAACTACTTCCGGTTTGGGGATGTTATATACCACCAGACGCGGGGGACCGCCATGGGCTCGAGGGCAGCACTTACTTATGCAAAATTATTTATGGCTGTCTTCGAGTCCTGGCATGTCCTTCATGGTGTTTATGGGGCAAATTTAGTGTTATATAAACGCTTCATTGATGACATTATTGTCATTTATAATAACAAAGGGAATGATGTCAAAGAATTTCTAGATGGGGGTGACTAATAATTGTTGGGGTATAGAATTGACTCCACTGATTGATAAGCAGAGTGTTATTTTTTTGGATCTCATTATTTATGTAGACAATTCTGGGAAGGTTTTTACTAGGAATTATTTTAAAAAGGTTGATGCCAATGGCTATGTTCACTATAATAGTGGCCATTATAAACCTTGGCTTAATAATGTTCCCCGCAATCAATATACTAGGATTAGAAAAAATTGCTCCTCAAATACTGTATAACCTTTGCGGAGGGGAGCAAAGTTTTATTAAATAGATTTCAAGAAAAAAATTATCCTTCCAGACTGATAAAAAGAGCATACAAATCAGCAAAAAATTTGACTCAAAAGGATTTAATTTATTCCCGTAAGATTGATAGAGGTGTGGATAATTATGATGCAAATTTTATAACCACTTTTTCTGTGCAGAATTCTCAGATTCGTAGCATATTGGAAAAGCACTGGAAAATTGTTTTAAATGATCCAGTTCTAAATAAGGTGGTGGATCAGAAGCCGGGGTTGATTTTTAGGAGGGCTCCCACCATTAAGAATATTTTAGCCCCAAGTGTTATCTCCTCAAGGGATATTTCACTAAACAGTAGTATACTACATGAGAAAAAAGGCGCTTTTCAATGTAACAGGAAAGGCTGTCAGTGTTGTAGATCTGTAATTGATTCTACTGATAGATTTCACTCCTTTAGTTATCCGAGTGGGGAATTTAGGATCAGATATAGGATGACATGTATGACCAGTTTTGTCATCTATCTGATTCAATGCAAATGTGGGAAGCAACATGTAGGTAGGACATCTCAACCTTTACATAAGAGGATTAATTCCCATAGGTTTAACATTCGGAAGGGATATATGAAACATGGCTTGTCCCGTCACTGCGCAGTGTTCCATCAGGGTTCTGTGTCTCTGACGGTGCTTCCCATAGATCATGTATCCGAACATACCTTGAATAGAATACAAAATTTAAAAAGAAAGGAAACTTATTGGATATATAAATTAAATGCACACCTTATTTAGACATATTTTGGTGAAATAATTAAATGAGTGGGGTATTTGTTACATATGAGGATCTCAAGGGATATGTGGATTTGGTGTGGTCCAGTGGGCTAAGACATGTAAACTACATTTTTGAGTTGTTCTGAAGTGGTGGGTTCGAGTTCATTGTTTTGCATTTTATTTTATCATATATATTTTTTGTTATTTTGGTGTATAAAATTTCCATGATATTGATAGATATGTTATCGGATTTTAATCACAATATTTAAGCATTTTTTATTTATATACATGGTTTTATATGATATATGGGTGTTTCCACAGGAAATGATGTCAAAGAAAGGTGTATTGAAACAGTTTGTGATTGTATTTATTTCCTGAATTTGTGATTGTTTTTTATGCCCTGATGAAGTGGCTGGTTTTTCCACGAAACGCGTAGGCTTATTAAAGAAGTTTTTTATTATATGGACTGCCGAAGGTGCGCTTTTTTCTGGTCAGCGCGGTTTATTCAGCCCGGCTCTTTTTTCCACTTTGGATTTGTTTCATTTACTACCAGCGGGATACCAGCGACGACCGGACCTTTATGAGTGATTCCCAGTTTGTTGTGACTCACACAACTTCAGCAGGTGAGTCTAACTGATTGGGCTTGCTTGCTATTGTGGTTTTTCAAGACAATACACCCTATGTGCGCTTTCCATTTTTGTTTTTTCAAGTAGTGATGAGTATTCCGATACTGCAATATCGGTTATCGGCCGATATTCGCTGTATCGGAGTTCCGATACTGAGTTCCGATACTTTTAGAATATCGAATACCGGAATCGGAAGTTCCCATAATGCAATTGTCACGGTCACGTGTGTCTGGACGCAGATGTTTCCGCAAGGCGAACCCATAACACACGTGACCCTGGATACAGCGCATCCAGTGGGGCGAATTTAAATAATAAAATGTGCAGATGGATACACCGCCTCCACCTGGCGAATTTAGGTATTACACGTTAATATAAATTCTGGAAACCCCGCCTCCAGTACGGCAAATTTAAACAATAAGGGGGAACCTGGGAAACATTAACAATGGTGGGCCCTGCGATAGGGAATAGGGAAGTGGAGACCACCTGAGCTCCCCTGAGCCAGTGTCCCTGCACTCCTTACGTTCCCTATACAGGCTCCGCACCTGTCGCCGCACGCGAACCTTAAACCCTTGCTCGCCCTGAACCTAAACCCTCACTAGGGAGTAGGCCGGTGCGGAAACTAATCCCACCACTGCACTAATAACACACATGAGGGAAAGAGACAATACAGGGGGACACCACTTAGCTTTATGCTCTGTGCTTATGCTCCTGCAACAGAGCCCTCCACCTGCATGCGTCTTCTCCTCCACCCGGATCCATCACCATAACAGGGTCCTTCACCATAGTGCAGCCTTGGAGCAGAGTCCACCACCAGTTGCTGCTGCTTAGTAACAGAGTCCCAAAGATGAGTTCAGCTTCTGCCATGAAGGCAAGCATGCTTGAGTCCAGCTCAGCAGCCAAGTCCCACATGGTGAGTGCCACTCTCCATAGTCGCCACTCCACCAGTCCATGCAGACACTTCCTGCCGACACCATCACTGCGACCCCACCACACCATGCCAGCCCTTCGTCCAGACACCATAGCTGACACACATCCCCCCTGGCTAAGCTGCGCAGGACTCCTCCTCAGCTCCATCCTTCCACCAGGCTCTCACCAACTCAGAATCAATGAATGAATATCACCAGCCGTGATTACACACCCTGAGACTCATTTATAGAGCCCCACACCTGATTCATAATTATGTGCGCATTAAACCTAAAGTGTGATACCACTAACCACCACCGGGGACAGTCAAGTCACTTTGGCAACTTGCCAAAAGGAAAAAAAGTTCACTCTGTGCTTTTAAAACTGTCAGATCAAATTCAGATCATGACAGCAATGAGCCAGTTTGATTTTATTCAGCCAATGAGGAATCCTAAGAAGTGTGGGCACATCCTGTTATGCATGTTAGGCATGTTAACTAATGGCATGGCTGTGATTGGCTGCTGAAATGATGTCATGATGCACTGCACTATAAAAGCCGCCGCCGCCATTTTGGGTTCACTCTCCTGTGAAGTTACTTAGGGACAGGACACTGCTGTTCTGACTCTGAGGGACAGTGTGACCTAGCGATTTGTTTTATTGTGCTTTACCCAGGCTACTTTAGCACCCGCTGTGTGAGAAGCTTTCTTTTGCCTTGCAGTACTGTTCACGGCTGTCTGCGCGGTCTCTGTGTGTGAGTGCAGCTCACGCTGTAGTGTGTTCTGCAGCCACCTCCGGTTGTAGTCCGCTCAGCGTGCGTTACTGCCTCATACATTGTCCTTTTTTGCATTAGTGCTGCTAATTTTTCCAGATTTCTCCTATTAGTGTGGTTCCATCCGTATCCAGCTAGAATATTTGCAAACACTATATAGGAGTAGATAGAGGAGCCTTTCTGCTGGCTTGTGCCCTGCAGCCCCAGCCAGATTAGTATTAGCCTATTTTTTGGAGCCTCATCTATTGCATTGTAGGTTACCTTCCTGCATTGTAATAGCTACAAAAAGTTTGTGATACTATCGGTTTTACATCTTTGGGCACATCCAGTGTCTTTTTGTGAGAAAAAAAAGTTAATAAAGATCACCAAACACTCCACTTTACAGTTGTGTAGGCCACATTAGCGCATATTAAAGTCTAGTACACACTTTATAAAATTAGTGTTTTTTATACCTGCTAGCAGCTGTTCAGGAATAAGCACACTAAGCCCTTAGGCAGAAAAGTACTATCTTTATCAGTCTACCAAGATGAAGAAGGCAGGGAGCAAGGCCCATGATCATGGGCGTGGAGTTTCTGCAGGGAGAGGACGTGGGGATTCTGTGCCTGCTGCGGGCACCAGTGACTCAGTATCCCCCAGTTTTACCAGGGAACAGTCCTTTATGCGCAGCTTTGTAGGAGCTCGCCGTACCCCACTGCTGCGGGACGAACAAATTGAAGCCGTTGTCGGATGGATGGCAGCTAACGCATCGACTTCAATTAGTTCCAGATCCTCTCAGGTCCAGAGCACTGAAGAGCACCCATCTGTCTCTTCACCACATGCCAAATTGCCCAGGCAGTCAGAGAGCCCTGGACAGGAGCCATCTCTACTTCTGTTCTCTGAATCTGTTGGCTTGGAAAGAGGGGGCCAGCCAAGCAGCATTCGAGAATTTGAAGAAGAGGTAGTATGCAGTGATGCGCAACAGCTTTGTCTCTCTGAATCTGAAGAGGCAGGTGGGGCCAGTGCCTATCGTCAGCACACCTCAGTACACATCTGATGATGAGACTCAGATGCCACTTTCTGGTGCGTACTGTGCTGTCGAGACAACCCAGGAGAAGCAGTCATTTGAAGAGGGTAGTGTAGATGATGAGGTCCTTGACCCATCATGGCGTGAGGAACAGGAAGGTGATGGGAGCAGCTCTGAGGAAGAGATTCCCCGAACGGCCAAAAAAGGAGGGAGAGGGAGGGGGCAGACTTGGTTGCCTGTAGCCTCCACTTCGGCACCCATTAGGAGCATGCCTCTTCCAAAGCCCAAAACGGGCGCTCCCAAGACTTGCAGTGCCAGGTCCTTTTTTGACACAGTTGCAGATGGCATTTGCTTTGTCAAATGCAAGCTGTGTAATCAGAAAGTGAAAAGAGGGAAAAGTGTCAGCAACCTCAATACCACAAATATGTGGAAATATGTGCAGACCAAGCACGTGGTGGAGTTACAAAGACACACTGAAGACCTAGGCCAACCTACAGCGCCACCTACCACCTCTTCAGCTCATGTTGTAGCCTCTTCCTCCAGCTCACACACAGCTGGTTCGGCTTCCTCACAGGATCGCCATGGAAGAAACTCTGGCACTGTTGTACAGAGACACAGTGTCATTCCACCCACAGCACCACGTTCCCTCACACTCCCAGGCCAGTCTACAGCCATCGGTAGCACAGGCATGGGAGAAAAGGCGTCCATACACGGCAAACCACCCCCGAGCACAGGCTCTGAATGCTGGCATTGCAAAACTACTGTCCCTTGAAATGCTCTCATTCAGGCTGGTCGAGACTGACACCTTCCGTAACTTCATGGCATTGGCAGTCCCACAATACAATGTGCCCAGTCGCTTTTATTTCAGCAGGCAAGCCATCCCTGCCCTGCAAAAGCATGTGGAGGGAAAAATTAAACATGCGCTACTAAACGCCGTCAGTAGCAAGGTCCACCTGACCACCGATGCGAGGACCAGTAATCATGGACAGGGACGATATCTTTCCCTCACTGCCCATTGGGTAAATGTTGTGGAGCCGGGTACAGATCTTGAGAGTGGCGCTGTACGTGTTCTGCCAACTCCAAGGATTGCAAGAATCCAGTCTGTACACATTGACTCCTCCTCATACTCCAGTTCCTCTGAATCAGCGCTGCAGGAGCCGTCAGTCTACCTCCACATGGACTTGTGAACGTTTACCCGATATGAGCACAGCCATGGCCAAACGTCAACAGGCCGTATTGAAATTAATTTCTTTGGGGAATCGAAGCCACACAGAGGAGGAGCTCTGGAATGCCATCAAGCAGGAGAGCGATGTGTGGTTTGTGCCAGCGATTCTCCAGCCAGGCATGGTAGTGTGTGACAATGGCCGAAATCTGGTGGCAGCTCTGGTCCTAGGCAACCTCACTCACATCCCATGTCTGGCACATGTGCTCAACTTGGTCATGCAGAGTTTTTTGAGGGACTATCCGGATATTGATGCACTGCTGCACAAGGTCTGCATAAAGTGCGCTCACTTGCGGCGTTCCAGCATGGTAAGATCGCGCATTGCAGCTCTGCAGCGCCGATTCCGCCTTCTGGAACATTGCATCATATGTGACCTACCCACCAGGTTGAATTCAACGTTACATATGTTGGAGCGGTTGTGTGAGCAGCAGGCAGCAGTAATGGAGTACCAGCTGTATCAGGCGCAAACAAGTCGCACTGCGCGCCATTCACACTTCACCACAACCGAGTGGGCCCCTATGAAGGACATCTGCTACGTTTTGCGTGCCTTCGATGATTCCACGTGGATGGCGAGTGCAGATGATGCACTAGTCAGCATGACTATCCCCCTTATCTGCCTGCTTCAAAAAACACTGCAAGCACTAAGGGAGGAGGTTGTGGAGAGGTGGAGGATGAGGAGTCACAAATGCCATCTGCTTCTGGACAGTCTGCGCAACGTGGTTCCTCACAAAGGCCTAGGCAGGGGACACTTTGTGAGGAGGATGAGGAGGAGTCAATGGAGGAGGAAAACATCTGTCCAGAGGAGGGAGGTACACAATGCTCTAGTAGTCAGTATGTAGAGCGAGGGTGGGGTGATGCAGAGCAGGCAGAGATGACGCCTCAAGCAGGGGACAGCGTTTCTTGGCCAGATGGCAGTCTGCAGCACATGGTTGATTTCATGCTGCAGTGCCTGAGAAACGACCGCCGCATCGCCCACATTCTCAACACGGCTGATTATTCGGTGTACACCCTCCTATATCCTTGCTACTGGAACAACATACAAAGCCTCATAACACCGTTGAACCGGGAGCGTAAAATGCGGGAGTACCAAGACACATTGGTGCATTCCATCATATTCTCCATTCCACCCGAGAGCAGTGCTGCTAGTGCTTTACAAAGCAGATCAGTGCGTCGAGGCAGTGGAGGAAGCTCTGCACAAAGAGGGAGCAGAAGCAGCGCCTCAGCACAAGGCAAGACCAGTATGGCCCAAATGTGGCAAAGTTTTGTGTCCCCGCCACAAATGTCTACGCCATCACAGTTGGCTCCAGTCAGCAGGAGGCAACGTTTCCGTCAGATGGTGACAGACTACATGTCTTGCCCTCTCAGTGTTCTCCCACTCGGCTCTTCCCCCTTCAAGTTTTGGGTATCTAAGCTGGATACATGGCCAGAGCTTATCCAGTATGCATTGGAGGTGCTGGCTTGCCCTGCTGCTAGAGTGTTATCGGAACGCGTCTTTAGTGCCACAGGTGGTGTACTAACAGACCGTCGCATGCGACTATCCTCCGATAACGTTGACCGGCTTACTTTTCTGAAAATGAACAAGGCCTGGATCTCGCAGGAATTTGCCAGTCCTCTTCCAGATTAAATAATTGGTTGGTAACAGTATCCAGGTCTCCTGTTGTGTGCTCCACCACCGCCAGTTGCTGCTCAGAAGTGCCGTCTGCACAGTCAACACTTGCTCCTATGCTATTGGGGTTCAGTAACGTCAGCTGATCCCCTGCTGTGTGTCCAACAATTTCTCCTGCTCCGACCACACTCACACTACTACAGATATTAAACTTGCTCCAATTAGGCCTTTGGCTACACTCTGTTTCTACTGTAATCCCTGGGCTCCAACACCGCCAGTTGCTGCTCAGAAGTGTCTTTGGCATGGGTACTCCCTCCTGCCCAGCCTGGTTTCAGCACACCAGCTGTTTCCGGGTAGTGTCAACGTCACTTTGCCTCCAATACGTTGTCCTGTCGTGTTGCGGTCGGGTTAGCCGACTCTATGGTGCCTGCAGTTTAGGTACTTCCTATGTGGGCTGCGGGATCTGGCAATGAAGGCTGGTTCCGTAGTGCCAATAGGACAAGCTCCCCCTGTTGGACTATGGGTTTCGGTAACTCCGGCCGGCTCGCGGCCTTGCAACTTTTTTTTTCATGTGTACCTTCTGCTGCCTATCTGAGTTCCAGTACCATTAGCAGGTTCTTTGGAAGTCAATCTTGAATATGTCCCCCTGGGTTCCAGTAACATCAGCTGGTTCCAGGCAGAGCCTTTGGCTTAGGTACCTCCTTCTCGGTATCCGAGTTCCACCAACGTCTGCTGGTCCTTGGTAGTGCTTTCTGGCACAAGTACCTCCTGCTTAGTAACCGGGTTCCAGTACCATCAGCTGGTCCTCGGTAGTTCCATTGGCTCTTGTACCTTCGGCTACCCATCCTGGTTCCAGTACCGTCAGCTGGTTCTCAGCAGTTCCTCAGCCTTCTTGTACCTTCTGGTACATTTCCAAGTTCAAGCTTTTTGAAATGGTTTTTGGTAATCACTCTGGATCTCCCTGACGACGACCCTAAAGACGACGACCCTGAAGACCACCCCGAAGAAGACGACGACCCCGAAAACGACGACCCCGAAAACGACGACCCTGAAGACCGCCCCAAAGAATTTAAAAAAATGTAAAAAAATTAATTCCTGCTATTCCATTTGATTGGGCTAAACCTCTATGCCTTTAATGTCTCCTCCACCTCCCCCAATACATTCTACATTATTCTTAGTTGTTTTCCATCATGTAGAATTAACCTACATGGAAAGTAAGGGTTTTTTCATTCCGATATCTGTGTCCCATTGACTTGCATTGGTTTACGGTATCTGAATCGGCGATATCCGATAATTTTGGGGTACCGGTCCGATCCGCTATTTCCCGATATCGGACGGTATCGCTCAACACTAATTATATGTATCACACACAGCCTCGGATACCAGCACCCGGCCTTTGACGCTTAAACTTAGAGAAAGGCTCTGCACTAGCCCCAGTCCCCAGCTCTCCTCCACACGTTCCGTCCTTTTCAATCTTTCTTCTGAAGAACTGATCTTCCTCTTCCTTTCCTTCCCAGCAGCTCCAGCTCACAGGAGGCTGCTGCCTAAGCGTCCTCTCTCTGCTTCCCCCTCTGCAGAACTGCTCCTCATTTCCTGTCAATTTTCCCCCTTTCTAGTGCAAACTAAGCTCCACCCACCTCCCAGCACCCTTCATGAACCAAGCAGGGGTCATAGAGGGTGCTCTGCTGTTCTAAGGTTTCCGTGCTGGGTGCAGGTGCTGGAGTCTGGTCAGGTGTCCCCATCTTACCTGGGTAGTGGGGTACCACACCTCAGGAGGAGGTGCAGTACCTCTGTGGCGACTGAACCCTCAGGGGTGCAACACAGCCACATGAGATTAATGTAGGGGGGAGAGTCCACTGCAGCTCCAGCCAAGTACCTCCAATGGAGGAAGAAGTGCAACAGTAGTGAATGACCATGGTCAAAGGAGCGCACAGGACATAAAGTAGAGATGGTTATCTTTAATCCACAACGCATTTCGACGGTAAGCACTGTCTTCAACAGGTGACAGTTTGATAATGACAGACAGGGAGGGATGTTTAACCCCTTCACTACCAAGGGTGGTTTGCACGTTAACTCCCGGGTCAATTTTTACAATTCTGACCACTGTACCTTTATGAGGTCATAACTCTGGAACGCTTTCATGGATCCTGGTGATTCTGACATTGTTTTCTCGTGACATATTGTACTTCATGGTAGTGGTAAAATTGCATTCAAATAACTTGCATTTATTTGTGAAAAAAACGGAAATTTGGCGAAAATTTTGAAAATTTTGCAATTTTCCAACTTTGAATTTTTATGCCCTTAAATCACAGCGATACAGCACACAAAAAACTTAATACATAACATTTCCCACATGTTTACTTTACATCAGCACAATTTTGGAACCAAAATTTTTTTTTGTTAGGAAGTTATAAGGGTTAAAAATTGACCAGCGATTTCTCATTTTTGCAACACCATTTTATTTTTAGGGACCACTTCACATTTGAAGCCACTTTGAGGGGTCTATATGATAGAAAATACCCAAAAGTGACACCATTCTAAAAACTGCACCCCTTAAGGTGCTTAAAACCACATTCAAGAAGTTTATTAACCCTTTAGGTGCGTCACAGGAATTTTTTGAATATTAAAAAAAATGAACTTTTAACTTTTTTTCACAAAAAAAATACTTCAGGTTCAATTTTCTTTATTTTACCAAGGGTAACAGGAGAAATTGGACTGCAAAAGTTATTGTGCAATTTGTCCTGAGTACGCTGATACCTGATATGTGGGGGGGAACCACTGTTTCGGCGCATGGCAGACCTCAGTAGGGAAGGAGCGCCGTTTGACTTTTTCAATGCAAAATTGGCTGGAATTCAGATCGGACGCCATGTCGCGTTTGGAGAGCCCCTGATGTACCTAAACAGTGGAAACCCCCCAAGTGACCCCATTTTGGAAACTAGACCCCCCAAGGAACTTATCTAGATATGTGGTGAGAACTTTGAACCCACAAGGGCTTCACAGAAGTTTATAACGTACAGCGGTACAATTAAAAAATCATATTTTTTCCACAAAAATGATCTTTTCACCCCCAATTTTTATTTTTCCAAGGGTAACAGGACCCTAAAAGTTATTGTGCAATTTGTCCTGAGTACGCTGATACCCCATATGTGGGTGTAAATGACTATTTGGGCGCATAGCACAGCTCGGAAGGGAAGCAGCGCCATTTAACGTTTTTGGCTAGAATTGAGATCGGACACCATGTCGCGATTGGAAACCCCCTGATGTACCAAAACAGTGGAAACCCCCCACAAATGACACCATTTTGGAATCTAGACCCCCCAAGGAACTTATCTAGATGTGTGGTGAGAACTTTGAACCCCCAAGGGCTTCACAGAAGTTTATAACGTACAGCAGTACAATTAAAAAATCATATTTTTTCCACAAAAATGATCTTTTCACCCTCAATTCTTATTTTTCCAAAAGTAACAGGACCCTAAAAGATATTGTGCAATTTATTCTGAGTACGCTGATACCCCACATGTGGGTGTAAACCACTATTTGGGCGCATGGCAGAGCTCAGAAGGGAAGCAGCGCCATTTGACGTTTTTGGCTGGAATTGAGATAGGACACCATGTCGCGTTAGGAAAGCCCCTGATGTACCAAAACAGTAGAAACCCCCCACAAATGACACCATTTTGGAAACTAGACCCCCCAAGGAACTTATCTAGATGTGTGGTGAGCACTTTGAACCCCCCAGTGCTTCACTGAAGTTTATAACGTCCGGGCGTGAAAATAAAAAAATCGTATTTTTTCCACAAACATGATCTTTTAGTCCCCATTTTTTTATTTTCCCAAGGGTAACAGGAGAAATTGGACCCCAAAAGTTGTTGTCCAATTTGTCCTGAGTACGCTGATACCTCATATGTGGGAGAAAACTACTGTATGGGCACACGTCGGGGCTCGGAAGGGAAGTAGTGACGTTTTGGAATGCAGACTTTGATGGATTGGTCTGCGGGTGTCATATGCGTTTGGAGAGCCCCTGATGTACCTAAACAGTGGAAACCCCCCACAAGTGACCCCATTTTGGAAACTAGACCCCCTAATGAACTTATCTAGATGTGTGGTGAGCACTTTGAACCCCCCAGTGCTTCACAGAAGTTTATAACGACCGGGCGTGAAAATAAAAATATCGTATTTTTTCAACAAACATCATCTTTTAGTCCCCATTTTTTTTATTTTCCCAAGGGTAACAGGAGAAATTGGACCCCAAAATTTGTTGTCCAATTTGTCCTGAGTACGCTGATACCTCATATGTGGGAGAAAACTACTGTATGGGCACACGTCGGGGCTCGGAAGGGAAGTAGTGACGTTTTGGAATGCAGACTTTGATGGATTGGTATGCGGGTGTCATGTGCGTTTGGAGAGCCCCTGATGTACCTAAACTATTGAAACTCCCCACAAGTGACCCCATTTTGGAAACTAGACCCCCCACAGAGCTTATCTAGATGTGTGGAGAGCACTTTGAACCCCCAAGTGCTTCACAGAAGTTTATAACGCCTGGGCGTGAAAATAAAAAAAACATTTTTTTCCGCAAAATTATATTTTTGCCCCAATTTTTTATTTTCCTAAGGGTAACAGGAGAAATTGGACCCCAAAAGTTGTTTTGTAATTTGTCCTGAGTAGGCTGATACCCTACATGTGGGGGTAAAACACTGTTTGGGCACATGGCAGAGCTTGGAAGGGAAGGAGCACCATTTGACTTTTTCAACGCAGAATTGGCTGGAATTGAGATCAGACGCCATGTTGCCTTTGGAGAGCACCTGATGTGCCCAAACAGTGGAAACCCCAAATTATAACTCCAACCCTAACCTCAACACACCCCTAACCCTAATCTGAGCCCTAGCCCTAACCCTAGCCGTAACCCTAACCCTAGCCCTAGCCCTAACCCTAACCCTAACCCTAGCCCTAACCCTAACCCTAACCCTACCCTAACCCTAACCCTAGCGGGAAAATGGAAATAAATACATTTTCTTTTAGTTTTATTATTTTTCCCTAACTAAGGGGGTGATAACGGGGGGGTTTGATTTACGATTTATGGCGGTTTTTATGTTTGCCGGCTGTCGCACGCTAAAAGACGCTTTTTATTGTAAAAATAGTTTTTGCATCACCACATATTGTGAGCTATAATTTTTCCGTATTTTGACCCACCGAGTCATGTGAGGACTTATTTTTTGCGGGACGAGTTGACGTTTTTATTGGTACCATTTTCGGGCACGTGACATTTTTTGATCGCTTTTTATTCCGATTTTTGGGGCGCAGAATGAACAAAAACCAGCGTTTCATGAATTTCTTTTGGGGGGTGCGTTTACACCGTTCCGCGTGCGGTAAAATTGATAAAGTGGTTTTATTCTTCGGGTCAGTACGGTTACAGCGATACCTCATTTAGGTCGTTTTTTTATGTTTTGTCGGTTTTTTGCAATGAAAACAATTTTATATAAAAAATAATTATTTTTGTATCGCTTTATTCTGCGAGCTATAACTTTTTTATTTTTTTGCGGATGATGCTGTATGGCAGCTCGTTTTTTGCGGGACAAGATGACGTTTTCAGCGGTACCATGGATATTTATATGCATCTTTTTGATCGCGCGTTATTACACTTTTTGTTCGGTGGTATGATAATAAATCATTATTTTTTGCTTCGTTTTTTATTTTTATTTTTTAAGGGGTTCGCTAAAGGGGTTAACTAATGGGACAGTTTTATAGGGCAGGTCATTACGGACACAGCGATACCAAATATGTGTACTTTTATTGTTTTGGTTTTTTTTATTTTGAAAAAATGGATTTATTGGGGAATATTTTTTTTTTTTTTTACTAATTTATTTAGCGATTTTTTTTTAATTATTTTTAACACTTTTTTTTTTTTTTTTTTACTTTATTACCTTGTCCCAGGTGGGACATCACTGTCCTGTGACAGATCGCTGATCTGTCACATCACAGATCACTGTGACAGATCAGCGATCTGACACAGGCACTGCTGCAGACTTCCTCATGCCTGCGCTTTGCAGGCACTGAGGAAGCCAGCTTCCTCAGGCCCCCGTCGCCATCTTGGATTCGGGGGCCTGGAGGAAAGGAGTCCCCCGCAGCAGCGCTGCACATTGCGCTGCCGTGGGGGGCTCAGGGAAGCACGGAGGGAGCCCCCTCCCTGCCGATGCTTCCCTTTAACCCCCGGTACACCGCGATCGCGTTTGATCGCGGTGTGCAAGGGGTTAACGTGTCGGGGTCGGTCCGTGACCGCCCCTGACACATTGTGCCGGGTGTCAGCTATGGTAATTAGCTGACACTCGGCCGCGATCAGCGGCGCTCACCACGTGGGCGCCGCTGATCGCGATGACGTAATATTCCATCCATGGTAATTAGGTCCATGGTCACATGGACGGAATATTACGTCAATTGTAGGTAAGGGGTTAAAAGCAGAGCAACCAATGGGAAGCCAAGTGCAATCAACAAATCACATGATAAAATATAATGAAGTTGCAATCAAAACAAGAGACATATTAACAACACTAAAATAATTGTGAATAAAAACAAGATAAAAAGTAATAAAATTATAAATATATATATAAGCATAAAAACAATTAAAAAGTTATTGAATCTTACTATTGAAAAAGTTACTAAATAATCTTATTTTTTTAATTTTGTTTACATTGTTTTTATTCTTTTAAATTTATATCATATTTTATCATGTGATTTGTTAATTACACTTGGCTTCCCATTGGTTGCTCTGCTTTTAAATATCCCTCCCTGTCTGTCATTATCATACTGCCACCTGATGAAGATGGTGCTTACCGTCGAAACGCGTTGTGGATTAAAGATAACCATCTCTACTTTATGTCCTGTGCGCTCCTTTGACCGTGGTCATTCACTCCAGTGGTAGAATAGTCAGAGAGCGTGTGGGTGTCTAGGTGTGCGAGGTTTCTGCGGGGGTGCGCTTGTTGCTGCACATGGGTGACAGGTGAGTAGGACAGGGATGAGAAAGTGAGTAGATGGTGGTCGGTTAGAGGGAGAGGGGATGTGGTGAAGTTAGAGAGCAGAGGCGGGTGAAGACCAGGTCTAATGTTTATCAGCCTGTGTGAGTGGCTGATGAGGACCACTGAGCAAGTCCAAAAGCTGAAATAAGGGACAAAAGTTTGGAGGCTGTTGACTGAAGGGTATCAGTGGGGATGTTGGAAGTCACCCATGATGATAGTGGGGATGTCAGTGGAAAGAAAGTGAAGAAGCCAGGTAGAGAATTGGTCAATAAAGGCATCCATCCATCTAATCTATCCTTTCTTATATCTAGCGATCATCTATTTATAATCTATCCAGTATCTATATCTATCACCTATCATCTATTATTTATCTATTTTCTAACATCTATCCATAATCTTTTATCTATCTATACATCTATTATATATCTATTATATACCTAATATCTATTATTTATCTATTATCTAACATCTATCTATAATCTATTATCTATCTATACATCTATTATCTATCAATTGTCTACCTAATATCTATCTATTATCTATCTATACATCTATTATCTACCTATCTATCTCTTATCTATCTTCTATCTGTTATCTATTTATCTATCATCTATTATCTATCATCTATCTATTCATTATCTATCATCTATGTCTTATCTATCTCTTAGATAATAGATAATAGATAAATTTATAGATAATAGATATCTATTATCTATCCATTATCTACCTATTCCCTAATATCTATCATCCATTATCTGTCTATCATCTATTATCTATCTATCATCTATATATCATCTACCTATCATCTATTATCTATCATCTATTATCTAACTATTATCTATCTAGCATCTATTATCTATCTTCTATACAGTTGTATGAAGATTTGTGGCTATTTTATGGGATGAGCTGTAGTTTTTACACTTTTTTGGGGTTCCTACGACTTTCTGATTCTCTTTATTCCATTTTTGGGGAATTCAAACAGCAGTCAACATTACCAAATATGTTATTTTTAAATATTTTCTTTTTTTGCAAAAAGTGAATGTAAGCTTCTAGATATACTTTTTTATATATTTATTTTTCCCCTTTTTTATTGGACCCTATAGGGGACTTGAACTGGCAATCACTTGATCACTTGTACAATCCACTGTAATATTGCAATGTATTATAAAAGTAACAATCTCACACTAAGCTTTGTAGGTTTACAAACTTGGCAGAGACAGTGGCCTTCAGTCCCCCTCAGATGTCATTGCTATCAGCACCCCACAATTGCATCGGGGGGTCATGGCCGTCATAAAGGACACCCCCTACTTATGTCTAACCTCTTAAATGCTGCTGTTACAATTGATAGTGGCATCTTTAGGAGTTAAACTGCTATAATCAGAGTTAGGGAGTTACACATCAGTTGACATAAGAGCCATATACACCCTGCACACATCTAATGTAAGTCTATCTGATACCTAATTGTCTGGCTCAGTGGTTAGCAGGGTCCTAGGTTCAAATCCCACCAAGGACAACATCTGCAATGAGTTTATATGTATTCACCATGTTTGTGTGGGTTTCCTCCGGGTTCTCTGGTTTCCTCTCACACTCCAAATACTTTCTGCTGGAGGAATCTAGGTTGTGAGCCCCAATGGGGACATTGATGATGATGTCAGCAAAGCTTTATAAACATAAAATAAAGAAATCTATTGTCTGTCTTATATCAATCTATTATGAATGTGTAAGAAGAGGAGCCGAGACAGAGTCAGCGGTTTCTGGTGCACTTTGGGGCCAGAACTATCGGGACTGTCACCACTGTTGCTGGGGGAAGGTTCTTCTGGGAGGGGAGGACCTTTGCAATGGACAGCAGGAGGTGCGGGGGAGATTAAAGGGACTGAGCATGGGAATGTGAGAGACTTGGCGGGAAAGCGACAGGAAAACAAGGAGGTTGACTCCCTCCCCACTGCTCCGACTGCTAACTCACGTCATCCATCCCCCAGCGTTCTGACTTTCAAATTGACTGTGTCACTACCGAGCTGTCTTCGTACCCTTCTTTTCTGGATGGCTCCTTCCTGACCGCAGTTGCAGATAAGCTAACATGCTCCGCTTTTAGAGACTACTCCAGAGGACTGCAAGCTGCCGCGGTCTGCGAGTGTGCCCACGGTTCGTGTCCGGCGCCATTCCAGAGGAATCTACATAAAAGACTGTTTCTACGTTCCAGCGCACCCAAGCCAAGCGGGACCGGATATATTTTTGTTTCTCCGTAACAGAGCCAGAGACATTGTCCACGATCTGCGACGCCGTCGGTAGATATTCCAGCCTTTGCCCAACAAGAAATGCAAGCGATAAGTTTTCTTTTTTTTATATCCCATTGTCGCCATTACTGATCTCGTCTCCCCATGTGGAGTATTTCTTGCATAATAACCTGTTCTAGTAATCTTGTTAACCCCTTCTCTGCCTCTGGCTCTTCACTGCATCCAACGAATCTCTTCCCTTTACAAATGTAATATTTTATTTTCTTCTATTTGCTACTTTAGCTCTTCATTTTCTGTCTCACCATCCATCATGAGCACTGACAGTGATGATAATGGTAATATTGGCTGATTCCATGGCAGGACGTATGTGTTCTCTCTTTCTATGGCCGACACATCTGGGAGTCCAGATGTTAATTATAAGGGTCCCGTCCTTATTATCATACTTGCTGGTTTGCTCGTTGTTGATCTGTTTTGACAGAGACTGGACTATTCATAATTTTACTCATTCACTTACATATTGTCATAACACTAATGAATCACATAAAGAGATCGGGTTGAAAAAGCTCTAAACTTAAGGGTCTCCATTACTGGATTTACACATAAATTTTGAGTTTATTGCATGGTAAAACTTTTCACTTTATTCATGGTTTTCGGGATGCTAATGAATGGAAACATTATAGAAATCTGTTCTTGTATTTTTTATTTCCAAACCAAGGATAAAAAGATGCAACATAGTGTTTCCACGGGTCCATACAGATGGTAGAAACGGTGCTGTCATATTGCATTGGCACTGCTTTTCTCTCCATTATTCGGATCCAAAATGTTTCCATTAAGAACCAGATTGATGGTGATACATTCTTTCCAATGATATCTGCCATTATTGGGCATCATTTATCCTCAAATCAATCAAAAACTATTGTTTTTGGCTGTTAATTTCTGATTTTGTATTAATTTTTAATTTTAGCTACAGATATTAATAAATACTTCCCATGGCAAAAGTTATAATGTTATTATTTAACGGCCTTCGACTCAATATTGAACCGTGGCGACTTGATGGATGAACGCTGTGTAGGAAGATCAATCTTGTGCATCCTAGATTGGTCACAAGGGTCTTCCTCACCATTACAATGATAGTATTAAGCCATCAGGTTGCTGGTGTTCCTCTTCTTCTTGTTCATTCTACTCTCCCGACCATGATGTCCTTCTCCAGTGATTGCATTCTTCACGTGATGTCTCCACAGCAGGCAAGTAGCTTGGTGATCCTTGCTTCCAATGACTTGTCTGGCTTGATTTTTTCTAAGATTGATTTGTCTGTTCTTCTTGCCACACCTGGTATTGATATCTTTCTCCAGCACCACATTTTGAAGGCTTTGATTCTTCCTCTGTCTTGTTTCCTTATTGTCCAGGTGTCGCATCCATATGTTACTACAGAAAAGACCAGACTATGTACGAGCCATGTCTTCCTCACTAGTGAAATGTTCCTCGATTTGAAGACCTTATTCAGTGACTTAATTGTTGATTTGCCCATAGCACTTCTCCTATTTGCTTCTGATGTCGTCGCTGCATTAAGACACCGAGCCCTGGATATTCTGACCTTTCACTATTAGATTTCAACCATCTCTCTGATTTTGTTTCTTTGATTACATTTAGCATCGGTGCCGTTGATGTATTTTCAATATTTCAAATCATGTGTCATCTTGGAATAAAGAAGAACATTAGGTACTTTATCTCCTGGTTTACCCCACTACAAGACATCAGTGATATATTTCCATGTTGACCCCTACAAGCCGTCAGTCATATTGATGTCATTGATTACTTTAGATTTTTTTGTGTAATACCTCATTATCATCCTAGATGTGAGCATCTATGAATTACGGGTTATGGAGAATTATATACAGACTGGAGCCGGAGTGAGATTTACTAAGCAAAATCAGCCACAATTCTAGAAAAAAAAAGTTGCATAACACTTGTGTATTTTTAGGACTCGTCTGTCACTTTTATAAAATGTTTTTTTAAAACAGGAGACACATTGTAGGAGCATGAATTGGTGTCCTCAATTTATTTAGCATGGGTCGGACTGCAAACAAGTGCTTTGTTTAACCATGGAAAAAGTTTCTTAGTACCCTCATAACACATGGGTGAAAAGAAGTTAAGAGACTACCTGCTGAGTTTGCTTATGTGCTCTCCTGCTTAGTGAGCTATATGTACTGTATGCAGCTGTGTTTCCATGTGGAACTGGCTGTATAGGAGGGAAAACTATTCTAAACTCTTCTCTTTTTTACTTTCAATTCTACATAATGAAAAAATAAAATCTGACAAATATTGTGATTTCTCTGAGACAATTGTTGGCAGTGATCATCTTAGTTCAGAAAATATGTGGGTGCATTAGAGCTATGTTCACACACTAACCTTTGTACAAACCAATGTGTGAAGCAATAGACAAGGAAGGTAAACCTAAACATGTACAAAATCAAAGTTTTTAAAAAACAGATTTCATGACAAACCAATCTGCTTTCCAACTTTGAACATTTCCATAGCACAAAGACTTGATGTCCTCAAATGAACACAGGGTCAAAATAATTGGTGAAAGAAAAAAGGGGATTTTCCAACTCACCATGAAGTTGTTCTCATGCTGTCAGAGCATGGATGGCGGCTCTGCCTAAGCGCAAAGAAACTGTAGTAAAGGACGGCTAATTGGCCCAATGGAAATGCAATTGTCTTTATTCAAGTAAGTATCTTACACAGGACGACTGGAAAAACGTTCATGTCAAAATCAAAGATGGCATCTACGCATTTCAGGAAATCTTGATTAATGGTAGCACCTGAAATGTGTAGATGCCATCTTTGATTTTGACATGAATGTTTTACCAGTCGTCCTTGTAATTTGACATAATTTCATGAAATGAATGGTGGTTATAGAAGCAAACGCAGTCAAAAGAGGCCCCTGTGAAAGTGCAATATATGGGCCCTTTGCAGTTGAAAAGCTCATCATTATTTACAATTCAACATGTTTTGGAGGTAGAAGTGGGCCCCTTACCTTTTGGGCCCTCCTTGTGCAGCTGCACAGGTTGCAACAATGACATGTCCTCTCCAGGGTGGTTATTGTCTGGCCTTTAGCTAGCATCTTACTTTTGTATCCACCTCCTGATCTTACAGTGTCTCCATCTTTTGTAGCGTGGTGCCTACAGTGAGACATGCTGGTGGCAGTGTCCTTATGTGGTGCTCCATGAGCTGAATGTGTCAGGGTTGAGGGGGACATGATCTGCTGGTGTCGGGGGGGGGGGCACATGAACTGCTGGTTGTGGAGTTGAGAACTGTTGGTGTTGGGAAGAGGGGGGACATGGGCTGCTGGTGTCAGAGGGGGAACATGAGCTGCTGGTGTCGGGGGGCAAAATGAGATGCTGGTGTCAGGGGGCAACATGAGATGCTGGTGTCGGGGGGGCACATGACCTTCTTGTGTCAGAGGGGCATATGATCTGCTGGTGTCGGGGTGCACATGAGCTGCTGGTGTCGGGTGAGGGGGAACATGAGCTGCTGGTGTTGGGGGGAACATGAGCTGCTGGTGTCGAGGGGGGCTACATTTCACAGATTGGATCAAGGATTCACAGATGTGCTGCTCTATACTGACAGAGAAGATGCTGCCATCACTCCGGGTCGTCGGTAGATGAGCATTTTTCCTTTTCCAATGATCTTTATTGGTATTTTAAATTTTTTAAAGGGTGTGGGTATAATATGAGGGACCAGATAGGAAAAAAGGGTAATAGGGAGGTAAAATTAATGGAAAGAAGGAATAGGGAAAGAAATAAAAGAATACCCCTATAAAGATAGGGGAAAGACAGGCATACATACATGTACATAACCCTAAAGATGATCATTTTTCCAACATGATACAAAACATATATCTAAGAAAAACAGGGTGACTGTGACTCAGGGGCCAAGTGTTTCCTTATTTGACACCTGGCCACCTATGGGCAGTTCTAAAGAGACAAGTTGTCGTCACTCTCCATCCAGTATCCAGGCTCTGGAGCTCATTCTTGAAGAATAGAAAAAGATGGATGTTGTAATATGTCACCAACTTGTTCCTTCCCGGCCTAGAAGACTCGGTGCCATCTTTACAAATTATGGAGGCCACACAAAATATTAGATGCAGTGGCTTTTGATGTGGGGTGTACTCATTTTTGCATCAACGTATTTCAGTAAAACTGAAAAATGTCTAATGAAAGTTATATTATTAACTTTACCACCATGTTAAGGGTTAAAAACAAATGTCCTATAAAACTCAGACTTGTCAACATTTTGGAGATTGTTCTGGTGTTTAGAGAGACAATGATTAAAATCTTACTTTTCAGAAGGGGTGTACTCATTTATGCTGAGCACTGTACCTATGTATCCGTTGCTACAGAAAAGGTGACGATTTCTAAAGCGGATTCCTTCCCGCCTGTTTTTTTTAGTAGCGCTGTGGCTTCCCTCCAAGTTGAGAAATGAATCTGATCGTCCTCAGTTGTCTGAGAGGCAGAGAAGACGGATGGAAAGAAACTACTGGTTATTAATTCAAGTTTCAAACATCTGGCTGCAATAATCATTAAGAACATCAGCGATAGACCGTTGTAATATGCTAATTGCATTTGCATCCGGTTCTTGATGCAACGCCTGTAAGACAAAGTCATACATATTTATAACCTCAAAATAGCTGACTGAATAATTGCACATTTAAGTAACTTCTTTTTTTCTTGTGTAAAAAGTCATTATATTATTGCAGCTAATTAGCGATGGGAAAATTGAATCATTATTATTTGTGGAGTTAATTTATACTAATTTCACCCTAAGCAATATAAATTCAGACACGCTTCTCTAAATTGCTGAGGCTGATGAAGAGCCAGTAGCGTTCCTAAGGGAGAGATGCGGGTGATGGGGAAGGATATAGGCTTGTGTTCACACGTCAGGAGCCTAAAAGTCAGCACGAATCATAATAAATGATACAAAACTTCACAGTAATGAAATGGTCTGGTCCCAATCACAGGGCAAATCTATTAAATTACAGCACACAAAGGACACATTCAGAGAGTGCTCATTGTAAAGCTGTATAACTAATATAATACTATAATACTGCCCCGATGAACAAGAATATAACTTCTATAATACTGCCCCTATGTACAAGAATATAACTACTATAATACTGCCCTTATGCACAAGAATATAACTACTATAATACTGCCCCGATGAACAAGAATATAACTTCTATAATACTGCCCCTATGTACAAGAATATAACTACTATAATACTGCCCTTATGCACAAGAATATAACTACTAGAGATGAGCGACTTTGCCTTTTTTAGGGTCGAGTTGGGTTTCATGAAACCCGACTTTCTCAAAAGTCGAGTTAAACGAAATTGGCCAACTATAGGGAAAAGTCGGAGGTCCGACTGAAACACGAAACCCAATGGAAGTCAATGGGGAAGCAAAGTTGGCTGGGAGTGGAGGACAGTAAACACACCTACAGTGCCCATTTCAATGCCAACAACATCAATTCTTATTACTTAAGCTTGTCAACCTTAATTTACTTTATAATAATAGTTACGCATTGAAAACTGGGGATTATTTGGCTAAAGTTGTGGGGGGGTAGGGCTGGCTCCACGTTTTCGTGTGCCCAGGGCCAAAGAGTGTCAGTGCGCCCCTTTAACACATACCACAATTCATGATGCTCCGATACGGCACAGAAATATAGGTATAGTACAATGAAAAATGCGTCACTTCTTACATGACATGACTGATATCTATTTTAAATTCTACAATAGCTCAAAAAATGGACAGTATATTACTTCATACAGTATTATGGCCACCACATAGTGCACCATATAGAATAATGAGCCCCATATATTTCTCCATACAGAATAATTGGTCCCATATAATTTTCCATACAGTATATGATGAGCTCCACATAATGCTACAGTATATGATGGTCCCCATGGATGATGCTCCAGTGTCTTATGGGCCCAAATAATGCTCCATATATAATGGGCCCCATTTCTAATGCTCCAGTGTATAATGGGCCCCATAGATGCTGCTACAGTGTCTCATCTGCCCCATTTAGAATGCTCCAGTATATGATGGGCCCCAAGGATGATGCTCCAGTGTCTTATGGGCCCAAATAATGCTCCATATATAATGGGCCCAATTCCTAATGCTCCAGTGTATAATGGG
This sequence comes from Dendrobates tinctorius, assembly GCF_039654945.1. NCBI lineage: Eukaryota > Metazoa > Chordata > Amphibia > Anura > Dendrobatidae > Dendrobates > Dendrobates tinctorius. The sequence goes on from NW_027361754.1 coordinate 6,004,792, forward strand.
CCCCATAAATGCTGCTCCAGTGTCTGATCTGCCCCATTTAGAATGCTCCAGTATATGATGGGCCCCATGGATGATGCTCCAGTATATGATGGGCCCAAATAATGCTCCATATATAATCTGTCCCATTTAGAATGCTCCAGTATATGATGGGCCGCATAGATGATGCTCCAGTGTCTTATGGGCCCAAATAATGCTCCATATATAATGGGCCCTATTTCTAATGCTCCTGTGTATAATGGGCCTTGTAAATGCGGCTCCAGTGTCTGATGTCCCCCATTTGTAATGCTCCAGTATATAATGGGCCTAATGGATGATGCTCCAGTGTATGATGGGCCCAAATAATGCTCCATATATAATCTGCCCCATTTAGAATGCTCCAGTATATGATGTGCCCCATGGATGAAGCTCCAGTGTCTTTTGGGCCCAAATAATGCTCCTTATATAATCTGCCCCATTTAGAATGTTCCAGTATATGATGGGCCCCATGGATGATGCTCCAGTGTCTTATGGGCCCAAATAATGCTCCATATATAATGGGCCCCATTTCTAATGCTCAAGTGTATAATGGGCCCTATAGATACTGCTCCAGTGTCTGATTCCCCCATTTGGAATGCTCCAGTATATGATGGGCCTCATGGACGATGCTCCAGTGTATGATGGGCCCAAATAATGCTCCATATATAATCCGCCCCATTTAGAATGCTCCAGTATATGATGTGCCCCATGGATGAAGCTCCAGTGTCTTTTGGGCCCAAATAATGCTCCTTATATAATCTGCCCCATTTAGAATGTTCCAGTATATGATGGGCCCCATGGATGATGCTCCAGTGTCTCATGGGCTCAAATAATGCTCCATATATAATGGGCCCCATTTGTAATGCTCCAGTGTATAATGGGCCCTGTAAATGCTGCTCCAGTGTCTGATGTCCCCATTTGGAATGCTCCAGTATATGATGGGCCTCATGGATGATGCTCCAGTGTCTTATGGGCCCAAATAATGCTACATATATAATGGGCCCCATTTCTAATGCTGCAGTGTATAATGGGTCCCATAGATGCTGCTCCAGTGTCTGATCTGCCCCATTTAGAATGCTCCAGTATATGATGTGCCCCATGGATGATGCTCCAGTGTACGATGGGCCCAAATAATGCTCCATATATAATCTGCCCCATTTAGAATGCTCCAGTATATGATGGGCCCCATGGATGATGCTCCAGTGTCTTATGGGCCCAAATAATGCTCCATTTATAATGGGCCCCATTTCTAATGCTCCAGTGTATAATGGGCCCCATAGATGCTGCTACAGTGTCTGATCTGCCCCATTTAGAATGCTCCAGTATATGTTGGGGCCCATAGATGATGCTCCAGTGTCTTATGGGCCCAAATAATTCTCCATATATAATGGGCCCCATTTCTAATGCTCCAGTTTATAATGGGTCCCATAGATGCTGCTCCAGTGTCTGATCTGCCCCATTTAGAATGCTCCAGTATATGATGGGCCCCATGGATGATGCTCCAGTGTCTTATGGGCCCAAATAATGCTCCATATATAATAGACCCCATTTGGAATGTTCCAGTATATGATGGGCCTCATGGATGATGCTCCAGTGTATGATGGGCCCCATATATCATTCTCCAGTGTATAGTGCTCCCCAAAAATTGCTCCCAACCTTTAAAACAATTAAATACCTCTCCTTGCTGGGCACTGCTCTACTCTGGACTCCTCAGCGTCACCATCTTCCAGCTCTCTGCACTTGAACTGTTTAGGAAGAGGGCATACCGACGTGATTTCATTGCGCTCTCTGACCTGAATGTCACTGTCAGGAAACGCGGAAGACGTCACGGTGGTGGAGCAGGGAGAGGCAAGTATTGCAAGTGCTATGGCCCTGAACAAGCAGGGGGGCGTGCTTGCTCAGGGCGACGGCAATGGCACAGGGCCCCTCATAGTACACTGGTGTGTCTGACGGCGAGTGGGCCCTCCCACCGGCAGAGACACTTTTGCGTACTATGAGGGGCCCTGTGGCAGTGCCGTCGCCCACGAGTATGCCCCCCCACCTGCTCAGGGAACCGGCACTTTCATCTGCACCTTCTGTGTCACCATGTAAGGTGGTATAGTATGCGGGAAGGGGCACCTGAGTTTCATCAGGGTCAGATTCTGGCTCTGTAGAGTGCGAGGGGAATGTAGTGCTGTGGGTGAATGTGCCAGCAGAATCATCTAGCTGTGGCTGTGCATCAGTGCACTCCATCTCTGATTCATGTTGGACTGGGGAATTCAGGATTTGACTTGATAATCCAGGCATGGTATGTGAAAAGAGCTCCATGGAGTAATCTGAGGTGTGGGCTGCCACATCCTTCACTTTTGGTGGGGGTGAAGGACACAAGGAAAGGGGTTGTTCCTGACCAGAAGCCTGCACTGACGACTCAGTGCTTGCATTTTTTGAAGCTTCAGAAGAGGAGGCGATAGAGCTGGTGGCTGTTTCGGCAATGTAAGACAAAATCAGTTCCTGATACTCCAGCTTTAAAAGCGGTTTACCTACTCCCAGAAAAGGGAGCCTTCCAGGCCTTCTTGAGCCAGACCATGATGCAGGCTCAACACCTCCTGCCTTAGCTGCTATTGTGCTTTTGGCACTACCAGCAGATGCACCACCACCACCATCAGTACCAGCTGGCCCCCCACGTCCACGGCCCCTTCCACCATACTTCCTAATTTTTGTGAAAATGGACCCAAAATACCAGCAGATATATGGTACTGTATCAGAAGCGTACAGCTGTATACAGTCTAGGGATAATTTTAAATCTCCATATATATTTCATGAGTCAGACACAGACGCTCACAGGCTCAGTATGGATTAGACAATAATATAAAAAGTGAAACAGGGTACAGTATCACCAGATACAAGGCATATATAGTATAGTTTAAACATCCTAAATCTCCGTATATGTTTCAGGAGGCAGACACAGACGCTCTCAGGCCCAGTATGGATTCGACAAGAATATAGAAAGTTGAGAAAGGGTACAGTAACACCAGATACCAGGTATATATAGTATAGTTTAAACATTCTAAATCTCCATATATATTTCAGGAGACAGACACAGACGCTCTCAGGCCCAGTATGTGTGACGAGTCAGCTTCAGCTGAGTCAACTTTTCTTTAGAGTGGACCTCTGGGTCGTGGCACCCACCCACCGAGGGTGAGTTGACCTTGTGAGGAACCACCACCTATACAGGGAGTGTCAGGGGCAAGACCAAGGGGGTGAGCCACCACGACTGCTGGAACCAGATGGCTGGCTCAAGGAAGACACAATGTGAGTGTCTGACGACAAGGGACGTGCAGGAAGACGTAAGTTCAAGGTATCTTCAGTAAGGAAAACTTCAGGGTAACATCAGGTGCAAGACATGATAACACAGGGAAAACACAGCAAGGTGCGTGCGAGGGCACGCTAAGGTCCATGGCATGGTACGTGCTAGATGGCATGCCTGGGTACAGGCAAAGGCACGATGACGTCGGACTCCGGACAGCAGGCAACAATCAACAGGGTCATCAGGTTCCGGAGCTCTGATGGCAATAGGCAGGATCCGGGCATCCGGCAAGCAAACCAGGGTTCAGGCAAGGAGGCACGACAGTTTTCAAGACATGGTGCGTGTTAGGGACACACCAGGGTCCAAGGCAAGGTGCAAGGCAGGGTTCAACACACTAGGCATGGTGCGTGTATAGGAGACACGCCAGGGTTCAAGGTCCAAGGTCCTGGGCGCGCTAAGGAAGCCACCAGGATTCAAGATTCCAGGTCCTACGCATGCTAGAGGCACGCCAGGGGCATGGTACAAAGAATGGTCCTGGCCGTGCTAGGAGGCATGCCAGGGTACATCGTTAGCGGCAGGTCCCACACGTGCTAGAGAACATGTTGGGCTTTGAAGTTCAGGACAGATATCCTGCACATGCAGACGGGCACGCCAGGGTCAGGGTTCAAGACAAAAGAGCAGGGCACAGAGCAAGGTACAAGCAAGACAAAGATTCAAGACAGGTCATAGAACACAGAACACGACAGAGAGATAAGGTTCAGGACAGAGCAGCGAAAGAGAAAGACTTGTGCAAGAGTAGCACGAAAATGCACAGTGCGAGAAACAGCATGAGTGCAAGGGAGCACGGAAAACACGACTGGGGCACCGGCAGGCGGTACCGGCTGGAGGCACAGACAGGCGGGCACGACTAGAGGCGGCACGGCTGAGGCACAGACAGGTGGAAACCACTATAGCACTGGCCGGCGAGCACGGCTGAGGCACAGGCAGGCGGGCATGACTAGAGGCGGCACGGCTGAGGCACAACAGGCGGGCACGGGGTGACCAGGCACGTGCAAGAGGGCACGCAGCCACAAGGCAGAGCTAGGCAAAGGTACAGGACAGAGACGCATGCGAGACAGCACGGCAAAGCCTGGTAAGAGAGATGCAAGAGTGCACGAAAAAATGGAGACTAGACACAGAGTTCAAGGCAAGGTCCTGCGCGTGCTGAGGGCACGCCAGGGGCAGAGTTCAAGGCAAGGTCCTGCGCATGCAGAGGGCACACCAGGGGCAGAGTTCAGGACAGAGAGCGGAACATAGGCAGTAGCACAGAGCCGGGTACAAGAGAAGGAAAGCGGAAAGTATGCTAGAGCCCGGAGCCGGGTACAGAGACATAGAACTAGCAGCGGAGCGTAGGCTGAAGCCCAGAGCCGGGTCAAGGCAGAGCCTAGACAGGAAACATAGGATGAAAAACAAGGCAAAGAAGCGCTTAGGCAAGACATAGCGAAATAGGCTAAGGCAGAGAACAGAGGAAGTACTACAAGTCTAAGGATAACAAGGACAAACATGGCACGAAAGAGGACACAAGACATGGCACAGGACAAGAGGCAGAATACAAGCACCGAGCGTGTGCAGAGACGCACGACAGGTCAGAGTGCAGGGGCACAGAATACAGGAAGCAACTGAGCAGACCAAGCAACCATGCAGGGAAGCAACACGATACTCAAGCCCCGACCATAGGAAGGGGCGGTCTGATATAGGGCATTAGCACCTGCACTTCCGGGTCAGGACCAGGGGAGAACTTCCGGTTCAGTTCCTCCATGTCACGTGGACCCGTCCTGTGTGACGCGACCAGCAGGCCGGTAACTAAAATAACAGAACGTGGCAGGTGATACTGTCCTCTGTGACATGGCTCGCAGGCCGGTACTAAAATGACAAGACAAGGGGTAGGGAAACAGTAACAACGGTGGGCCCTGTGATAGGGACAGGGGACATGGAGACCTCCTGCACTCCCCTGAGTCAGTGTCCCTAACGCTCCTAACGTTCCCTATGCCGGTTCCACACCGGGCGCCGCTTAGGATACCTGTCGCCCTAGCACACCCTACACCTATCCCTTGCTAGGGAGCTGGGTGGCGCAGGCACTGGCCCCACTGCTGTACTAATACACACGAAGGAAAAACATAAACGGGAAAACACCACTTAGCTTTACTCTGTTGCACTTGCTCCTGGCAACAGAGACCACCACCAGAATGCAGCTCTCCTCCTGAATCACTGCCACCAAGCTCTGTCAAAGCTGCAAGGAAATCCCCTCTGACTCCTTCCACACCAGGGCTCTGACCGTGCTGCAAGGAGCTCTCTCCAGCTCCTTTCTCCACCAAGGATGGCTGGAAATGAACAATATCACCAACGCTGATTGCAACACCTGTGACTCTTTTATAGCAGAGCCAGCAATCACACCTGCATTATAAACATGTGCACTTAACTAAAGAAACAGAGCGCAATGTTGCTCACCACCACCGGGGGAAACTTAGAACAAATGACACCACAGTGCAATAATCCTAATGGCCACCGGAGGTAAAAACCACACTCTAAGCATAGTTTAGAAAAAAAGGTTACCAGTGCTTTTTATCTGTCCTGATCTGCATGGATCATGACACTCCAGGATCATAGAGAGGATAGCTGGATCAGACTGGGCTGGACCATAGAGAAGGTCATATGATCAGGGAGTCCAGGACCATAGGAAGAATTGCTGGATCAGACTGTGCTGCAACATAGGAAAGGTCACATGATCAGGGAGTCCAAGACCATAAGAAGGATTGCTGGATCAGACTGTGCTGGAACATAGGAAAGGTCACATGATCAGGGTCTCCAGGAACACAGAGAGGATTGCAGGCAAAGCAGAGACGGCTGGTCACACAGCAACAGCGTGCAGCCAAAAGGTAAAACACACATGCGCACTGGCAATGGCAGGCAGCCATGAGATGAGGCGCGCGTGCACACTGCTCCAGGCATCTTGCAGCACAACAGTCACGAGGTGCGTGTGCACACTGCTTCCAGGGGTCTTGCTGCATAAGACATAACGGGCATGATAGTTCAGTGCACGTGCACACTGCTCCAGGAGTCATGTGGCATACCAGACATGGCAGGCATGATGATTCGGTGCGCGTGCACTCTGCTTCAGGCATCTTGCAGCACAACAGTCACGAGGTGCGTGTGCACACTGTTCCAGGGATCTTGCAGCATAACAGTCATGAGGTGCGTGTGCACACTGCTCCAGGGACCTTGTAGCATAACAGTCATGAGGTGCGTGTGCACACTGCGAGACCCGCGGGGTGCCAGCAGGGACCCAGACCTGGGGACAATGAGGCATGACAGACATGACAATGGGGATCATGCAGCGCAAGCAGCATAGCCGGCATGATGGGCATGACAGTATGGATTAGACAAGAATATAAAAAGTAGAAAAAGGGTACAGTATCACCAGATACAAGGTATATATAGTATAGTTTAAACATTCTAAATCTCCGTATATATTTCAGGAGGCAGACACAGATGCTCTCAGGCTCAGTATGGATTACACCACAATATATACAGCAGTAAAAGGGTAATGGATCAGAAGTTTACAGCTGTATACAGTGTAGGGGTCATTGTAAATCTCCGTATATATTTCCAGAGTCATAAACAGACTCTCACTGGCTCAGTATGGATTAGGCCAGAATATAAAAAGCAGTAAATGGGTAATGTATCACAAGCGTACAGCTGTATACAGTGTTGGGGTAATCTAAATCTCCAAATATATTTCTGGAGTAACAGACAGACGTTCACAGGCTCAGTATGGATTACACCAAAATCTAAATAGCAAAAAAGGGTACTATATCAGAAGCGTACAGCTGTATACAGTGTTGGGCTAATTTTAAATCTCGGTATATATTTCCAGAGTCACCCTCAGACGCTCACTCAGTCTGGATTTGATCATAATACAAAATGTTGAAAAAAGGTACTGGATAACAAGATAGCAAGTATAGATATTATAGTGTACAATTTAAATCTCCATATATATTTCTGTAGTCACACTCAGACGCTCACCCAGTATGGAATTTATCGTAATACAAAATGCAGAACAAAGGTACTGTATCACAAGATAAGAGGTGTATATAGTATACGGTAAAATTTTTATCTCTGTATATATTGAAGGAGTAAACCACACACGCTCTCTCCGTATGGATTATACCGTAATAAAAAATTTAGAACAAAGGTACTGTATCAGCAGATACCAGGTGTATATAGTATAAGTGAAAATGTAAATCTCCCTATATATTTCCAGAGTCACATACAGATAGTCAGCATGTATTTCTCCGTGATACCAGCCAGTATACGGTAGTGTGTGAGGAGCGTACAGCTCTATACGGTGTGGGAAATAATGAACGTTCGTTCACTGTGCAGAAGAATAAAAGTATTAGTGCTGTGTAAAAAGCAGTCTGCACAACAGTGTACACACAGCAATACTGCTATAAGGCAGGCTAATAATCAGCGCTGCTGCACACAAGAAAATCCTCCCTGTCACTGGCAGGCAGCCTAATAAATAGTGCTGCTGCACACAAGAAAATCCTCCCCTGTCACTGCACACTAACTGTACACAATTGTGTTCAGCACAAGCACATAAGAACTTCTGTTTACAGGCCTAAGTGTCTCCCTAATGATAAACAGCATCAGCAACCTCTCCCTACTGTAAAGATGGGCAGAAGAAAAATGGCAGTTGGCGGTGAGGGCTTTTATACACACTCCATATGTATGTATTTCAGGAGTCACCCTCAGACGCTCACCCAGTCAGTATGGATTTAACCATAATCCAAAATGTTGAAAAAAGGTACTGTATCAGCAGATACCAGGTGTATCCAGTCTAGGGGTAATTGTAAATCTGCGTCTATATTTCCAGGGTCAGACAAAGACACTCACAGGCTCAGTATGGATTAGACAAGAATATAAAAAGTCAAAAAAGGGTAATGTATTACAAGCTGCATACAGTGTTGGGGTCATTTTAAATCTCCTTATATTTTACCAGAGTCAGACACAAACTCTCACAGGCTCAGTATAGATTACACCAGAATATAAAAAGTAGAAAAATGGAAATTTATTCGAAGCGTACACCAGTATACAGTGTTGGGGTACTTTTAAATCTTCGTATATATTTCAGTCTCAGTAAGCCAGTCCACACTCTCTGCTACAGGAAACTAGATGGATACAAGTACAGACGGAAAGTCGAGTGACTGCAGAAATTTGGGAATTACTAATCATGGGAAAACCTCCAGGGAGAATTCGCAGAGGCGATGCTGACCCTCAATTACTTTCTCTGTGGAGACAGCCAAAATGGTTCTTTGTGAAGAAAGGGTTGCTGTATCGCAGTAGCGTGGATTCCATCCCCGTTACTCGTCTCCATCAAATTGTGATCACAGGGAGAGCTGTAGACATGGTCCTCACTGCCTATCATGATCTGTCTGATCACTTTGGAGTGCAAAAGACAAAAGCCACAGGCCATAGACAATTCTATTGGATTGGCATGAGAGGAGACATTGAAAAATGGTGGCAGGAATGTCACACATCTGTGACTAGGAAAACTGTGAAAGCTGATCATAAAGCACCACTGCATCCGATTGTGAGTCGACGTCCATTACAAATGGTAGCCATTGATCATCTGAAGGTAGAGCCCAGCAGGACAAGCCATAGCTACGTCTTAACCATCATCGATCAGTTCACCAAATTTGTAGTGTGTCTGATGGCGAGTGGGCCCCCCACCGTCAGAGACACTTTATTGTACTATGAGGGGCCCTGTGCCAGTGCCATCACCCGAGTGGGTCCACCCACCTGTTCAGGACAACGGCACTTGCCCAGGTGCGCCAGGTGGTGACTCCGGCCCTGGGGGGGGCAGCCCAGTTAGGGAGGTTGAAAAAATGGCATATGTTGATGTGTTGGCTGGACATTCAGCAGCTGCAAATGGGGGAATTGGAGAAGTCCGAGGAAAAGGAGGACAAAAGCGAACCATTTTTCTGGCAACCTATGTGTCATCAGGGGAAGGTGGGACAAAATCCTTTGAAACCCATGCATGGTTCATTTTAATAAAGGTTAGATCATCAACATTTTGCGTCGACAGACGTGTCCTTTTTTCTGTCAGGATTGATCCAGCAGCACTGAAGACTCTTTCAGATAGCACACTACCAGCAGGGCAAGCGAGCCCCTGTAAGGCATATTGTGCCAATTCAGGCCAGGTGTCCAGTTTACAGGCCCAATAGTCAAAGGGGAATGACCTGTGAGGGAGAACATCTATATGGGAGAAGTAGTTTGTAACCATAGTTGACACCTGCTGTCTCCTGTCACTTGTAATCGATTCAGTATTACCAGTCATGTGAGCGGTACTTGAGAAATCAGTCCACAACATGGTCATGAAACCCCTGTCTCCAATGCCACTTCAGCTGTGAGCAGCATGAACACCTCTTCCATTTTGCCCTCTACGGCTTGTGGGAGAACCAGCACCGCTGCTGTGTGCTGGGAATGCCTCAAGCAAATGGTTTACCAGAGTTGCTTGTTTGGTAGCCAATATTAACTCTAGGTTCTCCTGTGGCATGATGTTCTGTCATTTGTCTTTATAGCATGGATTGAGGATGCTGGCCAACTAGTAGTCGTCATCCATCATCATTTTGGCAATGCGGGGGCCCTTTTTAGGATCTGCAAGGCATAATCACACATGTGGGCCAATGTTCCAGGTGTCAATGATGCACTGCGAGTGCTGGGTGGAGGAGCACTTTCTGGCAAATCTACATCCCTTAAGTCACGCACAAACCCTGTACCTGACCTTGGCACACCAACATTTTCTCTTGCCCCCTGAGAAGCATCCTCCTCCCCAAAATAATCATCCCCCTCATCCTCCTCCTCCTCTTTCTCCTCCACCTCATCCAGGTCAGTTTCCCTCGCTGACAATGGCTGACTGTCATCAAGGCTTCTCTCCTCCTCTTCCTCCTCCTCTGCTGCAGACGCCTGATCCTTAATGTGCTTTAAAGTTTGCATGAGCAGACGCATACGTGGTATGCTCATGCTTATGATGGCAATGTCTGCGCTTAACAGCTGTGTGCATTCCTCAAAACACTGAAGGACTTTACAGAGGTCTTTGAGCTTTGACCACTGCACACCCAACAACTCCATGTCTGCCCTCAAACTGCCTGCCTGTGTATCCTCCCACAAATGCATTACAGTCTGCCTCTGTTCGCACAGCCTCTGAACCATGTGCATGGTGGAGTTACACATTGTTGCAATGTCTATGATTAGGCGGCGCTTGGGGAGGTGGAGCGATCGCTGCAGCTTCTGCATACGACTGGAGTGTATGGGCGAACGACGGATGCGCGAGCACAGTCTTCGCACCTTATGGAGCAGGGCTGTTAACTCCGGATAATTATTTAGGAAGCATTGCATCACCAGGTTCAAGGTGTGAGCCAGGCAATGTGTTATGAATGGGTCACCGAGGAGAAAAAAAACAAAACAAGCTAAGTCACAGAAAACCAGAGAGGTTGGTAACTATGCAGATTGTAGATCCCTGATCCTAACCACACAACTAGCAACATCCGTGGAGCGTACCTACGATGGTCCTAGACGCTTCGTCACAGCAGGAGGATCAAATAAGCCTGAAGCAAGAAAAGGGGAAAACTAACTGCCCCAGAGCAGACCCCAAAGGAAAGACAGCCCCCACACATGTATTGACGGCGAAACAAGATGAAAGCACAAACACAGGCAGGAAAATATGCTGAACAAACGATGGGGCCCAAACTAACTAGAAAGGATAGGAAAGGAAAGACACTGTCTGCAATCTGCAATAAACCCTACAAAAATAAAGTCCAACACTTCTGATAGCAAAATTAACCCTGAAGTCACTAGACTTCTCCCACTATATCAGCACTCTGAAATATTCTGAGACAGAGCAAAAAGAGGCCAATCTAATAAGGGACAAAAAGCAAATTGGCAAATATAGATAAATAAAAGTGGAAATTTAGCGCAGCCCCAGCCGGGGCTGGCCGACCACACAAAGAACTGAATAGACCAACAAAATCAAGTGTGAACATTAGCAGAAAAACTTAGCTTTAGATGACTGGAACAGAGCTGAAAACCAAGACCTGACAAGCCAGAAGGAATCACCAGCACCAGAATAGGTCGTCAGCTGTCTTAAATCCAGTCTGAGATTCCTGAGGTCCAATCATCATCCTCATTATCAGGTGGCAGATCTCTACTGATTAAATCAGCCTCACTACCTCCTGTTACCACCAGAGGGAGCCTGGAAGGAGAACTCACAACTGGTGGACCAGAAAATGAACTCACAACAGTACCCCTCCCTTGAGAAGGGGTCACCGAACCCTCATCCACGCTACCAGGCCGATCAGGATGGGCCCGGTGAAAAGCACGACCAATCTATTGGCATGAATATCAGAGGCAGAGACCCAAGAATTATCCTCCTTGCCATAACCCTTCCATTTGACGAAATACTGGAGTCTCCGTCTAACCAAACGAGAATCCAATATTTTCTCTACCTCATATTCCATATTGCCTTCAACCAACACAGGGTCATGAGGTGCTGCCATAGGAACCACTGGCTCAACAAACCTCTTCAACAGAGATTTGTGAAATACATTATGGATCTTGAACGTGACTGGAAGAGCCAATCGAAACACAACAGGATTAAGAATCTCCAAAATCTTATAAGGTCCAATAAATCTTGGCTTAAATTTTGGAGATGCAACCTTCATAGGAATATTCTTAGACGACAACCAAACCATATCACCCACTTTAAACTGGGGACCAATGGTCATATGCCGGTTGGAAAATCGCTGGGCCTTTTCCTGAGAGAGTGACAACTTATCCACCACTTGGTCCCATATCTGCTGCATTCTCTCAACCACAGAGTCCACACCTGGGCAGGACGAAGATTCCACTTGCCCTGAAGAGAATCGAGGATGAAACCCAAAATTACAGAAAAAGGGTGACATCAAAGTGGCAGAACTAGCTCTATTGCTCAGTGCGAATTCGGCCAAGGGCTAAAATGAGACCCAATCATCCTGATCAGCAGATATAAAACATCTCAAATAAGACTCCAAGGTCTGGTTTGTTCTCTCAGTCTGTCCATTGGTCTGGGGATGAAACGCGGAGGAGAAGGATAACTGAATTCCCAGATTGGAACAAAAGGCTTTCCAGAATCTGGAAACAAACTGGACTCCTCTGTTGGACACAATGTTCTCAGGAATCCCATGTAACCGAACCACCTGTTGTAAAAGCAAGGGCACCAACTCAGCGGAAGATGGCAACTTTGGGAGTGGTACAAGATGGACCATCTTCGAAAATCTATCACAAATCACCCAGATAAGTCATTCTCTGAGAGACAGGAAGATCAGAAATAAAATCCATTGAAATATGGGTCCATGGCCTCTTGGGCACCGGCAGGGGCATCAGCAACCCACTAGAACGAGAACAGGGTTTAGACCGAGATCAAGTCCCACAGGACTGTACAAAATTCCTGACGTCACGAGATAAGGCAGGCCACCAAAAAGACCGACTCACCAAATCTCTGGTACCAAAAATACCTGGATGACCAGCCAATGCGGAGCAATGAATTTCAGACATCACTCTCTTTCTCCACTGGTCAGGATCATACAATTTTCCCATAGGACAACGCTCAGGTTTATCCTCCTGAAATTCCTCCAGGGCATGTCTCAAATCGGGCGAAATGGCAGAAAGAACTACCCCCTCATCTAGGATGGTAGTAGGCTCGGTCACATTAAGAGAATCGGCAAAGAAACTCCTAGAAAGGGCGTCTGCCTTAACATTCTTAGTGCCTGGAAGAAAAGAGACCACAGAATTTAAACGCGTGAAAAACAAGGCCCATCTAGCCTGTCTAAGATTCAAGCATTTGGCCGACTCCAGATAAATCAAATTCTTGTGATCGGTGAGGACCACAACTTGATGTCTAGCTCCCTCCAACCAATGTCTCTACTCCTCAAATGCCCATTTCATGGCCAACAATTCCCGATTCCCCACGTCATAGTTGCGTTCAGATGGGGAGAACTTTCGAAAAAAGAAGGCACAGGGATTCATCTTAGAAGTCACAGGGTCTTTTTGGGACAAAACAGCTCCTGCGCCAATCTCAGAAGCATCTACCTCCAGCTGAAATGGAAGTGAGACATCAGGTTGCCGTAAAACTGGAGCTGAAGTAAATCTCTGCTTAAGCTCCTGAAATGCTGAGACAGCCTCAGGAGACCAATTCAGCACATCAGCGCCCTTCTTGGTCAGATCAGTCAGTGGTTTGGCAATACCAGAAAAATTACCTATAAATTTACGATAGAAATTAGCAAAACCAAAAACTTCTGGAGGGCCTTCAAAGAAGTAGTCTGAACCCAATCATAAATGGCCTGTACCTTGGCCGGATCCATTTCAATAGTCGATGGAGACAAGATAAATCCCAAAAATGAAATCCTCTGTACACCAAAGAGGCATTTCGATCCCTTAACAAACAGGGAATTCTCCCTCAAAATCCGGAACACAGTCCGGACGTGTTCCACATGAGAATCCCAATCACTAGAAAAGATCAAAATATCATCCAGATAGATGATCAAAAACTTATCCACAAAGTCACGGAAAATATCATTCATAAAGCACTGGAAGACAGAAGGGGCATTAGTGAGCCCAAAAGGCATCACCAGGTACTCAAAATGTCCCTCCGGAGTATTAAACGCCGTCTTCCATTCATCCCCGTGCTTGATGCGAATAAGATTATACGCCCCCCTGAGGTCAAGCTTAGTAAACCAGCAGGCACTCTTAATTCTGGAGAATAAATCAGACATCAGAGGTAACGGGTACTGATGTTTAACCGTCATCTTGTTAAGGGAACGATAATCAATACACGGTCTTAATGAACCATCTTTCTTGGCCACAAAAAAAAAAACAGCACCTAAAGGTGACGAGGATGGTCTAATATGACCCTTCTCCAACGACTCCTTAATATAGGATCGCATAGCATCATGTTCGGGTACTGATAAGTTGAAAAGCCGACCCTTGGGAAATTTACACCCAGGCATCAACTCAATTGCACAGTCATAACTCCTATGAGGAGGCAAAGACGCAGACTTGCTCTCACTAAATACATCAGAAAAATCGGCTAGATAATCAGGAATATCATGAGACTGAGGAGAGGTGGAGAAAACAGGAGCATCCCTAAGAACACACTGACAACCCCAACTCACCACAGACCCAGATTTCCAATCCAAAACTGGATTATGAGTTTGCAACCAAGGAAAACCCAGAACAATAGTATCATGCAAATTATGCAGCACCAAAAATTTACAATTTTCTTGGTGGTCTGGGGCAACTCGCATTGTCACCTGGGTCCAAAACTGAGGTTTATTCTCCACCAAAGGAGTAGCATGAATACCACTCAAAGGAAGAGGCGTCCGCAGAGGCGTCATGGAAAAACCACAAAGTTTAGCAAAGTCCAAATCCATCAGATTCAACGCTGCTCCTGAATCCACAAAAGCCTTCGTGGAAAACGTGGATAAGGAGCAGATCAGAGTAATTGCCAAAAGAAACTTAGGTTGTACACTGCCCACAGCAAATGTGTGTGCAAAACATTTCTCTCGTTTAGGGCAGACAGAAATAGTATGAGAGACGTCTCCACAGAAAAAACACAGCTTATTACGCCTTCTAAACTCCTGACGTTGCGCCCTAGACAAAACCCCATCACATTGCATAGGTTCAGACGTTTGTTCAAAAGGTGGCAGCGCCTCCCGTGTAGTTTTACGTTCACGTAAACGCCGATCAACTTGAATGGCTAATGACATAGAATCATCCAGACCAGGGGGAACAGGAAATCCCACCATAACATCTTTTACGGTCTCTGATAAACCCTTCCGAAAGAGAGCTGCCAATGCACTATCATTCCATGTAGTAAGGACGGCCCACTTTCAAAATTTTTGACAGTATAACTCTGCAGAATCCTGACCCTGGTTTAATGCCAACAGGGTTCTCTCAGCTTGATCAACAGCATTAGGTTCATCATACAACAACCCCAAGGCTTGAAAAAATGCATCCACATTAGTTAGAATAGGATTTTCAGGTGTCAGAGAAAAAGCCCAGTCCTGGGGATTGCCACGCAGCAAGGAGATGACAATTTTAACCTGCTGCACAGAGCTCCCTGATGAGTTAGGCTTCAAGGCCAGAAATAATTTACAATTCTTCTTAAAATTCAGAAATTTAGACCGATCCCCAGAAAACACATCAGGAGTAGGGATTTTAGGTTCAGCAGCATGTGACTGAATGAGGTAGGTGGAAATTCCCTGCACTTCAGCAGCAAGTTGCTCCACACGATCAGACAATTGCTTAATCTCCATTAGGAAAAAAAAAAAATCCTCCTACGGCCCCAGAGAAAAAGAGGAAAAAATATAAAAAAAAAAATTCTGACACTTTTCTTTTCTTTTTTTTTTTTTAACAACTCTCTCCTGCTTTTGAGTACCCTAGAATCTGCGGTATGGCTGGTGGTTCTGTTATGAATGGGTCACAGAGGAGAAAAAACAAAACAAGCAAAGTCACAGAAAACCAGAGAGGTTGGTAACTATGCAGATTGCAGATCCCTGATCCTAACCACACAACTAGCAACATCCGTGGAGCGTACCTACGATGGTCCTAGATGCTTCGTCACAGCCGGAGGACTAAATAAGCCTGAAGCAAGAAAAAGGGAAAACTAACTGCCCCAGAGCAGACCCCAAAGGAAAGACAGCCCCCACACATGTATTGACGGTGAAACTAGATGAAAGCACAAACACAGGCAGGAAAATAGGCTGAGCAAACGATGGGGCCCAAACTAACTAGAAAGGATAGGAAAGGAAATACACTGTCTGAAATTTGCAAAAAACCCTACAAAAATAAAGTCCAACACTTCTGATAGCAAAATTAACCCTGAAGTCACTAGACTTCTCCCACTATATCAGCACTCTGAAATATTCTGAGACAGAGCAAAAAGAGGCCAATCTAATTAGGGACAAAAAGCAAATTGGCAAATACAGATAAATAAGAGTGGAAATTTAACGCAGCCCCAGCCGGGGCTGGCTGACCACAAAAAAAACTGAATAGACCAACAAAATCAAGTGTGAACATTAGCAGAAAAACTTAGCTTTAGATGACTGGAACAGAGCTGAAAACCAAGACCTGACAAGCCAGAAGGAATCACCAGCACCAGAATAGGGCGTCGGCTGTCTTAAATCCAGTCTGAGATTCCTGAGGTCCAATCGTCATCCTCATTATCAGGTGGCAGATCTCTACTGATTAAATCAGCCTCACTACCTCCTGTTACCACCAGAGGGAACCTGGAAGGAGAACTCACAACTGGTGGACCAGAAAACGAACTCACAACAGGTATGTGTCTGAATTTTGCAAGGGCTATGGCTGCGACAAAATTCTGTCCGTTATCACTGACTACCTTGCCTGGCTCAAGATGTAGACTGCCCATCCATGACTCAGTTTGTTGCTGCAAGTAGTCAGCCAGTACCTCCGCAGTGTGTCTTTTGTCGCCCAAAGATATCATCTTTAAAACAGCCTGCTGCCGCTTACCATTAGCTGTTTGATAGTGGGACACCTCGTGTGCAACACAGGCAGCTGCAGATGGAGTGCTCGTGCGACTTCACTCTGTTGACGAGCTTTCGATTCTGGAGGAGGAGGAGCCTACTGGCCCATGCATCTGTTGTGAGGTGCACCTTTCCACTCACTGATTGTTTGAGTGCATGGACAATGCGGTCTTTCACATGCAGGTGGAGGGCAGGGATGGCTTTTCAAGAAAAAAACTGCATACTGGGTAGGTCATAGCGTGGGACAGCGTAGGCCATGAACTCTCGGAACGCTTCGCTTTCAACCAAACGGAAGGGCATCATCTCTAATGAGATCAGTTTGGCAATGTAGGCGTTCAAAGCCAGTGTATGCGGATGAGAGGATGAGTACGTTCTTGTCCTACTCAGTATCTAGTAGGGTGAGCTGGACTTGAGAGCTGCATATGGGGGAACTAGCGGTGGACCTGACGGACTGAGAGGGGGTTGGTGATTGTGATGGTGGTGGTGGTGATGGCCTAGATTCAGTCTTTCGTTGCAAAAACATTGTGATTCCCTGACTGCTTTGACCTTGCGACGACACCTCAACATTTCTTGCTGGTGGTGTGCTTACCAGTGGGCTTACAGTGGGGGAAGCTATAGAGCATTGCTGGCTACCTTCAGTAGGCGCAGGTGCACATGTGCTACCTGAGGTTTTGTAGTCCGTCCACGCTTGCAAGTGCATGGTGGTTAAATGTCTAAGCATGCAACTGCTATTCAAATTTCGGAGATTTTTCCCTCGGCTAAAGGTCCTTCCGCACTTCTTACAGATAACCTTTGCCTCATCAATAGGATTTTGGACAAAAAAGTGCCACACTGCACTCTTCCTACTATGGTATACATTTTCAGGGCTTGCACGCTGTGCTAATATGACCGTCTGGCCAAGCTGTCCTGCAACTCTTTTGTTTTTCTCACCACGTTTTTGGACAGCTATGGGCCTGCCAGATAACCGCTGCTGCGATGTTGATGCCTACTGCGGATCCTTCTCCTCTTCTGAGCTATTGCCAGCGGCACCCTCTTCCCACAATGGATGACAATCCAGGTCAACAACTGGGTAATCCATCCCCTCCTCTTCAATTTCATCTGCACCTTCCTCTGTGTCACCGTGTAAGGTGGCATAGTAGGCTGGAAGGGGCACCTGAGTTTCATCAGGGTCTGATTCTGGCTCAGTAGACTGTGAGGGAAATGTAGTGCTCTGGGTCAATGTGCTAGCAGAATCATCTAGCAGTGGCTGTGCATCAGTGCACTCCATGTCAGATTCATCTTGGACTGGAGAATTCAGGATTTGACTTGATAACCCAGGCAAGGTATGTGAAAAGAGCTCCATGGAGTAATCTGAAGTGTGGCCTGCCGCATCCTTCACTTTTGGTGTGGGTGAAGGACACAAGGAAAGGTGTTGTTCCTGACCAGAAGCCTGCACTGATGACTCAGTGCTTGCAGTTTTTGAAACTTCAGAAGAGGAGGCAATAGAGCTGGAGGCTGTTTTGGCAATTTAAGTCAAAACCTGTTCCTGATGCTCCGGCTTTAAAAGCGGTTTACCTACTCCCAGAGAAGGGAACCTTACAGCCCATCTTGTGCCAGACGATGCCGCAGGCTCAACATCTCCTGGCTTAGCTGCTATTGTGCTTTTGGCATAACCAGCAGATGCACCACCACCACCATCAGTACCAGCTGCCCCCTCGCCCACGTCCGTGACCTCTTCCACCATACTTCCTCATGTTTGGAAAATGTACCAAAAATACCAGTAGATATATGGTACTGTATGAGGAGCGTACAGCTGTATAAGGTGTAGGGAAAAATTTAAATCTCCGTATATATTTCCTTAGTCACAGATGCTCTCCCAATATGTATTTGACTGTAATCCAACCAGCAGATATACGGTACTGTATCAGAAGTGTACAGCTGTATATGTTTTTGGGTAAAATGTCAATCTCCATATATTTGTTTCCGGAGTCACAAACAGACGCTCTCCCAGTATGTATTTGACCGTAATCCAACCAGCAGATATACGGTACTGTATCAGAAGCAGACAGCTCTATATGGCATATGTATGAAAAAATGAAAATCTATGTCTATTTTTTTCCATAGTCACACACAGACGCTGTCTCAGTATGGATCTTACCGAAATCTAAACAGCAGATATACGGTACTGTATCAGAAGCAGACAGCTCTATATGGTGTATGTATGGAAAAATGAAAATCTACATCTATTTATTTCCATAGTCACACACAGACGCTGTCTCGGTATGAATCTTACCGTAATCTAAACAGCAGATATACGGTACTGTATCAGAAGCGGACAGCTCTATATGGTGTATGTATGGAAAAATTAAAATCTACGTCTATTTTTTTCCATAGTCACACACAGATGCTGTCTCAGTATGGATCTTACCGTAATCTAAACAGCAGATATACGGTACTGTATCAGAAGCGGACAGCTCTATATGGTGTATGTATGGAAAAATGAAAATCTACGTCTATTTTTTTCCATAGTCACACACAGACGCTGTCTCAGTATGGATCTTACCGTAATCTAAACAGCAGATATACAGTACAGTATCAGAAGCGGACAGCTCTATATGGTATATGTATGGAAAAATGAAAATCTCTGTCTATTTTTTTACGGAGTCACACACAGATAGCATGTATTTGTCCGTGATACCAGCCGGTACACGGTAGTGTGTGAGGAGCGTACAGCTCTATACGGTGTATGTATGGAAAAATGAAAATCTACGTATATTTTTTTCCGTAGTCACACACAGACGCTGTCTCAGTATGGATTTTACCGTAATCTAAACAGCAGATATACGGTACTGTATCAGAAGCGGACAGCTCTATACGGTGTATGTATGGAAAAATGAAAATCTCTGTCTTTTTTTACGGAGTCACACACAGATAGCATGTATTTGTCTGTGATACCAGCTGGTACACGGTAGTGTGTGAGGAGCGTACAGCTCTATACGGTATATGTATGGAAAAATTAAAATCTACGTTTTTTTTACGTAGTCACACACAGACGCTGTCTCAGTATGGACTTTACCGTAATCTAAACAGCAGATATACGGTACTGTATCAGAAGCGGACAGCTCTATACGGTGTATGTATGGAAAAATGAAAATCTCTGTCTTTTTTTACGGAGTCACACACAGATAGCATGTATTTGTCTGTGATACCAGCTGGTACACGGTAGTGTGTGAGGAGCGTACAGCTCTATACGGTGTATGTATGGAAAAATGAAAATCTACGTATATTTTTTTCCGTAGTCACACACAGACGCTGTCTCAGTATGGATTTTACCGTAATCTAAACAGCAGATATACGGTACTGTATCAGAAGCGGACAGCTCTATACGGTGTATGTATGGAAAAATGAAAATCTCTGTCTTTTTTTACGGAGTCACACACAGATAGCATGTATTTGTCTGTGATACCAGCTGGTACACGGTAGTGTGTGAGGAGCGTACAGCTCTATACGGTATATGTATGGAAAAATTAAAATCTACGTTTTTTTTACGTAGTCACACACAGACGCTGTCTCAGTATGGATTTTACCGTAATCTAAACAGCAGATATACGGTACTGTATCAGAAGCGGACAGCTCTATACGGTGTATGTATGGAAAAATGAAAATCTCTGTCTTTTTTTACGGAGTCACACACAGATAGCATGTATTTGTCTGTGATACCAGCTGGTACACGGTAGTGTGTGAGGAGCGTACAGCTCTATACGGTGTATGTATGGAAAAATGAAAATCTACGTATATTTTTTTCCGTAGTCACACACAGACGCTGTCTCAGTATGGATTTTACCGTAATCTAAACAGCAGATATACGGTACTGTATCAGAAGCGGACAGCTCTATACGGTGTATGTATGGAAAAATGAAAATCTCTGTCTTTTTTTACGGAGTCACACACAGATAGCATGTATTTGTCTGTGATACCAGCTGGTACACGGTAGTGTGTGAGGAGCGTACAGCTCTATACGGTATATGTATGGAAAAATTAAAATCTACGTTTTTTTTACGTAGTCACACACAGACGCTGTCTCAGTATGGATTTTACCGTACTCTAAACAGAAGATATACGGTACTGTATCAAAAGCGGCAGCTCTATATGGTGTATGTATGGAAAAATGGAAATGTCCGTATATGTATTTACGGACTCACGCACACACACTGTCTCTGTATAGATTTGACCGTAATCCGAACATCAGATATACAATACTGTTTGATAAGCGGACAGCTCTATACGGTGTATGGAAAAATGGAAATGTCCGAATATGTATTTCTGGAGTCTCACACACGCTGTCTCTGTATAGATTTGACCGTAATCCAAATGGGAGATATAGGATACTGTTTGAGAAGCGAACAGCTCTATACGGTGTATGGAAAAATGGAAATGTCCGTATATGTATTTGCGGACTCACACACATGCTGTCTCTGTATAGATTTGACCGTAATCCAAAGAGCAGATATATGATACTGTTTGAGAAGCGGACAGCTCTAAGATCGGCAGAAGTAAAATGGCGGTCGGCGGTCAGGGCTTTTATAGCCACTGTGATACCACACAAAGCAAGCCAATCACTTGAATGCCCTTCTATAAGATGGTGGTGGCCACTGCCCATGTCATCGCGTTGCCCACAGTGTGCGTCCTTGATCATTGGCTGAGAAAAGGCATCGGAAGCTTTATGGGAAACACGACTTTGGCGCTCGGGTTGGCAACCGCATGGCCGACCTCACGCTATGGTCGGGTTTCGATCGGCGAAACCCGACTTTAGCGAAAGTCGTCGACTTTTGAATTTGACCGACCCGTTGCGCTCAACTCTAATAACTACTATAATACGTCCCCCGATATACAAAAATATAACTACTATAATACTGCTCCTATGTACAAGAATATAACTACTATAATATTTGCCCACTATATTCAAGAATATGACTACTATAATACTGCTCTCTATGTACAAGAAAATAACTAATTTAATACTGCTCCCTATGTAAAAGAATATAACTACTATAATAGTGCCCCCTATGTACAAGAATATAACTACTATAATACTGCCCCATGTACAAGAATATAACTACTATAAGGCCGAGGTCAGACTTGCGAGAAATTCGGATGAGTCTCGCAGGTGAATACCCGGCACTGCACTCGGATCGGAGCGTGCGGCTGCATAGAAATCCATGCAGCCGCACGCTCCTGTTCGAGTGCCGGCCGCAGTGTCGGGTATTGACATGCGAGACTTGTGCGAGTTTCGCAAGTCTGACCCCAACCTAATACTCCTCCTATGTACAAGAATATAACTACTATAATACTGCCCCATGTAAAAGAATATAACTACTATAATACTGCCACCTATGTACAAGAATATAACTACTACAATACTGCCCCTATGTACAAGAATATAAGTACTATAATACTGCTCCCTATGTACAAGAATATAACTACTATAATACTGCCCCCTATGTACAAGAATATAAGTACTATAATACTACTCCCTATGTGCAAGAATATAACTACTATAATACTGCTGCTAAATACAAGAATATAACTACTGCCTCCTATGTACAAGAAAATAACTACTATAATACTGCTCCTTATGTACAAGAATATAACTACTATAATACTGCTCCTATATGTAAGAATATAACTATTATAATACTGCCTTATGTACAAGAAAATAACTACTATAATACTGCCCCTATGTACAAGAATATAACTACGATAATACTGCTCCTATGTACAAGAAAATAACTACTATAATATTGCCCCTTTATACAAGAATATAACTACTATACTACTGCTCCCTTTGTGCAAGAATATAACTACTATAATACTGCCCCATGTACAAGAATATAACTACTGTAATACTGCCCCTATGAACATTATATCTACTATAATACTGCGGCTATATACAAGAAGATTACTACTATAATACTGCTCCTATATACAAGAATATAACTACTATAATACTGCTCCTATGTACAAAAATATAAAAACTATACCCTATGTACGTAACATAACTGATACACCTTCTGTGAAGCTGCTATACCACATATTCTTATGGTTTATGGTTACATGTATAAATATAGGCTTTTGTGCTATTGTAAGCTCCACATTATGTGGATGAGATGTTTATGAGACAAAACCTAATTAATAATAATGATTTTCATCAAAATGCAGAGCGGGAACTTTCTTTTTTCCCAAAGTGAAATGCAAATAAGGGCCACCAATGTAGATGAGTAAGGTGTGCCTGTAAAAGAGCTGAAAATAAGATGTAATACAGCCGCAGCCTAATGAAATCATTACCAAACAAATTCCTAGTAATTTCGCCCATCAGCAAACGTTCAACTCCAGCACAAACCACTAAAAAAATGTTTTGATTAACTGGCTCATTTACGGCTTCGGCGACGCTCTAACTAACATTTTATGCTGAAGACCAAATTTGGCAAGAAAAGAGAGAGGAAAGGGCAAATGTTGGAGAAGTCCATTTCATTTTAGTTAATGTCTAATCTTCTGAAGTTATGATGCATTTAATAAACACCGCGTTTCCACAGAAAACTCGCCGGTCAGTGGAGAAGCTCCTGTGTCTGCAGACATGATGTGACTCCACAAAACAAAGAATCATCATAAAGGCCACAAGACAAAGTTCCAGCTAAAGACTTGATGTGTCACAGTTTAGGAAACACAGCGGTAACAGGAGGGATGAGATTACTGGAGATGGGACATTGATTTATTCTAATTGCCCAATTCAAGTGGGGAAGGAATTTTCCATCTATTATGGGACAGTTCACATTTGGGATTTAGGTCTTCCTCTGAATCAACATGTGAATAGATACAGGTGCCAATACACAGGAGCGTTGTCTCGCCACTCCCATACACATGAACAGTTGGACTTTCAATTGAGAGAAGGGAGAAAGATGCTGCCTCCTAGACTCCTCTGTTCCCCTCCAGGCTGCTCTATTTCCTTAATTCACAGTGGCGTAATTAGAGTCCGATGGGCCCAGATGCAAAATTTGGACCTGATCCCCCACCCACATGTTGGCCAGATGTATGGCCCCTTTTAGCATTCTGGATCCTAAAAAGATATGTGTTCACCCCCCATGATTTAAAGTCTAAGTCTCCTGCCCTGGCTCCTTCTGGTAATAATCACCCCTGTTCTTTCTCCTTCCTGTGATAATATCTCCTGTCCTGGCTCCTTCATGTAATAATGTCTCCTGTCTTAGCTCCTTCATGTCCTCCATCCTAGGCCCCTGTGACTAATGATGCCTCTCATTCTAGGCCCTTTCAGTAATAATGCCCCCTACCCTGGACTCCATGCTATAACAATTTTCCACATCTTGGACCCTTTCCTGGTATAAAGTTCTCCATCATGTATTAACCCCTTTACTACCAAGGGTGGTTTGCACGTTAACTCCCGGGCCAATTTTTACAATTCTGACCACTGTCCCTTTATGAGGTAATAACTCAGGAACACTTCAACGGATCTAGGCGATTCTGAGAATATTTGCTTGTGACAAATTTTACTTCACTTTAGTGGTAAAATTTCTTCGCTATAACTTGCGTTTATTTATGAAAAAAATAGAAATATGGCGAAAATTTTGAAAATTTTGCAATTGTCAAACTTTGAATTTTTATGCCCTTAAACCAGAGAGTTATGTGACACAAAATAGTTAATAAATAACATTTCCCACATGTCTACTTTACATCAGCACAATTTTGGAATCAAATTTTTTTTGTTAGGAAGTTATAAGGGTTAAAAGTTGACCAGCGATTTCTAATTTTTACAACACCATTTTATTTTTAGGGACCACATCACATTTGAAGTCACTTTGAGGGGTCTATATGATAGAAAATACCCAAAAGTGACACCATTCTAAAAACTGCACCCCTCAAGCTGCTCAAAACCACATTCAAGAAGTTTATTAACCCTTCAGGTGCTTCACAGGAATTTTTTGAATGCTTAAAAAAATTAATTTAACTTTTTTTCACTAAAAAAATTACTTCAGGTTCAATTTTTTTATTTTACCAAGGGTAACAGGAGAAATCAGACTGGAAAAGTTATTGTGCAATTTGTCCTGAGTACGCTGATACCTGATATGTGGGGGGGGGACCACTGTTTGGGCGCATGGCAGACCTCAGAAGGGAAGGAGCGCCGTTTGACTTTTTCACTGCAAAATTGGCTGGAATTTTGATCCGATGCCATGTCACGTTTGGAGAGCTCCTGATGTGCCTAAACAGTGGAAACCCCCCACAAGTGACCCCATTTTGGAAACTAGACCGCCCAAGGAACTTATCTAGATATGTGGTGAGCACTTTGAACTCCCAAGGGCTTCACAGAAGTTTATAACGTACAGTCGTACAATTAAAAAAATCATATTTTTTCCACAAAAATGATCTTTTCACCCCCAATTTTTATTTTCCCAAGGGTAACAGGACCCCAAAAGTTATTGTGCAATTTGTCCTGAGTACGCTGATACCCCATATGTGAGGGTAAACCACTATTTGGGTGCATGGCAGAGCTCGGAAGGGAAGCAGCGCCATTTGACTTTTTTGGCTGGAATTGAGATCGGACGCCATGTCGTGTTTGGAAAGTCCCTGATGTGCCAAAACAGTGGAAATCCCCAATTCTAACTCCAAACCTAACCCCAACACACCCCTAACCCTAACCCTAGCCCTAACCCTAATGGGAAAATGGAAATAAATACATATTTTTTAATTTTATTATTTTTCCCTAACTAAGGGGGTGATAAAGGGGGGTTTGATTTACTATTTATGGCGGGTTTTTATGTTTGGCAGCTGTCAAACGCTAAAAGACGCTTTTTATTGTAAAAATAGTTTATGCATCACCACATTTTGAGAGCTATAATTTTTCCATATTTTGACCCACCGAGTCATGTGAGGTCTTATTTTTTGCGGGACGAGTTGACGTTTTATTGGTACCATTTTCGGGTACATGACATTTTTTGATCGCTTTTTATTCCGATTTTTGGAATGCAGAATGAACAAAAACCAGCATTTCATGAATTTCTTTTGGGGGGTGCATTTGCACCGTTCCCCATCCGGTAAAATTGATAAAGCAGCTTTATTCTTTGGGTCAGTATGATTACAGCGATATCTCATTCATGTCGTTTTTTATGTTTTGGCGCTTTTATGCAACGAAAACTATTTTATATAAAAAATAATTATTTTTGCATCGCTTTATTCTGCGAGCTATAACTCTTTTATTTTTTTGCTAATGATGCTGTGTGGTGGCTCGTTTTTTGCGGGACAAGATGACGTTTTCAGCAGTACCATGGTTATTTATTTCCGTCTTTTTGATCGTTATTGCACTTTTTGCTCGACGGTATGATGATAAAGCATTGTTTTTTGCTTTTTTTTTTATTTTTATTTTTTAAGGGGTTATGTAGTGGGAAGTTTTATAGGGCGGGTCGTTATGGACGCGGCGATACCAAATATGTGTACTTTTATTGTTTTGTTTTTTTTTATTTTCAAAAAATTCAAAAAATGAATTTATTAGGGAATATTTATTTATTTATTTTTATTTATTTAGCGATTTTTTTATTAATTATTTTTACACTTTTTTTTTCCTTTTTTTAACTTTATTACACTGTCCCAGGGGGGACATAACTGTCATGTGACAGATCGCTGATTGGTATGTAACTTAGGTAACACAAACCATCTCATCACTCACTAAGTTATATTGGCTATTATAGCACCTTTATCCTCTCCCAGGTCTATCTCACAAAGCCCAGTCACTAAGAATCTCACAGTACAATATATCGGTATGTGTGTTCTTTTCTTTTCTACGTTGATCTTGTTTTTCATGATTATTTATTACTCTCTGCCAATATCTATTATGTGCGATAATGTGATTGATGTCTCAGCATTTTTTCAAAAGTATTTACCTAGAAAACCCATATATTGTTGTATATACTTTCTTTTTTATTGTATTATTTTCATTTATATTTCACAGTACATTGATGAAGGTCCTAGACCGAAACGTCTGTGTATGTATGTACTGTTGTATAATTAAAAATCACCTTTCTGCATCAGAAACCTTTGGTGTGTGCCAAGTTTATATATATTTAGTTCACGGATTGGGATCCTACTTGGGCACCACCCACAATTCTCAGGGTTGTGCCAACGGTTTTGTTCTTAGATCGCTGATCTGTCACATCACAGATCGCTGTGACAGATCAGCGATCTGACACAGGTGCTGAACAGACTTCCTCATGCCTGCGCTCAGCTGGCAGTGAGGAAGCCAGCTCCCTGCAGGCCCCCAAATGTCCCCGCCGCCATAATGGATCCGGAGACCTGCAGGGAAGGAGGCCCCCACAGCAGCGCTGCACATCGAGCTGCTCTGGGGGTCTCAGGGAACCACGGAGGGAGCCCCCTCCATGCGCATGTTACACCGCTCTGTCATACTCACCCAGCCTCCGTTGCCACGTCGCAGCCGGCCTCCGCTCCCACGCTGCAGCCGGCCTCTGCTCCCACGCCGCAGCCTCTCTCCACCCGACGGCCATGGCGGTCACCTCTGACGGGCTCGTGGCCGACGCCATCCCTGCATGCAATGCGCAAGCGCCATAGGCCGCGGCCGTGCCTCCCTGCTGCTTCTTGTGCTCCGGCTGTGTCCTAATCCGGAAGCATCTTCGGACCAATGGCAGACCAGACGGGGCTGTATGAGGCCGCTTCCCCCTGAGGGAGGTGCCTGATCGTTGTGTTACCTTGCACACTGGGCCCTGCTTCCTCCTGTTCTCTCTACAGTCTCTCGGTGCCTTCCTCAGTGTTTCCTGCAGCAGCCTCGCAGCCTGTCTTCCGTGTTCGCTAACAGTTATTCTCAGTCCTGCTCCAGTGTTCCTGTTTCCTCCGTCTCCTGCCTCCGGTGTTCCTGATCCATCCTGCTCCAGTCCTGCCGTCCTACTCCAGTCCTGCCTCCAGTGTTCCTGTTCCATCCTGTTCCAGTCCTGCCTCTGGTGTTCCTGTTCCATCCTGTTTGAGTCCTGCCGTTCTACTCCAGTCCTGCCTCCGGTGTTCCTGTTCCATCCTGTTCCAGTCCTGCAATCCTACTCCAGTCCTGCCTCCGGTGTTCCAGTTCCATCGTGCTCCAGTCTTTCCATCCTTTATTCCTGTCTCCTGCGTTCCAACTCTGTCCTGTCATCTACACTTCAGTTCCTCCACATTCCAGTCTATAGTCTTACTCCATTCCTGTCTCCTGTGTGCCAGCCCTGTTCTGTCATCTACACTTCAGTCCCACTGTCCTACTCCAGTCCATCCTGAGCCGCCCCTTTCGGTACCAGCTACGGTGGCACTCGAACCCCTGGGCCTGCTCCTAACGGTCCCTGTATAGGGGTCGGTTCCACCTGGATGCTCACCCTGGGCCTCTCGGTGCCACGGTCCAGAGGGTCCACTCCTGGACATTCCGGATCCTGACTACCCACGCTAACAGCGCGCTTCTCTCCTATGCTCCGGTACACCGCGATCATGTTTGATCGCTGTGTGCCAGGGGTTAGTGTGTCGGGGGCGGTCCGTGACCGCCCCTGACACATAGTGCTGGGTGGCAGCTGTGATAAGAAGCTGATACCCGGCCGCGATCAGCGGCGCTCCCCACGGGGGCGCCCCTGATCACTATGACGTACTATTCCGTCCTTGGGAATTAGGTCCAAGGTCACATGGACGGAATAGTACGTGTAATGTAGGAAAGGGGTTAATACTATCCTCCACCCTGGGCCCCTTCTTATAATAATATACTCCATGCTGGGCCCCTTCCTATAATAATGTCCTCCACCCTGGGCCCCTTCCTGGTATATTGCCCCTATCCTGTGCCCCTTCCATTCTTCTGCAGCACATTTTTAAAAGAAATGAACGATTATTCTTACCTTCTGCTGCTCACACGACACATGGCACCCTCCTCTATAGCCGGCGCAGAAGTCGGCAGCAGACTTCAGTGTGCTGGCATGGACAGCACCTGATGTCACTGCCCTGTGCTTCTCGTCAAGGTTAAGTGGATGTCTGCGTGTATTGCAGTGCAAGGAGCTGGCTGTTCTCTGCACCATAATATATTTCAGTTGACTGTCCGTCCAAAAACTTACATCAAAGTGAAGATGTGATGGCATTAGCGGACCCCCATTCCGCACAGTCTGCGACCTTGAGTGTCACCTCCTGCTCTTTTGTACTATGATGTGTCCCTGCTCCAGACTGTTCTTTGGCCACCCTCCAAACTGCTCCATATTCTGATCTTTCCTCCATCAATATCATCAGCCAGGAAGCCCTCTTGCACATTAGATCATCAATCTTCCCTGAAAATCGGTGGATTTGGCCTGGTTTCATTTAATTTATATGGGGTCTTAAAACTTTATAGATATTTCTTTTTTCAACTGTATCTATTATTAAATAAGCCATGTTTCTTCTTCTTTACCTTCAGCGTAGAAGGAATTGAGTCTTAGACTGGAGACGAGAGAAAGATCGGTAGCGAGACACCTTCTTTCTGACAAGCAAATTACAATGTATCCCTCATAATCTGACTGTCAGACATAAAGCAGAGCATTAAAAATAACATATAATCTTCTGAGTGCTTCTTTAAATTACAGCTTTACCAAATATTAATATCCTTTGAAAGGACTACCAACATTTTCTTATCAAAATCCCTTTGTGTCCCCTTTAATGCATAAAATGTGGTCATGAGTATGTCACGTCTTCTTGGGAGATCTAGGGTTAGAAGATCACTACGTATTGTGAATCGCAGATCTTCTATTTAGCCTGTGTGTTTGTGTCCCATATTAAATGTGTTTGGTTTCCTTTGGTGCTGAAGAGGTTAACAACCCTCTCTATGCTGGTCAGAAACTTGCAGATCCATTTCAGCTGCTTCTGATCTGGTCATTACCTCTCCCCATAAAACCTGGCCAGACCCTCTCTGCCTTACCAGTGAAAGCTCTACTTCCTAGTTCCTCGGAGACGCTGTGCTGAATTGGAGATCATTGTTGCTACTGGAGATTCTTGCATGCTGTTTTGGTTTCCTCATTGTCCTATTCCCATTTGGTTGGAACATTCCTATACTTCCCTATATGCCTCTTTACCTTAGGTGTGTGTTTGTATGTTTGTTACTTTCTGTTATCCCTGTTTTGTCTTTGTGTCTTGTTTGCTTCATATTTCTGTTCCAAGCCTCCTGGGGTTGGGGAAGGCACAGATCAGGGTTAACAGGAGCACAGTAAGGTCTGATACTAGGGCCTCTCTACCTTCAAGAGTACCCCCGGGACAGGGATACTTAGGGCCCCGTTCCCAGGAACAGCTTGAGGCCCGTCCTCCCTACTGAAGACCTTCACAGCGTGACAAATGTATCTTTTTTTGGAACTAAAAAATCTGTATAAAAGGGAAGAACTACATTGTCCAGAGGGTCAGAATATGGCCCTTACAGATACTCGACCAATGTCAGAAGCCTTCTATGATTGTGACTCCTCCTGTTCCTCTAATATAGATATCCTCGTACAGTCTCAGAGAGGAATTAGTTTAAGCACACAACCCGTGACTGTCCATGTGCTAAAATCAGAAAAGAGGAACCAGTGCCCCCCACAACCTACTTAAAAAAGAATCTGGGAGATGTAAAACCTTTGTCTGCAAGTAACTCAAACACGTGTTCAGTTTGCTGGATCATTTGGTGCTGCCACAATTCTTTTTCTACTGGGCTTGCTTATTCATATGCTCGTCAAATACAATGTGTGGACATTGCCCTCTCTAAAAGTGTTTTAGTAGTTTAAGGGTATGTTCATACTTTAAATATTTCCACTGCAGGAATTAATGCAATAATCTATTTCTGTAACAGGTGCATGGATTTCTGCAGACCACATTCTGATGCATAACACAGTGAGCAAAGCTACATAATGTCACTTTTATATATGCAGGGGAAATAAAAAGGAAACTGGAATAACAGGCATGATTATTTTAGGAGAAATGCATAAATATCACGCTATGCATCATTTATATCCACTTCTAATTGCATTATATGCCAAACTGTAATCATTATACAACCAGTAGTTGAAGGGTATTTGTCCCTGGACACTTTAGCATAAATAACAGCAGTAACTGTTTGCAACCGCAGTGAGAATCAGTGAGAATCAGCAATAACGTTCTACAGCAGGGATCTGTGTGTGCACATTGTAATAATGCTCGATATCACTGCCGCCTTCCACTGCTCTTCCATTTGATGTCCACACTCTTTTTATATATGTTATTGGTGAATACATATACACAACTCTTTATCAGTACCTAACACATGCTCGTGTACGATTCTTCATCTGCAGTATGTACATGCTCGTGTATGACCCGTCATCTGCAGTATGTACATGCTCGTGTGTGACAGGAAAGGGAAGTTAGTTCAGTTCCTTTGGAGAAAGTGAAGTGTGGAGACAAGGAGAGAGGAGCTGGAGGATTGAGTGGAGTTCAGGCTCACTTCTAGCTGTAGCGCATGATCCAGAGTCCGGTATCCAAGGACACCTCCTTTGACGAACACCACAGGTGGCATCACAAATCATTCATAAACTTTATTCCCATCACTCAATCCCCTTTTACATGGGCGCCCAGGGCCACGGACTGGGTCACCGCTGCTGTGACAATCCCCTCTGAGAGACCGGTTCGGTACCGAGTACCCCACAGCCCTGGGAGGGCGACCCATATGTACATGCTCGTGTGTGACTCTTCTTCTGTAGTATGTACATGCTCGTGTGTGCCTCCATCTATAGTATGTGCATGCTTGTGTGGACTCTTCATCTGCAGTATTTACATGCTTGTGTGTGACTCTCCATCTGCAGGAGGAGCATGCTCATGTGTGGTCCTTCATCTGCAGTATGTACATGCTCATGTGTGACTTTTCATCTATAGTATGTGCATGCTCGTGTGTGACTATCTGTAGTATGTACATGCTTGTGTGTGGCCCTTCATCTGCAGTATGTACATGCTTGTGTGTGACTCCTTCTATAGTATGTACATGATCTTGTGTGACTCCTCTTTTGCAGTATGTATATGCCCGTGTGTGACTCTCCATCTGCAATATGTACATGCTCGTGTGTCGCCCTTCATCTGCAGTATGTACATCCTTGTGTGTAACTCCATCTGCATTATGTACATGCTTTTATACTTTTATATGGCCTTCATCTGTGAGCAGTGACCTCCTGTGCCGATGGTTTTTCTTCCCAGGTAGTGACCATTTGGCTCAGCCTTCCTGAAGCTTGTGAATATTTTAGTGGTAAATCTCATGTATAGTATCGTGGATCATTCCATGACAGATGTCTGGAGGAACACAACACAACTTGTCACGCGCAATCCATTCTCTTGGGACTCGACCTTAATATTTCTGCTGTACTGTTACATAAAGACAGCAACTTCTGCCTAGTTATTGTCTTTAAAGAGAACCTGTCCTTTTATTATATGCTTCACTTAGGCCACATTCACACGTTCAGTATTTGGTCAGTGTTTTACATCAGTATTTATAAGCCAAAACCACGAGTGGGAGATAATACAGAAGTAGTGACGTGTTTCTATTATACGT
Organism: Dendrobates tinctorius; assembly: GCF_039654945.1. Classification (NCBI taxonomy): domain Eukaryota; kingdom Metazoa; phylum Chordata; class Amphibia; order Anura; family Dendrobatidae; genus Dendrobates; species Dendrobates tinctorius. Next base: position 6,037,268 of record NW_027361754.1, read on the forward strand.
TTCCTCTGATTACTCCACTCCTGGTTTTGGCTTATAAATACTGATGTAAAATACTGACCATGTGAATGTGGCCTTATAGGCAGAAATGAGGACGGAGTGCAACTACAAGGTTACAAAGATGATCTAACATCTTCTACAAGGGCTCATACTCACTTGTGAAAGACTCGCACGATTCTCACATGAAAACCTGGCACTGCTGCCAGCACTCGGATCGGAGCGTGTGCGGCTACATGTATTTCTATGCAGCCTCACGCTCTGGTCCAAGTGCCGGCGGCAGTGCCTGGTTTTCATGCGAGAAACTCGCACGAGAATTGTGCGAGTCTCTCAGAAGTGAGTATGAGCCCTAATGAGAACTCACTCCTGTCTCCAAGACATTTCTTGTGCTGCAGATGTTTCCTGGAATATACTATCTCACACAAGCCAACTAAATCCCAGGTTCCAGTGTTTTTAACCTGTCCTCCACATTTCTTTAGGCTGAGACTGGATTATCCCTAATCTGACTCTTCTCAGTTCTCTTCTGACACTTTCCGTTAGACTCTGGTCTATCCATCATCTAGTCCTGGGCTTGCAGTGATACTTTGTTTCTGGACACATGATCTGGCTGGTGATCGGCTCATGCAGTTTCCATGAATCCTTTGTCTGGACCATTCACTACACTCCCATTGCTTTTTTGATTGTACACTCTTGTGACTCCGGCCGTCACTTACGCTGTGACCTGGTACACTGTATGTTACTCTGTTACCATTAGGCTAAGTGCCCTAGTTGCAGAAATGCTGCGGAAATGTCCGCAGCATTTCCGCAACTTCTCTCCGTGGGTAAAACGCATACGGAATTCACATGCGTTTTACCGCAAAACACAAGTGTTTTTAGCTTGCAGAATGCTAGCGCTTTTCCAAGCGATTTGAAGCATCGCTTGGAAAAGTGATTGACAGGTTGGTCACACTTGTCAAGCATAGTGCTTGACAAGTGTGACCAACTTTTTACTATTGATGCTGCTTATGGATCATCAATAGTAAAAGATAGAATGTTAAAAATAATAAAAAAAAATAAAAAATAGGGATATACTTACCCCCTGTCGGCCCCCGGAGTCCTCCCGCCTCTCAGCGGTGATGCCAGCAGCTTCCATTCCCAGGGATGCCTTGCGACAATGACCTATGATGACGTAGCATCACGCGAGACCGTTACGTCATCAGAGGTCATTCGCGCAATGCATCCCTGGGAGCGGAAGATGCTGGCAGCGTGGCTGAGAGGCGGGAGGACTCCAGGGGCCGACAGAGGGTAAGTATATCCCTATTTTTTATTTTGAATCTATTTTTTACAGGAATATGGTACCCAGGGCATGGAGGACAGTCTCCTCTCCTCCAGACCCTGGGTACCATCCGCACATGAAATGCTCACTTTACGCATGGTGGGCATAGCCACATGCGTAAAGTGAGCGTTTCAATGCAATCCTATGGTGGCGGAATCGCTGCGATTCCGCAGAAATAATGGACATGCTGCGGATTTTACCGCTATGCAATTCCACAGTGGTAAAATCCGCAGCATGGGCACACCAACTGCGGAATCCCATAGGATTGCATGGGGATGCATTTTATTAGCGTTTTTTAAGCATTTCTGCTGCGGCAAAAACGTAGCGGAAACACATAAAAACACAACGTGGGCACACAGCGTTACAATGCGACCCACGTCATTAATTAGCTGTATATCCTTCTGGACATATTTGCCTGCATTTGGGAAGGAGAGCAAAGCGCCCTCAGTGCACGTTTCACTGCACTCTTGGAGCATTGGGGGCCCTAGGCACCTGCTGGCCAGTATGCCAGCAGGTGTCAGTGCCTGGGCCCTCCGGAGAATCCTCTGGTTCTCCGGTGGGCCAGTCCGTGCCTGCTTGGCAGGGATGGTCCGGAGCTGCGAGGTAACCATGCCGAACGAGGAAAAGCTAGAGTGGTCCGTGAATTATGGCAGGGAGTGTGGAAAATATGGGAAGAAATCGGGAGCCTGAAGGAAACTCTTGCTGCTGTCGTGGAGTCCAGCGTCATACCCCGAGGTATCTCATGGCAAAAGATGAAAGAAGCCATAGGAGAGGACGGCGATCCCAACCAAAGCACCCACCAGACAGGCGCAGAAGTGGGTGTTGGATGTGTGGAAGAATGGGACACCTGTCCAGAAGTTGTCCTACCCAAGACAGCCGACTGTGAAGATCCGCTCACCCCCCCGAAGGTCCTGCAAATTGGAGAGAACACTGCCCCTGGGATAAAAAGTACAGCGAGAAGACAGGAGCCGCACCCAGAGCCAGACAGAGCCAAGATGTCAGACGCTGAGAAGCGTGGGAGGAGGTATCGACTGTCTACGGTGAGATGACTGCGCTGCTCAGGAGCGTGGAGGTGAATCTGGTGAAACTCCAAATTGGATCTGAAGGTCCCGTCTGCAAAGTTCAACCTGAAGGGGAAGAAGGGGTGCCTGTGTAGTAGGGGCCCAGATTGGGGGGTGGTCCACTGCTTACCGCGAACAGACGACACAGACACGGGACGGAGGCAGATTTCGGGTACAACAGGTCTGAGTTTATTGGCCATTCTCCTGATGACCGCAGCAATACACCGCAGCACTTTCACAGCTCTCCGTACTCAGGCCTGGGTACCTGCACCTTCCCTCTGTCGTAGTGATGCTCCTCGCGTCTCTTTCACTGGGGCTGCCCTAGGCCTATCTACCGCCAGTGCTTCACCAGTCCGAGGTCATCGTCCATTTGGTACCCCGGGGCCTCGTCTGTTCTTCGGTTCTTCATATCGGGGCCACCCCCCTGACTGTCTCTTCTTCTCAGTCCCCTGGTCGAGCTCTCGACCGTTCTCCTTCACTGTGTCTTCTCCTCCTGAGCTCCTCCCGGGACTGGAACCCTCTGGAACCCCATCCTGTCCTATTTATCTCCCTGTTCGGGAAATCCCCTCCTGGGTTCCTGTCTCCCTGCCCCCATGACTAAGCAGTTTCTAAAGCCATATGCTGCTGTGAAGTCCTGTACTCACGCTCCCCCTGCCATCTTGTGGTAAAACTAAGGTACTGCACTCATTCTATACTTTTCCCAGCTGTTTCTCTTCTGTCATTACAAACATCCATCTACAGTGCACAAACCATCCCTTCTCCCTACAGACAAGTCCGTCCGTCAGGTCACCTTCCCTAAACTCTCCTTCCTTTGTCCATTGTCATCCTCGACAATCGTATTCCCTACCTTCGTCGTCCTGAAGCTTGTCCACCGTCTGTTGTCAGACCGGTTGTTGGGCCAAACCCGCCATACGCGGGGGCCGAACCAAACCGGGAGCACCATGCTCTGAGCAGCCTACCGCTACTCTCCGGCACGCACGCCACATGACAACTTCTTTCAAGTTGGGCTAGGTCCACCTGGACTACTCTACGGCATGTACCTCCCACTACTCTCCCCTTCTGTCACCCTCAACTGTCCAGAACGCCATGACCGATGCCTTACGCCTACCAGGTCATCGTCAGCGTCCGCCTATCCTTTTGGGTGTACATGGTGTCGGGGACCTGACCTAGGGACCACTGTCTGGTTCAATGTCTTCATTCTCTTTGTCCTTCATTTTAAAAATAGTCATGGTCGGCGTCTTTGTCACACATACCTCGTACCCGGGAACTGTTGCATATTTCTTATGCACATCATACATTAAACCAACCTTTGCATACTGTATACACGGTTAACCATATTTTAATAATAGCATAAGTAACCCCCTTTTTTTTTAATGTTTAACACATTTCAAAAACAAAATGTAAATACTCCCAAAACGTGAATACTCTCCCTACCTTTAACATGAGTACGTTCCCGTATGCATCCCCGCTGTGTCAGGTGAAAACCAAAAACAAAACAAAAAAACATTTTTTTTCTTATCTTGGACGTGAAACTGTCCTGCATGCTGCACAACGGTGCACCGAAATCCTGATAGTCCGGGCGATCTCCTGACGGCCGATGTTTCACCAATTCAGCAGAGAACTCCACAGCCATGAAGCCCCCGGGATGCTTGGAGTGTCTTTGTGGGTCCTTTTACGGGGGCTCATAGCCTTCGGGATAGGCGACCACTGCTGCAGTGTAGTAGCTGCGGGGGCAGTACTCCTTGTAGTAGGAGACCAGGTCTCCCTCCCGCAGGGCCCGGCCGTGGCAAATGGAGGTCACATTCAGATATACCTTTTGGCCAGTGGCGAGGTCCCGAATGAACCCGCAGCCCTTCTTCATGTTTGTGTGTACAAGCCGCCCAGTGGACCGTGGAGCCGCCATGCCAGCCTCTCCTTTCTCTTGGAACAGCCCCCAGATCTCCCGCTCTCTGGCCTTCTTTTTCTCAATGACCTCCGCAACCCAAGCAGAGGGTCCGGTGTAGGCCGCAGAGTCTGGTGTGCGGGCAGCGGCCGGGGTCGAGAGCGGGGCAGAGGCGGCCGCGGATTCCGATGAGCAGGCCGTAGCCGGCTCCGAGAGTGAAGTCGGAGTGGCCATGTGGGAGGCCGCAGCTGGAACCAAGGCGGCCGCAGACACCGGCGGGTCGACCGCAGCCAAGGCCGCAGATGGAACAGCGGCGACCGCAGATGCCGGTGAGTCAGCCGCGGTGGCCGGCGGCCCGGTTACAGCGGTGACCGGGGGTGGGGCCGACATGGCGGCAGGCCCCGATGGGTATGCCGCCGCCGCCAAACGCTGGAGCGCAGCAGCGACACAGGACGAGGTGCCCCCGGGCGGGGTGGCTCGGGGTCGTTGTCAGTGGCGATGGTCGGCCTGGCGGGGACCATGTAGTCATCCGGAGCTGGGGTCACCGAAGAGTGGGATGTCGGGCGGGGAGGCCGAGGGCTGGTGTCGGGGCCCCAAGGCCTGTCTGGTGCACGGAGCATGGGGATGGGATCTGCCTGGGGTGCCACCCTAAAAGATGCCAACCTCCACTGTCAGGAAGGGATAGCAGGCTAGTGTAGGGCTATCGTAGGTTATTAATGTATAGAGTTTGTAATTGCGTTATTGCACTAGGGGGATGTTTTTACCTCAATTTATTAAAGTTTCATGTTTTTAAAAGGCAGTATATGATTGCACTGCTCAACACCACATTCAAGAAGTTTATTAACCCTTCAGGTGCTTCACAGGAATATTTTGAAGGTTTTAAAAAAAAAATTAACATTTAACTTTTTTTAAAAAAAATTAATTCAGGTCCAATTTTTTTTATTTTGCCAAGGGTAACAGGAGAAATTGGACCTCAAAAGTTATTGTACAATTTGTCCTGAGTACGCTGATACCTGATATGTGGGGGAGAACCACTGTTTTGGCGCATGGCAGAGCTCGGAAGAGGAGTGCCGTTTGACTTTTTCAACGCAAAATTGGCTGGAATTGGGATCGGACGCCATGTCATGTTTGCAGAGGTGCCTAAACAATGGAAACCCCCCCACAAGTGACCCCATTTTGGAAACTATACCCCCAAGGAACTTAACTGGATGTGTGGTGAGCACTTTGAACCCCCAAGGGCTTCACAGAAGTCTATAACGTACAGCCGTAAAATTAAAAAAATCATATTTTTTCCAAAAAAATGATCTTTTCACCCCCAATTTTTATTTTCACAAGGGAAACAAGACCCTAAAAGTTATTATGCAATTTGTCCTGAACATGCTGATACCCCATATGTGGGGGTAAACCACTGTTTGGGCGCATGACAGAGCTCAGAAGGTAATGAGCGCCGCTTCACTTTTTCAACGCAGAATTGGCTGGATGCCATGTCGTGTTTGGAGAGCCCCTGATGTGCCTAAACAGTGGAAACCCCCTACAAATGACACCATTTTGGAGACTAGACCCCTCATGGAACTTATCTAGATGTGTGGTGAGAACTTTGAACCTCCAAGGGCTTCACAGAAGTTTATAACTTAAAGCTGTAAAATAAAAAAAATCATATTTTTTCCACAAAAATGATCTTTTCACCCCAATTTCTTTTTTCCCAAGGGAAACAGGACCCCAAAAATTATTGTGCTATTTAGTACACTGATACCCCATATATGGGGTACACCACTGTTTGGGCGTATAGCAGAGCTCGGAAGGAAAGGAGCGCAGTTTGACTTTTCCAACGCAAAATTGGCTGGAATTGAAATCGGACGCCATGTCGCGTTTGGAGATCCCTTGATGTGCCTAAACAATGGAACCCCCCTAAGTGACCCCATTTTGGAAACTAGACCCCCAAAGGAACTTATCTATCTTATCTAGATGGGTGGTGAGCACTTTGAACCCCCAAGTGCTTCACAGAAGTTTATAATGCCCGGGCGTGAAAATAAAAAAATCATATTTTTTCCACAAACATGATCTTTTAGTCCCCAATTATTTATTTTCTCAAGGGTAACAGTAGAAATTGGACCCCAAATGTTGTTGTCCAATTTGTCCTGAGTACGCTGATACCCCATATGTGGGAGAAAACTACTGTATGGGCACACGTTGGGGCTCGGAATGGAAGTAGTGACGTTTTAGAATGCAGACTTTGATGGAATAGTTTGCGGATGTCATATCGCGTTTGGAGAGACCCTGATGTGCCTAAAAAGTGGAAACCCCCACAACTGACCCCATTTTGGAAAATAGACCCCCAAAGGAACTTATCTAGATGGGTGTTGAGCACTTTGAACCCCCAAGTGCTTCACAGAAGCTTATAACGCCCGGGCGTGAAAATAAAAAAATCATATTTTTTCCACAAACATGATCTTTTAGTCCTCAATTTTTATTTTCCCAAGGGTAACAGAAGAAATTGGACCCCAAAGGTTGTTGTCCAATTTGTCCTGAGTACAGTGATACCCCATATGTGGGAGAAAACTACTGTATGGGCACATGTTGGTGCTCGGAAGGGAAGTAGTGACGTTTTGGAATGCAGACTTTGATGGAATGGTCTGCGGGTGTCATGTCGCATTTGGAGTGTCAAGAACACCACACTGTACTTGCTCACTGAGCCAGTGCGCGTGTCCTGAGTAAGACAACCTGTGCTCAGAGATACCTGTGGTGCGGGCAGCAGCAGAGAAGATGCGTGCTTCAGACCCACAGGACCTGAAGCATGTGACTGCTGGGGGCGTGGCCTAAACTCCCAAGAGTTAGGAGCTGTAGGAAAACTCCTAGAATGGTAACTACGGAACAAGGTTACTAAAAGGCATAGACAGGGAAATAAACCAGATCAGGCTGGGGTCAAAGCACGAGATAGCACGACAATTACCAAAGGTCAAGACAGAACGGATAGTCAAGACGTAGCCAAGAAGTCAGAAACCAGAGAAGCAGATATACAGTACAGAATCAACAGGCAAACTCACAACAGGGGACAGAACCGGATCATAACCATATAAGCAAGCTATAAGACAACGAACAGGCACACAGGGGTCATAACACTTGGCCAAAGGCAAAAGTATAACTGACAGGGATTGGAGTATCTCAGGGCAATAAAAAGCTCTGCCTGAACCAAAGAGAGGCCACAATAATTAACCCCAGGTGTGCAGGTCAAAGCCTGCACTGAGGTCAAGACATTAACCCCTGACGTGCAGGTCAAAACCTGCACTGGGATCATGACAGTACCCCCCTCTCAACAGGGGGCCTCTGGACCCCCAGGCTTCCCCGGGTACTTGGCATGGAAAGCCCGAACCAGGCGATCTGCATGTACAGAGTTAGCAGGGACCCACGAGTGATCCTCAGGTCCATATCCCTTTCAATGGACCAGGTACTGCAAAGATCGGCGCACCCGTCGAGAGTCCACAATATGTCCAACCTCATACTCCAAGTGACCCTCCACCAACACTGGAGGAACAACAGACTCGGAGTCCTCCTTGACAGACCCCACGGGTTTCAACAGAGATTTATGCAACACATTGGATATCTTTAAGGAGGCGGGGAGACGCAACCTATATGCCACTGGGTTGACTATCTCCATAATCTCGTACGGACCAATGAACTTTGGTCCCAATTTAGCTGACAGTACCGTCAAGTTGATGTTACGTGTGGAAAGTCAAACCTTCTCCCCCACCTGAAACATGTGTCCCGGGGCCCTCCTTTTGTCAGCAAAATATTTGTACCTCCCCTGGGCCCGAGAGATATTACGCTGGACTTCAGCCCAGAGGTTTTTTAACCGTTGGACGGACCCCTCTGTCCCTGGACAACCGGAATCCACCCGTGAAAACTCCCCAAAATGAGGATTAAACCCATAATTGATTAGGAATGGGGACATGTTGGTGGACTGACTGACCCAGTTGTTAAAAGCGAATTCTGTCAACGGTAACACATTACACCAATCCTCCTGTCTGGCGGAGGTCAGACACCTGAGAATTTGTTCCAGGGATTGATTGGTGCGTTCCGTCTGACCATTACTCTCCGAGTGATATGCCGACGAGAAGGAGAGTGAGATGCCCAATTTCATACAGAATGCCCTCCAAAATTTTGCCACAAACTGCACACCTCTGTCAGACTCCACATTCAGGGGTACCCCATGCTGCACGAACAACCTTGACAATGTTTCTGCTGAGGATAGTGCTGCCAAGGGAATGAAATGGGCCTGTTTTGAAAACCTATCCACCACCACCCAAATCACGGTATTGCCCCTGGAAGGTGGAAGACCGGTAATAAAATCCATGGAGAGATGAGTCCATGGCCTATCAGGAACTGGTAAAGGTATGAGTTCCCCAGCCGGCCGGTTATGCGAGCTTTTAGAATGGGCACAAACTCCACAAGCAGCAATGAATTTCTTGACATCGGACCCCAGTGAAGGCCACCAAAAAATCCTGGCTACTGCCTCTCTAGTGGCCGTGATACCGGGATGAGCACTCAGCCTAGACTCATGAAACTCCTGCAGAAGTCTAGGCCGCAATAAATCCGGAACAAACAATTTATCCCCTGGCCTGGTCATCGGAGCTAGGAACTGAGCCCTCAAAATTTCTTGTTCCAACTCTGATGAGACCCCCGCCACTACCACCCCTGGGGGAAGAATGGAGGACGGCGGCTCGGGGGGAGACACCGGGTCAAAACTTCTGGACAGGGCATCCGCTTTTTGGACCCTGGTCAAAAAGTAATGGAGAATTGAAAGCGTGAAAAAAAAAGTGACCAACGGGCTTGTCTAGGAGTAAGCCTCTTAGCAGATTCAAGGTATGCCAAAATTTTGTGATCCGTGATAACAGTGATAGGGTGAGCTGCCCCTTCCAAAAAGTGCCTCCATTCTTCGAATGCCAGCTTGACCGCAAGAAGTTCTCTATTGCCTACATCATAACTTCTCTCAGCGGATGAGAACTTCTTGGAGAAGAAGGCACAGGGTTTGAGATTAGTAAGGGTGGCCGGACCTTGGGACAACACTGCCCCCACCCCTACTTCAGAAGCATCCACCTCCACAATAAATGGTTTGGACGGGTCTGGCTGGACCAACACCGGGGCGGACATGAAACATTTCTTAAGAGCTGAGAAGGACTCCTTAAGGGCATGTCACACTAAGAGATATCGCTAGCAATATCGTTATAACTTGTGACGTTATAGCGATATTGCTAGCGATATCGCTGTGTCTGATACTTACCTTCAACCTGCTCCCCCGCTGGTTATCGCTGATCGCGCTAGAACGTCCTGGACCGTTTCTCGTCATCAGTTTCCTGCGGTGCTTCCTGCTGTGACGACGAGCGACGCGTGGAGCCGGGCGGGAGGACGCAGGATCGCCTGGTGTGACAGGTAAGTAGCGACCCCCGTCCCCAGCGATGTCGCTAGTGAGATCTGCCTGTGTGGCAGCTCACTAGCGACCACTTAGCGATGTACCAGAGATCCTGACCGCGTCATATTGCTGGTCGGGATCGCTGGTACATCGCTAAGTGTGACAGTACCTTTAGCGAGTTCTGACCAATTTTTTACATCAGCTCCCTTCTGGGTAAGATCTGTGAGTGGTTTAACCACTTGAGAGAAACCTTTAATGAATCTCCAGTAATAGTTTGCAAATCCCAAGAAGCGCTGGAGCCTCTTAAGATCATTTTGTCACAAAAAACTGGGAAAACTTATTGACTCACGTATTAGCCTAGGGTGCACAGTGAGTGAACCCAGTTTTGTTGCACAGTGAGTGGCCCCAGATAATGCTGCACAGTGAGTGGCACCAGAAAATGAGGACAGAGAGTGGTCCCAGATAATGCTGCACAGTGTGTGGCCCCAGATAATGCTGCACAGTGTGTGGCCCCAGATAATGCTGCACAGTGTGTGGCCCCAGAAAATGCTGCACAGTGAGTGGCCTCAGATAATGCTGCACAGTGAGTGGCCCCAGATAATGCTGCACAGTTTGTGGCCCCAGATAATGCTGCACAGTGTGTGACCCCAGATAATGCTGCACAGTGTGTGGCCCCAGATAATGTTGCACAGTGTGTGGCCTCAGATAATGCTGCACAGTGAGTGGGCCCCAGATAATGCTGCACAGTGTGTGGCCCCAGATAATGCTGCACAGTGAGTGGCTCCAGATAATGCTTCACAGTGAGTGGCCTCAGTTTTGCTGCACAGTGTGTGGCCCCAGATAATGAGGACAGTGAGTGGCCCCATCATGTTGCTGCTGCTGCCGCTGCCTCCGTTATAAAGAACAAAAAAAAAACTGTATACTCACCTCCTGCTGCTCAACAGCGTTGCTGGCTCTGGAACGGGGACAGGTGAATATGTTCCCCCCCGTTCATAGCCACCCCGTCCTGGTGCTTGTCTCTGCAGCGCAGCCCCTGCTTGTTCCATGTTCTCGGCGCTGCTGTGCTCTTCCTGCTTTAGCGGTCACGTGGTACCACTCATTAAACTCATGAATATGCACATATTCATGAGTTTAATGAGTGGTACCACATGACCGCTGAAGCAGGAAGAGCACAGCAGCGCCAAGAACATGGAGCAAGCAAGATGGCTGCAGAGGATGAGTTTGATCTCTGACACCCCCGATCCCCCTCCCCCGCCGACCCCCCCTGGTATGTGACTCGTCTATAAGCCAAGAGGGGGACTTTCAGCCCCAAAAACTGGGCTGAAAATCTCGGCTTATACACGAGTATATACGGTACTTTTCCTTACCGCTGAGGCCCAAATCACCAACATGGCCCTGATGGTTCTAAGTAGTGCCTAATGGTTTTAGTCTCCTCCAAGACATTACCCATTGTGGAGCATGAGGGAATTTAATCCCACTCAATTGTTGCAATTCAGAATGAATATCATGCCATAATTTTTGAATTTTAATACACCCCCACATATGAATAAAAATATCATTATTATGCAAACATAATAGGTCAACATTCTTTGACCTATTCAACATCAACAGACCAAGCACTCCCTACTCATTAAAGACTTGTGCAGGCACTGTAACAACAGCAGGCGGGAAGGCTATTGACTACCAAATCGAGTCCTTAGACAGACAATTCTGCCTACCATTACCTACGATCATCGAGTGTAACCAGATCCCAGACAACAGATCTGAAATCCCTATGCCAGATGTAGCAATCCATCACACTCACTTAAAACGCATAGCACACCTTATACCGGAACTCAACCATCAGGCCCAGATAATACTGCTGTTGGGGAGAAATATCCTACAGGTTCATAAAGGGAGACGTCATATCAATGGACTCCACAATGCTCCCTTTGTCAAAAAGCTAGACCTAGGATGGGTCATAATAGGAAACGCTTATAAGTCTACAAAAACAGAGAAGGGAGTGAATGGAACACTGTGTTTGTATTTGGATTTGGAACCATGTGTGAGCCACCTCTCCTGTAGATTGCAGGTTAACTTTTGGACTATAGGGATAAAACCTCTGGCTGTGTCGAGGAATGCAAGTCCTTGTAGGCCATCTTCGCATTTGACAACTTGGACTTCCTTTAGCAAGTCGCTTAATTCTCTAAGTTTCTGGAGACCTGTATTAGATATTTCAGGAAAGTCATTGATTCAATTCTTTTGAACAAGGCTCTTTCTATTACCATTGCTGAGCTGTAACACTCATCCAGCTTCTTCCAGATCTCATTGAGGCCAGTCTCAGGGCAGTTTATATTAATGTCTCTGATCCTTACTGCATGTTTGACTGACTATTTTTCCAGGTATTTGACTAAGAGGTCTATCTCTTCCCTGTGTTGTAGCCCCAAGTCTCTAGTGACATTTTGGAAGGAAGCTTTCCAAGCTCTGTAGCCTTCAGCTTGGTCAGGGAATTTCATGAGTCCCTTGGCAACCAGTTCACGTTGTGTAAAGAACTTATCAAATTCTGTTGTGAACAGGTTGACAGCAGAGTATCCTGGTGATGGGTCACACTGATAATGAGTTGAGGTGCGTTCGTACCTGTTAGCATCCTCAGGGTGGCGCCAGCCGGTGTCGAATTGCTTCAGTCTGACGTGCAATGTGTCAGCAAGGTGATTTACATTGGTTACATGGTGAGGGGCAAGGTAGTCATTAGCAGAGTTGTTTTGCTCCACGTTTTTGTGTTTGTATCTGTCCTGGAGCTGAGCCTCATGATGACTCTCCCTTGCTTCACTGGAGATGTCCTGATCTTGTTTTGGTACTGGTTCAGGGTTATAGTTTGGATTAGGAAGTTCATTCACTTACTGAGATGTGCATTGTGGTGAATCTTGCAATGGAAACTCCAGACTCAGCAGACTGCTTTGTCTATGCAGCTCAGGGTTTTGCGCGGCTTCAAGCGATTCTGCTTCGGCGAGGGCGGTGGCAGCTTCCCTTTTTGCTGCTAGGCTCTCTAAGGTGGCATCCAGGTGTGCCTTCTCTAATTTCAGTTACATCTCTTGGTCAGCAAAGCTTGCTCGTGGAGCGCCCTCAGCCAGGGCTAGTGGCGTACTTGGTACAGGCCGCTTCTTAAAGGGGCAGTGTAACAGTGGCGGTGACCCAGTCCGTGGTCCTGGGCGTCCAATAAAAGGGGTGTATTTACAATGGAATGAAAAATAAAGAGTTTTTGTGATAAGAGTTTGTGACGCCACCTGTGGTATCTGATCAATAGGGACCAGCGCTGCACTGCAGATCCTCTGGGACTGATGGTGTGTTGCAGCAGTGTTGGAATAGCTCTCCACAGGCAGAGCTGTTGTCCCAGGGCAGCAGTGATTGGTTAAGGATGCAATGATTGCTGATGTTAGATGTAGCAGTGCTGACTGCTGAGTCATTGTTGAGGCAAGAATTCAAAGGACACAGTGAAGTGCAGTTCCAAAGCTTTACTCACGGTTTCTGGTGTGCACAGATGCCTGCTTGGTACTATGTTCTTCAGGTGAGGGGCTCAGTCAACTCTCAGGCAGATGAAGTACACCTTTCCAGCACTCCCTTCAATATGTGCCTTTCTTGGTCGTCTCCACAGTGCTGCTTTCTACTTGCCTTCCCTTCCAGAACCTCACAGTCAGTGTCCCAGGCCAGCTGCCGCGATTCCTGCTGGACAACGTGACCCACTACGTTTCCTTGATTCTTTCCGGCTGTCTTTCTGGAGAAGATAACTGTGGTAGTTGGCTGTGGCTCCTAAAGTTGCCACAGCTATCGGCTTTCTAGCTGAGTCCTGTTGTCCACTTCACTAGGCTAGGGGCCGAGTCCCTTCTGCGACCTGGATTCTCCCCCACGTGACGCTTGTCAGCGTGGAGCGAGCCCCACGGGGAGCACTCTCCACCTGTGCCTCTGGGAGAACCTCTTTTCCTTCTCAGGGAACATCCTTCCAATGCCTATGCCGTCCAGCAGCTCCTCCTGACTAGGAGCTGCTGCAGACATGTCCTCTCACTTGCTCCCCCTAAGGGGAACAGTCCTAACTTCCTACAGTTCTCCCGCTCTAAACCTAAGCTCCACCCACCTCCCAACACCCTTCATGAACCAAGCTGTGGTCATATAGGGTACCCTGCTGTTCTAAGTGTGTGTGTCGGATGCAGGTGTCTGAGTGTGGTCAGGTGTCTTCATCTTACCTAGGATAATGGGATACTACACCTCTGGATGAGGTGCAGCACCTCTGTGGCGACTGAACCCTCAGGGGCGCCACACTTGCAGCCTCATCATTTGCACGGGCAAAGGCGACTTTGCTGCTGATGGATGTTGTCTTTGAAGAGACGGAAGTAACAGATTTTGTCTTGTGTGATTTGTGGGGCATCGTGTCTTGGGGGAATGCTTGGCTGGGCAGAGATTGCTGGGAGAGAGGGAGGAAAAGCGCACTCAGTAGCGGGGGGACAAAAGGGAAAAGTGCAAGAAGCAGAGGAATTTTGGCGTGAACCTGGGGCAGGGGGCAGTGCACAGTGAGAGGAGCACTACGCCCCGTCCCTCCAGAGAGTACCAGCGCTGCGACAGGCCCCACCGCCTGCAGAAGGGACGCAGCAGAGAAAAGGAGCCCAATGTTCTGCAGCAGTCCAGAGAGGGACCGCTGCCAGGGAAGCAGCAGTAGAAGCAGCCAGGCAGAGGAGTTCCCCGTCCAGGGAGCACCAGCATTGTGCAAGCCAATGTCTGTCATCTCCAACCGGCAGCAGCTGAGACCAGACAGAGAGAGGTGCAGTGTGCCCGGTGACTACAGAGAGAGATACAGTGTGCCGGTGAATACCAGAGAGAAAGGTGCCATACGTTCAGTGTCCGTGAGTACAGTACACGTGCCCCTTAGGAGTGACCGCATACAGGACAGACACTTGCACCCTGACTGTGCCAGTAAATATTTGCCGAGCCATGCTGGGATCGTACAGGACTATGGCCTGTACCCTTTTCAGCCACTGCAGTATATGGACTAGGCCCAGTGGAAGGTACTAGAGACCAACCATTGCCGCCAGAAGACAGGATATTGTTGTGACCCGCCCCGGAGACAGTAGGGTACTCGGTGCCGGGCCCGTTGATTTCAATGGGACATGTCACAGTGGCGGTGACCCAGTCCGTGGCCTCAGGCAGTCAATGTAAAAGGGGGAGAGTGATGGGGATAAAGTTATTGAGATGATTCGTGACGCCACCTGTAGTGCTCGGCAATGAAGGGGTTAAGCCGACGCTGCAGGCAGATCCTCTGGGACAGATGGTATAAGGCAGCAAGAAGTAAGAGCTCCCCACAGGTAGAGCTGTAGTCCTAGGGCAGTAGTAATAGGTGTTGAGGAAGAGGGTGCAGTGTTAGGCACAGAGATGTAGCAGTGCTAAAGGGGTTGCAGAAAGAAGGCAATGACACATCAGGGTGCAGTTTCCTTTACCTTTACTGTGCTTTGTCAGTGCAGTCCAGGATCCAGATCACAGATGGAACAGGAGTTGATTAGCCTGGAAGCAATTTAGGAATCTCTCTATGCAGATGGGTTGTGTAGTCTCCTTCCTAGCGCTTATCTGAGGTACTTGCAGTACTGAGTTACACTGAAGTTCCTCTTGCTTGCTCTCTTTAGAACGCCCCCTCATATGGCAGGCAGCCGTAGCCTTCTATTTTTCCTGGCTCACACATGTTACTGCTGTGCCTCCGAGTCTTAGTTGGGAACAGAGCATTAACAGGCTTCTGTTCCTCCGGTTTCTGCTGCAGGACCATCAGCATCCATAAAACTTCGGATACCGGACTCCGAACCATGCGCTTGAAGCCAGAAGTGGGCCTGAATTCCCCTCAATCCTCCAGCTCCTCTTTTCCACATCCACACACTTTGCCCTCCTCACAGAACTGACTAACTTCCCGGCCCCCAGAGAGCAGCTCCTCCCCCTAGTTTAGTTGTTCAGGGCACAGTTTCAGATGATCCCTCGATACTGCTGATGAGGTTTCGCCTCCATCCTTACTGATAAGGTACACTTTGGTGTTGTCAAAGCTTGATGGTAGGCCGGTGTAGGGTTCAGCTTCCCATTGGTCATCCAATTTATGCATCCTCCTTTTCCTCTTTAGGACCTGTTCTCCAGGTGACAAGGGAACTGCAGGTGCATGTTGATTGAAGTTCTTTTCCTGCTTTTGTCTTGCCTGTGCTAGACTCATTTCCACGCACTCTTGTACTCTTCGGTATTGCTGCTGCCTCTCTGTGTCCCAGTCAGTATCTGGTGATGTCATCTTAGGTGTAAGGACTCTCATATCCAAATCAATAGGCAACTTGCCAGGCCTCGCTCTCATTAGGTAGGCTGGAGTGCAGTTGGTGGAATTCACAGGAATGTGATTGTAGAGGTCTACCAGATCTGGCAAATTCTCTGGTCACAGATTCCTCTCTTCCAAAGGTAAGGTCCTCAGTAGATTGATCACCACCTGATTCATCTTTTCACACATGTCATTGGTCTGTGGATGGTACGGTGTTGTCCTGATCTTCTTGCAACCGTACAAGTTACAGAATTCCTGGAACACTTCTGCCTCAAAGGCTGGACCTCGAACTGTAAGCACTCACTCAGGGTAACCGTGTGGTCGACAAAAGTGCTGTTGGAATGCTCTGGCTGCTGTCCTGGCTGTTTGATCCTTGACAGGCACGACTACCAGGAATCTCGAGTAGTGGTCAACGATGGTAAGAGCATAAACGTAGCCTGAACGGCTTGGGACCAGCTTCACATGGTCCATGGCTACCAACTCGAGTGGCTGTTTAGTTATTATTGGCTGCAAAGGCGCTCGCTGACTGTTACGGTCCTTCCTGCGCAGGTTACATTGTCCACAGTCCCGGCACCAATTTTCAATGGCCTTCCTCATACCAGCCCAGTAGAATCTCTCTCGAAGCAAGGCCTCCAACTTCTTCCATTCAAAGTGTCCTGCTCCATTGTGGTACGCTTCCAAGACCATCAATGCCTCTCTCTTTGGGACTAACACCTGCCAGACCAGCTCATGAGTGCAGGCATTGATACTCCTCCGACACAGCTTTCCCTCATAGATGAACAGCCTGCCTCTTTCCTTCCACATCTGCTGGGTTTCTTTAGGAGCATATGGGCCTGGGCGTGTGTCAGCTTGTGACAGTAGCTCCTTTACCAGGTGGACTACGGGGTCGCTATCCTGCGTTTCTGCCCAGTCATGATGAGGCAACGGATTTAGGGTGGCCTCTTTCAAGATAGATTGTCTGTTTCTCACTCCTTGGGCACGTCGGGCCGCAATTGGCCGGTGGAAGGCAGGTAACTCTATTTCTTCGTGTGCCTCAGGGTCTTCTCCCCCATCTGGCACATTGGGCATCCTGGACAGCACATCAGCATTGGCATTCTTGTGCTCTGCTCGGTACTTGATGGTAAATTCATAGTTAGACAGCTGGGCCATCCATCGCTGCTCCAGTGCACCTAATTTTGCAGTTTCCAAGTGAGTCAGCGGGTTGTTGTCCGTGAAGATGGTAAACTTGGCTGAAGCTAGGTAATGCTTGAAGTGTTCAGTCACAGCCCAGACTATGGCGAGGAACTCCAGTTTGAAGGAACTGTAGTTGTCAGGGTTCCTTTCAGTAGGACGAAGCTTCTTGCTGGTGTAGGAGATCACTCTTTCTTTGCCATTCTGTACCTGTGACAGTACTGCTCCCAGTCCCACATTGCTGGCATCAGTATACAGAACAAATGGTTGGTCGTAATCTGGGTAGGCCAGAAATTCATCCCCTGTGAGAGCCATTTTCAATCGAGTGAAGGACCTCTCCAGTTCCTCATTCCATTCAAATGTAGGACTCTTCTTCCTGGCTTTCTTGGGCTGGCCCACCAGAAGATTTTGCATAGGCGTGGCTATCTCAGCGAAGCCTTTGATGAACCTTCGGTAGTAGCCTACCAACCCGAGGAATTGACGTACCTCATGGAGGTTGCTGGGCTTCTGTCAGTCCCAGATGACAGTGACTTTGTCAGGATCTGGTGCCACACCTCCTGCACTCACTACATGACCGAGGTACTGCACCTTGGGCTTCAGGAGGTGGCATTTGGATGGCTTCACTTTCAGGCCAAAGTTGGACAGGGTTTCAAACACCTCAATCAGGTGCTCCAGATGGTCTTCATATGTCTTGGAGAAAACAATGACATCATCAAGGTACAACAGAACTGTCTCAAAGTTCTTGTGTCCAAGACAGCACTCCATTAGCCATTGAAATGTCCCTGGGGCGGTGCAGAGCCCAAACGGCATGTAGTTGAACTCACAGAGACCCATTGGTGTGGTAAACGCTGTTTTCTCCTTGTCTGCCTCTGCCACGGGAACCTGCCTATACCCACTAGTGAGATCTAAGGTGGAAAAATAGTTAGCAGTTTTAAGTGTAGCTAATGACTCTTCAATCCTTGGTAATGGGTAGGCATCCTTATGTGTAATGCTGTTAATTTTTCTGCAATCAACACACATTCTCCTGGTACCATCTTTTTTTTTTCACAAAGACTATTGGAGCTGCCCAGGGGCTACAACTACCTCTGATCACCCCAGCTTTCTTCATTTCCCGCAACATACTTTTGGCACATTGATATTGTATTGGGGGTATAGGCTGGTACCTTTCTTTAATGGGTGGATGATCTCCAGTGGGGATATGGTGTTTAACCCCTTTTGCCTTCCCAAAGTCTAGAGGGTGTTTGCTGAATACCCGCTCATACTCCTGAGCCACTTGGTAAACCTCCTTCTTTTGGTATGAAGGGGTGGAGTCAGTTCCCACATGCAGCTGCTGACACCACTCCTCCAGCTGCTTTACAGGGCCATTGTCCTCTGCCTGGTCGGATGAGACCAAGGGCTCTGCTGCCTGTATTGCGTTGTTACTGACAGTAAACAGCTTAGCAACTGTGGCATACCGAGGTATTGTGGCCTCCTCCTCCCCACAATTCAAGAGGCGTACAGGTACTCTCCCTTTGCGAACATCAACTACCCCTCTGGCTGTCAGGACAGTGGGCCGGCTATCAGAGTACACTGGCTCTACCAATGCTTGGTAATCTTTTCCTCTGAGGCCTATGGCTGCCCGACACCAAATTAACATTTCACATCTGGGGGGTATCGCAATGGAGAATGAATCACTCACTCTGACGCTGCCAATTTCTCTGCCAGACAGTTCTACCTGCTGTCTTTGCATCAGGGCCTTGATCTCCTTCTGCAGGACTCATTGATCACTGGGACCAGCAGTCTCGGCCACCTGTTGCAGCAAAACAATAACCTTGGCAAGACAATTTTCAATCACATTAGTACCTAAGGTCATCATTGGGTTACATTCTCGTCGATCAATGTCTACAACTATCAGACCTTGATATTTTAACTCTACTCGCCCCACTTTAATGGTAATCTCTTTACATCCTACTTGCGGCAAAGACTGACCATTTCTGGCAACTACTGTCAGCTACTCACTTGGGCCACGAGTAAGTTCAGAGTCAGCCCAATACCGCTTGTAAAGGATACATGGCATAGTTGTCGCCTGAGAGCCAGTGTCCAGCAAAGCGTTCATGGGATTGCCGTCAATCACCACTGGGAGGACCGGTTGCCCTCCAACATACTTGGCTCGTCAGTTCTTTGGGCCTTGTGGTCCTACTCCTGGGGGTTGGCCCTCTGCCCCAGGGGTTGCTCGTTTAAATAACAGAATCTTGCGATGTGGCCTGCCTTGCGGCAGTGACGACAGACGTCCTGGTCATAGCGATCGTTGTCTCTCCCTCGGAGTTACGGGATCCTTTT
The DNA here is from genome assembly GCF_039654945.1 of Dendrobates tinctorius. Taxonomy (NCBI): domain Eukaryota; kingdom Metazoa; phylum Chordata; class Amphibia; order Anura; family Dendrobatidae; genus Dendrobates; species Dendrobates tinctorius. The sequence goes on from NW_027361754.1 coordinate 6,056,720, forward strand.
CTTCCGTAGCCACGGGACATTCTCTGGACTGGAGGCCAGCTGGATCTTCTCCTTTGAGGACACCTGCATAGACTGCACAGTTTTGGCAAGTGCAGCCATATTTTTGGTCAGCTCTTGGACCTGAAGATGCAATTCTGTAAATGATCATTATCCAGAGTCTGTGCATCAGCCCCCACAGGGCTTGGGGGGAAAGATGCTGCTTCTTTGTGGTATGTGATTGCTGGATGCCTAGGGGGCGCTGGAAGGCTGGCATTTGGTTCATGCAGCACCCGGATAGCCCTGTCTTTAAAGTCTGCAAAGTCTAAATCAGAGTTCTGTAGGGTTATGATGCGCAGCTGTGCTCTGTGAGTACTGGATAGGAGTCCCTCAATAAATTGCTCCTTTAACAGTCTGTCTCCATCTTTCACACTGTCTGGGTCAATCTGCTTTATGGCTCGCAGTGCCTCCTGCAGGTTAAGAGCATAGTCCCGTATACTGTCCTGCACTCTTTGCTTACACCCAAAGAATCTCATTTTTATTTCAGCTGCAGGGCGAGTGTCAAAGGTGCTTTTTAGCTTAGCCAGAATCTTTTTAACAGTCTCTTTATCAGTGTCCTGCCAGAACTTTACTTCTTTGTGCTGCACCAGTTAGCTGCCCAATAAGGATGTTCACTTTTTGGCTTTCAGACAGAGGATACACTTCAAACAAACTGCACAGTCTCTCTCTTTGAAATCACTCAGGGTACGTGACTGCCCTGAGTACTGTGGAAACCAGGCCGCTCCCATTTTATAAGGCATGGACAGCGTCATTATGAGGACTGCTGCAGTGGGCGCTTGTTCTTGCGGTGCCATTGGAGCCGCAGCTATGCTTGCCCCTGCATCTTGCAGTGCTGTGGGGGGTGCGGTGGCGTTCACCGCTGCATCTTCTCTTGCCTCAGACATTCTCTTCCCCCCTAGTTAACGTTGGCCAGGCTCTGTGTCTCACTGGCTTACCAGTCGCCGCTCCGCAGGCTGGACGATCGGGGGACGCCGGGACTGCAGGCCTCCGCTCCTCACTTCCCGCCCGCTGGTCTCTTCTCGCGCAGCACCTCACTTTTTTGCGCTTTCTGGCAGGCTGCGCCCACGACGGCACGCCCCTTTGGCTTCCCACGCGCGCCAACTGGCGGGGTAATGGCGGCAAATGCACAATAAGTCCACGGCACACAACATAGTCTCTGGCACACAGGACCCGGTGGCACCGGGCTTCGTAAATCCTGTTCATGACGCTAAAATTGACCCGCCCCGGAGGCAGTAGGGTACTCGGTGCCGGGCTCGTTGATTTCAATGGGAGATGTCACTGTGGCGATGACCCGGTCCGTGGCCTCAGGCAGTCAATGTAAAAGGGGGAGAGTGATGGGGATAAAGTTATTGAGATGATTCGTGACGCCACCTGGGGTGCTCGGCAATGAAGGGGTTAAGCCGACGCTGCAGGCAGAAGCTCTGGGACAGATGGTATAAGGCAGCAAGATGTAAGAGCTCCCCACAGGTAGAGCTGTAGTCCCAGGGCAGTAGTAATAGGTGTTGAGGAAGAGGGTGCAGTGTTAGGCACAGAGATGTAGCAGTGCTGAAGGGGTTGCAGAAAGAAGACAATGACACAACAGGGTGCAGTTTCCTTTACCTTTACTGTGCTTTGTCAGTGCAGTCCAGGATCCAGATCACAGATGGAACAGGAGTTGATTAGCCTGGAAGCAACTTAGGAATCTCTCTATGCAGATGGGTTGTGTAGTCTCCTTCCTAGCGCTTATCTGAGGTACTTGCAGTACTGAGTTACACTAAAGCTCTCCTTACTTGCTCTCTTTAGAATGCCCCTCGTATGGCAGGCAGGCAGCCGTAGCCTTCTATTTCTTCTGGCTCACACACGTTACTGCTGTGCCTCCGAGTCTTAGTTGGGAACAGAGCATTTACAGGCTTCTGTTCCTCCGGTTTCTGCTGCAGGACCATCAGCATCTATACAACTTCGGATACCGGACTCCGAACCATGCACTTGAAGCTAGAAGTGGGCCTGAATTCCCCTCAATCCTCCAGCTCCTCTTTTTCACATCCACACACTTTGCCCTCCTCACAGAACTGACTAACTTCCCCTTCCCGGCCCCCAGAGAGCAGCTCCCCCCCAGTTTGTTTCATAGCTCCCTCTGCTGGCCTGGAGTGGGAACTGTGCTGTGTGCTGTATTTAACTGATAGAGAGATCGTTCATTGCTTCCAAGCATGACATCACCCTCCCTAGGAGGAAGGTAATGCCACTGTGGCGACCATACTACTGAGGGCGCCACATTTTCCTTCAGGACCACGTTGGAAAAGACACCACGCCAGCCGTTGTCGGTGCTATTAACTTTGTGGACTTAGGAACCACTGACTTTTATCTAAACTGTTGTCCTCCCACTCTCCATGTCCTTTACCTTTTGAACTGTTTAATCCCGTTTTACCCTTTGCCTCCCTGCGTGGAGTATTCCCCTGTTATTAAACCTGTTAACCCATGCGCTGCCTCTTGTCCATCACTGCATCCCGCACACCTGCTTACACAGAGACCTCTCTATTAATAGGGAGGAGAAGCTTGGAATTCTTTTTTATTTTTTACATATAAGAAAAACAGATGTCCGACTGATGGTAGAAATGTGCACATGGAGAAAAAATATTGATAATCATATCCAGTGCACTGATGAAAAACTGGTGTTACTCACATGCAAAAAAAAGATGATACTGTGGCAGTAGGGATGGGCGAATCTACTCGTTAGGACTCGTTACTCTGCGAGTAGTAGGGGACTCGCAGGAGTCGGTACTCTGCGAGTTTCCAAGCGATTACTCGCACAGTAACGAGTCCAATGCAAATGAATGGCAATCCTAGTTTTTGCAGAGTTTCTTAGCGATTTTGTGTCAGCAGCTGGACATAAAATCGCTAAGAAACTAGGATTGCTTGTATTAAACTGTGAAAAAACTAGCTAGGAGTTCTCTCTCTCTGTTTTGCAGCGATTCGTGTGCTGGAGGGGAGAGAGAGAGAGAACTCCTAGCTAGTTTTGTGTGTCCTAGCTGGACACAAAATCACTAAGAAACTAGGATTGCTTGTATTAAACTGTGAAAAAACTAGCTAGGAGTTCGTTCTCTCTCTCCTCGCATCCCCATTCTCCTCCTCCCCAGCACAGGAATCGCTGCAAAACAGAGAGAGAGAACTCCTAGCTAGTTTTTTAACAGTTTAATACAAGCAATCCTAGTTTCTTAGCGATTTTGTGTCCAGCTGCTGACACAAAATCGCTAAGAAACTATGCAAAAAAAAAAATCTGCATCCCCATTCTTCTCCTCCCCAGCACAGGAATCGCTGCAAAACTCGCATCCCCATTCATTAACATTGGACTCGCTAGACTCGCAACGAGTAGTGAGTTTCCAAGTCGGACTCGTTACAGCCTAGCGATTCCGAATATTTCAGGATTCGCCCATCCCTATGTGGCAGTGTTTCTATACACAAGGCCGGGGTCAAAATTGTGAGTGTGATGAAAGAAACTTGCGCGAGTCTCTCGCATCAATACCCGGCACTCGGGACCGGAGTGTGCGACTGCATAGAAATACATGCAGCCGCACACTCTGGTCCGAGTGCCGGCGGCAGTGCCAGGTATTGATGCGAGAGTGTGACCCCGGCCTTAGAGTTTAAGGGCTTGCTGGGAGTTGTAGTTTCTCTCCCTGGTCTGTAACCCAGTTTATAGTGGCCATCCCTGACCCAATATCAGCACTAACTGTGCATGTAAAAGTTACTAATTAATTTAGCTTGCAAAGTTACAAAAGTTTGTAAACTCTAGTTATTTCTGGTATTTTTGATATCTGGTCCGGATCCAGGACAAGCGGCTGCGAAGGTCAGAAATAGAAAGCAGAAGAAGCATCCAATAAATTATAGATGCTGAACACACCAGAAATGAATGTAGCACCAGCGATATTAGCCTAATTGGTGCCGACGTTATTGTCTCTGTGAACGTTCAAGGGGAAAGTTTGTTTACCAGGAAACTGCAGAAACAAGCAGTAAATGGATCCTCGCCTTAATAATGCAGTCGTGTAATGACAAGGGAACCATTGTGAGAAGGAACAAGAAATCGAAGCTGCAAAATAGGAAAGTGTTACATTATAAATCGTTAGGCGTGTCTTCATTCTTAGATCGGAGCCTTGGGAAGGAAAGCAGATAGGAACAGACAGGAGAATGTGAGCGAGTGGATATTACCTGAAAATTACCTGAATATGACCCGAATAGGACCCAAATATTGCCCAAATGTTACCCGAAAATTGCCAGAATATTACCCAAATAATACCTGAATATTACCTGAATTTTGCTTGAATACTGCCCGAATATTACCTGAATATTGCCTGAATATCACCTGAATATTGCCTGAATATCACCTGAATATTGCCAGAATATCACCTGAATATGACCCGAAAATGACCCAAATAATACCAGAATATTACTCAGATATTACCCAAATATTACCCGAATATGAGCGGATGGCTTCATATAACATCACAATTTTATAATATTTCATGTAAACACCTCCTAATATAACCTACCACTGGACATGGCCATAATGCACTACAACCGCAACATGGTCTGATCACTGGACATGACTAGAGATGAGTGAATATTTCAATGTTCGGTTCAGATTACGTTCGCCGAATTTGCAATATTCGCCGATTAATTCATCGAATATTTGCCGAACATAGCCGAATGCCATTCACCTCAATGGGAGGCAAAAACAAGCGCATGCACAACACCTTATAACAGCCCCAAATGCTGCCAAAACACATCAAAAAAGGGACAGACACCAGGAAAGTTGCCTCAATTCACCCACAGTACAGATTTTAGTATGGTACTGCAGTAATCAGCCAGTCATGAGGTACCGGAGTCTGGGATAGCATTTACAGCTTTCACTTGAACGTCACAGTAAGACGAGGTGGGTGAGGGATCGGTGCAGGGCCCCTTTGTTGGGAGCCCTGATACCACATGCAGCACCTCTACCTGCTTTCATGCTGAGCCACATTCAGGTGGCACAAATATCAGTTTTGTAGACTATCATTGTCAGAAAAATTTAAGGATAGTAACACAGGTAGTTGAGTCCAAAGAAGTGGAGGCCTGATTGTCTCAGAGGTCTACTGCTACAGGCAACACACATGAAGGAGACCCAACCAGGAGTGTTGACAATTCAAAAAATTATTGGCAGACACCACCAAAATGGCATCAATTTCACCACAGTAGAAATAGTATAAGAACCAACAGTTCTTCCACTACACCCACTCCAGCAGATGGACACCCAACCAGGTGTAACAACCCTGCTGGCATCGCTGCATGGCCTGCCATTCCCCAGTCACCAACTTTCTCACTGCTCCAGGCCATGCAGTGATTTCTGTCTGCTGCCAGCTCCATGTTCTGTGCCTCTTGTCTCCTCTCTGCTCTGTGCATGTTTCCTGGCTTTGTGTATAGGGGGGCGGTGCCAGAACTCTCTGGTTCTTATGGAATCAGTGTGCACTTGCCTGATGTGTCCCTGGCCAATTACCAAGAGCCCTCTAGTATTTAGGGAAGCTGCTCCCAATGGATTCAGCCTGTGCAATGTGTTAACTCAGTTAGTTTCTTGCTGCTGAGTAAGCCAGATCCTGTCCTATGTCTCGCCTTCTCTGGAGGCTTTATTGCTAATCTCTGTGTCTCTGTATCTTTCCTAGAACTTCTCTGTCTGCCCTCCAGGAGGCTTTATTTTATGGTCTGTGTGTCTCTGTCCTAGCTCTGTCTTGTACCTGACCTGCTGATCTCCAGGAGGCAGTATTTCCTGGTCCCTGTGCTGTAGCTCCTAGCCTTGCTTAGTATCTGTGTTTACTCTGTTCCCTGTGTCCTTGGCCCTGTACCTTTTCTCATACTGTTACACTGACTGAACTCTGTCCTACCTCTGTTTGCCTGTCTTTGGCTTCTTTCCCTGCTGTGTCTTTCCTTGTGTCCTCCCTGTCTGCCCGTTCTCCGCACTCTTGCGGCTCTTCCAGCACTCCGCACTCTTGTTGCTCTGCGCGCACTCCGCACTCTTGTGGCTCTGCCCACACTCCGCACTCTTGTGCTTCTGCTGCAGAACCTCTTGCTGCTCTCCAGCCCTTCCCCACAGTCTTGAGGTTCTCCTCCTGTGTGAACAGGTCTACCTGTTTCCTCATACATCTCACCTGCCTGTGTGGCGCCCCCAGGAGTATGGTCGCCACAGTGGCATTACCTTCCTCCTAGGGAGTGTGATGTCATGCCTGGAAGCAGTGAAGGGTCTCTCTAGCAGTTAATCAATACGCACAACACAGTTCCCACTCCAGGCCAGCAGAGGGAGCTCTGAACCAAAACTGGGGGAAGAACTACTCTCTGGGGGCCAGGAAGGGGAAAAAGTAGTGAGTTCTGTGAGGAGGGCGAGGTGTGTGGACATGAGGAGAAGAGCTGGGAGATTGAGCAGAGAGTTGAGGCTCATTCCCAGCTAGAGCGCATGATCTGGAGCCTGGTCTCCAAGGTTGTATGGATACTGACGGTCCTGCAACAGAAACCAGAGGAATAGGAAGCTGTAAATGTTCTATTCCCATCTAAGACTCGGAGGCACCACAGCGACGTGTGAGCCAAAGGAGATAGAAGGCTACAGCTGTCTGCCATACGAGGGAGTTCTAAAGAGAATAACCAAGTGGAACTTCAGTGTAACACCGTACTGCAAGTACCTAAAAATAAGCGCTAGAGAGGAGACCACACAACCCGTTTGACAGAGAGATTCCTAAGTTGCTTCCAGGCTAATCAGCTCCTGTGCCATCTGTAATCTGGACCCTGAACTGCACTTACAAAGTAAAGGTAAAGAAACTACATTCCGCTGTGTCCTTGCCTTCTTTCTGCAACTTCTCCAGTACTGCTACATCTCTGTGCCAGACACTGCACCCTCTTCCTCAACCCCCCATTCTCTTCATCTACTATGCCCTGGGACTGCAGCCCTACCTGTGGAGGGCTATAACATCACTGCTGCACCCCACCATCTGTCCAAGAGGATCTGTCTGCAGCGTCGGCTTAACACCTCCCTTGCCGAACACCACAGGTGGCATCACGAATCACTCATAAACTTTATTCCACCACTCAACCCCTTTTACATGGGCACCCAGGGCCACGGACCGGGTCACCGCTGCTGTGACACCTCCCTCTGAGAGACCGGCCTGGTACCGAGTACCCCACAGCCCTGGGAGGGTGACCCATTTTGGTGTCATGAACAGCATTTACGGAGCCCGGTGTCCCCGGGTCCTGTGTGCCAGAGACTGTGTTGTGTGCATTAGACTGTTTGTACCATTGCCGCCATTATCCCGCTGCTTGGCACGTGTGGGAACCCAAGGAGGCTGGCCGTCATGGGCGGAGCCAACCGAAGAGCGCGAAGTGAAGTGCCGCGCGGGAAGAGAGCAGCGCGCGAGAGGTGGGAGGAGCAGAGGCCTGCAGCCCCGGCGTCCCCCGATCATCCAACCGGTAAGCCAGCGCAACCCAGGGCCTTGCCCAACATTAACTAGGGGGAAGAGAATGTCCGAGGCACGCGCAGACGCGGTGATGGACACGCCCGCCAACCCCCCAGCTCCACAAAATGCAGGGCCCGGCGTAGCTGCGGCGCCGTTGAATCCATCAGCCGGCGCCACGTCCGGAGCACAGCAGGAGCAAGCGCCCACCGCAGCGGTCCCCATAATGCCGCTGTCTATGCCCTACATACCGGGAGCAGCCTGGCTACCGCAGTATTCAGGGGAGTCACATGCCCTGAGTGAATTTAAAGAGAGACTGTGGAGTTTGTTTGAGGTGTATCCTTTGTCTGAAGGCCAGAAAGTGAACATCCTTATTGGGCAGCTAACAGGTGCAGCACAGAGGGAAGTAAAAGCCTGTCAGGACACTGATAAACAGACTGTTAAAAGAATTATGGCCAAGCTAAGAAGCACCTTTGACACCCGTCCTGCAGCTGAGATCAAGATGAGATTCTTTGGATGTAAGCAGAGAGCGCAGGACAGTATACGGGACTATGCTCTTAACCTGCAGGAGGCGCTGCGAGCCATCAAGCAGATTGATCCAGACAGTGTGAAAGATGGAGACAGACTGTTAAAGGAGCAGTTTATTGAAGGACTCTTATCCAGCACCCACAGAGCACAGCTGTGCATCATAGCCCTAGAGAACCCTGATCTGGACTTCGCAGACTTCAAAGACCGGACTATTCGGGTGCTGCATGATCCAACTGCTAGCCGTCCAGTGCCCCCTAGGCGCCCAGCGATCACATACCATCAGGAGGCAGCATCTTTCCCTCTCAGCCCTGCGGAGGCTGATTCACAGACTCTGGATAAAGATCCGTGTTAAGAGCTGCGTCTTCAGGTCCAAGAGTTGACCAAAGTTATGGCTGCACTTGCTAAAACTGTGCAGTCCCTGCAGGTGTCCTCAAAGGAGAAGATCCAGCTGGCTTCCAGTCCAGAGGATGTCCCGTGGCTACAGAAGAAGAGGATCCCACCACTCCGAGGGAGAACCAACGATCGCTATGACCAGGACGGACGTCCCATCTGTCGTCACTGCCACAAGGCAGGCCACATCGCAAGATTCTGTTATTTAAATGAGCAACCCCTGGGGCAGAGGGCCAACCCCCAGGAGTAGGACCACAAGGCCCAAAGAACTGGCGAGCCAAGTATGTTGGAGGATGACCGGCCCTCCCAGTGGTGATTGACGGCATCCCCATGAACGCTTTGCTGGACACTGGCTCTCAGGTGACAACTATGCCATGTATCCTTTACAAGCGGTATTGGGCTGACTCTGAACTTACCCGTGGCCCAAGTGATGAACTCACAGTAGTTGCCAGTAATGGTCAGTCTTTACTGCAAGTAGGATGTAAAAAGATTACTATTAAAGTGGGGCGAGTAGAGTTAAAGTCTCAAGGTCTGATAGTTGTAGATATTGATCGATGAGAATGTAACCCAATGATGACTCTAGGTACCAATGTGATTTGAAAATTGTCTTTCCGAGGTTATTGTTTTGTTGCAACAGGTAGCCGAGACTGCTGGTTCCAGTGAACGAGTCCTGCAGAAGGAGATCAAGGCCCTGATGCAAAGACAGCAGGTAGAATGGGTCGCCCTCTCAGGGCTGCGGGGTACTCGGTACCAGGCCGGTGTCAGCGGGATGTGTCACAGCGGCGGTGACCCGGTCCATGGCCCTGGGCGCCCAAGTAATGGGGGAAATTCGTATTGTAGTTAGTTTGAGTGAATAGTTCGTGATGCCACCTGTGGTGTGGTGCCAAGTCGACACTGCTTGCAGATCCTCTGGGGCTGGTGGTTTGTGGCAGCCAAGATGGTGAAGCTCCCCACAGGTGGAGCTGTAGCCCCAGGGCAGTGTAGGTGTAATGGATGAGGAGAAGCGCAGGCAGTGTAGGAGCTGGTACCCAGATGTAGTGGTGCTGAGGGTGTAGGCGTGATAATGAATGGAGGACACCGGGGCTTGTAGTTCCAAAGCTTTACTCACAGTCTGTAGTGCACACAGGTGCCTGCCTCCGGGCCGTGTCCTCCGGGTCAGAGACTCAGTCAACCTCCAGGCAAGATGGTAGGCTCCCCTGCAACACTACGCCAACATGTACCTTTCTGAACGTCTCCTCTAAAGCGCCTTAAAGTGTGAAGATCTCCTAGTACTGAGTTACACTGGAGTTCCTCTCATCAGATGTTCCCAAAAACTCTCCTTGTACGGCAGACAGCTGTAGCCTGCTTCGGGGACTCCCTTCTCCTGAGTCCCGGCTCTCTATCCAAATGCTGTTGTGCCCCAAGTCTTAGATGGGAGTAGTGCATTTACAGCCAACTACTCCACCGGTGTCTGCTGCAGAACCATAAGTGTCCATTCAACCTTGGGGACCGGGCCCCGGCCTTGCGCTTAGAACCTATAGGCAGGGTGCTTCCTTCCAACCCATGTCCTCTCTGTTCTATTCTCCTTCGTTCCATACTCTTCTCTCTTTCTTATGGATGCTTAGGTTACAGATCAGTGTCCTTCTTCCTTCCTTTCTTTCCTGCGCCAGCTGGCTCAGGTCACTGAGGCAGCTGCAGCACTCCTTCCTCCCTCCCTTCTTCCAGGGATCCCCACTCCTCTCCGAGTGGCTTCATTCTCAGCCTTCCCTCATGGACTCCCCTAAGGGACTGCCTTTGCAGACTGCCCCCGCAGACAAACCTCTAATTCTAAACCTTCCCAGTCTTTTATGTATTCTAACTCCACCCACCTCCCAGCACGTCCAGTGTTCCAAGCAGGGAACCACCAAAGGTGCTCTGCTACTCTCTAAGCACTGAACCGCAATGTGGTTGTGCAGAACTACTCTGGTATGTGTGGTGTGAGTGTTGGAGCGTGGAAAGGAGTTCCCACCTTACCTGGAAGGTGGGGCACTACACCTTAGGAGAAGGTGCAGTACCTCTGTGGCGACTGAGCCTCAGGGGCGCCACATACCCCCCATTAAACACAGCACGTCTGCGGGCTGCAAGGTAAACAAAGAGTACAACACAGGAACATACAAAATTTTTGCAATGCTGAATAAACATTTCTTATACTAAACTTCCCAATATGAGAGGCACGGTTTCTTAAACGTTGCAAACAATTCTTAATTATCTATCTAAAATTCTAAGTCAAAAAGTGCAAAATCTTTTAATACTATGCGTAATTCAAAGTGCTATCACCTGTTACTCTCTATCACTTCAGTATTCTCTATCAACACTTTTTCTTCATTATCTTTCCTTTTTCACATTGTCTACTTTTCTGTCATCAGCTCAAAGTGACATTCATCATCTGCATTTTCAATTCTCTTTTCTTTATTCCAATTTCTTATTTCTCTATCAAAACATTCCTTAATTCTGTATAAAAGCTATTTACTCTCATAAAACACATCATTAAATTCTTTACATCAAAATATCAATAATTCTTGTAAACGCTGGACACCGCTCCCAGCAGGGATCTTTTGCAGTGTCCTTTGAGGTAGACTTCTATTCTTCGAAAAGTGTCTTTAGGTAAAACACCTTATCTTCGCAAAGTGTCCTATGTAAAACCAAGAGAGGGCACCTAAAGAGGTGCAACTATTTACAATTGCAGTTCTGGATCATACAGCGTCCATGATCTCCTCAGTCCAAATGTAGAAACGCTGCCAATTAAAATGGGGCAACACTGGAAAAATAAACAACTAAACCATGATGCAAAAAACAAAAAGGCACAACGGTGCAAAATACCCTCCTGGGAAACGAGAGTTATTAGTTGTTGTTCCCTCCTGGGGTTCTGGAAGCTGGTGAACCGCTACCAGGTGAAATACTCTGGGTGTCTTCATCTTGTTGCTGGTTACTTGCTAAGCGCATGTATTCTGCTTCCCAAAGGGAGAGATGAGGGCTGGTCGGGGTAATGGAAAGGTCCATGGAAATGTCTACTGCCTGTGGGGATGGCATATACGCTACCACTGATGGCACCGCTGCTGCTGTCGGTGATTCAGCCGACGCTGCCGCTAATTCCTCGGGATCTGATTCTTCAGTGTCCATCGGGACCTCAGCTAGCGGCACCGCAGTCAGGGGTCGGCGGTGAAGGTCAATTGTGCCATTCCTATTCGTGGGTTCTGCTCCCAAAGCTAGGGTCAGACCTGGAGCGGTAATCATACCTGGCGCTCCCAGCCGCGGTTACGGCTCCGATTCCTGGTGATGGATGGCGGCTGCCGCAACTCCCGGAGTTGTTGATGGGATGGACCGCAGCTGAATTCGGGCAGGGGTAAGACCGGTCTCGGCCGGGATAGTCAGTGGAGGCCGGTGCAACCGTGCTCGGTCCAAACGGGGACGCGGTCCCGGCCCTCCATTCTGCTCCACAGCCCTCATATATCTCCTCCGGATGGGACTCATCCAATGACAATATCGATTATGAGGTGGTGGCGGCCGCTGCTGAGGGTGTATCAGGGGTCGCAGCCTCCGCAGGGGCGGTCTGGGAGCGAGTAGCTTCTCCTCCCCCCGTTCTTCTGTCTTCTCTTCTCTTTCCATCATGGCGTTCTGGCATTCTTCTTCCTGCCTCGGCCCCTTTCCCGCCACTGGCTTCTTCTGCCCCTCCTTCCGGGGGCGGCGTCTCCTTCCAGCGCCTCCTTACCAAGCCAGTATACAAACCCCTTGGGGGGTGGGCCATGTTCCTGTCACATAGTAATTCAGGCAGGGGAGGACCAAGACTCTTCGCGGTCTTTTCCTAGGATCTCCCATCTCTTCACGCCCTTCTTCTCCACACCAGCGGCCATTTTCAATGTTCATGTCACAGTCTATTAAATTGGGTCTTCTGCACATTTTCAAAAGTTCTAAGTCCAACAAATTTCAGGCACACAGAACCCGATGGCATCGGGTCTCATCATCCTGTTCGTGACGCCAAGTTGGGTCACCCTCCCAGGGCTGCGGGGTACTTGGTACCAGGCCGGTGTCAGCGGGATGTGTCACAGCGGCGGTGACCCGGTCCATGGCCCTGGGTGCCCAAGTAATGGGGGAAATTTGTACTGTAGTTAGTTTGAGTGAATAGTTTGTGACGCCACCTGTGGTGTTCGGCAAGCGAGGTGCCAAGCCGACGCTGCTTGCAGATCCTCTGGGGCTGGTGGTGTGTGGCAGCCAAGATGGTGAAGCTCCCCACAGGTGGAGCTGTAGCCCCAGGGCAGTGTAGGTGTAATGGATGAGGAGAAGCGCAGGCAATGTAGGAGCTGGTACCCAGATGTAGTGGTGCTGAGGGTGTAGGCGCGATAATGAATGGAGGACACCGGGGCTTGTAGTTCCAAAGCTTTACTCACAGTCTGTAGTGCACACAGGTGCCTGCCTCCGGGCCGTGTCCTCTGGGTCAGAGACTCAGTCAACCTCCAGGCAAGATGGTAGGCTCCCCTCCAACACTCTGCCAACATGTACCTTTCTGAACGTCTCCTCTATAGCACCTTAAAGTGTGAAGATCTCCTAGCACTGAGTTACTCTGGAGTTCCTCTCATCAGATGTTCCCAAGAACTCTCCTTGTACGGCAGACAGCTGTAGCCTGCTTTGGGGACTCCCTTCTCCTGAGTCCCGGCTCTCAATCCATATGCTGTTGTGCCCCAAGTCTTAGATGGGAGTAGTGCATTTACAGCCAACTACTTCACTGGTGTCTGCTGCAGAACCATAAGTGTCCATACAACCTCGGGGACCGGGCCCCGGCTTTGAGCTTAGAACCTATAGGCAGGGTGCTTCCTTCCAACCCACGTCCTCTCTGCTCTATTCTCCTTCGTTCCGAACTCTTCTCTCCTTCTTATGGATGCTTAGGTTACAGATCAGTGTCCTTCTTCCTTCCTTCCTTTCCCGTGCCAGCTGGCTCAGGTCACTGAGGCAGCTGCAGCACTCCTTCCTCCATCCCGTCTTCCAGGGATCTCCAATCCTCTCCAAGTGGCTTCCTTCTCAGACTTCCCTCATGGACTCCCCTAAGGGACTGCCTTTGCAGACTGCCCCCGCAAACTGACCTCTAATTCTAAACCTTCCCAGTCTTTTATGTATTCTAACTCCACCCACCTCCCAGCACGTCCAGTGTTCCAAGCAGGGAACCACCAAAGGTGCTCTGCTACTCTCTAAGCATTGAGCCTCAATGTGGTTGTGCAGAACTACCCTGGTATGTGGGGTACGAGTGTTGGAGCATGGAAAGGAGTTCCCACCTTGCCTGGATGGTGGGGCACTACACCTTAGGAGAAGGTGCAGTACCTCTGTGGCGACTGAGCCTCAAGGGCGCCACAAGAACTCTCTGGCGGAGAAATTGGCAGCGTCAGAATGAGTGATTCTTTCCCCATTTCGATACCCCCCAGATGTGAATTGTTGATTTGGTGTCAGGCAGCCATAGGCCTCAGAGGAAAAGATTACCAAGCATTGGTAGAGCCAGTGTACTCTGATAGCCGGCCCACTGTCCTGACAGCCAGAGGGGTAGTCAATGTCCACAAAGGGAGAGTACCTGTACGCCTCTTGAATTGTGGGGAGGAGGAGGCCACAATACCTTGGTATGCCACAGTTGCTAAGCTGCTTACTGTCAGTATCAATGCAATACAGGCAGCAGTGCCCTTGGTCTCATCCGACCAGGTGGAGGACAATGGCTCTGTAAAGCAGCTGGAGGCGTGGTGTCAGCAGCTGCAGGTGGGGACTTACTCCACCCCTTCATACCAAAAGAGTGGGGTTTACCGAGTGACCCAAGGAGTATGACCGGGTATTCAGTAAACACCCCCTAGACTTTGGGAAGGCAAAAGGGGTTCAACACCATATCCCCACTGGAGATCATCCACTCATTAAAGAAAGGTATCGGCCTATACCCCCAACACAATATCAATGTGCCAAAAGTATGTTGCTGGAAATGAAGAAGGCTGGGGTGATCAGACACAGTCGTAGCCCCTGGGCAGCTCCAATAGTCTTTGTGAAAAAGAAAGATGATACCATGAGAATGTGTGTTGATTACAGAAAAATTAACAGCATTACACATGAGGATGCCTACCCATTACCCAGAATTGAAGAGTCATTAGCCACACTTAAAACTGCTAACTATTTTTCCTTCTTAGATCTCACTAGTGGGTATTGGCAGGTTCCCGTGGCAGAGGCAGACAAGGAGAAAACAGCGTTTACCACACCAATGGGTCTCTGCGAGTTCAATTACATGCCATTCGGGCTCTGCACTGCCCCTGGGACATTTCAACGGCTAATGGAGTGCTGTCTTGGACACAAGAACTTCGAGACAGTCCTGTTGTACCTTGATGATGTCATTATTTTCTCTAAGACTTATGAAGACCATCTGAAGCACCTGGCTGAGGTGTTTGAAGCCTTGTCCAACTTTGGCCTGAAAGTGAAGCCTTCCAAATGCCACCTCCTGAAGCTCAAGGTACAGTACCTCGGTCATGTAGTGAGTGCAGAAGGTGTGGCACTGGATCCTGACAAAGTCACTGTCATCCGGGACTGGCAGAAGCCCAGCAACCTCCATGAAGTACGTCAATTCCTCGGGTTGGTAGGCTACTACTGGAGGTTCATCAAAGGCTTCACTGAGATAGCTACCCCTATGCAAAATCTTCTGGTGGGCCAGCCCAAGAAAGCCAGGAAAAAGAGTCCTACATTTGAATGGAATGAGGAACTGGAGAGGTCTTTCACTCGACTGAAGATGGCTCTCACAGGAGATGAAGTTCTGGCCTACCCAGATTATGACCAACCCTTTGTGTTGTATACTGATGCCAGTAACGTGGGACTGGGAGCAGTACTGTCACAGGTACAGAATGGCAAAGAAAGAGTGATCTCCTACGCCAGCAGGAAGCTTCGTCCCACTGAAAGGAACCCTGGCAACTACAGTTCCTTCAAGCTGGAGTTCCTCGCCATAGTCTGGGCTGTGACTGAACGATTCAAGCATTACCTAGCTTCAGCCAAGTTTACCAACTTCACGGACAACAACCCGCTGATTCACTTGGAAACTGCAAAACTGGGTGCACTGGAGCAGCGATGGATGGCCCGGCTGTCTATCTATGAATTTACCATCAAGTACCGAGCGGGGCACAAGAATGCCAATGCTGATGCGCTGTCCAGAATGCCCAATCTGCCAGATGCAGGAGAAGACCCTGAGGCACTCGAAGAAATAGAGTTACCTGCCTTCCACCAGCCAATTGCGGCCTAACGTACCCAAGAAGTGAGAAACAGACGGTCTATCATGAAGCAGGCCACCCTAAATCCATTGCCTCATCATGACTGGGCAGAAACCCAAGATAACGACCCCGCAGTCCGCCAGGTGAAGGAGCTACTGTCACAAGCTGACTCACGCCCAGAGTTGGATGCTCCTGAAGAAACCCAGCAGTTGTGGAAGGAAAGAGGCAGGCTGTTCATTTATGAAGGAAAGCTGTGTCGGAGGAGTATCAATGCCCGCACTCATGAGTTGGTCTGGCAAGTGGTAGTCCCAAAGAGGGAGGCATCAATGGTCCTGGAAGCATACCACAATGAAGCTGGACACTTCGGATGGAAGAAGTTGGAAGCCTTGCTCCAGGAGAGATTCTACTGGGCTGAAATGAGGAAGGCCATGGAAAATTGGTGCCGGTAGTGTGGACAATGCAACCTGCGCAGGAAGGACCGTAACAGCCAGTCAGCTCCTTTGCAGCCAATAATAACCAAACAGCCACTTGAGTTGGTTGCCCTGGACCATGTGAAGCTGGTCCCAAGCTGTTCAGGCTACATTTATGCTCTTACCATCGTTGACCACTACTCGAATTTCCTGGTAGTCGTGCCTGTCAAGGATCAAACAGCCAGGACAGCAGCCAGAGCATTCCAACAGCACTTTTGTAGACCACACGGATATCCCGAGCGAGTGCTTACAGATCAAGGTCCAGCCTTTGAGGCAGAAGTGTTCCAGGAATTCTGTAACTTGTACGGTTGCAAGAAGATCAGGACAACACCGTACCATCCACAGACCAATGGCATGTGTGAAAAGATGAACCAGGTGGTGACCGATCTACTGAAGACCTTGCCTTTGGAAAAGAGGAATCTGTGGCCAGAGAAGTTGCCAGATCTGGTTGACCTCTACAATCACATACCTGTGAATTCCACCAACTGCACTCCAGCCTACCTAATGAGAGCGAGGCCTGGCAAGTTACCTATTGATTTGGATATGGGAGTCCTTACACCTGAGGTAACATCACCAGATGCTGACTGGGATACAGAGCGACAGCAGCAGTACCATAGAGTACAAGAGTGTGTAGAAAAGAGTCTAGCTCAGGCAAGACAAAAACAGGAGAACTACAATCAACATGCACCTGCAGTTCCCTTGTCACCAGGAGAACAAGTTCTAAAGAGGAAAAGAAGGATGCATAAATTGGATAACCAATGGGAAGCTGAACCCTACACCGTCCTACCATCAAACTTTGACAACGCCAAAGTGTGCCTTATCAGTAAAGATGGAGGAGAAACCTCATCAGCAGTGTCGAGGGATCCTCTGAAATTGTGCCCTGACCAACTAAAGGACAGAATGGAAGAGCAAAACAACATCCAACCCATAGAGAAGGAAGAAAAGGTCAGCACTGTACTCGGAGAATTCCCTGCAAATTGGACTAGAGTGAATCAAGCCATAGTGGTGCCAGTTTTGACCTTTCCCCAACTGGTAGTGCAAGAAGAAGTGACTCAAGACCACCCTGAAAACCAGCAAGTACAAGCAGCGGATGCTACACCAGCAGAGAAGAGAATTCTCACCCTTCCAGTGGTGAATCTGTCATGTCCACAGTGAGTAGAAGTGGTCCTAGGAAGTCTAGTATCCCTGTGTTACGCAGAACCACCAGTAGTGTATCCAGTACAACACACACTACACAAGTAGTTAGCACCATGCAATCAGTGAGGTCCCCAACCACACCAGTGCTACGCAGGTCTGTCCGTAGTACCCAAGGTATACCACCCCTCAGGTTTCGTATCTAAATAAATAATGTAAGTGTTAACCTGTAAATATGCAACGTTTCAAGTTTTGTGCCTACAGAGACTCCGTAAGAACCCTTTTTGAACAATCTTATTTTTATTTCAATGGACAGCTGGACCACAGGACTATGTGTGGTCAAATCTCTACTTAAAATAGTTTACCAACTTGCTCAGGAATTGGACCATGGACATTGACGCATGGACTAATCGTCACAGGGACTATTTTTGAGCTTGGTTTTTGTAATTTTTAATTTTTTTTAAATCTTGTAACAGTTACAATTTTTAATTTGTTAATATGTCTTACATGCTTTTTTTCAGTCCGAGAGTACTGAATTGCACTAGGGGGAGTGTGGCGCCCCCAGAAGTATGGTCGCCACAGTGGCATTACCTTCCTCCTAGGGAGTGTGATGCCATGCCTGGAAGCAATGAAGGGTCTCTCTAGCAGTTAATCAATACGCACAACACAGTTCCCACTCCAGGCCAGCAGAGGGAGCTCTGAACCAAAACTGGGGGAAGAACTGCTCTCTGGGGGCCAGGAAGGGGAAAAAGTAGTGAGTTCTGTGAGGAGGGCGAGGTGTGTGGATGTGAGGAGAAGAGCTGGGAGATTGAGCAGAGAGTTGAGGCTCATTCCCAGCTAGAGCGCATGATCTGGAGCCTGGTCTCCAAGGTTGTATGGATACTGACGGTCCTGCAACAGAAACCAGAGGAATAGGAACCTGTAAATGCTCTACTCCCATCTAAGACTCGGAGGCACCACAGCGACGTGTGAGCCAAAGGAGATAGAAGACTACAGCTGTCTGCCATACGAGGGAGTTCTAAAGAGAATAACCAAGTGGAACTTCAGTGTAACACCGTACTGCAAGTACCTAAAAATAAGCGCTAGAGAGGAGACCACACAACCCGTATGACAGAGAGATTCCTAAGTTGCTTCCAGGCTAATCAGCTCCTGTACCATCTGTAATCTGGACCCTGGACTGCACTTACAAAGTAAAGGTAAATAAACTACATTCCGCTGTGTCCTTGCCTTCTTTCTGCAACTTCTCAGCACTGCTACATCTCTGTGCCAGACACTGCACCCTCTTCCTTAACCCCCATTCTCTTCATCTATTCTGCCCTGGGACTGTGGCCCTACCTGTGGAGGGCTATAACATCACTGCTGCACCCCACCATCTGTCCCAGAGGATCTGTCTGCAGCGTCAGCTTAACACCTCCCTTGCCGAACACCACAGGTGGCGTCACGAATCACTCATAAACTTTATTCCACCACTCAACCCCTTTTACATGGGCGCTCAGGGCCATGGACCGGGTCACCGCTGCTGTGACTCCTCCCTCTGAGAGACTGGCCTGGTACCGAGTACCCCACAGCCCTGGGAGGGCGACCCACCTGCCCTGTGTCTCTGCCGTGCCAGCCTGCCCTGTGTCTCTGCCGTGCCAGCTTGCCCTGTGTCTCTGCCGTGCCACCATCTCCCCAAGTGGGATCAGCAGCCACAGCCAGACACCACCCTGGAGTGGCTCCTGGCAGCTGCCTGCTACACAAGCATGACCTCACCATCAGAGGCTCCAGTGAAAACCAAGGCAACTGTCCTAGTCATGCCCCTTCCAGGGTAGTCTGGTTTGTGGCACAGTGGGGCCACAACCCCCTGGCTTACGCCTACCAGTCAGGGTGTGAGTGTGGCAGTTTGCACAGGCCATGGTCCCCACTGAGTCCCATGTCCTTCAGCTCGCAGAGCACCATGAGCAACCTGAAAAATATGTTCCGCTAATTGTGGTTCAGATTGTTGAGACTTCTGAACCAATGATAGTCTCTAAGGCTATCTACGAGCAACTTCAGGCCTATGAGGAGCATGACCCAGCAGACCCGCCTAGGTTCTATGGGAATCCTATTGAATGCCAAGGGTTCCTGGAAAAGTGCTTGTGCTACATCCTGCAGAATGCAGATTGTTTCCCCTCTAACTGGGTCAAGGTGGGATACATCATGTCCTACCTAGCAGGAGATGCTTTACCATGGATCTGTCCCCTCTGAGAAGCAGGGGATTCAATCATCATGAACCTAGGGGCCTTCCTGGTCGCCTTCCATAGAGATTTTGATGTGTCTCGTCCATCTGCTCCTGGGAAGTCTTCCCTGTCTAGATCCGAGAGGCGCTCCAGATGGGCGAAACCTGTGAAGGAACCGCTACGTCAGACCATGACCGTCTGTGACCCTCCAGTACCTCTACCTGTTAAGGCAGCTACCCAAGTGAACCCTAAAAACGTTGCTGTGAGTGGGCTGGAAAAGCAGCAGCCCAAAACCCACCGTGAAAAGGTCATACGGTGTTGCTGCGGTTGTAAGGAACACCCGGACGGCCTTCGTGCAGAGGATCTAAGGCTACTTTCACACATCAGGTTTTCGGCGTCAGGCGCGATCCGGTTTGTAAAACCTGATGTGCCGGATCCGGTTTTCTGCCGGATCCGTCTTGTTCTTGACAGACAAAACCGGATCCGTCTCATCCGGTTCATCCGTTTTTCTATCCGTTTTTCGACGGATTACGCCGGATCTGGTTTTTAAAATTGACCCTTGTGGCCTTCCGAACGGGATTGGCTACTGGAAAACTATATATAGCATGTTCCTACAGCCCTTCTTTGACAGGTTGTAGAGGAGAAAGTGCAGGTTGGAGAGAAGAGCAAGTTACTGGCGAAGATGGATGTTGTCATTGGAAATATTACCACTAGAAGTTCTGTGACGGTTTCAGTAATGAGGGACAATTTTGCACTATACTTTATGTCACCTCAAGGCAGAGTACACTGGCAGGATGACAGAGTGTGAAAGATTTGTGCCCTAACCAAACTTGTGTACCTTCTGGACCAACAGTATATACCTTTGCCAACCAAAGTTGGCTATCTTGTCATGGTCTTACTATTTTTAGCTTTAGGCCACAGGTGTGTACCTGGTTGTGTTTTATGCAAAGTATTTCACCTTTTAACAAAAGTTGTGTACATTGTTGGGAAATCACCAACAATAAACACAACTTTTCAGGTGAAATACTTTGCTTCAAACACAACCAGGAACACAACTGTGGCAAAAAGCTAAAATTTACCCACAGTTATATACCTGGTTTTGAATACCTTTTTACCTTTTAAATACCCTGTATTTAACCTTTTTTTTAAACATATTTCGCCGCAGAAAGAAATGACAGACAACCAGTGTAAACAATAATTTAACTTTTATTTAAAATATTTTTTTTTTGTGTAAACTGTTTTTAAAGTTAAAAAAACTTTTTTAATAAAGGTTTGAAACCAACCAAATGGGCATTTTTATTACAAAAAAAACATTATAACTCGGTGTAGTGTGGGGTGGAAATACTGCTGGAGGGGCTGCGGGACACTTCGACAATGGGAGTGTGGAGAGAGGACTGGGATCGTGGTGGGGAAGGAACAGTTAGAGGTGATGGTGTGGAAAAAGCTACAGAATGGGTGGACATGTGGGAGGCAGAAGAGGTGGTGGGCGGTGGAGTGGAGGGTTGGGCAGGGACTGTAGGAGCAGATGATGTTGATGGAAAGTTGTATGGGGAAGGAGTTTGGTACGGGGAAGGAGTTTGGTACGGGGAAGGAGTTTGGTACGGGGCAGGTTGCTGGAAGTGGGGAGATGTCTGGTACTGGGGAGGTTGCTGGTACTGGGAAGGTTGCTGGTACTGGTGAGGTTGCTGGTATGTAATAGGAGGGGGAGGATGGAAAGTGGCTGGAGGGGGTGCAGATGTAATAGGAGGGGGAGGATGGGAAGTGGCTGGAGGGGGTGCAGATGTAATAGGAGGGGGAGGATGGAAAGCGGCTGGAGGGGGTGCAGGTGGAGGAACTACAGTGGTGGGAGGTGGAGGTTGGGAGGTAACCTGCTGTAGAGCACCGTGGCACGAATGCATTACATGCATCTGCTGGGTACGAGATAGTGTTGCCATGCGCTCCACAACAGACCTGAAAAAGGTGTGGTTTGGCGAAGATCTTGCTTCTGAATGCATGGTTTGCAGAAGTGTCTTCACCTCCAGAATGCTGGAGTTGATCTGCTGAAAGCCTGCGGAGATTTGCTCTGACAAGACTTTTAGACAGTTCTGGAAAGATGCATTCAGATGCAAGAACTCTGGCGCATAACTCTTTTCCTGACCCCTCTGCCGCTGCCGCCCAGTACCCGCAGGTGTACTAGAGGTGGCAGGGGCAGAAGGGTGGGGTAAAGGGAAAGCGATCTCCTCACCAGCAGCTTCATGTAATGTAGGCGGCCACGATGCTCCTGTGCTGGTGGTTGGGACAGATGGGTCGAATGTGTGGGAAGGCTGGGAAGGTGCAGATGTACAGGGGCGGTCGAAGTGTCCCTCGGTGCCGGTCTCCTCAGGGATCGCCTCAGAAGGGTCCAATCGTGCAGGCTCCCGAGTGCTGCTCACCGTGCTGTGGAATAAAGAGAAAAAAAAACAATTAAAATACTGACATGGTATGGCCCTGGCTGAAAAAAAAAAGTTACATCTAACATTTTTTTTCACATGTGGTGTGTAATATTTACCTTCTAGTGACCATTGTTTCCCGGAGGAACGACAGGGCTTGTGCGTACTTGTACTTGCTCCTGCGTCCTCCAGATCCACTCGGGGCCCGCATCTCTTTATTGAACTCCTTCTTGAAACGATCCCTCACAGACCGCCACCGATTCACAATTCTGTTCCCTGAAACGAGAAAGGAGTGGTTAGTATACAACATCAGTGTTTCACAAACTCCAGTCCTCATGGTCCCCAGGGGTCATGTTTTCAGGATTTCCATAGTAAATAGAAATCCTGAACACATGATCCGTGGGGACCACGAGGACTGGAGTTCGGGAAACACTGGTTTACATCAAGCAACCGGTACTGTATATACTTACGCTCTTTAATCTGGGCCCGAACATCGAGGTCCTCCCAGCGGCCCACAAGGAGCGAACAGATTTCCTCCCAGAGTCGTCGGGTAACGATAAGGTCAGCGTGGCGGCGGTCAGCCATATTCCAGAGCGGCTCCCTTTCTCTGACGAGATCGATGAGGTGGTCCACATCGAGTCCTCCATCCTCACCGTCAGAGTCGGGAGCACGCTGTGAAGGCTGTTAAAGAAAAAGACAAAAATAACATAATTAGCCTCCACAAAAGAAATGAAATAAAAAGTGCAAAAAAACAAAGCAAAAATATTTATACTTACACGCTGGTGACCGCCACGTTGCTGTCGCCGATGACCCTGGGAGGCACTGCGAGGACATCTTGGCCGAGCACCAGATTGGGAAGACTAGAGAAGAAAACAAAAAATGTTATGTCTTTGGATGTAGGCATTTGTTTGCTGTGTGTGGTCTGCAGAACATTGTTTTCTATGTGTTGTGTGTAGTGTGATGTTGTGTTTCTGCGTTTGATGCAAAAAACTTACCAATTGTGAGCCCACTCCAAGTGTCTGTCCACCCCTTCCTTCTTCTTCTGGGAGCTCCTCTTCATCTTGTGAATCCTGTTTTGAAATAAAAGGCAATGAATAGACATATATTACAGAGATGATGGATTTTGGAAATAAAAACTTACCGTCAAACGCTGACGATGCGAGGGAGGGCTCCCAGAAGATGATGTGCTGTCTTCCTGGTGGCCACACTCCATGCCTGTGGGTGGTGTTCCAGCTGCTGCCATTGCTGCTGCTGCTGCTGCTGCATCTATTGGGCGGCTGTTGAATAAAGAGAAACAAAGGGCCAATGAATATCTTGATATTCAATAGCCCTAGTTTGGAGGAATGGGGGATTTGATAATTACCGTCTCTCATCTGCTGCTGGCCTCCCCTCCTCAGCATGTTCCATTTGCTGCTCCATTTGGGGTGGTGGTGGTGCTGATGGTGCTGCAGTGGTCTCCTGCCTTCTCCTGCTGCGCTTGGTTGCTTTCTTGGGTGGCATGTTGGGTGTGGCTGTGGGTCCCACTGTCTTGCTTTTATATATGTCTTGTGGGCAGAGCTACTGAGCATGCTCAGACCAAAAAAACCGGATCCGGCCACCGGATCCGGCTTTCGCCGGATCAGGCGCATTGCGGCGCTCATAGGCTTTCATTGTGTGAAAAAGCCGGACGCGCCGGATCCGGCGTGTCCGGCTTTTTCGCCGGAGACAAAAAACGTTACAGTAGCCGTTTTTTCCAGACGCCGGAACGCAACACATTGCCGGATCCGGCGAAAACCGGATGAAACGCATGGCCATCCGGCGCGATCCGGCGCAAATGCAAGTCAATGGGGGGGAAACCGGATCCGGCATTGCATTTCGCCGGATCCGGTTTCTGTCAAAAGCGCCGGATCGCGCCTGACGGCGAAAACCTGATGTGTGAAAGAGGCCTAAAGCGCCAGAACCTTGGGCCAGTAGGCTGCCCTTGGTGAGAGTACTTCCCCTCCAATAAAGTCTGTGACTGTTTCAGTGCCTTGTGGGAGCTTCGGCCCAGCAAATGTATTAAAGCTGCAAGCCAGATGGAGTCAGTGTGTGGTTCCTGTTCTACAGCTCGCAAATCCGGCGAGGGTGTTTGGTGATGGCCGAGCCCTACTTATGAACAGTTTAGTTTTGGAAGGACAACTATGGCTCCAAGTCGGAGTATTGTACACGAAGAAGTTCATCTTCCATTTGCTGTCTGGTATGCCCATGTGTCATTCTGTGCCAGATATTCTTGTACCAATTCAGGACCCAGCAAGGTGCTTCAGTTGAAACAACCAAGTGACAAAAGGTGTCTGGTTCGATTGCGTCAGAGTCAGTCAGCAATGTCGTCTTCTTCATCTGGTCTGCTAGTCGTCGAGTCAAGGTGTGATGACGTCTCAGAAGAGGGGGAAGTGGAGGCATTCTCTTCACACGTCTCCAGCGACTATACCACTGATTTGCTGGCTATTGAGTCACAGTGTGCTGACCTCACTGAAGTGAAGGAAGCAATGGCGCCCTCTCCGCACACCTCAAGTGATAATACCAGTGACCAGTTCTCAGGAACATCCCTGTCACTTGAAAGTTTTTCTCTGGACCATGGGCAGAAAATGTTTCCTGCAAAGATGCCTTCAGATTATATGTGTCAGGTGGATGAAGAGGTTGAAACAGAGGCTTATGTGTCCCTGTTTTTCACCAACCCGGTGGGAGAGATCGTTTTGTCTAGATAACGGGCAGAGGATGGATCCTGTACGGGTACCCTCGGCTTCCATTTGGCCGGCTGGTGAAGATGCCAAGGCGGAGGTACTTCCCTCTGATCCAAAGGAGGAGATCCAATTTTCTTGGGATAACGGGCTGAAGTTGGATCCAGTGAAGGTGTCTTCAGTTTTCAGGGGGCCAGTTGATGTTGAGGTCAAAACGGAAGCTTCCAAGTCCCTGCTTTCTGTCAACCAGATGAAAGTCCTGGCCCTTGCATCTTCAGTATGGGAATCTGACCTTGCTGGACACAAAGAGACTTGGCAACCTGAGATCCCTAATGTCACACCAACCTCTTCCTACCCGAGGAATGTCATGATGGCTCTGACTATGTGTGCTCCTATCCTTCTTCTACAAGTTATTCTGGCGAGCTTAAAGAAGAGGGGCTGTGAAGAGGGGGTACTGTAGCAAACCTGCTGGCATCGCTGCATGGCCTGTCATTACCCACTCACCAACTTTCTCACTGCTCCAGGCCATGCTGTGATTTCTGTCTGCTGCCAGCTCCCTGTTCTGTGCCTCTTGTCTCCTCTCTGCTCTGTGTAGGTTTCCTGGCTGAGTGTATAGGGGGGCGGCACCAGAACTCTCTGGTTCTTATGGAATCAGTGTGCACCTGCCTGATGTGTCCCTGGTCAATTACCAAGAGCCCTCTAGTATTTAGGGCAGCTGCTCCCAATGGACTCGGCCTGTGCAATGTGTTAACTCAGTTTCTTGCTGCTGTGTAAGCCAGACCCTGTCCTATGTCTCGCCTTCTCTGTAGGCTTTATTGCTAATCTCTGTGTCTCTGTACCTTGCCTAGAACTTCTGCCTGCCCTCTAGGAGGCTGTATTTCCTGGTCTCTGTGTCTCTGTCCTAGCTCTGTCTTGTACCTGACCTGCCGCCCTCCAGGAGGCAGTATTTCCTGATCCCTGCTGTAGGTCCTAGCCTTGCTTAGTATCTGTGTTTACTCTGTTCCCTGTGTCCTTGGCCTTGTACCTTGTCTCATACTGTTACACTGACTGAACTCTGTTCTACCTCTGTCTGCCTGTCTTTGGCTTTTTTCCCTGCTGTGTCTTTTCTTGTGTCCTCCCTGTCTGCCCATACTCCGCACTCTTGTGGCTCTGACCGTACTCCGCACTCTTGTGGCTCTGCCCGTACTCCGCACTCTTGCGGCTCTGCCTGCACTCTGCACTCTTGCGGTTCCGGTTCTGCTGCTGCAGAACCTCTTGCTGCTCTCCATCCCTTCCCCACAGTCTTGCGGTTCTCCTCATGTGTGAACAGGTCCAAACCTGTTCCTTCATTCTCCACTCCTTCCTACCTGCACCTCCTGTGTGAACAGGTTCAAACCTGTTTCGTCATTCTCCACTCCCTCCTGTCTGTTCCAGAAACAGCACCCTGTTCCCTCATACACCACACCAGCCTGCCCTGTGTCTCAGCCGTGCCCACCTGCCCTGTGTCTCTGCCGTGCCCGCCTGCCCTGTGTCTCAGCCATGCTCGCCTGCCCTCTGTCTCTGCCGTGCCACCGTCTCCCCAAGTGGGATCAGCAGCCACAGCCAGACACCACCCTGGAGTGGCTCCTGGCAGCTGCCTGCCGCACAAGCCTGACCTCACCATCAGAGGCTCCAGTGAAAACCAAGGCAGCTGTCCTAGTCACGCCCCTTCCAGGGTAGTCTGGTTTGGGAAAACAACCCCCAGGCTCACGCCTACCAGTCAGGACGTGAGCGTGACACCAGGAATGTTCACATTTTGAAAAATTAGGGCCTGACACCACCGAAGTGGAATAACTGTCATAAGTATATAAATATTATAATTGGGACTGACATATCTTCCGCTACAGCAAACCCATCAGATGTAGACGAACCAAGACTATTCACATTTCCAAAAATTTGTGTTAACATCAGCAGCAGCAGCCACAGAAGCCACACTAAAGATATCACAGAGTACTGTTATGTGACATTAATGCATCACACTAAAAAATGCAATATCATCTAGTCTGTACAGTCTGTGATTGGGGTGCAAATGTCCTTGGAGATGCATCATCTTAATGAAAGTTAGGTGGTCTACACTTTCAGGGGACAGCCGGATGCGGTTATGCATCAGGACACCACCAGCAGCGCTAAAGACACGTTCTGAGAACGCTGGCTACCTGGCACGATAAAACCTCCCAAGGCGTGTGAGATGAGCTCAGATCACTCATCCATTTTGGAAGCCCAAAATGTGAAAGGGTCCAAACCCTCCCTGATGGTATTGATATTTAGTTCTATATACTCTTGCACCATCCTCTTCATTCGTTCACCACATACTGTACTGGTGCACGAGTTGGTCTAAAAAAAAGTGCCAAAGGACTCACAGAAATTGCTTCTTCCACTTCCACTGCTGCTGCTAATGTTTTGGCGTTGATGAATTGCGGGCCGGAGGTTGGAAGTATACAGCTGTGATGTAAACTGTGTGCTTAACTGCTGTTTTGGGGAAAAGCTCTCTCAGGATATGATTCCATGCAGCATATTGCCGGCGCTTTTGGCACTGCGAAAACCTTGCTCTGCCCAAAGTGCCGCCCCCTTTCTACGCACGGAATCACTGCATCATATACATATAATGGGTTATTTATCTTGCGGAGACTGAGCATCTCCGCAAGATAAATAGGCATGATGCGGTCTAAAAAGACGCGCCGCATGTCTGTAATTTTGAGTGTGTTACCGCGTCTCTGCACGCATAGTGGAGACGGGATTTCATAAAATTCCCTCCACTATGTTGTAACATCTGGATGCTGCGGATTGGACGCTGCGGCTGTGCGCAGCGTTCAATCCGCAGCAAATCCAGATGAATTATGCCACATGCAAACATACCCTTATACGCCAGCATTCGCAGGTCTCTTTCTAGAATCATCTGGGAAAATTTGGTTTTATAACATGGATCTAACAGAGTGGCAACTCAGTAGTCAGCATTATTCCTAATCGTAACTATACGAGGATCATGTTGCAGATAGTGCAGCAAGAAGGCACTCATATGTCAGGCTCTAACATGAGGTCGAAGCCCATACTGTGTTGGTGGCTGAGAAACAATGAGGCTCGTTTCCTCCATCCCCTCCCACCAACCATGAACAACAGAGAGGGGAGGATTATCCTCTTCATCCTACAGTTATTCGCCCATCACATCTTCCTCCTCCATTTGTTCCTCGGATCTTGCACCTTCGATAACAGTTGGTCGGTTATCGCCAGCCCCCTCGATCGCAGATTGGCATTCACCTGTGTGACGACAGTCTTAAACTTTGAGACAATGTTATCCCTTCAGCATCCTCCTCTGCTTCCTCCTCTTCTTCTGAGACAACCATCTCCTCCCGCAGGCTATTCAAAGTCTGCTCCAGCATATAGATGACCGGAATAGTGATGCTGATGACGGCGTCGTCAGCGCTATCCATCTTAGTAGCCATTTTGAAACTGTGCAGAAGGGTGCAGAGGTCATTAATCGGTGCCCACTCTGTAAACTTGATATGCGCTATGTCCGTACTACGTTGGCCCAGGCTATACTACATGACATACTACGTCAGGACTCGTTGCTGCTGGCACAGTCGCTGCAACATGTGCAGAGTGGAATTCCACCATGTTGGCACATCGCATATCAACTTGTTAACTGGCATGGACAATGACCTCTGTATGGATGCAAGTCGATGAACAGAGGGATGCAAACGGTAGAAGTGAGCACACAGATTACGTGCTCACCCAGACCAAGATAGTGGCTGAAAAAACACTGTACCTCCAGGTGGGGAACGTGAGCTATGTAATACACTGGCTGCCCAGTACGGAGGTGGTGGGGGTTCGCCCTGCACTGTTGGAGCGCTGGTCTCGTCAAGGCAGAGGTTGAGGACGCAGGTGGATATCGGTACCACCCGGAGTGACTAATTCTCTTTGGTGTTTTTAGGTAGATGCATGTCTGTAGTTTATGTTTTGATATGATAGCCCTTGCACATCAGTAGCTTAACCCCTTCAGGCCTATTTGTACCCAAATGCCTAGGCCATTTTTTGTAAATCTGACCTGTCACTTCATGCGGTAATAACTTTGGGACGCTATCACCTACCCACGCCATTCTGAGACTGTTTTCTCGTGACATATTGTACTTCATGGTAGTGCTAATTGTGAGTCAATAGATTTTACCTTTCTGCATAAAAAATTACAAAATACACGAAAATTTGGGAAAAATTCGCTATTTTTGAACTTTGAAATTCTCTACTTTTTACAAAAATGCTGATACCCCCCATAACAGTTATTAGTTTACATTCTCCACATGTCTACTTCACATTGGCATCATTTTGGAAATGAAATTTTATATTTTTCGGATGTGATAAGGCTCATAGTTTTATACGCAATTTTTAAAGTCTACGACTAAATTTCCAAAACCCATTTTTCCAAGGACCAAGTCAGTTCGGACGTCACTTTATGGGTCTTGTATAACAGAACCCACCCATACATTACCCCATTTTGCAAACTACACCCCTCAAGGTGTCCAAAACGGATTTTCAAAACTTTGTTAACCCCTTAGGTGTTGCACAGGAATTCAAGCAAAATGACAGTGAAATATCAAAATTTCAATTTTTTGGCAGATATTCCATTGTAATCCAATTTTACCTGCAACCCAGCAAGGGTTAACAGCAAACCCAAACCCAAAATTGGTTACCCCAATTCCGCAGTTTATAGAAACACCCCACATGTACACGTAAACTAAATTATGGGCGCGCAAGAGGGCTCAGCACAGAAGGAGAGCTAGGCGGTTTTTGGGATAATAGATTACACTGGAAGAAACCCAGTGGGCCATGTCGTATTGGAGAGACCCTGAGGTATCCCCAGAGTGGAAACCCCCACAAGGTTACCGCATTTTAGAAACTACACCCCCTAAGGAATGTTTTAGGGGGTATAGTAATCACTTTGACCCAACAAGCGCTCCATTGGAGTTTCATGCACTTGGTTGAGGAAATTGAAAAGTACGTTTTTTACCGAAAAATGTCGCTTTAGGCCCACATTTTTCATTTTGAAAAGGGGGACCAGGAAAAAGTACACCCCATTTTTTATTCCCCATTGTTTCCTGAACACGGCAATACCACAAGTGTTGTCTAAAACCACAGTATAGGTGCATGGCAGGCTTCGTAAGCGAAGCTGCGGCAAAATTCACTGTAAGAAATCTATGGGGCCATGTCACATTTGGAGACACCCTGAGGTCCCGCACAGTGGAAACCCCAAAAAAGTGACCCCATTTTTGAAACTACATCCCCTAAGGAATGTTTTAGGAGGTACAGTAACCACTTTGCACCGGGAACCGGCTCCCGACCCGCAGCGATTGCCCGGCATATGATCCGGGTACGATTCACCGTACCGCTACGGCGGCCGGCGCGAAGGGGTTAATGGTATTTTTCACCTTTTGAATAGATCCTACCTATATTTCCAAAAAATAATGATTAAAGGTCGATTTAGGGGAAATGCCAAAATGTCAATACAATGCATGTAGTATTTGTAACAAAATTTAATCCAAGTTATGTAAATACACACTGAACATGTCATGGGCTTGTCCATACTAATGTGTGTGTGTGTGTGTAGGTGTGTGTGTGTGTGTGTGTGCGTGCCAAGGGTTTTAATGTTTTTCTTTGTGTTTGCAGGTGTTTACTGACATATCTAATGGCATGAAGAAATCACGGATCGACTGTATCATACACTGCTCTAATGATGACAGTGATGATCTGGCGTCCCTACAGGATTTGGACTCCAGGAAAACATTGCTTAGGGCTGCAGAGATCAGACAGCATGAATCTGTCCTGGAAGCAGCTAAGGGCCTTGAAGAACGAGAAATACCTTACATACAATATCACCGTAAATGTCGTAGTCTCTTTACAATGAAGAAGTCACTGGATTCTATCCTTGCCAAGGGTGTCAATGTCGAAACAGCAAGCGAAATCCCCAGGAGGAGGCTACCGAGGGGTACCCCCAGTGATAGCAGGGTGTATGCCAAAGTATGTATGTTCTGCGAGAAGTCAAGCAAGTATCTCAAAGGAGAAAAAACAAGGGAGCCAATCGTCCAGTGTGTTGAGCTACAAGCAGATGAGACGATCCGCAGAGCAGCGATAAGGAAAGGCACACAGAGAATCCTTGGTTTACTTAGCAGAGACCTTGTTGCTTCAGAGGGGCACTACCACAAGTCGTGCTACAAACTATTCACAAAAGATGATTCCCAAGTGGCCTGTAGGTCTGGTGCAGCAGAAAATCAGGAAGAAAGCAAGGAAGTACGCTACGGAGAGGCAGAGAGAGAAGCCCTTGAGGAACTCTTCTTGTATATAAGGACTGAATTGTTCCCAAACCCAGAAGTACTGCCTATGATAAACCTCACATCTAGGCTTCAGAGATGCATGATGTCCCGTGGTATCATCAAACTGAAACCATCGACAAAGAAACATGTTCGCCGAAAACTTGAAACAGAGTTTGGTGAATCACTCCGCTTTCTCTCCGATGAGAAAGGTAAGCTTCTAGTCTATCCATATAGCCTATCAATGGACGACCTTGCCCGACAAGCACACAGCATGACAAAAGATCTGCAAGAAGCAAGAGCCGCTAACTCTGGAGATGTCGTAACCAAAGCAGCAATGCAGCTCAGGAATGAGATCAAGAAGCAAGATGTGAGTCAGCCATGGCCTCCCGATACAGATCAGAATGTCGTTCCTGCATTAGTCACTCAATTCCTGCAAACCCTGCTTACAGGAGATTGTGAGTGCCAAACTCCCTCTGAAAGAGCTCAACGTCTTGCCACATCCTTCGGCAGTGACTTGGTTTTTGCTGTTACCAATGGAAAGACAAAGCCACCCAAGCACATACTGCTGTCCTTTGCAATTAAGTCTTTGACCGGCAATACAGAACTGGTTCGAACTCTGAATTGTCTTGGCCACTGTGTGTCATATTCAACGGCTGAGGAGATCGATACAGCCCTTTGTATCCAGAAGTTGGAATGTTCAACGGATGACATCCCAATGCCAGCAAATATCTACCCTGGTGTGTTCACAACCTTGGCCTGGGATAACATTGACAGACTTGAGGAGACACTAAGTGGAGCAGGTACATCTCATAGAGTCAATGGCATCGCTGTTCAGTCCAATGTTGCATGCTCTGTGACAAAAGTCCTGCCAGATGTAACCAAGTCGAAGAAAAGAAGCATAATTCCGACAGAATTAATGCTACCAATATACAATGTTGGGCGGCGGGGAGGGCCACCCAGGATTGAGACTGCGAATGTTAACACTACCGAGGAGGTCCAGGATTCAAAAACCAAGAACCATATCTGGCTTCTGGCTAGAATGTCAGACCATGAGGATCAGACCATTAGCAGTTGGACTGGGTTCAACATCCAAATCCGCAGCGACATTGTAGTGGCCCAGGACACTGTAAGCTACCTGCCCACTATCAAAGCTCCTGCAACAGCCATGTCCACTGTGAATGAAGTCTTGGAGCAAACACATGCCATCATGCAGACCCTGAAGCTTAACAGAATTGTGTGCGTGTTTGATCAAGCACTCTATGCCAAAGCTGCCGAGGTTATCTGGAAACAGGAGAAGTTCAAGAACATTATAATTAGAATGGGTGTCTTCCACACAATCTGTAATCTCCTCTCCATCATAGGTAAGAGATTTCAGGATGCAGGCCTTAGAGATCTGTGTGTTGAATCCGGTGTCATCGCTGAAGGATCAGTGTCTGGAGTGATGGACGGCCGGAGGTACAACAGAGCAGTGAGACTACACAAGCTGGTCTATGAAGCACTTATGAGGCTTGCATGGAAAAACTTCCTTCCATGGCTAGAAGAAAACCATGCAAGGGACCTTCACCATCTGGATGAAACACTGAAGAACATCACAAACTTTCGCATCAGTGTGTCGCAGGGATCCTTCGAAAAGTTCTTGGATAATGAATCTTGCACACTTACCCTGAAGCTCTTTCAAGTTTATCTTGAGACCTTCAGAAATGAACAACTCTCAGCATTCTGGATGTCATACTTGGACATGGTCGAGACCATGCTGGCCCTGGTTCGAGCTTCAAGAGAAGGCAACTGGATGCTTCACCTAGGAGCAATCCGACAGATGATACCGTGGTGTTTTGCCTATGACAAGGTCAACTATGCTCGATACCTAACCTATTACTATGCTACGATGTCTCGGCTGCCCATAGACCACCCAGAGGTCCATGAATACTTCATGAAAGGTGGCTTTTCGGTCCAGATCGGTAGCAAGAATCCTTTTGGACGGATTCCTGTGGACCAGACCATCGAAGAAACAATCAACAAAGACACCCAGACACCAGGGGGCACAAAAGGCTTCAGCCTCAAAGTTGGAGCTGTCGCCAGATTCTACCTGACATCGGAGTACCGCAGCATGTACTTGAGGCAGTTGAGGGCCCTAGTAGGCCAACAATATACTGACTTCAGTCATTCAGACCTACAGGTGTCCAGGATTAGAAGAGATGAAGCCGATGTCCGATCTTTTGTTGAACTGCTGGAGACTGGTTGGTTGAACCCCTTCAACAAAGAGCATAATGGTGAACTTATCAGTTTATCAACAGCGACTGCAGCACCACCAGATGTAGCCAAAGACCTTCTAGGGGTATACAGTATAGGAGAGGATGCATATCACACATTCAAGGACGAGCGTTTGGGTACCGATACGCCAACTACACTGTTTCATGACAAGATGACGAAGAACAATCTTAAAACGTTCTCTAACATCAGAATGAAGACACACAGACAAGGCCTTGGCAAGGAGGTAATTTTGAAGGCTGACAGGAACCTATTTGGCCAGATGATACTTGTAGCTGAGAACAGAAAGCTACAAATGAGTGATGTCTTGACTCATCCCCTGGGGCCATTGCCATGGGCACTTGCCAACGGTGATGGGTCTATCCGCAAGACCAACAAGGCTGCCCTAGCAAGGGAGTTGGAGAGGAATGCTCCTCCTGCAGAGGTGATCCCTGAGCCCTCTGCAACCATCATTGATGGGATGAGCCTGGTTCAGAAACTGAAGGGAAACGATGCAACATTTGCCCAGCTAGCAGGCACAGCAATGAGTCGCGCTATCCATGAGGGTGCTAAGAGCAAGTGCATTGATATTGTCTTTGACGTCTACAAGGAGACATCCATCAAAGATACAGAAAGAGTCAACAGATATGAAGGCACAGGGATCCATTTCAAGAACATTCAACATGGGCACAACATCCAGCAGTGGAGAAAGCTACTAAGTAATTCCTCCAACAAGGCAAGTCTCATAAAGTTTCTGGTAGAAGAATGGAAGGTGAAACACCACAGGGAGAAGCTTGAG
Source organism: Dendrobates tinctorius (assembly GCF_039654945.1). NCBI lineage: Eukaryota > Metazoa > Chordata > Amphibia > Anura > Dendrobatidae > Dendrobates > Dendrobates tinctorius. The sequence continues at coordinate 6,090,611 of NW_027361754.1, forward strand.
GAGAAGGAGATGTACGTCACATGTGAGCAGCTCTGCTTTAAGATCACCAAAGAACAGTGGGAAGAGGCTGCTGACCTTAAGTCAAGTCAAGAAGAAGCAGACACACGCCTCCTTCTCCATGCTCTTCATGCAGCAGAATCTGGTTACAAGTCTGTCATCATCACTTCAGAGGATACTGATGTCATGGTCCTGTGTCTGGGCATGTGCCACAAAATCCCATCCCACCTGTTCCAGAAATGCGGTACACAGAACCGGATAAGATTCCTGGATATCACCACTCTGAGCAGAACATTGGGAGGCAGCGTGTGTGATTCATTGATTGGTATGCATGCATTTACAGGCTGTGACACAGTCAGTGCATTCGCTGGCCGTGGGAAGATGACGACACTCAAGCAGTTGAAGATGAACAAGACATACCAGGATGCCTTTCAGGAAGTTGGTCGTTCATGGGAAGGGTCTCCCGAACTCTTTGAGAAGTTACAGGAAATCACCTGCCACATGTACCTGTCAATTACTCAAACAACTGAGGTAAACAGGCTCCGGTATCAGCTGTTCTGTGCCAGACGTGGAGTGGTAGAGTCAAGTCAACTCCCTCCTTGCCAAGACTGCCTTTTCATGTATGCACTGCGTGCAAACTACCAGGCTGCGATCTGGAGGAGAAGTCTGCAGAGCCAGCCATTTGTTGCAAACCCAACAGACTGCGGTTGGATGATAATGACGGAAAGCTTGTTGTCAACTGGATGCGAGGGGCACCAGCACCAGAAGCTATTATCCAGCTACTGTCCTGCAAGTGTGTGCGGTCATGCGAACTTCCTCAGTGTACTTGCCTCTGCAATGGCCTGAAGGGCACGGACATGTGCAGGTTACAGACATGCCAGAACAAGGGTATTGAAGACGAGCCAGTAGAACAACAGTCAGATTCAGAGTCTGATGTTGAAGATATTATGGAGTAACGTTATATAATTATACATACACACAATATATATATATATATATATATATACACACACACACACCTACACACACACACACATTAGTATGGACAAGCCCATGACATGTTCAGTGTGTATTTACATAGCTTGGATTAAATGTTGTTACAAATACTACATGCATTGTATTGACATTTTGGCATTTCCCCTAAATCGACCTTTAATCATTATTTTTTGGAAATATACAGTGGGGCAAAAAAGTATTTAGTCAGTCAGCAATAGTGCAAGTTCCACCACTTAAAAAGATGAGAGGCGTCTGTAATTTACATCATAGGTAGACCTCAACTATGGGAGACAAACTGAGAAAAAAAAATCCAGAAAATCACATTGTCTGTTTTTTTTTCATTTTATTTGCATATTATGGTGGAAAATAAGTATTTGGTCAGAAACAAAATTTCATGTCAATACTTTGTGATATATCCTTTGTTGGCAATGACAGAGGTCAAACGTTTTCTGTAAGTCTTCACAAGGTTGCCACACACTGTTGTTGGTATGTTGGCCCATTCCTCCATGCAGATCTCCTCTAGAGCAGTGATGTTTTTGGCTTTTCGCTTGGCAACACGGACTTTCAACTCCCTCCAAAGGTTTTCTATAGGGTTGAGATCTGGAGACTGGCTAGGCCACTCCAGGACCTTGAAATGCTTCTTACGAAGCCACTCCTTCGTTGCCCTGGCAGTGTGCTTTGGATCATTGTCATGTTGAAAGACCCAGCCACGTTTCATATTCAATGCCCTTGCTGATGGAAGGAGGTTTGCACTCAAAATCTCACGATACATGGCCCCATTCATTCTTTCATGTACCCGGATCAGTCGTCCTGGCCCCTTTGCAGAGAAACAGCCCCAAAGCATGATGTTTCCACCACCATGCTTTACAGTAGGTATGGTGTTTGATGGATGCAACTCAGTATTCTTTTTCCTCCAAACACGACAAGTTGTGTTTCTACCAAACAGTTCCAGTTTGGTTTCATCAGACCATAGGACATTCTCCCAAAACTCCTCTGGATCATCCAAATGCTCTCTAGCAAACTTCAGACGGGCCCGGACATGTACAGGCTTAAGCAGTGGGACACGTCTGGCACTGCAGGATCTGAGTCCATGGTGGCGTAGTGTGTTACTTATGGTAGGCCTTGTTACATTGGTCCCAGCTCTCTGCAGTTCATTCACTAGGTCCCCCCGCGTGGTTCTGGGATTTTTGCTCACCGTTCTTGTGATCATTCTGACCCCACGAGGTGGGATTTTGCATGGAGCACCAGATCGAGGGAGATTATCAGTGGTCTTGTATGTCTTCCATTTTCTAATTATTGCTCCCATAGTTGATTTCTTCACTCCAAGCTGGTTGGCTATTGCAGATTCAGTCTTCCCAGCCTGGTGCAGGGCTACAATTTTGTTTCTGGTGTCCTTTGACAGCTCTTTGGTCTTCACCATAGTGGAGTTTGGAGTCAGACTGTTTGAGGGTGTGCACAGGTGTCTTTTTATACTGATAACAAATTTAAACAGGTGCCATTACTACAGGTAATGAGTGGAGGAAAGAGGAGACTCTTAAAGAAGAAGTTACAGGTCTGTGAGAGCCAGAAATCTTGATTGCTTGTTTCTGACCAAATACTTATTTTCCACCATAATATGCAAATAAAATGAAAAAAAAAACAATGTGATTTTCTGGATTTTTTTTACTCAGTTTGTCTCCCATAGTTGAGGTCTACCTATGATGTAAATTACAGACGCCTCTCATCTTTTTAAGTGGTGGAACTTGCACTATTGCTGACTGACTAAATACTTTTTTGCCCCACTGTAGGTAGGATCTATTCAAAAGGTGAAAAATACCATTAACCCCTTCGCGTCGGCTGCCGTAGCGGTACGGCGAATCATACCCGGATCATATGCCGGGCGATCGCCGCGGGTCGGGAGCCGGTTCCCGATGCAAAGTGGTTACTGTACCTCCTAAAACATTCCTTAGGGGGTGTAGTTTCAAAAATGGGGTCACTTTTTTGGGGTTTCCACTGTGCTGGACCTCAGGGTGTCTCCAAATGTGACATGGCCCCATAGATTTCTTACAGTGAATTTTGCCGCAGCTTCGCTTACGAAGCCTGCCGTGCGCCAATACTGTGGTTTTAGACAACACTTGTGGTATTGCCGTGTTCGGGAGACAATGGGGAATAAAAAGTGTGGTGTACTTTTTCCTGGTCCCCCTTTTCAAAATGAAAAATGTGGGCCTAAAGCGACATTTTTCGGTAAAAAAACGTACTTTTCAATTTCCTCAACCAAGTGCATGAAACTCCAATGGAGCGCTTGTTGGGTCAAAGTGGTTACTATACCCCCTAAAACATTCCTTAGGAGGTGTAGTTTCCAAAATGTGGTAACCTTGTGGGGGTTTCCACTCTGGGGGTACCTCAGTGTCTCTCCAATACGACATGGCCCACTGGATTTCTTCCAGTGTAATCTATTATCCCAAAAACCGCCTAGCTCTCCTTCTGTGCTGAGCCCTCTTGCGCGCCCATAATTTAGTTTACGTGTACATGTGGGGTGTTTCTATAAACTGCGGAATTGGGGTAACCAATTTTGGGTTTGGGTTTGCTGTTAACCCTTGCTGGGTTGCAGGTAAAATTGGATTACAATGGAATATCTGCCAAAAAATTGAAATTTTGATATTTCACTGTCATTTTGCTTGAATTCCTGTGCAACACCTAAGGGGTTAACAAAGTTTTGAAAATCCATTTTGGACACCTTGAGGGGTGTAGTTTGCAAAATGGGGTAATGTATGGGTGGGTTCTGTTATACAAGACCCATAAAGTGACGTCCGAACTGACTTGGTCCTTGGAAAAATGGGTTTTGGAAATTTAGTCGTAAACTTTAAAAATTGCGTATAAAACTATGAGCCTTATCACATCCGAAAAATATAAAATTTCATTTCCAAAATGATGCCAATGTGAAGTAGACATGTGGAGAATGTAAACTAATAACTGTTATGGGGGGTATCAGCATTTTTGTAAAAAGTAGAGAATTTCAAAGTTCAAAAATAGCGAATTTTTCCCAAATTTTTGTGTATTTTGTAATTTTTTATGCAGAAAGGTAAAATCTATTGACTCACAATTAGCACTACCATTAAGTACAATATGTCATGAGAAAACATTCTCAGAATGGCGTGGGTAGGTGATAGCGTCCCAAAGTTATTACCGCATGAAGTGACAGGTCAGATTTACAAAAAATGGCCTAGGCATTTGGGTACAAATAGGCCTGAAGGGGTTAAGCTACTGATGTGCAAGGGCTATCATATCAAAACATAAACTACAGACATGCATCTACCTAAAAACACCAAAGAGAATTAGTCACTCCGGGTGGTACCGATATCTGGCCCGGCTCATGGACTTTAGAGGTTTATCCTGCAAGCCTTGGGGATTCCAAGACTTGTGGAGCAGCGCCTGTCCCCACAGCCACCAGAGTCACCTAGTGCCCAGTCAGCAAGATGTAACGCCTTGGCTATGCTTAGTCATTCAAGTGTCTGTGGTGAAATGCACCCTGGAAGACAGATTTTGCGAAAGCACGGGTGATGTTGTTTGCGACATGCTGGTGTAGCACAGGCACAGATTTCTTAGAAAATTAATGGTGACTGGTTAATTGATACTGGGGGACTGCAACAGCCATCGGCTTTAAGAAACCATCTGTATCTACCAGGTGACAAGGCAGCATTTCCTTGGCCAACAAATTGGAGATGGTGGAGTTCAACGGGCAGCACGGTGGCTCAGTGGTTAGCTGGAGTCCTGGGTTCGAATCCCACCAAGGACAACATCTGCAAGGAGTTTGTATGTTCTCCCCGTGTTTGTGTGGGTTTCCTCCGGGCACTCCGGTTGCCTCCCACACTCCAAAGACATACTGATAGGGAATTTAGATTGTGAGCCCCATCGGGGACAGTGATGAAAATGTGTGCAAACTGTAAAGCGCTGCGGAATATGTTACTGCTATATAAAAAAATAAATAAAAAAAATAAAGATTATTATTATTATTCAACCTCTTTGCTTTGTCATGTGTAGGAGGAAACAATCTTTTACGTGTCATGATCCAGGCCGGGGTTTATTATTATTATTATTATTATTTATTGTTATAGCGCCATTTATTCCATGGCGCTTTACATGTAAGGAGGAGTATACATAAAAACAAGTACATTAATCTTAAACAATACAAGTCATAACTGGTACAGGAGGAGAGAGGACCCTGCCCGCGAGGGCTCACAATCTACAAGGGATGGGTGATAATACAGTAGGCGAGGGTAGAGCTGGTCGTGCAGCGGTTTGGTCGATCGGTGGGTACTGCAGGTTGTAGGCTTGTCGGAAGAGGTGGGTCTTCAGGCTCTTTTTGAAGGTTTCGATGGTAGGTGAGAGTCTGATATGTTGTGGTAGAGAGTTCCAGAGTAGGGGGGATGAGCTGGAGAAATCTTGTATGCGATTGTGGGAAGAGGAGATAAGAGGGGAGTAGAGAAGGAGATCTTGTGAGTAGTGTTGAGCGATACCGTTCGATACCCAAAAATATTGTATCGGATGGTATCGCCCGATACGAAAAAAATATCGGGTATCGCCGATTCCGATACCGGAAGTCCCATTCAAGTCAATGGGACTTCTGGTATTGGAATTAAAAAAAGGCCTTTATTTCCTTGTTGGCTAATTCTACATAATTGAAAACAAATAAGAATCATGTAGAATGTATTGTGGGAGGTGGAGGAGACATTAAAAACATAGTGGTTTATTCAAATCACATGGCATAGCATTAATTCCAATTTTTTTTTCAAGACGTTCAGAGTTAAAAAGATATTGACTATGTTAACTTTTTTATATTTAGTCAGATATGTATGTTTCGCAACTTCCATGCTCTTCACCTTCTTTTGTACTTCTCCCACACTTTCTCCTTCATGATCCGCAGCAGTAGCATTTTTTCATCAACTTTTTCTTCACCTTATTCATCTTCTTCTTCTTCTTCACCTTCTTCCCATTAATTTTTTTTTTCCATTCTTCATATTCTTCTTATTCAGCTATTATTAATTTTCATATGCTATTTCTTCATCTTCTTCCTATTCTTCTTTTTCTTCATTTTCTTATGGTGACAGGCATTCCTGTAGTACTTATCTATAAAAGTTATAAGATTACACCTTACGTTCTGCCTGTCACAAAAGATTTACAACAGGATTTGTCCGCGTTCAGTTTGGCCTGCAGCAGCAGGCATTTTCCAGGGGCACCACGAGGAGGAACGGACTCACCCCCATTTACTGCTTAGTCTTCTTCTGCTTATAATTTTGATTTCTTCTATGCTGATTTTTTGTCTTATGCTTAATGTTCTTCTGCTTTCTGTTCTTCTGCTTTTGCTTCTTCTGCTTCTTGTTCTTCTGTCTTTTGTTCTGTATCTTGGTGGTTGTCTTCATGTTCTTTGTCCTCTTGGTCTTATTATTTAGGGTCATATTTCTGGTCTTCTTTGGTGTGGTCTTCAGGGTCGTCATCATCAGGGTCATCGTCATGGAGATCAATAAGGATTACCAAAGACAATTTCAAAAAGCTTGATCTTGGAAATGTAGCAGAAGGTACAAGAAGGCTGAGAAACTGGCGAGAACCAGCAGACAGTGCTGGCACTCGGATGGGTAGCAGAAGGAACAAGAGCCAATGGCACTACCAAGGACCAACTGACGGTGCTGGACAACGGTTACTAAGCAGAAGGTACCTGTGCTGAAAAGCACTACCAAGGACCAGCTGACGGTGCTGGATCTCGGATACCGAGATGGAGGCACCTAGGCCAAAGGCTCTGGCGAGAACCAGCAGACAGTGCTGGAACCCGGGTGGGTAGCAGAAGGTACCCATTCAAAGCAAAGTAGCCAGGCCGCAAGCCGGCCGCAGTTACCGAAACCCACAGTCCTACAGGGGGTCCATGTCCTATTGGCACTACGGATCCAGCCTTCAGTGCCAGTTCCCGCAGCCCACATAGGAGTCACCTAAACTGCAGGCACCGTAGAGTCGGCTAACCCGGCCGCAAGACGACAGGACAACGGATTGGTGGCATAGTGACCTTGACACTACCCGGAAACAGCAGGCGTGCTGGAACCAGGCTGGGCAACAGGGAGTCCCCGTGCCAAAGACACTGCCGAGCACCAACTGGCGTTGTTGGAGCCCAGGGACAATCATGGTGTAGGCCGAGGCCTACTTGGTGGTAGTTTTAGATTGTTTGTAGGCTACAACAGACTGTCAACGTGCTCCAATTAGGCATCTGTCTCCACTCTGTTTCCAGGATTTCATGTGACCAACAACACCGCCAGTTTATGCATACAGCAGCCGTCTGCCCAATCCACACGTGTTGCTGTGTTACTGGGATTCTGTAATGTCAGCAGATCCCCTGATGTGTGTCTGCCACTTTCTCCTGCTCTGTCCACATTCCCACCGCTTGCAGTGGGAAGGTGGACAGCGCAGGAGACAGTGGCGGACACATATTGGGGGATCTGCTGACGTTACAGAACCCCAGTAACACAGGAACATGTGTGGAATGCGTGGATGGCAACTGTGAGCAGGAACTGGCGGTGTTGGAGGTCAGGGGAAATACTAGAGACAGAGTGGAGACAGAGGCCAAATCAGAGAATGTTTAAATCTGAAGTAGTTACAATTTGGAGGCAGCAGCAGTTTGCCCTCCACACAGCAGGGGATCAGCTGACGTTACTGAACCCCACTTTCACATGAACGAGTGCGTTTTTCTGTGTGGACAGCACTTCCGAGCACCAACTAGCGTTGTTGGAACCCAGGGACAATCATGGTGCAGGCCGAGGCCTACTAGGAGCGAGGTGTAAAGCAGAGGTATTTTGACTTTGGAGGAAGCAGGACACTTTGCCCTGCACACAGCAGGGGATCAGCTGACGTTACTAACCCCCACTTTCACATGAACGAGTGTGTTTTTCTGTGTGGACAGCACTTCTGAGCACCAACTAGCGTTGTTGGAGCCCAGGGAGAACCAGGGTGCAGGCCGAGGCCTACTTGGTGGCAGTTTTACATTGTTTGTAGGCTATAACAGGCTGTCAACGTGCTCCAATTAGGCATCTGTCTCCACTCTGTTTCCAGGATTTCACGTGACCAACAACACTGCCAGTTTATGCGTACAGCAGCCGTCTGCCCAATCCACACGTGTTGCTGTGTTACTGGGATTCTGTAATGTCAGCAGATCCCCTGATGTGTGTCTGCCACTGTCTCCTGCTCTGTCCACATTCCCACCGCTTGCAGTGGGAAGGTGGACAGCGCAGGAGACAGTGGCGGACACATATTGGGGGATCTGCTAACGTTACAGAACCCCAGTAACACAGGAACACGTGTGGAATGCGTGGACGGCAACTGTGAGCAGGAACTGGCGGTGTTGGAGGTCAGGGGAAATACTAGAGACAGAGTGGAGACAGAGGCCAAATCAGAGAATGTTTAAATCTGAAGTAGTTGCAATTTGGAGGCAGCAGCATTTTGCCCTCCACACAGCAGGGGATCAGCTGACGTTACTAAACCCCACTTTCACATGAACGAGTGTGTTTTTCTGTGTGGACAGCACTTCCGAGCACCAACTGGCGGTGTTGGAGCCCAGGGACAATCATGGAGCAGGCCGAGGCCTACTAGGAGCCAGGTGTAAAGCTGAGGTATTTTGACTTTGGAGGGAGCAGGACACTTTGCCCTCCACACAGCAGGGGATCAGCTGACGTTACTGACCCCCACTTTCACATGAACGAGTGTGTTTTTCTGTGTGGACAGCACTTCTGAGCACCAACTAGCGTTGTTGGAGCCAAGGGAGAACCAGGGTGCAGGCCGAGGCCTACTTGGTGGCAGTTTTACATTGTTTGTAGGCTACAACAGGCTGTCAACGTGCTCCAATTAGGCATCTGTCTCCACTCTGTTTCCAGGATTTCACGTGACCAACAACACCGCCAGTTTATGCGTACAGCAGCCGTCTGCCCAATCCACACGTGTTGCTGTGTTACTGGGATTCTGTAATGTTAGCAGATCCCCTGATGTGTGTCTGCCACTGTCTCCTGCTCTGTCCACATTCCCACCGCTTGCAGTGGGAAGGTGGACAGTGCAGGAGACAGTGGCGGACACATATTGGGGATCTGCTGACGTTACAGAACCCCAGTAACACAGGAACACGTGTGGAATGCGTGGACGGCATCTGTGAGCAGGAACTGGCGGTGTTGGAGGTCAGGGGAAATACTAGAGACAGAGTGGAGACAGAGGCCAAATCAGAGAATGCTTAAATCTGAAGTAGCTAAAATTTGGAGGCAGCAGCAGTTTGCCCGCCACACAGCAGGGGATCAGCTGACGTTACCGAACCCCACTTTCACATGAACGAGTGTGTTTTTCTGTGTGGACAGCACTTCCAAGCACCAACTGGCGTTGTCGGAGCCCAGGGAAAATGAGGTAGTAGGCCGAGGCCTACTTGGAGCCAGGTGTAAATCTGAGGTTGTTTGACTGTGGAGGGAGCAGGACACTTTGCCATACACACAGCAGGGGATCAGCTGACGTTACCGAACCCCACTTACACATGAGCGAGTGTTTTGTCTGTGCGGACAGCACTTCCGAGCACCAACTGGCGTTGTCGGAGCCCAGGGAAAATGAGGTAGTAGGCCGAGGCCTACTTGGAGCCAGGTGTAAATCTGAGGTTGTTTGACTGTAGAGGGAGCAGGACACTTTGCCATACACACAGCAGGGGATCAGCTGACGTTACCGAACCCCACTTACACATGAGCGAGTGTTTTGTCTGTGCGGACAGCACTTCCGAGCACCAACTGGCGTTGTCGGAGCCCAGGGAAAATGAGGTAGTAGGCCGAGGCCTACTTGGAGCCAGGTGTAAATCTGAGGTTGTTTGACTGTGGAGGGAGCAGGACACTTTGCCATACACACAGCAGGGGATCAACTGACGTCACCGAACCCCACTTACACATGAGCGAGTGTTTTTTCTGTGCGGACAGCACTTCTGAGCACCAACTGGCGGTGTCGGAGCCCAGGGAAAATCAGGTAGTAGGCCGAGGCCTACTGGGTGGCAGTTTGCGATTGTTTCTAGACTACTACTAACTGTCAACATACTCCAATTAGGCCTCTGTCTTCACTCTGTTTCGAGTATTTCCTCTGGCTTCCAACCACGCCAGTTGCTGCTCTGAAATGCCGTCTGCACAACCCACACTTGTTCCTGTGTTACTGGGGTTCTGTAACAGCAGCTTCTCCCTAGAGGTGAGTCAGGCAATGTCTCCTGCTCTGTCCACATTTCCACTACAAGTAGTGGGAATGTAGACAAAGCAGGAGACATTGCCGTGCTCAACTCTGGAGATGAGCAGATGTTACAGGACCCAGGTACCACAGGAACAAGTGTGGATTGTGCAGACGGCACTTGAGAGCAGAAACAGGCAGTGTTGTAGGCCGGAGGAAATACTCAAAACAGAGTGGAGACAGAGGGCAAATCAGAGAACATATTAAATCAGAGGTAGTCAGAAGTTGTAGGCAGCAGGAGAGTTTGCCGTACACACAGCAGGGGATCAGCTGACGTTACCGAACCCCACTTACACATGAGCGAGTGTTTTGTCTGTGCGGACAGCACTTCTGAGCAGCAACGGGCGTTGCTGTAGCCCAGGAAATAAAGTTCAGGTCATAGAAACATGAACACAACAGGAGACCTGGATCCTGTTGCCAGCCAATTATTTATTCTGGAAGAGGACTGGCAAATTCAGGTGAGATCCAGGCCTTGTTCATTTTCACAAAAGTAAGCCGGTCAACATTATCGGCGGATAGTCGCGTGCGACGGTCTGTTACCACACCACCTGCAGCACTAAAGACACGTTCCGATAATACACTGGCAGCAGGGCAAGCCAGCACCTCCAATGCATACTGGCTAAGCTCTGGCCATGTATCCAGCTTAGAGACCCAATACTTGAACGGGGAAGAGCCGTCTGGGAGAACACTAACAGGGCACGACAAGTAGTCTGTCACCATCTGACGGAAACATTGCCTCCTGCTGACTGGAGCCGTCTGTGATGGTGTAGCCGTTTGTGGTGGTCCCACAAAACTTTTCCACATTTGGGCCATACTGGCCTTGCCTTGTCCTGCGGCACTGCCTCTGCTACTTCTTTGTGCAGAGCTTCCTCCACTGCCTCTACCCACATGGCTGCTTTGAAAAGCACTACCAGCAACACTTGTGGGGGGAATGGAGAACATGTTGGCCTGCACAAGTGTTTCTTGGTACTCCCGCATTTTTCGCTCCCGGTTCAACTGTGGTATGAGGCTTTGTAAGTTGTCCCGGTAGCGAGGATCTAGGAGGGTGTACACCCAATAATCAGCCGTGTGGAGAATGTTGGCGATGCGGCGGTCATTTAACAAGCACTGCAGCATGAAATCAACGATGTGCTGCAGACTGCCAACTGGACCGGAAACGCTGTCCCCAGCTTGAGGCAGCATCTCTGCCTGCTCAGCATCACCCCACCCTCGCTGTACACACTGACTACTAGAGCATTGTGTACCTCCCTCCTCTGGTGAGATGTGTTCCTCCTCCTCCATTGACTCCTCGTCTTCCTCCTCACTAAGTGTCCCCTGCCTGGGCCTTTGTGTGGAAGCACGTTGCGCAGACTTGCCAGAAGCAGATGGCATTTCTGACTGCTCATCCTCGACCTCTTCAAAAACCTCCTCACTTAGTGCTTGTAAGGTTTTTTGAAGCAGACAGATGAGAGGGACAGTCATGCTGATTAGTGCATCATCTGCACTGGCCATCCGCGTGGAGTCATCGAGGGCACGCAAAACTTGGCAGATGTCCCTCATAGTGGCCCACTCAGTGGTGGTGAAGTGTGTCCGGCGCACAGTGCGACTTGTTTGCGCCTGATGCAGCTGGTACTCCATTACTGCTGCCTGCTGCTCACACAACCGCTCCAACATATGTAACGTTGAATTCCACCTGGTGGGGAGGTCACATATGATGCGATGTTCTGGCAGGCGGAATTGGCGTTGCAGAGATGCAATGCGCGATCTTGCCATGCTGGAACGCCACAAGTGAGCACACTCTAGGCGAACCTTGTGCAGCAGTGCATCAAGATCCGGATAGTCCCTCAGAAAGCTCTGCACGACCAAATTGAGCACGTGTGCCAGACATGGTATGTGAGTGAGGTTGCCTAGGCCCAGAGCTGCCACTAGATTTCGGCCATTGTCACTCACTACCAAACCTGGCTGGAGATTCGCTGGCACAAACCACACATCGCTCTCCTGCTTGATGGCATTCCAGAGCTCCTGTGCTGTGTGGCTCCGATTCCCCAAAGAAATTAATTTAAGGACGGCCTGTTGACGTTTGGCCACACCTGTGCTCATATCTGGTCTAACAGGCTCACGCAGTGCTGATTCCGAGGAACTAGAGTAGGAGGAGGACTCAATATGTACAGACTGCATTCCTGCAATCCTTGGAGTTGGCAGAATACGTACAGAGCCACTCTCCAGATCTGTACCTGGCTCCACAACATTGACCCAATGGGCAGTGAGGGAAAGGTATCGTCCCTGTCCATGGCTACTGGTCCACGCATCGGTGGTCAGGTGGACCTTGCTACTGATGGCATTTAGTAGCGCATTTTTAATTTTTCCCTCCACATGCTTTTGCAGGGCAGGGACAGCTTGCCTGCTGAAATAAAAGCGGCTGGGCACATTGTATTGTGGAACTGCCAATGACATAAAGTTCCGGAATGTGTCAGTCTCCACCAGCCTGAATGACAGCATCTCAAGGGCCAGTAGTTTGGCAATGCCGGCATTCAGAGCCAGTGCTCGGGGATGGTTTGCCGAGTATGGCCGCTTTTTCTCCCATGCCTGTGCTACCGATTGCTGGTGAGTGGCCTGGGAGGGTGCTGATGACTGCGAACGTGGTTCAGTGGGTGGAATTTCACTGGGTCTCTGGACAACAGTGGCAGTGGTTCTTCCATGGCGTTCCAGTGAGGAAGCCGAACCAGCTGTGTGTGAGCTGGAGGAAGAGGCCCCAACACGAGCTGAAGAGGTGGTAGGTGCTGCTGAAGGTTGGCCTACATCTTCAGTGTGTCTGTGTAACTCCACCTCGTGCTTGGTACACACATGTTTCCACATATTTGTGGTATTGAGGTTGGTCACATTTTTGCCTCGTTTCACTTTCTGATGACACAGCTTGCATTTGACAAAGCAAATGTCATCTGCAACTGTGTCAAAAAAAGACCACGCACTGCAAGTCCTGGGAGCGCCCGTTTTGTGTTTTGGAAGAGGATTGCTCCTCACGGGTGCCAAAGTGGAGGCTACAGGCAACCAAGTCTGCCCCCGCCCTCTCCCTCCTCTTTTGGCCGTTCGGGGTATCTCTTCCTCAGAGCTGCTCCCACCACCTTCCTGTGGCTGACGCCATGATGAGTCAAGGACCTCATCATCTCCACTCCCCTCTTCAAGCACCGGCTGGTCCTGGGTTGTCTCGCCAGCACCGTACGCACCAGAAATTGGCAACTGAGTCTCATCATCATCTGATGCATACTGAGGTGTGCTGACCATAGGCACTGGCCCACCCGCCTCTTCAGATTCAGAGGGACAAAGCAGTTGCGCATCACTGCATACTCCCTCTTCTTCACGCTCTAGAATGCTGCTTGGCTGGCCACCTCTTTCCAAGCCAACAGATTCTGAGAACAGAAGTAAAGATTGAGATGGCTCCTGTCCAGGGCTCTCAGACTGCCTGGGCAATTTGGCAGGTGGTGAAGAGACAGATGGTTGCTCTTCAGTGCTCTGGCCTTGGGAGGATGCGGAAGTCATTGAAGTGGATGCGTTAGCTGCCATCCATCCGACAACGGCTTCAATTTGTTCGTCACACAGCAGTGGGGTACGGCGAGGTCCTACAAAGCTGCGCATGAAGGACTGTTGCCTGGTAAAAGTGGGGGATGCCGGGTCACTGGTGGCCGCAGCAGATACCGAATCCCCATGTCCTCTCCCTGCTGAATCCCCCCGTCCTCTCCCTGCTGAAACTCCACGGCCACGACCACGTGCCTTACTCCCTGCCTTCTTCATCTTGGTAGACTGATAAAGATAGGCAGAAAAGTAAAAAAGGGGTGGCTTAGTGTTCTTATTCCTGAACACCTGCTAACCAGTATAAGAAACACTAATTTGGCTAAGAGTGTGTGTACTACACTTTAATATGATCTAATGTGGCCTAGACAACTGTAAAGTGGAGTGTTTGGTTAACTTTATTTCCTTTTTTTTTTTGGTGGGGGGAAAGGAAAGGATGTGACCAAAGTTTAAAAGCTATAGTATCACAAACTTTTTGGAGCGATTACAATGCAGGAAGCTAACCTACAATGCAATTGATGAGGCTCCAAAAAATAGGGTGATACTAGCCTGGCTGGCCCTGAAGGGCACAAGCCAGCAAAAAGGCTCCTCTATCTAATCCTATATAGTGTTTGCAACCAACCAATGACAATGGATGCGGTTGGAAGCACACTAATATAGGAGCAAAAATCTGGCTAAATTTGCTGCAAAAAAAGGACTATGTATGAGGCAGTGACGCACGCTGAGCGGACTACAGCTAGCGGTGGCTGTAGAACACACTGCAACGTGAGCTGCACTCACACACAGAGAGACCTATCAGACAGCCAAAAACAGTGCAGAGAAATGGGCTATAGCACTGAAAGGCTGCTGAAAGGCCCCGCTGTCCACTCCTTTAGTGTTTGCAACCAACGTATATGGATACGTATGGAAGCACACTATACAGGAGAAAAAAAAAGCAGCAATAAAAGAAAAATGTGTATGAGGCAGAGACACACGCTGGCCGGCCTACAAGCAGACGTGCCTGCAGGACACACTACACAGCGTGGGTCTGCACTCACACAGCCCTTGCAGACAGCTGTGAAAACAGCGCTGCTAGGGAAAAGCAAGCTACAGTGGTGGTTTATGTAGCCTGGGTTAAGCACTATATGTTTTGTGGAATCGCTATTTCTAACTGTCCCTCACAGTCTTCAACAGCAGCCTGTCCCTAACTGAATTCACAGCAGAGTGACCAGAAATGGCGGCTGCAGCGCTTTTTATAGTGCATCATGACATCATTTCAGCAGCCAATCACAGCCATGCCAGTAGTTAACATGCCTACATGCCTAACAGGATATGCCCACACTTCTGAGGATCCCCATTGGCTGAATCAAATCGAGTGGGCTCCTAGCATTATGGGAACTTCCGATTCCGGTATTCGATATGAAAAAAGTATCGGAACTAAGTATCGGAATTCCGATACAGCTAATATCGGCCGATACCCGATACTTGCGGTATTGGAATGCTCAACACTACTTGTGAGGATCGGAGGTTGCGTGCGGGAAAGTACCGGGAGACGAGGTCACAGATGTATGGAGGAGACAGGTTGTGGATGGCTTTGTATGTCATGGTTAGGGTTTTGTAATGGAGTCTCTGGGCAATTGGGAGCCAGTGAAGGGATTGACAGAGGGGAGAAGCTGGGGAATAGCGGGGGGACAGGTGGATTAGTCGGGCAGCAGAGTTTAGAATAGATTGGAGGGGTGCGAGAGTGTTTGAGGGGAGGCCACAGAGCATGAGGTTGCAGTAGTCAAGGCGAGAGATGATGAGGGCATGGACTAGGGTTTTTGCAGATTCTTGGGTGAGGAATGAACGGATTCGTGAAATATTTTTGAGTTGAAGTCGGCAGGAAGTGGAAAGGGCTTGGATATGTGGTTTGAAGGAGAGATCAGCGTCAAGGATTACTCCGAGGCAGCGAGCTTGTGGGACTGGGGAGAGTGGGCAGTCATTTACTGTAATTGATAGGTTCGTAGGGGGGGTCACGTGAGATGGGGGAAAGATGATGAATTCTGTTTTGTCCATGTTGAGTTTCAGAAATCTAGCAGAGAAGAAGGATGAAATAGTGGACAGACATTGAGGGATTCTGTTTAGTAGGGAGGTGATATCTGGTCCAGAGATGTAGATCTGTGTGTCATCAGCGTAAAGATGATACTGAAAGCCATGAGATTCTATGAGCTGTCCCAGGCCAAAGGTGTAAATAGAGAACAGCAGGGGCCCAAGGACTGAACCTTGTGGGACTCCGACAGATAGGGGGCGAGGTGAGGAGGTGGTGTGTGAGTGGGAGACGCTGAATGTCCGGTCTGTTAGGTATGATGAAATCCAGGATAGGGCCAAGTCTGTGATGCCGAGGAATGAGAGGGTCTGTAATAATAGGGAATGGTCCACTGTGTCAAAGGCAGCCGACAGGTCCAGGAGGAGGAGGACAGAGTAGTGTCGCTTGCTCTTGGCGGTTAAGAGGTCATTGGTGACCTTAGTAAGGGCAGTTTCAGTGGAGTGGTGTGACCGGAAGCCAGATTGTAAGCGGTCGAAGAGGGAGCAAGAAGAGAGAAGGGAGGACAGTTCAAGGTAGACGTGTTGTTCCAGTAGCTTGGAGGCGCAGGGGAGAAGTGATATAGGGCGATAGCTAGATACAGAGGATGGGTCAAGAGAGGGCTTTTTGAGGATAGGTGTGATGGAGGCATGTTTAAAGCTTGAGGGGAAAACACCAGTTGTTAGTGATAGGTTGAAGAGATGGGTTAGGGTTGGGATGAAGACTGTGGTGAGGTTTGGTATGAAGTGGGATGGGATCGGGTCGAGTGCACAGGTGGTGAGATGTGATCTTGAGAGTAGAGTGGAGAGTCGATCTTCTGTAATGGTGGAGAAGTTGGTTTTGAAGGTGGAGGGCTGGGAAGTCAGGAGGAAGGGCTCTGGGGGTTGTTGACCAAAACTGTCCCTGATGTTATCAATTTTCTGCTTGAAAAAAATGAGGCAAAGTCTTCAGCTGAGATGAGTGGGGAGGGAGGAGGTGCTGGGGGGCGGAGGAGAGAATTGAAGGTGTTGAATAACTGTTTAGGGTTGTGAGACAGGGAGGATATGAGAGATGAGAAGTAGGTTTGTTTAGCTGTGGCGAGTGTGGTCTTGAAAGTAGTGAGGGACTGTTTGAATGCGATGAAGTGCTCGTTGGAGTGGGATCTTTTCCATCTGCGCTCAGCAGCCCTGGAAGCTCGCCTCAGCTCTTTGGTCAGGCTGGTGTGCCAGGGCTGTCTGTTGATTTTGCGAGTTTTGGTATGTGTAAGTGGGGCAGCGGATTCCAAAGCTACAGCTATTGTGGTGTTATATAGAGCAGCAGCGTCATCTGCATTGTGTAAGGAACTTATATCTGTGAGAGGGAGGAGGGATTCAGAGAATGAGTGTAGGTCAAGGTGTTTAAGATTCCTGCGAGGGTGTGAAAGTTTGTGGGGTGGGGATTGTAGACATGGAGTGAAGAGGGAAGAGAATGTGAGCAGGTTGTGGTCAGAGAGAGGAAGAGGTGAGTTGGAGAGGTTAGATAGGGAGCAGAGGCGGGTGAAGATGAGGTCCAGTGTGTGGCCATCTTTATGGGTGGATGTAGAAGACCATTGAGTGAGGCCGAAGGAGGAAGTGAGAGATAGAAGTTTAGTGGCAGCTGAGAGGGAAGTGTCAATGGGGATGTTGAAGTCGCCCATGATGATGGTAGGGATGTCCGCGGAAAGGAAATGAAGTAACCTGGTGGAGAAGTGGTCAAAGAAGGTGGTGGCTGGCCCTGGGGGGCGGTAGATGACAGCCAGTTGGAGGTTGGAGGGGGAGTAGGTGCGCACAGAGTGCACCTCAAAGGAAGGGAGGGTAACAGAGGGTGGCAGTGGGATTGGGGTGAAGGAGCAGGTATCTGACAGGAGAAAACCAACTCCTCCGCCATGTTTGCTGCTGGGGCGGGGGGTGTGAGAAAGGTGGAAGTCGCCATACGAAAGTGCAGCAGGAGAGGCTGTGTCAGAAGGGGTGAGCCAGGTTTCGGTGATGGCGAGGAAGGAAAGTTTGGTAGTAACAAAAAGATCATGGATGTAGGAAAGCTTGTTGCAGACAGAGCGAGCGTTCCACAGAGCTCCTGTTAGTAGGACTGGGAAAGCGGGGGCTGGGTGAATGGGTATAAGGTTGGAGAGGTTATGGAAGGTTGTGATAGAGCGTGGATGGGAGGTAGAAATGACTGTGGGAATGTGGTGAGGAGGACCAGGATTTGGAGAGATATCACCAGCAGTGAGAAGGAGCAGAGAAAGTGTTAGCAGGTGGGAGCAGGAGAGGGCATGAGGGGGCTGTCTGTGTTTGGAGACAGAGGATTGTATGTTAAGGAACAGTTTTGAGGCGGAGGTGAGGTGGATGGGGAGGATTGAAGAAGAGATGAACAGTTCCTTACTAGGAGTAGGGATTAGGGGAATTAGCAGAAAGTGAAGGATTATAGGGGTGAAAGTGAAAACAAACAGAAACATTGTTTACAGTGACTGTACAGTTACCTTCAGTTCCCTTCTGGTTCAATTCTGGTTTTAATTCTTAAATTAAAAAATTAAATTTATTTCTTGTTATTCTCTCCCCGGTTTGGTCGTGTGGGGGTTATCCTTCTCTGCCTCGTTTTGGGTTCTGTGTGGCTATTTCAGACTGCTGTGGCCTGCACACCAACGTCAGTGATAGTTCATGCTCCGAGGTTAGAGCAGCTGACCCCTTTATACAGTGTTTTGTCCTCTGCCCGTTTACTTTTATCCCTTGACTTCCCTTTCCTGCCACCCCACTTGTCTTATTGTTCGCGCCCTGTGCTTGGACCTCTTTGTATGTGACCCAGCTTGCCTTCTGACCTGTTTGACTGTCCTACGTGTATTGCTTTTTCCTCTGGTCGTGTTTTTCCTGTTTCTGACTTGGCTAGTCTGACCACTCTTTCGCCACCTTGTGGCACCTGTGCTGCTGCTCAGTGGTGTTATGCTGTGTGTGCAACCTCTCTTCCCTCACCAGCACCCCCTGGTGGAGGTTGCACTATACTGCACTGCAGCAGCATTGCATTATCACTGACCCATACATTTAAAGGGGATTTTGCTTTTTTTTTCCTCTGGTCATGGATCCGCTTCGTAACTTGGCAGACCAGGTGTCCTGTTTGACACAGATGATGCGGAATTTAGCGGTGGAACATCGGGCCCTAGCCACGTCCCTTAATCAATTACAAAAAGAGTTGATGGAGACTGTTAAGACGTGCAGGGAACCACCCCTCACACTGTTAGTCGACATGGTGATTCTGTAGATGTTGCTTTGCACTTTCCCGAACCCTTGGTTAAGCTTCATGACACCTTTTCTGGTGAGAAAGATAAATTTCGTATGTTCAGGGAGAGTTGTAAATTATTATTTTCTCTTAGCCCTTGATTGTCTGGGTATGAGACTCAGCGGGTGGCGATTATTATCTCCTTACTCAGGGAGGGTCCCCAATCTTGGGCTATCTTGCTGCCCCCCACTGCCCCTGAACAGATGTCGGTGGATAAGTTCTTTGAGGCTCTAGAACTTATCTATGACGAACCGAACCGTATCAGGTTGGCAGAGGACACTACCATGGGCCTGGTTCAGGGAAAGTGCTCAGCTGAGTGGTACAGCTCCAAGTTCTGTCGATGGTCCACTGAGGTGTCCTGGGATGACTCTGTGCTGAGATGTTAGTTCAGGAGAGGACTGTCAGATCACCTGAAGGATGCTCTGGCTTTTCATCCACCACCCAGCTCATTGGAGGAGGCTATGACTCAGGCTATCCATATGGATTGGAGGCTGCAGGAGAGAGGTGTTACACTGCGAGAGGTTCCATTACTCCCTGCTCATCCTGTTGTTTTTCCACTGTCTGAACCTATGGCTGTAGGGGCCACCAACCTCAAGGAGAAAGAGAGGAGATGGCGACATGAAGGAAAGCTGTGTTTTTACTGCGGAGATCACAGACATTGGAAAAAGGACTGTCCCTCCTGCCCACCGACTAAAAAGTGGCTGAGTCTGGGTGATTGTCGTGGAGGACACCCAGACTCTCAGGTATCTTTTTCCTCATTTTCAAAAGGTATTGGAAGTGGAACTTAGTTGTGGTAGATGCTTCACGCCCATTTCTGCTTTTGTGGACTGCAGGTCATCCATGAACTTTATTGACTCTATCTTGGTAACCAAGTGTAAGTTAGGGAAAGTTAGGCTGGAGACTCCTATTCATCTTGTTGCCATTGACAAAACACCTCTGTCTAAGAATGTCATCAAATTTGTCTCAGAGAAGTTTCTCCTTAAATGTTTTGTTCTGGACAATCTGCCTGTGGGACTGGTGTTGGGGTTCCCCTGGTTACAGTTACATAATCCTGCGATAGCCTGGGAATCTCAGGACATTGTTAAATGGGGTCTTAATTGTAGTAGAAGTTGCCTTACTACTGCACTTGTATCATCCATCAGTCAGGAGGGTATTCCGTAGTACCTGAAGGACTTTGAGTATGTGTTCTCCGAAAAGGAGGCTGAGGTTCTACCACAACACCGCTCATTCGAATATGCTGTTGATCTTGTTCCTGGTGCCAAATTGCCCAATGCCCATCTGTACAATCTCTTCGGCCCTGAGCGGGCCGTTATGAAGGAATATATATCTGATAGCCTTCGTAAAAGGCACATTTGGCCATCTGTTTCTCCCATGGTGGCAGGGTTCTTTTTTGTTAAGAAAAAGGATGGTGGTTTACGCCTATGCCTTGATTTTCAAGAATTGAATAAAATCACTGTAAGGAACACTTATCCCCTCCCACTTATACCTGATTGTACAATCAATTGTCGGGGGCCAGGTGGTTCTCTAAGTTGGACCTCAGGGGAGCATATAGTCTTATCCGCATGCAGAAGGGGGATGAGTGGAAAACTGAATTTCTCACCTCTGAGAGTTTGTTTGAGAATTTGGTTATGCCCTTTTGCCTGACTAACGCACCAGCAGTATTCCAGAATTTCATTAATCATGTTTTCTCAGATTTTACAGTATTGGGCACTTCATGGTAGTTTATCTGGATAATTTCCTCATATATTCTTCTGATTATCAGAGTCACATGGGTCACCTCTGTGCTGTCATGATCCATGCTGGATCATGACAGATAAAATGCACTAGTAACCTTTTTTTTCCTTAAGCTGTGGTGTGTAAAGATAGTTTTGCCCCCGGTGGCCATTAGGGTCATTGCACTGTGGTGGTTTCAGTTCTAGTTTTTGCCCCCGGTGGTCGTTAGGGTCATTGCGCTCTGGTTTCTTTAGTTTAGTGCATGTGATTATAAAGCAGGTGTGATTGCTCTGGCTCTGCTATAAAAGATTGTCAGGTGTCAGTTACACGTGCAGTGTCTTGTTGTCTTAGTTACCAGCCTGCGGGTCGTGTCACACAGGACGGGTCCACATGACATGTGCGATTCTTCAGAGGCTCAGGGAGTACTCACTCTGCTAAACTTTAGAAGTGTTCATTTTTTGCTTAAGAATTGTCCTTTCTTGGGGTCATTTTGTCTGCTGAGGGGTTTCATATGGACCCTAGAAAGGTACAGGCTATTGTGGATTGAGTGCAACCCAGAGATCTAAAGGGTCTTCAGCGTTTTCTGGGTTTCACTAATTACTATAGAAAATTCATCAAGAGGTTTTCCCAGGTGGTCAAACCCCTCACTGATTTATCTCGTAAGGGGGTTGATTTCAAAAACTGGTCAGCTCCAGCTGTGGCGGAATTTTCTACTTTAAAAACTGTTTCATGTCCGCCCCTGTGCTGGGTCAACCTGATTTCTCTGAACTGTTTATCGTGGAGGTGGACGCCTCAGAGGTGGGAGTGGGGGCGGTGTTGTCCCAGGGGCCCACCACATTAACTAACTTGAGACCCTGTGCCTTCTTATCAAAAATTTTTTCCTCTGCTGAAAGGAATTATGATGTGGGTAACCGGGAGGTATTGGCCACTAAATTAATGTTTGAAGAATGGAGGCATTTTTGGAGGGGGCTGTCCATCGTATCACTGTCATTATGGGTCACAAGAACCTGTCTTACATCGAGTCCGCCAAACGTTTTACCCTGAGACAGGCGAGGTGGTCACTTTTTTTTTCCCCGATTTCAGTTTTCAATCACTTTCAGGCCGCGGTTCAAGAATGTGTGATCACCTCCTGAATCTCCTTCCTCCATTCTTCAGCACGGAGTGGTGGTGGCTGCGATTTCCTCAGCATTGGAGCGGGAGACTCGTGAGGCCCAATCTCTTGCTCCTCCATCCGTACCTAATAATAAGTTGTTCGTGCTTGTCCAGTATCGGTTAAGGGTGCTTCGCGACTTCCATGACTCGGCTCTGAGTGGGAATCCTGGAATCTCGGCCATGCATAAAGCCATCGCTAGGCTGTTTTGGTGGCCCTTGTTGGCTTCTGACGTCACTGGGTTTGTGTCCTCCTGTGAAACTTGTGCCCATGCGAAAACCTCCCATAACAGGCCGGCCGGGAAATTGGTGCCACTGCCAATTCCAGATAGACCGTGGACTCATCTGTCCATGGATTTTATCACCGATCTTCCCTCTCTAATGGCAAAACCGTGATCTGGGTAGTTGTTAATAGGTTCAGTAAACCATTGTTGAGTCTTCCTAATGCTGAGACTCTATCAAAACTATTCATTAAGCATGTGGTCCGATTGCATGGTGTGCCTGTCAGTGTGGTGTTTGATAGAGGGGTGCAATATGTGTTGAAATTCTGGAGTGCTTTTTGTAAAAGGCTGGGTATCAGTCTGACCTTTTCGTCGGTCTATCATCATGAGACCAACGGCCAGACTGAAAGGACCAATCAGTCTTTGGAGCAGATATTGCGGTGTCTTGCCAAGTCTAGACAGGATGATTGGTGCTCTTCGGTACCCATGGAAGAATTTGCTTTTAATAATCATGTCAATCAGTCCACTGGTACTTCCCCGTTCTTTTGCAACTATGGGTTTCACCCTCACTTTGGTGAGTTTTCCCAGCTGGATTCTGGGTGTCCAGAGGCTGATTCGGCCTTTCTGCATTTGGAGAAGGTCTGGAGGGAGGTTCAGAGAAACATTGGGGAGGCTCAGGGCAAGTATAAATTTTTTGTGGATAAACAGCGTTCGGTGGGGCCGGCTTTCCTGGTGGGGGATAAGGTATGTGTCATGATCCATTTCAAGGGTTAACTTTTCTCAGCCTCAGTCTGGTTTCAGGTTTGCTATTTACTACGCTACATCCTGCAGGTGGTGTCAGCTATAGTTCTGCCTTCGGCTTGTGCATCTGACTCTGGTATATCCTGATTTGTCCTGCTGTGATCCCTGACTTGCCCCATGTCTGTTTATTCCAGCTGTCTGTCCTGACTCAGTGTTTCCCTGTAAGTTTGTTGACTCCTTGGTTTTGACTTGGCTTGCATTCAAACCTGCTTCTGTCTTTTGTCTTTGTCTTATCCGCTTCCGACCGTTGCTGATCCCCTGGCTTGTTTCTGACCATGTGTACTGCTGTGACCTCTGGTACTTCTGCTCCTGACTGTTTCTAACTCGGCTCGTCTGACCATTCTTTCACCACCTGGTGGCAGTTGTGCTGCTGCTCAGTGTTGCTACACTGTGTGTGCAACCTCTCTTCTCTCAACAGCACCCTCTGGTGGAGGTTGCGCTATACTGCACTGCAGTAGCATGACAGTATGGTTATCCACCAAGAATATAAGGTTGAGGACTCTTTCTGGTAAGTTGGGCCCAAAGTTTATTGATACTTATGAAATTTTAGAGGTGGCTAATCCTGTGGCCTTTCGCCTGTGCCTGCCTTCGTCAGTGCGGATCCCCAATGTGTTCCAAAAGGCGCTTCTGAAGCCGTCGGTGTCTTCCTCAGGTGAGTCTCCCTCGCACCCGCCATCTGTTGTGGTGGATGGCCAGACCGAGTATGAGGTGGAACGGGTTGTGGATTCTTGTATGCTCTGCCGTTCTCTTCAGTATTTGGTCCATTGGAAGGGTTATGGTCCTGAGGACTGGTCATGGGTGCCAGTGAGTTCGATCCATGCAGATCGGTTGGGCAAGGCCTCTCATGCTCTTTATCCAGGTAATCCTGTGGGTCCGGTGGCCCCCCATTTAGAGAGGGGTACTGTCATTATCCAGGCTAGTTTCTTGTTATTCTCTCCCCGGTCTGGTCATGCGGGGGTTACCCTTCTCTGCCTCATTTTGGGTTCTATGTGGCTATTTCAGTCTTCTGTGGCCTGAAGACCAATGTCAGTGATAGTTCATGCTCCCAGGCTATTGCAGTTTTTACCTCGACTCAGTTTTATTTTCAAAGTTAGCAGATTACGTGAGTTGACTCATCCTTTGCAGTGTCAAAAAAAGGCCAGGCTAGGCAACCCTTGCCACGCCTGCAAGCTGCAGACCTACAGATGCTGCTGGTCAGAGGCACAGTTGTGGCTGAGGATGCATCACTCGTCGTGGCTGCATCACTACGTGTCTGCGACGGACGGCGCAGTTGAGTCGCCCTCCCAGGGCCGTGGGCTACTCGGTACCGTGCCGGTGTCAGGGGGATATGTCACAGCAGCAGTGACCTGGTCCGTGGCCCTGGGCGCCCAAGTAATAGGGGAATGGAATTAGATGAGTAGTTCATGACGCCACCCGTGGCGTTCGGCAAGTGAGATGTTAAGCCGACGCTGCATGCAGATCCACTGGGACTGATGGTATGGTGCAGCAAAGATGTAAAAGCTTCCCACAGGTGAAGCTGTAGTCCCAGGGCAGTGTAGATGTGGCTAGCACGGGGATGTAGCAGTGCCGGAAAAGTAGGAAGCAGACAAGACACAGCAGGGTGCAATTTCTGTACCTTTACTTGATAATTGCAGTCCAGGATCCTGATTACAGATGGTATTGGAGCAGGCTAGCCTGGAAGCAACTCCGGGATTCTCTCTCAGCAGACGGGCTGTGCAGTCTCCTTCCCTAGCGCTTATTTGATTGAAGTACTCCAAGTACTGAATTACACTGAAGTTCCTCCTGACAGACGTTCTCAAGAACATTACTTGCACGGCAGACAGCTGTAGCCTATCTCGGGGACTCCTATCTCCTGAGTCCTGGCTCTCTATCCAAACTACTGTTGTGCCTCAAGTCTTAGATGAGAGTAGGGCATATACAGCCTCCTACTCCTCTGGTATCTGTTGTAGGACCGTGAGTATCCGTACAACCGTGGAGACCAGGCTCCAGTTCATATGCTCACTGTGAGGGAGCTCTCCTTTCCTAGCTCAACCTCCAGCTTCTCTCTCCACGTCTGCACACTTCACCCTCCGCAGACTAACTGACCACTCCTTCCTCTTGGCCCCCAGAGAGCACTCCTCCCCTTAATCCCGGTTCAGAGTTCCCCATGCTGGCCTGGAGTGGAACTGTGTTGCATGTATGGATTGACTGTGAGAGAGACCCATCATTGCCTCCAAGCCTGGCATTACCCTCCCCTGGAGGAAGGCAAAGCCAGTGTGGCGACCATACCCCTGGGGGCGCCACATTCACCCCTAGTGCAAGTCAGCACTCCTGGGCTGAACAAAAAACTGTTCATGTTATAAACAGTTAAACAATAATAATTGTACACGATTTAAAAGTGAAAAATGTACAAAAGCCAAGTGCTTCAAAAATGGTCCTATGATGATAAGTCCAAGCATCAATGTCCATGGTCCATTCCTGGGCAAATGGTGAGCTATATACAAATTGGTGACCAAACAAGTCCTGTGGTACAATGTCCATAAAACAAAACTGGAAAGTTCAAAAGGAAAATCTTACACGTTACCTGTAGGCACAAAAACTTGAAAACAGTTAGATATATACACATACAAATTCAACACTTACATGTACTTTATATACAATATCTGAGGGGTAGTATACTCTGTGTGATGCGGGTAGACCTGCGTAATACTGGTGTAGTGGGTAATGTACGGGATACACTACTGGGGGTTCTGCATGGCACAGGGATATTGGATTGCCTAGTAACTCTTGGACTCACCACGGGCATAACAGGTTCACCACTGGCAGGGCGAGGGTTCTCTGGCTCCACTGCTCGTGTGGGCTTCTGCTGCCTGATTTTCCTGATCCTCAGGATTTTCTTGAGTCACGTCCTCCTGTGCCACCAATTGGGGAAATAGCAACACTGGCACCACTATAGCATCGTTTACTCTAGTCCAATTCGCAGGGAATTCCCCAAGCACGGTGCTGACCTTCTTTTCTTCCACTATGGGTTGGACGTTATCCGGCTCTTCCTTTCTTTCCTTTAACTGGTCAGGGCATAACTTCAAATGATCTCTCGATACCGCTGCTGAGGTCTCTCCTCCATCTTTGCTAACAAGGCATAGCTTGGTATTATCAAAATTTGAGGGCAGAATGGTATAAGGTTCAGCTTCCCACTGGTCGTCCAATTTGTGCAATCTTCTCTTTCTTTTCAAGACTTGCTCTCCCGGCGACAAAGGAACGGCAGGTGCATTTTGATTTTAAAGCTTCTCCTGCTTTTGTCTTGCTTGGGCCAGACTCTTCTCCACACATTCTTGAACTCTCCGGTACTGTTGCTGCCTCTCCGTGTCCCAGTCAGCATCTGGTGACGTTACTTCCAGTGTCCGGACTCCCATGTCCAAGTCAATAGGCAGCTTACCAGGTCTTGCTCTCATTAAGTAGGCTGGGGTACAGTTGGTGGAGTTCACTGGAATATGGTTGTAAACGTCCACCAGGTCGGGCAACTTCTCTGGCCACAGATTCCTCTCCTCCAAGGGCAAAGTATTCAGAAGGTCAATCACTACCTGGTTCATCTTCTCGCATATGCCATTGGTCTGTGGGTGGTACGGTGTTGTCCAGATCTTCTTACAACCCTACAAGTTACAGAACTCTTGGAACACTTCGGCCTCAAAAGCTGGACCTTGATGTAAGCACCCTCTCCGGATATCCATGTAGTCTACAGAAGTGCTGCTGTAATGCCCTGGCTGCGGTCCTGGCAGTTTGATCTTAGACTGGCACAACTACCAGGAATCTTGAATAGTGGTCCACAATGGTAAGAGCATAGATGTAGCCTGACCGGCTTGGAACCAGCTTCACATGGTCCAGGGCTACCAACTCAAGTGGCTGTTTGGTGATGATTGGCTGTAGAGGAGCTCTCTGGCTGTCCCGATCTTTTCTGTGCAGGTTACATTGTCCACACTCCCGTCACCACCTCTCAATGGCTTTCCTCATACCAGCCCAGTAGAACCTCTCTCGGAGCAATGCTTCCAACTTCTTCCATCCGATGTGTCCAGCTCCATTGTGGTATGCTTCCAGGACCATTGATGCCTCTCTCTTTGGGACTATCACCTGCCAGACCAGCTCATGAGTGCGGGCATTGATACTCCTCCGACACAGCTTCCCTTCATAAATGAACAGCCGGCCTCTTTCCTTCCACAACTGCTGAGTTTCTTCAGGAGCATCCGACTCTGGATGTGAGTCAGCTCGTGTCAGCAGCTCCTTCACCAGGCGGACTGCAGGGTCACTATCTTGCGTTTCTTCCCAATCATGATGGGGCAATGGGTTCAGGGTGACCTCCCTCAAGCCAGACCGTCTGTTTCTCACTCCTTGAGCACGTTGGGCCGCAAGTGGCCAATGGAAGGGAGGCAATTCTACTTCTTCAAGAGCCTCCGGGTCTTCTCCTGCATCTGGTAGGTTAGGTATTCTGGACAGCGCATCAGCATTGGCATTCTTGTGCCCTGCCCAGTACTTGATGGTAAACTCATAATTAGATAGCCGAGCCATCCATCGCTGCTCCTGTGCACCTAGTTTCGCAGTGTCCAAGTGAGTCAACGGATTATTGTCCGTGAAGATAGTGAATTTGGCAGAGGCTAGGTAATGTTTGAACCTTTCGGTGACAGCCCAGACTATGGCAAGGAACTCCAGCTTGAAAGAACTGTAATTGTCAGGGTTCCTCTCAGTGGGGCGCAGCTTCCTGCTGGCATAGGAGATCACTCTTTCTTTTCCATTCTGTACCTGCGACAGTACTGCTCCTAGTCCCACATTGCTGGCATCTGTGTACAGCACAAAGGGTTTGTCATAATCTGGGTAGGCCAGAACTTCGTCACCTGTGAGAGCCATCTTCAGTCGAGTGAAGGATCTCTCCAACTCTTCAGTCCATTCAAAGGCGGAATTTTTCTGTTTGGTCTTCTTGGACTGCCCCACCAGAAGGTTTTGCATAGGGGTGGCTATTTCAGTAAAGCCCTTGATGAATCTTCGGTAGTAGCCTACCAGTCCAAGGAATTGGCGCACTTCATGGAGGTTGCTGGGCTTCGGCCTGTCCCGGATGACTGTGACCTTATGAGGATCTGGCGCCACACCTTCTGCACTGACCACATGACCGAGGTACTGTACCTTTGGCTTCAGGAGGTGGCATTTGGAAGGCTTCACCTTCAGGCCAAAATTGGACAAAGCTTCAAACACTTCAGCCAGGTGCTCCAGATGATCTTCAAAGGTTTTGGAGAAAACAATGACATCATCCAAGTACAACAGGACTGTTTCAAAGTTCATGTGTCCCAGGCAGCACTCCATCAGCCGTTGAAATGTCCCTGGAGCAGTGCAGAGCCCAAATGGCATATACTTGGACTCACAGAGACCCATTGGAGTGGTAAATGCTGTTTTCTCCTTATCTGCCTCTGCCACAGCAACCTGCCAGTACCCACTGGTGAGATCCAAGGTGGAAAAGTGATTAGCAGTTTTAAGTGCAGCAAATGATTCCTCAATTCTAGGTAATGGGTAGGCATCTTTATGTGTAATACTGTTAAGTTTCCTGTAATCAACACACATTCTCATGGTACCATCCTTTTTCTTTACAAAAACTATTAGAGCTGCCCAGGGGCTACAACTGTCTCTGATGACCCCAGCTTCCTTCATCTTTCTCAACATACTCTTAGCACATTGGTACTGTGTTGGGGGTATAGGCCTGTATCTTTCCTTTATGGGTGGATGGTCTCCAGTGGGGATATGATGTTGAACCCCTTTTGCCTGCCCAAAATCTAGTGGGTGTTTGCTGAATACCCGCTCATACTCTTGTGTCACTCTGTAAACCCCATTTTTCTGGTATGACGGTGTTGAGTCAGTCCCCACCTGCAGTTGCTGGCACCACTCCTCCCTCTGCTTCACAGAGCCATTGTCCTCCACCTGATCGGATGAGACCAAGTGCTCTGCTGCCTGCAAAGAGTTGTTATTATCTGGGCGAGATATACCCACCTTCATCCACTATTCCCCCATGATTCTCACATATCCCCCCCCTGCTCAGACCACTCCGGTCGAGCAAGAACCTCCTCCAAACAGTGCACTCGGGACAGGGCATCTGCATTTCCTATCTGTGCCCCTGGGCGGTGCTCCACCGTAACAGTGTAGGCCTGTAGGGCAAGGAACCACTTAGTCACTCGGCTATTCCGTTCCTTGTGCAAGTGCATCCACTTAAGAGGGGTATGGTCAGTGATCAGCCTGAACTTTCAGCCCACTAGATATTATTTAAGGGACTCTATTGCCCACTTAATGGCTAGGCACTCTTTTTCCACTACTGCATACTTTTGCTCATGTTTATTCAGCTTCCTGCTGAGATAGAGGACCGGGTGTTCCACTCCATCCCTCTCTTGTGACGGTATGGCCCCGATACCGGTCTCAGAGGCATCAATTTGTACCACAAACTCACTGCGGAAATCCGGAGTCACCAGTACGGGCTAAGAGCAAAGTGCCTGTTTTAGGCTATGGAAGGCTTCTTCAGCCACTGAGTTCCATTTAACCATGACGGAATCTTTCCCTTTGGTAAGATCCGTCAGGGGGGTAGCGATGGCTGCAAAATTGGGATGAACCGGCGATAATAGACGGCGATCCCCAGAAAGGCTTGCACCTGCTTCTTGTTAACTGGTTGCGGCCAGTTCTGAACCGCTTGAATTTTATCGACCTGGGGCTTAACCATACACCTCCCAATTACGTAACCGAAATATCGGGCTTCTTCTAGCCCGATGTGACATTTTTGGGGTTCGCGGTTAAACCTGCCTCCCCCAGGTCCTCAATCACCGCTTGCACTTTCCGGAAGTGAGTCTCCCAGTCCACGCTGTAAATGACAATGTCATCCAAATAGGCAGAAGTGTACTGCCTATGTGACCTCAGGATTCGATCCATAAGTCTCTGGAATGTCGCTGGCACTTCGTGCAGTCCAAACGGCATATACACATACTGAAATAGACTTTCCGATGTAGCAAATGCCGTCTTCTCTCTGGCAGCCCCCGCCAGAGGGATCTGCCAATACCCCTTTGTTAGATCTAGGGTCGTAATATACTTTCCCTAACCGATCTATTAATTCGTCGACCCGAGGCATAGGGTAGGCATCAAATTTTGAGACTGAGTTCAGTTTCCTGACGTCATTGCAGAACTGGATGGTGCCGTCCGGTTTAGGAATTAACACAATCGGGCTGCACCAAGCACTGTGCGGCTCCTCTTTGACCCCTAACTCTAACATTGCCTTGACTTCTCGGGAGACTGCTTCACGGCGTGCTTCCGTGATTCGGTAGGGTTTCACATGGTTTTCATAAGCGTAGTCTGCCCAGGTTTTTCCAAGAAAAACTTTTGGTTGTGAAGTAGAAACTGCCTGACCTCAGTCTTTTGCCGCTCCGAGAGAGTCTCTGCAACCCGTACCTCCGGTACAGTATGCGAGCAGACGGGCCGGGCCAAATCCACTGATAAGGCAGACCGATCTTTCCAGGGTTTTATCAGATTCACATGATAAATCTGTTCAGGTTTCCTTTTACCTGCCTGATACACTTCACCAACTCTTTCCTTAATCTCAAAGGGGCCCTGCCACTTTGCCGGGAACTTACTGTCGGCCGTGGGGACCAGGATCAACACCCTATCTCCGGGCGTAAATGTACGGATCTTGGCATCCCTATCATAGATTCTTTTCTGGGCTCCCTGAGCCTGCATCATGTGCTCTTTGACGATGGGCATAACAGCCGCAATACGGTCCTGCATTTGTGTTACATGATATAGCACCATTTTAAACAGAGTGACCTGACCCTCCCAGGTTTCTTTTGCGACATCTAATAATCCGCGGGGCGTCGGGCGTACAATAACTCGAAAGGCGAGAATCCAGTGGGAGACTGGGGCACTTCCCTGATGGCAAAAAGCAAATATGGAAGTACATAGTCCCAGTTTTTCCCATCCTTATCTATCGCCTTTCTCAGCATCTGCTTCAGAGCTTTATTGAACCGTTCGACCAGCCCGTCTGTTTGAGGGTGATACACGGATGTGCTTAACGGTTCGATTTGTAGCAGCCTGTAGAGCTCCCTCATTACCCGGGACATAAAGGGAGTCCCCTGGTCAGTGAGTATCTGTTTTGGAATACCGACCCGACTAAACACATGCACCAGTTCCTTAGCAATCGTCTTGGTGGCCGTGTTACGCAAAGGGATGGCCTCCGGGTAACGAGTGGCATAATCCAAGATGACCTGGATATCTTGGTGACCACGGGCAGACCGTGGAAGGGGCCCAACTAAATCCATCCCAATCCTCTCAAACGGGACTTCAATAATAGGTAGGAGTACCAAAGGGCTACAGAACCGGGGATTAGGCGCAGAGGCTTGGCAGTCAGGACAAGACTCACAATATACACGAAAATCATGATGCATTCCTGACCAAACAAAACAGTGTAATATCCTTTCGGTGGTTTTCTGGACTCCCAGGTGCCCTCCCACCACATGTCCGTGGGCCAGGTCCAGCACTTTCTGCCGGTAGGGTTTTGGCACAACTAATCTTTGCACCGTGTCTTCCCCTTTTTTCTCTATCTGATATAATAAATCATTCTCCAGGACCATGTACGGATATGCCAGCCTAGTGCCAGGTTCTACGGCTACCCCATTTATCATTTTTACATTTTTCTTAGCCTGAGAAAGGGTAGGATCCTTTATTTGCTCGCTTTGGAAGTCATCTTTCTGGACTTCCACATCCGGCAAACGGGGAGGTGGTCGGCTGCCTGCCCCTCCTCTTCCTTGGTCTCCTCCGTATCCCCCGCCATGACTGAAAACGGGAACTGAAGTTCATTTCCAGTAGACTCGTCACTAGAGTCTCCCTGGGGAACCTCCTAAAGGGATTCGGGACCCACAAGCGCCCTGGGAGAGGAAACCCATACACTGTTACCCTGGGGCATCAACTGATTCTCCCACAATTGCCAGAAGTGGGGGAAATCCCGGCCCAAGATAACATCATGTAACAACGTGGGGACAAGTCCCACTTTATATCGCACAGACCCATAGGAAGAAGAAATGCATATGACCGCGGTGAGGTACGAACAGGAGTCTCCATGCATACACGTTACAGAAAATTTGTCTGATGGTCCAGTCGGGGCTGACACCAGACCGGCCTTCACCAGAGTCACCACACTTCCCGAGTCTACCAATGCCACCACCCTTTTTCCATCCACTGTTACATCACACAGGTGTTTTTCCACCTTACTTTCACCGGCATTCACATTCACTACCCGAGCAACCATAGACATGCGTTTTGGAGAGTCTGTGGCGTCGCACTGCATGGGTTCAGTAGTGACCGGACATTTCGCAGCGATGTGGCCCATCTCTTGGCAGCGAAAACACCTAACGGGCCCCTTGCGTAGACCAACGTTCGTTACTCTTGGCCTCACCGTGCGGGCAGTCCCATTTTCCTCCCCCACAGTCTTAGGGATTTTTCCTTCTCCCCTACTCCCAGGAACAGTCTTACTGGTTCCACGTGGAGATGATGAAGACTGAGGTGGGGTAGCATCGCCTTGGAGTCCTTCCGCCACGGAATAACGCTCAACCATATTCACCAATTTATCTGCCGTTGTAGGATTCCCATGGCTTACCCACTTCCTCAGGGCTGGCAGTAGAGCTCTCTGGTACTTGTCCAGGACGACTCTCTGGATCATCTCTGGCGCCGTCTGCACCTCGGGTTGTAGCCACTTCTTCGTCAGGTGGATCAGGTCGAACATCTGTGACCGCGGTGGTTTATCCGGCTGATAAGTCCAATGATGCACTCTTTGTGCACGGACAGCGATCGTCACTCCCAGCCGGGCCAAGATCTCGGCTTTCAGTTTGTCAAAGTCCTGCGCGTCTTCAGGTTCTAAGTCATAATAAGCCTTTTGGGCCTCACCGGAAAGAAACGGGGTAATCAGGCCGGCCCAGCGGGCCTTCGGCCATTTTTCTCACATCGCCGTCCGTTCAAACGTGGTCAGGTATGCCTCGACGTCATCTTCTGTCGTCATCTTCTGCCAGTACCGACTCACGTGAATCACTCTCGACTCGGCTTCCGGGTTAACCTCAGGTAAGGCCGCCAGGCACTGTGCCACCTGCTGGAGAAGCGAACGATCCATAGCTGTCATGTCCACCAACTCCTTCAGCTGGGCCATCATCACCCGATTAGCTTCTTGCTGCACGGCGGTGGACTGTACCAGCGCTTTCACCACGTCCTCCATGTTCATGCTTTCAATGTGGTGCCTGCATTCTCCACCAATTTGTGATAAAACGCTCCGGGATCCCCTTTGCTGGGGTCAAAGGCCACGTGGGTTTAGCATGAAACTCAGATGCACAGCCGGGATCCGGTCATAACTGACACTGGGTCAGGTTTATTTCAGGTGAAAGCAAAACATACAGAAAAATAAAGCATAAAACAAAAACCTTGCCTGTCTGGCACTAACTAAACAGGGTCCGATCTAACTACCAACTGGAGGGCTTCTCCGGTCCAGCCAAACCACGGTTACCAGGAGGACTGCTTTCACTCAGGGGTCGCTCACACAGACATGCTCTCTGTGTTCCCCAGGCTGAGCAACTAACACACCACCTGGCATCCTTGTTATACCCGCCTCCCTCTGCTCATTAGTCATCAGGTGAGATACTGACCAGACTAGGCCACATAGGAAAGGTATCTGGGTGAGATATACCTACCTTCATCCACTATTCCCCCATGATTCTCACAATATATATACATATATATATATACACTCACTGGCCACTTTATTAGGTACACCTGTCCAACTGTGTGTTAAGACTTAATTTCTAATCAGCCAATCACATGGCGGCAACTCAGTGCATTTAGGCATGTAGACATGGTCAAGACAATCTCCTGCAGTTCAAACCGAGCATCAGTATGGGGAAGAAAGGTGATTTGAGTGCCTTTGAACGTGGCATGATTGTTGGTGCCAGAAGGGCTGGTCTGAGTATTTCAGAAACTGCTGATCTACTGGGATTTTCACGCACAACCATCTCTAGGGTTTACAGAGAATGGTCCGAAAAAGAAAAAAAATCCAGTGAGCGGTAATTCTGTGGCCGGAAATGCCTTGTTGATGCCAGAGGTCAGAGGAGAATGGGCATACTGGTTCGAGCTGATAGAAAGGCAACAGTGACTCAAATTGCCACCCGTTACAACCAAGGTAGGCAGAAGAGCATCTCTGAACGCACAGTGCGTCGAACTTTGAGGCAGATGGGCTACAGCAGCAGAAGACCACACTGGGTACCACTCCTCTCAGCTAAGAACAGGCATCTGATGGCTACTTTCAGCAGGATAATGCTCCATGTCATAAAGCTCGAATCATCTCAGATTGGTTTCTTGAACATGACAATGAGTTCACTGTACTCAAATGGTCTCCTCAGTCACCAGATCTCAATCCAATAGAGCATCTTTGGGATGTGGTGGAACGGGAGATTCGCATCAGGGATGTGCAGCCGACAAATCTGCGCCAACTGTGTGATGCCATCATGTCAATATGGTCCAAAATCTCTGAGGAATGCTTCCAGCACCTTGTTGAATCTCTGCCACGAAGAATTGAGGCAGTTCTGAAGGCAAAAGGGGGTCCAACCCGTTACTAGCATGGTGTACCTAATAAAGTGGCCAGTGAGTGTATATACATATATATATATTTATATTGTGAGGTAGCACTGTCATTCAGTTAGGGGATCACTCGCTTGGCAGCGAATAAAACACATCCGACACCGGGTTTTCATAAACCATATCATAGTCCATGCGGTTTAATCCTCCATCATAAACTCACTGCAGCAATATACAACAGCTTAGCATCCATTACAGAACTTCACTCTGATTATCCTGTACTCACACAGGTTATGCAAATGTCCATTGCTCAGGCTCTTCAGCCTCAGTGTTATCTCACCTGTCAGGGTTCCTCATGCGGCTTCACCATCCCGCACACGTTCGTTCCCTCTAGGGAACTCTCAGGCACACATCGCCATTGCTCACAGCCACCTCACATGCTGTGAGCCAGGAGACACCTCTCCTAGCGGGACCTTCTGCTCTGGACTAACTAGGTCCCTGCATTCACCACCTGTGACCTGCCCTGGCCACCATATATGGTCCGTAGCCACGCCCACCGGGTCACATGACTATGACCTCATCACAGGTCCTTGACCCACTCACAGTCTATTACTATAGTGTACTAAACACACCCCCTGGGTGGGTTTGTAGGTAACTAGGCTGGCCCGTCTCCCTAGTTACCTGGAGACTTCTCCCTGACACATTGAAACAACACCTCAGCAATATCACTGCTGATCAATACACACATCAGTCTCCATCTCAAGGCCACCCACCTTGAGATGCATAATGGTCATTCATGACTCTGCCATTCATCCTCTCTCCTCGGACATCCACACAGTGCTCCCTAGCGGACACAGTGGTCACTACATATATATGTATGTATCCACACATGGGGCAGGATGGAGACATGGGGCAAGATGGAGACAGATGAGGCAGGAGCATGGGGCAGGATGGAGACATATGGTGGGGCAGAATGGAGACAGATGGGGCAGGATCATGAGGCGGGATGGAGACAGATGGGGCAGGATGGAGACAGATGAGGCAGGATCATGGGGCAGGATGGAGACACATGGTGTAGGATCATGCGGCAGGATGAAGACATGAGGCAGGATAGATACACATGGTGCAAGATCATGGGGCAGGATGAATACGATGGAGACAGATGGGGCAGGAGCATAGGGCAGGATCATGGGGCAGATAGGGCAGAATCATGGGACAGATAGGGAAGGATGGGGAGATCATATGGGGCAGGATTGGGAGATCATATGGGACATCACATGGGGGCAGAATTTATACTCATGAGGGCAGGATGGGAGAACATATGGGGCCAGGATGGGAGAACATATGGCTGGAGCCAGGAATGAGACAAGCGAGGGCCAGGATGGGGGATATTATTACCATGGGGCTAGTTAAGGGATATTATTTCTGCAGTGATGCATTTATTTTATTTTTTGAGGATACTGTTTTAAATGGGGGCAGCGGTCCTGTTACAGTGCAGAGTGACACTATGTCGCCTTTTTTTCTCCATCTGGTGTAGTGTAGAAGTTGGAAAAAAATTCAGTAATGTGCTCTGCAAGCGGTGCTCTAGATAACTGTTATTTTCTGCAGAGACGAGCCCTGGCTGGAAGAAGTGATGGCTGTCTGTGCTGGATGAAGATGAAAAGCGAAAATGAAGGACTTCACCTAGAGACATCACTGGTGAATGAGTGTGTTTCCTGTACACTGACACTATACACTGTATACTACATACAGAGATCATGTGTACAATGTCACAATATTACCTGTACACTGACGCTACAGAGCTCCTGTGTATAATGTCACTGGTGATTACCGTATTACCTGTACACTGACACAACATATGAGCTCCTATGTATAATGTCTCTGATGATCACTATATTACCTATACACTATATACAGAGCTCCTGTGTATAATGTCATTTGTGATCGCTGTATTACCTGTACACTGACACTATATACAGAGCTCCTATATATAATGTCACTGGTGATCACTGTATTACCTCTACACTGACACTACATATAGAGCTCCTGTCTATAATGTCACTGATCACTGTATTACCTGTACAAGGTCATTTTTACCTGGTAATTGTGTATTAATTTCCTGTATGTGATATTATTCGGGCACTGTGGTGGTAATATGTGATCTGGTCATGGTGTGGTGGTATTTGTCCCTTGCATGTGCTATTATTCAGTCTCTGTGGTGGTAATATGTGAACTGGACATGGTGTGGTGGTATTTGTTCCTTGTATGTGGTATTATAGGTCACTGTTATGAATGGGCACCGAGGAGTACAGCAAGCCCAAGCTAATCCACAGAAAACCAGAGAGGTTGGTAATTAAGCGGATGTAGACTCCTGATCCTGTCCACACAACTAGCAGTAGCCGTGGAGCTTGCCTACGATGATCCTAGACGCCTCGGCACAGCCGGAGAGCTAACTAAGCCTAAAGCAAGAAAAAGGAATAGATAGCCCTCAAACATATATTGTCGGTGAGACAAGATGAAAACACAAATGCAGGCAGAAAAATAGACTGAGCAAACGATGGGGCCCACATTGCCTAGACAGGACAGGAAAGGAAAGACACTGTCTACAATCACGCAAAAAACCCTGCGAAAAGTCCAACACGTCTGATGCACAAAAACACTGAAGTCGCACAAATTTGCCCCCACTATATCAGCACTCTGGTATATTCTGAAAGCAAAACAAAAAGAGACCAATATAAAAGGGGACAAAACAAACTGGCACATGCAGTAACATATGGGCGGTGATTCAGCACAGCCCCAGCCGGAGCTGGCTGACTCGCACAAAGCAGAGATAAACAAAACCAGATCAAATGCAAACAGAATAACAAATGAACCCCTTAGCTGAACATGAAGGGAAAGAGCAGGAGACATCAGACCTCAGCAGGAACAGGAAGAAAATCAGCAGGGATAGAGTGAGTCAGCAGTTTTAAATCCCAATCAGAAACCCCAGATCTCCAATCGTCTTCCTCATTATCAGGTGGCAAGCCTCTGTCAATCAGATCAGCTCCACTACCTCCAGAAACCACCAGAGGGAGTCCAGAAAGAGAACTCACAACTAGAGTTGAGCGAAACGGGTCGAAAAAATTCAAAAGTCGCCGACTTTTGGCAAAGTCGGGTTTCATGAAACGAAACCCGACCCTAGGATGAGGTCGGCCACGAGGTCGGCGACTTACGCGCCAAAGTCGCGTTTCAAAAGTTTGTTTTGCGCTCTTTTTCAGCCAATCAGGATCCACGGACACTGTGGGCAACGTGATGACATAGGCACGGGTCACCACCATCTTTCAGAAGGGCATGCAAGTGATTGGCTTGCTTTGGTGGGCGTCACAGGGGGTATAAAAGGGAGTGCACGCCGACCGCCATCTTACTTCTGCCGATCTTAGCATAGGGAGAGGTTGCTGCTGATTCTGTAGGGAGAGCGTTAGGCAGGGAAGAAGACCAAAAAACTGCTTCTGCTGCTAGCGATTTGGCCTGCACAACACACCAGTCACTGTGTGTGCAGTGCAAGGGGAGGCTATATAGTGGTGTATCAGTGGTGTTGGTTGTTGGGCTGCCTTCTAAGGCTTCCTGACATTCCTGCATTGCTGTTTACCAACTGCTCCGCAAACTGCTTTTTTAAAAGCAATCCCAATTTTTTTTTTTTGTCCTGCT
Organism: Dendrobates tinctorius; assembly: GCF_039654945.1. Classification (NCBI taxonomy): domain Eukaryota; kingdom Metazoa; phylum Chordata; class Amphibia; order Anura; family Dendrobatidae; genus Dendrobates; species Dendrobates tinctorius. The sequence continues at coordinate 6,128,870 of NW_027361754.1, forward strand.
GAGAAGAAAAAAAAACTGCTTCTGCTGCTAGCAATTTGGCCTGCACAACACACCAGTCACTGTGTGTGCAGTGCAAGGGGAGGCTATATAGTGGTGTATCAGTGGTGTTGGTTGTTGGGCTGCCTTCTAAGGCTTCCTGACAGGCTGGCATTGCTGTTTACCCACTGCTCCGCAAAGCAATCCAATCTCCCTTATCCTCTAGTCACTTTGGTCACAGCTGTGCCATCGAGCTTGTCACATAGCGCTCAGATATTCATTGGGCCTCACACAATCCAAAAGTGTCCAGTGTCCAAAAGTGTGTGCAGAGATTCAAACTCTCACTTATCCTCTAGTCACTTAGGTCACAGCTGTGCCATCGAGCCTGTCACATAGCGCTCAGATATTCATTGGGCCTCACACAATCCAAAAGTGTCCAGTGTCCAAAAGTGTGTGCAGAGATTCAAACTCTCACTTATCCTCTAGTCACTTAGGTCACAGCTGTGCCATCGAGCCTGTCACATAGCGCTCAGATATTCATTGGGCCTCACACAATCCAAAAGTGTCCAGTGTCCAAAAGTGTGTGCAGAGATTCAAACTCACACTTATCCTCTAGTCACTTAGGTCACAGCTGTGCCATCGAGCCTGTCACATAGCGCTCAGATATTCATTGGGCCTCACACAATCCAAAAGTGTCCAGTGTCCAAAAGTGTGTGCAGAGATTCAAACTCTCACTTATCCTCTAGTCACTTAGGTCACAGCTGTGCCATCGAGCCTGTCACATAGCGCTCAGATATTCATTGGGCCTCACACAATCCAAAAGTGTCCAGTGTCCAAAAGTGTGTGCAGAGATTCAAACTCTCACTTATCCTCTAGTCACTTAGGTCACAGCTGTGCCATCGAGCCTGTCACATAGCGCTCAGATATTCATTGGGCCTCACACAATCCAAAAGTGTCCAGTGTCCAAAAGTGTGTGCAGAGATTCAAACTCTCACTTATCCTCTAGTCACTTAGGTCACAGCTGTGCCATCGAGCCTGTCACATAGCGCTCAGATATTCATTGGGCCTCACACAATCCAAAAGTGTCCAGTGTCCAAAAGTGTGTGCAGAGATTCAAACTCTCACTTATCCTCTAGTCACTTAGGTCACAGCTGTGCCATCGAGCCTGTCACATAGCGCTCAGATATTCATTGGGCCTCACACAATCCAAAAGTGTCCAGTGTCCAAAAGTGTGTGCAGAGATTCAAACTCTCACTTATCCTCTAGTCACTTAGGTCACAGCTGTGCCATCGAGCCTGTCACATAGCGCTCAGATATTCATTGGGCCTCACACAATCCAAAAGTGTCCAGTGTCCAAAAGTGTGTGCAGAGATTCAAACTCTCACTTATCCTCTAGTCACTTAGGTCACAGCTGTGCCATCGAGCCTGTCACATAGCGCTCAGATATTCATTGGGCCTCACACAATCCAAAAGTGTCCAGTGTCCAAAAGTGTGTGCAGAGATTCAAACTCTCACTTATCCTCTAGTCACTTAGGTCACAGCTGTGCCATCGAGCCTGTCACATAGTGCTCAGTTATTCATTGGGCCTCACACAATCCAAAAGTGTCCAGTGTCCAAAAGTGTATGCAGAGATTCAAACTCTCACTTCTCCTCTAGTCACTTAGGTCACAGCTGTGCCATCGAGCCTGTCACATAGCGCTCAGATATTCATTGGGCCTCACACAATCCAAAAGTGTCCAGTGTCCAAAAGTGTGTGCAGAGATTCAAACTCTCACTTATCCTCTAGTCACTTAGGTCACAGCTGTGCCATCGAGCCTGTCACATAGCGCTCAGATATTCATTGGGCCTCACACAATCCAAAAGTGTCCAGTGTCCAAAAGTGTGTGCAGAGATTCAAACTCTCACTTATCCTCTAGTCACTTAGGTCACAGCTGTGCCATCGAGCCTGTCACATAGCGCTCAGATATTCATTGGGCCTCACACAATCCAAAAGTGTCCAGTGTCCAAAAGTGTGTGCAGAGATTCAAACTCTCACTTATCCTCTAGTCACTTAGGTCACAGCTGTGCCATCGAGCCTGTCACATAGCGCTCAGATATTCATTGGGCCTCACACAATCCAAAAGTGTCCAGTGTCCAAAAGTGTGTGCAGAGATTCAAACTCTCACTTATCCTCTAGTCACTTAGGTCACAGCTGTGCCATCGAGCCTGTCACATAGCGCTCAGATATTCATTGGGCCTCACACAATCCAAAAGTGTCCAGTGTCCAAAAGTGTGTGCAGAGATTCAAACTCTCACTTATCCTCTAGTCACTTAGGTCACAGCTGTGCCATCGAGCCTGTCACATAGCGCTCAGATATTCATTGGGCCTCACACAATCCAAAAGTGTCCAGTGTCCAAAAGTGTGCGCAGAGATTCAAACTCTCACTTATCCTCTAGTCACTTAGGTCACAGCTGTGCCATCGAGCCTGTCACATAGCGCTCAGTTATTCATTGGGCCTCACACAATCCAAAAGTGTCCAGTGTCCAAAAGTGTGTGCAGAGATTCAAACTCTCACTTATCCTCTAGTCACTTAGGTCACAGCTGTGCCATCGAGCCTGTCACATAGCGCTCAGATATTCATTGGGCCTCACACAATCCAAAAGTGTCCAGTGTCCAAAAGTGTGTGCAGAGATTCAAACTCTCACTTATCCTCTAGTCACTTAGGTCACAGCTGTGCCATCGAGCCTGAAACATAGCGCTCAGATATTCATTGGGCCTCACACAATCCAAAAGTGTCCAGTGTCCAAAAGTGTGTGCAGAGATTCAAACTCTCACTTATCCTCTAGTCACTTAGGTCACAGCTGTGCCATCGAGCCTGTCACATAGTGCTCAGTTATTCATTGGGCCTCACACAATCCAAAAGTGTCCAGTGTCCAAAAGTGTATGCAGAGATTCAAACTCTCACTTCTCCTCTAGTCACTTAGGTCACAGCTGTGCCATCGAGCCTGTCACATAGCGCTCAGATATTCATTGGGCCTCACACAATCCAAAAGTGTCCAGTGTCCAAAAGTGTGTGCAGAGATTCAAACTCTCACTTATCCTCTAGTCACTTAGGTCACAGCTGTGCCATCGAGCCTGTCACATAGCGCTCAGATATTCATTGGGCCTCACACAATCCAAAAGTGTCCAGTGTCCAAAAGTGTGTGCAGAGATTCAAACTCTCACTTATCCTCTAGTCACTTAGGTCACAGCTGTGCCATCGAGCCTGTCACATAGCGCTCAGATATTCATTGGGCCTCACACAATCCAAAAGTGTCCAGTGTCCAAAAGTGTGTGCAGAGATTCAAACTCTCACTTATCCTCTAGTCACTTAGGTCACAGCTGTGCCATCGAGCCTGTCACATAGCGCTCAGATATTCATTGGGCCTCACACAATCCAAAAGTGTCCAGTGTCCAAAAGTGTGTGCAGAGATTCAAACTCTCACTTATCCTCTAGTCACTTAGGTCACAGCTGTGCCATCGAGCCTGTCACATAGCGCTCAGATATTCATTGGGCCTCACACAATCCAAAAGTGTCCAGTGTCCAAAAGTGTGTGCAGAGATTCAAACTCTCACTTATCCTCTAGTCACTTAGGTCACAGCTGTGCCATCGAGCCTGTCACATAGCGCTCAGATATTCATTGGGCCTCACACAATCCAAAAGTGTCCAGTGTCCAAAAGTGTGCGCAGAGATTCAAACTCTCACTTATCCTCTAGTCACTTAGGTCACAGCTGTGCCATCGAGCCTGTCACATAGCGCTCAGTTATTCATTGGGCCTCACACAATCCAAAAGTGTCCAGTGTCCAAAAGTGTGTGCAGAGATTCAAACTCTCACTTATCCTCTAGTCACTTAGGTCACAGCTGTGCCATCGAGCCTGTCACATAGCGCTCAGATATTCATTGGGCCTCACACAATCCAAAAGTGTCCAGTGTCCAAAAGTGTGTGCAGAGATTCAAACTCTCACTTATCCTCTAGTCACTTAGGTCACAGCTGTGCCATCGAGCCTGAAACATAGCGCTCAGATATTCATTGGGCCTCACACAATCCAAAAGTGTCCAGTGTCCAAAAGTGTGTGCAGAGATTCAAACTCTCACTTATCCTCTAGTCACTTAGGTCACAGCTGTGCCATCGAGCCTGTCACATAGCGCTCAGATATTCATTGGGCCTCACACAATCCAAAAGTGTCCAGTGTCCAAAAGTGTGTGCAGAGATTCAAAATCTCAATTATCCTCTAGTCACTTAGGTCACAGCTCTGCCATCGAGCCTGTCACATAGCGCTCAGATATCAGTGGGCCTCACACAATCCAAAAGTGTCCAGTGTCCAAAAGTGTGTGCAGAGATTCAAAATCTCACTTATTCTCTAGTCACTTAGGTCACAGCTGTGCCATCGAGCCTGTCACATAGCGCTCAGATATCAGTGGGCCTCACACAATCCAAAAGTGTCCAGTGTCCAAAAGTGTGTGCAGAAATTCAAAATCTCCCCTGTCCTATAGACACCTTGTTTTACATACTATATAGTTTGTTGGATTTTGTCTACATTTCTACCAAAAATGAGGAAGGCTGGTGGAAGAGGCCGTGGAATTGGGTGGGGGTTGGCAGCTGGTAATGATGGTGTTGGTGGTGGATCTGATGGTAGTGGCAAGAGCAAAATAGGACCGAATGCAGGAGGTGTTGAGACTGCGTCATCGTCTGGCTACATAAGGCCTCGAACGCTTAGTTTTCTAGGAGTTGGCAAACCGCTTTTAAAGCCAGAGCATCAGGAAAAAGTTTTGTCTTACATTGCTGACTCAGCCTCCAGCTCTATCGCCTCCTCTTCTTCAGTTGTAAAAAGTAAAAGCACTGAGTCGTCATTGGAGGCTCATGTTCATGAACCACACCTTTCCTTGTGTCCTTCACCCCAACCAAGATTGAAGGATGACGCAGGCCATACTACTGATTACTCCATGGAGCTGTTTTCACATACCATGCCTGGATTATCAAGTCAAATGGTGAATTACCCAGGCCAAGATGAATCTGACATGGAGTGCACTGATGCACAGCCGCTGATGGATGATTCTGCTGGTACATTCACTCAGAGCACTACATTGTCCTCGCAGTGTACAGAGCCAGATTCTGACCCTGATGAGACTCAGGTGCCCCTTCCCGCACACTATACCACCATACACGGTGACACAGAGGAAGGTGCACATGACATAGAAGAGGAGGTGATGGATGACCCAGTTGTTGACCCAGATTGGCATCCATTGGGGGAAGAGGGTGCTGCTTCCAATAGCTCAGATGAGGAGCATCCACAGCAGACATCGACATCGCAACAGCTGTTATCTGGCAGGCCCGGAGCACTCCAAAGACAGGTTCCAAACATCAAAAGAGTTGCTGGACAGCTTGTCCAGAGGGTCAAAAGATCACAGCGTGCTAGGCCGCAAAATGTCTGCCAAAGTAGGAAGAGTGCAGTGTGGCACTTTTTTGAACAAAATCCTCATGATCAGGCCAAGGTTATCTGTAAGAAGTGCGCAAAGACCTTTAGCCGAGGGAAAAATCTGAAAAATTTGAATACCAGTTGCATGCTTAGACATTTAACCAGCATGCACTTGCAAGCGTGGACACAACACCAAACCTCAAGTGCCACATGTGCAACTGATCACAACGAAGGTAGTCATCAACGCTACATTGTTTCCCCCACTGTAAGCCCACCGGTTAGCACAGCAGCAAATGTTGAGGTGTCGTTGCAAGGCCACAGCAGTCAGGGAATCCCACTGTTATATCAACGAAAGACTGATTCTAGGCCATCAGAAAGAACACCAACTCCATCACCATCATCAACCCTCTCTCAGTCCGCCCTGTCCACCGCTACTTCCACCATATGCAGCTCTCAAGTCCAGCTCACCCTCCCAGACACTATGAGTAGGTCAAGAAAGTACTCAGTCTCTCATCCACGTACACTGGGTTTGAACGCCCACATTGCCAAACTAATCTCGTTTGAGATGATGCCCTTTCGGTTGGTGGAAAGCACAGCTTTCCGCGAACTCATGGCCTATGCAGTACCACGCTATGACCTACCCAGTCGCCACTTCTTCTCTCGCAAAGCCATCCCAGCCCTCCACCATCATGTGAAAGACCGCATTGTCCATGCACTCAAGCAGTCAGTGAGCGGAAAGGTGCACCTCACAACTGATGCATGGTCCAGTCGGCATGGCCAGGGCCGTTACGTGTCCATCACTGCGCACTGGGTTAATGTGGTGGATGCAGGGTCCAGAGGGGACAGCAGTGGTGGGACAGTGCTGCCTAGCCCACGGTATAGGAAACAGTTGGCTGTAGGCGTTCCACCCTCCTCCTCCTCCTCCTCCTCCAGAAGCGAAAGCTCGTCCACAAAGCGCAGTCGTACGAGCACTCCATCTGCAGCTGCCACTGTTGCACACGATGTGTCCCCCTATCGAGCAGCTAGTGGAAAGCGTCAGCAGGCTGTGTTGCAGATGATGTGTTTGGGCGACAGACATACCGCCGAGGTGCTGGCCGAGTACTTGAAGCGACAAACTGAGTCATGGCTGGGCAGTGTACATCTTGAGGCAGGCAAGGTAGTTAGTGATAACGGCCGTAATTTTGTGGCAGCCATAGCCCTTTCAAAACTCAGCCACATACCTTGCTTGGCTCACACCTTGAACCTGGTGGTGCAGTGCTTCCTCAAAAATTATCCGGAGTTAACAGCCCTGCTCCAGAAGGTGCGAAGACTGTGCGTGCACATCCGCCGGTCGCCTGTACACTCCGTTCGTATGCAGAAGCTGCAGCGATTGCTCCACCTTCCCAACCACCGCCTCATTATCGACATTGCAACAAGGTGGAACTCCACCCTGCACATGGTGGAGCGGCTGTGCGAGCAGAGGCAGGCCATAATGCATTTGTGGGAGGATACACGGCCAGGCACTTTGAGAGCAGACATGGAGTTGACAGATGTGCAGTGGTTGAAGCTGAAAGACCTCTGTAAAGTCCTTCAGTGTTTTGAGGAATGCACACGGCTGGTAAGCGCAGACGACGCCATCCTAAGCATGAGCATCCCACTTATGCGTCTGCACAAGCAAACTTTGACGCACCTGAAGGAGCAGGCGTCTGCAGCCAATGTTGATGAGGAGGAAGAGGAGGAGGGAATCCTTGATGACATTCAGCCATTGTCTGCTCAGGGACCTCTCCTGGACGAGGTGGAGGAAGAAGAGGAGGAGGAGGATGATGATGGGGATGATTACTTAGGGGAGGAGGATGCATCTCGTGGGGCAAGTGAAAATGTTGGCGTGGCAAGGTCTGGTACAGGGTTTGTGCGTGACTGGAGGGATGTGGATTTGCCAGAAAGTGCTCCTCCAACCAGCACTCACAGTGCATCATTGACACCGGGAACATTGGCCCACATGTCAGATTATGCCTTGCGGATCCTAAAAAGGGACCCCCGCATTGGCAAAATGATGAACGATGACGACTACTGGTTGGCCAGCATCCTGGATCCACGCTATAAAGGCAAATTACAAAACATCATGCCACAGGAGAACCTTGACCTAATATTGGCTAATAAACAAGCAACTCTGGTAAATCGGTTGCTTGAGGCATTCCCAGCACACAGCAGCGGTGATGGTTCTCACACGAGCCGTACGGGCCGGGGCAGCTTGGCAGAGGTGTTCGTGGTGCACACAGCAGAAGTGGCGTTGGAGACAGGGGTTTCATGACAATGTTGTGGACTGATTTTTCAAATACCGCTCACACAACTGGTAATACTGCATCGATGGAAAGTGACAGGAGACAGCAGTTGTCAACCATGGTTACAAACTACTTTTCCTCCCATATCGATGTTCTCCCACACAGGTCATTCCCCTTTGACTATTGGGCTGCTAAACTGGACACCTGGCCTGAATTGGCACAATATGCCTTACAGGAGCTCGCTTGCCCAGCTGCAAGTGTGCTATCGGAAAGAGTCTTCAGTGCAGCTGGATCAATCCTGACAGAAAAAAGGACCCGTCTGTCAACCCAAAATGTGGATGATCTAACCTTCATTAAAATGAACCACGCATGGGTTTCCAAGGATTTTGTCCCACCTTCCCCTGATGACACATAGGGTGACAGAAAAATGGCTTGCTTTGGTCCACCTCTTCCTGGGACTTGACCTATTTCGCCTTTTGCATCAGCTGAATGTCCAACATCAACATATGCCACTTTCTAAAACTCCCTAACTGTGCTGCATCCCCCCCCATGGCCGGGGTCACCACCTAGCGCACGACACCGTGCGAGTGCCGTTGCCCTGGACAGGTGGGTAGGCCGACTCTTGGGCACTGGCACAGGGTCCCTCATAGTGCAATCAAGTGTCTCTGACGGTGGTGGTGCACACCCGCCGTCAGACTCACCGCTGTACTATGAGGGGCCCAGTGCCAGTACCGATGCCCACGAGTGGGCCCCCCTTGCTTGGGCAGGGCCCCAGCATTTGCAATCTTTACTTCTCCCTGCTCCTCTGCTGTGTAATCTGGGCCGTCAAATCCATACTGTGCCTGACACCGTCTGAGCCTGCCTCCTGAGACATATATTTTGAATGTGTACGCTATCCATACATGTTATCCGGGGATACGGTACCCTTTCTAACCTTTGTGCAATCACGTGCAATCCATACTGGGCCTGACACCATCTGAGCCTGCCTCCTGAGACATATATTTTGAATGTGTACGCTATCCATACATGTTATCCGGGGATACGGTACCCTTTCTAACCTTTGTGCAATCACGTGCAATCCATACTGGGCCTAAAACCGTCTGAGCCTGCCTCCTGAGACATATATTTTGAATGTGTACGCTATCCATACATGTTATCCGGGGATACGGTACCCTTTCTAACCTTTGTGCAATCACGTGCAATCCATACTGGGCCTAACACCGTCTGAGCCTGCCTCCTGAGACATATATTTTGAATGTGTACGCTATCCATACATGTTATCCGGGGATACGGTACCCTTTCTAACCTTTGTGCAATCACGTGCAATCCATACTGGGCCTAACACCATCTGAGCCTGCCTCCTGAGACATATATTTTGAATGTGTACGCTATCCATACATGTTATCCAGGGATACGGTACCCTTTCTAACCTTTGTGCAATTACGTGCAATCCATACTGGGCCTAACATCGTCTGAGCCTGCCTCCTGAGACATATATTTTGAATGTGTACGCTATCCATACATGTTATCCGGGGATACGGTACCCTTTCTAACCTTTGTGCAATCACGTGCAATCCATACTGGGCCTAACACCATCTGAGCCTGCCTCCTGAGACATATATTTTGAATGTGTACGCTATCCATACATGTTATCCGGGGATACGGTACCCTTTCTAACCTTTGTGCAATCACGTGCAATCCATACTGGGCCTAACACCGTCTGAGCCTGCCTCCTGAGACATATATTTTGAATGTGTACGCTATCCATACATGTTATCCGGGGATACGGTACCCTTTCTAACCTTTGTGCAATCACGTGCAATCCATACTGGGCCTAACACCATCTGAGCCTGCCTCCTGAGACATATATTTTGAATGTGTACGCTATCCATACATGTTATCCAGGGATACGGTACCCTTTCTAACCTTTGTGCAATTACATGCAATCCATACTGGGCCTAACATCGTCTGAGCCTGCCTCCTGAGACATATATTTTGAATGTGTACGCTATCCATACATGTTATCCGGGGATACGGTACCCTTTCTAACCTTTGTGCAATCACGTGCAATCCATACTGGGCCTAACACCATCTGAGCCTGCCTCCTGAGACATATATTTTGAATGTGTACGCTATCCATACATGTTATCCGGGGATACGGTACCCTTTCTAACCTTTGTGCAATCACGTGCAATCCATACTGGGCCTAACACCATCTGAGCCTGCCTCCTGAGACATATATTTTGAATGTGTACGCTATCCATACATGTTATCCGGGGATACGGTACCCTTTCTAACCTTTGTGCAATCACGTGCAATCCATACTGGGCCTGACACCGTCTGAGCCTGCCTCCTGAGACATATATTTTGAATGTGTACGCTATCCATACATGTTATCCGGGGATACGGTACCCTTTCTAACCTTTGTGCAATCACGTGCAATCCATACTGGGCCTGACACCGTCTGAGCCTGCCTCCTGAGACATATATTTTGAATGTGTACGCTATCCATACATGTTATCCGGGGATACGGTACCCTTTCTAACCTTTGTGCAATCACGTGCAATCCATACTGGGCCTGACACCGTCTGAGCCTGCCTCCTGAGACATATATTTTGAATGTGTACGCTATCCATACATGTTATCCGGGGATACGGTACCCTTTCTAACCTTTGTGCAATCACGTGCAATCCATACTGGGCCTAACACCGTCTGAGCCTGCCTCCTGAGACATATATTTTGAATGTGTACGCTATCCATACATGTTATCCGGGGATACGGTACCCTTTCTAACCTTTGTGCAATCACGTGCAATCCATACTGGGCTTGACACCGTCTGAGCCTGCCTCCTGAGACATATATTTTGAATGTGTACGCTATCCATACATGTTATCCGGGGATACGGTACCCTTTCTAACCTTTGTGCAATCACGTGCAATCCATACTGGGCCTAACACCGTCTGAGAATGATAGATGGGGCCCACCATACACTGGAACATTCCAAAGGTGGACATCAGACACTGGAGCAGCATTTACAGGGCCCATTATACACTAGATCATTAGAAATGGGGCCCATTATGTTTGGAGCATTATTTGGGCCCATAAGACAGTGGAGCTTCATCCATGGGGACGAACATATACTGTAGCATTATGTGGAGCTCATCATATACTGTTTCAAACATTATATGGGACCAATGATTCTGTATGGAGAAATAGATGGGCCTCGTCATGAGATGTAAAAAGTGAAGTATTTTTCATTGTACTATACCGCTATTTCTCTGCCGTATCGGAGCATGATCATTGATGAGTTGTGGTATGTGTTAAAGGGGCGCTCTTTTGCCCAGGGCACATGAAAACCTGCAGCCAGCCCCCCCCCCACAACTTTAGCCAAATAACCCCCATTTTTCAGTGCGTAACTTGTATTATGAAGTTAATTAAGGTTGACAAGCTTAAGTAAGAAGAATTGATGCTTTTGGCATTCAAATGGGCACTGTAGATGTGTTTCCTGTCCTCCTCTCACTGCCGACTTTTATTCCCCATTGACTTACATTGGGTTTCGTGTTTCGGGACGACCCCGACTTTTCCCTATAATCGGACGATCTTGCTCGACCCGACTTTTGGAAAAGTCGGGTTTCACGAAACGAAACGCGACCCTAAAAAACCAAAAGTCGCTCAACTCTACTCACAACCCCTCTGTCAATCCGACCAGCTCCACTACCTTCAGTAATCACCAGAGGGAAGCGAGAGAGAGAATTTATAACAGGTCACTATGTGATGGAAATATAGTGTCTGGTCATGGTGTTGTGGTATTTGTCCCTTGTATTATTGGTTATTTAAAAAATTGAAAAATAAATAAAAATATACCTAAATTGTATTGCATATTTTAACAATTATTTAATAGTTTAGAGTAGAGTAGGGCCCGGCCAGAGGAGTCTACCTTTTCGTGGTGGCAGATTAAAAAAATCTTTTGGCCAAAACAAAAGCTGCTGGCTACATCTGTGATCCAGTGATGGGAACTGTTAATGTATGATTGGTGAGAAGTGTCGTTTTTCCAAGAGAGAGCGGTAAGACTGTGGACAGTTTGAGGGGTGGACGCAGCGCTGGGGTGGAGCCTGGACGGAGTCTCAAGGGAACCCTGAAAATTTTGCCTATATGGGGCCCCAAAATTCCTAGTGGCAGCCCTGGAGAGGCCATTTGAAGCTGCACTTGCCATCCACTCGAGTACATGCTATTTCTGGGCATCATCGATAAGGTGTACAGCTGTGCATCTGCAGAAATAAAGGTAGTGGTGTAGCCTGTCCAGTAGTGTTGAGCTTTCCGATACCGCAAGTATCGGGTATCGGCCAATATTAGCTGTATCGGAATTCCGATACTGACTTCCGATACTTTTTTCATATCGGATACAGGAATCGGAAGTTCCCATAATGCTATCAGCCTGCTCGCTTTGATTCAGCCAATGGGAATCCTCAGAAGTGTGGGCACATCCTGTTAGGCATGTAGGCATGTTAACTATTGGCATGGCTGTGATTGGCTGCTGAAATGATGTCATGATGCACTATAAAAGCCACCGCCGCTGCCATTTCTGGTCACTCTGCTGTGAATTCAGTTAGGGACAGGCTGCTGTTGAAGACTGTGAGGGACAGTTAGAAATAGCGATTCTCAAAACAATATTGTGCTTTACCCAGGCTACATAAACCACCACTGTAGCTTTCTTTTCCCTAGCAGCAGTATTCACAGCTGTCTGCAAGGGCTGTGTGAGTGCAGCTCACGCTGTGGAGTGGGTCCTTCAGCCACGTCTGGTTGTAGGCTGCCCAGCGTGCCTCACTGCTGCCTCATACATTTTTTTCTTTTTGAGCTGCTTATTTTTAAAAAATTCTATCTAGTGTGCTTCCATCCGTATCCATATACGTTGGTTGCAAACACTAGTAGTAGACAGCGGAGCCTTTCTGCAGCCTTTCAGTGCTAGTGCCCACTTAGCTGCACTGTTCACGGCTGTCTGAGAGGTCTCTGACGGTGTGAGTGCAGCTCACGCTGAGTAGTGTGTCCTGCAGCTACGTATGGTTGTAGGCTACTCAGCGTGTCACTGCCTCACACATTTTTCTTTTATTGCAGCTCATTTTTTCTCCTATTAGTGTGCATCCATCCGTATCCATATACGGTAGTTGCAAACACTCTAGGAGTACACAGCAGAGCCTTTCTGCAGCCTGCCAGTGCTAGTGCCCACTTAGCTGCACTGTTCACGGCTGTCTGAGAGGTCTCTGACTGTGTGTGAGTGCAGCTCACGCTGAGTAGTGTGTCCTGCAGCTACGTCTGGTTGTAGGCTGCTCAGCGTGCGTCACTGCCTCACACATATTTTTCTTTAATTGCAGCTCATTTTTTCTTCTCCTATTAGTGTGCATCCATCCATATCCATCTACATTGGTTGGTTGCATACACTATATAGGAGTAGATAGAGGAGCCTTTTTTCTGGCTTGTGCCCTTCAGCTGCAGCCAGATTAGTATTACCCAATTTTTTTGGAGCCTCGTCTTTTGCATTGTAGGTTACCTGCCTTTATTGTAATAGCTCCAGAAAGTTGGTAATACTCTGACTTTCAAATCTTTGGTCACATCCTTTTAGTTTTTTTTCCCCCCCAAAAAAACAACAAAGTTCACCAAACACTACATTTGAAAGTTGTGTAGGCCACATTAGCTCCCATTAAAGTGTAGTCGACACACACACTTCATAAAATTAGTGTTTCTTATACCTGTAACCAGCTGTTCAGGAATAAGCACACTAAGGCCCCCCTTTGTACTTTTCTGCCTATCTTTCTCAGTCTAGCAAGATGAAGAAGGCAGGGAGTAAGGCACGTGGCCATGGGCATGGAGTTTCAGCAGGGAGAGGACGTGGGGATTCTGCAGGGAGAGGACATGGGGATTCTGCAGGGAGAGGACGTGGGGATTCTGTGCCTGCTGTTGGCACCAGTGAGTCAGTATCCCCCAGTTTCAGCAGGCAACAGTCCTTTATGCGCAGCTTTGTAGGACCTCACTGTACCCCACTGCTGCGGGAGGAACAAATTGAAGCCGTTGTCGGATGGATGGCAGCTAACGCATCGACTTCAATTACTTCCACATCCTCTCAGGGCCAGAGCACCGAAGAGCAACCATCTGTCTCTTCACCACCTGCCAAAGTGCCCAGGCAGTCAGAGAGCCCTGGACAGGAGCCATCACAGTCTCTACTTCTGTTCTCGGAATCTGTTGGTTTGGAAAGAGGGGGCCAGCCAAGCAGCATTCCAGAATGTGAAGAAGAGGGAGTATGCAGTGATGCTCAACTTCTTTGTCCCTCTGAATCTGAAGAGGCGGGTGGGCCAGTGCCTATGGTCAGCACACCTCAGTACGCATTAGATGATGACGAGACTCAGTTACCACTTTCTGGTGCGTACGGTGCTGGCGAGACAACCCAGGAGAAGCAGGTGTTTGAAGAGGGGAGTGTAGATGATGAGGTCCTTGACCCATCATGGCGTGAGGAACAGGAAGGTGGTGGGAGCAGCTCTGAGGAAGAGATTCCCCGAATGGCAAAAACCGGAGGGAGAGGGAGGGGACAGACTTGGTTGCCTGTAGCCTCCACTTCGGCACCCGTTAGGAGCATTCCACTTTGAAAAGGCAAAACGGGCGCTCCCAAGACTTGCAGTGCGTGGTCCTTTTTCGACACAGTTGCAGATGACATTTGCTTTGTCAAATGCAAGCTGTGTCATCAGAGAGTCAAAAGAGGGAAAAATGTCAGCAACCTCAATACCACTAATATGTGGAAACATGTGCGGACCAAGCACGAGGTGGAGTTACACAGACACACTGAAGACGTAGGCCAACGTACAGCACCACCTACCACCTCTTCAGCTCGTGTTGGGGCCTCTTCCTCCAGCTCACACACAGCTGGTTCGGCTTCCTCACAGGATCGCCAAGGAAGAACCTCTGGCACTGTTGTCCGGAGACCCTGTAACATTCCACCCACAGCACCACATTCCAAGTCATCCTCACACTCCCAGGCCACTCTGCAGCCATCGGTAGCACAGGAATGGGAGAAAAGGAGGCCATACTCGGCAAACCATCCCCGAGCACAGGCTCTGAATGCTGGCATTGCCAAACTACTGGCCCTTGAAATGCTGTCTTTCAGGCTGGTGGAGACTGACACCTTCCGGGACTTCATGGCATTGGCAGTCCCACAATACACCGTGCCCAGCCGCTTTTATTTCAGCAGGCGAGCCGTCCCTGCCCTGCAGAAACATGTGGAGGCAAACATAAAACATGCGCTACTAAACGCCGTCAGTAGCATGGTCCACCTGACCACTGATGCGTGGACCAGTAACCATGGACAGGGACGATACCTTTCCCTCACTGCCCATTGGGTCAATGTTGTAGAGCCGGGTACAGATCTGGAGAGTGGCGCTGTACGTGTTCTGCCAACTCCACGGATTGCAGGAATCCAGTCTGTTATGATGTGTCACCAAAGGAGGAAAAAACAAAATACTAGCTAAGTCCAGAAAAACCAGAGAGGTTGGCAGCTATCGGATTGCAGACCACTGAACCTATCCACAACAACTAGCAGTAGCCGTGGGGGGTTCCTACGGTGCCCTAGACCCCTCGATCACAGCCGGAGAACTACATAGCCTAAAGACAGAAAGGGGAAAACTAAACTGCCCCAGAGCAGAACCCAAAGCAATAGGCAGCCCCCTACATATAATGACGGTGAAGCAAGATGAAAACACTAACACAGATAGAAAGATAGGTTGAGCAAATGATGGGGCCCAAGCTAACTAAAATAGGACAGGATAGGAAAGCTGCTGTCTGCCATCCGCAAAAACCCTATCCAGAATGTGCCAACCGACTGATAGGAAAAACAGGCCCTGAAGTCGCTAGGCTTCAAAAGACTAAATCAGCACTCAGGTATATTCTGAAGACAGAGCAAAAGATCAACAGATCAGAGACAAAAATGGAATTCAGCTCACCCCCGGCCGGGGATGGCAGAACTCCCAAAAAACAAGGCAAAACAAAAACAAAACTGAAGTGTACAAAGCAGAGCAGAAAAACTTAGCTTTGAAACGCAGGAATCAGACTGGTCTCCAAGAATCCAGCAGGATCACCAGCAAGGCAGAAGGGCGTCGGCTGCCTTATATCCAGTCCTCAATTCCAGCCACCCAGTCATCATCTAGCTGCCCAGGTGTTTGGTAATCAGCCTCACTACCTTCCTTCACCAGAGGAGGGAGTTCATCAGACCTCAACGGTGAAGGGAAAAATGAACTCACAACACCAGTCTGTACACATTGACTCCTCCTCCTACTCAAGTTCCTCTGAAACAGCGCAGCAGGAGCCTGTTACGACCGATATGAGCACAGCCGTGGCCAAACGTCAACAGGCCGTACTGAAATTAATTTCTTTGGGGAATCGAAGCCACACAGCGCAGGAGCTCTGGAATGCCATCAAGCAGGAGAGCGACGTGTGGTTTGAGCCAGCGAATCTCCAGCCGGGCTTGGTAGTGTGTGACAATGGCCGAAATCTGGTGGCAGCTCCTGGCCTAGGCAACCTCACTCACATCCCATGTCTGGCACATGTGCTCAACTTGGTCGTGCAGAGCTTTCTGAGGGACTATCCGGATCTTGATGCACCGCTGCACAAGGTCCGCACAGAGTGCGCTCACTTGCGTCGTTCCAGCACGGCAAGATCGCGCCTTGCTGCTCTGCAGCGCCGATTACGCCTTCCGGAACATCGCATCATATGTGACCTACCCACCAGGTGGAATTCAACGTTACATATGTTGGAGCGGTTGTGTGAGCAGCAGGCAGCAGTCATGGAGTACCAGCTGCATCAGGCGCAAACAAGTCGCAATGTGCGCCGGTCACACTTCAGCACCACTGAGTGGGCCTCTATGAAGGACATGTGCCTCGTTTTGCGTGCCTTCGATGATTCCACGCGGATGGCGAGTGCAGATGATGCACTAGTCAGCATGACTGTCCCCCTTATCTGCATGCTTCAAAAAACACTGCAAGCACTAAGGGATGAGGTTTTGGAAGAGGTGGAGGATGAGGAGTCCCAAATGCCATCTGCTTCTGGACAGTCTGCGCTACGTGCTTCCTCACAAAGGCTTAGGCAGGGGACACTTTGTGAGGAGGATGAGGAGGAGTCCATGGAGGAGGAAGACATCTCTCCACAGGAGGGAGGTACACAAAGCTCTAGTCAGTATGTACAGCGAGGGTGGGGTGATGCAGAGCAGGCAGAGATCACGCCTCAAGCAGAGGACAGCGGTTCTTTGGCAGTTGGGAGTCTGCAGCACATGGTTGACTTCATGCTGCAGTGCCTGAGAAACGACCGCCGCATCGCCCACATTCTCTACACGGCTATATTGGGTGTACACCCTCCTAGATCCTCGCTACCGGGACAACTTGCAAACCCTCATACCAACGTTGAACCGGGAGCGTAAACTGCGGGAGTACCAAGACACACTGGTGCAGTCCATCATATTTTCCATTCCACCCGACAGCAGTGGTGCTAGTGCTTTACAAAGCACCTCTGTGCGTAGAGCCAGTGGAGGAAACTCGGCACAAAGAGAGAGCAGAGGCAGCACCTCAGCACAAGGCAAGACCACTTTGGCCCAAATGTGGCAAAGTTTTGTGTGTCCGCCACAATTGTCTACACCATCACTGACGGCTCCAGTCAGCAGGAGGCAACGTTTCCGTCAGATGGTGACAGACTACATGTCTTGCCCTGTGAGTGTACTCCCAGATGGCTCTTCCCCCTTCAAGTTTTGGGTCTCTCAGCTGGATACATGGCCAGAGCTTAGCCAGTATGCATTGGAGGTGCTGGCTTGCCCTGCTGCCAGTGTATTATCGGAACGCGTCTTTAGTGCCGCAGGTGGTGTACCAACAGACCGTCGCACGCGACTTTCTTCCGATAACGTCGACCGGCTTACTTTTCTGAAAATGAACAAGGCCTGGATCTCCCCAGAATTTGCCAGTCCTCTTCCCGACTAAATAATTGGTTGGCAACTGTATCCAGGTCTCCTGTTGTGTTCATGTTTCTACCACCTGAACTATAATCCCTGGGCTTCAACACAGCCAGTTGTCGCTCAGATGTGTCATCTGCACAGAGAAAAACACTAGCTTCTGTGTTAGTGGGGTTCAGTAGCGCCAGCTGCTCCCCTGCTGAGTGGACGGCAAAGTCTCCTGCTCCATCCACATTCAAACTACTACTGATTTTTAACCCTGCTCCACTTAGGCCTCTGGCTCCACTGTCTCTAGTATTTCCCCTGGCCTCCAACCCCGCCAGTGACAGCTCTTAAGTGGCGTCTGCATAATCCACACTTGTTCCAGTGTTACTTGGCCTCAGTCACGTCAGTTGATCCCCTGATGTGTGTCCGGCAAGGTCTCCTGCTCTGTCCACATTCCCATTACTAGTAGTGTGAATGAGGACAGAGCAGGAGACCTTGCCAGACACACATCAGGGGATCACCTGACGGGACTGAGCCCAAGTAACACAGGAACAAGTGTGGATTGTGCTGACGCCACTTCAGAGCTGTCACTGGCGGGGTTGGAGGCCAGGGGAAATACTAGAGACAGTGGAGCCGGAGGCCATAGTGGAACACGGTTACAATCAGTAGTAGTCTACTACCTCTATAAAACGTGCTGCAAGTTAGCTCCTGCTGCCTCCACATGCCAACACCATCAGGCCTCAGCCTGCTCCATGCCTCATCCCCTGATGTGTGTCCGGCAAGGTCTCCTGCTCTGTCCACATTCACATTACTAGTAGTGTGAATGAGGACTGAGCAGGAGAGCTTGCCAGACACACATCAGGGGATCAACAGACGGGACTGAGCCACAGTGGAGAATGGTGACAATCAGTAGTAGTCTACAACCTCTATAAAACCAGCTGCAAGTTGTCCTCCGCCTGCTGCATGCTTCATCCTGGGCTACAACACAGCCAGTTGTAGCCTGGAAGTGCCGTCCGCACAGATTGAAACACTCGCTCCTTTGTTAGTGGGGTTCAGTAACTCCAGCTGTTCCCCTGCTGTGTGGATGGCAAAGTCTCCTGCTGCCTCCAAACTCACACTACAACGCTTTTTCTCCTCGCTCCAAGTAGGCCTCAGCCTGCTCGGAGCATTGATCCTGGGCTACAACACAGCCAGTGTAGGCCTCAGTCACGTCAGTTGATCCCCTGATGTGTGTCCGTCAAGGTCTCCTGCTCTGTCCACATTCCTATTACTAGTAGTGTGAATGAGGACAGAGCAGGAGACCTTGCCGGACAGACATCAGGTGATCAACTGACGGGACTGAGGCCAAGTAACACAGGAACAAGTGTGGATTGTGCTGACCCCACTTCAGAGCTTTCACTGGCGGGGTTGGAGGCCAGGGGAAATACTAGAGACAGTGGAGCCAGAGGCCTAAGTGGAGCACGGTTACAATCAGTAGTAGTCTACTACCTCTATAAAATGTGCTGCAAGTTGGCCTCAGCCAACTCCATGCCTCATCCTGGGCTCCAACAACACCAGTTGGTGTTCAGAAGTGCCGTCTTCACAGAGAAAAACACACTCACTACTGTGTCTGTGGGGTTCAGTAATGCCAGCTGTTCCCCTGCTGTGTAGATGGCAAAGTCTCCTGCTGCCTCCACATGCCAACCCTATCAGGACTCAGCCTGCTCCATGCCTCATCCTGGGCTCCAACAACGCCAGTTGGTGTTCAGAAGTGCCGTCTTCACAGAGAAACACACACTAGCTCCTGTGTTAGTGGGGTTCAGTAATGCCAGCTGTTCCCCTGCTGTGCGGATGGCAAAATCTCCTGCTGCCTCCAACATCACACTACATGTTATTTTCCACTTGCTCCAAGTAGGCCTCAGCCTGCTCGGAGCATTGATCCTGGGCTTCAACACAGGCTGTTGTAGCTTGGAAGTGCCGTCCGCACAGATAGAATCACTCGCTCCTGTGTCTGTGGGGTTCAGTAACGCCAGCTGTTCCCCTGCTGTGCTGATGGCAAAGTCTACTGCTGCCTCCAACATCACACTACTACTGACTTTTAACCGTGGTCCACTTAGGCCTCTGGCTGTACTGTCTCTAGTATTTCCCCTGGCCTCCAACCCCGCCAATCGCTGCTCTGATGTGCCGTCTGCACAATCCACACTTGTTCCTGTGTTACTAGGGCTCAGTCACGTCAGCTGATCCCCTGATGTGTGTCCGGCAATGTCTCCTGCTCTGTCCCCATTCCCATTAATAGTTGTGGGAATGTGGACAGAGCAGGACACCTTGCCGGACACACATCAGGGGATCAACTGATGTGACTGAGCCCCAGTAACTCAGGAACAAGTGTAGATTGTGCAGACAACACTGCAGAGCAGCAACTGGCGTGGTTGGAGGCCAGGGGAAATACTAGAGACAGTAGAGCCAGAGGCCAAAGTGGAGCGCGGTTACAATCAGTAGTTGTGTACAACCAATATAAAACTCGCTCCAAGTTGGCCTCAGCCTGCTGCATGATTGATCCCTGGGCTTCAACATCGCATGTTGCTGCTCAGAAGTGTGCTTGCCACGGGTACTCCCTCCTGCCCAGCCGGGTTCCAGCACTGTCAGCTGTTTCTCGGTAGAGCCTTTGGCCTAGGTGCCTCCTTCTTGGTATCCGATTTCCAGCAACGTCTGCTGGTCCTTGGTAGTGCTTTTTAGCACAGGTAACTCCTGCTTTGAAACCGTGTTCCAGCACCGTCAGCTGGTCCACGGTTGTGCCATTGGCTCTTGTTCCTTTTGCTGCCCCTCCGGGTTCCAGCACCGTCAGCTGGTTCTCGGCAGTGCCTTTGGCTGAGGTGCCTCCTTGTCGGTATCCAAGTTCAAGCAACGTCTGCTGGTCCTTGGTAGTGCTTTGTAGCACAGGTACCTCCTGCTTAGAAACCGTGTTCCAGCACCGTCAGCTGGTCCACGGTTGTGCCATTGGCTCTTGTTCCTTCTGCTGCCACTCTGGGTTCCACCACCGTCAGCTGGTTCTCGGCAGTGTCTTTGGCACGGGTACTCCCTCCTGCCCAGCCTGGTTACAGCACGCCTGCTGTTTCCGGGTAGTGTCAACGTCACTTTGCCACTGATGCGTTGTCCTGTCGTGTTGCGGTCGGGTTAGCCGAGTCTATAGTGCCTGCAGTTTCAGTGCTTCCTATGTGGACTGTGGGTTCTGGTAACAAAGGCTGGTTCCATAGTGCCAATAGGAAAAGCACCCCCTGTAGGACTGTGGGTTTCGGTAACTGCGGCCTGCTCGCGGACGCGACACTTTGTTAATCATGGGTACCTTCTGCTACCCATCCGGGTTCCAGCAACGTCAGCTGGTTCCCGGCAGAGCCTTTGGCCTAGGTGCCTCCTTGTCGGTATCCGAGTTCCACCAACGTCTGCTGGTCCTTGGTAGTGCTTTGGAGCACAGGTACCTCCTGCTTAGTAACCGTGTTCCAGCACCGTCAGCTGGTTCATGGTTGTGCCATTGGCTCGTGTTCATTCTGCTGCCCCTCCGGGTTCCAGCACCGTCAGCTGGTTCTCGGCAGTGTCTTTGGCACAGGTACTCCCTCCTGCCCAGCCTGGTTACAGCACGCCTGCTGTTTCCGGGTAGTGTCAACGTCTCTTTGCCACTGATGCGCTGTCCTGTCGTGTTGCGGTCGGGTTAGCCGAGTCTATGGTGCCTGCAGTTTCAGTGCTTCCTATGTGGACTGCGGGTTCTGGTAACAAAGGCTGGTTCCATAGTGCCAATAGGAAAAGCACCCCCTGTAGGACTGTGGTTTTCGGTAACTGCGGCCTGTTCGCGGACGCGACACTTTGTTAATCATGGGTACCTTCTGCTACCCATCCGGGTTCCAGCAACGTCAGCTGGTTCCCGGCAGAGCCTTTGGCCTAGGTGCCTCCTTGTCGGTATCCGAGTTCCACCAACGTCTGCTGGTCCTTGGTAGTGCTTTGGAGCACAGGTACCTCCTGCTTAGTAACCGTGTTCCAGCACCGTCAGCTGTTCAATGGTTGTCCCATTGGCTCTTGTTCCTTCTGCTGTCCCTCCGAGTTCCAGCACCGTCAGCTGGTCCTTGCTAGTTTCATTTGCTCTTGCAGCTTCTGCTACCCATCCGGGTTCCTGCACCGTCAGCTGGTTCTCGGCAGTGCCTTTGGCCTAGGTGCCTCCTTGTCGGTATCCGAGTTCCACCAACGTCTGCTGGTCCTTGGTAGTACTTTGGAGCACAGGTACCTCCTGCTTAGTAACCGTGTTCCAGCACCGTCAGCTGGTCCACGGTTGTGCCATTGGCTCTTGTTCATTCTGCTGCCACTCCGGGTTCCAGTACCATCAGCTAGTTCTCGCCAGTTCCTCAGCCTTCTTGTAACTTCTGCTACTTTTCAAAGTTCAAGCTTGTGGAAATGGTTTTTCATTCTCACTCTGGATCTCCCTGACAATGACCCGGAAGACGACGACCCTGAAGGCCACACAGAAGAATACCTAAAAGATGACCCTGAAGAAGATGACCAAGAGGACAAAGAACAGGAAGACAACCACCAAGATGCAGAACAACAAGAGGCAGAAGACCAAGAAGCATAAAAACCAAAAGCAGAAGAACATTAAGCATAAGACTAAAAATCTGAGCAAATGAGATTATCAAATTATAAGCAGAAGAAGATTAAGCAGTGTATGGGGGTGAGTCCGTTCCTCCTCGTGGTGCCCCTGGAAAAGGCCTGCTGCTGCAGGCCAAACTGAACGCGGACAAATCCTGTTGTAAATCTTTTGTGACAGGCTGAATGGAAGGTGTAATCTTCAAACTTTTATAGATAACAACTACAGGAATGCCTGACACAAATAAGAATATGATGAAGAAGAATAGGAAGAAGAAGAAGAAGATACTGCTGCTGAAGATGATGAAGGAGAAAGTGTGGGAGAAGTAAAAAAGAAGGTGAAGAGCATGGAAGGAGTGAAACATACATATCTGACAAAAAATTAAAGACTTTAACATAGTCAATATCTTTGTAACTACGAACGTCTTTAAAAAAAAAAAAAAAAAAAATCCTGCTATTCCATTTGATTGGGCTAAACCTCTATGGCTTTAATGTCTCCTACACCTCCCACAATACATTCTACATTATTATTAGTTGTTTTTCTTCATGTAGAATTAACCGACAGGGAAAGAAAGGGTTTTTTTTAATTCCGATATTTCTGTTCCATTGACTTGAATGGGACTTCCGGGATCGGAATCGGCGATACCCGATACTTTTTTTAGATCAGCCGATCCATTCCGATCCAATATTTTTCAGTATCGGGTGGTATCGCTCAACACTACTGTCCAGTAACATAAGTTGTCTTTGTATAGTACATGACGTTGCTTCACTAGTACTTTCACAAACATTACCACCTACCCCACATACACCTTGAACACCAAGCCTAATTCCTCTTTCACCACGGCCTCGCTTTTTCCCAGTCATGTTGCTCAGATAGTGTGGTAGGAGCACAGTATTAGCAACAAAAAATTAGATTTTAAACTCTGCACCACTTTTGCAAACAACTGAATTTCAGTGACAGTAAATTCAAAGTTGAAATATGGTGTGCTGTATCGTGTTAGTCACAGAAAAAAAGAATTGTCTGAGTGTAGATGAGGCCTGTATAACAAAGAAGTTATACAAGCAATTTTTAAGTCAGGAGGACCCTTACTGTATGAAGTATGAAGTTAATAACAGAATTTGTGGCCTCTGGATCAGGCCTCTACAGTTTAATTTCAACCCAACCAAATGACAAAAAGTGATAACGGCGGGTTGTCTAACTTTTTGCAATTGAAATATTATAATTTTTTTTAATGTGCCTTAGGTCTGCAGATAAGTTCATATCACTGCCACCACTAAATGACAAGGTGGGATATAGCAGGCTGTTTAATATTTTTTCATTAGCTACATGTGAATTAGAATGCTATACTCGTGTATGGATCACAATAGACGCAGTGCACAACACGTACCCTGCTGGCTTTCTTTGTGGACCTCGGTATGGTCAAAAAAGAAAAAAAGTGCTGGAAGGTAAATTTAACAACCATACTGAACAGTAGCTACTTACAGTGGTGTAACTACAAAGTTATGGGCCCCGGTGCGAACTTTCAAATGGGGTCCCCCATGACAAAATACACACACAGCTCCGCTCCGTACACCTCGTACACACGTGACTCCGCTCCATACACCTCGTACACAAACGACTCCTCTACGTACACCTCATACACACGCGGCTCCTCTCCGTACACCTCGTACACACGCGGCTCCGCTCCGTACACCTCGTACACACGCAGCTCCGCTCCGTACACCTCGTACACATGCGGCTCCGCTCCATACACCTTGTAGACAAACAGTCCCGCTCCGTACACATGCGGCTCCGCTCCATGCACATTGTACACACACAGCTCCACTCCGCACACCTCGTACACACAATGCTCTGCTACATCTACCCTGTAAATCCCTCCTGACCCCACACATAAACTTACCTCATCCAAGCACCATGACAACCAGCACAGCAGAGTCCTGCATACAGGAGGCTCCTGATCATGTGACCCCTGACTCCTCCCCTCCTGTGACCTCATCACAGGTCCTGTGCCACAGAACAGCCGCCTTCCCCCTGCACTAGTCACGGAGCTCCATGTGACTGGTCACTGAGAGGTGTCAGCAGGTCTCATCCTCCATCACCTGAGACACTGGAGGGTGGAGTGTAGAGCTCAGGGGGAGGGGAGTAATAACCAACTCCATGCTGGAAAAGGAGGCGCAGGACGTGATGGAAGCCCAGGTCCAACATGAAGCCGTCTGCTTCTTTGCTGGATTGGGTGGGCCGCTAATCACTCCGGAGCCCCGTCTCAGCTCTGCCTCCTGCGACCTCAGTAGTTACGCCCCTGGCTACCTACAGTACCTGACTGATATGCAACCACCTATCTAAGTAGATGAGCTCTGCAAACCCCCTCCCCTCATCAAACACGTGCCAAACGCTCATGATACACCACCATTATTGTTGCTAAAGTGCTGAAAATATTTTTGTGGCAACGCAAATATTTTCCGGCACTTTTACCTAATGTTACCGATTTTATAAAATTTTGCTTGGGTTTCCGATCACGAATCCGAATGTGCCATATTCGTGATGAATTTATGTTTGGTGATCGTTTTCTGAACAAATTTGCTCATCGCTAGATGTGACCGTAATGCAAGTCTGTATACTTGGAGCACTACAACCCCCAACATGTTCCGATCACTGTACGTGACCATAATGCTAGTCTGTATACATAGAGCACTACATCCCCCAACATGTTCCGATCACTGTAGTGACCGTAATGCAAGTCTGTATACATAGAGCACTACAACCCCCAACATGTTCCGATCACTGTACGTGACCATAATGCAAGTCTGTATACATAGAGTACTACAACCCTAACATGACCGCCCACTTGACATGACCATAATGCAAGTCTGTTAAACACAGAGCACTACAACCCTCAACATGACCGACCACTGGACATGACCATAAAAGAAGTCTGTTTACTTAGAGCACTACAATCCCCAGCATGGTCTGGTCACTGGGCTTGACCATAATGGAAGTCTCTTATACTTTATACATAGAGCACAAGAACCACCAGCATGACCAACCACTGTACATGACCATGATTTGTTCAGGTGTGGAAGCAAAGTCATCTCCATTCAGAAGTCACAGGACTGCTACAGCTTGTGATTGACTGCAGCGGTGAGCAACCCTTTTAATGCACCCTATGTACAAGTTAAGCCACTTCCCAAACCTTTAGATATATCCATAATTTCTTTCTAACATATCTGTATATGAGACTACAACCCCCAACATGGCCTGACCCCTGCACCTGTCCTGATACGACCCTGCACTTTCCCGGTGAGCCTCCTGTCCTTCCATTCCACTCCATTAATTATCGCTCACCAGTATTTTCCGCGGCCGCTCTTCCGCTTGTATCACATCTCTAATTATAAGGCTATGTGCACACGCTGCAGTTTTTGCTGCAGATCCGCTGCGGTTTTGGCCGCTGCGGATCTGCAGCAGTTCTGCAGTGTACAGTAGCATGTAAATCTATGTGATTTACAATCTGCAGTGCACATGCTGCGGATTTTTTACTGCGGAAAAGCTGCGGTTTTGAATCCGCAGAAAGAAATGACATGTCACTTCTTTTCTGCAGATTCTGCTGCGGTTTACCATCTCCTCCAATGTAGAGGTGATAAACCGCAGGGCAATCCGCAGGTAAAACTGCAGGTCATTTAAACTGCGGTTCTGCAGATACAAATCCGCAGACCAATCCGCAGCGTGTGCACATAGCCTAACATGGGATTCACTGAACCCAGAGACATTTGTGTCCCAGCTATGACCGGCCTGACGCTATTTTAGTGAGTGCCTGTTCTGGGACTGGGACCATTTTTAGGTTTTCTTCTGTGATACACAATTGGTAACAAATCCCTTGCGTCTTCCATCACATCGACGCTTAGCAAAGCATTTACTGACAGCTAACACTGATGCTTACACTCCCATCTATTCCCCAGAAATGATTGTGGGATTACCGATCTCTGCAATTAGCAAAAGTGAAAGTGGCAGGAGGAGCCGATCCTGCACCGAGTAATTATTGCAATATACAGTGTAAAACATGGAGGAAGGGGCTCAGTGCTCCACACCAGCCTGATAGCACTTAATGAGCTGTCACCCTGGACCTCCAGCCCTGGCCTCTGCCGTCTCAGTTGCATTACTTATTCTGCTGCAGCGTTGATGCTTTTCTTGTTTTTTAAATTGCAAACCTGAAAACAAATTTACGTTGTATCACAAGCCGTTTTGTAACACCGCCTTCCTTCATCATATCATCTTTTCTTACACTTGATACAATGTAACATTTTAGCAGAGGAAATCCTTTGACAATGTTTTTGATATTATTTCCTGCTGATACGCTATAGCGATATAATAGTACAACATGGACGTAAGGCATAAATCTATCCAGAGTTTCAAGTGCGTCCTGAGGGTCATTCGCCCCTTATCCCCCATGTAACCGAGTAACATTTCTAATGATGCCTGTAATGACTGTTTTGCTTCTATGAAGTTATTTTTCCCCATGTACATTTTTATGAGACCATTAGCCGAATCGCCTCGTGCGACGCTTATTATGCAAATTAGGATCCGCGGCGCTTTGTGTTTCAGCCTCTGAAATGTGTGTTCAGAAGATAAGATGAATCACAGCCTTCCTTATATGAATTACTATAAATCATGACAAGCGCAAAGTCAAAAAGTCAGGAGTGAGATTTTTGTTAACTGTGACTTCCATAATGTTATTTACAGGCAACATATAGTAAAATGATCTCCCTCTAAATGATCGCTAAATACCCCTATTATGAGCCCCCCCCTCTGCTGCAGATCCCACCATAGCCGGGATTTTTCACTCCCATGTGCAGATTAGGGGATCTGTCAGCACCTTCTTCAATGGTGGTCAACCCTTAAAAGCTTAAAGGGATCGTGCAGCCCTCTCTGTCACCAATATGACATCCCGTGTAGAGAGTTGCTGCTGCTCTCGGGCCAGGGTAGCAGTCGGGCCCCCAACATCTACAGTGCACAATACCTGCAGGTCAGTGGGAAACTTCCAGCAAGTCCCCACACTATGGCGGCTGGAGGGGTTGCAATGGCTCCTGACTTTATTGGACCATATAAATAGACCTGCGATAGTTGGGGCCCTGTTGGAGATGAGGCATTGGGAGCCATATATGTTGAAACCCCATTGTATAGAAAACAAACCTTATACTGCACAGTATATCATTTTTTTTGCAGTGGTTCTCTTAACAAACATTATTTAGATGTATATTGGCCAGTTGGAGGCCACACAAAATAATTTTTGCCCTCGTTTTGGTGAATAAGGGCCTACGGAAATATGGAAGTATAGACGTATACAGTGTTTCCCGGCATATACGTTGATCTACGTACATCGCTAAAGCCGCGGGGAATATACACTGATGTTCGCCACCATTGCGCCATTTTCAGTGCAGCCCCTGACTTTTTAGAAGGAGTCACCAACACCATAAAGGGAACCTCTGACATGAAGAGACGCTGCTCACGGCCTTCTCTGTGTACTGATACTGGATTAACCATTAATCATCCTGTGCCGTAATCGGGACTCTTGGGTCAAGGTCACATATTTTTTCAAGAAACCATAAACATCCATTTTCAAGCAGAATACGTTGCAGAAAACTCTCCTTTCCAATCACAATCTGTAAACCTGAAGTATATTTTCTAACTCTTGGTCATTTTCTGAGCACTTTTTTTTGTCATTTTTGACCTGCGGCAGATTTTTGGAGCATATTTGGGGTGTTTTATTGCATTGATGCCCTCTGGACATTTTTTTTTTTTAATTCCATTAAACAATGAAGAAAGTTCTAGCAAAAACGCCAACAAAACAGTCAGAACGAGGCTGGAAGTCTTCCATTAGCCTTCTAAGCTTTCCCATTGAGTGGCAGATGCCTGAAGACTCGTCGGGTCGCTTCATTTACTTGCTCGTCATGTTTGGAAACCTGCAGCGGATCAAGTCCTTTTTACCTAGAAATGAATATGCTCATTCTTCTGAGTACTTTATAAGTGCTTTTTCAGGTGGTCTTTGGAACAGGCCCCAAGAGAGACCAAAGCAGCGATGCTGCACCTTCCTCAGCATGGCCCAACGCATGGAGAACTTGTGAATTGTCCCATGCCTGTTGATGATGGTCTGGTATCATCTTCTCTGCTCATACAGCACTTATTAGTGGCAGATTTGACTATTCCTGGAGCACTGGTCCTGACATCTCCAGCGCTGGTTACAGAATTACTAACACTCCTTGATACATTGATTCTCCTCCCATTAAGATAATATTCTTTGGTGTATCAGTGTGCGGCACAGTGAGCTCTCCATGAATTAAACAGTATCCTGGTGTACTTAATTCTGGAACCTGTCAAACAGCAGCTTGACTCTGAGCGCCCTGGGCTATAGTGCAGGGTGGTGCAGAGCGTTGTGCACATAATATCTGCCTATAATTGTGTGCTGTCTTCCTAGAACTGATACACACTGACATTTCCTACATCTCTTCGCTCAGCTCTTTCCTTTACAAGTCTATTTTATGCATTCTTTTGTTGTATTTTGAGTCCTTCTGGTTTCCTTCTTCTGAATTCACTGTGCCTTTCTAAGCCAGCATTTAAAGTGTGAAATGCAGTCTGGCATCGAGTTTCATGGGGGGATAATAGGATTGAGAAAGTGCTTAATACATCTCCCATGTAATGACATTAAGCAGATGCTGCGGCTTTAATATCCAATTATTGTTTTCCAGTTGTAGTTTCCTGTAGTCGAGCGCGACCCTCGGCCATTGTTTGTCATTGTCCTTCGTTACAATTCTTAGCTCCAGACCTTTTTTGGTCTCTGTTACATTGTGATACGTCGAGTCATTTTTAAGTCCGGTGCTTCTTATACAGTTTTATAAGCAGTTTTGGATACATAACATCCAAATGGAGGCCGAAAGAAAAGGCTTCTGCCCCTCCAATCGATGAATGAGGCTCTCTGTGAATGTCGATGTATACATCTTGAGTTTTTTCCAACATACACTGTCTTGCAAAAGTATTCGGCCCCCTGGAACTTTTCAACCTTTTCCCACATATCATGCTTCAAACATAAAGATACCAAATGTAACATTTTCGTGAAGAATCAACAACAAGTGGGACATAATTGTGAAGTTGAATGAAATTTATTGGTTATTTTAAATTTTTGTGGAAATGAAAAAACTGAAAAGTGGGGTGTGCAATATTATTCGGCCCCTTTAACTTAATACTTTGTTGCGCCACCTTTTGCTGCGATTACAGCTGCAAGTCGCTTGGGTTAGGTCTCTATCAGTTTTGTACATCGAGAGACTGAAATTCTTGCCCATTCTTCCTTGGCAAACAGCTCGAGCTCAGTGAGGTTTGATGGAGATCGTTTGTGAACAGCAGTTTTCAGCTATTTCCACAGATTCTCGATTGGATTCAGGTCTGGACTTCGACTTGGCCATTCTAACACCTAGATACGTTTATTTTTGAGAAATTACGTTTATCTTTGAGAAATGGCTTTCTTCTTGCCACTCTTCCATAAAGGCCAGATTTGTGCAGTGTACGACTGATGTCCTATGGAAAGACTTTCCCACCTCAGATCAGTCTTCTCCTTGTTTAAGATGAAAGTTTAGAGGGACGGCCGGGTCTTGGTAGATTTGCAGTGGTATGATACTCCTTCCATTTCAATATGATCACTTGCATAGTGCTCCTTGGGATGTTTAAAGTTATGGAAATCATTTTGTATCCAAATCCGGCTTTAAACTTCTCCACAACAGTATCACGGACCTGCTTGTTGTGTTCATTGGTCTTCATGATGCTCTGTGTGTGAAACAGAACCCTGAGATTATCATAGAGCAAGTGCATTTATACTGAGACTTGATTACACACAGGTGGATTATATTTATCATCATTAGTCATTTAGGACAACAATGGATCATTCAGAGATCCACAATGAACTTCAGGAGTGAGTTTGCTGCATTGAAAGTAAAGGGGACAAATAATATTGCATGCCCCACTTTTCAGTTTTTGAATTTCCACAAAAAATTAAAATAACCAATAAATTTCATTCAACTTCACAATTGTGTTCCACTTGTTGATTCATCACCAAAAATTTACATTTGGCATCTTTATGTTTGAAGCATGATATGTTGGAAAAGGTTGAAAAGTTTCAGGGGGCCGAATACTTTCGCAAGTCACTGTACTGTATGTTCAGTGCTAATAACCACATGGTTTTCCAGGAATGGCAGGCACGGCACTGTATAAGGAACGTGCATCTGACTGTAGAGCCCCCATAGACTTAATTTAGAAGGGAACTCTGGGCAGTGCCTCCCCCTCCCACTACTCCCCCCCCAGGTGATGCCATAATTAGGACGCCCCACTGACCAACGGGAGGAGAGAGGAAGGGGCGTACGGCCACACCCTCAGGGGTTAAATTCAGGTGCTAGGGCCGGGGTCTTCCTCTTCCGCTTCCTCGCCGGCTGGATAACTAGAAGCTTTTGACCCACCCTCCCTCCCTTATTGGTTAGCGAATGTGTGGTGCAACTGTTGTTTAAAATTTATATCTTTTTAAAAAAAAAAATATATATATATATATATATATATATATATACTGTATATTTGTTTTGTGCAAATTTATTATTCACGTTATCTTGTTATTATGTCACAGCGGTAGTGTAGAGGGGGCAAGATTCGTAACCTCTCATCTGCTGCCTTGCCCAGCGGTCAGTGATGGGACTTCCAGCTATGAGACCATAGCAAATTGTACTTGCCTCTCTCTGCTTATTAATAAACTGTGACCGACCTGTTCAACCCATCCATGCTTGTCGTTTTTTGTTAGTACGGGATTGGTGGGAGGCGGGTAGGCACTGCTTACGACACACAGGTTTCTGCAGTCTGTACTCAGAGGATCTATATGTAGGATAAGCCATCAATGTGTAATGGGTAGAGGTGAAATCTTGGGGACCCTTATGAATAGTACAACTGAAGGGTTTACAGTTGGGATAATTCTGCTCCGCACTTGGATTTGACTATGCTGCAGTACCTGACAAGATATGTATGAGCCAGGGCCAGCGTCACCACCCGACGCAACCAGACAAGAGCCAGAGCCTTAGACGAGCAGGGGTCCCACTCACCGTGGGGGGACATCATCACGCTATGGGGCTCGTGAGTCAGTGGAGTCCCCCTCCAGCCTTAAATACTTACCTCTCCCTGTTCCCCACAGCTCCAGTCTCTTCAGCGTCTTCTGACTCTCTGTGACATCTTGGGGCAGAGGGCACAATGACGTTGCTACAGTATGCCCTCTGGTGAGCAATGCAGCGATTCAGAAGATCCTGAGGAGACCAGGGCAGTGGAGAATGAGAGGTATTTGATTTTTTGATGTATGGAGCAATATATGAGGCCATTATACTGTATTGAGCATTATATGTGGTCCATTATGCTATCTGGAGCATTATAAGTAGTCCATTATACTGTATGGAGCAATATATGGGACCCATTATACTGTATGGAGGACTACGTGATTCCCATAATACTGTATGTAGGACTATGTGGTGCCCAATAATACTGTATGGAGGACTATGTGGTGCCCATATAATACTGTATGGAGGACTATGTGGTGTCTATAATACTGTATGGAGGACTACAAGGGGCACAATACTGTATGGAGAACTATGTGGTGCCCATAATACTGTATGTAGGACTATATTTATAGGGCTAAGTCTATGTGCACACGTTGCGAAATTGCCGCGGAAATTTCCACGGGAATTCCGCAACTTCCTGCCGCGGAAAATACGCTAGAATTCCGCATGCGTAATTCCCATGTATTTCCTGCGATAAACTAGCGTTTTTGCAAGCGTAATTAGTTTTGAAAAACAATTCAAAACCTTCATAACTATTAAATGTGGTCGGGAACTAGTTAGATAACCATCATAATTCCCCCACCCAATAATAGGGACAAATTAAATAATAGTGGAGTACTCAAAATATCATGTAATTCAAGAAAAAAGTTAGAGTAACCATAAACCACAATAGGATGTAAAAAAATGTAAATCTTTATTAATACAAGTTAAAAACAATATCACACATATATAAACACATAATAAAGGTAAGTATAAAAGGAATAATCCCAGTGTAGCGCAGAATGAAGCCCCCTTCATGTAAAGTGGCAGCGGAAAAAAGAGCCATATACTACCAATATGTAGCATAAACTGGACAACAAGGCATGCTGTGCTTAATATCCAAGGACAATATCTACATATGTCTAAGGCATCCAGATATAATATAAAGCATAGAGCCCAAAGTATTATGAATAATTCTAGCTCAAAAAGATACAAAATCAATCAATTCTGGGATAATACCCAGTATCTATAGTACTCATGCCACTTAGCCATGAGGGATATAGAATGCAGGGAGGGTGCTGCGCTCAACCCCGACGCGCGTTTCTCCTCGGCTTTCTCAAGGGGAAGTGCCTATCTATCCTCAAAATACCCATATATAAACGCCATGCTCCAGGTGTTACTGATCAGAGTCGGCGCATGCGCAGTGTGGCCACATGGTAACCGCGCGATGATTCGCCGCCATCAGAGAGCAGCGCGCGTGTGTGGTAATACCACTAGACGTCATAAACACGAGCGCGGCCCACAATATGATGGCCGGAGCATCGCGACCATTGACAGACACCGCGCATGCGCACAGGATCAGCGCCATTTTTTCGGAGACCTATTGTAGGCGGCCATACTAGTGCGGTCTAAACAAGTCATAAGACTGTTAAAAGGGACCAAATAATGGTGGGAGGAAGAAATGTAATTACTAAGACAAAAAGGGTCAAAGAAAGGTTCCCAATGTATAGTTATGATAATATATGAGGTGTCATAGAAAAATGCCATATAAACAGAGGTTCACTAAGGGTATAGTATTATACATCAATTACAGATAAATTCCACCTAATATAAAATAAAATACGTCCCAAAGAGGGAGGGAAAGTTCCCAAACACCACAGATCATATATATAAATACCATTATAATGCAACAATTAAATATTAGAATTGGAGTACCATTAACATGATGATATACAATAATACAGGTATCATATGATCGCCATTAAGTGGTGATGCAAAAAATGATTACAGATCCCTCTTTGATGTCTTGACACACTACAATAAACCGTACATAAAAAGATGTAGAACCACCCCACCCCTTCTCCCCCATATCATTAACCCCCCTTCAATAATGGCAGATCTTCAGTGAAACGTAGAAAATTCAGAATCAAAATACAGCAATATTTGTCCTCTAGGCGTCCAAATCATCCATGTTTCAGAGAAATCCCAGGCAACATGATCTCCTAGAGAGAACGACTGCTGATCCAACTAGTTGTAAAAAACGTTGTTAAACCAACTCTTCCGCATTCAGACATGGGCGTTAAAAAACAATAAAACTAAAAGATGAAGAAGGAAAAAACAGACATAGAAATTAAAAAACAATTCTAAAAAACACAGCTAAGGACACGGACACATATGTATACGAATAATCAAGCCTTGGCAGAAAAGGAAAAAGAGCCTTAGATTATAATCAAAATAAATATGATCCCAATAGAGATAAGAGAATTACAATAATAGTTAGAAGCCCAAGATATCAGGGCTAGTAGGTCGAACTCTAACCAAGGAAAGGGGCAAAGGTATTGGTTTTGTTCAAGCCTGCAGGGGCTAAAGTATCTAGCATCACAATCCACCTACACTCATGTTGTGCGAGAATCTTCTTGGTGTTGCCTCCACGAATGCCACAATCAATCCTGTCAATCCCACGGACTAATAAGCCCTTAGGATTGGCACTATGAAACAATTTAAAATGCTTCGGGAGGGTTTTTAAGCTGGAAATATCCTGAATATCTCTAGATGCCGCTATGTCCCTAACATGTTCGCGTACCCGGATTTTAAGTTCTCGGGACGTAAGACCAACGTATATTTTGTTACAGGGACACGTGGCATAATATACCACATTTGATGTGTTACATGTAATATAACTCTTAATGGAAAAAGTCTTTTTCCCATCAGACGTAGTAAAAGATGTAGTTTTACAAATGTTGGGACACGCAACACATCTCCCACAGGGAAAACATCCCTGTATACGGGTTGAGCCACGAACTGATGGTATTGTGGGTACATAGTGACTTTTTACTAGGTGATCTTTCAAATTCCAGCTACGTCTAGGGACGATTTTTGGCCGTGAAGGTAAATGTGCTGCCAAAGTGGTATCCGTATGTAAAATGGGCCAACATTTATCAAAAATTTCTCGCATTCGATCCCACTGGCAGTTTGATGTAGATACAAATCAAATAGTGTCCTTATTGGTGTCTTGCCGAATGCTAATGGGTTTAGCTAATAAATCATCACGCGAGGCCTGCTTGGCCCTCCTATACCTGTATTTGATACATCTATTACTATACCCTTTAGCCTTAAATCGATGCCCCAAATCCTTAGCCTGTTTTTCAAACATTCTCTCTGTAGAGCAAATACGCCTTGTTCTTAAAAATTGCCCCCTAGGGATGGCACGAATTATTGGTGGAATATGAGCAGAGGGCGCGTGCAGTAAAGAGTTTACCGCTGTCTCTTTACGGAACAAATCCGTTTGGTTCAGGCCTCCCGCATCAGCCCTGATTAGAACATCCAGGAATTCAATACTAGATCTATGCCATTTATAAGTAAATTTGAGATTAAAAGTGTTCAAATTTAGATGATGCATGAAATCCTGGAGATCAGATGACGACCCCTGCCAAATGGCAAAAACGTCATCGATATAGCGATACCAGCACTGCACATGGTTTACGGCAAGCGCCCCGCCCCCAAAGAAAACCTGCCTCTCCCAAAAACCGAGAAACAGGTTAGCATAGGACGGGGCGCAAGCCGCACCCATGGCAGTGCCACGCCTCTGCAAAAAAAACCGATCCTTAAAAACAAAGTAGTTATGAGACAGGACAAATTCCAAGAGTTCCATGAGGAATTCAAACCAATGTCCATCCTGACTCAACATCTCCAAATAAAAGCGCACTGCCGCCAATCCGTCCACATGATTAATCGACGTATACAGTGACTCAATGTCGATAGCCACAAGGATCACGTCATCCTCCAGGGTAATCCCATTAATCTTGTTCAACAAATCTGTGGTGTCCCTGACATAGGAGGGCAGCGTCTCGACAATAGGTTTCAAATAATAATCAATAAATTTACATGTCATATCGCATAGCCCCCCTATGCCAGCCACAATGGGACGACCCGGAGGATTGACTAGATCCTTGTGTACTTTGGGTAACAAATAAAAAGTTGGAACCCTTGGGTTCCTAGTCACGAGTCCATCAAATCTTTTTCCATCAAATTTTTTTAGGAATCAGGCCCGACTCCAATGCATTAAACAGTATTCTCTCCAAGGACTGAGCAAATGATACAGTGGGATTGTTCATTAATTGCTGATAAGTATCCTTGTTTTTTAACTGCCGAAAAGCCTCCTTCTCGTACTTATCAATGGGCCAGATAACAACATTTCCGCCTTTATCGGCAGCCTTAATAACTACATAATTGATCTGTTGTAACTCCTTCAGTGCCTTTCTTTGCTTAAATGACAAGTTGTCTCTATAGATATTTGTAGGGATCTTTTTAAATTCCTCAATCACCATTTTACAAAATATCTCAACTTGTGGGCATATCGATAAGGCAGGAAATGTCGTAGATCTGGGCATCACTGTTTTAGGAAACGTACCTGTAGATTCCATTTGTTGTTCTCTCAACAGGTCCTCAAGGGCCAACAATGCCTGATGCTCAATATCATTATCCACACCTGTATGCAAACGACATGCATTATGCAACTTGGTTAAAATTAGTTTTCGACAAAAAAGGTGTACATCTTTCACGGCTGTAAAGAAATTGAAGCCGTTACTAGGCGCGAAGGACAAGCCCAAACTCAGGAGGTCAAGTTGGTCATTAGAAATAACATGATTTGAAAGATTAATTACCTCCATGCCTTTGGGCTTAGTCTTGGCCCCATAAGTAGGTGAGGGATATACCTTCCTTCTTCCTGTATGACGACTTCTAGTGCTACGAGTATTCCTACTAGAGAAGTCTTTTACTGTGGCTCCAGATTTGGATGTCTGCCTTGATTCCTCGGCAGAGGCAAATGAGGACATGGAATCAGACCTAACTGCAGATGGGGAACGATCCCGTTTAGGAGTCGCCTTCCACCTGTATACTCTATTATCCTGAAAATCAAGAACATCCCTCTGGAACTTTTGTGATTTGTTCTTACAAATATCTTGTTCCCACTTAGTAAAGTCTCCATCCAACTCCTCCTGGAGTTTGGTTAAAGCATCGGAAGATAAGTTCTTTTTTAATTCTGATTGTAAAGCTTCTATCTCAGTCTCCAATATACCCAATTTGGTGCTATCAAGTTGGACTAATAATTCCATATATTCCTTAGAGCAGGGGTCCCCAACCGCCGGTCCGCGGCCCAGCACCGGGCCGTTGCAGTGCCCTTGCCGGTCCGCGGACACAAGGGGAGCCGGGGGGCGGTGCAGCAGCTGATACTCACCCTGCATCCCGCGGCGGCCTCATCCCGCGGCGGCTTCATCCAGCTCTGAGCGGTCACGTGCTACCGCTCATTTAAGGTCATGAATATGGACGCCACTCATCTCCCATAGGCGTGGCGTCCATATTCATGAACCTTAATGAGCGGTAGCACGTGACCGCTCCGCACAGGAAGAAGCTGAAGCGCCGCGAGATGCAGGGACGTGCAGCGACGGGAAGGAAGTTCAGCGACGTGAGGGTAAGTATGATGGGGAGGATGGGGGAGCCAAGCGGAGCCATAAATATAAGGGAGAGAGAGTGGGAGCGGAGCCATATACACAGGGGAGGGAGAATGGGAGCGGAGCCATATACACAGGGGAGGGAGAGTGGGAGCGGAGCCATATACACAGGGGAGAGAGAGTGGGAGCGGAGCCATATATACAGGGGAGGGAGAATGGGAGCGGAGCCATATATACAAGGGAGGGAGAATGGGAGCGGAGCCATATATACAAGGGAGGGAGAATGGGAGCGGAGCCATATACACAGGGGAGGGAGAGTGGAAGCAGAGCCATATATACAGGAGGGAGAGTGGGAGCAGAGCCATGTATACAAGGGAGGGAGAGTGGGAGCGGAGCCATATATACAAGGGAGGGAGAGTGGGAGCGGAGCCATATATATTCAAGGGAGGGAGAGTGGGAGCGGAGCCATATATACAAGGGAGGGAGAGTGGAAGCAGAGCCATATATACAAGGGAGGGAGAGTGGGAGCGGAGCCATATATACAAGGGAGGGAGAGTGGAAGCAGAGCCATATATACAAGGGAGGGAGAGTGGGAGCGGAGCCATATATACAAGGGAGGCCGGGAGAGTGGGAGCGGAGCCATGTATACAAGGGAGGGAGAGTGGGAGTGGAGCCATGCATACAGGATGGGACAGGGGAGCCATGCATACAACAGGGGGAGCCACACAGAGCTGGACGGGGGGGACCACACATACATTTTCTGATGATTAGAAAATAATCAGCATGTACAGTACTCCAGTACAATTGTTCTTAAGTGCTCAATGCTCCATTTCCTTGTAGGTTCCAATCATCATTAGCAGTGACGGTCATCAGTAGAAGTAGCCCAGTGCTCCCACTGAAACAGAGAAACAAGCCAGGTGCTCCCACTCATTCAAAACCTATGGTGAGTTGAGTCACATTAAAAATGTTATAATTAAATGATAAATATGCACTGCTAAACTACAACTGCGTCCATAGCCCCGCCCCCTTATGACCAAAGCCCCGCCCCTGTCACACCTCCATCCCCGCCCTGCCGGGCCATGGAAGAATGGTCTTGGTTCAAGCCGGTCCCTGGTGCAAAAAAGGTTGGGGACCACTGCCTTAGAGGATCTTGTAGAGATCCTTTCCCAGTTATCTCTAAAAGAGACATCATCTATAGGGAAAGCTGGGAATAACTGAATACGTAATCCCCGAGGGATCAGTCCCTTGCTGAGATATTTTTCCAGGAACGCTTTATTCCCCAATAGCTTGGTTCTTTTTAATAAGAGATTTTTTTAACCGTATGGTCTGTTCCTTAATGTCCTTAAGCTGTGAATCTAAAATCACCGGAGATTTATCCTTAAACACCTCATTAAGCCGCGTCAGCCACGATTGGTCACGGCACGAAAGTCCATCTGTTTTGAATTCCAGCTGTGGATAACACAGTAACAAACAGTATTGAAAAACAATTCAAAACCTTCATAACTATTAAATGTGGTCGGGAACTAGTTAGATAACCATCATAATTCCCCCACCCAATAATAGGGACAAATTAAATAATAGTGGAGTACTCAAAATATCATGTAATTCAAGAAAAAAGTTAGAGTAACCATAAACCACAATAGGATGTAAAAAAATGTAAATCTTTATTAATACAAGTTAAAAACAATATCACACATATATAAACACATAATAAAGGTAAGTATAAAAGGAATAATCCCAGTGTAGCGCAGAATGAAGCCCCCTTCATGTAAAGTGGCAGCGGAAAAAAGAGCCATATACTACCAATATGTAGCATAAACTGGACAACAAGGCATGCTGTGCTTAATATCCAAGGACAATATCTACATATGTCTAAGGCATCCAGATATAATATAAAGCATTGAGCCCAAAGTATTATGAATAATTCTAGCTCAAAAAGATACAAAATCAATCAATTCTGGGATAATACCCAGTATCTATAGTACTCATGCCACTTACCCATGAGGGATATAGAATGCAGGGAGGGTGCCGCGCTCAACCCCGACGCGCGTTTCGCCTCGGCTTTCTCAAGGGGAAGTGCCTATCTATCCTCAAAATACCCATATATAAACGCCATGCTCCAGGTGTTACTGATCAGAGTCGGCGCATGCGCAGTGTGGCTACATGGTAACCGCGCGATGATTCGCCGCCATCAGAGAGCAGCGCGCGTGTGTGGTAATACCACTAGATGTCATAAACATGCGCGCGGCCCACAATATGATGGCCGGAGCATCGCGACCATTGACAGACACCGCGCATGCGCACAGGATCAGCGCCATTTTTTCGGAAACCTATTGTAGGCGGCCATACTAGTGCGGTCTAAACAAGTCATAAGACTGTTAAAAGGGACCAAATAATGGTGGGAGGAAGAAATGTAATTACTAAGACAAAAAGGGTCAAAGAAAGGTTCCCAATGTATAGTTATGATAATATATGAGGTGTCATAGAAAAATGCCATATAAACAGAGGTTCACTAAGGGTACAGTATTAAACATCAATTACAGATAAATTCCACCTAATATAAAATAAAATACGTCCCAAAGAGGGAGGGAAAGTTCCCAAACACCACAGATCATATATATAAATACCATTATAATGCAACAATTAAATATTAGAATTGGAGTACCATTAACATGATGATATACAATAATACAGGTATCATATGATCGCCATTAAGTGGTGATGCAAAAAATGATTACAGATCCCTCTTTGATGTCTTGACACACTACAATAAACCGTACATAAAAAGATGTAGAACCACCCCACCCTTTCTCCCCCATATCATTAACCCCCCTTCAATAATGGCAGATCTTCAGTGAAACGTAGAAAATTCAGAATCAAAATACAGCAATATTTGTCCTCTAGGAGTCCAAATCATCCATGTTTCAGAGAAATCCCAGGCAACATGATCTCCTAGAGAGAACGACTGCTGATCCAACTAGTTGTAAAAAACGTTGTTAAACCAACTCTTCCGCATTCAGACATGGGCGTCAAAAAACAATAAAACTAAAAGATGAAGAAGGAAAAAACAGACATAGAAATTAAAAAACAATTCTAAAAAACACAGCTAAGGACACGGACACATATGTATATGAATAATCAAGCTTTGGCAGAATGCGAGAAATTTTTGATAAATGTTGGCCCATTTTACATACGGATACCACTTTGGCAGCACATTTACCTTCACGGCCAAAAATCGTCCCTAGACGTAGTTGGAATTTGAAAGATCACCTAGTAAAAAGTCACTATGTACCCACAATACCATCAGTTCGTGGCTCAACCCGTATACAGGGATGTTTTCCCTGTGGGAGATGTGTTGCGTGTCCCAACATTTGTAAAACTACATCTTTTACTACGTCTGATGGGAAAAAGACTTTTTCCATTAAGAGTTATATTACATGTAACACATCAAATGTGGTATATTATGCCACGTGTCCCTGTAACAAAATATACGTTGGTCTTACGTCCCGAGAACTTAAAGTCCGGGTACGCGAACATGTTAGGGACATAGCGGCATCTAGAGATATTCAGGATATTTCCAACTTAAAAACCCTCCCGAAGCATTTTAAATTGTTTCATAGTGCCAATCCTAAGGGCTTATTAGTCTGTGGGATTGACAGGATTGATTGTGGCATTCGTGGAGGCAACACCAAGAAGATTCTCGCACAACATGAGTGTAGGTGGATTGTGATGCTAGATACTTTAGCCCCTGCAGGCTTGAACGAAACCAATACCTTTGCCCCTTTCCTTGGTTAGAGTTTGACCTACTAGCCCTGATATCTTGGGCTTCTAACTATTATTGTAATTCTCTTATCTCTATTGGGATCATATTTATTTTGATTATAATCTAAGGCTCTTTTTCCTTTTCTGCCAAGGCTTGATTATTCATATACATATGTGTCCGTGACCTTAGCTGTGTTTATTAGAATTGTTTTTTAATTTCTATGTCTGTATTTTCCTTCTTCATCTTTTAGTTTTATTGTTTTTTAACGCCCATGTCTGAATGCGGAAGAGTTGGTTTAACAACGTTTTTTACAACTAGTTGGATCAGCAGTCGTTCTCTCTAGGAGATCATGTTGCCTGGGATTTCTCTGAAACATGGATGATTTGGACGCCTAGAGGACAAATATTGCTGTATTTTGATTCTGAATTTTCTACGTTTCACTGAAGATCTGCCATTATTGAAGGGGGGTTAATGATATGGGGGAGAAGGGGTGGGGTGGTTCTACATCTTTTTATGTACGGTTTATTGTAGTGTGTCAAGACATCAAAGAGGGATCTGTAATCATTTTTTGCATCACCACTTAATGGCGATCATATGATACCTGTATTATTGTATATCATCATGTTAATGGTATTCCAATTCTAATATTTAATTGTTGCATTATAATGGTATTTATATATATGATCTGTGGTGTTTGGGAACTTTCCCTCCCTCTATGGGACGTATTTTATTTTATATTAGGTGGAATTTATCTGTAATTGATGTATAATACTATACCCTTAGTGAACCTCTGTTTATATGGCATTTTTCTATGACACCTCATATATTATCATAACTATACATTGGGAACCTTTCTTTGACCCTTTTTGTCTTAGTAATTACATTTCTTCCTCCCACCATTATTTGGTCCCTTTTAACAGTCTTATGACTTGTTTAGACTGCACTAGTATGGCCGCCTACAATAGGTCTCCGAAAAAATGGCGCTGATCCTGTGCGCATGCGCGGTGTCTGTCAATGGTCGCGATGCTCTGGCCATCATATTGTGGGCCGCGCGCGTGTTTATGACATCTAGTGGTATTACCACACACGCGCGCTGCTCTCTGATGGCGGCGAATCATCGCGCGGTTACCATGTGGCCACACTGCGCATGCGCCGACTCTGATCAGTAACACCTGGAGCATGGCGTTTATATATGGGTATTTTGAGGATAGATAGGCACTTCCCCTTGAGAAAGCCGAGGCGAAACGCGCGTCGGGGTTGAGCGCGGCACCCTCCCTGCATTCTATATCCCTCATGGGTAAGTGGCATGAGTACTATAGATACTGGGTATTATCCCAGAATTGATTGATTTTGTATCTTTTTGAGCTAGAATTATTCATAATACTTTGGGCTCTATGCTTTATATTATATCTGGATGCCTTAGACATATGTAGATATTGTCCTTGGATATTAAGCACAGCATGCCTTGTTGTCCAGTTTATGCTACATATTGGTAGTATATGGCTCTTTTTTCCGCTGCCACTTTACATGAAGGGGGCTTCATTCTGCGCTACACTGGGATTATTCCTTTTATACTTACCTTTATTATGTGTTTATATATGTGTGATATTGTTTTTAACTTGTATTAATAAAGATTTACATTTTTTTACATCCTATTGTGGTTTATGGTTACTCTAACTTTTTTCTTGAAGCGTAATTAGTTTGCAGAATGCTAGCGTTTTCCAAGCAATCTATAGCATCGCTTGGAAAACTGATTGACAGGTTGGTCACACTCGCTATACATAGTGTTTGACAAGTGTGACCAACTTTTTACTATTGAGAAAACCCAAAACAAAAAACAAATATCCTAAAATAAAAAAGTAAAAAATAAAATGCAAAAATTGCATGAAGGTAGTAATAATAATAAGGGTATTTAGTAAACATAATTTTGATCAAAAGAATGTACAAGCCATCCCGCCACGTCAAGGCAACCCTTGTGGTACAGTACTAACTCTTGTATTTAAAACCTTTACACTTGTCAAGTGACGTAAATGTGAACAAGGACTGAGGGACTGAGCCACCAGTAAAGCATAGGCCAGACAGGATGGATGTTCCATCTCAGAAGCAGGGCGGTCACACCCTTAGATGCACAGAATGCACATTGAACTAAATGAGAAACTGGGTCTGAGCTGAAAAAGTAAATTAATGTGTATGCAAAATGTAAATGCATATAAATACATGACCTTTACACAGAGAAAACCAAAAACAAAAAGCAAATATCCTAAAATAAAAAAGTAAAAAATAAATTGCAAAAATTGCATGACGGTAGTAATAATAATAAGGGTATTTAGTAAACATAATTTTGATCAAAAGAATGTACAAGCCATCCCGCCATGTCACGGCAACCCTTGTGGGACAGTCCTAACTCTCATTTTTACTATTGAGGCTGCCTATGCAGCATCAGTAGTAAAAAGATATAAAGTTAAAAATAATTTTAAAAAAAGGTGTTTCTCACCTTCTGGCGTCCCACACAGCATCCCCAGGCCTCAGCGATGCTCACGCCAAGTCCCTTTCCCAGCGATGCCTTTCTTTTAACAGGGATATGGTACCCAGAGCCTGGAGGAGAATCTACTCTCCTCAGACCGTGGGTACCATCCGTACATGTTCCGCTTACTTTGCGCATGGTGGGCATAGCCACATGCTGAAAGTAAGCGGAATAATGCATTCCTATGTGTGCGGAATTCCCGTGATTCAACACAAAGAATGAGCATGCTGTGTATTTTTCCACGATGCGATTTTGCCGCTGAAAAATACGCAGCATTAATACAGCATGTGTGGAATGCCATTGAATTCAATTGGTTGCTTATTCTATGCGTTTTTGCCGTGTTTACGCGGCAAAAAAGCGAGGCAAAAACACAAAATTCGCAGGAATTCCGGACGTGTGCACATAGCCTAATGGTGGTCCAAGTCTGGGAGGCTGAAGGCAATCCGAGTCTGAAACTGGGGAGGCTGAAGGTTGTCCGAGTGACTGAGTCTTTGGGGGGCTGAAGGCGATCCGAGTCTGGTGGGCTGAAGGCAATCCGAGTCTGGTGGGCTGAAGGCGATCTGAGTCTGGTGGGCTGAAGGTGATCTGAGTCTGGGGGGTTGAAGGTGGTCTGATTTTGGAGGGCTGGAGATAGTTCAAGCCTGGGGGCTTACACTCCTTACTACAGGTGTCACGCAATGCCTAGGGACTGTGGGCACCCACCTGATCCCTCGAACTTTAGGGCACCCTAGTCTCTGTCCCCCAGATTACCACAGAAGTTGGAGACGCTGGGGTTACGTGCTTTCCTATACTCCTATATAAAT
This sequence comes from Dendrobates tinctorius, assembly GCF_039654945.1. Taxonomy (NCBI): domain Eukaryota; kingdom Metazoa; phylum Chordata; class Amphibia; order Anura; family Dendrobatidae; genus Dendrobates; species Dendrobates tinctorius. The sequence goes on from NW_027361754.1 coordinate 6,172,974, forward strand.
CTGTTGTTAGTTCATTTTCCCCTTCGTCACTGAGGTCTGGTGAACTCCCTATTCTGGTGAAGGAAGGTAGTGAGCCTGAATATCAGGCACCTGAGCCTAATGAGGATGATTGGCTGAGTGGAGTCACGGACTGGATATAAGGCTGCCGACGCCCTTCTGCCCTGCGGGTGATTTCTCTGTGGACTTCTAGGACACCAGTCTGATTCCTGCTCCTCTAAAGCTAAGTTTTCTGTTTTGCCTGTTAGCATTTTTGTTTTGTTTTTTGTTTTCCTTGCTTTTCTGTATTCTGCCATTCCCTGCTGGGGTGAGCTGAATCTCCTTTTGCCTGTTGCTCTGTCTTCAGAATATTCCTGAGTACTGACTTAGCTTTTTTGAAGCCTAGCGTCTTCAGGGCCTTTTTCACTGTCAGTCTATTGGCTCTTATTTTCATAGGGTTTTTCACGGATTGCAGACAGCAGCCTTCCTGTCCTTTTCTATCTAGCTAGCTTGGGCCCCGTCTTTGCTCAGTCTATCTTTCTGTCTGTGTTAGTATTTTCATCTTGCTTCACCGTCATTATATGTTGGGGGCTGCCTATTGCTTTGGGGTCTGCTCTGGGGCAGTTTAGATTCCCCCTTTCTTTCTTTAGGCCTATTTAATTCTCCGGCTGTGATCGAGGGGTCTAGGGCATCGTAGGAACCCCGCACGGCTACTGCTAGTTGTGTTGATAGGTTCAGGGGTCTGCAATTCGATAGCTGCCAACTTCTCTGGTTTTCTGGACTTAGCTAGCATTTCTGTTTTTGCCTCCTACGGTGACTCAATCATAACATTAATCCTTAACTGTTCCCTCCCCCACCAAGAGGGGTATGAGGCTGAAGTGTATAGGATAACACTAACCAGACAGAAAAGTGAAAACAGACAGGCATGAAAGAAAACTACAATCATGCAAAATACACTACCAAAAACATAGACACAGACTAAACCAAATAGGTGAGAATAAGTATAAGATATCAAAACAACTCCCAGAACAAACTCTTCAAACACCTACTCAAAACACTAAACTCTCCCCTTCAACTCCAAACCAGGCAGTAAGAACTATCACTGGCAATTCTCAAGTGCCAATAGTGAACTTATATATCAGAAGGGAATGGCCAACACTGAACAGCTGAGGCAATTCAAGATGGAGAGCTCCAGGAGATCAACTCTACTAATTAACCCATGTAATGATAAAGCAAAGGAAAAACCTGTACTGCTTAATAGGATGGTGAAGCAGTTCTAATCAGTGCAGGATTTTGTTTGACCAGATGCTGTGATCTTCTGTCGCGGTATGCCCATGACAGCAGGAACTCAGGTGTGGAGAAGCTCCTCAGGTTAAACCTAAATCTCCAGTGATCCCCTGCAGGAAACTATAACTGTGCATTGTAGAAGTGCAGGAATCCACATTATAGTGGTTGTTTATAATGCATAAAAGTCACCATAGTAATGGGAAATGGCTGATGTTCTCCCAGTAAGTAAGCAAGGTTAGTATTATTATTATTTATCATTATAACGCCATTTTTTCCATGGCGCTTTACATGTGAGGAGGGGTATACATAATAAAAACAAGTACAGTAATCTTAAACGATACAAGTCACGATGGGTACAGGAGGAGAGAGAACCCTGCCCACAGGGGCTCAAAATCTACAAGTATGGATGTATTATTAGACAGCAGTGCATGGTGGGAGCTCAGCCACTAGGTCACATGACTGACTGGGAAGGAGCTAATCTTCTGTCTGTCCAAGGACAAAATTTGAAAGTAGCAAAGCTACTCTTCATTTGGTTTTGGATGTAAATGGGTCATCCCATATCAATATATGATGAAATACTCACTGCTCCAACTAAGTCAGATCCAATGTTTTTTTCTTTCCCACTCCCACATATTGCGCTACTTTATATTCGTCAATGGTAATTGGTGACAGTCCTGATTTTGTAGTGGCCGTTCTGCAAACAGAAGTGTTAAAGATGTGGGGATTACGTACACCCGCCCACAAGTGGGTATTCTATGCCATTTTGTGGTAATTCCATGGATGGGGCTTAGATGTTCTGCCTTGAACTATTAAATTATGATAATACTTATAGTGTCCTATCCTTAAAACTACATTTCCCATGAGTCTTCACTAATCTCAGTGTACAGACTAAGCACTGCCACGGCCTCGCTCTGCCCTGCGTGTTATATAATATATAGCCTTGTAGTCACTCCCCCCAGGACCGCCAGGAAATGTCACATGATGAAATGTGGATGCTGATTGGACGACAGCTCGGATTCCTTCTTATTTTATCGTTTGTCTATATTATTTTAGCAATTTTTGCATTTTCTGATAGTCATTATTGCTTTTCTGAAGTGTTTGTAACTAGTCCAGGGTGTCGCAGATTTACATCCAGAGATTAAAAAAATTAGAAATGCTGAATGTGGCCTTGCCTGGAGCTGCAACTAAATTATTAAAACTTCATTTTGATTTTAAGTAGTACAGCATCTTGTAGCAATTATCTGTGGATTATGGTACTAATTCTATAGAATAACTGTATACGATTATCTCCCCTCTTCTGATCGGAGCTGCACACGACCTTCTCTCCAGGAGGATTATCCCCTGTCAATGGCTGCTTAGACAAGTTTTGGCTGGAGAACAGCCAATGAGTCGTCATAGTCAAATGTTCCTCTATTCTCCAACATGTTTTTACGTCTCCGTGCTCAGTACTATTGATCTACTGATCTGGGTCCTTGGCTTCTCTTATGTGTAATGTGGCTCCTACAGAATCTTAGGGTTGCAGCTGTTATTTCATATGGAGGAATATAAATATCTGCTACTCACAGAGTTCATTAAGCAATATTTATTACACTAAATCATTGGACGGAAGGACACTATACTGTATCTCCTTATGGAGACTGCCAAAGTGGAACAGGGAGGCAACGCTCCCTGGGAAAACACATGCAAATGAGCTCTCCTTAGGGAATGCTGCTCTCCGGTGCCACCTATTGGAGGTAGTTACTCTACTAATGAATGTCTGACCCTTTAACGAGCCTTACCCAGTGACTAAGAATATAATCCAAATCAGAGTCTTCTCCAAAAAGGAAAGAAACATCTTTTTTGGGTGTTTAGACAAGGTTTTGGTTGACTTGGTAAGAAATCTGGGACCTAGTGCAAAAATAGCACTATAACCTTTTGGGACTCCATCAGATAGGGGGCAAAGTGAGGAGGTGGTGTGTGAGTGGCAGCCACTGCATGTCCGATCTTTTAGGTATGATGCGATTCAAGATAGGGCCAAGTCTGTGATGCCAAGAAATGAGAGGGTCTGAAGTAATAGAGAGTGATCAAATTACAGACCTTTCCATTCTTTGTAGGTTGGAAAACTTGCAAAATCGGCAGTTTATCAAATACTTATTTTCCCCACTGTGTATATGCGTATAATCCACCAAGAGAAGCAGATAGCACTCACCGGTCTACTATCTTCCTTCCCAATACAATTGCGGACCAAAACTTCCCTCAGACTAGTGCTACATTTGCACGAAATCAGGGGTCCCCTTGCTACAATTTCCGCCAATTCCTTATCCCATTCCAGGATGTGCCAATTTTTCCTTATAGAGGCACGAATTTGACGATCCATGGGGCCTTATTGAAAGCAAAATGTTAGCCTTTTATCCTTGTTCTTAGTAGTACTATTTCTCTCAAAGGCTCTGTTTTCAATAACTCCCTCCCCATCTACTCTATCCAAAGCGGTCTTCAACAGTGTTTCTGGGTATCCCCTTTGTCTAAATCTACCATATAACTCCACAGATTGTGTGTTATAACCTGCATCTGTATTATTAACCCTTCGCACTCTGAGGAATTGGCTATATGGCAGGGACTTTTGTGTATAGGGTGGATGGAAACTTTTATAATGCATCTTCAAATTTGTTGCTGTTGTTTTTCTAAATAAAAATGTACATACTGCCCCATCTATAATTTTCACTGAAACGTCCAGAAGATCCAACTGTGAGCTACCGAAAACAGATGTAAATGACATGTTCATGGTGTTATTATTAATTAGGAATACAAAGGCCTCAAACGTGTCCCTAGGGCCATCCCACATCACAAAAATGTCATCGACATACTGTATCTGAGGTATAATTTGATGTGCTTGAGGAAAATGTTATAAGCTGAATAGATAAATCTCTCCTCAAATAATCCGAGAAATAAATTAGCAAAAATGCATGCTGCCGGAGTCCCCATCGCAGTCCCAACACTTTGTAGGTACCACATATCCAAAAACATGAACGCATTGTGTATGAGAATGAAATTAAAGGGAATCTGTCACCCCTTTTTTGAGATATCATATAATGATATCATTCAATTGTGTGTCACATAAGGATTCTCGTAGTACTTTTGCTTCCCCCTGACCCCGCACCTTTCATGCATAAATACCTTTTTATATCGGTTCAGATGTATGTAAACTGCCGCTGTCCGGTCTGCTGGGCGGGGCTTATTCACCTGCTCCCCCCTCCCTGTCTTGCTCTACGCATTTCTTCTTGTGTAGAGCAAGACAGGGAGGGGGGAGCAGTTGAATAAGCCCCGCCCATCGGAGCGGACCGTCACAGTTTACATACATCTGAACCGATATAAAAAAGGTATTTATGCATGAAAGGTGCAGGGTCAGGGGGAAGCAAAAGTACTAAGAGAATCCTTATGTGACACACAATTGAATGATATTATTATATGATATCTCAAAAAAGGGGTGACAGATTCCCGTTAACCCCCCTCACGTACAAAATCAATGGTGTTCAAAATTTCTCTAAGGGCTTCAACCGCTACTTTCAACCTGTTTGCCATGTGAAATTTTGTATTACTGTATGTCTAGAAAAGCATTGGTGTCTTTGATGCAAGATGGAATATCTTTTAATAACGGACGCAACAACCCATCCATGTACTGGCACAGGGGTTCTGTGACTGACCCTATCCCAGATACTGTGGGGCATCCTAGAGGTGAGGTTATGGATTTGTGTATTTTTGGAACGTGGTACCAATGTGGTCTGGTGGGGAACTCCGGGAGCAGCCTCTCCGCTTTTTCTGAGGGATGACCCCCAAATCCACATATTTCCTCGTATTGGGAAGGAAGATAGTAATTGGTTGAATCCAGGAATTCCCAAGGGCAATCACAAGTGTGGTCACTGTCCATACTGTAAATTTCACATGATGGATAGAGTGATTCGTATGGGGGAGATGAGTCATTCAGTTTCTGAGTTCATCACATGTAAGACCGACCATGTAGTGTATGTTGTTTTCTGTCCGTGTAAGTATTACTACATAGGAAAAACTATACGGCCTTTGTACGTGCGTTTTAGGGAGCATTACAAGTCTATTTTATCAGGAAAAGGAGTACCCCGTTTAATTAGTCATATCAAAGAGATGCATGCAGGAGATCCTAATGTACTATCATTTGCAGGCTTGGAGAAGGTGACTTTGCCCCCACAAGGTGGTAATTTGCATAGGTTGCTACTTAGACAGGAAGCTAGGTGGATCATGCATACTTGTGCAATGGGCCCTATTGGATTAAATGATAGGGTGGACAAGTCCATTTTTTTGAGAAAACATTCGCTCTGTAATACTGCATGTTTCAGTGTGCATGTTTTTTTTGTAAAACATATCCTATGGTAATGGTTGCAAAAATGGTTTTTGTATATATAAAAAACCTTTTTCTAGCAGGTGTGTTTTTGATGTGAATTTCTACTTGGAGTAGAAATTTTACAGGTATATGCTATCCTTAGAAACAAGTTTGTATATAGAATGCTGTGTATAAGGTATTTTTCTTGCCTGTTAACTCTTTTTCCCACCTGTATTCGTATAACTGTACAGTATGTTTTCATGCATGCTTAATGTCGATTTTAATTGTTTGTATGTTTCACGTCACTATGGCTGCAGCTGTGGAAGGAGGAGCGATATGGTGACGGGTTATTTCCTTCCCCCGTCACATCCTTCCACTAATTGACCTGTGGAAGCGCTAGTTGGCGCGAAACGGCCGTCGTCAAGTTTCTGCCCACTCCCGTCCTTACTCCCCCAGCCAACATGCTTTTTTATTGCTAATAAACAGCGGAATTTCTACAAAAGACTGGTGAGTGCTATCTGCTTCTCTTGGTGGATTTATTACACTGTGTTTTCTAGGACAAGCACCCGAGGTCATGAGGCAAAGTCTGCAGCATGGTATGATACCGACAGCATAGGATTTCAGCAGTACTGGCGGTGCCGTCCGTCTTTTTTCTTGCAGCCTAGTAGTGGGTATATATGTATATGTGTGTATAAATATATATATAACACTTTCTCTAATAAATTAATATAATGGATAAAAATTAGTGATGCAATACCTACAAAGAACCCTGATGCACGTTTCACTTTAGCTTTTTCAGGAGATACCAACATTGCTCACTGGCCACCTTTAAATAGAGAACCCAATTGTGGTCACTGAACCAGATGCGCATGTGTGCCGCGGCAAACCCTGGAAATGTAAGTTTCACATCTGGCATTCAAGGAAAGTGCTCGTCAGAGAGAAATCTCTGAGTGATGCCATAGAAATATGCACTCCTTTAGTTGACGTTATCAAGGTAAAAAAACGTGGGAGTCACTTGGCACATGCAAAAGTCAGCAGCCATTGTATGTAAGCCGAATGCAGAATGCTAAGAGGTATCGGCCACTGGACCCTAGGTTTCCTAGGAAACCTACGGTGAAAAGCTCTGACCAAACGATCAGCCTTCACCGAATGAGCCGGAATCAAGGATCTATCTTCGTGTCTGTATCCCCTCCAGTGAACCAGATATTGGAGGGAATTTCGGACTCTCTGAGAATCCACAATTCTCTGCACCTCGTACTCCAAACCTCCATCAACAGAGACAGGAGGAGGAAAAGAGACAGACAACACAGACAGAACAACCTTCTTTAACAGGGATTTGTGATAACATTGGAGACATGAAAGAACTGTGGAAGCTTTAATCTAAAGACAACAGGATTTACTATCTCATACGGGCCAATGAATTTCGGGCCCAACTTTGCCGAAGGTACTTTTAACCTTATATTCTTGGACGATAACCAAACTTTATCCCCAACTTTAAAAGTGAAACCCACCAAACATTTCCTATCGGCCTTACGTTTTTGCCGAAACTGAGCCACCTCAATATTCCTCTGAACCTCCCTCCAAACATCCCCAAGTTTCTGAATAGTCACCTACACTCCAGGGCATCAAGAACTTATCCTAATGAATTCACCAAAATGAGGATGATAACCATAATTACAAAAGAAAGGAGAGGTTCCAGTGGACTGATTGACCCAACTGTTAAAGGTGAACTCAGCAAGAGGCAAAAATGAGGACCAGTCCTCCTGCTGAGCAGCCACAAAACATCTTAAAATTTGTTCTAGCGAATGATTCGTCCTCTCTGTCTGACCGTTTGTCTCAGGGTGATAAGCAGAGGAAAAAGACAAATCAATCCCCAACTTCCTACAAAATGTCCTCCAGAATTTAAAGACAAATTACACCCCCTTTTAGATACAGTGTTTAAAGGAATGACATGCAGTCTCACCACATGATTGATAAATAACCTGGAAAGTGTTTCAGCATTAGGTAACCCTGATAATGGAACAAAGTGAGCTTGTTTACTGAATCAGTCAACCACCACCCAAGTAACCGCTTTTTCTACCAGATAAAGGCAAATCCATAATGAAGTCCATGGACAAATGAGTCCATGGTCTTTCTGGAATAGGCATTGGAGCCAATTCCCCAGCCGACCGGTTATGACAGACTTTTTAGCGCGTGCGCAGATCTCACAAGCAGATACAAATTCCTTAACATCGTTAAGCATGGATGGCCACCAAGAGTCTAACAACAGCTTTCTATGTAGCTGTCAGGAACACCGCACTGCACTTGCTCACTGAGCCAGTGCGCATGTCCTGAGTACAAAAACAGTGCTCAAAGATACCTGTGGAGCGGGCAGCAGCGGTGATGATGCATGCTCCAGGACCTGAAGCACGTGACTGCTGGGGGCGTGGCCTAAGCTCCACAGAGCTAGAAGCTGCAGGGAAACTCCTAGAAAGGCAACTACAGGACAATGTTACCAAGGGGCATAGACAGAGACAGAAACCAGATCAAGCCGGGACAAAGCACAAGATAGCAGGACAGTACCAAAGGGTTAGACAGAGCGAATAGTCAGGACGTAGCAATAGATCAGAAAACCAGAACGGGCAATAGGGACAAACTGCAACGGAGTAACAATAGCCAAGCCAGGAGGTCAGAACCGGAGAAGACAATAGTACCAAAACGAGAGACGGAGTACAGAGTGAGGGAACAGGCTGGGTCATACACGGGAATCAAACAAGCAATGCAAAATACACGCACACCAGGGGGTCGGTTAGACACACAGCCAGAATAACAGTATAGCTGACAGAGAATGCTAGTCTGGAGTGAGTATAAATACTCCTGCCAGATCCAAAGAGAGGCCGGCAAAAGTTAACCCTGTGAGAACAGGACATTAACCATGTCCTAACCATGACAATACCCCCCTCTTAATGGTGGGCCACTGGACCCCCAGGTTTCTCAGGGTATCTGACATGAAAAGCCCGCACCAGTCGATCAGTGTGCACCGAACTGGCCGGGACCCATGACCGATCCTCCACGGAATATCCCTTCCAATGAATAAGGTACTGAAGTCTCCGGCGCACCCACCGTGAATCAATGATGCGCCCTACCTCGTACTCCAGTTGAACCTCTACCAACACTGGTGGAGCCACAGATGAGGGATCTTCTCTAACTGTCCCCACACGTTTTAATAGGGACCTGTGGAAGACGTTAGATATTTTGAAGGAGGTTGGCAACTGTAATCTGTATGCCACTGGGTTGATCACCTCTACAATCTTGTATGGGCCAATAAATTTTGGGCCCAACTTCGTAGAGGGTATTTTAAGTTTGATGTTACGGGTGGACAACCAGACTTTTTCCCCCACTGTTAACGCAGGACCCAACCCACTCCTCCTGTCCGCAAAATGTTTATACTTCTTCTGGGCTTTGGAGATGTTCCCCTGCACCTCCCTCCAGAGGGTTTTTAACTGTTGTACCGTCCCCTCGGCACCAGGGCAATCCGAATCCATACAGGAAAATTCCCCAAACTGCGGAACGAACCCATAATTGACCTGAAAGGGAGACTTTCCGGTAGACTGATTAATACGATCTCCTTGAGAAAGCGCTACCTGTAAGCGCGAAACGCGCGTCGGAGATGTTACCACAGTCTGGGGTACCTGAGCACCATTAGGTAAGCGTCCTTATTACTAGATTTCCCATTTGCTACTACTGTATCGTTGGCGGTTTTTGGGACCGTTATTGTTTACTCTTTTTCATTATGCCTCACATGCCTTGGCTGTGTGATATTTATTGTGTTCACATGTAGGCAGCAGTTGCTGGTCCATACTCTGGCAGGACTTACCCATTGTAGGGGGCCCTCGTGCAACAACGCCCTATATGTGATTTCCTAATGGAAATTTTCACACAGCTTGGGGTATTTGAACGCTTCAATTAACTGTTCCCACTGTTATCCAATATGGAACCGCTAATCCTTTTGGGACCATTATCATCTTATTTTTCCCTTTGTTATGCTCAGTTTGCCCCTACCTTTTTGACATTCATTATGGTCATGACCTCCACATGTTTTTGCATGCTGGTAGTGGCATCCTGTTTGCATTTTTCTTAGGGTCCATCTATGGGTGTCTCTTGCGTTACGATGCTCATTTTGATTTCCATACTTCTCCTTTCCTGGCTCTTGGTGTCATACTTTACATGCAACTATGCTATGATTACTGTATGTATTTTTTCTGTATTTTGGTATTAATAAAATTTGATATTTTTATACATAATTTTGGATTTGAGTACTCCGTCTCTCCTGGTTTGTATGATTAATACGACAGTTGAATGCAAATTCTGCCATGGGCAATACCTCACCCCAGTTTTCCTGTCTGGAGAAGGCCAGGCATCTCAGAATCTGCTCCAACGACTAGTTGGTGCGTTCAGTCTGTCCATTGGATTCCAGGTGATAGGCAGAGGAGATTGACAACGTGACCCCCAACTTCATACAAAACGCTCTCCAAAACCTGGACACAAATTGCACACCCCTGTCCGACACCACGTTCACCACTCCATGCAATCCAACAATGTGCAGTATAAACAAGCGTGCCAAGGTTTCCACAGATGGTAACGCAGGTAATGGCACAAAGTGAGCTTGCTTAGAAAATCTATCAACCACTACCCATACCACTGAGTTGCCCTTGGAAGATGGAAGATAAGTGATAAAGTCCATGGACAGGTGTGTCCATGGTTTATCCGGAATTGGCAAAGGCACCAATTCCCCGGCCGGCCGGACCTGAGAGCTTTTAGAGCGTGGGCACACCCCACAAGAATTTACAAACCTTTTTATATCAGTACCCATAGAGGGCCACTAAAAACCCCTAGCTACTGCCCCCCGGGTAGCTGGAATACCAGGGTGTGCACTTAACACAGAATCATGAAATTCTTGAATGAGTGTGAGACGTAATTGTTCGGGTACAAACAATTTACCTGGGGGGTTTATTTCTGGGAGTTTGTGCTTCCAGAATCTCTCTCTGTAACTCAGAGGAGATTTCAGCTACAATCACTCCCTGTTGAAGAATGGAGGAAGGAGGTTCTGGAGGGGACACAGAATCAAAACGTCGGGATAAGGCATTTGCCTTTACATTTTTAGACCCTGGTCGGAACGTGATGGTAAAATGAAATTGGGAAAAAAAAAGTTCCCACCGAGCCTGTCTGGGGGTCAATCTCTTAGCAGACTCGATATAGGCCAGGTTTTTATGATCAGTGATGACCGTAATGGGATGAGCGGCCCCCTCCAAAAAATGCCTCCATTCTTCGAAGGCCAATTTAACCGCTAACAATTCCCTGTTACCGACATCATAGTTTCTCTCGGCCGAAGAGAACTTCTTAGAGAAAAAGGCACAGGGCTTGAGGTTAGTCAGGGTAGAGGGGCCCTGTGACAATACTGGCCCCTCCCCCACCTCTGAAGCGTCGACCTCGACGATTAAAGGTCTTGACGAATCGGGTTGTACCAACACAGGGGCTGTGGTAAAACACTTCTTTAGTGTAAGGAAGGAATTTTTTGCTGCCACGGACTAATTTTTTACATCTGCGCCTTTAAGAGTGAGGTCCCTCAAGGGTTTACCACCTGCGAGAACCCTTTAATGAACTTCCTATAATAATTAGCGAAGCCCAGAAAACGCTGCAACCCCTTCAGGTCATGAGGCTGCACCCAACCGGCAACGGCCTGAACCTTCCCTGGATCCATGCGGAATCCCTCCCCAAGTACAATTACACCCAGAAAAGACAGTTCTTGCATAAAAAATGAGCACTTCTCCAGCTTAGCATACAAATGGTTCTCCCGGAGTCTCATAAGAACTGTACGTAAATGGTGTAAGTGTGACTGACTGTCCTCAGAGTATATCAAGATGTCATCCAAGTAGATGACTACATAACGCCCAATCAAGTCAGAAAAAACAACATTAATGAAGTTCTGAAAAACAGCAGGAGCGTTAGTGAGGCCGAAGGGCATAACCAGGTTTTCAAACAGCCCCTCAGTTGTCAGGAACGCTGTTTTCCATTCGTCCCCCTCCCGGATCCTTATAAGGTTATAAGCCCCTTGTAGATCGAGCTTAGAAAACCATTTGGCCCCCGTGAGTTGGTTGCATAGATCAGGAATCAACGGGAGAGGGTACGGGTTCTTAACAGTAATTTTGTTCAGTTCCCAAAAGTCGAGGCACGGTCGCAACCCACCATCTTTTTTCTTTACAAAGAAAAACCCCGCTGCCACGGGTGAGACTGAGGGCCGAATATGCCCCTTGCAAAGGTTCTCTTTGATGTACTCTTTCATAGCTTGGCGCTCAGGCCCGGACAAATTAAACAAACGAGCCTTGGGTAATTTGGCTCCAGATACTAAATTGATAGCACAATCAGATGGTCTATGTGGTGGGAGCGCCTCAGCCTCGCTTTCGGAAAATACGTCCTCAAAGTCTCTCAGGTACTCCGGAATACCCTCCAGACCAACAGACGACACAGATACAGATCTTATCGGATTGACAAAAGGAACCGGGTTACAACACAGACCATTATCATTACATCCCCATCGGATGATCTCCCCCTTCACCCAATCAATGAGAGGATTGTGGCGTTGCAACCAGGGCATCCCCAATACCAGTCCTGCAGGCAGATTATTCATAATAAAACAACTTAACTTCTCCACATGAGTGGAACCCATTTTCATAGAAAAAACTTCAGACATAAAGCAAATTCCATCCCGGGTAAGAGAGGATGAATCAACAGCCACAATTTTAACAGTGTCTTTTAACTTGACTGTCCCTATCTTATTAAGAGTCACAACTTGGGCATCAATCAGATTAATGGAGGAACCACAGTCAACAAAGGCGGTAGTCATAACAGGACCGCCAGCAAGTTCCAATTCAACCTGGAGCACTTTGTACATGAGAAAAAATGTACCTGGGAGTCTTGACAACCTCCTCGATTGTTGCCCAGACTCAGTCGTTTCTCTGATGGTTTCTCTGAAGAAGGGCAGGAGGGGCCTTTCCTTTTCCAATGTCCAGAGGCTCCACAGTAAAAGCATAGTAGGTTGTCTCTACGGTGCCTTCTCTCTTTCTTCTTAACCGAGACTGACCCAACCTCCATGGGCTCAGATACAGGTGCAGTGTCACACAATTTGGGGTACAAGGGAGACTCTTGTTGCATCATTCCTCTAGCACGGAGTCTCCGGTCCATACATACTGCCTGCATCATGGCATCCTTCAGGGTATCAGGGGGAGGATGTAATGCCAGAGCGTCCTGCAGATGGTCAGACAGGCCCCTGCGGAACAACCCCCTCAGGGTGGCGTCGTTCCAGGAAACTTCGACGGTCCAACTTCTAAGCTCTGAGCAGAACTATTCAGCAGAGTGCCTCCCCTGTGTCACACTCATCACCATATACTCTGCCAGACGCACTCTATCAGGCTCATCATAAATGTGCCCCAGAGCCTCAAAGAACAAATTCACAGACATACATTCAGGAGCAGAGGAAGAGAGAGAGAAAGCCCATGCCTGTGGAGCCCCCCGAAGTAGAGAAATGACAACCCCCACCCTCTGGAACTCATCCCCGGACGAGCGAGGCCTCAGAGTAAAAAAAAAAAGCTTGCATCCTTCTCTGAATGACCTGAACTCCCTTTTATCCCCTGAGAAAGGGTCTGGCAATTTGACCGGAGATTCGGGGGATGCCAATGACATATCTCTATCCCCAGCACTAGAAGCCCCTGCAGTGACAGCCCCCTGCACAGTATCCACCAACTGTTGCTGGGTATGAGCCATCGTGCGCTGTTCCACATTAAGTTTGTGGAACATTTGGGTCAGGTGCTTGACCTGATCAGCCAAAACTTGTATGGGATCCATAAAAAACTGAAAAGGTCAGCTATAATGTCAGGAACACCGCACTGCACTTGCTCACTGAGACAGTGCGCGTGTCCTGAGTACAAAAACAGTGCTCAAAGATACCTGTGGAGCGGGCAGCAGTGGTGACGATCCATGCTCCAGGACCTGAAGCATGTGACTGCTGTGGGCGTGGCCTAAGCTCCACAGAGCTAGGAGCTGCAGGGAAACTCCTAGAAAGGTAACTACAGGACAATGTTACCAAGGGGCATAGACAGAGACAGAAACCATATCAAGCCGGGTCAAAGCACAAGATAGCAGGACAGTACCAAAGGGTTAGACAGAGCGAATAGTCAGGACGTAGCAATAGATCAGAAAACCAGAATGGGCAATGGACAGTACAATAGGGACAAACTGCAACTGAGTAACAATAGCCAAGCCAGGAGGTCAGAACCAGAGAAGACAATAGTAGCAAAACGAGAGACGGAGTACAAAGTGAGGGAACAGGCCGGGTCATGCACGGGAATCAAACAAGCAATGCCGAATACACGCACACCAGGGGGGGTCGGTCAGACACACAGCCAGAATAACAGTATAGCTGACAGAGAATGCTAGTCTGGAGTGAGTATAAATACCCCTCCCAGATCCAAAGAGAGGCCGGCAAAAGTTAACCCTGTGAGAACAAGACATTACCCATGTCCTAACCATGACAGTAGCAGTGCCTCCCGGGTGACCACTTAAGACGGAGTAATGAAATTCCTGCAATAGAAGTAATCTAAGATACACAGCCACAAATAATTTAAATTCAGGAGTAGCGGATGGGGCTAACGACTGGACCTCACAAATTTCAGCTTCCAAATCCGAGAATACCATAGAAATCACAATTCCTAGAGGAAAAATGGAGGATGGAGGTTCTGGAGGAGAAACCGACTCAAGGGTGCGTGACCAAGCTTCAGCCCTAATATTCTTAGACTCCAGTCTGAAAGTGCTGGAAAAATTGAATCTAGAGAAAAATAAGGACCATCTGACCTGTCTAGGGGTTAAACATTTAGAAGATTCAATATTGGCTAAATTTGTATGATTTGTCACCACAGTAACACTATGAACAGCTCCCTCCAAAAAATGTCTCCATTCTTCAAAAGCTAATTTGACCGCAAGTAACTTGCGATTCCCCACATCATAATTTCTTTCAGCAGATGAAAATTTCATGGAGAAAAATGCACATGGACACAAGTTGGCCAGAGTTTTGGAACCTTGAGACAAAACAGCTCCTACCCCAACCTCTGAGGCATCCACCTCTATGATGAATGGTTTCTGGAGATTAGGTTGAATCAACACTGGAGTGGACATAAAGCACTCCTTTAATTTATTAAAGGTGCCAACAGCTTCCAACGACCAAACCTTAAGATTTGCCCCCTTTCATGTGAGATCAGGAAGAGGTTTCACCCTAAGAATCTTTGCAATGCTTTCAGATCACGAGGTTGATCCCAATCAATTATTGCCTGCACCTTCCCAGGGTCATTTTAAGCCCTTCAGCAGACACAATGAACCCCAGAAACAATTTTTCCTGAATAGAAAAAGTACATTTCTCCAATTTAGCAAACAAAGAATTTACCATTAGTTTCTGTAAAACAAATCAATCGTTCTCATAGTGAGAATTCAGATCAGGTGAAAAATTAGAATGTCACCCAGGTATACCACAATAAACCTTCCAATAATATCAGAGGAAATGTCATTCATAAAGTTCTGAAAGACTGCAGGTGCATTGGTTAACCCAAAAGGCGTGACAAGATTTTCAAATAAACCCTCAGATGTTAAAAATGCTGTTTTCCACTCATCACCCTCTCGGATCCGTATCAGATTATATGCCCCTCTAAGGTCAAGCTTAGAAAACCATTTAGCCCCAATAAGCTGATTATATAGGTCAGGGATAAGTGGAAGCGGGTAAGCATTCTTAACTGTAATTTTGTTCAGTTCACGGAAATCGAGGCAAGGACGGAGGCCACTATTTTTCTTTTTCATAAAAAAGAACCCCACAGCTACAGGTGAGGAGGAAGGATGGATATGACCCTTCCGTAAACTGTCATTTATATATTCTTTAATAGCGGTCCGTTCAGGTCTCGACAAATTATACAGCCGAGCTTTAGGCAATTTGGCATTAGGAATAAGATTTATAGCACAATCATAAGGACGATGGGGCAGTAATATCTCAGCCTCTTTCTCCCAGATCACAAATCTGAAGTCTTTCAGGTAAGCCGGCAGACCCTCCAGACTAGCGGAGCAAATTTGTACAGAGGTAAGACATTTTTTTATGACAGTAGGAACTCCATTTAACAATATCCTTCTGACCCCAATCAAAAACATAATTATGGATTTGCAGTCATGGAAATCCCAACACCAACCCAGCAGGTAAATTATCCAAAACATAGCAGGAGATGGAGTGAAGAGTTCCCAATCTAAGTTTGAATTCCACCGTTACCAGCTGGACTAAGTTCTGAAGTAACAGTGTCCTGTCAATGGCGACAATTTGAATAGGTCTTTCCAATTTAACTGTCCCTAATCCTAATTTAACAACCAATCCAGAATCAATGAAATTGGCGGCAGAGCCACAGTCAATGAAAGCAAGAGCAGATAACAGCAGATTCTGAAAGCAAAGTTCCACATTCAGCAATTCTTTATCTGAGCAGTAAAAGGGTACCTGGATGTCTGGGTGACCTCCCCGAATATCACCCAGACTTAGACGTTTCTGTGAGGAAATGTCCAGCATGACCACAATAAAGGCAAAGTCCAAGATCACGCCGATACCTCCTCTCCATGACCCAAGAGCGTGCTGTTACAACCTCCATTGGTTCTGTCTCAGGCAAGTGAACAGACTTGGACAAGACGACTGAAGCTCACTGTCGCTCACCACATCTCTCACGAATACGGCAATCCGTTCGAATGGCCAGGGTCATGGCTTCCCCCCGCTGTCAGGGTGGAGTTTGCAAAGCCAGAGCGTCCTTTAGAATATCAGAAAGGCCACGGTGAAACAGACACTTGAGAGCTGCATCATTCCATAAAACCTTAGAGGACCATTGCCGGAACTCAGAACTATAGTCCTCTGCGGTGCGACCCCCCTGTGTCAGGTTCATGATCTTAGCTTCTGCGACCTGGGTCCTGTCAGGTTTGTCATAGATCATCCGTAAGGAGTCAAAAAAGGCATCTACCGAAGATCATTCTGGGGCTAGTGGAGACAAAGAGAATGCCCAAGTCTGAGGACCCCCTCGCAATAGGGGCATGAATATTCCCACCCACTAAGACTCATCCCCTGAAGACCGGGGTCACAAGGTAAAAAATAGTTTGCAACTCTCCCTAAACACCCTAAACTGATCCTTCTCCCCCAAGAATTTGTCAGGAAGTGCAACTACAGGTTCAGGAGAGACCAATTGCACATCAGAAGGTAAAGGAGTCATTACTACAGTCAATGGTTAAGAGCTTTGGGAAGCATCCATAGTTCTAGAAAACTGACCCTGCAGCTTGGATTGTGTAGATTCTAGTTTCTGGTGTTCCATTGGGAGATCCTGAACCATCTGCGTCAGATTCGCCACCTGATCACAGAGTGCACGAGTAGAATCCATTGGTGAAGGGAAAAAAAAAAAAAGTACTTTTAGGACCAGTCAAAATGTGACGCTAGTCACAACCCACGGCCAGGCTGTGAATAAGCGCAGTCAGACGTTCCGGGGTCAATAATAAAAGATCACATAGCAAACCAAGGGAAAATGCGAAGTCACAAGCTAGGTCACATGCCAGGGTCAGAATGCCAGAGAAACAGCGGATAAGCAAAGGGGCAATAACAATTGGGTAGTCTGAACATGGTCCAAAGGTCAAGGTGAACACACCAGAGAGCACCAGCTTAGAATAAGCTTTTGACTGGCAATGATCTGGGCCAGACAGCTCACCTAAATAACAGGGCAATTACCAAGAATATGGAGCACCTGGGGAAGTCTCTGCACCTTCCAGTCAGATAGGTCAACCGAGGTGTCAAAGCACCGACAGCTCAGCACGCCCCTGTACAGGATAGGATTCCAGAGCTGTCCATCACAGAGTCCCAGACTCTCTGAGCATAGGAATCATGACATCCAGCTCCATTGATCTTTGTTATCCGTAATCAGTAATGATGAGCGAACGTGCTTGCCACTACTCGTTACTCGCCTGAGTATCATGGTACTCGGTGTACTCGGCAAGCACCGAGCATTTCCGGGATTAGTCGGCGGGAACTCGGGTCTCCACCCAGCTTTTTTGGCGGACTTCAGAGACCCAATCATGATGCAGGGATTGTCTGAAAGGCTATCAAATGCCGCAGCCATCTTTGATGTGGTCATGCAGTGATTGGTTGGCCGCACAGCATCATCAGGGGTATGAGACCGGACACCGCCCTGCTCAGCACATTCAGCTCCGGATTTGGATAGTGTAGGGAGAGCTGCTGCCAAGATAGGGTTAAAATTGGGGATTTATTAGGCAGTGTGGGGTCTACCATCATAAACTACTCAAATCAAGATAAGCCATCAGTCCTACTAAGGACTAATTCCTGAGTATATATGTTCCAGTGTTAGGTAGGCAGGGTAGTGCACGTTGCTCTATGCACTACAGTGCAAGGTCTGCAGGAACTGTATGTGTGTTTATAGATCATTGCATACATCAAGAGGGTCCACTCCCTTTCTGTGTTCTGGTGCTGCTGCTATTTGTAGGATATATTGGCCATATATACCTAGCCCAAGGTGTAATTGGCTTTGGAAAATTTTTTGGCCAATTTATTTATTGCAAAGCAATCCAGAGCCCTTTTTTTTTTAACTCCATTTGCTTTTTGACAGTGCACAATACAGCCAGATCCTTTTCCTAGCACAGCGTGAAAATCCATCAATTTTAAAGGGGTCCCAAATATCCCTCTTGAGTGTGCAGAGGAATATTTAATTTTTATGTGGTACTTTTTAGTAGATTTTTTTTAGTGTCTTACACAATTTCTTGACACTATTTTGCTGAAACCCCCCCCCCCCCAAAAAAAATGGGCACATATTTTGCAGTGTGGTATATCTGTGACACACCTCATCCATCCATCTGCTAAAAATTTTGGTCTTTTTAGCCCTAAATTCAATTTTTTTTTGCTGTCTGGCACTGTACTTATATACAGCACTATTTAGCAAAAAAAAAGTTACAGGCCACACATTTCAGTGTGGTATCTCCGTGTAGCTGATATCTGTGCGTGCGCGAAGTTTGGCCAGTTTAGGCCGGTTTTCCTTTCTTTGTCCTGGGTGTCACAGTATTTATATACAGCACTAGTTAGCCCAAAAATAAAAAAAACAGACCACATGTTTTTCGTAGTGGTATTGCCGTGCCAGCTGATATCTGTGTGTTCTCAAATTTTGGCCAGTTTATGTCGGTTTTCCTTTTTTTTGTCCTGGGCGTCACAGTACTTATATACTATTTAGCCCCCCCCCCCAAAAAAAAAACAGGCTACATATTTGTCGTAGTGGTATCTCCCTAACAGGCCTCATTTATCTTTGCCAAAAATTTGGCCATTTTAGGCCTACACATCGTATGTTTTTGAAGTCTGTTAACCCATTACTTGCCAAATTAGCAATTTTCATTTTTTTTTTTTTTATAATGACAGATTTTTAATGATTTGGGTCCTAATGAATCAGAAACATAATTAGCCAAATTTTTACAAGTACGGATTTTTCAGAAAAGGGCATCCCAATTTTGGGACATTGGCAGAAAGTGATAGCAAAAACTCAGAAAACATAGAACTTCTTCAACTTTATTTTTTTGCATTTTTTGCTTACAAACTATTATGCAAACAATGTTTATGCACTTTTTTTCAAAATATTATATTACAAAATTCTCCAAATAACTTAGTTAGGGGAATGGAATACAGCAAAACACTTAGCATGAAGGGGAACATCCCACCGTTTGTCAATTCTGGTTGTTTTTTTCTTACATAAAGCACACCTTCTTTGTGTAGCAATTGGCTCTATCAAATGATTACCAGGATCAAAGCTGACGTCATCACTAACTCGGCCACCTAATTGTTTACTCCGTTGAGGTCCATATCACTTTGGGGTTGATTGTGTTCTTTTGCTTAGATAGGCCAATGCAATCCTCTTCCTTACACTTAGCAGTGGCACACTTTCTTCTGGATTTGCCTTTTGATATGCCTTCCAGGTGTTGACAACGGCAATGTCTATCATTTGAGTGAAAAGGGGCCACCACCACTTTTTGGAACGGATTCTGACACGGTACAGGGAGATTTGTTTGTCCAATAAATAAACTCCCCCCATGTGGGAATTATATTCCTGAACCATCAGCGGCATTGAGATTTGGACATGTTTTTTCTGTTTTTGAGAGTACCTGCGAGCTGTTGACAAAGGCTCTATTGTGCTGAAGTTCGTGCCAAACGAGACAACCTTATTATCCTTTCACCACAAGAATGTTATTTGCTTTATCAAACCGGTAATCACAAAATCCTCTTTCCTTTTGTTTTTCAATCTCCTTGCTTGGCATAAGAGGACACTCTTTTGTGCGATTTTCTCTCATAGTGCCAGTAGCTTGGATGTTTTTGTTTTTCAGCATCACCAGAGCATCAATACTTATAAAGAAATTGTCAAAAAATAACTTGTAACTGAATGACTGGGAATTAGGAATTACATTTGTAAGTTGTGAAATTCAAAGGGAGACAAGCCTGTGTTAGGAGTCAGATTTCTACCTCTTCTATGCTGAAATCTGGACGCTTACATTCTGCAGTCTCCTGCACTGCTGCAGAGGAGATTGCAGAGGAGAGTGCCCTGTGGCAACTCTCTCCAGAGGCTAAGTCCTCTGTTCCCTCAACTGAGCATGCTCACGGGACGAGCTCCCATTGGAGTTCGGGAGTCAGGTGCTCAGGTCCTGTGTCGAATCCTATTGGCTCCTCTTGGAGCCTTGGAGATTTCCGGAAGGTCCCGTTTGGTATAAAAAGTGCGCATGACTGTTCCACCATGCGCTAGTATTTCATACTTGCTGCTGTATGTATGGTGATGGATGCTTGGACTGGTGACTGACTTATTAAGAAACCCCTTCCCTCTGATATTACGATTGTGTGAGTGTTTGGGATCAGGCCAGTAGCAGCGCCTGTACCAGCGCGCTTATGCTCCATCTACCTCAGCAGCTAGCATCCAGCATCGCGCTTGCGATATAGCGGTGCCTTATTTGCGGCTCAGTCCACACCGCGCTGCAGTTGCAGTACTGCCGGGCGTTCGCAGTTGCGACGCCACGCACCTTATTTTACGGTAGGTCTAGACGGAGTAGTCCTGTTAAGGCTACTCCTGTGACTCTTAATACCGTGTCTGCCTCGCTGAGAGTCTGTGACCTTGAACAGACTCAGCGTTTTGTATTTGCTTTTTGCCTGCAGCTCTTGGAGCACAACAGAGCTTGCCTCAGTGCACATAGGGTGCAGTTCAACCCTGTGCACATTTCCATCTTAGTGCTCTGCCTCTCTTAGCAGCGGTTTCTCCATCCACCGCACGGTGGACCCCGAATGGCGAAGGCACTTTATTTTTTATTTAGTGTCTTCCGCCACTCCTAACAGCCTGTCTTTCTATTTGGAGTGTGTCTGACTGAAAAGAGTGCAAAAGGCAAGCACTCTACCCAGCTCTTTCCTGTGTCTGCCATGGCCTTTTGAATTTTCCATTTAAGTGTCACATTTAGTCTTTCCACTTTCCCACTACTTTGTGGCCTATATGGTGTATGAAATGCTTGCTGTACACCCGGGGCCTGCATGACTTCCCTCATTATTTCTCCTGTGAAGTGTGTACCCCTATCGCTCTCTATGGCTTCTGGGACACCATACCTGCAGATCAGTTCTTTCATCAGTTTGTCTGCAGTCGTTTTAGCAGTTGCACATTTTACCGGATAGGCTTCCGGCCAACCAGAGAAGAGATCTACACATACTAGGACATATTCATACACTCCTACCTTGGTAGCTGTATGTGGCCTGTCTCCAGTCTCTGAAACGGGTAGAGAGGCCTAGGTGTATCTTTCTTAGGGACTTTTACTGTTTTACCCGGGTTGTGCTGTGCACAGATGAGGCATGATTGTACAAGTTTCGCGGCTGCGTAACTGAAACCAGGAGCGATTCAGAAGGCATCTACCATGGCACACATGTGACTTTTGGAGGCGTGAGTTAGTCCATGAGCCGGGCCAGATATCGGTACTACCCGGAGTGACTAATTCTCTTTGGTGTTTTTAGGTAGATGCATGTCTGTAGTTTATGTTTTGATATGATAGCCCTTGCATATCAGTAGCTTAACCCCTTCAGGCCTATTTGTACCCAAATGCCTAGGCCATTTTTTGTAAATCTGACCTGTCACTTCATGCGGTAATAACTTTGGGACGCTATCACCTACCCACGCCATTCTGGGATTGTTTTCTCGTGACATATTGTACTTCATGGTAGTGCTAATTGTGAGTCAATAGATTTTACCTTTCTGCATAAAAAATTACAACATACACGAAAATTTGGGAAAAATTCGCTATTTTTGAACTTTGAAATTCTCTACTTTTTACAAAAATGCTGATACCCCCCATAATAGTTATTAGTTTACATTCTACACATGTCTCCTTCACATTGGCATGATTTTGGAAATGAAATTTTATATTTTTCGGATGTGATAAGGCTCATAGTTTTATACGCAATTTTTAAAGTTTA
The DNA here is from genome assembly GCF_039654945.1 of Dendrobates tinctorius. Classification (NCBI taxonomy): domain Eukaryota; kingdom Metazoa; phylum Chordata; class Amphibia; order Anura; family Dendrobatidae; genus Dendrobates; species Dendrobates tinctorius. The sequence goes on from NW_027361754.1 coordinate 6,195,140, forward strand.
CGACTAAATTTCCAAAACCCATTTTTCCAAGGACCATGTCAGTTCGGACGTCACTTTATGGGTCTTGTATAACAGAACCCACCCATACATTACCCCATTTTGCAAACTACACCCCTCAAGGTGTCCAAAACGGATTTTCAAAACTTTGTTAACCCCTTAGGTGTTGCACAGGAATTCAAGCAAAATGACAGTGAAATATCAAAATTTCAATTTTTTGGCAGATATTCCATTGTAATCCAATTTTACCTGCAACCCAGCAAGGGTTAACAGCAAACCCAAACCCAAAATTGGTTACCCCAATTCCGCAGTTTATAGAAACCCCCACATGTACACGTAAACTAAATTATGGGCGCGCAAGAGGGCTCAGCACAGAAGGAGAGCTAGGCGGTTTTTGGGATAATAGATTACACTGGAAGAAATCCAGTGGGCCATGTCGTATTGGAGAGACCCTGAGGTACCCCCAGAGTGGAAACCCCCAAAAGGTTACCGCATTTTGGAAACTACACCCCCTAAGGAATGTTTTAGGGGGTATAGTAACCACTTTGACCCAACAAGCGCTCCATTGGAGTTTCATGCACTTGGTTGAGGAAATTGAAAAGTACGTTTTTTACCGAAAAATGTCGCTTTAGGCCCACATTTTTCATTTTGAAAAGGGGGACCAGGAAAAAGTACACCCCACTTTTTATTCCCCATTGTCTCCTGAACACGGCAATACCACAAGTGTTGTCTAAAACCACAGTATTGGCGCACGGCAGGCTTCGTAAGCGAAGCTGCGGCAAAATTCACTGTAAGAAATCTATGGGGCCATGTCACATTTGGAGACACACTGAGGTTCCGCACAGTGGAAACCCCAAAAAAGTGACCCCATTTTTGAAACTACACCCCTAAGGAATGTTTTAGGAGGTACAGTAACCACTTTGCACCGGGAACCGGCTCCCGACCCGCGGCGATCGCCCGGCATATGATCCGGGTACGATTCGCCGTACCGCTACGGCGGCCGGCGCGAAGGGGTTAATGGTATTTTTCACCTTTTGAATAGATCCTACCTATATTTCCAAAAAATAATGATTAAACGTCGATTTAGGGGAAATGCCAAAATGTCAATACAATGCATGTAGTATTTGTAACAAAATTTAATCCAAGTTATGTAAATACACACTGAACATGTCATGGGCTTGTCCATACTAATGTGTGTGTGTGTAGGTGTGTGTGTGTGTATATATATATATATATATATATATATATATTGTGTGTGTATATATAATTATATAACGTTACTCCATAATATCTTCAACATCAGACTCTGAATCTGACTGTTGTTCTACTGGCTCGTCTTCAATACCCTTGTTCTGGCATGTCTGTAACCTGCACATGTCCGTGCACTTCAGGCCATTGTTGAGGCAAGTACACTGAGGAAGTTCGCATGACCGCACACACTTGCAGGACAGTAGCTGGATAATAGCTTCTGGTGCTGGTGCCCCTCGCATCCACTTGACAACAAGCTTTCCGTCATTATCTATCATCCAACCGCAGTCTGTTGGGTTTGCAACAAATGGCTGGCTCTGCAGACTTCTCCTCCAGATCGCAGCCTGGTAGTTTGCACGCAGTGCATGCATGAAAAGGCAGTCTTGGCAAGGAGGGAGTTGACTTGACTCTACCACTCCACGTCTGGCACAGAACAGCTGATACCGGAGCCTGTTTACCTCAGTTGTTTGGGTAGTTGGCAGGTACATGTGGCAGGTGATTTCCTGTAACTTCTCAAAGAGTTCGGGAGACACTTCCCATGAACGACCAACTTCCTGAAAGGCATCCTGGTATGTCTTGTTCATCTTCAACTGCTTGAGTGTCGTCATCTTCCCACGGCCAGCGAATGCACTGACTGTGTCACAGCCTGTAAATGCATGCATACCAATCAATGAATCACACACGCTGCCTCCCAATGTTCTGCTCAGAGTGGTGATATCCAGGAATCTTGTCCGGTTCTGTGTACCGCGTTTCTGGAACAGGTGGGATGGCATTTTGTGGCACATGCCCAGACACAGGACCATGACATCAGTATCCTCTGAAGTGATGATAACAGACTTGTAACCAGATTCTGCTGCATGAAGAGCATGGAGAAGGAGGCGTGTGTCTGCTTCTTCTTGACTTGACTTAAGGTCAGCAGCCTCTTCCCACTGTTCTTTGGTGATCTTAAAGCAGAGCTGCTCACATGTGACATACATCTCCTTCTCCTCAAGCTTCTCCCTGTGGTGTTTCGCCTTCCATTCTTCTACCAGAAACTTTATGAGACTTGCCTTGTTGGAGGAATTACTTAGTAGCTTCCTCCACTGCTGGATGTTGTGCCCATGTTGAATGTTCTTGAAATGGATCCCTGTGCCTTCATATCTGTTGACTCTTTCTGTATCTTTGATGGATGTCTCCTTGTAGACGTCAAAGACAATATTAATGCGCTTGCTCTTAGCACCCTCATGGATAGCGCGACTCATTGCTGTGCCTGCTAGCTGGGCAAATGTTGCATCGTTTCCCTTCAGTTTCTGAACCAGGCTCATCCCATCAGTGATGGTTGCAGAGGGCTCAGGGATCACCTCTGCAGGAGGAGCATTCCTCTCCAACTCCCTTGCTAGGGCAGCCTTGTTGGTCTTGCGGATAGACCCATCACCGTTGGCAAGTGCCCATGGCAATGGCCCCAGGGGATGAGTCAAGACATCACTCATTTGTAGCTTTCTGTTCTCAGCTACAAGTATCATCTGGCCAAATAGGTTCCTGTCAGCCTTCAAAATTACCTCCTTGCCAAGGCCTTGTCTGTGTGTCTTCATTCTGATGTTAGAGAACGTTTTAAGATTGTTCTTCGTCATCTTGTCATGAAACAGTGTAGTTGGCGTATCAGTACCCAAACGCTCATCCTTGAATGTGTGATATGCATCCTCTCCTATACTGTATGCCCCTAGAAGGTCTTTGGCTACATCTGGTGGTGCTGCAGTCGCTGTTGATAAACTGATAAGTTCACCATTATGCTCTTTGTTGAAAGGGTTCAACCAACCAGTCTCCAGCAGTTCAACAAAAGATCGGACATCGGCTTCATCTCTTCTAATCTTGGACACCTGTAGGTCTGAATGACTGAAGTCAGTATATTGTTGGCCTACTAGGGCCCTCAGCTGCCTCAAGTACATGCTGCGGTACTCCGATGTCAGGTAGAATCTGGCGACAGCTCCAACTTTGAGGCTGAAGCCTTTTGTGCCCCCTGGTGTCTGGGTGTCTTTGTTGATTGTTTCTTCGATGGTCTGGTCCACAGGAATCCGTCCAAAAGGATTCTTGCTACCGATCTGGACCGAAAAGCCACCTTTCATGAAGTATTCATGGACCTCTGGGTGGTCTATGGGCAGCCGAGACATCGTAGCATAGTAATAGGTTAGGTATCGTGCATAGTCGACCTTGTCATAGGCAAAACACCACGGTATCATCTGTCGGATTGCTCCTAGGTGAAGCATCCAGTTGCCTTCTCTTGAAGCTCGAACCAGGGCCAGCATGGTCTCGACCATGTCCAAGTATGACATCCAGAATGCTGAGAGTTGTTCATTTCTGAAGGTCTCAAGATAAACTTGAAAGAGCTTCAGGGTAAGTGTGCAAGATTCATTATCCAAGAACTTTTCGAAGGATCCCTGCGACACACTGATGCGAAAGTTTGTGATGTTCTTCAGTGTTTCATCCAGATGGTGAAGGTCCCTTGCATGGTTTTCTTCTAGCCATGGAAGGAAGTTTTTCCATGCAAGCCTCATAAGTGCTTCATAGACCAGCTTGTGTAGTCTCACTGCTCTGTTGTACCTCCGGCCGTCCATCACTCCAGACACTGATCCTTCAGCGATGACACCGGATTCAACACACAGATCTCTAAGGCCTGCATCCTGAAATCTCTTACCTATGATGGAGAGGAGATTACAGATTGTGTGGAAGACACCCATTCTAATTATAATGTTCTTGAACTTCTCCTGTTTCCAGATAACCTCGGCAGCTTTGGCATAGAGTGCTTGATCAAACACGCACACAATTCTGTTAAGCTTCAGGGTCTGCATGATGGCATGTGTTTGCTCCAAGACTTCATTCACAGTGGACATGGCTGTTGCAGGAGCATTGATAGTGGGCAGGTAGCTTACAGTGTCCTGGGCCACTACAATGTCGCTGCGGATTTGGATGTTGAACCCAGTCCAACTGCTAAAGGTCTGATCCTCATGGTCTGACATTCTAGCCAGAAGCCAGATATGGTTCTTGGTTTTTGAATCCTGGACCTCCTCGGTAGTGTTAACATTCGCAGTCTCAATCCTGGGTGGCCCTCCCCGCCGCCCAACATTGTATATTGGTAGCATTAATTCTGTCGGAATTATGCTTCTTTTCTTCGACTTGGTTAAATCTGGCAGGACTTTTGTCACAGAGCATGCAACATTGGACTGAACAGCGATGCCATTGACTCTATGAGATGTACCTGCTCCACTTAGTGTCTCCTCAAGTCTGTCAATGTTATCCCAGGCCAAGGTTGTGAACACACCAGGGTAGATATTTGCTGGCATTGGGATGTCATCCGTTGAACATTCCAACTTCTGGATACAAAGGGCTGTATCAATCTCCTCAGCCGTTGAATATGACACACAGTGGCCAAGACGATTCAGAGTTCGAACCAGTCCTGTATTGCCGGTCAAAGACTTAATTGCAAAGGACAGCAGTACGTGCTTGGGTGTCTTTGTCTTTCCATTGGTAACAGCAAAAACCAAGTCACTGCCGAAGGATGTGGCAAGACGTTGAGCTCTTTCAGAGGGAGTTTGGCACTCACAATCTCCTGTAAGCAGGGTTTGCAGGAATTGAGTGACTAATGCAGGATCGACATTCTGATCTGTATCGGGAGGCCATGGCTGACTCACATCTTGCTTCTTGATCTCATTCCTCAGCTGCATTGCTGCTTTGGTTACGACATCTCCAGAGTTAGCGGCTCTTGCTTCTTGCAGATCTTTTGTCATGCTGTGTGCTTGCCGGGCAAGGTCGTCCATTGATAGGCTATATGGATAGACTAGAAGCTTACCTTTCTCATCGGAGAGAAAGCGGAGTGATTCACCAAACTCTGTTTCAAGTTTTCGGCGAACATGTTTCTTTGTCGATGGTTTCAGTTTGATGATACCACGGGACATCATGCATCTCTGAAGCCTAGATGTGAGGTTTATCATAGGCAGTACTTCTGGGTTTGGGAACAATTCAGTCCTTATATACAAGAAGAGTTCCTCAAGGGCTTCTATCTCTGCCTCTCCGTAGCGTACTTCCTTGCTTTCTTCCTGATTTTCTGCTGCACCAGACCTACAGGCCACTTGGGAATCATCTTTTGTGAATAGTTTGTAGCACGACTTGTGGTAGTGCCCCTCTGAAGCAACAAGGTCTCTGCTAAGTAAACCAAGGATTCTCTGTGTGCCTTTCCTTATCGCTGCTCTGCGGATCGTCTCATCTGCTCGTAGCTCAACACACTGGACGATTGGCTCCCTTGTTTTTTCTCCTTTGAGATACTTGCTTGACTTCTCGCAGAACATACATACTTTGGCATACACCCTGCTATCACTGGGGATTTCGCTTGCTGTTTCGACATTGACACCCTTGGCAAGGATAGAATCCAGTGACTTCTTCATTGTAAAGAGACTACGACATTTACGGTGATATTGTATGTGTGGTATTTCTCGTTCTTCAAGGCCCTTAGCTGCTTCCAGGACGGATTCATGCTGTCTGATCTCTGCAGCCCTAAGCAATGTTTTCCAGGAGTCCAAATCCTGTAGGGACGCCAGATCATCACTGTCATCATTAGAGCAGTGTATGATACAGTCGATCCGTGATTTCTTCCTCGCTGGTACTTCCATCATGCCATTAGATATGTCAGTAAACACCTGCAAACACAAAGAGAAACATTAAAACCCTTGGCACCGAGCGCCGTACGAGTACTGCTCTCTCGTCCTGGACCAAAGGACAAGAGCAGTACTAGTACGGCACAACCCCTTTAGCGTCCCCGCCGCTAATCGCGCGGGGATCGGGGGTAGATGGCTGCACTTACCGGCAGCAGGGCTTGTCCCCTCGCGCCGACCCCCAGCAGCTAGAATCACTGATTCGCTGGGCTATATAGCCCAGCGAATCGCAGCATGCCTTGTTAAACATGGAGTGATTCGCTGCAGGGGTTCGTGCATGTGGAGCGATTGGTGCATTTACCAGTCACTCCACAGGCCAGGGGGAGGATGTCAGTGTCTGATCTCCTCCCCCTGTGCTGCGATTGGCTAGAACATCGTTTTAGCCATAGCAGCGATGTAGCAGGGCCGACACAGTGTCGCCTCTGCCTGTATGAGACCCTGTCAGCACAGGGTCTCATACAGGGACGATCGCTGCACTGTGCAGGCTGGCCGGACCTGCCTGCACTCGCTGGAACTTGTGGTACCACAAGTCCCAGCAAGTCTGGGCAGGCAGGCAAAAAGTGTAAAAGAAAGTTAAAAAAAAACAAAAACACTACACTACACATCCCCCCCCTCCCCCTCCCATATGCGCCAATACTGTGGTTTTAGACAACACTTGTGGTATTGCCGTGTTCGGGAGACAATGGGGAATAAAAAGTGGGGTGTACTTTTTCCTGGTCCCCCTTTTCAAAATGAAAAATGTGGGACTAAAGCGACTTTTTCCGGTAAAAAAATGTACTTTTCAATTTCCTCAACCAAGTGCATGAAACTCCAATGGAGCGCTTGTTGGGTCAAAGTGGTTACTATACCCCCTAAAACATTCCTTAGGGGGTGTAGTTTCCAAAATGCGGTAACCTTTTGGGGGTTTCCACTCTGGGGGTACCTCAGGGTCTCTCCAATACGACATGGCCCACTGGATTTCTTCCAGTGTAATCTATTATCCCAAAAACCGCCTAGCTCTCCTTCTGTACTGAGCCCTCTTGCGCGCCCATAATTTAGTTTACGTGTACATGTGGGGTGTTTCTATAAACTGCGGAATTGGGGTAACCAATTTTGGGTTTGGGTTTGCTGTTAACCCTTGCTGGGTTGCAGGTAAAATTGGATTACAATGGAATATCTGCCAAAAAATTGAAATTTTGATATTTCACTGTCATTTTGCTTGAATTCCTGTGTACAACACCTAAGGGGTTAACAAAGTTTTGAAAATCCGTTTTGGACACCTTGAGGGGTGTAGTTTGCAAAATGGGGTAATGTATGGGTGGGTTCTGTTATACAAGACCCATAAAGTGACGTCCGAACTGACTTGGTCCTTGGAAAAATGGGTTTTGGAAATTTAGTCGTAAACTTTAAAAATTGCGTATAAAACTATGAGCCTTATCACATCCGAAAAATATAAAATTTCATTTCCAAAATCATGCCAATGTGAAGTAGACATGTGGAGAATGTAAACTAATAACTGTTATGGGGGGTATCAGCATTTTTATAAAAAGTAGAGAATTTCAAAGTTCAAAAATAGCGAATTTTCCCCAAATTTTCGTGTATTTTGTAATTTTTTTATGCAGAAAGGTAAAATCTATTGACTCACAATTAGCACTACCATGAAGTACAATATGTCACGAGAAAACAGTCTCAGAATGGCATGGGTAGGTGATAGCGTCCCAAAGTTATTACTGCATGAAGTGACAGGTCAGATTTACAAAAAATGGCCTAGGCATTTGGGTACAAATAGGCCTGAAGGGGTTAAGCTACTGATGTGCAAGGGCTATCATATCAAAACATAAACTACAGACATGCATCTACCTAAAAACACCAAAGAGAATTAGTCACTCCGGGTGGTACCGATATCGTCAAAATTGGCTCTTGGCTCATGGACTAAGTGGGGCCATGTGTTGCTTGAGCCATAAACGGGAACAGGGACTTTGGTAGGCACAACTTCTCCTTATTCTCCCATACTCCGTTCGAGTTCAGCTCAGCTCCCAGTCTCCCCTGGTGTACCTTCTCTGTTTGGGCAGCCTGTTGCTGGAGGGATTTTAGGACATCTAGGCTCAGTGTGGCTGGAATACGCTGACTCCCTGCCACAGTCCACTGCTCCCTAGGCCGCCTTGCTGCTACTTTAGCAGCCTCATACGCCCTTCTGTTGCCCTCTACCTCCACGGAGTCACCTTTTGTGTGTGCTTTTACCTTGACAATGCCAACCTGGACTGGTATCAATGCCTCCATCAATTGTTTCACCAGCTCTGCATTTTTAATGGGCTTACCGGCTGATGTAAGGAACGCTCTGCTTCTCCAGATAGGGCCATAATCATGGGCTATTCCCCATGCATAATTAGAATCTGTGTAAATATTAGCGACTTTACCTGCAGCGGCTCTACACGTCTCAGTGAGTGCCTTCAACTCTGCCTCCTGTGCCGACATGTGAGGAGGGAGTGGTTCAGCTCAGATTACCTCATGTGAGGATACTACTGCATATCAAGTGTAGAATCGTCCATCCTGGTGGTATCTGGAGCCATCTGCAAAAAACTCAAAATCTGCATTAGGAACAGGTTTTTCATGAACGTGTGTGCAAACCCAACTGTCTCCTGACTCCTCAGTTCTATTCAGTCATGATCATGCGTCATGTCAAAGTATTCTTCCTCACTCGCTAATACCGATATGTTTGGATGTACAAAAAGGCACAGACAAGGGAAGAAACTAGCAAGTGAATAAATGATGTTTGAGAATGTGCAGCAGTATGGAAGGTGTATTATGAATGTTTTGATTGATAAAGTTTAACCAGAGACCCAGACAAAACAGATGGACTTGTAAACACTGTGATCAGACTCAGACAAACCCAGACTGAATAGCTACTTGTGTGACCTGTGCTACTGACCTAAGCAAATTGCGCTAAATCCTATCCAGACAAGATCATATGTAGTGACATAATAGTATGGTTAGTGGGTATTGGGGACATTGACCTTTGAGGAGTAAGCTGACAGTAGACATCAGACGACCAACCGCATCAGGACCTAGAAGGGCGACAAGAATAAGAAAGATGCAGGTGTATTATCCCTGGAGCCCCTCTGACCAGTTGGCTATGCTAAAGCAATTGCCTGACCCTGTAAACCAACCATTCTCATTTTACAGACACATAAAGGAAATACAGCAGACATATAAGTCTACCTGGGCAGATCTAGAGAGGTTGGTGAGCTTAAAGGCAGGTGACGCACTAGGACATATAATTAAGACACACACAGATGTGGCAAAGAATCAGGCTTGGGGCATGGATGATAAATCTGCATGGTCTGGGGAGACGTACTGTGAGTTACAAAAGCAATGGGCTACAGTGGAACAATCAGAACAGTCCGTACTCCTGACTAACGTGACACAGCAAAGAGGAGAGAGTGTAGAGATGTACTCTGGACGGTTACAGCTGAAATGGGCAGACATGGGGTACATTTGCATAAACCTACTTGATGTTAGAATACTGGTGAATGCATTCATTGACGGTATGAACAAAGACTTACGAGACACAGTACAGACAGCCAGACCTGAATGGAGATATGTAGATCCGAAAGACCTCCTTAAGGTAGCTAAAGAAATTGAGCAAACAAGGACAATAAGGCAACCAGTTATGTATGCTGGAGCACAAAGGAAAAAGTGGAGACGTAATAAGGGACCTAAGGACATAGAAACAGTGAGGTGCTGGAATTGTGGTACTTACAAAACTTATTGTTAGTGACAATACCCCTATGAGTTTACTGTCATGATTAAATTGAAGAAAAAAAAATAATAAAAGGAACCACTCCTCCGTGTTTAAAGCAATACCCCTTGAGCCTAGCCAAATCAATGGCCCCGAGCAGAGATATTAGAGAGTATGTTAAGGCAGGGGTTCTAGTGTAAAGATCTTCCCCCTACAACACCCCTTTGTATCCCATTAGGGAGAAAAAGGACTCAAGGGTTTGCTGACACTTACAGAAAGGTTCATGACTTAAGGGCCATTAATGATGTTACCAGGGGTGGATTAAGGGTAGCCAGGGCCCGGGGCAGTTCAGATTCTGTGGGCCCCCCTCGTCACGTGACAGGGGTCACGAATCGTAGAGCCACACTCTACATAGAGAATAATGGGGCCTCCAGCACCGACCTCCACCCGCAGAGCCACACTCTACATAGAGAATAATGGGGCCTCCAGCACCGACCTCCACCCGCAGAGCCGCACTCCACATAGAGAATATTGGAGCCTCCAGCACCGACCTCCACCCGCAGAGCCCCACTCCACATAGAGAATAATGGAGCCTCCGGCACCTACCTCCACCCGCAGAGCCGCACTCCACATAGATAATAATGGGGCCTCCAGCACCGACCTCCACCCGCAGAGCCGCACTCCACATAGAGAATAATGGAGCCTCCGGCACCTACCTCCACCCGCAGAGCCGCACTCCACATAGAGAATAATGGGGCCTCCAGCACCGACCTCCACCCGCAGAGCCGCACTCCACATAGAGAATAATGGAGCATCCAGCACCTACCTCCACCCGCAGAGCCGCACTCCACATAGAGAATAATGGGGCCTCCAGCACTGACCTCCACCCGCAGAGCCGCACTCCACATAGAGAATAATGGGGCCTCCAGCACCGAGCTCCATTCGCAGAGCCACACTCCACATAGAGAATAATGGAGCCTCCAGCACCGACCTCCACCCGCAGAGCCGCACTCTACATAGAGAATAATGGAGCCTCCAGCACCGACCTCCACCCGCAGAGCCGCACTACACAGAGAATAATGGAGCCTCCGGCACCGACCTCCACCCGCAGAGCCGCACTCCACATAGAGAATAATGGAGCCTCCAGCACCGACCTCCACCCGCAGAGCCGCACTCCACATAGAGAATAATGGAGCCTCCAGCACTGACCTCCACCCGCAGAGCCACACTCCACATAGAGAATAATGGAGCCTCCAGCACCGACCTCCACCCGCACTCCACATAGAGAATAATGGAGCCTCCAGCACCGACCTCCACCCGCAGAGCCGCACTCCACATACATGGCTGCTCTCAGTGCTCTGTGCTGTGCGCACAGGACCTGTGATGAGGTCACAGGAGGGGAGGAGTCAGGGGTCACATGATCGCAGGCCCTGACACCTTCCCTCCTGTGATCTCATCACAAGCCTTTGCACGCTGCCAGCAGCATCAGCGTTCAGGCTACTTGTAGATGCTGCTGGTAGCAGAGCACATAATGCCGCCCCCACGGTCACTCACTTTTAGGTGGGGAGAAGATGGAGTGCCATTGCAGCAGCCAGCAGGAATGTGGTGGGGGCCCCCTTAGAAGCTCTTGTGGTGGGGGCCCCGGGGCTGAAGCCCCGCCTGCCCTGCCTATAATCCGGCCCTGCGCGGTGGCGGATTATAATGGGGCAATTTACTGGCCTGGGCTGTGGGCCCCTTAACCCCACTGGGCCCGGGGCAACTGCCAAAATTGACCTCATTATAATCCGCCACTGGATGTTACAGAGAGTGTGACCTCAATCGTCCCTGATCCACACACAATACTGTTACAGATCCCAGTGATGTCAAAATGTTTTACAGTCATTGATTTAGCAGGTGCATTTTTCTCTGTACCCCTGCACACTGACTGTCAGTATCCTTTTCCTTTACTCATAAAGGTAAACAATATTGTTGGACAATCCTCCCACAAAGGGGGAAAGAAATCCCCTGCCATCTATTCAGCAGTGATGGCAGGGATCCTTGAGTAGTGGCAATCACCTCATCTGCTGATTGTACTATTACAGTATGTGGATTACCTTTTGCTGTTCTGCCTGGACCAGAGGTCCTGCAGGGAAGCCACAATTTCCTTGCCATGTTTTTTTTTTATCAGAAAAGGGTTGCAAGGTCTCACGTGACAAATTACAGTATTGCAAACAAAAGGTGACATTTTTGGGACATTATATTGCCGAAGGTACCAGACACCTGACTGAAGACAGGAAACAGGCAATTCAAAATCTCCCTCTACACAGGTCACATCAGCATCTACGCTCCAAGAATGTTACCCCATAATAAGGATTGTCAATTTTTTTTTCTTTTATGTTGTTATTCGATATATGTTATTCCATGCCTATTTGTGGGTTCTCTAGTTTTAAAAAAAAATTTTCCGTACCGGTACAAGGTTGTTTATTCCCCACTCCCTTCCCTCCCTTCCTACCTTCCTTTCCCTACCCTGTTTATTTCTAAAAAAACAATAAAATTATTTGAAAACATCAGCATCTACGCACCTTCCTAGGCTTAGTGACCTACTGTAGGCCTTGGATAAGGCCAGCTTCACAAATGTTTCAACCACTTTATGACTGTTTGTCACCAGACCCCTATGATCTCACTCTTTTGACAATTTATTCCCCACATGACATCCATTCCATACTCGTACAAGTTCAACCAAAACATCTGTCTATGGCCAGATAGCTCCGACTTGCATGTATTCTACTAATTCCTGAGTATGCCTCCCTCAAAAGATGTAACGTTCTGCATCCAGCCACCCTCCTGCCTGTGGATTCAGAAAAGGGGGAATTGGTATTAGTAAGCGAGGAAGAATACTTTGACCTGACGCATGAACATGACTGCATAGAACTGATGAGTCAGGAGACAGTTGGGTTTGCACATGTTCATGAAAAACCTGTTCCTAATGCAGATTTTGAGTTTTTTGTAGATGGCTCCAGATACCACCAGGATGGATGATTCTACACTGGATATGCAGTTGTATCCTCACATGAGGTAATCTGAGCTGAACCACTCCCTCCTCACATGTCGGCATAGGAGGCAGAAATGAAGGCACTCACTGAGGCGTGTAGAGCCGCTGTAGGTAAAGTCGCTAATATTTACACAGATTCTAATTATGCATGGGGAATAGCCCATGATTATGGCCCTATCTGGAGAAGCAGAGCGTTCCTTACATCAGCCGGTAAGCCCATTAAAAATGCAGAGCTGGTGAAACAATTGATGGAGGCATTGATACCAGTCCAGGTTGGCATTGTCAAGGTAAAAGCACACACAAAAGGTGACTCCGTGGAGGTAGAGGGCAACAGAAGGGCGGATGAGGCTGCTAAAGTAGCAGCAAGGCGGCCTAGGGAGCAGTGGCGGTGGCGGGGAGTCAGCGTATTCCAGCCACACTGAGCCTAGATGTCCTAAAATCCCTCCAGCAACAGGCTGCCCAAACAGAGAAGGTACACTGGGGGAGACTGGGAGCTGAGCTGATGTTGAACGGAGTATGGGAGAATAAGGAGAAGTTGTGCCTACCAAAGTCCCTGTTCCTGATTATGGCTCAAGCAACACATGGCCCCACTCACACCTCCAAAAGTCACATGTGTGCCATGGTAGATGCCTTCTGGATCGCCCCTGGCTTCAGTTACGCAGCCGCGAAACTTATACAATCATGCCTCATCTGTGCACAGCACAACCCAGGTAAAACAGTAAAAGTCCCTAAGAAAGCGACACTGTGACGCTTCGGGGGTTTTGGCAGCGTCCGAGAGTGGACCCTCTGGGTCGCGGAACTGAGGCCCCCGGGGCGAGCGCACCAGGTGGAACCGACGCCTATACAGGGACCATTTGGGGCAGGCCCGTGGGGGATCAGACACCGCGACAGCTGAAACCAAGAGGGGTGGCTCAAAGGACCGGAGTGACCACAGGCAGGACTGGGAGACCGCACCGAGACCAAGGTGCGAGATGAGGAGACGTACAAAGCAACAGTAACCGAGAAGTTAGGGAAGACAGGAGGACAACAGGCTAGGAAACTGGACAGGAAGGGAACCAGACACAGGGAGTGGGTCAGAACTGATGACTAGGAGACACGGATCGGCAGGGCGGTGGGCGGGCAGGGCAACCAGGAGAGGCAGAGACGAAAAGGCTAGGAAGAGTATAGGACAGGAGGAAAACCTATAGGAACCCTATAGGCAGCCAAATCAATGTATGGACTTCACACAATAACCAGGCGTCATCCCCTTATGGGAGACGCCTGATATATCCCCTGCTGGCAGGTGATTGGCTAACCGCTAATCGGCCACCACCCACCGCAGGGTTAACCATCAGGACGGGCGCGCGCCCGCGCCCTAGTGTGCATGTGAAGGTGGGGTGCTGCCCGGCGGCCAGGAAGTGGAGAAGCACGTGAGCAGGAGGAAGGAGGGAGCGCGCGCCCGCCGGGTGAGTGAAAGCTGCGGAGGGAGCCGGTACCCGTGGGACGGCGGCTGGCCATGGCCGCCGTTGTCACAGACACCTAGGCCTCTCTACCCATTTCAGAGACTGGAGACAGAGACTACATACAGCTACCAAGGTAGGAGTGTATGAATATATCCTAGTATGTGTAGATCTCTTCTCTGGTTGGCCGGAAGCCTATCCGGTAAAATGTGCAACTGCTAAAACGACTGCAGACAAACTGATGAAAGAACTGATCTGCAGGTATGGTGTCCCAGAAGCCATAGAGAGCGATAGGGGTACACACTTCACAGGAGAAATAATGAGGGAAGTCATGCAGGCCCCGGGTGTACAGCAAGCATTTCATACACCATATAGGCCACAAAGTAGTGGGAAAGTGGAAAGACTAAATGGGACACTTAAACGGAAAATTCAAAAGGCCATGGCAGACACCGGAAAGAGCTGGGTAGAGTGCTTGCCTTTTGCACTCTTTTCAGTCAGACACACTCCAAATTGAAAGACAGGCTTGTCTCCCTTTGAAGTCCTGTTTGGTAGTGCACCAAAGACTGGTCTGTACTTCCCACAGGTGCTACAAATGCAACACGGTTCTAGAACAGCCTATGTCCAGGCCTTGCAGGAATGACTTAATGTGGTGCATAAACATGTGCCCTCATCCATTCCAGATCCTAATGCCAGTGCAGATGTGCATCAGCTGAATCCAGGTGATTGGGTGGTTATACGCAGACATGTGAGAAGGAGCCTGGACCTACAATTTGATGGCCCCTTCCAAGTCCAGCTGACCACATCCACCTCAGTAAAACTTGAGGGAAAGCCCACCTGGATCCACACCAGTCACTGCAAGAAGGTCCCGTCAACAGTAGAATGACTGTACTCCTCATCACTTTGCTGGCAGTGACAGGGTTACTGCACTCTACAGAGACAACTCTTAAATGCTGACTGGGACAACAAACTTATTCGGCATCATGCTCTTCTTATAAAGGACATGTGTGGCGCCCCTGAGGCTCAGTTGCCACAGAGGTACTGCACCTTCTCCTAAGGTGTAGTGCCCCACCAACTAGGTAAGTTGGGAACTCCTTTTCACACTCCAACACCTGCACCCACACACAGGATAGTTCAGCAATGGACCAGATTGCGGCTCCATGCTTAGACGGTAGCAGAGCACCTTTCATGGGTCCTTGCTTCGTAACACGAGATGTGCTGGGAGGTGGGTGGAGTTAGGTATAAAAGAGTGGGAAGGTTTAGAATTGGAGTTCAGTTGAATTCAGTTCAGTTCAGTTGAGTCTGGAGTTGAGTCTGAGAGCAGGCTGACAGGAGGTCAGCCTGAGGAGAGCTCAAGGCGGAGGAAGACAGTCAGTCAGGCGAGGCTGAGGACTGGTCTTAGTGGAACAAGCTCCCTAGGAAAGGAACAGAAGAAAGACGTAGAACTGCAACCTAAGCTTCCATAAGAGAGAGAAGGAACAGCGCGGAACGAAGGAGTAGGAGAACAGAGAGGAGTTGTGGGTTGGAAGAGGAACCCTGCCTATAGGTAATCAGCGCAAGGCTGGGGCCCGGTCCCCGAGGTTGTATGGACACTTATGGTTCTGCAGCAGACACCGGTGGAGTAGTTGGCTGTAAATACACTACTCCCATCTAAGACTTAGGACACAACAGCAACAAGGATAGAGAGCCGGGATCCAGGAGCATCCCTGAGCAGGCTACAGCTGTCTGTTATACAAGTAAGGTTCTAGGAACATCTGACAGGAGGAACTTCAGAGTATCCACAGTACTGGAGCTCTTCACACTAATAGGCGCAATAGAGGAGTCGTTCAGGAAAGGTACATGTTGGCGGAGTGTTGGAGAGGAGAAGCCTAACTTGCCCGGGAGGTTGATTGAGTCTCTGCCCCGACACGGCATGGAAGCGGGCACCAGTGGTTACCAAGAACTGTGAGTAAAGCGTTGAAACTGCAAGCCCTGGTGTCCTCGATTCCTTCTTGCGTCCGCCAGCACTGCTACATTCCCTGCGCCGGACACTACACCATCAAGGTTTCCCCCACATCTACACTGCCCTGGGACAACAGCCATGCCTGTCGAGGGCTATGCCACCATTGCTGCATCCCACCATCTGTCCCAGAGGATCTGTCTGCAGTGTTGGCTTAACATCTCCCTTGCCGAACACCACAGGTGGCGTCACGAACTATTCAATTCCATTAACCACACACCACCATTGACATTGGGCGCCCAGGGCCACGGACCGGGTCACAGCTGCCGTGATACTTTCCCCCTGACACCGGCCCGGTACCAAGCACCCCACTGCCCTGGGACTGGAGGGCGACCCACATGGATGGACAGAAACCGAAGGACTGTTGGATCTGTACACACAGCCCATTATCTGCGAGGACCATGCCGTACTTAGCCTTACCTCTGGAGCCATGGGAGGTATTAACCCCACACTGCATACACCATGAGACTTGGACTCAATCTAGGTTTTGGGGAAAAGATGTGTCCCGTGATGTTTCTGCCTCATTGGCTATAATCGGATGTAAAGCATCTACGGGTAAAATAATAAGGAAAAAAAGGGATATATGTACATCTGGCATAAGGGGAAAACAAATGAATAATACTTGGTGTGCCCATAAGCCTATGTCAGGACTTTTGAGTTTATACTATTGTATACAGACCCCGAGTCACGTTTGTGTTCTCCCTGAAGGAGTATTCTTGGTTTGCGGACATCGTGCCTACAGGTGGGTGAGCCCAGACATAAGAGGGGTTTGCACTCTTGCCAAACTAACACCAGCCACTTTCATAGATCCTCATAGTAAAATAGACACAGCAGCAGTTCAAATTCATACTTTGTATAGAAGGGCTGCAGACAATAAGCCCCGGCCAAATGGTAGGCCGCATCTAGTAGAAATGGGGATAACAAATAAAATATTCAGTAGTATGCTAATATACCCCTTCATTACACAAATGTGGGATAAATTAGTAGAAGCTACCGACTACCTGGACGATCAGATTTTCCAGATTCTTGAAGTTCTTAACCCCTGAATCCCATATGACATACTATCCCGTTCATGTGTCCTGGTACTTAATTCCCAGGGACAGGATAGTACGTCACAGCGATCAACGGCCGGGTGTCAGCTAATTATCACAGCTGATACCCAGCACAATGTGTCAGGGGTGGTCACGGACTGCCCACGACACGTTAACCCCTTGCACACCGCGATCAAACACGATTGCGGTGTACCGGGGGTTAAAGGGAAGCATCGGCAGGGAGGGGGCTCCCTCCGTGCTTCCCTGAGCCCCCCACAGCAGCGCAATATGCAGCGCTGCTGCAGGGGTCTCTTTCCCTACAGGTCTCCGGATCCAAGATGGCGACGGGGACCTGTAGGGAGCGGACTTCCTCAGTGCCTGCAAAGCGCAGGCATGAGGAAGTCTGCGTCTATGCCTGTGACAGATCGCTGATCTGTCACAGTGATCTGTGATGTGATAGATCAGCGATCTGTCACAGGACAGTGATGTCCTCCCTGGGACAACCTAATAAAGTTAAAAAAAAAAAAAAGTGTAAAAATAATTTTTAAAAAATTGCTAAATAAATTAGGAAAAAAAAATCCCTAATAAATTCATTTTTTGGAAATAAAAAAAGAAAAAAACAATAAAAGGACACATATTTGGTATCACCGCGTCCGTAACAACCTGCCCTATATAACTATCCCATTAGTTAACCCCTTTAGCGAACCCCTTAAAAAATAAAAATAAAAAACGAAGCAAAAAATAATGAATTATTATCATACCGCTGAACAAAAAGTGCAATAACACGCGAGACACATATAAATATCCATGGTACCACTGAAAACGTCATCTTGTCCCGCAAAAAAAGCCACCATACAGCGTCATCAGCGAAAAAATAAAAAAGTTATAGCTCGCAGAATAAAGCGATGCAAAAATAATTATTTTTTATATAAAATAGTTTTCATTGCATAAAAGCGCCAAAACATAAAAAAGACCTAAATGAGGTATCGCTGTAACAGTACTGACCCGAAGAATAAAAGCGCTTTATCAATTTTCCCGCACACGGAACGGTGTAAACGCACCCCCCAAAAGAAATTCATGAAACGCTGGTTTTTGTTCATTCATCGGAATAAAAAGCGATCAAAAAATGTCATGTGCCCGAAAATGGTACCAATAAAAACGTCAACTCGTCCCGCAAAAAATAAGACCTCACATGACTCGGTGGGTCAAAATATGGAAAAATTATAGCTCTCTCTGTGGTGATGCAAAAACTATTTTTACAATAGCGTGTGACAGCGTGACAGTGTGACACGTCTTTTAGCGTGTGACAGCTGCCAAACATAAAAACCCGCTATAAATAGTAAATAAAAACCCCCCGTTATCACCCCATTAGTTAGGGAAAAATAATAAAATTAAAAGAAAATGTATTTATTTCCATTTTCCCATTAGGGCTAGGGTTAGGGCTAGGGCAAGGGTTAGGACTAGGGTTAGGGCTAGGGTTAGGGCTGAGATTAGGGTTAGGGGTGGGTTGGGGATAGGGTTGGAGTTAGAATTGGGGGTTTCCACTGTTGGGGCACATCAGGTGCTCTCCAAATGCAACATGGCGTCGGATCTCAATTCCAGCCAATTCTGCGTTGAAAAAGTCAAATGGTGCTCCTTCCCTTCCAAGCTCTGCCATGCACCCAAACAGTGTTTTACCCCCACATATAGGGTATCAGCCTACTCAGGACAAATTGCAAAACAACTTTTGGGGTCCAATTTCTCCTGTTACCCTTAGGAAAAAAAATTGGGGGCAAAAATATCATTTTTGTGGAAAAAAATGATTTTTTTATTTTCACGCTCGGGCGTTATAAACTTCTGTGAATCACTTGGGGGTTCAAAGTGCTCACCACACATCTAGATAAGTTCCGTGGAGGGGTCAAGTTTCCAAAATGGGGTCAATTCTGGGGAGTTTCAATAGTTTAGGTACATCAGGGGCTCTCCAAACGCACATGACACCCGCAGACCATTCCATCAAAGTCTGCATTCCAAAACGTCACTACTTCCCTTCCGAGCCCCGACGTGTGCCCATACAGTAGTTTTCTCCCACATATGAGGTATCAGCGTACTCAGGGCAAATTGGACAACAGCTTTTGCAGTCCAATTTCTCCTGTTACCCTTGGGAAAACAAAAAAATTGGGGACTAATTGATCATGTTTGTGGAAAAAATACGATTTTTTTATTTTCATGCCAGGGCATTATAAACTTCTGTGAATCACTTGGGGGCTCCAAGTGCTCACCACACATCTAGATAAGTTCCTTAGGGGGTCTAGTTTCCAAAATGGGGTCACTTGTCGGGATTTTCCACTGTTTAGGTACATCAGGGGCTCTCCAAAAGCAACATGACACCCGCAGACCATTCCATCAAAGTTTGCATTCCAAAACGTCACTACTTCCCTTTCGAGCCCCGACGTGTGCCCATACAATAGTTTTCTCCCACATATGGGGTATCAGCGTACTCAGGAAAAATTGGACAACAACTTTTGTGGTCCAATTTCTCCTGGTACCCTTGGGAAAATAAAAAAAATTGGTGACTAAAAAATCATGTTTGTGGAAAAAATACGATTTTTTTTATTTTCACGCCCAGGTATTATAAACTTCTGTGAAGCACTGGGGGGTTCAAAGTTCTCACCACACATCTAGATAAGTTCCTTGGGGGGTCTAGTTTCCAAAATGGTGTCATTTGTGGGAGGTTTCCACTGTTTTGGTACATCAGGGGTTTTCCAATCGCGACATGGTGTCCGATCTCAATTCCAGCCAAAAACGTCAAATGGCGCAGCTTCCCTTCCAAGCTCTGCCATGCGCCCAAATAGTGGTTTACCCCCACATGTGGAGTATCAGCATACTCAGGACAAATTGCACAATAACTTTTAGGGTCCTGTTACCCTTGGGAAAATAAATTTGGGTGTAAAAAGATCATTTTTGTGGAAAAAATATGATTTTTTAATTGTACCACAGTACATTATAAACTTCTGTGATGCCCTTGTGGGTTCAAAGCTCTCACCACATATCTAGATAAGTTCCTTGGGGGGTCTAGTTTCCAAAATGGGGTCACTTGTGGGGGGTTTCCACTGTTTAGGTACATCAGGGGCTCTCCAAACGCGACATGGCGTCCGATCTGAATTCCAGCCAATTTTGCATTGAAAAAGTCAAATGGCGCTCCTTCCCTTCTGAGCTCTGCCATGCGCCGAAACAGTGTTTCCCCCCCACATATCAGGTATCAGCGTACTCAAGACAAATTGCACAATAACTTTTGCAGTCCAATTTCTCCTGTTACCCTTGGTAAAATAAAAAAAATTGAACCTGAAGTTTCTTTTTTGTGAAAAAAAGTTAAATGTTCATTTTTTTTAAACATTCAAAAAATTCCTGTGACACACCTAAAGGGTTAATAAACTTCTTGAATGTGGTTTTGAGCACCTTAAGGAGTGCAGTTTTTAGAATGGTGTCACTTTTGGGTATTTTCTATCATATAGACCCCGCAAAGTGGCTTCAAATGTGATGTGGTCCGTAAAAATAAAATGGTGTTGCAAAAATGAGAAATCGCTGGTCAATTTTTAACCCTTATAACTTCCTAACAAAAAAAAATTTTGGTTCCAAAATTGTGCTGATGTAAAGTAAACATATGGGAAATGTTACTTATCAAGTTTTTTGTGTGCTGTATCTCTGTGATTTAAGGGCATAAAAATTCAAAGTTGGAAAATTGCGAAATTTTCAAAATTTTCACCAAATTTCCATTTTTTTCACAAATAAACGCAAGTTATTTGAATGAAATTTTACCACTAACATGAAGTACCATATGTCACGAGAAAACAGTGTCAGAATCACCGGGATCCATGGAGGCGTTTCAGAGTTATTTGTCAGAGACACCGCACTGAACTTGCTCACTGAGCCAGTGCGCGTGCCCTGAGAAAAGCGAACAGTGCTCAAAGCTACCTGTGGAGCGGGCAGCAACCGAATAGATGTGTACTTCAGAGCTGCAGGACCTGAAGCACGTGACTGCTAGAGGCGTGGCTTAAACTCCACAGAGCTAGGAGCTGCAAGACAATTCCTAGCAGAGTAACTGCGAGACAAAGTTACCAAGGGGCATAGACAGGGAGAATAGTCAGGATGTAGCCAATGAGTCACACACAGAGATAGCTGCAAGGTACCAGAGGGGCGAACAGAGAGTAGTCAGGTCACAGGCAATGAGTCATACACAGATAATAACGCAGTACAAAAGCAACAGGCAAACTCACAACGGGAAACAGAATCGGGTCAGGACCATATAAACAAGCAATAGCAACAAACAGGCACACGGGGGTCAGCACACTAGGCCAAAGGCAAAAGTATAACTGGCAGGGATTGAAGCTACCCAGGGGTTTATGAAGCTCTCCCAGAACCAGAAAGAGGCCACAATCATTAACCCCAAGTGTGCAGGTCAAAACCTGCACAGAGCTCCAGACATTAACCCCCGGTGTGCAGCTCAAAAACCTGCACTGGGATCATGACATTATTACTTCATAAAGGGACAGTGGTCAGAATTGTAAAAATTGGCCCAATCATGAACGTGCAAACCACCCTTGGGGCTTAAGGGGTTAATGAACCTAATACAATGCAGAGACAATTAATCATAGTTACTAACCAACATACTATAGTACTAGATTACCTGACAGCAAAAGAAGGAAGAATGTGTCAAATAATTGGTCCCACCTGTTGTAATTATATCGACCCTGCTGGCAATCTCCAGATGAGGGCCAGTATAGACAAATAGGTGAACTTAGAGACCAATGGTTAAAACAACACAGTGCAAGGAGAGGCTCCTGGTGGGGTAACACATTCTCTTTCCTAAATCCAGCAAATTGGTTTAATGGCCTTGCAAGATGGATTTTTGGCATTATACAGACTTGTATGCAAATTTTGTTGTTTTGCTTATTGTTTTATGTAGCCGTAAAAGCGCTAATATATGTATTACTTAAGCTACTGAATAATGTATGCATAAAAAAAGAATCTAAGGCTAAACCTTCTGTAGTGTATCATAGACCCCAGGTAGCCATTGCTGATGGGGAAAGTGAGTGTCCACACTGAGGGTGGATGGGCGAAGCAGGTAGGAAGCCCCCTTATGGGTACTAGACCCATGAGACAGTAGCTCCTTTGTGGACATCAGCTGACCCTGTGGCAAAGGTTATACCATTTACAAAAGGGGGAAATTGATATAGAAGCGTTAATGGTTTGCTTTTATATCCCTTTAATTGCCTTTAAGACTTCTAATGCCTTCTGCCCTATTATTGCTAGAGTTATTCTCATGTAGACTACTAGTCTCTGTGTTCAAGGAAACTATACTTGTTATCATATTTGTTCTCAAAAGTCAGTTACAACATGTTCTGGACACACTGTAAACATGATATAACCCTGAAAGTGATGAAGGGGGCTACATGAGCTCCAGAGAGTTGCCTTTGTTGTAAATGGTATAAAATATTGCCTTGTATTTCATTACGTCAGATAAAGTGATTTGACCACGGCTCGTGTGTGTTGAGTCTCTTTGTCTCCAAGCGCTTGTCATCAGAAGGGCGAAAAACCTCACAATCCGGACTCACTGGTGATCTGGCATAGCTGACGCTTGGTCAGAACAAAAAGCAGCTACAACACTCTCAAGCCTAACGGTCCTTCCTCTTTGTCAGACTTACCACAGTATGGCACAAATTTGTAGAGGTAGCCATTGGAACTGCACAGACACCAAATTTTGTAGCCGAATTTTATTGGCTTACCTCGCATGTACATTTTTGTAGGGTGTTTGCCATAGTAGCGGACCATCATTTCATCTAAGGAAAGTTCCTGGTGGAATACACCAAATTTCAGGAATTCTTTCCCCAGTACTGCAAAGAATAAACTAACTTTGTACGTCTTGTCAGACTTGTCAATTTTAGAATTGTCATTTAGGTGTATACCGTATATACTCCGACCCGTGTATAAGCCGACCCGCCTAATTTTGTCACAAAAACTGGGAAAACTTATTGACTCACGTATAAGCCTAGGGTGGAAAATTTCGAAGCTACTGCCCTTATAATGCTGCACAGTGAGTGGCCCCTTACAATGATGCACAGTTATTAGTGGCCCCTTATAATGCTGCACAATGAGCGGCCCCTTACAATGATGCACAGTGATTAGTGACCCCTTATAATGCTGCACAGTGAGCGGCCCCTTACAATGATGCACAGTTATTAGTCGCCCCTTATAATGCTGCACAGTGAGCGGCCCCTTACAATGATGCACAGTGATTAGCGGCCCCTTATAATGCTGCACAGTGAGCGGCCCCTTACAATGATGCACAGTTATTAGTGGCCCCTTATAATACTGCACAGTAAGCGACCCATTACAATGATGCAGTTATTAGTGGCCCCTTATAATGCTGCTGCTGCCGCTGCCTCAATTTAAAAAAAAACCTATATACTCACCTCGTCCCTGCTGCTCCTCAGCATTGCCGGCTCTGCACAGCAACTGTTCAGGCAGAGGGCGCCTGCTAACTATGTCATGGCGCCCTCTGACCTGAACATCACTGCCAGAGGAAGCAAGACAGCAGAGCGATTCGCAGCGGTGGAACGGGGGACAGGTGAATATGGCTCCCTCCGCTATACTCACCTCTCCTAGCATGTCTCTTGCAGCCCCCGTGCTTATTCCATCTTCTCAGGGCTGTTCTTCCTGCTTTCTCTCACGTGGTGCCGCTCATTACATATGTGCATATGTAATGAGCCACTCATTACATATGCACATATGTAATGAGCGGCACCACGTGACCGCTAAAAGCAGGAAAAACAGCGCAGAGAAGATGGAATAAGCGCGGGGGGCTGCAAGAGACATGCTAGGAGAGGAGAGTATGATCTCCTACACCCCCGTCCGGCCGACCCCAAGTATATGACTCGCGTATAAGCCGAGAGGGGGACTTTCAGCCCCTAAAAATGGGCTGAATTATTCCCTAAAGCGGTTCTTTGACATTGCTTTGTGCACCAATTGAACTCCCACATCTTGAGCTTGTTCCCAGTACATGTCCTCTTGGGGGAGAGAATGATATCCAGACAGTAATAATATGCCTAAAAAAACTTGTAATTCTTCCTCGCTGATGGAAAAGGAGGGGTTTTTTTTTGTTTGCATATAGCATGCTTTGGGTCAAAATAATATCCATAACATCATGTAAAAAAAACTCTTCAAATACTTCAACTTCATTTTTATTTTCTAAAAGGTCACAAATGTTGCTATTTCGGACGTATCCTGGTCCGCACTGCTTTCATATGTTGGTTGACATTTTTTCCATTTTGGAGTTGCTGCACATTGTAATATTTCTGTTGCATTTTTTTTCTTGCTCACAACTGGTTTTGAAGTTTGATTCCTTGGTCGCTTTCTGCTACTGGTACTTGAAGTTCCTGCTGAGGTGGATGGTAAATTCTCAGTTGATGCCACCTCAGGAGCCTCTTCAATTTCTGTTGAAGTGTGCAATACCTCCAAAGTTCCTGCTACATCATTCAATTCATGAGCAAGAAGCTCATATTCCTGAAAATCTTCCTCATCAGTTGCCTCATCAGGGTCAGGGGGTACAATCACTACTTCAACATCAGAAACTTCCTCTTCTTGGTAATCTAATTCCTCAAGATAACCTAGTATTTCATCAACAGTAAGTTCTTTTTTATATCGATTTGCCATGTTCTTACTGCTGATAAAACAAAAACAAAAATTAGTATAGCAACATTTACAAACTATAGATTAAAATATATATACAATTATTTTAAATATATATAAATATATTTCACATTTCACTATCCATTCATAAAACAAGCTAAATAAACAATTGTGATGAATAAAAACATAAAATACCAACCTTATATACTGTGATGTGATCGCAAACAATGTCTGACAAGCCAGCAAGTTACAGGGTCTGTTCTCTTGAGTGTCTCCAGTACAGCTGAGATATCAGGTTTCACAAAGCATATATAGTCAGAAAGGTACTGGGGAAGGGGGGTGGAGGGGTGAGGGATTTCCAGACTATCTGGTAAGACGGAAGAAATGAAACTAAAAGACCTCTGCCTGCCATATCAGTTGTAAATGATTTAGGGTTATGTATGAACACTAGTGAATCAAACAAAAATGTCCATGTAAAAAAAAAACATCGAAAATAGATAGTGCATTCTGCCAATGTCCCAAAAATGGGACGGCACTTTCACTTGAATATAACTCTGGCCTTGGTAAATCTACATCAATGCCATTGCATTATATACCTTCCTTCAAGTATAAACAATAGTTCTAATAACTTTGTGATCACAGAACTGTGATTTTAAATAATAATTTCAGCTTATGATCCTAATTTTGAAAAAACCTCGAAAATAGGTGCTTTGAAAGCTCTCTGGGTGGAAGAATATTCAATTAAAAATGACAATGACATGATTTCCTGTTTTGAAAACATTCATTTTACAAACACAAAAAATTGGACCTAATTATACAATCTTAGTTGCTAGAAGCAAAAGATTAGGCGTCCCAAAGAAAGGACATTGGTAGATTATTAAATTGATTGGTACTTATTAAATCTGATAAGTCAAAACACATTTTTACATAAAGTCCAGATAGGTAAAAGTGTGGTTTTTCAGCACACGTATCACATACAAGTTGCCTCCCTTTTGTAGTGAACGTGTATAATATTCTAGTCCATTTACAATGGGCAAGGCGCGTGGCAAGGGACGGGGAAGTGGATGTGATGGTGATGGTACAGGCTGAGTGTAACGTGGACCCGTCCTGTGTGACGCGACCCGCAGGCCGGTAACTGAAACAACACGACACGGCACGTGAAGCTGTCCTGTGCGACACGACCCGCAGGCCAGTAACTGTAAACAACAAGACAAGGGGGAGGGAACACAGTTACAATGGTGGGCCCTGCGATAGGGAAAGGGGACGTGGAGACCTCCTGCACTCCCCTGAGTCAGTGTCCCTAACGCTCCTAATGTTCTCTATGCCTGTTCCGCACCTCAGGATACCTGTCGCCCTAGCACACCCTACACCTATCCCTTGCTAGGGAGATGAGTGGCGCAGGCAGTGGCCCCACCACTGTACTAATACACATGAAGGGAAAACACAAACAGGGGAACACAACTTAGCTTTACTCTATTGCTCTTGCTCCTGGCAACAGAGTCCACCACCAGAATGCAGCTCTCCTCCTGAATCGCTGCCACCAAGTTCTGTCAGAGCTGCAAGGAAATCCCCTCTGACTCCTTCCACACCAGGGCTCTGACCGTGCTGCAAGGAGCTCTCTAAAAACTCCTTCCTCCACCAAGGATGGTTGAAATGAGTACTATCACCAACACTGATTGCAACACCTGTGACTCTTTTATAGCAGAGCCAGCAATCACACCTGCAATCTAATCATGTGCACTTAACTAAAGAAACAGAGTGCAATGACGCTCACCACCACCGGGGGGACAAATTTAGAACAAAAGACACCACAGTGCAATAATCCCAATGGCCAATGGGGCAAAAACCAAACCTAAGCACAGAAAAAAAGTTTACCTGTGCTTTATCTCAGTCGTTATCCAGCATGGATCATGACAGTACCCTCCCCTTAATGAGGGACCTCTGGACCCTCAAGACCTCTCCCCATCAGGGAACCACCTACAGCGGGGACGCCCAGACCCAGAGTTCACCCCAGCAACTACCTGCACGTCAGGTTGATGACAAACGAGCCCGCTGGTATTGGCAACATTTGTTCTGGAGGCACCACACATCTCCGAAGCGCTGACCTGGGGAACGAGTTGTGTATGTGCATGTCTGGTATGAGCTGGTAACACTCCACAACACACTTCCACTGGATGTTTTTTGGTGGCCACCCATACACGCTCCTTCACACACAGGTCCGGACCTGAATGTTTATTGCCACTCGTTCGTTTGTCACCATTTGGAGAACTCTTTCTGGGATTGACAACAGAGGCGTCCCCCTGTGTCACCACACTCACATCCCCGCACTTCACCAAGGGGTACACCACCCTCCAACCCCTTCCACCATGAGGTCTGCGCCTCCCAGGGTTGGCAAATGGCGAGGGTTGAGACTTGCCCCTACTCTCCTGCAGCACATCTGCTGCTCTCACCAGAGAGGAAGGGGTCAATTGAAGAGAGGCGGCAGAGACAGTAGTTCCTAGGCAGCAGCCCTTACACGAGTGCCCCCAGCTGACCACTTCCCTCGCCCGCCAATCTATTACCAGGTTGTGTATTTTCAGCCAAGGGAGGCCTAAAACAATAGGTACTGGCATTCCCTCCAAGACGTAGCATGATAAGGACTCACCACCACCGGGGGGCAAATTTAGAACAAAAGACACCATAGTGCAATAATCCCAATGGCCACCGGGGGCAAAAACCACACCTAAGCACAGAAAAAAAGGTTACCTGTGCTTTATCTCAGTCCTGATCCAGCATGGATCATGACACTGAGGCTGCGGGCAAGCTGAAATTGGCCCACCAAAAATGCCCACATCTTCTCGCTGGACCTTAGTGTCCAAAGTTAGGGGACCGTGGAAAGACAGCAGTATTGAAGCCCGAGCAGTGTGAAAAGGTTGTTGGTTGGATAGCGGATAATACTTCCAGTCACTTATCCACCACCACCTGCACCCTGGACCACATATTCTTTACCCTGATCCTCCTTCCTCCCACCATGCTGAGTACCCTGAGACAACTGATCCCACGCTCGGACACTCCGAAGAGCTGTTCATCTTTCCATTTGGAGATTCGTGCCTCTCGCCTCATCCACTTGAAGCGGGGCAAAATGATATTCAATGTATCGATGCACAAATCTTTGAGCAGCCACAGTCTCAAGAGCAGGACGATGATGAGACACAATTGCCAGAAAGTCAGGAGGAGGACCAGGGTGGGGAAGTGGAAGATGAGGGGGTGGATGATCTAGTAACAGACCCAACCTGGCAGGAAGACATGCAGAGCGAGGACAGCAGTACACAGTGGGAGGTAAGTGTCGCACCACTTAAGGCAGGAAGAAGCAGTGTGATGGCTGCAGATAGAAGGCGTGCAACCGTTACACGTAACACCAACCTGACGGAAGTTGCCAGTCCAACTGTTAGGTCTTCCCGAGTCTGGTTATTTCTTAAAGACTCTGCCGATAACCCCAAACAGGCTATTTGCAACACCTGTCATGCCAGCATCAGCAGGGGTAGCAAAACTACCTGCCTTACCACCACAAGCATGATCAGGCACATGGCAGCAAAGCACCCGACTTTGTGGGCCCAACACCATGCTGCAGGAACAGTGTCTGTGGGTGACACCTCAGCTTCTTCCAGTGTTGTGCGTGCAAGCCAATCCCCTGTCCACGGTGCATGCGAAGATGCCTCTTGCCCTGCACCTGCCATTGCCCATAGTCAAATAGCACCATCATTAAGCACGTCCATGTCCTTGTCCCAGTGCAGCCTTCAATTGTCCATACCCCAGTCATTGGAACGTAAGTGTAAATATGCAGCCAACGCCCCACAGGCCACAGTACTCAATTCTAATATTTCTCGTCTGCTTGTGCTGAAAATGTTGCCTTTTAGGCACGTGGGGATGGACGCTTTCCGCAACCTGATGGTGGTGGCCGTCCCAAGGTACTCGGTCCCCAGCCACCACTATTTCTCCTGATGTGCCATCCCGGCATTACACAAGCACATGTCCCACAACATTACCATGCCCTCAACAATGCAGTTACTGGGAAAGTACACCTAACCATGGACACGTGGACAAGTGCTTGTGGCCAGGGACGATATATCTCGCTGA
The DNA here is from genome assembly GCF_039654945.1 of Dendrobates tinctorius. Classification (NCBI taxonomy): domain Eukaryota; kingdom Metazoa; phylum Chordata; class Amphibia; order Anura; family Dendrobatidae; genus Dendrobates; species Dendrobates tinctorius. The sequence continues at coordinate 6,224,063 of NW_027361754.1, forward strand.
CGGCACACTGGGTTAACATAGTGGAAGCCGGGACTCAGTCAGACCTTGGGATGGAACACGTCTTCCCGACACCAAGGATTGTGGGCCCTATGTCATTCAGGGTTGCCCCCACTGTGTACAGCTCCTGCACCTCCTCCTTCTTCTCCTCCTCCTCTTCAGCCTCCATTTCCGAAATGAGCACATCAGTCACAAGCTGGAAGCACTGCAGCACTGCCAAAGCAAAGCGGCAACAGGCTGTGCTGAAGCTAATTTGCTTAGGTGACAAACCGCACAATGCAAAAGAGTTGTTGACAGCTCTGAAAGAGCAGGCAGATGTGTGGCTGACACCGCTGAATCTCCAGCCAGGCATGGTTGTGTGTGACAATGGCAGGAACCTGGTTGTGGCTCTAAGGCGAGGCGAAGTGACACACGTACCATGCCTGGTCCATGTGCTGAACCTCGTTGTTCAACGTTTTCTAAAAAGCTATCCGGAGCTGCCAGATCTGCTGCTTAAAGTAAACTGCTTCTATGCACATTTTAGAAAGTCAGCTACAGCTTCAGCCGCCCTTGCCGTGCTTCAGCAGCGAATGCAGATTCTGGCTCACTGACTGGTGTGTGATGTCCCCACGCGTTGGAACTATACATTGCATATGTTAGAAAGGATTTGTGAGCAGAAGCGGGCAGTTGTTGAATACCAGCATCAACAAGGCCGTCATTTTTCAGGTTTGACTCCACACATAAGACCTCAGGAATGGACATGGATGTCAGACATATGTAGCATCCTCCGAAACTTTGAGGAGTCCACCAAGATGGTGAGCAGCGATGACGCCATAATTAGCATCACCATCCCGCTCATCTGCATTCTGAAAAGCTCTCTGCTCACAATGAAAGAGGATGCATTGTAGGCGGAGAACGAGGACATGTATCAAGGAACCAAACAGGGTGACTACATACAACCCAGCCTTATGTCATCCCAACGTGGATTGATTGACAATGAGGAAGAGGAGGAGGAAGAACAGGAGCTACTTTCATGCGCTATAGACGGGACTACAACCACAACCATCATACCGTCTGTTCAGCGTGGATGGCCTGAGGACAGGGAAGAAGAGGAAGAGGAGGAGGATACCTTGGTCAGTCGTCTTGTTGGTGAGGACACAGAAGGCTTGCCTGTTATCAGTCTGTCATGCATGGCTGACTTTATGTTGCGTTGCCTTTCCCCGTGACCCTCGGATTGTCAAAATATTGGATACCAGTCATTACTGGCTAGTGACACTTTTAGACCCACGCTACAAGGATAACTTTCAATCTCATGTTCCGGAGGCAGACAGGTGTACCAAAATGGTACAGTACCATAGGGTCATTGTTGCAGAATTATTAAAAAAATTCACATCTCAAAACGCTGGCGGCAGAGATAACAGTTCTTTGGCCAACCTAGCAGGACAGGCGAGACAGACACAAGTCCACTCCAGCAGAGGCAGGGGAACACTGGCAAAGTTCTGGGACAGGTTTCTAAGACCCTGCCATCGCCCATGCACTGAGGCGTGGGGTAATCTCACAATGAATGCAATGTTTTCTAAGATGCTGAGGGAGTACCTTGCTGACTGTACCAACGTCCTCCGTGATTCATAGAATCATAGAATCATAGAATTGTAGAGTTGGAAGGGACCTCCTGGGCTATCTGGTCCAACCCCCTGCTCAAAGCAGGATTCGCAAAATCATCCCAGTCAGATGTCTGTCCAGCCTCTGTTTGAAGACTTCCATTGAAGGAGAACTCACCACTTCTCGTAGCAGCTTGTTCCACTCATTGATCACTCTAACTGTCAAAAAGTTTTTTTCTAATATCTAATCTGTGTCTCCTCCCATTCAGTTTCATCCCATTGCTTCTAGTCTTTCCTTGTGCAAATGAGAATAAAGTTGATCCTTCTATAATGTGACAGCCCTTTAGATATTTGTAGACAGCTATTAAGTCTCCTCTCAGTCTTCTCTTTTGCAAACTAAACAATCCCAAATCCTGCAACCTTTCCTCATAAAACAGGGTTTGCAGACTGGTCACCATTCTGGTTGCTCTTTTATGAACTTGCTCCAGTTTGTTGATGTCTTTCTTAAAATGTGGTGCCCAAAACTGGACACAATATTCCAGATGAGGTCTGACCAAAGAGGAGTAGAGGGAAATAATGACTTCACGTGATCTAGACTGTATGCTTCTGTTAATACATCCTAGAATTGCATTTGCCTTTTTTGCTGCTGCATCACACTGTTGACTCATATTCAGTCTGTGATCTATTAGTATACCCAAGTCTTTTTCACATGTGCTGTTGCTTAGGCCTATTCCTCCCATTCTGTATATGCTTTTTTCATTTTTATTGCCCAGATGTAGTATATTGCATTTTTCCCTGTTAAAAACCATTCTGTTAGTTGCTGCCCACTTCTCCAGTTTATTTATAACTTTTTGAATCCTCTCTCTCTCTTCTCTAGTATTAGCTATCCCTCCTAGCTTTGTGTCATCAGCAAATTTAATCAGTTTACCCTCAATTGCTTCATCTAAATCGTTGATAAAGATGTTGAACAAAACAGGGCCCAGGACAGAGCCCTGTGGTACCCCACTTGAGACATTCTTCCAACTGGATGTGCAGCCATTTACGACCACTCTTTGGGTCCGATCACTAAGCCAGTTATGAATCCACCTAACAGTTGCCTTGTCCATTCCATACTTAGTCATTTTTTCAATAAGGATTGTATGAGATACTTTGTCAAATGCTTTGCTGAAGTCAAGATATACTATATCTACAGCATTTCCTTGATCCACCCAAACAGCGATTCCGTTATAGAAGGAAATTAAGTTAGTCTGACATGACTTATTTGTTACAAACCCAGTCTTCTGGGACTTCTCCTGTTCTCCAAGAATTTTCAAAGATTATGGAGAGGGGTTCAAAAATTTCTTCTGCTATCTCCTTCAGTACTCTGGGGTGTAATTCATCTGGACCTGGAGACTTGAATTCATTTAGGTTAGCTAAGTGTTTCCTCGCTATCTTTCTGTTTATAGATATCCTGGATTCTTCTATTCCCTTAATAGGACAGTGAAGAACAGTTGATGTTACATTTCCTTTCTGAGAGAAAACAGATGCAAAATAGGAATTTAAAAGTTCGGCCTTCTCAACATCCTGTCTTACCATTTCATCATTTTCATCCTGTAAAAATCCTATAGCATCTTTGACTTTTCTTTTAGTTTTGACATGTCCCCAAAATCCTTTATTATTGCTTTTGACATCTCTTGCAAGCCTCAATTCATTGTCAGCTTTAGATATTCTGATTTGTGCCCTGCAGGTTCTGCAGACAGCATTGTATTCTTCTTTAGATATGCCTCCCTCTTTCCATTTTATAAACATTTTTTTCTTCCTTTTTAGCATGTGCTTAAGTTCTGTGTTCATCCATCCTGGCTTCCTTAAATGCTTCCTATTCTTCCCTCTTTTTGGAATTGTTAACAATTGTGCTTTGAGAATTTCATTTTTCAAGATTTCCCATCCTTCCTGGACATTTTTGTCTTTAAGGATATCCAGCCATTGGATCCCTCCAATTCTCTTTCTGAATCCCTTAAAATCTGCCTTTCTGAAATCTAACCTTGACGTCTGAGTCTTCACAGGTCTTCCTCCTCTAGTTATCCAAAATTCTAAAATAGCATGGTCGCTACCTCCTAGGGTCCCAGCCACTTTTACCTCCTCAACCATTTCCTCCCTGTTTATAAGGATTAGATCCAAGGTAGCAGTTCCCCTTGTTTTCTCCCCTACCTTTTGGAAGATAAAGTTGTCAGCAAGGGAGGATAAGAATTTTCTTGACCTGTTAGTTTTGCCTGAGAGAGATTCCCAACAAATGTCTGGATAGTTGAAATCTCCCATGACAACTATGTCATATTTTTTGGAGAACTTGGCCATTTGATGAATAAAGAGTTCATCCATATCTTCAGCTTGCACAGGCGGCCTGTAGTAAATACCTACAATGGTGTCCTTTCCATTGTTCTGTCCTTGTATTCTTACCCAAACAGTTTCCACAGAACTCCCAGTCTCTGAAGTTTCAATCTCTGTGCAGATATACGCGTTTCTAACATACAATGCGACACCTACTCCTCGTTTATCAAGTCTGTTTCTTGCAAATAAGTTGTATCCTTCTAGTGTTGTATTCCAATCATGTGTATTGTCCCACCAAGTTTCAGTGATTCCAATGACATATTTCTTTTCCTGTGTTAGTAGTTCCAATTCTCCTTGTTTGTTGCCCATGCTTTGTGCATTAGTATAGAAACATTTTAGTTTGTGGTTGGTTTCTCTTTCTCCAATATTTTTATTATTTAGATTCTTTTGTCTTTGTTCTTCCTTTCCACTTCTAATAGCAGAGTTCTCAATAGCATTTGTCAAGTGTATGGCTTTTTCTGGTCTTTTGCTTCCCTTCCCATGTTGTTCTAGTTTAAAGCTCTCCTTACAAGTGTAGCAAGGCGACTTCCAAATACATGTTTTCCAGTCTTCGTAAGGTGCACCCCATCTCTAGCAAGTAGTCCATCGTAAAGGTAATTCACTCCGTTATCCATAAATCCAAATCGTTGCTGACGGCACCATCGACATAGCCAGTTGTTCACCTGCAGAATCTTATTCCACCTCCCTGTTCCATGGCCATCCACTGGGAGGATGAAAGAGAAGACCACCTGCGCTCCCAGTTCTTTCACTTTCTTGCCTAAGTCTTCAAAGTCTCTGCAGATGGTTTCCATGTCGTTTCTTGCGGTGTCATTTGTCCCCACATGTAGTAGCAGGAATGGGTAGTCATCTGTAGGTCTGAAAAGTCCTGATATCCTGTCAGACCAACTGTGCCTTTTAATTATTGGGTATCCAAGCTGGACACGTGGCATGAGCTGGATCTCTACACCACCTCTTCACAACCAAACATGGGTATACGCGTCCTGATTTTGGCTATTTGGTGTCCTCCTCCTCCTCATCCTCACCGTTCACCACCACTTGAACACCAGGGTGAACGTATTCAGTCATGCTTCGACCAATCTGTTTGGCAAGAGTGTTATGATGCCCGTCACCAAAATGCAAAAAATATGTACACCGCACAGGGGAAATGTTTGCCAGCCCATATACAAAGTGTATAGGCATTCCAAGTCTATGAGACCCGCTCCTAGAAATTGGGCCTATTTTTTAATCAGGCCTTCCTCCAAGTCTCATCATCCACCGCCACTAGATCCGACAGGAAATTATCTCCCAATCACCTCATACCATGCACTGTCCTCCCTCCTCCATTGCATCTAGCTCAATCTCTGATTTTGAACCAGTCACAGAAGAAGAAGTAAGCAGGCTCCTTGCATCTTCTCGCCCAACCACTTGCACCAGTGACCCATTTCCATCACATCTCCTCCAGTCCCTTTCCCCTGCTGTCACCACTCACCTAACTAAAATATTTAACCATACTCTCTCTTCTGGTATCTTTCCCTCCTCATTTAAGCATGCCATCATACATCCACTACTTAAATAACCATCCCTCGACCAAAACTGTGCCGCTAACTAGACCTGTCTCTAATCTTCCCTTCATCTCTAAACTCCTGGAACGCCTGGTCCACTCCCGTCTGATCCGCTATCTCTCTGATAACTCTCTTCTCGACCCTCTCCAATCCGGATTCCGCTCTTTACTCTCTACTGAAACTGCCCTCACTAAAGTCTCTACTGATCTACTAACAGCTAAATCTAATGGTCACTACTCCATGCTAATTCTCTTGGATCTCTCTGCAGCATTCGACACCGTGGATCATCAGCTCCTCCTCACTATGCTCCGCTCCATCGGCATCAAGGACACAATTCTCTCCTGGTTCTTCTCCTATCTCTCTGACCGCTCCATAACTGTATCTTTTGCTGGTTTCTCCTCCTCTCATCTTCCCCTTACTGTTGGGGTCCCTCAAGGATCAGTCCTAGGCCCCCTCCTCTTCTCTTTGTACACTGCCCCTATTGGTCAAACAATCAGTAGATTTGGTTTCCAGTACCATCTCTATGCTGATGACACCCAATTATATGCTTCTTCTCCTGACATCACGCCTGTCTTTTTAGAAAACACCAGCGATTGTCTAAACGCTGTGTCTAACATCATGTCCTCACTATATCTGAAACTGAACCTGTCAAAGACTGAACTCCTTGTGGTTCCTCCCGCTACTAATGTACCTATACCAGACATTGCCATTTCTGTGTGTGGCTCCACTATTACTCCCCAGCAACATGCCCGCTGTCTTGGGGTCATACTTGACTCCGAGCTTTCCTTTGCCCCCACATCCGACCACAGGCTCAGTCTTGTGATCTGCACCTTAAAAACATTTCTAGAATTCGACCTTTTCTTACTTTTAATTCCGAAAAACTCTTACTGTTTCTCTTATTCATTCTCTTCTGGACTATTGTAACTCTCTTCTAATCGGTCTCCCTCTTACCAAACTCTCCCCCCTCCAATCTGTCTTGAATGCAGCAGCCAGGATCATATTCCTCGCCAATCATTACACTGATGCCTCTACCTTGTGCCAGTCATTACACTGGCTACCCATGCACTCCAGAATCCAGTACAAACTTATTATCCTCACCCACAAAGCTCTCCATGGCTCAGCACCACCCTATATCTCCTCCCTCATTTCAGTCTACCACCCTACCCGTGCCTTCTGTTCTCCTGATGACCTGAGGTTAGCATCCTCAGTAATCAGAACCTCCCACTCCCGTCTCCAAGACTATACACGTGCTGTGCCTATTCTTTGGAATGCACTTCCCAGATCAATACGATTAGTCCCCAATCCCTACCGTTTTAAGTGTTCCCCTAAAATGCATTTATTCAGACTAGCCTACTGCCTCAACACATTAACCTAACAATCCCTGTGTGGCACAGTCAAAAGTTTTACCATAACCACGTTCCCCGAATCATGTTCCCACATGCTTTATGCATCTATTAGCCCTCTGTGTCTGTACTGTAAGGCTATGTGCACACGTATGCAGAAAATTTCTGCATAAAAACCGGACTCCTTCCCAGAAAACGTGCGTTTTTGCCGTGATTTTTGCGCGTTTTTGCCGCGATTTTTTCCGCGCGTCCCCAGACACATAGAAAATAGGTAGAAATGCGGAATTTTCCGCAAAATTAATGCGCATGCTGCATTTTTTACCGCGAAGCGTTTTTTCACAGAAAAAACGCATCAATATGCACAAAAAGAGCAAAATGTATTAAAATGAATGGGAAGCTTCCTTTAAGTGTTTTTTTAGCAGATTTTTTGGTAAATCTGCGGGAAAAACGCAAAACAAAACGCTGTGTGTGAACACAGCCTTACACACTTAACATTATGGCTGGTCCAAACAATCAGGGTAATTGTTACCATCCACCTTTCATGTCTACCTTTTTTCCTCATAGATTGTAAGCTTGCGAGCAGGGCCCTCATTCCTCTTGTTATCTGTTATGATCTATGTGATTATTGTTATGCTGTAATGTCTATCGTCTGTACAAATCCCCTCTGAAATGTAAAGTGCTGCGGAATATGTCGGCTCTAAAGAAATAAAATTTATTATTATTATTATCAAAAGGGTTTACGTTTTCCATGCAGGTACAGCCAGTGTCGATTTATTAACAAGGGTGGGTGCTTATGCTGTGTGTAAAATACTTGTTCTGAAAAAGGTTGAGGTATACCCCACAGGGGAAATCTTTGCCAGCCCATAGACTAAGTGTATGGGCATTCCAAATCTATGAGACCCGCTCCTAGAAATTGGGCCTATTTTTTAATCAGGCCTTCCTCCAAGTCTCATCATCCACTGTCACCAGATCAAGAGGGTTTATGTGTTCTGCACAGCTACAGCCAGTTTCAAATTATTAACAAGATTGGGTGGTTATGCTGTGCGTAAAATACTTGTACTGAAAAAGTTTGAGGTGTACCCCACAGGGGAATTGTTTGACAGCCCAGTACACTTAGGGTATGGCCATTACAAGTCTAGGAGACCCGCTCCTTTTTAATGGGACATTTTTTGCTAAAAAGCCCTTCTATATGTTTCTTCCAAGGGGGATTGGGGTTGACTTGGTAGCAGGGCAGGCCTTGCAGTCAATGCATAAGAAAAGAGAATGGGAGTACAAAATGAATGTGAAGTGGATTTTCCTGGGCCCATCCAGTACCTGGGTTCAAAGGCATATTGGGGTGCAGATGACTTGGCAGCAGGGCAGGCCTTGCTGTCAATGCATAAGAAAAGAGTATGGGAGTACAAAATGAATAATGTGAAGTGGATATTCCTGGGCCTATCCAGTTTGTGGGTTCAAAGGCTTATTGGGGGTGCATATGACTTGGCAGCAGGGCAGGCATTGCTGTCAATGCATGAGAAGACTATGGGAGTACAAAATGAATAATGTGAAGTGGATTTTCCTTTGCCCATCCAGTACCTGGGTTCAAAGGCATATTGGGGTGTAGATGACTTGGCAGCAGGGCAGGCCTTGCCGTCACTGCATAAGAAAAGAGTTTTGGATTACAAAATGAACAATGTGAAGTGGATTTTCCGGTGGCCATCCAGTACGTGACTTGAAAAGCTTATTGGGGTGCATGTAACTTTGGGGCAAGCCAGGCCTTGCATTCAATGCAACATTTTTTTCTGGAAGCCCTCCTATACCTCTCGTGAAAGGGGTATTGTGGTGCGTCGTAATACTGGGCAGCCCATCCACTCACTGCATAGGCAATTTAGGAGACCCACTATTTAATAATGGCCCTTTAAGAAGATTAATGCCGCCTGATGCCCCTGTAAAAATAGGCTCTGTGACTTTAAGGGTCCCGTTACATTTAGCGATGCACCAGCGATCCCGACAACGATAAGACCCGGTCAGGATTGCTGGTGCATTGCTAAATGGTCGCTAGTGAGCTGCCACACAGGCAGATCTCACCAGCGACGCAGCAGCGATAAGCGATCCGTTGGCGGTCGCTCTTACCTGTCACACCGTAGCGATGATGAAAACTTCCGCCTGCGTCCATGCGTCGCTAGTTGGCGCCAGCAGGATGCCAACGAGGAAAAAATGGCCCAGGCATTTCGAGCGTGATCAGCGATATCCTGCGGGTGGGTCGGTCGCAGGTACGTGTCACACAATGCGAGATCGCTAGCGATATCGCTGTTGCGCCACAAAATCGGTGACGCTTTAGCGATATCGCTAGTTATCTCGCTATGTGTGAAAGATCCTTAAGAGTCCCTCCTTCATAAACGAAACAAGATGTGTCTGCTTATGTGTCACACACCACATGGCCAGCTATGGTTGTTAAATGTTACAATGATATTTCAAAGGAAATGCATTTGTATTGACTGAAAGCAATGTTGAAGTTGAAAAACGCATAAAAAATGCTGCATCTGAACATGTGGGGGAGGAAAATTTTGGTCTGGGGTTAATTATTTTGCCTTATATACAAGTCATTAACCTGGAAAAGATGTACCTTAACATATTTCCCAGCAAAATACGTTTTGGTATGTTTTTTGGTGCACCGGTAAAAATGGCATGAAACTCTGACAACATTGTTTAAGGCTGTAAATTAGGAGTCAGAAATGCTTCCAGGGGTGATCTCCATGAAGTCCCCATATCATTTGAGCAGTGTCATTTTCAGACGTTTTTAGACCTTAAATGGACCCCCGGGGGAATTGCGGTAAAAATGCTCGGGTCTCCCATAGGCTTACATTGGGCTTGTTGTTCTGTCCGAGTACCCGAGTATTCCAATTTGCTCGACCCGAGCAACGAGCACCCGAGCATTTTAGTGCTCGCTCATCACTATTCATCAGGTCTATCAAACATTACGGCATCAATCCCTGCAGGACGCGCTGCTCATCCAGACACTTGATCATTGTTCTGACGATATATTGAGCGCCTTATGTCTCCTCGCTGATCTTTATATTGAGATATGTCGAATTTTCTGCTCTTGTTCCTTGTGACTATGCAGTAGGGTTTTATTAAAAATCCTGGATCATTTGTGTTCTACAGCCTCTGTGGGTCACAGTACACATCTCTTCTCCTGAACCAGGTTCTAAACTGATTTTTGACCAGATAAAAGTTTTATCTTTCATTTATCAGCTTTGAAGATGGTTCAGAAGACAGAAGGGTTACGGACCAGAGCTAGATGAAGGATCACTGGTCACTCATACTGCAGTCTGCAATGTACAATACATAGAAGATGCAGAAGACATTGGTGCAAAATTTGTACTGAAATCCAATTGCAAAATGACTTTTCACCAAAAATACTTGCATTTGAGTAAAAGTAAATGCCCCTAAAGCTGTCCATGTCTGTTACTGCAGGCACTTGTATTTCTCTGTGCATGGAGAAGACAGAAGTAGCCGAATACACAGAAAAGTAATTTGCCATTTATCTGTGATCGTACATTTGAGGTTTGCTTTTTAGTGCTGCGTCTGGAGGAGGAGGAACAGCTGCATTCATCAGATAATAAAGGACATTGGGAGTAACAAACATTTAGGGCTTATGAATAAAGGCCATGTTCCCTTCCGGACAAATTATCCCTAAGCAGGAGACGGTGGAGCGCGGCCGTGTTACGCCAGCACTTTACTGTATTACTTGCTCACTTATACATCATCTTTATGAATTCATTGGGAACATTAATGGAATATACGCTGTAATAGGGAACGGCAGCCAAACCTTGGCCGATTATTTATAATGGCCCAGATCCCTGTAAACACTGCCGAATATCAGTCACTCCGGAGTGACGGCACTGAGTTATGTCTTTATAAATGACTTTCCGACTACCTGCCTTACAGCTCTGTATCATTATGGAACCTATTCTTCTCCCAACCAAACAGCGATTTCCGCACATTCATTGTTCTTGTAAATGGGTAAACTCCGCGAACAGCCAAGACGTCTCCATTATTATAAGCTACACGCGACTACGCCAAACTTAATCCAGCATTTGTCATTGCAGCGGAATGAACACACATATTTGGCAAGATATTGCAACCGTCTGAGAAAAATATCCTATTCCTCCTTACCGCTCATTCGTCACCACTATTCTGTGCAGCTTACAGCCCTGACAAAGAGCTAATCTTTATGTATTCCCATAATGAGTATGTTTAGTGTCAAGCCGTTTGCTGAAAGTAAAGACAATATTTTCTACAACTTTTACTTCTACAGCAATATTATTTAAAGGCAATTAAAGATGTGACCAGATAGGTCCAGTTAGGATAGATAATGGGGCTCAACCCCCTGCTGTCACGCACAGTGTAGAACAGACTAAGTACAACACAAAGGGATAAGGGAAGGGGAACTAAACACTTGGGAAGGAGGGAAGTGGAGACCCCTATACTGATCTAATGGTTCTGGACCTATCACTGAACAGGATACCTAGTCCTTGTGTGACCCTGGCGATAAGCCCTGCACTGGGAAGGACAGGATGAGCGCTAGTCAATCCCACTAACACTAAAGACAGTAAGGATAAATGAAACCAAGGACGCCCTCCAAACTCCAAGGGGATGCTAGCAGACTGCTACAGCTCCAAGATTCAACATAGAAGTGGAAATAACACCTGCACCTCCCAACAGGAAGTAGGGATTTATAAAAACCCAGGTCCAGGTGTGGTCATTAGCATCAGGGGAGGTGGCCACTAGTCTGCAAAGCAAACTGAGACCTTCTGCAGACAGATGCAGTGCAGTGGTCTGCATCCTCTGATACATCTGTGACACCTGCAACCCACCAATCAGCTGTACCCACCAATCAGCTGTTTGCAGGATGTACACATTATGCAGAGTCGAAACATCACTAACTTGTCTATCCAGCCTATGACTTTTCCATTATGGTATTGCATTTCAATGTTGAGGAGTATATATTGATGACCTGTCCAATTTCAGATCAGCTGCTTGCAACTCCTGCAGCCGCTGGAAGTACAGTTGTGGCCAAAAGTATTGACACCCCTGCAATTCTGTCAGATAATACTCAGTTTCTTCCTGAAAATGATTGCAAACACAAATTCTTTGGTATTATTATCTTCATTTAATTTGTCTTAAATGAAAAAAACACAAAAAGAATTGTCCTAAAGCCAAATTGGATATAATTCCACACCAAAACATAAAAAAGAGGGTGGAAACAAAATATTGGCACTGTTCGAAAAATCATGTGATGCTTCTCTAATTTGTGTAATTAACAGCGCCTGTAACTTACCTGTGGCACCTAACAGGTGTTGGCAATAACTAAATCACACTTGCAGCCAGCTGACATGGATTAAAGTTGACTCAGCCTCTGTCCTGTGTCCTGGTGTGTACCACATTGAGCATGGAGAAAAGAAAGAAGACCAAAGAACAGTCTGAGGACTTGAGAAACCAAATTGTGAGGAAGCATGAGCAATCTCAAGGCTACAAGTCCATCTCCAAAGACCTGAATGTTCCTGTGTCTACCGTGCGCAGTGTCATCAAGAAGTTTAAAGCCCATGGCACTGTGGCTAACCTCCCTAGATGTGGGCGGAAAAGAAAAATTGACAAGAAATTTCAACGCAAGATTGTGCTGATGTTGGATAAAGAACCTCGACTAACATCCAAACAAGTTCAAGCTGCCCTGCAGTCCGAGGGTACAACAGTGTCAACCCGTACTATCCGTCGGCGTCTGAATGAAAAGGGACTGTATGGTAGGAGACCCAGGAAGACCCCACTTCTTACCCTGAGACATAAAAAAGCCAGGCTGGAGTTTGCCAAAACTTACCTGAAAAAGCCTAAAACGTTTTGGAAGAATGTTCTCTGGTCAGATGAGACAAAAGCAGAGCTTTTTGGGCAAAGGCATCAACATAGAGTTTACAGGAGAAAAAAAGAGGCATTCAAAGAAAAGAACACGGTCCCTATAGTTAAACATGGCGGAGGTTCCGTGATGTTTTGGGGTTGCTTTGCTGCCTCTGGCACTGGACTGCTTGACCGTGTGCATGGCATTATGAAGTCTGAAGACTACCAACAAATTTTGCAGCATAATGTAGGGCCCAGTGTGAGAAAGCTGGGTCTCCCTCAGAGGTCATGGGTCTTCCAGCAGGACATTGACCCAAAACACACTTCAAAAAGCACTAGAAAATGGTTTGAGAGAAAGCACTGGAGACTTCTAAGGTGGCCAGCAATGAGTCCAGACCTGAATCCCATAGAACACCTGTGGAGAGATCTTAAAAATGGCAGTTTGGAGAAGGCACCCTTCTAATATCAGGGACCTGGAGCAGTTTGCTAAAGAAGAATGGTCTAAAATTCCAGCAGAGCATTGTAAGAAACTCATTGATGGTTACCGGAAGCGGTTGGTCGCAGTTATTTTGGCTAAAGGTTGTGCAACCAAGTATTAGGCTGAGGGTGCCAATACTTTTGTCTGGCCCATTTTTGGAGTTTTGTGTGAAATGATCAATGTTTTGCTTCATCCTCTTTTGTGTTTTTCCATTTAAAACAAATTAAATGAAGATAATAATACCAAAGAATTTGTTTGCAATCATTTCAGGAAGAAACTCAGTATTATCTGACAGAATTGCAGGGGTGTCAATACTTTTGGCCACAACTGTACATAGTGTGCAGAGCCAAACATCACAGCTCCATACATTGTATAGTGGCCATTCTCGGTACTGCAGCTCAGTTCTGACAAGTGAAAGTGATTTGTCCTGTGGTACTGAGTATGGCTATTACATTGATGTTTTGACTCTGTACACGATATACACTGATCTCAGCAATAGCAGCCTAGGCAGGATTTCTGCACGGGATCAGACTCCAGGCTGAAGAAATCCAGATGTTTTGAAAATGTTGCTTTCATTTATTTAGCATTTGCAGATCAGTGACGTCTCTATCCTGTGATTTTCATCATTCCATGATGTCTCCTTCTTGATTACAATATCAAGGTTGAGGAGCGTATTATTCCTAAACAACATCTTTAAAGGGAAGCTGTCATTAGCCACATAATCTGAGAGCAGCATAATGTTGAGGAAGAACCCTGATTCCAGAGATGTGTCACTTACTGAGCTGCTTACTGTAATTTTGATAAATTCACAGTTTTATCAGCAGGAGATTACCATTAGAGGACTAGTAAACTTGCTGCCATGTCATCCTCCATATTCATGAGCTCTGTATAACCCCGACCCCACCACTGATTGGCAGCTGTCTGTGAACGCTGCGCATAAGAAGAAAGCTTCCAATCGGTGTTGTGGGTGGGGTTATACAGAGAAAGCTGCCAATAAGTGGTGAGGGCGAAGTTGTACAGAGAAAACTGTCAATTGGTGATGTGGGCGGGGTTATACTGCACTTAACATTCAGAGAACTGCTAGAACTGCAGCAGATAAAACAGGGATTGTATCAAAATGACAGCAAGCAGCCCAATAAGTGACACATCGCTGGAGTCAGGGTCTCTGTCCTTACATCATGCTGCTCTCAGATGGGGTAGCAAAAACCTGCTGACTGATTCCCTTTAAGACAAATATCCATTTCCATGCAGACACAGAGCTTTAGCTGTGGTAGACACTGCCCCTTTAAGTTTTGCAGTTGAGCTGATGGAGACAAGGATTTATTACAGGCACAGGATATTCTCTGCCATTGTGGATGTGATGATGATGAGATGGCAATGTCTGTTCCAGCAGGTGGGAATCGGCTCTTGGTTAATGTACTCGGGATGCGCTGTATTCATCACCATGAGATAAGCTCTCGCTCCTGATTTCTCTCTCCACAGATCTAACCTGTGATTATGGATGAGAGGTAGATTGGCGTGACACCATCGCCTCACCACTGATTGCTGCATTTTTCTTTGATGAGAGAATCTGCAATCATACGACAAAGTCAGAGGAATATGTTTAGTCAGTGAGGAGCGAGTCTGAAGACCAGGCGGAGAATATTCCTGGTGGGCATGTCTGCAGCTTCCTGACATTTCTTCAGAACTCAGAGATGTTTTTACTTTCTTTTTTCATCCACTTTCCTTCTGTTCTCGTACAAACAGTTGTCCCACCTTCCTCTAATTCAGGCTCATTTCTTGGATTATTTCTGGATTTAGATGCTTGAAGTTAATACTATTATTATTATTACTATCATTATTGTGATTTCTGGAAATTGTTGCAACCAATTTTAGATGTGATCGTTAGATACTTTCTGCAGCTTATTTGACAAGGGTGTGAGGTAGTGTGGCTTTATTTTAGGAGGTGTGACTTTATGGGAAGAGGTGTGGCCTAATTTTAGAAGGTGTGACTTGATGTGAAGAGGTGTGGCTTAATTTTAGGAGGTGTGGCTTGATATGAAGAGGTGTAGCTTAATGTTAGAAGGTGTGGCTTAACTTTAGGAGGTGTGGTTTGATGTGAAGAGGTGTGGCTTAATTTTAGGTGTCTAAATTTAAGAGGTCTGGCTTGATTTTGGAGGTGTGGCTTAATTTTAGGAGGTGTGGCTTAAGAGGACATTATTAATCAAGATTTAGATATAAAGTAGGACAGCTAATAAGTGGGGTAACAGTCTAAATGAATCACCCGCTGTTTTCAACTTGGTGCCAACAATTCCAATTTTTGCCAGGTGAGTCCCTCTAACCAGTCCACCATTGGGGAGGCACATGTGGGTGTTTTGGTGTTGCCCCTGATTGTTTGGGGACTATTTTTTATTCTGAAGATAGAGCCAACATGTCATGAATGTTGTGCCTCAAGATAAACAGTTTCTTTCTTCTCGCTGCCACCTGCATAGATTAGCCCAATGGGAGTATTCAGATAAAGACCCAAGCTGATTGTAAATGCTCCATCTATTACTATTGGCAATTCATGTGTTGATTATTGTGATTAGTCTACAATTAGCTCAGCAGCTGGTTGGTAAACGTTCCCAGATTCAGTGGAGTGTGGCCCAGTGTTCAGGTAGCAGGAGCTGCAGCGCTTCTTGGTAAGTCCGCATGGGACAGATCCTCAGACTTTACAAGGCTGCAAAATCTGCGCCCAACGATACGTTTCCACCCAACGATACGTTTCCACATATTCAACTATATCCTTCCACGTATCATACTTTCCATTGCAGAAAAAACCCCTGAGAAAGCCACAGCTGTAAATCCTGCAATGCTCATGAATTTATACAAATCTCTGGCACTTATGCGGGTACGTAAATACATAGCGGGATTTTTGCACGCAAATTTTCATCATTTACGCAACCTGGGAAATTATCCATATGGCACTGATGGCACTGCTGATTTCCAGTGCAAACGTCTCCCTTTTTGTTGAAATTTTTGCTAAAAGTCGGCAGATCCACTGACGGGTTGTTGATATCAAATCAAGCGATGCTCAATTTATGCTGCCGATTTTTTTCCTGCCGCATGTAGAGGAGATCTCATCACTGCAACCATAACACACAGTAGAAAATCCAGGCAGAAAAATCTGCTGCGCATCCAACCTGTATTAACTAAGGCCATGTTCCCATTTAGCTTTTTTTTCAGCATTTTTTTATATTAGAAGAAAATCTTCTGTTTTGAACAGTTCAAGCAAAGTGGATGTGATTTCATGAAAACTAATGCCCACTATACATTTTAAGAAGTTGCAGAAATGTTTTCTGGTGTTTTTTTTTCTCCCCCTATAGGAAGCCTGAAAAATACATATAAAAGATCGCAATTATGGAAAATCCCAGCGTTTCTGTGATGAAAAAAAAAACATTATAAAAGGGAAAAAATGTTCTAAAAATTCAATAAAATAAGCAGATTTCCATTGTTTAGTTTGATGCCGACAACTCCAGAAAAAAACTCAGCGAAAAAAGAGTTGCGTCTTTGCACATGGGAATGTGGCCTTTCTTGCCAAATGGCGGCTAATACACCGTAAAAGCCTAATTATTGTCAGCCTCCAGATAGAGCACTAAACATGTGGCCTGAATTCACTGTCAGGAAGCAGAGATCTTGATGGTGATGAGGAATGTTATCCCTCGGTGTAGTCGCCGAACGTTACATTATACGGCGGAAATATATACATGAAATATCTTGAAGTTTTACCCCGTGATTCCTTCATGTTCTGATCTCCATGAGTGAAAACTTCTCGCAGCTGAGGTTCTGTCACATTGTCTACCGCAGCATGTCGTCTCTACAAATAAAATGGCTTTACCGCTCAAATCCCAAATGAATTATTAAAGCACACCTGGCGAGAGGAGGAAATTGATATAAAATCAGCTTCTTCCATAATTAATGAGTCAACAAAGATCAATGCAAAGTAAGAAAAAACAGAAACTTTGTAACGAAAACGTCAATTAATGAAGGGAAAAATAAGAAGAGTAAAGGAACTTGTCTTTAATCTGTGCAAGTCATTTTCCATTTAGAAAATAATGCAATTAACTCTTCTCAAATTAGTAAATGAAGCACTTTTTGTCTAAATGGTGCCGGATCATCAGGCACAAGCTTCGGTTCGGACAGTCGGACAGGTGTTTGCAGTTTGGCTGCAGCAGAGACTAACAATTCCTGTGCTGGTGTGTGATCCAAACTTTGTATTACAGGAGCTTTCCCCTATAAGGAAAGAGGACCCCTCAAATGCTCTAAAAAAGTGCAGGTAAGGGTGGTTTCACATTTGCGTTTAAGGCTGCAGCGTCGGCCTGCGCACGGCCGCTGCTAAGCCCCGCCCCCTGCCGTGCCTCTGCCAGTAGCTCCGCCTACGGGTGCATGACGATGCATGCGTTCTGCGTCCCCTATCTTTAGCACTGGGGACGCAGGGCGTGCGCAGGTATGCGTTTGGCGGCGCATGCGTCCTTTTGACACTGCGCCAAACGCAACAGGTTGCAATTTGGTGCGCTCGAGACCAGAGTGGCAGCCAAAGCACCAAGACCCAAGCAGCAGCCAAAATACCGAGACCTGAGCAACAGCCAAAACACCGAGACCTGAGTGGCAGCCAAAACACTGAGACCCAAGCAGCAGCCAAAACACCAAGACCCGAGTGGCAGCCAAAGCACTGAGACCCGAGTGTCAGCCAAAACAACGAGACCCTGGTGGCAGTGTGGGAAGAAGGGCCCCCGCCGAGTGTCCGGGCTGGAACCAAGTAGACCATCACCTAGGTTCCGGGGGAGACTGTTCCCGGGGGACAGAGTTCAGGGACAGACCGTGGAGATGGACAGATGGGCTAGGGGAGGAGCCAGTATAAAAGGGGCAGGGAACGTTAGTCATGGTGACTCAGCAGACTGGGACAGAAGCAGCAGGAGACCGTGGGAGCGACTGAGAGCCAAAGTGACTGACCAGAGCAAGGAGAGACGTTCACCTAGGACACCAGAGGGACGGCGCCCAGATGACCGTCCGAGAGCCACTGCCCTGCTTCAACCCGTTGCTGCTGCCACCTTTCCCCAGCCCGTGGCTGCGGCCTGCTCGCGGCCATTGCCGCCTTGCTCCAGCCCACAGCTGCGGCCTACCCGCGGTCGCTCGCAGCCGTTGCCGCCTCGCTCCAGCCCGCGGCTGCAGTCTGTCTCCCGCCACCCGCAGCCGCCTTGCTCTCACCTGTGGCCGTGGCAAGTCCAGTGCCGTCGACGGCCACCACTGTCCCATTCCGGTCCGCGGCAGGGGCAGGGCCGTTGCTCGCCGCGGATTCCCCGTCACAGCTGTTAGCTGCACAGGTGGCCTGCCAATTGCCACCCCGCATCGCTGCCGCTGGCCCCAGTCCAGGGACTGCGGCCCATCTGTGACTGGTCAGGCTATGACTGAGGACAGTTACCTCTAGGCCTATAAACGTTATTACTAAAAGCACCAAACCGTCTCACGCATCGTCACTGCGTCCTGTGTACCTGCTAGTACCACAGCAGCCAAAACACTGAGAACCTGGTGGCAGCCAAAACACCGAGACCCGAGCGGCAGCCAAAACATCGAGACATGAGTGGCAGCCAAAGCACAGAGATCCCGGTGGCAGCCAAAACACTGCGAACCTGGCGGCAGCCAAAACAACAAAACCCTGGAGTCAGCCAAAACACTGAGAACCTGGCAGCAGCCAAAACACCAAGACCTGGGCGGCAGCCAAAACACAGAGAGCTTGGGTGGCAGCAGAGAGCTGGCATTGTCCTATGCAAGGATTTATTTTTGAGTAACTGGGGATCCTTTTTTGTGAAAGTAGAAAACACCTACTGAATGCCTATTTCTAAGCTAAGCCAGCCCGCTCTCAGTCAGTGCATTGGCTACAGGCTGCCATTGTGATTTTTGAAGACTGACCAATTTTTCCTTACATATTTCATCTGCCCAAGTAATCTGTTTGTGTCACACCATGAAAATAAGACATCCTCTAACCCACTGAACTCTCCCTCTTTACAGCCACAGAGAGCACTTTCCATCATGTAAAAGGTTTGTCTATCGAGCAAAGTGCGGATTTTATCCATATAATAGCGTTCTTTGCGGCGTCTCGGCAGCTCTTTAGGGAGCATGGTGTAAAGCAGAGGCGAATGGGTCCACTCCGGCGTGTTGGGGTGTAATAGGGCAGCTCAATTATTGGAGCAACAGATAAGAGGGTTTGTCACGGTGAAGGGGAATTGGTTGCAGCGGTGCAGATAACCCATCGGTTATCAGAGGCTGACCCCAGCACAGGCCACAAACGGCTCATTCTCCAAGCTGCCAGGAAAAAGCTTTTGAAGCAATTACACTGGAAGGATTAAAACAAAGTTTCTTCTGTGTGCGCTGAATGGTCTCAGCCAAAACATCAGAAGTCAGAGCGTTATAATGTGCAAATTATTTTAGAACTTCTCCAGTATTATCCCTTCAGATACAATGTTTCCATGTTTTCTGCAGCTCTTGCTTGACATGACGCTTTCTTTGACATTAGTGGTCCGGCATGAGATCTGCATCCGTCCGGCTGCGGTTAGAGCTGAGTCTGGTGGATCGATCAGAGTAACTAGCAAATCATGATAATGGATACGTCTGGAAGTGTGTGCTTAGTACAAGATGGAAAGCCAAATGGTTACCTGGGACCGGTCATTGAAAAAATGATTCCTGTAAAATATTGTGCTTCAGAGCTGCTGATAATATCTTCTGAGTATAATTCATTCAGGGCACAAAGACGGCAGAGAAGGGGAGCGGAGGCTGGGAATGGCCGCTCCTGGCGCTCCCTCCTTAGGGTTCCATTTACTGAGCTGTATTATTTTGCTTATTGATTTTTAGTCAAGTTGTCCAAATCATTGGGGAGAATGAAAGACTCAAGTAAGAAAAGTATGAAGTGTATAAAGCTCTGCAGGAAGCGCAAGTGATGTCTGATCCTTATACACCTTACATATGTGTGTGATAGGACTGCAAATGCAAACTTGGGAACAGCCAACCATAGTAAACAGGTACCAAAGCCTAGAGAATCCTGTTGTGAGTTCATTTTCCCCTTCACTACTGAGGCCCGGGGAACTCCCTCTTCTGGTGAAGAAAGGTAGTGAGCCTGATTGTCAGACACCTGGGGCTGATGATGATGACTGGCTGAGTGGAGTTGATGACTGGATATAAGGCTGCTGACGCCCTTCTGGCCTGCGGGTGATTTCTCTGTGGACTTCTAAGAAACCAGTCTGATTCCTGCTCATCTAAAGCTAAGATTTCTGCTTTGCCTTTTTGCATTAGTGTTTTGTTTTCCTTGCTTTTCTGGATTCTGCCATTCCCTGCTGGGGTGAGCTGAATCTCCTTTTGCCTGTTGCTCTGTCTTCAGAATATTCCTGAGTACTGACATAGCTGTTTTGAAGCCTAGCGTCTTCAGGGCCTTTTTTACTGTCAGTTGGTTGGCTCTTATTTTCATAGGGTTTTTCACGGATTGCAGACAGCAGCCTTCCTGTCCTTTCCTATCTAAGCTAGCGTGGGCCCCATCTTTGCTCGGTCTATCTTTCTGTCTGTGTTTTGTTCTTTCTTCTTGCTTCACCGTCATTATATGTGGGGGGCTGCCTTTTGCTTTGGGGTCTGCTCTGGGGCAGTTTAGATTTCCCTTTCTGTCTTTAGGCTATGTAGTCCTCCGGCTGTGATCGAGGGGCCTAGGGCATCGTAGGAGCCCCCCACGGCTACTGCTAGTTGTGTTGATAGGTTCAGGGGTCTGCAATCTGATAGCTGCCAACTTCTCTGGTTTTCTGGACTTAGCTAGCATTTCTATTTTTGCCTCCTATGGTGACTCAATCATAACAGAATGCAGCAATGAGCAACCAAACCCTCCGTGTCATGTCAGGCCGACACTATCGGTTGCCATCAACACCAAAGGGATCAGTGCAAGTGTGAATATTTAATTGTGAAGTAACATAGTGCCAATGGCAGTCAGAGCCTGACTAGACAACCAGCAATTCTGGCAAAAGTGAGATGGGCGATCCGCCAGTGTGCCCTATCGGTCAGCAACACTTTCAACAGTATCTGCGTCCTCGTGATCGTCCTCTGTAGTTTCCAAAGTCACAGTTATATTTCAGTCCCAATCCGGCCCTGGTGATAGAAGATAATCACTGTTCTGCTGGTGGAGTCACTGTGTACATACATTACATTACAGATCCTGTACTGATCCTGAGTTACATCTTGTTTTATACTCCAGAGCTGTATTCACTATTCTGCTGGTTCAGTCACTGTGTACATACATTACATTACTGATCCTGAGTTACATCTTTTATTATACTCCAGAGCTGCACTCACTATTTTCTTGGTGCAGTTGTAAGGGGTGTACCGGAACCATGTGATGCTCCACTCCCTTTCCTCATGTTGATATTGTATATAAATATATATATAATGTTTCTGATGCTGCAATGAACATATATTTATGTGTTGTGTAGATAGGGAAAGTACAATACCTCAAGGTGGACACCAGATGGGGATACAATAGTGTACATAGCTTACATAGGAGGAGTAAACTCTGGATAAGATAGAGGGTTTTCCTTTTTCTAGGCAATAGGGCTACAGAGCCCAGACAGGGCGGTTAACTCTGTAATGTTGGGAAGTAGGAAGCCCAGCCATCCAAGGCCCTTGGGCCAGAAGTGCAGCAGTAGTGACACGCAGGTCGCACTAAGATGTGGCAGCTCACTGCATGGGCAGATGCCCTTATGTCTGAGGTGAAACGGACAAGGGAACTCTTGAATGTAGTGAAGCTGAACAGGGAGAACGCTGCGGTACTGGTCGACATGGGATGACCTGGGAACAAACTAAAGGACATAGGGAAGACATAGGGAACAGCAAAGGGAAAGTGAAGGATGTGAACTATGCAGAACTCTGTGTTGATGCTGTAACTGATGTGGACGTGCTGCGATTGCAAACAAGTTAATTTCTATGTTTAAAGTTGGAATTGGTCTCTGTCTCTTTATGTGTTTAATAAAGCACTGAAGAGTATGCTGAAAAAGACCAGAGAAAAAGACGGTAGAAACTGGGTCTGTCTGTTACCGTATCTGTTGTTCTCCATCCGTGAGGTTCCACAGGCCTCTACGGGGTTCTTGCCCTTTGAACTTTTGTATGGCCGACATCCGCAAGGACTCCTGGATATAGAAAGGAAACCTGGGAAGCCGAAGTCATGAACACGTGGCACTGATGCAGCAGAGGATTGTGAAGGTAATGCCCATCGTAAAAGGAGACCTCCTTCAGGCACAAGAAGCTCAGGTTAGGGGCTACAACTGGTCAGCCAGAGTGAGGCTGTTCAATCCGAGAGACCGAGTTCTTGTGCTAATGTAATAACCTGCAGGAACACGGGATGCAGTCACGCATGTGGAGGCAGAGCAAAGGTTAAACAGGTTTATTTACAGGGGGATGTGCTCCACGCAGGGAGTGAGGGATTGTAGGGTGACGGCGAGGAATGGGGCAGAACTGGAAAGTAGGGAGGGTAGGTGAGGGATGAACGAGAGTTCAGTAATAAAGAGTTTAAACTTATTGGACTGTAGTCTTCTGTTGTGAGGGAGTACAGGGTTCCAACGGTGGCACCAGCAACAGCGGCACGGGTCGTCTCGTCGTAGTCTCTGATAGGTGGGAATCCAACAGTGGCACCGACAACAGCGACACATGCAGTCTCTCAAGTCTCTGTCCATGATAAAGAAACAGCCTCTGGGGAAAACAACAGGATGCTGGGTGGTAAGCAGGGGTCCTTCTCTCACCACTCTTAGTCACACACTCAGAACGTGTCACCGCAGGGAGAGTGTCGTGCTCTTTGATCAGTCCAGCTACTCTCAGGGGCTCAGATCTGTCACTGTGCATGCTGGGCCTGCAGGTACTAGCGACTATCTCAGGATGGTCAAGGGCATCTCCTCCGGTCACAGAGGCTGGAGGGTCCAGGTTTACACAGAGGGCGCTCACCGCGCAGTCGGTCTGTCTCAGTCCTCAGCAGGAGCTCTCTTTTGAGTATATGGTCACTCTTGGGCAGAGCAGGTGCGGTACTCACTGTCTTCTAGTGTATGACACCTGGCTTAGCTTCGCATGCTCCACTCTGCTGGCACAGCTCCGCACACTCTGCTCTGCTGGCACAGCTCCGCACACTCTGCTCTGCTGACACGACTAATTCTCCCAGCACCACAACTCCTATTCCAGGCAGCAGCAGCATGGCCTGTCACAGGGCCAACACTCTCTGGAGGGGGAAGCAGAGCACGCTCTCCTCTGCTCTGTGCACTGCACTTACTTGGCGCCCACTCCTGCTGCAGCACGCACTTTCCTTCTTATA
The DNA here is from genome assembly GCF_039654945.1 of Dendrobates tinctorius. Lineage (NCBI taxonomy): Eukaryota > Metazoa > Chordata > Amphibia > Anura > Dendrobatidae > Dendrobates > Dendrobates tinctorius. The sequence goes on from NW_027361754.1 coordinate 6,247,579, forward strand.
CCCTTGTGTCAGCCTGCTCTCTCTGGGCTCTCCTCGCCCCCTTCTGTCAGCAGGAAACTCTGTCTCTCCTCTCCTTCTCTCCTGCAGCAGGGGAAGGTCTGTCTCCCTCAGGCTTCCCCCCAGAAACAGAGGATGCAGCCCTTTCAGTTCCAGACCAGGCATGCAGGTACCCATGGTCTGGTCCACCTTCTTACACGAATTCCTACGGTGGAGAGCAACTTCATGACGAAATGGCAAGGGCCATATGAGGTGGTGGAGAAGCTTGGTGATGTAAATTATAAGATTCATTAACCAGGAAGATGGAAACCATATCAGATCTACCATGTCAACCTCATCAAGCCATGGCAAGACAGAGAGCCGGCTGAAAATGCATGCTTGCTGGGCAAGTCAGAAGGCAAGGTTGGAGGTGTTGCCATTGCGGAGTCTAAGGCCCAGAAACAGCAGTTCCGGGAGTTTCTCCAGAGGAACAGGGACCTGTTCTCGGAATTACTGGGGTGCACAAGGGTCAAAGAACACAAAGTTCTGACGGAGCCACATGTGTGCATCAGCTTAAAGCCTTATTGGATTCCGGAGGCCAATCGAGAAGTGATCTCCAAGGAGGTTGAGCGTATGTTAAAACTCGGGGTCATTGTTTAGTCCAAAAGTGGTTGGTTTAGCCCAATTGTCCTGGTCCTGAAGTCCGATGGTGAATGTAGTTTCTGAAATGACTATTGGAAGTGGAATGAGGTCTCCAAGTTTGACGCATATCCCATGCCATGCGTCGATGAGCTTATTGAGGGACTTGGGCCCGCAAGGTACATAACCACCTTGGATTTGATGAAAGGTTTTTGGCAGATCTCCATGGCACAGGGAGCCAATGAGAAGACTGCATTCTCTACCCCAGATGGACTGCAGGGGGCTCCGGCAACCTTCCAGAGAGCTATGGATATAATCCTTGCACCCTATAAGCAATACACCGCTGCATACCTGGACGATATCATTATCTTTAGCCCAGACTGGGAGAGTCATCTTGAAAAGGTCCAAACGGTATTTGATGCTCTAAGGAAGGCGGGGTTTTCAATGAAACCAAAGAAAGAAGAAGGTAAGCACCTGGGATATTAACATAAGACTTATCTACAGCATTACAGAATGCTGTAGATAAGCCCCGAAAGGCAGTGGCCGCAACTTATAGCTGAAAAACGAGGTGACAGGTTCCCTTTATGTTTTAGACATCCAGTGCAAAAGGATGAAATACCGAACAGACATTCTGGGATTTTGGTTACTAGGGAGGTGATATCTGGTCCAGAGAGGTAGATCTGTGTGTCATCAGCATAGAGGTGATACTGCAAGCCATGAGATTCTATGAGCTGTCCCAGGCCGAATGTGTAAATGGAGAAATACAGGGGCCCTAGGACTGAACCTTGCAGGACTTGGACAGATAGGGGGAGAGGTGAGGAGCTGATGTGTGAGTGGGAGTCACTGAATCTCCTGTTAGGTATGACGCGATCCAAGATAGGGCCAAGTCAGTGATGCCAAGAGATGAGGGTCGGTAGTAATAGGGAGTCGTCCACTGTGGCAAAGGCAGAGGACAGGTCCAGCAGGAGGAGGACAGAGAAGTGTCGCTTGGCTTTGACAGTCAGTAGGTCATCGGTGACTTTTGTGAGGGTACTTTCAGTGGAGTGAAATGGACATGTTGTTCCAGTAGATTTGAGGCATAGGGGAGAAGTGATATGGGGCGACAGCAAGGAGCAGAGGTATGGAAAAATCAGTGTGGAAAAGCTGGGTCACACACCAAGTGGTTGCAAGGAGCAGAGGTATGGAAAAGTCAGTGTGGAAAAGCTGGGTAACATACCTGTAGGAAGAATAGATAAATAGTGATTAGAGTGCAATGGTGGCAGATGGCAGGGTACAGTCTGTATACATCATATTAAATTCTGGATTAATACTGATCCTATTTCCTTGCAGCCATTGTGCTGTTCTGCATGTAAATTTCATATAATCATGTACTGCAGTCTAATTGGAAGTTCACCTGTGTAGAGAACATGATGCACATCTCAGCCCTGGTGAATGTACTCCAGAGGCTGCAGGGTGAATATAACTTCTTCTATTCTCCATGCAGCCGCATTCTCTATTAGACTGCTGCACAATCATAATAGCCCTACGGCTGCAGGTAAACTCCATTCTGTTTTTTGTTTTTTTTGCTGACCGGTTCCCTTTAATGACATAAATCCGAATGTCTTTACATTTTACTATCCCAAATACCAATCCTTTCTGTAAAGCTCCAGGCACATGCATTCAGGGGATGCCATGTGACACCATAAGAGGCTTTCACATTGTCCTCTGTGATGTGACCTCTGCTGAGCATCGCACCCTCCTCACTCCGAGCCAATATATACTCTATGATTTTATCTGCTTGTCAGATGCATTGTGTGCTCTTCCATAATTGAGAACCATTCATCTGATTGAAGGGTTGCAGTCTCTAGACAGACCATTAATTTGAGTGCACCTACAGTATGAGATCTGCGTTCACTGAACTCTTCCCTATCTGCCTGATTTCAGGGCTAAGTTTTGGATTATTTCTTGGTGCTGCTTGATGATGTCCTCCTCCTTGTTTCATTATCTTACATGTAGCTGATATAAAACTTTGCATGACATAATTATACTGAAATAATTATCTTATTGAGATGTAATTTTATTGTCAAAACTTTAAAATAAATTGTCTTGATACTAATTTAACTAAATGTGAACTATACAAGGAGGATACAAATTATACCATATGGATCCAGAGTGAGTGTCACGGTTCCACCCTTCAAGGTGTCTGAGATACAGTTACTGACAGCTCGGCCATCCAACCCGATACAGGGGCGTGCTGAAGCTGTCAGTACTTTGAATAGCAGCATGACCATCCAATTTGGTACAGGGGCGTGCTGAGCTGTTGGTGTGTTGATTGACAGCTCGACTAGCCAATCTGTGACTGGGAGGCGTCAGCTGTCTCAGGTGTTCACTATCCCGGGTACTTGCAATGAATATTTGACTGAGCAGCTTCTCCCAGATCACTGCCAGACATACATTCATCTTGTGAGGTTTGTGCTCTGTGCTGTCCTGTGCCTTGTGTTCTGTTTGCTTGATCTGTTGCCTGACGTTGGACTTCGTTCTGACCATCCGCCTGTTTAACCCCTTCAGTTCTAATCCGTTAACCTCCCAGTACTCTGACTTCGGAACGCTACCTTACCACGCATTTGTCTCTTCCTTCTGTTTATGACGCACCCTAGTGGCTTCTGACCTTGGACTCCTTGACCACTCCTCTTCACGGCTTGACTGTTAGAAGTGACTGGCGTCAGATTACGTCTAGCCGCTACGTATTTCTTTTTCGCCAGTATGGATCTTGTTCACATGCTTTGTGACCAGGTGGCGAATTTGAGGCAGATGGCTCAGGATCTGATGAAGGATTGCCAGAGTCTGGAGTCATCGCAATATCAGTTGCAGGGTCAGATCAATAACTTGAAGACCTCCCATAACCCACCACTGCCGGCAGTGGCTGTGAAGTCAGTACCCTCTGATGTACAGTTGATCTCTCCCGAACCTGTTATATCATTCCCTGATAAGTTTTCGGGAGAGAAAGACCAGTTTAGGGTATTCAGGGAGAGCTGTAAGTTATTTTTTACCCTGTGTCCCCGGTCGTCAGGGGAGGAGTTCCAGCGAGTGGGAATAATCATGTCCCTACTGTGAGGGGGTCTTCAGACCTGGGCATTTTCTTTATCCCCACAAGCCCCAGAACAGTTTTCCATTGATGCCTTTTTTGACAGTTTAGGTTGGACATATGACGAACCCAATAGAATCCAGGTCGCGGAAGCTAAGGTCATAAACCTGGCACAGGGGGGTACACAGCTGAGGACTACTGTACTGAGTTCTGGCAGTGGTCCACAGAAGTTCCATGGAATGATGCTGCTCTCAGGTTCCAGTTCCAAAGAGGCCTTTCCGAGACACTCAAGGATGCTCTCGTCCTCCATGATGCCCCTTGTTCTCTGATGGAGGTCATGACTCAGGCCATACGAATGGACCGCAGAATCTGTGAGAGACATGGTGACCAGCAGGCCGCATTTACTACTCCCCCAGAGCAGGTCCATTTACCCAAGGTTAGAGTTGTCAGTCTTCGAGTTGCAGAGAGAAGGCGGAGACAAGATCTTGGACTTTGTCTATACTGCGGACTCTAGACATTTTCTTAAGAATTTCCCAACTCTATCCTCAAGCTATCAAACCATCAGGAGAACATCTGAGTCAGGGTGATGGCCGAGGAGGTCACCCAGACTCCCAGGTACCTTTTTCTTCCTCTGATAAATTACTGATATATTCAATGATTTCCTTCAAGAACCAGGTGTTATCGACATTAGCGTTCATTGACTGTGGGTCTGCTGCTAACTTTATTGATTAGGGGCTGATTCTGAAGTTAGGCTTATGGACAGTTAGATTGGAAAGACCTATTCAAGTCATTGCACTTGACAAGACACCATTAGCTCACAATGTGGTCGAGAGAGCAACGATGGATTTCACTCTCCAAGTGGGAGCTCTCCACTCTGAATCTATCTCCTGTTTTGTGTTGGATAATTTACCTGCTGGATTGGTACTGGGGTTTCCATGGCTGCAGAATTACAATCCAGTTATTGATTGGTGTCAGAAGGAGATAGAGAAATGGAGCCCCAAGTGTTACAAAAAAAGTCTTAAAAAATGTACTATGTTCCGATAGTCTGGAGGGTCTTCCGGGGTACCTAAAGGACTTCAGAGATGTGTTCTTGGAAAAATAGGCGGAGAAACTACCTCTTCATCGTCCCTATGATTGTGCTATAGATCTTATTCCTAGTGCCAAGTAAGTTGCCAAAAGCTCGCCTTTACAATTTGTCGGGGCCTGAACGAGCCGCCATGATAGAATATGTTAGCGAAATTTTACGGAAGGGTCATATCCATCCTTCCTCCTCCACTATAGCTGCTTGATTTTTCTTTGTTAAAAAGAAAGATGGGGGTCTCCATCCTTGCCTTAATTTCCGAGAACTAAACAAGATCACGGTTAAGAATACTTACCCACTTCCACTCATCCCCAACCTATACAATCAGCTTCTGGGTCCAGGGTGTTTTCTAAACTTGATCTTAGAGGGTCTTACAATTTAATATGCATCTGGAAGGATAATGAGTGGAAAACGGCTTTTTTAATGTCTGAGGGTCTTTGAAAACCTTACATGCCTTTTGGATTATCTAATGCACCTGCTGTGTTTCAAAATTTTATGAATATTTTCTCTGATTGCATTGAAAGATTTGTTGTGATTTTCCTCTGACATTTTAATTTTCTCGCCAGACATGGACACTCACCAGGTACCTGTGTTGTGTAACACAGGCTAAGGGAAAACTCTCTGTTTGCTAAATTAGAAAAATGTGCTTTTTCTGTGCCAGAAATCTCTTTCTTGGGGTTTATCTGGTCAGCAGAAGGGTTTAAGATGGACCCTGGGAAGGTACAGGCCATAATTGATTAGGTTCAACCTCATGATCTTAAGGCTTTGCAGTGTTTTCTGGGATTCGCAAACTATTACAGAAAATTTATCACAGGGTTTTCACAGATTGCTAAGCCACTTACTGACCTTACACGTAAGGGGGCAAATCTCAAGGTTTGGTCACCGGGTGCTATCAGGGCTTTTGAAAGATTAAAAAAGTGTTTTATGTTAGCACCCATTCTGATCCAGCCTGATCTTTAAGAACCGTTCATTGCAGGGGTGGATGCTGTGGAGATCGGTGTGGAGGCAGTCTTATCGTAGAGGCCCAAAACTCTGACTAACCTACGTCCATGTGCTTTTCTTTCTAAAAAATTTTCACCGGCAGAGAGAAATTATGATGTGGGTAATCGGGAGTTACTTGCTGTCAAATTGGCCTTTGAGAAAATGGAGGCATTTTTTGGAGGGGGCGGTTCATCCAGTTACGGTGATCACGGATCCCAAGAATTTAGCTTACATTGAATCGGCTAAAAAGTTAACTCCTAGACAGGCCAAATGGTCTTCGTTTTTCTCTCGATTTAATTTTTCTATTACATTCAGGTCTGGGTCTAAAGCCCCCGTCACATACAGCGATCTCACTGTGTGACACCTATCAGCGACCGGCCCCCCTGCCGGGTATCGCTGATCATGGTGGAAAGGGGTGGACATTATTTTGGTCGCTGGTCTCCCACTGGCCAGCACGCATCACTGCATGTGGCAGGCGGGAGACCAGCGACCAGGAGCTTGTAACCAAGGTAAATAGCGGGTTTCTAAGCACCACACAGTGCTTAGAAACCCTCTGTGTACCTTATTTACCAGCGCGCTGATGCAGGGAGCTAGTAACCAAGGTAAACAGTGGCTTTCTAAGTGCCACGCAGCTCTTAGAAACCCGCTGTTTACCTTGGTTACCAGCTCCCTGCATCAGCGCATTGGTAACGAAGGTACACAGCGACGCGAGCTCTCATCGTCGCTGGTGCTGATCGCTGGTGAAGCTGCCTGTTTGGCAGCTCACCAGCGATTATGTAGTGACACACCAGCGATCCTGACAAGTTGATATCATTGTCGGGATCGCTGGTGAGTCGCTATGAGTGACGGGGCCCTAAGAATGTGAAAGCTGATGCTTTATCACGTAGTCTAGATTACATTTCTCCTACATTGTAACCTCGGAACTGGAAGAGGAGATTCGTAAAATCCAGTCATTGGCTCCTTCCACTTCCCCGGAGTCTAAATTATTTGTGCCTGTGTACCTAAGATTGCGGGTGTTACAGGAATTTCATTATTTTTATAAATAAATATTTTGTATCTGCTTGTGAAGTCTGCGAAAGCGCCAAGTCAGTCATAGCCTGCCGACTGGGGAATTGGCTCCATTGCCTCTTCCTGAAAGACCATGGACTCCTGTGTCCATGGATTTCATTACAGATTTGCCTCTGTCTGATGGGAAAACTGCTATTTGATCGATTCAGCAAACAAGCTCATTTTGTTCCTTTGTCAGTATTACCTAATGCAGAGATACTCTCCAGGTTGTTTATTTCTCATATTGTAAGTGTTAGCAGCAGATTAATCAGCGTAACATCCAGAGTCAGCAACACGGAATGTAGATTTATTCATATCCAGGTTGAACAGCTTACAGCATGAAATGTGATCAGTCTGGTATCTGCTGTGGCTTGCAGCATGGGAGCATTACAACAACAAGAAGGGAAGAGAAGGAGGGGGCATCCTGTCTTTTTTTTTTTTTTGTCACTGAATTTTGTTAACAATCTCACAATATGCACAATATATAAAACAGTACAGTAGTAGTTGTTGCAATACATACAGATCAAAATGCGTTATTCCAACACCCCCACTCAACAACTACTTATCCTCTTAGTCCCAGTGTGGTTCTCAATTCTTGGAACCTGGCTCGTGGCAATGGCTTTGTCATAATGTCAGCTGCCATCTTATCAGTTTCACAATAGACTAACTGAATTATGCCACGATCTATCAAATCACGTAAATGATGATGTCTGATGTCAATGTGCTTGGTTCTAGCACTGATCTTTTCACTGCATGCAAGTTTAATGCATCCTTGGTTGTCCTCATAAATCACCGTCGGCTGAGTTGACGGTGTGCCAAGATCATCCATCAATTGTCTTAGCCAAATGACCTCTTGGCTTGCATAGGCTGCGGACACATACTCCGCTTCTGTAGATGACAAGGCAACAGACAATTGACTTGTTTCCTACTAGACCAGGAGACTTTCTCCAACTTTAAACAAGTATCCGCTTGTGGATTTACGATCATGCGAATCACCAGCCCAATCTGCATCTACATAGCCGGTGAGTTCTAGATCTCCCATTGCAGACAGCTTTAACTTTACATCTTGCGTTTCTTTTAAATATCGGAGCAGTCTCTTAACAGCATTCCAGTCTCTTTGGCGTTGTTTTTTCACATATCTGCAAAGGGTTCCAACTGTTGTTGTGATATCAGGTCGAGTCATAGTTGATATGTATAGAAGTGCCCTCACTGCCTGACGATATTTCTCATTGTTTGGCAACAGGTCATCTTCTCCTTCCAGCTTCAGGTAGGATGGTTCCATTTGGGTTGATATACCTTTGGCTTCTGACATTCCAAACTGATTCAGAATCGAATTAATTTTTGCACTTTGGTTTAGGAGAAAACTTCCATCTTCCTCTCTCTGGATTTGGATTCCAAGATAATATGTCGCATTTCCAAGGTCTTCCGTTTCAAAATGCTGGTTTCAGAATTTCAGCCATTTTTCCAATTTCTGCGTCTTCCTGATGAACTACAATCACATTGTCCACATATAAGAGAATATACATCCACTTTCCATCTGTATATTTTGTGTATAAGCATGGATCCGCTTGACCTCTTTTAAAACCTTCTTCCAACAAGACCTTATTCATCTTGGTATTCCATGCTCTTGCTGATTGCTTAAGACCATAAAGGGATTTTTGTAGTTTGCAAACAAGATACTCTTCACCCCCTTTTACATAACCTTCAGGTTGAGTCATGTAAGTCCTCCTCAATGTCACCATTTAAAAAGGCAGTTTTTATATCCAAATGTCTGACATTCATCTTTTGTTCAGCAGCTACAGCTAACAAAGCTCTGAACGTGGTCTGTTTAGCGACTGGAGCAAACATAGCATCATAATCTTCGCCATACTTGTGAGAATATCCTTTTGCCACCAACCTTGCTTTAAATCTGTGGACTTTACCTTCAGAGTCATATTTGGTTTTGAAGACCCACTTGCACTTGATTGCCTTTTTGCCCTGTGGCAGCTTGGTGAGTTTCCAAGTTTGAAGTTGATGAAGCGATTTGATTTCCTCATTAGCAGCATTGATCCACTTTGTTCTTTCATGGACAGGTAGTTCTTGCATTTCATCCCATGACTGCGGCACTGATTCAAGTAGTGTCTTGACTATGTAGGACAGATGTTTAGCTGGTATGCCTCTGTTTGATCTTGAAGATCTCCTGATTTCAGATTCACCTGATTTTTCTGTTGTTCCTTCAGTGGTTGAAGAATCCAGCCAGACCTCTACATCCTCCTTGTTATTGTCTTGTAATTGTGACTTCAGCTGGACTACTGGCATGATGTCACAAAACTTGGGGGACACAAAGTTCTCATCAATCACTACATCTCTACTTATTGTGACCTTGTTTGTTTCTGGGTGTAGAATCCTATAACCTTTTTGGGTTTCACTGTAGCCTACCAGGATTTCCTTCCTTAGCGTGAGATTCCCACTTAGTTCGCCTTTCTTTGGGAACATGTACAATTGCTTTACTTCCGAATATTCTTAAATGATGTAGTTTTGGCTTTCTGCTGTTCCATTGCTCAAACGGAGTTTTCTCTGTAGCTTTACCTGGTAGTCTGTTCTGAAGATAGCAAGCTGTCATGATTGCTTCACCCCAATATGCTGTGGGCAGATTTGCATCAAACAACATACTTCTTCCACTTTCACAGAGTGTTCGGTTCCTTCTTTCCGCGACACCATTTTGCTCAGGATTGTACGGTACAGTGGTCTGAAATAGGATTCCATTTTTCTTTAAAATGCTCTGTGTCTCATTACTTGTGTATTCAGTCCCATTATCTGCACGTAGAATCTTTGGCATTCTCCCAAATTTATTATATACCTCAGCTAGATATACTTCAAGTTTCTCTGGAACTTCTTTCTTGCTGTGAAGCAGATGGACAACTGTATATCTTGAATGATCATCAATAAATGTGAGAAAATATCTCTTCTTCCCAGGAGTCTGAGTGCTCATTGGACCACAGACATCTGTATGTATTAAATCTAGTGTCTGTTCTGTTCTTGTAGTACTTCTATTAGGAAAAGCTTTTCTAGACATTTTCCCTTTGATGCAGCTAGTACATTTCATTATCTGGTTACATAGATCAATTGTAATGTCCTCAGCTTTTGAACTAACTTCCTTATTGCTTCTTGGTCTTTGTGTGCTAGGCGCCTATGCCATACATGAATGCAGTTATTGTGCCTTTCTTCCTGAGCAGTATACACACACTCTTTGCATTTAAGCTGGTAAAGTTAATTTGTGATTTTTCCTTCTGCTAGTGTGTGGCCCTCTTTTGAGATGATGCAGCTATCATGCTTAAATGTAACTTCATTTCCTTGTTTTGTGAGTTTCTTCACAGATAGTAAATCTGTCTCAAGACAGTCTCAAGACAATCTCACAATATGCACAATATATAAAACAGTACAGTAGTAGTTGTTGCAATACATACAGATCAAAATGCGTTATTCCAACACCCCCACTCAACAACTACTTATCCTCTTAGTCCCAGTGTGGTTCTCAATTCTTGGAACCTGGCTCGTGGCAATGGCTTTGTCATAATGTCAGCTGCCATCTTATCAGTTTCACAATAGACTAACTGAATTATGCCACGATCTATCAAATCACGTAAATGATGATGTCTGATGTCAATGTGCTTGGTTCTAGCACTGATCTTTTCACTGCATGCAAGTTTAATGCATCCTTGGTTGTCCTCATAAATCACCGTCGGCTGAGTTGACGGTGTGCCAAGATCATCCATCAATTGTCTTAGCCAAATGACCTCTTGGCTTGCATAGGCTGCGGACACATACTCCGCTTCTGTAGATGACAAGGCAACAGACAATTGACTTGTTTCCTACTAGACCAGGAGACTTTCTCCAACTTTAAACAAGTATCCGCTTGTGCATTTACGATCATGCGAATCACCAGCCCAATCTGCATCTACATAGCCGGTGAGTTCTAGATCTCCCATTGCAGACAGCTTTAACTTTACATCTTGCGTTTCTTTTAAATATCGGAGCAGTCTCTTAACAGCATTCCAGTCTCTTTGGCGTTGTTTTTTCACATATCTGCAAAGGGTTCCAACTGTTGTTGTGATATCAGGTCGAGTCATAGTTGATATGTATAGAAGTGCCCTCACTGCCTGACGATATTTCTCATTGTTTGGCAACAGGTCATCTTCTCCTTCCAGCTTCAGGTAGGATGGTTCCATTTGGGTTGATATACCTTTGGCTTCTGACATTCCAAACTGATTCAGAATCGAATTAATTTTTGCACTTTGGTTTAGGAGAAAACTTCCATCTTCCTCTCTCTGGATTTGGATTCCAAGATAATATGTCGCATTTCCAAGGTCTTCCGTTTCAAAATGCTGGTTTCAGAATTTCAGCCATTTTTCCAATTTCTGCGTCTTCCTGATGAACTACAATCACATTGTCCACATATAAGAGAATATACATCCACTTTCCATCTGTATATTTTGTGTATAAGCATGGATCCGCTTGACCTCTTTTAAAACCTTCTTCCAACAAGACCTTATTCATCTTGGTATTCCATGCTCTTGCTGATTGCTTAAGACCATAAAGGGATTTTTGTAGTTTGCAAACAAGATACTCTTCACCCCCTTTTACATAACCTTCAGGTTGAGTCATGTAAGTCCTCCTCAATGTCACCATTTAAAAAGGCAGTTTTTATATCCAAATGTCTGACATTCATCTTTTGTTCAGCAGCTACAGCTAACAAAGCTCTGAACGTGGTCTGTTTAGCGACTGGAGCAAACATAGCATCATAATCTTCGCCATACTTGTGAGAATATCCTTTTGCCACCAACCTTGCTTTAAATCTGTGGACTTTACCTTCAGAGTCATATTTGGTTTTGAAGACCCACTTGCACTTGATTGCCTTTTTGCCCTGTGGCAGCTTGGTGAGTTTCCAAGTTTGAAGTTGATGAAGCGATTTGATTTCCTCATTAGCAGCATTGATCCACTTTGTTCTTTCATGGACAGGTAGTTCTTGCATTTCATCCCATGACTGCGGCACTGATTCAGGTAGTGTCTTGACTATGTAGGACAGATGTTTAGCTGGTATGCCTCTGTTTGATCTTGAAGATCTCCTGATTTCAGATTCACCTGATTTTTCTGTTGTTTCTTCAGTGGTTGAAGAATCCAGCCAGACCTCTACATCCTCCTTGTTATTGTCTTGTAATTGTGACTTCAGCTGGACTACTGGCATGATGTCACAAAACTTGGGGGACACAAAGTTCTCATCAATCACTACATCTCTACTTATTGTGACCTTGTTTGTTTCTGGGTGTAGAATCCTATAACCTTTTTGGGTTTCACTGTAGCCTACCAGGATTTCCTTCCTTAGCGTGAGATTCCCACTTAGTTCGCCTTTCTTTGGGAACATGTACAATTGCTTTACTTCCGAATATTCTTAAATGATGTAGTTTTGGCTTTCTGCTGTTCCATTGCTCAAACGGAGTTTTCTCTGTAGCTTTACCTGGTAGTCTGTTCTGAAGATAGCAAGCTGTCATGATTGCTTCACCCCAATATGCTGTGGGCAGATTTGCATCAAACAACATACTTCTTCCACTTTCACAGAGTGTTCGGTTCCTTCTTTCCGCGACACCATTTTGCTCAGGATTGTACGGTACAGTGGTCTGAAATAGGATTCCATTTTTCTTTAAAATGCTCTGTGTCTCATTACTTGTGTATTCAGTCCCATTATCTGCACGTAGAATCTTTGGCATTCTCCCAAATTTATTATATACCTCAGCTAGATATACTTCAAGTTTCTCTGGAACTTCTTTCTTGCTGTGAAGCAGATGGACAACTGTATATCTTGAATGATCATCAATAAATGTGAGAAAATATCTCTTCTTCCCAGGAGTCTGAGTGCTCATTGGACCACAGACATCTGTATGTATTAAATCTAGTGTATGTTCTGTTCTTGTAGTACTTCTATTAGGAAAAGCTTTTCTAGACATTTTCCCTTTGATGCAGCTAGTACATTTCATTATCTGGTTACATAGATCAATTGTAATGTCCTCAGCTTTTGAACTAACTTCCTTATTGCTTCTTGGTCTTTGTGTGCTAGGCGCCTATGCCATACATGAATGCAGTTATTGTGCCTTTCTTCCTGAGCAGTATACACACACTCTTTGCATTTAAGCTGGTAAAGTTAATTTGTGATTTTTCCTTCTGCTAGTGTGTGGCCCTCTTTTGAGATGATGCAGCTATCATGCTTAAATGTAACTTCATTTCCTTGTTTTGTGAGTTTCTTCACAGATAGTAAATCTGTCTCAAGACTAGGCACATAGAGCACATCTTTTACTGGGATCTTCTTGCTTTGTGTTGGTGAGATTTGACAATCAATATAACCATCTCCTATACCTTGTGAAGTCAAGTACTGACCATTAGCCATAATCACTTTCTCTGACTTACTTTGGTTAAGCTTAGAAAAGAAGTCCCTGTTATTAGTCATGTGACTAGTTGCTCCAGAGTCTATACACCATGCATGCTTTGATGTATTTACACTGACAGTAAATGCAGTTTCAGTATTCACAGAATCTTTTTCTGCAGACACAGCACTTTTAACCCTTTGAAGACTGCTTTGCTTTTTCAGCTGATTCATTCTAGCTTTCCAGACTCTGCAGTCGGCTTTCAAATGTCCTGATTTCTTGCAAACAAAACATTCATGTGTTTCTTTTAGGTGCTTTCTGTTATCATTTAGATTTTGTGTCTGTAAAGCAGATTCTGCATCGCATGTCCTGCTGTTTACACCTTCCGCTTTCCGCTTATATTCATCTATGAGCTTCCCTCTGACATACTCCAATGTAAGCTCATCATCTGGGCGTGCATCTAGTGCAGTTACAAGCATGTCATAGTTTTCTGGAAGACCACTAAGCAGTAATGCGACTACATGAAAGTCCTTCAAATCTTCCCCAATGCCTCTCAGGCGTTCTACAATCTCTAGAATGCTTGTTATGTAGTCCTACATATCCTGGCCATTCTGTAGTTTAGACTGGTACAATTTTTTCTCATGAGAGAAAGTTTATTGCTTAAATTTATCCTCTCATGCACCTTTTGCAGCTGCTCCCACATTTCTCTTGCAGTTTCACTTTTACACACATGCACAATCTGATCATTTATACTGAGTGATATGGTACTTTGTGCTTTCTGATCCATCTCTATCCACTCCTGTGATACTGGGTCAGGTTTAGGCTCCTGTGTGTATTTCCACGTACCTTCTCTTATCAGCAGCATTTTCACTTTGAATTTCCAGGATTGATAATTCTGGTTAGTGAGACTTGGTACTGTAAACTTCATGGAGTTGCTGCTGCTGGATCCATTTTGCTGTCTTCCTTTCTTTTCTTTTCTCTGTGCTCTGGGGATCTGGGACTCTAGGACTCTGGGCCCATAACCTATTAGCAGCGGATTAATCAGCATAACATCCAGAGTCGGCAACGCAGAATGTAGATTTATTCATATCCAGGTTGAACAGCTTACAGCATGAAATGTGATCAGTCTGGTATCTGCTGTGGCTTGCAGCATGGGAGCATTACAACAACAAGAAGGGAAGAGAAGGAGGGGGCATCCTGTCTTCTTTTTTTTGTCACTGAACTTTGTTAACAATCTCACAATATGCACAATATATAAAACAGTACAGTAGTAGTTGTTGCAATACATACAGATCAATATGCATTATTCCAACAGTAAGACTACATGGGATCCCTCTGAACATTGTGTCTGATAGGGGAGAACAATTTGTCTCTAAATTTTGGAGAGCTTTTAGCAGTAAACTAGGGATTAACTTGTCATTTTCATCTCCTTATCACCCTGAAACCAATGGTCAGACTGAGAGGACAAATCAATCTTTGGAACAAATTTTAAGGTGCTTTGTGGCAGCACGACAGGAGGACTAGTCTTTGTTTTTACCTCTAGCTGAGTTTGCTTTTTTAACAGTCGAGTAAATCAATCTACCGGAACCTCACCATTATTCTGTAATTATGGTTTTAGTCCCCATTTGGTGAATTTTATAGGATCAGTTCTGAATGCCCTGGGGTGGAGGTCACCGTACAGAGACTTGTGGATGTCTGGAGGGTGGATCAGAAGAATTTTGGGACTGCTCAGATTCGCCAAAAACAAAAGGCTGATAGAAGACATTCGGTGGGTCATGTTTTTAAGATTGGGGATAAGGTTTGGTTGTCGTCTAGGAACATTAAACTTAAAGTGCCATCAGCGAAGTTTGGTCCTAAGTTTATTGGTCCATATAAGATCCTAGAGGTGGTCAATCCTGTGACATTTAGATTAAAAGCTTCCTCCATCCCTTCACATACCTAACATATACCATAAATCCCTATTAAAGAAGTATGTCCCTTCTGCATTGTCTCCTTCATCCCCACCTCCTCCGCTATCAGTAGAGGGTGGCCTGGAGTATGAGGTTCAGAGGGCTGTGGATTCTCAGAGAGTCCATAATTCCCTCCAGTACCTCATCCACTAGAGGGGATACGGACCAGAGGAGAGATCATGGGTCCTTGCTCGAGATGTGAAGGCCGATCGGTTAGCCAGGGCCTTCCATCTAAAATTTTCTGGGAAGCCTGAAGCTCCAGTGGCCCCACTAGAAAAGGAGGTGCTGTCACGGTTCCACCCCTCAAGGTTTCTGGGATGCAGTTACTGACAGCTCGACCGTCCAACCCGGTACAGGGGCATGTTGAAGCTGTCAGTACTTTGATGGACAGCATGGCCATCCAATCTCATACAGGGGCTTGACTAACCAATCTGTGACTGGGAGGCGTCGGCTGTCTCAGGTGTTCACTATCTTGGGTAATTGCAATGCCTACTTTACTGAGCAGCTTCTCCCAGACCACCTCCAGACATACTGTACATTCATCTTGTGAAGTTTGTGCTCTGTGCTCTCCTGTGCCTTGTGCTCTGTTTGCTTGATCTGTTGCCTGACTTTGGACTTCGATCTGACCATCTGCCTGTTTAACCCCTTCAGTTCTGATTCATTAAACTCCCGGTACTCTGACCTCAGAAAGCTACCTAACTACACTTTTGTCTCTTCCTTCTGTTTATGACGTACATTTCTGGCTTCTGACCTTGGACCCCTTGACCACTTCGACTCATGACATGGCTGTGAGAAGTGACTGGCGTCACAGCAAGTACACCTTCAGAAGTCACACAGCAGACTGAGAACACGAGAAATCCTTCTGTATACCAATCGTAGTAAAAGGCATACATACATATGGTCCTCAGAAGAGGATATGGAATATAGCAGTAGGCTCTTGCAGTGTGCCCTATTTGGGCTGTATAGTCTACTTGATGTTATGGTTTATAGCTGTGATACTCTTATTGCTAGCTAATAGTTAAGGTATACCTGATGATTCAGCTGTATTACGAGGGATAACAGTACATCTGGGCAATATGTGGCTTGTATCGTCATTTTTCACAAGTTTTTCCCTCTGAAGTCTCAAGATGTAACTGTCAGTTGTCTCTGAGCTGGTGGGAGGAGACTGACTGCTACAATGTCTCCCACACACAGCAAACACAGACATGAGGGATTCCTACTCTTCTTTGTCTTTTCAGCACAAGTTCAGAAGCAGCAGCAGTATGGAGGGCAAAATACAGCAGTTCTGTGTGGCTGTGAATCCAGCTTTGGAGGGAAATACAACATTCACTACAAAACAGCAGCATGGAGGACATTATGCAACAGCACTGAGCATTGTAGCTGTGAATCCAGTACTGTGATAAGTTAAACACTTAAAACACTCATAATTTTATTTTTTTTTAATGTCACTGTTATTTTTCATCTAGTTATATTCATTGATGTTTTTATGCTCCAAATTTTTAAAAATCATGCATGTGCTTTATGAATTTTATGTAAAATGTTGTTTATTTTTGTCTATAAGCTATTTTTGTGAGTTTTTATCATCAGGTTTTTAGAACAAAAATTCACATGTTCTACTAAAGTATTGCTACATTTTCACAAACATTGTAGGTATACAAAACATCACTCCAGGGGAAAACAGTTATACATTTGCACAGAATTTAGTTGAATTTTTTAAAAGATCTCAATTTAATCTGCTGAAAAACTAAAGCCCCGGCCACAATAATGAACATAAAACAAAAACAAACAAACAAGTGAACACATTTAAAATAAACTTCACAAAAAGTGCAAATTTAAAGAAATTGGCACAAACTAAAACTAGGCATAAAAATATCAAAGACTAAATTAAAAGAAGGTGCGCACACAATAATGAATTGGACCCATAATAGAGAGTAGCAGGATTTATCTGTATCAATGGCTGCCACTAGGAATTTCGGGGCCCCATGCTGGCAAAATTTTCGGGGGCCACTTGAGACTCCTCCGCGGCTCCACCCCAGCCCCACCTCCACCCCTCGAACTGTCTACAGTCCCACCGCTCTCTTGGAAAACTTCACGTCTCACAAATCACACATTAACAGTTCCCATTACCAGATCACACACATAGCCAGCAGCTCTTGTTTTGGCCAAAAGATATTTTTTAATCTGCCACCACTCTATAGCCGAGCGCTACTCTACTCTAACCTATTAAAAATTTGTTAAAATATCCAATACAATTTAGGTATATTTTTATTTATTTTTCAATTTTTAAAATGACCAATAATATCACATGCATGGGACAAATACCACCACACCATGACCAGACAACATATTACCACCACATAGAGACCAAATAATAGCACATACAAGAAACAAATACCACCACACTATGTTCAGACCACATATTACCACTACATAGTGACCAATTAATAGCACATACAAGGAACCAATACCATCACAACATGTCCAGGCCACATATTACCACAACATAGTGACCTATAATACTACATACAAGGAATAAATACAGTCACACCATGGTCAGACACCATATTACCACCTCAGTGACCAAATAATAACACATACAAGGGACAAATGCCACCACACCATGACCAGACCACATAGTGACTGAATACTGCAATACTGATCATTAATAAAAAAAATCACAAAACTATCACCATAAGTGTCATTATTAGTGTTGAGCATTCCGATACTGCAAATATTGGGAATTCCGATACTGAGTTCCGATACTTTTTGCATATCGAATACCGGAATCGGAAGTTCCCATAATGCTATGAGCCAGTTTGATTTGAATCAGCCAATGAGGAATCCTAAGAAGTGTGGGCACATCCTGTTAGGCATGTAGGCATGTTAACTAATGGCATGGCTGTGATTGGCTGCTGAAATGATGTCATGATGCACTATAAAAGCCACCGCCGCCATTTTGGGTTCACTCTGCTGTGAATTCAGTTAGGGACAGGACGCTGCTGTTCTGACTTTGAGGGACAGTTAGAGATAGCGATTTGCTATATTGTGCTTTACCCAGGCTACTTTAGCAACCGCTGTGTGAAGCTTTCTTTTGCCTTGTAGCGCTGTTCACAGCTGTCTGCAAGGTCTGTGTGTGTGAGTGCAGCTCACGCTGTAGTGTGTTCTGAAGCCACCTCTGGTTGTAGTCCGCTCAGCGTGCATCACTGCCTCATACATAGTCCTTTTTTGTTTTATTGCTGCTCATTTTTCCTGATTTCTCCTATTAGTGTGCTTCCATCCGTATCAATCTACATTGGTTGCAAACACTATATAGGAGTAGACAGCGGAGTCTTTCTGCAGCCTTTCAGTGCTAGTGCACAGTTCTCTGCACTGTTCACGGCTGTCTGCGAGGTCTCTGTGTGTGAGTGCAGCTCACGCTGTAGTGTGTTCTGCAGGCACCTCTGGTTGTCGTCCGCTCAGCATGCGTCACTGCCTCATACATAGTCCTTTTTTGCTGTAGTGCTGCTTATTTTTCATGAATTACTCCAATTAGTGTGCTTCCATCCGTATCCAGCTAGATTGGTTGCAAACACTATATAGGAGTAGATAGAGGAGCCTTTCTTCTGGCTTGTGCCCTGCAGCCCCAGCCAGATTAGTATTAGCCTATTTTTTGGAGCCTCATCTATTGCATTGTAGGTTATCTTCCTGCATTGTAATAGCTACAAAAAGTTTGTGATACTATCGCTTTTACATCTTTGGTCACATCCTTTTTTTTTTGTGAAAAAAAACACGTAAATAAAGTTCACCAAACACTCCACTTTACAGTTGTGTAGGCCACATTAGCTCATATTAAAGTGTAGTCCACACTTTATAAAATTAGTGTTTCTTATACCTATTAGCAGCTGTTCAGGAATAAGCAAACTAAGCCCTTAGTACTTTTCTGCCTATCTTTATCAGTCTACCAAGATGAAGAAGGCAGGGAGTAAGGCACGTGGTCGTGGAGTTTCAGCAGGGAGAGGACATGGGGATTCTGTGCCTGCTGTGGGCACCAGTGACTCAGCATCCCCCAGTTTTACCAGGGAACAGTCCTTTATGCGCAGCTTTGTAGGAGCTCGCCATACCCCACTGCTGCGGGAGGAACAAATTGAAGCCGTTGTCGGATGGATGGCAGCTAGCGCATCGACTTCAATTAGTTCCACATCCTCTCAGGTCCAGAGCACTGAAGAGCAACCATCTGTCTCTTCACCACCTGCCAAATTGCCCAGGCAGTCAGAGAGCCCTGGACAGGAGCCATCTCTACTTCTGTTCTCTGAATCTCTTGGCTTGGAAAGAGGGGGACAGCCAAGCAGCATTCTAGAATGTGAAGAAGAAGGAGTATGCAGTGATGCGCAACTGCTTTGTCTCTCTGAATCTGAAGAAGCGGGTGGGCCAGTGCCTATGGTCAGCACACCTCAGTACGCATCTGATGATGAGACTCAGGTGCCACTTTCTGGTGCGTACTGTGCTGGCGAGACTACCCAGGAGAAGCAGGTGTTTGAAGAGGGTAGTGTAGATGATGAGGTCCTTGACCCATCATGACGTGAGGAACAGGAAGGTGGTGGGAGCAGCTCTGAGGAAGAGATTCCCCGAACGGCCAAAACAGGAGGGAGAGGGAGGGGGCAGACTCGGTTGCCTGTAGCCTCCATTTTGGCACCCATTAGGAGAATTCCTCTTCCAAAACCCAAAACGGGCGCTCCCAGGACTTGCAGTGCATGGTCCTTTTTTTGACACAGTTGCAGATGACATCTGCTTTGTCAAATTCAAGCTGTGTGATCAGAAAGTCAAAAGAGGGAAAAGTGTCAGCAACCTCAATACCACAAATATGTGGAAACATGTGTGGACCAAGCACGTGGTGGAGTTACAAAGACACACTGAAGACGTAGGCCAACCTACAGCACCACCTAACACCTCTTCAGCTCATAATGTAGCCTCTTCCTCCAGCTCACACACAGCTGGTTCGGCTTCCTCACAGGATCGCCATGGAAGAACCTCTGGCACTGTTGCCAGAGACCCAGTGACATTCCACCCACAATACCACGTTCCCTGTCATCCTTACACTCCCAGGCCACTCTACAGCCATCGGTAGCACAGGCATGGGAGAAAAGGCAGCCATACTCGGCAAACCATCCCCGAGCACAGGCTCTGAATGCTGGCATTGCAAAACTACTGTCCCTTGAAATGCTCTCATTCAGGCTGGTGGAGACTGACACCTTCCGTAACTTCATGGCATTGGCAGTCCCACAATACACCGTGCCCAGCCGCTTTTATTTCAGCAGGCAAGCCGTCCCTGCCCTGCAAAAGCATGTGGAGGGAAAAATTAAACATGCGCTACTAAACGCCGTCAGTAGCAAGGTCCACCTGACCACCGATGTGTGGACCAGTAACCATGGACAGGGACGATACCTTTCCCTCACTGCTCATTGGGTAAATGTTGTGGAGCCGGGTACAGATCTTGAGAGTGGCGCTGTACGTGTTCTGCCAACTCCAAAGATTGCAGGAATCCAGTCTGTACACATTGACTCCTCCTCATACTCCAGTTCCTCTGAATCAGCGCTGCAGGAGCCCTCACGGTCTGCCTCCACATGGACCCGTGAACGCTTACCTGTTACAACCGATATGAGCACAGCCGTGGCCAAACATCAACAGGCCATACTGAAATTAATTTCTTTGGGGAATCGAAGACACACAGCGCAGGAGCTCTGGAATGCCATCAAGCAGGAGATCGACATGTGGTTTGTGCCAGCGAATCTCCAGCCAGGCATGGTAGTGTGTGACAATGGCCGAAATCTGGTGGCAGCTCTGGGCCTAGGCAACCTCACTCACATCCCATTTCTGGCACATGTGCTCAACTTGGTCATGCAGAGTTTTTTGAGGAACTATCCGGATCTTGATGCACAAGGTCCGCATAGAGTGCGCTCACTTGCGGCGTTCCAGCATGGCAAGATCGCACATTGCAGCTCTGCAGCGCCGATTCCGCCTTCCAGAACATCGCATCATATGTGACCTACCCACCAGGTGGAATTCAACGTTACATATGTTGGAGCGGTTGTGTGAGCAGCAGGCAGCAGTAAAGGAGTACCAGCTGCATCAGGGGCAAACAAGTCACACTGCGCGCCGTTCACACTTCACCACCACTGAGTGGGCCTCTACAAAGGACATCTGCCACGTTTTGCGTGCCTTCGATGATTCCACGCGGATGGCGAGTGCAGATGATGCACTAGTCAGCATGACAGTCCCCATTATCTGCCTGCTTCAAAAAACACTGCAAGCACTAAGGGAGGAGGTTTTGGAAGAGGTGGAGGATGAGGAGTCACAAATGCCATCTGCTTCTGGACAGTCTGCGCAACGTGGTTCCTCACAAAGGCCTAGGCAAGGGACACTTTGTGAGGAGGATGAGGAGGAGTCAATGGAGGAGGAACACATCTCTCCAGAGGAGGGAGGTACACAATTCTCTAGTAGGCAGTATGTAGAGTGAGGGTGGGGTGATGCAGAGCAGGCAGAGATGGCGCCTCAAGCAGGGGACAGCGTTTCTGGGCCCTTTGGGAGTCTGCAGCACATGGTTGATTTCATGCTGCAGTGCCTGAGAAACGACCGCCGCATCGCCCACATTCTCAACACGGCTGATTATTGGGTGTGCACCCTCCTAGATCCCCGCTACCGGGACAACTTACAAAGCCTCATAACACCATTGAACCAGGAGCGTAAAATGCGGGAGTACCAAGACACACGCATTCCATCATGTTCTCCATTCCACCCGAGAGCAGTGCTGCTAGTGCTTTACAAAGCAGCTCTGTGCGTCGAGGCAGTGGAGGAAGCTCTGCACAAAGAGGGAGCAGAAGCAGAGCCTCAGCACAAGGCAAGACCAGTATGGCCCAAATGTGGCAAAGTTTTGTGTCCCTGCCACAAATGTCTACACCATCACAGACGGCTCCAATCAGAAGGAGGCAACGTTTCCGTCAGATGGTGACAGACTACATGTCTTGCCCTCTCAGTGTACTCCCAGATGGCTCTTCCCCCTTCAAGTTTTGGGTCTCTAAGCTGGATACATAGCCAGAGCTTAGCCAGTATGCATTGGAGGTGCTGGCTTGCCCTGCTGCTAGCGTATTATCGGAACGCGTCTTTAGTGCCCCAGGTGGTGTACTAACAGACCGTCGCAAGCGACTATCCTCCGATAACGTTACTTTTCTGAAAATGAACAAGGCCTGGATCTCGCCGGAATTTGCCAGTCCTCTTCCAGATTAAATAATTGGTTGGCAACAGTATCCAGGTCTCCTGTTGTGTTCATGTTTCTACCACCTGAACTGTAATCCCTGGGCTCCAACACCGCCAGTTGCTGCTCAGAAGTGCTGTCTGCACAGAAAAACACTAGCTCCTGTGTTAGTGCTGTTCAGTAACGCCAGCTGCTCCCCTGCTGTGTGTCCGGCAATGTCTCCTGCTCCCTCCACATTCACACTACATCAGATATTAAACTTGCTCCAATTAGGCCTCAGCCTACACCCTGATTGACCCTGGACTCCAACACCACCAGTTGCTGCTCAGAAGCGCCATCTGCACAGAGAAAAACACTTGCTCCTGTGTTAGTGGGGTTCAGTAACGCCAGCTGTTCCCCTGCTGTGTGTCCGGCAATGTCTCCTGCTCCCTCCACATTCACACTACATCAGATATTAAACTTGCTCCAATTAGGCCTTAGCCTACACCCTGATTGATCCTGGGCTCCAACACCGCCAGTTGCTGCTCAGAAGTGCTGTCTGCACAGAAAAACACTAGCTCCTGTGTTAGTGCTGTTCAGTAACGCCAGCTGCTCCCCTGCTGTGTGTCCGGCAATGTCTCCTGCTCCCTCCACATTCACACTACATCAGATATTAAACTTGCTCCAATTAGGCCTTAGCCTACACCCTGATTGATCCTGGGCTCCAACACCGCCAGTTGCTGCTCAGAAGTGCCATCTGCACAGAGAAAAACACTTGCTCCTGTGTTAGTGGGGTTCAGTAACACCAGGTGCTCCACTGCTGTGTATCCGACAATGTCTCCTGCTCCCTCCACATTCACACTACATCAGATATTAAACTTGCTCCAATTAGGCCTCAGCCTACACCCTGATTGACCCTGGGCTCCAACACCGCTAGTTGCTGCTCAGAAGTGCCCTCTGCACAGTCAACATATGCTCCAGTGTTATTGGGGTTCAGTAATGTCAGATGATCCCCAGCTTGTTCAGCAATTTCTCCTGCTCTGTCCACACTCACACAACTACAGATTTTAAACTTGCTCCAATTAGGCCTCTGCCTCCTCTCTGTTTGTACTATTGACCCTGGGTTCCAGCACCGCCAGCTGGTTCCTGGCAGTGTCTTCGGTACGGGAACACCTTCCTGCCCAGCCTGGTTCCAGCTCGCCAGCTGTTTCTGGGTAGTGTCAACGTCACTTTGCCACCAATACGTTGTCCTGTTGTGTTGCGGTCGGGTTAGCCGACTCTATGGTGCCTGCAGTTTAGGTGCTTCCTATGTGGGCTGCGGGATCTGGCCATAAAGGCTGGTTCCGTAGTGCCAATAGGACAAGCACCCCCTGTAGGACTGTGGGTTTCGGTAACTGTTTCCGGCTCACGGCCTTGCAGCTTTGTTTTTCATGGGTACCTTCTGCTACCCATCCGGGTTCCAGTACCGTCAGCTTGTTCTCGGCAGTGCCTTTGGCTTAGGTGCCTCCTTCTCGGTATCCGAGTGCCAGCAACGTCTGCTGGTCCTTGGTAGTGCTTTCTGTCACAGGTACCTCCTGCTTAGTAACCGGGTTCCAGTACTATCAGCTGGTCCTCGGTAGTGCCATTTGCTCTTGATCCTTCTGCTGCCCCTCCGGGTTCCAGCACCGTCAGCTGGTCCTCGGTTGTTCCATTGGCTCTTGTAGCTTGTGCTTCCCATCCAGGTTCCAGTACCGTCAGCTGGTTCTCGGCAGTGCCTTTGACTTAGGTGCCTCCTCGGTATCCGAGTGCCAGCAACGTCTGCTGGTCCTTGGTAGTGCTTTCTGGCACAGGTACCTCCTGCTTAGTAACCGGGTTCCAGTACCATCAGCTGGTCCTCGGTTGTGCAATTGGCTCTTGTTCCTTCTGCTGCCCCTCCGGGTTCCAGCACCGTCAGCTGGTCCTCAGTAGTTCCATTGGCTCTTGTAGCTTCTGCTACCCATCCGGGTTCCAGCACCGTCAGCTGGTTCTCGGCAGTGTCTTTGGCACGGGTACTCCCTCCTGCGCAGCCTTGTTCCAGCACGCCAGCTGTTTCCGGGTAGTGTCAACGTCACTTTGCCACCAATATGTTGTCCTGTCGTGTTGCGGTTGGGTTAGCCAACTCTATGGTGCCTGCAGTTTAGGTGCTTCCTATGTGGGCTGCGGGATCTGGCAATAAAGGCTGGTTCCGTAGTGCCCATAGGACAAGCACCCCCTGTAGGACTGTGGGTTTTGGTAACTGCGGCCGGCTCGTGGCCTTGCAACTTTGTTTTTCATGGGTACCTTCTGCTACCCATCCGGGTTCCAGTACCGTCAGCTGGCTCTTGGCAGTGCCTTTGGCTTAGGTGCCTCCTTCTCGGTATCTGAGTGCCAGCAATGTCTGCTGGTCCTTGGTAGTGCTTTCTGGCACAGGTACCTCCTGCTTAGTAACCGGGTTCCAGTACCATCAGCTGGCCTTGGTAGTGCCATTGGCTCTTGTTCCTTCTGGTACCCATCCGGGTTCCAGTACCGTCAGCTGGTTCTTGGCAGTTCCTCAGCCTTCTTTTACCTTCTGCTACATTTCCAAGTACAAGCTTTCTGAAATGATTTTTGGTAATCTCTCTGGATCTCCCTGACGACATCCCTGAAGACGACGACCCTGAATACCACCCCGAAGAAGACGACACCTAAGACGATGACCCTGAAGACGATGACCCTGAAGACCACTCCGAAGAAGACGACAACACCTAAGACGATGACCCTGAAGACGACGACCCTGAAGACCACCCTGAAGAAGACGACGACCCCAAAGACGACAACCCTGAAGACCACCCCAAAGAAGACCAACAAGATGATCCTGAAGAAGATTACCAAGAGGACAAAGAACGTGAAGACAACCACCAAGACACAGAACAACAAGAGACAGAAGACCAAGAAGCAGAAGAATAAAAAGCATAAGAGTAAAAATCAGAGCAAAAGATATTATCTAAATTATAAGCAGAAGAAGAGTAAGCAGTGTATCGGGGTGAGTCCGTTCCTCCTTGTGGTGCCCCTGGAGAATGCCTGCTGCTGCAGGCCAAACTGAACGTGGACAAATCCTGTTGAAATCTTTTGTGACAGGCAGAACGGAAGGTGTAATCTTCAAACTTTTATAGATAACAACTACAGGAATGCCCATCACAAATAAGAATATGATGAAGAAGAAGAATAGGAAGAAGATGGAGAAGTAGAATATGAAGAATAATAGTTGAATAAGAAGAATATGAAGAATGTAAAAAAAGAATAATATGAAGAAGGTGAAGAAGAAGGTGAAGAAGGTTTAGAAGAAGTTGATGAAAAAGATGCTGCTGCTGCGGATCATGAAGGAGAAAGTGTGGAAGTAAAAAAGAAGGTGAAGAGCATGGAAGTAGTGAAACATACATATCTGACAAAATATAAAAAAGGTTAACATAGTCAATATCTTTGTAACTCCGAATGTCTTAAAAACAATTTTATTTCTGCTATTCCATTTGATTGGGCTAAACCTCTATGCCTTTAATGTCTCCTCCAAATCCCCCAATACAATCTACATTATTCTTAGTTGTTTTCCTTCATGTAGAATTAACCTACAAGGAAAGAAAGGGTTTATTTTAATTCCGATATTTCTGTCCCATTGACTTGCATTGGTTTCCGGTATCGGAATCGGCGATATCCGATACTTTTTGGGTATCGGTCCGATCCAATCCGATCCGATATTTCCCGATATCGGAAGGTATCGCTCAACACTAGTCATTATACACAGGAGATCTGTACTTAGTATGCCGTGTCTGTGTATAGGTAATACAGTCATCACCAGTGACATTATACACAGGAGCAGTGTACAGGCGCTCTGTATATAGTGTCAGTGTACAGGTAACACACAGACTCACCAGTGATGTCTCTAGGTGAAGTCCTTCATCTTCGCTTTTCATCTTTCATCCAGCACTGACCGCCATCACTTTTTCCAGCCAGGGCTCGTCTCTGCAGGAAATAACACAGTTATCTAGAGCACCGCTTGCAGAACACATTACTTAATTTTTTTCCCAACTTCTACACCACACCAGATGAAGAAAAAAAAATGACAGTGTAGCTCTGCACAGTAATAGGACTGCCCCCCCCACTTAAAACAGTATCCTCAAAAAAAAAACATCACTGCAGTAATAATATCCCCCATCCTTGCCCCATGTATCTCATTCCTGGCTCCAGCCATATGGTATCCCATCCTGCCCTCATGAGTATCCATTCTGCCCCATACGATCACCCCATCGTGCTCTATCTGTCCCATGATCCTGCCCCATCTGTCCCAAGATCCTGCTCCATCTGTCTCCAATCCTGCCCTATCTGTTTCCACATCCTGCCCCATCTGTCTCCACATTCTGCACCATGATCCTGCCCCATGATCCTGCCCCATCTGTCTCCACATTCTGCACCATGATCCTGCCCCATCTGTCTCCATAGCCTGCCCCATCTGTCTCCACAATCTGCACCATGATCCTGCCCCATCTGAGTCCACATTCTGCCCCATGATTCTTCCCCATCTGTCTCCACATTCTGCACCATGATCCTGCCCCATCTGTCTCCATATCCTGCCCCATCTGTCTCCACATTCATCTGTCTCCACATTCTACTCCATGATACTGCCCCATCTGTCTCCACATTCTGCCTCATGATTCTTCCCCATCCATCTCCACATGCTGCCCCATCTGCCTCCACATCCTGCCTCAGGTCTCCACATCCTGCCGGCTTGCTGCGCTCAATAAAAAAAAACACTTTCTTCTTACCTGGCCGTGTCCAGCACCGATGTCCACCCCAGGCATTTCAGCGCGGACTTGCTGGCAAATGATAATTACGTCATACGCCAGTGACGTGCGCGCTGACGTCAGCTGCCAGCCACATTGTCTGGCAGCTTTTAACTATTGCTGTGGCAATAGAGTTTAACTGAACCTGCATTTCGGATGCAGGTTCAGTTTCTGCACTGGCAGAGGCCTGCCGCTGAGGCCCGATGACCAAAAGAGAAAAGGCCCGATGCAGTCATCGGGCCCCTTACGCCAGTCAGGGCAGTAATGCCCTGATGGCGGCTCTGTCTGTATCTCTCTACTTCTCTTACTCTGGTCCTTCCCTTTCCATTTCAGGGCCACCATCAAGGCATTATTTTCTCTACAGGACTGAAGAAGTTACAACTACTTTTCTTATCGGTATGGCACCCGTTATCCGCCTTTTATAGCACTTGCACTCACTTACATCCCGTCATCATTGAACAGTGCGTCACCTCAGGCTGATGGGCACCGTCCACCGCTCAGCATCCTTCTGTTCGGGTCCTCTATTAATAATGTGACCTCTGAAGCCTCAACCCGGCACTTATTGCCTCTTGTACTGATACAATGACACACACAAAGTGATTTTATTTTAGGGGTGAGCACCAATTAATCAATGTCAAAAATGGCAGCGTAACCATGGAGTCCTCAATATGTGATTTACTGAGAGGCTCGCAATCAATGAATCGTGATTTAAATTACATTTATCCTGAAAATTTCTGCGACTTCAGCACCGCCAGCCCCGATGAGGTTACTAAGCAACAGACAGTGAGACTTCAGCCTTGCAGAAACCCTTCACGTATTAACACGCAAAGCCCCGATGCCGGTCCGAAAATACAAGTGTCAAGTTGGCAGATGAAATGGTGCCACAGACATGGTGTGCACAAATTATCATTAGAGTAAATCGTGACGTGGAAAGTCGTCCTCCAGTAAATCAGTGTCTGTCCCTGCAGGAACGTGTCATCCTAATTACTCCATGGATATCATGTGGCTGCAAGATTCAGTCACAATGGACTAGTCGCAAGTGATGTGTGACTTCCCAAGCATGAAAATCATGGAGGCGGCCACTGTACAGACTGGCAAGTTGCTTTTATCGCTGTCCTGTATAGACAGGGCTACATATACCTGCACAGCAAACTAGCAGGACAGGCAGGAATAATGCTGTCCTTCCCCATCCACAGGAGGGCGCTGTGAGCATGGAGCCACCCTGCCCCAGAATGGAGTAATGTCACATGAACCAGTAGGACCTTGTATGTACAGATCCTGTATACACTGGGTTTGGCTTTTTTAAATCAATACAATCTGCATTATTTCTCCATTTATTACTGTAGATGAATCAGATCAATGGAGAACGGCTTTAGAGGCGCATATATCCTTATCATGTGGGATAATGTGCACTTTTCCGGCATTGGGACGATATGCACCATGCCGGCAGTGGGATGATGTGCACCTTAAAGAGCAGTGGGACTATGTGTACCTTGCAGAGCAGTGGGACAGTGTGCACCTTGCCGGGCGGTGGGATGATGTGCAGCTTGCCGGGCGGTGGGACGATGTGCAGCTTGCCGGGCAGTGGGACGATGTGCACCTTACTGGGCAGTGGTATCATGTGCACCTTGTGGGACACTGGTAGAATGACCTTGCAGGGCAGTGAGATGATGTGCACCTTGCCGGCACTGGGACAATGTGAACCTTGAAGAGCAGTGGGACGATGTGCACCTTGCAGGGCAGTGGGACTATTTGTGCCCTGCAGGGCGGTGGGATGATGTGCGCCTTGCTAGGCAGTGAGATGATGTGCACCTTGCCGGGCAGTGGGACAATGTGCACCTCTGCTTTGGCTTTGGGGAAACATTCCCGGAATTTCTGCCCATCAAAATGAAAACGAGAAACAGCAAAAACATTATTTGCACCCGGAACATGGCAAGCTCAAAATCAGAGGTTGAAACTTAGACATTTTAATACCACGAACTAGTGATGGGCGAAAGTGCTCGGATGACATCTCATCCAAGCATGCTGGGGTGTTATCCGAACATCTTGGGCATGCTCTTATATTATTTTTGGGTCCCTATTGCTGTATGATTTGTGGCTGTTAGACAGCTACAACACATGTGGTAATTCTCTAACAAACCAGCAATCTCGCATGTGTTCAGGCTGTCTAACAGCCACAAATCATTCAGCCAGGGGATGCGAACATAATATAGGAGATCTGCCAGATAATCGGATAACACCAGAGCATCCGCAGATAACACTTTTTATTCGAGCACATTCACTCATCACTACCAAGAATCTAAGTAATTTGATAACAGGAGGGAATGAGGCTGACAGATGATTTATGGACAACATTCACGTTGTCAGTCCAAAAAACAAATTTGTTTATCCCTAAAAGACGAACCCCAGATGGAAATGGCCGTAACAATAGGAAATAACTGTAACAATGTAAGGGTTTTAACCCAGACCTCGATGTGCCAAGATTACGACCAACGTTCTTCACATCATTGATCTCCAAAAATAACACCAAAACCCGTGGACCCAGCAGCATCAGAAAATAAGAGATATATCTTCATTGGTCAATTCTGGGGACTGAAAACAAGTGTGGCCATTATAGGACAAGAGGAACTCCTTCCAAATCAGCAAGTCCGCTCTTAAAGAGGGTTTTATCCGAATTCTATGATGGGGAGAGACAAATAGTTGAGAGGGACAAATGTCTGGAAAAATTTTTCCCATAAGCATTACCCAACAAGCAAAGGTGAGGAGGCAGAACAAGGACTGCATCTGACGTAGTGGATGGGGAAGACAAAAAACCATGGCATCAGAATTGATCTAAATCCCTAAAAAGGAAAGTGAAGTGGCTGGACTGAAAGTTTTTTTCAGTGGATAAAGGAACACCAATTGTGACATGAGGAAGCTATAAATGTCTAATAAAGATTGTCAGGACCTGGAATAACTTGGACCCACAAAAGAAAATTGTCAAGGTAATGGCTAATTGCGGGAGAATCTGTTTTATACTTAACTACCCACTCTAGGAAGGAACCAAATAATTAAAAATAATAACAAGAAAACTCATAGGGAGAAAGATGTCATAGTAATAAAAACCATTTATGAAGCAACCCAGAAGATGATGACAATCCGGATGAAAGAAAAAAGGCAAAAGGCAGACTCAATATCGGATTAAAGCCCCAGGGCCAGCCTCCCTAATCAAAGTGATAGCCCAGTTTAAGAAAACATATGCCCTGTGTCGGCAGTGCGACAAGAGGATGCTGCGTGATAGGGGGTTGTGGCCCTCTGGGCTAGCATAAGATGGATCCACATATCTGTAGCTTTTGCTCCCCAACGCCTCAAGATAATGCCAAGAAGCGCTTCCGCCATGGGCCTTGTAAGGGTTAAAAACATTTCTGAACCACAGTCTGGGTGCTTTTAGCCCATAATTCAGCCCATAAAAAAAAAATGTTTGTAGCCAATTGTTCATTATTTTTAAAACTTTCGGTTTATGCACAATCGGTCTATCCACAGGTCGGCGTTCTCTATCAACTCTATATTGGTCATTTGACACTAGAGACCAAATGTCAACATAATTGTTACCCCAAAACTTTGTTTTTGGTCTCTTCTTATAAATGGGACCCAAGGGGAGAAATACTGCAGAAACAGAAGTCCTTGTGCATGCTAGCGCAGGTAGGCAGAGGGTCTTTTTAAGAATTTTGACTTGGTAACAGAGATTTAACCAAAACTTTTTGACCAGGGCGAAGATTAGTACCCTCACCCAAAAGCGCTTTAAGGGCTGGAAGTACTCCTGCACCATCCCCCCAAGTTCCTCGAGTACTGGTAATCACCAATACCCTGTGGATCCGACAGAACGGGGTGAACCAGAACAGCCTGCACAGGAAAAACCATGTCTTTGGAAAGAGCACGGACTGGCGAGATTCCAGGTGATCTGTGATGATTCCTGGACCTATGACGCAAAATCCTAAGTGGACTCAAGAATGCATCAGACAACCTGTCTGAGGATGAAGGTGATTGCCAGAGTGATAATCTGGATTGATAGCTACGCCTGGAGGATCAGGAATGGCGTGATAAATGCCTGCTCCACCTGCTATGAGCTCTAACGGAACGATAGTGCCGATCGGGACTGTAGGATGACAATGGAGTTGTTGCGTCCGTCTGCAAGACTGGGCAGCGAAAAGACAGCGCCCCGAGTAACCCCGATACCCTTTACCCCTATACAGGGATCTGGATTTACAGCAGAGCCCAGGAGGCGCTGTCGGAATAGGACCAGTGTGCCAGATCAGGATGATCGCTAATGAAAAGCAGGAAGGGAGCCAAAAACTTAGTCAGAAACCAGGCGAGCGGTAGAGGTGCAAAAACGGCAGGCGGTAGCAGAGTCGAATATCCAGGCCAAGGTCACAAACCGGGAGAATAGCAGAGATACAGAATCAGCAGGCAGAAGAGAGGTCAGGGAATCCAAGCCAAGGTCAGCGTCAGTAGTAAGCCAAAGGTACGGAAACGGCAGACAATAGAATAGTCAGAATCCAAGCTGAGGTCAGAGTTAACTGTAGAAAATCACAAAGTAGCACACAGGGGAACCAAGAATATATCCGGCGGCTTGCAAGCCCAGTCCCAAAGTATTTGAGGGATCAGGTCATCTCTCACAGGCTCCCGGCCTGCTGATGTCATCAGGACCGCCCCCAGGACCAGACCCGATGATGATGTACCAACTCCTTCCTGACTGACAGAGGAGCGGAGTCTGCATCCACTAGACGTCCGCGCAGAAGCCCTTTCACTGTTGCCGCCATCACTCGGGCGTGAACCACGGCGCCTCCCAGTGACTGAGGCAGGAACAGCAGGCCCCGAGTTCGATGGCGATGTGTCAGTCCGGCGCCTCCTGGTGGCCGAGGCCCGGACAGCATGCCCCAAGCCTGCGGGCGGCGTGACAGTCCGTCGCCTCCTAGTGGCTGAGGGCGGAACAGCAGGCCTCACGTCTGACGGTGACGTGACAGGAGTTGAGGACCTGGCGGGGCATTTACCGCGACTATGACGGTGCAAAGTCAGCGCTGGGGATCTAGCACCTGCCATGATGTGAACAGTGTATGTGCATGGCATAATTGGACCGCTAGTAGACAGTAGGGTTGGAGCAGGGCTGGACTGGGACAAAAAAGCAGCCCTGCCACACAAACCCCACCAGCCCACAAACTATGACATGTCCTGTGACGGATCGCACAGGGGAGAGTGTGTCGACTTTGCTCACCTCCGGGGAGGGAAGAGAAGGACCCAGCAGGGATCAGCTCTCTGGCACAACCACTTGCCCCAGGTCAGTCAGGGAACTGCACCGAGGGCAAATAGTCGCTAGAAAGGCTTCCCTTACAGGTACGAGTTATTGAGGCACACCCAGTGAGGGGGATATACATCAGTCCAGTCTTGGGATATATATATATATATAAACCTCACAGCCATCACTGTCAGGGCAATTCATTAACAACGTACGGTATGCTGCCACCACTTCCTTGTTTGATATAAGCCCCGACCAACAGCAGGTTTACATTGGGTCTGAAACCAACACGGGTAGAGTATAATAACCAACTGAGATTGTGGACGTGGCGATTTGTGAATCGAGGTAAAAGAGCTGCCCAAGATTAATTTTATATTTAATCGCTGAAAGGCGCACTAGAAATATACAGGTATATATTTACAAGAACAGATATGCAAGTATACAGTCAAGAGTGTAGAACAAAGGTAGGGTAGAGATAGGATGCAATGACCATGTTATGTAGCATGTGACCTTAGGCAAGTGCTGATGGATCACAGGTCCAAATCTATGTTACGTGATTCCCTGGCCGTGTCCGGTAACGGGCCTCCTGCCAGTAGAAAAACTGAGTCCAAAATGAGGAGCTGCCCATTATCTCCTAGGCTGCTCATTCCCACACACTGCACAAACCCCTGGGCTGGGCCGCCTCCCTACTCCTAGGGATGGGCGAATCCTGAAATATTCTGAATCGCTAGGCTGTAACGAGTCCGACTTGGAAACTCGCTATTCGTTGCAAGTCTAGCGAGTCCAATGTTAATGAATGAGGATGCGAGTTTTGTAGCGATTCGTATGCTGGGGAGGAGGAGAATGGGGATGCGAGTTTTGCTGGGGAGGAGAGAGAGAGAGAGAGAGAGAGAGAGAGAACTCCTAGCTAGTTTTTTCACAGTTTAATACAAGCAATCCTAGTTTCTTAGCGATTTTGTGTCCAGCTGCTGACACAAAATCGCTAAGAAACTCTGCAAAAACTAGGATTGCCATTGATTTGCATTGGACTCGTTACTGTGCGAGTAATCGCTTGGAAACTCGCAGAGTACCGACTTCTGCGAGTCCCCTACTACTCGCAGAGTAACGAGTCCTAACGAGTAGATTCGCCCATCCCTACCTACTCCCATATCTGAGACTATGATGTTCCAGGCAGAACCGTGGATGGCCCATAACTTTTCGTCCGAAGGTCCAAATAAGACGGCAGCGGCGCCAGTAGATTCCACTGGATTTTATCTGTGCACGGAGACAAAATACGGCTACTGTATTTAATTCCTGGTAGCTATGCTTTATAACTCCATAATGGAAGGATCTGGAGGTGGCTGCTTAGTATGGGCATGTGGGGAAAGGAATGTCGATTCTGATTATGCGCTTGGCTAGGCTCCGAGATATTGCATTCTGTTATTACAGGTCATTTTCTAGATTCAATATCTCAGAGCCTTGCTGGGATCTGTGGTGCCACGAAGATGCACGTGGCTTCAGTCAGAAAAAGGAATCCAGTTTGGCTGGTCCTGCACACAAATTCATACCCCAGTGATAATTGTTGGGGGCACAGGGTCTAGGCCTTTCTGTCCCCCCCTGGAGAGAGCTTCAAAGGACTTCTTACATATACATAGTAACATAGTTAGTAAGGCCGAAAAAAGACATTAGTCCATCCAGTTCAGCCTATAAAATTCTGTCAGAATAAATCCCCAGATTTACGTCCTTCTAAAGAACCTAACAATAACTGTAAGATATCATATTGTTACGCTCCAGGAAGACATCCAGGCCTCTCTTGAACCCTTCGACTTTCTTGCCAGAGTTAATTAAAGAAAAACATCAGTTCTGGGGAATCCCAAGGGTGGGGGCTAAGTTTGGGGCAAGTTTTTTGGACCACAGCATCTGACAGAGAATTCCATCAGATGGGAAAATGATATCAAATAGATATCTTTTTCCCATGTCTCACACACCCCACCCCCGATCAGTGGCTTATGCTATACACTCACTGGTCACTTTATTAGGTACACCATGCTAGTAACGGGTTGGACCCCCTTTTGCCTTCAGAACTGCCTCAATTCTTCGTGGCAGAGATTCAACAAGGTGCTGGAAGCATTCCTCAGAGATTTTGGACCATATTGACATGATGGCATCACACAGTTGGCGCAGATTTGTCGGCTGCACATCCCTGATGCGAATCTCCCGTTCCACCACATCCCAAAGATGCTCTATTGGATTGAGATCTGGTGACTGAGGAGGCCATTTGAGTACAGTGAACTCATTGTCATGTTCAAGAAACCAATCTGAGATGATTCGAGCTTTATGACATGGCGCATTATCCTGCTGAAAGTAGCCATCAGATGCCTGTTCTTAGCTGAGAGGAGTGGTACCCAGTGTGGTCTTCTGCTGCTGTAGCCCATCTGCCTCAAAGTTCGACGCACTGTGCGTTCAGAGATGCTCTTCTGCCTACCTTGGTTGTAACGGGTGGCAATTTGAGTCACTGTTGCCTTTCTATCAGCTCGAACCAGTATGCCCATTCTCCTCTGACCTCTGGCATCAACAAGGCATTTCCGGCCACAGAACTGCCGCTCACTGGATTTTTTTTCTTTTTCGGACCATTCTCTGTAAACCCTAGAGATGGTTGTGCGTGAAAATCCCAGTAGATCAGCAGTTTCTGAAATACTCAGACCAGCCCTTCTGGCACCAACAATCATGCCACGTTCAAAGGCACTCAAATCACCTTTCTTCCCCATACTGATGCTCGGTTTGAACTGCAGGAGATTGTCTTGACCATGTCTACATGCCTAAATGCACTGAGTTGCCGCCATGTGATTGGCTGATTAGAAATTAAGTCTTAACACACAGTTGGACAGGTGTACCTAATAAAGTGGCCAGTGAGTGTACTTTGTCCTGCCCCTCAACACTCTCTTAAAGGAGTTATTTGAAGAGCCACATGTGAATGGCGCCGCAGAGTGTATGATAGACCACAACTCCATTTACATGGTGCTCTGCAAAGCCGCATTTCTCAGGATCGTGGGGATCACAGTGGTCAGATCCACTACAAACAGAAAGTCATCCCCTATGTAACTTCCAAATTTGGGATAACAGGTTTTGCTGGTGCAAACAAGCATATAAATCAAGGTGTGGGATTTTTTTTTTTATCAGCACGCTGACCGATATTATACAATGAGGCCACGCCGTGAAACGTTTTTTTTCTCAAACTGATTCGGTGTGATACACACACACTTTTTCCCCATTATGTAGATAGAGGCAAAATTGTTTGGTGAATTGGAACGCACGGGTTAAAATTTCGCCTCACAACATAGCCTAGGACACTCTCGGGGTCCAGACGTGTGACTGTGCCAAATTTTGTGGCAGTAGCTGCGACGGTGCTGATGCCAATCCCGGACACACACACACACACACACACACACACACACACACACACACACTTGAGCTTTATATATTACATGTAGATAATAACAATAATCATGTACACTCACTGGCCACTTTATTAGGTACACCTGTCCAACTGTGTGTTAAGACTTAATTTCTAATCAGCCAATCACATGGCGGCAACTCAGTGCATTTAGGCATGTAGACATGGTCAAGACAATCTCCTGCAGTTCAAACCGAGCATCAGTATGGGGAAGAAAGGTGATTTGAGTGCCTTTGAACGTGGCATGATTGTTGGTGCCAGAAGGGCTGGTCTGAGTATTTCAGAAACTGCTGATCTACTGGGATTTTCAAGCACAACCATCTCTAGGGTTTACAGAGAATGGTCCGAAAAAGAAAAAAAATCCAGTGAGCGGCAGTTCTGTGGCCGGAAATGCCTTGTTGATGCCAGAGGTCAGAGGAGAATGGGCATACTGGTTCGAGCTGATAGAAAGGCAACAGTGACTCAAATTGCCACCCGTTACAACCAAGGTAGGCAGAAGAGCATCTCTGAACGCACAGTGCGTTGAACTTTGAGGCAGATGGGCTACAGCAGCAGAAGACCACACTGGGTACCACTCCTCTCAGCTAAGAACAGGAAACTGACGCTACAATTTGCACAAGCTCATCGAAATTGGACAGTAGAAGATTGGAAAAACGTTGCCTGGTCTGATGAGTCTCGATTTCTGCTGCGACATTCGGATGGTAGGGTCAGAATTTGGCGTAAACAACATGAAAGCATGGATCCATCCAGCCTTGTATCAACGGTTCAGGCTGGTGGTGGTGGTGTCATGGTGTGGGGAATTTTTTCTTGGCACTCTTTGGGCCCCTTGGTACCAATTGAGCATCGTTGCAACGCCACAGCCTACCTGAGTATTGTTGCTGACCATGTCCATCCCTTTATGACCACAATGTACCCAACATCTGATGGCTACTTTCAGCAGGATAATGCGCCATGTCATAAAGCTCGAATCATCTCAGATTGGTTTCTTGAACATGACAATGAGTTCACTGTACTCAAATGGCCTCCTCAGTCACCAGATCTCAATCCAATAGAGCATCTTTGGGATGTGGTGGAACGGGAGATTCGCATCAGGGATGTGCAGCCGACAAATCTGCGCCAACTGTGTGATGCCATCATGTCAATATGGTCCAAAATCTCTGAGGAATGCTTCCAGCACCTTGTTGAATCTCTGCCACGAAGAATTGAGGCAGTTCTGAAGGCAAAAGGGGGTCCAACCCGTTACTAGCATGGTGTACCTAATAAAGTGGCCAGTGAGTGTATATGTATATGTTATATTTTGTTGGTGATATATATATATATATATATATATATACACACACACACACATTTTAGTATAGTAATTTTCAAATGTGTATTATATTATATATTGTGAGATATTTAATTATTACATTATGCATCTGTTGTAATTATTGATGCTGATTAAGTGGTATTGGCCTGTAATTTTATTGTGTGTATATTGTTGGATACAGGCTATTTGTATATGGGCACTATAATAATAATAATGGAGTAAGCCTATTCATATGTGATTTGTATTTTTTCACTTGTTTAAATATTTCTAGGTATAAAAATAAAAATAAATTTGATCCATTCACATTAATTTTTATATTAATATATTTTTGGGCACATGCACTTTATATATGGTGCTATAAGGCTGTGTGCACACGCTGCGGATTAGGTGCGGATTCATCCGCGCGGATTTTGTAAAATCCGCAGGTGAAACCGCAGGTCAAAATACCTGCGGTTTTACCTGCGGATTGCTCTGCGGTTTTGCCCTGCGGTTTTTCATCTCCTCAATGGAGGAGATGGCAAACCGCAGGGGAATCCGCAGAAAGAATTGACATGTCAATTCTTTCTGCGGATTGAAAACTGCAGATAATCCGCGCGGAAAATTCCACACCATCTGCACTGCGGTTTTTGATTCCCATAGGGAATCATGCTACTGTACACCGCAGCAAAAACTGCTGCGGGTCCGCAGCGGCCAAAACCGCTGCGGAACCGCAGCAAAATCCGCAGCGTGTGCACACAGCCTAATAAATTATTATAGGATATAATAAGTCATTGGAATATGTCATACGGATCATATAGGTGTAGAATAAATTTATCTACATTAATAATATATTTTTTTTTATTGTTCACTGCACTTTTTATAAATTAAGCACTGTAACACGTCTATTTGTGTATTTTATTAAGTATTTTGGTAAATCATTATAACTTATGCAGTCTATGATAGGTTTCTGCTCAGAGATAGGTAGCGCATGCGCACTGTCTTCTCTCCTTGTACTTCCTACAGCGCTGTTGTAATAATCCGTATGTCTTGGCGTGTGGGTCATTTTGCGCATGTCAGGCTGGTTTCACACTTGCGTTTTTTGCGCTGTTTTTTAGCGTTCCCTATACTTTAACATGTGTGCGCATACACATGCATTTGTACGCGTTTGTATGCGCATGCGTTTTTTTGTAGTGTGCGCTCGGGCGCACAAAATGCATCCTGTTGCATTTTTTGTGCGTCCGACTTGCCCAAAAAAAAACGCATGCGCACGCAATGCGTTTTTTTTTTACAGCAAAACACCCATTATAGTCTATGGGTGCGCATATGTGCGCATTGTAATGCGCACGTATGCGTAAAAAAACGCATGCGGTTTTTTAAAAAAACGTACCAAAACGCACACAAACGCATGATGCGTTTTTTTCATGCGTTTGTGTGCGCAAAAAACGAGCAGCAAAAAAACGCAAGTGTGAAAGTAGCCTCAGGAAGTAGTCTTATTGTCTCGGGGTGTTTAGACGGGCGCATGCGCCGTGATGTCTCACGAGAACTTAGATTTTTCTTGTGACGTCGGACATCGCACTGCGCACTCCCGGAAATCACTGTTGATATTTCCCTGTTAAGTCACGTAACGGTAGACTCAGCCGATTGATTAGCCCATGGTAAATATAAAAAGAGTCCTTAATTTGACTTGGGCACGACCCCGGAAGAAGCAAGAGGGCGAAACACACGTCGGGGCACGGGGTCTCCTCACTGGACCACTATCACCACCATGCTCTGGTTAAGGTAATTATAAGCTATATCGCGATTAGAATTTGGCAATATTCGTTTGTGGAGCATTTACCAATAGACTGATTTTGGTCTATGATGCACTGGCACTTTATAAGAGTTTGATTTGTTAACCCCTTACAATACAGCTTAAAAGGATATCGCTGCAAGGGATTCCATTCCAGTGGTGGGGATATTGAAATATTATGGAATATATTTGAATACATTGTATTATTTAATGCATATCATATTATCAATTTACTGATGTATTTATCATAATAAGAAAATTATTTTTGATTCCCTGTTTTTCTCTTGGTCTGTGCATTTGCCCCCTTGGGGTATGTTATGAGGATATGGATATGTAGCCTTTTATTCAAATTTTTTGATACCCAATCAAATTGTGTGATTTTATTACATATATTTGTTGGTTCGCTTCATTTGGGGCTAATTGGTGATGTCTTTCTTTGCCCTTAAGTGTATATAATCCACTAGATGGCAGTAGAGTGGAAGCAGGTCTGCACCTAAACAGAGCTGGCCTGCAGTGCAGCAGTTTGGCTCCCACAGGTGGCAGCAGAATAGTAAAACAAGCTGGGTCAAATCCTAGACTGAACCAGAGGCATAAACAAACTCACGGTCAGAGACAAGCCAGGCAATCAGTAACGGTAAGGAGCAGATAAGCCAAAAGACAAAAGACAGAAGCAGTTCAGGAAACAAGCCAAGCTAAAACCAGGGAGTCAGCACACTAAAGGGAAACACTGAGTCAAGATGGGAATAGGGGAAAACAGAGACACGGGTTCAGACAGCAAATGCAGCAGGACAAATCAGAGCAATCAGAGTCAGCTACAGCAGCACTAGGCAAAAACTATAACTGACAGCAATAAATAGTCAACCTGAACCCAGACTGAAGCTAGGAAAGGTTCACTCTTGACATAACCAGACCGGGGAAAAGGGAAAACTGGACTCAAAACCCGGTCTGGATCATGACAAAAAACTGCTCCAGTTTTCTAGTGTTTGAAAGTTGCCTTTTCCAGACATATTTCAGCTCTTTCCAAAGATGCTCAATGGTATTTAGGTCAGGATTCATAGAAGGCCACTTCAGAATAGTCCAATGTTTTCCTCTTAGTCATTCTTGGGTATTTTTAGCTATGTGTTTTGGGTTATTATCTTGTTGCAAGACCCATGATCTGCAACTGGGACCAAGCTTTCTGACACTGGGCAGCACATTTCTCTCTAGAATCCCTTGATAGTCTTGAGATTTCATTGTACCCTGCACAGATTCTAGACGCCCTGTGCCAGCAAAGCAGCCCCAGAACATAGCAGAGCCTCCTCCATGTTTCACAGTAGGGACAGTGTTCCTTTCTTGATATGCTTCATTTTCCATCTGTGAACATAGAGCTGATGTGCCTTGCCAAAAAGTTCCATTTTTGTCTCATTTGTCCATAGGACATTCTCTCAGAAGCTTTGTGGCTTGTCAACAGGTAGCTTGGCAAATTCCAGTCTGAATTTTTTATGATTTTATTTCAACAATGGTGTCCTCCTTGGTCGTCTCCCATGAAGTCCACTTTGGCCCATACAACGACGGATGGTATGATCTGACACTGATGTTCCTTGAGCTTAAAGTTCACCTTTAATCTGTTAGAAGTTTTAGGGGCTCTTTTGTAACCATTGGTATTATCTGTCTGTTTGATTTGTCATCAATTTTTTTCCTGCTGCCACATCCAGGGAGGTTGGCTACAGTCTCATGGAGCATAAATTTCTGAATAGTATGTGCAACTGTAGTTACAGGATCATCAAGCTGCTTGGAGATGGTCTTCTAACTTTTACCTTTAACATGTTTGCATATAATTTTCCTTCTAATCTCATGAGACAACTCTTTCCTTCGCTTCCTCTGGTCCATGTTGAGTGTGATACACACCATGTCACCAAACAGCACAGTGAGTATCTGTAGCCCTCTATGCAGGCCCACTCACTGATTTCAAGATTGTATACACCTGTTATGCTAAGTAGTGGACACACCTTGATTTAACATGTCCCTTTTGTCACATTATTTTCAGGGGTACCATCATTTCTGTCCAGGCCTATTTCATGAATTTTATTTTGTAAAAAATTCTGTGGAGCATGGTTGAAAAGCAATGTCTGACTTTCATTTGTTTATTTTCATAGATTTTTTATTTAATGTTACTTTTGTCAGATTCAAGTTATTTCTGTCACTTTTGTGGGTTTTTCTGTCATTAAACGAGGGGTACCAACAATTTTGACCACGTGTGTATAAAGAGGGGAAAAAGGGAGGAGAAAACCGATCATTTGGTGAAACCAGGAGGAGAGAAGGAACATGGGACACAATAAACCTTAACCCCTTAAACAGGGCATAGCAGTTAGGGAGACGGGGCACAGCAGTCAGAGTGATGGGGCACAGCAGTCAGGGGGACGGGGCACAGAAGTTAGAGGGACGGGACACAGTAGTCAGGGGCATGCAATAAATTAATGACGTGCCCTTTACTTTAGAAATACAGAATTCAGTTGATGACATTGGATCATTGCTTAGTGCACAACTTGTGTCTATGTGGGCAGGAATCTGGCCATGAATTTATATTCCGTTTCTTCCTTTTCACTGTGAGGGATGTTTGTTCTTTGCTGCAGCGGCAGAAATCCTGATGTAGCGGTACATTAATACTACGTAATGTTGCACTGTGTGGGTGAGTTATGGGATACAGGCTTGTGATATAAGTTCTGTCCCATCCTGTCTCTGAGCCAAGATTACTGGGCCAGCGGGGGGGGACAATGTGTGGATATAAACAGCTCCTTACCTGCGATGTACAATATGCGGATATATACAGCTTCTTACCTGTGATGTACAATGTGCGGACAAATACAGCTTCTTACCTGTGATGTAAGGATACACCACATAAGCCCTAAAATTTATATTACACATGTAGCGCTATTTTGTGACAATATCGAACTCTTCATTTTTATACTGGACTTTTCCATTATCATTGTTCCTGGACAATTTAAGAATGAAGTAAACCCTTAAGGCTATGTGCACATGTAGCGAAACTCTCGCGAAAGTTACCGCGAGAATTCCGGAATTCCATTCTGCGGGAAAATCACATTTTAAATTCCCGTGATTTTCCCACGGAAAAACTAGCGATTTGCAAGCATAATTAGCTTGCAGAATGCTAGCGTTCTCCAAGCGATCTATAGCATCGCTTGGAGAACTGATTGACAGGTTGGTCACACTCATCAAACATAGTGTTTGATGAGTGTGACCAACTTTTTACTATTGAGGCTGCCTATGCGGCATCAATAGTAAAAGATATAATGTTAAAAATAAAAAAATAAAAAAATGCTGTTATATTCACCTTCCGGCACCCGCGCAGCCTTCCCGGGCCTCAGCGATGCTTCCGTTCCCAGTAATGCCTTGCGAGACCTTTGATGACATCGCGGTCTCGCAATAATGTAGCGGTCTCGTGAGGAATAGAGACGGCTACGTTATCGCGAGACTGGACGTCATCAAAGGTCTCGCAAGGCATTACTGGGAACGGAAGCGTCGCTGAGGCCCAGTAAGGCTGCGCGGGACGTCGGAAGGTAAATATAACACCATTTTTTATTCTATTTTTACAGGGATATGGTACCCACAGCTCGAAGGACAGTCTCCTCTCCTCCGGACCGTGGTACCATCCGCAAATGTTCTGCTTACATTTCGCATGGTGGGCACAGTCACATGCGGGAAGTAAGCAGAACAATGCAATCCTATGGGTGCGGGATCGCCGCGATTCCGAAAAATAATGAGCATGCTGCGTATTTTTCCGCGATGCGATTCCACCGTGGGAAAATCCGCAGCATTAGCATAGCATTGCGGAATCCCATAGGATTGCATGGGATGCTGTTTTTTGCGTTTTCGCGGCAAAATCGTGCGTTAAAAAACGCAGCGAAAATGAAAAAAAAAACACGATGAATGCACCAAAATGCAACACGGTGCGTTTGGCGCAGGTCGGCTCACCGTCAAAAGGACGCATGCGCCGGCAAACGCATACCTGCGCATGGCCTGTGTATCCAATGATAAAGATAGGGTACGCAGGTCGCATGCAGCGTCATGCGCCCATAGGCGGAGCTGACCGGAGGAGGCGTGGCAGGGGGTGGAGATTCATGCCGAGCTTGCACAGCGCCTCCAAACGCTAGTGTTAAACTAGCCATATAGGGATAGTGTAGGACTTAGACCAGTAGGGGGAGCACAGTAGAATAGGATAGGGATTAGTTAGACCCCTAGGATTTGTCTGGCTAGGGGGTCTGAGAAAGAGTAGTTGGGGAGCTTCCTGGAGTTAGTGTGAGCCGTGTGTGAGCAAGGATAGGGCAATCGTGTCTGGGAGAACATTTAAGTAGAGAACCCAGCGGTCCAGGGTCTAAGAGCTGTTAGTCACACGGTGGTGAAATAAGGCTGGCTTCACACTTGCATTGTGTAGCGCTGCGGATGGCAGCCTACTTCCTCCTTTCTTCCTCTGATAAGCCCCGCCCGCTGCTGCACCTCTTCCTTCAGCTCCGCCTATGTCTGCATGTGTCCTGCGTA
The DNA here is from genome assembly GCF_039654945.1 of Dendrobates tinctorius. NCBI lineage: Eukaryota > Metazoa > Chordata > Amphibia > Anura > Dendrobatidae > Dendrobates > Dendrobates tinctorius. Next base: position 6,291,047 of record NW_027361754.1, read on the forward strand.
CCTATTATTAAAATTGGGTACGTAGGCCATGCGGATGTATGCTGACGCATCCGCATGCGTTGTTTTGATGCTGTGCCAAACGCAACATGTTGCATTTTGTTGCGGTCGGTGGGCGTGTCAAAACGACGCATGTGGATGCGTCAGCATACGTCCGCATGGCCTGGTGCTATGATTAGGTTGTAGTGAAACCTCCACCAGGGGGTGCTGGTGAGGGAAGAGAGGTTACACACTAAGAGTAGCAACACTGAGCAATAGCACAGGTGAGACAGGTAACAAGAGAGAATGGTCAGACGAACCGAGTCAGAAACTAGCAGGAGCAGACATACCAGAAGGAGCAGCAATACACATAGTCAAAATACCAAGCCGAGGGTCAGAAAGCCAAAACATGAGCACGGGGTCCAAAAACGTGAGGCGAAATACGTGGTTGGGGTACTGTCATGGTTTGAACAGGGTTCTTGCCCTGCACTCACAGGGTTAAGTGTTTGTGGCCTCTTTCTGGATCTGGGAGGGGTATTTATACTCACTCTTTACCATGGTTCTCTGTCAGCTATACTGTTGTTCTGGTGTGTCTGACCCCTGGTGTGTGCGTGTATTCTGCGTTGCTTGTTTGCTTCCCATGTATGACCCGGTCTGTTCCCTCACTCTGTACTCCGTCTCTCCTTTTGGTACTATTGTCTTTTCTGGTTCTGACCTCCTGGCTTGGCTATCGTTACTCCGTCACAGTTTGTCCCTATTGTACCGTCTATTGCCCGTTCTGGTTTTCTGATCTATTGCTACGTCCTGACTATCCATTCTGTCTAACCCTTTGGTACTGTATTGCTATCTTGTGCTTTGACCCCGGCTTCATCTGGTTTCTGTCTCTGTCTATGTCCCTTAGTAACATTGTCCTGTAGTTACCTTTCTAGGAGTTTCCCTGCAGCTCCTAGCTCTGTGGAGCTTAGGCCACACCCCAGCAGTCACGTGCTTCAGGTCCTGATACTCTGAAGCATGCACCGCTGCTGCCCTGCTCCACAGGTATGTTTGAGCACTGTTTTTGTACTCAGGACACATGCACTGGCTCAGTAAGCAAGTGCAGTGCGGGGTTCCTGACAGGTACAAGCCAGGAAGTCAAATGCCAGAGAGGGAACGTAGCAGCAGAGACAAATACCAAGAGACGGGGTCAGAGATCAGTCCGGGTCATACACGTGGATACTAGTCAAAGGCAGGAGGATCACCAAGGTACAAGGGTCAGAGGCTCTAAACTGGAAGCTTGAGCTATCACTAACACTGGTCAGCAGGCTGTGAGAGACTGAAATAGCCCAGCTATCTCCAGAATGAGGCTGAGGAGATTAACCCCCGCATAACCAGTCCAGAGTGAAGACAGCAGAAAATAAACTCCGGACTGGACCATGACAGTACCCCAATCTCAATGGGGGGCCACCGGACCCCCAGGCATCCCTGGATGACGAGCGTGAAAGGCCCGGACCAACCGATCCGCATGGACCGAATGTGCCAGCACCCATAACCGATCCTCAGGACCATACCCTTTCCAATGGACTAAGTACTGAAGTGAACGGCGGAGCATATGAGAATCCACCACCTGTTCCACCTCGTACTCGGTCTGGCCATCTACCATAACAGGCGTCGGGTGCGAAGAAGACTCATCAGAGGAAGGCACCAACGGCTTCAGAAGCGCCTTACGGAACACGTCAGGGATCCGCAACGACGGAGGCAAATGCAGGCGAAAGGCCACAGGATTAATCACCTCTAAAAGTTCATACGGACCAATAAACTTGGGACCCAACTTGGCAAAGGGAATTCTCAGTCTTATATTTTTGGTGGATAACCATACCTTATCCCCCACCTGATAAGCCGGTCCCACAGAGCGTCGTTTATCTGCAAAAAAATTATATTTGCCTTGAGCCTCCCAAATGTTCCTCTGAACCTCCCTCCAAACTGTCAGGAACACCGCACTGAACTTGCTCACTGAGTCAGTGCGCGTGTCCTGAGTAAAACAAACTGTGCTCAGAGATACCTGTGGAGCGGGCAGCAGCAGAGAAGGTGCGTACTTCAGAACAGCAGGACCTGAAGAACCTGACTGCTGGGGGTGTGGCCTAAACCTCAGAGAGCTAGGAGCTGCAGGAAAACTCCTAGCAGGGTAACTACGGGACAAAGTTACCAAGGGGCATAGACAGGGACGAAAACAGATCAAGCCGGGGTCAAAGCACGAGATAGCACGACAAAACCAGAGGATTAGACAGGAAGGATAGTCAGGACATAGCCAATGAGTCATACACGGAGATAGCTGCAAAGTACAGGAGGGGAGAGCAGAGAGTAGTCAGGTCACAGGCAATGAGTCATATACAGAGAGGGTAGCAGTACAGAATCAACAGGCAAACTCACAACGGGGAACAGAACCGGGTCAGAACTATATAAGCAGGCTATAAGACAACGAACAGGCACACAGGGGTCAACACACTCGGCCAAAGGCAAAGTATAACTGACGGGGATGGGAGATTCTCAGGGGTATAAGAAGCTCTCCCTGAACCAAAGAGAGGCCACAATAATTAACCCCAGGCGTGCAGGTCAAAGCCTGCACCGGGCTCCAGACATTAACCCCTGACGTGCAGGTCAAAACCTGCACTGGGATCATGACACAAACCTCCCCAACCGCAAAAAGGCCAAATCAGCCCTTGGACACTCCGAATCCAGTCAGGAAAATTCACGAAAATGAGGGTGAAACCCGTAGTTGCAGAAGAAAGGAGAAGTACCAGTAGACTGATTGACACGATTATTGAAAGCGAATTCCGCTATAGGTATCATAGAGCACCAATCATCCTGTCTGGATATGACAAGACATCGTAGAATCTGCTCCAAAGACTGATTGGTCCTTTCAGTCTGACCATTGGTCTCGGGATGGTAGGCCGATGAAAAGGTCAGACTGATGCCCAGCCTTTTACAAAAAGCCCTCCAGAATTTTGTCACGAATTGCACCCCTCTATCAGACACCACACTGGCAGACACACCATGCAACTGGATCACATGCTCAGTGAATAGTTTAGATAGAGTCTCAGCATTAGGAAGGCCCGTTAATGGTACAAAATGTGCTTGTTTACTGAACCTATCCACCACTACCCAGATCACGGTTTTGCCATTAGAGGGGGGAGATCGGTGATAAAACCCATGGACAGATGAGTCCACGGTCTATCCGGAATTGGCAATGGCACTAATTCCCTGGCCGGCCGTTGTGGGAGGCTTTAGCGCGGGCACAAATTTCACAGGAGGACACAAAGCCAGTGACGTCAGAAGTCAATGAGGGATGGCTTTACGAGTGGCCGAGATTCCAGGATGCCCACTCAGAGCCGAGTCGTGGAACTCCTGAAGCACCCTTAATCGATACTGAACAGGCACAAAGAGCTTATTTTCAGGTATGGACGGAGGAGCAAGAGATTGGGCCTCACGAATCTCCTGCTCCAATCTCGGGGACACCACAGCCACCACCACCCCACGCTGAAGAATGGAGGAAGGAGGCTCAGGAGGCGATACCGGATCTAGGCTGCGAGACAAGGCATCCGCCTTCACATTCTTGGAACCTGGTCTGAAAGTGATGGAAAACTGAAATCGGGAAAAAAAAAGTGACCACCTTGCCTGTCTTGGAGTCAGACATTTGGCGGACTCGATGTAAGACATGTTCTTGTGATCTGTAATGACAGTGATACGATGGACAGCCCCCTCCAAAAAATGCCTCCATTCTTCAAAAGCTAATTTAATAGCCAACAACTCTCGGTTACCCACATCATAGTTCCTCTCCGCAGAGGAAATTTTTTAGAAAAGAAGGCACAGGGTCTTAAGTTAGTTAATGTGGTGGGTAGAGTTGAGCGAAACGGGTCAAAAAATTTCAAAAGTCGCCGACTTTTGGTAAAGTCGGGTTTCATGAAACAAAACCCGACCCTAGGATGAGGTCGGCCACGAGCTCGGCGACTTTAGCGCCAAAGTCGCGTTTCAAAAGTTTGTTTTCCGCCCTTTTTCAGCCAATCAGGATCCACGGACACTGTGGGCAACGTGATGACATAGGCAGGGGTCACCACCATCTTTGACAAGGGCACGCAAGTGATTGGCTTGCTTTGGGGGGCGTCACAGGGGGTATAAAAGGGCGTGCACGCTGACCGCCATGTTACTCATGCTGATCTCAGAATAGGGAGAGCTGCTGCTGATGATGATTCTGTAGTCAGAGCGTTAGGCAGGGAAGAAGACACCAAAAACTGCTTCTGCTGCTAGCGATTTTGCCTGTACAACACACCAGTCACTGTGTGTGCATTGCAAGTGGAGGCTATATTTTGCTGGATCAGCTGTGTTGGTTGTTAGGCTGCCTTATAAGGCTTCCTGATAGCTGCATTGCTGTTTTCCCACTGCTCTGCAAACTGCTTTTTTAAAAGCAATCCAAATTTTTTTTTTTGTCCTGGTGAGGTACTGAGCGTGCATTTTTTCACACCATACAGCAGTGTACGCTCCTCACACAGTACCGTGTAACGGCTGTTATCACGGCCAAAGTGAAGCTATCTGTGTGTGACTCTGTAAGAATAAGTCGAGGACATGTTCCGTTCTTACAGACCTCCACCTTCTAGTTTTGTCTGCTTTTCAAACAGTTAAGTATATTTGCTGTTTGATCACATTCAAAACTATAGAGAGACAGCGTGTGTCAGTCCGTATACTTAAAAAACACGGAGCTTGACAACTTTACGGACACCGGACAGCGGTGTACGTGCACACTCCTCTCTCAGTACCGTGTAACGGCTGTTATCACGGCCACAGTGAAGCTATCTGTGTGTGACTCTGTAAGAATAAGTCGAGGACATGTTCCATTCTTACAGACCTCCATCTTCTAGTTTTGTCTGCTTTTCAAACAGTTAAGTATATTTGCTGTTTGATCACATTCAAAACTATAGAGAGACAGCGTGTGTCAGTCCGTATACTTAAAAAACACGGAGCTTGACAATTTTACGGACACCAGACAGCGGTATACGTGCACGCTCCTCACACAGTACCGTGTAACGGCTGTTATCACGGCCACAGTGAAGCTATCTGTGTGTGACTCTGTAAGAATAAGTCGAGGACATGTTCCGTTCTTACAGACCTCCACCTTCTAGTTTTGTCTGCTTTTCAAACAGTTAAGTATATTTGCTGTTTGATCACATTCAAAACTATAGAGAGACAGCGTGTGTCAGTCCGTATACTTAAAAAACACGGAGCTTGACAATTTTACGGACACCAGACAGCGGTATACGTGCACGCTCCTCTCTCAGTACCCTGTAACGGCTGTTATCACGGCCACAGTGAAGCTATCTGTGTGTGACTCTGTAAGAATAAGTCAAGGACATGTTCCGTTCTTACAGACCTCCACCTTCTAGTTTTGTCTGCTTTTCAAACAGTTAAGTATATTTGCTGTTTGATCACATTCAAAACTATAGAGAGACAGCGTGTGTCAGTCCGTATACTTAAAAAACACGGAGCTTGACAACTTTACGGACACCGGACAGCGGTGTACGTGCACACTCCTCTCTCAGTACCGTGTAACGGCTGTTATCACGGCCACAGTGAAGCTATCTGTGTGTGACTCTGTAAGAATAAGTCGAGGACATGTTCCGTTCTTACAGACCTCCACCTTCTAGTTTTGTCTGCTTTTCAAACAGTTAAGTATATTTGCTGTTTGATCACATTCAAAACTATAGAGAGACAGCGTGTGTCAGTCCGTATACTTAAAAAACACGGAGCTTGACAACTTTACGGACACCGGACAGCGGTGTACGTGCACACTCCTCTCTCAGTACCGTGTAACGGCTGTTATCACGGCCACAGTGAAGCTATCTGTGTGTGACTCTGTAAGAATAAGTCGAGGACATGTTCCGTTCTTACAGACCTCCACCTTCTAGTTTTGTCTGCTTTTCAAACAGTTAAGTATATTTGCTGTTTGATCACATTCAAAACTATAGAGAGACAGCGTGTCAGTCCGTATACGTAAAAAACACGGAGCTTGACAATTTTACGGACACCGGACAACGGTGTACATGCACGCTCCTCTCTCAGTACCATGTAACGGCTGTTATCACGGCCACAGTGAAGCTATCTGTGTCACTCTGTAAGGATAAGTCGAGGACATGTTCCGTTCTTACAGACCTACACTCTAGGGAGATTCCTATTCTGCCCAATTATATATACACCTTGTAGTTTGTCATACACTAGCCAATTTCTGCCTGTGACGTAGCGGTGTGATATTAACTGGGCCTCACACAACAGTGTCCACAAGTGTGTTCAGAAATTCTACATCTCCCCTGTCCTATAGTGACATTTTTCACACCTGCGACATTGAGCCTGTGACATAGCGGTGTGATATTAACTGGGCCTCACACAATCCAACAGTGTCCACAAGTGTGTTCAGAAATTCTACGTCTCCCCTGTCCTATATACACCTTGTACATTGTTTTACATTACTATATAGTTTGTGGGATTTTGTGTACATTTATACCAAAAATGAGGAAGGCTGGTGGAAGAGGCCGTGGAATTGGGCGGGGGTTGCCAGCTGGTAATGATGGTGTTGGTGGTGGATCTGATGGTAGTGGCAAAAGCAAAATAGGACCGAATGCAGGAGGTGTTGAGCCTGCGTCATCATCTGGCTCCACAAGGCTTCGAAGGCTTAGTTTTCTAGGAGTTGGCAAACCGCTTTTAAAGCCAGAGCTTCAGGAAAAAGTTTTGGCTTACATTGCTGACTCAGTCTCCAGCTCTATCGCCTCCTCTTCTGAAGTTGTAAAAAATAAAAGCACTGAGTCGTCATTGGAGGGTCATGTTCATGAACCACACCTTTCCTTGTGTCCTTCACCCAACCAAGATTGAAGGATGACGCAGGCCATACAACTGATTACTCCATGGAGATGTTTTCAAATACCATGCCTGGATTATCAAGTGAAATGGTGAATTACCCAGGCCAAGATGAATCTGACATGGAGTGCACTGATGCACAGCCACTGATAGATAATTCTGCTGGTACATTCAGTCAGAGCACTACATTGTCCTCGCAGTGTAATGAGCCAGATTCTGACCCTGATGAGACTCAGGTGCCCCTTCCTGCATACTATACCACCATACAGGGTGACACAGAGGAAGGTGCACATGACATTGAAGAGGAGGTGATGGATGACCCAGTTGTTGACCCAGATTGGCATCCATTAGGGGAAGAGGGTGCTGCTTCCAATAGCTCAGATGAGGAGGAGGAGCATCCACAGCAGACATCGACATCGCAACAGCTGTTATCTGGCAGGCCTGGAGCACTCCAAAGACAGGTTCCAAAAATGAAAAGAGTTGCTGGACAGCTTGTCCAGATGGTCAAAATAGCACAGCGTGCTAGGCCGCAAAATGTCTTCCAAAGTAGGAAGAGTGCAGTGTGGCACTTTTTTGAACAAAATCCTCATGATCAGGCCAAGGTTATCTGCAAGAAGTGCGCAAAGACCTTTAGCCGAGGGAAAAATCTGAAAAATGTGAATACCGGTTGCATGCTTAGACATTTAACCAGCATGCACTTGCAAGCGTGGACACAACACCAAACCTCAAGTATCACATGTGCAACTGATCACAAAGAAGGTAGTCAGCAACGCTACATTGTTTCCCCCACTGTAAGCCCACCGGTTAGCACAGCAGCAAATGTTGAGGTGTCGTTGCAAGGCCAAAGCAGTCAGGGAATTCCACTGTTATATCAACGAAAGACTGAATCTAGGCCATCAGAAAGAACAACTCCATCACCATCATCAACCCTCTCTCAGTCCCCCCTGTCCACCGCTAGTTCCACCATATGCAACTCTCAAGTCCAGCTCACCCTCCCAGAGACTATGAGTAGGTCAAGAAAGTACTCAGTCTCTCATCCGCGTACACTGGGTTTGAACGCCCACATTGCCAAACTAATCTCGTTAGAGATGATGCCCTATCGGTTGGTGGAAAGCGCAGCTTTCCGCGAACTCATGGCCTATGCAGTACCACGCTATGACCTACCCAGTGGCCACTTCTTCTCTCGCAAAGCTATCCCAGCCCTCCACCATCATGTGAAAGACCGCATTGTCCATGTGCTCAAGCAGTCAGTGATTGGAAAGGTACACCTCACAGCAGATGCATGGTCCAGTCGGCATGGCCAGGGCCGTTACGTGTCCATCACTGCGCACTGGATTAATGTGGTGGATGCAGGGTCCACAGGGGACAGCGGTGGTGGGACAGTGCTGCCTAGCCCACGGTATAGGAAACAGTTGGCTGTAGGCGTTTGACCCTCCTCCTCCAGAAGCGAAAGCTCGTCCACAGAGCGCAGTCGTATGAGCACTCCATCTGCAGCTGCCACTGTTGCACACGAGGTGTCCCCCTATCGAGCAGCTAGTGGAAAGCGTCAGCAGGCTGTGTTGAAGATGATGTGTTTGGGCGACAGACACACCGCAGAGGTGCTGGCCGAGTACTTTCAGCGACAAACTGAGTCATGGCTGGGCAGTATACATCTTGAGGCAGGCAAAGTAGTTAGTGATAACGGCCATAATTTTGTGGCAGCCATAGCCCTTTCAAAACTCAGTCACATACCTTGCTTGGCTCACACCTTGAACCTGGTGGTGCAGTGCTTCCTCAACAATTATCCGGAGTTAACAGCCCTGCTCCAGAAGGTGCGAAGACTGTGCGCGCACATCCGCCGGTCGCCTGTACACTCCATTCGTATGCAGAAGCTGCAGCGATTGCTCCACCTTCCCAACCACCGCCTCATTATCGACATTGCAACAAGGTGGAACTCCACCCTGCATATGGTTGAGCGGCTGTGCGAACAGAGGCAGGCCATAATGCATTTGTGGGAGGATACACGGCCAGGCACTTTGAGAGCAGACATGGAGTTGACAGGTGTGCAGTGGTCAAAGCTGAAAGACCTCTGTAAAGTCCTTCAGTGTTTTGTGGAATGCACACGGCTGGTAAGCGCAGACGACGCCATCCTAAGCATGAGCATCCCACTTATGCGTCTGCTCATGCAAACTTTGATGCACCTTAAGGAGCAGGCGTCTGCAGCCAATGTTGACGAGGAGGAAGAGGAGGAGGGAATCCTTGATGACATTCAGCCATTGTCTGCTCAGGGACCTCTCCTGGACGAGGTGGAGGAAGAAGAGGAGGAGGAGGATGATGATGGGGATAATTACTTAGGGGAGGAGGATGCATCTCGTGGGGCAAGTGAAAATGTTGGTGTGGCAAGGTCTGGTACAGGGTTTGTGCGTGACTGGAGGGATGTGGATTTGCCAGAAAGTGCTCCTCCAACCAGCACTCGCAGTGCATCATTGACTCCGGGAACATTGGCCCACATGTCAGATTATGCCTTGCAGATCCTAAAAAGGGACCCCCGCATTGCCAAAATGATGAACGATGACGACTACTGGTTGGCCAGCATCCTGGATCCACGCTATAAAGGCATATTACAAAACATCATGCCACACGAGAACCTTGAACTAATATTGGCTAATAAACAAGCAACTCAGGTAAACCGGTTGGTTGAGGCATTCCCAGCACACAGCAGCGGTGATGGTTCTCACATGAGCCGTACGGGCCAGGGACAGCTTGGCAGAGGTGTTCGTGGTGCACACAGCAGAAGTGGCGTTGGAGACAGGGGTTTCATAACAATGTTGTGGACTGATTTTTCAAGTACCGCTCAAACAACTGGTAATACTGCATCGATGGAAAGTGACAGGAGACAGCAGTTGTCAACTATGGTTACAAACTATTTTTCCTCCCATATCGATGTTCTCCCGCACAGGTCATTCCCCTTTGACTATTGGGCCGCTAAACTGGACACCTGGCCTGAATTGGCACAATATGCCTTACAGAAGCTCGCTTGCCCAGCTGCAAGTGTGCTATCGGAAACAGTCTTCAGTGCAGCTGGATCAATCCTAACAGAAAAAAGGACCCGTCCGTCAACCCAAAATGTGGATGATCTAAACTTTATTAAAATGAACCATGCATGGGTTTCCAAGGATTTTGTCCCACCTTCCCCTGATGACACATAGGGTGACAGAAAAATGGCTTGCTTTGGTCCTCCTCTTCCTGGGACTTGAACAATTTCGCCTTTTGCATCAGTTGAATGTCCAACATCAACATATGCTACTTTCTAAAACTCCCTAACTGTGCTGCCTCCCCCCCCATGGCCGGGGTCACCACCTAGCGCACGAAACCGTGCGAGTGCCGTTGCCCTGGACAGGTGGGTAGGCCGACTCTTGGGCGCGGGCACTGGCACAGGGTCCCTCATAGTGCAATCAAGTGTCTCTGACGGTGGTGTTGCACACCAGCCGTCAGACACACCGCCGTACTATGAGGGGCCCAGTGCCAGTACAGATGCCCACGAGTGGGCCCCCCTTGCTTGGGCAGTGCCCCAGCATTTGCAATCTTTACCTCTCCCTGCTCCTCCGCTGTGTAGTCTGGGCCGTCAAATCCATACTGGGCCTGACACCGTCTGAGCCTGCCTCCTGATCTATAGACATATATTTTGAATGTGTACACTATGCTATCCATACATGTTATCCGGGGATACGGTACCCTTTCTCACCTTTGTGCAATCACGTGTAATCCATACTGGGTCTGACACCGTCTGAGCCTGCCTCCTGATCTATAGACATATATTTTGAATGTGTACACTATGTTATCCATACATGTTATCCGGGGATACGGTACCCTTTCTCACCTTTGTGCAATCACATGTAATCCATACTGGGCCTGACACCGTTTGAGCCTGCCTCCTGATCAATAGACATATATTTTAAATGTGTACACTATGCTATCCATACATGTTATCCGGGGATACGGTACCCTTTCTCACCTTTGTGCAATCACGTGTAATCCATACTGGGCCTGACACCGTCTGAGACTGCCTACTGATCTATAGACATATATTTTGAATGTGTACACTATGCTATCCATACATGTTATCCGGGGATACGGTACCCTTTCTCACCTTTGTGCAATCACGTGTAATCCATACTGGGCCTGACACCATTTGAGCCTGCCTCCTGATCTATAGACATATATTTTGAATGTGTACACTATGCTATCCATACATGTTATCCGGGGATATGGTACCCTTTCTCACCTTTGTGCAATCACGTGTAATCCATACTGGGCCTGAGAACGGCTGGCGAGCTGTTAAGCAAGCTACAGCACCTGTGGTTTGCACACGTAAGTTTTTCATTTTTTCAGGAATGACGGTTAGGCCTAATTCCGGAACTGCGGTTGACCTGCCCTTACTGGGAAATCATCGTTCGCGGGTAATAATTGTAATCCCAGATCCCCATCACTAACATTGTTCAGCGGGTTATCTGCACCTGTAAGCGACAAACGTTGGCCTTTTCAGTGTAGCGCACATGCAGCCACGGACATGTAAGGGCATGACACACCAGTTATTGGCAAATCTCACGTGCCAGAGCCTCGCGTGTCCCTCTAGTAAGCCGGACTCGGACCGCGGGGCATGACGGAGTCTCGGTCGTTAACGGAATTAAGCTTGCAATGTGTGCATCTTTTTTGTTGCTGGATGGTTGAGGTTGCCCGTGTTGAGTCAAATTACGCCGTAGGCTCCACTCCTGGTGGTGCCTTTCTGGACATTCCTTTAAGGTTCAGCTTTGCAACCATACTGCCCACGTTAAACAAACACTTTGCCTTCATGAGCGCTGTTTGGAGGGTCGTGACTCGTGGGAATAACGCCGCCCAATCAGTTAACCTGCTAGAGAGATCATTCGTTGCTCCCAAGCATGACATCACACTCCCTAGGAGGAAGGTAATGCCACTGTGGCGACCGTACTCCTGGGGGCGACACAAGTGCACTGATGCCCAGCCACTGCTCGATGAATCTGCTGGTACATTGACCCAGACCACTACATTCCCCTCGCACGCTACACAGCCTGAATCTGACCCTGATGAAACTCAGGTTACCCTTCCCATATACAGTTCCATCTTACACGGTGACAAAGAGGAAGCTGCAGATGAAAGTGCAGGTTTGGCCCACCCGCCGTCAGACACACCACCGTACTATCAGGGGCCCTGTGCCAGTGCCGTCGCCAACGAGTGGGCCCCTCCTGCTTGCTCAGGATCACAGCACTTGCAAGGTTGAAATACTGTGCAGTGAGATGGAAGATGGGGACGACGAGGAGTCCAGACTAGTACAGGGATTCCCTAGCGAGGAGACTTATTTCATTGTTTTCAATGTTGGGACAGCAATTTTTGGGGAACACTATACTCTGGAGAATGATAGATGGGGCCCAACATACACTGGAACATTCCAAAGGTGGACATCAGACACTGGAGCAGCATTTACAGGGCCCATTATACACTAGAGCATTAGAAATGGGGCCCATTATGTTTGGAGCATAATTTGGGCCCATAAGACAGTGGAGCTTCATCCATGGGGACCAACATATACTGTAGCATTATGTGGAGCTCATCATATACTGTTTCAAACATTATATGGGACCAATGATTCTGTATGGAGAAATAGATGGGCCTCGTCATGAGATGTAAAAAGTGAAGTATTTTTCATTGTACTATACCGCTATTTCTCTGCCATATCGGAGCATCATGAGTTGTGGTATGTGTTAAAGGGGTGCTCTTTCGCCCAGGGCACATGAAAACCTGGAGCCAGCCCTACCCCCCCACAACTTTAGCCAAATAACCCCCATTTTTCAGTGCGTAACTAGTATTATGAAGTAAATTAAGGTTGACAAGCTTAAGTAATAAGAATTGATGCTTTTGGAATTCAAATGGGCACTGTAGGTATGTTTCCTGTCATCCTCTCACTGCCGACTTTAATTCCCCATTGACTTACATTGGGTTTCGGTCGGACCCCCGGCTTTTCCCTATAGTCGGCCAATTTTGCTTGCTTCATGAAACGAAACTCGACCCTAAAAAAGCAAAAGTCGCTCAACTCTAGTGGTGGGGCCCTGGTACAACACAGCTCCCACTCCCACCTCAGAGGCATCCACTTCTATGATGAATGGTTAAGACAAATCAGGTTTAACCAGTACTGGAGCAGTCATGAAACTTTTTTTAACAAAGAAAACACCGCCACAGCTGGAGCTGACCAGTTTTTGAGATCAGCCCCCTTTTGGGTGAGATCAGTGAGGGGTTTGAACATGTGAGAGAACCCCTTGATGAATTTTCTATAGTAATTGGCGAAACCCAGAAATCGCTGAAGACTCTTGAGATCTCTGGTTTGCACCCAATCCACAATGGCCTGTACCTTCCTAGGATCCATACGAAACCCCTCAGCAGACAGGATGACCCCTAGAAAGGACAATTCTTGAGTAAAAAATGAACATTTCTCCAGTTTGGCAAAGAGTGAGTTCTCCCTGAGCCTCTGGAGAACCGCACGAAGATGACCCATGTGACTTTGTCTATCAGAAGTATATATGAGTATATGATCAAGATAAACTACTACAAAGCATCCAATAAAATCTGAAAAAACATGGATAATGAAATTCTGGAATACCACTGGTGCATTAGTCAAACCGAACGGCATAACCAAATTTTCAAACAGACCCTCAAAGGTGAGAAACGCAGTTTTCCACTCATCCCCCTCCCGCATACGGATGAGATTGTATGCTCCCCTGAGGTCCAACTTAGAGAACCGCCTGGCCCCCGACAATTGATTGTACAAATCATTGGGAGAGGATAAGTGTTTCTTATGGTTATCTTATTCAGTTCTCGAAAATCGAGGCATGGGCGTAAACCACCATCCTTTTTTTTTTTTACAAAAAAGAACCCTGCCGCCACGGGAGAGACAGATGGCCGTATATGCCCTTTACGGAGGCTCTCAGAGATATATTCCTTCATTGCAGCCCGCTCAGGGCCGGAGAGATTGTACAGACGGGCTTTGGGCAATTTGGCACCGGGAACAAGATCAACGGCACAATTGAATGGGCGGTGTGGTGGTAGAACTTCAGCCTCCTTTTCCGAGAACTTCATCCTCAAAATCCTTCAGGTACTCCGGAATACCCTCCAGACTGACGGATGACATAGACACAGTGGCAAGACAATTTTCAGAACAACCAGGTCCTCATTTAACAATATCCCGGGACCCCCAGTCAATAACCGGGTTATGCTGTTGCAACCAGGGAAACCCTTACACCAGGCCAGCAAGGAGGTTATCCAAAACAAAGCATGACATGCGCTCCTGGTGTAGGGCCCCCACCCTGAGGGTAAATTCTTTAGAACTGAAATGGAGACCTTCCTTAGTGAGAGGTGTAGCGTCAATAGCCACAATTTTTAAGGGTATCTCAAACCTAACTGTCCCTAATCTACAGCGGGCCACCAGCTTAGAGTTAATCAGGTTCAGGGATCACCCACAGTCTACAAAAGCCGAAGTATGGAAAAAGCCATTCTCAACACCAAGTTCCACCTTTAACAGTAGCTTTGAAAATGAAGAAAAAGGTACCTGAGAGTCTGGGTGACCTCCACGATGATCACCCAGACTCAGCCGCTTGTTAGTCGGTGGACAGGAGGGGCAGTCTTTTTTCCAATGTCCGGGATCTCCGCAGTAAAAACATAACTTTCCATCATGTCGCCGTTTCCTCTCTTTCTCCTGGGGGTTGGTGGCTCCCACCTCCGTAGGTTCAGATGGAAGCAAAACATCAGTGTTAGCAGGGAACAACGGAATCCCTCGCTGAGTAACACCTCTCTCTCGCAGTCACCGATCCATACGGATAGCCTGAGTCATAGCCTCCTCCAATGAGCTGGGAGGTGGATGGAGAGCCAGAGCGTCCTTCAAGCAATCCGACAGTCCCTTACTGAACAGACATCTCAGTGCGGAGTCGTCCCAGGACACCTCAGTGGACCACAGACGGAATTCAGAGCTGTACCATTCGGCTGAGTGCTTCCCCTGCCCCAGACCCATAATAGTCTCCTCTGCCACCCCAACACGGTCCGGTTCATCATAGATCAGTCCTAGGGCCTCAAAGAACCTATCTACCGACATCCATTCAGGGGCAGTAGGAGGCAACGAGAAAGCCCAGGATTGGGGACCCTCCCTAAGTAAGGAGATAATAATCCCCACCCGCTGAGTCTCATCCCTAGACGATTGGGGTCTAAGAGAAGGAAAACCATAATTTACAACTCTCCTTGAATATGTGAAATTTATCTTTTTCGCCAGAAAACGTGTCAGGAAGTTTAACTGAGGGTTCAGAAGAGTGCAAAATAACACCTACAGAGTCACCTGGTGGGCTAACAATATGAGAGGTGTTTCCCTGCATGGTCTTAATAGTCTCAGTCAGTTCTTTCTGTAAGTGGGTATGAGACATGACTAGGGACTGATGATTCACAGAAAAGTCCTGTGCCATCTGTGTAAAACTGGACACTTGATCTGCCAAGTTATGCAGCAGATCCATGACCAGAGAAAAAAAAAAGTGCAAAATCCCGTTTAAATGTATTGGTTAGTGATAGTGTAGTGAAACCTCCTCCAGGGGGAGCTGGTGAGGGAAGAGAGGTTACATACTAAGAGCAGCAACACTGAGCAATAGCACAGGTGTGACAGGTAACGCAGGGGCGGACAAAGACTGAAGTGGGCCCCTGTGCAAGAAATTTTTCAGGCCCCCCCACCCTTGATAGGGCAACAAAGTTATTTATTATTTGTTGTTATCTAATATTGAGGCTATGCCGGGCTGGATATAATATCTGTAGGGTGCTGCGGGTCTGTATCTATTATTTGCCAGTTGCAGCCTCCAAATTATAAATACAGGCCAGCACAGCCTCCAAATATGGTATACAGCTCAGCATAGCCTTCAGTTAATATATACAGCCCAGCACAGCATCCAAATAACATATACAGCCCAGCATATCCTCCAGTTAATATATACAGTCCAGCAACAGCCTTCAGGTAATATATACAGCGCCCAGCACAGCCTCCAGTTAATATATACAGCCCAGCACAGCCTCCAGTTAATATATATATAGCCCAGCACAGCCTTCAGGTAATAGATACAGCCCACCACAGCATGTTTCTTCTCCTCCCCTGAGCCACCCCATTCATGAGCAGCAAAGCATCTCCTCCAGGGCCCCCCCCATTCATGAGCAGCCATGCTTCTCCCCAGGGGCCCTCCATTCATGAGCAGCCAAGGCCATGCTTCTCCCCAGGCCAGGGGCCCCCCAATTCATGAGCAGCCAGGCCATGCTTCTCCCCAGGCCATGGTCCCCCCATTCATGAGCAGCCAGGCCATGCTTCAAGTTCTCCCCAGGCCAGGGCCCCCCCCATGCTTCTCCCCAGGCCAGGGGCCCCCCATTCATGAGCAGCCAGGCCATGCTACAAGTTCTCCCCAGGCCAGGGGCCCCCACATTCAAGAGCAGCCAGGCCATGCTTCCCTTCTCGCCAGGCCAGGGGCCCCCCATTCCTGAGCAGCCAGACCATGCTTCAGTTCTCCCCCAGGACGGAGCCCCCCAAAAATCACGCCTGCCATGCTTCAGTTCTCCCCCAGGAGCCCCCCAAAATCATGCCTGCCTCGGTCCCAGTCCCTCAGTCCTGCTCTGCTCTGGTACTCTTACCTGGAGCAGACAGGGCAGGCCAGACCAAGAGGATCCATCCACTGTCCGCACATTTATGAGCTGCAGCATTTAGTTATGGGGCACGGCACACAGTGACTTCACAGACACACACTGATGCTGGCGCTGCGGCTGCAGCCACTGACCTGCCGACACCACACGCACAGTGAGTGACAGTCAGTCTGTCTCCTCCTCTCCTCCCCCACAGTGGCAGCGCAGCACAGCACGGATGCTGATCTCACCTCAGGGCTGGCTCCTCTGCACCGGCGCTCGCACTCTCAGGACCCGCTCCCGTGTGCCTCCCACAGCGCTCCTCTCCTCCTTGCGCCTCGGCTCCGCAGCGCTCCACATAGTAAATTTGAATAGGTAAATAATTAGCATACCTTCCAACTTTTGAAGAAGGGAAAGGGGGACAAAGGCTGCGCGGCAAGTTTTAGGCCACGCCCCAACCACACCCATTTCACGACTAGTCACACCCATGTCCATGCCCAGCCGCACCCATTTATCACTGCTGATCACACTGTTTGCTATTAGGGGCATAGTGGCTGGCATTATGGGCACAGTGGCTGGTACTGTGGGCACACTGACTGGTAGAAAGGGGAAAGAAAGAACAGAGAAAAATAAGCAGGGGAAATAAAGAAAGAACAGAGAGAAAGAAAAAGAAAGAAAGAACACAGAGAGAAAAAAGTGGGGACAGAAAAAAGAACAGAGAGAGGGAAAGAAAGAACAGAGAGAGAAAGAAAGAGGGGAAGAACAGAGAGAGAAAGAAAGAGGGGACAGAGAAAGAACAGAGGGAGAGCGAAAGAAAAAAAGAAGGGAAAGAAAGAAAGAATAGAGAGAGAGAACGAAAAAGAAAGAAAGAGAAAAAAAGAAAGAACAGAGAGAAAAAGAAAGAAAGAGGGGAAAGAAAGAACAGAGCGATAGAGAGAAAGAAAGAGGGAAAGAAAGAACAGAGAGAAAGAAAGAGGGGGAAAGAAAGAAAGAACAGAGATGGAGAGAAAGAAAGAGGGGAAAGAAAGAACAGAGAGAGAAAGAAAGAACAGAGAGAGGAAGAAAAAAGAGAAAGATTAGAGAGAGAAAGAACAGAGAGAGAAAGTAAAAGAGAGGGAAAGACAGAACAGAGAATGAGAAAGAAACAGAGAGAAAGAAAGGAACAGAGAGAAAGAAAGGAACAGAGAGAAAGAAAGAAAGATTCTATAAAGATACTATAGCAGCCCGGCTCCTATTGTAATGCACACCTGAGCCTCCCAGTGCAGGACATATCATGATCCGCTCACATGGCCGGCATCCCTGATTCCAAGGCAATCCTGCTGTCCGCGCTGTCGGAGGAGGACATGGTGATGGATCTGAAGCATTCCTGGTTCCGTCACAATCTCCCCATGAAATTACCTCATTTCCGGTCAGCTTTCAGCACATCACTTCTGGTGGAACGTCATGTGCGAGTTTTAAAGTGCTCCTCGGGGCTCTGCCGTGTACTCCTGTGTCCGTGGGAAAAGCCCACTTTGTATGCCTCGTACACACTTGGCTCCGCTCCATACACCCAGTACACATATGGCTCCACTCCGTACACACACGGCTCCGCATACCCCATACACACGCGGCTCTGCTCCGTACACCAAGTACACACACGACTCTGCTCCGTACACCTTGTACACGCGCGGTTCCGCTCCATACACCTTGTACACGCGCTGCTCTGCTCCGTACACCTTGTAAACGCGCGGCTCCGCTCTGTACACCTTGTACACGCGTGGCTCCGCTCCGTACACCTTGTACACATGTGGCTCCGCTCCGTGCACCTTCTACACGAGCGGCTCCGCTCCGTATGCCCCGTACACATGCGGCTCCACTCTGTACACCTCGTACACATGCGGCTCTACTCTGTACACCTTATACACATGCGGCTCCACTCCATACACCTCGTACACATGCGATTCCGCTCCGTACACCTCATATACACGTGGCTCCGCTCTGTACACCTCATACACACGCGGCTCTGCTCCGTACACCTCGTACACACACGGCTCCGCTCTGTACACCTCGAACACACACAGCTCTGCTACATTCACACTGTAAAACCCTACTGACCCCACTCAGAAACTTTACCTCATCCAGCCAGCACCATGACAACCAGCACAGCAGGGTCCTGCAGCGTGCAGACAGACACAGAGGCAGACACGGCCCCTGATCATGTGACCCCTGACTCCTCCCCTCTCACAGGTCCTGTGTGCACAGAACTCACACAGCCGAGCCACATAGACACGGAGGCCCCTGTTCATGTGACCCCTGACTCCTCCCCTCTCACAGGTCCTCTGCGCACAGAACACACCCAGCCCAGCCACATCATTTCAGGCTGTGGTGCGTCTATCTGGGACGGCTAGCATAGCATCGGTGGATGGGGGGGCGTGGCGTAGCGGCTCAGTGCAATGCGGGAAAAATAGCGTCCCAGGCGGGACGCGGGAGGGGGTGTCAAAAACGGGACTGTCCCGCAGGAATCAGGACGGTTGGAACTTGGGAGCCATGAATTAGCCATACGGTGCTGGAGGTGCCCCCTCTCCTCCGGGGCCCCCGTTCAATGAACGGGCTGCACGGGTGGTACGTCCACCTCTGAGGTAACGAGAGAGAATGGTCAGACGAACCGACTCAGAAACTAGCAGGAGCAGATGTATCAGAAGGAGCAGCAATACACGTAGTCAAAATACCAAGCCTGGGGTCAGAAAGCCAAAACTTGAGCACGGGGTCCAAAAACGTGAGGCGAAATACGTGGTCGGTGTACAAGCCAGGAAGTCAAATGCCAGAGAGGGAACGTAGCAGCAGAGACGAATACCAAGAGACGGGGTCAGAGATCAGTCCGGGTCATACATGTGGATACTAGTCAAAGGCAGGAGGATCACCAAGGTACATGGGTCAGAGGCTCTAAACTGGAAGCTTGAGCTATCACTAACACTGGTCAGCAGGCTGTGAGAGACTGAAATAGCCCAGCTAGCTCCAGAACGAGGCTGAGGAGATTAACCCCCTCATGACCAGTCCAGAGTGAAGACAGCAGAAAATAAACTCCGGACTGGACCATGACATAGGTCACCGAGGAGGATAGCCGGGGAATAAGCTAGGCAACCAGAAAAACAGAAAGGTTGGTATCTTAGCAGATTGCAGACCCCTAAAACTAACAACACAACTAGAATTAGCCGTGGGATGTACCTACGATGCCCTAGACACCTCGGCACAGTCAAAGAGTTAACTAATCCCAAAGAAAGAAAGGGGAAAGCTAAACTGCCCCGGAGTAGAACCCCAAAGGAATAGATAGCCCCCAAACATATATTGCCTGTGAGACAAGATGAGGCACAGACACAGGCAGAAAATACAGTCAGCAAATGATGGGGCCCAAACTGTCTAGATAGAACAGGACAGGAAAGGATACTGCAATCACGCAAAAAACCCTTGAAAAAATCCAACACGTCTGATATGCAAAAATACTGAGGCGAAACGACCTCTCCCCCACTAGATCAGAATTCTGGTGTGAACTGGAAGCAAAATAAAATATACTGAAAAAGCAAGGGACTAGCAATACTGAACAGACTGACATAAGCTGTGGCATATGGAACGGGGTCCAGCACAGGTCCCATCAGGGAACAATGCTGAACCCACACAGCAAAGCAGAAAGCAGAGAAAGGCAGAAACTGGATCAAATGCAAAAAAGATTCCAGCAAACAAATAACTTATCTGAACGATGCAGGACCAAGCAGGGAGCAAGCGGACTTCAAAATGCACAGGGAGAAAACTAAATCACCAGCAACAACTGAGAGAAGCTTGCTCACTTAAACCTTCCCAGTCTGTAACATCTGACCTCCAATCATCCTCTTCAGGTGATTGACTTCTGTCAACTCGACCAGCTCCATTACCTGCAGCAACCACCAGAGGTAGCCCAAACTCAGAAGTCAGGTCACAAGTGTCCACAACAGCCTGTGTACCCAATTTTAAAAATAGTTAAAAATAGGTACGCAGGAAGCATGCAGACGTAGTCGGTCGGAACTGAAGGAAGAGGTGCGGCAGTGGGTGGGGCTTAACAGAAGCAGAAAGGAGGTTGCCATCTGCAGCACTACACAACGCAAGTGTGAATCCAGCCTATTATCAGGGCAGCATAAGAATGGTAGCAGCTAACTTACTGGGAACAACCCTTAACGTTTGAGGCCTACGGCCTGGAAAGGAATGGAAGAGCCATCCTTCAACTTCACCTTCAGAGAGGGAAGCGGGCGGGGAACTCCTGAAGTGGGTTAGTCTGACCAGTCAGGGCGCTCCATTACCGGTGGATCTAGTGTGGAAATGTGATATTCCTGGAGGAGTTTGGGACAGCACGGTGGCTAAGCGGATAGGACTGCAGCCTTGCAGCGCTGGAGTCCTGGGTTTGAATCCCACCAAGGACAACATCTGTAAATAGTTTGTATGTTCTCCCCATGTTTGTGTGGGTTTCCTCCCACATTCCAAAGACATACTGATAGGGAATTTAGATTGTGAGTCCAATCAGGGACAGTGATGATAATGTGTGCAAACTGTAAAGCGCTGCGGAATATGTTAGCGCTATATAAAGATTATTATTATTACAGGGAATGGAATGGTTATATTCTGCGAAGAATCTTGTGCTGTTTCTGTGACTAAACTGGACGAGCTGAGTAAAGTTGTTTTGCTGAAAATGAACTTGGTCTCTGACTATCATTGTGTGGTGCTAGAAGAAAAGGAGCCGCGGCAGTGTGGAATGGACCCTGAACCTGAATTACAAGTGAGTGGACTACAATGTGTTAATGTGGCGGAGAGCCAGGGTGTGCCAGTTCTTTTCCCCTGGCCTGCGTTTCAGCAGCTCACCTCCTCCTCCCTGCACCATGATCTCTGCACAGGTTACAGAGCCTGCCCACAACACTCTCACTCAGAAGATAATGGATGATGTCACAGCTCCCCTCCTTGCACATTGACCTCTGCTTGGGTCATTGAGCATGCCCACGACACTCTAATTAGACAAGCTTGCTGACTATTTTCAACAGCCACTGAGAATACAGCTCTGGAGAAGAGTAAGACTATGTGCATGTTGTGTGTTTTTTATGCGTTTTTGCAGCGTTTTTTTCCGCGCTGAAATGGGCCAAAAACGCTATGTAATCCTTATGCAAGCTAATTCAATGACAATCCTGAAGTGTTGTGCACATTATCAATAAATTTCCTTTGAGTATTTGCAGGCTATTCTGTAGCATGTCAATTCTTTGTGCATTTCTGCTGTGTTTTTCACCCATTGACTTCAATTAAGTCAGTCAAATCTGCAGCAAAAATGCAGGTATAAAAATGTTTGCGGCTTGCTGAGTTTTTGTTTGCGTTTTCACGTACTTCCTATGGTGTTTCCCACGCTGTCATCTGTGTGACAGCGTGGGAAACACCGGCGCAGTAGTTCTTATCGGCCGTATTGTTACCGCCAGTAAGATGGTCAATAGAGCGCTGAGGGGTCATGCCGTCAGATGTCAGCATGACCCTGCAGCTGTGACTGTGACCCACAGCGGTGACCTGCGGTAAAAAGCTCACTACTGCTCCCATCAGGCTACATCTGCTGTCACTGATAACATCATCCGGTACCTGTGCTCACACTTAAAAAAAAAATAAAATAATTACATACATATTCAAATAAAAATAAAAAAAAACATTATACTCACCTAACGCCAAATCCCCGACGCCTTCGTCTCCTAGAAATAATGTAAAATAATAAAACCAACATATACTCACTGTCTGCCATAGTCCATGTAATCCAGAGTGTCCCACGGCGATCTCACATGTAAAACAGTCACATCTGGAGATGTGACCGCTCTACCCTGCCGCTGGCGATACACTGACAGGAGGTAGTCGATCCCACAGTGTATCACTGAGCTGCCGTGAGAGAGTTCACCGGAGTTCATCAGCTGATCAGCTCCGATGCTCTCACGGCACTGCTGCATGAGAACTTTCTCATGGCAGCTCAGTGATACACTGCAGGAGCAATTACCTACTGTCAGTGTATCGTCAGCTGTCTTTGATAGCAGTCACATCAGTGACTGCTTTCAAAGTGATCAGGATTGTTGTGAGACATTATGGATTATCTTCTCTGCGGACAGGTGACGAATATTGTGGTTTATTATTTTGTTTTTGCTGCAGAAGACGGCTTCGGTGGATTAGGCGTTTGGTAAATATGGTTCAATTAAGATTCAATAAAGGAGTTTGTGTCATTATTTCAAATAAAGGACATTTTTCTGGATGTCTGTGTTTTTATACAATCTCACTATGGGGTTACTAATCGATAGCTGTCTTATAGATGCCTCTCCATTACTAATCTGGGGGCTTGATGTCACCTGACAATACAAAGGTAACATCAACCCCACAAATATGAACCCCACTTGCCACTGCTACAGGGCAAGTGGGAAGAGCAAGGCTAAGTGCCAGATTTGGTGCATCTTATACATGCGTCTTTTCTGGGGTGGCTGAGAGCTGATGTTTTTAGTCTGGGAGGGAGACAATATCAATGGCCCCTTCCTAGGCTATTAATATCAGACCGCAGCTGTCTGCCTAGCCTTTACTGGTTAGATTTTATAGGGGATCCTATGTCAATTTTTTTTGGGGGGTCCCCTTGTAAACTAGCCAGTAAATCATAAGCAAACAGCTGTGAGCTTATACAAATAGCCTGGGAACCTCTATGGCCATTGGCTCCTCCCCAGAATATTATCATCAGCCGTCAGCTTTCCCTCTGCTGGTTATGAAAATTACACAGGAGCCCTAGCAATATTTTTTTTTCTTTTTAACTTTAAAATGAACAGTTGCTGTCTGGTTACAGGCTATGTACGTTTGTTCTGTTAACACTCCTACATAGGCTGGTGACAATGTGTGTTTGTGTGTGTTTACTTATCGGCTTAGTAATGAGGGTGTCGGGCTGACACCTTTTTATTACTAAGCCTAGGGCTAAAGGGGCCTTTACACATAGCGATATCGCTAGCGATATAGCTAAAGCGTCACCGATTTTGTGACGCAGCAGCGATATCGCTAGCGATATTGCTATGTGTGATACTTACCTCCGACCGGCTCCCCCGCTGTCTGTCGCTGATCACGCGAGATTGTGCAGCCCCATTTCTCATCGGGCGCTTCCTGTTGGGCTTCCTGCTGGCACTGACGAGCGACGCGTGGACGCGGGTGGGAAGACGTCAGGATCGCCACGTCTGAAAGGTAAGTAACGACCGCTGCTGCGTCGCTACATCGCTGTGAGATCTGCCTGTGTGGCAGCTCACTAGCGACCATTTAGCGATGCACCAGCGATCCTGACTGGGTCCTATCGTTGTCGGGATCGCTGGTGCATCGCTAAATGTAAAGGGGCCTTAAGTGTCAATGACAGCTGCTGAAACCAAGCCCTAATCCCATTACCCTGATGCTTCTCCATGAAAAAGGTGGTGTTGAACCAAGAAATTACATCAAATATTTTTTTTAAAAATATCTTTATTTAGCTCAAAAAAGCCTTCAGTGCTGTACAATGCCACGTACTGAATGTCCACTGGAAAATCCACTTCACATTATTCATTTCATAATTCCAAACTATTTTCTTATGCGTTGTCTGCAAGGCCTGCCATGCTGCCAAGTTATCTGCACCCCAATATGCCTTTGAAACCACATACTGGATGGGCACAGGAAAAGCCACTTCACATTATTCATTTTGTTAATGCATAGACTGCAAGACCTGCCCTGCTACCAAGTCATATGCGCCTCAATAACCCCAATCCCCTCTTGGAAGAAACATGGAGGAGGGCCTCTTAACCAAAAAGACTTGAAATGCCCATACACTAAGTGTGTTGGCTGTAAAAAGTTTTCCCCTGTGGGGTATACCTCAACTGTTTTCACAACAAGTAGTTTCCACCCAGCAAAACACCCACCCTTGCTCTGAAGTCAACCCGGGGTGTAGCAGCACGGAACACGTTAACGCTGGTGATCTAGTGGCGGGTGATGATGAGACGTGGAGGAAAGCCTGATTAATAGCTATGCCCAATTTAAAGGAGTGGGTCTCCTAGACTTGGAATGCCATACACTATGTGTGTTGGCTGTCAAACATTTGCCCCTGGGGGTAGATATCAACATAGTGTTTCCTTTTTTTTTAGGTGTTGGGCATCATAAACCCTGTGCAAAACTGTAACGTGGTTTCATACACAGTTGCTGCTGTGAAGGTTCAGGTTTTTAGTGAAATATGGCGGACGATTGGTTGGATGAAGTGATCTGCAAAAGGGGCACGGTGATGACCGAAATGTGAAAGTACATGATGATTAACAGTAGTGATGGACAAGCACTAAAATAGTCCGGTGCTCGTTGCTCGGGTCGAGCAAATTGGAATACTCAGAAACTCAGACAGAACAATGAGCCCAATGTAAGTCTATGCGAGACCCGAGCATTTTTACAGCGATCCCCCATGGGGGTCCTTTTAAGGTCTAAGGCTGGTTTCACACTTGCGTTTTTTTGCGCTTTTTTTGCGGAAAAAAAGCATGCGTTTTTCTCCTATACTTTACATGGGTGCGCATACACATGCGTTTGTACGCATTTGTATGCGCATGCGTTTTTGTAGTGTGTGCTCGGGGGCACAAAATGCATCCTACTTGCCCCCAAAAAAACGCATGCGCACGCAATGCGTTTTTTTCACCCAATCACCCATTACTGTCTAACACATGCTTTTTTTTTTTAAAACGCACCCAAACCCTCAAAATAACGCACACAAACGCATGATGCATTTTTTTGTGCGTTTGCACTGCGCACGGTGCGCAGCACAAAAAAAGCAAGTGTGAAAGTAGCCTAGAAACGTCAGAAAATGATGGAAACATTGCTCAAATGACAAAGGAACATCATGGGGATTGCTCCTGGAAGCATTTCTGATTCCTAGGTCACAGCTGTAAGCAATGTTGTCAGAGTTTCAGGCCATTTTTATAGGTGCACCAAAAAACATACAAAAACGAAACCAAAATGGATTTTGCTAGGAAATATGTTAAGGTATATCCTTTCCAGGTTAATGTCTTGTATATAAGGCTAAATAATTAACCCCAGACTGAAATGTTTCTCCACTACTTTTGCTATGTTCACACACAGCGTTTTTGATGCGTTTTTCAACTTTAACATTGTTTTCAACCAATACTAATGCGTTCACTGGGAAATGTCATTGCAACATTTAACAACCCTAGCTGGCAATGTGGTGTGTGACACATAAGGAGACACATCTTGTTTTATTTCTGAAGGAGGAACTCTTAATGTCACAAAACCTATTTTTAGAGGGGCATCAGGCGGCATTAATATTCTTAAAGGGCCATTATTAAACAGTGGGTCTCCTATGCTGTTATTGCCTATGCAGTGAGTGACTGGGCTGCCAAGAATTACAACGCATCCCAATACCCCTTTCACGAGAGGTACAGGAGGGCCTCCTGAAAAAATGTTGCATTGAATGCAAGGCCTGCCCTGCTATCAAGTCATATTCACCCCAATATACCTTTGAACCCAGATACTGGAAGGCCACATGAAAACCCACTTCACAGTCTTCAGTTGGTCCTGCCATACAGTTTCCTTATGCATTGAATGCAAGGGCCGCCTTGACCCAAATTTGCACGCACCCCAATCCCCCCTTGAAAGAAACATGGAGGAGGGCCTCCTTAAAAAAAAAATGTCCCATTACAAAGGAGCGGGTCTCCTAGACTCGTAATGCCCATACACTTATGGGCTGACAAACATTTCCCCATGGGGGTACATTTTTAAAAAATATTTTATGGGGATCATAGACAGTCACCCTTTTCAAAAATCAAAAATTGGACTGGCTGTTGCAGCACGAAACACGATAACCCTGGTGATCTAGTGGCGGTGGATGATGACATGTTCAGGAAGGCCTCATTAAAATATAGGCCCAATTTAAAGGAGCAGGTCTCCTAAACTTGTAATGCCTATACAATAAGTGCATAGGATGACAAACATTTCCCCCTGAGGGAGTAAAATTGTTAAAAATATTTTATGGGTATCATAGACACCCTTGCCAAAAATTGAACTGGCTGTAGCAGCACGGAACACCTTAACCCTGGTGATCTAGTGGCGGTGGATGATGAGACGTTCAGGGAAGCCTCATTAAAAACCAGGCCCAATTTAAAGGATCGGGTCATCTAGACTTGTGATGCCCATACACGCAGTGCATGGGCTGACAAACATTTCCCCATGGAATTTTTACAAATTAGTTATGGGAATCATAGACACCCTTTGCCAAAAATTGAATGGCTGTAGCAGCACAGAACCTGTTAACCCTGGTGTTGTGAGTTCATTTTCCCCTTCACCTTTGATGTCTGATGAACTCCCTCTGCTAGTGAAGAGAGGTAGTGAAATTGATTGGGATGGGAAGAACCTGTTATCTGAACAGGCGGAGTGTGATTGGACATCTGGAATTTCTGAGTGGATATAAGGCAGCCGACGCCCTGCAGGGTTTGCTGGTGACCCTTTCTGTTCTGAGCTCTGGCATCAGTTTTAGTTCCTGTCTATTAAAAGCTAAGTTTTGCCCTGCTATTATTCCATGAGATTTTGTCTGGTTTCCTTAGTGTTTGTATTCAGCCAGTCCTGGTTGGGACTGGCAGAATTCCATTTTTGTCTCTGATCAGATGATCTCTTTGCTCTGTTTTCAGAATATACCTGAGTGCTGATATAGTGTCTTTAAAGTCTAGTGACTTCAGGGTCTTTTTTCCTATCAGACGGTTGGGACATTTTTGTAGGGTTTTTTGCGGATTGCAGCCAGCATATTTTCTGTCCTGTCCTATCTAGTTAGTTGGGACCCATCGTTTGCTCAGCCTGTCTTTCTGTCTGTGTTTGTGTTTTCATCTGGTTTTCACCGACAATACATGTTGGGGGCTGTCTATTGCTTTGGGGTCTGCTCTGGGGCAGTTTAGATTTCCCCTTTCCTTCTTTAGGCTTATGTACTTCTCCGGCTGTGACGAGGGGTCTAGGGCACCGTAGGAACCCCCCACGGCTACTGTTAGTTGTGGTGAATAGGATCAGGGGTCTGCAATCCGATAGCTACCAACCTCTCCGGTTTTCTGGACTTAGCTTGTATTTTTGTTTTCTCCTCATCCGGTGACTCATTCATAACACCCTGGTGAACGAATGGTGGAGAATGAGGAGACATAATGATAAGTCATACTGAAATCAAACAAATTAATAAAAAATGTGAATCCACCTATGAAAGAAAATAACAAAAGGAAGGGGCGGACACAAGTTCATAGATATGAAGCCAGAATGTGTTCAACAAGATATGTTTGTCCCTAGCAACAGCTCAAAGACAGGGATATAAATACAAATATAATATAATAGTATTTCACTATTTTTATATTGGAGAGGTATACACTAGGTCATAAGAGAATGTTCCGCAGATAGGAAAAATGGAAAATTTAAGAATAAATGGGAAGAATATACGTGCATCTCATTTTTATGAGATTTCCCCCTGGGGGAGTAACATTTGTTTTGGTTTCAAATTATTAACGGGCATCATAAAAACACCCTTGCCAAAAATTGGAATGCCTGATGATCTAGTGGCGGAGAATGAGGAGACATTGATGAAGGCCTCATTAAAAACTAGGCCCAATGTAAAGGAGCGGGTCTCCTAGACTTGTAATGCCCATACACGCAGTGCATGAGCTGACAAACATTTCCCCATGGGGGGTACATTTTTGAAAAATATAATATGGGCATCATAGACACCCTTGCCAAAAATTGGACTGCCTGTGGCAGCACAGAACACATTAACCCTTGTGATCTAGTGGCGGGTAATGAGGAGACATTGATTAAGGTCTCGATAAAACTAGGCCCAATGTAAAGGTGCGGGTCTCCTAGACTTGTAATGCCCATATGGATCGCCTGCCAGGGCCATGGGGTACTCGTTACCGGGCCGCTTCTTAAAGGGGCAGTGTCACAGCGGCGGTGACCCGGTCCGTGGCCTTGGTCTTCCAATAAAAGGAGTATATTTACAAAGGATGAGAAATAAAGATTTTCTGTAATGAGTGTTCGTGGCGCCACCTGTGGTATCTGATCAGAAGCGACCAGCGCTGCAGTGCAGAGCCGCTGGGACTGATGGTATGATGCAGCAGAGTTCGAATAGCTCCCACAGGCAGAGCTTAGTCCCAGGGAAGATGAAAGAAGTTGAGGAAGATGGAGATGTAGTACAGTAGGTAGCAAGGGATGTAGCAGTGCCTAATAGATGACGCAGGAAGAATGCAGAAGGCACAGCTGAATGCATTTCCAAGGCTTTACTCACAGTTCTTCATCACACAGTTGCCTGCTTAGTGCTACGTCCTCCGGGTGAGAGATCCAACCAACTTCCAGGCAGATAGAAAACACCTTTCCAGAACTCCCTGTCAGTATATGCCTCCCCTGGCTGTCTCACTGTGCTGGTTTCCACTCCTCTTCCTTCCTAGCACCTCACAGTCAGTGTCCCAGGCCAGCAGCCACGGACCCTGTTGGATAACGTGTCCAATGCGTTTCCTTGCTCCTTTCAGTCTACCTTTCTGGAGAAGATAACTGTGGTAGTTGGCTGTGGCCCCTAAAGTTGCCACAGCAGTCTGCTTGCTAGCTGAGTTCTCTTGTCCACCCCAGTAACCTAGGGCCCGAGACCCTTCTGCGACCTGGATTTCCCCCACCTGACATCTGTCAGCATGGAACGAGCCCCACGGGTAACACTCGCTCACACGTGCCTCTGGGAATCCCTTTCCCACTTCAGGGTGCTTCCTTCAGTCCATACCAACAGCCCCCTCTCAGACCAGGGGTCTGCTGCACAATTCTATCTCTTCCCTCCTTCCCCTATGGGAAGGTTGCCTATGTACGTCTTTCCCCTTCTTCTCCTACAGAAAGACTCTCTTAACTTTCCTCCTATTCTTCTGCTCTAACCCTCAAGCCCCACCCACCTTCTAACACCCTTTCCTAGCCAGCAGGGATAGTGGAGCACCTGCTGCTATAGTGTGTGGTGGATATATGTGTCGTGTCAGAGCCAGGTCAGGTGTCTCCATCTTACCTGCAACGTGGGATACCTCACCTCTGGTTGAGGTGCAGTACCTCTGTGGCGACTGGGCCCTCAGGGGTGCCACACATACACGCAGTGCATGGGCTGACAAACATTTCCCCATGGGGGTACATTTTTAAAAAATATGCTATAAGCATCATGGACACCCTTGCCAAAAATTGGACTTCCTGTAGCAGCACAGAACATGTTAACCCTGGTGATCTAGTGGTGGATAATGAGGAGACATTGATGAAGGCCTCATTAAAAACTAAGCCCAATGTTAAGGAGCGGGTCTCCTCGACTTGTAACGCCCATACACAAAGTGCAAGGGCTGACAAACATTTCCCCATGGGGTTACATTTTTAAAAAATATACTACTACGTACATCTCATTTTTATGACAGTTCCCCCTGGGGGAGTAACATTTGTTTTGGTTTCAAATTAGTAATGGGCATCATAAAAACACCCTTGCACAAAAATTGAGTGACTTTTGCATCACAGAATATGTTCGCACTGGTGTTCTACTGGTTGTGGATGATGAGGATGAGGATAAGGAGGAATATACATGAAACAGACCAAATCAGGAAGCAGATACCAATGTGTGGTTGTGAAAAGGTGCATGAGAATACACCTCCACAAAAAAAAGCAATGTATTTGAGGTTATGTTTTGCTGTTTTCATTCGGTGGTGTACAGAAGTCTTGCCCAATCCAGCCCTTGTTCATTTTTATAAGAGTTAGCTTGTCAACATTGTCAATTGACAGGTGGATGCGCTTATCTATTATAATTCCACCAGTGGCACTAAAAACCCTCTCTGACAGAACGCTAGCAGCAAGGCAGGCCAGGACCTCCAAGGCATAGAGCCAGATCATGCCACATGTTCAGCTTGGATACCCAATAATTAAAAGGCACAGAGGAATCGCAGAGGATGTTTGTACGATCTGAAAGGTACTCCCTCAGCATCTTCTTAAACATTGCACTTCTTGTGCCAGCACTAGTGTTGAGCATTCCGATACTGCAAATATCGGCTATCGGCCGATATTCGCTGTATCGGAATTCCGATACCGAGTACCGATATTTTTACAATATCGAATACCGGAATCAGAAGTTCCCATAATGCAATGAGCCAGTGTTGTGGCTGTGATTGGCTGCTGAAATGATGTCATCATGATGCGCAGTCTGTGCGCATCATGATGCGCGGTCTGTGCGGGCCTGCCGGGGGTCTGTGCGGGCCTGCCGGAGGTCTGTGTAGGCCTGCCGGGGGTCTGTGCGGGCTGCCAGGGGTCTGTACGGGCCTGCCGGGGGTCTGTGAGGGCCTGCCGGGGGTCTGTACGGGCCTGCCGGGGGTCTGTGCGGGCCTGCCGGGGGTTGTGTGTGAGTGTGCAGGCTAATGTGCTAATGTGTTGAATGTAAAAAAAAACATACATACTACTTACATACATACATACTACATACATACTACATATATACTACATTCATACAACATACATACATACTTCATATATAATACATTCATACAACATACATACATACTACATACATACTACATATATACTACATTCATACAGCAAACATACTACATACATACTACATACATACTACATATATACTACATTCATACAGCATACATACATACTACATACTACATACATACTACATATATACTACATTCATACAGCAAACATACTACATACATACTACATATATACTACATTCATACAGCATACATACATACTACATACATGCTACATATATACTACATTCATACAGCATACATACATACATTCATACTACATACATACATACGTCATACTACATACATACTTCATATATACTACATTCATACAACATACATACTACATACATACTACATATATACTACATTCATACAACATACATACTACATACATACTACATATATACTACATTCATACAACATACATACATACTACATTCATACAGCATACATACATACATACTACATACATACTACATATATACTACATTCATACAACATACTACATACTACATACATGCTTCATATATACTACATTCATACAACATACATACTACATATATACTACATTCATACAGCATACATACAACATACATACTACATACATACTACATACAATACATTCATACATTCATACAATACATATAACATAGAGTACATACTCACCATCACTTGTCACTTTGATCCCCGAAGCCAGTGTCATCCGCAGAAATCCACGAGTGTCCCACGACGATCTCCTGCAGTGCATCACTGAGAGGTTACTATAGTTCACTGGTCTCACTTTATGGCAAAAGCTGTGTGGGAACGTTCTCACACAGCAATGCCAAAAGTGAGACTAGGGACTATTTTTTTTACAGTGGCGGAGGAATACAGTGCGGAAGGACACCTGCCTCCCGTCATTGTATTCCTGGGGCCCCTAGAGAGCGGTCGCATCAGCTAATGTTGCTGTTCTCCACGGGAGATCGTCGTGGGGCACTCGTGGATTTCTGCGGATCAGGGAGTATATTGCTTGCTTGTTATTTTAATATTTTTTACAGATGACATATGTAGTATGTATGTAGTATGTATGTTGTATGTCTGTAGCATGTTTTATGTATGTTGTATGTATGTAGTATGTACTATGTGTAACGGGGTCTTCCAAGCTGGGGTACCTCTTTCAGTACCACCCCGTGTTTTCGGAGGTCCGCTCTGCGTTGGCTGGAGTCTGAATGAAGGACGCTGGCTGGAATTCCTCTGAGTGCATGGGCGCATATAAAAGATCACTGCTTCTCCATGTATTTCCAGTCTGACAACACTTTACTCACAGGACACAGAATATATCACACAGATACAGAGGGCCGGCCAAGAGACAAGCGTCAGGCCAGACATGCATTACAAAAGCAGCAGGTGGCCAGAGCCTGCATATGTTTACTGTAGGAATTACAAAGGTAGGGGGAGGGCGGACACTGCTGATGCATTAGGGACATGCATCTCACATGGAACCTATTATATATACATATAACTGCACAACATATTCTGGGTGCTGAGTGGTTCTGTAACACGGCTCCCCCTTTTCAGCGACGCGATCGGCATACACAGTCTGATCCTCAACCGATCGGTTTGGGGATGACCGAAGTTTATGGGGTTGGTACAAGTTCCGTTTGTCGACTTAGTCCATCAGCGTTACCGTTTTGTTTGCCGGGTCTGTAGTGGATGGTGAAGTCCAGAGGTTGTAGGGCTAAACTCCACCGCAGCAATCTGGCGTTGTCTCCGGAGACCCGATTAAGCCAGACTAGGGGATTATGGTCCGTTAGGAGGGAAAACTGTCGTCCATACAAATATGGTTGCAACTTCTTGAGTGCCCATACTACCGCCAGGCACTCCTTCTCAATGGCCACATAGCTTACTTCACGGGGCAGTAGTTTCCGACTCAGGTAAGCTACCGGGTGTTCTTGGCCGTCTGGCCCGACTTGGCTCAGTACTGCCCCCAATCCAAACATAGAAGTGTCTGTGTGAACAAGGAAACGTTTAGTTGGATCGGGTGCGGCCAATACAGGGGTATTGGTGAGGGCGTCCTTTAGTTGGCGGAAGGCTTCCTTACACTCTGAGGTCCAGGTTACCTGGCGGGGTTGGTTCTTATGGGTCAGATCAGTGAGGGGCTTGGCTACGCTGCTGTAATTGGGAACGAATTTCCTGTAATACCCCGCTGTCCCTAGAAACGCCATGACCTGGGTTTTAGTGCGTGGGATGGGCCATTTGGCTATGGCCTCAATCTTGGCTGGCTCTGGTCGCTGTTTCCCACTTCCCACCCAATGCCCTAAATACTGAACCTCTGCTTTGCCCACGTGACACTTGTTTAGGTTCAGGGTGATTCCGGCCTGGTGGATCCTGTCCAATACTGTCTCTAGGTGATTTAGATGCTCTTCCCATGTCACACTGTAGATGGCGATGCCATCCAGGTAGGCACAAGCATAGTCCTGGAGACCATCCAAAAGCCGGTCAGCCAGCCTTTGGAAGGTCGCCGGGGCATTCTTCATCCCGAATGGCATAACTCGAAACTGGAATAAGCCGAACTGGGTGACAAATGCCGACTTGGGAATAGCGTCAGGACTAAGGGGAATCTGCCAGTAGCCTTTGCATAGATCGATGGCGGTCAAATACTTTGCCCCCGCCAGCCGGTCTAACAACTCATCCACACGCGGCATGGGATATGCATCCGTCACTGTTTTCTCATTGAGCTTACGATAGTCTACACAAAACCGTGTAGTCCCATCCTTCTTGGGCACTAACACTACGGGGGATGCCCAGGGACTATCTGACTCTTCAATGACCCCTAAACGCAGCATCTCTTGAATCTCTTGTCGCATCCCCTCTCGTACAGACTCAGGGATGCGGAAGAGGTTTTGTCGCAGGGGGGTCTGATCCTGGGTCTCAACCTTGTGTTGTGCCAGGCGAGTGTACCCCAGTCTCTCTGAAAACATCCTCTGTCGCAGCCTCAACAACGCCTCCGCCTGCTGTATCTCCCGGGGGCCTAGGTCTTCGCCCAAGTGTACCTGGTCCCATGTTTTAGACTGAGTCCTTTCCCCTAAGACATCCGGCAAGGGAAGTCCGGCTAAATCCTCTGCTTCAGGTGCACAGATGGCCACTACCTCTTCAGGGCGCTCCCAGTAGGGGTTCAGCATATTCACGTGGAACATGCGGATAACCCTGGGGTCGTTACAATCGGCGACATTATAGGTTGTGTCGGCTATTTTCCCCACTACCTGGTAGGGCCCCTGCCATGCAGCTTGAAACTTATTCTGCTTAGTAGGCTCTAACACCAGGACCTTCTGTCCTATTTCCAAAGTGCGCTCTCTGGCCCTCCGATCGTACCATAAGCGCTGGCGCCGCTGTGTCGCCTGCAGGTTCTCACGTACAACCTGGGTCAGCTTCTGTAGGCGGTCCCGGAATTCCAGCACATAGGGTACAATAGGTACCCCTTCTATGAGGCCCTCCCCTTCCCAGTGTTCCAGCACTAAGTCTAGGGGTCCCCATACCCGTCTCCCGTATACCAGCTCGAACGGGGAGAACCCCGTGGATTCTTGGGGCACCTCCTGATAGGCAAACAGGAGGTGTGGCAAGAATTTCTCTCAGTCCCTGTAGGTCCTGGTAAAAGTCCCAATGAGCTGTTTTAATGTCCCGTTAAAGCGTTCACACAACCCATTGGTTTGCAGGTGGTATGGGGCGCTTCTAATGGACTTTACGCAGCACAGCTTCCACAGTTGGTTGGTCACCTCTGCTGTAAACTGGGTACCCCGGTCCGAGATAATCTCCCGGGGAAATCCAACCCGTGAGAAAACCTGGAGCAGGGCGGCCGCCACCGTTTCTGCCAGCATGTTAGGTAACGCAGCCGCCTCTGGATACTGTGTGGCATAATCTACCACTGTCAATATATACTTTTTCCCGGACGGACTGGGTTTGGCTAACGGCCCTATCAGATCGACCGCTACTCGGCTAAATGGTTCCTCCACAATGGGGAGGGGGAGTAATCTGGCCTTGCATCGATCCCCCCTCTTGCCAATGCGCTGACAACTGTCACAGGTCTGTCAGTACTGATGAAAATCATAGGTTACCCCCGGCCAAAAGAAGTTTTGTGTCAGACGATGCCTGCTGTGAAAGACGCCTAAGTGCCTGGCCAAGAGTATATCATGAGAGATTCGCAGTAACTCCTGCCTATACTTCTTGGGAACTACCAGCTGTTGTTTTATAGTGGGGCTCGTCCCTGTGTGGTGCTGCTCTGTGATCCGGTAGAGGAGTCCCTGCTTCCATACAAACTGTTCCCCTTCCAGTACCCCTCTCCCCTCCTGTGCCTTCCCACGATATCCCTCTAATGAAGGATCCTCAAGTAACTCCCTCTTAAATTCATCTGGGGTGGCCCAAGAAATGTGTCTGGCTATGGGAATACGTGTAGGGCTGGAATGTCTTACCTGGGCCTCTGAGTGTGATTCCGCCTCCGCAGCTCGAGCTTGTCTCCGGGTGGTCACAGGATATGTCTCAGCCAAAGGGGCCACCGAGAATGCAGACAACATGGGCCCCAAGTCATTTCCCAGCAAGACGTCTGCAGGCAAATCCTCCATCAAGCCGACCTCAACAAGGCCATCCCCGACTCCCCAGTTCAGGTGAATCCTGGCAGTGGGTAGTCGATGTATGGCTCCCCCTGCTACACGGACTGCCACTGTCCGGTCCATCTTCTCTTGGTCCCGGACGAGATGAGGCTTCACAAGGGTCAAAGTTGCCCCGGAATCTCTTAGTCCCTGCATACGTTTCCCATTAACCCACACGACTTGTCGATGCTGTTGTCGATTATCTGCCCGGGCTGCCTGCACGGGGTCTACTTCATGCAACACTTCCTCCATCTCTTCCACCCCTTGGTTAATCGTAGCCCCCAATGCCGGGTCAGCTTCGCCTTGGTAGCAGTGTACAGCAGCCCGGCTGAAGGTAGCTGTTCCCGCCTTTGGCCACTGGGTATGCTGAGTCCGGTTGGGACATTGTCTTTGCAGGTGGCCCAGCTGACGACAGGTGTGGCATCGCTCCCCAGGGGGACTGTTGTAGGCCGGGTTTCTAGCTGGTCCCTCTACAATCTTCGGTGGTTTGGGGCCCTCCAGGTTCATGGGCGGGCCCCTAGTGACCACCTTTGATCCGGACAACTGCGGCCTCCTGGCATCATGATGTTCATCGGCCAGACGAGCGGCTTCCTCAAGAGTCGTTGGCCGCCTGTCCCGAAGCCATTCCTGTGTCTCGGGGTTTAGTCCATTAAAGAATCATTCTAACAGGAAGAGCTGGAGGACGTCCTCCTTAGTGGTTGCTTGGCTCCCTTGTACCCACTGTAGCAGTGACCGCCGTAATTTACAGTCCCATTCAGCATGGGTATCGGTTACGCGTTTTATAAGTCCGCTGAACTTTTGGCGGTAGGCCTCTGGTGTCAGCGCATACCGGGCCAAGATCACTTCTTTGATCCGCTCATAGTCCATACAGTCCTCATCAGGTACAGTGCGATAGGCGTCCGCTGCCTGGCCTGTCAGCTTGCTGGCCAGAATCTGAACCCGTTCCTCCAGCTTTACTTGATGAAGAGCACACTGCCGCTCAAAGTCCTGCAGAAAGCCATCAATGTCTTCCTCTGCCTCCCCCAACTGTCGGAAGGCATTGTACTGGATCTTTTTGTGGCTTACTGTTGAAGGTACCTGGTCGAAGGCCAGAGCTCCCCCTGCTCGCTGACTCTCCTCTCTCCGCTCTGCCATCTCCATCTTGGCTAGCTCTATCCTGGTCCGCTCGGCCATCTTTTCCTTCAGATCAGTACGCACATCAGCCATCACCTCTCGTATGATCTCTACTGCAGGGTTTGAGCCATAGAACGCCAGTCTGTTCTTTACCTCCCTCTGGATTTAGGCTCCAGTCTCTTCAGAGGCGTGGGTTCAAATCCCACTGCTGCCACCAGTGTAACGGGGTCTTCCAAGCTGGGGTACCTCTTTCAGTACCACCCCGTGTTTTCGGAGGTCCGCTCTGCGTTGGCTGGAGTCTGAATGAAGGACGCTGGCTGGAATTCCTCTGAGTGCATGGGCGCATATAAAAGATCACTGCTTCTCCATGTATTTCCAGTCTGACAACACTTTACTCACAGGACACAGAATATATCACAGAGATACAGAGGGCCGGCCAATAGACAAGCGTCAGGCCAGACATGCATTACAAAAGCAGCAGGTGGCCGGAGCCTGCGTATGTTTACTGTGGGAATTACAAAGGTAGGGGGAGGGCGGACACTGCTGATACATTAGGGACATGCATCTCACATGGAACCTATTATATATACATATAACTGCACAACATATTCTGGGTGCTGAGTGGTTCTGTAACACTATGTATGTATGTATGTTGTATGAATGTAGTATATATGTAGTATGTATGTAGTATGTATGTATGTTGTATGAATGTAGTATATATGTAGTATGTATGTAGTATGTATGTTGTATGAATGTAGTATGTATGTAGTATGTATGAATGTAGTATATATGTAGTATGTATGTAGTATGTATTTATGTATGTATGTATGTTGTATGAATGTAGTATATATGAAGTATGTATGTAGTGTGTAGTATGTATGTATGTATGTATGTAGTATGTATGTATGTTGTATGAATGTAGTATGTATGTAGTATGTATGTATGCATGTAGTATGTATGTAGTATGTATGTAGTATGTTTTTTTTTTTTTTACATTCAACACATTAGCCGGATGATGGGACTACTACTGTCCCATCATTGGCTAATGTGTCAATCACTGTCATTGTAGCAGGCATAGCCCGATGGGACTTGTAGTCCCATCGGACGATGCCTGCACACACACACACCCCCGGCAGGCCCGCACAGACCACCGGCAGCCCGCACAGACCCCCGGCAGGCCTGTACAGACCCCCGGCAGGCCCGTACAGGCCCCCTGCAGGCCCGCACAGACCCCCGAGAGGCCCGTACAGACCCCGCCCGCACACACAGACACGCACAGTGTCCGCCCACGCACCGCCCACACTCTTCCCCCCTCCTGAACTGGATGTGCAAGTAAAGAAAGGGGTTTTTTTAATTCCGATATTTGTGCCCCATTGACTTGCATGGGTTTCCGGTATCGGAAACGGCGATACCCGATACTTTTTGGGTATTGGTCCGATCCAATCCGATCCGATACTTCATGATATCGGATGGTATCGCTCAACACTAGCCAGCACCCCTTGCCTCTGTGGCGGCACGATGGAAGGGTCTCAGAAAACTGTCCCAGAACTTTGCCATTGTTCCCCTGCCTGAGCTTGATTGTACTTCTGTCTCTCTCGCTTGGACTCATTGGTTGTACAACAAACTCTGACATCTGCTGCCAGCGTTCTCACATGGGAATTTTTTCATTAATTCCGCTACAAAGGCCCTCTGGTACAGCAACATTTTTGTACACCTCTCTGCCTCTGGAAGAAGAGATTGAAAGTTCTCCTTGTAGCGTGGGTCTAGAAGTGTCACCAACCAGTAATGAGTGTCACCGAAAAATTTTATAATGCGAGGGTCACGGGAAATGCAGTGCAACATAAAGTCAGCCATGCATGCCAGACTGCTAACAGGCAAGACTTCTGTGTCCTCACCAACAGGATGACTGACCATGCTGTCCTCCTCCTCATCCTCCTCCTCCCTGTACTCATGCCATCCCCGCTGAACAGACTGTATGGCAGCTGTGCTTGTAGTACCGTCTATAGCGCATGAAAGTGGCTCCTGTTCTTCCTCCTCCTCCTCATTGTCTACCAATCCACGCTGCGACGACATGAGGCTGGGCTGAGTGTAATCACCCTGTATGGTTCCCTGCTCAATGTACTCATGCTCTGCCTGCAATGCATCCTCTTTAATTGTGAGGAGAGAGGTTTTCTAAATGCTGAGAAGCGGGATGGTGATGCTAATTATGCAATCATTGCCGCTCACCATCTTGGTGCAGTCCTCAAAGTTCTGGAGGATGGTACATATGTCTGACATCCATGTCCACTCCTGAGGTCTTATGTGTGGAGTCAGAACTGAATATCGACAGCCTACTGGATGCTGGTAGTCAACAACTGCCCACTTCTGCTCACAAATCCTTTCCAACATATGCAGTACAGAGTTCCAACACGTGGGGACATCACACACCAGTTGGTGAGCCAGAAGCTGCAAACGCTGCTGAAGCACAGCAAGGGCAGCTGAAGCTGTAGCTGATTTTCTAAAATAGGCAGACAGACAGCGTACTTTTACTAGCAGATCCAGCAGCTCCGAGTAGATTTTGGGAAAATGTTTGGTCCACGAGGTTAAGCACATGGGCCAGGCAAGGTACGTGTGTGAGCTCACCTTGCCTCAGAGCCGCTACCAGGTTCCGGCCATTGTCACATATGACCATGCCTGACTGTAGGTTCAGCGGTGTCATCCAAGTATCTGACTGCTCTTTCAGTGCTGTCCACAACTCTTCTGCATTGTGCTGTTTGTCACCTATGCAGATTAGCTTCAGCACAGCCTGTTGCTGCTTGGCTGAGGCAGTGCTGCAGTGCTTCCAGCTTCTGACTGATGTGCTCATTTCTGAGATGGAGGCTGAAGAGGAGGAGGTGCAGGAGCTGTAGACTGTGGGGGCAACCCTGATTGACGTAGGGCCTGCAATCCTCGGCTTGGGGAGGATGTGTTCCATCCCAAGGTCCGACTGGGTCCTGGCTTTCACTATGTTAACCCAGTGTGCCGTCAGTGAGATGTACCATCCCTGTCCACAAGCACTTGTGCACGTGTCCGTAGTTAGGTGGACTTTCCCAGTAACATCACTGTTGAGGGCACGGGTAATGTGGGACACATGCTGGTGTAATGCTGGTACGGCACAATGGGAGAAATAGTGGCGACTGGGGACCGAGTACCTTTGGACGGCCGCCGCCATCAGGTTGTGGAAAGCTTCCGTCTCAATGAGCCTAAAAGGCAATATTTTGAGCTCAAACAGATGAGAAATGATTGAATTAAGTACCGTGGCCTGTGGGACAAGGATGTGGATAGGCTTAATGATGGTGCTGCTTGACTGTGGGCTACAACAGGTGCAGGGCCCGAGGCATCTTCACAGGCACGGTGAACTGGGGATTGGCTTGTGTTAGGAATGGCGGAACACACTAAATAAAAATAATAATACAGTGCGTTCGCCACTCGGGGTCCATCGTGCAGTAGGTGATACAACCACTGCTGCGTAATGGCAGACGAGCAATAAGGCGATATAATGCGCATGGGTTCAACGTCACCCGAAGTGCGCAGAGCGGGCTCTGTTCACACACAGAGGCGCCGCAACAAAAACATACAAAAAGGCTGAGCCTGTTAGAGTCACAGGCCTCAGGTAAATGCACACACGGTATAAGGTCACAGGAGCAGGTACTATGACAGAGGGGCTGCGTCCGTCTAGACCTACCGTGTGTGCGGCGTCGCTACTGTGAACGCCAAGAAGGGCTGCAACTGCAGCGCAGCGCAGGACACTGTCGCTGGACGACACAGCTAAGTCAGTCACCAGAATCATACATCCGTCACCATTCACACATAGCAGTATAGTCTATACTAGCACATGGCGGAACGGCCATGCGCGCTTTTTATAGTAGCCGGGACCTTCCGCAAACTTCCAGATCTCCGAGATGGACCAATGAGATCTGGAGCAGGACCTGAGCACATGACTCCCGATCTCCAATGGGAAACCATCTCATGAGCATGCTCAGTAGGAGGACAGAGGGACTTAGCCCCTGGAGAGATTTGCTGCAAGGCAATCTCCTCTGCGGTAGATAAAGAGCAAGAGACCGCAGAATTTAAGGGTCTGGATTCCTGCAGAGCAGACGCAGGAACTTGACTCCTAACAGGCTTATACGCAAAACAGTGGAAGAAACAGTGTTGTCATCTGCAGGCAGTGTTCCTGGAGCCTGGGGTTCGGCCCACAAAGTCGGATGCTTTGCTGCCATGTGCCTAATCGTGCTGGTGGTGGTCAGGCTGGTAGTTTTGCTACCCCTGCTGATTGCAAATGACCTGTTTAGGGTTATCGGCAGAGTCTTTAAAAAATAACCAGACTCGGGAAGATCTAACAGTTGGAATGGCAACTTCCGTCATGTTGGTGTTACGGGGAACGGATGCACGCCTTCTGTCTGCGGCCACCACACTGCATTTTCCTGACTGTTGGGGTGATATGCCTCTTTCGCCATGTGTGCTGCTGTCCTCGCTCTGCATGTCCTCTTCCCAGGTTAGGTCAGTCACTATGGAATCCACCACCTCGTCTTCCACATCCGTACCCTGCTCCTCCTCCTGACTTTCCGGCAATTGTGTCTCATCATCGTCCACCTCTTGTGACCATGGCTGCTCAAAAATTTGTACATCGCTACATGGAATATCATCTTGCCTCGCTTCAAGTGGACCGGACAAGAGGCACAAATCTCCAAATGGAAAACTGAACAGCTCTTCGGACTGTCAGCGTTGGATCAGTTGTCTCAGGGCACTCGGCATGGTGGGAGGAAGGAGGATTAGGGTGTGTAATATCCAGTCCACACTCACTGCTACTCAAACTTGATTGTGTGGAAGACATGGTGGTGGTGGTGGCTAAGTGACTGAAAGCATTATCCGCTATTGTGGCGCCCCTGAGGCTCAGTCGCCACAGAGGAACTGCACCTTCTCCTAAGGTGTGGTGCCCCACCATCCAGGTAGGTTGGAGGCTCCTGACCACGCTCCAACACTCGCACCTCACACAATAGAGTAGTTCAGCAAAACCACATTGCGGCTCCTTGCTTAGAGAGAGGCAGAGCACCTTTGGTGGTTCCCTGCTTGGAACACTAAACGTGCTGGAAGGTGGGTGGAGTTGAGAATACATATAAAAGAGCGGGACGGTTCCAGGATTGAGGTTCAGGTTCAGTTGAATTCAGAGGTGGAGTAGGAGAGGAAGCCACACGGAGAGGAGTGGGGATCCCTGGAAGAGGGATGGAGGAAGGAGTGCTGCAGCTGCCTCAGTGACCTGAGCCAGCTGGCACGGGAAAGGAAAGAAGGAGAAGGACATTGAACCGAAGCCTGAGCTTCCATAGGAGGGAAAAGACAAGTATGGAACGTAGGAGTAAAAGGGAACATAGAGGACGTGGGTTAGAGGAAGAACCCTGCCTAGAAGTTCTAAGCGCAAGGCCGGGGCCCGGTCCCCGAGGTTGTATGAACACTAATGGTTCTGCAGCAGACACCGGTGGAGTAGTGGGCTGTAAATGCACTACTCCCATCTAAGACTTGAGGGCACAACAGCAACACGGATAGAGAGCCAGGACTTAGGAGTAGAGAGTCTCCGAAGCAGGCTACAGCTGTCTGCCGTGTAAGTAGAGTTCTTGGGAACATCTGTCAGGAGGAACTCCAGTGTAACTCAGTACTAGGAGATCTTCACACTTAAAGGCGCTATAGAGGAGACGTTTAGAAAAGGCACATAAGTTGGTGGAGTGTGGAAGGGAGCATTCCATCTTGCCTGGGGGTTGACTGAGTCCCTGACCCGGAGGACACAGCACAGAAGCGGGCACTACAGACTGTGAGTAAAGCTATGGAACTACATGCCCTGGTGTCCTCCATTCCTTCCTGCGTCGGTCCGCCTGGCACTATTCATTTAACTACATTCCACCATTCACATCTCGCTATTACTTGAGTGCCCAGGGCCACGGTCCGGGTCACCGCTGCTGTGACACATCCCACTGATACCGGCCCGGTACCGAGTACCCCGCAGCCCTGGGAGGGCGACCCAACTTGGCGTCATAAACAGGATGACGAGACCCGATGCCATCGGGTTCTGTGCGCCTAAGATTTGTTGGACTTAAAACTTTTGAGAATGTGCAGAAGACCCAGTTTGATAGACTGTGAAATGAACATTAAAAATGGCCGTTGGCGTGGAGAAGAAGGGCGTGACGAGATGGGAGGTTCTAGGAAAAGACCGTGAAATGTTTTGGGCCTCCCCTGCCTGAATTACTATGTGACAGCAACATGGCCCACCCCCCGAGGGGTTCGTATACTGGCTTGGTATGGAGGCGCTGGAAGAAGACGCCACCCCAAGAAGGAGGGGCAGAAGCCAGTGGCGGGAAAGTGGACAAGAGAGGAGGGAGAAGAATGCCAGAACGCCATCTTGGATAGAGACGGGAGGAGGCCTGCGGAGTGCGGGGAAGCGGATCTCCCCGGCGCCATGGCTGAAGGCTCCAACCCAGTATTGGTGATGAATCGCCAGCAGCTGGAGGATGAAATTGCCCAGCTGACGTGCTGCCTGCAACTGTGGCAGGAAGCGCTATGGACATTGAACCTGCAGCGCGCCCAGGAGGGGCCTACACCTGCGGTACTCGCGATACCGGTATCCGCCGCGGCTGCACCGGACTTCTTCCAGGCAAACCCTGTGGAGCCTGGAACCACTGCCATGCCACCAGCAGAGTACTTTTTTCCCTCCCTGCCGCTGCTACCAGAGGAGTCGCACACAGCACAGGGAGCTGAGGCGGAGGAAGAGGAGCCCCCGGCCGGACCTGACGCGGCTGTGCAGGTCCCTACAGAAACCCCGCGGACCCAGAGCTGCCGTTATCTCCACTGCCGTCCCTGTTGTCCCACAAGGCAGCGCCCACTGCCGCTACACCTGCACCGGAGCAGGGACCGCACCGCCGGGAGGTACCAGGTATAATGGGTTGCCCCCCAAATTCACGTTGTCAGAGGCAGGCTTGCGGGAACTCGAAATGGGGCAGTTGGAAGAGTCAGCTGGGGGAACTAGACTGTCGGAAATGGGGAGG
The DNA here is from genome assembly GCF_039654945.1 of Dendrobates tinctorius. Classification (NCBI taxonomy): domain Eukaryota; kingdom Metazoa; phylum Chordata; class Amphibia; order Anura; family Dendrobatidae; genus Dendrobates; species Dendrobates tinctorius. Next base: position 6,334,925 of record NW_027361754.1, read on the forward strand.
CGGAGGAGGTCCCTACTGAGAAGGGTACGGCTGCAACAGGCGCGCACGATTCGGCATCTTTGGGGATTGGAGGAGTCTAGGTCGCTTTGGGATAGTGACCTCAGGATCCCTTGGCTGCCGAGTCCCCATGTAGTCACCTATCAGCGCAAACAAGCTGCGGCATCCCTCGGTGATACGCCACGCACCAGCACCAGAGCACTGGAATTAGCAAGCAACCAGCAATAGGATGAAGACACCCAAAGTATCACATCTGGTAGCAGTTCCCAATCAGCAGCTTCCAGAACCCCAGGAGGGGACCAGCACTAGTAACCTACACAAACTCTCGTTACCCATGAGGGTTTATTTGCACCATTGTGCCTTTTGCTCTATTTTTTGACCATCATGGTTTAGTTTTGGTTTTTCCAGTGTTGCCCTGTGTTGTGGCAGCCTTTACATTTGAACTGAGCGATCATGAACTTGGAGTGATCCAAAAACTGTGTTTGTAAATAGTTGCACCTCTTTGGGTGCCCTCTCTTGGTTTTACATATAGACACTTTGCGAAGATTACATCTACCTCGTTTGGAGCATGACTCCAATCAAAGGACACTGCCAGAGATCCCGGTTGGGAGCGGTGTCCACACTTAATTATTGAATAGTTTTAATGTGAAGTATTTGATAATGATGTATCTTATAAGAGTATTGGTAACTAGGAAATGGCTTTTATATAGAATTAGGAATGTTTTAATACAGAGATGAGAGATTTGAATAAAGAACTGAAAATGTATATGATGAACAAGGCATCACGGTTGTCACTCAGAGTTGAAAGAAAGTAGAAAATGTGCACTAGAGAGAGAAAAGAAATGTGTACTAGAGATGGAAAGATGAAGAATACTGAAGTAATAGTGAGTAACAGATAATAGTACTTTGAATTAAGTATTGTATGGAAAAATTGCACTTTTGACTTAGGATTTTAGATAGTTAATTAATAACTGTTTGCAATGTTCAAGAATGAGTGCCTCTCACATTGGGAAGTTTAGTATAAGAAATGTTTATTCAGCATTATAAAAATGTGTATGTTCCTGTACTGTCAACTTTGTTTGCCTTGCAGCCCGCAGACGTGCTGTGTTTAATGGGGGAGGTATGTGGTGCCCCTGAGGCTCAGTCGCCACAGAGGTACTGCACCTTCTCCTATGGTGTGGTGCCCCACCATCCAGGTAGGTTGGAGGCTCCTGACCATGCTCCTACACTCGCACCCCACACAATAGAGTAGTTCAGCAAAACCACATTGCGGCTCCTTGCTTAGAGAGAGGCAGAGCACCTTTGGTGGATCCCTGCTTGGAGCACTAAACGTGCTGGGAGGTGGTGAAGTTGAGAATACATATAAAAGAGCGGGACAGTTCCAGGATTGAGGTTCAGGTTCAGTTGAGTTCAGAGGTGGAGTAGGAGAGGAAGCCACTCGGAGAGGAGTGGGGATCCCTGGAAGAGGGATGGAGGAAGGAGTGCTGCAGCTGGCACGGGAAAGGAAAGGAGAAGGACATTGAACCGAAGTCTGAGCTTCCATAGAAGGGAAAAGACAAGTACGGAACGTAGGAGTAAAAGGGAACATAGAGGACGTGGGTTAGAGGAAGAACCCTGCCTAGAAGTTCTAAGCGCAAGGCCGGGGCCAGGTCTCCGAGGTTGTATGAACACTAATGGTTCTGCAGCAGACACCGGTGGAGTAGTGGGCTGTAAATGCACTACTCCCATCTAAGACTTGAGGGCACAACAGCAACATGGATAGAGAGCCGGGACTTAGGAGTAGAGAGTCCCCGAAGTAGGCTACAGCTGTCTGCCGTGCAAGTAGAGTTCTTGGGAACATCTGTCAGGAGGAACTCCAGTGTAACTCAGTACTAGAAGATCTTCACACTTAAAGGCGCTATAGAGGAGATGTTCAGAAAAGGCACAAAAGTTGGCGGAGTGTGGAAGGGAGCATTCCATCTTGCCTGGGGGTTGACTGAGTCCCTGTCCCGGAGGACACGGCACAGAAGCAGGCACTACAGACTGTGAGTAAAGCTTTGGAACTACATGCCCTGGTGTCCACCATTCCTTCCCGCGTTCGTCCGCCTGGCACTGCTACATCCCCTGCGCCAAACACTACAACATCTAAGTGTCTCCATATCTACACTGCCCTGGGACAACAGCCCTGCCTGTGGAGGGCTATAACATCATTGCTGCACCACACCATCTGCCCGGAGGATCTGTCTGCAGCGTCGGCTTAACACCTCCCTTGCCGAACACCACAGGTGGCGTCACGAACTATTCATTTAACTACATTCCACCATTCACATCTCACTATTACTTGGGCGCCCAGGGCCACGGTCCGGGTCACCGCCACTGTGACACATCCCACTGATACCGGCCCGGTACCAAGTACCCCGCAGCCCTGGGAGGGCGACCCACTATCCAACCAACCATTTCACACTGCTGTGGCTTCAATAGTGGTGTGCTGCGATCCCCTAGAAACTGGGACAGGAAGGTCGAGAGCGAAGATGTGGGTCTTTGCTGTGGCCCTTTTCCAGCTTGGCCACGGCCTCGTCCTCTGCATGCACCATCAGCATCATGTCCACTTCCCCGTCCCTTGCTCCTTGCCTTGCCCATTTTAAATGGACTACTGAAATATGATCAGTATGCTTGCAAAGCAAAGATTTTTCCACCACAGATACACCAGGCCTCAGCCTGAGATAACAGACTGTATAATTTTTTTTAGGTTTTGTGTTAATTTTTGAAAACACAAAATAATGAGTAGAACAAGGCTAGCAGACAGAACTATGCAATGTATGCCTGCGAAGCAAAGATTTTTACACCACAGATACACCAGGCCTCAGCCTGAGATAACAGACTGCATAAATTTTTTTTTTTGGATAAAAAAAAAGTGCTGGATATAACGAAAGTGACAGACTGCCCAAAAAAGGGAAGTTAGGCCAAAAATGTCTCAATTTTTGGCAGACGGATGTATGAGGCGAGTCACTGATAGACCCCACTGTAAAATGTGGCCTGTTTTTTTAAAAAAAGAAATGCAGGGGAAAGTACACCTAACCACGGACACGTGGACAAGTGATTGTGGGCAGGGACAGTACATCTTGCTGATGCACACTGTGTTTGCATAGAAAATGTCATGACCCAGTCGGAGATTGTGAGACCATGTCACAGATGTATGGAGGAGACAGTTTGGGGAAGGCTTTGTATGTCATATTTATGGTTTTGAACTATGGGCAATAGGAAGACAGTGAAGGGCATGGCAGAGAGGAGAGGCTGTGGAATAACAGAGGGGCAGTTGGATTACTCTGGCAGCAGAGTATTGGATAGATTTGAGTGGTGCAACAGTGCTAGATAGGAGGGCACAGACTATAAGGTTGCAATACTCGAGGCGGGAGATCATGAGGGCATGCACAAACTTTTTTTAATTTTCTTGTAATGTACGGATCCAGGAAATGTTTTTGAGTTGTAATGGACAGGAGGAGGCAAAGGCTTTGATATGTAGTTTGAAAGAGAGGGCAGAGTCGAGGTCCACCCCGAGGCCACAAACATGTGGGAATATTTGTCCCGGTGTGCCGTTCCGGCATTACACAGGCACAGATTTGGATTTGGTTGGCATTGACAACCATATAATTTCCACAAAAACACATCACAAACTACTATGCGGTAATACAATATTGCATGCAAAAAGCAGTCATAGTAAGCATACTATTAAGTCTATCCCAGTGGGGGAATTTACCCGAGTCAAGCACAACTGCAGTGTTCATGCAGATTTGATGGGGGAATTTTCTCATGTATCAAAAAACTTATAAATCGCAGATATCCATATTGGATGACGGACAGAGCTCAGCAAATCGTTCAAAAAAAGGATCGCAAAGATCTAGATTCCCTATATAATTCAAGAAAACAAAAGGAGCAAATGATTAAAAAACCATATATTTGTTTCCAATACAGCCCACAATTTTCTAAAATTAAAAAAATTGTGAACAGATATTTACCTACACTCCATGAAGATGAAAAACTTGCTGAAATTTTGAACGAAGGTATTAATGTAGTCTCACGCAGAGCACCTACAATTGGCAATAAAATAGCACCCATTATTTTTTTATCAAACAGCAAAAAAAAACAAAAAAACCTGGTTAAATTGCTCTGGGTTTTTTAAATGCGGGATGAATAATTGCAAAACTTGTAAATATGTGGTTATAACAAAAAACTTTCAAATTGCATATAATCCTGTTACCTTCAAAATTAAACAATACATAAACTGCAATACCACTAATGTGGTTAATAAAATTCATTGCAGTATATGCAAACTTTCTTATGTGGGGTGCACCTCTAGAAAGCTAAAAATACGAGTTAGGGAACACCTATATGACATCCCGAATACGGCCAGCCAAGATCGCAGTGTTTCTTCTGCGTCAAAACATTTTATTCTACATCATGCTCGCAGCACGGCATCCTTTCAGGTGCAGGGTATAGAACATGTAATGTTCGTGGTGGAGATTCCAGACAGCGTTTCCTTACACGGAAGCTTTTTGAATTTATCATTTAAATACTTGATCACCTGCAGGTTTAAATAAACGAAATGATCTCATGCTACATTATTAATACCATTTTTTTCAGGTATTATTATATATGTACACTCACTGGCCACTTTATTAGGTACACCATGCTAGTAAGGGGTTGGACCCCCTTTTGCCTTCAGAACTGCCTCAATTCTTCGTGGCAGAGATTCAACAAGGTGCTGGAAGCATTCCTCAGAGATTTTGGACCATATTGACATGATGGCATCACACAGTTGGCGCAGATTTGTCGGCTGCACATCCCTGATGCGAATCTCCCGTTCCACCACATCCCAAAGATGCTCTATTGGATTGAGATCTGGTGACTGAGGAGGCCATTTGAGTACAGTGAACTCATTGTCATGTTCAAGAAACCAATCTGAGATGATTCGAGCTTTATGACATGGCGCATTATCCTGCTGAAAGTAGCCATCAGATGTTGGGTACATTGTGGTCATAAAGGGATGGACATGGTCAGCAACAATACTCAGGTAGGCTGTGGCGTTGCAACGATGCTCAATTGGTACCAAGGGGCCCAAAGAGTGCCAAGAAAAAATTCCCCACACAATGACACCACCACCACCAGCCTGAACCGTTGATACAAGGCAGGATGGATCCATGCTTTCATGTTGTTTACGCCAAATTCTGACCCTTCCATCCGAATGTCGCAGCAGAAATCGAGACTCATCAGACCAGGCAACGTTTTTCCAATCTTCTACTGTCCAATTTCGATGAGCTTGTGCAAATTGTAGCCTCAGTTTCCTGTTCTTAGCTGAGAGGAGTGGTACCCAGTGTGGTCTTCTGCTGCTGTAGCCCATCTGCCTCAAATTTCGACGCACTGTGCGTTCAGAGATGCTCTTCTGCCTACCTTGGTTGTAACGGGTGGCAATTTGAGTCACTGTTGCCTTTCTATCAGCTCGAACCAGTCTGCCCATTCTCCTCTGACCTCTGGCATCAACAAGGCATTTCCGGCCACAGAACTGCCGCTCACTGGATTTTTTTTCTTTTTCGGACCATTCTCTGTAAACCCTAGAGATGGTTGTGCGTGAAAATCCCAGTAGATCAGCAGTTTCTGAAATACTCAGACCAGCCCTTCTGGCACCAACAATCATGCCACGTTCAAAGGCACTCAAATCACCTTTCTTCCCCATACTGATGCTCGGTTTGAACTGCAGGAGATTGTCTTGACCATGTCTACATGCCTAAATGCACTGAGTTGCCGCCATGTGATTGGCTGATTAGAAATTAAGTCTTAACACACAGTTGGACAGGTGTACCTAATAAAGTGGCCAGTGAGTGTATATATTCATATGTAAATATTTTTAAAAAGGACCTTGGGATATGCCATGTGACCTCAGGATACATTGTCATTGGTGATTTCTATCTATATAAGAGGGCTTTGTATGAATATCGGTATGGCTTGAAAAAGATCTTTCAGATCAAAACGCGTTGCCTCTGTTGCCTCGCTATGTCCTTAGGAGAGCATGCCACTTCATGTGAATTTTTAATGTGATGAAATAAAGAAGTTATTTTAAGGAGCTGGAACCAATTTATCTTTTTCTACATGTACTAAAATGTTGCAGTACCAGAGGGCCCTTATAGCAGAATTATTAATAAAATTACTATCTCAAACACTGGCGGCAGAGGACACAGTTCATTGGCCAACCAAGGAGTACAGGTGAGAGAGACACAACTCCAATACAGCAGAGGCTGTGTAACAATAGCAAAGTTCTTGTAGAGTTTTAACAGACCCGCTCATCACCCTGACACAGAGGCGCAGGGTACTGTCCCAAGGAATGCAATGATTTGGAAGATGCTGAGGGAGTACCTTGCTGACCGTACCAACGTCCTCTTTCTTTCCTCTGTGCTTTATAAATATTGATTATCCAAGCTGGACATGTGGCATGAACTGGCTCTCTCTACTGTGCACGTGCGCTGTACTCACGGTCAAGGAGCGCACGGCACCTCGCTTTCTGGCCATTACTGGGTAAATGGCACTTTGCTAAATGGCAGTACCGCTTTTAGTGGCGGGAGACTACGGGAACAGTCCTTTGCAGTGCCACTGCTCTAAGGACGGAGCACAATACTCAGCCTCCTATGCGCTGCTTGTCCGCGCTAAAAATCATTGCTGTCTTGCCCGCTTTCTCTTAAGCTGGCCCCCTGCCTCTAGGTCACCATGTCTGTCTGTCTGCTGCATTTTGCCACAGCGTCGGCACTTCGGGTGCAAATTGCACTGCCCCCTTGCTGCTCACACGGTCACAGCTGGGGACTCATTCCTTCTCTTTTTTTCCCCTCAGCTTCCTGGCTTGTTCCCTGTCTAAACACAACCCCTCGTTCTGTGTAATGGGGCCTGTCTGTTCCCCTAGTCCTTCTGCTGGTAAACAGGGGATGCAGCCAAAACAGGTCCAGAACCGGCGCAGCACAGGTACCCGCGGACCGGCCATCCTGATTCCGTACATATCTGGCAAATCCGTTCTTTAATGCAAGCAGCATAGAGGGCATGTACTTCCAAATTTCAAGAGAAAATTCTACAGTACATCCACAACAGTTTCAATTTGAAGGGCTTTGTGGCTCATATCATTCCACAAGATGAAACTAGTGTGATACTTTGAATTTTCGGTGGAAAATAATTTCACCACTGATGGGTTGTGTATGTTTAGAATTATGCAACATCATTGGTGTGATTAATTATTCATACCTATTAGCTTCACAATATATTCATCTTTTTCTTCAAGGCTTTTGAATATAATGTGTTGTAAGAGTAAAAGGAAATTGTTGAATTGTGTTTTACCTCAAATGTAAAACTACCTGTCAATTGTCATCTTTACTATTTCTCCGATCTGTGTGCGGCTAACCAGCTAATTGATGTTATTGAGTTTCTTTGGCAAGAAAACAACAGCTACTCCAATACCACGTGTTTTTCCAATTTATGCTGATAAAGTAAAGGTGAGATTAGAGACCTACATAACATTTGGGGACTGTAGTCAATATAACACTGTGCCAACACCCACTGGGGTATAGCTAACAATTTGACAGTGTGTGCCCAGCTGAACAGAGTTGTCATAAAAAAAATCCTTCAATAACATGTTTGATGGATTGTCTTTAGGAAACACCCATATAGTATTATCAGTATTATTATTTAGTTATTTATATAGCGCCATTAATTTCATTGTGCTGTACAAGGCAAGGGGTTACATACAAAGGAATAAATATCGTTTAAGCAAAAAAATTATAATGACAGACTGTTACAGAGTGGAAAGGACCTTGTCCTTGCGGACTTTAATTCTGCGGGAGAATGGGAAAGAGACAGAAGGTGAGGGGTGCGGCAAATCGGGTGGTGTAGAGGCGGCAGCTCAGGTGGTCGTGTAGAAGTCACATCTCTGACCACCATGCCCTCCAATTGACATCTCTTGAAATGCAGCCGAAAGGTCAAAATCTTCATTTCTAGACAATGTATGTGCTCCTTTTAAACATCAGCGGCCAACCAGTTAAGTATTAGTAGGTGAGGGCTTGTCATAATCCTGCCCAGGAACACCATGCTTCAGTTGTTGCGAGTCCTGTCCCCATGAACTTCCACGTAATCTTGCTCTGGCTCTTCCAGGCATGATTTCATCACGAAGATTTAGCCTTCATAATACAGAGACAGAGTACAAGGCAGAGTACAACAGTGCCTAAGCGTTCACCCTCTGCAACTCAGACTTTCTATCTGCACAGTTGTGGGGAAGGTGACTGGACGAACAGACTTGTCAGAAGAAAGAAGGGACGGTTTGTGTACTTTAGACAGATGTTAGTTATGACTAGTGTTGAGCGATACCATCCAATATCGTGAAGTATCAGATCGGATTGGATCGGACCGATACCCAAAAAGTATCGGGCATCGCCGATTCCGATACCGGAAACCCATGCAAGTCAATGGGGTACAAATATCTGAATTAAAAAAAACCCTTTCTCTACTTGCACATCCAGTTTGGGAGGGGGGAAGAGTGTGGGCGGTGCGTGGGCGGACACTGTGCATGTCTGTGTATGCGGGCGGGGTCTGTACTGGCCTCTCGGGGGTCTGTGCGGGCCTGCCGGGGGCCTGTACGGGCCTGTGCGGGCCTGCCAGGGGTCTGTGCGGGCTGCCGGGGGTCTGTACGGGACTGCCGGGGTCTGTGCGAGCTGCCGGGGGTCTGTGCAGGCCTGCAGGGGGTTGTGTCTGTGTGCAGGCATCGTCCGGGCTATGCATGCTACAATAACAGTGATTGACACATTAGCCAATGATGGGACAGTAGTAGTCCCATCATCTGGCTAATGTGTTGAATGTAAAAAAAAAAAACAAAAACAAAAAACATACATACTACATATATACTACATTCATACATCATACATACATACTACATACATACTACATATATACTACATTCATACAGCATACATACATACATACTACATACATACTACCTATATACTACATTCATACAACATACATACAACATATATACTACATTCATACAACATACATACTACATACATACTACATTCATACAGCATACATACTACATATATACTACATACATACTACATATATATTACATTCATACAACATACATACATACTACATACTACATACATACTACATACATACAACATACATAAAACATGCTACAGACATACCGCATATATACTACATACAATACATTCATACAATACATACATATAGACATACAGTACATACAACATAGAGTACATACTCACCATCACTTGTCACTTTGATCCCCGAAGCCAGTGTCATCTGTAAAAAATATTAAAATAACAAACAAGCAATATACTCCCTGATCCGCAGAAATCCACGAGTGTCCCACGCCGATCTCCCATGGAGAACAGCAGCATCAGCTGATGCGACCGCTCTCTAGGGGCCCCAGGAATACAATGACGGGAGGTAGGTATCCCTCCGCACTGTATTCCTCCGCCACTGTAAAAAAAATAGTCCCTAGTCTCACTTTTGGCATTGCTGTGTGAGAAAGTTCCCACGCAGCTTTTGCCATAAAGTGAGACCAGTGAACTATAGTAACCGTTCAGTGATGCACTGCAGGAGATCGTCGTGGGACACTCGTGGATTTCTGCGGATCAGGGAGTATATTGGTTGTTTGTTATTTTAATATTTTATACAGCGAGATGACACTGGCTTCGGGGATCAAAGTGACAAGTGATGGTGTGTATATACGCTATGTTATATATACTGTATGTCTATATGTATGTATTGTATGAATGTATGAATGTATTGTATGTAGTATGTATGTAGTATGTATGTTGTATGTATGCTGTATGAATGTAGTATATATGTAGTATGTAGTATGTATGTTGTATGAATGTAGTATATATGAAGTATGTATGTAGTATGTAGTATGTATGTATGTTGTATGAATGTAGTATATATGTAGTATATATGTAGTATGTATGTAGTATGTATGTATGCTGTATGAATGTAGTATATATGCAGTATGTATGTATGTTGTATGAATGTAGTATGTATGTATGCTGTATGAATGTAGTACATATGTAGTATGTATGTAGTATGTATGTATGTTGTATGAATGTAGTATATATGAAGTATGTATGTAGTATGTATGTATGTTGTATGAATGTATTATATATGTAGTATGTATGTATGCTGTATGAATGTAGTATATATGTAGTATGTATGTAGTATGTATGTATGCTGTATGAATGTAGTATATATGTAGTATGTATGTATGTATGCTGTATGAATGTAGTATGTATGTTGTATGAATGTAGTATATATGAAGTATGTATGTAGTATGTATGTATGTTGCATGAATGTAGTATATATGTAGTATGTATGTACTATGTAGTATGTATGTATGTAGTATGTATGTTTTTTTTTTTTACATTCAACACATTAGCCAGATGATGGGACTACTACTGTCCCATTATGGGCTAATGTGTCAATCACTGTCATTGTAGCAGGCATAGCCCGATGGGACTTGTAGTCCAATCAGACGATGCCTGCACACACACACAACCCCCGGGAGGCCCGCACAGACCCCCGGCAGGCCCATGCAGACCCCCAGCAGGCCCGCGCAGACCCCCAGCAGGCCCGCACAGACCCCCGGCAGCCCGCACAGACCCCCGGCAGGCCCGCACAAACCCCCGGCAGGCCCGCACAGACCGTGCATCATGATACGCACAGAACGCGCATCATGATGACATCATTTCAGCAGCCAATCACAGCCACAACACTGGCTCATTGCATTTTGGGAACTTCCAATTCCGGCATTCGATATTGTAAAAATATCGGTACTCGGTATCGGAATTCCGATACAGCGAATATCGGCCGATACCCGATATTTGCAGTATCGGAATGCTCAACACTAGTTATGACAGAAAGGAGACACCTGGGAAAAGTGTAGAATGGGTGCAGTACCCTGATTTGACCATAAGATGGCAGGGTGGAGTGTGAGTACAGGACTTGACAGCAGCTTATGGCTCTAGAAACCGTTAGTCATGGGGGGAAGGTTATAAATAGGACAGGAGGGTTCCAGAAAGTTCCAGTCCCGGGAGGAGCTCAAAAGGAGAGGAATCAGTGCAGGAGTACAGACAGTGTGGAGAGCTCAACTATGGGACTGAGGAGAAAAGAAGTCAGGGGGGTGACCCCGACATGTAGAACCGCAGAACAGACGAGGCCCCGGGGGTACCAAATTGACGACGACCTCTGACCGGTGAAGTGCTGGCGGTAGATAGGCCTAGATCGGCCCCAGTGACAGAACCGCGAGAAACGTCACAACGACAGAAGAAAGGTGTGTGTACCCGGGTCTGATTACGGAGAGCTGTGGAAGTGCTGCAGTGTATTGCTGAGGTCGTCAGGAGGACGGCTAATAAACTTGGATCTGTTGTACCCGAAAAACCGCCTCCGTCTCGTGTCTGTGACGTCTGTTCGCGGTAAACAAGGGACCACCCCCCAAGCTGGCATACCTTCCTACATTTGGCGTAGTCGGCAGGATCGCTGCCGCCAATACTTCAACTTCAGTGGCAAGCCAGCGACAGAAGAAATCAAAAGGACTTGAATTTATTTACTTGTGGATTACAAATTTGGGACTTGTTTCTGTCACCAGAGGAACCGAAGCGGTACAAGAACTAAAAAAATGGCTGTGGCGATTTGGCACCAAAAAGAGACGCAGACATTTCTAATTGGAGTGGACGATCCAGGGCTATATCAAATCCGCCCCTGGGGGGAGCGGTGTACATCTGGAGATAACCGTCCCCTCATACTAGACCCTGGAAGATGGGTGGAGAAGCCGACCACCTCCCCACCCAAGAATGGGAGTGGCCCGGGTGGAGAGACCTGCTGCAGCTGTTTGGCGCCATTCAGCTACTGGACACCGGTTGGAATGAGACGCTGCAGCTGTCGTGGCCTCGGACGCCTGGAACGGCGGTGGCACCAGGAGATCGAGTCTCGTCGGGAGACCTGCCCAGAGAGCCTCCCCGCGGAACCATCGAGCCTAGAGGCTGGCCCTGCCGGAGGGCGGGTTGAAGATCAACGGCTGGTGAAGGAGCGGAGGAAAAGCCTGCTGGGAGCAACGGCGCCTGGGAAGGTGCCCCGGCCCCGCCGTCGGCACCCCAGGGAAACCCCGTCCCCACGCTTCGTGTACCAGATAGACCTCGGGGCCCCAACATCGGTCCCCAGCCTCCCCGTCCGACTTCTCGCCCTTTGGTGTCTCCAGCTCCAGACGACTACATGGTCCTCTGCAGGCCGACCCTCGCCACTTTCATCGATCCAGAGCCACCCCACCCTGCGACATCTCATGCTGTGGTGCCGGCACAGAACCAACCCGCGGCTGCCCCTGCCGCCCTCCATCTTCCGGCGGCGGCCTATTCATCGGGGCCTGCCACCATGTCGGCCCCATTCCCGGTCAATGCTGTAATTGGGCCGTCAGCCGCTGCGGTTGACTCACCGGCATCTGAGGTCATTGCTCCATCTGCTGCCTTGACTGCGGTCGACTTGCCGATGCCCACGGCCACCTTGGTCCCATCTGCGGCCTCCCACGCGGCCACTCCGACTTCACTCCCAGGGCTGGCTGCGGCCTCCTCATCGGAATCTGTGGCCGCCCCTGCTCCACTCTCAACCATGACTGTGGCCCACCCATCGGACTCTGCAGCCTATACATTGGAATCTGCGGCAGCCTCTGCTCCACTCTCGACCACAACCGTGGCCCGCCCACCGGACTCTGTGGCCTACACCGGACCCTCTGCTTGGGTTGCGGAGGTCATTGAGGGAAAGAAGGCTAGAGAGCAGGACATCTGGGGGCTACTCCATGAGAAAGGAGAGGCTGGCATGACGGCTCCATGGTCCACCGGCCGGCTGGTATACACAAATGTGGAAAAAGGTTATGGGTTTATCCGGGACCTCGCCACTGGCAAAAAAGTGTATTTGAATGTGACTTCAATCCGTCACGGCCGGGCTCTGCAAGATGGGGACTTGGTCTCCTACAATAAGGAGTACTGCCCCCGCGGCTACTACGCTGTTGCAGTGGTCGCCTTTCCCGAAGACTACGAGCCCCCGTAAAAGGACTCACAGAGACACCTTAAGTATCCCAGGGACTTCACGGCTGTGGAGTCCCCTGCTGAGTTGGCGGAACGTCGGCCATCAGGAGATGGCCCGGACTACCGGGATTGTCGTGCACCATTGTGCAGCCTACAGGACGGTTTTACGTCCACGATAAGGGAAATGTTTTTTTGTTTGTTTGTTGCTTTCTCCTGACACAGCGGGGATGCATAAGGGAAAATGCTCATGTTAAAGGAAGGGGGAGTATTCCTGTTTTGTTTTTTGAAATGTTGGTTTAAAGGAAAAAGTTAAAAAAAAGGGGTTACTTATGCTATTAATAAAATCTGGTTATACAAAAGTTGGTTTAATGTATAATATGCATAAGAAATATGCAACAGGTCCTGGGTACGAGGCATGTGTGACGAAGACGCCGACCATGACTTTTTTTAATTGAAGGACAAAGAGACGAAAGATATGGAATCAGACAGTGGTCCCAAGCCAGGTCCCTGACACCACGGACACCCCAGAAGAATAGGCGGACGCTGACGAAGACCTGGTAGGCGTAAGGCCTCGGTCATGGCGTTCCGGACAGTGGAGGGTGACAGAAGGGGAGAGTAGTGGAAGGTACACGCCGTAGAGTAGTCCGGGTGGATCTAGCCAACCTGAAAGAAGTTGTCATGTGGCGTGCGCGCTGGCGAGTAGCAGTAGGCTGCTCGGCGCATGGTGCTCCTGGTTTGGTTCGGCCCCTGCATGTGGCGGGTTTGGCCCAACAACCAGTCTGACAACAGACTGTGGAAAAATTTCAGGACGACGAAGGTAGGGAATACGATTGTCGGGGGAATGTGGGGAAGGAGACCGGACGAACGGACTTGTCAGAGGAAAGAAGGGACAGTTTGTGCACTTAAGACAGATGTTAGTTATGACAGAAAGGAGACACCTAGGAAAAGTGTAGAATGGGTGCAGTACCCTGGTTTGACCATAAGATGGAAGTGAGGAGTGTGAGTACAGGACTTGACAGCAGCTTATGGCTCTAGAAACCGTTAGTCATGGGGGGCGGGGTTACAGGGAACCGGGAAGGTTATAAATAGGACAGGAGGGTTCCAGAAAGTTCCAGTCCCGGGAGGAGCTCAAAAGGAGAGGAATCAGTGAAGGAGTACGGACAGTGTGGCGAGCTCAACTAGGGGACTGAGGAGAAAAGAAGTCAGGGGGATGGCCCCAACACGTAGAACCGCAGAACAGACGAGGCCCCGGGGGTACCAAATTGACGACGACCTCTGACCAATGAAGTGCTGGCGGTAGATAGGCCTAGGGCGGCCCCAGTGACAGAACCGTGAGAAACGTCACAACAACAGAAGAAAGGTGTGTGTACCCGGGTCTGAATACGGAGAGTTGTGGAAGTGCTGCGGTGTATTGCTGAGGTCGACAGAAGGACGACTAATAAACTTGGATCTGTTGTACCCGAAAAACTGCCTCCGTCTCGTATCTGTGACGTCTGTTCGCGGTAAACAAGGGACCACCCCCCAAGCTGGGATACCTTCCTACACAGTGACTGCCTCTAGGCTGAAGATGATGATGGTGGTAGTATTTGGAGCATTTAACACAGTCATGAAGCAGTCATAACAACTTTAAACCAAATTGTTTTTACCAACATCCCCCACTGTAAAATGAGGCCTGTTTTTTTTTTTTAAAAAAAAAAGCCACAGAGTGCTGTATATAACTGGAGTGACAGACAGGAAAACACTGGAATACCAGCCTAAAATCCCCAAATTTTAATCACACGGACGTATGAGGCATGTCACAGATACACCACATGCAGAACTATGCATTGTATGCCTGCGAAGCAAAGATTTTTACAACACAGATACACTAGGCTTCAGCCTGAGATAACAGACTGTATACATTTTTTTTTTTTGATACAAAAGAGTGCTGGATATAAGGAGAGTGACAGACTGGCAAAAAATGGAATTTAGGCCAAAAATGCCTCAATTTTTTAGACACGGATGTATGAGGCGTATCACAGATATACCCTACTGTAAAATGTGGGCTGTTTTTTAATATTGCAACATAGTGCTGTATCTAAGTCCAGTGACACCCAGAACCAAAAAAGAAAACAGCCGTAAACTGGCCAAACTTTGAGCACACACAGATATGTGCTGCCATGCAGATACCACTAGAACAAATGTATTTTTGCTTTTTATAACTTTTTTTGTGCTAAATACTGCTGTATATAATTCCAGTGACACCCAGAACCAAAAAAGGAAACTGGCCTAAACTGGCCAAACTTTGAGCATGCACAGATATGAGCTGCCATGGAGATACCACTATGCCAATTTTTGGGGGGGCAAATACTGCTGTATATAAGTCCAGTGACACCCCGGCCAAAAAAAAGAAAATAGCCGTAAACTGGTCAAACTTTGAGCATGCACACAGATATGAACTGACACGCAGAAACCACACCGAAAAATGTGTGGCCTGTATTTTTGAAATTTTTTTTGGCTAAATACTGCTGTATCTAAGTCCAGTGACAGCCAGGACAAAAAAAGAAATCAGCCGTAAACTGGCCAAACTTTGAGCACACACAGATATGAGTTGCCACGCAGATACCACACCAGAAATGTGTGGCCTGTATTTTTTTTTACATTTTTTGGCTAAATAGTGCTGTATATAATAAGTACAGACTGAATATGAGTCAACAGTGTGATGCAGCAGCAAAAAAGGCAAATGCAATTCTAGGATGTATTAACAGAAGCATACAGTCTAGATCACGTGAAGTCATTATTTCCCTCTACTCCTCTTTGGTCAGACCTCATTTGGAATATTGTGTCCAGTTTTGGGCACCACATTTTAAAAAAGACATCAACAAACTGGAGCAAGTTCAGAAAAGAGCGACCAGAATGGTGACCGGTCTGCAAACCCTGTCTTATGAGGAAAGGTTGCAGGATTTGGGAATGTTTAGTTTGCAAAAGAGAAGACTGAGAGGAGACTTAATAGCTGTCTACAAATATCTAAAGGGCTGTCACATTGTAGAAGGATCAACTTTATTCTCATTTGCACAAGGAAAGACTAGAAGCAATGGGATGAAACTGAATGGGAGGAGACACAGATTAGATATTAGAAAAAACTTTTTGACAGTTAGAGTGATCAATGAGTGGAACAGGCTGCCACGAGAAGTGGTGAGTTCTCCTTCAATGGAAGTCTTCAAACAGAGGCTGGACAGACATCTGACTGGGATGATTTAGCGAATCCTGCTTTGAGCAGGGGGTTGGACCAGATGGCCCAGGAGGTCCCTTCCAACTCTACGATTCTATGATTCTATGATTCTATACAGTGCCAGACAGCAAAAAAAATGAATTTAGAGCTAAAAAGACCAAAATTTTTAGCAGACGGATGGATGAGGCGTGTCACAGATATACCACACTGTAAAATATGTGGCCTGTCTGTTTTTTTTTTTGGGGGGGGGGTTCAGCAAAATAGTGTCAAGAAATTGTGGAAGACACTAAAAAAAATTACTCAACCGTACCACATAAAAAATAAATATTTCTCTGCACGCTCAAAAGGGATGTCTGGGAACCTTTTAAAATTGCTGGATTTTCATGCTGTGCTACAAAAAGGATCTGACTGTATTGTGCACTGTCTAAAAGCAAATGGAGAAAAAAAAAGGGCTCTGGATTGCTTTGCAATAAAAAAAAGCTTTATTAGCCCTGGCCAAAAATTTTTTAGCAACAGCAGCACCAGAACACAGGACCCTCTTGATATATGCAATGATATGTATATACACACATACAGTGCACTACCCTGCCTGCCTAACACTGGAACCTATAAATTCAGGAATTAGTCCTTAGAAGGACTGTTGGTTTATATGGATTTGAGTTGTTTAGGATGGTAGACCTGACACTCACTAATAAATCACCAGTTCTGACCCTATCTCGGCAGCAGCTCTCCCTTCACTATCTAAATCCGGAGCTGAATGCGCCGAATAGGGCGGCGTCCGGTCTCTTATACCCCTGATGATGCTGTGCGGCCAGCGAATCACTGCACAACCACAACAAAGATGGCTGAGGTGCTTCATTGCCTGGCAGACAATCCCTGCATCGTGATTGGGTCTGTAAAGTCCGCCAAAAAAGCTGGGTGGAAACCCGAGTTCCCATCGAGTAATCCCGGAAATGCTCGGTGCTCGCTGAGTACTCCGATACTCGGGCGAGTACCGAGTAGTGGTGAACATATTCACTCATCACTAGTTTCTATATGATGTTACCTGGTGATTGGAGGTAGAGCATCCTATTTATACAGTGTAAGCGCACAGGGAAGAACTGGAGCTGGAGAAGGAAATGTTCCTTTATTAGGTTAATTACTGGTAACATAATCTAAAATTATTTTACATAATGATTCCCCGCGCTCCCCGCTCATTAGTGATAAGTGAACCGCATGTACTGTAAATATCTGCTTCATATACCACAGAGCAGCGCCGTGTAGGGACTGCGGGGATGTTATGTCCATCTGTCCTCCTGTGTTACAAAATGACATTAATGTGAAGAAATGAATCTCCTTCATTATTATTACATGGTCGGCGCGTGTAAGCTTTTATCTCCTCACATATTGTCCGGCCGGATTAGAAAGAACATGGCGGCTGAAGACCAAGAAAGTTACGCCATATTCTGCTGAAACATTGGCTCTGGGAAATAACCGTAATCATGAAGTTAATTGTGTGAATGGATAAATTTGCAGCACTTAAGTTTCGCTGTAAGCAAATTGAAATGTTTTTTACAATATTTGTGATTAAATACACAGAAGTAAGTCTGGTTTATTTCCACGGTGGGATCATCTCCTGTAAGAGCTCATGAAACAGGAGGAAAATGAGTAAGCAACGATGTAATCTAATTCTCACATACTCTGTGTAAGAAGAGTTATTTTATGATATCATTTAGTCACAGACCAACTAGAGACTGTGTGACCTCACACCACTGATCCAATTACAGATCACCCTGCAACATGGACTGTGTGACCTCACTGCTCTGTGACATAACCATCCAATCACAGGATGACTTGTTACACTCTGTGACCTCACGGCTGTGTGACATCATAATCCAATCACAGGCTAACCTGTTATACTCTGTGACTTCACTACTGTGTGACATCATCATCCAATCACATGCTGACCTGTTACACTCTGTGACCTTACTGCTGTGTGACATCATCATCCAATCACAGGCTGACCTGTTACACTCAGTGACCTCACTGCTGAGTGACATAACCATCCAATCACAGACTGACCTGTTACGCTCTGTGACCTCATTGCACTGTGACATCACATCCAATCACAGGCTGACCTGTTACACTCTGTGACCTCACTGCTGTGTGACATCACTATCCAATCACAGGCTGACCTGTTACACACTGTGACCTCATGGTTGTGTGACATGATCATCCAATCACAGGCTGAACTGTTACATAATGTGATATTACCATCCAATCACAGGCTGAACTGTTACATAGTGTGATACTACCATCCAATCACAGGCTGACCTGTTTCGCTCTGTGACCTCACGGCTGTGTGACATCACCATCCAATCACAGACTGACCTGTTACGCTCTGTGACCTCATTGCTGTGTGACATACCCATCCAATCACAGACTGACCTGTTACACATTGTGACCTCACTGCTGTGTGACATTATCATCCAATCACAGGCTGACCTGTTACTCTCTGTGACCTCACTGCTATGTGATATTATCATTCAATCACAATTAAGCAAACATTTTTTGCCAAAATATGTGTCACAGATTCGTAGAGAAAACTCTAAATTAATGAAGTAGCACACACAACCTTTCCAAATGTGCAAATCACAAGAAGAGTATATTCATACAAATTATACAAGTTTAGTAGTTCAAAATATAAAAATTATACCAAATCAGAGTAACACTTATTGAAGCAGGAGAATTGGGGGATATGAATCAGGAACATAGCTAAAAACTAGTTTATCAAAGTAGAATTGCACATTAAGAGCTAGTATAAAAATGTATATGTCAGACACCATAAGTAATTATATATACAGCTCTGGCAAAAATTAAGAGACCCTGCACAGTTTTATAAAAATCAGCTTCTCCACATGTCTGACAGCCATTCCATTCCAGTGTCAGTTGAATTCCAACCAGAGTACACCTCATTCTACTTAATGTGCTTCTGATTAGGTGATCATCTGAACCAAATCTTATTTAACTAAGGAAAGTTTAAAAAACCCTGCTGTGGTGTTCACAATCCTCTTGCAATAGGACAAGCTGGATGGCAAAACAAGTGCTAGTAATATCCCAAAAGTAATAGGAATGAAAAAATGACTTTTAACCCCTTTCCTACTTTAGACGTACTATTCTGTCCATGTGACCTGGGACCTAAAGCCCCCGTCACACATAACGATGTCCCAGCGATCCCACCAACGATCCAACATGGATGGGATCGCTGGGACATTGTTAGCCTGATCGCTGGTGAGCTGTCACATAGCCCCACATAGCCGCGCGACTCCTGGATACCCGCTGTTTACCTTGGAAACCAGCGCCCAGCATCACTGATCGCTGGCCTCTCGCTGCCACACGCAGCGATGCGTACTGGGCAGAGGGAGACCAGCGATCAAAAAACGGCCCAGGCTGCTCGAGCACGATCAGCAATAACCGGCAGGGGGGCCGGTCGCTGATCCCCGTCACACACAGGGATCTCGCTGGCAAGATCGCTGATGTGTCACAAAATCAGCGATCTCACTAGTGAGATCGCTGTGTGTGACGGGGCCTTAAGTCCCAAGGACGGAATAGTATGTCTAGTGCGATCAGCTGCGCTCACCGGGGGAGCGCAACTGATCGCGGCCGGGTGTCAGCTGATTATCACAGCTGACACCAGGCACTATGTGTCAGGGGCGGTCACGGACCGCGCCTGACATATTAACCCCTGGCACACTGCGATCAAACACGATCGCAGTGTTCCGGGGGTTTAGGGAAGCATCGGCAGGGAGGGGGCTCCCTCCGTGCTTCCCTGTGACCCCCGCAGCAGCGCAATGTGTAGCGCTGCTACGGGGGCCTCCTTCTCTGCAGGTCCCCAGATCCAATATGGCAGCGGGGACCTTCGGGGGCCTGCAGGGAGGCAGCTTCCTCATGCCTGCAAAGCGCCGGCATGAGGAAGCCTGCAGTACTGCCTGTGACAGATTGCTGTTCTGTCACAGCGATCTGTGATGTGACAGATCAGCGATCTGTTACATGACAGTGATGTCCCCCCTCGGACAATGCAATAAAGTAAAAAAAAAAATGTGTAAAAATAACTTATAAAAAATCGCTAAATAAATGTAAAAAAAAAAAATTGCCTAATAAAGTCATTTTTTGAAAATAAAAAAACAATAAAAATACACATATTTGGTATCGCTGCGTCCGTAACGACCTGCCATATAAAACTGTCCCACTAGTTAACCCCTTTATTGAACCCCTTAAAAAATAAAAATAAAAAATGATGCTAAAAATAAAGCTTTATCATCATACTGCCAAACAAAAAGTGCAATAACGAGCGATCAAAAAGACGGATATAAATAACCATGGTACCGCTGAAAACGTCATCTTGTCCTGCAAAAAACGAGCCACCATACAGCATTATCAGCGAAAAAATAAAAAAGTTATAGCTCGCAGAATAAAGCGATACAAAAATAATTATTATTTATATAAAATTGTTTTCATTGCATAAAAGCACCAAAACATAAAAAAGACATAAATGAGGTATAGCTGTAACCATACTGACCCGAAGAATAAAACCACTTTATCAATTTTACCGCACGCAGAACGGTGTAAACGCACCCCCCAAAAGAAATTCATGAAACGCCGGTTTTTATTCATTCTGCGTCCCAAAAATCGGAGTAAAAAGCGATCAAAAAATGTCACGTGCCCGAAAATGGTACCAATAAAAACGTTAACTCGTCCCGCAAAAAATAAGACCTCACATGACTCGGAGGGTCAAAATATGGAAAAATTATAGCTCTCAAAATGTGGTGATGCATAAACTATTTTTCCAATAAAAAGCGTCTTTTAGCGTATGACAGCTGCCAAACATAAATACCGCCATAAATAGTAAATCAAACCCCCCTTTATCACCCCCTTAGTTAGGGAAAAATAATAAAATAAAAAAAATTGTATTTATTTCCATTTTCCCATTAGGGCTAGGGTTAGGGCTAGGGTTAGGGGTGTGTTGGGGTGTGAAGCCCTTGGGGGTTCAAAGTGCTCACCACATATCTAGATAAGTTCCTTGGGGGGTCTAGTTCCCAAAATGGGGTCACTTGTTGGGGGTTTCCACTGTTTAGGCACATCACGAGCTCTCCAAACAGTGGTTCTCCCCACATATCAGGTATCAGTATCGGCGTACTCAGGACAAATTGCACAATAACTTTTGCAGTCCAATTTCTCCTGTTACCCTTGGTAAAATTAAAAAATTGAACCTGAAGTAATTTTTTTTATGAAAAAAAGTTAAATGTTCATTTTTTCTTAAACATTCAAAAAATTCCTGTGAAGCACCTGAACGGTTAATAAACTTCTTGAATCTGGTTTTGAGCACCTTGAGGGGTGCAGTTTTTAGAATGGTGTCACTTTTGGGTATTTTCTGTCATATAGACCTCTCAAAGTGCCTTCAAATGTGATGTGGTCCCTAAAAATAAATTGGTGTTGTAAAAATGAGAAATCGCTGGTCAACTTTTCACCCTTATAACTTCCTAACAAAAAAAAATGTTGGTTCCCAAATTGTGCTGATGTAAAGTAAACATATGTGAAATGTTACTTATTAAGTTTTTTGAGTGCCATATCTCTGTGATTTAAGAGCATAAAAATTCAAAGTTGGAAAATTGCGAAATTTTCTAAATTTTCGCCAAATTTCCATTTTTTTCACAAATAAACGCAAGTCATATGAATTAAATTTTACCACTAACATGAAGTACAGTATGTCACGAGAAAACATTGTCAGAATTACCTGGATCCATGGAAGCGTTCCAGAGTTATTACCTCATAAAGGGACAGTGGTCAGAATTGTAAAAATGAGGAAAAGAAGGGCTCAATTCTGGCTTTACTAGGAGAGGGATACAGTGAGCGTCATGTTGCCTCCATCCTTAAAATTTTTAAGACGGCAGTCCATTATAGCAAGGTCAATCATTAGGTAGTTGGTGTTCTACCAGTGCATTTGTGAGGTCCCCTGGTCCAAATGCAGACAGTTTTAAACCTTGTCCCCTCGTCACAGTGCAGCCAGTGCCTGATCATTGTCCCCCGGTCCATTTGTAGCCAGTCCCTAATCCAGTATCCTAGAGTGGTGTTTCTGAATATAGCCCTAATCACTGTAAGTGAACCTGATCCCCAGGGTCAGTAGCTGCAATACTGGGATCTGTCCACGAGTAATACCTGGCAGCTACCTGTAGCCCAGTCTGTCTGCACCATCAGGAGCTCCAGTAAACACCAGGTAGTCGCTTTGCTGTGCCCCTTCCTGGGCCCGTTCCTATGGCACAATGGGTCCACAAAACTATTTGCACCATCGTTGGGCATAAGTTTGCTTTTTCATGGGCCCCGCTAATCCCCAGTCCTCTCTGTGCTCAGACCTGCGTCGGCAACAAGAGAACCAGGAAAATTTTTTGTACCATCTGCAGACACTAGATGCCCGATTGGAAACCCTGACATCAGTTGCGCCAGCCCAAGTTGCAGTACCTACGGCCTATGCAATCTGAAACGTATGCCTCTGGAGTGGAACCCATCCTGTCTCATCCATCTTGGTAGTATGGGGATCCGAAGCACTATGAAATTTTCGTTCAGCAGTTTTGCTCTTATCAGGCTAAAGTGGGATTCTTGATGTTCAACCTATCAGGAGATGCGCTGGCATGGCTCAACCTCCTATGGGAAAAAGGAGCTCCTATTGCTATGGACCTGCAGGCCTTACTGGTGGCCTTCCTTACAGTCTTTGACGAGCCAAACACAGACTTTTCTATAAAAACTTCCCTTCCCAACTTCCAGGAGTAGACCAGATTGGTGATGCGTGTGAAAAGACAATCGCATATGGCCCTGTCCTTTGAAAGACCACGTGTTCCTTAGCATGTTGAGACAGCGACTCCTGCAGCATTCATGAAGGTCAATCGTGTTTGACAGGCTGAGCAGAAACCGGAACTCAGTTGTGAGATGGGATTGCAATATTGCTGCAGTTGTGTGGAACATCCTGACGGTCTTTGTTCAGTGAAGTTTAAAAAATTTTAAAAGCCTTGGGCCAGTGGGAGAGGTTGCCCTTGGCGGGAGTATTCTCTCTCCATAGATGACTTTGACTGTTTCCATGTGAAGTGCAGGCTTCGGTTCGCTGTAAGCCGTCAAGAGTCGGTGTCAGGTTCCCTTCTGACAGCTCCAGAATACGGTGAGGTTGATGTGAAGTGAAGGTACTCTGAAATAGTCAAGTCATGTCTGAACAACATGAGCTCGAGATCAGATAATTATACATGGAGAAAAATCGTCTTCCATAGAAAATTGCCTTCCATATGCTGTCTGGTATTCCCATAGGTCATCAAGAGCTGAGAACTCAGGTGCCCGTTCTAGTCTGGAGACCCCAAGAACCCCATGTGGTGCTCCATTGCGGACAACCGAGTCACAAGAGGTGTTTGGTCCCCTTACATCCTGGTTAGTCAGCAGTGTTGCCATCATCTTCACCAGGTCTGCTTGTCACCGAGTTGCAATGTCCCCACACAGTCTTGACGATTGTATCAATGATCTGCCCCCAGGAACCTCCCTGCCTTGTGGACATACAGTATCATTTTGCAGACCAGGTTGGACGCAGGCCCAGTGTAGGTATCTTCAGTCTCTCTAGTAGGTCTGGTGAAGAGAACATCAAGGCGGTGGCATCTTCCAAGTCTCTGCAATCCACCAACCAGACAAAGGAACTCCAGTTGGTCCTTGAATCCTCCATAGTGATAGCTGATCTCAACAAATTGAGTACTATGCTGTGGATGACTTGTTGGAGAGAGACATCCTAGTGGTGAAGATGGTGAGACGCAGGTACAGACTGGGGCTGAAATTCAGTCCTGGCATTTGAAATCACACAGTCGCATGTTGTCCTTGTCCCCATGAACCAGATGGCTTATATTACTAATATTACCGTGGATGAAGGAAAGGAAGATTTTCTACAAGACCAATATTTCTAATGATACCCGTGGCCTGCTGGGGTAAGTGACGGAGTCAGCAACTTTGTGCTCCATTACATCATCTCTTAACAACTTAGCAGACAAGGCAGCCCATGACCACACTAGTGGTTCAGCCGCCTCGACCCTTATTCACATTCACGCCACTTGGCAAGTGAAAAGGTTTTAAATACTAGAGTAGGGACTGTCCCACAAGGGTTGCCGTGACGTGGCGGGATGGCTTGTACATTATTTTGATCAAAATTATGTTTACTAAATACCCTTATTATTATTATTACCTTTATGCATTATTTGCAGTATATATTTTTACTTTTTAGTTCAGGATATTTCATAGAATCATAGAATCATAGAATCGTAGAGTTGGAAGGGACCTCCTGGGCCATCTGGTCCAACCCCCTGCTCAAAGCAGGATTCGCTAAATCATCCCAGTCAGATGTCTGTCCAGCCTCTGTTTGAAGACTTCCATTGAAGGAGAACTCACCACTTCTCGTGGCAGCCTGTTCCACTCATTGATCACTCTAACTGTCAAAAAGTTTTTTCTAATATCTAATCTGTGTCTCCTCCCATTCAGTTTCATCCCATTGCTTCTAGTCTTTCCTTGTGCAAATGAGAATAAAGTTGATCCTTCTACAATGTGACAGCCCTTTAGATATTTGTAGACAGCTATTAAGTCTCCTCTCAGTCTTCTCTTTTGCAAACTAAACATTCCCAAATCCTGCAACCTTTCCTCATAAGACAGGGTTTGCAGACCGGTCACCATTCTGGTCGCTCTTTTCTGAACTTGCTCCAGTTTGTTGATGTCTTTTTTAAAATGTGGTGCCCAAAACTGGACACAATATTCCAGATGAGGTCTGACCAAAGAGGAGTAGAGGGAAATAATGACTTCACGTGATCTAGACTGTATGCTTCTGTTAATACATCCTAGAATTGCATTTGCCTTTTTTGCTGCTGCATCACACTGTTGACTCATATTCAGTCTGTGATCTATTAGTATACCCAAGTCTTTTTCACATGTGCTGTCACTTAGCCCTATTCCTCCCATTCTATATATGCTTTTTCCATTTTTATTGCTCAGATGTAGTACTTTGCATTTCTCCCTGTTAAAAACCATTCTGTTAGTTGCTGCCCACTTCTCCAGTTTATTTAAATCTTTTTGAATCCTCTCTCTCTCTTCTCTAGTATTAGCTATCCCTCCTAGCTTTGTGTCATCAGCAAATTTAATCAGTTTACCCTCAATTCCTTCATCTAAATCGTTGATAAAGATGTTGAACAATACAGGGCCCAGGACAGAGCCCTGTGGTACCCCACTTGAGACATTCTTCCAACTGGATGTGCAGCCATTTACGACCACTCTTTGGGTCCGATCACTAAGCCAGTTATGAATCCACCTAACAGTTGCCTTGTCCATTCCATACTTAATCATTTTTTCAATAAGGATTGTATGAGAGACTTTGTCAAATGCTTTGCTGAAGTCAAGATATACTATATCTACAGCATTTCCTTGATCCACCCAATCAGTGATACCATCATAGAAGGAAATTAAGTTAGTCTGACATGACTTATTAGTTACAAACCCATGCTGACTCTGTTTAATCACTTCATTCTTATCCAGGTATTGACATACATGTTGTTTAATAATTTGTTCAAAGATCTTTCCTGGTATAGAAGTCAGACTCACCGGCCTATAGTTGCCTGGGTCCACCTTCTTCCCCTTTTTGAAGATAGGAACAACATTTGCTCTTCTCCAGTCTTCTGGCACTTCTCCTGTTCTCCAAGAATTTTCAAAGATTATAGAGAGGGGTTCAAAAATTTCTTCTGCTATCTCCTTCAGTACTCTGGGGTGTAATTCATCTGGACCTGGAGACTTGAATTCATTTAGGTTAGCTAAGTGTTTCCTCACTATCTTTCTGTTTATAGATATCCTGGATTCTTCTATTCCCTTAATAGGACAGTGAATAACAGTTGATGTTACATTTCGTTTCTGAGAGAAAACAGATGCAAAATAGGAATTTAAAAGTTCAGCCTTCTCAACATCCTGTCTTACCATTTCATCATTTTCATCCTGTAAAAATCCTATAGCATCTTTGACTTTTCTTTTACTTTTGACATATCCCCAAAATCCTTTATTATTGCTTTTGACATCTCTTGCAAGCCTCAATTCATTTTCAGCTTTAGATAATCTGATTTGTGCCCTGCAGGTTCTGCAGACAGCATTATATTCTTCTTTAGATATGCCTCCCTCTTTCCATTTTATAAACATTTTTTTCTTCCTTTTTAGCATGTGCTTAAGTTCTGTGTTCATCCATCCTGGTTTCCTTAACTGCTTCCTATTCTTCCCTCTTTTCGGAATTGTTAACAACTGTGCTTTGAGAATTTCATTTTTCAAGATTTCCCATCCTTCCTGGACATTTTTGTCTTTAAGGATATCCAGCCATTGGATCCCTCCAATTCTCTTTCTGAATCCCTTAAAATCTGCCTTTCTGAAATCTAACCTTGACGTCTGAGTCTTCACAGGTCTTCCGCCTCTAGTTATCCAAAATTCTAAAATAGCATGGTCGCTACCTCCTAGGGTCCCAGCCACTTTTACCTCCTCAACCATTTCCTCCCTGTTTATAAGGATTAGATCCAAGGTAGCAGTTCCCCTTGTTTTCTCCCTTACCTTTTGGAAGATAAAGTTGTCAGCAAGAGAGGATAAGAATTTCCTTGACCTGTTAGTTTTGCCTGAGAGAGATTCCCAACAAATGTCTGGATAGTTGAAATCTCCCATGACAACTATGTCATATTTTTTGGAGAACTTGGCCATTTGATGCATAAAGAGTTCATCCATAGCTTCAGCTTGCACAGGCGGCCTGTAGTAAATGCCTACAATGGTGTCCTTTCCATTGTTCTGTCCTTGTATTCTTACCCAAACAGTTTCCACAGAACTCCCAGTCTCTGAAGCTTCAATCTCTGTGCAGATATACGCGTTTCTAACATACAATGCGACACCCCCTCCTCGTTTATCAAGTCTGTTTCTTGCAAATAAGTTGTATCCTTCTAGTCTTGTATTCCAATCATGTGTATTGTCCCACCAAGTTTCAGTGATTCCAATGACATCATATTTCTTTTCCTGTGTTAGTAGTTCCAATTCTCCTTGTTTGTTGCCCATGCTTTGTGCATTAGTATAGAAACATTTTAGTTTGTGATTGGTTTCTCTTTCTCCAATATTTTTATTAATTAGATTCTTTCGTCTTTGTTCTTCCTTTCCACTTCTAATAGTAGAGTTCTCAATAGCATTTGTCAGGTGTATGGCTTTTTCTGGTCTTTTGCTTCCCTTCCCATGTTGTTCTAGTTTAAAGCTCTCCTTACAAGTGTAGCAAGGCGACTTCCAAATACATGCTTACCAGTCTTCGTAAGGTGCACCCCATCTCTAGCAAGTAGTCCATCGTATAAGTAGTTCACTCCGTGATCCAGAAATCCAAATCGTTGCTGACGGCACCATCGACGTAGCCAGTTGTTCACCTGCAGAATCTTATTCCACCTCCTTGTTCCATGGCCATCCACTGGGAAGATGGAAGAGAAGACCACCTGCGCTCCCAGTTCTTTCACTTTCTTGCCTAAGTCTTCAAAGTCTCTGCAGATGGTTTCCAGGTCGTTTCTTGCAGTGTCATTTGTCCCCACATGTAGTAGCAGGAATGGGTAGTCATCTGTAGGTCTGAAGAGTCCTGATATCCTGTCAGACACATCTTTAATTTTTGCACCTGGAAGACAACACATTTCTCTTGAAGTTATATCCGGTCTGCAGATAGCGGCCTCTGTTCCTCTCAACAGGGAATCCCCCATGACCACCACTCTCCGTTTCTTCTTCACAACATTTTTCTTTCTCCATCCAGGAGGACTCTGAAGGCGTACAAGGTTGCTGCTTGTTGGCAAAGTCTTATCCTGATGTATTTCTTCATTGTTTTCCTGCGTGAGAGCCTGGTACTGGTTTCTGAGCAGTATGGGTGCTGACTGCCTCCTGATCCTCCTGCTTCTCTGGGTCACATGTCTCCATTCCTCTGTTTCTTCAGGTGCACTTCGAATTTCTTCTCTTTCTGTAACATGAAGAGATAATTCTGCTCTGTCCAAGAACTCTTCACCTTCCTTAATGATCTTCAACGTAGCTAACCTCTCTTCGAGATTTTGCAACTTTTCCTCCAACAGGGACACAAGCTTGCATTTGTGGCATGTGAAGTTTGGCTTTTCCACTGGTAAGTCTGTGAACATGTAGCAAGAAATGCAGCTCACCAAATGGCTCCTGGCCTCTTCCATCTTGAGATTTCTTAAAAACGATGAAAGATGAGCCCAAATTCGGCGCGCGGTTTGTGTTTGTGTTTTTTGCTTTTTGCTTTCTCTGGTTAATGGTCATGTGTTAATATGCACTTACATTGTGCATACACATTAACTTACCGTATTTTTCGGACTATAAGACGCACTGGACCATAAGACGAACCCCTATTTTCAGAAGGAAAATAGGGAAAAAAATAATAATGTGTCAAATGGGGGTCCGTCTTACAGTCCGAATTCAGCTTACCTGGGAAGGGATCCGGCACAGGTGGAGAAGTAGTCACAGGGGTCATTCAGTGGTCCAGGCTCGTGCGGTGGCGGCGGCTCTGTGCTGGGGCAGCTGCACTGGGGCTGGGGCGGGTGGGCTGTGCAGGGGCAGCTGTGCTGGGGCAGCTGTGGCAGGGACAGCTGTGGCAGGGGCTGCTGTGGCAGGGGATGCTGTGCTGGGGCAGCTGTGGCAGGGGCTGGTGTGGCAGGGGCAGCTGTGCTGGGGCAGGTGGGCAGGGGCAGCTGTGCTGGGGCAGAGGCAGCTGTGGCAGGTGGGCAGGTGAGCAGGGGCAGCTGTGCTGGGGCAGGGGCAGCTGTGGCAGGGGCAGCTGTGGCAGGGGCAGGTGGGCAGGGGCAGCTGTGCTGGGGCAGGGGCAGCTGTGGCAGGGGCAGGTGGGCAGGGGCAGCTGTGCTGGGGCAGCTGTGGTAGGGGCAGCTGAGGCAGGGGCAGCTGTGGCAGGGGCAGCTGTGGCAGGGACAGGTGGGCTCTGCGGTGGTGGCAGCGGGCGGCGTTCTGCGGTGCGGTGGTGGCAGCGGGCTGTGCTCCGGTGCAGGGGCGGCGGCTCCGCCGGCGTTTCTTCGCAGCCCGGAGGCCCCCGCACACCCCTTGCTGGGCGCCGCCATGTTGCGGTGGCCTCTGGGAGCATGGACGCCGGCAAGATGGCCGCCGGTCCGGGGAAGGCGCATGCGCAGCTTCAGATCTCGTGCCGAGATCTCGGGAGACGAGATCTCGTTGCCGAGATTTGAATCTCGCCCCCCGAGATCTCGGCACGAGATCTGAAGCTGCGCATGCGCCGTCCCCGGACCGGCGGCCATCTTGCCGGCGTCCATGCTCCCGGAGGCCACCGAAACATGGCGGCGCCCAGCAGGGGGTGTGCGGTGGCCTCCGGGCTGCGAAGAAACGCCGGCGGAGCCGCCGCCCCTGCACCGGAGCACAGCCCGCTGCCACCACCGCACCGCAGAGCGCCGCCCGCTGCCACCACCGCACCGCAGAGCCTCGCCCGCTGCCACCAGCTTACCAGGTACCATGCATTGCGACCATAAGACGCACCCCCCACTTTCCCCAAAAATTTTGGGGGAAAAAAGTGCGTCTTATGGTCCGAAAAATACGGTACTTTTCTCAGTTCAGATTTGTTTTTTATTCATTTCATTGTGCATTCAGTGCATATATGGGTGTGACCGCCCTCTTTCTGAGCTGGGAAAGCCATCCAGTCTGGCCTAAGCTGTTACTAGTGGTTCAGCCGCTCGACCCTTATTCACATTCACGCCACTTGGCAAGTGAAAAGGTTTTAAATACTAGAGTAGGGACTGTCCCACAAGGGTTGCCGTGACGTGGCGGGATGGCTTGTACATTATTTTGATCAAAATTATGTTTACTAAATACCCTTATTATTATTATTACCTTTATGCATTATTTGCAGTATATATTTTTACTTTTTATTTCAGGATATTTGTGTTTTTTGCTTTTTGCTTTCTCTGGTTAATGGTCATGTGTTAATATGCACTTACATTGTGCATACACATTAACTTACTTTTCTCAGTTCAGATTTGTTTTTTATTGTTTTTTATTCAATATTTCTAATGATACCCGTGGCCTGCTCGGGTAAGTGACGGAGTCAGCAACTTTGTGCTCCATCACATCATCTCTTAACAACTTAGCAGACAAGGCAGCCCATGACCACACAGGGCCTTCTGCCATTTGCCAGAATTGCCAGTCTGGCCTGGTCCCCCTCATATAAGACCCCCCCACTAAAAGACCCCCCATAAGAACCTCCCCATATAAGACCCTCCATATAAGACCCACTCCATAAGACCTTCCATGTAAGACCCCCTTAAGATCCCTCATATATCAGACCACCCCATATATCAGACCCCCCATCAGGCCCCCTCCCAATTAAACCCCCCCATTCAGACCCCAACCTTCGGACCCCCCTATCAAACCCCACCTATCAGACCCCCCCTTCGGACCCACCCAATAAGACCCCCATCAGGCCCCCCGTCCCTATCAGACCCCCCTTCGGACCACCCCATCAGACCCCCTCCCTATCAGACCCCCCTTCACACCCCTCTACCTATCAGACCCCCCTTCGGAGCCCCCTCACTATCAGACCCACTTTCGGACCCCCAATCAAACCGACCCCCATTTCAGAGCCCCATCACACCCCCCTTCGGACCCCCCATCAGACCGACCCCCCCTTTCGGATACCCCATCACACCCCTCTTCGGAACCCCCATCAGACCCCCATCAGTCCCCCATCCCTATCACACACCTCATCAGACCCCCCTTCGGACGCCCCTTCGGACCGCCCTATCAGATCCCCCTTCGGACTCCTCATCAGACCCCCCCATCAGAACCCCCCTTTGGACCCCCATCAAACCCCCCTTTTGTACCCCTCCTATCAGACCCCCCCACGCCCCCTATCAGACCCCCCATCAGACCCCCTTTTGACCCCCCTTCCCTATCAGACCCCCCTTCCCTATCAGACCCCCCTCCCTATCAGATCCCTCCTTCAAACCCCCCCATCAGACCCTTCCTATCAGACCCCCTTCAGACCACCTCCTTCAGACCCCCGTTTCGGACCCCCCTATCAGACCCCCATTCCCTATCAGAACCCCCCTTCAGACCCCCCATCAGACCCCCATTCTGTCCTCCCTCCCTATCAGACTCCCCCATCGGACCCCCTTTTTCCCATCGGACCTCCCTTCGGACCACCCTATCAGACCCCCCTTTGGACCCCCCATCCCTAACAGACCCTCCCCTCTATTAGACCCCCTCCCTATTGGACCCTCCCATCAGACGCCCCTTTGAACCCCCCTATCAGACCCCTCCCCCCATCAGACCCACGTTCGGACCCCCCTTCGAACCTTTCGAACCCCCCTATTGGACCCACCCATGGCAGACCCCCTATCAGACCCCCCTTTGACCGCCCCCTATTGGACCCCCACATCTGACCCCCCCTTCAGACCCCTATCTACCCCCCTATCAGACCCCTCCCTTTGGACCCCACCCTATCAGACCCCCTCTTTGGACTCCCCTTTTGGATCCCCCTTCACACTCACCCTTTAGACCCCCCCACCGAATCCCCTTATCAGATCCCTCCCCTTTTTGGCCCCCCCATCCCCCCATCAGACCCCCCTTTTTCAGACCCCCTATCAGTTCCCCAATCAGACCCACCCCATCAGAACCCCTTTCCCTATCAGAACCCCCTTCGGACCCCCCATCAGACCCACCTCTATCAGACTTCCCCATCAGACTCCCCCATTCGCAACCCCCCATCAGACCCCCACTTTGGATGCCCCCTATTAGACCCCCCATCAGACCCCCCTGCCAGACCTCCTCTATCGGACCCCCTATCAGAATCCCACTTTCAGGCCCCTCCCTTTATCAGACCCCCTATCAGACCCACCCCCTATGAGATCCTCCCTTCGGACTTCTCCATCAGACCCCGTTTGGACCCTCCTCCCTATCAGACCCCCCTTCAGACCCCCCCTTCCTATCAGACCCCCCTTCGGACCCCCCATCAGACCCCCCTATCAGACACACCGCTATCACACAGACCCCCCCTTTGGACCCCAACAGAACCCCCTTCAGACCCCCCTCCCTATCAGACGCCCCTTCGGACCCCCTATCAGACCCCCTTTGGACCCCCATCCCTAACAGACCCTCCCCTCTATTAGACCCCCTCCCTATTGGATCATCCCCCTATCAGACCCCCATTTGAACCCCCTATCAGACCCCTCCCCCCATCAGACCCCCGTTCGGACCCCCCTTCGAACCCCCCCATCGGACCCACCCAAGGAAGACCCCCCTTTGGACACCCCTTATCAGACCCCCCATATGACCCCCCTTTGGACCCCCATCTACCCCCCTATCAGACCCCTCCCTTTGGACCCCACCCTATCAGACCCCCTCTTCGGACTCCCCCTTTGGATCCCCCTTTGCACTCACCCTTCAGACCCCCCCCACTGGATCCCCCTATCAGATCCCTCCCCTTTTGGCCCCCCATCAGACCCCCTTTTTCAGACCCCCCTATCAGTTCCTCAATCCACCCTATCAGACCCCTCTTCCCTATCAGACCCCTTTGGACCCCCCATCAGACCCACCCCTATCAGACTTCCCCCATCAGACTTCCCCCATCAGATTCCCCCATTCACAACCCCCCATCAGAGCCCCACTTTGGACGCCCCCTATTAGACCCCCCATCAGACCCCCCTACCAGACCTCCTCTATCGGACCCCCTATCAGAATCCCACTTTCAGGCCCCTCCCCTTATCAGACCCCCCTATCAGACCCACCCCTATGAGACCCTCCCTTCGGACTTCTCCATCAGACCCCGTTTGGACCCCTCCTCCCTATCAGACCCCCCTTCAGACCCTCCTTCGGACCCCACATCAGACCCCCCTATCAGACACACCGCTATCACACAGACCCCCCTTTGGACCCCCCATCAGACCCCCGTTCAGACCTCCCTCCCTATCAGACCCCCCTTCGCGCCCCATCAGACTCCCCTTCGGACCCCCCTATCAAACCCCCCCTTTGGACCCCTCCATATCAGACCCCCAATCAGACCACTTCCTTCAACCCCCCCAATCAGACCCCCCTATCAAATTCAAATTCAAAGAAGCTTTATGGGCAGGACTAAATGGACATTAGTTTTGCCAAAGCAAGTGTACAAAAGGGAATGGGGATTGGGACTGTAGGGATGTTGGGTAGGGGCTGTAGGAAAGGTGGATGGGGGCAGATCCAGTATGGGGCTATAGAAGTCCATGGCATAGGGAAGGTGGATGGGTGGATGGGGCAGATCCAGGGTGGGGCTATAGAAATCCATGGCATAGAGAAGGTGGATGAGGGGCATGGGGCAGATCCAGGGTGGGGGCCATAGAAGTCAATGGCATATCATAGTTCTCTTTCTCGCAGTCTATGGCATGCGCTCACATATTGCGCTGCTATCTCCACTGCTCTCTCTTCTTCCCCCAGCAGGATATAGGTTTTCTCTTCCTCCTTCATGGTGATGAAATCCGGGAAGAGATGTGAGAGTCTCCTGAAGTGAGTGTCCCTCACTGCTGAGTACTTGGAGCAGTGTAGCAGGAAGTGGGTCTCATCCTCCAGTCACAGTGTTGGCACAGTCTTTCCTCCCTGGACTTGTAGCTCTGCCTGTGTCGGCCGGATTCGATGGCCAGACTGTGGGCACTGAGTCTATATTGGCTCAGGATCTTGCGGTCTCTGGGGTCCGGGAGTTTCTCCAGGTATGGGGCCAGTCTGTAGTCTCTCTGTAGACTCCGGAACATGGTCAGTTTCTGTGAGCTGATGATGTCGTTCTTCCAGTCACTTACGTACCTCTCCTGGCCTTCGTCTACCATCTTCCTGATTCTGGCTTTTGTCAGGTTGTTGTGATTGGTGTTCTGGTCAGGTTGGGTTTGGGTGAGCTGTTCCAAGGGTCCTGGTTTTTCTGTTTCACCTACATGTGTCAGGGCTTTATGGTGATGGGAGCATGGATTGCTCCTACGTAGGTGAGCCCGGAATGACAGTGCCCTCTTTAGAACCATTAGGTGTAGAGGGAATCTGCCCAGCTCGGCCCCGCAAGCACTGTTGGAGGTGCCCCGATGGACTTGGAGAAGGTGCTTGCAGAATTCCAGGTGGAATATTTCTGTTGGGCTGGAATCCTACCTTGACCAGTCTGGGTAAGTGTGAGGACCCCAGGCTTCGCTGCCATACAGGAGGATTGGGGCGATGATAGAGTCGAAGATTTTTAACCAGACCCTCACTGGTGGCTTCAGATGGTAGAGTTTCCTTCGGATGGCATAGAAGGTTTTGCATGCTTTGTCTTTCAGGGTCTCTATGGCTTGTTTGAAGCTCCCTGACCCATACCCTGACCCATACCTCCCAACTTTTGAAGAAGGCAATGAGGGCAGCAAATTTTAGGCCACACCCCTAGCCACACCCATTTTAGTAGTCACGCCCATATCCATGCCCCAACCACACCCATTTAGCACTGCTGATCACACTGTTTCATAAACAATAATTATAAACAGAAACAAAATGGAGTGCTGTATGGAGCGCTGATGCCCCGCCGCCGATTCTCTGTCCATGCTATAAGCTGACCGCCAGAAATGAGGTCAGCAGTCATTTCCAGCGGTCAGCTTACAGCACATCACTTCCAGTGGAACATGATGTGTGGCGCAGAGCACAGTCAGTGGCGTAGCAACTGTTTGTGGCGTCTGGGGCGGTCAAAAAATTTGCCGCCCCTTTGGTCGTTGATAATCCGGAAGCATCTGAAGAGCTCACACTACACTCAAAGATCTAATTTTTAGTCTGCTACTAACTCTGCTGTTATTATTTCAAAATTTCTAGACTTTCATCTTCTTGCAGTTCTCTCTATATACAGTATATGTATGTATTAGCTTGATGACCCTACTGAACCTCCACCACTGCCCTGCCGAGAACCGCACCATAAAACATTGTAAGGAGACCCATGTGTCCTCCCCCTGCACAGACCCACAGTACATCCCCTACAGAGCCCTCATGTTCTCCCCTTGCACAGCTCCTCCATGTCCTCCCCCGCACAGCCCCCCATGTCCTCCCCCACACAGCCTCCCCATGTACCCCCAAGCACAACACCCTCATGTCCTCCCCTACACAGCCTCGCCATGTACCCCCCCTGCACAGCCCCCCATGTCCCTCCTACAGAGCCCCCATGTTCTCCCATACACAGCCCCATGTCCTCCCCTGCACAGCCCCCCTTGTCCTCCCCTGCACAGCCCCCCCATGTCCTCCCCCTACAGAGCCCCCCCATGTCCTCCTCTGCACAGCCCCCCATGTCTTCCCCTACAGAGCCCCCCATGTCCTCTCCCTACAGAGCCCCCCATGTCCTCCCCTGCACAGCCTCCCCATGTCCTCTCCCTACAGAGCCCCCCATGTCCTCTCCCTACAGAACCCCCCATGTCCTCCCCTGCTCAGCCCCCCACGTCCTCCCCCTACAGAGCCCCCCCATGTCCTCCCCTGCACAGCCTCGCCGTGGCCACCTATCTGCACAGCCCCCCAATTCCCAGTATCCCTCCTCCCGCCCTCACCTGCCGGTTGCCGGCTCCGTTCAGCAGCGGCGTGCTCTCCCCGGCCTCCTCCTGCTGCTCCCGGCCGGACCACAACACCCTGTTGGTCACATGCTCCGTGCTGTGCGGCCGCTCCGCTCGCTGTTTGGGCATGTGACAGCCGGAACCTCGGCAGATCCCACGGTCATGTGACTGCCAATCTACAGTGCTGCAGCGGGGTCATACCAGGAAATAATGCTCCAAACATAATGGGCCCCATTTCTAATGCTCTAGTGTATAATGGGCCCTGTAAATGCTGCTCCAGTGTCTGATGTCCACCTTTGGAATGTTCCAGTGTATGGTGGGCCACATCTATCATTCTCCAGAGTATAGTGCTCCCCAAAAATTGCTGTCCCAACATTGAAAACAATCAAATAAGTCTCCTCGCTAGGGAATCCCTGTACTAGTCTAGACTCCTCGTCGTCCCCATCTTCCATCTCACTGCACAGTATTTCAACTTTGCAAGTGCTGTGATCCTGGGCAAGCAGGGGGGGCCCACTCGTTGGCGACGGCACTGGCACAGGGCCCCTGATAGTACGGTGGTGTGTCTGATGGCGGGTGGGCCGAACCTGCACTTTCATCTGCAGCTTCCTCTTTGTCACCGTGTAAGATGGAACTGTATATGGGAAGGGTAACCTGAGTTTCATCAGGGTCAGATTCAGGCCGGGTAGCGTGCGAGGGGAATGTAGTGGTCTGGGTCAATGTACCAGCAGATTCATCGAGCAGTGGCTGGGCATCAGTGCACTTGTGTCACCCCCAGGAGTACGGTCGCCACAGTGGCATTACCTTCTTCCTAGGGAGTGTGATGTCATGCTTGGGAGCAACGAAGGATCTCTCTAGCAGGTTAACTGATTGGGCGGCGTTATTCCCACGAGTCATGACCCTCCAAACAGCGTTCATGAAGGCAAAGTGTTTGTTTTACGTGGGCAGTATGGTTGCAAAGCTGAACCTTAAAGGAATGTCCAGAAGGGCACCACCAGGAGTGGAGCCTACGGTTAAATTCGACTCCACCTGGGAAACCTCAACCATGCCAGCTACAGAACAGATGCACACATTGCAAGCTTAATTCCGTTAACGAACGAGACTCCGTCATGCCCCGCGGTCCGAGTCCGGCTTACTAGAGGGACACGTGAGGCTCTGGCACATGAGATTGGCCAATAACTGGTGTGTCATGCCCTTACATGTCCGTGGCTGCATGTGCGCTACACTGAAAAGGCCAGCGTTTGTCGCTTACAGGTGCAGATAACCCGCTGAACAACGTTAGTGATGGGGATCACTGATTACAATTATTACCCGCGAACAATGATTTCCCAGTAAGTGCAGGTCAACCGCAGTTCCGGAATTAGGCCTAACCGTCATTCCTGAAAAAATGAAAAACTTACGCGTGCAAACCACAGGTGCTGTAGCTTGCTTAACAGCTCGCCAGCCGTTCTCACGCCCAGTATGGATTACACGTGATTGCACAAAGGTGAGAAAGGGTACCGTATCCCCGGATAACATGTATGGATAGCGTACACATTCAAAATATATGTCTCAGGAGGCAGGCTCAGACGGTGTTAGGCCCAGTATGGATTGCACGTGATTGCACAAAGGTTAGAAAGGGTACCGTATCCCCGGATAACATGTATGGATAGCGTACACATTCAAAATATATGTCTATACATCAGGAGGCAGGCTCAGACGGTGTTAGGCCCAGTATAGATTGCACTTGATTGCACAAAGGTTAGAAAGGGTACCGTTTCCCCGGATAACATGTATGGATAGCGTACACATTCAAAATATATGTCTCAGGAGGCAGGCTCAGACGGTGTTAGGCCCAGTATGGATTGCACGTGATTGCACAAAGGTTAGAAAGGGTACCGTATCCCCGGATAACATGTATGGATAGCGTACACATTCAAAATATATGTCTCAGGAGGCAGGTTCATACGGTGTTAGGCCCAGAATGGATTGCACGTGATTGCACAAAGGTTAGAAAGGGTATCGTATCCCCGGATAACATGTATGGATAGCGTACACATTCAAAATATATGTCTCAGGAGGCAGGCTCAGTCGGTGTTAGGCCCAGTATGGATTGCACGTGATTGCACAAAGGTTAGAAAGGGTACCGTATCCTCAGATAACATGTATGGATAGCGTACACATTCAAAATATATGTCTATACATCAGGAGGCAGGCTCAGACGGTGTTAGGCCCAGTATGGATTGCACGTGATTGCACAGAGGTTAGAAAGGGTACCGTTTCCCCGGATAACATGTATGGATAGCGTACACATTCAAAATATATGTCTCAGGAGGCAGGCTCAGACGGTGTTAGGCCCAGTATGGATTGCACGTGATTGCACAAAGGTTAGAAAGGGTACCGTATCCCCGGATAACATGTATGGATAGCGTACACATTCAAAATATATGTCTCAGGAGGCAGGCTCAGACGGTGTTAGGCCCAGTATGGATTGCACGTGATTGCACAAAGGTTAGAAAGGGTACCGTATCCTCAGATAACATGTATGGATAGCGTACACATTCAAAATATATGTCTATACATCAGGAGGCAGGCTCAGACGGTGTTAGGCCCAGTATGGATTGCACGTGATTGCACAAAGGTTAGAAAGGGTACCGTTTCCCCGGATAACATGTATGGATAGCGTACACATTCAAAATATATGTCTCAGGAGGCAGGCTCAGACGGTGTTAGGCCCAGTATGGATTGCACGTGATTGCACAAAGGTTAGAAAGGGTACCGTATCCCCGGATAACATGTATGGATAGCGTACACATTCAAAATATATGTCTCAGGAGGCAGGCTCAGACGGTGTTAGGCCCAGTATGGATTGCACGTGATTGCACAAAGGTTAGAAAGGGTACCGTATCCCCAGATAACATGTATGGATAGCGTACACATTCAAAATATATGTCTATACATCAGGAGGCAGGCTCAGACGGTGTCAGGCACAGTATGGATTTGACGGCCCAGATTACACAGCGGAGGAGCAGGGAGAGGTAAAGATTGCAAATGCTGTGGCCCTGCCCAAGCAAGGGGGGCCCACTCGTGGGCGTCGGTACTGGCACTGGGCCCCTTATAGTACAGCGGTGTGTCTGACGGCGGGTGTGCACCACCACCGTCAGAGACACTTGATTGCACTATGAGGGACCCTGTGCCAGTGCCCGTACCCAAGAGTCAGCCTACCCACCAGTCCAGGGCAACGGCACTCGCACGGTGTCGTGCGCTAGGTGGTGACCCCGGCCATGGGGGGGGAGGCAGCACAGTTAGGGAGTTTTAGAAAGTGGCATATGTTGATGTTGGACATTCAGCTGATGCAAAAGACGAAATAGGTGAAGTCCCAGGAAGAGGTGGACCAAAGCAAGCCATTTTTCTGTCACCCTATGTGTCATCAGGGGAAGGTGGGACAAAATCCTTGGAAACCATGCATGGTTCATTTTAATGAAGGTTAGATCATCCACATTTTGGGTTGACAGACGGGTCCTTTTTTCTGTCAGGATTGATCCAGCTGCACTGAAGACTCTTTCCGATAGCACACTTGCAGCTGGGCAAGCGAGCTCCTGTAAGGCATATTGGGCCAATTCAGGCCAGGTGTCCAGTTTAGCGGCCCAATAGTCAAAGGGGAATGACCTGTGTGAGAGAACATCGATATGGGAGGAAAAGTAGTTTGTAACCATAGTTGACAACTGCTGTCTCCTGTCACTTTCCATCGATGCAGTATTACCAGTTGTGTGAGCGGTATTTGAAAAATCAGTCCACAACATTGTCATGAAACCTCTGTCTCCAACGCCACTTCTGCTGTGTGCACCACGAACACCTCTGCCAAGCTGCCCCCGGCCCGTACGGCTCGTGTGAGAACCATCACCGCTGCTGTGTGCTGGGAATGCCTCAAGCAACCGATTTACCAGAGTTGCTTGTTTATTAGCCAATATTAGGTCAAGGTTCTCCTGTGGCATGATGTTTTGTAATTTGCCTTTATAGTGTGGATCCAGGATGCTGGCCAACCAGTAGTCGTCATCGTTCATCATTTTGGCAATGCGGGGGTCCCTTTTTAGGATCTGCAAGGCATAATCTGACATGTGGGCCAATGTTCCCGGTGTCAATGATGCACTGCGAGTGCTGGGTGGAGGAGCACTTTCTGGCAAATCCACATCCCTCCAGTCACGCACAAACCCTGTACCAGACCTTGCCACGCCAACATTTTCAATTGCCCCACGAGATGCATCCTCCTCCCCTAAGTAATCATCCCCATCATCATCCTCCTCCTCCTCTTCTTCCTCCACCTCGTCCAGGAGAGGTCCCTGAGCAGACAATGGCTGAATGTCATCAAGGATTCCCTCCTCCTCTTCCTCCTCATCAACATTGGCTGCAGACGCCTGCTCCTTAAGGTGCGTCAAAGTTTGCATGAGCAGACGCATAAGTGGGATGCTCATGCTTAGGATGGCGTCGTCTGCGCTTACCAGCCGTGGGCATTCCTCAAAACACTGAAGGACTTTACAGAGGTCTTTCAGCTTCGACCACTGCACACCTGTCAACTCCATGTCTGCTCTCAAAGTGCCTGGCCGTGTATCCTCCCACAAATGCATTATGGCCTGCCTCTGCTCGCACAGCCGCTCCACCATGTGCAGCGTGGAGTTCCACCTTGTTGCAATGTCGATAATGAGGCGGTGGTTGGGAAGGTGGAGCAATCGCTGCAGCTTCTGCATACGAACGGAGTGTACAGGCGACCGGCGGATGTGCGCGCACAGTCTTCGCACCTTCTGGAGCAGGGCTGTTAACTCCGGATAATTTTTGAGGAAGCACTGCACCACCAGGTTCAAGGTGTGAGCCAAGCAAGGTATGTGGCTGAGTTTTGAAAGGGCTATGGCTGCCACAAAATTACGGCCGTTATCACTAACTACCTTGCCTGCCTCAAGATGTACACTGCCCAGCCATGACTCAGTTTGTCGCTTCAAGTACT
Source organism: Dendrobates tinctorius (assembly GCF_039654945.1). NCBI lineage: Eukaryota > Metazoa > Chordata > Amphibia > Anura > Dendrobatidae > Dendrobates > Dendrobates tinctorius. Next base: position 6,375,818 of record NW_027361754.1, read on the forward strand.
CGGCCAGCACCTCGGCGGTGTGTCTGTTGCCCAAACACATCATCTGCAACACAGCCTGCTGACGCTTTCCACTAGCTGCTCGATAGGGGGACACATCGTGTGCAACAGTGGCAGCTGCAGATGGAGTGCTCGTACGACTGCGCTCTGTGGACGAGCTTTCGCTTCTGGAGGAGGAGGAGGAGGGTCGAACGCCTACAGCCAACTGTTTCCTATACCGTGGGCTAGGCAGCACTGTGCCATCACAGCTGTCCCCTGTGGACCCTGCATCCACCACATTAACCCAGTGCACAGTGATGGACACGTAACGGCCCTGGCCATGCCTACTGGACCATGCATCAGTTGTGAGGTGCACCTTTCCACTCACTGACTGCTTGAGTGCATGGACAATGCGGTCTTTCACATGATGGTGGAGGGCTGGGATGGCTTTGCGAGAGAAGAAGTGGCGACTGGGTAGGTCATAGCGTGGTACTGCATAGGCCATGAGTTCGCGGAAAGCTGTGCTTTCCACCAACCGAAAGGGCATCATCTCAAACGAGATTAGTTTGGCAATGTGGGCGTTCAAACCCAGTGTACGCGGATGAGAGACTGAGTACTTTCTTGACCTACTCATAGTGTCTGGGAGGGTGAGCTGGACTTGAGAGCTGCATATGGTGGAAGTAGCGGTGGACAGGGCGGACTGAGAGAGGGTTGATGATGGTGATGGAGTTGGTGTTCTTTCTGATGGCCTAGAATCAGTCTTTCGTTAATATAACAGTGGGATTCCCTGACTGCTGTGGCCTTGCAACGACACCTCAACATTTGCTGCTGTGCTAACCGGTGGGCTTACAGTGGGGGAAACAATGTAGCGTTGATGACTACCTTCGTTGTGATCAGTTGCACATGTGGCACTTGAGGTTTGGTGTTGTGTCCACGCTTGCAAGTGCATGCTGGTTAAATGTCTAAGCATGCAACTGGTATTCAAATTTTTCAGATTTTTCCCTCGGCTAAAGGTCTTTGCGCACTTCTTACAGATAACCTTGGCCTGATCATGAGGATTTTGTTCAAAAAAGTGCCACACTGCACTCTTCCTACTTTGGCAGACATTTTGCGGCCTAGCACGCTGTGATCTTTTGACCCTCTGGACAAGCTGTCCAGCAACTCTATTGATGTTTGGAACCTGTCTTTGGAGTGCTACGGGCCTGCCAGATAACAGCTGTTGCGATGTCGATGTCTGCTGTGGATGCTCCTCATCTGAGCTATTGGAAGCAGCACCCTCTTCCCCCAATGGATGCCAATCTGGGTCAACAACTGGGTCATCCATCACCTCCTCTTCTATGTCATGTGCACCTTCCTCTGTGTCACCGTGTATGGTGGTATAGTGTGCGGGAAGGGGCACCTGAGTCTCATCAGGGTCAGAATCTGGCTCTGTACACTGCGAGGACAATGTAGTGCTCTGAGTGAATGTACCAGCAGAATCATCCATCAGCGGCTGTGCATCAGTGCACTCCATGTCAGATTCATCTTGGCCTGGGTAATTCACCATTTGACTTGATAATCCAGGCATGGTATGTGAAAACAGCTCCATGGAGTAATCAGTAGTATGGCCTGCGTCATCCTTCAATCTTGGTTGGGGTGAAGGACACAAGGAAAGGTGTGGTTCATGAACATGAGCCTCCAATGACGACTCAGTGCTTTTACTTTTTACAACTGAAGAAGAGGAGGCGATAGAGCTGGAGGCTGAGTCAGCAATGTAAGACAAAACTTTTTCCTGATGCTCTGGCTTTAAAAGCGGTTTGCCAACTCCTAGAAAACTAAGCGTTCGAGGCCTTATGTAGCCAGACGATGACGCAGGCTCAACACCTCCTGCATTCGGTCCTATTTTGCTCTTGCCACTACCATCAGATCCACCACCAACACCATCATTACCAGCTGCCAACCCCCGCCCAATTCCACGGCCTCTTCCACCAGCCTTCCTCATTTTTGGTAGAAATGTAGACAAAATCCAACAAACTATATAGTAATGTAAAACAAGGTACAAGGTGTCTATAGGACAGGGGAGATTTTGAATTTCTGCAGACACTTGTGGACACTGGACACTTTTGGATTGTGTGAGGCCCACTGATATCTGAGCGCTATGTCACAGGCTCGATGGCACAGCTGTGACCAAAGTGACTAGAGGATAAGGGAGATTTTGAATCTCTGCACACACTTTTGGACACTGGACACTTTTGGATTGTGTGAGGCCCACTGATATCTGAGCGCTATGTCACAGGCTCGATGGCACAGCTGTGACCAAAGTGACTAGAGGATAAGGGAGATTTTGAATCTCTGCACACACTTTTGGACACTGGACACTTTTGGATTGTGTGAGGCCCACTGATATCTGAGCGCTATGTCACAGGCTCGATGGCACAGCTGTGACCAAAGTGACTAGAGGATAAGGGAGATTTTGAATCTCTGCACACACTTTTGGACACTGGACACTTTTGGATTGTGTGAGGCCCAATGAATATCTGAGCGCTATGTGACAGGCTCGATGGCACAGCTGTGACCAAAGTGACTAGAGGATAAGGGAGATTTTGAATCTCTGCACACACTTTTGGACACTGGACACTTTGGGATTGTGTGAGGCCCACTGATATCTGAGCGCTATGTCACAGGCTCGATGGCACAGCTGTGACCAAAGTGACTAGAGGATAAGGGAGATTTTGAATTTCTGCACACACTTTTAGACACTGGACACTTTTGGATTGTGTGAGGCCCAATGAATATCTGAGCGCTATGTGACAGGCTCGATGGCACAGCTGTGACCAAAGTGACTAGAGGATTAGGGAGATTTTGAATCTCTGCACACACTTTTGGACACTGGACACTTTGGGATTGTGTGAGGCCCACTGATATCTGAGCGCTATGTGACAGGCTCGATGGCACAGCTGTGACCAAAGTGACTAGAGGATAAGGGAGATTTTGAATCTCTGCACACACTTTTGGACACTGGACACTTTTGGATTGTGTGAGGCCCAATGAATATCTGAGCGCTATGTGACAGGCTCGATGGCACAGCTGTGACCAAAGTGACTAGAGGATAAGGAAGATTTTGAATCTCTGCACACACTTTTGGACACTGGACACTTTTGGATTGTGTGAGGCCCACTGATATCTGAGCGCTATGTCACAGGCTCGATGGCACAGCTGTGACCAAAGTGACTAGAGGATAAGGGAGATTTTGAATCTCTGCACACACTTTTGGACACTGGACACTTTTGGATTGTGTGAGGCCCAATGAATATCTGAGCGCTATGTGACAGGCTCGATGGCACAGCTGTGACCAAAGTGACTAGAGGATAAGGGAGATTTTGAATCTCTGCACACACTTTTGGACACTGGACACTTTGGGATTGTGTGAGGCCCACTGATATCTGAGCGCTATGTCACAGGCTCGATGGCACAGCTGTGACCAACGTGACTAGAGGATAAGGGAGATTTTGAATTTCTGCACACACTTTTAGACACTGGACACTTTTGGATTGTGTGAGGCCCAATGAATATCTGAGCGCTCTGTGACAGGCTCGATGGCACAGCTGTGACCAAAGTGACTAGAGGATAAGGGAGATTTTGAATCTCTGCACACACTTTTGGACACTGGACACTTTGGGATTGTGTGAGGCCCACTGATATCTGAGCGCTATGTGACAGGCTCGATGGCACAGCTGTGACCAAAGTGACTAGAGGATAAGGGAGATTTTGAATCTCTGCACACACTTTTGGACACTGGACACTTTTGGATTGTGTGAGGCCCAATGAATATCTGAGCGCTATGTGACAGGCTCGATGGCACAGCTGTGACCAAAGTGACTAGAGGATAAGGGAGATTTTGAATCTCTGCACACACTTTTGGACACTGGACACTTTTGGATTGTGTGAGGCCCAATGAATATCTGAGCGCTATGTGACAGGCTCGATGGCACAGCTGTGACCAAAGTGACTAGAGGATAAGGGAGATTTTGAATCTCTGCACACACTTTTGGACACTGGACACTTTTGGATTGTGTGAGGCCCAATGAATATCTGAGCGCTATGTGACAGGCTCGATGGCACAGCTGTGACCAAAGTGACTAGAGGATAAGGGAGATTTTGAATCTCTGCACACACTTTTGGACACTGGACACTTTTGGATTGTGTGAGGCCCACTGATATCTGAGCGCTATGTCACAGGCTCGATGGCACAGCTGTGACCAAAGTGACTAGAGGATAAGGGAGATTTTGAATCTCTGCACACACTTTTGGACACTGGACACTTTTGGATTGTGTGAGGCCCACTGATATCTGAGCGCTATGTCACAGGCTCGATGGCACAGCTGTGACCAAAGTGACTAGAGGATAAGGGAGATTTTGAATCTCTGCACACACTTTTGGACACTGGACACTTTTGGATTGTGTGAGGCCCAATGAATATCTGAGCGCTATGTCACAGGCTCGATGGCACAGCTGTGACAAAAGTGACTAGAGGATAAGGGAGATTGGATTGCTTTTAAAAAAGCAGTTTGCGGAGCAGTGGGTAAACAGCAATGCCAGCCTGTCAGGAAGCCTTAAAAGGCAGCCCAACAACCAACACCACTGATACACCACAATATAGCCTCCCCTTGCACTGCACACACAGTGACTGGTGTGTTGTGCAGGCCAAATTGCTAGCAGCAGAAGCAGTTTTTTTTTCTTCTCAGCAGGACAAAAAAAAAAATTGGGATGCTTTTAAAAAAGCAGTTTGCGGAGCAGTGGGTAAACAGCAATGCAGGAATGTCAGGAAGCCTTAGAAGGCAGCCCAACAACCAACACCACTGATACACCACTATATAGCCTCCCCTTGCACTGCACACACAGTGACTGGTGTGTTGTGCAGGCCAAATCGCTAGCAACAGAAGCAGTTTTTTTGTCTTCTTCCCTGCCTAACGCTCTCCCTACAGAATCAGCAGCAACCTCTCCCTATACTGAGATCGGCAGAAGTAAGATGGCGGTCGGCGTACACGCCCTTTTATACCCCCTGTGACGCCCACCAAAGCAAGCCAATCACTTGCATGCCCTTCTGAAAGATGGTGGTGACCCCTGCCTATGTCATCATGTTGCCCACAGTGTCCGTGGATCCTGATTGGCTGAAAAAGAGCGCAAAACAAACTTTTGAAACGCGACTTTGGCGCGTAAGTCGCCGACCTCGTGGCCGACCTCATCCTAGGGTCGGGTTTCGTTTCATGAAACCCGACTTTGCCAAAAGTCGGCGACTTTTGAAATTTTTCGACCCGTTTCGCTCAACTCTAGTGGTCAGTAGTGCGGTGGTTTGGCATGAATCCTGATTGGCTCTTGCTGAGGACGTTGTACTCGGTGATTAAACTGAGGATCCTCTTGTTCAGGATGCTGTTGAACAGTTTTCCCAGGTTGATGCTGTGCTGACACATATGCCTCTGTAGTTAGCAGGGTCATACCTGTCCCCATTCTTGTGGATGGGTGTGATGAGGCCTTGGTTCCAGGTACGAGGGAAGTAGCTGGCACTTAGCACAATATTGAAGAGTTTGACCATTGCAGCCTGTATTTCTGGTGGGCTGTACTTCAGCATTTCTGGTAGGATTCCATCCAGGCCACCGGCTTTTCTATATCTTATGGAAGAGATTCTCTCTGCTACTTCCTGTAATGTAATAGGTGTATCCACGGGGTTTTGGAAGTTTTTTACTTTTTCCTCCATTGCTTTTAGTTTTGCCATTATGCTTTCCTGTTCTTGGCTTAGTTCTTCCTTTGGAATGTCTTTATAGAGGTCTCTGAAGTACTGGAGCCAGATGTTGCCATTTTGGATATGGATGTTGTTTTTCTTGTCTTTTGTGCCCATGTGGTTCCATAGTTCCCAGAAGGAGTTGTCTTGGAGGGCATCTTGAAGTTGGTTAAGTTTGGTGGAGATGTAACTCTGCTTCTTCCTCCTGAGGATGGTTTTGTACTGCCTTTGTATGGTTTCATAGGCTTCCCTTAGACTCGGGTGGTTGGGGTCTCTGTGTTTCTTGTTTGAGGCTGTTCTCAGGGTCTTCCGTACGGCTTTACATTCTCTGTCAAACCATTCGTTGATCTGTTTTTCTTTTGGTCTCTTGTAGTTGAATTTTTTAAGGTCGGACAGTCTGGCCATTGCATAGAATATGTTGTTGAAGTCTTTTGCAGCTTGACTCACTCCCTTTGGGTTAGGCTGGTACGCGTAGTTGTAGAAATGGTGGAGCATCTGCTGTATTTCAGGTCTGCTGGGAGCCTCTTTATACTTTAATGCCGACATTTTGTGCCATTTATAGGATGGAGGCCGGGTGAAGAGGCCGCTCTGCTGAGGCTTTTGAGTGGATGGTTTCTCTGTAGATTTCAGGTACAAAAGAAGTTGGCTGTGGTCTGACAGGTGCGTTTGTGGGGAGACTATGAAGGTGCTGATATTTGCCAGGTTCATATCTGTAATGGCATAATCTACTACACTTCTCCCTACATGGGAGTTTAGTGTACACCTCCCTAAGGAGTCTCCTTAGGTTCGTCCATTAAGAATATGAAGTCCTAAACTTCTACATATGTTCAGGAGCTTTTTACCACTTTTGTTGACTGTACTGTCATAGCTGTTTCTCTCTGTGACTACTGAGTCTTGGCCGTCATTCTCTGCTCCAAATATGTAGATGTTCCCATCCGTGGTCAGGAAGTCGTTTTCTCTCCCTGTTCTTGCATTGAGGTCTCCAAAGATGAGAACTTTGCCCAGACCCTGATAGAGGGTGGCTTCTCTTTGTAAGATCTCAAAGCAGTCTGGATTGAAGTAGGGTGACTCTGGTGATGGTATATAGGTGGCGCAGAGGTGGACATCAGACTGAGAGGTGAGGATGGCGTTGCTGATCCTGATCCATATGTGGCTGCCTCCTCTCTTCACCGGTTTGATGTACTGGTGGAGCTCCTCTTTATACCAGATCAGTATTCCTCCTGAGCTACGGCCCTGTTTGATGTTTTTATTTTTCAGGGCAGGGACAGAGATTTCCCTGTATCCGATTGGCACCCGAGATTTGTTTTTGGCTCTGGTCCATGTTTCCAGGAGGATCTGAATGTCTATATTTCTCAGTCTTTGTGTAAAGTCAGGGTCATTTGTTTTACATCCAAAGGCCGAGGTGTTGAGACCTTGAATATTCCAGCTGCTGATTGTAAGTGAAGTCATTTTTCTATATATCTTGGGTGTATATATCTTGTAATGAGTATGGCTGTGTAGGACACACCGGATCTCTGACTGATTTATTAATGATGTTGGTTCCGTCCAGTCACATTAGTTTCCTGCACACTGTGTTGAGCAGAGTCTTTATCTCCTCCATATCTCTGCTCTGTATATCTCTGCTCTGGATGCCTCTGTTTTGCATGTCTCTGTGTGAGGTCGGTGAACTCCTCCATGGTGGTCTCCTTCTCTGATGGTCGAATTTTGGGTGAGGGTGTATGTTTTCAGCTTCCTTTGATATAATTGTTGTTTCTTTCCTTCTTATTGTCGGGGGTCTTTTCATGGGATTCTGGTTGGTGTTGGATCCAGGCCTAGGGTGGTCCCTGTTTAGTACAATGTCCTTCAGCTCTTCGGCCAGAAGGCTGACCCCTGATTTGTTCAGGTGCTTACTGTCATAGAGATGATGGTGATTTATGGAGGGGTGTTGTGCCAGAATCACTCCTGGCACAAATTTCATTCTTTTTGTTAGGTCCACATTGATGTTCTGGATGGTGTGGTTGGATATGTCCTTTCTTGGGAGCAGAGATGACAGAATGATTTTGCTGTCACGGAATTTTAGTTGTGCCGTCTTTGCTAGTTGGGCCAGTTGTCCTGAGATCTGCTGATGCTGGTCTGGCAGATTGTTTGTGCAGGTGTGTTGTATGGTTTGGGTTGGAAAACCGTGGATTATTGATGACCGCTGTCACCTGCTCAATAGTTGCACAGCGGATTTTATTGACCCTTTTTCCTGGAAATAGCTGCCTTGTATTCAGGTATTTCCCATTTGAGTCCATTATGAGGACGGTGTCAGGACTTTGTGATGTTGTTGGTGGGGGATGTGGCTGCTGATGGGGGTCTGTGCTGGAGATTATGCTGGTAGCAGGTTCTCTTCTCTCTTCTATGGGTCTTATTTCTGGCTCACTTTGATTAGACTCAGGTTCCTCCATATTGGGGTTGTTTGGCCTCTCAGCCTCCTGGCCAGTGGAGGTCATGTCCTCTGCACTCCTCCTTTCCATGGCCCCCTCCTGGCTCAGATGTCCAGGTGGTTTCAGCTTTTCTATCTCCTGTCTTAGCCTGGCATTTTCTTTCTGCAGTTCACACATTGCAGCTCTTATTTCCTGCAGGGATGACCTGTATTCACATTTCAGTTTATCTCCTTAACTATGTGGTCATTAGCATTTCTGTCACCAGTGTTTCTCCAATGGTCTTCCTTAAATTGTACAAATTCTCTTTATAGTTGAGATAAACAGTCTCTGACAGTCTGGGGTGAGGGGGGTGAAGCATTGGGGGCAGTGGTGTCTCTGGAGGTCTCTGTAGGCATGCGGATATCAGAGGTGGCTGTAATGGTGTGGATATCAGAGGTGGCTGGGGTTTGTTGTTCTTTGTGAAATTGGGCCTGGAGTTCAATATGAGGGAATCTGTCTTCAAATTGCTCCAGATTGTTCTCAGTCCCTTGTACCAGGACGGTGCCACTGTTGTACAGAGTGATGGTAAGTGAGCTGCACTCGTCGTCTTTATGGTTTCTGACTCTGATCTGCCGGCCATTATAGTTCAGCCTCCTAAAATCTCTAGGGAGCTTCCAATTCTCCCCAATACTATATACACGCCTTGTACTTTGTCATACACCAGCCAATTTCAGCCTGTTAAATTGAGGTGTAATCTATAGTGGGCCTGAGATAATAGTTCAGCCTCCTAAAATATATAGGGAGATTCAAATTCTCCCCAATACTATATACACACCTTGTACTTTGTCATACACCAGCCAATTTCAGCCTATTAAATTAAGGGGTAGTCTATAGTGGGCCTGAGATAATAGTACAGCCTCCTAAAATCTCTAGGGAGATTCAAATTCTCCCCAATACTATATACACGTCTTGTACTTTGTCATACACCAGCCAATTTCAGCCTGTTAAATTGAGGTGTAATCTATAGTGGGCCTGAGATAATAGTTCAGCCTCCTAAAATCTCTAGGGAGCTTCCAATTCGCCCCAATACTATATATACACCTTGTACTTTTTCATACACCAGCCAATTTCAGCCTGTTAAATTGAGGCATAATCTATAGTGGGCCTGAGATAATAGTTCAGCCTCCTAAAATCTCTAGGGAGCTTCCAATTCTCCCCAATACTATATACACACCTTGTACTTTGTCATACACCAGTCAATTTCAGCCTGTTAAATTGAGGTGTAATCTATAGTGGGCCTGAGATAATTGTTCAGCCTCCTAAAATCTCTAGGGAGCTTCCAATTCGCCCCAATACTATATATACACCTTGTACTTTTTCATACACCAGCCAATTTCAGCCTGTTAAATTGAGGCATAATCTATAGTGGGCCTGAGATAATAGTTCAGCCTCCTAAAATCTCTAGGGAGCTTCCAATTCTCCCCAATACTATATACACACCTTGTACTTTGTCATACACCAGTCAATTTCAGCCTGTTAAATTGAGGTGTAATCTATAGTGGGCCTGAGATAATTGTTCAGCCTCCTAAAATCTCTAGGGAGCTTCCAATTCTCCCCAATACTATATACACACCTTGTACTTTGTCATACACCAGTCAATTTCAGCCTGTTAAATTGAGGTGTAATCTATAGTGGGCCTGAGATAATTGTTCAGCCTCCTAAAATCTCTAGGGAGCTTCCAATTATCCCCAATACTATATACACACCTTGTACTTTGTCATACACCAGCCAATTTCAGCCTGTTAAATTGAGGTGTAATCTATAGTGGGCCTGAGATAATAGTTCAGCCTCCTAAAATCTCTAGGGAGATTCAAATTCTCCCCAATACTATATACACCTTGTACCTTGTTTTACAGTACCATATAGCTGGTGGTATTTTGGGTACATCTTTCAAAAATGAGGAAGTATTGTGGAAGAGGCCGTGGAAGTGGGCGGGGGTTGCCAGCTGGTACTGATGGTGGTGGGGGTGGTGGTGCATCTGCTGGTAGCACAATAGCATCTAAGGCAGGAGGTGTTGAGCCTGCGTCATCATCTGGCTCCACAAGACCTCAAAGGCTCCCTTTTCTGGGAGTAGGTAAATCGCTTTTAAAGCCGGAGCTTCAGGAACAAGTTTTGGCTTACATTGCTGACACAGCCTCCAGCTCTATCGCCTCCTCTTCTGAAGTTTCAAAAAATAAAAGCACTGAGTCGTCAGTGGAGGCTCCTGGTCAGGAACAACACCTTTCCTTGTGTCCTTCACCCCTACCAAAAGTGAAGGATGCAGCAGGCCACACTACAGATTACTCCATGGAGCTCTTTTCACATACCATGCCTGGGTTGTCAAGTCAAATCGTGAATTCCCGAGTCCAAGATGAATCAGACATGGAGTGCACTGATGCACAGCCATTGCTAGATTTTCCTGCTGGTACATTCACTCAGAGCACTACATTGTCCTCGCAGTGGACTGAGCCGCCAGAATCTGACCCTGATGAAACTCAGGTGCCCCTTCCTGCATACTATACCACCTTACACGGTGACACAGAGAAAGGTGCACATGAAATTGAAGAGGAGGTGATGGATGACCCAGTTGTTGACCCAGATTGGCATCCATTGGGGAAAGAGGGTGCCGCTGCCAATAGCTCAGAAGAGGAGGAGGATCCGCAGCAGGAATCGACATCGCAACAGCTGTCATCTGGCAGATCCGTAGCAGTCCAAAAACGGTTTACAAAAACCCAAAGAGTTGGAGGACAGCTTGGCCAGACGGTCAAATTAGCACAGCGTGCAAAGCCTCAAAATGTCTTCCATAGTACGAAGCGTGCAGTGTGGCACTTTTTTGAATAAAATCCTAATGATCAGGCAAAGGTTATCTGTAAGAAGTGCACAAAGACCTTTAACCGAGGGAAAAATCTGAGAAATTTGAATACCAGTTGCATGCTAAGACATTTAACCACCATGTACTTGCAAGCGTGGACGGACTACCAAACCTCACGTACCACATGTGCACCTGCTCCGAATGAAGGTAGTCAGCAACGCTACATCGCTTCCCCCACTGTAAGCCCACCGGTTAGCACACCACCAGCAGCAAATTTTGAGGTGTCGTCGCAAGGCCAAAGCAGTCAGGGAATCACAATGTTATTGCTACGAAAGACTGAATCTAGGCCATCAGCAAGACCACCAACAGTATCACCATCACCAACCCTCTCTCAGTCCGCCATGTCCACCGCTAGTTCCACCATATGCAGCTCTCAAGTCCAGCTCACCCTACCAGAGACTCTCAGTAGGACAAGAAAGTACTCATCCTCTCATCCGTGTACACAGTGATTGAACGCCCACATTGCCAAACTAATCTCGTTAGAGATGATGCCCTACCGGTTGGTTGAAAGTGAAGCTTTCCGCGAGCTCATGGCCTACGCAGTACCACGCTATGACCTACCCAGTTGGCACTTCTTTTCTCGAAAAGCCATCACAGCCCTCCACCTGCATGTGAAAGACCGCATTGTCCATGCACTCAAGCAATCAGTGAGTGGAAAGGTGCACCTCACAACAGATGCATGGTCCAGTAGGCATGGCCAGGGCCGTTACGTGTCCATCACTGTGCACTGGGTTAATGTGGTGGATGCAGGGTCCACAGGGGACAGCGGCAGTGGGACAGTGCTGCCTAGCCCACGGTATAGGAAACGGTTGGCTGTAGGTGTTCGACCCTCCTCCTCCTCCTCCAGAAGCGAAAGATCGTCCACAGAGCGCAGTCGCACAAGCACTCCATCCGCAGCTGACAGTGTTGCACACTAAGTCTCCCACTATCGAACAGCTAGTGGTAAGCGTCAGCAGGCTGTGTTGAAGATGATGTGTTTGGGCGACAACAGACACACCAAGTAGGTACTGGCCGACTACTTGCAGCGACAAAGTCAAAGTCATTGCTGGGCAGTCTACATCTTGAGGCAGGCAAGTTAGTTAGTGATAACGGCCGGAATTCTGTGGCAGCAATAGCCCTTTCAAAACTCAGACACATACCTTGCCTGACTCACACCTTGAACCTGGTGGTGCAGTGCTTCCTCAATAATTATCCAGAGTTAACAGCCCTGCTCCATAAGGTGCGAAGACTGTGCTCGCACATCCGCCTGTCACCCGTACACTCCAGTCGTATGCAGAAGCTGCAGTGATTGCTCCATCTTCCCAAGCACCGCCTAATTATCAACGTTGCAACAAGGTGGAACTCCACCCTGCACATGGTTCAGAGGCTGTGCGAACAGAGACAGGCTGTAATGCATTTGTGGGAGGATACACAAGCAGGCAGTTTGAAGGCAGACATGGAGTTGTCTGGTGTGCAGTGGTCGAAGCTGGAAGACCTCTGTAAAGTCCTTCAGTGTTTTGAGGAATGCACATGGCTGGTAAGCGCAGACGATGCCATCATAAGCATGAGCATCCCACTTATGCATCTGCTCATGCAAACTTTGACGCACATTAAGGAGCAGGCATCTGCAGCCGAGGAGGAAGAGGAGGAGGGAAGCCTTGATGACAGTCAGCCATTGTCTGCTCAGGGAAGTCTCGTGGACGAGGTGGAGGAAGAAGAGGAAGAGGAGGAGGATGATGGGGATAATTATTTAGAGGAGGAGGATGCTTCTCAGGGGGCAAGAGAAAATGTTGGCGTGGCAAGGTCAGGTACAGGGTTTGTGCGTGACTGGAGGGATGTTGATTTGCCAGAAAGTGCTCCTCCACTCAGCACTCGCAGTGCATCATTGACACCTGGAACATTGGCCCACATGTGTGATTATGCCTTGCAGATCCTAAAAAGGGATCCCCGCATTGCCAAAATGATGAACGATGACGACTACTGGTTGGCCAGCATCCTGGATCCACGCTATAAAGGCAAATTCCAAAACATCATGCCACAGGAGAACCTAGAGCTAATATTGGCTAACAAACAAGCAACTCTGGTAAACCAATTGTTTGAGGCATTCCCAGCACACAGCGGTGGTGATGGTTCTCCCTCGAGCCGTAGGGGGCAACATGGAAGAGGTGTTCATGGTGCACACAGCCGAAGTGGCGTTGGACACAGGGGTTTCATGACCATGTTGTGGACTGATTTTTCAAGTACCGCTCACACGACTGGTAATACTGCATTGATTGAAAGTGACAGGAGACTGCAGTTGTCAACTATGGTTACAAACTACTTCTCCTCCCATATCGATGTTCTCCTTCACAGGTCATTCCCCTTTGACTATTGGGCCTGTAAACTGGACACCTGGCCTGAATTGGCACAATATGCCTTACAGGAGATTGCTTGCCCTGCTGCTAGTGTGCTATCCGAAAGAGTCTTCAGTGCTGCTGGATCAATCTTGACAGAAAAAAGGACCCGTCTGTCGGCCTAAAATGTTGATGATCTAACCTTCATTAAAATGAACCATGCATGGGTTTCAAAGGATTTTGTCCCACCTTCCCCTGCTGACACGTAGGTTGCCTGAAAAATGGATCGCTTTTGTCCTCCTCTTCCTCAGACTTTTCCAATTCCTCCATTTTCAGCTGATGAATGTCCAACATCAACATATGCCATTTTTTCAACCTCCCAAACTGGGCTGCCTCCCCCCACAGGGCCGGGGTCATCACCTGGCGCACGCACCCGTGCGAGTGCCATTGCCCTGGACAGGTGGGTGGGCCCACTCTTGGGCGAAGGCACTGGCACAGTGTCCCTCATTGTACAATCAAGTGTCTCTGACGGTGGGGGTGCACACCCGCCGTCAGACACACCGGCGTACTATGAGGGACCCTGTGCCAGTACCACCGCCCATGAGTAGGCCCCCCCTGCTTGCTCAGGGCCCCAGCACTTGCAATACTTACCTCTCCCTGCTCCACCGCTGTGTAGTCTGGGCTGTTAAATCCTTCACTGGGACTGCCAATACAAATTTGGTGAAATGATAGATGATGGTTAAGACGTAGCTATGCCCTGTCCTGCTGGGCTCTATCTTCAGATGATCAATGGCTTCCATTTGTTATGGACCTCGACACAATGAGATGCAGTGGTGGTTTATCATCAGCTTTCACGGTTTTCCTACTCACAGACGTGTGATATTCCTGCCCACATTTTTAAATGTGTCCTCTCATGCCAATCCAATAGAATCGCCTACAGCCTGTGGCTTCTGTCTTTTGCACTCCAAAGTTACCTGACAGATCATGATAGGCAGTGAGGACAATGTCTACATCTCTCCCTGTGATCACAATTTGATGGAAATGAGTAACGATGATGGGATCCACGGTACTGTGATACAGCAGACCTTTCTTCACAAGAACTGTTTTCGCTGTCTCCACAGACAAAGTAATTGAGGGTCAGCATCGCCTCTGAGAATTCTCCTGGGAGTTTTTCCCGTGATTAGTAATTCCAAAATTTCTGCAATCACTCGATTTTCCGTCTGTACTTGTATCCATCTTGTTTCCTTTTGCGGAGAGTCTGGACTGTCTTACTGAGACTGAAATATATATGAAGATTGAAAAATACCCCAACAGTGTATACTGGTGTACGCTTCGAATACATTACCCTTTTTCTACTTTTTAGATTCTTGTCTAATCCATACTGAGGCTGTGAGTGTCTTTGTCGGACTATGGAAATATACACGGAGATTTTTAATGTTTAAACTATGCTATATATACCTGTTTTCCGGTGATACTGTACCCTTTCTCAACTTTCTACAATCTTGCCGAATCCATACTGGGCCTGAGACCGTCTGAGTCTGCCTCTTGATATATAGACATAGATTTTTATTGTGTAAACTATGCTACATATATACCTGTTATCCAGTGATACTGTACCCTTTCTCAACTTTCTACAATCTTGTTGAATCCATACAGGGCCTGAGACCGTCTGAGTCTGCCTCCTGATTAGAGATGAGCGATGTTCGAGTCGACCTGTTCGCCAAGTTCAAATTCGAGCTGTTTTGGGCAGTGTTCGAGCCGTTCATCGAACTCGAACACTTTGCTTAAAATTCGGCTGTTAGAGGTTCCGTTCGAAAGCGGTTCGTTCACCGAAAGCGTAACTTTATTTTCACATTAATAATGGTTTTAAATGTTAATAGACAGTTTCATGACATAGTAGCGGTGTCTGGTAGCCAGCGGTGTAGTGCACCTGTCAAGGAGCTACACCGTGTGTGTTTCTAATAATTTTTTACCGCATCTTGTCCAGAAAATCCTTTTGGGCCTTGTAGCACTGTCTGCTATTCAGCAGAGGAGCCAACCCGTGAACCTAGCTATGCCGCCTGTTTATGAAAGAACCAGTTTTTGACTGCATTTAGCCCAGTTAATACTTTGGGCCTAGTAACTGTGTCTGCTACTCAGCAGAGGAGCCAACCCGTGAACCAAGCTGTGCCGCCTGTTTATGTAAGAACCATTTTTTAACTCCATTTTGCTCAGTCAATACTTTGGGCCTAGTACCTGTGTCTACTGCTCAGCAGAGGAGCCCAACCATGAACCTAGCTATGCCGCCTGTTTATGTAAGCACTGTCTGCTACTCAGCAGAGTTGCCCACCCGTGAACCAAGCTATGCCACCTGTTTATGTAAGAACTGCGTGCTACTCAGCAGAGGAGCCCAGCTGTTAAGCAAGCTACAGCACCTGTGGTTTGGACAATTAATTTTTTCACATTCTTTCTGGAATGCCGGTAAGGCCTAATTCCGGAATTCCGGTTGACCTGCACTTACTGGGAAATCCTCTTTCGCGGGGAAGAATTGGAATCCTAGATCACCATCACTAACGTGGTTCAGCGGGTTATCCGCACCTGTAAACGACACACGCTGGTCATTTCAGTGTAGCGCGCATGCAGCCCCGGACATGTAAGGGCATGACAGACCTGTTATTGCTCGATCTCGCGTGCCAGAGCCTCGCGTGTCCCTCTAGTAAGCTGGACGCAGACCCCGGGGTTATGCCGAAGTCTCGTTCGTTAACGGAATTAAGCTGACAAATCGCTAGCACAACTAAAAACGGCCATGCACCACCCACCCACAGAATCAACAAAGCTTGCAATCTGTCCATCTTTTCCGCAGCTGGCATGGTTGAGGTTGCCCGTGTGGAGTCCAATTAAGCCGCAGGCTCTACAACTGGTGGTGCCCTTCTGGACATTCCTTTAAGGTTCAGCTTTGCAACCATACTGCCCCAGGAAACCAAACACTTTGCCTTCATGGACGCTGTTCGGAGGGTCGTGGGAATAACGCCGCCCGATCGGCAGTTGGCATAATTTATGGTGGGAAGTCCAACGGTATATGATCGTCTTCGATTTTTTTATTTTAGATTTTTTTTTATTTTAGATTTTTAATCCAGCCTTTCTTGACTTTATAAGGGCATGACATGCCTATACCTGTGTCTCCTCCTCCTCCTTTTACTCCTCCACCTCTTTTCTATATGTAGTTGCCCTTTTCCATATGTTATTTTTGTCTTCTGAGCATTGTATCTGCTTTGGGACACCTTTTAAGGTGTTTTGTAATTGTTTTCTATGTGTTTGTATGTGTTTGTGCTTACCTGCCATTGTTTTCAATGGGGCTCGACGGTGTTCGTCGAACGTTCGACGAACATTCTACGAACTTGCCTCCTGTTCGACGTATCCAACCAAACTCGAATACTAGCGGGGTGTCTCAACACTACTCCTGATGTATAGACGTACATTTTTAATGTTTAAACTATGCTATATATACCTGGTATCTGGTGATACTGTACCCTTTCTGCCAGGAAGTTCTCCTCCACCCACCACTCTAAGTGTGGCATTGACACCTGGAACATTGGCCCACATGTGTGATTATTTCTTGCGGATCTTCTTTTTATATTGTGGTGTGATCCATCCTGAGCGTGTGAGAGTCTGTGGGTTACTCCTGCAATTTATATATAGATTTAAAAATTACCCCAACACTGTATACAGCTCTACGCTTGTGATACATTACCCATTTACTGCTTTTTATATTCTGGTCTTATCCAAACTGACCAAGTGAGAGTCAGTTTCTGACTGTGGAAATAAATACTGAGATTGACAATGACCCCTACACTGTGTACAGCTGAATGCTTCAGATCCATTACCGTTTTACGGCTTTTTATATTGTGTTGTAATCCATACTGAGCCTGAGAGCGTCTGTGTCTGCCTCCTGAAATATATAAGAAGATTTAGAATGTTTAAACTATACTATATATACCTGGTATCTGATGATACTGTACCCTTTTTCTACTTTTTATATTCTTGTCTAATCCATACTAAGCATGTGAGCATCTGTCATGTCGGACGCTGTTCACACCACAGCATCCGGCAGGCAGAGGTAGTTCCACCTCCAGCCACTATAGCCTCAGTGGCGCCGGCCTGATCTTCAGGCTCTCGGGGGTTAATCCTGCTGGAGACCAGGTTGGATGGTTAGTCACGCCCACGGTCTTTAAATAGTCATGCTGGCCGATGGGCGTCGCCGATTATAGCTTGTGTTTCATACCAAGTGGTTCCGGTCTGGAGTGGAGGTGTTCAAGAGAGAGAGATTCATATCTGGTGTCGTATGATCCGTCGTTATCCTTTCTCCTTCCCATATTTGTGTTTAGTTGTGCCCTGTTCACATTACTGTTTATTCCTGTGTGTGTGCGGCGCAGTGCAGTTTAAGTTCTCCCTGTCTGTCATTATTTGTGTGGGAGCTTTGGTGGTGACTTCTCACTGGGTGGAGGGTGGAGGGTTAAGTGCAGGGCTGAGCAGGAGATAAGGAAAGGTCGGAGGCTCAGGCATTTGCACCTTCAGCAAAAACCCTGGGTTGAGGGTCAGACAGGGTTTCCCCTAGTAAAGGGACACCACAGGGGCCCCGGGTATTTCAGCCTTAGTTGAACTAAGCCCCCGTGACATTATAATCGGCCCACATTTTTTCAGGAGTCCATGGATCCATTAGATTCCATAACCCGCCAGTTGGCGGCGCTGTCCATACAGGTCTCCGAGTTGAATGGGGCAGTTCAGCAGCAGGGCCTGGTAGTAGCAAAGGTGCAAACGGCATCTGCAGGTATCGGTGCAGAGCCGAAGTTTCCGCTGCCAGAACGATTTTCAGGCGATCGCAGCAAATTTGTCGTATTTCGGGAGGCCTGCAAATTATACTTCCGCATGCGGCCAATATCCTCAGGTAATGAGGCCCAGCGAGTAGGGCTGGTGTTGTCATTACTGAGTGGTGACCCCCAAGCATGGGCATTTTCCTTACCACCTGACTCTGCTACATTTCATTCGGTCGATAATGTTTTTTCTGCCCTCGGGCTCATTTACGATGACCCTGACCGACTGGCTCTAGCGGAATCTAAAATCCGCGCCCTCCGCCAGGGGGAGCGCTTGGCAGAAGACTATTGTTCGGAATTTCGCCGCTGGGCTGTAGACACACAGTGGAATGACCCAGCACTGCGGAGCCAGTTTATTCATGGGGTATCAGGGAGGGTGAAACAAGCCCTCCTGATGTATGAGACTCCGGCATCATTGGAGTCTGCCATGAGTTTGGTGATACGTATTGATCGCTGTTTTCGTCAGGGGGCACAGGAGACGCTACCTCTGGGGGAAAACAGAGGTGCAGGTGTGGTTGAAGTAGATGAGTCCCCTGAACCTATGCAGATTGCTGGCGTGGCACAGGTTCAGCCTCGCGCTCCGGGAGTCCGGAAGTCCGGAGCATGTTTCTACTGTGGTAAAGGAGGTCATTATGTTAACGTTTGCCCGGTACTACCTAAGAGGGTCACACTGGCGGAAAACTGTTAAGCTCAGAGGGTATGGAGGAGACCCAACTGAGCGTATGCATATCCTCCATGATGGTATCTCAATGTATGCTCCCTGCCAAGGTTATTGTCGCCGGCAGAGAGCTACCTATATCAGTGTTTGTGGATAGCGGTTCCGCCACCAATCTCATAGATGAGGAGTTTGCACACACCGCCGGGTTTAAGATTGAAAAACTTCCTCACCCCATACAGGTGGTGACCATTAATGCTGTTCCCCTCCCTCAAGGGGAGATTACTGAGTTTGTGGCAGAGGTGAAACTCCACATTGGGGTCCTACATTCTGAGTCGCTTACATGTAGGGTCCTCCGTAATCTCCCAGCTCAAATGGTCCTGGGTTTTCCATGGCTGTCCAGGCACAACCCGGTAATTAATTGGAAAACTCAGGACATAGTACTGAGTTTCTGCCAAGACAATTGCTTGGCCACATGTGTGTCCGCCGTGACGCCCAGCCTGCCGGAGGCTTTGCAGGATTTCGCGGATGTTTTCTCTGAGAAGGGTTGCTCAGAACTGCCTCCACATAGAGCCTATGACTGTGCTATTAGGTTAAAACCCGGGGCCAAATTACCTAAGGCCAGGATGTTTAATATTTCTGGTCCTGAGAGACAAGCTCTGAAAGACTACATCGCGGAGAGTCTGAGCAAAGGTCACATCCGGCCTTCGTCCTCGCCTGTAGCCGCGGGGTTTTTCTTCATTAAGAAGAAAGATGGGGGGTTACGCCCGTGTCTGGATTTCCGAGAGTTAAACCAGATTACTATCCGTGATCCCTACCCAATGCCGTTGATCCCGGATTTGTTCAACCAGGTAGCGGGGGCAAAATGGTTTTCCAAGCTGGACCTCAGGGGGGCGTATAACCTCATAAGGGTCCGTCAGGGGGATGAGTGGAAGACGGCGTTTAACACTCCTGAGGGTCATTTTGAGAGTCTGGTTATGCCGTTTGGGTTGACCACCGCGCCTGCCGTTTTCCAACATTTTATTAATGATGTCTTCGCTCATGTCCTGGGGAGATTTGTGATTGTATACCTGGATGATATCCTCATTTATTCTAGCGATCGGGACACTCATTTGCAGCATGTTAGGCAGGTGTTACAGTTGCTCCGGGAGAACCAGCTCTATGCTAAGCTGGAAAAATGTTTATTTTTTGTCCAGGAGTTGCCCTTTTTGGGATATATTGTGCCCGCAGCTGGTTTTAAAATGGACACCGCTAAGGTGCAAGCGGTGTTGCAATGGGAGAGGCCGGAGAGTCTGAAAGCACTCCAGCGGTTCCTTGGGTTTGCGAATTATTATAGGAAATTTATAAAACACTTTTCGACTGTCGCCAAACCGCTCACGGACATGACAAAAAAGGGTGCCGATCTGGCGAACTGGCCTGAGGTGGCTATACGTGCATTTGAGCGTCTGAAGAATAGTTTTGCTTCAGCCCCCATTCTGGTGCAACCAGACGTGTCTAAACCTTTTGTGGTAGAGGTTGATGCGTCGGAGGTGGGAGTGGGGGCAGTACTGTCTCAAGGCTCGTCCTTGAGCGAGATGCATCCATGCGCCTACTTCTCCAAGAAGTTGTCGCCGGCCGAACGGAATTATGATATCGGCAACAGGGAGTTGTTGGCCATCAAACTGGCTTTTGAGGAATGGCGACACTTCTTGGAGGGGGCGGCTCACCAGGTCACAGTTATCACCGACCATAAGAATCTGCTCTACCTGGAGTCGGCCAAGCGTCTGTCTCCTAGGCAGGCTCGCTGGGCATTGTTTTTTACTCGTTTCAATTTTCTTGTGACGTACCGTCCCGGGGCTAAAAACACCAAGGCGGATGCTTTGTCTAGGTGTTTTCCGGGGGGAGAACCTCGGGAAGAGCCGGTACCCATCCTCCAGAAAGGGGTAGTGGTCTCGGCTCTCACGACTGAGGTAGAGGCGGAGATTGCCGAGGCCCAAGAGGAGGTACCACCAGGACTTCCCGCCAACAAATCATTTGTACCCCTGCATCTTCGGCCTAAGGTGTTGAAGGAACACCACGATTCGGTACTGGCTGGTCACCCAGGGGTGAAGGGCACCTTAGAGGTGGTATCGCGTCGTTTCTGGTGGCCCAAAATCCGGCAGGACGTGGTCTCGTACGTGGCAGCTTGCATCACGTGCGCTAGGGCTAAGTCACCCCGAACCCGTCCTGCTGGCACGCTACAGCCTCTGGGGGTACCCAATAGGCCATGGACAGAAATCTCCATGGATTTTATCACTGACTTGCCAGCCTCGGCAGGGAACACGGTCATCCTGGTGGTGGTTGACCGTTTTTCAAAGATGGCGCATTTTGTGGCGTTGTCCTCTTTGCCCAATGCTAAGACGTTGGCACAGGTATTTGTGAAGGAGGTGGTCAGACTCCACGGAGTACCGTCTGACATAGTATCTGATAGGGGTACGCAATTTGTGGCGAGGTTTTGGAAAGCTTTTTGCTCAAGGTTGGGGATCAAGTTGTCACATTCATCGGCGTTTCATCCACAGTCTAATGGACAAACTGAGCGCATGAACCAAAATCTAGAACAGTATTTACGATGCTTTGTGTCCGACAACCAGGAGGAGTGGTCTACTTTCCTTCCTCTGGCCGAATTCGCATTAAATAATCACCGCCAAGAGTCATCAGGAGAGTCTCCATTCTTTTGTGTGTACGGTCAACATCCTCAGTTTTGTACCTTACGTCAGGGTGACTCCGGGGGTGTCCCGGAGGAGGATCAGCTAGGAGCCCAATTGTCATCAGTCTGGAGGCGGGTGAAACAGCGTTTGTTGAGCATGAGTGCCAGGTACAAACGGGTGGCTGACAGTAGACGCGTGCCAGGTCCGGACCTGTGTGTGGGTGAATGGGTGTGGTTAGCTACGAAGAACATAAAACTCAAAATCCCTTCTTTAAAACTGGGTCCAAGGTTTATTGGGCCTTTTAGGATTTCTGCCATCATTAACCCAGTAGCTTATCGGTTGGAACTTCCCGCGGTGTACAAGATACACAACGTGTTTCACAGGGCTTTATTGAAAAAGGTGGTAGGCTTGGTGGACACGACGCCGATGCCACCTCCAGTCATGGTGGATGGCGAGTTAGAGTTCGAGGTCGCCAAGGTAGTGGACTCTCGAGTAGTACGCCGTACTCTTCAGTATTTGGTGCACTGGCGGGGGTATGGTCCAGAGGAGAGGTCTTGGGTTCCAGCCTCAGACATACATGCGGATCGGCTGGTCAGTTCTTTTCACCGTCGTCATCCGGACAAGCCGGGTCCTATGAGTCTTGAGGGCCCTGGGGTCCCTCGTAGAAGACGGGGTACTGTCATGTCGGACGCTGTTCACACCACAGCATCCGGCAGGCAGAGGTAGTTCCACCTCCAGCCACTATAGCCTCAGTGGCGCCGGCCTGATCTTCAGGCTCTCGGGGGTTAATCCTGCTGGAGACCAGGTTGGATGGTTAGTCACGCCCACGGTCTTTAAATAGTCATGCTGGCCGATGGGCGTCGCCGATTATAGCTTGTGTTTCATACCAAGTGGTTCCGGTCTGGAGTGGAGGTGTTCAAGAGAGAGAGATTCATATCTGGTGTCGTATGATCCGTCGTTATCCTTTCTCCTTCCCATATTTGTGTTTAGTTGTGCCCTGTTCACATTACTGTTTATTCCTGTGTGTGTGCGGCGCAGTGCAGTTTAAGTTCTCCCTGTCTGTCATTATTTGTGTGGGAGCTTTGGTGGTGACTTCTCACTGGGTGGAGGGTTAAGTGCAGGGCTGAGCAGGAGATAAGGAAAGGTCGG
This sequence comes from Dendrobates tinctorius, assembly GCF_039654945.1. Taxonomy (NCBI): domain Eukaryota; kingdom Metazoa; phylum Chordata; class Amphibia; order Anura; family Dendrobatidae; genus Dendrobates; species Dendrobates tinctorius. Next base: position 6,398,479 of record NW_027361754.1, read on the forward strand.
AGGCTCAGGCATTTGCACCTTCAGCAAAAACCCTGGGTTGAGGGTCAGACAGGGTTTCCCCTAGTAAAGGGACACCACAGGGGCCCCGGGTATTTCAGCCTTAGTTGAACTAAGCCCCCGTGACAGCATCTCTGTGTGATTCATGAAATATATAGGGAGATTGACAATTATCCTTTGACTGTATAGAGCTGTACGCTTATGATACAGTACCATATATCTGATGTTATTTTGGGTACATTTTCTCCAAAATTTGGAAGTATGGTGGAAGAGGCCGTAGACGTGGGCATGGGGGGGGGCCAGCTGGTACTGATGGTGGTGGTGCTTCTGCTGGTAGTGGCAAAAGCACAATAGCAGCTAAGGCAGGAGGCATTGAGCCTGCTGTTATGAATGGGTCACCGAGGAGGAAAAAATAATCAACAAGCTAAGTCCCAGAAAACCAGAGAAATTGGTAACTATGCAGATTGCAGATCCCTGAACTTAACCGCACAACTAGCAGCAGTCGTGGAGCGTTCCTACGTTGGTACTAGACGCCTCGTAACAACCGGAGAACTACATAAGCCTAAAGCAGGAAAAGAGGAAAACTAACTGTCCCAGAGCAGACCCCAAAGGAAAGACAGCCCCCCACATGTATTGACAGTGAAACAAGATGAAATTACAAACAAAGGCAGGAAAATAGGCTGAGCAAATGATGGGGCCCGGCTAACTAAAAAGGACAGGAAAGGAAAGACACTGTCTGCAATCTGCCAAAAAAACCCTACAAAAATATTGTCCAACACTTCTGATAGCAAAATTAACCCTGAAGTCACTAGACTTCTAAACCTATATCAGCACTCTGAAATATTCTGAGACAGAGCAAAAAAGAGGCCAATCTAATAAGGAACAAAAACCAGATTGGCAAATACTGATTAATAGGAGTGGAAATTCAGCATAGCCCCAGCAGGGGCAAGCTGATTACACAAAAAACTGAATTGACCAACAAGCGCAAGTGTGAACATTAGCAAAAAACAAACTTAACTTGAGAAGACTGGAAGAGAGCTGAAGTCCAGGATCTGAGAAGCAGACTGAATCACCAGCACCCGGATAGGGCATCGGCTGTCTTATATCCAGTCTGATACTCCAGAGATCCAATCGATATCTTCCTCATCAGGTGGCAGATCACTACCACTTAAACCAACAGCACTACCTCCTGTCACCACCAGAGGGAGAATGGAAGGCCAACTCTCAACTGGTGGAGCAGAAAATGAGTTCATGACAGTACCCCCCCTTGAGGGGGGGTCATCGAACCCTCATCCATGCCACCAGGCCGATCAGGATGGGAACGGGGAAAAGCACGAACCAATTTATTGGCATGAATATCAGAGGCAGAGACCCAAGAATTATCCTCCTGGCCATAACACTTCCATTTGACCAAATACTGGCGTCTCCGTCTAACCAAACGAGAATCCAATATTTTCTCTACTTCATATTCCACATTGCCTTTAACCAATACAGGATCAGGAGGTGCCGCCACAGGAACTACTGGCTCAACAAACCTCTTCAACAGTGACTTGTGAAATACGTTATGGATTTTGAACGTAACTGGAAGAGCCAATCGAAAAGAAACAGGATTAAGAATCTCCAAAATCTTATAAGGTCCAATAAATCTTGGCTTAAATTTTGGAGATGCAACCTTCATAGGAATATTCTTAGATGACAACCAAACCATATCACCCACTTTAAACCGGGGACCAATGGTCCTACGCCGGTTGGAAAAATGCTGGGCCTTTTCCTGAGAGAGTGACAACTTATCCACCACTTGGTCCCATATCTGCTGCATTATCACAACCACAGTTTCCACACCTGGGCGGGACGAAGATTCCACTTGCCCTGAAGAGAATCGAGGATGAAACCCAAAATTACAGAAAAAGGGTGACATCAGAGTGGCAGAACTAGCTCTATTGTTCAGCGCAAATTCGGCCAACGGCAAAAATGAGACCCAATCATACTGATCAGCACATCTTAAATAAGACTCCAGGGTATGGTTTGTTCTCTCAGTCTGCCCATTGGTCTGGGGATGAAATGCGGAGGAGAAGGATAACTGAATTCCCAGATTGGAACAAAAAGCTTTCCAGAATCTGGAAACAAACTGGATCCCTCTATCGGACACAATGTTCTCAGGAATCCCGTGTAACCGAACCACCTGTTGTAAAAACAAGGGCACCAACTCAGCGGAAGATGGCATCTTTGTGAGTGGTACAACAGTCATTATCTGAGAGACAGGAAGATCAGAATTAAAATCCATTGAGATATGGGTCCATGGCCTCTTGGGCACCGGCAGGGGCATCAGCAACCCACTAGAACGAGAACAGGGTTTAGACCGAGAACAAGTCCCACAGGACTATACAAAATTCCTGACATCACGAGATAAGGCAGGCCACCAAAACGACCGACTCACCAAATCTCTGGTACCAAAAATACCCGGATGACCAGCCAATGCGGAGCAATGGACTTCAGACATCACTCTCTTTCTCCACTGGTCAGGAACATACAATCTTCCCATAGGGCAACGCTCAGGTTTATCCTCCTGAAATTCCACCAGGGCGCGTCTCAAATCGGGCGAAATGGCAGAAAGAACTACCCCCTCACCTAGGATGGTAGTAGGCTCGGTCACATTAAGAGAATCAGCAAAGAAACTCCTAGAAAGGGCGTCTGCCTTAACATTCTTAGTGCCCGGAAGAAAAGAGACCACAAAATTAAAATGCATGAAAAACAAGGCCCATCTAGCCTGTCTAGTATTCAAGCGTTTGGCCGACTCCAGATAAATCAGATTCTTGTGATCGGTGAGGACCACAAATTGATGTCTATCTCCCTCCAGCCAATGTCTCCTCAAATGCCCATTTCATGGCCAACAATTCCCGATTCCCCACGTCATAGTTGCGTTCAGATGGGGAAAACGTTCGAGAAAAGAAGGCACAGGGATTCATCTTAGAAGTCACAGGGTCTTTTTGGGACAACACAGCTCCTGCACCAATCTCAGAAGCGTCCACCTCCACTTGAAATGGAAATGAGACATCAGGTTGCCGTAAAACTGGCGCTGAAGTAATTCTCCGCTTAAGCTCCTGAAATGCTGAGACAGCCTCAGGAGACCAATTCAGCACATCAGCTCCCTTCTTGGTCAGATCAGTCAGTGGTTTGACAATACTAGAAAAATTACCTATAAATTTACGATAGAAATTAGAAAAACCCAAAAACTTCTGGAAAGCCTTCAAAGAAGTAGGCTGAACCCAATCATAAATGGCCTGTACCTTGGCCGGGTCTATTTCAATAGTCGATGGAGACAAGATAAATCCCAAAAATGAGATCCTCTGTACACCAAAGAGGCACTTCAAACCCTTAACAAACAGGGAATTCTCCCTCAAAATCCGGAACACAGTCCGGACATGTTCCACATGGGAATCCCAATCACTAGAAAAGACCAAAATATCATCCAGATAGATGATCAAAAACTTATCCACAAAGTCTCGGAAAATATCATTCATAAAGAACTGGAAGACAGAAGGGGCATTAGAGAGCCCAAAAGGCATCACCAGGTACTCAAAATGTCCCTCCGGAGTATTAAACGCTGTCTTCCATTCATCCCCATGCTTGATGCGAATAAGATTATACGCCCCCTGAGGTCAAGCTTAGTAAACCAGCCGGCACTCTTAACTCTGGAGAATAAATCAGACATCAGAGGTAACGAGTATTGATATTTAACCGTCATCTTGTTAAGGGAATGACAATCAATACACGGTCTTAAAGAACCGTCTTTCTTGGCCACAAAAAAAACCAGCGCCTAAAGGTGACGAGGATGGTCTAATATGACTCTTCTCCAACGACTCCTTAATATAGAATCGCATAGCATCATGTTCGGGTACCGATAAGTTGAAAAGCCGACCCTTGGGAAATTTACACCCAGGTATCAACTCAATTGCACAGTCATAACTCCTATGAGGAGGCAAAGACGCAGACTTACTCTCACTAAAAACATCAGAGAAATCAGCCAGATAATCAGGAATATCATGAGACTGAAGAGAGGTGGAGAAAACAGGAGCGTCCCTAAGAACACACTGACAACCCCAACTCACCACAGACACAGATTTCCAATCCAAAACTAGATTATGAGTTTGCAACCAGGGGAACCCCAGAACAATAGTATCATGCAAATTATGCAGCACCAAAAATGTACGCTTTTCTTGGTGGTCTGGGGCAACTCGCATTATCACCTGGGTCCAAAACTGAGGTTTATTCTCCACCAAAGGAGTGGCATCAATACCCCTCAAAGGAATAGGCGTCTTCAGAGGCGTCATGGACAGACCACAACGTTTAGCAAAGTCGAAATCCATCAGATTCAGAGCTGCTCCTGAATCCACAAAAGCCTTAGTGGAAAATGTGGACAAGGAGCAGATCAGAGTAATTGCCAAAAGGAACTTAGGTTGTATACTGCCCACAGCAAATGTGTGTGCAAAACGTTTCTCTCGTTTAGGGCAGACAGAAATAGTATGAGAGGCGTTTCCACAGAAAAAACACAGCTTATTACGCCTTCTAAACTCCCGACACTACGCCCTAGACAAAACCCCATCACATTGCATAGGTTCAGACATTTGTTCAAAAGGTGGCAGCGCCTCCCGTGTAGTTTTACGTTCACGTAAACTCCGACCAACTTTAATGGCTAATGACATAGAGCCATCCAGACCAGAGGGAACAGGAAATCCCTCCATAACATCTTTTACGGTCTCTGACAAACCTTTCCGAAAGAGAGCTGCCAATGCACTATCATTCCATGTAGTAAGGACCGCCCACTTTTGGAATTTTTGACAGTACAACTCTGCAGGATCCTGACCCTGCTTTAATGCCAACAGGGTTCTCTCAGCTTGATCAACAGCATTAGGTTCATCATACAACAACCCCAAGGCCTGAAAAAATGCATCCACATTAGTCAGAATAGGATTTTAGGTGTTAGAGAAAAAGCCCAATCTTGGGGATCGCCACGCAGCAAGGAGATGACAATTTTAACCTGCTGCACAGAGCTCCCCGATGAGTTAGGCTTCAAAGCAAGAAATAATTTACAATTATTCTTAAAATTCAGTAAGTTATACCGATCCCCAGAAAACACATCAGGAGTAGGAATCTTGGGTTCAGCAGCATGTGACTGAATAAGGTAGGTGGAAATTCCCTGTACTTCAGCAGCAAGCTGCTCCACACGATCAGACAGTTGCTTTATCTCCATTAGGAAAAAAATCCTCCTACGGCCCCAGAGAAAAGGACGAAAAAATACATAAGAAAAAAAAAATTCTGACACTTTTTCTTTTTTTTTTTTTCCTTTCTCTAACAATTCTTTCCTGCTTTTGAGTACCCTAGAATCTGCAGTATGTCTGGTGATTCTGTTATGAATGGGTTACCGAGGAGGAAAAAATAAACAACAAGCTAAGTCTCAGAAAACCAGAGAAGTTGGTAACTATGCAGATTGCAGATCCCTGAACTTAACCGCACAACTAGCAGCAGTCGTGGAGCGTTCCTACATTGGTCCTAGACGCCTCGTCACAACCGGAGAACTACATAAGCCTAAAGCAGGAAAAGAGTCAAACTAACTGCCCCAGAGCAGACCCCAAAGGAAAGACAGCCCCCCACATGTATTGACGGTGAAACAAGATGAAATTACAAACAAAGGCAGGAAAAATAGGCTGAGCAAACGATGGGGAGTTGGTAACTATGCAGATTGCAGATCCCTGAACTTAACCGCACAACTAGCAGCAGTCGTCGAGCGTTCCTACATTGGTCCTAGACGCCTCGTCACAACCGGAGAACTACATAAGCCTAAAGCAGGAAAAGAGGAAAACTAACTGCCCCAGAGCAGACACCAAAGGAAAGACAGCACCCCACATGTATTGACGGTGAAACAAGATGAAATTACAAACAAAGGCAGGAAAAATAGGCTGAGCAAACGATGGGGCCCGGCTAACTAAAAAGGACAGAAAAGGAAAGACACTGTCTGCAATCTGCCAAAAAAACCCTACAAAAATATTGTCCAACACCTCTGATAGCAAAATTAACCCTGAAATCACTAGATTTCTAAACCTATATCAGCACTCTGAAATATTCTGAGACAGAGCAAAAAAGAGGCCAATCTAATAAGGATCAAAAAGCAGATTGGCAAATACTGATTAATAGGAGTGGAAATTCAGCATAGCCCCAGCAGGGGAAAGCTGATTACACAAAAAACTGAATTGACCAACAAGCGCAAGTGTGAACATTAGCAAAAAACAAACTTAACTTAAGAAGACTGGAAGAGAGCTGAAGTCCAGGACCTGAGAAGCAGACTGAATCACCAGCACCCGGATAGGGCGTCGACTGTCTTATATCCAGTCTGATACTCCAGAGATCCAATCGTTATCTTCCTCATCAGGTGGCAGATCACTACCACTTAAACCAACAGCACTACCTCCTGTCACCACCAGAGGGAGAACGGAAGGGGAACTCTCAACTGGTGGAGCAGAAAATGAGTTCATGACAGCCTGCATCATGGTCTGGCTCCGGAAGGCCTGGAAGGCTACCTTTTCTGGGAGTAGGTTAACCGCTTTTAAAGTCAGAGCATCAGGAACTGATTTTGGCTTACATTGCCGAAACAGACTCCAGCAAATATGCCCTCCTCTTCTGAAGTCGTCAAGTGCTGGCTCCAGGTCAGGAAGAACCCCCTTCCTTGTGTCCTTCACCACCACCAAAAGTGAATGATGCAGCAGGTCACACTTCACATTAGTCCATGTAGCTCTTTCCCACATACCATGCCTGGGCTATCAAGTCCAATCGTGAATTCCCCAGTCCAAGATGAATCTGACATGGAGTGTGGGTGGACAGCCAGGGCAGTGGGGTTAATCGGTACCGGGCCGGTGTCTCAGAGGGATGTGTCACGGTGGTAGTGACCCGGTCTGTGGGCATGGGCGTCCAAGCAAAGGGGTGAATATCATTTAAAGGTGAATGATACGCGATGCCACCTGTGGTTTCTAATCAGACAGAAGAGCGCTGTAGTGTCGCTTCTCTGGGACAGATGTTGTGGTTCAGCTAAGATGTAGAAGCCCTGCACAGGTAGGGCCGTAGTCGCAGGGCAGATGAAAGCGTTGGTAGATGGTGTGCAGTGCAGGATGTAGCATAGCCGTGCGCCAGGCGCAAGAGAAAGATGTCAGACACAGTCGTGCAGTTCCTTTACGTGTACTTGGTAAGTGCCGCACAGGACCCAGAGTACAGATGGAGAAAGAGTTGGTCAGCCTGGAAGCAAATTAGGAATTCTCTCTCTGCAGATAGGTAGTGTGGCCTCCGTTCTAGCGCTTATCTGAGGTACTCGCAGTACTGAGTTCACTGAAGTTCCCCCTGTTGACTTTCTTTTGAAACTTTCTCGTATGGCAGGCAGCCGTAGCCTTTTCCTTCTGGCTCACGCAAGTCGCTGCTGGGGCCTCCGAGCCTTAGTTGGGAACAGAGCATTTACAGCTGCTACTTCCTCCGGTTTCTGCTGCAGGACCGTCAGTGTCCCTACAAACTCCGAGACCGGAATCTGGACCATGCGCTCCAGCTAGGAGTGAGCCTTAACTCTGCTCATCTTCCAGCTCCCCTTCTCACATCCACACACTTCCCCTTCCCTTCACAGACTGCCCTAACTTCCCTCCTCCCGACCAGAGAGAAGCTCCTCAGCAGTCAGGTTCAGAGCTCTCCCTGCTGGCCTGGAGTGGGAACTGTGTTGTGTGTTGGTTTAACTGCTAGAGAGATCCTTCATTGCTCCGTCCCAAGCATGACATCACACTCCCTAGGAGGAAGGTAATGCCACTGTGGCGACCGTACTCCTGGGGGCGCCACAAGTGCACTGATGCCCAGCCACTGCTAGATGATTCTGCTGGCACTCTACACAGCCAGGGTTCAGGGAACATTTGTGCGATTCTCGGCCGTCAAAATGGGACCGATTTTTTATTCGGTAAGTGTGACTTCTTTATTAGGGTAAGTTCTCACGTGTCGTACCCACAGCAGAAAAATCATAGTAGAATCCTGCTGTGGATTTCTTTGTGGAAAAGGTGCCGATTTTTACATTGCAAAGGGCGGAATATGCACTGACATTTGCAGATTGGTCATGGGAAGCAGAGTAACCCGATCGCAGGGGAGCGCAAAGGAAAGGGAGAAGCTTGAAATCTTGATGAAGACGGAGGTTATCCGTTGAAACCTGTAGTGGAACTTAATAAAGAAGAAAACCTTTTTAAGTTATATCCGCAGTTTTTCTCAGATTGGACACACAGGTCAGTAAAAAGAACTTTGTGTAAGAGCCATTAGACTTCTTACGTATGGAAATTTTTCTATGTCTGATTTGCCGTACCTGAGGCTAAACCTTTGAATTTCTGCATTAGATTTGCAGTTTGTACTGCGGTAGGTAAACATGCCGATTTACACGATCTCATAAGGATAATCCACATATGGCTTTCTGCCATGGTTTCTGCATCAGTGAGTGACTTACGGTATATTTCATCCATGACACAGATTATGGTGAAACATCCCTCTAATATATGAATGGCAATGGGGATTTAACAATATGGTGGTTTGTTAAAAGCATCAAATATGAAAGGGCTTGTCTCATCAATGTTATTCAGGAGTGCACAACTCCTCTGCCTCCTGCTTGCCATGGGACTCTGTGCCTCCTGCTTGCCGTGAGGCGCTACTTTCTTGACTGCTCGGATCAGCAGCACGACTGCGCCATCAGCCTGAACTATCCATTCTGTGATGCTGCAAGGAGCGGCATCTTTGCCTCTGCAGCATCCAAGGAGCTTAACCCCTTAATCCCATATGACGTACTATCCCGTCCATGTGCCCTGGGACTTAATCCCCAAGGACGGGATAGTACGTCATAGTGATCAGCGGCGCCCACGTGCGCCTCCGTGCTTCCCTGAGCCCCCCACGGCAGCGCAATGAGCAGCGCTGCTGCGGGGGGCTCCTTCCCTGCAGGCCCCCGAATCCAAGATGGCGACGGGGACCTTCGGGGGCCTGCAGGGAGCTGGCTTCCTCATGCCTGCAAAGCACAGGCACGAGGAAGCCTGCTGCACTGCCTGTGACAGATCGCTGATCTGTCACAGTGATCTGTGATGTGACAGATAAGCGATCTGTCACAGGACAGTGATGTCCCACCTGGGACAATGTAATAAAGTTAAAAAAAAAAAGTGTTAAAATAATTTTTAAAAAATCGCCAAATAAATTAGAAAAAAAAAATATTCCCCCAATAAATTTAATTTTTGGAAATAAAAAAAAAAAACCAGTAAAAGTACACATATTTGGTATCACCGCGTCTGTAACGACCTGCCCTACAAAACTATCCCATTAGTTAATCCCTTTAGCGAACCCCTTAAAAAATAAAAAACGAAGCAAAAAATAATTATTTATTATCATACTGCTGAACAAAAAGTGCAATAACGCGCGATCAAAAAGACGAATATAAATATCCATGGTACCACTGAAAACGTCATCTTGTCCCGCAAAAAACGAGCCACCATACAGCATCATCAGCGAAAAAATAAAAAAGTTAAAGCTCGCAGAATAAAGCAATGCAAAAATAATTATTTTTCATATAAAATAGTTTTCATTGAATAAAACTGACAAAACATAAAAAAACCACCTAAATGAGGTATCGCTGTAACCGTATTGACGCGAAGAATAAAGCCGCTTTATCAATTTTATCGCCGGTGGAACGGTGTAAACGCACCCCTCCAAAAGAAATTCATGAAACGCTGGTTTTTGTTCATTCTGCGTCCCAAAAATCGGAATAAAAAGCGATCAAAAAATGTCACGTGCCCGAAAATGGTACCAATAAAAATGTCAACTCGTCCCGCAAAAAATAAGACCTCGCATGACTCAGTGGGTCAAAATATGGAAAAATTATAGCTCTCAATATGTGGTGATGCAAAAACTATTTTTACAATAAAAAGCGTCTTTTAGCATGTGACAGCTGCCAAACATAAAAACCCGCCATAAATAGTAAATCTAACCCCCCGTTATCACCCCCTTAGTTAGCGAAAAATAATAAAATTAAAAGAAAATGTATTTATTTCCATTTTCCCATTAGGGTTAGGGATAGGGCTAGGGCCAGGGCCAGGGCTAGGGCTAGGGTTAGGGCTAGGGTTAGGGCCAGGGCTAGGGTTAGGGCTAGGGTTAGGGCTAGAGTTAGGGCTAAGATTAGGGTTAGGGGTGTGTTGTGGTTAGGGTTGTGTTATGATTGAGTCACCGTAGGAGGCAAAAAACAGAATTGCTAGCTAAGTCCAGAAAACCAGAGAAGTTGGCAGCTATCGGATTGCAGACCCCTGAACCTATCAACACAACTAGCAGTAGCCGTGGGGGGTTCCTACGATGCCCTAGACCCCTCGATCACAGCCGGAGAATTAAATAGGCCTAAAGAAAGAAAGGGGAAATCTAAACTGCCCCAGAGCAGACCCCAAAGCAATAGGCAGCCCCCAACATATAATGACGGTGAAGCAAGATGAAAATACTAACACAGACAGAAAGATAGACAGAGCAAAGAGGGGCCCAGGCTAACTAGATAGAAAAGGACAGGAAGGCTGCTGTCTGCAATCCGTGAAAAACCCTATGAAAATAAGAGCCAACAGACTGACAGTGAAAAAGGCCCTGAAGACGCTAGGCTTCAAAAAAGCTATGTCAGTACTCAGGAATATACTGAAGACAGAGCTACAGGCAAAAGGAGATTCAGCTCACCCCAGCAGGGAATGGCAGAATACTGAAAAGCAAGGAAAACAAAAAACAAAACCAAAAGCTAACAGGCAAAACAGAAAACTTAGCTTGAGAGGAGCAGGAATCAGACTGGTGTCCTAGAAGTCCACAGAGAAATCACCCGCAGGGCAGAAGGGCGTCGGCAGCCTTATATCCAGTCCGTGACTCCACTCAGCCAGTCATCCTCATTAGACTCAGGTGCCTGATAATCAGGCTCATTACCTTCCTTTACCAGAATAGGGAGTTCACCAGACCCCAGTGACGAAGGGGAAAATGAACTCACAACAGTACCTCCCCCTTGAGGAGGGGGTCACCGAACCCTCAACCATGCCACCAGGGCGATCAGGGTGAGCCCGATGAAATGCACGCACCAATCTTTTGGCATGAATATCAGAGGCAGAGACCCAGGAATTATCCTCCTGACCATAACCCTTCCACTTAACCAAATACTGGAGTCTCCCTCTAGCCAGACGGGAATCCAGTATTTTCTCTACCTCATATTCCATGTTACCTTCAGCCAATACAGGGTCTGGAGGTGCCACCCCAGGAACAACTGGTTCAACAAACCTCTTCAACAAGGACTTATGGAACACATTATGGATTTTAAATGTGACAGGAAGAGCCAAACGAAAGGAGACCGGATTAATAATCTCCAAAATCTTGTAAGGTCCAATAAATCTAGGCTTAAATTTAGGAGAAACCACCTTCATAGCAATATTTTTTGATGATAACCACACCATATCACCAATCTTAAACTGGGGACCAATGGTCCTATGTCGATTGGAAAACCGCTGGGCCTTTTCCTGGGAGAGAGATAACTTATCCACCACTTGGTCCCAGATCTGGTGCATTCTCTCCACCACAGTGTCAACACCTGGGCGGCCAAGGGCAAAAATGAAACCCAATCATCCTGATCAGCGGAAATAAAACATCTCAAATACGACTCCAAGGTCTGGTTTGTTCTCTCTGTCTGCCCATTGGTTTGAGGGTGAAAAGCAGAGGAGAAGGACAACTGAATTCCCAGCTTGGAACAGAAAGTCCTCCAAAATCTAGACACAAACTGAACTCCTCTGTCAGATACAATGTTCTCAGGAATCCCGTGTAAGCGAACCACCTGTTGCAAAAACAGGGGCACCAACTCAGAGGAAGATGGCAACTTAGGGAGTGGTACAAGATGAACCATCTTAGAGAACCTATCACAAATAACCCAAATAACAGTCATTCTTTGAGAGACCGGCATATCAGAGATGAAATCCATTGAAATATGGGTCCATGGCCTCCTGGGGACCGGCAAAGGCATCAACAACCCACTAGAGCGAGAACAAGACTTAGACCGGGAGCAAGTCCCACAGGACTGCACAAAATTCCTGACATCATGAGACAAGGTGGGCCACCAAAAAGAGCGACTCACCAGATCTCTAGCACCAAAAATACCTGGATGACCAGCCAATGCAGAGCAATGAACTTCAGACATCACTCTCTTCTTCCACTGGTCAGGAACATACAACTTTCCACTGGGACAACGCTCAGGTTTGTCCTCCTGGAACTCTTGCAGAGCAAGTCTCAAATCGGGCGAGATGGCAGAAAGAACTACCCCTTCACCTAAGATGGTAGCAGGCTTGGTCACCACAGGAGAATCAGCAAAGAAACTCCTAGAGAGGGCGTCTGCCTTGACATTCTTAGTTCCAGGAAGAAAAGAGACCACAAAATCAAAACGTGTAAAAAACAAGGCCCACCTAGCCTGTCTAGGGTTCAAGCGTTTAGCCGACTCTAGGTAAATCAAATTCTTGTGGTCAGTGAGGACCACAACTTGATGTTTAGCTCCCTCCAACCAATATCTCCACTCCTCAAATGCTCATTTAATGGCCAACAGTTCCCGATTCCCCACATCATAGTTACGTTCAGATGGAGAGAACTTTCGGGAAAAGAAAGCACAGGGATTCATTTTAGATGTTACAGGATCCTTTTGGGACAAAACAGCTCCTGCACCAATCTCAGAAGCATCCACCTCTACCTGGAACGGGAGTGAGACATCAGGTTGCCGCAAAACCGGGGCGGAGGTAAATCTTCGCTTCAGCTCCTGAAAGGAAGCAACAGCCTCAGGAGACCAATTCAACACATCAGCACCCTTCTTAGTCAGATCAGTCAATGGCTTGGCAATACTAGAAAATTTTGCTATAAATTTCTGATAAAAATTAGCAAAACGCAAAAACTTCTGGAGGGCCTTCAAAGAAGTGGGCTGAACCCAATCATAAATGGCCTGTACCTTGGCCGGGTCCATTTCAATAGTTGACGGAGACAAAATAAATGCCAAAAATGAAATCCTCTGTACTCCAAAAAGGCATTTCGATCCTTTGACATACAGGGAATTCTCCCTCAAGATCCGGAACACAGTCCGAATATGTTCCACATGAGAATCCCAATCCTTGGAGAAGATCAAAATATCATCCAGATAGATAATCAAAAATTTATCAACAAAGTCTCGGAAAATATCGTTCATGAAGCACTGGAAGACAGAAGGGGCATTAGTGAGCCCAAAAGGCATCACCAGGTACTCAAAATGTCCCTCCAGAGTATTAAACGCCATCTTCCATTCATCCCCCTGCTTAATGCGGATAAGATTATACGCCCCCTGAGGTCAAGCTTGGTAAACCAGCAAGCACCTCTAACTCTAGAGAATAGATCCGAAATCAAGGGTAACGGATACTGATATTTAATAGTAATTTTATAGAGGGCACGATAATCAATACAAGGCCTTAAAGAACCATCCTTTTTGGCCACAAAAAAAAAACCGGCACCTAAGGGTGAAGAGGATGGTCTAATATGACCCTTCTCCAACGCCTCCTTAATATAGGACCGCATAGCCTCGTGCTCGGGTACAGATAAATTGAAGAGCCGACCCTTGGGAAATTTACACCCCGGGCTTAGTTCAATTGCACAGTCATAACTCCTATGAGGAGGCAAGGACGCAGACTCATTCTCACTAAATACATCATAAAAGTCCGCCAAATAGTCAGGAACATCATGCGACTGAGGAGAGGTGGAAAAAACCGGAGCCTCACTAAAGGCACACCGACAACCCCAACTCACCACAGACACAGATTTCCAATCCAAAACTGGATTATGAATTTGCAACCAGGGAAACCCCAGAACAACGGCATCATGCAGACCATGCAATACCAAAATTCTGCAATTTTCTTGATGGTCTGGGGCGACCCGCATGACCACCTGGGTCCAAAACTGAGGTTTATTTTTAGCCAAAGGAGTAGCATCAATCCCCCTCAAAGGGATAGGCGTCCGCAGAGGTGTCATCGGAAATCCACAACGTTTAGCAAAATCCAAGTCCATTAGGTTTAGCGCTGCTCCCGAATCCACAAAAGCCTTGGCAGAAAATGTGGACAGGGAGCAGATCAGAGTAATTGCCAGAAGAAACTTAGGTTGAACACCACCAACAGAAAACTTGTGTGCAAAGCGTTTCTCTCATTTAGGACAAACAGTAATAATATGCGAGGCATCTCCACAGAAAAAACACAGCTTATTACGCCTTCTGAACTCCTGACATTGCGCCTTAGACAAAACTCTATCACATTGCATAGGTTCAGACATCTGTTCAACCGGTGGCAACACCTCTCGTGCAATCATGCTTTCACGTAAACGCCGATCAACCTGAATGGCTAATGATATAGAATCGTCCAGACCAGAGGGAACAGGAAATCCCACCATAGTATCTTTTACGGCTTCTGACAAACCCTTCCGAAAGAGAGCAGCCAGGGCATTATCATTCCAGGTAGTAAGGACCGCCCACTTTCGGAACTTTTGACAGTACAACTCTGCAGAATCTCGACCCTGGTCCAACGCCAACAGGGTCTTTGCAGCCTGATCAATAGCATTAGGTTCGTCATACAACAACCCCAAAGCTTGAAAGAATGCGTTCACAATAGTCAGAATAGGATCATCTGGTTTCAAAGAAAACGCCCAATCCTGGGGATCGCCACGCAGCAAAGAGATGACAATTTTAACCTGCTGCGCAGACGAGTTAGGCTTCAAGGCAAAAAATAATTTACAATTATTTTTGAAACTCAAAAATTTAGATCGATCCCCAAAAAATACATCAGGTGTAGGGATCTTTGGTTCAACAGCATGCAAACGAGCAAGGTAGGCGGAAATTCCCCGCACTTCCGCAGCGAGCTGCTCCACACGATCAGACAATTGCTTTATCTCCATTGAGAGAGAAAAAAAAAATTCCCCCTACGGCCTCAGAGATATAGAGGAAAGAATATACACACACCTTTTCTTTTTTCTTTTTTTTTTAAACACAATTCTTTCCTGCTATTGAGTACCCTAGGATCTGCGGTATGGCGGGTGATTCTGTTATGATTGAGTCACCGTAGGAGGCAAAAAACAGAAATGCTAGCTAAGTCCAGAAAACTAGAGAAGTTGGCAGCTATCGGATTGCAGACCCCTGAACCTATCAACACAACTAGCAGTAGCCGTGGGGGGTTCCTATGATGCCCTAGACCCTTCGATCACAGCCAGAGAATTAAATAGGCCTAAAGAAAGAAAGGGGAAATCTAAACTGCCCCAGAGCAGACCCCAAAGCAATAGGCAGCCCCCAACATATAATGACGGTGAAGCAAGATGAAAATACTAACACAGACAGAAAGATAGACAGAGCAAAGAGGGGCCCAGGCTAACTAGATAGAAAAGGACAGGAAGGCTGCTGTCTGCAATCCGTGAAAAACCCTATGAAAATAAGAGCCAACAGACTGACAGTGAAAAAGGCCCTGAAGACGCTAGGCTTCAAAAAAGCTATGTCAGTACTCAGGAATATACTGAAGACAGAGCTACAGGCAAAAGGAGATTCAGCTCACCCCAGCAGGGAATGGCAGAATACTGAAAAGCAAGGAAAACAAAAAACAAAACCAAAAGCTAACAGGCAAAACAGAAAACTTAGCTTGAGAGGAGCAGGAATCAGACTGGTGTCCTAGAAGTCCACAGAGAAATCACCCGCACGGCAGAAGGGCGTCGGCAGCCTTATATCCAGTCCGTGACTCCAGTCATCCTCATTAGACTCAGGTGCCTGATAATCAGGCTCATTACCTTCCTTTACCAGAATAGGGAGTTCACCAGACCCCAGTGACGAAGGGGAAAATGAACTCACAACAGGGTTGTAGTTAGAATTGGGGGGTTTCCACTGTTTGGGCACATCAGGTGCTCTCCAAATGCAACATGGCGTCTGATCTCAATTCCAGCCAATTCTGAGTTGAAAAAGTCAAATGGTGGTCCCTCCCTTCCAAGCTCTCCAATGCGCCCAAACAGTGTTTTACCCCCACATATGGGGTATCAGCCTACTCAGGACAAATTGCAAAACAACTTTTGGGGTCCAATTTCTCCTGTTACCCTTAGGAAAATAAAAAATTGGGGGCAAAAATATCATTTTTGTGGAAAAAAATGATTTTTTTATTTTCACGCCCGGGCATTATAGACTTCTGTGAAGCTCCTGGGGGTTCAAAGTGCTCACCACACATCTAGATAAGTTCCTTAGGGGGTCTAGTTTCCAAAATGGGGTCATTTGTGGGGGGTTTCCACTGTTCAGGTACATTAGGGGCTCTCCAAAGGCAACATGACACCCGCAGACCATTCCATCAAAGTCTGCATTCCAAAACGTCACTACTTCCCTTCCGAGCCCCGACGTGTGCCCATACAGTAGTTTTCCCCCAGATATGGGGTGTCAGCGTACTCAGGACAAATTGGACAACAACTTTTGGGGTCCAATTTCTCCTGTTATCCTTGGGAAAATAAAAAAATTGGTGACTAAAAGATCATGTTTGTGGAAAAAATACGATTTTTTTATTTTCACGCCCGGGC
The DNA here is from genome assembly GCF_039654945.1 of Dendrobates tinctorius. Classification (NCBI taxonomy): domain Eukaryota; kingdom Metazoa; phylum Chordata; class Amphibia; order Anura; family Dendrobatidae; genus Dendrobates; species Dendrobates tinctorius. Next base: position 6,415,111 of record NW_027361754.1, read on the forward strand.
GTTATAAATTTCTGTGAAGCACTGAAGGGGTCAAAGTGCTCACCACACATCTAGATAAGTTCCTTGGGGGGTTCTAGTTTCCAAAATGGTGTCATTTGTGGGGGTTTCCACTGTTTTGGTACATCAGGGGCTCTCCAAACGCGACATGGTGTCCGATCTCAATTCCAGCCAAAAACGTCAAATGGCGCTGCTTCCCTTCCGAGCTCTGCCATGCGCCCAAATAGTGGTTTACCCCCACATGTGGGGTATCAGCGTACTCAGGACAAATTGCACAATAACTTTTAGGGTCCTATTACCCTTGGGAAAATAAAAATTGGGGGTCAAAAGATCATTTTTGTTGAAAAAATATGATTTTTTTAATTGTACGGCTGTACGTTATAAACTTCTGTGAAGCCCTTGTGGGTTCAAAGTTCTCACCACATATCTAGGTAAGTTCCTTGGGGGGGTCTAGTTTCCAAAATGGGGTCACTTGTAGGGGGTTTCCACTGTTTAGGTACATCAGGGGCTCTCCAAACGTGACATGGCGTCCGATCTGAATTCCAGTCAATTTTGCATTGAAAAAGTCAAACGGCGCTCCTTCCCTTCTGAGCTCAGCCATGTGCCGAAACAGTGGTTCCCCCCCACATATCAGCGTACTCAGGACAAATTGCACAATAAATTTTGCAGTCCAATTTCTCCTGTTACCCTTGGTAAAATAAATAAAATTGAACCTGAAGTATTTTTTTTGTGAAAAAAAGTTAAATGTTAATTTTTTTAAATATTCAAAAAATTCATTTGACGCACCTGAAGGGTTAATAAACTTCTTGAATCTGGTTTTGAGCACCTTAAGGGGTGCAGTTTTTAGAATGGTGTCACTTTTGGGTATTTTCTATCATATAGACCCCTCAAAGTGGCTTCAAATGTGATGTTGTTCGTAAAAATAAAATGGTGTTGCAAAAATGAGAAATCGCTGGTCAATTTTTAACTCTTATAACTTCCTACCAAAAAAAATATTTTGGTTCCAAAATTGTGCTGATGTAAAGTAAACATGTGGGAAATGTTACTTATCAAGTTTTTTGTGTGCCGTATCTCTGTGATTTAAGGGCATAAAAATTCAAAGTTGGAAAATTGCGAAATTTTCAAAATTTTCGCCAAATTTCTGTTTTTTTCACAAATAAACACAAGTTATTTGAATGAAATTTTACCACTAACATGAAGTACAATATGTCACGAGAAAACAATATCAGAATCAGTGGGATCCATGGAAGCGTTTCAGAGTTATTACCTCATAAAGGGACAGTGGTCAGAATTGTAAAAATTGGCCCGGTCATGAAAGTACAAACCACCCTTGGGGCTTAAGGGGTTAAGGATACTGAAAATGGTTCAGCGATCCAGCCAGCTTCAGAGCAGCACTTGCAAGCTCCACAGCAAAAGGCTTGAATGCACGTGCTCCTTGCTTTGGATATCGACTGCCTCATAAACTGCAGAGGAGGCCGGTAACCTTGGCAATGAGTAGTAAACTATAAAAGTAAAAATCCCTTTGTTGTTGAGAACAGAAGGGATTTTTGATAAGCAGAAAATAACAAAGTTGTCTTACTGTTACAATCACTTTTCAATTTTACCCATTTATAATCATGAGAAGACCCCTTTAATAAAATTCTGCCATGTGAGGACATACCCTTAGGGCCAGGGAACCCCAGACCTACACTTCATGTGGGGGATAAAATAGTAAAGTCACTTACTAATTCTCTGTTTCTGATTAACCCCCCGGCACCGGACCCTAAAGTGGCTCTATTCCATTTATCTGACACTTTAAAGCACGTGAATTGCATCATCCATCCACTCCAGTTCCCAGCGTGTTTTCCACACTCATTTTGCTTAGTCATTTTGGGTTTTTTTTTCAATGCATTCAGCACTGTAATTTAATTCAGTCCATTAATTTACTTCAGTATATTTCCGGCCTTTCAGGACAGTGTAATATAGAGTGCAGAATACCGAACACTTCTCTGATTTCCCAGGATGTTTAAGTTTGCAGTCTATAAATCAAAATTGCCCATGTTATCTTCTCCTGGCAAGAGACAGCAGAGCAGCGCCGCTCTTTCTGTAGATTTACTTTTTAATTTCAATGTTCCACCCTGAGCCCAGACGTTATGTTTGTAAGCGCTGTCAGTTAAAAGAAAGGCAATATCCAGAGGGGTCCATCTGCCGCGTGCCATGGAAAATGCCCTATAAGCCCTCACTGCAGACTAATATTATTTATTGTGTTTGTTGGGAATATTCACAGAAGTGAGAAAAGGAAATGGCATTCGGATTTGGAATGAAGGTTTGTTTTACTTCTACAAATATTATTCTTCATTCCCCCTTATGTCAGTTAAAACCGAACTCCTCCTTTGATTCGCTGCTATCTATAGTCATTTTTGCCCTTGGCCGAATTTGCTTTAAATAACAGAGCTAGTTCTGCCACTTTGATGTCACCTTTTTTTTGGAACTTTGGGTTTCATCCTTGATTCTCTTCAGGGCAGGTGGAGCCTTCTGCCTGCCCAGGTGTTGACACTGTGGTGGAGAGAATGCACCAGATCTGGGACCAAGTGGTGGATAAGTTTTCTCTCTTCCAGGAAAAGGCCCAGCGGTTTTCCAACCGGCATAGGACCATTGGTCCCCAGTTTAAGGTGGGAGATATGGTTTGGTTGTCATCAAAGAATATCGCTATGAAGGTGGCTTCTCCAAAGTTTAAACCTAGATTTATTGGACCTTACAAGATTTTGGACATTCTTAATCCAGTCTCTTTTCGATTGGCTCTTCCTGTTACATTTGAGATCCATAAGGTGTTTCATAAGTCTCTGTTAAAGAGGTTTGTTGAGCCAGTAGTTCCTGTGGTGGCACCTCCTGACCCGGTATTGGTTGAAGGTAATGTGGAATATGAGGTTGAGAAGATACTGGATTCTCGCCTGGCTAGATGGAGACTCCAGTATTTGGTTAAATGGAAGGGTTATGGCCAGGAGGATAATTCTTGGGTCCCTGCATCCGATATTCATGCCGAAAGATTGGTTCGTGCCTTTCATCGGGCCCATCCTGATCGCCCTGGTGGCGTGGATGAGGGTTCGGTGGCCCCTCCTCAAGGGGGAGGTACTGTTGTGAGTTCATTTTCCCCTTCACCGTCGATGTCTGATGAACTCCCTCTTCTGGTGAAGGAAGGTAGTGAGGCTGATTACCAAACACCTGATCTGGTAGATGATGACTGGGTAACAGGAAATTCTGACTGGATATAAGGCAGACAACGCCCTTCTGAGTCGCTGGTGATTTCTCTGCTGGATTCTTGGAGACCAGTCTGATTCCTGCTTCCCAAAGATAAGTTTTGCTCTGCTATTGAACTTATTAGTTTTGTTTTGTTTACCTTGTTTTTTGGAGTTCAGCCATCCCCGGTCGGGGGTGTGCTGAGTTCCATTTTTGTCTCTGATCAGTTTGTCTCTTTGCTCTGTCTTCAGAATTTACCTGAGTGCTGATATAGTCTTTTTGAAGTCCTAGCGACTTCAGGGCCTGTTTTTCCTATCAGACGGTTGGGACATTTTTTGGTAGGGTTTTTTACGGATTGCAGACAGCAGCTTTTCTGTCCTGTCCTTTTTAGTTAGCTTGGGCCCCATCGTTTGCTCAACCTATCTTTCTATCTGTGTTAGTGTTTTCATCTTGCTTCACCGTCATTATATGTTGGGGGCTGCCTATTGCTTTGGGGTCTGCTCTGGGGTAGTTTAGATTTCCCCTTTCTTTCTTTAGGCCTATTTAGTTCTCCAGCTGTGATCGAGGGGTCTAGGGCATCGTAGGAACCCCCCACGGCTACTGTTAGTTGTTGTGGATAGGATCAGGGGTCTGCAATCCGATAGCTACCAATCTCTCCGGTTTTCTGGACTTAGCTTGTATTTTTGTTTTTTCCTCCTTCGGTGACTCATTCATAACACCCTCCAACACTTCCTGTAGAGAGACTTAGACCCTCCCACACTTCCTGCAAAGAGATATAGACCCTCCCACAATTCTTGTAGAGACAATGACCCTCCCACATTTCTTGTAGAGAGACACAGACCCTCCCACACTACTTGTACAGAGACACAGACCCTCCCACACTTCCTGTAGAGACATAGACCCTCCCATACACCCTGTAGAGAGACACAGACCCTCCCACACTTCCTGTAGAGAGACATAGACCCTCCCACACTTCTTGTAGAAAGACATAGACCTTCCCACACTTCCTGTAGAGAGACATAGACCTTCCCACACTTCGTGTAGAGAGACATAGACCTTCCCACACTTACTGTAGAGAGACATAGACCCTCCCACACTTCCTGTAGAGAGACATAGACCCTCCCACACTTCTTGTAGAGACATAGACCCTCCCACACTTCTCGTAGAGACGTAGACCCTAACACACTTCTTGTAGAGAGACATGGACCCTCCCAGACTTCCTGTAGAGAGACATAGACCCTCGCAAATTCCTGTAGAAAGACATAGACCCACACTTCCTGTAGAGAGACACAGACCCTCCTATACTTCCTGTAGGGAGACAGACTCTCCCACACTTCCTGTAGAGAGACATAGAAACCTCCCACACTTCCTGTGGAGAGACATAAACCCTCCCACACTTCTTGTAGACAGACACAGACTCTCCCACTTTCTATAGAAAGACATAGAACCTCCTACACTTCCTGTAGAGAGATATAGACCTTCCCACACTATATATAGAGAGTCATAGACCCTCCTACACTTCCTGTAGAGACATAGACCCTCCTATACTTCCTGTAGAGACAGACTCTCCCACACTTCCTGTAGAGATGAAGACTCTCCTCCATTTCATGTAGAAATACATAGATCCACCCACACTTCCTTTAAAGACCTAAAGGCCACCTCCATTTCATGTAGAAAGACATAGACCCTCCAGCAATTCCTATAGAAAGACATAGTCCTTCCCACACTTCCTGTAGACAGAGACTCTCCTCCATTTCTTCTGGAGAGGAAAAGGCAAGCCCCCACTTCCGCTAGTTAGACAAAAGCAAACCCCCACTTCTCATAGAGAGACAAAGGAAAGACCCCACTTCCTTAGACAAACCGAAATTGTTAATTGCGTCTGAGTGTTTGCATTAATGCAGCAAATAAACAGGAAGGGCTCTGATGATAGTCAGGGATAATATATTTTAATATATACAGTATATAGTATGTGCTCATGTGTTCATGCTCTGGAGGTCACTGGATACTTTGTGTTTTATATTTTGTAATACATTAATTTCATCAGAATCGTTTGTTGTCCTTAAGTGCTAAGTGTATCGATATTGTAAGAACTGGTGCAACCAGCCATGAACGCAATAGATCGGCAGCCGTGGAGGAAATGTTGGAAATCACAATTCATTTCATAGAACAAGCAAAATCATTCTCCATAAATAAGTATCGATAGCGGTAAATCACAATAGTATCAGGAACGCTTTCTACTTGGTATAAGGAAACCTTTTCTGCTTGTCAGATTCAATTGACGCCCCAGAGGGATTGATTCTGGCTTTCAATCCTCTGCTATTATTGGCCCTAGTCCCTTGCTCCCTCCATTGTTATCCTGAATAATGGCCTTCCATGAGGCATCTGCTGTGTTTGGACCCTAGATTGTGCGTGCTACCATGGATAAGGCTACTGGCGTCCTGCCCAGTCTCGCCAACCCCCAGTATCAGGTGCTTTTTGCTGTGGATGCAGAATTTTAGGCTTTCATTAGATCCAGTATTCATCTCTTCCCTGGAAAGGTTTGGAGGCATTACATCCTGCCAAGCTGCTGATAAATTGGAGTGGGTGATTTATAATGCCAGCTTCAGTGCTTTAACAGATGGCATCAAGCAAGAAACTATTTTAGTTGGTCCTATTACTTTTATCATTTGCGTTGTCAATATTTTGGCACATGATCGGTACAAGACTGATGGGTTTATTGAGCCGATAGAGGAGATTTCTCAGTTCAGATCTTCCTGTGAAATCTGTTCTATGCTGGAGGCTTTATATCAAAGTTACTTTTGCTTATGTGGGTGATGTGTGACTTTATCAGATCTCCTCATAAAGGCCTTGTTTCTACAGAAAGACACTTTTTATTATGTATTCCAGCTATAGAAGTGGTTACAATTTTTCATCCCTCATTTTAATGGTTCTTTTCTGTAAGATGATGCTTAAGATGCATTAATAGACAGCAAGAGAAATCGGGCAGTGGGTGGATGCAGAGCAAATCCCAACTGGTAATGTAGTTCACATGAACCCAAACCAAAACTGTATGCAGCGAAACTTCACCAAAGGTGGCAAGCAAAACCCAAGAAAAACGCTTAGTTAACAGCTATTTTGATCAAAAAAGCATAAAAGCCATCCTGCCATGACAAGGTGTACCCATCGGGATGGGAAATGTAGTACAGAGACATTTCACATGAACCTAAACCATAACTGTATGCACGAAACACTGCACCAAAGGTGTCAAACAGAACCCAAGAAAAACGCTTAGTTGACCGCTATTTTGACCAAAAAAGCATAAAAGCCATCACGCCATGACAAGGTATACCCATTGGGATAGGAAATGCAGTACAGAGACGTTTCACATGAACCCAAACCAAAATTGTATGGAGCAAAACACTGCACCAAAGGTGGCAAACAAAACCTAAGGAAAATGCTTAGTTAATGGCTATTTTGATCAAAAAAGCATAAGGACGGGAAATGTAGTACTGAGGCATTTCATATGTAACCCAAACCAAAACTATATGTGGCAAAACACTGCACCAAAGGTGGCGCATTAGCTTTCTTCCAATATAACACACATTTAGGATTCCGTTATTCAAAGCATTTTTGGCAGAAACACAGCATTAAAAATAAAACAGTTTTTCCCATTTTATTGGTCAAAAAATAAAATGCTGTTTTCAATGCTTTCTTAGGAAATGGATAACTCCTTTAAGGACGCTTTAGTTCTTGCAAAGATAATTAGAAGCAATACAATGCTGATAACCGTTATTGATTAATGTGCCAACTGCGCCACTTAACTATCCTGCATCTTTGCGCCCTTTCACTTTCATCTCTGCTCTTTCATTGGCGCTGATTTCTTCCCGCATTTGTCAGGTGTGCACATAACCAGGATGGATGCCGTCTGTTGATCATGCCATATTCTCACAAAGGAGAGACTTATAACCCGGCACAGCCAGGAATTAGTGATAATTAGTGTTGAGCGATACTTTCCGATATCGTGAAATATCGGATCGGATTGGATCGGACCGATACCCAAAAAGTATCGGCTATCACCGATTCCGATACCGGAAACCAATGCAAGTCAATGGGACAGAAATATCAGAACTAAAATAAACCCTTTCTTTCCTTGTAGGTTAATTCTACATGAGGAAAAACAACTAATAATAATGTAGAATGTATTGGGGGAGGTGGAGGAGACATTAAAGGCATAGAGGTTTAGCCCAATCAAATGGAATAGCAGGAATAAAAAAAAAATTTTTAATACGTTCGGAGTTACAAAGATATTGACTATGTTAACCTTTTTTATATTTTGTCAGATATGTATATTTCACTACTTCCATGCTCTTCACCTTCTTTTTTTTACTTCTCCCACACTTTCTCCTTCATGATCCTCAGCAGCAGCATCTTTTTCATCAACTTCTTCTTCACCTTATTCATCTTCTTCTTCACCTTCTTCCTATTATTCATTTTTTTTACATTCTTCATATTCTTCTTATTCAACTATTCTTCTTCTTCACATTCTACTTCTTCATCTTCTTCATCATATTCTTATTTGTGACAGGCAATCCTGTAGTTGCAATCTATAAAAGTTTGAAGATTACACCAGCTGTTCTGCCTGTCACAAAAGATTTACAACAGGATTTGTCCACGTTCAGTTTGGCCTGCAGCAGCAGGCATTTTCCAGGGGCACCACGAGGAGGAACGGTCTCACCCCCATACACTGCTTAGTCTTCTTCTGCTTATAATTTAGATAATATCTTTTGCTCTGATTTTTAGTCTTATGCTTAATGTTCTTCTGCTTTTTGTTCTTCTGCTTTTTGTTCTTCTGCTTATAGGTCTTCTGTCTCTTGTTGTTCTGTATCTTGGTGGTTGTCTTCATGTTCTTTGTCCTCTTGGTCATCTTCTTCAGGGTCATCTTTTTGGTCTTCTTTGGGGTGGTCTTCAGGGTCGTCGTCAGGGAGATCCAGAGTGATTACCAAAAACCATTTCAAAAAGTTTGAACTTGGAAATGTAGCAGAAGGTACAAGAAGGCTGAGGAACTGCCGAGAACCAGCTGACGGTACTGGAACCTGGATGGGTAGCAGAAGCTACAAGAGCCAATGGCACTACCGAGGACCAGCTGATGGTACTGGAACCCGGTTACTAAGCAGGAGGTACCTGTGCTAGAAAGCACTACCAAGGAACAGCAGACGTTGCTGGAACTCGGATACTGAGATGGAGGCACCTAAGCCAAAGGCACTGCCAAGAACCAGCTGACGTTACTGGAACCCGGAGGGGCAACAGAAGGAACAAGAGGCAATGGAACTACCGAGGACCAGCTGACGATGCTGGAACCCGGATGGGTAGCAGAAGCTACAAGAGCCAATGGCACTACCGAGGACCAGCTGACGGTACTGGAACCCGGTGACTAAGCAGGAGGTACCTGTGCTAGAAAGCACTACCAAGGACCGGCAGGCGTTCCTGGAACTTGGATACCGAGATGGAGGCACCTAAGCCAAAGGCACTGCCGAGAACCAGCTGACGGTGCTGGAACCCGGAGGGGCAGCAGAAGGAACAAGAGCCAATGGCACTACCGAGGACCAGCTGACGGTGCTGGAACCCGGAGGGGCAGCAGAAGGAACAAGAGCCAATGGCACTACCGAGGACCAGCTGATGGTACTGGGACCCGGTTACTAAGCAGGAGGTACCTGTGCCAGAAAGCACTACCAAGGACCAGCAGACGTTGCTGGAACTCGGATTCCGAGAAGGAGGCACCTAAGCCAAAGGCACTGCCGAGAACCAGCTGACTGTACTGGAACCCGGATGGGTAGCAGAAGGTACCCATGAAAAACAAAGTTGCAAGGCCGTGAGCCGGCCGCAGTTACCAAGACCTACAGTCCTACAGGGGGTGCTTGTCCTATTGGCATTACGGAACCAGCATTTATTGCCAGAACCCGCTGCCCACATAGGAAGCACCTAAACTGCAGGCACCATAGAGTCGGCTAACCCAACCACAACACAACAGGACAAAGTATTGGTGGCAAAGTGACATTGACACTACCCGGAAACAGCTGGCGTGCTGGAACTAGGCTGGGCAGGAGGGAGTACCCATGCCAAAGACACTGTCAGGAACCAGCTGGCGGTGCTGGAACCCAGGGTAAATACTACAAACAGTGTGGAGACAGAGGCCTAATTGGAGCATGTTTAAAATCTGTAGTTGTGTGAGTGTGGACAGAGCAGGAGAAATTGCCGGACACACCGCTGGGGATCAGCTGACATTACTGAACCCCAATAACACTGGAGCATATGTTGACTGTGCAGATGGCACTTCTGAGCAGCAACTGGTGGTATTGGAGCCCAGGGTTAATACTACAAACATAGCGGAGCCAGAGGCCTAATTGGATCAAGATTAATATCTGTTGTAGACTACAACTGATTTTAAACTTGCTCCAATTAGGCCTCTGGCTCCACTCTGTTTCTAGTATTTACCCTGGGCTCCAACACCGCCAGTTGCTGCTCAGAAGTGCCGTCTGCACAGTCAACACTTGCTCCTGTGTTATTGGGGTTCAGAAACGTCAGCTGATCCCCTGCTGTGTAAATCCAAACGAATATAACCTCATATCATCTTAAATATTGATCCCTTCACGTACAGAACATTGTACCAATAGAGAAAAAACGAAGGAACAAGATCCCAAAAATTATCAAATTTTATTACACCATAATTAAAAAGTATATATCATAACACCACCATATCTCAATAAATACAATACAGAGTAAAGAAAAGGGGAGGAAGTTACCTCACCCTAGAAACACTAATACATAATTGTGGATAAAGGATAAACTGTATACTGGTTCCCTCCACCTAAATGAGGAGTGGCCTTGACCTATTAATATTATTGCACTAGATGTGCACCCTGTAAGTTAACAACAGGGTGCAACATATCACCATCACAAAAGGTACACAAAGAAAATCACCATATAGAATTGTCAATGTACCTGTAGTCATGCTGCCACCCGGTAGAGGGGACCTGTAACACACCCCGACGCGCATTTCACCGCCTCTGCAGTTTCATCAGGAGGTAAGTAAGCGACATGTCTGGTTTCTTACATAGCTCCTGCATGGATCACAAACCGCCCACAGCTGTGTGCGGCGTGTCACCACCATGTTGTGACGCGGCAAGGGAGGCGGCGCTCAAGACGCGTGTCACAGAGTCACGTGGTCCGGTCATGTGACCGGGCATGTTACTATGCAACGCGAAGCCCTAAAGAACACCAGCCACCCCGCCGCAGCACAGCGCATGCGTGGTGCGCACTCAAGCCTGTGGAATCGGAGGATATCTAAATCCGTTCCCTATGGGTAATGCAATGGAAATCGGCTATGCCTCAAAACCCCCCCCATATATAAAGGATAATATATAAGTAAAGAGGGGGGACAAAGAGAGATATAAATCAATTGATATAGATAAATAGACATATCAGCCCATCATTAAGCTCTAACTAGATCTAATCATGCACAATTTTAGCTACATTTGTAAACATACATAAATAATTAAATAGCCATATGCAGAAAAATAAAAAATATTGCACAATTTATAACTCTGTACACATCCAGTTATACAAGGAAGTATATGTTTTACATATAATCATCAAGTTATCAATATATCATAGCTAATATTGGGAAAAATATACAATATACAAATTTGCATGATGTTATTTTTTTTTATCCAAAGCCATATCTCTCCATCTAGGTCAATAGGGCCAGTTTCTAATGGATCCATAAGTAGGAAGCAGGCTCCCATATGAGGCACAGAAATCAGAACTTCAGTGTGCTGATATGTACTAAAAAAGATTTTTTTAAAAAACACATATAATCAACACTAGACACACTCAAAAATAAACAATTAAAATTTGCGCTTACTATAAAAAGGACTTGAAGCTCAATGTTTCTTTAAGGCCCTTCGGGGCACATGTATCTAGCACTACCATCAATTTAGTTTCTTTTTTGAGCAATTCCTTTTTGTAATCGCCCCCCGAATGCCTAATTGTACCCTATCTATTCCTTTCACCTTAAACCATTTGGGGTCACTTTTATGACAAGCACGAATGTATTTAGGTATAGTTTTTAAAATGGTCAGATCTTGCACCGTTGCTGCATTTTTAATGTCTCTCACATGTTCGAGAATCCTAATTCTCAATTGTCGAGTTGTCATTCCAATATATATGAGCCCACAAGGGCAAGTAGCATAGTATACAGCCATGTCTGTAGTACATGTAACATGGTGTGTGATGTTGTATGTCCTCGTGGCCTCACTATTATTGAAAGTGAATGCCCTTTCAACATATTTGCAAGCTGAGCAATTGCCACATTGAAAGCTTCCCCACCTGGGACCAATTCTTTCTGAAAAAAATGATTTCTGTGGGGCCACATAGTGGCTCCTAGTGAGAAGATCCTTCAAATTTTTCGATCGTCTCCAAGTAACACATGGATGGATTGGTAAAACATTACATAGATCTTCATCAGCCCTAAGAATTGGCCAATGTTTACGGAGTATATCCATAATATCCGTCCACCTTGAATTAAAAGTAGTTATAAGGCGTACTGGTTGTTCTTCTATTGTCGTCTTTTGTTTATGTGCTAATAGCTGATTCTAGATGTTAGTTGGGCTCTCCTATATCCAGCCCTGATTGTTTTGTGATTATACCCTCTTTGTTGGAGATTAGAAGAAAGAGTCTTAGCCTGTTTCTGAAATTTGATGTCATCCGAACATATACGCTTCATGCGCAGGAATTGAACCACCGGTATCGTCCTAACCGTCTGTGGATGATGTGCTAAGGTGGCATGAAGGAGAGAGTTTGTTGCTGTGTTTTCCGAAAAACATCAGTTGTGATAAAGTTGTATTGATCAACCTCCAACATAACGTCCAAAAACTCAATTTTTTCCTTACTGTATTTGAAAGTTAATTTGATGTTTAATTGGTTATCATTCAATTCTTCCATAAATGAGTTTAAGGAGGTTTCTGAACCTTGCCAAATAAACAATATATCATCGATATAGCGGGACCATGAGATTACGGCAGGGAAGTCCTCCAAATTATATACAATTTCTCTTTCCCACAGCCCCAGGAACAGATTAGCATACGAGGGCACACAAGTCGCCCCCATAGCTGTGCCCTGGAGCTGTAGGAAAAATCTATCCTTGAAAGTAAAAAAATTATGTGTCAAACTATATTTTAATAAATCCAAAATAAAATTAACCAAATTATTATCCAAATCAGTCATATTTAGAAAGGACCTCGATGCTGCAATCCCATGGTCATGACATATCGATGTATATAAAGACTCAACATCACATGTTACTAAGAACATGTCATGTTCTAATTGTATGCCATTGAGTCATTTCAAGATATCAGTTGTATCTTTAATATATGATGGCAAGGTTTCAACACATCGCTGTAAGTAGAAGTCAATGAACCTACAAACTCTCTCGTTCAAACACCCTATCCCCAAGACGATCGGGCGGCCCGGTGGGTCATTCAAATTTTAATTCTAGTGGGAATGTGGACAGAGCAGGAGAAATTGCCAGACACACAGCAGGGGATTAGCTGACATTACTGAACCCCAGTAACACAGGAGCAAGTGTCGATTGTGCAGACGGCACTTCTGAGCAGCAACTGGCGGTGTTGGAGCCCAGGGTAAATACTAGAGACAGAGTGGAGCCAGAGGCCTAATTGGAGCAAGTTTAAAATCAGTAGTAGTGTGAATGTGGAAAGAGCAGGAGACATTGCCGGACACACAGCAGGGGAGCAGCTGACGTTACTGAACCCCACTAACACAGAAGCTAGAGTTTTTCTCTCTGCAGACGGCACTTCCGAGCAACAACTGGCGGTGTTGGAGCCCAGGGTCAATCACGGAGTAGGCTGAGGCCTACTTGGAGCAAGTTTAAAATCTGATGTAGTTTGAATGTGGAGGGAGCAGGAGATATTGCCGTACACACAGCAGGGGAGCAGCTGGCGTTACTGAACCCCACTAACACAGAAGCTAGTGTTTTTTTCTGTTCAGACGGCACTTCTGAGCAGCAGCTGGTCGTGTTGGAGCCCAGGGATTACAGTTCAGGTGGTAGAAGCATGAACACAACAGGAGACCTGGATACTGTTGCCAACCAATTATTTAATCTGGAAGAGGATTGGCAAATTCAGGCGAGATCCAGGCCTTGTTCATTTTCAGAAAAGTAAGCCGGTCAATATTATCGGAGAATAGTCGCATGCGACGGTCTGTTAATACACCACCTGCGGCACTAAAGACGCGTTCCGATAATACACTAGTGTGGCGCCCCTGAGGCTCAGTCGCCACAGAGGTACTGCACCTTCTTCTAAGGTGTGGTGCCCCACCATCCAGGTAAGTTGGGGGCTCCTGACCACGCTCCAACACTCGCACCCCACACAATAGAGTAGTTCAGCAAAACCACATTGCGGCTCCTTGCTTAGAGAGAAGCAGAGCACCTTTGGGGGTTCCCTGCTTGGAACACTAAACGTGCTGGGAGGTGGGTGGAGTTTAGAACACATAAAAGAGCGGGATGGTTTAGGATTACAGTTCAGTCAGTCGGGGAGAAGGAGAGTCTGAGAGAGGAAGCTACTCGGAGAGGAGTGGGGATCCCCGGAAGAGGGATGGAGAAAGGAGTGCTGCAGCTGCCTCAGTGATCTGAGCCAGCTGGCACGGGAAAGGAAAGGAGAAAGACATTGAACTCAAGCCTGTGCTTCCATAGGAAAGAAAGACAAGTACGGAACGTAGGAGTAAAAGGGAACACAGAGGACGTGGGTTAGAGGAAGAACCCTGCCTAGAAGTTCTAAACGCAAGGCCGGGGCCCGGTCCCCGAGGTTGTATGGACACTAATGGTTCTGCAGCAGACACCGGTGGAGTAGTGGGCTGTAAATGCACTACTCCCATTTAAGACTTGAGGGCACAACAGCAACACGGATAGAGAGCCGGGACTTAGGAGTAGAGAGTCCCCGAAGCAGGCTACAGCTGTCTGCCGTACAAGTAGAGTTCTTGGGAACATCGGTCAGGAGGAACTCCAGTGTAACTCAGTACTAGGAGATCTTCACACTTAAAGGCGCTATAGAGGAGACGTTCAGAAAAGGCACATAAGTTGGCGGAGCATAGAAGGGAGCATTCCATCTTGCTTGGAGGTTGACTGAGTCCCTGACCCGGAGGACACCGCACAGAAGCGGGCACTACAGACTGTGAGTAAAGCTTTGGAACTACATGCCATGGTGTCCTCCATTCCTTCTTGCGTCTGTCCACCTGGCACTGCTACATCCCCTGCGCCAAACACTACACTGCCCTGGGACAACAGCCCTGCCTGTGGAGGGCTATAACATCATTGCTGCACCACACCATCTGTCCCGGAGGATCTGTCTGCAGCGTCGGCTTAACACCTCCCTTGTCGAACACCACAGATGGTGTCACAAACTATTCATTTAACTACATTCCACCATTCACAACTTCCCCTATTAATTGGGAGCCCAGGGCCATGGTCCGGGTCACCGCTGCTGTGACACCTCCCGCTGATACCGGCCCGGTACCGAGTACCCGACAGCCCTGGGAGGGTGACCCACTAGCAGCAGGGCAAGCCAGCACCTCCAATGCATACTGGCTAAGCTCTGGCCAAGTATCCAGCTTAGATACCCAAAACTTGAAGGGGGAAGAGCCGTCTGCGAGTACATTGAGAGGGCAAGACATGTAGTCTGTCACATCTGACGGAAACGTTGCCTCCTGCTGACTGGAGCCGTCTGTGATGGTGTAGACATTTGTGGCGGGCACACAAAATTTTTCCACATTTTGGCCATACTGGTCTTGCCTTGTGCTGAGGTGCTGCTTCTGCTCCCTCTTTGTTAGAGAACAACAGGAGTTTGTAGAATAAAACATGGTCTTTATTTCCATATACAAAAGATAAAATTGTATCACACATGCATAGACAATGAATTCAATATACACACCAAAACCGGAACATGTGATGTTGCGTTCACCATAGGTAACAACCACAGTGGGTTAATCCCCAATTGCCAATCCCCCATGCCCCAAGCTCAAAGCATGAAGTCCCATTGTGAAAATAATTAGTGGTGCCATAACTGGACCCAGCTATCTATATAGCCTCTGTAGTCCTGCTTCAAATATAAGCAGGCACTATATGCAGGTAAACACTCAAATGGGAAAAGGTGGAAAAGGCAGGACAAGGGGCGACCAGTAATACTCACATCCAGGAGCGCAGCCACCACAGCCCGGGACACCCCCCATCGCGAGCTCTAAAATCCATGAGCGTAATACTGGGATAAACTGTGAAAAATACAGAACAAACAATTAGTATAACCAATACCAGATTCATCGTAACATTGACACCGGATGTACACACACCCTTTAAGTGCACTTAACCGCTCCACTGTGAGATATTAGAGAGCTCTTTGTGCAGAGCTTCCTCCACTGCCTCGATGCACAGAGCTGCTTTGTAAAGCACTAGCAGCACTACTCTCGGGTGGAATGGAGAACATGATGGAATGCACCAGTGTGTCTTTGTACTCCTGCATTTTACGCTCCCGGTTCAACGGTGTTATGAGGCTTTGCAAGTTGTCCCGGTAGCGAGGATCTAGGAGGGTGTACACCCAATAATCAGCCGTGTTGAGAATGTGTGCGAAGCGGCGGTCGTTTCTCAGGCACTGCAGCATGAAATCAACCATGTGCTGCAGACTCCCAACTGGCCAAGAAACGCTGTCCCCTGCTTGAGGCGTCATCTCTGCCTGCTCTGCATCACCCCACCCTCGCTCTACATACTGACTACTAGATCATTGTGTACCTCCCTCCTCTGGAGAGATGTCTTCCTCCTCCATTGACTCCTCCTCATCCTCCTCATAAAGTGTCCCCTGCCTAGGCCTTTGTGAGGAACCACGTTGCACAGACTGTCCAGAAGCAGATGGCATTTTTGACTCCTCATCCTCCACCTCTTCCAAAACCTCCTCCCTTAGTGCTTGCAGTGTTTTTTGAAGCAGGCAGATAAGGGGGACAGTCATGCTGACTAGTGCATCATCTGCACTCGCCATCCGCGTGGAATCATCGAAGGCACGCAAAACGTGGCAGATGTCCTTCATAGAGGCCCACTCAGTGGTGGTGAATAGAGTTGAGCGAAACGGGTCGAAAAAATTCAAAAGTTGCCGACTTTCACCAAAGTCGGGTTTCATGAAACGAAACCCGACCCTAGCGTGAGGTCGGCCACGAGGTCGGCGACTTTAGCGCCAAAGTTGCGTTTCAAAAGATGCTTTAGCGCCCTTTTTCAGCCAATCAGGAAGAACGGACACTGTGGGCAACGTGATGACATAGGCTGCGGTCACCACCATCTTGGAGAAGGGCATGCAAGTGATTGGCTTGCTTTGTGTGGCATCACAGGGGGTATAAAAGGGCAGGGACGCCAACCGCCATGTTACTCATGCTGATCTCAGAATAGGGAGAGCTGCTGAAGCTGTTGATTCTGTAGGGAGAGCGTTAGGAAGGCAAAAAGAAAAAAAAACTGATTCTGCTGCTAGCGCTTTTCACTGTAGTTACTGTGCAGTGAAAGGTGAAGATTTTTGCTTTTGTGCAGCAGCGCTGGTTGTGATTAGCCTGCCTTTTAAGGCTAGCTGCATTGCTGTGTGCACACTGGTGTTCAAACAGCTTTTTTAAAAGCAATCCAAATTGTATTGTTTTGTCCTGGTGAGGTAGTGAGCGTTCATTTTTTCACACACCGTAAAATGGTGTACGCTCCTCACACAGTACCATGTAACGCCTGTTATCACGGCCAAATTGAAGCTATCTACGTGTGTGACTCTGTAAGGAAAAGTCGAGGAGTTTGTCCGTTCTTACAGACCTACACCAAATAGTTTTGTCCGTTTTTCAAACTGTTTAGTATATTTGCTGTTTGATTACATTCAAAACTAGAGAGAGATAGCGTGTGTCAGTCCATATGCAAAAACACGGAGCTTGACAATTTTACATACACCGTACAGCAGTGTACATGCACGCTCCTCTCTCAGTACCGTGTAACGGCTGTTATCATGGCCAAATTGAAGCTATCTTCGTGTGTGACTCTGTAAGGAAAAGTCGAGGAGTTTGTCCGTTCTTACAGACCTACACCTTATAGTTTTGTCCGTTTTTCTAACAGTTTAGTATATTTGCTGTTTGATTACATTCAAAACTAGAGCGAGACAGCGTGTGTCAGTCCGTATACAAAAACACGGAGCTTGACAATTTTACATACACCGTACAGCGGTGTGTGACTCTGTAAGGAAAAGTCGAGGAGTTTGTCTGTTCTTACAGACCTACACTCTAGGGAGATTCCAATTCTGCCCAATTCTATATACACCTTGTAGTTTGTCATACACTAGGCAATTTCTGCCGGTCACATTGCGGTGTTATAGACACAGGGCCTGACAGAATCCAACTGTGTCCTGAAGTGTAGAGAGATTCCAATTCTCCACAGTCCTCTATCCACCTTTCTTACAACATCCAGAATCTGCCTGTCACATTGCGGTGTAAAATAAGCAGGGCCTGACAGAATCCAACTGTGTCCTGAAGTCTACAGAGATTCTAATTCTCCCCTTGTTTACAGTACCATATAGTTGGTGGTTTTTTTGGGTACATTTTCCCCAAAAATGAGGAAGTGTGGTGGAAGAGTCCGTGGAAGTGGGCGGGGGTTGGCAGCTGGTAATGATGGTGTTGGTGTTGGTGGTGGATCTGCTGGTAGTGGCAAAAGCAAAATAGCACATAATGCAGGAGGTGTTGAGCCTGCGTCATCGCCTGGCTCCACAAGGCCTCGAAGGCTCCCTTTTCTGGGAGTAGGTAAACCGCTTTTAAAGCCGGAGCGTCAAGAACAAGTTTTGGCTTATATTGCTGACTCAGCCTCCAGCCTCCAGCTCTATCGCCTCCTCTTCTGAAGTTTTAAAAAATAAAAGCACTGAGTCATCATTGGAGGCTCATGTTCATGAACCACACCTTTCCTTGTGTCCTTCACTCCAACCAAATTGAAGGATGCGGCAGGCCACATACCATGCCTTGGTTATCAAGTCAAATCGTGAATTACCCAGGCAAAGATGAATCTGACATGGAGTGTACTGATGCACAGCCAGTGATAGATGATTCTGCTGGTACATTCACTCAGAGCACTACATTGTCCTCGCAGTGTACTGAGCCAGAATCTGACCCAGATGAAACTCAGGTGCCCCTTCCCGCATACTATACCACCATACAAGGTGACACAGAGGAAGGTGCACACGACATTGAAGAGGAGGTGATGGATGACCCAGTTGTTGACCCAGATTGGCATCCATTGGGGGTAGAGGGTGCCGCTGCCAGTAGCTCAGAAGAGGAGGAGGAGCATCCGCAGTGGGCATCGACATCGCAACAGCTGTTATATGGCAGGCCCGGAGCAGTCAAAAAAAGGATTACAAAAACCAAAAGAGTTGCAGGACAGCTTGGCCAGACGGTCAAAATAGCACAGCGTGCAAGGCCTCAAAATGTCTTCCATAGTAGAAAGAGTGCAGTGTGGCACTTTTTTGAACAAAATCCCCATGATCAGGCAAAGGTTATCTGTAAGAAGTGCGCAAAGACCTTTAGCCGAGGGAAAAATCTGAGAAATTTGAATACCAGTTGCATGCTAAGACATTTAACCACCATGCACTTGCAAGCGTGGACGGACTACCAAAACTCACATACCACATGTGCTACTGCACCGAATGAAGGTAGTCAGCAACGCTACATTGTTTCCCCCACTGTAAGTCCACCGGTTAGCACACCGCCAGCAGCAAATGTTGAGGTGTCGTCTCAAGGGCAAATCAGTCAAGGAATCACACTGTTATTGCAACGAAAGACTGAATCTAGGCCATCAGAAAGAACACCAACTCCATCACCATCATCAACCCTCTCTCAGTCCGCCATGTCCACCGCTAGTTCCACCATATGCAGCTCTCAAGTCCAGCTCACCCTACCAGAGACTATGAGTAGGACAAGAAAATACTCATCCTCTCATCCGCGTACACTGGGTTTGAATGCCCACATTGCCACATTAATCTCATTAGAGATGATGCCCTATCGGTTGGTTGAAAGCACAGCTTTATGCGAACTCATGGTCTACGCAGTACCACGCTATGACCTACCCAGTCGCCACTTCTTTTCTCGCAAAGCCATCCTAGCACTCCACCTTCATGTGAAAGACAGTATTGTTCATGCATTCAAGCAATCAGTGAGTGGAAAGGTGCACCTCACAACTGATGCATGGTCCAGTAGGCATGGCCAGGGCCGTTACGTGTCCATCACTGTGCACTGGGTTAATGTGGTGGATGCAGGGTCCACAGGGGACAGCTGTGATGGCACAGTGCTGCCTAGCCCACGGTATAGCAAACAGTTGGCTGTAGGCGTTCGACCCTCCTCCTCCTCCAGAAGCGAAAGCTCGTCCACAGAGCGCAGTTGCACAAGCACTGCATCCGCAGCTGACAGTGGTGCACACGATGTGTCCCTCTATCAATCAGCTAGTGGAAAGCATCAGCAGGCTGTGTTGCAGATGATGTGTTTGGGCGACAGACACACAGCTGTTATGATTGAGTCACCGAGGAGGAAAAAACAACACAAGCTCAGCCCAGAAAATCAGAGAGGTTGAAAACTAGCGGATTGCAGACCCCTGATCCTATCAGACAACTAGCAGTAGCCGTGGAGTGTTCCTACGGTGATCCTAGACACCTCGTCACAGCCGGAGATCTAAATAAGCCTAAAGAGAGAAAAGGGAAAAACTGACTGCCCCAGAGCAGACCCCAAAGCAATAGGCAGCCCCCAACATATAATGACGGTGAAGCAATATGAAAACACTAACACAGATAGAAAGATAGGTTGAGCAAACGATGGGGCCCAAGCTAACTAAAAAGGCCAGGACAGAAAAGCTGCTGTCTGCAATCCGAGAAAGCCCTGCTAAAAATATTACCAACACAACTGATAAGCAAAAGGACCCTGAAGTCACTAGACTTCAAACCCCATATCAGCACTCAGAATATTCTGGAAGCAGAGCAAAAGAGAACACTGATCAAGGAAAAAGAATCCAGCACACCCCCGGCCGGGGATGGCTGAACTCAAAAAACAAGGTAAACAAAACCAAAACTAATAAGTTCAATAGCAGAGCAAAAACTTATCTTTGGGAAGCAGGAATCAGACTGGTCTCCAAGAATCCAGCAGAGAAATCACCAGCGACTCAGAAGGGCGTCGGCTGCCTTATATCCAGTCTGTAGTTCCCGTTACCCAGTCACAATCCACCTGATCAGGTGTTTGGTTTTTTTCATCCAAATCAGCCTCACTACCTTCCTTGACCAGAAGAGGGAGATCCTCGGACACAAAAGATGAATGAACAGATGAGCTCATAACACACGGCGGAGGTACTGGCCGACTACTTTCAGCGACAAACTGAGTCATGGCTGGGCAGTCTACATCTTGAGGCAGGCAAGGTAGTTAGTGATAACGGCCGGAATTTTGTGGCAGCCATAGCCCTTTCAAAACTCAGACATATACCTTGCTTGGCTCACACCTTGAACCTGGTGGTGCAGTGCTTCCTCACTAATTATCCGTAGTTAACAGGCCTGCTCCATAAGGTTTGAAGACTGTGCTCGCACATCCGCCGGTCACCGGTACACTCCAGTCGTATGCAGAAGCTGCAGCGATTGCTCCACCTTCCCAAGCACCGCCTAATTATCGACGTTGCAACAAGGTGGAACTCCACCCTGCACATGGTTGAGTGGCTGTGCGAACAGAGGCAGGCCGTAATGCATTTGAGGGAGGATACACGGGCAGGCACTTTGAGGGCAGACATGGAGTTGACAAGTGTGCAGTGGTCGAAGCTGAAAGACCTCTGTAAAGTCCTTCAATGCTTTGAGGAATGCACACGGCTGGTAAGCGCAGACGACGCCATCATAAGCATGAGCATCCCACTTATGCGTCTGCTCATGCAAACTTTGACGCACATCAAGGAGCAGGCGTCTGCAGCCGAGGATGATGAGGAAGAGGAGGGAAGCCTTGATGACAGTCAGCCATTGTCTGTTCAGGGAACTGTCATGGACGAGGTGGAGGAAGAAGAGGAGGAGGATGATGATGATGGGGATGATTATTTAGGGGAGGAGGATGCTTCTCGTGGAGCAAGAGAAAATGTTGGCGTGGCAAGGTCTGGTACTGGGTTAGTGCGTGACTGGAGGGATGTGGATTTGCCTGAAAGTGCTCCTCCACCCAGCACTCGCAGTGCATCATTGACACCGGGAACATTGGCCCACATGTCAGATTATGCCTTGCAGATCCTAAAAAGGGACCCCCGCATTGCCAAAATGATGAACGATGATGACTACTGGTTGGCCAGCATCCTGGATCCACACTATAAAGGCAAATTCCAAAACATCATGCCACAGGAGAACCTTGACCTAATATTGTCTAACAAACAAGCAACTCTGGTAAACCGGTTGGTTGAGGCATTCCCAGCACACAGCAGCGGTGATGGTTCTCACACGAGCCATAGGGGCCGGGGGCAACTTGGAAGAGGTGGTGGTGGTGCACACATCAGAAGTGGCGTTGGAGATAGGGGTTTCATGACCATGTTGTGGACTGATTTTTCAAGTCCCGCTCACACGACTGGTAATACTGCATCAATTGAAAGTGACAGGAGACAGCACTTGTCAACTATGGTTACAAGCTACTTTTCCTCCCATATCGATGTTCTGCCTCACAGGTCATTCCCATTTGACTATTGGGCAGCTAAACTGGACACCTGGCCTGAATTGGCACAATAAGCCATACAGGAGCTCGCATGCCCAGCTGCAAGTGTGCTATCGGAAAGAGTCTTCAGTGCTGCTGGATCAATCCTGACAGAAAAAAGGACCCGTCTGTCAACCCAAAATGTGGATGATCTAACCTTCATTAAAATGAACCATACATGGGTTTCCAAGGATTTTGTCACACCTTACCCTGATGACACATAGGTTGACAGTAAAATGGCTTTCTTTGGTCCGCCTTTTTTCTGGGACTTGACCAATTTCGCCTTTAGCAGCAGGTGAATGTCCCACATCAACATATGCCATTTTATAAACCTCCCTAACTGGGCTGCCTCCTCCCCCCATGGCTGGGGTCACCACCTAGCACACGCAACCGTGCGAGTGCCGTTGCCCTGGACAGGTGGGTGGGCTGACTCTTGGGCACGGGCACTGGCACAGGGTCCCTCATAGTGCAATCAAGTGTCTCTGATGGTGGGGGTGCACACCCGCCGTCAGACACACCGCCGTACTTTGAGGGGCCAAGTGCCAGTACCGACGCCCACGAGTGGGCCCCCCTTGCTTGGGCAGGGCACAGGCAATTGCAATGCTTACCTCTCCCTGCTCCTCCGCTGTGTAGTCTGGGCTGTCAAATCCTTCACTGGGACAGCCACTACAAATTTGATGGACTGATAGAAGATGATGGTTAAGACGTAGCTATGCCCTTTCCCACTGTCCGGGATCTAGCTTCAGATGATCAATGGCTTCCATTTCTTATGGACGTCGACTCACAATGAGATGCAATGGTGGTTTCTCATCAGCTTTCACAGTTTTCCAACCCACAGACGTGTGACAGTGACATTCCAGCGCACATTTTTAAATGTGCCCTCTCATGCCTATCCAAATGAATCGCCTACAGCCTGTGGCTTCTGTCTTTTGCACTCCAAAGTTACGTGACAGAGCATGATTGTTATGATTGAGTCACCGTAGGAGGCAAAAATAGAAATGCTAGCTAAGTCCAGAAAACCAGAGAAGTTGGCAGCTAGGACAGATTTCCAGGAGTATGAGGAGGAGTCAATGTGTACAGACTGGATTCCTGCAATCCTTGGAGTTGGCAGAACACGTACAGCGCCACTCTCAAGATCTGTACCCGGCTCCACAACATTGATCCAATGGGCAATGAGGGAAAGGTATCGTCCCTGTCCATGGTTACTGGTCCACGCATCGGTGGTCAGGTGGACCTTGCTACTGATGGCGTTTAGTAGCGCATGTTTAATTTTTCCCTCCACATGCTTTCGCAGGGCAGGGACGGCTTGCCTGCTGAAATAAAAGCGGCTGGGCACGGTGTATTGTGGGTCTGCCAATGCCATGAAGTTACGGAAGGTGTAAGTCTCCACCAGCCTGAATGAGAGCATTTCAACGGCCAGTAGTTTGGCAATGCCAGCATTCAGAGATTGTGCTCGGGGATGGTTTGCCGAGTATGGCCCCTTTTCTCCCATGCCTGTGCTACCGATGGCTGTAGAGTGGCCTGGGAGTGTGAGGATGACAGGGAACGTGGTGCTGTGGGTGGAATGTCACTGGGTCTCTGGACAACAGTGCCAGAGGTTCTTCCATGGCGATCCTGTGAGAAAGCCGAACCAGCTGTGTGTGAGCTGGAGGAAGAGGCTGCAACACGTGCTGAAGAGGTGGTAGGTGGTGCTGTAGGTTGAAAACAAGTTCAAAACCTTCATAACTATAAAACGTGGTCAGGAACCAGTTAGACAACAATCATAGTTCCCCCACCAGAAATTAGGACTGATTGGATAACAGTGGAGTACTCCCAGTAGCATGCTGTAGGTTGGCCTACGTCTTCAGTGTGTCTTTGTAACTCCACCACGTGCTTGGTCCGCACATGTTTCCACATATTTGTGGTATTGAGGTTGCTGACACTTTTCCCTCCTTTGATTTTCTGATTACACAGCTTGCATTTGACAAAGCAAATGTCATCTGCAACTGTGTCAAAAAAGGACCACGCACTGCAAGTCCTGGGAGTGCCCGTTTTGGGTTTTGGAAGAGGAATGCTCCTAATGGGTGCCGAAGTGGAGGCTACAGGCAACCAAGTCTGCCCCCTCCCTCTCCCTCCTGTTTTGGCCGTCCGGGGAATCTCTTCCTCACAGCTGCTCCCACCACCTTCTTGTTCCTCACGCCATGATGGGTCAAGGACCTCATCATCTACACTCCCCTCAAACACCTGCTTCTCCTGGGTAGTCCCGCCAGCACAGTACGCACCAGAAAGTGGCACCTGAGTCTCATCATCTGATGCGTACTGAGGTGTGCTGACCATAGGCACTGGCCCACCCACCTCTTCAGATTCAGAGGGACAAAGCAGTTGCGCATCACTGCATACTCCCTCTTCTTCACATTCTAGAATGCTGCTTGGCTGGCCCCCTCTTTCCAAGCCAAGAGATTCAGAGAACAGAAGTAGAGATGGCTCCTGTCCAGGGCTCTCTGACTGCCTGGGCAATATGGCAGGTGGTGAAGAGACAGATGGTTGCTCTTCAGTGCTCTGGCCCTGAGAGGATGTGGAAGTAATTGAAGTCGATGCGTTAGTTGCCATCCATCTGACAACGGCTTCAATTTGTTCATCCCGCAGCAGTGGGGTACGGTGATGTCCTACAAAGCTGCGCATAAAGGACTGTTCCCTGATAAAACTGGGGGATGCTGAGTCACTGGTGCCCGCAGCAGGCACAGAATCCCCACGTCCTCTCCCTGCTGAAACTCCACGCCCACGACCACGTGCCTTACTCCCTGCCTTCTTCATCTTGGTAGACAGATAAAGATAGGCAGAAAAGTAAAAAGGGGGGGCTTAGTGTGCTTATTCCTGAACAGCTGCTAACAGGTATAAGAAACAATAATTTTATAAAGTGTGTGGACTACACTTAAATATGAGCTAATGTGGCCTACACAACTGTCAAGTGGAGTGTTTGGTGAACTTTATTTACGTGTTTTTTTTTCAAAAAAACAAAAAGGATGTGACCAAAGATGTGAAAGCGATAGTATCACAAACTTTTTGGAGCTATTACAATGCAGGAAGGTAACCTACAATGCAATAGATGAGGCTCCAAAAAAATAGGCTAATACTAATCTGGCTGGGGCTGCAGGGCACAAGCCAAAAAAAATGCTCCTCTATCTACTCCTATATAGTGTTTGCAACCAATCTAGCTGGATACAGATGGAAGCACACTAATAGGAGAAATTCAGGAAAAATAAGCAGCACTACAGCAAAAAAGAACAATGTATGAGGCAGTGATGCACGCTGAGCGGACTACAACCAGAGGTGGCTGCAGAACACACTACAGCGTGAGCTGCACTCACACATACGGACCTCACAGACAGCCGTGAACAGTGCAGAGAACTGTGCACTAGCACTGAAAGGCTGCAGAAAGACTCCGCTGTCTACTCCTATATAGTGTTTGCAACCAATGTAGATGGATACGGATGGATGCACACTAATAGGAGAATTAATGAAAAATGAGCAGGAATAAAACAAAAATAAATATGTATGAGGTAGTGACGCATGCTGAGCGGCCTACAACCAGAGGACACACTACAGCATGAGCTGCACTCACACAGACCTAGCAGACAGCTGTGAACAGCGCTGCAAGGCAAAAGAAAGCTTCTCACAGGGGTTGCTAAACTAGCCTGGGTAAAGCACAATCTAGCAAATCGATATTTCTAACTGTCCCTCAGAGTCACAAGAGCAGCATCCTGTCCCTAACTAAATTCACAGCAGAGTGAACCCAGAATGGCGGCGGCTTTTATAGTGCATCATGACATCATTTCAGCAGCCAATCACTGCCATGCCATTAGTTAACATGCCTACATGCCTAACAGGATGTGCCCACACTTCTTAGGATTCCTCATTGGCTGAATCAAATCAAACTGGCTCCTAGCATTATGGGAACTTCTGATTCCGGTATTCGATATGCTAAAAGTATCGGAACTCAGTATCGGAATTCCGATACCGCGAATATTGGCCGATACCCGATATTTGCGGTATCGGAATGCTCAACACTAGTGATAATTGCTGCATCAATGCTTCTTCATATGGCTGCCCAAGCAGCATTACATGACAGATGGAGTCATTCCAGATCATGTTTCTCCGCGGCAGATCAGTGCAAGATTTTTTGTATGGTTTAGCCTTGTAACTTTTTTGCCTATGGTTGCAACTGTATGTTACATGTGGCATCTCTCAATTTTAGGCTGCAGTGCTCATAATTCTGCACTGTTATATCCATTTACTGTACAATCTATTTCAGTGGTCTTCAGGCCATAACTCTGCGCATACCCCCAAATCCTTGGCTGGCAAGGCATGTTGGGAACTTTGTGATTTCACAATGCTGAGATCTTACTTTTCAGGCCCCAGAACTTTATATCTGAGCTTCAAACACAAATGTAATACATTTAAAACAAGCAGAGCTGTGGTATCAAGCATGGGGGTTAAGCAAAGCAACAGCCTGAACTTCTGATGAGCCGGCACATTGATTTCAGTATCTTGACTTTTGTGCACTTGAAGGTGTTTTACATATTGATGACTGCTCCTTAGGATGGGACATCAATAGAGTTGACTCATCAATACTAGATTGGTAGAGTCCAACATTGTAAGGGGATGCCAGAACTGTAGTCATGGCAAGAGACACTAAAGCACTAAAGCAACGGCCCTTCTTCCAAACGACCCCCAGTAATGGAGACACAGCCCAGGATAACTTGAACGTTTTCTTTACATAGAACTTCACACATGAGATCCACAGTTGGCACATCATGGAATTCACATTCAACTTTACTTGCTTCCTCAGCTTTCCCTACTTTGCTGGTGCTTCTGTACGGCACATATCCGGACCGGACCGTCTTAGACTGCGTCCCAACTTCTTCCTGGCCCAACCTCGCCATGATGACAATTCCTTCTGCCTGTTTCGCCCCAGACTCAAAATCATCAGCCACCCGGTTTGTTTGCCTCTGGAAAAGCATTTGACCCGTCTGTACCGTTCCCTGCAAAGCTCCAATTTCCTTCTGTTCCTCACTCCAACCGACTCCGACCCTAAAGGCGTCCACCCAGGCTATGAGGCTATGAATTTCCACACACAAAGGGTCCAGCTCCCGAAAAGGTGGTAGCTCCGTCAGCTGATGACTCCGCGGCCAAGGCAACTCTGCAGGCGGACAGATGGAGACCTCCATCGATACCTTGCTGGTCTTACTAGGCTGTGCTCCCACTCTCTCCTGCCACCACTTCTACTCAATGGGGCCCATGCCCTTGCAGCTACGGGCGCAAGAGTGCTGCATCGTGGTCGGTTCAAGTTCACAAAATGGCATTGCACAGCTTCTTCCGGGATTTTCTTCTGAGTCCCACCCATTCCCAGGGAGATCCGCCTCTGATAACTCCAGTCAGTGATGTTTTCTCTTCTTCATCCGCACCCATCAGAGGCGGACCAGGGCATACTGACAGGACAGTTTTGGCACCATAAGCCGACAGCAATGCCCACGAAGTACGTGGTTGTCGTTGTTTACTCCTTCTCCGCCATCTCCCGCCAATTCCACAGCCTCCATCTTGGTCATAGTAGTGATGTCAGACTTTCTATTTAAATAAGCCAAGTCCATCTCAGTAGTCAAGTCCGGTGTTGTCACAAAATCGGTAGTATCCAAATCCAGTGTTTCATCCACAAATTCTTCTCCAGATACAGCAACCACTTGCTCTTTTTCCCGGTCATCTTCCAGGGGCACAGTAGTCGCGCACACATCATCAACTATTCTTTCTGCGGGTTCTCCGTACTGCGAGGTAGTCGCATCCTGCCGACTACTCCAAATATAAGGTAAGGCCAGGACTGTAATCATGGCCAGAGACACTGAAGCATCTGTGCCCCGACCTTCCCTCACAGAAAAATGTAATCCGCTGCTTAGAGTACCTGCGTCTCCGGGTTCAGGTCACCAGAACTGGTGCAGGAAATTTATATCTGAGCTTCAAACACAAATGTAATACATTTAGAACAAGCAGAGCTGTGGTATCAAGCATGGGGGTTGAGCAAAGCAACAGCCTGAGCTTCTGATGAGATGGGACATTGATTTCAGTATCCAATAAAGAATATATCTTGACTTTTTGTGCACTTGAAGGTGTTTTACATATTGATGACTGCTCCTTAGGATGGGTCATCAATAGAGTTGACTGTCTTAGACTGCTTCCCAGCTTCTTCCTGGTCTAACCAACCAATGATGAGAATTCCTTCTGCCTGTTTTGCCCCAGACTCAAAATCATCAGCCACCTGATTTGGTTGCCTCTGGAAAAGCATCTGACCCGTCTGTACCATTCCCTGCGAAGCTCCAACTTCCTTCTGTTCCTCATTCCAACTGACTCCAGCCCTAGAGGCATCTGCCCAGGCTATGAGTCGCGACATCTTCTTCTTACTGTACTGGCCCATTGCAATGATGCCCAGTGGCCTTGGATAACATGGGCTGCCGCTGCTTAATGTTACGGGTCTGCCAATCCGTCCTTGGCCTATAGCCCATGTGGAAACTTCGGGCACCCTGGCCATGTCTGACTAACTTCCCTTTTGCTCTAACCTTAACTCTCGGCAGCGCCTCCTACACTTAACCTTATACTATCTACTAACTGTTCTGTACATTAGAGTGCCCCCTCTAGTGTCCACCCAAAAGTTCTACGCTTTCCCTATACTGTACAGAAAACATGGTGACCATTATCACACAATATACAATGAGGAAAATGAAAACACAGCAATGGTAATACCCAGAAGTGGTAGAAGTACCATATCATACATTAGGTAGTACATAGAACATGTAGCAATACCAGTACACAAAAATGCATAAATACAGCAATGAACATTATTAAACCAACTCCTTTACAACATCTTGCACTAGGAGTTGAGCTACAGTATCAGGAATGGCCACTGCATAGTGGGGGGAGCTGTAGTGTTCCGCCTCTTTACACCGTGTGCATCCAGCCACAGTGGGAGCTGAATGGTGGGGGTGTCTGCTGTTAGACCCCCACTGATCTAATATTGATGGCCAAACCCAGTCCTGACAATCCCTGATTTCGACGCTCGCACCTACTGATCTGATATAACTGTATTATGGACACGTGCGTTATATATATCCTCTGAAGTGGATTTTGTATTTGGATGTATTATATGATGTATAGTTAACCCTATAAGAACATTTTCTCCACTTTCTTATCGGGCAGACTAAGTTACTTGTATTTGTGCATTTGGGGTCCTCCCGCTCGCTCTCCAGGGGCTCCAGATCTCCATGATCTTGCCAAGTCCAACCCCGCAGCCTCCAGCTGTAGTGTTTTGCCGTTGTGCTTGACATTTCTGGGAATGGAACATGAAGCTTAGCTGCTTGTGTCGCTCTTTAAGTGCTTCCACTTGACATTCGTGAAGAGCGGAGCATTTTTTGGCTTTAAGTGTCGCTGAACATCTACATTTTTATTCAGGACTCTCCTGATAAACCATCATTTATAAATGTTCCCATAGTCCCCGATACGAGCAGATGAGTATATTCCTGAGCCAATTCTGCTCTCACCTCCTCCGATGTTTACTTCTAGAAAATGTCTGCTGCAATCCTGCAGAATCTGTGGGAAATGATGCAGATGTGCGCGGACATTTGAGCCTGCAGAAAACCATTAATTGGGAAAAATATTTTTTTAGGGAGATTTCCCTATTGAACTTGGCAGTAAAAATGTGCACCTAATCCAGTCTTCTCAACAAGCGGGTGACATTTGTGTAGATCTTATCCACATGATCCGCGCATGTTCTGCTGTGGATTTCTCATCTGAAAGTCTGGGTACAAAATGTGCTGCAATTATAATGTATTGTTCACATACCCAATGAGCAGTGGCATAACTAGAGGTGCAAGGTTTACAATCGCACCCAGGTCCTGGAGACTCAGGGGTCCCAAGGGTCCCTTTGCTTCATGTGAATAGACTTTTTCTATTGAAGATCTTCGATAATTGGGAGCCCCACTGGAGATTTTACATTGCGGCCCACAAGCTTCAAGTTACACCACTGTCAATGAGTAAACTCTTCCTCCAAAGTTATGGCCTCGATGCAGGCTCGGACTGGCCCACGCAGGGACGGCTCCAGGTTTTTGAGGGCCCTGGGAGAAAGAGTCTCAGTGGGCTCCCCCCTTTAACACATACCACGATTCATGATGCACAGATACAGCAGAGAAATATAGGTATAGTACAATGCCAGATTTCACTTCTTATATGAGTAATAGCTATTGAAAATTCTACAATACCATACAGCAGAGTGGCTTTATATAAGTCACCCCCTTATATGCCAATTTTTGTGACCTACTCAAGAGGCATGAGATCATTAGCAACCGACTAAAATACAAAGGGGTCTTATGGAAGATTCAATCTGTCGGATCCATCCTCTCATTCTCTGGCAGGGGTGGTGTACTGAGATTTACAGTTGGCTTAAAGGGGTATTCCATTAGAAGTGGTCACCTACCCATCGGAGAGATCGTGGGGGCCCCACTACTGAGAGCTGTACTGATCACTAGAAAAGATCATCAATTCAGTGAAGCTCCCATATATCGGACCCCCATTGATTACCAAGTTAGCACATGCCGCTTTAAGTGCATCACCACAACTTAGAAACTTTCCCCCAACTGAGCCGCGATCAGAGAAAATACTCATGAGTCAGAGGAACATAAGAGAACAGAATGCGCGTCGCAGACGTTTCCTGTTTAATCACCAAGAAGAATCATAACTATAATAAAGAAAACGTGTGAAGAGGTGACAGCGAGGAAAAGACCCCAACTAGAGGGGGACGAGACCAGGGAGAGAAGCACAGGGAGCTTATAGGGACCTGTGAGGCGAGGAGGAAGACAATGCAGCAGCAGAGATGGGGTTATGTTATGCTGCACAACAGAAAGGGAGCTGAGGCTTTCACCGAGCTGCTGAGACGTCATGGGCAAACTCAGCTCTGCTGCATCTATGTGGTGTAGTGAGGCTGTAGTTTATATCCATGATGAAGCTTCTACTGGTGCTAACCTTACAGATCCGTAAATGGCCTGGAGCGAGGAGCCTCATTGTGCGCCGGGAGATGTGTCCAGTGCGGCGGTCACGGTGCCACTGCCAGCTGCCGGAGCAGGAGCCGTCTTGGAGCGAGGAGCCTCAGCGAGCGCCAGGAGTCAGGACTCAGTCAGGAGATGTGTCGGTGTCCGGACGCCGGTCGCTCCGTTTCCAGAGAGAGATGCGCGGCGGTGCTTCACAAAGCTTCTGGCTGCGTCCTCCGCCCGCCTCGTCCTGTCTCCGCCTCGTCACTTCCTCCCTGCGGCACACGTGAGAGGAGACAGGGGAGGGGAGCTCTCCACCAATCAGAGGAAGACACTCCTGGCTGTCTGTACTCTGGCTGACGGCGGCCTGATTCATTGATATGCGCAGCAGCACAACGTCCAATAGAAGTGCGTCTCCAGCCGACATGGCGCCACTGAATCTATGAGTGGTGTTATGAATGAGTCACCGTAGGAGGCAAAAACAGAAATGCTAGCTAAGTCCAGAAAACCAGAGAAGTTGGCAGCTATCGGATTGCAGACCCCTGAACCTATCAACAACAACTAGCAGTAGCCGTGGGGGGTTCCTACGATGCCCTAGACCCCTCGATCACAGCCGGAGAACTGCCTAGCCTAAAGACAGAAAGGGAAATCTAAACTGCCCCAGAGCAGACCCCAAAGCAATAGGCAGCCCCCAACATATAATGACGGTGAAGCAAGAAGAAAAAACACTAACACAGATAGAAAGATAGACTGAGCAAATGATGGGGCCCAAGCTAACTAGATAGGACAGGATAGGAAGGCTGCTGTCTGCAATCCGCGAAAAACCCTATCAAAATAAGAGCCAACAGACTGACAGGGAAAAAGGCCCTGAAGACGCTAGGCTTCAAAAAGACTGTCAGTACTCAGGTATTTTCTGAAGACAGAGCAAACCGACAAAAAGGAATTCAGCTCACCCCAGCAAGGAATGGCAGAATCCAGAAAAGCAAGGCAAACTAAAACCAAAACACAAATGCAAAAAGGCAAAGCAGAAAACTTAGCTTTTGAGGAGCAGGAATCAGACTGGTCTCCTAGAATTCCACAGAGAAATCACCAGCGAGGCAGAAGGGCGTCGGCTGCCTTATATCCAGTCAGAGATCCCCGTCGCCCAGTCATCCTCTCCCAGCTCAGGTGCTTGGTAATCAGCCTCACTACCTTCCTTCACCAGAAGAGGGAGTTCATCAGACCTCAATGGTGAAGGGGAAAATGAACTCATAACAGAGTGGGCTCTTCCATCTCGCCAGAGCCCCGCCACTTGCCCGGGTACGCCGGGTGCTGACGCTGGGCCTGGGCCAACGGGAGAACAGGAGAACCCTCCGGTGGGCCTCGGCTCTATCTATATCTTTCCAGCTATTGTACACCTGCAGCTCCCATTGCTCTGGAGAGTCTCCCATAGTGAGGCCACTGCTCCAGAGAAATGGGTGATATATAATGCTTCTGGTTATTGGGGATTGTAGAATCAGAGTCCCTCTTTAGCTATTCCAAGTTCTTAAACTGACTTGATCCTTTAGATGCAATATTACAGTCATCCATCCAAAGACATTTGGGAACCCACCGTGTTCGGTGGGCCTGGCCGACAATCTGTGTACAGAGGCTGACCCCAATAGATGATACAGAGATCAGGATCTCATTTTGGAGTGCTGATCCTTTTTGCCCTGGAAGAGATAAGTCACCGGCAGTGGAGTCTGACAGCAGTTCTCCCATACAGAACACACAAGTGTGCGGCAGAGAGAAGTGCTCCTGTGTATGGAAGGGTCGGGTGAGATAGATGGAGGTTATCTATTGTGGATGGGCCCTTAAAGAGAGGTTTTTACTATGTAATCTGACAGCAGCATGATGTAGGGACAGAGACCCTAATTTTGACAAGGTGTACCCAACCAGGACAGTCCAATCTCAAATATTAAACCACTCTGTGTGAGCAGACCTCAAAATAGATTGGGGCAGAGCAGGCCCAAGGCCCTACTGCCAGTCTCCTGACCCAGAGAGGTGTAATACTAGAGACAGGACCGTCCTGATTGTGTACGCCTTATCGTGGTGGGATGGCTTTTACAGTCTCTATACAAAGATAGGACCGTCCTGAATGGGTACACCTTGTCGTGGTGCGATAGCTTTTGCAGTCTCTATACAGATATAGGACAGTCCTGATTGGGTACACTGTGTCGTGGTGCAATAGCTTTTACAGTCTCTATACAGAAATAGGACTGTCCGATTGCGTACACCTTGCCATGGTGCGATGGCTTTTACAGTCTCTATACAGAGATAGGAATGTCCCAATTGGGTACACCGTGTTGTGGTGCGATGGCTTTTACAGTCTCTATACAGAGATAGGACTATCCCGATTGAGTGCACCTTGTCGTGGTGGGATGGCTTTTACAGTTTCTATACAGCAATAGGACCATTCCAAATGCATATACCTTGTCGTGATGGGATGACTTTTACAGTCTCTATGTAGAGATAAGACTGTCATGATTGGGTACACCTTTTCATGGTGGGATGGCTTTTACAGTCTCTAGACAGAGATAGGGCCGTCCTAATTGGGTACACCTGGTCATGGTGGGATGGCTTTTACAGTCTCTAGAGATAGGACTGTTCTGATTTCCGACACCTTGTCGTGGTGGGGTGGCTTTTACAGGCTCTATACAGAGATAGGACTGTCCCGATTGGGTACGCCTTGTCATGGTGGGATGGATTTTACAGTCTCTATACAGAGCTAAATGTTTGTGAAATGTATGGGTCAGCCTCTAACAATGGTAGGACACCCAGCATGCTTGCTGTCAGTGCATGCTGAGAGTTGTAGTTTCTGAACAACTGGAGTACTGTGTACAGTCATCTGATGTAGAAAAAAAAAATGTTCCCTGCTCGGCTAAACTGTGAGGTTGTGGCATCTGTTAGTATACTTGCTGACGGCGTCCAATACTAAATGCATCTCCAGAGTAGAATGGAGACTAACAGATACAAGTCTATCTGTGTATAATTAGCACAAAGGAGTCAGAGGTAAACACACAATTCCTTTTGTATTACTTGATACCTTTGACTATTTTCTGCAGGTTTTGTCGTCCTGCATTCATGTTTCCGGCTTTGTACACAGATTTGTCACCGTTTATGCATTAGTTAATAACGAGAGATAATTCCTTTGAAGGTCTTTCAGGTATAATTACAGATATGGAGGAGCGATGAGCCAGCGGCAGCTAATTATTGTCATTTGCCATTCCACAAACAAAGCTGTAATGAGTATATACGGCGAAGTTCGCCTCCAGTCTCCACCGAATCATTTTTGTACAGGGAAGTAATGGAAGTGATCTCTGTAATAATTGATGGAAGTGGAAACTAATCTGTAAATCCATTGTATGATCAGAATAGCGCTTATTAATCTGCAACCTGGTGCTGCATGTAATATTAGTGCTGCACTTCTCACAACGGGTTTGTGTCATATTGCCGGAAACTGTGAATGACTGTGCAACAGAGAAAATGGTATTCAATACGACAACCATGTTACTATCGAATCCTGAGCACAGGAATCGCCCCTTTATCTGATTAGGATTTGTTTCATAGCCACATTGTAACCCCTGATGTGTCTCCTGTAGGATATATGATACTGTAAATGACACCTCGCAGTATGGATTATGCACATCCCAATCACATAGTCAATAGTTATATGATCTGCTGTCACATAGCTGTAATATAATTGTACAACTGTGATGTATTCTGTCCGTTGCCATAAAGCTTCAATAGTGGCAAAGTAAAGGCATATATATATATGTAGGTGCGGTCATGGCCGAAAATGTTGGCATCCTTGAAAGTATTCCAGAAAATGAAGTATTTCTCCCAGAAAGTTATTGCAATCACACATGTTTCATTATACACAAGTTTATTTCCTTTCTGAGTATTGGAACAACACAATAACAGAGAAAAAAAATAAATTAGACATAATTCCACACAAAATCTCAAAAATGGTCTGGCACCTTTCCAAAATTGTGGTTAAACAACTTTGTTTGAAGCATGCGAAGCTTGTTCATACTCCCCTGTGGCAAGTGACAGGTGTGGGCAATATGAAATCACACCTGAAACCAAATAAAATGCGGAGAAGTTGGCTAAATCTTTGCATTGTGTGTCTGTGTGTGCCACACTAAGAATGGAGAACAGAAAGAGGAAAAGAGAACTGTCTAAGGACTTGAGAACCAAAATTGTTGAAAACTATCAATAATCTCAAGGTTACAAGTCCATCTTCAGAGATCTTGTTGTCCCTTTGTCCACAGTGTGTAACATAATCAAGAAGTTTACAACCCCTGGCACTGTAGCTAATCTCCCTGGACGTGGATGGCAGAGAAAAATTGATAAAAGGTTGCAATATAAGATAGTGCAGATGGTGAAGAAGTAGATCCAATCAAGTTCCAAAGAAATTAAATTCAAGCCATACTGGCAGCTCAGGGTGCATCAGTGTCAGCACAAACTATCAACCCATATGTGAATTACATCAAATGCTATGGCAGGAGACATAGAAGGTCCCCACTGCTGACAAAGAGACATAAAAAAGCTAGACCGCAGTTTGCCAAAATGTATGCGAGCCAAAATCTTTCTGGGAAATCGTCTTGTGGACAGATAGGACCAAGACAATGCTTGAGGCCTACAAAGTAAAGAACACAGTACCTACAGTCAAATATAGTTGAGGTTCAAAGATGTTTTGGGGTTGTTTTGCTGCCTCTGAAACTGGGTGCCATCACTATGTGCAATGCATCTTGAAACCTGTAATGTAGTGCCCAGTGTCAGAAAGCTGGGTTTGCGTTCTATGTCATGGGTCTTCCAACAGGACAATGACCCCAAACATACTTCAAGAAGCATCCAGAAATGGATGGAAACAAAGCGCTGGAAAGTTCTGAAGTGGCAGCAATGAGTCCAGATGTAAATCCCATTGATCACTTCTGGAGAGATCTTAAAATTGCTGTTGGGAGAAGTTGACTTCTCATATGAGATACCTGGAGCAATTTATAAGAAGTGTTCTGCCTTCATACACGTTGACACGGTGTGCACTCTAGCATACAGCATAAACCACTACTCTGTCTTCCAAATAAGCAGACCGTTCTCTGTAGTCTAACTTGTTTTTTGGTGAAGAGTATAGAACATGCGGTAAAATTATAAAGAATACAAACTACATGGGTAAGTATTGGGCAGATGATCACACAGCTAACACAATTACAGGAAGTATTCAGTGTGATGCAAACTTTACATAGAAACACACAGGTGTCTAATTACATCTGCTGAGCTCTGGCTGCCATACAGTTAATAACCTCTC
Organism: Dendrobates tinctorius; assembly: GCF_039654945.1. Classification (NCBI taxonomy): domain Eukaryota; kingdom Metazoa; phylum Chordata; class Amphibia; order Anura; family Dendrobatidae; genus Dendrobates; species Dendrobates tinctorius. Next base: position 6,451,474 of record NW_027361754.1, read on the forward strand.
TGAACAACACTGCATTGTAAGAAAAGATGTTAATCTTACCAGATATGCTTTAACAGGATAACGAACTCAAGTAGGGAGTTACAGGAAGACAGATAAACACATGTGTCCTCATGAAATACACAGAATAAAATGGCATCTTCCTCATCCCAGATACATTGCTTCATTCCCACAATGCATTGCTCTGTTAAAGACACAGGCTGTAATGCTATATAAGACACAGCTATAAATTCAGCCACCACTAGATCGTGCCACAAGTAAACCAGCACAAAATACAAACATATCTGCCCTATTCAGAGGACAGAACAAGAAGAGTTGCCAAAATTCCAGCTGAGAGGTGTAAGAAGCTTGTAGATGGTTATAGGAAGCGATTGATTGCAGTTATTTATTCCTTCCAGCGGGTTCATCTTCTGGAACAATCTGAAGGGTACCAAAACTTTTTCCATGACTATATATATACAGTATATATATATATATATATATATATATATATACAGTATACAGTGCCTTGCGAAAGCATTCAGCCCCCTGGAACTTTTCAACCTTTTCCCACATATCATGCGTCAAACATAAAGATACCAAATGTAAATTTTTGGTGAGGAATCCACAACAAGTGGGACACAATTGTGAAGCTGAACGAAATGTGTTGGTTATTTTAAATTTTTGTGGAAATTCAAAAACTGAAAAGTGGGGCGTGCTATATTATTCGTCCCCTTTACTTTCAGTGCCGCAAACCAATGTTGTCCTAAATGAATAATGATGATAAATATAATCCACCTGTGTGTAATCAAGTCTCCGTATAAATGCACCTGCTCTGTGATAGTCTCAGGGTTCTTTTTGATGCACAGAGAGCATCATGAAGACCAAGGAACACAACAGGCTGGTCCGTGATACTGATGTGGAGAAGTTTAAAGCCGAATTTGGATACAAAATGATTTCCAAAACTTTAAACATCCCAAGGAGCACTGTGCAAGCGATCATATTGAAGTGGAAGGAGTATCATACCACTGCAAATCTACCCAGACCCGGCCGTCCCTCTATTTAAGACACAGCTAGAAATTCATCCACCACTAGATGGTGCCACAAGTAAACCAGCACATAATACAAACATATCTGCCCTATTCAGAGGGCAGAACACTCCCCACTTGGCATCAACTGATGCCACTTGCAGGCTCCTTTGGTGAAAGCAATAGAACTAGTTCCGCAACTGGTCTGAGGAATAGTTTACTCTCCCTAGCTTTCCATACTTTGACCTCGACCTTGCGCACCTTCTCATCGTCGCTTGGGAATACTTTGGTGATGAGGCCTAGTGGCCACTCATTTTGGTATGACTGGCTGTCTTTCATGAGCACAAAATCACCAGGTTTGATGTTTGGCCTGTCGATCTGCTACTTCTTCCTAGTCTGTAAGGTGGAGAGATATTGCTTTCTCCATATGTCCCAGAAAGTATTGGAGAGACTTTGGACTTGTCTCCATTGACGTCTGTAGAGGTCCTTGTTGCTGAATTCTCCCAATGGAGTGCTAGGAGTGTCGGTTTTCTGAGTGAGTAACATGGCGGGAGTGAGAATGGTTGGATCTTCAGCGGCACTGGAGAGTGCAGTCAATGGTCTGGTATTTATGATGGCCAAAACTTCTGCCAAGAATATAGTCAAACCTTCGTGTGTGAGTCTTATCCTACCTTCTTGCAAGAGGATAGAGTCTAAAATTCTACGTGCTATTCCTATCATCCTCTCCCAAGCACCTCCCAGTTGAGAAGAGTGTGGTAAATTGAAGGTCCAGGTACATCCCTGCTCGCTCAAGTACCTTTTCACACTGGTAATGTCTAGGTTGGAAGGAATTTGAAGTTCTTTGACTGCTCCTATGAAATTTGTGCCTCTATCAGAGCGAATGTGTTTCACGGTGCCTCTGATGGCAATGAAGCGTCGGAGTGCATTTATGAAACTTGAGGTGTCCATGGATTCAATCACTTCGATGTGGACCGCTCTGATGGACATGCAGGTAAACATAACTGCCCAGCGTTTTGCATTGGCTTGGGCTTTTCTGGTGTGCCGTGCAACCACAGACCATGGTCCGAATACATCCAGTCCGAAGTTGGTAAAGGGAGGATCCATACTAAGTTTGTCTGATGGGAGATTGGCCATCTTAGGGCTTTGAGTCTGCGACAAGTCACACAGTTAAGGATGAGTTTACTCACACATCTATTTGCTCCGACTATCCATAGTCCAGCAGTTCGTAGATTCCCTTCGGTAAACATTTGGCCCTGATGTTTCACCAAAACATGATGGTGCTGTACGAGCAGAGTAGTCACATGGTGATGGCCAGGAATTATTACAGGGTGTTTTTCCACGAATTCCACCTTGGCTTCCTGAAAACGACCTCCAACTCTTAGCAGCTCATTTTGGTCAATGATTGGATCAAGTTTTTTCAAAACACTGTCTCTAGAAATGGGTTGACCTTTGTTGAGGTTGTCTATTTCTTTGGCGTAACACTCACGTTGTATGGTGCGAATTATCGTGTTCTTGGTATTTTCCAGGTTTGGAACAGTAAAGGCGTGCTTGCAGTGGTGCCAACCTTTACAAGACTTCTGACTGGTGGGTGATGTTGACTTGTAAGACTGAGCCACATGAATTAAACAAGCAATGGCACGAACAAGTGCGTTCCAGGTTGAAAACCTGCTGAAATGATGGGATTTGAGGTGATTGTCTGAAGTCACTGTACTTAGAGCGGATACCTGAGGGTGGATTTCTTCATCTGCATCTGGATGTACCAGTTCAAAGGTGTCTGATTCATCACTGTAAGGCATTGAATGGTATAGGAATGCAGGGCCCGTAAACCAGGTTGTGTCCTTAAGGTGTCTTGATTCAACGGATCTAGTTGCTTGGTCCGCAAGATTGTGGTGTGTGGACACATAGCGCCGCCACTGTTTAGGGCAAGTGGACCTCCTGATCCTTAGCATCCGATTGCTGACGTAAACATAAAAGCGTCGAATTTCGTAGCAAATGTACCCAAGCACTACCTTGCTGTCTGAGTAGAACTCAACGTCCTTGATTTCCAGGTCAATTTCTGTCGAGATAAGTTCAGCTAACTCTACTGCTAGCACAGCCGCACAGAGTTCTAGTCTGGGTATTGTGTGCTCCTGGACAGGCGCTAGTTTTGCCCAGCTCATAACAAGCCTTACATGGCATTGTTCCTTGATGTCAGTAGTTTTCAGATATGCTACTGCTGCAATCGCTTTGGTTGAGGGATCACAGAAGATACAGAACCTTTGCGTCTTGACTTCTGTTAATAGCACGGAAGTGCATGGTCGTGCCACGTAAAGATCTGACAATATTTCTAAAGATTTCTCCATCTTACCCACAAATCTCTCTTCTCCATGGGAAGTGGATCTTCCCATTCAGACATCTCTTGGGTGAAGTCTCTCAACATCATTTTACCTTGGATAGTTACAGGGGTTAAAAATCCTAGAGGATCGTACAGGCTGTTTATCACGGACAGGACGCCTCTACGTATTAAAGGTTTTTCTTCTTCATTGATCAGAAAGGTAAATGCATCTCTTTTCAAATCCCAGAGCAAACCAAGGCTCTGTTGCATGGGAAGGGAGTCCATGTCTAAATCCAAAACTTTTAGATCAGTTGAGTAGAGATGAGCGACTTTGCCTTTTTTCGGGTCGAGTCGGGTTTCATGAAACCCAACTTTCTCAAAAGTCGGGTCGAACGAAATCGGCCGATTGTCGTGAAAAGATGAAGGCCAACTGAAACACGAAACCCAATGCAAGTCGACGGGGAAGAAAAGTCGGCAGTGAGTGGAGGACAGGAAACACACCTACAGTGCCCATTTTAATGCCAAAAACATCAATTCTTATTACTTAAGCTTGTCAACCTTAATTTACTTTATAATAATAGTTAGGCATTGAAAACAGGGGGTTATTTGGCTAAAGTTGTGGGGCGGGGGTAGGGCTGGCTCCAGATTTTCATAGGCACAGGGCCAAAGAGTGTCAATGTGCTCCTTTAACACATGTCACAATTCATGATCCTCTGATACGGCAGAGAAATAGAGGTATAGTACGATGAAAAATACTTCACTTCTTACATCTCATGACTGATATCCATTTTAAATTCTCCAATAGCTCCAAAAACGGACAGTATATTACTCCATACAGTATTATGGCCACCGCATAGTGCGCTATACAGAGTAATGAGGCCCATATATTTCTCCATACAGAATCATTGGTCCCATATAATGTTTGAAACAGTATATGATGAGCTCCACATAATGCTACAGTATATGTTGGTCCCCATGGATGAAGCTCCACTGTGTTATGGGCCCAAATAATGCTCCATATACAGTGGGGCAAAAAAGTATTTAGTCAGTCAGCAATAGTGCAAGTTCCACCACTTAAAAAGATGAGAGGCGTCTGTAATTTACATCATAGGTAGACCTCAACTATGGGAGACAAACTGAGAAAAAAAAATCCAGAAAATCACATTGTCTGTTTTTTTTTTCATTTTATTTGCATATTATGGTGGAAAATAAGTATTTGGTCAGAAACAAAATTTCATCTCAATACTTTGTGATATATCCTTTGTTGGCAATGACAGAGGTCAAACGTTTTCTGTAAGTCTTCACAAGGTTGCCACACACTGTTGTTGGTATGTTGGCCCATTCCTCCATGCAGATCTCCTCTAGAGCAGTGATGTTTTTGGCTTTTCGCTTGGCAACACGGACTTTCAACTCCCTCCAAAGGTTTTCTATAGGGTTGAGATCTGGAGACTGGCTAGGCCACTCCAGGACCTTGAAATGCTTCTTACGAAGCCACTCCTTCGTTGCCCTGGCGGTGTGCTTTGGATCATTGTCATGTTGAAAGACCCAGCCACGTTTCATCTTCAATGCCCTTGCTGATGGAAGGAGGTTTGCACTCAAAATCTCACGATACATGGCCCCATTCATTCTTTCATGTACCCGGATCAGTCGTCCTGGCCCCTTTGCAGAGAAACAGCCCCAAAGCATGATGTTTCCACCACCATGCTTTACAGTAGGTATGGTGTTTGATGGATGCAACTCAGTATTCTTTTTCCTCCAAACACGACAAGTTGTGTTTCTACCAAACAGTTCCAGTTTGGTTTCATCAGACCATAGGACATTCTCCCAAAACTCCTCTGGATCATCCAAATGCTCTCTAGCAAACTTTAGACGGGCCCGGACATGTACAGGCTTAAGCAGTGGGACACGTTTGGCACTGCAGGATCTGAGTCCATGGTGGCGTAGTGTGTTACTTATGGTAGGCCTTGTTACATTGGTCCCAGCTCTCTGCAGTTCATTCACTAGGTCCCCCCGCGTGGTTCTGGGATTTTTGCTCACCGTTCTTGTGATCATTCTGACCCCACGGGGTGGGATTTTGCGTGGAGCACCAGATCGAGGGAGATTATCAGTGGTCTTGTATGTCTTCCATTTTCTAATTATTGCTCCCACAGTTGATTTCTTCACTCCAAGCTGGTTGGCTATTGCAGATTCAGTCTTCCCAGCCTGGTGCAGGGCTACAATTTTGTTTCTGGTGTCCTTTGACAGCTCTTTGGTCTTCACCATAGTGGAGTTTGGAGTCAGACTGTTTGAGGGTGTGCACAGGTGTCTTTTTATACTGATAACAAGTTTAAACAGGTGCCATTACTACAGGTAATGAGTGGAGGAAAGAGGAGACTCTTAAAGAAGAAGTTACAGGTCTGTGAGAGCCAGAAATCTTGATTGCTTGTTTCTGACCAAATACTTATTTTCCACCATAATATGCAAATAAAATTAAAAAAAAAAAACAGACAATGTGATTTTCTGGATTTTTTTTTCTCAGTTTGTCTCCCATAGTTGAGGTCTACCTATGATGTAAATTACAGACGCCTCTCATCTTTTTAAGTGGTGGAACTTGCACTATTGCTGACTGACTAAATACTTTTTTGCCCCACTGTATAATGGGCCCCATTTCTAATGCTCCAGTGCATAATGGGCCCTGTAAATGCTGCTCCAGTGTCTGATGTCCACCTTTGGAATGCTCCAGTGAATGGTGGGCGTCATATATCATTCTCCAGAGTATAGTGCTCCCCAAAAATAGCTGTCCCAACATTGAAAACAATTAAATAAGTCTCCTCACTAGTGAATCCCTCTACTAGTCTGGACTCCTTGTCGTCCCCATCTTCCATCTCACTGCACTTGGACTGTTTAGGCAGAGGGCGCACAGGCATGATGTCATCGTGCTCTTTGACCAGAATGTCAGGAAACGTGGAAGACGTCACGGCAGTGGAGCAGGGAGAGGTAAGTATTTCAACTTTGCAAGTGCTGTGATCCTGAGCAAGCAGGGGGGGGCCACTTGTTGGCGACGGCACTGGCACAGGGCCCCTCATAGTACGGCGGTGTGTCTGATGGCGGGTGGGCCCTCCCAACAGCAGAGACACTTTCGCGTACTATGAGGGGCCCTGTGCCATTGCGTCGCCCATGAGTATGCCCCCCCACCTGCTCAAGGAACCTGTACTTTCATCTGCACCTTCCTCTTTGTCACCGTGTAAAGTGGCATAGAATGCGGGAAGGGGAACCTGAGTTTCATCAGAGTCAGATTCTGGCTGTGTAGAGTGCGAGGGGAATGTAGTGGTCTGGGTCAATGTACCAGCAGCATCATCTAGCAGTGGCTAGGCATCAGTGCACTTGTGGCGCCCCCAGGAGTACAGTCACCACAGTGGCATTACCTTCCTCCTAGGGAGTGTGATGTCATGCTTAGGAGCAACGAAGGATCTCACTAGCAGTTAAACCAACACACAACACAGTTCCCAATCCAGGCCAGCAGGGAGACCTCTGAACCTGACTGCTGAGGAGCTGCTCTCTGTGGTCGGGAGGAGGGAAGTTAGGGCAGTCTGTGAAGGGAAGGGGAAGTGTGTGGACGTGAGAAGGGGAGCTGGAGGATGAGCAGAGTTAAGGCTCACTCCTAGCTGGAGCGCATCGTCAGGATTCCGGTCTCCGAGTTTGTTGGGACTCTGACGGTCCTGCAGCAGAAACCGGAGGAAGTAGCAGCTGTAAATGCTCTGTTCCCAACTAAGGCTCGGACGCCCCAGCAGCGACGTGTGTGAGCCAGAAGGAAAAGGCTATGGCTGCCTGCCATACGAGAAAGTTCCAAAATAGAGTCAACAGGGGGAATGTCAGTGAACTCAGTACTGCGAGTACCTCAGATAAGCGCTAGAACGGAGGCCACACTACCTATCTGCAGAGAGAGAATTCAAAATTTGCTTCCAGGCTGATCAACTCCTTCTCCGTCTGTATTCTGGGTCCTGGACGGCACTTACCAAGTACAGGTAAAGGAACTGCACGACTGTGTCTGTCATCTTTCTCCTGCTCCTGGCGCATGGCTCAGCTACATCCTGCACTGCACACCATCTACCAACTCTTTCATCTGCCCTGCGACTATGGCCCTACCTGTGCAGGGCTTCTACATCTTAGCTGCACCACAACATCTGTCCCAGAGAAGCGACACTGCAGCGCGGGTCAGTCTGATCAGAAACCACAGGTGGCATCACGTATCATTCACCTATAAACGTTATTCACCCCTTTGCATGGACGCCCAGGGCCACGTAACGGGTCATCACCACCAACGTGACACATCCCTCTGAGACACCGACCCGGTACCGATTAACTCCACTGCCCTGGCTGGCCACCCACACTCCATGTCAGATTCATCTTGGACTGGGGAATTCACGATTTGACTTGATAACCCAGGCATGGTATGATAGAAAGAGCTACATGGACTAATGTGAAGTGTGGCCTGCTGCATCATTCACTTTTGGTGAGGGTGAAGAACACAAGGAAAGGGGTTCTTCCTGACCAGGAGCCAGTACTTGATGACTCAGTGCTTGCATTTTTTGAAACTTCAGAAGAGGAGGGCATATTTGCTGGAGTCTGTTTCGGCAATGTAAGTCAAAACCAGTTCCTGATGCTCCAGCTTTAAAAGCGATTAACCTACTCCCAGAAAAGGTAGCCTTCCAGGCGTTCTGGAGCCAGACCATGACGCAGGCTCAACACCTCCTGCCTTAGCTGCTATTGTGCTTTTGCCACTACCAGCAGATGCACCACCACCATCAGCACCAGCTGGCCACCCCCACACCCACGTCCGCGGCCTCTTCCACCAAACTTCAAAATGTTGCAGAAAATGAACCCAAAATAACATCAGATATATGGTACTGTATCAGAAGCTTACAGCTCTATACAGTCAAAGGATGATTGTCAATCTCCCTATATATACCATCAGTCACACAGAGACGCTCACAGGCTCAGTATGGATTAGACAAGAATATAAAAAGTAGAAAAAGTGTACAGTATCATCAGATAGCAGGTATGTATAGTATAGTTTAAACATTCTAAATCTCCGTAGATATTTCAGGAGGCAGATACAGACGCTCTCAGGCTCAGTATGGATTACAGCACAATATAAAAAGCCGTAAAACGGTAATGGATCTGAAGAGTACAGCTGTACACAGTGTAGGGGTCATTGTTGTCAATCTCAGTATTTATTTCCACAGTCAGAAAATAACTCTCACTTGGTCAGTTTGGATTAGACCAGAATATAAAAAGCAGTAAATGGGTAATGTATCACAAGCGTAGAGCTGTACACACTAGTGTTGGGGTAATTTTTAAATCTACATATAAATTGCAGGAGTAACCCACAGACTCTCACACGCTCAGGATGGATCAAACCACAATATAACAAGAAGATCTGCAAGAAATAATCACACATGTGGGACAATGTTCCAGGTGTCAATGATACACTTAGAGTGGTGGGTGGAGGAGAACTTCCTGGCAGAAAGGGTACAGTATCACCAGATACCAGGTATATATAGCACAGTTTAAATATTAAAAAGCTTTGTCTATATATCAGGAGGCATACTCAGAGGGTCTCAGGCCCAGTATGGATTTGACGTGATTGTACAAAGTTGAGAAAGGGTACAGTATCACCGGATAACAGGTATATATAGCATAGTTTAAACATTAAAAACCTATGTCTATATATCAGGAGGCAGACTCAGACGGTCTCAGGCCCAGTATGGATTCGACATGATTGTAGAAGTTGAGAAAGGGTACAGTATCACTGGATAGCAGGTATATATAGCATAGTTTAAACATCAAAAATCTGAGTGTATATTTCCGGAGTCCGACAAAGACACTCACAGCCTCAGTATGGATTAGAGAAGAATCTGAAAAGTAGAAAAAGGGTTATGTGCTGTATTCGAAGCGTACACCAGTATACACTGTTGGGGTATTTTTCAATCTTCATATATATTTCAGTCTCAGTAAGACAGTCCAGACTCTCCGCAAGAGGAAACGAGATGGATACAAGTACAGATGGAAAGTCGAGTGATTGCAGAAATTTTGGAATTACTAATCACGGTAAAAACTCCCGGGAGAATTCTCAGAGGCGATGCTGACCCTCAATTACTTTGTCTTTGGAGACAGCGAAAACAGTTCTTGTGAAGAAAGGTTTGCTGTATCGCAGTACCATGGATCCCATCACCGTTACTCATCTCCATCAAATTGTGATCACAGGGAGAGATGTAGACATTGTCCTCACTGCCTATCATGATCTGTCAGGTAACTTTGGAGTGCAAAAGACACAAGCCACAGGCCGTAGGCGATTCTATTGGATTGGCATGACAGGACACATTTAAAAATGTGGGCAGGAATGTCACACTTATGTGAGTCGGAAAACCGCGAAAGCTGATGATAAACCACCACTGCATCTCATTGTGAGTCGAGGTCCATAACAAATGGAAGCCATTGATCATCTGAAGATAGAGCCCAGCAGGACAGGGCATAGCTACGTCTTAACCATCATCTATCATTTCACCAAATTTGTATTGGCAGTCGCAGTGAAGTATTTAACAGGCCAGACTACACAGTGATGGAGCAGGGAGAGGTAAGTATTGCAAGTGCTGGTGCCCTGAGAAAGCAGGGGGGGGGCCACTCGTGGGCGGCGGTAGTGGCACAGGGACCCTCATAGTACGCCGGTGTGTCTGACGGCGGGTGTGCACCCCAACCGTCAGAGACACTTGATTCTACTATGAGGGACCTTGTGCCAGTGCCATTGCCAAAGAGTGTGCCCACCCACCTGTCCAGGGCAATGGCACTCGCACGGGTGCATGCGCCAGGTGGTGACCCCGGTCTGTGGGGGGAGGCAGCCCAGTTAGGGAGGTGGAAAAATTGGCATATGTTGATGTTGGACATTCAGCAGCTGTAAATGGAGTAATAGGAGAAGTCCGCGGAAGAGGAGGACAAAAGCAAGCCATTTTTCTGGCAACCTACGTGTCAGCAGGGGAGGGTGGGACAAAATCCTTTGAAACCCATGCATGGTTCATTTTAATGAAGGTTAGATCATCAACATTTTGGGTCAACAGACGGGTCCTTTTTTCTTTCAGGATTGATCCAGCAGCACTGAAGACACGTTCAGATAACACACTAGCAGCAGGGCAAGCGAGCTCCTGTAAGGCATATTGTGCCAATTCAGGCCAGGTGTCAAGTTTACTGGCCCAATAGTCAAAGGGGAATGACCGGTGAGGGAGAACATCGATATGGGAGGAGAAGTAGTTTGTTACCATAGTTGACAACTGCTGTCTCCTGTCACTTTCGATCGATGCAGTAATACCAGTCGTGTGAGCGGTACTTGAAAAATCAGTCCACAACATGGTCATGAAACCCCTGTGTCCAACGCCACTTCAGCTGTGTGCACCATGAACACTTCTTCATGTTGCTCCCTACGGCTCGTTGGAAAAACATCACCGCCGCTGTGTGCTGGGAATGCCTCAAACAAACCAGAGTTGCTTGCTTGTTAGCCAATATTAGCTCTAGGTTCTCCTGTGGCATGATGTTTTGGAATTTGCCTTTATAGCGTGGATCCAGGGTGCTGGCCAACCAGTAGTCGTCATCCTTCATCATTTTGGCAATGCGGGGGTTCCTTTTTAGGATCTGCAAGGCATAATCAGACATGTACTTCCAGGTGTCAATGATGCACTGCGAGTGCTGGGTGGAGGAGCACTTTCTGTCAAATTAACATCCCTCCAGTCACGCACAAACCCTGTACCTGACCTTGCCACGCCAACATTCTTTCTTGCCCCCTGAGAAGCATCTTCCTCCCCAAAATAATCATCCCCATCATCCTCCTCCTCCTCTTCTTCCTCCACCTCGTCCAGGAGACTTCCCTGAGCAGACAATGGCTGACTGTCATCAAGGCATCCCTCCTCCTCTTCCTCCTCGGCTGCAGACGCCTGCTCCTTAATGTGCCTCAAAGTTTGCATGAGCAGACGCATAAGTGGGATGCTCATGCTTATGATGGCATCGTCTGCGCTTACCAGCCGTGTGCATTCCTCAAAACACTGAAGGACTTTACAGAGGTCTTTCAGCTTCAACCACTGCACACCAGACAACTCCATGTCTGCCTGCAAACTGCCTGCCCATGTATCATCCCACAAATGAATTACAGCCTGCCTCTGTTCGCACAGCCTCTGAACCATGCGCAGGGTGGAGTTCCACCTTGTTGCAACATCGATAATTAGGCGGTGATTGGGAAGGTGGAGCAATTGCTGCAGCTTCTGCATACGACTGGAGTGTACGGGCGACCAGCGGATGTGCGAGCACAGTCTTCGCACCTTATGGAGCAGGGGTGTTAACTCCGGATAATTATTGAGGAAGCACTGCACCACCAGGTTCAAGGTGTGAGCCAGGCAAGGAATGTGTCTGAGTTTTGAAAGGGCTATGGGTGCCACAAAATTCCAGCTGTTATCACTAACTACCTTGCCTGCCTCAAGATGTAGACTGCCTAGCCATGACTCAGTTTGTCGCTGCAAGTAGTCGGCTAGTACCTCCGCGGTGTGTCTGTTGTCTCCCAAACACATCATCTTCAACACAGCCTGCTGACGCTTACCACTAGCTGTCGATAGTGGGACACCTCGTGTGCAACACTGGCAGCTGTGGATGGAGTGCTCGCGCGACTGCGCTCTGTGGACGAGCTTTCGCTTCTGGGGGAGGAGGAGGAGGGTCGAACGCCGACAGCCAACTGTTTCCTATACCGTGGGCTAGGCAGCAGTGTCCCACCGCCGCTGTCCCCTGTGGTCCCTGCATCCACCACATTAACCCAGTGCGCAGTGATGGACACGTAACGGCCCTGGCCATGCCTACTGGACCATGCATCTGTTGTGAGGTGCACCTTTCCACCTTTTCAATGCAGTCTTTCACATGCACGTGGAGGGCTGGGATGGCTTTTTGCGAAAAGTGCCGACTGGGTAGGTCATAGCGTGGTACTGCGAAGGCCATGAGCTCGTGGAAAGCTTTGCTTTCAACCAACCGGTAGGGCATCATCTCTAACGAGATTAGTTTGGCAATGTGGGCGTTCAAAGCCAGTGTACGCGGATGAGAGGATGAGTACTTTCTTGTCCTACTCAGAGTCTCTGGTAGGGTGAGCTGGACTTGAGAGCTGCATATGGTGGAACTAGCGGTGGACATGGCGGACTGAAAGAGGGTTGGTAACGGTGATGGTGTTGTTGCTAATGGCCTAGATTTAGTCTTTCATAGCAATAACATTGTGATTCCATGACTGCTTTGCCCTTGCGACGACACCTCGACATTTGCTGCTGGTGGTGTGCTAAGCGGTGGGCTTACAGTGGGGGAAGCGATGTAGCATTGCTGACTACCTTCATTCGGAGCAGGTGCACATGTGGTGCGTGAGATTTGGTAGTCCGTCCACGCTTGCAAGTGCAATGTCTAAATGTCTAACCATGCAACTGGTATTCAAATTTCTCGGATTTTTCTCTCGGCTAAAGGTCTTTGCGCACTTCTTACAGATAACTTTTGCCTGATCATTAGGATTTTGTTCAAAAAAGTGCCACACTGCACTCTTCCTACTATGGAAGACATTTTGAGACCTTGCACGCTGTGCTAATTTGACCATCTGGCCAAGCTGTCCTGCAACGCTTTTGGTTTTTGTAACACGTTTTTGGAATGCTACTGTCATGCCAGATAACAGCTGTTGCGCTGTCGTTGCCTGCTGCGGATCCTCCTCCTCCTCCTCTTCTGAGCTATTGGCAGCGGCACTCTCTTCCCCAATGGATGCCAATCTGGGTCAACAACTGGGTCATCCATCACCTCCTCTTCAATTTCATGTGCTCCTTCCTCTGTGTCACTGTGTAAGGTGGTATAGTATGCAGGAAGGGGCACCTGAGTTTCATCAGGGTCTGATTCTGGCGGCTCAGTCCACTGCGAGGACAATGTAGTGCTCTGAGTGAATGTACCAGCAGAAAAATCTAGCAGTGGCTGTGCATCAGTGCACTCCATGTCAAATTCATCTTGGACTGGGGAATTCACGATTTGACTTGCTAACCCAGGCATGGTATGTGAAAAGAGCTCCATGGAGTAATCGGTAGTGTGGCCTGCCACATCCTTCACTTTTGGTAGGGGTGAAGGACACAAGGAAAGGTGTTGTTCCTGACCAGGAGACTCCAATGTCGACTCAGAGCTTTTCTTTTTTTGAAACTTCAGAAGAGGAGGCGAGAGAGCTGGAGGCTGTGTCAGCAATGTAAGACAAAACTTGTTCCTGAAGCTCCAGCTTTAAAAGTGGTTTACCTACTCCCAGAAAAGAGAGCCTTCGAGGCCTTGTGGAGCCAGACGATGACGCAGGCTCAACACCTCCTGCCTTAGGTGCTATTGTGCTTTTGCCACTACCAACAGATGCAACCACCACCATCGCGACCAGCTGGCAACCCCTGCCCACTTCCATGGCGTCTTCCACCATACTTGCTCATTTTTTTGAAAATTTATCCAAAATACCACCAGCTATATGGTACTGTAAAACAAGGTAGAAGGTGTATCTACTATTGGTGAGAATTTGAATCTCACTATAGATTTGAGGACGCTGAACTATTGTCTCAGGCCCAGTAGAGATTACACCTCAATGTAACAGACTGAAATTGGATGGTGTATGACAAGGTGGAGGGTGTCTATATGATTGGTGAGAATTTGAATCTCACTATAGATTTGAGGACGCAAAACTATTGTCTCTGGCCCAGGAGAGATTACACCTCAATGTAACAGACTGAAATTGGATGGTGTATGACAAGGTGTAGGGTGTCTATAGGATTGGTGAGAATTTGAATTTCACTATAGATTTGAGGACGCTGAACTATTGTCTCAGGCCCAGTAGAGATTACACCTCAATGTAACAGGCTGAAATTGGATGATGAATGACAAGGTGGAGGGTGTCTATAGGATTGGTGAGATTTTGAATCTTACTATAGATTTGAGGACGCAAAACTATTGTCTCTGGACCAGTAGAGATTACACCTCAATGTAACAGGCTGAAATTGGATGGTGTATGACAAGGTGGAGGGTGTCTATAGGATTGGTGAGAATTTGAATCTCACTATAGATTTGAGGACGCTGAACTATTGTCTCAGGCCCAGTAGAGATTACACCTCAATGTAACAGGCTGAAATTGGATGATGAATGACAAGGTGGAGGGTGTTTATAGGATTGGTGAGAATTTGAATCTCACTATAGATTTGAGGACGCAAAACTATTGTCTCTGGCCCAGGAGAGATTACACCTCAATGTAACAGACTGAAATTGGATGGTGTATGACAAGGTGGAGGGTGTCTATAGGATTGGTGAGATTTTGAATCTTACTATAGATTTGAGGACGCAAAACTATTGTCTCTGGCCCAGTAGAGATTACACCTCAATGTAACAGACTGAAATTGGATGGTGTATGACAAGGTGGAGGGTGTCTATAGGATTGGTGAGAATTTGAATCTCACTATAGATTTGAGGACGCAGAACTATTGTCTCAGGCCCAGTAGAGATTACACCTCAATGTAACAGACTGAAATTGGATGGTGTATGACAAGGTGGAGGGTGTCTATATGATTGGTGAGAATTTGAATCTCACTATAGATTTGAGGACGCAAAACTATTGTCTCTGGCCCAGGAGAGATTACACCTCAATGTAACAGACTGAAATTGGATGGTGTATGACAAGGTGTAGGGTGTCTATAGGATTGGTGAGAATTTGAATTTCACTATAGATTTGAGGACGCTGAACTATTGTCTCAGGCCCAGTAGAGATTACACCTCAATGTAACAGGCTGAAATTGGATGGTGAATGACAAGGTGGAGGGTGTCTATAGGATTGGTGAGATTTTGAATCTTACTATAGATTTGAGGACGCAAAACTATTGTCTCTGGCCCAGTAGAGATTACACCTCAATGTAACAGGCTGAAATTGGATGGTGTATGACAAGGTGGAGGGTGTCTATAGGATTGGTGAGAATTTGAATCTCACTATAGATTTGAGGACGCTGAACTATTGTCTCAGGCCCAGTAGAGATTACACCTCAATGTAACAGGCTGAAATTGGATGATGAATGACAAGGTGGAGGGTGTTTATAGGATTGGTGAGATTTTGAATCTCACTATAGATTTGAGGACACAGAACTATTGTCTCTGGCCAGGGGAGATTACACCTCAATGTAACAGGCTGAAATTGGATGGTGTATGACAAGGTGGAGGGTGTCTATAGGATTGGTGAGAATTGGGATCTCACTAGAGATTTGAGGACGCTGAACTATTGTCTCAGGCCCAGTAGAGATTACACCTCAATGTAACAGGCTGAAATTGGATGATGAATGACAAGGTGGAGGGTGTTTATAGGATTGGTGAGATTTTGAATCTCACTATAGATTTGAGGACACAGAACTATTGTCTCTGGCCAGGGGAGATTACACCTCAATGTAACAGGCTGAAATTGGATGGTGTATGACAAGGTGGAGGGTGTCTATAGGATTGGTGAGAATTGGGATCTCACTAGAGATTTGAGGACGCTGAACTATTGTCTCAGGCCCAGTAGAGATTACACCTCAATGTAACAGGCTGAAATTGGATGGTGTATGACAAGGTGGAGGGTGTCTATAGGATTGGTGAGAATTTGGATCTCACTAGAGATTTGAGGACGCTGACAATGATGCTCTCAGTCCAAGTATGGACGCAGGCAGCCTAATAAGCAGGACTGCTGCACAGTGCACACACAAAAGGGTGGAAAAATGAACGCTTGGTAACTGTGCAGAAAAGAGGAAGAAAAGTATTTTTGCTTTTAAAAAAGCAGTTTGCACAGCAGTGTGCATACAGCAATGCAGCTATCAGGGAGCCTTATAAGGCAGCCTAATAACCAACAGAGCTGATGCACAAAAATAGAGCCTCCCCTGTCACTGCACACAAAGTGTTGTGTTGTAAGTGGAAATCGCTAACAGCAGAAGCAGTTTTTTGGTTCTTCTTCCCTGCCTAAGGCTCTCCCTACAAAATCATCATCAGCAGCAGCTCTCCCTATAAGAGCAGCATAAGTCGGATGGCGGTCGGCGTTCACGCCCTTTTATAGCCCCATGTGACACCACACAAAGCCAGCTAATCACTTGCATGCCCTTCTCAAAGATGGTGGTGACCGATGCCTATGTCATCGCGTTACCCACAGTGTGCGTCCTCCATCATTGGCTGAAAAAGGGCGCTGAAAGCATCTTTTGAAACGTGACTTTGGTGCTCTGGTCGCCGACCTCACGCTATGGTCAGGTTTCATTTCATGAAACATGACTTCAGAGAAAGTCGCCGACTTTTGAATATGACCGACCCGCTTCACTCAACTTTACAGTTGAGTAATCTTGAGAGGGAAAAGCTGCCATCATTTTTTGGCTGTTGGAAGCAATTTTGTGCAGCCTCAAATTGGACAAAGCGAGCATTTCTTGTGTCCTCTTTAGGAGACTGACTGCCGATTCATCTGTGGGTGTAGATTTCATGCAGTCGTCCACGTAGAAATCCTTCTCCACAAACGATCTAACATCCGACCCGTACTTTGCTTCGCCCTCTCTGGCTGAATGTCTAAGACCATAGATGGTGACAGCAGGGGAAGGGCCGTTTCCCGAAGATGAGTACTTTCGTCCGATACGCCACGATGTCTTTGTAGGGGTCATTATCGCGGTACCAGAAAAACCTCAAATAATTTCTATGTTCTTTTGAAAAGGAAGCAATGAAACATCTGTTGTATGTCAGCCATGAATGCCACTGCATCTTTGCGGAAGCAAAGAAGTACTCCTAGAAGTCTGTTGTTGAGGTCTGGGCAGGACAAAAAGACATCATTTAGTGAGACACCTTCATATGTGGCGCTTTAGTGAAATACTACGCTAATCTGACCAGGTTTCTTAGGATGATACACTCCAAAAATGGGTAGATACCAACATTCCTCGGAATCTTGGGAGTACAGGTGCAATTTCTGCATGGCCATTCTGAAGTATTTTCTCCATGAAGGCAAAGAAGTGCATTCTCATTTCAGGTGCATTCTGAAATTTGCGATTGAGGGAGACAAATCGACCGTGGACAGGTTCTCTGTTGTTGGGTAAGCATTGCCTCTGGGGTTTAAATGGTAGAGGGGCCATCCAACTCTTTGACTCATCTCTTACCATCTCTCGATCCATGATGTCCAAAAACAGTCTATCTTCTATGGACATTGCTACCTTGTTGTCTTCTCTTCTTCTGTGGAAAACTGTGCACCCTATTTGATCTTGGTCGCCGTCACATGTGTGGTCTTCACAGAAAGGATTAGCTAACGGACAAGGTAGAGGAGCATTGTGTGGCAGCTTTTACCAGGAAGCTACTCTTACATGGCTGGAAGAGAGACGTATGTCCATTTTCAAGAGTATTGGTAAGCATGCTGTCGACTAAGGGTATCGTTACACTTAGCGATGCACCAGCGATCATGACAACGATATGGATCGCTGGTGCATCGCTAAGTGGTCGCACACAGGCAGATCTCACCAGCGACATCGCAGGGGTCGGGGGTCGCTACTTACCTGTCAGACGCGGCGATCCAGACATCCTCCTCCCGCCTCCATGCGTCACTCGTCGGCGCCACAGGAAGCCCAGCAAGAAGCGCCTGACGAGAAATGATCCAGGACCTTCTCGCGCGATCAGCGATGAGCAGCGGGGGAGCCGGTCTGAGGTAAGTATCACATGTAGCGATATCGCTAGCAATATCGCTATAACGTCACAAAATCGGTGATGTTACAGCTATATTGCCAGCGATATCGCTATGTGTAACGGGGGCTTAAGGCTAGGCAGACATCTCCTATGATGACCCATCCAAGGTCGTGCCTCTGTGCGTATGGAGTATTCCTGGAGCCGTTTATACATTCTCTAGTTCTAGTTTTGGGACTTACCTTGGCGCTAATTCCATGAAAAACTGTGTGTGAGGGACAATCTGAAGTGTAGGAGCTCTGAGGACAGGAACTGACCTAGAGAGCATTGTGGTACCGTGCTGGAACGCATGGACCACTTCCTGCTTCATTGTCCCTTCAACACAGAGGTGTACAAAGGGTGGGCACCTCCATTGGTTGGTCACGGATGGCCAGTCTCTCTTATGCGGAATGGGCCTATGGGGTATTCGGAGACTTTGGTGATCGGGACTGCTGCACCTTAATTCTAGATAGAGCAGTGGTTAGGTATCACACTTGAAACTCACGGTGCTTAGTATCGACGCAACAGAAAATCCTCCCAGTGATCGATGTGTTTAGAACCATACTCGTTGACCTGGTGAAGGTGCGCTCTCTGGAGTATGAGAGTCTGGGCACATGTTGCTCTCCTCTGGAGGGGCTTTTCTTTTAGTGTGCCCTAGTCTGGTCATCTCCTTTCCTGGTGATGGGCTGCTGCTGACACTGTATATTTTTGTTTTCTTGGATCAGTAAACAATGATGTAGGGCTGCAGGCACCAAATTTGGGCCTTGTTTGCGGTTATTGTAGTGTTTGTTTCTGTATATATGTAGGATCGTGTGCCGACTGGGGGGGTGGCTCCTTTCAGCCCACACTTTGGGCTCCTGATGAAGCCCCTGGGCCCTTCCCATTGCGCGAAAAGACTGGAGTCAGAAGCACGTAGAAGTTCAATCAGGTCCTTTTTATTAGGGGTCTTCTCCAACATCCACAAAATACGACAGCTCCTGCACACTGGCCTGGGTACCTGTCACCACCTCTCCTCCTTCCTGTTCCTGATGTGACGGCCCTTCAGGTTCTTTCACTGCGCCTGTCTAAGTCACCTGCCACAGCGCTTCCCCTGGTCGAGCCCATCCGACTGCTACGACACCTACTGCCTCTTCGGTGTCCAGCCTTCCAGTAGCCCAGGCATCCTCTGTCTGCAGCTGTCCTGTCAGGGTCACCCCCCGACTGACTGACTTTGGGATTCTCCCTCCTTTTATTCCCTTTTTCCGGAATTCCCCTTCTAAGTCCCAGTAACTCCGCCCACCATGACTTTGCGTTTCCTGGCTTCAGCTGCTGTTAGGCCCTTTTTTCACCGTCCTATGTCTCCCCCTAGTGGTCAAACTCAGTACTCCACTGTCTCTACCTAATTCTAGCTAATTCTAGCTTCTTTCCCCACACATGTATACAAGTTACAGTAAAGTATTGTACACTGCACATATACATTTGCCTTTTTACAATCAGACATGTCCACGTATCAGTCCATTCCCCTACATACAGTATATTGTATATAGGGATCTAGCTTTGGGTGTAGGTGTTAGGTTGGGTGGTGGGAAAAGGGGGGAGTTTGGTTTATCTTGTGGGACTATGGGACACTTGGGTGTTTGGGGGGGAACTGTCACTGCTTGATCTGGCCTATGGACGTTGGACATGGACTGAGGCATGAGATGCAGGATCAGCTCTAAGGTCAGTGCGGGGGTTGGGAATAGTGGGCTTAAGTGTGGGGTGGTTAGTTTAGTCTTGTATATATTAGTATAGTTTGTGTTTATATGTGTGTATGTATATATACTGTATGTGTTAAAAAAAGGTTTATGTATATAGTTTTTGTTTGCTATGGTATATTTTATTTGTTTGTGGCTATTATTTTGTTTGGTGACTGGACAAGAATGTGTAAGGAGTTATTATTCTGTATATACAGCGTGGTCCAAAAGTAGGAGGACAGAAAATAATAACATTTATTTTGATTTATATATAAAATTATATTTACTAACACAAGCATAGCATTGACAATTAAATTTTCTTCTGAACAATAATACAAAAGCCCTTAAATTTTGTCATCGCAGGTGCTCAAACTATTTTCCACCACAATTTGCACAGCTTTGAAGTCTGCCTCTTACGCTTCGACAAACATTTTTGCACAAGTCTCTTTGGATATTAATTTCTTGAAATGCATCTCTTATGTAATTTTTCAAATCACTGACACTTTTTGGTTTTCGACTATAAACCTTGTCCTTGAGTACTCCCCAAAAGAAAAAATCCATTGGGGTGAAGTCTGGTGAACGTGCCGGCCAATCAAGTGGGCCTTTTCGGCCAATCCATTTATTAGGAAATGTTTCATCAAGATACTCGTGGACTACTCTTGAATAATTGGAAATAAAGGTCATTTGAATTAGGCTGTTTCTGTAACTGGGGAACAACTTGATTCATTAGAATTTCAAGATACTTATTTCCTGTGACTGTTCCATAAAAAAATGGTCCAAAAACATCAAAACTTAAAATACCACCCCTTCATAACCCTATTGCACATACTGTCTACCTACTTTTGGACCACCCTGTATAATATGTGTGTGAGGAGAGACTGAGCGGCTGGACCAGTGTTCATTATAGTGATTATTTTCTGGCTGATATTCTTGTTATGTTTCTGTTATTATTATTATGTTTTTCATTTTTATAATAAAAGATCTACAGGATGTATCTCAGGATCAGTGCAGGATCAGTAATGTAATGTATGTACACAGTGACTGCACCAGCAGAATAGTGAGTGCAGCTCTGGGGTATAATACAGGGTATGATGTTGTAGGGCAGTAACAATCTCTGTCTGTGAGATCAATATTAGTGGAATTTAAATCAGATAAAACAACTCGGATTAAGTGATCGGTGATGTCTGTCTATTCCAGGTGTGGAAGTTAATTTCTCCTCACATTGACAGCTTGTGTTGAAAAGTTGATTCTGTTCTCTCCAGAGACCAGGACATGATTGCTGTAAGCGCCTGGAGATGTGATTGACTGATGCAGGGATCCGCTCTACATATTGATAAGATTCTTTTCATGCAGTCACTTCTCCTACAGGTTTATTTCTCTGGTTTCTCCTTACCGGCCATTGACTGAGGGAATAACCAAGAAAAATGAGAGCGACGCTGTCAATCTGCCATGTCGGATTCTCACTGTTGCCCCTTTCAGTAGCAGCCTTTTCTTAATAGCGTTGATTCTTTATGGGGCTGATTCAGGGCCCGATGTGCAGATCATGGTCACATTTGCTCCTAATTCGGGATAGTTTTGTGAGATGCCGGATCAACAGGAGGGAAGCACAGTCACAGACGCCGTCATGGGGTACAACGTACAGTGATGTGAAGACGTGGCCGTACACGCACAGCCTGTCTATGTCATACATTACCATGAAGCGGAGCATTACCCGCAGCTCCCAGCATCCTCACACATTAGAGTCGGCACCGGGGATAATGAGTGAGCGTTGTCCTAGGATGATGTATAAGACTTCGCCTCTGAGGTGACATCCTTCATCTGCAGTAATTCATCACCACCTCGGAAGAGGCATCCAAATAATGCAGACCTGCCGCGCTAGACAGGACTCACACACCGACAACAATTAAGATTGAAGACGGCACAATTGGCTTTTTATAAAACTGACTTTTACAGCACATTAAGCAGAAAATTATCATTAATTTTGACTCTTTTATCACTATGACTTTTAAGGACGTCTTTACTTCTAAAACAGGCTAATTGTCTAGTTTTATGCAAATAAGGCTATAATTTAGAAGCATTGACCCCACCACACGAAGGAAACATATCTTTGGTGTGTTGGTCCAGTGAAGTAACTGGCTAACCTAGCTCATGTTTCCTCATGTTGTGTTTATACTGTTCAGCTGTTATAACCTGTTTAGGAGCACTGGCCTTTTAAATAGTAATGTGGCCTTTAAGTCACTGGCATTTGGCCCTGTTAACCCATGTAACTGCACAGTGTGGCACATACGATATTTATTTACGAGGGATATGTATATTTTACTCAGGTACGCAGACTGAGTGCGGTCACAAGTGGGGGAGGCAGGAAGCCAGAGCGCGGCGCCAATTGTAGAAAGGTCCGGACTACACTTATATATATAGTTCGGACAGTGCTGATGGTATTCCTGTAAAGAGCACAACCAAGGTGACCAAAGGGCTCGCTGCTCAGTCTTAAATTACAACAGCAAGAGCCTTATGGTGCGATTGCTGCTCAAGACAAACCTGGTGTGCCCAGACAAAGCTGCAGAATGGAGTCTGCTCTGTAATATAAGTGGTTGAGGACCTCTAAGCTCTGTGCCTCCTAGTAATATAACCGGCAAGCTCTGCGCCTACTAGTAGTATAACAGGCAAGCTCTGTGCCAACTAGTAGTATAACAGGCAAGCTCTGTACCTCCTAGTAGTATAACAGGCAAGCTCTGTGCCAACTAGTAGTATAACAGGCAAGCTCTGTACCTCCTAGTAGTATAACCAGCAAGCTCTGTGCCTACTAGTAGTATAACCAGTAAGCTCTGTGCCTCCTAGTAGTATAACCGACAAGCTCTGAGCCTACTCAGGGAGGAAATGGTTGAGGAGGTAAAAGTGGCTGGGACCCTAGGAGGTAGCGACCATGCTATTTTAGAATTTTGGATAACTAGAGGCGGAAGACCTGTGAAGACTCAGACGTCAAGGTTAGATTTCAGAAAGGCAGATTTTAAGGGATTCAGAAAGAGAATTGGAGGGATCCAATGGCTGGATATCCTTAAAGACAAAAATGTCCAGGAAGGATGGGAAATCTTGAAAAATGAAATTCTCAAAGCACAGTTGTTAACAATTCCGAAAAGAGGGAAGAATAGGAAGCATTTAAGGAAACCAGGATGGATGAACACAGAACTTAAGCACATGCTAAAAAGGAAGCAAAAAATGTTTATAAAATGGAAAGAAGGAGGCATATCTAAAGAAGAATATAATGCTGTCTGCAGAACCTGCAAGGCACAAATCAGATTATCTAAAGCTGAAAATGAATTGAGGCTTGCAAGAGATGTCAAAAACAATAATAAAGGATTTTGGGGATATGTCAAAAGTAAAAGAAAAGTCAAAGATGCTATAGGATTTTTACAGGATGAAAATGATGAAATGGTAAGACAGGATGTTGAGAAGGCTGAACTTTTAAATTCCTATTTTGCATCTGTTTTCTCTCAGAAAGGAAATGTAACATCAACTGTTATTCACTGTCCTATTAAGGGAATAGAAGAATCCAGGATATCTATAAACAGAAAGATAGTGAGGAAACACTTAGCTAACCTAAATGTATTCAAGTCTCCAGGTCCAGATGAATTACACCCCAGAGTACTGAAGGAGATAGCAGAAGAAATTTTTGAACCCCTCTCCATAATCTTTGAAAATTCTTGGAGAACAGGAGAAGTGCCAGAAGACTGGAGAAGAGCAAATGTTGTTCCTATCTTCAAAAAGGGGAAGAAGGTGGACCCAGGCAACTATAGGCCGGTGAGTCTGACTTCTATACCAGGAAAGATCTTTGAACAAATTATTAAACAACATGTATGTCAATACCTGGATAAGAATGAAGTGATTAAACAGAGTCAGCATGGGTTTGTAACTAATAAGTCATGTCAGACTAATTTAATTTCCTTCTATGATGGTATTACTGATTGGGTGGATCAAGGAAATGCTGTAGATATAGTATATCTTGACTTCAGCAAAGCATTTGACAAAGTCTCTCATACAATCCTTATTGAAAAAATGACTAAGTATGGAATGGACAAGGCAACTGTTAGGTGGATTCATAACTGGCTTAGTGATCGGACCCAAAGAGTGGTCGTAAATGGCTGCACATCCAGTTGGAAGAATGTCTCAAGTGGGGTACCACAGGGCTCTGTCCTGGGCCCTGTATTGTTCAACATCTTTATCAACGATTTAGATGAAGGAATTGAGGGTAAACTGATTAAATTTGCTGATGACACAAAGCTAGGAAGGATAGCTAATACTAGAGAAGAGAGAGAGAGGATTCAAAAAGATTTAAATAAACTGGAGAAGTGGGCAGCAACTAACAGAATGGTTTTTAACAGGGAGAAATGCAAAGTACTACATCTGGGCAATAAAAATGAAAAAAGCATATATAGAATGGGAGGAATAGGGCTAAGTGACAGCACATGTGAAAAAGACTTGGGTATACTAATAGATCACAGACTGAATATGAGTCAACAGTGTGATGCAGCAGCAAAAAAGGCAAATGCAATTCTAGGATGTATTAACAGAAGCATACAGTCTAGATCACGTGAAGTAATTATTTCCCTCTACTCCTCTTTGGTCAGACCTCATCTGGAATATTGTGTCCAATTTTGGGCACCACATTTTAAAAAAGACATCAACAAACTGGAGCAAGTTCAGAAAAGAGCGACCAGAATGGTAACCGGTCTGCAAACCCTATCTTATGAGGAAAGGTTGCAGGATTTGGGAATGTTTAGTTTGCAAAAGAGAAGACTGAGAGGAGACTTAATAGCTGTCTACAAATATCTAAAGGGCTGTCACATTGTAGAAGGATCAACTTTATTCTCATTTGCACAAGGAAAGACTAGAAGCAATGGGATGAAGCTGAATGGGAGGAGACACAGATTAGATATTAGAAAAAACTTTTTGACAGTTAGAGTGATCAATGAGTGGAACAGGCTGCCACGAGAAGTGGTGAGTTCTCCTTCAATGGAAGTCTTCAAACAGAGGCTGGACAGACATCTAACTGGGATGATTTAGCGAATCCTGCTTTGAGCAGGGGGTTGGACCAGATGGCCCAGGAGGTCCCTTCCAACTCTACGATTCTATGATTCTACTAGTAGTATAACCAGTAAGTTCTGTGCCTACTAGTAGTGTATCGGCCAATCTATGTGACTACTAGTAGTATAACCGGCAAGCTCTGTGCCTACTAGTAGAATAAAGGCCAACCTCTATGCCTTCTAGTAGTATAACCGGCAAGCTCTGTGCCTCCAAGCTTTGTGCCTCCTAGTAGTATAATGGCCAAGCTCCTCCTAGTAGTATAACAGCAAAACTCTGTGCCTCCTAGAAGTATAACCGCCAAGCAATATTAAATAATTCACAGGGTAATAAGACAAGCCGTGATTAATATAAAGATCATAATCAATAGCGCATTCTTAATAGAAAACTGAGGATAAAGGGCCACATACAAATTTTGATCCACCTGCAAGTTTAATTGTTGTGCCATGAAGAGTTCAGACATTTTTGTTCTAGACTTTTGTGTCACTTCTTTGTCACTCTCATGGTATTCGCTTTCTGTTAATAAATATTAACTTTGCTTTTACATCCCGAGGCTGGTTACCTCTAAGGCTACGTCCCCACGGTCAGTAATTGGCAGCACTTTGAACGCAGCACATGTCCACGGCGTTCAAAGCTCTGCCGGCTATTGCATGCAGGTGATTCCACATGTGCCCATTGAACCGTGCGGAATCACCGCGTCCCAATATTTAGCACTGGTGATATTTATCTTGCGAAGACTCGCGTCTCCGCAAGATAAATTGACATGCTGTTGTCTGGAAAGGCGCACTGCATGTCCGTCTACACAGGGAAGCCGGCGGTGCCAGTGCACGCATAGTGGACATGGGATTTCTTGAAATCCATCCACTATGCTGTAATATCTGGACACTGCGGGTTGGATACTGTGGATGTACGCAGCGTCCATTCCGCAGCGTTTATTGACTATGGGAAGATACCCTTATAGATGAAAGTTTATCTAAACTGCTCGCTACAATTCAAGCTTGATATATCAGCAGCACAAATATCTCTTGTATTTGCTAGAATGTATCAGTGCAGGTAAAATATATCAGTCCAGACTGTTTACTTCAGAGGATTGATTGTTTTAACTGAATCCAATTGTTACAAACTTTCAGCTGCGAGGTTTTTACCTAGATGTATATGTGAAGGTAGCTCAAAAGAATTTCACTGAGTTTTTTAGGACATCCCCTTTAAATTCAAATTACTTAAAAGTTATATTTGGCAAATTGGGAGCTTCCGCTGTATAGTGACTATATGAGCCACACTTACAGTGAAGATTGCTACAAACAGAAAAACTGACCAGCACTTCCCTACTAGTGTGAATAGGTTCCAGCTAACATAACAATTCTAAGAAAATACAAAGCTGCACTCTGTATTGTTTAGAATGGTAAATCTCAGGTATGGACTGGGGCTGAAATTCAGTCCTGGCATTTGAAATCACACAGGCCCATGCTGTCCCCATCCCCATGAACCAGATGGGATATATTACTACTAATGTTACCCTGGATGGAGGAAAGCAAGATTTACTACAAGACAATTATTTCTGATACCCGTGGCCTGCTGGGGTAAGTGACGGAGTCAGCAACTTTGTGCTCCATCACAACTCTTAGCAGTATGGGTGTCTTGAGAACACCGATTCTGTTAACAACTTAGCAGACAAGGCAGCCCACGACCAGACAGGCCCTTCTGGCATTTGCCAGAATTGTCAGATGGCCAGTCCAGCCCTGGTAAATCTAGAAAATTGGAACTGCATTACTGCCATAGTAAATAGGTAAGTGCTACATTATGTACATATGGAATTTTGGAAAACTGGAACAGTAATATTGCTATAGGAAAAAAATTACAGTACCAAAAGGCGCACAGCACTGCCCGCATCTATCACACATCTAGGCATATCCTGTGGATGTCCTTTTACAAAGATACCATGCTATCTCTGTGTTCTGCTGCTGTATGACATGTAACAGGCAGTCGGATCCACATTTTGGGATGATGAGACCCCCTTCTTTCCATATTCGCTACCCAGCTGTGCACCCCTTATTGTAGTTTGTGCACAAGACGGTCATTTTTGTGGTCGTTGTCGTCGTCTTTATGAAGTACAGTCATTCTTGTGAAATCACGGCCATCTCATTATCATCCATCCATTTGGCAGGATGCCACCCTGAGCAATCTCTTTTTTTCTTTGCCGAGGCTGGCGCTTTCAGGTCAAATAAGGAATTAGGCCGCCGGCTTCCCATGTAGCCGAGTTTAATGAAAATACTGAGTGGGAGGCACAGATGTCTGGGCTGCCAGCATTTGTTGTCTTTGGTTTAATGACTGGCCAGACAGACTTCACTGCCTGCTTGTGGCAAGAGTCATTTCTTCTGACTTCCATGTCAATAATCCCAGAGACATCTTGCCTGACCCAAGCTTGTTAATTAGAGCCTGTGCTGGACCTGTTCCTTGGCCGTCATTCCCGGGTCACACAGACTGCTGAAATGTGCCAGGGGATCAGCCTTTCTAATGAGCTGTTTAGACTAAGCACCAATTAAGGCATTAGCAGCATGCTCCCGATCAGCAGCCAGACGTTCGCCGGCATTTATCATTACATCGGCCACTCCATCTGGAAGCAGAATAATCTCACTGTGTCGTACAGTATGCTGCATTGTTAAAATCCCAGGACTGTAACAACGTGGGGTAATCCCGGAGCTTGGTGGCAGCCACTCTCCTCGTATGGCCTCTAATGGAGCCGGTCTATTAGTATCCAATATCCACAGACCTCCACCTACTGCTGATCTAATGCGAATGGTGGTTATGATGCAACAGTGATCGCCGCCTCCACACACTGCACATACAGCCGACACCAGCAGGATCACCCCTATCATCGCAAACTCTGCGCACCATAAATAGCAAACTATAACTGTAATGTATTGCCAGAAATAAAAGAATATCCAACTAGTCATACAGAGATAGGACACAATGTCCTATATATCTCTATGGGCTGTGATGTAGACAATTGTGGACAATTACCTAAAATAGAATTCAATAGCTGAAAATAGTTTATGTAGATATCTAGGGGAAACCAACTACATAAACAATGTAAATTTATTACATTACTTATCCTGTACTGAACCCGTTACATCCTGTATTAGGGTATGTTTCCACGGTCAGGATTGCATCAGGATTCGCTCAGGATTTGACGTAGGTAAAATCTGCACCAAATTTGCACCTGAGGTCACTGGCAGGTTACCTGCATTTTTACATGCTTTTTTGATGCTTTTTTTCATTTTGATTTGTATGCGTCTTTTTGTAAGCTAAATAAAGATATATTATTTGACAAAAAAAAAAAGATTTGTGATGTCATTTCTGGTCCAACATCCTCTTTAACATTTGTCAAACCCACACTCCATTACACAGATAGATAGATAGATAGATAGATAGATAGATAGATAGATAGATCTATAGGTAGATAGATAAATCTATAGATAGATAGACATATATAGATATACATAGATAGATATATCTATGTATAGATATATCTATGTATAGATATATCTAATCTATCTGTCTATCTATAGATATATCTATCGATAGATCTATCTATATATAGAAAAAAATTTGTGTTAGGCCAGGGTCACACTTTACGAGAAACTCGCATGAGTCTCGCACCTCAATACCCGTAGCATGCGAATGCATAGAAATACATGAGGCTGCACGCTCCTGTCCGAGTGCCGGCAGCAGGGTATTGAGGTGCGAGACTCGTGCGAGTTTCTCACAAGTGTGACCCCGGCCTTAAACACAATGTCTGTTTAATTTTAAAAAAAATGGGAAAACAATTGCGTGGGCTCCAGCACAATTTTCAAATCCAGAGAAGGAAAGCCGGTGACTGGGGGCAGGTGTTTATAGCCTGGGAAGCGGGTAATACCCATGGATCTTCCCAGGCTATGAATATCA
This sequence comes from Dendrobates tinctorius, assembly GCF_039654945.1. Taxonomy (NCBI): domain Eukaryota; kingdom Metazoa; phylum Chordata; class Amphibia; order Anura; family Dendrobatidae; genus Dendrobates; species Dendrobates tinctorius. The sequence goes on from NW_027361754.1 coordinate 6,480,267, forward strand.
GCCCGCAGCTGTCTGCATAGCCTTTACTGGCTCTTTAAATAGGGGTGGGCCATAAAAACAATGATAGGGTGTCCCCCTATAATTAATAGCCAGAAAGGTTACGCAGACAGCTGCGGGCTGATATTCATAGCCTAGGAAGGGGCCATGGATATTGCCCCCCCCCTGGCTACAAACACCAGCCCGCGGCCGCCCTAGAAACGGCCCTGTAATTCCGGCGCTTAGCCTCTCTCTTCCCATGCTATGGAAGACGGCTTTTGTGTGCATGGCCCATAAGGGAGGGGTGTGCATAGCCCATGTGTTTGTGTCTATTTGGTTTCTTGTTTTTGCAGATTGGGTAGGTTTCCACACCTCCCTTATGGGCCATGCACACAAAAGCCGTAGCGTATCCACATCGGACATTACCTGCCTGTATCCTGCTCATACAGGTACTATAAACATGATCAGTTTTTTAAATACATCAGTTAGGGACTGCTCTGAGATGCTTGACATTTGGTAGAGCGGCTTAGTATACATTTTTTGCAAAAAACGTATCAACCAAATACCCTGTTTTGTTATCATCTTTTTGCTAGCAATTGCTGTTTACTGTTACTTTTTTACAACAGAGAATTTTTATACATTTGTTTTACTGTGTTTTTCTGTTTCAGAATTCAGAAGATGCAAACCCACCCCAAGATCCCGACTTGCGCAAACCCTGAGCACGAGAGACCTCTGGAAATGTGTCAATAGAACCCTATTGTCAAGGAATTTTCTTGGCAGAGTCCTGATCTCCCACATTCCCAGACCCCAGCAGCGAATTACCTTCCGAACCAAGGTAGCATAAGCCAGAAGATGTCCATGCAATGTGTGAAGATTCTTCACTTTCCCTCCTGTCTCCCATTCTTGGAAGAAAGGCTGAAACCATCCCCTACAGGAGAATACCCACAGAGGAGACCTCTCATTCCAGGAGTTTGCAATATTGATCTTAATGAAGGTATCCACAAGGAATACCACGGGGTTGACCATACCCTCCTAGCCTCTTCGTAAGGTAAGTAACCTCCCTCTTGACCAGGTTCAGTCTATTCTCCCATAACAGTTGGAAGAACAAACTGTAGACCCGAGTCCATATAGTCTCCGACAAGATGCACAGACTGCCCAGATAAATCATTAAAGTGAGTAGGTAAGTTTTGATCAGGTTTACACTTTCCTTGAGGGTCAAAGACCAAACCTTCCATTGGTTCACCTTCTGAATGGTGATCTCCAGCCTGCTGTCCCAATTTTGTTTGGGGGTAATCCCATTGGTCAAATTCGTTGCCAAGGAATTTTGCAGAGACTTTGTCATGGAAGGGTGTCTGGGAGATCAAAACCAGGATCTCCTCCTCCCAGCCAGAGACTCTCACACTTATCCCGGTTGATCTTGGACCCGGATGCCTCCGAGTGGCGATCTACCCCTGACATTAGCCACCCACAAGGGAGCGAATACTGGACAACCATCTACAACATAGATCAGATCACTCACAAGGGAGCGAATACTGGGCAACCATCTACAACATAGATCACATCACTCACAAGGGAGCGAATACTGGGCAACCATGTACAACATAGATCAGATCACTCACAAGGGAGCGAATACTGGGCAACCATGTACAACATAGATCAGATCACTCACAAGGGAGCGAATACTGGGTAACCATGTACAACATAGATCAGATCACTCACAAGGGAGCGAATACTGGGCAACCATGTACAACATAGATCAGATCACTCACAAGGGAGCGAATATTGGACAATCATCTACGACATGGATCAGATTACTCACAAGGGAGCGAATATTGGACAATCATCTACAACATAGATCAGATCACTCACAAGGGAGCGAATACTGGACAACCATCTACAACATAGATCAGATCACTCACAAGGGAGCGAATACTGGGCAACCATCTACGACCTAGATCAGATCACTCCTCATGAGAGGAAACAAAAACAGTGACATCATCGACATACGCCACCACCCTCAGAGTGGCTTCAGGTGCTACCCGGTCCATCCCGATCCCGGCCAACGGTCCATGTTGAACCCTCCTAAGAAGTGGTTCAATCGCAAACACGTACAGCAGCGGGCTCAAGGGACAACCCTGGTGAACACCAGATCCAACCTCAAAAGAGCTGCCAATCCAACCATTCACAAGTGGGAAATTCTCTGCCCCATCGTACAAGGTTTTAAGCCAATCAACCAACCCCAGCGGCAGGCCATATCTCAGAAAGACAAACCAGAAGCACTTGTGATTAACCCGATCAAATGCTTTTGCCTGGTCCAGTGACAGCATGTACCCCTTCCAGAGACCAGCTCTACCCTGTTCCACTGCCTCCCGGACACCGAGCACAGCACTAAATGTGCTCCAGCCTGGAACAGAGCAACGCTGGGCCTCCGAAAGGAGTCGGGTGCTAATTTCACCAGCACCTTTGCCAGAACCTTCCTGTCTGCATTGACAAGCGCTATGGGATGCCAATTCTCCATGCAAGATGGGTCATTACCCTTTGACAAGTTGATCAGGGCAGATATTCTCAATGACTTTGGTAGAGTGCCCAAGGAAAGACACTCATTGAATACCTCAGTCAAGAGGGGAACCAAAGTGTCCTTAAAGGTCATATAGAACTCAGATGTTAAGCCATCTGGACCGGGTGATATTCTTTTGGGCAAGCCCTTCAATTGCCAACTTAACTTCCTCTTCCCTGATCATCTCTGTCAAAACATCATGAGAGGGGTCTACCCCTAGTTTGGGGACGGCTGCAGTCAGGAAAGCTGACATCTAATCCCAATCAAGATCCCTCTTTTCCAAGAGGTGCGATTAGAAGGATCTGACAACCTCCAGGATCCCTGATCTGGATCGCCTCAGGGACCCCGTAGTGTCGACCAGTCCTGTAGCCACTTTACTATTGACAGACATCTTGCAGTTTCTGTAAGGGTCAGGTGAGCGTTACTTCCCGTAATCCCTCTCAAAAACCAAAGATGTGTGCCTATCGTACTGACACCTCATCAGCAAAGATTTCACTCTGGAGATCTCCTCATGGCTACCTCCAGTTGAGACAAGATGCTCAAGTTTCCTCCTCAGACCCTGATACTGGCGGTACCTGCTCAGACTACTGAGGCTCGAGAGCTGGTGGAAGAATCTCACCACACTTTTCTTGAACATCTCCCACCACTCTGACTTGCTACTACAAAGATCCAGTGAGAGTACCTGGCTCTGAAGAAAATCCTCGAAGGACTGTATTATCTCCGCCAAAAGCCTCTTCCTATTTGGAGGGTCTCTGTAACATTCAAAGAAAACAAAATTAAACAGTGGTCAGAGAACTCCACCTCAACAACACTACTGAAGAGACAGCTTTCTCCTTTAAATAAAACCTACCTATTCTGGACCTAGAGTTATCTCTATGATAGGTGAACCCCTTGTGGCCTGGGGTGTGCCGAACATGGACATCCACTAGGTGAGCCTCACTAGCTATACTATTAAGGGCAACGCTATCATAAGTCAGCTTGTCTCTGGAAACTCCTCTATCTCGGGGCCTCATGACAATATTGAAGTCCCCTCCAAAGACAACCTGCCGACTTGTAAAATGGTAGGGCATGATCTTCATAAAGAGACACTTCCGGTCCCACTTAGATTGGTGACCCTAGATGCTAATGAGCCAGAGCTCTTGTTCCCTCATGAGGACATCTAAGATCTAGCACCTCCCCATTTCTAATTCAATAACCTGTCAGCATTCCACCGGTACAGTAAAAAAGACTGCCACTCTGCTATATGGCTGAGCCACAACAAGAGATCAATAGGAGGACCCGAGTCTCCACTCCCTTGTAGGAGAAGGAGTCCCCTCTGTGTATCCGGGCTGGAACCAAGGGGGCCATCACCAAGGTTCCTAGGGAGACTGTTTCCGGGGGACACAATTGGGGGACGGACTGCAGAGACTTCTAGAAAGGTTGGGGAGGAGCTACTATAAAAGGGGCTGAGGACGCCAGCAGGAGTCAGTCAACGCAGCAGGAGAGGAGAAGAGAGGAAGCTAGAGGGTGCCAGAGAGCCAGAGAGCGAGAGCCAGAACCAGAGCAAGGAGAGCAGAGCAGCGATGGGAGAGACTGAAGGGAGACTCACCGCTAACAGAAGGGAGATGGCACTGAGCTGTCCAATGGAGAGACACCGCCCGGCTACGCCCCGTGGGTGTGGCCTGTCCGCTGCCACCCACGGCCGCCACCATCCGACTCCATCCCGCGGGTGCGGCCCGACCGCTCCCGCCCGCGACAGCCGACGCCCGACTCCACCCTCGTGTGCAGTCCATCCGCTCCCGCCCACGGCAGCCGCAACCCGTCTCCATCCCGCGGGTGCGGCCCGTCTGCTGCCGCCTGTGCCTGCCGCTGTTCCACTCCAGCCTGCAGTTGCGGCCTGTCTGCTGCTGCCTGTGGCCCCCGCAGCTCGGCTCCGGCCCGTGGCTGCGGCCTACACTATCTGGACCCTGGGCAACGCCGTCCCACCTCCACCGGGAGGTGCGATGTAGATGAACTCTTCAGGGGCCTGCTGTGCCCCCACTTCGCCGGGGCGTTGGAACGCCCGAAGTCTCTGCCAAATCCTCGTCGGCTGGGCCCAGCGGCTGATACGCCGAAGCATCATCGACCATCGTTCTGCCGGACGTCAGAGAGGATAAGTGACATGTTGTAGTTAACATTCTGGACCCATAGTCGGCCATACCGCGGCCCTATAGTGACCGGCCGAGTTAGTTGTGTTTGTGTTACCAGTGTATTCTTGTGTTGATCCCTGCGAGGATAACTGCTGTTAACTTGTTTGGTTGCTCGAGATAGCCCATATAGGCATATATATATACCGTATTTTTCACTTTATAAGACGCACTTTTGTTCCCCCAAATTTTGGGGGAAAGTGGGGGGGTGCGTCTTATAAAGCGAATCTGTGTGCTGCTGTGCTATAGAGTGGGGGGGCGGCTCTGGCGTGGAGTCAGGGGGCTGTGGTGGGCTGGATGGGGGCTGCAGAGACAGCAGGAGGTCCTTTGCTCCCGCTCATTAGCCTCATGTAATATTCACTGCACCTGCTGTCCATCACCTTGGTGCTGAAACAGTGCCGAGTTGGCAGACAGGGGAGCGGTGCATATTATATGTGCCTGCACTCACCCCCAGTCACTATAGACACCTGCTGATGATCACTCCTGCTCCCAGCTCCCCCGTGGCTTTCCTGTGTCAAGTCTGCTGTCATCCTCCTCCTGCAGGGTGAGCGGCAGCAGCAGCTCATTCAGGCAGCTCATCGCTTCAGGACTTTGCATGATGTGACCAATAGGACCTGCGGTCACATGACTCCCAGTGTGCACTGTGATCAATACAGAAAATGGTGGGGGGAACAAGAGGCACAATAGTGCCCTATCACTAGTGACACTTGAAGTATGAGCGGTATAATACAGTTCCACTCACCTATTCCAGTTGTGTGACCCACAACTGGCTTGAGCGCATATCACAAAATCAGCTGCTGCAGGACCTCCACCAACCACTCACACGTGGAAAAAACTTCAGAAAGTTGTGGGAAGCAGGATGTGTTGCAGTCCGCGCTGCCGAGATTCACAAATCACCTGGGATACAAGATGTTGTAGCAGTGTACTCCTTTATTTCCTCCTACGCGTTTCGGATCCCTGAGGAAGGTGCCAGGAAGGGTGCCGAAACGCGTAGGAGGAAATAAAGGAGTACACTGCTACAACATCTTGTATCCCAGGTGATTTGTGAATCTCGGCAGCGTGGACTGCAACACACCCTGCTTCCCACAACTTTCTGAGTGTGCACTGTGAGTCACATGACCGCAGCTGAGCAGCTCCTATTGGTCACATCATGGAAGGTCCTGTAGCAGCAATGAGCTGCCTAATTGAGCAGCAGCTGCGTGCACCCTGCAGGAGGAAGATGACGGCAGACTCGACACAGACACAGGTAAGCCACAGGAGAGCTGGGAGCAGGAGCGATCATCAGTAGGTGAGTTAACTGTTTATTATTTTAGCATGTGCTTGCCAGCAGGGGGAAAATATTGGGACGAGGGCCATGTGTGACAGCAGGGGGAAATATAGGGATGGGGGGGACAATGTGTGCCAGCAGGGGGGAAATATATGAACAAGGGGCCATGTGTGCCAGCAGTGGGGAATATAGGGATGCGGGGGCAATGTGTGCCAGCAGGGGGGAAAATATGGAGGGGGGGACAATGTGTGCCAGCAGGGGGGGAGTATATGAAGAGGGGGACAATGTGTGCCAGCAGGGGGGAATATGTGGAGCCCTCCTCCATATATTCCCCCCTGCTTGCACACATTGTCCCCCCCTCCATATATTCCTCCCTGCTGGCACAGTGTGTGCCAGCAGGGGGATTATAGGACCGGGGGGGACAATATGTGCTAGCAGGGAGGAATATATGGAGGGGGGAACAATGTGTGCCAGCAGGGGGAATATATGGAGGGGGGGACAATGTGTGCCAGCAGGGGGGAATATATGGAGGGGGGACAATGTGTGCCAGCAGGGGGGAATATATGGAGGGGGGGCTATGTGCCAGCACAAGGGGGCAATGTGCCAGGATGGGGGTTATATAAATATCAGGATGAGGGACATATACGGTATATGATTTGAAAGATGGACACTGGCATTATAAGACACACCTCCATTTAAAATAAAAAAACATTTTTTTCTCTTTTTCTTCACCAAATTTGGAGGTGCGTCTTATAATCAGGTGCGTCTTATAAAGTGAAAAATACGGTATGTATATATATATATATATATATATAAAAGTTACATCTTAAAGTTCCTCCCGTCTCCCGCCTCGTCACTGTATCCCGCGTATCTGCGATTACTACATTTGGCGTAGTCGGCAGGATGCAGTCTCCGAGCGGAGATGGTGTGGGCCAGGGGGGCAACGGTGGGCCCCGGCCCAGCCTATCCTTGGGGGCTATGCTGAGCAATCTACCCATGTTCTCCAGCAGCATTACTATGTGTAACAATTATAGTGGATACTACAGAGGTTTCTTGGCAAGAAGCACAATCACAGCAGAGTCCAGAGTTAAGTGAATCGAGTTTATATAAGAACGCAGCAAAACCATGCGTGCACAGTGTGAACAAGGCAAACACAAAAGTCAATAAACTGCCGCTAGAGGTCAGCGGCCAGTTGCAGGGTATACGCCTTTCAAAGTATCGAATGCTTGGAGCATAGTTTAGAAACAAAGTCCAGAACATTATAGCCGGTCACTATGGAAACAGATGCCGTTATCAGTACGGTATAGTTCTCAGAAAGTCTATCCAGTAGGTACCCTAACCCTGGTCCGATTAGGGCACGGCAGGGCCGCTGAGTCAGCCGGAATCGCAGAACCACAAGTAGCAAGCACACGGTAGATTCTTTAGGACGGAGCAAACAGTAAGTCTCACCGATCAGGTGGCAGCAGGTAACAGGACAGCAGAGCAGCGGAGACAGCCAGCGGCTGTGGAGCGGGCAGCAGCATAGTCTCTTGAAGCAACCACGAATGGAACAACCTCAGCAAGCTACAGCAGCTGAGAAGCCAGGACAACCCAGTACTCAAAGGAACACAGGCAGAATACTCCAGCATTGATTAATGACTGGGGTGGAGTCTTAAAGGCAGCAGACAGGAACACATGAAGGCCAGACTACCATCTTGGAGAAGGGCAAAATTGCAGAACATAGCAAAAGTGTCCAGAGTCCTGACATTACTCCCTCCTTAGAAGCGGCCTCAGGACGATCCCGAACCCGGTTTCTCAGGGAATCTCTGATGGAAAAGAGAAATCTTCCTTTGAGCGCTGATGTTCTCCACCGGTTCCCAAGAGTCCTCTTCAGGGGGATACCCCTGCCATCTAATCAGATACTGGAGCCGACCTCTGCGAATTCTGGAGTCAATAATATCATCGACCACAAATTCCTCTTGCCCATCAATTATCACCGGCCGTGGAGGTGGCACAACACGACCCTGAAAAGTATTAGGTGAGACAGCCTTTAGTAGGGAAACATGAAATACGGGATGTACCTTCATAGTCCTAGGTAACTTCAGGCGACAGGCCACAGAGCTCACAATGCCATTAATCCTGAAAGGGCCGATGAACTTCTGTCCCAGCTTCTGTGAAGGAACATTCAATTTTAAATTCTTGGTGGATAACCATACGGAATCCCCTACCTTGAACACAGGTGCTGGTTTGCGGAATCTATCTGCCGATCATTTGTAGCGCTCTTGGGCTGAAGTCAGGGTCTCTTTTAGGACCTCCATATTCTGTTTCATCGTAGTAAGCCTTTCCTCTACAGCCGGAACCGGAGACTTTATTGGAGACCTGGGAAAGATACTGGGATGGTAACCCAGGTTTGCAAAAAACGGTGTTACCTTAGTAGAGGCGTTCTGAGAGTTGTTATAAGAAAACTCCGCCAAAGGAAGTAAGTCCAGCCAATCATCTTGAAGGTGGCTGACGTAGCACCGAAGATACTGTTCCAAGGTCTGATTGGTCCGTTCTGTCTGACCATTTGTCTGGGGGTGATAGGCGGAAGAAAGGCACACATCAATATTGAGTGCAGAACAGAACTCTTTCCAGAATCTTGACGTAAATTGGGAGCCTCGATCAGAGATGATCTCATCTGGGACCCCATGCAGCCGAAACACATTCTGTAGGACCAGATCTCCAGTCTCTTTAGCTGAGGGAAGACCGGCGCATGGGATGAAATGGGCGGCCTTTGTTAAACGGTCTACAACCACTAAGATCGTATTCATGCCTTTAGAGATGGGCAGCTCCACAATAAAGTCCATAGATATCGACCCCCATGGGCGGGATGGAATAGGTAAAGGTTGCAGGAGGCCCGTAGGTGACATACGCGGGGTCTTATGACGAGCACATACCTCGCACGAGAGAACGTAGTCCTTTGTGTCCTTCAGGCATGTTGGCCACCAGAAGAAGCGACTTAGGAACTCTTGGGTCTTCTGTACCCCCCTATGACCTGCCACCTTGGAATCGTGAACCACTCTGAAGATTTTGAGACGGACCGCCTCTGGGATGTAAACACGTTGTCCTCTGAACCACATGCCTACTTTAAGGACCAGATTGACATCAGCAGGTGGGTTAGTCAAGAGTACGTCACCTACATACGCTTCCTTGATGTCCTTCCACAAGTCCTTATCCTGGATGACCCCGATGAAATTGGCATCGGAAAGAATCGTTTTCGGAGAGGGTCCTGGTAAGGCATCTGCAGCATGAATCCGAGATAGTGCATCTGCTTTTCCATTGCGAGAACCTGGTCGAAAGGAGATAATAAAATCGAATTGATTCAGAAATAAGCTCCAGCGGGCCTGACGAGGAGAGAGACATTTCGCGGATCTAAGAAACTCCAGGTTACGATGGTCTGTCAACACAATAACTTGTTGAGCGGCTCCTTGGAGATGGTGCCTCCATTCTTTAAAAGCCACAATAATGGCCAGCAGCTCCTTATCCCCTACGTCATAGTTCTTCTCTGCTGAGGTCAGCCTACGAGAAAAGAAAGCACATGGATGAAGTAAGGCCTTCTCTCCGACTCTCTGCGAAAGGATGGCCCCCAAGGCGTTGTCTGAGGCATCCACTTCCACGATAAATGGAAGTGTCGGATCAGGGTGGACCAACAGTGGAGCTGAAGTAAAACAGGTCTTGAGCCGAGTAAATGCTTCCTGAGCTTGTGCGGACCATTTAAATGGATTCTCCTTCTTTGTCAATGCAGTGATGCGACGGACAATATCAGAAAAATTTCAGATAAAACGTCTATAAAAATTGGCAAAACCGATAAAACGTTGTACCCGTTTTATATTTTTGGGTACCGGCCAGTCGGTGATTGCCTGGATCTTTCCAGATTCCATATTCAGCCCCTGAGGGGAGATGACAGAGCCCAGAAACTGTATCTCGGAGCGATGGAACTCGCATTTCTCCAGTTTAATATATAGGTGGTTCTCCTTCAGCCGTCTTAAAACCGTCTTGACATGTTCCTCATGTTCCTGCAATGAGTCTGAAAAAATCAAAATGTTGTCCAAGTATATGACCACAAACTGGTCCAATAGATCCCTGAAAATATCATTGACAAGGTGTTGGAAGGTCGCTGGCGCGTTACACAGTCCAAAGGGCATTACTAGATATTCAAAATGTCCATAACGGCATCTGAAAGCTGTCTTCCACTCATCCCCAGGGCGAATACGCACTAGATTATACGCCCCACGAAGGTCTAATTTGGAAAAGACTTTTGCTTGGCGGACTCTCTCCATTAATTCAGGTATTAGCGGTAGAGGGTAGCGGTTACGAATGGTTACCTTATTAAGTCCCCGATAATCGATGCATGGTCTTAGTGTCCCATCCTTCTTTTTCACAAAGAATATAGGCGCCCCAGCTGGCGAGGAAAAAGGGCGTATGAAGCCCTTGGCCAGATTTTCATCGATGTACTCTTTTAGGGCCTGAAGTTCTGGTGCAGCCAGAGGGTAGACATTACTAAAGGGGATCGCTGCCCCGGGAAGGAGTTCAATAGGGCAGTCATAGTGTCTGTGTGGCGGGAGCTGGTCCGCCTTCTCCTTGTCACACACATCAGAAAATTCCTTATAGACAGTTGGTATCCCCACTACCTGTATAGGAGATTCGGCCTTCAAGGATGTAGAGATTGTCTCCGTAGCAGACTTCTCCCTTGTTGGGAAAGTGATCGCCTTGGTCTCCCAGTTGATGGTCGGGTTCTGAGAGCGCAACCAGGGAATACCTAGGATCACGGGAAAATGTGGAGAAGAGATTAATAAGAACGACAATTGCTCCTGATGATCCGGCTCCAATAAGATCGTGAGCGGTATTGTCTCCTGGTCTACAGGGCCAGAGATTAGGGGTGAGCCATCTACTGTCTCCAAATTAATTGGAGAAGCCTTCTGACAAGACTGAATGCCATGTTCCTTGGCAAAGGAAATGTCCATAAAATTGCCCCCCGCCCCTGAGTCGATCATAGCTGAGCTGGAAATCCATCTTCCAGCACACAAGATTTTAATAGGGAGGGAACAATGAGAGCTCTTTTCCTTCACTTCCCCGGGGGGTGTGGTCATAGCAAGCGACTGAAACACTGCATCTATAGGCAGGCTACACTCAGAAGTGTCGGATTCCGTATCACTGCCATCCAGCTCCCCAATTGCAGCTACCACTTTGTTCTAACGTTTAGGACATTTTGGGCAGTTAATCAGGAAGTGATCTGACTGGCCGCAATAAAAACACAAACTCTCCCGAAGGCGATGTTCCCGGCGTTCATTACTATCACGCCTCTGAACTGAGTCAATCTGCATCGGTACCTCCTCCACACCCCGAGATGTCTTACCTGCAGTTTCTTTGGGAGGAAGGGAAAAATTAGACATGCGGTTATACACAGCCAGCTTTTCCTGCCTGCGCTCAGTAAGGCGAATGTCTATGCGCACGCAATGCTGTATAAAAGCCTCGAGCTCCTGTGGGGATTCTGAGCGGGCTAATTCATCCTTTACCACCCTGGACAGGCCTCTCTTAAAAATGGGAACCTGTGCATAAAGGTCCCAATTAGTATCTACTGCTAGTCGCCTGAAGTCGGTCGCATATTCAATAACCGAGCGCTTGCAATGGCGCAAAGATAGCAGCGCGGTCTCAGCAGAAGCGCAACGATTTGGATCGTCAAACATTAGTGCCATGGCGGCCAAAAAATCATCCAGCACATTCAGGCGTGGGTCACGAGACTCGATCATAGGATTCGCCCAAGCAAGCGCACGTGAGGTCAGCAGCATGATTATACATAGCACTTTAGAACGGCCCCTTGGGAAGTGATCAGCATGGATGTCAAAGTACAGCATACATTGGTTCACGAATCCACGAAACTTGTCGCGGTCGCCATTGTATCTAAATGGTGGTAATTTAGGAAGGCTAGGTGGTGGTACGTGCCCTGCAGGCAAAGTCACAGGTCGAGCCCCCTGAGCTGCCATCTGTGTACTGATGTCCTGGAAGTTTTGTCCACACTGGGTCTCCAATCCAGTCAATCTGCTTTCCTGTGCTGCAACTCGAGCGTCTAAGTCCTGCAGGTTCTGCCCAAAACCCCGTTGATTACGTTCCACACTTTCAACTTTCTTTTGCAGAACATTCATATCCTGCTGCAGGGAACGGAGCATGGTGTACACCTGTTCCATCTTGCTGTCTGACATAGCTCCTGCAAACCCCTCTTTTTGGGCTGGAGTATCCTGTAACAATTATAGTGGATACTACAGGGGTTTCTTGGCAAGAAGCACAATCACAGCAGAGTCCAGAGTTAAGTGAATCGAGTTTATATAAGAACGCAGCAAAACCATGCGTGCACAGTGTGAACAAGGCAAACACAAAAGTCAATAAACTGCCGCTAGAGGTCAGCGGCCAGTTGCAGGGTATACGCCTTTCAAAGTATCGAATGCTTGGAGCATAGTTTAGAAACAAAGTCCAGAATGTTATAGCCGGTCACTATGGAAACAGATGCCGTTATCAGTACGGTATAGTTCTCAGAAAGTCTATCCAGTAGGTACCCTAACCCTGGTCCGGTTAGGGCACGGCAGGGCCGCTGAGTCAGCCGGAATCGTAGAACCACAAGTAGCAAGCACACGGTAGATTCTTTAGGACGGAGCAAACAGTAAGTCTCACCGATCAGGTGGCAGCAGGTAACAGGACAGCAGAGCAGCGGAGACAGCCAGCGGCTGTGGAGCGGGCAGCAGCAGGGGAGTGCAGTATAGTCTCTTGAAGCAACCATGAATGGAACAACCTCAGCAAGCTACAGCAGCTGAGAAGCCAGGACAACCCAGTACTCAATGGAACACAGGCAGAATACTCCAGCATTGATTAATGACTGGGGTGGAGTCTTAAAGGCAGCAGACAGGAACACATGAAGGCCAGACCACCATCTTGGAGAAGGGCAAAATTCCAGAACATAGCAAAAGTGTCCAGAGTCCTGACACTATGCTGTGGAACTGGATGGAGCGGTTCCAAAGTACCTGGCGGGCTCCGAGGTGGTGGTATGAACTGACAATAATCCGCTGGCCAACCTCGAAAATGCCAAATTAAGGGCTCTGGAGCAACGATGGGTGGCCCGGATGGCAAAATTCAAGTACAAAATCATCTATAAATGGGGAGCGGAGAATGTGTATGCCGACACCCTCTCCAGGATCCGGCGTACAACCCCAGGGCAAAGTCGAGATGAAGAACTGGAAGGAGAGGATACGCCATTCGTTCTGGCCTCCTGCCGGACTCACGGCCACCACGCGAGAACAATCCCATATGGAGCCCCCAAGAGGCATGCTAGAACAACCCCATGATAAGTGGATCCAGCAACAGCAGGAAGATGGAGAAACTGGACCCCTACGTCAATGAGTGGTCACCAGCAAAATACTTAACGACTCCCAGAGGCAGACCTTGACTCAGGACACGTTGTTAATGCTGCGCCAATGGGAGAAATAAATGCTCAGAAAGGGAGTATTGTACCGCAAGGCAGTATCGCGGACGACATCAGCAACAGCTTGGCAGGTAGTCGTGCCGGGAGCCCAACTTGGTGAACTAGCTCGAGAGGCCCATGAAAAAGGGGCTCATTTCGGGGCTCAAAAGACTTTTCAGTGGTTACAGCAAATGGCGTACCATCCTCGCTTACAAACTGCAGTGGAAGAGGCTTGCCGGGCGTTCCGCCTATGCGAGCTAGCTAAACCACTCGCACAGCGGGCCCCGGTACAAACAATAGTAACATCAGCACCCCTCGAACTCTTGATGATTGACTATTTGACCATTGGCCCCACGCACCAGGGGTATGAACATTGTCTCGTCATGGTGGACCATTTCACCAAATTCGCCGTGGTAATGTGGCGCCCCTGAGGCTCAGTCGCCACAGAGGTACTGCACCTTCTCCTAAGGTGTAGTGCCCCACCAACTAGGTAAGTTGGGAACTCCTTTCCTCACTCCAACACCTGCATCCCACACACAGGATAGTTCAGTAGGTCCACCTAGCAGCTTCAGGCTGGGGGTAGCAGAGCACCCTTCATGGAACCCTGCTTTGTAACACGAGATGTGCTGGGAGGTGGGTGGATTTAGTATAAAAGAGAGGGAAGGTTTAGAATTGGAGGTCAGTCTGACAGAAGGTCAGTCTGACAGGATGTCAGGCGAGAAGGAGTTCAGTTCTGAAGTTAGTTTTGAGTTCAGTTTGAGTTCAGTTTAAAAAGGGTGCTGCAGCTGCCTCAGTGATCTGAGCTAGCTGGCACGGGAAAGAGAAGAGAAAGAGAAAGACGTAGACCTGCAACCTAAGCTTCCATAAGAGAGAGAAGGAGCAGCGCGGAACGAAGGAGTAGGAGAACAGAGAGGAGTTGTGGGTTGGAAGAGGAACCCTGCCTATAGGTTCTCAGCGCAAGGCTGGGGCCCGGTCTCCGAGGTTGTATGGACACTTATGGTTCTGCAACAGACACCGGTGGAGTAGTTGGCTGTAAATGCACTACTCCCATCCAAGACTTGGGACACAACTGATTTGTGAGCTAGGACTCTGAGAGGAGTCCCCGATAGAGGCTACAGCTGTCTGTCATACAAGTAAGGTTCTAGGAACATCTGACAGGAGGAATTCCAGAGAACTATGGTACTGGAGCTCTTCACATTAAAAGGCGCAATAGAGGAGTAGTTCAGGAAAGGCACATGTTGGCGGAGGTTGATTGAGTCTCTTCCCCGGAGGACACTGCACGGAGGCGGGCACCAGTGGGTACCACGAACTGTGAGTAAAGCTTTGAAACTGCAAGCCCTGGTGTCCTCCATTCATTCGTCGCTAGCACCTTCAGCACCGCTACATCTGGGTACCAGCATCTATACCATTCTGCGCCTCTCCTCATCCATTGCACCCACACTGCCCTGGGACTACAGCTCCACCTGTGGGGAGCTACACCATCTTTGCTGCACCACAACACCAGTCCCAGCGGATCTGCACGCAGCGTTGGCTCAACATCTTACTTGCCAAACACCACGGGTGGCGTCACGAACTATTCAAATAAACTTTAATACCATTATCATCACCGCCATTGATATTGGGCGCCCAGGGCCACGGACCGGGTCACTGCTGCTGTGACACCTTCCCCCTGACACCGGCCCGGTACCGAGTACCCCGCTGCCCTGGGTGTGAGGGCAACCCAGTAACCCCTACCCAAGATCAAACTGCAGAGTCGGCCGCCTACGCGATTTGCAAAAACTTTATCCAAGTATACGGCTGCCCCCAACGAATACACTCAGATCAGGGGGCATGTTTCCTGGGAAAGGTCATGGAAGAGCTACACCGTCTATGTGGTATCGATAAGTCCCGGACCACTCCGTACCACCCGCAGGGGAATGGGGCCTGCGAACGATTTAATCGAACGCTAATTCAAATGTTACGCACTCTGGAGAGCGACCAGAAGGCTCGCTGGCCTGAGTACATCCCTGAACTGGTGTGGGTTTATAACAACCGGGTACACCGAGTCACCAGTTATACCCCTTACTCACTGCTATTTGGCCGGGAAAGCAAGGGGATCACGGAGGTGTAATTAAATCTGGAAGAGCAACAACTGTGTCATACAGTATGCTGCATTGTTATAATCCCAGGACTGTAACAACGTGGGGTAATCCCGGAGCTTGGTGGCAGCCACTCTCCTCCTATGGCCTCTAATGGAGCTGGTCTATTAGTTTCCCAAAACCACAGACCTCCACCTACTGCTGATCTAATGCGAGTGGTGGTTATGATGCAACAGTGATCGCCGCCTCCACACTCTGCACATACAGCCGACACCAGCAGGATCACCCCTATCATCGCAAACTCTGCGCACCATAAATAGCAAACTATAACTGTAATGCATTGCCAGAAATAAAAGTATATCCAACTAGTCATACAGAGATAGGACACAATGTCCTATATATCTCTATGGGCTGTGATGTAGACAATTGTGGACAATTACCTAAAATAGAATTCAATAGCTGAAAATAGTTTATGTAGATATCTAGGGGAAACCAACTACATAAACAATGTAAATTTCTTACATTACCTATCCTGTACTGAACCCGTTACATCCTGTATTAGGGTATGTTTCCACGGTCAGGATTGCATCAGGATTCGCTCAGGATTTGACGCAGGTAAAATCTGCACCAAATCTGCACCTGAGGTCACTGGCAGGTTACCTGCATTTTTACATGCTTTTTTTCATGCGGATTTGCATGCGTTTTTTTGTAAGCTAAATATATATTATTTAACAAAAAAAAAAGATTTGTGCTGTCATTTCTGGTCCAACCTTCTCTTTAACATTTGTCCAACCCACACTCCATTACACACACAGATAGATAGATAGATAGATAGATAGATAGATAGATAGATAGATAGATAGATCTATAGGCAGATATACATAGATAGATATATTTATAGATAGATATATCTATCTATAGATACAGTATATCTACTATCTATCCTCAATCCTCCCCATCCACCTCACCTCCGCCTCAAAACTGTTCCTTAACATACAATCCTCTGTCTCCAAACACAGACAGCCCCCTCATGCCCTCTCCTGCTCCCACCTGCTAACACTTTCTCTGCTCCTTCTCACTGCTGGTGATATCTCTCCAAATCCTGGTCCTCCTCACCACATTCCCACAGTCATTTCTACCTCCCATCCACGCTCTATCACAACCTTCCGTAACCTCTCCAACCTTATACCCATTCACCCAGCCCCCGCTTCCCCAGTCCCACTAACAGGAGCTCTGTGGAACGCTCGCTCTGTCTGCAACAAGCTTTCCTACATCCATGATCTTTTCGTTACTACCAAACTCTCCTTCCTCGCCATCACCGAAACCTGGCTCACCCCTTCTGACACAGCCTCTCCTGCTGCACTTTCGTATGGCGGCTTCCACCTTTCTCACACCCCCCGCCCCAGCAGCAAACATGGTGGAGGAGTTGGTTTTCTCCTGTCAGATACCTGCTCCTTCACCCCAATCCCACTGCCACCCTCTGTTACCCTCCCTTCCTTTGAGGTGCACTCTGTGCGCATCTACTCCCCCTCCAACCTCCAACTGGCTGTCATCTACCGCCCCCCAGGGCCAGCCACCACCTTCTTTGACCACTTCACCACCTGGTTACTTCATTTCCTTTCCGCGGACATCCCTACTATCATCATGGGCGACTTCAACATCCCCATTGACACTTCCCTCTCAGCTGCCACTAAACTTCTATCTCTCACTTCCTCCTTCGGCCTCACTCAATGGTCTTCTACAGCCACCCACAAAGATGGCCACACACTGGACCTCATCTTCACCCGCCTCTGCTCCCTATCTAACCTCTCTAACTCACCTCTTCCTCTCTCTGACCACAACCTGCTCACATTCTCTTCCCTCTTCACTCCATGTCTACAATCCCCACCCCACAAACTTTCACACCCTCGCAGGAATCTTAAACACCTTGACCTACACTCATTCTCCGAATCCCTCCTCCCTCTTACAGATATAAGTTCCTTACACAATGCGGATGACGCTGCCGCTCTATATAACACCACAATAGCTGTAGCTTTGGAATCCGCTGCCCCACTTACACATACCAAAACTCGCAAAATCAACAGACAGCCCTGGCACACCAGCCTGACCAAAGAGCTGAGGCGAGCTTCCAGGGCTGCTGAGCGCAGATGGAAAAGATCCCACTCCAACGAGCATTTCATCGCATTCAAACAGTCCCTCACTACTTTCAAGACCACACTCGCCACAGCTAAACAAACCTACTTCTCATCTCTCATATCCTCCCTGTCTCACAACCCTAAACAGTTATTCAACACCTTCAATTCTCTCCTCCGCCCCCCAGCACCTCCTCCCTCCCCACTCATCTCAGCTGAAGACTTTGCCTCATTTTTCAAGCAGAAAATTGATAACATCAGGGACAGTTTTGGTCAACAACCCCCAGAGCCCTTCCTCCCGACTTCCCAGCCCTCCACCTTCAAAACCAACTTCTCCACCATTACAGAAGATCGACTCTCCACTCTACTCTCAAGATCACATCTCACCACCTGTGCACTCGACCCGATCCCATCCCACTTCATCCCAAACCTCACCACAGTCTTCATCCCAACCCTAACCCATCTCTTCAACCTATCACTAACAACTGGTGTTTTCCCCTCAAGCTTTAAACATGCCTCCATCACACCTATCCTCAAAAAGCCCTCTCTTGACCCATCCTCTGTATCTAGCTATCGCCCTATATCACTTCTCCCATACGCCTCCAAGCTACTGGAACAACACGTCTACCTTGAACTGTCCTCCCATCTCTCTTCTTGCTCCCTCTTCGACCGCTTACAATCTGGCTTCCGGTCACACCACTCCACTGAAACTGCCCTTACTAAGGTCACCAATGACCTCTTAACTGCCAAGAGCAAGCGACACTACTCTGTCCTCCTCCTCCTGGACCTGTCGGCTGCCTTTGACACAGTGGACCATTACCTATTATTACAGACCCTCTCATCCCTCGGCATCACAGACTTGGCCCTCTCCAGGATCTCATCATACCTAACAGACCGGACATTCAGCGTCTCCCACTCACACACCACCTCCTCACCTCGCCCCCTATCTGTCGGAGTCCCACAAGGTTCAGTCCTAGGGCCCCTGCTGTTCTCTATTTACACCTTTGGCCTGGGACAGCTCATAGAATCTCATGGCTTTCAGTATCATCTTTATGCTGATGACACACAGATCTACATCTCTGGACCAGATATCACCTCCCTACTAACCAGAATCCCTCAATGTCTGTCCACTATTTCATCCTTCTTCTCCACTAGATATCTGAAACTCAACATGGACAAAACAGAATTCATCATCTTTCCCCCATCTCACGTGACCCCCCCTATGAACCTATCAATTACAGTAAATGACTGCCCACTCTCCCCAGTCCCACAAGCTCGCTGCCTCGGAGTAATCCTTGATGCTGATCTCTCCTTCAAACCACATATCCAAACCCTTTCCACTTCCTGCCGACTTCAACTCAAAAATATTTCACGCATCCGTTCATTCCTCACCCAAGAATCTGCAAAAACCCTAGTCCATGCCCTCATCATCTCTCGCCTTGACTACTGCAACCTCATGCTCTGCGGCCTCCCCTCAAACACTCTCGCACCCCTCCAATCTATTCTAAACTCTGCTGCCCGACTAATCCACCTGTCCCCCCGCTATTCCCCAGCTTCTCCCCTCTGTCAATCCCTTCACTGGCTCCCAATTGCCCAGAGACTCCATTACAAAACCCTAACCATGACATACAAAGCCATCCACAACTTGTCTCCTCCATACATCTGTGACCTCGTCTCCCGGTACTTTCCTGCACGCAACCTCCGATCCTCACAAGATCTCCTTCTCTACTCCCCTCTTATCTCCTCTTCCCACAATCGCATACAAGATTTCTCTCGCGCATCACCCCTACTCTGGAACTCTCTACCACAACATATCAGACTCTCACCTACCATCGAAACCTTCAAAAAGAGCCTGAAGACCCACCTCTTCCGACAAGCCTATAACCTGCAGTAACCACCGATCGACCAAACCGCTGCACGACCAGCTCTACCCTCGCCTACTGTATTATCACCCATCCCTTGAAGATTGTGAGCCCTCGCGGGCAGGGTCCTCTCTCCTCCTGTACCAGTTATGACTTGTATTGTTTAAGATTATTGTACTTGTTTTTATGTATACCCCCCTCACATGTAAAGCGCCATGGAATAAATGGCGCTATAACAATAAATAATAATAATAATAATATCTATAGATATATCTATCTATGTATTGATATATCTAATCTATCTATAGATATATCTATCTATCGATAGATCTATCTACTTTATAAATAGAAAAAAACCTGTGTTAGGCCGGGGTCACACTTTACGAGAAACTTGCACGAGTCTTGCACCTCAGTAACAGGCACTGCCGCCGGCACTCGGACCGGAGCATGTGACTGCATAGAAATACAAGCAGATGCACGCTCCTGTCAGGCCCGGATTGGCAATATAACCAACCGGGCATTTTCCCGCTGGGCCGCTGTCATGTGGGCCGCGGGCGGCAGCGCCCGAACATCTGGCCGCTTGCCAGCTGCTGCGGCCACTGTTGCTCCTGCCGCCGGCCCTCTGCAGCAGGGCGGTGATAGATTCAAGTTCCTCCGGCACTGCAGGGAGATAAGCCGCCACTCCCCCCATCCTCGCCTTAGCATGAGACCCCCTCCCCCCCGCAGCCACTCACAGCGTCGCACTCGCTTGCCTGCTCGCTCTGTTCGCAGGACCTGTGATGAGGTCACAGGAGGGGGAGGAGTCAGGGGGTCACATGATCAGGAGCCTTTGTCCAGACCCCCGATCATATCACCCCCTGACTCCGCCCCTCCTGTGACCTCATCACAGGTCCTGTGCGCTCAGCCTTGCCTCTACCGTCTGCAAGACTCTGCTTTGCTGTTGTCATGGTGCTGGTTGAGGTAAGTATGTGTGGGGTCAGGATTTACAGTGTGGCTGTAGCAGAGCTGTGTGTGTATGAGATGTACGGAGCAAAGCCGTGTGTACGAGGTGTACGGAGCGGAGCCGTGTGTACGAGGTGTACGGAGCGGAGCCGTGTGTGTACGAGGTGTACGGAGCGGAGCCGTGTGTGTACGAGGTGTACGGAGCGGAGCCGTGTGTGTACGAGGTGTACGGAGCGGAGCCGTGTGTGTACGAGGTGTACGGAGCGGAGCCGCGCGTGTACGAGGTGTACGGAGCGGAGCCTCGTGTGTACGAGGTGTACGGAGCGGAGCCGTGTGTGTACGAGGTGTACGGAGCGGAGCCGAGTGTGTACGAGGTGTACGGAGCGGAGCCGAGTGTGTACAAGGTGTACGGAGCGGAGCCGAGTGTGTACGAGGTGTACGGAGCGGAGCCGCGTGTGTACGAGGTGTACGGAGCGGAGCCGCGTGTGTACGAGGTGTACGGAGCGGAGCCGTGTGTACGAGGTGTACGGAGCGGAGCCGTGTGTGTACGAGGTGTACGGAGCGGAGCCACGCGTGTACGGAGCGGAGCCGTGTGTGTACGAGGTGTACGGAGCGGAGCCGTGTGTACGAGATGTACGGAGCGGAGCCGTGTGTACGAGGTGTACGGAGCGGAGCCGTGTGTACGGAGAGGAGCCGTGTGTGTGTACGAGGTGTACGGAGTGGAGCCGTGTGTACGAGGTGTACGGAGAGGAGCCGTGTGTGTACGAGGTGTACGGAGCGGAGCCGCGCGTGTACGAGGTGTACGGAGCGGAGCCGCGCGTGTACGAGGTGTACGGAGCGGAGCCGTGTGTACGAGGTGTACGGAGCGGAGCCGTGTGTACGAGGTGTACGGAGCGGAGCCGTGTGTACGAGGTGTACGGAGCGGAGCCGTGTGTACGAGGTGTATGGAGCGGAGCCGTGTGTGTACGAGGTGTACGGAGCGGAGCCGTGTGTGTACGAGGTGTACGGAGAGGAGCCGCGTGTGTACGAGGTGTACGGAGAGGAGCCGTGTGTACGAGGTGTACGGAGCGGAGCAGTGTGTGTGTACGAGGTGGAGCTGCACGTGTATGAGGTGTACGGAGAGGAGCCGTGTGTACGAGGTGGACGGAGCGGAGCCGCGCGTGTACGAGGTGTACGGAGAGGAGCCACGCGTGTACGAGGTGTACGGAGAGGAGCCACGCGTGTACGAGGTGTACGGAGAGGAGCCACGCGTGTACAAGGTGGATGGAGTGGAACCGTGTGTGTATGGAGTGGAGCCATATGTGTACGGGATGTACGGAGCGAAGCCAAGTGTGTACAAAGCATACAAAGCGGGCTTTTCCCACGGACACAGGAGTACACGGCGGAGCCTCGAGGAGCATTTTAAAACACACACATGACGTTCCACCTGAAGTGTTGTGCTGGAAGCTGACCGGAAATGAGATAATTTCTTGAGGAGATTGTGACGGAACCAGGAATGCTTCAGATCCATCACCGTGTCCTCCTCCGACAGCGCAGACAGCAGGATCGCCTTGGAATCGGGGATGCCGGCCATGTGAGCGGATCACGATAGGTCCTGCACCGGGAGGCTCAGGTGGGCACTACAATGGGAGCCGGGCTACTATAATATCTTTGTAGAATCTTTATTTCTTTCTCTCTTTTTCTTTCTTTCTCTGTTCTTTCATTCTCTCTCTGTTCTTTCTTTCTCTCTCTAATCTTTCTTTTTTCTCTCTCTGTTCTTTCTTCCCCTCTTTCTTTCTTTTTCTTTCCTCTCTTTCTCTCTGTTCTTTCTTTCTTTTCTTTACTTCTTTCTTTCTCTCTCTGTTCTTTCTCTGTCTCTCTCTGTTCTTTCTTTCTTTCTTTCCCCTCTTTCTTTCTCTCTCTGTTCTTTCTGTGTCTCTCACTGTTCTTTCTTTGTCTCTCACTGTTCTTTCTTTCTTTCTTTCCCCTTTCTTTCTCGCTCTCTCTGTTTTCTTTTTTCTCTCTCTCTCTGTTTTCTCTCTTCCTTAGTGCCAGTCAGTGTGCCCATAATGCCAGCCACTGTGCCCTCAGTACCAGTCAGTGTGATCAGCAGTGCTAAATGGGTGCGATTAGGTGTGGACATGGGTGTGACTAGTTGTGAAATGGGTGTGGTTGGGCGTGGCCAAAATTAGCAGCGGCGCGCTGAGCGCGCCGCAGTCTTTGTCAGTCTTTCCCTTCTTCAAAAGTTGGGAGGTATGATAGGGGCGGCTATGACCAGGGGGTCTGGTTGCCCAATAGAGAGCAGTTCTGCCAGGAATTCTGTAATCATGCATACAAAAGGGGACAGAGATTTGGGAGGAGTACTGTACCTAAAAGCAATAAATAGGACTGAGCTGAAATACTGGGCACAGCTCTGACTACATGTTATATAGTCGTGTTAATCTCCTCTCACTTCTTGTAAACTACAACTGTACAAAGATATTATATAGTCACCATGTGACTAGTGGGCCTGTGTAACTTCAAATGCCAGGGCTGAATTTTAGTCCCAGTCCGGCCCTGGCTCCTGTCCAAGTGTCGGCAGCAGGCTATTGAGGTGCGAGACTCGTGCGAGTTTCTTGCAAGTGTGACCCCGGCCTTAAACACATTATCTGTTTAATTTTAAAAAAAAATGGGAAAAAAATTGCGTGGGCTCCCGCACAATTTTCAAATCAAGAGAGGGAAAGCCGGTGACTGAGGGCAGGTGTTTATAGCCTGGGAAGCGGGTAATACCTGTAATAACTTGCAGGAATTATATGTCACCACGGAACAGGCAGACCAACAGTAAAAGAGGAGGTTTATTTACAGGGGATAATACTGGTAAAACATACAGTATAACAGAAAATAATAGGAAAGGGTTATTTCATCAAAAGGAGAAATATAAGGGTTAAAACAGTGGAAAAAGTTATTCTCTGATGAGGCAAACTTATCAGTTCTCAGTGGTCTTGATTGGAGAGGTCCTCTGGTCCAACGTTGGCACCGAGGCACCAGCCGTGCTTGATGTTCTCTGTCTCTGGGGTCCTTGAAATAGTCCAGACGTAGTATGGAGGGTGTACGCGGGGGTCCAAGGGGTAGGAAGATGGTGCTACCCCCCTGTGCTCACGGTCCTTGCCTCTGCTTCGACCGCGGTGTTTTCCTACCAGGGACAGGAACTCTGCCTCCCACAGTCTCTCTCTGCAGGTCAGCATCTCGTTGGGGTATGCGGTCTGTCTGTGAGGCAGGGTCTCCTCTAGGAGGGGAGTCAACAGCCTTCCTGGCGGTGCAGTGACAGGCCTCAAGTTCTCACTGCACACCGCCTGTGTCTGCGGTATCTCAGTCTCTAGCCGCTGCACCCATCTGCTCTCTGCTCCTGTGTCACCGTCCTCCCACTTCTCCTCTCTGCGCTGCTCTGCTGGAAGCGCGCCCAATTTTCCCAATCCCAGTCCTGACCTATTCCTGTTCCTGGCTGCAGTCCAGTCCCCTAAAGCATCCCCCGGGGAACCTAATGCCCTGCTCGATGGTTCCGGTCATGGAGCCAGGAAGGCAACTCCCCCTCGGCTCCTTCGGTGCTTCACCCCCTTATATACCCATGGATCTTCCCAGGCTATGAATATCAGCCCGCAGCTGTCTGCATAGCCTTTACTGGCTCTTTAAATAGGGGGGGCCCTAAAGGCAATGATGGGGGGGTACCCCTATAATTAAAAGCCAGAAAGGTTACGCAGACATCTGCGGGCTGATATTCATAGCCTAGGAAGGGGCCATGGATATTGCCCCCCCTGGCTACAAACACCAGCCCGCGGCCGCCCTAGAAATGGCCCTGTAATTCCGGCGCTTAGCCTCTCTCTTCCCATGCTATGGAAGACGGCTTTTGTGTGCATGGCCCATAAGGGAGGGGTGTGCATGGCCCATGTGTTTGTGTCTAATTGATTTCTTGTTTTTGCAAGACTGGGTAGGTTTCCACCCCTCCCTTATGGGCCATGCACACAAAAGCTGTCTTCCATAGCGTATCCACATCGGACATTACCTGCCTGTATCCTGCTCATACAGGTACTATAAACATGATCAGGTTTTTAAATACATCAGTTAGGGACTGCTCTGAGATGGTTATACCTTGACGTTTGGTAGAGTGGCTTAGTATACATTTTTTGCAAAAAACTTATCAACCAAATACCCTGTTTTGTTATCATCTTTTTACTAGCAATTGCTGTTTACAACAGAGTATTTTTATGCGTTTCTTTTACTGTGCTTTTCTGTTTCAGAATTCAGAAGATGCAAACCAACCCCAAGATCCTGACTTGCGCAAACCCTGAGCAAGAGAGACCTCTGGAAATGGGTCAATAGAACCCTATTGTCAAGGAATTTCCTTGGCAGAGTCCTGATCTCCCAAATTCCCAGACCCAAGCAGCGAATTACCATCAGAACCAAGGTAGCATAAGCCAGAAGATGTCCATGCGATGTGTGAAGATCCTTCACTTGCCCTCCTGTCTCCCATTCTTGGAAGAAAGGCTGAAACCATCCCCTACAGGAGAATACCCACAGAGGAGGCCTCTCTTTCCAGAAGTTTGCAAGATTGATCTTAATGAAGGTATCCACAAGGAATACCACGGGGTTGACCATTCCCAACCCTCCTAGTCTCTTCGTAAGGTAAGTAACCTCCCTCTTGACCAGGTTCAGTCTATTCTCCCATAACAGTTGGATCCAACCTCAAAAGAACTGCCAATCCAACCATTCACAGGTGGGAAATTCTCTGCCCCATCGTACAAGGTCTTAAGCCAATCAACCAACCCCAGCGGCAGGCCATATCTCAGAAAGACAAACCAGAAGCACTTGTGATTAACCCAATCAAATGCTTTTGCCTGGTCCAGTGACAGCATGTACCCCTTCCAGAGACCAGCCCTACCCTGTTCCACTGCCTCCCGGACACTGAGCACAGCAATAAATGTGCTCCAGCCTGGAACAGAGCAATGCTGGACCTCTGAAAGGAGTCGGGTACTAATTTCACCAGCCGATTAAACAGCAACTTTGCCAGAACCTTGCTGTCTGCATTGAGAAGCGCTATGGGATGCCAATTTTCCATGCAAGATGGGACATAACTAGTGTTGAGCAATACCGTCCGATATTGAAAAATATCGGATCGGATTGGATCGGCCGATATCCAATAAGTATCGGGTATCGCCGATTCCGATCCCGGAAGTCCCATTCAAGTCAATGGGACAGAAATATCGGAATTAAAATAAACCCTTTCTTTCCTTGTAGGTTAATTCTACATGCAGAAAAGCAACTAATAATAATGTAGAATGTATTGTGGGAGGTGTAGGAGACATTAAAGCCATAGAGGTTTAGCCCAATCAAATGGAATAGCAGGAATTATTTTTTTTTTAAAGACGTTCGGAGTTACAAAGATATTGACTATGTTAACCTCTTTTATATTTTGTCAGATATGTATGTTTCACTACTTCCATGCTCTTCACCTTCTTTTTTACTTCTCCCACACTTTCTGCTTCATCATCCTCAGCAGCAGCATCTTTTTCATCAACTTCTTCTTCACCTTATTCATCTTCTTCTTCTTCACCTTCTTCCTATTATTCTTTTTTTTACATTCTTCATATTCTTCTTATTCAACTATTATTCTTCTTCATATTCTACTTCTTCATCTTCTTCCTATTCTTCTTTTCTTCATCATATTCTTATTTGTGACAGGCATTCCTGTAGTTGTTATCTATAAAAGTTTGAAGATTACACCTTCCGTTCTGCCTGTCACAAAAGATTTACAACAGGATTTGTCCGCGTTCAGTTTGGCCTGCAGCAGCAGGCATTTTCCAGGGGCACCACGAGGAGGAACGGACTCACCCCCATACACTGCTTAGTCTTCTTCTGCTTATAATTTAGATAATATCATTTGCTCTGATTTTTAGTCTTATGCTTAATGTTCTTCTGCTTTTGGTTTTTCTGCTTCTTGGTCTTCTGTCTCTTGTTGTTCTGCATCTTGGTGGTTGTATTCATGTTCTTTGTCCTCTTGGTCATCTTCTTCGGGGTCATCTTTTTGGTCTTCTTCGTTGTGATCTTCAGGGTCGTCGTCTTCAGGGTCGTCGTCAGGGAGATCCAGAGTGAGAACCAAAAACCATTTCCACAAGCTCGAACTTGGAAAAGTTGCAGAAGGTACAAGAAGGCTGAGGAACTGCTGAGAACCAGCTGACGGTACTGGAACCAGGATGGTTAGCAGAAGGAACAAGAGCAAATGGAACTAGCGAGGAACAGCTGACGGTGCTGGAACCCGGAGGGGCAGCATAAAGAACAAGTGGACCAGCTGACGGTTACTAAGCAGGAGGTACCTGTGCGACAAAGCACTACCAAGGACCAGCAGACGTTGCTGGAACTCGGATACCGAGAAGGAGGCACCTCGGCCAAAGGCACTGCCGAGAACCAGCTGACGGTGCTGGAACCCGGATGGGTAGCAGAAGGTACCCATGATAATTAAAGTTGCAAGGCCGCAAGCAGGCTGCAGTTACCGAAACCCACAGTCCTACAGGGGGTGCTTGTCCTATTGGCACTACAGAACCAGCATTTATTACCAGAACCCGCAGCCCACATAGGAAGCACCTAAACTGCAGTCATCATAGACTCGGCTAACCCGACCGCAGCACGACCGGACAATGAGTCGGTGGCCAAGTGACGTTGACACTACCCGGAAACAGCAGGCATGCTGGAACCAGGCTAGGCAGGAGGGAGTACCTGTGCCAAAGACACTGCCGAAAACCAGCTGACGGTGCTGGAACCCGGATGGGAAGTAGAAGGTACCGATGAAAAAGACAAAGTTGCTAGGCCGCGAGCAGGCCGCAGTTACCAAAACCCACAGTCCTACAGGGGGTGCTTGTCCTATTGGCACTGCCGAACCAGCCTTTATTACCAGAACCCGCAGCCCACATAAGAAGCACCTAAACTGCAGGCATCATAGACTCGGCTAACCCGACCGCAGCACGACCGGACAACGAGACGGTGGCAAAGTGACGTTGACACTTCCCGGAAACAGCAGGCGTGCTGGAACCAGGCTGGGCAGGAGGGAGTACCTGTGCCAAATACACTGCCGAAAACCAGCTGACGGTGCTGGAACCCGGATGGGTAGCAGAAGCTACAAGAGTCAATGGAACTACCGAGAACCAGCTGACGGTGCTGGAACCCAGAGTGGCAGCAGAAGGAACAAGAGCCAATGGCACAACTGTGGACCAGCTGACGGTGCTGGAACACGGTTTCTAAGCAGGAGGTACCTGTGCTACAAAGCACTACCAAGGACCAGCAGACGTTGCTGGAACTCGGATACCGAGAAGGAGGCACCTCGGCCAAAGGCACTGCCGAGAACCAGCTGACGGTGCTGGAACCCGGATGGGTAGCAGAAGGTACCCATGAAAAAGACAAAGTTGCAAGGCCACGAGCAGGCCGCAGTTACCGAAACCCACAGTCCTACAGGGGGTGCTTGTCCTATTGGCACTAGGAAACCAGCCTTTATTACCAGAACCTGCAGACCACATAGGAAGCACCTAAACTGCAGGCATCATAGACTCGGCTAACCCGACCGCAGCACGACCGGACAACGAGTCGGTGGCAAAGTGACGTTGACACTACTCGGAAACAGCAGGCGTGCTGGATCCAGGCTGGGCAGAAGGGAGTACCCGTGCCAAAGACACTGCCGAGAACCAGCTGACGGTCCTGGAACCCGGATGGGTAGCAGAAGCTACAAGAGTCAATGGAACTACCGAGAACCAGCTGACGCTGCTGGAACCCAGAGTGGCAGCAGAAGGAACAAGAGCCAATGGCACAACCGTGGACCAGCTGACGGTGCTGGAACACGGTTTCTAAGCAGGAGGTACCTGTGCTACAAAGCACTACCAAGGACCAGCAGACGTTGCTGGAACTCGGATACCGAGAAGGAGGCACCTCGGCCAAAGGCACTGCCGAGAACCAGCTGACGGTACTGGAACTCGGATGGGTAGCAGAACGTACCCATGATAATTAAAGTTGCAAGGCCGCAAGCAGGCTGCAGTTACCGAAACCCACAGTCCTACAGGGGGTGCTTGTCCTATTGGCACTACGGAACCAGCCTTTATTACCAGAACCCGCAGCCCACATAGGAAGCACCTAAACTGCAGGCACCATAGACTCAGCTAACCCGACTGCAACACGACAGGACAACGTATTGGTGGCAAAGTGACGTTGACACTCCCCGGAAACAGCAGGCATGCTGGAACCAGGATGGGCAGGAGGGAGTACCCATGCCAAAGACACTTCTGAGCAGCAACTGGCGATGTTGGAGCCCAGGGTCAATCAGGGTGTAGGCTGAGGCCTAATTTCCTCAAGTTTAATATCTGTTGTAGACTACTACTGATTTTAAACATGCTCCAACTAGGCCTCTGGCTCCACTCTGTCTCTAGTATTTCCCCTGGCCTCCAACCCTGCCAGTTGCTGCTCTGAAGTGGCGTCTGCACAATCAACACTTGTTCCTGTGTTACTGGGGTTCAGTAACGTCAGCTGTTCCCCTGATGTGTGTCCGGCAATGTCTCCTGCTCTGTCCACATTCCCACTACTAGTAGTGGTGCTTGTGCGACGAGCGTGCTTGGTGCTTGTGTAATGAGCGTATCTGGTGCTTGTGTGACGAGTAGTGTTGAGCGATACCATCCGATACCGTGAAGGATCGGATTGGATCGGACCGATACCCAAAAAGTATCGGGTATCGCCGATTCCGATACCGTAAGACCCATTCAAGTCAATGGGACAGAAATATCGGAATTAAAAAAAAACCCTTTCTTTACTTGCACATTGTGTTCGGGAGGGGGGAAAAGTGTAAAAGTGTGGGCGGTGCGTGGGCAGACACTGTGCGTGTCTGTGTGTGCGGGCGGGGTCTGTGCGGGCCTGCCGGGAGTCTATACGGGCCTGTCGGGGGTCTGTGCGGGCCTGCCGGGGGTCTGTATGGGCCTGCTGGGGGTCTGTGCGGACTGCCGGGTGTCTGTACGGGCCTGCCGGGGGTCTGTGCGGACTGCCGGGGGTCTGTGCGGGCCTGCCCGGGGTCTGTGTCGGCTGCCGGGGGTCTGTGCAGACTGCCGGGGGTCTGTGCGGGCCAGCCGGGGGTCTGTACGGGCCTGCCGGGGGTCTGTGCAGGCTTCCGGGGGTCTGTGCGGACTGCCGGGGGTCTGTACGGGCCTGCCGGGGGTCTGTGCCAGCTGCTGGGGGGTCTGTACGGGCGTGCCGGGGGTCTGTGCCAGCTGCTGGGGGGTCTGTGCGGACATCATCTGATGGGACTACACGTACCATCGGGCTATGCCTGCTACAATGACAGTGATTGACACATTAGCCAATGATGGGACAGTAGTAGTCCCATCATCCGGCTAATGTGTTGAATGTAAAAAAAATATATATACATACATGCTACATACATACTACATATATACTACATTCATATAGCATACATACATACTACATATATACAACAATCATACAACATACATACATACTACATACTACATACATACTTCATATACACTACATTCATACAACATACATACATACTACATATATACTTCATTCATACAGCATACATACATACTACATATATACAAGATTCATACAACATAGATACATACTACATACATACTACATATATAATACATTCATACAACATACATACATACATAGTACATACTATACACTCACTGGCCACTTTATTAGGTACACCTGTCCAACTGTGTGTTAAGACTTAATTTCTAATCAGCCAATCACATGGCGGCAACTCAGTGCATTTAGGCATTTAGACATGGTCAAGACAATCTCCTGCAGTTCAAACCGAGCATCAGTATGGGGAAGAAAGGTGATTTGAGTGCCTTTGAACGTGGCATGATTGTTGGTGCCAGAAGGGCTGGTCTGATTATTTCAGAAACTGCTGATCTACTGGGATTTTCACGCACAACCATCTCTAGGGTTTACAGAGAATGGTCCGAAAAAGAAAAAAAATCCAGTGAGCGGCAGTTCTGTGGCCGGAAATGCCTTGTTGATGCCAGAGGTCAGAGGAGAATGGGCATACTGGTTCGAGCTGATAGAAAGGCAACAGTGACTCAAATTGCCACCCGTTACAACCAAGGTAGGCAGAAGAGCATCTCTGAACGCACAGTGCGTCGAACTTTGAGGCAGATGGGCTACAGCAGCAGAAGACCACACTGGGTACCACTCCTCTCAGCTAAGAACAGGCATCTGATGGCTACTTTCAGCAGGATAATGCGCCATGTCATAAAGCTCGAATCATCTCAGATTGGTTTCTTGAACATGACAATGAGTTCACTGTACTCAAATGGCCTCCTCAGTCACCAGATCTCAATCCAATAGAGCATCTTTGGGATGTGGTGGAACGGGAGATTCGCATCAGGGATGTGCAGCCGACAAATCTGCGCCAACTGTGTGATGCCATCATGTCAATATGGTCCAAAATCTCTGAGGAATGCTTCCAGCACCTTGTTGAATCTCTGCCACGAAGAATTGAGGCAGTTCTGAAGGCAAAAGGGGGTCCAACCCGTTACTAGCATGGTGTACCTAATAAAGTGGCCAGTGAGTGTATATACTACATTCACACAACATACATACATACATACTACATGCTACATACATACAGTGGGGCAAAAAAGTATTTAGTCAGTCAGCAATAGTGCAAGTTCCACCACTTAAAAAGATGAGAGGCGTCTGTAATTTACATCATAGGTAGACCTCAACTATGGGAGACAAACTGAGAAAAAAAAATCCAGAAAATCACATTGTCTGTTTTTTTTTCATTTTATTTGCATATTATGGTGGAAAATAAGTATTTGGTCAGAAACAAGCAATCAAGATTTCTGGCTCTCACAGACCTGTAACTTCTTCTTTAAGAGTCTCCTCTTTCCTCCACTCATTACCTGTAATAATGGCACCTGTTTAAACTTGTTATCAGTATAAAAAGACACCTGTGCACACCCTCAAACAGTCTGACTCCAAACTCCACTATGGTGAAGACCAAAGAGCTGTCAAAGGACACCAGAAACAAAATTGTAGCCCTGCACCAGGCTGGGAAGACTGAATCTGCAATAGCCAACCAGCTTGGAGTGAAGAAATCAACTATGGGAGCAATAATTAGAAAATGGAAGACATACAAGACCACTGATAATCTCCCTCGATCTGGTGCTCCACGCAAAATCCCACCCCGTGGGGTCAGAATGATCACAAGAACGGTGAGCAAAAATCCCAGAACCACGCGGGGGAACCTAGTGAATGAACTGCAGAGAGCTGGGACCAATGTAACAAGGCCTACCATAAGTAACACACTACGCCACCATGGACTCAGATCCTGCAGTGCCAGACGTGTCCCACTGCTTAAGCCTGTACATGTCCGGGCCCGTCTGAAGTTTGCTAGAGAGCATTTGGATGATCCAGAGGAGTTTTGGGAGAATGTCCTATGGTCTGATGAAACCAAACTGGAACTGTTTGGTAGAAACACAACTTGTCGTGTTTGGAGGAAAAAGAATACTGAGTTGCATCCATCAAACACCATACCTACTGTAAAGCATGGTGGTGGAAACATCATGCCTTGGGGCTGTTTCTCTGCAAAGGGGCCAGGACGACTGATCCGGGTACATGAAAGAATGAATGGGGCCATGTATCGTGAGATTTTGAGTGCAAACCTCCTTCCATCAGCAAGGGCATTGATGATGAAACGTGGCTGGGTCTTTCAACATGACAATGATCCAAAGCACACCGCCAGGGCAACGAAGGAGTGGCTTCGTAAGAAGCATTTCAAGGTCCTGGAGTGGCCTAGCCAGTCTCCAGATCTCAACCCTATAGAAAACCTTTGGAGGGAGTTGAAAGTCCGTGTTGCCAAGCGAAAAGCCAAAAACATCACTGCTCTAGAGGAGATCTGCATGGAGGAATGGGCCAACATACCAACAACAGTGTGTGGCAACCTTGTGAAGACTTACAGAAAACGTTTGACCTCTGTCATTGCCAACAAAGGATATATCACAAAGTATTGAGATGAAATTTTGTTTCTGACCAAATACTTATTTTCCACCATAATATGCAAATAAAATGAAAAAAAAACAGACAATGTGATTTTCTGGATTTTTTTTTCTCAGTTTGTCTCCCATAGTTGAGGTCTACCTATGATGTAAATTACAGACGCCTCTCATCTTTTTAAGTGGTGGAACTTGCACTATTGCTGACTGACTAAATACTTTTTTGCCCCACTGTACTTCATATATGCTACATTCATGCAACATACGTACACAGACCCCCGGCAGCCGGCACAGACCCCCGGCAGGCCCGCACAGACCGCACATCATGATGCGCACAGACCGCGCATCATGATGACATCTTTTCAGCAGCCAATCACAGCCACAACAGTGGCTCATTGCATTATGGGAACTTCCGATTCCGGTATCCGATATTGTAAAAATATCGGTACTCGGTATCGGAATTCCGATACAGCAAATATCGGCCGATACCTGATATTTGCAGTATCGGAATGCTCAACACTAGTGACGAGCATGCCTGGTGCTTGTGTGACGAGCATGCCTGGTGCTTGTGTGATGAGCATGCCTGGTGCTTGTGTGATGTGCGTGCCTGGTGCTTGTGTGATGTGCGTGCCTGGTGCTTGTGTGATGAGCGTATCTGGTGCTTGTGCGACAAGCATGCATAGTGCTTGTGTGACTTGCATGCCTGGTGCTTGTGCGACGTGTGTGCCTGGTACTTTTGGGACAAGCATGCATAGTGTTTGTGCGATGTGCGTGCCTGGTGCTTGTGCGATGTGCGTGCCTAGTGCTTGTGCGACGTGCGTGCCTGGTGCTTGTGCAACGTGCGTGCCTGGTGCTTGTGCGACGTGCGTGTCTGGTGCTTGTGTGACGAGCGTGCATGGTGCTTGTGCGACGTGCATGCCTGGTGCTTGTGCAACGTGTGTGCCTGGTGCTTGTGCGACGTGCGTGTCTGGTGCTTGTGTGACGAGCGTGCATGGTGCTTGTGCGACGTGCGTGCCTGGAGCTTGTGCGACGTGCGTACATGGTGCTTGTGCGATGTGTGTGCCTGGTGCTTGTTGGACGAGAGTGCATGGTGATTGTGTGACGTGTGTGACGTGCTTGACTGGTGCTTGTGTGACGTGCGTACCTGGAGTTTGTGCAACGTGCGTACCTGTTGCTTGTGTGACGTGCGTGCCTGGTGCTTGTGCAATGTGCGTGCCTGGTGCTTGTGTGACATGCGTGCCTGGTGCTTGTGCGACGTGCATGTCTGGTGCTTGTTGGATGAGAGTTCATGGTGCTGGTGGGATGAGCGTGCATGGAGCTTGTGTGACGAGCGTGCATTGTGCTCGTGTGACCAGGGTCGGCCTGACCTGGTGGGGTCCTTTGGATTCCCCCGTGCCCTGGGCTGTTGGAAGGAGAGGAGGAGAAGGAAGAAAAAAAAGTCTTCATTTTTTAGGGGCATGGGCCCTTTAAAAGCGCAGGCTGCATATGTGCAGGGGTGCGTGCACGCAGCGTTCATTACCTGAACCGCTGTGGTACACATCCTGATCGCTTCTGGCAAGTGTGCGCCCGCGATCACAGGCGTATGACGTCAGTGTCATGCGCCGCATGCGATGGGCACACATATTCATCGGTCTCTGCTATGTCGGCAGCCATTTTAGTATGAGCGCACCGACCTGCAGAGGAGGAGTAGGAGGACGCCGCCGGGAACACAGGCAGGTAAGAACTTTTTTTTTCTTCTCTATCTCATACAGGGGAAGGGGCCCAGGATGGCTACACATAAGGGGGAAAGGGGCCCAGGATGGCTACACATGGGGAGCCAGGATGCATATATAAGGTACAGCCAGGATGCATATATATGGGGGCCAAGATGGATTTATGGGGGAGAGGGGCAGGACAACAACCAGGATGCATATATATGGGGGACAGGATGGATATATGGGGGGCAGGTTGCATAGATGTGGGGCCAGGATGGATATATGGGGGGCTGTACAAGAGACCAAGAAGCATATATATGGGGGGACAGGATGCAGATATATGGGGAGCCAGGACAAGGGACCAGGAAGGATTTATGGGGGTCAGGAAGAGATATATGGTGGGGCAGGACAAGGGACATATGAGGGCCAGTATGTATTGCTGGGAAAGCAGGATGGATATCTGGGGGCCAGGATGGACAAGAAACATAGGAGGCCAGGCTGGGGCATATTATAAAAAAAAAAGGGGGGTCAGGCTGGGGCATGTTACAAAATATAGGGGGCCAGGCTTGGTGAGATTATTAAATTAAGGGGGCCAGGATGAGGGACTTAATTACTGTTCGACAGCCAGAATGTGGAACATGCTATATTAGTTTATTGTGACAAGTGGGGAACATAATTTCATTAGGGTCGAATCAGGGACATTATTACTGCTGTAATATAATATACTTTTAAGGAAATGGTTTTCCATGGAGGGAACAAAAGGGAGGTCCTGTTACTGTGCAGGGCGGTACTATGTCACTTTTCTTCATCTGACATAGTGTAAAAGTCAGGGAAAAAGTGGGGAATGTGCTCTGGAAGTGATCAGCTATTGATGACTGTATTATTTTTTGCAGTCCTGGCTGGAAGAAGTGAAAGTGGTCTGTGCTGGTTGAAGAAGAAAAGCTAAGATGAAGGACTTCAACTACAGACGTCACTGGTGAGTCAGTGTATTACATGTACACTCACACTATATAATGTGTACAGAGCTCCTGTATATGTCACTGATGATTACTGTATTACCTGTACACTGACACTGTATACAGATCTCCTGTGTATAATGTCTCTAGTAATCACTGTATTTCCTATACACTGACACTATATACAGAGCTCCTGTGTATAAGATCTCTGGTGATCACTGTATTACCTGTACACTGACACTATATACAGATGTCCTGTGTATAATGTTACTGATTATCCCTGTATTACCAATACAATGACTCTATATACAGATCTCCTGTGTATAATGTCACTAGTGATGACTGTATGACCTGTACCCTGACAATATATACAGAGCTCCTGTGTATAATGTCACTGGTGATCACTGTATTACTTGTACATTGACACTATATACAGAGCTCCTGTGTATAATGTCACTGGCAACCACTATTATCTGTACACTAATACTGTATACAGAGCTCCTGTGTAGAATATCACTGGTGATCACTGTATTGCCTGTACACTGACACTATATACAGAGCTCTTCTGTATAATGTCATTAGTGATCACTGTATTATCTGTGCACTGACACTATATACAGAGCTCCTGTGTATAATGTCACTGGTGACCACTATTATCTGTATACTGACACTATATACAGAGCTCCTGTGTATATCATCACTGGTGATCACTGTATTACCTATACACTGACACTATATACAGAGCTCTTGTGTATAATGTCACTAGTGATCACTGCATTATCTGTACACTGACACTATATACAGAGCTCTTGCGTACAATGTCACTAGTGATCACTGTATTATCTGTACACTGACACTATATACAGAGCTCCTGTGTATAATGTCACTGTTGATCACTGTATTACCTGTGCACTGGCACTATATACAAAGCTCCTGTGTATAATGTCACTGGTGATCACTGTATAACCTGTACACTGACACTATATACAGATCTCCTGTGTATAATGTCACTGGTGGTAATAACAGTGTTGTTAGTACTGTGGTTTGTATTCATAATCCGTATTGGAATATTCGGTCACTATGTGGTGGTAATTTGTGGTCTGGTCACGGTGTGGCAGTATTTCTCCTTGTATGTGGTATTATTTGGTCCCTATATGCTGGTAATAAGTCATATTATTCGGTCACTATGTGGTGGTAATATATGGTCTGGTGATGGTGTGGCGGTATTTTTCCCTTGTAAGTAGAATTATTCGGTCACTATGTGGTCTGGTCATGGTGTGGCGGTATTTGTCCCTTGTGTGTAGTATTATTCGGTCACTATGTGGTCTGGTCATAGTATTTTGGTACTTCTTTCTGTATGTGGTATTATTGGTCTTGGTATAGGGGATTATGTTGTGTATGACAGTCATTTGTTCTCTCTGATATTAATTAGAAGATTCTTTATTTCCATTAGAGATTAAATACTTTGTACACAACAGCAGAGATGCACTTACAGGGGGTTTCCTGTGGAAAAAAGTAATCACCTCTCCACAGGATAAGTGATAACATATGGATTGGTGGGAGTCTGACTACGGACCCATTCAGCAAAATGTGGAACTTTTTATCCCCATTAGACTGGAGTGGCATGTCCGACTTGACCACTGATCTATTCTTTCCCTCAGTGCCTGTACTTGTTTTTTTCAAGAAGCCTCAAAGAGAATGAATGGAGCTGCAGTCAGATATCCCACCTGCTGCTCCATTTAAAAAAAGGGATAAGTGTCCAATCAACGATAAAACTTTCTCATTCTCCCGATCGGTGCAGTTTCTAATGGTTGGACCTAAGCGATCCCCTATTGTCATGATCCAGCGTGGATCTGACAGATTAAATGGATAAGTGAACTTTTTTTTCCTTTGGCTAGGTGCCAAAGTGATGTGATTGCCCCCGGTGGCCATTAGAATTATTACACGTGGTGTCGTTCATTCTAAGTTGCCCCGGTGGTGGTGAGTGGTAGTGCACTTTAGTTTCTTTGGTTTAGTGCACGTAATTATAAATCAGGTGTGAGGCTCTATAAAAGAGTTCAGGTGTGTCTGATGACTGTTGGTGATATTGTGTGTTAGTCTTTCACAAGGAAGCCTGGGTGAAGGAAGGAGCTGAACATGAGTCCTGCGCAGCCCAGCCAGAGGGGACGAGTGGCAGCTATGTGGTCTGCAAGAAGGGCTGGCATGGCGTGGTGGAGTCACAGTTTATGGTGTCAGTAGGAAGTGCTTGCATGGCTTGGTGGAGTGACGACTATGGAGAGAGTTGCACTCAGCATGCGGGACTTGGTTGCTGAGAGCTGGACTCAAGCATGCTTGACTTTTTGGGCAGGAGCTGAACTCATCTTTGGGACTCTGTTACTGGACTTCTGCAATTGGTGCTGGACTCTGCTCCAAGGCTGCACTATG
Organism: Dendrobates tinctorius; assembly: GCF_039654945.1. Classification (NCBI taxonomy): domain Eukaryota; kingdom Metazoa; phylum Chordata; class Amphibia; order Anura; family Dendrobatidae; genus Dendrobates; species Dendrobates tinctorius. Next base: position 6,517,802 of record NW_027361754.1, read on the forward strand.
GTGAAGGATCCAGTTATGGTGATGGATCCGGGTGGAGAAGATGCACACAGGTGGTGGGCTCTGTTGCTAGGAGCGTACACAACAGAGCAAAGCTAAGTGGTGTTTCCCCTATATTGTCATCTTTCCTTGTGTGTGTTTAGTGCAGTGGTGAGATTAGTTTCCGCACCGACCAATTCCCTAGTGAGGGTTTAGGTCCAGGGCGAACTAGGGTTAAAAGGTATCCTGTGCGTCGCCCGGTGTGGAACCGGCATAGGGAACGTTAGAAGTGCAGTAACACTGGCTCAGGGGAGTACAGGAGGTCTCCACTTCCCTTTTCCCTATTGCAGGGCCCACCATTGTTAATGTTACCCAGGTTCCCCCTTTATTATTTAAATTCGCCTTACTGGAGGCGGGGTTTCCAGACTACTGTAGGTATAACGTGTAATACCTAAATTCGCCAGTTGGAGGCGGCGTATCCAGCTGCGCGTTTTATTATTTAAATTCGCCCCACTGGAGGCGCTGTATCCAGGGTCACGGGTGTCTTATGGTTTCGCCTTGCGGTACTCGCTGCGTCCAGACACACGTGACCGTGACACCTATCCTATAGAGCCCATGGATCGTGATAACTTGTTTCAACCAAAGAACCCCATTAATGTAAACTTACGTAATTATACATCCCAGTTTTGGGGGCGCACAGTAAATGTGCAGGAGCTGCCGGGGTTTTACAGCAGATGCTCCACTATAATGGGGATAACAACTGACAGATATTTGCATATAGGTGTAGGGTGGGCCCCTAGAGTCCATTCCTCTGGTGGGCCCCAGACACCCCAGTCCGACCCTGAGTCACCGTGTACATACATTACATTACTGATCCTGTATTGATTCTGAGTTACATCCTGTATTATACTCCAGAGCTGCACTCACTATTCTTCTGTTGTACTCACATGCATTCTGGAAAATCACATGCATTAAATCCTCTGTGTCGTGTCCTAGAGGTGATCGGTTTGATCAGTATGTAATTCTGCAACGGCCATGTTTGGGACCTATGTGCTATCTATAAGTAGATGATACAGCCTCCCTGCTCTTTGGCCAATGATGTGGGTGCTGGAAATGGATAAGGCCCTTATGTTTTATTAATTCTGTGATCTCTCTGTTAGATGGTGCTGCTATATTAGTCTCGGGTGAGTGACATATTCCTCTTGCTGTCAGTGTGATCTGCATATGAACACGTCCTGTAACATACATATCTCACAGATGACAGCAGTCTCTTCCTCATATTAAGGGGGAAGATGGGAATATTTTGTTGACTCTTTTCTTCAACGCCAGGGTACGGGGATCTTCTATCATTTCTGTCATTTCTGCTTTATAGAACACAAAGAGTCTAAAAATATCCAATGACCGCTGTTTAATCCTTTATTTACTTGTTTTTTTAATAAATAAGTTGTGACGGTTCAGCCTGACAGATCCAGGATTGTAATAAAGGGCACATTTGGCTATGTGCCCACGTAGCGTTTTAAAACACACAGTGAAAACCGGACTCCTTCCCAGAAATCGCGCGTTTTTTCCGCGCGATTTCACCGCGATTTTACCGCGATTCTGTTAGCGATTTTGCCGCGATTTTCTCAAGCACTTTCCAAGCGATTTGAAGCATCGCTTGGAAAGTGATTGACAGGTTGGTCACACGCATCAAACATAGTGTTTGACAAGTGTGACCAGCTTTTTACTATTGAGGCTGCCTATGCGGCATCAATAGTAAAAGATAAAATGTTAAAAATGATAAAAAAAAATAAAAAATCGGGGTATACTTACCTTCCAACGTCCCGCGCTGCCATCCCGGGCCTCAGCGTTCCCAGCAATGACTTGCAAGACCTGTGATGACGTTGGTCTCGCATTACTATAGCGATCTTGCGAGACCACTAGAGTCACGCGAGACTACGTCATCACAGGACCTTGCCGCAAGGCATTACTGGGAACGCTGTGGCCCGGGATGGCAGCGCGGGACATCGGAAGGTAAATATAACCCGATTTTTTATTCTTTTTTTTTTACAGAGGTATGGTACCCAGGGCCTGGAGGACAGTCTCCTCTCCTCCACACCGTGGGTACCAACCGCACATGAGACGCTTAACTTCCCGCATGGTGGGCATAGCCACATGCGGGAAGTAAGCGATTCTCATGCATTCCTATGGGTGCGGAACCGCGGCAATTCTTTGCGATTCTGCACAAAAGAATGATCATGCTGCGATTTTTTCCGCGATGCGATTCCGCCGCGGAAAAAAGCGCAGCATTAGCACAGCATGTGCGGAATGCCATAGGAATGCATGGGGGGCGTTCTGTACACAATTTTTAAACGTTTTCGCAGCGTTTTCGTGCCGAAAATCGCGGCAAAAATGCTTAAAAATCGCATCGTGGGCACACAGCCTAAAGGGAAAACTGTCTTTCTTGCCCATAGTTACTAATCACAAAAATCCTCAAAGTCATGATCACCATACATTGAACTGCTGGAATACATCATTGTTTGTGGCTGTGTTCATATTTGTATCAGAGAATATCAGACGCAATTCATGTCCCCATGTCACCTCAATGCCAGTAGCCGTCCCTTCTATTTCTGCTTCTGTCACCGAGCAGCGCCACTCCTTTTTTGTGGTCCACCCAGCCTGAGAGCTTTGTGGTTAATGCCTGGATTTTATGAATTCCTGAATTTCTGATTCCCACTGCCAGTTATAAATGCTCTTGATCTGGTCCACACCTCACTGCTCATCTTCTCTCATCTTCTGCAGTTTATTGGTTATTCAGGTTATTGATCTCCACAAGATTTCTGACTGTTCTGCTGTATGATGATTTTGAACATTTTCTGCCCTCCTTGTTCTGATGCTGTTACTTGTTTTTCCTGCCAGCCTGCTCCATCGGCAAGCATCAAATCCAAGGACTCACACCAGAGTCCCTTTGAAAGTTCACATCCTCGTACAGTGGTTAAAAGGAATCTGTAAATAGGATCAACCCTCCTAAGCCGTTACCATGGGAATATAGGTCATAGGAAGCTGAATAAAATGATACCTTGATATCTGTGATCTGATGTCTTATCCCTGAGAAATCCAAGTTTTTCTTAAAATGTAAATAAGCCGTTAAGATTTAAGGGCCGGACACATCCTCCCCAAGAATCTGCCTCTAGAGGTTATTTTAAATTAAAGGGGGCATAACTGTTGTGTAAGGAGGTGTGAGAAGGCAGCGGCATGGAGAGCGCAGCAAGACAAGGAGCAATAGCAATAAGATGGCAATCCGTACATTAATGACAATGAAAAACAATAAAATGCAGTTCCTGCTGTCTCTTTTGACCTAGTAGTTACCATCTGTCCCAAACTCTGTCCCTATTACATTTATACTGCCGTATAAAATAATAAACCATCGCTACTGCACTAAGAAGAGCAACACTGATGGGAAAAGTTAGGGATATATATAGACGACACCTAGGCTAACACAGATAACCACTGCCTGCTAGAATTGAAAAATGGCTTATAGAACATAAATCAATTTACAAACATTAATATTATTATACACTGTCAAAGGTGGTGTCAGAGTCTTCAGACAGTCGCTCTGCATCTGGCTGCAGAAGGTCTCTGCGTTTGGCATTGCAGACACCTTCCTAATCCTTCTGACTTTTGGACCCAGTGGCAGCCTTCCTCTGACTCTAATTGACACACCTGGACCTGGGTGTTTATAGACTCTCAGTCTCCTTCAGGAAGTGATATTCACATTTTTCCCTTGTGAAGGCTTGGCAGTCAACTTACTTCCTCTCTGGAGCTGTTGGAGGACATTTGGTGTTACCTCTCTGTATCTGCTAAAGATAAGTTGCTTCCCCCTTGTTTGTCTCCCTTCTTGTCCTTAGTGTACAGTGGGGACTGACCAATGCTCACCCCCATCCCCCTTCCCTATTCAGGGCCTAGCTCTAGGGATATACAGGGCTTAGGTTCCTGCTCGGTGATTGGTGTGTAAGTAGAGTTGAGCGAAACGGGTCGAAAAATGTCAAAAGTCGCCGACTATTGGTAAAGTCGGGTTTCATGAAACGAAACCCGACCCTAGGGTGAGGTCGGCCACGAGCTCGGCGACTTTAGCGCCAAAGTCGCGTTTCAAAAGTTTGTTTTCCGCCCTTTTTCAGCCAATCAGGATCCACGGACACTGTGGGCAAGATGATGACATAGGCAGGGGTCACCACCATCTTTGAGAAGGGCATGCAAGTGATTGGCTTGCTTTGGGGGGTGTCACAGGGGGTATAAAAGGGTGTGCACGCCGACCGCCATGTTACTCATGCTGATCTAAGAATAGGGAGAGCTGCTGCTGCTGCTGATTCTGTAGGGAGAGCGTTAGGCAGGGAAGAAGACACCAAAAACTGCTTCTGCTGCTAGTGATTTTGCCTGTACAACACACCAGTCACTGTGTGTGCAGTGCAAGTGGAGGCTATATTTTGCTGGATCAGCTGTGTTGGTTGTTAGGCTGCCTTATAAGGCTTTCTGATAGCTGCATTGCTGTTTTCCCACTGCTCTGCAAACTGCTTTTTTAAAAGCAATCCAAATTTTTTTTTTTGTCCTGGTGAGGTACTGAGCGTGCATTTTTTCACACCATACAGCGGTGTACGCTCCTCACACAGTACCGTGTAACGGCTGTTATCACGGCCACAGTGAAGCTATCTGTGTGTGACTCTGTAAGAATAAGTCGAGGACATGTTCCGTTCTTACAGACCTCCACCTTCTAGTTTTGTCTGCTTTTCAAACAGTTAAGTATATTTGCTGTTTGATCACATTCAAAACTATAGAGAGACAGCGTGTGTCAGTCCGTATACTTAAAAAACACGGAGCTTGACAATTTTACGGACACCGGACAGCGGTATACGTGCACGCTCCTCTCTCAGTACCGTGTAACGGCTGTTATCACGGCCACAGTGAAGCTATCTGTGTGTGACTCTGTAAGAATAAGTCGAGGACATGTTCCGTTCTTACAGACCTACACTCTAGGGAGATTCCTATTCTGCCCAATTCTATATACACCTTGTAGTTTGTCATACACTAGCCAATTTCTGCCTGTGACATAGCGGTGTGATATTCACTGGGCCTCACACAATCCAACAGTGTCCACAAGTGTGTTCAGAAATTCGACATCTCCCCTGTCCTATAGTGACATTTTTCACACCTGCGACATTGAGCCTGTGACATAGCGGTGTGATATTAACTGGGCCTCACACAATCCAACAGTGTCCACAAGTGTGTTCAGAAATTCTACATCTCCCCTGTCCTATAGTGACATTTTTCACACCTACGACATTGAGCCTGTGATATTAACTGGGCCTCACACAACAGTGTCCACAAGTGTGTTCAGAAATTCTAGATCTCCCCTGTCCTATAGTGACATTTTTCACACCTGCGACATTGAGCTTGTGACATAGCGGTGTGATATTAACTGGGCCTCACACAATCCAACAGTGTCCACAAGTGTGTTCAGAAATTCTACATCTCCCCTGTCCTATAGCGACATTTTTCACACCTGCGACATTGAGCCTGTGACATAGCGGTGTGATATTAACTGGGCCTCACACAACAGTGTCCACAAGTGTGTTCAGGAATTCTACATCTCCCCTGTCCTATAGTGACATTTTTCACACCTGCGACATTGAGCCTGTGACATAGCGGTGTGATATTAACTGGGCCTCACACAATCCAACAGTGTCCACAAGTGTGTTCAGAAATTCTACATCTCCCCTGTCCTATAGTGACATTTTTCACACCTACGACATTGAGCCTGTGACATAGCGGTGTGATATTAACTGGGCCTCACACAACAGTGTCCACAAGTGTGTTCAGAAATTCTACATCTCCCCTGTCCTATAGTGACATTTTTCACACCTGCGACATTTAGCCTGCGACTTAGCGGTGTGATATTAACTGGGCCTCACACAATCCAACAGTGTCCACAAGTGTGTTCAGAAATTCTACGTCTCCCCTGTCCTATAGTGACATTTTTCACACCTACGACATTGAGCCTGTGATATTAACTGGGCCTCACACAACAGTGTCCACAAGTGTGTTCAGAAATTCTAGATCTCCCCTGTCCTATAGTGACATTTTTCACACCTGCGACATTGAGCTTGTGACATAGCGGTGTGATATTAACTGGGCCTCACACAATCCAACAGTGTCCACAAGTGTGCTCAGAAATTCTACATCTCCCCTGTCCTATAGCGACATTTTTCACACCTGCGACATTGAGCCTGTGACATAGCGGTGTGATATTAACTGGGCCTCACACAACAGTGTCCACAAGTGTGTTCAGGAATTCTACATCTCCCCTGTCCTATAGTGACATTTTTCACACCTGCGACATTGAGCCTGTGACATAGCGGTGTGATATTAACTGGGCCTCACACAATCCAACAGTGTCCACAAGTGTGTTCAGAAATTCTACATCTCCCCTGTCCTATAGTGACATTTTTCACACCTACGACATTGAGCCTGTGACATAGCGGTGTGATATTAACTGGGCCTCACACAACAGTGTCCACAAGTATGTTCAGAAATTCTACATCTCCCCTGTCCTATAGTGACATTTTTCACACCTGCGACATTTAGCCTGCGACTTAGCGGTGTGATATTAACTGGGCCTCACACAATCCAACAGTGTCCACAAGTGTGTTCAGAAATTCTACGTCTCCCCTGTCCTATATACACCTTGTACCTTGTTTTACATTACTATATAGTTTGTGGTATTTTGTGTACATTTTTACCAAAAATGAGGAAGGCTGGTGGAAGAGGCCGTGGAATTGGGCGGGGGTTGCCAGCTGGTAATGATGGTGTTGGTGGAGGATCTGATGGTAGTGGCAAAAGCAAAATAGGACCAAATGCAGGAGGTGTTGAGCCTGCGTCATCGTCTGGCTCCACAAGGCCTCAAAGGCTTAGTTTTCTAGGAGTTGGCAAACCGATTTTAAAGCCAGAGCTTCAGGAAAAAGTGTTGGCGTACATTGCTGACTCAGCCTCCAGCTCTATCGCCTCCTCTTCTGAAGTTGTAAAAAATAAAAGCACTGAGTCGTCATTGGAGGCTCATGTTCATGAACCACACCTTTCCTTGTGTCCTTCACCCCAACCAAGATTGAAGGATGACGCAGGCCATACAACTGATTACTCCATGGAGCTGTTTTCACATACCATTTTTTGTTATCAAGTGAAATGGTGAATTACCCAGGCCAAGATGAATCTGACATGGAGTGCACTGATGCACAGCCACTGATAGATGATTCTGCTGGTACATTCAGTCAGAGCACTACATTGTCCTCGCAGTGTAATGAGCCAGATTCTGACCCTGATGAGACTCAGGTGCCCCTTCCCACACACTATACCACCATACACGGTGACACAGAGGAAGGTGCACATGACATTGAAGAGGAGGTGATGGATGACCCAGTTGTTGACCCAGATTGGCATCCATTGGGGGAAGAGGGTGCTGCTTCCAATAGCTCAGATGAGGAGGAGGAGCATCCACAGCAGACATCGACATCGCAACAGCTGTTATCTGGCAGGCCCGGAGCACTCCAAAGACAGGTTCCAAAAATCGAAAGAGTTGCTGGACAGCTTGTCCAGACGGTCAAAATAGCACAGCGTGCTAGGCCGCAAAATGTCTTCCAAAGTAGGAAGAGTGCAGTGTGGCACTTTTTTGAACAAAATCCTCATGATCAGGCCAAGGTTATCTGTAAGAAGTGCGCAAAGACCTTTAGCCGAGGGAAAAATTTGAATACCAGTTGCATGCTTAGACATTTAACCAGCATGCACTTGCAAGCGTGGACACAACACCAAACCTCAAGTACCACATGTGCAACTGATCACAAAGAAGGTAGTCAGCAACGCTACATTGTTTCCCCCACTGTAAGCCCACCGGTTAGCACAGCAGCAAATGTTGAGGTGTCGTTGCAAGGCCAAAGCAGTCATGGAATCCCACTGTTATATCAACGAAAAACTGAATCTAGGCCATCAGAAAGAACACCAACTCCATCACCATCATCAACCCTCTCTCAGTCCGCCCTGTCCACCGCTAGTTCCACCATATACAGCTCTCAATTCCAGCTCACCCTCCCAGAGACTATGAGTAGGTCAAGAAAGTACTCAGTCTCTCATCCGCGTACACTGGGTTTGAATGCCCACATTGCCAAACTAATCTCATTAGAGATGATGCCCTATCGGTTGGTGGAAAGCGCAGCTTTCCGCGAACTCATGGCCTATGCAGTACCACGCTATGACCTACCCAGTCGCCACTTCTCTCGCAAAGCCATCCCAGTCCTCCACCATCAAGTTAAAGACCGCATTGTCCATGCACTCAAGCAGTCAGTGAGTGGAAAGGTGCACCTCACAACATATGCATGGTCCAGTCGGCATGGCCAGGGCCGTTACGTGTCCATCAGTGCGCACTGGGTTAATGTGGTGGATGCAGGGTCCACAGGGGACAGCGGTGGTGGGACAGTGCTGCCTAGCCCACGGTATAGGAAACAGTTGGCTGTAGGCGTTCGACCGTCCTCCTCCAGAAGCGAAAGCTCGTCCACAGAGCGCAGTCGTACGAGCACTCCATCTGCAGCTGCCACTGTTGCACACGAGGTGTCCCCCTATCGAGCAGCTAGTGGAAAGCGTCAGCAGGCTGTGTTGCAGATGATGTGTTTGGACGACAGACACACCGCGGAGGTGCTGGCCGAGTACTTTCAGCGACAAACTGAGTCATGGCTGGGCAGTATACATCTTGAGGCAGGCAAGGTAGTTAGTGATAACGGCCGTAATTTTGTGGCAGCCATAGCCCTTTCAAAACTCAGCCATATACCTTGCTTGCCTCACACCTTGAACCTGATGGTGCAGTGCTTCCTCAACAATTATCCGGAGTTAACAGCCCTGCTCCAGAAGGTGCGAAGACTGTGCGCGCACATCTGCCGGTCGCCTGTACACTCCATTCGTATGCAGAAGCTGCAGCGATTGCTCCACCTTCCCAACCACCGCCTCATTATCGACATTGCAACAAGGTGGAACTCCACCCTGCACATGGTTGAGCGGCTGTGCGAACAGAGGCAGGCCATAATGCATTTGTGGGAGGATACACGGCCAGGCACTTTGAGAGCAGACATGGAGTTGACAGGTGTGCAGTGGTCGAAGCTGAAAGACCTCTGTAAAGTCCTTCAGTGTTTTGAGGAATGCACACGGCTGGTAAGCGCAGACGACGCCATCCTAAGCATGAGCATCCCACTTATGCATCTGCTCATGCAAACTTTGACGCACCTTAAGGAGCAGGCGTCTGCAGCCAATGTTGACGAGGAGGAGGAGGGAATACTTGATGACATTCAGCCATTGTCTGCTCAGGGACCTCTCCTGGACGAGGTGGAGGAAGAAGAGGAGGAGGAGGATGATGATGGGGATGATTACTTAGGGGAGGAGGATGCATCTCGTGGGGCAAGTGAAAATATTGGCGTGGCAAGGTCTGGTACAGGGTTTGTGCGTGACTGGAGGGATGTGGATTTGCCAGATAGTGCTCCTCCAACCAGCACTCGCAGTGCATCATTGACACCGGGAACATTGGCCCACATGTCAGATTATGCCTTGCAGATCCTAAAAAGGGACCCCCGCATTGCCAAAATGATGAACGATGACAACTACTGGTTGGCCAGCATCCTGGATCCACGCTATAAAGGCAAATTACAAAACATCATGCCACACGAGAACCTTGACCTAATATTGGCTAATAAACAAGCAACTCTGGTAAACCGGTTGGTTGAGGCATTCCCAGCACACAGCAGCGGTGATGGTTCTCACACAAGCCGTAAGTGCCAGGGGCAGCTTGTCAGAGGTGTTCGTGGTGCACACAGCAGAAGTGGCGTTGGAGACAGGGGTTTCATGACAATGTTGTGGACTGATTTTTCAAGTACCGCTCACACAACTGGTAATACTGCATTGATGGAAAGTGACAGGAGACAGCAGTTGTCAACTATGGTTACAAAATACTTTTCCTCCCATATCGATGTTCTCCTGGACAGGTCATTCCCCTTTGACTATTGGGCCGCTAAACTGGACACCTGGCCTGAATTGGCACAATATGCCTTACAGGAGCTCGCTTGCCCAGCTGCAAGTGTGCTATCGGAAAGAGTCTTCAGTGCAGCTGGATCAATCCTGGCAGAAAAAAGGACCCGTCTGTCAATCCAAAATGTGGATGATCTAACCTTCATTAAAATGAACCATGCATGGGTTTCCAAGGATTTTGTCCCACTTCCCCTGATGACACATAGGGTGACAGAAAAATGGCTTGCTTTGGTCCTCCTCTTCCTGGGACTTGAACAATTTCACCTTTTGCATCAGCTGAATGTCCAACATCAACATATGCCACTTTCTAAAACTCCCTAACTCTGCTGCCCCCCCCCCCCCCCATGGCCGGGGTCACCACCTAGCGCACGAAACCGTGCGAGTGTCGGTGCCCTGGACAGGTGGTTAGGCCGACTTTTGGGCGCGGGCACTGGCACAGGGTCCCTCATAGTGCAATCAAGTGTCTCTGATGGTGGTGGTGCACACCCGCCGTCAGACACACTGCCGAACTATGAGGGGCCCAGTACCAGTACCGACGCCCACGAGTGGGCCCCCCTTGCTTGGGCAGGGCCCCAGCATTTGCAATCTTTACCTCTCCCTGCTCCTCCGCTGTGTAGTCTGGGCCGTCAAATCCATACTGGGCCTGACACCGTCTGAGCCTGCCTCCTGATCTATAGACATATATTTTGAATGTGTACACTATGCTATCCATACATGTTATCCGGGGATACGGTACCCTTTCTAAACTTTGTGCAATCACGTGTAATCCATACTGGGCCTGACACCGTCTGAGCCTGCCTCCTGATCTATAGACATGTATTTTGAATGTGTACACTATGCTATCCATACATGTTATCCGGGGATACAGTACCCTTTCTCACCTTTCTGCAATCACGTGTAATCCATACTGGGCCTGACACCGTTTGAGCCTGCCTCCTGATCTATAGACATATATTTTGAATGTGTACACTATGCTATCCATACATGTTATCCGGTGATACGGTACCCTTTCTCACCTTTGTGCAATCACGTGTAATCAATACTGGGCCTGAGAACGGCTGGCGAGCTGTTAAGCAAGCTACAGCACCTGTGGTTTGCACACGTAAGTTTTTCATTTTTTAGGAATGACGGTTAGGCCTAATTCCGGAACTGCGGTTGACCTGCACTTACTGGGAAATCATCGTTCGCGGGTAATAATTGTAATCCCAGATCCCCATCACTAACGTTGTTCAGCGGGTTATCTGCACCTGTAAGCGACAAACGCTGGCCTTTTCAGTGTAGCGCACATGCAGCCACGGACATGTAAGGGCATGACACACCAGTTATTGGCCAATCTCACGTGCCAGAGCCTCGCGTGTCCCTCTAATAAGCCGGACTCGGACCGCAGGGCATGACGGAGTCTCATTCGTTAACGGAATTAAGCTTGCAATGTGTGCATCTTTTTTGTTGCTGGATGGTTGAGGTTGCCCGTGTTGAGTCAAATTACGCCGTAGGCTCCACTCCTGGTGGTGCCCTTCTGGACATTCCTTTAAGGTTCAGCTTTGCAACCATACTGCCCATGTAAAACAAACACTTTGCCTTCATGAACGCTGTTTGGAGGGTCGTGACTCGTGGGAATAACGCCGCCCAATCAGTTAACCTGCTAGAGAGATCCTTCGTTGCTCCCAAGCATGACATCACACTCCCTAGGAGGAAGGTAATGCCACTGTGGCGACTGTACTCCTGGGGGCGACACAAGTGCACTGATGCCCAGCCACTGCTCGATGAATCTGCTGGTACATTGACCCAGACCACTACATTCCCCTCGCACGCTACACGGCCTGAATCTGACCCTGATGAAACTCAGGTTACCCTTCCTATATACAGTTCCATCTTACACGGTGACAAAGAGGAAGCTGCAGATGAAAGTGCAGTTTCGGCCCACCCGCCGTCAGACACACCACCGTACTATCAGGGGCCCTGTGCCAGTGCCGTCGCCAACGAGTGGGCCCCCCCTGCTTGCTCAGGATCACAGCACTTGCAAGGTTGAAATACTGTGCAGTGAGATGGAAGATGGGGACGACGAGGAGTCCAGACTAGTACAGGGATTCCCTAGCGAGGAGACTTATTTCATTGTTTTCAGTGTTGGGACAGCAATTTTTGGGGAGCACTATACTCTGGAGAATGATAGATGGGGCCCACCATACACTGGAACATTCCAAAGGTGGACATCAGACACTGGAGCAGCATTTACAGGGCCCATTATACACTAGAGCATTAGAAATGGGGCCCTTTATGTTTGGAGCATTATTTGGGCCCATAAGACAGTGGAGCTTCATCCATGGGGACCAACATATACTGTAGCATTATGTGGAGCTCATCATATACTGTTTCAAACATTATATGAGACCAATGATTCTGTATGGAGAAATAGATGGGCCTCGTCATGAGATGTAAAAAGTGAAGTATTTTTCATTGTACTATACCGCTATTTCTCTGCCGTATCGGAGCATCATGAGTTGTGGTATGTTTTAAAGGGGCACTCTTTCGCCCAGGGCACATGAAAACCTGGAGCCAGCCCTACCCCCCCACAACTTTAGCCAAATAACCCCCATTTTTCAGTGCGTAACTAGTATTATGAAGTAAATTAAGGTTGACAAGCTTAAGTAATAAGAATTGATGCTTTTGGCATTCAAATGGGCACTGTAGGTGTGTTTCCTGTCCTCCTCTCACTGCCGACTTTAATTCCCCATTGACTTACATTGGGTTTCGTGTTTCGGTCGGTCCCCCGACTTTTCCCTATAGTCGGCCGATTTTGCTCGACCCGACTTTTGGAAAAGTCGGGTTTCATGAAACGAAACGCGACCCTAAAAAAGCAAAAGTCGCTCAACTCTATGTGTAAGTAATATAGGGATGGTAGGGGAGGCAGGGTGCTATTAGATCTAATACAGCTTACTCCCCTTTTTCCTAGCATTTGGGCTTCTTTCCACTCTTCCCTTTGTGTTGCGCTTAGTCTCCCCACACTGTGCATGACATTTACTGAACAATAATATCATGGACACACTGGACTGCCAACCGCCAGAGTCTTAGCTGATTCCGTAGAGTCCTTCTCCTCCCTGCTTTAGCTTCTGATAGCAGTTACCGCTCCAGACCTTATCAGAAGGCCCATTATGCACTCCTGCGAGGCCACATGTTACACATTGTGGCTGCAGACAATTCCACCTGTCACCAACCTGTCACGTGGTTACTACGACAGTGTGAAGTCAGAAGACCGCAGCGTCTGATAGCTCTTACCCGGGACTGAGACAAAGCATTTCTCCTTCATTTTAAATGTGTTTATTACTTCTGGTAGAACAGGGGTTAATCGGCCATGTTGGAAATCCCTGTGCTCTTTGCTGTGCTCGGTTAGCCACTCCTTTCCCCTTTATAATCTGGGCTCTGTTACTAATCCTTGTCAGAGATAGCTTTATTGCTGTATGGCTGTCATAAGGAGAGAAGTTCATATGAGGAGAGATGGAGGAAGTTATCTATGACTGTTGCTTGGTTTGTGAATGTGGTAATTCCCTATCCTTCTCTGTTTTGGTTTATTCCCCTACCTTCACACCCTGGTGCATTCCTCTGTTACATGTTAGTGAATATTTTGTATGCCTGGAGTTTTCTTTTAACCCTTGTTTGTGTTGCCTTGTTTGTCAGCTTGGTGTACTACGGTGCAAAGTAGCACCCCTCTTCCTTGGGTGGGGGAAGAGAACTGATGAAGGGCTAAGTCAGGAGATAAGGCAAGGATGGAGGCCCCAGCATCTTCACCTTCAAAAGTGTCCCGGGGAGTAGTATCGAGCTAGGGCACCCCCTAGTGTTAGGGGGAGGGAAGGAGCCCCCGGTCCCGGGTCACCCAACAGCTGTGTCATGGCACAACCTGTTCCCTTTGTCTTCAATGCCAAAGAGACAGCTTACATCCCTCTCCGCTCACTTGATCGAGGTCCCTTTAGCCATGCATCAGCTCATATATTTTAGGTCCCATCCCTCTAGCCAGGTTTCCTCTCACACGATTGAGGTCCCATCTTTTATCCAGTTGTCATGGTCACGTGTGTCAGGACGCAGATGATACCGCAAGGCGGACCCATAACACACGTGACCCTGGAAACACCGCCTCCAGTGGGGCGCATTTAAATAATAAAACGTGCAGGTGGATACGCCGCCTCCACCTGGCGAATTTAGGTATTACACGTTATACAATAAATCAATAAAGGGGGAACCTGGGTAACTTTAACAATGGTGGGCCCTGTGATAGGGAATGGGGGACATGGAGACCTCCTAAGCTCCCCTGAGCCAGTGTCCCTGCACTCCTTACATTCCCTAAACAGGCTCCGCACCTGTCGCCGCACGCGTACCTTAACGCCCTTGCTCACCCTGACCCTAAACCCTCACTAGGGAATGGGTCGGTGCGGAGACTAATCCCACCACTGCACTAATAACACACATGAGGAAAGAGACAATACAGGGGAAACACCACTTAGCTTTGCTCTGTTGCGTGCGCTCCTAGCAACAGAGCCCACCACCTGCGTGCGTCTTCTCCACCCGGATCCATCACCATAACAGGATCCTTCACCTTAGTGCAGCCTTGGAGCAGAGTCCACCACCAGTTGCAGCTGCTTAGAACCAGAGTCCCAAGGAAGAGTTCAGCTTCTGACACGAAGTCGAGCATGCTTGAGTCCAGCTCAGCGGCCAAGTCCCACATGGTGAGTGCCACTCTCCATAGTCGCCACTCCACCAGCCCATGCAGACACTTCCCGCTGACACCATCACTGCGACCCCACCACGCCATGCAAGCCCTTCATCCAGACACCATAGCTGAAACACGTCCCCCCCTGGCTAAGCTGCGCAGGACTCCTCACCAGCTCCATCCTTCCTCCAGGCTCTCCCACTCAGAGTGAAAACAATCTCACAATATCACAGGCAGTGAGTGAACACCCTGAGCACACCTTTATAGGGTGTCACACCTGATCCATAATTAAGTGCAAAAAACCCTAAAGTGCAATACCACTCACCACCACCGGGGACAGTGAAGACACCTTGGAACTTTCCAAAGTAAAAAAAGTTCACCCAGTGCAATTTAAAACTGTCAGATCACTTCAGATCATGACACCAGTTCTCCGTTTGCATGATCGATGACCACTTTAACAATATGGTTATACCTGCAGATGGCACACGTGGTTCGTGGACCCACTGTGCCACAGACCGGATTTACCCTGGAGGAGTGTAACTAAGCAGCTACAGTGCCTTGGTGTTCACTGGAGCATCTGGTGGTGGGGTCAGGGTTGTGTAGCAGGTAGCTGCCAGGTGCTACTCTAGGGTGGCGTCTGGATATAGCAGCTGTCCCCAAAGATCAGAGACATTAATTTGGATAGAGAGTCATAGACAGGGCAGGATAGCCACTTGGAACAGAAACAGACCGTGTGGCTGTAGAGGTCAACCAGAGCCGAAGTGGTGGCTGAGTTCATCAGGCCTTGTGTGCCCTGGCCTTCCAATACATATAAATCATGTTTCAATGTCAGCTTATTTGTCTCTCTGTCCCCTGCGCCATCAGTGCCTTTTCTCCATTCTTTAAGGTCACCTCCGGCCACTTCTGAATAATCAGAGACGCAATCCAGGTGCAACTCAAAAGTAAAACTTTACTCTCATGTCTTCACAGCACATCCAGATTCGATGCAACATTATCAACATCTTGTACGTTACACGTTACTTTGTCTTTCTCTGCACGCCTCTCCTTTTCACACTGCACGTGACTGGGTCGGACCGTTTCCAACGGCTCCTCAGCATCCTCCCTGGCCAACCTCACTGCATACGGGTGTTCCCTCAGCCATTTCACCCCGGATCTGAGGGTGTCAGCCCAAGCAATGACCTGCCACATGGTGAGCAACCTGCCCTGTTGTGCTGCAGTGACTTCTCCTGTAGCCCAAGTTCCAGTAGCTGCTCCGCTGCTGTCTCTGTAGCTATGCTGGCCCACTGGTTCTGGATGGCTGGGCTCCTTCTTGAACATTGCGGGATGCTGAGTAGCTCAGGCATTAAGCCCACCCGACCACTTTGGGCTACCTAACCCCTACTCGTTCTAACCAGGAACTATTCCTGCCTTACACCCCAGCTAACCCCTCCTATGTTAACTATTTACTATCTATTGAACTCTTGTCCTATACTATATACACTATTATATCTCCATCTAGTGGCCAAAAGCAAATACTATGTTCTCCCTATACAATACCTTAAGAATATATACATAGCAGCATTATGTAAGAAGCTTAACAACATTACAAGGCAACAATATACATACATTTATCCACTCTAAACCGGGACTTGTTTGGGGGTTCAGGACGGCTTCTGTGACCTCCTTACATGGCTCTGGATAGAAGACAGAATGGCCACTTTGGACAGGAACAGACTGTGCGACTGGATAGAAGACAGGGCAGTAATTTGGGATGGGAAAAGAAGGTGCGGCTTTGGATAGAAGACAGGACGGCCTCTTAGGACAGGAACAGCCTGTGCGGCTCTGGATAGAAGACAGGACGGCCACTTGGGACAGGAACAGACTGTGCAGCTCTGGATAGAAGACAGAATGGCCATTTGGGACAGGAACAGACTGTGCGGCTCTGGATAGAAGACAGGGCGGCCACTCGGGACAGGAACAGACTGTGCGACTCTGCATAGAAGACAGGGTACTCTGCATAGAAGACAGGGTGGCCACATTGGTCAGGAACAGACTTTGCGACTCTGGATAGAAGATAGGGTGGCTACTTGGGACTTGAACAGACTATGCAGCTCTGGATAGCAGACAGGGCGGCCACTTTGGATAGATATAAACTGTGTGGCTCTGGATAACAAACAGGGCAGGACAGCCATTTGGGACAGGAATAGACTGTTTGGCTCTGGATAGCAGACAGGATGGCCACTTGGGACAGGAACAGACTGTGCGACTCTGCAAAGAAGACAGGGTGGCCACTTTGGTCAGTAACAGACTTTGCGACTCTAGATAGAAGATAGGGTGGCTACTTGGGACTTGAACAGACTATGCAGCTCGGGATAGCAGACAGGGCGGCCACTTCGGACAGGAACAGACTATGCAGCTCTGGATAGCAGACAGGGCGGCCACTTTGGATAGGTATAAACTGTGTGGCTCTGGATATCAAACAGGGCAGGACGACCATTTGGGACAGGAATAGACTGTTTGGCTCTGGATAGCAGACAGGACGGCCACTTGGAACAGAAACAGACACACAAATTTCGGTAAATGGCTCAGGTGCTACTGATGCGACCACAGGGTCCAGTGCAGTCGTGGCTTCAGGATAACATATAAACTACACAGGACAGCAGGGACAGTACAAGGTAGGATATAACTATAACACACTATGGACGGGAGATGTGGCAACATACAGTTGCAAACACCAGCACCACTAGCAAACTAAATCTAGGGGTTGATCAGAGACCTCCCTATTGGGGAGGGTGCTTTTATAGTTTTTTTTATAGTTATTGGCTGGGAGCCATCTTGCAGGTGATCTCATTTACAAAATGCCTCCAAGCCATTAGCTGTGGTCATTTTACTATACACTCGCTGTCCCTTTAAGAGCAGGGGGGCGCTTGCACACTAGGCGCGCTGCTGGGAGGCAGTGGGTCATGCACAGGGGGAACAAGAGGAACACAGAAACGCTGTTGCGGCTGGAGCAGTGAGTATGTTGGCGTCACCACATGGAGAGGCAGGGAAACCATGCGGCGAGCCGGTATACAGGGAGCTCCCCCTAGTGGTGACTGCAGGCAGAATGTTATCATGTACCTCTGTATACAGGGTGCTTCCCCCAAGTGGTGGCTGCAGACAGGATCTTATCATGTAACTCTGTATATTGGGAGCTCCCCCTAGTGTTGACTGCAGACAGGATCTTATCATGTATCTCTGTGTACAGGGAGCTGTAAAGTTATTGTATGAAATGTACCAATGTAAAATATTTACATATCTTCTATAAAATGATGCTCTTCTAATTTTTCCACTGACTGTTTACATCTGTATCATTTACCTTTAGCATTAACCACAGAGTAATGGAAGTTTTAGCATTTTAATGCACGTTTCTATATAACATATAAAAAATTACTCCCCCTGGATGAGCTATACCGGTCTCTGGCGGAGGTAATTTTCCCTGCACACATTCCACTTTTTATCTCTGAAGCATGTATATACAGCTCTTTACACCACTGCTTTTCCAGGTTCTCCGTGCTGATCAGTAAATTATGACATCAGAGTAAAATAAATAAAGCAACACGATCGCTCGTAATTAGATGTTAACTTGGATATATGGTAAATGAGCGGCTGCATTACACATGGATATCATAAAGCTGTCCCGTCCCCGGTGTCACTCATAAAGAAATCAGGGTTTTATGATCCACACGGCTCATACTTTCATCTCAATGTAGAGACATCAATATGTGCGGCAATTCAATTTCATGGTGGGACTGGGTTCATAACCTCGCAATGATTACAGTGTCAGAAGTAGAATTTGTGCCAGGGCGGCAGGCTGATATTTCACTGGCAATCTGGCCTTCTAGAATTAAGATTTTTATTCAACATGGCAGTGTGAGGAAAGAAATGGGCAATTTAATTTACTGGGAAAGTTATCCTCACACATTCCATATATGAAGCACATGAAAGCGAGATGCGTGATCACAATCTGCGGTTTCCATGTAGGCTACATTGTACTGCAGCTAGCCTCCAATAAACATGTTAGAGGGACAAATATAAAAATCTCTCCAGGATCTCAGCTACAGTAGAGACTAGCTGCAAGAAGACTCAGACCTGAAGCAATTTTACATTCTATATTTTACTCCAGAGCTGCGTTTTCGCTTGGTGAACTCACTAAAAGGTAATGGACACTATTGACATGTAAAAAATTATTTTTACAAATGTTAGAGATCACTACTAGTATATTTGATCAGAGTTGGTAGTGTACTCCTATTGATGATAACAGTTAGTGCTTAGAGGAACCAAAAGTCCAAAACTGATAATAAATAACCTCTAGCACTCCAAAAAAAGGATGAAGATAGAATTAGTGGGCATCACTATGGGCTGTCCAGGTGGATTCCAAAGGTCCTTGTGGACTTTGGGAAGAATATAAAAAACGGGAATAATAGGGTGTGATTTAATAGTCTGTTATTTTACACCAGTTGCCATCCAAGACATGTAAAAAAATCTTTACCTAAATCCCAATTTAAGAGGGTCACCCGTATTGTGGCGGATTCACACAAACTGGTCATGCGCCTGGAGGAAATGGCACATAAGTTTGAACAGCGGGGTTACCCAAAAAATGTTGACCACTACTGATATCATTTCCACCCCTAGGGCTGAGACGAGGCATAGGATTCCAGTTGTAAATATTTACCACCCTTATACTCAACTTATTAGGAATTGCATTTTATAAACATTGGCACCTCTTAGGCCAGTCATATCCAGATATTCCAGAATTCAATGAGACACCCATGATGTGTTATAAAAAGCCTTTCAACATTAAAAATATGTTGATTGGAGCTGATATTGTAGAATAACAAACATTCAGAAAACATTGGCTTCACAGAAACATGGTACCTTCCCCTGTCTACTTTGCTTGCAATGTTCAAAAATTATAAAAGGTAGTACTTTTTCACACCCAAGATTGGGCAAAGTATTCCCTGTGCGAGGTTTATTTACGGTACATGTGATTCTTATTAAGTTGTGCATTTTATTTAATGTCCTTGCAGTGTCGGGTATGTTGGTGAGACCACCCAGCATATCTGAGACCGCATATACCAACACAAGTCTACTATAAGGTGTTAAAGACTAATGTTACCCATTCCGTCTCACTTTATTGTTTCTCAATTGAAGTACCAAGTGATTGATCACGTTCCTTTATTCAGACAGGGAAGCGACAGGATCAAAGATTAAAATTACGGGAAGCCTATTGGATATTTGCATTGCAAACCCTTGAACCGAGAGGTCTTAATAGAGAGTACGAAGTTGCTTGTTTGTAAATTATGTATAAACTCAGTATGTATTTTTATGTGCTAATATTCGTTTTTTCTCATTTCAGGTTGCGTAATGAACCTGGTATATTTTTCCCTTTTGTTGCTTCCCCCCTTTCCCTCTTCTTTTATTTTCCGGTCTTAATTTGGTCTCTTTTTCCCTTTTGTTTCCCCTTTTTTTTCCTTAACCGCTTTTGCCCTTTTTTCCTAGTTTGCACTCTACTTTTGCTTACTTCACTATAAAGCTTTTTTTCAACCACTTTTTTTGATCACATGTGGCTGTATCTACAGCCGGATCACGGACCTTGCATTTGCGCTGTATGGTGTGCTTATGAGGTTTTTTCCGGAATCATTCTGCTTTCACGCATGCGCACTACCTTTATTGACTGCGCTTGCGCACTTGCATTTGTTTTACCGTTCGGGTTTCGTCCGGCAGCACTTGGCGGTATTCGCCACAAGGGACGCTTGATCGCATGAAGCACCCGGAAATAGAACTACGGCATCGTTTAAAAAGGGCTCTCTTCAGTATAGTGCACACATCCTACCGCACCGGAGGGTTACATGCCAAAGACGCCGACTTCCCTCCCTACAGGTATTGTTTTTTATTAATCGCTTTTTCTGTTATTGTCTCTCTGTGGACATTTATCATTGGGGAAACAATTATTAACATGTTTAGTTTTCACCTGTTTATACTATTTCTAGTACCCTTCTCTGTCTTTTGAAGTTTGTGTTCTCCTTTAGATTTAGATTCAATCACCTTTGGTATGCTCACCTTTTGAATTTCTTTTCTGAGCTGTTGTTCTATGAGAGGTCTTTATTGTCAAATATATGACTGACATTTAAGTTTAGCATCTATAAAATGATGCTCTTCTTCTCTTTTATTGTCCTATTTAATTGTCTGTTCTAACAGATTATGTTATATGATTATGTTTGATGGGTTATTACAGTATAGTTATACATTATTTATGTTTCTGTTTATGTAGAAATATACCCCTGAAAAAGGCCATAAAGGCCGAAACGTTGGGAGAAATTTTCTGGTTTCCTATGTTGGCTGTGGATTCCCTGAATAACATATATTTGTTTCATTGCATTAAGAAACTTCATCCTTTTTTTTCGAGTGCTTGAGGTTATTATTTATCAATAGAGATCACTACTCTGTGTCTCTCATAGTAATATAGGCTGTATGTAAGCTCCGTGTGTCTCTCCCAGTAATATAGGCTGGATGTGAGGTCTTTGTGTCTCTCCCAGTAATAAAGACTGGATGTGAGATCTGTGTCTCTCCCAGTAATATAGGCTGAATGTGAGGTCTGTGTGTCCCTCCCAGTAATATCGGCTGAATGTGAGATTTATGTGTCTCTCTCAATAATATAGGCTGGATATGAGGTCTGTGTGTCTCTCCCAGTAATAAAGACTGGATGTGAGGTCTGTATGTCTCTCCCAGTAATAAAGACTGGATGTGAGATCTGTGTCTCTCCCAGTAATATAGGCTGAATGTGAGGTCTGTGTGTCCCTCCCAGTAATATCGGCTGAATGTGAGATTATGTGTCTCTCTCAATAATATAGGCTGGATATGAGGTCTGTGTGTCTCTCCCAGTAATATAGACTGGATGTGAGGTCTGTATGTCTCTCCCAGTAATATAGGCTGAATGTGAGGTCTACGTGTCACTTTCAATAATATAGGCTGGATGTGAGGTTTGTGTGTCTCTCCCTGTAATATAGGCTGGATGTGAGGTATGTGTGTGTCTCTCAGTAATATAGGCTGGATGTGAAGTCTGTGTGTCTCCCACAGTAATATAGGCTGGATGTGAGGTCTGTGTTTCTATCCCGGTAATATAGGCTGAATGTGAAGTCTGAGCTTTCCTTTTACAGTGGGTACGGAAAGTATTCAGACCCCTGTAAATTCTTCGCTCTTTGTTTCATTGCAGCCATTTGGCAAATTCAAAAAAGTTAATTTTTTTCTCATTAATGACATTCTGAACCCCATCTTGACTCAAAAAAACAGAAATTTGTGCAAATTTATTAAAAAAAATGAAATATCACAAGTATTCAGACACTTTTCTTAGACAACTAACATAAGAAAAATTCAAAGAAACTTACATATGAAAGGTAAACTCACCAAACCTTGACTGATGCACTAGCAGGATGCAGCAGACCTCCAATGATAAAGGCTTAGGGCAGCACAGGTGCAACCCACTGATGAAGACAGCCAGTAACCCAACAAAAGAGGGTTTTTTTTCTTATGTTAGCTGTTCAGATTTAGTGTTAGGGACTCAAAAAATCTGGGGATCCTTGATGTTTGGATTGCGAGCCTATCTGTCTTGGCCAAAAGAGTAAAAAATACCCCATGTCTTTTTATCTTTTTGCGCTTTTTATCATTTTTGCAGGATGCAGCTAGGCCTCTTTATGTTGGCCTGTTTTTTTCTGTGTGATGCATGTATATAGTGCAGAACAGCCCGCCTGCTAATACTATGGGCGTAATCAATAGGCTGTTCAGACACTTTGCACCGCACTGTGTGACTGATGTCCTATGCAAGCCTTATCTGTGTGCATTTTTCCCACTAGGCACCCAGCCCCTCTTTTGTTGGGTTACTGGCTGCCTTCATCAGTGGGTTGCACCTGTGCTGCCCTAAGCCTTTATCAAAGGAGGTCTGCTGCAACCTGCTAGTGCATCAGTCAGGGTTTGGTTAGTTTACCTTTCATATGTACCTTTTCTCAGACACTCATATTTAAGTCACATGCTGTCCACTTCCTTGTGATCCTCCTTGAGATGGTTCTACTACCCCATTGGAGTTCAGCTGCGTTTAGTTAAACTGATAGGACTTAATTTGTAAAGGCACACACCTGTCTATATAAGACCTCACAGCTCACAGTGCATGTCAGACCAAATGAGAATAATGAGGTCAAAGGAACTGGCCAAGGAGCTCAGAAACAGAATTGTGGCAAGTCATAGATCTTGCCAAGGTTACAAAAGAATTTCTGCAGTACTCAAGGTTCCTAAGAGCAGAGTGGCCTCCATAATCCTTAAATGGAAGACGTTTGGGACCACCAGAAGTCTTCCTACCTGGCCATCCAGCCAAACTGAGCAATCGTGGGAGAAGAGCCTTGGTGAGAGAGGTAAAGCAGAACCCCAAGATCACTGTGGCTGTAGGGAGATGGGAGAAAGTGGGGAGATGGGAGAAAGTTCCACAAAGTCAACTATCTACAATCCCAATAGTGAAACATGTTGGTGGCAGCATCATGCTATGGGGGTGTTTTTCAGCTGCAGGGACAGGACGACTTGTTGCAATTGAAGGAAACATGAATGCGGCCAAGTACAGAGATATCCTGGATGAAAACCTCTTCTAAAATGCTGTGGACCTCAAACTCAGCCGAAGGTTCACCTTCCAACAAGACAATGACCCTAAGCACACAGCTAAAATAACAAAGGAGTGGCTTCAGAAAAACTGACCATTCTTGACTGGTCTAGCCAGAGCCCTGACTTAAACCCAATTGAGCATCTCTGGAGACACCTGAAAATGGCTGTCCACCAACATTCACCATCTTACCTGAAGGAAATGAAGAGGAACTGCAAGGAAGAATGGCAGAGGATCCCCAAATCCAGGTGTGAAAAACTTGTTGCATCATTCCCAAGAAGACTCAAGGCTGTACTAGCTCAAAAGGGTGCTTCTACTCAATACTGAGCAAAGGGTCTGAATACTTAAAGGGAATCTGTCACCCCTTTTTTTCGAATATGAGCTGCCGGCACCGACATCAGGGGCTTATCTACAGCATTCTGTAATGCTGTAGATAAGCCCCTGATGTAACCTGAAAGATAAGAAAAAAGAGGTAGATTATACCTCTTCACTTCATGTGCTTTCTTTCATATCTATAACCTGTTTTCTCTAACAATCCTGAGACTGTCCATGTTTTCTCTCATGTCCACAGTGTGAACATTTATATACAACCCTCTCCCTGCTGATATCTCTAAGGTTAAATTCACATGAAAAATTGTCCAATTTTTATCCAGAAAACAATGGACAATTTTATTTTTAATTGCCATCCATATGCAGTCAGTATGACATCCATTTTTAGACATATGGAGTTATTCAAAGGTACAACACCATGAATAGAATCCTGTGTGAATTGCAGTGTATCCCTAAAATGTGGATGTTATACGATTGATAAGATTGGGATCAAATTTTTTTTTGCAAACCAAAAGACTTGAATAGGTGAGCTGCATCTGACCTACAGAAGAAACCAGTGGAGGCTGCAATTTTTTTTTCAAGCACAAATTTGGTCCGTTAAAAAAAACAACCAAATTGTATTACGTTGCTTCTATCGCTGTCCGTGTGATGTCCGGTACTGAATGCTGACTGATTGGTAAATTATGCAGAACACCCAGCCAGATACAGGACATAACAGAGGTCTGCAGCAGCCACACAGTAGACACAAAGTTTACAAAGTTAACCCTTCAACGACCATGGATTTTTTGACTATTGCGCTTTAATTTTTTTCCTTGCCTTCTCTTAAGACCCATAACTTTATCTTCCGCAGCCCCCAAGCTGTCCTAGTAACCCATTAGTCCCCTGCAGTCACATCATGTGGGACAAATGGGGGCTGGTACCCAAGTGCATCGGCGCGTTCCTTTGTAAATGCCGTAGTCAGAGATTGCCAGCAGCAATTAAATGATTAACAGCCAAGGCAGGGGTGGCTGTTTTGGACACTGTGTAGGGAGGAGGACCCCCACAGAGTGTCCGGGCCGGAACCAAGGGGACCGCCATCTGAGTTCCTAAGGAAACAGTACCCGGGGAACAGAGGAGGAGAGTGGACTGTTGAGAGTGACAGGACAGCAAGGGGAGGGGCGAGTATAAAAGGGACAAGGAGCGTGCAGAGGACTCAGTTGGTGATACGTCAGACACGGAGCAGGAAATGGAGGGGGCGTGAGACAACGGGAAGGACACTGACAGTTGAGAGAAGAGACCAGCAGCAGAGGGTAGATACGCAGTGGCCCTCAGGAAAGAGGCACCGTGCTTACTGACAGGGGACTGCCTCTTAACCCCAATCCCAGGTTACGATCTGCCCCCGGTCATCCTCGGCCGATACCGCTGAGCTCGAGCCCTCCGCGGCCTGTCCGCTCCCTCTCCCAGCCGCTGCTATCCCCTTCAGCCAGCGGTTGCAGTCTGCCCGTTGCCACCCGCGGACGCTGCCGTTACACTTCTCACCGCTCACAGCCGCCTTCAACCCGCTGCAGTCAGTAGTTGGGGCCTGTTCCTCATCAACAGAGACACTCATAGAATCATAGAATCGTAGAGTTGGAAGGGACCTCCTGGGCCATCTGGTCCAACCCCCTGCTCAAAGCAGGATTCGCTAAATCATCCCAGTCAGATGTCTGTCCAGCCTCTGTTTGAAGACTTCCATTGAAGGAGAACTCACCACTTCTCGTGGCAGCCTGTTCCACTCATTGATCACTCTAACTGTCAAAAAGTTTTTTCTAATATCTAATCTGTGTCTCTTCCCATTCAGTTTCATCCCATTGCTTCTAGTCTTTCCTTGTGCAAATGAGAATAAAGTTGATCCTTCTACAATGTGACAGCCCTTTAGATATTTGTAGACAGCTATTAAGTCTCCTCTCAGTCTTCTCTTTTGCAAACTAAACATTCCCAAATCCTGCAACCTTTCCTCATAAGACAGGGTTTGCAGACCGGTCACCATTCTGGTCGCTCTTTTCTGAACTTGCTCCAGTTTGTTGATGTCTTTTTTAAAATGTGGTGCCCAAAACTGGACACAATATTCCAGATGAGGTCTGACCAAAGAGGAGTAGAGGGAAATAATGACTTCACGTGATCTAGACTGTATGCTTCTGTTAATACATCCTAGAATTGCATTTGCCTTTTTTGCTGCTGCATCACACTGTTGACTCATATTCAGTCTGTGATCTATTAGTATACCCAAGTCTTTTTCACATGTGCTGTCACTTAGCCCTATTCCTCCCATTCTATATATGCTTTTTTCATTTTTATTGCCCAGATGTAGTACTTTGCATTTCTCCCTGTTAAAAACCATTCTGTTAGTTGCTGCCCACTTCTCCAGTTTATTTAAATCTTTTTGAATCCTCTCTCTCTCTTCTCTAGTATTAGCTATCCCTCCTAGCTTTGTGTCATCAGCAAATTTAATCAGTTTACCCTCAATTCCTTCATCTAAATCGTTGATAAAGATGTTGAACAATACAGGGCCCAGGACAGAGCCCTGTGGTACCCCACTTGAGACATTCTTCCAACTGGATGTGCAGCCATTTACGACCACTCTTTGGGTCCGATCACTAAGCCAGTTATGAATCCACCTAACAGTTGCCTTGTCCATTCCATACTTAGTCATTTTTTCAATAAGGATTTTATGAGAGACTTTGTCAAATGCTTTGCTGAAGTCAAGATATACTATATCTACAGCATTTCCTTGATCCACCCAATCAGTGATACCGTCATAGAAGGAAATTAAGTTAGTCTGACATGACTTATTAGTTAGAAACCCATGCTGACTCTGTTTAATCACTTCATTCTTATCCAGGTATTGACATACATGTTGTTTAATAATTTGTTCAAAGATCTTTCCTGGTATAGAAGTCAGACTCACCGGCCTATAGTTGCCTGGGTCCACCTTCTTCCCCTTTTTGAAGATAGGAACAACATTTGCTCTTCTCCAGTCTTCTGGCACTTCTCCTGTTCTCCAAGAATTTTCAAAGATTATGGAGAGGGGTTCAAAAATTTCTTCTGCTATCTCCTTCAGTACTCTGGGGTGTAATTCATCTGGACCTGGAGACTTGAATTCATTTAGGTTAGCTAAGTGTTTCCTCACTATCTTTCTGTTTATAGATATCCTGGATTCTTCTATTCCCTTAATAGGACAGTGAATAACAGTTGATGTTGCATTTCCTTTCTGAGAGAAAACAGATGCAAAATAGGAATTTAAAAGTTCAGCCTTCTCAACATCCTGTCTTACCATTTCATCATTTTCATCCTGTAAAAATCCTATAGCATCTTTGACTTTTCTTTTACTTTTGACATATCCCCAAAATCCTTTATTATTGCTTTTGACATCTCTTGCAAGCCTCAGTTCATTTTCAGCTTTAGCTAATCTGATTTGTGCCCTGCAGGTTCTGCAGACAGCATTATATTCTTCTTTAGATATGCCTCCCTCTTTCCATTTTATAAACATTTTTTTCTTCCTTTTTAGCATGTGCTTAAGTTCTGTGTTCATCCATCCTGGTTTCCTTAAATGCTTCCTATTCTTCCCTCTTTTCGGAATTGTTAACAACTGTGCTTTGAGAATTTCATTTTTCAAGATTTCCCATCCTTCCTGGACATTTTTGTCTTTAAGGATATCCAGCCATTGGATCCCTCCAATTCTCTTTCTAAATCCCTTAAAATCTGCCTTTCTGAAATCTAACCTTGACGTCTGAGTCTTCACAGGTCTTCCACCTCTAGTAATCCAAAATTCTAAAATAGCATGGTCGCTACCTCCTAGGGTCCCAGCCACTTTTACCTCCTCAACCATTTCCTCCCTGTTTATAAGGATTAGATCCAAGGTAGCAGTTCCCCTTGTTTTCTCCCTTACCTTTTGGAAGATAAAGTTGTCAGCAAGAGAGGATAAGAATTTCCTTGACCTGTTAGTTTTGCCTGAGAGAGATTCCCAACAAATGTCTGGATAGTTGAAATCTCCCATGACAACTATGTCATATTTTTTGGAGAACTTGGCCATCTGATGCATAAAGAGTTCATCTATATCTTCGGCTTGCACAGGCGGCCTGTAGTAAATGCCTACAATGGTGTCCTTTCCATTGTTCTGTCCTTGTATTCTTACCCAAACAGTTTCCACAGAACTCCCAGTCTCTGAAGCTTCAATCTCTGTGCAGATATACGCGTTTTGAACATACAATGCGACACCTCCTCCTCAGCCCCAGGCTGTGCGCATGGCCAGTAAACCGCCACCTTTGAGCACTGTGACACAACCCTGCTTGGGGACAGGAGAACTCGCTAACAAGCGCAACCCTGCTGTTACAACACGGGGTTACTTCATCTCAGGACTCCATCAGGGCCTGTTGTGCCCCAACTCCTCCTGGGCGCTGGAACGCCCGAAGACTACTCCAAATCTTCAGCAGCTGGGCCCAGCGGCTGCGACGCCAAGGCAGCCTCATCAAAGATGCCAAAGCAGCCTTATCAAAGATGCCAAAGCAGCTTCATCAGCAACGCAGCTTCCACAGAGACATCGAGGGACGTCAGGACGGATAAGTGACTTTATAGAGTATAAGGACCCATAGACGGCCATATCGTGGCCCCATAGTAACCGGCCTCAGCCGGGTTAGTCATGTTCTTTTCAAATAGTGTTTGGTTGTACTGAGTCCCTGCAAGGACAATTTTTGTTATCCTTTTTGGTTGCTTAGTATAGCCCTAGCAGCTTCAAATTATAAAAGTTTGCTTTACAAAGTTCAAGCAGTCTCGCGTCTTGTCACTGCATCCTGCGAACCTGCTGTTACCTACACTTGGCGTAGTCGGCAGGATGCAGTCTCCGAGCGCGGACAACGACGCCCCAGACCAGGGCAGGGCTGTTAACTCAACAGTTGACGAGGGCCCTCGTTCCAGCATTTCGTTGGGGGCTATGCTGGGCAACCTGCCTAGATTTTTCAGCTCCAATACCATGCTATGGAGCTGGACAGAGCGAATGCGGGGGCTCTTTCGAATGCACCCGATGACTCCTGACCTGGAAGCAGAAGTAGCACTCATGGCATTTGACGGGGAGGCTCGGAATTCAGTGATGTTAAAACCCTCGGGACACCGCAACACCTTTGATAAGGTTTTGCAGATTTTAGAACAGACCCATGGGGACCCAACCAACGTGGGAGAGTTAAGAACCTGGTTGTTCAGTCGGATGCAGGGGGAGGGGGAGACCATCACCCAGTGTATGAATGTCCTCCAAGAGTTACACACGGCCATCGAAAGAAAAGACGGCGTAGGGGTAGGACCTGTTGACATTACACTACACGACCTGTTGGTGACTGGACTGCGGGACCCGTTAATAAAGCAGGCATTACGGGAGAAGATTAGAATGAATCCACATATAGACTTTTCGAGAACAGAAGCAGGGAATGGCGGTCCCCGTGGGGAAGGTCCAGAGTGTGGAGGCTTCCCTGAACGCAGTGGCGGAGCCTCAATGGGTAGAAGAAATGAAGCAGGAGTTGAAGAACATCCAGGGCGAGTTGGCTGAAGTGAAAAGAAGGACTGAGTCTGGGACTGGATGGCCTAGTTTCAACCCTGGCCCCTGGGGACCCCGCCCCACCCGGGGCGGACAGACCTCGCAGACCCGGTGCTATGAGTGCGGGGAGCCAGGCCACTTCGCCCAAGAGTGTCCGCGGCGTGGGAGATACCCACCCCGGCGGCCATTAAACTAGAAGGCTGGGGGGATGCCGCTCGGAGCCAGAAACCATGATTAGGGGTCGTGGAAGTCCCGAAGATTTGGTCACAAAGTGTCCGGTGGTATGGGCAGAAGTCGAGGGCCGTGCCGTCTGGTGCCTGGTGGATACGGGGTCACAAGTAACAACTATGCCTGCAACTTATTTCCGGCAGAATTTCCCTAAGGCAGCGAGACCTCAGTGGGGTCCCATGATCAGACTGGTAGCCGCCACTCAACTACCGGTCCCTGTTGCCGGGGTGGTGTGGGTACAGGTGACGCTGTGCGGTAAATTCCTCAGCCGCAGAGGAGTGGTTCTGACCCACGGAGAAACTGATAAACAGTACCCAGTGATTCTGGGCATGAACATACTGCGGGAGTTCGGCAACCTACTCCTCAATGATCCCACACGAGACCTTGAAACGGTGGGGTTCCCGCACGGCCCAAGGACAGGTATTCCAGCAGTTGGTGCGGGAAGCACGAGTCCTCCAGGACTGCCAGGAGGGCGAGGCCCTGGGCAAAGTCATCATGCCGGCGGCTCCCCTGCTTGTACTTCCCCCTGGACAGACAGTGGTGGCCATGCCCATCCGAGCCCCGATACCATTGGAAGGCGTGGAGATGCAGGTGGAGCCATGCTACTCGGAGCGCTTACCCCCTGGCATACTGGTGGCTTGCTCGCTGATCACAGTGCAGAAGGGGACTGTCCTAGTGCGCTGCGTCAACCTTGAAGACCAAGACATCACCCTGAAACCCCAGACAGAATTGGCCAAGCTAGTAAAGCCTTTTGAAGAAGTACTACCGGGCCCTGCAGTTCAATTAAGAGTGCAATCCGAGGCAGTAACTATCCGTACTCTACAGGCTACCGAAATTTCAACTCAGGAAAAGGGTTGAAGGCATAGTTGTTACTTGTGACCCCGTATCCACCAGGCACCAGAAATTTCAACTCAGGAAAAGGGTTGAATTATCCTGGAACAAATGTGGGCCAAATTCTACGGACTAACTACAGCCCAGCTCTGTCAGATAAAAACACTGCTCGGACAGTACTACGAGGTATTTGCTAGTTATGAGGAAGATTTTGTATGTGCCACCGCCATCACCCATGGAATTCCCACGGCAGGAGCAGCCCCCATCCGTGAACGATATCGACAGATTCCTCCACAACTCTACCAAGAGGTGAAAACTTTGCTGGCCCAAATGCTACGAAAGGGAGTGATTCGAGAAAGCCAAAGCCCCTGGGCGGCTCCTATTGTGTTGGTCCGCAAAAAGGATGGCACCTTACGATTCTGCATGGACTATCGAAAGCTGAATGCTTGCACTATCAAAGACTCGTACCCACTACCCCGAATAGAAGAATCCTTGTCCGCCTTGGGGAAGGCGACGTACTTTTCTACTTTGGACCTGGCCAGTGGGTACTGGCAGGTACCCATGTCAGAAGAAGACAGGGCAAAGATGGCGTTCATACTTCCTATGGGGCTATTTGAGTTTAATCGAATGCCGCTCGGACTGGCCAACGCCCCGAGGACCTTTCAGCGGTTAATGGAGCGATGTCTGGGAGATCTCAATTTTGAGGCCACTTTGATATACCTGGATGATATCATCATCTATGCTGCCACTTTTCAGGACCACCTGAAGCGGTTGGGGCAGGTACTCGGACGGCTGCAAAAGTACGGGTTGAAGGTAAAACCCCAAAAATGCCATCTATTTCGCACCCAGATCGAATATCTGGGTCATGTTGTCTCAGCAGAGGGCGTAAGGCCATCCCGGGAAAAGGTCGCTGTCATTCAGGGATGGCCTACCCCCGAGACGATAAAAGACGTGCAAGCCTTCCTGGGGTTGGCCGGATACTACCGTCATTTCGTAAAGAATTTTGCATGCCGGGCTCGAGCCATTCACGACCTGCTGAAGGGGGCTCCCGCTGGGGAAAATGGACGAAAAATCCAGTGGCGACAACCTCAAGAAGAGACTTTCCAAGACCTTAAGGCTGCGCTTTCGGATGCTCCGGTGTTAGCTTATGCGGATTTCTCGCAACCGTTCATCCTGTAACTGACGGGAGTCTTCACGGGCTGGGGGCTGTGTTGTCACAAGTTCAAGACGGCCGGGAGAGAGTGATCACGTATGGAAGCCGCTAACTCCATGATTCCGAGCGCAACCCTGACAACTACAGCTCCTTTAAGCTCAAGCACCTCACAGTAGTGTGGGCCATGACGGAGCGGTTCGCAGAGTACCTGGCGGGCTCCGAAGTAGTGGTGCGGACCGACAATAACCCGCTAGCCCATTTTGAAAATGCCAAACTGGGAGCTCTGGAACAAAGATGGGTGGCCCGGATGGCGAAATTCAACTATAAAATTATCTATAAAAGAGTACACGCTGATGCTCTCTCCAGGATTCGACATACATCCCCAGGGAAGAGTCGAGACGACGAATTAGAAGGGGAAGAGATACCAATCGCCCTCACCGCTGCTGTGCTTACAGCTGCCACCCAGGAAGTACCTCCCACGGAGACCCTAAGGGGCATGCTGGAACAATCCTGGGATAAGTGGATCCAACAGCAGCAAGAAGACGAAGAAATTGGGCTTCTCCGGAAATGGGTAACCGCTGGCAAACTGCCCACTGACTCTCAATGACAGACTTTGACTCAGGACATGTCACTAATGTTACGACAATGGGAGAGACTGGTTATCCGAAAGGGACTATTGTATCGTAAATTGACATCACGAACAACATCTATGACGAGTTGGCAGGTAGTTGTGCCCGGAGCCCAACTTAACGAACTGGCTCGAGAAGCCCACGAAAAAGGGGCTCATTTCGGAGCTCAAAAGACCTTGCAATGGGTATGTGACGGCCAGGAAGGTTACGTCCGAGAGTGGACCCTCTGGATCGCGGCACTGGAGCTCCCGGGGGTGAGCGCGCCAGGTGGTGCTGACCCCTATACAGGGGCCGTTATGGGCAGACCCTCGGAAGACAGATGCCGCTACTGCTAGAACCAAGAGGGGTGGCTCAAAGGACTGAGTGAGGGGTACAGGACTGAGAACGGAATGTAGAACGGAGTAGGAAGTACAGAACGGAGTATAGAACGGAGACACGGAGTGCAGGACTGGATACTGAGAGCGGAGTACAGGACGGAGACACGGAGTACAGGTCTAGAGAGAGAGTGTGAAGGGGAAACCTCTAAACACTTGGCCAGGATACCGCAAGAAAAGGCACACGATAATCAGGCGTCTCCCCCATGCAGGAGACGCCTGATATACCCCATGCTGCTAGCTGATTGGGTGCTCAGGCTTCTGGGCGGGCGCTGCAGGGTTAAGAGACCTGCAGAGCACACGCCCGCAGCCTAAGGTGCCCGTACGAGACAGGCACGCACCGGACTGATGAGAACGTGGAGGAGGCAGGCACAGTGCGGTGTGGGGAGCGCCGGTGAGTATAGGCTGCGGCGGGCCCTGCCGCTGCTGGGGCGGCGGCGGCTACCACCGCCGACGTGACAGTAGCCCCCCTTTACGTCTCCCTCTCCTGAGGTTGGACAAAAACCTCCTTAAAAGAAGAGGAGCATTAACATTCTCCTTAGGTTCCTAGGACCTCTCTTCGGGACCAATACCCTTCCAATCAATGAGGAAGAGGGTACGCCCACGAACTTTTTTCATGGCAAGAATTTCTTTTACCTCAAAGATGTTATCGACCCCTACTGGCTGAGGGGAAGGAGGTGGGACTGAGCGATACCGATTCAGAACAACAGGTTTAAGGAGCGAGACATGGAAGGCGTTAGGGACCCAAAGCGAAGCCGGCAACCTCAATTTATAAGCCACGTTGTTAATGCGTCCCAGAACCTCGAACAGGCCGATGTACCGAGGACCCAGTTTGTAAGAAGGTATCTTCAAGCGGATATGCTTAGTTGACAGCCAGACTTTGTCGCCAGGTTGATATTGCCGAACATCCCTGCGCCTCTTGTCTGCATGTCTCTTAATATGGATACTGGATCTTTCAAGTGCCTCTCTGGTCTCCTTCCAGACTTGAGAAAATTCAGTAGCGAGGGCATCTGCTGTGGGAACACCAGAAGGCATAGAGAGAAGTAGTGGAACACCAGGTTTCTGGCCAGAAACCACGAAGAACGGCGTTTTAGTGGTAGACTCATTAGAATGGTTGTTGTGGGCGAACTCTGCCCACGGCAGAAGGGACACCCAGTTGTCTTGATGGGCGTTAGAGAAGTGACGCAGGTAGGCTGCTAATACCTGATTGATCCATTCCACTTGCCCATTGGACTGAGGATGATAAGCAGAGGAGAAGCCCAGAGCTATACCCATGAGCTTGCTGAGTGCCCTCCAAAAACGGGAGGTAAACTGGACCCCTCGATCGGAGACAATTCATTGAGGGAGTCCGTGAAGCCTAAAGATCTGGTGTATGAAGACCTTTGCCAGCTCAGATGCCGTAGGTAATCCAGGCAGCGGGATGAAATGGGCCATTTTGGAGAAGCTATCGACCACTACTAAGATGGTAGTGCACCCAGAAGAGCGCGGTAGATCGGTAATGAAATCCATACCAATCTGTCACCAAGGGGCCTCAGGAGGAGGCAGAGGGTGGAGCAGACCGGATGGCAGACTTCTTGGTACCTTGTTCAGAGCACAAGTCATGCAGGAGGCTATGAAATCTGTCACATCTTGGCAAAGGGAAGGCCACCAATAGTAGCGCGAAAGAAGGCTGAGGGTTTTCTTGACCCCGACGTGGCCCGCAATCTTGGAGGAATGCCCCCAGTCTAGAACGTCCAACCTCTTATTCTGTGGGATGAAGGTCTTGCCTGGTGGAATGGAGGAGAGCATCACGGGCGCCACGGTGATAACTTTGGCAGGCTCAGTGATGTGAGAGGAAACCTCCTCAGCCTCAGGTGACTGTAGGGACCTGGATAGAGCATCTGCCTTGATGTTTCTGTCCCCAGGTCGAAAATTAAGTTTGAAGTCAAACCGGGAGAAATATAGCGACCACCTGTCTTGCCTGGAGTTGAGCCTTTGCGCAGACTGAAGATACGCCAAATTCTTATGGTCCGTGAAGATTATGAATGGATGGACTGCCCCCTCTAAAAGATACCACCACTCCTCCAAAGCCATCTTAATGGCTAGTAATTCCCAGTCTCCAATTGAATAGTTGCAATTGCGGGAGAGAATGATTTAGAGAAGTACCCACAAGGCACCACTTGACCAGAAGTTGTCCGCTGAGAAAGGACCGCTCCCGCACCAGTGGAGGAGGCATCCACCTTTAGTATGAAGGGCCTATTGACTAACAGCCGGTGTAAAATCGGAGCGGTAGCAAAGGACCGTTTCAAGGCAAGAAAGGCCTCTGAAGTCCAGACATTTGGTTTGGTCCCTTTCCGGGTCAAAGCAGAGATGGGCTTGGTCACCGAAAAAAAGAAGGGAATGAACTGTCTGTAATAGTTTGCGAAACCCAGGAACCGTTCGATGGCTTTTACTCCAACCGGACGTGGCCTTTTGAGCACAGCAGACAATTTTTCGGGATCCATCTTCACTCCGGAATCCGTGATGATATACCCTAGTAAAAGCAATGAGGTTTGCTTGAACAGACTTTTTGCTAGTTTAGCGTAGAGTCTGTTCTCCCGTAGACGTTGCAGAACCAGCCGAACACTCCTTCTGTGAGTGGATAAGTCAGGTGAAAAGATGAGTATGTCATCTAGATATACGACGACACATGAGTAGAGTAGGTCTCAAAAGATCTCATTAACGAACTCCTGGAAAACCGCCGGGGCATTACAGAGACCAAAAGGCATAACCAAATACTCGTAATGGCCGTCTCGAGTATTGAAGGCCGTCTTCCATTCATCCCCGGCATGGATTCGGATCAAGTTATAGGCTCCCCGCAGATCCAATTTGGTAAAGATCTGGGCCCCTCTCAAGCGGTCAAAGAGTTCTGGGATCAGCGGCAGGGGATACCTATTTTTGACTGTGATAATGTTCAGGCCTCGGTAGTCAATACATGGCCGAAGGGATCCGTCTTTCTTCCGGAAGAAAAAGAACCCTGCTCCAGCAGGGAAGGATGACTTCCGAATAAAACCCCGAGCCAAGTTTTCCTGGATATATTCGGACATGGCCGCAGTTTCTGCCGGAGACAGAGGATAAGTTCTTCCCCTGGGAGGAATCGCTCCTGGCATCAGCTCAATTGGGCAATCGTAGGCACGATGCGGCGGCAGTGTCTCAGCCTCCTTCTTGCTGAAGACGTCGGCATGCAAGTGGTAAGCCGTAGGAAGCCTAGGAAGATCGGTAGGAGCTTGCTGCGGACTTGGGCGAGATACCGGCAACAGACAACGTTCATGGCGGATGGCATACTGCCCTACAGTGAGAGAACCTTGGTGAAGATTGAAAAGAGCCTCAGTGGTGGAGGCCACACGGCCAGGCTCATCAAATACCCTGCGAAAAGTATCTAGAAAGTTGTGGATGCTTGATACCACTGGGTCATCGCTCTCCCACATGGGATTTACCCATGCTAAGGCCTCCCCCTCAAGATGGGACATAATGACAGCTACCTTGGCTCAATCAGAGGGGTATTGCTGAGGCAGGAGCTCAAAGTGCAAGCGGCACTGGTTTAAAAACCCCCGACACAACTTGGGGTCACCATTAAACCTGGGAGGTTTCCCCAAACGTGGAGGAGGATGGGATAGAGGGTCCCGAGGTAGAGCTGAAGCGGCAGCAGAGGACTGTAGGGACTGGAGTCGGTCGTCCACGGACGCCATGTAGCTCAGAATATGGGACTGGGCGTCATGCTGCTGCGCGAGCTCCTGCTGGAGTCCCGCTAGGAATGGGGTGTTCCCCGGATCAGTAGTTTGTAAGGCGGGTGTCCATGGATTTCATAAAGGACATTATTCTGGTTTGATTCTCACGCAAAAAGAGCAATTCTTTCTGGGTGGCCGCCGAGGCGCTAGCAGGGTCCATGGCCTGATTATACTGTGATGGCCAGGAAGGTTACGTCCGAGAGTGGACCCTCTGGATCGCGGCACTGGAGCTCCCGGGGGTGAGCGCGCCAGGTGGTGCCGACCCCCATACAGGGGCTGTTAGGGGCAGACCCTCGGAAGACAGATGCCGTGACTGCTAGAACCAAGAGGGGCGGCTCAAAGGACTGATTGAGGGGTACAGGACTGAGAACGGAATGCAGAACGGAGTAGGAAGTACAGAACGGAGTATAGAACGGAGACACGGAGTACAGGACTGGATACTGAGAGTGGAGTACAGGATGGAGACATGGAGTACAGGTCTAGAGAGAGAGTGTGAAGGGGAAACCCCTAAACACTTGGCCAGGATACCGCAAGAAAAGGCACATGATAATCAGGCATCTCCCCCATGCTGGAGACGCCTGATATACCCCATGCTTCTAGCTGATTGGGTGCTCAGGCTTCTGGGCAGGTGCTGCAGGGTTAAGAGACCTGCAGAGCGCGCGCGCGGCCTAGGGCGCCCGCACGAGACAGGCACGCGCCGGACTGATGAGAACATGGAGGAGGCGGGCACAGTTTGGAGTGGGCTGGGCCGGTGAGTATAGGCGGCGACGGGCCCCACCACTGCTGGGGCGGCAGCGGCTACCACCGCCGACGTGACAGGTTACAACAGAAAATTTACCATCCACACTTGCATGCTGTTGTGGACGAGACTTGCCGGACCTGTCGCCTATGCGAATTAGCTAAACCGCCCGCACAGCGAGCCCCAGTACAAACAATCGTGACCCTCGAGCTTCTGATGGTGGATAACCTAACCATTGGTCCCGCATTCCAGGGTTATGAACACTGCCTCGTCATGGTAGACCATTTCACTAAGTTCGCTGTGGTCACCCCCACTCGAGACCAGACCGCGGAGTCGGCCGCCTCCGCAATTTGTAGAAACTTTATACAAATTTACGGCTGCCCTCAACGGATACATTCCGATCAAGGAGCATGTTTTTTGGGAAAAATAATGGAGAAACTACACCGTCTCTACGGTATTGGCAAATCCCGGACCACGCCATACCACCCGCAGGAAAACGGGGCCTGCGAACGATTTAATCGGACATTAATCCAAATGTTGCGTACTCTGGAGAGTGACAAGAAGACCCGTTGGCCCGAATATGTCCCTGAACTAGTATGGGTCTATAACAACCGAGTACATCGAGTTACCGGCTATACCCTTTACTCCCTGTTGTTCGGACGCGAGGGCAAGGGGATCACGGAGGTAGAGTTGGACCCAGAGGAACCTCAGCCCTGGTCTGGAGTATCATCATGGGTCCGAAATCACCGGCACAGGCTGCAAACTCTTCATCAAATCGTACATACCAAACTTCAAGACTTAGAACACCCAGGAAAGAGTTCATCTCTACCTCCTGACCTCCAAAGCGGAGACCGAGTACTCGTACTAGACTAACGTCCCCAGAACAAATTAGAGCCACGCTGGGAAGAGGGTCCCTATCGGGTCCTATGCCATATAAACCCTGAAGGACCTGTGTATGAAATACAACCCGAGAAAGATGAAACGCTGCCTATCCGCATTGTGCATCGGAATATGCTATGCCCCTGTATTTCCACCGACCCGAAACTGTTACACCGCTCCGCCATACTCACCCGGCCTCCGCTCCCACGCCGCAGTTGGCCTCTGCTCCCACGCTGCAGCCTCTCTCCACCCGAAGGCCGCGGCGGTCACCTAAGATGGGTTCGCGACCGATGCCTTCCTTGCATGCTATGCGCATGCGCCATAGGCCGCGGCCGTGCCTCCCTCCTGCTTCTTATGCTCCGGCTGTGCCCTGACCTGGAAGCACCTTTGGACCAATGGCTGACCAAACGGGGCCATATCAGGCCGCTTCCCCCTGAGGGAGGCGCCTGATCGTTGTGTTTCCTAGCACTCTGGCCTCGCTCCATCGTGGGCACTCTGCTCCTGCAGTTTCGTTCTTGTCTGCTCCCCACAGCAGCTTCTCAGTCCTGCTACCCGTGTTCCTTGTTCTCTTCCGCAGTCCTGCCTCCAGTACTCCTGCCGTCCTGCTCCAGTCCAGCCTCCAGTGTTCCTGCCGTCCTACTCCAGTCCTTGCTCCAGTGTTCCTGCCGTCCTACTCCAGTCCTGCCTCCAGTGCTCCTGCCGTCCTGCTCCAGTCCAGCCTCCAGTGTCCCTGCCGTCCTACTCCAGTCCTGTCTCCAGTGTTCCTGCCGTCCTACTCCAGTCCTGTCTCCAGTGCTCCTGCCGTCCTGCTCCAGTCCAGCTTTCAGTGTTCCTGCCGTCCTACTCCACTCCTGTCTCCAGTGTTCCTACTCCTGTCACTCTTTACTCCAATCTCAGTCTTACTTCGGTCCATCCTGAGCCGCCCCTCTCGGTACCGGCTACCGTGGTACTCGAACCCCTGGGCCTGCTCCTAACGGTCCCTGTATAGGGGTCGGCTCCACCTGGCAGCTCGCCCGGGGTCCCTCGGTGCCACGTCCAGAGAGTCCACTCTCGGAGTCTCCTGCTCCAGACCACCCACGCTAACAGTACGATCAGCCCATGGACTCCGCCGGTACTTCAGCTGCTACCCAGAAAGAGTTGCTATTCCTACGGGAGAATTAGGGGCGCATTATCTCAATCATGAAGTCGATGGACACCAGTTTGTCGACTTTACAGGTGGCCGATCCTGGAAATGCCACTCGGCTGGTCAGTCTCCAACAGGAGCTGGGTCAGCAGCAAGATACTCAAGCCCACATTTTGTCCTACATGGCCTCCTTTGATAGTCGCTTGTCGGCCCTCCAGGCTGCCACTGCAGTGCCGACTTCTCCTCCTGCATCTACTGCTTGTGACAATTCTGGTCTAATACGTCCAAGAGTGGACCCTCTGGGTCGTGGATCAGGAGCCCCTGGGCCGAGCGCACCTGGTGAAGACCGACCCCTGTACAGGGATCGTTAGGGGCAGGACCGCAGGGGGCAGAACCGCGACAGCCGGTGCCAGGAGGGACGGCTCGATGGACAGGCAGGCAGAACAAGGATAGCAGGATGGGATAGCGGAAAATACTGGCCAGGAGTCCACAGGAGGAGGATCGGAGAGGGGGAACAGGGCAGAGACAGACAGACGGACGTGGAGCAGGGCACAGAGCACACAGGGGAAAACAGCAAAAGGATAGGCAGGATTCACTAGAGTAGGTATGGGCCGATGAGTGCAGGAAGTCACACACAATCACCAGGCGCCCTCAGAATAGAACGGACGCCTGATATATCCAGAACCCGGAAGTACGTCCTACAGACCCGCCCCTCAGCGACGCCCCCTACTAGCAGAAGAGAGCGGGGGAATGCGCGGCCTAAGGCCGGCGCGGTTACCTGCAGCAGAGCGGAGACCAGGGCGGAAGTGCGCGTGGACAGGAGGGCGCAGGTGAGGGGACGCTGCGGCGGGCACCGCCGCTGAAGGGGCATCGGCGGGCACGGCCGCCGATGTCACAGTACCCCCCCCCATATGTCCTCCCCTTCTGAGGTTGGTCAGAAATCTTTTCATGATAAGGGGGGCATCGACATTCTCTCGGGGCTCCCAGGACCTCTCCTCTGGACCAAAACCCTTCCAGTCGATAAGAAAAAGAGTTTTACCCTTGACCCTTTTCATGGCCAAAATGTCCTTTACTTCAAAGACATCGTCCGAACAAATTGGCGAAGGAGGGGACATGGAGGTTGGTTGGAACCGATTCAAAACTACAGGTTTAAGGAGCGAGACATGGAAGGCGTTAGGGACTCGGAGCGATGCCGGCAACCTCAATTTGTAGGCTACTTCGTTAATGCGCCCAAGTACTTCAAAAGGCCCGATGTATCGAGGACTTAACTTGTAAGCAGGGACTTTTAGGCGGATATGTTTGGTAGAGAGCCAGACTTTGTCCCCGGGATGGTATGGGGGTAGATCCCTTCGTCTCTTGTCTGCGTGTTTCTTAATTCGGATGCTGGCTACCTCGAGCGCCTCCCTGGTCTCCCTCCAAATTTGCGAAAATTCCTTGGCGAGAGTATCTGCTGCAGGAACTCCAGACGATGCGGAAAAGGGCAACGGAACCCCAGGATTTAGCCCAGTTACCACAAAGAACGGCGTCTTGGACGTTGATTCGCTGGGATGATTATTATGAGCGAATTCTGCCCAAGGTAGGAGTGAGACCCAATTATCCTGATGGGCGTTAGAAAAGTGGCGTAAGTAGGTAGTCAAAATTTGGTTAATCCGTTCCACTTGGCCATTGGTTTGCGGATGATACGCTGAGGAGAAGTCGAGAGACGTGCCCAGGAGCCGACAGAGAGCCCTCCAGAATCGGGAGGTAAACTGGACCCCTCGATCGGTCACGATTCGTAGAGGAAGACCATGCAGCCTGAAAACCTGGTGGATAAAGATCTCGGCCAACTTCGGAGCAGATGGCAGTCCGGACAAGGGAATGAAGTGGGCCATCTTGGAGAAGCGGTCTGCGACGACTAAGATGGTAGTACATCCAGCAGAGCGAGGCAGATCAGTCACGAAATCCATTGCGATTTGCTGCCAAGGGGCCTCTGGCACAGGCAACGGATGAAGGAGACCGGAGGGCAGAGTCCTTGGAACCTTGTTCTGAGCACAGGTCCTGCAGGAGGCTACAAAGTCCTTTGCGTCCTGGTGGAGAGAGGGCCACCAGTAATACCGGGAGAGAAGCAAAAGGGTCTTCTTAATCCCAACGTGCCCAGCAACCTTGGAGGAATGCCCCCAGCGCAGCACTTCCAGACGTTTGTTCAAAGGAACGAAGGTCTTGCCAGGCGGAAGAGTAGAGAATCTCACAGGGGCCACGGAGATAACTTTAGCCGGCTCGATAATATATGATGGATCCTCCTCCTTTTCAGGTGGCTGCAAGGACCTGGAAAGCGCATCAGCTTTGATGTTCTTACTGCCGGGCCGGAAGTGGAGCTTAAACTCAAAACGGGAAAAATACAGGGCCCACCTGGCTTGTCTGGAGTTGAGTCTCTGGGCAGATTGCAGGTAGGCCAAGTTCTTGTGGTCCGTGAAGATAGTAAAGGGATGCACTGCCCCTTCGAGCAGATATCGCCATTCCTCCAGCGCCATCTTAATGGCCAACAATTCCCGGTCCCCAATGGAGTAGTTGCACTCCGCAGGGGAAAAGG
The DNA here is from genome assembly GCF_039654945.1 of Dendrobates tinctorius. Lineage (NCBI taxonomy): Eukaryota > Metazoa > Chordata > Amphibia > Anura > Dendrobatidae > Dendrobates > Dendrobates tinctorius. The sequence continues at coordinate 6,559,371 of NW_027361754.1, forward strand.
ATTTGGAGAAGAACCCGCACGGGACTAGACGTCCGGATGGAGCCTGTTGGGAAAGGACCGCCCCAGCTCCAGTGGAGGAGGCATCAACTTCCAGGATGAAGGGCCTACTGGCCACTGGGCGGTGTAGGATCGGAGCAGAGGCAAAAGAGCGTTTCAGGGCAAGGAAGGCGTCCTCGGCTTCGGAAGACCAGTCGTTAGACTTCGTCCCCTTACGGGTCAGGACCGTGATGGGCTTGGTGACTGTAGAAAAGTGGGGTATAAACTGTCGGTAATAGTTAGCGAAGCCGAGGAAACGCTGGATGGCTTTTATGCCAACTGGACGAGGCCACTGGAGTACCGCGGACAGCTTCTCCGGATCCATCTTTAGGCCGGAATCCGTGATGATATATCCCAAGAAAGGTAACGCTGTTTGCTCGAAGAGGCACTTCTCAATCTTGGCGTAAAGACGATTTTCTCGAAGGCGCTGCAGGACCATGCGTACACTTCTCCGATGGGAGGAGAGATCGGCCGAGAAAACGAGGATATCATCCAAATACACCACCACGCAGGAATAGAGTAGGTCCCGGAATACCTCATTTACGAATTCCTGAAACACCGCCGGAGCATTGCAGAGACCGAACGGCATGACCAAGTATTCATAATGGCCGTCCCGAGTATTGAAGGCCGTCTTCCACTCGTCCCCCGCTCGGATTCGGATTAAGTTGTAAGCTCCCCGCAGATCCAACTTCGTGAAGATCCTGGCCCCCCTCAGCCGGTCGAAGAGTTCAGGAATCAGCGGGAGCGGGTACCGGTTTTTAACAGTGATGTTGTTCAGGCCCCGGTAATCAATACAGGGTCGCAGGGACCCATCTTTCTTCCGAACGAAGAAGAAACCTGCGCCCGCAGGGGACGAGGATTTCCGGATGAACCCCTTGGCCAGATTCTCCTGTATGTATTCCGTCATAGCCGTGGTCTCTGCTGGGGATAGAGGATAAGTTCTCCCTCTGGGGGGGGTGGCTCCGGGGACCAGGTCGATAGGGCAGTCATAGGAGCGATGAGGTGGTAAGGAGTCCGCCTCCTTTTTGCTGAACACATCAGCATACGTGTGATAGGGTGCGGGAAGGCCCGGAAGGTCGTCAGGCTTCGAGCATGGACGGGGACGAGTGAGAGCCCGTAGGCAGTGCTCCTGGCAGGAGTGCCCCCAACGGAGAACTTCCCCAGAGCGCCAGTCAATCACCGGCTCGTGCCGTCTGAGCCAGGGTAGCCCTAGAAGAACAGCATGGGCTAGTTGTGGCAGGACATAAAAGGCTATCCTCTCGAGGTGGAGTGCTCCGATTTGAAGGTCTACTTCGACGGTAACCGTGGTGATGAGTCCGGGTAAAGGTTTACCATCAACGGAGGAAATAGCACGAGGGTTCCTCAATACATTCACCGGGATCCGGAGTTTATCAACCTCCTCCTGGCGGATGAAATTACCGGCAGCACCCGAGTCCACATACGCCTCCACAGATCCACGCTCCCGACCTGCAATTATCAAAGCTGAAAGGGTAAGGGGGAGAGAGGAATTTTGATCACCTAGGGGGTCCTCTCTTACCTGACCTAGGTGGAGGCATTTCCCGACCTCTCTGGCTTCTCCGGACAAGAACGCACAAAATGGTTGGCACCTCCGCAGTACAGGCAGAGTCCCTTGGTCATCCTCTCCCTGCGCCGCTGCTCGGACAGTCTGACACGATCAATCTGCATTGGCTCAGGAGCGGTACTAACAGGAGATGCAGGGAAATGAGGGACAGGAGCCTGGTACAGCCTAAAGGACCTTCTCTCTCCGACCGCCTCTCGAGCGCGCTCCTGAAAGCGTAGATCAATACGAGTGGCCAGCGAAATAAGGTCCTCCAGAGTGGTGGGAGTGTCTCGCCCGGCAAGCTCATCCTTGATCTTACTGGAGAGGCCTCTCCAAAAGGCTCCCACAAGAGCCTCATTGTTCCACCCCAACTCTGAAGAGAGGGTCCGAAAGCGGATGGCGTATTGCCCCACTGTAAGGGAACCCTGGCGGAGGTTAAAAAGGGCCTCCGTGGTGGATGCTATGCGACCCGGTTCATCGAATACCTTGCGAAAGGTTTCCAAGAAAGTCTGAATGCTTGACACTACGGGGTCATCCCTCTCCCACAAGGGATTCACCCAGGACAGGGCCTCACCCTCGAGATGGGACACAATGAACGCCACCTTGGCGCGGTCAGTAGGATACTGAAGGGGGGCCAGCTCAAAGTGTAGCCTGCATTGATTCAGAAAACCCCGGCATAACTTAGGGTCTCCGCTGTACCTGGGGGGTTTACCCAGACGGGGAGACGGGGCAGAGACTACGTCTCGGGGGGAAGTTGCTGCGGCTGCAGAGGATTGCAGAGCAAGCAATCGATCATCCACGGATGCCATGTAACTTAAGATGTGGGATTGAGCGTCGCGCTGCTGCGCGAGCTCCTGCTGGAGGCTGACCAGGAGGGGGGCGTGCCCGGGGTCTGAGGTCTGCAGGGCGGATAGCCGGGTGTCCATAGACTTCATAAAAGACATTATCCGGGTCTGATTTTCTCGAAGGAAAAGTAATTCCTTTTGTGTAGCGGCCGCGGCACCGGCGGGATCCATGGCCTGGTGATACTGTGACAATTCTGGTCTAATACGTCCAAGAGTGGACCCTCTGGGTCATGGATCAGGAGCCCCTGGGCCGAGCGCACCTGGTGAAGACCGACCCCTGTACAGGGATCGTTAGGGGCAGGACCGCAGGGGGCAGAACCGCGACAGCCGGTGCCAGGAGGGACGGCTCGATGGACAGGCAGGCAGAACAAGGATAGCAGGATGGGATAGCGGAAAATACTGCCCAGGAGTCCACAGGAGGAGGATCGGAGAGGGGGAACAGGGCAGAGACAGACAGACGGACGTGGAGCAGGGCACAGAGCACACAGGGGAAAACAGCAAAAGGATAGGCAGGATTCACTAGAGTAGGTATGGGCCGATGAGTGCAGGAAGTCACACACAATCACCAGGCGCCCTCAGAATAGAGCGGACGCCTGATATATCCAGAACCCGGAAGTACGTCCTACAGACCCGCCCCTCAGCGACGCCCCCTACTAGCAGAAGAGAGCGGGGGAATGCGCGTGCGCGGCCTAAGGCCGGCGCGGTTACCTGCAGCAGAGCGGAGACCAGGGCGGAAGTGTGCGTGGACAGGAGGGCGCAGGTGAGGGGACGCTGCGGCGGGCACCGCCGCTGAAGGGGCATCGGCGGGCACGGCCGCCGATGTCACACTGCTCTCCCGACGCTCCGCCTCGCCAAGCCGCCTCGTTTCACCGGGGATCCCAAGCTCTGTAGGGGGTTCTTAAATCAGTGTAGTCTCCACTTTGTATGGCTGCCCCAGCAATATCCCTCTGATCGGGCCAAAGTGGCCTTCATCATGTCCCATCTGGAGGGAGAGGCCCTCTCTTGGGTAAACCCACTCTGGGAACGTGAAGACCCGGTCGTCTCGAGTCTCCCGGTTTTCCTGGATACGTTTCGTAAGGTTTTCGATGAGCCGGGCCGGTTAGCCTCTCTCACTGAGTCACTCTTTAACTTACACCAGGGCTCTCTCACGGTCGGACAGTACGCTATTCGCTTTCGCACTATCTCCTCCGAGCTCGGCTGGAATAACGCGGCTTTGGTGGGGGCATTCTGGCGCGGTCTTTCTAGTAGAATAAAGGATGAACTCGCAGGTCGAGATACCCCGTGCACCTTAGAGGACCTTAGCTCGCTGGCTACTTGCATTGACCTGCGCTTCCTGGAGCGCGCTCGGGAGTCAGCGAGAGACAGGCGGCCCTCCAGGTCAGTTTCTCCTTTCACCCGGTCTGCGAGCTCCCGTTCTGTCGGGTCCTCTTCCTTCTCTTCGGGTGAGCCCATGCAGATAGACCGTCTCAGGTTGACCGAGTTGCGTCAGAGAGACGGGCACAAGGTCTGTGCCTCTATTGCGGTGATTCATCACACTATCTCCGCACCTGTCCTAAGAGACAGGGAAACAACTCCACCTAGGTCAGGTAAGAGAGGCCTCCCTAGGTGATGATGATCCCTCTCAACCCCTTACGATTTCTGTGCTTTTGGTTTCAGGAGGGAGGCGTGGGTCCGAGGTGGCATACGTGGATTCGGGCTCAGCGGGTAACTTCATTCGGCCGGAAGAGGTGGACAAATACCAAATTCCCGTAGTCACTCTATCTAACCCAATTCAAATTGCCACCGTGGATGGCAAACCGCTACAGGTGACTGTCACCTTGGTCACTGAAGAAGTGGAGTTGCAAGTCAGAGCCTTACATCGAGAGAAGATAGCCTTTTTCGTTTTGCCTAAGCTCTCTGACGCCATTCTACTCGGTCTTCCATGGTTAAGGACTCATCAGCCTGTTCTCGACTGGTCTTCTTGGGAGATACTCCGCTGGGGGCATCCGTGCCAAGCTCGCTGTCTGACTCCTGTCCGCCTGGCGGCCGCTCCTCAGTCACCTCCAGACCTCCCGGGTCTTCCTCCAGCTTACAGCTCCTACGCCGATGTTTTTGATAAGAAGGAAGCGGAGGCCCTTCCTCCACACCGCCCGTTTGACTGCCCAATTGAACTTGTTCCCAGTTCAACCCCTCCAAGGGGCAGAATCTACCCTCTGTCTCCCGCAGAGATCACTGCCATGTCTGAGTACGTCTGAGAGAACCTCGCCAAAGGCTTTATACAGAAATCCTCTTCGCCCGCGGGAGCCGGGTTCTTCTTCGTCAAAAAGAAGGACGGAACTCTACGGCCATGCATTGACTATAGGGGCTTGAATGAGATTACCATCAAGAACAGGTACCCTCTTCCACTCATTCCGGAGCTGTTTGACCGTCTCAGAGGGGCTCGGGTCTTTTCCAAGCTGGACCTCAGAGGAGCCTACAACCTGGTCCGTATCTGTGCAGGTGACGAGTGGAAGACCGCTTTCAACACTCGAGATGGCCATTACGAGTACCTGGTCATGCCCTTCAGGCTTTGCAATGCTCCTGCAGTCTTTCAAGAGTTCGTCAATGAGATCTTCCGGGATCTCTTGTACTCCTGTGTGGTCGTGTACTTAGACGACATCCTCGTCTTCTCGCTGGACCTCTCGTCCCACAGAAAGAGTGTCCGCCTGGTGCTTCAGCGTCTTCAGGAGAACCGCCTGTATGCGAAGATCGAGAAATGTCTCTTTGAACAGACCTCTCTGCCGTTTCTGGGATTCATTATCTCCGACGCTGGTCTAAGGATGGATCCCGAGAAGTTGTCTGCCATCCTCAAATGGCCTCGCCCTGTCGGATTAAAGGCGATACAATGATTCCTCGGGTTCGCCAACTATTACCGGCAATTTGTCTCCCACTTCTCTGCGATCACAAGACCCATTTCTGCGCTCACCCGTAAAGGGTCTACTTCCAAAGATTGGTCTCCTGAGGCAGAGGAGGCCTTTCTGACCCTAAAACGGGCTTTCTCCACGGCTCAGGTCCTGCATCGCCCTGAGAGCGATCGACCTTTTGTACTCGAGGTGGACGCTTCCTCGACGGGTGCCGGGGCAGTACTCTCCCAGAGAACCGCCTCCGGCGCCTGCACCCTTGTGGCTTCTTCTCGAAGGCCTTTTCTACACTTTTGGCCATCAAGTTGGTGTTGGAGGAATGGCGCCACCTCCTGGAAGGAGCTGTCCATCCTTTTGTCATCTTTTCGGACCACAATAATCTGGCCTATCTCCAGTCTGGCCAGAGACTTAACCCTCACCAGGCCAGATTGTCTCTAATTTTCACCCGATTTGATTTTGAGCTCCGATCCCGTCCTGGCAACAAGAATTCCAAAGCCGACGCCCTGTCCAGGGTCTTCCAGCCACATGAATCCATGGAAGAACCTTCGCACATCATTGATCCCACTAGGATCATCACCGTGGCTCCGGTGAACTTGTTTACTCCCCCTCCTGGCAAGACGCTTGTGCCAGAGAATCTCAAGCAAAAGGTTCTTCTATGGGGGCACTCCTCCAAACTGGCCGGCCATGCCGGAACTAAGAAGACCCTTGATCTTATCACGCGTCACTACTGGTGGCCCACGTTTTGCCAAGATGTACTCGACTTTGTGGCTTCTTGTCCATCCTGTGCAAGAAACAAAGATCCACGGAGACCTCCGTCCAGCTTGTTGCTTCCGTTGCCCGTCCCTACGATTCCTTGGGAGAACATCGCCATGGATTTCATCACCGACCTACCCTGCTCTGCGGGCTGCACAGTCATCCTGGTGGTGGTGGATCGTTTTTCCAAGATTGCTCACTTCGTCCCTTTGCCCGGTTTTCCCTCAGCGCCGGAGCTGGCCAAAATCTTCATCGGTCAAATCTTCAGACTTCACGGATTACCTCGACGCATTGTGTCTGACCGAGGGGTTCAGTTTACCTCCAAGTTCTGGCGTTCACTTTGTAAGCTCATGAACGTTTCCCTCGACTTCTCCTCGGCCTACCATCCACAGTCCAATGAACAGGTAGAGCGTACCAACCAGATGCTTACAGGGTACTAACGGCACTTCTCCAACGCCCACCAGAACAATTGGGTCAACTTACTCCCCTGGGCAGAGTTCGCTTATAACAACCATGCTGGTGAGTCTTCGGCCAAGTCTCCGTTTTTCATTGTTTTTGGCAAACATCCTGATGTTCCTCTTCCGATAACTCCTGCCTCCGAGGTACCCAGGCCAATGCTTTGTCCTCCGAGTTTTCCAAGATCTGGGCCGAGACCAACACGTCACTCAAGAAGTCCGCTGATCGGATAAAGAATTTTGCCGACAAGAAGAGATTGGATCCTCCACCCTATCGTGTTGGGGACAAGGTCTGGCTCTCATCCAAATTCATCCGGTTGAAACTGCCCTCCTACAAGTTGGGGCCATGCTACATCGGTCCGTTTCAAATTCTTGGACGTATCAACGAAGTCGCCTACAAATTTAGGTTGCCTGCTTCGCTCCGGGTCCCGAACACCTTCCATGTCTCTCTCCTGAAACCTGTGGTGCTGAATCGCTTCCATTCCTCGCTTGATTCTGGTCCTCAGGCGGTGGGTGCCGACGACATTTTTGAAGTGCAGGACATTCTCGCTGTGAAAAGGGTTAGAGGTAGGACTTTCTTTCTTGTTGATTGGAAGGGTTTTGGTCCAGAGGAGAGATCCTGGGAGCCTCGGGAGAATATCAATGCTCCCCGTAGCCTCAGGAGGTTTCTTGCTAACCTCCGGGGATGGCGGCTTAGGGGGGGTACTGTTACACCGCTCCGCCATACTCACCCGGCCTCCGCTCCCACGCCGCAGTCGGCCTCCGCTCCCACGCCGCAGCCTCTCTCCACCCGAATGCCGCGGCGGTCACCTGAGACGGGCTCGCGACCGATGCCTTCCCTGCATGCTATGCGCATGCGCCATAGGCTGCGGCCGCGCCTCCCTCCTGCTTCTTATGCTCCGGCTGTGCCCTGACCCGGAAGCACCTTTGGACCAATGGCTGACCAGACGGGGCCATATCAGGCCGCTTCCCCCTGAGGGAGGCGCCTGATCGTTGTGTTTCCTAGCACTCTGGCCTCGCTCCATCGTGGGCACTCTGCTCCTGCAGTTTCGTTCTCGGCTGCTCCCCACAACAGCTTCTCAGTCCTGCTACCCGTGTTCCTTGTTCTCTTCCGCAGTCCTGCCTCCAGTACTCCTGCCGTCCTGCTCCAGTCCAGCCTCCAGTGTTCCTGCTGTCCTACTCCAGTCCTTTCTCCAGTGTTCCTGCCGTCCTACTCCAGTCCTGCCTCCAGTGCTCCTGCCGTCCTGCTCCAGTCCAGCCTCCAGTGTCCCTGCCATCCTACTACAGTCCTGTATCCAGTGTTCCTGCCGTCCTGCTCCAGTCCAGCTTTCAGTGTTCCTGCCGCCCTACTCCACTCCTGTCACTCTTTACTCCAGTCTCAGTCTTACTCCGGTCCATCCTGAGCCGCCCCTCTCGGTACCGGCTACCGTAGTACTCGAACCCTTGGGCCTGCTCCTAACGGTCCCTGTATAGGGGTCGGCTCCACCTGGCAGCTCGCCCGGGGTCCCTCGATGCCATGGTCCAGAGGGTCCACTCCCGTAGTCTCCTGCTCCAGACCACCCACACTAACAGAAACAACCTGAACCTGCTCCTCAGGTCTCTGAACCATTGCCCGTGTTCTGGGACTCGGACGACGAAGAAGACTTACCCACAATAACCAGGGGCTCTCTACTCAATGACAAACCAACTGACACAATTAGCCCGCCCGAACCAGCTAGCCCACCACTGGCCACCACCCCGAAGACTCCACCCTCGTTGAACTAAGACGCTCCGAGTGGTCAACAGCCAACAAACCCCCCGAACGATACAAACAGGACCAGTTCATATGGCAACGAAAACTGAAACCTCCGCAGACCAGCCCAAGTATACTGAGGCCCTCGCCCAAGGACTGGCGAGCTTACAGAATGGGGGAGTGTAGGGAGGAGGACCCCACAGAGTGTCTGTGCCGGAACCAAAGGGACGGCCATCTGAGTTCCTAAGGAAACAGTACCAGGGGAACAAAGGAGGAGAGTGGACTGTTGAGAGTGACAGGACAGCAAGGGGAGGGGCGAGTATAAAAGGGACAGGGAGTGCGCAGAGGAGTCAGTTGGTGATACGTCAGACACGGGGCAGGAGACTGAGTGGGCGTGAGAGAACGGGAAGGACACTGACAGTTGAGGGAAGAGACCAGCAGCAGAGGGTAGATACGCAGTGGCCCTCAGGAAAGAGGCACCGAGCTTACCAACCGGGGACTGCCTCTTCACCCCAATCCCGGGTTACGATCTGCCCCCGGTCATCCTTGGCCGATACCGCTGAGCTCGAGCCCTCCGTGGCCTATCCGCTCTATCTCCCAGCCGATGCCATCCCCCTTCAGCCCACGGTTGCGGCCTGCCCACTGCCACCCGCGGACGCTGCTGTTTCACTTCAGCCCGTGGTTGCGGCCTGTCTATCACCGCTCACAGCCGCCTTCACCCCGCTTCAGTCGGCAGTTGGGGCTTGTTCCTCGTCAACAGAAACACTCTGCACACAGCCCCAGGCTGTGCGTATGGCCAGTAAACCGCCACTCTTGAGCACTGTGACACAACCCTGCTTGGGGACAGGAGTCCCATTGAACTCGCTAACAAGCGCAACCCTACTGTGACAAGGGGGTTACTTCATCTCAGGACTCCATCAGGGCCTGTTGTGCTCCAACTCCTCCTGAGCGCTGGAACGCCCGAAGACTACTCCAAATCTTCAGCAGCTGGGCCCAGCGGCTGCGACGCCAAGGCAGCCTCATCAAAGATACCACAGCAGCCTCATCAAAGACGCCAAAGCAGCCTTATCAAAGACGCCAAAGCAGCTTCATCAGCAACGCAGCTTCCACAGAGACGCCGTGGGACGTCAGGACGAATAAGTGACTTTATAGAGTATAAGGACCCATAGACGGCCATACCGCGGCCCCATAGTAACCGGCCTCAGCCGGGTTAGTCGTGTTCTTTTCAAATAGTGTTTGGTTGCACTGAGTCCCTGCGAGGACAATTTTTGTTATCCCTTTTTGGTTGCTTAGTATAGCCCTAGCGGCTTCAAATAATAAAAGTTTGCTTTTCAAAGTTCAACCAGTCTTGCGTCTCGTCACTGCATCCTGCGAACCTGCTGTTACCTACAGCTGAATAATATAGCCGGTATCTGCAGCATGTGTAAGGAATTCAGCTCCAGAGCCCCTCCACTTGTGAGGACCCTTACCAGGATGTGATTACAACGTCCTTTTGTAAGAAGGTGTTAATTAACTTTGAATTTAGGAAACAAATGAGTAATAAAAAAAGCCTTTAAGATATTTTTTCTCATATTTCCGACGTCTTCATCCGATCTTATGTTACCTAACACCTGGGTCGGACATTGCCCCATCAAATGTTGTTGTGTGATGTGATTGATAGAAAAAAATCAAAATACAAGGTGATAGTTATTGTTATTACTTTTTATATAACATGACGAACCCATTGGAATTATCGCTGCGCTCATCCTAGGACAAGGTGTTATCCTCTGTCGCTTGGGGAAGGGTTTGGAGATTTGTGCTGCTAGAAAACAATATTTTGTTCAACACCTAAAGTCGAGCACAATGGATTTTATTGCTTTATTAATTCCAGCCATTCAGGTCAGTGGAGCAGTTTTACTGCGGAGGATTCATAGCCAGATCACGGTTTATTGGGCATTTACAGCCTTCATTAGATCACAGTCTCTGATCCTTCTCTGCCAATGTGTCTTGGTTTATGGGACAGAAATAATGAAATAGTGTAAAAATCTGGACAGTAATGTGTTGGATACTACGGATAGTGATATCACAGCCATGTCTGCCCAGCAGTCTCATCGTCTGTAAAGTAAGAGGAAGAACCTCTTATTGCAAAGTGTAATGTGAAATTTCTATGGCAACTGCCTGATCAGCTGGAGGAGATGTCACTGATGCTGCAGAGGATGAGAGCGAAGCTGGAAAAGGGGGAGCAGCCTGCCAAGGAGTCATTGCTTCAGAATAAAGCTGTCACTGATAAGAAAGAACACCTGAATATATGAGGAAACAGAAAAGTGACAGCAATCTATGAAAATATATATTCACTGTGTACACACATTATATCACTTATCCTGTACTGTTACTGCATTACATGATGTGCTATGCTCCAGAGCTGCAGTCACTATTCTGCTGGTGCAGTCACTGTGTATATACAGTACATTACATTACTGATCCTGAGTTACATCCTGTATTATACTCCAGAGCTGCACTCTCTATTCTGCTGGTGCAGTGATTATGTACATACATTACATTACTGATCCTGAGTTACAACCTGTATTATACTCCAGAGCTGCACTCCCTATTCTGCTGGTGCGGTCACTGTGTACATACATTACTGATCCTGAGTTACATCCTGTATTGTACTCCAGAGCTGCACTCACTATTCTGCTGGTGCAGTCACTGTGTACATACATTACATTACTGATCCTGAGTTACCTCCTGTATTATTTATACTCCTTCTTAGCTACATGCCTGTATATTGTGTCCTTACACAGCAGTCAGCCCCTACTTTCCTGGCCATATAGTGATTACATCTGACGCGTCCATTCCTGTATATTCAACATAATAAAACTAGGGAAGGTGCAGATTATTATTGTTTTTGTAGAAAACGTTGATTCTGATGTGTAAATATTCTGTCTTTTGTCTAAAAAATAATTCAGATTTCTTTGTTTCACTTTTTTTATGCTACAAAGTAGCTCTTGGATTGTTGACTTGTCATGGGTGCACATTTGCTCCTGACGTTTTGTGGCCTCATTTGTATATTTCAGTCAGCTTATAGCACAAGAAGGTTCTCAAAAATGCTATTAATAATAGATTATTCCAGATCTCGCAGCATCTGTCGCCTACACGCCTCTATCTTCTCTAAACTGCGGTGGAAATATCGGCTCCTTGCTAAGCTTACTGCCACACATTAATAATAATTCTGTTATCTTCACTGATTTATGTATTCCTAAACTCTAGTAACAACAGAAAAATGATAGAAATAACATTACGGGGTTAATCTGGTCCCTGACCTGGAATCTTGCACATCTCACACTCGTCCCCGCCGTTCACTGTAAACCATGCGCGATGTGCGCCGTACGCAGCAATAAATAAACACTTTAGTTTGTTTTGTAACAGATAATCCTCCCAGGACTGTATTGATTGTACATTTAGATGTGCGCATTGCTTGGAAATGTTACAGTGAAATATGCCCAACATGAAACTCACTTTAAATAGTCCCAGAGGGCCTGTATTCCTGGAGCCAACTCCGAACACTGCCAGTTCCCATTGGCCTCTATACATCAGCGATTAACCATCTGGCAAACAAAAAGTTTCTGCAAAGTTGGAGCCATTTTTATATGTCTACCTCTTAAATGAGGCTCAACGGACTTTATTTGCATATTTGTATTTCCCAGGGAGCAATGCACCTAGGATTTCACTGATTGAACGCCTTTGCCAGCTGCCGCAGTGTTTTCTTTGACTGGTCTCCCTGAGGTCAGTGATTGTTTCGTGATGATGAACTCATAAGTGTAAGTTCTTATTTTAATCCACTTTCTTTGTTAATTGTCTGTATATACTGTATCTTGTCTTCTTTGGTAACATCTTTTATATTTTTGTAAACACTGCCTATCCTTTCTGGAGTAAATCTATAAATTTACTAGTTTCATTTCTCCTTGCTCTATAACGTACCGCTATGACCTTCGGGCTAATTACGCTACCGTGTTGGCTCCTGACCCGATATTGATTTTTATGTAGAACAAGGAGCTGGTGGTAGCACAGTGTTCTGGGGATTTTGGAGACTCTGGCAGTGATGGAACGGAGGTTCAATGTGTGTATTACCCGCCCTGGGCCTGGAAACATACATACCACCCTCACTGCAGCGTGCCCAATAGCCAGTACACGGCAAGGCAGCCTTTCTGACTATTATTCTAGGTGTAGTTCCCTGACTGACCTGAGGGTAAGGGGGTGCCAGAGAGCTACAAGTTCTAAAACTGGAACTGAAGGTTGAAACAAAAGTTGTGGGTGGTTATAGGACCCACGACCAATAATAAATAGTAAATTTGTGACAATTGGTGGGATATAATAAATCCCTGACAACTGGAAGCAACCTCACACCCCCCGTTCATGACACCTGGTGTTGAAATCCATCTTGTGGTTGTTGTGCAATCTAATCCTTTTTTCCAGTTTTGAGTTAATGATCTGCTAGCGCTCCAGGGCGGCCTGTGGGGGGTCTTCATGTGGTGCTCTGATTAGCTATTCATACTGATGGCTTATGACAGGTCACTGATCCCTCACTGACCTGCCCCCTATTTTAGATAGTGATTATTATATGTATTGAAAAAATAAAAAAATACCTGCAGCAGACAGGCACTGGTGGCGGCGCCTGCGCTGCAGCATGATCGCATGTATAATATGCCTTCAATTGTTTTATTTCGTCATATACATTGATTCTGAAAAAAAAATTCTCAAAATGGCGATCCGATAGATGCTACTGCACAGGCACCGGCGCCACATTTTATTACCCTCTAGCAAAATGGCGCCGATAGGTGCTACTGTGCAGGCGAAGCCAGCGCTATTTTGAGATTTTTTTTTTTTACAGAATCAATGTATATGAAAATCTCAAAAAGAGGAAAAAATCCTCCAAAAAATTCAGATACAAACCAGACAGGCCTAAATGCATCTGCACTAATACAGGGTGCAGCGGACCCAAGTAAAATGGCAGCTGCACAGGTACATAAATACCAAATGAAACAGCCAGCCTACAATCAGGGATTGGCCGTGTGGTACACCAGTGCAGAAGAAATAATACGCATGTAGCAGATGCATTTAGGCCTGTCTGGTTAGAATCAATGTATATGACTAAGTAAAACAATTTAAGACACATTATATATGCGATCATGCTGCAGGACAGGCGCGGCCTTGCTCCATTACTGACCTCTGGCGATTCCCTGACTATGATACTTGCCGATTCAGCACCTAGTGGTTGCAATATCGGTTGCAATATCACTACTCCAACTCAGGTAAGTCCATAACACGGGTACTAGAAACGATACTTCTTGTATATTGGTCAGACGCCTCTCACACAGCCAAACCAGATCTCACACTGCCATGACGAGGGGCAGTACCCCAAAACACAGTGTCTGCAAATTTAGATTCTGGTTTTGGCTTTTATCCTAAGCCATGTACCAAGGCTCATTAAAGGGTCGACATTGACTTTTAGGATTGCTACTTCCAATAGGTGGCACTAGAGTTCTAGTCTTTTTCCTCTCTGAAGAGACAATTTACAGGTACTAGAAGCACTGGAGGTCGCAGGTAGACAGGACACTGGGAAACAGGTATGAGGCATGTACTAGAGGCACTGGAAGCCACAGACGGACAGGACACCGGGAAACAGGTATGAGGCATGTACTAGAAGCACTGGAGGCCGCAGGTAGACAGGACACTGGGAAACAGGTATGAGGCATGTACTAGAGGCACTGGAAGCCACAGACAGACAGGACACCGGGAAACAGGTATGAGGCATGTACTAGAAGCACTGGAGGCCACAGACGGACAGGACACCGGGAAACAGGTATGAGGCAGGTACTAGAGGCACTGGAAGCCACAGACGGACAGGACACCGGGAAACAGGTATGAGGCAGGTACTAGAAGCACTGGAGGCCACAGACGGACAGGACACCGGGAAACAGGTATGAGGCAGGTACTAGAAGCACTGGAGGCCACAGACGGACAGGACACCGGGAAACAGGTATGAGGCAGGTACTAGAGGCACTGGAAGCCACAGATGGACAGGACACCGGGAAACAGGTATGAGGCAGGTACTAGAAGCACTGGAGGCCACAGATGGACAGGACACCGGGAAACAGGTATGAGGCAGGTACTAGAAGCACTGGAGGCCACAGACGGACAGGATACCGGGAAACAGGTATGAGGCATGTACTAGAGGCACTGGAAGACACAGACGGACAGGACACCAGGAAACAGGTATGAGGCAGGTACTAGAGGCACTGGAGGCTGCAGACGGACAGGACACCAGGAAACAGGTATGAGGCAGGTACTAGAGGCACTGGAAGACACAGACGGACAGAACACCAGGAAACAGGTATGAGGCAGGTACTAGAGGCACTGGAGGCCACAGACGGACAGGACACCGGGAAACAGGTATGAGGCAGGTACTAGAAGCACTGGAGGCCACAGACGGACAGGACACCGGGAAACAGGTATGAGGCAGGTACTAGAAGCACTGGAGGCCACTGGAGGGAGTCAGGACAAAGGAAAATTAAACTACTTAAACTTAAGACACTTGTGTGTGTCCGGGAGGACCTTATATAGGCAGAGGGCAGCGGCTTTGCTTACCCGAGGCAGATGCGTAACACTAGGCATCGAACAATAAACAATAGCATTAAGAATCCCTCTGACACTGAGAACAGACAGAACTTTTAAAAGAGGTAAAAATTGCAAAGTTTCTTGTGTTTTACATGCACTTTGCAATTTGGTCTGCCTAGGAAGTGGACTTATACATGACCTGAGGATCAGGAATGGTCTTTAGTAAATATGAATATAAATAGATATGCAAAGCAGTTGTGTACATAAAACATAGACTTATAATAAAGTCATGCCAAAAGAAAAGGGGTTGTCTAATCTTGTTAAATGGCAAAAATTGCCAACCCCTCACCTTCCCTATGGTATCAGAAAAGCGTGTGAAAGGACCTATGACTTGTAAATTATGGAAATATCCGGTACGGGATATTTCAGCCACACTGTTAGCAAAGTTTGTTTTATTAAAAGATGCATTGAAGCAATAAAAATAATTCCTAATGTGTGCGCAGTCTGTAACCATGTTCTCTAGTATTCCCACCATGGAGTTCTGTTAGGGATAGTAGGAGTTGTAGTTCATAGCATCTAGGCTCATTTAACTCACTGTTCGTTATTTCTTCCATTTATTTTCTACCCTGTATATTGTGAAGGATCTATCGATGCACGCTTGGATTATTTCCATGTCGCTATCTGCCGTTTCAGACGGTGATTTAAATTTTTCTGCAGCCTCATCTATAAGCTTATTGCTTATACTGGGAACCTGGGTCAAACATTCAGCTTGGCTTTCATTCTAATTTAATACAAAGTGGCAGCTACAGCACAAAGCATGGAGATGTATTGCTTCTGCTACAATGTCACTTTTTTGTTGTCAGTGTTACTTTCCTTTTCCTCTTATTTTGCTGTAGAAGTGATTTTTCTGACACCTATTTGCATAGGACTTTGATGTGATAAGATGATGACGAGGGGCAGGGTAACTTCTCTCCGCAATTATTGCACGCTTTCCTATCCAAATGACACTCGCATCAGAAATACCCAGCCGCACGGAAAGCAGGAAGCAGAAAATTAAACATCTTACTGCTGCCTTCCCATCTTGTCAGCGTGATTACACATTTTGGGTTGGTGCTGCTCTAATTTAATTGAAGTTCTGACATTGTTTTTTTGGTTTCCTGAGATTTCAGTGAAGTTGTCTGTAAGAAACGCTGCAGAAATTACATTGTGGGATGTAAGGCTCCAGCTGCAGATGTCTGCAATGTTTGATCCTGGGGTAAGGATCTAGCAGAGAACCATCAATTATGCAAGAAGTTGCGGATAGCTAGACAAGGATATATGGATGTATACGTGTATATAAAAGTGTGTGGTGGTAATTTAGAAGGCTGAATGGTGTGTGGTTTCCAGTAAAGATTTCCTTTGATGTTGAAGCATTTTATATGTTCCTATGATTCCTTCACCTTTTGTCTTATCCTCATAGGGCGATAGATCTAATAATGCAGACAGCCTTGTATTGAATTCACAGGAGAATGATACATTAATCGCTCTATTTGAAAACATAAAACCTAATTGTTAACTGAAATTAGAAATGTTTCCTGTGCTAATCGGTCACTGTGAATTCACTGCTGAAATCTATCTTCAGTGAACACAGGTTGTCAAGTCACTGAGGGATCAGATTACAGCTTACAGCTGCTCCTCATAGAGAAGAGAGGATGATGAAGCAGATGCAGAAACAGGTAAGTGTTTGATCTCACCTAAGAGCTATAGTGTCATGATCAAAGGTGGATCTGACAAGTAAATGGACAAAGTGAACTTTTTTTCCTTTGGCTTGTTGCCAAAGTGGGTTGATTGCCCCCGGTGGCCATTAGAAGTATTACACGTGGTGTCGTTTGTTCCAAGTTGCCCCGGTCGTGGTGAGTGGTATTACACTTTAGTTTTAATGTGCTCGTATTACAAATCAGGTGTGAGGCTCTATAAAAGAGTTTCAGGTGTGTTTGATGATCGTTGGTGACATTGATAGTTCGTCATTTGGGAAGCAAGCCTGGGTGATGAAGGAGCCGAATGAGAGTCCTGGGCAGCCCAGCCAGAGGGGTTGAGTCAGCTATGGAGTCTGCAAGGAGTGCTGGCATGGATTGGTGGAGTTCAATGTTGGTGACTGCAGGAAGGGCTGGCATGGCGTGGTGGAGTCGCAGTTTATGGTAAGCGCTTGCATGGCTTGGTGGAGTGGCGACTAAGGTGAGAGTTGCACTCAGCATGCTGGACTTGGTTGCTGAAAGCTGGACTCAAGCATGCTTGACTTCTTGGCGGAAAAGTTGGACTCGAGCATGCTGGACTTTTTGGCAGAAGCTGGACTCATCTTTGGGACTCTGTTTACTGGGCAGCTGCAACTGGTGGTGGACTCTGCTCCAAGGCTGCACTAGGGTGATGGATCCGGTTATGGTGATGGATCCGGTTGGAGGAGAAGATGCACGCAGGTGGTGGGCTCTGTTGCTAGGAGCATACGCAACAGAGGAAAGCTAAGTGGTGTTCACCCTGTATTGTCATTTTCCCTTATGTGTGTTCAGTGCAGTGGTGGGATTAGTTTCTGCACCGACCAATTCCCTAGTGAGGGTTTAGGTGCAGGGCGAGTCAGGGTTTTGAGGTACGCGTGCGTTGCCCGGGGTTGAACCGGCATAGGGAATGTTAGGAGTGCAGGGACACTGGCTCAGGGGAGTACAGGAGGTCTCCACGTCCCTATTCCCTATCGCAGGGTCCACCATTGTTATTGTTACCCAGGTTCCCCTTCATTATTTAAATTCGCCTTACTGGAGGCGGGGTTTCCAGACTACTATATATATAACGTGTATTACCTAAATTCACCAGTTGGAGGCGGTGTATCCAGCTGCATGTTTTATTATTTAAATTTGCCCTACTGGAGGCGGTGTATCCAGGGTCACGCGTGTCATGGGTTCGCCTTGCGGTACTTGCTGCGTCCAGACACACGGGACCATGACATATAGTACACAGAGCTTCCAGTAAATATCTCACATTATTTATTTATTTTATTTTACTCATTTATATAGCGCCATTAATTCCATAGCGCCATACAGACATTATTGGCACTGTCACAGCTACACTGCTCAGTACTGCTTTATGATATCCTTCATGCTGCTGTTGCTTTCTAGCAGAGTTATCTTATGGTTTATGCACTACAATCTCCAATCACTACTAGCATTTAAAGGGATTTTTCTGCTTTGGAAAAACCCTTTCCTCTGAATGGATGTGTTGTTTACTCTGGGTCTAGATGTGAGTTTCTGCCTCTGCTCCCGGTGTCTGTTATTGTCTGCAGCACTGGAGCCAATAACTGAGCTCATCAGCTTTGACTGAATTGACAGTATGAGCTGTAGTGACCAGAAAAATCATTACTAATGTATGTTATAAGTCATATGGTAAGTATGATCACTCTTGATCTGACTTCTGAGTTTGGGCTCCCTCTGGTGGTTGCTGCAGGTAGTGGAGCTGGTCGGGTTGACAGAAGTCCATCACCTGAAGACAATGAGTGGAAGTCAGGTGTTACAGACTGGGAAGATTTAAGTGAACAAGCTTCCCTCAGTTGCTGCTGGTGATTTGGTTTTCTTCCTGTGCATCTTGAAGTCCGCTTGTCCCTTGCTTGGTCCTGCATCTTTCAGATAAGTTATTTGTTTGCTGGAATCTTTTGTATTTGATCCAGTTTTGCCTTTCTCTGTTTTCTGCTTTGCTGTGTGGGTTCAGCATTTTTCCCTGCTGGGACAGGTGCTGGACCCAGTTCCATGTGCCACAGCCTATGTCAGTCTGTTCAGAATTGCTAATCCCCTGTTATAGCAGTATCTTTGGTCTTGTTTCCAGTTCATAAAAGAATGCTGATCTAGTGGGGGAGAGGTTGTGTGGCCTACTTTTGCATATTAGACGTGTTGGATTTTTTAGGGTTTTTGTGTGATTGCAAACAGTATCTTTCCTATCCTGTGCTATCTAGACAGTTTGGGCCCCATCATTTGCTTACTCTATTTTCTGCCTGTGTTTGTGCATCTTATCTCACCGGCAATATTTGTTTGGGGGCTATCTATTCCTTTGGGGTCCTGCTCCGGGGCAGTTTAGCTTTCCACTGTCTTGCTTTAGGCTTAGTTAACTCTTTGGCTGTGCCGAGGCATCTAGGGCATCGTAGGTACGTCCCACAGCTAAATTTAGTTTTGGTGTTAGGTTTAAGGGTCTGCAATCTGCTAAGTTACTAACCTTTCTGGTGGTCTGGTTGCTTAGCTTATTTCCCGGCTGTCCTCCTCGGTGACCTAATCATAACAGTTCTCTATCCCTTACATGATTGCATTTGTAACACCGATTTCCCGCCTTGCCTTGGGAGGAAGTAAATTATTTAATATTTTGCTGCCCTCTCCTGCCTTGTTTTGGTATTACAACTTGTAGTACTATGCTGCCCTCTTCTGCTTTGATTTGGTATTACAACTTGTAGTACTATGCTGCCCTTTTCTGCCTAAGTTTGGTAATGCAACTTGTTTTTCTAATTTGAAAATAAGTGACAGTTGGAGGTGTGAGGGAGACTGAAAAGGTCGTGTTACGTGCAGTTTTGGTGGTGAGAGGAGGTAGGAAATTGAGGCTCCTCGTCTAGGACAAGTGGGTAGTACAAATAGCACCCTTTTCGGAGTGCCCCGCATTTACAGCAACAGAGTGCTGGGACAAGAGAAGGAACTGCACAACTGTGCAGCAGATTTTTCCAGATACTCCGATCCAATTAAGGTTAGCTAATCCTCCCCCTTCACGCAGCACAGTTAGTCAAATGAAAAGTTACTGCCATCCTCCCAAGGCCGGGACCGAGAAAAGGTTTTGACTGACACAAAGTGTAAGGAAAATTGTATCTGCTATCCAAGACTTATATTGCAAAACATAAGAATTGTTACAAGCATTCTGTAAAGTTCATCTTTCAAGTTTGCACGGGACCCCTGGTGTATGTTTCTTTTGTACGCAGCCTCATACCTTGCCAGCATCAACATAACTCTCAGACTCATATATTCGTCAACTTCCCCCTTTATTAATTGCCACCTAACCTAGGGATTGTTAGAGCCATCGGAGTCACCATGACTGAACCATCCTCCGAGGTACTAGGCCCTGCATCCCACAAGGCGGTGCGACAGAAGCAGCATCAGAGACTCAGCACTGGACTCGAGGAGGGTGACTATCGCTATAAAACCATTTTAACCCCTTTCTGACATCTGACGTACTATCCCGTCCATGGGTCCCGGGCCCCTATGCCCATGGATGGGATAGTACGTCAGCGATCAGCGGCGCCGCTGATCGCGGCCAGGTGTCAGCTGATTTCCACAGTTGACACCCGGCACTATGTGTCAGGGGCGGTCACTGACTGCCCCCCGACACATTAACCCCTGGCACACCGCGATCAAACACGATCGCAGTGTACCGGGGTTTAGGGAAGCATCTGCAGGGAGGGGGCTCTCTCCGTGCTTCCCTGAGACCCCCCCAGCAGCGCGATGTGATGCACTGCTGTGGGGGCTTCCTTCCTTGCAGGTCCCCAGATCCAATATGGCGGCGGGGGCCTGCAGGGAGCCGGCTTCCTCAGTGCCTGCAAAGCCTTCTGCAGTGCCTGTGTGAGATCGCTGATCTGTCACAGCAATCTGTGATGTGTCAGATCAGCAATCTCACACATGACAGTGATGTCCCCCCTGGAACAGTGTAATAAAGTTAAAAAAAAGTGTAAAAATAATTTATAAAAAAAATCGCTAAATAAATTTAAAAGAAAAGAAAAATATTCCCTAATAAATTCATTTTTTGGAAATAATAAAAAAAAGCAATACAAGTACACATATTTAGTATCACCGCGTCCGTAACGACCCGCCCTATAAAATTGTCCCATTAGTTAACCCCTTTAGCGAACTCTTTAAAAAATAAAAATAAAAAACAAAGCAAAAAATAATGCTTTATTATCATACCGCCGAACAAAAAGTGCAATAACGCGCGATCAAAAAGACGGATATAAATAACCATGGAACCGCTGAAAACGTCATCTTGTCCTGCAAAAAACAAGCCACCACACAGCGTCATCAGCAAAAAAAATTAAAAAGTTATAGCTCGCAGATTAAAGTGATGCAAAAATAATTATTTTTTATATAAAATTGTTTTCATTGCATAAAAGCGCCAAAACATTAAAAAATTACATAAATGAGGTATTGCTGTAATTGTACTGACCCGAGGACTAAAACCGCTTTATCAATTTTACCACACGCGGAACGGTGTAAACGCACCCCCCAAAAGAAATTCTTGAAATGCTGGTTTTTGTTCATTCTGCGTCCCAAAAACCGGAATAAAAAGCGATCAAAAAATGTCACATGCCCGAAAATGGTACCAATAAAAACGTCAACTTGTCCTGCAAAAAATAAGACCTCATGTGACTCGGTGGGTCAAAATATGGAAAAATTATAGCTCTCAAAATGTGGTGATGTAAAAACTATTTTTACAATAAAAAGCATCTTTTAGCGTATGACAGCTGACAAACATAAAAACCAGCCTTAAACAGTAAATCAAACCCCCCTTTATCACCCCCTTAGTTAGGGAAAAATAATAAAATTAAAAAAAGTATTTATTTACATTTTCCCGTTAGGGCTAGGGTTAGGGTTAGGGTTAGGGCTGAGATTAGGGTTAGGGGTGTCTTGGGGTTAGGGTTGGAGTTAAAATTGGGAGGTTTCCACTGTTTGGGCATATCAGGTGCTCTCCAAACGCAACATGGTGTCTGATCTCAATTCCAGCCAATTCTGCGTTGAAAAAGTCAAATGATGCTCCTTCCCTTCCAAGCTCTGCCATGCGCCCAAACAGTGTTTTACCCCCACATATGGAGTATCAGCCTACTCAGGACAAATTGCAAAACAATTTTTGTGGTCCAGTTTCTCCTGCAACCCTTAGGAAAATAAAAAATTGGGGGCAAAAATATAATTTTTGTGGGGAAAAAATATGATTTTTTTATTTTCACGCTCGGGCGTTATAAACTTCTGTGAATACTTGGGGGTTCAAAGTGCTCACCTTACATCTAGATAAGTTCCGTGTGGGGTCTAGTTTCCAAAATGGGGTCACTTGTGGGGAACTTCAACAGTTTAGGCACATCAGAGGCTCTCCAAATGCGACATGACACCCGCAGACCATTCCATCAAAGTCTGCATTCCAAAACGTCACTACTTCCCTTCCAAGCCCCGACGTGTGCCCATACAGTAGTTTTCTCCCATATATGGGGTATCGGCGTACTCAGGACATATTGGACAACAGCTTTTGGGTCCAATTTCTCCTGTTACCCTTGGGAAAATAAAAATATTGGGGGGACCAAAAGATCATGTTTGTGGAGAAAATATGATTTTTTTATTTTCTCGCCCAGGCGTTAAAATCTTCTGTGAAGCACTGGGGGGGGTTCAAAGTGCTCACCACACATCTAGATAAGATCCTAAGGGAGTCTATTTTCCAAAATGGGGTCACTTGTGGGTGGTTTCCACTGTTTAGGTACATCAGGACTCTCCAAAGGCAACATGACACCCGCAGACCATTCCGTCAAAGTCTGCATTCCAAAACATCACTACTTCCCTTCCAAGCCCCGACGTGTGCCCATACAGTAGTTTTCTCCCACATATGCGGTATCAGCATACTCAGGACAAATTGGACAACAACTTTTGGGGTCCAATTTCTCCTGTTACCCTTGGAAAAATAAAAAAATTGGGGACTAAATGATCATATTTGGGGAAAGAATATGATTTTTTTTATTTTCGTGCCCAGGCGTTAAAAACTTGTGTGAAGCTCTTGGGGGTTCAAGGTACTCACCACACATCTAGATAAGTTGCTTGGGGGGGTCTAGTTTCCAAAATGGTGTCATTTGTGGGGGGTTTCCACTGTTTAGGCACATCAGGGGCTTTCTAAACGCGGCATGGCGTCCAATCCCAATTCCAGCCAAAAAAGTCAAATGGCGCTGCTTCCCTTCCTAGCTCTGCCATGCGTCCAAATAGTGGCTCACCCCACATGTGGGGTATGAGCGTGCTCAGGACAAATTGCACAATAACTTTTAGGGTCCTGTTACCCTTGGTAAAATGAAAATTGGGGGTGAAAAGATAATTTTTGTGCAAAAAATGTGATTTTTTAATTTTACGGCTGTAGGTTGTAAACTTCTGTGAAGCCCTTGTGGGTTCAAAGTTCTCACCACACATCTAGATAAGTTCCTTGGGGGGTCTAGTTTCTAAACTGGTGTCATTTATGGGGGGTTTCCACTGTTTTGGCACATCAGGGGCTTTCCAAACGCGACATGGTGTCCGATCTCAATTCCAGCCATAAAAGTCAAATGGCGCCGCTTCCCTTCCTAGCTCTGCCATGCGTCCAAATAGTGGTTTACCCCCACATATGGGGTATCAGCATACTCAGGACAAAATGCAGAATAACTTTTAGGGTCATATTACCCTTGGGAAAATAAAAATTGGGGGTGAAAAGATCATTTTTGTGGAAAAAATATGATTTTTTAATTGTACGGCTGTACGTTATAAACTTCTGTGAAGCCCTTGTGGGTTAAAAGTTCTTACCACATATCTAGATAAGTTCCTTGGAGGGTCTAGTTTCCAAAATGGGGTCACTTGTGGGGGGTTTCCACTGTTTAGGCACATCAGGGGCTCTCCAAACGTGACATGGTGTCCGATCTGAATTCCAGCCAATTTTGCATTGAAAAAGTCAAAAGGCGCTCCTTCCCTTCTGAGCTCTGCCATGCGCCGAAACAGTGGTTCCCCCCAAATATCAGGTATCAGCATACTCAGCACAAATTGCACAATAACTTTTGCAGTCCAGTTTCTCCTGTTACCCTTGGTAAAATAAAAAAAATGGACCTGAAGTAATTTTTTTGTGAAAAAAAGTTAAATGTTCATTTTTTTTAAACATTAAAAAAATTCCTGTGAAGCACCTGAAGGGTTAATAAACTTCTTGAATGTGGTTTTGAGCACATTGAGGGGTGAAGTTTTTAGAATGGTGTCACTTTTTGGTACTTTTCTATCATATAGACCCCTCAAAGTGACTTCAAATGTGATGTGGTCTGTAAAAATAAAATGGTGTTGCAAAAATGAGAAATCGCTGGTCAACTTTTAACCCTTATAACTTCCTAACAAAAAAAAATTTTGGTTCCAAAATCATGCTGATGTAAAGTAAGCATATGTGAAATGTTATTTATTAAGTTTTTTGTGTGCCATATCTCTGTGATTTAAGGACATAAAAATTCAAATTTGGAAAATTGTGAAATTTTCAAAATTTTCACCAAATTTCCATTTCTTTCACAAATAAACGCAAGTTATATGAATGAAATTTTACCACTAACATGAAGTATAATATGTCACGAGAAAACAATGTCAGAATCAGTGGGATTCATGGAAGCGTTTCAGAGTTATTACCTCATAAAGAGACAGTGGTCAGAATTGTAAAAATTGGCCCAGTCATGAACGTGCAAACCACCCTTGGGGTAAAGGGGTTAAACATCCTAGGGTTATTTATACTGCTGAATTGTGTAAATCAAATAACAATGTAACTACCACATGACCAAAAACTATTAAAATACATTTCTAAATGGATGGCTATACGACCCTGCTGCACCGCCAGACAGTAGTAGTTAGGACTCCTGATAGTTTGCAGTGCCGCCTGGGCTGAGGTCAGAGATTTTTCTGTGGGCACAATCCCACTGGCTGAAAAATGATGTTCTGGAAGTTGAATAAATCAGAGCATTAATAAAATATCAATGCCAAGAGGATACAAAGCTGGTATGCTCAACACGCCCGCATCTTTCTGTGCACTGACATGTTGCTGTCACAGCCACTTTCTGCCCGGGTATTTTAGGGAACACCAACTAAGGATGACAGCTGAAGTTAAGCAATGATTTAAAATGTTGTTAAAATAACCATTTATGTATTCAACCCGGACGCTTTTAATGTGTCATGTTCCTATCCCAGGGCGTCTGCCAGCGAGAAAATCATTTCTAACTGGAGCCTCACTGGAGAGAACAGATGGAAATCATCTCTGGAATACAGGATCAGGCATGGACGATCTCGGGTACGATGCAGTAACCATTCAAGATCTCTCCATACTTTAAAGGGTATCTGTCACCCATCTTTTGTGATATGATGTACAAATATCATTCAATTTAGTGTCACATAAGCATTATAGCAGTACTTTTGATACTCCCTGACTCCCCACCTTTGATGTATAAATACCGTTTTTATTCCTGCTGTGGTGTATGTAAATCTCCTCAGTCCGGTCCAATGGGCGGGACTTATTCTCCTTCTCTCCCCCCCTCCTCTCTTGCTCTACGCATTTCTTTCTGGCCATTCCTGCGTTCACGTAGAGATGCGGCGCGTGCGCATTGAAATGGCATCTCGTGCTTGCGCAGTATGCTTTGCCCAACTGTAGACAAAGCATAAAATCAGTATTGTGCATGCGTCGGCATTCTTCACTACGTTCTATGCCCCGGAAATCTTGAGATGTATGTTCTGGGGCATAGAACATAATGAAAAATGCCGGTGCATGTGCAATAATGATTTTATGCTTTGCCCACAGTTTGGCAAAGCATACTGCGTGAGCGAGAGAGGCCATTTCAATGCGCACATGCAGCAAATCTATGTGATCTGTGATATTCACAGATCACAATATGTACAGCAAGCCGAGGAGGGGGGGAGAGAAGGAGAATAAGCCTCGCCCATCGGACCGGACCTAGGAGATTTACATACTCTGCAGCAGGAATAAAACGGCATTTATTCATCAAAGGTGGGGAGTCAGGGGGTATCAAAAGTACTGCTACAATGCTTATGTGACACTAAATTGAATGATATGTAAAAATATCACAAAAAATGGGTGACAGATTCCCTTTAAGTGAATAGAAGAGTCTTGGTATACTGTAGACCTAGAAGATGAGAAACTGCACAGACATCCTTTGGAAATGTTCACATGAAGATTTTATATATGGATATTTCTGATTGAAAGCTCTATGGCCAAAAAAAACTGTATTAAGAAAAGGTTTTTTTTTAAGCATTTTTTGGTGTGCTTTTCCATTTATTGTTCACGGGATAGTTTTTCCTGTTTCTCTTGATCAATAAGTCAAATAAATTTGCATTTTTCCAAGTCGACGCTGATACATTGCAAAAACGCCGATACTTCACACCTGCTCTTGTATTTACATTGATACATTGTTTCTGCACTGATACATCACATCAGAATATGAAACATTTGTGTAAAAGGGGCTAAGGGCAAAAAAAAAAATCATAAAATAATCAATATCTGCTTAATTTCCTGCTATTTTAGTAGTATCGCACTTGAGTTTGCTGTTGGTGTTTTCTTTTCTGCAGTCAAGAAACTACTGGAGTCATCGGCGGAGGAGGACATGACTTGAGGATGGGTGGACCTTTAGGCTGAGTTCACACGTGGCTTTTTTTCGCGTTTCCGCCGCGGTTATAACAGCACGATTTTCCCACGAAAAATAAACATCCCATGTATTCCTATGGGATTCCGCAATGCTGTGCTAATGCTGCGGTTTTTACCGCGGCGGAATCGCTTCGCGGTAAAAAACGCAGCATGCTCATTAATTTTGCTGAATCGAGACGATCCCGCACCCATAGGAATGCATTTTTCTGCTTACTTTCCGCATGTGGCTGTGCACACCGTGCGAAAAGAAAGCAGAACAATTGCGGATGGTACCCACGGTCCGGAGGAGAGGAGACTGTCCTCCGGGCTCTGGGTACCATATCCCTGTAAAAAATAGAATTTAAAATAAAAAATATTGTTATTCTCACCTTCCGACGTCCCGCGCAGTCTTCCCGCCTCTCTCCACGCTCCCGGTCGCAGTAATCCTTTGTGAAAATGCCCGCGATGACGTCCATTCTCGCGGGATCGCGAAGTCTCGTGGTCATTCGCGCGATGTCATCGCAAATTACCGCGAGACGTCGCGATCCCGCGAGAACGTACATCATCGCGGGCATTTCCGCAAAGGATTACTGGGAACGGCAGCATGAAGAGAGGCGGGAAGGCTGCGCGGGACGTCGGAAGGTAAGAATAACACCATTTTTTATTTTTTTTAAATTTTTTTACATTTTATCTTTTACTACTGATGCTGCATAGGCGGCCTCAGTAGTAAAAAGTTGGTCACACTTGTCAAACACTATGTTTGACGAGTGTGACCAACCTGTCAGTCAGTTCTCCAAGCGACGATACAGATCGCTTGCAAAATGCTAGTTTTTCCGTGGGAAAATCGTGGGAATTTAAAATGCAATTTTCCCGCGGAATGGAATTACGGAACTCTCGCGGTAATTTCCGAGAGAGTTCCACTACGTGTGAACTTAGCCTTACTCCTGCAGCTTTTTTGGTATAGTGGTATAGATTTTAAGTAAGAGTGATGTTGCTTTCAGAGGAAGAAGCACAGTATGTCTGTGCTTGGGGAGTTACTGTGAGAAGGGTGGGGCTTATATAGAACAGGAAATCTGTCGCTCTCCCTCTTTCATGCACAGGATGAACAGGAGGAAGCAAGTCTGCAGTTTCAGGGAGTATAATACTGGGGTTATGGTATATGTATGATGGTGAAAGGCTGCACTTCATGTCAGTGCACTGTATACTGACCCTGCTGTGTGCTGATTATCCCCCCTTCCCAGTTATGGAGTCTGATGATCTGTATGTGACCTCATCTGTTACATACTGTGATGCTGGGTGTGCAGATCCAGTGTAACCAGGTTACTCGCTATATGTGGTATATGTGTAAAGCTCTATTCCTGTGCTGTATACTTAACCTGTACCACAGGTCGGTATACATGATATCGCTCCTCACTCTGCTATATACGGATCATGCTGTGTATAAACATCCTGTGTCTCCAGGTTATTTTCCTGGATGTGCATATAATCTGGACATGACTTCCAGCTTAGTGCTTGATTTCTGTAGCTATTGCTGCCTTTAGTCCTCCCCCTCGTATGTTGCATAATCAGAGTATACTCACCAAGAGCTTATTTTATATTACCTAAGATGGTGGATAGCACAGGCCTGAATGGATTATGTTTTATCATGTGTAAAATAAAAAATCGTGGAGTAACTCGGCACATTTGAGTGGGCACTAATAACTCAGCACATGGTGGGCAGTGAGTGGGCACTAATAACTCAGCACATGGCGGGCAGTGAGTGGGCACTCCTAGTGTGAGGCTGCACACTGCTCTGGAGAAACCTCATGGGCCCAGTTTTCAGCCCTGTCTCTCGTCTATTGTAATTGTATGTAGTAAAGTGACTGGGATACAGAACTTGCAGTTTTCTGCTCACACACCTATGGCTGCAGGCAGCTTATATTAGACCTACATATTTCTTACCATTTATGTGCAGCTGGTGATTAGAGTGTGTCTGTAACTGCTGTAGAGGAGCAGGCGGCTTCTCATTTATTGTTACAGCATATAACACAGCATTGCCCATCTCTGTCTATTTCCGGACCTTACGATGGGATATTTTCCATTATTAACCTGTTGTATACCTTGTTTGTAAACCTGCATGGTTTTCACCCTCACTTATCTCACATCTTGGGTGGTTGGAGGGGTCCTTGAAGTTGGTTAAATATGGTCTGGGGGATCCAATGGGATATGGTTTCCTCCTTTTGAAATTTAATATGGTTCTGGATCTGGTGAGAGGTGGAGGGGAGTTTCGGCAAGGGTTTGTCGGATCCCCAGGAAATTCAAGTGAACATTGGAACCCTTGTGGTTATGGTGCTCCCGAGCTAATGGGGTAACGGCTGGGAGTAATTGTTGGTACATTTTATGTTCACTTTATGTTTGGTAATCACCGGATTTTGGGAGCTTCAAGGACTCCTACCAGCGTGTTAATATTATTTATGCTTTGATGTTTTATTGTATATTTTAATAAAGGCGTGAATAGTAATTTAAAAAAAAAAAAAAAGGGATGGTTGTATACCCACCAAGTGCTTATTTTATATTACTTAAGATGGCGGATAGCACAGGCCTGAGTGGATTACCTGGAGACTGGTGGTGGGGGGGGTCTTTGAAGTTGGTTAGAAATTGGTCTAGGGGATCCATTGGGATATAGATTCCTCTGTTTGAAAGTTAATATGGTTCTAGACCTGGTGAAAGGTGGAGAAGAGTTTCGGCAAGAGTTTGTCGGATCCCCAGGAAATTCAAGTGAACATTGGAACCCTTGTGGCTATGGTGCTCCCGAGCTAGTGGGGTAACAGCTGGGAGTAATTGTTGGTACATTTTATGTTTGGTAATCACCAGATTTGGGAGCTTCAAGGACTCCCCCCCCAGCGTGTTAATGTTATTTATGCTTTGATGTTTATTTTTTGTTTATTTTAATAAGAACATGAATTAAAAATTAAAAAACAGTTATTTGTTTTCCTTTTAGTGGGTCCTTGAAGTTATTTATAAATTGGTCAGTAGGGGTAACCATATTAAGTATGGACCTCTGGGGTGGGGTTCTTGGAGTTGACGCTGAATCAGCGAAAAGGAATTGGAAGTTAAAATTCCGGACAGTTAAAAATTGTTTCAGTGGATCTGGCTTTTGGTTACGGCTCAGGACGAGGTTTTACCCGGGAGCTTTTGGTGGTTGGACTTCCCGGAATAGGATGTTTGGTGCCCTCGAGCTGGTGGTTTATGGCTGAGGGTAACGTGGAGTTTTAAGTTCTTGTGTTTTTGCCAAATATTTAGCCAGAATTTTTGGGGCTCCAAGAACCCCCCTCCCCTCAGGTCGTATAAGATTGTGTATTTAATACTTATTGTAAATGTTTATGTTATTTGTTAACAAACTGGCCGCTGACCCCCCTGGGTTTGGAAGGGTAACCATTTCAGGTATGGCACTCTGGCTTTTGAGGGGTAATCATCTCAGGTATGGCCCCCTGGTGTGGAGGGGGTAACCATCTCGGGTATGGCCCCCTGGTATGGAGGGGTGACCATCACGGTATGGTCCCCTGGTCTCCAGAAGCATTTATATTTTATAGGACCCTGTTAGGCTAAAGTCCCTGGGGTCATGGCAATCATATTTTGCATGCCTACAGAATAAATCGGCTCCTCTGAGCCAGGAACAGTGGCTGGAGGGGAGAAGATAACAAGGTAGGCATGCTTTTCAATACAATCTATAGCTTCAAGGACCCTCTCTCTTTTTTCATGTGACTTGAGAATGCCGAGGCACGGTTTTGACTGTTTATATTGACCAAACCATGTTTCTTTCCATGTTTCTTTTAAGGTTGTGGTCGGGACAATGCAGTTATCTCGTGCATGAAACTGAAGAGCAATGTACCTAATCTGTGTGCCCTTGAGTCAGTGGGAGTGACTAAGGGTAAAGTAATCAAGTGCATTAACATGAAGGGCAATATGCCTATTTCCGATGCCCTTGAGCTGGTGGGAACGGCTAAGGGTATAATCTAGTGCATTAACACAAAGGGCAGTATGCCTACTCCCGGTACCCTTGAGCCAGTGGGAGCGGCTAAGGGTAAAGTAATCAAGTGCATTAGCATGAAGGGCAAAATGCCTATTCCCAATGCATTTGACCCAGTTGGAGAGGTCAACAGTAAATCTTATCAAGTGCATGAAAAACAACAATGGCGTGGCAGGGTTATTAATAATGCCTTTGTAGACTTTTCTGCTTTAGGTTTATTTAAATTACTACTTATAATGTTGATGTTATATTGTGTATAGTTTTTAATTACTCCCTATTTATAATTTCTTTCTATTGATAAGTTCATCACTTTTCGGGTAGTGATAGTAAGTGGGTTTAAGAAATTTTACTGCACAGCTACTGTAAATAATGGTGGTTTCTAGAACTAAAATCTGTGAATTGGTGAATTATTAGAGCTGGCTACAATGCATGCAGTATAATAGTTTTTTGAGGCATGACAGATGTCATTATACAGGTAATCAGATTGTAAGTACGACTTTAATTATGGCTTACTTTCCACATTCCCCATTATGGGATCCTCATTGCAGGATGTTTAGCAACTGTTATTTTGCTGTAGTTACCGTATTATCGATTATAACTTGGTAGTATGGCATTGATAAAATTCCAGAGCTCCGATAGATTAAGTTTATTTTTTATTACTTGTGTGCACAGTCTTTCCATAGCATGTAGAAATGGTTGATGGCGTTATTAGGCATGGTTGATGGGGGTCGAGTCCATTTAAGGTGTCAAATGGCCTCTCTGGTGGCGGTTTAGGAGTCAGGTGGAAGTTGCAGACAAGTTAAGGTGGACTCATTTTAACTAATAGAGGATGTAAAACCTCGTGGTGGTGAACAGGCTCGGCTTTGGTGGCCAGCCTCAAGGACGCTGTAATGGTAACGTCAATCAGGGGCGGGCACACTGGTTAAGCACAGGAGTGAGGATAATAGGGTCATTGGTGCCCTGAAAGTTTACTGGCTCTGCTTGAATGGCAAGCCAGTGCGTGCCGCCCCTTTATGGCTGTCTGTCCTGGTTCTGTATGTCAGACAGCTGGGGATATCACAGTACTTGTGAATCCCAATGTACTAGCACTTCTCCTGACTCCTACTGTGATTGTTTTAATCCTGTTATTTAAATAAAGCTGTGGCCATTTTGACAACCAAAATAATGTGTTGTGTATTTATTCTAGTGCCTAGGTTTACTGTACTTATGGTGGTTTTAAGATGGAGTGGGGGTCCGTCCCATATCCATAAGTCATGAACATCATGTACTTCATTCACTTGACTGTTGCAGACAATCATTGTCCCTGTGTTTTAATCCACACCAGGTTACTTACTTTGGTGACCCAGCAAAAACTTCTAAAATCATCACTGATTTAAGGCCAGCTCAGACAACCATGTACTGTCTGAGTATTTAGGAAGCATAGATTTTAGCTACCACATGAATTACAGCAGTTTGTCATGTCATTCGTTTCACTCAGCAATCTAAGAATCTTGCCTGCAAACTCCTGCCTACTTTCCAACAATCTGCAGCTGCTTCCTAGCTGAGTCCTGTCAAGCCCGTGTTATTGCATTGTCAACTCTGCAGCTACCTGGCACCGGGCTACTCTCAGCTAATACTTGTTCTATTCATAACAATGTCTTTGCAAGTACGGTAATTTATTATTATTCATCTCCACTATTCCCTTGTGTAACTACATCACTGCAAGAGACCAGTTTTCCTATTGGTCACTGCTATTCTACACTTTATCATTTCTATGATATAATTTCCTGATTCCAGACATTTCTGCTGTTAACCATTTGTCTACTACACCTGAAAATGGCTGTCCACCAATGTTCACCATCCAACCTGACGGACCTGGAGAGGATCTGCAAGGAAGAATGGCAGAGGATCCCCAAATCCAGGTGTGAAAAACTTGTTGCATCATTCCCAAGGAGACTCAAGCCTGTACTAGCTAAAAAGGGCGCTTCTACTCAATACTGAGCAAAGAGTCTGAATACTTATGAGCATGTGATATTTCAGTTTTTCTTTTTGAATTTGCAAAAATTTCTACGTTTGTTTTTTTTCAGTCAAGATGGGGTGCAGAGTGTACATTAATGAGAAAAAAAATGAACCTTTTTGAATTTACCAAATGGCTGCAATGAAACAAAGAGTGAAAAAATTAAAGGGGTCTGAATACTTTCCGTACCCACTGTACAGCATAAGATCAGAGAGGTCAGTGATTGGCTGCAGAGATCAAGTGAATGTACATGATTTCATCATTCCAGGGAAGTAATAAAAGAATGTGGGGTGCACTGGTACAGCAGAGATGAGCGATCGAGCAGGTGAATATTGTTTTTCCATTAATTCAACACAAGTCCTGCTCATAGCCTACTTAAAAAAAAACAAACAGAAAACTGCTTTCACCTTCAGCTGTAGCCTCACATCAAAGACTAGAAGTCCAGTGTCGGACTGGGGTGCCAAGGGCCCACCAGTAACACTGACTTTGGGCTCCCACTTGCATACAAATATTACATTACCCTCATTCACCAATTTATGTCTATCTCTATAGAATAATAAACTGGGTAGTGTGGGTAATGAATGATGAGAGGCTGCTTTTTCTGTACAGAAAGAATTGAAATATGCCAAGTACTACTCATACAGTGGGGTTGGGGTCCCAGATCTGCACAGGGGCCCACCGGGAGATTCCCCTGTTACCCTATAAGCCAGTTCGAGCCTGTAGAAGACTATATAAGACATTCATTCCAAGTCCTGGATTTGCATGGAGTGAATTATATTCCGGTGTTTCACTCTTCTAGCCCAAGGATGGCTCTCGGTATGAAGCAGGCTGTTCCCGCAGAGCTCTGTAAATATGATGCTTCTACATAGCAGGAAGAAGCACACAATCCACCGGAGCCGCTCAGTCCTGCAATACGAGGATCTGTAATTCATATAGCAGACAGATAATGAGATAACACCCGTACTGGGGTCCATCAGCCGCTCAGTGCACTCACATTTCCGCTTACAGCAGTTCAGTGGATTTTTCTTTATTGCATCTGCTTTTGTATGATCCCTTATCTGGGGATGCACTAAGGAATATACTACTAAACTGAAGAATGGGGTCCAGCCTAGGGGTGCACTAATATGAGCTGGTTTGGACCACGCTGTTCTACCACAGTTTGCCAAAAGTTTTACATTGCTTGTGGCAAACTAATATACTTATGCAAATGCTCCCGTCGGGGTATATTCACACAGGGCGATATTGCTACCATAAACTGTGTATCCCAGACTCCTAGGACAGTGTCACATGTGACTCCTGAAGTTGTGATTGGCTGTCTGTCAGGCAGGATTCTCTACAGTTCAGGCTTGAGCAGACTGAAGAATTGATATTTTCTGTGGCAGTGCTACAAAGTTACAAGTGTCGTACAAATCACACTTTATAATTGAATAGTCACAAATACCAGCATTGAATGTTGCTGAGATATAAAGTACTCTTCACTTTATTATTATTTGATGAAACTTTTACACTTCGCTGTATTTTCTTCTCCCTGGAGTACAGTTATAATGACACATTCAGCCCCAGCGATGTTATTGAGATCATTTCTTATATGTTACCGCTAATAACTAACTATACAAAACACATCCTTCCCGTACAGCTTGTGGGGTGCAGTCATCAATCATTTCCAATGGGGGGCGCCATTAATGCTCTACTGGTAAATAGGAAGGTATTACCTACACTTATCATCACACACAGAGCTAATGCCTGCTAAGAGGATAGCACTGCCACTTTCTGGAACAGCCATTTAGGTAAGTAGGGAGTGGTAGGAACAGGACTGTAGACTTCTCTGCTGGAAGTGTGATAATTTAGCACAGAGGGTTTTATACATTAATATCATTTACCCTCCTGACGTTGCTGAGTGCAGGTGACATCAGCCGGAGGTTGATTCAGGTGACGAGAATTTCACACTACACCAACTTAAAAAAAATATATATATATTTATATACATTCTCTCTCTCTCTCTATATATATATATATATATATATATACACACACACACACACATACATACATACATACATATATATATTGAATCTATGGCTCTTTTGCCAATTATCGATAATTTATTTTTGATAGTAGGGTGTAAGCATTCGTCCAGACAAAAAGTGGAGGCTTGAATAAGCCCCTGATGCTTTACTTGCTGTCCTTCTTACATAAACTTTGCTTTTAGTTCTCCGAACCTCTGTGCTTGTATTTTTTGGGACTGTATTTAGATCTCTGACAGGTTGGATATGGGTAGGTATATTTACAAGGATAATACTCAGATTTCCTCTGCAAGTTTTCAGATTCCTCTGCGAAGATACAAATGAGGATTAATTCAAATAAATGGGGCTAATTTTCTGCCTTTCTGCTTTCCTGTAGCATGCTACTTATTCTTGTGGACATTTTCCAATGCATGTGAACAGGATTACAAAAGCCTCATTTACATGTATGGGATGTAGATTTCATGTGGATGCTCTTCACCTGATCACTCAGAGAATTTTCTCTTTTCATCTTGTTCTTGCATTCAATTACAAGGCAAATGACCATTCAACCCCAATTTAGTTTATAAATGTAACTTGAAATTTCCATTGGGTCAGATTTACAGTGAAAGAAATCTCTGAGCTTTGCCATAGGGGTTTATAGAGCCAGTTCATTCTGCAAATCAGGGGGCTTTGTGCTATACAGACTCCACAATGGGTCTTATCACATCTACCCCTGCTCTAGATGTCCCCTATACCTCCCTGCAAAATACAATTCCCCAACTCTCCTTACATAAAGGGATTTCATTAGTAAATATCTAATAACTTTGCTGGGTAGTACACTTACAAGCATGTGCCAGTGCAACTTTTATGTTGCTGACCATGGTACTGAAGGAAACCAAGTTTTATCATGACTCTGGTAAGCTCGATTTTGTGACCTGACCACTAACACCAATCCTACCTCTCCCCGGAAGTTCCTACCATAAATAAAAACTCAATGGCCACAGCAGCCAATTTATTAATAATTTAAAAAATTGGTGAGGTCCTCGAAGCTAAAAAAAAATCTAGTGATTTTTCCATGACATTGCCCCTCCGCTCCCAAACTTACGCCTAGCTATGTTCACCTGCTTAGTAGCACTGAGAAAACAAGGTAAGAGGTTGTCCTCCAATACCGTTAATGTGAACCCGATGTTCCATTGCCGAGTAGCACCCAAATCTCACCAGACCACCAACAAATAACTATCCAATAAAGGAAATCCACGTATTTAATAATCCCAATCCTGAATTCGAATGCAACTTCGAGGACCTACCAACACCTTTAAAACATTAAGGGAACTCAATGTAGAAAACCTGTCACGGGGCTGGATACGGGGCAAGAGTGGACCCACTGGACCGTGACGCCGAACTGTCCCTGAGCGAGCGCACCAGGTGGACCGACCCCTATACAGGGACCGTTTGGGAGCAGGCTCAGGAAGCTCAAACGTCACGGCGGCCAGGACCAGGGGTCAGCTCAAGAGGATGAGCAGCGGAGAGGAGGAGGAGAGATCCGGGGTAACCAGGGTCCAGGGAACGGAGGTAGTTGCGGACGGGTGAGGAGAGCAGCGGAAACCAGGCGGAAGCGGGGCACAGGAGGCTGAAAAAGGAAGACACAGGGAGGTTAGCAGGGAGACAATGGCTGATGCAGCTACAGGAGCCGGGAGAGCGAGCGAGAGCAGGAGCCAGCGAGCACAAGCAGGGCCTGAGCGCAGCGAGGAGAACTCAATAGTCAGGCGCCTCCCCTAAGGGAGGGCGGCCTGAAATACCTGCTGGTATCCCCCGATTGGCCAGGCGGAGGGTCAGGCTCAGGTCAGGCAGCGGGTGTCCATACGACAGAGCGCGCGGTCAGGCCCCCTGGCGCGTGCGCAGAGGCACAGTGCGCGCGGCCGAAGGCAGAGGAGGAACGCGCCAGAAGACTGCCCGCCGGAACGGAGGACGACTGGCGGTGCGCGCAGGGAGCGAGAGACCAGAGGAACCCGGGCCGGACGCCGACGCAGCAGCGGTGAGTATGGGGACGGCAGGGACAGTGGGACCCAAAGTAGCAGCGGTGCTAACAGTACCTCCTCCCTTACACCCCCCTCTACTGTGTCTGGAAAGGAACCTTTTAAGAATACGTGGAGCATTGATGTTCTCGGACGGTTCCCAAGACCTCTCCTCGGGACCGAAACCCTCCCAGTCGATGAGAAAAAATGTTTTACCCCTTACCCTTCTTGAGGCCAAAATATCTCTCACCTCAAAAACATCATCAGAGCTGACTGGTGGAGGAGAAGAGTTTGGAACTGGGTGGAAACGATTCAGGACAACTGGCTTATGGAGAGAGACGTGGAAGGTGTTGGGAACTCAGAGCGAGGCGGGCAACTCCAGCCGGTAGGACACGTTGTTGATGCGCCTGAGAATCTTGAAAGGCCCAATGTAGCGGGGTCCAAGCTTGTAAGATGGGAGCTTTAGCCTAATACACTTGGCCGACAGCCAAACTTGTTGTCCCGGGAGGTAAGTCAGGGAGTCCAAGCGCCTCTTGTCAGCATGTCTCTTCATGCGCTCCCCGGACTTCTTGAGAGCTTCTTTAGTCTCGGACCAGACCTTGGAGAATTCAATGGCCAGGGAATCCGCTGCAGGCACACCGGAAGCAGTGGATATCGGCAGTGGAATACCGGGATGCATCCCAAATACTACAAAAAATGGAGACTTAGCTGAGGACTCGCTGGAATGATTATTGTAGGAGAATTCTGCCCAGGGGAGAAGATGGACCCAGTTATCCTGGTGCGCTTTCGAGAACAGGCGTAAATATGAGGCTAGCACCTGATTGACACGTTCCACTTGCCCGTTAGACTGAGGATGGTAGGCGGAAGAAAAGTCCAATCTGACCTCCAGAAGTTTGCATAAGGCTCTCCAAAATCGAGAAGTGAATTGTACACCACGATCCGAGACAATATGCTGCGGGAAGCCGTGAAGGCGGAAGATATGCTGGATAAAAATCTTCACCAACTCTGGAGCAGAGGGCAGCGCTGGAAGAGGAACAAAATGGGCCATCTTAGAGAAGCGATCCACTGCCACCAGGATAGTCGTACATCCAGAAGATTTAGGCAAATCGGTGACGAAATCCAATGCTATATGTTGCCACGGAACCGAGGGGATCGGCAAAGGAAGCAGAAGACCGGAGGGTGGACGTCTAGGAACTTTGACCTTGGCACACGAGGAACAAGACGCCGTGAAGTCAATTACATCCTGACGAAGTGAAGGCCACCAATAAAAACGAGCAATGAAGTCCAGTGTCTTCTTGACTCCGACATGCCCGGAAAGTTTAGAGGAATGTCCCCAATGCAGCACCTCTCTTCTGTCCGCCTCAGAAACGTAGGTCTTGCCTGGAGGAGGAGTGATTAGACTCACAGGAGCCACCGTGATGATCTTAGCCGGATCGATGATGTGAGTCGGTTCCTCTACCAAATCTGGAGACTGCAGAGAACGGGAAAATGCATCAGCCTTGACGTTTTTAAACGCAGCTCAAAATCGAACCGGTCAAAAAAGAGAGACCATCGGGCTTGTCGGGGATTCAGTCTGTGGGCTGACTGGAGGTATGCCAAATTCTTGTGATCGGTAAAGATGGTAAACGGGTGGACCGCTCCCTCAAGAAGATAGCGCCACTCCTCCATGGCCAATTTTATGGCTAACAACTCGCGGTCCCCGATGGAGTAATTACACTCGGCAGGGGAGAAGGCCTTCGAGAAAAACCCACAGGTAACCAGTCGTCCGGAGGAAGATTGTTGAGAGAGAACTGCACCCGCTCCTGTGGATGAGGCATCGACCTCCAAAACGAATGGCTTGTTGGCCTTGGGTCGGTGGAGCACAGGGGCTGTTGCAAAGGCTTGTTTTAACCTGGAGAAGGCCTCTTCAGCCTCAGCTGGCCAGGACGAGGAGTTGGTGCCCTTGCGAGTAAGACTGGAAATGGGTTTGATGAGAGAAGAAAAATGTGGCACAAACTGACGATAATAATTGGCGAAGCCAAGAAACCGTTGAATCGCCTTGACCCCTACCGGACGAGGCCATTGAAGAATTGCCGACAATTTCTCAGGATCCATCTCCAGCCCAGAATCCGAAACAATGTAGCCTAAGAAGGGCAACGATGACTGCTCAAAGAGGCATTTCTCAAGCTTCGCGTAGAGGTGATTCTCTCGCAGGCGCTGCAGTACCAGACGAACACTCCTCCTGTGGGATACCAGATCCGGGGAAAAAATAAGGATGTCATCTAGGTACACGACCACGCAGGAGTACAGCAGATCTCGGAAGATGTCATTCACGAACTCCTGAAACACCGCGGGAGCATTGCAGAGGCCGAAGGGCATAACAAGATATTCATAATGCCCATCCCGGGTGTTAAAGGCCGTTTTCCATTCGTCACCGGAGCGGATGCGAACGAGGT
The DNA here is from genome assembly GCF_039654945.1 of Dendrobates tinctorius. Taxonomy (NCBI): domain Eukaryota; kingdom Metazoa; phylum Chordata; class Amphibia; order Anura; family Dendrobatidae; genus Dendrobates; species Dendrobates tinctorius. The sequence goes on from NW_027361754.1 coordinate 6,598,099, forward strand.
TGTAGGCTCTGCGCAGATCCAACTTCGAGAAGATGCGGGCTCCACGTAAGCGGTCAAAGAGCTCAGGAATGAGAGGCAAGGGGTATTTATTCTTTATCGTGATATCGTTTAATCCTCGGAAATCGATGCACGGGCGGAGCGAACCGTCCTTCTTTTTCACAAAGAAGAATCCGGCGCCGGCTGGGGAAGAAGACTTCCGTATGAACCCTCTGGCAAGGTTATCACGAATGTACTCGGACATGGCAGTAGTCTCCGCTGGAGAGAGAGGATAAATTCGACCCCTGGGCGGAGTAGCCCACGGCTGTAGGTCAATAGGACAATCATACGGGCGATGCGGGGGAAGTGTCTCTGCCTCTTTCTTATCAAAGACGTCCGAAAACGACCAGTAAGCGGCAGGCAAGCCTGCAGGACCCGAGGAAACTGGATGAGGAGTGACAGGGAGGACGGGAGCTAGGCACCTTTCTTGGCAAGGGTGCCCCCAGCGGAGAACTTCACCGGAACGCCAATCCAATATGGGTTCATGTGTCCTAAGCCGGGGAGGCCAAGTAGCAGAGCGTGGGACAGGTTGGGTAGGACATAGAACGAGATCAGCTCCTGGTGCAATGCCCCGATGCGGAGACGCACCTCTTCCGTAACCAGAGACACCGACACTTGTAAAGGTCTCCCGTCAACCGAGGCGATAACCCGTGGAGTCCTCAGGGTAATAACGGGAATCTGGTACTTCTTCACCTCCTTCAACCGGATGAAGTTCCCCGCCGCGCCCGAGTCCACGTAGGCCACCTCCGAACCACGTCTCTGACCATAAACCAGCTGCACAGAAAGAGTAAGAGGATGAGAGGAGTGAGACACACCTAGGACAGCCTCTCTTACCTGGCCTAGGTGGAGGAGTTCCCCGGCCTCTCAGGACAAGAACGCAGGAAGTGAGACGCGCTGCCGCAATACAAACATAAGCCATCTGTCAATTTCTCCCTCCGGCGCTGTTCCGCTAACTTGACCCGATCTACTTGCATCGGCTCTGGCGCCGGACAGGAGGACGACCCAAGGGAACGTGGACTGGATGGCCTGTGGAGAGAAGCAGAAGGTCTAAGCGGTCTCCTCTCCCTAGCGGCCTCGCGGGCGCGTTCCTGAAACCGGAGGTCAATCCGAGTAGCCAAGGAAATGAGATCCTCTAAGGTAGCCAGGGTATCACGTCCTGCCAATTCATCCTTAATCTTGCCCGAGAGACCACGCCAGAAGGCCCCGACCAGAGCCTCATTATTCCACCCCAACTCAGAGGCCAAGGTGCGGAACCGGATGGCGTATTGTCCGACCGTAAGAGAACCCTGAGTGAGGCAGAAAAGAGACTCTGTAGCGGAAGCCAACCGGCCGGGATCATCAAAAACTTTCCGAAAAGTGTCCGTGAAGATCTGGAGACTAGAGACTATGGGGTCGTCCCGCTCCCACAGGGGATTCACCCAAGAGAGGGCCTCTCCCTCCAAATGGGACACAATGAAGGCCACCTTGGCCCGGTCAGTGGGATACTGCTGGGGCAGGAGTTCAAAATGCAACCTGCACTGATTCAAAAAACCCCTGCACAGCTTAGGGTCGCCGCCATACCGTGGCGGTTTTCCAAGCCTAGGGGACGGGACAGGATCTGGGCTGCGAGACGGCTCGCGTGCGGCTGCAGACTGAAGGGAGAGCAGCCGATCGTCGACCGAAGTCATATAGGACAGAATATGGGCCTGGGTATCTCGCTGTTGACCCAGCTCCTGCTGGAGACTGGCCAATTGGGAAGCGTTACTGGGATGTGCGGCCTGCAAGGCCGAGAGGCGGGAGTCCATAGTCTTCATAAAAGACATTATACGGGTCTGGTTTTCCCGTAGGAACACTAGCTCCTTTTGGGCGGCAGCCCCGACGGGGTCCATGGCCTGACTATTCTGTCACGGGGCTGGATACGGGGGCAAGAGTGGACCCACTGGACTGTGACGCCGAACTCTCCCTGAGCGAGCGCACCAGGTGGACCGACCCCTATACAGGGACCGTTTGGGAGCAGGCTCAGGAAGCTCAAACGTCATGGCGGCCAGGACCAGGGGTCGGCTCAAGAGGATGAGCAGCGGAGAGGAGGAGGAGAGATCCGGGGTAACCAGGGTCCAGGGAACGGAGGTAGATGCGGATGGGTGAGGAGAGCAGCGGAAACTAGGCGGAAGCGGGGCACAGGAGGCTGAAAAAGGAAGACACAGGGAGGTTAGCAGGGAGACAATGGCTGACGCAGCTACAGGAGCCAGGAGAGCGAGCAAGAGCAGGAGCCAGCGAGCGCAAGCAGGGCCTGAGCGCAGCGAGGAGAACTCGATAGTCAGGCGCCTCCCCTAAGGGAGGGCGGCCTGAAATACCTGCTGGTATCCCCCGATTGGCCAGGCGGAGGGTCAGGCTCAGGTCAGGCAGCGGGCGTCCATACGACAGAGCGCGCGGTCAGGCCCCCCGGCGCGTGCGCAGAGGCACAGTGCGCGCGGCCGAAGGCAGAGGAGGAACGCGCCGAGAAGACCGCCCGCCGGAACGGAGGACGACTGGCGGTGCGCGCAGGGAGCGGGAGACCAGAGGAACCCGGGCCGGACGCCGACGCAGCAGCGGTGAGTATGGGGACGGCAGGGACAGTGGGACCCGAAGTAGCAGCGGTGCTAACAAAACCTCAGACTCACAAAGAGTCATCCAACCACGCTCAGGAGAGGAAAAAACCCCGTGGAGGAAACCTCTAGGGAACCATGGCTGAAGGATCGCCCTTCCCTTGGGCTTAGAAGATAGATAAAATAACTCTTCATAGCAATGGTATCATTCGAATATGGTAGCGCCACCAATGATCGCCACTGTGACCTGGAATTTCTTCTTTTTCTTAGTGAGCGTGAGTGGGACTTTGCTGTCCAGTGGTCTGAGATCAAAGAGGGCCACTCAACCGCTGTCAGTCCTATTTATACTTATTTCCCCGAGTCCCCCCTATAACCTATGTCATTTCCTCCCTGCCTTCAGATCATTATCCCTTCAGATCACCTTTTGTCCCCCTCCCCACTCTTCACCCACTATCTTCTCCCATATGGTCAGTCACTCCCTTCCAGAATCATGTCAGCCTCCCCCTATCCCTGCGTGAAGGGTCCGGCTGATGCTTAACATGCAGGAGCTCTGCACTTGCACCCCCAGAACAAACTGCATCTGCACCCCCAGAAGTCCAGGAACAAACTGCGCCTTCACCCCAGGACAAACTGCGTCTGCACCCACAGGATCCCAGAAACATACTCTGCCTGCACACCCAGGAGAAAGTGCGTCTGCACACCAAGGAACAAACTGTGCCTGCACCCTGAGGACCCCAGGAACAAACTGCACCATCACCCCAGAAACAAACTGGGCATTTATTCCCAGGGGCAAACTGTGACTGCACCCTCAGAAACAAGCTGTACCAGTATCCCAAGAAACAAACCGCACTTTCACCCACAGGAAGAAAACTGCATCTGCACCCTGAGGACAAACTGCACCTGCATCCCCAAGAACTAACTGTACCGGAACCCCCAAGATCAAAATGCCTGAATCCCCAGAAACTGCGCCTTCACCCCCCAGGAAGAAAACTGCCCCTGCATCCACCATGAACAAACTGCACCTGCACCCAAGGAATGAAATGCTGGCACACATGAATGGCAGAGGTTAACATGACAACTTCAAACAGTGCTTCTAACTGTCAATAATATCAACGGGAGGCTTTGGGGACTTTAGACGACTGTAAAATGCATCATTGGAATGGGGATCTCTGGAACAATACATCAAAGTGAAGCAGCCAGTGCATGTAATAACGTTGTGAAAGCATCAAAGATCCTGTTGTTTGTTTATCTCTGTGAAGTTAGTCCAACTTTGAAACATCACTAATCCCACCAAATGAATAGTAGGAAAAAGAAGAGATCCCAAATCATAAAAAGCAATTTTATTTAATCAATTTAAAACACATAAAAAAGCAAAATGCTGTGTGGGACACCACAAAATTATCACTAATATACAAAGGAGAATGATCTCCATAATGTGTCAACTTGCAAAACAAAGGTTTACTGGAAAAATGAATATGAAATATATATGTTTGTGAAAACATCCGTACAATAACTCCCACTGGAATAATAGGTGTAAACATAAATATCAAATTAAACCTCAACACATATCCCACCATAGGAAACTCCCTTACCAATGATTAAGTGCTCCAAAGAATATATATCAAATCACCCAATGACCCACACCTCCCTCTGAATGAAAATAATAACCAGAACCTGAGGTGCATATCCAAAAGCCTCCCCTAGGTAAGAGACGGCATGTGGTGAATGACAAGCACTGAATGCAAAATATCACAATCTATAGCCCAATAAAACGCAAAATAAAGGAGGGAAATTATTGCCTAAGTGACGGTGGTGGTAAGCGTGGTGTCCCCTTACCCTGACGCGCGTTTCGCTCCTGCTTCTTCCGAGGGCGTGCCACATGTCTGTCTCTGCGGGTGAGCTCAGGCACTGATGCACGCATAGTGGACATGGGATTTCTTGAAATCCAATGCACGCATAGTGGACATGGGATTTCTTGAAATCCCATCCATTATGCTGTAACAGCTGGACGCTGCAGGTTGGATGCTGCGGTTGTACGCAGCGTTTACTAACCGTGAGAACATACCACAATATATCTGCAAACAGGAAATCACTTTTTTCCTTCTCAGAAGTCAACTTTCAATTAGCTTTATTTCAAGTGACAAAAAAACGCATGCAATGAAAAAACGCATCAAAAACGTATGCAGAAAAAAGCATCAAAAACGCAGGTGACCTACCAGTGACCTCAGATGCAGATTTCACCTGTGTCAAATTCTGAGCAAATACTGAGCCATTCCTGATCATGTGCACATAACCAGGGTGAAATTTATCTTGTGGAGGCTCGCGTCTCCTCAAGATAAATTGACATGCTGCAGTCTGGAAAGACGTGCCGCATGTCCGTCTCCGCAGGGAAGCCACAGACGTCGGTCCATGCATAGTGGGCATGGGTTTTCTTGAAATCCCATCCACTATGCTGTTACATTTGGACGCTGCGGATGCATTTACTGATACTGGGAACATACTAGTCATTTTTGGGTGCTCCAGACGGCGTAGACTTTATCTGAGAGCAAACCATTCATGCAAGAGCGAATGAATTTCTGCTAAATCTCCATTCCATGACTTATTAAGTACCAAATGCAAAACCGAGAACTGTTAACGGACGGAGTATAATAATTGTGCAGATTGAGAAAGGTCAGCGTCTCGGGCTGACGTGTGTGTAAATGAACATGGTTCCAGTGTAAATGAAGCAATGAGGAAATTGATTCTGTTTCAGCGACTGTAATAATAAGCGGGGGTCCAATTTATCTGCCGTGTATTTTTTGCAATTACGACTCGCATAATTATTAAATTTCTAAAAATAATTGTCACGGTGCCTGGTTTCACCACAACCTATGGATTTCTCTACCGTTTTGTCTTTTTTTTATTTTCTATCTCCGCTCTAATGAAGAGAGGTGTAGAGGTGATGGCACCAGAATCAGCCATTACGCCGTCTCGCCTGACTCCTTGGCTTTGATATTAAGCAGCTTGCGTCCCCGACATTAATACGACTTCTTATTTTGTTTACTGAAGATCGTTTTTTAGATGATAAAAGCGCATTGCAGTCAGGTCCTCCAGAGAACAGCAGCCGCCTGAAATCAGACCACAACCAAAGCAAAATAATTAGCGAGAAAGCACAAAAAACAAAGCGGCTTGAGAGAGGGAGGTTACGGAAACTTGGTTTCTTACAATTCAGCATCTAAGGCATGGATTAAAGAAAACACGAATTGAGCCAGGGTGCTCTGTTATTAATATCTCCCGCAGGACCTCAACATGCTCTTACCTTTCCCAGACTCTTGACGAGATAAAGCTTTATGAAATATCTGAGGAATACCGGCTGGTAGACAAGCTCCACGCAGTGGGACTCTTTAGATGCAGGCAATTTAATGCCAGTTTTTTCATCACATTTAATCGGGAGATCGACATTTATTTTTCCCCATAATCTAATTTTTGTTTTAGTGGTGGAAACAGAAGGTTATGAAAAAGGAACATTGTAAATAGAGGGAGGAACATTGTAAATAGAGGGAGGAATCTCGCCGAGTTCCCATACCATCTGTGCCAGGCCTTCTGCTTGTCTGCAAGTTACGTAAATGGTCTCCAAGCAAGAATAACTGCAGTATTGTTCAGATTTTCCTCCGGTAGAGAATTCTAGAATGTCCTTGATAAAAACTGCGCAGTGTCGCTCTCTGCTGCCTTTCATGGAAGACAACACATAGATGTGATTGTGATGTTCTGCTTCCTGCTTGGATGTATACATGTCAGACTATGGGCTTTTGTAATCTAATACAAGGCTGGAATGACAGGGCTGGGACTCCTTTATAGAGACTACAGGTGAAGCCGAAATCTACCTTCACTGCAGCATTTTTTTGGCAATTCCTAAAACCTGCATAATTCATCCTCTATGCGACTCTTATGGTGGTGATTGTAGAGAATTACTTGATACCCTTTTGCTCGTCACTGTATAATACATGGTCACCTATTTATGTGAATAGGTAGCAAGTAATAACGCTTTCTCCTGTAGTCATTACACCCAGAATTTCAACACTCGGACGTGTAACTGTGATTTCAGTCTGAAAGGGAAAAGCCCTTTTAATATGGTTTTGTACACTAATCTCTATGTAGAAATAGGAAGCTTTTTTTCCCTGCATGAGTCATCATTAGAACAACAATCCTACATCACTGCAAAAGTCCCTGGCATGGGGCGGAGAGAGCAGCTGGATCAGGAGTTGAAGAAAGGGATGAGTCATACAAGGAAAATACACTTATCCTTTGTACATAGAACAGAGAAATTAGAAAAGAGAAGAATGAGTTAAGTAGAGGGGAAAATAAGATATTGATGACTGCAGTTAACAGGATATAAACTTAGATGGTAGCACTTCTTTAACAATGAAAACCTAGACTTGTCTTATTACTATGTTCTCACTTTGTGGCAGTCTGTGTCATGAAGCTGGAACAGCCCAGCAAAAAAGGCGCCCACTTTTTATTGAGAATTACGGCAGATTTTCGAAGTGGATTTCAGGCACGAAAGTGGTACAGATAAAGCATATTTGTGCCTCACTTATCCTTACCCAGAAACAGTACTGTAAATCCACTCGTTTTTTTTTCTGCATTGCTCTCAAGACAGCAGCAATAAATAATAACGGGTATGGGCACCTTTCAAGGTAAAAAGTTGCCCTGTACTTCAACTTCTAAAATGACACAATTGCTATGTGTTTTACTATGGCTCATGTGCTGCACTTTATTTTTCATCTACGTCTGGTCAGACTGAGTGCAGACACTTCTCGGGTAGTGTCTTAGGCAGCAGTCGCTGAACCACTGAGTCATGTAAGTCACTGCCATGAACAATCATTTCACACACATTTTTTACCATGCTTCTTGAGTACCATGGGGACTTGTGTTGTGAATTCGCTTTCTGGCCTACCTCTGGTTACTAGTGAAGGTAGTGTAGCTGGTTATATTGACAGAGGGGTCGCGAGTTCTCTTTCCGGGCTCCCTCTGGTGGTTACTGGAGGTAATTGAGCTGATCTAATTAACAGAGGCCTGCCACCTGATAATGAGGAGGATGACTGGAGATCTGGAGTTTCTGACTGGATTTAAGATAGCCGACTCCCTCTATCCCTGCTGGTGATTTTTTTCCTGCCTCCTGAGGTCTTAGTTTCCAGCTCAGTCCCTGCATGCTCAGCTAAGTGTTCTTTTGCTATTGTTCACATTTGATCTGGTTTTGTCTATTTCAGTTTTGTGTGTTCAGCCAGCTATGGCTGGGGCTGTGCTGATTTTCCATCCTTATGTTACTGCTTGTGCCAGTTTGTTTTTGTCCCTTATTAGATTGGCCTCTTTTTGCTCTGCTTTCAGAATATACCAGAGTGTTGATATAGAGGGCGAAGTCTAGTGACTTCAGTATTTTTCTATCAGACGTGTTGGGCATTTTTTGCAGGGTTTTTTGCGTGATTGCAGACAGAGTATTTCCTTTCCTGTCTAGTTAGTGTGGGCCCCATCATTTGCTAAGTCTATTTTCCTACCTGCATTTGTGTTTTCATCTTGTCTCACTGACAGTATATGATTGGGGGCTAGCTATTCCTTTGGGGTCTGCTGTGGGGCAGTTTAGATTTCCCCTTTCTTGCTTTAGGCTTATTTAGTTCTCTGGCTGTGTCGAGGCGTCTAGGATCATCATAGGTACACTCCACGGCTACTGCTAGTTGTGTGGATAGGATCAGGGGTCTGCAATCTGCTTAGTTACCAACCTCTCTGGTTTTCTGTGGCTTAGCTTGGTCTTGCTTTCCTCCTTGGTGACCCAATCATAACAGTCTTGCCTTAAGGTGTGGGATTTTGGTCACATTTTCACCCAACCAGAACCTGCTTTGTGAGACTCTACCTTACCAGTTATGTGGGATAAGGCAACCAGGCACCATGCTTGTGCATGACCTCAGTGATACTGGGTCCCTAGAGTGGATGCTGTCCTCTGAACCCTACAGGACACAGCAATGTGATACAAACAGACAATGCAAGAAAATGGCACCATACCACCATGGACCGAACATCAATAAGGTCTTGCCTATACAGACACGTTTATAAGGGCTGCTCAGAATTAGAAAATCATCTGCTTTCTTCCAGAAACAGCTCCACTCTTGTCCAGAGGTTTTGTCTGGTATTACAGCTGGAGCTATTGTACAATACCACAAATGACCAGCGTACAGGTGTAGAACTGTTCCTGAAAGAAAACAATCAAGTTTTTCTAATTCTTTACACCTTCTTTTTAGAGGAAAATAAAAGTTTACAATATGTATATAACAACTTTTCTACTTTTTCCAGACCTCATGTTGAATGTCCCATCAACCTACTGTATAATTTTAGTTTAGAAATCCAGCTGATGTGTCCAGTCCTTTTCCAAATAACCTGCCATGTAATGTGCAATCACAATGGGAATCTCCAATATTCGCCTCCTTTTCTACTGAAATATGCACGTTCCTTTATTTTTCTTTTTTGTATGTGAAAAGTCCAGAATGTCTAAAATCGCATTTACCAATACTAGAAAAGAAAACGGTTCAGCCATCGCTCCAGGAAACAGAAGACTGAGAACAATGCATTGTGTAGTTTTTTACAAAACCAAGGTTACAGGGAGCAAAGCTGAAAGATTAATAAAGACAGGATCTAAATGTAAGAAAATAAGCAAAAGGAGAAATGGTAATTATAGCAACTCATGTGGAAATGACTGATATGTAAGAGTCTAATCTCTGCCACACCGAGAGGGAATTGTAAAAGTCCAAAACAAATCTAAAAACCATCTGAATGATGGCGGCACGTTCAGCTGCAGCAAATGACTAAAACTTCCTGCTGCACATGTCGTATCAACAAATTTTACATAAATCAATGGCACAAAGGAATTTAAGAAACTTTGTAATATTTCTTATCAGAGAAATTTTTCTTCATTCTCTACTCAGTAGCCAATTCGTCTCCTACCGTAGCCTCCTGAACTCATTATTTACGCTGAAAAACTGCGAAAATCTGTCCTACTTAAGGCACAAGGGTCTCAGCTCAATGAGAAATCAGATTACTGTTGCCTATTGAAGTCTATGGAGATCAAGTGGGTAGTAGTAAGGAGGAGCAGAGTTATAGAGGTACGGAGACACAAAGATCATGCTGCTGCTTTTTATTAACTGTTCATCTCATCCTAGTATTGGATTCGCAGCTACAATAGTAAGTACTCCTGTATAATGTCCATTATGCTTCTACTATCTTGTCAGAGGGGAGGATGAATGAAGTGCTCAGCGAGCAATCAAGGGGCAATCAGACAGGCAATTCCTGCTGCAGCTTTTAGTAACTGTTATATCTCACTCCAGAGCTGGATTCACAGCTACACTGCGCAGTATTGCTGTTCAGTGCCCCCCCAAAACATTGCTGCTTCTGAATGTGCAATATAGAGACAGGAGAGAAGGAATATCTCATGTCTGTGTGTGCTGTGTATGGGAGACATCAGGGCTGCAAGTCTACACCGACTAGCTGAAAGACAACTGAAAATTAGAGCTAGAGCTTGTTGAGGGGAAAACTGGTGAAAAATGCAGGAAACAAGTCATATAATGACCAGAAATAGTTTTACTCCTCACACAGGGCAGCATATTCTAAGCAGTCACCTGAAATAACAGGGACTGTACATTTTTACTTGATTAGGTAAGACACAAGATCCATAAGAAACTGCTAATGATTAGTAGTTTGAGCAATGCTGATTGGCTGCCAGAGCTCACCGCGCAAAACCTATTTTTTTTTTTTAATATCAGTTTAATAATGTTTTGATTTCAGTTTTTTCACTCTGGTAGCAGAAGTTTTATTAGACTCCAAGGAAGAAATGCGCTGACTGGGTTTATTTCTTTTTCCTTTTTTCCGACAACAGTCTAGTCTAGAGAATTCCCTCTGTCACCAGGGTAAATATTGCTTTTAATGAACTCTCTTGTTGATATGCGACTTTGAAGGATCGGAGCTTGATCTTGGCTGCACAGCTCATGCAGTGTTTGCAGAATAGCAGATCAGGTCTTCAGACAAATTTCATCTCGCTGGTGAGCAGAGAAACCTGGATGAACAACCAGAAAACAAGAGAACTGTGTTCTGTTAAAGGGAATGCCAGAAATATGTATTAGTAGGCCACGTTACAGACTTAATTGGCTATTCTGCTCTATGAACCTTGATGAAATTTTACAAGTAATATTTATACATGTAGCATAGCTGATTTTACATGTAAAAATATGGACAACTTCAGAGAGGTGGATTCACTAAGCCACAGATCATGGTGAACAAATGGACTGTGAGCGATGGTTCAGCCGGATGGGCCTGTCGGATAGCACATGCAACAGCGATGATCAGAATAGGAGACAATTAAGTGTAGCAGTGAAAAGGAGAAAAATCCAGCGAGCCAAGTTTGAAGTACGTAAAAAATCTTTTTCTTTATTTCAAACGTAGATTAAAAATATTTATCCATAGCAGCATATTATGAATATAGGCAGAGATGGGAAAAATTACTGCTGTAAAGCGCACGGCAAGACACGTTTCGGCTAGACCTTTATCATTGCCAAGTATTGTTGGCAAGAGCTCCTGTCATTTATCCGTTGCTGAGAGCCTATACAGTATAGCAGCTTATCTTTTGAACCAACCGGGTAAGCTGGCATTTTTTCTTTTTTAAGTGTAGCAGGACACACAAAAAAAACAGTCATTAACTCCATATCAGCATGGGTTTTTGAGGAATCGCTCCTGTCAAACCAATCTACCGTATATACTCGAGTATAAGCCGACCCGAGTATAAGCCGACCCCCCTAATTTTGCCACAAAAAACTGGGAGAACTTATTGACTCGAGTATAAGCCTAGGGTGGGAAATGCTCCATAGATTATTCCCCCATATGCTGACCCCATAAGAAGCTCCATAGATTGTTCCCCCATATGCTGACCCCAGAAGAAGCTCCAGATTATTCCCCCATATGCTGCCCCCATAAGAAGCTCCATAGATTGTTCCCCCATATGCTGACCCCAGAAGAAGCTCCAGATTATTCCCCCATATGCTGCCCCCATAAGAAGCTCCATAGATTGTTCCCCCATATGCTGCCCCCATGCTGCTGCTGCTGCATGTAAAAATAAAAAAAGACATACTCACCTCTCTGTCGCTGGGTGTCAGGTGCCGGTGTCACTGCTGGCACCTGAGATACTCACCTGTCCTGCGTCCATGGCTGCTCACCGCTATCTGCCACGTCATCAGTCAGTGACGTTCAGACTGCAGGGGGCGCAGCGCGCACTAACCACGTCACCGCGCCCTCTGCTGTCTGAAGTCACTGACCGATGACAGACAGCAGCAAGCAGCCATGGACGCAGGACAGGTGAGTATCGCTATACTTACCCATCCTGATGCTGTGTCTTGAGCCCCCAGCTTCTCCGCGCTCTCTCTTCCTGCCTTCAGCGGTCAGGTGGTACCGCTCATTAAAACTCATGAATATGCGCATATTCATGAGTTTTAATGAGCGGCACCACGTGACCGCTGAAGGCAGGAAGAGAGAGCACTGGGGAGAAACTGGGGGCTCAAGACACAGCGTCAGGACTGGTAAGTATGACCTGACACCCCCGCCCCCCCTCCCCCTCTGACCCTCTTTGTATATGACTCGAATATAAGACGAGAGGGGGACTTTCAGCCCAATTTTTTGGGCTGAAAATCTCGGCTTATATTCGAGTATATACGGTAATCAGTTTTTATAAGAGGTAAGCTATAGACTGGACCAAGGTGAGTCATTGGACATGGTATATCTTGATTTTTCCAAAACGTTTGATACCATGCCACACAAGAGGTGGGTACACAAAATGAGAATGCTGGTTCTGGGGGAAAATGTGTGTAAATGGGTAAGTAACTGGCTTAGTGATAGAAAGCAAAGGGTGGTTATAAATGGTATATTCTCTAACTGGGTTGCTGTGACCTATTCTCTTCAACATATTTATTAACAATCTGGTAGAAGGTTTACACAGTGAAATATCGATATTTGCAGATGATATAAAACTATGTAAAGCAGTTGATGCAAGAGAAGATAGTATTCTGCTACAGATGGCTCTGAATAAGTTGGAAACTTGGGCCGAAAGATGGAAGATGCGGTTTAACAATGATAAATGTAAGGTTATACACATGGGTAGAGTTGAGCGACTTTTGTTTTTTTAAGGTCGAGTTTCGTTTCATGAAACCCGACTTTTCCAAATGTCGGGTCGAGCAAAATCGGCCGACTATAGGGAAAAGTCGGGGGTCCAGCCGTAACACGAAACCCAATGTAAGTCAATGGGGAATTAAAGTCGTCAGTGAGAAGAGGACAGGAAACACACCTACAGTGCCCATTTGAATGCCAAAAGCATCAGTTCTTATTACTTAAGCTTGTCAACCTTAATTTACTTCATAATACTAGTTACGTACTGAAAAATGGGGGTTATTTGGCTACAGTTGTGGGGGGGTAGGGCTGGCTCCAGGTTTTCGTGGGCCCAGGGCCAAAGAGCGCCCCTTTAACACATACCAAAACTCATGATGCTCCGATACGGCAGAGAAATAGCAGTATAGTACAATGAAAAATACTTCACTTCTTACATCTCATGACTGATATCCATTTTAAATTCTCCAATACCTCCAAAAACAGACAGTATATAACTCCATACAATATTATGGCCAGCGCTTAGTGCGCTATACAGAGTAATGAGGCCCATATATTTCTCCATATGGAATCATTGATCCCATATAATGTTTCAAACCGTATATGATGAGCTCCACATAATGCTATAGTATATGTTGGTCCCAATGGATGAAGCTCCACTGGCTTATGGGCCCAAATAATGCTCCATATATAATGGGCCCCATTTCTACTGCTCTTGTGTATAATGGGCCCTGTAAATGCTGCTCCAGTGTCCAATGTCCACCTTTGGAATGCTCCAGTGTATGGTGGGCCCCATATATCATTCACCAGAGTATAGTGCTCCCCAAAAATTGCTGTCCCAACATTGAAAACAATTACATAAGTCTCGCTAGGGAATCCCTGCACTACTCTGAACTCCTTGTCGTCCCCATCTTCCATCTCACTGCACTTGGCTGTTTAGGCCCTCCCACCGGCAGAGACACTTTTGCGTACTATGCGGTGCCCTGTGCCAGTGCCATCACCCATGAGTATGTCCCCCCACCTGCTCAAGGAACCTGCACTTTCATCTGCACCTTCCTCTTTGTCACCGTGTAAGGTGGTATAGTATGTGGGAAGGGGAACCTGAGTTTCCTATGGGTCAGATTCTGGCAGTGTAGAGTGCGAGGGGAATGTAGTGGTCTGGGTCAATGTACCAGCAGCATCATCCAGCAGTGGCTGGGCCTCAGTGCACTTGTGGCGTCCCCAAATGTACGGTCGCCACTGTGGCATTACCTTCCTCCTAGGGAGTGTGTTGTCGAGCTTGGGAGCAACGAAGGATCTCTCTAGCAGTGAAACCAACACACAACACATTTCCCACTCCAGGCTAGCAGGGATGACCTCTGAACCTGACTGCTGAGGAGCTGCTCTCTGTGGTCGGGAGGAGGTAAGTTAGGGCACTCTGTGCAGGGAAGGGGAAGTGTGTGGACGTGAGAAGGGGAGATGGAGGATGAGCAGAGTTAAGGCTCACTCCTAGCTGGAGCGCATGGTCCCGATTCCGGTCTCCGAGTTTGTAGGGACACTGACGTTCCTGCAGCAGAAACCGGGGGAAGTAGCAGCTATAAATGCTCTGTACCCAACTAAGGCTCGGAGGCCCCAGCATCGACGTGTGGGAGCCAGAAGGAAAAGGCTACAGCTGTCTGCCATACAAGTAAAGTCTGAGGAACATCTGTTAGACAGGAGGCGCTTCAGTGAACCACGGTCATGTGAGTGCTTCCCCCACAAGCGCTAGAAAGGAGACGTTCAGGAAGGTACATGTTGGCGGAGTGTTGGAAGGGAGCTTTCCATTTTGGTCCCGGAGGTTGGCTGAGGTCCTGACCCGGAGGACACAGCACGGAGGCAGGCATCTGTGTAACCTGCAGACTGTGAGTAAAGCTTTGGAACTGCACGCTCTGGAGTCCTACAGTTATTCCAGCAGCGCTACATTTGGGTACCAGCACCTACACTGCCTGTGCCTTTCCCCCATCACTACATCTACACTTCCCTGGGACTCCAGCTCCACCTGTGGGGAGCTTCACCATCTTTGCTGCACAACACCATCAGTCCCAGAGGATCTGCATGCAGCGTCGGCCTAACATCTATGTTGCCGAACACCACAGGTGGCGTCAAACTATCTATATAAACTGTTTACCATTATACCACGCCATTTACATGGGCGCCCAGGGCCACCGTCTGGGTCACCGCTGCTGTGACACATCCCACTGACACCGGCCCGGTACCGAGTACCCCACAGCCCTGGGAGGACGACCCATATGCCGACTGCTGATCAGGCGGCGTTATTCCCACGAACCTCCAAACAGCGTCCATGAAGGCAAAGTTTTTGGTTTCCGGAGGCAGTATGATTGCAAAGCTGAACCTTAAAGGAATGTCCAAAAGGGCACCACCAGGAGTGGAGCCTGTGGCTTAATTGGACTCCACCCGGGAAACCACAACCATGCCACCTAAAGAAAAGATGCACAATTTGAAAGCTTTGTCGATTCTGTGTGTGGTGTGGTATGTGTGTTTGTAGTTGTGCTAGCGATTTCTCAGCTTTATTCCGTTAACAACCGAGACTCCGGCAGGCCCCCGCAGTACCCGTCAAGCTTACTAGAGGGATACGCGAGGCTCTGGCACGTGAGATCGAGCAATAACAGGTCTAGCATTCCCGTACATGTCCAGGGCTGCATGCACGCTACACTGAAAGGACCAGCTTTTGTCGCTTACAGGTGCAGATAACCTGCTGAACTCCGTTAGTGATGGGGATCTGGGATTCAGATTATTCCCCGCGGACAATGATTTCCCAGTAAGTTCAGGTCCACCGCAATTCCGGAGTTAGGCCTAACCGTCATTCCTGAAAAAATTACGTGTCCAAACCACAGGTGCTGTAGCTTGCTTAACAGCTCGGCAGCCGTTCTCAGGCCCAGTATGGATTCAACAACATTGTAGAAAGTTGATAAAGGGTTCAGTTTCACCGGATAACACGTATATATGAAGCCTAGTTTACCCATTAAAAATATATGTCTATAGATCAGGAGGCAGGCACAGATGTTCTCAGGCCCAGTATGGATTTGACCAGATTGTACAAAGTTGAGAAAGGGTACTTTATCACTGGATAGCAGGTATATATAGCATAGTTTAAGCATGTAAAATCTCTGTGTTCTCAGTATGGATTACACAGCAATCTAAAAAGTGGAAAAAAGGAAATGCATTTGAGGTGTACACAGCTATATACTTTTGGTGTTATTTTTAAATCTTCATATATATTTCTGTCTCAGTAATACAGTCCAGCCTCTCCGCAATAGGAAATGAGATGCATACAATTACTGACATAAAGGCTAGTGATTGCAGAAATCACTATTCACGGGAAAAACTTCCGTCACAATTCTCATAGGCGATGCTGACCCTCAATTAATTTGTGTGTTGAGACAGTGAAAACATTTTTTTGTGAATAAAGTCTTTCTGTATCGCACTTCCGTTGATTCCATCACTGTTACTCATCTCAATCAAATTTTTATCACAGGGAGCGATGTAAACATGGTGCTCACTGGCTTTCATGATCTGTCACGTAACTTTGGAGTGCAAAAGACAGAAGACACAGGCCGTAGGCGATTCTATTTGATTGGCATGAGAGGGCACATTTTAAAATGTGCGCCGGAATGTCACACGTTTGTGAGTAGGAAAACTGTGAAAGCTGATGATAAACCACCACTGCATGTCATTGTGAGTCGACGTCCATAAGAAATGGAAGCCATTGATCATCTGGAGCTAGAGCCCGGCCAGCAGGACAGGGCATAGCTACATCTTAACCATCATCTTTCAGTTCAATCAATTTGTAGTGGAACTCCCAGTGAAGGATTTGACAGCCCAGACTACACAGCGGAGGAGCAGGGAGAGGTAAACATTGCAAATGCTGGGGCCCTGCCCAAACAAGGGGGGCACACTTGTGGGCGTCGGTACTGGCACTGGGCCCCTCATAGCATGGCGGTGTGTCTGACGGCGGGTGTGCACCACCACCGTCAGAGACACTTGATTGCACTATGAGGGACCCTGTGCCAGTGCCCACGCCCAAGAGTCGGCCTACTCACCTGTCCATGGCAACGGCACTCGCACGGTTTCGTGCGATAGGTGGTGACCCCGGCCATGGAAGGGGGGGCAGCCCAGTTAGGGCGGTTTACAAAGTGGCATATGTTGATGTGGGACATTCAGCTGCTGCAAAAGGTGAAATAGGTCAAGTTCGCGGAATAGGAGGAGGACCAAAGCAAGCCATTTTTCTGGCAACCTATGTGTCATCAAGGGAAGGTGGGACAAAATCCTTGGAAACCCATGCATGGTTCATTTTAATGAAGGTTAGATCATCCACATTTTGGGTTGACAGACGGGTCCTTTTTTCTGTCAGGATTGATCCAGCTGCACTGAAGACTCTTTCCGATAGCACACTTGCAGCTGGGCAAGCGAGCTCCTGTAAGGCATATTGTGCCAATTCAGGCCAGGTGTCCAGTTTAGCGGTCCAATACTCAAAGGGGAATGACCTGTGCAGGAGAACATAAATATGGGAGGAAAAGTAGTTTGTAACCATAGTTGACAACTGCTGTCTCCCGTCACTTTCCATCGATGCAGTATTACCAGTTGTGTGAGCGGTACTTGAAAAATCAGTCCACGACATTGTCATGAAACCCCTGTCTCCAACGCCACTTCTGCTGTGTGCACCACGAACACCTCTGCCAAGCTGCCCCCGGCCCGTACGGCTCGTGTGAGAACCGTCACCGCTGCTGTGTGCTGGGAATGCCTCAACCAACCGGTTTACCAGAGTTGCTTGTTTATTAGCCAATATTAGGTCAAGGTTCTCCTGTGGCATGATGTTTTGTAATTTGCCTTTATAGCGTGGATCCAGGATGCTGGCCAACCAGTAGTCGTCATCGTTCATCATTTTGGCAATGCGGGGGTCCCTTTTTAGGATCTGCAAGGCATAATCTGACATGCGGGCCAATGTTCCCGGTGTCAATGATGCACTGCGAGTGCTGGTTGGAGGAGCACTTTCTGGCAAATCCACATCCCTCCAGTCACGCACAAACCCTGTACCAGACCTTGCCACGCCAACATTTTCACTTGCCCCACAAGATGCATCCTCCTCCCCTAAGTAATCATCCCCATCATCATCCTCCTCTTCTTCCTCCACCTCGTCCAGGAGAGGTCCCTGAGCAGACAATGGCTGAATGTCATCAAGGATTCCCTCCTCCTCTTCCTCCTCATCAACATTGGCTGCAGACGCCTGCTCTTTAAGGTGCGTCAAAGTTTGCATGAGCAGACGCATAAGTGGGATGCTCATGCTTAGGATGACGTCGTCTGCGCTTACCAGCCGTGTGCATTCCTCAAAACACTGAAGGACTTTACAGAGGTCTTTCAGCTTCGACCACTGCACACCTGTCAACTCCATGTCTGCTCTCAAAGTGCCTGGCCGTGTATCCTCCCACAAATGCATTATGGCCTGCCTCTGTTCGCAGAGCCGCTCAACCATGTGCAGGGTGGAGTTCCACCTTGTTGCAATGTCGATAATGAGGCAGTGGTTGGGAAGGTGGAGCAATCGCTGCAGCTTCTGCATACGAATGGAGTGTACAGGCGACCCGCGGATGTGCGCGCACAGTCTTCGCACCTTCTGGAGCAGGGCTGTTAACTCCGGATAATTGTTGAGGAAGCACTGCACCACCAGGTTCAAGGTGTGAGCCAAGCAAGGTATGTGGCTGAGTTTTGGAAGGGCTATGGCTGCCACAAAATTACGGCCGTTATCACTAACTACCTTGCCTGCCTCAAGATGTATACTGCCCAGCCATAACTCAGTTTGTCGCTGAAAGTACTCGGCCAGCACCTCCGCGGTGTGTCTGTCACCCAAACACATCATCTGCAACATAGCCTGCTGACGCTTTCCACTAGCTGCTCGATAGGGGGACACCTCGTGTGCAACAGTGGCAGCTGCAGATGGAGTGCTCGTACGACTGCGCTCTGTGGACGAGCTTTAGCTTCTGGAGAAGGAGGAGGGTCAAACGCCTACAGCCAACTGTTTCCTATACCATGGGCTACCACCGCTGTCCCCTGTGGACCCTGCATCCACCACATTAACCCAGTGCGCAGTGATGGACACGTAACGGCCCTGGCCATGCCGACTGGACCATGCATCTGTTGTGAGGTGCACCTTTCCACTCACTGACTGCTTGAGTGCATGGACAATGCGGTCTTTCACATGATGGTGGAGGGCTGGGATGGCTTTGCGAGAGAAGAAGTGGCGACTGGGTAGGTCATAGCGTGGTACTGCATAGACCATGAGTTCGCGGAAAGCTGCGCTTTCCACCAACCGATAGGGCATCATCTCTAACGAGATTAGTTTGGCAATGTGGGCGTTCAAACCCAGTGTACACGGATGAGAGACTGAGTACTTTCTTGACCTACTCATAGTCTCTGGGAGGGTGAGCTGGACTTGAGAGCTGCATATGGTGGAACTAGCGGTGGACAGGGCGGACTGAGAGAGGGTTGATGATGGTGATGGAGTTGGTGTTCTTTCTGATGGCCTAGATTCAGTCTTTCGTTGATATAACAGTGGGATTCCCTGACTGCTTTGGCCTTGCAACGACACCTCAACATTTGCTGCTGTGCTAACCGGTGAGCTTACAGTGGGGGAAACAAAGTAGCGTTGCTGACTACATTCTTTGTGATCAGTTGCACATGTGGTACTTGAGGTTTGGTGTTGTGTCCACGCTTGCAAGTGCATGCTGGTTAAATGTCTAAGCATGCAACTGGTATTCAAATTTTTCAGATTTTTCCCTCGGCTAAAGGTCTTTGCGCACATCTTACAGATAACCTTGGCCTGATCATGAGGATTTTGTTCAAAAAAGTGCCACACTGCACTCTTCCTACTTTGGAAGACATTTTGCGGCCTAGCACGCTGTGCTATTTTGACCGTCTGGACAAGCTGTCCAGCAACTCTTTTGATTTTTGGAACCTGTCTTTGGAGTGCTCCGGGCCTGCCAGATAACAGCTGTTGCAATGTCGATGTTTGCTGTGGATGCTCCTCCTCCTCATCTGAGCTATTGGAAGCAGCACCCTCTTCCCCCAATGGATGCCAATCTGGGTCATCCATCACCTCCTCTTCAATGTCATGTGCACCTTCCTCTGTGTCACCGTGTATGGTGGTATAGTATGCGGGAAGGGGCACCTGAGTCTCATCAGGGTCAGAATCTGGCTCATTACACTGCGAGGACAATGTAGTGCTCTGAGTGAATGTACCAGCAGAATCATCTATCAGTGGCTGTGCATCAGTGCACTCCATGTCAGATTCATCTTGGCCTGGGTAATTCACCATTTCACTTGATAACCCAGGCATGGTATGTGAAAACAGCTCCATGGAGTAATCAGTTGTATGGCCTGCGTCATCCTTCAATCTTGGTTGGGGTGAAGGACACAAGGAAAGGTGTGGTTCATGAACATGAGCCTCCAATGAGGACTCAGTGATTTTATTTTTTAAAACTTCAGAAGAGGAGGCGATAGAGCTGGAGGATGAGTCAGCAATGTAAGCCAAAACTTTTTCCTGAAGCTCTGGCTTTAAAAGCGGTTTGCCAACTCCTAGAAAACTAAGCCTTCGAGGCCTTGTGGAGCCAGACGATGACGCAGGCTCAACACCTCCTGCATTCGGTCCTATTTTGCTTTTGCCACTACCATCAGATCCACCACCAACACCATCATTACCAGCTGGCAACCCCCGCCCAATTCCACGGCCTCTTCCACCAGCCTTCCTCATTTTTGCTAAAAATGTACACAAAATCCCACAAACTTTATAGTAATGTAAAACAAGGTACAAGGTGTATATAGGACAGGGGAGATGTAGAATTTCTGAACACACTTGTGGACACTGTTGGATTGTGCGAGGCCCAGTGAATATCACCCCGCTATGTCACAGGCTCAATGTCGCAGGTGTTAAAAATGTCACTATAGGACAGGGGAGATGTAGAATTTCTGAACACACTTGTGGACACTGTTGGATTGTGTGAGGCCCAGTGAATATCACACCGCTATGTCACAGGCTCAATGTCACAGGTGTGAAAAATGTCACTATAGGACAGGGGAGATGTAGAATTTCTGAACACACTTGTTGACACTGTTGGATTGTGTGAGGCCCAGTGAATATCACACCGCTATGTCACAGGCTCAATGTCGCAGGTGTGAAAAATGTCACTATAGGACAGGGGAGATGTAGAATTTCTGAACACACTTGTGCACACTTTGGATTGTGTGAGGCCCAGTGAATATCACACCGCTATGTCACAGGCTCAATGTCGCAGGTGTGAAAAATGTCTCTATAGCACAGGGGAGATGTAGAATTTCTGAACACACTTGTGCACACTTTGGATTGTGTGAGGCCCAGTGAATATCACACCGCTATGTCACAGGCTCAATGTCGCAGGTGTGAAAAATGTCACTATAGGACAGGGGAGATGTAGAATTTCTGAACACACTTGTGGACACTGTTGGATTGTGTGAGGCCCAGTGAATATCACACCGCTATGTCACAGGCAGAAATTGGCTAGTGTATGACAAACTACAAGGTGTATATAGAATTGGGCAGAATAGGAATCTCCCTAGAGTGTAGGTCTGTAAGAACGGAACATGTCCTCGACTTATTCTTACAGAGTCACACACAGATAGCTTCACTGTGGCCGTGATGACAGCCGTTACATGGTGCTGAGAGAGGAGCATGCACGTACACCGCTGTCCGGTGTCCGAAAAATTGTCAAGCTCCGTGTTTTTTAAGTATACGGACTGACACACGCTGTCTCTCTATAGTTCTGAATGTGATCAAACAGCAAATATACTTAACTGTTTGAAAAACAGACAAAGCTAGAAGGTGGAGGTCTGTAAGAACGGAACATGTCCTCGACTTATTCTTACAGAGTCACACACAGATAGCTTCAGTGTGGCCGTGATAACAGCCGTTACACGGTACTGTGTGAGGAGCGTACACCGTTGTATGGTGTGAAAAAATGCACGCTCAGCACCTCACCAGGGCAAAAAAAAAATTTGGATTGCTTTTAAAAGAGCAGTTTGCAGAGCAGTGGGAAAACAGCAATGCAGCTATCAGGAAGCCTTATAAGGCAGCCTAACAACCAACACAGCTGATCCAGCAAAATATAGCCTCCACTTGCACTGCACACACAGTGACTGGTGTGTTGTACAGGCAAAATCGCTAGCAGCAGAAGCAGTTTTTGGTGTCTTCTTCCCTGCCTAACGCTCTCCCTACAGAATCAGCAGCAGCAGCAGCTCTCCCTATTCTGAGATCAGCATGAGTAACTTGACGGTCGACGTGCACGCCCTTTTATACCCCTGTGATGCCCCCCAAAGCAAGCCAATCACTTGCATGCCCTTCTCAAAGATGGTGGTGACCCCTGCCTATGTCATCACGTTGCCCACAGTGTCCGCGGATCCTGATTGGCTGAAAAAGGGCGGAAAACAAACTTTTGAAACGCGACTTTGGCGCTAAAGTCGCCAAGCTCATGGCCGACCTCACCCTAGGGTCGGGTTTCGTTTCATGAAACCCGACTTTACTAAAAGTCGGCGACTTTTGAAATTTTTCGACCCGTTTCGCTCAACTCTACACATGGGAATAAGGAATCAATATCACCATTACACACTGAATGGGAAACCACTGGGTAAATCTGACATGGAGAAGGACTTGGGGATCCTAGTTAATGATAAACTTACCTGGAGCAGCCAGAGCCAGGCAGTGGCTGCCAAGGCAAGCAGGATCATGGGGGGCATTAAAAGAGGTCTGGATACACATGATGAGAGCATTATACTGCCTCTGTACAAAATCTCGGGTTAGACAGCACATGGAGTACTGAGTACAGTTTTGGGCACCGGTGCTCAGGAAGGATATAATGGAACTAGAGCGAGTACAAAGGAGGGCAACAAAGTTAATAAAGAGGATGGGGGAGCTACAATACCCAGATAGATTAGCAAAATTAGGATTATTTAGTTAAGAAAAAAACAACTGATGGGCGATCTAATAACCATGTATATGTATATAAGGGGACAATACAAATATCTCTCCGAGGATCTGTTTATACCAAAGAAGGTGATGGTCACAAGGGGGTATTCTCTGTGTCTGGAGGAGAGAAGGTTTAGCCACCAAAGAGGATTCTTTACTGTTAGAGCAGGGAGAATCTGGAATTCCTTACCTGAGGAGGTGGTGATGGCAAACTCAGTCGAGGGGTTCAAGAGATGCCTGGATGTCTTCCTGGAGCGTAACAATATTGTATCTTACAGTTATTAGGTTCTTTAGAAGTGCGTAGATCTGGGGATTTATTCTGACGGAATATAGGCTGAACTGGATGGACAAATGTCGTTTTTTGGCCTTGCTAACTGTTACTAGGTTAGTGATGTAGACAAGCTCAGGAACTGAAGATGTATGGTATGTGCACACGATCAGGAATGGCTCAGTATTTGCTCAGCATTTGACGCAGGTGAAATCTGCACCAAATCTGCATCTGAGGTCACTAGCATTTCACCTGTGTTTTTGATGTGTTTTATAAAAAAAGAGGAAAGAAACATGCTATCATCAGGGGCCACAAATTGAGTATAAAAAGATCAAATTTTATTAGAGTCAACACGACACCAAACATTTGAAAACATTTAAAAACAACAAAAAGTGTACATATCACACCGGACATCAAAAAAACTAAAAAAATGACCTTTGATGACGTAGCGGTCTTGCGAGACCACTACGGTGTCGCGAGTCCGCTACGTCATCAAAGGTCAGTGTCGCAAGGCATCACTGGGAACAGGATTGGCCGGGAGCATCGCTGAGGCCTTGGGACGCTGCTTGGGACTCTGGAAGGTGAGAATAACACGATTTATTTTTTTTTATTATTTTAAACTTTATATCTTTTTACTACTTATGCTGCATAGGCAGCCTCAACAGTAAAAAGTTGGTCACACTAGTCAAACACTATGTTTGACAAGTGTGACCGACCTGTCAATCAGTTTTCCAAGCGATGCTACAGATCGCTTGGAAAACGCTAGTATTCTGCAAGCTGATTACGCTTGCAAAATGCTACTTTTTCGCGGGAGATATGCAGGAATTACACATGCGGATTTCCCGCGGCAGGGAGTTGCGGAATTGCCGCAGAAATTTCTGCAGGAATTCCAGATGTGGGAACATAGCCTAATAGTTGAGGAGAACCTCAGCAGATGACCGCGCTGTTGCTGAAAATAATCTAATATACAAATCTCAAATGTGTGTATGTATGTATGTGTGTATGTCCGGGATTGGCATCTGCACCGTCGCAGCTACAGCCACAAAATTAGGCACAGTCACACGTCTGGACCCCGAGAGTGTCCTAAGCTATGTTGTGAGGCGAAATTTTTACCCCGCACGTTCCAATTCACCAAACAATTTTGCCCCTATCTACATAATGGGGAAAAAGTGTGTGTGTGTGAAGCCCCGCCCCTCATTATGATGTCATAATGGTTGCCATGGCGACGCTGATGTCATAATAGGTTGCAAGCCCCGCCGCTCATTATGATGTCATAATGGTTGACTATGGGATGGGTATATGGGCACTGGACTATGGGATGGAGGATATGTATGACGGGAATATGGGCACGGGACTATGGGATGGAGGATGTGTGATGGATATATGGGCACTGGACTCTGGGATGGAGGATATGTATGACGGGTATATGGGCACGGGACTATGGAATGGTGGATATGTATGATGGGTATATGGGCACTGGACTATGGGATGGAGAATATGTATGATGGGTATATGGGCATGGGATTATGGGATGGAAAATATGTGTGATGGGTATATGGGCATAGGACTATGGGATGGAGGATGTGTGATGGATATATGGGCATGGGACTATGGGATGGCAGATAAGTATGATGGGTATATGGGCACGGGCCTATGGGATCGTGGATATCTTTGATGGGTATATGGGCATGGGACTATGGGATGGAGGATAATTATAATTTGCTATAACTAACCACACTTAGGTACTATGCCCGGGCAGCGCCGGGCTCTTCAGCTAGTCGCTATATAAAGACCAACATTGTTTTACCGCCATATGGTCAGTGGTAGATACCAGTCCTACAGAATATACTGTATAAGAGATCACAGCACAGATACAGATAGTGTCTTACCGCTGATGTTATTTCTGAAGGAATCGTTCACTTTTCACAGCTTTTCCATCTGGCCCAGACCAACATGACAACTCCTCCAGCCAGGACTCGCCTACAGAGAATACAACAAAGACACATTTCATTTCTCATATTTTCAGCACTGTCCAAAACAGGACTATTCCCAACCTGCACAAATTCCTCATTCTGCTGATACCCCAATGCTGAGTCGCTGCTGCCGTATGTGTCCCTATTAATGTACCTGCTGAGTGGCCCTTTGTGACCTCTAAATTTTAAAGCAAACCTCTACAAAAAATACTAAGGCCAGGTGCAAGTGCCCTAGAAAACAGTGCCCACATTTTGCCCCCTAGAAAGTAATAATGCCCTGTGTGTGCCCATTTGACAGTCACAGTAACCTAAGTTCCCCTAAAACAATAAGTGCCCACTTTACATCTAATAATGTCCAGTATGATGCTCTTATACACAGCATAATGCCCCCTCACGCTATACAGTGTGTTACTTATGGTAGGCCTTGTTACATTGGTCCCAGCTCTCTGCAGTTCATTCACTAGGTCCCCCCGCGTGGTTCTGGGATTTTTGCTCACCGTTCTTGTGATCATTCTGACCCCACGGGGTGGGATTTTGCGTGGAGCACCAGATCGAGGGAGATTATCAGTGGTCTTGTATGTCTTCCATTTTCTAATTATTGCTCCCACAGTTGATTTCTTCACTCCAAGCTGGTTGGCTATTGCAGATTCAGTCTTCCCAGCCTGGTGCAGGGCTACAATTTTGTTTCTGGTGTCCTTTGACAGCTCTTTGGTCTTCACCATAGTGGAGTTTGGAGTCAGACTGTTTGAGGGTGTGCACAGGTGTCTTTTTATACTGATAACAAGTTTAAACAGGTGCCATTACTACAGGTAATGAGTGGAGGAAAGAGGAGACTGTTAAAGAAGAAGTTACAGGTCTGTGAGAGCCAGAAATCTTGATTGCTTGTTTCTGACCAAATACTTATTTTCCACTATAATATGCAAATAAAATGAAAAAAAACCAGACAATGTGATTTTCTGGATTTTTTTTTCTCAGTTTGTCTCCCATAGTTGAGGTCTACCTATGATGTAAATTACAGACGCCTCTCATCTTTTTAAGTGGTGGAACTTGCACTATTGCTGACTGACTAAATACTTTTTTGCCCCACTGTATATACTGACCCCTTAGTATCCCCCAAACTATTTAGTGGCTCCAACACTGTATGATGGCCCTATCACTATAATCACCACACTGTATGTTGGGCCCCTAGATAGCCTCCATATAGCACAATAGACCAGATAATTCTCAATATAGTATAATGCACTCCCTATAGGGCTCCATATAGTATAATGCACTCCCCATAGGTCTCCATATAGCATATTGCACTCCCCATAGGTCTCCATATAGTATAATGCACTCTCCATAGGCAGACTGTTATGAGTGGGTCACTGAGGAGGAGAGCAAGACCAAGCTAAGCCACAGAAAACCAGAGAGGTTGGTAACTAAGTGGATTGCAGACCCCTGATCCTATCCACACAGCTAGCAGTAGCCGTGGAGCGTACCTACGATGATCCTAGATGCCTCAACATAGCCGAGAGCTAAATTAGCCTAAAGCAAGAAAGGGGAAATCTAAACTGCCCCAGAGCAGACCCAAAAGGAATAGCCCCCAAACATATATTGTCGGTGAGACAAGATGAAAACACAAAGACAGGTAGGAAAATAGACTGCGCAAACGATGGGGCCCGCACTAACTAGAAAGGACAGGAAAGGAAAGACACTGTCTGCAATCACGCAAAAAACCCTGCAAAAATTGTCCAACACATCTGATAGAAAAATACTGAAGTCGCACAACTTCGCCTGCTATATCAGCACTCTGGTATATTCTAAAAGCAGAGCAAAAAAGAGGCCAATCTAATAAGGGACAAAAACAAACTGGCACAAGCAGTAACATATGGATGGAGATTCAGCACAGCCCCAGCTGGAGCTGGCTGACCACACAAAACTGAAATAGACAAAACCAGATCAAATGTGTACAATAGCAAAAGAACACTTAGCTGAGCATGCAGGGACAGAGCTTGAAACTAAGACCTCAGGAGGCAGGAAAAAATCACCAGCAGGGATAGAGGGAGTCGGCTGTCTTAAATCCAGTCAGAAACTCCAGATCTCCAATCGTCCTCCTCATTATTAGGTGGCAAGCCTCTGTTAATCAGATCGGCTCCATTACCTCTAGTCACCACCAGAGGGAGCCCAGAAAGAGAACTCGCGACCCCTCTGTCAATACTACCAGCTCCACTACCTTCACTAGTAACCAGAGGTAGACCAGAAAGCGAATTCACAACAGCAGACTCTATACTGTATATAATGCACTCCCCATAGGCAGACTCTATACTGTATATAATGCACTCCCCATAGGCAGACTCTACAGTGTAATGCACCCCTATAGGCAGCCTCTGTAGTGTAATGCACCCCAATAGGCATCCTCTATAATGTAATGCACCCCCATAGGCATCCTCTGTAGTATAATGCACCCCATAGCCACCCTCTGTAGTATAATGCACCCCATAACCACCCTATGTAGTATAATGCACCCCCATAGCCACCCTCTGTAGTATATGCATCCCCATAGCCACCCTCTGTAGTATATGCATCCCCATAGCCATCCTCTGTAGTATATGCACCCCCATAGACACCCTCTGTAGTATATGCACCCCCATAACCATCCTCTGTAGTATATGCACCCCTTTAGCCACCTTCAGTAGTATATGCATCCCCATAGCCATCCTCTGTAGTATATGCATCCCCATAGCCATCCTCTGTAGTATATGCACCCCCATAGCCACCCTCTGTAGTATATGCACCCCATAGCTACCCTCTGTAGCACTGGCGGACGCAGACAGAAAAGGGCCCCTGTGCAAGAAACATACATGGGCCCTCTGCAGCCCAAGATCTCCTAAAAATGCAAAATTGCACCTGCTTTGGAGGGATAAATGGGCCCCCTCACCTCTTGGGCCCCTGTGCGGCTGCACAGGTTGCACCAATGATATGTCTGCCCCTGCTCTGTAGTATATGCACCCCCATAGCCATCCTCTGTAGTATATGCACCCCCATAGCCACCCTCTGTAGTATATGCACCCCATAGCCATCCTCTGTATATGCACATCCATAGCCACCCTCTGTATATGCACCCCCATAGCCATCCTCTGTAGTATATGCACCCCCATAGCTACCCTCTGTATATGCACCCCCATAGCCACCCTCTGTAGTATATGCACCCACAAAGCCATCCTCTGTAGTATGTGCACCCCCATGGCCACCTTCTGTATGTGCACCCCCATAGCCATCCTCTGTAGTATATGCACCCCCATAGCCAACCTCTGTAGTATATGCACCCCCATAGCCATCCTCTGTATATGCACCCCCATAGCCATCAACTGTAGTATATGCACCCCCATAGCCATCCTCTATAGAATATGCACCCCCATAGCCACCTTCTGTAGTATAATTCACCCTCCATAAACTAAATACTCACCTCTCTTCCTCCTGGTTCCTGTGCAGCTCCCGCTCATCTCCGACTGCAGGCGCCGAGTACTGACATCATCGCACCCACTGTCAGAGTCGGCGTCAGTGACATCAGACGCTGACAGGGGATGATGGGAGAAGTAGCGCTCGTTCCTTCTCTCAATGCGATCAGCTGTAGCCAATACAGCTGAACCTGCAATGGCAGGCGAGGAGCCCACTGCTGGCACCAGGCCCCCCGCCTGCTCAGGGGCTCCATAGCGGCCGGGTGGCAGAGCAGGGAGATTGATTCTCTCTGCTCTTCCCCAGAATGTAACTGTATTGGCGCGCTGTGCACGCCAATACAGTTACAGTAATATAGCTCTGGGTGGACCCCCTCAGAGCATGGGGCCTAGGGCCACCGCCCCCTCTGCCCCCCTGGTAGCTACACTACTGATCTGGGGGGCAAAAGAGCCCAACGCGTGTCACCACAGCATTGGCTTCATAAGGGGCAAGGTACGCAGCATCCAACCCGCAGCGTTTACTGACCGTGGGAACATACCCACATACAGTGGCAGATTATAATGAGGTCAATCTGGGAGGTAGCCCAGGGCCCAGTGGTGTGGGGGGCCCACCAGCCCAGGGTAAATTGCCCCATTATAATCTGCCACCATAGCGCCATGCCCCCATGCACCGACCCCATCCTTGCCCTGCCAGACAAACCCACCAGCCACCGCAGCCCCTCACTGATAAATCCCTGCTCTGTGCCCACAGGACCTGTGATGAGGTCACAGGAGGAGAGGAGTCGGGTCACATGATCAGGGGCCTTCTTTCCCCTCAAAAATAGGGGAAAGAAAGAACAGAGAGGGAGAGAGAAAGAGGGGAAAGAAAGAACAGAGAGAGAAATAAAGAGAATGAAAGGGGAAAGAAAGAACAGAGAGAGAAAGGAGAGAGAGAAAGAAAGGATAGCGAGAAAGAACAAAGAGAAAGAAAGAGAGAAACATTCTCTTTGTTCTTTCTCGCTATCCTTTCTTTCTCTCCTTTCTCTCTCTCTGTTCTTTCTTTCTGTTCCTCAGTACCAGTCAGTGTGCCCACAGTACAGCCACTGTGCCCACAATGCCAACCACTGTGTCAATAATGCCAGCCACTGTGCCCTCATTACCAGTCAGTGTGATCAGCAGTGCTAAATGGGTATGGTTGGGGCATGGACATGTGTGTGACTAGTTGTGAAATGGGTGTGGCCGGGCGGTCGGTAACCAATCATCATAGTGGAAGTCATCTGTTTCCATCAACTTTTTTTTATGTGGGCAGTGGGCACCTCTAGTAAGGTGGGCACGAGATGGCGGGTCTTGTCACCTCTGCCTCACACAAGTTACTATGAGGTGTACTTTTTTCCTGCCACATTTCTTTCTTTGCCTACTGAGAGAAAAGTTTTGACCAGTTGAAAGTTATACAACTTGAGGATTGTGCATGTGTGCGCTGCCCCCATGTAGTAATATGTGTTTGTGCATGTGTGTATATATATTGTAAGATAGCGCTTACTGTTAGTGTTGGGGAACACTCACTTGGCTGCGATATTGATGCATACAGGAACACTTTCCATTTAAACAGTCTAGTGCAGTTTATTATGCCTTCATAAACCGCTGAGGAACATGTTACACATCACATGCTTACACATAGTCCATCACAATCCTTGGGACACGGCTTTATCACGCTGTCACTAAACACGCTGGACCTCTTTGTCCAGTTACCATGGGTGACCGCATGCCAAACAGTTCATTAGTGTCCATAGAACATCACGGGCACCAACAGTTATATCCCCATGTCCGGAGTTACCTCGCAGGAGCTCTTGCTACAGATGCCGACTCTTTGGTAGTCCTCTCAGGGAAGCTGCCAAACTGGGATCACCGTCCCGGACAATGCCTTGCTCACCAGGCCACCTAACAGTCCAGATCCACAGATGGACGGTAGCTCCCCCAATGCAGTGCAGTCACTGACTCTGCAAACACACGTGGCCTGTCTGTGTGCTACTCAGGATGTCCATCCCCACTTTGGAACCGGCCAACACACAGGCCTCACCGGCTGCTATTCAGGGATCTGACCCTCCTCCCAGGGTCTCCCAACACACCGGCCACCAGGTCCAGGGTCTCAGCGGATGCTATTCATAATGTCCGTCCCCTCCTGAGACCGTCCAACACTCACGCCTCACCAGGTTCAAGGTCGCAGCACGTGCTCCAGGGATCCAATCCTCCTCCCAGGATCTCCCACCGCTAACCCTTCAGGACCTTGTACCCTGAACCATTCAGGTACAAACTCTCCCCATGTGACCCACCCTGGTCACATTATATGGTCCGTAACCACACCCACAGGTGAGGTATGGATCACATGGTCATGACCTCACTACAGGTCCTATTCCACACATACAGCCACACACAGGCTTTACTTTAGGCGTTCAGACACACACCCCTGGGTGGGTTTGTAGGTGACTGGTGCCACCCACTCTCCAAGTCACCTGGAAGCTTCCCTAATACACAGTAACAAACCCTCAGCAGTAGATCTGCTGATCAATACATGTTCCAGCTTCCATCACAGGGCCACCCACCCTGTGATACATATCGGCCAGTTACAATCCTGCCGCTCATCATTTCCCCATCACAACAAATTGAATGCCTGCATGCATGTCCTGGGCAGCCCATACAGCGCCCCCTAGCTGTCACAGGGGTCACTGCATCACAATATACACTGTTCCAAATTATTATGCAAAAAATATTTCCTCATATTTTCTCTAAATTACCTATATGAATTGCAGTCATTGTTATTTTCCAGTCATCTAATATTCTAGTATAATTGCAATGTTTTTGAACAAACTGCCTATGAAAACAGTATATTTTTAAAAATAAAAAACACTCAAAATGCATGTTCCAAATTATTATGCACAGCAGAGTTTTCAACCTTTTTATTTTTATTTTGAACAAAAAAATGGTCAATTGCGAAATTATAAGCATTATCAGCTTATTACAAAATGAAATCAAACAGTTTTCAAGTCAAAACTTTATTCTAGGTGATGTTACATTTGCACATAGGACCCCTTGTTCGAAAGAAGCTTCTGAACTCTCTCGTCCATTGAATTTGTCAGTTTTTGGATGGTTTGTGCTTCAATTGTTTTGCATGTGGACAGAATACCCTCCCAGAGCTGTTGCTTAGATGTGAACTGCCTCCCGCCATCATAGACACTTCTTTTGATGATGCTCCAGAGGTTCTCAATGGGGTTGAGGTCAGGGGAATAAGGTGGCCACACCATAAGTTTGTCCTCTTTTATGCCTATAGCAGCCAGAGATGCAGATGTGTTATTTGCAGCATGAGACGGTGCATTATCATGCATGAAAATGGTCTTGCTGCGGAAAGCACGGTTCTTCCTCTTGAACCATGGCAGGAAGTGCTGTTTTAGAAACTAGATTTACCCCTTCAGGGATCCTAAAGGGGCCCACAATCTCTCTCCCCATGATTCCAGCCCAAAACATTACTCCACCTCCTCCTTGTAGCCGTGTTTTCATGGGGAGTCCATAAACCAGCCATCCTCCACTCTATTCATCTGGACCATCGAGCGTTGCACGGCGCTCATCGGTGAACAAAACAGTTTGGAAGTCAGTCATCATGTATCGTTTGGCCCACTGGAGCCGTTTCTGCTTGTGTGCAGTGGATAGAGGTGGTCAACAGGATGGCTTACGAACAGCTGCAAACCTCTGAAGGAACCTGCATCTTGTTGTTCGGGGGACATTGGAGGCACCAGCAGCTTCAAAAACTTGTCTGCTGCTATGACAAGGCATTTTTGCAGCTGCTCTTTTAACCTGATGCAATTGCCTGTTGGAAAGAGTCCTCAATTTTTCCTTATCAGCACGAACACGTGTGTGCTGGAAATCAGCTACATACTTCTTGATTGTGCGATGATCACGATGAAGTGTCTTGGCAATGTTGATTGTAGTCATGCCTTGACCTAAATACTCCACAATTTGTTGCTTCTCAGCAGCCGACACATCCTTTTTCTTTCCCATTTTGGCAAAAAAATGTGGGCTGCTTAATAATGTGGAACAGCCTTCTTAAGTAGTCTTGCCTTTATTTGGACACACCTGTCAAACTAATTTGCACAGGTATCTGCAATTGCTTTCAGTGATATAAAGAGCCCTGACACACATCACCATCAATGAGATTAAATGACAAACAAAAAAATTCTAACCTTATCACTCCTAAACTCTTTTTGCATAATAATTTGGAACACAGTTTATATATTGTAAGGTAGCGCTGTCATTCAAGGTTGGGGACACTCGCTTGGCAGCCAAATAACCAGATCCGGCATGGATTTTCCATAAAATAATAACAGTCCATGCGGTTTATTCATGCATCAAAGCCATCAAAGCAATAGAAAACAGCATAGCGTCCATGACAGAGCTTCCCTCTGTTAAGCCTGTGGTCACACAGGTTATGCAATGTTCCATACGCAGGCTCTTCAGCCTCCCAGTTATATCCCCTCTCTGGGTTTACCTCATGGCTGCTTCACCACGCTGCAGATGTCCATTCCCTCCAGGGAACCATCAGGCATGTGCAGCCATTAAACACAGCGTTCACTTGCTGTCAGGAAGACAGCCCCATCTCTCTCAGACAGGACCTTCCAAAACAGACCAACCAGGTCCCAGCATTCACTCATGTGACCTACCCTGGCCACCTTATATGGTCCTTAGCCATGCCCACCAGATCACATGGCTATGACCTCATCACAGGTCCTTCAAACATTCATACACATATACTTTACTAAGGCATTTTTAGACACACCCCTAACACATTGGAACGAAAGATCAGCTCTGCTGATCAGCACATAAGCAAGCCTTCATCTCAAGGCCACCCACCTTGAGATACATTACGATCATTCAGCATCATGCTCCTGTTACCACTCTGGACAAGGCTATCCATTCATCCTGGGACTCCCACACAGCGCCCCCTAGCGGACACAGTGGTCACTACACCACATACCTCCCCCCTCTGTTCAAACTTGTGGGGTTGAACACACAACATTACACCAGGATCTCGAGACCGGGCACTCATTACACCTTGCCCCACAGGTCGAGAGAACAGTCTCCCTCTGTCATACGGCCTCCTCCCTACGTTAGGCCTCCCCCGCTCCTAGCAGTCAGAATATCGGTCATTGTCTTTGACCCTCCAGTCACGGTCTGTCTGCGTCATCAGACACTGTTTAGTCACCATCCTTTCTCTATCTAAGCGTCTTGTAACAAATGGTACCCAACCACGTCTAAGTTTGCTTTTCAGTGCATTAACCTCACGGTTCTTTGCACCTGCTGTCTCTGTAACATCCTCCAGTTCACACTGTAATCTACGGTGCAACGTATTGGCACGTTGAGCCTCTCTCTCTGCTTCTTCCACCTGGCGTTTCAGCTGTTTCAAACGCACATCATTTCCCTCCGCCAGGTCTTTGTACTGCTCAGAACTACACCTTTCATCATCCATTTGCCTTAGTACAACCTTCCGTTTTTTCTCTGCATGACGTACTTGTTTGCTTGCAGATTGTCGCACTTTAATTTAGCTCTGCTGATCAGCACATAAGCAAGCCTTCATCTCAAGGCCACCCACCTTGAGATACATTACGACAATTCAGCATCCTACTCCTGTTACCACTCTGGACAAGGCTATCCGTTCATCCTGGGACACCCACACAGCACCCCCTAGCGGACACAATGGTCACTACACCACAATATATATATTTACTTACTCCGACCCCTACATAAACCCTGCCCCTCCGACCGCCATCCACTTTCCCATGCTCCTGTGTTGTGAGTTCATTTTCCCCTTCACTACTGAGGCCCGAGGAACTCCCTCTTCTGGTGAAGAAAGGTAGTGAGCCTGATTATCAAACACCTGAGCCTGATGATGATGACTGGCTGAGTGGAGTTACTGACTGGATATAAGGCTGCCGACGCCCTTCTGCCCTGCGGGTGATTTCTCTGTGGGATCCTTGGAGACCACTCTGAATTCCTGCTCTTCTGAAGCTAAGTTTTCTGCTCGGCTTTTTGCATTTGTGCTTTGACTTTGTTTTGCTTTGTTTTTCTGGATTTCTGTCATTCCCTGCTGGGGTGAGCTGAATTCCTTTAGCTCTGTCTTCTGAAAATACCTGAGTGCTGATTTAGTTTTTGAAGCCTAGCTGCTTCAGGGTCTTTTTCCATATCAGCTTGTTGGCTTATGTCTTTGATAGGGTTTTGGCAGATTGCAGACAGCAACCTTCCTTTCCTGTTCTGTTTAGTTAGCTTGGGCCCCATTGTTTGCTCAGCCTATCTTTCTATCTGTGTGAGTGTTTTTTCATCTTGCTTCACCGTCATTATATGTTGGGGGCTGCCTTTTACTTTGGGGTCTGCTCTGGGGCAGTTTAGATTTCCTTTTCTGTCTCTAGGCTATTTAGCTCTCCGGCTGTGATCGAGGGGTCTAGGGCACCGTAGGAACCCCCCACGGCTACTGCTAGTTGTGTTGATAGGTTCATGGGTCTGCAATCTGATAGTTGCCAACTTCTCTGGTTTTCTGGACGTAGCTTCTATTTTTGTGTCTGCCTCCTACGGTGACTCAATCATAACAGAATCACCCGCCATACCGCAGATCCTAGGGTACTCAATAGCAGGAAAGAATTGTAAAAAAAAAAAAAAAGTGTATATTTTTTCCTCTATATCTCTGAGGCCGTAGGGGGAATTTTTTTTCTCTCAATGGAGATAAAGCAATTGTCTGATCGTGTGGAGCAGCTCGCTGCGGAAGTGCGGGGAATTTCCGCCTACCTTGCTCATTCACATGCTGCTGAACCAAAGATTCCTACACCTGATGTATTTTTTGGGGATCGGTCTAAATTTTTGAATTTCAAAAATAATTGTAAATTATTTTTTGCCTTGAAGCCTAACTCGTCAGGGAGCTCCGCGCAGTAGGTTAAAATTGTCGTCTCTTTGCTGCGTGGCGATCCCCAGGATTGGGCGTTTTCTTTGAAACCAGATGATCCTATTCTGACTAATGTGAACGCATTTTTTCAGGCCTTGGGGTTGTTGTATGACGAACCTAATGCCATTGATCAGGCTGAAAAGACCCTGCTGGCATCGAACCAGGGTCGAGATTCTGCAGAATTGTACTGTGAAAAATTCCGAAAGTGGGCAGTACCTACTACCTGGAATGATAATGCCTTGGCTGCTCTCTTTCGGAAGGGGTTGTCAGAAGCCGTAAAAGATACTATGGTGGGATTTCCAGTTCCCTCTGGTCTTGACGATTCTATGATATTAGCCATTCAAGTTGATCGGCGTTTGCGCGAACGCAAAGCTGCACGAGAGGTGTTGCCACCTGTTGAACAAATGTCTGAACCTATGCAATGTGATAGAGTTTTGTCCAGAGAGCAGCATCAGGAGTTCAGAAGGCGTAATAAGTTGTGTTTTTTCTGTGGAGATAAATATATATAAAGTGCTCTCAGTGAGAGAAACAAAATAGGAATCTTGTAGGTATGATACCATTTAATGGCTAACAAATAATAGTGAATGTTGTTACAAAGCAAGCTTTCGGGACTGCTTATGTCCCTTCATCAGGCTGATGAAGGGACATAAGCAGTCCCGAAAGCCTGCTTTGTAACAACATTCACTATTATTTGTTAGCCATTAAAAGGTATCATACCTACAAGATTCCTATTTTGTTTCTCTCACTGAGAGCACTTTATATATTTTTTTCTACTGGCTAACATGGTACCAAACCACTTTTTTCGTTTTACTTCTGTGGAGATGCCTCGCATATTATTTCTGTCTGTCCTAAACGAGAGAAACGCTTTGCACACACGTTTTCTGTTGGTGGTGTTCAACCTAAGTTTCTTCTGACTATTACGCTGATCTGCTCCCTGTCCACATTTTCCGCCAAGGCTTTTGTGGATTCGGGAGCAGCCCTAAACCTAATGGACTTGGATTTTGCTAAACGTTGTGGATTTCCGATGACACCTCTGCAGACGTCTATCCCTTTGAGGGGGATTGATGCTACTCCTTTGGCTAAAAATAAACCTCAGTTTTGGACCCAGGTGGTAATGCGGGTCGCCCCAGACCATCAAGAAAATTGCAGATTTTTGGTGTTGCATAATCTGCATAATAGTATTGTTCTGGGGTTTCCCTGGTTACAAATTCATAATCCAGTTTTAGATTGGAAATCTGTGTCTGTGGTGAGTTGGGGTTGTCGGTGTGCCTTTAGTGAGGCTCCGGTGTTTTCCACCTCTCCTCAGTCGCATGATGTTCCTGATTATTTGGCGGACTTTTATGATGTATTTAGTGAGAATGAGTCTGCGTCTCTGCCTCCTCATAGGAGTTATGACTGTGCAATTGAACTGAGCCCGGGGTGTAAATTTCCCAAGGGTCGGCTCTTCAATTTATCTGTACCCGAGCACGAGGCTATGCGATCCTATATTAAGGAGGCGTTGGAGAAGGGTCATATTAGACCATCCTCGTCACCCTTAGGTGCCGGGGGTTTTTTTGTAGCCAAAAAGGATGGATCATTAAGACCTTGTATTGATTATCGTGCCCTCAACAAAATTACTGTTAAATATCAGTATCCGTTACCCCTGATTTCTGATCTATTCTCCAGAGTTAAAGGTGCTTGCTGGTTTACCAAGCTTGACCTCAGGGGGGCGTATAATCTTATTCGCATTAAGCATGGGGATGAATGGAAGACGGCGTTTAATACTCCGGAGGGACATTTTGAGTACCTGGTGATGCCTTTTGGGCTCACTAATGCCCCTTCTGTCTTCCAGTGCTTCATGATTGATATTTTCCGAGATTTTGTCGATAAATTTTTGATTATCTATCTGGATGATAGTTTGATCTTCTCCAAGGATTGGGATTCTCATGTGGAACATATTCGGACTGTGTTCCGGATCTTGAGGGAGAATTCCCTGTATGTCAAAGGATCTAAATGCCTTTTTGGAGTACAGAGGATTTCTTTTTTGGGATTTATTCTGTCCCCGTCAACTATTGAAATGGACCCGGCCAAGGTACAGGCCATTTACGATTGGGTTCAGCCCACTTCTTTGAAGGCCCACCAGAAGTTTTTGGGTTTTGCTAATTTTTATCGGAAATTTATAGCAAAATTTTCTAGTATTGCCAAGCCATTGACTGATTTGACTAAGAAGGGTGCTGATGTGTTAAATTGGTCTCCGGAGGCTGTTTCTTCCTTTCAGGAGCTGAAGCGAAGATTCACCTCCACCCTGGTTTTGCGGCAACCTGATGTCTCACTTCCGTTCCAGGTAGAGGTGGATGCTTCTGAGATTGGTGCAGGAGCTGTTTTGTCCCAAAAGGATCCTGTAACATCTAAAATGAATCCCTGTGCTTTCTTTTCCCGAAAGTTCTCTCCATCTGAACGTAACTATGATGTGGGGAATCGGGAACTGTTGGCCATGAAATGGGCATTTGAGGAGTGGAGACATTGGTTGGAGGGAGCTAAGCATCAAGTTGTGGTCCTCACTGACCACAAGAATTTGATTTACCTAGAGTCGGCTAAGCGCTTGAACCCTAGACAGGCTAGGTGGGCCTTGTTTTTTACACGTTTTGATTTTGTGGTTTCTTTTCTTCCTGGAACTAAGAATGTCAAGGCAGACGCCCTCTCTAGGAGCTTCTTTGCTGATTCTCCTGTGGTGACCAAGCCTGCTACCATTTTAGGCGAAGGGGTAGTTCTTTCTGCCATCTCGCCCGATTTGAGACGTGCTCTGGAAGAGTTCCAGGAGGACAAACCTGAGCGTTGTCCCAGTGGAAAGTTGTATGTTCCTGACCAGTGGAAGAAGAGAGTGATGTCTGAAGTTCATTGCTCTGCTTTGGCTGGTCATCCAGGTATTTTTGGTACTAGAGATCTGGTGAGTCGGTCTTTTTGGTGGCCCTCCTTGTCTCGTGATGTCAGGAATTTTGTGCAGTCCTGTGGGACGTGCTCCCGGTCTAAATCGTGTTCTCACTCTAGTGGGTTGTTGATGCCTTTGCCTGTCCCCAAGAGGCCATAGACCCATATTTCAATGGATTTCATCTCTGATATGCCTGTCTCTCAAAGGATGACTGTTATTTGGGTGATTTGTGATAGGTTCTCTAAGATGGTTCATCTTGTACCACTCCCTAAGTTGCCGTCTTCCTCTGAGTTGGTGCCCCTGTTTTTGCAACAGGTGGTTCGCTTGCACGGGATTCCTGAGAACATTGTATCTGACAGAGGAGTTCAGTTTGTGTCTAGATTTTGGAGAACTTTCTGTTCCAAGCTGGGAATTCAGTTGTCCTTCTCCTCTGCTTTTCACCCTCAGACCAATGGGCAGACAGAGAGAACAAACCAGACCTTGGAGTCATATTTGAGATGTTTTATTTCTGCTGATCAGGATGATTGGGTTTCATTTTTGCCCTTGGCCGAATTTGCTTTAAATAATAGAGCTAGTTCTGACACTTTGATGTCACCTTTTTTTTGTAACTTTGGGTTTCATCCTCGATTTTCTTCAGGGCAGGTGGAGCCCTCTTCCTGCCCAGGTGTTGACACTGTGGTGGAGAGAATGCACCAGATCTGGGACCAAGTGGTGGATAAGTTATCTCTCTCCCAGGAAAAGGCCCAGCGGTTTTCCAACCGACATAGGACCATTGGTCCCCAGTTTAAGGTTGGTGATATGGTGTGGTTATCATCAAAAAATATTGCAATGAAGGTGGCTTCTCCTAAGTTTAAGCCTAGATTTATTGGACCTTACAAGATTTTGGTAATTATTAATCCGGTCTCTTTTCGTTTGGCTCTTCCTGTCACATTTAAAATCCATAATGTGTTCCATAAATCTTTGTTGAAGAGGTTTGTTGAACCTGTTGTTCCGGGGGTGGCACCTCCAGACCCTGTATTGGTTGAAGGTAACATGGAATATGAGGTAGAGAAAGTACTGGATTCCCGTCTGGCTAGACGGAGACTCCAGTATTTGGTTAAGTGGAAGGGTTATGGTCAGGAGGATAATTCCTGGGTCTCTGCCTCTGAGATTCATGCCAAAAGATTGGTGCGTGCCTTTCATCGGGCTCACCCGGATCGCCCTGGTGGCATGGATGAGGGTTCGGTGATCCCTCCTCAAGGGGGAGGTACTGT
This sequence comes from Dendrobates tinctorius, assembly GCF_039654945.1. Lineage (NCBI taxonomy): Eukaryota > Metazoa > Chordata > Amphibia > Anura > Dendrobatidae > Dendrobates > Dendrobates tinctorius. Next base: position 6,637,690 of record NW_027361754.1, read on the forward strand.
TGTGAGTTCATTTTCCCCTTCACTACTGTGGCCCGAGGAACTCCCTCTTCTGGTGAAGAAAGGTAATGAGCCTGATTATCAAACACCTGACCCTGATGATGATGACTGGCTGAGTGGAGTTACTGACTGGATATAAGGCTGCCGACGCCCTTCTGCCCTGCGGGTGATTTCTCTGTGGGATCCTTGGAGACCAGTCTGAATTCCTGCTCTTCTAAAGCTAAGTTTTCTGCTCAGCTTTTTGCATTTGTGCTTTGACTTTGTTTTGCTTTGTTTTTCTGGATTTCTGTCATTCCCTGCTGGGGTGAGCTGAATTCCTTTAGCTCTGTCTTCTGAAAATACCTGAGTGCTGATTTAGTTTTTGAAGCCTAGCTGCTTCAGGGTCTTTTTCCATATCAGCTTGTTGGCTTATGTCTTTGATAGGGTTTTGGCAGATTGCAGACAGCAACCTTCCTTTCCTGTTCTGTTTAGTTAGCTTGGGCCCCATCGTTTGCTCAGCCTATCTTTCTATCTGTGTGAGTGTTTTTTCATCTTGCTTCACTGTCATTATATGTTGGGGGCTGCCTTTTACTTTGGGATCTGCTCTGGGGCAGTTTAGATTTCCTTTTCTATCTTTAGGCTATTTAGCTCTCCGGCTGTGATCGAGGGGTCTAGGGCACCGTAGGAACCCCCCACGGCTACTGCTAGTTGTGTTGATAGGTTCAGGGGTCTGCAATCTGATAGTTGCCAACTTCTCTGGTTTTCTGGACGTAGCTTCTATTTTTGTGTCTGCCTCCTACGGTGACTCAATCATAACACTCCTGTTCCAATCCTGGTGTCTTTTTTGGCCCCCCTTGGTCCTCCACATGCTGAACATCTGTGACATGACTAACATTGCGCAATGTGTGCTTGTTCATCACCAGATGCAGTATCGTGTCCAGTGTGTGAGGAGACGGCGACTTGTCTGTGGCGTTAACCCCTCTGCTGCCATGTTGGGCACAGCCTGTGACAAGGAGCATCTCTTCCTGTGTATCCGGCCACAGGCTGCACATCAGAGGCTGCTTCTTCTATCTGGGGAAGTTCATGAAGCAGAAGCCTCTGTGTGACTCATGTGAAGTATCTTGTCTGACAGGTCATGGGTCCAGGTCAGCAGGTGATTGCAGACTATTAGCTGGTTTCGATGTTAGGTACAGGTGAGTCAGGGCTAGATGTTGGGTGGAAGCCGTCCAGTATTTGTAAGGCCTCATGCACACGCTGAGTGTTTGGTAAGTTTTTACCTCAGTATTTATAAGACCTCGTGCGCACGCTGAGTATTTAGTTAGTTTTTACCTCAGTATTTATAAGGCCTCGTGCACACGCTGAGTATTTGGTGAGCTTTTCGCTCAGTATTTGTAAGGCCTCATGGACACGCTGAATATTTGGGTTTTTTACCGCAGTATTTGTGAGGCCTCGTGCACATGTGGTGTATTTGCTGAGTTTTTTACCTCCGTCTTTAACCCCTTCCCGCCCCTTGATGCACCATATGCATCATGAAAACTAGTGACTTCCCGACCCCGTCACATCACCGGGGGGCCCACAGAGTCTGAACAGCCCGGGGCCCTGGCTACCCTTAATCCACCCCTGCCTGTATACTTCCAGAAAAATCGGCAGCATTTGTAACATGATTCACGGGAGAGTTTGTAATACTAATAGTAAATAAAGGAGTAATCAGAAAAACAGTGGATAGCTGCAGGCAGCAGTGATGGAGTCACAAAGTTTTTTCACACAGAAGCTAAATTCGGATGCAGGAGCTTCTGAAGCGCAAACTAATCCAGATAACAGTTTAGTATGCTTACAGCTGACAAAGTGTTTGTTAGCGTGGCTGGTCTGAAGCCGGAATCTCCAGGAGTGGACCCTCTGGGCTGTGGCACCGAGGGGCCCCGGGCGAGCTGCCAGGTGGAACCGACAACTATACAGGGACAGTTAGGAGCAAGCCCAGGGGTTCGAGTACCACGGTAGCTGGTACCGAGAGGGGCGGCTCAGGATGGACTGGAGTAGGACTGTGGGACTGAAGTGTAGATCACAGAACAGAGCTGGAACACAGGAGACAGGAGCGGAGTAAGACTGTAGACCGGAACGTGAAGGGACTGAAGTGTAGATGACAGGACAGAGCTGGAACACAGGAGACAGGAATGGAGTAAGACAGTAGACTGGAACATGGAGGGATGGCTGGAGCAGGAACACAGGAGACAGGATTAGAGGAGGACGGAAGGACTGGAGCAGGTTGGAACTGGAACACCGGAGGCAGGACTGGAGTAGGACGGAAGGACTGGAGCAGGATGGAACAGGAACACCGGAGGCAGGACTTGAGTAGGACAGCAGGACTGGAGCAGGAAGGAACAGGAACACCGGAGGCAGGACTGGAGTAAGATGGAAGGACTGGAGCAGGATGGAACAGGAACACAGCAGGCAGGACTGGAGAAGGACGGAGGGTGCACCGGAGGCAGGACTGCGGAATACAGCAGGGAACACGGATAGCAGGACTGAGAGGCTGCTGCAGGGAGCAGGCGAGAGTGGGACTGCAGGACTGCAGAGAGCACACGATGAAGCCAGGCCCAGTGTGCTAGGAAACACAATGATCAGGTGCCTCCCTCAGGGGGAAGCGGCCTGATATGCCCCTGTTTGGTCTGCCATTGGTCAGGGGGGTGCTTCCAGGTCAGGGCATAGCCGGAGCACAAGAAGCAGGAGGGAGGCGTGGCCGCGGCCTATGACGCATGCGAGCCTGTCAGAGGTGACCTCCGTGGATGTCGGGTGGCAGGGGGCTGCGGCTTGGGAGCGGTGGCCGGGTGAGTATGCAGAGATGGTGTGACAGGGTTAGCCGGTCTGATCCAAAAATTAGATACAGGTTGTAGAAACCACAGAAATTTGCAGAGAAGATAGCTGGGAGAACTGATAAGGCTACTAATTGAATGCTAGCTTACTCAAAATTCAGAACCGCAAGGTTGGGAGTCAGCCTTAAAAGTCCATTAGTAATGGTGTCATGGAGTTTGCTGGTCAACCTGTGAAACCTGGTATGTATCACAGAAAAGGAAGGTGGCTATAAGAGAAGGGAGCAGGGGTGGGAGTTGGGACAGGTGTGTGACAGGTGACTGAAGGGAACACAGAGACATCTGAAGGGAGTAGAGGAGTCGAGGGGACATAGGTATCTGAGGGAACAGAGGAGTCTGGCTTTGGCTTCACAACCTTTCCCAATTTAGAACAAATATATGCTCAGCCACAGCAAGCAGGTATGTTAATGGGGACGTGAAGAAGAATAACTACCTACAAACACATATTACATCTAAAGAATAGCCACCTTAAAAGGTGGATGCAGGCCTTTTTTTGTTTTATTAAGGTTGATATTAAAGGAAGTCTGCCTGTAATTTTGACCCTTCCAACCTACTGATTGTGCTACTTGAGTGACTGGGAGAGCAGCTGAAGCATACGTATATGTAGGTTGTATGTCGAAAGAATGGCTTTGACAAAGTGTATTCACACATAACGCAGGGATAGGGATGCTCTTCCTCCTGTACATCTGCTACCATGAATAATGGAATTGGAACAGGCATTTGGTGAGTGCCATGGACTATATTTCTTGAAGTTGGAGCGTGTGCTCGTACATACAGTATATTTATTCATTATATATATTTATTCAGAGCCATGCGTCTGATCAAGATGTAGTCTGATCCATGCATCTTCCAAATTTCATCTTTCAAATTACAGATTTCTAAATTATACTACTTTGAATTAGACTAGAATTGGACTGGAATTGACTGTAAGGGAAAGGAATCGACAACCACTATAATGTTTCAGTTTCTTTTCACTTTCACTCCATACTACTCTATTTTTTCCTATCTCCTGTAGTCCCCCCACCTAGTAAAGCATTAGTCATTTCTCACTCCATCCTCCTTTTCAGCCATCTCACTGCCTCCTCAGAACTTTTCCTCCACATGCAATCCTTTTTCTCTAGACACAGACAGCCACATCATGTCCTATCCTGCTCCCACCTTCTACCACTCTGTCTGCTACTCCTCATTGCTGGCGACATATCCCCAAATCCTGGCCTTCTTCAACACATCCTCACACTCATTTCTAACACCCTGCCACGATCCTCTACACGTTTTTGCAATGATGATAACCTCATACCCATTCATCCAGCCCCCACTCCCCCCCCCTACCTGGAGCACTATGGAACGCATGCTCTGTTTGCAAACTGTTGTTTATCCATGACCTCTTTATCACTAACAAATGATCCTTCCTTGGCATCACTGAAACCTGGCTCACCTCCTCTGATTCCACCTCTCCAGCTGCAGTTTCTTAAGGTGGATTCAATATCTCTCACACCCCTCGCCCCAGCAACAAACGTGGTGGAGGAGTTGGCTTGCTCTTCTCCGATACCTGCTCCTTTATCCCAATTCCGCTACCACCCTCTTCCCTCATTTGAGGTGCACTCCATCCGCATCTATTCCCCCTCCAACCTCCAGCTGGTTGTCATCTACCGCCCCCCAGAACTAGCCATCTCCACCTTTCTCGACCACTTAACCACCTGGCTACTTCATTTCCTTTCTGCTGACATGCCCACTATCATCATGGGTGACTTCAACATCCACATTGATGCTTCCAACCCAACTGTCTCTAAACATTTATTGCTCACTGCCTCCTTTGGCCTCACTCAATGGTCCTCCGCAGCCACTCACCAAGATGGTCACATGCAGGACCTCTTCTTCACCTCTTATCCCTTACTAATCTCATTAACTCACCCCTCCCCCTGTCTGACCACAACCTACTGACATTCTCTTCCCTCTCCTATCCTAGTGCACAACCTCTACGCCACAAACTCACTCACCCTCACAGAAATTTCAAACACCTCAATTTACAATCACTCTCTGAGTCCTTTCTCCCTCTTACAGACATAGCTTCTCTTCATGACACAGATGCTGCTGCCACTTTTTATAACACCACAATAACAGCAACACTTGATTTGACTGCCCCCTCACACATAGCAAAACAATCAACAGGCAGCCCTGGCTGACCAACCTGACCAAAGAACTGAGACGGGCTTCCAGGGTCGCTGAGCGGAGATGGAAGTGCAGCACCCCTGAGGGCCAGTCGCCAGAGGTACTGTACCTCAGCCAGAGGTGTGGTACTCTGCTTTTGGGTAAAGGGGGGACACTACACAGTACCCACACATTAGCACCCAACACTAGACCTCTCCAGGCCAGGGAGGGACTAGGTAGAAGGTGTGGGTGGAGAAAGTGGAGAAGGGGAGGGGATGGCGTTAGTGACTGTCAGAGGAGTGTAGTCAATTGGGGCAGGGACTGGAGTAGTGAGGAGCTCGTCCCTAGACTAGACAGAGAGTGAGATGAGAAAGAAGGGGTCCTAGGGGAACGGGAAGTGAGGAATCCACCCATGGTGCCCAAATCCACACCGACTGTAGTCGGGTGGAGGGACCAGGTTGCAGTAGGGACTGGCCCCAGACTAGTGGAGAAACTGAGGACTCAGCTAGCAAACTGGAGGCTGTAGTGTCTGTATGTGCTACAGACAAAGCCCGCACACATTCGCTGAAAAGGCAGCCACATAGGATCAAGGGGACCTAGAAGACATCGCCTGACAGGATCCAAGGCTGCTGACTTGGGACACTGTGTGAGGCGCAGGGCAGGAGCTGTGGAAGCCAGCGCAGTGAGATGGCCAGGAAAGGAACATCAGAAGGAGGTTCTGGTACAGTGTACCCCAAATTACCAGAGAGACGGCTGGACTACAGACCCAGAGGACACAGCACCCCGGCTGGGGATTATAACTGGAAGAACTGAGTAAAAGTGTGAAGACTGCACTCCACTGTGTCCTCTGACTTATTTACAGCATCACCTGCCTTGCACCATGACCACCACCATCACATTAAACACCATAACTGCCCTGGGACCTAGCTCTACCCGTGGAGAGCTGTACCAACTCTGCTGCATCACCAACTGCCCCAGTGCATCTGAAAAGCAGCAATGGCCGTATTATCATTGCCGAACACCATGGGTAGCGTCACAAATTATTCCCATCTTTATTCCCCAAAATCATCATCTTTATTTCCGTTGCACGCCCAGGGCCACGGACTGGGTCACTGCTGCTGTGACATCCCTTGAAGAACCGTCCGAACGGTACCAAGTACCCCTGGCCCTAGCCGGTCTCATCTCTCCCACCTACAATTCACCAGCCCTAACACGTACATCATCCTCAGTCCAATGAGATCCTCCATGTCCGGCGCTGTGCGTATTTCCACTAGATAAAACCTTTGTCCCCATTTTCACAGAAAATCTAAATTCAGTATTTCAAACTTCCAAGACTAGGAAACTTTATTTCCAGTGAAAGACAATACGAGGGAATTAACAGCAGAGCTGTGAGCGAGAGCTTGACAGAGTGGTAATAACCTGTAGATAACAGGGGGAACCTGCCCGACAGTCTGTCTTCAGCGCCAGCACGGTGCATTGCATGGAGTCTGCTGGAATTAATCAGTTCCTGAAAAACAATTTCACAGGAGACTAAACAGAGAAAAGATAGAAGCAGAAAACACCCAGATTTTTGCACGACAGATTGTAATTGTTGGGCCTTTTCTAGTTCAAGAAAGAGAATCCGGAGAAAAGGACAAGTCACTTCCAGGTTTACCAAGCACTTATTCCATATCAAACATGGCTCGCTATCTGCTGATATCCACGCAAGAGACCCGATTTCCCAGCAGGGGAACATGACTGAGATGGTTATGTCCTGACATGCTGAGCTACGATTACTCAAAACACAAATCCCCTGTCAAATAACCTATGCCTGCCAATCGTTTTCAAGAATGAAACATTCCTTTTTATTGACCATTTTGAGGGCTCTTCATTTTTTCAGCCATTCTTATCTGGTGCGTCATAGACAAGGTGCCAAGTGCTGAGGTAAGGAGCCAAGTAGGGCTTCATGTAGCACCACTTCCAAATTCAATTTCCGACTCTTCCAGAAATCCTAGATAAATGGACCCTGGAGCCTTTTTCATCACTGAACACCACCCTAATGCTTGAGGGACACCTGTATATTTGTTATTCTTGATCGTTTGTTATGTCTCTGCTAAGACTCAAAACCTGCTGTTTTGGGGAAGAAACACTAAGAGTCAGTCACAGACTACACAATTGTCTATGAGAGATGTAATGACATCTAAGGTGTCACTGGCACTGCCTAGGGGGCGCTATCAGGGGGCGCGCATGAATGAGCAAAGGGAACGCAGGCAGAAGACATGCAGTGCACAAGGACCTGAGACTACTGTAATGAGCATAGTACCTGGCACTAAGCGATCATGTGACAAGGGGGCAGAGCCACTGCACATGAGTGCAGGGAAGGACACTGAGCACGCAGAGCATAGGAAAATGACAGTAAGGCTGTGTTCACACGTTCAGGATTTTATGCGTTTTTTGGGTTTTTATAGCGTTTACCCCTGCAAAAATGCTTAAAAAACATATACATTAAGCATCCTACTATTAGAATGAAATCCGCAATTTTTGTGCCCATGATGCGTTTTTTTCCGCAAAAAAAACACATTGTGTAAAATCTGTGGATTTCATTGTATAAGGATGGTCCGGAAAAAAATGCGAAAAATCCACACAAAAAAAGAGCAAAAAACCTGATAAAACGCGTAAAAAAAATTGCGGATTTCCAGGGAAGGAGTCAGGTTTTTTTCAGGAAATGCCTGCATACGTGGGCACATAGCCTAAACGTGGTCAAGGAGAACCAAGAGTCAGAAGCCAGACAAACATGCAGTACCTAGGGACACGACAAAGAGTAAATGGGGACAAGCCAAGGGGGTCAGATAACCAGGAGACACAGAGCAGTACAAAGGCAGGATACAGAGGCAGAAGTCAGGGGACAAACCGAATCATATACAGCAAGGCACACAAGCACAGAGGCACACGTTTAAGGACGAGTCACCGGGGTCAGCAACCACTAGCCGAGTATACAGAAGTATCACAGACACTAAATGCAGGTACTGCCAACATTAAAATAGCTGCCACAAAACCAAAGAGAGGCGGACTGAATTAACCCTGACCTGACCAGGATGGAGGCGGAACCATCCTGTCCAGAGTCATGACAAGAGAAATGTCTTTGCCTAAAACCTTAATAACATTCTTCAAATATATATTAACTTGACATACATCAATAGATCAATTTATGCCACAGTGTTTCAGCTATGAAAAAAGCTGAAAAGTTAAAGTTACTGATGTCTGTACAGCGCTGTGGAATTAATGGCGCTATATATGGTAAGTGAGCAATATAAATAAATAAGTTATATTTTTTTGGGCAAAGTTAATAAAAAAAATGATGACTTAAAGAGTTTCATTAAGCACACTATTAATACATATTGTGAATATAAAATTATAAAACAGAAAATAACATACACACATTTGCTGTTACAGTAACCCAACAGGTTAACATTAACTTTGTTTTATTTTAAAAAAAAAAGTCAGATTTATTAATGTTTGAGCCTAGCCTTTGGCAGATAATTATGCATCCAAATTTAAATCCATTTTTTTTTCTCCTTTCACAAGGAGACATGATGTCAAGGAACAGACAGATTCTAGATTAAAATACAACGAGGGTCAAATTGAAACAAAATTTCAATGCAAAAAAAAAGTGTTGCAAGTAAAGCAACCAAGAGGTAATATAAATGTAACACCCCTTTAGGGCTACCACTGTACCCTGGGTGTTATGGAGGGTCTCACCTCCTTCATACTCAGTGCCTCCACCCAAATCTTGATTGGAGCTCTGTCTCTGGGCTGCAGAAGAACAGTTATCTTCTGCCAGGGGCTGATTCGGGAAACTCCTGCCACAGCTCCATACACACTCAGGAAGCAGGAGTGAAACAGTTTAACAGATTTATTGCTATAAAGCAGAATTGAGGTGGGTTTAAAGGAATAAACATACAATGCAATTAACTGTGCTCTATAAAAGTCATATACACATCACTATCTAATTAAACTCCAACCCTGCAAATATAACGTGGCAAAGTCCCCCTCTTCTGTATTTACTCAGTCCAAACGTTGGGGCCAGTTGTTGCGGATGTTGGCGCGCAAAGTAACAATCGTGGGTGCACTTAGATGAACATTGATGTCAATAGTTTATGTTGCCTTGTACTCACTGTAAATAGTGCTGATAGAACCACAAGTCTCATAAGGGAACTCACTGTGTCTCTAATGACCGGAGGATTCTTTGGACTCCAGCTGGGGGCTGCAGGATTTAGACCTTTATCCGATGGGAGTGCTGGCCGGACTCTCTGGATCTTTGCTCTCTCCAGCAACACAGGTATCTCTGCGGGGTCCCCCACACTCTGCAACTTAGGGGAATCAAGATCCACACCGCTCTCTCATAACCAAGCAGCAGCCACGTTGTTCCTCCTCTCACCATTTACTTTCACTTTCTCCCCAGCGTCCTCCCCCAAGTCCCTCCTCCTCCCTTCTATCATCTCACTGGAACAAGGATCCCTGGGAGTTGTAGTCTTCTGCCACTCAGGAGAAAAACGATTAGTGTCTGTAGGTCCCTGTTTAATAGCCACTGCAAAACTCTTCTTAGAGTGTGTAAGCTCCAGCATGCCGGTAGATGCTCTGACAGTTCCCTGTGCAGGTGTTACATAAAGATAAAAGTGTGTAAATATGCAACATCCTACATAAACCAGTGTGAAAACTCTGGGCGCATTGTCAGATTTTGTCTAGTCCTCGGTCGCATTTACACTGGTTGATCGAGACCGTTAAAGGGCTACACATAAATAGATTGGCGGTGATATAACACCTGAGCGCTCTATGTAGGACATGTCTTTTTTACATAGGGCTTTTACCACTTGGTCCATAGAAAAAAAAAATCGGATATGTGCACAGCCCCATAGAATATCATATATACGTGTGCAAACCATGAAAACCACAGAGATCACTGGTCCGAGATAACCGTTCGTGTGCATGAACCCTTTCAGAAACTATTCTTGCATGAACTGAAACATTAGTGAGCTCCTAAAATAAACGTCCTGACTTTGCTCTATGGCTTTTAAGATATTTAAAAAGACTTAATGGAGGAACGTTTCCTGGCTCATAAGACTGTGACAATGTGCTATAATTACTTTAGACTTGTGAATCATAAGGTGAAACAAATATAAAATGATGAGAATGCAACATTGTATCCTGGGACTGGAGGAAAGTTGATGAATGAAGATGGCACTTTTCACTGAGCTCCCTGATACATTGTAACATTAAGTGGCAATGGTTCTGTGGGCAATGACAATTGTGGCAATTATTAGGTGTTACATGTCACCTCTGGTACTACCACAGATGCCATAAACTTCTGGGGAAATCCACTGGATTAATAGAGTGCTGTCCCAGAGACCATTACTTCAGAGAGACATAATGGCTTCTAATGTTCATGAACAAATGATTTCTTATTCCACAAAGGAAGGAGAGAAGGGAATGTAAGGTGACAAATGAGAGAAGAGGGTGCACAGCTCCGGGGCTGGCACAGGTGCAGCTTCCAGGAGAGTGTGAGGAATGACCTGGCACTGGCCTTATGTGCTGCATAGGAATTGCATGACAAGTGATGGATGTAAAGGGAGATCAGTGGCAATGTTATTCTTAAAAGGGAGAAGTATCAAAGAATGAAGCGTGACTTACAACAGAGGTAAAGTTGCTATTTTTTGACATTTCACTGCTAGGTGGAGAAGAAAGGAGATTGTGATCAGGATACCTTCAGTGAAATTAATTCAGACTATTGTACATATAACCAGAATTATTACTGGTATCCTACAGTTATTCGGCCCCGCTGATGCTTCATTTGCTATTGCTGACAATTCCTGTATAATATATAGGTGGCCCTTGCTGCAGTTATGGAGCCTATGGAAGTGATGGCCCAAGGTATAGTAAGGGCCCCATGGATCGTGTGAAAACTGTGAAAGTTGATACAAAGGAAAAGATCATGATTTAAATCCAGTTCATGGTTCTCGTTTTCATTTTTTTTTTCAGAGGGTAGAGGGCAATCAGGAAGCACTTTTACTGGGGGGACACTCTGGGGGCATTACTAAGGGAACAAAAAAATAGGGGAACGCATTAGGTTGGGGAGTTTAGGTAAGTTGCTAATAGGTGGGGACTGTACTGGAAATGTGAGAAGTAAAATGTGTCTTTGTTATAAATTCTGCAGTCAAAAAAGTCTTCAAGAAGTTGTCATGTGGGTCAGGACAACATGGGAAAGATGAGAAAAGTGAATGACAACAATCAGAATGAACGTTATCTGTAAGTCACTATATATCTGTACAGTAATCGCTTATACACAGGCTCGGACTGGCCAACAGGAGAGCAGGAGAATCCTCCAGTGGGTCCCTGTGCAGGAGTGGGCCACCACCCTCTTTTATGAGCAGTACTTGGTATAATATACATGAATCACTATGTACAGACAGAGGTGGCATCTTATTCATTTAGCAGTCTTCAATGTTATATAAATTTGTATTTGAAGATAAAGCAATGGCCGGAGCTGAGCCTCCCCCTCCCCCACAGAAGAGGCGTGGGCAGAGGCCAACATGATGGGGGGTTGGAAGGTGAGGGTGGGGGGAGCGTCTTTGGGGAATGGGGGGCGTTGCACAATTAAAAGGGGGTGCAGTGGGCCTTCCTCCCTCTCTGTTCCCGCTCTTACCCGCAGCTTGTCACCAGCCATCATGTCGGCCGTGGATCGGGCCTTGGAATGCCTCCGGCAGGCGTCCATGTCGCAGCCACCGGGCTGGTTAGCGGCGCAGCTGGCCTCTATCACGCCTGGGACCACCGTGCAGGTGACACAGCTGGGGAGGAGAGGGCTACGGACCAGAAGGGTGAGGCCTCCCGAGCGGCTCTCCCCTGAATCGGCTCCCCGGGCATCCCGACGGCGCAGGAGCCCCTCCCGGGACCCTCCAAGCCGGGCGCCGGGCGCTCCCCGTTATAGCGGGCCCCAGCTTGGGAGGAATCCGCAAGCCCGGCGAGGCCCAGCTGCGGTGTCCAGCCCGACAGCTCGCTCTCTTCAGGGGGCGGGGCGGACACGCGCCGGGCGGCGCAGCTCCACACAGGCATCGGGGGGCTGTGGTGACGGCGCTCCAGCTTCACAGCCTGCTTTCTTCTCCGGTTCGCGGTCGGGCAGCCCCGGGACGGCGGCCTGCCTGGCGGCAGGGCCCAGCACTTCACCCCTCACCGGGAGGGGGACTTCGGGGGGGTCGGGGGACTGCGGCGGGGGGGTGCCCGTACCGTGGTCTGCCTCTCACGCCGGGCGGCATGACAGGAGGTCCTGTAGCAGGGATCCAACGGCCTGCAGAGCGGCAGGGCCTGTGGCTTCCACCCCCTCAGACGGCAGCAGGTGGCGCGCTCCGGGGGCACATGCATCATCACTGGGGGCCATTTCAGCGGGGTCAGATGGTGGGGGATCCAGGACCCACGACGCGGCGACCCAGGCAGCGTGGTCGCCAGGAGATCGGCTAGCGGGATCCACCCAGGGTTTCGGGTCTTGCACCCCGGATCCTCCGGGAGAGAGTCCTCTGCGTCAGCTCCAGTCCAGCGGTGCCAGCTTCGCTACAAGAACAGGTGGACATTCATCCGTGGATCCTGGTCGTTCGGCTGGAGGGCCCACAGCCCCTTCACAGCCCGGTGAGTATGCCTCTGTGTCTACTGTTTTGTCTTCCTCTTCGGCGGGTGTGGGTTCCCCGGCGGATGGTACTGGGGTTGGAGGGGGTGTAGTTGACATGTTAGGGGACGTGCGGAATTTGTTGTCACGCTTGGAACGGGGTTTTCTTGCGACATCTCCGTTGGCGGCTTGGGTGGGGTCACAGGCCGGGGGGCAGGTGTGGCCGAGCGGGTTGGAGCCGACCGGGCGTGCACGAGACCCGGTGTCAGTGTCTGTGCAAACGGAAAAGGAGCCGGAGGGTCGGGTGCACTTAGATGACAGAGCTCATGGGGAGGTATACGTTTGTTTTGAAGGCCCTCTGGGGGCTCATTTAAAGAAGGAGGTAAAGGAGCGTATTTGGAAGGACGAATACGTGGAAATTTTTTCATTATTGCCTCTCGAGAAATTTAACTTGGACAAGAGTAAGAAAGAGGACAGCAAGAAGGAAGAGGAGGAGAAGCGTAGGTGGCGACTCATTCCTCAGACGTTCGTGAATTGGCAGGAGGCGTTTGCCATTTTTGCGAGCGTTATTGGAGAAAAGGCCCCTGACAATTGCTCGGCATTGTTTTGCTACCTGGATGCGATCGGGGAAGCTTACAGAGTTTATGGGGGTCAGGCGTGGCTTCGGTACGACGAGCAATTCCGGCAGAGGAAGGCCGTTCGGCCAGCCATTCGTTGGGATCAGAAGGATATTGGGTTGTGGATGCGGGTCATAGCGCAAAACAAGTTTGGGAGCTCCTGTCATGGGGGGGCTGGCAGCAACAGCCAGAGTAGCGGAAATGCCAGTGCCACGAGTGGAAGCGGGCAGGGGCAGTCCGGAAATCACAAGGTGGGGGTTTGCTGGCAGTTCAATGACGGGCAGTGCAAGTTTGGGGCGAACTGCAAATTCAAACATCTCTGCTCCACCTGCAACGGGGCATCACACGGAGCATCTAAGTGTTTTAAGAAAGGAAAGTCAGGAGCTGGGGGCGGTAATTCAAAAGGGGGAGACTCCGGTGAATCTGGAAAGGATGGTCCCTTATGTAAATAGATACACGGACAGAGAGAAAGCTGCATTGTTACATGCAGGTTTTAAGGATGGGTTCATTATTCCTCAGCCCCCTTTCGTTATTCCGCTAGTTCTAAAAAATTTACGTTCTGCGCTGGTTCATGCTTCAGTTGTTTCAGAAAAAATTGAAAAGGAGATTTCTTTGGGCCGCATGGCGGGCCCTTTCGAGGCTCCCCCGTTTCCGGATCTGGTGGTTTCCCCTCTGGGCGTGGTTCCGAAGAAGGAGCCTATTAAATTTAGGCTTATTCAGCACTTGTCGTTTCCTCGAGGGAGGTCGGTCAACGATGGGATTGATCCGGAGATTTGTTCAGTGGTCTACTCGTCGTTTGATGAGGCTGCTCGGTGGGTGCGGAGCTGTGGTCGGGGGGCGCTTCTGGCTAAGACCGACATTGAAGCTGCGTTTCGCTTATTACCGGTTCATCCAGACAGCATGAGGCTGCTGGGTTGTTTTTGGGACGGCAAGTTTTTCGTGGACAGGTGCTTACCAATGGGTTGCTCATTGTCCTGTGCATATTTTGAGGCATTTAGTTCTGGAGTGGGTCGTTCGGGAGGTTTCCGGTTGGGACTCAGTTATCCATTATTTGGATGATTTTCTGTGCGTCGGTCCCGCAGATTCGTTGCGTTGTCAGAGAATTCTCCAGGCTATTGAATGGGTTGCTGAGCGATTTGGCGTGCCGTTGGCGCCCGGTAAAATGGAGGGCCCCAGTACGTGTCTGCGTTTTCTGGGGATTGTAATTGATACTGTTGCGTGGGAGTTCAGGCTACCTGAGGATAAGTTGGTGGATTTGCGGGCGGAAGTGGTTCGGGCGCGTCGTTTGAAGAAGATATCATTGCGTGACCTCCAGTCAGTGTTGGGGAAGTTGAATTTTGCGTGTCGGGTGATGCCGATGGGGCGAGTTTTTTCACATAGGCTGGCCAGCGCTACTGCAGGGATTCAGGCCCCCCATCATTTCATCAGATTGTCGTCGGATCTCAGGGCTGATTTGGCGGTATGGGAGTCTTTTTTGGTCGGCTACAATGGCCGCTCTTTGGTGATGTCAGACGTCGTTGGGAATGATGTCTTGGAATTGTTCACGGATGCTGCTGGCGGTATAGGCTTCGGTGCTTACTTCAGAGGACAGTGGTGCGCGTCTCGTTGGCCCGATGAGTGGTTCGCGATCGGTTTGGTGCGTAACGTTACATTGTTGGAGATTTTTCCGATCCTTGTGGCCATTCATTTGTGGGGGTCTGAGTTTCGGGATCGGCGCGTTCATTTCAATTGTGACAACATGGGCGTTGTGGGTGCGATTAACGGTCTTACCGCGTCGTCCCCTCCAGTCGTTCGACTGTTGCAACAGTTGGTTTTGCTATGCTTGTCCTTGAATGCACATGTGACTGCGTCTCATGTTCCTGGAGCCAAGAATGACATAGCTGACTCTCTCGTTCGCAGTGGGATTGTTTCCGCTCGTTGGCGCCAGAAGCGGAGGTCGAGGGTTTAGCTTGTCCCGAGGAATTGTGGAACCTGGCTTACGGGCCGCAGAGTCGCTGATCGAAGCTTCCTTGGCGCCTAAAACTTGGGAGACTTACCGGGCAGTGTGGCGGATGTGGGAGGAAGTTGTTGCAGCTGGCCTGGTCGATGGTTTCGGGCATGATCAGGAAGGGATGTTGTTGGCCTGGTTGGGGCGCGGCTCCGTCGAGGGTTGGTCGTGTGCAAAAGTTTCTCGCATTTTGGCCGGCTTGTCCTTTGGCTTTCACTTGCGTGGCAGTTGAGATTTGACAAAGACGTTTCTAGTCAAACAGGCGGCGAAGGGTTTTCGTCGGGGCCGAAGCAAGGGGGATTTGAGGAGGCCAGTATCCTTCAATTTATTGGAGCAATTGGGTCTTACACTGGAGTCTGTGTGTTCTACGCGTTACGAGGTCTTGTTGTTTCGTTTGGCTTTTTCGTTCGCATTTTTTGGGGCTTTACGTGTTGGTGAACTTGTTTCTTCCAGTAAGAAATTGGCGGGGGGGGTTATTGGCCAGGGATGTTGTATTGACTTTGGGCGGGGTCGAATTTTGGTTGCGACGTTCCAAGACGGATCAGTCGGGAAGAGGTCGCCGGGTGGTGTTGGGCAATGTGCCTGGTTCTGCAATGTGCCCTGCTCAGTGCTTGAGGAATTTTTGGGACTTGCATCCCAGCTTGACTGGGTCTCTGTTGTGTCATCTTGACGGCGGCAGTTTGTCCAGATATCAGTTTGGTGCCGTTTTTAAGAAGTCCGTTCGGTGGCTGGGCCTGGATGACTCTCGCTTTGCTCCTCATTCTTTCAGGATAGGGGCGGCGACGGAAGCGGCAGTGGGGGGTTTGGATCCGGCTTCTATACGGCACATTGGTGGTTGGAAGTCTAACCGATATCGGAGTTATGTTAGGCCTTAGTCGTCATTTGTGTTGTTAGCACTCATCCTTTTTTGTTGCAGGTGTCGAACCTTTGCTGGTTTGGATTTTTGGGCACTCCTTCGTTCATTGGGGAGCTTTGAGAGCTGATGTCCGACATGAAGGCAGACAACTGGGCTTCCCCAGGAGCACAGCGGTGGTGCGGTGGCTCGGCTTCCGGGGGATGGAATGGCGGAGGGTTTTACAGAAAATTCATGTGTGTGCACAGTTGGATCGCGCACCGGACATTCTTGTTCTTCATGTGGGGGGCAATGATTTGGCGGTTAGGCCTTTTCGGGAACTTATAAAGGACATCAAGCAGGATTGTTTGCGGTTGTGGTTGTTATATCGGGGGGTCACCATTGTGTGGTCCGAAATAGTTCCACGCAGGCGGTGGCGTTCCATGAGGTCCCTGGTAAAGGTCAACAAGGCCAGGATTAAAGTTAACAGGGCGGTGTCTTCCTTTGTGGTAAGAAACGGGGGTGTGGCTGTGCGTCATTTTGATCTCGAAAGGGGTGAAGGTGATTTTTGGTTGGCGGATGGGGTCCATTTGAACGGGGTCGGCGCCGATATTTGGACTCTTGGTCTTCAGGAAGGCATTGAGCGGGCCATTGCATGGCGTGTTCGGGGGGTCTCGGGCCCTTGAGGTGTTCAAGGTCCCTCGTTGTGGCGGATTGGAAGGGGGGGAGTCCTTGGAGTCGTTTGGAAATTTGTTTTTTGGAGATTCACTGTATAGGGTCTCCTCCGTTTATCAGTTGGTCGTGGTGATCTGGTGAAAGGTGGATGGGGAGTTCCGTAAAGAGTGCGGATCCCCTAGTTGCCTAGTGGACAGACGTGTCGGTGGTTGGTGCTCCCGAGCCTGTGGAGTAACGGCTGGGAGTAATGTGTGGGGTTCTGTCCACAGCATTTTGGGGTCGATTCACCTAGATCTTGTGGCTTCAAGGACTCCTCCTCCGGGTTCAAGTTTACTGTATCTATGTTATTTATAATACTTTATTATTATTGTTGTTTGTTGTTTAATAAAGGCTGCTGTGGCCATATAAATTCCAAAAAGAAACCTTTGGGCTTTGGTTTTATGTTGCGGCGTATGGGGTTAATTTGTGTCGGGGTGGGGGGTGCGGGGTTGTAGGTGGGTCCCGTCTCCCCCTGCTGGGAGCAACTTGACAATACCAACGTCAAGCAATGGCCGGAGCTGAGCCTCCCCCTCCCCCACAGAAGAGGCATGGGCGGAGGCCAACATGACGGGGGGTTGGAAGATGAGGGTGGGGGGAGCGTCTTTGGGGAATGGGGGGCGTTGCACATTTAAAAGGGGGTGCAGTGGGCCTTCCTCCCTCTCTGTTCCCGCTCTTACCCGCAGCTTGTCCCGCCCTCCCTCCCTTAAGCTGATGGATAGTAGCGTTGTTGTTTACTCGGGTCATGGCGGTTTGGAAGGGGGGGAGTCCTTGGAGTCGTTTGGAAATTTGGTTTTTGGAGATTCACTGTATAGGGTCTCCTCCGTTTATAAGTTGGTGGTCGTGATCTGGTGAAAGGTGGATGGGGAGTTCCGTAAAGAGTGCGGATCCCCTAGTTGCCTAGTGGACAGATGTGTCGGTGGTTGGTGCTCCCGAGCCTGTGGGGTAACGGCTGGGAGTAATATGTGGGGTTCTGTCCACAGCATTTTGGGGTCGATTCACCTAGATCTTGTGGCTTCAAGGACTCCTCCTCCGGGTTCAAGTTTACTGTATCTATGTTATTTATAATACTTTATTATTATTATTATTATTATTATTGTTGTTTGTTGTTTAATAAAAGGCTGCTGTGGCCATATAAATTCCAAAAAGAAACCTTTGCGCTTTGGTTTTATGTTGCAGCGTATGGGGTTAATTTGTGTCGGGGTGGGGGGTGCGGGGTTGTGGGTGGGTCCCGTCTCCCCCTGCTGGGAGCAACTTGACAATACCAACGTCATGTCACATTTGTATGTAGCTGAAAAGTTGGGCCCTGGAGTTGGTTACTGGTGGACCCTTGGCACCCGTCTGACACCGAATTACGTTCTGCAAAACTGATAACTAACACTAAATGGTCACCATACAGCAATAATATTGATCTTTCTTATCATTTTCTTTTTACTTCATATTAGTTTGTGCAGTTCAGTCACTGTAGTTGTATATAGAGATGTATAACGGTATGATCGGTCTTTGTATGGCGTTGTTCTGTAGAAGTATTATTATTCTCTGTGTATTGGATACAGTGTGGAGGTAATATTTGTCCCTAGTATAGTGGTATTATTGGTAATTGTCTTTGTATATCATGTTTTCTTCAGAAATATATTATATTATCTAGTCCTGGTATAGCAGCAACAGTGTAAGCATATATTAGTATATTTTAGGGGGGCAGCAGGGGTGTATAGAGAGACATAGGCCTTGGGGCTAGGGTCCTGACTTTTTAAGATCTGGTGTATGAGTTTTATCCATGAAAAACATAGATAGAACATGTACTGTAACAAAACCGGGACAACTGAATTTGCCCCCATCCTTGCTCTGCTTCATCTTGTTATAAATCCATATCACTGTAACATTGAAGAGAAACATGTTGAGCTGTGGCATGATTGGGGTTCTCCCTCCTTGGTGTAACCCTCACTATAATCACTGATGCTTTTGCCGAATGTTAGGATATTTCCAGTTTATGATATCTAGGACTGTGCTGGAGTAATACCGAGATGGTTAATAAATGACCCCCTAACCAACCTCCTCCAGAATGATACCGCGATCTACTCCTCCACCATGTGCGATTAAATGAGGTCGTGCCGTGCACAGCGCAGTTCATTGTACACATCCAGCATCAGTGGTTCAGACACGTCTCTCGCCCTCTGCGGTCAGGGCCTCATGCCTGAACAATGCAGCAGTGCAGCTCAGATGTATCACATTGTGCAATCCTATCACTCCATGCCGCTGATTCATTGACCTGACTGATAGGAGTCTATATTTGATGTCAGTGTGAGATGTTAGAGCCTATGATGAGACGGCTCAGCTATAGCCTGAAATCTCTGTCCCCTGCTGCCACTAACTATGTTAGAAACATAAAATCTGATCAAAGCAGCTTCATATTCATCTCCAAGATATATTGCAGCTAAAGCTGCCATGAAATTCTCATGAATATGGCCCGGCTTACTGAATGTGTATGGGAACCAGTGTACCCTTGACCATACTTAGCAACAGTTCTCACTGCTATGTCAGCGTATTTTCATTACTGTAATGGATATGCCATGATCGTCACCACCACTACTGGGGTACGGCAGCCTATATTGTGGGCATGCACTAGCTATCAGCACTTATACCATTGCTTTGGCTGTCACTATTATGGCCATCATCTGGCTGCCACTGTTGTGGGACACATCTTGGCCGCCACTGCTATGACTATGCTCCACCTGTCACTGTTGTGGACTGTACTCTAGCCGCAACTGCTATGACTATGCTCCAGCTGTCACTGTTGTGGATTGTACTCTGGCCGCCACTGCTATGACTATGCTCTGGCTGTCACTGTGGAGGATTGTACTCAGGCCGCCACTGCTATGATTATGCTCTGACTGTCACTGTTGTGTATTGATGGGCGAATAGCATTGTTGCTCGGGTCTCCGAGTATTTTGGCATGCTGAGAGATTTATTTTTCGTCGTCTCAGCTGCATGATTTGTGACTTGTAGACAGGCTGAATATATGTGGGAATTCCCTAACAAACAGGCATTTCACAAATGTATTCAAGCTGTCTAGCAGTCGCAAATCATGCAGCTGAGATGACGAAAACTAAATCTCCGAGCACGCCAAAATACTCGGAGACCACCCGCGCAACGAGTATACTCGCTCATCACTACTGTTGTGGACTGTACTCTGGCCGCCACTGCTATGACTATGCTCCAGCTGTCACTGTTGTGGACTGTACTCTGGCAGCCACTGCTATGATGATGCTCTGGCTGTCACTGCTGTGGGCCGCACTCTAGCCAACGCTGCTACGACTATGCTCTGGCTCTTCACTATTTTGAGCTGCACTAAGGCTGCTGTGGTCATGCTCTTATTGAGGTTTTGGCCATTACGTAAGAATAGCTGCTAGTATTTCTATTTCTTTTCATCATTTCAGAAAAGCTAGAAATATGATACTCTGTCCTGTGATAAAATATATACATGTACAGTGGGTACGGAAAGTATTCAGACCCCTTTAGATTTTTTACTCTTTGTTTCATTGCAGCCATTTGGTAAATTCAAAAAAGTTCATTTTTTTTCTCTTTAATGTACACTATGCACCCCATCTTGACTGAAAAAACAGAAATGTAGAAATTTTTGCAAATCTATTCTATTATTTCTAAACACTGTTTTTCGGTGATTACTTTGTATCTCCGTTCATACTGCACCCACACACAGAAATGATACACCATTTGAAAGGTAAACTTACCCTCTTCAGCAAGAAAATAGCCAAACAAACCACACATCCACGATTTGATTGCAAAATACAGTTTAAACATTAATTTTCATAAACCTGCAGTAAGGAAAAATGACCTGCAGGTGGCACTACACTACCCCAATGCACACTACCACAAAACTGCTTACAGACATCACAAACAATTCCAAACATTTGCCTTGGGGGATTTCCAGCTTGCCAAACTGCTTGCCCAGCCTATTTCAGCCAAAATGGAGGATTGCACACGTCAGTGCAGTTGAGTCACATATGCAAACACATTATAAACATGCACTGCCTATTGAAATGCACACTTGCTCCGTTCATACTCCACCCACACAAATGATACACCATTTGAAAGGTCAAATGACCTGCAAGTGGCAGCACAATATCCAAAAGCACACTACCACAAAGCTGCTTACAGACATCACAAACAAATCCAAACATTTGCCTTGGGTCTTTCCAGCTTGCCCAGAATATTTCAGGCACATTGGAGGATTGCACACTTCACTGCAGGTGAGTCACATATGCAAACACATTTGTAAACATGCACTGCCCTTTCACTGACTACTTCGCCCCATACACACAAATGATACACCATTTGAAAAGTAAACTTGCCCCTTCAGCAAGAAAAGAGCCAAACAAACCACACATTCATGATTTTATCACTAAATACAGTTTAAACATTCATTTTCATAAACCTACAAAAAGAAACAATGACCTGCAGGTGGCACCTCAACCGGAAGACATTTTTTGGCCTCTACTTATCAAACCAAATTTATTGTATTACCAATCTACATATATAAATACCTGCCTGTGTTCATCATCTCATGAAATACATACATTTGAACAGCTTGCTTTTTCTGAAATTGCCTGCACTCCGGACGACCAATGTGTGAAAAATTTGCACGGGCCAAGCTGGTTTATTTAAAAGGAAAAACTGAAATATCACATGGTGTGGTGTAGTAACCACTATGTCCTCTAGGGGGCACTGTGTGGAGGTTCCAAGAGAAAGGATGAGTGGAAGAATCCTGAAGGATGGTTATGTATCTCAAAGTGGGTGGCTTTGAGATGGAGACTTAGTTCTGTGTTGATCAGCAATGATATTGCTGAAGTGTTATTTCAAGGTATAAGGGAGAAGTCTCCAGGTAACCCGGGAGTTGGGCGGGCCGGTTACCTACAAACCCACCCAGGGGTGGGTCTGAAAACGCCTGTATTAAAAAGCTATGTGAGTGTGTGAAGGACCTGTGATGAGGTCATAGTCACGTGACCCGGTGGGCGTGGCTATAGACCATATATTGTGGCCAGGGTAGGTCACATGTGAGGAATGCTGGGACCTGGTTGGTCCAGTGTGGAAGGTCCTGCAGACATGGAACTGCCTGCCTGACAGCACGTGTGAAGTGGCTGGGAGCAATGGCGATGTGTGCCTGAGAGTTCCCTGGAGGGAACGAACGTGTGCGGAATGCTGCAGCTGCATGAGGAGCCCTGACGTGGGTGAGATAATTGTGAGGCTAAGAGAGCCTGCGTACTGGACATTGGTAACCAAAGTGAAGCATTATAATGGACGCTATGCTGGTAATGCTGGTAATGTTTCTATACTAATGCACAAAGCATGGGCAACAAACAAGGAGAATTGGAACTACTAACACAGGAAAAGAAATATGATGTCATTGGAATCACTGAAACTTGGTGGGACAATACACATGATTGGAATACAAGACTAGAAGGATACAACTTATTTGCAAGAAACAGACTTGATAAACGAGGAGGGGGTGTCGCATTGTATGTTAGAAATGCGTATATCTGCACAGAGATTGAAGCTTCAGAGACTGGGAGTTCTGTGGAAACTGTTTGGGTAAGAATACAAGGACAGAACAATGGAAAGGACACCATTGTAGGCATTTACTACAGGCCGCCTGTGCAAGCTGAAGATATGGATGAACTCTTTATGCATCAAATGGCCAAGTTCTCCAAAAAATATGACATAGTTGTCATGGGAGATTTCAACTATCCAGACATTTGTTGGGAATCTCTCTCAGGCAAAACTAACAGGTCAAGGAAATTCTTATCCTCTCTTGCTGACAACTTTATCTTCCAAAAGGTAAAGGAGAAAACAAGGGGAACTGCTACCTTGGATCTAATCCTTATAAACAGGGAGGAAATGGTTGAGGAGGTAAAAGTGGCTGGGACCCTAGGAGGTAGCGACCATGCTATTTTAGAATTTTGGATAACTAGAGGCGGAAGACCTGTGAAGACTCAGACGTCAAGGTTAGATTTCAGAAAGGCAGATTTTAAGGGATTCAGAAAGAGAATTGGAGGGATCCAATGGCTGGATATCCTTAAAGACAAAAATGTCCAGGAAGGATGGGAAATCTTGAAAAATGAAATTCTCAAAGCACAGTTGTTAACAATTCCGAAAAGAGGGAAGAATAGGAAGCATTTAAGGAAACCAGGATGGATGAACACAGAACTTAAGCACATGCTAAAAAGGAAGCAAAAAATGTTTATAAAATGGAAAGAAGGAGGCATATCTAAAGAAGAATATAATGCTGTCTGCAGAACCTGAAAGGCACAAATCAGATTATCTAAAGCTGAAAATGAATTGAGGCTTGCAAGAGATGTCAAAAGCAATAATAAAGGATTTTGGGGATATGTCAAAAGTAAAAGTAAAGTCAAAGATGCTATAGGATTTTTACAGGATGAAAATGATGAAATGGTAAGACAGGATGTTGAGAAGGCTGAACTTTTAAATTCCTATTTTGCATCTGTTTTCTCTCAGAAAGGAAATGTAACATCAACTGTTATTCACTGTCCTATTAAGGGAATAGAAGAATCCAGGATATCTATAAACAGAAAGATAGTGAGGAAACACTTAGCTAACCTAAATGTATTCAAGTCTCCAGGTCCAGATGAATTACACCCCAGAGTACTGAAGGAGATAGCAGAAGAAATTTTTGAACCCCTCTCCATAATCTTTGAAAATTCTTGGAGAACAGGAGAAGTGCCAGAAGACTGGAGAAGAGCAAATGTTGTTCCTATCTTCAAAAAGGGGAAGAAGGTGGACCCAGGCAACTATAGGCCGGTGAGTCTGACTTCTATACCAGGAAAGATCTTTGAACAAATTATTAAACAACATGTATGTCAATACCTGGATAAGAATGAAGTGATTAAACAGAGTCAGCATGGGTTTGTAACTAATAAGTCATGTCAGACTAATTTAATTTCCTTCTATGATGGTATTACTGATTGGGTGGATCAAGGAAATGCTGTAGATATAGTATATCTTGACTTCAGCAAAGCATTTGACAAAGTCTCTCATACAATCCTTATTGAAAAAATGACTAAGTATGGAATGGACAAGGCAACTGTTAGGTGGATTCATAACTGGCTTAGTGATCGGACCCAAAGAGTGGTCGTAAATGGCTGCACATCCAGTTGGAAGAATGTCTCAAGTGGGGTACCACAGGGCTCTGTCCTGGGCCCTGTATTGTTCAACATCTTTATCAACGATTTAGATGAAGGAATTGAGGGTAAACTGATTAAATTTGCTGATGACACAAAGCTAGGAGGGATAGCTAATACTAGAGAAGAGAGAGAGAGGATTCAAAAAGATTTAAATAAACTGGAGAAGTGGGCAGCAACTAACAGAATGGTTTTTAACAGGGAGAAATGCAAAGTACTACATCTGGGCAATAAAAATGAAAAAAGCATATATAGAATGGGAGGAATAGGGCTAAGTGACAGCACATGTGAAAAAGACTTGGGTATACTAATAGATCACAGACTGAATATGAGTCAACAGTGTGATGCAGCAGCAAAAAAGGCAAATGCAATTCTAGGATGTATTAACAGAAGCATACAGTCTAGATCACGTGAAGTAATTATTTCCCTCTACTCCTCTTTGGTCAGACCTCATCTGGAATATTGTGTCCAATTTTGGGCACCACATTTTAAAAAAGACATCAACAAACTGGAGCAAGTTCAGAAAAGAGCGACCAGAATGGTGACCGGTCTGCAAACCCTGTCTTATGAGGAAAGGTTGCAGGATTTGGGAATGTTTAGTTTGCAAAAGAGAAGACTGAGAGGAGACTTAATAGCTGTCTACAAATATCTAAAGGGCTGTCACATTGTAGAAGGATCAACTTTATTCTCATTTGCACAAGGAAAGACTAGAAGCAATGGGATGAAGCTGAATGGGAGGAGACACAGATTAGATATTAGAAAAAACTTTTTGACAGTTAGAGTGATCAATGAGTGGAACAGGCTGCCACGAGAAGTGGTGAGTTCTCCTTCAATGGAAGTCTTCAAACAGAGGCTGGACAGACATCTAACTGGGATGATTTAGCGAATCCTGCTTTGAGCAGGGGGTTGGACCAGATGGCCCAGGAGGTCCCTTCCAACTCTACGATTCTATGATTCTATGATTCTATGATTCTAAGTGAACTTTCTGTTGCTGTTGTGGTTTATGAGGCGTGAATAAACCGCAAGGACTGTATGATTTGTTGGAAAATCCTGTGCTGGAACTGGTTTTTGTTCGCTGCAGGCGAGAATCCCCTAAGTAAATGACAGCGCTACCTCACATTTGGTGGAGAAGCTATGGGCAATGTTGTAGCCTTGTTGCTGGGAGCAACGGAAGAGGACTGCAAAGTCGGTTGCTAAGGGCAATGGTTTCCAAAAAGTGTATGTTGCAGTGCTGGCAACGCTGAGCCAGGAAGGCTGACGGTTGGGGAAGCCACTGCCCGGCTGTGGTTCTTGAACCGTGGGGCGGCCTAGTGAGTAAGGCACTGTCCGGATCGGTAAGCCCAGTGCGGCCGTTTCCTCAGGAGAAAGAGACTGGTGTTTACTAGGATACCTCTGCTTTAGAGGGGTCCGAGGACCTGCGCCGCCAGCAGGTGATGGTCGTGAAAACCATGTTGTACTGACCGGGGTCAGTGAGCAAGAGACTGGTGATTGCTATAGGGTGCCTCTGCGGATAAGAGGTACCCGAGAACCTGTGTGGCCGACACAGGCAACGGACTGGTGTTCGTATGGTACTGACCTGGGTCAGTGGGAAAGACTGTGTTCCTGGAGGGTTCAGTGAGCAAGGTCCTGGAGGGTCAGTGTTGGGAAGATCCCTGGGGCACGTGGTATGACCTTGGACCTGGTGAGGCGTAAGTGTTGGGCAGTCTCAGGCTGAGACGGATGTCCTGAATAGCAACCGCTAAGCCCCTGGACCTGGTGAGGCCGGTGTGTTGGGAAACCCTGGAAAGAGGGTCGGCTCCCTGAATAGCACCCGGTGCGCCCTGTGTGTTGGACGGTCTTAGGCGGAGACGGTGCGTCCTGAATAGCACACAGACAGGACACGTGAGTCTTGTGTTGGTGAGGCCGGTGTTGGGAAACCCTGGGAGGAGGGTCGCTCCCTGAATAGCACCTGGAGCACCCTGTGTGTTGGACAGTGTCAGGCGGAGACGGTACGTCCTGAATAGCACACAGAAAGGACACGTGAGTTTTTTGTGTGGTGTTTTTCTTTTCTCAACTCAGCCTGCGGTGGCTCAGTGGGAGTCAAAAAGGTGACAAGCGGCTTGATGTGGCTCAGTGGGGTCACGAAGGTGACAAGCGGCTTCCGGGAACTCGGCGGGGTTATGAAGGTGACAAGCGGCTTCCGGTGGATCGGCGGGTCCACGAAGACAGCGCAGCAGGAGCTGCAGTGACTCCAGCCGCTGTGTGTGTGAACAGCAGCTGGTGGTGTCAGTGATCGGTGACAGCAGGAGCTGTGGTGGTGCCAACAAGGACTTGTGTGGTATCGTTAAGACATGAACTGTGTTGTGTGAACTGTGGTCTGAGAAGACCGGTATAACGGACATGGGGAGATCCCGAAAGGGGGTGGAGTCCCAGAAGGGTGCGGTGACCCAAATCGGGGTGGTAGACCAAAAGGGGGTGGAGTCCCAGAAGGGGGCAGTAACCCAAGTCTGAGTGGTAACCCAAAAAGGGCTGGAGTCCCGGGAGGGGACTGTAACCCAAATTGGGGTGATTCAGGAAATGGCAGCACTGGTCGACTCAGTGGGTATGTTTGGAAAACTGCAGTGTTCATGTATGTCATTTCCAGAATGTGGGATATTCTTTCCGAATGTTGACGAGCCGCTAATGTGTACCGTGATGCTACACTGGGAAGGGATATCGGGACGGTTGGACTCAAAGAGTCAGGTGACTCTGGTAGGAACTCCTCTCACTCTCTGTCTGACCAAGAAAATGGTCCAGGTTCGCTGTGCACATGGGGTCACAGTGAACTATGTGGTAGACAGAGTAATGTTTGATGAGTACGGAGGCCGTGAGTACCAAGGTGGCAGTATACCACCAAACTTAGTTTATGCCTTGGAGTGCGGCCGGGATTTGGTCAGGTTTGATGACCTATGCCAGGAAGATAGAGACGTGTCTACTGTAGGGCTAGCAGACACTGAGACGCTGACGCCTCCTAACGTGGACAGGCCAGACGTAGGGGCGACCAGAGAAAGAATGACGTCGGACGAGCTTACAGACCGGACGTCACCTGAAGGGTACAACGGTGTGAGTGAGAAGGGTGTGAGAAACAAAAAGAGCGGAGCTGACACATGGACAGAGAGTGTCCTGGGGGTTCACCATATGGTGTGGTGTGACTGTGACGTGTTGTTGCCAGTAGCCTCCACGAGGACAGAGTCTAGTGCTGTGCTGACTGAAACTCATGACAGGACTGATGGTAACCTGGTCGAGAAGATAACGGGAGTAGAGACACAGTCAGAGGGTAACTGGGGGGTTCACTCGGCTGATGGGACTAACCCAGGGGTACCCTTAGATGATATGATTAAAGAAGTAATGGTGCAACACATATTGGCCAAAAGAGAACTAGAGCAGGAGATACAGTTAATAAAAGAGACAGTGAAGGAACAGCTCGAATGAGAAAGTGTGATGAGACAAACGGCCGAGCACAGAGTGGAGGACCTTGAGAAAGAAGTCCTTAAGCTCAGAGGTCACCTGTCAATGTGGCACAGTGTAAACAACACCTTAAGAGAGGATGTTGTAGGGCTTGAGAAAAAAAGTCTTGGAGCTCAGTGGTCACCTGTCAATGTGGCAAAATGTGAACAATACCCTTAGGGAAGAAATGGAAGAACTCAGAGGAGTAGTTAAAAGTCTTCTGCGGGAGAAATTGGACGAAGACTTACTGCGGGTGAGCGTAAGTGATAATAGGACAGAATGGCCAGTAGCCCTCGTGGCAAAGGGTCATGAAGTAATCAAATCATGTGAAGTTGAGGAGTTAAGAGCGGAAGAAGACAGTCACCCGGTCGGGTCAACGGCAGTGAGGGAAGTGTCCGTGGTAAAGCTAGAGCCTTCAGTCCAGGAAGAGAGCAAGACCACAACCTTCCAGTTGGTGATTGAGGTACCAGAAGACATGCAAGAAGCCTGTGTGGAGGAAGGTGTGCATGAGGCTTTCAAAGAAGCGGTCAAAGCGTGTAAGGTGCGCTGGGCACCTGAGACTCGACAGTCGGTGGTAGTATCGGATAGAGAAGATACATCAAACCGAGTAGCTGTCCTGAAAGAGATGCATCTACAGTGTCTTCACACCAAACAGCGGGTCAGGCAGAGTAATGTGAAGGCTGCTCGATGCCTAGAATTAGCAAGGGAGGCTATGGATCAGCTGGGTTTGCGGAAAGATGTAGTGCCGGTACCCAAAGCTCTGATTGGGAGAATCACTGGAAGATCCGGGAAGGTAATGCAAGACCTTGTGAATATCTCCGGTGTGGTGAGAGTGAGGATCCCTCCTGATGATGAAGACCAAGTATTCAGTGAAGTGAGTAGGATTCCCATCCTAGTGGTTGGCTTTGGGGAGAGTTTCGAGTAAGGTACCTGCAAGAGATTGAGCAGTTGAGGCAGGACCGCCGGCGAATTAATAAAGAAGTACGGAATACCAGATGGCAGCCGCCTGCAACCCAACAAGATGTAAGGACCCGAAGAGTGCCACCAAGAAGTGACAGGGCAGATGGCCGAAGAATGTCAGCAAGTGGTAGCTCGACTAGCAAGATGACGTGGAGAGACCGTAGTTCCTGTGAGACCCTGAATGAATCAGACTCAGGCCAGACAGTAGGCCTGATTAGGACTGATGACCGTACCAACCGGGGGAGCTGGTCGGGGAACGGAACAAACAGAGAGAGGGAGGTGGTGACTGGACCGTGTCTGATGACGCAGACTATAACTGGAGGGTCAAAGAGCAGGAACGATATTCTGACCGCTGGGGGCAGGGGAGGCCTAACGTAGAGAGGAGGCCGTATGACAGGTGGAAAAGGTTCTCTCGACCTGTAGGGCAAGGTGTTATGAGCTCATTTTCTCCTTCACCTTTGATGTCCGATGAACTCCCTCTGCTGGTGAAAGGAGGTAGTGAAATTGATTTGGATGGGAAAAACCTGTCATCTGAACAGGTGGAGTGTGGTTGGACATCTGGAATCTCTGAGTGGATATAAGGCCGCCGACGCCCTGCTGGGTTGCTGGTGATCCTCTCTGCTCTGAGCTCTGGCCTCCAGGTTAGTCCTGTCTACTAAAGCTAAGTTTTTGCTCTGCTATTGTTCCATGAGATTTTGTCTGTTTATTTAGTGTTTGTGTTCAGCCAGCCCTGGTTGGGACTGGCTGAACTCCATTTTTGTCTCTGATCAGTTGATCTCTTTGCTCTGTTTTCAGAATATACCTGAGTGCTGATATAGTGATTTTGAAGTCTAGTGACTTCAGGGCCTTTTCTATCAGATGTGTTGGACATTATTTTTGGCAGGGCTTTTGCGTGATTGCAGACAGTTGCTTTTCTTTCCTGTCTTATCTAGTTAGTGAGGGCCACATCGTTTGCTCAGCCTGTCTTTCTGTCTGTGTTTGTGTTTTCATCTGTTCTCACCGTCAATACATGTTGGGGGTTGTCTATTGCTTTGGGGTCTGCTCTGGGGCAGTTTAGATTTCCCCTTTCTTTCGTTAGGTTTATTTAGTTCTCCGGCTGTGAACGAGGTGTCTAGGACCACGGTAGGAACACCCCATGGCTACTGTTAGTTGTTGTGAATAGGATCAGGGGTCTGCAATCCGCTAGCTACCAACCTCTCCGGTTTTCTGGACTT
Organism: Dendrobates tinctorius; assembly: GCF_039654945.1. Classification (NCBI taxonomy): domain Eukaryota; kingdom Metazoa; phylum Chordata; class Amphibia; order Anura; family Dendrobatidae; genus Dendrobates; species Dendrobates tinctorius. Next base: position 6,667,311 of record NW_027361754.1, read on the forward strand.
AGCTTGTATTTTTGTTTTTTCCTCCTCCATTGACTCATTCATAACAGTAAGGTGTGGTTGTGCCCGATCTCGAGAGCCTGATGTAATGTTGTGTGTTCAACCCCACAAGTTTGAACAGAGGGGCGAGGTATGTGGTGTAGTAACCACTATGTCTGCTAGGGGGCACTGTGTGGAGGTTCCAAGAGAAAGGATGAGTGGAAGAATCCTGAAGGATGGTTATGTATCTCAAAGTGGGTGGCTTTGAGATGGAGACTTAGTTATGTGTTGATCAGCAATGATATTGCTGAAGTGTTATTTCAAGGTATAAGGGAGAAGTCTCCAGGTAACTCGGGAGTTGGGCGGGCAGGTTACCTACAAACCCACCCAGGGGTGGGTCTGAAAACGCCTGTATTAAAAAGCTATGTGAGTGTGTGAAGGACCTGTGATGAGGTCATAGTCGCGTGACCCGGTGGGCGTGGCTATAGACCATATATTGTGGCCAGGGTAGGTCACATGTGAGGAATGCTGGGACCTGGTTGGTCCAGTGTGGAAGGTCCTGCAGACATGGAACTGCCTGCCTGACAGCACGTGTGAAGTGGCTGGGAGCAATGGCGATGTGTGCCTGAGAGTTCCCTGGAGGGAACGAACGTGTGCGGAATGCTGCAGCCGCATGAGGAGCCCTGACGTGGGTGAGATAATTGTGAGGCTAAGAGAGCCTGCGTGCTGGACATTGGTAACCAGAGTGAAGCATTATAATGGACGCTATGCTGGTAATGCTGTTAAGTGAACTTTCTGCTGCTGCTGTGGTTTGAGGCGTGAATAAACCGCAAGGACTGTATGATTTGTTGAAAAATCCTGTGCTGGAACTGGTTTTCGTTCGCTGCAGGCGAGAATCCCCTAAGTAAATGACAGCGCTACCTCACATTGGTCATAAGTATTCAGACCCTTTGCTCAGTATTGAGTAGAAGCACCTTTTTGAGCTAGTACAGCCATGAGTCTTATTGTGAATGATGCAACAAGTTTTTCACACCTGGATTTGGGGATCCTCTGCCATTATTCCTTGCAGATCCTCTCCAGTTCCTACAGGTTGAATGTTGTTGGACAGCCATTTTCAGTCTCTCCAGAGATGTTCAATTGGGTTTAGGTCAGGGCTCTGGCTGGGCCAGTCAAGATTGGTCACAAAGTTGTTCTGAAGCCACTCCTTTGTTATTTTAGCAGTGTGCTTAGGGTAAATGTCTTGTTTGAAAGTGAACCTTCGCCAAGTCTGAAGTCCAGAGCACTCTGGAAGAGTTTTTCATCCAGGATATCTCTGTACTCGGCTGCATTCATGTTTCCTTCAATTGCAACCAGTCATCCTGTCCCTGCAGCTGAAAAACACCCCCATAGCATGATCCTGCCACCACCATGTTTCACTGTTGGGATTGTATAGGGCAGGTGATGAGCAGTGCCTGGTCTTCTCCACACATACCACTTAGAAGCATCACCAAAAAGTTCTATTTTCTTCTCATCAGACCAGAGAATCTTATTTCTCATAGTCTGGGAGTTCTTCATGTGTTTTTTAGTGAACTCTATGTGGACTTTCATATGTCTGGTACTGAGGAGAGGCTTCCGTCGGGCCACTCTGCCATAAAAGCCCAACTGGTGGAAGGCTGCAGTGATAATTGACTTTGTGAAACTTTCTCCCATCTCCGTACTGCATCTGTGGTGCTCAGCCACAATGATCTAGGGGTTTTTCTTTACCTCTCTCACCAAGGCTCTTTTCCCGCGATTGATCAGTTTGGCTGGACGGCCAGGTCCAGGAAGACTACTGGTGGTCCCAAACTTCTTCCATTTAAGGATTATGGAGGCCACTGTGCTCTTAGGAACCTTGAGTACTGCAGAAATTCTTTTGTAACCTTGGGCAGATCTGTGCCTTGCCACAATTCTGTCTCTGAGCTCCTTGGCCAGTTCCTTTGACCTCATGATTCTCATTTGGTCTGACATGCACAGTGAGGTCTTATATAGACAGGTGTGTGCCTTTCCAAATCAAGTCCTATCAGTTTAATTAAACGCAGCCTGACTCTAATGAAGGAGTAGAACCATTTCATGGAGGGTCACAAGGAAATGGACAGCATGTAACTTAAATAAGAGCAAAGGGCCTGAATACTTATGACCATGTGATATTTCAGTTTTTCTTTTTTAATAAATTTGCCCAAATTTCTACATTTCAGTTTTTGTTTCAGTCAAGATGGGGTGCAGAGTGTACATTAATGAAAAAAATGAACTTTTTTGAATTTACCAAATGGCTGCAAAGAAACAAAGCGTGAAAAATTTAAAGGGGGAATACTTTTCATACCCACTGTATGTGACTGGATCATACCCCCTACCACGCACCTGTATGCAGACCCGTTTATTAAACCTGCATAGGCTACATGTTAAGTCTCTGCTCTGCATTTAGTTTTTTGACTAAAATGTAAGCAGTAAAATAAAAACTAATTTCAGACTGCGAGTTCAGAAGAGATTAATTGCAGCCATCCCATAAACAGAGAATGACAGCCGGGCAGACTGAAGCGGCTGCCACATAAGGAGTCCTATCCAGCCTTAGTTTGCGTTGTCACTACCTTTTTATTAAGCAAAGCACTGGTGTTAAATTGAGATTTGCTTTTCATTTACATACATTAATCCTCAGCGCTCTCCCATTAGCCATCTATCACTATTGATTTATGAAAGGGCGGCAGAGCTGTATGAATATGCTGCGGTTAGGAGGAGGGGAGGACACCCGGTCCCTGGGCCTCCGCTGGCTGAATTCTTCCCACCATTAAAAGCTTTTATTATTGACACTGCATTGCCACATGTCATCACATGTTATAACAGCAACCACTCGAAATCATTACAAAACAATCACTGACCTCAGGGAGACCAGTCAAAGAAAACACTGCGGCAGCCGGCAATGGCGCTCAATCATAGTGAAATCCTAGGTGCATTGCTCCCTGGGAAATATGAATATGCAAATAAAGTCCGTGGAGCCTCATTTAAGAGTCTTAAACACGGGACTAGCCAGATCTTCCTCCAGGGAAGTACCCAGCCAAGGAGTGGCTCCTTTCGGAAAACACCATTACCACCATATTAAGTGGCCCTTTAAGTCAATATCCAGCTCTTTACGAGTTTACAGATATGACAAGGGAAATAGCAAGGCCAGGTATCCATCCACAGACAGCTGTTTCGGGGTGTTGCCCCTCATCAGTGTGGAGTAGGATTCTGGCTAGGTGGGAGCAATGCCTAGTAGACCGACATCACGAAACAATCACTGACCTCAGGGAGACCAGTCAAAGAAAACACTGCGGCAGCTGGCAAAAGGCGCTCAATCACAGTGAAATCCTAGGTGCATTGCTCCCTGGGAAATACGAATATGCAAATAAAGTCCGTGGAACCTCATTTAAGAGTCTCAAACACGGGACTAGCCAGATCTTCCTCCAAGGAAGGACCCAGCCAAGGAGTGGCTCCTTTCGGAAACCACCATTACCACCATATTAAGTGGCCCTTTAAGTCAATATCCAGCTCTTTACGAGTTTACAGATATGACAAGGGAAATAGCAAGGTCAGGTATCCATCCACAGACAGCTGTTTCGGAGTGTTGCCCCTCATCAGTGTGGAGTAGTATTCTGGCTAGTTGGGAGCAATGCCTAGTAGACCAACATCATGAAACAATCACTGACCTCAGGGAGACCAGTCAAAGAAAACACTGTGGCAGCCGGCAAAGGCGCTCAATCGAAATCATTGTAGCATTAAAAAAGTTTAAAAAAAAACAAACCACGCAATAGTCTGACATTTCCCAGGCCAAGAGCCACAGAGACACACATCCATTAGATGGGTATCAAGAACTGACATCAGTACACGCGCTGCGTTATTACAGTTCTGAAGCCATCAAGGGCGCTTTAATTAACGAGAAGAAATCTGATTTCATAGTTTTATTAAAATACTTTATGCGATTTACTAAAGCAAATATGTGGAAATTGCACTATAAAAGTGAATAACATGAGTGGAAAATGTGTTACTGATCCTTTTTCAACTTTTTCCAAAGGGACATCAAAAGGGGTTTTGCAAAGAGGAATCACATAATCTACTTTTATTAGTGCAAAATATTGGTGCGTACTGAGATAGCTAAGGAAACACATCAGATTTGGCACCCCGCGCAAAATGACACCCCACTGAGTCAGCATCTGAGCTTTATAGCTTTCCTTCGCTGACCTCACAGGGTTTGCGGAGCTAGGAATGTACTCCCCTTTTGTACTCCATCCTACATGCGCCATATTAAAGCATTTTCTTGACCCCAAGGAACCAAGAAATATAATGGTAAATGTACACATCGGGAAATAAAATTTATGCACTCTGGTGAATGTGCTGTTGAGCTATTTTGGGGATTTATGGGTTATCTAGAAATGGCTCCATGGAAGCTCTTTGCAGCTAGAATCGGTGCATTTACAGTTTGCGTCCATCAGGCAGTGGCGGATTATAATGAGGTCAATTTGGGCAGTTGCCCCGGGCCCAGTGGGGGTAAGGGGCCCACAGCCCAGGCCAGTAAATTGCCCCATTATAATCCGCCACCGCGCAGGGCCGGATTAAAGGCAGGGCAGGCGGGGCTTCAGCCCCGGGGCCCCCACCACAAGAGCTTCTAAGGGGGCCCCCACCACATTCCTGCTGGCTGCTGCAATGGCACTCCATCTTCTCCCCACCTAAAAGTGAGTGACCGTGGGGGCGGCATTATGTGCTCTGCTACCAGCAGCATCTACAAGTAGCGTGAACGCTGATGCTGCTGGTAGCGTGCAAAGGCTTGTGATGAGATCACAGGAGGGAAGGTGTCAGGGCCCCCGATCATGTGACCCCTGTCTCCTCCCCTCCTGTGACCTCATCACAGGTCCTGTGCGCACAGCACAGAGAGCAGCCATGTATGTGGAATGCGGCTCTGTGGGTGGAGGTCGGTGCTGGAGGCTCCATTATTCTGTATGTGGAGTGCGGTTCTGCGGGTGGAGGTCGGTGCTGGAGGCTCCATTATTCTCTATGTGGAGTGTGGCTCTGCGGGTGGAGGTCGGTGCTGGAGGCCCCATTATTCTCTATGTGGAGTGTGGCTCTGCGGGTGGAGGTCGGTGCTGGAGGCTCCATTATTCTCTATGTGGAGTGTGGCTCTGCGGGTGGAGGTCGGTGCTGGAGGCCCCATTATTCTCTATGTGGAGTGCGGCTCTGTGGGTGGAGGTCGGTGCTGGAGGCCCCATTATTCTCTATGTGGAGTGCGGCTCTGCGGGTGGAGGTCGGTGCTGGAGGCCCCATTATTCTCTATGTGGAGTGCGGCTCTACGGGTGGAGGTCGGTGCTGGAGGCCCCATTATTCTCTATGTGGAGTGCGGCTCTGCGGGTGGAGGTCGGTGCTGGAGGCCCCATTATTCTCTATGTGGAGTGCGGCTCTGCGGGTGGAGGTAGGTGCTGGAGGCCCCATTATTCTCTATGTGGAGTGCGGCTCTGCGGGTGGAGGTCGGTGCTGGAGGCCCCATTATTCTCTATGTGGAGTGTGGCTCTGCGGGTGGAGGTCGGTGCTGGAGGCTCCATTATTCTCTATGTGGAGTGTGGCTCTGCGGGTGGAGGTCGGTGCTGGAGGCTCCATTATTCTCTATGTGGAGTGTGGCTCTGCGGGTGGAGGTCGGTGCTGGAGGCCCCATTATTCTGTATGTGGAGTGGGGCTCTGCAGGTGGAGGTCGGTGCTGGAGGCTCCATTATTCTCTATGTGGAGTGCGGCTCTGCGGGTGGAGGTCGGTGCTGGAGGCTCCATTATTCTCTATGTGGAGTGTGGCTCTGCGGGTGGAGGTCGGTGCTGGAGGCTCCATTATTCTCTATGTGGAGTGGGGCTCTGCAGGTGGAGGTCGGTGCTGGAGGCTCCATTATTCTCTATGTGGAGTGCGGCTCTGCGGGTGGAGGTCGGTGCTGGAGGCCCCATTATTCTCTATGTGGAGTGTGGCTCTGCGGGTGGAGGTCGGTGCTGGAGGCTCCATTATTCTCTATGTGGAGTGTGGCTCTGCGGGTGGAGGTCGGTGCTGGAGGCCCCATTATTCTCTATGTGGAGTGCGGCTCTGCGGGTGGAGGTCGGTGCTGGAGGCTCCATTATTCTCTATGTGGAGTGCGGCTCTGCGGGTGGAGGTCGGTGCTGGAGGCTCCATTATTCTCTATGTGGAGTGCGGCTCTGTGGGTGGAGGTCGGTGCTGGAGGCTCCATTATTCTCTATGTGGAGTGCGGCTCTGTGGGTGGAGGTCGGTGCTGGAGGCTCCATTATTCTCTATGTGGAGTGTGGCTCTGTGGGTGGAGGTAGGTGCTGGAGGCTCCATTATTCTCTATGTGGAGTGCGGCTCTGCGGGTGGAGGTCGGTGCTGGAGGCCCCATTATTCTCTATGTGGAGTGCAGCTCTGCGGGTGGAGGTCGGTGCTGGAGGCTCCATTATTCTCTATGTGGAGTGCGGGTGGAGGTCGGTGCTGGAGGCTCCATTATTCTCTATGTGGAGTGCGGCTCTGTGGGTGGAGGTCGGTGCTGGAGGCTCCATTATTCTCTATGTGGAGTGTGGGTGGAGGTCGGTGCTGGAGGCTCCATTATTCTCTATGTGGAGTGCGGCTCTGCGGGTGGAGGTCGGTGCTGGAGGCCCCATTATTCTCTATGTGGAGTGCGGCTCTGCGGGTGGAGGTCGGTGCTGGAGGCCCCATTATTCTCTATGTGGAGTGTGGGTGGAGGTCGGTGCTGGAGGCTCCATTATTCTCTATGTGGAGTGGGGCTCTGCGGGTGGAGGTCGGTGCTGGAGGCCCCATTATTCTCTATGTGGAGTGCGGCTCTGCGGGTGGAGGTCGGTGCTGGAGGCCCCATTATTCTCTATGTGGAGTGCGGCTCTGCGGGTGGAGGTCGGTGCTGGAGGCCCCATTATTCTGTATGTGGAGTGGGGCTCTGCAGGTGGAGGTAGGTGCCGGAGGCCCCATTATTCTGTATGTGGAGTGGGGCTCTGCAGGTGGAGGTCGGTGCTGGAGGCTCCATTATTCTCTATGTGGAGTGCGGCTCTGCGGGTGGAGGTCAGTGCTGGAGGCTCCATTATTCTCTATGTGGAGTGCGGGTGGAGGTCGGTGCTGGAGGCTCCATTATTCTCTATGTGGAGTGTGGGTGGAGGTCGGTGCTGGAGGCTCCATTATTCTCTATGTGGAGTGGGGCTCTGCGGGTGGAGGTCGGTGCTGGAGGCCCCATTATTCTCTATGTGGAGTGCGGCTCTGCGGGTGGAGGTCGGTGCTGGAGGCCCCATTATTCTCTATGTGGAGTGCGGCTCTGCGGGTGGAGGTCGGTGCTGGAGGCCCCATTATTCTGTATGTGGAGTGGGGCTCTGCAGGTGGAGGTAGGTGCCGGAGGCCCCATTATTCTGTATGTGGAGTGGGGCTCTGCAGGTGGAGGTCGGTGCTGGAGGCTCCATTATTCTCTATGTGGAGTGCGGCTCTGCGGGTGGAGGTCAGTGCTGGAGGCTCCATTATTCTCTATGTGGAGTGCGGGTGGAGGTCGGTGCTGGAGGCTCCATTATTCTCTATGTGGAGTGCGGCTCTGCGGGTGGAGGTCAGTGCTGGAGGCTCCATTATTCTCTATGTGGAGTGCGGCTCTGCGGGTGGAGGTCGGTGCCGGAGGCCCCATTATTCTGTATGTGGAGTGCGGCTCTGCGGGTGGAGGTCGGTGCTGGAGACCCCATTATTCTGTATGTGGAGTGGGGCTCTGCAGGTGGAGGTAGGTGCCGGAGGCCCCATTATTCTGTATGTGGAGTGGGGCTCTGCAGTTGGAGGTCCGTGCTGGAGGCCCCATTATTCTGTATGTGGAGTGGGGCTCTGCAGGTGGAGGTCGGTGCTGGAGGCTCCATTATTCTCTATGTGGAGTGGGGCTCTGCAGGTGGAGGTCGGTGCTGGAGGCTCCATTATTCTCTATGTGGAGTGTGGCTCTGCGGCTGGAGTTCGGTGCTGGAGGCCCCATTATTCTCTATGTAGAGTGTGGCTCTGCGGGTGGAGGTCGGTGCTGGAGGCCCCATTATTCTCTATGTGGAGTGCGGCTCTACGATTCGTGACCCCCGTCACGTGACGAGGGGGGCCCACAGAGTCTGAACTGCCCCGGGCCCTGGCTACCCTTAATCCACCCCTGCCATCAGGGCATGTACCTCTGAAGTAGCATCTTTGTAGTGTATTTTTAGATCATGGATTTGGCTGCAGCAAATCCAGCTCAGAATTCTCGTGCGTTACATGTAAATTTGGATGCAAATTTGCTCCTGAATTGCTGTCAATTTCACCCTTAGTATTGTAAATGGAGATCACGGAAGGAAAACTTTATCCAAATTTGCGAGTTAGACTATGCTCACACATTCAGTATTATACGTCAGTATTTATAAGCCAAAATCAGGAGCGAAACAGAGGAAAAGTATAATATAAACACATCACCACTCCAGGTTTTGGCTTACAAATATAGATTTATTTTTTTAGATGACCAAAAATATTCACTATTCTGAAAAAAAATAAATAAATTACATTTAAAAACCTACACTGACCCCCTGGAATTTAGAAAAAAGGCACTCACCTCAGGTAGTCCGGTGGACTTTCCTACTGATAGCCCCTGATTGTGCAGTGACAATATTGGACCGCCAGCATAGTTTCAGCAAAGACTTGAGAGCACTAGGCAGGAAGATGATTTTGGTTCCATTGCTTATATACTGTATTTACCTCTTCATGTTAAAGTCAATCTGTCCTAGGTATTTGCTATCCCATCTGTGAGCAGTATAATGTAGGGGCAGAGATCCCGATTCCAGCAATGTTTCTGTACTTTACAGCTTTCTGTAATTTTGATAATATCCTTATTTCCTTTTCTGCAGATCTAGCTGTTATCTCGGAGGCAATTGAGTAAGTCCACAGTTTTCTGCTAACATTTTGAAGGGGAGTGCTACTGCACCCTGGTTTGGGAAACATTGTAGTGGATGGATAATTTGACCTCTCACTGTATCATACTATGAAGGTATCACAATGTATTCACTCTTCCTTCAGCTCTCACACGTCCTGATGGTTTCCATACTTGTGATCTGACTATAAAATGATCCTCCCTGGTGGCTATACTCCACCTGGTTATCTAACCCTGACACGTCCTTGTCCGTGCTCTATGGCTGGGCTAGTAGCGTATCAGCAGTGCTTTCTACTTTCATTCTGAATTTTTAGTCTCAGAAGGAGTCTTAGGGGGGCAGAGACAGCGAATGGGGTCCCAGGCAGCACACGGGGGCACCAGGCAGCATACAGGGGCCCCAGGCAGTGCACAGGGTTCCAGACAGCGCACAGGGGGAGAGAGACAGCACGCAAGGGGGGGATGAGAGCGCACAGGGGCCCTGTGTGCTGTGTCTCTGCCCCCCTGTGCACTGTTTCCGTCCCACTGTGCACTGTTTGGGACCCCCTGCGCGATGTCTGGGGCCTCGTTCTTGAGTATATCACTCAATCCTGTGCGATGCCTGGGACCCTGTGTGCTGCCTTGGGCTCCTGTGTGCTGCCTGGGGCCCTGTGCACTGCCTGGAGCCCTGTGCGCTGCCTGGGGCCCCATTCGCTGTCTCTGCCTCCCTCCCCGTGCTGCCTGGGAACCCGTTTTTGATGGTTCTCAAAAGCGTAAAAAATCTGATCTACAGAAGCTGGGGTATATTTTGGCCCAGAGGGGTATAAACTGGCCTAGGCCAATTTATACTCCGGGGTATAGTTTGGCCTAGGCCACTTTAAACCCCGGGTATATTCTGGGCAGGGGGTTAATCTGGCCTGTTACACCAGGTCCTCCAGCTTACCCAGATCCAGGTGTAAAATGAAACGACTTGTCTAGGACTTATATTGATGACCTATTCGTAGCTAGATGACTAATATTAAATTGGTGGGGGACAGACTTGTTGAGGATGCCTAGAATCGGACCCAATCAAACTGATATTGAAGACCTATTCTAAGGATAGATTATTAATATGCAAGCCCTGGATAACCTCTTTAATTATGTAATGATGTGAGTGCACCCTACTCGTGTATCTGTATGAGCATTTATAGTCATATCTGTCTATAAGTAGTTATTGATCCACTGCAGATCAGCATCAAAATCTTCATATAATGTGTATTGCAAAAGGGGGACTTCAGGGTAAAAATCCACACAATAAATTGACAGGGTGGATCGCATGGCCAGAATATAATTGAATAGGACAGGTGTATTATACCTGCAGCTCACACATTTGGTCCCAACATGTTTCTGTAGGTGTGACGTCACCAGCTGCACTTACAGTACCACCCGATGCAGAAGTGAGTGAAGCTGGTTTAACCCTTTAATTACTAAACTATACTCAATCCTACTCTACCATAGTACAAGGTGAAACCGCAATTAAGTATTTTAATAACGTTACTGAAATTGTTGTATTTTGGAAGATCTTTGCAAATATTTAGCAGGTATATACTAAGCAGTGTCTTCTTATTCCAGGGCATTGCTGTTCTGCAGATGATCTACTGATATCACCATTGTCCTCAGAGGGGTCCCTGATTGTCTCCTCTCATCTGGTGCAGCTCTTGCAGGCAGGTAATGCATGGCTGGTGTAAGTAGCCTGGATGGCTTGTGTTAGGTGACATGGAGAGGAGCCACCTGTAACAAATATCCATCTTAGGCTGGTTTCACACTAGCGTTTTTTAGCGCTACACTTCGTGCGTGTCCATGTGCATGCATCCTGCGCCCCTATCTTTAACATGGCGGGCACATGGTCTAGCGTATGCACGCGTTCGTATGCGTTTTCGTGCGCATGTTTTTTTTTTAGTGAGCGCCTAGGCGCGCCGGACGCAACCTGTTGCATTTTTGGTCCGTCCGACCTGTCTCAAAAAAACACTTGCGCATGGAATGCGCAAAAAAAATCACATTATAGTCTATGGGAATACACTGCATTTAAAATCGCATGCTTTTTAAAGAGTTAACATGGCTAGAAACTGGTTAAAACGCATGCACCTAATAAAAGCAAACGCATACAAAACGCTTGATGCGTTTTTTGCATGCGATTCTATTGCGCACGAAGCGCAGCTCTAAAAAACGCTAGTGTGAAACTAGCCTTACTGTGACTCAATGCTTTCAGCTGCATTATCTGCATGTCTACAGCAAGTCGGATTCACATACAGATGGCAGAGTTAGGCCGGAGTCACACTGGCGAGGAATACGGCCGAGTGAGAGGCGCTAAAAGCACGCATTAGACACGGACCAATGATTCTCTATGGGGTCACTCGCACCAGGCGTATATTTCTCATCCGTATCCTACGCTCCGTGCCACTCGCAGCATGCTGTGATTGTCAGCGTACTACGCCCATGCAAGTCTATGGGTGCGCAAAAAATACGGATTACACACGGACCACACATGTGACCTGCGTGCAATACGCAGGTCTTTTGGCTGGTGACAGGAAATGGGCCAATCCATCATCAGGAAGCCTAGACATGCAAATGAGCTCAAAAAGCGCTCCAGACATCCAGGAAGTACGCCTCCACGGAGTACAGCAGCAGCATGGCGTCCACGTACATAAATGTGGAGATGCTCATTGTCCTGGTGCAGGAGCGTCCCGAAATATGGGACCCACGCGATGCAAATTATGCTAACCGGACAAGAAAGGAGGCGTCATGGAGGCGCATCTGTCGCCAGATGTACCATGACTTTGGTGACCGACCACGTGATGAGCAGCATAAAATTCGTAAGTGCAACGCAAAACATCATTAACCTTAGCGCGCAAGAAAAAAGGAATCTAGAATCAGCCCCCCCCCCCTCCTGTGCATGTACTTTTAGCCTCATGAGGCCGTTACATTTGGATGTGACACGTGGCTTCACACAGCCATAATTTGGGGTTAGGCCACAAGCTCCTCATCCTCCTAGCCAAACAAATTATTTTAAGTGTAGCTAATGAGACCCTGTGTATCTGCCCATTTACATATGCCACCATGGGTAGAAAGCACGCGCCAGAAGGCCCCATGCCTAGACTACTGGTAGAAAATGTGACCTCTCAAATATGTGAATTTTACAATATTTCCTGTCACATTGCAGTGGAAGATGTGATGAAACACTGGCGAAGCATCCGGGACCAGTTCCGCCGGGAACGCCAGCAGCGGTCCAGGAGTGGGGATGCTGGATATGTAAAAAGGAAGTATATATACTATGACCGGCTGAACTTCCTCGCCCCAATTCTGGATCTGAGACCGTAAGTACATACCTCACACCACATTACACAAATACGTTACAGGGACAAAAATATTGATGTATTTTTGGCTCTGTTCTATTTCATAACAGAACTCAATCCAACCTTACGGATCGAGGAACGGCCTCAGAGGCAGAGCCCATTATAGATCCTGTAGGGGATGAGGTGGCTGGCCCATCTTCTCCCCCTACAAGAAGGATGGCTGAAGATGAGGCATCACAGGACAACACAATGGCTGGCCTACACACAACACCACCAGGACGGTCTGCTGCTGCCCCATCACCCATCCTGGAAGAGCCGGGCAACTTGAGCAGCAGCCCAACTGCCCAGATAAGGGCCTCCCCACAGGCTGCTCTTACATCACGGCGAACAAGAAGAAGGCGACAGGTCACTATTCAAGAGAGCAGGACCAATGTGGACACAAGGGTGCTCAATTATTTATCTAGAGTAACTACAGATGATGGGGAGGAGGCCTATGCACGTAGCCTCACCCTTTATCTCCGTGCCCTTACCCGTGAGGTCAGGCTCCGTATTAGGGGATGTATTCAGATCCTGCTTGATGCAAGCACCCCCCCAATACCCCATATGAGGTTTTTGAATTTCTGGAGAGGTGGCAGCTCTCACCACGAAATCTAATGCGCATGAGACCATCCACACAGATGCTTGCTCAAGCAGGGTCCGAACAGCCCCTAATACGTGGGCCAACACCTCAACCCCTTCCTCCCCCTACCCAACCTTCTATTCCGCAGCCCCAAATGTCAGCCTCAAGCCAACCCCACCAATATGGCCACTTGTACCCACCCAGTGTTGGAGGCTGGTCCCAACCTGGTTGGGGACGATCTGGCTATCTTGGTGGGTATGAGCCACGTGCCTACCAGAGCCAACAAAAAGCCCCTCACCATCATCATTACTCTGGCCAGTATCCCCAACAGTCCCAGGAGGCAGGACAATTCCAGCATCATGGGCAACAGTATGGCCCCACACAGGGCGATGTTGGCCACAGTGTCCAGCAGCACCCACAGGCCATTCTTCCATGTTCCCCTTCCCCAACCTATGAGGATTTATGATTCTGATGGCGGGAGATGTCCAGTGTGTTTTAACTGGTGCTCCAAATAGAAAGGAAAAAACAGGTGTTCTCCATCACCAACATTTTGTACAGAATTTAACATTCTCATTTTTAAACAATGTTTTCCAAACATATGAAACAATCCATCATGACAGGCAAGGCTACCTCACGCCTTTGAGACAGATATTACATGTGTGTACAAAAGAGAATATTTCAACGCGCTATACTGTAAAATGAAAGGATAAAAAGACACTACTCACTTGCTAATGCCTAGGAAAGGCGTGCTGGCCTTAGTGAAGTAGTCACATTTTTTGGTAGCAATTTCTAGTAAAACTATTCAAGGCGACCAGCATTCAGAATATCACGCTCTCTCTATGTCTTATCAAGTGAGTGTTGTTTTTTCATCCTTTCAAGTATAGCATGGTTAAATATTCTCTGTTCTACAGACAGGTAATATCTGTGTGAAAGCTGTGAGGTAGCCTTGCCTGTCATGGTGGAATCTTTCTATGATTGGAAAACATTATGAGAAATGTGAGTGTTATCTTATTGACTTTATTTTGGTGATGGAGCTCACCTTTTTTTTGGCAAATCTAGTTTAATCTTGTCATGCAGCAATGTTGTTATTGCCTAATCTTTTTTTGTGTTTTGTTATGTAATGTTACTTTTCAAAAAAGTTAAAGAAGGCACAAAGGGTCATTTTGCCCATTGCCAAAATGTTCTTATGGCAATATTATGTTTGCCTTTAAGCAAACCAAAAAAAAAAAGGCAAAACTAAAAATTTGTCTACTCTAGTTAACGTCTGTGTGATTTTTCACAATCCCTCACAACATACAATAACCAATGCAATGAAACACTCATAGAATCATAAGGGGTGGAGTAATATATATTTAGACACAATTAAAGAAACAAATTATAACATAGACACAGCATTCTCTTGCCAAGAAGTTGCCCCCTCAGGTGAGATAAAGTAATTAGTGAAAATATCACGCACTTTTAGGCCAGAGAGCGGTCTACGTTGAGGGTTCATAGGTGGTCTCACCCTGCGCACATTGTCCAGCCTACGCACAACACCATCAGAGGAGGAACAATCATGTATCCTGGTGAAGTTATGCAGAACAACACAGGCTTTCACAACTTCATTCACATTTTGCTCACTCAACTGAATGGCAGACTGGAGTACCCGCCATTTGGCACAAAGAATCCCAAAGGAACACTCCACCAGTCGCCTATCACGTGATAGGCACAAGTTAAAAATTCTGCGCCTGTGGTCAAGGTTGCGCCGGGGATATGGCCTCATGACATTGCACGATAAGTGAAAGGCCTCATCTGCCACAAGGACATAAGGGACTGATTCTTCAGGAGAGCCTGGTAGCTGGCGTGGTGGTGGTAGATCCAACTGGTTGGTGCGTAGCCACCGAGCCATTATGGAAGTATTGAAGACTCTAGAGTCTCCCGTCCTTCCATAGGCCCCAATGTCAACAATTATAAACTTGTATTGAGGGTCTACAAGAGCGAACAATACAACAGAAAAGTATTGCTTATAATTGAAGAATTGGGAGCCAGAGTTCGGCGGCTTACGCACCCTGATATGTTTGCCATCCAGGGCCCCAATACAATTTGGAAACTGGCAGTCCTCCTCAAAGTCCCTTGATATCCTCAACCAGTCTTCCATCCTGGGCTCGGGCATGACCACTTGATGGAGTCTTGTCCAGATTTCTGTACATGTAGACCTCACTATGCCTGAAATGGTTGATTTTCCAATGAGAAACTCATGGCGGAGGGCGGCATAAGACAGGCCAGTGGACAGGAAGCTGTAGAACAACAGAAATTGTTAAGTTTAGAATGCCTAAAGTCCAAAAAAATCAGTTACACGCCGACCAAACTTGGTAGGAATTGAGATAGAATAACACACACATATTTGGTGGCACAATGACTAAGTGATATGCAGGACATATTAGATCTAACATTCTGGTGTGTCAGTTGAAACATATTTGGAGTAAGATGAGGGCATTAAACTTTGTCCAAGAAGGCCAAAAAACATAATTTAGCACACACATTATGAACATAGAGAATGTGTTTGTGTAGTACACACCATATTGTGAGTAGAAGGTGCTCCTCTGCAGATATCGCTTTGCGCATCCTTGTGTCCTGAAAGGTTATCCCAGGGCGCACTGTCTCCAAGAGTCGATCAAATGTGGAAATGCTCATGCGACAGTACTGGTAAAATTTCTCTGGATGCTCCCGCAGAGAAGAATAGAGGCGGTGAAAATGACCTCTTGTGAGTCGTTGCCTCAAAAGTGGATATACCCACATGCGTCTCCTCCTCCGCGGATCCACTATCACTAGGTATGGTTGCCCAAAGCGCCGTGACAAAAGCCAGGTAAAGAGAACCTGCTCAGTTGTTTTGAATCTCAGACCCTCTGCCATGTTGCACAAAGAACACCAACACACCTCGTGAAAGCAAGGTCACAAATGGACAGAATGGAGGCAGCCACCTGTTTCAGAGTGTATAAATAGGGTGCAGGCTAATAATTTAAATTGTTTGCAGGCCTCAAAACCGTTAAATGTCCATTTTGCAAGGCTGCGAGAAAATCTCGCCATACGGATTGCATATGGATGCCACACGGATTACATACGGATGCAGACATGCGCAAAATACGTGACCTCACCTGGCTTACGGATGACCTACGGAGCACTATTTATGGGTCATTCATCCGTATTCCGCATGTAAACTACGGACCATATTTTGCGCAGGTTAGTGTGACTCCAGCCTTAGTGTTTCTGTCCATCAGCGACAGCACACATCAGATGCCATATGTCAGAGTTATTACAGAGATCTCTAATAAAACTGTATAAATCATTTTATTTCTTGCCGAATGTCAAAAGTTGTCACTGGAGGGGATCACAAAAATCCCACCACTGCAATCAGTTGGTCACAGATATCATTAAATCAAAAATTGTGATCCATGCCACTATATTGTGTTTACCAGAACAATTTAAACCAGGCTGTACCACTATGCCTACTTTTATTATTAAAGATGCAGGGTGGCTAAATACGAACACAACAAATGGGGCTAATGATCTTTTTACTCTTAGACCTGTGACGGGGACAAGGGGGCATCCTCTACGTCTGGAGGAAAGAAGGTTTAAGCAAACTCACAGACGCGGATTCTTTACTGTAAGAGCAGTGAGACTATGGAACTCTCTGAAATATGATGTAATGAGTGATTCACTACTAAAATTTAAGAAGGGACTGGATGCCTTTCTTGAAAAGTATAATATTACAGGGTATATACACTAGTCTCCTTAATATTGCGTTGATCCAGGGAGCTAGTCTGATTGCCGTATGTGGAGTCGGGAAGGAATTTTTTTCCCCAATGTGAAGCTTACTGTTGCCACATGGGTTTTTTTTGCCTTCCTCTGGATCAACATGTTAGGGCAAGTTAGGATAGGATATGGGTTGAACTAGATGGACTTAAAGTCTCCCTTCAACCTTAATAACTATGTTACTATGTTACTATTGAAGTCCATAATATCATTACATACCATGGTCAAATTTATAATGTTTGAAGAGAAGAGAGAGAGGATTCAAAAAGATATAAATAAACTGGATCAGTGGGCATCAACTAACAGAATGGTTTTTAACAGGGAAAAATGCAAAGTACTACATCTGGGCAATAAAAATGAAAAAAGCAAATACAGAATGGGAGGAATAGGGCTAAGCAACAGAACATGTGAAAAAGACTTGGGTATACTAATAGATCATAAACTGAACATGATTCAACAGTGTGATGCAGGAGCAAAAAAGGAAAATGCAATTTTGGGATGTATTAACAGAAGCATTCAGTCTAGACCACGTGAAGTCATCATTGCCCTCTACTCCTCTTTGGTCAGACCTCATCTGGAATACTGTGTCTAGTTTTGGGCACCACATTTTAAAAAAGACATCAACAAGCGATCAAGTTCAGAGAAGAGGGGCCAGAATGGTGACCGGTCTGCAAAGCATGTCCTATGAGGAACAGTTACAGGATTTGGGAATGTTTAGCTTGCAAAAAAGAAGACTGAGAGGAGACTTAATAGCTGTCTACAGATATCTCAAGGGCTGTCACATTGTAGAAGGATCATCTTTAGGCCAGGGTCAGACATGCGAGAAACTTGCACGAGTCTCGCATGTCAATACCGGGCACTGCCGCCAGCACTCGGGAACGGAGCGTGCGGTTGCATAGAAATAAATGCAGTCACACGCTTCGGTCCCGAGTGCCGGCGGCAGTGACGGGTATTGACATGTGAGATTCGCATGTCAGACCCTGGCCTTATTCTCATTTGCACAAGGAAAGACTCGAAGCAATGGGATGAAACTGAATGGGAGGAGACACAGATTAGATATTAGAAAAAACTTTCACAGTTAGGGTGATCAATGAGTGGAACAAGCTGCCACGAGGGGTGGTGAGTTCTATTTCCATGGAAGTCTTCAAACAGAGACTGGGAAAAAATACCGTGTGCACAACTGTGGTGGTGCCGAGGTAGGTTCCCAAACGATATGTAGTATAATGAAAACCTGGAACACAGCGTCCAGGAGAACCAGGCTTGCGCTTTCCCTGCCAGACAGATAAGACTTAATTGCGCTCCAGCAGCACACTGACATTTGGCTTTACAGGGACATACAAAAAGCGCCCTCCAATCTAAGTACAGACAATCTTTGAGCACATAACTGATGAATGTCTGCACTGACCGAAACGTTTTGTTTGGTACTACAAATAAACTGTTCCATTCAAGCATTTAAGTTGAGTGCCAGGTTTTCATTATACTTCAAACAGAGGCTGGACAGACATCTGTCTGGGATGATTTAGCGAATCCTGCTTTGAGCAGGGGGTTGGACCAGATGTCCCAAGAGGTCCCTTCCAACTCTACCATTCTATGATTCACACACAAAACAAATATAAGGGGATATATACAGCTCTGGCAAAAATTAAGAGACCACTTTCAAATGTTCAGTTTGTCTGATTTTTCTCTTTATAGGTATATTTTTGAGTAAAATGTAAATTGTTCTTTTAGTCTACAAACTTCTTACAACATGTCTCTGAATTTCCAAGCAATAAATTTTGTTTGTTTTTTCTGCCACAGAAAAATAGTCAATTTAAAAAACAAAAAAAAAACCCAGTGCTTTCAGACCTCAAATAATGCAAAAAAAACAAGTTCGTAATCATTTAGAAACAAAAATACTAATGTTTTAACTCAGAAATAGTTCTGAAATCAATATTTTGTGGAATAACCATGAGTTTTAAAAACTGCTTTCATGCATCTTTGCTTGCTTGCCACCAGTCTTTCACAGTTTCTGGTGCAAAAATTTAAGCAGTTCTTCTTTGATGGCTTGTGACTATCCATCATCCTTCTTGATTACATTCCAAAGGTTTTCAATGGGGTTCAGGTCTGGGGAATGGGCTGCCCATGACAGGGTTTTGATGTGGTGGTCTCAATTTTTGCCAGACCTGTATAAAATCCGGAAAGGTAGGCAGTGCTTATAAAAAAAATATACAAAATGGAAGCAAAACAATATGGTGCATACAATTAGATGGTATAAAAAAGGATAACGAAAGAAAAATACTAAATCTGATGTTGTAGGAATGGCTCTTAGGCTATGTGCACACGTTGGGGATGCTCCTGCGGATTTTTCCTCACAAAATCCGCAGCTGTTGGCAGAAAACGCAGGTGCGTTTTTGCTGCGGATTTGATGCGGTTTTTCAGTGCGGTTTTGCCTGCGGATCTGTATGTTTTTGTAAGCTATATAAAGATATGTTATTTTAAAAAAAAAAAAGATTTGTGATGTCATTTCTGTCTAACCTCCTCTTTTGCATTTGTCCAATCCACACTCCATTACACACACAGATAGATAGATAGATAGATAGATAGATAGATAGATAGATAATGTCATGGGGCAGTAGTGGGAAAACTGAGGACAAGGAACCAGGGCACCTGAATTGCCCCTCAAGCTAAAGGGGCCCTGACTTTCCTTAACTTGAGGGTACACTTGATGGTAGTGAGGCCCAAATCTCCGACCCGTCCCTATCTCCTGTTTAGCCCTGAGCTAAACCCCAACCCCCTCCCCAGGAGGTGAGACAGAGAAAAAGGTGAACTGCACCAACAACACGAAAGGAAAAATAAAACAGACACCACGGGGTTAAAGCAACTAAAACCCAAAACTTCGCTTTATCTGCTGTCAATGCTCCAAGCAGCAGAGGAAGGCAACCGATCAGCATCCCGCAACAACACCACTGATCCAGATAAGCTGAACCCCCTCTGCACCAGGTAGGTCCAGTCTTCACCACGGTTGGTTTCCAAATGAACTGTATTACCAACAGTGAATTGCAGCACTAGGTGGCCTTATAAAGGGAAGTGGGAGTAGTCACCACCTGATGACTAACTAAACATGTAGTAACACCAGCGGCCACAAGGGGGGGAACTCAGCAGCTGACCAACTACAGTTGTAGTAACACCAGCGGCCACCAGGGGCAGAAACCCATATTAGCCCCCCATGGGCCAGAAAGGAAAAAGGTTTATATAAGAGAGTCCAGACTCTGACACAGATCCAAAAATGGATTGTGACAGTACCCCTCCTTCAATGAGGGGCCTCTGGACCCTCAACACTGCACCTCACCAGAAAAACACCTACGGTGAGGATGCCTAGATCCACCAGAGTTCACCTCAGCAACCACCTGACTAGCAGGTTTATGGCAAACGTGGGCAGATGGAAATGGCAACGTATGCTGCGGAGGCACCACAAATCTCCAGAGCGCTGACCTGGGGAATGAGTTGTGTATGGGCATTATTGGGGGTAGCTCCAGCTGGTAAGTCCCCAGGCTGAGGATGGCCGACACCTGATACGGCCCGATCACCCGAGAACTCCAGACCCCAGCAGCACACTTCCACCGGATGCTTTTGGTGGACACCCATACATACTCGTTCACACACAGGTCCGGACCTGAACGTTTAATGCCACGCACACATTTGCCACAAGATGGTGAACTCTTCACAGCTCCGACAACAGAGGCGTCCCCCTGTGTCATCACACTCACACCCCCACAATGCTCAGAAGGAGGCACCACCCTCCTTTGACCCCTCCTCCTAAAAGGGCTCTGACACCCAGGGTTCGCATGTGGTGAGGGTAGAGACTTGCCCCTACTCCCTGGCAGCACCTCTGTTGCCCCCACTGGAGAAGGGGACGGTTGTAGAAAGATGGCAGAGACAGTAGCACCCAGGCAGCAGCCCTCACACGACTGATCCCAGCGGACTACTTCCCTCGTCCGCCAATCTATCACCGGGTTGTGTTTTTCCCACCAAGGGAAGCCTAAAACGATAGGTGATGGCATACCCCCCAAGATGTAGCATGACAGGGACTCTTCATGCTGAGTCCCTATGCGCAGATGTATATTTTCTATGACTTGGGTCAACCTCCCCTGGCTCAGTGGGACAGAGTCAATGGCCTGGACGCTTAGGGGTTTGGCCAGTGTCCTACACTTCAGGCCATGAGTATGGACAAAGTAAGCATCCACCAGATTGACTCCCGCTCCACTGTCCACAAACACCGGTATGCCCTCAGGTACCCTGTCAACCACCACTTCTGCTGACATAGTACACTGTGACGGTAAAATGGAGGAAATATACACTCCCTGGTCGCCTCCCTCCACACAACCAGGGGGACGCGGTTTCTTAGATGGTACAGAAGATTTGGCGCGCGCTGGGCAGACCCTGAAAACATGACCAGTCTGCCCACAGCTAAAACATGCCCCCACAACACGACGAACCGCAGGCAACACCGCTGGGGAACCACCTCCTCCCACCTGCCTGGACTCGTCCGCCGGCACCAGTGTGTCCTCCTCCCTAGCAAGGACTACAGGGGGCATATTCACCAAAGCCGCAAAAAAACTCATCCACCAACCATAGAGATGGTGAATCGGCCGGGAGGGAGAAGGCCCAGGATTGGGAATCACCCTCAAGGAGGGCTATAATGAATCCCACCCGCTGTTCCTCACTCCCTAATGAAAGAGGGCGGAGCCTCAAGTGTAGCTTGCAGGCCTCCTGAAAAAAACAAAAACTTCTCTCTACCACCAGAAAACCTGTCTGGGAGAGATAACTTGGGCTCTGGTTGAGCCTGCATCTGAGCTGAGGCCCTGTGCGCCTCCAACTGCTGCAGCTGCTGCTCCACCACACCACGCAGCACCCCACGCTCCTCAGTGAGGGTCTGCAGCAATTGAACAAAGGTCTGCATTTGGGCCATGGCTCACCAGAAAAAATGAGACAGTTGGTAATAATGTCACGTGGCAGTAGTGGGAAAACTGAGGACGAGGAACCAGGGCACCTGAACTGCCCCTCAAGCTAAGGGGGGCCCTGACTTTCCTTAACTTGGGGGTATACTTGATGTTAGTGAGGCGCAAGTCTCCGACCTGTCCCTATCTCCTATTTAGCCCTGAGCTAAACCTCAACCCCCTCCCCAGGAGGTGAGACAGGGAATAAAGTGAACTGCACCAACAACACGAAAGGAAAAATAAAACAGACACCACAGGGTTAAAGCAACTAAAAACCAAAACTTAGCTTTATCTGCTGCCAATTCTCCAAGCAGCAGAGGAAGGCACCTAATCAGCATCCAGCAGCAACACCAATACTCCAGATTAGCTGAACCCCCTCTGCACCAAGTAGGTCCAGTCTTCACCACGGTTGGTTTCCAAATGAACTGTATTACCAACAGTGAATTGCAGCACCAGGTGGCCTTATAAAGGGAAGTGGGAGTAGTCACCACCTGCTGACTAACTAAACATGTAGTAACACCAGCGGCCACCAGGGGGGGAACCCAGCAGCTGACCAACTACAGTTGTAGTAACGCCAGCGGCTAACGGGGGGCAGAAACCTATATTAACCCCCCAAGGGCCAGAAAGAAAAAAGGTTTATATAAGAGAGTCCAGACTCTGACACAGATCCAAAAATGGATTGTGACAGATAGATAGATAAATAGATAGAAGGATAGATAGATAGATAATAGATCGAAAGATAAATAGATAGGGACCCCTGGGGACAAGAACAGCCAGAAAGTACAGATGCACAGGACCTGAACTCTGAAGTTTAGCAAGCCAGCACAAGACCTACGGTCATGTGACTGCAAGGGGGCGTGGCTTAGTGTCCTGCTTTCAGAGAAGGTAGAAAACTCAGAGTCGGGCAAAACGGAGGTCATACACAGTACGGGCAAACGAGGTACAGGAGGGATAAACAGATGGGAGGTCAGAGAAAGTCAAAGGTCATACACAAGAGGGCGGTGCGGTACCAAAGGGACAAGCAACCATTATTAATCTTATATTAATAAAGGGTTAAAAAAACACATAAGAATAAAGTCTTTTAATGAAATAAAACACAACACGGTTTTCATCTTTTTATTTAACGTCCAGATCCAAGTGATGTACTCGTCTCCTAGAAAAAAACGAAAAATAATAAACCAACCATATACTCCCTGTCCGACGCAGTCCAATTAATAATGAGCATCCCACGATGATTTCCCTTATAGAACAGTGACATCAGGTGATGTCACTGCTCTATGGTGCCTCCCAGTGATGAACTGACAGGAGACCAGTGGCAGATTATAATGAGGTCAATCTGGGCAATAGCCCAGGGCCCAGTGGTGTGGGGGGGCCCACCAGCCCTGGGTAAATTGCCCCATTATCCGCCACCATAGCGCCATGGCCCCCCCATGTACCGACCCCATCCTCGCACTCCCAGACAGACCAATGGTCACTGCAGCCCCTCACTTATAAATCCCTGCTCTGTGCGCACAGGACCTGTGATGAGGTCACAGGAGGGGAGGAGTCAGGGGTCACATGATCAGGGGTCTCGGTCGGATGCCCATGATCATATGACCCCTGACTCCTCCCCACCTGTGACCTCATCACAGGTCCTGTGCGCACAATGAGCCCTTGATGCATGCAGGACTCTGCAGTGCAGGTTGTCATCGTGCTGAATGAGGGAAGTATGTGTGGGGTCAGGAGGGGTTTACAGGGTGGATGTAGCTGTGTGTGTGTACGAGTTGCACGGAGCGGAGCCGCGTGTGTACGAGGTGTATGGAGCGGAGCCGCGTGTGTACGAGGTGTACGGAGCGGAGCCGCGGGTGTACGAGCTGTACGGAGCGTGTGTACGGAGCGGAGCCACGTGTGTACGAGGTGTATGGATCGGAGCGTGTGTACATGGTGTATGGAGCGGATCCGCATGTGTATGAGGTATACGGAGCGGAGCCGCGTGTGTACGGAGCGGAGCATGTGTGTACGAGGTGTACGGAGCAGAGCCGCATGTGTACGAGGTGTGCGGAGCGGAGCGTGTGTGTATGAGGTGTACGGAGCGGAGCCGCATGTGTACGAGGTGTGCGGATCGGAGCGTGTGTGTACGTGGTGTATGGAGCAGAGCCGCAAGTGTACGAGGTGTACGGAGCGGAGCCACGTGTGTACGAGGTGTACGGAGCGAGCCGTGTGTGCACAAGGTGTACAGAGTGGAGCCATGTGTGTACGAGGTGTACGGAGTGGAGCCGTGTGTGTACGAGGTGTACGGAGCAGAGCCGTGTGTGTGCGCGAGGTGTACGGAGCGGAGCCGTGTGTGTGCGCGAGGTGTATGGAGCAGAGCCACGCGTGTGCAAAGCCGTGCGTGTACGAGGTGTACGGTGCGGAGCCCTGTGTATACAAAGTGTACGGAGCTGAGCCGTGTGTTTATGGAATGGAGCGAAGCCGCGTGTGTACGAGGTGTATGGAGCAAAGCCACATGTGTACAAGGTTTACAGAGCGTGTCCCCGTGTGCGAGGTGTACGGAGCGGAGCCACGCGTGTACAAGGTGTATGGAACGGAGCCACGCGTGTGTATGAGGTGTACGGAGCGGAGTCGCGTGTGTGTACGAGGTATACGGAGCGGAGCCCTGTGTGTACAAAGTGTACGGAGCGAAGCCGCGTGTGTACAAAGTGTATAGAGCAAAGCCACATGTGTACAAGGTTTACAGAGCATGGCCGCGTGTGTACAAGGTGTACGGAGCAGAGCCACATGTGTACGAGATTTACGGAGCAGAGCCATGTGAGTACTGAGTGGAGCCGTGTGTGTGCGAGCTGTATACAAAGCGGAACCGTGTGTGTATATGAGGTGTGCGGAGCCATGCGCGTACAAGGTGTATGATGGGGAGCATTCATACCTCCCAATCGTCCAAGATTTTGAGAGTCGGCCCCATTGCCCCGACAGGGAGCTTACTTTTCCCGCGGACACAGGAGTACACGGCGGAGCTCCGAGGAGCACTTGAAAACTCACACGTGATGTTCCATTTCAGGAGGAGATTGTGACGGAAACATGGAGTCACTTCAGGGAATGTTTCAGATCATCGCCATGTCCTCCTCCGACAGCGCGGACAGCGGGATCGCCTTGGACTTGGGGATGTTGGCCATGTGAGCGGATCATGATATGTCCTGCATCGGGAGGCTCAGGTGGGCACTACAATGGGAGCCGGGCTGCTATAGTATTTTTATAGAATCTTTCTTTCTCTCTGTTTCTTTCTCTCTCTCTGTTCTTTCTTTCTGTTCAATGCCGACTTTTATTTCCCATTGACTTGCATTGGGGTTGGGTTTCGGACGAAACTCCAACTTTGTTATATGTGTGCAGTGCGCACCTCTAGTAAGGTAGGCACGAGATGGCGGGTCTTGTCACCTCTGCCTCAGACATAAGTTACTATGAGGTGTACTTTATTCCTGCCACATTTCTTTCTTGGCCTACTGAGATAAATGTTTTGACCAGTTAAAAGTTATACAACCAGAGGATTGAGCATGTGTGCACTGCCCGCATGTAGTAATATGTGTGTGTGTGTGTATATATATACTTACTCCGACCCCTATATAAACCCTGCCCCTCCGACCGCCATCCACTTTCCCATGCTCCTGTGTCAATCCTGGGGTCTTTTTTGTCCCCCCCTTGGTCCTCCACATTCTGAACATCTGGGACATGACTAACATTGCGCAATGTGCGCTTGTTCATCGCCAGATGCAGCATCGTGTCCAATGTGTGAGGTGACGGTGACTGGTCTGTGGCGTTAACCCCTCTGCTGCCATGCTGGGCACAGCCTTTGACGAGTAGCATCTCTTCCTGTGTATCCGGCCACAGGCTGCACACCGGAGGCTGCTTCTTCTATCTGGGGAAGTTCATGAAGCAGAAGCCTCTGCGTGACTCATGTGAAGTAACTTGTCTGACAGGTCATGGGTCCAGGTCAGCAGGTTATTGCAGACTATTAGCTGGTTTCGATGTTAGGTACAGGTGAGTCAGGACTAGATGTTGGGTGGAAGCCTTCCAGTATTTGTAAGGCCTCGTGCACATGCTGAGTATTTGGTGAGTTTTTACCTCAGTATTTATAAGGCCTCGTGCACACGCTGAGTATTTGGTGAGATTTTCACTCAGTATTTGTAAGGCCTCATGGACACACTGAGTATTTTGAGTTTTTTTACCTCAGTATTTGTGAGGCCTCATGCACACGTTGTGTATTTGCTGAGTTTTTTACCTCAGTATTTAACCCCTTCCCGCACCGTATGCGTCCTGAAAACTAGTGACTTCCCGACCTCGTCACGTGACCCCGTCACATGACCGAGGGGCCCACAGAGTCTGAACAGCCCGGGGCCCTGGCTACCCTTAATCCACCCCTGCAGGAGACAATCCCTCCTGGAGTCCATCACTGAGGTTACCTGAGTTCAGAGTCTCACTTTACAGCACTGCTGCATGAGAATTAGGGTTAGGGCTAGGGTTATGGGACCTCTTTCCCGGCGGAGGGATACACAGCGGAGGATTACCTCCTGTCATGTCAGTGCTGGAGCCCCTGGAAAGCGGTCGCGTCAGCTGATGCGGCTGTTCTCCACGTGAGATCGTCGTGGGACCCTCATTATTAATTGGACTACGGCGGAGAGGTAAATATAGGTTGGTTTATTATTTTATTTTTATTACAGGAGATCGATGGCTTTGGGGAATTAGGTGCGTGCGGTGAATATGTACTCTATTTTATGTGTTATATGTTCTGTATGTTATATGTATGTTCTGTATGTTATATGACGTATGTTCTGTATGTATGTTCTGTATGTTATATGTTGCATGTTCTGTATCTTACATGTATGTTCTGTATGTTATAAGTTCTGTATCTTACATGTATGTTATATATCTTATATGTATGTTCTGTATGTTATATGTTCTGTATCTTACATGTATGTTCTGTATGTTATATGTTCTGTATCTTATATGTATGTTCTGTATGTTATATGTTCTATATCTTATATGTTGTATGTTCTGTATCTTATATGTATGTTATATGTTCTGTATGTTATATGTATGTTCTGTATGTTAAATATTGTATGAGTGTCATGCCCGCCATGTCCGTTATGCCTGTCATGCCCGCCATGCCTGTTGTGCCGCATGACCCATTATGTCTCATGCTGCAAGATCCCTGGAAGCAGTGTGCACACGCACCTCGTGACTGTTGTGCTGCAAGATGCCTGGAGCAGTGTGCACGCGCGCCTTACCTCATGGCTGCACGCCGTTGCTAGGTAACCATCCGTCTCTGCTCTGATTCTGCAATCCTCTCTGTATTCCTGGAGCCCCTGATCATGTGACCTTTTTTATGTTCCAGCACTGCCTGACCCAGCTAACCTCTCACTGTTTGTGGAGCCCCTGATCATGTGATCTTCTCTATGGTCCAGCCCAATCTGATCTAGCAATGCTCTCTATGATCCTGGAAGATCTGAACCGGAAGTTCTCCCCTGGTTCTGACCCGGAAGTGCAGGTGCTAATGCCTTATATCAGACCGCCCCTTCCTATGGTCAGGGCCTGAGTATCGTGTTGCTTCCCTGCATGGCTGCTTGGTCGCTCTCTGTATTCTGTGCCCCTGCACTCTGCCCTGTAGTGTATCTCTGCACACGCTCTGTGCTTGTACTCTGCCTCTTGTCCCGTGCCTTGTCTCGTGTTTGTCCTTTGTGCCATGCTTTGTAATTGTTGTGCTTTGCCTTGTAGTCCTTCCTGTGTTCTCTGCCTTGCCTGCTTTGCCATGTCTTGCCTTTGCTATGCTTTGCCTTGTGGTCCTTCCTATGTTCTCTGTCTTTGCTTGTTCTTCCTTGCTCTTACCTATGGTGCTCTGTTGTGCCTCCTGGCACATGCACCATTCTTCCTCTCTTACCTATGGTGCTCTGTTGTGCCTCCTGGCACATGCACCACTCCTCTTCTTTTACCTATGGTGCTCTGCAGTGCATCCTGGCACACGCACCATTCCTCTCCTTTTACTTATGGTGCTCTGTTGTGCCTCCTGGCACACGCACCATTCCTCCTCTCTTACCTTTTGTGCTCTCTGGCACATTCCAGGGCTAGTCTCAAGGTCTCCCCCTTGACCCGGCTCTGGGCTTCGGCCTACACTCCGCTGCTAGCTCTGTTCTCGCTCTGACCTGACTGTGTTTCTGCCTACGTTCTGCTCCTTGCCCTGTACCTTGTCTTACCTTGTTTCTCACCTTGCCTTGTTTCTTCGTGTGCTCTTTGCATGCGCCTGGCCTTCCTAGCCTCCTGTTTGTGCCTCAGCCATGCCCGCCCTAGCCGTGCCCGCCTGCTTGTGCCTCAGCCGTGCTCGTCGGTCAGTGACAGCTGTGTCGCCTGTTATGCCCCAGCCGGGTTCGCTGGAGTCTTGTCCGCCTGTCTGTGCTGCAGCCCGACCAGCTAGCCAGTGCCCCAGCCATGCTCTCTGTGCTTCCTTGCACCCATGCTGTCTATGCACTGTTTGCGTGCTCCTTTATTAGCACGCGCAGGCCCTCGCCTGTCCCGTGGCATACCTCCCCGTGCTTCTGTAAAAGTACGCGCAGGTCTTGCCATGTACCCTGTCGTGCCCTCTAGCACACACAGGTCCTAGCCTATACCCTGGCGTGCCCCTCTGCTCAAGCAGGACTCTGCTTTTAACCCTGACCCTGGCGTGCACCTCTGCACACGCAGGACTCCGCCTTGAACCCTGTCCCTGGCGTGTCCCTCGGCACGCGCAGGACCTTACCTTGAACCTTGACCCTGGCATGCCCCTCTGCACGCGCAGGACTCTGCCTTGAACCCTGTCCCTGGCGTGTCCCTCGGCATGCGCAGGACCTTGCCTTGTAGCCTGACCCTGGCGTGTCCCTCGGCACGCAGAGGACCTTGCCTTGGACTTTGAACCCTGGCGTGTCTCTACACAAGCACCCTGTCTCGTATGTTGAACTTTGAACCCTGGCGTGTCCCCTACACACGCACCATACTTTGCACGTTGAACCTGGCGTGTCCCCTACACATGCACCTTGCACCTTGCCCTGGACCCTGGTGTGCCCCTAGCACGCACCCTGCCTGGAATCTTGCCTTGGACCTCGGCGTGTACCCTAACATGCACCATGTCTGGAGATCTGTCGTGCCTCCTTGTCTGTACCCTTGTTTGCCTGCTGGATTTCCGGAACCTGCCATCACTGCCAGAGATCGTAAGCATGAAGACTGTGGCCTGATGTCCGGAGCTGGTGTCCGCAGCCTGATGCCCTGATCCTTGCCAGCTGTCCGGAGTCCGATGCCATCGTGTCCTTGCCGGTAACCGGGCTTACCTTCTGGCACGTACCATGCCATGGACCTTGGCGTGCCACGCACGCACCTTGCTGTGTTTTCCTATTATCACGTTTTGCACTTAATGTTATCCTGAATTTGCCTTAATGAAGATACTTTGAATTCACGTATTGTCTTGTTTCCGGCACGTCCTTTGTCGTCAGACACTCATACCTCGTGTCTACTTGAGCCGGCCATCTGGTTCCAGCAGTCGTGGTGGCTCACCCCCTTGGTCTTGCCCCTGACACTCCCTGTATAGGCGGTGGTTCCTCACAAGGTCAGCTCGCCCTAGGTGGGTGGGTGCCACGACCCAGAGGGTCCACTCTAAAGAAATCGACTCAGCGTAAGTTAACCTCGTCACAATGTGTTTTTTTTGTTTGTTTTTTTTTACATTCAACACATTAGCCGGATGATGGGACTACTAGTCCCATCATTGGCTAATGTGTCAATCACTGTCAGGGTAGCGGGCATAGCCTGATGAGACTTGTATTCCCATCGGACGATGCCTGCATACACATACACACACACACACACAAACACATACATACAGCCCCGCAGCCCCCCCGATGGACAGACCGATGACCCACGTACAGCCCCGCAGCCCCCCTGCAAGACCCTGCCAGATTCCCCGACTGCCGGTAAGCCCCGCACAGACCTCCGACAGCCCCACACAGACCCCCGACAGCCAGATGAGCCCCGCACAGACCCCCGACAGCCTGATGACTATTGCACAGGCCCCGCACAGACCCCCCACCAGCCCAATGAGCCCCGCAGACCCGCACACACACACCCAGTCACCGCCCACACACCATACATGCACACACTCACCTCCCACACTCCGCCCCCACTCTTCCCCCCTCCCGATCTGCAGCATTTCATCCACAGCAAAGCCGCAGATCTTTTTGAGACCTGCGGTTTTGCTGCGGATCAATGCAAGTCATTGGATGCAGAAACGCTGCAGATCCGCACAAAGAACCCGCAGCTAATCCGCGCTGATTTTTCTGCAGCATGTGCACAGCGTTTTTTAAATTCCATTGACTTTAATGCTACTGTACAATGCAACAGAATCTACTGTGGACCCACAGGGCCAAATACGCTGCGGATCTGCAGTAGAATCTGCAACGTGTGCACATAGCCTTATTCTTAAGGCGGAAAGCGCTTGAATTATGAAAATCTGTACCACAGATGCTCCGATGGTGCCAAAAAAGACATCACAAAACTGCTGCAATTCATGGGAAAGATCAGACGTCTCTACCAAGCAGCACAGAGGCGGGTACACGCAACACGTATATAACTGTGTGCTGCTCAGCAAACAGGAATGGGGGCACGACTCAGCAGACAGTATCACACAGGACAGTATTAGATACACGGCTCAGCAGACAGTATCACAAAGGACAGGATTAGATACACGGCTCAACAGACAGTATCACACAGGATAGGATTAGATACACGGCTCAGCACAGTATCACACTGTATTAGATACATGGCTCAGCACAGTATCACACAGGATTAGATACACAGCTCAGCAGAGGGTATCACGAGGATAGGATTAGATACACGGCTCAGCAGAGGGTATCACACAAGACAGGATTAAATACAGGGCTCAGCAGAGGGTATCACACAGGACAGGATTAGATACACGGCTCAGCACAGCACCACACAGGATTAGATACACGGCTCAGCACAGCACCACACAGGATTAGATACACGGCTCAGCACAGTATCACACAGGATTAGATACATGGCTCAGCACAGCACCACACAGGATTAGATACACTGCTCAGCACAGTATCACACAGGATTAGATACACGGCTCAGCACAGTATCACACAGGATTAGATACACGGCTCAGCACAGTATCACACAGGATTAGATACACGGCTCAGCACAGTATCACACAGGATTAGATACACGGCTCAGCAGTTATATGATTTACAGTATATACAGTGGGGAAAAAAAGTATTTAGTCAGTCAGCAATAGTGCAAGTTCCACCACTTAAAAAGATGAGAGGCGTCTGTAATTGACATCATAGGTAGACCTCAACTATGGGAGACAAACTGAGAAAAAAAAATCCAGAAAATCACATTGTCTGTTTTTTTTTCATTTTATTTGCATATTATGGTGGAAAATAAGTATTTGGTCAGAAACAAGCAATCAAGATTTCTGGCTCTCACAGACCTGTAACTTCTTCTTTAAGAGTCTCCTCTTTCCTCCACTCATTACCTGTAGTAATGGCACCTGTTTAAACTTGTTATCAGTATAAAAAGACACCTGTGCACACCCTCAAACAGTCTGACTCCAAACTCCACTATGGTGAAGACCAAAGAGCTGTCAAAGGACACCAGAAACAAAATTGTAGCCCTGCACCAGGCTGGGAAGACTGAATCTGCAATAGCCAACCAGCTTGGAGTGAAGAAATCAACTGTGGGAGCAATAATTAGAAAATGGAAGACATACAAGACCACTGATAATCTCCCTCGATCTGGTGCTCCACGCAAAATCCCACCCCGTGGGGTCAGAATGATCACAAGAACGGTGAGCAAAAATCCCAGAACCACGCGGGGGGACCTAGTGAATGAACTGCAGAGAGCTGAGACCAATGTAACAAGGCCTACCATAAGTAACACACTACGCCACCATGGACTCAGATCCTGCAGTGCCAGACGTGTCCCACTGCTTAAGCCTGTACATGTCCGGGTCAGTCTGAAGTTTGCTAGAGAGTATTTGGATGATCCAGAGGAGTTTTGGGAGAATGTCCTATGGTCTGATGAAACCAAACTGGAACTGTTTGGTAGAAACACAACTTGTCGTGTTTGGAGGAAAAAGAATACTGAGTTGCATCCATCAAACACCATACCTACTGTAAAGCATGGTGGTGGAAACATCATGCTTTGGGGCTGTTTCTCTGCAAAGGGGCCAGGACGACTGATCCGGGTACATGAAAGAATGAATGGGGCCATGTATCGTGAGATTTTGAGTGCAAACCTCCTTCCATCAGCAAGGGCATTGAAGATGAAACGTGGCTGGGTCTTTCAACATGACAATGATCCAAAGCACACCGCCAGGGCAACGAAGGAGTGGCTTCGTAAGAAGCATTTCAAGGTCCTGGAGTGGCCTAGCCAGTCCCCAGATCTCAACCCTATAGAAAACCTTTGGAGGGAGTTGAAAGTCCGTGTTGCCAAGCGAAAAGCCAAAAACATCACTGCTCTAGAGGAGATCTGCATGGAGGAATGGGCCAACATACCAACAACAGTGTGTGGCAACCTTGTGAAGACTTACAGAAAACGTTTGACCTCTGTCATTGCCAGCAAAGGATATATCACAAAGTATTGAGATGAAATTTTGTTTCTGACCAAATACTTATTTTCCACCATAATATGCAAATAAAATGAAAAAAAAACAGACAATGTGATTTTCTGGATTTTTTTTTCTCGGTTTGTCTCCCATAGTTGAGGTCTACCTATGATGTAAATTACAGACGCCTCTCATCTTTTTAAGTGGTGGAACTTGCACTATTGCTGACTGACTAAATACTTTTTTGCCCCACTGTATAGTGTGTTATTTCTCGGCCCGTGTCGCAGGTGCGGTTCTGTACCTGCTTGCTCTCATCCCGTTTCATCCCTGCTGTTTTTACCTCCTTTTGAGAAGTAAACCTCATTTGTCACACACAGAGTTGGTAAAGGTCAGCTATTTTTCTGGCGTCCTTGTTCCAGTGACATCGCAGCGAATACCTGAGATTTCATGGGCGCACAGAGGAAATCTTTCCACACAAGCACAGGGATCCAACCCAAAGTCAAAACCGCAGCCATAATGTGACTTCAAAGGAAAAGCTGCAGGACTGACAACAATGGTGGCAGCTCAGTTCTCAATGAAGAGACACTTGGGGAAAAAAAAACAATCACAGCCCAGCTTTTATTTCAAGTTTTGCTCATGAACAATGTAAGCTGCACTGTGATTGGTTGCTATGGCCAGCCAAGACAGTTTAATAATCTGCCTAGACTAGAGGATTGTCCAGGAGCAAAAACGTGGCATGTAATGGGACTATAGTGACCTAAGTAATGTACTTTAGATTTTAGCAATATCTCCATTATAATCATCAGAATAATTAATGACTGCTTTATATTGGTATAAGGGATCCATTAAACACTATTAGGGAATCTGTCACCCTCTTTTTGGCTTTGCAGCTGCCGGCATAGACATCGGGGGCTTATCTACAGCATTCTGTAATGCTGTAGATAAGCCCCCGATGTAACCTGAAAGAGAAGAAAAACACATTATATTATACTCACCGAGGTGGGCGGTCCAGTCCGATGGGTGTCGCCATCCCATCCGGCGCCTCCCTTCTTCATGCGTTGACGTTCTCTTCTCCCGTCCTGTAATGGCTCTGGCGCAGGCGCATTGCTCTGGGAAGGAGTCCAGTTTTTTGAGTGTTTTAAAACGCTAACGTGGGCACATAGCCATAAACTTGGTCAATCTAATCTACTGGTTCAATTCCTCACTTTTAAAAATATCTTTTCTTGCTGGCAGTAATCTGGAAGATTTCTGCTTACATGAGGACTTTGCAGATCTAATACAGAGGGTTTGTTACAGTTGCATCCAGTCTAGATAATCTGTAGACTTTCAGATACTTTTTTACCTGGACTGGAAGGAGTTGGATGGATGCATGTGTATGTATTTGTGTAAATGCAAGAAAAACCCTTCCCTTGACTGCAGCAGCCTGAAATCTGCAGCATGTGACTGGTGATCTGCACTGGAGAAGGTTTCGCCGCTCCCGTCCACCTCAGGTGTTGTCAATCCCTGGTCAGCTTCCTGCAGGCCTGTACCGTGGTGAGACCACAGGTAAGTGATCTATTTGTGCTATAGATGAGGAAAGGAGCCTGCTGCCCTGATATAGTGGTGTATTCATGTATTGTCCTAGTCTGTATGTTACAACGCTAAGGATCAGGGTTTTCCATGTCTAGTTCTGAGGTTCCCCTCCAGCTGCTCTATGATGACATATGTTGTGCCGCCAAAATGATTTGCTTAACGTGACAGTGATCATGTAACTGTCTGCATTCAAACACCTGCTGTCACGCTCGGGTCAGGTGAGCCGACGGCCATTTCAAGGATCACGAAATCCTCATCCTTCGACATTGATGTATGAGGGCTTGTTTTCTTTGCAAGACTAGTTTTCAAATCAACCATTAAACTATTCAATTTACCATCCATTGAAAAGGAAAAACAAACAAAAATCCCACATGTGGTGAAATTGCGCAAAACAAACGCAATTCTTTTTTCAGGTTTTGCTTTTGTGGCATTCATTGAGTGGTAAAAGTAACTTGGTATCGGGATTCTCCCGGGTCGGTAGAATTACGACATTATCAAACATGTATAGTTTGTTTCTTATTTAAGTGATGAAAAAAATATGAAATTCTTAAAAAAATAAATTACATAATGTTTAGTGATGATAAGGTGTTATCCGCCATGCTTGGGTGCTAACCCAATGACTTCGGGGTGCTCCAAAAATATGCTTGAGTTCCCGTGGTTGCATGTCACGTGACTGGTAAACAGCCGTAGCACATGCAGCTGTCGAGCAGTCACGAGACATGCAGCCACAGGGACTCAAACATATTTTTCAAGCACCCCGAAGTCAATGGGTTAGCACCCGAGCATGTTCAGATGACACCCTATCAGAGCACGTTCGCAAATCACGATGTAATGTTTTAGTTTATTAGTTGATGGAGCAATGCTGTTTTGCAAGGTGAGCTGACGTTTTAATTTATACCATTTTGGAGTAAGTATGGCGTCTAAATCACGTCTTTTTGCATTTTCTTGTGTGATAAATAAGAAACACATATCTGGCTTTTTGATGTTATTTTTCTTTACAACATTTTAACAATCTGATTAATTTTATATTCCGTATTTAAAAAAATAAATGTTTTGTAATTCTTCTAGGGAACTTGATAATCTGATCCCTTGTAACAACTGCTGTAGTACTGAATATAGCATGTGTTGTATATTGCATTATATAATGAACATCGTGATCCCTTCTGGACATCACCCTCAGACCGGGGTCACACTTGCGAGTGTGATGCGAGAAACTCGCGCATCAATACCTGGCATTGCCGCCGGAACTCGGACCGGAGTGTGCGGCTACATAGAATTACATGCAGCCGCAAACTCTGGTCCCGAGTGATATTGGTGTGTGAGTTTCTTGCATCACACTCGCAAGTGTGACCCAGGCCTCAGGTTGGTCTTCAAGGGAGTATTGTAATAGCAGGCACCCTGGCTGCTGTGGCAACAAATCAGCACCCACTATTGTGTCACGGGTGGGACCGATTGGCACATGGAATGGTTCGTCCCCTGGTTCTTACGTATTAGGCTACGTGTGCACGTTGCATATTTGCTTGCAGAAATTTCTGCATCTCTTGGCAGAAAAATGCAGCGGAAAATATGCACTTTTTTATGTGTTTTTTCAAGCGTTTTTGTAAATCCATAGAGAACCTTGTACTCCCTCAGAGTCCTCCTGGAGGGAGAAAGAAAAATGTTGTGAAGAAGAAACAGAGAGTTGTGGTCATGGGGGATTCCCTGTTGAGAGGAACAGAGGCCGCTATCTGCAGACCGGATATAACCTCAAGAGAAATGTGCTGTCGTCCAGGTGAAAAATGATGTGTCTGACAGGATATCGGGACTCTACAGACCTACAGATGACTACCCATTCCTACTAATACATGTGGGGACAAATGACACTGCAAGAAAGGACCTGGAAACAATCTGCAGTGACTTTGAAAACTTAGGTAAGGCCAGGTTCAGATTGCGTTAGGGCAGTCCGTTCAACGTATGCGTTAAACGGACTGCGCTAGCGCAACTGCCTTTTGTGGATCGCGTTATGAGATCGCGCTAGCGCAGATGCTTCATCTGCCCTAGCAGTGATGGACCCTCGGACGCTGCAGATCGCGTCAGAGGGTCCGTCACAGAATGACAGCACATCGCTAGCGCATGCCGATTATGACATGCATTAGCGATGCGCACGTCTATAGCAGTGTATGGGTGCTTTTACGCATCCGTTACATAATGTTAATGCCGCTATGTAACGGATGCGTTAAACGCACCCCCCTAATGCAATATGAACCCAGCCTAAGAAAGTGAAAGACCTGGAAGCGCAGGGGATCTTCTCATCCATCCTCCCAGTGGATGACCATGGAACTAGGAGGTGGAATAAGATTATGCAGGTGAAAAACTGGCTACATTGATGGTGCCATCAGCAAGGATTTGGATTTCTGGATCACGAAGTGAATTACCTATATGATGGACCACTTGTTAGAGATGGGGTGCACCTTACAAAGACAGGAAAACATGTTTTTGGAAGTGCCTTGCTACTCTCATCAGGAGAGCTTTAAACTAGAACAATGTGGGAAGGAAAGCAAAAAGCCAGACAAAAAGACATACACCTGACAAATCCTGTTGAGAACTCTGCTATTAGAAGTGGAAAGGAAGAACAAAGACACAAAAAATCTAAATAATAAAAATATTGGAGAAAGAGAAAGCAATCACAAACTAAAATGTTTCTATACAAATGCACAGAGCATGGGCAACAAGCAAGGGGAACTGGAACTACTAACACAGGAAAATAAATATGATGTCATTGGAATCACTGAAACTTGGTGGAACGATACACATGATTGGAATACAACTTATTTCCAAGAAACTGACTTGACAAACGAGGAGGTATTGCATCATATGTTAGAAAAGCGTATATCTGCAGAGAGATCCAAGCTTCAGAGACTGGGAGGTCTGTGGAAATTGTTTGGGTAAGAAAACAAGGAGAGAACAGCGGAAAGGACACCATTGTAGGATGAACTATTTATGCATCAAATGGCCAAGTTTTCCAAAAATATGACATAGTGGTCATGGGAGATCTATCCATACATTTGTTGGGATTCTCTCTCAGGCAAAACGAACAGGTCAAGCAGATTCTTATCCTTTATCTTCCAAAAGGTAGGGGAGAAAACAAGGGGATCTGCTACCTTGCATCTAATGCTTATAAACAAAGAGGAAATGGTTGAGGTGGTAAGAGTGGCTGGGACCCTAGGAGGTAGCGACCATGCTATTTTACACTTTTGGATAATTAGAGGAGGAAGACCTGTGAAGACTCAAACTTCAAGGTTAGATTTCAGAAAGGCAGATTTTAAGGGACTCAGAAAGAGAATCGGAGGGATCCGATGGCTGGATATCCTTAAGGATAAAAATGTCCTGGAAGGATGGAAAATTTTGAAAAATGAGATTCTCAAAGCACAATCGTTAACAATTCCGAAAAGAGGGAAGAATAGGAAGCATTTATGGAAACCAGGATGGATGAACACAGAACTTAAAAACATGCTAAAAAGGAAGAAATAAATGTTTATCAAATGGAAAGAGGGAGGCATATCTAAAGAAGAATATAATGCTGTCTGCCGGGTGATTCATCAGATTGTCTAAAGCTGACAATGAATTAAAGCTCGCAAGAGACGTCAAAAGCAATAAAAAAGGATTTAGGGGATATGTCAAAAGTGAAAGAAAAGTCAAAGCTGCGAAGATGAAATGGTAAGAAAGGATGTTGAGAAGGCTGAACTTTTAAATTCCCATTTTGCATCTGTTTTCTCTAAGAAATTAAATGTAACATCACTGTCCTATAGAAGAATCGAGGCTATCTATAAACACACAATGAGGGAATACTTAGCTAACATAAATGAATTCAAGTCTCTAGATCCAGATGAATTACACTTCAGAGTCCTGAAGGAGATAACAGAAGAAATTTTTGAACCACTCTCCATAATCTTTGAAAATTCTTGGAGATCAGGAGAAGAGCAAATGTTGCTCCTATCTTCAAAAAGGGGAAGAAGGTGGACCCAGGGAACTATAGGCCGGAGAATCTGACTTCTATACCAGGAAAGATCTTTGAACAAATTAAACAACATGTATGTATGTACCTGGATAAGAATGAAGTGATTAACCAGAGTCAGCATGGGTTTGTGACTAATAAGTTATGTCAGACTAACTTAATTTCCTTCTGTGACAGAATCACTGACTCGGTGGATCAAGGAAATGCTGTAGACATAGTATATCTTGATTTCAGCAAAGCCTTTGACAAAGTATCTCACATCATCCTTATTGAAAAAATGACTAAGTATGGAATGGACAAGGCAACTGTTAGGTGGACTCATAACTGGCTTAGTGATCGGACCCAAAGAGTGGTTGCAAATGGCAGCACATCCAGTTGGCAAAATGTCTCAAGTGGGGTACCACAGGGCTGTGTTCTGGG
Source organism: Dendrobates tinctorius (assembly GCF_039654945.1). Classification (NCBI taxonomy): domain Eukaryota; kingdom Metazoa; phylum Chordata; class Amphibia; order Anura; family Dendrobatidae; genus Dendrobates; species Dendrobates tinctorius. The sequence goes on from NW_027361754.1 coordinate 6,705,501, forward strand.
CCCTGTATTGATCAACATCTTTATCAATTATTTAGATGATGGAATTGAGAGTACACTGATTAATTTGCTGATGACACAAAGAAAGGATTCTAAAAGATATAAATAAACTGGAGCAGTGGGCAACAAGTAACAGAATGGCTTTTAATAGTGAAGAATGCAAAGTACTACCTCTGGGCAATAAAAATGAAAAAAGCATACACAGAATGGGAGGAATAGGGCTAAGCAACAGCACTTGTGAAAAAGGCATAGGTATACTAATAGATCATAAACTAAACATGAGTCAACAGTGTGATGCAGCAGCAAAAAAAGGCAAATACAATTTTGGGATGTAATAACAGAAGCACATAGTCTAGATCACGTGAAGTCATTATCTCCCTCTACTCTTTGGCCAGACCTCATCTGGAATACTGTGTCCAGTTTTGGGCACCAGATTTTAAAAAAGACATCAACAAACTGGAGCAAGTTCAGAGAAGAGCGACTAGAATGGTGACTGGTCTGCAAACCATGTCCTATGAGGAACTGTTACAGGGTGTGAGAATGTTTAGCTTGCAAAAAAGAAGACTGAGAGGAGACATAATAGTTTTCTACAAATATTTCAAGGGCTGTCACATTGTAGAAGGATTATTTAATCATAGAATCATAAAAAGATATATTATTAAAAAGAATTATGATGTCATTTCCTTGTTCAACCTCTTTTTCATTCTCCAATTTGGAATTGAAGACTATAATGTCATTACATACCATGGTCAAATTTATAATATTTACACACAAAAATATAAGTGAATATATATATAGTGTATATATATATACACTACCATTCAAAAGTTTATGGTCACTTAGAAATTTCCTTATTTTTGAAAGAAAAGCATTTTTTTCTAATGAAGCTAACATTAAATGATTCTGAAATACACCCTATACATTGTTAATGTGGTAATTGACTATGCTAGCTGCAAACGTCTGGTTTGTAATGCAATATCTTCATAGGTGTATAGAGGCCCATTTCCAACAACCATCACTCCAGTGTTCTTATGGTACTTTGTGTTTGATAACTGTGTTAGAAGCCTAATGGATGGTTAGAATACCCTTGAAAACCCTTGTGCAAGTATGTTAGCACAGCTGAAAACAGTTTGGCTGATTATAGAAGCTACAGTCATGGCCAAAAGTATTCACACCCCTGCAATTCTGTCAGATAATACTCAGTTTCTTCCTGAAAATGATTGCAAACACAAATTCTTTGGTATTATTATCTTCATTTAATTTGTCTTAAATGAAAAAACACAAAAAGAATTGTCCTAAATCCAAATTGGATATAATTCCACACCAAACATAAAAAAGAGGGTGGACAAAAGTATTGGCACTGTGCGAAAAATCATGTGATGCTTCTCTAATTTGTGTAATTAACAGCACCTATAACTTACCTGTGGCACCTAACAGGTGTTGGCAATAACTAAATCACACTTGCAGCCAGTTGACATGGATTAAAGTTGACTCAACCTCTGTCCTGTGTCCTTGTGTGTACCACATTGAGCATGGAGAAAAGAAAGAAGACCAAAGAACTGTCTGAGAACTTGAGAAACCAAATTGTGAGGAAGCATGAGCAATCTCAAGGCTACAAGTCCATCTCCAAAGACCTGAATGTTCCTGTGTCTACCGTGCGCAGTGTCATCAAGAAGTGTAAAGCCCATGGCACTGTGGCTAACCTCCCTAGATGTGGACGGAAAAGAAAAACTGACAAGAGATTTCAACGCAAGATTGTGCGGATGTTGGATAAAGAACCTCCACTAACATCCAAACAAGTTCAAGCTGCCCTGCAGTCCGAGGGTACAACAGTGTCAACCCGTACTATCCGTCGGCATCTGAATGAAAAGGGACTGTATGGTAGGAGACCCAGGAAGACTCCACTTCTTACCCCGAGACATAAAAAAGCCAGGCTGGAGTTTGCCAAAACTTACCTGAAAAAGCCTAAAACATTTTGGAAGAATGTTCTTTGGTCAGATGAGACAAAAGTGGAGCTTTTAGGGCAAAAGCATCAACATAGAGTTTACAGGAGAAAAAAGAGGCATTCAAAGAAAAGTACACGGTCCCTACAGTTAAATATGGCGGAGGTTCCCTGATGTTTTGGGGTTGCTTTGCTGCCTCTGGCACTGGACTGCTTGACCGTGTGCATGGCATTATGAAGTCTGAAGACTACCAACAAATTTTGCAGCATAATGTAGGGCCCAGTGTGAGAAAGCTGGGTCTACCTCAGAGGTCATGGGTCTTCCAGCAGGTCAATGACCCAAAACACACTTCAAAAAGCACTAGAAAATGGTTTGAGAGAAAGCACTGGAGACTTCTAAGGTGGCCAGCAATGAGTCCAGACCTGAATCCCATAGAACACCTGTGGAGAGATCTAAAAATGGCAGTTTGGAGAAGGCACCCTTCAAATATCAGGGACCTGGAGCAGTTTGCCAAAGAAGAATGGTCTAAAATTCCAGCAGGGCATTGTAAGAAACTCATTGATGGTTACCGGAAGTGGTTGGTCGCAGCTATTTTGGCTAAAGGTTGTGCAACCAAGTATTAGGCTGAGGGTGCCAATACTTTTGTCCGGCCCATTTTTGGAGTTTTGTGTGAAATGATCAATGTTTTGCTTTTTGCTTCATTCTCTTTTGTGTTTTTTCATTTAAGACAAATTAAATGAAGATAATAATACCAAAGAATTTGTGTTTGCAATCATTTTCAGGAAGAAACTGAATATTATCTGACAGAATTGCAGGGGTGTCAATACTTTTGGCCATGACTGTATAAACCTGACTTTCCTTTGAGCTAGTTGAGAATCTGTAGCATTACATTTGTTGGTTCCATTAAACTCTCAAAATGGCCAGAAAAAAAGAACTTTCATGTGAAACTCAACAGCCTATTCTTGTTCTTAGAAATGAAGGATATTCCATGTGAGAAATTATCAAGAAATTGAAGATTTCCTACAACGGTGTGTACTACTCCCTTCAGAGGAGAGCACAAACAGGCTCTAACCAGAGTAGAAAGAGAAGTGGGAGGCCCCGTTGCACAACTGAGCAACAAGACAAGTACATTAGAGTCTGTAGTTTTGAGAAACCGACCCCACACAGGTCTTCAACTGGCAGCTCCATTAAATAGTACACGCAAAACGCCAGTGTCAACATCTACAGTGAAGAGGCGACTCCGAGATGCTGGCCTTCTGTGTCAGATTCTGGATTCCCTCATTTTAGCTTTTTTTTTTTCCTTTCAGGCCTTTGGGGCCTTAATATGGGTTTTTGCCCTCGGTGGCCACTGGGGTTATTACATGTCTTTGGTTTCTCTGCTGATGGTGACCACTCCTCCTTTGTTATATAAGGTCACCGGGTGTATCAGCTGGTGTTGGTAATAGCAGGTCCTTGGTGGATTCCAACCAAGGTGAAGTGAGCAAATGGCTCTGAGGTGTTTCGCCACTGCTGAAAGCTGATCTGGTGCTGAACTCTGCTGCCTGGTGTTTGCAGCAGAGAAAGATGGTGAAGATAGCAGCTGGCTCTTAGTTGTCGAGCCACTGCTGAAATTTAATCCGGTGATGAACTCAGCTGCTCGGTGACTGCAGCAGAGAAAGATAAGTGTTTTGTTGTTTTCCCCCATTTGATGTATTTTCCTTTGTGTGTATTAGTGCAGCGGTGGAACAAGTGTCTGCACTAACCAGTTCTCTAGTAAGGGATAGGTGCAGGGCTAGTGAGGGATTCAGGTATCCTGGTCGGCGACAGGTGAAGCGCCTGTATAGGGAAAGTTAGGAGTGTTTAGGGACACTGCCTCAGGGGAGTGCAGGAGGTCTTCACGTCCCCGTTCCCTATTGCAGGGCCCACCGTTGTGACTGTTCCCCCGGTGTTCCCCTTTTGTCTTGTTGTTTCAGTTACCGACCTGCGGGTCGTGTCACACAGGACAGGTATACGTGACAGATGTGTTGTTCGTTACCGACCTGTGGGTCATGTCACACAGGACAGGTACACCTGACATAGGGCTGCTGAAAAGCCCCCCCGCCCCCCTTCAGTGTAGAGGAGTGTAGGGGAGGCTCCAGGTTATTATGGGGGACCGTGGGTGAAGAGCCCTCACTGTTTTTTTTTTTGCTGTGACGGGGGCCAGAAAGAGATGGGAGGGGGATGTTAAAAGATAGAAAAAGATAGGTGGCAAAGTGTGCAAAAGAGGGTTGTCAGAGTGCAAAACAGGTGTGGCAGAGAGTGCAAAAGGGGGGTTGCATAGAGAGCAAAAGAGGGGTGGCAGAGAGTGCAAAAGAGGGGTGGCAGATTAGTCATTTTATTTTAGTGCTGTTTGCTTTTCAAAAATATGCTATTGCTGATCACCCCCTTTTTTGCTTCAGGATCATCCCTGCATTTGCGATTCCAGGCGGGAAAGTTATCACGACCGTGATATGAAAGAGCGGGCCTGGGAGGTTGTGGCCCAATCCCTCATCCCAAACCACTGGCAGCGTGCAGATTTTAAGGTGCAAGACTTGATATGTAAGTACTCAGCACATGACATGATATACTTGTTGTTTACAATTTAAAAAGTGCGAAATTGAGTTATGTTTTTTTTCCACTCCAGTGAAATCCATTAAGACCAAGTGAGGATCTGCAAGGGACCAATTGAAATGTGAAATAAAGGCTAAAGCCGAGAGAGAGAGACTGGAGAGGCTGGTGGCAAAGAAAATAAACCATACAGATTCACTAAACAGCTTCAATTTCTGCTTCCTGTATGTATCCTCCATGTTGATGTTTGTTGTCTAGCTTCTTTAATTGTCTGTTCTCATTTGCAGAACTGAAGAAAGTATTCCTGCGGAGTCCACACAATCACAGCAGCAGCAGTCAAGCAGCAGTGGTGCAAGTACATCTTTTGATTCCAGCGAACCAAGCATCATTTTAGAATAATGCTCGGAATGTACTGCAGAAAAAGTGGTCACTGTAGACATTACGTCGCAGCCAAGCACTAGTGGAAGTAGCCGTGGCAAGCACGCTGCTGCTGCTGGTTCTGCTGCTGCTCTTGAAATGATGTCTCCATCTTAGACATCACAGGAAATACTTGATTGTTTGCGGAAAAAAAAAACAGAAGGCCCAGAGGAGGAGTTATTAAGGAGCTTTAGCCCATATTTTCACGCTGTGCTCCCAGAAAAAAAGGAGATCTGCATTAGTATGATCAATAGTGTAATTTATATATGTTCCCACGAACCCCATCCGATTGATTTGGAGGAGGCTATTGATGGGTTTAACCCCTTCACTACCCTGGGAGGTTTGCACGTTAACTCCCGGGCCAATTTTTACAATTCTGACCACTGTACCTTTATGAGGTCATAACTCTGGAACTCTTTCATGGATCCTGGTGATTCTGACATTGTTTTCTCGTGACATATTGTACTTCATGGTAGTGGTAAAATTGCATTCAAATAACTTGCGTTTATTTGTGAAAAAAACGGAAATTTGGCGAAAATTTTCCAACTTTGAATTTTTATGCCCTTAAATCACAGCGATACGGCACACAAAAAACTTAATACATAACATTTCCCACATGTTTACTTTACATCAGCACAATTTTGGAACCAAAATTTTTTTTTGTTAGGAAGTTATAAGGGTTAAAAATTGACCAGCGATTTCTCATTTTTGCAACACCATTTTATTTTTAGGGACCACTTCACATTTGAAGCCACTTTGAGGGGTCTATATGATAGAAAATACCCAAAAGTGACACCATTCTAAAAACTGCACCCCTTAAGGTGCTTAAAACCACATTCAAGAAGTTTATTAACCCTTTAGGTGCGTCACAGGAATTTTTTGAATATTAAAAAAAAAATGAACATTTAACTTTTTTTCACAAAAAAAATACTTCAGGTTCAATTTTCTTTATTTTACCAAGGGTAACAGGAGAAATTGGACTGCAAAAGTTATTGTGCAATTTGTCCTGAGTACGCTGATACCTGATATGTGGGGGGGAACCACTGTTTCGGCGCATGGCAGACCTCAGTAGGGAAGGAGCGCTGTTTGACTTTTTCAATGCAAAATTGGCTGGAATTCAGATCGGACGCCATGTCGCGTTTGGAGAGCCCCTGATGTACCTAAACAGTGGAAACCCCCAAGTGACCCCATTTTGGAAACTAGACCCCCCAAGGAACTTATCTAGATATGTGGTGAGAACTTTGAACCCACAAGGGCTTCACAGAAGTTTATAACGTACAGCGGTACAATTAAAAAATCATATTTTTTCCACAAAAATGATCTTTTCACCCCCAATTTTTATTTTTCCAAGGGTAACAGGACCCTAAAAGTTATTGTGCAATTTGTCCTGAGTACGCTGATACCCCATATGTGGGTGTAAATGACTATTTGGGCGCATAGCAGAGCTCGGAAGGGAAGCAGCGCCATTTGACGTTTTTGGCTAGAATTGAGATCGGACACCATGTCGCGATTGGAAAACCCCTGATGTACCAAAACAGTGGAAACCCCCCACAAATGACACCATTTTGGAATCTAGACCCCCGAAGGAACTTATCTAGATGTGTGGTGAGAACTTTGAACCCCCAAGGGCTTCACAGAAGTTTATAACGTACAGCAGTACAATTAAAAAATCATATTTTTTCCACAAAAATGATCTTTTCACCCTCAATTCTTATTTTTCCAAAAGTAACAGGACCCTTAAAGATATTGTGCAATTTATCCTGAGTACGCTGATACCCCACATGTGGGTGTAAACCACTATTTGGGCGCATGGCAGAGCTCGGAAGGGAAGCAGCGCCATTTGACGTTTTTGGCTGGAATTGAGATCGGACACCATGTCGCGTTAGGAAAGCCCCTGATGTACCAAAACAGTAGAAACCCCCCACAAATGACACCATTTTGGAAACTAGACCCCCCAAGGAACTTATCTAGATGTGTGGTGAGCACTTTGAACCCCCCAGTGCTTCACTGAAGTTTATAACGTCCGGGCGTGAAAATAAAAAAATCGTATTTTTTCCACAAACATGATCTTTTAGTCCCCATTTTTTTATTTTCCCAAGGGTACCAGGAGAAATTGGACCACAAAAGTTGTTGTCCAATTTGTCCTGAGTACGCTGATACCTCATATGTGGGAGAAAACTACTGTATGGGCACACATCGGGGCTCGGAAGGGAAGTAGTGACGTTTTGGAATGCAGACTTTGATGGATTGGTCTGCGGGTGTCATGTGCGTTTGGAGAGCCCCTGATGTACCTAAACAGTGGAAACCCCCCACAAGTGACCTCATTTTGGAAACTAGACCCCCCACGGAGCTTATCTAGATGTGTGGAGAGCACTTTGAACCCCCAAGTGCTTCACAGAAGTTTATAACGCCTGGGCGTGAAAATAAAAAAAACATTTTTTTCCGCAAAATTATATTTTTGCCCCCAATTTTTTATTTTCCTAAGGGTAACAGGAGAAATTGGACCCCAAAAGTTGTTTTGTAATTTGTCCTGAGTAGGCTGATACCCTACATGTGGGGGTAAAACACTCTTTGGGCACATGGCAGAGCTTGGAAGGGAAGGAGCACCATTTGACTTTTTCAACGCAGAATTGGCTGGAATTGAGATCAGACGCCATGTTGCCTTTGGAGAGCACCTGATGTGCCCAAACAGTGGAAACCCCCAATTATAACTCCAACCCTAACCTCAACACACCCCTAACCCTAATCTGAGCCCTAGCCCTAACCCTAGCCCTAACCCTAACCCTAGCCCTAACCCTAGCCCTAACCCTAGCCCTAACCCTAACCCTAGCCCTAACCCTAACCCTAGCCCTAACCCTACCCTAATAAATACATTTTCTTTTAGTTTTATTATTTTTCCCTAACTAAGGGGGTGATAACGGGGGGTTTGATTTACGATTTATGGCGGTTTTTATGTTTGGCGGCTGTCGCACGCTAAAAGACGCTTTTTATTGTAAAAATAGTTTTTGCATCACCACATATTGTGAGCTATAATTTTTCCGTATTTTGACCCACCGAGTCATGTGAGGTCTTATTTTTTGCGGGACGAGTTGACGTTTTTATTGGTACCATTTTCGGGCACGTGACATTTTTTGATCGCTTTTTATTCCGATTTTTGGGGCGCAGAATGAACAAAAACCAGCGTTTCATGAATTTCTTTTGGGGGGGTGCGTTTACACCGTTCCGCGTGTGGTAAAATTGATAAAGCGGTTTTATTCTTCGGGTCAGTACGGTTACAGCGATACCTCATTTAGGTCGTTTTTTTATGTTTTGTCGGTTTTTTGCAATGAAAACAATTTTATATAAAAAATAATTATTTTTGTATCGCTTTATTCTGCGAGCTATAACTTTTTTATTTTTTTGCGGATGATGCTGTATGGCGGCTCGTTTTTTGCGGGACAAGATGACGTTTTCAGTGGTACCATGCATATTTATATGCGTCTTTTTGATCGCGCGTTATTGCACTTTTTGTTCGGTGGTATGATAATAAATCATTATTTTTTGCTTCGTTTTTTATTTTTATTTTTTAAGGAGTTTGCTAAAGGGGTTAACTAATGGGACAGTTTTATAGGGCAGGTCATTACGGACACGGCGATACCAAATATGTGTACTTTTATTGTTTTTGTTTTTTTTATTTTGAAAAAATGGATTTATTGGGGAATATTTTTTTTTTTTTTTACTAATTTATTTAGCGATTTTTTTAAAATTATTTTTAACACTTTTTTTTTTTTTTTTTACTTTATTACCTTGTCCCAGGTGGGACATCACTGTCCTGTGACAGATCGCTGATCTGTCACATCACAGATCACTGTGACAGATCAGCGATCTGACACAGGCACTGCTGAAGGCTTCCTCATGCCTGCGCTTTGCAGGCACTGAGGAAGCCAGCTTCCTCAGGCCCCCGAAGGCCCCCGTCGCCATCTTGGATTCGGGGGCCTGGAGGAAAGGAGCCCCCCACAGCAGCGCTGCACATTGCGCTGCCGTGGGGGGCTCAGGGAAGCACGGAGGGAGCCCCCTCCCTGCCGATGCTTCCCTTTAACCCCCGGTACACCGCGATCGCGTTTGATCGCGGTGTGCAAGGGGTTAACGTGTCGGGGGTGGTCCGTGACCGCCCCTGACACATTGTGCCGGGTGTCAGCTATGATAATTAGCTGACACTCGGCCGCGATCAGCGGCGCTCACCACGTGGGCGCCGCTGATCGCGATGACGTAATATTCCGTCCATGGTAATTAGGTCCATGGTCACATGGACGGAATATTACGTCAATTGTAGGTAAGGGGTTAAGCAGTCAACGAGGTATAGAGTATGCGATTCTTTTATGCAGCGTCATAGAATCATAGAATCGTAGAGTTGGAAGGGACCTCCTGGGCCATCTGGTCCAACCCCCTGCTCAAAGCAGGATTCGCTAAATCATCCCAGTCAGATATCTGTCCAGCCTCTGAAGACTTCCATTGAAGGAGAACTCACCACTTCTCGTGGCAGCTTGTTCCACTCATTGATCACTCTAACTGTCAAAAAGTTTTTTCTAATATCTAATCTGTGTCTCCTCCCATTCAGTTTCAGGGCTAGTGCTACAGTCTTCCAAGGGCACATTGCAGTTTCAGGGCTCATCTAGTCTTTTTAGCAGTCCTCAATCTTCTGAGCATCCACAAACGGGGATGCTTGACCACGACATCCCCAACTTTATTAACATGTGAATTTTGAACATGACCTGTTTTTATTACAAATGCCAAATTCAATTCAATTTTTTTTTAAGCCCATGTAGAAAATGTTTGTTTTTTTTGTTGTCCAAAAAATTTCTGTACAAAATTTTTTTGACAAAAAAATTTTGTTAAATAAAATTTAGCAAACAAATTTTGTGAGAATGTTTTTTTATTGGGATCAGTAAGTGCAGCCGTTGGTTCAGATCTTGTGTAGCAGACTGAGACTAGATTAGTACTGTAGAATCAGTGTGCCACACAAGATCGGAACTAATGATAATTGTAGTAAGTAAATCAAATTGGATTAGTGACATGTGAACTGAGTAGCATCAGTTTCCAAGTCTGTAAGCACGTAGCTGCATACAGGCTGGAAGCAAAAATGTCTGTAGCAAAAAAAAAACAACAAAATTTGCAGATGGTAAAAACACTGATTTGCTTGTGTGTTTTCCAAAACGTGCAGGGAAATCAGCCACCACAATCCTGCCCCATGTGGACATACACAAATACTCACCTCTTCCAAAGCTGCTGATTTTCATATGCTTTTACCCACACTTTAGGGACAGAAATCATGTGACTGTTCTTCTTGAGGAATTAGAATGTTAAAGGCTGCATAGCCTCTTTACTGATTATACATTGAAGTGTGATCAGTGAAGAATGACTACCAACCATATTAATATCCTTTAGCCCACAAGCCAGCGTCAAGGCTCCTCATTGTGTTGTGGGTCCCTAACCTAACTACTTAATACAGAATGTGAATGCCATAAACTATCTATTTATTGTTTTTACACACTTTGGGTCCTAATAATCATTTGATGAAATGGCCGCCTGTTGCCAGGAGACGGATCCCTGGGAAGACACGAAGTAATCTGTAAAAACCTCTCTAATTGCAGCTGCAGCATGGCATCCAAAATTAACTTGCTGATTAACTTGCAGGTGTTGGTGGTGTTGTCCGATGGAGTTTCCACAGAAAGTAAGTGTTCTTGGTTAACTTCATGTTGTCGAACAAAATTGTGTAACGCTACACACGCCTTTACAATATTAGTTGAACTCTCTGGTCCTACTTCCCGACAGAATCCCAAAGGCACACTCAACATACCTTCGTGCTCTAGTAAGTATATAATTAAAGATCCTCTTCTGTAAGTCTAAAGATCGTCGGGGAAATGGCCGAATTACATTTGGGGAGAGTCCAAAACCCTCATCAGCAAGCAGGACATATGGAAATTGGTTGGTGTAGTCCGGTAATGCAGCAGGTTCGGGGACATTTAATTGGTTGTTCTTCAAATGGTACTCAATTCGAGAGCTACTCCAGATCCTTGCATCAGATGTGCTCCCATAAGCTCCAATGCTGACCATAACAAAATTGTAATTGCTGTCTGCAATAGCCAATAATACAATTGAAAAATAATGTATATAATTGAAAAATTTGGAGCCAGAGAAGGCTGTGTTTTTGACCCAGATATGCTTTCCATCCAGCGCACCGATACAGTGTGGAAACTGTGCGTTTTTTTGGAAGTCCGCTGCTATAGCTAGCCAGTCTTCCTGCGTTGATGGAGCTAAAACAATTTCCTTTAGGTGATCCCACAATACCAAACAGGTATGCACAACTATCTTGGACACTGTACTAATCCCTAACAAGAACTCAAAATGAAGTGCCGAGAAAAAGTTGCCTGTTTCAAGGAATCTGTAATTTTTTTTAAAAAAAGGGGGAGGTAGACATTAGTAATGTATTATGAAACATTAAAAGCCTAAATTAGTTATTTAAAAAAAAGGTAGTCATTACCTAAATGTCACAATTCCAGAGAAATGCAGCGACGCATTCTGGTATCCATGAATGTAACCCAGGGCCGCACCTCTGACAACAGCAAATCAAAAGTTGCCATGGACATACGGCAGTATGTAAAGAATTTCTCCGGGTGCTGACGCAAGTCACTGTACTGCGTATGGAAATGACCCTATCATTAACGCTGCGTCAAAATTGGGTGCACCTACAGCCTCCTTGGTGCAAGTACAGCTGCTGCTGCTGCTCTCTGCTCATGCTCTAAATGCTGGTTAAGCAACCAACACAGAATCACATCATCTTCAAAACGCTTCAACATGTTCAGAAAACTGAAATCCAAAGTTTGCGACAAACAAAGGACAAAGAGCTCAGCACACTGTGTAAACCAGAAGAAAATGGCACTGGAGACAGGGCAGATTCTTTTTTTGAGGTTTTTTATTGTTCCTTGACAATTTCCTGTTTTTTGTTTTTTTCAATTTTATTGACAATTTCCTTTTTTTTTCGTATTTTTCAAAAGCTATTCCAAACCAGAAAAATGGCGATCTGAGAAGATTTTTGCAGCCCGTTTTTGCTTAAGACCTTGAAAATTACGGAAATACGGCCCGCAAAAAGCACGGAAAGTGTAAAAGAAGCCTAAGTGTCCATATGCATGTTTATTTGTGCATTAAGGTCCGCAGGGAGGATCCGCCCTCTGGTGGGCATTCCATGGATTTTTAAATGTTTTTAATATATTTTTTGGTTTTTTGTATATGCTAATAAAATTTTGAATATTTATTGGTGGTCCCTGTTTATTAGCATGTTTCTCTTTTTCCTGCAAATTGTCCAGCAGTTGCTCACATGCTTCAGGTGGATCCCATTTTATATTATTTCTTGATGGTGCCCTCGTTTCTCTTTTCCTTATCAATTCTGACACTTAGCCTTGCTCTTCCTACTTGCCCTGCAGCAGTGGCAAGTGAGGTTCATATTTGTGGGGATGATGTCACCTTTGTATTGTATATACCAAGACATCTATAAGACACATCCATTACTAACTCCCATCAGCCACGCCCACTGCACATAGCCCTACCCAATCACTAAGCATCTTTCATTTCACCAGAGCTGTTTAAAAGAAGCTGAGCTGTGATTGGTTGCTATGAGCAACAGTTTTCCCACTCCACAACACCTCAGCAGACACTGACCGGTCCGGAGAAATGTAGCATCCACGAGAACATAAGCTCCCAGCCATTGTCTTCCCCCAGAAAGGAGCAGAGAGCACATGACAGAAATGAATCACCCCTTCCCGTGCCCATATCCTCATCACACATCCTCCATCCCATAGGCACATCTTCCCACTTAAAGGGATCTCCGGTATGGAAGTTAGGGCAAATCCACTCAGCGCTCTGGTTCTGACCCCAGGCCTCTCTTAAAGGGATCCCCGGTATGGAAGCTAGGACCATTCCACTCAGCATTCTGGTTCTGACCCAGATCTCTCTTAAAGGGATCCCCATTATGGAAGTGAGGGCGAATCCACTCTGCACTCTGGTTCTGACCCCAGGCCCCTCTTAAAGGGATTCCCGGTATGGAAGTGAGGGCAAATCCACTCACGCTCTGGTTCTGACCCCAGGCGCCCCTCTTAAAGGGATGCCCAGTATGGAAGTGAGGGCAAATCCACTCAGCGCTCTGGTCCTGACCCCAGGCCTCTTAAAAGGATCCCCGGTATGGAAGTTAGGACCGTTCCATTCAGCGCTCTGGTTCTGACCCCAGGCTAACGGGATGATGTGGCATATTAGGGGTAGTAGTCCGGTGGCTCTGGCTGACGGGATGATGTGGGATATTAATGGCAGTAGTCTGGTGGCTCTAATGGGATGATGTGGGATATTAGGGGTAGTTGTCCACTGGCTCTGACTGGATGATGTGGGATATTAGTGGTAGTAGTTCAGTGTCTCTGACGGTATAATGTGGGATATTAGGGGTAGTAGTCCGGTGGCTCTGGCTGACAGGATGATGTGGGATATTAGGGGTAGTAGTCCGGTGGCTCTGACGGGATGATGTGGGATATTAGGGGTAGTAGTCCGGTGGCTCTGGCTGATGGGATGATGTGGGACATTAGGGGTAGTTGTCTGGTGGTTCTGGCTGACGGGATTATGTGGGATATTAGGTGTAGTAGTTCAGTGGCTCTGGATAACGGGATGTTGTGGGATATTAGTGGTAGTAGTCCAGTGGCTTTGACTGGATGATGTGGGATATTAGTGGTAGTTGTCCGGTGGCTGACAGGATGATGTGGAATATTAGGGGTAGTAGTCCAGTGGCTCTGGCTAACGGGATGATGTAGGATATTAGGTGTAGTAGTCCGGTGGGTCTGACGGAAGATGATGTGGGATATTGGTGGTAGTAGTCTGGTGGCTCTGATGTGATGATGTGGGATATTAGGTGTAGTAGTCCTGTGGCTCTGAATAACGGGATGATGTGGGATATTAGTGGTAGTGGTCCAGTGGCTTTGACTGGATGATGTGGGATATTAGTGGTAGTTGTCCAGTGGCTGACGGGATGATGTGGGATATTTAGGGGTAGTAGTCCAGTGGTTCTGATGGGATGATGTGGGATATTAGTGGTAGTAGTCCGGTCGCTCTCACTGATGGGATGATGTAGGATATTAGGGGTAGTAGTCCGGTGGCTCTGGCTGATGGGATGATGTGGGATATTAGGAGTAGTAGTCCGGTGGCTCTGGCTGACGGGATGATGTGATATATTAGGGGTAGTTGTCTGGTGGCTCTGGCTGACAGGATGATGTGGGATATTAATGGTAGAAGTCCAGTGGCTCTGGCTGACGGGATGATGTGAGATATTAGTGGTTGTAGTCTGTTAGCGTGGGTAGTCTGGAGCCGGAAACTCCAGGAGTGGACCCTCTGGACCGTGGCACCGAGGGGCCCCGGGCGAGCGGCCAGGTGGAACTGACCCCTATACAGGGACCGTTAAGAGCAGGCCCAGGGGTTCGAGTACCACGGTAGCCGGTACCAAGAGGGGCGGCTCAGGATGGACCGGAGTAGGACTGTTGGACTGAAGTATAGTTAACAGAACAGAACACTGGAAGCAGGACTGGAGTAGGATGGCAGGACTGGAGCAGGATGGAACAGGAACACTGGAGGCAGGACTGGAGTAGGACGGCAGGACTGGAGTAGGATGGAACAGGAACACTGGAGGCAGGACTGGAGTAGGACGGCAGGACTGGAGTAGGATGGAACAGGAACACTGGAGGCAGGACTGGAGTAGGACGGCAGGACTGGAGCAGGATGGAACAGGAACACTGGAGGCAGGACTGGAGTAGGATGGCAGGAACACCGGAGACAGGACTGTGGAAGAGAGCAAGGAACCCGGGTAGTAGGACTGAGAGGCTGCTGTGGAGAGCAGGCGAGAACGGAACTGCAGGAGCCGAGAGCACATGATGCAGCGATGCCAGTGTGCAAGGAAACACAACAATCAGGCACCTCCCTCAGGGGGAAGCGGCCTGATATGCTCCTGTCTGGTCTGCCATTGGTCAGGGAGGTGCTTCCGGGTCAGGGCATAGCTGGAGCACAAGAAGCAGGAGGGAGGCGCGGCCGCGGCCTATGGCGCATGCGCATTGCATGCAGGGACGCCGCCGGCTGCGCATCTGCCAGAGGCGACCTCCGTGGATGCCGGGCGGTGGAAGGCTGCGGCGTGGGAGCGATGGCTGGGTGAGTACGCAGGGACAGCGTAACAGTACCCCCTCCCCTAAGCCGCCCTCCCCGGACATTAGCAAGAAATCTCTTGAGGATACGGGGAGCATTGATATTCTCCCGAGGCTCCCAGGATCTCTCCTCAGGACCAAAGCCCTTCCAGTCAGCAAGAAAAAATGTCCTACCTCTAACCTTCTTCATGGCAATAATGTCCTCCACTTCAAAGACATCATCGGCACCCACCGGCTGAGGACCGGAATCAGGCAAGGAATGGAAGCAATTCAGCACCACAGGTTTCAGGAGAGAGACATGGAAGGTGTTCGGGACCCAGAGCAAAGCAGGCAACCTCAATTTGTAGGCGACTTCATTGATACGTCCGAGAATTTCAAATGGACCGATGTAGCGTGGCCCCAACTTATAAGAGGGCAGTTTCAACCGGATGAATTTGGATGAGAGCCAGACCTTGTTCACAACACAATAGGGTGGAGGATCCAATCTCTTCTTGTCGGCAAAATTCTTCATCCGATCAGCAGACTTCTTGAGTGACGTGTTGGTCTCGGCCCAGATCTTGGAAAACTCGGAGGACAAAGCGTTGGCCGCGGGTACCTCGGAGGCAGGAGTTATCGGAAGAGGAACACCAGGATGTCTGCCGAACACAATGAAAAACGGAGACTTGGCCGAGGACTCACCAGCATGGTTGTTGTAAGTGAACTCTGCCCAGGGAAGTAAGTCAACCCAATCGTTCTGATGGGCGTTGGAGAAATGACGTAGGTACCCAGTCAACGTCTGGTTGGTACGCTCCACCTGCCGGTTGGACTGTGGATGGTAGGCTGAGGAGAAGTCAAGAGAAATGTTCATGAGCTTACAAAGCGATCACCAGAACTTGGAGGTAAACTGAACCCCTCGGTCCGACACAATACGTTGAGGTAGTCCATGGAGTCTGAAGATTTGGTGGATGAAGACTTTGGCCAGCTCCGGAGCCGAGGGGAGACCGGGCAGAGGGACGAAGTGGGCCATCTTGGAAAAACGATCCACCACCACCATGATGACTGTGCAGCCAGAAGAACAGGGCAGGTCGGTGATGAAATCCATGGCAATGTTTTCCAAAGGGACCACAGGAACGGGCAACGGCAGCAACAAGCCAGACGGAGGTCTTCGTGGCACTTTGTTTTTTGCACAGGATAGACAAGAGGCCACAAAATCGAGTACATCTTGGCGAAGCATGGACCACCAATAGTGACGCGAGATAAGATCCAGGGTTTTCTTGATCCCGGCATGGCCAGCCAGTTTGGAGGAATGCTCCCATAGGAGGACTTTTCGCTTGAGGTTCTCAGGCACAAGCATTTTGCCAGGAGGAGGAGCAAGCCAGTACACTGGGGCCACTGTGATGATCCTAGTGGGGTCAATGATATGCGAGGGTTCCTCCGTGGTTTCGTGTGGCTGAAAGACCCTGAACAGAGCGTCGGCTTTGGTATTTTTGTTGCCGGGACGGAAACGGATCTCGAAGTCAAATCGGGCAAAAAACAAGGACCATCTGGCCTGACGAGGGTTACGTCTCTGGGCAGACTGGAGATAGGTCAGACTCTTGTGATCCGAGAAGATGACAAAGGGATGGACAGCTCCATCCAGAAGGTGACGCCACTCCTCCAAGGCCAACTTGATGGCCAGGAGTTCCCAGTCGCCGATCGAATAGTTACACTTGGATGGAGAAAAGGCCTTAGAGAAAAAGCCACAAGGGTGCAGGCGACCGGAGGCGGATCTCTGGGACAATACTGCCCCGGCACCTGTCGAGGAAGCGTCCACCTCGAGAACAAAAGGTTAGTTGCTCTCGGGGCGATGCAGAACCGGAGCTGTGGAGAAGGCCCATTTTAGGGTCAGAAAGGCCTCTTCAGCCTCCGGAGGCCAATCCTTGGGAGTAGCCCCTTTACGGGTGAGAGCAGAAATAGGTCTTGTGATGGCGGAAAAGTGAGAGATGAATTGCAGGTAATAATTGGCGAATCCGAGAAATCGTTGGATCGTCCTTACTCCAACGGAGCGAGGCCATTTGAGAATGGCAGACAGCTTCTCGGGATCCATCCTTAGTCCAGCGTCAGAGATAATGTATCCCAGAAACGGCAGGGAGGTCTGTTCGAAGAGGCATTTCTCAATCTCCCGAAGACGCTGTAACACCAAACGGACACTCTTTCTGTCGGACGAGATATCCGGCGAGAAGACGAGGATGTCGTCCAAGTATACGACCACACAGAAGTACAAGAGGTCCCGGAAGATCTCGCTTACGAACTCTTGAAACACCGCAGGAGCATTGCAGAAGCCAAAGGACATGACCAGGGACTCGTAATGGCCTTCTCGAGTGCTGAAGGCCGTCTTCCACTCGTCTCCAGCCCGGATGCGGACCAAATTATAGGCTCCTCTGAGGTCCAGCTTGGAGAAGACCCGGGCTCCTCTAAGACGATCAAACAGCTCCAGAATGAGTGGAAGAGGGTACCTGTTCTTAATGGTAACTTCATTCAAACCCCTATAGTCAATGCACGGCCGTAGAGTTCTGTCCTTCTTTTTGACGAAGAAAAACCCGGCTCCCGCGGGTGCCGAGAATTTCCGTATAAAACCTTTGGCGAGGTTCTTTCGAACGTATTCGGACATAGCTGTCATCTCAGTGGGAGACAGGGGGTAGATTCTGCCCCTTGGGGAGTTGAACCAGGAACAAGTTCAATTGGGCAGTCAAAAGGCCGCTGTGGAGGAAGGACCTCCGCTTCCTTCTTATCAAAGACATCGGCGTAGGAACTGTAGGCTGGAGGATGACCCAGAAGGTATGGGAGTGGCCGAGGAGCGGCCACCAGGCGGACAGGAATCAGACAGCGAGCTTGGCACGGGTGCCCCCAGCGGAGTATCTCCCCAGAAGACCAATCGAGGACAGGCTGATGAGTCCTTAACCATGGGAGACCGAGTAGAATGGCGTGGGAGAGCTTAGGCAAAACGTAAAAGGCTATCTTCTCTCGATGTAAGGCACCAACTTGCAACTCCACTTCCTCAGTGACCAAGGTGACCGTCACCTGTAGCGGTTTGCCATCCACCGCGGCAATCTGGAGAGGGTTAGATAGGGCAACCACGGGAATTTGGTATTTGTCCACCTCTTCTGGCTGAATGAAGTTACCTGCCGAACCCGAATCCACGTAGGCCACCTCGAACCCACGTCTCTCCCCTGAAACCAGAAGCACAGAAATAGTAAGAGGTTGAGAGGAATCATCGTCGCCTAGGGAGGCCTCTCTTACCTGACCTAGGCGGAGGAGTTTCCTTGTCTCTTAGGACAGGTGCGGATATAGTGCGATGAAGCTCCGCAATAGAGGCACAGACCTTGTGCCCGCCTCTCTTGCTGATGTAACTTGGTCAAATTGAGACGGTCAATCTGCATGGGCTCGACCAACCGAGGACTGGCAGAACAGATGAAAAAGGGGGCTGGCCTGGTGGATCTCCTCTCTCTCGCTGACTCCCGCGCGCGCTCCTGGAAGCGTAGGTCAGTGCGGGTTGCCAGCGAGATAAGGTCCTCTAAGGAGTTCGGGGTCTCTCGACCTGCGAGTTCATCTTTTATTCTGCCTGAAATACCATGCCAGAATGCCCCTACCAAAGCCGTGTTATTCCAGCTGAGCTCGGAGGAGACCGTGAGAGAACCCTGATGTAAATTAAAGAGTGATTCAGTGAGGACAGCTAACCGACCCGGCTCATCGAAGACCCTGTGAAAAGTATCCAAGAAAACCGGAAGACTCGAGACAACGGGATCGTCACGTTCCCAGAGAGGATTCAACCAGGACAGGGCCTCTCCCTCCAGATGGGACATAATGAAGGCTACTTTGGCCCGGTCAGAGGGATATTGCTGCGGCAACCATTCAAAGTGGAGACTACACTGATTTAAGAACCCCCTGCAGAGCTTAGGATCAAGGAAAAAGAAAAAAAGTCCAGCTTTGCAAATTCAAGTCCAATTTATTGTTAAAAACAAGTCCAAAACAGAGCAAAAAATAGTGTGTTCACATGAGTAACAAGTAGTAGATTACGCGTTTCGAACAAGCTATTGTTCGAAACGCGTAATCTACTACTTGTTACTCATGTGAACACACTATTTTTTGCTCTGTTTTGGACTTGTTTTTAACAATAAATTGGACTTGAATTTGCAAAGCTGGACCTTTTTTCTTTTTCCTTGGTTACTGCGTGAAGACTGCACGTGGTCCGGGCTATCCACTACACATGCCTTCAGGTGAGCTGGCTTCTTTTTCTCTTTTTGAAGAGCTTAGGATCCCCAGTGAAGCGAGGCGGATTGGCGAGGCGGGGCGTCGGGAGAGCTGTAGGAGCGGGGGGAGGAGTCAGAGCTGCGGCGGCAGAATGTAGGGCCGACAGGCGGCTATCAAAGGAGGCCATGTGAGACAAAATATGGGCTTGGGTATCTTGTTGCTGGGCCAGCTCCTGTTGAAGACTGGTCAGTAACGTGGCAGTTCCAGGATCGGTCACCTGCAGGGCCGACAAGGTGTCCATGGACTTCATGACGGACATAATGCATCCCTGATTCTCCCGCAGGAAGAGTAACTCTTTCTGGGTGGCAGCTGTGGTACCGGCGGGATCCATGGCCTGATTGTACTGTTAGCGTGGGTAGTCTGGAGCCGGAAACTCCAGGAGTGGACCCTCTGGACCGTGGCACCGAGGGGCCCCGGGTGAGCTGCCAGGTGGAACCGACCCCTATACAGGGACTGTTAGGAGCAGGCCCAGGGGTTCGAGTACCATGGTAGCCGGTACCGAGAGGGGAGGCTCAGGATGGACCAGAGTAGGACTGAAGTATAGATGACAGAACAGAAACACTGGAGGCAGGACTGGAGTAGGACGGCAGGACTGGAGTAGGACGGCAGGACTGGAGTAAGATGGAACAGGAACACTGGAGGCAGAACAGGAGTAAGATGGCAGGACTGGAGCAGGATGGAACAGGAACACTGGAGGCAGGACTGGAGTAGGATGGCAGGAACACCGGAGACAGGACTGCGGAAGAGAGCAAGGCACCCGGGTAGCAGGACTGAGAGGCTGCTGCGGAGAGCAGGCGAGAACGGAACTGCAGGAGCCGAGAGCACACGATGCAGCGAGGCCAGTGTGCTAGGAAACGCAACAATCAGGCACCTCCCTCAGGGGGAAGTGGCCTGATATGCTCCTGTCTGGTCTGCCATTGGTCAGGGAGGTGCTTTCAGGTCAGGGCATAGCCGGAGCACAAGAAGCAAGAGGGAGGCGCGGCCGCGGCCTATGGTGCATGCACATTGCATGCAGGGACGCCGCCGGCCGCGCATCTGCCAGAGGCGACCTCTGTGAATGTCGGGCGGTGGACGGCTGCGGCGTGGGAGCGATGGCCGGGTGAGTACGCAGGGACGGCGTAACATAGTCCGGTGGCTCTGATGGGATGATGTGGGATATTAGGGGTAGTTGTCCACTGGCTCTGACTGGATGATGTGGGATATTAGTGGTAGTAGTCCGGTGTCTCTGACGGTATGATGTGGGATATTAGGGGTAGTAGTCCGGTGGCTCTGGCTGACAGGATTATGTGGGATATTAGGGGTAGTAGTCCGGTGGCTCTGACGGGATGATGTGGGATATTAGTGGTAGTAGTCCGGTGGCTCTGACGGGATGGTGTGGGATATTAGGGGTAGTAGTCCGGTGGCTCTGGCTAACGGGATGATGTATGATATTAGGTGTAGTAGTCTGGTGGGTCTGATGGAAGATGATGTGGGATATTAGTGGTAGTAGTCCGGTGGCTCTGATGGGATGATGTGGGATATTAGGGGTAGTAGTCCAGTGGCTCTGGCTAACGGGATGATGTATGATATTAGGTGTAGTAGTCTGGTGGGTCTGATGGAAGATGATGTGGGATATTAGTGGTAGTAGTCCGGTGGCTCTGATGGGATGATGTGGGATATTAGGTGTAGTAGTCCAGTGGCTCTGGCTAACGGGATGATGTGAGATATTAGTGGTAGTAGTCCAGTGGCTTTGACTGGATGATGTGGGATATTAGTGGTAGTTGCCCGGTGGCTGAAGGGATGATGTGGAATATTAGGGGTAGTAGTCCGGTGGTTCTGATGGGATGATGTGGGATATTAGGGGTATTAGTCTGGTGGTTCTGATGGGATGATGTGAGATATTTTGGGTAGTAGTCCGGTGGCTCTGGCTGACGGGATGATGTCGGACATTAGGGGTAGTTGTCTGGTGGCTCTGGCTGATAGGATGATGTGGGATATTAGTGGTAGTAGTCCGGTGGCTCTGACAGGATGATGTCGGATATTAGTGGTAGTAGTCCGGTGGCTCTGGCTGACGAGATGATGTGGGATATTAGGGGTAGTAGTCCGATGGTTCTGATGGGATGATGTGGGATATTAGTGGTAGTAGTCCGGTCGCTCTCGCTGATGGGATGATGTAGGATATTAGGGGTAGTAGTCCGGTGGCTCTGGCTGATGGGATGATGTGGGATATTAGGTGTAGTAGTCCGGTGGTTCTGATTGGAAGACGTGGGATATAAGGGGTAGTAGTCCAGTGGTTCTGATGGGATGATGTGGGATATTAGAAGTAGTAGTCTGGTGGCTCTGGCTGACGGGATGATGTGATATATTAGGGGTAGTTGTCTGGTGGCTCTGTCTGACAGGATGATGTGGGATATTAATGGTAGTAGTCCGGTGGCTCTGGCTGATGGGATGATGTGGGATATTAGTGTTAGTAGTCCGGTGGCTCTGGCTGATGGGATGATGTGGGATTTTAGTGGTAGTAGTCCGGTGACACTGGCTGACGGGATGATGTGGGATATTATAGTGAATGTGGCTATGTGGAGTGGGCGGGGCTATACACTCAGCTTCATACATATCATTACAATTTGTTATAACTAACCGTAGTTAGTTACTGTACCCGGGCAAAGCTGGGCTCGTCAGCTAGTATTGTATAAGAACACAGACACCCAGAGTAAAGTCCTTCATTTGAAATAATCACACAGACTCCTTTATTGAATCTAAATTTACCATACTTACTGAACGTATAATCCCCGATGCCCTCGTCTCCTGCAAAAAATAATAAACCAACATATAATACTATCCTGTAAGACGTGGTCCACTTAATACCAAGTGTCCCACGGCGATCTCACGTGTACAACAATTACATCGGCTCCCATCATCGGCTATCTATGATATATGTGACAGGAGACATAGCTGGATGGGAGTAGTAGTCCCATCAGATGACACCTAAATACAATCACTATGGGCTGTTCATCACAAGGGTAGACACACGCAGACAGACAGACAGACACACAATCATATATTCTCCGCCCACACACTCTTCCTCCTTGTGACATCATTTCCTTTGACAATTTGCAGCGTTTTTGGCAGCAAATATGCAAACCTTTTTACAACTGCGTTTTTGCTGCAAATTTGACTGACTCAATTGAAGTCAGTGAGTCAAAAACGCTGCAGAAATGAAATAAATATTGACATGCTGCAGAAAACAAAACTGCAAATACGGACAGAAGTTTACTGATCATGTGCACAACACTTCAGGATTGTCATTGAATTAGCCTGCATAAGTCTTCCATTGCATTTTTTGGACCATTTACATGCGTAAAAACCGCTGCGAAAACGTATCAAAAACGCATCGTGTGCACATACGTTAAAGCGAATCTGTCATCAGGTTTGGCTGATAGGAGTTACAGCCATTGCCTTTCAGGGCTTATCTACAGAATTCTATAATCCGACCTGCAAGAAAGAGAAGAAAAATAAGTTTTATTATACTCACCGGGTGACGGTCCAGTCCGATGGGTGTCGCAGGTCCTGGTCCGGCGCCTCCCATCTTCTTGCGATGCCGCCCTCCTGCTTGCTTCATGGCTCCCCAGCATTGCGCTCCAGCGCAGGCGTACTTATCTGCCCTGTTGAGGGCAGAGGAAAGTACTGTAGTGCGCAGGCGCTGGGCCTCTCTGACCTTTCCCGCGCCTGCGCATTGCAGTACTTTCCTTTGCCCTCAACACAGCAGATAAGTATGCCTGCACCGGAGCGCAATGCCGGGGAGCCATGAAGCAAACAGGAGGGCAGCATCACAAGAATGTGGGAGGCACCGGACCTGGACCTGCGACACTTATCTGACCGGACCGCCCCCCGGGTGAGTATAATAATAAAACTTATTTTTCTTCTCTTGCAGGTTGGATCGGGGTTTATCTACAGCATTATAGAATGCTGTAGCTAAGCCCTGAAAGGCGGTGGCCGTAACTTGTATTGGCCAAACCTGGTGACAGGTTCACTTTAACAGAAGCGGGCACCATTCACTGATGTTAGTGAGAGGCAGATACAGCCATTATCTGTCGGGAATGAAGCAAACATGATTATTGATATTAGTGTAGAAAAGCTATTGGCCAGTCTGAACAATGCGATCCTTTTTCAAGTTATATGGACTTTCCCCTAATGGACATGATACAGTAAGCTTGTTTTGGGAGACCCACAGCCAGACAAGGCATTGCTGTCCTTATACAAACTGTGAAAAACACTTGCTTGAACCCAACCTCATTGGGAGAGTATGCATAGAAAATCCGATGATCTCTGGTATAATTTTTCTAAATCACACCATACTACTATTATGACACATTTGTCCCTATTTTACATGATTATTGATTGCAGAATTGTATCCTAATACTCTTACAGAATTCTGGAAATTAGACTCCAGAGAAGCAGGAGTCTGAGTGAGGCTATGTTTCCACGGGCAGAAACCGGCAGCGCTTTGGACGCAGCACATGTCTGCTCCGTCCAAAGCGCTGACGGTTTTTGAACGCAGGTGATTCCGCATGTGAACTGTGCGGAATCACCGCATCCTATACATTGTATGGGTGACTTTATCTTGTGGAGACAGAGCGTCTATACAAGATAAATAGACATGCTGCGGTCTGGAAAGACACGCTGCATGTCCAGTTACGCAGGGAAGCCGGAGGCATCCCTGCACACATAGTGGAGATGGGATTTCATGAAATCCCCTCCACTATGCTGTAACATCTGGCAGCTGCGGGTTGGACGATGCAGCTGTACCCAATGTCCAACCCGCAGCATTTAATGACCGTGGAAACATACCCTGAAGTGTCCGCTGGGCACTAAATGCCTGCAAGAAAAGCAGCGCGATTTGTAAACAAGAAGCGAGAGGGAGATGAAATTTCATAATTAAAGCAGCCAGGAGAAAAGTTAATTACAAACCCTGAACAGTGAGGGGTTCACATCTCATACTGAACCTTAACCCGTTTCTCCACCATTGTGCACTGATGGAAGGATCCATAAAGGGGCTCTGACAGCAGCACTGAGGGTGCGGGGAAGAGTAATTAATTAGCGATATCAACTCTGGCACTGTATACAGTCATTTATGCTATCATTGTACAGCTGGTGACAATAGTAATTTTCATCGAACGTCCTTTTTAGTCACCCTTGTCCTACAGGTGTTATATTACTGCCATGACTGAGTCTGAGCATCGACTGTGCTTTTTGTATGAGAATGTGACATGAATGCTTCTTTTCATGGAAAGAGAGATTCACAGTACTGATGGACCAGGGCAAGGGTTTTGTGTAGTAGAACTGGGTTTCACATTGAAACCACTTATTGTGCCTTCATGTTGTGTTGTCAGGGGTTTTCACATGACTGCTTTATCACAGTACACAAGATATTGTTGCTTGCATAACTTACAAAGACTTAGATAGACAGTCTGGGAAAAACAAATACGGTACTTTGGAGAGGCAGGACAGGACCCCCAATTTTCCTGAAAAATGAGGGTCTGAGAGCTAAGACCCTCACCTATCAGCCTGTACATTATCAGCTTTTGTACAAATGTCACCATAAATATTTAGCTAGTCACCAATGTGAGGAAAGCAGTTACTTCTGTCATATTAGATTACGGTGCAGCGCCTATTGGAAGTATGATTTCTATAATGCAAATCACCAGAGCCATCCGTACAGATACTGAACCAGTGTAAATGCATTCAAAGATCCATACCATTTTCGTTTTTCCGTCACAGTGATTGCACCAGCAGAATAGAGAGTGCAGCTCTGGAGAATAATACAGGATGTAACTCAGGATCAATAATGTAATGCATGTACACAGTGACTGCACCAGCAGAATAGTGAGTGCAGCTCTGGGGTATAATACAGGATGTAACTCAGGATCAGTAATGTATTTACACAGTGACTGGACCAGCAGAATAAGCCGGATTACTTACCGGTAATGCTCTTTTAATGAGTCTATGACAGCACCCACTGGAGTGAGGGATCCACCCATAGGAACAGGAAACCTACAGAGATAAAAAAAAGGGCGGTCCACCTTTCCTCCTCA
The DNA here is from genome assembly GCF_039654945.1 of Dendrobates tinctorius. Taxonomy (NCBI): domain Eukaryota; kingdom Metazoa; phylum Chordata; class Amphibia; order Anura; family Dendrobatidae; genus Dendrobates; species Dendrobates tinctorius. The sequence continues at coordinate 6,730,965 of NW_027361754.1, forward strand.
GTTGGATTTCAGAGTACCAGGAGGACCGCCAATTATTAGGCCATTATATTATTCAATATTTTAGTTTATCAGTTTCATATCTAAGAAGGTGTATATACATTATGTTAACTTCTAGGGAGGGTAGTGAGCGGGTACTGTCGTGGACTCATTAAAAGAGCATTACCGGTAAGTAATCCGGCTTTTTACCCTTCGCCACGACAGCACCCACTGGAGAGACTTTCAGAGACCTTCACCTGGGAAGGACCATCGTGCTGAGGACCACTCTACCAAAGGCTAGGTCAGATGAGCATGATAAATCAAGCCTATAGTGGTTATAAAAGGTAGAAGGCGCTGACCAAGTTGCGGCCTTACATATAGACTTGATTGCGACGTCTCCCCTCTCCGCCCATGAGGATGCCATAGCTCTGGTGGAATGTGCCCTGATACCCTCCGGAGAATCTTCATTTCTCGCGGAGTATGCCAGACAGATCGTGTCTCTGATCCACCGAGATAGGGTACCCCTTGTGACTCCATAGCTCTTCTTTTGACCCTGGAAGGAATTAAATAGAGCCCTACTTGTTGTGAGTTCATTTTCCCCTTCACCATTGAGGTCTGATGAACTCCCTCTTCTGGTGAAGGAAGGTAGTGAGGCTGATTACCAAGCACCTGAGCAGGATGATGATGACTGGGTGACTGGAATTGCTGACTGGATATAAGGCAGCCGACGCCCTTCTGCCTTGCTGGTGATTTCTCAGAGGGATTCTAGGAGACCACTCTGATTCCTGCTCCTCAAAAGTTTTCTTCTCTGCTTTTTGCATTTGTGTTTTGGTTTTGTTTTGCCTTGTTTTTCTGGATTTCTGCCATTCCCTGCTGGGGTGAGCTGAATTCCTTTTTGCTCTGTCTTCAGAAAATACCTGAGTACTGATATAGTCTTTTTGAAGCCTAGCGTCTTCAGGGCTTTTTTCCCTATCATTCTGTTGGCTCTTGTTTTGAGAGGGTTTTGGCGGATTGCAGACAGCAGCTTTTCTATCCTGTCCTATTTAGTTAGCTTGGGCCCCATCATTTGCTCAGCCTATCTTTCTATCTGTGTGAGTGTTTTTTCATCTTTAATAATAATAATAATAATAATCTTTATTTTTATATAGCGCTAACATATTCCGCAGCGCTTTACAGTTTGCACACATTATCATCGCAGTCTGGCTCACAATCTAAATTCCCTATCAGTATGTCTTTGGAGTGTGGGAGGAAACCGGAGTGCCCGGAGGAAACCCACGCAAACACGGGGAGAACATACAAACTCCTTGCAGATGTTGTCCTTGGTGGGATTCGAACCCAGGACTCCAGCGCTGCAAGGCTGCAGCGCTAACCACTGAGCCACCGTGCTGCCCATCTTGCTTCACCGTTAGTATATGTTGGGGGCTGCCTATTGCTTTGGGGTCTGCTCTGGGGCAGTTTAGATTTCCCTTTCTGTCTTTAGGCTATTTAGTTCTCCAGCTGTGATCGAGGGGTCTAGGGCACCGTAGGAACCCCCCACGGCTACTGCTAGTTGTTGATAGGTTCAGGGGTCTGCAATCCGATAGCTGCCAACTTCTATGGTTTTCTGGACTTAGCTAGTATTTCTGTTTTTGCCTCCTAAGGTGACTCATTCATAACACCTACTCTTCCAGTGAGGAGGAGAGGTGGACCACCCTCTTTTATCTCTGTAGGTTTCCTGTTCCTATGGGCGGATCCCACTCTCCAGTGGGTGCTGTCGTGGTGAAGGGTAAAAGAGAGTGCAGCTCTGGATTATAATACAGGAGGTAACTCAGGGTCGGTACAGGATCAATAATGTAACGTATGTACACAGAGACAGCACCAGCAGAATAGTGAGTGCAGCTCTGGATTATAATACAGGAGGTAACTCAGGGTCGGTACAGGATCAATAATGTAACGTATGTACACAGAGACAGCACCAGCAGAATAGTGAGTGCAGCTCTGGGGTATAATACAGGATGTAACTCAGGGTCAGTAATGTAATGTATGTGCACAGTGACTGCACCAGCAGTATAGCGAGTGCAGCTCTGGAGTATAATACAGGATGTAACTCATGATCAGTAATATAATGTATGTACTGTATACAGTGACTGCACCAGCAGAATAGTGAGTGCAGCTCTGGAGTATAATACAGGATGTAACTCAGGATCAGTAATGTAATGTATGTACACTGATTGCACCAGCAGAATAGTGCGTGCAGCTTTGTAGAATAATACAGGATGTAACTCAGGATCAGTAATGTATGTACACAGTGACTGCACCAGCAGAATAGTGAGTGCAGCTCTGGGGTATAATACATGATGTACTGTAACTCAGGATCAGTAATGTAATGTATGTACACAGTGACTGCACCAGCAGAATAGTGGGTGCAGCTCTGGGGTATAATACAGGATGTAACTCAGGATCAGTAATGTAATGTATGTACACAGTGACAGCAGCAGCAGAATAGTGAGTGCAGCTCTGGGGTATAATACAGGATGTAACTCAGGATCAGCAATATAATGTATGTACACAGTGACTGCAACAGCAGAACAGTGAGTGCAGGTCTGGAGTATAATACAGGATGTAACTTATGATCAGTAATGTAATGAATGTACACAGTGACTGCAACAGCAGAATAGTGAGTGCAGCTCTGGAGTATAATACAGGATATAACTCAGGATCAGTAATGAAAGGGTATCTTTCCACATTCAGGATTACATCCGGATTTGCTGCGGATTGGACGCTGTGTACAGCCGCAGCGTTCAATCTGCAGCAGCCACATGTTACAGCATAGTGGAGGGGATTTTATGAAGTTTCGTCTCCTCTATGCATGCAGGGACGTGGGTGATACACCCTAAATTACAGACATGTGGCGCGTCTTTACAGACCGCTGCATGTCTATTTATCTTGCGAAGACGCTCCGTCTTCGCAAGATAAATAACCCAGTCTATGGATATGATGCGGTGATTCCGCATGTGTTCAATGAACGCATCTGGAATCACTGCGCGTAAAACAGTGGGCGGCTGTTTGGACGGAGCGGGGTTTCCTCTGCGTCCAAAGCCAATACGCAGCATGGAGACGTACCCTAATGTTTGTACACAGTGCCTGCACCAGCAAAATAGTAAGTGCAGCTCTGGAGCCATCAGGGTTGTTTGAGAGACTTAGGCTGGGGTCACACTAAACGACGCAAAATACGGTCTGTAGTTTACAGGCGTAATACGGATGAATGACCCCTAAATAATGCTCCGTAGGTCATCCGTAAGCAAGGTGCGGTCGCGTATTTAGCGCATGTCAGCATCCGTATGTACTCCGTATGGCATCCGTATGCAATCCGTATGGCGAGATTTTCTCGCAGCCTTGCAAAATGGACATTTAACGGTTTTGAGGCCTGCAAACTATTGAAATCATTAGCCTGCACCCTATTTATTGGCTCAGGAACAGGTGGCTGCCTCAATTCTGTCCATTTGTGACCTTGCCTTCACTAGGTGTGTTGGTGTTGTATGTGCAACATGGCAGAGGGTCTGAGTTTCAATACAACTGAGCAGGTTCTCTTCAACTGGCTTTTGTCACGGCGCTTTGGGCAACCATACCCAGTGATAGTGGATCTGCGGAGGAGGAGACGCATGTGGGTCCATCCACTTTTGAGGCAACGACTCACAAGAGGTCATTTTCACCGCCTCTATTCTCTGCGGGAGCATCCAGTGAAATTTTACCAATACTGTCGCATGAGCATTTCCACATTTGATCGACTCTTGGAGACAGTGCTCCCTGGGATAACCTTTCAGGACACAAGGATGCGCAAAGCTATATCTGCAGAGGAGCGACTTCTACTCACAATACGCTATGTACTACACAACCACATTCTCTATGTTCATAATGTGTGGGCTAAAGTATGTTTTTTTGCCTTCTTGGACTAAGTTTAATGCCCTCATCTTGGTCCAAATATGGTTCAACTTACACACCAGAATGTTAGGTCTAATATGTACTGCATATCACTTAGTCATTGTGCATCCAAATATGTGTGTGTTATTCTATCTCAATTCCTACCAAGTTTGGTCGGCATGTAACTGATGTTTTTGGACTTTATGCATTCTAAAATTATCCATTTCTGTTGTTCTTCAGCTTCCTGTCCACTGGCCTGTCTTATGCCGCCCTCCACCATGAGTTTCTCATTGGAAGATCTACCATTTCTGGCATAGTGAGGTCAACATGTAGTGAAATCTGGACAAGACTCCATCAAGTCGTCATGCCCGAGCCCAGGATGGAAGACTGGTTGAGGATATCAAGGGACTTTGAGGGGGAATGCCAGTTTCCTAATTGTATTGGGGCCCTTGATGGCAAACATATCCGGGTGCGTAAGCCGCCGAACTCTGGCTCCCAATTCTTCAATTCTAAACAATACTTTTCTGTTGTATTGTTGGCTCTGGCAGACCCTCAATACAAGTTTATAATTGTTGACATTGGGGCCTATGGAAGGACGGGAGACTCTAGAGTCTTCAATACTTCCATAATGGCTCGGCGGCTACGCACCAACCAGTTGGATCTACCACCACCACGCCAGCTACCAGGCTCCACTGAAGAATCAGTCCCTTATGTCCTTGTGGCAGATGAGGCGTTTCAGTTATCGCGCAATGTCATGAGGCCATATCCCCGGCGCAACCTTGACCACAGGCGCAGAATTTTTAACTTGCGCCTATCACGTGATAGGCGACTGGTGGAGTGTTCCTTTGGCATTCCTTGTGCCAAATGGCGGGTACTCCAGTCTGCCATTCAGTTGAGTGAACAAAATGTGAATGAAGTTGTGAAAGTCTGTGTGGTTCTTCATAACTTCACCAGGATACATGATTGTTCCTCCTCTGCTGGTGTTGTGCGTAGGCCGAACAATGTGCACAGGGTGAGACCACCTATCAACCCTCAATGTAGACCGCTGTCTGGCCTCAAAGTGCGTGATATGTTCACTAATTACTTTATCTCACCTGAGGGGGAAACTTCTTGGCAAGAGCATGCTGTGTCTATGTTATAATGTTTTTTTTTTTTTAAGTGTGTCTAAATATATTTATCTCTACCCCTTCCAATTCTATGACTATTGCATTGGTTAGCGTATGTTACAATGTTGACAGGGTTTTTGAGAAATCACACAGAGACGTTAACTGTAGTAGACAAATTTTTAGTTTTGCCTTTTTGCTTTTTTTTTCTTAAAGGCAAACATAATATTGCCATATGAAAAGTTTGGCAATGGGCTAAATTGCCCTTTTTGCATAATAATACTTTTTTGCAAAGTAACATTATCAAACATAACACAAAAAAATATTAGGCAATAACAACATTGCTGCATGAGAATATTTCATTACAAAGGAAAAAAGAGGTGATCTCCATAACCTAAATTATTGCTCAAAGATAACAGTCACATTTCTTCAGAATGTATTCCAATCATATAAATATTCCACCATGACAGGCAAGGCTACCTCACGGCTTTCAGACAGATATTACATGTCTGTAGAACAGAGAATATTTAACCATGCTATACTGGTCAAGTGAAAGGATGAAAATACAATACTCACTTGTTAAGACATAGAGAGAGCGTGATATTATGAAAGCTGGTCGCCTTGATTTGTTACTATAGATAGCTTGTAAAAAAAGGTGACTACTTCACTAAGGCCAGCACGTCTTTCCTAGGCATTAGAAAGGGAGTAGTGTATTTTCATCCTTTGACTTTACAGTATAGCACGTTTAAATGTTCTCTGTTCTACAGACATGTAATATCTGTCTGAATGGCGTGAGGTAGCCTTGCCTTTCATGATGGATTATTAATATGATTGGAAAACATTGGGAAAAAATGTGAATGTTCAATTTTTTAACAAAGTTTGGTGATGGAGACCACCTGTTTTTTCCTTTGGATTTGTATTTGGAGCACCAGTGAAACCGCACTGGACATCTCCGGCCATCAGACTGATTGTGACCACATACTTAAAAATTCTCAAACGTTGGGGAAGGAGAACGTGGAAGAGCAGCCTGTGGTTGCTGCTGGATACTGTGCCCAACATCGCCCTGTGTGGGGCCATACTGATGCCCATGATGTGGGAATTGTCCTGCCTCCTGGGAATGTTGGGAGTACTGGCCAGAGTAATAATGGGGAGGGGCATCTTGTTGGCTGTGGTAGGCACGTGGCTCATACCCACCAAGATAGCCATATCGTCCCCAACCAGGTTGGGACCAGCCTCCAATACTGGGTGGGAACAAGTGGCCATACTGGTGGGGTTGGCTAGAGGCTGACATTTGTGGCTGCTGAATTGAAGGTTGGGTAGTGGGAGGAAGGGGGTGAGGTGTAGGCCCACGTATTTGAGGATCCTCAGATCCTGCTTGAGCTTGCATTTGTGGGAGGTGCCTAAGGCGCATGAGATTTCTTGGTGAAAGCTGCCACCTCTCAATATATTCAAATAATTCGTAGGGCGTATTGGGGTATGTGCAGGCATCAAGCAGGATCTGAAAGCATCCTCTAATATGGAGCCTAACCTCACGGGAAAGGGAGCGGAGATAATTGGCTAGGCTGCGAGAGTATGCCTCCTCCCCATCATCAGTGTTTACTCTGGCTAAATAATTGAGGACCCCAGTGTCCACATTAGTGCGGGTATCAGGGGCAGGTATTTGCCGTCTTCGGCTTCTTCCTCGCTGGGATGTGGCAGCAGGCTGAGGGGAGCCCCGGATGTGGCCAGTTGGGCTGCTGCTGATATTGCCCTGATCCTCTGCTGTTGCTGATGCAGCAGCAGCACCAGATGGTCCTGGTGGTGGGCTTTGGGGCGCAGGCAATGGAACATCCTGACTTGATTCCTCACCCCTGCTCCTAGTAGGGGGAGAAGATGGGACAGTCACCTCTTCCCCTGCAGACCCAGGATCAATGATGGGGCCGGTTTCCGAGCCAGTGCCTCTGTCCATAAGGTTGGACTAGGTTCTGTGAAGAAATAGAACAGAGCCAAAAATAAATACCTATTTTTGGCCCTGTAAAGTATCTGTGTAATGTGGTGTGAGGTATCTACTTACGGTCTCAGATCCAGAATTGGGGCGAGGAAGGAGAGGCGGTCATAATATACATATTTTCTTTTTACGAATCCCGCATCCCCACTCCTGGACTGCTGCTGGCGTTCCCGGCGGTATTGGTCCCGGATGCTTCGCCAGTGTCTCATCACATCATCCACTGCAATGTGACAGGAAATATTGTCAAATTCACATATTTGATAGGTCACATTTGCTACCAGTAGTCTAGGCATGGGACCTTCTGGGGTGTGCTTTCTACCCATGGTGGCATATCTAATTGGGGCATACAGGGCAGATACACAGGGTCTCTTTAGTTGATGTATCAAGTAGCTACACTTAATAATTTGTTTGTCTAGGAGGATGAGGAGCTTGTGGCCTAAGGCTACTTTCACACATCGGGTTTCGGCGTCAGGCGCGATCCGGCGTCATGCCGGAACGCCGGATCCGGCAAATGTTTAGTAAAACCGGATGTGACGGATCCGGTTTTCTGCCGGATCCGTCTTTTTCTTGACAGACAAAACCGGATCCGTCTCATCCGGCCCATCCGTTTTTCTATCCGTTTTTCGACGGATTACGCCGGATCCGGTTTTTAAAATTGACCCTTGTGGCCTTCCGAACGGGATTGGCTACTGGAAAACTATATATAGCATGTTCCTACAGCCCTTCTTTGACAGGTTGTAGAGGAGAAAGTGCAGGTTGGAGAGAAGAGCAAGTTACTGGCGAAGATGGATGTTGTCATTGAAAATATTTTGAAGAATTTGGTGGATTTTATAGCGGAGGCGAATCGTTTGAGGGTGATTGTTCTGGAGAAGGAGAGAGCGAGACAGCAGCGCATCAGGCATCGTAGACGACGTTTGTGGATCCACCCCATCACAGCCAAGAGAATGACGCGTGGGGTCTATTCTACACTCTGCATGGACCTTCGACGAAACCCGGATAAATTTTTTTGATATGTTAGGATGAAAATGGAGAATTTTGATTACTTGGTGGAGCGCATTGCACACCTCATAAGAAAAGCGGACACCTATTGCCGCTTCTCTGTTTCACCCACAGAGCGTCTGATGGTGACTTTAAGGTAAGCCACATTTATTGGATGTGATCGCATCAGAGCACACTTTCACTGCAATCTTGTTGGTGGTAGTTTGTATCTCCAAGTGTTATAGCTCAGTTTTGGTATGTAATGCTGTGATTTAAAACTAATTTATTGTTTTTTAATTCCCCACAGATTTCTTGCAACTGGAGAATCCCTTTCGTCACTGCATTTCCAGTACAGACTCAGGATTTCCACCATATCTGGAATAGTGAAGTACACATGCCGTGCACTGTGGGACTCCTTAGCTGAAGAGTTTTTACCAGAGCCCACAACAGAGAGGTGGATTGAAATTGCTGACAAGTTTCAACAGATATGTCAGTTTCCCAACTGCTTGGGCGCTGTGGACGGGAAACATATCCGCATTGTAAAGCCAGCTGGATCGGGATCGGAATATTTCAATTACAAGAAATATTTTTCAATTGTCCTCATGGCCATCGCTGACGCGGAATACAAATTTATTGCGGTTGATATTGGGGCCTATGGCCGCTCCAATGACTCTCAAGTTTTCAAACTGTCTGCCATGGGGCGTAAACTGTATGGAAACACCTTCCAGTTCCCACCACCTAGACCGCTGCCGCAAACATCTGGTCCACCTATGCCATTTGTCTGTGTAGGGGATGAAGCCTTCCAGCTGTCAGAACACCTTTTGAAACCGTACTCTAGCAGAGGATTGACAAGACCAAAACGCATTTTTAATTACCGCCTCACAAGAGCAAGAAGAATGGTTGAATGTACCTTTGGTATTCTGACAGCCAAATGGCGGGTCCTATTGACTGCGATCAACCTCAAGACAGAAACTGTGGACGAGGTGATCAAAGCGTGCGTGGTACTCCACAATTTTGTTATCTGCAAGGAACCCATTTCCATTGAGGACACCTCTGAAGAAACCACCTTGCAAGATTACCATGACATTACCACTAGAAGTTCTGTGACGTTTCAGTAATGAGGGACAATTTTGCACTATACTTTATGTCACCTCAAGGCAGAGTACACTGGCAGGATGACAGAGTGTGAAAGATTTGTGCCCAACCAAACTTGTGTACCTTCTGTACCAACAGTATATACCTTTGCCAACCAAAGTTGGCTATCTTGTCATGGTCTCTATTTTTAGCTTTAGGCCACAGGTGTGTACCTGGTTGTGTTTTATGCAAAGTATTTCACCTTTTAACAAAAGTTGTGTACATTGTTATGAAATCACCAACAATAAACACAACTTTTTAGGTGAAATACTTTGCTTCAAACACAACCAGGAACACAACTGTGGCAAAAAGCTAAAATTTACCCACAGTTATATACCTAGTTTTGAATACCATTTCACCTTTTAAATACCCTGTATTTAACCTTTTTCGCCGCAGAAAGAAATGACAGACAACCAGTGTAAAATAATTTAACTTTTATTGAAAAATGTTTTTTTTAGTAAACTTTTTTAAAATTTTAATAAACTTGTTTAATAAAGCTTTGAAACCATAAAACTGGTCATTTTTATTTAAATACACACATTATAAATCTGTGTAGTGTGTGGTGGAAATACTGCTGTAGGGGCTGCGGGACACTTCGACACTGGGAGTGTGGAGAGAGGACTGGGATCGTGGTGGGGAAGGAACAGTTAGAGGTGAAGGTGTGGAAAAAACTACAGAATGGGTGGACATGTGGGAAGCAGAAGAGGTGGTGGGTGGTGGAGTGGAGGGTTGGGCAGGGACTGTAGGAGCAGATGATGTCTGAAGAATATAATGCTGTCTGCAGAATCTGCAGGGCACAAATCAGATTATCTAAAGCTGAAAATGAATTGAGGCTTGCAAGAGATGTCAAAAGCAATAATAAAGGATTTTGGGGATATGTCAAAAGTAAAAGAAAAGTCAAAGATGCTATAGGATTTTTACAGGATGAAAATGATGAAATGGTAAGACAGGATGTTGAGAAGGCTGAACTTTTAAATTCCTATTTTGCATCTGTTTTCTCTCAGAAAGGAAATGTAACACCAACTGTTATTCACTGTCCTATTAAGGGAATAGAAGAATCCAGGATATCTATAAACAGAAAGATAGTGAGGAAACACTTAGCTAACCTAAATGAATTCAAGTCTCCAGGTCCAGATGAATTACACCCCAGAGTACTGAAGGAGATAGCAGAAGAAATTTCTGAACCACTCTCCATAATCTTTGAAAATTCTTGGAGAACAGGAGAAGTGCCAGAAGACTGGAGAAGAGCAAATGTTGTTCCTATCTTCAAAAAGGGGAAGAAGGTGGACCCAGGCAACTATAGGCCGGTGAGTCTGACTTCTATACCAGGAAAGATCTTTGAACAAATTATTAAACAACATGTAAGTCAATACCTGGATAAGAATGAAGTGATCAAACAGAGTCAGCATGGGTTTGTAACTAATAAGTCATGTCAGACTAACTTAATTTCCTTCTATGACGGTATCACTGATTGGGTGGATCAAGGAAATGCTGTAGATATAGTATATCTTGACTTCAGCAAAGCATTTGACAAAGTCTCTCATACAATCCTTATTGAAAAAATGACTAAGTATGGAATGGACAAGGCAACTGTTAGGTGGATTCATAGCTGGCTTAGTGATCGGACCCAAAGAGTGGTCGTAAATGGCTGCACATCCAGTTGGAAGAATGTCTCAAGTGGGGTACCACAGGGCTCTGTCCTGGGCCCTGTATTGTTCAACATCTTTATCAACGATTTAGATGAAGGAATTGAGGGTAAACTGATTAAATTTGCTGATGACACAAAACTAGGAGGGATAGCTAATACTAGAGAAGAGAGAGAGAGGATTCAAAAAGATTTAAATAAACTGGAGAAGTGGGCAGCAACTAACAGAATGGTTTTTAACAGGGAGAAATGCAAAGTACTACATCTGGGCAATAAAAATGAAAAAAGCATATATAGAATGGGAGGAATAGGGCTAAGTGACAGCACATGTGAAAAAGACTTGGGTATACTAATAGATCACAGACTGAATATGAGTCAACAGTGTGATGCAGCAGCAAAAAAGGCAAATGCAGTTCTAGGATGTATTAACAGAAGCATACAGTCTAGATCACGTGAAGTCATTATTTCCCTCTACTCCTCTTTGGTCAGACCTCATCTGGAATATTGTGTCCAGTTTTGGGCACCACATTTTAAAAAAGACATCAACAAACTGGAGCAAGTTCAGAAAAGAGCGACCAGAATGGTGACCGGTCTGCAAACCCTGTCTTATGAGGAAAGGTTGCAGGATTTGGGAATGTTTAGTTTGCAAAAGAGAAGACTGAGAGGAGACTTAATTGCTGTCTACAAATATCTAAAGGGCTGTCACATTGTAGAAGGCTCAACTTTATTCTCATTTGCACAAGGAAAGACTAGAAGCAATGGGATGAAACTGAATGGGAGGAGACACAGATTAGATATTAGAAAAAACTTTTTGACAGTTAGAGTGATCAATGAGTGGAACAGGCTGCCACGAGAAGTGGTGAGTTCTCCTTCAATGGAAGTCTTCAAACAGAGGCTGGACAGACATCTGACTGGGATGATTTAGCGAATCCTGCTTTGAGCAGGGGGTTGGACCAGATGGCCCAGGAGGTCCCTTCCAACTCTACGATTCTATGATTCTATGATTCTATGATTCTATGTTGATGGCAAGTTGTATGGGGAAGGAGTTTGGTACGGGGCAGGTTGCTGGAAGTGGGGAGATGTCTGGTACGGGGCAGGTTGCTGGAAGTGGGGAGATGTCTGGTACGGGGCAGGTTGCTGGAAGTGGGGAGATGTCTGGTACGGGGCAGGTTGCTGGAAGTGGGGAGATATCTGGTACTGGGGAGGTTGCTGGTACTGGGGAGTTTGCAGGTACTGGGGAGGTTGCTGGTACTGGGGAGGTTGCTGGTACTGGGGAGGTTGCTGGTACTGGGGAGGTTGCTGGTACTGGGGAGGTTGCTGGTACTGGGGAGGTTGCTGGTGCTGGGGAGGTTGCTGGTGCTGGGGAGGTGGATGGTGCTGGGGAGGTGGATGGTGCTGGGGAGGTGGATGGTATGTAATAGGAGGGGGAGGATGGAAAGTGGCTGGAGGGGGTGTAGATGTAATAGGAGGGGGAGGATGGAAAGTGGCTGGAGGGGGTGTAGATGTAATAGGAGGGGGAGGATGGAAAGTGGCTGGAGGGGGTGCAGGTGGAGGAACTACTGTGGTGGGAGGAGGAGGTTGGGAGGTAACTTGCTGGAGAGCAGCGTGGCATGAATGCATTACATGCATCTGCTGGGCATGAGAGAGCGTTTCCATGCGCTCCACAACAGACCTGAAAAAGGTGTGGTTTGGCGAAGATCTTGCTTCTGAATGCATGGTTTGCAGAAGTGTCTTCACCTCCAGAATGCTGGAGTTGATCTGCTGATAGCCTGCGGAGATTTGCTCTGACAAGACTTTTAGACAGTTCTGGAAAGATGCATTCAGATGCAAGAACTCTGGCGCATAAGTCTTTTCCTGACCCCTCTGCCGCTGCCGCCCAGTACCCGCAGGTGTACTAGAGGTGGCAGGGGCAGAAGGGTGGGGTAAAGGGAAAGCGATCTCCTCACCAGCAGCTTCATGTAATGTAGGCGGCCACGATGCTCCTGTGCTGGTGGATGGGACAGATGGGTCGAATGTGTGGGAAGGCTGGGAAGGTGCAGATGTACCGGGGCGGTCGAAGTGTCCCTCGGTGCCGGTCTCCTCAGGGATCGCCTCAGAAGGGTCCAATCGTGCAGGCTCCCGAGTGCTGCTCACCGTGCTGTGGAATAAAGAGAAAAAAAAACAATTAAAATAGTGACATGGTATGGCCCTGGCTGAAAAAAAAAAGTTACATCTAAACATTTTTTTGTCACATGTGGTGTGTAATATTTACCTTCTGGTGAGCATTGTCTCCCGGAGGAACGACAGGGCTCGTGCGTACTTGTACTTGCTCCTGCGTCCTCCAGATCCACTCGGGGCCCGCATCTCTTTATTGAACTCCTTCTTGAAACGATCCCTCACAGACCGCCACCGCTTCACAATTCTCTCCCCTGAAACGAGAAAGGACAAAGTGGTTAGTATACAACATCAGTGTTTCCCAAACTCCAGTCCTTATGGTCCCCAGGGGTCATGTTTTCAGGATTTCCAAAGTAAATAGAAATCCTGAACACATGATCCGTGGGGACCACGAGGACTGGAGTTCGGGAAACACTGGTTTAAATCAAACAACCGGTACTGTATATACTTACGCTCTTTAATCTGGGCCCGAGCTTCGAGGTCCTCCCAGCGGTCCACAAGGAGCGAACAGATTTCCTCCCAGAGTCGTCGGGTAACGATCAGGTCAGCGTGGCGTCGGTCAGCCATATTCCAGAGCGGCTCCCTTTCTCTGACGAGATCGATGAGGCGGTCCACATCAATCCCTCCATCCTCACCGTCAGAGTCGGGAGCACGCTGTGAAGGCTGTTAAAGAAAAAGACAAAAATAACATAATTACCCTCCACAAAAGAAATGAAATAAAAAGTGCAAAAAAAACAAAGCAAAAATATTTATACTTACACGCTGGTGACCGCCGCGTTGCTGTCGCCGACGACCCTGGGAGGCACTGCGAGGACCTCTTGGCCGAGCACCAGATTGGGAAGACTAGAGAAGAAAACAAAAAATGTTATGTCTTTGGATGTAGGCATTTGTTTGCTGTGTGTGGTCTGCAGAACATTGTTTGCTATGTGTTGTGTGTAGTGTGATGTTGTGTTTCTGCGTTTGATGCAAAAAACTTACCAATTGTGAGCCCACTCCAAGTGTCTGTCCACCTCTTCCTTCTTCTTCTGGGAGCTCCTCTTCATCTTGTGATTCCTGTTTTGAAATAAAAGGCAATGAATACACATATATTACAGAGATGATGGATTTTGGAAATAAAAACTTACTGTCAAACGCTGACGATGCGAGGGAGGGCTCCCTGAAGATGTGCTGTCTTCCTCATGGCCAGACTCCATGGCTGTGGGTGGTGTTTCTGCTGCTGCCATTGCTGCTGCTGCTGCTGCATCTATTGGGCGGCTGTTGAATAAAGAGAAACAAAGGGCCAATGAATATCTTGATATTCCATAGCCCTAGTTTGGAGGAATGGGGGATTTGATAATTACCTTCTCTCATCTGCTGCTGGACTCCCCTCCCGCTGTTCAGCATGCTGCTCCATTTGGGGTGGTGCTGATGGTGCTGCTGCTGCAGATGTCTGCTGCCTTCTCCTGCTCCTGGTTCTTGGCTTGGGTGGCATGTTGGGTGTGGCTGAGGGTCCCATTGTCTTGCTTTTATATATGTCCTGTGGGCAGAGCTACTGAGCATGCTCAGACCAAAGAAACTGGATCCGGCCGGCGGATCCGGCTGTCGCCAGATCCGGCGCATTGCGGCGCTCATAGGCTTTCATTGTATGAAAAAGCCGGACACGCCGGATCCGGCGTGTCCGCCTTTTTCGACGGATACAAAAAACGTTACAGTCAACGTTTTTTCCAGACGTCGGATCGCGTCACATTGCCGGATCCGGCGAAAATCGGATGAAACGCATGGCCATCCGGCTCGATCCGGCTCTAATGCAAGTCAATGGGGGGGAAACCGGATCCGGCATTGCATTTCGACGGATCCGGTTTTAGTCAAAAGCGCCGGATCGCGCCTGAAGCAGAAAACCTGATGTGTGAAAGAGGCCTAACCCAAATTATGGCTGTGTGAAACCATGTGTCACATCAAAATCTAACGGCCTCATGAGGAAAAAAGTACAAGCACAGGAAGGGTGGTGCTGATTCTATATTCATTTTTTGTTGTGCGGTAATTTTGCTAATTTTTTGGCTTGTACTTACTAATTTTCTGCTGCTCCTCACGTGGCCGATCACCAAAGTCATGGAACATCTGCCTACATATACGCCTCCATGACGGCTCCTTTCTTGCCCGGTTGGCATAATGGGCATCACGTTGGTCCCATAGTTCGGGACGCTCCTGCACCAGGACTATTAACATTTCCACATTAAGATAAGTGGACGCCATGACGCTGCTGTACTCCGTGGAGGCGTACTTCCTGGATGTCTGGAGCGCTTTTTGAGCTCATTTGCATGTCTAGGCTTCCTGATGATGGATTGGCCCATTTCCTGTCACCAGTCAAAACACCTGCGTATTTCTCGCAGGTCACACGTGTGGTCCGTGTGTAATCCGTATTTTTTGCGCACCCATAGACTTGCATTGGCGTACTACGGGCATAGTACGCTGACAATCGCAGCATGCTGCGATTGGCACGGACCATAGAATACGGATGAGAATTATACGGCTGGTGCGAGGGACCCCATAGAGAATCATTGGTCCGTGTCTAATGCGTGCTTTTAGCGCCTCGCACTCGTCCGTATTTCTCGTTAGTGTGACCCCGGCCTTACATCCATTTTACTGCTTTGCTTTTGTTTTTACAATTTGTGGTTCAGTTTTATATGTGCAAAAATGACCAGATTAATTTATCACATGTCCCATGATTTTTCAATCCTGTGCAGTGATTTACCTATATATAATGTGCTTTTGTTAGAAAATAAATCCCCCGCATTTAATGGTATCCCCAGTTAAAAGCTTCTGGATCTGGAAGTCGACTCATTAATAGCACAGTCTGGTATAAGCTAGTGCTCATTGTCCTGCGGCTGTAACACTGCAGGAACTGATACAGTTACAGAATGTTTCCAGGATGATTGCAGATAATGATGGCACAGCTCTGGAGGACTCCATCACATCATGAGGGTGCATATAAATCTGCACACAGAAGACTCCACCTTGTCTGCCAGGGGCTGAAATCAGGGCAGGGAGACCATTATTAGCCACATTTTGAAGGGAAGAGACCCCAATACTTGGTAATACTTTTAGGATTCATAATTGAATTAACATTGATAATGTTGTGGTCTCATTAAATAGTTCACAAATGTCAAAAATAATTAATGTAGGGCACTCAGTCTCCTAACACTAGGGTTTTCCAGCTTATTCACATGTTGCATATAAAGTGTGCTACAATTTTTCAGTGTGCACAGTTTAATAAAGTATCAACTAAGTATATGAGAACTCAACAAATTGTAGCCATATTTTCTGCAACTTTTTATTCAGAATTTTCATACTCATTATGGGTGGAAGAAAGGCGATTCTAACAGCTAAATAGAAAAGGGTTCTTTACAGTTAGAGCACGCAGAATGTGGTATGCTGATGTAGGACTCTGTACTCACTCGGCTGCGGATGAGGTACGCACAGGAGCAGTGTTGTTGAAATGTCCAAACAAGTTTATTAAAATGGCATAAACTGCTCTGGATTGCCAAAACAAATTAACTTCCTTTTCTGGCACAAAGTGAAAAGCAAACAGAAACATAAAACAGTCCATATAGTACTGCGGGTCCGCCTGCTCAGGTCAGTGTCTTTAACACACACTGAATGATGCATTTGGCCTCCATTTTATTAGCCAAACCACCCCCCTGGGTTTGGGATATGTGAGCAGTCATTCCCACCCATCTCTTATGACCGCTCGTAAAACCCGGCACTGGAATGGCCAAATAACTCTCTCAGCACAATACGTGCTGGAGCATAATTCCGAGCTCACATCACCGCAGCTAATCACCGCAGTGACACACATATCTCCCCTCAAGGACTCGTCCAGTGGCCATCCAACCACAAGAGGAAGAAATAGCCGACACTATAACAGCTTTTAAAAAAGGCCTGGACGATTTCCTCAATGCACATAATATTGTGGGTTATAAGTAGAGTTGAGTGACTTTGGTCGGATCGGGTTTCGTGAAACCCGATTGAAACAAAATTTGAGTCGGATGAAACTGGTCCGACTAGGGCAAAAAAAGTCAGAGTTTCGTCCGAAACCCAACCCCAATGCAAGTCAATGGGGAATAAAAGTCGGCATTGAGCGGATGACATTCTTCCACTCAATGCTGACTTTTATTTCCCATTGACTTGCATTGGGGTCGGGTTTCGGACGAAACTCTATGACTTTTTTTTGCCCTAGTCGGACCAGTTTCATCCGACTCAAATTTTGTTTCAGTCGGGTTTCACGAAACCCGATCCGACCAAAGTCGCTCAACTCTAGTTATAATTTAATTTAGAGACAAAATGGACAACTGGTGGAGAAAGTTTGAATTTGATGGATCGGGGTCTTTTTTCAACCCATGTAACTAGTGGCTTGTATTTTACAATCCACAATTCGTCAATTCCATGTGTGGATTTCATCAAGGATCTCATTGTTTGCAATGCAAAGGGAAATCTGAAGCATAGCAGCACATGAAAATTTAGCAGCAAATCTTCAACTTAGAGGTGTACTACTGTGTATTACAATAACAGCATTGCTGATTAGATTTCACCAATTCTGAATCTTAACTATAGATGTCAACACAGATATCAAATGTGCGGGAGAGCTGACGCATTTCAGCAATTAATACCATAACTTAACATTGATGATAAGGTACATGTAGCCGAATAGTAGTAGAAAACTTGTCAAGGGTCTTCATAGAACACAAAGAGAACTGTCACCTTTACTAAAGGTGTTCCCCAAAACGAGCAAAGTCAATGAGATTTCTGAAATCTGATGCACATGCTGTTTAGTTTTGCTGCATTTTTCACCAGTTTCAATGCATGGGGAAAAAAATACATTAAAAAAAATATAAAAATGCACACAAACGCAGCAAATCGCATACAGCAGGTTTTTCTGTTGCAATTACTTAACGTGTCCACATACCGTGATACTGTGTTTCCCATTTGTACCAAATTCTCTTACTTTTTTTTTTACTATTTCTGAGCATGACAAATGTCTAATAGGGAAACACAGCAAAGAGACATGTCACAATAAATGTGCCTGTATAATCCCTATATCTCGAGAGGCCTTATGTGCAGGACTCAATAATTTAGATGCACTCAGGACAATGTCCTCCGGGGATGATTTCACTGTAAAATGATCTTGTGGTTTTCTCTTTCATGACATGAGATCCAGTTTACAAGTTTATCTGAGGGTTTTTTTTCACCTGATTTCATGCAACAAAGAGGAGAAACACGTGAAGTCACTACAGCATCTTCTCCCTGAGCTCCTGTACACTGCGCAAAGAAAGCAATACAACTCCAGTTATCTTCTGTTCTCCCATCTGTTTGCGGATACTGGTTGCTATTTTATTTTTTTCAGCCCTCTGTTGATATGATACTTGACAAGATGGGACAAGTGCATTTTTTCCTTTTGTTCTTTCTTCGTAATGGTGAGTTTTTGTTATATTTTGCTGAAAGTTTAAGGGTTAAAGCAAATACAACCTGTATTATACTCCAGAGCTGCACTCACTATTCTGCTGCTGCAGTCACTGTGTACATACACTACATTACTGATCCTGGGTTACATCCTGTGTTATACCCCAGAGCTGCATTCACTATTCTACTGGTGCAGTCACTGTGTGCATACATTACATTACTGACCCTGAGTTACATCCTGTATTACACTCCAGAGCTGCACTCACTATTCTGCTGGTGTAGTCACTGTGTACATACATTACATTACTGATCCTGGGTTACATCCTGTATTATACTCCGGAGCTGCACTCACTATTCTGCTGGTGCAGTCACTGTGTACATACACTACATTACTGATCCTGGGTTACATCCTGTGTTATACCCCAGAGCTGCATTCACTATTCTACTGGTGCAGTCACTGTGTGCATACATTACATTACTGACCCTGAGTTACATCCTGTATTACACTCCAGAGCTGCACTCACTATTCTGCTGGTGTAGTCACTGTGTACATACATTACATTACTGATCCTGGGTTACATCCTGTATTATACTCCGGAGCTGCACTCACTATTCTGCTGGTGCAGTCACGGTGTACATACATTACATTACTGATCCTGAGTTACATCCTGTGTTATACTCCAGAGCTGCACTCACTATTCTGCTGGTGCAGTCACTGTGTTCATACATTACATTACTGATCCTGAGTTACATCCTGTATTAAACCCCAGAGCTGCCACTCACTATTCTGCTGGTGCAGTCACTGTGTACATACATTACATTACTGATTCTGGGTTACATCCTGTATTATACTCCGGAGCTGCACTCACTATTCTGCTGGTGCTGTCACGGTGTACATACATTTCATTACTGATCCTGAGTTACATCCTGTATTATACCCAAGAGCTGCACTCACTATTCAGCTGGTGCAGTCACTGTGTACATACATTACATTACTGACCCTGAGTTACATCCTGTATTATACTCCGGAGCTGCACTCACTATTCTGCTGGTGCAGTCATGGTGTACATACAATACATTACTGAACCTGAGTCACATCCTGTGTTATACTCCAGAGCTGCACTCACTATTCTGCTGGTGCAGTCACTGTGTACATACATTACATTACTGATCCTGTGTTACATCCTGTTTTATACCCCAGAGCTGCACTCACTATTCTGCTGGTGCAGTCACTGTGTACATACATTACATTACTGATCCTGAGCCACATCCTGTATTACACTCCAGAGCTGCAATCACTATTCTGCTGGTGCAGTCATGGTGTACATACAATACATTACTGAACCTGTTACATCCTGTGTTATACTCCAGAGCTGCACTCACTATTCCGCTGGTGCAGTCACTGTGTACATACATTACATTACTGATCCTGAGTTACATCCTGTATTATACCCAAGAGCTGCACTCACTATTCAGCTGGTGCAGTCACTGTGTACATACATTACATTACTGACCCTGAGTTACATCCTGTATTATACTCCGGAGCTGCACTCACTATTCTGCTGGTGCAGTCATGGTGTACATACATTAGATTACTGATCCTGTGTTACATCCTGTTTTATACCCCAGAGCTGCACTCACTATTCTGCTGGTGCAGTCACTGTGTACATACATTACATTACTGATCCTGAGCCACATCCTGTATTACACTCCAGAGCTGCACTCACTATTCTGCTGGTGCAGTCACTGTGTACATACATTACATTACTGAACCTGAGTTACATCCTGTATTATACTCCAGAGCTGCACTCACTATTCTGCTGGTGCAGTCACTGTGTACATACATTACATTACTGATCCTGAGTTACATCCTGTATTATACCCCAGAGCTGCACTCACTATTCTGCTGGTGCAGTCGCTGTGTACATACATTACATTACTGATCCTGAGTTACAACCTGTATTATACTCCAGAGCTGCACTCACTATTTTGCTGGTGCAGTCACTGTGTACATATTTGTTAGACTGCAAATCAGTGTATAGTATTAGTAGTATAGTAGAAAAGCATTGTAATATTGTGATATTCTGACCTGATAAATGGATCATAATCATCCAACAAATGAACAAAACTTGTGTTTGTCCCACATGATGACTTTTATCATTGTCCTTGGTGAACAGGACGTCCTACCTATAAATCTTTTCATGGAAACAGAACAATTGTATTAACAATCTTCTGTCTCTAGTGAAGTGTTTCTGGGTTGTTGCTGTGTGCTTACCTCAAGATTGTCGCCTCACTTCCCTCATCTTTCCCTCCCTCCCTTTTTCCATACACCCTCTCCCTGTTACCCCCCCCCCCACACACACACTTCTTTCATCCCTCTTATTCCTTCTAATCCTCCCACCCTCCCTAAAAATGTATTTATTTATTTTTTCTCTTTTCCTCTTTCTCTTTCTAACCTCTATGTTGGAATTTTCAGAATAATTTTTCATTCGTTGATATTAAAATTTAGGTTGTTTCTTTTTTGCAGCTGCAATGTTACGCGATCTGTTTATATTTCCATATGAATATTGTGATCTTTACAAGTTTTTTTATATTCTGCGTGACTTATTTGATAATAATATATTTGGTTGGCTGTTTATTTTTTTTGGATTTTGAAAATTGACTAATAAAAACAAATCGAACATAACACTCTTCTGTACACTTAGGGTATGTGCACACGTTGCGGATTCGTGTGCGGATCCGCAGCAGATTTGGCCCTGCGGATCCGCTGCAGATTCGCTAGTGATGTACAGTACTATGTTATCCTATGGAAAAAAAATGCTGTGCACATGCTGCGGATAAATCCGCGTGGAAACGCAGCAGTTTATTTTCCGCAGAATGTCAATTCTTTGTGCGGATTCCGCAGCATTTTTACACTCATTCCATTATAGGAATCCGCAGGTGTAAAAACGCAGGGAAAATCCGCAGTAAAAACGCAGGTATTTTGACCTGCAGATACTGCAGATTCCACGCGGAAAAATCAGCACACGAATCCGCAACGTGAGCATATACCCTTAGGCTGTGTGCCCACGTTGCGTTTTTGTAAGCATTTACAAACATACCCTAAGACTTTTAAACTTTTAGTTTATGCTGTCCTTCTTTGTGCTCGGCTTTCTGTGTTTTATGACTTCTTCTTGTAATCAGATCTGTACTTGTGTTATGTCTTTACAATTAATATGGTGATTATTTTCAAATGATAACTATGGGAGACAAGTTGGTGTCTCCAGCAGAGTAATTACTATGCTGTGTACAACCTTCACCCTGCTGTAAAGTTTAACCTTCATTCACACATCTGGAAATGTTGAGTCCCTGCTATAAAACCGTAATTTATTATATACTGGTGGTCTCTTGTGCACTTTTCAGGTCTTACAAAACTACAGCTTCCACGATACTCTGACCTGATTTGGGGGCTGTCCACACATACCAGAGTTCTAGAACTTGTACAGATCTTCCTACAGCAATAAGAAAAAAAAAATACCTGTCTTGTATTAATCCCACATACCAGCTCTAAGGGTGTGTGCACATGCTGCGGATTAATCCACGCAGATTTAGCAAAATCCGCAGGTAAGTCCGTAGGTCAAAAGACCTGCGGTTTATCCGCGGATTAGCCTGCGGTTTTCCCCTGCAGTTTATCACCTCTACAATGGAGGAGATGGGAATCCGCAGAAAGAATTGACATGTCAGTTCTTTCTGCGGATTAGAAACCGCAGCAAATCCACTACGTCTGCACTGCGGTTTCCATTTCCCATAGGATATTATGGTACTGTACACCGCAGCAGAAACTGCAGTGGATCTGCAGGACCAAAACCGCTCCGGATCCGCAGCAGAATCCGCAGCGTGTGCACACACCCTAAGGCCTCTTTCACACATCAGTATTTTTGATCAGTATTTGTATGCCAAAACCAGGAGCGTCTCCAAAACAAAGAACAGACGTCAGTCTTTCAATTATATTTTTTTCTCGGTAAGTTCCATTCCTGGCTTTGGCATACAAACACTGATGCAAAATACTGACCAAATACTGACGTGTATATGAGCCTTAAGAGACAGAGCTTCAAAGCCACATGCATATTAGCCTGGAAGTGAACACATGGCTTCAAAGCTTGGTTTTTCAACACTGACACATCACGCAATGACAGATATAGTTTTCCTGGCTGTACAGCTATACCACAAACTTAAAGGCAATGGCAATATTTTTTTCTTTTTACAAAGCACAGTTATCTGCATAACTATTACCATACTAATATTCAGTATAAGCCCAACTTAAAGATTATTTCTTCTACCTTTGTGTCTTTTTTTATTCCTGTCCCTCTGTGCAGCCAGCTTCACACAGCAAAATGAGCAGTGTTGCTCTTGTCTGCTAAGACTAGATTTCCCAGCAGCAGCACCCTGTTTTTGCTCAGTGCTGCAGACCCTCCCTCACTCTGCTCTTCTGTTTGCTTACTGTGGAACTATATATATCATCACAGCATGGTACCCCTTTCAAGCGCCTCATAATGATTTTTAAACAGTAAGATGCCTCCACACATAGTATGACTACCAAAGTGCCCTCCACAATGTATGATACCTGCCACAGATCCCACCACACAGTATGATGTCTCCCACAGTATACACAAAAAGATAGAAGAAATATGTGTTAAAAAAGATAGGTCGGTTTTACTTCCTAAATTTAAACTATGTAGATATGTCACTTATAATTTTTAAATCTAGGACGTGCAACAGATGTGATCTTTTGTATGTATCTTTCTTTTTTCATCACTTTTCTCTTTAATTTGCACACCATCAATATACAGGTAGTGACCACTCCATTGTTCCTTTTTTTCACAAATTCAGCTGTGACACACGCATACTCAGCAATAATATACATATATCAATATATATATATTCAGCTCTGACACACAAAAACTCACTTTGCCTGTGCCCTGCTCCTCTTCAAGCATCTCCTCTGCTAGTCATGTGACCCAAAGGTCCTGTCAAGATCTTCAGTCTTTTCATAGACTGAACTGTGACGGAAGGACTTGTCCCTTCCCTGCTCTACCATGACGTTGGTATTGTCAAGTATTTACCTTGTGGGGAGATCAAGCATCTTGACTTACCCCCGAAACCCCAACGTGACCATAAAACCACCACCACCACCTCGGCGCCAACTAATACACAGACACCGGTATTTCTTTTGGAATTTTTATGGCCACAGCAGCCTTTTATTATAACAACAAACAAACAATAAACACTGTATCATAAATAACATGAGTACAATGAATTTAACCCTGGAAGGAGAAGTCCTTGAAGCCACAAGATCATGGTGAAATAGTCCAAAATATTGTGAACAACCCCTGACCATTTGCTCCCAGCCGTTACCCCACAGGCTCAGGAGCACCAGCACACCAATAGATATTGTCCACAAACTCCTTGGAGATCCGCCCTCTTCCGACGGAAAACTCCGCATCCACCTTTCACCAGATCACGACCAGCATACCTTTAAACGAAGGAGACCCTACCCACCGAGTCTCCAAAACCAATTTCCACCGACTTCAAGGACTCCCCCCTCCCCCAAAACCGCCACAACGAGGGGCCTTTGAACGCCTCAATGACCCGAGACCCCCACAACCCGCCAAGCGACGGCCTTCTCTATACCCTCCTGAAGGGCGAGGGCCCAAATATCAGAACCCACTGCATTCAAGTGAATCCCGTCCGCCAATCAGTAATCGCCCTCTCCCTTTTCCAAATCGAAGTGTCGCACGGCAACTCCCCCATTTATAACTATAAAAGCAGACACCGCTCTGTTGACCTTAATCCTGGCCTGATTGACCTTTTCCAACGATCTCATGGACTGCCAACGCCTACGTGGCACAATCTCAGACCACACAATTGAGATCTCCCAATACGTTACCCACAACCGCAAGCAATCTTGCTTAATGTCCTTGATCAATTCCCGAAAGGGACGGACAGCCAGATCGTTACCCCCAGCATGAATAACGAGAATATCTGGTGCCCGGTCCAACCGGACACACTCGTGAATCTCCGGCAACACCCGACGCCACACCAGGCCCCTAAAACTGAGCCACCGCACCACCGCCACCATTCTGGAAATCCCCAACTGTCTGCCTTCATTCCTGACATCAGCTCGCACCGCTCCCCAGTAAACGAAGGAGTGACCAAATATCCAAACCAGCAGCGGTTCTGCACCTGAAACACAAAACGACACTCACAGTAAAAATACTTGCAGCAAAGATAAAACTCCAACCCCATCAACACTTAATTGACCCCATGTACACCACCAACCAAACCCACCTCCCTCACACCTAAAGGCTGAACATAACTGCGATACCGATTAGACCTCCACCCGCCGATGCGCTGTATGAAAGAGGGACCCAAACCACGCTCAGCTGCCTCAGTCGTCGCTCCTATCCTAAAAGAATGAGAGGCAAATCAAGAATCATCTATCCCTAAACACCGAATGGACTTTTTAAACACCGCGCCAAGCTGATATCGAGACAAACTACCACCGTCTGCGTGACACAACAAAGATCCGCCCAAACTGGGACGAAGGTCCCAAAAATTACGCAAACACTGAACCAGGCACATTCCAGAACCAGACACGACACCCAACACAACTCGACGGCCTTTTCCAGACTGGTCCGTTTTTGACCGACGCAGCCAGAACTCAACCCCCTGGGAGGTCAATACCACATCCCTGGCTAGCAACCCACCCATCGACTCTTTATTGGGAGACACGAGTTCCCCAATCTGCAGCGCCCCAAAAAATGCAAAGGAAAAGGCCAAACGAAACAACACAACCTCATAACCATCTGCGCATACCGATCCCAGAACCAGTCCCAATTGCTCCAGCATATTAAACGACACGGGCCGTCTTAAATCACCCCCCCGAAAACGGTGAAAACCTTTTGCCGCCTGTCTCACCAAAAACGTTTTCGTCAAATCCCTGCACCCACGCAACCGAAAACCGAAAGACAAACCAGCCAACAAGCGTGTCACCTTCGCACGAGACCAACCTTCACTCGCGCCCCGCCCCAACCAAGACAACAACAGACCCTCTTGCTCAAGCCCAACCCCACTGGTGGGGCCAGCCGTAAGGACCTCTTCCCACATGCGCCACACATTCCGGTAGGCCTCCCAAGTTTTTGGTGCCAATGACGATTCAATCAGTGACTCTGCGGCTCGTAAGCCACGCTCCACAGCTCCTCCGGACAAATTAGACCCTCGAACTCTGCTTCCGGAGCCAAGGAACGAAAACGATCCCACTGCGAACGAGAGAAAGAGTCAGCTATCTCGTTCTTCACTCCAGGCACATGCGTCGCAGTCACATGTGCATTAAAAGACAAACATGATAACACCAACTTCTGCAAAACCCTGACAACTGGAGGGGACGATGCAGTAAGACCATTAATCGCGCTCACCACACCCATGTTGTCGCAATTAAAACGAACGCGCCGATTCCGAAAATCCAGACCCCACAAATGTACCGCCACCAGAATCGGAAAAATCTCCAACAACATGATGTTACGCACCAACCCAGCCGAAACCCACGCAGCGGGCCACTGAGCTGCGCACCATTGCCCTCTAAAATAGGCACCAAAACTGAATCCACCAGCTGCATCCGTAAACAAATCCAAAGCATCGTTACAAACCACATCAGCCATTACCAACGAACGACCGTTGTACTCCTCCAAAAAGGACTCCCAGACCACCAAATCAGCCCTGAGCTCCGCCGACAACCTCACAAAATGATGGGGAGCCCGAATCCCCGAAGTAGCGCTAGCCAGCCTACGTGAAAAAACTCGACCCATCGGCATCACCCGACAAGCGAAGTTAAGCTTTCCCAACAGCGACTGAAGATCCCGCAACGATATTTTTCGCAACCGACGTGCACGAACCACTTCAGACTGTCACGTCGGCGGTGGTAGCTCGCCACGCCGCTCTGTGCCCGCCTCCTCTTCCTTCTCCTCCGTCCAGCGTGTGCCGGCTTCCTGCGGGCGCCTTAGGCCGCGGGCGCGCGCTCTGCAGATCCTTTAACCCTGCAGCGCCGCCCAGCGGTCTGAGCGCCCAATCAGCCCACTTCTGCAGGGTATTTCAGGCGTCTCCAACATGGTGGAGACGCCTGATTATCGTGTGGACTTCCGTGCGGTATCCTGGCCTGGGTGTTTAGGGGTTTCTCCCTTCTCACTCCTTACATTCCTCTGCCCAGTCCTGTTCTCCTTGCCTCTGCTCCGTCCTGTACTCCGTGCCTCTGCCCAGTCCTGTACTCCGTGCCTCTGCCCAGTCCTGTACTCCGTGCCTCTGCCCAGTCCTGTACTCCGTGCCTCTGCTCCGTCCTGTACTCCGTGCCTCTGCCCAGTCCTGTACTCCGTGCCTCTGCTCCGTCCTGTACTCCGTGCCTCTGCCCAGTCCTGTACTCCGTGCCTCTGCTCCTTCCTGTACTCCGTGCCTCTGCCCAGTCCTGTACTCCGTGCCTCTGCTCCGTCCTGTACTCCGTGCCTTCGTCCTGTGCTCCAGTGCCCAGTCCTACACTCCACTGCCCAGTCCTGTGCTTCGTGTCTCCGTCCCGCACTCCGTGTCTCCATCCTGTACTCCAGTGCCCAGTCCGATACTCCAGTTCTCAGTCTGGCACCCTCCACTCAGTCCTTCGAGCCGCCCCTCTTGGTTCTAGCAGTCACGGTATCTGTCTTCTGAGGGTCTGCCCCTAACGGCCCCTGTATAGGGGTCGGCACCACCTGGCGCGCTCACCCCAGAGGGTCCACTCTCGGACGTAACCTATCTTATCTCAGCATACGTCACAGCTTAATCAGGCCATGGACCCTGCTAGCGCCTCAGCGGCCACCCAAAAAGAATTGCTCTTTTTGCGTGAAAATCAGACTAGAATAATGTCTTTTATGAAGTCCATGGACACCCGCCTTTCCGCCTTACAAACCACCAACCCGGGGAACGCCCCGTTGCTAGCAGGACTCCAGCAGGAGCTTGGGCAGCAGCGTGACGCCCAATCCCACATTCTTAGCTACATGGCGTCCGTGGACGACCGACTCCAATTGCTACAGTCCTCTGCTGCCGCTTCTGTCCCACCTCGGGATCCCCTATCCCATCCTCCACCATGCCTGGGGAAACCTCCCAGGTTTAGCAGCGACCCCAAGTTGTGTCGGGGGTTTTTCAACCAGTGCCATTTGCACTTCGAGCTCCTGCCTCTGCAATACCCCTCGGATCGGGCCAAGGTAGCTTTCATTGTGTCCCATTTAGAGGGAGAGGCCTTAGCCTGGGTAAATCCCCTCTGGGAGAGAGATGACCCGGTGGTATCTAGCATCCACAACTTCCTGGATACTTTCCGCAGGGTATTTGATGAGCCTGGCCGTGTGGCCTCCACCACGGAGGCTCTTTTCAATCTTCGCCAAGGCTCCCTCACCGTCGGTCAATATGCTATCTGCTTCCGGACCCTGGCCTCTGAACTGGGGTGGAATAATGAGACTTTGGTTGGGGCCCTTTGGAGAGGACTCTCGGGTAAAATAAAGGATGAGCTGGCTGGCCGGGACACCCCTACCATTCTGGAGGATCTCATATCCCTAGCTACCCGTATTGATTTACGGTTCCAGGAACGCTCCCGGGAGTCAGTTAGGGAGAAGAGATCTTTTCGGTTATACCAGGTGCCCATTCCCCGCTCTCCAGCGTCTTCCAGTAATTCCACTCCTGAGCCCATGCAAGTAGACCGTGTGAGGTTGTCAGAGCAGGAACGCAGGGAGAGAAGGACACAGTGCCTTTGCCTTTATTGTGGCGGGACTAACCATTTTGTGCGCACGTGCCCAGTGCGGCCGGGAAACGCCTCCGCCTAGGCCAGGTAAGAGAGGCCTCCCTAGGTGACACCGATTCCTCTCTACCCCTTACTATTTCGGCTTTAATTGTTTCAGGTCAGGAGCGCAGATCTGTGGAGACGTATGTGGACTCGGGTGCGGCTGGTAACTTCATCCGGCTCAAGGAAGTGGACCAGCTGCGAATTCCGGTTATGACGTTAGAGAGTCCGCGCTCCATCGCTTCCGTGGATGGCAAACCGCTACCTGAACCTATCACCATGGTCACTCTTGAGGTGGAGATACAAGTTGGAGCTCTTCACCGAGAAAAAATCGCCTTTTATGTTTTGCCCAGTTTGTCTCATGCCGTGCTCCTCGGCTTACCCTGGCTTCGTCTACACGAGCCCGTTCTAGACTGGCATTCCGGGGAGATCCTCCGTTGGGGACACTTCTGCCATAAACGCTGTCTGTTGCCGGTATCTCGCCCCAGTCCGCAGCAAGCTCCTATCGATCTTCCTGGGCTCCCTACGGCTTACCACTCGTTTGCCGACGTCTTCAGTAAGAAGGAGGCTGAGATTCTACCGCCGCACCGTGCCTATGACCGCCCTATTGAGCTGTTGCCAAGAGCAATCCCTCCCAGGGGAAGAATTTATCCCCTGTCGCCGGCAGAAACCGCGGCCATGTCTGAATATGTCCAGGAGAACTTGGCTTGGGGTTTTATTCGGAAGTCATCTTCTCCTGCTGGAGCAGGATTCTTTTTCGTCCGGAAGAAAGACGGATCCCTTCGGCCATGTATTGACTACCGAGACCTGAACAGTATCACGGTCAAGAATAGGTATCCCCTGCCGCTGATCCCAGAACTCTTTGACCGCTTGAGAGGGACCCGGATCTTCACCAAATTGGATCTGCGGGGAGCCTATAACTTGATCCGAATCCGCTCCGGGGATGAATGGAAGACGGCCTTCAATACTCGGGACGGCCATTACGAATATTTGGTTATGCCCTTTGGTCTCTGCAATGCCCCGGCGGTTTTTCAGGAGTTCGTTAATGAGATCTTCCGAGACCAACTCTACTCTTCTGTCGTGGTATACTTAGATGACATACTCATCTTTTCCCCCGACTTATCCACTCACAGAAAAAGTGTTCGGCTGGTTCTGCAACGTCTACGGGAGAACAGACTCAACGCCAAACTAGAAAAGTGTCTGTTCGAGCAGTCCTCGTTGCCTTTCCTAGGGTATATCATCACGGACTCCGGAATAATGATGGATCCCGAAAAATTGGCTGCCGTGCTCAAGTGGCCACGTCTGGTTGGAGTAAAAGCGATCCAGCGGTTCCTGGGTTTTGCGAACTATTACAGACAGTTCGTTCCCTTCTTCTCCTCAGTAACCAAGCCCATCTCTGTCCTGACCAGGAAGGGGACCAAACCAAATGCCTGGACTCCAGAGGCTGAAGAGGCCTTTCTTGCTTTGCAGCAGTCCTTTGCTACCGCCCCGGTTCTACATCGACCGTTGGTCAATAGGCCCTTCATCCTAGAAGTGGATGCCTCTTCTACTGGTGCGGGAGCGGTGCTTTCTCAGCGGACGACTTCTGGTCAAGTGGTACCATGTGGATTCTTCTCTAGGTCGTTCTCTCCCACAGAATGCAATTATGCCATTGGGGACCGGGAATTACTGGCCATTAAGATGGCCCTGGAGGAGTGGCGGTATCTTTTGGAAGGGGCGGTCCATCCATTCATAATCTTCACTGACCACAAGAACTTGGCATGTCTTCAGTCCGCGCAAAGGCTCAACACCAGGCAAGCCAGGTGGTCGCTATATTTCTCCCGGTTTGACTTCAAACTCCATTTTCAACCAGGGGACAGAAACATCAAGGCAGATGCTCTGTCCAGGTCCCTACAATCACCTGAGGTTGAGGAGGGGTCATCTCACATCATTGAGCCTGCCAAAATTGTCACCGTGGCGCCCGTGACGCTTTCTCCCATCCCGCCAGGCAAGGCCTTCGTTCCACAGAATAAGAGATCTGAGGTCCTGGATTGGGGGCATTCTTCCAAGGTTGCGGGTCAGTCGGGGTCAAGAAAACCCTCAGCCTTCTTTCGCACTACTACTGGTGGCCATCTCTTCGCCAAGATGTGACTGATTTTATAGCCTCCTGTACGGATTGTGCTCTGAACAAGGTACCTAGAAGTCTGCCGTCTGGTCTGCTCCACCCTTTGCCTCCTCCTGAAGCCCCTTGGCGACAAATTGGTATGGATTTCATCACCGATCTTCCACGTTCTTCCGGATGTACTACCATCTTAGTAGTGGTCGATCGGTTCTCCAAAATGGCCCATTTCATCCCTCTGCCCGGATTACCCACGGCATCTGAGCTGGCCAAGGTCTTCATACACCAGATATTTAGGCTTCACGGACTCCCTCAACGAATTGTCTCCGATCGCGGAGTCCAATTTACCTCCCGTTTCTGGAGGGCACTCAGCAAGCTCATGGGTATATCTCTAGACTTCTCCTCTGCTTATCACCCTCAGTCCAATGGACAAGTTGAGCGAATCAACCAGGTATTAACAGCCTACCTGCGTCACTTCTCGAACGCCCATCAAGACAACTGGGTGTCTGTTCTGCCGTGGGCAGAGTTTGCCCACAACAACCACCCCAGTGAGTCCACCACCAAAACGCCGTTCTTCGTGGTTTCCGGCCAGAACCCTGGTGTTCCACTACCTCTCCCTACGCCTTCTGGTGTTCCTGCAGCAAATGCCCTCGCCACCGAATTTTCTCAAGTCTGGAAGGAGACCAGAGAAGCTCTTGAAAGATCCAGTATCCGGATTAAAAGACATGCAGATAAGAGGCGCAGGGACCTTCCACCTTACCAACCTGGCGACAAAGTTTGGCTGTCAACTAAGTATATCCGTTTGAAGTTGCCTTCTTACAAACTGGGTCCTCGGTACATCGGCCTGTTCCAGGTCTTGGGACTCATTAATAACGTGGCTTATAAATTGAAGTTGCCGGCTTCGCTTCGGGTCCCTAACGCCATCCATGTCTCGCTCCTTAAACCTGTTGTGCTGAATCGGTACTGCCCAGCTCACCCTTCTTCTCCTCAGCCAGTAGGGGCTGATGATGTCTTTGAGGTGAAAGAGATTCTTGCCGTGAAAAAAGTTCGGGGGCGTACCCTCTACCTTGTTGATTGGAAGGGCTTTGGTCCCGAGGAGAGGTCCTGGGAGCCTAAAGAGAATATTAATGCTCCTCGTCTTTTAAAGAGGTTTTTGTCTAACCTCAAGAAGGGGAGACATAAAGGGGGGGTACTGTCACGTCGGTGGCGGTAGCCGCCGCCGTTCCAGCAACAGCGGGGCCCGCCGCCGCCTTTACTTACCTGCGCTCGCCGCGCTGCTCTGTGCCCGCCTCCTCTTCCTTCTCCTCCGTCCAGCGTGTGCCGGCTTCCTGCGGGTGCCTTAGGCCGCGGGCGCGCGCTCTGCAGATCCTTTAACCTTGCAGCGCCGCCCAGCGGTCTGAGCGTCCAATCAGCCCACTTCTGCAGGGTATATCAGGCGTCTCCAACATGGTGGAGACGCCTGATTATCGTGTGGACTTCCGTGCGGTATCCTGGCCTGGGTGTTTAGGGGTTTCTCCCTTCTCACTCCTTACATTCCTCTGCCCAGTCCTGTTCTCCTTGCCTCTGCTCCGTCCTGTACTCCGTGCCTCTGCCCAGTCCTGTACTCTGTGCCTCTGCCCAGTCCTGTACTCCGTGCCTCTGCTCCGTCCTGTAATCCGTGCCTCTGCCCAGTCCTGTACTCCATGCCTCTGCTCCGTCCTGTACTCCGTGCCTCTGCCCAGTCCTGTACTCCGTGCCTCTGCTCCGTCATGTACTCCGTGCCTCTGCTCCGTCCTGTACTCCGTGCCTTCGTCCTGTGCTCCAGTGCCCAGTCCTACACTCCGCTGCCCAGTCCTGTGCTTCGTGTCTCCGTCCCGCACTCCGTGTCTCCATCCTGTACTCCAGTGCCCAGTCCGATACTCCAGTTCTCAGTCCGGCACCCTCCACTCAGTCCTTCGAGCCGCCCCTCTTGGTTCTAGCAGTCGCGGTATCTGTCTTCTGAGGGTCTGCCCCTAACGGCCCCTGTATAGGGGTCGGCACCACCTGGCGCGCTCACCCCTGGGAGCTCCAGTGCCGCGATCCAGAGGGTCCACTCTCGGACGTAACCTATCTTATCTCAGCATACGTCACACAGACCTCAAATCTTCTAGCTTGTCCTCAGGCAACCGAAATTCCCATTCGACGGTATCGATGACGATCCCCAAAAAACGCAAACACGTACTGGGGCCCTCAGTTTTTTCGGGCACCAACGGGACCCCGAACCGATCCGCCACCCACTCAATCGCTTTCAAAATCCTGAGACAACGTGAAGAATCCGCCGGGCCAATGCACAAGAAATCGTACAAATAATGAACCACCGAATCAAAACCAGAAACGTCGCACACAACCCACTCAAGAAAGGAACTAAACGCCTCGAAATACGCACAGGACAACGAACAACCCATAGGTAAACACCTATCTACAAAAAACCTGCCTTCCCAAAAACAGCCCAACAACCTCACGCTTTCTGGGTGGATCGGAAGTAGACGGAAAGCGGATTCAACATCAGTCTTAGCCATAAGGGCACCGCGACCACATTTCCGGACCCAACTTGCCGCCTCGTCAAACGAAGAGTATACCACCGAACAAATCTCTGGATCAATACCATCGTTAACCGACCTCCCACGTGGGTAAGACAAATGCTGAATGAGCCGAAACTTATTGGGCTCCTTCTTCGGAACCACCCCCAACGGGGAAACCACCAAATTCGGAAAAGGAGGGGACACGAAAGGGCCCACCATGCGACCCAACGAAACTTCTTTCCTGAGTTTCTCCGAAACAACTGAAGAATGCTCCAAGGCTGAGCGAAAATTTTTCAAAACAAACGGGATTTCAAACGGAGGACTCGGAATGCGAAAAACCTCCTTAAAACCTGAATACAACAGCCCCGCTCTTTCCCTATCAGGGTACCTATTTAGATAGGGGACCATCCTTTCCAGATTCACTGGAGTCTCCCCCTTGCGAATTACCACCACCAGATCTGGACTTCCCTTTCTTGAAACACTTTGATGCCCCGTGTGAGGCACCATTGCAATTTGAGCAGAGGTATTTAAATTTACAGTTGGCCCCGAACTTACACTGGCCGTCATTAAACTGCCAGCACACCTCTGTGCGTTCCTGACTGCCCTTGACCCCCGCCATCCGAAGAGCTGGAGGTGCCGCTACTCTGGCTGGTGCTTCCAGCCCCCCCATGAAAGGAACTCCCAGACTTATTTTGCGCTATCACACGCATCCACAAACCAATGTCTTTTTGGTCCCACCGGATAGCCGGACGCACAGCTTTCCTCTGACGAAATTGCTCGTCATACCTCAGCCACGCCTGACCGCCATATACTCTGTAAGCCTCCCCAATAGCGTCCAAATAACAAAACAACCCTGAGCAATTATCAGGTGCCTGTTCCCCAATAACACTCGCCAAAATGGCAAAAGCTTGCTGCCAATTTACAAATGTCTGAGGAATCAAGCGCCACCTCCGCTTTTCTTCCTCTTCTTTTTTGCTATTCTCTTTCTTACTTTTATCCAAATTAAACTTCTCAAGAGGCAATAGCGAAAATATTTCCACGTATTCATCCTTCCAAATCCGCTCTTTCACCTCCTTTTTTAAATGAGCCCCAACGAACCTTCAAAACACACATACACCTCGCCATGCGCCCGATCATCCAGATGCACACGACACTCCTTTTCTTTGTCGGTTTGCACCGACACTGACACTGGCTCGCCAGCACAAGGGCCCGACACTGCCGCGCCCTGACCTGACAACCCACCACCCTGTGGCCCAACCCACGCTGCTACCGGTGACAACCCAACAAAACCCCGCTCCAAACATAAGAGCAAGCTACGCACATCCGCCAGCATATCACATACGCCCCCGGCCGACCCAGAACTGCTCAACCCAGCCTTGAACCCACCGCCCCTGGATTCTGCTAAGGGACCCCCTACCACCACTGACGAAGATAAAAGCGGGTGACAAAGAGGGGACATAGACACATACTCACCGGGCTGCGAGGGGGCTGTGTGCCCTCCAGCCGGAAATCCTGGATCCCCCGACGCCTCGTGGACCTCGCGGCTCCCGGTGGCTTCCGCCGTGTTGTTGTGGCCCGAACACCCCCCGCAGCCTGGGTCGGGGTGGGAGGCCTGAACCCCTGGACGGAACCAGGCAGCGGTACCCCTACATCCGAAGCCTCCTGGCCCCCCCCCACCGAGAGTCATTGCTGACATGCCATCACGAGGCACCTGGGCGCCTGGGGCCCCCCACGACAACTGGGAGCCCGACACTGTCCTCCGCACGAATCTTCCTGCAGCTGGCCCCGACCCAGCCAGGCTGCTCTCCAGTCCCGCTGCAGCCCCAGGGCTGTAAAACGCAGTCAGGGGATCAAAAGCAGGCGCTGCTGCGGGGCCAGCGCAGCAGCACCCCCCCGCCACGGCCGGTTCCCCCGCACCGCTGGGGGACGAAGAAGGACCCGGCCCTGCCGCCCGGCAGGCCGCCACTCTGCCGGCGGCCGAAAAACTGGATGCTGCAGGGGCAGGCCGCGTGGCACGTCCATAACCGCTGCGGCCCCCCGAAGGAGCTGGTACAACTGGAAATCGGGCGTGCGCTGGCTCCGCCCCCTTCCTGCCCTGGGGCGAAGGTCCGGACGCCGCCGCAGGGCCTCACCGCACATGAGGATTCCTCCCAGGCCACGACGCCCTGGATGGGGAGGTCAGCGTCGCGCGGCCTGGAGGGTCCTGGGAGGGGCTCCGACGGCGACGCGAGGCCCGGGGAGCGGTGTCGGGCGATAGCCGTTCTGGAGGCCTCGCCCGCCTGGGCCTCCGCTCTCTCACCTCAGCCTGCGCTGGTGCCCCCTGAAGCAGGCCAGCCACCTGAGCCTCCAGCCATCCTGGAGCTTGCACCACCGCTGCCGCCCGCAGCCTGTCCAGGACCTGATCAACTCCAGCCATCCCGGTAACTGTATGGGACTGTTCTGGAGCCGGGAAAACAGAAACAGAGGGCGGGAACCCCCCCAGTTACTATCTTAAATACCCCCTAGCTCCCCCTCCCCTTTAATCCTTCCCTCACTAAAACCTCCAACCCCCCCGTCATGATGGCCTCCGCCCACGCCTCCTCCAGGGGGTCGGGAGGCTCACTCCGGCCATTTCTGTAGAGAGTGCAGACTGAGCCCAAGCCTGGACCACCCCTTTAAGCAGGATGGCTCTAGCAGATTTTCAGAGTGAATGGTGAGTTTAGGAGGCAGCAGGAGGAGGAATGTCAGATCATATGTGGAGAGAGAAGCCCATTTCTCTGATTAGTTATATGATACTGCATTTCTTATTCACTTTACAGTTGATGCATTTTTCTTCTTTTTTGCAAAGTTTGTTGCATGACTATTTAACTATGCTTAGCAAACTTGTGATAAATGCCCTTATCTGAAAACATTATTGTCTCTGGTGATTTGTAGCACTATAAAGCTAAGGGCATTATATCAAGGAACTACTCAGCCCCATGTTCTCTATGCTCTTGCCTATGATTACAGCAGGGTCACACTGATTGGCATGATGCAGAGTTTTGCATTTCCGTCAGTGAAGCAATGTAAATGTTGATTGTAGTAAACACGTTCTCTGTACCTGCGCTTTATCAGTTTATTCCAGATTTGTCCCCTTTCCTCTCCCAGGTGACATTGACAAATGTGCCTCATAACATCCACTGATCAATGGTGCCAAACATGACATCACAAAGGTCGGACAATTTATTATTTTGATAGGTCATTAAGTTGAATGGGTTTTCTGTGTCTCGCTTTAGGACGTGTACAAGTTCAGTGTAATCGCTCTCCAGATAGAGATTTCATCACTTCTATGTATGATCGTCCTGAGTCTCTGCTTCCTTCTGTATTTATGTTCTGAACTATTGTTTGTTAAACTTGTCAAACCATTTCTTAATGGGTTTTTAACCTCTTCCCGACCGCCCACAGTAGATAAATGTTGGCGCTTGCTGGGCTTTGTGCAGCGCCGACGTTTATCTACTGTCGGCGGTTTTGTACCCCCCGGGACCCCCACATACCTTACAACGTGGGGATCCCGGTGCACAATGCATGCTGGGACCCCCGACGTCATCGAGACCTGATTGGTTCAGGTCCTGATGACGTCAGCGTCACAGCAGCCAATGGGAGCGATCGATGGGAAAGCTGCTTGTTTCCCGGCGATCTCACTCATTGTAACGCGACTTCTCCTCTGATCTAACACTGACAGATGATCAGAGGTGAAGCAGCGTTACTGTGTGACTAGATCGCTGCCTGGCACAGCGATCTTGTCACACAGTAACGCTGCTTCACCTCTGATCATCTGTCATTGTGAGATCAGAGGAGAAGTCGCGTTATGTGCCAGGCAGCGATCTTGTCACATAGTAACGCTGCTTCACCTTTGATCATTTGTCAGTGTGAGATCAGAGGAGAAGTGGCGTTACTATGAGTCAGATCGCAGGGCAGCGATCTTGTCAGAAAAATAAAAAAAAGTAAAGAAAAAGAAAAGCAGGTACACAGGTTAGGGCTAGGGCAAGGGCTAGGGCTAGGGTTAGGGTTAGTGTTAGGGTTAGGGTTAGGGCTAGGGTTAGGGCTAGGGCTGGGATTAAGGTTATGGGTGTGTTGGTGCTAGGTTTGTGGTTAGGGTTATGGTTAGGGCTGAGATTAGGGTTAGGGGTGTGTTGGGGTTAGGGTTGGAATTAGAATTGGGGGTTTCCACTGTTTAGGTACATCAGGGGCTCTGTAAATGCAATATGACGCCCGCAGACCATTCCATCAAAGTCTGCATTTCAGAACGTCACTACTTCCCTTCCGAGCCCCACCGTGTGCCCAAACAGTAGTTTTCTCCCACATATGGGGTACCAGCGTACTCAGGACAAATTGGACAACAACTCATAGGGTCCAATATCTCCTGTTACCCTTGTGAAAATAAAAATTGGGGGCTAAAAGATCATTTTTGTGGAAAAAAAATGATTTTTTTATTTTCACGCCTCTACATTATAAACTTTACTGAAACACTTGGGGTTTCAAAGTGCTCACCACACATCTAGATAAGTTCCTTGGGGGGTCTAGTTTCCAAAATGGGGTCACTTGTGGGGGGTTTCCACTGTTTAGGTACATCAGGGGCTCTGCAAACGCGACATGACACCCGCAGACCATTCCATCAAAGTCTGCATTTCAGAACGTCACTACTTCCCTTCCGAGCCCCACCGTGTGCCCAAACAGTAGTTTTCTCCCACATACAGGGTACCAGCGTACTCAGGACAAATTGGACAACAACTCTTAGGGTCCAATTTCTCCTGTTACCCTTGTGAAAATAAAAATTGGGGGCTAAAATGTCATTTTTGTGGAAAAAAAATGATTTTTTTATTTTCACGGCTCTACATTATAAACTTTAGTGAAACACTTGGGGGTTCAAAGTGCTCACCACACATCTAGATAAGTCCCTTGGGGGGGTCTAATTTCCAAAATGGGGTCACTTGTGGGGGGTTTCCACTGTTTAGGTACATCAGCGGCTCTCAAAATGCGACATGGCATCCGATCTCAATTCCAGCCAATTCTGCATTGAAAAAGTCAAACGGCACTCCTTCCGTTCTGAGCTCTGCCGTGTGCTCAAACAGTGGTTTAGCCCCACATACGGGGTATTGGCGTATTCGGGAGAAATTGCACAAAAAATTTTGTGGTTCATTTTCTCTTTTTACACTTGTGAAAATAAAAAAAAAATGGTTTTGAAGTAAAATGTTTGTGAAAAAAAGTTAAATGTTTATTTTTTCCTTCCATATTCCATTCATTCATGTGAAGCACCTGAAGGGTTAATAAACTTCTTGAATGTGGTTTTGAGTACATTGAGAGGTGCAGTTTTTAGAATGGTGTCACTTTTGGGTATTTTCTGTCATATTGACCCCCCAAACTCACTTCAAATGTGAGGTGGTCCCTAAAAAAAATGGTGTTGCAAATTTTGTTGTAAAAATGAGAAATCGCTGGTCAACTTTTAACCCTTATAGCTTCCTAAAAAAAAAAATTATGTTTCCAAAATTGTGCAGATGTAAAGTAGACATGTGGGAAATGTTATTTATCAACTATTTTGTGCGATATCACTCTCTGATTTAAGGGCATAAAAATTAAAAGTTTGAAAATTGCCAAATTTTGATTTTTTTAACAAATAAGCGCAGCTCATATCTAAAAAATTTTACAACCATCATGAAGTACAATATGTCATGAGAAAACAATGTCAGAATCAGTAGGATCCGTTGAAGCGTTCTAGAGTTATGACCTCATAAAGTGACACTGGTCAGAATTGAAAAAATTGGCCCGGTCACGAAGGCAAAAACAGGCTCGGGTGCGAAGGGGTTAACAGATATTGTAGATCATAGATAAATGCTACAGAAGTAAACTTAAAATCTCGCGAGGGGTATTCATATGAGGGGTGGAGGTGCCAGAGTGCACAATGCTATTTGCAAAAGTATGTTATGTCTAATACCGGGTTCACACATGTGAGGAATATGGCCGAGTCTCACATGTTAATACCCGGCACTGCCGCCGGCACTCAGGACCAGAGCGTGTGGCTCCATGTATTTCTATGCGGCCGCACGCTCCACTCCCGAGTGCCGGCTGCAGTGCTGGGAATTAAGATACGAGACTCTGCCGTATTCCTCGCATGTGTGATCCCGGCCTAATGCCCCTGCTTCTTGCCCTTTTCTACAATTCTTCATGCCTGTCTTGTTTTAGTGTGTGCAATTATATCTGTATTTCCTATTTGCCTAGTAGATGTATTATCAACAGGAAGATGGGATGGCAAAAAAAAATAAGGATCACAACTTGTCAAAAAGAAAGAAAGAAAGCAATGAACCATTTTGTTAGAGGAGATATAGTGACGTACTATCATCATGTTGCCCCTTAACATGAATGGTTCTCCATATGTAACACATGCACAGGGAACTGTTAGAGCATCTACCGGAATGCTGGAGCTTACAGACTCTAAGAAGAGTTTTGCAAAGGCTGTTAAAGAGGGACCTACAGACACAAATCATTTTTCCCCTGAGTGGCAGAAGACTACAACTCCCAGGGATCCTTGTTCCAGTGAGCTGAAAGAAGAAGGGAGGATGAGGGACTTGGGGGAGGATGCTGAGGAGAAAGTGAAAGTAAAGAGAGAGAGGAGAGAAAACGTGGCTGCTGCTGGTTATTAGAAACAGAGCGGTGTGGATCTTGATTCCCCTAAGTTGCAGAGTGTGGGGGACCCCACGGAGATACTAGTGTTGCTGGAGAGAGCAAAGATCCAGAGAGTCCTGCCAGTACTCCCATCGGATAAAGGTCTAAATCCTGCAGCCCTCAGCTGGAGTCTAAAGAATCCTCAGATTGTTGGAGACACAGTGAGTGTTCTGCTGAGACTTGTGATTCTGTCAGCGTGACTTACAGTGAGTACACTGCAACCGAAACTATTGACAGCAACATTCATTTAAGTGCACCTACGTTTTCTACTTTGCGCGCCAACCTTCCTTTGCACGCCAACATCCATAGCAACTGGGCCCCAATGGTTGGACTGAGTAAATGCAAAAGAGGGGGAATTGGTCACGTTATATTTGCAGGGTTGGGGTTTAAATAGTCTGTGATGGGTATATGACTTTTATAGAGCACAGTAAATCGCATTGTATGTTTATTCCTGTAAATCCATTTTAATTCTGCTCCCTAGCAATAAATCTGTTAAACTCTTTTACTCCTGCTTCCTGAGTGTGTACCGAGCTGTGGCAGGGGTTTCCCGAATCAGCCCCTGGCAGAAGATAACTGTCTTTCTGCAGTCCAGAGACAGAGCTCCAATCAAGATTCGGGTGGAGGCACTGCGTACAGAAGAGGTGAGACCCCCCATAACAACCAGGGTACAGTGGTAGCCATAAAGGGGTGTTACACATATAATGTAAAGCCCACCGGAGTCCACCAGAAGGAAGTCACTTCTTTCCAGTTACTAGCTA
This sequence comes from Dendrobates tinctorius, assembly GCF_039654945.1. Classification (NCBI taxonomy): domain Eukaryota; kingdom Metazoa; phylum Chordata; class Amphibia; order Anura; family Dendrobatidae; genus Dendrobates; species Dendrobates tinctorius. Next base: position 6,771,181 of record NW_027361754.1, read on the forward strand.
TTCAGGCTTATAGACAGTAAATTTTGTGTTGGGGACTTCATGTTAAAAATAATCACATTTGCCTCTTTTATTTGCATTTTGTGCTAAGTAGAGAAGTGCTTGGGTCACCCTCCCAGGGCTGTGGGGTACTCGGTACCGGGCCGGTGTCAGTGGGATGTGTCACAGCAGCGGTGACCCGGTCCATGGCCCTGGTAGCCCAAGTAATGGGGGAATGTAGTTAATGGAATGGAATAGATCGTGACGCCACCTGTGGTGTTCGGCAAGTAGGATGTTAGGCCGACGCTGCATGCAGATCCTCTGGGGCTGGTGGAGTGTTGCAGCCTAGATGGAGTAGCTCCCCACAGGTGAAGCTGTAGCCCCAGGGCAGCATGGACGCAATGGAAGAGGAGAGGTGCAGGCGGTGTGGAGAATGGTACCCAGCTATAGTGGTGCTGAATGTGTTAGCGCACAAATGAATGGAGGACACCGGGGCTTGTAGTTCCAAAGCTTTACTCACAGTCCATTGTACACACATACAGGTGCCTGGCTCCGGGCCGTGTCCTCCGGGTCAGAGACTCAATCAACCTCCGGGCAAGTTAGGATTCTCCCCTCCAACACGCCGCCAACATGTACCTTTCTGAACGACTCCTCTATAGCGCCTTAAAGTGTGAAGATCTCCTAGTACTGAGTTACACTGAAGTTCCTACTGTCAGATTTTCCCAAGAACTCTACTTGTACGGCAGACCGCTGTAGCCTGCTTCGGGGACTCCCTTCTCCTGAGTCCCAGCTTTCTATCCAATTGCTGTTGTGCCCCAAGTCTTAGATGGCAGTAGTGCATTTACAGCCCACTACTCCACCGGTGTCTGCTGCAGAACCATAAGTTTCCATACAACCTCGGGGACCGAGCCCCGGCCTTGCGCTGATAACCTATAGGCAGGGTTCCTCTTCTAACCCACGTCCTCTCTGTTCTCTCTGCTCCTTTGTTCCATACTTGTCTTTCTTTCTTATTGAAGCTTAGATTTCAGTTCTACGTCTTTCTCCTTCCTTTCCTTTCCCGTGCCAGCTGGCTCAGATCACTGAGGCAGCTGCAGCACTCCTTCCTCCATCCCTTCTTCCAGGGATACTCACTCCTGTCTGAGTGACTTTCTACCCGACTGACCTTCTGTCAGACTGACCTGTCCTCCTACACTTTCCCACTCTTTTATGTATCTCAACTCCACCCACCTCCCAGCACATCCAGTGTTCCAAGCAGGGAACCACCAAAGGTGCTCTGCTACCCTCTGAGCAAGGAGCCGCAATGTGGTTGTACAGAACTACCCTGTTGTGTGGGGTGCGAGTGTTGGAGTGTGGAAAGGAGTTCCCAATTTACCCGGATGGTGGGGCACTACACCTTAGGAGAAGGTGCAGTACCTCTGTGGCGACTGGGCCTCAGGGGTGCCACATGCAGGTATACTGAAACGGTCCACAAGCTGCTGTAAATGAATATGTGGTCTTCCATTTGGCATGCTTGTGTCTTTCTGCAATTGATGGCTCATGACCTTAAATGGCAAATATAGGAAACTGTGTAATATTTATTTTGTAAAAATTATGCTTCTGTCTCCACCTATGAGACACTTCTCCTACACCTTCCGTTGCCCCTGCAAGCTTCGGATGGGATCATATTACAAGAGCCTATTAAAGTCTACAGAGGAGGAGTCGAGTGAAGCAGACAGAGGCATGCACACAGACTATGCAGATGCTGTCAAGCTGAATTCACAGATACTCTGCTCAGTACTGCTGTACATTGTTCTCCATGCTGCCGCTGCTTCGGAATCTGTGCTACTTAGAGAAGAGAACAGGAATTCCTTGCGTCTGTGTGTGGGCTGTTGTGATGAAGGAGCAGCCGCCATCTTGGATATGGGGCCTAATGCTCGCCTCATGTCTGAGCTTGGCCTGTCCATTTTGGTTTGAGTTCACAAGAATTACAGGCAGCTAACTGCTCCAACCCCCCCAGGGCCTGTAAGCATATTGAAGAAAACAGGATTTAGTGCTCCAATGTTGAATAGCAAGGTCTTTTAGTATGATAATGAGATAAAGCCAAAGCAGAACTTCAAAGCATGAGTAGGAGCCACGCCAGCATGGGGCAGGAAGGTGCCTGGGGGCTTCAATTAGAATATACCTGTCAGCTGGACACAGAAATACACATCCATTGTCTCTCCCTGCCTCTTCGACTCCATCCTAGGATCATGGATTATGAGCACACCTTTCGAGTTATAGACTCATAAAAAAAATCCATGTGACCCTGAGGAAATCGCGCATCTGGCAGTGCAACTCCTGAGTTGGTGAGGGCTCTGGGACCTGAGATATAGAGATTGGCCCTCCACAATGACCCAATGGGGCCATGTTTGCTCTCCACACGACAGGCAAAACAGGCGTGTCCTGATCCGATCATTCTGTAGAAAGTTACCCCCTTTCTTAGATATTGGGAATAAGTTCTGCAGGGAGCTAAAGGGTGGAGATTATTAGCCCACCCTCTGACACAGGGGGAGGAGTGTTATGAATGGGTCACTGAGGAGAAAAAAGCAAAACAAGCTAAGTCACAGAAAACCAGAGAGGTTGGTAACTATGCCTTTTGCTGATCCCTGATCCTACCACACAACTAGCAGCAGCCGTGGAGCGTACCTACAATGTTCCTAGACACTTCATCACAGGCGGAGGACTAAATAAGCCTGAAGCATGAAAAGGGGAAAACTAACTGCCCCAGAGCAGACCCCAAAGGAATAGATAACCCCCACACATGTATTGACGGTGAATACAAGATGAAGGCACAAACACAGGCAGGAAAATAGGCTGAGCAAACGATGGGGCCCAAACTAACTAGAAAGGAAAGGAAAGGAAAGACACTGCAACCTGCAAAAAACCCTAAAACAATAATGTCCAACACTTCTGATAGCAAAATTAACCCTGAAGTCACTAGACTTCTCCCACTATATCAGCACTCTGAAATATTCTGAGACAGAGCAAAAAGAGACCAAACCAGTAAGGGATAAAAAGCAAATTGGCAAAATACTGATAAATAAGAGTGGAAATTCAGCACAGCCCCCAGCCGGGGCTGGCTGACCACAAAAAAAACTGAATAGACCAACAAAATCAAGTGTGAACATTAGCAGAAAAACTTAGCTTTAGATGACTGGAACAGAGCTGAAAACCAAGAGCTGACAAGCCAGAAGGAATCACCAGCAACTGAATAGGGCGTCGGCTGTCTTAAATCCAATCTGAGACTCCTGAGGTCCAATCGTCATCCTCATTCTCAGGTGGCAGATCTCCACCGATTAAATCAACCTCACTACCTCCTGTTACCACCAGAGGGAGTCTGGAAGGAGAACTCAAAACTGGTGAACCAGAGAATGAACTCACAACAGAGGACCCCAGCATGCTTAAGAACTAGCAGCACATGGCAAAGACACTCACTCTCTCACAGTAGAACCAGACAATGATGATCTAAGAAGGAACTGGGGACAGATCTGCCAAGGGGAGCAGCGGCCCGCGCTTTGGGATCTGTCCGGCAACTACAATTCTTGTACCTGTGGACTGCAGAGCTCCCGCCACCCACATGCAACCTACAATCTGGTAAATTGACCTCTAGCTTAATATCTCTAAGTCTTGTACCCGTATTGTTATATTTTACTCTGACTGCAAATCCACTGTAATTTCATTGTATAGCTTACTGTATATTTCTGTAATTATCTAGTGCGCCCTTAAGGCAATTAAACCATAAAATTAATCTTGGGCTGATGCTTTTGCTCTGATTACGAATCTTAGAATACCCAGCGGGTAACAGGACATCCTCCCCGGCGGCCATTTGCTCTAGGTGCAGTTCCCTTACTGACCTGAGAGGCAAAGGGGGTGCCGGAGAGCTGTGCCTGTGTAGTTACGTCACATTGGTGACGTGGGAGGTACTGGTCCTGTCCTCCACAGCCGTGTATGGGAGTCTTAATAGCAGCTCTACCCAGTAGCTGAGAGACATGTTAAAACGAGAGATGGGGCCTGCAGTAGGGAAAAATGGTGAAAAATGCAAGGTTCGAGTTATATAATGACCAGAAATGGTGTTAATCTGCATTTATATACATATGACAGATTAACCCCTTTCCGACATCAGGAGTAAATGTACGCCGATGTCGGACTCCCCCTGTTTGGTGCCGGCTCCGACGCTGAGCCCGCACCTTTTTCCCGGGCACATGTCAGTTGATCTATACAGCTGACATGTGCCTACAACAGCCTCTGGTGGAATCGTGATCCACCCACAGCTATTAACCCGTTAAATGCCGCTCTCAATCTCTGACATCAGCATTTAGCTCGTGCTTCCAGCAAGCACACCGGAAATCCCACCCATCGGTGACCCCGTCGCATGATGACAACCAGAGGTCTCCAGCAGACCTCTATGGTTGTCACTGCCAGATTGCTATGAGCGCCTCCCGGTGGTCGGCGCTCATAGCAAGTGAGCAATTCTGCTACATTCAAGCGATCTGATCATCACCTGTATGTAGCGGAGCCAATCGGGTTATGGCAGCTTCTAGTCTCCCATGGAGACTATTGAAGCATGCCAAAATTAAAAAAATGTTTTTAAAAATATTACAAAAAATACAAAAGTTCAAATCACCCCCCTTTCGCCCCATTCAAAATAAAACAATAAAAAAAATTCAAACATACACATATTTGGTATCGCCGCATTCAGAATCGCCCAATCAATGTAAAAAAGAAATAACTCAATTTTAAAACGGCGTAATGAGAAAAAAACTCAAAATACCAGAATTATGTTTTTTGGTCATCGCAACATTGCATTAAAATGCAATAACGAGCGATCAAAAGATCATATCTGCACCAAAATGTATCAATAAAAACGTCAGCTCGGCGCGCAAAAAATAAGCCCTCACCCAACCCAAGATCACGAAAAATGGAGACACTATGGGTATCGGAAAATAGTGCAATTTTATTTTTATTTTTTTTTAAATTCCGTGGAAGCAATGTCTGACTGTCATTTGTTCATTTTCATAGATTTTTGATTTATTATTACTTTTGTCAGATTCATGGTATTTCTGTCACCATTGTTGGTTTTTCTGTCATTAAGCAAGGGATACCAACAACTTTGACCACGTGTGTATCCTCACTTTACAAGATAGGAATACCTTTTTATTACATATAATTCATAGAGGGGAAATAAGTAACATCAGAACTGTTTTCATTGTCAAAAGCTACCCTGCTTGTTGATGGTTTCCATGTAGCATTCAGTCTTCTTTATTGCATATAACTAATTGCTGCATTGTATCTGTAGCTCCACCGTTAATTTCTTAAATTACTGTTAAATGTAGGACAATAGCTGCTTGTATGTATTTTATATCTGATGCAAAGTGGAGTGTGTGTGTATGTATGTATGTGTGTATATATATATATATATATATATATATATATATATATATATATAAAATAACATTTTTGTTTTGTTTTTTTTTTAATCTCACAATTACACTTGCCAAAAACTGTTACATTGTAAGAATCTCAGCATCCAGACTCCTGAAAGGGAAAGAGATATACCTCATTCATGTATGAAATTTACTTTGGCTCCCAGAGGAGGTTTGCAAAATTCCCTGAGGACAGTAATGAGTGGCACAGCCTCTGGCATGACCAATATTAAAATCCATAAATCTTCTGGAATGATGGATTTACTATAGAGAATAAAATGGAAATGAATGGCGAGGAGAGCAGGGACAATTGGAGGGAGTATGAAGAAATGAGGTATAATGAGACAGAGAGGAATGGGGCAGGTAATGAGATTTATAGACGCCTCTACGTGACATTTCCTCACTAATATAAAGATGGAAGACGCCTCTCTTTGTTTCCTTAGGTGTTCGGTGTCAATCCCCTGGGTACCATCCCAATTGTGACTGTCACCTGGACTGCCCGGCAGGCACGCACTTCTCCTCTGGCAGCTGCTGGGAGTGCCCCCCTGGATTTTAGTAAGTGGAAAGTGTGCAGATTATTTATGTACAGTATATTATTCGCTCCTTGCATTTTTTTCAGAATATATTCTCCACAAGAAAATCTGTTCTTTCTAACCATTCTCAAAACTTGTTCTCATTTTCATCATAATGTGAGAGTTTATTGGATATTACTGTGCCTTGGGGCTGCATACTTCTGTGTACTCACAAATATGTGTCCACCTAGGTGTAAAGTTTACTATTTATATTGATTTGTTACTTTATTGCAATTTCTAATAGACTTAACAGGGTATTCACATTCTCATAAATGGGCATTTTTGGATAATTTTTGTAAAAACAAGCAATTTTTCAATTTACTCATTATTACAATTTTTAGCTGTTTTGTAGGTATTAATTCTTTTCTGTTCTTTTGTTTACAGCTGGTTGCTTTGGAGACCGGCCTCTACTGCTGGACAGCGGAACATGCTTACGCAGTGCTTACAAGCTCCTTTCTATTGAACTTGTCAGTACGGTTTTTAACCTGTCTGGGATTGCTGGAGTGCACTGATACCTCATAATCCCAGCTAGTTTCAGTTTATTGATTACAAGATAGACGGCATCAGTGGTCGGTCTCCAAAGCAACGAGCTGTAAACAAAAGAAAATATTTCAACAATGGCTGCAAATTTTAATTGCAAAAGTGCTTATGTTTACAAGCACTATCCGATATCCATCTATGAAGACGAAAATAACAGTTTTATATCTGTTATCGAGGCAGGCGAAACTAATGATGTCAACGCTACTAGAATATGAAATGTTACATGGGACTGCAGATATTACGTAACTGACCAAGCTGCCACTGAGTGAGCCACTAGTGAATGACTATGGATCTAGTCTGCAGGAGATCTTTTCCAGCTTTACTTAAAGATGTTAGAAAAACACGGCTGCCTTCTTCCAGTAACAGCACCATGCTACTGTAGCTCTCTGCCATTCACTTACATTGAGCTGAGCTGCAATGCTAGAGTCAATTTGTAGACAGCGGTAGCACTGTTTTTTTTTTTAAAGTAGGCAACCTTGATTTTTTTAATACTGAACAGTTCCTTTTATGAAGTTGTCCAGAGATACTAAGCAACCAGATCTGACATCGGATGGAAACATACTCACATGGATAGGTATAGTGGCAGAGGCAAATCCCCAAATCCAAACCCACTTTACTTAAAGGGACAGAACAGGCTCACAAATAATTGGCTGACTTTATAAAAACAGACCTGTCCGCAGGTCGTATCAGGTGCTACAGCTCAGCTCTCTGATGTAAATGGATTTGACCGACAAAACCTCAACTTGTCTTGACAATTTGCCCTCACTTGATAATTCAGACTTTGTGATGATCCAGCATGGTTGGAATGGGTTATCCGACAGTGCTCAATTCCGCATCAGGGGTGAACGATGATGTTACAACTCCAAATACATGCCAAGAAATAGGCATGATTGGCAGCCTGCAGGTGTCATGCACATGTCCTATTCTAGTGCACAGGCTCGGACTGGCCCATAGGGGACCAGGGGAATCCCAGTGTGGACCCCTGTGCAAAAATGGGCCCCAACCCTACTATATGGGAAGTACTTGCCTTTATTATCATGATTTACTGTGTACAGAAAAAAACAGCATCTCATCATTGACTATCCAAACTAGCTAGTTCCATAGAGATTTAGGTAAATTTGTGAATGAGGATAGTGTAATATTTGTATGCAGGTGAAAAGTGGGCCCCCCAAAGTCATTTTTACTATTGGGCCCTTGGCACCCCAGTCCGACACTGCTAGTGCACATGGCACAAGCACAATACCTGCCATCCTCCATGCTACTCGGCAGATATATGGGATTATAACATCTAGAGCTGAAGTGAGCAGCACCGGACATCCCCTGTAAGTCCAGCATAGCCTAAAATGCGGGACCATTTTTTGCTTTGGATTAAAGGGGTTAATCGGTGTTACCAAAACATGCCTGTTCTTTTTCACAGATCAGGGATCGTATTGCAGCTCAGCTCCTTAGGGTATGTTTGCACGCAGTGTCCAGATGTTACAGCATAGTGTTGGGGATTTCATGAAATCCCATCTCCACTATGCATTAAAAGATGCAGGCGGCAGATCCACGTAAACAGACAATGCGGCACGTCTTTCCAGAACGCAGCATGTGTGTTTACAATGCGGCGACGCTCTGTCGCCGCACCGTAAATTTCCCATAGACAATCATTATATGCAGTAAAACCACATCTAATGATTAGTCACATGCGTAGTAACTGCGTAAATGCAGCTTACTACGTATGTCTACTAATTTACATAATGTCTTACCTGTCCCGCCACCTGAAGTTCATGTCCACTGCAGTTCTCGCGATAACTTAGCTTATCGCGAGAACTGCCGTGTTATCGCACAAACTGCCGTGTATGTGACCGGAGGTTATCTCGTCGTGGGACACTCGTATATGGACTACGTTGGATCAGGGACTACACTTTTGGTTTGTTATCTTATTTTTTTTTTCAGGTGATCGATGGATGGCTTCGCTTGGATTTGGACGTGCAATAAAATTGGAAAGCTGTGTAGTGTTTTATTTTATTAAAGTACTTTTTTCTGGCTGTGTCTTTTTTTAACCCTTTAACTATAGGATTAATAATGGACAGGTGTCTTATTGACTCCTCTCCATTATTAACCAGGCTTAATGTCACCTTACAATCAAAGGTGACATTAACCCCTTATTACCCCATATGACACCGCTACATGGCAGTCGGAAGAGAGAGGCTAAGCGCTGGAATTGGTGTATCTTAGAGATGCGCCATTTCTGGGGCGACTGTGGGCCGGTGTTTGTAGTCAGGGGGTCCAATATCCGTGGACCATCTCTAGGCTATGAATATCAGGCCCCAACTGTCTGCGTAGCCTTTCTGGCTATTAATTATAGAGGGACCCCACGTTATTTTTTTGGGGGGTCCCCCTATTTTAATAACCACTAAAGGCTATGTAGACAGCTGTGGGCTCATATTCATAGCCTGGTAAGATCAATAGGTATTACCCCCTTCCCAGGCTACAAATATTGGCTTTCCCTCTCTGGCGCAGAAAATTGCGCGGGGCCAACGTCATTTTTTTTAGGGGGGCCACCCTATTTTAATAGCCAGATAGATATATCTATAGATATATAGATGTATTTATAGATCTATCCCATATCTCTCTGGGTCGCCCTCGGTCCCAGGGCTGTGGGGTACTCGGTACCGGGCCGGTGTCAGGGGAATGTGTCACAGCAGCGGTGACCCGATCCATGACCCTGGGCGCCTAATGTCAATGGTGGTTGTAGTTAATGGAATGGAATAGTTCGTGACGCCACCTGTGGTGTTTGGCAAGCAAGATGTTAAGCCAACGCTGCGTGCAGTTCCTCTGGGACTGATGGTGTGTTGCAGCATAGATGGTATAGCTCCCCACAGGTGAAGCTGTAGCCCCAGGGCAGTGTGTAGGCGCAGGTAGTGTAAAGGATGATACCCAGATGTAGCGGTACTGACGGTGATGGCACACAATGACTGGAAGACAGCAGGGCTTGCAGTTTCAACACTTTACTCACAGTTCTTGGTAACCACTGGTGCCCGCTTCCATGCCGTGTCCTCCGGGGCAGAGACTCAATCAACCTCCCGGGCAAGTTAGGCTTCTCCTCTCCAGCACTCCGCCAACATGTACCTTTCCTGAACGACTCCTCTATTGCGCCTTTTAGTGTGAAGAGCTCCAGTACCGTGGTCACTCTGAAGTTCCTCCTGTCAGATGTTCCTAACAACTCTACTTGTATGACAGACAGCAGTAGCCTGATCAGGGACCTCCTGGATCCCGGCTCTCTATCCGTGTTGCTGTTGTGTCCCAAGTCTTAGATGGGAGTAATGCATTTACAGCTAATTACTCCACCGATGTCTGCTGCAGAACCATAAGTGTCCATACAACCTCGGGGACCGGGCCCGGCCTTGCGCTGAGAACCTATAGGCAGGGTTCCTCTTCCAACCCACAACTCCTCTATGTTCTCCTACTCCTTCGTTCAACGCTGTTCCTTCTCTCTCTTATGGAAGCTTAAGTTGCAGTTCTAGTCTCTCTCCTTCTCTTTCCTGTGCCAGCTGGCTCAGATCACTGAGGCAGCTGCAGCACTCCTTTCCCAGACCCGTCCTCAGACTCTCCTGACTGACTGCCCTCCTTCTCGGGGACTCACCCCAGACTGACCCTCTGTCAGACTGACTCTCTGTCAGACTGACCTCTAATTTTAAACTTTCCACTCTTTTATATCTAACTCCACCCACCTCCCAGCACATCTCGTGTTACGAAGCAAGGAACCACCAGAGGTGCTCCTAATATATAGGAGGAGAAGGAATCTCAATGTGATGTGCTGAACTATCCTGTGTGTGGGATGCAGGTGTTGGAGTGTGGAAGGAAGTTCCCAACTTACCTAGTTGGTGGGGCACTACACCTTAGGAGAAGGTGCAGTACCTCTGTGGCGACTGAGCCTCAGGGGCACCACATACCCCCCCATTAAACACAGCACGTCCGCGGGCTGCATGACAACAAAGTTGACAGCAAAGAAACATGCAAAAATGTAGTAATGCATAACAAACTTTTCTTATACTAATCTTCCTAGTATCGGAGGCACTCATCTTGAACGTTACAAACAATTCTATCTTAAATTCTATCTAAAATTTTTAATTCTAAGTGCAATTCTCAATTCAAAGTGCTATTCTCTGTAACACATTTTTCTCTCTTTCCTTCTTTAGTACACTTTTATTTTTCTACTTCTACTGTCTCTTCTAGACGCAAGACGCTGACCGCAAGTACCTTGTCTGTCACCTGTTTGCTTTCAATTCTTTATTCACATCACTCATCTCTATATCAGACATTCCTAATTCTTCTATAAAAGCCATTTCTCAGTTACTTATACTCTTATGAAACACATTATCAAATACTTCACAGTAAAACATTCAACAATTATTCTTGTAAGTGCTGGACACCGCTCCCAGCCGGGATCTCTTGCAGTGTCCTTTGAGGTAGACATCATCTTCGAAAAGTGTCCATGCAAAAACATTATCTTCGCAAAGTGTCTCTATATGTAAAACCAAGAAAGGGCACCTAAAGAGGTGCAACTATTTACAATAAAAGTTTTTGGATAACTCCAAGTTCATGATCGCTAGTTCAAATTGGGAAAACGCTGCCAATCAAAACAGGGCAACAAAAGTGCTACCAGAAAAACAAAAACATGAAAAACATGTCCTGGGCCCTGAATTGTTCAACATCTTTATCAACGATTTAGATGAAGGAATTGAGGGTAAACTGATTAAATTTGCTGATGACACAAAGCTAGGAGGGATAGCTAATACTAGAGAAGAGAGAGAGAGGATTCAAAAAGATTTAAATAAACTGGAGAAGTGGGCAGCAACTAACAGAATGGTTTTTAACAGGGAGAAATGCAAAGTACTACATCTGGGCAATAAAAATGAAAAAAGCATATACAGAATGGGAGGAATAGGGCTAAGTGACAGCACATGTGAAAAAGACTTGGGTATACTAATAGATCATAGACTGAATATGAGTCAACAGTGTGATGCAGCAGCAAAAAAGGCAAATGCAATTCTAGGATGTATTAACAGAAGCATACAGTCTAGATCACGTGAAGTCATTATTTCCCTCTACTCCTCTTTGGTCAGACCTCATCTGGAATATTGTGTCTAGTTTTGGGCACCACATTTTAAAAAAGACATCACCAAACTGGAGCAAGTTCAGAAAAGAGCGACCAGAATGGTGACCGGTCTGCAAACCCTGTCTTATGAGGAAAGGTTGCAGGATTTGGGAATGTTTAGTTTGCAAAAGAGAAGACTGAGAGGAGACTTAATAGCTGTCTACAAATATCTAAAGGGCTGTCACATTGTAGAAGGATCAACTTTATTCTCATTTGCACAAGGAAAGACTAGACGCAATGGGATGAAACTGAATGGGAGGAGACACAGATTAGATATTAGAAAAAACTTTTTGACAGAGTGATCAATGAGTGGAACAGGCTGCCACGAGAAGTGGTGAGTTCTCCTTCAATGGAAGTCTTCAAACAGAGGCTGGACAGACATCTGACTGGGATGATTTAGCGAATCCTGCTTTGAGCAGGGGGTTGGACCAGATGGCCCAGGAGGTCCCTTCCAACTCTACGATTCTATGATTCTATGATTCTATGATAGCAAAAATAGAAAAAGGCACAACTGGTGCAAACAAACCCTCCTGGGTAACGAGATTTAAATTTTTAGTGCTGGTCCCCTCCTGGGGTTCTGGAAGCTGAACTGGAACTGTGCTCAGATGTGGTATCATCGTCCTGCTGACTACTCACTAGCCGCATATACTCTGCTTCCCACAGAATGAGATAGGGACTGGTCGGGGTAATGGAAAGGGCCATAGGGACATCCACCGCTATTGGCGATTCAGCTGGTACCGTCACTAATTCTTCTGGATCTAACTCCTCAGTGTCCATTGGGACTGCAGTCAATGGTACTGCAGGCGGGGATCGTTGGCTGAGGTCAACTGGGCCATTCCTATCCCGCGGTTCTGCTCCCAAAGCTAGGGTCAACCCCGGGGAAGGATTCATACCTGGCATTTCCAGCCGCGGTTCCAGCTCCAGTACCGGGTGGTAAATGGCAGCAGCCGCAACTCCTGGGGTGACTGGTGGGATAGGCCACAGTTGGATCTGTGCCGGGGCCAGGTCGGACTCAGTCGGGGTCGTCGGTGGAGGTCGGTGCAGCCGCGCCCGGTCCAGGCGGGGCCGCGGTCCCGATCCTCCGTTCTGCTCCAGAGCTCTCATATACCTCCTCCGGACGGGACTCACCCAATGGCAACATCGGTTATAAGGCGGTGGTGGCCGCTGCCGAGAATGTATCAGTGGTCGCAGCCTCCGCAGGGGCGGCCTAGGAGCGAGTGGCCTCCCCTCCCCTTGTTCTTCTGACTTCTCGTCTTCTTTCATCATGGCGTTCTGGCGTTCTTCTTCCTGCCTCTGCCCCTTTCCCGCCACTGGCTTCTTCTGCCCCTCCTTCCGGGGGCGGAGTCTTCTTCCAGCACCTCCATATCAAGCCAGTATACGAACCCCTCAGAGGGTGGGCCATGTATCCGTCACATAGTAATTCAGGCAGGGAAGGCCCAATACTCTTCGCGGTCTTTTCCTAGGACCTCCCATCTCTTCACGCCCTTCTTCTCTGCGCCAGCGGCCATTTCTTATGTCCATTTTACAGTCTATCAAATCAGGTCTTCTGCACATTTTCAAAAGTCTCACAAATTTCAGGCGCACAGAACCCGATGGCATCGGGTCTCCTCATCCTGTTCGTGACGCCAAAATTGGGTCGCCCTCGGTCCCAGGGCTGTGGGGTACTCGGTACCGGGCCAGTGTCAGGGGGAATGTGTCACAGCAGCAGTGACCCGGTCCATAGCCCTGGGCGCCCAATGTCAATGGTGGTTGTAGTTAATGTAATGGAATAGTTCGTGACGCCACCTGTGGTGTTTGGCAAGCAAGATGTTAAGCCAACGCTGCGTGCAGATCCTCTGGGACTGATGGTGTGTTGCAGCATAGATGGTATAGCTCCCCACAGGTGAAGCTGTAGCCCCAGGGCAGTGTGTAGGCGCAGGTAGTGTAAAGGATGATACCCAGATGTAGCGGTGCTGACGGTGTTGGCGCACAATGACTGGAAGACATCAGGGCTTGCAGTTTCAACGCTTTACTCACAGTTCTTGGTAACCACTGGTGCCCGCTTCCATGCCGTGTCCTCCGGGGCAGAGACTCAATCAACCTCCCGGGCAAGTTAGGCTTCTCCTCTCCAACACTCCACCAACATGTACCTTTCCTGAACGACTCCTCTATTGCGCCTTTTAGTGTGAAGAGCTCCAGTACCGTGGTCACTCTGAAGTTCCTCCTGTCAGATGTTCCTAACAACTCTACTTGTATGACAGACAGCAGTAGCCTGATCAGGGACCTCCTGGATCCCGGCTCTCTATCCGTGTTGCTGTTGTGTCCCAAGTCTTAGATGGGAGTAGTGCATTTACAGCCAATTACTCCACCGGTGTCTGCTGCAGAACCATAAGTGTCCATACAACCTCGGGGACCGGGCCCCGGCCTTGCGCTGAGAACCTATAGGCAGGGTTCCTCTTCCAACCCACAACTCCTCTATGTTCTCCTACTCCTTCGTTCCACGCTGTTCCTTCTCTCTCTTATGGAAGCTTAGGTTGCAGTTCTACGTCTCTCTCCTTCTCTTCTCTTTCCCGTGCCAGCTGGCTCAGATCACTGAGGCAGCTGCAGCACTCCTTTTTTCCCGGAACCGTCCTCAGACTCTCCTGACTGACTGTCCTCCTTCTCGGGGACTCACCCCAGACTGACCCTCTGTCAGACTGACCTCTAATTCTAAACTTTCCCACTCTTTTATATCTAACTCCACCCACCTCCCAGCACATCTCGTGTTATGAAGCAAGGAACCACCAGAGGTGCTCCTAATATATAGGAGGAGAAGGAACCTCAATGTGGTGTGCTGAACAATCCTGTGTGTGGGATGCAAGTGTTGGAGTGTGGAAAGGAGTTCCCAACTTACCTAGTTGGTGGGGCACTACACCTTAGGAGAAGGTGCAGTACCTCTGTGGCGACTGAGCCTCAGGGACGCCACATATCTATCTATCTATCTAGCTGTCTTCTATCTGTGTTTGTAATGGAGTGTGGGTTGGACAAATGTTAAAGAGGAGGTTGGACCAGAAATGACATCACAGATCTTTTTTTTTTGTTAAATAATATATCTTTATTTAGGTTACAAAAAAACACATACAATCCGCATGAAAAAACGCATCAAAAAATGCATTGAAAACGCAGGTGACCTGCCAGTGACCTCAGGTGCAGATTTGGTGCAGACTTTACCAGCGTCAAATCCTGATGCAATCCTGAACCTGGAAACCAACCCTAAGGCTGTGTGCCCACGTTGCGTATTTTAACCCCTTTCTGACATCAGACGTACTATCCCGTCCATGGGACCCGGGCCCCTATGCCCATGGACGGGATAGTACGTCTAGCGCGATCAGCGGCGCTCACGTGGTGAGCGCCGCTGATCGCGGCCAGGTGTCAGCTGATTATCACAGCTGACACCCGGCACAATGTGTCAGGGGCAGTCACGGACCGCCCCCAACATGTTAACCCCTTGCACACCGCATCAAACACGATCGCGGTGTACCGGGGGTTAAAGGGAAGCATCGGCAGGGAGGGGGCTCCCTCCGTGCTTCCCTGAGCCCCCCACAGCAGCGCAATGTGCAGCGCTGCTGCGGGCGGCTCCATCCCTGCAGGTGCCCGAATCCAAGATGGTGACGGGGACCTTTGGGGGCCTGCAGGGAGCTGGCTTCCTCAGTGCCTGCAAAGCGCAGGCACGAGGAAGCCAAGTGCAGTGCCTGTGACAGATCGCTGATCTGTCACAGTGATCTGTGATGTGACAGATCAGCGATCTGTCACATGACAGTTACGTCCCCCTGGGACAATGTAATAAAGTTAAAAAAAAAAAGTGTAAAAATCATTTTTTAAAAATCGCTAAATAAATTAAATAAAAAATATTCTCTAATAAATTCATTTTTTGGAAATAAAAAAAACAAACAATAAAAGTACACATATTTGGTATCGCCACGTCCGTAATGACCCGCCCTATAAAACTGTCCCATTAGTTAACCCCTTTAGTGAACCCCTTAAAAAATAAAAATAAAAAACAAAGCAATAATGATTTATTATCGTACCGCCGAACAAAAAGTGCAATAACGCGCGATCAAAAAGACGCATATAAATATCCATGGTACCGCTGAAAACATCTCGTCCCGCAAAAAACGAGCTGCCATACAGCATCATCAGCAAAAAAATAAAAAAGTTATAGCTCGCAGATTATTTTTTTTATATAAAATTGTTTTCATTGCACAAAAGCGCCAAAACATAAAAAACGACCTAAATGAGGTATCGCTGTAACCGTACCGACCTGAAGAATAAAACTGTCTTATCAATTTCACCGCACACGGAATGGTGTAAACGCATCCCCCAAAAGAAATTCATGAAACGCTGGTTTTTGTTCATTCTGTGTTCCAGAAAAATCGGAATAAAAAGCGATCAAAGATGTCACGTGCCTGAAAATGATATCAATAAAAACGTCAACTCATCCCGCAAAAAATAAGACCTCACATGACTCGGTGGGTCAAAATATGGAAAAATTATAGCTCTCAATATGTGGTGATGCAAAAACTATTTTTGCAATAAAAACCGTCTTTTAACGTGCGACAGCTGGCAAAAATAAAAACCGCCATAAATAGTAAATCAAACCCCCCGTTATCACCCGCTTAGTTAGGGAAAAATAATAAAATTAAAAAAAATGTATTTATTTCCATTTTCCCATTAGGGCTAGGGTTAGGGCTAGGGCTAGAATTAGGGCTGAGGTTAGGGTTAGGGGTGTGTTGGGGTTAGGGTTGGCGTTATAATTGGGGGGTTTCCACTGTTTGGGCACATCAGGTGCTCTCCAAAAGCAACATGGCGTCTGATCTCAATTCCAGCCAATTCTGCGTTGAAAAAGTCAAATGGTGCTCCTTCCCTTCCAAGCTCTGCCATGCGTCCAAACAGTGCTTTACCCCCACATATGGGGTATCAGCCTACTCAGGACAAATTGCAAAACAACTTTTGGGGTCCAATTTCTCCTGTTACCCATAGGAAAATAAAAAATTGGGGTCAAAAATATTATTTTTGTGGAAAAAAAAGATTTTTTTATTTTCACGCCCGGGCGTTATAAACTTCTGTGAAGCACTTGGGGGGTCAAAGTGCTCACCACACATCTAGATAAGTTCCTTGGGGGGTCTAGTTTCCAAAATGGGGTCACTTGTGGGGGATTTCCACTGTTTTGGTACATCATACATCAGGGGCTTTCCAAACGCGACATGGTGTCCGATCTCAATTCCAGCCAAAAAAGAAAAATGGCGCTGCTTCCCTTCTGAGCTCTGCCATGCGTCCAAATAGTCATTTACACCCACATATGGGGTATCAGCGTACTCAGGACAAATTGCACAATAACTTTTAGGGTCCTGTTACCCTTAGGAAAATAAAAATTGGGGGTGAAAAAACCTTTTTTGGAAAAAAAATGATTTTTTCATTGTACCGCTGTACGTTATAAACTTCTGTGAAGCCCTTGTGAGTTCAAAGTTCTCACCACATAACTAGATAAGTTCCTTGTGGGGTCTAGTTTCCAAAATGGGGTCACTTGTGGGGGGTTTCCACTGTTTAGGTACATCAGGGGCTCTCCAAACGTGACATGGGGTCCGATCTGAATTCCAGCCAATTTTGCATTGAAAAAGTCAAACGGCGCTCCTTCCCTTCTGAGCTATGCCATGCGCTGAAACAGTGGTTCCCCCCACATATCAGGTATCAGCGTACTCAGGACAAATTGCACAATAACTTTTGCAGTCCAATTTCTCCTGTTACCCTTGGTAAAATAAAAAAAAATTGAACCTGAAGTATTTTATTTGTGAAAAAAAGTTAAATGTTCATTTTTTTTTATATATTCAAAAAATTCCTGTGACGCACCTGAAGGGTTAATAAACTTCTTGAATGTGGTTTTGAGCACCTTAAGGGCTGCAGTTTTTAGAATGGTGTCACTTTTGGGTGTTTTCTATCATATAGACCCCTCAAAGTGGCTTCAAATGTGATGTGGTCCGTAAAAATAAAATGGTGTTGCAAAAATGAGAAATCGTTGATCAAATTTAACCCTTATAACTTCCTAACAAAAAAAATATTTTGGTTCCAAAATTGTGCTGATGTAAAATAAACATGTGGGAAATGTTACTTATTAAGTTTTTTTGTGTGCCATATCTCTGTGATTTAAGGGCATAAAATTTCAAATTTGTAAAATTGCTAAATTTTCAAAATTTTCGCCAAATTTCCATTTTTTTCACAAATAAACGCAAGTTATTTGAATGAAATTTTACCACTAACATGAAGTACAATATGTCTTGAGAAAACAATATCAGAATCACCGGGATCCATGGAAGCACTTCACAGTTATTACCTCATAAAGGGACAGTGGTCAGAATTGTAAAAATTGGCCCGGTCATGAACGTGCAAATCACCCTTGGGGGTGAAGGGGTTAAGCATTTCCGCTGCGTTTTTGCCGCTGCAGAAACGCTAATTAAACGCGTCCCCAAGCAATCCTATGGGATTCTGCAGTTGCTGTGCCAATTGTGCGGATTTTTCCGCTGTGGAATCGCGTAGCGGTAAAATCCGCAGCATTCCATTAATTCTGCAGAATCGTGGTGATTCCAACGCCATAGGATTGCACTGAAACGTTCACTTTATGCATGTGGCTATGCCCACCATGTGTAAAGTGAGCGCTTCATGTGCGGATGGTACCCAGGGTCTGAAGGAGAGGAGACTCTCCTCCATGCCCTGGGTACCATATTCCTGAAAAAAAGAAGAGTTAAAATAAAGAATAGGCATATACTTACCCTCTGTCGGCCCCCGGAGTCCTCCTGCTCATCATTGGCACTGCCGGCAACTTCCGTTCCCAGGGATGCATTGCGCGAATAACCTCTGATGACGTAGCGGTCATTTTTTTCTAAATTATTTTTAACATACTATCTTTTACTATTGATGCCACATAGGCAGCATCAATAGTAAAAAGTTGGTCACACTTGTCAAGCACTATGCTGGCCAAGTGTGACCAACCTGTCAATCACTTTTCCAAGCGATGCTTCAAATCGCTTGGAAAAGCGCAAGCATTCTTCAAGCTAAAAACACTTGCAAAACGCTTGAGTTTTGCGGGAAAATGCATGCAAATTACGCATGCGTTTTACCCACGGCAGGGAGTTGCAGAAATGCGGACAATTCCGCAGCATTTCTGCAACGTGGGCACATAGTCTTATAGTGAATGGCAGAGAGCTAAAATACCACATTGGACCTGAAAATCTGGCTGATTTTTTGCAGAATAGTTCCACATTGGACCTGTACTCAAGTGTGGAACTATTCTGCAAAAAATCAGCCAGATTTTCCTAATTGAGGACAATCCTCTTATTGCAGTGCAATAAAGCTCATTAATGCTATGTCTTGCTAATTGAATTAATGCTAGGTTTATGATATTTTTAGGTATGGTATTGCTGTGCAGCCCTAGACATGTGTCTAGTTTGCCTGATTATTAAAAACTTGCCTGCGGTATTAAACTGTTCCCATTCAATCATGCCACGACGTGATGTGTCCCATATTATCGCACCACTCCTTCCATTGATCTCGCTGATATTTTAGTATTCAGTGTTACTTGGTTTGACGTTGCATTCGACTCCAGCAGCAGGAGAAACGTCCCCAGAGACCCCACAAACCTGACATATTATTCTGTTCCATTAATAAAATTCCCTTTGTCTCATTCATATTTTCTGTATTTCTCTGTGTAAATCACACAATTGGTGATTGATGGATACAATATATCTCGGAGGTCACTGGGACATCTGCTGATATGGATTACGTGAAATCATCTTGGAGGGAAGGATTATTTTTCCCCATTTATTCCACATTTTATCTGTCCTACATTCTTATATGTGTATAATGGGAAGCGCCCGGGGGGACGTGCTGCTGCCGTGTACAGCAGATACACGTTTATCTAGTATCACAGTAATTATGTGTAAAGTAGCTGAGATGACAAGATGTGCTAATATCCTGCCCAATATACCGCCTTCCACTACAGCAAAAATGTTAAATTAATGTTTATGTAGTAAAAGCATTTCTGATTGCATAGCGGGTGGCAATACCCTCATTCTGACTCCATTGTTATAGTGTCAGGCTCTGTAGACTTCTGTGGGGACCTACAGTACCAACATATGTCTCTGATTTTATATGAAGGCAAGGGCTGAATTCACACTGTTTGGATTTGCTGCTGATTCGAGAAGCCGATGTTATAAAATCTCATCCACATGCTGTGGATGTTTTTCCTGTGGATATGTGACGTGTAGATTTTTGCAGAAGTGCTGTCGATTTTTATCAGATTGTACCACTCTCAGGGTATTTTCCACACAGATCAGATTTTCAATTGCTTGCATAAAATCCACTGAGTGTTAAAGATTTATAAAATATCCACAAACCACAGATAGTCTGCAGCTTAAAATCAATGGCACTACAGGGTGTGAAATCCACAGCATGTCAATCTATGTTTGCAATGCAAAGGGTGAAATGTGCTGTAAAGCCCCAAATGTTCACAATAAAATTAATAGCAGTTTATGCCACTGTGGATTTTGCTGCAGATTTTACGCTGAGGAAATTCCACAGAGTAAGGCCTCATTCACATGTGGGAGGAACGGCCCCCGTCGAGTGTGCGGGCGGAAACCATGGGAGCCGTCATCCGGGTTCCGGGGGACACTGTTCCCGGGGGACAGAATTCAAGGACGGACCGTTCTGACAGACAGATGGGCAGGGGGGAGGGACCAGTATAAAGGAGGTGGGGAATTCCCCGGACAATGAGTCAGCAGACCAGGACGCAGACTGCAGGGGAGTGTGGGAGCGACGGGAAGCCAGAGCGACTAACCTGTGCGAGAGAGGACGCTTACTGAGGACTCCAGAGAGACGGTGCCAAGGGGATCACCCAAGACTAGCTGCCCTGCTCCAGCCCGCGGCAACAGCGGCCCCAGTCCAACCCACAGCCGCTACTGCCTCCTCTCAGCCCGCAGCTGCGGCCTACCCGCGGTCACCTGCAGCTGCTGGCGCCTCTCCTCCACCTGCGACTGCGGCCTGTTCTCTGCCACCCGCAGCCACCCCGTGCTCGCCCGTGGCCGCAGCAAGTACCGTGCCGTCGGAGGACACCGCCGTCCCGCTCAGGGCCGCAGCAGGGACCCGGCCTCTGCTGACTGCGGATTCCCCGTCGCAGCCATTAGCTGCGCACGTGGCCTGTCATCCGCCACCACACATTGCTGCCGCTTGCCCCAGTCCGAGGACTGCAGCCCTCCCATCCAAGGACTTCGCTGGGGCCTGCAGGGCTCCAGTGTCACCAGCGCACCGGAGGGCGCGAAGACTCCGCCAGTGCTTCAGCAACTGGGCCCAGCAACTGCTACGCCGAAAGACCACCAATCCGAATGGTGAGGGACATCTGGACGGCTAAGTAGACTCTATAATTAAGGACCCGTAGTCGGCCATACCGCGGCCCTATAGTGACCGGCCGTTGCCAGAAGTAGTCGTGTGCTTTACATCTGTGTATGCCTGTTTAGAGCCCCTGCGCGGGCCACCTGTGTTACCCCCTTTTTGTTGGTGATCAGGCCGTGACTGAGGAAAGTACCCTCGAGTCCTATAAACGTTATTATAAAAAAACATTGAATCGTCTCGCGACTCGTCACTGCATCCTGCGTACCTGCAAGCACCACATTTGGCGTAGTCGGCAGGATGCAGTCTCCGAGCGCAGATGGCAGTGCACCTGATCAGAGTAGGGCTGCGGGCGCAGCGGATGATGGGGGCCCCCGCTCCAGCATCTCCCTGGGGGCTATGCTAAGTAACTTGCCCTGGTTTTCTGGCTCCGATACCCTATTGTGGAGCTAGACCGAATGTATGCGGGGCCTCTTCCGTATGCACCCCATGACCCCCGATCTAGAGGCTGAGGTGGCCCTTATGGCGTTGCATGGGGAGGCCCGGAAGTCGGTTATGTTGAAACCCCCGGGGCATCGCAACACCTTCACCAGGGTCTTACAGATCCTGGAAGAGACCCACGGGGATCCGACAGACGTGGAGGAGTTGAGAACCTGGTTGTTCAGTCGGATGCAGGGGTTGACTATCACCCAGTATATGAACGCCCTCCAGGAGCTACACACCGCCATAGAAAGGAAGGACGGAATGGGGGTAGGGCCCATCGACATTACATTGCATGACCTGCTAGTGACTGGACTCCGGGACCCACTAATCAAGCAGGCAATGCGGGAACAGGTCCGAGTGAACCCACGTATAGCCTTCTCCGAAGTGGGAAGTCAGGTCCGGGTGCAAGAGCAGGGGATGACGGCTCCTGTGGGGAAGGCCCGGAGCATGGAGTCCTCCGTAAGCATGGTCGAAGAACCTCAATGGATTGAGGAAATGAGACAGGAACTGAAGAGTATCCGGGGTGAGCTGGCCGAAGTGAAGAAGAGAACAGAGCCCGCGCCCGGCCGACCTGGCTACAATTCCGGGCCTTGGGGGCATCGCAATACCCGGGGTGGCCGAGCTTCACTGCCCTGGTGTTATGAGTGTGGAGAACTGGGCCACTTCGCACGGGAGTGTCCGCGGCATGGGAGATACCAACCCCGACGGACATTAAACTAAAGGGCACCGGGCATGGGGACGCCGCTCGGAGCTGGAAGCCACAACAAGGGGTGGTGGAAGTCCCGAAGAACTGGTCGCAAAGTGCCCATTAGTATGAGACGAAGTTGAGGGTCGTGCTGTGTGGTGCCTAGTGGATACGGGGTCGCAGGTGACCATGCCAGCAACGTACTTCCGGCAGCATTTCCTGGAAGCGGCAAGGCCCCAGTGGGGGCCTATGATACGACTAGTGGCTGAAAACCAGCTGCCGGTACCTGTCGCCGGGGTGGTGTGGCTTCAGATGACATTGTGTGGAAAATCCCTCGGTCGCCGGGGAGTGGTCCTAACACAAGGAGAGACTAAGGACCGTCATCCGATCATCTTGGGCATGAACATATTGCAGGAGTTCGGCAATCTACTCCTCAACGATACCACGCAGGAGACCCTAAGTCAGTGGGGTTCTCGCATGGCTCAGGGGCAAGTTTTCCAGCGGTTGGTGCGGGAAGCGCGAGTGCTCCAGGAGTGTCAGGAGGGCAAGGCGCTGGGCAAGGTCATCGCACTGGCGGCCCCTCCGCTCGTGCTTCCTCCGGGGCAGACGGTGATGGCTCTGCCGATCCGCACCCCGATACCACTGGAGGGCGTGGAGGTGCAGGTGGAACCATGTTACTCGGAGCGCCTGCACCCTGGCATCCTGGTGGCCCGCTCCCTGGCCACAGTGCGGGAAGGGACTGTCTTGGTACGTTGTGTTAACCTGGAAGATCAGGGCATCGCCCTGAAGCCCCGGGCCGAGATGGCCAAACTAGTAAGGCCATTGGAGGAGATGTTGACTGACCGCGTGGTCCAGTTGAGGGTGCAACCCGAAGATCCCTGGACAGTGATGGTACAAACCCAACAGGCTGCCGCATCCTCGACCCAAGAAAAAGGTCGAGTCATCCTAGAGAGAATGCGGGCCGAACTGTCCGGCCTAGCGCCAGCCCAGCTTCTCCAAGTAGAGACACTTCTTGGACAATTTTACAGTGTCTTCGCCAGCCACGAGGACAACTTCGGATGTACCACGGCCATCACGCATGGGATCCCCATGGCAGGAGCGGCCCCCATCCGGGAGCGATATCGGCAAATACCACCGCAGCTATACCAGGAAGTGAAAACTCTATTAGCCCAAATGCTTCGGAAGGGGGTCATACGAGAATGCCAGAGCCCTTGGGCGGCCCCTATTGTCCTGGTTTGGAAGAAAGATGGTACTTTGCGTTTTTGCGTGCCCCGCATAGAAGAGTCTCTGTCCGCTCTCGGGAACGCAACGTACTTTTCAACCCTTGACCTGGCCAGTGGGTACTGGCAGGTGCCGATGTCGGAGGAAGACAGGGCCAAGACGGCATTCATCCTTCCCATGGGACTGTTCGAGTTCAAATGGATGCCGTTTGGGCTGGCCAACGCCCCAGGAACTTTCCAGCGGTTGATGGAGTGGTGTTTAGGAGACCTCAACTTTGAAGCCACGTTGATATACCTGGACGATATTATCATCTACTCCGCCACATTCGAGGACCACCTGAAGCGGTTGGGGCAGGTGCTCGGCCGGCTGCAGGAGTATGTGTTAAAGATACAGCCCCAGAAGTGCCACCTGTTCCGCACCCAGATCGAGTATCTGGGGCATACCGTCTCGGCAGAGGGCGTCTGAACATCCCTGGAATAGGTCGCTGCCGTCCAGGGGTGGCCTACCCCCGAGACGGTAAAGAGCATGCAGGCCTTCTTGGGGCTGGCCGGCTATTACCGTCGTTTCTTGAAAAATTTTGCAATGGCAGCAACCGCAAGAGGATGCGTTTCAAGATCTCAAGGCTGCACTCTCGGACGCCCCGGTATTGGCATATGCGGATTTCTCGCAACCGTTCATCCTACATACCGACGGGAGCCTTCAGGGACTGGGAGCTGTGTTGTCGCAGGTTCAGGGCGGCCGGGAAAGAGTGATCGCCTATGGTAGCCGATCGCTGCACGACTCAGAACGCAACCCGGACAATTACAGCTCCTTTAAGCTCGAGCTCCTCGCGGTGGTGTGGGCAATGATGGAGCGGTTCGCAGAGTACCTGGCGGGCTCCGAGGTGGTAGTGCGGACCGATAACAACCCGTTAGCCTATTTGGAGAATGCCAAACTGGGGGCCCTCGAGCAGCGGTGGGTGGCTCGGATGGCCAAATTCAATTATAAGATCATCTACAAATGGGGAGCTGAAAACGTGCACGCCGACGCGCTCTCCAGGATCCGACACACCACCCCAGGGAGAAGTCGAGACGACGAATTAGAGGCAGACGAGACGCCATTCGCCCTCACCACCGCCGCGCCTACAATCAATGCACAGGAAGCGCCTCATCCGGGACTCCTAGGAGGAATGCTGGAACAGCCCCACGATAACTGGATCCAGCAGCGACAAGAAGATACAGAAATTGGACCGATGGGTGGTCAGTGGTAAATTACCCACGGACTCACAAAGACAGACTCTGACCCAAGATATATTACTGATGTTGCGCCAGTGGGAAAGACTAGCCATCAAAAAAGGACTTTTATATCGAAAAGCCACGTCACGAACCACGTCGGCTACAATATGGCAGGTGATCATGCCCGGAGCCCATCTTAACCAACTGGCCCGGGAAGCCCATGAAAAGGGGGCTCATTTTGGTGCTCAAAAAACTTTACAATGGCTACAGCAGATAGTGTACCACCCACGCTTGCACGCTGCTGTACAAGAAGTTTGTCGAACCTGCCATTTGTGTGAGCTCGCTAAACCCGCCGCGCAACAAGCCCCGGTGCAAACTATTGTAACATCAGCCCCTCTGGAGCTTCTTACGGTGGACTATCTAACCATAGGTCCTGCCCATCAGGGGCATGCACATTGCCTCGTTATGGTGGACCATTTCACCAAGTGTCACGCTCACCTCCTCCCCGGCGCCTGGCACGCTCACCTCTCTGGCTCTGGTCCGCCCTGCGGCGTCTGCGGCCACTGTCCCGACTGCCGCTGTCCCTGCTACCTCTGCCCGGGCTCCTGTCACTGCCGTCTCCCGTGCCTCCATGCCGCCTGGGGCTCTCTGGCTCGTCTGGTCCTCTCGCTCGTCGTCGCGGTCCTAAGGGTTCACTTCCAGAGATTCCCAGTCTCACAGTATAGTCAGGCCATGGACCCCGCTGGTACCCCGACTCCGACCCAAAAGGAGCTCCTGTTCCTGCGAGAGAACCAATCGAGGATAATGTCTTTCCTCAAGTCTATGGAGTCTCGTCTGTCCTCCCTTCAGTCCTCTGACCCCACCAGCACTTCCCAAATGGCGGGTCTCCAGCAGGCGCTCGCTCAGCAGTGCGACACTCAGGCTCATATTTTAAATTACATGGCCTCGGTGGATAGCCATCTCCTGGCTCTCCAGTCCGTGGCCTCTGCCCCGGTCCAGGCGGCAACCCCTCACCCCTCACCCCGCTTGGCGAAACCTCCACGGTATAATGGTGATCCCAAGTTGTGCAGAGGGTTCCTAAACCAATGTCAGCTCCACTTCGAGCTGTCCCCCCTGCAGTACCCTAAGGTGGCCTTTGTTGTGTCCCACTTGGATGGGGAGGCTCTAGCTTGGGTAAATCCTCTCTGGGAGCGAGACGATCCCATTGTCTCCCAACTCTCCAATTTGTTGGACACATTTCGGAGGGTGTTTGATGAACCGGGACGTTTGGTCTCTACTACCAAGGCGCTGTTTAATCTCCAACAGGGCACGCTCTTGGTAGGCCAGTACGCCATAAGCTTTCGCACCCTATCCTCTGAATTGGGGTGGAATAACGAGGCCTTGGTGGGAGCTTTTTGGTGGGGACTCTCTGGTCGAGTTAAAGATGAGTTGGCGGGACGAGATACTCCAGCCTCCCTGGAGGATTTGATCTCCCCTTGGCTACCCGTATCGACCTCCGCTTTCAGGAGCGATCCCGAGAGGCTGCTAGAGAGAGGAGGTCTCGTGTTCTGCCAGCCGCTCGTAGTCTACCTCGCTCCCGCTCAGTGACGTCCTCGACGGCTTCTGCACCGGAACCCATGCAAGTGGATCATCTCAAACTGGTGGAGGAGCGTCGGAGAGAGAGGATTGATCAGGGGCTCTGCTTCTATTGTGGGAGTGCATCCCACTTCCTCCGCTCCTGTCCTATACGCCCGGGAAACGCCTCCGCCTAGGACAGGTAAGAGAGGCCTCCCTAGGTAATTGTGATTCCTCTCTACCCCTGATTCTCTCCGTTCTTTTGCACATCGGCTCCAAGCATTCCTCTGAGTGGGCCTACATTGAATCAGGTGCTGCCGGCAATTTTATTCAGTTCGAGGCGGTTAAATGACTCCGGATTCCTGTCCCATCCCTGGAGACTCCTCGGCAGATTGCTTCGGTCGACGGTCGACCCCTGCGGATGTCCGTCACTCAGATCACTGAAGAAGTGGAACTGCAGATTGGAGCCTTACACCGGGAGAGGATAGTCTTTTATGTCCTGCCTTCGTTATCTCATACCATCCTCTTGGGTCTGCCTTGGTTGAGAACTCATGAGCCTGTCTTGGATTGGCGCTCTGGGGACATTCTGCGTTGGGGACAGTCGTGTCAAGCCGGATGTCTGTCTACCGTTCAACCGAAGAACGTCATGCCTTCTACTCCAGTCTCTACAGGATTACCTCCGGCCTATTGGGCCTTCTCTGACGTCTTCAACAAAAAGGAGGCGGAGGTTCTGCCCCCGCATCGGCCCTATGATTGCCCGATCGACCTGGTCCCAGGTTCTACACCACCCCGTGGTCGGATCTATCCTCTATCTCCCTCCGAGACTCTGGCCATGTCCGAATACATCCAAGAGAACCTGGCCAAAGGTTTTATTCGCAAATCGTCTTCACCGGCAGGAGCAGGGGTTTTTTTTGTCAAGAAGAAGGATGGTTCTCTTTGTCCCTGCATTGATTACCGGGGTCTCAACGATATCACCATCAAAAACAAATATCCGATGCCTCTCATTCCGGAGCTATTCGACCGTCTACGGGGAGCACGAGTCTTCACTAAACTGGATCTCCGCGGGGCTTATAATCTGATCCGCATCCGCCCCGGAGATGAATGAAAGACCGCCTTCAATACCCGAGACGGCCACTATGAATATTTAGTCATGCCCTTTGGCTTGTGCAATGCTCCCGCGGTATTCCAGGAGTTCGTCAATGACGTCTTTCAAGACCTTCTCTACTCCTGTGTGGTGGTGTATTTGGACGATATCCTTGTGTCCTCCGCGGACCTGGCTACCCACAGAAAAGACGTCCGCCAAGTGTTATTACGCTTAAGAAAGCAGCGTCTTTATGCCAAACTCGAGAAGTGCGTCTTCGAGCAATCGTCCCTGCCATTTTTGGGATACATCATTTCCGACTCGGGTCTACATATGAACCCTGGAAAAGTGTCCGCCGTGCTCAAATGGCCGCGTCCCCAGGGAGTCAAGGCGATTCAACGATTCCTTGGGTTTGCTAATTATTACCGGAAATTTATCCCACGCTTTTCTACTCTGACCTCTCCTATCTTCGCCTTGACCCGTAAAGGAGCCAACCCTCACCTCTGGTCCCCGGAGGCCGAAGATGCCTTTCTGACGTTGAGACAAGCTTTCGCTACCGCCCCCGTACTCCATCGTCCTGAGATCAACAAGCCTTTCATCCTCGAGGTGGATGCGTCAGCCATTGGAGCCAGGGCAGTTCTTTCCCAGAGATCTTCCTCCAGTCGGCTACTCACCTGCAGTTTTTTCTCTAAGATGTTTTCCACCACCGAGAGAAACTACACTATTGGTAACAGAGAGCTACTTGCCATCAAGTTGGCTTTGGAGGAGTGGCGGTATCTTCTGGAAGGAGCTGTTCATCCGTTTAAAATCCACACCAACCACAAGAATCTGGTATACATCCAGTCAGCACAAAGACTTAACCTCCGACAAGCCAGATGGTCGCTGTTCTTTGCCCGGTTCGATTTTGAGCTTCATTTCTGTCCCGGTGACAAGAATCTGAAAGCAGATGCTCTGTCCAGGTCTTTTCTGGTCACCGATAATGAGGAAGAGCCATCACACATCGTAGATCCCAGTAAAGTCATCATGCTTGCACCCATTAACCTGACTTCATTGCCGCCTGGTAAGACCTTTGTGCAAGAGAACGAGAGGAAGCGAGTGTTACAATGGAGTCATGCCTCCAAGCTGGCCGGCCACGTGGGTCTCAAGAAGACACTCCTTCTCATCTCTCGTTTCTATTGGAGGCCATCTTTTCTCCAGGATGTCCGAAGTTTTATCGCCTCCTGCCCGTCGTGTGCCAGAAACAAAGTTCCTCGGCATCTACCGCCTTGCCTCTTACACCCACTTCCGATTCCTTCGGTCCCGTGGCAGCATGTCGCAATGGACTTTATTACTGATCTGCCACGATCTTCTGGTCACACCGTCATCTTGGTCGTGGTGGATCGATTTTCCAAAATGGCCGATTTTATTCCGCTGCCAGGGTTACCCTCCGCACCTGAATTGGCAAGGATTTTCGTCACCCATGTCTTCCGGATTCACGGCTTCCCCAAGCATATCGTTTCTGACAGAGGGGTGCAGTTCACAGAGGGCCCTATGCCGTATGGTGGAGGTAACGTTGGACTTCTCCTCTTCCTACCATCCTCAGACTAACGGCCAGGCAGAACGAACAAATCAAATTCTCGTGACCTATCTCCGGCATTTTTCCAATGCCCACCAGAACGACTAGTCCAACCTGCTCCCATGGGCCGAATTCACCTACAACAACCATTACAGTGAGTCCTCCTCCAAGTCACCCTTCTTTATTGTCTATGGGCAACATCCAGGTGTTCCTTTGCCGATACGTCCTGGCTCGGGTGTGGCGGTGGCCGATCTTCTGACCGAGGAGTTCTCCAGGAGACCAAAACCGCGCTTGATCAGGCCCAAGGCCAGAACAAGAGACATGCCAATAAAAGACGCCTAGATTCTCCACGGTACCAACCCGGAGATAAAATATGGCTGTCTTCTAAGTTCGTCCGCCTGAAGCAACCCTCGTATAAACTGGGTCCTCGGTATATAGGTCCGTTTGTGGTCTCAGCTCGTATCAACGATGTGGCCTACAAGCTGAAACTTCCTGCTTTGATTAAGATTCCAAATTCTTTCCATGTCTCTCTCTTAAAGCCTGTTGTGCTTACCTGCTTTCATCCTTCCACCGGCCGTTCTCCGCCTGTATCTGCACAGGATGTCTTTGAAGTTAAAGACATTCTCGCCATGAAAAAATCCAGAGGTAAGACTCTCTTCTTAATTGATTGGAAGAGTTTCGGTCCTGAGAAAAGATCTTGGGAGCCCCGGGAAAAAATTCAGGCTCCTCGTATCTTGGCCAGATTCCTTTCCGGTCTTAAGAAGAGGGGGCATAAGGAGGGGGGTACTGTCACTCTCACCTCCTCCCCGGCGCCTGGCACGCTCACCTCTCTGGCTCTGGTCCGCCCTGCGGCGTCTGTGGCTACTGTCCCGACCGCCGCTGTCCCTGCTACCTCTGCCCGGGCTCCTGTCACTGCCGTCTCACATGCCTCCACGCCACCTGGGGCTCTCCGGCGAGTCCGGTCCTCTCACTCTGCCCCCTCAGCTGGCACCTGTCAATCATCCCTCCTGCGGCCGGCCCCTGCTCCTTCACACAGGCGTACAGCTAGATACGCCCCCTAGACCTGGCGTCCTATGGTACTGCTGCACTCTGACCCGGAAGTTCACCAGCGTGCTCTATATCAGGCAGCCTCACCCTATGCTTGCTGCCTGACTATCATTTGTGGTATCGAGTCCACGCGCTCCTGCGTTCCTCTTTGTCTCTGCGCTGTGTACCACTCTGTGGCCTCCGCTGACTTCCCTGTTTGTGACTTTCCTGTGTTCCCTCCTAGATCCAGTCCGTGCATGCCTCTGTCTTCCTGCTCCTGTGTCTCGTCCTCTACCGGTTCCTGCCGCCCGCCATTGCCATTCACGTCTGGACCAAGGGGCGTGCTTCCAAGGAAAAGTCATGGAAGAGCTGCACCATCTTTACGCTATCGATAAATCGCAGACTACGCCATACCAGTCGCAGGGAAATGGAGCTTGCGAGTGATTCAATCGTACGCTAATCCAAATACTGCGCACCCTGGAGAGCGACCGCAAGGCCCGCTGGCCTGAATATGTCCACGAGCTAGTGTGGGTGTATAACAATCGGGAGCATCGAGTGACTGGGTACACCCCCTACTCATTGTTGTTCGGACGAGAAGGCAAAGGCATTACGGAGGTGGAATTAAACCCGGAGGAACCACAACCCTGGACCAGGGTATCCTCGTGGGTCCGAAACCACCGGCAACGGCTGCAAACCCTCCATCGTATCGTCCATACGAAGATCCAGGATCTAGAACACCAAGGGGGAGCATTACCCCCACCCATTGACTTTCAAGCTGGGGATCGGGTACTTGTACTTGATCAACGCCCCCAAAACAAGTTAAAACCCTGGTGGGAGGTGAACCCGTACCGAGTGTTGCGATGAATAAGCCCCGACGGGCCTGTGTACGAAATACCATCAGAAGGGAACAACACGCCTCTCACTCGGGTTGTGCACCGTAATATGTTACGACCGTGTACGTCTACCGATCCCCCGTGACCCGAACCGACTCCCCAGGTCCCTGACCCCCCGCCTATCGTCTGGGACCTGGACGATGAAGAGGACTTCCCCGTCACATCTGTGGGGCGCCCCAGCAATGGCACTACCGTAGACCTGGAAATCCCACCCGAACCAACGAGTCAACCACCCTCCACCCCCCCCAGAAGACTCCACTGCACCCGAGCTTCGACGCTCCTAGCGGTCAACAGCTGGCAAACCCCCTGAACGTTACGAACAGGACCAGTTCGTATGGCGACAAAGACTGTCATCTCAAAAGACTAACTCGAGGCTACAAAAACCCTCGCCCGAGGACTGGCGAGCATACAGGGTGGGGGAGTGTGGGAGGAACGGCCCCCGTCGAGTGTCCAGGCCGGAACCAAGGGAGCCGTCATCCAGGTTCCGGGGGAAACTGTTCCCGGGGGACAGAATTCAAGGACGGACCATTCTGACAGACAGATGGGCTGGGGGAGGGACCAGTATAAAGGAGGCGGGGAATTCCCCGGATGATGAGTCAGCAGACCGGGACGCAGACTGCAGGGGAGTGTGGGAGCGACGGGAAGCCAGAGCGACTAACCTGTGCGAGAGAGGACGCTTACTGAGGACTCCAGAGAGACGGTGCCAAGGGGATCGCCCAAGACTAGCTGCCCTGCTCCAGCCTGCGGCCACAGCGACCCCAGTCCAACCGCTGCCGCCTCCTCTCAGCCCGCGGCTGCGGCCTACCCGCGGTCACCTGCAGCTGCTGCCGCCTCTCCTCCACCTGCGGCTGCGGCCTGTTCCCCGCCACCCGCAGCCTCCCTGTGCTTGCCCTTGGCCACAGCAAGTACCGTGCCGTCGGTGGTCACCGCCGTCCCGCTCAGGGCCGCAGCAGGGACCGTGCCTCTGCTGACCGTGGATTCCCCGTCGCAGCCGTTAGCTGCGCACGTGGCCTGTCATCCGCCACCACACATCGCTGCCGCTTGCCCCAGTCTGGGGACTGCATCCCTCCCATCCAAGGACTTCGCCGGGGCCTGCAGGGCTCCAGTGTCACCACCGCGCCCGAGAGCGCGAAGACTCCGCCAACGCTTCAGCAACTGGGCCCAGCAACTACTACGCCAAAAGACCACCAACCCGTGCGGCGAGGGACATCTGGACGGCTAAGTAGACTCTATAATTAAGGACCCGTAGTCGGCCATACCGCGGCCCTATAGTGACCGGCCATTGCGGGAAGTAGTCGTGTGCTATACATCTGTGTATGCCTATTTAGAGCCCCTGCGCGGGCCACCTGTGTTACCCCCTTTTTGTTGGTGATCAGGCCGTGACTGAGGAAAGTACCATCGAGTCCCAGAAAAGTTATTATAAAGAAACACTGAATCATCTCGCGACTCGTCATTGCATCCTGCGTACCTGCAAGCACCACACACACATCAGTATTTTTGATCAATATTTCATCAGTATTTGTATGCCAAAACCAGGAGTGTCTCCAAAACAAAGAACAGGAGTTAGTCTTGTATTTTTTCTCGGTAAGTTCCATTCCTGGCTTTGGCATACAAACACTGATGCAAAATACTGATCAATACTGACGTGTGAATGAGCCTTAAGAGTCCTAGGAGAAGGTACCATCAATGTAGCGGGGGAACATCCAAGGTGAACGTGCAAGATTTTATATAGTTTCATAGAAGAGCATCTCAAATGATGTCTCTTGTCTTCTAGCTGTCCAGGAGGCTCTGCAGCACAGAGACCATGCCCATCGGGTACAGTGAACCCCGATCCAGGGAAAAGCGCCCTAATAGATTGCCAGGTAAGGTGAAGACCATATTTGATTTAATGTGTTCTACATTCTGATCTCTGATTCACCGTCACCTTTGTTTTTCCCATAGGACTGCCCTCTGGGTTTCATTAATTTGGACTCTGGCCAGACTTGCAGACCATGCCCATGTGGCTTCTCCTGTGATCCCACTTCAGGTCTATTAAATCCTTGCAGCCCCGGCTATTACTCCAGGGAAGGCGAGCTGCACTGCCTCCCTTGCCCCGATG
Organism: Dendrobates tinctorius; assembly: GCF_039654945.1. NCBI lineage: Eukaryota > Metazoa > Chordata > Amphibia > Anura > Dendrobatidae > Dendrobates > Dendrobates tinctorius. Next base: position 6,804,056 of record NW_027361754.1, read on the forward strand.
GATTTGTGTGTCCAGATGGTCGAGACTGGAAGGTTTGTAGTCGCATTTTAATAAGTGCATTGGAATTTCCAAAACCTTGGTGTAAGAATATGAGCTGAGCATTTATATTTACTAGGGTCTTTTATTTTGGGGGAAATCATTATTTAAAGGGGTTTTCAGTTTTATACACTTTTTATTTAATATCATTGTTGCTGATTTTAACTTTGGATTTCGGAAGCTCTTAGAAATCACATGCACTTGTATCCAGTTTTTTTTTATTCATATTTTTTTCTGTAAGTCTGCGGTGTGTTTGTTCTTTTGCAGATTATCACCTTGTATTTCAGCCTCCAACTTGACAGGTTACGGTCAGCTACGACATTAGTGCAGCGCTCATACACTATTCAAAGCGATTGATCACAGCCCTGCCATGGAAATAATGTAAAGTGCTGATGCCGCATAGCTATTAGCGCAGCATGGCAGTGATCAATTTGGCAGCTGCTACGTCTGTAGTAAGGGTTAAATCTCAAGCAAAATTTGCATATAGAAAATTAAGAATGTTACTGTGGATTTGTGGGAAATTTTGAGGTGTTCCAGTGAACTATATCTGCTGTCAGGAAATGGAAACATTGTATTCCAAAACCTATAACTGAGAGTTTCCTTAATTTATGTGTGGCTAATGTATCCGTGCCAGCAAAATGTGTCAGTGTCACTGAGAGCAAGCAGAGAACTTGTAAAGAAACTAAACTAGTAACAAATATGCAGAAATTTTCATAATGCAGAAATCCAAAAAGCACAGAGAACAGTAGAGGTCAATGGGGCTGTACAATTATTATTGACGGTCCTTTCTTTTCAGCTGTGTCCTCCAGGGCAGGAGCCGGCAGAGAATCGCACTCGCTGCGTTGACTGCCCCCCTGGATTCTTCTCTACTTGGAGCTCATCAACATGTTTGCCATGTCTGCCAGGTATTGGTGGTATCTGACGTCTTTTTTTTTTTTTTTTCTATCTTTTAGTTTTTTTTAATTACTTTTAAGTGTGATGAGACAGTACATAGTTTCCATATTATTATAGAGATATTTAGTGTCTCAGTCATTATTGTTTTTATAAATGAGGAGGCCGTCCTGCAGCGCCATATTCCCCCTGAGCTGTGGACCTGACAGTTCTCTGACAGACTGGTTGCTATGAACAAGCGGCCTGACACCTTATATAAGAAGCAATAACTTGTAGAAACGGCGTGTCCATGGTAACCAGACTGTCAGAAATTACAGCATCGGGCCATGTCTTTATTGCCTTTTTTAATCAGATTTTTCTTAGGGCTTGCACTACTTTTATATTTAGAAGTTTTATCTTGGGGAATATGCAAAACAATGTGCATTTAGTATATGGTATAACTGCAAAATCTCCTTCCCTCGTCTGTGGATGGCAGCTATATAGTTAACTAATACAGTTCATAATTTAGAATAATTTCTGCACAAGTAGAGATGCTGTCACGACTGCAGCCGCAGACGCGGCCCAGCAGGCGCCTCCACGCCGATGGCGAGGGGCGGGCATCCCCCGGGGACGCAATATGGACCCTCTATACTACAAAGGGGGACCCGGGCCTACCCGAACTAGGGAAGGGCAACGACCGGGATTCTGTGACAACTGAGCATGTGGACAAAGAAGACACGGACTAGATAACACCACACAACTTCAGGTATAAATAAAGTAAAGTTTACTTAAAGTAAAGTCACAGTACATAGACCAAACAGGGCTAAACCAGGCTCCCGATTCCACACCTCCCAGAAGGGTACCACCCAGTGGACCCCAAGGCACCATCGGATCACCGAGGCATTCATAAGCGGGACATCGGGACACAGGCAGGACATCAGGACACACGAGGTCATCAGGACATCAGGGCACACCACGAGGTCATCAGGACATCAGGGCACACGAGGTCATCAGAACATCAGGACACACGAGGTCATCAGGACACACAAGGTCATCAGGACATCAGGACACACGAGGTCATCAGGACACACGAGGTCATCAGGACACACGAGGTCATCAGGACATCAGGGTCACCCTCAGGACATCAGAGTCACCGGTAGACATCAGACGGGAGTCGTTTGGTTCCGGACATCCAACCTGACCTACAGGCGCCACTGCAGTCATCCAGCTCCAGGCAGTGGTCATCAGGTTCCAGACTGCGGTCGACAGGCTCTGGGCATTGGACCTAGGAAGGAATTCAAGCGTGATGGTGCTAACACCGCAGGATTGCTGGGCCTGCATGGAGCTAGCGCCGCATGGTAGTCAGAGCACAGCATAGTAGATGCTCAGCAGGAACACCGGTTACAAGAGTCTCAGAGTCACTGGGTGCAGGGCTCCAAACACAGAGGGATTCCAGGAACATAACACAGCAGACTGTTCAGACATAGTCAGGTACGGGATAGGTACAGGATCAAGGATTCAAGCCTGGATACAACGCCTCCAGGCCAGGGCGAATTTAGACAGGGTCAGGTACAGGACAGGTACAGGATCAAGGATTTAGGCTCGGATATACCGCCTCTGGGGCAGGGTGAGGGTACACGGCAAAGCAGGAATCAAGGCAAGGACTTTGGTACCATAACCGAGACAGACAAGGTCCAGAGACACAGACACGAGACACGAGACACACATGGCAAAGTCCAGGAGCTTTGTGAGTAGCTCTACCCCCGCCCATAGGGCAGGGTAAGTTTATAAAGGAGCTGCCCCTCAGCAATTGGCTGGGGACAGCATTTCAAGTACACACACTAACCCTGATAAAAGCAGGGAAGGTGTGGCTGCGCACACCCTAAGCACAAACAGAAACCATTGCAGCACAATCAGTGCAGGAACTGCAGCTTAGAGCACCCGGCATTGTCTGCAAGCCTAGACACATGTGGAAAGTCATGCACCAGCTGCAAATGACCTCACAACCCGCGGACAGCTTCCACAGCAGTGACCAGGGACCGCACATGCGAATGGTCAAACAGCAGAGCAAAGACCTAACACCACATGTGCAGCTACGCAGCAGAGCAGGGAACTGATCAGGCCCCATACAGGTAACAGCCAGCAGTATTCCAGCTCAATTAGGGGGAAAGGAGTAAGGGGTTAAAGCAGACACATGCATTGTCACACCGACAAGCAGATACAGACAGAATGGCGTGACAGATGCAGTGTAAAGTATGGCGCAGTCTAAGCCATGAGGCAGAAAGTGGATTTTAGACTACCATAGGCTCCAACAGACAATGCAGCTAAACTGGAGTTACCGATGCTAGCTGTAGCCCAATACGTATAGCGCACAAATAAGGCACCAAATAAATATAATGGCAGGTATATAGAGTTTTTGAAGGCCACTACTTCTTGAAATGAAATAGAACATAGTTAAAAAAGTTACCATTGGCAAATTAGGGGCCTGGCATTACCTCCTGCATCCAGTTAATAGGTAAAGAGCACATATACAATGTATCACCTTGTTACTGAGTGAAGATGAGCAGAGACAATGTGAAGCAGGCCTGCAGCATGTTGGCTGTCATGTGGTGGTGGTGTCAGGAGCCTTCATTACCAGTAAATAACCTGACACAGAGAGGTCTATGGGCTTTTTTAGGATTTGTTTTCACTCCATTCTGGAACAATGTAATGAGAAAATGAAGCGATTATTGTGCTAGGCAGGGAGATAAATAAGGCGATAATTAGGCCCTCTCATTAAATAATGAAGCGTACCTTCAGAGAGGCACAAACTGTCAGGAATGGAAAAATGATGAGCGGAGCAGAGACGTCCTCATTAAAGAGATTTCCTGGGATCTGACGAGCAGCAGGTACTGTGCTTAACCCCTACTCTGCTGAAGTCACCGGCCGCTGTGTGATGGTGGAGAGGGGGGCTTAAGCTAAACCCTTCATAATGGAGAACTCCCACCGCTGTAGCACTGACTACACAAAGGCTAGGAGGATAGAGTGTAACTAAGTGGATGTAATCCAACATGGTCTGATATATCCAGAGCAAAGGACTCCTGAGTTCTTCACACTTCCCTTATAATAGCATGGGGGGGCAGATTTACTAAACCTGTCCAAACTAGACAGTGTGAAAGGTGTCATTCATTGCAGTGGCGCGGCTTCAGGCACTTTTGTCTAATTTTACACCACTTATTGATTGCACTACTTTTGCAGTAAACTTTGGTACAAGTCACTGTCTTCCCACAAAGCCAGGTCCTTTTCATGCTAAACCATGCCCACTTATTGAATGTGGCAGAAAAAGTGTCTTAAACTATTGATGAGCCACAAGGTATAAACATCAAAATTCTGATGCGCAAATTGTATCTTAATTTTGGTGCAAATTATTTTAAGCAAATTTATGATTCATTTGCTCCAAAATAGCAGCTGTGCTCATCCTTACAGAATCTAAAAATGCACCAAATCCATTTACTAAACACAAGTGAAAGGGGGTCTGTCATCACACAATGACTGTTCAAACCCAGCACATGGTGCACCTCTGGCATGGCTGAGTGGTTCAGTTCATCTACTTGTTTTCCATTTATCCCTCGTCCTCTTTCACTCCTGTAAAGCAAGTGCTGTCAGTCAAGAAAGAGGGGGACGGAGGTGGATAGAAAAGAAGTAGGTGGGAAGGTGCGCAGAAGTGATTTGAACAGTCATTTTTTGCTGGCAGACTACTTTCAAAAATGTGTTTTCAGCTGGGATTTTTCTTTTACAGCAGACTTTTTTTTAGCAATAATTCATATTTTTGTGACCATATCCAAGTGCTTTAGACATATTCAGAATGAAGTCTGGCCATTCACTGTTGCTACTGAATGTGCATATCAAGGGGCACGCTTGCTCAGGGGCATTCCTCTTATAAGAGGAACCTTGTGATCTCCCTAAAGTTATCTACATTGTTAATATTTGTATTATTCTTATTGTTCTCGTCATTATCACACAGTATTTCTGGTGTATTTATTACTTTTTTTCATCTCCTAAAACCTCTTTTTTCTTTGCAAGCAGAGATCTTAAAAATTATTGAAGAATGGAAACACAAAGGGACAAGTTTATCAAGCCAAATGTGCCAGAAATCTGGTGTCATTTTCACCTAAAAAAAAAGCTGTCTTTCCTGACCTGCACCATGTTTAGGTGATTTAGAAATTTTCTGCACCTTGATCCAAATGGGGTCAAATAATGCAATCAAATCTTGTTGCAGATTTCTGCCACAAAATAAGACAAAAAATTGGTGGTGTAAACTTATACTAGACAGTCGTACTATATGCACTTTAGGATAGTCTAGTCTAAGTTTGCCCTGTGTAAGAATTAGATGGTATTGATAAGTTTGCACCTATGTTTATTAGGAATCTGCAAACTTTTCATCAAAGAGTTTAAACTTAACAAATCTCTTTAAGTAAGGCTGATTTCTGTCTGGAAGGACCTTCTGCATTTTCTGCATAGCTGTAATTTGGGAAGAGGTTAATGATGATCTGTAATATGTTACCATCATCTCTAGACTAACCCTGCAGTTTCATTGTTGTCATTTTCCAGGTAGTTATTGCCCCTTTTCTGGGATAATTCATACAGTCATTTCACCAACTGGATTTCTGAAGGATGGCAGTGGACAGATAAGTTCTTGCATTTGTAGTAACTGCCCCTCAACACTCGATGTAGCGGACCCTCATCAATCCACTGACCTGCCAGTCACCTGCCACCCCGGGCACTATGTGACTACAGAAGAGCAATTAGTGTGCAAGCTCTGCCCCCCAGGTATGACGCTATAATAAGGCGTTAAATCGTCATATAACATTCTCATTATATAGTTTTGCTATTTTCCACTATACTGTAAGAGAGTGGTGGTGTTATAAGGACAATTTGTGGCAGTTATATGTCTATCTTTGGAAGCATTCCATGACTATGGCTTAAGTGTTTGCTCATTTATTGCACTATTATGTGAACATTGTATGGTACTGTTATTGAGTACCTTATGCTCCCTTTATATCCGTTATTCATGGTAAAGTTGTATTTGACACTGCTCATCCCTATTATGTTTGCTTTGTTGTTGCATATATCATATTTGCAACTGTATAGCATTATATACTGACGCACAAAAGGGTAATATTTTGAATTTTAGACTTTCAGGCTCCATATCTCGCCATCCACTACTGCTTCAAACGTGACACTACCGTCATTTTTATAGAACATTATCTTGGCTATCTCATATGTAAATTTGACTTGCAACTATTTAGCATATGATTAGTTATGCAGATTCTTGTCATGTCACAGCATTGTTACTGTTTTGCTCTTAAAAATCTAAAGTTAAATTTGCATTATTTTGTTTATGTTTTGTAAATCCACCTTTGGCTTTCACCACTGCCTGAATCCTTCAGGGCAGCTCTATCAGATTCAAGCATGTCTTCACCAAAATCTGTACCCAGGTCTTTTGTTCACGTTCCCAATCTTGGTGTATACTGGTCGCCTCACTTGGGTATGTATGGAGCTTTTTTTCAACTTTATCCACAAGTATTGGATTGGGATGAGATCTGGTGACTCTGGGGGGCCATTCCAGCACATCTACTTCATTGTCACTGAACCATTTCTTCTCCAATCTCGATGTATGCTTCGGGTCATTGTTCTGCTGAAACACTATGTCGTCCATTTCATACCCATAGTACTCGAGTATATGGAGTAACTCATCTTGTAGGATACTGACATTTAGCTCAGCCTTGAGACCACCATTGATCATGGTCAAGTATCCCTTTGGCTGTGAATCAACCCCATATCATCAGGCTTCCTCCACCAAACTGGACAGTTCCTTCAATTTTTCGATCCTTTAGCCCTTTTCCTTGTTTCTTCCAGACCCATTTGCACCTATCAGAACCTAGTCTATTGAGTTTAGTCTCATCGCTCCAAATCACCCGTTTTTAATTTTTACTTTCCACTTTCGTACGTTTTTGGAAATTCAAGCCGACGTTTCTTATGACTTTATAGAAGTCGAGGCATTTCCACCTTTTTTGGGCCACCGTTCCAGACTTGTGTAATGTGCGTCACACGGTGCAGACATGAACATCTGTGATCTCAGTATTATGAAGTATACTAGCCACCTCCACCCCCATGTTTGCCACGCCAGGACTGATAGACTTTGGGATGAGCCGACTTGTTGACTCCAATATTTTGCCTGGATGTCCGCCTTTTGGTTTCTGAATGGATGAACGGACTTCATTTTGTATTTTTCCTGCTGTCATGGCACTCTCATGATGCAATTTGGCAATTTTTCTTGGCCGAGAGACCGCTATCGATGAGCTGGATGCTGCTGATTTTCTTTTTTGGGAAATCATCTTTATGGCTGCTCCTCGATTTGACCCAGTGACCTTTCACTTTAGAATCAACCTAATAACACACTGAGCTATTAGGGTAAAGGTTATTCCACTACCAGGAGCAAAACAGTAACAATGCAGTGAGATGACGAGAATCTGCATAACTAATCATATGCTAAATAGTTGCAAGTGAAAATTATGTATGAGATAACCCAGATTATTGTCTATAAAATGATGGCAGTCTCACATTGGAAGCTGTAGTGGATGGTGAGATATGGAGCCTGAAAGTCAAAAGATCAAAACATTGTCACCCTTTTGCTCTTCAGTGCACAACATGGCACTGAAATGTATGCAGTAATGTTCAATTTTTAATATCCCTCTACTACATTGTATAAGTTTAAACACAGTGCGATTTATACTCTCTGGATTAAAGTGGAAGATAGTATATTATATGAGTGAAATTAAGGATAGACAAGAACCTGTGCAGGATGTGACCTTGGAGACTTGATACGTTGCATTATAATTGTCAGTACGATCCTGCTGTGTTAGCACCTGAAGTGGACTCACCACTAATTGTGCTACTGGCTGGTTTTTATAGCGTTTTTTGCAGATTTTTCACGTTTTTCCAGAGCATCCTAATACAATGAACATAGTGGCAAATCCGCAAATTTTCAGCTAAATTAATGAACATGCTGCGATTTTTTTCCGCGATGCGTTTTTTTTGCGGAAAAAAACGCGGCATGGGCACAAAAATTGCTGAATGCATTCTAATAATGGGTTGCTTAATGTATGCGTTTTTAAGCGTTTTTGCAGGGGAAAAATGCTAAAAAAAACACGAAAAATCCTGAACGTGGGCACATAGCCTAAGTATTATATTATACCCCAAATATTATTGTACAAAATTATGCTGAAAAGTAAAGTGTATGGATCCTGAGTTACCTTCTGTATTACACCCCAGAGTTGCACTCACTATTTTGCTGGTGCAGTCACTGTGTACATACATTACATTACTGATCCTGAGTTACGTCCTGTATTATTCTCCAGAGCTGCACTCACTATTCTGCTGGTGCAGTCACTGTGTACATACATTACATTACTAATCCTGTACTGATCCTGAGTTACAACCTGTATTACACTTCAGAGCTGCTCTCAGTATTCTGCTGACCCAGTACCTGTGTTGATACATTAGTGTTTCACTAGCAGTATAGTGAGTGCAGCTCTGCAGTATTATATGACCTCATGTAATGTAAGCAAGCAGTCAATGGAACTGTAGAAGAAATCAGAGCAAAATAGGGTCTTATCTGGTAGACATAATAAGGTTATACTCAGATTAATCTAACCTGATGTTGAAAAAGCATGGAATGCGGATATCAGCTGCAGCAGATCCACAGGTCAGCCAGTGACCAATTAGACATCATTGAAGGGGATTTTTATGGACGGTTTCTGTGCTGCTGGATGAACTCGGACGTACAGTAAATCCCGGTAGAAGAGTTGAAAACGTAGTGGTATATTCAACGCGTTTCGAAGTACAAAATTACTTCTTCCTCAGGATTGACCTCATGTAATGTATGAAGTAACTCCTTGTTTCTTATGGTATGAGAACTATTTTCCATTTAGGATATTTTTGTAATGATGGCTCCACCAAGACCCCCTGCCCGGCTGGCACTTTCTCAGACAAGGAAGGCCTCATTCAGCAGAATGACTGCATCCTCTGCCCTGCAGGTCAGCCTGGTATTTTCTGTTCAGCAGATATGAATGAACCATCTCTAATGGATTAGATAGTAATTTAGTGTTGTGTATCTGCAGGGTTCTTCTGTTTGGAGGGAATGTCTCAGCTTCCAGGAGAAGTTTATCTGTGTCCTGCAGGTTTTTACTGTCCTGTAGGCACTCGAAATTCTCATGGCTATCCATGTCCTGCTGGGACCTACAATGACCAACCTGGACAAGGACACAGGGGCAGCTGCAAGATGTGCTCCGAGGGTCTTTTTTGCCAAGAAGGTGAGGGTTCTAGGATGATCCTTTCCTGGCATGGAAGTCTGTCAGATTAGTAGGATAAATGAAAAATAATAGATGCCTATTGTTAAAAGGGTTCTCTCATCAGAGACCCCACTTCAAAATGCAACCCCTAGTTCTGCTCTCTGCACTATTTGCAAGCAGCTCAGTTTTGATCATGCAGAACTACACATCACCGTGACCCTCATCATCCAGAGTCCTGGAAAGGCAATGGAGTCCAGCTTTTTGTGCTGGACATGCAGGATGGTGATCAGGGTTTAGCTTTGTTTTCTTACAGCACTGGGGTCTGAATTTTGGCATAAAGCTTGTTTGATGTCCTCTCATCCACCAAAATACTCTAATTTGAGTTTATCAATTTTATCATATTGGTGCCGATTTTCTTATTCTTGTCTAACAATTACTTTGTAAACTTAAGGTACCGTTACACTTAAAGTTGCACCAGCGATCGCGACAACGATACGACCTTGTCAGGTTTGCTGGTACATCGCTACATGATCGCTGGTGAGCTGCCAAACAGGCAGCTTCACCAGCGATGAGCACGCAGGTTTCTAAGGTACACATCGGGTAACTAAGTGATGCGCGCCGCTTAGTAACCCGATATTTACCTTAGATACCAGCTCCCAGCGCCTGCGTAGAGCGCTGGGAGCCTCGCTGATCGTTGGCCTGCCACACGCAGCGATGCGCGCTTGCCAGCGGGAGAGCATCGATCAAAAAATGGCCCAGGACGATCCTGCACGATCAGCGATACCCGGCAGGGGGCCCGGTCACTGATGTGTGTCACACACAGCAATGTCGCTGGCAAGATCGCTGTGGCGTCACAAAATGAGCGATCTCGCTAGCGATCTTGCTGTGTGTGACAGGGCCTTTAGACTGGTGAATTTGGAAATGTGGCAAATGTGTCATGGTGCGTGATACAGGAGGATAAAATGGGGGCATCTTTAGATACTTGAAATGTTTTTGCCTCAATGATAACACAATTTGGTGTATATTCTTGTATTTTAAGCCTCAGCCATATTCATTCAAGCCCCCCTTTCCTCTTGACCACATCCGATTTCATCTGACCATGCCACTTTTACACCTGGATACACCCTTTACCATCTGTGTTCAGCAGAATAGGTTGGCAATATGTTGGCACTTTATAAGTAGCTGGCAGTGCTATCCACTCCTTACTTAGAAGTCTGAGATACAGACCTGATTTTGTTCCATGGGCCTTTCTTCTCCACAGGTTCCTCTGTCTCAGGTTTTCCTTGTACCAAAGGGAAGTTCTGCCCAGCGGGCATCAGCCGTGAACAAGATTGCCCTCCGGGGACCTTCACTCCACACAGTGGGGCCTCCAGTAAGAACATTTCTCAGATTCTTTTCATATTAATATTCAGGTTCTGAAGGTGAAATCATTTTGGGATACCTATTACGGTATGTTTCCGCATTCAGTATTTGCTGTGGATTGGACGCTGCATAAAGCCGCAGTGTCCAATCCACAGCGGCCAGATGCTACAGCATAGTGGAGGGGATTTTATGAAATCCCATCTCCACTATACGTTCAACCTGACATGCGGCGCGTCTTTCTAGGCCGCAGCATGTCTATTTATCTTGCTGAGTCACTCAGTCTGCACAAGATACAGTAAATAACACAGTCTAATGTACTGTACAGGATGCGGTGATTCCGCATGTGTTCAGTGAACACATGCGGAATCACCGCACGTACAACAGGGGTCAAGTGCCGCATCCAAAGCGCTGCCGGATAGAGCCCGTGGAAACATACCCTTATTGTTTCATTCCATTTACTAGCAGTGTTGGATATTGGCAGCATGCATCCTTATGACCATTCTTGTAAGGGAACCTGAATTTGAACACATGCCAGCCAATATATTTATCACTTTTTCCAAACCAGTCATAAAGTTATTAATCATTGTATAAAAGGGGATGTCTAGGGTTTGAAAAATATGCTTGTGTCTGTCCAAAAGATAGCTGTACCCCTAATAAAAAAAAAAAGGCTGTGCCTGTAATTGAAACTCTGCTTCATTAAAGTGAGTGGGACTAAGCGGCAATACTATGTAGTGCACATCCATGTCGTTAGGTGTGAAGAAATGCTGCAGAATAAGAAACTTTAAGAAATAGAAATGAAATCCCAGGCAAAGATTTCACAGCAGACTTAAGTTTCATGAAGTGCTGTTCAAGCTCTTTTCTCTGGTGATTAATCACCAAGAAATGGGCTAAGTCAAGACTGCAGTTGCAGTGGTCGTCTGAAAATATTAGTACAGTAGATGAAAGACACATCATGTTACTACCTTTTGAAATTGTAAGATTTCCAGCAGTGCCATCAGCTCAGACCTGGCAGCAACCATTGGGACTCAGCTAAATCCATCTACTGTTTGGAGAAGTGTTGTCAGAAGTGATTTTAATGGAAAAATTGTGGCCAAAAAGCATACAACACAGGAACCAGGGTGCAAATAAATGGCAGCAAGTGCTTTGGTCTGAGGAATCAAAATGTGAAATAGTTGCTGTAACAAGCAGTTTGTTCCTTAAGGGCTGGAGAGTAGCACAATAATGAGGGTCTGCAGGAACAATGACGCATGGTGGAGGGTCCTTCAATTTTGGCGCTGCATTTCAGCAAATTGGTCAGGATTAATGGTGTCCATGGTGATACTTCCTCATGAAGTGATACCATCAGGATGCGTCTGATCGGCTCAAAATTTATTCTGCAGCCGGACAACAAAAGGAGAATGAGGAGTCCTGGGGGTGATAATCCGCCCCCACAGAGTACTGATCTCACATCATGCCATCTGTCTAGGATCACATGAAGTGACATTGGGTGCAGTAGTTCAGTGCAGGATGTGCTGTGAATGTTTTTATAATAATTTGGGAAAGTTCTGAAATGTCCTATAAATGTCTGTTCTGTTCCTGATGTCAGGATCTTGGCTTTTAGTTGAGATGAATCTGTGCTGCACTTTATGCACATGTTCAGTAGTGAGTCGGTGATGAGGAGTCGGAGTCTGAGTTGGTGGTTTGGCTTACTGACTCCACAACCCTGCCAGGAACAATTGAAGTTTGAAATCAATATCTGTAACAAAATATTGATTTGCTTTACATTTCTCTTTTGTTCATTCACTTACTTTATTTTTACAAGTTAAAAAAATGTAATTAACACTTCTAGTTTTGAAAGCATTCCTATTGTGCAGCATTTTTTTTCACACCAGCCTAAAACTGTTCCATAGTAGATAGGGAGACATAAGGAAGCTACAAATGTTTTAAGTTTTGTAGCTCATTAAGTATGTGATCATTAAAACCTGCATGTGAAATGTCTTATGTAGGTCCCCAATGCTATCGGAAAGAATTATTAACACCTGCAGATCGCACAAATAATGCCATGTAGCAGCTTCCATACTGCTCTACTTTCTCTATAGAAGAATTTTAATGTCGATAAAATACACCAAAAATATAAAATGCTGTAAATGAGGAAGAAACTTATGACATGACAATAGGGCATGAGTGCCATCTGGTGGCATATAGGTGTATTACAGGCTAGCCAAATCTATTAGCAGCTTCAACATCTATTCATTGATTAGGTAGTATTGAGCAAATTTGTGAAATTTAGGGAATTCTAGCTTAATAAAGCAGAATGCTATGTTTAGGGAAAAGCATAGAAAAATAACATGCTTACTGATGCATGGAAAGGTACAATTGTAATTGAAAAATGTTGATTTAACTTGCCCTTTTATTATGTGTTCAGGATTCTCATCTCTTTTCCTGATTTTGTGTGATTACAAAGGGTATCACTCACTCTATATAAAACACAGACAACCCTCTGATCTAAATGGTCACCATGTAATGCTACATTTAACCTCTGGTGGCGCTATTGGGAAATTAAGCAATTACACGCATTGTCGAGGAGTCCAATTTTTTCTGCAGTACTTAAGGTATAGAAAAAAAGGGTTCTATGTATGTGTGGCATGTGTGTGTGGTGCACGGGTCCTGTGTGTGTGTGGTGCATGGGTCCTGTGTGTGTGTGTGTGTGTGTGTGTTGCGCACAGGTCCTGTATGTGTGTGTGTGGTGCACAGCTCCTGTGTGTGTTGCGCACAGGTCCTGTGTGTGTCTGTGACGCACAGGTCCTGTGTGTGTGTGGCGCAACAGGTCCAGTGTGTGTGTGTCTCACACAAAACTGTGTGTTGCGCATAGGTCCTGTGTGTGTGTGTCGCACAGGTCCTGTGTGTGTGTGTCGCATAGGTCCTGTGTGTGTGTGTGTGTGTGGCGCACAGGTCCTGTGTGTATGTGTGTGGCGCACAGGTCCTGTGTGTATGTGTGTGGCGCACAGGTCCTGTGTTTGTGGCGCACAGGTACTGTGTTTTTGGCGCACAGATCCTGTGTCTTTGGCGCACAGATCCTGTGTCTGTGCCACTCAGGGCCTGTGTGTGTTGCAAAGGTCCTGTGTATGTGTCCATAGGTCCTGTGTGTGTGTTTGTGGCACACAGGTCCTGTGTGTGCGTGTCTGTGTGGCACACGGGTCCTGTGTGTGTGGTGGTGCACGGGTGCTGTGTGTGTGGTTGTGCACAGGTCCTGTGTGTATGTGTGTGGCGCACAGGTCCTGTGTTTGTGGCGCACAGATCCTGTATATGTGTGTGTGTGTGTGTCTGTGACACACAGGTCCTGTGTGTGTCGCATAGGTCCTATGTGTGTGTGTGTGGCGCACAGGTCCTGTGTGTGTGTGTGGTACACAGGTCCTGTGCAGAGATGATCGACTTTGCCTTTTTTTGGGTCAAGTCGGGTTTCATGAAACCCGACTTTCGCAAAAGTCGGGTCGAACGAAATCGGCTGATTATCGTGAAAAGTCGAAGGCCGACTGAAGCATGAAACCCAATGCAAGTCAATGGGGAAGAAAAGTCAGCAGTGAGTGGAGGACAGGAAACACACCTACAGTGCCCATTTTAATGCCCAAAACATCAATTCTTATTACTTAAGCTTGTCAACCTTAATTTACTTTATAATAATAGTTAGGCATTGAAAACTGGGGGTTATTTGGCTAAAGTTGTTGGGGGGGGGTAGGGCTGGCTCCAGATTTTCGTGGGCCCAGGGCCAAAGAGTGTCAATGTGCTCCTTTAACACATGCCACAATTCATGATCCTCTGATACGGCAGAGAAATAGCGGTATAGTACAATGAAAAATACTGCACTTCTTACATCACATGACTGATACCCATTTTAAATTCTCCAATGCTCCAAAAACGGACAGTATATTACTCCATACAGTATTATGGCCACTGCATAGTGCGCCGTACAGAGTAATGAGGCCCATATATTTCTCCATACAGAATCATTGGTCCCATATAATGTTCGATACAGTATATTGTGGTGCCCCTGAGGCTTCAGTCGCCACAGAGGTACTGCACCTTCTCCTAAGGTGTAGTGCCCCACCATCCAGGTAAGGTGGGAACTCCTGACCACGCTCCACACCTGCATTCCACAAACAGGATAGTTCAGTGGGGCCACGTAACAGCTTCATGCTGGGGGTTAGCAGAGCACCCCTCGTGGAACCCTGCTTCGTAACACGAGATGTGCTGGGAGGCGGGTGGAGAGAGATGATACAAAAGAGTGGGAAGAGTGAAAGTTATTAGTTAGTTGGTTAGAGGAGAGAGAAGATGGGTGTCTGAGGGACATGCTGCAGCAGGTCCCAGTGATCTGGCTGCTGGCACGAGAAAGACCAGAGAAAGAGACAGATAAGATTGATAACCTAACCTTCCATAAGAGAGAGAGAACAGATCGGAGCGAAGGAGAATAGAAGGACGGTGGGAAGCAGGTTGAGAAAGAGAGAGAACCCTTCCAGTCCAGAGAGCGCAAAGGCCGGGGCCCGGTCCCCGAGGTTGATTGGATCTTTATGTCCGGCAACAGACACCGGAGGAGTAGTGAGCCGCTAACGCCTTGCTCCCATCATAGACTTGGGACACAACAGCAACTGAATAGAGAGCCGGGACGCAGAGTGGAGTCCCCGAAGCAGGCTACAGCTGTCTGTCATACAAGTAAAGACTAGGAACACCTAGAGAGAGGCATTCCAGGGTAACTACTGGAGTGCTTCGCACCTAAAGGCGCATTGGAGGAGTCGTTCAGTATGGTACATGTTGGCGGAGTGTGGAAGGGAGAATCCTATCCTGCCTGGAGGTTGGCTGGAGCCCTGACCTGGAGAACACAGTATGGAGGCAGGCAGTTGTGTGAACTGCAAACAGTGAGTAAGGCTTTGGAACCGCATACTCTGGTGTCCTCCAGTCATTCCAGCACCACTACACCTGGGTACCAGCCTCAATACCATTCTGTGCCTCTCCTCATCCATTGCACCTACACTGCCCTGGGACTACAGCTCCACCTGTGGGGAGCTATACCATCTCTGCTGCACCACACCATCGGTCACAGCGGATCTGTATGCAGCGTTGGCTTACCATCTTACTTGCCAAACACCACGGGTGGCATCACGAACTATTCATATAAACTTTAACACCATTAACATCACCACCATTGATATTGGGGGCCCAGGGCCACGGATCGGGTCACCGCTGCTGTGACACATTCTCGCCTTGACACCGGCCCGGTACCGAGTACCCCCGCTGCCCTGGGTGTACGAGGGCGACCCAATATGATGAGCTCCACATAATGCTACAGTATAAGTTGGTCCCCATGGATGAAGCTCCACTGTCTTATGGGCCCAAATAATGCTCCATATTTAATGGGCCCCATTTCTAATGCTCCAGTGTATAATGGGACCTGTAAATGCTGCTCCAGTGTCTGATGTCCCCAATTTGGAAAGCTCCAGCATATGATGGGCCTCACGGATGATGCTCTAGTGTACGATTGATCCAAATAATGCTCCATATGTAATCTGCCCCATTTACAATGCTCCAGTATATGGTGGGCCCCATGGATGATGCTCCAGTGTCTTATGGGCTCAAATAATGCTCCATATATAATGGGCCCCATTTCTAATGCTCCAGTGTATAATTGCCCTGTAAATGCTGCTCCAGTGTCTTATGTCCACCTTTGGAATGCTCCAGTGTATGGTGGGCCCCATATATCATTCTCCAGAGTATAGTGCTCCCCAACAATTGCTCCCAACCTTTAAAACAATTAAATAAGTCTCTGTGGCGCCCCTGAAGGTTCAGTTGCCACAGAGGTACTGCACCTCCTCCTGAGGTGTGGTGCCCCACCATCCAGGTGAGTTGGAGGCTCCTAACCACGCTCCAACACTCGCATCCCACACAACATGGTAGCTCAGCAAAGCCACATTGCAGCTCCCTGCTTGGAGTGTAGCAGAGCACTTTTGGTGGCTCCCTGCTTGGAACACGAAACGTGCTGGGAGGCGGGTGGAGTTAGAATACATAAAAGAGTGGGAAGGTTTAGGAGTTGAGTTCAGTCGGTTGACTGGAGAGAGTGAGGAGAGAAGATCACTGGGAGAGGGATGGAGGAAGGAGGTACTGCAGTAGACCTCAGTGACCTGGGTCTGCTGGCACGGGAAAGAAAAGAAGGAGAAAGACATTGAACAGAAACCTGATCTTCCATAACTAGTATGGAACGTAGGAGTAAAAAGGAACAGAGGACATGGGTTAGGAGAGAACCCTGCCTAGAAGTTCTAAGCGCAAGGCCGGAGCCCCGTCCCCGAGGTTGTATGGACACTAATGGTTCTGCAGCAGACACCGGTGGAGTAGTGGGCTGTAAATGCACTACTCCCATCTAAGACTTGGGGGCACAACAGCAACATTGATAGTGAGCTGGGAGTCAGGAGTAAGGAGTCCCCGAAGCAGGCTACAGCTGTCTGCCGTACAAGTAGCGTTCTTGGGAACATCTGTCAGGAGGCACTCCAGTGTAACTCAGTACTGGGAGTACTTCACACTTAAAGGCGCTATAAGAGGAGACGTTCAGAGAGGTACATGTTGGCGGAGCGTTGGAAGGGAGCATTCCATCTGACCTGGAGGTTGATTGAGCCTCTGACCTGGAGGACACAGTACGGAGGCAGGCACCTGTGTGTACTACAGACTGTGAGTAAAGCTTTGAAACTACAAGCCCTGGTGTCCTCCATTGATTCTTGCACCAACACACCCAGCACTGCTACATCTGGGTACCAGCTACTGCACTGCTTGTGCCTCTCCTCTACCCCTACATCTACACTGCCCTGGGGCTACAGCTTCACCTGTGGGGAGCTTCACCATCTTGGCTGCAACACACCACCAGTCCCAGAGGATCTGCATGCAGCGTCGGCTAACAGCTCCCTTGCCGAACACCACAGGTGGCGTCACGAACTATTCATCAATTCTATTTCATTGTTCTTTCACCCCCTTTTTGCAATGGAGCGCCAGGGCCACGGACCGGGTCACAGCTTCCGTGACAACTCCCATTGAGATCAATGGGCCCGGTGCCGAGTACCCCGATAACCCTGGCTGGGCGCCCCATCTCCTCGCTAGGGAATCCCTGTACTCTGGACTCCTCGTCGTCCCCATCTTCCATCTCTCTGCACTTGGACTGTTTAGGCAGAGGGTGTACAGACATGATGTCATCGCGCTCTCTGACCAGAATGTCACTGTCAGGAAACGCGGAAGATGTCACGGCGGTGGAGCAGGGAGAGGTAAGTATTTCAACTTTGCAAGTGCTGTGATCCTGAGCAAGCAGGGGGGACCCACTCGTTGGCGACGGCACTGGCACAGGGCCCCTCATAGTACGGCGGTGTGTCTGACGGCGGGTGGGCCCTCCCACCGGCAGAGACCTCCCACCGGCAGAGACCTCCCACCGGCAGAGACACTTTTGCGTACTATGAGGGGCCCTGTGCCAGTGCCGTCGCCCATGAGTATGCCCCCCACCTGCTCAAGGAACCTGTACTTTCATCTGCACCTTCCTCTTTGTCACTGTGTAATGTGATATAGTATGCGGGAAGGAGAACCTGAGTTTCATCAGGGTCAGATTCTGGCTGTGTAGAGTGCGAGGGGAATGTAGTGGTCTGGGTCAATGTACCAGCAGAATCATCTAGCAGTGGCTAGGCATCAGTGCACTTGTGGTGCCTCCAGGAGTACGGTCGCCACAGTGGCATTACCTTTCTCCTAGGGAGTGTGATGTCATGCTTGGGAGCAACGAAGGATCTCTCTACCAGTTAAACCAACAGACAACAAAGTTCCCACTCCAGGCCAGCAGGGAGAGCTCTGAACCTAACTGCTGAGGAGCTGCTCTCTGTGGTCGGGAGGAGGGAAGTTAGGGCAGTCTGTGAAGGGAAGGGGAAGTGTGTAGACGTGAGAAGGGGAGCTGGAGGATGAGCAGAGTTAAGGCTCACTCCTAGCTGGAGCGCATGGTCTGGATTCCGGTCTCCGAGTTTGTAGGGACACTGACGGTCCTGCAGCAGAAACCGGAGGAAGTAGCAGCTGTAAATGCTCTATTCCCAACTAAGGCTCGGAGGCCCCAGCAGCGACGCGTGTGAGCCAGAAGGAAAAGACTACGGCTGCCTGCCATACGAGAAAATTCCAAAAGAGAGTCAACAGGGGGAACTTCAGTGAACTCAGCACTGCAAGTACCTCAGATAAGCGCTAGAACGGAGGCCACACTACCTATCTGCAGAGAGAGAATTCCTAATTTTTTTACAGACTGACCAACTCCTTCTCCATCTGTACTCTGGGTCCTGGAAGGCACTTACCAAGTACAGGTAAAGGAACTGCACGACTGTGTCTGTCATCTTTCTCCTGCGCCTGGCGCACGGCTCTGCTATATCCTGCACTGCACAGCATCTACCAACTCTTTCATCTGCCCTGCGACTAAGTCCCTACCTGTGCAGGGCTTCTACATCTTAGCTGCACCACAACATCTGTCCCAGAGAAGCAACACTGCAGCACTGGTCAATCTGATCAGAAACCACAGGTGGCGTCACGTATCATTCACCTATAAACATTATTCACCCCTTTGCATGGACGCCCAGGGCCACGGACCGGGTCACCACCTCCGTGACACATCCCTCTGAGACACCGGCCCGGTACCGATGAACCCCAATGCCCTGGCTGGCGACCCACACTCCATGTCAGTTTCATCTTGGACTGGGGAATTCACGATTTGACTTGATAACCCGAATAATTTTATTAATATTAATTGTATCAGAATTGTATATTGAGCAGAATTAAGTATGCTGACATCCCTCTATAGATCATTTGAACCCGAGTACAGCCCCTTCTGTATATCGTATGAACCTCGCTACAGCCCCTTATATGCGGCATGAGCCCCACACAGCCTCCCCCATATGCGGTATGAGCCCCCACACAGCCTCTATATGCACTGCATGACTGAGCCCCACACAGCCTCCCTATATACACTGCATGAGCCCCACACAGCCTCCCTATATGCACTGCATGTTGCCCCATAGCCTCCCCATGTGCAGCATGTCGCCCCCATATGCAACACCATGTGCCACATGTCACCCCCCCACGCGCAGCACCATGTCACCCCCCATGTGCCGCACCATGTCACCCCCCCATGTGCAGCACCTTGTGCAGCACCATGTCACCCTTTCATGTGCAGCACCATGTCACCCCTTCATGTGCAGAATCATGTGCAACACCATGTCACCCCCCATGTGCAGCACCATGTCACCCCCTCATGTGCAGCACGTTACCCCCATGTCCTGCACCATGTCACCCCCCATGTGCAGCACCATGTTGTCACCCCCATAGCCTCCCCATGCCCACCCAAATAGCCCATACAAATAAGAAAAAAAAACACCACATACTCACCTCGTCCCGTTCCCTGGCGCTGTACTTGTCTCCCTGCCTCCAGTGTGCAGACTCTCCAAAGTAAACAGCTGACACGATGACGTCATTTCATCGCGTCAGCTGTTTCACATGCTGATTGGTGGAGTCAGCAGTGACGCGGCACACAAGGAAACAGCGAGCGGCCGGGCGGGCATCGTGAGGCCCATGTACAACTGATTTCCAGCCCCACGGCTGTCTTGGTCCGCAGGCCAGACTGAGACAGCCAGAGGGCTGGATGTGGCCCGTGGGCCGCACTTAGCCCAGGTCTGAAGGATCTACTAGCTACAATAGATGTGGGAGATGCAATCGCACCCGGGCCCTGGAGTCTAAGGAGCCCAAAAAGTCCATTTAGTATATATGAAAAGACCAATACTATGAAAGATTTGCAATAATTGGGGGCTCTGTTGGGACTTTTGCATTGAGGCCCATGAGCTTCAAGTTATACAACTGATGAAGAAGATACACGGAGATGCATACACCGAGCGGGCAATGTGACTTATTGCTTTGCTTTTAATACATTCAAATAAAAAATCAATCAAAAAGGAAAAAGGTAACAATCTTCAATTAAAAATGCATAATGGCTCAGTGGTTAGCATTATTTTCTTGTATTACTATGGTCCTGGGTATGTACCCAGCCAAGGACAGCTTCATGTACAGTGGGGAAAAAAAGTATTTAATCAGCCACCATTTGTGCAATTTCTCCCACTTAAAAAGATGAGAGGCCTGTAATTGACATCATAGGTAGACCACAGCTATGAGAGTCAAAATGAGAAATAAAATCCGAAAAATCACCTTGTCTGATTTAGCAAGATTTATTTTGCAAATTATGGTGGAAAATAAGTATTTGGTCATTAACAAAAGTTCATATCAATATTTTGTTATATATCCTTTTTGGCAGTGACAGAGGTCAAATGTTTTCTGTAAGTCTTCACAAGGTTGGCATACACTGTTGGTGGTATGTTGGCTCACTCCTCGATGCAGATCTCCTCTAGAGCAGTGATGTTTTGGGCCTGTCGCTGGGCAACACAGACTTTCAAATCCCTCCAAAGGTTTTCTATGGCGTTGAGATCTGGAGACTGGCTAGGCCACTCCAGGACCTTCATATGCTTTTTACGAAGCCACTTCTGGTCCCTTTGCAGAGAAACAGCCCCAATGCATGATGTTGCCACCCCCATGCTTCACAGTAGGTATGGTGTTCTTTGGATGCAACTCAGCTTTCTGTCTCTTCAAAAACACAAGTTTTGTTTCTACCAAACAGTTCCACTTTGATTCCATCAGACCATATGACATTCTCCCAATACTCTTCTGTACAATCCAAATGCTCTCTGGCAAACTTCAGAAGGGCCTGGACATGTACTGGCTTAAACAGGGGGACATGTCTGGGACTGCAGGATCTGAGTCCCTGGAGGCATAGTGTGTTACTGATGGTAGCCTTTGTTATGGTGGTCCCAGCTCTATGCTGGTCATTCACTATGTCCCCACGTGTGGTTCTGAGATTTTTGCTCAACATTGTTGTGATCATTTTGAGAGATCTTGCATGGAGCCCCAGATCAAGGGAGACTATCTGTGGTCTTGTATGTCTTCCATTTTCTTATTATTGCTCCCACAGTTGATTTCATCACACCAAGCTGCTTGCCTATTGCAGATTCAGTCTTCCCAGCCTAGTGCAGGGCTACAATTTTGTTTCTGGTGTCTTTCAACAGCTCTTTGGTCTTCACCATAGTGGAGTTTGGAGTGTGACTGTTGGAGGTTGTGGACAGGTGTCTTTTATACTGATAACAAGTTAATGAGTGGAGGACAGAGGAGCCTCTTAAAGAAGAAGTTACAGGTCTATGAGAGCCAGAAATCTTGCATGTTTTTAGGTGACCAAATACTTATTTTCCTCCATAATTTGCAAAATAAACCTTGCCAAATCAGACAAGGTGATTTCTGGATTTGTTTTCTCATTTTGACTATCATAATTGTGTTCTACCTATGATGTCAATTACAGGCCTCTCTCATCTTTTTAAGTGGGAGAACTTGCACAACTGGTGGCGTGGCTGACTAAATACTTTTTTTCCCACTGTATACTTTGTGTGGGTTTCCTCTGGGTGCAGTTGCACCTCTGTGTCCATTATCACTATGCCCTTTGCACCACACACAAGCAACGTCATAAATAAGTTAAAAAAGCTGTAACTTCTAATATGCATTGTTTCAGTCCCTTATATTGTATGCTCAATGTTTGACGTCAGTGAGTGAAACATCACATGGTGATCTAATACTGAGAGGTTACTACACGGGTTACAGCCTAGACAGCCCTCTAGAGCATTGGTCCCCAACCTTTTTTGCACCAGGGAGCGGTTTCAAGCAAGACCATTCTTCCGTGGCCGGGCAGGGCTGGGATGGAGGTGTGGCAGGGGCGGGGATTTGGTCATAAGGGGGCAGGGCTATGGATGGGATTGTAGTTTAATAGTGCATACTTATCATTTAATTATAACATTTATAATGTGAATATGACTCAACTCACCATAGGTTTTGCGTGAGTGGGAGTACCGGGCTTGTTTCTGTCAGGAACACCGCACTGCACTTGCTCACTGAGCCAGTGCACGTGTCCTGAGTACAAAAACAGTGCTCAAAGATACCTGTGGAGCAGGGCAGCAGCGGTGACGATGCGCGCTTCAGACTATCAGGACCTGAAGCACGTGACTGCTGGGGTCGTGACCTAAGCTCCACAGAGCTAGGAGCTGCAGGGAAACTCCTAGAAAGGTAATTACGGGAAAAGTTACCAAGGGGCATAGACAGGGACGTAAACCAGATCAAGCTCGGTCAAAGCACGAGATAGCAGGACAGTACCAAAGGGTTAGACAGAGCGAATAGTCAGGACGTAGCAATAGATCAGAAAACCAGACGGGCAATGGACGGTACAATAGGGACAAACTGTAACGGAGTAACAATAGCCAAGCCAGGAGGTCAGAACCGGAGAAGACAATAGTACCAAAACGAGAGACAGAGTACAGAGTGAGGGGACAGACAGGGTTATACACGGGAATCAAACAAGCAATGCAGTATACACGCACACCAGGGGGGTCAGACACACAGCCAGAATAACAGTATAGCTGACAGAGAATTCTAGTCTGGAGTGAGTATAAATTCCCCTCCCAGATCCAAAGAGAGGCCAGCAAAAGGTAACTCTGTGAGAACAGGACATTAACCATGTCCTAACCATGACAGTTTCCCTGTATCAATGGGAGCACTGGGCTTGTTTTCCTGCAACAAGAAGGGGTGATGGGAGACAGCGACACCCTTGTATGCATGGCTTCACTCCCACCCTTGTATGCATGGCTTTGCTCCCACCCTTGTATGCATGGCTCCGCTCCCACCCTTGTATGCATGGCTCCGCTCCCACCCTTGTATGCATGGCTCCGCTCCCACCCTTGTATGCATGGCTCCGCTCCCACCCTTGTATGCATGGCTCCGCTCCCACCCTTGTATACACGGCTCTGCTCCTACCCTTGTATACATGGCTCCGCTTCCACCCTTGTATACATGGCTCTGCTCCCACCCTTGTTTGCATGGCTGGGCTCCCCGTCCTCCCCCATCATACTTACCCACACACCATCGCTGAACTTCCCTGCATCTCTATCCTGGCGCGACAGCTTCTTCCTGTGCGGAGCGGTCACGTAGTACCGCTCATTAAGGTCATGAATATGGACGCCACGCCTATGGGAGTGGAGTCGCTCCATATTCATGACCTTAATGAGCGGTACTACGTGACCGCTCAGCACTGGATGAAGCTGCCACGCCCGACAGGGATGCAGGAACTGAGGGTGAATATCGATGTCTTCTGGAAGCCGGCGGTTGCAGCTGTCACTACAGTGCTACAGCTGCCGGCTCCCCTTGTGTCCAGCATTATGAGCCGTGGCTCCGGACTGGCAACAGAACTGCAACGGCCCGGTTCTAGGCCGCGGACCGGTGGTTGGAGACCCCTGCTCTAGAGAAAGTGTTATATACTCCAGGCTCTAGTTAGAAGAGAGATTAAAGCTTCGTCTTTCATTTTCTAGACTAGATGCAGTACAATAGTCACAAACCCTCAACTGTGCGATGTATGAAAGCTGTGCAGGATTTCGGCTTCTGGATTAAATTGTCATTTAGCCTTCCAATGATAGAAAGAAGAGATAGTGAGATACTGAAATCTTAAATAGATTGGAAAGTGGATGGTTAAATCATAATGGATTGTCTTTTGTGTTGTTGGACAGTTGTTTCAATACTAAGGGGAGAATCCGCATCTAAGGCTGACGACAGGCGCAGCTTCAATTATACGTTGTACGGTAGAGCCCAGTGTTCATGTTGGGGACACTCATTTGGCAGCCTATTAACCAGGTCCGGCACGGGTTTTTCAACATAAATCAGTCCATGTGGTTTATTATGCAGCGTAAACCATAAACAGCAACAGGCTTGTATCAAACAGCATAATGTTCATGAAAGAGCTCCGCTCTGTTAAACCTGTGGTCACACAGGCTGTGCTATGTCAGGTATGCAGGCTCTTGCCTAAAACACAGTTAGTTCTCCCTGTCTGGGATTACCTTCTTAGTTGATTTCTCTTTCAGGACGTCCATTCCTTCCTGGGGACTGTCCCACATAAACAGGCCAATATACACAGGCCTTACCAGGTCTGCGGCCTCAGCATGTGCTGTTCAGGAGGGCAGCAGACCCTCTAGCACGTCGGCCTTCCGGGACCTTCCATACGTGCTCCAATCATATCCAGGCACTCCCTCATGTGACCTACTCTGGTCACCTTATATGGTCCGTAGCCACGCCCACCGGATTACATGGCTATGACCTCATTGCAGGTCCTATCTCAAACACCCAGCCATACACACATATATACATGCTTACTATGGGCGTTTAGCCACACGCCCCTGGGTGGGTTTGTAGGTGACTGGTCCCAACCGTCTCACCAGCCACCTGGAAGCTTCTCCCTGATACAGTGTTATAAAACCTCAGTAGTACCTCTGCTGATTAGCACATGTTCAAGCTGCCATCCCAGGGCCACCCACTCTGGGATACATAACTGTCATTTACCATCCTGGCATTCATCCTATATCCATTACCACAATGGATATACCTGTGTTCATGACCCATACAGCGCCCCCTAGCTGTCACAGCGGTCACTGCACCACAGCATCTTTGTATTATCACCCCGGGGTAAAAATAGAGTTCATATTTCATCAGCCGCAAACTTTGTGCTGAGCTTTCCTTTAGGACTTTTTTTGGTGTCATATATAAAAGCTTTACACACAGTTGGCCAGAAGAAGGAATAATGTCCAAACTGTGTGGCAGAACATGAGACACCATTTATAAGACCGGACACCAGCATGAGCATCCGGACCCGCTACTTGTGATGGACACGTCCTTGCGCCAGTTATAGAGTTATTGTATATAAGTTGTCTGACTTCTGCCACATCACTTACATAACTGCTACATGATTGATGTTTGCGTCTTTCTAATACCTTTTTATGATCAGGTTTTATGGGGTCACATTTCTTATTGAATGTTGTAGCAGACCACACAGCTCTCCATAGTAAGGGGCCTTATGTCTTTTATTAGGATTTCCAGGGTTGGGCTCCCAAGTTTCATGTAAACACATGTGTCTTTCAGTCTTTGCCACCATCTCTCGTGACCTCGCTATGCACATGTGCGCTGGCTGTATGATTTTATTTATCATCTTTACGTTTTCTCTGAAGGAATAGAAGAATGCAGCCTGTGCCCTGCAGGATTTTACTGCCTGTCAAACACCACCTACCCCATTCCATGTCCTCCGGGTGCCTACAACCAATTGGAAGGACAAGATGAAGCTGGAGACTGCACACCATGTTCAGCAGGAAGCGCCTGCAGTCGTTCAGGACTGACTCAGCCAGACACAGACTGCTCTCCTGGGTGGGTAAGACTCCTTGGGTGATCAGCATATTGCAGACTGCCAGAGCTTTAGTAATGTGATTTGTTGGGTCAGGTATGTATGCCCAGTGGGATCCCGATCTGCAACATCATCCGAAAATGCCTGTCCGGCCGGGACCTACAGTGACCGCCAGAGCCTCTTCGACAAATCCCAATGTGAGATCTGTCCTACCAGATTTTTCTGTGGAACAGGTACATCTTCTGTGTAAAAGTATTGGGGTCCATGCTGCACTCTAGGATGTTCTCGGTTACTAAAATACAGTGGGGAAAAAAGTATTTAGTCAGCCACCAATTGTGCAATTTCTCCCACTTAAAAATATGAGAGAGTCCTGTAATTGTACAAACAGTACAAACTTATTACCCTCACCCACAAAGTTCTCCATGGCTCAGCACCACCCTACATCTCCTGGCTTGTTTCAGTATACCACCCTACCCGCGCCATCGATTCTGCTGATGACCTGAGGTTGGCATCCTCAATAATCAGATCCTCCCACTCCAGTCTCCAAAACTATACACGTGCTGCGCCAATTCTTTGGAATGCACTTCCCAGGTCAATACGATTAGTCCCCAATCCCTACAATTTTAAGCATGCCCTAAAAACGCATTTATTCAGACTGGCCTACAGCCTCAACACATTAACCTAATCTATCCCTGTGTGGCACAGTCAAAAGTTTTACCATAACCAGGTTCCCCGCATCATGTTCCCACATGCTTTATGCATCTATTAGCCCTGTGTCTGTACTGTTACACACTTAACATTACGTCTGGTCCATACAATCAGGGCAACTGTTACCACCCACCTTTCGTGTCTACCTTTTTCCTCATAGATTGTAAACTTGCGAGCAGGGTCCCCATTCCTCTTGGTATCTGTTATGATCTATGTGATTATTGTTATACTGTAATGTCTGTCGTCTGTACAAGTCCCCTCTGAAATGTAAAGTGCTGCGGAAGCATTTTTTTCGCATTTTTTAAGCATTTTTACCGACAAAAACGCTTAAAAATCGCTTACAAGAAGCATCCCATTCATTTTAATGAATTCTGCATATTGATGCATTTTTTTCCGCAAAAAAAACGCATTGCGGTAAAAAACGCAGCATGCTCATTAATTTCAAGGAAAAATCCACATTTCTGACTATATTCTGAGACTGGGGATGCTCCGGAAAAAAACGCATAAAAAAAAACGTGCAAAAAATGCGCGGAAAACGCTCGTTTCCTGGGAAGGAGTCCGGTTTTTACTCAGGAATTTTCTGCATACGTGGGTACATAGCCTTGAGAGTCAAAATGAGAAATCAAATCCAGAAAAATCACCTTGTCTGATTTGGCAAGATTTATTTTGCAAATTATGGTGGAAAATAAATATTTGGCCATTAACAAACGTTCATCTCAATATTTTGTTATATATCCTTTGTTGGCAGTGACAGAGGTCAAACGTTTTCTGTAAGATTTCACAAGGTTGGCACATACTGTTGGCCGTATGTTGGCCCATTCCTCCATGCAGATTTCCTCTAGAGCAGTGATGTTTTGGGCCTGTCGCTGCGCAACCTAGACTTTCAAATCCCTCCAAAGGTTTTCTATGCGGTTGAGATCTGGAGACTGGCTAGGCCACTGTCATGCTGCTGCGATGCAGGTAGGCGCAGGCTCCACAAGATGGCAGTAGAGTGGAAGCAGGACTGCACCTAAACAGAGTTGGCCTCCAGTGCAGCAGCAAGACTACTACAGGTGGCAGTAGAGGAGTCAAACTAGCCGGGTCAAATCCTAGACTGGACCACAGTACCAAAGGAATAAGCAAACTCACGGTCAGGGACAAGCCAGAGAATCAGCAGCGGTTGGAAGCGGATAAGACAAAGACAAAAGACAGAAGCAGGTCAGGATTCAAGCCAAGTCAAAACCATGGAGTCAGCAAACTAAAGGGAAACACTGACACAGGACGGGAATAGGGGAAAACAGAGACATGGGATCAGATAGCAAATGTAGCAGAACAATCAGAGTCAGCTACAGCAGCCCTAGGCAGGAACTATAACTGACATCACCTGCAGGAAGCAGCAGTGATAAATAGGAAACCTGAACCCAGACAGAGGTTGAGAAAGGTTAACCCCTTCATGATCAGACCGGGGAAAAGGGAAAACAGGACTCCAACCCCAGTCTGGATCATGACAGCCACTCCAGGACCTTCATATGCTTCTTATGAAGTTACTCCTTCGTTGCCCTGGTGGTGTGCTTGGGATCATTATCATGCTGAAAGACCCATCCACATTTTATGTTCAATGCCCTTGCTGATGGAAGGAGGTTTGCACTCAAAATCTCATAATACATGGCCCCATTCATTCTTTCATGTAAATGGATCAGTCGTCCTGGTTCCTTTGCAGAGAAGCAGCCCCAAAGCATGATGTTGCCACCCCCATGCTTCACAGTAGGTATGGTGTTCTTTGGATGCAACTCAGCATTCTGTCTCCTCCAAACACGACGACTTTTATGTCTACCAAACAGTTCTACTTTGGTTTCATCAGATCATATGACATTCTCCCAATACTCTTCTGGATAATCCAAATGCTCTCTAGCAAACTTCAGACGGGCCCGGACATGTATTGGCTTAAGCAGGGGGACATGTGTTGCACTGCAGGATCTGAGTCCCTGGCTGCGTACTGTGTTACTGATGGTAGCCTTTGTTGTGGTGGTCCCAGCTCTATGCAAGTCATTCACTAAGTCCCATTGTGTGGTTCTGGGATTTTTGCTCACTGTTCTTGTGATCATTTTGACCCCACGGGGTGAAAACTTGCGTGGAGGTCAGATCGAGGGAGATTATCAGTGGTCTTGTATGTCTTCCATTTTCTTATTATTGCGCCCACAGTTGATTTCATCACACCAAGCTGCTTGCCTATTGCAGATTCAGTCTTCCCAGCCTAGTGCAGGGATACAATTTTGTTTCTGGTGTCTTTTGACAGTTATTTGGTCTTCACTAGTGTTGAGCGACTTTTGGTTTTTTAGGGTCGAGTTTCGTTTCATGAAACCCGACTTTTCCAAAAGTCGGGTCGAGCAAAATCGGCCGACTATAGGGAAAAGTCGGGGTCGTCACGAAACACGAAACCCAATGTAAGTCAATGGAGAATTAAAGTCGGCAGTGAGAGGAGGACAGGAAACACACCAGCATTTGAATGCCAAAAGCATAAATTCTTGTTACTGAAGCTTGTCAACCTTAATTAACTTCATAATACTAGTTACGCACTGAAAAATGGGGGTTATTTGGCTACAGTTGTGGGGGGGAGGGCTGGCTCCAGGTTTTCGTGGGCCCAGGGCCAAAGAGCTCCCCTTTAACACATACCACAACTCATGATGCTCCGATACGGCAGAGAAATAGCAGTATAGTACAATGAAAAATACTTCACTTCTTACATCTCATGACTGATATCCATTTTAAATTCTCCAATACCTCCAAAAACGGACAGTATATAACTCCATACAGTATTATGGCCAGCGCAGTGCGCTATACAGAGTAATGAGGCCCATATATTTCTCCATACGGAATCATTATTCCCATATAATGTTTGAAACCTTATATGATGAGCTCCACATAATGCTACAGTATACACTCACTGGCCACTTTATTAGGTACACCATGCTAGTAAGGGGCTGGACCCCCTTTTGCCTTCAGAACTGCCTCAATTCTTCGTGGCAGAGATTCAACAAGGTGCTGGAAGCATTCCTCAGAGATTTTGGACCATATTGACATGATGGCATCACACAGTTGGCGCAGATTTGTCGGCTGCACATCCCTGATGCGAATCTCCCGTTCCACCACATCCCAAAGATGCTCTATTGGATTGAGATCTGGTGACTGAGGAGGCCATTTGAGTACAGTAAACTCATTGTCATGTTCAAGAAACCAATCTGAGATGATTCGAGCTTTATGACATGGCGCATTATCCTGCTGAAAGTAGCCATCAGATGTTGGGTACATTGTGGTCATAAAGGGATGGACATGGTCAGCAACAATACTCAGGTAGGCTGTGGCGTTGCAACGATGCTCAATTGGTACCAAGGGGCCCAAAGAGTGCCCAGAAAAAATTCCCCACACCATGACACCACCACCACCAGCCTGAACCGTTGATACAAGGCAGGATGGATCCATGCTTTCATGTTGTTTATGCCAAATTCTGACCCTACCATCCGAATGTCGCAGCAGAAATCGAGACTCATCAGACCAGGCAACGTTTTTCCAATCTTCTACTGTCCAATTTCGATGAGCTTGTGCAAATTGTAGCCTCAGTTTCCTGTTCTTAGCTGAGAGGAGTGGTACCCAGTGTGGTCTTCTGCTGCTGTAGCCCATCTGCCTCAAAGTTCGACGCACTGTGCGTTCAGAGATGCTCTTCTGCCTACCTTGGTTGTAACGGGTGGCAATTTGAGTCACTGTTGCCTTTCTATCAGCTCGAACCAGTCTGCCCATTCTCCTCTGACCTCTGGCATCAACATGGCATTTCCAGCCACAGAACTGCCGCTCACTGGATTTTTTTTCTTTTTCGGACCATTCTCTGTAAACCCTAGAGATGGTTGTGCGTGAAAATCCCAGTAGATCAGCAGTTTCTGAAATTCTCAGACCAGCCCTTCTGGCACCAACAATCATGCCACGTTCAAAGGCACTCAAATCACCTTTCTTCCCCATACTGATGCTCGGTTTGAACTGCAGGAGATTGTCTTGACCATGTCTACATGCCTAAATGCACTGAGTTGCCGCCATGTGATTGGCTGATTAGAAATTAAGTCTTAACACACAGTTGGACAGGTGTACCTAATAAAGTGGCCAGTGAGTGTATGTTGGTCCCAATGGATGAAGCTCCACTGTCTTATGGGCCCAAATAATGCTCCATATATAATGGGCCCCATTTCTACTGCTCTAGTGTATAATGGGCCCTGTAAAGGCTGCTCCAGTGTCTGATGTCCACCTTTGGAATGCTCCAGTGTATGTTGGGCCCCATATATCATTCACCAGAGTATAGTGCTCCCCAAAAATTGCTGTCCCAACATTGAAAACAATTACATACGTCTCCTTGCTAGGGAATCCCTGCACTACTCTGAACTCCATGTCGTCCCCATCTTCCATCTCACTGCAGGCCCTCCCACCGGCAGAGACACTTTTGCTTACTATGCGGTGCCCTGTGCCAGTGCCATCGCCCATGAGTATGCCCCCCCACCTGCTCAAGGAACCTGCACTTTCATCTGCACCTTCCTCTTTGTCACCGTGTAAGGTGGTATAGTATGCGGGAAGGGGAACCTGAGTTTCCTCTGGGTCAGATTCTGGCTGTGTAGAGTGCGAGGGGAATGTAGTGGTCTGGGTCAATGTACCAGCAGCATCATCCAGCAGTGGCTGGGCCTCAGTGCACTTGTGGCGTCCCCAAGAGTACGGTCGCCACTGTGGCATTGCCTTCCTCCTAGGGAGTGTGTTGTCAATCTTGGGAGCAACAAAGGATCTCTCTAGCAGTGAAATCAATACACAACACATTTCCCACTCCAGGCCAGCAGGTAGACCTCTGAACCTGACTGCTGAGGAGCTGCTCTCTCTGGTCGGGAGGAGGTAAGTTAGGGCACTCTGTGCAGGGAAGGGGAAGTGTGTGGACGTGAGAAGGTGAGCTGGAGGATGAGCAGATTTAAGGCTCACTCCTAGCTGGAGTGCATGGTCCCGATTCCAGTCTCCGGGTTTGTAGGGACACTGACGTTCCTGCAGCAGAAACCGGGGGAAGTAGCAGCTATAAATGCTCTGTACCCAACTAAGGCTCGGAGGCCCCAGCATCGACGTGTGCGAGGCAGAAGGAAAAGGCTACAGCTGTCTGCCATACAAGTAAAGTCTGAGGAACATCTGTTAGACAGGAGGCGTTTCAGTGAACCACGGTCCTGTGAGTGCTTCCCCCACAAGCGCTAGAAAGGAGACATTCAGGAAGGTACATGTTGGCGGAGTGTTGGATAGGAGCTTTCCATTCTGGTCCCGGAGGTTGGCAGAGGTCCTGACCCGGAGGACACAGCACGGAGGCAGGCATCTGTGTAACCTGCAGACTGTGAGTAAAGCTTTGGAACTGCACGCTCTGGTGTCCTACAGTTATTCCAGCACCGCTACATCTGGGTACCAGCATCTGCACCGCCTGTGCCTTTCCCCCATCACTACATCTACACTTCCCTGGGACTCCATCTCCACCTGTGGGGAGCTTCACCATCTTTGCGGCACAACACCATCAGTCCCAGAGGATCTGCATGCAGCGTCGGCCTAACATCTATGTTACTGAACACCACAGGTGGCGTCAAACTATCTATATAAACTCTTTACCATTATACCACGCCATTTACATGGGCGCCCAGGGCCACCGTCCGGGTCACCGCTCCTGTGACACATCCCACTGACACCGGCCCGGTACCGAGTACCCCACAGCCCTGGGAGGGCGACCCATATGCCGACTGCTGATTGGGCGGCGTTATTCCCACGAACCTCCAAACAGCGTCCCTGAAGGCAAAGTTTTTGGTTTCCGGGGGCAGTATGATTGCAAAGCTGAACCTTAAAGGAATGTCCAAAAGGGCACCACCAGGAGTGGAGCCTGTGGCTTAATTGGACTGCACCCGGGAAATCACTACCATACAAGCTACAGAAAAGATGGACAGATTGCAAGCTTTATCGATTCTGTGTGTGGTGTGGTATGTCCGTTTGTAGTTGTGCTAGCGATTTCTCAGCTTTATTCCGTTAACGACCAAGACTCTGGCATGGCCCCGCTGTACGTGTCAAGCTTACTAGAGGGATACGCGAGGCTGTGGCACGTGAGATCGAGCAATAACAGGTCTAGCATTCCAGTACATTTCCGGGGTTGCATGCACACTACACTGAAAGGACCAGCTTTTGTCGCTTACAGGTGCAGACAACCTGCTGAACTCCGTTAGTGATGGGGATCTGGGATTCAGATTATTCCCCGCGAACGATGATTTCCCAGTAAGTTCAGGTCAACCGCAATTCCGGAGTTAGGCCTAACCGTCATTCCTGAAAAAATTACGTGTCCAAACCACAGGTGCTGTAGCTTGCTTAACAGCTCAGCAGCCGTTCTCCGGCCCAGTATGGATTCAACAACATTGTAGAAAGTTGATAAAGGGTACAGTTTCACCAGATAACACGTATATATGTAGCCTAGTTTACACATTAAAAATATATGTCTATAGATCAGGAGGCAGACTCAGATGTTCTCAGGCCCAGTATGGATTTGACCAGATTGTACAAAGTTGAGAAAGGGTACTTTATCACTGGATAGCAGATATATATAGCATAGTTTAAACATGT
This sequence comes from Dendrobates tinctorius, assembly GCF_039654945.1. Lineage (NCBI taxonomy): Eukaryota > Metazoa > Chordata > Amphibia > Anura > Dendrobatidae > Dendrobates > Dendrobates tinctorius. The sequence continues at coordinate 6,837,323 of NW_027361754.1, forward strand.
AAAATCTCTGTGTTCTCAGTATGGATTACACAGCAATCTAAAAAGTGGAAAAAAGGAAATGCATTTGAGGCGTACACAACTATATACTTTTGGTGTTATTTTTAAATCTTCATATATATTTCTGTCTCAGTAATACAGTCCAGCCTCTCCGCAATAGGAAATGAGATGCATACAATTAGTGACATAAAGGCTATTGATTGCAGAAATCTAGGAATTATTATTCACGGGAAAAACTTCCGTCAAAATTCTCATAGGCGATGCTGACCCTCAATTAATTTGTGTGTTGAGACAATGAAAACATTTTTTTGTGAATAAAGTCTTGCTGTATCGCACTTCCGTTGATTCCATCACTGTTACTCATCTCAATCCAATTTTTACAAAAGGGAGCGATGTAAACATGGTGCTCACTGGCTATCATGATCTGTCATGTAACTTTGGAGTGCAAAAGACAGAAGCCACAGGCCGTAGGCGATTCTATTTGATTGGCATGAGAGGGCACATTTTGAAATGTGCGCCGGAATGTCACACGTTTGTGAGTAGGAAAACTGTGAAAGCTGATGATAAACCACCACTGCAAGTAATTGTGAGTCGACGTCCATAAGAAATGGAAGCCACTGATCATCTGGAGCTAGAGCCCGGCCAGCAGGACAGGGCATAGCTACATCTTAACCATTATCTTTTAGTTCAATCAATTTGTAGTGGCAGTCCCAGTAAAGGATTTGACAGCCCAGACTACACAGCGGAGGAGCAGGGAGAGGTAAACATTGCAAATGCTGGGGCCCTGCCCAAGCAAGGGGGGGCACACTCATGGGCATCGGTACTGGCACTGGGCCCCTCATAGTACGGCGGGTGTCAGGATTGATCCAGCTGCACTGAAGACTCTTTCCGATAGCACACTTGCAGCTGGGCAAGCGAGCTCCTGTAAGGCATATTGTGCCAATTCAGGCCAGGTGTCCAGTTTAGCGGCCCAATAGTCAAAGGGGAATGACCTGTGCGGGAGAACATCGATATGGGAGGAAAAGTAGTTGTTAACCATAGTTGACAACTGCTGTCTCCTGTCACTTTCCATCGATGCAGTATTACCAGTTGTGTGAGCGGTCCGTGAAAAATCAGTCCACAACATTGTCATGAAACCCCTGTCTCCAACGCCACTTCTGCTGTGTGCACCACGAACATCTCTGCCAAGCTGCCCCCAGCCCGTACGGCTCGTGTGAGAACCATCACCGCTGCTGTGTGCTGGGAATGCCTCAACCAACCGGTTAACCAGAGTTGCTTGTTTAGTAGCCAATATTAGGTCAAGGTTCTCCTGTGGCATGATGTTTTGTCATTTGCCTTTATAGCGTGGATCCAGGATGCTGGCCAACCAGTAGTCGTCATCGTTCATCATTTTGGCAATGCGGTGGTCCCTTTTTAGGATCTGCAAGGCATAATCTGACATGTGGGCCAATGTTCCCGGTGTCAATGATGTACTGCGAGTGCTGGGTGGAGGAGCACTTTCTGGCAAATCCACATCCCTCCAGTCACGCACAAACCCTGTACCAGACCTTGCCACGCCAACATTTTCACTTGCCCCACGAGATGCATCCTCCTCCCCTAAGTAATCATCCCCATCATCATCCTCCTCTTCTTCCTCCACCTCGTCCAGGAGAGGTCCCTGAGCAGACAATGGCTGAATGTCATCAAGGATTCCCTCCACCTCTTCCTCCTCGTCAACATTGGCTGCAGACGCCTGCTCCTTAAGGCGCGTCAAAGTTTGCATGAGCAGACGCATAAGTGGGATGCTCATGCTTAGGATGGCGTCGTCTGCACTTACCAGCCGTGTGCATTCCTTAAAACACTGAAGGACTTTACAGAGGTCTTTCAGCTTCGACCACTGCACACCTGTCAACTCCATGTCTGCTCTCAAAGTGCCTGGCCGTGTATCCTCCCACAAATGCATAATGGCCTGCCTCTGCTCGCACAGCCGCTCAACCATGTGCAGGGTGGAGTTCCACCTTGTTGCAATGTCGATAATGAGGTGGTGGTTGGGAAGGTGGAGCAATTGCTGCAGCTTCTGCATACGAATGGAGTGTACAGGCGACCGGCGGATGTGCGTGCACAGTCTTCGCACCTTCTGGAGCAGGGCTGTTAACTCCGGATAATTATTGAGGAAGCACTGCACCACCAGGTTCAAGGTGTAAGCCAAGCAAGGTATGTGGCCGACTGGACCATGCATCAGTTGTGAGGTGCACCTTTCCACTCACTGACTGCTTGAGTGCATGGACAATGTGGTCTTTCACATGATGGTGGAGGGCTGGGATGGCTTTGCGAGAGAAGAAGTGGCGACTGGGTAGGTCATAGCGTGGTACTGCATAGGCCATGAGTTCACGGAAAGCTGCGCTTTCCACCAACCGACAGGGCATCATCTCTAACGAGATTAGTTTGGCAATGTGGGCGTTCAAACCCAGTGTACGTGGATGAGAGACTGAGTACTTTCTTGACCTACTCATAGTGTCTGGGAGGGTGAGCTGGACTTGAGAGCTGCATATGGTGGAAGTAGCGGTGGACAGGGCGGACTGAGAGAGGGTTGATGATGGTGATGGAGTTGGTGTTCTTTCTGATGGCCTAGATTCAGTCTTTCGTTGATATAACAGTGGGATTCCCTGACTGCTGTGGCCTTGCAACGACACCTCAACATTTGCTGCTGTGTTAACCGGTGGGCTTACAGTGGGGGAAACAATGTAGCGTTGCTGACTACCTTCTTTGAGATCAGTTGCACATGTGGTACTTGAGGTTTGGTGTTGTGTCCACGCTTGCAAGTGCATGCTGGTTAAATGTCTAAGCATGCAACTGGTATTCAAATTTTTCAGATTTTTCCCTCGGCTAAAGGTCTTTGCGCACTTCTTACAGATAACCTTGGCCTGATCATGAGGATTTTGTTCAAAAAAGTGCCACACTGCACTCTTCCTACTTTGGCAGACATTTTGCGGCCTAGCACGCTGTGATATTTTGACCCTCTGGACAAGCTGTCCAGCAACTCTTTTGATTTTTGGAACCTGTCTTTGGAGTGCTCCAGGCCTGCCAGATAACAGCTGTTGTGATGTCGATGTCTGCTGTGGATGCTCCTCCTCCTCCTCATTTGAGCTATTGGAAGCAGCACCCTCTTCCCCCAATGGATGCCAATCTGGGTCAACAACTGGGTCATCCATCACCTCCTCTTCAATGTCATGTGCACCTTCCTCTGTGTCACCGTGTATGGTGGTATAGTGTGCGGGAAGGAGCACCTGAGTCTCATCAGGGCCAGAATCTGGCTCTGTACACTGCGAGGACAATGTAGTGCTCTGAGTGAATGTACCAGCAGAATCATCTATCAGTGGCTGTGCATCAGTGCACTCCACGTCAGATTCATCTTGGCCTGGGTAATTCACCATTTCACTTGATAATCCAGGCATGGTATGTGAAAACAGCTCCATGGAGTAATCAGTAGTATGGCCTGCGTCATCCTTCAATCTTTGTTGGGGTGAAGGACACAAGGAAAGGTGTGGTTCATGAACATGAGCCTCCAATGACGACTCAGTGCTTTTATTTTTTACAACTTCAGAAGAGGAGGCGATAGAGCTGGAGGCTGAGTCAGCAATGTAAGCCAAAACTTTTTCCTGAAGCTCTGGCTTTAAAAGCGGTTTGCCAACTCCTAGAAAACTAAGCCTTCGAGGCCTTGTGGAGCCAGACGATGACACAGGCTCAACACCTCCTGCATTCGGTCCTATTTTGCTTTTGCCACTACCATCAGATCCACCACCAACACCATCATTACCAGCTGCCAACCCCCGCCCAATTCCACGGCCTCTTCCACCAGCCTTCCTCATTTTTGGTAGAAATGTAGACAAAATCCAACAAACTATAATGTAAAACAAGGTACAAGGTGTCTATAGGACAGGGGAGATTTTGAATTTCTGCACACACTTGTGGACACTGGACACTTTTTTGGATTGTGTGAGGCCCACTGAGTATCACAGCGCTATGTCACAGGCTCGATGTCACAGGTGTGAAAAATGTCACTAGAGGATAACGGAGATTTTGAATTTCTGCACACACTTGTGGACACTGGACACTTTTGGATTGTGTGAGGCCCACTGAATATCACAGCGCTATGTCACAGGCTCGATGTCGCAGGTGTGAAAAATGTCACTAGAGGATAACGGAGATTTTGAATTTCTGCACACACTTGTGGACACTGGACACTTTTGGATTGTGTGAGGCCCACTGAATATCACAGCGCTATGTCACAGGCTCGATGTCGCAGGTGTGAAAAATGTCACTAGAGGATAACGGAGATTTTGAATTTCTGCACACACTTGTGGACACTGGACACTTTTGGATTGTGTGAGGCCCACTGAATATCACAGCGCTATGTCACAGGCTCGATGTCGCAGGTGTGAAAAATGTCACTAGAGGATAACGGAGATTTTGAATTTCTGCACACACTTGTGGACACTGGACACTTTTGGATTGTGTGAGGCCCAGTGAATATCACAGCGCTATGTCACAGGCAGAAATTGGCTAGTGTATGACAAACTACAAGGTGTATATAGAATAGGGCAGAATAGGAATCTCCCTAGAGTGTAGGTCTGTAAGAACGGAACAAGTCCTCGACTTATCCTTACAGAGCGACACACAGCTTCACTGTGGCCGTGATAACAGCCGTTACAAGTTACTGAGAGAGGACCGTGCACGGACACGGCTGTCCAGTGTATGTAAAACTGTCAAGCTCCGTGTTTTTTAAGTATACGGACTGACACACGCTGTCTCTCTATAGTTTTGAATGTGATCAAACAGCAAATATATTTAACTGTTTGAAAACTAGACAAAACTAGAAGGTGCAGGTCTGTAAGAACGGAACATGTCCTCGACTTATCCTTACAGAGTGACACACAGATAGCTTCACTGTGGCTGTGATAACAGCCGTTACACGGTACTGTGTGAGGAGTGTGCACCGCTGTATGGTGTGAAAAAATGTACGCTCAGTACCTCACCAAGACAAAAAAAAAATTGGGATTGCTTTTAAAAAAGCAGTTTGCAGAGCAGTGGGTAAACAGCAATGCAGCCGTCAGGAAGCCTTAGAAGGCAGCCTAACAACCAACACCGCTGATCCAGCAAAATATAGCCTCCACTTGCACTGCACACACAGTGACTGGTGTGTTGTACACGCTAACAGCAGAAGCAGTTTTTGGTGTCTTCTTCCCTGCCTAACGCTCTTCCTACAAAATCATCAGCAGCAGCAGCTCTCCCTATTCTGAGATCAGCATGAGTAGCATGGCGGTCGGCGTGCACGCCCTTTTATACCCCCTGTGACGCCCACCAAAGCAAGCCAATCACTTGAATGCCCTTCTGAAAGATGGTGGTGACCCCTGCCTATGTCATCACGTTGCCCACAGTGTCCGTGGATCCTGATTGGCTGAAAAAGAGCGCAAAACAAACTTTTGAAACGCGACTTTGGCGCTTAAGTCGCCGACCTCGTGGCCGACCTCATCCTAGGGTCGGGTTTCGTTTCATGAAACCCGACTTTGCTAAAAGTCGGCGACTTTTGAAATTTCTCGACCCGTTTCGCTCAACTCTAGTCTTCACCATAGTGGAGTTTGGAGTGTGACTGTTTGAGGTTGTGGACAGGTGTCTTTTATACTGATAACAAGTTCAAACAGGTGCAATTACTACAGGTAATGAGTGGAGGACAGAGGAGCCTCTTAAAGAAGTTACAGGTCTGTGAGAGCCAGAAATCTTGCATGTTTTTAGGTGACCAAATACTTATTTTCCACCATAATTTGCTAAATAAATCTTGCCAAATCAGACACGGTGATTTTCTGAATTTGTTTTCTCATTTTGACTCTCATAGTTGTGGTCTACCTATGATGTCAATTACAGGCCTCTCATCTTTTTAAGTGGGAGAACTTGCACTTTTGGTGGCTGACTAAATACTTTTCCCCCCACTGAATCTCCTTTGTATAATAAAGGAGATGCTGAAAGCATTAAAGAGCCAAAGTAATCCCATCCCTACCTCCCCAGTTATTAATGTATGATGTACCTTGTCTTCATGATCAGACCACACGCACATGTAATAATCACGCATTTTCTTAGGTTCAGGAGGAAGACAGCGGCCGCCAGTCCCTTGTCCTCGAGGTCATTACTGCCCTCCAGGAACGAAGCATGGCTCCCAGTACAAGTGTCCTCCTGGGACATGGAGTGACAGACCCAGCCTGGCATCTGACATAGAGTGCTACTCATGCCCCGCTGGCTGGTTCTGCTTGGCTGGAGCAGAAAGTCCTTCTGGAAAGTGCAGTGCTGGATACTTTTGTCCTGAGGGTGAGAAGGCTATAAAAAAGATGGGTAACAAAGTTTGGGCAAATGTACTTTTTGCAGACTGTGACATTACAGGGAAAACATTTTTTTATGCTTGTACGGGAATGAAACTTATCATTGCATAATGTATAATTCTGCAAATTCTATGGAACTTTGGGAAATATGGACTTACTAGAAATAGCATTGGAATAAATTGGGCCAAATTTTAATAAGGGGAGCATATGCCTCCTAGTAAATTTGGAGCATCTTTGTATGTTCGCACACCAGAAAATGCAATCAATGCTGGCTACGAGCTGGCACAAATTTGCTTTTTAATTTATGCCAATTTGTAGTATAAGTTGTTGTAAATTTGCTGGATAGTTGAAGGCTCATCCTCACTGTAAACCACACCCATTATTTTGCAGCACTTTTGGAAAGTGGTGGGAGTTGCAAGTCTGGCACAGCTGTTGGCTTGCGCCAGTGACGTAACTATGTTAGGTGAAGGGGTTGCAATTGCCTGAAAGGTCCCTTTAAGCCAGGGTTCCCCAACTCCAGTCCTCAAGGCCCACCAACATATCATGTTTTCATGATTTCCTTAGTATTGGACAGGTGAAGCAATTATCACCTGAGCAATACAAAGGAAATCCTGAAAACATGATCTGTTGGTGGGCCTTGAGGACTGGAGTTGGGGAACCCTGCTTTAAGCCATATGAAAAGACCATTTATATTAAAGACTTGCAATAACTGGGGGCCCTGTTGGATCTTTTACAATGGGACCCACAAGCTTCAAGTTACCCCACTAGTTTGTGCCATAAGTTGAGTTTTTGTTTAGCTTACCTTTGTGTCCTAAAACCTGAAAAAATCCTTTTTGTGGTTGCTGTCAGCAATTCATCACTGACATATAAACCTATTGCGGCCCACAGCTGTATCCAGTGTAGAAAATCCTTTCAGTGCAGAATAAGGCTACTTTCACACTTGCGTTGTTTTTGCACTGCGCACGGTGGTGTGCGTTTGTGTGCGTTTTTTGCGTTTTTGAGCATGTTTTTGTTTAAAAAACTGCATGCGTTTTTTTACACTGATGTGCGCATTACCATGCGCACGTCAGCGCACCCATAGACTATAATAGGTGTTTGGGTGAAAAAAAAACGCATTGCTTGCGCATTTGGGACAAGTCGGATGCACAAAAAATGCAACAGGATGCATTTTGTGCGCCCGAGCGCACACTACAAAAGAACGCATGCACATACAAATGCATACAAACGCATGTGTATGCGCACCCATGTAAAGTATAGGAAAAAAACAAGCGCAAAAAAATGCAAGTGTGAAACCAGCCTAATTCATTTCTCCTGGGTTGATGAGAACATTCCCTAGATTAGATGCAATTGTATTCATCTGTCAGGTGGGAGAAGTATTTGGTTTAGTTTGTACATGTTCTTAGCTTCTGAAAGTTAAATATAAGTATATACATAAATTCCATTAACTTACTGCAAGGAAAGTCCAGAAAAATGGTAGGAAATTGAGACACAAAGTTTATAAAAATTACGAAAACTTAATTCAATGAATAAGTGATAAATGTATAAATACTTTCATCCGTCATGAGACACAGCCTGTTACATAATCTGTAGACACTGCATGATAATGTACAGAATCTTTTCCAGGAAACTGATCAAAGTCCGTGTCTGAAGAATTTAATATCAAAACTGGGAAAGACTCAAAGGGATGCAGAAGACTTTGTAGTGATATTTTGGGTATAATGGTCTTGTCATATCTCATCTAGCACAGCAGATTTATACAACTGGAAGATATGAATTAAAAACCCAGAGATGCATATGTTCATCACTGCAGGACGGCAGCAAAATCTAGAAATTTACAAAATGCTGATGGCATAGGGGGCACCGCTACATGGTGGGGTCAGCGCTACATTACGGGGTCAGCTATGGTGTAGGCTCAAGCTCTTTTCAATGGAATGCTGACCTCCATGCAGTGATGAGTGTTGTATACACATATGTGCAATGTAAAGATATTGTACACGTTACCCCTATCACCAGGGTTAGAAAATAATATCAATTTTATAGACTGATATTTTCACTGCATTATGGAAACACTTAAAGTTGCATTACTGGTGTTATTTCTTCTTTTTCTTCATTTTAAGGTTCTCAGTCTGGAACACAATTTCCATGCCCAGCAGGGACATTTAACCTCAAACTGGGCAGCGTCCGGGTGGGTGAGTGCAGCGCTTGTCCAGTGGGATCTTACTGCCCTCCTGGGACATCTAAACCTGCCTTGTGCCCAATGTGAGTAGGGTTCCTCTGAAAAAGGCTTAGGGAGGATTCACATGTGGCAAAGCTTTCTGCCATGGGTTTGACCAATGCATGTGTTGCGTGCAGAATTATGTTGCATACTAGGCATTGTGTTATTATGGTACTTCTGCAATGCAAAGGTGGAAATTTGCAGCAAATTCTGTAAAACCTGCAAGTAGTACATGCAGATTTGCAGCTGCCAAATCTGTAGTGGAAAAATGTGCAATGTATGCATTCACCCACATTATATTAATGACATCAATATATTAAGTTATGCAATTACAGTACATTTTCTACTTGCGTGATTTTTGTGTTTTAGTGGAACTTACCGTGCAGAGCAAGGTGCCCAGAATGTGGGTGAATGTGATGTCTGTCCAGCTGGCACCTCATGTACTAATATTGGGATGAGATCCCCGGTGCCTTGTGGAGCTGGTAATTTCTCAGTGAGTGTCTTTTATCCATTTTACATTTTCTTCAATCTAATCTTGAGTTTGTCGTCGACACTTCCAATGTAAAGTAATTACACGCTGCACAATTTAATTGGAAAAATAATGGAAATAATTATTTGACCTAAGACGTGAACTCATCTTAGATAATATGTAATAACCAAGAGTGTATGCAATTATAATCATGTCTCCATGTTCTTACCTGTCAGTTACGTTGTTTCCTTCCTTACATTTGTCCCTTTTACCAACTTATTCTGAGCCTTATGGGGCTAGTTTACCAGCTTTCCCCAAAATTGTTAGAAAAAGTAAGGCTGGGCAGACTTGTCATTATGTGTTATATATTAGAGATCTGCAGAAAAACATGTATTACTTACAGCAATGTATGAATCCCATCATCCTCAGTCCAGAGTCCATGAAAGCCCCTGGGAAAGATAGATAAAAATAATATATCTCAATATCCATCATTGTTCTCTAGTGTTTTATTACAGCCACTTTCCGTTACATAGTGCCACTGAATCAGTATTTGTTATTGGCATGTCTAGTTTGCTTGTTCATTTTCTTCATTAACCCCTTCTGTAATACAAACCTCAGTCGTCCATTCAGTGCAGCCACTTCTATAACATATAGGCTAAATGAGGGCAATGGAGGGACCCCAAAATATCATCAATGGTGAATAATACATTTCACCTGGGGGTTGCCCAACCTTACATGTTTGAGTGATTGGTCACTGCAGAGATTTCGAACACAGAAAGCAGGTCACTCAAAGAGCGGAGGCAGTCGGAGGGGCCAAGAAACAGAGGAATCACAGACCGGAGGCAGGCGGAGGGGCAGGGGTATCATGGACCGGAGGCAGGTGGAGGGGCCGGTGATTCATTGGCTGGAGAAAGGCGGAGGGGCCGGGGAGTCATGGACCGAAGGCAGGCAAAGAGGCCGTGGAATCATGGACCGGAGGCCGGCGGAGGGGCCAGGGAATCGCAGACTGGAGACAGACGGAAGGGCCGGGCAATCGCTAACCGGAGGCAGGCGGAAGGGCCAGGGCACCACAGATCAGAGGCAGACGGAAGTGCTCGGGAATCACGGACCGGAGGCAGGATGAGGGGCCAGGGAATCAGAGACTGGTTGCAGGCGGAGGGTCCAAGGAATCACAGACCAGAGGCAGGCAGAGGGGCTGGGGGATCACGGACCAGAGACAGGCGGAAGGGCCAGGAAATCATAGACCGGAGGCAGGCGGAGGGGCAGGGGTATCATGGACCGGAGGCAGGTGGAGGGGCCGGTGATTCATTGGCTGGAGAAAGGCGGAGGGGCCGGGGAGTCATGGACCGAAGGCAGGCAAAGAGGCCGTGGAATCATGGACCGGAGGCTGGCGGAGGGGCCAGGGAATCGCAGACTGGAGACAGACGGAAGGGCCGGGCAATCGCTAACCGGAGGCAGGCGGAAGGGCCAGGGCACCACAGATCAGAGGCAGACGGAAGTGCTCGGGAATCACGGACCGGAGGCAGGATGAGGGGCCAGGGAATCAGAGACTGGTTGCAGGCGGAGGGTCCAAGGAATCACAGACCAGACGCAGAGGGGCTGGGGGATCACGGACCAGAGACAGGCGGAAGGGCCAGGAAATCATAGACCGGAGGCAGGCGGAGGGGCCGATCAATCATGGACCGAAGGCAGGCGGAGGAGCTGGGAAATCGCAGACCGGCGACAGGCAGAGGGGCCGGGGAATCACAGACCAGAGGCTGGAGGAAGGGCTGGGGAATCACAGACCAGAGGCAGATGGAGGTGCTCGGGAATCACAGATCAGAGGCAGACGCAGGGGCCAGGGAATCTCGGACCAGAGGCATGCTGTGGGACCGGGGAATCATGGACTGGAGGCAGGCGGAGGGGCCAGGGAATCATGAACCGGAGACAGATGGAGAGGCCATGGAATTGTGGACTGGAGGCAGGTGGAGGGGCCGGGGAGTCACAGACTGAAGGCAGGTGGAGGAGTCGGGGAATCATGGACCGGAGGCAGGCGGAGGGGCTGGGAAATGATAGACAGGGAGGAGGAGACTCAGTGCACAGTCCAGCTTCTGTGCACTGAAATCTAATTAGCCAAACACTTCAAATGGTGATTACAGAAGAACAACAAGCGGACTTAGTCACCAAAGGTATCAATGTAATCAGCGACATTGCAGCCATATCTTTACCCTTACATTACAAAATCTTAGTGACAGGTTATCTTTAAAATTGTCAATCTTCATTCGTAAAGCCCCCCTTACACATTAGATGGCTGTCGGCTGAATTGTTTGGCCAACAATCATCTCAGCTGACTCCCATACACAGTAATGCTCGTTCAGCCGAGCCTTTCTATGTATGATTTGAGAAAGATTCCAGTTGACATGACGGCAGGCGGGAGAACAATGTGATCAGCAGTTCAAAATTGGACATGGGCAATCGTCATGTCCCTGACCATTAGTCAGCCGGCGCCCCATACCTATTAGACTGTTGTTCAGATCCATTGATATACACAAGTTTGGCTGACATTATTCTAATCTGTATGGGGGACTTTACTGTGCAAACCACCAATAATCCCCTTATTACTTTTCATTTATGTCTTTCTACACGTATTCTTCTAAGGTTGTAGGCCTCATAACATAAATCTATATTTAGGATCCCGGATCTTCCACTTGCTTATCCTGTCTAGCCGGACACTACTGCAACGAGGACCGGACCAGCAGAGAGCGCATGATGCAATTACTGTGTCCTGCTGGAACAGTTTGTCCCAAAGGGATGGCAGTCTTTCCGGGAGAAGATGCCTACATTTGTCCGCAGGGATACTACTGCCCTCAGGGAAGCCGAGTAAGAAGCTACAGAAGATCGAAGTATATTTGGCCATCTTGATCACAATTTTACAGTTCAAAATTTGAAATTAACCTACAAATTGTTTAAAAATGTTGCCAACACTATACATTATTCTTCGATAGAATCTTATATCCTGCATTATGGGCTAGAGCTACATTAGCATTTCTGCCAGTTTCAAAGCTGAAATGTGCAATAATTTTTCTGCTTGTTTAATGTTTGAACAGGATTTGCTCACACTTTGTACTATGAGCTTGTAAGTGCTGCTCCGAAGTTCATCATATTGCGCGATCTGGCCAGGTTGTTGCCTCTGTGCTTATCGATGGAGCAAAGGCAAAACTGCTTCTGCTTGCAACATCGAAGAGAGCAAAGATTGGGCCAGCAGCTTAACCATGCCTCTACTCGAACTGTCGCTCATCAGGAGCACACATCCCCCTGGCAAGCAAGAAGCCAGGAGGCAGAGGAGCAGTGCGCTCTTGAGGACATCTTTAATATCAACTGTATACCATTTTTCATGTGTAGGCATACCTATTGAAGTTTTACTGTTCTCTCCACTGCTGAAAAGATGACCATTCTCTGGTTTTTTATTATTTTCAGGAAGCCAGAACTTGTCCAAATGGCACTTATGGATTCCAGCCAGGTCTGGGAGGAGTAGAAGACTGTTTGCTCTGTCCAGAAGGAAGCTATTGTTACCAAGAGGGACAGAGAGGGCTTCCAAGTCCAGTAAGTCCCAAGAACAGATAATTCCTTGCCAGCTCTGCTTGGAATGAAGATGATTCCTTCTTTTTTTCCAGCCATAAGAGGGTGGACAACATTAGTAAGAAAGTTGGACTTTTAGACATGGGGTCTTTATAAATTTACACTTTTACACTCAATGATATGAGCTGGGTGAGACTATAAATTCTGTCCCAATCTCTGCAGAACGGACCGTGCCCACCAGGATATTATTGCCCACCAGGGACAGGCTCTCCTTTGTCTTACCCCTGCCAGCCTGGCTCGTACTGGAACATGACCAAACATGGTGTAGATATATCAATTTGCCTGCCATGTCCTGCAGGGTTCTTCTGTGATATGCCCTCATTACTGGAGCCTAAGCTCTGTCCAGCTGTAAGTATGTACCGTATATTTTATGGAATACTTGAATACTATATTACCTTTTCAATATGTCTTCTCCTGGACTTTTATAAAGAGCATCTGATGTTAAAGAATTAATCCAGGGTTAGAAAAATATCTGTGCCTTCTTCCAAAAAGGTGGCTCACATAGTGTCTGCTAATGCAGCTCCGCTCTCTTGAAGTGAATGCAAATGTGATGCAGTAACATAGACCACTGTAGACTAAGTGAGGGGACTAATTTTTTTTTGGGGGGGGAAGAAGGAATCCATGTATTGCTAATCCACGACAGCCTCTTTAAGTGTGCAATTTTTTGTAAGAAGCATCCTGGAAAAGTCCTGGCTCTTCACATGGACTATTTGCAATATGTAAAGAATAACGACTTTGGGGACAGATTGTACATTATCTTTTCTGTTTCTTTCCTCATCTCAGGGGTTCTACTGTCCTCAGGGTAGCTCTAGCCCACATCCTTGCCCAGAGGGCACCTACAGTCCTCTTCAGGCGGTCTCTACGCGGGCTGACTGTCGTCCATGTGAAGCTGGTAAATTCTGTGCAGGCCTGGGACAGTCTGCCATTAGTGGACCCTGCCAGGAAGGATTCTCCTGTCCTGAAGGATCTACAAGTGCGGTAATTATTCCATACACTGAAAGCAGTAAGTAAGTGCGGCACATTTCATATATTACCATGTGTAAAGTTATTTTTTTTCTAAAAATCTCTGTGGGGTCTGCAGCTCCACCAAAATCTGCAACTGCAAAGACCGCTGATCTCTCCTCGCTTTCCTGATTGCTGTATACACAGGTCTCAGTGTTCACCTGTATACAGATTAGGATGGGTCCAAAGGCTGTGTTACCCTGATAACTGTGGAAAATATATGCAAGATACAGGGAAATCGGCAATAAAAAAAAGTCATTTTCTGTAAAGATCTCTCCCAAAAGTCTCTGATATCATAAATTTGGCACAAAGTGAAAAAAAAATAGCTAAAAACTATAAATAAATAAATGCAAAAAATAAACCCAGCACCTTCAATAATCCAAAGTACCACTATAAATGCTCAAACAACCCAAAACTACACTTCCCTTATATACTCAACAACTGCAATTGAAATATGCCTTTATCAGGCACTTTGTGCTATTAAGAAACTGTAAGAAGAATCTGCATATAATCTTTTTATGTCATTAGGTCATTGGAAAAAATATTTTCCTAATCTAAAAATAACAAAGATTATCCTGGTTGTGAACCAGTAAAATTGTTTTTCTTTTACATTAAAAGACCACAACAAAGAGGAAACCACGGACGGCACCGCTTTTACCGTTAACGTTTTGGTGATGTGCGGCAATCAGTAAGCCAACAACCAGGGATCCCGGGTGCTTGACCTCGAAGAAATCACAACTTGGTATCCTTATAGAAGAAAGGTCGCACTCGTCGGGATATATCCTTCAAATTTATTGACACATGTTACATGTCATAGTCGGGAGGGTGACATATAGAGTGCAAAAAGACTGACAACGGCCGTTTCGCGCTGCTCAAGTGCTGCAATGGGTCTTTTAAATTAAAAGATCACATTTTTTAGACTGTACTAGGAGGTTCTGAGTTATTAGAGAAGGGTCCTCTCTTCAGCCCTTGGCCAGAGTGGACAGAAGTCAGTGTGTCTGCATCTCCGGAGGATCGGGGACCTGTCCTAAATTACACAGACCACCCATTGATATAAACGGACGTAGTGTAATGTTTCATTTACCCTGTGGGATGCTGACTCGAAATTGATCAATTACACTAATGAATTTCATGTCATTTCTTCTTGTCTGTGGTAAAGACGCCTTCTGGTGGAATGTGCCCTACTGGTAGTTACTGCCCTACTTCCACTGCTTGGCCAGTTCTGTGCCCCCCAGGCACTTACAGTAACCAGACTGGATTAACAGATGTAAATCAGTGCTTAATATGCCCACCAGGGTGAGTGCTGAGTATTTTCATGCTTTATGCCTTTCACTGACAGCTCGGGCACACAGTCAATATAAACTCCTCTACAATTCAGGATGTTCTGCGATGGACCAGGCCGTACCAGTCCCACGGGTAACTGTACACCTGGGTATTACTGCACAGCGGGTTCTAGCTCACCAATCCAGCATGAGGTGTCACAAGGCCACCACTCAATAGAAGGGGCGTACCGGCCAGCACCCTGCCAACCAGGAACCTTCCAGACGGTGCGTAGAGGGCGCTACAATGTTTTAGTACCATTTTCCTATAGAATTAAGGGCCACAGCTTTGCATTTATTTAATTGCAGAGGCAAAAGCTTAATCCTGTAAACAACAGCCATTCAAATTAAGCATAGCTGCAGTGTATCGCATGAGGATAACAGAGAAGTAGTTTCATATAATATAGATACAGAACCTTAAGCTGAGAAGAAATAAGTGAGAAATTGCATCTCTACTCCACCAATTACATGTAATCATTATAATCATTACCGAAAAGTGGTTGTACATTTTACATATCTGTAATTGCACCTACCTGTTGTATCTACTCACATGTGATTGTCTTCGCCCACCTGGGATTTTCTCCACCCACCTGGGATTGTCTCCACCCACCTGGGATTGTTCCTACCCGCTGGTGATTGTGCCCACCTGTAATGCAGCTTCCTGCTCAGTCATCATGCACACCGTGTCCTCCAGGAAACTTTTGTAATAGCAGCAGTTTATCTGAAGTTACCTCCTGTCTACAAGGCCATTTCTGTCCTGCTGGCAGCATTGCTCCAACACCATGCCCAATGGTAAGATATTCTCCAGGATGAATGGGAAGTGTTCACTATCAGATGTGAGCTGAAGTAACTCATTTACTAACTAGTGCTAATGCTGTGGATGGAAGATTTGTGTGATCGATTAGAGAAGTGTATAATAATGGAGTGACTTTTTTTGTCTAAATCTGATTTGTAACTGCACATATGAATGTACTGTATGTGTCATAATCTTGTTTGAAGCCATCCAATCAGCACTCTGCATTATATATGTCCAGTGGGTACAGAAAGTATTCAGACCCCTTTAAATTTTTCACTCTTTGTTTCACTGCAGCCATTTGGTAAATTCAAAAAAGTAATTTTTTTTTTCTTGTTAATGTACACTCTGCACCTCATCTTGACTGGAAAAAACAGAAATGTAGACATTTTTGCAAATTTATTGAAAAAGAAAAACTAAAATATCACCTGGTCATAAGTATTCAGACCCTTTGCTCAGTATTGAGAAGCACCCTTTT
This sequence comes from Dendrobates tinctorius, assembly GCF_039654945.1. Taxonomy (NCBI): domain Eukaryota; kingdom Metazoa; phylum Chordata; class Amphibia; order Anura; family Dendrobatidae; genus Dendrobates; species Dendrobates tinctorius. Next base: position 6,853,564 of record NW_027361754.1, read on the forward strand.
GAGCTAGTACAGTCATGAGTCTTCTTGAGAATGATGTACCCACTGTACCTACATATATGTACATGTGTACAGTGTACATGCTCCCTTGGAAAAAGCTGAAACTTGAAACGCGCGTCGGGGTGCCATGGCCATTGGAGGTATGATACATTTGATCCAGCTATAATAACTTTCTATTTCCCCCCCCCCGTTCCCTGTTTCCCATCTTTATACATTTTATTAGTGTGCTTTTCGGGCACACATTACCTGCATATTTGGGTTAAAAAACTGAGGAAACTCTTACTTTAGGGAAATTTAGTTGGGATTTTACTATTTGATTTATATGCAGGTGGTATTTTTCCACCTACCAAATGTGCTTTGTGCAAATTATATTCTGTTTTACACTATGTAAACATCCACTTATGCTTTATGGTCTTTAATAAGCCTGCTGTTTTGGCTATGTATGCACTTGCTAGCACTTTATGTATGTAAAATTATTTTTTTGTGCAAAGTTATTGTTTATTTATTCATCTTTTGATTGTTACAGCCTCCATGACCAAATTATTTGCATTTTGTTGTCCCCATTTTTAAATTAATGTAATTTTAAAACATCATGAAATAAAAATTCTTTATTTCTCGTTCGCCTTATTGGGGGACACAGAGACCATGGGTGTATGCTGCTGCCGCTAGGAGGCTGACACTATGCACAAAAAAGGTTAGCTCCTCCTCCGCAGTGTACACCCCACCGACTGGCAGGGAATTCCTCAGTTTAGCTTAGTGTCAGTAGGAGATGGACACGGGTCTTTCATTAGACCCATATCTACCTCGATGTGCGTCGTTCCTTTTCAGGTTTCTCTGGAGGGATACAGGGTGAATAGTCACCTCTGTAGTCCCACGAAGAGGCTGCGAGTACGGCGCGTACTGCCGCCCCATATCCTCGCAGCTATCTGCACCAGGACCAGCAGCCTTCCGGGTGGACGCCAACATGTATACGTGTCGGCTTTTCTGAGAGTCCTGGTCGTCCGTCTCCCACCCACTCACCTGCCAGAGCCTGTCGGTCGGATGAGATGCAGACAAGCTTCAATCAGAAGGTACCGTTCTTTCAGAGTTCGGGCCCGGGACAGGGTGAGTATTAGATCCCCACTCGTCTCTGGACTTGGTCAGGAGAGATTCCCGTGGAGCTAGGATGCGGTAGCACTGCGGGTCTCCGTGGCCGTCCCGCGCCTCCAGGCAGCCTTTTTTGTGGTCAGCCGCTGTCCCTATCCCGGACAGGGATCTTTTCCCCGGCAGCGCTCATGTTGCGGTTCCTCCGCGCCGCCCCTGTGCTGACAGGCGGCCGCCGCGCTTAATTTAGGCCCCGGCTTCAGTTCGGGCCTACTCCTGTATCGCGGCCACGCCCCCCGCCCCTTTCCACTAAGCGGGCTTCTCTCCCGCCCGTTCCAGGCCCTCCCACGGCTCTTCTCAGCCTGTTCCTGGCCAGGGGCGGTGCCGGATTCAGCAGGCGATTAGCTCCGCCCTCCTCCTTCCCCTGGGAGCGCGTTTTTCCCTGATTCCTCTCAGGCAGTCGCCATCTTGCAGCCACACAGCCAGACGCCCCTGTCAGCCGGATATCGCTCCCTGGGCCTGTCAGCCGGATATCTGACCTGCAGCTGCAGAGAGGTGGATACCTTTGTCTCTGGGGTCACCGGACCATGAGTAGCTCTGCATCTGCAGGCTGACACCCTTCTCTGCACCCTGTCCCCCAACCTTCTGGCACTACCTCAGGTTTCACTATGTCTAACTCCAAATCTGACCGTAACCGCCCTGCGGCTCCCTCCTGCACTCTCGTCAAGTTCTTTGCATGCTCTTCTTGTAATCGCAAACTTCCCAGGGAGGTTGTATCGTCAGGATACAAGATAGAGTTCGTCTCTCTTCCACAAGATCGTTTCTTCGAATCCCGTCCTCCAAAAGATCCAGCTTTGATCCCGGGGTTCTTTACGGCCATCGACTCTCTCCTCAGTTCCAGGGTGATTGTGTCCGTTCCCGAATCGGAGCGGTTTACAGGGTTTTATTCAAACCTGTTTGTCGTGCCGAAAAAAGACGGGGCGGTCCGACCCATCATGGATCTCAAGCTGCTCAACAAGAGAGTTCGTCTTCGCCACTTGCGGATGGAGTCGGTTCGTTCGGTAATCGCTTCCATGGAGGAGCAGGAATTCATGTGTTCGATAGACATCCAAGATGCCTATCTACATGTTCCCATATTCTCCGGACATCAGAAGTTCCTGCGTCTTGCGGTTCGCCAGGAACATTACCAGTTCGTCGCGCTGCCCTTCGGTCTCGCCACCGCTCCCAGAGTCTTCACGAAGATCATGGCTGCGTTGATGGCCTTGTTGAGGATCTTTTTCCGTACCTCGACGATATTCTGATCAAAGCTCCCTCTTTCCAACAGGCACGCCTAAGTTTGACGATCGTCCTGGACACTCTTTCCGATTTCGGGTGGATCGTCAACAGGAAAAAGTCCTGTCTGGTCCCTACTCAACGTCTTGTGTTTCTGGGCCTACTGTTCGACACTCGTCGGTCAAGGGTCTTTCTCCCACAAGAGAAGATTCTCTCCCTGCAGCAGGCTGTACGATCGCTGCAGACCACACGATTTCCGTCCCTCCGAACAGCTATGAGGGTCCTGGGAAAGATGGTGGCGGCGATAGAGGCAGTTCCCTTTGCCCAATTTCACACCAGACCTCTCCAACATGCCATTCTGTCGAGGTGGAACAGGTCGGCTCAGTCCCTGGATCGCCCTGTTTGTCTTTCATGCCGGATCAAGCGGTCACTCAACTGGTGGTTGACGTCACCTCTCATCCTCTTGGGGCGGTCTTTTCTTCCTGTTCACTGGCAGATTGTAACAACGGATGCCAGCCTCCTCGGCTGGGGTGCAGTGTTCCGCAATCACACTGTTCAGGGTCGTTGGTCGACTCAAGAATCTGCTCTGCCGATCAACGTCCTAGAGATACAAGCGATCTATCTGGCTCTCGTCCACTGGGAGAGGCTCCTCAGGGGCCTGCCTGTCCGGATTCAGACAGACAATGCCACAGCGGTGGCATATGTCAACCGCCAAGGAGGGACACGGAGTGTCTCAGCCCTGGCAGAAGTGTCCAAGATCCTTCAGTGGGCAGAGATTTCGGTACCGACAATCTCCACGGTACACATTCCCGGCGTAGACAACTGGGCCGCCGATTTTCTCAGCCGCGAGGGTCTCGCGGCAGGAGAGTGGTCCCTACATCCGGAGGTATTTCTTCAGCTCTGCAGTCATTGGGGAACCCCGGACGTAGATCTGCTAGCTTCTCGCCTCAACAGGAAGGTCCCACAGTTTGTATCCAGAGCTTGAGATCCTCTCACAGTGGGCGCCGATGCTCTGGCCATTCCTTGGTCACAGTTCGAGCTCCCCTACCTGTTTCCTCCCCTGCCTCTTCTTCCCAAGCTGTTGAAGAAGATCAAAGCAGAAGGAATTCCAGTCATTCTCATCGCCCCGAATTGGCCCAGAAGGTCTTGGTTCGCGGACATTGTCAACCTTCTCGCGGACGCCCCCTGGAAGCTTCCAGACAGGGCAGATCTGCTGTCTCAAGGTCCGATTTGCCACCCCAATTCTTGGCCGTTCAATTTAACGGCGTGGCTGTTGAGACTGAGGTTTTGAAACGAGCAGGATTCTGCGGTCGAGTAATTCATACCATGATCCGAGCCAGGAAGCCATCATCTTCCAAAATTTACTACCGTGCTTGGAAGGCCTATTTCACTTGGTGTGAGGCCAATAACATCGCGCCTGTGTGCTTTTCGCTCCCTTCCGTTCTGGAGTTTCTTCAGGCAGGGTTGGATGCGGGGCATGCTCTCAGTTCCTTGAAGGGTCAAGTTTCGGCGCTGTCCATTTTATTTCAGAAGACTTTGGCCTCCCGCCCTCAGGTCAAAACCTTTCTTCAGGGCGTGGCTCACACGGCTCCTCCGTATCGAGCGCCTGTGGATCCATGGGATCTTAATCTGGTTCTTGAGGTTCTGCAAGGTTCTCCCTTTGAACCTCTCAGAGAAGTCTCCTTTTCCCTTCTCTTCTGGAAGGTAGCCTTTCTGGTGGCCATCACATCCATCCGGCGCGTGTCGGAATTGGCGGCTCTTTCTTGCCGCTCTCCTTTCCTGGTACTTCACCAGGACAAGGTAGTTCTGTGGCCTCCGCCCTCTTTTCTTCCGAAGGTGGTGTCCTCCTTTCACCTCAATGAGGATATTGTTCTGCCGTCCTTCTGTCCGAGTCCAACTCACCCTCGGGAGCGGTCCCTGAACAAGCTGGATCTGGTCAGGGCGATGAGAGTCTATCTGCCTAGGACATCTTCCTTGCGAAAGACAGACTCTCTGTTCGTCATTCCAGATGGGGCGCGGAAAGGTCACCCGGCTTCCAAAGCTACTATTGCTCGCTGGATCAGATCGGCAATTTTGGAGGCCTACCGGGTTAAGCATCGAGTGGCCCCTCCGGGGATCAGAGCGCACTCTACCCAGGCAGTGGGTGCTTCCTGGGCGGTACGCCACAGAGCCTTCGCACTGCAGCTTTGCAAAGCTGCAACCTGGTCTTCGGTTCACACGTTTGTGAAATTCTACAGGGTCCACACCTACGCTTTGGCGGAAGCCAGCCTAGGTAGAAGGATTCTGCAGGCAGCAGTGGTGAGTCCACTGGCCTGATGGAAGTTTGTTTCCCACCCCAGGGACTGCTTTGGGACGTCCCATGGTCTCTGTGTCCCCCAATAAGGCGAACGAGAAAACAGGATCTTTGGGTTGCTTACCGTAAAATCTGTTTCTCGGAGCCTTCATTGGGGGACACAGCACCCTCCCATGTTCTACAACTCCTGTTCTTACTTTGGTTGATTGGTTACAGTTGAGTTGTTTGTTCTGTTTTCAATCTATTCTGTTACTTCTCCTACTGCTTTCTCACTAACTGAGGAATTCCCTGCCGGTCGGTGGGGTGTACACTGCGGAGGAGGAGCTAACCTTTTTTTGTGCATAGTGTCAGCCTCCTAGCGGCAGCAGCATACACCCATGGTTTCTGTGTCCCCCAGTGAAGGCTCCGAGAAACAGATTTTACGGTAAGCAACCCAAAAATCCTGTTTTTATGGTATTGAAGCCTCTTCCCCCTTTTTTTGATGGTTATGTACAGGTATATGGCAGGTTTATTAGTCAACCATTATATATGGTGTTTTTACTTTGTGTAGGGAACCTTTTCAAACATGTCTGGCAACATAGGCATTGAATACTGTGAGCTCTGCTCCTTGGGTATGTACTGCGGCCGCCCTGGACTGACTCAGCCGGAAGGACACTGTGGGATGGGTCATTACTGTACACAAGGATCCTACACTTCTGTTCCTGTAAGTGTCCTGATTAAAACCTGCTACAAGTGTACAGTGCTATTTAGATGTAATTAATTTTCTAAGTGAAGTCACTGTCTATTTTCATCCTATACTGATCTTGAGTTACATCTTGAATTATATACCAGAGCTGCACTGGCTATTCTGCAGGTGGAGTCACTGTGTACATTACATTACTGATCCTGTACTGATCCTGAGTTACATCCTGTATTATACCCCAGAGCTGCACTCACTATTCTGCTGGTGGAGTTACTGTGTACATACATTACATTACTGATCCTGAGTTACATCTTGTATTATACCCCAGAGCTGCACTCACTATTCTGCTGGTGCAGTCACTGTGTACATACATTACATTACTGATCCTGAGTTACATCTTGTATTATTCTCCAGAATGTTACTATTTTACTTCATAACATTGAAAGATGTAGCATGTAACTTCACTAGCAGAATAGTGAGTGCAGCTCTGGAGTATAATACAGGATGTAAATCAGGATCAGTAATGTATGTACACAGTGACAGCACCAGAAGAATAGTGAGCGCAGCTCTGGAGTATAATACAGGATGTAACTCAGTCTCAGTAATGTAATGCATACACACAGTGCCTGCTGCAGCAGAATAGTGAATGCAGCTCTGAAGTATAATAAAGGATAAGTAATGTAATGCTTATATAAACTGACCCTATTCTTCTATGTAGTATTAAGTTTTGGGTTTTTTTTTGCAGGTAAAGATGCCATTTGGAGACCTTTGCCCGGCCGGTCACTTCTGTTTCAATGGTATTAGGCTTGCTTGTCCTCCAGGCACATGGAACAGCCGTCAAGAAGCTGTGGACAGTACCTGGTGTTTGCCGTGCCCTTCAGGAACCTACTGTGATGTGCCAGGATTAGCTGAGCCAGCCGGGCCTTGTCATCCTGGTAAGCCTAAGGTCACCTTTTTTTTAATCATGTATTTTTTATTGAAAATGTTTTTCAAAATTAAGAACATAACAAACAGACAATAGACCATCCCCAAACCCCATCTCTCCCCCACAACATAACACGGGAACAGTGTCATCAATCGAAAGAAAGGACATTTCCGTAGTAAGTCAATTACATTCATACTGCTGCCATATACAGTAGGTTCAAACAATTACAGGTGATTTAGGAGAAACTATAATTCTTAATATTTAATACCCCAATAACTGCAAAAATAAAGAGACCCAGGCATTATCTCTGTAACTCTTGATGCTAACCCCGATCCTTTAGTCCATGAGTCCGAGAGTATGTGGGATTTAGTAATGTTTTTCTTTAAGTAAACTTCCCTCTCCAGGTTTATTAACCAATTGATTTTTTTTATGGCTTCTGGAATTGTGGGCACCTGTCCGATTTCTGATATTAGGATATTACTTTCCCAGCCATAAACAACATGCAGGACACAACCATCTTGCCATGGTTATCAATAAATAAATCTTCAATACGACACAATATGCATAAGGGAGGACTATGTTAACTAAATAGACCTTATTTATGATATCTAATACGCCTTTCCAAAAGGAAACTCATAATGAGGTATTCAGGGTACACTTTGCAATTGAGAAAATTCTTTAAGGGTACGTGCACACGCTGCGGATTGGGGTGCGGATTTGGCCGCGCGGATTTTGTAAAATCCGCAGGTAAATCTGCAGGTCAAAAGACCTGCGGTTTTACCTGCGGATTAGCCTGCGGTTCTGCCCTGCGGTTTTTCATCTCCACAATGGAGGAGATGGCAAACCGCAGCGGAATCCGCAGAAAGAATTGACATGTCAATTCTTTCTGCGGTTTAGAAACCGCAGGAATACCGCGCGGAAAAATCCGCACCGTCTGCACTGCGGTTTTTAATATCCATAGGAAATTATGGTACTGTACACCGCAGCAAAAACTGCTGCGGTTCCGCAGCGGCCAAATCCGCTGCTGAACCGCAGCAGAATCTGCAGCGTGTGCACACAGCCTAAACGTGTCACCCGTTAAATTTTAAGATCTGTTAAGACCCCTTAGGCCCCAGCTTTTGAACCCCTTTAATTGATAAAGATTAGAGAGTCATGGAGTATGCCACAGTGAGGTAAATTGCGTGACCAATGTAAGCCCTGCAATTTTCTCACCCTCCACCATATTCAGTGAATTAGTAGTAGCATTGGAATTTTATCAGAAGAGACTTTAAGGCTATGTGCCCACGTAGCGTTTTTTAAACGCTCAGGAAACGGGTTCTCCTTCCCAGAAAACGTGCGTTTTTTTCGTGCGTTTTTGCAGCGAGTTTTGCGCGTTTTTTAAGCAAAAACGCGCGTCTTTTGGACTATAGGAAATAGCCAAAAATGTGGACCTAAGCGGAAATTAATGAACATGCTGCGTTTTTTACCGCAAAGCGTTTCCTTATCGGTAAAAAACGCATCCATTGGCACAAAAAGGCCAAAATGCATTTAAATGAATGGGATGCTTCTTTTAAGCATTTTTTATGCGGTTTGACCCTGAAAAACGCATCAAAAACGCTTAAAAAAACGCTACATGGGCACACAGCCTAAATGTATGTGCTTCCAATGTCTCATATAGCCTAGATCAGGGTTCCCAAACTCCAGTCCTCAAGGCCCACCAACAGGTCATGTTTTCAGGATTTCCTTAGTATTGCTCAGGTGATAATTGCTTCACCTGTACAATAGAAAGGAAATCCTGAAAACATGATCTGTTTGTGGGCCTTGAGGACTGGAGTTGGGGAACCCTGGCCTAGATGACCCAAAGTGGCATTGGAGCAAAAGGCACTGTGCATCCCCACCTGCAGGGTTATCCCAACCACGGATATGCCATAAATTAAGCCCACGAGTATGGGACTGCCAGGCCACCAGCACTTTGTAATGTTTTCAGCCTGATTCGATGAGTCTGCTTTCCACAAATCAATTCCCTAAACAGGCAGTTCATTTTAATTTTTAATAATGTATCTCTGGGATATCCAGATTGGAGGGATGCCTAAGGTTACTTTACATTCAGTATTACCCAACACATCAAGTCCAACATGATAAATATGATGACCTCTATGTTTTCAGGGTATTTTTGCCTTCTTGGTTCTTCGAGTCCTAGACCAGAGGGAGGAATAGTTGGTGACATCTGTCCTTCAAAACATTTCTGTCTGGAAGGTTCATCCGAGCCCATTTCTTGTCCTGAAGGCACGTACAGCAACTCGACAGGTGCGACAAACACTATGTATTACAGAAGTAAACTATGATGTTGTGAAATCCTGATATTTATTATCTGCGAATCTCAATAGTAAGATACTGTAGGCTTTGATGCAGAAGGAGCAACTGAATTATGAGATTAGAGCTTCAGACTTCTTATACTTTTCCTTAGCTTTATTTTTTTTTCTCCCTATTCAGGTCGATTTCTTTGCTCCGTCTGCCCCGTTGGCCATATATGTCTCAGTGGGGATATTGTAGTTTGTCCTGCAGGTCACTTCTGTCCAGATGGGGCATATTCAGGTCCAGTTCCTTGTCCACCTGGAAGCTTCAGTCCAGTACTACGACTGACCAGTGCAGAGGGATGTCAGCCATGTCCACCAGGTGATTCTTCCTTGTCCGCTCAGTCTTACTAATTGTCTTTTTATGCACACACACACAAAAATACAGAGTAAGGTTTAAAGTTTGTCTATGAGTTAGTCATTCTCATTCATATCTAATATCAGAGTATGCTTAACGCTCTAAATGGTGTGTTTGAGCATGTGAGGGACCCTGGTACAGACTGTGAAGAGGTGCTACCTAATTTCTAAACTTTCTCTCTCAGGGATGTTCTGCAGTGGCTGGGGCTCTGGGAAGGTTACTGGTCTTTGTGAACCTGGATTTTTCTGCAGTGGAGGTAAAATAAAACCTGTTATTGTTAGTTTATGGTAGAAAATTGTACTAATACTAACAAAACAACAAAAATATGCCAAATGGGGGCTGAAGGTGGCCCACAGAATGGCTGTTATATGTCGCACCTAAACAGTATGCCAGAGATGTGTGATATGGCTGCCTGCAGATGGAGAGCGCTTCCCTTACTGTGCAAGGTTTATAATTGCTAGCACTGAATGAGACCACCATTCCCTGATGAGTAGTTATTACTGCATTGCACCATCCCAGTATTAACTGCAGTGTCAGAATCAACTAGCGCCGAACAGTTATATTGTGCATTATCGGTTACTGTAATAATATAGGAAAGATATAAAATTCATTCCTTCACACTCTGTGGGGTCTGTGTGCCAGAATTTGTAGTATCATGCAAAAAGTGATAGGCAATTGTGGATAAAATGGTGCAAAGTAAGAAGCTTTCAAATAGAATTGTTAACAGTTTATTTTAATCAATTAACAAAATTCAAAGTGAATGAACAAAAGAGAAAAGTAAATCCTATCAGTATCTAGTGACCACCCTTCACCTCCAGTGACCGCCTATTGCCTCCATCATCAGTATTTAGTTGACTGCCCATAGCCTTTATCTAGTGACTCCCCATTGCCTCCATCATCAGTATCTGGTGGCCGTCCATTGCCTCCATCACCAGTATTTAATGACTGCCCTCCATCTCCATCATCAGTATCTGATGACGGCCCATCTCCTCCTTCATCACTATTTGGTGACTGCCCGTCTCCTCCATCATTGGTATCTGGTGACCACCCGTTGCCTCCATCATCAATATCCGGTGACCGCACCTCCAGGATTCTTAATTACATTGGCTGGATGTTTGAGATCGGTTTACTGCTGTCAAATAAATTTGGAGCCAATCAGATGCCTCCCTGATTGTATTACATGATGGTGAAGTATCTGCCTAGCTTTTTGAGCATTGAGGACAATTTATCTTGACGAAATCCCTCAACTCCATTTGCTGAAATTCAGCCCCAAACTTGCAGGACCCTCCACTGTTGTTCACTGTTCCTGCAGACCCTCATTGTGCCGCTCTCCAGCCCTTTGGAGAACAAACCTGCTTCTGTTACCGCCAAATTTTGATGCTTCAGTCTAACCACCTGCTGCCATTTTCAGTTCATGTTTTTGTACATAGTTAGGTCGTTGGACCTTGTTTCCATGTTGAAGGTATGTGTTTTTTAGTCACAATTCTGCCTTGTAGACCATTTTTGGATAGACTTCACTGAACAGTAGTGGGGTGAAGTTGGGTCCCACTGGTTGCTGCCAATCATCAGCTGATTTTGAAGGGAAGTAAGCTTGTTGCGTCTTTCATCTGCTGAATTAAGTTTTTCCTTGGCTGACCACTGCATCTACAGTCCTTGAATATCTTATCTCATCTTGAAATCTTTGCCTGTAAAGACTTTGCTGATGCACTATAACTACCTTGTGGCTTGTTACTGAGCTCCGTATTGCCATGGTTTGTGACTTGTGACTTGAAACTGTACTCCACAACCTCACATTTGTGCAGAGCTTGGCTGCTCCTCACCCAGTCTTAAGCCTCCTATACGTCCATTTCTGTTTCAGTTAATCTAACCAAATTTTGTTTGGTTTATTTGGTCATTCATATACTAGACCATAATCCTACAAAATCCTTGATTTTATGCAAGTGAATCCAGAAGAACTCATGTTTGATGGGATTCACATTTCTCTTTTGTTCATTGACTTTTCATTTTGTTAATTGATAAAAAACAAACTATTAACACTTCTATTTTTTATACCATTCCTATTATGCAGCAATTTCTCCCCACTTGCCTAAAACTTTTGTACAGTGTTGTATATCTGCTATACTTGTGTCCCCTTCGGGAAAAGAAGTGCCCCCTCTAATACTTTTCCATAGAAGACATACTCTGAATTTTTGTAAACTTTTACTCTGCTACAATTATTAGGATCCCTTGTACCAAACCCTTCTGGTAACAAGAATGAAAGTTTTGGCGGTCCTTGTCCTGTTGGTCACTATTGTCCTGCGGGCTCTGCAGCCCCAATTCCATGTCCATCTGGTAGTTTTGCTGACAGGTGAGTCACGTTTGCAGTAAGTCTTGCCATACTTCCAGTTATAATCATCTTCATTACAGCTAGTGATTTGTGCAAATACATAATTTTCTGGCCTATTAGAATGCAGACATGTATTCATGCTGACGCAGATTCTTGAGATTGTTAGTGCCCATTTGAGCTTACAATCTAATCATATCCTGTACAGGTCCAATCTAAGCATGGCTTCCCATTGTACACCTTGTCCCCCTGGGTATTACTGCAGCTCGGTCGGTCTTGATGCCCCAAGTGGACTTTGCCTTCCTGGATACTACTGCTCCTTTGGGGTCTCCTCATCGGCTCCCACCGCACATTGTAAGATGGCGACCATTTTAACAATGTTACACTGTAGCGATAAATACACTGCTCAAAGAAATAAAGGGAACACTTAAACAACAGAATATAACTCCAACTAAATTAAACTTCTGTGAAATCAAACTGTCCACTTAGGAAGCACCACTGTTTGACAATCAATTTCACATGCTGTTGTGCAAATGGAATAGACAACAGATGGAAATTATTGGCAATTATCAAGACACCCTCAATAAAGGAGTGGTTCTGCAAGTGGGGACCACGGACCACATCTCAGTACCAATGCTTTCTGGCCGATGTTTTGAATGTTGGTTGTGCTTTCACACTCGTGGTAGCATGAGATGGACTCTACAACCCACACAAGTGGCTCAGGTAGTGCAGCTCATCTAGGATGGCACATCAATGTGAGCTGTGGCAAGGTTTGCTGTGTCTGCCAACATAGTGTCCAGAGGCTGGAGGCGCTACCAGGAGACAGGCTAGTACACCAGGAGACGGAGCCGTAGGAGGGCACAAACCCAGCAGCAGGACTGCTACCTCAGCCTTTGTGCAAGGTGGATCAGGAGGAGCACTGCCAGAGCCCTGCAAAATGACCTCCAGCAGGCCACAAATGTGCATGTGTCTGCACAAACGGTTAGAAACCGACTCCATGAGGATGGTCTGAGGGCCCGACGTCCACAGATGGGGGTTGTGCTCACAGCCCAACACCGTGCGGCCCTCCAAAGAAAAGCCACCCCACTACAGACCGACTGCCAAATCAGTCATGCTGAAGGATGTTGCAGGCAGCAGATCGCTCTCCACGGTGTCTCCAGACTCTGTCACATCTGTCACATGTGCTCAGTGTGAACTTGCTTTCATCTATGAAGAGCACAGGGCACCAGTGGGAATTTGCCAATCCTGGTGTTCTGTGGCAAATACCAAGCGTCCTGCACGGTGTTGGCTATGAGCACAACCCCCATCTGTGGACGTCGGGCCCTCAGTCCATCCTCATGGAGTCAGTTTCTAACCGTTTGTGCAGACATATGCACATTTGTGGCCTGCTGGAGGTTATTTTGCAGGGCTCTGGCAGTGCTCCTCCTGTTCCTCCTTGCACAAAGGCAGAGGTAGCAGTCCTGCTGCTGGGTTATTGCCCTCCTACGGCCCCCTCCACATCTCCTGGTGTACTGACCTGTCTCCTGGTAGCGCCTCCAGCCTCTGGACACTACCCTGACAGACACAGCAAACCTTGTCACAGCTCGCATTGATGTGCCATTGTGGATGAGCTGCACTACCTGAGCCACTTGTGTGGGTTGTAGAGTCCGTCTCATGCTTCCACGAGTGTGAAAGCACAACCAACATTCAAAAGTGACCAAAACATCAGCCAGAAAGCATTAGTACTGAGATGAAGTCTGTGGTCCCCACCTGCAGAACCACTCCTTTATTGAGGGTGTCTTGATAATTACCAATAATTTCCATCTGTTCTCTATTCCATTTGCACAACAGCATGTGAAATTGATTGTCAATCAGTGTTGCTTCCTAAGTGGACGGTTTGATTTCACAGAAGTTTGATTTACTTGGGAGTTATATTCTGTTGTTTAAGTGTTCCCTTTATTTTTTTGAGCAGTGTACATTGTTTTTCTTTATACTAGTTTGTTGCCCATTATAATATCGTTTATTTTTGGGGTGTGCAAAACTCACAGAAAATCTAAAAGAACTTAAAACGTATTGTTTTATTTTCTAAGCACAGGATGTAATATTCGAATTTCAAACAAAAATGAATATTATTTCTACTGGTTTTATGTCTCAACCAGTATTTACAGGAGAAGGAGGTAGCTGCCCACGAGGTCATTTTTGCCCAGCTGGAAGTCCCCATGCACACGTCTGTCCTGCGGGGACCTATAACAACCTCACTCATCAACCCATCTGCTTACCATGTCCTACTGGGTACTTCTGTGCGGAGAATACCAGTGATTATAGCAAATTTCCGTGCCCAGCTGGGTTTTATTGCCCTGAAGGTATGAAATGATGGGTCCATTCTGCATTCATGTGTCAGGAGTCGTCACTGAGATAGTAAGCGAGGAGGATGCCCATTAAGTGGATACTAACGGGAAGCATTTTTCAGTTATTTTATAGTGTGATAAAGCAGGTCTGGCAGATGCTTCAATGCTTCACCACAAAGTTGTGAATCCATGCCCAGATCTTTGCTATTTCCTAAATGGCACCTTGTGTCTTGACTTTGCTGGGTTTTAATGTAGTATATATCTGTACTTGAGAGAAGCAATACTTGGTGCATACTTGAGAGGTTTTTAATAAAATAGTTATTTTCGAATAAAAAGGATCTGAGACCATCTGCCAATTAACACTATAGTGCAATATAATGCCTATTCTATTCTGTCAGACTGCATGTACTGTATGTCTTATGGGGATAGGCTTCTTATATTCTGTCTCTGTTCTCTGGGGAAGTCATGGAAGTTTTTCCAACCTGAAAGTTCTCTGATGTGAAAAAATGAAATCACTATTTAGCAGGAAATACTATATGTGTTCTGACTGACTGACCGGACATTTGGAGGCACCCTGGATGTAGGTAGGCGTAAAGGGGTTGTCGGGTGTCCCTCATCTCTGCAGGTACGGTTCACACGTCCTGGCAGATATGTGTAGAGGCAACATCGTCTGCGCTGCTCTCTGCGCTGCTCATCATGATACAAAACTATGCAGCGCTGAACTGTACAAGATTAGTAAAACATGGGGACAGAGATTGAGATCTCGGCAACAAGATCTCAGGAGACGAAATCTCATTACTAAAATCTCAATCTGAGCATGTGCCGCCCCTGCGGCCATTTTCCCAGAGGCCACCGCATCGCAGCAATGGATCTGTGGGGCCTCTGGGCTTTCACAAAATGCCGGCAGAGCCCCACTGCACCACAGAGCATCACCGCTGCACCTGTCGCAAAATTCCAGCAGAGACCTGGGCACTACCGCTGAACCTGTTGCAAAATACCAGCGGAACGACCGGAAACCCCAGAGCGCCACCGCTGCACCAGCCTGGAATGGGATTTACCGGATGCCACCGCACCAGCCTGGACCACCAAACAACCCCTGTGACCACGCTCCCCTGTGACCAATCCTCCACCTCCCGGGTAAGCTGAATTCGGCCTGTAAGATGGACCCTCATTTGACACATTATTTTTTTTCCCTACTTTCCTTCTGAAAATTTGGGGTGCGTCTTATGATCCGGTGCGTCTTATAGTCCGAAATATGCGGTATTTATTTTCCGTTATAGTCTATGGTGCTGTTCACAGGCCCATATGTTTTTTGCAGATTGTGTCTCCCCAAATAAAAATCAGATTTTGTTTTTTATCGTCGTCAAAGACAAAATCACCTATACAAGTCTGTGAACCTGTGGCAATCACGGACAGCACACAGCACCAGTGTACACTCTGCGGTGTCCGTGATTAACATTGTAATGTATAAGAGAAGCTTTTAATTAATTTATTTTTTTCATATGTGAAAATCACTAATGCATTACTGATGATAAAAACCAAGGGGTTGGCTGGCAAGTTTCAGTCTAGGGGCAAGAATACATCACTGGCCCATGTGTTGTGACTCATTAACCAGTTTTCCACTGCCTTGCCTTCCTTATAGAAGCAACAGAGGTAACGTTTAAAAAACGAGACTGGACATATAGTTTTCATGTTGGGATACATGTATTTTGTGGCTGCAGAACCAAACCTGCCGCTAAACATGAACTTAATGCACAGCAATGTAAAACGACATTGCTGTACCTGCTCCGTCTGTTGATACTTCTTTTAACTGCTTCAGTGTTCGGAACTGAGGCCATTAAAAGAAGTAGCACATTCTGTCACTTGCAACTATAATAGAAACTATCGAGAAAAGACGCCGGTGACACTAAAAAACATGGCCCTTCAGGTAAAAGACTTGAGATGGTTTCCTTAAGCAACTCTGCCATCTGAAATAAGACACTGTGTGCACATACCCTAGATACAAACACTAGGCTACAGCACCCTGCAAACGCTGAATACAAGAATCATTCTAAGGGCCAATGCAGACAGTCATATATTCTCTCATCTGAGAGAATCGGCCAATTATACCGTACAACTGACACTTGGATCACGTTCTGATCAGAGTGTCAGCATAATGTGGTCCGATTGTCTAGGATGAGAGAATCAGAGAACATCGAGGAAAAGATGGATAACAAAATATTCTCCATTGTGTATCAAAGTGCAGTCCGATGTTTTCCATGCACTTATTGAATTTCATGACCGAGTGTGATCGGAATATCAGATGAAACTCGGACATACAACAATGGTTTCCTCAGACTGGCTTCGTCTGTCTGAGGAAAATATTCAACATGTGCAGGGCCCTATACACTAACATTGGTCCGAGTGAGATCCAATGTTTTTTTCTCACGGATCACACTCGGACTGATAATACAGTGTCAGTACAAGCCCTAACACTACACAAATAAAGATGTGATCTGGCCGCAGAACCAACTGATTCCACCGATACAAATAACAGAATACAAGATCCAGTTTTACTATACAGAAATGGCAACAAAGCCAAGTCGACTATATCGATATGAGAACAAAACCAAATCATACGTAAATGATTTGAAAATTGCTGCATTTTAAAAGGATGAGTCATTTTAAGAAAAAGATAGAGGCATAGGACCACCCCACCTACCCCACATAAAAAGCAGATTGAAAAGAAAAAAAAGTGTTTAAAGCAATTTATAAATTTAAAGGGAACCTGTTACCAGTTTTTGAGTCTCTCAACAAATGTCATCACTGTTACCTGCTATGTGCTGCATTACACAAATGTGTATATTGACTCCTGCCTTCCCCTGTATAGCCTCAAAACCATCTGCGGTGTGTGCCTCCTCTCTTCTCCTAATCGCCGCTCTCCAGCTCTGATTGGTGTGGATGACTGATCCTGCGTCATCTACATTGTGCAACAAAATCTTGTGCCTGTGCAATAGCATCGGCGGCCCATCCACTTTGCTCAGCGGGTGGAGCAAGGCACATTATTGCATATACGGCAAAAGATGTAATTCCAGCACCGGTGAAAGTGCGCCTGCGCGGAACGGCAATGCAGATGGAAGATTTTGTTGTGCTATGTGGATGACAAGTCATCCATATTTATCAATGCCAAAGGATGACTATCTTAATTTCCTTCTATGAGAAAATCACTGACTGGGTGGATCAGGGAAATGCTGTATATATAGTATATCTTAACTTCAGCAAAACATTTGGCAAAATATCTCACACATCCTTATTGAAAAAATGACTAAGTATGGAATGGACAAGGCAACTGTTAGGTGGATTCATAACTGGCTTAATGATCAGACCCAAAGAGTGGTCGTAAATGGCTGCACACCAGTTGGAAGAATGTCTCAAGTGGGGTACCACAGGGTTTTGTTCTGGGCCCTGTATCGTTCAACATCTTTATCAATGATTTATATGAAGGAATTGAGGGTACACAGATTATATTTGCTGATGACACAAAGTTAGGAGGGATAGCTAATACAAGAGAAGAGAGAAGATTCAAAAAGATATCAATAAACTGTAGCAGTGGGCAGCAACTAACAGAATGGCTTTTAACAGGCAAAAATGCAAAGTACTACATCAGGGCATTAAGAATGAAAAAAGCATATACAGAATGGGAGGAATAGGGCTAAGCAACAGCACATGTGAAAAAGACCTGGGTATACTAATAGATCATAAACTAAACATGAGTAAACAGTGTGATGCAACAGCAAAAAAAATGCAAATACAATTCTGGGATACATACAGTCTAGATCACGTAAGTCATTATACCCCTCTACTCTTTGATCAGACCTCATCTGGAATACTGTGTCCAGTTTTGGATACCACATTTTAAAAAAGACATCAACAAACTGGAGCAAGTTCAGAGAAGAACGACCAGAATGGTGACCGGTCTGCAAACCATGTCCTATGAGAAACAGTTACAGGATTTGGGAATGTTTAGCTTGCAAAAAAGAAGACTGAGAGGAGACAATAGCTGTGGACACATATCTCAAGGGCTGTCACATTGTAGAAAGATCATCTTTATTCTCATTTGCACAAGGAAAGACTAGAAGCAATGGGATGAAACTGAAAAGGAGGAGACACAGATTAGATACTAGAAAAAACTTTTTGACAGTGAGGCTGCCACGAGAGTTGGTGATTTCTCCTTCAATGGCAGTCTTCAAACAGAAGCTGGACAGACATCTCTCTGGGATGATTTAGTGAATCCTGCTTTGAGCAGGGGGTTGGACAGGATGACCCAGGAGGTCCCTTCCATCTCTACAATTCTATGATTCTATGACAATGTTTAGGAGCAGAAAGGAGGCACACAGACCACAGAGATGACGCCCGACCAGCCACACTTAAATACAGCGTTGGAGGTAAACAAAGGGGTCAGGAGACAATATACATGTTGGTGTAATGCAGCACAGAGCACATAAAGGCGGCTGCATTTGTTGAAAGACTCAAACACTGGGGATAAGTTCCCTTTAAAAATATACTTGTTTCCACAAATCTGCAACACAGGGCAGGAAAATGCAAGTTGCAAAAATAAAGGGTGAGCAGCCTGGGGCATCGTGATTCTGCAGCATTACAGTACATACACACATATACTGTACAGTGTGTATATATATGTGGTGTAGTGACCACTATGTCCGCTAGGGGGCGCTGTGTGGGTGTCCCAGGGCGGGTGTACAGGCACATCCAGTGTGGTAACAGGAGCAGGATCCTAAATGACCATTATGTGTCTCAAGGTGGGTGGCCTTGGGATGCAAGCTCGAGTATTGATCAGCAGAGGTACTGCTGACGTTTCCATTACAATGTGTCAGGGAAGTCTGTGTGTGGCTCTGCGCAATAGGACCTTTATTGAGGTCATAGCCATGTGATCACCTGTGGGTGTGGTTATGGATTATATAAGGTACCTGAGGACTGGTCACATGGAGAGAGCGCATGGATCTGATTGAGCCACGTGGAAGGTCCCGGCAGGCCTAGGTGGAGGAAGGTGTGCTACCTTCCTGAAGACCACATGCTGATACTGCTGACACGGTGAGGCCTGTGGATATTGGCTGTATGTGAGGACGGATAAGCCTCCTGTGTTTGCTGAGGCTCCAGGACTGAGGCTGAAATCATGGACACTTATGCTTGCTTTCGCCTGAGCTAAAGGCTATTCCTTGTGTTATGTGCTGCTTTATGGGTTATGAAGTAATAAACCCTGTGAACTTTTAAAAGGAACGTGCCTCCTGATTGACTCCTGTGGCTCCTGAGCGAGTTTAATCCCTACAATATATATATATATATATATGCAAAAAAACAATAAAAAAAAAACAATGGTGGAGAATGCGGGCAGCGGTTCCAAGAAGCACATGTTGCCGTACTGGCGGCTCTGAGCCAGGAGAGCAGACGGTCTGGAAAATCGTGAGTAATACTGACCGAGGTCAGAGAAAGTGACTGTATTGATATTTGTGGGATACCTCTGAGTAGAAAAGGCGTCCAGGAACCTGTGTGGCTGTCACCAACAGGTAACAGACAGGAGTCTGTGGTATGCTGACCGGGGTCAGGGAAAGACTATTTGAGAAGTCGCTATAGGGTGCCTCTGTGGATGAGAGGTACCCAGGAACCTGTGTGGCTGACACCAGCGGGTAATGGACAGGAATCCGTGTTGCACTGACCAGGGTCAGTGAGAGACTGTGCATGTGTTTTTTTTTTCTTTTTCCTCTTTTCCTCTGCAAAACCTGAAGTTGATTGCTGTGGCTCAGAGGGGTCACAAAGGTTTTTTTGCAAGGCAGCTTGCTGTGGCTCAGTGTTGTCACAAAAGTGACAAGCGGCTAGTGGTAACTCGGCGGGGTTACGAAGATTGCAGTGGATCGGGGGGTCCACGAAGACGGTGCAGCAGGAGCTGCAGTGACACCAGCAGCTGCTTGTGAGCGACAGCAGGAGGTGCCGGTGATTTGTGACAGCAGGAGCTGTGGCAGTGCCAGAAGGAACTGGTGTGGTGTCGTGCTTAAAGGGCCAGTAGCAGCCCAAAAAGACAAACTGTACTGTGTGAACTGTGGCATAAGATGTTCTGCAGAACGGACATGGGGAAATCCCGAAAGGGGGCGGTGGCCCAGAAAAAGGATGGAGTCCCAGAAGGGGGAGGTGACCCAAATCAGCGTGGTAGCCCAAAAGGGGGTGGAGTCCCAGAGGGGGCGGTGACCCAAATTGGGGTGGTAACCCAAAAAGGGGTGGAGTCCCAGGAGGGGGCGGCGACCCAAATTGGGGTGGTTCAGGAAATGGCAGCACTGGTTGCCTCAGTGGACATGTCTGGGGAACCGCAGTGTATGTGTATGAATTTTGAAGAATTGGGGACAATCTTTCCGGATAATGACGGGCCACAGGTGTGTACCGTGATGCTGCATCGGGAAGGAGTCTCTGGTAGGCTGGACTCAAAGAGTCAGGTGACTCTGACAGGAACTCCTCTTGTTTTCTCTGACTGAGAAAAACATCAGGATTCACTGTAAACACGGGGTCACGGTGAACTGGGCCGTAGACAGAGTAATGTTTGAGGGAACCAAAGGTGGTGAGTGCCAAGGGGACAGGATACCCCCTGACTTAGTGTATGCCTTGGAGAGGGGCCGGGACTTTGTCTTGTTTGACGATGCATGGGAAGTTGATGAAGTGTGGGGTGGCTCAAAGGAGGAGGTAGCACCACCTAAGGTCGATAGTCCAGAGTTTCGGGTGACTGAGAGAAAGTGTGGGTCTGACCGACTCGGGGATTTGGCCGGGTTGACCAAACATGTGACCATGGGAAACAGGGTACCTCCAGGAAAGGGGTCCGACACCTGTGTGAGTGGGGACTGGCTGTTCCAAGATGACAGGGTGAGTGGTGACTCCAATTCAGACTGTGACTCCAACACAAGGGAAAGAGTGTGTAGTAAGGAGGTCACTTTATCTCGGACAGTCGCCAGCACAGAGGGAGTTAGTGATGGGCTGGAAGTAAAACAGACCTGTAGTAGACCCGCAGAGACCATAGAGCCGGATGCAGGAACAGGTGGAACTCTGAAGAGGCAGAGTGTGGGTAGGCAAGAGAGCCCATCTGAAAATCTAATTAAAGAAGTTATGGCGCGACTCGTGTTGGCCAAAAGAGAGCAGGACTACACAATACAGATGCTTAAAGAGACTGTAAAAGAACATGTCGAACAAGAAAGGGTCCTAATGCAAGCAGCTGAGCACAGAGTGAATGAGCTGGAGAAGGAAGTCTCTGAGTTCAGAGGTCACCTGTCAGCGTGTCAAACTATGAACAAAGCTATAGTGAAGGATATGGAGGTGCTCAGAGAGGCCCAAGAGAAGCATCAACAGGAGATTCTCCGGAGAGAGGATGAGCGTCACTACCTGGCAGAGGAGCGGGATAAAGTTCTCCAAGAACTCAGAGGAGTAGTAAAAGGTCTACTGCGGGAGAAGAGCTGGGACGAAGATGTACAGCGGCCGGGCCCGAGTGATAACAAGGCAGAACTGCCAAAGCCCATCTTGGAAAAGGGTCCTGAAGTCTGTAAATCACAGGAAGATGGTGAGCCAAGAGCTGCACAAGACAGTCACCCGGTCGTGGCAGATATCTTGCGGGAAGTGTCCGTGGTAAACCCAGAGCCGTCTGTCCAGGATGAGAGCAAGTCCACGACCTTCAAGTGCGTGATGGAGGTACCCGAAGACGTGCGAGAAGCATGTGCCAGCGAGGGTGTGCATGAGACCTTTAAAAAGACAGTAAAGGTCTATAGTGTGAACTGGGCACCAGAGACAGTCCAGTTGGTGATACTGGCAGAAACGGAAGACACAGAAGAGGGAGGCTGTCCTGAAGGAGATGCACCTACAATGTCTCCGCACGAAACAGATGCTCGTGTTGCGTAATAGGAAAACCGCTCGACGTCTGGAGCTTGCGAGGGAGGCTCAAAGTCGGCTGGGCTTTGTGGAAGACATAATTCCGGTACCCAGAAATCTGGTGGGGAAAGTCGTTGGCAGACTTGGAAAGGTGATGCAGGAGATGGTAAATCGATCCAGTGTGAAGAGAGTGAGGATCCCACCTGCTGGGGAAATCCAAGTAGCTGTTGAAGATGACATGGTTCCAGTCATTGTGGTTGGCTCGATGGAAAGCATTGGGAACCTTCGCATGCTCCTGGAATATTGGGTAGCGTACCTGAAGGAGATAGAGCAGCTAAGACAGGATCGACTGCAGATGAATAAGCAGATACAGAACGTCAGGTGGCGTCCACCTCCAACCCAAGGTGTAAGGACCCGAAGGGATCCTCCAAATAATGAAAGGACAGGAAGTCGAAGGCAAGAACGTCGAGAGTCCGCCAGTGGCAGTTCTAATCTTAGTAGCATAGGCACGAGATCCGGTGGTGGACGTAGCGACAGAGGGTCAGACTCAGACCAGCCAGTTAGCCCAACTGGACGTGGGACTCATGACCGTACGAACCGGGAGAGCCGGCCAGTGAGAGAAAGGTCGGGTGATGGAGCGCACCGCAGACAGGTGGAGACTAATGAGTGTCTGGTCACGCTGACGAACATTGACAGAAAGGCCAAAGCCCAAGGCCGAGATACAGACCACTGGGGGCGGGGGAGACCTAACATAAATATGACGCAGTATGACTGCCGAAAAAGGAGATGGTTCTCTCGGCTTGTGGGACAAGGTGACATGGGTGCCCGGTATCGAGATCCCGGGGTGATGTCGTGTGTTCAACCCCACAAGCTTGAACAGAGGGGGGAGGTATGTGGTGTAGGAACCACTATGTCCGCTAGGGGGCACTGTGTGGGTGTCCCAGGACGGGTGTACAGGCACATCCAGTGTGGTAACAGGAGCAGGATCCTAAATGACCATTATGTGTCTCAAGGTGGGTAGCCTTGGCATGCAGGCTCGAGTATTGATCAGCAGAGGTACTGCTGACGTTTCCGTTACAATGTGTCAGGGAAGCCTGTGTGTGACTGTGTGCAATAGGACCTTTAGTGAGGTCATAGCCATGTGATCACCTGTGGGTGTGGTTATGGACTATATAAGGTAACTGAGGTCTGGTCACATGGAGAGAGCGCATGGATCTGATTGAGCCATGTGGAAGGTCCCGGCAGGCCTAGGTGGAGGAAGGTGTGCTACCTTCCTGAAGACCACGTGCTGAGGCTGCTGACCCGGTGAGGCCTGTGGATATTGGCTGTATGTGAGGACGGATAAGCCTCCTGTGTTTGCTGAGGCTCCAGGTCTGAGCCTGAAATCATGGACACTTATGCTTGCTGTCGCCTGAGCTAAAGGCTATCCCTTGTGTTATGTGCTGCTTTATGGGTTATGAAGTAATAAACCCTGTGAACTTTTAAAAGGAACGTGCCTCCTGATTGACTCCTGTGGCTCCTGAGTGAGTTGAATCCCTACAATATATATATATATATACACAGTGTGTGTGTATATATATATATATATATATATATATATATACATACATACATACATACATAAGCAAAAAAACAATCAGCACCTCCTTGTGGTAGCATGTGCAAGCTGTCTTGCATTTGTCTATATATACACATATATACAGCTCTGGCAAAAATTAAGAAATCACCGCATCAAAACCCTGTCATGGGCAGACCATTCTCCAGAACTGAACCCCATTGAAAACCTCTGGAATGTAATCAAGAGGATGATGGATAGTCATAAGCCATCAATCAAAGAAGGGAAGCTTAAATTTTTGCGCCAAGAGCATTGTGAAAGACTGGTGACAAGCATGGCAAGACGCATGAAAGCTGTTTTTAAAAATCATGGTTATTCCACAAAATATTGATTTCTGAACTCTTCCTGAGTTAAAACATTAGTATTGTTGTTTCTAAATAATTATTAACTTGTTTTCTTTGCATTATTTGAGGTCTGAAAGCACTCGATTTTTTTCTAATTTTGACCATTTCTCCTTTTCAGAAAAAAACACTAAATTTATTGTTTGGAAATTCGGAGACATGTTGTCAGAAGTTTGTAGACTAAAAGAACAATTTACATTTTAATCAAAAATATACCTATAAAGAGAAAAATCAGACAAATTGAACATTTGGAAGTGGTCTCCAAACATATACAGACACATAAGGTGCATATATATACATATATAGACATTCACACAGTACATATATATATTACAGACAGTACATATATGCAGTAAGATAGCGCTCCCTAAGTGTGTTGCGGGACACTTGCTTGGCAACGGGATTAAGGCAGCCAAGAATGGTTTCTCAGTGAAGCAGTCTGTTTGGTTTATTAAACATCATAAACCACACCAAGAATAGTCCATTACTTAACATCAACAAATCATAAGGCACCACCAGTCTGTTTCAATAGCAGATACTTGTCTGCCCTGACTATACCCCCTTGTCTGAGGTTACCTTCCTGGAGCTCCGCTCCACACGCTGACTCTTTGTCGGTCCTGGCTTCTAGGAAAGCTGCCTATCTGGGATCACTGTCCCGGACGATGACTTGTTCCACAGGCCAAACCCAACAGTCCAGATCCTCAGAAGGACGGTAGCTTCCCCACCACAGTTAGCCGTCACAGGCTCTGCAGGTACAATTTTCTCACCCTGTGCCCTTCAGGAATCTGGTCCACTCTCAGGACCTTCCAACACAGAGACCATCCAGGTACATGGCCTCACCATGTGTTCTCGAGGAATCCGGTCCACTCGCAGGACCTTCCAACACACAGAGACCAGTCCTCTTTCAGGACCTTACAACATACAGCCCATGTGATCACACCACAGTCTCCCTATATCGTATGAGACACACCCCTTGATGGGAGGTAGGTGGTTGGCCAGACCTGCCCAGCTCTCAGGCCAACCCTGTAAGCCCAGCCCTTATAAGCTAAACAAAGCTTGTGGAACTGCTGGTCCCAGAGCAACATTTCAGGCTTACAGCACAGAGGACCTCCTCTGAGACACATACTGGCCATTTACAATAATGCCGTCACTATCTCACAATACATATACTCAAACTACAGACACATGACTAGCACATACACATACTTTACACATTGAGCATGCACATATATACTCACTCCTTTCTGCAGGCAGCTGGATTTCTTTGTGACGTTACTTTCTAGGAGCAGGGGATTTCAGCTCCATTGCTAGTGGTTGCACACACAGGCCTGAGCCCTCCTGTCTTAAGGGGGTTTTACACATAGCGATATCGCTAGCAATATTGCTAAAGCGCCTCTGATTTTGTGACGCAGCAGCGATATTGCTATGTATGATACTTACCTCCGACCGGCTCCCCCGCTGTCTGTCGCTGATCGTGCGAGATCGGCCTGGTCCATTTCTCGTCGGGTGCTTCCTGCTGGCGCCGACGAGCGACGCGTGGACGCGGGCGGGAGGGAGGACGTCAGCATCACTGCGTGTGAAAGGTAAGTAACGACCGCTGCTGCGTCGCTATGTCGCTGTGAGATCTGCCTGTTTGGCAACTCACTAGCGACCATTTAGCGATGCACCAGCGATCCTGACCGGGTCGTATCATGGTCGGATCGCTGGTGCATCGCTAAATGTAAAGGGGCCTTTACTCTCAGCCCTTCATCCTCCAGCACTGATACAGCAGAGGAGGAAACCCTGGAGCTGCTATTGGTGGAGCTCAGTGCTGGAATCTTCCATACTCTTGTTCTCCTCACAGCAGTGGCCCCGCCCACCTCCTTTCATCGGTTTCTGTAGCTCCCCTGCTTGATTTCATTGGCTGGGTGCTACAGACAGCAGCTGTGCTGGAGATGTGGATCTGATGCGGTTTCCTAGAGAGGTATGTAAATTATCAATGTTGGCCATGAGCAGGAGCTGAGAGATGGTCCAGGAATAAATGCCTTCCTTCCTTGCCTCCGCCCTTCCTCCTGACTGCCGACTCCTGTCCCACTGCTTCTGCTCACATGAAAAGAGCAGTTGAGGCCACACTTCCTTCTGCTCCCGAGCTCGGACTGGAGCGTGCAGCTACATGTATTTCTATGCAGCCGCACGGTCCAGTCCCAGTGCTGGCGGCTGTGCCAGGTTTTTATGCAAGAGACTCGCACGAGAGTCTTTCGCAAGGGAGTATGAGCCCTTATACTAATTTCTTTGGCCTGTTTCACACTTCAGTCTTTTTGCATCAGTCAGAATCCATCAAAGTGTGAAAAAACAGATCCAGTGCAGATTGTAAAAAAACTGAAGCACCGGATCCGTTTTTTCGACAGATCTGTTGCAGCAGCCACTGTAGGAAATTTAAAGGAATAGGATTCTGGAGGAGAGAGAGAGATTTCTGTGCTACAACGACTTTTGGGGTTAAATTGAAGGAATGGAAATTCTTCTGAGCATGCTCAGTTGATAAAAACGAAATCTGTCGCTGGATTCCATCATGTGACGGACAGCAACTGATTCGGCACCCCTAGGCGTCCATTATAGCAGACAGACGGCGCTGTCCGACTTTTCAACGGAGACAAAAAACGTTCCTATGGACGTTTTCTCCACACGACGGACACCGACTTTCCGAAGGATCCGTCGCACGACGGAGAAACGGATGGCCATCGCAATCCGTCGGTAATTCAAGTCTATGGGGAAAAAGACGGATCCAGTGGGCAAATCCATCGGATCTGTTTTTTCTCTTAACGACAGATTTTGACTGATGCCAAAAGACTGAAGTGTGAAACAGGCCTAAAGACAACAGCAAAAACAGATCCTGCAATGTAATGTTTGTGTATGATTTATTATCCTTGCTGCCTGGCTTGCTGTGTGCTGTAGTCCGCCCTGCAGCGTCTCACTATAAACCATTACAGCGGAAAACAGATTTAGCTCCCTGCAGCTGTGAGTTTTTTTCCTCTCCCCAGGCCGTGTTCCTGAGCACATTCCTAATTGCTACATATTTTATTAAAATGTTCTTCTGTAATAAAAATCAATGAAATAATGTGTCTACCAATAAAATGTAACAACAATCGGGGGCATAAAAGCTTTAAATATTTAATCTCAGTATTGAATAATAATCACAGTGAGTAATAATGTGCGGGATATTAAATAAGGCAGAATATGCATGAAAACTAAAGAAAGGAACGGCGTTTAAATGACATTGTCCAACGCCCCGGGTAATGTCCCTTTATGAATAATTTTGCTGCTCCCAAGCAGGGGGTCATCAGATGGACTGATGTTTTTAATCTGTTTTCTGATTATTAGTAAAGAATAGTGACCTTTATTATGAGCCTCAGTTCTGGTTTTATGTGAATACATGTTATTTATCGTATCAAGTTCTGCAACTTTCTTATACTTTGGAGGAGGTATCATCATAAGGAGACTTTTTGAAGTCCATTTTTCAGCTTTTTTGTTATTTGCAGTAAATGTATCCAAGTGTCCTACAGCATTTAATGATTTTGGCACCTCTTTAGGGACAAGTTTTCTGTCTAGAATTGATTTTTCACTTTTTATGCCTCGCCACTGGAATGTGTTTGACTCTATAAAAAACATCTTCTCTTGTCCGTACAGTGCTGCGGAATATGTTAATGCTATATAAGCAAAATAAATAATAATAAAAGTACAATGTTTATTTTTAGGGGGTTTGCTTGAAAAAAAGGCATGGTAGATTCACTCCTTCCAGTTTCCAATCATCTTTAGTAAATCAACTTTATATCAGTGAATAGAAACAATCTTATTAACATCAAGTAGCAAAAAAAGTACCTAACCAGTCCTGGTCAGATTCATGGCTTATTACAATGTATCGGTGCCCTGTCTTGTAAGATCTCCACAGTGTGGCCAGTTTTTTAGACTGCTCAGTTGAACAATGGATTCCATTTACTGATTGCAAGCAGAGTTCTTGAAATTAGAAGATAATGGAAAACAACATATATTAGAAAGTTGCTAACTTGTAATGTGTGGATAAATTGAATAAAACTGAAAATGTTCATGCCTTAATACTAATACAGTGATCTTTTTGGAAAATTTCAGGAACCCAGGACTCCTGTCAGTTCCCCTGTCCTCGTGGCTACTATAATCCTGATCCTCGGTCACACAGTATTGATAGCTGTCTGCCTTGTATCTCAGGGCATTACTGTGGGGCAGAAGGACTTAGCGCTGTATCTGGAAAGTGTGACCCCGGTGAGTGTGAATTTCCTACCATTTTGCTTCTGCAGATTGTGTAAGACCTGCGCCTATTTAGCAGACACAAATCTGTCTGCTCCAGCCGCTGACTTACGGTATATGCTCACGTTGCGGATTCGTGTGTGGATTTTTCCACGCGGAATATGCAGAATCCGCAGGTCAAAATACCTGCGTTTTACCTGCGGATTTACTGCAGATTTCTAGCGGATTTGGCCTGCCTTTTTACACCTGCAGATTCCTATAATGGAATAGGTGTAAAAACGCTGCGGAATCCGCACAAAGTATTGACATGCTGCGGAAAACAAACCGCTGCGTTTCCATGTGCACATCAGTTTTTGTTTTCCATAGGATAACATGGCACTGTACAGCCCTTGGAAAACTGCTGCGGATCCACATACGAATCCACAACGTGTGCACATACCCTCAAGCTCTCCTCTCCCCTTCTCTTATGTTAGATATTGTTAGAAGGTTATACATCGCAGAGAGGGACATGGGGAAATCATTCATGCAATACATGATGGCAACTCACTTTGGTTGTAGATGCAGAGAAAAGCACTTGATTCTTCATGAGTTGTAGAAGAGGAAATTAGTCCAAGAATTAAGCTGTACTGATACATGACTTATGGATATGGGACGGACCCCCAATCCATCTGAAAACCACCATAAGTACAGTAAACCTAGGCACTAGAATAAATACACAACACATTATTTTGGTTGTCAAAATGGCCACAGCTTTATTTAAATTACAGGATTAAAACAATCACAGTAGGAGTCAGGTGAAGTGCTAGTACATTGGGATTCACAAGTACTGTGATCTCCCCAGCTGTCTGACATACAGAACCAGGACAGACAGCCATAAAGGGGCGGCACGCACTGGCTTGCCATTCAAGCAGAGCCAGTAAACTTTCAGGGCACCAATGACCCTATTATCCTCACTCCTGTGCTTAACCAGTGTGCCCGCCCCTGATTGACGTTACCATTACAACGTCCTTGAGGCTGGCCACCAAAGCCGATCCTGTTCACCACCATGAGGTTTTACATCCTCTATTAGTTAAAATGAGTCCACCTTAACTTGTCTGCAACTTCCACCTGACTCCTAAACCGCCACCAGAGAGGCCATTTGACACCTTAAATGGACTCGACCCCCATCAACCATGCCTAATAAAGCCATCAACCATTTCTACATGCTATGGAAAGACTGTGCACACAAGTAATAAAAAATAAACTTAATCTGTCGGAGCTCTGGAATTGTATCAATGCCATACTACCAAGTTATGATCGATAATACGGTAACTACAGCAAAATAACAGTTGCTAAACATCCTGCAATGGGAAATGTGGAAAGTAAACCATAATTAAGGTCGTAGCTACAATCTGAATACCTGTATAATGACATGTGTCATGCCTCAAAAAACTATTATACCGCATGTATTGTAGCTAGCTCTAATAATTTACCAATTCACAGATTTTAGTTCTAGAAACCACCATTATTCACAGTAGCTGTGCAGTAAAATTTCTTAAACCCACTTACTATCACTACCCGAAAAGTGATGAACATATCAATAGAAAGAAATTATAAATAGTATAATTAAAGTAATTAAAAACTATACACAATATAACATCAACATTATAAGTAGTAATTTAAATAAACCTAAAGCAGAAAAAGTCTACAAAGGCATTATTAATAACCCTGCCATGCCATTGTTAATTGTTTTTCATGCACATTTACTGTTGACCTCTCCAACTGGGTGAAAGGCATTGGGAATAGGCATATTGCCCTTCGTGCTAATGCACTTGATTACTTTACCCTTAGCTGCTCCCACTGGCTCAAGGGCATCGGGAGTAGGCATACTACCCTTTGTGTTAATGCACTTGATTATACCCTTAGCCGCTCCCACCATCTCAAGGGCATCAGGAATAGGCATACTGCCCTTTGTGTTAATGCACTAGATTATACCCTTAGCCGCTCCCACCAGCTCAAGGGCATCGGAAATAGGCATATTGCCCTTCTTGTTAATGCACTTGATTACTTTACCCTTAGTCACTCCCACTGACTCAAGGGCACACAGATTAGGTACATTGCTCTTCAGTTTCATGCACTAGATAACTGCATTGTCCAGACGACAACCTTGAAAGAAACATGAAAAGAAACATGATTTGGTCAATGTAAACAGTCAAAACTGTGCCTCGGCTTTCTCAAGTCACATGAAAAAAGAGAGAGGGTCCTTGAAGCTATAGATTGTATTGAAAAGCATGCCTACCTTGTTCTCTTCTCCTCTCCAGCCGCTGTTCCTGGCTCAGAGGAGCCAATTTATTCTGTAGGCATGCAAAATATGATT
Source organism: Dendrobates tinctorius (assembly GCF_039654945.1). Classification (NCBI taxonomy): domain Eukaryota; kingdom Metazoa; phylum Chordata; class Amphibia; order Anura; family Dendrobatidae; genus Dendrobates; species Dendrobates tinctorius. The sequence goes on from NW_027361754.1 coordinate 6,883,619, forward strand.
GCCATGACCCCAGGGACTTTACCCTAACAGGGTCCTATAAAATATAAATGCTTCTGGAGACCAGGGGGCCATACCGTGATGGTCACCCCTCTATACCAGGGGGCCATACCTGAGATGGTTACCCCCTCCACACCAGGGGGCCATACACGAGATGGTTACCCTCCACACCAGGGTGCCATACCTGAAATGGTCACCCTTCCAATCCCAGGGGGGTCAGCGGCCAGTTTATTAACAAATTACATAAACATTTACAATAAGTATTAAATACACAATCTTATACGACCTGAGGGGGGGGGGGTTCTTGGAGCCCCAAAAATTCTGGCTAAATATTTGGCAAAAACACAAGAACTTAAAACTCCACGTTACCCTCAGCCGTAAACCACCAGCTCGAGGGCACCAAACATCCCATTCCGGGAAGTCCAACCACCAAAAGCTCCCGGGTAAAACCCCGTCTAGAGCCGTAACCAAAAGCCAGATCCACCGAAACAATTTTTAACTGTCTGGAATTTTAACTTCCAATTCCTTTTTGCTGATTCAGCGTCAACTCCAAGAACCCCACCCCAGAGGTCCATACTTAAAATGGTTACCCCCTACTGACCAATTTATAAATATCTTCAAGGACCCACTAAAAGGAAAACAAATAACTGTTTTTTTTAAAATTCATGTTCTTATTAAAATAAACATAAAATAAACATCAAAGCATAAATAACATTAACACACTGGGGGGGGGGAGTCCTTGAAGCTCCCAAATCTGGTGATTACCAAACATAAAATGTACCAAGAATTACTCCCAGCCGTTACCCCACTAGCTCGGGAGCACCATAACCACAAGGGTTCCAATGTTCACTTGAATTTCCTGGGGATCCGACAAACTCTTGCTGAAGCTCCCCTCCACCTTTCACCAGGTCCAGAACCATATTAATTTCCAAAAAGAGGAATCCATATCCCAATGGATCCCCCAGACCAATTTCTAACCAACTTCAAGGACCCCCCCAACCACCAGGCTCCAGGTAATCCACTCAGGCTTGTGCTATCCGCCATCTTAAGTAACATAAAATAAGCACTTGGTGGGTATACACTGATCCCTTATTTTTTTCTTTCTTATTTTTTTTTTTTTAATTATTATTCACGCCTTTATTAAAACAAACACACAATAAAACATCAAAGCATAAATAATATTAACACGCTGGTAGGAGTCCTTGATGCTCCCAAAATCCGGTGATTACCAAACATAAAGTGAACATAAAATGTTTACTCCCAGCTGTTACCCCACCAGCTCGGGAGCACCATAACCACAAGGGTTCCAATGTTCACTTGAAACTCCCCTCCACCTTTCACCAGATCCAGAACCATATTAACCCTTTCGAGCCTGTTTTTGCCTTCGTGACCAGGCCAATTTTTTCAATTCTGACCAGTGTCACTTTATGAGGCCATAACTCTAGAACGCTTCAACGGATCCTGCTGATTCTGACATTATTTTCTCATGACATATTGTACTTCAGGACAGTGGTAAAATTTCTTAGATATGAACTGCGCTTATATGTTAAAAAAATCGAAATTTGGCAAAAATTTTGAAAATTTTGCAATTTTCAAACTTTTAATTTTTATGCCCTTAAATCAGAGAGTGATATCGCACAAAATAGTTAATAAATAACATTTCCCACATGTCTACTTTACATCTGAACAATTTTGGAAACATAATTTTTTCTTTTTAGGAAGTTATAAGGGTTAAAAGTTGACCAGCGATTTCTCATTTTTACAACAAAATTTACAACACCATTTTTTTTAGGGACCACCTCACATTTGAAGTGAGTTTGGGGGGTCAATATGACAGAAAATACCCAAAAGTGACACCATTCTAAAAACTGCACCTCTCAATGTACTCAAAACCACATTCAAGAAGTTTATTAACCCTTCAGGTGCTTCACATGAATGAATGGAATGTGGAAGGAAAAAATAAACATTTAACTTTTTTTCACAAACATTTTACTTCAGAACCATTTTTTTTATTTTCACAAGTGTAAAAACAGAAAATGAACCACAAAATTTTTTGTGCAATTTCTCCCAAATACGCCGATACCCCGTATGTGGGGCTAAACCACTGTTTGAGCACACGGCAGAGCTCAGAAAGGAAGGAGTGCCGTTTGACTTTTTCAATGCAGAATTGGCTGGAATTGAGATAGGACGCCATGTCGCATTTGGAGAGCCCCTAATGTGCCTAAACAGTGGAAACCCCCACAAGTGACCCCATTTTGGAAACTAGACCCCTTAAAGAACTTATCTAGATGTGTCGTGAGCACTTTGAACCCCCAAGTGCTTCACAGAAGTTTATAACGTAGAGCCATGAAAATAAAAAATCATTTTTGTTCCACAAACATGATCTTTTAGCCCCCAATTTTTTATTTTCACAAGGGTAACAGGAGAAATTGGACCCCAAAAGTTGTTGTCCAATTTGTCCTGAGTACACTGGTACCCCATATGTGGAAGAAAACTACTGTTTGGGCACACGGGGGGGCTCGGAAGGGAAGTAGTGACGTTTTGGAATGCAGACTTTGATGGAATGGTCTGCGGGTGTCATGTCGCGTTTGCAGAGCCCCTGATGTGCCTAAACAGTGGAAATCCTCCAGAAGTGACCCCTTTTTGGAAACTAGACCCCCCCAAGGAACTTATCTAGATGTGTGGTGAGCACTTTGAACCCCCAAGTGTTTCACTAAAGTTTATAATGTAGAGCCGTGAAAATAAAAAAATCATTTTTTTTCCACAAAAATGATCTTTTAGCTCCCAATTTTTATTTTCACAAGGGTAACAGGAGAAATTGGACCCTAAGAGTTGTTGTCCAATTTGTCCTGAGTACGCTGGTACCCCACATGTGGGGGGGGACCACTGTTTGGGCACACGGTGGGGCTCGGAAGGGAAGTAGTGACGTTCTGGAATGCAGACTTTGATGGAATGGTCTGCGGGCGTCATATTGCATTTACAGAGCCCCTGATGTACCTAAACAGTGGAAACCCCCAATTCGAATTCCAACCCTAACCCCAACACACCCCTAACTCTAGCCCTAGCTCTAACCCTAGCCCTAACCCTAGCCCTAACCCTAGCCCTAACCCTAGCCCTAGCCCTAACCCTAACCCTAGCCCTAACCCTAGACCTAGCCCTAGCCTGCCTACCTGCTTTTTTTTTCTTTACTTTTTTTTTTATTTTTGTGTTTTTTATTTTTTGTATTTTTGACTCATAGTAACGCCACTTCTCCTCTGATCTCACACTGGCAGATGATCAGAGGAGAAGCAGCGTTACTATGTGACAAGATCGCTGCCCGGCACATAGTAACGCCACTTCTCCTCTGATCTCACACTGACAGATGAGCAGAGGTGAAGCAGCGTTACTGTGTGACAAGATCGCTGCCTGACACAGCTGTGACAGGCAGCGATCAGCTGTGCCAGGCAGCGATCTAATCACACTGTAACGCTGCTTCACCTCTGCTCATCTGTCAGCATGAGCTCAGAGGAGAAGTCGCGTTATAATGAGGGAGATCGCCGGGAAACAAGCAGCTTTCCCAGCGAGCTCTCTCATTGGCTGCTGTGACGCGACGTCATCAGGACCTGAACCAATCAGGTCTCGATGACGTCGGGGGTCCCAGCATGCATTGTGCACCGGGATCCCCGCGTTATAAGGTATGAGGGGGTCCCGGGGGGCACAAAACCGCCGACAGTAGATAAATGTCGGCGCTGCACAAAGCCCAGCAAGCGCCAACGTTTATCTACTGTGGGCGGTCGCGAAGAGGTTAAATTCCAAAATGAGGAAAACCATATCTCATTGGATCCCCCAGACCATATTTAACCAACTTCAAGGACCCCTCTAACCGCACAAGATGTGAGATAAGTGAGGGTGAAAACCATGCAGGTTTACAACCAAGGTATACAACAGGTTAATAATGGAAAATACCCCATCGAAAGGTCTGGAAATAGACAGAGATGGGCAATGCTGTGTTATATGCTGTAACAATAAATGAGAAGCCGCCTGCTCCTCTACAGCAGTTACAGACTCTAATCACCAGCTGCACATAAATGGTATGAAACATGTAGGTCTAATATAAGCTGCCTGCAGCCATAGGTGTGTGAGCAGAAAACTGCAAGTTCTGTATCCCAGTCAGTCACTCTACTACATACACTTACAATAGATGAGAGACATGGCTGAAAACTGGGCCGATGATGTGTTTTCCAGAGCAATGTGCAGCATCACACTAGGAGTGTCCACTCACTGCCCACCATGTGCTGAGTTATTAGTGCCCACTCACTGCCCGCCATGTGCCGAGTTATTAGTGCCCCCTCACTGCCCGCCATGTGCTGAGTTATTAGTGCCCACTCACTGCTCGCCTTGTGCTGAGTTATTAGTGCCCACTCAAATGTGCCGAGTTACTCCCCGATTATTTTTTTACACATGATAAAACATAATCCATTCAGGCCTGTGCTATCCACCATCTTAGGTAATATGAAATAAGCTCTTGATAGGTATACTCTGATCATGCAACATACGAGGGGGAGGAATAAAGGCAGCAATAGATACAGAAATCAAGCAGCTGGAAGTCATGTCCAGCTTATATGTACAGCCAGGAAAATGACCTGGAGACACAGGATGTTTATACCCAGCATGATCCGTATACAGCAGAGTGAGGAGTGGTATCATGTATACAGACCTGTGGTACAGGTTAAGTATACAGCACAGGAATAGAGCCTTTACACATATACCACACATAGTGAGTAACCTGGTTACACTGGATCTGCACACCCAGCCTCACAGTATGTAACAGAGATGAGGTCACATACAGATCATCAGACTCCATAACTGGGAAGGGGGATAATCCGCACACAGCAGGGTCAGTATACAGTGCACTGACATGAAGTGCAGCCTCTCATCATCATACATATACCATCCCCCGACTGCTCCTCTCTCACCAGTGTCTCTAATACATGTGACTGTCCAGCTCCACCATAGTAATGGCAGACACTGTATGTGTCCCTGCTCTGTCCTATCATACATAAACCCAGAACTCATGAAGACTCTGTATAATACAGCAGTAATGTGGTATATCAGAAATGTCTGCAGGGAGGTCACACAAAAGCTGCCTCTGCAATAAGTGAGGGAACATGGCAGCTACATGAATTTCTGAGGTAATCTTGATCCCAGATATGATGTAGGAGCTGATACTACCCTAGTACACACTACACCATGTCTGAGGTGAATGCAGAGTAGTATATGAAACATGTCTGCAGGGAGGTCACACAGAAGTTGTCTCACAGTCTGTGAGGAAAATGTAGCATGCACATGAGGGACATGGTAGCTACATGAATTGCTGAGGAAATATTGATCCCATACATAATGTAGGAGCTGATACTACACTGGTACATGATGTCTGAGGTGAATGTGCTCCTATCATCTGTAATGTGAGGTGATAACCCCAGTATTATAATCCCTGAACCTGCAGACATGCTTTCTCCTGTTCATCCTGTGCATGAAAGAGGGAGAGACACAGATTTCCTGCTCTATATAAGCCTCACCCTCCTCACAGTAACCCCCAGGCACAGACATACTGGGCTTCTTACTCTGAAAGCAACATCACTCTTGCTTGAAATCTACACCACTATACCAAAAAGCTGCAGGAGTAAGGCTAAGTGCACACGTAGTTTTTTTGGTGTGCGGATTTTGGAGAGAAAACCGCAGGTAAATCCGCAGGACAAAAGTCCTGCGGTTTATCTGTGGTTTTGCCTGCGGTTTTGCCCTGCGGTTTTACACCTCATAATGGATGAGGTGTAAAACTGCAGCGTTTCTGCACCAAACAATTGACATGCTGCGGATTGTAAACCGCAGCAAAACCGCGCGGAAAAATCCGCAGTATGTGCACAGCATTTTTTTTTTCCATTGAAAATAAAGGTACTGTACAACGTAGCAGAATCTGCTGCGTTTCCACATAGCCAAAACCGCTGCAGAAACGCAGCAGATTTCACTACGTGTGCACATACCCTAAAGGTCCAGCCATCCCCAAGTCATGTCCTCCTCCGCCTATGGCTCCAGTGGTTTCTTGAGATCTAGTGAAGAGAAACATCACATCCAGCATGTATAACTGGGGGAGAACAAGTTCACAAATAAAAAGTCTGAAACTATGAGCAAGCTGCAAACCACTTGTAATCACCAATGAAACTTTAACTAAAGGTAGCCACTAACATATGGAAACGTTCATCCATAACCTGTAAGTAAAATAAGGGCTGACTGTAGACCTTCACTTACAATTACATTAGTGACTACATAAAGCTGTAGGAATAGGATCACTGTGGATCCTTTCACCTGGAGCCCTGTAAGCACTGCAACATCTGTACTGCAAAGAATATTGGGGGATGTGTACAATTTGTTGTGTCTACTCTTCTTTAGGTTGGTTTTGTGTTTTTGCTGCTTGGACTCCGCAGCCATTTGATCTGGATAATTACACCAGTGCCAACTGCTTGTGTCCTGCCACTTCCACTGGAGGAAAGTGCCTGCCTAGCTTTTACTGTCCAGAGGGCGCCACTGAGCCAATATCCTGTCCTCCTGGGTTTTACTGTGAGAATGCAGGTGAGAAAAATGCTTATGTGAAAGAAAAACATTAAAATAAACCTATAATCCAGTCCTCTCCACACACAGCACCAATGAGGGGCAGACATAGAAAATAGTCTACTGAGTGGAGAACAAAGCAAAAGTGTATCTCAGCAGAGTGTATTGATTTCTTGATTTTGGGATTCTTTTTTATTATAAGTCTATAAAGAAGTAGTTTATATTTTTATTGTAAACTCCTGGAGGAATGTGGCCTCCTAGTCACCTACAGCATGAACCACCCTCCATCTCATCTAGTCACCCACAGCATGAGCCACCCTCTGTCTCATCTAGTCACCCACAACATGAGCTGCACTCCGAGTCATCCAGAGAATGAAGGACCCTCCATCTCATCTAGTCACCCACAGCATGAGCCACCCTCTGTCTCATCTAGTCACCCACAACATGAGCTGCACTCCGAGTCATCCAGAGAATGAAGGACCCTCCATCTCATCTAGTCACCCACAGCATGAGCCACCCTCTGTCTCATCTAGTCACCCACAACATGAGCTGCACTCCGAGTCATCCAGAGAATGAAGGACCCTCCATCTCAACTAGTCACCCACAGCATGAGCCTCCTTCCGTCTCACCTAGTTACCCACAGCATGAAGGAACCTCCGTCTCACCTAGTCACCCAGAAAATGAAGGACACTCCGTCTCACTTAGGCACCCACAGCATGAGCCACCCTCTGTCTCACCTAGTCAACCAGAGAATGAAGTGCCCTCCGTCTCACCTAGTCAAAAAGAGAATGAAGGACCCTCCGTCTGTAGTTTTTCCAAACAGTCGAGTACAGTGAGCCCATGCTCTCTTTGTAGTGATGCACAGTTTATCTAAGGCTGAAGAGAAAAATATCAAAACTTGATGGGAAGTGTAGTAATCAAAATTATTAATGACAGAGGCAATGTCCAGTTGTTTCTAGTTTTCTCTCCACATAGCTCTGCGTGTACTACATCACCGATCCTGAGCTTTCCTCATACAAGTGTTTGAAAAAATTATTAATTCAATTTATGCTTGCAATAATATTTTATCCATGCTGTTATTATGACTTTCCCTTACTTTGTGCCATATTCCAGGCCTCGCTGCTCCATCTGGTGAATGTGCCTCTGGTTTCTATTGCACGGGTAGGGCCAAGACTTCCAAACCCACTGATGCCCTGCAGGGAAATATCTGTCCTCCTGGGGCATTTTGTCGTAGGTCCATTAGTTTCTACTATTTTGCTCCCCAGTTCCTCGTCTGTCTGTTCATCATCTTTTTTTTGTACTTGTAGTGAATGGTTCCCATCATCCGCAGCTCTGTCCGGCAGGCACATTTTCAGCAGATTACAGTTTAGGAAGCGTCTCTGAATGTAAGCCATGTCCTCCGGGGCTGTACTGCAACAGGTCTGGCATCATGTCCCCCACAGGGCAGTGCCCAGAAGGTACCATCCAAAGAAAAGATAAGATCTGATGTCTTTTACACCATTTGTTGCATCCTTGTCCTATTTCTTGCTCATCTATTTTTGCAGGTTATTATTGTCCTGAAGGGCAGACACAGCCTGACAGTTTACCATGTCCCTCAGGGCATCGATGTACAGCAGGGAGCGCAAAGCCTTTACCTTGTGATTCTGGATTTTACCAAAATGCAGAAAAGCAATCCACATGCCAGATCTGTGAAGCAGGTAGACCTAAACCCAGGAAACAGAAATGGAGGCCATAACGCTTAAAGGGGGGTGTCCAGGACTTTTTAATTGATTTCTTATCGATAGGATAGGTCATCAATATCTAATGTCTGACGTTGCGACATCCAGCACATCCGCTGATTAATTGTTCCTGGTGCCAATGGCGTTTGGAAGTGCTTTCTTGCGGAGTGTGGGGTACCGGTATCGTACCCCAACTGGTCAGATATTTTTATCAGATAAATAGAAAATCCCTGTAAGCCATAGATCTGCAAGATATAGCTGCTTAAGCCGATAATCTGTATTTTCCCGAAAATTTTGCTCCACTTGTCTTCCATATGATATAAAGTTATTATAAGTTCTGCAAACTTTCAATTATGTATCCACCTCTCAGGTGATGGTAGGAACAGCCTGTTTATTGTGACTATTGTTGTTCACTGAAAGCATATGATTTTATAAATTATTATTTTGAAAAGGACAAAACACATAGTAAATAAGAAAGTTATAGAGTTTTTTGTTTATTTTTTAAAGCATGCAAAACATTTTCTAGTTTGTGTCCTATTGGCTGTGTACCCCAGGATTCTTCTGTGAGCGGAGGGAGCTGCCTGTCAGTGACTACACACAGTTCATTTGCCCACAAGGGTATTTTTGTCCTTTGGGTACACAGTTTGGTACTCAGCATAGTTGTCCAGAAGGATCCTATGGACCCAGACGCGGCCTCTCCCGCATCGAGGATTGTCTACTGTGTCCACCAGGGAGATTTTGCAAGGGATCCGGACAAGCAGCTCCTACAGGTAAAGTTCTATATTAAGTGAATCATCCCCATGTGTATTCATACAGTCTATACCTCATATTGTAACATGTCTTGTAGGGAACTGTTCCTCTGGGTACTGGTGTAATGAAGGGGCGGCAGATGAATATCCACAGGATGGGCTTTCTGGTGATATTTGCCCTTCAGGACATTATTGCCCAGAAGGTTTGTATCATGTTGGAAAATACACATACTATCTGAAAATGACACCTTTTATTATGAGTTCTGTATTTTATTACTAGGGACACGATCACCACAGCCCTGCCCTGCCGGCACCTGGACAGACACAAAAGGTCTGGGAAATAGACACGATTGCAGGCCCTGTCCTGGCGGGAAATTTTGCAATAAGTCCGGTCTTAGCTTTCCGTCAGGGCTGTGTGCTCCAGGGTGAGTTTGATACTTCTTTTTTTCTGTCTTCTATGGTATGTTTACATGGGCAGGTATGCTGTAATTTTTTTTTTTTTGCAGAAGAAAATCTTGTATTGTATTACAGCAGCAGCAAAAAGTGCGAGATTTTAGCAAATGTCATCCATGTTATTTTATGTTCTGAATATTCACTGCAGATTTATCCTTTGCAATTCATATGTTAAAATCTGCTGCAAATCCAAATAAATATCCATAGCAAATACAGCTGCAATGTGCAGATTTTGATATGAATTTCCTTCTGAACTTCTACAAAAAGATGCTGCAGAAAATCCATAGTAGAAAGTTTGTCAAGTATCTGCTGTCATTAGAATTACTTAAGTAAACTAACTTCTTGCAGAATTGCCCCTTCCATGTTTGGGCCCTTCAAAGTACTCTTGTTCTGCATACATATGCTGCTCCTGAAATGCACTTCAGATGTATGTTATGAGATGTAAAAAGAGGATTTTTGGTACGTACCATAACAGCCCTTTCTCAGAGCCTTCATTGGAGGACAAAGAAAATCCCGGATGTATGCTGCTGCCACCAGGAGGCTGACAATAAGAATTACACGCATGGTTTTCTATGTCCCCCAATGAAGCAACAGATATATTGGGTTTAATTTTCTTTCAATTTCAGGTATTACTGTTCAGGTGGAGCTGAAATATCAACTCCAGTGGATGGTCTGTCTGGAGGCCTTTGCCCCCCAGGACACTTTTGCCTGTCTGGATCATCTGCTCCTATCTTGTGCTCTCCTGGCTCTTACATGATGCAGAGCGGAGCAACTGAATGTGATGTGTGTACAGCTGGTAAATACTGTGTTCCAGGAATGAGACCTCAGCCATGTCCTAGAGGTAAGATGAAAATCAGGATCAGCAGAATAGATAGTGAGGATGTAAATACAGGATGTAACTCAGGATCAGTACAGGATCAGTAATGCAATGTATGTACACGGTGACTCCACCTGTGGAATAGTGAGTGCAGCTCTGGAGTAATACAGGATGTAACTCAGGATCAGTAATGTAATGTATGCACACAGTGACTGCACCAGCAGAATAGTGAGTGCAGCTCTGGAGTATAATACAGGATGTAACTCAGGATCAGTAATGTATGTACACAGTGACTGCACCAGCAGAATAGTGAGTGCAGCTCTGGAGTATAATGCAGGATGTAACTCAGGATCAGTACAGGATTAGTAATGTTATGTATGTTCACAGTGAGTGCAACTCTGGAGTATAATACAGGAGGTAACTCAGGATCAGTACAGGATTAGTAATTGGATACAGTGACTGCATCAGTAGAATAGTGAGTACAGCTCTGGGGTATAATACAGGATGTAACTTAGGATCCGTACAGGATTAGTAATTATTGTATACAGTGACTGCATCAGCAGAATAGTGAGTGCAGCTCTGGAGTATAATACATGAGGTAACTCAGGATCAGTAATGTAATGTATGTACACAGTGACTGCACCAGCACAGTAGTGAGTGCAGCTCTGCAGTATAATACAGGATGTAACTCAGGATCAGTAATGTAATGTATGTACACAGTGACTGCACCAGCAGAATAGTGAGTGCAGCTCTGGAGTATAATATAGGATGTAACTCAGGATCAGTAATGTAATGTATGCACACAGTGACTGCACCAGCAGAATAGTGAGTGCAGCTCTGCAGTATAATACAGGATGTAACTCAGGATCAGTACAGGATTAGTAATGTATGTTCACAGTGAGTGCAACTCTGGAGTATAATACAGGAGGTAACTCAGGATCAGTATGGAATAAGTAATATATTTAATAACATATTTAGACACACTATACCAATATAATACAGGAAAGATGTATATCTTTGTACCGTGTTAGCCAGTAGACTATTTAGAATTGAGAGTCCTCAGTGGTTGATACCTTTTAATGGCTAACTGAAAAGATGGTAACAAATTGCAAGCTTTCGAGACTACTCGGGTCTCTTCATCAGGCATAGACTAATACAAAATCTGAAGAATCGCATAACTGGTCCAATATTTATGTTTCTCCCTCTCCCACAATGATAGTTCTGCTTCACATCACTTGTCTTATCTATTGCATTTTTTCTGTGCTGTGTTGTGTATAAATGTGATTCTTCAGATTTTGTACTAGTCAATGCCTGATGAAGAGACCTGAGTAGTCTCGAAAGCTTGCAATGTGTTACCATCTTTTCAGTTAGCCATTAAAAGGTATCAACCACTGAGGACTCTCAATTCTGAATATTTTTATACCAATATATAAACTGTAAAATTATGCTTTAAGTAGACCTCAAAAAGATGTTAATATTTTTGCTGTTTTAGGATTTTATTGTCCACAGGGGACCAGCTTGGATTGGAAACCTTGTCAGCCAGGGTCATACAGCTCAGATCTCGGTCTTGGTGATGCTTCTGGCTGCAGATTGTGTGATGGAGGCAAATATTGCCCGTTCTATAACTCCACCACGGTGACCGGAGACTGTGCAGAGGGATATTATTGTATAGCTGGAGCTCAGCGACCAGATCAGGAAGAAGAAATTACAGGTAATGTTAGATATACAGTAACTTAAGGTCACAGCTCAAATCAAGATAAGGCAGCTTTCCTACCTTTTCAGAATATTAATATTGCCTTGTTATATAATTAGGGTCAACTGGTCCTTGTCCACCTGGTCACTTCTGTCCTCGGGGCAGTGTGTTTCCCACACCTTGTCCGCTTGGCACCTTCAGCTCCAGAATAAAGCTGCTCTCAGAGGTAGGAAATAATAATGATAGAAATGAATTATAAAGCCTGTTACAATTGGAAACCGTAAGATGGAAATAGAAATGTATCACAAGGGGGCGTGGCTATGCCGTGAGAGGGAGAGGACGCTGCTAAAGAGAGCTTCTTTTTATATAGCGGGGGTGTCTCAAACCAATGTCAGATATTTAGAGGTAGCAAATTGGTATATCATAAACAATAAAACATAACCTTTAATGATTCTTTAAAAACCATACATCAAATCTAAACAAACATGTGCCAAAGTGCAATTGTGCAGTGCTCTATTAAAAACAAACCGTTTTGTACTCTATGAGGTACCATATGGCCCTGGACATTATCGTATTTCTTGTCCAAGTGTTTCAAAACCTGGACTCTCCGACCATATGGGCCTTATATATTTGTAATTGTGTGCCAACCGGCCTTTATGTCATCAGAATTATTATTACTTAATAGACATGTATCCAGCCCGTATACAAATAGCACAGCATATGTACAGCATCGGTCAAATGCATAAGCATAAAATCACTTCATCAGCAAGTTGTATCCATTTATGATATCACTATAGAAACTGAGATCGCTGTACTTATCTTTAAACGCTTCTATAAAGAACGGATGATCAGGTAAGGTCCATCTGAAAACCCCAAGATCGTGACCCGATCTCCAGAATTGTCACCCAACGCGTTTCATCAATGTCTGACTCATCAGGGGTATTGTGACACCTTCTTCTGGCGCATAGCACGCCCGTTGTGAGATAGCTGCCTTTTATAAATCGCGGCATACCGCGGCTAATTGCCGTTTCCGGTTGCCCCGTTCAGTACTTCCGGTTTGCGCATGACGCCGGCATCTGCTCAGGCAACTTGCCCCACTTCCTGGGTTTTCCTAAACAGGCGCCGCGCGTCATGTTGAGACAGGAACCGACCATACCTTGCCCCACTTCCTGGGCGTAACCGGGCCTGTCGGTCTGCATATCAAAATATTGTGTGATTGGTCTAAGCAGTCACCTGACCATCACGTATCATTAGGAGCTGCTCACTTTGTTTTATTGCATCAATCTGAATAGTGCGGCTTCATTTACTCAATCATAAATGTTGAATGCGTCCCCCTATCATTATTTATACGGGATCCGAATTATTTTATGATTGCATAGGCGTTATGAATCAGTACAAAACGCCAACACCCATATTATGGACATTGTCAGGGATTATCTTGTGAATAAAAACAAATTCTTTACACCCCATCATAGGAAAAGAAACAGAAAAAAAGAGTCAGGATACCAGCTGCAAATTATGTGTAATGTGGAAATTATTCAATTAATTTTGTTGCATGCATAAAAAGGGGATACCACCAACCTCCATGTATCTGTAGGAATTATAGAAAGGGTGCCCACTAAATCTGGCCCTATATGTCCCTAACTAGCTGTTCCCTACCTCACGCGGAGGTTGGCACCCTAAATTCCTGCGCAAATGGCGCCCCCACTCCTCGTCGGCTCTCCCTGAACTAGAAAGCCCTATTGAAACTCCCTACAAGAAGGAAGAAAAGGAAAGTGTCTCATTCAGTCCTTTGGGATATACAGATTGTAATGAGAAAATCCAATATGTTTCTCTTTGGAGTATGCGTTTATCCCAATCACCTCCTCTTGGATTTTGGGGGACCTTTTCTATGCCCATGAAACTGACCGCCTTCACGTCACCCTTATGTCTTTGGTTGACATGGGTGGCTACCGGTGTATCACGTTTAAGAATTATATCTCTATGGTGTTCACCTACCCTCACCCTCAGCTCCCTCTTGGTCTTGCCGATGTATTCAAGGCCACAGCTACAGGTGATTTTATATACCACTCCTATTGATCTGCAATTAATGAATTGACCAATACGGTAGATCTTTCCTGTGACATTGCTCTGTAATTCTTTACTCTGTTGAATAGAGGTACAATATTTACAGCTACCACATTTGTAACAGCCTTTCGGCTGTGTACCTAGCCATGTTGGGCTGTATGAGGTTTTCTGGGTATAATGGCTGCGGACCAACCTATCCCTCAAGGAGCGGCCCCTCCTAAATGTAATTTGTGGATTATCCGAGATCAAGCCTCCAAGATCTTTGTCCATACATAGTATTGGCCAATGTCGGTTCATAATGGCTCTCAGCTCATTTGCCCCATTGGAAAAGGTGGTGATGAACCTTATGGTATTGTCTTCATTGGTTTGCTGTTTGGGTATAAGTAGTTCTTTTCTTTCCTTCTCTACCGTGGATTTATAAGCCCCTTTAAGAATGTCATCTGGGTATCCTCGTTCATGAAAACGAGATCTAAGGTCATCTGCTTGTCTCTTAAAGTCTCTCTGATCAGTACAATTCCTTTTCATGCGTAGGTACTGGCCTTTAGGAATACCTTTTTTCAAGGGGACTGGGTGACTGGATTCCCATCTTAGAAGGGAGTTCGTAGAGGTAGGTTTCCTGTATGTTTCTGTAACTATACGGCCATTTTCTCCCCTCTTAATGACTATATCCAGGAAGGGTAGTCTATTCGCACTAACCTCACATGTGAAGCTAAGACCAATATCATTTATATTAAGATCTTTCACAAAGGTTCTAAAACTGTTCTCATCACCTCTCCAAATAACAAATACGTCGTCGATGTAGCGGAGCCATAGCACTATTTTTTCCTCCGCCACATCAACCTGCTCACCAAAAACAACATTTTCCTCCCACCAGCCCAGGAGCAGATTTGCGTACGATGGCGCACAGGGATTGCCCATCGCAGTGCCCCTGAGCTGATGGAAGAACCTGCCATCAAAAAGAAAAAAATTTTTTGTGAGACAGAATTCCAAGGCTTGCATAACGAACAAGTTATGTCTCGTACATTGGACGCCCCTTGTCTTTAGGAAATAGTCCGCAGCCATTAGACCTTTATCATGGGGAATGGATGAGTACAAGGCTTCTACATCTATTGAACCCAATATCATATCGGTGTCCAATTCGATGTGGTCGAGTTTCAATAAAAGGTCGGTGGTATCCCTTGTATAGGAACTAAGTGATGTAACAAATGGTCTTAAAATTTTGTCTACATATATACCCAGATTTTGGGTTAGACTTCCTATACCCGATATAATCGGTCGGCCTTTCAAGGGCGAAAGGCCTTTATGAATCTTAGGCAGAGCATAGAATGTTGCCACAGTCGGATGTTGTGGAATCAAAAAATCTTTCTCGTTTTTATCAATGAGTTTTGCTTGGAGGGCCCCATTCACCAACTTCTTAAGATCATTCAAAAAAGTGTTTGTGGGGTTATGTTCCATTCTTTCATACCCCATAGATCTATCTAACAATGAGTAGCACATGGTTTTATATTGTGCTACATCCATCAATACTATATTCCCCCCTTTATCTGCGGGTTTCACTATTATAGTATTGTCTCTCTCCAGCTCCAGAAGCCCATCCATCTCAGACTTGGTAAGGTTATGGAATCGTCTTTTTTTCCCATTATCCAATTCCTTGATATCTCTAGATACCAAGTTGGCAAATATGTCAAGGGCCCCTATATCATTGCTAATAGGTGGCATTTGTTTACTCTTATTTTTTAATTGTGTGAATGGTCCCTCACCCAAATCGTTGGGATTCATATCCCCCAAATTGAACAAAAATCTCACATCATTAAGTAGGTCTCCCTCTATACCCAATTCAGTGCAGCTTTTTTTATCCATATTAATAAAATGTTTTTTCCACTTAAGTTTACGGATGAAGAGCTGTAAATCCTTAATCGTTTCAAAACATTCAAGATCCGATGTTGGGACAAAAGACATCCCCTTACTGAGAACCGCCATCTGTTCTTTACTGAGGGATTTCGAGGAAAGGTTAATTATATGATTGTCTATACGGGGTTCCTGCCGTTGAACCTGTTTCTTAATGGGTAGCTTGTGTCTAAAAAATGATCCCTCTGTGGGGAACCTCGACCAGATCCTCTCCCCGCACGTAGACCCCCCCTTCCCCTTACTCTCCCTCTTCCGGGTTTGTACCTCGTTTCTGAATCAGAAAACTCAGCCTCTGAAGATGATATATCTGTCTCCTGCGGTCTATTGGTTTTTCCGTAATATACTGAATATGCTTTATTATCCCTGAATTCTTGTAAATCCCGGATAAAATATTTATGTTTCCTTTCTTTAAGATGATATTGAAATTTTTCTATAATGTTTTGTAGACTAGATTCTTTCACCGTAAACTCGGCCTCTGCAGAAAATTTCTTCGTGATCTCTATCTGATCTCTCAGACGTTCGTTAATATTATTTAACATACACTTCTCCTCCTCAAGGAGTATTTTCATAAGTTTCCATGAACTATCAGTTGCTTCTTTCTCTAATTTGGCCAATAGTGTTGTATTCTTATATCTATAACCAAAATTAATTGATATTCTAAGATGGCGGGGAACTATTCCTGCTTTTATATAACTTTCCAAGCTCTGTACCTCCCACCACGAAGTAACTTGTTCTTTATAAACCTTGGTCAACTCTTTAAAAGCAGCACTGAAAGAGGGTATATACTTTTTCTGTGTAAAGGTACCATCTGAAAATACGTCTTTCGCTTCATTAATCCACTGATTGGTGTCTATTCCTGTAACAAGGAATCCTGCCATGTCCAACTATTACAAATTATATAGCGGGGGTGTCTCAAACCAATGTCAGATATTTAGAGGTAGCAAATTGGTATATCATAAACAATAAAACATAACCTTTAATGATTCTTTAAAAACCATACATCAAATCTAAACAAACATGTGCCAAAGTGCAATTGTGCAGTGCTCTATTAAAAACAAACCGTTTTGTACTCTATGAGGTACCATATGGCCCTGGACATTATCGTATTTCTTGTCCAAGTGTTTCAAAACCTGGACTCTCCGACCATATGGGCCTTATATATATGTAATTGTGTGCCAACCGGCCTTTATGTCATCAGAATTATTATTACTTAATAGACATGTATCCAGCCCGTATACAAATAGCACAGCATATGTACAGCATCGGTCAAATGCATAAGCATAAAATCACTTCATCAGCAAGTTGTATCCATTTATGATATCACTATAGAAACTGAGATCGCTGTACTTATCTTTAAACGCTTCTATAAAGAACGGATGATCAGGTAAGGTCCATCTGAAAACCCCAAGATCGTGACCCGATCTCCAGAATTGTCACCCAACGCGTTTCATCAATGTCTGACTCATCAGGGGTATTGTGACACCTTCTTCTGGCGCATAGCACGCCCGTTGTGAGATAGCTGCCTTTTATAAATCGCGGCATACCGCGGCTAATTGCCGTTTCCGGTTGCCCCGTTCAGTACTTCCGGTTTGCGCATGACGCCGGCATCTGCTCAGGCAACTTGCCCCACTTCCTGGGTTTTCCTAAACAGGCGCCGCGCGTCATGTTGAGACAGGAACCGACCATACCTTGCCCCACTTCCTGGGCGTAACCGGGCCTGTCGGTCTGCATATCAAAATATTGTGTGATTGGTCTAAGCAGTCACCTGACCATCACGTATCATTAGGAGCCGCTCACTTTGTTTTATTGCATCAATCTGAATAGTGCGGCTTCATTTACTCAATCATAAATGTTGAATGCGTCCCCCTATCATTATTTATACGGGATCCGAATTATTTTATGATTGCATAGGCGTTATGAATCAGTACAAAACGCCAACACCCATATTATGGACATTGTCAGGGATTATCTTGTGAATAAAAACAAATTCTTTACACCCCATCATAGGAAAAGAAACAGAAAAAAAGAGTCAGGATACCAGCTGCAAATTATGTGTAATGTGGAAATTATTCAATTAATTTTGTTGCATGCAAGTTCTTCCATCAGCTCAGGGGCACTGCGATGGGCAATCCCTGTGCGCCATCGTACGCAAATCTGCTCCTGGGCTGGTGGGAGGAAAATGTCGTTCTTGGTGAGCAGGTTGATGTGGCGGAGGAAAAAATAGTGCTATGGCTCCGCTACATCGACGACGTATTTGTTATTTGGAGAGGTGATGAGAACAGTTTTAGAACCTTTGTGAAAGATCTTAATATAAATGATATTGGTCTTAGCTTCACATGTGAGGTTAGTGCGAATAGACTACCCTTCCTGGATATAGTCATTAAGAGGGGAGAAAATGGCCGTATAGTTACAGAAACATACAGGAAACCTACCTCTACGAACTCCCTTCTAAGATGGGAATCCAGTCACCCAGTCCCCTTGAAAAAAGGTATTCCTAAAGGCCAGTACCTACGCATGAAAAGGAATTGTACTGATCAGAGAGACTTTAAGAGACAAGCAGATGACCTTAGATCTCGTTTTCATGAACGAGGATACCCAGATGACATTCTTAAAGGGGCTTATAAATCCACGGTAGAGAAGGAAAGAAAAGAACTACTTATACCCAAACAGCAAACCAATGAAGACAATACCATAAGGTTCATCACCACCTTTTCCAATGGGGCAAATGAGCTGAGAGCCATTATGAACCGACATTGGCCAATACTATGTATGGACAAAGATCTTGGAGGCTTGATCTCGGATAATCCACAAATTACATTTAGGAGGGGCCGCTCCTTGAGGGATAGGTTGGTCCGCAGCCATTATACCCAGAAAACCTCATACAGCCCAACATGGCTAGGTACACAGCCGAAAGGCTGTTACAAATGTGGTAGCTGTAAATATTGTACCTCTATTCAACAGAGTAAAGAATTTCAGAGCAATGTCACAGGAAAGATCTACCGTATTGGTCAATTCATTAATTGCAGATCAATAGGAGTGGTATATAAAATCACCTGTAGCTGTGGCCTTGAATACATCGGCAAGACCAAGAGGGAGCTGAGGGTGAGGGTAGGTGAACACCATAGAGATATAATTCTTAAACGTGATACACCGGTAGCCACCCATGTCAACCAAAGACATAAGGGTGACGTGAAGGCGGTCAGTTCCATGGGCATAGAAAAGGCCCCCCAAAATCCAAGAGGAGGTGATTG
Source organism: Dendrobates tinctorius (assembly GCF_039654945.1). NCBI lineage: Eukaryota > Metazoa > Chordata > Amphibia > Anura > Dendrobatidae > Dendrobates > Dendrobates tinctorius. Next base: position 6,902,857 of record NW_027361754.1, read on the forward strand.
GGATAAACGCATACTCCAAAGAGAAACATATTGGATTTTCTCATTACAATCTGTATATCCCAAAGGACTGAATGAGACACTTTCCTTTTCTTCCTTCTTGTAGGGAGTTTCAATAGGGCTTTCTAGTTCAGGGAGAGCCGACGAGGAGTGGGGGCGCCATTTGCGCAGGAATTTAGGGTGCCAACCTCCGCGTGAGGTAGGGAACAGCTAGTTAGGGACATATAGGGCCAGATTTAGTGGGCACCCTTTCTATAATTCCTACAGATACATGGAGGTTGGTGGTATCCCCTTTTTATGCATGCAACAAAATTAATTGAATAATTTCCACATTACACATAATTTGCAGCTGGTATCCTGACTCTTTTTTTCTGTTTCTTTTCCTATGATGGGGTGTAAAGAATTTGTTTTTATTCACAAGATAATCCCTGACAATGTCCATAATATGGGTGTTGGCGTTTTGTACTGATTCATAACGCCTATGCAATCATAAAATAATTCGGATCCCGTATAAATAATGATAGGGGGACGCATTCAACATTTATGATTGAGTAAATGAAGCCGCACTATTCAGATTGATGCAATAAAACAAAGTGAGCGGCTCCTAATGATACGTGATGGTCAGGTGACTGCTTAGACCAATCACACAATATTTTGATATGCAGACCGACAGGCCCGGTTACGCCCAGGAAGTGGGGCAAGGTATGGTCGGTTCCTGTCTCAACATGACGCGCGGCGCCTGTTTAGGAAAACCCAGGAAGTGGGGCAAGTTGCCTGAGCAGATGCCGGCGTCATGCGCAAACCGGAAGTACTGAACGGGGCAACCGGAAACGGCAATTAGCCGCGGTATGCCGCGATTTATAAAAGGCAGCTGTCTCACAACGGGCGTGTTATGCGCCAGAAGAAGGTGTCACAATACCCCTGATGAGTCAGACATTGATGAAACGCGTTGGGTGACAATTCTGGAGATCGGGTCACGATCTTGGGGTTTTCAGATGGACCTTACCTGATCATCCGTTCTTTATAGAAGCGTTTAAAGATAAGTACAGCGATCTCAGTTTCTATAATGATATCATAAATGGATACAACTTGCTGATGAAGTGATTTTATGCTTATGCATTTGACCGATGCTGTACATATGCTGTGCTATTTGTATACGGGCTGGATACATGTCTATTAAGTAATAATAATTCTGATGACATAAAGGCCGGTTGGCACACAATTACATATATATAAGGCCCATATGGTCGGAGAGTCCAGGTTTTGAAACACTTGGACAAGAAATACGATAATGTCCAGGGCCATATGGTACCTCATAGAGTACAAAACGGTTTGTTTTTAATAGAGCACTGCACAATTGCACTTTGGCACATGTTTGTTTAGATTTGATGTATGGTTTTTAAAGAATCATTAAAGGTTATGTTTTATTGTTTATGATATACCAATTTGCTACCTCTTAAGAGAGCTTCTCCATTATCCTAGCAGATCCTGAACCTGGGACCCTTTCTTGTGGCTTTCCGACACCTAGCTGGACCCTCTTGGACATTGGGACCCCCCTTGGTACCTCGCGGCAGGTCAGGGGGCGGCTTGTAAGAGCGAGTGGTGGAGGAGACAGGAGCGGGCGGTTGGTTTCCCCACGAGGCGGCGGCCATCTTGGGCGCACGGCTCAGCCACAGAGAGCTGCAGCGCCGGATCATATTGCTGCACCGCCGCCGGGCAGTGAAGAAGCTGTCAGATAGCCGGAGGTGACGCACAGTGAGTGCCCTGAAAAAGCGGGCCCTGCGTGATATTCCTTCCATATAACCCGCTCACTGCGCCGGCTGGCGCCATCACAAGAGGAGGCCTAGTGCACCCTCCCCCACTGCAGCTGCTTTTGTGGCCCCCCCCTCCCTCCTCTGGCCATAAAGATCTGCACTGTACCCAGTGGCCATCCTCATAATATCTGAGGCATCCTGCTGCAGCCCGACATATAACTGACTGCTTCCAGCCCTGCTGCAATCTCCATCTCTGGTGGGTGACACCTAGACCACGCATTTTAGTTACTCCATTTGACTGTGCTGCAGATAATCATGAGCCGACTAAAAGGGGCAGGAGCGGCAGCGGAGAAATTGAAGGAATTTGCTAGACCGGACCCCGCTGAGAGAGCACGACATAATAGGAGCACTTCCTCTCAGGCTCAGCGCAAAAATCGCCCCTCTGGGTGTGAGGAGGAAATGGAACAGGAGGAACTAACCCTTAAACAAGCATCTGAGCAATTGATGCAGGCTATCTCCTTGACCAGGACATCACTGACGGAGAAAATTGAGGATGTTTATACGGAGATGGGGAGACTTCGGCAGGACATGCAGGCCATGAAGGGACGCATTACGGAGGTAGAGACAAGGGCGACTAGGGTAGAGGATACCATTACACCCACGGAGGCTAAGTTAACAAAGGTGGCGGGCTCCATGAATGCTTGGAAGCAGAAGGCGGATGACCTGGAAAACAGAATGCGCCGGAATAATATCCGTATCGTTGTCTGCCTGAGCGCTCGGAAGGTCAGCATCCTGAGCAGTTTTTGGAGGATTGGCTTAAGACCTCTCTGGGGGATGAATTCTCCTCAATGTTCGCTGTTGAAAGCGCTCACAGGGTCCCCACAAGACCACTGCCTCCGGGGGCCCCACCTCGACCTTTCCTGGCACGCTTGCTCAATTGTGAGGACAGGGATACCATTCTACGTCTTGCATGACTAAAAAGCCCTATTAAGTTCGACAATGCTGTCGTTTCCATCTTTCCGGATTTATTATTTTTTAAAGACCTGACGGAGGCGACTGAGTGGCTGCGGTCCCACAGGGGATCCCCTGCGAAAGAATCCTAATGTGGTGGCTGTCACTTTAGATCCTCTCAATTAACGGTCTAGTTGGAGCTCTCTTGGCGAGTTCCCTGATACCAGCTATACCGGACGCTGTATTCAGTGATGGTATCCCCTTGTTTATTTTTTGATGGGGGCGTAAGACTGTACGCCTCTGTTACTAGGTTCCTGGTTTGCTTTTTCTTTTTCAAAAGTTTTAATTTTTATAGTTGTTTAGATGTAGGCCACAGCCGACGCCAAATTCTGCTATCTGTGTGGGGTCTCTGCACCTGGATCGGGCACCTTTATGCACCATGTTCAGATAGGGAGGAATGGGTTCTGAGCTGATTTGTATGACCTGGAATGTGAGAGGCATAAAAACCCCTCGAAAAAAAATTAAGGTGTTATCACAGGTTAGGCAGTACCGTCCTCACATTGTGGCCCTGGTGGAGACACACCTGACTAGAGATACGGTTCGGTGGGTACAGAAACCATAGGTGCAATGGTTTATACATGTTTTTCACACCAGCTACTCAAGGGGAGTTTCACTGTTAGTTCATAAGGATGTTCGGTGGGAGGCCAGGGAAGCCTGGAAGGACCCTGAGGGACGATTTGTGTTTGTGCATGCGCTGATTAACTCTCAGAAATATGTCATTCTTTGTATTTATAATCCCCCTCCGGCCAACATGTCAATTATTCAAAAGGCCCCGAGCTTTGCTTTAAATTATCCGGACGCACGTGTCATCTGTATGGGAGATTTTAATTTGGTCATGAGTAGCCATCTTGATAAATTGAGACTGGGTGATGGAGTACAGGGTGGAGTCTCCCCCCAGGGCACGTCCCAACTGTCACAATTCATGGCAGGTAGTGGGTGGCTGGATCTATGGAGAGTGCGTCATCCAGAGACGAGGGAGTACACTTGCCATTCCTCCATGAAATGCTCTCTGTCTCGCATAGATTACATTTTTGGGTCCAGCAGTCTGGCAGTGTGGGTGGATGATGTTAAACATGGAAGCAGGGGGATTTCGGATCATAGTCCAGTTATTCTCAAGCTTAAATTTGGGCCATTGACTAATAAGATGGCATGGAGGCTGAACCCTTTTTGGCTGAAGTTGATAACATCCCTTATAGAACGATAGATCAGTTACGTTGCTTCGTCTCGTCCCACCCCGAACCCCGAAATATTAATGTATTTTGGGATGCTCTTAAAGCCTATTTACGGGGTTGTCTATCCTCTACGATTTCTCACAGTAAGCGGGTGACATCGGAGGAGGATGGCGAGATGGAGCGACGTCTGAAAGACTCGGAGGCAGCCTATATATCAGATCAAACTAACAGTAATAGAGAAGAATGGCTGGCCGCTCAAAGGTTATATGCTCAATACATCGATACTAAGACGAAACGTAAATTATTTTTTGCCCGGCAGTCTTATTTTGAAATGGGGAATCAGGCAAGTAAATTTCTGGCCTACTTAGTGCGGCAATATTATAAAACAATACCATATGAAACAATTTGAAATGTACCCCAGGCGAGTCACCATTTGTAAAATTATGACTCGAAGGGGATCGATAATGGACACTCCCACATAACATATTAACACAAAAAATGGAGTAAAAGTCCAAAATATTTTAGAAACGTAAGAAATTTATTGTACATAAAAATTGTACTGACAATTATAAACAACATCTACAATGAAGGAATCGGGTAATATCAGCTGCTAATTGTCCTGTCCATATAATATTAAGTAAAAAAGAGCCAAGTGCTTCTTGTAATGATGGGCCATAAAACCGGGACATAAGTGTAGGGAAGAACCCAGGTGCGCATCCTGAGAAACAACCCCGTTATCCCGTGCTAAAGTGCTTACCCATCATATGCTCCAGGGCAAGTGCAGCGCCGCCACCGACGCGCGTTTCGCCTCTTTCTCTTCTGTCATCTACAGGAATCAGTTGCCCACTGGGTTTTTTGGAAATGAAGAAAATAAATGTCCCGAAATTGCTACCTCTGCTTCGTCTGGCACGATCGATATGGAGACAGATTAGGGGAGTGATTAGATTTGGGGATCTTATAGCTGAAATGCCCCTATGGAATAATGACTACCTCCCGGTACTATTGGAGCATCCATCCGCTGAGTTCTGGGTTCAGTATGGTGTCTCTACGGTACGTGATCTATATGATCATGGAACATTGGTATCCTTTGAGCAATTACAAGTTAATCGCAGTGTCCCGAGATCCCAGTTTTTCCGTTATTTACAGTTAAGATCAGCTTTCCAGTCGCACATGAGATGTATGGGTATAGATAATGCCATTTCGTCTCTACCCCTGATAGGGATTCTCAAATCACAGGGCCCTCAAGGTCTCATCTCCTCTCTATATACATATTTGTTGTCAGTGGGGACAGAATGTACCCTAGATTCAGTTAAGAAGAAATGGGAGAGGCTCATCCCAGATACACATGGTGAAGAATGGGAAGAAATCCTGGAGTCACCAATCTGGGTATCTCCGTCTGCCAATAATAGGATGATACAATTGTATATTATTAATCAATCGTATTTGACTCCAATTCGACTCTTTAAGATGGGCCGATACCTCATCAGGAGCATGCCCAGGCGTTGTACAGCAGGGAGTGTGGCGGCCGTGCCCGGCCGCGCCGCCGCTCCGGTGGCACCGGCTGTTGCTGCTCCCCGCCGGCGCTCCCGCCGCAGCGCGATCTCTTACCCTGCGCTTCGTCCTCCGACGTCCCTGCGCCCCCTCCTTAGGTCGCGGGCGTGCGCCAGCGCTCTCTCTTCGGTCAGCGGTGGGCGGCGCTGAGGGCGGTGCGTATCGCCCACTTCTGGGTTCCATGATATTTCAGGCGGTCTCTCCGTAGAGAGGACGCCTGAGGATAGTGTGTTGCCTTACACTCTGTTCTGGCCCCCTCTGTCGTGTTAGGGATCTAGTTTAGGTCCTCTTTCAGTCCCTCTGCTGGTCTCAGTCCTGTCTCGCCTCCTCCTTGTCTCTCCCTCTCTCCGCTCCCTGGGTCTCGTATGTAACCGTCTCTGTACTTCCGTCTGTGTCCTCCTAGTGTGCACTCCCTCGGCTCCTGTGCCTCCTCCTGTGTCCCCACTAGTAGCGGCTGCCCGCCTCCTCCTCATCCTATAACCCTGCTCTGTCCAGTATTCTTGGCCGCGCTGTCGCTCCGTGTCCCCGAGCCGTCCCTCCTGGTACCGGCTGTCGCGGTTCTGTCCTCTGCGGTGTTGCCCCTAACGATCCCTGTATAGGGGTCGGTCATCACCTGGCGTGCTTGACCCAGGGGCTCCAGATCCGCGACCCAGAGGGTCCACTCTCGGACATTGTCCTTCCCTGTCCGTTACAGTATCCTCAGGCCATGGACCCCGCCGGTGCCGCGGCCGCTACACAGAAGGAACTGCTGTTCCTGCGTGAAAATCAGACCCGGATAATGTCCTTCATGAAGTCCATGGACACCCGGTTGTCTGCTCTGCAAACCTCGGACCCAGGGCACGCCCCCTCCTAGTCAGCCTTCAGCAGGAGCTCGCGCAGCAGCGCGATGCCCAGTCCCACATTTTGGGTTATATGGCGTCCATTTACGACCGACTGCTTGCCTTGCAGTCTGCCGCGGCTGCCGCTACCCCACCCAGGGATGCAGCCTCGTCTCCGCCCCCCCGACTGGGAAAGCCTCCCCGGTATGGCGGAGATCCTAAACTATGTCGGGGATTTTTAAATCAGTGCAGACTGCACTTTGAGCTCTTGCCCCAACAATACCCCACTGATCGCGCCAAGGTGGCGTTCATCGTTTCCCATCTTGAGGGAGAAGCCCTGGCCTGGGTGAATCCCCTATGGGAGAGGGACGATCCTGTCGTGCCTAGCATCCAAAACTTTCTGGAGACGTTTCGCAAAGTTTTTGATGAGCCCGGACGCTTAGCGTCTACTACAGAGGCCCTCTTCAACCTCCGCCAGGGGTCTCTTACGGTGGGACAGTACACCATCCGCTTTCGGACTCTGTCGTCAGAACTTGGATGGAATAATGAGGCACGTGTGGGGGCTTTCTAGAGAGGCCTATCAAGTAAAATTAAGGATGAACTTGCCGGTCAGGATACCCCAACCACCCTGGAGGATCTCATATCTCTGGCCACGCGCATAGACCTGCGGTTCCTGGAGCGCGCTCGAGAATCGGTTAGGGAGCGCAGACCCTTCAGGCTATATCAAGCGCCCATTCCGTGCCCCTCAGCTCCCTCTACTAGTACCAGTCCCGAGCCTATGCAGGTAGATCGGATTAGGTTGACTGAGCAGCGTCGCAGGGAGAGGATGATGAACGGGCTCTGCCTGTACTGCGGTGGAGCCAATCACTTTGTGCGCACCTGTCCGGAGAGACCGGGAAACGCCTCCACCTAGGTCAGGTAAGAGGGGTCTCCCTAGGTGATCATAATTCCTCTCTGCCCCTTACCCTTTCAGCCTTAATTATTTCAGGTCGGGAGCGCAGATCTGTGGAGGCGTATGTGGACTCGGGTGCGGCGGGTAATTTTATCCGGCAAGATGAGGTGGATAAACTCCGGATTCCGGTGGTCATCTTAAAAGATCTGCTATCACGTGCGTGCTATCGCCTCCGTCGATGGAAAACCTCTTCCCGAGCTCGTCACCATGGTTACGCCCGAAGTAGACCTACAAATTGGGGCACTTCATGTTGAAAGAACTGCCTTCTATGTCCTGCCTAATTTGTCCCACGCTGTCCTCTTAGGATTACCCTGGCTCCGGCTGCACGAGCCAGTCATCGACTGGCGCTCAGGGGAGATCCTACGCTGGGGTCATTCCTGCCACGCACGGTGTTTGCGGCCCATCCATCATCCTCGTTTCCTGCCTATGCCAGACAATCTTCCGGGTCTTCCCGCACCGTACTACGCATACGCCGACATTTTTAGTAAAAAAGAAGCCGATTCCCTGCCCCCGCATCGGGCCTATGACTGCCCCATCAACCTGATTCCCGGAGCCACGCCGCCCAGAGGGAGAACGTACCCCTTATCCCCAGCTGAGACCACAGCCATGACTGAGTACATACAGGAGAACTTGGCCAAGGGGTTTATTCGGAAATCCGCGTCCCCAGCAGGCGCAGGCTTTTTCTTCGTTCGGAAGAAGGACGGATCCCTCAGACCATGTATCGACTACCGGGGCCTGAACAACATCACGGTTAAGAATCGATACCCGCTCCCGCTGATTCCGGAATTGTTCGACCGGCTGAGAGGGGCTCGGATCTTCACGAAGCTGGATCTACGGGGAGCCTACAATTTGATCCGGATCCGCGCAGGGGATGAGTGGAAGACGGCCTTCAATACCCGTGATGGCCATTATGAGTACTTGGTCATGCCGTTTGGTCTCTGCAATTCTCCAGCCGTGTTCCAGGAGTTCGTTAATGAAGTGTTTCGGGATCTCCTGTATTCGTGCGTAGTAGTGTACCTAGATGATATTCTTATCTTTTCGCCTGATCTATCCTCTCATCGGAGAAGAGTACGCATGGTCCTGCACCGACTCCGGGAGAATCACCTCTACGCCAAAATTGAAAAGTTTCTCTTCGAACAGACCTCGCTACCCTTCTTGGGGTATATTATCACAGACTCCGGTCTAAAGATGGATCCCGAGAAACTCTCTGCGGTACTCAAGTGGCCCCATCCTGTCGGTATAAAGGCCATCCAGCGTTTCCTTGGATTCGCGAATTATTACCGACAGTTCGTGCCGCATTTTTCCACGGTGACCAAACCCCTCACGGCCCTGACCCGTAAAGGAACTAAGCCAAACAGCTGGTCTCCCGAGGCTGAAGACGCCTTTCTGGCGCTAAAACGTTCCTTTGCCTCAGCGCCAGTCTTACATCGGCCGGTGGTCAGTAGGCCTTTTTTCCTAGAAGTGGACGCCTCTTCCACCGGAGCTGGGGCGGTTCTCTCTCAGCAAGCCTCCACAGGTCAACTGGTGCCCTGCGGGTTCTTTTCCAGATCCTTCTCACCTGCAGAGTGCAACTACTCCATTGGAGACCGGGAATTGCTGGCCATTAAGATGGCTCTAGAAGAATGGCGGTACTTGCTCGAGGGGGCGGTGCATCCCTTTACTATCTTCACGGACCACAAAAATTTGGCCTATCTGCAGTCCGCGCAGAGGCTCAACTCCAGACAGGCCAGATGGGCCTTGTATTTTTCTCGGTTTGATTTCAAGCTGCACTTCCGGCCCGGCGATAAGAACGTCAAGGCGGATGCACTCTCCAGGTCCTTACAATCGCCTGAGGAGGACGAGGGTCCATCATATATTATCGAGCCTACCAAGATGATCACGGTGGCCCCTGTGAACTTTTCTGCTCCTCCACCAGGCAAGACCTTCGTGCCTCGGAATAAGCATCTGGAGGTGTTACGCTGGGGGCACTCCTCCAAGGTTGCTGGGCACATCGGGACCAAGAAGACCCTCTCGCTCCTCGCCCGTTATTACTGGTGGGCCACCCTCCGTCAAGACGTGGTGGATTACGTTGCTTCTTGCACAACCTGTGCTCGGAACAAGGTCCCAAGGACCCTTCCCTCTGGCCTTCTCCATCCGTTGCCTGTTCCGGAGGCCCCATGGCAACAAATTGCTATGTATTTCGTGACTGACTTGCCTCGATCAGCCGGTTGCACCACCATCTTAGTCGTAGCAGACCGCTTCTCCAAGATGGCTCATTTTGTCCCTCTGGCTGGTTTGCCATCAGCCCCGAAGTTGGCCGAGATCTTCATCCACCAGATCTTCAGGTTACATGGTCTCCCCCTACGGATTGTTTACGTCTCACTTTTGGAGGGCTCTCTGCCGACTTATGGGTACATCCACCGATTTCTCCTCCGCTTATCATCCACAGACCAACGGGCAAGTGGAACGGATAAATCAGGGCCTGACAACCTATCTGCGTCACTTTTCCAACGCTCATCAGGACAACTGGGTCTCACTTCTTCCTTGGGCAGAATTCGCCCATAACAACCACCCCAGTGAGTCGACCACCAAATCTCCGTTCTTTGTGGTCTCTGGTCGCAATCCGGGGGTTCCACTGCCCTTTACCACGTCATCAGGAGTTCCGGCAGCAGATGCTCTCGCCATAGAATTTTCTAAGATTTGGAGGGAGACCAGAGAGTCCCTCGTGAATGCCAGTGCTCGAATCAAGAAACATGCGGACAAGAGACGAAGGGACCTTCCTCCATACCATCCTGGCGACAAGGTCTGGCTCTCGACCAAGCACATCCGCTTGAAAGTTCCTTCCTATAAGTTGAGTCCTCGTTACATCGGCCCCTTCGAGGTGCTAAAACGCATCAATGAGGTGGCTTATAAACTGAAATTGACGGCCTCCCTCCGGGTCCCCAACGCCTTTCATATCTCGCTCCTGAAACCAGTAGTTCTGAATCGGTTCCAACCAGCCTCCTTTGCCCCTCCTTCGCCTGTTGGTTCGGATGACATCTTTGAAATAAGGGACATTTTAGCCATGAAAAAGGTCAGGGGGAGATCCCTCTTTCTTATTGATTGGAAAGGGTTTGGCCCTGAGGAGAGGTCCTGTGAGCCTCGAGAAAACATCAACGCCCCCCTAATATTGAAAAAATTTCTGGCCAATCTCAGAAAGGGGGGATGTAAAGGGGGGGGTAGTGTGGCGCTCGCGGCCGTGCTCGGCCGCGCCGCCGCTCCGGTGGCACCGGCTGTTGCCGCTCCCCGCCGGCGCTCCCGCCGCAGCGCGATCTCTTACCCTGCGCTTCGTCCTCCGACGTCCCTGCGCCCCCTCCTTAGGTCGCGGGCGCGCGCCAGCGCTCTCTCTTCGGTCAGCGGTGGGCGGCGCTGAGGGCGGTGCGTACCGCCCACTTCCGGGTTCCATGAAATTTCAGGCGTTCTCTCCGTAGAGAGGATGCCTGAGGATAGTGTGTTGCCTTACACTCTGTTCTGGCCCCCTCTGTCGTGTTAGGGATCTAATTTAGGTCCTCTTTCCGTCCCTCTGCTGGTCTCAGTCCTGTCTCGCCTTCTCCTTGTCTCTCCCTCTCTCCGCTCCCTGGGTCTCGTATGTAACCGTCTCTGTACTTCCGTCTGTGTCCTCCTAGTGTGCACTCCCTCGGCTCCTGTGCCTCCTCCTGTGTCCCCACTAGTAGCGGCTGCCCGCCTCCTCCTCATCCTATAACCCTGCTCTGTCCAGTATTCTTGGCCGCGCTGTCGCTCCGTGTCCCCGAGCCGTCCCTCCTGGTACCGGCTGTCGCGGTTCTGTCCTCTGCGGTGTTGCCCCTAACGATCCCTGTATAGGGGTCGGTCATCACCTGGCGTGCTCAACCCAGGGGCTCCAGATCCGCGACCCAGAGGGTCCACTCTCGGACATTGTCCTTCCCTGTCCGTTACAGGGAGTTCATACAGGTGTAGGGAAGGTGGATTGACGGACGAACCTGTTTGCAGTAGAGAGGCAGAGGTGTAGTGTATTGTGGGTGGATTGTTAAAGTGAAAGATGGGAAACAGCTGGAGATAAAGAGAAAGAGTGTAGTATTGTAGTTTGACCATTAGAGGGCAGTGGAGAGTGTAGGAATTGGACTGAATAACTGCCATTGGTTGAAGTAACTGTCAAGTCATGGTGGGCAGGGTCACCAGAACGGGACGGATGAAAGGCTGAGGGAAGGTTCTTGAAAGGTCAGTCAGTGAGGGGAGCGCAAGAGATAGGAGGCTCTGCTGAGGAGAGAGGATGGAGAAGAGGCTCCGTAGGGGACTGACAGATGAGACGTTCACGGGGGTTGGCCCAAACAACGGAAGCCACAGACGGAGACGGCCTGGGGGTACCAAACGGACGACGTACTCAAATTGGTGAAGCGCTGTTGTAGATAGGCCTAGGGCAGCCACGGCGAAAAGAACCATGGGGGACGTCACGACTACAGAAAAAGGAAGTGAAGGTACCCGGGCCTGTGTTCGAAGAAGTGTGAAGCTGCTGTGGTGTATTGCTGTGGTCGTCAGGAAGAGGGCCAATAAAAGCGGACCTGTTGAACACAAAGTCTGTCTCTGTCTCGTGTCTGTCTGCGGCAAGAAGCGGGTCACCCCCCCCCCCCGGTCGGTTACCCTACCTACACAGGCACGTGGAGGCCACACACAATACTGAGCCTCATTTTGACTTGTTTTAAGGACATTACATGCCACTTTAATTTTGTGTGTGACTCTAAATCCAGGCCTCCATTGGTTAATACATTTGATTTCCATTGATGATTTTTGTGTGATTTTTTTTGTTGGCATATTCAACTTTGTAAAGAACAAAGTATTCAATGAGAATATTTCATTCATTCAGATCTAGGATGTGTTATTTGAGTGTTCCCTTTATTTTTTTGAGCAGTGTATTATGTTAGTAAGAAATTAAATGCATTTGTCCCTTCTCATAGGCTGAATGTTCTCCTTGTGCTGCCGGACATCATTGCAACTCACCTGGCCTTGTGCTGCCCGCTGGCCCATGTTCTGAGGGTTTCTATTGTATCCTATCAGCTATATCGCCACAACTCTTCTCAGTTAGCCCTATGGGAGGTCCGTGCCCATCAGGTACTGCTCACATGCATGTCACATGTACCGTAAATGTATAAATCTTAATATTTACTGTGGACATTTCACATTTCAGGACATTTCTGTCCCGTTGGCTCCTCTGCTCCTCATCCCTGCCCTCCTGGAACATTTAACCTTATGGAAAGGCAGGGTATTTGCCTACCTTGCACAGAAGGGTAAGATCCTGCTTGGATATGTGGCGCCCCCAGGAGTATGGTCGCCACAGTGGCATTGCCTTCCTCCAGGGAGGGTGATGTCAGGCTTGGAGGCAATGAAGGGTCTCTCTAACAGTTATCCATGTCATGCAACACAGTTCCCACTCCAGGCCAGCAGAAGGAGCTCTGAACCAGAATTGGGGGAGGAGTGCTCTCTGAGGGCCAGGAAGGGAAATAAGGAGTTAGTGTGAGGAGGCCAACGAGTGTAGACGTGTGGAGAGAAGCTGGAGGTTGAGCTGAGGATAGAGAGGTCCCTCCCAGTGAGAGCGCACGATCTGGAGCCTGGTCTCCACGGTTGTATGAATACTGAAGGTCCTGCAACAGAAACCAGAGGAATAGGAAGCTGTAAATGCTCTATTCCCAACTAAGACTCGGAGTCACATCAGCGACCGGTGAGCCAAGAGAGAGGGCTACAGCTGTCTACCATACGAGGTAGTTCTAAGAGAAGATAAGAAGGAGGAACTTCAGTGTAACACAGTACTGGATCTACCTCATGCCAGCGCTAGGAAGGAGACTGCACAACCCATCTGATAGAGAGATCCCTGAGTTGCTTCCAGGCTAGCCTGCTCCTGTGCCATCTGTAACCAGGATCCTGGACTGCGATTGCCAAGTAAAGGTAAAGAAACTGCACCCTGTTGTGTCCTTGCCTCCTTCCTGCAACATCCTCAGCACTGCTACATCTCTGTGCCAAACACTGCACCCTCTTCCTACACATTCCGCTACACTGCACTGGGACTACAGCCCTGCCTGTGGAGGGCTATAATACCACTGCTGCACCCCACCATCTGTCCCAGAGGATCTGTCCGCAGCGTCGGCTTAACACCTCCCTTGCCGAACACCACAGGTGGCGTCACAAATCACTTATAAACTTTATTCCCAACTCAACCTCTTTTACATGGGCGCCCAGGGCCACGGACCAGGTCACCGCTGCTGTGACATTCCCCTCTGAGAGACTGGCCCGGTACCGAGTACCCCACAGCCCTGGGAGGGCGATCCACATACACACACCAAAGACTGTAGATTTTTTATTAATCGTGTGCTGAGATTAATGTCCTGTGTGCATCCTCCATTGTCATAGGTTCTTCTGCCTCAATAAGACTTCATCCCTGGAAGGAAAAGAGTGTCCTCCCGGATTCTACTGTCCTGGAGGAACGTTCTCTCCGGAGCAGTTCCCATGTCCCAGAGGCACGTACAATCCACACCGAGGAAGCCGCGCAGTAGAGGACTGCCAGCCTTGTGACCCAGGTAATGATCAGTGAATAAACTTCTATGTGAATGCTGATAGCATTGCTCCTTCCTTTTATGGACGTCTCGTTATTACTTTTTTACATGAAGTGTTTTTTGTTGTTTTTCTTTTTGCAGGACATTACTGTGACACATTAGGACAGACGCAGGTGACTGGTCTTTGCTCTGAAGGATACTTCTGTAGACATTCTGTGAAAACATCAACTCCAAACCAGGGAACTCTGGGAGATGTGTGTCCATCAGGCTATTATTGCCCAGTTGGGTCTGTCATTCCTCATCCTTGCCCCTCTGGTTCATACAGTAACAGCTCAGGAAATGTTGGACCTGACACCTGTGTGCTCTGTGAACCAGGTAAGGGGAAACGTAAACTGTTTTTATGGATCACTGTAAACACGGCCGTAACTAGGGCTAGACCTTTGTTCATTTATGGTTTGAAGAAGGCCATATGCGGCCAAAACGTTTCATGTTACTCTCTCTCTCTGTGTGCTGTAACTTAATAAAGCAACTTATCGGAGGCGAACCTGACATGGAGTTTGGACTTTACAGCTGTAACTATAGATTTACGGGCCACATAAGATTATATGGAACCCAGAGATTGAAGGAGCAACTGGGGTGCAAGAGCACTGTATTGGTTTCTCCTATCTGGCATTTATATGGTTTTTCAAATATATGGCAGTATTTTCCATACCTTTTAATTATTGCCGCTGTTTTGGTATCTTACCTTTTGGTGATGGGATTCATTTTTTAAAGGTTGTATTGTGAATTCTATTGCACCCCTGATTGTGTGTGAACATTGGGGAACACGCCCCTGGTTTTTCCATCCGGATAAGAAATTTTCAGCATCCTCATTTATGTTGCTGATTTTAATTTTGGATTTCAGTTTTTGCAATGTAAGAGTGGAAAACTATTCTAAATTCACAACATGTCAATTATCTCTGCACAATTTAATGTGTATTTTGTTGAGGACTTTCCATTGCAGAAAGTGAATGGTATCAAGTCCAATTCACACCATTCTCTTATCTTAAAATATCATTTTTTTGTTTTAGGATATTTCTGTGATAGACCTGGACTGGCAGCTCCAAGTGGCCCCTGTGAGGAAGGTTACTACTGTACCAGAGCATCTGTGTCTCCTCATCCTCCTGAGGTGTCCTCTTATTTATCTTCATGGTGCATTTTTATTGTATTATTGCAGAGGCTGTTATTATAGAGACTCATCATGTATTTATTCCATAGGTGGCCAGTAGTGGTGGCCCATGCCCTGCCGGTCACTTCTGTCCACAGGGAAGCCATATTCCTCATCCCTGTCCTGCAGGCACCTTCTCACAGTATTTGGGACAATCCAGCTGTACAGTGTGTCCAGAAGGTTTCTACTGTCCTGTGCAATCTACTAACACAAGCACTTGCCCTAAAGGTAGAGATATTTGTTTAATTCTCAAAGTCTTGATCACTGTGATTTTTATGTGCATGCACTGGCGCCTGTATTAACTTGCATCTTGTCTCTAAGGCTACGTTCCCACGATCAGGATGTAGCAGCGCTTTGGACGCAGCGTATTTTCGCTGCATCCGAAAATGCTGTGTTCTAATAACACAGGTTAATACACATGTGTTCACTGAACGATGCAGATTTACTGCCTCAAATATGTATCTATTGAGCAAATTTCTATTTTGGAGACTAGCATCTCAGCAACAGAAATTGACATGCTGCAGCTCGTAAACTTGCAAGGCGGGTGAGACTACACAGCGTCAAATAGAATCACAATGGTCATGGGATTTTATAAATCGCATCCACTGTGCTTGTATCGTAGAACGCAACGGTTCCTGAACAGGGGCACGCACCCTTTATAGTGGCGAGGTCCATATGTACAGTTGTGGCCAAAAGTATTTACACCCCTGCAATTCTGTCGGATAATACTCAGTTTCTTCCTGAAAATGATTGCAAACACAAATTCTTTAGTATTATTATCTTCATTTAATTTGTCTTAAATTAAAAATCACAAAAGAGAATGAATAAAAAAGCAGAACATTGATCATTTCACACAAAACTACAAAAATGGGCCAGACAAAAGTATTAGCACCCTCAGCCTAATATTTGGTTGCACAACCTTTAGCCAAAATAACTGCGACCAACCGCTTCCTGTAACCATCAATGAGTTTCTTACAATGCTCTGCTGGAATTTTAGACCATTCTTCTTTGGCAAACTGCTCCAGGTCCCTGATATTTGAAGGGTGCCTTCTCCAAACTGCCATTTTTAGATCTCTCCACAGGTGTTCTATGGGATTCAGGTCTGGACTCATTGCTGGCCACCTTAGAAGTCTCCAGTGCTTTCTCTCAAACCATTTTCTAGTGCTTTTTAAAGTGTGTTTTGGGTCATTGTCCTGCTGGAAGACCCATGACCTCTGAGGGAGACCCAGCTTTCTCACACTGGGCCCTACATTATGCTGCAAAATTTGTTGGTAGTCTTCAGACTTCATAATGCCATGCACACGGTCAAGCAGTCCAGTGCCAAAGGCAGCAAAGCAACCCCAAAACATCAGGGAACCTCTGCCATGTTTGACTGTAGGGACCGTGTTCTTTTCTTTGAATGCTTCTTTTTTTTCTCCTGTAAACTCTATGTTGATGCCTTTGCCCAAAAAGCTCTACTTTTGTCTCATCTGACCAGAGAACATTCTTTCAAAACGTTTTAGGCTTTTTCAGGTAAGTTTTGGCAAACTCCAGCCTGGCTTTTTTATGTCTCGGGGTAAGAAGTGGGGTCTTCCTGGGTCTCCTACCATACAGTCCCTTTTCATTCAGACACCGACGGATAGTACGGGTTGACACTGTTGTACCCTCGGACTGCAGGGCAGCTTGAACTTGTTTGAATGTTAGTCGAGGTTCTTTATCCAACATCCGCACAATCTTGCGTTGAAATCTCTTGTCAATTTTTCTTTTACGTCCACATCTAGGGAGGTTAGCCACAGTGCCATGGGCTTTAAACTTCTTGATGACACTGCGCATGGTAGACACAGGAACATTCAGGTCTTTGGAGATGGACTTGTAGCCTTGAGATTGCTCATGCTTCCTCACAATTTGGTTTCTCAAGTCCTCAGACAGTTCTTTGGTCCTCTTTCTTTTCTCCATGCTCAATGTGGTACACACAAGGACACAGGACAGAGGTTGAGTCAACTTTAATCCATGTCAACTGGCTGCAAGTGTGATTTAGTTATTGCCAACACCTGTTAGGTGCCACAGGTAAGTTATAGGTGCTGTTAATTACACAAATTAGAGAAGCATCACGTGATTTTTCGAACAGTGCCAACTTTTGTCCACCCTCTTTTTTATGTTTGGTGTGGAATTATATCCATTTTGGCTTCAGGACAATTCTTTTTGTGCTTTTTCATTTAAGACAAATTAAATGAAGATAATAATACCAAAGAATTTGTGTTTGCAATCATTTTCAGGAAGAAACTGAGTATTATCTGACACAATTGCAGGGGTGTCAATACTTTTGGCCACAACTGTATGTAGGCTTATTGTTACTCTATGTAATTTAAGAAGACAAAGTGATTAGTTAAAGCTACAGCCAGAAGCTCAGTTAGTGACCCAGTGCTGAAGCTGGGACCTTTGCCCCTATTACCTACTGCTCTCAGATTGTGCAAAACCTGGTGACACGTTCTCTTTAACTTTCAACATCAACCATACATGCACCACAAATGTCGGGTGCGTGTGTATAGGGCGGACCCTTACTGTGTTGAACCACTGGTAACTGAATCAAATAGCAGCGTTATGATTTCGCTCCAATCTGTGCTTATAAATGCTGCTTTCATTCTCTGCAGCATGTAATTAGTGCAATCCCAGTGGAACGTCAATTGAAGTTTAAATCATCCCGAACAACGCAGTTAAAGGGTGCCGATAGTTTGCCTTCCATGACAGCTGAGAGGACCTAATGAAGCCTTGCAATAGTGCCATTTTTAAATAATTAGTTAATTTCTCCATATACTGCAATATTGAAGTATTGCAGTATATAGTGGAAGCCAATAAACAATCTCAAGTTCAATTTACTTATGGGACTAGAAAAAGGAAAAAAGTAATAGAAAACAATAAAAAAAGTTAAAAAGCATGCATCTGAATCCAACCCCCATGGCTGCACAAGGCCCAATTCAATATTCTACAATATGTATCCTGATAACGAAAATAAAAGACACCGACAAATTCTTTGGATAAAATAGGTCGTGCTATTTATTAAGGGTTACCAATACCAAATAATTTAATAATAACCAATTAAAACCATTAAGAATTCATAAATATTAGTCAAATAATTGATATGACCTTTTAAAAAGAACCAAGACTATACCTTCTAACAAATATCGCAATAGAAATTTTTTTAGGGAGGGGCACTTTTCTTTTTTGCTGTACATGGACTGCCTGGATTGCACAGAAGAAGGACCTTATAAACCTTTGATGTTCCCACACTTTTAATTTCTGCTCCAATCAGATAAAAGGTACATTCCCAGTCAAACCAATGGCCCCTTCTTCCCGCATTTTTCCTGGCAGATACTGGTGATGTTGGCAGCAGATTATTCAGGATACTCTCTAAGTGTGTGACAACAGAGCTTCTTTATTCAGGAACAAACAGAAACAATATATGATAAGCTTAATAGATCAGGAATAAATCATTTGTGTGTCTCTATTTGTGCAGCATCTGCAGCAGGCTGCTTCTCTCATACACAGACACAGGAAAAACAGGAAATACAGTCACATGCTCTCCCTGTGTGAGCCTCTAGGAGGTATTTTTTGTTCTAACTTTATGAACAGCATACAAATCTTGCAAATAAACACTCATAGACAGCACTAGACGAAAGCTGTTTCGCGCACACAAGCGCTTCTACAGGTCGACCTATAGAAGCGCTTGTGTGCGTGAAACAGCTGTCGTCTAGTGCATCTCCACTTTTTTGCCTCCATGCTGTTTTTGCATTTTACTGAATAAAGGATAATTTTGGGATGGTGAGTGCCTGAAACCACTTTATTTTCTGGACTTATTATTTGTGATATCACTGCTTGCACCAGAATCTATAGACCATATATGCTTTGCAGATGGGCTTTTACTGGTATTAAATGCAGCTTCAACACATGCAGAATCTTCCTTTACAGCTGTTTTAACCCTTTAATGACTGTTCTGCTTTTTAAACTGACTCATTCTTGCTTTTCAAATTCTGCAGTCTGCTTTAAGGTGGCCAGGCTTTTTACAGACAAAATAAGTTTCTCTTAAATTGCTCTTATATTTAGGGAAATTCTGTGTCTATAATGCTGTTTCTGGTCTGGATTCATTACTGCTGCTTACATGTTGCGTTTTTCTCTTGAATTCATCCACAAGTTTGCCTTTAATATGCTCTAGTGTCAGCTCATCATCAGGCCGTGCATCGAGTGCAGTCACAAATGTGTCATAACTCTCTGGAAGACCACTTAATAAAAGTGCAGCCACATGAAAATCTTTAATTTTTTTCTCCAATATCCATGAGACGTTCCACAATTAGGGATGAGCGAGCGTGGGTATTCGGTACTCGGCGAGTAATGCGGTACTTGCGGTACTCAAAACATAGCGAGTATTTCACTACTCGCCTCGCTATTCGGTTCTCCCGCCCAGCAGTTGCCAATCACAGTAATGCCGCACCCTTCTTGGTTGTGGGCGGCATTACTATGATTGGCTGGCCGCCCAGTGTCCTATGAGTCATCAATCATAGCCTGGCACTAAGCCCTGCCTGCCGCCGCCATTTTCTGCACATTGCATGCAGAACACAGCTAGTGTAGGGAGAGTGTGAGCAGCTGCTAGGGAGAGTTGTGTTTTTTGGTTAAAATCAGCCAGAAATCCTCTGTGAAACCCAAAAGCCAGCACCGCTGTCTTGTGTGGTGTCTGGGGTGCGTATTCTTGCCTTAAACCTCAGGGCAGTTTTTTTGTGCTGCTGCCGTGCTGCGTTCACATAATCACAGCAAATAGTACGCACACACGGTACTGCACAACTGACACGCAGCCAGCACCGCTGTCTTTTGTGGTTTCTGGGGTGCGTATTCTTGCCTTAAACCTCAGGGCAGTTTTTTTGTGCTGCTGCCGTGCTGCGTTTACATAATCACAGCAAATAGTACGCATGCACGGTACTGCACAACTGACCCGCAGCCAGCACCGCTGTCTTGTGTGGTGTCTGTGGTGCGTATTCTTGCCTTAAACCTCAGGGCAGGTTTTTTTGTGCTGCTGCCGTGCTGCGTTCACATAATCACAGCAAATAGTATGCATGCACGGTACTGCATAACTGACACGCAGCCAGCACTGCTGTCTTTTGTGGTGTCTGGGGTGCGTATTCTTGCCTTAAACCTCAGGGCAGTTTTTTGTGCTGCTGCCGTGCTGCGTTCACATAATCACAGCAAATAGTACGTATGCAAGGTACTGCACAACTGATACGCAGCCAGCACCGCTGTCTTTTGTGGTGTCTGGGGTGCGTATTCTTGCCTTAAACCTCAGGGCAGTTTTTTTTGTGCTGCTGCCGTGCTGCGTTCACATAATCACAGCAAATAGTATGCATGCACGGTACTGCATAACTGACACGCAGCCAGCACTGCTGTCTTTTGTGGTGTCTGGGGTGCGTATTCTTGCCTTAAACCTCAGGGCAGTTTTTTGTGCTGCTGCCCTGCTGCGTTCACATAATCACAGCAAATACTACGTATGCAAGGTACTGCACAACTGATACGCAGCCAGCACCGCTGTCTTTTGTGGTGTCTGGGGTGCGTATTCTTGCCTTAAACCTCAGGGCAGTTTTTTTTGTGCTGCTGCCGTGCTGCGTTCACATAATCACAGCAAATAGTACGTATGCACGGTACTGCACAACTGATACGCAGCCAGCACCGCTGTCTTGTGTGGTGTCTGGGCTGCGTATTCTTGCCTTAAACCTCAGGGCAGTTTTTTTTGTGCTGCTGCCGTGCTGCGTTCACATAATCACAGCAAATAGTATGCATGCACGGTACTGCATAACTGACACGCAGCCAGCACTGCTGTCTTTTGTGGTGTCTGGGGTGCGTATTCTTGCCTTAAACCTCAGGGCAGTTTTTTTGTGCTGCTGCCGTGCTGCGTTCACATAATCACAGCAAACAGTACGCATGCACGGTACTGCACAACTGACACGCAGCCAGCACCGCTGTCTTGTGTGGTGTCTGGGCTGCGTATTCTTGCCTTAAACCTCAGGGCAGTTTTTTTGTGCTGCTGCCGTGCTGCGTTCACATAATCACAGCAAATAGTACGCATGCACGGTACTGCACAACTGACACGCAGCCAGCACCGCTGTCTTGTGTGGTGTCTGGGGTGCGTATTCTTGCCTTAAACCTCAGGGCAGTTTTCTTGGGCTGCTGCCGTGCTGCGTTCACATAATCACAGCAAATAGTATGCACGCACGGTACTGCACAACTGACACGCAGCCAGCACCGCTGTCTTGTGTGGTGTCTGGGCTGCGTATTCTTGCCTTAAACCTCAGGGCAGTTTTTTGGTGCTGCTGCCGTGCTGTGTTCACATAATCACAGCAAATAGTACGCACGCACGGTACTGCACAACTGACACGCAGCCAGCACCGCTGTCTTGTGTGGTGTCTGGGCTGCGTATTCTTGCCTTAAACCTCAGGGCAGTTTTTTGGTGCTGCTGCCGTGCTGCGTTCACATAATCACAGCAAATAGTACGCACGCACGGTACTGCACAACTGACACGCAGCCAGCACCGCTGTCTTGTGTGGTGTCTGGGCTGCGTATTCTTGCCTTAAACCTCAGGGCAGTTTTTTGGTGCTGCTGCCGTGCTGTGTTCACATAATCACAGCAAATAGTACGCACGCACGGTACTGGACAACTGACACGCAGGCAGCACCGCTGTCTTGTGTGGTGTCTGGGGTGCGTATGTGGGGAAGGTGACTTGATGGACAGACTTGACTGGAAGTAGGAGGGGATGGTTTGTGACGGAGATTGGCCATGACAGAAGAGTAACAGCTGGGAAAGGTAGAAAAGGGAGTGCAATACCTAGAATTGACCACAAGATGGCAGGGGGGAGTGTAGTACAGGACTTGACATCAGCTTAGAGCTTAGGAAACCGCTTAGTCATGGGGGGCGGGGAGATAGGAA
Organism: Dendrobates tinctorius; assembly: GCF_039654945.1. Classification (NCBI taxonomy): domain Eukaryota; kingdom Metazoa; phylum Chordata; class Amphibia; order Anura; family Dendrobatidae; genus Dendrobates; species Dendrobates tinctorius. Next base: position 6,924,800 of record NW_027361754.1, read on the forward strand.
CCCAGGAGGGAAATTCCCAGTGAGAGAAGGGATAAATAGGACAGGACAGGGTTCCAGGTTAGGTTAGTCCCGGTAGGAGCTCAGGTGGAGAGACTCACTACAGAAGACTGACGATGGTGGAGAGCTCAACCAAGGGACTGACAGGAGAAGACAGTCAGGGGGGTGGCCTGACACGACATACCGCAGGACAGACGAGGCCCCCGGGGGTACCGATTGGACAACGTCCTCGGGCAGGTGAAGCGCTGGCGGTAGATTGGTCTAGGACAGCCCCAGCGAAAGATCCGCGAGGAACATCACCACGACTGAAGGAAATGTGAAGGTACCCATGCCTGGATACGGAGAGCTGTAAAGGTGCTGCGGTGTGTGGCTACGGTCGTCAGGAGGACGGCCAATAAACTCGGACCTGTTACAATTGGAATCTGCCTCCGTCTCGTCTTTGCATCGTCTGGTCGCGGTAAGCAGTGGACCACCCCCAATCCTGGCCCCTATCACATTTGGCGTAGTCGGCAGGATCCGCCGCCACTAATGCTACATCTTCCGCGGCAGGCCTGCGCCAGGAGACCTCAAAAGGACTTGGGCTGCTCACCTGTGGATTACAAACTTGCTCACCTGTGGATTGCAAATTTACCCGCCTGTGGATTACAAATTTGAGACTCGGTTCCAGATCCTGGGCTGTCATCAGAAGATCCGGGGCGGTTTCAGAAGCCAGACAACATGGCTGTGATACTTCAACGTCAGGAAGAGGCCCAGGTGTTTGCCGCTGCTCTGGATGGACTGGGGCTGTCTCAAATTCACCTCTGGGGGAAGCAGTGTATAACTGGAGACCGCGGCCCCCTCATTCTGGACCCGGGAAGATGGGTGGAGAAGCCGACCATCGCCCCACCTGAGGGCGGGAGTGGCCAGGGAGGAAAGACCGGCTGTGGCTGTTTGGCGCCATTTGACTGCTGTACACCGGACGGGATGCGACGCTGCAGCTGCCGTGGCCTGGAATGGAGGTGGCGTCAAGAGGTCGAATCTCGCTGGGAGACCTGCTTTCGGGAGCCACTGACAACCCCCCAGACATCGGGCGGAGAGAAGGAGCGACTGCGGGCTCTGCTGGCGCAGCCACTGAAGACATCGCCGGGGAGCCTCCCCGCGGGACCCACAAGCCTGGAGGCTAGCCCTGCCGGACGGTGGGGTGAAGATCGGAGGCTGCCGGAGGAGCCGCGGTGTGGCCTGTCGGAGACCGTGGCACCAGGGAAGGTGAGAGTTCTCCCGTCTCTGCCGGCGGCACCCACCACTCTGCCTCCCCGCGCGGCCTCCCGCTTTCCAATGGACCCAGTTGCGGAGGGCTTTGCGGCCTCCGCTGGGCCAACCGACACTCTCATCCACTGCCCTGAGCCACCCCGGCCGGCAGCGCATCGGCCCGCGTCGCCGGTGCGGAACCAACCCGCGGCCGGCGCTGCTGCGTCCCACCTGCCAGCAGCGGCCTGTCACCTGAAGCCGGCTGCCACTCCGGCCCCGTCCGCGACTCCAGTTGCGGCCTGCCCTGCGGCCGCATCTGTGTCACCCCCGGAGTCGGCTGCGGCCTGCTTGTCGGGCTCTGCGGCCTACCCATCGAGAACCACGGCTGCCCCTGCCCGTCGTCCGGCCCCAGCGGCTGCTGGGCTGCAGGAATCTGCGGCCACTTCTGCTCCGCTCTCAACCCCGGTCGCGTCCCGCCCACCGGACTCCGCGGCCTACACCGGACCCTCCGTTTGGGTCGCGGAGGTCATACAGAAGAAGAAGGCCAGGGAGGTCTGGAACCTGCTCCACGAGAGGGGGGAGGCTGGCATGGCGGCTTCCCGATCCACGGGGCGGCTCGTGTATACCAATCTGGACAAAGGATACGGGTTCATTCGGGACCTCGCAACTGGCCAAAAGGTATATATCTACGTGACTTTCATCCGTCACGGCCGGGCTTTGCGGGAGGGGGGACTTGGTGTCGTACTACAAGGAGTACTGTCCCCGCGGCTACTACGCGGTAGCCGTAATTGCTGAACCCGAAGGTCACGAGCCCCCATAAAAAGGACCCCTAGAGACATTCCCTGCATCCCGGGAGCTCCACGGCTGTGGAGCCCCTTACTACTGATGAGACATCGGCTGTCAGGAGATGGCCCGGACTTCTGGGATTTCGCTGCACTGTTGTGCAGGCCCCAGGAGGACAGTCCGACGTCCAAGATAAGGGACATGTTTTATTGTTGATTGTTTGCTCCTGACATAGTGGGGATAGGGGAGAGGAAGTACTCATGTTAAAGGAAGGGGGAGTATTTATGTTCTGCTTTAAAATGTTATGTTGAAAGAAAAGAGGAAAAAAACAAACAAACAAAGAAAAGGGGTTACTCCGGTTGAGTAACTCCTATTGTTATTAAAGTAGAGATAACGGTATGTTAAAAAGTTGATTTGATGAGTAGTGTGTGTAACAAAAAAAAAAAATGTGTGTAACAGGTCCCCGGTACGAGGTAGATGTGACAAAGACGCCGACCATGACTCTTTTTAAGTGAAGGACAAAGAGACGAGAGATATCAAACCAGAGAGTGGTTCGTCAGTCAGGTCCCCGACACCACGGACACCCCAAAAGGATGGGCGGGCGCCGACGATGACCTGGTAGGCGAAAGGCCTCGGTCATGTCGTTCCGGACAGTAGAAGGTAGCAGAAGGGGAGAATATTGGGAGGTACACACCGTGGAGTAGTCCGGGTAGACCTCACCAACCAGAACGAAGTTGTCACGTGGCGTGCATGCCAGCGAGAAGCAGTAGGCTGCTCGGAGCATGGTGCTCCCGATTTGGTTCGGCCCCCGTGGGCGGCGGGTTTGGCCCAACGACCGGTCCGACAACAGACTGTGGACAAGCTTTAGGACGACGTAGGTAGGGCGTACGATTGTCGGGACGACAATAGACAAAGGAAGGGGGAGTGTGGGGAAGGTGACTTGATGGACAGACTTGACTGGAAGTAGCAGGGGATGGATTGTGCACTATAGATGGAGATTGGCCATGACAGAAGAGTAACAGCTGGGAAAGATAGAAAAGGGAGTGCAGTACCTAGAATTGACCTCAAGATGGCAGGGGGGAGTGTAGTACAGGACTTGACATCAGCTTAGGGCTTAGGAAACCGCTTAGTCATGGGGGGCGGGGAGATAGGAACCCAGGAGGGAAATTCCCAGTGAGAGAGGGGATAAATAGGACAGGACATGGTTCCAGGTTAGGTTAGTCCCGGGAGGAGCTCAGGTGGAGAGACTCACTACAGAAGACTGATGACGGTGGAGAGCTCAACCAAGGGACTGACAGGAGAAGACAGTCAGGGGGTGGCCCTGACATGACATACCGCAGGACAGACGAGGCCCCAGGGGTACTGATTGGACGACGTCCTCGGGCAGGTGAAGCGCTGGCGGTAGATTGGTCTAGGACAGCCCCAGCAAAAGATCCGCGAGGAACGTCACCACGACTGAAGGAAAGGTGAAGGTACCCGGGCCTGGATACGGAGAGCTGTAAAGATGCTGCGGTGTGTGGCTACGGTCGTCAGGAGGACGGCCAATAAACTTGGACCTGTTACAATTGGAATCTGCCTCCATCTCGTCTTTGCATCGTCTGGTCGCGGTAAGCAGTGGACCACCCCCCAATCCTGGCCCCTACCACACGTATTCTTGCCTTAAATCTCAGGGCAGTTTTTTTGTGCTGCTGCTGTGCTGCGTTCACAGCGAATAGCACACACGGTACTGCACAACTGACACGCAGCCAGCATCGCTGTCTTGTGTGGTGACTGGGGTGCGTAATCTCACCTTAGACCTCAGGGAAATTTTTTTTCTGCTGCTGCGGTACTGTTTGTAAAACACAAAGCAGTACTAGGCTGTAGTGCTACCTTCCACAAAGCACTAACTGCTCATTGATCCCCAATATCTGCATCTGAACATCTGCAACTATGGCAGAAAAATCCAAAATTCCTAAAAAGGCTGTTGTGAAGGGACAGGGACGTGGATGTGGGGTCGTTGGTGTCCAACAAGGCACAGAGTCTGGGAGATTGAAGAAGGTTGATGCATCTAGTTTCCTGGCAAAATTTCCTGGTCTGGAACATAATCAGACCTGGAATCCAGAAGAACAAGAGCAGATACTGTCTTGGATGGCTGACAAGGCCTCCACAAAATGTTCTAGCCAATCGTCCATGACAAAACAGTCTACTGTTCATACAGAGAAGGCTGGGTCATCCTATTCTCAACCTGTTCTACTTCATCACCCAGTCAGAAGTCACAGGAAACATTTGACCCCAACCTTGGTCACTCCAAGGATCCATTTGGTCCATTTTCTTTCGTTGCCTCTGGCCTCTCACCGCGCGACATTGAAGAGGAACTTGAGGGGGGTATAGTCTGTTGAACATGGCCAAATATTTGAAACCCCACGTCCAGAAGAAAGCTACTTTCATCCACGTGATATACCGGGTGAAGAGTTGGAGGCTAATGGTGATGACACACAGTTGCCATCTGTCCAGTCACCAATATCAATACGGAAGGAGGATGACATGGACGACGAGGTGGTCGATGATGAGACCACCGATCCGACCTGGGCCGTTGGCACGCATAGCCAGCTCAGCAGCACAGAGAATGAAGGTGGATACGTAGCACCAATAAAGGCACCCAGGGCTACTGGTTTGAGCAGAGTGCGAAGTGTGTCAGCTGTTGCCAAGAGCAATCCCTCTGTGCCCCAAGTCAAGGCAAGGGTGCGTTCAGCCACTGTCTGGAAATTTTTTTCCGATAGTCCTTCTGAATCAAATGTTGTCACCTGTAGCATCTGCCATAGGAAGCTGAGCAGAGGCCAGGGCAAAGGCAACCAAAGCATCACCAGTATGCGGACAGACATGGCAGCCAAGCACCTTAGTCGGTGGGCTGAACAACAGGGTACCAAATCAGTGTCTGCGACTGCGGGTCACACCACTGCCATGTCACCTGTGATACGGCCTCACCAATCTGCTGGGCAGGAAGCAGGTGATCATCATAACTCTTGCTCACAAGCTGCGGTTGTACAGACACAGGCCACAACAAGCTCATCCACTTTTTTGTCCCAGGAAAGCGTCCAATTGTCCGTGCCCCAGATGTATGAAAGGAGGCGTAAATGGGTCGCCCTCGCTCGCCCAGGGCAGCGGGGTGCTCGGTACTGGGCTGGTGTCAGGGGGATGTGTCACAGCAATGGTGACCCGGTCCGTGGCCCTGGGCGCCCAAGTCAATGGCAATGATTTTTGTAATGTAGTTTATATGAATAGTTCGTGACGCCACCCGTGGTGTTTGGCAAGTAAGATGGTAAGCCAACGCTGCTTGCAGATCCGCTGGGATTGGTGGTGTGGTGCAGCAAAGATGGTGTAGCTCCCCACAGGTGGAGCTGTAGTCCCAGGGCAGTGTAAATGCAATGGATGAGTAGAGGAACAGAATGGGGTGGATGTTGATACCCAGATGTAGCGGTGCTGAAGTTGTTAGTGGCGAATGAATGGAGGACACCAGGGCTTGCAGTTTCAAAGCTTTACTCACAGTTCGTGTTACCCACTGGTGCCTGCTTCCGTGCCGAGTCCTCCGGGGTAGAGACTCAATCAACCTCCCGGGCAAGTCAGAGTTCTCCTCTCCAACACTCCGCCAACATGTGCCTTTCCTGAACGACTCCTCTATTGCGCCTTTTAGTGTGAAGAGGTCCAGTACCGTGGTTCTCTGAAGTTCCTCCTGTCAGATGTTCCGAACAACTCTACTTGTATGACAGACAGCTGTAGCCTGATCAGGGACCTCTTGGATCCCGGCTCTCTATCCGTGTTGTTGATGTGTCCCAAGTCTTAGATGGGAGTAGTGCATTTACAGCCAACTACTCCACCGGTGTCTGCTGCAGAATCATAAGAGTCCATACAACCTTGGGGACCGGGCCCCGGCCTTGCGCTGAGAACCTATAGGCAGGGTTCCTCTTCCAACCCACAACTCCTCTCTGTTCTCCTACTCCTTCGTTCCGCGCTGTTCCCTCTCTCTCTCTTATGGAAGCTTAGGTTGCAGTTCTGCGTCTGTCTCCTCGTCTCCTTCCCGTGCCAGCTAGCTCAGATCACTGAGGCAGCTGCAGCACTCCTTCTTTCCTTGGACCCGTCCTCAGACTCTCCTGACTGACTGTCCTTCTTCCTCCTCTGTGACTCACCCCAGACTGACCTTCTGTCAGACTGACTCGTCCGGGACTCGCCCCAGACTAACTTGTAATTCTAAACCTTCCCTTTCTTTTATATGAATCTCAACTCCACCCACCTTCCAGCACATCTCGTATTGCGAAGCAAGGAATCACCAGAGGTGCTCTGCTACCCTCTAAGCATGAGCCGCAATGTGATCAGTGCTGAACTATCCTGTGTGTGGGATGCAGGTGTTGGAGTGCAGAAAGGAGCTCCCAACTTACCTAGGCGGTGGGGCACTACACCTTAGGAGAAGGTGCAGTACCTCTGTGGCGACTGAGCTTCAGGGGCGCCACATAAATACCAAGCCATGCACCCACAAGCACAAATACTGGACGCGCACATTGCCAAGTTGCTAGCTGTGGAGATGTTGCCGTTTAGGCTTGTGGGGACACAGTCTTTCCGTGATCTTTTCGCTGTGGCTGCCCCACGATACTCGGTTCCCAGCCGGCACTATTTTTCCCAGTGTGCCGTCCCCGCGTTACACCAGCACGTCTTAAACAATCTAAAGCGTGCTCTCACTAATGCCGTAACCGGGAAGGTCCATCTTCCAACAGACACGTGGACAAGTACTTGTGGCCAGGGACGATACATCTCTGTCACGGCACACTGGCTGAACCTGGTGGAGGGTGGGACAAAGTCTCAAACTGGACCATCAACACATATCCTACCCACGTCACGAATAGCGGGTCCAACCTCAATCAGGGTTTCCGCCTCATCATATATGTCCAGTCTCCCCTGTCATGAACTCATTTTCTGCTCCACCAGTTGAGAGTTCCCCTTCTGTTCTCCCTCTGGTGGTGACAGGAGGTAGTGCGGTTGGTTTAAGTGGCAGTGATCTGCCACCTGATGAGGAAGATAACGATTGGATCTCTGGAGTATCAGACTGGCTGTAAGACAGCCGACGCCCTATCCAGGTGCTGGTGATTCAGTCTGCTTCTCAGGTCCTGGACTTCAGCTCTCTTCCAGTCTTCTCAATTTAAGTTTGTTTTTTACTAATGTTCACACTTGCGCTTGTTGGTCAATTCAGTTTTTTGTGTAATCAGCCTGCCCCTGCTGGGGCTATGCTGAAATTCCACTACTATTAATCAGTATTTGCCAATCTGCTTTTTGTCCCTTATTAGATTGACCCCTTTTTTGCTCTGTCTCAGAATATTTCAGAGTGCTGATATAGGTTTAGAAGTCTAGTGACTTCAGGGTTAATTTTGCTATCAGAAGTGTTGGACAATATTTTTGTAGGTTTTTTTTGGCAGATTACAGACAGTGTCTTTCCTTTTCTGTCCTTTTTAGTTAGCCGGGCCCCATTGTTTGCTCAGCCCATTTTCCTTCCTTTGTTTGTAATTTCATCTTGTTTCACCGTCAATACATGTGGGGGGCTGTCTTTCCTTTGGGGTCTGCTCTGGGGCAGTTAGTTTTACTCTTTTCCTGCTTTAGGCTTATGTAGTTCACCAGTTGTGACGAGGCGTATAGGACCAACGTAGGAACGCTCCACGACTGCTGCTAGTTGCGCGGGTAAGATCAGGGATCTGCAATCTGCATAGTTACCAACTTCTCTGGTTTTTTGAGACTTAGCTTGTTGTCTTTTTTTTCCTCCTCGGTTTACATTCATAACACTCCCCTCTTCCTCCTCCTCTGCCTTGTTATCCTATGCTGAATTACCCTCCACATCACTCCCAAGTTGGGAGCTGTGCAGCAGCGCATCGGCAAAGTGGCAAAACGCTCTGCTGAAGCTGATCTGCTTAGGTGACACACCACACACTGCAGCAGAGCTTTGGCAAGGAATAAAACAACAGACCGATCAGTGGCTCTCCCCACTGCAACTCCAACCTGGTCTGGTTGTCTTCGACAATGGGCGTAACCTGGTGGCGGCTTTAAAGCTCGGGAAGCTGGTACACGTGCCATGCATGCCTCACGTGCTGAACCTGGTGGTGCAGAAATTTATAAAAATATACCCTGATTTGCAGTACCTACTTGAGAAGGTGCGCCGTATTTGCGCCCATTTCCGCCATTCCTCAACCGCTGTTGCCGGTCTTGCAGCGCTTCAAAAGAAATTTAATTTGCCAAACCACAAACTCATTTGCGACCTGCCAACACGGTGGAACTCAACATATCATATGTTGGCAAGGGTAAGTGAGCAGCAGAGGGTACTTTCTGAATACCAGCTTAAACATGCCCGTCACACATAACAACTGTCGAGTGGGTGTGGATCGCTGATATTTGTGAGGTGCTTGATAAGTTTGAGTACTGCACCAAGCTTGTGAGCGGTGATCTGGCTATTATCAGCGTAACCATCCCAATACTATGTGTGCTGAAAAAATCGCTGCAGAATCAAAAAATGGAATCTTTGCATGTGCGCAGCTGGGTATGGAGCAAGATTTCACAATGGGTTATCCTATCCAGCCCAGCCAATATCATCAGGTAACATTGGGGGATGAAGAGGATGATGAAAATGAGGAGGGAGAGGACTTCTTTTTCAGTGGTACCGAGGGGACATGTCATGCTACAGAGGGGAATCCAAACCCCACCTCCATGTCTGTCCAGCATGGGTGGGCTGAAGAGGAGGAGGTGGAGGAGGAGAGTCAGTGTGAGGAGAGGATGGGTATTGTTCCTCTTTCAGGGGTCACAGAAAATTTGCCTCTATGCAGCTTGGCACACTTCATATCTGACTGTCTGTGCCAAGACCCTTGCGTAATCCACATTTTCAATAGCAACCTATACTGGTTGGCCACCTTTCTAGACCCACGGTACAAGGACAGATTTCCTTCACTACTGTTGCAGTCACCAAGGGGGTTTCACAATGGAATCCTTCAAGAAGGCTGTTGTCGATAATTTGATGGCAACAGGACCCTCAGACACCACTGCTAGCAGAGATACCAGCTCTGTGCAACAGCATGCATTAATGGGGAGAGAGACGCCAAGCAGGTCCAAAAGAGATGGTGGTAAAATGTCCACAAATTGGGCCATCTTCAATAAACCGGCTCATTACCAAGTACTAGCTGGAACAGTAGCAATGTCAAGGAAGGAGAAGTTGAACAAGATGGTCAACGACTATCTAAGTGACCATACCTGTGTCCTTCCTGACGCTTCTGTACCGTTTAATTACTGGGTATCCAAGCTGCATAGTTGGCCCGACCTCTCCTTCTTTGCCTTGGAGGTGCTGGCCTGCCCTGCTGCTAGTGTGATGTTAGAGCGTGTTTTCAGTGCCGCTGGGGCAATCATCACAGATACACGCACACGGTTGACTACAGAGAGTGCAGACAGGCTGACTTTGATAAAATTTAAAAGGACTGGATTTTGCAACAGTATTTAAGCCCTCCAGATGACAATATCCCAACCTAAAGTCACCCAACACGTTTTTTTTTTAAATTGGTGATCACATCCATCCCATTCCCTTCCCATACAAGCCCCTTTTCTTCTTCTTACACATGTTTTCAAGACCTGCTTCTGACACATGTACCTCATGGTCAATAAGCTAAAAACAATGTTATGTTAATTAATATTTCCCATCAGAGGCACTTGTGATGAGAGTGAGACCCTTCTTCCTTCATCAACCATGCTATCATGCCCCTTGGGCTAATTTTTGGAGACACTATTGCTATGCCTGGACACTGGGCACGGCATCCTCTATGCTAGTAGTCCTGGCTTTATCATAATGGTTTGGCCCTTCAGACCTGCCTTGCTTCCTTCATCAACCATGATACAGCCCCTTGGGCTAATTTTTGGAGACACTATTGCTATGCCTGGACACTGGGCACGGCCACCTCTATGCTAGTAGTCCTGGCTTTATCATAATGGTTTGGCTCTTCAGACCTGCCTTGCTTCCTTCATCAACCATGATACAGCCCCTTGGGCTAATGTTTTGAAGACACTAAATCTATGCCTACACATTGGGCAGTGGCACAACATGTACAGTTGTCTAAACTTTATAATTGTGAATCCCTTGTGATGATGATGATGGGTGTCTTCTTCCTGCGTTAACCATAACACAGCCCCTACCCCTAGGGCAGATTGCTCTCCTTACAACACTTACATACTTAGCTGTCAGTATATTGCATCTAGCATCACTCGCTCTTACAGTACTTCTGATATATTACTGACTGGCACTGCGTAAGTGGCATACGAGTCCCGCTCTTTCGGCAAAAAAGCAAAGGACTTAAAATAGTGTTTGTACATTCTAGTGAAACAGTGGGGTAAAACAATCGTGCAGCCCTTGACCAGGTGCCCCCATGTTATATACATTTGTTTACAGCATACTTTTTTTAACATTTACACATTTTTTATCGTTTTCCTCAGTCCCCAGACAGCTTTGAAGGGTCCAGCAGACAATTACTTGCATTTTCCATTGACTATCATTGGACTCACTATTCGTACCGAATACCCGAGTATTAGGGTATACTCGGTACGAGTATAGCGAGTCCGAATACTTCAGTACTCGCTCATCCCTATCCACAATCTCTAGGGTGTTTTTTATATAGCCCTGCATATTCTGTCCATCACTTAGCTTAGACTGATAGATTTGATCTTTCATTCACTTTCTGTAACTCATCCCACATCTCCTTTGCAGTTGCACACTTGCATATATGCACAATCAGATTATCATCTACACTGAGAGAGATGGTACTTTGTGCTTTCTGATCCTTCTCTAGCCAATCATCTGGTAATGGATGAGGCACTTATTCCTGATTATATTTCCACATAGTTTCTCTTATGAGCCAGCATCTTCACCTTGAATTTCCAGGACTCATAGTTCTGGTTCATGAGGCTTGGCAATGAGAACTTGACAGGATTGCGGCTAGTGGACATCTTCTCTGTTGCTCTGTGCTTCTGTTGCTGTGTTACTCTGCGGTTCTGTGTCACTCTGGGCCCATAACCTGTTGGCAGCGGATTATTCAGGATACTCTCCAAGCTTGTGACAACAGAGCATCTTTATTCAGGAACAATATATGATAAGCTTAATAGATCAGGAATAAATCATTTGTGTGTCTCTATCTGTGCATCATCTACAGCAGGCTGCTTCTCTCATACACAGACACAGGAAAAACAGGAAATACAGTCACATGCTCTCCCTGTGTGAGCCTCATACAAATCAAACAACTACACACTCATAGACAGGAATGGAGTTGTGGCACCAAACATATTCCAACAGGTGACCTGTAGATGACTTCAAAGATGGGCAAGTACCATTCAAATTAAAACAGTAATAGAAAAGAAGGGGGAGTGGGAGAGACCAATATGGAAAAAAGGGGGGTACAAAAATCATAACAGTAATTAAAATAAAATGACTGGGCTTGTGCCCCCATGTGTCCCCGAGCTAAGCGCTTCGAGGGGCCTTTCCATTTTTACAATACAAACATAAAAAAATTAGCACATTTGGTATTACCGTGTCCTCATTAGTCTGATTTATGAAAAAATCTGTTTGTTTAACACATCCAGTAAAGACTAAAATACAGTCAAAATTCCAGAATTGCTCCAAACTAGGCCCTGCCCCTCTCTCAAGAACTGCAATAAATGAATCATATCTACCCCAAATAGGTACCAATAAAAATGTCTGCTCACCACGCACAAAGCAACCCCTCAAAGAGCTCCATTGTCAGAAAACTAAAAGAAAAACTATGGGTCTCAGAAAAAGGAGACAAACTCCATTATTTTATTTTTTTTACCAAGTTCTGAATTTTAGCTATTAAAATATGAAAAAAATAAAAATTTGGTTTCGTCATAATCGCACTGATCTTGAGTCATATTGTCAGTTCATTTTTACTGCTAAATAAATGCCATTATTGTTTCTACATGATGATGACTTTGTGCTGATGTCAGCCATTCCTAGGTTTACAACCAGTGATAATTTACTTTTCATATACCTTAGGTTATTACTGTCCAAGAAAAACAGAATTTGCAGAGCAGTACCCATGCCCACAGGGTACATTCAGCGGAAACAAAGGAGCTCCTGACATTGGCACATGCTTGCCCTGTCCACCAGGGATGTTCTGTTCAAGACATGGACTGGGAAGACCAGAGGGATTTTGTGCATCTGGCTGGTTTTGCCCTGCAGGGTCAATATCTGATAAACCTGTCTATTCTCTCGAGATTCCAGGTAATATATATATATATATATATATATATATATATATATATATATATGAGAAAATGATCTGCCCCGGATATGCAGCTCTGGCAAAAATTAAGGGACCACTGTACAGTTTGATGAAAATCAGCTTCTCTACATGTCTGTCAGCCATTCCATTCCAGTGTCAGTTGAGTTCCAACCAGAGTACACCTCATTCTACTTAATGTGCTTCTGATTAGGTGCTCACCTGAACCAAATCTTATTTAACGAAGGAAAGTATAAATAACGCTGCTGTGGTGTTCACAATCCTCTTGCAATAGGACAAGCTGGATGGCAAAACAAGTGCTAGTAATATCCCAAAAGTAATAGGAATGAAAAAATAACTTTTAACCATGCCAAAGGAGTTGAAAAGAAAAGTCTTGAGTGAGGAAAAGAAGGGCTCAATTCTGAGTTTACTAGCAGAGGGATACAGTGAGCGTCATGTTGCCTCCATCCTTAAAATTTCTAAGATAGCAGTCCAATACAACAAGGTCAAGCAGCAGACATTGGGGACAACAAAGCTATAGACCGGCAGAGGGCGAAAACAAGTCTCCACCAGGATGACCGTTATCTTATTCGAATGTCACTCAGCAACCGCAGGATGACATCAAGTGACCTACAAATGGAATGGCAAATGGCAGCTAGGGTGAAGTGCACGGCAAGAACAGTTCGTAACAGGCTCTTAGAGGCAGGTCTCAAGTCATGTAAAGGTGGAAAAATGCCTTTCATCAATGAGAAGCAAAGGAGATCCAGGCTGAAGTTTGCCAAAGACCATAAGGATTGGGCCAGAGAGGACTGGAGTAAGGTAATCTTCTCTGATGAGTCTAATTTTCAACTTTGCCCAATACAAGGTCATCTAATGGTTAGACGGAGACCTGGAGAGGCGTTCAAGCCACAGTGTTTTGCACCCACTGTGAAATTTGGTGGAGGATCTGTGATGATCTGGGGATGCTTCAGCAAGGCTGGAATTGGGCAGTTTAATCTTTGCAAAGGACGTATGAATCAAGCCGCATACAAGGTTATCCTGGAAAAACAGTTGATTTCTTCTGCTCAGGCAATGTTCCCCAACTCTAAGGACTGTTTTTTCAAGCAGGACAATGCGCCATGCCAAACAGATAGGTCAATCAATGTGTGGATGAAGGACCACCACATCAAATCCCTGTCATGGCCAGTCCAATCTCCAGACCTGAACCCCATTGAAAACCTCTGGAATGTAATGAAGAGGAAGATGGATAGTCACAAGCCATCAAATAAAGAACTGCTTACATTTTTGTACCAGGAGTGGCATAAGGTCACCCAAAAGCATGCCAATACGCATGAAAGCTGTGATTAAAAATCATGGTTATTCCACAAAATATTGATTTCTGAACTCTTCCTGAGTTAAAACATTAGTATTGTTGTTTCTAAATGATTATGAACTTGTTTTCTTAGCATTATTTGAGGTCTGCAAGCACTGCATTTTTTTTTTTATTTTGACCATTTCTCATTTTCTGAAACTAAATACAAAATTTAGTGCTTGGAAATTTGAAGACATGTTGTCAGTAGTTTATAGAATAAAAGAGCAATTTACATTTTACTCAAAAATATACCTATAAAGAGAAAAATCAGACAAACTGAAAATTTTGCAGTGGTCTCTTAATTTTTGCCAGAGCTGTATAATAGATGCAGAGCTGTATGGCTCGTTACAGTGAGTATCAGAGATTTATCCTGTAATGAGACATAAACCTGTGAGGAACGGGCTGCAAAACCACATAATGTTTATGTATGTGTATATGTCATTATTTTATCTATTTCTTCTAGGACCTACAATATCATCTAACCTTTCTAGATATGGGATGTGCCCAACAGGAACATATTGCCCCCAAGGTTCATCTCATCCTTTTCCCTGCACCCCAGGTAATATTTCTTGTACGTTTCTGTCCTTTCTTGATTTCCTAAACTTTTTAAAACTCTTGAATTTTTGTATAGAAAGAATTTAGTTGCACTGAATGAAATAACGGGACATTCCAAAACAGGACAGTCACAGAACATAGAGCAAATATGTCCACTCACATAGTGAGTCCAATAAAACCTTAAGGGTACGTGCACACGCTGCGGAATGGGGTGCGGATTTGGCAGCACGGATTTTGTAAAATCCGCAGGTAAATCTGCAGGTCTAAAGACCTGCGTTTTTACCTGCGGATTGTCCTGCGGTTTTGCCCTGTGGTTTATCATCTCCACAATGGAGGAGATGGCAAACCGCAGCGGAATCCGCAGAAAGAATTGACATGTCAATTCTTTCTGCGGTTTTGAAACCGCAGGAAAACCGCGCTGAAAAATCCGCACCATCTGCACTGCGGTTTTTAATATCCATAGGATATTATGATACTGTACACCACAGCTAAAACTGCTGCGGATCCGCAGCGGCCAAATCCGCTGTGGAACCGCAGCAGAATCCGCAGCGTGTGCACACACCCTAAATGTGTAAACTTAAAAAGGAGAAAAAAAACCTTAGTAACAGGAGAGGAGAGAGGGGAGGATAGAGGGAGACCAAAAGTATGGAGCAGCAATCAGCGACGTTGTTGATGTCTCAAGGTTTTCTTTGTTAAGTTAATACTTATTAGGCTGGGGTCACACTTGCGAGAAACTTGCAGGAGTCTCTCATCTTAATACCTGGCACTGACGCCGGCATAGAAATGCATGCAGCCGCACACTCCGGTCCCGAGTGCTGGCGGCAGTGTCGGGTATTAAGATGCGAAACTTATGCGAGTTTCTCGCAAGTCTGACCTGGCCTTAGAGGGGTCCCTGTACAATAAGCTGATCAGAAAGTGTCCCACTATCAAGAACCCCAAAGGTGAACCGCTATCACTGAAGAAATTTAGCAGTAGGGGCTTCATCGGACATGATTAGTTTCACCATGTTCTGTATTATTAAAGTATTCGCAACTTGTCAAATGATCACAGGTTCAAGTAGACTATAAAAAAAAATAAAAAAACTAATAGTTTAAATCACCCACTTTTCCCAATTCACGAAAAAACACTTTTGTTTAAAAAAGTATATTTCGTATCACCTTGTCTGTAAATGTCCAAATATTTCAAAAAAATATTTTAAAGGGTTGTCCACTACCTGGACAACCCATTCTTAAACACTAGATCACCCTTTTAAAATAAAAACACCATATTTGCACTTCCCGCACTGACGCAATTCCAGCAGCTGGGACTCGTGCCATTGTTCTGCCACATGATCCACTACACGGCTGCTGCACACTTAATATTTCCACTTGTCTGAGGTTCGTCAGAACCTTGGATAAGCAAAATAAATGATAACACAGCAGCCAATAGTGGCCTCTAATAGGCTGCAGGGCTCACGTGGTATAAAAATGTCACGCAAGCACCTGCGCTGACGCCGCTTGAACAGAGCCAATACAGTAGGTGATTTTAGTTTAAAAGGGGGACTGTTGCATTTAAAAAGGGTTGTCTAAGTAGTGAGTAACTCCTTTAAATCATGGTGAATGCTGTAAATAAAAACGAATCAGAGTTTTCTTTCCAGGGAAATACTGTGCATCCACTGAGCTGGAGACAGAGTCTGGTTCCTGTGATCCTGGGTTTTATTGTTTAGCGGGATCCTCCCTTCCCAATCCCAGAGATGGGAATATGGGTGATATCTGTCCACCTGGACACTTCTGTATTGAAGGAAGTTCATCACCTTCATCGTGTCCCCCAGGTGAGAATTAACTGTACATAATGACAAGCAAAGTATTCACAGTCACAGAATAGAAAATGGTGCAAATGAAAAGAATATTTCCACCAGATTTCGCCAGCAATGATTACTGGGCCCGTGCTGCCCATTTTGTCCATGAGTTCATATACACGACTCCTGTAATGATGCAGAATGTCATAAAAAGTTTGGGAATGAAATATAACTAGCCCGGTGTGTATAGTTTTGAGTGAATGTTGGCAAACCAGCGCTATATATTTATATTACTCCCCTGCAACATGCCCGCTGTCTTGGGGTCATACTTGATTCAGATCTTTCATTCAATCTTCACATCTGATCACTTGCTCGCTCATGTCATCTACACCTCAAAAACATTTCTAGAATTCGACCTTTTCTTACCTTTGACTCTTACTGTTGCTCTTATTCATTCATATCTGGACTATTGTAACGCTGTACTAATTGGTCTCCCTCTTACTAAACTTCCCCCTCTCCAATCCATCCTGAATGTAGCAGCCTGGATCATATTCCTCGCCAACCACTACACCAATGCCTCTACCCTGTACGAGTCATTGCACTGGTTACCCATCCAATACAGAGTACAATATAAGCTTATCACTCTCACCCACAAAGCTCTCCATACTTCAGCACCACTCTTCATCTCCTCCCTCGTCTCAGTTTACCACCCTACCCAAGCCCTCCGTTCTGCTAATGAATTAATATTATCATCCTCAATCAGAACCTCCCATTCCTATCTCCAAGACTTCTCGTGTGCTGCATCAATTATTTGGAATGCACTACCCAGGACTCTTCGATTGATCCCCAATACCCACAGTTTTAAGCATGCCCTAAGAACGCATTTCTTTAGACTGGCCTATCGCCTCACCACACTTATCTAACTATCCCTGTTTTTCCCATACAAAATTTCCTTCCAAATCAGGACCCTTGTTTCATCTGCTCGCACACCCCCATGCACTTAATAGCCCTCTGTGTCTGTACTTGTACACATATTGGTTGGTGACCGGTTCATTCAGCATTGTGTGAACACTATTTATTACATTGTTGGTTAACCGTACAATATAATAATTTGCTACGATCCGCCTTTTCTGTTTCCCTTACTTCCTCCATAGATTGTAGCCTGCGAGCAACCGGGCCCTCACTCCTCTTGTGGTATCTTTTGATTTATGTGATTATTGTTATTCTGTAATGTCTTGTATTGTCTGTGTACAATTCCCCTCTAAAATGTAAACTGCTGCGGAATATGTCGGCGCTGTGGAAATAAAAATTATTATTATATAGAGTTTGGCTCATTTTGAAAGCTATTGTACAAATAGAATTACTCTGCATAAAATATTAAGTGACACTGTAAAAACATGACATTACTTAGGGTATCTTGGGTACTGTTGTATACACAGGTACTTTTTTGCCTGGTTCCGGTGCTCGCTCTCCTCAGGACTGCTCGCCGTGCACTGCTGGATCCTACTGCTCTCGCTGGGGGGCTGAAGTCCCTGATGCAAAATGCACTGCGGGTTGGTACTGTCCCCCAGGGTCAATATATCCACAGAGCCCAGGTAACATATGACTTCATTCTTATGTTTTCTGTCCTTGCGCTGGATTTTGTATTCATTGTCAAGCATCTTAAGGACTGAATCTCACCAATCATATCCTAGTGATATTCCCTTGCTTTATGAGGTGATCTGTGTAAGCAGGTTCACGTTACAACAGCTAGCACACATGTAACTGTAGGCCCTTTACCTGTTTCTCCTTGTAGCAGGAACCAAGCAGGCTCATCATATTATGGAACTATGTTTTTTCAGCAATTGAGTGATTTTTTTTTTTACCTTTTTTGCACTACTACTTTGGCATTAACTTAAAGAATATGCTCTGATTGTGGGATTAAATTGTATTTTGAGATTTGAAATGACTAAATCCTAATATCTGCTTGTCATCTTTCTTTCAGAACATATTTGTCCTGTCGGTCATTTTTGCCCTACTGGAATCTCCGAGCCCCGAGCCTGCCCCATGGGCCAGTATCAGGATAAGGTTGGCCAAAGACAGTGCGAGGTCTGCCCTGCTGGAAAGTAAGCATTTTTCATTAGCTGTTCATCAGATTCTGCATTCAGTGAATGTCAGGCCAGTGCTAGATGTTCACCTGGGTGTGAATGTCTGGTGTCAGCACCCTCTGTCCAAGACCCCTGTTACCATGCAGAGACACCACTATATTTAGGCTACTGCTTACAAAAAAAGAAGCTTATGTATTATAGAGCATGAAATATTCTTTTCCCAGAGTTTAACTGTAAATTCTGCTTTCTTGTTAATAGACTTGGCGAACATTGGACCATGCCATATGCCCTGACACTAAGGGACTGACACTAGGTGAAAAAAAGTGTCTGCCCAGTGGACTAAACCCTCTCCTCAGATACCTGGCAGCTCAGTTTTATCCTAGTGTTCATAGAATGCAGACATGATCTGTATCAGATTTGCTACATATTTTTCTCCTTTGCCTCATTGGGGGACACAGGACCTTGGGTGTTATGCTGCTGCCACTAGGAGGCTGACACGAAGAAAAACACAAAAAGATTAGCTCCTTCTCTGCAGTACATGCCCACACACTGGCTCCAACTCAAAACAGGGTTCCAATCTCCCTAAACCAACAAGCGGGAATGTGGAGTGTCGCCTCTACGTACCCCCTCCTGCACCGTTGAAAGGTCTGCCTAAGCTGTCTTCAAGGGTGACGGGCCCCTTCAAGTCACCGATCTCCCCACACCAACAACAGGCGAGAACATGGAGTGTCACCTCCATGTACCCCTGTGATGAAGGAGCAGCCGCCATCTTGGATATGGGGCCTAATGCTCGCCTCATGTCTGAGCTAGGCCTGTCCATTTTGGTCTGAGTTCACAAGAATTACAGGCAGCTAACTGCTCCTACCACCCCCAGGGCCTGTAAGAATATTGAAGAAAACAGGATTTAGTGCTCCAATGTTGAATAGCAAGGTCTTTTAGTATGATAATGAGATAAAGCCAAAGCAGAACTTCAAAGCTTGAGTAGGAGCCACACCAGCATGGGGCAGGAAGGTGCCTGGGGGCTTCAATTAGAATATACCTGTCAGCTGGACACAGAAATACACATCCATTGTCTCTCCCAGCCTCTTCGACTCCAGCCTAGGATCATGGATTATGAGCACACCTTTCGAGTTATAGACTCATAAAAAATTTCCGCGTGACCCTGAGGAAATCGCGCGTCTGGCAGTGCGACTCCTGAGTCGGTGAGGGCTCTGGGACCTGAGATATAGAGATTGGCCCTCCACAGCGACCCAATGGGGCCATGTTTGCTCTCCACACGACAGGCAAAACAAACCGCATTCACTGGTACCTCTCATGTCCTGATCCGATCATGCTGTAGAAAGTTACCCCCTTTCTTAGATATTGGGAATAAGTTCTGCAGGGAGCTAAAGGGTGGAGATTATTAGCCCATCCTCTGACACAGGGGGAGGAACACAGCATGCTTAAGAGAGACATGGCAGAGACACTCACTCACAGAAGAACCAGACGATGATGATCTAAGAAGGAACTGGGGACAGATCTGCCAAGGGGAGCAGCAGCCCGCGCTTTTGGGTCTGTCCGGCAACTAAGATTCTTGTACCTGTGGACTGCAGAGCTCCTGGCACCCACATGCAACCTACAATCTGGTAAATTGACCTCCAGCTTAATATCTCTAAGTCTTGTACCCTTATTGTTATATTTTACTCTGACTGCAAATCCACTGTAATTCCATTGTATAGCTTACTGTATATTTCTGTAATTATCTAGGGCGCCCTTAAGGCAATTAAACCATAAAATTAATCTTGGGCTGATGCTTTTACTCTGATTATGAATCTTAGAATACCCAGCGGGTAACAGGACATCCTCCCCGGCGGCCATTTGCTCTAGGTGCAGTTCCCTTACTGACCTGAGAGACAAAGGGGGCACCGGAGAGCTGTGCCTGTGTAGTTTCGACACATTGGTGACGTGGGAGGAACTGGTCCTGTCCTCCACATTGGTGGCAGCGGTGGGATTAGAGTAATAGTGTGCGTGGGACCCCTACTCCCAGACACTAAAGACTGCCAGCAGTAGCTTTCACTGCTGGGGTCTTAAGGTCAGCCCAGCACTAGACGGTCAGAGTGCAAATATAATAAGTTGTGTGCGAGGTCAGGGTTGCAGCTGTGTCAGTAACCAGAGGTTCCCAAGATGGCGGAAGGCACCAGGAGAAAGGCAAAGGGGGAGGCCAATGCTATGGTCTATGAGGAGGTGGTGGAGGACAATACCAATGAAGGCGAGGGGGAGCTCAGCCAGGGCTCCTCAAGGAGCCAGACCCCCGTGCTCAGTCCCGCAGTGGACTGTCCACCACCTGCCTGCCCCAGCCTGTCCAGATCGGAGGCCCTTTTCCAAGCGGCTATGGCACAGCTCGAGGCTGGTAACGACTCCTGGTGGCGGCAGAGAAAGCAGCAGAGCGTGAGCATGCCGAACGTGTGCTGCAGGCTGCAGAATGCTGTGAAGCTACGGAGCACCGGCACTGACTGGAGATGGCTCAGCACGGGCTCCCCCTGGACGCTCCAGCACCAACGGGGACCAAGGCTTCCAAGGTCCGGGCGGAGGACTTCCCCCTGCTTGAAAAGGATGGAGACCTGGATTCCTTTCTGCTGGCCTTTGAGAGAACCTGCCTCCAACACCATCTGGCCCTGGATCAGTGGGCTAGGTACCTGACCCCCTGTTTGAGGGGTAAGTCCCTGGAAGTTTTGGGGGACTTACCTGCCTGGGAGGAGCAGGACTACAACAGCATCAAGCGGGCCCTGATCCAGCACTACAACCTCACCCCGGAGTCGTACCGCAGGAAGTTCCGGAGCCTGCAGCGGGGCTCAAAGGACACCTGGACCGACCACATGCTGGCACTGCTGAGAGCTGCGGAACACTGGACCTCGGGTCTAGAGCTCACCACCCGCCAGGAGGTCCAAGAACTGTTCATCATGGAGCAGTTCTTATTGAACTGCCCAGAGGACCTCCAGCAGTTCCTCCGTGACCGGAAACCAAAGGGGGCTTCTGCTACAGCCGCCTTGGCAGACGAGTATGCCAACAACAGGGCGTCTGAGCCAAAGAAGCCTGCCAGCAGCACCTGGAGAGGGTTTAAGCCCAATCCTGCCCCTGTCCCCCCAGCCCCCAGAGTTCAAGGGGTGTACCCCCCTGCTGCCCTCTCCAGGCCAGGAGCAGAACCCAGACGTTGTCATCATTGCAACCAGCTGGGACACTTTAAGGCTGCGTGTCCCCAGCGCCATAAGGCCCCATCCCTGTCCTAGAAACTGTCCACTGTTTTGTGTGTGGGAGGGGGTGGTGGAAGATCCCTGGACAATTACCAACCCGTCACCATCGGCCGCTCAGTGGTCATGGGACTGCGGGACACACGCGCTGAACGAACCCTGGTATTCCTGAGGTGGTGTCCCCTCAAGACTTGGTGCCTGGGAAAACCCTTTCCGTCTCCGGAACTGGAGGCGTTGAACCGGCGCTGCCCGTCGCCAAGGTGTTTTTGGACTGGGGCGCCGGGAGGGGAATGCAGGAGGTGGGAGTAACGCCAAATATTCCTGCCAATGTGTTGCTTGGGACCGATTTGGGGTGGCTAGTGTCTCAGTATGTGGCCACTGAACCCCCAAGTCCGGCTCCCCAAGAGTGTCATGACTCTACTGTGAATGCTAATGCTAATGTGTTGAATGTGCCTCCAACAGTGGAGGAGGGAGTGAAACCTGATGGTAAGCCATGCACTGACACTACACACACAGGGCTCACAGTGAGGACAGGTGAGAAGACTTCAGGGGAGAGCTCAGAGGTGGAGGGAGGGGCTGCTATGGGCAGTGTAGGGCCCCTAAGTGAATCCAGCCTGCTGAGTCTAGGGCCTCTGCAGAAAGAGGAACAGGCCATGGGGGAGGGGGCATCCTGGGAGAGGAGCCACCAGGTAAGACCCCAGGGCAGGAGTTCCCTGCATCCGGGATGTCAGGAGGCTAGGGAAGTCTGCCTGATACGGCGACTTGGTCAGGGGCCGAGGGGAAGCAGGCGCTACCTGTGGTCTCACCGGTCGTGGCCGCTGTTACCAGGAGTAGGAGCGCCGGAGCCCAAGGGGCCTTGCTGTGGTCCAACGGTTTCCCCCCTCCGACCAAGTGGCTGCCGAGTCAGGCAGCAGCCAGGAGACAGATTCCGTGGAGCTGACAGAGGATGTGGCAGTTTTGTCAATTCTTGCCACATCGAGTCAGGGATTTCAGGCAGCGTTGGAAGCTGATGCTAGCCTGAAAGCTCTCAAGGAGCAGGC
The DNA here is from genome assembly GCF_039654945.1 of Dendrobates tinctorius. NCBI lineage: Eukaryota > Metazoa > Chordata > Amphibia > Anura > Dendrobatidae > Dendrobates > Dendrobates tinctorius. Next base: position 6,947,121 of record NW_027361754.1, read on the forward strand.
GGCACAGCCTCCTCTGGAGTCCGACCAAGAGCGAGTGGTCTGGGACCAGGGATGGCTGTACCGCGTAACGGTCCAGCAGGGTTCACCGGAGGCGTGGCCCACGGACCGTCAGTTAGTGGTACCCTATCCGTTCAGGGCAGAATTGTTGCGTATCGCACACGAGATTTCCATGGCCGGACACCTAGGGATCACTAAAACCAGGGCCAGGCTAGCTCAGCATTTCTACTGGCCGGGAATGAGGACCGAGGTGATTGCCTACTGCCGTTCGTGTGACACCTGTCAGAGGGTGGGGAAGGCGGGGCGGCGCCCCAAGGCCCCACTGGTAACTCTGCCCATCATCGAAGAGCCTTTCTCGAGGGTGGCTGTGGATCTCATTGGACCTTTGTACACTCCCAGCCGCTCCGGGAAATGCTTCATACTAACCATAGTGGACTATGCCACCCGGTTCCCGGAGGCGGTAGCTTTGTCATCCATACGCGCCGACAAAGTGACCACTGCCTTACTGGAGATTTTCTCCAGAGTGGAGTTCCCCCAGGAAATGCTCACCGACCGAGGGACCCAGTTCATGTCACAGCTGATGGAGTCTCTCTGTAAGCAGATACAGGTGCAACATCTGGTAGCCAGCCCGTACCACCCACAGACAAATGGCCTGTGTGAGCGGTTCAATGGCACCTTAAAGCAGATGCTGAAGATGTTGGTCGACTCCCACGGGAGAGACTGGGAGCGGTATCTCCCACACCTCCTGTTTGCCTACCGGGAGGTCCCACAGGCCTCAATGGCTTTGAGCTTTGAGCTCTTGTACGGGCGACGTGTACAGGGGCCCCTTGCTCTGGTGAAGGATGCATGGGAAGGGGATTTGGCCACCCCTGGAGTGTCAGTCATTGAGTATGTCGTGCGCTTCCGGGACAGAATGATGGCCTTGACACGGCTGGTGCATGACAATATGGCCCAAGCCCAGGCTGACCAGAAGCGGTGGTATGACCAGAATGCTTGTGAGCAGACCTACCAGGTGGGTCAAAAGGTGTGGGTACTGGTCCCCGTACCTCAAAACAAGCTTCAGGCGGCCTGGGAGGGTCCATACCTCGTGCACCAGCGGCTCAACGCTGTCACCTATCTGGTCACCCTGGACCACGCCCGTGGAAGGAGGAAGGCCTTCCACGTGAGCATGATGAAGGCCCATCATGAGCGGGAGGCTTGTGCCCACCCAGTGTGCAATCTTCCTGAGGAAGGAGAGGTAGAATCCCTCCTGGATCTGCTCACCCAAGCCAAGGCGGGTGGATCCATCGAGGATGTGGGAGTTGACCACCAGCTCTCGGAGGACCAACGTTCCCAGCTGGGGGTCACCCTAAACCCTTTTCGGGAGCTGTTCAGCAGCCTGCCCGGAAGGACTGAGACAGCCGTCCATGACGTGGACACCGGCAATCACCCCCCCGATCCGGCGTTCAGCATATCGGGTCTCTCTTGAGGTGCAGCAGCACATCCGCCAAGAGATAGATGAGATGCTGAAGCTGGGGGTGATCCAAGTGTCCAACAGCGCGTGGGTTTCGCCTGTAGTCCTTGTCCCTAAAAAGGAACGCTGTGACGGTCACCGATGCGTACCCAATGCCGCGCATCGATGACCTGCTCGATCAGCTGCCCGGGGCCAAGTACCTGACCATCATGGATCTGAGCAGGGGGTATTGGCAGATTCCCCTGACCCCTGGGGCACGGGAACGCTCTGCCTTTATCACCCCATTCGGACTGTACGAGTCCACGGTGATGCCATTCGGCATGAAGAGTGCCCCTGCCACTTTTCAGAGGATGGTCAACACGCTGCTTGAGGGACTGGAAGGGTATGCGACCGTGTACCTAGATGACATTGCCGTCTTCAGTCCCACCTGGGAGGATCACCTAGAGCACCTGGCGCAGGTGCTTGGGCGGATCCAGCGAGCAGGCTTGACCATTAAGCCGGAAAAATGCCAGCTGGGTATGAGTGAGGTCCACTACCTGGGACACCGGGTAGGTGGTGGAGCTCTGAAGCTAGAGCCCGGGAAGGTGGATGCAATCGCATCCTGGCCCACCCCCAGGACCAAGAAGCAGGTGATGTCCTTCTTGGGGACTGCCTGGTACTATAGGAGGTTTGTTCCACACTATAGTGCCCTGGCCAAGCCCCTGACAGACCTCACCAAGAAGAAGCTACCCATCACAGTCGACTGGACAGTCGTCTGCGAGACAGCTTTCCAGTCGCTCAAGACCGCCCTTTCTAGCTTTCCTGTACTACAGGCAGCCGACTACACGCGGCCGTTCATAGTGCAGACCGACGCCAGCGACTTTGGCCTCGGTGCTGTGCTCAGCCAGGTCGACACTACGGGCCATGAACACCCTGTTCTGTACCTGAGCCGGAAGCTCCTGCCGAGGGAAGTGGCCTATTCCACGATGGAGAAGGAATGTCTGGCAATTGTGTGAGCCCTGCAGCGTCTGCAGCCATACTTGTACGGATGCCAATTCACTGTGGAAACAGACCACAACCCCCTCAGCTAGTTACAAACTGTCTACGCTGGAGCCTCGCTCTCCAGCAGTATCACTTCACCATTCGCCACAAAAGAGGCAGGGACCATGGTAACGCTGATGGGTTGTCCCGGCAAGGAGAGGGTGTGGAAGAACGCATGGGGGAACACAGGAATGTGATACCCCCTAGCGCCCTCTAAAGCAGGGAGGTGTGATGAAGGAGAAGCCATCTTGGATATGGGGCCTAATGCTCGCCTCATGTCTGAGCTTGGTCTGTCCATTTTAGTCTGAGTTCACAAGAATTACAGGCAGCTAACTGCTCCTACCCCCCAGGGCCTGTAAGCATATAAGCATATTGAAGAAAACAGGATTTAGTGCTCCAATGTTGAATAGCAAGGTCTTTTAGTATGATAATAAGATAAAGCCAAAGCAGAACTTCAAAGCTTGAGTAAGAGCCACGCCAGCATGAGGCAGGAAGGTGCCTGGGGGCTTCAATTAGAATATACCTGTCAGCTGGACACAGAAATACACAGCCATTGTCTCTCCCAGCCTCTTCGACTCCATCCTAGAATCATGGATTATGAGCACACCTTTCGAGTTATAGACTCATAAAAAATATCCGCGTGACCCTGAGGAAATCGCGTATTTGGCAGTGCGACTCCTGAGTCGGTGAGGGCTCTGGGAACTGAGATATAGAGATTGGCCCTCCACAGGCACCCAGTGGGGCCATATTTGCTCTCCACACGACAGGCAAAACAAACCACATTCACTGGTACTTTTCGTTTCCTGATCCGATCATGCTGTAGAAAGTTACCCCCTTTCTTAGATATTGGGAATAAGTTCTGCAGGGAGCTAAAGGGTGGAGATTATTAGCCCACCCTCTGACACAGGGGGAGGAACCCAGCATGCTTAAGAACTAGCAGCACATGGCAGAGACACTCACTCTCTCACAGAAGAACCAGACGATGATGATCTAAGAAGGAACTGGGGGCTGATCTGCCAAGGGGAGCAGCGGCCCGCGCTTTTGGGTCTGTCCGGCAACTAAGATTCTTGTACCTGTGGACTGCAGAGCTCCCGGCACCCACATGCAACCTACAATCTGGTAAATTGATCTCCAGCTTAATATCTCTAAGTCTTGTACCCTTATTGTTATATTTTACTCTGACTGCAAATCCACTGTAATTCCATTGTATAGCTTACTGTATATTTCTGTAATTATCTAGTGCACCCTTAAGGCAATTAAAACATAAAATTAATCTTGGGCTGATGCTTTTACTCTGATTACGAATCTTAGAATACCCAGCGGGTAACAGGACATCCTCCCCGGCTGCCATTTGCTCTAGGTGCAGTTCCCTTACTGACCTGAAAGACAAAGGGGGCGCCGGAGAGCTGTGCCTGTGTAGTTACGTCACATTGGTGACGTGGGACGAACTGGTCTTTCCTCCACAACCCCCTTCTGCAGCCAGGCTCATTACAGCCAGACCAACAGTCCTGTTACATCCTGGGGGAGTGAAACCCTTGGATGTCTTGAAGCGATTATGGTGTCCATGCGGTCCCACTGCATCACCACTGACAAACAGCAGCGATGTATGAAGGCGGACAGTCCCTCTCCACCTCGTGGACAACAGGATGGTGGATGGATGGTCCCCTGCACCATCCATATTGCAGCACCTGCAGGCGAAGCGCTTCGTCCTCCGGATCTCAGTGGGCCTGAAAGGCAACACCGTCCTCGTTGAAGCAGTCTCCCGCAACAGCTCCATGCCAATACGCGCACCAACGGTAAGAGATTCCACTCAATGGGCCCCTACAGCAGGATTCTCGGCGCCCCCCCATAGCATCCCATCCCCCGGGTATCGCTCCAGAAATTTAAATCCCGTCTTAGGCCTATTCATGGAGCAAGCCCAAAGCTTCGCCCACTGGACGACTTTGCGCCCATAGCCCCGCCCCCAAATTGGAGCTTCTCACTCACTGCGAGACTTCCGCCCTTGCAACTCCCAGGGGCCATCTTTATACACCCGGCCGGCTCTCGGAAATCCTCAATCCTGGCGTGGCGCCAAGCAGATACCAGGGCATTTTTAAAGGGACACAACAGATCTGCAGCACTCACGGGCAACAGGACCTAGGTAAGAGCCCTGACCCTGCATCAGATATCAACCCATATTGGTCCTTCCTTGCAGTTCCTTTACAAGGTCCTATTGGAGGATATTAACAGCACGAGAAGTCAGGGGGGCATACTGTGGTGCATTATGTCACTCCCTAAAAAGGGTAACAAGGTACATACGATGTATTTCACTTCAGTTACTATCTCCTACACTTTGTTACCGCAGGGACATAATATCCCATCCTGTATGGACTGTGATCCCGCATGCGCTCAGGAGCCCTTTGCCGCTACCAAACCAAGGGTACATAGCCCCCCTGAGCGGGCTTCGTTGCTGTTGTCACTGGCAAACAGATACAGTTCCTCCTCTATAGGCCGGGGCCTTCGCCAGACTGTCTCGGAGGATTCCTCCACCTCACATTACAGAGGGGCGAAGGATCCCTTAAGGGCTCCGCTCTCCCCAAACCTACAACTGGCGGAAACGCGGAGTGTCACCTCCATGTACCCCTCCTGTATCGGTTTTTTGTTATGGGCATGCCGTGATGTTTCAGGGCGACAGATTCCTTCAGTGTACTGTTCTCACCACACCGGCAACCAGTGGAAACAGGGAGTGTCTCCTGTCCTACAGGCTCATACCGCCCTTTTTTCTCTGCGCCACACCAACAGCTTGTCTCATCCTCGGGCAGTTAGTCCTTAGGATGTCCAGAGGCATTTACCGTGTCCGGGCAGCCCCCTCCTCATCGCCCCTGATGAACCGAGGAAATGGCAGAAAGACGGACAGTTCGTCTCCCCTCCTCTGACCTTGGACTGGGTAGACTGATGGCTAGGACATAGCTTGCCAACTCAGAGAGCGACCAGACGAACGCTTCGGAAGTCAGAAGCCTATAGAGGCAAGTTACCCCTTTCTCCGGATTGGGGAAGAAATGAAAAGAATCCCCTCCAGTTGATCTGCCTGCCTCCCGCTTGGCCTCGAAAACCCTTCAATCCTTACCAGAGGGTTCCTCATTAAAGACCTCACGGACCAGCAGATAGAGAACCTGACCCGTTCGGTTCTTCGAGGATTCAGGCTCGGCGCGCTCCCCCTCTTTTGCCACGGTGTGGGTATATAAAGCTATGTTCTCTTGGGCTGATTCCCTGAGCAGGACCATACAGGATAGTGACCTTCTCCTGGAAGCCGCAGAACTAGCCAATCAGTTCTCCTCGACAGGAGAATATTTGTTGCATGCGTTCCTACACTCTGCTCTGTGCTGCGCTTACAGCCGCAACTATATCCATATCTGATGCACTCAGGATGGCGAGCGAACTCTGCGTCCTAAAAGTCTTTGATGTCTCTGCCCTACCTGAGCGGGCGTTTAGTTGGCGAGAACCCACATCAGCTTATCTATGACGCCACAGGAGAAAAACGTACATTCCCTTCCCAACAAGGTCCATTTCTTCATCAACAATAGGCATGTTTTCCGGTCCTTTCATAGGCAGACATCTGCTCTAATATTGTCTTATCTAACTCTCTGTCCTTCGCAACAAATGGGTCAGTCACCTGGTGTCCTCCGGATACAAGACAGAGCTTCCTCCTGGCCTCCAGCATGGCTCTTCCCTTATCGTCCCCCCAAAACAGTTGCGCAGGTTCAGCCTTCCTACCGAGCCATCACTTTGTTACGCCAAGATGGTGTCATCATTCTGGTTCCATAAAGAGAGAAGTGTCTAGGGGGTCTACTCGAATTTATTCGTGCCAAAGATGAGCAGAATAGTATAGCCCATCCTGGACCTGAAGTTACTCACCAAGCTCATCAGGATCCTTCAAGATGGAGTCCCTCGGCTCTGTCATCACTTCAATGTAGAAGGGGAGTCCCTAGCATCCATCTACATACGGGATGCTTACATTCATGTTCCACTTTTTCCGACTCACCAAAGGTTCCTGCGCTTCGCCGTGTGAGAGGAACATTTCCACTTTACGGCTTTGCCCTTCGGCCTCGTCACCGCTCCCAGGGTGTTTACAAGGGTCATGGCGGTTGTCATGTCCGTTATGCCATACCTAGACGACCTCCTGATCAAGGTGCCATCTTTCCCAGCCTGCACGCAGGCATCCATTTCTCTTTGGACACATTTTCTCACCTGGGCTGGCTGATAAACTTAAACAAATCTTCCCTGATCCCAGCTCAGCGGATATCCCTTTTAGGAATGACCCTGCACTCCTCCCGAGGGTTGGTGTTTTCCCCTCAAGACAGTCATTGCACTTCATATGGGAGCTTGGGCACTTTGTCGCCTATTTCCTCTCTATCGGCCTGGCACAGAAATCCATTCTCTCTCGACCATCTATGCCGCTTGCCTCCACGCGTCAAATGGGCGTTCAGGTAGTGGACGTTATGGTCTTCCCTCACCCAAGGAAATTCTTTCCCCCCCAGTGCAATAGCTGGTGGTCTCCACCGAAGCCAGTCTTCTGTGCTGTGGGGCTGTATTTCATCACATGGACCAGGGGCACTGGCCTTTCTGGAGTCGCCTCTTTCAGTCAATATCTTGAAGATCTGGGTAATTCGGTTGTCCATCACCTCTTAGCGGTTTGTCCCATCTGAATACAGTGGGACAACGCCACGGCTGTGGCGTATATCACTCATCAAGGGGGGGCGGCAATGCGTGAGGTGGAACACATTCTCCACTGGCCTGAGATGTCACACTCAGTTATCTCAGTGGTGCACATCCCAGGCGTGGAAAATTGGGAGGCAGACTTCCTCAGCCGTCAAGGTCTTGCCTCGGGAGAGTGGTCACTTCCTCAGGAGGAATTCCAATAGATTTGTCATCGCGGGAGGACTCCGGATGTGGACCTCAGGGCATCAAGGTTAAACGCCAGAGTACCCGGGCTCATAGCTGGTCCTGAGATCCAGAGGTCAGTTTCGTTTTCCGTTACTTCCGAGAGTTATCAAGAAGATCAAGGTGGAAGGGATTCCGGTGATCTTTATCTCTTCGGACTGGCCTCGCCGAGTGTGGTATGCGGAATTGGTTCAGCTCATCGTCATCGTTCCCTGGCAGTTACTGGATCGACCAGATTTGTCATCCCAGGGCCCAATTTGCCATCAGAACCCAAGGGCTCGGTGCTTAATGGCTTGGCCGTTAATTCCTGGGTCCTAACCCAAGTTGAATTCTCACGAGAAGTGGTTTTCCTCTATGTTTCGTGCTCAGAAGCCAGCATCGAGTCGCATTTATCACCACACCTGAAAGCGTTTTTCACATGGTGCAGGGATCTCTGTCGTTCTCCTCTTGCCGTCTCCGTTCTGACCATCTTGCAGTTTCTTCACACTGGACTGGTCTCAGGCCTAGAGCTTACTTCTTTCAAAGGACAGATCTCCGCATTATCAGTTTTGTTTCAGCAACAGATTGCTTGTAAGCTGCAGGTGAAGACTTCCATTCAGGGAATCTCCCACGTGGTGCCCCCTACAGAGGGCCGTTGGACAACAGGGGCTCTAACTTGATCCTGAGTGTTCCACAGGAGCCTCTGTTTGAGTCACTGCAGGACGTTCCTCTGACTCTCCTTTCCTAGATGGTTGCCTTCCTGGTTGCGGTAACTTCGATCAGGCGACTATCGAAGCTAGCAGCTCTTTTCTTTCGAGCTCATTTTCCCTTTATTTTCACCAGATCAAGATGGTTCTTCAACCGTCCTTGTTACCCATGGTGGTCTCTTCCTTTCAACTTAATGAGTACATTGTCCTGCGCTCATTCTATCCGGCACCAATGCGCTGTTTAATAATAATCTAATAATCTTTATTTTTATATAGTGCTAGCATGTTCCACGGCACTTTGCAGTTTGCGCACATTGTCGTTGCTATGGGGCTCACAGTCTGGATTACCTATCGGTTTGTCTTTGGAGCATCGGAGGAGCCCGGAGTGCGCATGTTGTCCTTGGTGGGGTTTGAGCCCGGCCCGGGACTCTGGTGCTGCAGTGCTGGCCACTGAGCCACCGTGCTGTCCTGTTTCGAGAGGGCGCTCCACACTCTGGCTCTCATGAGTCATGACGGCTCTCATAAGACACATCTCCCAGACGGCGTCCTTCCGTAAGACGGACGCCTTATTTGTTCTTCCTGAGGGTCACAGGAAGGGACTAGCTGTTCCCAAATCCACAATAGCCTGGTGGACACACTCGGCTATTCATGGGTCTTACCTTGTCAGTGGCACACCTATCCCAGTGGAGATTAAGGCACTCTCCACTCGTTCGGTGGATGTTTCCTTGGCCATTCGGCACCAGGTGTCGGCGTGAAAGATTTTCAGGGCTGCGACTTGGTCCTGTCTGCACATCTTCTCGATGCACTACAGCATTCACATGCAGGCTTCAGCAGATGCGAGTCTGGAAAGACGAATCTTTCAGTTGGCGGTAACACATCTCTAGGCAGCTAGTGCATGAGGTTGTCTGTCCTGTTGGTTCCCCACCCAGGGACTGCTTTAGGACGTCCCAAGGTCCTGTGTCCCCCAATGAGGCGAAGGAGAAACAGGGATTTTTGTGTACTCACCGTAAAATCCTTTTCTCCCAGCCACTCATTGGGGGACACAGCACCCACCCTGTTGGCCTGACAGCTTGAGCATGTTCTTTAGTTTGATCTTTTATTCTTTCATATGACGTTTATAATCTCCTACTGCTTTGTCACTGAACTGGTCTGATCTGGAGCCAGTGTGTGGATGTTTACTGCAGAGGAGGAGCTAGTCTTTTTGTGTTTGTCTTAGTGTCAGCCTCCTAATGGCAGCAGTATAACACCCAAGGTCCTGTGTCCCCCCAGTGAGTGGCTAGGAGAAAAGGATTTTATGATGAGTTCACACAAATCCCTGTTTTTTTGTACTTTTATTTATTAGGTAAAATGAGTGTCCCCCACCTTCTCATAATCCCATGGAGGACCCACCATTCACCCCACAGTAGTGTTCCTCCTTGCAGGTGCCAATGTTGTGCCATTGCCCATTCCCTGCAGCTGTTTCCGAGGCAGTGTGCCTGTTTCCCCTATGTGGTGCAAGGCCACCAAAGTGGTGACTCAGCGAGCATCAAAAGACACTGGACAGATATTTGTTTTTCCCCCTCCTAATCCCCCACCCTTGTATTTCCATCTCTGGGGGTTCTTGCACCTGTTCTTCCACCTGCTTCTAGGGTCTTCAAGATCCTTGATCACCTCAAGGCATTCCTTCTACCAGGAAAGGTAGCAGTTTACCTTCATCAAGACAACCTTTGACAGAATTCGATATATGACAGCAGACGTTTATATTCACAAGGGCAAAGCTCTTCCTTTACAGGTTATCATTCACTCCATAGGGACAGTTATATATTGGAATTTTATTCCCCAGGTCTACAAGGAAGTCACCTGGGTCACATTCACCAAGATTCATGAGTTTTCCTCCATGGTATCCACCAATGCCATATTGGGTGGCACATTGCTGCAAGCCACTGTGCGTTTCATGGTCCATATGGCCCGCTGTTCTACAGTATTTTCCCACCCTATTTTCTCATTGCTATTGGATTTTTGTACTTAACATAAAATTTTCTCTTTGAATACGTTTTGGGACACAGGTCCCACTCTGTTATTAACTCTTTCCTTTCCAACATTATTTGTGTTGCCTCTAGCATGACTTTCTTCCCCAGATTCTGGTTACGTTGATTCCTGCTTGTTAGAATAGAATTTTTTTTGCTTTCCTACTTCTTTTGGCACTGAGCTGCCCATGGTCTAAGGAGATGCATGTAGCCCACCAAGAAGAGTGAACAATTTTTCTTCTACCGAGTGTCAAGCCTCCAACTGGCAGAACATATACTGTATATTCATGGTTCTGGACACCCCATTGTATTCAATGAGAAAGGCATTTTCCAGTACATACAAAAATCCAGTTTTGATCCTGAGATGAGCAGCTGTATGTTTGTGGGAAAAAGGGGGGGGGTGATTGTAACCAGTCCACCAGTTGCTAGGTCTGCAAAGAATATATGCAAATTACCTCATCAGAGAGGAAGAGGACTTGAACTCTATAGCGCCACCTGTTGGTAGTAGCGATCCTACAAGTCACAATCAACCCTTTAACGAGTCTTGTAATATGACTTAGGATAAAAGAATGAAAGGATGCAATGAATATAAGAATTTAGGGGTGTAAATGCATCTGATCAATGCTGTTGTACATGGGCGTTTAGGTGGGTTTCACTGTGTTTTTAGATTTTGTGGCCCATTAACACCAGAAGAGCAAATGCAGGAAAGCATTTCAGAAGCTTATTATGTGCCCAACGAGTGCCCAGCGGGTCATATTTGTCTTGAGGGAACCGAATATGGGCGGAAGCACCCCTGTCCAACCGGTACTTTCAGCAATCAGACGGGACTGATGTTCATAGAGGAGTGCTCTCCCTGTCCTGGAGGCTGGTTCTGTGCACGGCCAGGTATCTGATACTGTTCTACTGATTTACACTCAAATTTCACTTTGGCTCACAAGTGTAATCTACACTATGCTGAAATTAAATTTAGAGTAAAAACGAAAATGAAGACTCAATAGGCACATACACATATCAGTTATTTTGTACTGAGTCTGTGTTACATCCAGTATTATACTCCAGAGCTGCACTCACTATTCTTCTGGTGGAGTCACTGTGTACATACATTACATTACTGATCCTGTACTGATCCTGAGTTACGTTACCTCCTGTATTTTACTCCAGAGCTTTACTCACTATTCTGCTGCTGAAGTCACTGCGTACATACATTACATTACTGATCCTGAGTTACATCCTGTATTATACTCCAGAGCTGCACTCACTATTCTGTTGGTGCAGTCACTGTGTACATACATTACATTACTGATCCTGTACTGATCCTGAGGTACATCCTGTATTATACTCCAGAGCTGCACTCTCTATTCTGCTGCTGCAGACACTGTGTACATACATTACATTACTGATCCTGAATTTCCTCCTGTATTCTACTCCACAGCTACATTCACTATTCTGTTGCTATGCATATTATATTTACTTTAAGTTAATTGCAAACTTATTTGAGCATGAGGTATTTTTTGCATACCTATTTTGGGAAAATTGTCTTTCCATGTTGATATCACCACTTTTATTTTTTCTGATTTTATTCTTTCATACAATATGTAATTTTTTATACATATCATGTTTTTAGGTTTAGTATCTTCATGAAGGTTATGACTACCCTTTCTTACTACATTTATTACATTGGCCCTTTGGCTTGCTGCCAGATTCTATAGGTTATCTACATAACATATTTGTAAAAGTGTCTCATTCTGGTTTGTGTTTCAAGGTCTCTCATCCCCTTCAGAAAAGTGCTTGCCTGGATATTACTGCACACTGAATGCGCAGGTTCCCAATCCTACAGATGGGTCCAGTGGGAGTCTGTGTCCTGCCGGGTATTACTGTCCTCTGGGCAGCCGAGGTCCTCTGCCCTGTCTTCCAGGCACCTTTCAGCCTTACTTGGGGATGTCTTCTCCTGATTCTTGTCTGCTTTGTCCTGCTGGGAGGTTCTGCAGGGGAGAAGCTTTGTTCCGTTCCTCAGGTTGGTGCTAGTTTGTCCTCACTTATGGATTGCGCAGGTTTTAAGATTAAGGAAAATTGATTGTTGTATTTTTCTAGGGAATTGCTCTGCAGGATTTTACTGTATGAAGGGAGCCATATCCGAGTCCCCTGTTGATGGGATCACAGGGTCATTTTGCCCTCTGGGTCATTACTGTCCATCCGGATCACCTGCTCCTGTGCCCTGCATAGATGGTACGTCTCGGGTATTGTAGATACCGTGATTACTTTCCACTACATGTATTCTGTTTTTATTTATACAGGGTATTTTCAAGACCTGGTGGGAGAATCCAGCTGTAAAGTTTGCCCCCCAGGATTCTACTGTGACACGTCAGAGCTCGGTGGAGTTATCATGCCACAGCCGTGCCCTGCTGGTTATATCTGCCCTAGAGGAAGTCAGTCTGGAGCAGAACAGAGGTGCCCACGTGGCACCTACAGCCAAAGCCGGCAATTAATGGCACAAGGTTTGTACAATATTACATTGCGATGTAGAAAAGTATTGATAAATATGTAAATGTTATTATCAAACATCACCATGCCCCTGACGTGATAAAACACTACTTTATTCTGCAGGACAGTGCAGGTCTTGTCCTTCCAGTTACTACTGTGCCGATGAGGGTCTCACAGAACCCTCTGGGCGCTGTCTCCCCGGCTACTGGTGTATTGGGAGAGCTGAGACTGCAAACCCAACTGATGGTGTCACAGGGGATGTGTGTCCAGCCGGAAAGTACTGTGAGGATGGAGATATTTCAGGTATGCCTGTATGCCCTACATATTCATCTGTTAATCTTCTAACTTCCTTTCTCTTACCTAACTATATTTATTTCTATTTTTCGGTCATTTTCCAATCTATTTCATATGTGCCAATCAACTGGAAAGTTTTGGATGCATCTGCAAAAGAAAAGAGCTCCTGGAAGAAACAGCAAATCTCCATGGTCCTGCTGATATCTTTCAGAAAACAGTGATTTTGGAAGGTCTCTTTGCCTGACTGTGTTGTGCAGTCAGTAAAGGAAGATGGGCATGCTGGCATGGCCAATAAAAGATGTTACATGCAAACTAGCCCATTCCCAGACACTGACTTCAAGAAGTTGGCAAGTGAACTGTATCTATTCCCTATATATACAGTGTGGTCTAAAGTGTTGGCACCCTTGAAATTGTTTGAAGCAAAGCATGCGTAATTGCAATAATTTCCTGGGAGAAATACTTCATTTTCTGAAACAATTTAAAGGGTGCCAACTAAACACTTTCAGCCATTACTGTATATATTTATCGTTCCTTTTTAAAGACATGTAATATTACTAGCACTCTTTATGCCAGTAGTTTGGGCACCACCTTGAGAAACTGCTAAAGATGCCTGAATATGTGCATACAATTTCATTTATCAGTCAATTCACTTTCTGCAGTTTTCTTAAAATCTCAGCTAAATCAATGGTCAAGGCTGGCGTCAACACTTGGGCAAGTGCCGAGGCCTTGAGCCACCGGCGCGCTATGTGAGCCTGGTGCCAACGCCCGCGAGTGGGCCCCTTGCTGCTTGGTCAGGGCCCCAGTATTCGCAATACTTAACTCTTCCTGTTCCTGCACTGCGGCGTCTTCCGTATCTTCTGACTGTGACATTTTAGGTAAGAGCCCGCGATGCTGTCATGTCTGTGCACCCTCTGCCTGAACAGTCGGTGCAGATAGCCAGAAGACAACGCCGTTGAGGAGTCCGGAGCAGAGCAGCGGCCAGCGAGGAGTGGTGAGTATTTCATTTTATTTTTTTTATATTTGAAGCATTATATGGGGCCCATCATTTACTGGAGCATCATATGGGGTCCATTATATATGGAGCATCATATGGGGCCCATCATATCCTGGAGCATCATATGGGGTTCATTATATATGGAGCATCATTTGGGGCCCATGACCATCGGATACTGAAGCATTATATGGGGTCCATTATTCATCGAGCATCATCTGGGCCCATCATATCTTGGAGCATCATATGAGGCCCATAATTTACTGGAGCATCATATGGGTTCCATTATATATGTAGCAACATATTAGGCCCATCATATACTGAAGCATTATATGGAGTCCATTATTTATGGAGCATCATATGGGGCCCATCATATACTGGAGCATTATATGGGGCCCATCATATACTGGAGCATTATATGGGGTCCATCATATACTGGAGCACCATATGGGGCCCATCATATACTGGAGCATCATATGGGGCCAACCATATACTGAAGCATTATATGGAGCCCATCATTTACTGGAGCATCATATGGGGTCCACCATATACTGGAGCATTATATGGGGCCCATCATATACTGAAGCATTATATGGAGTCCATTATTTATGGAGCATCATATGGGGACCATCATATACTGGAGCATTATATGGATCCCATTATATACTGTGTGGAGCATTATATGGGGTCCATTTTTCTGTATAAAGCAATAAATTATTCTGTATGGAGCATTATGTAGTGCCCATAATACTGAATGGAGGACTATACTGTCCGGTTTCTGAGCTATTGATATCACTCATGTAATGTAAGAAGTAAGTGAAATATTTGGCATTGTACTACATCTATATTTCTCTGGTGTATCTGTGCATCATGAATTGTATGTGTTAAAGGGGCCCACTGAGACTCTTTTGCCCGGGGCCCACGAAAACCTGGAGTGGCCCTGCCAATGGTCCCATATGATTGGGGGTTTAGTAGTTGAGAGATGGTGCTTTGTTCATAACTGCCAGTGTTTCTTTTGTTAGGGAACTGCGAGGCCGGATACTTCTGTGATGTTTGCTCATCCCATTCTAATCAAACAATTTGTCCTTCTGGATACTACTGTCCAGAAGGTACACCCTCACCTGTTCCTTGTGACAGTGGCACTTATGCTCCAGTCAGTGGCAACAAGGCACCTGATGACTGTGAGCTGTGTCCATCTGGGCACTTCTGTAATGGTAAGTTACTCTCAAGAACTATATGGAGGACATATATGTGCAAACCTTTATTATGAAGCATTTTATTGCCAAATATTCTGCATTTTTGGAAAGATCATCTGCAAGCTTTAGATGAATAGAGAAACACAAAATCACCTTAAGTCATAGGCCCAAAGCCTGAGGCTGCACTGAGGAGAAGTCCTGATCCAAATCACCACCTAAATATTGTTTTTATGGGGTCTCAGATAGAAGTCTAAGCACTGAACCCTTCCCTTACAGGTGATGTGTCAGATTATCTAAAATCACCTTTATTATGCTGCCTTATATGTGAGGGAGTTGTGGTCACATGGTGAGGCCTGTGTGTCCCTAATTCAAGGAAGGATGCTTCTGATTTATTGGGATGAGATGGTGACCAAAATTTTCAGCTCTGATGTTTAACCTCACAGTTCTGCACATCTCCTCTGATGTGTAACCACCTAGTTCTTTCCATCTGCTCTGATATGTAACCACCACGTTCTGTGCCTCTGCTCTTACATGTAACCACCAAGTTCTGCGCCTCTCCTCTGATGTGTAATCACTCAGTTTTGTGCCTCTGCTGTGATATAAGAAAGAGAAAAGTATTGCGGGCACCGCATAAGTATCACAGTCAGGGATCAACCATATGCATAAGGAAAGCAATGCAGAACAAGACAAGGACAAAAGTGTGCATAAAACATAGGTGATCAACCTTGACAAATAATCTTTATTCAATAATACAAAAAGACATGAAACAAAATCACACTTAAAATCATTTACATGGCAAAGCAAAAATTAACCAAACATGGCCCTGTTCACAATGCTAACAAGTTCCACAGGCTGAATGGGATATCACATATAGTGTCAGATATATGTTCAAATTAGTACAAAAAAAGTCTCAAAAGACCTAAAATAAAAAGAGGATATATATTGTGTCACAATAAAAAATACATAAGCCAGAAAAAATCAATCAAGCCATGAATTATTAAGAGGTTACATACCTAGTATCCCTGAAGTATACTAAGGGATAAAGCCCAAAACGTTCAAATGGTCATGGGGAAATAAAAATATAAAGTGCTAAGTGCAATCCATGGGAGGCTGACAGGTATCGACACTAAAAAAGTGTCTTCCTCAGGGGGAATGTTCTGCTCTGATATGTAACCACCAACTTCTGCACCTCTCCTCTGATGTGTAACCCTTAAGTTCTGCTCCTGTGCTCCTATGTGTAACCACCAAGTTTTGTGCTTCTGCTCTGATGTCTAACCACCACGTTATGTGCCTCTTCTTTGACGTGTAACCACCAATTTCTAGTCCACTATTCCTTAAAGGGGAACCTGTCAGCACAATTTTGCTAAGTAAACTATAGCTACTGTTAGGTTGGCTCTGTTACACTGATTAAAATGATACCTGCGGTGAAGAAATCCTTCTTGTGGTTCTTGTGTAGAATTTTTCAGCTAATGATATGCCCATACTCTGTGACAGGACTGTAGGCAGAGTCTTCTCTTCCTGGTGTAAGCCAGAGAAACCAAGTTAAAATCTGCCCACACAGCACAAACAGTCTGTCTCCATGATGAGGAACATGTTTGTGCTTCTGGGCGGCCTGAGGGCAGATTTTTCCTTGGTTTCTCTGGCTTAGAGCAGGAAGATAAGACTCTGCCTATAGTCCCATCCCGGAGCACTGGCATATCATTAGCTGAAAACTTCTAACACAGATTACACAATAACTACAAAACTGATTTCTTCACCACAGGTATCATTTTAATCCATATAACAGCTCCATCCTGACAGTGTTTGTAGTTTACTTAGCAAAATCATCCTGACAGGTTAGCTTTAAGCTGAGTAAACTTTTTCCAGATAAAACATCCCATGTATTTGTCAGTAAGTGACCCCAAACAGGTCACCTCACTCTGGGATGGCACAGAGGATACATGCTGAAAACTGAACCTCTTACACAGGAATGGAGATGATGTTTTGTGTTCACACAAATCTTCGTGATATTTTTGACATTACTAAACCTGAATCAGAAATATCAGGATCTCCCAGTAGAGCAGCTCAGGCTTTTGAACTATATGCTCGAGTGATTATATCTCATATTGTACTGTATCTCAATTATTAATACTGTACAATATTTAAACAGTGTGAACTTAGACTAGAAAGCCTGAAAATTTACCCATTTTGTTATGGGTGCTGGAAGGTAATATTGGGGCATCTTTATCAAACACCTTTGCATTTTGTAATATTTACATTAAATTCTGTTTTAAGGCAGTGGAAAATCAGTGTGGCAAGGTCTTTGTGCTCCAGGATTTTATTGCCCTCCTGGTCAGATCTCCCCCCGGCCGTCTGCTCATCGTTGCCCCAGCGGGTTTTACTGTCCGGCAGGCTCAGCAGCACCAGAACCTTGTGCAAGTGGCAGCTACCAGTCACTAGAAGGACGAGAGGTCTGCAGCCCCTGTCCTACAGGATTTTACTGCGAATATAGCAATGACAGTGAGTTACAGATTTCTTGTTTTATAGTTTAATTAATAATTTATGTACAGATTTTCTGGATACTTTTTGCTCCATTTACAGCATTTTCATGTTGAATGAACCTCTAAACTATAGCCATCTGCAGATTGCAGCAATATTTCCGTTTCCTGGAGACAATCACTGACCCATAATGTGCATCAATGTTTAGTTATAGAAAATATAATTTGATTTTTAGGTTCCGGAATATCAATGCCAGCGCTGTGCCCCTCCGGGCATTACTGCCCGAAAGGTGCCCGTTTCATCACTGTTTATCCATGTCCAGCTGGAACGTACGGATCCAAGACCGGAGCTTCAAGTATATCTGACTGCGAAACTTGCCCAGCGGGTAAGCATGTGAAATAGAGACACTACCATCATAACTGAGGGTCTATCAAAACTACTACTCCCATCATGCCCTGACTGTCTGCTCTTGGAGTTTTATCACAAGAGTTCCCAATCTGTAGCTCTCTAGCAGATAACCATACCAGACAGCCACAAGCTTTAAGGGCATGATGAGAGTTGTAGTTTTGCCACATTGGTTTACAGACTCATGAATCCGGATGGGGTGCAATTGCCAGCCCTGCTTCCCAATAATGAGTGGTATAAGGTGGTTGGTGGTTAAGGCTGGGCCATGTGGCAGCCGGTTGCAGGTGAATCTAGTCCACATACATTGGCAAATGGCTGTACAATTTTGTTGGAAAGATTGAGGCATTACCTTCAAAATCACATTCGGCTGCGTGGATCGCACAGCACGGAAAACTAATCTTAAGCATAACCCAGATTTATATAATGCACTGATGTTTCTGAAGGGTAAGGGTATGTGCACACGTTGCGGATCCGCTGCAGATCTGCTAGTAATGTACAGTATAATGTTATCCTATGGAAACTAAAAACTGCTGTGCACATGCTGCGGAAAAATCTGCACGGAAATGCATTATTATTTTCCACAGCATGTCAATTCTTTGTGCGGATTCCGCAGCGTTTTTACACCCATTCCATTATTGGAATCCGCAGGTGTAAAAACGCAGGCCAAATCCGCACAAAATCCGCAATGAATCCGCAGGAAATCTGCAGCAAATTCGCATAAAAAACGCAGGGATTTTGACCTGTGGATTCTGCAGATTCCACGCGGAAAAATCCGCACACCAATCTGCAACGTGTGCACATACCCTAAGGGTTTGGCTTTTTACTCTTGTTAAGAGATGGCCCCAGTATCATGTGACATGATGCTTTATTTTTACCCTAATACCAGGAATGTATTGTTCATCTGAGGGTCTCAGCAAGCCCACCGGTTACTGCTATGCAGGGTACTATTGCTCCCAGGGGTCTATTAACCCAACTCCTATAACGCCAAGGGTAAGAGGACCACACCTGTAGTATAATTTCACTATGATATTGCTGTTACCAACTACGCTTTTATCCCATTGTCATAACTTTATTTTTCTGCTTTTCAGGTGCCTTTTGATTTGCATTACCCACAGAATGACATCTGCCCTGCTGGTCACTTTTGCCCTAATGGGACCCGTTCACCAGTTCCCTGCCCTCCAGGGTCATTCTCGATGGCTGCAGGTCTCAGTACATTGGAGGAGTGCCAGCCATGCCCTGCAGGATCCTACTGTGCCCAGGCCGGCCTGTCTGATCCTTCCTTTGCATTGCCATGTTCATCTGGGTAGGTGACCTTTTTTGTATTATTATTAGATTTTTTTTTTATTCTGAAAAAGTTTTCCCGTGTTAAGTTGTGAAAAGCCTTTCATCTTTCCGGTATACTTTGTGTATATATTTTTCATTGTATTCAGTATCTCTGCTTGCTGTCAAAGAATTCAAAGTGTACCCATATATCTTTTTCCTGATCAGCAGATTGTTGGGGGCTTAACTTAAGACAGCATATTGTTCGTGGGCTGCAGCCGGCAGATTGGGGGGGGGGGGGCTGAAGCCAGCAGATTGGTAGGGGGGCTGAAGTCAGCAGATTGGTGGGGGTGAAAAAAAGGGGAAAATCCAGCAACCACAAAAGTCGTAAAACATCACTTTTAATAAAACATGAAAGGTAAATATTTAAAAACATGATAACTTTCAAGGGTGATAAATAAGAGCTTGAAACATGTCGACCGTTATCATGTTTTTTTAATTTTTCCCTTTCATGTTTTAATCTGCTAATAAATGCGATGTTTTAGGACTTTTGCGGTTGCCGGATTTTCCCTTTTTTTTTCCACAGTTCATTTACTCAGGAAACCAACCTGAAGTCTCTGTGCACGGCACTTCTATTCTAGGAATTTCTCAACCCGTTCTAGATTGGTAGGGGGATTGAAACCAGCAGATTGGTGGGGGGGGGGCTGAAGCCAGCAGATTGGTGGGGGGGCTGAAGCATGCTGTACCGACAGAGGCACTGACCGTCTATATAATTCAGGGAGCTTTGCTGGGAGTCTCAGAACCAAAATCTCCACCAATTTGAATTTCATATAAATTGGATAAAATATATTTACAGAAAAAAAATCACTAAAATGGACACCCTTATCCTGATAAAGTATCATAATTGCACGTAAAACTGCCAACCAAAAAGTCAATGTCACAGGCTGGTTCATAGGTGAGCATAATGAAATACATAGGGGGAATTGCTGTGATTGACCATCTCTATTCACAATTTTGGGCCATTTGATAACAGGATCAGTACATGATATACAAGTAGATCTTGAACCGCTGTAATTTCCAGTCTGAACAGCAGGTGGCGTTCTGACATGACATTTCCATCTCTGGTTAGGCTGCTTTAAGTACAGTATATACAGACACGGAGGGTATGATACTTCTTATAAACATATGGATTCCAAAGGAAAGTAATATTATCTGTATAGTGACTTGATCTAAAGACGACAAATGTGATCTATTAGGCTGTGTGCCCACGTTGCGTTTTTTAAGCGTTTTTGCTGCTTTTTTTCTGCAGAAGAAACGCTTCAAAAACATTAACAAAACGCATCCCATGCAATCCTATGGGATTCCGAAGTTGCTGTGTCAATGCTGCGGATTTTTCCGCTGCAGGATCGCATAGCAGTAAAATCCGCAGCATGTCCATTATTTCTGCGGAATCGCGGAGATTCCGCAGCCATAGGATTGCATTGAAACGCTCAGTTTATGCATGTGGCTATGTCCACCATGTGTAAAGTGATCGCTTCATGTGCGGATGGTAACCAGGGTAAAAAATAGAATTAAAATAAAAAATAGTGATATACTCACCTTCTGATGGCCCACGGAGCTCTCCCGCCGCTCAGCCACGCTGCCAGCATCTTCCGGTCCCAGGGATGCATTGCGCAAATCACCTGAGATGACGTTGCGGTCTCGCGAGTGTGACGTCATCTCAGGTCCTTCACGCAAAGCATCCCTGGGAACGGAACGTACCAGGAGCGCCGCTGAGGAGATCATGGGCCGTCGGAAGGTGAGAATAACCATATTTTTAATTTTTTTAATTATTTTTAACATTCTATCTTTTACTACTGATGCCACAAAGGCAGCATCAATAGTAAAAAGTTGGTCACACTTGTCAAGCACTATGCTGGCCAAGTGTGACCAACCTGTCCATCACCTTTCCAAGCGATGCTTCAAATCGCTTGGAAAGCGCAAGCATTCTGCAAGCTAAATATGCTTGCAAAACGCTTGTGTTTTGCAGGAAAATGCATGTGAATTCCGCATGCGGTTTACCCGCGGCAGGGACTTGTGGAAATGCTGTTGACATTTCCGCAGCATTTCTGCAACATGGGCACTTAGCAAAGTTGGAGGATGCTGCAACATTAAATGTAATTGGTGCCATGCAGTAAATCAGGCACTGAGATGGGCGAGAAAGCGGCTCCATTATCTTTTATGTGAAATATTAGTCATTAAATTGTAATTACATAACATGATGGTGGCGATAATGAAGTCTAATGGACTCGCGCTAACTCCCTATCAGATGATAATATTGTCCTTCAGCTGCAATGTTATTTATACCTGAAAGCACGGCTCCACAGATCCAAAATACCTCCTTGTGAATATACCGGTGGAGCAAACACTGACATGTATCACTGGAGATCCAATCCTATGTACAAGATCTCCCAAATATGATGTTCAGGAGCTTAATCCTGCTCCATCTTAGATGCACTGTCTGCCAAAGACTGACAAGTACAGGCTACTGTTCGTCTATCCTCCATACTTTACACTTCCGTTTTGTATGAGCAGTAATAGGAGAAACTGCAGCAAATCTAGTAATATCTAACATTGTGAGTTCACTATAAAGCCTGTAGATATTTTCTATTTTGCATGCCACATAAGACATAAAATGCATTAATATCTAATGGCAGTCCTGCTTCCTATTTCAAGGTTGTTGAGATTTAATGTTGCCAAAGTTTGAAAATTAATAAATCAGCTGTAAAGTTTTAAAAAAAGGGAGGTTGATTATCTAGCGAACCCTCTGTCCTTCACTAAATATTGATAGATGTAGTGTTTCTCTTTACTTTACGCTGCGTTTCTGTCAAAGGCGAGGAGCGTCGTTTCATCTTCTCCACCATTAAATATGCAATCAATAATGGATCTGTCAGCCCGGCCTCTGAAGTCATTAACAAAATGCAGACGAGACGCCGATCTACCCAATGTAACATCAGCAGATGTACAACTGCGGCGCTTCTGCCTCCTCCTATTCCTTTGGTATAATATGTAATGAATGGTAGCTAAATACGGTTATAATCCACACATTCTGCAGTTTATAAACTGCTTTATGAGCTCCTTAGACCACTTTCAAGATCCCTGTTTGCAGTCAGAGAATAGGAAGATTCAATCATTTCTCCATGTTTGCGTGGGTTTCCTCCGGGTACTCTGGTTTCCTCCCACATTCCAAAGACATACTGATAGGGAATTTAGATTGTGAGCCCCATCAGGGACAGTGATGATAATGTGTGCAAACTGTAAAGCGCTGCGGTATATGTTAGCGCTATGTAAAAATACAGATTATTATTATTATTTCCCACAGCTGAAGGTTTGATACAAATGTATCCAGATGAGGCAGTTCTCTCCTCTGCAGACTGATACACTGTCTGTAGCAAAAGGGCTGAGGAAGTGTTTATGATGCTGTAGGCTGTAGGATTGCCCGCTCTAAGGCTTGTTTCACACTAGCGTTTTTTAGCGCAGCGCATCGTGCACGTACATGCGCATGCGTCCTGATCCCCTATCTTTAACATGGGGGCGCATGGTCTAGCGTTTGCACGCGTTCGTATGCGTTTTCGTGCTCATGCGTTTTTTAGTGGTGTTGCATTTTTGGTCTGTCTGACCTGTCTCAAAAAAACACGTGCGCACGGAATGCGACACAAAATCACATTACAGTCTATGGGAACGCAGACGTGCGCATGGAAATGCGCTCGTCAGCGTTTAAAATCGCATGCGTTTTAAGAGTCAATATGGCTACAAACTGGTTAAAATGCATGCGCATAAAATAAGCAAACGCATGCAAAACGCTTGATGCATTTTTTGTATGTGTTTGGACTGCGCACGCAGCACAAAAAAACGCTAGTGTGAAAGTAGCCTAAGTTCAGTTGTAGCAAATTCTCAACTTTGAGACTCTTGGGCTGGGTTCACATTTATGTAGAGCATTCTATTCTGTTGGACATTTACACCTAAGTTAGCTAAAGACGACGCCTTTAAAAACTGGAAGCTTGAACGCCAAATACCAATCCTCACAGGTAAAGCATAAAATGCCCCTCCACTTCAGGAATGGAGAACCATAAACGAGAGAAAATCTGCCTTTCTGTCACAAGAGATAACAAATGCAAACAACCGTCCAGCACAGCAGTGCTTCACAGAAAACATATTCTGCAACTCACATGACCTCGAATGTTCTGTGCCATCATCTCTATGTGCCCATCACTTCATGGACAAAGTTACTATCCAGTCCAAAAAACATTGAAAAAAATGGCATCAGCGATATTAAAACCTCAACCAGATGTTTAAAATTTGATATGCTAAGTGATCCAAAGACCACAATAATCCTCCAGTGTGTCAGCAGGACATGCCACCTGCATCCCGGCCTGATGGCGCTCCTGCTGAAGTGCCCTGACTTGTTTGTTTTGGCAATCAAGAGTATGGTTTAGGGTGAGTTTCCACGAAAAAAGGAGATTGATGGAACTCCAGGAATAAAGAAAAAAATAATGAAAAAAATATATATTTTATTGTGGCAAATTAAGCCATATTAAAATCAAGTTGCCTGACGCGTTTCAAGTGCCTATTGTGGACTCTTAGTCCCTATGACTGAGTGCACTCGAAACGCATCAGGCAACTTGATTTTAATATGGCTTAATTTGCCACAATAAAATATATATTTTTTTCATTATTTTTTTCTTTATTCCTGGAGTGCCGTCAATCTCCTTTTTTCCTCATTCCGTTATGCTAACTAGCTTGGACGTGCACCCTCCACATGTGAATTGGCTCGTCTAATTTGGATTCATCTGGTGGCAGCTCCAAGACCTCCCTCCAAGCACCTCTCTGGTGAGTTTCCACGTAGCGCCTACCTTGCGCTTTGGACGGAGCGGAAGCCCCGCTCCGCCCAAAGCGCCGCCCCCTGTTGTACGCACGGTGATTCCAGATGTGCTCATTGAACACATGCGGTATCGCTGCATCGCATACATAGAGTAGGCTACTTACCTTGCGGAGACTGAGCGTCTCTGCAAGGTAAACAGACCTGCATTCTAAAAAGACGCACCACATGTCCGGTTTCGCAGGTGTGTCACCCGCGTATTAGGACGCATAGTGGAGACGGGATTTCATAAAATCCCCTCCACTATGCTGTAACATCTGGACGGTGCGGATTAAACTCTGCGACTGTACGCAACATTCAATCCGTAGCAAATTCGGATGTAATACGCCACGTGGAAACTCACCCTTACTGAAAGAAGCAGGCGTCAAGCCTGTCTTAAAGACGCCCTCCATGGACACAGCTGCCATGAATAGCTACAGACCTGTTTCTAACCTACCCTTCATAGGAAAAGTTAAGGAAAAGGCTGTCGCTATCCAACTAGATACCAGACTGTGGTAATTGCATCTATGACCATGACCCTTTCCTGTCTGGGCTTCAGAAAAAAACATAGCATTGTGCCAGCATTTACATGAGCACTGAATGATCTACTCACATGTTCTGTTCACATGTTTTGCTGCTTTTTTTATGCAAATGTTAAGCTGCGTTTTACAGTACCAGCAAAAGCTATGAGATTTCAGAAATAAAACAAAAAAAATGCATCAAACCGGCTTTTTGTAAGAAGCTTCTTTACTACCAAGAGAGCAAGTTATGCCTGCAGAAAAAAAACACAGGAAAAATGCAACATGTGAACACAGCCTTAAATATTTCTGCACCATTTGCTACAGTTGCCCATGATTTCCTAATAAACAAATTGAAGAATTTCTGCAGAATTCATGGCACCATTCCCCAATCATTCAGTTCCTTCTGGATGAAAGTTCACAGAGAGTAAACATAATCCATGCGAGTTCCCATGAAATACGGGGATACCACAGGGTTTAGTTCTATCCCCAAGGTATGAAGAGGAATCTGACAAATTTTATATAAAGCCGTTACATGAGGATTTTACTGCAGATTTTCTCCTCTTCATAAAAGGGATACGATCTGTTGCATTTCACAGAATGAACACTGCACTGCTGCGTATTTGATGATCCTCAGCAACTGTGAATTTTCACACTGAAAACTGTTCTGTACATGTGACTAGCGTCTGCAAATATTGTACTGTAATTTGCTGTGGAGTTGCTGTGTCTAAAAATTGAAAACCCTTTAATGCAGATTTCTTTCTCTTTCTAATGTCAGGCATTTTCATAAGAAGTTTCTGTTCTTATAAAGCAACTTTTTACTTTCTCAGATATGTCTGTAAGGAAGGCAGCTCTGTTTCGTGCCCTTCAGATGACCTTCATGGCTATCGTTGCCCTCCTGGGTTCTATTGCCCCAGTGGCACAAGTATTGAGATCCCGTGTGAACCAGGAACATTTAGTCCTATGTCTGGTTCTAGTATGTGTCTACCGTGTCCGGCTGGGAGTAGCTGTATGTATGTGTCCACAGTGGAGCCAGTCAGCTGTCCCCGGGGTAAGTGTGCAATCAGATTCGGAGTGCACCCACCAATTTCCTTGAGGCATGAGCAAAATGGGAGTTGATTCCCCGAATGTAAGAAGTATTCACTGCATACTCATTTCTTGCGAAGTTGAAACTGTTTTTATTCAAGTGTACAAATATACAATGGTGCTACTGGATTGGGACAGAAGGTGACGTTTCGATTCACAGGAATCTTTCTCAAACAGTTGCTGTGGGGATTCAAACAGGAAATTATAAGCAAAATTGTAAATACACAGAAGAACACTATATACTGATTTATATGTATAGATAGATGAATCCATTAAAATCTACATGTACATTGGTATCTTGAGCACAAAAGACTCTGGTAAACCCAAAACAATGTATACATATGTACAACTATACATAAAACACACCTGTAGATAGGGTCATAGTAACTAAGGGAAGGAACACGGCAAGCAGATACCCCCACAGCAACTGAGAAGGATTACTGTAAATCAAAATGTCACCTTCTGTCACAATACAGGGCTCTGTTGTCTATTTCCACGTGTTTGTAGCACTTGAGTAAATTCTACGTCGCAAGAAATTAGTGTGCGCTGAATACTTCTTACTTCTGGGGAATGTGTGACACAATCTAGGGAAAGTGTGACTTGAACTTACAGGTCATAGCAAGGAGATGCTGGACCCAAATGTAATATCTGAACTAGATATGATATGAGGGGAAGGACAACAAACTTTATAGAATCTAGTTATGCGTGATAAATATGTAGTATTTCTTCTATGGTAAAAGCTATGTTTATAGGTACTACCTTATAAAATGTCATCAGACTTTATAGTACACTGCTCAGCAGTTCTGTCTTATGTTCATCATGCAGCTGCTTTCTAGTAAGTGTTTCTCATCCTGAAGCTGGATTCACAGTTACACTGTTCAGTACTGCTGTATAATGTTCTGCATGCTATTTATCATGTGTTTATCCCACCTTAGAGCTGGATTCACAGTTGCACTGATCGGTGCACCTGTATAATTTTCTTCACACTACTGCTTTCTAGTAAGTGGTTATCTCACCCAAGAGTTGGATTTACAGTTACACAGCTCAGTAGCTCTGTACAATTTTCTCTAATCTTTTGCTTCTGAACATGAGCTACATAGAGACAGGAGAGCAGAAATCTCTTATGTCTGTGTGTGCCGTGTATGGGAGCCATGATGGCAACTGATCTTCACTCACTAACTCAAAGACAACTAAAATTAAGAGGCATCTCTGGTGGAGAGTAATACTAGGGAAAAATGAAGGATAGAAGTCACATAATGACCAAAAATAGTCTTTATTTTCATATGCGCACACGGCACAGCTTATTCTGACACCTGAAATTACAGGAACATTTTGTTATATTGCTATATGGAATCTTCAGTCTCTATAATGACTGGACCTGCTCAATAAAGGAGTTGCTCATACGCACTTCTGATACCATCACGGCCTCTCTGTGTCTGCACTGTATATTGGCTTCTGTAGTAGTTCATGAGCGGATTGTATTACAGAACCAGTAAAATACATTGGAGTTAGGCCATGTTCAATACTTGGTCAGTATTTTACATTAGTACTTGTAAGCCAAACCTAGGAGTGGGTAAAAAATGCAAAAGTGGTGACGTTTCTATTATACTTTTCTTCTGATTGTTCCTCTCCTAGTTTTGGCTTACTAATACTAATGTAAAATATTGATCAAATACTGATCGTGTGAACATGGCCTTACTTGTATAAAGCACATGCAACTCAATGTTTCATCCTTGTAGGTAATTACTGCCCGGCTATGACTGCAGCACCAATTCCATGTCCAGCTGGCACTCTTAATCCTATAGAAGGGGCTCTGACACTTGCTTCATGTAAGAAGTGCCCAGCGGGGAGATACTGCCACGGAGAAGGGAACTCTGAGCCTGATGGTAAAGTATCCAGCTGAAAGGAGTAAAACTAGCAATTTTGCTGACAGTGGCTGCTCACACCACATCCTTCTCTTCTTCAGATCTATACTTGTTCTTCTCCTGCTGCATTGTCTGTTCAGTCAGTCACTGAAACTAGCAGTATGATCGTGTAGGTCCTAGTATGATGTTAAAAATGATTCCTATCTTGTAGTGATCGGACTAGTACTAAGGGTCCAGTTTCACATAGCGACACTCCAGCGATCCCGACAACGATACGACCTGGTAAGGATCGCTGGTACGTCGCTACATGATCGCTAGTAAGCTGTCAAACAGGCAGATCTCTTCAGCGACGCAGCAACGATACAGCGATCCGTATAACGACCTCGGCGGTCGTTGGGACCTTGCCACACAGCAGCTTTTCTGACGACTCACGCCTGCGTTCCTGAATTCTGCGTCGCCAACGAGGTCGCTCGTCGGCGTCAAACACAGCGATGCATGCTGGCCAGCGGGACGCCAACGATCAAAAAATGGCCTAGGACATTCCAGCACGATCAGCGATATCGCAGCGGGGGAGCCGGTCGCCACTGCGTGTCACATGTAGTGTAATCGCTGGCGAGGTCGATGTTGCGTCACAAAATCCGTGACGTTTCAGTGATCTCGCTAACGATCTCGTTATGTGAGACGAGGGCTTAAGAAATCAAGCTTTGAAACCATATGCAAATTAGCCTGGAAGTGGACTGAGGCGTGTCAGCTCACCTGGTGTATATCTGCACTCCCCCAATGCACTTACAGGCTAATTTTTATGCTAAAATCGTCCTGACTGATTCCCTTTAAATAGATCATATTGGCGACACCCCGGGGTTCTTGTCATTATCGTGTTTTACGTCTGTTGTATCTGTTATTAGTGAAGCTTCCACTTCATGTCTGTACATTTTATAGTGTATCCCATTATATCTGATATCACCCATCGTACTTATGTATCGTCATCCCCCCTTCTTTGCACAGGTCTGTGCGCTGCTGGATATTACTGTGAAGGAGAAGCAACCGACAATATTCCTCAAAAGGCCACCCGCTTTCCACTCAACGGTCCTTGTCCCAGCGGCCATTACTGCCCTGAAGGAACGCTTTCTCCAAAACCCTGTCCTGTCGGAACTCTGAAAAATATAACCGGTACGTGGCTCCTACCCTGAGTCTTCATTCCAGGGGTTACTTTTACAGGACTATCCACCAGTACTTTATTATATCTGTCTTTAATGAGCGGTGACATCTGGGAGTCTTTACATTTCTAGGAGAGATACCGTATATTGTGTTTTTGTGTCCTGGTTCCTGGTCCTTGATGTTGTATCTCCCACGAAGCCTCTGAACCATCTCTGTGGTTCTCTTTTCCAGGCGGTTCCTCTATGGACAGCTGTGTGCCATGCTACGCTGGGTATTTTTGTGCCAGCGTCGGTCTGAGTTCACCCACAGGTTTGTGCTCCGCAGGATTCTTCTGCCCAGGGAACTTCACCTCTACCACCCCTACTGCTTTCCTGTGCCCAAAGGTAATGGAAAATCTGAAAATCACCATATTTGCATTGTGAGTTTCTGGCTAATAAACCGTATCCGAAAGTGATTAACTGCGCCCCCGCTTTAAGGTTTTTTTTCCACGAGATTTATGATGGAGGGGGATCAATTTCTAGGATTCTCCACCACCTCGAAGAATGAAGGGGGAGCAGTGACAGAGTAACATTAACCTTAAAAAAAATAATAATAATCCAGTGGTACAGATTCTATTGTTATATACAGTATACTGTATATACTTGTATACTGTATATTGGTTTTAGTAAATGTGTTTTTAGCTGTACAGGACCTGACCGGTAATGATCACCAGCTGCAGAGCACATAGCCGCGTGCGTTGTGGTTTTATCCTGTTTTTAGCTCAGATACCTCCGATAATTGCACAGTTCATGTTTATTTAAGTCGCTCCCTGACACACAAGGAAATTGGAAGGAGTTTTGGAAACTTTGAATCCAGAGTGACCTCCCAATCAAAGAAAAGCCTTCAGTAGTATTTACTCAACCAGAATATTGTTTTATGTGTGATAACATGATACACGAATTTCCAATATGTTCTCCGATCATTGGAGTTTACGATCCGTGCTTGGTGGCCGATGACAAACAGGGGATATAAATCTGTCCATGGCTGCAAAGCTTCCTGTAAAGTATTCCTTATTATAATATATTTGGCTCGGCTATCTTCTCCTTTCCAAAAGGAACAGAAAACATGTGACAAGGACTCTGCAAGAACACGTATTTGGGATCAAATGTATTACAAATTCCTGCAAGAATCGATAAAATCTTCAAATAAAAAGATGTTCATGTTATTTGTTTGAGCTTTGAAAACGTTTGCTCTGTAATTGGAGCTAATGAGTTAGTAGATGCATTCCCTACTAGTGATGGGGGTAATGACCATGTCCTGCTCACACAGCTGAGATTGTCACAGTGTATACGTGCAGCCAAGAACAAAAAACTAGTTCAGGACTGGAGAGATGTTCCTGCCGCTAATGTGGATATGTTGTAACAAGCATTTCTTGTATCTGCCATAGGAGTTGTATGTCATCCTTCCATTCACTGGCTACAAGCAGAGATCTTTCAGAATTTTTTTCTGTGCATAAATAGTGAAAGTCACCATTTCCTGTTCTCCATCTTGTCTAGGGTCATTTTTGCACAGCAGGTTCATTTCATCCTATGCCCTGCCCCACTGGACAGTACCAGCCAAATACCGGATCTCATTCTTGCACCCCTTGCCAGCCAGGATTGTACTGCCAGGAAGCAGTTGCTGGCGACCCACAGCCATGCCCATCACATTCTTATTGCCCTGCAGGTGTGTATTGGTCTTTGTGTCTTATATACTGCAGCTGTTTGTATATATTGGACAAATTGCCATCTTATATTTACTAGGGACACTTTTTCCTGTATCTTGCCCTAATGGGACCTATACACCTCTTGAAATGAGTGGTCTGAGAGAGAAGGGAGAATGTCTCCCCTGCCCTCCGGGAAGCTACTGCAGGTATCAGATTTGTATATTGCACATATGGCAATCCATCATTGCAGATATTCATGTACCCCCATTAACATCATGTATAGAACATATTAGCCTGCCACATGTGAACATGCCCTAACTGACTGCCCTTCCTGATGCACAGAGGAGGCAAGCTGCAGGGACCTTGTGCGGCCGGCCATTTCTGCTTATCCGGCAGTTCAGAATACACACCGTACGTCCAGAACTTCAGCCGGAGCTCACTAACTGAGTGTAACTGGGGGCAGATGTGTGCAGGGGTCTGCCCGCCAGGTGAGTAGTGCAATTGGTTATTAATAAGCTTGAAAAAAAAGGTAATATGAAGGAACACCAAACCTAAAAATGTGCGAGTGGTGCAAGTTTTAGAAATCTGACAAAATAGATATTTTCCTAATCCCCCACTTTAGTTATGATAGGTGGGAATAGCACATACTGCACATGCCAACATTTGACAGCCAGCCCCTGAGATGGATATACCCACAGAATGTATTATTTTATTTTTTTACAAATAGCCATGCCCCTTTTTTTAAGCCAACCCTCTTCTATTCTTACTTACCCCCTTCTTCATGCCTTGTACCTTACCATCAAATGCACAGTTGGATGCTAATTGGCTGTGTTTATTGATGGAACATCCCATCACCTAGAAACTTTGCCAAGTCTCTTTTTTTTGGGAGCCTCCTGGGTGTTCTAGGAGAGTTATGATAGCTTGATCTCTAGTTGCAATGGGGAGAGGTTTCTGCTGCAGCAAATCTGCTTTTAGTATGCAACTGAGCTGAGGCCTTTGACCAGGAGGTAGTATGGGGGAGGATTTTTTTTACTATTTTTTTATGTGCATTCAGTGAACTGTGAGACTTGCTGTACATCACTGTACTTCAGTGTCTGACTGGGGTGCCAAGGGCCCACCAGTAACATTGACTTTGGGGGCCCACTTTTCACCTGCATGCAAATATTACACAAACCTCTTTCACAAATTTACCTACACCTCTATCTAAAAATAAACTGGGTAGTAAGGTAAATTAATGATGAGATGCTGTTTTTTTCTATACAGAGTGTATCAAGTGAATTATACTAAGTACTGCCCATATAGTGGGGTAGATGGCCTGTGTCTGCACAGGGGCCCACCAGGGGATTCCCCTGTTCCCCTATGGGCCAGTCCGAGCTTGCTGTACTTCCAGCTTTATGTGCTGTGTGCACTTTTCATCTCAGATGTCATATTATCCTAATCTCATATTAACACCAGTACGGACTGTTGCACGAGCTTGCACTTGCTAAAAGCAATTGATCTAATTGAAACTTCAGCTACACATAACGTATCCTCCACATCTTAAATGAGACATAGGAAAAGATCAATATTTCATTCCTGTGTGTTTGTCAGAAATAAGGCTCATGGTCTGTCGCTCCTATTCATTTAATAGTCTGCCACTCATATTCTGCTTGTCATAGGCTACTTTCACACTTGCTTTTTTTTGCGCTGCGCATCATGCGTTTTTTATGCGTTTTCTTGTTTTTTGCGCATGGCTTTTGCAGAAAAAAACATGCGGTTTTTTTGCGCTGACGTGCGCTCCCATAGACTTTATTGTGTTTTTGGGTGAATTTTGTGCGCATTGTGTGCGCATGCGTTTTTTTGAGACAGGTCGGACGCACAAAAAATGCAACAGGATGCATTTTATGCGCCCGGGCGCACACTACAAAAAAACACATGCGCATACAAACGTGTATAAACGCATGCCAATGTGCACCCATGTTAAGTATAGGAGAAAAAAAACGCATGTGCAAAAACGCAGCGCAAAAAAAGTGTGAAACCAGCCATAGTCTGCCGCTCATAGTCTACATGTAGTAGTCTGCCCGTCATATTCTGCACGTCATAGTCTGCAGCCCATAGTCCGCCCCTGATATTCTGGACGTTCTAGCCTGCACGTCATAGTCTGCCGCTCATTCATAGACATAAATAGCCTGCATTATCAGGGTTACATTGTCAGGTCTCCTCATATTTAATATTTATGTTAAAATCTGCTCTTATTTCTCTTCTGTCATAAAGCATTTAAAGGGAACCTGCCTGTATTGCTGAGCTTAGTGGTAAGACTGTATAGGTCTAAATACAATGAAATATATATATATAAATATATATCTATATAGACAGCAGATCGACTATATAATGAGTATGCAGCCATTTCAGTATCACCTGTATAATATATATACTTTATATAGGTGATACAGCTGTGTATAATCTCAGTGTATATATATTATACACAGCAGTATCACCTATATAGCGTATATACAGTAGTCTATGCAATATACAGGTGATACTACAAATGCTGTATACACATTATATAGATGACACTGCTATATATACACACACATACAGTATATAAAAGTTTTGCCTATTTAATGTGTATACAGCGGTCGCAGCATCACACAATTTATTGGGGTGATTATATACTGTTTATGTATGTGGGTTGCCCTCACACCCAGGGCAGCGGGGTACCCGGTACCGGGCCGGTGTCAGGGGGATGTGTCACAGCAGCAGTAACCCGGTCCGTGGCCCTGGGCGCCCAATATTAATGGCGGTGATGTTAATAGTATAGTTTATATGGATAGTTCGCGACGCCACCCGTGGTGTTTGGCAAGTGAGATGTTAAGCCAACGCTGCATACAGATCCACTGGGACTGGTGGTGTGGTGCAGCAAAGATGGTGTAGCTCCCCACAGGTGGAGCTGTAGTCCCAGGGCAGTGTAGGTGCAATGGATGAGGAGAGGCACAGAATGGGGTGGATGTTGATACCCAGATGTAGCGGTGCTGAAGGTGTTAACGGCGAATGAATGGAGGACACCAGGGCTTGCAGTTTCAAAGCTTTACTCACAGTTTGTGGTACCCACTGGTGCCTGCCTCCGTGCCGTGTCCTCCGGGGTAGAGACTCAATCAACCCCCCGGGCAAGTCAGGGTTCCCCTCTCCAACTCTCCGCCAACATGTACCTTTCCTGAACGACTCCTCTATTGCGCCTTTAGGATGAAGAGCTCCAGTACCGTGGTACTCTGAAGTTCCTCCTGTCAGATGTTCCTAACAACTCTACTTGTATGACAGACAGCTGTAGCCTCTATCGGGGACTCCTCTCAGAGTCCTGGCTCTCTAATCGGTTGCTGTTGTGTCCCAAGTCTTGGATGGGAGTAGTGCATTTACAGCCAGCTACTCCACCGGTGT
Source organism: Dendrobates tinctorius (assembly GCF_039654945.1). Lineage (NCBI taxonomy): Eukaryota > Metazoa > Chordata > Amphibia > Anura > Dendrobatidae > Dendrobates > Dendrobates tinctorius. The sequence goes on from NW_027361754.1 coordinate 6,980,930, forward strand.
CTGCTGCAGAACCATGTGTCCATACAACCTCAGGGACCGGGCCCTGGCCTTGCACTGAGAGCCTATAGGCAGGGTTCCTCTTCCAACCCACAACTTCTCTCTGTTCTCCTACTCCTTCGTTCTGCGCTGTTCCTTCTCTCTCTTATGGAAGCTTAGGTTGCAGGTCTATGTCTTTCTCCTTCTCTTTCCCGTGCCAGCTGGCTCAGATCACTGAGGCAGCTGCAGCACTTTCTAAACTGAACTCAAACTAACTTCAGAACTGAACTCTTCTCGCCTGACCTCCCGTCAGACTGACCTGTCATCCTAAACTTTCCCCCTCTTTTATACTAACTCCACCCACCTCCCAGCACATCTCGTGTTACGAAGCAGGGTTCCACGAAGGGTGCTCTGCTACCCCCAGCCTGAAGCTGCTATGTGGACCTACTGAACTATCCTGTGTGTGGGATGCAGATGTTGGAGTGTGGAAAGGAGTTCCCAACTTACCTAGGCGGTGGGGCACTATACCTTAGGAGAAGGTGCAGTACCTCTGTGGCGACTGAGCCTCAGGGGCGCCACATATGTATGTGTATGTGTATGTATATATATATATATATATATATATATATATATATATATATATATATATATATATATATATATATATAATATATAAAGCTCAAAGTGTGTATGTATGTGTGTATGTCCGGGATAGGCATCCGCACCGTCGCAGCTACAGCCACAAAATTTGGCACAGTTACACGTCTGGATCCCGAGAGCGTCCTAAGCTATGTTGTGAGGCAAAATTTTAACCCCGCGCGTTCCAATTCACAAAACAATTTTGCCCCTATCTACATACTGGGGGAAAAAGTGTGTGCGCGTCAAGCCCCGCCCCTCATTGTGATGTCACAATGCCCCTATTTGCATACTGGGGAAGCAGTGTGTGCGTATCAAGCCCCGCCCCTCATTATGATGTCACAATGGTTGCCATGGCGACGCTGATGTCATCAAAGGTTGCAAGCCCTGCTGTCGCTTATTATGATATAATAATGGTTGACTATGGGATGGAGGATGTGTGATAAGTATATGGGCACCGGACTATGGGATGGAGGATATGTATGATGGGTATATGGGAACGGGACTATGGGATGGAGGATGTGTGATGGGTATATGGGCACTGGTCTATGGGATGGAGGATATGTATGACGGGTATATGGGCACGTGACTATGGGATGACGGATATGTATATGGGCACGGGACTATGGGATGGAGGATGTGTGATGGGTATATGAGCACTGGACTATGGGCTAGAGGATATGTTTGACGGGTATATGGGCACGGGACTATGGGATGGAGGATATGTATGATGGGTATATGGGCATGGGACTATGGGATGGAGAATATGTATGATGGGTATATGGGCATGGGACTATGAGATGAAGGATGTGTGATGGGTATATGGGCACTCGACTATGGGATGGCGAATATGTATGATGGGTATATGGGCATGGGACTATGGGATGGAGAATATGTATGATGGGTATATGGGCATGGGACTATGGGATGGAGGATGTGTGATGGGTATATGGGCACTGGACTATTGGATGGAGGATATGTATGATGGGTATATGGGCACGGGCCTATGGGATGGTGGATATGTATGATGGGTATATGGCACTCGACTATGGGATGGCGAATATGTATGATTGGTATATGGGCATGGGACTATGGGATGGAGGATGTGTGATGGATATATGGGCATGGGACTATGGGATGGAGGATGTGTGATGGGTATATGGGCACTCGAGTATGGGATGGAGGATATGTATGATGGGTATATGGGCACGGGCCTATGGGATGGAGGATGTGTGATGGGTATATGGGCACGGGCCTATGGGATGGTGGATATGTATGATGGGTATATGGGCACGGGACTATTGGATGGAGGATAATTATTTGTTATAACTAACCACAGTTAGTTACTATGCCCGGGCCGGGCAGCGCCGGGCTCTTCAGCTAGAATAAAAAAATTATATATATACATAATTTTCTAATATATACAATTTTACAATAAATAACCATACCAATTATTTATAATATATATATATATATAAGGTGCCAAATATACCATGCATGTGCAGTTATATCAAATTTATACAAAGCAAGTGCATAACCAACATATATTCACAATTATAATAATAAAGACATACAATTTATTGCATTTATTTGCACAGAAACAAATAATTATATAATTATTTCTCATATTGAAAATTAATTTCATAAAGACCAGATTCCAACTAAATAAAAAACAATAATAATTAAAATCATGTAAAACCCACCCATAAACGCTAAAAATAGCAGTAAAGCAATGATACATCTATTCCATTTATAAAAACGTCTGGAACTCGTAAATTCACTATTAAACAATTTATCACATATTCCACTAAAGGAGTGGTATACAGTGCACAATTTCCATGTGGGAAATTGTACATTGGTCTAACAACACGTGAGTTACGGGTACGCATTAAAGAACATGTTAGAGATATTGAAAAGGGACGTACTGTGACTGATCCATCCATACTAAAAACAGTACCACGACATTTCTATAAATATCATAACAGTGATTCCAGTCTGTTTCTTGCCAAAGGAATTGATGTGTTTCAACTTGGACCTAGGGGTGGTGATTTGGGGAAAACTTAGCAAAGTTAGAATGCAAATGGATATACAGGTTGGGTTCTCTGGTTCCAGAAGGACTTAACGAAAGTTTTGGCTTCGGTGCGTTTTTATAAATGGAATAGATGTATCATTGCTTTACTGCTATTTTTAGGGTTTATGGGTGGGTTTTACATGATTTTAATTATTATTGTTAATGCTTCCATCAACATTCAGGAAAAATTATATAATTATTTGTTTCTGTGCAAATAAATGCAATAAATTGTATGTCTTTATTATTATAATTGTGAATATATGTTGGTTATGCACTTGCTTTGTATAAATTTGATATAACTGCACATACATGGTATATTTGGCACCTTATATATATTATAAATAATTGGTATAGTTATTTATTGTAAAATTCTATATATTAGAAAATTATGTATATATATAATTTTTCAAGTATTTATACAAAAATATTGGCAAAATATTAGTTCATTTTATGCGGTTGTTGCACATGAATATGCACTTGTTCACTATTGGTATTTTGCTGTTGCACAGAATTGGTTCTCTCATTACACTATGATCTCCAAGGAGCGCGCCCATTCTTTTAGCTTGCTGCATCACTCTGACAATCTCCGGCGATATAGGGAATGGTAGACTAACACGTGATCATTACAATGGTTACGATGTAGCTTCCATTTCTCTGACCGGGGATGATGAGTAATTTGCAAAGGCAGCGGCTTTATGACGTGGTGCGCCGCTGAGTGGTTGATCATCTGTGATTGATTTTGGCTTTTTAGCCTAAGATTTGATTGGTGCTTGATGGTTTAAAAGACCCGCTTTTTCCTGTTTGTGATACACGCCCCCTGAGGAAGAGGACGAAACGCGCGTCGGGGAATAGGACACGCGGCTTATTCCATTCATGTAAGCTAAATTGTTAGACTATTTAGATCGCGGTTTTTGCTATCTATGATTTACACATGCTTTTTAAGCAGTGTTTATAGATTTTGCATGTAGTCATGCTTTTTTTCAATTTAGAGCAATAATGAATAACCTGCGATCTTTATTACAATGAAAATAGAGAGTGAGCATATTGTTAATTTCAGCTAATTGTCATGGGAGCTTAATTTATTTGATCTTTTCAGCTATGAGTAATTCAAGCTATATGTCTATAATGTATTGTTAGGTGGTTTCCGATGGCATATTATTCATTATGCATATTTCATATTCATTTTTGTAAGGCACCAGTTGTTCATTCTTTTTTCATGTGACAAATTATTATAAGCCGTGTTTGTGTCTTTTCACAGAGGATTTATCAGTTTTTTGTTTTAATATGTTTTCAATAAAAATATGTTTTATTATAAATTTGTATAGTGCTATTTCTGTTCCGGGATAATTCACACTATCAGTGGGACAGACGGGCTTGAGTATTGGATTTTGGCACTTCTAAATCACTTGTTGGATCTTGGTTTCTGATTTAATATATATATACTAGCTGAAGAGCCCGGCACTGCCCGGGCATAGTAACTAACTGTGGTTAGTTGTAACAAATTATAATTATGCTCCATCCCATAGTCCCGTGCCCATATACCCATCATACATATCCACCATCCCATAGGCCCGTGCCCATATACCCATCACACATCCTCCATCCCATAGGCCCGTGCCCATATATCCATCATACATATCCTCCATCCCATACTCGAGTGCCCATATACCCATCACACATCCTCCATCCCATAGTCCCATGCCCATATATCCATCACACATCCTCCATCCCATAGTCCCATGCCCATATACCAATCATACATATTCGCCATCCCATAGTCGAGTGCCATATACCCATCATACATATCCACCATCCCATAGGCCCGTACCCATATACCCATCATACATATCCTCCATCCCATAGTCCAGTGCCCATATACCCATCACACATCCTCCATCCCATAGTCCCATGCCCATATACCCATCATACATATTCTCCATCCCATAGTCCCATGCCCATATACCCATCATACATATTCGCCATCCCATAGTCGAGTGCCCATATACCCATCACACATCCTTCATCTCATAGTCCCATGCCCATATACCCATCATACATATCCTCCATCCCATAGTCCCGTGCCCATATACCCGTCAAACATATCCTCTAGCCCATAGTCCAGTGCCCATATACCCATCACACATCCTCCATCCCATAGTCCCGTGCCCATATACATATCCGCCATCCCATAGTCACGTGCCCATATACCCGTCATACATATCCTCCATCCCATAGTCCAGTGCCCATATACCCATCACACATCCTCCATTCTATAGTCCCGTTCCCATATACCCGTCATACATATCCTCCATCGCATAGTCCGGTGCCCATATACTCATCACACATCCTCCATCCCATAGTCAACCATTATTATATCATAATAAGCGGCGGCAGGGCTTGCAACCTTTGATGACATCAGCGTCGCCATGGCAACCATTTTGACATCATAATGAGGGGCGGGGCTTGATACGCACACACTGCTTCCCCAGTATGCAAATAGGGGCATTGTGACATCACAATGAGGGGCGGGGCTTGATACGCACACACTTTTTCCCCCAGTATGTAGATAGGGGCAAAATTGTTTTGTGAATTGGAATGCGCTGGGTTAAAATTTCGCCTCACAACATAGCTTAGGACGCTCTCGGGATCCAGACGTGTAACTGTGCCAAATTTTGTGGCTGTAGCTGCGACGGTGCGGATGCCTATCCCGGACATACACACATACACACACACACACACACACACACACACACACACACACACACACATACATACACACACACACATACATACACACATACATACACACTTTGAGCTTTATATATTAGATATACTGTATGTGTATATACTGTGTGTGTGTATATATATATATATACTGCTCAAAAAAATTAAGGGAACACTTAAACAACAGAATATAACTCCAAGTAAATCAAACTTCTGTGAAATCAAACTGTCCACTTAGGAAGCAACACTGATTGACAATCAATTTCACAAGCTGTTGTGCAAATGGAATAGACAACAGATGGAAATTATAGGCAATTATCAAGACACCCTCAAGAAAGGAGTGGTTCTGCCAGTGGGGACCACAGACCACATCTCGGTACCAATGCTTTCTGGCTGATGTTTTGGTCACTTTTGAATGTTGGTTGTGCTTTCACACTCGTGGTAGCATGAGACGGACTCTACAACCCACATAAGTGGCTCAGGTAGTGCAACTTATCCAAGATGGCACATCAGTGCGAGCTGTGGCAAGAAGGTTTGCTGTGTCTGTCAGCATAGTGTCCAGAGGCTGGAGGCGCTACCAGGAGACAGTCCAGTACACCAGGAGACGTGGAGAGGGCCGTAGGAGGGCAACAACCCAGCAGCAGGACTGCTACCTCAGCCTTTGTGCAAGGAGGAACAGGAGGAGCACTGCGAGATCCCTGCAAAATGACCTCCAGCAGGCCACAAATGTGCATGTGTCTGCATAAACGGTTGGAAACTGACACCATGAGGATGGTCTGAGTGCCTGTCGTCCACAGATGGGGGTTGTGCTCACAGCCCAACACCGTGCAGGATGTTTGGCATTTGCCACAGAGCACCAGGAACCACAGCTCGCATTGATGTGCCATCCTGGATGAGCTGCTCTACCTGAGACACTTGTCTGGGTTGTAGAGTCCATCTTTTGAGCAGTGTGTATATATATATATATATATATATATATATATATATTTACTAAGAATAGACACTGAGAATTACACCATTTATACAGGACAGAAGTATACATAGCTCCACAATATATGTTAGAATCAATTATATACACAGCTCCATATTATATACAGTGGTATGGCATATAGAGTGATGTGAATACTATATAGTGTAGAGATGTGGCAGTGTATATATAGTGTGAATTCCACACTATATACACAGCACCATACTATATAAAAATGACTCTCCTTCACCCACCTGTTTTCCCTTTTTCTGCTTCTTCTCACTGCTGGCAGCATATATATCCCCAAATCCTGCCCCCCCACCGCCTCATACATCCCACTAATCCCCACCCCCATCTTTCTCACACTAAGAGAAACTACCGCAATCTCTCACACATAAAATCTGTGCCACTGACCCTCACCACCCTGCTTCCTCTCTCTGGAGCACTTTGGAATGCCCGCTCCGTCTGCGGAAGCTTCACGTGATCCACAATCTCTTTACTTGCCGCAACCTTTCCTTCCTGGCCCTCACTGAGACCTGGCTGACGTCCCATGACACGGCCTCCCCTGCTGCACTGAGTTACGGTGGCCTCCACTTTACCCACACTCCTCGTCCTGGCAACAGACATGGTGGAGGAGTGGGTTTCCCTCTATCTAAAAACTGCTACTTCAACCCTATTCAGCCCCCACACTCCCTTATCTTCCCTTCTTTTGAGGTCCACTCTGTCCATATCTACTCCCTCTAATCTCCAAATGGCTGTCATATATCGACCACTGGGCTCAGCCACTGCCTTCATCGACCAATTCTCCACCTGGCTTCTTCACTTTCTCTCTGCTGTCATCCGCATCTTCATCATGGGTGTGTGACACCCGCCAGCCAGCAGCCTCCAAACTCCTGTCACTTCATCCTTTGGACTTCCTCAGTGGTCCTCCACAGCCACTCACACAGATGGACCTACATTAGACCTCATCTTTACCCGCCTCTGTTCCCTATCTAATCTCACAACCTCTACTCTCCCCCATCTGACCACCACCTACTCACCTTCTCATCCCTGTCCTCCTCACCTGCCCCCATGTCCAGCCACTAGCACATCGTCGCAGAAACATCGTACACCTAGACATTCAGACTCTCAGACTCCTAACTCTGTCCTCCATATCTTCAGTCCACAACACAGACAGCACCACCGCTTTTTATAACGCCACCCTCACATCAGCCATAGACTCAGTCGCCCCTCTCACGCATGGCTAAGTGCGATGAATCAATAGGCAGCCCTGGCACAATAATCTCACCAAAAAACATTGACAATCATCCAGGGCCGCGAACCGGCGTTGGAAGAAAACACGCCTGCCATATAACTTCACTGCCTTCAAACAAGCTACACTTGCCTTCAGGTTAGCCCTCACCTCTGATAAACAGACCTAGTTCACAAACCTTGTATCTTCATTATCCTACAATCCAAAACAATTGTTCAGCACATTCAACTCTCTCCTCCGCCCACTACTGCCACCTCCAACTCCCCTCATCTCTTCCAAGGACTTTGCCACCTACTTCAAAAATAAGATCGATCAAACATAGCAAACCTTTACTGTTCCACCACCCGAACCACTCCATATACCAGACCTCTGCCCTTCCCTAATAACCTCCCTCTCCAACATCACTGAAAGAGAGCTTACTCATCTCCTTTCCAAAACACACCTCACCACCTGTGCACTTTACCCCATCCCTTCCCACCTGCTCCCCAACCTCACCAACACGCTCATTCCAGCCCTAACCCATTTCTTCAGCCTATCGCTATCTTCTGGTACCTTCCCCTCTGCCTTCAAACATGCCACCATCACACCCATCCTCAAAAAAACAAACCTTGACCCAACTGCTATGCCCAGCTATCTCCCCATATCACTACTCCCATTTTCTTCCAAACTCCTTGAGCAGAATGTCCACGCTCAACTTTCCTCCCACCTCTCATCTAACTCTCTCCTTGACAACCTCCAATCTGGCTTCCACCCCACCACTCCACCGAAACTGCCCTAACCAAAATTACTAATTACTTACTCACAGCCAAAGCTAACAGACAGTTCTCCATCCTCCTCCTTTACAACCTGTCCTCTGCCTTCAACACAGTCTACCACTGCCTTCAACACAGTCTACCACTGCCTACTGCTACAGATTCTTTCTTCCCTTGGCATCAAAGACCTTGCCCTGTCCTGGATCGCCTCTTACCTTTCCGACCACACATTTAGCATTTCCCACTCCCAAACTACCTCCTCATCCCGCCCTCTCTCTGTTGGAGTCCCTCAAGGCTCTGCCTTGGGACCCTTTTTTTTTCCATCTATAACCTTGGCCTAGGACAACTCATAAAGTCCCATGGCTTCCAGTACCACCTGTATGTGGACGACACTCAGATCTATCTCTCTGGCCCAGATGTCACCTCTCTTCTGTACAGAATCCCGGAGTGTCTATCAGCCACATCCTCCTTCTTCACCTCTCGCTTCCTAAAACTCAATGTAGACAAAACCGAACTCATCATCTTTCCTCCATCTCACGTATCTTCCCTACCCGATCTATTTATTATGGTAAACAGCATCATGCTCTCTCCCGCACCTGAAATCCGCTGCCTCGGAGTAACTCTCGACTCTGCCCTGTCTTTCAAACCACACGTCCAAACTCTTGCCACCTCCTTTCGCCTCCAACTCAAAAATATTTCCAGAATCCTTTCCTTCCTCAGCCCTCAATCTTCTAAAACTCTTGTGCATGCCCTCATTATCTCCCGCCTTCATTACAGCCACACTCTCCTCTGTGGCCTCCCTGCCAGCTCTCTTGCACAACTCCAGTGTGTCCTCAACTCTGCTGCCCGACTAATCCATATATATATATATATCGTTTACAGTAAATAAATTTACAATGACAGACTGGTACAGAGGGGAGAGGACCCTGTCCTTGTGGACTTACGTTCTACGGTATAATGGGGAAGATATAACTTTGTATGTAACCCCTTCTCATGTACATGACCATGGAATTAATGGCGCTATATAAATACATAATAATAGTTATACACATATATACACTGCACAGTGCCACTTCGCCTGTCCTGTATATACACTGCACAGTACCACTTCTGTCCTGTGTATATACACTGCACAGTACCACTTCTCCTGTCCTGTATATATACTGCACAGTACCACTTCTCCTGTCCTGTGTATATACACTGCACAGTACCACTTCTCCTGCCCTGTTCTGTTCTCGGAGAGGCAACATTGGACTTTGGGAGGTCAATACTGGTTTATTATTTTCAGTATTCCTATGGTAAAATAAAAAAAATATATTGGAATGCCCATTTAAATGGATTATTCCAAGTAATCCCCTATCCAAAGAACTTTCCAATCGTTGGGGTCCAACCGCTGGGACCCCCATGACCCAGATAACTGGAACTCTAAAGAGCACCATGTAAATGGACCTATGGTCGATCATGCACACTGCAGCGCCATTCACATGTGGCTCTTCAAATAATGCCTTTAAAGAGGAGTGTTGAGAGGCACAACAAAGTATAGAAAAATCCACTGATCGGGGGAGGCGAGTGTTTTAGTATGTGGGCTGGTGACTGTCCCAGTCCAGCCCTGAATGTGCTGGCACTGAAAAATCAAGTTGCGAATTAGCCTGGAAGTGCATTGAGGGTGTGCCATTACTCTGACTACATAGACATGCTAGCAATGCACTTTCAGGCTAATTTACTTGTGGCTTCAAAGCTTAATCTCTCAGCACTGGCATGCCGGTTTACTACAAAATGGATGTCTATTTTTCTTTTTGTGCTAGGACATATATCACTGCATCATGCTGTATCACTGGTTTCAGTAGTAAAATAATCCTAAAAGGTTCCCTTTAAGTTTCATGATTTTAAAGAAGTTTTGCAGCTTTCTATTATTTTTGTATAATTTCCATGAATTGTTGAGTAGACACTTGGGAATCCAACCATTCCAGCCCTTTTTTCCTCCAATAGACTTGACTGTGCTAACAAATTTCATCCCATCAAAATTAATGGAAACCATCAACAATTTCTTCATGTCAACATGTTATGTTGGGTCACTTGTGATTACTTTTTCTAGGTTTCTATTGCCAGGAGGGAGCCATGTTGCCCACCCCATGCCCTGCTAGCACAGTAAGAAGCTCTCCGGGTGGGAGGCACCGTGGGGATTGTGTGTCCTGCCCTCGAGGATACTGGTGTAAAGAAGGTGCTGTTAGAATTTAATTATTTTTTAAGAAATCATTGACATGCTTTGATTATCATAGCTATAAATATTTTGTTCATTAGGAAATCCAGTGCCTATTCTGTGTCCGCCTGGATATTACTGCAGTGAGGGAAATCAGACCAATTCTGAACATACAGGAGAACCACAGGAGTGCCCTGTTCACATGTACCGAGCCCTAACAGGAGCAGAGAGAGCAAGTGACTGTGAGCTATGTCCCCCGGGCTATTACTGCAAACTAAAAGGTTGGAAACCTATATACTGTATATCTTAATCTGCTTATAATACAGACTAGATGTGTGCCCGATGCTATCGCATCGGGAGGGCAGTAACATCACGATGGGGGCAGCTTTGTGGCGCTGGGGGTGGCGGCCCACCCACTTCCGTGCAGTCACAACCGGCAGGAAAGACGGTGTTTTGCGGCCTGTGCTGGAGATGGTGTGCGGTGCCACTAGAGCCGCGGTCTTTCCTGCCAGCTGTGACTGCACGGAGGTGGGTGGGCAGGCAGCGGCGGGATCCGGCGCATGTAGTCAGGCGGTGGGTCCTGGCAGGGGTCCGGCGGCAGCATCCCTCTCATTACTCCCCCCTCATTACACCCTCTCATTACACCCCTCTCGTTATATCCCCTCATTACACCCCTTTCACAGCTCGTGATTGCAGCGGCGGCCTGGATCCGAACGGCAGCTGGGATCTGAGCGGCGGCCGGGATCCAAGCAGCGGCCAGGATCCCAGCGACGGTCGGGATCCCAGCGGCGGTTGGGATCGCAGCGGTGGCCTGGATCCGAGCGGCAGCTGGGATTGCAGCGGCAGTCGGGATCGCAACGGCATTCTGGATCCGAGCGGCATCACTTGGGTGTTCCAAAATGGCGGTCAGTGTACTTCCGGTGCGGCGCAGTGGATTGTAGGATTCGGGGACATCCAGACAGAAGTGGATGAAAGACAATTTTAGGCAATTATATATATAGACTAGTCATCAGTGTTTTATACATGTAATGGCATAATCTCTGTGACCCCTACTGATCATAAGGTGTCTTGACTTGTTTAACCATTTCTCAAAGGCAAGTTATTGTATATTAGTACATATGGAGGTAGTGATATGACTGTATAGGCTCTTATCCCCCAATAAAAATTACACATTGTTTTGTAGATGTGCAATGTGGCAGTCTTGAGAAATACTATAAAAACAATTAAAATACTACCTTTAATCCAACTTCGATCCAGTGCAGAGACTCCAGCTGTTACCCCCGATATTTGTGGGGTGCTTCCTGCATCAGCACTGAGCCATGATTCCAGTAAGTGTGGCCTAGGAGTACTGCAGCCACTGATTGCTGCAGTTGTCACATGCAGACTGCTTGTAAATAAAGGCCTTGGGGCGACCAAATTGTATGAAGGTTGCTGATGTTTTCATTTTATATTTTTTATTGTAATGTTATTTATTTTCATTGTTCCTCAAAGGCTATTGTAACAGTGTCAATTCCATTTAAAGGGAATCTGTCACCTCATTTTTCCGATATGAGATGCGGCCACCGCCATCAGGGGCTTATCTGCAGCGTTCTGTAATGCTGTAGATAAGCCCCCTATGTAACCTGAAAGATAAGAATAATGAGTTAGATTATACTCACCCAGGTGTCCGGTCCGGTCCGATAGGTGTCGCGGTCCGGTCCGGCGCCTCCCATCTAGCGATGACGTCCTCCTTCTTACTTCTGCCGCGGCTTCTGCGCAGGCTAACTATATCAGCCCTGTTGAGGGCAGAGTACTGCAGTGCGCAGGCGCTGGGAAAGGTCAGAGAGGTCCGGCGCCTGCGCACTGCAGTACTCTGCTCTGCCCTCAACAGGGCAGATACAGCACGCCTGCGCAGGAGCCACGGCAGAAGTAAGGAGGAGGACGTCATCGCTAGAAGATGGGAGGCACCGGACCGGACCGCGACACCCATCGGACTGGACCGGACCCCCGGGTGAGTATAATCTAACTCGTTTTTGTTATCTTTCAGGTTATATCGGGGGCTTACAGAATTCTTTAGATAAGCCCCTAATGGCGGTGGCCGCATCTCATAGGGCAAAAATGAGGTGACAGATTCCCTTAAACGTTATAAGAATTACCTCAATGTCCTTGCAGTTGTTGGATAGACTTATTTCTTTATTTTAATCTTAGGCACTGTTATGTATGAAGACTACCCATGCCCTCCAGGGTACTGGTGCCCAGGGATGAGCGAGCCATTGGCCTGCCCTGCTGGCACTGTAAGAAATAAATCAGGAGCTTCATCCATTCAGGACTGTGAGATCTGCCCCCCGGGATATTACTGCCCAGACCCTGGGGTCACCCTCGTGGTCAACATTATGGGAATCCCCTGCAGACCCGGCTATGAGTGCCCACCTGGTATGTAAACATGTTTTATGACATTTCATGAACGTAATCTGTAAAACTGGTTTCATACATCCAATTTTTACAGACTAAATACAGACCACATTGTCCGGACCAGCTGTAGGTCTTCCTGTCCAAACTAAACACCCTCTTGTATGCTTACATCCTTGGGTAGGCTCTGAGTAGCAAAATGTGACGTCTGGTGCATTGACTGAGGGTGCCCCTCCCGCCATCTAACCACCTAGATACAGCAGTCTCTATTGACTGCATGATGCCACATGTCACAAGACATCAGCAGTAAAGGCAGACACCTGCTGTGGATGGAGTGGGCATATAGGAAGTGGGAGACACCTTCTGTAAAGGGAGTGGGACAGCTCAGCCTTCATATCCTCCTTAGACCTTGCATATGTAGTATGTGGGTCGACTGAGGGTGGTCCCTTTCGCCTGCGGGACAGATGGGAAACAGACGCAGAAATCTGTTCAATCAGGTCCAAACTTTATTGGGTGTCTTCTTGACATCTACAGCAGACACATCAGCTTCTGCTCCCTGGCCTGGGTACCTGTCACCTTCCTCCTGCTGTTGTTCGGCGAAGACCCCTAGGTTCCTTCACTGTGGCTGCTGTCAGGCCCACGGCCACAGCGCTTCCCCCGACAGAGTCCGCCCGCTGTGACACTTACTCACTCTTCAGTGTCCAGCCATCCTGTACCCCAGACCTCCGTTAGTCACTGCCATCCCATCCTGCAGCTGTCCTCTCAGGGCCTCCCTCCTCTACAAGTAACCGTCTCTTTCTCTTCTGCCTTTCCGGAGCTTCTCCTTCCTCCGTCCTCTCCTGAGCTCTTCCAGCTTCTCTCCTCCTCCTGGGTGTCCGCCCTACCTCTGGGACTCTCCTTCCTTATATCTCCTCCTTCTGGAAATCCCCTTCTCAGTCCGGTAACTCCGCCCACCATGACTATGCAGTTTCCCTAGCCTAAGGCTTGCTGTTAAGTCCTTTTCTCACTACTCTATATCCCCATCTTGTGGTCAAAACTCGGTACTACACCAAGTTTCCCTCATTCTAGCTGTTGTCCTATACATATACATACAAGTCAGAATAAAGCACTGTACACATCATCCCTTTACATTTCCCTCTTTATCAGACAGGTCCATAGGTCAGTCCACCCGCTACATGTACACTGTAGTGTACAACGGGTTCTGGGACTTCTGGGTCTGAGGAGGTTATGAACAGTACTGTATGCCCACTTGCAGTGAGGCACCAAATTTGCCATTATTCAGGGTATATTAAGTGTTTTTGTTTGAGGTTGATCCCATTGTATACAAGGGCAGTACATTTCTCTTATTGTACTGTGGGGAAAATAAGTTTTCTCCATCGCCTCATTGGGGGACACAGATACTGTGGGTGTATGCTTCTGCCGCTAGGAGGCTGACACTAAGTGAGAAAAAGAGGTTAGCTCCTCCTCCGCCGTATACACCCTAGCCCTATTGCGGGCGGAAATCAGTTTTTTTGCTTAGTGTCCATGGAGGCACACGTCTGTTTTTTTTCTCCAGACTTTTTTTGTCTGTTTCCATGAAGATGTGACAGGGGCAACGGATCCTATTGAAAGGGTCCGATTTCCCCAAACCAACAACGGGCGAGCACGTGCGAGTGTCCCTCCACGTATCCTCTCCCGCGTTGTGGGACACAGTGCCGGACTTAGCTCTGACCACCCCTAGGTATTGAAACCATGGCCTGTACAGAGGCACAAGACTAGTCAGCGCGGCCCCCACTGCTCCACCAATACTTAGACTGCGGTGCTGCAAGGTGGCGGACGGTCCCTTTCCTCACCCCCTGAAGGGGTTAGATGGAGCTAGGGTGCCTGCACCGTCCTATTTTATCAAGGCCCCCTCACATACGTGTGCTCAGGCTGAAGAGGATTATCGCTGAGGAGAGGGTCTGGGAGGGCTCCTGCCGGCGAAAGCCACTGGCCATGCAAGGCTGAGGGTGGCTGGATCCGTCAGGCGGCACCGCGCAGTTAGTGGCGCCATGTTTTTTGTGTACCGCGCCCCTCCCCCGGTCGGGTAGGGGAAAAATTGAGGACGCGGCTTCAGCCGGAGCTAGGCCGCAGCCGGAAGTCCCGCCCCTGGGGCCATGCATCACTTCCGGCGGCCCGCCCCGCACTGAGCGGTGGCGAAGAAATTTTGGCCCCGGCTTCGGAGCGCGGCTAGGCCGCAGAACGGAAGCACCACCCCTAGAGCGGTTTTACATGGGGTAAGTGCTGCCTGAGAGGCCACACTACAGGGAAAACGAGGTGCTACCTCCTCCCCACATCCCCAGCAGCGGACAGATACAGCATGTCCAAAAAAGCAAAGACGCACACGTTCTTTTACGCTGCATGCATCTCTTGTCGGGCTGCGTTTCCGCGGACGCAGAGCAAGCGATTATGCAAAGCCTGCGAATCCGAACGCGCCCAGGAGCCCTCCCCTGCGACCGTGACCAATGTGTCAAATCCCCCGGAGTGGGTCCTATCGCTGTCACAGTCCATGGCGTCGCTTACGAGAGCAATAGAGTCCCTTCAAGCCCCAGATAGGGGCAGGGACAATGGCTCGCCGGCCTTAGAGGGAACCTCCACCTCACAAAAGCCTCCGGCCTGCAGGGGCCGCTCTCACTCCAGGCAGACTCGGAGGAAACGAATTCACACGGTGTCGCCCAGTCCATCCGGTGCCTTGGCATCCGTAAGCTCTGCTTCTCGCTCCCCGTCACCAGTGGTAGATAGCGAGCAGACCTCAGATTGCGACTCAAATGAGCCCCTTGACCTGGACACTCCAGGGTCACGTGAAACAGTGGACAGCCTCATAGAAGCCATCAATCAGACCCTGAGAATTGAGTATGATCCTGCAGCGGCTACAGGGCATAAAGAGGCATTTAAGCGAATGAAGCGCCTGCACAGAATTTTTTCCTCTCACCTGGAGTTTGAGGCACAGAGAACGTCCAGACAGGCATTTCTCTGGTCAAAAGGCACTTGAAACAAGGTATCCGTTTGCTCCGGACCTCCGTAAAAGATGGATGGAATCCCCGATGGTGGATACTCCGGTTTCGCGCCTAGCCACTAAGACCCTGCTATCCGTCCCTAGTGTTTCCTCGATTAAGGGTCCCACGGATCGCCTTATAGAGAGCTTAGTTCGCTCAGTATATGAGGCGTCAGGGTCAGCACTCGCTCTCTCGTTTGCAGCAACTTGGGTTGCCAAGGCTATGATATCATGGTCAGAAACAGCAAACAAGGTCGCGCAGGAGCAGGATCTACCTGCAGAGATTTCGGAGGTCGCAGGTCAAATAGCAATGGCCGGAGACTATGTAATCAATGCGTCTTTGGATGCGGCCAATTGCTCGGCACTTGCTGCCGCTAATGCAATTTCTATCAGAAGAGCCCTATGGTTAAGGACATGGCGAGCCGATTCTTCTTCTAAGAAGTCCTTGACTTCCCTGCCTTATCAGTGCGGCCGCCTATTTGGGGAGAAGTTGGATCAACTTATCTCCGAATCCACAGGAGGAAAGAGCGGGTTTCTCCCTCAATAAAAGTTCAAACCGCTTTTTCGTCGCCCGTTTCAGGCACGTTTTCGGGCCTTTCGCAACATCGGGTGGACTACAGCGGCCAATTCCGCCTCCTCAGGCTGCCCCAACCAGGATAGGAAGAGGCAGGTCTCATATAGAGCCAACCCATTGGGGTGAATGCATACTCAGCAGCCCAGATCGAGGAGATCCAGATCCCAAAGATCGTCAGCCAAATGACTCGAGGCCTTTACCAGACGACACCAGCAAGGTGGGCGGCCGCCTACTCTGGTTTTTCCACGTCTGGCCCAATGTCGCTCACGACTCATGGGTAAAGGAATAGGTGGCCACAGGTTACAAAATAGAATTTGTCAGATACCCTCCAAGACGTTTTTTCTTTCCCGGCTTCCCAGGGTGGATGCCCAGGCAAGGGCTCTATTGGGAGCCATCAAATCGCTCCAGCACAATGGAGTCATTGCTCCAGTTCCGAAACACGAAAAAAATCAGGGGTTCTATTCCAACCTTTTTGCGGTTCCCAAAAAGGACGGGTCTGTCAGGCCTGTTTTGGACCTGAACCTTCTGAACAAATCATCAGGATCAGACATATCCGGATGGAGTCTCTCAGTCATATCGGCCATGGAGCAGGGAGAATACTTGGCCTCAATAGATATCCAGGACGCATATCTGCATATTCCCATTTTTCCTCCTCATCAGAGGTCTCTACGCTTCGCCATCAGCGATCTACATTTTCAGTACGTAGCACTACCCTTCGGGCTAGCCACGGCTCCCAGAGTGTTCACAAAGGTTATGGCAGTTGTCATGGCCATACTGCATTCTCGAAGCATTGTCGTCTTGCCTTATCTGGACGACCTCTTGGTCAAAGGCCCTTCGATACAGGCATGCGAGGAAAATGTCAACATCACGCTAGATACTCTTGCCCACTTACGGTGGTTGGTCAATGCGAAGAAGTCATCCCTTGTGCCAGCTCAAAAGATCTAATTCCTAGGAATGATTCTCGACACTTGCCGAGAGTTGGTAATTCTCCCTCAGGAAAAGGTGCTAGCCCTCCGGCAGGGAGTCCGGACACTTCGTCAACCAGTCCCTCATACCATCCGATCCGGGATGAGGAGTCTAGGGAAAATGGTGGCAGCAATGGAAGCGGTACCGTTCGCCCAGTTCCATCTTCGCCCGCTGCAGCAAGCCCTTTTGTCAGCTTGGGGCAAGAATCCCTTCATGCTCGATCGGCAGTGCCAACTGTCCTTTTAAGTCAGGCAGTCGCTCGGATGGTGGTTAACCAGTTCCTCTCTGACCCAGGGGAAACCTTTCCCCCCAGACCATTGGTTGGTGATGACAACCGACGCCAGTCTCCTCGGCTGGGGAGCGGTGTTTCGCCACCACACGACCCAGGGACGGTGGTCGCCACAGGAGGCATGCCTTCCGATAAACTTATTGGAGATACGAGCAATTCGGCTGGCTCTGCTGAAGTTTCATCACTTTCTAGCAGGCCGCCCTGTCTGGATTCAATCGGACAACGCCACGGTGGTGGCTTACATAAATCACCAAGGGGGCACCCGCAGCAGAGCAACCATGCGCAAGATGGAGCACGTTCTGCAGTGGGTCGAAGCAAACCACTCGGAAATTTCGGCAGTCCACATCCCGGGCATGGAAAATTGGATGGCAGACTTTCTCAGCCGGCAGGGTCTTGCGTCCGGAAAGTGGTTTCTACATCCCGAAGTCTTCTGGCAGATTTGTCAGCTGTGGGGAACTCCGGATGTGGACCTGATAGCATCCAGAGTGAACTCCAAGGTGCCCACATATGTCGCTCGGGCCAGGGACCCACAGGCAATCGCTGTGGACGCGTTGGTTCTGCCATGGAACCAGTTTCACCTCCCATATCTATTTCCCCTGCAGCCACTACTTCCAAGGGTCATCAAGAAGATCAAGATGGAAGGGGTTCCGGCGATTCTGCTGGCACCAGACTGGCCCCATCGAGTGTGGTACGCAGATCTAATGCAGCTGCTTGCCGACGTTCCTCGGCGCCTGCCAGAGCGCCCAGATCTACTTTGTCAAGGGCCGATTTGCCACCCGAACTCAGGGGCCCTGTGTTTGACGGCATGGCCGTTGAATCTTGGATTCTAACCCAGGCAGGGTTCGGGAGCAAGGTGGTCGCTACAATGATTAGCGCCCGGAAGCCTGCTTCAGCACAAATTTACCACCACACCTGGAAGGTGTTCTTTGCTTGGTGTCTAGGCCGCGGTGTTTCTCCGCTGAGATTCTTGATCCCCAACATCTTGACTTTTCTCCAGTCGGGCCTAGACTCGGCTTAGCCCCAAGTTCCCTCAGGAGACAAATATCGGCTTTATCCGTCCTGTTCCAGCGCAGAATTGCTACCAATCTGCAGGTGAAGACTTTCATTCAGGGAGTCTCCCACTTGGTACCTTCCCATAAGGCGCCTATGGATGCTTGGGACCTTAACCTGGTCCTAAGTGTTCTGCAGGAAGCTCCCTTTGAACCGCTTCAGGATATCTCCTTGAGGTACCTTTCCTGGAAAGTGGTGTTCCTAGTGGCCATCACTTCTATCAGGCGGGTTTCAGAACTGGCAGCCCTATCCTGCCAAGCCCCGTTCCTCACTTTCCATAAGGATAAGGTGGTGATCAGACCAGCCCCTCCTTTTCTGCCAAAAGTCGTGTCCTCTTTTCACATTAATGAAGATGTTGTCTTGCCTTCATTTTGTCCAGCACCAGTGCACCGTGTGGAAAAGGCTCTTCACACGTTAGACCTGGTAAAAGCCCTCCGGAGGTACGTGTCGAGGACGGCACCCTTTCGCCAGACGGACACGCTGTTCATGCTCCCCAAAGGGCGCAGGAAGGGACTCGCTGCCTCAAAATCGACCATAGCCAGATGGATTCGTTTGACTATTCAGGAGTCCTACCACATTAGAGGCACGCCGATTCCAGCAGGGATCAGAGCGCACTCCACTCGGGCAGTGGGCACCTCTTGGGCGCCTCGGCACCAGGCTTCGACGGAACAGGTTTGCAAGGCAGCAACCTGGTCCAGCCTGCACACATTTGCCAAACATTATAATATCCATGCTCAGGCCTCGGCGGATGCGAACCTGGGTAGAAGGATTCTCCAAGCAGCGGTGGTGCACCTTTAAACAAGAGGTGCATGTAGCTTGGATCGGTGAGTCAATCTCCTACCCAGGGACTTCTTTAGGACGTCCCACAGTATCTGTGCCCCCCAATGAGGCAAAGGAGAAACATGGATTTTTGTGAAAACTCACCGTAAAATCCTTTTCTCCGAGACGCTCATTGGGGGACACAGCACCCACCCTATTAGCCAGTTGGCTCTTGTTTTGTTTAAATTTATATGCATTTACTAATTTGATATAAGGGTGGTGTTTTAGACATGTTGTACCTGTAGTAAGGCTGATTTTGTTGTCCTCCTACTGCTTTGGCACCAAACTGATTTCCGCCCGCAATAGGGGCCAGGGTGTATACGGCGGAGGAGGAGCTAACCTCTTTTTTTCACTTAGTGTCAGCCTCCTAGCGGCAGAAGCATACACCCACAGTATCTGTGTCCCCCAATGAGCATCTCGGAGAAAAGGATTTTACGGTGAGTTATCACAAAAATCCATGTTTCCCCACTTAGAAAGAATAGAGAGGTTTGTAATTTCATTTGAGATAGAATCTTTAAAAAAAAAGTCTGGAAAATCACATTGTATAATTTTTACATAATTCATTTGCATTTTATTGCATGAAATAAGTATTTGATACAATAGAAAAACAGAACTTAATATTTACAAACTGGATACTGTCGTGCTACACAGCTAGTGGACGGACATGGGGGGGGGACGTGCAATGATAAATATATCAGTAAGAATTGCATGTACAGTATAAAGTAATGCTCAGATAATCCCTACAAAAATCATGGTAATTCAAACTTACACACAGGTATTTATGATCAATTCCTGTATTAAAATAGTGTCAGCTTATAATGCTACAAATAGTTTCCTCAGCAGACCTAGAATTTCAATCAGGCATGTGAAACATAAAAATGAGCAATTAGAAATGGGTGCGGTGCAGCAAGATGCTGTAAGTCAGTTTGCTGATTTATACTCTAAATGTAAGATCTATACCCCAAATTATAGATTTGTGGTGTTAGTAGAAACACTACAAATTGTTGTTTCTTCTATTTATAGCAAGGTATTGACCATAAATACGTTACATGTGTGTAAGTTTGAATTACTAAGTATCTGAGCATTATTTTATACATGAAATTCTTTTTTTTTTTCAAACTCCTTTTATTACTGTAGTTTAAAACAGTACATATCAAACCAATAACATGTCATAGAATCCATGTCAAGTTGTCTTTTCCATTGTATTCAATATGGCATTATTGTCAATACAACAAACTTATTCAAACTCTACCTATTCTGTAATCCCTCCCCTTAATCCCCCCCCCACCTCTCTGCGTGTATCCATAGAAATCTAGAGTTTATGGAATCGGGATTACATGCAATTCTTATTAATGTATTCATCATTGCACGTCTTTTATTTTTTCCTCACGTCCATCCACTAGCTGTGTAGCGCGACAGTATCCAGTTTGCATTTGATCATCTTTCTCTATGGGTTTGACATATAGGACTCCTTTTTCTGTCAGCAGCTTTCAGCAGTATCTATCCCCTTGGGCGCATGTGCCTTTACATTTTTCATAGAACTTAATATTTGTACAGAAACCTTTGTTTGCAATTACTGAGGTCAGATGTTTGCTGTTGATCTTGACCAAGTTTGCACACACTGCAGCAGGAATTTTGACCCACTCCTCCATACAGATTTTCTTCATATCTTTCAGATTTTGGTGTTGTTGCTGGGCAACATTGAGTTTCCGCTCTCTCCGAAGATTTTCTATTGGTTTCAGGGCTTCAGACTTGCTAGGCCACTCCAGGACCTTGAAATGCTTCTTACGGAGCCACTCCTTAGTTGCCCTGGCTGTGTGCTTTGGGTCACAGTCATGCCTGAAGACCCAGCCACGACCCATCTTCAATGCTTTTACTGAGAAAAAGAGGTTGTTGGCCAAAATCTTGCAATACATCCATCCATCCTCCCTTCAATATGGTGCAGTCGTCCTATCCCCATTGCAGGAAAGTACCCCCGAAGTATGATATTTCCCCACCATGCTTCATAGTTGGGACAGTTTTTACTTTGATCTCATTTGACCACATGATCTTCTCCTATGCCTCTGTGAGGGGAGCCAGCGCCGTAGTCATGGCTGACATAGACTGCTCAATCACGCCCTGGTCTCCCGCCACATGCATACAATGCCCCCTTTGCAGTGTATGTTAGTCACACCTCCTGCACCATCAGGATCCCATCTAGTCTACTGAAGTTCTGCTGCTGGCCTTGTTATGCACAGAGACAGAGTCCTTTTCCCATTCAAAAATAAAGAATTTACTTGCATCAGTACACAGTATGTCCATCTCCATTACAGCCATATCAAGAGGTTCTACACAGTGTGCATCCTTTGCTTTTCCTGTGTCTTCCCTCTTTCCTCCCAGGGTATCCCCGGGATGTACCGACTTTAGGAGTTCCCCTGTTTGTTTTGCCCCGGACATAAGGGCATCTGCCCATGTAGTAATCTGCCACATCCTGGTGTTGCTCTGCATCATTTTCCTGCTGCAATCTTCAGCCATTATCAGACCCTGGACACACTGGGCTCCTAACTTGAGAACGTTGTGGTGTCACTGTGCTGTCCCGGGCTCTAAAGCCCATCAGAACTATTTGGGCTCACTGGCCTCTACTAACTCTAATCAGGAAATGATCCTGGCTTACCCACAGTTGACTCATACTAGTTAACTATGTACACTATTGTACCCCCATCTAGTGTCCATATTGAGGTACTGCACTTACCCTAAGCTACAGCATAATATAGTATAAAACACTATATAGAATTATGTATATTACACAATAATAAAGAGGGGTTGAGTACACGTCAGTCCTGGTACACCCCTTACACCTCCTCTGGATCATCCAGATGGTCACTGGCAACTTCAAATTGGCATGAACATGTGCTGGAGTGAGCAGGGGGACCTTGCATGCCCTGCAAGATTTTAGTCCAAGACTTCGTAGTGTGTTACTAACAGTTATGTTTGAGACTGTGGTCCCAGCTCTCTTCAGGTCATTGACCAGGTCCTCCCATGTTGTTCTGGGTTAATTCCTGAACTTTCTAAGGATCATCCTTACACCATGAGCTGAGACCTTACATGGATCCCCAGACCGAGGAAGATTGACAGTCATCTTGTGTTTCTTCCATTGTCTAATAATTGTGCCAGCAATTGTTGCCTTCTCACCAAGCTGCTTATCTACTGTCCTGTAGCCTTCTCCCTGTGTTTCGCCCTCCAGGCTCCTCCCATCGGTTTCTGGATCACTTTGCCACTTGACTTCCACACTTCCAATTCTGTGATATTCCCACTCTCATCATGAGGGATTTTAACATCCCCATTGATGAGCCATTCTCCCCATCTGTCTCTCATCTTCTTTAACTTCCTCCTTTGGTATTTCACAATTTACTAACTATCCTACACATGAAGACAGGAATACTCTGGAGTCTGGACCTGGTCTTCTCCCAGGTCTGCTCGCTGCATGACTTTACTAACTACCCTCTCCCACTCTCTGATCTCAACCTTCTTTCCTTCTCTGTCAAAAACGGTCTCAACACCCAAGACACCCCCACTTACCATACACAGAGATATCTATGTGCCATCAATACTCAGCAGCTTATGAATAATCTACGGATATTGTTAGCTCCCATCTACTCCCTCTCCTGTCCAGACTCAGCATTGTCACATTATAACAATACATTGCAGAGCTCCCTGGATGAAGCAGCACCTGCTTACATGCAGGATGACCCAGCATAAACTGCAACCCTGGCACATGCTGAAAACACATTTTCTCCAGCGCTGCTCAAAGTGGGCCCTAGCGTCTGTGGAGAAAATCACTTTTAGCCAAAGACTTGATCCACTATAAAATCATCCCATAAAGAAAATAAGAAGTCATATTGCCATAAAAATACAAACTTTATTCATAAAATTTAAAAAGATAACCAATCTATTTATACGCTTAAAATATGGGGACAGCCGATGCAAAAAAGAACGGCCACTGGAATCATGAAAACAACCAGACTGTATGCACTAATCGCAATTAAAAAGCCATGCATGTAATGTTCACATATAAGTATATAAAGCAGCCAGAGGGCCTACAAAAAGTACATAATACATACAAAAGCTAAGAAAAAAAGCTTTATATTATTTACGGATGTACAAATGCTATATACTGCATGTAGTGCAGCCAGAAGGCCTTCAAAAGTGCATAGTGCATATAACAATTAGTAAGCATAAGAAAAGTGCATACTATACCCAGCAGCAAACTTTCAATCCATGTATAAACCCTATTTATGGACATTCGGACAAAATGCCTAGGTCTAGTGAGTGCCTTAGCGTTCAATTATCCCTAATAAAGCCCAAATGGTATAGTAAAAAGCCAAAGCTTAAGGGGCGGATGA
Source organism: Dendrobates tinctorius (assembly GCF_039654945.1). NCBI lineage: Eukaryota > Metazoa > Chordata > Amphibia > Anura > Dendrobatidae > Dendrobates > Dendrobates tinctorius. Next base: position 7,004,989 of record NW_027361754.1, read on the forward strand.
ACGAATAAGTAAAAATAGGCAGCCAAATGAAATATGTCATACCTCCAATAGACCGTGACACCCCCGACGCGCGTTTCGTGTTATGCTTCTTCCAGGAGGGCGTGTGCAGATAGTGTCTCCTAAGTGTGCATTTATACGGCACAATAATTAATGGCAGCGGCGGTATAGTGGCAGCGCTTCCACTCACCTGACCTGTCCGATGTCAGCGGGGGTCTGCGTCACGTGACAATTGGCGCTCCACCTCTGCTCGACATGTCAGAGCTGGAGAGGAGATAGGGATGCCTGTAGAGACGCATTGCCGTGGCGACGTCCACGGGCAGGAAGTGGGCGGGAGCGCTCCCCGCCATAATAGATTGTCATAGCCTTCCAGAGGGGATGAATAAGTAGCGAACCTTCACTGCCAGGGAACTTATTATACCGGCAAGCAAAAGGAAATTTTGGTCTCAAAAGAATATACAAATCGAGTGTAGAAGGGACTATGCCCATAAAAGAGGTCCATACATGGATTTGTAGCCCGACATAATCCGATCCACAAAAGAAAACATATACATAAATTATCACACTAGACGGAAAAAAGGTATGAATGGACATATAAATAGTGAAAAAGAAAAAATATATATACACACATAAAAATAATAATAATAAATATACCTAAGTAGGACAAAAGAAAAACAAAAATAAATACACAACCCTAATGGGGGCCTTATCTTTAAAAATAGAAAAGAAAAGAAAATAATAAAGTATATAAAAAGTAAAAAGACAAAAAGTGCTATGTGCTGGGTCATATTTGGTAAAGAAATTACCATATATAAGTGCAAAAGAAATGATGCGTTATAATGAGATATGCAACCCCGAAAGGGTGCCGTTACTATTCATATAAGAAATAAAAATAAAAAAATATAAAAATAAAAAATAATAAAAAATGGGTGAAAATATGTGAACAAAAGTGCGATGTGCATCAAATGGATACCATACACTCACTGGCCACTTTATTAGGTACACCATGCTAGTAACGGGTTGGACCCCCTTTTGCCTTCAGAACTGCCTCAATTCTTCGTGGCAGAGATTCAACAAGGTGCTGGAAGCATTCCTCAGAGATTTTGGACCATATTGACATGATGGCATCACACAGTTGGCGCAGATTTGTCGGCTGCACATCCCTGATGCGAATCTCCCGTTCCACCACATCCCAAAGATGCTCTATTGGATTGAGATCTGGTGACTGAGGAGGCCATTTGAGTACAGTGAACTCATTGTCATGTTCAAGAAACCAATCTGAGATGATTCGAGCTTTATGACATGGCGCATTATCCTGCTGAAAGTAGCCATCAGATGCCTGTTCTTAGCTGAGAGGAGTGGTACCCAGTGTGGTCTTCTGCTGCTGTAGCCCATCTGCCTCAAAGTTCGACGCACTGTGCGTTCAGAGATGCTCTTCTGCCTACCTTGGTTGTAACGGGTGGCAATTTGAGTCACTGTTGCCTTTCTATCAGCTCGAACCAGTATGCCCATTCTCCTCTGACCTCTGGCATCAACAAGGCATTTCCGGCCACAGAACTGCCGCTCACTGGATTTTTTTTCTTTTTCGGACCATTCTCTGTAAACCCTAGAGATGGTTGTGCGTGAAAATCCCAGTAGATCAGCAGTTTCTGAAATACTCAGACCAGCCCTTCTGGCACCAACAATCTTGCCACGTTCAAAGGCACTCAAATCACCTTTCTTCCCCATACTGATGCTCGGTTTGAACTGCAGGAGATTGTCTTGACCATGTCTACATGCCTAAATGCACTGAGTTGCCGCCATGTGATTGGCTGATTAGAAATTAAGTCTTAACACACAGTTGGACAGGTGTACCTAATAAAGTGGCCAGTGAGTGTATATAAATACTGAGAATATTACATATTATATACTGCGCAATGTCAATATCTATAGCCGATCTATTTATGAATATAATAAGTGCAGCGAATAAAAAGAAGAAATTATGCGTGCTAAACATCAATGCCAAGTGCACCACTATAAATATACAGAAAGGAATAGAAAATATATATCATATATACATGCACTCCCTAGGAATATGAATCAAAATAACCCCTTAGAAGAAGGAATAAAGGAAATATGAATAAAAGTAGACATAAAGAGTCCTCCATGAAAAAAGTTTTCATGATTCCAATGGCCGTTCTTTTTTGCATTGGCTGTCCCCATATTTTAAGCGAATAAATAGATTAGTTATCTTTTTAAATTTTATGAATAAAGTTTGTATTTTTATGGCAATATGACTTCTTATTTTCTTTATGGGATGATTTGATACTTGGAGTTTGCCAGTAAACTAGGCATTTCGTGAATTTTGATCCACTATAAGTTCATGCTCAAACTGTATAACGCTGCGCTCCATCTGGCTAAACAAGTCTACTTCACCACCCCGATCACATCTCTAGCCAAGAATCCAAAATGACTCTTTGAAGCATTCCACTCCCTCCTGAGCCCTAAAGTACAGACCCTTGTCAGCATCTTAAGCACTGACAATCTGACCACTTATTATCTACAAAAAAATCAATTATATCCGTCAAGACTTTTTTGCACAATCCCCTCAGTGCCTGGATCCCCATTCCCTCCCACACCTTAAGTTCACATTCCATCTTGGAGCCTGTCACAGAAGAAGACTTAACCACACTCCTTGCTGGTTTTCACCCTGCAACCTGCAGCAGTGACCCTATTCCCTCACATCTCCTCTAGTCCCTCTCACCAGCTCACTACCCACCTAACTAAAATATTTAGCCTCTCTCTTACTTTGGGTATGTTTCCTTCTTCATTGAAACATGTCATCATAACCCCTTTACTTAAAAAGCCATCCCTGGACCAGAACTGCGCTGCAAACTTCAGACCGGACTCTCATCTTCTTTTCATCTGTAAACTTTTGGAATGCTTGGTCCACTCCCCTTTCTTCCTCTACTTCTCAGATAATTCTCTTCTCGAACCTTTACAATCTTGTTTCTGCTCTTCACACTCTACTGTATCTGCCCTTACTAAAGTTTCTACGACCTAAGAACAGAAAAAATCCAGAGGTCACTGCTCCCTTCTGATTCTCCTGAATCTCTATGCCACATTTGACACTGTGGTGGATCACCATCTCCTTCTCACTATGCTACATTATATCGTCCTCAGGGACACCCTTTTCTCCCAGTAATTCTCCTTCTATCTCTCTGTCCGCTCATTCACTGTATCTTTTGCCGGCTCTTCTTCCTCTAATCTTCCCCTTACTGTTGGGGTTCCTCAAGGCTCAGTCCCAGGCCCCATCCCCTTCTCCTTATATACCGCCCCTATTGGTCAAACCATCAGTAGATTTGGTTTCCAGCATCATCTCTATGCTGATGCCACCCAATTATACACCTCTTCACCTGATATCTCTCCCACTTTAATACAAAATGCCAGGGATTGTCAGTTTGCTGTTGCTAACTTCATCTCCTCCCTCTATCTGAAACTGAATTTCTCCAAAACAGACCCGGCTTTGCAGTTTCATTTGGTGGTGCAACCATAACCCCCAAGCAGCAAGCTCGCTGACTTGGAGTCATATTTCACACAGAACTTTCCTTTATTCCCCATATCCAATCGCTCACTCGCGTACGTTAAAAACATCTCCAGAATCTGTCATTTTCTCACATTTGAAACTGCAAAAACTCTTACTCTGTGTGCACCCAATGCATTTTTGCAGCAGTTTTTCCATGCGAAAATGGGCCAAAAACGCTAGGGAATCCTTATTCTGGCTAATTCAATGAGAATCCTGAAGTGTTTTGCACTTTATCAGTAATTTTCCTTTGAGTATTTGCTGTGCGTTATTTTTTTGCAGCATGTCAATTCTTTGTGTGGATTTTTAGCATTTTTTACCCATTGACTTCAATTGAGTCACAAAAATCTGCAGCAAAAACGCAATGTTTTTGATAAAAACAATAAAAATGTTGTGCAGATTTGCTGCTGGTTTGCCGAGTTTTTAAAGACTTCTTATGGTGTTTCCCACACTGTCATCTGTGTGACAGCATAAGAAACACTGTCGCAGCGGTTCTGATCAACAGTAACATTACCGCCGGTAACTTTTACCGCCGTCAGGGCACTGCACTTCATGCTGTCAGATAAATCAACACAATGTCCTGAATAAGGAAATCATACAATATGTAACAACAAACCCATATATAAATGGATATGGGGAAAAACGAAGAGATCCAAAAATTTATATTAAAAAGTTATTTTTATTAAAAAAAATAATTAAGACAATACACAATAAAAAAACAGAATAGCCGTAGGGGATGCTGAGCAAAAACAGGGGACAGAAATAACAATGAGAAGTTTTTTTTTGAGGGATAGTGATGAGGATCAAAAGAAGATATGTATTCATGCAGTGATTCCCTACCATGCAATTTAAACCCCAATGTCTAAATCACCACCCTATTGGGGCTATAATGTAACTCAGGTGTAAACACTGTGACCTAATCAATGTCCTGAATATATGCTGACAAAAAAAACTTCTTAGGTGCGGTATAAGATTATTACCTGAGAATGAAAACTGCCACAGGAGATGCCCAGGCGTTCCCTCACCCAACGCATGTTTCGCCGCCAGCTTCTTCCACGGGATTTTCCTCATTATCTCTAAAAAAAACAACCCCTCATTTTTATTTCTTCCCCCTACGGCAATTCTGCTTTTTTATCTTGTATGGTTTGAATTATTTTTTGAATAAAAATAACTTTTTAATATAAATTTTTGGATCTATTTGTTTTTCCCCATATCTATTTATACAGTATATGGGATTGTTGTTACATCATGTTGTCAGATGTCAGTGTGACCCCGCAGAGATACTGTGACCCGCAGTAAAAAGCTTACCGCAGGTCAACAGGCATTAGCTGATGAGAGACTACTACTCCCATCAGGATACATCAGCTGTCACTGATAACAGTGATAGCAGGCATCGCTAATGGGAAAAGTAGTCTTTTGTCATCGGAGCCTGTGCTCAAACTTAAAAAAATAAAATAAAAAATAAAACATGTAAAATAAATACATGTTCAAATAAAAATAAAACACACATTATGCTCACCTAACACCAGATCCCTGATGCCCTTGTCTCCTATGAAAAATAATAAATAACCATACAGTCATGGCCAAAAGTTTTGAGAATGACACAAATATTAATTTTTACAAAGTCTACTGCTTCATTTTTTCTAATGGCAATTTGCATATACTCCAGAATGTTATAAAGAGTGATCAGCTTAACAGCAATTGCTTGCAAAGTCAATATTTGCCTAGAAAATGAACTTTATCCCCCAAAACACATTTCAACATCATTGCAGCCCTGCCTTAAAAGGACCAGCTAACATTGTTTCAGTGATTGCTCCATTAACACAGGTGAGGGTGTTGATGAGGACAGGGCTGGAGATCAATCTGTCATGATTAAGTAAGAATGACACCACTGGACACTTTAAAAGGAGGCTGGTGCTTGGCATCATTGTTTCTCTTCTGTTAACCATGGTTATCTCTAAAGAAACACATGCAGTCATCATTGCACTGCACAAAAATGGGCTAACAGGGAAGAGTATCGCAGCTAGAAAGATTGCACCTCAGTCAACAATCTATCGCATCATCAAGAACTTCAAGGAGAGAGGTTCCCTTGTTGCCAAAAAGGCTCCAGGGCGCCCAAGAAAGACCATCAAGCGCCAGGACCGTCTCTTAAAAGTGTTTCAGCTGCGGGATGGGCTACCAGCAGTGCAGAGCTTGCTCAGGAATGGCAGCAGGCAGGTGTGAGTACATCTGCACGCACTGTGAGGCGGAGACTCTTGGAGCAAGGCCTGGTCTCAAGGAGGGCAGCAAAGAAGCCACTTCTCTCCAGGAAAAACATCATGGGCAGACTGATATTCTGCAAGAGGTACAGGGAGTGGACTGCTGAGGACTGGGGTAAAGTCATTTTCTCTGATGAATCCCCTTTTCGATTGTTTGGGACATCTGGAAAACGGCTTATTCGGAGAAGACCAGGTGAGCGTTACCACCAGTCTTGTCTCATGCCAACTGTCAAGCATCCTGAAACCATTCATGTGTGGGGTTGCTTCTCAGCCAAGGGAATGGGCTCTCTCTCAGTCTTGCCTAAAACACAGCCATGAATAAAGAATGGTACCAGAATGTCCTCCAAGAGCAACTTCTCCCAACCGTCCAAGAGCAGTTTGGCGATCAACAATTCCTTTTTCAACATGATGGAGCACCTTGCCATAAAGCAAAGGTGATAACTAAATGGCTCAGGGAACAAAGCATAGAGATTTTGGGACCATCGCCTGGAAACTCCCCAGATCTTAATCCCATTGAGAACTTGTGGTTAATCATCAAGAGACGGGTGGACAAACAAAAACCTTCAAATTCAGACAAAATAAAAGCATTGATTTTTGCAAGAATGGACTGCTATCAGTCAGGATTTGATCCAGAAGTTGATTGAAAAAGTTGTTAATGGCTAATAAATTGCTCAGTAGCACAGATGAACCATCAGAGCACGCTAACCTACATGAGTTGATAATTTTACATAGTTATCTAATCTATTCTAGAGCTTTTGTTAAAGTAGTTTTTGAAACGTCAGAATATAATGCTCGGCATTTGCTTACAACTTGCAGGACATATTGCTTTTATTCTTCATCTTTTGTCAGAAGGTCGTTAAAGTCGGTTACTTCCTACCTCTTTTAATTTTTCTTTCCTAACTTTTGGATTTACAACCCTAGCGTGCTCTGATGGTTCATCTGTGCTACTGAGCAATTTATTAGCCATTAACAACTTTTCATTGTCTGTAATGACAAGTTGATTGAGAGCATGCCAGGGAGAATTGCTGAGGTCCTGAAGAAGAAGGGTCAACACTGCAAATATTGACTTGCTGCATTAACTCATTCTAACTGTCAATATAACCTTTTGCTACTCATAATATGATTGCAATTATATTTCTGTATGTGATAAAAACATCTGACAAACACACATAAAAACCAGAGGCCAGCAGATCATATGAAAATATAATATTTATGTCATTCTCAAAACTTTTGGCCATGACTGTATACTCTCCTGTCCGCTGTAGTCCACGTAATCCAGAGTGTCCCATGGCGATCTCAATTGTAGGACAGTCACATCAGAAGATGTGACTGCTCTAACCGGCGATACACTGACAGGAGCGGTGGTGCCTTAAGTGAGATCACCAGGGCTCATCAGCTGATGGACTCCAATGAACTTTCTCACCGCAGCTCAGCGCTACACACTACAGGAGTGATTACCTTCTGTGTTAGTGTGTAGCCGGCAGTCCTTGAGAACATCAGTGACTGCTCTCAAAGTCATCAGGATCGTCATGGGACATTATGTATTATTATCTTCTCAGGGGACAGGTGAGTAATATTTTTTTTATGATTTTAATTCATTTACAGGAGACGTTGTCTTCAGTGGACTGGGCAATGACGTGAGAATGGTTTAAGTTAGATTCAATAAAGGAGTCTGTATTATTATTTAAATTAAAGGACTTTATTTTGGGTGTGTGTGTGTTTTTATCACTGTGGCGTTAGTAAAGGGAGCATCTTATATACACCTCGCCATTACTAACTTGGACCTCATGTAAGCAGCAAATAGAAGGCTGGCACGAACCCCAATACCATTTCCCCATTTGCCACTGCTGCAGTGCAAGTGGGAAGATTGAGGCTAAGTGACAGAATTGGCGCATCTTATGGATGTGCCAGTTCTGTGTCGGCTGAGAGCTGATGTTTTTAGTCTGGGAGGGGGCCAATATCCATGGCCCCTTCCTAGGCTATTAATATTAGCCTGCAGCTGTCTGCTGTTTATTGTGAGATATTTTTTTACACCAGAGTATTTGTTCACGTTTGTTGTACTGTGTTTCAGTCTCTTGGTGGTGTGAACACTGTTTTACCGACTTGTTCACTGTATGTGCATGCTTTTGTATTCCATTACTCTGATGCCGCTGCATCAAAATGAAAAAATAAGGTATTGAACCAAGAAATTACATCACAAAACATTTTTTTTTTAAATATCTTTATTTAGCTCAGAAAAGCATTAATTGCTGTACAAAAACACATGCCAAAAAACACATACAAATATGCACGATTTTGCCACAGCATTTTTGCTGCCAAGAGATGCAGAAACTTTGCAGAAATTTCTGCAAGCAAATACTCAATGTGCACACATACCCTTACTGTTTCTCTTATTCACTCTCATTTGGACTACTGCAACTCTCTTCTGATCGGTCTCCCTCTAACCAAACTCTCTCCATTCCAAACCACCCCGAGTGCAACAGCCAGGGTTGTGTTTCAATCAAGCTGCTTCACCAACGCCTCTACCCTGTGTCAGTCATTGCACTGGGTACCCATTCGCTACAAAATACATTACAAACTCATCTCTGCTCCGCCCTATATCTCCTCCCTCATTTCTGTCTATAAACCTTCCCATGCCCTCTGTTCTGCAACTTATGTAAGACTAACATCCTCCATAAACCAAACCTCGAATCTCCTTCTCCAAGACTTTTCTCATGCTGTGACAGTTTTCTGGAATGCACTACCCTAAAGGATTCAATCGCATGTTTTTAAACGTGCTTTAACAACACATCTGTTTAGGCAAGACTATCATCTGATCTAACTAACCTAACTGTCCCCTATTCCCTCCTAAATGTTAATCATAATCTGCTCCTTCCTATTCATCGGTCTCCTCATTCTCCATGCACCCAATAGCACATGGTAGCTCCCCACTCAGACATATCCTGGCTGATGACCGGATCATGCTGCTTAATATGTAAACTCTTATTCATTATAATGATGGCTGGACTGTACATAACAAGCACATTCTACCTACTGTGTCCCACTATTTCCTTTTAGATTGTAAGCTTGTGAGCAGCAGGACCCGCACTCTTCTTGTAACTGGTGCAATGTGCTACATTGTATTGTTTTTATTGTCTGTACATGTCTCTACTTAACTGTAAAGTGCTGCGAAATATGTTGTTTTGATATAAATATAAATTACTGGTATATATTATTATTATAGCCCATCCCAACCTTGTGCAGGTCTACAGCTCTTTGGTCTTGGCCATGGTGGAGAGGTTGGAGTGTGATTGAGCGTGTGGACAGGTGTCTTTTATACAGGAAATAGGTGAAATTAATACAGGTAATGAGTGCAGCGTAGGAGGTTTCTTAAACAAAAACTAACAGGTCTGTGAGATTCAAAATTCTTGATCAAATACTTATTTTATGCAATAAAATACAGTTTAATTATTTGCAAATCATACAATGTGATTTTCAGTTTTTTATTTTTAGATTCTGTCTCTTACACGCGAAGTGTACCTATGATAAAAATTACAGACCTCTCCATTCTGTGTAGGTGGGAAAAGTTGCAAAATCGGCAGCGTATCAAAATACTTTTTCCCCACTGTAGGTGTTTTATTAAATGCACAGAAAATATGCTTTGCTGACACATGTAACAACAACATCAGATTAAGAATGATCTAAGGGTACCGTTACACCTAGCGATGCACCAGCGATCCCGACTAGCGATATGACGCAGTCAGGATCGTTGGTGCATCGCTAGGTGGTCGCTAGTGAGCTGCCACACAGGCAGATCTCACCAGCGACATCGCTGGGGACGGGGGTCACTACTTACCTGTCAGACGCGGCGATCCTGATGTCCTCCCGCCCGGCTCCACGCGTCGCTCGTCGGCACCACAGGAAGCGCCGCAGGAAGTGACCAACGAGAAACGGTCCAGGTCTTTCTCGCGCGATCAGCGATAATTAGCGGGGGAGCCGGTCGGAGGTAAGTATCACATGCAGCGATATCGCTAGCAATATCCCTGCAATGTCACAAAATCGGTGACTTTACAGCGATATTGCTAGCGATATCGCAGTGTGTAACGGGGGCTTAAAGCCTCTTAATGTATACTTCAATGTGAGTTACTTGAAATCAATCACGTCTGTTGATTAAGCACAATGCATATTGGAAAGTTACAGAGTGTTCATTATACAGTGAATACATTGGATTTACATAAGATTATAATACTGGCTTACATTACATATTTAATTCACCTGTGGGCCAATTCATAATCTGAAATTTAAATCAGACTTTAAGTTGAGCAGAGATACAGGTGGCACAGGTGAGAGGCTGAGATCATCTAGGTGGAGATTATCGCAGATTAGTGTAATAAGCATAAGATCACTATCTGCAGATGATACAATGACTGTCACCGATTATGAAAGGATTAGATACTTACAGTAAATACCAGTGATGCTTCACCATCAGGACTCTCAAGGCATTGTGTAACAACCCTGCTGGCATCACTACATGGCCTCCCATCCCCCGCACACCAACTTACTTTCTCCTTCAAACCATGCTGTGAAATCTGTCTGTTGCCAGCCCTGAGCTCCATGTGCTATGCCTCTTGTTCTCCTGCTTGCTCTCCATGTTTCCTGACTGTGTGTATAGGGGGGGCGGCGCCTGAACTCTCTGGTTCTTATGCAGTCTGGGTGCACCTGGGTAATCTGTCCCTGACCAATCACCTGGAGCCCTTGACTATTTAGTTTCGCCACTCCCACTGAAACATGGCCTGAGCAATGTCTATACTCAGTTAGTATTCCGCTGCTGAGGAAGCCAGGCCCTGTTCTGTCTGTCTCCTTCTTTGGAGGATTACTCTAGTCTTGCTTTGTACCCTGTCTGCCTGCCGGGAGGCTGAATATCCTGGCCCTTGAGTCTTGTTCCCTGTACCTTGTCCATACTCTGTCTGCCTGCCAGGAGGCTGAATATCCTGGTCCTTGTGTCTTTGTCCCTGTGCCTCTGTCTGAACTCAGTCTTACCTCTGTCTGTCAGTCTCCTTGTTTGTGGTTCCTTCCCTGCCGTGTCTTTCCTTGTGTCCTCTTTATCTGTGCATCTGCACGCTCGCAGCTCTGCCTGCACGGCTCCCTAGCCGCTCTGCCTGCACGGCTCCCTAGCCGCTCTGCCTGCACGGCTCCCTAGCCGCTCTGCCTGCACGGCTCCCTAGCCGCTCTGCCTGCACGGCTCCCTAGCCGCTCTGCCTGCACGGCTCCCTAGCCGCTCTGCCTGCACGGCTCCCTAGCCGCTCTGTCTGCACGGCTCCCTAGCCGCTCTGCCTGCACGGCTCCCTAGCCGCTCCGCACTCCTGCGGCTCTGCCTGCTCCGCACTCCTGCGGCTCTGCCTGCTCCGCACTCCTGCGGCTCTGCCTGCTCCGCACTCCTGCGGCTCTGCCTGCTCCGCACTCCTGCGGCTCTGTCTACCTGCACCTCCTGCGGCTCTGTCTACCTGCACCTCCTGTGGCTCTGCCTGCTCCGCACTCCTGCGGCTCTGTCTACCTGCACCTCCTGTGTGAACAGGCCCAAACCTGTTCCTTCATACTCCATTCCTTCCTGCCTATATCCATACCTGCACCTCCTGTGTGAACAGGCCCAAACCTGTTCCTTCATATTCCATTCCTTCCTGCCTAGATCCATCCCTGTACCTCCTGTGTGAACAGGTCCAGATCCTGTTCCAGCATACACCACTCCCTCCTGCCTACACCTGCTGTGTGAACAGGTCCCTACCTGCTCCTTTTCATACCACGCCAATCTGTCCTGTGTCTCCAAGCCGTGCCCGCCTGTCCTGTGTCTCCAAGCCGTGCCCGCCTGTCCTGTGTCTCCAAGCCGTGCCCGCCTGTCCTGTGTCTCCAAGCCGTGCCCGCCTGCCCTGTGTCTCAGCCGTGCCTGTCGTATCCACCTGCCTGCCTGTCTATAGCCTCTGTCAAGGTGTCCTGTTCCCGAGTGGGATCAGCAGCCACAGCCAGACACCACCCTGGAGTGGCACCCGGCAGCTACCTGCCGCACAAGCCTGACCTCACCATCAGAGGCTCCAGTGAAGACCAAGGAAGCTGCCGTAGTTACGCCCCTTCCAGGGTAGTCTGGTTTGTGGCACAGTGGGGCCACAACCCCCCGGCTCGCGCCATTCAGCCAAGGCGCGAGCGTGACAGTTTGCTCAGGCCATGGTCCCCGCTGAGTCCCATGTCCTTTCGCCCTCGGAGCAAGATGAACTTTTTTGCCAGTATGGGCAACCAAATAAATTTACCCGGTCTGAAGCCCAATCCTTCACTGCTCCACCCACTATTGTGGTCTCCAATAGACTGTTTGCTCAACTAGAGGCTGGCATACCTAAAGTTGAACCTCCCTCGGACCCGCCAAAATATGATGGGAACCCCAAGCACTGTCGTGCCTTTATGGAGCAGTGCCTACGCTATTTTCAATGGCATGCTCCCTACTTCGCCAGCGATCGGGTAAAGGTAGGATTACTAATGTCCTACCTAACAGGAGATGCGTTGCAGTGGCTCAACCCCCTTTGGGAAGCAGGGGATCCCATCACCTCGAGCTTACCGGCCTTCCTGGTGGCCTTCTGCAAAGCCTTTGACAAGCCTGGTACAGTGTCTCCTGAAAAGTCTTCCCCCTCCTAGCTTCCAGGAACGGATCAGACGAAAGAGACCTGTGGCCAATTCATCTTCTCCGTCTGTGACCGTCCATGACCCATCTGTTCCTCAGCCTGCCAAAGCAGCCCCCCATGCAAGATCCAAGAGGTCTAAGAAAAAGGGGCTGGCTAGGTTGTCGCCAGAGGCCAGTCCTGAGAAGGAACATCCTGATGGTCTCAGCCCTGTGAAGCCAAAGCTCCAGAACCTTGGGCCAGTAGGAGAGACTGCCCTTGGTGAGAGTACCTCCTCGCTACTAAAGTCTGTGACTGTTCCGGTGACTTGTGGGAGTTTCGGCCGTGCAGATGTATGCAAGCTACAAGCCAGATAAAGTCTGTGCATGGTTCCTGCTCCACCGCTCCAGAATCCATGCAGGGGGTTTGGTGATGGCCAAGCCCTACTTGTGAACAGTCCAGCATTGAGGGGTCAACTACAGCTCCTAATCGGAGCATTATACACAGAGACATTTGTCTTCCACCTGCTGACCAACTTGCCCACCGGTCGTTTTGAGCCGGGCACTCTATTGCCCCTTCCGGTCCAAAGACCCAGCATGGTGCTGTATTTGGATCTGCCTAGCCAACAGAGGTGTCTAGTTCCATTACTGCAAGGTCAGTCTTCTGTATCGTCTCCTTCTCCACCTGATCTGCTGGCTATCAAGCCATGGTGTACTGACGTCACTGAAGAAAAGAAAACAGTGGCGCCCTCTCCGTACACCTCCGGTGACCATACCAGTGACCAGTCCTCAGGAACATCCCTGACACTTGATAGTCTTCCCCAGGATAATGGGCTGAAGACTGATCCTGAGTGGATGCCCTCGGCTCCTCTATGGTCTGTGGGTGAAGGTCCCAGGATTAAGCAGTACTCGTTCGCCTACTTGAAAGAAGTGGTCCAGTCTGTTCCGGGTAACAGGCGGAGGTGGCTCCCCGTATGTATGCCTCCAACTTCCATGTGGCAGGTGGATGAAGAGGTGAGAACAGTGGCCTATGCATCTCTGTTTTTTACCCGTCTGGAGGAGGAGGTCCAATTTTCTTGGGATATCGGGCTGAAGTTGGACTCGGTAAAGGTCTCTTCGGTTTCCAGCTGGCCAGCTGATGTAGGGGTCAAGTCTGAGGCTTCCAGGTCCCTGCTTTCTTCCACTCTGGAGGAAGAGATCCAAGTCCTTATACCTTCGGTGTTGGAGGCTGTTGGGCACCAAGAAACTTGGCACTCGGTGATTCCGGATGGCACACCTACTTCGTCTCACCAGAAGGATGCCCTGTCAGCCTGGACTGTATGTGGTTCCATACTCCTTCTTCAGGTCATTCTGGCAGGCTTGCGGAAGAGGGGCCGTAAAGGGGGGGGTACTGTAACAACCCTGCTGGCATCACTACATGGCCTCCCATCCCCCGCACACCAACTTACTTTCTCCTTCAAACCATGCTGTGAAATCTGTCTGTTGCCAGCCCTGAGCTCCATGTGCTATGCCTCTTGTTTTCCTGCTTGCTCTCCATGTTTCCTGAGTGTGTGTATAGGGGGGCGGCGCCTGAACTCTCTGGTTCTTATGCAGTCTGGGTGCACCTGGGTAATCTGTCCCTGACCAACCACCTGGAGCCCTTGACTATTTAGTTTCGCCACTCCCACTGAAACATGGCCTGAGCAATGTCTATACTCAGTTAGTATTCCGCTGCTGAGGAAGCCAGGCCCTGTTCTGTCTGTCTCCTTCTTTGGAGGATTACTCTAGTCTTGCTTTGTACCCTGTCTGCCTGCCGGGAGGCTGAATATCCTGGCCCTTGAGTCTTGTTCCCTGTACCTTGTCCATACTCTGTCTGCCTGCCAGGAGGCTGAATATCCTGGTCCTTGTGTCTTTGTCCCTGTGCCTCTGTCTGAACTCAGTCTTACCTCTGTCTGTCAGTCTCCTTGTTTGTGGTTCCTTCCCTGCCGTGTCTTTCCTTGTGTCCTCTTTATCTGTGCATCTGCACGCTCGCAGCTCTGTCTGCACGGCTCCCTAGCCGCTCTGCCTGCACGGCTCCCTAGCCGCTCTGCCTGCACGGCTCCCTAGCCGCTCTGCCTGCACGGCTCCCTAGCCGCTCTGCCTGCACGGCTCCCTAGCCGCTCTGCCTGCACGGCTCCCTAGCCGCTCTGCCTGCACGGCTCCCTAGCCGCTCTGCCTGCACGGCTCCCTAGCCGCTCTGCCTGTACGGCTCCCTAGCCGCTCTGCCAGCACGGCTCCCTAGCCGCTCTGCCAGCACGGCTCCCTAGCCGCTCTGCCTGCACGGCTCCCTAGCCGCTCTGCCTGCACGGCTCCCTAGCCGCTCTGCCTGCACGGCTCCCTAGCCGCTCTGTCTGCACGGCTCCCTAGCCGCTCTGTCTGCACGGCTCCCTAGCCGCTCTGTCTGCACGGCTCCCTAGCCGCTCTGTCTGCACGGCTCCCTAGCCGCTCTGTCTGCACGGCTCCCTAGCCGCTCTGTCTGCACGGCTCCCTAGCCGCTCTGTCTGCACGGCTCCCTAGCCGCTCTGTCTGCACGGCTCCCTAGCCGCTCTGTCTGCACGGCTCCCTAGCCGCTCTGTCTGCACGGCTCCCTAGCCGCTCTGTCTGCACGGCTCCCTAGCCGCTCTGTCTGCACGGCTCCCTAGCCGCTCTGTCTGCACGGCTCCCTAGCCGCTCTGTCTGCACGGCTCCCTAGCCGCTCTGTCTGCACGGCTCCCTAGCCGCTCTGTCTGCACGGCTCCCTAGCCGCTCTGTCTGCACGGCTCCCTAGCCGCTCTGTCTGCACGGCTCCCTAGCCGCTCTGTCTGCACGGCTCCCTAGCCGCTCTGTCTGCACGGCTCCCTAGCCGCTCTGTCTGCACGGCTCCCTAGCCGCTCTGTCTGCACGGCTCTGCCTGCTCTGCACTCCTGCGGCTCTGCCTGCTCTGCACTCCTGCGGCTCTGCCTGCTCTGCACTCCTGCGGCTCTGCCTGCTCTGCACTCCTGCGGCTCTGCCTGCTCTGCACTCCTGCGGCTCTGCCTGCTCTGCACTCCTGCGGCTCTGCCTGCTCTGCACTCCTGCGGCTCTGCCTGCTCTGCACTCCTGCGGCTCTGCCTGCTCCGCACTCCTGCGGCTCTGTCTACCTGCACCTCCTGTGGCTCTGTCTACCTGCACCTCCTGTGTGAACAGGCCCAAACCTGTTCCTTCATACTCCATTCCTTCCTGCCTAGATCCATCCCTGTACCTCCTGTGTGAACAGGTCCAGATCCTGTTCCAGCATACACCACTCCCTCCTGCCTACACCTGCTGTGTGAACAGGTCCCTACCTGCTCCTTTTCATACCACGCCAATCTGTCCTGTGTCTCCAAGCCGTGTCCGCCTGTCCTGTGTCTCCAAGCCGTGCCCACCTGTCCTGTGTCTCCAAGCCGTGCCCGCCTGTCCTGTGTCTCCAAGCCGTGCCCGCCTGCCCTGTGTCTCAGCCGTGCCTGTCGTATCCACCTGCCTGCCTGTCTATAGCCTCTGTCAAGGTGTCCTGTTCCCGAGTGGGATCAGCAGCCACAGCCAGACACCACCCTGGAGTGGCACCCGGCAGCTACCTGCCGCACAAGCCTGACCTCACCATCAGAGGCTCCAGTGAAGACCAAGGAAGCTGCCGTAGTTACGCCCCTTCCAGGGTAGTCTGGTTTGTGGCACAGTGGGGCCACAACCCCCCGGCTCGCGCCATTCAGCCAAGGCGCGAGCGTGACACATTGCTTTGCTGCAAGATGTGACTATTGTCGTTTATATCTTTAAAGGGGTTTTCCAGACTAATCTAGTTGTCACCTTTTCAATGGTTAGGTGATAATTATTAGATTGGTGTGGGTGCAGTGAGAACTCCAGAATGGAGCAATTGTGTACCCAGTTCTCACATGGTGCAGCAGGCTGCAGACAGGAATAGCTGCATGGTGCAGCAGGCTGCAATGTGTCCAGCAGCTTCATCCATGTTACACTCAGTTACACATGGGTGTCTGTTATTCTTTCCCAGCTGCAGCGCTGTGTCAGGAGGAGGTGAGTTGTGCATATACAGTCAAGACTATGACACTGAAGATCCAAAGATAGCAGATCACAGTGTCATGAATTACACTTGATCGGAGCAGGGGGACATGTGCGCAACCTCGTCATGCTATTCATCTGCTTTTGTCCCTGGTCGTGCAACAAGTAGATAATGGGTGACACAGGTGTTTCTCTTCTGTTAACCATGGTTATCTCTAAAGAAACACGTGCAGTCATCATTGCACTGCACAAAAATGGGCTAACAGGGAAGAGTATCGCAGCTAGAAAGATTGCACCTCAGTCAACAATCTATCGCATCATCAAGAACTTCAAGGAGAAAGACCATCAAGCTCCAGGACCGTCTCTTAAAAGTGTTTCAGCTGCGGGATGGGCTATCAGCAGTGCAGAGCTTGCTCAGGAATGGCAGCAGGCAGGTGTGAGTGCATCTGCACACACTGTGAGGCGGAGACTCTTGGAGCAAGGCCTGGTCTCAAGGAGGGCAGCAAAGAAGCCACTTCTCTCCAGGAAAAACATCATGGGCAGACTGATATTCTGCAAGAGGTACAGGGAGTGGACTGCTGAGGACTGGGGTAAAGTCATTTTCTCTGATGAATCCCCTTTTCGATTGTTTGGGACATCTGGAAAACGGCTTATTCGGAGAAGACCAGGTGAGCGCTACCACCAGTCTTGTCTCATGCCAACTGTCAAGCATCCTGAAACCATTCATGTGTGGGGTTGCTTCTCAGCCAAGGGAATGGGCTCTCTCTCAGTCTTCCCTAAAAACACAGCCATGAATAAAGAATGGTACCAGAATGTCCTCCAAGAGCAACTTCTCCCAACCGTCCAAGAGCAGTTTGGCGATCAACAATGCCTTTTTCAACATGATGGAGCACCTTGCCATAAAGCAAAGGTGATAACTAAATGGCTCAGGGAACAAAGCATAGAGATTTTGGGACCATCGCCTGGAAGCTCTCCAGATCTTAATCCCATTGAGAACTTGTGGTCAATCATCAAGAGACGGGTGGACAAACAAAAACCTTCAAATTCAGACAAAATAAAAGCATTGATTTTGCAAGAATGGACTGCTATCAGTCAGGATTTGATCCAGAAGTTGATTGAAAAAGTTGTTAATGGCTAATAAATTGCTCAGTAGCACAGATGAACCATCAGAGCACGCTAACCTACATGAGTTGATAATTTTACATAGTTATCTAATCTATTCTAGAGCTTTTGTTAAAGTAGTTTTTGAAACGTCAGAATATAATGCTCGGCATTTGCTTACAACTTGCAGGACATATTGCTTTTGTTCTTCATCTTTTGTCAGAAGGTCGTTAAAGTCGGTTACTTCCTACCTCTTTTAATTTTTCTTTCCTAACTTTTGGATTTACAACCCTAGCGTGCTCTGATGGTTCATCTGTGCTACTGAGCAATTTATTAGCCATTACCAACTTTTCATTGTCTGTAATGGTGGGATCAAAAAACGATAATCCCACCAACTCTGCATTCAAATACCACAAATGGTTCGAAAATTTGGTCAGGGCTATTTCTGCAATGTTGTTGTCACATTCTTTATAGTCTAACAGACTATACAAAATACCTAAATCTTAAAATACCTCAATTTGGATTTTTTCAAACTTTGAGCGACGAGCGGCACGGGTTAACGTCGTTTGATCGAGCTCAAATTTTGGCTATCTCAATATCTGGAAAGGGGAATCGTTTTGTGGGGTCCAGACGGACAAAATTCCGACATCGATTTTTTTTGCGGTCACCCTAGTGCACACCTTACATGCTATTAAAAATAATAGAAAGAGATTGCGCTCACCTTCCCCAGGACCAGCAGTTCTGTCGATGTAGAAAGCATAAGCCGTTGGGCCCACAGATTGGCTGCAGTGCTGTAGATGTGATGTCACCGCTGCAGCCAGTAAACCATCACCAGAACAGCGGTAGAGAGGCAGCGCCAGACCCGGGGAGGGTACGTGCCGGACAATGCTTTCATTTCTATCACAAGCAGACTAATGGCGTAAATAGTGCTGAAAGAGGAAGACCTCTTTGATAGAAAATCTGTCAAGTTATTTAATTATTGTAGAAAAGTCAATTACATTGGTGATCATTAAAGGAGGAGTTGATCTGGCGTTCTGTGATCTAGGAAAGATGTGACAACCCTGATGTAAGCAATGGAGATTTTATCTTCAAGGTAATTGAGAATGAACTTGAGCTAATGAGTGATTTTATTGTGCCAGGTTCTGTCCGCGAATCTCTCTGCAGAGCGGGATCATACTGCACTTCACGTACAGGATTCCCCCCTCCATGTCCTGGTGGGTTCTTCTGTCCGGAGGGATCTACTACCTATAACAGCAGTGCACAGCTGTGAGTATGTGTGGCTGCAGATCTGGTGGGGGATTCATGATCACATCTAGTATTAATGTAGCATGTCCTGCGACTGCCAGGTATGATAATGTAGTTATGATCCTCTATGGATTTTTTCTTGTATTTTGGACAGATCTACAACGTATAAGTCCCTGCCCTGTGATATGCCAGAAGTCTGTACTGGGCACATATGAGATAGAATGACTTATTTTCCCGGATGCAAGCATCTAATAGTGTCCTCATAGTTAAGGGTTGTCTGTTGCGGCTCGCTGTCACATTGGTAGATGAGTGGTGTCTATTATGCTACGTCTACACACACCTGCCAGGGGGCAGTATTGTTCATCTCTATTGTTCATTAACGGTTTGAGTGGTGAGGGACCCCCTAAGTGCAACATCATTTCATCAGCCAGAGAGGCAAGCGGCCCTGCAGGACAACACATCTGGGCTTTGCATGGACAGATCATTGAATACAATGGCTCCATCTACTGCAGTGCTCGACAACTTTTGTCACGCTCAGTTTTATGAAACTATAACTCCCAGCGTTCCCTGACAGCTACAGTCTGTTAGACAGCTATCAGTGCATGATGGGAGTTGTCGTTTCAAAGCAGCTATAGCGACGGAGGTTGATGGTACATGATTAATAAGATCAGCTAAATAAAGGCATCTCCCCAATAGGACCTTTAAAATGTGCTAATCAGTCCCATCAAATATATACCTCATTACTAGCAGCTAAAATAACCACAATTCTTGCTCACCACCTACTGGCCTTTGTTTGTGTCATTGTTCCTTCCAGCTGCACGTTCCCTTATTACTGCCCTCCTGGTAGTGTGCTCATGATGTCCTGCCCAGGAGGGAGTACAGCTGTTCATGGGAGCACAGTGCGGGATTCTGCGGAATCTTCATGTCATAAATGTGGTCCAGGGACGTTCCGCAGTGCCAGCGCCTCAGATGCCACCTGTCAGCCTTGTCCAGCCGGATACAGTTGCCCACAAGGTAATTCACAAGCCTATGCTGCAGCGGGGATGCTCCTGGGGGGCTACTGATAACAGGACCTCTCGTGCAGTTTTATCAATAATACTTCAGTCTGAGGGCAGCCTGTGGTTTACTTTTAATTGCTGTCTATCCTGTGGAATACAAAATACAGCTTTGGATGTGACTAGAGTAAAAGCTATGATGTAATTTTTGCTAAATGCACAATAATTAATGCAAACTAAGTGTACTGTAACATGACTTCCAAAAATGCAGCTACACCCTAACATCAGCTGTTCTATATGTGCCTTGCTGTAAAAAAAAAATTAGGACATGCATGGACGGATCGTTCTCCGGACTAATGTACTATGATGATATGGAGGATGTCATGTCCGCCCATGTGCTAATCCTGTATGGTCAGTCCTGTGTCAGTCCTCTGCTGCTGCTTTGCCTGTTGTTTTCCATGGCATTAACTCTGCCCTTGGTGACTGACTCTGCGAGTGCTGAATCTACGCCCCTATATACCAGGTTTCTCAGATATAGACATTTATAGAGCAATGGAAACATTCCTGAATATACCATAAAGATAGATTTCACTTAAAAGAAAGTTTATATGTATAAAGATAAAAAGTTATGAGCGTTTCCATCATAACGTCATTTATTTTAGACTTCAAGCTGAGTTTATAGAATACATACATAAGGCCACTGACTGTGCGGGTTCATGGGTATATATATGGTTCAAAAGGTTCAAGCAGGTACCATAGTCATTTGCACACAGTCTTGAAGGATCTCCGCAGGAGGTTGTGCCAAACATCATGGAGAACTGTTCCCAGATCTTCTGTGTATGAGGCTTGTGTGGATCCTTCTGTCTCTTCATGTGATCCCAGATAGACTGGATGACTTGAGATCAGGGCTTTGTGGGGCCGGATCATCACCCACAGGACTCATTGTTATTAATGACATCGGCTGGATCTTGGGGATCATTGTCCAGCTGCAGAATAAGTTTGCCTTTAAGAATGATCTTCCTTTATCTTCTTCATAAACATTCCCCTCAGTAGTATGTTCACACGGTTCGTATGCAGAAGGGCCGCTATGTACTCTGATCTTGCAGAACACATAACGTTTAGGAAACCTTTAACCTGATTCATAAATGTCTGCTTGGCATCTAATTCCTCATGCACTCTGTCCCCTTTGCTATAGGTGTGGAGAACTACAAGTCCTTTCCCTGCCCCGCTGGCCATTACTGCCCATCCAGTGCCACAGCGCCGCTCCCTTGTCCATTTGGTACTTATGGTAACAGCACTCAAGGAAGACAATTAGGGGACTGCCATCCTTGCCCAGCGGGCACGTACAACCACCTCTCTGCCCAGGTATCGTGCTTTCTGTGCGGAAGCTCATCCTATTCCCAGCCAGGTGAGTTGGATCATACCTGTGGCCTAAAGAGGAATCACCCTTTGTGACTAGCTGTAGCCTGTAGGCCTTACAAGATTGCCATCCGCCAGGTGTTCATACTAGTGTGTGTCCTCTCTGGCGAGCAGAGGAAGAGTCTGAGTGGCCGATGACCTTCACTGATGACCACATGCCCTAATTAGTCAACAGTTCAAGGGTTTTCAGTTTTTTTTTGTTATTCCATAGACTTGCCCATTGTAAAAATCATGAAATCTGCATTAATCATCCTCCGCTGCTCCAGAGCTGCCCCTTCACCTCTGCCTTTGTTGACAAGCTGCCATGGTAATGTAACAACTCTAGCTCTTGACCTCTGCAGCCAATCACTGGGCTCAGCAGTCTTGTTCTGAATGCATCATCACCACTGCTGATCCCAGTGATTGGCTGCAGTAGTCACAAGCCTTGTGTCACCACCGCAACCTCACGGCAAACATTTCTTTGCAGCGCTGGAGTTGGGGTCAGTTAGTGAAACTTATTTTATTATTTCTACACAGGGTGAGCCTGGATAATAAAAAAAAAAAACAATTCTGGAAAACCCCTTTAAGTCCTGATTATAGGTAATGGCAGATAAGGCATATACAATGAATGTAAATCATATACCTTTGCATAAGTTTGATGCCAGCACCTTCCTGGATGTACCATCGTATTCTGATGTCATAGTCTGGCATTTCTGCCATGAGTGAATCCGTGGCTGTGATGGGCATCCTATGGAGTTTAAAGGGAATCTGTCACCTACTTTTGGCGGGCGATGAAAACGAGGTCGGTCCGGTCCGATGGGCGGTGTTCCCGATGTTTGCCGCCTCCCCATCCTTGGCCGCTGTCTGCAGTTTTTTGAGGAATAGGAGTAGGTGTCCGCCATTTTTTGCGCATGCGCTAAGCATTCTTGGCTCGCGCACGCGCAGTATGCTTTGCCCAACTGCGGTCAAAGCCGAAAAGCCTGACTGCGCATGCGCCGGTTAACTAAGCCCCGGAAGTATTTTGCTGTCTTCCGGGGCTTAGTTAACCGGCGCATGCGCAGTCAGGCTTTTCGGCTTTGCCCGCACTTGGGCAAAGCATACTGCGTGTGCGCGAGCCAAGAATGCTTAGCACACGCGCAAAAAATGGCAGACACCTACTGCTATTCCTCAAAAACTGCAGACAGCGGCCAAGGATGGGGAGGCGGCAAACATCGGGAACACCGCCCATCGGACCAGACCGACCTCATTTTCATTGCCCGCCAAAAGTAGGTGACAGATTCCCTTTAAGGCCGAGAGCACACGATCCATAAGTGGCAGCACTTTGGACACTACTACATGTGAACAAGGCCTATTAGTATTTGTTCTGAATATTGCAGCATTTCTCAATTGAAGTGAATGGGACAATATTGCAGTAGCCAGCACAAATGATGCCATGTGGATGGCTGCATGTGAACAGAGCAAATGAAGAAGCAGCAGAGTTATCCGGGTGCCGCGTCTCCTTCATACAGCTGAGTACCTAGGCTTCTAAGATTTGGAATCAGACCACAACTGACCGGATATTACTCACCGTAACTCTATTGCTGCGGTGGCTCCTGGTTGTCCCCAGATCTTTGTGTTTTCGTTGATTTGTCTAATGCCCCTACATTTATCCTGATGTGATTTTTATTGTGACTGACCCTCAGCTTCCAGGAGCTGCGTCTGCCGGGGACTGAACCGCTCATTCCAGGAATTTGACGGTTCCTGCATCTGTCAGGCCGGATTTGTGTTTTATGACAACCGAGAACAGCAGAGATCAGACAGCAATAGCGACTTTGATTGTCAGCCACAGGTACGGCGAAAAGAGGAGGCAAATCTGCGCTCAGCTCCATGTAGCCCTATGGGAAAAACTTGGCACATCTTAGCTGTGCCTCTCATTGGATGAATGGTTAACTATAATTACACGTCTCTCTATTTGTTGCCAAACTACAATGCCCAGCATGCCTTTGCAGACTTTCTACACAAGGGCACATTTTGAGTTGTAGATTTGAAAAGGGTAAAAACCTGTACCACACAATAGATAGACGTAAAGCGAAATACTGGATATTATCCTCCATTTATTGGACATGACCCCTGATAGAGCTGTGATTGCACTGTGTGGTGGTTTCACCACTTTTGAGCTTTACAATTCTTTAATTTTACATTCCACTTCTTAAATGTGAGTACGAAAATGTTTCCAATAACTACTTTTTCTACACCACGTTCAGTACCCAAAAATAAATGACACTTACTCCAGTTTATATTTATGATGTAATTCAAATGTGACATTTATGTGCAGGTGGAAGAGCGCTGCTCTAGTGCTGAAGTGCGCCTCTCTTCTACAAGAAAGTGTGTATCCCCCCAGCATCATGACTGCACCCTGACCTGCGGCCTTCAGGGTGGAGAGCTCAGCACAGAACTGGGAATGTCAGTCACATCATATGTGTTCACTAACTATTGTTGGAGTCACTTCTTACCTAAGTAAAACTGAAGTATTTATAAGTAAACTCTGCAGAATAGTGAGCTTGTAATAATACAGGATGTAACTGAGGATACGTAATGTAATGTATGTACACAGTGACTGCACCAGCAGAATAGTGAGTGCAGCTCTGGGGTATAACACAGGATGTAACTCAGGATCAGTAATGTAATGTATGTACACAGTGACTGCATCAGCAGAATAGTGAGTGCAGCTCTGGGGTATAACACAGGATGTAACTCAGGATCAGTAATGTAATGTATGTACACAGTGACTCCACCAGCAGAAGAGTGAGCACAGCGCTGGGGTATAATACAGGATGTAACTCAGGATTAGTAATGTAATGTATGTACATAGTGACTGCACCAGCAGAATAGTGAGTGCAGCTCTGGAGTATAATACAGAATGTAACTCAGTATCAGTTAATGTAATGTATATACACAGTGACTCCACCAGCAGAATAGTGAATGCAGCTCTGGAGTATAATACAGGATGTAACTCAGGATCAGTAATGTAATGTATGTACATGGGTCGCCCTCCCAGGGCTGTGGGGTACTCGGTACCGGGCCGGTGTCAGGGGGATGTGTCACAGCAGCGGTGACCCGGTCCGTGGCCCTGGGCGCCCAAGTAATGGGGAATGTAGTTAATGCAATAGTTCGTAACACCACCTGTGGTGTTCGGCAAGTGAGATGTGAAGCCGACGCTGCATGCAGATCCTCTGGGGCTGGTGGTGTGTTGCAGCCTAGATGGTGTAGCTCCCCACAGGTGAAGCTGTAGCCCCAGGGCAGTGTAGATGTGGTTGGCAATGGATGTAGCGGTGCCGGCAGGGTAGGAAGCAGACAAGACACAGCGGGGTGCAATTTCTGTACCTTTACTTGGTAACTGCAGTCCAGGGTCCTGATTACTGATGGTAACGGAGCAGGCTAGGCTGGAAGCAACTCAGGGATTCTCTCTCACAGACAGGCTGTGCAGTCTCCTTCCTAGCGCCTGGTGGTGTGAAGCACTCCAGTACTTAGTTACTCTAGAGTTCCTCCTGTCAGATGTTCTCAAGAACCTTACTTGCACGGCAGACAGCTGTAGCCTATCTCGGGGGCTCCTCTCTTCTGAGTCCTGGCTCTCTATCCAAGCTGCTGTTGTGCCTCAAGTCTTAGATGGGAGTAGGGCATTTACAGCCTTCTACCCCTCTGGTATCTGTTGCAGGACCTTTAGTATCCGTACAACCATAGAGACCAGGCTCCAGTTCATGCGCTCTCAAGCTGAGGGCGCTCGCCTTCCGCAGCTCAACCCACAGCTTCTCCGTACACGTCTGCACACTTCACCCTCCGCAGACTAACTAACCACCCCTTCCTCCTGCCTCTTGGCCCTCAGAGAGCACTCCTCCCCTTAATCCTGGTTCAGAGTTCCCCCTGCTGGCCTGGATTGGAACTGTGTTGCATGTATGGATTGACTGTGATAGAGACCCATCATTGCCTCCAAGCCTGGCATTACCCTCCCCTGGAGGAAGGCAAAACAAGTGTGGCGACCATACTCCTGGGGGCGCCACATACACAGTGACTGCACCAGCAGAATAGTGAGTGCAGCTCCGGAGTATAATACAGGATGTAACTCAGGATCAGTACAGGATAAGTAATGTAATGTATGTAAAGAGTGACTGTACCAGCAGAATAGTGAGCGCAGCTCTGGGGTATAATACAGGTGTAACTCAGGATCATTACAGGATACGTAATTTAATGTATGTATACAGCGACTGCACCAGCAGAATAGTGAAAGCAGCTCCGAAGTATAATACAGGATGTAACTCGGGATCAGTGCAGGATCAGTAATGTATGTACACAGTCACTGCACCAGTAGAATAGTGAGTGCAGCTCTGGAGTATAATATAGGATGTAACTCAGGATCAGTAATATAATGTATGTACACAGTGACTGCTTCAGCAGAACAGTGAGTGCAGCTCTGAAGTGTAATACAGATTATAACCCCAGATCAATACAGGATAAGTAATGTGCTATGTTTTGGATAAGCTGGAGTCCATATTCCTCAGGTGCCACTGTCTGCAGTATGTCTCGGCCGAAGAACTGTGCGATCGTTTCTGCCTCATGAAGGTTCCTCGCATATCCATGAGTTTTGGATCCAATATGCAATTCCAGCTACAGATTGAAGAACCTGAGAAGAGGAGAAGCAGAAAACTGGTAGGCAGAGGAAACTCAATCCACTTATTGCTGACGGGTCTTTATCTAACAATATGATTTGTACTGTTTCCACAGGAATTGATAATCTCAGTATAATGTACTTTTTGACTCAAACCTTTGAAAAAATGTACACTTATTTTAACCCATTATGTCACCCAGAAATTCAGAAGCCTTATGATTTTACACTTTATTTTGCTAATGCAGCCAAAGACCTGTGATACACAGTTTAGCCACCAGATGGAGATCATATACAATTTACAGTGAACTTCTGGTATTTTAAACTGCACCTGCAAATACATTGCATATATGTGAATTTTGGTTTTCTACTGTGGATATAAGTGTATTTACAAGTTTCATAGGGGGCAATTGCATATACAACAAACCTGCCTCTATGGGAATGGCCAAAAGTTTTGAAACGGACACAAATTTTTGCTTTCACAAATTTTGCTGCTTTAGATGTTATAGTGGCAATTTGCATTAACTCTTGATAAAAGAGTGATCTTATGAACTGTAAATGATTGCAGTCTTTCCTTGTCATGAAAATTATCTTAATCACAAAAACCCTCTTTCCATTGAATGTCAGCTCTGCCGCAAAAAGAGCTGCTTACATAATTTCAGTGATCTTTCAGTTAGCTCAGGTGAAAGTGTTAATGGGGACTAGACAGACAAAATCATTCTGCCATGCTGATTGAATTATGAGAGCAGACTGGTTTCTTTAAAAGGGGGCTGGAACTTGAAATCATTGTCTTCTGTAGAAGGGAACTAGGGCTTGAAATCTTCTATTAACTTTGGTTACCTCCAAGGAAACACATGCAGTCATCATTGCTTTGCATCAGATGGGCTTTACATGCAAGGGCATTGCTGCTTGTAAGATTATCTCTAAACTAACCATTTATTGGATCACAGTAAAGTGATGAACTTGGCACTCAAATGCGTGAAAAATAAATTTTCTTTCTATTGGCATCCAAATCACACGTATTCTGAACATTTTCGGTCCAGGATAGGACCTTCATCAGAGAATTTATGATTTACTGGATGCTGCCTTAAAAGCGGGTATTTTGAGAAAAAGCGCTATGTATATGCGTCGCTTTGGGATGGCGCTGGGTGGATGGTCCTTTCAGGTTTGCGGTATGCACCACTGTGAGCAGGGCGTCCCCTGCTCACAGCGGTGCATACTGCAAACCTGAAGGGACCATCCACCCAACGCCATCCCAAAGCGACGCATATACATAGCGCTTTTTCTCAAAATACCCGCTTTTAAGGCAGCATCCAGTAAATCATAAATTCTCTGTTGAAGGTCCTATCCTGGGCCGAAAACGTTCAGAATACGTGCGATTTGGATGCCAATAGAAGGAAAATTTATTTTTCACGCATTTGAGTGCCAAGTTCATCATTATACTATTTACACGGGCTGGATACCCTACTTGTGCACCTCTTTAGATCCTCAGAAAGTTTTTTTTGAGTGCCTTGTTGTTTACTACTACATTTATTGGATCACTGCAGTGAAGAAGGCTTTAAAGTGTCCAAGAAAGTCCAGCAAGTGCCCAAACTGTCTCCTAAAGGGAGATGGCCAAGGGAGATGCATCAGATGGCCAAGTTCTCCAAAAAATATGACATAGTTGTCATGGGAGATTTCAACTATCCAGACATTTGTTGGGAATCTCTCTCAGGCAAAACTAAGAGGTCAAGGAAATTCTTATCCTCTCTTGCTGACAACTTTATCTTCCAAAAGGTAAGGGAGAAAACAAGGGGAACTGCTACCTTGGATCTAATCCTTATAAACAGGGAGGAAATGGTTGAGGAGGTAAAAGTGGCTGGGACCCTAGGAGGTAGCGACCATGCTATTTTAGAATTTTGGATTA
The DNA here is from genome assembly GCF_039654945.1 of Dendrobates tinctorius. NCBI lineage: Eukaryota > Metazoa > Chordata > Amphibia > Anura > Dendrobatidae > Dendrobates > Dendrobates tinctorius. The sequence continues at coordinate 7,032,735 of NW_027361754.1, forward strand.
CTAGAGGTGGAAGACCTGTGAAGACTCAGACGTCAAGGTTAGATTTCAGAAAGGCAGATTTTAAGGGATTCAGAAAGAGAATTGGAGGGATCCAATGGCTGGATATCCTTAAAGACAAAAATGTCCAGGAAGGATGGGAAATCTTGAAAAATGAAATTCTCAAAGCACAGTTGTTAACAATTCCGAAAAGAGGGAAGAATGGGAAGCATTTAAGGAAACCAGGATGGATGAACACAGAACTTAAGCACATGCTAAAAAGGAAGAAAAAAATGTTTATAAAATGGAAAGAGGGAGGCATATCTAAAGAAGAATATAATGCTGTCTGCAGAACCTGCAGGGCACAAATCAGATTAGCTAAAGCTGAAAATGAACTGAGGCTTGCAAGAGATGTCAAAAGCAATAATAAAGGATTTTGGGGATATGTCAAAAGTAAAAGAAAAGTCAAAGATGCTATAGGATTTTTACAGGATGAAAATGATGAAATGGTAAGACAGGATGTTGAGAAGGCTGAACTTTTAAATTCCTATTTTGCATCTGTTTTCTCTCAGAAAGGAAATGCAACATCAACTGTTATTCACTGTCCTATTAAGGGAATAGAAGAATCCAGGATATCTATAAACAGAAAGATAGTGAGGAAACACTTAGCTAACCTAAATGAATTCAAGTCTCCAGGTCCAGATGAATTACACCCCAGAGTACTGAAGGAGATAGCAGAAGAAATTTTTGAACCCCTCTCCATAATCTTTGAAAATTCTTGGAGAACAGGAGAAGTGCCAGAAGACTGGAGAAGAGCAAATGTTGTTCCTATCTTCAAAAAGGGGAAGAAGGTGGACCCAGGCAACTATAGGCCGGTGAGTCTGACTTCTATACCAGGAAAGATCTTTGAACAAATTATTAAACAACATGTATGTCAATACCTGGATAAGAATGAAGTGATTAAACAGAGTCAGCATGGGTTTCTAACTAATAAGTCATGTCAGACTAACTTAATTTCCTTCTATGACGGTATCACTGATTGGGTGGATCAAGGAAATGCTGTAGATATAGTATATCTTGACTTCAGCAAAGCATTTGACAAAGTCTCTCATACAATCCTTATTGAAAAAATGACTAAGTATGGAATGGACAAGGCAACTGTTAGGTGGATTCATAACTGGCTTAGTGATCGGACCCAAAGAGAGGTCGTAAATGGCTGCACATCCAGTTGGAAGAATGTCTCAAGTGGGGTACCACAGGGCTCTGTCCTGGGCCCTGTATTGTTCAACATCTTTATCAACGATTTAGATGAAGGAATTGAGGGTAAACTGATTAAATTTGCTGATGACACAAAGCTAGGAGGGATAGCTAATACTAGAGAAGAGAGAGAGAGGATTCAAAAAGATTTAAATAAACTGGAGAAGTGGGCAGCAACTAACAGAATGGTTTTTAACAGGGAGAAATGCAAAGTACTACATCTGGGCAATAAAAATGAAAAAAGCATATATAGAATGGGAGGAATAGGGCTAAGTGACAGCACATGTGAAAAAGACTTGGGTATACTAATAGATCACAGACTGAATATGAGTCAACAGTGTGATGCAGCAGCAAAAAAGGCAAATGCAATTCTAGGATGTATTAACAGAAGCATACAGTCTAGATCACGTGAAGTCATTATTTCCCTCTACTCCTCTTTGGTCAGACCTCATCTGGAATATTGTGTCCAGTTTTGGGCACCACATTTTAAAAAAGACATCAACAAACTGGAGCAAGTTCAGAAAAGAGCGACCAGAATGGTGACCGGTCTGCAAACCCTGTCTTATGAGGAAAGGTTGCAGGATTTGGGAATGTTTAGTTTGCAAAAGAGAAGACTGAGAGGAGACTTAATAGCTGTCTACAAATATCTAAAGGGCTGTCACATTGTAGAAGGATCAACTTTATTCTCATTTGCACAAGGAAAGACTAGAAGCAATGGGATGAAACTGAATGGGAAGAGACACAGATTAGATATTAGAAAAAACTTTTTGACAGTTAGAGTGATCAATGAGTGGAACAGGCTGCCACGAGAAGTGGTGAGTTCTCCTTCAATGGAAGTCTTCAAACAGAGGCTGGACAGACATCTGACTGGGATGATTTAGCGAATCCTGCTTTGAGCAGGGGGTTGGACCAGATGGCCCAGGAGGTCCCTTCCAACTCTACGATTCTATGATTCTATGATTCTAAAGGGGATTCAGCTACAGGACCAGTTGAACACCAGTGCAAAGCTTGCTCCATAATGGCAACTAGCAGGAGTAGTGCATCTGTACACACAATGAAACCGAGGATTTTGGAGACTGCATGGTGTCCAGAAGGACCGCAAAAGAGACACTTCTTGCCAAGAAAAAATTCAAGGACAGACTGAAATTCTTCAGGAAGTACTGAGATTGGTCAGCAGAGGACTGAAGTAAAGGTATTTCCTCTGATGAAACCCCTTGAGACCTTTAGGAAGATCTGGAAGAATGATTATCCATGAAAGAGTCCTGTGTCATCCAAAAGTAAAGCATTTTGCTACCATTAACATGTGGGGGATTCTCATTTTTTGACTAAGAACACAACGATAAATAAAGAATGGGATCTAAACCTCCAAGATCAACTGGGAGCAATGTGGGGATGACTATGATTTTGCAGCATGATGGAGACCTTGGCACAAAGCAAAAGTGATAACTAAGTAGCTTAATGAGTAAAACACTGACCTTTTGGTTCTATGACCAGGAATACCGTAGATCTCAATCGCATTGAGAACCTGTAGTCAGTGCCAAAAACGGAGGAGGTCAAACAAAAACAGCACTGGTGAGACAAGAACGGGCAGTCATTATTCAGTATTAAGCCCAGAAGCCGATATCCATCTGCCGAGGCAAAGGGCCGAAGTCCTGAAAAATAAGGGTCAGCGCTGGAAATATTAAGGATTTACAGAAACTTCATGGATTTGAAAAATAAAAGTGTAAACATTTATGAAATAATAATAATTGTACATCAGTAACAATCAAACACAAGCAGCAAGCTGTGAAAAGCAAAAGTTGTGTGAATATGTTTGGTTTCAACTCTGCACTAAATCTGCAGTTGATCTTCTCTTGTCACTGCAGTCTATTCTATCCTATTTATACTCATATGTATGACGGTCATCCTCACCTCATTTATCACTAGCCTATGAAGACATTAAAAGTGCTAATAACATTTGCTCTCCCCACCCCCAATTCATCATTTGCTCTCATCATCCCCCAGCCCCAATTCATCATTTGCTCTCCTTACCCCCACTGCCAATTTGTAAATTGCCCTAAAATTTTCACCAGCGCATCACAGAGGAGGCAGAGGGACTCCCTTGGAGCTGCATGGCCGTTTTGACAGCAATACAAGCTCTAAGCCTCCCTGCACCGAGATAAACACCACTGGCGCACGATACCCTGAGGCCCAGTGAGCAGAAGCACAAGAGGGGGCCCTGGACCGGGTCTGGGCCTACCCCCAGTAGTTCTGTTCATTGGGCCCCATAAAGCAGTAAGTGCAGTGATGCCCTGATGGCGGCTCTGCCCAGCAGTATATACCCACCAAATGGCACAAAGCTAATCAGTTTTATATTAGTGTCTCTCCCCTTCCTCCGATACTCTAGCGGCAGTGCAGGAGACATATCCACATTATGAGTCATACACCAATCCACCAATCTAGACTCCAAACAGACCTCCAAACTATGTGAGATGGTGGATAGTCTGGTTGTAGCTGTTAATTAGACCCGTAACATAATAGACGCAGAGATCTCTCCCTCTTAGCAGACCGTATCCTTCATTGCCACTCCACCCCCCCCTTAGTTTTGCCAATCATGAGGCGTTCAATGTAATCTTCACTAAGGAATTGGCGCGCTAAAACATGTGCTTCAGAAATGGGCTGAGTCTCCATCGGTGGATCCCGTGGTCTCCTGGCTTTCCACTAATACCATTCTCCCTCTCTCTGACGGATCCTCCTCCATAAAGGAGCCCTCTGACAGACACATCAAAACCATCACCAAATCAGTTTTCAAGGCCCGCGGTCTCAGCCCTCTGCCCATCATTTGCTGCTACATGGGTGGCCAAGGCAGTTTTGGCCTTTGCATACCTCTTCGTCAGGGTATTCTTGCAGATGCTCATCCTCCTGAATTGGCAGACCTATTGAACCAAATTGGTCACGCAGGGAATTAACTCCTGAAGGCTTCCCTTGATGCAGCCGCCTCTTCAGCCCTGTCATATGGCAACATCATTACTGTCCTCAGTGTCTTTTGGCTGAAGGCATGTGGAACGTGGACTCAGCATCCAGAAAATCTCTACCCGGCCTACCTTCCCAAGGTTCTCATCTTTTTGGAGAAGGACTGGTTAAAATAATCTTGAATGCCACAAAGGGGGTAAGAGCACAGTGCTTCCTCAACAGAGGGATAAACTCCCGTCCTGTCGCACAGTCCAATTTAGTTTTTTTGTGAGGTCTTCATCCCAGAACAATATCCAGCAGGACAAGTCTTCAGATCGTCAACAAAAGACACCTTCCTTCAGACCAGCCCCCGCATGGCATCTAAGAACCCACCAGTGCCGGCCATCCAGAACCGGATCCAACACATTGTCCTCGACATGACAGATCGCTTCCACCTGGGATGACTCTCAGTGGGCGGCTGTCTCCTTCAATTTCAGGACGAATGACTAGCAGTAGTCGATGACGCCTGGGTCTGGGATGTCGTCTACTACGGTTACAAGATACAATTTTCTACACTCCCTCATTTTTGTTTTTTCAAGTCCAACTCGCCATAGAATGCTTCCCTCATTCCCAGGTGTTTTAAAGTTATCACCTCGCTCTCCAAGGCAGGCGTCATCATCCCAGTTCCACCACCAGAACACTTTTCGGGTTTATATTCTAGCCTCTTTGTGGTTCCAAAGAAGGATGGCTCAGTTCGTCCCATCCTGGACCTCAAATTATTGAACAGACATGTGCGTCTACAATACTTTAGTATAGAATCTCTTCAGTCAGTCAGGGCTCCCATGAAGCCCGAGAAATTCCTATTCTGGACATGAATAGGAATGAAGTTTTAACGGCTATTCAACAGTCTCATTTGGATGTTTGTTGCTGGAACTTTTTTGTTTGATTACCACAGCCTCTTTTTCCGAGCACCATCCTGGAGTCCACACCCAAAGCCACAGAAATTCATCTAATGGTGAGCTGAATACCCTTTTTTTTTCTTGTATATTTTCAATACTTAACAGTCCAGACCGATGGACCTCTCGGTAATCGTCTCTTCCCATTAACTTTCCGGAGCTCAGGACAATCTTCCTTGCTCTACTTCACTGGCAAAACCAACTCCAAATCGAGCGCAGTCCGACGGCGCCACAGTGGTGGCATACATCAATCACTAAGAGGGAACTCGAAGTCAAGCAGTGATTTCAGAGGTGACTTGGATCCTATTGTGGACCTAGCAAAATGTTGCGGCAATCTCAGCAGTACACATTCCAGAAGTGGAAAACTGGACAGCAAACTTTCACAAGCGAGAGTCTGTGGTAGCCGGCGAATGGTCCCTGAATCCATCAGTCTTTCATAAGGTTTGTCTCAGATGGGGAACTTCCAACATCGACCTGATGGCGTCCAGACTGAATCGCAAGGTTCCACAGTTCTTATCCAAATCCCGCGACCCACTAGCAATTGCTTCTGAAGCACTAGCAATTCCCTAGACACAGTTCTCCCCCTCATATCTGTTTCCACCTCTACAGCCAATACCCAAGGTGGTCTAGAAGATCAAAACTGAGGGAGTGCCGCCATACTCGTCCAGACTTGCCCAGGAGACCCTGGTACACAGAAGTAATCAATCTCCTTGTGGACACTCCTTGGAAAGTTCCGAATCTTCCAGACCTTCTGTTGCAGGGTCCTCTCTTTCAGAATTCTCAGTCGCTCAATTTAATGGCATGGCTCTTGAGGCTGCAGTCCTAAGATCTGCTGTGTTTTTCAATCAAGTCGTTCAGCCCACGATCAGAGCAAGGAAACCCTCCTCCTCTCGCATTTACAATCATATCTGAAAAGCCTTTTTACATGGTTGTGAAACTAACCAGACCTCCCCAATGGTTTTTCATCTACCATCTATTTTGTCCTTTTTGCAGTGGGGTCTGGAATCCGAATTGTTGGGAATTCCCTGACAAACAGGCATTCCACACATGTATTCAAGCTGTCTAGCAGTCGCAAATCATGCAGATAAGATGACAAAAACTAAATCTCCGAGCACGCTAAAATACTCTGAGGACACCCGAGCATGCTTGGGGAAAACCCGAGCAACGAGTATACACGCTCATCAGTAATCTCTACCCCTTCAAGTGGTGTGCGAACCCAGACGGGCAGGGTAAGCACAGTCTGCCCTGGCGGCAGAACAAGTTTAGTCGAGGCTGGAATTATCACTTTTCCCAACGTCCCCCCCTGTCACTGGAGGACTCTTGAGCCTGAGTTACACGGATCAAATGTTGGAACACTCTCCTCTGGGGCGTGTGTGGGCTGCACTGCTTCAGAATTGCATCAGAGGGCTTACTGATTAGGAGGCTCCCGACCTGCTTTAGGACATTCATCCCCAGAGTGACGGCATGCCCATTACTTACTTCTCCATGGGTCAGCACCACCCCTTTGCGCCCCAGGTCCTTGCCAGAAAGGGTTATATGCATCCACACCACTCATGCGACCGGAATGGGCAAGTGATTGGCAGCTGTCAACTTTATCACCGGACTCCACTCAGGCCGCACTGCTTCAGGAAAATGTTGTCGGAAATAGGTTTCAGGCATCGTAGTCACCTGCGAGCCAGTATCCACCAGGCAACGTGCTACTCGTCCGTCCATTTCGGCCCAGACCAAAGGGCACGTTGAGACTAGATTTGTGGGACTTCTACTACTCCTTCATGACTGTTCAGGCTTGGGGCAGTGGCAGGGGTCTCCCCCTACATGGGCACTCTCTAGCCAAAATGTCCAGTCTCGCCACAATTAAAGCAGGTGAGGGGCCTCTCTCTGCGGAACATTCTGGATTCCCGTCGGAGGTCCGGGTCATCTCTGCCCCCTGGCGGATTTGGAGTTCCCCCAGACTTCTTTACCTCAGCCAACTCCCCTCTAATATCTTGAAGTTCTCTGCAATTCTTACACCCATTGGGGTTCAATGATCTTGTTTACAGATACCTCTCCACTCTGGACCTTCCCTACCGGGACTGTCACCCTCTGCTCTTGCTCCTGTGTGTGGGCTTTGCTTCCCACCTCAGAAAAAGTCAGGCGTGGGTTCACCCGCAAGTGCTCCCATAGGGCCTGTTTCATCAGCACTTCTCAGAAGCCCGCAGCATTACGTCAGTAGGGCCTACACCTATGCTGTCTTTTCTAACGATGGCAGTGTGTAAATCTTGGAGAGCATTCATATACTGGGTCATAGTCTCCCCCTACTGCATACAACTAAGTAGGCGCATCCTCAGATTCCCTACATCCGTGGGGTCCCCATGGGTCTCTTCCAAAATTTGCAGCACCTTGTTAAAGGTGTCCCGTTCTCTGGGGGGTCGTAGCATAACTAAGTCTCTAGCTTCTCCATCTAACACCATTATAGCCACCTCGGCTTCTAATGCAGTGGTCATGGGGTGCATTCTCATCATCCTCCTTATTCATTCAGTCCAGCTCCATAACATGGTATTGTTCCCCATGAACTTAGGGAGATTGTTCAACATTGCCCCCAGGGAAATACTGGACCTAGGGCCGCCCCCAACCGCTTGATCTGCCACCTTTATGCTGTTAGACTGCATCCTGCCGACTATGCCAAGTGTAAGGTACAGCAGGAACGCGGGATGCAGTGACGAGCAGGAACGCGGGATGCAGTGACGAGCAGGAGGCAGATCAAGAGTGAAACAGTGTTTAATACACGGAATACTCCACGCAGGGAGAGAATAGGGGAGGTATGGGACGTTAAGGTTCAGGAAGAGAACAAGTGTTCAAATAACGGGTAAACTTATCAGTCTGATGTTTCCAGAGGATGGAGGCTTGGAGATCCCGCAGTGGCGTCGTAGGAGACACGTGAAGTCTCTGCCCTGGTCCTGGAGGAATGTGAGGCACTGTCTCCTGATAACCGCGACGTATCCTGGCTGTCCTAGGCGTAGTCTTGCGGTACCAGGGCAAGGTGTCCATGGAGGAGGCATCTGTGGCGTCGGTGCAGAAGGATGGAGATCAGCGGTGGGGACCGGGAATATCCTAGCAGTATCTGCGTGTTTACCCCAGTCAGGCTTACAGCGTGTACCATCATCAGGCAGCAGTACAGTAAGGGACATCTCCTCAGTGTCGGAGGTGAGAGCGCGCACAGTCACGCGCTGCTTGCAGCCTGGCTGCGCATGTGTTGTCCGTCGGCAAAGCGGCCTGGTCTCCTGGCGTCGGGCTGTGGAGATTGTGTCAACCTTCTCCTGCTGCGCACACTGTCTTCCCACCAAAGAGAGTTTTGGCGCGCTCTGTCCCTTTTATCATGGACCCACCCCCTGTAGTCAAATGCAGAGGTCTGTCCCAGTCAGAAAGTCCTTCCCCCCCCGACAACAATGGTGACAACCCCAATAGTTCCTGCAAGCCTCAGTGGCCTGAGCTCTAACTTGAGGGTCCTGCCTCTTTACCCACACTTGGAACTACTTTTGAACGTCCCATGTATTCCTGTGCTCCCCAGTCACGTGGTAGAGAAATGAAGATTAAGGGTGCCTACCGTAAAATCTTTCTCTGAGTCTTCATTGGGGGACACAGCACCCACCCTTGTTTACCGTTGTGTTATGTTATGGTTTGTTGTATTCATGTTGTTTTTCATACTGCTTTCTCACTAATTGATTAGCTTTGTGCCAGTTGGTGGGTATATACTGCTGGGGAGGAAGCTAACTTGGTTTGCTGTGTCCCATGGTTTTGCAGTGTCTCCCAAAGAAGGCTCCAAGAAAGAAGAAACCCAAAATCTTCATTTTCCAGGACCCTTTCAGAAGCCAGCAGTGAGTAGAGATCGCGATAAACCAGAGATTAGCTGAGGGGTCTGGTGGCTGATGATTCTGACAAAGACCACTAGGGCAGTCATGGGGGGTCATTTCATAACAATTCCTTTTCTTTTGGCTGGTTTTGAAATAAGTCCTGGAAAACCCTGTTAAATGTGTGAAAAGTTGTGCTATATCTATGTCACATATGAATAACCCTCTTGTGATGATACAGTACATTTCCCAGAATGCTCTGCTGCTGTGCCATACAACCCGCCTGTTCTACACAATGTATTTTCTAAGAAAGTTTCAATGAGCCGTAGCACAAATTCACAGAAGGTCTGAAGTCATTGCACTCTCACTTTTGTCCTGTTTGTCATGTTTGTCGATGTTTGTTTTTCTTTCCTTCTGTGTTGATCCTGACAACCCGGTTGCTGTCAGTAAGGCAATAAGCCTGGTGAAAATGGGTGGATTCCTATCTTTAATGGCAGCATTGGGGGGAAAAGTGCCCCTGGTTGTTCTTCAGCCATTTTATTGTAATCATAATTATGATTTTGATCAATATTGGTGTCCAAGGACCTGGACAACACCTATAACTATGAGAGTCCATGCACAGAAAAAAAGCAATCTGCACTGCTGCCACACCTGAACGTACTACTCACAGTACCATAGCGCTGTCGGCATCTGTGCCAGGACCTTCAGGTGCCCACCCAGGAAATAACAAAGCCAATGGTCCGTGCAGAAGAAAAGAAGAGGGTGGCACTCGCCGTCCTGTAAAATCCAGTATTTATTGAAACATCGTTAAAACAGGACCCTTAGAAGCACACAAGCGCAAATCTGTCGTCGTCCATATGTTCCACTCCCCTGCCGTGGATGTTTTAATGATGTCTCAATAAATACCAGATTTTACAGAATGGAGAGTGCCATCCTCTTCTTTTCTTCTGCATGGACCATAACAATGAGAGTGACTCACAAAGATAGCATTCAGGACTACATTTTTTTGTGGATTACCCATATTCTAATGGAAGAGTGGTGTAATACTAAATCTAATATATAAAGCTCAAAGTGTGTGTGTGTGTGTGTGTGTGTGTGTGTATGTCCGGGATAGGCATCCGCACCGTCGCAGCTACAGCCACAAAATTTGGCACAGTCGCACGTCTGGACCCCGAGAGCATCCTAAGCTATGTTGTGAGGCGTAATTTTAACCCCGCGTGTTCCAATTCACCAAACAAATTTGCCCCCATCTACATACTGGGGAAAAAGTGTGTGCGCATCAAGCCCCACCCCTCGTTATGATGTCATAATGCACCTATTTGCATACTGGGGAAACAGTGTGTGGGTATCAAGCCCCGCCCCTCATTATGATGTCACATTGGTTGACTATGGGATGGAGGATGGGTATATGGGCACTGGACTATGGGATGGAGGATATGTATGACGGGTATATGGGCACGGGACTATGGGATGGAGGATATGTATGACGGGTATATGGGCACGGGACTATGGGATGGTGGATATGTATGATGGGTATATGGGCACTCGACTATGGGATGGCGAATATGTATGATGGGTATATGGGCATGGGACTGTGGGATGGAGGATGTGTGATGGGTATATGGGCACTGGACTATGGGATGGAGGATATGTATGACGGGTATATGGGCACGGGGCTATGGGATGGAGGATATGTATGATGGGTATATAGGCATGGGACTATGAGATGAAGGATGTATGATGGTATATGGACACTCGACTATGGGATGGAGGATATGCATGACGGGTATATGGGCACGGGACTATGGGATGGCGGATATGTATGATGGGTATATAGGCACGGGACTATGGGATGGAGGATATGTATGATGGGTATATGGGCATGGGACTATGAGATGAAGGATGTATGATGGGTATATGGACACTCTACTATGGGATGGAGGATATGCATGATGGGTATATGGGCACGGGACAATGGGATGGCGGATATGTATGATGGGTATATGGGCATGGGACTATGAGATGAAGGATGTATGATGGGTATATGGGCACTCGACTATGGGATGGAGGATATGTATGATGGGTATATGGGCACGGGCCTATGGGATCGTGGATATGTATGATGGGTATATGGGCACGGGACTATGGGATGGAGGATAATTATAATTTGCTATAACCACAGTTAGTTACTATGCCCGGGCAGCGCCGGGCTCTTCAGCTAGTTAGTAATAAAGTATCAGTATTTTCCTCCATAAGGGTCTTCAGCCATAATGCTGTTAGTTATAACCAAGGGAAACAATTTATCAACATTTTTTAGATTGTCACTTATGTTATGCTCTTAGCGTCTACCTCCGCATCTGACTATTAATTGCAGTCATGGGTGAAATTAGCAACATTTAGAAACCTTTTCCTTATGATGACCATTCTTGCTGTTGCAGACTTGTCATTAGTGGGGGCTGTTTAATGGAAGAATGTCCTGATATGTGATGTCCACAGTGGATCTCTATGGCTAGGACCAGTACTAGCCGTGTATCCTCTTAGCTGTCATTACTGCAGGTTTTTCCCGTGTATCCCTATTCTTACCCTAGAGTTTTACCCTTCTATCTCAGGAGGTGACAAATATCCTGGGCCCGGATCACCACCTATGGAGCAGCGAGCAAGTGCATCTTGTGCTGTTCAGTCCCAGCGGTGTATTTGGCATCATTCTGGCAAGCGCACACATCGAGTCTTTTCTGACAGGTCAGATAATTGTAATATTCATGTTAGGTATGTTATAAGCTGTTTCCAAAAAGGATTAAAATCTCGAGAACAGCACTTGTTTTTAGGAGACTCATGGTCAGTGCCATCACCCAGGAAATCACGAGCAGGAGATCCGGTTCTTGCATCACCAGACCCGGCATCATTACCCAGAATACCCAATCCCATCCTGTGCCTCAGAAAGGGCGACGTGGTGTTATTTCAGCTGAGCATATCGCAAAATGGTAATGTCACTGGATCACTAGTAGGTTTCTATTTTAGTGGTAAGTTACATACTGTATATGTATATCTATAAGTTACATATTGGTACAACTATGTATTATAAGTACATTACTTGTCTTCCACAGTCTGTGTATCACAGTACAAAGCAAAATATTCATTCATTTTATTGTTTATGCAGCATGAAAGTCATCAACCCATATAAAGGGTGATGTGTGGTCGCCAACTTGTCTGGAGACAGAAGGTTCATATCAATCGGTCTGTCCTTATAGAGCTTTTATCAGTCCCACGTCAACTGGCCATTAAAAAAGCACTTCCATCAAAATTGTTATCATCTTAATATATTGCATCTATCATATTATATAGCACTGTGTATTTGCAATTGCTCATTTTGCCTTACTACCTAGTTTTTTTCGGTTAGAAGATAAACCTTACAATATCTGTCTATTGTGATGGATGAAAAATTGTGGAATTGCAGAATAATATATTATCCATCTGAAATTGACAGTATTTGGGTTTATCTGAACGTTAAGTAGGGTATATTATGTAAACTGGGATGTAGTAATACAAGTCTTTAATACAGCCATGGATCAGAATACTACTAAATACTACTAATGGCTTGAGGGCCACACCAGGGTCTATAGATTCAGAGCAGGTGGTCTGTTCAGTATCAGAAATACTGGAGCAATGAAGACAACAGCAAGGACCCGAGATCAGGAAAACAATGCTGATGTCTAATTACCAAACTTTCAGTTGCCCAGAAAGCAAGGATCGTTCTTCCTACTGACCAGAAAAGAGGTTCACATCGCAGAAAGGACTGTAGCTGCTGTACAAGCCCAGAGGCCAATAAGAAAAAGTGATTAAACAGGTCCTGTGCTACTGTCATAAAGAGGATGAGGATAGAAAACGTCTAAGTAGAGGAGATGAAACTTTGTCTTTGGTGAATAAAATGGGTAAAAAATCCACAATTCTATCTGACTGCTGGAAGAATCATTGCTTCTTTCCTGCATTGTGGTTACTGTGGAGGAAAAGAAGCATCTACATCCAAAATATGTAGAAGGGCGTCTGTCACAATAAATTTGCACTGCAACAACATTGCCTTGTAGGAAATAGAGCAGCAATAAATATCAGTCTTTTAATTCTGTTTCTCTGTTGCCTGTAAAAAAAAAAAAAAAAAAAAGACAAAAATTTAATATGCAAATAAAGGTGCTCAGTACATACTAGGTGTGCCTCAGTGCACCGCTCCACCCATTTATTTACATTACTGCCCCTCCTGCCTTCTATATCGGTTAACCGTGGTGCTTGCCCAGAACCAGCATTGCCTGAAGACAAACCTCTTTTATGTGATCCCTGTCTCTGTACAGGTGGGAGCACAGAAATCGCTCTCTCCACGCTTTTGACATTGCTCATTTCCTCTATCAGTTCAGGAGAGAGCACAGAAATCTCTGTCACCTGGCTTCTGACACTGCTCGTCTCCTATGCGCTCAACTCTGTGCAGAAGAGCTCTCAGAAATATCTCTCCTCGCTTCTGATATTGCTTGCCTCCTCTATCACCGCAGTTCAGAAGAGAGCACACAAATCTTTCTCCCCTCGCTTCTAACACTGCTCCTCTCCTCTCACCTCAGTTCAGAAGAGAGCACACAAATCCTTCTCTCGTCGCTTCTGACATTGCTCGTCGCCTCTGACCTCAGTGCAGAAGAGCGCAAACTAATCTCTCACTCCTCGCTTCTGACATTGCTTTCTCCTTTATCACTTCAGTACAGAAGAGAACACACAAATCTCACTCTCCTCGCTCCTGACATTGCTCTTCTCTGCTATCACTTCAGTGCAGGAGAGAGCACACAAATCTCTCTTCTCGCTTCTGACATTGCTCTTCTCCAGAATCACTTCAGTGCAGGAAAGAGCAGACAAATTTGTCTCTTTGCAGTTACATTGCTGCACAGATTTACCTTAGTAATATCATAAGTAAGGAGAGAGTGAGTTATTATCCCCTGTATCGTATGTCAGGACATAGGCTATCTAATAACACATCCTATCTGGTGTATTACAGAGCGGACGTCCAGTCATTATCCCCTCTATCAGAAGGATCACTTGTTTAATACTAACCCTCACTGGGATTTTGGGGCATTCAGAAGGCTCAACCACCTCATCAGGGAGACCCATGTGAATGTTTCCAGGTAGTCACTGTCTACTCCCAGGTTATCACTTTAACCCCTTGCACAGGACACTGATCGTGTGTTATCTATGTTGTAGATTCGCCCACGTGTTCACAGATCCTGGTACATATGTTTTCGTGGACAACAGGATTAGGGATCGATCACTTTTTGTGATGGTGAAAGAAAATAATGTGTATTGTGATCCGGGGGCCTCACGTGTCCAGCCATCTTCTCCATATCAGCTTGTCAAGCAGGGTATCGTCACCCAGCACAGGCTCCACCTGGCACCAAACTGGCCTGCCGTTTTGGGTAATATATCAGTGCCTTCATATTGTGTATAGTGCGGGCATAAGTGGAAGAGGGGCGGCATTTTATCCTATTATACTGTGTCTGTAGCTGTAATACTAATGTCGTCATCTTGTATGTGCTGTAGGTATCCTGCTGCTGCTCCTCATAGTTATGGTCTCCCTGCTGGTCCTCACCTTGGTACTACGACCCTCACTCTACACCCCCTGCCCGCTGAAGAACTGGAAGCCCAGATGGAGGAGCCTTGGAGAACCCTATATCCCACCTGAATATGTGCTCACACAAGACAGGTGGTCTTAGTGATACGAAGTATAGTATATATTATTTATAATACTCTGATATGGAGTATATATTTAGACAATACAACATATGACCCTCCATGCAGCGGCATGTAAAAGTTCGGTTAAGCAAGTTGGAGATGAAATGATCGCTATAAGGCCTAAAGTTAAAGATGACACATTTCCTTTATATTTTAGGCAAAAAAAATATGTATATAAGGATCCTTGTCCTTTGGCAAGACTACTAACGTTATAGTGCATACCTCAATAAACATGAGAGTGTCATGAACAAAGAGAGTCATGCCGGCTCAGACTGTGCCCGGATTAACAAGGCCCGCGTCTGATGTCGAGGAACCAGGACAATCTGATGATAAATAGTCTACTGGAACAAACCATACATGGACAAGGCAAGAGCACCTGAATCTGATGAAATGCTATTATCATAGAATGGTAGAGTTGGAAGTGACCTCCTGGGTCATCAGGTCCAGCCCCCTGCTCAAAGCAGGATTCAGATTCACCAAATCATCCTAGACAGATGTCTGTCCAGCCTGTTTGAAGACTTCTATTGAAGGAGAACTCACCACCTCTCGTTGCAGCCTGTTCCACTCATTGATCAACCCTAACTGTCAAAAAGATTTTTCTAATATCTAATCTGTCTCCTCCCATTCAGTTTCATCCCATTGCTTCTAGTCTTTCCTTGTGCAAATGAGAATAAAGATGATCCTTCTACAGTGTGACAGCCCTTGAGATATTTGTAGACTCCCTTCAGTCTTCTCTTTTGCAAGCTAAACATTCCCAAAACCTGCAACCGTTCCTCATAGGACATGGTTTGCAGACCGGTCACTATTCTGGTCGTTCTTCTCTGAACTTGCTCCAGTTTGTTGATGTCTTTTTTTAAATGTGGTGCCTAAAACTGGACACAGTATTCCAGATGAGGTCTGACCAAAGAGGAGTAGAGGGCAGTAATGACTTCATGTGATCTAGACTGTATGCTTCTGTAAATACATCCTAGAATTGTATTTGCCTTTTTTGCTGCTGCATCACACTGTTGAATCATGTTCAGTCTGTGATCTATTAGTATGCCCAAGTCTTTTTCACATGGGCTGTTGCTTAGCCCTATTCCTCCCATTCTGTATATGTTTTTTTCATTTGTATTTCCCAGATGTAGTACTTTGCATTTTTCCCTGTTAAAACCATTCTGTTAGTTACTGTCCACTGCTCCAGTTTATGTATATCTTTTTGAATCCTCTCTCTCTCTCTTCTCTAGTATTAGCTATCACTCCTAGCTTTGCATCATTGCCAAATTTAATCTGTTTACTCACAATTCCTTCATCTAAATCATTGATAAAGATGTTGAACAATACAGGGCCCAGGACACAACCCTGTGGTACCCCACTTGAGACATTCTTCCAACTGGATGTGCAGCCATTTACGACCACTGTTTGGGTCCGATCACTAAGCCAGTTATGAATCCACCTAACAGTTGCCTTGTTCATTCCATACTTAGCCATTTTTTCAATAAGGATTGTGTGAGATACTTTGTCAAATGCTTTGCTGAAGTAAAAATATACTATATCTACAGCATGTCCCTGATCCACCCAGTCAGTGATTCTGTCATAGAAGGAAATTAAGTTAGTTTGACATCACTTATTAGATACAAACCCATGCTGACTGTTTAATCACTTCATTCTTATCCAGGTACTTACATACATGTTGTTTAATAATTTGTTCAAAGATCTTTATTGGTATAGAAGTCAGACTCACTGGCCTATAGGTCCCTGGGACCACTTGCTTTCCTTTTTTGAAGATAGGAACAACATTTGCTCTTCTCCAGTCTTCTGGGACTTCTCCTGTTCTCCAAGAATTTTCAAAGATTATGGAGAGTGGTTCAAAAATTTCTTCTGCTACCTCCTTCAGTACTCTAGGGTGTAATTCATCTGGACCTGGAGACTTGAATTCATTTAGGTTGGCTAAGTGTTTCCTCACTATCTTTCTGTTTATAGATATCCTGGATTTTTCTATTCCCTTAATAGGACAGTGAAAATCAGTTGATGTTACATTTCCTTTCTGAGAGAAAACATATGCAAAATAGGAATTTAAAAGTTCGGCCTTCTCAACATCCTGTTTTACCATTTCATAATTTTCATCCTGTAAAAATCCTATACATCTTTGACTTTTCACATATCCCCAAAATCCTTTTTTATTGCTTTTGACGTCTCTTGCAAGCCTTAATTCATTGTCAGCTTTAAATAATCTGATTTGTGTCCTGCAGGTTTTGCAGACAGCATTATATTCTTTAGATATGCCTCCCTCTTTCCATTGGATAAACATTTCTTTATAACTTTTTAGCATGTGTTTTAAGTTCCGTGTTCATCCATCCGGGTTTCTTTAAATGCTTCCTATTCTTCCCTCTTTTCGGAATTGTTAATGATTGTGCTTTGAGAATCTCAGTTTTCAAGATTTCCCATTCTTCCTGGACACTTTTGTCTTTAAGGATATCCAGCCATTGGATCCCTCCAATTCCCTGAGTCTCTTAAAATTTGCCTTTCTGAAATCTAACTTTGACGTCTGAGTCTTCAACAGAGATTATAACAGCAGACCAAAGGAGAGAAGATATATGAAGCATATGAGGAGATTTTGGATGGATGCAAGATCTGCATTTCTACTGACTGAGAAACAACTGGTCACCGAACTTTTCAATATCATAAAGCGAAAGCTATTATCACAACTTGAGATGGATCAACTGCAATACAGATCTACCCCACATGAAGACCTAGAAGAACAACATGTGCAACCCCCTGAAAATCCTGTTCCTATCCTGCAAGTAGAATGCACTGCAGTTGATCTGAAACAGAAGATCTTAGATAAACTAAATACCATCAATACCAGAGATCGACTACCAAGGTTCAGCAAAGAAACACTACCAGACAGTATGCTAGAAGATGCCAATAGAGCACTTTGGATCAATTCCTACCACCACAACTCAAACTAATAAACCTATCTATTTACTGCCTCAGCAATCATGGAAATTCTTGGCTATACAACCAGCAAGAACAACAGAAATACGTGCCTCCCTTGGAAAAGAAGACTGGAGACAAAGATCAAGGTGACACAAAGGGAAGTCAGACAATGAACAGAAATACAGAAGAGAGTAAAGATCAAGAATAGTTCAAAGGCCTGACCCCAACTGAAGCCCTTGAGACTAACAGGCTCACAGCACTCGCTGCAAGACTAGGGAGATATACTAGAGAAGCTGAGGCCAAGATGATAAGTGTCCTGTTCTCCAAAGAACATCCAAGGTGTACTCCCAACTACAGAGTAACAGCACAAAGGCAGCAACTCCACCAATAGCAGAGACTGATCAATACTGGAGAAACATATGAGAGATGGAAAAAACACACAACACCAGTGCAATATGACTGCAAGATCTGAGAATGAAACAGCAGCCATCTAGAGCAAGAACCAGTCACCATTACAAAAGCAGACATCCAACAGCGGGTCAATAACATGAAGAGCTGGACAGCACCTGGCCCAGACATGATACACAGCTACTGGCTAAAGAAATTAGCAGCGGTACATGAACGCATGGCAAAGCAGATTAACCAACTGTTAGAAGCAAGCCACCACCCAACTTGGCTAACACAAGGAAGAACAGTGCTGATCATGAAGGATCCTCACAAAGGAACAGTTCCATCCAACTACCGCCCAATAACCTGCCTTAAAACAACATGGAAACTCCTGTCAGGCATCATAGCCACATGAACCAGTACATGAATCCAGCTCAGAGAGGCATTGGGACCAACACCAGAGGCACCAGCTCCTAGTAGATAAAGCAGTAGCTCAAAACTCAAGATCCAGACAGACCAATCTCAGCACAGCCTGGATTGAATACAGGAAAGCCATGAATCAATGGCACACACATGGATCTGTGAATGCTTGGCTCTCTACAAGGTCAACAGGAAATTAAAGGGAACCTGTCAGCTTTTTTTGGCCGCTATAAGATGCGGCCACTGCCTTTCAGGGCTTATATACAGCATTCTATAATGCTGTAGATAAGCCCCCGATCTGAGCTGCAAGATAAGAAAAATAACTTTTATTATACTCATCTGCAGGGCGGTCCAGTCCGATGGGTGTTGCATGTCCGGGTCCGGCGCCTCTGGTCTTCTTGCAACGACGCCCTCCTGCTTGCTTCATGGCTTCCTGGCATCCCGCTCCTGCGCAGGCGTACTTCTCTGCCCTCAAGTACTGCAGTGCACAGGCTCTGGGCCTCTGACCTTTCCTGGCAACTGCGCACTGCAGTACTTTGCTCTGCCCTCAACAGGGCAGAGAATTACGCCTGCGCAGGAGCACGATGCTCAGAAACTCAATGGGGCTATGGAGAACAACATTGGAAGTCAAATCAAGACAACTAGCACAACTAACCATCAAAGGTAATGTACTGTCCCTACTGCTGTTCTGCAAAGACTTGAACCCCCTCAGCCAGATAATTACAGAGTCTGGCTATGGAGACAAAAGGTCGGCATTTCTCAGCGGGCGCACTGTGCATTTACCCGCCATTTTTTTTTCCAGGAGATGTCACCGGGCTGGGGGATGGGTCAGGATGGTCTGGAGATGGCAGAGGTACCAGGGATTCTCAGGGGGCATCATTTCTCTCTCCTTTGACATGTGTATCATGTGAGAAGAGGAAGAAATCATTGAAACAGCAGGCACGCTTTTTTTTTTTTTTTTTTTTTTTTATGTGGTCAGACACCTGAAAATCCGGCCCTGATCATGTTTTCCGGGGTCTCAACTGCCTCCAGTAGCCGAGACCCCAGAGATTTTTCAATTCTGTGGGCGTTACAGCCTTATTCCTGATCGCCGTTTTAAAATGGTGATGAGGGAATAAGTACCCTTAGCGGCCGTAATTTTATGGCATATCGGCGGTCGCTGAAGGGAATCGGGACGCCACAATGTTTTACAAATTTGTTTATGGGGCGATTTGAGTCCCTTTCGTCAATTATGAGAGCCAAAATAGCGGTCACAGGGGAGCGCTGGGAAGACAGCCTGTAATATGAATGGGTAAAGTTGGGTCCTACCGCAGCTCCAGCCGTTACCTCTAAAGGAGGATGAATGCAGCAGTAAAATAAAAAACTGTCACAGGAGCGCCAGAGAGGACAAGGAAGTTTTTCTTTAACCACAACGCGTTTTGACCAGAATACAACCAGTCAGAGGTAAAGGGCAATAAACTGGTCACATGATAAATAAGATTGCACAAAAATGACATAAAAGAAACATGCTATAAAAGTGGAGTACAAACAAGATGGAAACCTAAACATTGATTAAAAACATATGTAAAAGAAGATAAAACCAAAATATGATAAAATGAATTATAAAATATTAGAAATAAAAATACATTATCTGCTAACTTTTTCAATAGTGAGATTTAGGCCCTCAGGGGCCAATGTGCCTAACTTGAATATCCAGAAGCTTTCTCTATTAATCAGACTGCTATATCGATCTGGAACCGTGTCCGGTATAAAATCAATGATTTTTAATCTTAAGGATTTCAAGTTTTTCTGGTGCGTAGTTAAAAAACTGCAACACAAAGCCATTCCGGGATTCTTTTCTGCCTGGACACTAGACAAAGAGCAAGAAGTTGTGATTGTATTGCTGCGTGCAACCAAATTACGAAGTGTGCGGCTCCTCCTAAAAATTGTTCTGGGTCGGTAGGGATGTGACCTGACTTACTTAGAAATAATTTGGTGGATTCACACACAGTAGATACTTTATCTGCTTATTCTTCGACTAAAACCCTGCAGAATTCTAAAGTCACTCAGTTTTTTCAGTTGGCATCAGGTCACCAATCGAAAAGAAAAAGAGAAAACGAGAATGTAGGGGTAAGGGAAACCCCCCAAAAAACCTTTGGGCTATCCCTAAATACCCTACTGAAGTAATAAATGCGAATGCAAATAATCACCATTGCAGCATTTTCAATTTCGCTGACTATAACTTAAACAATGATGAAAAATCTCTCCTGGAGAGGGGTTTATCGTTCTGTCCGGACTCACCACTCAACGCTTTTAATCTCTATTTGGATCTGAATGATTTTATCAGGAAACTCACTATACAACGCCACTTTTTGATCAAGAGTAAAAATGGGTCAGACTCTTCGTAGTCAAAATTATCGCCTAATGAGGCAGATGCTTTCTTTCATGTAAATCCAAAGAATACTTTAAGCCATTTTCACCTTCTCCATCACAAAGGTTCCCTCATTGAAACTTTCCAGCAACTTATTTTTAAGGATGTTTGGCTATTACCATCTACCAAAAAGAAAAATAGTAACTTAAGTTCTGGGGAAATAGCGGCCATTAAATGTGAGGGGAAATGATGACATCATCATAAAGAATGCTGACAAGGGGGGGGGGGGGGGGGGGGGGGAGTGGTTGTTAGGAACAGAAGTTGGTATATCTAAGAGGGGTTTAGGCTATTGGGAGACTCTGAATATTATTTTAGGCTAGATCACGATACTTCCACTGAAATTTTTCATGAATATACTATGTTCATAAAAGGGGCCCACGCATCAGGCCTGCTAAACAAGAAGGAATTCAAATTTCTCAATATTTCCCGAACTCCTTTTTTTTTTTTTTATTTCTTACCAAAAATACACAAAAATTCATCAAATCCCCCCGGTCATCCCATTATTTCCAGTATTAATTCCATTATGAGCAATTTATCACATTATGTGGATATCTTCCTTCAGAAATATGTTATTAATCTTGGTTCTTATCTTGAATATTCCTCATCTCATTGATACTCTTCAGACCCTTTCCCATCTGCCAGATTGCGTGCTTTTAACAATGGCTGTCTAGACCCTTTATACAAATATACCACATGATAGGGGTCTTAGGGCAGTGGACCAATTCCTCTCTATGGACGAACAATTACCGACATTAAAAAGGTGTCAGGATCCTGTCAGCGTTGGCAAGCTGCCACGGCTGAGCAGGGTGACTTACCCACTCTACGGGAGGGCCCGGGGCCCGATAGTGCAGGGGAAGTTCAGGCAGACAGGACCTGCGACGCTGAAAGTAGTAAAGAGTACAAGGACCTACGATCATGTGACTGCAGGGGGCGGGGCTTAGCGTCCTACTGCTGCAGATGATGTAATATACTTACTACAGGGATACTGTAGTAAAGGAGAGGGAAACTCAGGTCAGACAAGCAGAGGTCATACACGGAGAGGGCGGTGCGGTACCAGAGGGACAAGCAGAGAGTAGTCAGGTCACAGGCAGAGAGTCATGCACAAAGAGGGTAGCGCAGTACAAGAGGGACAGTCAGGACTCGTAACAGGGACGGAACCGGATCAAAACCAAACAAGCAACAAGTTATCAAGCACAAGGCACACGTACGCAAGGGGTCAACTAACTCAGCTGAGGGCAGGAGTATAACTGACACCGGACCTAGGTCGAGTGGCCACTAAATAGCCGCCCTCTGCCAGAAAGAGGCAGAAACAACCCCTGTCTGAACAGGACGGGCCAAAGACAAAACCCCTTCCTGGATCATGACAAAAGGGACTTCCTAAAAAATGTTATCAGTTTTGTTCTGAACAATAATGTATTCACTTTTGAGTATTTATTTTACCTCCAGGTCAAGGGCTGCGTGATGGGGACGAGATTCGCCCCCAGCTACGCAAATCTGTTTATGGGGGCTTTTGAATCCGTCTTCATTGTGCAGTCCCACCTGGCTACTGGCAGGATAGCCTTATATCGTCGTTTCATAGACAACCTTTTCATAATTTGGACAGGCACTGAGATGGAAGCCTTGGAGTTTGTCCGCAACTTTAATTCGAACTCTTGGGGGTCTCACTTTCACAGCAAACATGTCTTGCACATCAGTTCAATTTCTTGATTTAATGGTACATGTAGATTCTGAGGGCCGGTTCTTTGCTGCTACACACTTAAAAAATGTGGATGTAAATAGCTATTTAAGCTTTAACAGTGGACATCTCCCCAAATGGATTCTCAACATCCCATATGGGCAGTATTGACGAATTAGGAAAAATTGCACAAGAGATATTGATTTCCATAATGAAGCAAATGTTTTAAAGCAGCGTTTTTAACATAGGGGCTACCTTAAAAAAATTCAGGATGCCTTTCTGAAAGCAAAAACACTGTCCCAGCAGGACTACAACTTCAGACATTGCTAAGTGGAGTCTTGTCACTACATTTAACCAATCCCATGTAGCTATCCAAAAGCTTATGAAGAAATACTGGTTCATATTAGCAGGTGACCCTATACTCTCAGGTCACATTCCTACCCGACCCAGAACAATTTTTAGGAGGAGCCGCACACTTCGTAATTTGGTTGCACCCAGCAATACAATCACAACTGCTTGCTCTTTGTCTAGTGTCCAGGCGGAAAAGAATCTCGGGTGCTTTGCTTGTAGAACTGCAACGTGCCTGTGTTGTGCATCCATAAAAAATGGCGCTAAGGAATTTAAATAGAACACTACAGGCATTAGCTATAGAATTAATTATCACGTAAACTGTCAATCCGTTTTTGTTATCTATTTAATAGAATGTAGTTGCGGTCTCCAATATGTAGGTCGTACTGTACAAACCATGCACGCAAGGTTAAACAAATATTGCCAGAATATTCGGAATGGCTTTGTGTTGCACAGTTTGTCTAAAAAATTTTTGACTACTTACCAGAAAAACTTGAAATCCTTAAGATTAACAATCATTGATTTCATACCGGACACGGTTCCAGGTTGATATAGCAGTCTGATTAGTAGAGAAAGCTTCTGGATATTCAAGTTAGGCACATTGGCCCCTGAGGGCCTAAATCTCACTATTGAGAAAGTTAGCAGATAATGTATTTTTTTTCTTAGATTTTTATTTCCATTTTTTTATCATTCGTTTTTAATATGTTTTTAATCAATGTTTAGGCTTCCATCTTGTTTTTACTCCACTTTTATAACCTGTTTCTTTTATGTCAATTTGTGTGCAATCTTACTTATCATGTGACCTGTTTATTGCCCTTTACCTCTGATAGGGGTAATTAAGCAGAATACAACCAGCCTGTCTGTAGATAATAAATTTCCACCTGATGAAGACGGGGGTACCGTCGAAAAGCGTTGTGGTTAAAGAAAAACTTCCTTGTCCTGGTCCTTTCTGGCGCTCCTGTGATCCTTTTGTCAATTATGTCAGATGAGTATAAAACATATATTACATAGTATCGCAGATATTTTGATGATCTAATCATTGCATGGGGAACAGGAAGTATAAAATTTGTGAGAGGACGTGAAGACAATGACTGGGGCCTTACATTCATGGCTCATATTGCGAGTGATAAAATTATATATCTAGATTTGGAATTATTTCATACAGATAAGACTCATGAGCAAAACACACTGTAAAATAGTTGATGGAAATGAATAGTTTAACCCCTTTCTAACATTAGACGTAATATCCCGTCCATGTGCCCTGGGCCAATTTGACCATGGACGGAATATTATGTCTTCGTGATCGGCTGCGCACTTAACCCCTTAAGCCCCAAGGGTGGTTTGCACGTTCATGACCGGGCCAATTTTTGCAATTCTGACCACTGTCCCTTTATGAGGTGATAACTCTGAAATGCTTCCATGGATCCCGGTGATTCTGACACTGTTTTTTTGTGACATATTGTACTTCATGTTAGTGGTAAAATTTCATTCAAATAACTTGGGTTTATTTGTGAAAAAAACGGAAATTTGGCGAAAATTTCGCAATTTTCCAACTTTGAATTTTTATGCCCTTAAATCACAGAGATATAGCAGACAAAATACTTGATAAGTAACATTTCCCACATGTTTACATCAGCACAATTTTGGAACCAAAATTTTTTTTTGTTAGGAAGTTATAAGGATTAAAAGTTGACCAGCGATTTCTCATTTTTGCAACACCATTTTATTTTTACGGACCACATCACATTTGAAGCCACTTTGAGGGGTCTATATGATAGAAAATACCCAAAAGTGACACCATTCTGAAAACTGCACCCCTTAAGGTGCTCAAAAACACATTCAAGAAGTTTATTAACCCTTTAGGTGCGTCACAGGAATTTTTTGAATATTTAAAAAAAAATGAACATTTAACTTTTTTTCCACAAAAAAAATACTTCAGGTTCAATTTTTTTTATTTTTCCAAGGGTAACAGGAGAAATTGGACTGCAAAAGTTATTGTGCAATTTGTCCTGAGTATACTGATACCTGATATGTGGGGGGGAACCACTGTTTCGGCGCATGGCAGAGCTCAGAAGGGAAGGAGCACCGTTTGACTTTTTCAATGCAAAATTGGCTGGAATTCAGATCGGACGCCATGTCGCGTTTGGGGAGCCCTTGATGTACCTAAACAGTGGAAACCCCCCACAAGTGACCCCATTTTGGAAACTAAACCCCCCAAGGAACTTATCTAGATATGTGGTGAGAACTTTGAACCCCCAAGGGCTTCACAGAAGTTTATAGCATACAGCGGTACAATTAAAAAAAATCATATTTTTTCCACAAAAATGATCTTTTCGCCCTCAAGTCTTAATTTTCCAAGGGTAACAGGACCCTAAAAGTTATTGTGCAATTTGTCCTGAGTACGCTGATACCCCACATGTGGGGGTAAACCACTATTTGGGAGCATGGCAGAGCTCGGAAGGGAAGCAGCGCCATTTGACGTTTTTGGCTGGAATTGAGATCGGACACCATGTCGTGTTTGGAAAGCCCCTGATGTACCAAAACAGTGGAAACCCCCCACAAATGACACCATTTTGGAAACTAGACCCCCCCCCCCCCAAGGATCTTATCTAGATGTGTGGTGAGAACTTTGAACCCCCAAGGGCTTCACAGAAGTTTATAATGCCCGGGCATGATAATAAAAAAAAAAAAAAAAAAAAAATCGTATTTTTTCCACAAGCATGATCAATTAGTCCCCAATCTTTTTATTTTCCCAAGGGTAACAGGAGAAATTGGACCCCAAAAGTTGTCGTCCAATTTGTCCTGAGTACGCTGATACCTCATATGTGGGAGAAAACTACTGTATGGGCACACGTCGGGGCTCGGAAGGAAAGTAGTGACGTTTTGGAATGCAGACTTTGATGGAATGGTCTGCGAGTGTCTTGTTGCTTTTGGAGAGTGTGGTGAGCACTTTGAACCCCCAAGTGATTCACAGAAGTTTATAACGCCCGGGCGTGAAAATAAAAAAAATCATTTTTTTTCCACAAAAATGATATTTTTGCCCCCAATTTTTTATTTTCCTAAGGGTAACAGGAGAAATTGGACCCCAAAAGTTGTTTTGCAAATTTGTCCTAAGTTGGCTGATACCCCATATGTGGGGGTAAAACACTGTTTGGGCGCAAGGCAGAGCTTGGAAGGGAAGGAGCGCCATTTGACTTTTTCAACGCAGAATTGGCCAGAATTGAGATCCGACGCCATGTTGCATTTGGAGAGCACCTGATGTGCCCAAACAGTGGAAACCCCCAATTCTAACTCCAACCCTAACCCCAACACACCCCTAACCCTAATCTCAGCCCTAACCCTAGCCTTAACGGGAAGATGGAAATAAATACATTTTCTTTTAATTTTATTATTTTTCCCTAACTAAGGGGGTGATAATGGGGGGCTTGATTTACTTTTTATAGCGGGTTTTTATGTTTGGCAGCTGTCATACGCTAAAAGACGCTTTTTATTGTAAAAATAGTTTTTGCATCACCACATATTGAGAGCTATAATTTTTCTATATTTTGACCCACCGAGTCATGTGAAGTCTTATTTTTTGCGGGACGAGTTGACGTTTTTATTGGTATCATGTTCGGGCACGTGACATTTTTTGATCGCTTTTTATTCCAATTTTTGGGATGCAGAATGAACAAAACCCAGCGTTTCATGAATTTCTTTTGGGGGGGTGCGTTTACACCGTTCCGCGTGCGATAAAATTGATAAAGTGCTTTTATTCTTCGGGTCAGTATGGTTACAGCGATACCTCACTTAGGTAGTTTTTTTATGTTTTGGCGGTTTTATGCAATGAAAACTTTTATATAAAAAATAATTATTTTTGCATGGCTTTATTCTGCGAGCTATAATTTTATTTTTTCGCTAATGACGCTGTATGGTGGCTCGTTTTTTGCGGGACAAGATGATGTTTTCAGCGGTACCATGGATATTTATATGCGTCTTTTTTTGATCGCGCGTTATTGCACTTTTTGTTTGGCGGTATGATAAATCATTTTTTGCTTCGTGTTTTATTTTTATTTTTTAAGGGGTTCGCTAAAGGGGTTAATTAATGGGACAGTTTTATAGGGCAGGTCGTTACGGACGCGGTGATACCAAATATGTGTACTTCTATTGTTTTTTTATTTACAAAAAGTGAATTTATTGGAGAATATTTTTTTTTTCTTATTTAGCGATTTTTTTTAAAATTATTTTTACACTTTTTTTTTTTTTTTTTTTAACTTTATTAGGTTGTCCCAGGGGGGACATCACTGTCCTCTGACAGATCGCTGATCTGTCACATCACAGATCACTGTGACAGATCAGCGATCTGTCACAGGCATAGACGCAGACTTCCTCATGCCTGCGCTTTGCAATCCTCAGCTGTCAGCTTCAGCAAAGTTGGTTATCAGGAATTAAAGGGTCCCCATGCTGTTTTGTTTTTGTTTTTTTTGGGTTTTTTTAACAGGTCCCCCTACTTTTGACAACCAGCCTTGCTAAAGCTCACAGCTGGGGGCTGGTATTCTCAAGCTAATAAGGAGACATTGTTATAGGCCCCCTCAGCCTAAAAATAGCAGTCTGCAGCTGCCCAAAATAGGCGCATCTATTAGAAACCACGTATGGGGTATTAGCGTACTCAGGCCAAACTGGACAACGTTTGGGGTCCAATTTCTGCTGTTACCCCTGGGAAAATTAAAAATTGGGAACTAAAAGATCATTTTTGTGGGAAAAAATGTTTTATTTTCACAGCCAGGCGTTATAAACTTTAGTGAAACACTTGGGGGTTCAAAGTGCTCACCACATATCTAGATAAGTTCCTTAGGGGATGTAGTTTCCAAAATGGGGTCACCTGTGGGGGGGTTTCCACTGTTTAGGCACATCAGGGGCTCTCCAAACATGACATGACGCCTGCAGACCATTCCATCAAAGTCCGCATTCTAAAACATCACTACTTCCCTTCCGAGCCCCGACGTGTGCCCAAACAGTAGTTTTCTCCAACATATGGGGTATCAGCGTAATCAGAACAAATTGGACAGCAACTTTTGGGATCCAAATTCTCCTGTTACCCTTGGTGAAATTAAAAATTGGGGACTAAAAGATCATTTTTTGTGGGAAAAATGTGATTTTTTATTTTCACAGCCGGGCGTTATAAACTTTAGTAAAACACCTGTGGTTCAAAGTGCTCACCACACATCTAGATAAGTTCCTTGGAGGGGTCTAGTTTCCAAAATGGGGTCACATGTGGGGGGTTTCCACTGTTTAGCCACATCAGGGGTTCTCCAAACGCGACATGGCGTCCGATCTTAATTCCAGACAATTTTGCGTTGAAAAAGTAAAACGCCGCTCCTTCCATTCCGAGCTCTGCCATGCGCCCAAACAGTGGTTTACCCCCACATATAGGGTATGAGCATACTCAGGACAAATTGCACAACAACTTTTCGGGTCCAATTTCTCCTGTTACCCTTGGGAAAATAAAAAAAATTGGATCTGAAGTAAATTTTTTGTGAAAAAAGTAAAATATTCATTTTTTTTTAAAAACATTCCAAAAATTCCTGAGAAGCACCTGAAGGGTTAATAAACTTTTTGAATGTGGTTTTGAGCACCTTCAGAGGTGTCGTTTTTAGAATGCTGTCACTTTTGGTTATTTTCTAACATATAGACCCTTGAAAGTGACTTAAAATGTGATGTGGCCCCTAAAGAAAAATGATGTTGTGAAAATTAGAAATCACTGTTTAACTTTTAACCCTTATAACTTCCAAAGAAAAAAAATTTGGTTCCAAAATTGTGCTGATGTAAAGTAAACATGTGGGAAATAATACTTAAGTATTTTATGTGACATACTGTATCTCTATGATTTAAGGGCATGAAAATTCAAAGTTGGAAAATTGCAAAATTTTTGCCAAATTTCCATTTTTTTCCCACAAATAAAACACAAGTCATAGCAAAGAGACTTTACCACTATCATGAAGTACAATATGTCACGAGAAAACAATGTCAGAATCACCGGGATCCATGGAAGCGTTCCAGAGTTATTACCTCATAAAGGGACAGTGGCCATAATTGTAAATATTGACCTGGTCATTAACATGCAAAGCACCCTTGGGGGTAAAGGGGTTAAAGAAAAAATATATCCCGAATTAGCAGTTAACACACTGGCGCTAGTCCACTCAGAGAAAAAAAAAAAAAAAAAAAAAAAGTGCAGTAATCCCAGATGAAGCTGGTGATAAACAGGCTCTGTGCTGATGCCTGTTGAAAAAGCTATGCTGAGATATAAAGAAATACTCACTTTATGAAGAGTGATGTGAGGAGTATCTCGCTGTCAGAGAGGTTACTCGCTGTCAGAGAGGTTTATGAATCCATTATGTGAAAAAGCTGCTGGATAAATGATAAGATTAGTTCTAGGTTAACCTGTTTTTATGATTGCAAGCAACTAAGCTGGACTTATAGTACTCACTTGAGTTTGCCAGTCCAATAAAGGGTCCTGCTGTAAATACAACTGATGCCGAAGCGGCAGGATTTGAGGCACTTCAAATTTAAAGTTCTAATTATGAAAGAGGGATGTAATGGCTGAAATTAATATAAATAAAAACCAGAAAAATTGAGGCTGCTTGACTTGCAAATAAGAGCCACACTTACTGCGGTAAAACTGAAATACAGGGTCAAAATGGTTGTTCCAGATAAAAAGCGGCTGTAGCACAGGCACTGTGTAATAGGAAACACGTGAGTATGATCATATGCCCGCTGCTAGAAAGAAGTGCTGGAACCTGTGCACTTACTTGAGGTGGCTGGTGCTCAGTGAGGCAGGCTGGGTACTGGTGCTCAGCGATGGGGCTCCTGAGACTGAGTTGGTGCGTGGAGGACGCTGGTACCTCGTGCACTCCGGCCGGAAGCAGCGCTGAGGAGAGCGGCATGATGTGGGGGCGGAGATTATGTGACATCACGCTAGAGCTAGGACGGGTGCGCGAGAGAGGCACAAGACCGACGAGTTTCAAGGGAAAGCGTCCCTCTTCATCAGGGTTGTGCCGTTTGGAGTGTGCACCGTCCATATATAACAGCATTTGATCAGTTTAACGATCACCTGACCCAGATACCTAATTAGGCTCCTTAATTAATTGTGCCTCAATGACAGCTGAATGAATGCAGGACCCAGGAGTTTACCACTACCATGAAGGCATGAATGAAAACGAAAACACAGATTATACCTTCTTGATCCAAAAGATTTTTTGTGCATATAAAATATAACTTTTATTTAAATGGTAATAAAAACGTGTCTGTGTGCATAAAACCATGTTTAAATATTTTATGAGATTAAAATTGCATACCGGAGTATGTCATGTGCACACTTATGCACTAGAATTTTTTTTTTTTTATTTGCGCCTTGGTTAGCAAATTGCGATTGTCGTCGAAAATGCTTGGTCCCTAACTAAACCCCTTGGTTCGGGATCAGAGTTTTAGTGGGGAATTTTAAAAATATTTATATAAAACTGCGTAAAATAGCACTAAAAAAAATAAATAAAAAAATAAGTAAAAAGTTGAACTAAAAATCTTGAATTACAAAATAATTAGAAAATAATCTAAAATTAATAGCCCTGTATCGGCATGACGGGTCATGTAAAAAAATGCCCTCCCTCTCCCCCCCCTCCTTTTTCCCCTCCCCCTTTTTTTTACCAGTAATATCGGCATTTTTTTACATGACCTGTCATGCCGATACAGGGCTATTCATTTTAGATTATTTTCTAATTCAATATTTTTAGTTCAACGTTTTACTTTTTTTTTTTTTTTAGTGCTATTTTACGCAGTTTTATACAAATATTTTTAAAATTCCCCCCTAATACTCTGGTCCCGAACCAAGGGGTTTAGTTAGGGACCAAGCACTTTCAACGACAATTGCAATTTGCTAACCAAGGAGCAAAAAAAAAAAAATTCTAGTGCCAGAGTGCGCGAGGTACCAGCGTCCTCCACGCGCTAACTCAGTCTCAGCAGCCCCATCGCTGAGCACCAGTACCCAACCTGCCTCACTGAGCACCAGCCACCTCAAGTAAGTGCACAGGTTCCAGCACCTCTTTCTAGCAGCGGGCATATGATCATACTCACGTGTTTCCTATTACACAGTGCCTGTGCTAAAGCCGCTTTTTATCTGGAACAACCATTTTGACCCTGTATTTCAGTTTTACCGCAGTAAGTGTGGCTCTTATTTGCAAATCAAGCAGCCTCAATTTTTCTGGTTTTTATTTATATTAATTTCAGCCATTACATCCCTCTTTCATAATTAGAACTTTAAATTTGAAGTGCCTCAAATCCTGCCGCTTCGGCATCAGTTGTATTTACAGCAGGACCCTTTATTGGACTGGCAAACTCAAGTGAGTACTATAAGTCCAGCTTAGTTGCTTGCAATCATAAAAACAGGTTAACCTAGAACTAATCTTATATCATTTATCCAGCAGCTTTTTCACATAATGGATTCATAAACATCTCTGACAGCGCGAAACCTCTCTGACAGCGCGAAACCTCTCTGACAGCGAGAAACCTCTCTCACAGTGAGATACTCCTCACATCACTTTTCATAAAGTGAGTATTTATATCACAGCATAGTGCGGTGAATTTTCTTTATTTATCAAAAAATTTATCCCATGTGAATTTTTGAAATTGCGTTTTAAAATAAAATTTTAATTTAATGCAAAGTCTATCTACACATACTGTATAGTGATGAAGCATAATAAAAACTTTGATTTGATAAAAGTTACACCACTAGAACAAATATAAAATTCCTAAATAGAAAAAAGACCCTGAATGCTAAAGAATCATTTTTGATATTTAAATTGCAAAGTTTATTTCCGGATGGTCTGAACGACATTCTAGAACAAGTTTGATCATCAACGTTATAAATAAGTTTTATTCTGTGTCTTTGTATTTTCAATATATGTATAGAGAGCGCATTTGTCATGTATAGTAATACTTGTATACATTTTGCTCTTTAGGTAAAAACAAAAATAATATATAGGAAAATAGATGATTTATCTTTCAATCTTATTTACTAATTAGCAAAGATTTTTTTTTTTTCTGTTTTTAACAGAAGTGTATTTTTTGTGATACATTTTAGTTTTCAAATGGAAATTTAATTAGATTGACTTGTTTTCTACAAATAGGTTAGTAATTTTTTCTATATATTTTTCATGTTTTTTATATATGAAATAATATTGTAGAATTAATCATTCATCTTCCTCTTTTGTATCCCCTCCCTCTCACACTGGGAAAGGGCTATATAAAAAGGGTCAAATTCATTTTCTCCATACACCTGAAGAAGGTTGCAAACAGCTGAAACGCGTTGTGTATGTAGTTTTTTATTTGTTTTATATTAGTTTGAATAAAAATGTACCTACAAGCTACCTGAAGTTCTTGCACCTTGATTTCTCTTGGTGGCAAAGACAACGCCATTCCCTGGTCTTCAATTCGGGCATCCACGCTGTGGCATAATCCTGTTTCGGGGTCCAATCCCAACTCACCAGGTTGGCAGCAGTTTTTTTGCAAATACATCCATACTTCAATCGGTAGTTGTGCCTCTGTTTGGACAACCGCAAAAGGTGAGCAATGTTCTACAGATACTCACCTTCTCAATTGATTCAAATCTACTATGCTTAGATAGGGCCATGTATTTTGTTCTTTAGGACCTTTATCACTGTTAACAAATTCTTGATGCAAACAGAGCACAATCTGTTAAAAAGCTGAAGTTGAAAAGAGGATAGCTTCTATGAGTACAAATGGAGAATGATCCTAAACACACATCAAAATCCACAATAGATGACCTTAAAAGGCGCAATCTGAAGGTTTTACAATGGCCCTCCCTCACAGTCCCCTGATCTGAACATCATTGAAAATATATCTAAAGCTCAAAATTGCAGAGGATGGAAGACAGCCCAGGAATCTCACAGAACTGGAAGAATTCTCCAAGGAAGGATGGATGAAGATCCCTCCAAGAAGAATTGAAAGCCTTTTGGCTGGTTACAAAAAGTGCTTACAAGCCGTGCTACTTTCATTAGGGGGTGCTACTAGATACTATCCATGGAGGGTGTTAAACCTTTTGCACAGCCCATTTTCCTTTTTGTAATTTTTAAAATGTAAAAGATGAAAACAAAATATAAATATGTATATTTTTCCCCCTAAAATACAAAGGAAATGTGTCATGCTTAACTTTAGGCCTTTTAGAAATAATTTCATCTTCAACTTGCTTAACAGATCACAATAACAGTAACAAACCCATAGCATTATCCTCCTTCATCATCTGTACAGCAGGCACAATGCAGTCAGGGGGTAACGTCCTCCTGGAATCGCCAAACCCAGACTCCTCCAACAAACGCAGATAAAGTGAGACCTGTCACTGCACAGAACTTGTCTCCTCCAGAGTCCAGAGGTGATGGCTTTACACCACTCCATCCAATGCTCGGCATTGTGCTTGGTGATATACGGCTGCATGCAGCTGCTCGGCCATGAAGCTCACAGCGGTGGCGCAGTGTTTGTGCTGATGTTACTACCAGAGGAGGTCTGGACTCTGAAGTTATGTGGTCAGCAGAGCGTTGGTGACTTTTCTCCCCTCTACTCTTCAGCATTCAGCCCCCCACTCTGTCACATTACGGGGTCACCACTTCGTGGCTGAGTTGCTGTGATTCCTTCCATTTTTCCATAATATCATTTGCAGATGATGGGAAGATTTAGAAGGAAGAAAGGTCATAAAAGAACTTGTTACTCCGGGGTGTCCTATTACAGGACCGCGGTAGCATCAGTTAGCCTTTCTGTCACATGTTGGTAAGGGCAGACAGTATGGCGGGGGGGCGTAGGTCATACACTAAGGCGCGAGGGCGCAAAGTTATTTGTAGAATGGGACTGAAGGAAATACCCAAGTGTGTTCTCCATATAGTATATAACCTCTTTTTAATATAGTATATCATGTGACCTAGAGGTGAAATATACCAGATAATTTATCTACAGTGTAACAGTATACAATGTGACCCTCATATGCTATACACCATGCACCTTATGTAAGACCACTATATAGCATAAATCAACACATATAGTAATTGTACATGTGACTTTTTGCCAGACGTCACCTTTGTCCCCTTTACCTTACAGTCTTGTTTGATATCCGCATGTTTTCTCTTTTAGTCTCCAATTTTATGAATCTGTTGGCACTCACGGCTCTGGAGAAATGCAAGACAATGGGAAGAAGGAAATCTCTTATGGATCAGGTGCATACAGTACATGATGTGTACGGGTCAATGTTGCTCAGCCTCTGCTCACTGTGTGCTCCCTGTTCGGATCCCTATAAATAAGTGTCTGCTATTAATAAATATAATTTACTAATTAAAATTCCCCAAAATAGAATTTTTGTAATTGGACCTGATCTGTCTGGTTGGTTTTACTCTCTCTAACCACATTAGCCATCACTATTGGTATTTTTCCTATTCATTGGCCACAGAGCCGTCACAGACATACTTTGTCTTAGTTCATAGGAGCTGTGTACACATCCTGGAGGATTTCAATGTACGAACTTTATTTGACAAACTGGAAGATCAAAATCTTCACTTGACGTCTCAGCTAGGAAGACACCGGAACGAAACGCTGTCCTTCTACAAGGCCTTCATACACAGGATACAGGTGCTGAAGGTGAGCCCGTGGCCATCTCCGTGACTCAGATCTACTGTATGAAAGGCTCTGGTAATTGTTTTGGTTGGGTCATGTATATTGTTTTTTTTTCTTTCCTTTAACAGGAAATGTTACAGACCTTTGAGCTGGGGACCAATAAAAGTGTTGAGTGGAGGAAAATTCCACTGGAAGGTGAAGAGGAAAGTACAAGAGCCACCATGACTTCCCAACAGAGTCAGAGCTCGTCCCTGAGCATGAACCAGGGATATAACACCGAACCAACCCAAGGTGAGGCTCTCACATGTCCTGGAAAGCAATTATTTATGTTACTATATGCCTGCAATGAGGCCTCCTTAAAGGAGTTGGCACTACTTTGAGTTCCTTTCATGTGAACAAATTGCCATAGATGAGCTCTTTTTGTAATTACCTCACTTTTCTAAATACGTCTGTAACCTCAGATAAATCTTGACTTGATGTCTCGCTTACTTTTTGACTCAATCAGGGACACATTGAGCGCTATTTTCATAATTACCTGCTGTAGCATACTGTATTAATTTCAGGAGTTTTCATGCAAGAAGCGACCGCACTTATGAAAGTTGTAAAGGTCACATTGATGAAGATCTCCACTGAGCTACCAGCAAAGAAAAACATGTCTGCTAAGGAGCAGCACAACTACATGAAGGGTCATAATGGAGCCAGAGCAGCAAAACCCCTGGAGAACGACCAGGTTGGATCTCACGGTTAAAAGTTATGGGTGGATTTGGGGCATTTTAGTTTTACTTATGTGCATGTATTTTTGGCTAAGAAGCGTTTTTTTGCAAAAGGGTTTTATAAAGTTTTGTAGTGTGTGTTTTCTGTGACAGACCTCAGAATGAGTTAGCAGTGATCTTGTTCTCGGGTCTGTAACCCTTATCTCTACTCCTAAATCATCTTCTAAACTGATTTAAGACCACTTCTGCTTAACAACAGAAGATGAATAGGCATTACACCTAATGGTAACTCATTTCAGTCTGCTGTGTACAATGATAAACACGGGATGTAGAAATAGAATGCTCAAGAATTCACAAAAAAAAGACCCTAATGCGTCTAGTTCACTGCACAGGGTGTTTCGGGGTCTGAGACTCATACCTTCAATGGTTGTAAACTAATGGGATGTCCTAGGAATATGGTTTCACTTTATAAGGTGGGAACAAGCTAATGATGGGTTGGTTGCTGACAGTTTTCACAGTTTTTGATATTTTATGGTTTTATGTCTGTAATTTCTAACATATGAAATATGATTGGAATGTGAATTATTCAATTAGCGGAATTATGCTACTAACTCTACAACGAGGGACACAATACCCGAATTCTGAATATTTTCTTACTTTACTTTAGACTTCGGCCAATAAGATCGCTTATGAAGGTCTGATGAACGGCAACATACCGATGCTTTCTTCTGTGGGTGCGTCATATCCAGTGATACATTAGAATAGTTAGGACCATTCTGTAAGATTTGTTTGGACCTGGATATTTAGATTTTACTTTTACTTTCCTAGGGTCGCAGTTACACCCACAGCTCTTTATGACGGCGTTGTACAGAGAAGAAAACCTTAAGAAACTTATCACTGCTAGCCCTCTATCTAGGACTTTGGAAGAAATCAAACAAGCACTTAATAAACAGATGCATGGTACTGATTGGTGACTGATGTGTGACAAATGATGGGCGACGTCTGCTCTAAAGTCTTCATAAAACTTGTTACTATAGCTTCTGTCACATTTTCAAAAAAACAAATAGTCTCTTCTTCATTCTATGATATGAAATAGACTGACCATTCACATTTATTGCAATTTGAGTTTGCTTTTTCTTAAACAAGGCATCAAATCCCACAGACACAAATAGATTCTCTAATATGTCTTGTGCTTCATAATTTGCCATTTGCTCTTTAGCAGTGGGCAGTTCTTCTTTATCATCATTCCGACAGCACTAAAGGTGCCGGATCCATCATTCCATCATTTCCCAGCTTGCATTGCGCCAGCCACTGTCCAGTGGTTTCCTTGCTCTGAACTGAACGCTCACCTCTCTTCTTCAGAGTGAAAGCTGCAAGAAATATATATATTTTTTT
Source organism: Dendrobates tinctorius (assembly GCF_039654945.1). Classification (NCBI taxonomy): domain Eukaryota; kingdom Metazoa; phylum Chordata; class Amphibia; order Anura; family Dendrobatidae; genus Dendrobates; species Dendrobates tinctorius. The sequence continues at coordinate 7,069,352 of NW_027361754.1, forward strand.
TACATGAAAAGAGATGAAAAATCACCAAAAATTCTTAAAAATGTATATTTACTAAAAACGTGATAATATAAAAAAGTAATTTTCTGATGACACATTCTCTTTAAGTCAACAATAACCACGTTTATTGCCACAACTCAATTACTCTCGCTTCCACTTTTATTTTTTAGAGAAACAGAAAAGCTTTGAGCCCGTCACCATCGGTAGCCTTGTCCCCATGGACATGAGCCGGCTCTCCCCCCGTCAGTCAGTTGTGTTCCGGTTTGGCTCCGCTTTCCTCCATCTTGTATGTCATGGCTGCTCCCAGTTTCCTTTGCTTCTCCTGATAGCTCAGACAGTCCCCAGAATCCAGAGTCCTGGGCAGCTGATGGGGGATCTGCATCTCGGAGATTACTATTATGATGCAGAAAATAAAGCTTTGTTTGTGCCGTACCCGAGCCTGGACCATGTCGGGGAGCTGGCAGCAATCATTGTGCATGCAGTGGCACAGATCGCTACAGGTGAGCAACAGAGTCTAAAGCCTGTAGAACAATGAGGTAGATATTATAATGTGAATACAATGTGTAACTTATTATTAGTCACTTTTTATCATAGTGGCTGATGCTTTGCTCTCTTGCTTTTTAGGACTGCATCAGACCCCAATTAAGAATGAATACATACAGTGCATCAATGGAGCCGTCAGGGCAATATCACACGCTTTCTTTCATTCCTGGGGTGCAGAGAGGCCAGGGATGCTCACAGTAAGTGCTGTCAGTACACCCCAGAAGCTCTGTGTCTATGGTGATTGATGAGGAATGCATATATTTGCAGACATCTAGTTATCGTCATACATGTGATAATGGTGTCGTCACTTACATATTTCTGGAGCTACGAACCTGCCACTGACGTATTACTGCTGAAATGGCTCCTCAGGGAAGACCTTCCAAATAACTAATATTCATGATAAAAGGGATTATTGGCTTCAGAAAAACCCTTGTGCTCCCGGTATAGCATGTTTTAAAAACACAAGCTGCTCTTTTCTCACCTTCCCTCAGGTCTCATGCTGCGTCTTCACCACTGCTCCCAGTACCTGATATTGTCTACAGCACTGATATAACATTGAAAATGTTGCAGTCAATAACTGAGATCAGCGGCTTGTGCCGTCAACTTGTGCAGGGCTGCTGAACTCATGGCGTCAGTGCTGCAAACTATTACAGACACAGGGCGCTGCGGTGCTGAAACAGGGGAGAGCAGGTAAAACACAGGATTTTTTTTTTTATAAAAAATTTCAACTGGAAGGAAAAGAATTTTTATGCAGCTGGAAAACCCATTTACAGTCCTGCTCATCGTTATTGGCACCCATGAAGTTTAAGGACATAATGTGGAATATCTCCTGAAAAAAAAAGAATCAAGTGAAACAGTATTTTTTTGCATAGAGCACTTGTGTTACATACAAAAGAGCAAATGATAAACAATTATTTAAAACAAAAACAATGGAAAAACCTGGTATTAGCACACTTTACATTAAATGAGTATGGAAACACATTGTGACTCGCCTGCGGTAAATCACAAATGAGAATCACCTGTGATTAATTGGCAGTGCCCAGGTGACATGAATTAGCCATAAAATGTCCTACCCAGTGTAAGAAAACTTGATTTGAGTCGAAGATCATGGATCCTACAGCAAGAAGATGACCCAAAGCACACATCCAAAAGTACACAGAAAATGTTGAAAAGAAAAAATGGCCTGTTTTAAAATGGCCAGCAATGAGTCCTGACCTCAATCTCATTGAAAATATTTGGGGTGAGCTGAAATCTGCCTTTGGGAAAAAGAACCCGGCAAACATACAAGAGCTTGAACAAACTGCAAAGGAAGACTGGGAGAAAATACCAGAAGTGCAAGAAGCTTATAGATGGCTACAAAAAATGGTTGGAGGCTGTTATCAATGCCAAAGGGTGTGCAAATACGTGTTAATTAGGGGTCCATTTATTGCTGCACATGCTGTTTATTCTGTTTCTTCTTTGAAATTGCAACATGTATATTGAAAACAATGTTTTATTGTTGTATTACTTTGGACCAGTAATTAAAAAAGTCCTGAGAATATAACTTTGGTAAATTTCCATTTATTTATGAAGATATTGTAAAATCCCTGAAAAAAATGAAGTGGTTCCCATAATGGTGAGCAGGACATTAAGTTAAAGGGAATCTGTCACCCTTTTTTTCGACTAGGAGCTGCCGCCACTGACATCAACGGCTTATCCACAGCATTCTGTAATTCTGTAGATAAACCCCCGATGTAACCTGAAAGATAAGAAAAAAGAGTTAGATTATACTCACTGGGGGGCGGTCCGGTCTTGGTCAGATGGTTATTGCGGTCTGGCGCCTCCCATCTTCTAACGGTGACGTCCTCTTCTTTCCTTCCTGTCGTGGCTCAGGCGCACTGCTCTGCCCTGTTGAGGGAAGAGCAGAATACTGCAGTGCGCAGGCGCCGGACCTCTCCCGGCGCCTGCGCACTGCAGGACTCTGCTCTGCCCTCAACAGGGCAGAGCAGTGCGCCTGCGCAGGAGCCGCGACGGGAAGAAAAGAAGAGGACGGCATCGTATGAAGATGGGAGTAGCCGGACCGGATGGCGACACCCATCAGACCGGACCGAACGCTGGGGTGCATATAATCTAACTCTTTTTTCTTATCTTTCAGGTTACATTGGGGGCTTATCTACAGCATTACAGAATGCTGTAGATAAGCCCCTGATGGCGGTGGTGGCAGCTCATAGTAAAAAAAAAAAAAGGGTGACAGATTCCCTTTAAAGGTAGGTAGGAAAAAAACTTTTTTCTGCCAAGGCTCCTAGTGGCCAGACGTGTATCCACAGTCTTGCGTCTGCAATGTATTCAAGAAGGATTTTATTGTAAGTACTAAAATTCATCTATTAGTTTCATTTTCTGTGTTTTTGATATTCTCCTTTCAGGGTGTTGGAGAAGCAAATCTTGACATGAAAACCGCAATCCGAGACCTTCTGATGATACACAAATTACCAGATCAATACCAGATGCAGAGAAGGTAGGGACCACATTCTGTCGATGTGAAGCCCATCTCCATTAAAGGGGTTGTCATCACTGCACAGCCTTTTCTTAACTTTAAGTGCCGTACATATCCTAAAGAAAACCATATGCTTATGGTGCTTCCATATACTTACACAGAAAACCATATGCTTCTAGGACTGGCACCATTCCTCCTGTTTTTAAGGAGATTACGAGACATTGTAATGTCACCTGAACACCGCAGCAAATCACCAACGTCTGATCGTCTGCAGCACTCACAGTTCCATCTGATGGAAGTATGAAGGCTGCATCAGGCAAAAAAGCAACATCTCAGGAGGGTTTTTTTATGTTATGTGAGTCACTTAAGTTTAATTGCTGAGCTTGTGCTCATACACAGCCAATCCAAACAAGCAGAGCTGAAGTGTAAATTATTGAGGTAGACAACAGCAGTCTGAGCCTCTGATAAGACTGGAGATGGATTCTCAGTTTGCACCATATATTAATGGAGATAACATCTTAAGGCCCCGTCACACATAGCGATCTCGCTAGCGAGATCGCTGCTGAGTCACAAGTTTTGTGACACAACAGCGATCTCACCAGCGAGATCGCTGTGTGTGACAGCGATCAGCGACCGGCCCACCTGCCGGTATCACTGACCGCTGCAGGGAAGGCCAGAACTTTTTTTTTTGTCGCTGGTCTCCCGCTGGCCACCACGCATCGCTGTGTGTGACAGGCAGGAGACCAGCGATCAGCGCTAAAATAATAAAAAAAAAAAAAAAAAAAAAAAATATTACTATTCTCACCTTCTGACGTCCTGCGCAGCATTCCCGCCTCTCTCCACGCTCCGGTCCCAGTGATCCTTTGCAAGAATGACCGCAAGACTTCGCGATCCAGCGAGAACGGACGTCATCGCGGTAATTCTCGCAAAGAATTACTGGGACTGGAGCGTGGAGAGAGGCGGGAATGCTGCGCGGGACGTCAGAAGGTAAGAATAACAATATTTTTTATTTTAATTCTATTTTTGACATGAATCAGCGCTGAACACAGCAATGCCACATGCGCGGCGTCGCTGTGCTAATCGCTGGTGAAGCTGTCTGTGTGACAGCTCACCAGTGATCACATAGCGATTCACCAGCGATCCTGACATGTTGATATCGTTGTCGGGATCGCTGGTAAGTCGCTTAGTGTGACGGGGCCTTTAGCTTGAGTTGCCAATCTGAGCTGTGCAAATAAAGCAGGACACACACACACACACAAAAAAAACCCATCAGCATTGATTTAAAGGCCTCTTGATGGCACTGATCATTAGATGTCTATCTGGGGTCAGACTTGTGAGAAACTCGCACGAGTTTCGCACCTCAATGCCCGGCACTGCTGCCGGCACTCGGGACCGGAGTGTGCAGCTGCATGTATTTCTATGCAGCCACACACTCCGGTCCCAAGTGCCGGTGGAAGTGCCGGGTATTGAGGTGCGAGACTCGTGCGAGTTTCTCGCAAGTCTGACCCCGGCCTATGTGAGATACTCTCCACCTCCATGGGGTAACGGTTATGGCTGCCCCCACTCATTACTCACCGTCAAAATATTTCAGCTACATGTAACTACTCCCATCACCTGCAATGTCATTTCCTTCTACACCTTTTCTTTTATCAGCTGTGAATTTTACAGCAAGTTTAGAAACCAGAGAATCATGGAGAATGTGTTTGTGAAGAATTCTGGCCACCTTCGAGAAAATGCTAAAGAGGACTGTTCAGAGCAGACGGCCACAAAGGTGAGCCATTAATGTCCATTACATCCTGTATAGCGCATATACCACTATGAGGGACACAGTGGTAAACAATGTGGGATGAAGTGATGCATTAGCGACAGTGGGAGTGTCAGTCATGTCGGTGTTTGCCATAAGGGCCCATAGCCACATGCACCAGCCCTCGGGTCACCAGGTAGTCTTGTACTGTATCGTCCTATTCACAATGCAGGTTCCTCCTGTAAAATAAAGTATATGTCCTCACCATTGATATTTGTATTGTGCGTCAGGAGGCGGCGATAGATGCTCTCAATGAAGAATTCCTCCAGCTTGTAACAGAAGCAATGGAAAACCAGAGAGAGTCCAGAGCTCTGAGCGTCCGGACAGAGAGTGATCCATCTGTGGTAAGTTTTGCTGACTGTCACATGGTGCCGTAATTGATGCAGGCATTGAACAAGCAGGGAATGTTGGGAGATTTTAGCTCTGAAGCCTGCAGAATTGTGACTATAGATCTGGAGTATAAAACACATGACCATACATCTGCGATGTCAGATGAACAGTCATTCAGCCATCAGCAGTATCTCCTCACCTCTTCATACGCATGAATGCTCTACTGATTATTTGTGTGATTTCAATGTGGAGAGAGGAGAAAGCCGCTGCCAGATGCCTGGTGGTTACTGATCTACCAGAGAACTAAAGGCTCACATCTATAAATTCCTATAGACCGACCTTGATCTCGACCAACATCATCCAGCGGGGGGAGTGATATACTGTACATTAGATTACATTAGATATCGGCATGTTTGACCGATTTTGATCTGAAGTCAATGGGGGCTTTTGGGTTAAAATAAGTATTGCAATGTATATTACTATTTATTTAACTTGTACATTATTTTTTGTGCCACTTCTGCCCTTTGGAGGTCCAGTAGGGACATCGTTGAGTTTGGGGTGCTGTGAGCAATGCTCAGTTTTTGCTACATTTGGGTACATAAGGGATAGATCAGGAGGCTGCCATGTCACTTCCATCACTGCTCTTTTTGTCACCTCTTTGTTGCACTCTACTTTACCTAAACACACAGAAATGCTCATTGCAATGTGCACCATCCTCAGAAACCCGCTCTCCCCTCGTTGTCTTAGAAAGTTGCTAAACTTTTCATAGTTAATTAAGATCTCTGCATCTAGGGAAGGGAAACTTTATTATTTACGGTACTTCCAGAGGCTGAAAACTCGAGCTTGACCTGTGCATACAACATATCGCAAACTGTGCTGACTCCAGCCTCTTATTAAAGTCGGGCTGGGCACTATATACAACTGGACAGTAGTGATTGTTGTCTGCAGCTTCTACAAGTTTTCCACAAGGTCATAACTCTTTTCATCTGTGCTGGAAAACAGCCAAAAGGATCTTTTATTATAGCAACTTCAGGTTTTACTGAGTCATAATCATCCTCCGTGTCCTGTGTACTGAACGTCCCAAAGAAGAACGGTAAACAGCGCAATGTCCCCAATGTTCTGCACCGTGATGACCGATTGGAACTTCCATACAAACAAGATTTAATATGTAGATTGGAAACCAATAAAAGCTGTACAGACGGTCAGAAACAAATTGGGTCATGAAAATACATGTGTAAAGTAATCGATCCTTTGTTCTTGGTATCTGTCATGATCAGAGCAAAACTCAAAATAGTTTGATGACTATTGAACCTTGTATGTGCTGGATTATCAGAAATTCTGGATTATACGATGGTTATAAAACAGTATATACAGAGATTCAGTCCCACGCTATACGTCTTCCTGCAGAACAGAATAATGTAGACTCGCCTTTTTACTCATTATTAATGAATGTTGTCTGTTCAATTTAAAAAATCTTGTAAAATGCTCAAATTATACTAAAAAATAAAAGTAGAGCTAGTTCCCTCACCGGCCCCCACTGCTTCCGATACCACACCAGTCTTTACCTTCTGCAGTGATCATGTCCCAACTTGAGAGCATGTGACTGCGGCAACCAATCACTGTCAGGGCGTTTGCTGGTGGAATTACAATTTTGATTTAAGTTCAGGCCGCTAAACAAGTGTGATCGACAATATTGAAGTCACTCAACGCTTGTTACCTGGCCTTTTTAGCGTAGGTGCACACGTTCAGTAATTAGCAGTGCTTTGGACACAGTACATGTCTGCTGTATCTAAAGCGCTGTCGGCTATTGAACACAGGTGAATCCACAAGATAAATAGACATGCTGCGGTCTGGAGAGATGCGCCATGTCAGTCTCCATGGGTGAGCCACGGGCATCTGTGCACGCATAGTGCACACGGGATTTCTTAAAATCCCATCCACTATGCTGTAACATCTGGATGCTGCACAAGTACACAGTGTCCAACCCGCATTGTTTACTGACCGTGTGCACCTACCCTTACTCTAGCTGAAGAAGAATGATACGTACAGATAGTCGTCGATACAGTATAATGAAGGTCCCATATAATACATATAGTAGAATGCACTCCCCATGGGCCTTGATAGAGTATAATGCAGCCCCGCACACACAGTATAATGCAGGCCCCACCCCCACACAGTATAATTCAGACCCCCACAAACACACAGACCTAGTATAAGGCAGCCATCTTCACACACAGTATAATGCAGCCTCCCCACACACAGTACAATGCAGCTCCACACACACACTGTATAATGCAGTGTCTTCAGAGTATAATGCAGCATCCTCAGAGAATAATTCAGCCCCCTAAGAGTATAATGCAGCCACACACACACACCGTATAATGCAACCCTCCTAGAGTATAAAGCAGCCCCCTCAGAGTATAAAGCAGGCCTACACACAGTATAATGCAGCCCCCCCACACACATAGTATAGAACAGCCCCCACACACAACACAGTATAGTGCAGTCCCACGCACACAGTATCGTGCAGCAGACACACACACACAATACTTACCTCTCCTCTTTTCCATTGTGCTCTGGTTTCTGCAGTTTGTCTCAGCATCTCATCAGCTCCACTGCTGGCACACGCTGTGTCAGATGCAGAGGGGGAGTGATGGAAGAAGGATTGTCACATGACGCTCTCTCCTCCACCACTGCTTTCAACTGTATCAGCACCTTTGATGCCAATAAGTTGAATGCGTGATGCGGGGCGATGCTGAGCCCCTCTTACTTAGAGGCCCCATAGCAGCTGCATAGTATGTCATTATTAGTGTCTCACCACTGGCTGGGGGCCACTGGAGGAGTGGGAGCCCTAGGCAGCTGCCTGATCTACCTGCCCCTATCGCCGGCCCTGATCATCCATACAGGCTCCCCGGCATCGCGCTCCTGCGCAGGCGTACTTTTCTGGGCTCTCTGACCTTTCCCGGCACCTGCACACTGCAGGACTTTGCTCTGCCCTGAATAGGGCAGTGAAGTACGCCTGCACAGGAGCGAGATGCCAAGCAGACTTTGTGGATGATACAGGGTCGTGTCATCCACACGAAGCATGCAGGAGGGCGCCATTGAAAACAGATGGGAGGAGTCAGACCAAGAAGAGCAACACCCATCAGAATGGACTGCCCCGCAGGTGAGTATATTAAAACTTATTTTTCAGTCCTTCCAGGTCAGGTTGGGGTCCTATATACAGCATTATAGAATGCTGTATATAAGCCCTGAAAGGCGGTGGCCGTAACTTATATTGGCCAAAACTGATGACAGGTACTCTTTTAAGTATATTTTCTGTGAATTTTTGGAGCTTTCCAGAGAATAATACAGTATATCTGGCTGCAATTGTGCAGCCAGGCTCTGATTCATGCTGTGACAAAGAGCGACAGTTAGAATTTTAGAAAAGGGATGGAAAAAGCGCAATTTAATAGATCGAAATTTATTAATAAGCAATTAGAAATTCATCTATTTTGTGCTGTTAAATGTTCATTTACTGTCTGTTATTTTGGAATCTTGACATCACGTGTCATTTGAATGTTTTGCTCCTTTTTGTTGATTCTGGTATGTACTTAAGGAATGTAAGGCTGTGTGCACACGATGCAGATTTGCAGCGGTTCCGCAGCGGATTTTACCGCGCAGAAACGTTGCATATCCGCATTGTGATGTACAGTAGCCTTAAAATCAATGTAAAAAAAAAACCGCTGTGCAGACGCTGCGGATTTTTCCACGCGGTTTTCCCGCGGTACAGAATCCGCAGCATGTTACTTCTTTTGTGCGGTTTTCCATCTCCCCTGTCACCAAATCCGCAGGGGGAAAACCGCACAAAAACCGTCATTTGACCTGCGGATTTCTTCCATTCTGCACGGAAAAATCCGCAGGGCCAAAAAGTACGTCTGCACTCAGCCTCAGTGTATTGCTTCTTTATGTTTTGTGTGGCATTTCTTGAGGAAGGGGTCATTGAGACCCTGAAACGTGTTGAATAAACCACCATTACCATTCCACTATTTCTGGAACTTTAATCCACACTCTTTGTGCACAAAGAACGACAGTTAGCATTCGAAACGCGTCACTTTTTCCTTCTTCCAACATATGCCTCTTTTCATCATCATTATTTTAATTTTTTCTAATAAAATCTGAAGATTTAATCCATCCCAGGAGCTGCAACGAGCAATTCTTCAATTTTCTCTGATTCATGCTGCTTGTGGTATGGCCTGCACAAATCGGATGACATGTTCCCTTGAATGAAGCACGGTTGCAAATATTATTTTTATCCCCCAACTGCATACATTTAAGAGCACAAAAATCTTTAAAGAAATGTTATATAAAATAGTATATAAATTATACTTGTCTGTGTGATATGATATACGATAAATGTGTTTGGCTGTGTTTACAATTCCATGATGAGTCCCACTAATTGCTTCCATATAATAAACTGTATTACAACCAGTCATCAACAAGGATACGCTGCAGCCATCAGTCTCCTTTTTGTCCTATTGTGTCCCATGATGTATCTCCACTGGAAAAATATTTCTCAGAGACAGGTGACCGATCACTCACACGTTTAGAAGCACAATTAGGATTATAGAAATGACTTTTGCAGTTAGTTCTTCCCTTTTTGACACTGCAGAAACTTATGGAGATTTGTTTTGTAGTTTAATAGGATAGTGGAGAAGAAGGACCTTGCGGTACTGCTGGAAATACAGAGGCGGCATATGTCCGAGAAGATCAGCGCTGCAGAACGTGAGCTGCTTTTCCTGCATCCACCTGACTCTTCGGATTTACACACGTCCGGTTCCAACCAGGATGAGTGACTTTTTTATGGTGTAGATACATATGAAGCATAGATGCGGCCACAAGTTTTGTGCTTAAAGGAATTTGCAGAAAATAACATTTAACCTTTGGGTATGTTCACATTTTTGTTGTGATTTTTTTTTTTTCCAGCAGTAAAAATGCACACAATGAGCAGAAAAATAAAGTAAAACTTCCATGTTAAAATGTGTTTTTGATGCAGTTTTTGTTTTTCTATTATTTCTTTTGTTGCTCACCCTCATTTATTTCAATTTGGAAAACCCAGTAAAATGCAGTAATTTTTTTTAATATCTCGCAGGACAAAAAATCACAGAAAAAAAATTCAACTTCTGATTGTGTTTTCATAAATCAAATTTATCTAATTTTGCTGCAACTGTAAAAGGCTACATTTTTCCATCTTAAAAGAATGGGTAGAAAAAAGCTATGGATTTTCTGCAGTGAATTCACATCTTTTCTGCTTTAAAAACTGCGTGCGTTAGTCATAGATTTTGTTGGCGATTTTGTTGAGAATTATACCCTTGCAAAGGTGAAGACTGCAATGGACTCTGCACAACGAATTAACAGGCCAAAGATTTTAAAGTCTGCATTATTGATCAATTTACACACAGAAAATTTGTACAATGTATAGATGATATTTGTAATATTTTATTCAATAACGTGGCCAGTGTTGTGGGTACCCTTCTGATTTTTCACACACAAATATGCAAGGAAAATTCTCACCAATTATAAACCGTGAGCATTCTCTCTTAATTTAAGAAAGGTTTTGATTGCCTGCCATTTTGAATACCTTCTCATAGCTGGAAGTTTGCTACAGTTGTATCCAGTCTAGACAATCCTATGGACTCATGCTGATACATTTTCCTTGTACTGATACAAAGTAGCAAGTTATTCAAGCTGGCAAAATAAATGTTTACTTTGTGCATCGTTCACATCTGCGCTGTTATTTCTGCTTTACTAAACAGAACATTTTGGAAAATGAAAATACCAGAAGTGCTGGAGAATCAAAGGCTCCTGATAAATCCCATTGATAAGTTAGGGTTTGCTAGTTTTGCGCTCTGTTGGCAGTTTGTTTCCTCTCATTTTATTAGTAGAGCTGTGAATAGTAATAACAATGGTGATTTATTATCATGTATAATACAGGGGATGGAAAAGGAATTTTTCACGAGTGTTTGGCTGCGCTGCTGGACATAGAGCGATCCTCAAGTGTAGTAATATTTCAGTAAAATAGGGTTTTATTTGTCAAAGCGTTTTGTCTGAAAAAGGAGACGGTTTGTCTCTGAAACACGTCGACAAATTAGACACTATTTTACTGATATATCAGTACCCTTCAGAATCGTTCTATGGCCAGCAACGCAGCCACCCACCTGGCAAAAAGGAGATTTTTGTGTACTCACCGTAAAATCTCTTTCTCTTAGCCTTTAATTGAGGGACCCAGAACCGTGGGTGTTATGCTGCTGTCCACTAGGAGGCGACACTATGCATAATCTGAAAAAGATTAACTTTGGCTCCTCCTCTGCAGTATACACCCCTGGACGGCGTCAGCCTTCTCCAGTTTTGTGCAAAAGCATTAGGAGGAATATACCAGAAACATAACCATGCCTGTAAAAAAGGCTACTATAAACAGGCTCAAACAACAATATGAGAACCCAACCATAACAACGGCCCGCAAGGGCAACAAGGTGGGAGCTGTGTCCCCCAATTAAAGGCTAAGAGAAAGAGATTTTACGGTGAGTACACAAAAATCTCCTTTACTCTGTCGCCTTATTGGGGGACACAGAACCATGGGACGTCCTAAAGCAGTCCCTGGGTGGGAAGCAGTGGACGAATATTGTGCTGACAGTCCCCTAGACTTGGGGTACTGCTGCCTTCAGGACCCGTCTACCCAGGCTCGCATCCGCTGAGGCCTGGGTATGCACTCTGTAGTGTTTTGTAAATGTGTGCAGGCTAGTCCAAGTGGCTGCCTTACACACTTGATGGGCTGAGGCTTGATGCCGAATGGCCCAAGAGGCCCCTACCGCCCGCGTAGAGTGTGCCGTGATACCGGCCGGAAGGGGAGAATTGTTGAGGCGGTAAGCCTCTTGAATGGTGGACTTGATCCACCTAGCAAGGGTGGCTTTGGAAGCTGGTAGGCCCTTGCGAACGCCTTCTGGAAGAAGGAAAAGTGAATCAGACTTCCGGAAGGGAGCAGTCCTAGACATGTAAATACGCAATGCCCTGACAATGCCTTCTCTACCCTATGAACGGGAGCCGGGCAAAGAGACGGTAGTGATATTTCCTCATTGAGATGGAAGCTGGACACGACCTTCGGAAGGAAGGATTGTACTGTACGGAGAACCACCTTGTCCTGATGAAAAACCAGGAAGGGTTGTCTGCAGGAAAGAGCTGAAAGTTCAGACACCCTGCGTAGCGAGGTGATTGCCACCAGGAAAACCACTTTCTGTGATAGAAAGCGGAGTGAGACCACCCTAAGGGGTTCAAAAGGAGGTGACTGTAGTGCTGTCAAGACCAGGTTGAGGTCCCACGTCTCCAATGGACGTTTGTAGGGGGGAACCAATCGGGAAACCCCTTGGAGAAAAGTCTTCACTTGCGGCTTGTTAGCAATACGCCTCTGAAAGAGCACTGAAAGCGCTGACATCTGGCTCTTCAGCGAGCCCAGGGATAGCCCGGCGTCCAGGCCTGACTGAAGGAAACCGAGGACCTTTGGAAGAGAATAGGGAAGTGGAATCTGCCCACGAGAGTCGCACCATGTGAAGAAAAGCTTCCAGGTACGATAGTAAATCCTGTCTGAAGTTGGCTTTCGAGCCCTGATCATGGTTTTAACAACGTCTGGTGAAAAACCTGCTTGGGTCAAAACCCAGGTCTCAATGGCCACGCCGTCAACTTGAGAGCCCCTGAGTTCTGGTGGAAGAACGGGCCTTGTGACAGGAGGTCGGGACGTGTGGGGAGACGCCAGGGAGCGTCTGCTGTGAGTTGCACGACGTCGGCGTACCATGTACGCCTGGGCCAGTCTGGAGCGATCAGAATGGTGGGAACACCCTCTTGTTTGATCTTCCTCAGGACTCTGGAGATCAGGGGGAGGGGTGGAAAAATGTACAGAAGCTGGAACTGGGACCAGTCCTAAACCAGGGCATCTGCTCCGAGCGACCGCGGATCGCGCATCCTGGCCATGAAATTGGGAACCTTGGCATTGAGATGGGATGCCATCAGATCCACGTCCGGGGTCCCCCAAAGATGACAGATCTGACAGAAGACTTCGGGATGGAGAGACCATTCCCCCGAGTCCATTCCTTGTCGGCTGAGATAGTCGGCTTCCCAGTTGTCCACACCCGGAATGTGGACCGCGGAGAGCACCGACCTTGCAGCCTCCGCCCATTGTAGGATACGCGTTACTTCGGTCATCGCCTGGATGCTGCGGGTGCCGCCTTGATGGTTCACGTATGCCACTGCCGTAGCATTGTCCGACTGTACTCTGATATGAGAGTCTGCCAGCAAGTGATGGAAGGCTTTCAACGCCAGAAAGATGGCCTGAATTTCCAGGATGTTGATGGGCATGGTCGATTCCCTTGGTGACCACCTGCCTTGCGCTCTGTGATGTAGGTGCACCGCGCCACAACCCATAAGGCTTGCGTCGGTGGTCAAAACCTTCCATTGACCGGAGAGAAAGGATTTTCCTTGCAAGCGAGGTTGGCTTGAGGCTTGAGCCGCCAGTGCAGGGACCTCCTGGTGTTGGCTGATAACCGGAACTCCCTGTCGAGGGAGAACGGATTCCTGTCCCAGGACTTGAGGATGGCCAGTTGAAGGGGTCTGAGGTGAAACTGGGCAAATGGTACCGCCTCCATTGCTGCTGCCATCCTGCCAAGTACTCTCATGGCATACCGGAGAGATCTGGGGGACTTGCGGAGGAGTGTGTGAACTCCCAGACGGAGAGCCAGTGCCCTTGTCCCTGGGGAGGATCACCAAACCCTTGGAGGTGTCGAATAGCATCCCCAGGAAGGTCAGAGACTGACTCGGGGTAGTCGAGGACTTCCGTAGATTGATTAACCATCCCAGGCGCGTCAGAGTGTCGATCGTGATCGAGACGTTGACCTCGCAGTCCTTGAGGGTGGGGGCCTTGATGAGAAGGTCGTCCAGGTATGGAACGACTACTATGCCTCTGGAGTGCAGAACGTCCATGGTAGCTGCCATGACCTTTGTAAATGTTCTGGGAGCCGTGGCGAGACCGAACGGGAGGGCCACAAACTGGTAATGGTCTTGGTTGATTGCGAATCAGAGAAACCTCTGATGGGCGGGAGCAATCGGTATATGCAGGTATGCGTCCTGTATGTCTATGGAGGCAAGATATTCTCCTTTTTCCATAGACGCAACGTTTGACCAGAGGGATTCCATGCGGAAGTGACGAACTCGAACGTACTTGTTGAGTTGCTTGAGGTCTAGTATGGGTCGGACGCTGCCTCCCTTCTTGGGCACCACGAACAGGTTGGAGTAGAACCCTCGGAAGAGCTCTTCTGCTGGGACTGGCACTATGACTCCTGCTCGCAGGAGGGAAGAAACCGCTTGACGGAAGGCCTGAGCTTTGAGCGGGGATTTTGGAGGGACAGAGGGAAAAAACCTGTGCGGTGGGCTGGTAGTAAACTCGATTTTGTATCCTGAAGACACTATTTCCATGACCCACTTGTCTTCTGTAATAGGCAGCCAGACCTGCTGAAAGAGTAGCAGTCGTCCGTCTACAAGTGGGGTGTCTTCCAGAGGGCATGAGTCAGGATGAGGGAAAAGTCTGAGGTTTTCCTCCATTAGGTTTTGCCTGGCTTGCCTTTGATTGCCAGTTCCTGTCCGGCCTCTGTGCCGCACGTGTGTTTTCCCTGCGGGGGGATCGATTACGGTTTTGTGCTGGGCGTGAGACGGACCAGCCTGAAGAATTCCGAAAGGATCGGAAATTAGATTGATTACGCCTTTTAAATGTGCGTTTTGGTCTTAGTTGAGGGAGGGAAGTACTTTTGCCCCCGGTAGCATTGGATATCATTGTATCCAGCTTTTCACCAAAAAGACGGCCACTGAAGTACGGGAGATTTGTTAGGGACTTTTTTGAGGCCGCATCCGCTTTCCATTCTCTTAGACAGAGAATACGCCGGATTGTGATGGCGTTTGATGCTATTCCCGCTATTCCTCTTGCAGAGTCCAACGCTGCATGGACCATGTAATCTGCCACCACTGCAATTTGCACCGCCTGGTCCGCCAGCTGAGGATTTGAAGCTTGAAGGCCCTTTTGCAATAGATCAGCCCAAGCCATGATGGCCTTGGCTGCCCAAACTGAAGCAAATGCGGGAGCCAAAGAGGCACCTGCCGCTTCAAAGATTGAACGAGCCATGCGTTCGACTTGTCTGTCTGCTGTGTCCTTGAGGGTTGAACTGTCCGGCAGCGAGAGAAGCGTTTGTGCTGCCAGCCTAGAGACTGGAGGGTCCACTTCAGGCGGATCTGTCCAATCCTTGGTGTCTTTCTGTGGAAAGGGGTATTTTGCTTCCAAATACTTGCGATTGGCAAATTTTTTCTCAGGCTGCGAAAAATGCTTAGAAAGGATTTTTTGAAATTCCGGGTGATTAGGGAAGACCTTCGATGGTTTCTGAACACTTTCAAAGGAAAGCTTGTGTTCTGGTGCTTCCGGGGTTGGATCTGAAATGTCCAGCACCCGAAGGATGGAAGAGACGATATCCTCAACTATCGCAGTATTGTTAGGGGGACAAGGGAGCAAAGCGTTCTCTGTTTCGTTATCTAAATTGGAGTCATATATGCCCTCTGAGTCATGCGCATCGCTAAGGAGCTCCCTAGCGGGTGAATTAGGGCGGAGGTTTCCCGTGGTCTGAGATCGTTGTGGAGATCCGCATTGTCCTTCTCTATCAGGGGATGGCCTCGGTGACCTGAGGCCACTGTGTCTTTCTCTGGAGGGGGAAGACCTATTGCTATGTGAGGACGCAGATGAACGCGACCTGTGGGTCCGCTTACGCCTCGAACTGTCGGAAGCGCCCTGATCATGAGACCGGACGTCCCTTTGCTGGGTAACGTTCATAGCCGAGACATGACCCTGCAGTAATGTGGAGGTCAGGTTATCTATAGATTGTGTCATGGACTGCGACATCTGAGTCGCCCATTCCGGCGCAGTAGCGGTCGCAGAAGCATTGGTAGGAACTTCTTGGGGTTCTGATCCTGTTTTTTGGGTACAAACCCGGCAGTGCGGGTACGTGCTGCCGCTGGGGAGAGTGGCCTTGCAGGCTGTGCAGACTGCATAAAAGCAGTCTTGCCTGGTTCTTTTCCTTGAGCCCAACATAGTACATAGGCTGATTAGTGGAGGCCCTACAGGGGTATCTACGCAGAGGAAAGGAGTAGGAGAGCGCTATATGGTATAGGAATTCACAGCTGAGTACCAAGGACCCAGCTGTGATCTTACCCCACCGGTGCTCCCCCTTAGGTCCAGCGCTGATAAGTCCCACGTCCTGTGCCCCCCAGAGACTGCTGTGCTGTGTTCTTCCAGGTGCAGCAAGATGGCCACCGGATTCTGAGGTGGAGAGGGAAGGGGGCGGAGAGCTGGAAAAGGGCGCGCTGGGCCATGTAAAAGCACACCCCTCCTGCCTCGATCCGCCCCTTCTATGACACTGCAGTGTCATTTTCGTCATCCGGGGGGCGGGCCGGGGGCGGCGACTTCGGCTAGGCCGAAGCCGCGGCCTAAATTTGAGGTCTCCTGCCCAGCAGGGCTCCAGGACGGCGCGGTCGTCCGCGGGGGGGTCGGATTTAAACCAGACCCCCCCAGAATGAAAGGAGGGCTGGCGGTGGGGCCATATATGTGACTGGGGCCCTGTGGAGGGTCCCTTGGGTGCCATTGCTGCAGAGACCGGGGCGCAGGGAGCCCGGTCTCTGATAAGTGCCGAGCCTCGCTGCACCTCCCCCGGTCCCAAAAGGAGCCCACAGGTGGACTGGGGTCCCTGGTGCCTGGTACAGGCCCTATCTGCGGTGTCTCAACCTAATACCCCCAGAGGGGGATTAGGGAGGGTGCTGCTGTCACCGTCAGGAGGCTTCATCGTCGCCTCGACCTGGACCCAGAGCCGGACGGAACTGAGGAAGGAGGGGGGTCTCGACCTCGAACCAGTACCCGAGGGACTTGTGAGGGAGCGACATGGGGAATAGCCACCTCGACCTCAACCGGGTACCCCTAATAGGGGACCGAGGAGGATGCCATGCCGGGAGTCTCGCTGGAGACCCTCTTTTCTTCATCTGTAGTCCTTTGGAAAAAAGATCCAGGAAAAAGACGGAGTAAAAAAAAAAAATCTTAGGTGTGCCTCCTGCAACACTAAACAAAAACTGGAGAAGGCTGACGCCGTCCAGGGGTGTATACTGCAGAGGAGGAGCCAAAGTTAATTTTTTTCAGATTATGCATAGTGTCGCCTCCTAGTGGACAGCAGCATAACACCCACGGTTCTGTGTCCCCCAATAAGGTGACAGAGTAAATGCCTTTTCCTTTCCAATTATCTCCTGAGGAGCCTCCTCCTATACACCGGGCTGTGGCTTCTGGGGTTCTACAGGAGATTTTTTAGGATTTGTGCCTGTCACACCCCTTCTAGGTGAGTGCAATACCGCTTCTGGCTTTTATGGTATCTATCACCCTATGTGCATGTGGCGCCCCTGCGGCTCAGTCGCCACAGAGGTACTGCACCTTCTCCTAAGGTGTAGTGCCCCACCATCCAGGTAAGGTGGGAACTCCTTTCCACACTCCAACACTTGCACCCCAAACAACAGGGTAGTTCTGCACAACCACATTGCGGCTCAGTGCTTAGAGAGTAGCAGAGCACCTTTGGTGGTTCCCTGCTTGGAACACTGGATGTGCTGGGAGGTGGGTGGAGTTTAGATACATAAAAGAGTGGGAAAGTGTAGGATGACAGGTCAGTCTGACAGAAGGTCAGTCGGGTAGGAAGTCACTCAGACAGGAGTGAGGATCCCTGGAAGAAGGGATGGAGGAAGGAGTGCTGCAGCTGCCTCAGTGATCTGAGCCAGCTGGCACAGGAAAGGAAAAGAAGGAGAAAGACGTAGAACTGAAACCTAAGCTTCCATAAGAGAGAGAAAGACAAGTACGGAACGAAGGAGTAGAGAGAACAGAGAGGACATGGGTTAGAAGAGGAACCCTGCCTATAGGTTCTCAGCGCAAGGCCGGTGCCCGGTCCCTGAGGTTGTATGGACACTTATGGTTCTGCAGCAGACACCGGTGGAGTAGTAAATGCATTACTCCCATCTAAGACTTGGGGCACAACAGCAATCGGATAGAGAGCCGGGACTCAGGAGAAGGGAGTCCCCGAAGCAGGCTACAGCTGTCTGCCATACAAGTAGAGTTCTTGGGAACATCTGTCAGGAAGAACTCCAGAGTACCACGGTACTGGAGATCTTCACACTTAAAGGCGCTATAGAGGAGACGTTCAGAAAAGGCACATAAGTTGGCGGAGTGCTGGAGGGGAGCTTTCCATCTTGCCTGGAGGTTGACTGAGTCCCTGACCCGGAGGACACGGCACAGAAGCGGACATTACTGACTGTGAGTAAAGCTTTGGAAATACATGCCCTTGTGTCCTCTTTTCCTTCCTGCGTCCGTCTGCCTGACACAGCTACATCCCTTGCGCCGGACACTACACCACCTAAGTGTCCCCACATCTACACTGCCCTGGGACAACAGCCCTGCCTGTGGAGGGCTATACCATCCTTGCTGCACAGCACCATCTGTCCCAGAGGATCTGTCTGCAGCATCGCCTTAACACCTCCCTTGCCGAACACCACAGGTGGCGTCACGAACTATTCCATTCCATTAACTACATTCCCCCATTACTTTGGGCGCCCAGGGCCACGGACCGGGTCACCGCTGCTGTGACACATTCCCCTGACACCGGCCCGGTACCGAGTTCCCCACAGCCCTGGGGGGGCGACCCATGCACATCTGTCCCCAGCTAATACACATCCAGATTGCAGGAGTTGGGTGGGCAACTAGAACTGAAGCCCCCTAAAGCTAACCCACAAATTAAAGCTGTAACTGCACATCATTTAGATATCTATTTAATTCTATCAGACCCCCCAGTACTGCAGAACCCACCTTGATATCTACCCCCTACTGTAAGCATTCTGCTTGTTTCTGAATTGTCCATGCAAAACAGTATATTCATCAGATAAGATATTCAATGAACTCCGTGATCTGACTCAAGAGAAAAGCACGCAGAACTTGTTCCATCGAGCTGGATAATAGCCGGCTGTATTGCATCAATTCTACTGGTATTATCACAGAGTGTAATAGGGCAGTAAGTCATACAACGTTTCATCTATTCTTTAATCTAGATTATTGTAATCCGCAAACTCTGAGAATTTCTGGATGTCAAAGTAAAGGACTATTCACTGGACCTTTCTCATTTCTTTTGTGAATTTTAGCCGTATTTGTTGGCTCGTAATCCAAGAGACATGAAAACCTACATTTACATATATTACCTAGCACATGTGCTTCCTCCAGAGAAGCAACAGGTAGCAGGTAGAGCCATTATAATGGGGT
Organism: Dendrobates tinctorius; assembly: GCF_039654945.1. NCBI lineage: Eukaryota > Metazoa > Chordata > Amphibia > Anura > Dendrobatidae > Dendrobates > Dendrobates tinctorius. The sequence continues at coordinate 7,088,894 of NW_027361754.1, forward strand.
CCAGCAGCTGAGGACCCCATTCTGGTGTAACATCACGATAATCATCTTTAATCCACACCTCTTTTTTGAGGTACACTCCTTAACAAATGAGTCACAAAAAATGTCTGGAACATGAAAATAAATCTAAGAGCTAATTAAATAAGCCATAAAAACATTAAGTGACCTGATCTTTACACAAGAAATGTTGGCCATTTTTTCACCTAGGCACAAAACCATTAGTAACTTGGGTCCATTAGTTGTGATTGTGTGAGAGATGGAGGAGAATATGTTGTGGTGACCAGAGGAAGGACGGGGAGAGGTGTGGGTAGAGAAAGCTATACGTGGGAGGCCACATGTAGCACCACAGGAGGAGGGGTGAAGACCACTACAACCAGGTCCTGGAGCCACTCGCTGCTGATGGAGATTATTTCAGGAAGCAGCCCAATGATTGTGACGTTCCCTCTGTGCAGGGATGTTTTATATCACATCCCATCATTGCAGTGTATGTTGCTGGCGTATAACTTGTAGGAGTATTATTTTTTATGGTTTGTTAAGGGAAGAAGAAAGTTAGACCCTGTGAGGTGCATTGTTGTCACTGTGTTAGGAGATCTGTGCAAAGTGAAACAGATGCAAGACATGAGCACAGATTTGGTGCATTCTTGGCAACCACGTCTAGCAACACCTTGGAGACAAAACCATGTAAAGCCAAGCTGTGCACCGACCTCACTATTAATAATAAGGATTGTTTGCTGATCAATCAGCACTGACGTAGCAAACAGCAGCAGAGTCAATGGCTGCTGGTTGTGACCTTCTCCTTGGAGACTAGGAACGCTCACAGTCTCAGGTAGGTTCTTTATTTCCACCTTTAAAAAGTCACCTGCTGTGGGTGTCTCATTATTAACACTGCTCTGATTCTTTCAGGAATACTGCCGAGATGTTCATAACCATTCTGTATGGAGGTAAGCAGAAACTAGACTGTTTCTACAAAATCTGAGACAGTTGGGTCGCACCATTGCACTCATAGAAACCTTGCGGGCTTTTCTTTACTTTGAATTTAAAAAAATATGTGAATGAGACAAAATCTCATAGTTACATAGGTTGAAAAAAGACTTAGGTCCATCAAGTTCAATCTTTCCTTCATAATCTGATTCAGTTTTGTAAATAAATGTAAATGTGATATTCCCTGTGATGAGTAACTCTCTGTCCTCCTCTGATTTCCTCCGCAGAGAGTGAAGAGACACTTTTTAATATCAACTGCAAGGTTCAGCTCCTACTGGAAAGTATCAAAAACTTATGTCACTATGAAAATGAAGGTACGAAGGGAACATGGAAGGAATGGAAGAATAATAGAACTGGAGCATTATAATATATAATAGGATATAGGAAGGAGCTTTATAAATTAGCACTTACCGAACAAGCTGCCGCGGAAACCCGGATACCTGGATCACTCCTGCTGATAAGCTGTTCAGCGCCGCAGCTGCATGTGTTGCGGCTGTGTCACAGACACAGCACATGCATGGAGAGCCCAACAAACAGGCTCCCCATGCATGTGATGTAACTGTCACACACCCGCGACTCATGCAGCTGGGGCGCCGAACAGCTGATCATCGCGAGTGCTCCAGGTATGCTGGTTCCTGATGCAGCTTCTTCGGTAGCACTATAGCTTAGCGAATAAGGAGGGAACCGAAGATATTCGCTCATCTCTAGTTTTAATGTATAATTCTGTGGTAGGAGACATGAGGTAACATAAACCTGTGTGCTGTAATTCTGAAGTCTGAAGCATTATATATAGTATATGGCACAGTGTATTGTGTTATTGTACAGTATCGCAGTTTGGTGCATTACATTTTTTCTAGAATACTATGATACAGTTGTGGCCAAAAGTATTGACACCCCTACAATTCTGTCAGCTAATACTCAGGTTCTTCCTGAAAATGATTGCAAACACAAATTCTTTGGTATTATTATCTTCATTTAATTTGTCTTAAATGAAAAAAACACAAAAGAGAATGAAGCAAAAAGCAAAACATTGATCATTTCACACAAAACTCCAAAAATGGGCCAGACAAAAGTATTGGCACCCTCAGCCTAATGCTTGGTTGCACAACCTTTAGCCAAAATAACTGTGACCAACCGCTTCCGGTAACCATCAATGAGTTTCTTACAATGCTCTGCTGGAATGTTAGACCATTCTTCTTTGGCAAACTGCTCCAGGTCCCTGATATTAGAAGGGTGCCTTCTCCAAACTGCCATTTTTAGATCTCTCCACAGGTGTTCTATGGGATTCAGGTCTGGACTCATTGCTGGCCACCTTAGAAGTCTCCAGTGCTTTTTCTCAAATCATTTTCTAGTGCTTTTTGAAGTGTGTTTTGGGTCATTGTCCTGCTGGAAGACCCATGACCTCTGAGGGAGACCCAGCTTTCTCACACTGGGCCCTACATTATGCTGCAGAATTTGTTGGCAATCTTCTGACTTCATAATGCCATGCACATGGTCAAGCGGTCCAGTGCCAGAGGCAGCAAAGCAACCCCAAAACATCAGGGAACCTCCGCCATGTTTGACTGTAGGAACCATGTTCTTTTCTTTGAATGCCTCTTTTTTTCTCCTGTAAACTCTATGTTGATGCCTTTGCCCAAAAAGCTTTACTTTTGTCTCATCTGACCAGAGAACATTCTTCCAAAACATTTTAGGCTTTTTCAGGTAAGTTTTGGCAAACTCCAGCCTGGCTTTTTTATGTCTCGGGGTAAGAAGTGGGGTCTTCCTGGGTCTCCCACCATACAGTCCCTTTTCATTCAGACGCCGACGGATAGTACAGGTTGACACTGTTGTACCCTCGGACTGCAGGGCAGCTTGGACTTGTTTGGATGTTAGTCAAGGTTCTTTATCCAACATCCGCACAATCTTGCGTTGAAATCTCTTGTCAATTTTTCTTTTCCGTCCACATCTAGGGAGGTTAGCCACAGTGCCATGGGCTTTAAACTTCTTGATGACACTGCGCACGGTAGACACAGGAACATTCAGGTCTTTGGAGATGGACTTGTAGCCTTGAGATTACTCATGCTTCCTCACAATTTGGTTTCTCAAGTCCTCAGACAGTTCTTTGGTCTTCTTTCTTTTCTCCATGCTCAATGTGGTACACACAAGGACACAGGACAGAGGTTGAGTCAACTTTAATCCATGTCAACTGGCTGCAAGTGTGATTTAGTTATTGCCAACACCTGTTAGGTGCCACAGGTAAGTTACAGGTGCTGTTAATTACACAAATTAGAGAAGCATCACATGATTTTTCGAACAGTGCCAATACTTTTGTCCACCCTCTTTTTTATGTTTGGTGTGGAATTATATCCAATTTGGCTTTAGGACAATTCTTTTTGTGTTTTTTCATTTAAGAAAAATTAAATGAAGATAATACCAAAGAATTTGTGTTTGCATTCATTTTCAGGAAGAAACTGAGTATTATCTGACAGAATTGCAGGGGTGTCAATACTTTTGGCCACAACTGTATGAAGAGAAATACTTCTTGACATGATTCACAATTGTCCAGTTTTGCATTTGATGTTATTTATTCTTTCCATAAATTTAGACCAAATAATCCTCAACTTAAAGATTTTTGCTTCTTTGACCTCTGCCAAAACTGAACCATGATAATGCTCATTATAATTAACATTATCTTAACTAGTCTCTATAAATAGTCATAACTTGTATATTGCAGGGGAAATAGAACTTGCAGATGAAGGTGGGCAAGTGAAGAATCTTCAGGAGAACCAGCAGCGCTATGCCAGTGAGCTCCTGGGCGACAGGGAGACCTACGTCCTGCTTGCCGTGACCAGTAAGTAGTGGCACCTGTCTGAAAATCTGCCATACTGTGCTGAGACCAACTCCAAATTTAACAAGTGAAGTAATGTCATCAGCCCTCATCCATTAACTTCCACCTTTGCAGTCTATGCCGCCACGGCCATCGAGATGACTGCCGCCCTTGTGTTTTGTGCCATAACTGGATTTACCAGATAACCACCACCGCACAGTCCATGACATCACCGACCTTACCAGATAACCGCCGATCCACAATATATGATATCACCGACCTTACCAGATAACCGCCTCACCACAGTGTATGATATCACCAGCCTTACCAGATAATCGCCGCCCCCACAGTCTCTGGCACCACCAACCTTACCAGATAACCACCTCCCCAAAGTGTATGACATCACCATCCTTACCAGATAACCAATGCCCCATAATTTGACATTACAGGCCTTAGCAGATAACCACTGCCTCACAGTGTATGACATCGTTGGCCTTTGCCAGATAATCACCACCTCACGGTCTGTGGCACTACCAACCTTACCAGATAACCGCCGCCCCATAGTGTATGACATCACTGGCCTTACCAGATAAATCACCGCCTCACGGTCTGTGGCACTACCAACCTTACCAGATAACCGCCGCCCCATAGTGTATGACATCACCGACCTTACCAGATATCCGCTGCCCCATACATAATGTATGACATCACAGGCCTTACCAGATAACCGCCGCCCACAGTCAGGGCCGGTTTTAGAGAAAGTGGGGCTTTAGGCAAAAGTTTAAAGCGGGGTCCCAAATGCTCACATATTCCGCATCACACAAACATTTTGGCTGTATTTACAGTTGCAGAATTCAGGCCGTTAAACGAACGTGGTTGACGGCATTGAAGTTATTAGACGCCTGTTCCCGAGTTTCTTTACAGTGGCTGAGGAAGATTGATGGGGACAGATGGTCCTCGATACAGTATAATGCTGGTTCTATATAGTACATATAGCATAGTGCACTCCCCATGGTCCTTGATAGAGTATACTGCAACCCCCCCTCATAGAGTATACTTCAGACCCCCTCAAAGTATACTGCAGCCCCCCTCAGATCATACTGCAGCTACACACACACATGCACAGTATACTGCAGCCCCCCTCAGAGTATACTGCAGCTACACACACAGTATACTGCAGCTCCCCTCAGAGCATACTGCAGCCCCACTCAGAGCATACTGCAGCTACACACACACAGTATAATGCAGACCCCCTCCACACAGTATAGTGCATCTCCCAACACACAGTATAGTGCAGCTCCTCCACACACATTATAATTCAACTCCCCTCCACACACAGTATAATTCAGCCCCCCTCCACGCGCAATATAATGCAGCCCAACTCCACACACATTATAGTGCAGCTCCCCTTCACACACGGTATAATGTAGCCCCCCTCCACACACAATATAATGCATCCCCCTCCACACACATTATAGTGCAGCTACCCTCCACACAGTATAATTCAGCCCCCCTCCACACACACAGTATAATTCAGCACCCCTCCACACACATTATAATGCAGCCCCCCTCCCACGCACATTATAGTGCAGCTTCCCTCCACGCACATTATAGTGCAGCTTCCCTCCACACACAGTATAGTGCAGCTCCCCTTCACACACAGTATAGTGCAGCTCTCCCCCACACACAGTATAGTACAGCTACCCCCCAGCACACAGTATAGTGCAGCTCCATCCCAACACAGAGTATAGTGCAGCTCCCACCCTCCACACAGTATAATTCAGCCCCCCTCCACACACAGTATAATTCAGCACCCCTCCACACACATTATAATGCAGCCCCCCTCCACGCACATTACAGTGCAGCTTCCCTTCACACACAGTATAGTGCAGCTCTCCCCCACACACAGTATAGTACAGCTACCCCCCAGCACACAGTATAGTGCAGCTCCGTCCCAACACAGAGTATAGTGCAGCTCCCACCCTCCACACATTATGATGCAGCCCCCCTCCACGCACATTATAGTGCAGCTTCCCTCCACACACAGTATAGTGCAGCTCTCCCCCACACACAGTATAGTGCAGCTCTCCCCCACACACAGTATAGTACAGCTACCCCCAGCACACAGTATAGTGCAGCTCCATCCCAACACAGAGTATAGTGCAGCTTCCTCCCAGCACACAGTATAGTGCAGCTTCCTCCCAGCACACAGTATAGTGCAGCTCCCTCCAAGCAGACAGTATAGTGCAGCTCCCTCCCAGCACAGTGTTCTGTGCGTCCCAGCTGTCAAGCTGCATGCTCGAGCCCTCTCGCATTTAAAGGGCCCGCGACCTCTATTTTTTATTTTTTTTTTTTTATTTCTTTTCTCCCCTCTCCAGCTCTTGTGCAAGGGTCCACCGAGGATTTTCCCGGCGCCCCGCCAAGACAGTCTGACCCTGGTGTATAACATCACCAGCCTTACCAGATAACTACCACCCCATAGTGTATGACCTCACCTGTTTTCTCCTCATTTCTCCCTCTCTGTGTAGTGTCTTCTCATGCTCATGCTGCTTCTAATCAACTAGTGATATAGAGGTGACACTATTATTCCTCCATCTTCAGGATCCCCGGACTCCTCAGACATCATATTTACCCCATTACTGAATGATGATACCATTGTAAATGCCAAGTTTCTAGGTAAGACTGAGGCCTGTGATCTGCATGTATAGCTGCAGCGGAAATAATCCATCATATGTCAAATCTTCAAGACTGACGATATATACAAGAACATGTAGCTGGTATTAAAGGCAGGGGCGTAACTATAGTGGTCGCAGCTGCAACGCGGCCCGGACTGCTTAGGGGCCCGTCCGTCCACCAATAATGAAGGAGAAGGAGGACCCAATCATGTGACCCGCAGCAGGGAGGCATCACCGCAGGCTCTCTAGTTACATGGAGGAAGATGGACTGAATGTGGTCACCGGGTCACTTGATCCAGAGAGAGGGGTGTCCACAGGTCCTTCAGCCACCCCGCTGCTTGAGTGTGTGAGTGGCTGAGTGCTGCAAGCTGTTGCTGCGTTCTCCTGCTGCTGGCCAAGGGTCCCTCAGATCTGCATCGCTCCTTGAGCGTGTGAGTGGCTGAGTGCTCCTGCTGCTGGCCAAGAGTCCCTCAGATCTGCTCCTGTCCTGTGAGTCCTTTTATTAGGAGCCACTCAGTTCTCTCTCTCTCTCTCTCTCTCTCTCTCTCGAGAGAGAGAGAGAGAGAGAGAGATGAGGCTCTATAGTGCACAGTGAAGTGCACACTGATGATACATGATGAGGCTCTATAGTGCACAGTGAAATGCACACTGATGATGCATGATGAGGCTCTATAGCACAAAGTGAAGTGCACACTGATGATGCTCTATAGTGCATTTGATTTGAAAAAGGGGAAAATGTGCAGTAGCTGGCCATGGCCACTAAACAGTAGACAGAGCAGCTCTGTAAGACAGCAGTTCCAGCTGGCATCAAGAACAGCTGACTGGCAGGGGTGCTAGGTGTCACACCCCCACTGATCAGAAATTCCTGACCTATTCTAAGGTTAGCCAGTGGTAGTGATTTATCTGCATCCGGATTTTTTCTGCAAACACATGGAATTGCATCCTGATCAGGATTTGGTTGGAAATGTGAAATTCTGACTTCTGGGGCAGAGGAGAGAGAGGAGAGGGGAGAGAGACTGGTGAAAATGAAAGAAAAAAGAAATGGGACTCTGAGCATGCGCAGTATGAAATCCGCTTGCAGATTGAACGCAGGCATCCTGATTCGGGTGCATCTACATTGACAATCATGTTTTTTATTGCAACTGCTCTGGGGCAGTTAGTTTTCCCTTTTCTTGCTTTAGGCTTATGTAGTCCTCCGGCCGTGACGAGGCGTCTAGGAACATCGTAGGTACGCTCCACGGCTACTGCTAGTTGTGTGGTAAGATCAGGGATCTGCAATCTGCATAGTTACCAACTTCTCTGGTTTTCTGTGGCTTAGCTTGTTTTGTTTTTATTCTCCTCGGTGACCCATTCATAACAAAAACTATAGTGTGCAAAATGAATAGGGAAAATGTGAATTTGGGTGGAAAATATTTTAGCATGGGGGGCCCCCATTTGAAAGATTGCACTGGGGCCCATTTTGTAGTTACGCCACTGATTAAAGGGGTATGACGGTGGTAAACATTTAGTAGAAAAGAAAAAGGGAGATAAGCACACATGGGGTAATAATGCATTTTAAATGTGATATCGGGGGTGAGGGGGTTGCTCAGCTAATTGGGTCGTGTATGTCACAGCTCCAGTGAATATTTCTGCATGTAGATTGAAAAAGAGTAGAAGACAGACATTCTGGGAGACTGCGCTGCTGTGAAAAAGGAGTAGTTCCATGTGTGGCAATAATTCAAGTAGCTTTCATTAACGCATTTTAGTTTTGTACTCAAAACGGAAATACATATGACATGTCTATCTCCTGCTCCTCTTCAGTGGTAAGCACTTGTCACCTATCCCTGGGATAAGTGATATATGGTGATGACCTCAACTCATCAACAGAATGGGAGACAGCTGTCCCCTGTTCCCCAACAACACCAACTCTGTTCTCCAGTATTATCATCCTGGCCTTACACCTATTCTCAGCCATAAATCTTAATTAGACATCTAGATGCTGTCTTGCATTTGGGGTTAAGAGGGTCCCCATGCAGTCAGTGAGAGTCTTTAGCATTCATTCTGTATCCAGAGGAGTGGTGATAAATGCTTCTGACCAGATTACCCCTTTAACATCTGTAATTTTTCTTATATACTTTGGGTTTAAATTCATTAACATTTTCAAGAACTCTGTTTGCTGACAGTGAATAGGACCATCAGAGGCTGATCTCTTGTACATGTTGTAGAGATCCACCAAATGAGTGGACAGGGATTTACTCACTTGGCCGGTCTTTGAGGCATGCGCGGGGACACTCCGGGTTAAACAGTTCGTTCGGTTTATTAGACATCAGCATAAACCGCTCTTCATGAACATAATAGCGTGTAGCTTCCAGTACAACGTCCGTTAAACATGCAGCATTACCACATAAAGTATACAAAGTCTCTTACTGACCCCGGTCAGCGTTACTCACAGTTCATCCCTCACAGGATATCAGAGAAGCGGCTGCACTGGGATCACTGTTCCAGACGGAGCCTTGCTCACTAGGCCATCAACAGTTGCAGAGCCACAGCCGGGCAATAGTTTCCATATACAGAGCCATCACAGACTCTACCAGGTCCGGGCCTTTCCATGTGCTCTTCCAGGAAGTTCAGTCCCAGACACTTCCAACACACCCAGGCCTTCCGGGACCTTGCACTCTAACCACTCAGGATCAAACACGCAACCCATGTGACCAGACCTCAGTCACACTATATGGTACATGACTACACCCACAAGTGAGGTATAGATCACATGGTCATGACCTCACTACAGGTCCTATTACATACAGCCAGACACATACAGGCTTAATCATGGGCGTTTTGACATACGCCCACATGCATATTCTGAGTAGCATATACAGCGCCCCCTAGCTTTAACAGAGGTTACTGCACCACATAGTCTAATACTTCTCACAGTTAACGGTGGTCCATATGCTGTGAGTAAGGCTTAATGCTGAAACGCGTAGGTTTGCTTCTCGCCTGCTGTGACATTTTAACTATGGAATAAAGGGGTAGGAAACCAGGAAAGTTCACAGTAAGCAAAGATCTGGAAAATGTTGAGGTATTTACTGATTGTCACTTGAAATCCTGTAAAGTTCTACAACTTAGAACCAGCAGACGGCAGCTCTCTGGAGTCTGGACCCAAACAAAGTACCATAAGTCAACGAGAAAGAAATAAACTGGGGCGCGGGCTGAGAAATGCCACATTAAAGTGTTGATTCAGTGACTTCACCGTCTGTAAAACTTAACTGCAGAAATATGCTAGAAGTGATGGGGCGAGACGTGTTCAACACTGGGCCATCAGCATTGCCAAGAAGGGCACCTGAGATCTGTGGGCAGATAACAACCTGCTGGTGTTGTGCTTTGCTATAGTTATTTTTGCTGCTTCCATTGCTTCTCCCTGATAATTGCTGCAAGATAATCGGCTGCACTAGATGACTTACTACTTATTACTTAAACCCATGTATTCATTACTCTCCATTTTTATCATTTTTTCCTTAGTTAAAATTAATGGTTTCTTCGCAGTTTTGCTGCTCTTTTTCTTTGCATATTCTCCTTTTTGCATTGCTCCAGACAGGTTTAAATCTGCACTCTTGGACTTTGTCTTTAGAGATGTCAGGCGTCATCTTGTACAATCCACTTTTAATGTGCCGTTTCTTACATTTTTCATAGCAAAGTTGGGAAACTGGGGAGAATCCAAGGACTCCAGTCGTAAGCTGAAAACCAAAAAGTCTAACAGAAAAGGCACCGTGGTGATTTCCACTTCTCCTGAAGGTAAAAAGCATTATGGCGCTCTTTGTTTCATCCGTTGTGATTTTCTCGCCGGTCTTGAGAAAGGGTCGTGATGGAGTCAGACCATTCTATTCATTAACAGTCACATGCATGTTAATGAATTAGGAGAATCTGAAAAGTTGCTTGGGCCTCCGTCAGTGACAGAAGTAAGGAACAGCATAGCTCGTCATGAATTAGACTAGCATGCACCCATATCTGCCCATTTTGACGACAAAGCGACAGAAATGTAAACATTTTGCACATCTTTGTATTGCAAAAAAATTGTGATCTGCACTGCTTAGTAAAGGCTGCAAAAATTACCACTACTCATATCTCTGTATGGTGGATTTTAAATATACAGTATATACAGTACATATACTCAGGGGAGAAGAGAGACTAAAAGGTAGACACGTTTGCATTGGTGTCAGGTCCTCCATGAAATTAGATGTTACAAGAAGGATTGAAGAAAAGTCACAGACACCAGTGGAATTGATATATATTATTATCCTTTTTTTTGCTTACAGTTACAGGAAAGCAGACCACGTCTATCCGAAAAAGATCCGTCAGGTCGTGAGCATTTTGCCTCCAGATCGTTGCCTTTGCCAGATGGGACTTATTCTCTACAAATACATAGTTTAGATTTCTGGAAGAGATTGTCTTTACTATACATGTACTTTCACTCAAAGCAGGTACACAGAGCAACTCTGTGGATAAAGAATAGAGAGTATTCCACAAGATGTGGGTGGGGGACAGGTTTTAGGGTATGTTCATATGTGGCAGAATATTAGGCAGGTCCATTTTGCACCGGGTGCAGGATTTCTGCATTTCCTATTTAAACATTAGGATAAACAATCCTTAAGATGGGTCATCAATACCTGATCAGTGGCGGATCGACAACCCGCACACTCAACCGCACTGTGGCAGCACCGAACCGGAAGAGCACAGCGTCATACACTGTGTAGGGGCAGATCTCTGGTACTACAGCTCAGCTCACATTCACTTCAGTAGCAGCAGATAATCACACACACTGGCTCAATGCGCCATCATACACTTTGAATAGACCTGACGTAGTACATGTACATACAGAATAATCTGTCCTACCACTGTCACGACGGCTTAGTTCAACTAAGGCTGAAATACCCGGGGGCCCTGTGGTGTCCCTTTTACTAGGGGAAACCCTGTCTGACCCTCAACCCAGGGTTTTTGCTGAAAGTGCAAATGCCTGAGCCTCCGACCTTTCCTTATCTCCTGCTCAGCCCTGCACTTAACCCTCCACCCTCCACCCAGTGAGGAGTCACACCACCAAAGCTCCCACACAAATAATGACAGACAGGGAGAACTTAAACTGCACTGCGCCACACACACACAGGAATAAACAGTAATGTGAACAGGGCACAACTAAACACAAATATGGGAAGGCGAAAGGATAACGACGGATCATACGACACCAGATATGAATCTCTCTCTCTTGAACACCTCCACTCCAGACCGGAACCACTTGGTATGAAACACAAGCTATAATCGGCGACGCCCATATGCCAGTAAGACTATTTAAAGACCGTGGGCGTGACTAACCTTCCAACCTGGTCTCCAGCAGGATTAACCCCCGAGAGCCTGAAGATCAAGCCGGCGCCACTGAGGCTATAGTGGCTGGAGGTGGAACTACCTCTGCCTGCCGGACGCTGTGGTGTGAACAGCGTCCGACATGACAGTACCCAGTCTTCTACGAGGGACCCCAGGGCCCTCAAGACTCATAGGACCCGGCTTGTCCGGATGACGACAGTGAAAAGAACTGACCAGCCGATCCGCATGTATGTCTGAGGCTGGAACCCAAGACCTCTCCTCCGGACCATACCCCCGCCAGTGCACCAAATACTGAAGAGTACGGCGTACTACTCGAGAGTCCACTACCTTGGCGACCTCGAACTCTAAATCGCCATCCACCATGACTGGAGGTGGCATCGGCGTCGTGTCCACCAAGCCTACCACCTTTTTCAATAAATCCCTGTGAAACACGTTATGTATTCTGTACACCGCAGGAAGTTCCAACCGATAAGCCACTGGGTTAATGATGGCAGAAATCCTAAAAGGCCCAATAAACCTTGGACCCAGTTTTAAAGATGGGATTTTGAGTTTTATGTTCTTCGTAGCTAACCACACCCATTCACCCACACACAGGTCCGGACCTGGCACGCGTCTACTGTCAGCCACCCGTTTGTACCTGGCACTCATGCTCAACAAACGCTGTTTCACCCGCCTCCAGACTGATGACAATTGGGCTCCTAGCTGATCCTCCTCCGGGACACCCCCGGAGTCACCCTGACGTAAGGTACAAAACTGAGGATGTTGACCGTACACACAAAAGAATGGAGACTCTCCTGATGACTCTTGGCGGTGATTATTTAACGCGAATTCGGCCAGAGGAAGGAAAGTAGACCACTCCTCCTGGTTGTCGGACACAAAGCATCGTAAATACTGTTCTAGATTTTGGTTCATGCGCTCAGTTTGTCCATTAGACTGTGGATGAAACGCCGATGAATGTGACAACTTGATCCCCAACCTTGAGCAAAAAGCTTTCCAAAACCTCGCCACAAATTGCGTACCCCTATCAGATACTATGTCAGACGGTACTCCGTGGAGTCTGACCACCTCCTTCACAAATACCTGAGCCAACGTCTTAGCATTGGGCAAAGAAGACAACGCCACAAAATGCGCCATCTTTGAAAAACGGTCAACCACCACCAGGATGACCGTGTTCCCTGCCGAGGCTGGCAAGTCAGTGATAAAATCCATGGAGATTTCTGTCCATGGCCTATTGGGTACCCCCAGAGGCTGTAGCGTGCCAGCAGGACGGGTTCGGGGTGACTTAGCCCTAGCGCACGTGATGCAAGCTGCCACGTACGAGACCACGTCCTGCCGGATTTTGGGCCACCAGAAACGACGAGATACCAGCTCTAAGGTGCCCTTCACCCCTGGGTGACCAGCCAGTACCGAATCGTGGTGTTCCTTCAACACCTTAAGCCGAAGATGCAGGGGTACAAATGATTTGTTGGCGGGAAGACCTGGTGGTACCTCCTCTTGGGCCTCGGCAATCTCCGCCTCTACCTCAGTCGTGAGAGCCGAGACCACTACCCCTTTCTGGAGGATGGGTACCGGCTCTTCCCGAGGTTCTCCCCCCGGAAAACACCTAGACAAAGCATCCGCCTTGGTGTTTTTAGCCCCGGGACGGTACGTCACAAGAAAATTGAAACGAGTAAAAAACAATGCCCAGCGAGCCTGCCTAGGAGACAGACGCTTGGCCGACTCCAGGTAGAGCAGATTCTTATGGTCAGTGATAACTGTGACCTGGTGAGCCGCCCCCTCCAAGAAGTGTCGCCATTCCTCAAAAGCCAGTTTGATGGCCAACAACTCCCTGTTGCCGATATCATAATTCCGTTCGGCCGGCGACAGCTTCTTGGAGAAGTAGGCGCATGGATGCATCTCGCTCAAGGACGAGCCTTGAGACAGTACTGCCCCCACTCCCACCTCCGATGCATCAACCTCTACCACAAAAGGTTTAGTCACGTCTGGTTGCACCAGAATGGGGGCTGAAGCAAAACTATTCTTCAGACGCTCAAATGCACGTATAGCCACCTCAGGCCAGTTCGCCAGATCGGCACCCTTTTTTGTCATGTCCGTGAGCGGTTTGGCGACAGTCGAAAGTGTTTTATAAATTTCCTATAATAATTCGCAAACCCAAGGAACCGCTGGAGTGCTTTCAGACTCTCCGGCCTCTCCCATTGCAGCACCGCTTGCACCTTAGCGGTGTCCATTTTAAAACCGGCTGCGGACACAATATATCCCAAAAAGGGCAACTCCTGGACAAAAAATAAACATTTTTCCAGCTTAGCATAGAGCTGGTTCTCCCGGAGCAACTGTAACACCTGCCTAACATGCTCCAAATGAGTGTCCCGATCGCTAGAATAAATGAGGATATCATCCAGGTATACAATCACAAATCTCCCCAGGACATGAGCAAATACATCATTAATAAAATGTTGGAAAACGGCAGGCGCGGTGGTCAACCCAAACGGCATAACCAGACTCTCAAAATGACCCTCAGGAGTGTTAAACGCCGTCTTCCACTCATCCCCCTGACGGACCCTTATGAGGTTATACGCCCCCCTGAGGTCCAGCTTGGAAAACCATTTCGCCCCCGCTACCTGGTTGAACAAATCCGGGATCAATGGCATTGGGTAGGGATCACGGATAGTAATCTGGTTTAACTCACGGAAATCCAGACACGGGCGTAACCCCCCATCTTTCTTCTTAATGAAGAAAAACCCCGCGGCTACAGGCGAGGACGAAGGCCGGATGTGACCTTTGCTCAGACTCTCCGCGATGTAGTCTTTCAGAGCCTGTCTCTCAGGACCAGAAATATTAAACATCCTGGCCTTAGGTAATTTGGCCCCGGGTTTTAACCTAATCGCACAGTCATAGGCTCTATGTGGAGGCAGTTCTGAGCAACCCTTCTCAGAGAAAACATCCGCGAAATCCTGCAAAGCCTCCGGCAGGCTGGGCGTCACGGCGGACACACATGTGGCCAAGCAATTGTCTTGGCAGAAACCACTCCATTGTACTATGTCCTGAGTTTTCCAATCAATTACCGGGTTGTGCCTGGACAGCCATGGAAAACCCAGGACCATTTGAGCTGGGAGATTACGGAGGACCCTACATGTAACCGACTCAGAATGTAGGACCCCAATGTGGAGTTTCACCTCTGCCACAAACTCAGTAATCTCCCCTTGAGGGAGGGGAACAGCATTAATGGTCACCACCTGTATGGGGTGAGGAAGTTTTTCGATCTTAAACCCGGCGGTGTGTGCAAACTCCTCATCTATGAGATTGGTGGCGGAACCGCTATCCACAAACACTGATATAGGTAGCTCTCTGCCGGCGATAATAACCTTGGCAGGGAGCATACATTGAGATACCATCATGGAGGATATGCATACGCTCAGTTGGGTCTCCTCCATACCCTCTGAGCTTAACAGTTTTCCGCCGGTGTGACCCTCTTAGGTAGTACCGGGCAAACGTTAACATAATGACCTCCTTTACCACAGTAGAAACATGCTCCGGGCTTCCGGAATCCCGGAGCGCGAGGCTGAACCTGTGCCACGCCAGCAATCTGCATAAGTTCAGGGGACTCATCTACTTCAACCACACCTGCACCTCTGTTTTCCCCCAGAGGTAGCGTCTCCTGTGCCCCCTGACGAAAACGGCGATCAATACGTATCACCAAACTCATGGCAGACTCCAATGATGCCGGAGTCTCATACATCAGGAGGGCTTGTTTCACCCTCCCTGATACCCCATGAATAAACTGGCTCCGCAGTGCTGGGTCATTCCACTGTGTGTCTACATCCCAGCGGCGAAATTCCGAACAATAGTCTTCTGCCAAGCGCTCCCCCTGGCGGAGGGCGCGGATTTTAGATTCCGCTAGAGCCAGTCGGTCAGGATCATCGTAAATGAGCCCGAGGGCAGAAAAAACATTATCGACCGAATGAAATGTAGCAGAGTCAGCTGGTAAGGAAAATGCCCATGCTTGGGGGTCACCACTCAGTAATGACAACACCAGCCCTACTCGCTGGGCCTCATTACCTGAGGATATTGGCCGCATGCGGAAGTATAATTTGCAGGCCTCCCGAAATACGACAAATTTGCTGCGATCGCCTGAAAATCGTTCTGGCAGCGGAAACTTCGGCTCTGCACCGATACCTGCAGATGCCGTTTGCACCTTTGCTACTACCAGGCCCTGCTGCTGAACTGCCCCTTTCAACTCGGAGACCTGTATGGACAGCGCCGCCAACTGGCGGGTTATGGAATCTAATGGATCCATGGACTCCTGAAAAAATGTGGGCCGATTATAATGTCACGACGGCTTAGTTCAACTAAGGCTGAAATACCCGGGGGCCCTGTGGTGTCCCTTTTACTAGGGGAAACCCTGTCTGACCCTCAACCCAGGGTTTTTGCTGAAGGTGCAAATGCCTGAGCCTCCGACCTTTCCTTATCTCCTGCTCAGCCCTGCACTTAACCCTCCACCCAGTGAGGAGTCACACCACCAAAGCTCCCACATAAATAATGACAGACAGGGAGAACTTAAACTGCACTGCGCCACACACACACAGGAATAAACAGTAATGTGAAAAGGGCACAACTAAACACAAATATGGGAAGGAGAAAGGATAACGATGGATCATACGACACCAGATATGAATCTCTCTCTCTTGAACACCTCCACTCCAGACCGGAACCACTTGGTATGAAACACAAGCTATAATCGGCGACGCCCATATGCCAGTAAGACTATTTAAAGACCGTGGGCGTGACTAACCTTCCAACCTGGTCTCCAGCAGGATTAACCCCCGAGAGCCTGAAGATCAAGCCGGCGCCACTGAGGCTATAGTGGCTGGAGGTGGAACTACCTCTGCCTGCCGGACGCTGTGGTGTGAACAGCGTCCGACATGACAACCACACAGAGATTTGTGGTTCGGCAACAATCAGATGACAGGTTCCCTATAAAATCTGAAAGTTTTCCCCACAATGTAGCTAAATGCGGCATTTCCCTCTTACGTAATATGCTGCTACATATTTTCATTCCTGTGATATTTAGTGTTTAGCCACATACACACATTCAGTATTTGGTGAATTTTTTACCCCAGTATTTGCAAGCGAAAACCAGGAGTGGGTGATAAATGCAGAAGTGGTGCAAATGTTTCTATTATGCTTTTCCTCTGACCGTTCCACTCCTGGTTTTGGCTTATAGACACTGGGATAAAAAGTCACCAAATACACCAGTTACCTTGCTCACTACAGTTACCAGATAAAAGATCCACAGAGCTATTTCACGTAACAGCCTGTTAAGGCATACCATGCTTCTGTGATCCCAGCAAAGAGCAAACAGCTGAACGGCATACTAGGACACACAAATCACCACATTAACAGATGGAGCTACTTATCTGAAGTATTGCGGTATATATTTCAGTCAAAAAACGGAGGTGCTTACATGAAAAACATGAATATTTCAATGTGAAGCGAAAAAAGGATAAATATGCAGCACTCACCAATATAGTTGAAAAACTGTGCGTCTTTATTTCACATGAATTCCATGAATAGATATGTGGACATGAATAGATATGTGGACCCGTAGAAGTGAGTAATCGCGAAACGGCTGTTGTCCGGCACCTCCCTCCCCTAACATTCCTCTAACATCCTGCATGTCCACATAGCTATTCATGGAATTCATGTGAAATAAAGACGCACAGTTTTTCAGCTATATTGGTGAGTGCTGCATATTTCTCCTTTTTTCGATACCATGCTTCTGTGTACAGGAATAATTTACTGCATACAGTACATAAGTAGACTGTCATTAAAAAAATAATTATAATGATCAATTACCATTTTTCTCAGATTAAGAACATACTGCCGTGTGGCCCGAGCGTTACTATCACAGCATCTACCATAAATATACTCACACACTGTAGGTCTGCTACCAGCAATGTAAAAAATAAAAGAAACAAAAATATGGCGGAATGATGGTGGTTTTATTTATTTGCTTCTTTTGTCCCCAAAAATTATATAAATAAAAATCAAATGCTAATACATACAGTTAGGTCCATATATATTTGGACAGAGACAACATTTTTGCCAAGACTAAACTTCAGACAGAAAGGCCCACAAACAAACAGCAATTGAAAACCACCGCAGTGAAGGCCTGGCAGAGCATCAAAAAGGAGGAAACACAGCGTCTGGTGATGTCCATGAGTTCATGACTTCAGGCAGTCATTGCCAACAAAGGGTTTTCAGCCAATACTAGAAATGAACATTTTATTTATAATTATTTAATCTGCCCAATTACTTTTGGTCCCTTTAAAAACATGATGGCACATGTTAAGGAGCTGAAACTCCTAAACCCTTCATCCAGTTTTAATGTGGATACCCTCAAATGAAAGCTGAAAGTCTGAGCTTCAACTGCATCTGAATTGTTTTGTTTAAAATTCATTGTGGTAATGTCTAGAACCAAAATTAGAAATATATATGGACCTAACTGTATGTACAATATATGGTAAGTATGAAAACTATGGATGAAGAGCTGGACTCGTCACTCACAAAATGCTCATTTTATCCCTTTAGGATAAAACAGGGATTCTGCCGTTTTTTTTCCTCTGTTTTGATATTCACCTTATGGGATAAATATAACTATGTTTTATTAGTTTTGGACAATTTCATACACGACAATAAAAAAAAGTTAATTTTTTTTTATATTTTGCGATTAGCCTTTTGAGAAGAAAAAAGGGTTAAATTGAACTTTTTTTTACTCATTTTTATAAGTTCACTTATGGGACGTGAAACAGCAATCTCTTGATCGTTTATACCAGTGTTTCTCAACTCCAGGCCTCAAGACCCACCAACAGGTCAAGTTTTCAGGATTTCCTTAGTATTGCACAGGTGATAATTTCATCACCTGCTCAAGCATTAACAGCATCACCTGTGCAATACTAAGGAAATCCTGAAAACATGACCTGTTGGTGGGTCTTGAGGACTGGAGTTGAGAAACACTGGTTTATACAATATATTATGATTCCTCAGTTTTGTGTTGTATTGTAAAAATGATGATCCCTTTTATACCCCAGACATAAAACTTCATAGACACTGGGGTCTTCAGTGCAATATGAGCAGCCTGCTATCGTATCACAGGGGGCCGACGTGTGAAAAAAGGGACACCCCCGATTCTAACTGCTTAAATGCCTCTGTCATGATTGACAGCACCAACTAGGGGTTAACTGCTCCATCTGGATAGCAAGACTTCTTGAGTGATACAGCACTTCCTTGTCTTCCCTTCCAGAAGCAATAGGACATACTGACATTTCTAGGGAGTGAAACCTCTCCGTAGTTCAATTAAATAATAGGTGAAGTTACATTTATGCATTAACATGAACTCTCACCATGGCCAAGGTGGCACCAGATTGTTATCAGGTTGATTGGAGCGTAATAAGAGCCGCGTGTTCACCTTGTATTAATGATCGCTCGCTATCTTGCTGCCTTAGGAGGTTTTCACAGACAATTAACAGATTTGCATAAAGATGTTAATCCAGTTATCCCAGACACGTTAATGAACAAAGCTTGTAATGTCGCCCATATGGCCACCTCGACCTCATGAATAAAAGATGAGTACACTCAAGAGTTTTGTAAGCGCCTCCTTCCACGAGGAAAAATGATCAACTGATCGACTTCATGATCTTCATGGACTCGCTAGCTATGAATGGTAATGTTGCACAATTCTTTTAAGGTGCCTTTTTGACTGTTAAAATGGCCTGTGTAAAAAGGAAAAAATTGTGTGATGAAAATCATAGAAAATTGCTAAGATGAATTGAGAGTAGAGAACGTATGCCTGCCACCCCAAATACTGTTTGGTCACAGTCGTTTGTAACAAATAATACTGTATACACGATTACATATGCACCATGTTCCCTGTCATTCAAGGCTATAACTTCAGAGTGAAAATATAGTGGGAGAAGAGGGTTGCATTGACAATCCAACACAATGGGCAGCACTTTGAACACATTTTTATAAGTCATAAGCTTGCAAATAACTCATGAAAGAATAAAGTTACATTAAAACCAAGCACACCATTGTTTTTCCCGTGAAATTCTCAATAAGTTTGATGTGTTACATGACCCTCTTCCCATTGAAAAAAATAAAGCTGGATCCAAAATGGACCTACTTCAAAATGGCCGCCATGGTCACCACCCATCTTGAAAGTTTCCCCCTCCCATATACGAATGTGTCACAGACAGGAAGTTGATATCACCAACCATTCCCATTTTATTTAGGTGTAGCCATATTAATTGCCCACTCTATACATTAAAGTGCCTAAAAGTGAGTAAAGTGCATATGTGCCCAGTGCAGACTAGACTACAAGGATGTAGTGCACACTTCCGCAACAGCCCTGTGTGTTCAATGCATTCCCTTCACCTTGTCTTGGAGGTTCATCAAGGGAAGAAAAAAGAGAGACCCTCAGTCCAAAAGTATTGGAGGGCATAGGGGCCATGTCAACAAGCTCAACATCATAGCTACACCTGGTTCTGGCACCATTATGTATATTAAAAGTAGGGTGTCAACCCCTGCAGGCCAGAATCCGCATCCTATAAGCCCTAGATCCCCTCCATACCTCAACTATCTTATGAATATTAATTATAGTATTTATATCCTCTGTATATATACATTGTCTTGTTCTTAAATTGAAGGAATAACAGTTTTTTTTGTACAAATTAAAACTGATTCATCTAAATGAAAAATACGGGTGCAACATTGGCCCACAAGACTGCAAACTGCTGAAAATACCCTTTTTCTTTAATATGACTTCCCCCTTACAGTAATAGTGTGGTACCGGCAGGTACGCGGGATGCAGTGACGAGACGCGAGACGAGTTTATGCTTTTGATAATAACTTTTTATAGGTATAGATCAGGTGGGATAGTCTAAGCAACCAAACAGGTAAAAGGGATGGTCCTCGCAGGGACTCAACACAGGCAAACACGGATATATAAGAACACTACTACCCCGGCAAAGGCCAGTCACTATAGGGCCGCGGTATGGCCGACTACGGGTCCTTAGTTATATAAAGTCACTTATCCGTCCTGACATCTTTGGCGTCCTGGGTGATGGTTCTTCGACGTAGCAGCCGCTGGGCCCAGCTGCTGAAGAACTGGCGCAGTCTTCGAGCGTTCTGACGCCCAGGCGAAGCAGGGGCACAACAGGCCCCAGAAGAGTTCTTGGACAGATGGGCCGCAATCCCCGGACGGGGGTAAGCGGGGTGGCGGTTGGCAAGCCACCGGCGCAGCCAGTGGCTTTAACGGGGTCCGCGGCAGGTGACGGCCCAACTCTTGCCACGGACTGGAGCGGGGAACTACTGGCTGCCGTATGCAATGAACTGGCCGCGGTCGGGGGCGGCTGCGGGCAGCGAGGGGTAGGCTGCAGCCGCGGGCTGGAGTGAGGTGGCAACGGCCGCGGGTGATCGCGGGCAGGCATCAGTTGCTGGCTGGAGTGTGGGGGCAACAGCCACGGGTGACCGCGGGCAGGCCGCAGTCATGGGCTGGAGTGAGGTGGCAACGGCCGCAGATGAAGGCGAGCAGGCCGCAGCCGCGGGCCGGAGTGTGGCGGCAACAGCCGCAGGTGTCCACGGGCAGGCCACGGGTTGAAGAGGAGCAGCGGTTCTCTGACGGTTGACTCGGCACTGTCCCTCTGCTGTCCAGTGTAAGTGTCCCTCTTGCTTCTGTCCTCCTCTCTGGCCTCTGCACGTCGCTCTGGCTCTCACACGCTCCCACGGTCTCCTGCTCCTTCTTCCCTGTTCTGCTGACTATTGTCTGTACAAATCCCCTCTGAAATGTAAACTGCTACGGAATATGTCGGCGCTATAGAAATAAAATTTATTATTATTATTATATTACCTGCCAGTACCCACTGGCCACGTCTAGAGTAGAGAAGTACGTTGCTTTTCACAAGGCGGGTAGAGACTCTTGTATGCGGGGCAGTGGATACGAGTCCTTAATGGTGCAAGCGTTCAGCTTCCGATAGTCCACACAGAACTGGAGGGTACCATCCTTTTTGCGGACCAGCACAATGGGAGACACCCAGGGGCTCTGGCTTTCTCGTATGACACCTTTCCGAAGCATTTGCGCTAGTAGAGTTTTCACCTCCTGATATAGCTGCGGAGGGATTTGCCGATATCGTTCCCGTATTGGGGCCGTTCCTGCCGTGGGAATTCCATGTGTGATGGCCCTGGCACACCCAAAATCATCCTCGTGGCTGGCGAATACTTCGTAATACTGTCCGAGTAGGGTTTCTACCTGGAGCAGCTGGGCTGGCGTCAGGCCGGAGAGTTCGGCCCGCATTCTTTCCAGGATGGTTCGACCTTTCTCCTGGGTCGAGGATTTGGCAGTCTGTATGGTTCGTATAGTTATTCCCCAAGGATCCTCGGGTTGCACCTTTAACTGGACCGCCGGGGCTGGCAGCACCTCCTCCAAAGGCCTTACTAGCTTGGCCATTTTGGCCCGGGGCTTCAAGATGATATCTTGGTCTTCCAGGTTAACGCTGTGCACCAGGACGGTCCCTCCCCGCACCATGGCCAGGGAGCGAGTTACCTGCATCTCCACGCCCTCCAATGGCATCGGGGTGCGGATCGGCAGGGCCACCACTGTCTCCCCGGGGGGAAGCACGAGCGGGGGAGCCGCAGGTGCAATAACTTTGCCCAGCGCCTCACCCTCCTGGCAGTCCTGGAGTACTCGCACCTCCCGCACCAGCTGCTGGAAGACCTGCCCTTGGGCCGTGCGGGAACCCCACTGGTTCAGGGTCTCTTGCCTGGGGTCATTGAGGAGTAAATTGCCAAACTCCCGCAGAATGTTCATGCCCAGGATAACTGGATGATGGTGGTTAGTTTCTCCTTGGGTCAGGACCACTCCCCGGCGGCCGAGGGATTTACCACACAGCGTCATTTGCATCCATACCACTCCGGAGACAGGAACCGGAAGTTGATTAGCGGCTACCAGTCTTATCATGGACCCCCACTGGGGCCTTGCTGCCTAAGGAAAATGGCGGCGAAAGTAAGTTGCAAGCATGGTCGCTACTTGCGACCCCGTGTCCACTAGGCACCGTACGGCACGGCCCTTGACCTCTGCCCATACCACTGGACATTTTGCAACCAGATTTTCGGGACTTCCACCACCCCTCGTTGTGGCTTCTGGCTCCGAGCGGCGTCCCCCTTGCCCAGAGCCCTCTTGCTTTAATGGCCATCGGGGTGGGTATCTCCCACACCGTGGACACTCTCGTGCGAAGTGGCCCAGTTCCCCGCACTCACAACACCGGGGCTGCGAGGCCCGGCCACTCCTGGCATTGCGAGGCCCCCAGGGCACGGGATTGAAAACAGGCCGCCCAGTCGTGGGCTCGGTTCTCCTTTTCGCTTTGGCCAACTCATCCTTGACGTTCTTCAGCTCTTGTTTCATCTCTTCAACGCACTGGGGCTCTCCGACAGCGTTTACGGAGGCCTCCATGTCCCGGACCTTTCCTACGGGGACCGTCATTCCCTGCTCCTGCTCTCGTACTCGTGCCTGACTTCCCACCTCAGAGAAGGCCATACGTGGGTTCACCTGGACCTGCTCCCATAATGCCTGCTTTATTAATGGGTCCCAGAGTCCAGTCACTAAAAGGTCGGTCCTACCCCTACATTGTCCTTCCATTCGATAGCTGTGTATAGTTCCTGGAGAACATTCATATACTGGGTGATGGTCTCCCCCTCTCCCTGCATTCGACTGAACAACTGGGTCCTCAACTCTCCCACGTTTGTTGGATCCCCATGGGTCTCTTCCAGAATTCGCAAGACCCTAGCAAAGGTGTTGCGGTGTCCCGGGGGCCTCAACATTACTGATTTCTGGGCCTCCCCATCTAATGCCATGAGGGCTACCTCAGCTTCTAAGTCAGAGGTCATCAGATGCAGGCGGAAGAGCCCTCGCAAGCGCTCCGTCCAGCTCCACAGCATGGTATTGGAGCCAGAAACCCTGGCAGGTTGCTTAGCATAGCCCCCAAAGAAATGCTGAACCGGGGGCCACCGTTGTTTGCGCCACCTACGGCCCCACCTTAGTCGGAGGTGCCACTGTCTGCGCTCGTAGACTGCATCCTGCCGACTACGCCAAATGTGGTACCGACTGGTACGCGGGATGCAGTGACGAGACGCGAGACGAGTTTATGCTTTTGATAATAACTTTTTATAGGTATAGATCAGGTGGGCTAGTCTAAGCAACTAAACAAGTAACAGGGATTGTCCTCGCAGGGACTCAACACAGGCAAACACGGATATATAAGAACACTACTACCCTGGCAAAGGCCGGTCACTATAGGGCCACGGTATGGCCGACTACTGGTCCTTAGTTATATAAAGTCACTTATCCATCCTGACGTCTTCGGCGTCCTGGGTGATGGTTCTTCAGCGTAGCAGCCGCTGGGCCCTGCTGCTGAAGAACTGGCGCAGTCTTCGAGCGTTCTGACACCCAGGCGAAGCAGGGGCACAACAGGCCCCAGAAGAGTTCTTGGACAGATGGGCCGCAATCCCTGGACTGGGGTAAGCGGCCGCGAAGCGGGGTGGTGGTTAGCAAGCCAGCGGCGGTAACGGCGTCCGCGGCGGGCGACGGCCCGACTCTTGCCACGGACTGGAGCGGGGAACTAGTGGCTGCCGTCTGCAATGAACTGGCTGCAGTCACGGTTGGGAGCGGGGTAGCTGCGGGCAGCAAGGGGTAGGCCGCAGCCGTGAGCTGGAGTGAGGCGGCAATGGCCGCAGATGACCGCGGGCAGGCCACAGCCGCGGGCCGGAGTGTTGCGGCAACAGCCGCAGGTGTCCGCAGGCAGGCCGCGGGTTGAAGCGGAGCAGCGGTTCTCTGACCGCCGACTTGGTGCCGTCCCTCTGCTGTCCAGTGTAAGTGTCCCTCTTCTGTCCTCCTCTCTGGCCTCTGCACGTCGCTCTGGCTCTCACACGCTCCCACGGTCTCCTGCTCCTTCTTCCCCGTTCTGCTAACTCACTGTGACTAGCGTTCTCCTCCCTTTATATATCGGCTCCTCCCCCAGCCCGTCTGTAAGTCTCAGCCGTCCGGCCCTGAACTCTGTCCCCCGGAAACAACTTCCCCCGGAACCTAAATGATGGTCCCCTTGGTTCCGGCCCGGAGACTCGGCGGGGACCCTTCCTCCCACACTAGCAAGCCCCCAATCACTGCTCTAAATTAAAGGGTCACAGGGTAACCTGGCATCCTCCATGACTTTAGATACATTAAAGGTTATGTTGGTGCACTGCCAGTAGAATTACTGAGGATGCGGCAATTAAAAATGAATACTTTTTTATTATAGGATTTTCAAAAATTACAAACTGGTTTTCGGCTCCGGACCAGAGGTAGGTAGTCCCCACCAGAGGCATCAATAACACATCATTAGAAGAAACATCATTATCTCATCAGTGACGGCATTTCTCCCCATTATAAAGCACAGATCACTAATACAACACTTACTCTTCTCATCATTTGGAACCATAACTATGGGGAGATCAAGTGCCCAACGGTTCCCAAAAACTCTTGCCCAGCTACTGTCCAGTTGGGAGGACTTGCTGGTCAGTCACGGCCTTTATGTAATCAGCTGCAAAGATGATGGATGACTGGTATCCAGTATAAGTGTCATTACAAAGTATTTAGGGTAAAGTGGCCACAAGCTTTTCCTGCTTGTCCAGAATTTTTTTGAGGAAACAGAGATCTATAGAGGAAGCAAATCTACAATAGAGATGGCTTCATAATCCCCTACCAGCAGGACTAGTTAAAACCTCCCATACCATAGCCTCAGGCCATAATCATCAGTGTCAGTTTACTCCCAGAAGTACTTTTGTAGGGTGATTGACTGCAATGACTGTTGTGTTGCTCTTCTGATAATTTAGGAATGGAGTTATTATTTAAAGGGTCCCGATGGACCAAACCACAGATCTGGCCAATGAAGACCTGTCGCCTCTCCTGGCATGTCTGGTTTAGTAAATAGACTGCTGTCAAATGAAAAAAACAAATATGCTCTCAAAATAGTAGTGGATAATAGAAGCCTACCTGTGCTTCTATACGTGAGGTTCAGAGTGTGCTCCTCTGTATTAGATTGGATTAGATTGGATTTCTTCGCTGAAAGCCCAGGTGCCTCGTGTCCGTGCTGACTACTCCACAAACAATGCGGGCAGCATTCCTGATGGACATGTCTGCTCTCCATTTGAAAAAATATGTCACCCTTGCCTGCGTGACATCACAAAAAACTGCAGCTTCTCCTTCTGGAGAAAAGAGTACTGACTGTTCATCCAACGCGCTTCTGAGGCTCCGACCTCCTTAATCAGGGATTACGTTTACAGTAGGTGGCAGATCTTATATAGATGTGTGTCTCAGCACATTGATTGAAACAGGATTTGTATTAAAATGCAAACCATTCTATTTCTGCTTAGACCAAATGGTCTTAATTTATTATGAAGATCCATTTGCTCACGGCTCTGGACATTTTATTTACAGTATATAGTTTCCTCCTTCCTCTCCAATGTTCCTTTATATTTTCCATGCCTCAAAATGCACTAACTGTTAATTTACCATTATGTGCCACTTTATAGTGACATGACAATGGATGTCCAGAAAATTCTCTTATTATGTTTACAGTATATGTATTGTTTCATTCTAATTTTTAGTCACCGTTTCACTCTCCCTACACTAAAGGATGCTTCCTTTAGTGTAACAAGATACGTGTTTGTATTGTAAATGTCTCAATGTTCCAAATGTGAATATTGGGTTATAGTTTTTTGTTGCTTTACACATCGCACTGCATTGTATACAGTGAGATTTCTCACAGTGAACTGCGGTGAACTCACTGCTGCACCGTGAGCCTTTTTCTCACTGCGCTAGTGGTGATCTCACCAAGGTCATCGCAGTTCATGGGCCCGGCTGGGAATGCAGCCTCAGTGACCTGCGGTAAACTTGATGATGTCACCGCTGGTCACTGATGCTGCACTAGCAGCAGCTCATTCCCCATTGGTTTTCAGCCTGGATGTTCTCATCTTAGCACATTCCAGGTTGAAAACTATTTATCCCAGACATGGATTATAGCATGGGACAGAACACTGGACAGGTGAGAGGTATAGCTGTTTTTTTATTTTTGTTTTTTTTACAGGAGACCATGGCTTCAGTGGAATGGGCATTAGGTGAGTATAACTGTGTTTATTTTTAAATAAAAAAAGTAAAAGTGTTTTTTTAATTTCAAATAAAAGACTTTATTCTGGCTGTCTTTATTTACAATGCAATTATAGGATTAGTAATGGAGAGGTGTTTTATAGCCATCTCTCCATTATTAAGCCATGGGCTTGATGCCACCAGATAAAACAAGGGTGACATCAACCCCACAAATAATATTACTATCCCACTTGCCACCACACAGGGTAAGTGGGAAGAGCCGGGCAAAGCGCCACAATTAGCACATCTAATAGATGTTTATTTTCTGGGTGGCTACGGGCTGCTATTTTTAGGCTGGGGGTGCAATATTCATAGATCCTTACCAGCTTGAGAATACCAGCCCCCAGCTATTTTTTTTTAGCTTGGCTGGTTGTCCTATATGCCTTATATTGTCAATAACCAGCCTTGCTAATGCTGATACCTTAGGGTTGCAGCCCGCAGCTGCCCACTTTGCCTGGCTGGTTATCAAAAGTACAGGGGCACCCACTCCTTTTTTTATTTATTTATCGCTCAAGCGCTGGCTTATGAATACTCACATCAGCCGGCGCCTGCTCTCACTGTTATTAGTGGCAGCAGGTGTAGGCTGATAGGAGTAGTAGTCCCACCTGCCGCCGGCTGTTCTTACTGTTATCACTTGAATATAGCTCTCAACATTCTCCCCTGAATGCAGGCAGGGCAGGGAGAATGATGAGCCGTCTTCAGCACCCGGCTCCAGGAGACAGTGCTAACAGTACTGCTGCTTCTCAAGAGTCATCAGTGTGCATGTGTGCGGGACGATTTGCAGCCCGTGCTGCTGTTAAAAAATAGACATGTAAGCGATGTGCACTGACTAGGGTTCATCGAATAGCTTCGGATAAGTGCTTACCGAATAGCTGCATCGGGAACTTGGATACCTGGAGCGCTCCCGATGACCAGCTGTTCGGCACTACAGCTGCAGTTGTCAAGGCTGTGTGACAGTCACAACACTTGCATGGATCGCATGTTTGTTGTGACTGTCACACAACCACGACACATGCAGCTGCAGTGCCGAACAGATGATATCCAGGTTACCGAGGCAGCTGTTCAGTAAGTGCTATAGCTTTTCAGATAACCTCTTATCCAAAGCTGTTCCAACCCTAGCACACACCCATTCACTTGAATGAGTCTAGGTGTTTGTCTCCGGTACGTGTGAAAACTGTCACCTTAGTGGGTAGAGACTAACTTCTATAATGTCTCCCATACACAGCAGCAACATGAAGGCAATTATACAGAGGTACTGAGTAGTGTAAATGAATCCAGATTAGAGATGGGATAAGAAGTAGCAACAGCATGTAGGGAAATAACTGTACTGAGCAGTGCAGCTGTGAATCCAGCTATGGGGTGAAGTAAAGCATTATAAAGCTACAGCACTGATCGCTTAGTGAGCTGGCAGTCTATTTTGTCTTGAATAAGCAGTGTTTTAAAGTGCATGATGAATTCAGGAGACAGTAAGAAAAGAAGTGGCTCATATGTGGAGAAAGAAGCTGATTTAAAATATATGAAAAAGTTTCTTACATTTCTTGCTTATTTGTTTATTTTCTTCACACCTGTTGGAGGCAATGACTGGGATGTGTGGAAGTATTTTTTTTCAATATACATTTCACTCTTTTTCATCTTCAGGATTGCACCCAGAACATATGAGAACCTTGACAGATCTTAAAGATCTTTACTGGGAGCGATTAAGAGGTAAGTGTGGAGCCCCTATTCCACCTTCACTTCTTTATCTATATACAGAATGTAGCAGAGCTGTTATTTGTCATTGCAACATCATCAGGCTCTGTCCAATGTTCCCAGCAAAATAACTGTCCATGTGGCCCACTGTACTGAAGTCTGTGAGAACCCTGGAGTCAGATTTTTGTAGACAAGCCTTTTAAAGTTTTCATTTCCTTCTGATGTTGGGACCCGCGCTGTGACATCTTCAGAGACTTTTTTTCTGCATATCATCCATCCAGGGAACTGCCACCAGCCCGATTGAATGGAGCAGCGTTTCAGCGAGTCGCGCAGTGCCCAAATGCAAAAGAAAAATTATGGAGGATGCTTAACACTGCGACCCTTTATTGTCAGAATAGGTGGAGGCCCTAGACAAAAGCGTTCTTTGATGACTTTCACTCTGGAATGAGACACCGATGATGCTGAGTTGAATGGTACCTACCAGGTCACTTTACCAATAAAATTAGAATAGGACATGCACAATATTTATTGGATGTAAACAGGACCTGGCAGTCACCTCTCGATTTTTTCACCAGCGCCTCTCACTCTGATTGCTCCATACTTGAACACCATAGTTAATCTTTGGTGGGATCTGATGAAAGCGATTGCAGCAAACCAGAGAATATTAGTGACCTGGAGGCCATTACCCATGAGGAATGGTCTAAGGGCCCCGTTACACGCTTCAATGTCCCAGCGATCCCACCAACGATCCAACGTGGATGGGATCACTGGGACATAACTGGTGAGCTATCACATAGACAGACTCACCAGCGATCATGACCAGCGAGCAAGCTGGTATCCATGGTAAACAGCGGGTAACTAAGAGCCACGCAGGTCTTAGTTACCCGCTGTTTACCCTGGATACCAGCTCCCAGCGTCGCTGATCGTTGGTCTCTCGCTGTCACACGCAGTGATGTGTGCTGCCCAGCGGGAGACCAACGATAGAACTATGGCCCAGACCATTAGGCAACGATTAACAATCAGCCAACTGATCATTGCTACATGTCACAAGCAATGTTATTGTTTCGATATCGCTGCAACGTTACCAAACTGGTGACGTTGCAACGATATCGTTCACAATATTGTGTGTAATGGGGCCTTTAGACCCTTTAGGAACACTGCCAGAATGCAGTGTCTGGCTGTCCATCACGAATGTAGCAGGTAATAACATCCAGAGGAGCTATGCTAAGTACTAAGATTCTGGTTATGAAGGGGTGAATAATCCTGATACTGCAAGAGTCAGGACTATTGTAACTCTCTTCTAATCGGTCTCCCTCTTACCAAACTATCCCCCCTCCAATCTGTCTTGAATGCTGCAGCCAGGATCATATTCCTCGCCAATCGTTACACCGATGCTCCTACCTTGTGCCAGTCATTACACTGGCTACCCATCCACTCCAGAATCCAATACAAACTTATTACCCTCACCAACAAAGCACTCCACGGCCCAGCGCCACCCTACATCTCCTCCCTCGTTTCAGTCTACCACCCTACCCGTGCCCTCCGTTCTGCTGATGACCTGAGGTTAGCATCCTCAATAATCAGAACCTCCCACTCCAGTCTCCAGGACTATACACATGCTGCGTCAATTCTTTGGAATGCACTTCCCAGGTCAATACGATTAGTCCCCAATCCCAAAAATTTTAAGCATGGCCTAAAAACGCATTTATTCAGATTGGCCTACCGCCTCAACACATTAACCTAACTACCCCTGTGTGGCACAGTCAAAAGTTTTACCATAGCCAGGTTCCCCGTATCATGTTCCCACATGCTTTATGCATCCATTAGCCCTCTGTGTCTGTACTGTTACACACTTAACATTGTGGCTGGTCCATACAATCAGGGCAACTGTTACCACCCACCTTTCATGTCTACCTCTTTCCTCATAGACTGTAAGCTTGTGAGCAGGGCCCTCATTCCTCTTGGTATCTGTTATAATCTATGTGATTATTGTTATGCTGTAATGTCTATTGTCTGTACAAGTCCCCTTTGAAATGTAAAGTGCTGCGGAATATGTCGGCGCTATAGAAATAAAATTATTATTATTATTAAAAAAGTGTCATTTTGTGTTAAATTTGGAGATACCTCTTGTTATGAATTGTGTTGAGATAATTACGGTACCTTCTTCTTGTTTCATTGGTTTGTTGCAAACAGTAAAATGTTTTTACATTTTGCTAATAAACAGTTTACAATGGGGATGAGGGATAATTTTGCAGCTGTATATTGTATATGCATTGAGCAGATTGTATAGATTAGTGTACAGTGTGTTGTAGCCATTAGTACATTCTGTATATTGTTTATGGCTTTTCTGATTCTTCGCCTGCAGGTCCGGCTTTACGCATCTTATTGTTACTAGGGCTCCGTCTCGTTTCTTCTCGGTGTATTATTTTTAGTTCTTCCTTTTCTGGTCCAGGTATCACTGTGTATACAGGGCATGCCGGCTCCACCTGTACACACTTCTTTCTTGGTAGCCACTAGCCAGTTTGTGCTGGATCTGTGGCCGTGGGTGGAGAGCGGTGCACTGGGGAGAATGTGCTGGTACCGTTCAGACGGCAGCTTCCACTTATCAATCAAGTGTCATTCCTGTGTGCATGTTGCTGGTACCAGCGCATTCTCTGCTCAGGCCACACCTGGAGGGATGAGATAAATTTACAAAGGGGACTAGTCACTCAAGGTTTACAATGATTTGTGTGATGGATTATTTTTATGTATTTAATGTATTGTAAAAATATTTGCAATTAAATGTGACTATTAATTTTTTTGTACTGTTCTATGTTTTATACATGGTATTTTACACTTTTATTAAAGATGTGAACTGACATAATACCCCAGGGAAGAGCTGACTATGGCGAGAAGTCTCCAGTAGGGGGCAGCCAAGTAATAAGGAGGCTTCTGAGGTGAGTAAGTAAATTGCAGGTACCAGCGCATTCTCCAGAGAGAGGTCATAATCATAAACCAGGTGACAGACAG
The DNA here is from genome assembly GCF_039654945.1 of Dendrobates tinctorius. Lineage (NCBI taxonomy): Eukaryota > Metazoa > Chordata > Amphibia > Anura > Dendrobatidae > Dendrobates > Dendrobates tinctorius. The sequence goes on from NW_027361754.1 coordinate 7,120,632, forward strand.
TGTGAGATAATGCTGGAGGAGATACAGCAACAGCATCTGTGTACAAAGGCATCACCAGGATAAAGGTGTTAGGCCACATGCACACATTGAGTATTTGGCAAGTTTTTTACCCCGGTATTTGTAAGTCAAAACCAGGAGTGTGTGATAAATGCAGAAGTGGTGCAAATGTTTCTATTACTGGGGTAAAAAACTCACCAAATACTCAATTTGTGCATGTGGCCTTATCATAGATATCAGCAATATAAAGGTGCACTTGCAGTATGGGGTTATGACACTGACACTTGGGGTATAGGTTTATGACACTGACACTTGTGGTATGGGGTTATGACACTGACAATTGGGACATGGGCTTATGACACTGACACTTGGAGTATAGGGTGATTACATGGACACTTGAGGTATAGAGTGATGACACTGACACTTGAGGTATGGGGTTATGACACAGACACTTGGGGTACGAGGTAATCACACTGAGATTTGAGGTACAGGACAATGACGCTGATGCTTGGCATATGGGGGTGATGACACTGACACTCGGAGTACAGGATAATGACGCTGACACTCGGAGTACAGGATAATGACACTGACACTCGGAGTACAGGATAATGACGCTGACACTTTGGGTATGGGGTAATGACATGGACATTTGGGGTACGGGGTAATGATGCTGACACTCGGGGTACAGGATAATGGCGCTGACTCCTGGTGTACGGGGTAATGATGCTGACACTTGGGGTACAGGATGACGCTGACACTTGGGGTACAAGAGAAGAGCACTGACACTTGGGGTACACGATAATGACACTGACACGGGGTACAGGATAATGGCACTGACGCTTGGGGTATGGGATAATGACGCTGACACTTGGGGTACAGTATCATGATGGTGACACTTGGGGTACAGGATAAGGACACTGACACTTGGAGTACGGGGTAAAGATGCTGACATTTGGGGCGCAGGATAATGGCACTGATACTTGGGGTACAGGTGACGCTGACATTTGAGGTACAGGATAATGACGCTGACACTTGGGGTACAGAGTAATGGCGCTGACACTCGAGTTACAGAGTAATGACGCTGACACTTGGGGTACAGGATAAGGACACTGACAGTTGAAGTACAGGGTAATGATGCTGACACCTGGAGTACAGGTGACGCTGACACTTGGGGTACGTGGTAATGATGCTGACACTCGGGGTACAGGATAAGGACACTGATGCTTGGGGTACAGAATAATGAGACTGACACACGGGGTACGGGGTAATGATGCTGACACTCGAGGTGCAGGATAATGACGCTGACACCTGGTGTACGGGGTAATGACGCTGACACTTGGGGTACAGGATAAGGGCACTGACACTTGGGGTACAGGATAAAGACGCTCACACTTGGGGTACCGGATAATGATGCTGGCACTTGAAGTACAATATAATGACACTGACACTTGGGGTACGGAGTAAAGTTGTTGATACTCTGTGTGCAGGATAAGGACACTGACAGTAGTAGTATGAGGTAATGATGCTGACACTCGGGGTGCAGGATAATGACACTAACATTTGAGGTACGGGGTAATGACGCTGACACTGGGGGTACAGGATAATGACACTAACACTTGGGGTACAGGGTAATGATGCTGACACTCAGGGTGCAGGATAATGATGCTGACACCTGGGGTACAGAGGACGCTGACACTTGGGGTACGGGATAATGACACTGACACTCGGGTTACAGGATAAGGACACTAACACTTGGGGTACAGGATAATGACGCTCACACTTGGGGTACAGGATAAGGACACTGACAGTTGAAGTACAGGGTAATCACGCTGACACTCTGGGTACAGGTTAAGGACACTGAAAGTAGTAGTACGAGGTAATGATGCTGACACTCGGGGGGCAGGATAATGACACTAACATTTGGGGTACGGGGTAATGACGCTGACACTCAGGGTACAGGATAATGACACTAACACTTGGGGTACGGGGTAATGATGCTGACACTCAGGGTGCAGGATAATGATGCTGACACCTGGGGTACAAAGGACGCTGACACTTGGGGTACGGGATAATGACACTGACACTCGGGTTACAGGATAAGGACACTGACACTTGGGGTACAGGATAAGGACACTAACACTTGGGGTACAGGATAATGACACTCACACTTGGGGTACAGGATAAGGACACTGACAGTTGAAGTACAGGGTAATCACCTCTGGGTACAGGATAAGGAAACTGAAAGTAGTAGTACCAGGTAATGATGCTGACACTCGGGTGCAGGATAATGACATGAGCTACATGATGACACTGACACTCGGTGTACAGGATAATGACACTGACACTCGGGGTATGGGGTAATGATGCTGACACTCGGGGTGCAGGATAATGACGCTGACACCTGGGGTATGGGTGGCGCTGACACTTTGGTTACAGGATAATGACGCTGACATTTGGGATACGGAATAATGATGCTGACACTCGGAGTACAGGATAATGACACTGACAGTTGGAATACGGGGTAATGACGCTGACACTTGGGGTATGGGGTAATGACACTGACACTCAGGGTACAGGATAAGGACACTGACACTTGGGGTAGAGGAGGACATTGACACCTGGGGTATGGGATAATGACACTGACACTTGGGGTGCAGGGTAATGACGCTGACAACTGGGGTACAGGGTAATGACACTGACACTTGGGGTACAGGATAAGGACACTGACACTTAGGGTAGAGGAGGACATTGACACCTGGGGTATGGGATAATGACACTGACACTTGGGGTACAGGGTAATGACACTGACACTTGGGGTACAGGATAAGGACACTGACACTTAGGGTAGAGGAGGACATTGACACCTGGGGTATGGGATAATGACACTGACACTTGGGGTACAGGGTAATGACACTGACACTTGGGGTACGGGGTAATGACGCTGATGTAGGGGGTAGGGACACTTTGTTGTTGATATTCGCCTTCCTGTATAATATAATGTTTGGTAGAGAGTTGGGCTTATATTTTACAGCGTATTCTGGATAGGATGATGGACGGTGCATGTAATAATTGCGCACTGGAGATTATATTGTTTTCTTAATATAATACTTTTTCATCGTTGCTCTGAGACATTCTCTATATCAGGTCTCTCCCCCTATGGGTGACACTGATCAGTAATGGCCGCTTACTTGTCATTGTCAGGGGAATGTTACCCTGAATAGTCTCCTCTTTACAAGGACATGAATGTTTCTCTCACTCATCAGAGGGCACAATGTCTGGAGATGGGAGGAGAATGCGCAGCGACTTGTAGCTGCAGGGTTCCTCTCCCTACTTCTGAATATTGCCGCTCGCTGTGGTCCAGCAGGTGGAAGGGGAGGCGGCTGGATGATGGATGTGTACATGTGTCACCCGTTTCTCTAGTTCTTCTTGAAATTCTGAAAATTTTAGATGGACTTGTAAATCATTGTAGTAGATCCCTGCTTACTGTTTCCACTCACTATATAAATAAGTTGCATAGATTTTTTAGGCTAACACGCTATTGCAATATAATTTTTCATCTAGAGGTTAAAAACACGTTGAGATTTAATAATGCTTTTGACAGCAGGCTTTGCTATTGATTGATAGATTTACCTTCACTGATACATTGTAGCAAACGGCCATGAGAGGAGAAAGATTTCTGCCAATGGGTTTAGCCTGGGATTTTCCACACAACACAAACCCTCAGCTGTGAGAATGTAAAACCAAGGAAATCATTTTCCATGTAGGTGGTTTACGGGACAAAATGTATATTTTGTGGTCGTGATTCTGTGCAGCCTCCCAACCTTTTCTACATCCTGACCATATATAAACTGAAACCATAACCCAGAAAGGGGTAGTGAGTCCCAAATAGCACTAGCAAAAAGGCAGGATCTAATAATGATAAAGTGCAAGACAGGAAAATATTAAAGTAATAAATAACTATTATTGCAAAAAATAATTAAGCAGCAAAACAGTTCATAATGGTAGTTGTCCCAACACAGAAGACACAATTGACACATGTTGCTGGGTGAAACAAAGGGAAAAGGGCCCCAGGAATTAATAATCCAAGTAGACAGGATAAAACGTAATTAATTAATTAGGATATATGCACAATGGAAATAAGAGTGGCATGCCATGGGAAATTGTATTAAAGTAAAAAGTCAATTAATGTGAAGATATAACAGTATACATCCTGGCCGCAAAGATGAAAGGGGTTCACCCACCAATCACACCTGACGCGCGTTTCACAAATGCTTTGTCTGGAGTCACCCCTAACATTTTTTAAGAGATTACAATGGGTGCATGGAAAATATATTCGTGCAGGGAGAAGTCAGGCCTGAGTGAGGTAGATTTTTCCCATTTTTGCTTCCTCCATCACGACAGCTGATGGTTGGGCTCAATGAGCGCTTATAAATTTGATGTAATGCCAAGTGTGTTCCCCTGGGACCATGGGGCTGATGGGAGCACTCACATCCATTGTTATTTTTCTGTGACTCAGTTTTCCTTCCCTTAAAGGCTTCCTTATTTCTGCATAACTACATGTCTCGTGTATTATCCCTGGGGGTCTTTTCTGGCGCAGAATATGATCATTGTAATCAGCGTTGGACTGGCCCACCGGAGAACCGGTGGATTCTCTGGTGGGCCCTGGCATCTGGTGGGCCCTGGCACCTGCTGGCATACAGGGCCAGCAGTTGCCTAGGGCCCCCGCTGCTCCAGGGGCCCCCAGCCAGTGGTGTGTCGCACACCATGCAGCTGCTATGGGGGCCCCTGCCAGCGGAGCAGCAGCGGGTGTCAGGAGGCAGGAGCCCCTGTCCCCGCTGCTAAAGAGAAATGAATATTCACTGCGAAGCAGTGAATATCATTTCACAGTCTCCACCCCCAGAGGCCCCGCCCCCAGCCCAGGAAGCTGCTCTGCAGACTACAGCTGTAAATCAGGGCCGGCGCCGCCCTCAGTCCTCTCTGCTCCTGACTCACAGCCAGTGCGTGATGACGTCACTACATCGCGCACCCGCTGTGTGTCTGGCAGAGGGGGCAGCTCCTGACACTGAAGCCGGGATCAGCGTGGGAGCGAGGAGGAGAGGTGAGTATTGTGGTTTTTTTTTTTTTTTATATCTCTCGCTCTATCTCTATCTATTATCTATATCTATCTCTATATCTATCTCTATCTATTATCTATATCTATCTATTTCTATATCTATCTCTATCTTTATATCTATCTTATATATATATATCTATTATCTCTATATCTCTCTCTATATATCTATTTATCTCTATCTCTATATCTCTCTGTATATCTATCTATCTATCTCTATCTATTATCTATATCTATCTCTATATCTATCTTTCTATCTCTACATCTATCTCTATATCTATCTATATCTATCTATTATGTCTATCTATCTAGCTATCTCTATATCTTTCTATCTTACTCTCTCTCTATATCTATCTGTTATCTCTATATTTATTTATTTATCTATCTCTATCTATTATCTATATCTATATCTATCTCTCTATCTATTTATCGATCTCTGTATCTATCTCTCTCTATATCTCTCTCTCTCTCTCTCTCTATCTCTATATCTATCTATTATCTCTATATCTATCTACCTCTATATCTATCTCTATCTCTATATCTGTTTCTCTCTATATCTCTCTCTATATCTCTCTCTCTATAGCTATCTATCTATCTATCTCTATATCTATCTGTTATCTCTATATCCATATACACTCACTGGCCACTTTATTAGGTACACCATGCTAGTAACGGGTTGGACCCCCTTTTGCCTTCAGAACTGCCTCAATTCTTCGTGGCAGAGATTCAACAAGGTGCTGGAAGCATTCCTCAGAGATTTTGGACCATATTGACATGATGGCATCACACAGTTGGCGCAGATTTGTCGGCTGCACATCCCTGATGCGAATCTCCCGTTCCACCACATCCCAAAGATGCTCTATTGGATTGAGATCTGGTGACTGAGGAGGCCATTTGAGTACAGTGAACTCATTGTCATGTTCAAGAAACCAATCTGAGATGATTCGAGCTTTATGACATGGCGCATTATCCTGCTGAAAGTAGCCATCAGATGTTGGGTACATTGTGGTCATAAAGGGATGGACATGGTCAGCAACAATACTCAGGTAGGCTGTGGCGTTGCAACGATGCTCAATTGGTACCAAGGGGCCCAAAGAGTGCCAAGAAAAAATTCCCCACACCATGACACCACCACCACCAGCCTGAACCGTTGATACAAGGCAGGATGGATCCATGCTTTCATGTTGTTTACGCCAAATTCTGACCCTACCATCCGAATGTCGCAGCAGAAATCGAGACTCATCAGACCAGGCAACGTTTTTCCAATCTTCTACTGTCCAATTTCGATGAGCTTGTGCAAATTGTAGCCTCAGTTTCCTGTTCTTAGCTGAGAGGAGTGGTACCCGGTGTGGTCTTCTGCTGCTGTAGCCCATCTGCCTCAAAGTTCGACGCACTGTGCGTTCAGAGATGCTCTTCTGCCTACCTTGGTTGTAACGGGTGGCAATTTGAGTCACTGTTGCCTTTCTATCAGCTCGAACCAGTCTGCCCATTCTCCTCTGACCTCTGGCATCAACAAGGCATTTCCGGCCACAGAACTGCCGCTCACTGGATTTTTTTTCTTTTTCGGACCATTCTCTGTAAACCCTAGAGATGGTTGTGCGTGAAAATCCCAGTAGATCAGCAGTTTCTGAAATACTCAGACCAGCCCTTCTGGCACCAACAATCATGCCACGTTCAAAGGCACTCAAATCACCTTTCTTCCCCATACTGATGCTCGGTTTGAACTGCAGGAGATTGTCTTGACCATGTCTACATGCCTAAATGCACTGAGTTGCCGCCATGTGATTGGCAGATTAGAAATTAAGTCTTAACACACAGTTGGACAGGTGTACCTAATAAAGTGGCCAGTGAGTGTATATCTCTATATCTATCTTTCTATCTAACACTATATCTCTATATCTATCTCTATATCTCATTATCTATCTCTATCTCTCTCTTTATCTATCTGTATATTGATCTATCCATCTATCTCTATATCTATCTCTATCTATTATATCTATCTATTATCTCTATTATCTATATCTATCTATCCATCTATCTATATCTATATCTCTCTCTATCTTTCTAACTCTACATCTATCTCTATACATATCTCTATATCTAGCTATTATCTCTATATCTATCTCTATATCTATCTATATCTATCTGTCTCTATATCTATCTATCTCTATATATATCTCTATATCTATTTTTATTTATAGCCATCTATCTATATATATTTATCTCTATATCTATATATGTCTTTATTATTATTATTATTATTATTATATCTGTATATCTCTTATCTATCTCTATTATCTATCTCTATCTATTATCTATCTCTTTCTATCTATAGCTATCTATCTCTATATCTATCCATTATCTATTTTCTATCTATCTCTATATCTATCTACCTATCGATCTATCTATCTATCTTTCTTTCTATATCTATCTTTATATCTATTTCTATCTATCTATCTCTATGAATCTTTCTATCTATATCTATCCATTATCTACTTTCTATCCATTATCTACTATCTATCTCTATATCTATCTATTTCTACATCTATCTTTCTATCTATATCTATCTAACTCTATATCTATATATCTATATAGCATTATACCCTATGAGGGGGTGCATTATTCCCTATGAGGGGGGCAGTATTATACCCTATGAGGGGGCAGCATTATACCCTATGAGGAGGCAGCATTATACCCTATAAGGGCAGCATTATTCCCTATGAGGGGGGGCAGCATTATACCCTATGAGGGGAGCAGTATTATACCCTATGAGGGGGTGCATTATTCCCTATGAGGGGGGCAGTATTATACCCTATGAGGAGGCAGCATTATTCCCTATGAGGGGGGCAGTATTATACCCTATGAGGGGGGCAGTATTATACCCTATGAGGGGGGCAGTATTATACCCTATGAGGGGGCAGCATTATACCCTATGAGGGGGCAGCATTATACCCTATGAGGAGGCAGCATTATACCCTATGAGGGCAGCATTATTCCCTATGAGGGGGGTAGCATTATACCCTATGAGGAGGCAGTATTATACCCTATGAGGAGGCAGCATTATACCCTATGAGGGGGGCAGTATTATACCCTATGAGGGGGGCAGTATTATACCCTATGAGGGGGCAGCATTATACCCTATGAGGGGGTGCATTATTCCCTATGAGGGGGGCAGTATTATACCCTATGAGGAGGCAGCATTATTCCCTATGAGGGGGGCAGTATTATACCCTATGAGGGGGGCAGTATTATACCCTATGAGGGGGGCAGTATTATACCCTATGAGGGGGTGCATTATTCCCTATGAGGAGGTGCATTATTCCCTATGAGGAGGTGCATTATTCCCTATGAGGGGGTGCATTATTCCCTATGAGGGGGGCAGTATTATACCCTATGAGGGGGGCAGTATTATACCCTATGAGGGGGGCAGTATTATACCGTATGAGGGGGTGCATTATACCCTATGAGGGGGTGCATTATTCCCTATGAAGGGGGCAGTATTATACCCTATGAGGGGGGCAGTATTATACCCTATGAGGGGGCAGCATTATACCCTATGAGGGGGTGCATTATTCCCTATGAGGGGGGCAGTATTATACCCTATGAGGAGGCAGCATTATTCCCTATGAGGGGGGCAGTATTATACCCTATGAGGGGGGCTGTATTATACCCTATGAGGGGGGCAGTATTATACCCTATGAGGGGGGCAGTATTATACCCTATGAGGGGGTGCATTATTCCCTATGAGGAGGTGCATTATTCCCTATGAGGAGGTGCATTATTCCCTATGAGGGGGTGCATTATTCCCTATGAGGGGGGCAGTATTATACCCTATGAGGGGGGCAGTATTATACCCTATGAGGGGGGCAGTATTATACCCTATGAGGGGGTGCATTATACCCTATGAGGGGGTGCATTATTCCCTATGAAGGGGGCAGTATTATACCCTATGAGGGGGGCAGTATTATATTCTATGAGATGGCTGCATTATACTATGTGAGGGGGCTGCTTTATATTCTATGAGGGGGCTACCCCAACTCCTGCTACATAATTAAGACATGTACAACCTTATATTATACCCGGATATTAGCGTGTTTTACCGCATAATTGGTGGTCTGGTATTTAACTCTATGCAGCTACATAGTGGGCCTCAAGAATGACTTTCTCTGGTGGGCCCAAGGTGTTCCAGTCCGACGCTGATTGTAATTCATGTAAAACTGATGCTATTTTTTCTGGGTCATGGGCAGAAGCAGAGTATTAACCCAGAGTGTAAGATAAGCCACGGATTGGTAACTACATGTAAACCTTTATGCTGAGTGATATAAATACATATTAACAGCTCTGGCCGTGTTGCTGGTACCAGCACATTCTGATGCTGCACAGCCGGAGGTGAACTTCCTGGGTGTATACAGAAAGTCCACAGAAACAGACAACCCTGTTCTACATACTCTGATCTGTCAGCTAGAATATTGACCTCAGATCCGTGGGTTAAATGTAATTACTTCCCTCCCATCCTGATCCCTACATATCATACACTGCAAAATGATATAATACAGAGGATGGCTTGTACTTCAAGGCTGCAATATACAGCCAAGATACCAAGGGAAGTATTGCCAATCATGTGGTGTATCTATCAGGGAAGGCTTGGGCTCGGCATCTTCAGTAGCCATGTTGTGTAATATACTCAAAGCGATCTCTGATTTCATTGAAAAGGAAAGGACGAGAAATCATTTTATTTCAATAGCGCCACCATATTTGGCAGCACTTTACATTCAGAGAGTAAATGTACAACTAGTGTAAGTCACTACAGATTAAGATTGGATTGTTGGGTTAATCTGTTTTCCCCGAGTCCAACAGCAGCACAATATGGGTTACCATGCCCCTGTGTGCTAATGGGACAAAGTGGAATATTTAATTATTTTAAGTAGTCCCACCCCTTCATCTCCCTCAGGATAAAGGGGGAAGCATCCCAGAAGCCATCAGTTTAATAGCACGGCATTAGTTTTCCAAATGTTTTATTTGAGTTTCAATAAATGGGGAGGATGGGGGAGGAAAGATGGGGAAAAAAAAGGGGGGGGAGGGAAAAATGTAAAGGGAAAGAAGGAAAAAGGAAGGACAATAAAGTCCAAATATAAAGAAGACATAAAATGAAACAAGTTAATGCTGAAGCATATTATGCAGTGAATTATTACAAAGGTAGGTATTTAAGCATATAATATATTAATATATATGTTCCAAAGACCCAAACACAAGGGTCCTTAGGCAGGTGCACTCTGGGTGAAGACTTAAGAGAACAACTCCAGCCATCTAGACCATTTTCTAGGCTATTTAGCAAATTGATCATGCACATTCGCAAATTTCAATTCAAAAGAATTGGGCAGCACAGTGGCTCAGTGGTTAGCGCTGCAGCACTGGGGTCCTGGGTTCGAATCCCACCAAGGACAATATCTGCAAGGAGTTTGCATGTTCTCCACGTATTTGCGTGGGTTTCCTCCGGGTACTTCGGTTTCCTCCCACACTCCAAAGACATACTGATAGGGAATTTAGATTGTGAGCCCCATCAGGGACAGCGATGATAATGTGTGCAAACTGTAAGCGCTGCGGAATATGTTAGCACTATATAAAAATAAAGATTATTATTATTATTATTATTAAAAGAATGATAAAGGCTAAGTTTGTCTATAATTTCATTAATTTGTGGGGGTTTGGGGTTTTTCCAAACTATGTTTGGAGACTAGTAAAATGTGCATAATCAATAGCCTGTTAGAAGTATCAATTTTGTCTGCGTCCAGAGAAAAAAGGGCCAGACGAGGAGACAAAATAAGTCGTGTTCCTAGGATAAAATCGATTTCTCGCAGAGAAATAGCGGTATAGTACAATGAAAAATACTTCACTTTTTACATCTCATGACGAGGCCCATCTATTTCTCCATACAGAATCATTGGTCCCATATAATGTTTGAAACAGTATATGATGAGCTCCACATAATGCTACAGTATATGTTGGTCCCCATGGATGAAGCTCCACTGTCTTATGGGCCCAAATAATGCTCCAAACATAATGGGCCCCATTTCTAATGCTTTAGTGTATAATGGGCCCTGTAAATGCTGCTCCAGTGTCTGATGTCCACCTTTGGAATGTTCCAGTGTATGGTGGGCCCCATCTATCATTCTCCAGAGTATAGTGCTCCCCAAAAATTGCTGTCCCAACATTGAAAACAATCAAATAAGTCTCCTCGCTAGGGAATCCCTGTACTAGTCTGGACTTCTCGTCGTCCCCATCTTCCATCTCACTGCACAGTATTTCAACCTTGCAAGTGCTGTGATCCTGAGCAAGCAGGGGGGGCCCACTCGTTGGTGACGGCACTGGCACAGGGCCCCTGATAGTACGGTGGTGTGTCTGATGGCGGGTGGGCCGAACCTGCACTTTCATCTGCAGCTTCCTCTTTGTCACCGTGTAAGATGGAACTGTATATGGGAAGGGTAACCTGAGTTTCATCAGGGTCAGATTCAGGCCATGTAGCGTGCGAGGGGAATGTAGTGGTCTGGATCAATGTACCAGCAGATTCATCGAGCAGTGGCTGGGCATCAGTGCACTTGTGTCGCCCCCAGGAGTACGGTCGCCACAGTGGCATTACCTTCCTCCTAGGGAGTGTGATGTCATGCTTGGGAGCAACGAAGGATCTCTCTAGCAGGTTAACTGATTGGGCAGCGTTATTCCCACGAGTCATAACCCTCCAAACAGCGTTCATGAAGGCAAATTGTTTGTTTTACGTGGGCAGTATGGTTGCAAAGCTGAACCTTAAAGGAATGTCCAGAAGGGCACCACCAGGAGTGGAGCCTACGGTTAAATTCGACTCCACCTGGGAAACCTCAACCATGCCAGCTACAGAACAGATGCACACATTGCAAGCTTAATTCCGTTAACGAACGAGACTCCGTCATGCCCCGCGGTCCGAGTCCGGCTTACTAGAGGGACACGTGAGGCTCTGGAACATGAGATTGGCCAATAACTGGTGTGTCATGCCCTTACATGTCCGTGGCTGCATATGCGCTACACTGAAAAGGCCAGCGTTTGTCGCTTACAGGTGCAGATAACCCGCTGAACAACGTTAGTGATGGGGATCACTGATTACAATTATTACCCGCGAACAATGATTTCCCAGTAAGTGCAGGTCAACTGCAGTTCCGGAATTAGGCCTAACCGTCATTCCTGAAAAAATGAAAAACTTACGTGTGCAAACCACAGGTGCTGTAGCTTGCTTAACAGCTCGCCAGCCGTTCTCACGCCCAGTATGGATTACACGTGATTGCACAAAGGTTAGAAAGGGTACCGTATCCCCAGATAACATGTATGGATAGCGTACACATTCAAAATATATGTCTCAGGAGGCAGGCTCAGACGGTGTTAGGCCCAATATGGATTGCACGTGATTGCACAAAGGTTAGAAAGGGTACCGTATCCCCGAATAACATGTATGGATAGCGTACACATTCAAAATATATGTCTCAGGAGGCAGGCTCAGACGGTGTTAGGCCCAGTATGGATTGCACGTGATTGCACAAAGGTTAGAAAGGGTACCGTATCCCCGGATAACATGTATGGATAGCGTACACATTCAAAATATATGTCTCAGGAGGCAGGCTCAGACGGTGTTAGGCCCAGTATGGATTGCACGTGATTGCACAAAGGTTAGAAAGGGTACCGTATCCCCGGATAACATGTATGGATAGCGTACACATTCAAAATATATGTCTCAGGAGGCAGGCTCAGACGGTGTTAGGCCCAGTATGGATTGCACGTGATTGCACAAAGGTTAGAAAGGGTACCGTATCCCCGGATAACATGTATGGATAGCGTACACATTCAAAATATATGTCTCAGGAGGCAGGCTCAGACAGTGTTAGGCCCAGTATGGATTGCACGTGATTGCACAAAGGTTAGAAAGGGTACCGTATCCCCGGATAACATGTATGGATAGCGTACACATTCAAAATATATGTCTCAGGAGGCAGGCTCAGACGGTGTTAGGCCCAGTATGGATTGCACGTGATTGCACAAAGGTTAGAAAGGGTACCGTATCCCCGGATAACATGTATGGATAGCGTACACATTCAAAATATATGTCTCAGGAGGCAGGCTCAGACGGTGTTAGGCCCAGTATGGATTGCACGTGATTGCACAAAGGTTAGAAAGGGTATCGTATCCCTGGATAACATGTATGGATAGCGTACACATTCAAAATATATGTCTCAGGAGGCAGGCTCAGACGGTGTCAGGCACAGTATGGATTTGACGGCCCAGATTACACAGCGGAGGAGCAGGGAGAGGTAAAGATTGCAAATGCTGGGGCCCTGCCCAAGCAAGGGGGGCCCACTCGTGGGCGTCGGTACTGGCACTGGGCCCCTCATAGTACAGCGGTGTGTCTGACGGCGGGTGTGCACCACCACCGTCAGAGACACTTGATTGCACTATGAGGGACCCTGTGCCAGTGCCCGCACCCAAGAGTCGGCCTACCCACCTGTCCAGGGCAACGGCACTCGCACGGTGTCGTGCGCTAGGTGGTGACCCCGGCCATGGGGGGGAGGCAGCACAGTTAGGGAGTTTTAGAAAGTGGCATATGTTGATGTTGGACATTCAGCTGATGCAAAAGGCGAAATAGGTCAAGTCCCAGGAAGAGGTGGACCAAAGCAAGCCATTTTTCTGTCACCCTATGTGTCATCAGGGGAAGGTGGGACAAAATCCTTGGAAACCCATGCATGGTTCATTTTAATGAAGGTTAGATCATCCACATTTTGGGTTGACAGACGGGTCCTTTTTTCTGTCAGGATTGATCCAGCTGCATTGAAGACTCTTTCCGATAGCACACTTGCAGCTGGGCAAGCGAGCTCCTGTAAGGCATATTGGGCCAATTCAGGCCAGGTGTCCAGTTTAGCGGCCCAATAGTCAAAGGGGAATGACCTGTGTGGGAGAACATCGATATGGGAGGAAAAGTAGTTTGTAACCATGGTTGACAACTGCTGTCTCCTGTCACTTTCCATTGATGCAGTATTACCAGTTGTGTGAGCGGTATTTGAAAAATCAGTCCACAACATTGTCATGAAACCCCTGTCTCCAACGCCACTTCTGCTGTGTGCACCACGAACACCTCTGCCAAGCTGCCCCCGGCCCGTACGGCTCGTGTGAGAACCATCACCGCTGCTGTGTGCGGGGAATGCCTCAAGCAACCGATTTACCAGAGTTGCTTGTTTATTAGCCAATATTAGGTCAAGGTTCTCCTGTGGCATGATGTTTTGTAATTTGCCTTTATAGCGTGGATCCAGGATGCTGGCCAACCAGTAGTTGTCATCGTTCATCATTTTGGCAATGCGGGGGTCCCTTTTTAGGATCCGCAAGGCATAATCTGACATGTGGGCCAATGTTCCCGGTGTCAATGATGCACTACGAGTGCTGGTTGGAGGAGCACTTTCTGGCAAATCCACATCCCTCCAGTCACGCACAAACCCTGTACCAGACCTTGCCACGCCAACATTTTCACTTGCCCCACGAGATGCATCCTCCTCCCCTAAGTAATCATCCCCATCATCATCCTCCTCCTCCTCTTCTTCCTCCACCTCGTCCAGGAGAGGTCCCTGAGCAGACAATGGCTGAATGTCATCAAGGATTCCCTCCTCCTCTTCCTCCTCATCAACATTGGCTGCAGACGCCTGCTCCTTAAGGTGCGTCAAAGTTTGCATGAGCAGACGCATAAGTGGGATGCTCATGCTTAGGATGGCGTCGTCTGCGCTTACCAGCCGTGTGCATTCCTCAAAACACTGAAGGACTTTACAGAGGTCTTTCAGCTTCGACCACTGCACACCTGTCAACTCCATGTCTGCTCTCAAAGTGCCTGGCCGTGTATCCTCCCACAAATGCATAATGGCCTGCCTCTGCTCGCACAGCCGCTCCACCATGTGCAGGGTGGAGTTCCACCTTGTTGCAATGTCGATAATGAGGCGGTGGTTGGGAAGGTGGAGCAATCGCTGCAGCTTCTGCATACGAACGGAGTGTACAGGCGACCGGCGGATGTGCGCGCACAGTCTTCGCACCTTCTGGAGCAGGGCTGTTAACTCCGGATAATTTTTGAGGAAGCACTGCACCACCAGGTTCAAGGTGTGAGCCAAGCAAGGTATGTGGCTGAGTTTTGAAAGGGCTATGGCTGCCACAAAATTACGGCCGTTATCACTAACTACCTTGCCTGCCTCAAGATGTACACTGCCCAGCCATGACTCAGTTTGTCGCTTCAAGTACTCGGCCAGCACCTCGGCGGTATGTCTGTCGCCCAAACACATCATATGCAACACAGCCTGCTGACGCTTTCCACTAGCTGCTCGATAGGGGGACACATCGTGTGCAACAGTGGCAGCTGCAGATGGAGTGCTCGTACGACTGCGCTCTGTGGACGAGCTTTCGCTTCTGGAGGAGGAGGAGGAGGAGGGTGGAACGCCTACAGCCAACTGTTTCCTATACCGTGGGCTAGGCAGCACTGTCCCACCACCGCTGTCCCCTGTGGACCCTGCATCCACCACATTAACCCAGTGCGCAGTGATGGACACGTAACGGCCCTGGCCATGCCGACTGGACCATGCATCAGTAGTGAGGTGCACCTTTCCGCTCACTGACTGCTTGAGTGCATGGACAATGCGGTCTTTCACATGATGGTGGAGGGCTGGGATGGCTTTGCGAGAGAAGAAGTGGCGACTGGGTAGGTCATAGCGTGGTACTGCATAGGCCATGAGTTCGCGGAAAGCTGTGCTTTCCACCAACCAAAAGGGCATCATCTCAAACGAGATTAGTTTGGCAATGTGGGCGTTCAAACCCAGTGTACGCGGATGAGAGACTGAGTACTTTCTTGACCTACTCATAGTGTCTGGGAGGGTGAGCTGGACTTGAGAGCTGCATATGGTGGAAGTAGCGGTGGACAGGGCGGACTGAGAGAGGGTTGATGATGGTGATGGAGTTGGTGTTCTTTCTGATGGCCTAGAATCAGTCTTTCGTTGATATAACAGTGGGATTCCCTGACTGCTGTGGCCTTGCAACGACACCTCAACATTTGCTGCTGTGCTAACCGGTGGGCTTACAGTGGGGGAAACAATGTAGCGTTGCTGACTACCTTCGTTGTGATCAGTTGCACATGTGGCAATTGAGGTTTGATGTTGTGTCCACGTTGCAAGTGCATGCTGGTTAAATGTCTAAGCATGCAACTGGTATTCAAATTTTTCAGATTTTTCCCTCGGCTAAAGGTCTTTGCGCACTTCTTACAGATAACCTTGGCCTGATCATGAGGATTTTGTTCAAAAAAGTGCCACACTGCACTCTTCCTACTTTGGCAGACATTTTGCGGCCTAGCACGCTGTGATCTTTTGACCCTCTGGACAAGCTGTCCAGCAACTCTTTTGATGTTTGGAACCTGTCTTTGGAGTGCTCCGGGCCTGCCAGATAACAGCTGTTGCGATGTCGATGTCTGCTGTGGATGCTCCTCATCTGAGCTATTGGAAGCAGCACCCTCTTCCCCCAATGGATGCCAATCTGGGTCAACAACTGGGTCATCCATCACCTCCTATGTCATGTGCACCTTCCTCTGTGTCACCGTGTATGGTGGTATAGTGTGCGGGAAGGGGCACCTGAGTCTCATCAGGGTCAGAATCTGGCTCTGTACACTGCGAGGACAATGTAGTGCTCTGAGTGAATGTACCAGCAGAATCATCCATCAGCGGCTGTGCATCAGTGCACTCCATGTCAGATTCATCTTGGCCTGGGTAATTCACCATTTGACTTGATAATCCAGGCATGGTATGTGAAAACAGCTCCATGGAGTAATCAGTAGTATGGCCTGCGTCATCCTTCAATCTTGGTTGGGGTGAAGGACACAAGGAAAGGTGTGGTTCATGAACATGAGCCTCCAATGACGACTCAGTGCTTTTACTTTTTACAACTGAAGAAGAAGAGGCGATAGAGCTGGAGGCTGAGTCAGCAATGTAAGACAAAACTTTTTCCTGATGCTCTGGCTTTAAAAGCGGTTTGCCAACTCCTAGAAAACTAAGCGTTCGAGGCCTTATGTAGCCAGACGATGACGCAGGCTCAACACCTCCTGCATTCGGTCCTATTTTGCTCTTGCCACTACCATCAGATCCACCACCAACACCATCATTACCAGCTGCCAACCCCCGCCCAATTCCACGGCCTCTTCCACCAGCCTTCCTCATTTTTGGTAGAAATGTAGACAAAATCCAACAAACTATATAGTATGTAAAACAAGGTACAAGGTGTCTATAGGACAGGGGAGATTTTGAATTTCTGCACACACTTTTGGACACTGGACACTTTTGGATTGTGTGAGGCCCAATGAATATCTGAGCGCTATGTGACAGGCTCGATGGCACAGCTGTGACCTAAGTGACTAGAGGATAAGTGAGATTTTGAATCTCTGCACACACTTTTGGACACTGGACACTTTTGGATTGTGTGAGGCCCAATGAATATCTGAGCGCTATGTGACAGGCTCGATGGCACAGCTGTGACCTAAGTGACTAGAGGATAAGTGAGATTTTGAATCTCTGCACACACTTTTGGACACTGGACACTTTTGGATTGTGTGAGGCCCAATGAATATCTGAGCGCTATGTGACAGGCTCGATGGCACAGCTGTGACCTAAGTGACTAGAGGATAAGTGAGATTTTGAATCTCTGCACACACTTTTGGACACTGGACACTTTTGGATTGTGTGAGGCCCACTGATATCTGAGCGCTATGTGACAGGCTCGATGGCACAGCTGTGACCTAAGTGACTAGAGGATAAGTGAGATTTTGAATCTCTGCACACACTTTTGGACACTGGACACTTTTGGATTGTGTGAGGCCCAATGAATATCTGAGCGCTATGTGACAGGCTCGATGGCACAGCTGTGACCTAAGTGACTAGAGGATAAGTGAGATTTTGAATCTCTGCACACACTTTTGGACACTGGACACTTTTGGATTGTGTGAGGCCCACTGATATCTGAGCGCTATGTGACAGGCTCGATGGCACAGCTGTGACCTAAGTGACTAGAGGATAAGTGAGATTTTGAATCTCTGCACACACTTTTGGACACTGGACACTTTTGGATTGTGTGAGGCCCACTGATATCTGAGCGCTATGTGACAGGCTCGATGGCACAGCTGTGACCTAAGTGACTAGAGGATAAGTGAGATTTTGAATCTCTGCACACACTTTTGGACACTGGACACTTTTGGATTGTGTGAGGCCCACTGATATCTGAGCGCTATGTGACAGGCTCGATGGCACAGCTGTGACCTAAGTGACTAGAGGATAAGTGAGATTTTGAATCTCTGCACACTCTTTTGGACACTGGACACTTTTGGATTGTGTGAGGCCCACTGATATCTGAGTGCTATGTGACAGGCTCGATGGCACAGCTGTGACCTAAGTGACTAGAGGATAAGTGAGATTTTGAAACTCTGCACACACTTTTGGACTCTGGACACTTTTGGATTGTGTGAGGCCCACTGATATCTGAGCGCTATGTGACAGGCTCGATGGCACAGCTGTGACCTAAGTGACTAGAGGATAAGTGAGATTTTGAATCTCTGCACACACTTTTGGACACTGGACACTTTTGGATTGTGTGAGGCCCAATGAATATCTGAGCGCTATGTGACAGGCTCGATGGCACAGCTGTGACCTAAGTGACTAGAGGATAAGGGAGATTTTGAATCTCTGCACACACTTTTGGACACTGGACACTTTTGGATTGTGTGAGGCCCAATGAATATCTGAGCACTATGAGACAGGCTCGATGGCACAGCTGTGACCTAAGTGACTAGAGGATAAGTGAGATTTTGAATCTCTGCACACACTTTTGGACACTGGACACTTTTGGATTGTGTGAGGCCCAATGAATATCTGAGCGCTATGTGACAGGCTCGATGGCACAGCTGTGACCTAAGTGACTAGAGGATAAGTGAGATTTTGAATCTCTGCACACACTTTTGGACACTGGACACTTTTGGATTGTGTGAGGCCCACTGATATCTGAGCGCTATGTGACAGGCTCGATGGCACAGCTGTGACCTAAGTGACTAGAGGATAAGTGAGATTTTGAATCTCTGCACACACTTTTGGACACTGGACACTTTTGGATTGTGTGAGGCCCACTGATATCTGAGCGCTATGTGACAGGCTCGATGGCACAGCTGTGACCTAAGTGACTAGAGGATAAGGGAGATTTTGAATCTCTGCACACACTTTTGGACACTGGACACTTTTGGATTGTGTGAGGCCCAATGAATATCTGAGCACTATGAGACAGGCTCGATGGCACAGCTGTGACCTAAGTGACTAGAGGATAAGGGAGATTTTGAATCTCTGCACACACTTTTGGACACTGGACACTTTTGGATTGTGTGAGGCCCAATGAATATCTGAGCGCTATGTGACAGGCTCGATGGCACAGCTGTGACCAAAGTGACTAGAGGATAAGGGAGATTGGATTGCTTTTAAAAAAGCAGTTTGCGGAGCAGTGGGTAAACAGCAATGCCAGCCTGTCAGGAAGCCTTAAAAGGCAGCCCAACAACCAACACTACTGATACACCACAATATAGCCTCCCCTTGCACTGCACACACAGTGACTGGTGTGTTGTGCAGGCCAAATTGCTATCAGCAGCAGAAGCAGTTTTTTTTTCTTCTCAGCAGGACAAAAAAAAAATTGGGCTTGCTTTTAAAAAAGCAGTTTGAGGCCCAATGAATATCTGAGCGCTATGTGACAGGCTCGATGGCGCAGCTGTGAACAAAGTGACTAGAGGATAAGGGAGATTGGATTGCTTTTAAAAAAGCAGTTTGCGGAGCAGTGGGTAAACAGCAATGCCAGCCTGTCAGGAAGCCTTAGAAGGCAGCCCAACAACCAACACCACTGATACACCACTATATAGCCTCCCCTTGCACTGCACACACAGTGACTGGTGTGTTGTGCAGGCCAAATCGCTAGCAGCAGAAGCAGTTTTTCTGTCTTCTTCCCTGCCTAACGCTCTCCCTACAGAATCAGCAGCAACCTCTCCCTATGCTAAGATCGGCAGAAGTAAGATGGCGGTCGGCGTGCACGCCCTTTTTTTACCCCCTGTGACGCCCACCAAAGCAAGCCAATCACTTGCATGCCCTTCTGAAAGATGGTGGTGACCTGTGCCTACGTCATCACGTTGCCCACAGTGTCCGTGGATCCTGATTGGCTGAAAAAGAGCGCAAAGCAAACTTTTGAAACGCGACTTTGGCGCGTAAGTCGCCGACCTCGTGGCCGACCTCATCCTAGGGTCGGGTTTCGTTTCATGAAACCCGACTTTGCCAAAAGTCGGCGACTTTTTAATTTTTTCGACCCGTTTCGCTCAACTCTAGCCAGGATCTTTGCATACATTTTTACGTCTGTATTGATGAGGGATATAGGTCTATAATTAAAAATTTGGCTAGTGTCAGAATTTGGTTTTGGGATTACGATAGTTGTCGCTTCCAGCATCTCTTTAGGAAATTGACCTGTTTGGAAAGCTGAGTTAAATACTTTGACAAGGTGGGGTGTTAATATATTACTAAAAGACTTGAAATAATCATTACTAAACCCGTCTGGGCCGGGTGATTTGAATGTTTTAAGTTTGTTTATGGTATCTAGGACTTCTTGTTCATTGAAGGGAGAACACAAAAATGATAAGTCTTCAGGGTTAAGCTTTGGAAGGTTCATGCTGGAAAGAAATGATCCAATCTCTGAGGTACAGTAGATGGCTGCATATTGTGGTTGTCTTGGTTGATATTGTACAGATTTTTGTAATAATCGGCAAAAGCTCCTACAATATCTTTAGGGTGGACCAGGGACGTACCATTAGAGGAAGTTATACTGTCAATTCTATTCCGTTTCCATATATTCTTAATTCTGTTTGACATGTATTTTGAAGGGCGATTTATAGATAAATAATGTTTGCATTTTGCTGATCTAATAGCTGAGTCGTAAAAATTGAATATGAGTTTCCTTAACTGCAACCTGAGATCAGTAAGTTCTGATAATACAGCTTGTTTGTTAGAGGAAACAGAGGATCGACATAGTTCCTCTTCTTTAGATTTAATAGACTGTTGTAGGGTAAGTATTTTATCCCTATTAATTTTTTTTGTCTGAAGGACATTTGAATCAAAACTCCCCTCAACACCGCCTTGTGAGCATTCCAATAGGTAAACGGATTGAGGAGGTTTGATTTGTTTTCACTAAAATAATTTTGTAAGGCTGAGTTGATTTCAGATTTGATGGTGGGGTTATGAAGCAGAGAGGAGTTGAATTTCCACATGAATTATCAGCTCTGCAGTTACCGGGGAATGATCTGAAATAGATTTATTAAGTATGGAGCTGGAGGAGAACCTTGGCAAGGAGAAGACATCTGTGAGTATCAGATCTATTCTAGATGCCGACTGTTGGCCATCAGAAAAATGAGTAAATTCTCTAGATGTGGTGTTCAAACAGCGGAATGAGTCAAATAGCTTGTGATTATAAATCCAGCTGTTCAAGGATTGCGGTTTTTGCCTGCTGGGAGAGGTGGAGTCTAGTACACCATCTGGCACCATATTAAAGTCCCCTAACAAAAGTAGGGTTCCTGATCGTAAGGTGTCTAATTTTTTCATTAGCTTATTCAGGAAGCTAATTTGTCTGATGGTGGGAACATAAGTATTAACTATTGTGAAGGTTTGGCCGTTCAATTTGCACAGGAGAATATGATAATGTCCTTTTTCGTCTTTTACTTCAGAAAGCAGTTCAAAGGAAATTGAGTTACTAATCAGGGTTAAAACCCCAGATTTCTTTCGTGGGCCGCAAGATTCAAATACAAATGGGAAATTTTTGAGATTTATAGAAGGGTGGTTGTCTTTTTTGAACTTGGTTTCTTGAAGGCATACAATCTCAGGATACCTCCCGTTAATTTCCCTACCAATGGAAAATCTCTTCCAAGGGCTTTTTAGCACCCTGACATTGTATGATATGAATTTTATTTTCATGTTACAAGAATGGCTGGGTTCTTATGAAGTGGGGTAGAGGAAATGCAGAAACCAGAGTGCACCTACCTTTGTAGAACTTAGTTGTCCAAAAATCTCAAACTATATACCTATTTGAAACCAAAAACAAAAGAGACACAAAAACAATAAGAACAAAATTGTCCTTCAGGAAGAGCCGATCCGGAAGGCTCTAATTCCTTAGTGGGGAAAGTTTGTGTATGGATCCCATTGGAGGCATCCCTTGGCATAACAACACTATTCCCAGAAGGAAAATAATCTCATGTGATATATGAGTCCATAAAGTAGTAGAGAAGTGAGAAAACCTGTGGAAAGAAGAATAATAAGCAGTACAGTACAATACATTGACCAAATAAGCAAGAAGTGTAGAGAGGCCTTATAACAAGGTGAGTAAATATATTGGCCAGGTCTCTCCGTTGGATCATCCCTTCTCTGACGAGGGCCCAGGGTCTTGAGAGTTGGAGATTCTATGGCTGTCACGTATCTTGTAGTAGGACAGGAAATCTCTTCCTTCTTTAGGTGAGAATAGGACGGTCATCTTTCCTTTGTAGATTATCAAAAGTTTAAGTGGGAAGCCCCATTTATAGGGGATATTATTTTCCCTCAAGGTGGAAGTGACTGGCTTAAAAGACTTTCTTCCTTCAATCGTTTCCTTTGAAAGATCCGTGAATAGCTGAAGGTGAGCATAGGGTTCTGAAAACCTCCTAGATCTTTAACCGTTTGTTGAATTTTTTCCTTAATCTTGAAGAAGTGTACCCTTAAGATGGTATCTCTAGGTAGATCTTTATCGATATTCCGTGGTTTGGGAAGTCTGTGGATCCTATCTATGATGAGATCTTGGTCTGTAAGTGTCAGTAGTAATTTTTTGAAAATTGTCTTGACGAAGTCTTCTAGTTTATCTGATGAGATAGATTCTTGTATTCCTCTTATTTTCAAGTTGTTTCGTCTCTTCCTGTCTTCTATATCCGCAACTTTAATTTTAAGTCTGTGAAATTCAGATTTGAGGTCATGGGTGTCTTTTGATAAATCATCAGTGTGTTCTTCCACTACAGTTAGCCGTTTTTCGTGGTTGTCTAACCTGCTGCAAAATTTATTCAAGGTGGACTGTAAAATTTTATTTTGGTTTTCAAATGATTGAGACATACTGGACGTGATTTTCTGGGTGAGAATATCCATGTAAGAGTGTATGGATATAACATCCAGATTTTGGGAAGGAGAAGGATTGGTGTTATCCATCTTAAATTTTGACCTTTCCGGCGAAAAGTTTGGTGAATTATCTCCAGACTCAGGACTTGAAGCGTTGGCTGGCGATGTGAATTTTTCAGAAGTTTTATCAGGATTTTTCCTTTTTGATGAGAGATGTATCCATGACCTCCTTATGAGGAGATCTGGCCTTAAATGGGTTAACGATATCCACTTGATCTTTAAAGTGAGGATTGTAAGAATCCTGAAACTTTTGTGCTTTTTGAGGAGTCGTATTAGACACTTTCGTTGATTTGGACACTGGAGTAGCCTTGTGACTAGTGTTGAGCATTCCGATACCGCAAGTATCGGGTATCGGCCGATACTTGCTGTATCGGAATTCCGATACCGACTTCCGATATTTTTTCAATATCGGAAGTCGGCATCGGAATCGGAAGTTCAAAGTTGATTGACAGCCTGACGTCATCATGATGCGCGGTGTGTGCGCATCATGATGCGCCGTCATTTCGGGCCTTCCGGGGGTCTCTGCCGGCCTGCCGGGGGGCTGTGTGGACTGCCCGGGGTCTGTACCGGCCTGCCGGGGGG
This sequence comes from Dendrobates tinctorius, assembly GCF_039654945.1. Taxonomy (NCBI): domain Eukaryota; kingdom Metazoa; phylum Chordata; class Amphibia; order Anura; family Dendrobatidae; genus Dendrobates; species Dendrobates tinctorius. The sequence goes on from NW_027361754.1 coordinate 7,144,602, forward strand.
CTGTGCCGGCCTGCCGGTGGTCTGTGCACCCTGTGGGGGTCTGTACCGGCCTGCCGGGGGGCTGTGCCGGCCTGCCGGTGGTCTGTGCACCCTGTGGGGTTCTGTACCGGCCTGCCGGGGGGCTGTGCCGGCCTGCCGGGGGGCTGTGCTGATGTCCGGGGGTCTGTGCAAGCATCGTCCGATGGGACTACAAGTCCCATCTGGCGATGCCTGCTACCATGACAGTGATTGACACATTAGCCAATGATGGGACAGTAGTAGTCCCATCATCCGGCTAATGTGTTAAATGTTAAAAAAAAAAAAAAAAAAAAAAAAAAAAAAAAATACTACATACATACTACATACATACTACATGCATGCTACATACATACTACATGCTACATACATACTACATACATACCACATACATACCACATGCATACCACATACATACTACATACATACTACATACATAACACATATATACTACATGCATGCTACATACATACTACATGCTACATACATACTACATACATACCACATACATACCACATGCATACCACATACATACTACATACATAACACATATATACTACATGCATGCTACATACATACTACATGCTACATATATACTACATACATACTACATACATACATACTACATATATACTACATGCATGCTACATACATACTACATGCTACATATATACTACATACATACTACATACATACATACTACATATATACTACATGCATGCTACATACATACTACATGCTACATACATACTACATATATACTACATACATACTACATGCATGCTACATACATACTACATGCTACATACATACTACATATATACTACATGCATGCTACATACATACTACATGCTACATACATACTACATATATACTACATACATACTACATACATACTACATGCATGCTACATACATACTACATGCTACATACATACCACATACATACTACATACATACTACATGCTACATACATACTACATATATACTACATGCATGCTGCATACATACTGCATGCTACATGCATGCTACATACATACTACATACATACTACATGCTACATACATACCACATATATACTACATACATACTACATACAATACATTCATACAATACATACATAGACATACAGTACATATAACATAGAGTAACATACTTACCAATACTTGTCACATTGTTCCCCGAAGCCATTGTCTTTTACGGAATAAATATTAACATAACAAACCACAAAAATACTCACCCACGATCCGAAGCAGTCCACGAGTGTGTCCCACGACAATCTTGGGTAGAGAACTGCAGCATCAGCTGTTGCTGCCGTTCTCTACGGGCTGCAGGAATCCAATGACAGAAGGTAGGTATCCTTCCGCACTGTATTCCTCCGCCACTTAAAAAAAAAAAAGTCCCTAGTCTCACTTTATGCCATTGCTGTGTGGGAAATTCCCACGCAGCAATGGCATAAAGTGAGACTAGGGACTTTTTTTTTTTAAGTGGCGGAGGAATACAGTGCGGAAGGATACCTACCTTCCGTCATTGGATTCCTGCAGCCCGTAGAGAACGGCAGCAACAGCTGATGCTGCAGTTCTCTACCCAAGATCGTCGTGGGACACACTCGTGGACTGCTTCGGATCGTGGGTGAGTATTTTTGTGGTTTGTTATGTTAATATTTATTCCGTAAAAGACAATGGCTTCGGGGAACAATGTGACAAGTATTGGTAAGTATGTTACTCTATGTTATATGTACTGTATGTCTATGTATGTATTGTATGAATGTATTGTATGTAGTATGTATGTAGTATATATGTGGTATGTATGTAGCATGTAGTATGTATGTAGTATGTATGTAGCATGCATGTAGCATGCAGTATGTATGTAGCATGCATGTAGTATATATGTAGTATGTATGTAGCATGTAGTATGTATATAGTATGTATGTGGTATGTATGTAGCATGTAGTATGTATGTAGCATGCATGTAGTATGTATGTAGTATGTATGTAGTATATATGTAGTATGTATGTAGCATGTAGTATGTATGTAGCATGCATGTAGTATATATGTAGTATGTATGTAGCATATATGTAGTATGTATGTAGCATGTAGTATATATGTAGTATGCATGTTGCATGCATGTAGTATATATGTAGTATGTATGTTGCATGTAGTATATATGTAGTATGAATGTAGCATGTATGAATGTAGCATGTATGTAGTATGCATGTTGTATGTATGTAGCATGTATGTAGCATGTAATTTTTTTTTTTTTTTTACATTCAACACATTAGCCGGATGATGGGACTACTACTGTCCCATCATTGGCTAATGTGTCAATCACTGTCATGGTAGCAGGCATCGCCCGATGGGACTTGTAGTCCCATCGGACGATGCCTGCACAGACCCCCGAAGCCTGCACAGCCCCCCGGAGCCTGCACAGCCCCCCGGCAGGCCGGCACAGCCCCCCGGCAGGCCGGCACAGCCCCCCGGAGCCTGCACATCCCCCCGGCAGGCCGGCACAGCCCCCCGGCAGGCCGGCACAGCCCACCGGAGCCTGCACAGCCCCCCCGGCAGGCCGGCACAGCCCACCGGAGCCTGCACAGACCCCCTGGCAGGCCGGCACAGCCCCCCGAAAGGCCCGTACAGACCCCAGAGAGGCTGTACAAGGGAAAAACAGGATTTTTCTTATTCCGATACCGGAAGTCCCATAGACTTGAATGGGACTTCCGGTATCGGAATCGGCGATACCGATACTTTTTTTTAAGATCGGCCTATCCATTCCGATCCGATACTTTGAAGTATCGGACGGTATCGCTCAACTCTACTTGTGACTCATCTTGTGCCCTTTTTTGAATCCTGCCTTGCAGGGATTATATTAGAGAGAATTGATATTATTGGTGATGTTTATACTGAATAAACGTTAAAAATATAAAAAAATTCTTGTGTCTTCCTATGCCTTTTTATAAAAGGGACCGTGAGGAATGAGATACACCACAGAATCAGATGGTACTTTTAATATTGTATGATGCATACAGTAAAATCCTTTATTAACTGCGCGCCGATATAGGCGCGCTCCCTGTGACTTTAAATGCAGCCACGACAGGCGGCTAGTCTTCACACAGGGCTCAGTGACGTCAGTCCCCGCTCATAAAATATGCAACAGGGGAGCCGGCAGCTGATACACGGCACCGCTGAAGAAAGGCAGATCACCCCAGTGGAGCCGCACAGGAGCAGTGGGGAGCGGAGGTAACATAGAAATAGGCACAAATCACTATTTTGTGTCCTTCCGCCTCAAAGATCTGTTATGACAGGAAAATGGTGTATTTGAGATAGGACGTTGAGATGAAAGAGATCCCTCCGCAGCCGTTATAGCTCCAGCAGCCTCGCACAAAGCAGGGGAATATAGCTAAATTAGGACACCCAGGGACTTCCAAAGGGTCTAAAACAGACAAGAGGAGATTAAAAAAAAAAAAAAGTCAATGTCTTTTAATTATGCAACGAGAGAAATCCTGTCAGATTAGGCACAGGGTGGGGACTATTTTGTATCCTTCCGCCAATCAGCTGGTATATGACAGGATTTTTGTAAAAAAAATATCTCCAAAAGACAATAAAAATCTTAAAAATGTGGTAGACAAGCGTGGAGATACTTTTTCTGAGGACAAGGACAGCCGGTGGGTAATGGAGGGAGCAGGGAAAGGATTTTTTCACTCACAGTTCAGAATGGTGTCACCTTGCAGTAAAATGGCGGTAAAAGGCCTCAGATTTCAAAAATGTCTTTTTTAATGTCCAAAGCTCAGACAAGGGGTAGCAGAATGTACCTCTGAGTAACGAGAAAACAATCCTTCCGTGGGTTATCGAAGAGAGCGATTTTCTTTTGCTTTATTTGTCGCTTTAGGAGATGCCTCCTCAGAGATCCTGAGCCGTGCGTGTTACACCATCGCCAGCTCAGGCCACGCCCCTCAATAGCATGGCATTAATAACACATCATTTACAGGGTGGGAGCCTTGTGCTGATGTTGGACTAGGGTAAAACAGATTAACCCAATAATCCAATATTCCCCTACGTCCACAGCAGCACAATATGGGATCTAGCACGTATTCTTTATTTGGGAGGGATTGAGACTGAGTCTAGAATAGATCTGGCAAAGGTGGTAAATGGAGCAGAGGAAGCGTCTAACCTATAGTATTTAAAGAAGGTCATTGGTGTTGACCATGTAGCTGAGCGACATATGTGGTCAATAGACACCGAATCCCTCTCAGCCTCGTTAGTAGATACTGCCCTAGTTGAATGGGCAGAGGTGAACTAAGGAGGTGAAACATTGGTATTTTGATAGCACAGCCTAATGCAATGACAAATCCATCTCGAAAGGGAAGATTTTGAGGTCTTCTTCCCCTTGAACTTTCCTTAATGAAGTACCAGGAGGTTTTCATCCTTTCTGAACGCCCGAGATCTTTCAAGGTAAACTTTTAGACATCTTACGATGTGGAGAGTAGAGAGATCTTCCAGGGATGATGTTGCTTCAGGAACACAAGCTGGTAGAGAGATCATCTGGTTCAGATGATGGAAACTTTGGTCTGAAGGAAGGAAGAAGTCTCAAATTAACTCTATCCAGTGTGAATACAGTGTAGGGTTCCCTGGAGGACATAGCCTGAAGCTAACTCACTCTTTTGGCTGAGGTGACTGCTAGCAAGAGAACTGTCTTGAGGGTCAGGAATTTTAATTCTACTGAGATCAGGGGTTCAAATGGTGGCTTAGTTATCTGCTTGAGCACCAAGACGAGGTCCCACTGGATAACTGGTTTATAAATTTGATGTCTCATTCTTGAAATGGCCTTCAGATAATCCCTGATCTCTGGAAATTCTGTAAATCATCTTCTAAGGCAAGCAGAGATAGCTGCAACCTGGACTCTGTACCAGGTTTAAGTCCTCTGTCAAATCCATCCTGCAAGAATTCCAAGATCTGTGGGATGGAAGGTTCCCCAGGGTTTATGGATCTCATTGAGCACCAAGAGGAATATATTTTCTTTATCCGCGTGTAGGACCTGTTGGTTGCATCACTCCTAGAGTGAGCTAGCACCCTAACACCTTATTTGAAAAACCTTTAGTTTTCAATAAGGGGCGGTCATCCTCCATGCTGTCAGATTAAGAGCTCTCAGGGTCTGACACAGAACCAGCCGCTGAGAAATCAGGTTCTGTTGGAGGGTAAGCTTCCAGAACTGGCCCTAGCTTATTGTCATGAGGAGAGTGAACCACGATCTCTTTGGCCAGAACGGTAGCATGGCTATGACAGACACCTGATCTTCATCAATACCCTTTAAATCATAGAAGTTGGTGGATAAATATAAGCCAGTCTGAATCCCCATGGAATTGTCATGGCATCTACTTCCACTGGGTTGTCCTCCAGATACAGGGAGAAGAAATTCACAGTCTTGGCATTCTCCCTGGTCACCATCAGGTCAATTTCTGGGTGACCCCACCTTAGTGAAATCAGTCTGAACACCTCTGGATTCAGTGACCAATCTCCCGGAATAAATAGAGTCTGTCGGCGAGGACATTTTGCTTCCCTCTGATATGAGTAGCCGATAACCTGGTTAACGTTGACTCTGCCCACTGGAAAATTTGAGCTTCCTCTGCTATGAGAAGGGGAGATCTTGTGCCACCCTGCTTGTTTATGTAGCACACACAGGCCATGTTGTTGGTGCGGACCATCACCGCTTGACCTCTTAGGGAATCTGTGAAGTTTTGAAGAGCAAGGTAAATGGCTCTTAGCTCTCTTACATTGGAAGCCAGGAGGCATTCAGTACTGGACCAAGCTCCTGCGATGGTACTGCTTTCTAAGTGGGCTCCCCAACCTGTTTTTGAGGTGTCTGTTGTTATAATTATCCAGGTTGGTTCTTCCAGACTCCTGCTGTCTGTAGCCTGTTGCCACCTAGAGAGGGTTTGTCTCGTTGCTGTGGAAAGGACATGCATGGCATCCAAGTTGGAAAGACCTCTGTCCCATGCCCTTAGGACTTCGGTCTAAGGGGTTCTCATGTAGGCTAAGGCCCAAGGAACAGCCTCGACAGTGGAAGTTAATACCCCTAAGAACCTCATGAGAGTCCTTATCGAGACCTTGCGACTCCGTGAGAGAAAACTTGCTCCATTGAGAATATGAATCTTCTTCCGTGGAGAGAGATGCAATTTCATCTCTAGAGAGTCGATTACAAACCCCAGGAAGGATTTGGAGGTGTCTGGGCACAGATCCGACTTCTCCGTATTTATTATCCAGCCGAGGTCCTATGAAGATCCAGGGTAAATCTGTAGGTGCTCCAGAAGGAGAGGGCGGGATGCTGCAAGAATCAGCCAATTGTCCAGATATGGAATTATTCGTATCCCCTGAATACGGAGCCTGGACACCATCGCTGATACCACCTTAGTGAAAACATAGGGCGCGGTCTTTATTCCAAAGGGAAGAACCTTGAACTGGAAGTGTCCAAAGTTTCCATTGAGGGTGACTGTGATTCTTAAGTATCTTCTGTGTGAGGGAAATATGAGTATATGAAAATATGCATCCTTCAGATCTATGGATGACATAAGATCGCTTCTCTTCAGAATGAATCTGATAGTTTCCATCCTGAACCTTTCCTTTTGAATGAACCGATTTAGGTACCTTAGATCGATTATCAGACGAAACTTGCTGATGGTTTCAGAACCAGAAAGACAGGAGAGTATACGCCTCTTCCAACCTGGGATGTTGGAACAGGAACAGGTTCCAAGGCTGATAGAAGAATTAAATTCTGTATCACTTTGTCTAGAATTTCCTGCCTGGAGGGAGGAAGAGTACTGGACATGGAATATCTTTCTTGAGGATAAGAAATTAAAGGAATCATACAACCATTCTCTATAATTTCAATCACCCAGGTGTCCTTTATTAAATCTTTCCAGTTTTGTGAAAAGTGGCAACCTTTCCCCCACCGGTAACTTTTTGGCATCAGAAGTCTTTTTTGGTTGCTCTGGGATTCCTATAAGCTCCAGGACGGGACGATGCCATTTCCCCTCTTCTTCCATCATACTTATATCTTCCTCTAAATCTGGGGGGTGAAGTACGGCGTTGATCCCAACGGGACGAGGCTAAGCCACGAAAGGACCGTCTTTAAGGAAGTGACTTTCCTTTGTTATCGGCTAGGTCCTCCATAATTGAGTCCAACTTCTGGCCGAACAACCTTCCTGGAGAATATTCCAGATTACAGAGATGGTATTTGGAAGGTACGTCACCTGACTATGGCTTAAGCCACAATGGTCTCCTCCCCACAGTGAACAGGGCCATGGTCCTAGCCGCCGACTTTGTCATCTGTTCCAAAGCATCGCCCAGGAAATCCACAGCTAGGTTCATATGCTTAAACCCCTTAGGAAGATCCTGTCTGGAGACCCCGGACTCAACATCCTCTTCCAGTCTGGCTAGCCACCTAGATGTTTCATGGGCTGAGATCCCAATGGACGACTGTGCAACTGCCGAGGAATAAGCTCACTTCAAGGAGACCTAAATTCTCCAGTCCATAGGATCTTTAAGGCTTGCAGCATCTTTGGAAGGAGCAATACTTTTTCTGGACAACCTAGCGATAGCTGTATCCACCTTAGGGTGAGACACCCAGTACAAAGACTGAGACTCATACAGAGGGTAGAGCGTTTTACACCATTTAGCTTGAAACGGTACCTTCTCTGGTCTTTGCCATTCAGCCTTCATAAGATCCATCCACAGTAAAGGCCCTAGGCACTTTAGAGGTGGTAGGTAGCTCCGAAGGGTGAAGTTCCTTCTGCACAACTTTAATAAACCTGCCTGAATTTTCCACTGGAAAGTAGGTTTTCTTAGACAATTCTTCCTCAGAATCCGATGATGAAGATATGATCTCATCAATAACCATAAGGTCGTCAAACTGGGAGTAATTTCCTTGAGGAGAGCGGGAACGTCGGGCACTTTTCTGGGCCCTGGAAGGTAAGGGATTAGACCTTGTGGAGCCACCTATTAGGTCTTTTACCCAGATAACTACATCTCTAATTGTGGGTTCCTCCGTACTGGGAACGCAAGTATTGCGCATGGTCCTAGACCAACCATCCAGGAGGGGTAAGCCGCAGGAGGCACACTCCAGGTGATGTCTTTTGGCGGTAGCTTTTCTGCCGCCAGAGGCACAGCCGGCAGAATTCCGAGACGACATACTGGATAACAAGCTACAAGACAAGTCAGGTAAAAAGCTATGAGTAGTCTGCAGGCTGAAAAAAAACACTTAAAAAGGAAAGGGCGGAACTTCTCCCACCCTCTGTGATGAAGTCTGCAAATCACAGCAGCAAACCATCAACAACATGGTGGCATCCATAGAGGAGACAGGAAGACAATGTGGATCCCACCAAGAAAATGGTGGACGGAAAGTGTTATTTCACCTTGAAGAGCACACTCAGCAATGGCGCCGGCGTGGCAGCAGCACACATGGAGCAGACTAAAAACCTGGATAAGCAGGCCAGGGGATAGGGAGGGAGGGAAACAAAAAATAGTCCCGCTAGCACGGGGACAAAGTAAAAACTGATGGCTTTTGGGATGCTTCCCCCTTTATCCTGGGGGAGATGAGAGGGTGAGACTACTTAAAATCATTAAATATTCCTCTTTGTCCTGTTAGCGCACGAGGTCATGGTAACCCCATATTGTGCTGCTTTGAATGTAGGGTAACACATAATTCACCAATTACCAAGAGGAGTGAGGGTCCTGATTGCAAGAGCTTACAATCTATGAGGAAATAGTAGTGTATTGTACAATTCAACCATTGTTCTAATAAAGGGGTTCAGATAAAGCTGCATGACAAGAAAGCAACGAGTAAAAATAGTAAAATAAGCATTCATTAATTACCGCCCTGCTACAGTGGGGGATATCTTGTCTACCACACATGACCGCTACAGACAATCACCTGGCATAGCAATGATACTGATTTAGACAAGGTAGCTGCAGCGGTCACGTGTGGTAGACGAAGCGTTATTTAAATAACTACAATAGGAAAGGCTGGGGGTGCAGCAGTAATGCTTATTTTGTTATATTTGAGCATCACCTTCATATCCCCCTCCTTGATAGCAGATGAGATGAAGTTACAATGTATGGATATTCTAAGATGTAAAAGGTGACATTTGTTCCAGAATATTTTTTAATGTTTAATTTTCTTAGCAGGCTTCAAATTCAGAACCGATCTGATCGCCCAAATAACCAACTTACACCCGAATCCAGTTGTTTCTTAAGATGTCTTCAACTTACATTTATGGGGTGAGCAAGGTGTGTAATATTCTTCTTCTAATATAATTGTTGAATTGTATCCAGAGTGGAGAGAGGTACACAAATGGCCCGATTTATAAAGACTGCTGGAGTAAGGAATAAGATGCACCCAGCCCATTAAGAGGCGTACACGCATTACAACGCCCTGTGCCCCTTCTGTGAATTTGACATCTTACAACTGCTTAGCGCTACCACAAGTGGGTTTGATATTACACTGTCCCACTTTAGCTTTACCCTCATTGCCCGGAAAAGGCATAAAACTGCCAAAGGTTCAAAATTTTTGCGTAATTTGAAGGGAAATTGAACTCCTCTGCCATAGATTACAGCTGACCTCTATGAATCCCAGCAGCCTGTTATTAATTTAGTAATCATCACATGACTTTTCTTCTTACAAATTATGTTATACATCAAGCACAACGGGTGTGCATCATTATGCCCATATTACGGATACTATGCACAGATCTACCCTGGTTTAGTTTAAGACGCTTATCGTGCTATAATTCTACTTCCAATCAATCAGGTGGAGATCTGTGTGGCATCTGCAATGTTGGATATACTGTTGTCTATGTTTTCATGCAGAATTTTTAAGTAAAAACTGTCCACCTCCTCTGCTCACTTCTTTTAGAGAGGTCCGAGAATCCCACGTCCTCTGCTCTATTTTAGAGAGGCTTTAGAGTCCCACGTCCTCTGCTCTATTTTAGAGAGGCCTAAAAGTCCCACGTCATCTGCTCTATTTTAGAGAGGCCTGAGAGTCCCACGTCCTCTGCTTTATTTTATAGAGGCCTAAGAGTCCCACGTCCTCTGCTCTATTTTAGAGAGGCCTAAGAGTCCCACGTCCTCTGCTCTATTTTAGAGAGGCCTAAGAGTCCCACGTCCTCTGCTCTATTTTAGAGAGGCCTAAGAGTCCCACGTCCTCTGCTCTATTTTAGAGAGGCCTGAGAGTCCCACGTCCTCTGCTCTATTTTAGAGAGGCCTGAGAGTCCCACGTCCTCTGCTCTATTTTAGAGAGGCCTGAGAGTCCCACGTCCTCTGCTCTATTTTAGAGAGGCCTAAGAGTCCCACGTCCTCTGCTCTATTTTAGAGAGGCCTGAGAGTCCCACGTCCTCTGCTCTATTTTAGAGAGGCCTAAGAGTCCCACGTCCTCTGCTCTATTTTAGAGAGGCCTAAGAGTCCCACGTCCTCTGCTCTATTTTAGAGAGGCCTGAGAGTCCCACGTCCTCTGCTCTATTTTAGAGAGGCCTGAGAGTCCCACGTCCTCTGCTCTATTTTAGAGAGGCCTAAGAGTCCCACGTCCTCTGCTCTATTTTAGAGAGGCCTGAGAGTCCCACGTCGTCTGCTCTATTTTAGAGAGGCCTGAGAGTCCCACGTCGTCTGCTCTATTTTAGAGAGGCCTGAGAGTCCCACGTCGTCTGCTCTATTTTAGAGAGGCCTGGGAGTTCCACATCCTCTGCTCACTTTTAGAGAGGACTTGGAGTCCTACCCCCCCCGCCTTGTCCGCTCGGTAATCAACAAGTTTTCCTGTTGCGTTTATATTTTGCAGATTTCGCCCTTCACCCCTCTATACTTTGCTGCTTCCAGATAGGAACTTGAATTATCCACTTTATCAGTGAATCGCTCAAAACTTTTCTTGATTTTTCATGTTAGTGTAAAGACTGTTTGTCTGGATAAGACCTTGTTTCTCCCTGTGGATCATACACATGCAGATTGTTTTTTTTATGAACAGATAACACTGGATAGTCCTATGCAACTTTTTTCTTTAATTTCTCATCAGAATTTGATTAGCACATCCCTCCCCCCCCATGGGACTGTTTTTAGGCATCATGAACGCATTGTTCTATTTTTTTTTTTTTTTTTTAATTATTTTTAAAAGTTCAGTTCAAGATTTTGCTAGGAAATCTGTCACACACATTAGCTGGCCAGGTTGGATGGCTTCTATCTATGGGTAGAATAGGAATGAAAATCAGCATTTGAAATTACACAGGCATGTGCTGCCCCCACACATACTTCCCAATTGGGGAGTCTCTATTACAAATATGATCCTGCCTGTCATCGACAAAATAGATATTTACTGCAAGACAAATATTACTAATGATCATTTCCAGAGCTTTGTTTCAGCCTTTTTTTGAATAGGGAATGTTATAAGGAGACTCTACTGGGTATAGGGAAGACAGAAAGAAATATACTACCTACAGTAGATCCAGAATAAACTGTACTTCCCGGCACTTCAATGTTAAACCTACAGGACATCGAAATGAATGTTATTCAAGATCTTCGTAGCATATTTCTTTCTGTTTTCCTTATACCCAGTATGGGCTCCGAGGTTGTAACCCATGACTGCAACAACGCCCTGGAGAAGGATCATTGCAGCTGTGAGAACTGATTTATTTTGGACCAAAGGGGCCTCTGTAGCAGAGGACTGGAGAAGAGCATGTATCCATCTGATGGCATAGTGTTGGACTAGGTGGGAAGGAACTATTATTCTGCAGTCTTTAACTGGGTATCTTGGACTCTCCACTCAGTTTAAGATAAAATAACTGCTCCCAATGAAAAGTGGAGAAATCAAAGACTGCTAATGTGGGAGAGATTATGATAATACTGATTAAATTACTTGCCAACATTAGCTCCAAGCTTACATGTGATAGTGTTGTTTTATTATACGAATACTCTCCCTGAGCCTCTAATTATGTTCTCTAAAGGGGGTTTTACACATAGCGATATCGCTAGCAATATCGCTAAAGCATCACCGATTTGGTGACGTGGCAGCGATATCGCTAGCGATATCGCTATGTGTGATACTTACCTCCGACCAGCTCCCCCACTGTCTGTCGTTGATCGCGTGGCTCCATTTCTCGTTGGGCGCTTCCTGCTGGCGCCGACGAGCGACATGTGGACGCGGACGGGAGGACATCAGGATCGCCGCATCTGAAAGGTAAGTAACGACCGCTGTGTCGCTGCTGCATCACTGTGAGATCTGCCTGTGTGGCAGCTCACTAGCGACCATATAGCGATGCACCAGCGATCCTGACCGGGTCGTATTGTTGTCGGGATCGCTGGTGCATCGCTAAATGTAAAGGGGGCTCCTATAACTTGCCTCCTATCTTATAATGTTCTCCAAGAGCAGCCTGGAAGTGTTCTGCCTAGGTGGTGGAGAAGGGAACCAATGGTTCTGTGTTCTGCTACAGTCATCAATAGTATCCATATCCTCAGGACGTTGATACTCCTGTGTTGTGTGCCAGGCTGTCCAGTGCTGGACAGGCTTATCAGGCATTTGCCATATGGCCATCATGGCCGGTGGACACCGCATCTGGAGGCACGTTTGCCCCTCTCCTATATACTGACAAGCTCATTAGCTTAGAGAGATCATTCTCCTCAATGCTTAAAGCACCATCGTCCTTTCTGATAGATGCCTATAAGCTCTACACAATCTATAAACCACACGTAACTGAAGGTGGTCACATTGACCGAAACGTCTTTTTTCGTGTACTACAATAAACTGCCTTACAAATACCTTTAAGTTGAGTGCTAGGTTTATATTTGTTGCTTTAACGTTTGGGAACCTAACCTTAGCACCATCTTGAGTTGTGCTCACGGTGTTCTTTCTATGACCTACAGTTATATCCCCCATAAATAGTTATCATCTGTCAACAAGATGTGTCATAGATGTCTGATTGCTGTGTCTCCCACAATCACTAGGACGGGAGTTGCAGAAACATGTAATCCTGACTTGGGGATTGGGACCCTCAGGACGCAGACATTTATTCATGATAAAATCACCTTTAAAGACTGCCGTTATTGCATAAGATTAAATATCCCGCTTTAGAAGCCCAATGAGAGCAGAAGTCTGGTATTTGATATCTCCACTCCTGGAAAGGAGCTTGCAAATATAAATGTCTGCGGCTTTTGGGCTGTGCACACATCACAGTGATTGGCCTTTGCTCCTGACACAAGGCGGATTTTTCCTATAAGACACATTAGGATTGATTTGTCTTTCATGTAATATAAACAATGTGATTTTATGCAAAAAAAAAAGATTTTTATTGATACGTTTGGTCTATACAGAAAATCTACATGTTCAGTATCTGCCAGAGACAGAGCAATGATCTTATTTACATGGCATATTTTTTGGTAAAAAATAGTGTTTTATATATACATGATATTTACAATATATAAGATTATCCTCCTGATTTGTTCAACAAACAGGACTGGAAAAGTAATGAAGGGAGTCCACACCACCAGGGATGGTCCGGCCACCTCAGTAATACATGTTCGTGTCCCACCAGCCTGGAAACAAGGAAAGACGGGTTAATTAAACATAACTGAAGTGGACAGACCACAATCATAGGCTGCAACGTATATGGTAATTACATTGGATTTCCCTAACTTTTACAGGATCCACGAGAAGTGACCGATACTCATATCCTTCTCATGGGTCTCACTATAAGTTACAATCTATGGGACCTTGATGACTCCTTTTGGGAGGTTCAGGGGCCTTATGAGATCTAGCTGGTTCCCCTCTTTAATCAGTCTGCTCCAGGCATTGTGTTCATAGGTTACTAAGACATTTCCAAGCATGCTGGTAGTGAAGACAGCACCCCACAGGCTGCGACGGCTTCCAAAGATATATATATGTATGATATTATACTTACTGCCGGGATAGCGCCTTATGAACAGTTTACGGATTTCATCATATACAAATATCAGAACAGCAAATGGAGTGGCCACGAACCAATACTGAGCCCTGCGGAAAGGAGAGGACAACATTATAACACACTGAATATCTGAGTTTATACAGGTAAGATATTTCCTTAAAATGTCTCATATTTGAGTGATAATCTTCAAGTGATGTTAAACCCATCTGCCTTCTGATAAAGTATAAGCCATAAGCAAGGTGTGAGAGCTCCTGAGCAGTGCCTCAGCCATGTTCACCTTCCAAAATAGTAAAAGAAGTACATTCAGGTCCCCAGGGTCACTTCTCAGTAAACTATCAGATCAGGCAGTAGCCTTCCAAGAAGGAGTTGAAACACAAATCTGATACTATGGTAAAGCTTCCCATAGGCATGAGATGAAAGATTGTGGCCTGTGATGAGCATCTATTGTGTCTCACCAGATAGCTGATGTTGGGAAAAGAAGGCTAAGACATGTAAAGTATCCATCGCCTGAGGTGTCTGGCAATTACTTACTCCACACTCACCAATGAAAATACAAACTGAATGTGTGAATGGATGAGCTGTTGGTCGAGTTCAATGTAAGGTTTCCAGGCAACTTAAAGAGGTTCTCCAAAAACCATGTGAATAAAATGATCCCCCTTCATGTAATTGAAGGTGTTCTAGTCACATGTCAGGATGGGCTGCATTCTGAGACCTGGGTCTCAACTGACAGAAGATCAGTATAGTGAACACACATAGCGGTGAGATGCCAAAGAAGGACTGTGACATGAGAAGAAATAAGTCTTGTCTGACTGTGCATGGAGGAAAAAGGCTATGGAGACAAATCATTAGTGCTTAGCCAGCTGAGGCAAAGTTTTTTTTTTGTCCTGTTAGACTGTTCTTCAAGTCCTGTATGTGGTTATGATACGGCTCCTGTGTCAATTGTTAATTTCCTTGGCTTCATGAACTCATCTTAAAAGTGACTTTTCACTTCCTTCATTTAATTTGTGATAAATGGTCAATGTTATGAGTCTCTTCCCAAAACGTGTAATTTTGTATCTGCCAGACTTTCTGGAGCATGTTGGCCTGTAAACTTGTTGGTTTGTTGTTAAATGTAATTTTCTTAATAGAATAACCAGTTAAATTAGATCTAGGTGTTAGCACAAGCTTCCTGATCAATGAAACAAAAAAAGAGGAAACAGAGGACCAGTCTAAAAGGTGCAATACAAGTAGATTAATATAATTAAAAATACCTTTATTTAGTTATATGGGCATGTGGTGGCACATAAGGCGCTCACACATAGTTCAAATAAACCCGTTCGTCAGGGTCCGAAATGTGTGTTTGGGTTCGGAATCACACATCAGCAGCTCTTTATATATTTATTTGGTATATACATTTACACCCAAGCAGTATTAACATTATGATTGCCCCCTGTAGTACATGGATGGCAATTACACACCACAATTGAATGTGTCCACCACTCACTAAATATTCTAACTGGTTCTATTGATTTGTTCTATTTTGACATCTTCCTCTTTAATAGTCCTTTGATGGTTATGTACCATACATTGTTTTAGACCTATAATGAACTTCTAGAATCAGTGCACTTTATCTTGAGGTCTGTGCAATTCTATTGTCTGTCTTATTCAAGATTATAGGCCTATATGTACAACAGTAACTTATTATTAGTTACTAATTAGTTATTAATTATGCTTGCTGCTGCTCAATATATCATATGCTGCTTTGTAGAATATTTATTGATGTTTTAACTGTGTGTACGTGCCTTATGTGCTACCACATGCCCATATACACAAAATGAAGGCATTTTTAATTATATTAATCTTCTTGTATTGCACCTTTTTGACCGGTCCTGGTCCTCGGTTTTCTCTTTTTTGGCTTCAGTATTCACTGAGTTGTCTCCACTCTAGTCTGCGGGTATATATATATACTACTATGTTTTGAAATGAGGAATATGTAATTATTTTTATGCCTATATGCCATAAGCTTCTGTCCTTATCTAAACTGGTTTATTACTTCGTGATAAATGTAGACCTAGCCATGAGGAAGATCACTCGTGCAGATTTGGGCAAAGTGCCACATTTGGCAAAATGCAAAGCAGTTAAATAGGCAAGTCAGGCACTATACACACAAGTTATGTCACTCCCTCCACAACAATCGCACCAGGTCCTGATTCATTTGCCCACCTAAATGAGACTAATCCAGGGTATGATTTAAGGCACTCTCATTATGCGGGAACAACATCCCAACTAAGAATCCATCTACCTATCTTCTTTCTCTAACCTCCTCTCTGAACCTTTCTCTGCTTACTGTCTTTCCTATGCATGGAGATAGAAATACACTGGACCTGGTCTACTACCGACTCAGCACAGTGCATTGATTTTACTAGCTGCACTCTCCTGTTCTCTGACTACAACAGTCTTTCCTTCTCTCTTTATAACTATTGCCCTGATCAGGAAAACTTTCCCAACATACATGTGCCACCAACTCATAGAAATAGTGCATTCATCATTGGCCTCATCTCCTTCCTCTCATGTCCCAATTCACCTTTACAACATTAGAATCAAACACTGGAAATTACACTTGATTAAATTGCAGCCCTCCTACACCAAGAAAACCCTGACACCGACAACCTTAGCACACATGTTCTCCAGTAGCGCTACAAGTGCAAAACATCAGTGGAGAAAACACCTTTTGGCCAAATATTTCAGCCATTCTAAGCTGATGCTTGCTAACTATAACCCTCCTCCTTGACTTCTCCAAATACATGTCTTCTGTTCCCTTTTCTCCAACAATCCTAACCAACTGTTTGACATTTTGCACCCGTTCCTCAATCCTAAAGTGCCATTCCCGGTCACCAACCTCAGCTCTCATGATCTGGCCACTTATTTCAAATAGAAAACTGACCATGAATCAAACTGGAAATTGTCTCCAAATTCCCCAAGCACATTAGCTCAATTTTCATAGTCAAACCGGTCACAGAATAACTGGTAACCAATAATAATACCCAGCTCCTTGCTTCTTCTCGTCCTACTAACTGCACCAATGACCTTATTCCCTCCTCTCCCGGTTGTCACTACCAACTAACTAACACAGTTAACCTCTCTCTTTCTTCCAGTATCTTTTCCTCCTACTTCAAACACGCTGCCATCATAAACACAGTACTGAAAAAACAACCCCTGACCAAACTACTCAACAATCGCAACTCATCTCTAAACTAATGATTGCTCCACTCTTGGCTAATTCGCTATCTCTCAGATAACGCTCTTCTTGTCCCTTTACAATCAACTTCCCTTTCTTTACTCTCCACAGAATCTGCCCTAAACCTAATTCTGCTAATTCTCCAGGATTGCTGGGCAGCAGTTGACACTGCGGATCATCAGCTCCTCCTCAAAATGCTCTGGTCTAGTTAGCAGCATCACAACTCCGCTCTCTCCTCCTATATCTCTGACTGCTCCTTCACTGTATCATTTACTGGCTCATCTTCCTCTCCTCTTCAACTTACTATAAAGGTTCTTCAAAGCTTAGTATTAGACCCTTCCCCTCTTTTCTCTGTATACTGCTCATAGTGGACAAACTATTAACAGATTGTGTTTTCAGTGCCATCTCAATGCTGATACCTAATTATATACAGCATCTCCTGACATCACCCCACATTACTACCAAATAACTACGAATTGGTCTCCCTCAACACTCTGCTCCAGTCTATCCTGGCTGCAGCAGGCAGGATCATATTTCTGTCCAGTCACTACACCAATGCCTCCAACCTGTTCCAATCATTGCAATGGCTCCCCATCCGCTACAGAGTTCAACATAAACATATTTCTCTCTCACTCACAAATCTCTCCACACTTCTGCACCATCCTACATCTCCTCCATAATCTCTGTCCAACTAATGCCCTAACATTAACATCCACAATAATCAAAACATTTCGCTCCCATCTCCAGGACTTGGCTCACACTGCACTAGTTTTTGGAACACACTACCCCAAATCATTCAGTTAATTTCCAGGATCAGCAATTTTAACTTTGCCCAAAAACATATTTCTACAGACTGGCCTATCGCATTACATCACCTCACTCATCTAATACATTATAAGCACCTCCTCAAACATTTTGTATCCCAAAGCCCCCTATTTCTTCTTAGATTGTAAGCTCTTGTCCTCACTCCTATTGTTATGTGATGAATTATGTTACTCTTGAATAAAATAAAAATTCATATTCAAATTATTCTTTGGAGTTGAGACACAAGTTGCACGAGCGGTTTCTTCAGACTATAACCCATCCCAACTAGGACAACCAGATGTTTGAGTTACATGATATGAGCCATTTTAATACATTCCTGGAAAACCCCTTAATTCCACGCAACGTCATAATCCAAATCTAACAACATGACCATGCTCGTAATTTATAACACTTACCTTAATGGGGTAAACTTTAGGGCATCCGGCATACCAGGGCAATAAGACAAAAAGGCTGCAATGATGATTTGTGATACCAAACCCATCAGGAGAAATTTATTTCTGAAAAAATACAGAGCAGTGAGTGAATTGAGCGATAGTCTGCAGATCAGATAACATGAAGTGATCTGAACACTTCACAGGTCATTATTCAAGATGATGCTTAATGTGTTCTGTACATTCCACCACTTGGTGTAATTGTTGCTGTTGTAATGTAGGAAGAATTCCAGGTATGTGTGCACAGCAGTGCACAGAACGCCACGCTCCCTCCTATCTCAAATAATCCACTTACTTAAAGAAACCTTGTTGAAAAAGTGAGTTTCTCCTGGTTTTCCGGATGATAAGATCTGCCAGCTGTTCCACAACAATACTGACAAAGAAAGCCGTGTACCCCGTCCACTCCAGGAACTGCCTCTGACCAAATGTCTGCAATTAGACAGAAAAAGCATGATCAGCACTAGGTGGGTACAGAAGTGTTCCACAATATTGATTATATAATGACACTTTCTGATATTTTCCTTATTTCCTCTTTCTTTCTATAAATTATGAATAAATACTGTCCTTGGAAGAGTTATGTTGCAATGGCAATCCCAGACCAAGCACCCATGCCATGTGAACCTATCTCTTCTTGTATGTCAAGGTCACATGACATCAGTGCTCAGATGACTTAGTGCCTTTGGGGCTGCCGCACTACAGCATCATATCACCTCACTGCACAGCAAAAGGCGACAACAACTCTCTGGAACGTTCCTTCTAGGTTGTCTGCACATTGCCAGAATGCAGCAAGATCTGTCACGAATGTAATGGCTGTAGCTGACATGCCTCCTTAAGCGCTTACTACATGCAGTATGAGCTGTGGTTCATCTGCTGGTGTGATGTCTGTGCACTGAACTGCTGGTTAGTTCCCCCTTCCACACCTTTGGGACATAGCACTTAGCATTGTCCACCCTGCCCTGTTGTCCTCAGTTGGATTGTGTTTCTCCTACAGAACAGCACATAATGCTGACTGCAAGGAGTAAGAACACTACCTTATACCTTGTAATAATAGTACAATGTCTATGAAAAGGGAGAGGACTCAATGCCATTGTAATCCTTTACCTGGTATTCCTGCCCACAACACCTGGCAGCATCAAAATAAAGGCGCCGGGCAAGATAATAAAAGATTACTGAGCGATGGTGGCATCAGCCGTTTTTTCTTTACATTAGGTCAAGCCTTTCTCCTTTGTAAGATGATTATTGGAGGCACTTACCCATTCTTGCCCATAACTGTCTTCCAACTCCTGATTATCAATTCTTTCCCAGGGAACACGAATGCCCAGAAGGGTGTAGGGCAGAAAGCCTTGTTCAGCCATAACCGTGAAGTAATTGAGAAAAGCTCCAACAGACTGAATGATGCCTGTGTAGAGAGCAGGTTCAGGATTAGATGGCTCATTTCTTACCTACATTATACATCCTGGTGGCGACTGGCGACTTTTAAGCTCACCGATCTGCAGATAGGCATAGAGCGCCAGCTGCTGGTTCACCAGTCTGTCTATGTTCTTTCTGCGAGGCTTCCTGCTCATTATGTCCCTCTCTGCCTTCTCATAGGCAAATGACACAGATGGGATCTGTTGGAAGAGCAGATGTACTTAGAAGCTGGATTCTGGAGGGCTAGATGAAGCAGATCTACATGAACTCTGACTACCAATGTACCATTACCTCTACCCTTCCCTCTCAATAATTACAGCCACACTTGTACTTACAATGTCTGTACCCAGGTCAATGAACAGAATGGTGATGGTACCAATAGGCAGTGGGACGCTGGCAATGATGTATATCAGGAACGGGCAGAGCTCCGCAATGTTCTTGGTCAGGGTGTAGCCAATGGACTTCTTAATATTGTCGAAGATTAAGCGACCTGTAAAGGAAACCTGAGGTGAAAACGTGGAAATATCCCATCTGCTACACGTATATGTGTGCACCCAACATTCTCAATAACTGTGCTGTACTTATCCCTTCTCCTGTTCATTACTATATGTCTAGATAAAGCATATTCCTCACCTTCTTCTACTCCGGTGACAATTGAAGCAAAGTTGTCATCCAGCAAAATCATATCTGCAGCATTTTTGGCGGCATCTGAACCAGCAATACCCATGGCAATTCCAATGTCTGCTTTCTTCAGAGCTGGAGAGTCATTAACACCGTCACCAGTCACAGCAACCACAAAGTTCTAGAACAGAGAGTGCGGCATTAGTAGATCACAGTCGTAGTGAGGAGACACCCAGGTGGTGAGGAGACCTCCCTCTCACCTGTCTCTGACAGCCTTCCACTATGATCAGCTTCTGTTGAGGTGATGTCCGGGCAAATACAATCTCTGAATGATTGGTCAGAATGTCATCCAGCTCTTCAGACGACATGTCCTTCAGTACTGCACCATTGATCACAGCTGCCTTTGCCTCTCTGTACCAGAAATAACATTAACAGGTTAAGGCTCTAGCTGGGGCTAGCACGGAGGTCTAACCAACTCAGTAGACCCCCATCTATGGATCTTACCGCTTATTAACCTGCTCCACAGGAATGTTAAGGCGTTTGGAAATATCCTCCACTGTTTCACTCCCAGCTGAAATGATACCGACACTTTTAGCTATTGCTTTTGCTGTTATTGGGTGGTCTCCAGTCACCATTATAACCTGTTGGAAATAAAACAAGGTGTATTTAGTCACAGTTATGCAGACTATCCAAAACTTATATATATATAGCAAAGGGTTATTCATCTCCAACAATGCTCAAATTACCACCTGCCTCTGACTGTCAGGGAATGCTGAGAGTTGTAGTTTTACAACAGTGCCTTACACACAATATACAATGATGAATCCTACCTTAATGCCTGCAGACCGGCATTTGCCAACTGCGTCCGGCACAGTTGACCGAGGAGGATCAATCAAAGACAGGAGCCCAACAAAGCAAAGGTTTGAGGTTGGAAAATTCATGGATTCTGAGTCAAATGCATAGGCTGAGGGATATTCTTGGACAGGGAGATATAAATGGCAGAATCCTAAAACAAAACAGGCAAGTGATTATATACCACAGACTCATACATGCCCGTCCCATCCTACATAGAACTGCAACTGTCTATAGTTCTGTACCTAACACTCTCTCCCCGAGTCCTCCTAGCTCCATGTATGCTGTCTGGAAGGCATCCTTCATAGTCTCATCCAATGGCAGCTCCTTGCCTCCAATCATAATGGTGGAGCATCTGTCTAGGATTCTCTCCGGGGCCCCCTTCATGACTAGCAGGAATCTCTGATCTTGGGGATCATCGGTCTCATGTATGGATAGCTGTACATAAAGGTATCCTCCCGTTAGCTTACAAGACTCGTGTACATCTGCACATGTCTCAGAACAATTGGATATCTCATACCTGGAACTTGTTGGTGGAATTGAAAGGAATTTCGCAGACTTTGCGGTTATGACTCCGAATATTCATCACGTTCTTGGTGAGCACCTCTGAGAACTTTAACAGAGCTGTCTCAGAAGCATCTCCAACTACAACTTTCTGGAGAGATACAGAGAAGGGTTAATGACCTATCTGAAAACAAGGGCACATGTATGGATACACTGGCAGAGTGGACGTACCTTCATGATTGGCACGTCTTCCTGTCCAGCCTTGAACTCGGCACGATTACACAGGGACACAATCTTGCATAAGGAATTCCATGTGTCAGATGTCTGCTCAAATGAGTGATCTGGAGAAACAAACATCCTATGTAAAGGCTACCCCATAACCTCCGATGAAGGGACAGAGATCCCAGATAAGAACCTTTTTTCCCCACCCATAATGACCCAGACAAAAGATTTCATCTACATGCAGAATGCTGAAGATCGAGTGGTGTGACTCCAGAGTAATCTACAGAAAACACCTGAAGGAAAAAGGTCTAGAGCTGCTGTTCAAGTGTTTACACACGTACGTGATTGCTCTTCACTCGTGTCAGCTGAGTGGATCTGATCGTCAAACCAGAGATGGGACACAGTCATTCTGTTTTGTGTCAAGGTTCCCGTTTTGTCAGAGCAAATAATGGAAGTTGAACCGAGAGTCTCCACGGCCTCCAAGTTCTTGACAAGACAATTCTTCTTTGCCATACGTTTTGCAGTTAGAGAAAGTGTTACCTAAAAGACCCAAAATTGCAGAGATTCAACATTTGTCCCCACTACTTCTAGTGCTCAAAATCACTTTACACAGGAAGGTATCATTGATGTGGATCTGAATACTGGTACCCCCACTGATCCCTAAGTCCCCATTGAGTGCACACATTTATCATCTGGCCTGGGGATAAGTTTGTGTGTTGTTTATGGGAGAACCCCTATAAAGAGATTATATAGCGGTTAGAAAACATGGCGACATACTTATAGAAACCACGTCATCCCTTCCATGGGTCATCTGAATGTGACTAGCCTCCCTATATTATTGTTCTACAACCTTGTCTATTGACGCAGTCTCCGGAAGAAGGCAGCTATGTATATTTAATACAACCCATAGTAAAACTTAATAACTCTAACCTGTCCTTAGGCAAGAAGTTTTATGTCCAAGCAAGAAGTACTCACTGTTACAGTAGCGAGGAGACCCTCGGGCACGTTGGCCACGATGATGCCGATGAGGAAAATTATGGAATTGAGAGCTGAGTACCCCATACACATTGCAATGATGAAGAACAGAACTCCGATTGACACGGCCACCCCGGCTACAATGTGCACAAAGTGCTCAATCTCAACAGCGATAGGGGTCTTTTCATTTCCAACTCCTGATGCCAGTGAAGCAATCCGACCAATGATCGTCCTGTCACCAGTATTGATCACAAATCCTTTTGCAGTACCTATAGAAGAGAACATGTATGGGGCCTTAGAAGTGTCCATGATACAAGGGCAGAAAGTCAGAAATGGAGCTGTGTGGCCACCACCGCTCTGACAAGTCTTCGAACCATCACCTTTACACACCTCAGAAGCCGCAGTCCCCGGCTTACCTTCCAAGCAGGTTGTAGAGTAAAAGGCGATGTTTTTAGTCTCAAGAGGGTTTTCATGTGTAAATTCACTGGATCGAGGTTGAGCCTCTGACTCCCCAGTTAGAGATGAGTTGTCCACCTGAAATGGAGCCAAAGGTGAAACTCTGGTGATAAGGAGTTTTTATGTATAACGTTAGTCCAGGCAGCTCTGTGCAGAGCCGCTATCACAAGCACTCTCAATATTCATGCATGCTACCTTATTATCAGGCATTAAACATAACTGAAGCGTCCTACTGTAACTATTACATAGATCTCATAACAGCGGGCCTGAAAGGATTATTACCTTGCAGCCTTGTGCAAAGGTGAGCCTGAGATCTGCTGGGATTCGATCTCCACCTTTAATATCAACCAGATCTCCTACTACAAGTTCGGTGGCCGGGACCTCCAGTTTCTCTCCATCCCGGGTGACGAGTGCTTGCTGGAGGACACATAAATAAGAGTCATTCATGTACAGCTACATTGTAAATCTACTGAAATATAGTAAAAACAAAAATCTATTACGTGATGACATCCAGAGCAAACACTCATAGTGTTACGGCTGGGGACACTTCTTTATATCCATGTGCTGAGTCGTGATATATAGGTGACCTCACTGTGTATTACTTATGAATATGGAATTACATGGAGAAGGTATCAGCGGAAAATGATGCAGTATATTGGTATTATAAGTAACAGAGCACTTTCTAATGAGTGAATATGGATGCCCAATCCCCACGATCCTCTTACCTATTATGGTTTGTCTGGTATTGCACTTCACCTCCACTAAACTATATGAGGCTGAGGTGCAGTATTACCCACACCCACAGCCTGTAGACAGGTTGCGCGCTGGTTTCAGATTTTTAAAGCAGCTGTACAGTATATTAATATTTTTTTAACAACTTAAGCAGACAGAATAAGAAGGCACTGTATGATAAATGTGCACTAACCTGTGGGATCATCTTATTGAAGCTTGCCATGATGTTAGTGCTTTTGGCTTCTTGGAAATATGCAAAACATCCAGTGAGAAAGACAACTGCAGCCAGGACAATACCCAAGTACAACTGAGAAGAAAGCAAGGGTCAGTTACAAATATGGAAATTGTGAACAAGAGACATATTCAGAAGAGACGTCTAGGTTACTGCTGATCTCCTGATGAATCTGCCCAGATTATATCATTGCATTTCTTTAAAAGAAGTGATCAGAGCTGATCGTGGGCCCCTCAGCCATGAGTTTTGCCTCCCCCCTCGTTTGTGTGCAAGCCATAGGACAAAATAATACAAGAAACCCTTCCCCATATAATGAGCAACTTTCTACTATGCTTTGCGTTTTTGTTCCTTGCACTTTCCAAATTTGCTGAAGTTGTATAATTGTATTACTTTACAAGCTCATTTTCAGGAAATTATAAATGTATACCTTCATTCATGAGTAGAGCTAGTAAATTTATCCAATAATGTCCATGTAACGCAACTATGGCACTTCAAACAATGAATAGACAAAATCGGGCTAGTATTATCAGCTAGCCGGAAGAAGAAAACCATATATGAAGATTAAAATCCGAACTTTATTATTAATCCATGAAAACAGTAATAATAAGTAAAAGAAAGTTTATTATTAATCCATGAGTAATTATAAGTAAAAAAAATAGCACAAAACATATTATCACAGAGCGTCCAGTAGAGGGAATCCCAACACTATCTGAAAAAGGTGGTTAACAGGGTCACCAGATTTTATACCGGATGATCTATGCACCTATTTACCTGGTCCATTATAGTCATTATTCCCACCTCACTTACATAATTTCCTTAGCCTCAGTTATCTCCTATACTAGATTTTTTATAGGATGTTTATCCTCTTACTTTGTTACTATATAGGTGAACCTGTTAACCACCTTTTTCGGACAGCATTCGGGTTCCCCCTACTAGGCGCTCTGTAATAATTTGTTTTGTGCTAGTTTTTTTTACTTATTACTGTTTTTATGGAGTAATAATAAAGCTCTGATTTTATTCTTCGTACATGGTTCTCTTCTTCCGGCTAGCTGATTATAGCAGTCCAATTTGGGTGATTTATAAGTATATCTAGGCAAGGATAATGGATCTTTTGATCATTGAGCATAATTGTCTCCTCCTGTAAAAACACACAAAAATACCTGAGGTCAGCGGTGACGGTGAGACTCGTGGAGACACTTACATTGTCCCGGGATGTAGTGTGGTCCTGGGAGTACTGAATTCCATACGCGATCCAGCAGAGAATGGCTCCGGCCCAAAGCAGGAGGGAGAAGCCACCGATCATCTGCTTCATGAACTTAACGATTTCCGGAGTGCCTTTAGGGGGTGTAAGTGCGTTGGGACCATCACGCACCAGAATCTCTGCAGCTCTTGCACTGGTGAGACCCTGTCAGTACGGAATAATAAACTGCTAATTACTACATACAGCAGGAACCTTGATACAATGTTATATATCTGCCTGGCAGAAAAATTATTGGAAATCTGAGACCAAAGAGCAAGTAAACTCATCACCCAAAAGGGGAGATTGCGCCAACCACGTTCATACAACATGAGGTTCTTTTACGACTTATTTGGCCAATTCTGATCAAAGAGACTCCCCTGGAGGTGACTGATATCATCTCTGGAAACTTTGTGCTTGGTTACCATTAACTAAAAACTTGTTTATAAACTAAAAAAATCCCAGTGTAATTCTCAGTACTGATTAACCAGTGCAATATCCTGCAGGTCATGGGTATTATATTGATAGTATCTTAACAGCGGCATTTATTGCAGCTGGCCATCGCCCGTAACTGGCATGTGTCTCCAGCCGGGCACAGGCTGGATGAAGCCGCATGTCACAGGCAGATGACTATAATCTCTGCCAAGCTCGTGAAATGGGTGACTGACAGCCCATAATGCACTGGGTCCTTGATTACTTACTTTAAGAAGATTTGTTTCATATTTAGACTCCACTTCTTCAATGCTGAGTCTATGGTCTTCCTAAAAGTAAAAAAAAATAAAGCCATGAACAAAGGAGCAACAATCACATGCTTATACTGATGTGTCTCCCAATGTATGCATTTTACTACAGGTGCCAAAACTTTGGATGGATACAAAGTAACCGTTTACTGTCTGGTTGTGATACCACAACATAAACCCATATATAATAAAATGGAAACACTGTACTGTCATGAAATTCTTCATTGGGAAACACCCCACAATGTACATAAAAACCACTCAGCGAGCACACGCCTGGCGAGTACATGTTTAGGTATGCTGCGGAGACCGAGGCAAATACTACACTACTGGAGGATGTAAAGGACGGCAGCCCCCATCACAGAAGAGCAGCTCAGTCATAGCATGCAGGAATATATAGAGAGCTAAGGAGCCTTGCCCCAGGCAGTAACCACCAAGACCACATCAAATACACAGCTATGTAGAAAGACTACCGATAACTAATTATACAGAGTGTAAAGAATGTAAACTCCTCGTCCTTCTCATCTCTTAGTTATCACTATATATACTGTATATCAGGGTTCCCCAACTCCAGTCCTCAAGGCCCACCAACAGATCATGTTTTCAGGATTTCCTTAGTATTGCTCAGGTGATAATTGCTTCACCTGTGCAATACAAAGGAAATCCTGAAAACATGATCTGTTGTTGGGCCTTGAGGACTGGAGTTGGGGAACCCTGCTGTATATAATGTAGACAGGACTACTACAGCATAAAGACTGTTCTGTCTATTACAGCATGAAGATGTTTGGAGCAGTAGGATTTTTTTCTCACCAGCTCAAGCTCTTGCTTCAGTTCATCAACCTTCTTGTCTTTCTTCTTTTGTTTCTTCTTTTTCTTCGTGTCCTGATCCAGATCTTCATCCTTTCTCTTATCTGGATTTTCCATGTCCTTTTTTCCATCAATCTCCACAGTGTAGTCATCAGACTTATCCTGTAATAGCAGCAAAACACAAACTTCATTAGCGATACTTAGGAAATTACAGAAAAGATACAGAATATTAGTAAGTCACACTGAGATGTTCTATAGTATCTGTAATCACCAAAATCTTCAGACAGCAAACCCTGGATACATAAACATTGATGGACCATAATGGGAAGCGTGGAGGGTGCAGATCGCTCAGACTCTCATACAATGTACCAAGGAAAAAAAACATTTCTATTTGTGTCACATTAGCCATAACAGGAATCCACTACTGAATTCTTTCTGTTTTCATTGTATCAGAGCCTTGAATGACACGGGTTGCAGAGATTTACACCTATCCGAATAATAGGTGCATCTTCTCATCAGTAGTGTTTTCTCAGCTCCTTACGTGACTACTTTCTCTAGTTGTACTTTTCCATGTGAAGGTGACTTACCTCGGTTCCCATTGTTTGTTACTCTACTTTAGGTCTAGAAACCTGCAGCTCACTTCTGGAATAAAGTCACAAAGACACCAAGACAGGTGGTAATATCAGGCCAAAGAAGGGGTGCCCACTAGGTAGTTCAAATGCAAGAGCTTTAGAGGTTGTGGCTGTCCCAACGAGGAGCCAATGTTAGCTGCAGTCTTCTCCACACCTTGACATCGTGAGGCAGGACAGGAAAACTTTCCAGAGTCCTGTACCTGAGCATCCAGTGGCTGGTCCTATTTGTAGCTCTGAGCTGCTGCTGTGACTCCTCCCTACAGATAGTGATCTCCTGTAACCCTGCCCCACATCATCACCTGGCCAGGTGGAAAATAACTACACAAAAAGTCCTATCTCCATGTGATCCCTCAGTGTCCGGTCCCATCTCAGGGAGACTATTATATGCATATCTGTATACACACACACAATTTTGTATCATATACAATTTTAGAATAGTACATTTTATTACGCCACATTTATTTTCTAAATCTGCGGGTTATAGGATTACACCCAACACATGAAATGATCTATAACAGATATACAAGAAAGTCGCTGCATATTATTGAGAGGAAGACGGAGGTATCACTCATGCGCTGCTGATATCCAAATTTAAATCCAAATTTAAATCCTAGAATATTAAAGCATAATATTAATAAGTCATTTAGCTAAAAGATGTCATGTAAGTACGGTAACTATTCTGTGACACAATTTCGTTTTTTCACATACAGTAAGTCACAGACTGCATGAGAAAGGCAGATCCCCGCATCACACATTGCACATTGAGATCAGTGTGTGAATCCGCAGACAGGGGGCGCTGCACTCCCAGTAGTCAGGACACAGCGGGATCCCGAATCAGACTAATTCATGCAACACAAGACTAAAAGATTCTTCATTTTTTTTTACATCATTCTTAATCCATGACATTATCTATGCTTTACCACGATAAAAGTGTTTTTTCCTGAAGAAGTAACTATATACTTCGAAATGCGTTGAAATAAACCACCAGCTTACTGTACCATACTGATCCGTCTCAATTCTGTTGGCAGCCCAAAATTTGTCCACTAACTCCCTTTACAGTCTCATTATATACACTTTAACTCTTTATACTTTATCTAAATTTCAGATAATTTAATCTGAGAAATATGAAAAAAAAAATCCATAAACATTTATTTCAGGCCATGATTCTTTTGTAGTGGACATTATTTGGATATGTCTTCATCAAGTCTAGAAAGGGGTGACAGCTGAATGATACAATGTTGCTGTCATGTAACTTGACATTATGTAAAAGTACCATACATGATAGTGATCCATGGATCAGAGGGTTTGGGTCCAATGAAAGCCTATATCACGTTTCTCCAGCTATAAGTATTTTCTCGTGGAAAGATATTTTGCAGAAATATCTGTGACTACCTGAATTTGCAGAAATCCATGCACCTGCTGCAGATACCAACTGATGTATAAGAAGGGATATTTCAGTCACAGTCAATTCTGATATACTGTATATCCACATGGGGCTTATTGGATTCCCTCAAACTCCAGGGTCCAGATATGCCGCATCTGCACCGATTACAGCTATTCCCCTATATTTATGTTTGGATTTATACAAGTGATTCTCACTAAATTACAATATCATCAAAGAGTTAATTTATTTCAGTTCTTCATTACAAAAATTGAAACTCATTATATAGAGTCATTACAGAGTCATCTATTTATTTCTGTTAATGTTGATGATTATGGCTTACAGCCAATGAAAATCCAAAAGTCATTATGTTCACTAAATGCACTCAATACTTGGTCGTGGCTCCTGTTGAATCAATTACTGAATCAATGCGGTGTGGCATGGAGATGATCAGCCTGTGACACTGCTGAGGTGTTATGGAAGCCCAGGATGCTTTGATAGCAGCCTTCAGCTCATTTGCATTGCTGGGTCTAGTGTCTCTCATCTTCCTCTTGACAATACCCCATAGATTCTCTATGGGGTTAAGGTCAGGCGAGTTTGCTGGCCAATGAAGCACAGTGATACTGTTGTTTGTAAACCAGGTATTGGTACTTTTGGCAGTGTGGACAGGTGCCAAGTCCTGCTGGAGAATGAAATTTCCATCTCTAAAAAGCTTGTCGGCAGAGGGAATCATGAAGTGCTCTAAAATTTCCTGGGAGATGGCTGCGCTGACTTTGGCCTTAATAAAACACAGTGGACCTACACCAGCAGATGACACGGCTCAAACCATCACTGATTGTGGAAACTTCACACTAGACCTCAAGCAGCTTGGATTGTGCCTCTCCACTCTTCCTCCAGACTCTGGGACCTTGATTTCCAAATGAAATTCAAAATTTACTTTCATCTGAAAACAAAACCTTGAACCACTGAGCAACAGTTCAGTTCTTTTTCTCCTTAGCCCAGGTAAGACGCTTCTGGCGTTGTCTATTGGTTAAGAGTGGCTTGACACAAGGAATGTGACACTTGTAGCCCATGTCCTGGATAGGTCTGTGTGTGGAGGCTCTTGAAGCAATTACTCCAGCAGCAGTCCACTCCTTGTAAATCTCCAACAAATTTTTGAATGGCCTTTTCTAAACAATCCTTTCAAGGCTGCAGTTATCCTGGTTGCTTGTGCACCTTTTTCTACCACATTTTTTCCTTCCACTCAACTTTCCATTAATATGCTTAGACACAGCACTGTGAACAGCCAGCTTCTTTAGCAATAGAAACAAAATAGAAGAGAGGAGGGGGCGCTCCTGGTGTGAAACCCGGTGGTCAAGTGGCGGACGTTAAGAACAAAGTACACTAACCTGTCGTGGTTATGCTGCCGGCAAAACCACGCTTGCAGAGCCTGCGGTTATATTGTGCACCATTCGCCGTCCCGGCTTCCGGGTTCAGAGGTTAGCCAGTCACATGGAGCGCCACGTGATGCTGATGTCACCACAGGTCCTTCGTCTTTCAGGTCTTGCAGGATGGTTGAAAGTCTGCTGGGTCCATGCTGCACCAAGCCGCTCACCCAGAAGGGTATAAAATGCAAGGAAGGAGAAGTACGGCTGATCACCTGATGAAGGACGGATTCACCGCCGAAAAGCTTTGTGAGGTCATAATGACCAAGTAAAGAAGTTTCTTTTCCATCTAAAACAAGTGTCTTTCTTGGTCTGAGCGCCCTAATCAGCCGTACTTCTCCTTCCTAGCTTCTTTAGCAATGGCCTTTTGTGGCTTACCCTCCCTGTGGAGTTTGTCACTGACTGCTATCTGGACTTCTGTCAAGTCAGCAGTCTTCCCCATGATTGTGGAGCCTACTGAAACAGACTAAGTGAGCTTTATAAACACTTAGGAAGCCTTTACAGGTGTTTTTTGTTAAGTATTCTAATTTACTGAGATAATGACTTTTGGGTTTTCATTGTCTGTAAGCCATAATCATAACCATTAAAAGAAATAAACATTTGAAGTAGATCACTCTCTTTGTAATGACTCTATATAACTATAGGAGTTTCACTTTTTGTACTGAACTAAAATAAATTAAATTTTTCATGATATTCTAATTTAGTGAGAAGCACTTGTGTATCTCCACGTATTGCTAGAAAAGGATCAGCTAATAATAAATTAGGTAACTGTTATTTATGCCATTCCCTGATACCAAATGTAAAGAATAGGGAACGGGAACACACTGCTGCCAGGATGAGTATAGGAGGAGCAGCGAGGAAAAAGCGGTGAAGCTTGGGGCTCTGTTTTTAGCAGGAATACAAGGGGATGGCATTCTTCCTAATCACTTTCCTTTGCTCTCCAGATCTTTATTGTACTGTATGGACCAGAAGGGCAGGATGAGCAAGTCTCCCTGCATAACTCTCACTACCAGCAGCTACAAGAGGAGTGAAGGCCCTTCAATAAATAAGTCAGTGAGCAAGGGGTCACTTACTAATCAATCATTACACACTTGATACTTACTGTTCCTTTTCAGTGCACCTGTTGTCGCTTTCATCAACACCAACCAAGTGACATAGAGTCACAATCGCTTCTGCTTCTTAACTGGACAGATTGATAATCACTAAGTTTAATTCACTTGGGGTAAGGGCAGAGTCACACATCTGTGTGTCACAAGTAGAGATGAGCAAAATTTTCAAAATTCGGTTCCGATTATGACAAAAACAATATTCGCCAAACACAGCCGAACGTCATTGTAGTCAATGGGAGTAGAAATGAACGAATATGATCAGAACTGATCATCAAACATAAATTTGGCACGAATTGGCTAGCAATATGGCATGAATATGGCAAATTCCTATTCAGTGACCGATTCCGAACATATTTGCTCAACTCTAGTCACAAATACTGAACTAAATGCCCAGACCGGCCGCTGGTCTCCTGTACTGAACATAGCATCCTGTTCAGTGGCAGATTAAGTGGACTATGGGCCCGGGGCTGTTCATAAAACCTGGGCCCCTGTACCCCACTTCCCAGGAAAACATTTTCTGTCAAAATTTTGTGGCTCTTCTCACAAAAACACTGCATATGCTGATTTTTAGGTATACAAATTGTAACATTTATTAGACCATAAAAACAAAGAAAAATTACTTTTTTCTCACAAGAAATTGTATTGTATGGTCAAACAATATAAATAATATTAAATCGGCTGTTCCCGAATTTGGCGCCCCCCCGGGCGGTGAATGGCCTGCTTGGATGCGGGGTCTGGAAAGGAATAAAATGGCCGCGCTTGGGAGGGGGTACCGGCCTGGCCGGCTACTGGTTAGGGATGTTAATGATTAATCACACAGTCACAGACAGACATTCATTTCTGACACACTGCCTGCGACAGTGCTCCCAGGCAGCACAGACAGTAAATTGCAGGCTCAGCTCCGCCTCCTCTGCCCCTGGCCGCAGTATAAGTTACACTTATATATATATATATATATATATATATATATAACAATACCAAATGGAACAATTCGCAATGTACCCCAGGCGAGTCACCATTTGTAAAATTATGACTCAAAGGGGATCGATAATGGACACTCCCACATAACATGTTAACACAAAAAAATGGAGTGAAAGTCCAAAATATTTTAGAAACGTAAGAAATTTATTATACATAAAAATCGTACTGACAATTATAAACAACATCTACAATGAAGGAATCGGGTAATATCAGCTGCTAATTGTCCTGTCCATATAATATTAAGTGAAAAGGAGCCAAGTGCTTCTTGTAATGATGGGCCATAAAACCGGGACACAAAGTGTAGGGAAGAACCCAGGTGCGCACCCTGAGGAACAACCCGGTTATCCCATGCTAAAGTGCTTACCCATCATGTGCTCCAGCCTCCAGGACAAGTGCAGCACCGCCACGCTGCACTTGCGCTGGTAGCGGCGCTGCACTTGTCCTGGAGCACATGATGGGTAAGCACTTTAGCACGGGATAACGGGGTTGTTCCTCAAATAAATTTCTTACGTTTCTAAAATATTTTGGACTTTCACTCCATTTTTTTTGTGTTAACATATAAGTTACACTTAGGCTGTGTGCACACGCTACGGATTAGGTGCGGATTCATCCGCACGGATTTTGTAAAATCCGCAGGTGAAACCGCAGGTCAAAATACCTGCGGTTTTACCTGCGGATTGCTCTGCGGTTTTGCCCTGCGGTTTTTCATCTCCTCAATAGAGGAGATGGCAAACCGCAGAAGAATCCGCAGAAAGAATTGACATGTCAAAAACCGCTGCGGAACCGCAGCAAAATCCGCAGTGTGTGCACACAGCCTTACACAGGCTGCCTGCGACTGCCTGGCTGCTGTGTGTGTGAGTGTGAGTGACTCTGTGTGACACTGAGGAAGGAAGCCGCCCGCAGGGAGAGCTCAGCAGCTGACTGAGCATGGAGGGAGGCTGGGGAGAGGCAGAGAGCATCCTCCTCCCAAATGGTGAGTGACCTGTGACCCACCTGCGCTAGCCGCTGCCAAAATCTCCTGCTAATGCTCAGTCCTCTTCTCTCCTCACTGTGCCTCGGCTGGCCGCCTCCACGCTTCTCTCCCGAGTCCCACAGCACAGAGAGGAGGAATTTCTGCTCCTGCCGTGCTGCGCCGCCCCCACACACGTGCCGCCTGGGGCGGCCCACCCCCCCGCACCCCCCCGCAACCCCCTTCCTACGCCACTGGGCGGCGGCGGCTCACACAGATGCCGACCGGATTGGCCCCTGCCCTGGGCCCCCAAAAAACCTTGGGCCCGGGGCGACCGCCCCATCCGCCCCTATTAAGATCCACCACTGATCCTGTTACATGCCTAGGAGGCTGTTGAATTTGAGTCAAGGACACGTAGCCAGTCTGTAAATTATTGACCATGAAACATGTGAATGTGGCCTCAACCTGTGCAAGTGTTCCCTCAAATATTTTGAGCATTGTACTAATACATGGTAAGAATAACATCCATCAACAGCAGCTTACTGAGTGTCTCCAGGATTTATTAGATAACATTAGGAGATATTTTTAGTACTGTACTGCGTGCACATGTGCCAGTCTAGAATAATAGGGAAATACAATACATAAATGTATGCGGAGAATGTACAGTATATAAAGTGACTTAGGAGCAGAGCTTGTTCCTATGTTAACTGCTGCTCTGCCCCGTGTAATAACTATATATAGACAGGCAGAGCTGCCACTAGGAATTTTGGGGCCCCATACTGGCAAAATGTTCGGGGCCCCCTTTAGACTCTGCCCAGGCTCCACCCCAGCCCCGCCTCCACCCCTCAAACTGTCCACAGTCCCACAGCCCTCTCTTGGAAAAACTCCACTTCTCACCAATCACACATTAACAGTTCCCATCACCAGATCACACATACAGTTGTGGCCAAAAGTATTGACACCCCTGCAATTCTAAAAGATAATACTCAGTTTCTTCCTGAAAATGACTGCAAACACAAATTCTTTGGTATTATTATCTTCATTTAATTTGTCTTAAATGAAAAACAAAAGAGAATGAAGCAAAAAGCAAAACATTGATCATTTCACACAAAACTCCAAAAATGGGCCAGACAAAAGTATTGCCACCCTCAGTCTAATACTTGGTTGCACAACCTTTAGCCAAAATAACTGCGACCAACCGCTTCCGGTAACCATCAATGAGTTTCTTACAATGCTCTGCTGGAATTTTAGACCATTCTTCTTTGGCAAACTGCTCCAGGTCCCTGATATTTGATGGGTGCCTTCTCCAAACTGCCATTTTTAGATCTTTCCAAAGGTGTTCTATGGGATTCAGGTCTGGACTCATTGCTGGCCACCTTAGAAGTCTCCAGTGCTTTCTCTCAAACCAAGGGAGGGAGACCCAGCTTTCTCACACTGGGCCCTACATTATGCTGTAAAATTTGTTGGTAGTCTTCTGACTTCATAATGCCATGCACACGGTCAAGCAGTCCAGTGCCAGAGGCGGCAAAGCAACCCCAAAACATCAGGGAACCACCGCCATGTTTGACTGTAGGGACCGTGTTCTTTTCTTTGAATGCCTCTTTTTTTCTCCTGTAAACTCTATGTTGATGCCTTTGCCCAAAAAGCTCTACTTTTGTCTCATCTGACCAGAGAACATCCTTCCAAAACATTTTAGGCTTTTTCAGGTAAGTTTTGGCAATCTCCAGCCTGGCTTTTTTATGTCTCGGGGTAAGAAGTGGGGTCTTCCTGGGTCTCCTACCATACAGTACCTTTTCATTCAGACGCCGACGGATAGTACGGGTTGACACTGTTGTACCCTCGGACTGCAGGGCAGCTTGAACTTGTTTGGATGTTAGTCGAGGTTCTTTATCCAACATCTGCACAATCTTGCGTTGAAATCTCTTGTCAATTTTTCTTTTCCGTCCACATCTAGGGAGGTTAGCCACAGTGCAATGGGCTTTAAACTTCTTGATGACACTGAAAAACCAGGAAGAACGCCTCCACGGAGTCCTCCTTCATGTCCATGCCTGTCAATGTGGAAATGCTGATAGTTCTGGTCCAGGAGAGGCCAGAACTATGGGACCAGAGAGATCCCCACTATGCTGACCGCAGATGCAGGGAGGCAGCGAGGACAAGAATCTGTGGCCAGATGTTCCCTGGATATGCAGCAAGACCTCGTGAGGAGCGTGACCAAATTAGTAAGTGAAAGAATGTGTACACATAATCAAATCGCCAAATCTAATCTGCACAATGTAAGGCCCAATAAGTGTCGTCATTGCTCAGATATCAGTAATTAATTACTTCGCCTTTTTTGTTTGGCCAATATTTACAACATCTACATTCCAACTCCCTGACTGGTGGCAGCATGAAGATTTTGCCTTAAAAAAATTTAAATTATTTAGCTAATTGTTCTGCCACCAAATGCAGTGATCTTCTTTTTTTTAGGGCCCGTATCTTAGCCACTATATAACTAGTGTTTTTGTAAGAAAAACATCATAGATGTTTGCATTAATACTACAGGACTTTTTACATTTTTTCAGCAATTATGTTGTTTCGAAGGTCCTTTGTAGTAGACCTCAACCTTTTTTTTTATTTTGGATTGGTGTGGAGTCAACAGGAATATAAATCATATCATTTGTAAAATGTGTGCCTAAGCATTGGTTAACCCTTGATACCATAGCCATATGTGTGTTGTAACTAAATCCTGTGTTTTTGTTAACATTGTAGTGAATGATGTGACAAGGCGTTGGCGCAGCTGCAGGGACACATATAGGTGGGAGAGACAGCTGAGGTTCCGTAGTGGAGCAGCCGGAACCACCAAGAGGAAATGCCTCTATTACGACCGCCTACATTTCCTGGCTCCTGTGATGAAGCTTTACTTTACAATTTACTTTGTTATTTTTACCATTGTAGCACCGAGTCAAACCTCACAGAAGGGGAGACGGATTCCGACTCTGAGGTGCTGAATGATCCTGAGTTGGATGTTGCTGCAGGCTCCGGCCCATCTGCAGGACTTCCCAGAGCAACACCACCACCACCAAGATCACCACCACCAGAATCAGCTTGCCAGCCAGCCTGATGACCGGGGCAACAGTAGCAGCCCCACCATGCCACTGGTGACCTCGCCACAGCCTTCTGCCCTACCACGATGAGGCAGGCGCAGGAGAGAAGGAGAAGCTTCGGGAACAAGGATGCAGGTTGACCGAGGTGTATTGGACTACTTGTCCACAGCTGCTCATGATGATGGGGAGGAGGCTTATGGGCGCAGTCTCGCACAGTATTTGAGGGCAATTCCCCGTGGGTACAGGCTGCGTACGAGAGAGGCTCTCCAAATTGTTTTGGATGCCAGCAGACCACCCAATAATCCCCGCAGTGTCTTTCAGTTTCTTGAAAGGTGGCAGCTGTCAGATGAGAATCAGATTGATAGGCTGGTTGGACTTGATGTGACAAGTCAACCATCCTTGAAACCTGTTCCTCCTCCTCCTCCTCCATGGGTGCCAACACCTCCGCCTCAGCCTGCACACATCCCCAATGTGGCTCCACAGGTCCAATATATGGGCCAGGGCGCACATGCCCAATGTGGCCACTTTAACTTACCCAATGTCGGTGGTTGGCCCCAACATGGGTATGTTAGACATGGACATATTGGGGGATATGGGCAATTTGGGCAGCCCTACCAGGACTACCCATAACAATATCCAAATTACCCCTACCAAAACCAACAAAATGATCCTGGCAGGATGCAACAGATGCCACAGCCAGCTGCCAGTGCACAGGGGGACAGAGATGTGGGCCAGCAACCAAGGCCAAATGTACAAACAGGCCCCCCACCTTCACCACCCCCAACCTACCATGACTTGTAGGTTTTCCTTTTTACCTTGTTGGTAGGTTTTGTGCATTCTACATGATGTTTAATTTTTTGATTGTAATGTTTAATACTAATGTGCTGACAACATTAGGCCATAGGCCAGTACTATGGTTATTTGGTACAGCAATAAGCCCAAAAAAAAACAAGTAATAAACTTGGTTATATTCACAATGTGTGTCTGTTCATGTACGTACATGTTCTGTAATGTCTTAGATAGATATAGTAACAAGTATTGGTTAAAAAATATTAACAAAAAGGTGAAGCAAACAATCTTTATGAGAACACAACACTACCAAACCACTACATAGATAAGGCATCATCTTGCCATGGAGTTGCACACTGAGGTGTTATGAAATAATTTGTAAACACATCACGTACTTTGAGTCCGGAAATTGGACGACGGGGTGGGTTTACATGTGTCATAGGCCTAGACACATTAGCAGAGTCCACTTGAGCATCATCATATGAGGGGCAGTCCTGAATTCTTGTGAAGTTATGTAGGACAACACAGGCTTTAATAACTTCATTGACATTAGCTTCACTCAGCTGAATTGCTGACTGTAGGACCCTTCATTTGGCCGTAAGAATGCCAAAGGCACACTCCACCAGTCGCCGAGCACATGATAGGCGATAGTTAAATATTCTCCGCCGGTGGTCAAGGGTTCGTCGTGGATATGGCCTCATGACATGTCTGCTCAATTGAAACGCCTCATCTGCTGCAATAACATAAGGCACCGGTTCCAGATTTGAGTTGGGAAGTTGACGTGGTGGTGGTAGGTCAATCTCATTGTTACGCAGCTGCCGACCCATAATGGAAGATGTGAAGACTCTGGAGTCTCCAGTTCTTCCATAGGCCCCAATATCTACAATTATAAACCTGTAGTGAGTGTCAACCAAAGCCAACAATACTACTGAAAAATATTGTTTATAATTATAGAATTGGGACCCTGAGTTGGGCGGCTTACGCACACGGATGTGCTTCCCATCTAGGGCTCCAATAAATTGTGGAAACTGGCACGTGTCCTCAAATCCACGGGAGATACGCAACCAGTCAGGCATTTTGGGCTCCGGCATTACCACATGATGGAGTCTGGTCCAGATTTCGGAGCATGTAGACCATACAATGCCGGAGATTGTTGATTTCCCAATTAAAAATTCTAAATGCAGACCAGCGTATGAAAGGCCAGTTGAAAGGAACTAAAAAAAAAGGAAAAAAAAAAAACATTGAGTACACAGCCCAACAAACAACAGATACAGTTTCAGAAACATTTAAAGTCGAGGAAGTCTAAAGTAGGCATGATGAACATTACATTAAATGCCATGGCTTGGTTACGTAAGCCACAAGCATACAAATTTTTTGGGTAAATGATTTCTACATCATTTAAGATAATAGGGCAATACGAAATAAGATTCAAGGTGTGTTAAATAAATATACAGCTTCACACATCATCAACATATTGGTTTGAGACATACCGTTATGTGAGGAGTAGACGCTCCTCTGCAGAAATAGCTTTGCGCATCCTCGTGTCCTGAAATGTGATCCCAGGGCGCACAATCTCCAGCAAAATATCAAAGGTAGCAAGGCTCATCCGACAATATTGAAAGAACTTCTCCGGATGGCTACGCAGAGATGTATAGAGACGGTGAAAATGACCTTTAGATATCCTTCGGAGCATAAGGGGATGGACCCACATTAGCCTACGCCTCCTCGGATCCACAATCACAGGGTATTGCTCCCCAAAACGTCAGGATAAAACCCAATAGAAAAGAACACGCTCAGCAGAGTTAAAAGTGAGCCTGTCTGTCATGTTTAGCACAAAGCAGAGCTAACCAAATCCAAGCAGTGAGTGTATTTCAAAGGTAGCAGCCTCACACCTGTAGGAGAGGCCATAAATATAGAGTGCGATGATTTTGAAATGAGTTTCAGGCCTAAAAAACGTTATTTGTCAATTTTGGAATGGTCAGATAAAAAATCGGCAGACGGATGTGAAACGGATCCTTACATGCGATTAAAATCGCATCCATGAACAAAAATCGCATCAAAAACGGATCACAGGTTAAGATACCTTTGTGCGATTTCGGACCGTTAAAATCGGCCCTTTTTTTCATCGTTGTGTGTGACTCCAGCCTAATACCAAAGAATTTGTGTTTGCAATCATTTTCAGGAGTTAACCGAATATTATCTGACAGAATTGCAGGGGTGTCAATACTTTTGGCCACAACTGTATACTAGCTGAAGAGCCCAGCGCTGCCCGAGCATAGTAACTAACTACGGTTAGTTATAACAAATTATAATGATTATATCTATATACAGTACTGTATATATAAAGCTGAGTGTATAGCCCCGCCACCGGACTACTACCCCTAATATTCCACATCATCTCGTCAGCCAAAGCCATCGGACTACTACCCATAATATCCAACATCATCCCTTCAGCCAGAGCCACCGGACTACTAACACTAATATCCTACATCGTCCCGTCACAGCTGCCGGACTACTACCCCTGATATCCCACATCATCCCATCAGCGAGATCCACTGGACTACTACCCCTAATATTCCACATCATCCCGTCAGAGCCACCAGACTACTACCGCTAATATTCCACATCATCCCATCTGCTAAAGCCATCGGACTACTACCCCTAATATCCAGCATCATCCCTTCAGCCAGAGCCACAGGACTACTACCCCTAATATCCCACATCATCCCGTCAGCCAGAGCCATCGGACTACTACCCCTAATATCCCACATCATCCCGTCAGCCAGAGCCATCGGACTACTACACCGAATATCCCATATCCTAACTTCCATACCGGGTATCCATTTAAGAGGGACGATGTGCCTACGGGATGAAGGATGTGTGATGGGGATATGGGCAGGGAGGTGGGATTCATTTCTGTCGTGCTCTCTGCTCCTTTCTAGGGGCAGAAAATGGCTGAGAGCTTATGTTCCCGGGGATGCTAGATTTCTCCCATCATGGCACTGTCTGCTGAGGTGTTGTCGTGGAGTGAGAAAACTATTGCTCATAGCAACCAATCACAGCTCAGCTTCTTTGCTTAGTGATTGGTTGCAAGGAAAACTGTTGCTCATAGCAACCAATCACAGCTCAGCTTCTTTTAAACAGCTCTGGTGAAATGAAAGTTGCTTTGTGATTGGTTGGTGATACACACACACATACATTCACTTTTATATATACTGTGTATAGATATATTTATAGTTCATAGAGTTCTACATAACATGATAGCCGCTAAATCAATTGCCGGCTTCAGTAAAATCATTCACGACATGATATGACACATGGTTTACATATAGTAAACCATGTGTTATCAAAACAATTGATTTATGTCAGTGTTTAATCAATTTAGTAGTTTGTGTTAGGAAAAATTTGGAACTCTAGGGGTTAAATTTAAGGCTGTAATCGAGGAAAAAAATTGTGTGGGCTCACGCGGGAAAGCCAGTGAGTGATGGCAGATATTAATAGCCTAGAGAGGGACCATTGTTTTTGCCCCCCCAGTTAAAAATATCTGCCCCCAGCCACCCCAGAATTGGCGCATCTTTTCTGGCACTTAGCCTCTCTATTCCCACTCGATAGCATGGGAAAGTTTCTGAACTTTTTCTCACGCTGTCAGATCACCTCAGGTCAGCCGGGGACTCTGCGCAGCCTCAGTGATGTCAGTGGTAGTCATTGAGGCTGCGCAGAGTTCCCGGCTAACCTGAGGTGAACTGGCAGCATGGAGAAAAGTTCAGAAACTTTCCCATGCTAATCAGTTCATCTCCGGTCAGCCGGCGTGCCTACGCAGACATGGCGGTGAGGTATGTATATTGTTTTTTTATTTTATTTTTTTACAGAACAAGGGCTTTTTATAGATTAGCAGAATAATAAGTTTGGTCAAAAACTTCGTGTATTTATTTCATTAAAATAATTTTTAATTAATGTGTGCTTTTTTTAACTCTTTACTATTCTAGAGTCAATAATGGATAGGTGTCTTATTGACACCTTTCCATTATTAACCCGGGTTAATGTCACCTTTCAATAGCAAAGTGACATTAACCCATTATTATTAACCCATGAACCACTTCTAAAGGCCATTGGAATAGAGAGGATAAGTGTCAGAAAAGGTGCATCTTATAGATGCGCCTTTTCTGGGGTGGCTGGGGGCAGATTTTTTTTAGCCAAGGGGGCCAAAAACAATGGCCCCTCTCTAGGCTATTAATATCTGCCCTCACTCACTTGCTTTCCTGCTCTGGCGGAGAAAATTGCGCGGGAGCACACACAATTTTTTTCCGCGATTATAGCCTTAAATTTAACCCCTAGAGTTCCAAAAATTTTCCTAACACAAACTACTAAATTGATTAAACACTGGCATATATAAATTGTTTTAATATGACATGGTTTACTATATGTAAACCATGTGTCACATCATGTCGGGTTCGGGAATGATTTTACTGAAGCCGGCAATTGATTTAGCTGCAATTATGCTATGTAGAACTCTCTCTCTCTCTCTCTCTCTATATATATATATATATACATACATATGTGTCTCAATGACATGTGTATATATATATATATATATTCTATGTGTATATATCTATTCTTTCTTTTGTGTTTTAACCTCACAAAAGCATGCTCAGTTAAAAAAAACAAAATCCGTCACCGGCATCCGTCATTTGACGGATGACGACGGATCCTGCGCCCATAGGCTTTCATTCTAGCAAACGACGGGCAACAACGGATCCATAGCTGTCCGATTTTATGACAGACACAAAAAACGTTGCTTTGTGCGTCGTGACCGGCCACCGGACAAAAAATTTTCAAATGGATCCAGCCATCGACGGACAAAACGTGAGGCCATCCGTCGCTAATATAAGTCTGTGGCCGGAGTCACACTAGCGATTAAAACGAACGAATGCAATGCGATAAAAAATCGCATTGCATTCGTCCCAATGATATTCTATGGGGCAGCTCCCATCATGTGATTTTTTTTATCGGATCCGATCCTCGGACCGAGACAATCGCAGCATGCTGCGATTGTCACCGATTTTCGGATCGGATTTGACAATGCAAGTCTATGGGGGCGAGAAAAAATTGGATTACAAACGGACCAGATGTGTGAGTTGCGATAAAATCGCACCCGGTGTCCTTTACCAAAAGCCAGCAATTTTTTTTTCACATACAGTAAAATCAGTGACCGGTTAAATAAAGAAACGAATGAATAGATCTAGACACATTAAATATATATATATATATATATATATATATATATATATATATATATTTTATACATGTCATAGAGACACATTTATATATATATTTCTAATTCATACAGTTCACCATAGCAGTATAGCCGCTGAAACATTTGCCGGCTTTTGGATAATCATTCTCCTAGCCGACATGAAATGACACATGGTTGACATATAGTTAACCATTTCATTTCGTGGGTTTTTTTATGTCTAGACTATCACTATTAAATAGATGAGGGTTTGTGGGTAAAATTTTGGTGTCGTAGGGGTTCATTTAAGGGGTTAATTCGTTGTATTAAATTGCAGGGACTCCCGCTGACGTCACTGAGGCTGAAGGGAGTCCCCACAATTTAATACAATGAATTAACCCCTTAAATGAACCCCTACAACACCAAAATTTTACCCACAAACCCTCATCTATTTAATAGTGATAAACATAAAAAAAAAACATGAAATGAAATGGTTAACTATATGTAAACCATGTGTCATTTCAAGTCGGCTAGGAGAATGATTATCCAAAAGCCGGCAAATGTTTCAGCGGCTATTCTGCTATGGTGAACTGTATGAATTAGAAATATATATATAAATGTGTCTCTATGACATGTATAAAATATATATATATATATATATATACAGTATATTTATTGTGTCTAGATCTATTCATTCGTTTGTGTTGGGAAACCTGTCATTGGGCTCCATTATATGTCCATTTTGCTATCCTGCGAGAAAATCTCGCCAGACGGATGTTAAACGGATCCTTACATGCGAGTAAAATCGCATCAATGAAGAAAAATCGCATCAAAAACGGATCACTGGTTAAGATACCTTCGTGCGATTTCGTACCGTTAAAATCGGACCGTTTTTTTAATCGTTGTGTGTGACTCCAGCCTATGAGAAAAAAACGGATCCAGCGGCATCAGTCGCCGACTCCGTTTTTTTAAAAAAACGACGGATTGTGACTGATGGAAAAAAAACAATGTGTGAAAGGGTCCTAAACTACTGGTATAACTATTATGTGGAGATTTCCAATTACATAAAATTAATGTACTTACGGTATATAACCAGCTTTTCCCTATCAAGAAAAATAGAAAACTGACAAATATGCCGACAGAGAGATGGAAGATAGATCAATATCAGAGATATAATGATATGCAGTAGACAGAGATAGGTAGATACAGTATTCACTACCCCCAATTGTAAATTTGGTTTATTAGCAAAATGTCACCGTTTTTGCTGTAGGAAATAAACCAATGAAACAAAAACAATTAAACAATCTGAACAAGGCTAATAAACTAATATAACAAGTGATTTCACCAACTTCTGTAGAAAATGCCACTTTTACTGACTCCTTCAGCCTCAGGATTATTCACTCATTCATGACCAGCATCTTTAGCACTTAGTAGTACCCCTCTGTCATAATCTGCTGCAGACGTGATGTGTAACCAGATGCCGGCTTCTGTTC
This sequence comes from Dendrobates tinctorius, assembly GCF_039654945.1. Taxonomy (NCBI): domain Eukaryota; kingdom Metazoa; phylum Chordata; class Amphibia; order Anura; family Dendrobatidae; genus Dendrobates; species Dendrobates tinctorius. The sequence continues at coordinate 7,188,872 of NW_027361754.1, forward strand.
CTGAGGGGTCTTAGCGCATTCCTTAAGGACTCCAAGTCACTAATATTCTTGGGTTTTCATGCTGAAACAATCTTGTTCACATCCCACATAGAAATTTTCTATGGGGCTCAGATCAGGCAATTATGGTGGCCACTCCAGAATCTCCCAGGATTTATGAAACCACTTCCTGGTGGACTGTGAGGTTTATTTGGGATTATCCTGTTGGAAGATCCAATGGAGCCAAAACATCAGCTTCCTCACAGAATACATGAAGTTTTCTCCTAGGTATTCCTGATACTTGACTAATTCAAGACTCTCACCAACAACGGAAACCTTCAAGAAGAACTTGAAGACCCACCTGTTCCGACAAGCCTACAGCCTGCAATGATCCTCGGTCTACTGAACCACCGCACAACCAGCTCTACTCTATCCTAGTGTATCCTCACCCATCCCTGTAGACTGTGAGCCCTCGTGGGCAGGGTCCTCTCTCCTTCTGTACTTGTGTGTCCCTTGTCTTACACGTTTATTGTACCTGTCTATATTTCCCCTTTTTCACATGTACAGCGCCATGGAATAAATGGCGCTATATAAATGTATAATAATTCATCTTGCTATGGTTCACTACAGGCTTCACCGAGACACCACCGTATTTTACTGTTGACAACACTGAGCCCCCAACATGCTTCACTGTCAACATCACCAAGCCCCTCCCATGCTTCACTGCAGGCATCAAAGAGCCCCCGCAATGCTTCATTGTAAGCATCACTGAGCTCCACCATGCTTCACTCTAAGCATACTGACCCCCCCTGTTCTTCATTGTAGGCATCACTGAGCCACCGCCGTGCTTCACAGTGACAACACTGAGCCTCAGGGGCGTATCTAGGGGGGGCAGGCGGGGCAGTTGCCCCGGGCACAGCTGGCAGGGGGCGCAGTCGGGCCGCCTAATGCAGCAGTCCGCAGTGTCCTCCCTGGCGGCGGCATTCTGCCGCCCCCCCGGCCTGAGAGTCGGCGGTTCTCTGTGTCAGCTGTCAAGCTGACAGCTGGCGCAGAGAAGGTGCGCGTGCCGGCTCCAAGGGAACGACTGTACTGGCGTCTATACAGACGCCAGTACAATTGAAGCTCTGACGGCCAGAGCGACGTCAGCAGCGTGATCAGGTCATGTGATCACGCTGCTGACGTCACTCCCCGGCACCCAGAGCGAACGCTGGTGGTAAGTGCTCCACTGTGGAGCTGAAGACACCGAAGATGGGGGGTGTTAATGTGGGGAAGGGGGTTAATCAGTGGGGGGTTAATGAGTGAGGATGGGGGTTAATGTGGGGAAGGGGGTTAATGAGGGGATGGGGGTTAATTTGTGGGGGGGTTAATGAGTGGGGATGGGGATTAATGTGTGGGGGGGTTAATGAGTTGGGATGGGGGTTAATGTGTGGGGGGTAATGAGTGGGGATGGGGGTTAATGTGTGGGGGTTAATGAGTGGGGATGGGGGTAAATGAGTGGGAATATGGGGTTAATGAGTGGGGATGGGGGTTAATGTGTGGGGGGGTTAATGAGGGGATGGGGGTTAATTTGTGGGGGGGTTAATGAGTTGGGATGGGGATTAATGTGTGGGGGGGTTAATGAGTGGGGATGGGGGTTAATGTGTGGGGGGTTAATGAGTGGGGATGGGGGTTAATGTGTGGGGGGGTTAATGAGTGGGGATGGGGGTTAATGTGTGTGGGGGGTTAATGTGTGTGGGGGGTTAATGAGTTGGGAAGGGGGTTAATGTGTGGGGGGGTTAATGAGTGGGGATGGGGGCTAATGTGTGGGGGGTTAATGAGTGGGGATGGGGATACTTAATGTGTGGGGGGATTTGGAGTGGGGATGGGGTTAATGTGTGGGGGGATTTGGAGTGGGAGATACATGTGTGGTGGGATTTGGGAGTAGGGATGGGGTTATTTAATGTGTGTGAGGGATTTGGAGTGGGGATGGGGGATTTAATGTGTGGGGGGGATTTGGAGTGGGGATGGGGGTTATTTAATGTGTGTGAGGGATGGGGGATTTGGAGTGGGGATGGGGGGATTTAATGTGTGGTGGGATTTGGAGTGGGGATGGGGTTATTTAATGTGTGTGAGGGATTTGGAGTGGGGATGGGGGGTTTAATGTGTGGGGGGGATTTGGAGTGGGGATGGGGGTTATTTAATGTGTGTGAGGGATGGGGGATTTGGAGTGGGGATGGGGGGATTTAATGTGTGTGGGGAGATTTGAGAACAAAAATGAAGATTATGTATGAGGAAACAGTATGGGGATGGGTGCAGACAGTATGGGGAGCGAACGGGTTAATGTATGTGGACACAGTATAGCGAGTGAAAGTGATGGGATGTGTGCAGACACAGTACGGGGAGAAGGGTATGTGTGAGCAGACAGTATAGAGAGTGAGGGGGTAAATATATGAGGAGACAGTATGGTGAACAGAGGGGATGTTAGAGGAGACAGTATGAGGAGGGAGTGGAATAGTGTGAGGTGACAGTATATTGCAGATATTTTTATTTAGGAGCATTATAATGACACTTCTATCTTTAAGGGCATCGTGTGGAGATTTGCTGCAGAAGACAGGAGAAAATGGACGTCTGCAGAGACGGCTGTGGATGAGAAAACTCATCACGGGGTCTGGACAAGAAGAAGAAAAGGAGACCGACTCCAGAGACGACGTCATCTATAAGGTACTGGGATGTAAATGTTATTTGTGATACTGACTAATTGTCATGTTTTTATTTGTTATGAACATTAAAGGGTTTGTCCAGGTATATGCTGAGTCTGCAGTCATTCTATGTGACTGCAGACTTCAGAATTCTCACAGTGCTCACTGAACGCTGTCAGGATTCTCTCGTGCCGGTAATTTACATACATGCGGTCACATGCTGACTAGACATATGTGGCCTCACTCAATGAAAATGAACTGAGCGAGGCCGGGCACGTCTAGTTGGAATGTGGCCAGAAGTACACAAATCACATACTTATGCTGACATGACTGTATATCGGCAAGGGAGAATCCTAAAAGTGTGCAGTGCATTCGTTGTGAGAATTCAGAAGCTGCAATGTCAGGATTCAGCTCCGCAGGTTCCAGTGTCATCACATAGACACTTCACTCATATGCGATTTTCATAGGTATGGTCCTGTGACAACGAGCTTCTCTTCCTGCTTTCAGCTTTTTACTGATCATTGAGCGGATTAGGGAAAGCAGCTCAGGGGTACATGACTAACTGTGCAAGTCGCATATGTACTTGGGGGGGTGCCAGACGAAATTCATGCCCTGGGTGCCAGAAAGCCTAGATACGCCTCAGCCAGGGGCGGTCCTACCGCCAGTGCAGCCCGTTCATTGAACGGGGGCCCCGGGGAAGATGGGGCCCTGCCAGTCTCCTGCACTGCATGGCTAATTCTTGGCTCCCAAGTTCCAACCGTCCCGATTCCTATCATAATGATAAGGTGTGAAACCGCAGCGGAAACCGCACAAAGAATTGACATGCTGCGGATTGTAACCCGCAGCAAATCCGCGCGGAAAAATCCACAGCATGTGCACAGCGTTTTTTTTTTTCATAGGAAATAAAGGTACTGTACAACGCAGCAGAGTCTGCTGCGGACCCGCAGAGCCAAAACCGCTGCGGATCCGCAGCAGAATCCGCAGCATGTGCACATACCCGTAAAGTTTCTGTGTGGGGTCAGGAGGGTTTTACAGTGTGGATGTAGCAGAGCCATGTGTGTTCGAGGTGTACGGAGCGGAGCCGTGTGTGTACGAGGTGTACGGAGCGAAGCTGTGTGTGTACGAGGTGTACAGAGCGGAGCTGTGTGTGTTCGAGGTGTGCGGAGCTGTGTGTGTACGAGGTGTATCGAGCTGTGTGTGTACGAGGTGTACAGAGCGGAGCTGTGTGTGTACGAGGTGTATGGAGCCGTGTGTTTGCGAGGTGTACAGAGCAGAGGCGCGTGTGCGAGGTGTACGGAGCAGAGCCGCGTGTGAATGAGGTGTATGGAGCAGAGCCGCGCGTGTATGAGGTGTATGGAGCGGAGCCGCGCTTGTATGAGGTGTATGGAGCGGAGCCGCGTGTGTACGAGGTGTACAGAGTGGAGCCACATGTGTATGAGATGTACGGAGCGGAATCGCGTGTGTATGAGGTGTACGGAGCGGAATCGCGTGTGTACAAGGTGTACAGAGTGGAGCCACATGTGTACGAGGTGTACAGAGTGGAGCCACATGTGTACAAGGTGTACAGGGCGGAGCCGCAAGTGTACGAGCAGCGTGTGTATGGGGTGTACGGAGCAGAGTCGCGTGTGTACGGAGCGGAGCCGCATGTGTACGAGGTGTACGGAGAGGAGTCGTGTGTGTACTTGGTGTACAGAGCGGAGCCGCGTGTGTATGGGGTATGTGGAGCCGTGTGTGTACGGAGTGGAGCCATATGTGTACTGGATGTAAGGAGCGGAGCCTAGTGTGTACGAGGCATACAAAGTGGGCTTTTCCCACGTGCACAGGAGTACACGGCAGAGCCCCGAGGAGCACTTTAAAACTCGCAAATGACGTTCCACCAGAAGTGATGTGCTGGAAGCTGACCGGAAATGAGGTAATTTCATGAGGAGATTGTGACGGAACCAGGAATGCTTCAGATCCATCACCATGTCCTCCTCCGACAGTGCGGACAGCAGGATCGCCTTGGAATCAGGGATGCCGGCCGTGTGAGCGGATCATGATATGTCCTGCAGTGGGAGGCTCAGGTGGGCATTACAATGGGAGCCGGGCTGCTATAGTATCTTTATAGAATCTTTCTTTCTCTCTGTTTCTTTCTTTCTTTCTTTCTCTCTCTTTTGTTTTTTCTCTCTGTTTTCTTTCTTTCTTTTACTTAGTACCAGTCAGTGTGCCCACAGTACCAGTCACTATGCCCTTAATAGCTATCAGTGTGATCAGCAGTGCTAAATGGGTGTGGCTGGGCGTGGACATGGGTGTTGTCAGGGCGTGGCCTAAAACTTGCGCCGAAGTCTTTGTCCCTCTTTCCCTTCTTCAAAAGTTGGGAGGTATGCTAATTATTTACCTATTCAAATTTACCATGTGGAGCGCCGCGGAGCCGAGGCGCAAGGAGGAGAGGCGCGCGGGAGCTGGTCCTGAGTGCGAGCGCTGGTGCAGAGGAGCCAGCCCAGCGTCAGTGCTGTTCTGTGCTGCCACTGTGGGGGAGGAGGAACTAGAGGCAATGCTGGGCTAGTGGGCTATATATGTTATTTGGAGGCTGTGCTGGCCTATATATATAATTTGGAGGCTGCAACTGGCAAATAATAAATACAGCCCAGCAGCACCCTACAGATATTATATCCAGCCCTGCATAACCTCAATATTAGATAACAAATAACTTTGTTGCCCTATGAAGGGCGGGGGGGCTGAAAAATTTCTTGCGCAGGGGCCCACTACAGCCTGTGTCCGCCCCTGCTGAGCCCCCAACATGCTTCACTGTCAACATCCTCAATACCCTCCCATGCTTCACTGTAGGCATCAACGAGCCCCCGCCGTGATTCATTGAAAGCATCACTGAGCTCCACCATGCTTCACTCTAACCATCAGTGACCCCCCCTGTTCTTCATTGTAGGCATCACTGAGCCACCGCCGTGCTTCACTGTAGGCATCACTGTGATGCTTACAGTGAAATACAGCAGGGGCTCAATGATGCCTACAGTGAAGCACGGTGGTGGCTCAGGAATGCCTACAATGAAGAACAGGGGGTCAGTGATGCTTACAGTGAAGCACAGTGGACTCAGTGATGCCTACAATGAAGTACAGTGGGGATCGGTGATGCCTACAATGAAGCACGGGTGGCTTGGTCATACTTACAGTGAAGCACGACGGGGGGTTCTGTGATACTTACAGTGAAGTACAGCAGGGGCTCAGAGCCTCTGTCGTGCTTCACTGTAAGCATGACTGAGACCTCATACTTCCTTGTAGGCATCACCGATCCCCCTCGCCGTGCTTCATTGTAGGCATCACCAAGCCACCGCTGTGCTTCAATGTAGGCATCACTGACTCCCGCCTTGCTTCATGGTAAACATCATTGAGCCCCCATGCTTCATGGTAAACATCACTGAGCCATCGCCATGCTTTAATGTAAGCATCACCGAGCCTCCACTGTGCCTCACTCTACAGCCCATGCCGAGCTTCAGTTCAATCATCACAGTTCCCCCACCGTGTTTCACTGTAGGCAACACCAAGCTACCACCATGCTTCACTGTAGGCATTACTGAGCCCCCGCTGTGCTTCATTGTAAATGACTCCGAGCCCCTGCCATGCTTCATTGTAGGCATCACCGAGCCCCCGCCGTGCTTCACTGTAGACATCACCGTGCTTCATTGTAGCCATCACCCTGTCCATTGTACTTCATTATAGGTATCATGGAGCCTCCTGTATCAGATATTTATGCAGGAAAGTAAATGATCCAGCTCCCAGTACGTTATGGATAAAATTGAAGATTTATTGTTGCTCATTTAAAAGAAGATATACAAAAACATTCGGAAAAGGGGGGAGACATTGGAGGAAAAAAAAACATTCACCAGATGCGTTTCGAATAGGACATGTTCTTAGACTTATTGTGAATATCAGATATTTATACAGAGAGACAGAAAAGTAGTGTATTATACTGATGCTTGCCATACAGGTCTCACATCACTCTGACCTCATGGATACTCCCTGATCTTCCCTGTTAAATTCCATATTTTGGGTCATGTCTTATAATGACTGCAGTTGCCAGTATTAATGGACATGCCGAGATGATGAAGCTTGAATTGCATGGTGATAGTGCAACCACACATACAAGGGTTAGATGCAGTGAGCCAGGAATACGTTCTGTTCTTCCAGTGCTGTAATGTGTTATTAAATGGTACAGCTACTAATAACAAATCAAGCAAAATATATCCACAGAGCCACCCAGCTTTTTGAGTCATTACTGGATTGTCTGCTTGTGGAGAACTAGATATTCCCAGTGTTATATTCTAGCTATCCATAAATACATCCAGAATTCATGATCCCAATCCAGACTTTATGACTTCCCAGAGGTTTGAATGACCTGCTGATAATCTTTAATCATCCCTAAAAATGATTACGGTAATAAAAGAGAAAAATTTGCCCATTGCACAATGCTTCCAGTCCGCAACAAAGAAAACATCCTGTAAACTCAGTTCACAAGCAGAAACTGGCCTCTTGTATTTTAGGAGGTCGAGAAACCTTTTGGGAGAGAGTGTCCAAGAAAAGTTGACTGTTTCCAAAACCATCTAACAGAAATATTGCTGCAGGCAGATATGGACTGGGACTGAAGTTCAGCCCTGGCATTTGAAATCACACAGGCCCATGCTGTCCCCATCCTCAAGAACCAGATGGGATATATTACTACTAATATTACCCTGGATGAAGGAAAGGAACATTTACTACAAGACCAATATTTCTAATAATTAGAGTTGAGCGAAACGGGTCGAAAAATTTCAAAAGTCGCCGACTTTTGGCAAAGTCGGGTTTCATGAAACGAAACCCGACCCTAGGATGAGGTCGGTCACGAGGTCGGCGACTTATGCGCCAAAGTCTCGTTTCAAAAGTTTGTTTTGCGCTCTTTTTCAGCCAATCAGGATCCACGGACACTGTGGGCAACGTGATGACATAGGCAGGGGTCACTACCATCTTTCAGAAGGGCATGCAAGTGATTGGCTTGCTTTGGTGGGCGTCACAGGGGTTATAAAAGGGCGTGCACGCCGACCGCCATCTTACTTCTGCCGATCTTAGCATAGGGAGAGGTTGCTGCTGATTCTGTAGGGAGAGCGTTAGGCAGGGAAGAAGAAAAAAAAACTGCTTCTGCTGCTAGCAATTTTGCCTGTACAACACACCAGTCACTGTGTGTGCAGTGCAAGGGGAGGCTATATTGTGGTGGATCAGCGGTGTTGGTTGTTAGGCTGCCTTCTAAGGCTTCCTGACAGCTGCATTGCTGTTTACCCACTGCTCTGCAAACTGCTTTTTAAAAAGCAATCCCAATTTTTTTTTTGTCCTGCTGAGGTACTGAGCGTGCATTTTTTCACACCATACAGCGGTGTACGCTCCTCACACAGTACCGTGTAACGGCTGTTATCACAGCCACAGTGAAGCTATCTGTGTGTCACTCTGTGAGAATAAGTCGAGGACATGTTCCGTTCTTACAGACCTGCACCTACTAGTTTTGTCTAGCTTTCAAACAGTTAAATATATTTGCTGTTTGATCACATTCAAAACTATAGAGAGACAGAGTGTGTCAGTCCGTATACTTAAAAAACACGGAGCTTGACAATTTTACGTACACCGGACAGCCGTGTACGTGCACGCTCCTCTCAGTACCGTGTAACGGCTGTTATCACGGCCACAGTGAAGCTATCTGTGTGTCACTCTGTGAGAATAAGTCGAGGACATGTTCCGTTCTTACAGACCTGCACCTACTAGTTTTGTCTAGCTTTCAAACAGTTAAATATATTTGCTGTTTGATCACATTCAAAACTATAGAGAGACAGCGTGTGTCAGTCCGTATACTTAAAAAACACGGAGCTTGACAATTTTACGTACACCGGACAGTCGTGTACGTGCACGCTCCTCTCAGTACCGTGTAACGGCTGTTATCACGGCCACAGTGAAGCTATCTGTGTGTCACTGTGGAAGGATAAGTGGAGGACTTGTTCCGTTCTTACAGACCTACACTCTAGGGAGATTCCTATTCTGCCCAATTCTACATACACCTTGTAGTTTGTGATACACTAGCCAATTTCTGCCTGTGACATAGCGCTCTGATATTCAGTGGGCCTCACACAATCCAAAAGTGTCCAGTGTCCACTAGTGTGTGCAGAAATTCAAAATCTCCCTTATCCTGTAGTCACTTTTTTCACACCTGTGCCATCAAGCCTGTGACATAGCGCTCTGATATTCAGTGGGCCTCACACAATCCATAAGTGTCCAGTGTCCACAAGTGTGTGCAGAAATTCAAAATCTCTGTGATCCTGTAGTCACTTTTTTCACACCTGTGCCATCGAGCCTGTGACATAGCGCTCTGATATTCAGTGGGCCTCACACAATCCAAAAGTGTCCAGTGTCCACTAGTGTGTGCAGAAATTAAAAATCTCCCTTATCCTGTAGTCACTTTTTTCACACCTGTGCCATTGAGCCTGTGACATAGCGCTGTGATATTCAGTGGGCCTCACATAATCCATAAGTGTCCAGTGTCCACAAGTGTGTGCAGAAATTCAAAATCTCTGTGATCCTGTAGTCACTTTTTTCACACCTGCGCCATCGAGCCTGTGACATAGCGCTCTGATATTCAGTGGGCCTCACACAATCCAAAAGTGTCCAGTGTCCACTAGTGTGTGCAGAAATTCAAAATCTCCCTTATCCTGTAGTCACTTTTTTCACACCTGTGCCATCGAGCCTGTGACATAGCGCTCTGATATTCAGTGGGCCTCACACAATCCATAAGTGTCCAGTGTCCACAAGTGTGTGGAGAAATTCAAAATCTCTGTGATCCTGTAGTCACTTTTTTCACACCTGTGCCATCGAGCCTGTGACATAGCGCTCTGATATTCAGTGGGCCTCACACAATCCAGAAGTGTCCAGTGTCCACAAGTGTGTGCAGAAATTCAAAATCTCTGTGATCCTGTAGTCACTTTTTTCACACCTGTGCCATCGAGCCTGTGACATAGAGCTCTGATATTCAGTGGGCCTCACACAATCCATAAGTGTCCAGTGTCCACAAGTGTGTGCAGAAATTCAAAATCTCTGTGATCCTGTAGTCACTTTTTTCACACCTGTGCCATCGAGCCTGTGACATAGCGCTCTGATATTCAGTGGGCCTCACACAATCCATAAGTGTCCAGTGTCCACAAGTGTGTGCAGAAATTCAAAATCTCTGTGATCCTGTAGTCACTTTTTTCACACCTGCGCCATCGAGCCTGTGACATAGCGCTCTGATATTCAGTGGGCCTCACACAATCCAAAAGTGTCCAGTGTCCACAAGTGTGTGCAGAAATTCAAAATCTCCCTTATCCTGTAGTCACTTTTTTCACACCTGTGCCATCGAGCCTGTGACATAGCGCTGTGATATTCAGTGGGCCTCACATAATCCATAAGTGTCCAGTGTCCACAAGTGTGTGCAGAAATTCAAAATCTCTGTGATCCTGTAGTCACTTTTTTCACACCTGCGCCATCGAGCCTGTGACATAGCGCTCTGATATTCAGTGGGCCTCACACAATCCAAAAGTGTCCAGTGTACACTAGTGTGTGCAGAAATTCAAAATCTCCCTTATCCTGTAGTCACTTTTTTCACACCTGTGCCATCGAGCCTGTGACATAGCGCTCTGATATTCAGTGGGCCTCACACAATCCATAAGTGTCCAGTGTCCACAAGTGTGTGGAGAAATTCAAAATCTCTGTGATCCTGTAGTCACTTTTTTCACACCTGTGCCATCGAGCCTGTGACATAGCGCTCTGATATTCAGTGGGCCTCACACAATCCATAAGTGTCCAGTGTCCACAAGTGTGTGCAGAAATTCAAAATCTCTGTGATCCTGTAGTCACTTTTTTCACACCTGTGCCATCGAGCCTGTGACATAGCGCTCTGATATTCAGTGGGCCTCACACAATCCATAAGTGTCCAGTGTCCACAAGTGTGTGCAGAATTTCAAAATCTCTGTGATCCTGTAGTCACTTTTTTCACACCTGCGCCATCGAGCCTGTGACATAGCGCTCTGATATTCAGTGGGCCTCACACAATCCAAAAGTGTCCAGTGTCCACTAGTGTGTGCAGAAATTCAAAATCTCCCTTATCCTGTAGTCACTTTTTTCACACCTGTGCCATCGAGCCTGTGACATAGCGCTCTGATATTCAGTGGGCCTCACACAATCCATAAGTGTCCAGTGTCCACAAGTGTGTGCAGAAATTCAAAATCTCCCCTGTCCTATAGACACCTTGTACCTTGTTTTACATTACTATATAGTTTGTTGGATTTTGTCTACATTTCTACAAAAAATGAGGAAGGCTGGTGGAAGAGGCCGTGGAATTGGGCGGGGGTTGGCAGCTGGTAATGATAGTGTTGGTGGTGGATCTGATGGTAGTGGCAAGAGCAAAATAGGACCGGATGCAGGAGGTGTTGAGCTTGCGTCATCGTCTGGCTCCATAAGGCTTCGAAGGCTTAGTTTTCTAGGAGTTGGCAAACCGCTTTTAAAGCCAGAGCATCAGGAAAAATTTTTGTCTTACATTGCTGACTCAGCCTCCAGCTCTATCGCCTCCTCTTCTGAAGTTGAAAAAAGTAAAAGCACTGAGTCGTCATTGGAGGCTCATGTTCATGAACCACACCTTTCCTTGTGTCCTTCACCCCAACCAAGATTGAAGGATGACGCAGGCAATACTACTGATTACTCCATGGAGCTGTTTTCACATACCATGCCTGGATTATCAAGTAAAATGGTGAATTACCCAGGCCAAGATGAATCTGACATGGAGTGCACTGATGCACAGCCGCTGATAGATGATTCTGCTGGTACATTCACTCAGAGCACTACATTGTCCTCGCAGTGTACAGAGCCAGATTCTGACCCTGATGAGACTCAGGTGCTCCTTCCCGCACACTATACCACCATACACGGTGACACAGAGGAAGGTGCACATGACATTGAAGAGGAGGTGATGGATGACCCAGTTGTTGACCCAGATTGGCATCCATTGGGGGAAGAGGGTGCTGCTTCCAATAGCTCAGATGAGGAGCATCCACAGCAGACATCGACATCGCAACAGCTGTTATCTGGCAGGCCCGGAGCACTCCAAAGACAGGTTCCAAAAATCAAAAGAGTTGCTGGACAGCTTGTCCAGAGGGTCAAAAGATCACAGCGTGCTAGGCCGCAAAATGTCTGCCAAAGTAGGAAGAGTGCAGTGTGGCACTTTTTTGAACAAAATCCTCATGATCAGGCCAAGGTTATCTGTAAGAAGTGCGCAAAGACCTTTAGCCGAGGGAAAAATCTGAAAAATTTGAATACCAGTTGCATGCTTAGACATTTAACCAGCATGCACTTGCAAGCGTGGACACAACACCAAACCTCAAGTGCCACATGTGCAACTGATCACAAAGAAGGTAGTCAGCAACGCTACATTGTTTCCCCCACTGTAAGCCCACCGGTTAGCACAGCAGCAAATGTTGAGGTGTCGTTGCAAGGCCACAGCAGTCAGGGAATCCCACTGTTATATCAACGAAATACTGAATCTAGGCCATCAGAAAGAACACCAACTCCATCACCATCATCAACCCTCTCTCAGTCCACCCTGTCCACCGCTACTTCCACCATATGCAGCTCTCAAGTCCAGCTCACCCTCCCAGACACTATGAGTAGGTCAAGAAAGTACTCAGTCTCTCATACGCGTACACTGGGTTTGAACGCCCACATTGCCAAATTAATCTCGTTTGAGATGATGCCCTATCGGTTGGTGGAAAGCGCAGCTTTCCGCGAACTCATGGCCTACGCAGTACCACGCTATGACCTACCCAGTCGCCACTTCTTCTCTCGCAAAGCCATCCCAGCCCTCCACTATCATGTAAAAGACCGCATTGTCCATGCACTCAAGCAGTCAGTGAGTGGAAAGGTGCACCTCACAATTGATGCATGGTCCAGTCGGCATGGCCAGGGCCGTTACGTGTCCATCACTGCGCACTGGGTTAATGTGGTGGATGCAGGGTCCACAGGGGACAGCGGTGGTGGGACAGTGCTGCCTAGCCTACGGTATAGGAAACAGTTGGCTGTAGGTGTTCGACCCTCCTCCTCCTCCTCCAGAAGCGAAAGCTCGTCCACAGAGCGCAGTCGTACAAGCACTCCATCTGCAGCTGCCACTGTTGCACACGAGGTGTCCCCCTATCGAGCAGCTAGTGGAAAGCGTCAGCAGGCTGTGTTGCAGATGATGTGTTTGGGCGACAGACACACCGCCGAGGTGCTGGCTGAGTACTTTCAGCGACAAACTGAGTCATGGCTGGGCAGTATACATCTTGAGGCAGGCAAGGTAGTTAGTGATAACGGCCGGAATTTTGTGGCAGCCATAGCCCTTTCAAAACTCAGCCACATACCTTGCTTGGCTCACACCTTGAACCTGGTGGTGCAGTGCTTCCTCAAAAATTATCCGGAGTTAACAGCCCTGCTCCAGAAGGTGCGAAGACTGTGCGCGCACATCCGCCGGTCGCCTGTACACTCCGTTCGTATGCAGAAGCTGCAGCGATTGCTCCACCTTCCCAACCACCGCCTCATTATCGACATTGCAACAAGGTGGAACTCCACCCTGAACATGGTGGAGCGGCTGTGCGAGCAGAGGCAGGCCATAATGCATTTGTGGGAGGATACACGGCCAGGCACTTTGAGAGCAGACATGGAGTTGACAGGTGTGCAGTGGTCGAAGCTGAAAGACCTCTGTAAAGTCCTTCAGTGTTTTGAGGAATGCACACGGCTGGTAAGCGCAGACGACGCCATCCTAAGCATGAGCATCCCACTTATGCGTCTGCTCATGCAAACTTTGACGCACCTTAAGGAGCAGGCGTCTGCAGCCAATGTTGACGAGGAGGAAGAGGAGGAGGGAATCCTTGATGACATTCAGCCATTGTCTGCTCAGGGACCTCTCCTGGACGAGGTGGAGGAAGAAGACGAGGAGGAGGATGATGATGGGGATGATTACTTAGGGGAGGAGGATGCATCTCGTGGGGCAAGTGAAAATGTTGGCATGGCAAGGTCTGGTACAGGGTTTGTGCGTGACTGGAGGGATGTGGATTTGCCAGAAAGTGCTCCTCCAACCAGCACTCACAGTGCATCATTGACACCGGGAACATTGGCCCATATGTCAGATTATGCCTTGCAGATCCTAAAAAGGGACCCCCGCATTGCCAAAATGATGAACGATGACGACTACTGGTTGGCCAGCATCCTGGATCCACGCTATAAAGGCAAATTACAAAACATCATGCCACAGGAGAACCTTGACCTAATATTGGCTAATAAACAAGCAACTCTGGTAAATCGGTTGCTTGAGGCATTCCCAGCACACAGCAGCGGTGATGGTTCTCACACGAGCCGTACGGGCTGGGGGCAGCTTGGGAGAGGTGTTCATGGTGCACACAGCAGAAGTGGCGTTGGAGACAGGGGTTTCATGACAATGTTGTGGACTGATTTTTCAAGTACCGCTCACACAACTGGTAATACTGCATCGATGGAAAGTGACAGGAGACAGCAGTTGACAACTATGGTTACAAACTACTTTTCCTCCCATATCGATGTTCTCCCACACAGGTCATTCCCCTTTGACTATTGGGCCGCTAAACTGGACACCTGGCCTGAATTGGCACAATATGCCTTACAGGAGCTCGCTTGCCCAGCTGCAAGTGTGCTATCGGAAAGAGTCTTCAGTGCAGCTGGATCAATCCTGACAGAAAAAAGGACCCGTCTGTCAACACAAAATGTGGATGATCTAACCTTCATTAAAATGAACCATGCATGGGTTTCCAAGGATGTTGTCCCACCTTCCCCTGATGACACATAGGGTGACTGAAAAATGGCTTGCTTTGGTCCACCTCTTCCTGGGACTTGACCTATTTCGCCTTTTGCATCAGCTGAATGTCCAACATCAACATATGCCACTTTCTAAAACTCCCTAACTGTGCTGCCTCCCCCTCCATGGCCAGGGTCACCACCTAGCGCATGACACCGTGCGAGTGCCGTTGCCCTGGACAGGTGGGTAGGCCGACTCTTGGGCGCGGGCCATGACGGAGTCTCGTTCGTTAACGAAATTAAGCTTGCAATGTGTGCATCTTTTCTGTAGCTGGCATGGTTGAGGTTTCCCAGGTGGAGTCGAATTTAACCGTAGGCTCCACTCCTGGTGGTGCCCTTCTGGACATTCCTTTAAGGTTCAGCTTTGCAACCATACTGCCCACGTAAAACAAACACTTTGCCTTCATGAACGCTGTTTGGAGGGTCATGACTCGTGGGAATAACGCCGCCCAATCAGTTAACCTGCTAGAGAGATCCTTCGTTGCTCCCAAGCATGACATCACACTCCCTAGGAGGAAGGTAATGCCACTGTGGCGACCGTACTCTTGGGGGCGACACAAGTGCACTGATGCCCAGCCACTGCTCGATGAATCTGCTGGTACATTGACTCAGACCACTACATTCCCCTCGCACGCTACACGGCCTGAATCTGACCCTGATGAAACTCAGGTTACCCTTCCCATATACAGTTCCATCTTACACGGTGACAAAGAGGAAGCTGCAGATGAAAGTGCAGGTTCGGCCCACCCGCCATCAGACACACCACCGTACTATCAGGGGCCCTGTGCCAGTGCCGTCGCCAATGAGTGGGCCCCCCCTGCTTGCTCAGGATCACAGCACTTGCAAGGTTGAAATACTGTGCAGTGAGATGGAAGATGGGGACGACGAGGAGTCCAGACTAGTACAGGGATTCCCTAGCGAGGAGACTTATTTGATTGTTTTCAATGTTGGGACAGCAATTTTTGGGGAGCACTATACTCTGGAGAATGATAGATGGGGCCCACCATACACTGGAACATTCCAAAGGTGGACATCAGACACTGGAGCAGCATTTACAGGGCCCATTATACACTAGAGCATTAGAAATGGGGCCCATTATGTTTGGAGCATTATTTGGGCCCATAAGACAGTGGAGCTTCATCCATGGGGACCAACATATACTGTAGCATTATGTGGAGCTCATCATATACTGTTTCAAACATTATATGGGACCAATGATTCTGTATGGAGAAATAGATGGGCCTCGTCATGAGATGTAAAAAGTGAGGTATTTTTCATTGTACTATACCGCTATTTATCTGCCGTATCGGAGCATGATGAGTTGTGGTATGTGTTAAAGGGGCGCTCTTTCGCCCAGGGCACATGAAAACCTGCAGCCAGCCCTCCCCCCCCACAACTTTAGCCAAATAACACCCATTTTTCAGTGTGTAACTTATATTATGAAGTTAATTAAGGTTGACAAGCTTAAGTAAGAAGAATTGATGCTTTTGGCATTCAAATGGGCACTGTTGGTGTGTTTCCTGTCCTCCTCTCACTGCCGACTTTTATTCCCCATCGACTTACATTGGGTTTCGTGTTTCGGGACGACCCCGACTTTTCCCTATAATCGGACGATCTTGCTCGACCCGACTTTTGGAAAAGTTGGGTTTCACGAAACGAAATGCGACCCTAAAAAACCAAAAGTCGCTCAACTCTACTCACTATGCCCAAAAGCTAGACCTAGGATGGGTCATAATAGGAAACGTATGCTTGGGACATATGCACGCCCCATCTTCTGTGACAAGTATGCTAACAAACACATTGGAGAAAGGACGCCCATCTCTGTTTCAACCTTGCAACAACGAGTTCCATGTCAAGGAGCTACCACACAGCATCCAACTACCTAATCATTTTATAGACTTTACTCATGACAGCAGTATGGTGTCAGGAAGCTATGAGGATCAGTTGGGGTGCACAGTCTTCCAGAGAACTTAGCAAGACAACCAAGTAGCAATGTCTGTAGTGGACAAGTTGTTCTTTGAGGTAATGGAGAAGGGACTTGTAAAAAAAGAGACCAACAGCTGGGTCGCACCTCTTCCCTTCAGAACCCACGGACCCCGTTTCAAACATTATATGGGACCAATGATTCTATATGGAGAAATAGATGGGCCTCGTCATGAGATGTAAAAAGTGAAGTATTTTTCATTGTACTATACCGCTATTTCTCTGCCGTATCAGAGCATGATGAGTTGTGGTATGTGTTTAAGGGGCGCTCTTTCGCCCAGGGCCCACGAAAACCTGGAGCCAGCCCTACCCCCCAACAACTTTAGCCAAATAACCCCCATTTTTCACTGCGTAACTTGTATCATGAAGTTAATTAAGGTTGACAAGCTTAAGTAAGAAGAATTGATGCTTTTGGCATTCAAATGGGCACTGTAGGTGTGTTTCCTGTCCTCCTCTCACTGCCGACTTTTATTCCCCATTGACTTACATTGGGTTTCGTGTTTCGGGACGACCCCGACTTTTCCCTATAATCGGCCGATCTTGCTCGACCCGACTTTTGGAAAAGTCGGGTTTCACGAAACGAAACTCGACCCTAAAAAACCAAAAGTCGCTCAACTCTATTAATAATACTCGTGGCCTGCTGGGGTAAGTGACGGAGTCAGCGACTTTGTGCTCCATCACAACTCTTATGGGTGTCTTGAGAACACCGATTCTGTTAACAACATAGCAGACAAGGAGACCCACAACCAGACAGGCCCTTCTGGCATTTGCCAGAATTGCCAGATGACCAGTCCGGCCCTGGCTGCAGGGCTAAAGTGTAATACAGGATGTAACTCAGGATCAATAATGTAATGTAAGAGGACACAATGACAACCAGCACAACAGTGAGTGCAGCTCTGGAGTATAATACAAGATGTAACTCAGGGTCAGTACAGGATCAGTAATGTAATGTATATACACAGTGACGGCACCAGCAGAATAGTGAGTGCAGCTCTGGGGTATAATACAGGAGGTAACGGTCAGGAAATATGAGTTATTTCCTGATATCCCAGGTACACATCCAGAGATGAATTACTGCCCTTCCCCCCATTGGTTTGTAAAGTGCAAGTTTCACCAGCGATTCCTCCTCGCAGCTGCAGCCCCCCTCTCTCTTTTCTGTGATACACTATACACTCCCTCCCCCTTCAGCAGCTGGTCACTTTTACTGTATCTGGTCAGTTAAGTGCGTTTTTTCCAGCCAAGATTTCCTTTGTCTATTCCAGGTCCACTTAAATAACACACAATAATCATAGAGACAGGAAAAAAATATTTCCAGAATCGGTAGAATCAGGGCTATGCAGGGCAGCGTTTTGCAGCCGATGCAGCCATCAGAATCCGGGAGAACAGTTTCTGCCCCTCAGTAACACGCAGACATGTCATATTTGGTCTCAAAACAATGGTCACATCACAGGGGAAAAGGTAATACTCCTGTTATCAACCTGTGAGCCCCCCAGCCAAAGATATGGAAAGATAGGAGTTTTAATAAATTTTCAAAAGAGGCGTATGTCCTCTAACACAGCCCACCAAGTGAGGTCAGCAAGAGAGGGGTCCCTTGGTTTTTGGCAAAAGCATAAAGCTGAGACGGTCTATTGGGGACGTGTCAGATGCCAGGAGAGCCAGATAACATTCATGCTGTGCTGATGAACCATTTTCCTTGGGAAGGCCCTCCTCCCCTTTATCAACACGTCATATCTGTGACTGAGTAAGTTCTTATTTTAATCCCTTTTATTTGTAACTATCTGTACATAATGTATTTTATCTCCTTTTGTATTATCTTTTTGTATTTTTGTAAACACTGCCTATATTTTCTGGAGTAAACTTATAAATTTGTTAGTTTCGTTCTTTTTGCTCTATGGTCGAACCGACACGTACTCCGCGCAAAATCACGCTACCTGTGGGTTGGTTCCTGACCCAATATAGGCTTTAGTATCAAATAAGGAATGGGTGACAGCATTGCGTCCAGGTGGTATTGGGGAACCCTGGAAGTGATGGATCGGAGGTTTCTGTGTGTACTCCTTGCCTGGGACGGGTGATATACACCCGCCCTCACTGCAGAGTGCCCAATAGCCAGTACACGACAAGGCAGCCTTTCCGGCGACTGCTTATCCTGTGTCCAGTTCCCTGACTGACCTGAGGATAAGGGGGCCCCAGAGAGCTGCAGGTTCCTCACTGGAACTGAAAGTGGATCAAAAAGTTGTGGGGTGATATATCTCACGACAAATTGATTATACCCCAAAAAAGTAAATTCCCTGACAGTAACTCAGGATCAGTAATGTAATGTATGTACACAGTGACTCCACCAGCAGAATAGTGAGTGCAGCTCTGGAGTATAATACAGGATGTAACTGAGAATCAGTAATGTAATGTATGTACACAGTGACTGCAACTCTGGAGTATAATACAGGATGTAACTCAGAGTTAGTGCAGGATCAGTAATGTAATGTATATACACAGTGACTGCACCATCAGAATAGTGAGTGCAGTTCTGTTCCGCTGTTGCTCGCTGTGGTGATTGTAGATGTAGTCGTTACTGATCCTGCTGTGTGCTCCTGAGCTCCAGAGAACCAACACCTCACCACCCAAGGACCTGCTCTCTCCTACCCAGGGAGAGAGTGGGGTTCCTGGGATGAGCGAAGGAGCCAAGTCCCAGGCTTCTGTTTCCCAGTCCAGGCTGGTGGGGGGGCAGAAGAAACCAGCAACCGGCCTGCACATCAGAGGACTCGGGGCTGAGATGCTCCACCAGGAGTCACAGCAATGTGGCTCCTACTCCCCCCAAGTCTGCAGAGACCCAGAGAAGCCACAAGGCTTCCAACATGGAGGAGAAGCCTGCTAGCAGCGTGCAAGAAGGCGATCCTTTCGGAGGAAAGCTGAGTGCTCACGGAGGTGAGGCTGACCTCACTGAGGGAGGTTGGGGCTGCAGAGACTCAAGGAGTCTGTGTCCACCTATGGCTCCTGGGTCATGAGCCACCTCTGTGAGTATGAAGAAGCAAGTAAGACCATCAGGAGGCTCTGGGAGGAGCTGCGCTGCACAAGCGCCAAAGCTGCAGGTTCTTCCAAACCCAGGCGGAGGTAAAGAGGCTTAAACATGAAATTAATAAGTTGGAGGTGAGAAAAGCTTTTATTAGAGAAAAAAGTGGACCATTTAGAGAAAAACTGCTCAATGAAGACAGATTTAGAGAAATGGCTGATAACAGAGCTCAAAGACAGATGGGGCTGCAGCCTGAGAGCCAGGTGGATAATGATGATGTTGACGAGGATGATGACCAGCAGAAAGCCCCACCTGGCAGCCTGCAAAGTCACCCACAAGCCACGTGCAGTGAGCTCCCTGCAGGACAGGCGACATTGGCATCTGGTTGTAGTGCTGCTGGCTCTGGGCATGACAGTGACAACAGCGGCCAGGAAGGGGCTATAATGGCGGAGATTAAGCTCCTGGAGTCCCCAGTGTGCCTTCAGAACTTCCATCTTGGTGATGATTTACCAGAGGGGGCACCTGGGGGCCAGAAGAAAAAGGGAAAGATCACCAAGCCAAAGCTACAGGAAATGGTAAGCTTTGTATATGCCCCCCTCCCTGTACCCCCTGAGTCAGCTGCAGGGTCAGCTTGCTGTATAAGCCCCGTTGCCCAGCCTGGGTTTTACTGTGGATCTGGCGCAAAGGGGTGGGGAGAGTACAGTAGTGAGGCGCAGAGCTCCGTCTCTGCTTGTAGTAGCAGGGACGTAGAAGGAGGTGCATCAGCTGAGAGGCTGGACAGTGAGGGTGGCCTGGCGATGGGCGTAGGCTACGATACTGTGGAGCAGCCCATTGTTGGGACAGTTCCGGTAGCCTCGGCGCCCCTGAATGCTGTTGCCGCTGTTCACATAGTTGAGAAGCGGCGGCAGTGTGAGGGGGTTGGGGCTGGACGTTCCGATCCTCCCAAAGTCCTATTCTGTGTTGGCGCTGCTGGTCAACAAGTTACTGATATAAAGGATCAGTGGCGCCTCACAGAAGCAAAAGATCAGCTGCGTCTGATGTCAACTGTCAAACAGCGGAAATTACAAGTTGATGATGTGGAGGGCACATGTAAGACCAGGAGTGAGGTTGCCTCCAGTTCTGTGGAGGAGACAGAGCCCCTTGTGCCTGATGATGCGGTTGTCAAAATGTCACCCCTGTTGTCACTGGTCCAGCAGGAGAGAATGTGGGGGGGGGTATGAATGAGGAATATTCTTTCTCTAGTGGTGTGGTTGCTGGTTTGGTGGAGGGTGAGGGTATTATGGAGGTGGGTAATAGTGGTACTGTTGGTGTTGATGTGGTCACTGGTATGGTTGCTCCCCCCGGTGGTGGCAGCACCCGTTAGTAGTTATACCGCTGTCACCTCTGGGGGAAATAGGGCATCCTCCTCGTCTCCGGGCTCTGGGGACGGCATGTTGCAGCGGCGTCTCCTGGAGGCTCTAAAGAAGGGGGAGAAATCACTAATGGTAGAGGGTTGAGAAGTTGATCTATCCTACTGGATAGAGAGGCATGGCCTCGGGTTCTTACGAGAGCAAAACAGTGGGGCTAGAGTGTGATCCCTCCCAACAGCCAGGCCGGGTAGTGTGTGTAGGAATGTGGTCCGTCTTCGGTGTCCTCCAAGGTCTAAGGTTGTGGAGCTCCTGCTGAGGATGGACTTTAAGGCGATTGACATCTACGCCTTGATACATCCCTATTCCATGCCTGAGTTTGATGTCAGCTTTGTTTGGCCAGAGGGGCTTGAGCTCTTCTCATCGAATTATGAGTTGGCAAAAAATGAGCCCGGCTGGCGAGACTTTGCCATTCAGGCAGTGTCTTGCCAACACCAAGTAAAGAAAGTGACCGTAATGACTTGTAATGAGTCGCTTTCTTGTTATGACTTCATGACGTGGCTTGGCCGATATGGAGACGTGGTGGAGATGCCTAAGAAGAACCGTGATGAGTTTGGTATCTGGTCTGGACGTTTATGGTAAAACTTAAGCGTTCAGGTGGTACGATTGCCCACATTCCATCATCTGCCTTCCTGGGTAGGGATCGTATCCAGGTCTTCTACCAGGGGCAACCAAAGCTCTGTCACAGGTGCGGCGACCCCACACACTTCAGTGCAAACTGCACTGTGCAGAAATGTGCATTGTGTGGGGATGTCGGCCATATTGCTGCATCTTGTGTGGATATTAGGTGCCACCTGTGTGGTGACTTAGATCACCCATTCAGCTGTTGTCTTCGCTCCTTCTCTAATGTAGTCGTGACCCCGGTGGGAGAAAGTCGTGAGGCTGATTCTGCTGGCGAAGGGGCTAGCAGGGGTGAGGGAGCTGAGGGGCCATGGAGGAAAAGCATTAAAGATGCCTGCCCAGCTGAGGCGTCTAGACAGGTGCAGGCAGGAGAGGGAGCTGGGCGAGCCCCGGGCTACTAAGGTGGCCACTGTCCTGGACGCCACTGCACCGGTGGAATGCAGACGGGTTATTGAGTTAGAAATGGGGAGGTGCCTGATCTTAGATGTCCTCATGAAGGGTCAAACAAGAGCTCCGGCTCATTAACATCTATGGTCCCCAATCTAAGTTTGACCGGAAGTGTCTCTTTATGAGGATCAAGCCCTACCTTTTTACAGGTCGGCAGGTTGTCTTTGGAGGGAACTTCAATACTGTCATGAGGCCCCGAGATAGAGGAGGTTCCAGAGACAAGCTGACTTACGATAGCGTCGCCCTTACTAGTATAGCTAGTGAGGCTCGCCTGGTGGATGTTCACATTCGGCACACCCCAGGCCACGAAGGGTTCACCTATTATTGAGGCAGGGCCAGTTTTAGGCAAAGTGGGGCCCTAGGCAAAGTTTAAATTGGGGCCCCAAATGCTAACATATTGCACATCACACAGAAGCATTTCGGTTGTAGTTACATGCGAGTTCAGGCCGCTAAATGAGTGTGATCAACAATATTGAAGTCGTTCAACACTTGTTTCCCGGCCTCTTTCCACCGTCTGAGAAAGAATGATGGCGACAGAACAATCACTAATGGATCACTAACAGATCACCATACAGTATCATGTTATCAGCAGCACATCTACAGTTTACACCCCATACTCCTCCATATAATACAATGTGCCCCATAGTCCTCCATATAGTATAGAACACTCCCCATAGTCCTCTATATAATATAATGTGCCCCATAGTCCTCCATATAGTATAATACACTCCTCATAGCCCTCCATATAGTATAATACACTTCCCATAGTGTAATACATCCCATAGTTTATCATATAATGTATTTCCCATAGTCCTCGATACAGTATAATGCAGCCCACATATAGTATAATGCAGCCACCCCATAAAGCATAATGCAGCCACCCTACATAGTATAGTGCAGCCTCGCCATACAATATAATGTAACCCCCATAGAATATAATGCAGCCCCCCTCTTATAGTATAATGCAGCCACCCCTTAGAGTATAATGCAGCCACTCCACAGAATATAATGTAACCCCCCCCATAGAATATAAAGCAGCCCCCCATAGAATATAATGCAGCCTCTTATATAGTATAATGTAGCCCCTCCATAGAATACAGTCTAGCCCTCATATACTATAATGCAGCCCCCATAGAATATAATGGAGCCCCCTCATAATGTATAATGAAGCCCCCATACAATATAATCTAGCCCCCCCACAGAATATAATGCAGCCCCCCATAGAATACAATGTAGCTGTTCTGATTGAGTCACCGAGGAGGAAAAAACAAAACACAAGCTCAGCCCAGAAAATCAGAGAGGTTGGAAACTAGCGGATTGCAGACCCCTAATCCTATCACAAAACTAGCAGTAGCCGTGGAGTGTTCCGACGGTGATCCTAGACACCTCGTCACAGCCGGAGATCTAAATAAGCCTAAAGAGAGAAAAGGGAAAAACTGACTGCCCCAGAGCAGACCCCAAAGCAATAGGCAGCCCGCAACATATAATGACGGTGAAGCAAGATGAAAACACTAACACAGATAGAAAGATAGGTTGAGCAAATGATGGGGCCCAAGCTAACTAAAAAGGACAGGACAGAAAAGCTGCTGTCTGCAATCCGAGAAAACCCTGCTAAAAATATTAGCAACACAACTGATAAGCAAAAAGGACCCTGAAGTCACTGGACTTCAAACCCTATATCAGCACTCAGAATATTCTGAAAGCAGAGCAAAAGAGAACACTGATCAAGGAAAAAGAATCCAGCACACCCCCAGCCGGGGATGGCAGAACTGAGAAAACAAGGTAAACAAAACCAAAACTAATAAGTTCAATAGCAGAGCAAAAACGTATCTTTGGGAAGCACGAATCAGACTGGTCTCCAAGAATCCAGCAGAGAAATCACCAGCCACTCAGAAGGGCGTCGGCTGCCTTATATCCTGTCTGAAGTTTCCATTACCCAGTCACAATCCACCTGATCAGGTGTTTAGTTTCTTTCATCCAAATCAGCCTCACTACCTTCCTTCACCAGAAGAGGGAGATCCTCGGACACAAAAGGTGAATGAACAGATGAGCTCACAACAGTAGCCTCCTCATATAGTATAATGTAGCCCCCTCAGAGTATGATGCAATTACCCCCCCATAGAATATAATAAATACAATACAGCCCCCCATAGAATATAATGTAGCCCCAAATAGAATATTATACAGCCCACCTCCCCATGGAATATAATGCAGCCCCCCATATTATATAACACAGCCTCCCCCATAGAAAATAATGTAAAATGTACCCCCCATGGTATATAACACAGCCGCATAGTATATAGCCCAGCACATGGTATATAGCCTAGCCCCACCATGGTATACAGGCCAGCACCATGGTATATAGCCCAGCCGCACATGGTATACAGCCCAGCACCACATGGTATATATAGCCCAGCCACACATAGTATACAGCCCAGTACCACATGGTATATACAGCCCAGCCGCACATGGTATATACAGCCCAGCACCTCATGGTATATATAGCCCAGCCCCACATGGGCTATGAATCCCACATGGATTCAAAAAGATTTAAATAAACTGGAGAAGTGGGCAGCAACTAACAGAATGGTTTTTAACAGGGAGAAATGCAAAGTACTACATCTGGGCAATAAAAATGGAAAAAGCATATATAGAATGGGAGGAATAGGGCTAAGTGACAGCACATGTGAAAAAGACTTGGGTATACTAATAGATCAAAGACTGAATATGAGTCAACAGTGTGATGCAGCAGCAAAAAAGGCAAATGCAATTCTAGGATGTATTAACAGAAGCATACAGTCTAGATCACGTGAAGTCATTATTTCCCTCTACTCCTCTTTGGTCAGACCTCATCTGGAATATTGTGTCCAGTTTTGGGCACCACATTTTAAAAAAGACATCAACAAACTGGAGCAAGTTCAGAAAAGAGCGACCAGAATGGTGACCGGTCTGCAAACCCTGTCTTATGAAGAAAGGTTGCAGGATTTGGGAATGTTTAGTTTGCAAAAGAGAAGACTGAGAGGAGACTTAATAGCTGTCTACAAATATCTAAAGGGCTGTCACATTGTAGAAGGATCAACTTTATTCTCATTTGCACAAGGAAAGACTAGAAGCAATGGGATGAAACTGAATGGGAGGAGACACAGATTAGATATTAGAAAAAACTTTTTGACAGTTAGAGTGATCAATGAGTGGAACAGGCTGCCACGAGAAGTGGTGAGTTCTCCTTCAATGGAAGTCTTCAAACAGAGGCTGGACAGACATCTGACTGGGATGATTTAGCGAATCCTGCTTTGAGCAGGGGGTTGGACCAGATGGCCCAGGAGGTCCCTTCCAACTCTACAATTCTATGATTCTATGATATAGCCCAGCCCCACATAGTATACAGCCCAGCACCACATTGTATATACAGCCCAGCCCTACATGGGATATATACAGCCCAGCCCCACATGGGATATATAGCCCAGCCCCACATGGTATATATAGCCCAGCCCCACATGGTATATACAGCCCAGCCCCACATGGTATATATTCCATCCCACATGGTATATATAGCCCAGCCCCACATGGGATATATAGCCCAGCCCCACATGGTATATATAGCCCAGCCCCTCATGGTATATATAGCCCAGCCCCACATGGTATATATAGCCCAGCCCCACATAGTATACAGCCAAGCACCACATTGTATATACAGCCCAGCCCTACATGGGATATATACAGCCCAGCCCCACATGGGATATATAGCCCAGCCCCACATGGTATATATAGCCCAGCCCCACATGGTATATACAGCCCAGCCCCACATGGTATATATTCCATCCCCACATGGTATATATAGCCCAGCCCCACATGGTATATATAGCCCAGCCTGACATGGTATATATAGCCCAGCCCGACATGGTATATATAGCCCAGCCCCACATGGTATATATAGCCCAGTCCCACATGGTATATATAGCCCAGTCACACATGGTATATATAGCCCAGTCCCACATGGTATATATAGCCCAGCCCCACATGGTATATATAGCCCAGCCCGACATGGTATATATAGCCCAGCCCGACATGGTATATATAGCCCAGCCCCACATGGTATATATAGCCCAGTCCCACATGGTATATATAGCCCAGTCACACATGGTATATACAGCCCAGCCCCACATGGTATATACAGCCCAGCCCCACATGGTATATACAGCCTAGCCCCACATGGTATATATAGCCCAGCCCCACATGGTATATATAGCCCAGCCCCACATAGTATACAGCCCAGCACCACATGATATATACAGCCCAGCCCCACATGATAAATACAGCCCAGCCCCACATGGGATATATACAGCCCAGCCCCACATGGGATATATAGCCCAGTCCCACATGGTATATATAGGCCAGCCCCACATGGTATATACAGCCCAGCCCCACATGATATATACAGCCCAGCCCCACATGATATATACAGCCCAGACCCACATGGTATATATTCCATCCCCACATGGTATATATATATGGTGAGTCTGACTTCTATACCAGGAAAGATCTTTGAACAAATTATTAAACAACATGTATGTCAGTACCTGGATAAGAATGAAGTGATTAAACAGAGTCAGCATGGGTTTGTAACTAATAAGTCATGTCAGACTAACTTAATTTCCTTCTATGACGGAATCACTGATTGGGTGGATCAAGGAAATGCTGTAGATATATTATATCTTGACTTCAGCAAAGCATTTGACAAAGTCTCTCATACAATCCTTATTGAAAAAATGACTAAGTATGGAATGGACAAGGCAACTGTTAGGTGGATTCATAACTGGCTTAGTGATCGGACCCAAAGAGTGGTCATAAATGGCTGCACATCCAGTTGGAAGAATGTCTCAAGTGGGGTACCACAGGGCTCTGTCCTGGGCCCTGTATTGTTCAACATCTTTATCAACGATTTAGATGAAGGAATTGAGGGTAAACTGATTAAATTTGCTGATGACACAAAGCTAGGAAGGATAGCTAATACTAGAGAAGAGAGAGAGAGGATTCAAAAAGATATAAATAAACTGGAGAAGTGGGCAGCAACTAACAGAATGGTTTTTAACAGGGAGAAATGCAAAGTACTACATCTGGGCAATAAAAATGAAAAAAGCATATACAGAATGGGAGGAATAGGGCTAAGTGACAGCACATGTGAAAAAGACTTGGGTATACTAATAGATCACAGACTGAATATGAGTCAACAGTGTGATGCAGCAGCAAAAAAGGCAAATGCAATTCTAGGATGTATTAACAGAAGCATACAGTCTAGATCACGTGAAGTCATTATTTCCCTCTACTCCTCTTTGGTCAGACCTCATCTGGAATATTGTGTCCTGTTTTGGGCACCACATTTTAAAAAAGACATCAACAAACTGGAGCAAGTTCAGAAAAGAGCGACCAGAATGGTGACCGGTCTGCAAACCCTGTCTTATGAGGAAAGGTTGCAGGATTTGGGAATGTTTAGTTTGCAAAAGAGAAGACTGAGAGGAGACTTAATAGCTGTCTACAAATATCTAAAGGGCTGTCACATTGTAGAAGGATCAACTTTATTCTCATTTGCACAAGGAAAGACTAGAAGCAATGGGATGAAACTGAATGGGAGGAGACACAGATTAGATATTAGAAAAAACTTTTTGACAGAGTGATCAATGAGTGGAACAGGCTGCCACGAGAGGTGGTGAGTTCTCCTTCAATGGAAGTCTTCAAACAGAGGCTGGACAGACATCTGACTGGGATGATTTAGCGAATCCTGCTTTGAGCAGGGGGTTGGACCAGATGGCCCAGGAGGTCCCTTCCAACTCTACGATTCTATGATTCTATATAGCCCAGCCCCACATGGTATATATAGCCCAGCCCCACATGGTATATATAGCCCAGCCCGACATGGTATATATAGCCCAGCCCCACATGGTATATATAGCCCAGTCCCACATGGTATATATAGCCTAGTCCCACATGGTATATATAGCCCAGCCGCACATGGTATATACAGCCCAGCCCCACATGGTATATATAGCCCAGTCCCACATGGTATATATAGCCCAGTCCCACATGGTATATATAGCCCAGCCCCACATAGTATACAGCCCAGCCCCACATGATATATACAGCCCAGCCCCACATGATATATACAGCCCAGCCCCACATGCGATATATACAGCCCAGCCCCACATGGGATATATAGCCCAGCCCCACATGATATATATACCCCAGCCCCACATGGTATATACAGCCCAGCCCCACATGATATATACAGCCCAGCCCCACATGGTATATATTCCATCCCCAAATGGTATATATAGCCCAGCCCCACATGGTATATATAGCCCAGCCCCAAATGGTATATATAGCCCAGTCCCACATGGTATATATAGCCCAGTCCCACATGGTATATATAGCCCAGCCACACATGGTATATACAGCCCAGCCCCACATGGTATATACAGCCCAGCCGCACATGGTATATACAGCCCAGCCGCACGTACCAACAAACAACCCTGGCACAATAACACCACTAAAAAGCTCTGGCAAGTGTCCAGGGCTGCAGAGCGGCGTTGGAAGAAAACAAATTCGCAAGATGACTTCACTGCATTCAAACATGCAACACTCGCTTTCAAATCTGCCCTCACCTCTGCTAAACAGGCCTACTTCACAACCCTCATACCTTCCCTATCCTACAATCCCAAACAGTTATTCAAAACTTTCAACTCCCTCCTCCACCCACCATTGCCCCCTCCAACCTCCCTCATCTCTGCTGAGGACTTTGCCACACACTTCAAAAATAAGATTGACCAAACAAGGCAAGTCTTCATTGTTCAACCACCACAACCCCTTTGTATGCCAGACCAATGCCCAAACCCCATAACCTCCCTCTCCAACATCACTGAAGGAGAGCTTAATCGCCTCTTCTCCAAATCGCACCTCACAACCTGTGCACTTGACCCCATCCCATCCCACCTCCTCCCCAACCTCACCACCACACATATCCCATCCCTAACCCACCTCTTCAACCTATCGCTAAAGTCCGGTACCTTCCCTTCTGCTTTTAAACATGCCACAATCATGTCTATCCTCAAAAAGCCAAACCTCGACCCAACCGCTATGTCCAGCTATCGCCCAATATCACTGTTCCCATTCGCTTCCAAACTCCTGGAGCTGCACGTCCACGCTGAACTTTCCTCACACCACTCATCTAACTTGCTCTTTGCCAATCTACAATCTGGTTTCCGCCCCCATCACTCCACTGAGACAGCCCAGACCAAGATTACTAACGACCTACTTACAGCCAAAGCAAACGGACAATACTCTATACTCCTGCTTCTAGACCTGTCCTCTGCATTCGACACAGTTGACCACTGCCTCCTACTACAGATCCTCTCCTCCTTTGGCATCAAAGTCCTCACCTCCTCGTGCCCGCGCTGCTCCCGGCTCCTGTCTCCTGCTCTGCCGCCACACAGTGAGAGCGCGATGAAGTCATCGCGCACCTGCTGTGTCAGAAGCAGAGCGGGGAATGATGGGAGGGAGCGTCAGCTGACGCTCTCTCCTTCATCATTGCTGTGATGGCGGCAGGGGGAGTCAGCGCCGGGGGCAGGCGGGTCCCCCTGCCTCACATGGGCCTCATAGCGGCGGCATGATGTGCCACTAGCTGGGGGCCCCTGGGGGAGCGGGGGTCCTAGGCAGCTGCCTGGTCTGCCTGCCCCTAACGCCGGCCCTGCATAGAGGTAACTGTAGATCCAGAATAGATAGTTTTATTTAAAGGAGGAAGCTGTCTCTTCAGCAGTGTCTGTTGTTGAGGTGGAGTTCTCCGACCACTGTTTAATTTTGTTTTATCTGAATGTTACAGAGATCCTCTGGATGGGAAGAGGCTTTTGGAGGCTCAATTCGTCTCTCTTGGAAGAAGCGGAGATAAGACCGTCCTTTGAGGATTTTCTTCAGAGCCAGGTACCCTTACTGGATCTTTATAGTAGTAAGTCAGAGTGGTGGGAGATGTTCAAAAAAAGGGTGGCGAGATTCTTTCACCAGTTCTCGAGCCTCAGGAGTCTGAGCAGGTATCACCTGTATCAGGATCTGAGGAGGAAACTCGAGCATCTTGTCTCAACTGGAGGTAGCCGAGTGGAGATCTCCAGAGTGAAATCTTTGCTTATGAGGTGTCAGTACGATAGACACGCATCTTTGGTTTTTGAGAGGGATTACGGGAAGTACCGCTCGCCCGACCCTTACAGAAACTGCAAGATGTCAGTGAATAGTAAAGTGGTTACAGGACTGGTCGACATTGCGGGGTCCCTGAGGCAATCCAGATCAGGGATCCTGGATTTTGTCAGATCCTTCTGATCGCACCACTTGGGGAAGAGGGATCTTAATTGGGATGAGATGTCGGTTTTCCTGGCAGAAACCGTCCCCGAACCAGGGGTAGTCCCCTCTCTTGACGCTTTGACAGAGGTGATCAGGGAAGAGGAAGTTAAGTTGGCGATTGAAGTGCTTGCCCCAAAAAAATCGCCCGGTCCAGATGGATTAACATCTGAGTTCTATAAGACCTTTAAGGACGCTTTGGTTCCTCTCTTGACTGAGGTATTCAATGAGTGTCTTTCCTCGGGCACTCTGCCAAAGTCAATGAGGAGGTCTGCCCTGATCATCTTGTCAAAGGGTAAGGACCCATCTTGCATTGAGAACTGGCGTCCCATAGCGCTTCTCAATGCAGACAGGAAGGTTCTGGCAAAGGTGCTGTTTAATCGGCTGGTGAAATTTGCACCCCGACTACTTTCGAAGGCCCAGCATTGCTCTGTTCCTGGCCGCAGCACATTTAGTGCTGTGCTCTGTGTCCTTGAGGCAGTGGAGCAGGGTAGGGCTGGTCACCGGAAGGGGTACATGCTGTCACTGGACCAGGCAAAAGCGTTTGATTGGGATAATCACCAGTACTTCTGGTTTGTCTTCCTGAGATATGGCCTGCCGGGGGGGGTTGTTGATTGGCTTAAGACCTTGTATGGTGGGGCAGAGAGTTTCCTGCTTGTGAACGGTTAGATTGACAGCTCTTTTGAGGTTGGATCTGGTGTTCGCCAGGGTTGCCCCTTGTGCCCACTGCTGTACGTGTTTGCGATTTACCCACTTCTTAGGAGGGTGGAGCGTTGGCCGGGATCGGGATGAACTGGGCAGCACCGGAAGCTACTCTGAGGGTGGTGGTGTATGCTGATGATGTCTCTGTTTTTGTTTCCTCTCATGAGGAGGCAGGGTGGCTGATATCAGAGGTAGATTGCTACTCGGAGGCATCCGGGACCAAGATCTACCGGGATAAGTGTGAGAGTCTCTAGCTGGGAAGAGGAGATCCTGGTTTTAATCTCCCAGACACCCTTCCAGGACCCAAAGTCTCTGCAAAAGTCCTTAGCATCGAATTTGGCTAGGGGGATTACCCCAAACAAAATTGGGACAGCAGACGTTATGCTGTACCCGCTAGCGCAGATCTGTCATCTGTGCTAGCGGTGACGGAGCCTCAGACGCTGCAGCCCACGTCGGAGGCTCCATCACTGAATAACAGCACATCGCGAACGCGTGCCACATTACGGCATGCGTCGCGATGCGCCCGACAATGGCAGCGTTAACGGACTGCGTTACACCGCGTTATGCCACGGTGTAACGCAGTCCGTCTAACGGACTGCTAAAACAAAATGTGAACCCGGCCTTAGGTTGGGTGGTGGGAAAAGAGGGGAGGTGGGTTTATCTTGTGGGACTATGGGACACTGGGGGAAAACTGGCACTGCCTGATCTGGCCTATTTACGTTGGACATGGACTGAGGCATGAGACGCAGGACCAGCTCTCAGGTCAGTGCGGGGGTTGGGAATGGTGGGCTTGAGTGTGGGGTGTTTAGTTTAGTCTTGTATGTATATAAAAAAAATTTAGTTTGTTATTGTTTATTTTTACTTGTTATTATTTTGATTGGTGACTGGACCAGAAGGTGAAAGTAGTTATTATTAGTTATTATTTTGTTAATACGTGTGAGAGGAGAGAATGAGCGGCTGGACCAGTATTCAGTATGATTATTTTCTGGCTGATATTCTTGTTTTGTTTGTTATTATTATTGTTATGTTTTTCATTTTTATAATAAAAGTACAGGATCAGTAATGTAATGTATGTACACAGTGACTCCACCAGCAGAATAGTGAGTGCAGCTCTGCAGTAAAATACAGGATGTAACTGAAAATCAGTAATGTAATGTATGTACACAGTGACTGCACCAGCAGAATAGTGAGTGCAGCTCTGGAGTATAATACAGGATGTAACTCAGGATTAGTACAGGATCAGTAATGTAATGTATGTACACAGTGACTGTGTAGGGGAGAGGGCCCCGGAAAAAGGGCCTGCCATGTGTCCGGGCTGGAACTAGGAGGGCTGTCACCCGGGTTCCCGAGGGGTACGTTCCCGGGAGGAACAATTACAGGTCAGGACCGAACGTTGACCAGGAAACGTGGGGGCGGGTCAAAGAAAGGGGCGGAGCGACTATAGAATGAGCAGTGCATACCAGCAGGGGACACTCAGAGGGGAAAGAGATGAGAGACAGGAGGGAGGAGTCTAAGTGGCGTCCAGGAGCGAGAGTGAGTCAGCACTTTCGGAACAGCAGTGACGGGGGCTCACCTGACAAGGGAAGAGGAGGTGCCCAGCAGAGCAAGGAGGATGCACAGTGAGACCCGCGGCCCCCTCTGTCCCACTCCATACCGGGGCTGCAGCCTGTACAGCGAGACCCGCGGCCCCCTCTGCCCCACTCCATACCGCGGCTGCGGTCTGAACAGCGAGACCCGCGGCCGCCTCTGCCCCGCCCCATACCGCGACTGCGGCCTGTACAGCGAGACCCGCGGCCGCCTCTGCCCCGCTCCATACCGCGGCTGCGGCCTGTACAGTGAGACCCACTGCCGCCTCGGCCCCGCTCCATACCGTGACTGCGGCCTGTACAGCGAGACCCGTGGCCGCCTCTGCCCCGCTCCATACCGCGGCTGCGGCCTGTACAACGAGACCCGCGGCCACCTCTGCCCCACTCCATACCTTGGCTGCGGCCTGTACTGCGCGACCCGCGGCCACCTCTGCCACGCCTCCTGACGAGACAACCCTGACGGTGGGGGACCGGCGTGGGGCCTGTATCGCCCACCCAGCACCAGAGCGTAGGAACTTCTAAAGCCTTCGGCAACTCTTCTTTGGCTGCAGCCTGCGGCTAAGGCGTCGCCCGGACATTTCCCGGACACCAACTCTGCAGGACATCAGAGACCGATAAGTGACACTCCGCTGTTCATATTCCCCTTTAGTCCAGGGGTCTTTTACCATGGCGGTATAGCCGCCACTACTCGCCGTACCGTTTAGTTCAGTGTTATTTGTGTATTTGTGTTTGGCTTCCCTGCTTGGAAAACCTTTGTCAGCTTTATCCTTTATCTCTATATATAAAAGTTGAGTTTAACCCTTGCTTTGTCTCCGGCTCGTCACTGCATCCTGTGTACCTGTGACTACAACAGCTGCGCCAGCAGAATAGTGAGTGCAGCTATGGAGTATAATACAGGATGTATGTGTGTTTCACCTGCTTGGTGTAATTGGTTACTCATACATCCAACTATAATTCCTCAAAATCTCTCACATTGTGCAAGTGTAACTAGAAGAATTTATGCTGTCTGAAGGTAAAGGGCGGTCAAACTAAATATTGATTTAATTTAAGTTTTTCTTTTGTTCATTGAACATAAATAAAAATACATTAACAACACTTCTATTTTTGAAAGCATTCTTACTTTGCAGCATTTTTTCCTGCCTAAACCATTTGCACTGTACAGTTCATTAATATTGATGATCGAATAGTGCAATATTCTGTTTCGGGAAAATTGGCACAAATACTTTCTTTCTGATATCATTGTATTTGTAGCGAATAACGGATCCAATGCAAGTCAATGGGAAAGCTGAATATTTTTCTGCTGGACTCAACAAACAATATCCATGGCCCCTTACAAGCCTGAAAATACCAGCCCCCAGCTGTCTGCTTTAGCAAGGCTGGTTGTCAAAAAATGGAGGGACCCCACGCCGTTTTTTTCAATTAATTGAAAAGTACGGCGTGGGGACCCCTCTATTCTTGATAACCAGACTTGCTGAAGCTGACAGCTAAGGGATGCAGCCCCCAGCTATAAGTTTTGCCTGGCTGCTTACCAAAAATACAGGGGAACCCACGCTGTTTTTTTTTTTTTTTAAATTATTTATTTACAGCGCTGGAGTTATTAGCCGCAGCAGGCGGCAGCTGATGGAAGCTGTAGTCCCATCAGCTGACACCTGTGTCCTTATACCTCTGATCACAGCTGCGCGCACGCGCTGTTTTTTGACAGTGTGGGAACCGCAGCTCTCTGACCGGCAGTAATGATTTCACCACCGATCAGAAGCGGTGTTTGCAGCGCTGTCATGCACATAGACACATAACTTGTGTAGCTGCAGAGGTGCCCAGAGGAGGGGGGGGGTCTTGACTAGAAAAGGGTCTTGCACTGTGTACCAATAATATTTATGGCCTTGAAAGTAAACCAAAGATTGCAGTGCAAGTTGAGCTTAGTGTTAAACTTTTGGCGGATGATTTGGAACTTCTGAATTAAGTAGGTAGTTTTAGTCGTGTGACTGGTTTATGATGTGGTTTTTGTAGAGAAAATTGTGCAAATGCAGTGTGCTTGTGTTTGCCTGATGTATATGTTCAGTGTCTCCTCCAGTTCTGAGATATGTGCACTTGTGCTGGTGTGAGTTGTCTAATGTGTGCATTATGCTTGTTTGATATGTCTGATGTGTGCGCTGTGCTTGTTTTTTTTTTAATTTGTTTATTAAACACAGAATAGATTGTACACACTTGTATACACTTACTGGCCACTTTATTAGGTACACCATGCTAGTAACGGGTTGGACCCCCTTTTGCCTTCAGAACTGCCTCAATTCTTCGTGGCAGAGATTCAACAAGGTGCTGGAAGCATTCCTCAGAGATTTTGGACCATATTGACATGATGGCATCACACAGTTGGCGCAGATTTGTCGGCTGCACATCCCTGATGCGAATCTCCCGTTCCACCACATCCCAAAGATGCTCTATTGGATTGAGATCTGGTGACTGAGGAGGCCATTTGAGTACAGTGAACTCATTGTCATGTTCAAGAAACCAATCTGAGATGATTCGAGCTTTATGACATGGCGCATTATCCTGCTGAAAGTAGCCATCAGATGTTGGGTACATTGTGGTCATAAAGGGATGGACATGGTCAGCAACAATACTCAGGTAGGCTGTGGCGTTGCAACGATGCTCAATTGGTACCAAGGGGCCCAAAGAGTGCCAAGAAAAAATTCCCCACACCATGACACCACCACCACCAGCCTGAACCGTTGATACAAGGCTGGATGGATCCATGCTTTCATGTTGTTTACGCCAAATTCTGACCCTACCATCCGAATGTCGCAGCAGAAATCGAGACTCATCAGACCAGGCAACGTTTTTCCAATCTTCTACTGTCCAATTTCGATGAGCTTGTGCAAATTGTAGCCTCAGTTTCCTGTTCTTAGCTGAGAGGAGTGGTACCCAGTGTGGTCTTCTGCTGCTGTAGCCCATCTGCCTCAAAGTTCGACGCACTGTGCGTTCAGAGATGCTCTTCTGCCTACCTTGGTTGTAACGGGTGGCAATTTGAGTCACTGTTGCCTTTCTATCAGCTCGAACCAGTATGCCCATTCTCCTCTGACCTCTGGCATCAACAAGGCATTTCCGGCCACAGAACTGCCGCTCACTGGATTTTTTTTCTTTTTCGGACCATTCTCTGTAAACCCTAGAGATGGTTGTGCGTGAAAATCCCAGTAGATCAGCAGTTTCTGAAATACTCAGACCAGCCCTTCTGGCACCAACAATCATGCCACGTTCAAAGGCACTCAAATCACCTTTCTTCCCCATACCGATGCTCGGTTTGAACTGCAGGAGATTGTCTTGACCATGTCTACATGCCTAAATGCACTGAGTTGCCGCCATGTGATTGGCTGATTAGAAATTAAGTCTTAACACACAGTTGGACAGATGTACCTAATAAAGTGGCCAGTGAGTGTATATTATTAAACAAAATACAAAATGTACACATTTGTATATCTTACAGAGCATTGGCAAGAGGACAATAAATTTTGCACAATAAACTAAGATTATACAAGTTTTGCGTTATTATATAAGCAATAAACCAATTAACAATTAAACAAGGAACATTGAATATCATTCATTCTTATACATGTTCAACAGTATATGACTCATAAGAGTTCCCTACACTACAACTACTGTCTTGCCGCCTAACACTTTGCACTGTATTATCCCACATGTGATGCCCCAAAATGTGAAACTTAACATTTTACATTGGTGTCGAGTCATTACGCCTTAGTAGAGTAAGAGGGGAAGAGTTCCACCTATCCCAAATTTTATTAATTTTCCCGGGCACCCTCTATTTTGATACAGGGTACACTCATACGGAATAACCGAGTTCACCAATTCAATCCAGGCTCTGAGAGAGGGGCGTGAGCTCCCCCATCCAACGTACCGCCAATACCTTCCTGGCCATTTAAAGCGTCTCCCGCAGGAAGATCCCCACATAACGTCCCCAAGTTTCCTCATCCAACACCCCAAACAAACAGATCAGAGTATCAAGAGGAACAGGAGCTTGTACCAGGGATGTCAACAATGATGTCACTTCTTTCCAATAGAGAAGGATAATAGGGCATCTCCATATCATATGTATAAAATCTGCATCTGATAAGTGGCATTGCAGACATTCTGATGTCTGGAATCGACCCATCTTAAAGAGTCGTACCAGAGTTAAATATGATTGATATATAATATATAACTGGGTCATTATATTAATAGATGGGGACACCCTGATCGGAGATTCTAGAATCTCTTCCCATTCCTCCTATTCCTGCGCATCAGGGATGAGACCCTCCCACTTCCCCTTAATTGATCTCATAGCAGAGTCAGTTCCCACTGATAGCATGTATGTACAGTATGTAAGGAGGAGATAAGGCCCTGGGGACCTTGTGAGTTAAGGATTCCTATCAAAGGTAGAGACGAAATAGCACAGCCTACACCCATATATCGTATATGTGACTGGAAGGCTGATCTTAGCTGGAGGTAACAAAAAAATTGGGATTTCGGGATACTATATTTAGCGTGAATTTGCTCAAAGGACTTTTTTTTAATTTGTCTCCAAACTGATTGAGCTAATCAAAGTAGGACTAATAAACGAGGGACACTAGTTTTGTCTGATTCCAGGAAACTCAGTGGGCAGTCAATCCACGCAGCATGAATCAAATGACTTTCAGAATTAGGTAAATAGTTATTAGGCATCCATTTACTCAGTGCTTTAACCTGCCCAGCTAGATAGTATAGAAAAAAATCCGGTAATGCCGCCCCACCCCACTGTTTATGATTTGAGAATTTAAGTTTGCAAAAAATTAGTTAGGTATCAGTACAGCACTGTGTTGAAGGGAGTTTCTGAGTTTAGGAAGCAAAATCATCTTGGTCAGATTTATATGACCGGCTACAGATAACGGGAGTTTACTCCGAGCTGCAAATTTAGACTTGACTAGCTCTAACAATGGGTAAATATTGAGTTGGAGGTCAATTTTACTGCTTTTAGATATATTAATTCCTAGATATTAGAAATTGGATACAATAGGCAGCGAGGAAAGAGTCACAAGATGGGGCATTGGGCTATGGGCGAGAGGTAGCAGAGTGGACTTTTCCCAGTTTATATATAGGCCCGAGTATTTACTAAATTTATCTATAGTAGGAATCTCTTGTGTCAGCGTCTCCTCTGCCGTATCCATAAATATCACCATGTCATCGGCATATAAACCAATGGTGTCCACACGATCTGTTATACCTATTCCTTTGATATCAGGAGAGGACCTTATGCGTATTGCCAGCGCCTCAATTGCAAGAGCAAAGAGGGCCGTGGAGAGGGGGCACCCCTGATGTGTTCCCCTGGATAATGAAAAAGATTCAGATATAGAATTATTTACAATTATGCAAGCATTGGGTTTCATATAAAGTACGCCAATCCATTTTAAAAATTTATCACCAAAACCCTATCTCTGTAAACATGCAGACAAGAAAGGCCACTCAAGAGAGTCAAAGGCCTTGGATGCATCCAGCGCCGCCAGTGCCCAATTGTCTGGTATCAAAGAGCTATAATTGGACCACCAACTGAACTCGCCTAATGATAATAGAGGTACTCTTACTAGGCATAAAGCCGGTCTGGTCCGGATGTATGAGGTCCAGTATGATCGAGTTCAATCTGGTGGCTAGGACCTTAAAGATTTAATAGTCTTCATTTACTAGCGATATGGGGCGGTAAGATCCACATTCCAGAGGGTCCTTACCCTCTTTCTAGAGCACAATAATATTTGCCTATTCGAAGGATTCGGGTAGAGATCCTCCCCCCAAATCTCCTGAAATACCCTTAAAAGGAGTGGTGCCAATATGTCCCGATATTTCCTGTATCGTTCAATGGGCAACCCGTCCGGCCCAGGGGCCTTCCCGGAAGCCATGGCATCCTCTATCTCTTCTATAGTAAACTCGGCATCTATAAAGGCCCGCTGGGCAGGACTCAATGTAGGAAATGTTATAGCTGACAAATAATCTAGACAAATTATAAAATATCAGAATCACTCTTAGATTTGTATAGCAGCTTATAGTAATCGTAAAAACAATGACATATATCTTCAGTCGAGGACACCATCGAACCATCTGGTTTGCATAACTGAAGTATAGTATTCGATGTATTGTGTTGGCGCACCAGGAAGGCCAAAAATTTACTTGCCTGGTTACCCAGTTCGAAATAAGACTGACGGGTAAAGAATAATTTACGTTTAGACTTAGTGTCTGCATATTGGGTGTATAACCTTTGAGAGGCTAGCCACTCAATTCTATTTCCGTTAGTCTGATTAGATATGTTTGCAGCTTCCGAATTTTTCAGTCGTTGCTCCATCTTATCATCCTCCCTCGAAGTCACTCTTTTGAGATAAGAAATTGTAGAAGATAAACATCCTCTTAAATATGCCTTAAGGCCCCGTCACACATAGGAACTCACCAGCGATCTTGACAACGATATCAACGTGTCAGGATCGCTGGTGAGTCGCTACATGATCGCTGGTGAGCTGTCAAGGCCCTGTCACACACAGCGAGATCTCCAGCGAGATCGCTGATTTTGTGATGCCACAGCGATATCACTGAGTGTGACATGTATCAGCGACCGGCCCCCCCTGCCGGGTATCGCTGATCGCGCTCGATCGTCCTGGGCCATTTTTTGATAGTTGGTCTCCCACTGGCCAGCGCGCATGGCTGCGTGTGACAGCGAGAGACCAACGATCAGCGACGCTGGGAGATGATTTCCAATGTAAACAGCGGGTATCTAAGAGCTGGTCCTGATCGCTGGTGGGTCTGTCTATGTGGTAGTTCACCAGCGATCAGCTAACTATGTCCCAGCGATCCCATCCACGTCGGATCGTTGGTGGGATCGCTGGGACATTAATGCGTGTAACGGGGCCTTTAAGGGCATCTCAAAATAAATTGACATTCCGAGGTTCTGGATGGGACGAGATGAAGCAGTTTAACTGATCGATCGTTCTACCATTAGGTCCTATTAATTTCAACCAAAAAGGGTTCAATTTCCAGACTATGCTATTATTCAGTTGCCCATATTTAAGTTTAAGTACAACCGGACTATGATCCGAGACCCCCCTACTACCATGTTCTATATTGTCCACCCACATCGCTAGACCACTGGATCCGAATATATCATTTATGCGTGACAGAGAGCGCCTGGTAGATGAGTGACAGGTATATTCCTTCACCTCTGGGTGACGCACCCGCCACAGATCCAACCATCCACTGCTCTCCATGAATAATGCCAACTGGGATGGAACCGAAGAGGGGGTCACCCCAGACATCCCATCACCCAATCTCAATCTATCAAGACAGTTATCCATGACTAGGTTGAAGTCCCCCATGCAAATGACGTTTTAGTTAGCGAAACTCATCGCTAACTAAAGGATTGACGTATTAGCCAGGGGCGGGTTATAAATGCATAATATGACATATTTTCTTGAATTTATCAGCGCATATACAAAAACAAAGCGACCCTCTGGATCTCTCCGAGCCTCCCTGACCTCCCACCTGACGTCTCTATGTATCAATAGTGAAACCCCCCTTGAGTAACTAGTATGAAACGCGTGTATGAACCTTTGTAGCCATGGTTTCTGCACGCATCGGGCTATATCCCTGGTCAGGTGCGTCTCCACCAAAGCCACATTGTGAGGATGATAGCGCCTGATCTGTGAAAATACCTTGATCTTCTTTTGGGGGGATTTGAGACTCCTCACATTCCAGGTCATACATATTATTTCAGACCCCATACTTTCTCATCTGAATATGATTTACTCTCACTCAAGTAAAATTTAGAACCATCACATAGAGAACATTGTTGGCGGTGGCTTCTACATAACGAGTAAAAGATAAAACCAATATAAAATAGAGAACAGAACAAAAACCAAACAGTATAGGAGCAAAGTCCTGTGCTCCTATCATAAATTGGACAAGGGGATACCCTCACTGAGTACAGTGTCCGGTATTGTTGTTAAACTGGACGCCTGTGGCAAGAGCTCCAATCATATCATTTTGGGAAGAGTCCTGCTTGACAGCAAGAATTTTAGGATTTCTTCTCACAAGCCCCCTTATGGGACCGCAGGCATTCAGCTGCTACCACTGGGTCTGTAAAGAATATGGAGGAACCTTCGTGGACAATTTGGAGTCGAGCTGGATAAATCATTTAGTATATAACATCATACCTCCCAACTTTTGAAGAAGGGAAAGAGGGACAAAGGTTGTGGGGCACTGTGGCAAATTTTAGGACATACTTCTGACCACACCCATTTCACAACTAGTCACGCCCATGTCCACGTCCCAGCCACACCACTTTAGCACTGCTGATCACACAGGTACTGAGGGCACAGTGGCTGGTATTATGGGCACAGTGGCTGGTACTGTGGGCACACTGACTGGTACTGAGGAAAAGAAAGAACAGAGAGAGAGAGAGAAAAAAAGAAAACAGAGAGAGAAAGAAAGGACAAAGAGAACAAACAAAGAGATAAAGAAAGAGGGGAAAGAAAGAACAGAGAGCGAGAGGGGAAAGAAAGAAAGAGGGGAAATAAAGAAAGAACAGAGAGAATGAGAGAAAGAAAGAAAGAACAGAGAGAGAAAGAAAGAGAAGAAAGAACAGAGAAAGAAAGAGGGGAAAGAAAAAGAGAACAGAGAGAAAGAAAGAAAGAAACAGAGAAAAAGAAAGGGGACATAAAAAAACAGAGAGAGAAAAAAGAAAGGGGAAAGAAAGAGAACAGAGAGGGAGAAAGAAAGAACAGAGAGGGAGAGAGAAAGAAAGAGGGGAAAGAAAGAACAGAGAGAGTAAGAAAGAACAGAGAGAGTAAGAAAGAACAGAGAGAGTAAGAAAGAACAGATAAAGAAAAAGATTAGAGAGAGAAAGAGGGGAAAGAAAAAAGAGAGCAAGAGAAAGAACAGAGAAAAAGAGAAAGAAAGAGGGGAAAGAAAGAACAGAGAGAAAGAAAGAAAAAGAGAGAAATGGGAAAGAAAGAAAGAACAGAGAGAGAAAAAGAGGGGAAGAAAGAAGGAAAAAGAAAGAAAGAGAAAGAAAAAGAGTGGACAGAAAAAAAGAACAGAGGGAGAGAGAGAAAAAAGAAAGGGGAAAGAAAGAACAGAGAGGGAGAGAGAAAGAAAGAGGGGAAGAAATAAAGAAAGAACAGAGAGGAAGAAAGAAATAACAGAGAGAGAAAGAAAGAATGGACAGAAAAAAAAAACAGAAAGAGAAAAAAAAGAAAGAGGGGAAAGAAAGAACAGAGAGGGAGAGACAAAGAAAGAGGGGAAAGAAATAAAGAACAGAAAGAGAAAGAAGGAAATAAAGAGGGGAAAGAAAGAAAGAACAGAGAGAAAGAAAGAAAGAGGGGAAAGAAAGAAAGAACAGAGAGAAAGAAAGATGGGAAAGAAAGAACAGAGAGAGAAAGAGAAACAAAGAACAGAGAGAGAGAAAGAAAGAACAGAGAAAGAAAGAGGGGAAAGAAAGAGAACAGCGAGAGAAAGAAAGAACAGAGAGAGAAAGGAAGAACAGAGAGAGAAAGAAAGAAAGATTAGAGAGAGAAAGAACAGAGCGAAAGAAAGAACACAGAGAGAGTGAAAGAAAGATAAAGATACTATAGCAGCCCGGCTCTCATTGTAATGCCCACCTGAGCCTCCTGCTGCAGGACATATCATGATCTGCTCACATTGCCGGCATCCCCGATTCCAAGGCGATCCCGCTGTTTGCGCTGTCGGAGGAAGACACGGTGATAGATCTGAAGCATTCCCTGAAGTGCCTCCATGGTTCCGTCAAAATCTCCTCCCGAAATTGCCTAATTTCCAGTCATCTTCTAGCATGTCACTTCCGGTGGAACGTCACGTGCGAATTTTAAAGTGCTCCTCGGGGCTCCACCGTGTACTCCCGTGTCTGCAGGAAAAGTAAGCTCCCGGCCGGGACAGTGGGGCAGACTCTCAAAATCGGGACTATCCTGCTGCATCTGGGACGGTTGGGAGGTATGAATACTCCCCACCATACACCATGTACATGCATGGCTCTGCACACCTCATACACACACGGTTCTGCTTTGTATGCCTCGTACACACACGGCTCCGCTCCATACACCTCGCACACACAAGGCTCCACTCAGTACACACATGGCTCCACTCCGTAGACCTTGTACACATGCGGCTCTTCTCCGTACACCTTGTACACATGCGGTTCTGCTCCGTACACCCCGCACACACATGGCTCTGCTCTGCTCCTTAAATACACGGCTCAGCTCCATACACACAGGGCTCCATTCTGTACACCTTGTACACAAACGGCTCCGCTCCATACACCTCGTACACACATGGCTCCGCTCCGTACACCTCGTACACATCTCCGCTCCATACACCTCATACACATGTGGCTCCGCTCTGTACACCTCGTACACACGTGGCTCCACTCCGTACACCTCGTACACACACATCTCAGCTCCGTACACCTCGTACACACTTCTCTGCGCCGTACACCTTGTACACAACATGGCTCTGCTCCGCATACCCCGTACACATGCAGCTCCGCTCCGTACACCTTGTTCACACACGGCTCCGCTCCGTACACCTCGTACACACGTGGCTCCGCTCCATACACCTCGTACATACACATCTCCGCTCCGTAAACATTGTACACACGCGGCTCTGCTACATCCACCCTGTAAACCCCTCCTGACCCCACACATAAACTTCTCCCATCCAGCACTATGACAACCAGCACAGCAGAGTCCTGCATACATCGAGGCTTCTGATCATGTGACCCCTGACTCCTCCCCTCCTGTGACCTCATCACAGGTCCTGGGCGCACAGAAGAGAACAGCCTAGCGACGTCATCGCAGGCTGAGGGGCTGCGGTGGGTCTCTGGGAGGGCGAGGATGGGGTCAGTTCAAGGGGGGCATGCAGCTTATCAGTGTAGTGCGGGAAGAATAAGCTCCCTCCCTGGACAGCGGGACAGGCAGTCCAAAACGGGACTGTTCCGCCGGATCCGGGACGGTTGGGAGCTATGTAGAACATTCTTTTCTCTAAGTTGCTTCTTAATTTCCATGAACTGTGCCTGCTGTTTCTGGAGTTCCATAAAGAAATCCAGAAAAATTGAAATCGCAGCATTATTAAACTTAATGGGGCTTTTTTTGCTGTGCCAGACGTAAAATAGTATCACTGTCTTTGCAATTGAGGAGGCGTGCCAGGAAAAGTCTAGGTGGAGCACCCGGTGTAGAGGTTTTGTACGGACCCTATGAGCCCTTTCCACAGAGAACGTAGGGGAGAATTCATCCCCCAGAGAAGCTTTAAGCCAGCCTTTTAAAAATTGCTCTGGTAGCTGGCCCCCTGAACATTCCAGCAGACCAATGATTCGGATGTTATTCCGACGTAGTCTATTTTCTAGATCATCCGCTTTTTGTTTCCAAGCATTTATAGATCCAGCCACTTTTGTCAACTTAGCCTCCATAGGTGCAATAG
This sequence comes from Dendrobates tinctorius, assembly GCF_039654945.1. Classification (NCBI taxonomy): domain Eukaryota; kingdom Metazoa; phylum Chordata; class Amphibia; order Anura; family Dendrobatidae; genus Dendrobates; species Dendrobates tinctorius. Next base: position 7,233,042 of record NW_027361754.1, read on the forward strand.
TATCTTCTATATGGGACACTCTTGTTTCAACGTCTGCAATGCGCCCCTTCATGGCCTGCATATCCTGCCAAAGACGCCCCACCGCAGTGTGCACATCCTCTATTTTTCCAGTCAGGGATGTTCTGGTTAAGGATATGGCCTGCATTAACTGTTCAGACACCTGTCTGAGAGTCAATTCTTCCTGCTCACTCCCCTCCTCACTGTCAGAGGCAGTTTTTGTGTTGATCTGCAATCTTAGCCTGTGAGGAATTGTGTCTGAGGGACTGTGCATTATCAGATGGATCAGTTCTGGCAAACTCCTTTAATTTGTCGGCTACTCCTGATCCCCTTGAACGATTCATGGTTTACAACAATGTGGTACAGCAGGATGACTGAACTTATATTTATGGGGATTTCTCATTCCCAGTCACGAACACAGCAGGGCTATCATACAATATACTAGATGGTGGCCCGATTCTAACGCATCGGGTATTCTAGAATATGTATGTAGTTTCTTTATGAAGATTTAATAATAATGCAATAATGCACCCCCCAATCCTGGTATGCATCGTCCTCTCACCCCCAATCCTGATATGCATGCTACCCCTCACCCCCCAATCTGGGTATGCATGGTCCTCTCACCCCCCCTTTGCTGGTATGCATGGTCCCCTCACCCCCCTTTCCTGGTAGGCATGATCCCCCTCACCCCCCTTTCCTGGTATGCATGGTGACCTTCACCTCCCCTTTCCTGCAATGCATGGTGCCCTCACCCCCCTTATCCTGGTATGCATGGTCCCCCTCACCCCCCTTTCCTGATATGCATGGTCACCCTCACCCCCTCTTTCCTGGAATGCATGGTCCCCTCACCCCCTTATCCTGGTATGCATGGTCCCCCTCACCCCCCTTTCCTGGTATGCATGGTCCTCCATTGGCGCTTGTAGAGGTCTTTAGTGTCAAATCCTCCTGGAGGGGCACTGTATAGTCCTGTTTTCTGGGTGAGGAGAGTAGCTGGAGCCTTTGTATAGAGTGTAGACACCTGAGGGCGGATTTCAGCACCTGAGTCCTCTCTCACAAGTTCAAAGGTGTCTGGACAACGTTCCTCAGTGTACAATAGTTCTGGTCCTGAGAGCCATGTTGTGCTCTCTAGTCGACTTGCGTCAACTGCTCTAGTTGCATGGTCTGCAGGGTTTTGGTCCGTGGGAACATAATGCCACTGTTTTGGATGAACTGATCTCCTAATTCGTAGCACTCTGTTGTTGACATAAACGTAGAATCGCCTGGTTTCATTGTGGATGTATTCCAGGACTCCTTTGCTGTCTGAGTAGAACTTTGCTTGTGTGAGGTCGATATCCATCTCGGATGTGATGAACTCTGCTAACTCGACGGCTAGGACTGCAGCACAATGTTCTAACCTTGGTACAGTGTGCTCTGGTTGTGGAGCAAGTTTGGCTTTCCCCATGATGAATCCAATGTGGCTTTGACATTTGGAGTCCACAGTTTTGAGATAAGCAACAGCAGCAATTGCTTTGACAGAAGCATCTGCAAATACAAACAGTCTTTGGCTCTGTATCTCTGTAGACGGCACAGGGGTGTATGGCCTTGGCACATTTAGGTTGGAGAGAGCTGCTAATGAGTTCTTCCATGCTTCCCACAGGATTCTCTCGTCAGGTGGCAGAGGTGCATCCTAGTCAGAAGACTCCTTGGTTAAGTCTCTTAGTATGGCTTTGCCTTGTATAGTAACAGGAGCTGCAAAATCTAAGGGATCGTACAGGCTGTTGATGGTAGACAGGACACCTCTGCGTGTGAAAAGCTTTTCTTCCTGGCTGACCTGAAAGGTAAAAGTGTCTAACTGTAGATTCCAGAGAAGCCCGAGGCTGCGTTGCATTGGTTTGGGGTCTGACCCCTGGTCCAGGTCTCTGAGACTGTTACACAAGTCTTGTGAAGGGAATGCTTTCATGAGTTCTTTAAATAAGAAGGAAAGAAATCCGGCTTTCAGGATCGCGCTGTTCCAGTCCAAAGTTCACAAGGAGTTAATCCAAGGACCAAGCAGTGATTAAAACTTCCTTTTTATTCCATAAACTCTACGCGTTTCGTGTACACACTGTACACTTCCTCAGGAGCAAAAGTTACACTGGCATCACATTCCATTCTCCTTATATACTAGCCTCCCCAGGAAGTGAGGTAGATGCTCATTGCACTCAAAAAATTCACACATAGCAATCAACATAATATAAAATCACAAAAATCACTAAAATTCATCTATAAAAAACACACTTCTATGGAAACACACAAATGTAAAACTTCACATTAGAAAAAATGTAAAACATTATAATAAAATTATGATTATACTCAATAAAAATCTAAATTTCTTAGTGCATCATATCAATTAACAGAACACCATTCACAAATCTCTTATAAAACCGCACTTATATGTTCCTTTCAGTATTAACCCTTCATTCAACATATTATACTTTTACTTTCCTTATATTTCAGGCAGATGTTCATTTACTAATTAACGTATGTACTCCTATGCGGATTAGAACCTGCACAGCAGACCCATGCTCTGCACTCAAGAAACTATTCTGTTCTCTCAGCCAAAGGCTCCACATCTCCAGAGCTGTCAGTACATTTCAAGGCACCAGCCAACTATTCCAATCATAATAAAATACCGCCGATTGTATCTCTTTATATGTTAGCGATATGATCATTCCCTTGCTGTAATGTTATAGCATGGACATCACACAATTATCAGATGCCAATACTACTCCAATCCTTAGCAGACAAATATGCAGAGCACCAAAATTATTTAAAAATGTCAGATATTTCATTTAAACCGTATGGTTGCAGAGTCTGCAACCTATGAATCCAGTAAATTTCCTTGAAATGATAGTTTCTCCTTAAACTTTTTAACTAATTTTACTAAACAAAATCAAAAAATTAGGAACATTTTACAGGATCATTGGTTTGTTCTTCTTAATGATCCAGTGTTGGGGAGTATGCTACCGAATAAACCAGGACTAACCTTTAAAAGATCCTCTACTCTTAGAAATATACTGGCCCCCAGTCGCCTGAAAAAAGAAAAAATTAGGGATGAACAATGCAAAAAACCAGGAGTCTTTAAATGCAATACCGCTCGGTGTCTGTGTTGTGGCATGATTATGCATAATATGACCACGTTCAGTTCAATTCAGAATAATAAGGTGTTTGATATAAAGTTTTCCCTGAATTTTAAAAGTAGTTTTGTGATATATCTGATAGTATGCGAATGTGGTTTGCAGTATGTGGGTAAAACCACACAAGAACTACATAACCGCATGAATTCGCACAGACACAATATAATTGAAGGTTTTATGTTCCATGGAGTATCAAAACATTGCACTATAAGACATGGGAAGAAACCATGTATTAAAGTGGCCCCAATTGATTATGCTTCAGAAGACACTGTGAACAGGAGTGTCATTCTGAGAAGAAAGGAAATTTACTGGATTCATAAGTTGCAGACTCTGCAACCATACGGTTTAAATGAAATATCTGACATTTTTAAATAATTTTGGTGCTCTGCATATTTGTCTGCTAAGGATTGGAGTAGTATTGGCATCTGATAATTGTGTGATGTCCATACTATAACATTACAGCAAGGGAATGATCATATCGCTAACATATAAAGAGATACAATCGGCGGTATTTTATTATGATTGGAATAGTTGGCTGGTGCCTTGAAAAGGTACTGACAGCTCTGGAGATGTGGAGCCTTTGGCTGAGAGAACAGAAAAGTTTCTTGAGTGCAGAGGATGGGTCTGCTGTGCAGGTTCTAATCCGCATGGGAGTACATACATTAATTAGTATATGATCATCTGCCAGAAATATAAGGAAAGTAAAAGTATAATATGTTGAATGAAGGGTTAATACTGAAAGGCAAAATATAAGTGCGGTTTTATAAGAGATTTGTGAATCGTGTTCTGTTAATTGATATGATGCACTAAGAAATTTAGATTTTTGAGTATAATCATAATTTTATTATAATGTTTTACATTTTTTCTAATGTGAAGTTTTACATTTGTGTGTTTCCATAGAAGTGTGTTTTTTATAGATGAATTTTAGTGATTTTTGTGATTTTATATTATGTTGATTGTTATGTGTGAATTTTTTGAGTGCAATGAGCATCTACCTCACTTCCTGGGGAAGCTAGTATATAAGGAGAATGGAATGTGATGCCAGTGTAACTTTTGCTCCTGAGGAAGTGTACAGTGTGTACACGAAACGCGTAGAGTTTATGGAATAAAAAGGAAGTTATAATCACTGCTTGGTCCTTGGATTAACTCCTTGTGAACTTTGGACTGGAACAGCGCGATCCTGAAAGCCGGATTTCTTTCCTTCTTATTTATGCAATTCTAGTGACCAGCTGATTGCTGCAGTTCATCGGATCCTACCCATTTGTGCTTATGGTTGTTGTGTTTCACACAACTGAACCAGGTGAGTGGATCCATATCTGTGAAACGTTTATATCACTGGATAAGACCCTATTGTGCGCTTCTGTCTCCCCCTTTTTTCATGAGTTCTTGGCTGTTTGAGGCTATTTTGTGAAGCCTGAGGTTAGAGCAAGCAAGCATCTCTTGGGCTCTCCTAAGAAGACTGATGGCAGTCTCATTTGAATGCATGGCTTTCAGACAGTCATCAACATAAAAGTCCTTTTCTATGAATTGTCTAACATCAGTGTAGTGCGGGAAGAATAAGCTCCCTCCCAGGACAGCGGGACAGGCAGTCAAAAACGGGACTGTTCCGCCGGATCCGGGACGGTTGGGAGCTATGTAGAACATTCTTTTCTCTAAGTTGCTTCTTAATTTCCATGAACTGTGCCTGCTGTTTCTGGAGTTCCATAAAGTTCCATAGTTCTGCATGGCAGTTCTAAAAAATATTTGACATGAAGGAGAAAAAGTGATCTCTCATCTCTGGTTTCCTTTGTAGATTATATTCGTGAAAAGAGAAACGTTTTAATGCTTGATTTCTGTTGTTCGGTAGACGGGGTCCGTGGGTTCTGAAGGGAAGAGGTGCGACCCAGCTGTTGGTCTCTTTTTTTACAAGTCCCTTCTCCATTACCTCAAAGAACAACTTGTCCACTACAGACATTGCTACTTGGTTGTCTTGCTAAGTTCTCTGGAAGACTGTGCACCCCAACTGATCCTCATAGCTTCCTGACACCATACTGCTGTCATGAGTAAAGTCTATAAAATGATTAGGTAGTTGGATGCTGTGTGGTAGCTCCTTGACATGGAACTCGTTGTTGCAAGGTTGAAACAGAGATGGGCGTCCTTTCTCCAATGTGTTTGTTAGCATACTTGTCACAGAAGATGGGGCGTGCATATGTCCCAAGCATACGTTTCCTATTATGACCCATCCTAGGTCTAGCTTTTGGGCATAGTGAGTAGAGTTGAGCGACTTTTGGTTTTTTAGGGTCGCATTTCGTTTCGTGAAACCCAACTTTTCCAAAAGTCGGGTCGAGCAAGATCGTCCGATTATAGGGAAAAGTCGGGGTCGTCCCGAAACACGAAACCCAATGTAAGTCGATGGGGAATAAAAGTCGGCAGTGAGAGGAGGACAGGAAACACACCAACAGTGCCCATTTGAATGCCAAAAGCATCAATTCTTCTTACTTAAGCTTGTCAACCTTAATTAACTTCATAATATAAGTTACACACTGAAAAATGGGTGTTATTTGGCTAAAGTTGTGGGGGGGGAGGGCTGGCTGCAGGTTTTCATGTGCCCTGGGCGAAAGAGCGCCCCTTTAACACATACCACAACTCATCATGCTCCGATACGGCAGATAAATAGCGGTATAGTACAATGAAAAATACCTCACTTTTTACATCTCATGACGAGGCCCATCTATTTCTCCATACAGAATCATTGGTCCCATATAATGTTTGAAACAGTATATGATGAGCTCCACATAATGCTACAGTATATGTTGGTCCCCATGGATGAAGCTCCACTGTCTTATGGGCCCAAATAATGCTCCAAACATAATGGGCCCCATTTCTAATGCTCTAGTGTATAATGGGCCCTGTAAATGCTGCTCCAGTGTCTGATGTCCACCTTTGGAATGTTCCAGTGTATGGTGGGCCCCATCTATCATTCTCCAGAGTATAGTGCTCCCCAAAAATTGCTGTCCCAACATTGAAAACAATCAAATAAGTCTCCTCGCTAGGGAATCCCTGTACTTGTCTGGACAGGTGCTGTAGCTTGCTTAAAAGCTCGCCAGCCGTTCTCACGCCCAGTATGGAATGCACGTGATTGCACAAAGGTTAGAAAGGGTACCGTATCCCTGGATAACATGTATGGATAGCGTACACATTCAAAATATATGTCTATACAGCATGAGGCAGGCTCAGACGGTGTTAGGCCCAGTATGGATTGCACGTCACTGCACAAAGGTTAGAAAGGGTACCGTATCCCCGGATAACATGTATGGATAGCGTACACATTCAAAATATATGTCTATACAGCATGAGGCAGGCTCAGACGGTGTTAGGCCCAGTATGGATTGCACGTCATTGCACAAAGGTTAGAAAGGGTACCGTATCCCTGGATAACATGTATGGATAGCGTACACATTCAAAATATATGTCTATATAGCATGAGGCAGGCTCAGACGGTGTTAGGCCCAGTATGGATTGCACGTCATTGCACAAAGGTTAGAAAGGGTACCGTATCCCTGGATAACATGTATGGATAGCGTACACATTCAAAATATATGTCTATACAGCATGAGGCAGGCTCAGACGGTGTTAGGCCCAGTATGGATTGCACGTCATTGCACAAAGGTTAGAAAGGGTACCGTATCCCCGGATAACATGTATGGATAGCGTACACATTCAAAATATATGTCTATACAGCATGAGGCAGGCTCAGACGGTGTTAGGCCCAGTATGGATTGCACGTCATTGCACAAAGGTTAGAAAGGGTACCGTATCCCCGGATAACATGTATGGATAGCGTACACATTCAAAATATATGTCTATACAGCATGAGGCAGGCTCAGACGGTGTTAGGCCCAGTATGGATTGCACGTCATTGCACAAAGGTTAGAAAGGGTACCGTATCCCCGGATAACATGTATGGATAGCGTACACATTCAAAATATATGTCTATACAGCATGAGGCAGGCTCAGACGGTGTTAGGCCCAGTATGGATTGCACGTCATTGCACAAAGGTTAGAAAGGGTACCGTATCCCCGGATAACATGTATGGATAGCGTACACATTCAAAATATATGTCTATACAGCATGAGGCAGGCTCAGACGGTGTTAGGCCCAGTATGGATTGCACGTCATTGCACAAAGGTTAGAAAGGGTACCGTATCCCCGGATAACATGTATGGATAGCGTACACATTCAAAATATATGTCTATACAGCATGAGGCAGGCTCAGACGGTGTTAGGCCCAGTATGGAATGCACGTCATTGCACAAAGGTTAGAAAGGGTACCGTATCCCCGGATAACATGTATGGATAGCGTACACATTCAAAATATATGTCTATACAGCATGAGGCAGGCTCAGACGGTGTTAGGCCCAGTATGGATTGCACGTCATTGCACAAAGGTTAGAAAGGGTACCGTATCCCCGGATAACATGTATGGATAGCGTACACATTCAAAATATATGTCTATACAGCATGAGGCAGGCTCAGACGGTGTTAGGCCCAGTATGGATTGCACGTCATTGCACAAAGGTTAGAAAGGGTACCGTATCCCCGGATAACATGTATGGATAGCGTACACATTCAAAATATATGTCTATACAGCATGAGGCAGGCTCAGACGGTGTTAGGCCCAGTATGGATTGCACGTCATTGCACAAAGGTTAGAAAGGGTACCGTATCCCCGGATAACATGTATGGATAGCGTACACATTCAAAATATATGTCTATACAGCATGAGGCAGGCTCAGACGGTGTTAGGCCCAGTATGGATTGCACGTCATTGCACAAAGGTTAGAAAGGGTACCGTATCCCTGGATAACATGTATGGATAGCGTACACATTCAAAATATATGTCTATACAGCATGAGGCAGGCTCAGACGGTGTTAGGCCCAGTATGGATTGCACGTCATTGCACAAAGGTTAGAAAGGGTACCGTATCCCCGGATAACATGTATGGATAGCGTACACATTCAAAATATATGTCTATACAGCATGAGGCAGGCTCAGACGGTGTTAGGCCCAGTATGGATTGCACGTCATTGCACAAAGGTTAGAAAGGGTACCGTATCCCTGGATAACATGTATGGATAGCGTACACATTCAAAATATATGTCTCAGGAGGCAGGCTCAGACGGTGTCAGGCACAGTATGGATTTGACGGCCCAGATTACACAGCAGAGGAGCAGGGAGAGGTAAAGATTGCAAATGCTGGGGCCCTGCCCAAGCAAGGGGGGCCCACTCTTGGGCGTCGGTACTGGCACTGGGCCCCTCATAGTACAGCGGTGTGTCTGACGGCGGGTGTGCACCACCACCGTCAGAGACACTTGATTGCACTATGAGGGACCCTGTGCCAGTGCCCGCGCCCAAGAGTCGGCCTACCCACCTGTCCAGGGCAACGGCACTCGCACGGTGTCGTGCGCTAGGTGGTTACCCCGGCCATGGGGGGGAGGCAGCACAGTTAGGGAGTTTTAGAAAGTGGCATATGTTGATGTTGGACATTCAGCTGATGCAAAAGGCGAAATAGGTGAAGTACCAGGAAGAGGTGGACCAAAGCAAGCCATTTTTCTGTCACCCTATGTGTCATCAGGGGAAGGTGGGACAAAATCCTTGGAAACCCATGCGTGGTTCATTTTAATGAAGGTTAGATCATCCACATTTTGGGTTGACAGACGGGTCCTTTTTTCTGTCAGGATTGATCCAGCTGCACTGAAGACTCTTTCCGATAGCACACTTGCAGCTGGGCAAGCGAGCTCCTGTAAGGCATATTGGGCCAATTCAGGCCAGGTGTCCAGTTTAGCGGCCCAATAGTCAAAGGGGAATGACCTGTGTGGGAGAACTTCGATATGGGAGGAAAAGTAGTTTGTAACCATAGTTGACAACTGCTGTCTCCTGTCACTTTCCATCGATGCAGTATTACCAGTTGTGTGAGCGGTATTTGAAAAATCAGTCCACAACATTGTCATGAAACCCCTGTCTCCAACGCCACTTCTGCTGTGTGCACCACGAACACCTCTGCCAAGCTGCCCCCGGCCCGTACGGCTCGTGTGAGAACCATCACCGCTGCTGTGTGCTGGGAATGCCTCAAGCAACCGATTTACCGGAGTTGCTTGTTTATTAGCCAATATTAGGTCAAGGTTCTCCTGTGGCATGATGTTTTGTAATTTGCCTTTATAGCGTGGATCCAGGATGCTGGCCAACCAGTAGTCGTCATCGTTCATCATTTTGGCAATGCGGGGGTCCCTTTTTAGGATCCGCAAGGCATAATCTGACATGTGGGCCAATGTTCCCGGTGTCAATGATGCACTGCGAGTGCTGGGTGGAGGAGCACTTTCTGGCAAATCCACATCCCTCCAGTCACGCACAAACCCTGTACCAGACCTTGCCACGCCAACATTTTCACTTGCCCCACGAGATGCATCCTCCTCCCCTAAGTAATCATCCCCATCATCCTCCTCCTCCTCCTCCTCTTCTTCCTCCACCTCGTCCAGGAGAGGTCCCTGAGCAGACAATGGCTGAATGTCATCAAGGATTCCCTCGTCCTCTTCCTCCTCATCAACATTGGCTGCAGACGCCTGCTCCTTAAGGTGCGTCAAAGTTTGCATGAGCAGACGCATAAGTGGGATGCTCATGCTTAGGATGGCGTCGTCTGCGCTTACCAGCCGTGTGCATTCCTCAAAACACTGAAGGACTTTACAAAGGTCTTTCAGCTTCGACCACTGCACGCCTGTCAACTCCATGTCTGCTCTCAAAGTGCCTGGCCGTGTATCCTCCCACAAATGCATTATGGCCTGCCTCTGCTCGCACAGCCGCTCCACCATGTGCAGGGTGGAGTTCCACCTTGTTGCAATGTCGATAATGAGGCGGTGGTTGGGAAGGTGGAGCAATCGCTGCAGCTTCTGCATACGAACGGAGTGTACAGACGACCGGCGGATGTGCGCGCACAGTCTTCGCACCTTCTGGAGCAGGGCTGTTAACTCCGGATAATTTTTGAGGAAGCACTGCACCACCAGGTTCAAGGTGTGAGCCAAGCAAGGTATGTGGCTGAGTTTTGAAAGGGCTATGGCTGCCACAAAATTACGGCCGTTATCACTAACTACCTTGCCTGCCTCAAGATGTACACTGCCCAGCCATGACTCAGTTTGTCGCTTCAAGTACTCGGCCAGCACCTCGGCGGTGTGTCTGTCGCCCAAACACATCATCTGCAACACAGCCTGCTGACGCTTTCCACTAGCTGCTCGATAGGGGGACACATCGTGTGCAACAGTGGCAGCTGCAGATGGAGTGCTCGTACGACTGTGCTCTGTGGACGAGCTTTCGCTTCTGGAGGAGGAGGAGGAGGAGGGTCGAACGCCTACAGCCAACTGTTTCCTATACCGTGGGCTAGGCAGCACTGTCCCACCACCGCTGTCCCCTGTGGACCCTGCATCCACCACATTAACCCAGTGCGCAGTGATGGACACGTAACGGCCCTGGCCATGCCGACTGGACCATGCATCAGTTGTGAGGTGCACCTTTCCGCTCACTGACTGCTTGAGTGCATGGACAATGCGGTCTTTCACATGATGGTGGAGGGCTGAGATGGCTTTTCGAGAGAAGAAGTGGCGACTGGGTAGGTCATAGCGTGGTACTGCATAGGCCATGAGTTCGCGGAAAGCTGTGCTTTCCACCAACCGAAAGGGCATCATCTCAAACGAGATTAGTTTGGCAATGTGGGCGTTCAAACCCAGTGTACGCGGATGAGAGACTGAGTACTTTCTTGACCTACTCATAGTGTCTGGGAGGGTGAGCTGGACTTGAGAGCTGCATATGGTGGAAGTAGCGGTGGACAGGGCGGACTGAGAGAGGGTTGATGATGGTGATGGAGTTGGTGTTCTTTCTGATGGCCTAGAATCAGTCTTTCGTTGATATAACAGTGGGATTCCCTGACTGCTGTGGCCTTGCAACGACACCTCAACATTTGCTGCTGTGCTAACTGGTGGGCTTACAGTGGGGGAAACAATGTAGCGTTGCTGACTACCTTCGTTGTAATCAGTTGCGCATGCGGCACTTGAGGTTTGGTGTTGTGTCCACGCTTGCAAGTGCATGCTGGTTAAATGTCTAAGCATGCAACTGGTATTCAAATTTTTCAGATTTTTCCCTCGGCTAAAGGTCTTTGCGCACTTCTTACAGATAACCTTGGCCTGATCATGAGGATTTTGTTCAAAAAAGTGCCACACTGCACTCTTCCTACTTTGGCAGACATTTTGCGGCCTAGCACGCTGTGATCTTTTGACCCTCTGGACAAGCTGTCCAGCAACTCTTTTGATGTTTGGAACCTGTCTTTGGAGTGCTCCGGGCCTGCCAGATAACAGCTGTTGCGATGTCGATGTCTGCTGTGGATGCTCCTCATCTGAGCTATTGGAAGCAGCACCCTCTTCCCCCAATGGATGCCAATCTGGGTCAACAACTGGGTCATCCATCACCTCCTCTTCTATGTCATGTGCACCTTTCTCTGTGTCACCGTGTATGGTGGTATAGTGTGCGGGAAGGGGCACCTGAGTCTCATCAGGGTCAAAATCTGGCTCTGTACACTGCGAGGACAATGTAGTGCTCTGAGTGAATGTACCAGCAGAATCATCCATCAGCGGCTGTGCATCAGTGCACTCCATGTCAGATTCATCTTGGCCTGGGTAATTCACCATTTGACTTGATAATCCAGGCATGGTATGTGAAAACAGCTCCATGGAGTAATCAGTAGTATGGCCTGCGTCATCCTTCAATCTTGGTTGGGGTGAAGGACACAAGGAAAGGTGTGGTTCATGAACATGAGCCTCCAATGACGACTCAGTGCTTTTACTTTTTACAACTGAAGAAGAGGAGGCGATAGAGCTGGAGGCTGAGTCAGCAATGTAAGACAAAACTTTTTCCTGATGCTCTGCCTTTAAAAGCGGTTTGCCAACTTCTAGAAAACTAAGCGTTCGAGGCCTTATGTAGCCAGACGATGACGCAGGGTCAGCACCTCCTGCATTCGGTCCTATTTTGCTCTTGCCACTACCATCAGATCCACCACCAACACCATCATTACCAGCTGCCAACCCCCGCCCAATTCCACGGCCTCTTCCACCAGCCTTCCTCATTTTTGGTAGAAATGTAGACAAAATCCAACAAACTATATAGTAATGTAAAACAAGGTACAAGGTGTCTATAGGACAGGGGAGATTTAGAATTTCTGCACACACTTGTGGACAGTGGACACTTTTGGATTGTGTGAGGCCCACTGATATCTGAGCGCTATGTGACACGCTCGATGGCACAGCTGCCTGTGACCAAAGTGACGAGAGGATAATGGAGATTTTGAATCTCTGCGTACACTTTTGGACACTGGACACTTGTGGATTGTGTGAGGCCCACTGATATCTGAGCGCTATGTGACACGCTCGATGGCACAGCTGCCTGTGACCAAAGTGACGAGAGGATAATGGAGATTTTGAATCTCTGCGTACACTTTTGGACACTGGACACTTGTAGATTGTGTGAGGCCCACTGATATCTGAGCGCTATGTGACACGCTCGATGGCACAGCTGCCTGTGACCAAAGTGACAAGAGGATAATGGAGATTTTGAATCTCTGCGTACACTTTTGGACACTGGACACTTGTAGATTGTGTGAGGCCCACTGATATCTGAGCGCTATGTGACACGCTCGATGGCACAGCTGCCTGTGACCAAAGTGACGAGAGGATAATGGAGATTTTGAATCTCTGCGTACACTTTTGGACACTGGACACTTGTGGATTGTGTGAGGCCCACTGATATCTGAGCGCTATGTGACACGCTCGATGGCACAGCTGCCTGTGACCAAAGTGACGAGAGGATAATGGAGATTTTGAATCTCTGCGTACACTTTTGGACACTGGACACTTGTGGATTGTGTGAGGCCCACTGATATCTGAGCGCTATGTGACACGCTCGATGGCACAGCTGCCTGTGACCAAAGTGACGAGAGGATAATGGAGATTTTGAATCTCTGCGTACACTTTTGGACACTGGACACTTGTGGATTGTGTGAGGCCCACTGATATCTGAGCGCTATGTGACACGCTCGATGGCACAGCTGCCTGTGACCAAAGTGACGAGAGGATAATGGAGATTTTGAATCTCTGCGTACACTTTTGGACACTGGACACTTGTGGATTGTGTGAGGCCCACTGATATCTAAGCGTTATGTGACACGCTCGATGGCACAGCTGCCTGTGACCAAAGTGACGAGAGGATAATGGAGATTTTGAATCTCTGCGTACACTTTTGGACACTGGACACTTGTGGATTGTGTGAGGCCCACTGATATCTGAGTGCTATGTGACACGCTCGATGGCACAGCTGCCTGTGACCAAAGTGACGAGAGGATAATGGAGATTTTGAATCTCTGCGTACACTTTTGGACACTGGACACTTGTAGATTGTGTGAGGCCCACTGATATCTGAGCGCTATGTGACACGCTCGATGGCACAGCTGCCTGTGACCAAAGTGACGAGAGGATAATGGAGATTTTGAATCTCTGCGTACACTTTTGGACACTGGACACTTGTAGATTGTGTGAGGCCCACTGATATCTGAGCGCTATGTGACACGCTCGATGGCACAGCTGCCTGTGACCAAAGTGACGAGAGGATAATGGAGATTTTGAATCTCTGCGTACACTTTTGGACACTGGACACTTGTGGATTGTGTGAGGCCCACTGATATCTGAGCGCTATGTGACACGCTCGATGGCACAGCTGCCTGTGACCAAAGTGACGAGAGGATAATGGAGATTTTGAATCTCTGCGTACACTTTTGGACACTGGACACTTGTGGATTGTGTGAGGCCCACTGATATCTGAGCGCTATGTGACACGCTCGATGGCACAGCTGCCTGTGACCAAAGTGACGAGAGGATAATGGAGATTTTGAATCTCTGCGTACACTTTTGGACACTGGACACTTGTGGATTGTGTGAGGCCCACTGATATCTGAGCGCTACGTGACACGCTCGATGGCACAGCTGCCTGTGACCAAAGTGACGAGAGGATAATGGAGATTTTGAATCTCTGCGTACACTTTTGGACACTGGACACTTGTGGATTGTGTGAGGCCCACTGATATCTGAGCGCTATGTGACACGCTCGATGGCACAGCTGCCTGTGACCAAAGTGACGAGAGGATAATGGAGATTTTGAATATCTGCGTACACTTTTGGACACTGGACACTTGTGGATTGTGTGAGGCCCACTGATATCTGAGCGCTATGTGACACGCTCGATGGCACAGCTGCCTGTGACCAAAGTGACGAGAGGATAATGGAGATTTTGAATCTCTGCGTACACTTTTGGACACTGGACACTTGTGGATTGTGTGAGGCCCACTGATATCTGAGCGCTATGTGACACGCTCGATGGCACAGCTGCCTGTGACCAAAGTGACGAGAGGATAATGGAGATTTTGAATCTCTGCGTACACTTTTGGACACTGGACACTTGTGGATTGTGTGAGGCCCACTGATATCTGAGCGCTATGTGACACGCTCGATGGCACAGCTGTGACAAAAGTGACTAGAGGATAAGAGAGATTGGATTGCTTTTAAAAAAGCAGTTTGCGGAGCAGTGGGTAAACAGCAATGCCAGCGTGTCAGGAAGCCTTAAAAGGCAGCCCAACAACCAACACCACTGATACACCACAATATAGCCTCCCCTTGCACTGCACACACAGTGACTTGTGTGTTGTGCAGGCCAAATCGCTAGCAGCAGAAGCAGTTTTTTTGTCTTCTTCCCTGCCTAACGCTCTCCCTACAGAATCAGCAGCAACCTCTCCCTATACTAAGATCGGCAGAAGTAAGATGGCGGTCGGCGTGCACGCCCTTTTATACCCCCTGTGACGCCCACCAAAGCAAGCCAATCACTTGCATGCCCTTCTGAAAGATGGTGGTGACCCGTGCCTAGGTCATCACGTTGCCCACAGTGTCCGTGGATCCTGATTGGCTGAAAAAGAGCGCAAAACAAACTTTTGAAACGCGACTTTGGCGCGTAAGTCGCCGACCTCGTGGCCGACCTCATCCTAGGGTCGGGTTTCGTTTCATGAAACCCGACTTTGCCAAAAGTCGGCGACTTTTGAATTTTTTCGACCCGTTTCGCTCAACTCTAATAGTGAGCATTGTGGAGTCCATTGATTTGACATCTCACTTTATGGACCTGTAGGATATCTCTTCCCAACAGCAGTATTATCTGAGCCTGATGGTCGAGTTCCGGTATAAGGTGTGCTATGCGTTTCAATTGAGCGTGATGGATTGCCACATCTGGCGTAGGTATTTCAGATCTGTTGTCTGGGATCTGATTACACTCAATGATTGTAGGTAGTGGTAGGCAGAATCGTCTGTCTAAGGACTCAATTTGGTAGTCAGTAGCTTTCCTACCTGCTGTTGTCACAGGACCTGCACATGTCTTTAATGAGTACAGGGTACTTGGCCCTTTGATGTTGAATAGGTCAAAGAATGTTGATCTAGCCAAGGATCGATTGCTTTGATCATCCAAGATAGCATACAGTCTTACAGCCTTGTCTCTATGACCCTTTGGGTACAATCTGATGAGGCATATTTTTGAACAGGACCTACTGTCTATTGTCCCTTTACAGACTTCAGTACATTGTGAAGTGATCTCTGGCGTAGCTGCATCAGTGTTCCTTTCCTCCCCGCCATGCTCATTGTCAAATGGTGTGTTTAGTGCACTGCATGGAGCTGGGCCAGGGTGTAGGGCAGTGCTATAATCAGTGGTGCCACACTCTTGCATTTTACACTGACCTTGCAATCCTTGGCGAGATGAGTTGTGGATGAGCAGCACTTGTAGCAGATACCATTCTCTTTCAGGAAGCTTCTGCGATCTGGCATACATTTTCCTCTGAAGGCTCTGCATTTCAGGAGAGCATGAGGCTTCTGATGGAGCGGGCACTGCTTGTCAGGGTCTTGTACCTTTGTCTATTGATTGAGAGCGGCCAGCAGACCTGTAATTGGAACTTGGAGAAGAAACACAAATTTGTGCACTGCCACAAATGTTCTGCGTGGATTTGCAGCCGGTGACGGTGCGGCATATGACATTGCAAAATCAAAGCTGGGATCATTTCTGGTTGTCGCTTGTTTGTGTATAAAGTCTACAAAAACGGAGAAGGGAGGGAATGGAACACTGTGTTTGTATTTGTATGTGGAACCATGTGTGAGCCACCTCTCCTGTAGAATGTAGGGCAACTTTTGGACTGTAGGGTTAACACCTTTGGCTGTGTCAAGGAATGCAAGTCCTTGTAGGTCACCTTCACATTTGGCAACTAGGACTTCCTTTAGCAGGCCACCTAGTTCTCTAAGTTTCTGGAGACCTTTGTTAGATATTTTAGGAAAGTCATCGATTCTTTCGAACAAGGCTCTCTCTATTACCTCTGCTGAGCCATAACACTCATCCAGCCTCTTCCAGATCTCTTTGAGGCCAATTTGAGGGCGGTTTATTTTAATGTCTCTGATCCTTACTGCGTGTTTGACTGATTCTTCTCCCAGGTATTTGACTAAGAGGTCTATCTCTTCCCTGTGTTGTAGCCCAAAGTCTCTAGTGACATTTTGGAATGAAGCTTTCCAAGCTCTGTAACCTTCAGGGTGGTCAGCGAATTTCATGAGTCCCTTGGCAACCAGATCACGTCGTGTGAAGAACTTAGCAAATTCTGTTGTGAACCGGTTGTCAGCAGAGTATACTGGTGATGGGTCACCCTGATAGTGATGTGAGGTGCGTTCATACCTGTTAGTATCCCAGGGTGGCGCCAGCCGGTGTCATATTGCTTCGGTCTGACGTGCGGTGTGTCAGCAAGGTGATTCACGTTGGTTACCTGGGGAGGGGCAAGGTAGTCATTAGCAGAATTGTTTTGCTCCACGTTTTCCTGGAGCTGAGCCTCATGATGACTCTCACTCGCTTCACTGGAAGTGTCGTGTTCTTGGTTATAGTTTTGATCAGGAAGTCCATTAACATATTGAGATGTGCATTGTGGCGACTCTTGCAGTGGCAACTTCAGACTTGACATACTGCTTCGGCTATGCAGCTCAGGGTTGTGCATGGCTTCTAGCGATTCTGCTTCAGCTAGGGCAGCAGCAGCTTCTCTTTTTACTGCTAGGCTCTCTAAGCCGGCATCCACGTGTGCCTTCTCTAACTGTGCCTTTCTCTCTTGGTCATCTAAGCGTGCTTAATCTAATTTAAGTTGCATCTCTTCTTCAGCATAGCTTGCTCGCATTTTGGCAGCTTCAGCATTTGCGCGGGCAATGGCGACCGCGCTGCTGACGGATATGGTCTTGAGGAGACGGAAGTAACAGATTTTGTTCTGTGCGTTTGGTGGGACATGGCGTCTTGTGGGAAATGCTTGTGGGTCGCCATCCCAGGGCTGTGGGGTACTCGGTACCGGGCCGGTGTCAGCGGGAGGTGTCACAGCAGCGGTGACCCGGTCCGTGGCCCTGGGCGCCCAAGTAATGGGGGAATGTAATGGTGGAATGTAGTTAGATGGATAGTTCGTGACACCACCTGTGGTGCTCGGCGAGGGATGTGTTAAGCCGACGCTACATGGAGATCCGCTGGGACTGATGGTAGGGCGCAGCAGAGATGTAAAAGCTCCCCACAGGTGAAGCTGTAGTCCCAGGGCAGTGTAGATGTGATTGGCACGGGGATGTAGCAGTGCCGGAAAGGTAGGAAGCAGACAAGACACAGCGGGGTGCAATTTCTGTACCTTTACTTGATAACTACAGTCCAGGTTCCTGATTACAGATGGTACCGGAGCAGGCTGGCCTGGAAGCAGCTCAGGACTCTCTCTCAGCAGAAGGGCTGTGCAGTCTCCTTCCTAGCGCTTATTTGAATGAAGTACTCCTAGTACTGAGTTACACTGAAGTTCCTCTCAATTCTCTTCTACTCTCACTCCTTGTATGGCAGACAGCTGTAGCCGCTATTCCTTTCCTGGCTCATTGCGTGCTGTTGTGCCTCTGAGTCTTAGATGGGGTAGGGCATTTACAGCCTCCTACTCCTCTGGTATCTGCTGTAGGACCATCAGTGTCCATACAGCCGTGGAGACCAGGCTCCAGATCATGCGCTCTCACTGTGAGGGAGCTCTCTTTCCTCAGCTCAACCTCCAGCTTCTCTCTACACGTCTGCACACTTCACCCTCCGCAGACTAACTAACCCCTCCTTCCTCTTGGCCCTCAGAGAGCACTCCTCCCCTTAATTTTGATTCAGAGTTCCCCCTGCTGGCCTGGAGTGGAACTGTGTTGTATGCATAGGTAAACTGCGAGAGAGACCATTCACTGATTCCAAGCCTGGCATTACCCTCCCCTGGAGGAAGGCAAAGCCAGTGTGGCGACCTTACTCCTGGGGGCGCCACGTTCCCCCCTAGTGAAAGTGAGCACTCCTGGGCTGAACAAAACATGAAAAACATATATACAGTTAGACAATAATAATTGTACAAGATTAAAAAAATGAAAAAGTTACAAAAACCAAGCGCTTCAAAAATGGTCCTATGATGATAAGTCCAAGCATCAATATCCATGGTTCATTCCTGGGCAAAAGGTGAAATATTTACAAAGAAACTTTTTGACCACACAAGTCCTGTGGTACTGTGTCCATAAATAAGGGAAAATCTTACAGGTTACCTGTAGGCACAAAACTTGAAAACAGTTACATATTTACAAACAATTTCAACATTCACTTTTGCTTTGCTATATACGATATCTGATGGGTGGTATACCTTGTGTGGTACGGGTAGACCTGCTTAACTCTAGTGTGGGTAAACTGAGTAGTATTCTCCTATGGACTATTAGACTCACCCTGGGCACAACAGGTTCACCACTGGCAGGGCGAGGGTCCTCTGGCTCCACTGCTGGTGTGGCATCTGCTGCCTGGTTTTCCTGATCTTCAGGATTTTCTTGAGTCACGTTTCCCTGTGCTACCACTTGGGGAAATATCAACACTGGTACCACAATAGCATCATTCACTTTAGTCCAATTCGCAGGAAATTCTCCAAGTATTGTGCTGACCTTCTCTTCTTCCTCTATGGGTTGGATGTTATCTGGTTCTTCTTTTCTTTCTTTTAACTGGTCAGGACATAACTTCAAATGATCCCTCGATACCGTTGCTGAGGTCTCTCCTCCATCTTTACTAACAAGGCATACCTTGGTATTATCAAAATTTGAGGGCAGAATGGTATAAGGTTCAGTTTCCCATTGATCATCCAATTTGTGCAATCTTCTTTTCCTTTTTAAGACTTGTTCTCCCGGCGACAGAGGAACGGCAGGTGCATTTTGATTGTAAAGCTTCTCCTGCTTTTGTCTTGCCTGGGCCAAACTCTTTTCCACACACTCTTGTACTCTTCTGTACTGTTGCTGCCTCGCTGTGTCCCAGTCAGCATCTGGTGACGTCACTTCAGGTGTCAGGACTCCCATGTCCAAATCAACAGGCAGTTTACCAGGTCTTGCTCTCATTAAGTAGGCTGGGGTACAGTTAGTGGAATTCACTGGAATATGGTTGTAGAGGTCCACCAGATCTGGCAACTTCTCTGGCCACAGATTTCTCTCCTCCAAGGGCAAAGTCTTCAGGAGGTCAATCACTACCTGGTTCATCTTCTCACACATGCCATTGGTCTGGGGGTGGTACGGTGTTGTCCGGATCTTCGTACAACCATACAAGCTACAGAATTCCTGGAACACTTCTGCCTCAAAAGCTGGACCTTGATCAGTGAGCACTCTCAGAATAGCCATGTGGCCTACAAAAATGTTGTTGGAATGCTCTGGCTGCTGTCCTGGCAGTTAGATCTTTGACAGGCACAACCACCAGGAATCTTGAGTAGTGGTCCACAATGGTAAGAGCGTAGATGTAGCCTGACCGGCTTGGAACCAGCTTCACATGGTCCAGGGCTACCAACTCAAGTGGCTGTTTGGTGATGATTGGCTGCAGAGGAGCTCTCTGGCTGTCTCGATCCTTTCTGCGCAGGTTACACTGTCCACACTCCCGGCACCACCTCTCAATGGCTTTCCTCATACCAGCCCAGTACAACCTCTCCCGGAGCAATACTCCCAACTTCTTCCATCCGAAGTGTCCAGCTCCATTGTGGTATGCTTCCAGGACCATTGATGCCTCTCTCTTCAGGACTACCACCTGCCAAGCCAGCTCATGAGTGCGGGCATTGATACTCCTCCGACACAGTTTTCCTTCATAGGCGAACAGCCGGCCTCTCTCCTTCCACACTGCTGGGTTTCTTCAGGAGCAATCGACTCTGGGCGTGAGTCAGCTTGTGACAGTAGCTCCTTCACCAGGCGGACTGCAGGGTCACTATCTTGCGTTTCTGCCCAGTCAAGATGGGGCAATGGATTCAGGGTGACCTCCTTCAAGCCAGACCGTCAGTTTCTCACTCCTTGAGCACGTTGGGCCGCAAGTGGCCGGTGGAAGGGAGGCAACTCTATTTTCTCAAGAGCCTCAGGGTCTTCTCCTGCATCTGGCAGATTAGGCATCCTGGACAGCGCGTCAGCATTGGCATTCTTGTGCCCTGCTCGGTACTTGATAGTAAACTCATAGTTAGACAGCCGAGCCATCCATCGCTGCTCCAGTGCGCCTAGTTTTGCAGTGTCCAAGTGGGTCAACGGATTGTTGTCCGTGAAGATAGTAAACTTGGTGGAGGCTAGGTAATGTTTGAACCTTTCGGTGACAGCCCAGACTATGGCAAGGAACTCCAGCTTGAAAGAACTGTAGTTGTCAGGGTTCCTTTCAGTGGGACGCAGCTTCCTGCTGGCGTAGGAGATCACTCTTTCTTTTCCATTCTGTACCTGCGACAGTACTGCTCCTAGCCCCACATTGCTAGCATCAGTATACAGCACAAAGGGTTTGTCATAATCTGGGTAGGCCAGAACTTCGTCACCTGTGAGAGCCATCTTCAACCGAGTGAAAGATCTCTCCAACTCTTCAGTCCATTCAAAGGTGGAACTTTTCTGTTTGGTCTTTTTGGACTGCCCCACCAGGAGATTTTGCATAGGGGTGGCTATTTCAGTAAAGCCTTTGATGAATCTTCGGTAGTAGCCCACCAGTCCAAGGAATTGGCATACTTCATGGAGGTTGCTGGGCTTCGGCCAGTCCCGGATGACTGTGACCTTGTCAGGATCTGGTGCCACACCTTCTGCACTCACCACATGTCCAAGGTACTGTACTTTGGGCTTCAGGAGGTGGCATTTGGAAGGCTTCACCTTCAGGCCAAAATTGGACAAAGCTTCAAACACTTCAGCCAGGTGTTCCAGATGATCTTCATAGGTTTTGGAGAAAACAATGACATCATCCAGGTACAACAAGACCGTCTCAAAGTTCATATGTCCCAGGCAGCACTCCATCAGCAGTTGAAATGTTCCTGGAGCAGTGCAGAGCCCAAATGGCATATAATTGAAGTCACAGAGACCCATTGGAGTGGTACATGCTGTCTTCTCCTTGTCTGCCTCTGCCACGGGAACCTGCCAATACCCACTTGTGAGATCCAAGGTGGAAAAGCAATTAGCAGTTTTAAGTGCAGCTACTAATTCCTCAATTCTAGGTAATGGGTAGGCGTCTTTATGTGTAATGCTGTTAATTTTCCTGTAATCAACACACATTCTCATGGTACCATCCTTTTTCTTTACAAAAACTATTGGCGCTGCCCAGGGGCTACAACTGTCTCTGATAACCCCAGCTTCCTTCATCTCTCTCAACATACTCTTAGCACATTGGTATTGTGTTGGGGGTATAGGTCTGTACCTCTCCTTTATGGGTGGATGGTCTCCAGTGGGGATATGATGTTGAACCCCTTTTGCCCACCCAAAATCTAGTGGGGGCTTGCTGAATACCCGCTCATATTCTTGTGTCACTCTGTAAACCCCATTTTTCTGGTATGAAGGTGTAGAGTCAGTCCCCACCTGCAGTTGCTGGCACCACTCCTCCATCTGCTTCACAGAGCCATTGTCCTCCACCTGATCGGATGAGACCAAGGGCTCTGCTGCCTGCAAAGAGTTGTTATTAATGGTGAGCAGCTTAGCAACTGTGGCGTACCGAGGTATTGTGGCCTCCTCTTCCCCACAACTCAAAAGGCGTACAGGCACTCTCCCTTTACGTACATCAACCACCCCTCTGGCTGTCAGGACAGTGGGCCTACTATCAGAATATACTGGTTCTACCAATGCCTGGTAATCTCTCCCTCTGAGACCTATACAGTCATGGCCAAAAGTATTGACACCCCTGCAATTCTGTCAGATAATACTCAGTTTCTTCCTGAAAATGATTGCAAACACAAATTCTTTGGTATTATTATCTTCATTTAATTTGTCTTAAATGAAAAAACAGAAAGAATTGTCCTAAAGCCAAATTGGATATAATTCCACACCGAACATAACAAAGAGGGTGGACAAAAGTATTGGCACTGTTTGAAAAATCATGTGATGCTTCTCTAATTTATGTAATTAACAGCACCTGTAACTTACCTGTGGCACCTAACAGGTGTTGGCAATAACTAAATCACACTTGCAGCCAGTTAACATGGATTAAAGTTGACTCAACCTCTGTCCTGTGTCCTTGTGTGTACCACATTGAGCATGGAGAAAAGAAAGAAGACCAAAGAACTGTCTGAGGACTTGAGAAACCAAATTGTGAGGAAGCATGAGCAATTTCAAGGCTACAAGTCCATCTCCAAAGACCTGAATGTTCCTGTGTCTACCGTGCACAGTGTCATCAAGAAGTTTAAAGCCCATGGCACTGTGGCTAACCTCCCTAGATGTGGCCGGAAAAGAAAAATTGACAAGAGATTTCAACGCAAGATTGTGCGGATGTTGGATAAAGAACCTCCACTAACATCCAAACAAGTTCAAGCTGCTCTGCAGTCCGAGGGTACAACGGTGTCAACCCGTACAATCCGTCGGCGTCTGAATGAAAAGGGACTGTATGGTAGGAGACCCAGGAAGTCTCCACTTCTTACCCCGAGACATAAAAAAGCCAGGCTGGAGTTTGCCAAAACTTACCTGAAAAAGCCTAAAACATTTTGGAAGAATGTTCTCTGGTCAGATGAGACAAAAGTAGAGCTTTTAGGGCAAAAGCATCAACATAGAGTTTACAGGAGAAAAAAGAAGCATTCAAAGAAAAGTACACGGTCCCTACAGTCAAACATGGCGGAGGTTCCCTGATGTTTTGGGGTTCCTTTGCTGCCTCTGGCACTGGACTGCTTGACCGTGTGCATGGCATTATGAAGTCTGAAGACTACCAACAAATTTTGCAGCATAATGTAGGGTCCAGTGTGAGAAAGCTGGGTCTCCCTCAGAGGTCATGGGTCTTCCAGCAGGACGATGACCCAAAACACACTTCAAAAAGCACTAGAAAATGGTTTGAGAGAAAGCACTGGAGACATCTAAGGTGGCCAGCAATGAGTCCAGACCTGAATTCCATAGAACACCTGTGGAGAGATCTAAAAATGGCAGTTTGGAGAAGGCACCCTTCAAATATCAGGGACCTGGAGTAGTTTGCCAAAGAAGAATGGTCTAAAATTCCAGCAGAGCATTGTAAGAAACTCATTGATGGTTACCAGAAGCGGTTGGTCGCAGTTATTTTGGCTAAAGGTTGTGCAACCAAGTATTAGGCTGAGGGTGCCAATACTTTTGTCCGGCCCATTTTTGGAGTTTTGTGTGAAATGATCAATGTTTTGCTTTTTGCTTCATTCTCTTTTGTGTTTTTACATTTAAGACAAATTAAATGAAGATAATAATACCAAAGAATTTGTGTTTGCAATCATTTTCAGGAAGAAACTGAATATTATCTGACAGAATTGCAGGGGTGTCAATACTTTTGGCCATGACTGTAGCTGCCCGACACCAAATCAACATTTCACATCTGGGGGGTATTGCAATGGGGAAAGCATCACTCACTCTGACGCTGCCAATCTCTCCGCCAGAGAGTTCTACCTGTTGTCTTTGCATCAGGGCTCTGATCTCCTTCTGCAGGACTCGTTGTTCACTGGAACCAGCAGTCTCAGCCACCTGTTGCAACAAGACAATAACCTTGGAAAGACAGTTTTCAATTACATTTGTACCAAGAGTCATCATGGGATTACATTCACGTCGATCAATATCAACAACTATCAGACCTTGAGATTTTAGCTCTACCTGACCCGCTTTAACAGTAATCTCTTTACATACAATCTGCGGCAAAGATTGACCATTACTGGCAACTACCGTCAGTTCATCAGTTGGGCCACGGGTAAGTTCAGAATTAGCCCAATACCTCTTGTATAGGATATAGTGCATGGTGGTCACCTGGGAGCCAGTGTCCAGCAAAGCGTTCATGGGGATACCATCAATCACCACAGGAAGGATTGGTCTCCCTCCAACATACTTGGCTCTCCAGTTCTTTGGGCCTGGGGATCCTATTCCTGAGGGTTGGCCCTCTGCCCCAGGCGTTGCTCGTTTAAAGGACAGTATCTTGCAAGATGACCTGCCTTGTAGCAGCGACGACAGATGGGACGTCCGTTCTGGTCATAGCGATTGTTGTTCCTTCCTCGAAGTGGCGGGACTCTCCTCCTCTGGAGCCACGGGACATCCTCTGGACTGGAAGCAAGCTGGATCTTCTCTTTGTAGGACACCTGTAGGGACTGCATGGTTTTAGTAAGTGGGTCGCCCTCCCAAGGCTGTGGGGTACTCGGTACCGGGCCGGTGTCAGGGGGATGTGTCAAAGCAGCAGTAACCCGGTCTGTGGCCCTGGGTGCCCAAGTAATAGGGTGGTGGAATGTAGTTAATGGAATAGTTTGTGACGCCTCCTGTGGTGTTCGGCAAGGGAGATGTTAAGCCGACGCTGTTTGCAGATCCGCTGGGACTGATGGTATGGTGCAGCAAAGATGTAAAAGCTCCCCACAGGTGAAGCTGTAGTCCCAGGGCAGTGTAGCGGTGGTTGGCACGGGGATGTAGCAGTGCCAGAAGGGCAGGAAGCAGACAAGACACAGCGGGGTGCAATTTCTGTACCTTTACTTGATAACTGCAGGCCAGGGTCCTGATTACAGATGGTATTGGAGCAGGTTAGCCTGAAAGCAACTCAGGGATTCTCTCTCAGCAGAAGGGCTGTGCAGTCTCCTTCCTAGCGCCTCTATATGTGAAGATCTCCTAGTACTCAGTTCACTGGAGTCCCTCCTGTCAGATGTTCTCAAGAACCTCACTTGCACGGCAGATATCTGTAGCCTATCTCGGGGATTCCTCTCTCCTGAGTCCCGGCTCTCTATCCAAGCTGCTGTTGTGCCCTCAAGTCTTTGATGGGAGCAGGGCATTTACAGCCTCCTACTCCTCTGGTATCTGTTGCAGGACCGTTAGTATCCGTACAACCGTGGAGACCAGGCTCCAGTTCATGCGCTCTTTCCGTGAGGGAGCTCTCCAGCCGGAGCTCAACCTCAGCACTCCTTCCACACGTCTGCACACTTCACCCTCCGCAGACTAACTGACCACTCCTCCCTCTTGGCCCTAAGAGAGCACTCCTCCCCTTAATCCTGGTTCAGAGTTCCCCCTGCTGGCCTGGAGTGGAACTGTGTTGCATGTATGGATTGACTGCGAGAGAGACCCATCATTGCCTCCAAGCCTGGCATTACCCTCCCCGGGAGGAAGGCAAAGCCAGTGTGGCGACCTTACTCCTGGGGGCGCGACATTAGCGCAGCCATTCCTTTGGTCAACTCCTGGACCTGTAGACGCAGCTCTTCAGTTGGATCTTTATCCAGAGTCTGTGCATCAGCCTCCACAGGGATGGAAGAAAAAGACGTTGCTTCCTGATGGTAGGTGATCGCTGGGCGCCTCATGGGCGCTGGACGGCTGTCAGTGGGTTCCTGCAGTACCCGTATAGCCCTGTCCTTAAAATCAGCAAAGTCCAGATCAGGGTCTTGCAGGGTTATAATGCACAACTGTCCTCTGTGTGTACTGGATAGAAGTCCAATCAACTGCTCCTTTAACAGTTTATCTTCCTCCTTTACACTGTCATGATCAACTTGCTTAACTGCTCGCAGCGCCTCCTGCAGGTTGAGAGCATAGTCTCTTATACTGTCCTGCGCCTTCTGTTTACAGCCAAAGAACCTCATCTTGATTTCAGCTGCATTGCGGGTGTCAAAGGTGCTTCTCAGCTTGGCCAGGATCTTTGCAACAGTCTCTTTATCAGTGTCCTGCCAGGCTTTCAGCTCTGTCTGTGCTGCACCTGTTAACTGTCCAATCAGGATATTCACTTTCTGGCTTTCAGACAGAGGGTATACTTTAAACAAACCCCACAGTCTCTCTTTAAATTCACTCAGGGTGTGTGACTCACCCGAGTACTGCGGTAGCCAGGCCGCTCCCAGTATGTAGGGCATGGACAGCGGCATTATGGAGACCGCTGCGGCGGGCGCTCCTCCTTGCAGTGCTGCAGGGTTGGCGACGGCGTCCGCCGCTGCATCGTTGTGTGGCGCGGACATTATATCCCCCCAGTTAATGTTAGCCAGGGCCGGGGGTTGTGTGAGCTCACCGGCGGCCGCTTCGCAGGCCCGACGCTCCGGGCTGTAGGCCCCAGCTCCTCCCCTTCTCACGCGCTGTCCTCTCTTCCCGCACGGCACTTCACTTCTTCGCGCTCTGTGGCAGGCTCTGCCCACGAAGGCCCGTCTCTTTTGGTTCCCGCGCGCGCCAAGCAGCGCGGCAATTGGCGCCAATTTCACACACAGTCTTTTACACCAAACACAGTCTATTTCACACAGGACCCGGGGGGTACCGGGCTCCGTAATCCTGTTCGTGATGCCAAGTTGGGTCGCCCTCCCAGTGCTGTGGGGTACTCGGTACCGGGCCAGTGTCAGCGGGATGTGTCACAGCAGCGGTGACCCGGTCCATGGCCCTGGGCACCCAAGTAATGGGGGAATGTAATGGTAGAATGTAGTTAGATGGATAGTTCGTGATGCCACCTGTGGTGCTCGGCAAGGGAGGTGTTAAGCCGACGCAGCATGCAGATCCGCTGGGATTGATGGTAGGGCGCAGCAGAGATGTAAAAGCTCCCCACAGGTGAAGCTGTAGTCCCAGGGCAGTGTAGATGTGATTGGCACGGGGATGTAGCAGTGCCAGAAAGGTAGGAAGCAGACAAGACACAGCGGGGTGCAATTTCTGTACCTTTACTTGATAACTGCAGTCCAGGTTCCTGATTACAGATGGTACCGGAGCAGGCTGGCCTGGAAGCAGCTCAGGACTCTCTCTCAGCAGAAAGGCTGTGCATTCTCCTTCCTAGCGCTTATTTGAATGAAGTACTCCTAGTACTGAGTTACACTGAAGTTCCTCTCAATTCTTTTCTACTCTCACTCCTCGTATGGCAGACAGCTGTAGCCGCTATTCCTTTCCTGGCTCACTGCGTGTTGTTGTGCCTCCGAGTCTTAGATGGGGGTAGGGCATTTACAGCCTCCTACTCCTCTGGTATCTGCTGTAGGACCATCAGTGTCCATACAGCCGTGGAGACCAGGCTCCAGATCATGCGCACTCACTGTGAGGGAGCTCTCTTTCCTCAGCTCAACCTCCAGCTTCTCTCTACACGTCTGCACACTTCACCCTCCGCAGACTAACTAACCCCTCCTTCCTCTTGGCCCTCAAGGAGCACTCCTCCCCTTAATTTCGATTCAGAGTTCCCCCTGCTGGCCTGGAGTGGAACTGTGTTGTATGCATAGGTAAACTGCGAGAGAGACCCTTCACTGCTTCCAAGCCTGGCATTACCCTCCCCTGGAGGAAGGCAAAGCCAGTGTGGCGACCTTACTCCTGGGGGCACCACACTTAGCCGTGCAGAGATTGTTGCAGCTGTATTAGTCTCTGTGTAGCCAGTGACTTGAATCACACTAGGTGGATGGCTGCAGTTTCACTAGTTCCTGCAGGATGGATGGAAGGCTGTCTTTTCCCTGAACTCCACTAGCTGGATGGCCGCTGTTTTACTGGCCCCTGCAGGATGGAAGACTCTTCTTTCTCTGAGTTCCCACCAGCTGGATAGCCACTGTTTCACTGCTCTGTCCTCACTAAATGAAGCAGAATTCATGTAGCTAATACAGGCAGCTAAAACGCTATACCGGGGTCCAATAATGAGACTGTAGGTTGAATCTGTGCTTTAATGAACGTGATGGTATATTGGCGTGGTGAAACAGCAATGGGGAGAAGAGAAATGAGATGCTTCCTGAATGCAGGCAGAAGGAAAATGGTGGACTGGAGGGAAAATGGGGGCTGAACTAACCATAATCCTTTGCAAAAGGCTACCAGGATGCATTGCAACCTTAACAGAATGCACTGAAAACGGAGGGAAATAGCAAAGTGAAAGTAAAACACACAATAACACTGCGGTTATGACTCTGGTCACTAGATGGAGCCAGAAAACATTGTAAACATTAACAAGCAGATAATCAGGGATTATTAATTAAATGTCGGAGACAGAACATTTTTTTTTTACATATATGACGTGTGCAGCGATTTTTTTGATGTTCATCCAATCTAATATTGCTGTATGCAATAAGTTACTTTGAAAATCTTATTATAAATTTTTTTTTTTTATAGCACAAAGTCTTGCGCTAGGGAAAATTAACATCAGAGTTACTCGTCCTTGCCAAGTCGAGTGATGCTTCTCTCTTCTGGTCTTTGTTTACAAGATGCAGTGGTGATGTCACGGACTAGAGAACATGTGAACACTGCAGCCAATCACTGAGCTTAGGCCTGTTTCACACTTCAGTTTTTTTATGTCAGTCAAAATCCACCGTTTTGCAAAAAAAGCGGATCAGCCATTTCTTTTGACGGATCCATTTTTTTTCCCATTGACCTGCATTAGTAGCGGATTTTGACGGATGGTCATCCGTTGGATCCGTTTCTTGACAGATCCGCCATAATTTTGGCGTCCGCCGTCTTGAGTGGACGGACAATGAAACGTTTTTTGTCGGCGTCAAAGCAGCGGATAGCAACAGATCCGCCGCTATCTGCCAAACGTTATAATTGATACCTATGGGCGGCGGATCCATTGCCAACCGTTAATTGACGGAATCCGGCAACTGATCCACTTTTTTACACTGAGCATGCCCGGAAGAATTTCCTTGCCAGAAATTTAACCCCAAATTCCATTCTGGCGGAAAATCTCTCTCTCTCTCTCAAAAAAACGGACTCGGTGCCATCCGTTTGTGCCACAACGGAAACGGATCCGTTTTTTCACAACCTTATGGATTTTGACTGACGTCAAATAAATGAAATGTGAAACAGGCCTTAGACGTCATGTTTAGGTACACTGCTCAAGCTGCTGAGCCCACTGACAGCCTGTAAAATGATGAGTACCTTTGATTTTAATCATTGTTCCCTAGCGCAACTGTATAACAAAAAAAAAGACAAAAAAACCCTTTAACCCCTTTCTGACATCAGATGTACTATCACGTCCATGGGACCTGGGCCCCTATGCCCATGGACGGGATAGTACGTCTAGTGTGATCAGCGGCACCCACGTGGTGAGCGCCGCTGATCACGGCCGGGTGTCAGCTGATTATCACAGCTGACACCTGACACTATGTGTCAGGGGCAGTCACGGACCACCCCCGACACGTTAACCCCTTTCACACCGCGATCAAACGCGATCGCGGTGTACCGGGGATTAAAGGGAAGCATCGGCAGGGAGGGGGCTCCCTCCGTGCTTCTCTGAGCCCCCCACAGCAGCGCAATGTGCAGCGGGGGGCTCTTTCCCTGCAGGTCCCCTGATCCAAGATGGCGACGGGGACCTTCGGGAGCCTGCAGGGAGCTGGGCTCCTCAGTGCCTGCAAAGCGCAGGCAAGGAGGAAACCTGCACACTGCCTGTGACAGATTGCTGATCTGTCACAGTGATCTGTGATGTGACAGATCAGCGATCTGTCACAGGACAGTGATGTCCCCCTGGGACAAGGTAATAAAGTAAAAAAAAAAAGTGTAAAAATAATTTAAAAAAAAAAATCGCTAAATAAATTTTTAAAAAAAAATATTCCCTAATAAATTCATTTTTTGGAAATAAAAAAAAAAAATAAAAGTACACATATTTGGTATCGCCGCGTCCATAACGACCTGCCCTATAAAACTGTCCCATTAGTTAAGCCCTTTAGCGAATCCCTTAAAAAATAAAAATAAAAAACAAAGCAAAAAATGATTATTATCATACCGCCGAACAAAAAGTGCAATAACGCGCGATCAAAAAGACGCATATAAATACGTCGCCGTATGAAAACGTCATATTGTCCCGCAAAAAACGAGCCATGGCACAGCATCATCAGAGAAAAAATAAAAAAGTTACAGCTCGCAGAATAAAGCGATGCAAAAATAATTATTTTTTTATATAAAATTGTTTTTATTGCATAAAAGCGTCAAAACATAAAAAAATGACATAAATGAGGTATCACTGTAACCGTACTGACCCGAAGAATAAAACCACTTTATCAATTTTACCGCATGCGGAACGGTGTAAACGCACCCCCCAAAAGAAATTCATGAAACGCTGGTTTTTGTTCATTCTGCGTCCCAAAAATCGGAATAAAAAGCTATCAAAAAATGTCACGTGCCCGAACATGATACCAATAAAAACATCAACTCGTCCCACAAAAAATAAGACCTCACATAACTCAGTGGGTCAAAATACGAAAAAATTATAGCTCTCAATATGTGGTGATGCAAAAACTATTTTTACAATAAAAAGCGTCTTTTAGCGTGTGACAGCTGCCAAAAATAAAAACCGCCATAAATAGTAAATCAAACCCCCGTTATCACCCCCTTAGTTAGGGAAAAATAATAAAATTAAAAGAAAATGTATTTATTTCCATTTTCCCATTAGGGTTAGGGCTAGAGTTGGGCTAGGGTTAGGGCTGTGCTAGGGTTAGGGGTGTGTTGGGGTTAGGGTTGGAGTTAGAATTGGGGGTTTCTACTGTTTGGGCACATCAGGTGCTCTCCAAATGCAACATGGCATCTGATCTCAATTCCAGCCAGTTCTGCGTTAAAAAAGTCAAATGGTGCTCCTTCCCTTCCAAGCTCTGCCATGCGCCCAAACAGTGTTTTGCCCCCACATATGGGGTATCAGCCTACTCAGGACAAATTGCAAAGCAACTTTTGGGGTCCTATTTCTCCTGTTGCCCTTAGGAAAATAAAAAATTGGGGGCAAAAATATCATTTTTGTGGGAAAAAAATGATTTTTTTAATTTCACGCCCTTGCGTTATAAACTTCTGTGAAGCCCTTGGAGGTTCAAAGTGCTCACCACACATCTAGATAAGTTTCTTAGGGGGTCTAGTTTCCAAAATGGTGTCACTTGTGGGGGGTTTCCACTGTTTAGGTACATTAGGGGCTCTCCAAAGGCAACATGACTCCCGCAGACCATTCCATCAAAGTCTGCATTCCAAAGCGTCACTACTTCCCTTCCGAGCCCCAACGTGGGCCCATACAGTAGTTTTCGCCCACATATGGGGTATCAGGGTACTCAGGACAAATTGGACAACAACTGTTGGGTTCCATTTTCTCCTGTTACCCTTGGGAAAATAAAAAAAATGGGGACTAAGTGATCATGTTTGTGGAAAAAATACGATTTTTCTATTTTAACGCCCGGGCGTTATAAACTTCTGTGAAGCACTGGGGGAGTTCAAAGTGCTCACCACACATCTAGACCAGTTCCTTAGGGGGTCTAGTTTCCACAATGGGGTCACTTGTGGGGGGATTCCACTGTTTAGGTACATCAGGGGCTTTCCAAACGCGACATGGTGTCCGATATCAATTCCAGCCAAAAAAGTCAAATGGCGCTGCTTCCCTTCCGAGCTCTGCCATGCGCCCAAATAGTCGTTTATCCCCACATATGGGGTATCAGCGTACTCAGGACAAATTGCGCAATAACTTTTAGGGTCCTGTTACCCTTGGGAAAATAAAAATTGGGGGTGAAAAGATCATTTTTGTAGAAAAAATATGATTTTTTAATTGTACGGCTGTACATTATAAACTTCTGTGAAGCCTTTGTGGGTTCAAAGTTCTCACCACATATCTAGATAAGTTCCTTTGGGGGTCTAGTTTCCAAAATGGGGTCACTTGTGGGGGGTTTCCACTGTTTAGGTACATCAGGGGCTCTCCAAACATGACATGGCGTCCGATCAGAATTCCAGCCAATTTTGCATTGAAAAAGTCAAACGGCGCTCCTTCCCTTCTGAGCTCTGCCATGTGCCAAAACAGTGGTTCCCCCCCACATATCAGGTATCGGTGTACTCAGGACAAATTTCACATTAGCTTTTCCAGTCCAATTTCTCCTTTTACCCTTGGTAAAATAAAAAAAATTGAACCTGAAATATTTTTTTTGTGAAAAAAAGTTAAATGTTCATTTTTTTTAAATATTCAAAAAATTCCTGTGAAGCACCTGAAGGGTTAATAAACTTCTTGAATGTGGTTTTGAGCACCTTAAGGGGTGCAGTTTTTAGAATGCTGTCACTTTTGGGTATTTTCTATCATATAGACCCCTCAAAGTAGCTTCAAATGTGATGTGGTCCATAAAAATAAAATGGTGTTGTAAAAATGAGAAATCGCTGGTCAACTTTTAACCCTTATAACTTCCTAACAAAAAAAAATTTTGGTTCAAATATTGTGCTGATGTAAAGTAAACATGTGGGAAATGTTACTTATTAAGTTTTTTGTGTGCCGTATCTCTGTCATTTAAGGTCATAAAAATTCAAAGTTTGAAAATTGCAAAATTCTCAACATTTTCGCCAAATTTCCATTTTTTTCACAAATAAACGCAAGTTATATGAATGAAATTTTACCACTATCATGAAGTACAATATGTCACGAGAAAACAGTGTCAGAATCACCGGGATCCATTTAAGTATTTCAGAGTTATAACCTCATAAATGGACAGTGGTCAGAATTGTAAAAATTGGCCCGTTCATGAACGTGCAAACCACCCTTGGGGGTAAAGGGGTTAAAAGAGGGGACTAATGCATAATTTTCACAGACGGGTCCTTTGCCCTCAGTTTCTGCCCCTAGATATCATATATCTGTACTTATATTCCATATATGTGTGTTTGATATTTATGGTGCCTGAATGGGCTAAGCTGCAATACCAGGCAACTCCTTTAACAGTCATACTGTAAGTTTTTTTAATCAGTAAATATTTTAAAGACTTCTAAGTATTATATCAAACAACCCCATACCACTTAAATAAAAAAAAAACACTTTCTAATAAATAAACTTTCTAATATATTTTAATTACGCACCATTTATTAGCACTACTTGCTGTCAGTGAATGCATACTTCCCTGATGAAAAATAACTGACACAGGAGCAGGGCTTGTTACATTGTATCAACAGAACAAGAATGTTTCCATTAATTCTCAGCAAGCAGAGACCTTGATCATGGTGATGAAAAGAACCACAAAGGATGTATTAAGTTGCAGACATTTCTATTGTACACTGAATTATTTGCATAAAACAATGCGCTCCTTATCGCGCCCATGAGCGTCTCTTTTCCATACCCCTCAGAGGACATGCACAGCGGTCTGTGTTTGCACATTCCTAAGATTTAATTATTGTGCCGTGTTTTTTCTATTTATAATCAGAATACAATTAGAGCCAATGTCGGCAGCAGCACAGCATTTATCGCTGTCAGTCATGAGTCACCTATATAATTATATCGCTCCTCGTTAGATCGATTTCACAGGTATTCTGCACATAATTATCTGGTTACCCGTCGCTTCCTTAATCCTGGAAATATTTACATATTTCTACAGCATAATATATTGTACCTCCCTGATCATCAGAAGTCCCAGTGAAGGCGATACTTGCGCCCGGATGTCTGAGAGTCTAAGAGGCTGCATTTAACTGGATGTTGGTTGTGTATACAGCCACCATCCATTTTACATATTTTCATTTGCGCATCACTGTAGCATTACTGCCTGTATTTACAAAGGTGAGGCAGGAGAAGTCCCTGGTCAGCGATGATGTGTGACGCCGCAGTGTGGTGCTGCATGGCTCTACAGGAGTAATGTGTAGAACCAGCAGCAGAATGTATATTTGGCCCTGACAGCATGGAGTCGAGATATTTTATGAGGCTGCATGGTATTGCCATTTCCATCATGATCAAACCCCATGTGACACAAGCCCTGTTATAGGGAGAGAGACTGACCCCTGCCTGTGCTAGAAAAGTCTGACTTGCCATGTTTTAACTGTAATGGCCAAGCTGTGTGCTATACACTGTAATGGCTAAGTACTGTCAGACAGAGTGTAACCGCCAAGCTGTGCGCCATAGAGTGTAATGGCCAAGTATTGTCAGACTGTAACCGCCAAAATATGTGCCATAGAGTGTAATGGCTAATTACTGTCATATAGACTGTAACCACTAAACTGTGTGCCATAGACTGTAACGGCTAAGTACTGTCAGACTGTAACCATCAATCTGTGTGCCAAAGACTGTAATGGCTAAGTATTTTCAGATAGACTGTAAATGCCAAGCTGTGTGCCATTGACAATACTTGGCCAAGTACTGACAGACTGTAACTACCAAGCTGTGTGCCATAGACTGTATTGGCCAAGTATTGTCAGATAGACTGTAACCGCTAAGCTGTGTACCATAGACTGTAATGGCCAAGTACTGTCAGATAGACTGTAACTGCCAAGTTGTGTGCCATAAGCTGTACTGGCCAAGTACTGACAGACTGTAACTACCAAGGTGTGTGCCATAGACTGTATTGGCCAAGTATTGTCAGATAGACTGTAACCGCTAAGCTGTGTACCATAGACTGTAATGGCCAAGTACTGTCAGATAGACTGTAACTGCCAAGTTGTGTGCCATAAGCTGTACTGGCCAAGTACTGTCAGACTGTAACCACCAAGTTGTGTGCAATAGACTGTAATGGTCAAGTATTGACAGATAGACTAACCATAAAGCTGTGCCACATAATGTAGACTGTAGCTGACACATTGTGTGCCATAGACTGTGACCCACAGAGATGTTTCAATGACAGTATCCACCAAGTACCATCAGATAGACTAACTCCCAATTTGTGAGCCAAGACTTTCACCACAAGGCTGTATCAGGTAGACTGTAACTGAAAAGTATTGTCACATGGACTGTAACCTCCAAGCTGTATGTTTGGAGCACAGTTGCTTGAATAGAGCAAAGTACGTCTGAGTTCTTACACCATCCTCAAGTGCAGGCTCGGACTGGCCCACACGGGAACAGGTGAATGCCCCAGTGGGCCCCTGTGCATGTGTGGGCTTCCACCCTACTATATGAGCAAGTAGTTGGTACAATACACTAGATTCTCTATGTACAGACATAGGCAATATCTCAGTCATTTAACAAACTGCCCAGTTTATTATTATAGAAATTTGTGAATGAGGACAATGTAATATTTGCATGTTAATGAACAGAGAGACCCCAGAGACGATGCTACTGGTGGGCTCTTGGCACCCAAATCCGACACTGCTCAAAAGGGGTGCCATGTTAGGCCCCAAAGCTATGAACCCCCCAGACTCCAATGTTGCAGAGGGGTAGGGGGTCCTCTTACGATCTTTACAGGACTGTGGGTTCTTCTAACGTCGGTCCCTATTCAAATGGCTTTTATACAATTGACAACTAATTTGTGATATTATTTAAAGTTTCTGCGTCTCCTTAGTACAATGATAGGAGAGAAGTGGAGGCTACACTCAAATCACTCCAATTTCTAAAGTATGAATATTACAATTTTTAGTTAGATCAGGAAAAACTCAATATTTCTTTTGTTTAGATGCTGCTATCACACATATATCGATGCTCAAACACAGGAGCATTTTATAGATTACTCCAGTGGAAAACTCGTTTATGTTTTGCATAACATAACAAAGAAGATATTAATTTGTGGGACAAGTTCTATCGGCACAGAGCGAGGGCGGCAGATGCTATATGGGTTATGGTGTCTTCATGTATCCATTTACTACTCTTGGTCTCCACGCCTTGATTTCTGCTTTGGACCCAGTTTTTTCTGGATCTGGCGCTCACCTACATGACAATTACTGGTGTTTAGGAACGATGACAATAAATATTGATAGAGAGCTGTATGTTCTGCATCTTATATAATAACATACTAGTGGCTTTTATGGATTTATTTAGGCTGCTCCCAGAGGTGTGTACAGGATTCAAGGTGTCCATACCCCTACAATCACTGTCAGTGGTCATTAGTATCTGTCATCAATATTGAATAGAGACCAGACACCTGGACCCCACGATCAGTGTAGCTGCCACTACTGTCTGATGTGTGCAGTGTATGAGGCCACAACAGTGCGGTTCTGCACACTGTACAATGCCCGATCTCGGTACTGAAGCCCAGCCCCCATTTACTTCAATAGGGTCGGCAGTAACTGAGAGCAGACACTACATCGTGTATTGAGCCGAGGT
The DNA here is from genome assembly GCF_039654945.1 of Dendrobates tinctorius. Taxonomy (NCBI): domain Eukaryota; kingdom Metazoa; phylum Chordata; class Amphibia; order Anura; family Dendrobatidae; genus Dendrobates; species Dendrobates tinctorius. Next base: position 7,269,643 of record NW_027361754.1, read on the forward strand.
CTCCCGGCTCTACATACGGAGCTACAGAAAGCCGATTGATGGGGTGTTTAAGTTCTGATATTGAGGACTTATCCTAAGGACAGTTCATCAATATACAAGTCCTTTTAATGTGTGATATTAGGTAGAGTACACGGCAGGCTGACTGCTGGCTGCAAAAAGACCAGGCATTAAAATTCATCATGTTGAATCGTCTCTCCCCTAAGGCCATTTGTTTTTACTGTCTTGGCCACCATACACCATACATTAATTTTATAACTGTTTGGCTTTAAAAGGGGACCTGTCATCAGATTCCTGCAGGCAGAATAACTCAGAGCCAAATGGCATGACTGCAAATAGGTAAACCTTTCTCTACAATGCTCCAGCGTTTCCGAGGAAATATAGTTAGAGGACCTGGTCATACGCTGACACCAGTCTAGCCCGGGGCTTCCTCCAGCCGGCTCTACTCAGCGCCACTCCAGATGTGTACTTTGGAAGAGACTTGTCAATCACGTGCCATAGCGCTGGAAAGAAACGCACCTGCTGAAATCGTGCATCCAGACCCTTATTCATTTTGTCCGCAGGTTAGGCAGCTTGAATCAGGTGACTGCTTCCCTATAAGTTTATTTTAACCTAAATTTCAACGTTAAAAGGTGAAATCTAGGAAAAATCAGTGACTAGTTTCTACTAATGAATGGGATCTTGAGGAATAAAAAAAGCATCCACTTGTAATTCACTTGTCTGAACGTGTCTTGATATATCTTTTTAGGGTGCTGAGCCCTGACGCTGCTCTATTACAGGGTGCCAAATCCTCTGCACAAAGCAGCAGCCACTACTGAAGTCTCTCATTGTGTAACTAACTACAGGGACGGACTGAGCCCTCATAGACAATACAGGAGTCTTGCTCTGTGCCATCCATTAAAAAGGATTTGCAGACAAACAAAAATACTATTAAAATAATTCTAAATAGAAAGATATTGAATTTACTAATACATGCTGCAATGCTTCATCCAAGGTCTCAACCACTTTGCTTCCTGTCTTGTGCTCAATATGGGACTCATTTTCTGTGTCAGCACCTGAACAGTGCTGTATGTGCTCTGTGTAAAGGGGCTGGTTGACAGCTTATTTAATAGCTAAGCCAGCCCCTTATATTTCAGTGCCATCTCTATATATAAAAATGAATGTGTGTGTGTATCACCAACCAATCACGAAGCATCTTTCATTTCACCAAAGCCGTTCAAAAGAAGCTGAGCTGTGATTGGTTTGTGGCGCCCCTGAGGCTCAGTCGCCACAGTGGTACTGCACCTCCTCCTGAGGTGTGGTATCCCACCATCCAGGTAAGGTGGAGACACCTGACCACACTCCAACACCTGCACCCCACACCACAAAGTAGTGTAGCAAAGCACCTTCGGCGGCTCCCTGCTTGGAGTATAGCAAAGCACCCATTGGTGGCTCCCTGCTTAGAACACGAAACATGCTGGGAGGTGGGTGGAGTTCGTTTACATAACAAGGAGCGGGAATAGTTTAGGAGGAGGAGTCAGTCAGTTGGTTAGAGAGTTGGAGAGAAGAAGATCCCCGGAGAGATAGATAGATGGATGGAAGTGCTGCAGCAGATCCCAGTGACCTGGGTTTGCTGGCACAGGAAAGGAAGAGAGAAAGAGCAACATAGACTGAAAGCCTGATTCTCCATAGAAAGAAAGATTAGTACGGAACGTGAGGAGTAAAAAAGAACAGAGGACGTGGGTGAGAAGAGAACCCTTCCTAGAAGTTCTAAGCGCAAGGCCGGGGCCCGGTCCCCGAGGTTGTATGGATACTAATGGTCCTGCAGCAGACACCGGAGGAATAGAAGTAGTGACCACTTTATTCCCACACCAGACTTGGGGGCACAACAGCAACTGGATAGTGAGCCGGGACTTAGTATCAAGGAGTCCCCGAAGCAGGCTACAGCTGTCTGCCGTACAAGTAGAGTTTATAAGAATATCGGACAGGAGGCACTCCAGTGTAACTCCGTACTAGGAGTACTTCATTTAAAGGCGCTATAAGAGGAGACGTTCAGAGAAGGCACATGTTGGCGGAGTGTTGGAAAGGAGTATTCCATCTGGCCTGGAGGTTGACTGAGTCCCTGACCCGGAGGACATGGCACGAAGGCAGGCACCTGTTTGTACAGCTGCCTGGGACTACAGCCCTGCCTGTGGAGGGCTATAACATCATTGCTGCACCACACCATCTGTCCCAGAGGATCTGTCTGCAGCATCGGCTTACATCTCCATTGCCGAACACCACAGGTGGCGTCACAAATCACTTATAAACTTTCACCACAATAAGCACACTGCCACCAACCCCTTTTTACAATGGGCGCCCGGGGCCATGGGCCGGGTCCCAGCTGCCGTGACATCTCCCATTGAAGCTCATCGGGCCCGGTACCGAGTACCACCACAGCCCTGGGAGGGCGACCCAGGTTGCTATGAGCAACAGTTTTCCTTGCAAACAATCACTAAGCATCTCTCATTTCACCAGAGCTGGTTAAAAGAAGCTGAGCTGTGATTGGTTGCAATGACCAAAAGTTTTCCCACTTGACAACACCTCAGCAGACACTGACATGGTGGGAGAAATATAGCATCCCTGGGAACATAAGCTCCCAGCCACTGTCTGCCCCCCTGAAAGGAGCAGAGAGCACATGACAGAAATGAATCCCCCCTCCCTGCCCATATCCCCATCACACATCCTCCATCCCGTAGGCACATCTTCCCTTTTAAAGGGATCATTGGTATGGAAGTCAGAGCAAATCCATCCAGCGCTTTGGTTTTGACCCCAAGCCCCTCTTAAAGGGATCCCCAGTATGGAAGTTAGGACAGTTCCACTCAGCTCTGTAGTTCTGACCCCAGGGTCTCTTAAAGGGATCATTGGTATGGAATTTAGGGCAAATCCACTCTGCGCTTTGGTACTGACCCCAGACCCTTCTTAAAGGGATATCCGGTATGGAAGTCATGGCAAATCCATCCAGCACTTTAACCCCTTACTCCCATGTGACGTACTATCCCGTCCATGTCCCCTGGGACTTAATTCCCAGGGACGGGATAGTACGTCACAGCGATCAGCGGCGCCCACGTGGTGAGCTCCGCTGATCGCAGCCGGGTGTCAGCTGATTATCACAGCTGACACCCGGCACAATGTGCCAGGGGTGGTCACGGACCGCCCCCGACACGTTAACCCCTTGCACACCGCGATCAAACACGATCGCTGTGTACGGGGGGTTAAAGGGAAGCATCGGCAGGGAGGGGGCTCCCTCCGTGCTTCCCTGAGCCCCCCACAGCAGCGCAATGTGCAGCGCTGCTGCGAGGGGCTCTATTCCTGCAGCTCCCAGAATCCAAGATGGCGACGGGGACCTTCAGGGGCCTGCAGGGAGCTCGCTTCCTCATGCCTGCAAAGCGCAGGCAAATAGGAAGCCTGTGTAATGCCTGTGACAGATCGCTGATCTGTGATGTGACAGATCAGCGATCTGTCACAGGACAGTGATGTCCCACCTGGGACAATGTAATAAAGTTAAAAAAAAAAAGTGTAAAAGTAATTTTAGAAAGAATCGCTAAATAAATTTAAAAAAAAACAAAATATTCCCTAATAAATTCATTTTTTCGAAATAAAAAAAAAAAATAAAAGTACACATATTTGGTATTGCCGCATCCGTAACGACCCGCCCTATAAAACTGTCCCATTAGTTAACCCCTTTAGTGAACCCCTTAAAAAATAATAAAAAACGAAGCAAAAAATAATGATTTATTATCTTACTGCTGAACAAAAAGTGCAATAACGCGCGATAAAAAAGACGCATATAAATATCTATGCTACCGCTGAAAACGTCATCTTGTCCCTCAAAAAACGAGCCACCACATAGCATCATCAGCAAAAAAATTAAAAAGTTATAGCTCGCAGAATAAAGCGATGCAAAAATAATTATTTTTTATATAAAATTGTTTTCATTGCATAAAAGCGCCAAAACAAAAAAAAAGACATAAATGAGGTATCGCTGTAACCGCACTGACCCGAAGAATAAAAGCGCTTTATCAATTTTACCGCAGGCGGAACGGTGTAAACGCACCCCCCAAAAGAAATTCATGAAATGCTGATTTTTGTTCATTCTGTGTCCCAAAAATCGGAATAAAAGCGATCAAAAAATGTCACGTGCCCGAACATGATACCAATAAAAATGTAAGCTCGTCCCGCAAAAAATAAGGCCTCACATGACTCGGTGGGTCAAAATATGGAAAAATTATAGCTCTCAATATGTGGTGATGCAAAAACTATTTTTACAATAAAAAGCGTCTTTTAGCGTACAACAGCTGCCAAAAATATAAACCACCATAAATAGTAAATCAAACCCCCCGTTATCACCCCCTTAGTTAGGGAAAAATAATAAAATTAAAAGAAAATGTATTTATTTCCATTTTCCCATTAGGGCTAGGGTTAGGGCTAGGGTTAGGGCTAGGGCTGAGATTAGGGTTAGTGGTGTGTTGGGGTTAGGGTTGGAGTTATAATTGGGGGGTTTCCGATGTTTGGGCACATCAGGTGCTCTCCAAATGCAACATGGCGTCTGATCTCAATTCCAGCCAATTCTGCGTTGAAAAAGTCAAATGGTGCTCCTTCCCTTCCAAGCTCTGCCATGCGCCCAAACAGTGTTTTACCCCCACATATGGGGTATCAGCCTACTCAGGACAAATTGCAAAACAACTTTTTAGATCCAATTTCTCCTGTTACCCTTAGGAAAATAAAAAATTGGGGACAAAAATATCATTTTTGTGGAAAAATATGATTTTTTTATTTTCACACTCAGGCGTTATAAACTTCTGTGACGCACTTGGGGGTTCAAAGTACTCACCACACGTCTAGATAAGTTCTGTGGGGGGGTATAGTTTCCAAAATGGGGTCACTTGTGGGGAGTTTCAAGAGTTTAGGTACATCAGGGGCTCTCCAAACGCACATGACACCCGCAGACCATTGTCATGTCGGACACTGTTCGCACCAGGGTGTCCGGCAGACAGCGGTAATACCCCATCCTACCACTTGGTTCTGATCCGGCTTGGATTGGGTTAACCAGGTTGCCTTTCTGGCTGAGGGCTCTGTCTTTAAATTGTCCTGCGTGACTATGGGCGTCGCCGACTATAGCTCTTGCCTTGTGCTAGCGATACCGGTCTGGAGTGGTGGTCTAAGGAGCATACGGTTTCTGGTGTAGTATATTCCGTTGTTGCCATTTTGCCTCCCTGTGTTGTATTTTTTGGTTGCCCTTACACATTATTGTATTCTCACGCGGTGTGGTGCGTTTCCTTTATCCCTGTCCATACTTATTTGTGGGGTCTGGTGTTTTGTCTCCTCATTGGGTGGAGGGTGGTGGGTTCAGCTTAGGGTGTGTGCAGATGCTGCGGAATCCGCTGCGGATTTATCCGCACGGATTTTGCAAAAACCGCAGATAAACCGCAGGTCCAAAGACCTGCGGATTATCTGCGGTTTTGCCTGCGGTTTGGTCCTGCGGATTCACCATCTCCACAATGGTGGAGATAGGAACCCGCAGAAAGAATTGACATGTCAATTCTTTCTGCGGTTTCAAAACCGCAGCAAATCCGCGCGGATTTTTCCGCAACGTCTACACAGCGGGTTTTTTTTACTATTCATTAGAATGGTACTGTACACCGCAGCTAAAACTGCTGCGGGTCCGCAGCAGCCAAAACCGCTGCGGAAACGCAGCGGAATCCGCAGCGTGTGCACGTAGCCTTAGGGCTGGACAGGAGACAAGGACAGGGTGGAGGCCCAGGCAGGCACACCTTCAGTGTAAACCCTGGGTTGAGGGGCAGACAGGGTTTCCCCCTAGTCTGAGGGACACCACAGTGGCCCCAGGGTTTCAGCCTAAAGTTACCTAGGCTTACCATGACATTATAGTCGGCCCAAAAAAAAAAAAAGGGGATTATTTACCATGGATCCTATAGTCTCCATAACCAAGCAGCTGGAGGCTCTGTCCATACAGGTCACTGAACTGAGGGGGGCGGTCCTGCAACAAGGCCTCTCAGTTCCTGCTGTGCAAACTGAGGCAGCAGTCAGGGCAGCTGAACCCAAGTTACCTCTTCCTGAACGATTTTCTGGTGATCGTTGTAAGTTCGTTGTATTTCGTGAATCCTGCAAATTGTATTTTCGTATGCGTCCACTCTCCTCAGGAAATGAGGCTCAGCGTGTGGGCTTGGTAATTTCCTTGCTGAGTGGTGATCCACAAGCATGGGCTTTCTCACTACCTTCTGATTCATCAGCATTTGAGTCCGTAGACTTTTTTTTTTCTGCTCTTGGTTTAATCTTTGACGATCCTGACAGACTGGCGTTAGCAGAGTCTAAAATACGCTCTCTACTCCAGGGTGAGCGACTGGCGGAGGATTATTGTACAGAATTTCGTTGCTGGGCTGTGGACACTCAATGCAATGACCCTGCATTAAGGAGTCAATTTTTGCATGGGGTTTCTGGAAGGGTTAAATAAGCTCTGATAATGTATGAGACTCCTGCCTCTCTGGAGGCTGCTATGGTGCTTGTAGTACGCATTGATCACCGCTTTTGTCAGAGGTCGCAGGAGACATTGCCTGTGGGGGGGGGGCAGTCTCTGGTGAGGTTGCCTCGGGTGAATCCGTGGAACCTATGCAGATCGCTGGTATATCACATACACATAATAACAAGCATAAATGTGCCTTGCCCAGAAAGCAAGGGGTCTGGGGTTTTTTTGGCAAAAAAGGACATTTTATTAATGCTTGCCCCCTGGTACCTAAGAAAGACGTGCCGGCGGAAAACTGCTAGGCTCAGAGGGTTTGGAGGAGTCTAGTCTGAGCCTTTGCATATCCTCCGTGGTGGTCTCCCAGTGTATGCTCCCTGCCAAGGTAGTAATCGGGGGGCCAAGAGCTGTCAATTACTGTATTTGTAGATAGTGGTTCAGCCGCTAATCTCATTGATGAAAAGTTTGCGCGTACAGCGGGATTTAAGGTGGAGACGCTGCCTAATCCTATCCGGGTGGTTACCATCAATGCCTCCCCTCTCTCACAAGGGTAGATTAAAGAGTTTGTGGCTGATGTAAAACTCCACATTGGGGTCCTACACTCTGAGCGGGTAACATGTAAGGTGCTCAGTAGTTTACCTGCTCAGGTAGTTCTGGGGTTTCCATGGTTGTCTATGCACAATCCGGTGATTGATTGGAAGACCCAGGACATAATCCAGTGGAGCAGATATTGCCAGGAGAGTTGTCTGGCCACATGTATCTCCGCTGTGACTCCCAGCATCCCGGAGCCACTGCTGGACTTTGCTGATGTATTTTCTGAAAGAGGTTGTTCATAGCTGCCACCGCACCGACCCTATGACTGTGCTATTAGGTTAAAACCGGGGGCCAAGTTACCGAAAGCCAGGATGTTTAATATCTCAGGTCCTGAGAGGCAAGCTCTCAAAGAATACATTGCAGAAAGTGTAAGCAAAGGGCACATCAGGCCTTCATCATCTCCATCAGGCCTTCATCATCTCCATTGGCGGCGGGGTTCTTCTTTGTCTTCTTTCACGGATTACGCCCGTGTCTGGATTTCAGGGAACTCAACCAGATTACGGTTCGTGACCCATACCCAATGCCACTGATACCCGATTTGTTCAACCAGGTGTCTGGTGCCAAATGGTTTTCCAAGCTTGACCTCCGGGGGGCGTACAATCTCATAAGAGTCCGTCAAGGGGATGAATGGAAGACAGCATTTAATACCCCTGAGGGTCATTTTGAGAATATGGTGATGCCATTTGGGTTGACGAGCGCGCCAGCAGTATTTCAACATTTCATAAATTATGTCTTTTCTCATCTCTTGGGGAAATTTGTTGTTATATACCTTGATGACATTCTTATTTACTCACGTGACCGTGATGCACACATAGAGCATGTTAGGCAGGTATTGCAGTTGCTCAGGGAGAACAAGCTCTATGCCAAGCTTGAGAAATGTGTATTTGTCGGCCAAGAATTACCTTTTTTGGGTTATGTAATTTCCGCCTCAGGGTTTAAAATGGACACCGCTAAGGTGCGAGCGGTGCTGCAGTGGGATCGGCCTGATAATCTCAAGGCGCTTCAGCGATTCCTGGGCTTTTCCAATTATTATAGGAAATTTATTAAGAATTTTTCTATGATTGCTAAACCGCTCACCGACATGGCTAAAAAAGGTACCAATTTTTCTGACTGGTCTGAGGCTGCTGTGCGTGCGTTTGAATTCCTAAAAAACAGTTTTGCTTCAGCTCCCATCCTGGTTCAGCCTGATGTCTCCCTACCATTTACCGTGGAGGTGGATGCATCTGAGGTTGGAGTGGGGGCGGTACTGTCTCAGGGTCCATCCTTGGGCAAATTGCATCCGTGTGCCTACTTCTCCAAGAAGCTGTCGCCTGCTGAGCGTAATTACGATATTGGTAACAGGGAATTGTTGGCCATCAAGTTGGCATTTGAGGAATGGTGACACTTCTTGGAGGGGGCTGTCCATCAGATTACTGTTATAACAGACCATAAAAATCTGCTTTATTTAGAGTCTGCTAAACGCCTGTCCCCCAGACAGGCTCGCTGGGCATTATTCTTCACCCGGTTCAATTTTTTTGTAACATACAGACCAGGTTCTAAGAATACTAAGGCGGACGCCTTGTCCAGATGTTTTCCGGGTGGAGAGCCACGGGAGGATCCGGTACCTATCCTCCAAAAGGGAGTTGTGGTCTTGGCTCTCACAACAGAAGTTGAGGCAGAGATTGCTGAGGCTCAGGAGGATGTACCGCCGGATCTGCCTCCTAATAAATCATTTGTGCCACTACACCTACGCTTAATGGTGTTAGGGGAACATCACGATACTGTCCTGGTGGGCCACCCAGGGGTTAAGAGCACTCTGGAACTTGTTTCATGTCGTTTTTGGTGGCCCAAAATCCGGCAGGACGTGGCCTCATGTGTCAGCCTGTACCACGTGCGCACGGGCCAAGACACCACACTCCCGTCCTGCTGGCACGTTGCATCCTCTCTGTGTGACCAGTAAGCCATGTACTGAGATTTCCATGGATTTCATTACTGATTTGCCCTCCTTGGCTGGGAACACGGTCATTCTGGTAATAGTTGATCGGTTCTCTAAAATGTCACATTTCGTTGCTTTGCCATCTTTGCCCAATGCAAAGACCCTTGCTCAGGTATTTATTCGCGAGGTGGTCAGACTTCATGGTGTCCCGTCTGACATTGTATCTGATAGAGGTACACAATTTGTGGCAAAATTTTGGAGAGCTTTTTGTTCACGCCTAGGGATTAAATTGTCTCATTCATCGGCTTTCCATCCGCAGTCGAATGGGCAGACTGAGCGTATGAACCAAAACCTGGAACAATACTTACGCTGTTTTGTGTCTGACAATCAGGAAGAGTGGTCGGCGTTTCTTCCTCTGGCTGAATTCGCGATAAACAATCATTGTCAGGAATCGTCTGTGGAATCTCCTTTCTTTTGTGTTTATGGTCAACATCCCCAAATCTGTACCTTGCGCCAAGGGTGCTCCGCGGGCGTCCCTGAGGAGGACCAGTTGGGAGCACAATTGTCATCCGTTTGGAGGAGAGTAAAGCAGCGCTTGCTGAATGTAGGTTCTAGGTACAAACGTGTGGCTGACGGTAGACGTGTGCCAGGTCCGGACCTGTGTGTGGGTGATTGGGTGTGGTTGTCTACATGGAACATCAAACTCAAAATACCATCACTTAAGTTGGGTCCCAGGTTCATTGGTCCGTTTAGGATGTCCGCAATTATCAACCCTGTGGCATTTCGTTTGGAGTTACCTGCCATATACAAGCTACATAATGTGTTTCACAAGACGTTACTTAAGAAAGTCGTTGGTGCTGTTGATGTCTCTCCCGTGCCACCACCTCCCGTCTTGGTGGATGGCACGTTGGAGTTTGTGGTGTCTAAGGTGGTTGACTCTCGGGTAGTGCGTCGCACTCTACAGTACCTGGTCCACTGGCGTGGCTATGGTCCTGAGGAGAGGACTTGGGTGCCGGCTCCGGACATACATGCGGACCGACTGATTACAGGGTTTCATCGCCGCCATCCGGACAAGCCGGGTCCTCGACATTGTGAGGTTCCTGGGGTCCCTTGTAGAAGGCGGGGTACTGTCATGTTGGACACTGTTCGCACCAGGGTGTCCGGCAGACAGCGGTAATACCCCATCCTACCACTTGGTTCTCAGCGGCGCTGGTTGGTCTTCTGATCCGGCTTGGATTGGGTTAACCAGGTTGCCATTCTGGCTGAGGGCTTAGCCACGCCCTCTGTCTTTAAATTGTCCTGCGTGACTATGGGCGTCGCCAACTATAGCTCTTACCTTGTGCTAGCGATACCGGTCTGGAGTGGTAGTCTAAGGAGCATACGGTTTCTGGTGTAGTATATTCCATTGTTGCCATTTTGCCTCCCTGTGTTGTATTTTTTGGTTGCCCTTGCACATTATTGTATTCTCCTGTGTGTACGTGGTGTGGTGCGTTTCCTTTATCCCTGTCCATACTTATTTGTGGGGTCTGGTGTTTGGTCTCCTCACTGGGTGGAGGGTGGTGGGTTCAGCTTAGGGCTGGACAGGAGACAAGGACAGGGTGGAGGCCCAGGTAGGCACACCTTCAGTGTAAACCCTGGGTTGAGGGACAGACAGGGTTTCCCCCTAGTCTGAGGGACACCGCAGGGGCCCCAGGGTTTCAGCATAAAGTTACCTAGGCTTCCCATGATAACCATTCCATCAAAGTCTGCATTCCAAAACGTCACTACTTCCCTTCCGAGCCCCGACGTGTGCCCATACGGTAGTTTTCTCCCACATATGGGGTATCAGCGTACTCAGGACAAATTGTACAACAACTTTTGGGGTCCAATTTCTCCTGTTACCCTTGGGAAAATAAAAAAATTGGGGACTAAATGATCATGTTTGTGGGAAAAAATACGATTTTTTTATTTTCATGCCCAGGCATTATAAACTTCTGTGAAGCCCTTGGGGGTTCAAAGTGCTCACCACACATCTAGATCAGTTCCTTAGGGGTGTCTAGTTTCCAAAATGGTGTCATTTGTGGGGGGTTTCCACTGTTTAGGTACATTAGGGGCTCTCCAAAGGCAACATGACACCCGCAGAGCATTCCAGCAAAGTCTGCATTCCAAAACGTCACTACTTCCCTTCCGAGCCCCGACGTGTGCCCAAACAGTAGTTTTCTCCCACATATGAGGTATCAGGACAAATTAGACAACAACTTTTGGGGTCCAATTTCTCCTGTTACCCTTGGGAAAATAAAAAAAATTGGGGACTAAATGATCAGGTTTGTGGAAAAAATACGATTTTTTTTTTTTTTATTTTCACGCCCGGTCGTTATAAACTTCTGTGAAGCACTGGGGGGGTTCAAAGTGCTCACCACACATCTAGATAAGTTCCTTAGGGGGTTTAGTTTCCAAAATGGTGTAATTTGTTGGGGGTTTTCACTGTTTTGGTATGTCTGGGGCTTTCCAAATGCGACATTGTGTACGATCTCAATTCCAGCCAAAAACGTGAAATGGCGCTGCTTACCTTCCGAGCTCTGCCATGCGCCCAAATAGTGGTTTACTCCCACATGTGGGGTATCAGCATACTCAGGACAAATTGCACAATAACTTTTAGGGTCCTGTTACCTTTGGAAAAATAAGAATTGAGGGTGAAAAGATCATTTTTGTGGAAAAAATGATTTTTTAATTGTACGGCTGTACGATATAAACTTCTGTGAAGCCCTTGGGGGTTCAAAGTTCTCACCACATATCTAGATAAGTTCCTTGAGGGGTCTAGTTTCCAAAATGGTGTCATTTGTGGAGGGTTTCCACTGTTTAGGTACATCAGGGGCTCTGACATGGTGTCCGATCTGAATTCCAGCCAATTTTGCATTGAAAAAGTCAAACAACGCTCCTTCCCTTCTGAGCTCTGCCATGCGCCAAAACAGTGGTTTCCCCCCACATATCAGGTATCAGCATACTCAGGACAAACTGCACAATAACTTTTGCAGTCCAATTTCTCCTGTTACCCTTGGTAAAATAAAAAAAATTGAACCTGAAGTATTTTTTTTGTGAAAGAAAGTTAAATGTTCATTTTTTTTTTAAATATTCAAAAAATTCCTGTGACGCACCTGAAGGGTTAATAAACTTCTTGAATGTGGTTTTGAGCACCTTAAGGGTTGCAGTTTTTAGAATGCTGTCACTTTTGGGTATTTTCTATCATATAGACCCCTCAAAGTGACTTCAAATGTGATGTGGTCCATAAAAATAAAAAGGTGTTGTAAAAATGAGAAATCGCTGGTCAACTTTTAACCCTTATAACTTCCTAACAAAAAAATATTTTGGTTCCAAAATTGTGCTGATGTAAAGTAAACATGTGGGAAATGTTACTTATTAAGTTTTTTGTGTGCCGTATCTCTGTGATTTAAGGGCATAAAAATTCAAAGTTGGAAAATTGCGAAATTTTAAAAATTTTCACCAAATTTCCATTTTTTTCACAAATAAACGCAAGTTATTTGAATGAAATTTTACCACTAACATGAAGTACAATATGTCCCGAGAAAACAATGTCAGAATCACCAGGATCCATGGAAGCATTTCAGAGTTATTACCTCGTAAAGGGACAGTGGGTAGAATTGTAAAAATTTGCCCGGTCATGAACGTGCAAACCACCCTTGGGGGTTAAGGGGTTAATTCTGACCCCAGGCTTCTCTTAAAGGGATCCCCAGTATGGAAGTCAGGACAATAGCCTTCAAATGCTCTGGTACTGACCCCAGGCTCTCTTAAAGGTATCTCCTGTATGGAAGTTAGGGCAAATCCCTCGGGGTTCTGATTCTGACCCCAGGGTTCTATTAAAGGGATCATTGGTATGCAAGTCCCGGCAAATCCACTCAGTGCTCTGGTTCTGATCCCAGGCTCTCTTAAAGGGATCCCCGGTATGGAAGTTAGGGCAAATCCTCTCAGTGCCCTGGTTCTGACCCAAGTCTCCTCTTAAAGAGATCCTCGGTACAGAAGTGAGGGAAAATCCACTCTGCGCTTTGGTGCTGACCCCAGGCCTCTCTTAAAGGGATCTCCGGTATGGAAGTTATGGTAAATCCCTCAGCGCTCTGGTTCTCACCCCAGGCTTCTATTAAAGGGATCTTTTGTATGGAAGTTAGGGCAAATCCACTCAGCGCTCTGGTTATGGTGCCAGGCCTCTCTTAAAGGGATCCCCAGTATGGAAGTTAGGACCATTCCACTCAGCGCTCTGGTTCTGACTCCAGGCTGATGGGATGATGTGGGATATTAGTGGCAGTTGTCCGGTGGCTCTGGCTGATGGGATGATGTGGGATATTAGGAGTAGCAGTCCAGTGGCTCTGGCTGACGGGATGATGTGGGATATTAGGGGGAGTAGTCCGGTGGCTCTGGCTGACGGGATGATGTGGGATATTAGGAGTAGTAGTCCAGTGGCTCTGGCTGACGGGATGATGTGGGATATTATGGGTAGTAGTTTGGTAGCTCTGGCTGACGGGATGATGTGGGATATTAGTGGTAGTAGTCCGATGGCTCTGGCTGATGGGGCGATGTGGGATATTATGGGTAGTAGTCCGGTAGCTCTGGCTGAAGAATTGATGTGGGATATTAGGGGTAGTTGTCCGGTGGCTCTGGGTGACGGGACAATGTGGCATATTATGGGTAGAGTCGGGTAGCTCTGGCTGACGGGATGATGTGGGATATTATGGGTAGTAGTTTGGTAGCTCTGGCTGACGGGATGATGTGGGATATTAGTGGTAGTAGTCCGATGGCTCTGGCTGATGGGGCGATGTGGGATATTATGGGTAGTAGTCCAGTAGCTCTGGCTGAAGAATTGATGTGGGATATTAGGGGTAGTTGTCCGGTGGCTCTGGGTGACGGGACAATGTGGCATATTATGGGTAGAGTCGGGTAGCTCTGGCTGACGGGATGATGTGGGATATTATAGTGAATGTGGCTATGCGGAATGGGTGGGGCTCTACACTCAGCTTTATACATATATAAATTATAATTTGTTAAAACTAACCGTAGTTAGTCACTATGCCCGTGCAGCGCCGGGCTCTTCAGCTAGTTGTATATAAGAAGGTTGCTGGCTTAGCTATAAGGAGTAGACAAGCAGCCTCTTTCATTGACAGTTCTTGTACTGTCCTCTATTGAGCATAAGTCCAGAAGCAAAGTGGATGAGACCGGGGCTGAAGCCGCAGCTGGACTGCGGGCCCATAGCCTTTTCTATTGGACACTAGTGATTTGTTGATCTTTGCATCAATCGCTTTGGGCCGAGTCTCTTATTATTGCACAATTATCTCACTAATGACACAAAGACTGTAATTATTGGATGTATGCCATGTGCTCAATTGTGTTTACTGGGTACAATGAAAACTAGAATTTCAGCACAATCCAGGAGTCTGATATAACATCAATGATAAAATATATAAATATTAATATTTCCTAAGTTAAACCCTGGACCTGCTCATCTTGTCCAAGAGCCCGGTGTCCATACATTCCTTAGTTAGAGCTTTGGACACAATTTGCAGAAATTATTTTAAAGTTATATTCTATCTTTCAATTCTTTTTTTTTATTTCACAATTTATCTATGTAGTTTGCCAGCTGGATGTCTATGGCCTTGCTTGTCCAGCACATCCTCAACCTCTACAGTTATATCTTATGGTGCCACGTGCTGTGCCTCCAAAATACCATACTTCCACACATGGTGCCCTCAGAAAATATGCCAAGATTCCTGAAAGTAATCATACCCTACAATTCATAGAACCAAAAAGAGCAGCAGGTATTGCCTCCTATAGTTTTACAGCCCCTTGACAATAATTCTTCATTTAGTGAAGTCACCCAGTCTCACCACCGCCCATTTATATATTGTCATCTCATCACCGACACGCTCTATATCCCGATCTGAAGGAAGAGGATACAATGGAACCTCGCTGTTTTGACAAAAGTTTTGTAGGAACCAGGTGAATTGCACCCCTATATAAGCCTCACACTTCCAACTCCTGTTCTTGTGGTTATTCCAACTTCAAGGAAGAAACAGATGAATGCTGAGCAATCACTGAAGAAAACTAAAGCCACTGCTGTGGGGGCACCGAGCATCAGGAGGGACATAGATTACTGATTAATGTGATCGGACAGGTCTGTGGTGGCTCCGTCTAGATTCTGGAATCTTTCATCACCTCAATGAAAACATTCTGTAATCTGTCATTATCCCATCACGGATGTGTTCTCCGAGACTGATGGCACAATGTGGGTGAAAGGGCAGATGGGTGAGGATTACTAGGGCACACACTGAGTCACAGCGTGTCAATAATGGCAGGCACACAACATCTAAATGCCGCACAGATTTTATGATCACTGGCTCAAGTCCATGTTGTTCTCAGTCCGTAGATTTAATCTGAATGATAAAGACTTATTCCCTGGTCATTCCTCTTTCTCTTCTTTATACAACACCCCCCACACAGTGTCATACACACAGATTATCATGATGGCGGACAAGTCCAGCCCGGGGCCCACAGGAGGGCACAGGGATTAGCTCTATAATCCGGCAGTTGCTTATTAGCAGATATTAAACACTTCTTTGTGACTTCACTTCTTCTTGTGCAATCAAAACTGAATGTAACTGGACCCTTATACACGTCCACAGCTGTATACAGGGTCTGTGTGTTACCAGACGGCCAAGTGGTTTCTAAATGATCTGTGTATTGTGATATTAAACACTCACTGGCAGGTTCCACCAAATTACTAGGAACTCCACTTACAGATCAGCAACCAGTCCACCCAAAATAACTCTTGTAAGTTGTGTTTGGCAGCTCCCCTAAGTGTATGTATTCTTCCACAAACAGCGCCACACTAGTCCATAGGTTGTTTCTGGTATTGCAGTTCAGCAACATTGTAATGAATGATTCCAAGCTGTAATACCAGATGCAATTCAGGGCCAGGTTAGGAGATGTGGGTGTAACATGGAGTTAAAATATTTTTAGAATACAATGATGTTTCCTGGAACATGAACTCAAACCCACATTCATGAGCTGAATGATGATCGTCTGTCCAGTATTTTGTCTCTTCAGTACAGGGTGGCACTACATGTGTCAGGAGGAGCAGCCTCTCTTGGCACCAGCCCTATTTATTCTGTACAGACCCTGAAGAAGATTCTGTCCACAACACAACATGATTTTCATCTTCCAGCAGCATCTCCTGCCTTATATATTTAAGACTTGTGAAAACTAATTACAAACTTTCCATACATTTATGGGGGTTCTTCTATTAAAAAAAAAAAAAAAAAAACAACCTTAGTATGGCCACATTATGACATCCATTGTCTTCCTTCTCTAAAGATTGGGGACCCCTACAGTAAATTTGTGGTACAACTGATTCTTATAAAACTATATATTAAAAATAATATTAAAAAGTTTATCCCATAAATCCCAGAATGCTACAGATAAAGAATTGTGAGCATCGGCGCTGCTCTGACCTTGAAGGATCAAGAGGATTCTCTCATCTAAAACATAGAAAAGTAAAGGGGATGGGGACCAGGCAGAGTGACATTTGTGTCCCTGGCTATGGGCCGTCTCGCTGTGTGTGACAGGACATTTTGCATGGGTCAATTCTATAATTACGGCTATATGTAGCTTTATTGTAGGTAATTATGAGACTATGGGTTTTGGCACATCTTCATTATTTTTCTATGTAACTCAGTGCTAATATTAAATACTGTATGTGCCATGTAACTGGAGCATTCCCAAATATAGCAGAAGATTAATCAACCCAAGAAACACAAGGAAGTGTATAATGTACTGCCTCTGATTGTCTCTAATTATACAGGTTACAGAAAGACGAGCTCTGCTGGATTTAAAGAGCAAATGTGATCCCTGCTACTAACAGGATATGATGGAAGAGAGCATCATTCATGTAGCTGAGACAAGCAGCAAAGGATACAGAGCTCGCATCCATACACAGCGGAGCTACAGAACAGAACATGCATGTCAGTCACACAGGACAGAGGAGAAGATGAATAAATGTACAATTTGTGGTAGATCGGTGTATTGCAGAATTATTAATAATCACAAGAACTAGAAGTAAATGCTGAGATCTGCATTTGCCTGATGCTCAGACAAATAGAAACTGACATTTCAGCAATACGTAAAGTACAGACTTGGCCTCATACTCACTGGCGATAAAATCGGACGATTGCAATCCGATTTTAAATCGGATTGCACTCTGACCAATGTTAGTGAATGGGTGACATCTCACTTGCGATTTTTTTTCTCATCCAAAATTGGTCTGAGAAAAAAAATTGCAGCATGCTGCGATTTGCAGCGATTTTCGCCAATACAAGTCAATGCATTAAAAAAATTGATTAAAAAAAGGACCAAAAACGGACCATCCGTTTTAAACGGATACATAACCATTCTGTGGCATAGAACACTGTAAATGGTCCTGTAAATGACTGTAGAAAAATATTTGCTGGGAAAAAAAAAACGGAATGCAAATGGATGGAAAACGGATAGAAAACGGATGGAAAGATTAAAAATCGCATAGAAATCGCATGACACTCGCATAACACTCCACCCTTTTTTACAGTCCAGAAATCGGACCGTTGTTTTAATCGCCAATGGGTATGAGGCCTTAGAATCAGTATAGTGGGATACCAGAGATACACCACACATTATACTCCAGAGCCGCACTCACTATTCTGCTGGTGCAGTCACTGTGTACATACATTACATTACTGATCCTGAGTTACATCCTGTATTATACTCCAGAGCTGCACTCACTATTCTGCTGGTGCCGTCACTGTGTACATACATTACATTACTGATCCTGAGTTACATTCTGTATTATACTCCAGAGCTGCACTCACTATTCTGCTGGTGCAGTCACTGTGTACATACAGTACATTACATTACTGATCCTGAGTTACAGTACATCCTGTATTATACTCCAGAGCTGCACTCACTATTCTGCTGGTGGAGTCACTGTGTACATACATTACATTACTGAACCTGATTTACATAGTAACATAGTTTTGAAGGCTGAAGGAAGACCTTATGTCCATCTAGTTCAGCCTATTTTTAGTGCAGCTGTTTGGCATTGTTGATCCTGGGGAAGGCAAAAAACCCACAGAGTAGAAGCCAATTTTCTCCATAGGGAAAAAAATTCCTTCCCCTAAGCTGGGTCAACCATCTACCTATAATATTCTGTTATTCGTAACCTTCTATACTGTTACTCACAAGAAAAGCATCCATTCCTCTCTTAAATTCATTCAGTGAGTGGGCCATCACCACTTCCTCAGGAAGAAAATTCCAGAGCCTCACTGCTCTTACTGTGAAGAACCTTCTTCTATGCTGGTGCAGAAGTTGTCTTTCCTCCAAACGAAGAGAATGCCCCCTTGTTCTTGTCAAAGTCCTTGGTACAAACAGTTCATTGGAGAGATCTCTGTATTGCCCTCTGATATACTTGTACATATATATTAAGTCTCCCCTAAGTCTTCTCTTTTCTAGAGTAAATAGACCTAATTTTGATAACCTTTCTGGGTATTGTAGTGAACCAACTCCATTTATCATTTTAGTAGCCCGCCTTTGAACCCTTTCAAGTTCAGTAATGTCTTTCTTGAGCACCGGCGTCCAAAATTGCACACAATACTCCAAGTGTGGTCTGACGAGTGATTTGTACAGAGGGAGAATTATGTTTTCATCTTGTGTCCCCAGACCTCTTCTAATGCATCCCATGACCCTATTTGCTTTGGTGGCAGCTGCCTGACACTGGGCACTCCAATTTAGCTTCTTATTTACTAAGATGCCTAAGTCTTTTTCCATGTCTGATTTCCCCAGCAGTTTCCCATTTAGTAAGTAATTGTAGCATCTGTTTCTCCTTCCCATGTGCATAACCTTACACTTATCTGTGTTAAACCTCATTTGCCATTTTTCAGCCCAATTCTCCAATTTACTCAAATCTGTCTGTAGTTGCAAACTGTCCTCGTTTGTGTTAACGACCTTACATAGTTTTGTATCATCTGCAAATACTGATATTTTACTGTGTAAGCCATCCACTAGATCAGTGGTCCCCAACCTTTTTTGCACCAGGGACCGGTTTCAAGCAAGACCATTCTTCCATGGCCCAGCAGGGTGGGGATGGAGGTGTGGCAGGGGCGAGGCTTTGGTCATAAGGGGGCGGGGCTATGGACACTGTTGTAGTTTAGCAGTGCATACTTATAATTAAATAACATTTATAATGTGACTCAACTCACCATAGGTTTGAATGAGTGCTCCATCACCCCCTTCTCCCCATCATTGCCTTCACCCCATCACTCCCTTCTCCCCATCATTGCCTTCACCCCATCACTCCCTTCTCCCCATCATTGCCTTCACCCCATCACTCCCCTCTCCCCATCATTGCCTTCACCCCATCACTCCCCTCTCCCCATCACTGCCGTCTCCCCATCATTGCCTTCACCCCATCACTCCCCTCTCCCCATCATTGCCTTCACCCCATCACTCCCCTCTCCCCATCACTGCCGTCTCCCCAATATTGCCTTCACCCCATCACTCCCCTCTCCCCATCATTGCCTTCACCCCATCACTGCTGTCTCTCCATCATTGCCTTCACCCCATCACTCCCCTCATGGCCTTCTCCTCATGTCCCCATCTCCTCCAGGGCCAGGCTACACAAACACAGTCCAACACACACACACACACACACACACACACCCATCTCCTCCAGGGCCAGGCTACACACACACACACACACACACACAGACATACATGTACACACACAGACCACCTCTCTCCTCTCACCTGTCGCAGCATCGCCCGCGCTTCCTCGCTCTGACACAGCAGCGGCCGCGCTCCTCTCTGTGTCAGTCAGAGACAGGAAGCGCGGGCGGCGGGCAGGAAGCTGGACGCAGTGGACGGGTCCTTGCAGCTCCGCTCCTGCTATTCCCTCTTGCAGGCAGCGGAGCTACTTGATCGCTCCCTGGCCGCCGCTAAGAACTGCTGCGCGCCGCTCCAGCCCCCGCTATGCCACTGACCGCCCCTGGCTCCCCTTGTGTCCGCGGACCGGCAAGGG
This sequence comes from Dendrobates tinctorius, assembly GCF_039654945.1. Taxonomy (NCBI): domain Eukaryota; kingdom Metazoa; phylum Chordata; class Amphibia; order Anura; family Dendrobatidae; genus Dendrobates; species Dendrobates tinctorius. The sequence goes on from NW_027361754.1 coordinate 7,289,731, forward strand.
CACTGCAGCGGCCTGGTGCCGGGCCGCGGACCGGCGGTTGGGGACCCCTGCACTAGATCACTAATAAATATATTAAATAGTAGGGCGCCCAATATAGAACCCTGTGGAACCCCACTAGTAACCCTGGCCCAATCTGAGTATGCCCCATTAATAACCACTCTTTGCTTTCTATCACTAAGCCAGCTACCTACCCATCTACACACATTTTCCCCTAGCCCAAGCTTTCTCATCTTACTTACCAATCTTTTATGTGGGACAGTGTCAAATGCTTTAGAGAAGTCGAGATAAATGACATCCAATGATTCTCCTTGGTCCATTTGAGAGCTTACATCCTCATAGAAGCTGATCAGGTTAGTTTGACAGGAGCGATCCTTCATAAATCCATGTTGATATGGAGTTAAACATTTATTAACATTGAGATATTCCATAATGGTATCCCTTAGAAACCCTTCAAAAACTTTACCCACAACAGATGTTAAGCTTACCGGCCTATAGTTTCCAGGTTCCCTCTTACACCCCTTTTTGAATATTGGTACCACATTTGCTTGCCGCCAATCAAAAGGAACAGACCCTGTTTCTATAGAGTCTTTAAATATAAGGAATAGAGGCCTGTCTATCACATTACTTAACTCCCTTAATACCCGAGGGTGAATGCCATCAGGGCCTGGTGATTTGTCAATTTTAATCTTACTAAGGCGGCTCTGCACTTCTTCCTGGGTTAGGCAGGTAATACTTAATGGGGAGTTTAAATTATCACTAAGCATTTCCCCTGGCAAATCCTTCTCCTGTGTGAACACTGTTGAGAAAAAAGTATTTAAAACACTTGCTTTTCACACATTGCTCTCTATGATTTCACCCTCATTGTTCTTTAAAGGGCCGACACATCAATTTTAATCCTTTTACTGTTTATATAAAAGGATACATCCTGTATTATACTCCAGAGCTGCACTCACTATTCTGCTGGTGCAGTCACTGTGTACATACATTACATTACTGATCCTGAGTTACATCCTGTATAATACCCCAGAGCTGCACTCACTGTGTACATACATCATATTACTTATGCTGTATAAACATTCACCCCCCCCCCAAAAAAAAAAAAAAAATATTATCTTACAATGCCATTAAATCTAAAAAAAAAAAAACACAAAATCCCTTACCCAGCTTTATCAATAAAAGAATAAAAAAGTAAATGTCAAAATAAAATAAAAAAAAGTTTGATCCCTAAGGTCCAAAAGGTGCAGTACTAGAGGGTAAGGCCGGGGTCACACTAACCAACGCAAAATACGGTCAGTATTTTACATGCGTAATACGGATGAATGGCCCCTAAACAGTGCTCCGTATGTCATCCGTAATCAAGGTGTGGTCGCGTATTTTGCGCATGTCAGCATCCGTATGTAATCCGTATGGCGAGATTTTCTCGCAGGCTTGCAAAATGGACGTATAATGGAGTCCAATGACAGGGCTTCTAATAGAAACCAAAGAATAGATATAGACACATAGAATGCATATATATATATATATATATTCTATGTGTATATATCTATTCTTTCGTTTCTTTATTAAAGCTGTCAGTGTGAGTTTACTGTATAGCGCACTGAATTGCCGGCTTTGCTAAAAGACACCTGGTGCGTATTTCTCGCAGGTCACACGTGTGGTCCGTGTGTAATCCGTATTTTTTGCGCACCCATAGACTTGCATTGGCGTATTACGGCCGTAGTACTCTGACAATCGCAGCATGCTGCGAGTGGCATGGAGCGTAGGATACGGATGAGAAATATACGGCTGGTGCGAGGGACCCCATAGAGAATCATTGGTCCGTGTCTAATGCGTGCTTTTAGCGCCTCTCACTCGGCCGTATTCCTCTCCAGTGTGACCCCGGCCTTATACCCAGACTCCAGAGTCATAAAGATAGAAATTTTGTGCATAGTGCCCCCTAGTGATACAGAGGAGTAAAAGCATCTGGTTTATACGCTTCTCAATATTGAGATTAGAACACTGCAATGGAAAAGTTGTGGAATGATGAAAATCACAGGATGACGACATCACTGATGTGCAAATGGGGAAAAAAAGGAAACAACATTTTCAAAACATCTTGATTTCTTCAGTCCGGAGACTGAACTTCACGCAGAAATCTTGGCACCTCCAGCCTCGACTGCTAGCTCTGAAGTTATTAACGGTTGCTGAGGAATATTCTGCTACTGAATGTACAAATCCTTAGGCCTCTTTTACACTTCCGTCTGTCACCATCAGTCAAAATCTGCCGTTTTGCTAAAAAAAGGATCGGCCATTTTTCTTGGCGGATCCGTTTTTTTTCCCATTGAGTTGCGTTACCGGCGGATCTTGATGGATGGTCATCCATTGGATCCATTTTTATACAGATCCGCCAAAATTTTGGCGTCCTCCGACTTGCCTGGACGGACAATGAAACGTTGTTTTGGCCGGCCGGATCCACATTTTACAGTGCGCATGCCCAGAGGACTTCACTCAGCCGGAAATCAATCTCTCTCTCCTTTTCCGGTGACGTTTCAATCCGCCAACGGATCCATTTTCCGCCATTTTGGCGGATTTCAACTGACCTCAAAAACGGATGTGTGAAACAGGCCTAAGGATCTGCTGCCGGCAGCTCCTGTGTAATCACTGACCGTTCCCGATGTGTGCAATGGAGACAAGTTCGGAGACGCTGCAGCCACAGGAGTAAGTTTAGGGCACACAGGTGCGCACAGAAGCACCAGTGACATGCGGCCTGGGGTTGTCGTGTTAAAAAAGCAGCTCCTGGGAGACTTTGGCGCAATGGCCGCATCGCTGGTTCCACACTCAGCACACCTGGAATGAAGGCTAGCGGGGTCCAGTGCATTATGTCCATGCCACAATCCCAGGAGTAGAGCTGGTGTGTTCATTACCAGCTCAGCGTTCCATTGATATGAATGTAGAACCAGTGGTGTGGCCATTTCTCCAAAGCTTCCCATGGCAGCAGCATCTCCATTGACCACATCAGGGATGTCATTGGTCAGCGATTACACAGGAGCTAGCGAACCCTGAGAATTTATATATTCAGCAGAAGAACCTTCTTCAAATGACCATTAAAAACGTCAGTGATAGCAGCTGGAGGTGCCAGGATTTGTGCACGAGGTTCAGATTCCAGATTGGAGAAATCCACATGTTTTGAAAATCCATCTGGTGATTTACATAATTCCACAACTTTTACTTCTCTGTGATGCAATTTCAGTGTTGTGGAGTGTATATAAACTATAGTGAACCTTCTCCAAAATGTAACCCCTTAATCTAGCTCAGATCCTGGGTGACAGATTTTGAATTTCATTAAATGGAATAAGGTGCCTACTTGTCATCTTCTTTGAGAAGATCGCTCGCCTAGAAAACCGTTTATAAAAAGAAGAATTTTAGGTAGTTTTCAAAAAAACAAAAAAAACTACTGGACCCAACATTCACTAGACCGGGCTACCCAGGCCCTCCATTGCTCCTCACATACTGTATAAGCTAACAATTACAAAATGCAGGGGCATCCTCTTTTTAGTGACCTGTGTTTCCCCCGGAGATCAGACAGATCCTGTGGACAGTAGATAAATATCATTATAGGAAACCGCTTCACCTGTCAAAGTTCACTCCCATTTTTTCCCAGACTCAAAAATCCACAATATCTTGCTACCAGCACTTTTCTCTAATTACGGCCATGTTAAATAATATGAATATACCGCCATCTGGTGGACATTGTTATTACTTCACCTATCAGTGATTTGATTTTTCCAGACCCTTCTCCACATGTACAGATTTAGTAGCGGCTGACATGCACCAGCAGGATTTTCCCCCTTGTCAAGTATGGACTGGGGCTGAAATTCAGCCCTAGCATTTGAAATCACACAGGCCCATGCTGTCCCCGTCTCCAAGAACCAGATGGGATATATTACTAGTATTGGATGAAAGAAAACAAAATTTGCTACAAGACCAATATTTCTAATGATACCCGTGGCCTGCTGGGGTAAGTGATGGAGTCAGTGACTTTGTGCTCCGTGACAACTCTTAACATTATGGGTGTCTTGAGAACACCGATTCTGATAACAACATAGCAGACAAGGCGGCCGACAACCAGACAGGCCCTTCTGGGATTTGCCAGAATTGCCAGATGGCCAGTCCGGCCCTGCCCCTTGTTATGTGGGTAGCACACTCCTCTGTTATAGTGATTTGATGTAACAGGTTGGCCATCATGTTTGCAGCAGCTTCATCTGTACTAGAAAAAAAAGTCAGGGCAGAATTCTTTCCTGTATAATGCAGAGAAATCCCTCCAAAATCCACAAATCAAGAGAAAACTACGCAACCTAAAATAATCACCCTGTGCCCTGTCACATTTTATTGACGGTTAGTGGTAGGGCCCGGTTTAGTCTGTTGGTAGGGCCCGGTGAGCAGATGAGTCGGGGCCCGATGCGGGCCCCTTCTGCCCACCGGGCCACATACGCCAGTCAGGGCAGTACTGCCCTGATGGCGGCCCTGGTGGTGACCCAGTCACAAAGGCAGAACCTATTTTTACCGGACTTCTGAAGTATAGGTGCATACAATGGGGCTGATTTACTTTTCTACATCTGGCTCCATTTGTGATAAAAACCAGCTCAGACTGTGGTCACACATAGCACACACCCAAAATGCGTCTGCTGAGAAGCCTCTTCCTAAATTTTGCAGCAGATCATTAGAAACATATTGCTAATAGCTTAATTATTGATCATTGCTGCACAACTTCTGCAAAAGATTGTGGCCATTAACAGAAAGTCATTAGCAATTAATATCTAATGAAGAAGCGGTGAGCTGCAGCAACACATAGGAAGAAGCTTCTCAGAGGACGCGAGCTCCACGCCCGCCGTGCTGTGTGTAACTCTGGCCCCACATTTATTATGCATTTTAAACACGTTTTTTGACACATTCATCAGGGGGCTCGGACTATAGGGAAATGGGAGAAAAAAACTCCCGCTCTTATCCTAAGCACAGTATTCTATTTTCCATGCTGAGAATATGGCGGCTCAGGGTGGTTATTTTGGAGCCATCAGCCCCAGTCAGCGCAGTGAGTCAAAGCCACATGGGGGCAGATCTGATTGTATGGCCGGGGTCACACTTGCGAGTGCAATACAAGAAACTCACGCAAGTCTCTCGCCTCAATACCCGGTATTGCCGCCGGTGGTCCAGACCGGAGCGTTCAGCTGCATAGAAATACATGCAGCCGCACACTCCGGTCCCGAGCGCCGGCGGCAGTGCCAGGTATTGAGGCGAGAGACTTGCGTGAGATCCTTGGTCACACTTGCGAGTGCAATACAAGACCTATATCTGCCATCAGCTGTGCCAGCTGGACCAGGTCAGAACACCTCTGCACGTGTAATATATAGTCTACAGAAGTCAATCTTATCAGTAGGAAACATGAAAATCTGCAGAGACTCTTGTGCTTCCAATGTCCAAGCGCTGAGACAGATGTTGGACATTTCACACTCAGTGTCCAGACATGGAAATTTCTATGAATTTTCTGAATTTCTGATTCATGTCAGTTTTTGTCATTGTGTCACTACTTTCGGACTATTCTCACTGCCAAATGTTCCTTTCCTCCCACTCCTCAATCATTTTCTGGCAGCTTCTATAATAAGAGCTGCTACTAAAAATATCATTCACAGCAGAGCGATGGTGTTGGGGGTTGTGAATGGGAACACTCGGCCAATCTGTAATCCCTGCACCCAGCAGATCTAGCGGTTCCAAAGAGCATTTACTACATCACAAGAGAACTTACCTGTCTGCAGACACGGAGCGTTCCGCCACAAATCTCTGGCTATTCTAAAAACATCCAGTACGTCACTCTAGAAATGTAAAACATTCAAAGGTCATTTTCATCACTCTACCCCTGGCACCTCCACATATTGTACATTACTGAGCATATTGTGCTGCATACAACCCATATCGCTCCAGTCTACTATTCTAAAGGGGGAGCCCCAGGCATCTGCCTGGTCTGCCTGCCCCAAACGCCCTGTATCCATAGCTGCATTTAAAGGAATAGATCAGATCTCCATCAGGGCTGAGAATGTGAAGGGCCCGAGCCTCGTTCAGCATCCACAGAAATGAATGGGTGACACAGAATCCCCAGCGCTCATATTACCACATCCCCACAGCTCTCAGTGTCTTTCAATTATTTATTTATTTTACTCATTTATATAGCGCCATTAATTCCACAGCGCTTTACAGACATTATCATCGCTGTCCCCGATGGGGCTCACAATCTAAATTCCCTATCAGTATGTCTTTGGAATGTGGGAGGAAACCGGAGAACCCGGAGGAAACCCACGTAAACACTGGGAGACCATACAAACTCCTTGCAGATGTTGTCCTTGGTGAGATTTGGACCCAGGACCCCAGCGCTGCAAGGCTGCAGTGCTAACCACTGAGCCACCGTGCCACCCGTCATTCTCACAGTGACAAAGGTTAACATCCTTCTAGTGATATAGCCTGAGACGGCACCCAACGCTCAAGTATGTGCCCTCATCTACAACGTGGTGGTCTCTATTATATAAGTAACCTCAAAAGAGAAAGGTGGTCCTACAAAGCATTGACTCAGGAGGGCTGAATACAAATGCAAGTCACAATTTTCAGATTTATATTTTTAAAATAATTATTAAACCACGTATAATTACATTTATATTCAGATTTATGATATATAGATTTATATTCATATTTATTTACAAAACCATGTATAATCAGATTTATATTTTTAAATTAATTAGAAAACCATTTTCTTTACACTTTACAAATACTTGCTACTTAGTGTTGCTATTACGGTGCATAAAATCCCAATAAAACACATTTAAGTTTGTGGGTGTAATGTGAAAAACTGTAGAAACGTTCTACAGCCCTGGATACGGATTGTATCACTGAGCACTGGGCATTCAGGACTTTGAAAAAGATGGGCAATAAAATGTATAGAGGAATTCATGGTCGACAGAGAAAAGGAGGAAAAATGATTACCAGCCTCCCATTGATTGTGCTTTTATGACATACTAATACATTTTTCTAGATTTTATTTTATTTTGGTGCTGGAATTTTTCTTTAGTTGATCAGTAGTTGACAGGTGACTGGAGGCTGATAAAAGAAAATATTTACTGACAAAGTATTCACATCCTGCAGAGATAGATAAACAGTGTCTTGAGAAAGTAATCACCCCCTTGGCTTTTTACCTATTTACTTACATTACAACCTGTGTGTAAATATTTTTGTAATCTGATTTGTGTTTGATGCATCAGCGCTAAATAGTCTAAGTTGGTGAAGTAGGGAAAATATAGGCATAAACTAAATTTATCGGATCAAATAACTAAAAATTGGCATGTGCATATGTATTCACTCCTTTTGCTATGAATCCCCTAAACATTTATGGTGCAAGTCCCATGCTTAGTGACAAGACATCCCTCTGTGTGCAATCTAAGTGTCACATGTCTGTCTGTATATACACTTTACTTTCTCTGGAAGGCCACAGAGGCTGCAACACCATTAAGAAGGAAGCACCATTAAAGTGGTATTCCCATCTCCAAGATCCTATCCCAATATGTAGTAGGTGTAATAATAATATTAGTAAATACCTCCAATTAGAAATATGGTATAGTTTTTCTGATTCGCTATGTATCTTTCCTGATGTTCAGGCATTGCAGTACCTAAAGTTTCCATGATTACGATCACTGATCAGTGACAGCTGGTTGCTAGTGGTCGTAACCATTGATACCTAAGATTCTGCAATGCCTGCACATGAGGAAAGAGACATAGCGAATCAGAAAAACTATACTACACCAAGACAAAACAACACAGCTCATCACTCTAAGAACACCATCCCTACAGTAAAATATGGTGGTGGTAGCATCATGCTGTGGGGATGTTTTCCAGAAGCAGGGACAGGGAAAATGGTCTGAATCGAAGGGAAGATGGATGGTGTGAAATACTGGGATATTCTTGAGCAAAACCTGTATTCAGCCTGTCAGTGATTTGATACGGGGACGGTGGTTCATCTTCCAACAAGAAAATGACCCAAAACATACTGATAAAGCAATATTCGAGTGGTTTAAGGGGAGAAACATGTAAATGTTCTGAAGTGGCCGATGCACAGCCCAGAGCTTAAGCCAATGGGGAATCCGTGGTCAGACTTGAAGATTACTGTTCACCAGAGGAAACTAACGTGAAGGAACTGGAGCCGTGTTGCCTTGAACAATGGGCAAAAATCCTGATGACAAGATGTGTAAAGCTCATAGAGACCGATCCAAAGCGACTTGCAGTTATAGTTGCCGAAAAAGGAGGCTTTACAAAGTACTGACTTTAACGGGGTGAATAGCTATGCACACTGAAGTTTTCAGATATTTTGTCTATTTTTTTGCATCATAAGAAAACCAAATGTTCAGGGCTGTAGGCATATTCTTCACATGAACTGATGCAAACCCTCAAAAAACCCAGTGCAATTCCAGGTTGTGAGTTATCATAACAAAGAATGCCAAGGAAGGTGAATACTTTTACAAGCCACTGTAGATAGACATAGTGGATACCTGCCATAAAAGACTGGCATGTAGTACAATGTGGTGCAGAGTCCCAGTGAAGATGATTCACGCCAAGCCGCATGATTACAGCACCCAAAGCCAGAAACCAGTCTGGGGCAACAGACCCCCCAATGGACAGGCCCATTAGAAAAATATTGAGCAGCAAAATAATTGTGTTTTACCCCTCATAGCTTCTGAGTTTTCTCATACCAAACACTTGACTAAAATGCAGGAATCAGCACAGAGTTGTATGAAAGGGTTGGACAAGAGACAGGTAAAAGGATGACTAGATATGAAATAGTCAGATTTAGTTTAGATAGATATAAGATAGAAAGAGCAGAGATAAATATGACAGAGAGAAAGAAATCGATGACGGACAGCATTCCACCGTGCAATCTGTTCCCTTCTTTCCTTTATTTTGTGGCAGGGAAGCTGAGATTCTCTATCTGCCTGTTCCTCCTTATCAGAATTTTCAGTCTGAGGGCTGCTTGGCTGTCACTGTGCATAATTTAGCAGGCGGTAATCATGCAAAGCTATTAAAACTCATCAAAATTGCAAAAGATCAGAAAAAAAGTAAAAAATAAAAAACAATCGATTTTAAATCCTTAACATCCAATCAGCTGATATATGCCAGGTCTGGGTAGCCTGAAGAGCAGAAGCCTGCAGACTCCACTACATTCTCATCCTCTGCAGGTTGGTGACTTAATTCTGATCTGCTGCTGCACACATCAGTTACAGCACAAGAATACATTCTCATCATTCTCATATAATTTCTGCATTAGTTTTGCATCTATCTGTAGGTTCTCTGCTTGCTTATAGTGAATGATAGCACCGCTATATTCAGGTTGCCCTAACATAAAAGAACAGTTGTGTGGAGGTGAGATGCAGGCAGGATTATTTTCCAAACATTGACTTTAAGAATTATTTCATGTGTTCAAAGCAAGCAGAGATCTTTAACCCCTTAACACCCAGGGGTATTTTTGATTTTGCATTTTAATTTTTTGCTCTTCTTCCCGGAGCCCTAACTTTTTTATTTTTTGGTCAAAATGGCAGTGTTTTTTGCTGGTCAAGTTGTACTTTTGAAAGACACCATTGGTTTTACCATGCCGTGTAATAGAAAATGGGAAAAAAATTCCAAGTGCGGTGAACTGCAAAAAAAAAGTGCAATCCCACACTTGTTTTTTGTTTGACTTTTTTACTAAATTCACTAAATTCTTAAAGCTTACCTGCCATTATAATTCTCCAAGTCATTACGAGTCCATAGACACCAAACATGTCTAGGTTCTTTTTTATTTAGGTTGTCATGCTCTCACTAAATGAATGGGATTCAAATAGCTTAGCAAGCAGCTAAACCGCTATACCGGGTCCAATAAGGGAGACTGTAGATGAATCTGTGTTTTATTGAACGTAGGTATATAGATGAGGTGAAACTATAAACAGAAATACATGGAGACAATCAGTGTCGGGTACATAGAAAATACATATACACATAATGTACATGACTGCACTAACAGCTGAAGAAGGAAACTATCTAAGCTGGCCAGTAAGAGAGACAGGGATTTATAAAGGGATTGTGTCACTTACCAGCGATGCTAACACTGGGGGAAAGATGGATGAGGTGTTTCCAGTATGCAAGTAGATTGAAAATGGAGGACTGGACAGGGAAATGGGGCTGGACCAGACCATAATCCCTTGCAAGTCTACCCATGATACAGTGGGAGTTGGAGGGAAAATGAAAATGAAAGCAGGAAGAGAATAACACTGAAGTTATTATTTTTGGCCACTAGATGGAGCTGGAAACAATGCACATTAAACTGTATGGCAAACTGAGCATTAGCACTGAATTTATGTAATGGAAATAAACATTTAAAAGTCATTATTATGTCGGAGACAGAACACTCCCCATCTGGCATTGAACAGATGCCACCATCCTATTCTCCAAAGACAACAAAGGACCAGTCCAGTAACTAGTCTGGAGAATGTCTTAGGTCCTTCTCCTTTGGCCATCCTAAGATTAGGCCTGGTAAATTGCCACTTTCTCAGTGGCTGCAGGGTAGACAAGCGTCGTTTGCGCCATCTGTCCCAGAATGCATTGGCAAGACTTTGTACCTGCCTCCATTGGCGCTTGTAGAGGTCTTTAGTGTCAAATCCTCCTGGAGGGGCACTGTATAGTCCTGTTTTCTGGGTTAGAAGAGTAGCTGGAGTCTTTGTACAGAGTATCAAATCAAAAATCAAATCAAATATATTATCGCCAAGTACATATTACATATATACAAGGAATTCTTTGTGGCAAAGAGGCAACATAATATATAACAACAGATACAACAAGTAACATCTAACAAGACAGATACAGTATATAGTCTACACATGACGATTTAATTGTTGAACAGAGAGTGGATAGAAGCTGTTCATATGGCGGTTGGTGCTGCATTTGGGGACTCTGAAGCGACGTCCTGAAGGGAGTAGTTGGAATGAGGAGTGTCCCGGGTGAGAGGGATCGGATGAAATTTTCAATGCGTGGGATCGAATACTCTTATCATAAAGATCCTGGATTTTAGGCAGGGGGGAACCTATAATTCTCTCTGCTGTTCTGAAAGTCCTTTGTAAGCGGAGTTTGTCATGCTCAGTGGCTCCCCCATACCAGACTATCAGAGAGGAACAAATCACAGATCTGATGACAGCATTAAAGAATAAGATCAGCAGATTCTTAGACAAACCATATCTTTTCAGCTGACGCAGGAAGAACATCCTCTGTTGTGCTTTTCTTATAACAGCATCCACGTTTTTCCCCCATTTAAGATCATGAGAGATGATAACACCAAGGAATTTGGTCTCTGTGACCCTAAGAACCACTTCGTCATGGATGTAGATTGGAAGTATCTCATGTTGATCTTTCCTAAAATCCACAACCATCTCAGCAGTTTTTTTAGTGTTGAGTACAAGATTATTGGCTTTACACCAGTCACATATTCTTTCCACCTCACTCCGATACAAGTCTTCAGCATTTCCCCTGATGAGACCAATCAGTGTCATATCATCGGCAAATTTCAAGATTTTTACTGAGTCTGCTGAAGAGATGCAATCATTCGTATAGAGAGAAAACAGTAACGGGGACAAAACACACCCCTGAGGTGCCCCGATGTTTGTGACCAAGGTGTCCGAAGTGAGTGGTCCAACTTTTACACTCTGTATCCTGGCTGTCAGGAAGTTATAAATCCACAAGTATAAGTTAAGAGGGACTCCAAGAGCTACCATTTTCTTATGAAGTAAATTCGGATCAATGGTATTGAACGCTGAGCTAAAGTCCATGTATATATGTATAGACACTTGTATAGAGTATAGACACATGTATAGACACATGTATAGAGTATAGACACTTGAGGGCAGATTTCAGCACCTGAGTCCTCTCTCACAAGACACATGTATAGACACATGTATAGAGTATAGACACTTGAGGGCAGATTTCAGCACCTGAGTCCTCTCTCACAAGTTCAAAGGTGTCTGGACAACGTTCCTCAGTGTACAATAGTTCTGGTCCTGAGAGCCATGTTGTGCTCTCTAGTCAACTTGCGTCAACTGCTCTAGTTGCATGGTCTGCAGGGTTTTGGTCCGTGGGAACATAATGCCACTGTTTTGGTTGAACTGATCTCCTAATTCGTAGCACTCTGTTGTTGACATAAATGTAGAATCGCCTGGTTTCATTGTGGATGTATCCCAGGACAACTTTGCTGTCTGAGTAGAACTTGGCTTGTGTCAGGTCGATATCCATCTCGGATGTGATGAACTCTGCTAACTCGACGGCTAGGACTCGCACCCAGGGCGGCGGGCTACTCGGAGCTGGGCCCAGTGGATTTCAATGGGAGATGTCACGGGAGCTGCGGCCCGGTCCGTGGCCCTGGGCATCCATTGTAAAAGGGGGTTTAAGGGTGATGATGGAATAAATTTTATTAGTGAATGATTCGTGACGCCACCTGTGGTGTTCGGCAATGAAGATGTTAAGCCGACGCTGCAGACAGATCCTCTGGGACAGATGGTGTGGTGCAGCAATGATGGTATAGCCCCCCACAGGTAGGGCTATAGTCCCAGGGGAGAGTAGATGAAGAAGATAGTTGTTGAGGGAGAGAGTGTAATGTCCGGCACCAAGATGTAGCAGTGCTGAGTGGGTTGGCGCAGTAATAAGCGGAGGACACCAGGGCATGTAGTTCCAAAGCTTTACTCACAGTCTGTTGAAGCATACAGGTGCCCGCCTCGGTACCGTGTCCTCCAGGTCAGGGGCTCAGTCAACTTCCAGGCAAGATGAAGTACTCCCTCCCAACACTCCGCCAACATATGTGCCTTTTCTGAACGTCTCCCTTTTGCGCCTATAGTAAAGTACTCACAGTACTGAGTTACACTGAGTTCCTCCTGTCAGATGTTCCTATGAACTCTACTTGTACGGCAGACAGCTGTAGCCTGCTTCGGGGACTCCTTGCTACCAAGTCCCTGCTCACTCTCATTGCTGTTGTGCCCCCAAGTCTTGTGTGGGAATAAAGTGGTGACAACTTCTATTCCTCCGGTGTCTGCTGCAGGACCATTAGTATCCATACAACCTCGGGGACCGGACCCCAGACTTGCGCTGTGAACTTGGGAAGGGTTCTACTCCGACCCTAATCCTTAGTCCTCCTCTCCTTACGTTCCGTACTAATCCTTCCTTCTTATGGAGAGAGTCAGGCTTTCTATCAATGTCCCTTTCCTGTGCCAGCGGACCCAGGTCACTGAGGTCGGCTGCAGCATGTCCTTCATCCATCCCACTCAGGGGATCTTCACTCTTCCACTGACTCTGTCAGACTGACTAAATCCTAAACTCTTCTCGCTCTTTTGGTGCCAACTAACTCCACCCGCCTCCCAGCACGCTTCGTGTTCCAAGCAGGAAGCCACCAAAAGGTGCTTTGCTACACTACTATGTTGTGTGGGATGCAGGTGTTGGAGTGTGGTCAGGTGTCTCCACCTTACCTGGATGGTGGGGTACCACACCTCAGGAGGAGGTGTAGTACCTCTTTGGTGACTGAACCCTCAGGGGCACCACAACTGCAGCACAAAGTTCTAACCTTGGTATAGTGTGCTCTGGTTGTGGAGCAAGTTTGGCTTTCCCCATGACGAATCCAATGTGGCTTTGACATTTGGAGTCCACAGTTTTGAGATAAGCAACAGCATCAATTGCTTTGACAGAAGCATCTGCAAATACATACAGTCTTTGGCTCTGTATCTCTGTAGACGGCACAGGGGTGTATGGCCTTGGCACATTTAGGTTGGAGAGAGCTGCTAAAGAGTTCTTCCATGCTTCCCACTGGATTCTCTCATCAGGTGGAAGAGGTGCATCCTAGTCAGAAGACTCCTTGGTTAAGTCTCTTAGTATGCCTTTGCCTTGTATAGTAACAGGAGCTGCAAAACCTAAGGGATCATACAGGCTGTTGATGGTAGACAGGACACCTCTGCGTGTGAAAGGCTTTTCTTCCTGGCTGACCGGAAAGGTAAAAGTGTATAACTGTAGATACCAGAGAAGACCGAGGCTGCGTAGCATTGGTGTGGGGTCTGACCCCAGGTCCAGGTCTCTGAGACTATTACACAAGTCTTTTGAAGGGAATGCTTTCATGAGTTCTTGGCTGTTTGAGGCTATTTTGTGCAGCCTGAGGTTAGAGCAAGCAAGCATCTCCTGAGCTCTCCTGAGAAGACTGATGGCAGTCTCATTTGAAGGAATGGCTTTCAGATAGTCATCAACGTAAAAGTCTTTCTCTGTGAATTGTCTGACATCTGACCCGTATTCTGTTTCTCCTAGAGCTGACCTTTTTGAGCTCATAGATGGCGACTGCAGGAGAAGGGCTATTGCCAAAGATGTGCACTCTCATGCGGTACTCTGACTTCTTTAGTAGAATCATTGTCTCTTTACCAGAAGAAGTTCCTGTCTCTCTCTCTCACAAGGAAACAAAGGAACATTTGCTGGATGTCAGCGATGAAGGCAATGGAATCCTTACGGAAGCGCATAAGTACTCCCAGTAGTTTGTTATTGAGATCTGGTCCTGTCAGTAAAACATCATTCAGGGAGACATCATCAAACTTAGCACTGGAGTCGAACACCACTCTAATCAGGCCTGGTTTCTTAGGGTGGTATACTCCAAACATGGGTAGGAACCAGCATTCTTCAGAGTCTTTGAGAGTTCTGCATGGCAGTTCTCAAATATCTTTGACATGAAGGAGAAGTGATCTCTCATCTCTGGCTTCTTTTGCAGATTATGTTTGAGAGAGAAGAAACGTTTTAATGACTGATCTCTATTGTTTGGTAGACGTGGTCTGTAGGTTCTGAAGGGAAGAGGTGCGACCCTGCTGTTGGTGTCATCTTTTACGAGTCCCTTGTCCATTACCTCCAGGAACAACTTATCCTCTACTGACATTGCTACCTGGTTGTCTTGCTTAGTTCTCTGTAAGACTGTGCATCCCAGCTGATCCTCATAGCTTCCTGACATCATACTGCTGTCATGAGTAAAGTCTATTAAGTGATTGGGTAGTTGGATGCTGTGTGATAGTTCCTTGACATGGAACTCGTTGTTGCAAGGTTGAAACAGAGATGGGCACCCTTTCTCCAGTGTATTTGTTAGCATGCTTGTCAGAGAAGATGGGGCGTGCATGTGTCCCAAGCATACGTTTTCTATTATGACCCATCCTACGTCTAGCTTTTGTGCATAGGGAGCATTGTTGAGTCCATTGATATGACTTCTCACTTTATGAACCTGCAGGATGTCTCTTCCCAACAGCAGTATTAACTGTGCTTGAGGGTCGAGTTCCGGTATGAGGTGTGCTATGAGTTTTAAGTGAGCATGATGGATTGCCACATCTGGTGTAGGGATTTCAGACCTGTTGCCTGGGATCTGATTAAACTCGATGATTGTATGTAGTGGCAGGCAGAATTGTCCGTCTAAGGACTCAATTTGGTAGTCAGTGGCTTTCCTGCCCGCTGTTGTCACAGTACCTGCACATGTCTTTAATGAGTAAGGAGTGCTTGGTCCTTTAATGTTGAATAGGTCAAAGAATGTAGATCTGGCCAGGGATTGATTACTTTGATCATCCAAGATAGCATACAGTCTCACAGCTTTGTCTCAATGGCCCTTTCGGTACACTCTGATGAGGCATATTTTTGAACAAGACCTACTGTCTATTGTCCCTTTACAGACTTCAGTACATTGTGAAGTGATCTCTGGCGTAGCTGCATCGGTGATCTTTTCCTCCCCGCCATGCTCACTGTCATCTGTCGTATTTTGCGCACTCCATGGAGTTGCGCCAGGGTGTAGGGCAGTGTTATGTTTGTAGAGCCACATTCTGTGCATTTTACACAGACCTTACAATCCTTGGCGAGATGAGTGGTGGATGAGCAGCACTTGTAGCAGATACCGTTCTCTTTCAGGAAGTTTCTGCGATCCGGTAGAGATTTTCCTCTGAAGGCTCTGCATTTCAGGAGAGGATGAGGCTTCTGATGAAGTGGGCACTGCTTGTCAAGAACCTGACAAGCAGTGCCCGCTTCATCAGAAGCCTCATCCTCTCCTGAAATGCAGAGTCTTCAGAGGAAAATCTCTACCGGATCGCAGAAACTTCCTGAAAGAGAACGTTCTTGTACCTTTGTCTCTGATTGAGAGCAGCCAGCAGACCTGTAATTGGAACTTGGAGAAGAATCATTAGTCTTGTGCACTGCCACAGATGTTCTGCGTGTGTTTGCAGCTGGTGGTGGTGCGGCATATGACATTGCAAAGTCAAAGCTGGGATCATTTCTGATTGCCGTTTGTTCATGTATAAAGTCTACAAAAATGGAGAAGGGAGGGAATGAAACACTGTGTTTGTATTTGTACGTGGAGCCACGTGTGAGTCACCTCTCCTGTAGATTGTAGGGCAACTTTTGGACTATAGGGTTGACACCTTTGGCTGTGTCGAGGTATGCAAGTCCCGGTAGGTCACCTTCACATTTGGCAACTAGGACCTCTTGTAGCAGGTCACCTAGCGCTCTAAGTTTTGGGAGACCTTTGTTAGATATTTTAGGAAAGTCATCGATTCTTTTGAACAATGCTCTCTCTATTACCTCTGCAGAGCCATAACACTCATCTAGCCTCTTCCAGAATCCTTTAAGGCCTATATGAGGGTGGTTTATATTAATGTCTCTGATCCTTACTGCGTGTTTGACTGACTCTTCTCCCAGGTATTTGACTAAGAGGTCTATCTCCTCTCTGTTTTTCAGCCCCAAGTCTCTAGTGACATTTTGGAAGGAAGCTTTCCAAGCTCTGTAACCTTCAGCGTGGTCAGTGAATTTCATGAGTCCCTTGGCAACTAGATCACATCATGTGAAGATCCTAGCAAGTTCTGATGTGAACCGGTTGTCAGCAGAGTATACTGGTGATGTGTCACCCTGATAGTGATGTGAGGTGCGTTCATACCTGTTAGTATCCTCAGGGTGGCGCCAGCTGGTGTCATATTGCTTCGGTCTGACATGCGGTGTGTCAGCAAGGTGATTCACGTTGGTTACCTGGTGAGGGGCAAGGAAGACAGGAGAGTTGCTTTGCTTCACGTTTTCCTGGAGCTGAGCCTCATGATGACTCTCACTCGTTTCACTGGATGTGTCGTGCTCCTGGTTATAGTTTGGATCAGGAAGTTCATTAACATATTGAGATGTGCGTTGTGATGAATCTTGCAGCGGCAACTTCAGACTTGACGTACTGCTGTGACTATGCAGTTCAGGGTTGTGTGCGGCTTCCAGTGCTTCTGCCTCTGCAAGTGCTGCAGCCGCTTCCTTTTTTGCAGCTAGGCTCTCTAAGGCAGCATCCACTCGTGCCTTTTCTATCTGTGACCTTCTCTCTTGATCGGCTCTTTCTTCATCTATGCGTGCCTTCTCTAACTGCACCTTTCTCTCTTGATCAGCTCTCTCATTATCTATGCGTGCTTTCTCTAGTTTAAGTTGCATCTCTTCTTCAGCATACCTTGCTCGCATTTTGGCGGCCTCAGCATTTGCGCGGGCAATGGCGACCACGCTGCTGATAGATACAGTCTTTGAGGAGACGGATGTAGCAGATTTTGTCCTGTGTGATTTGTGGGACATGGTGTCTTAGAGGGATGTCTGGCTGTGTAGAGATTGCTGTAGCTGTATCAGTCTCTGTGTAGCCGGTGACTTGAATCTCCCTAGATGAATTTCTGCAGCATCACTAGTTCCTGCAAGCTGGATGAAGGCTCTTCTCTCTATATTCCACTAGCTGGAGAGCCGTCGTTTCACTAGGGTCCTGCAAGATGGAAAGCTCCTCTCTGTATTCCCACTAGCTGGAAAGCCGCTGTTTCACTGTCATGCTCTCACTAAATGAACGGGATTCAAATAGCTTAGCAAGCAGCTATACCGGGTCCAATAAGGGAGACTGTAGTTGAATCTGTGTTTTATTGAACGTAGGTATATAGATGAGGTGAAACTATAAACAGAAATACATGGAGACAATCAGTGTCGGGTACATAGAAAATACATATACACATAATGTACATGACTGCACTAACAGCTGAACAAGGAAACTATCTAAGCTGGCCAGTAAGAGAGACAGGGATTTATAAAGGGAGCGTGTCATTTACCAGCGATGCTAACACTGGAGGAAAGATGGATGAGGTGTTTCCAGTATGCAAGCAGATTGAAAATGGAGGACTGGACAGGGAAATGGGGCTGGACTGATTTGTGCCCTGCAGAACCTGCAGGGCACAAATCAGATTAGCTAAAGCTGAAAATGAACTGAGGCTTGCAAGAGATGTCAAAAGCAATAATAAAGGATTTTGGGGATATGTCAAAAGTAAAAGAAAAGTCAAAGATGCTATAGGATTTTTACAGGATGAAAATGATGAAATGGTAAGACAGGATGTTGAGAAGGCTGAACTTTTAAATTCCTATTTTGCATCTGTTTTCTCTCAGAAAGGAATGCAACATCAACTGTTATTCACTGTCCTATTAAGGGAATAGAAGAATCCAGGATATCTATAAACAGAAAGATAGTGAGGAAACACTTAGCTAACCTAAATGAATTCAAGTCTCCAGGTCCAGATGAATTACACCCCAGAGTACTGAAGGAGATAGCAGAAGAAATTTTTGAACCCCTCTCCATAATCTTTGAAAATTCTTGGAGAACAGGAGAAGTGCCAGAAGACTGGAGAAGAGCAAATGTTGTTCCTATCTTCAAAAAGGGGAAGAAGGTGGACCCAGGCAACTATAGGCCGGTGAGTCTGACTTCTATACCAGGAAAGATCTTTGAACAAATTATTAAACAACATGTATGTCAATACCTGGATAAGAATGAAGTGATTAAACAGAGTCAGCATGGGTTTGTAACTAATAAGTCATGTCAGACTAACTTAATTTCCTTCTATGACGGTATCACTGATTGGGTGGATCAAGGAAATGCTGTAGATATAGTATATCTTGACTTCAGCAAAGCATTTGACAAAGTCTCTCATACAATCCTTATTGAAAAAATGACTAATTATGGAATGGACAAGGCAACTGTTAGGTGGATTCATAACTGGCTTAGTGATCGGACCCAAAGAGTGGTCGTAAATGGCTGCACATCCAGTTGGAAGAATGTCTCAAGTGGGGTACCACAGGGCTCTGTCCTGGGCCCTGTATTGTTCAACATCTTTATCAACGATTTAGATGAAGGAATTGAGGGTAAACTGATTAAATTTGCTGATGACACAAAGCTAGGAGGGATAGCTAATACTAGAGAAGAGAGAGAGAGGATTCAAAAAGATTTAAATAAACTGGAGAAGTGGGCAGCAACTAACAGAATGGTTTTTAACAGGGAGAAATGCAAAGTACTACATCTGGGCAATAAAAATGAAAAAAGCATATATAGAATGGGAGGAATAGGGCTAAGTGACAGCACATGTGAAAAAGACTTGGGTATACTAATAGATCACAGACTGAATATGAGTCAACAGTGTGATGCAGCAGCAAAAAAGGCAAATGCAATTCTAGGATGTATTAACAGAAGCATACAGTCTAGATCACGTGAAGTCATTATTTCCCTCTACTCCTCTTTGGTCAGACCTCATCTGGAATATTGTGTCCAGTTTTGGGCACCACATTTTAAAAAAGACATCAACAAACTGGAGCAAGTTCAGAAAAGAGCGACCAGAATGGTGACCGGTCTGCAAACCCTGTCTTATGAGGAAAGGTTGCAGGATTTGGGAATGTTTAGTTTGCAAAAGAGAAGACTGAGAGGAGACTTAATAGCTGTCTACAAATATCTAAAGGGCTGTCACATTGTAGAAGGATCAACTTTATTCTCATTTGCACAAGGAAAGACTAGAAGCAATGGGATGAAACTGAATGGGAAGAGACACAGATTAGATATTAGAAAAAACTTTTTGACAGTTAGAGTGATCAATGAGTGGAACAGGCTGCCACGAGAAGTGGTGAGTTCTCCTTCAATGGAAGTCTTCAAACAGAGGCTGGACAGACATCTGACTGGGATGATTTAGCGAATCCTGCTTTGAGCAGGGGGTTGGACCAGATGGCCCAGGAGGTCCCTTCCAACTCTACGATTCTATGATTCTATGATTCTATGGACTAGACCATAATCCCTTGCAAAGCTACCCATGATACAGTGGGAGTTGGAGGGAAAATGAAGATGAAAGCAGGAAGAGAATAACACAGCAGTTATTATTTTTGGCCACTAGATGGAGCTGGAAACAATGCACATCAAACTGTATGGCAAACTGAGCATTAGCACTGAATTTATGTAATGGAAATAAACATTTAAGAGTCACTATTATGTCGGAGACAGAACATAGGTGGTGAAAAAAAATTCCAAAATTTGTAAAAAAAAAAAAAAAAATTGCCATTTTCAGAGAACGGTAGGGTCTACATTTTTTGGGGATCTGGGGCTGGGTTAGGGCTTATTTTTTGCACACCGATCTGATGCTTTCATTGATACGATTTTGGTGCAGATACATTCTTTTGATCGCCCATTATTGTATTTTATTGCAATGTTGCAGCTACCAATAAAACTTAATTCTGGCGTTTCAATTTTTTCTTGCTATGCCGTTTACCGATTGGATTCTTTTTATATATTGATAGATTGGGTGATTCTGAACTCAGTGATACCAAATATGTGTATATTTTATTTTATTGTTTTATTTTGAATGGGGGACAGGGGGGTGATTTTAACTTTTTTATTTTTTTAATATTTTTTTTTTTTTTACTTTTTACTTGCTTCAATATTCTCCATGGGAGACTTGAAGCTGCAGTTGTCGGATCACCTCTGCTACATACAGCAGGGCTGCTGTATATAGCAGATATGGTCACTTACTATGAGCGCCAGCAATAACAACCACAGGGGTCTTTGGCTGACCCCTTCTTGTCATGCCAACCCATTGGTGACCTACGGTCATGTGACATGGGAGGACATAACGATGCGCATCCTGCGCGTGCATGTTAAATGCCGCTGTCAGAGTTTGACAGCGGCATTTAACAAGTTAACAGCCGCGGGCGAATTGCGTTTCCACCTGCAGCTGTACCGGGCACATATCAGCTGTACAGATCAGCTGTCATGTGCCGGAAAAGGTGGGAGGAAAAGGGGAGTGGGAGGCGTCAAATGACAGACTGTCCGTCATTGGATGTTAAGTGGTTAAAATGCAGTGAAAAAATAGCATTCAGGCTGTAAGAAAGCTAAAAAAAATCCTCAAACACAATAATTCTCCGACAATGGAAGATCTTCTGGAAAAATGAGGAGAACCTTAAGGCTATGTGCACACGTGCGGAATTGCTGTGGAAATTTCCGCGGCAATTCCGCAACTCCCTGCGGCGGGAAATCCACATGCGGAATTCCAGCGAAAAACTACCGTTTTGCAAGCGTAATTAGCTTGCAGAATGCTAGTGTTTTCCAAGTCATCTTTAGCATCGCTTGGAAAACTGATTGACAGGTTGGTCACACTTGTCAAACAGTGTTTGACAAGTGTGACCAACTTTTTACTATTGAGGCTGCCTATGCAGCCTCAGTAGTAAAAAGATATAATGTTAAAAATAATAAAGAAAATTAAAAAATCGTGATATTCTCACCTTCCGGCGTCTCCCGCAGAGTTCCCGATCCTTGCGATGTTCCCAGCAACTCCCGTTCCCAGCGATTTCTTGCGACAATGACCCCAGATGACGTAGCATCATGCGAGACCGCTACGTCATCACAGGTCATTGTCGCAAGGCATCACTGGGAACGTTACTTGCCGGGAGCATCGCTGAGGCCTGAGAACACTGCGGTGGATGCCGGAAGGTGAGAATATCACGATTTTTTATTTTAATTCTTTTTTTTAACAGGGATATGGTACCCAGGGCCTGGAGGACAGTCTCCTCTCCTCCAGACCCTGGGTACCATCTGCACATTTTCTGCTTACTTTGCACATGGTGGGCATAGCCACATGCAGAAAGTAAGCGGAACAATGCATTCCTATGTGTGCGGAATCCCCGCGATTCTGCAAAAAGAATGGAGCATTCTGCGTACTTTTCCGCAATGTGATTCCACCGTGGAAAAGTATGCAGCATTAGCACAGCATGTGCGGAATGCCATTGAATACAATGGATTGCACTGTGCGTTTTCGCGGCGAAAAAACGTGGCAAAAACGCTACAAAGTCGCAACGTGTGCACATAGCCTAAAGATCTCTGTTCTATCACATCTGACCCAATACCTTTCTTGCTTTTTTCTTTATACCCACTGCATGTGACCTGGAATCATTCTGTTCCCGCTACGTGCGAACTGCAATCGCTCTGTTCCCGCTACATGTGACCTGGAATCACTGTTTCTGCTACACATGACCTGGAATCACTGTTCTCGCTACGTTCGTCCTGGAATCACTGTTCTCGCTATGTGCGATCTGGAATCACTCTGTTCATGCTGTGTATGTTCTCAGTATGTGTGACCTGGAATCTTTCTGGAATTCCAACTATATGTGACCAGGAATCACTCTGTTCCTACTGCGTCTGACCTGGAATTACTCTGTTCAAGCTACGTGTGACCTGGAATTACTGTTCCTCCTATGTGTGACCTAGAATCACTGTTTTCCCTAAGTGTAACCTGGGATCACTTTGGTCCCGCTGCGTGTGACCTGGAATCACTATGGTCCCGCTGCGTGTGACCAGGAATCAGTTTGCTCCCACTAAATGAGACCTGAAATCACTATGTTCCCGATGCAAGTGCCCTGGAATAACTCTGTTCCTGCTACTTGTGACATGAAATCACTCTGTTCCCACTACGTGACATGAAATCACTCTGTTCCCACTACGTGTGACCAGGAATCACTCTGCTCCCACTATATGAGACCTGGAATCACTCTGTTCCTGCTGCAAGTGATCTGGAATCACTCTATTCATGCTACGTGTGACCTGAAATCACTGTTCCCGCTACGTGTGACATGAAATCACTCGGGTCCTGCTGCGTATGACCAGGAATCACTCTGCTCCCACTATATGAGACCTGGAATCACTCTGTTCCTGCTGCAAGTGATCTGCAATCAGTCTGTTTCTGCTACGTGTGACCTGAAATCACTGTTCCCACTGCGTGTGACCTGGAATCAGTTTAAATGTGACCTGAAATCACTCTCTTTCCGCTACATGTGACCTGGAATCATTCTGTTCATGCCATGTGTGACCTGGAATCACTCAGCTCTCACTGCGTTTGACCTGCAATCACTCTGTTCCCGCTAATTGTGACCTGGAATCACTGTTCCCGCTGTGTGTGACCTGGAATCAGTTTAAATGTGACCTGAAATCACTCTCTTTCCCCTACATGTGACCTGGAATCATTCTGTTCATGCCACGTGTGACCTGGAATCACTCTGCTCTCACTGCGTGTGACCTGCAATCACTCTGTTTCTGCTACATCTGACCTGCAATCACTGTTCGCACTACATGTGACCTGGAATCACTCTGTTCATGCCACATGTAACCTGGAATCACTCTTTTCCCCCTACATGTGACCTGAAATCATTCTGTTCCCACTATGGGTGACCTGGAATCCCTCTGTTCCCGCTGCATGTGATCTGGAATCACTCTGGAATTTCTACTATATGTGCCATGGAATTGTGGCACCCCTGAGGGTTCTGTCGCCACAGAGGTACTGCACCTCACCCAGAGGCGTGGTACCCCACTCTCAGGTAAGGAGGGAGCACCATCCAGAACTCTAACACATGCACCCAACACAGACTATTGCAGCAGGGCACCCTGGACGTACCCTAAGGGAGGATGGCCTCATCCCAGGCTGGGTAGTAAAGGGTGTTGGGGGAGTGGGTGGAGAAGGTAGGAAGAGAGAGGAGGAGCTAACAGAGTGGGAAAGAACAATGCAGAGAGAGTGAGTCAGACAAGGAGAAAGTGAAAGTAAACAGAGGAGCTGTGAGGCAGCTCCCTGTCAGAAGGAGCTGAAGAGAGAAAGCTGAAAGGGAGAGACAGAAGGAAGCTACCAGAAGAGTGCAGAAGTAGGAAAAGAGACAGAATGAAGCTCCTGGAGAGCAGAAGGGGTCTTAGGGGCATGGGAAGAGCGGATGCCACCCGTGGGACCCGATCCAGTATTAGAGAGACCAGGTTGCATGGGGGTACCGGGCCCTTAGCCTAGTGAGAATTCACCAGACTCAACTAGGAAGCCGGAGGCAGGGGCACCTGTAGGTGTTCCAACCACAAGCCACAGTTATCTTCGCAGGAAAGGCAGCCATAAGGGAGCAAGGGGGGGGGAGGCAGAGAGGACATCACTCGACAAGGTCCGCAGCTGCTGGCCTGGGATGCTGACTGTGAGGTGTTGGGCAGGAGAGGCAGAAAGCCAACACAGTGGTCAGGACAGGCATATACTGAGGAGTCCTGGGAAGGTGAATCCTGATCTACCTGGGAGTTTGCTGGACCCCTCACCTGGAGGACGCAGCACCAATCGGCCATATGTGCATCAGAACAGTGAGTGTTGTGAGTTCATTTTCCCCTTCACCATTGAGGTCTGATGAACTCCCGCTTCTGGTGAAGGAAGGTAGTGAGGCTGATTACCAAGCACCTGGGCAGGATGATGACTGGGTGACGGGAATTACTGACTGGATATAAGGCAGCTGACGCCCTTCTGCCTTGCTGGTGATCTCTCTGAGGGATTCTAGGAGACCAGTCTGATTCCTGCTCCTCAAAAGCTAAGTTTTCTGCTCTACTTTTTGCATTTGTGTTTTGGTTTGGTTTTGCATTGTTTTCCTTGATTTCTGCCATTCCCTGCTGGAGTGAGCTGAATTCCTTTTTGCTCTGTCTTCAGAAAATACCTGAGTACTGATATAGTCTTTTTGAAGCCTAGCGTCTTCAGGGCTTTTTTCCCTATCAGCTGTTGGCTCTTGTTTTGATAGGGTTTTGGCGGATTACAGACAGCAGCTTTTCTATCCTGTCCTATCTAGTTAGCTTGGGCCCCATCATTTGCTCAGCCTATCTTTCTATCTGTGTGAGTGTTTTTTCATCTTGCTTCACCGTCATTATATGTTGGGGGCTGCCTATTGCTTTGGGGTCTGCTCTGGGGCAGTTTAGATTTCCCTTTCTGTCTTTAGGCTATGTAGTTCTCCGGCTGTGATCGAGGGGTCTAGGGCACCGTAGGAACCCCCCACGGCTACTGCTAGTTGTTGTTGATAGGTTCAGGGGTCTGCAATCCGATAGCTGCCAACTTCTCTGGTTTTCTGGACTTAGCTAGTATTTCTGTTTTTGCCTCCTACGGTGACTCATTCATAACAGAATCACCAGCCATACCGCAGATCCTAGGGTACTCAATAGCAGGAAAGAATTGTAAAAAAAAAAAGTGTGTATATTTTTTCCTCTATATCTCTGGGGCCGTAGGGGGAATTTTTTTTTTCTCTCAATTGAGATAAAGCAATTGTCTGATCGTGTGGAGCAGCTCGCTGCGGAGGTGTGGGGAATTTCCGCCTACGGTGACTCATTCATAACAAGTGAGTAAAGCTATGGCACTGCACCTCACTTGTGTCCTCTGCTCATTCCTGCGTCACCTGCCCTGCATAACATCCAACAACATCCTCTTTAACATCTCCACTCAAACTGTCCTGGGATACAGCTCTACCTGTGGAGAGCTATACCATCTCTGCTGCTCTATCACCATCCCAGAGGATCTGCATAGCAGCGTTGGTCCCCTAACCGAATACCACAGGTGGCGTCACAAACACTTTATTACAAACTTTATTATCTTTATTCCCTTGTAAATATCCCTTTAACTGGACGCCCAGGGCCACGGACCGGGTCACCGCTACCATGACACATCCCCTTTAAATACCGGCCCAGTACTGAGTATCCCCACTGCACTGGCGGGCAATCCAGAATCACTCTGTTCCCACTACAAGTGACCTGAAATCACTCTCCTCCCACTATATGAGACCTGGAATCACTCTGTTCCTGCTGCATGTGACAGGATATCACTCTGTTCGCGCTACGTGTGACCTGAAATCACTCTGTTCGCGCCACGTGTGAATTGAAATCACTCTATATCCACTACATGTGACCTGGAATATCTTTATTCCCGCTACGTGTGACCTGGACTCACTGTTCCTGCTACGTGTGACCTGGAATCACTATTCTCGCTATGGTTGACCTGGAATCACTCTGTTCCCACTACGTATGACCTGGAATCACTGTTCCCACCACTTGTGACCTGGAATCACTGTTCCCGCTATGTTTGACCTGGAATCACTCTGTTCCTGCTACGTGTGACCTGGAATCACTGTTCCAGCTGCATGTTACCTGGAATTACTCTGGTCCCACTTTATGAGACCTGGAATCACTCTCTTTCTGCTGCGTGTGACCTGGAATCACTCTGTTCCTGCTACGTGTGACCTGAAATCACTCTGTTCATGCTACGTGTGTCTTGAAATCACTCTATTCCCACTACATGACCTGGAATAACTCTGTTCCCACCAAGTGTGACCTGAAATCACTGTTGCCGCTATGTTTGACCTGGGATCACTCTGTTCCTGCTACTTGTGACCTGGAATGACTGTTCCCGCTATGTGTGACCTGGAATCACTCTATTCCTGCTACGTGTGACCTGGACATTGTTCCCGCTGCGTGTGACCTGGAATCACTCTCTTGCTGCTGCATGTGACCTGGAATCACCCTGTTCCAACTGTGTTTGACCTGGAAGAAACTCTGTTCCTGCCACATGTGACTTGAAATCACTCTGTTCCCGCTACGTGTGACTTGGAATCACTATGTTCCTGCTACATGTGACCTAGAATCACTCTGTTCTTGCTCTGTGTGACCTAGAATCACTCTGGAATTCCCACTATATGTGACCTGGAATCACTCTGTTCCTACTGCGTGTGACCTGGAATCACTGTTCCCGACATGTGTGACCTGGAATAACTGTTGCCGCTATGTTTGACCTGTAATCACTCTGCTACAACTCTGCGTGATCTGGAATCACTGTTCCCACTACATGTGACCTGGAATCACTGTTCCCGCTACCTGTGACCTGGAATCACTGTTCTCTCTACGTTTGACCTGGAATCACTCTGTTCCTGCTACGTGTGACCTGGAATCACTGTTCTCGCTACGTTTGACCTGGAATTACTCTGGTCCATTTTTATAAGACCTGAAATCACTCTTTTCCTGCTGCTTTTGACCTGAAATCACTCTTGTTGTGAATTCGCTTTCTGGCCTACCACTGGTTACTAGTGAAGGTAGTGGAGCTGGTTATATTGACAGAGGGGTCGCGAGTTCTCTTTCTGGGCTCCCTCTGGTGGTTACTGGAGGTAATGGAGCTGATCTAATTAACAGAGGCCTGCCACCTGATATCGAGAAGGATGACTGAAGATCTGGAGTTTCTGACTGGATTTAAGACAGCCGACTCCCTCTATACCTGCTGGTGATTTTTTTCCTGCCTCCTGACATCTTAGTTTCCAGCTCAGTCCCTGCATGCTCAGCTAAGTGGGTTTTTTTTTGCTATTGTTCACATTTGATCTGGTTTTGTCTATTTCAGTTTTGTGTGTTCAGCCTGCTCCGGCTGGGGCTGTGCTGAATTTCCATCCTTATGTTACTGCTTGTGCCAGTTTGTTTTTGTCCCTTATTAGATTGGCCGCTTTTTGCTCTGCTTTCAGAATATACCAGAGTGCTGATATAGTGGGCGAAGTCTAGGGACTTCAGTATTTTTCTATCAGACGTGTTGAGCATTTTTTGCAGGGTTTTTTGCATGATTGCAGACAGAGTCTTTCCTTTCCTGTCCTGTTTAGTTAGTGTGGGCCTCATTGTTTGCTCAGTCTATTTTCCTACCTGCGTTTGTGTTAACATCTTGTCTCACCAACAATATATCTTTGGGGGCTATCTATTCCTTTGGGGTCTGCTCTGGGGCAGTTTAGATTTCCCCTTTCTTGCTTTAGGCTTATTTAGTTCTCTGGCTGTGTCGAGGCGTCTAGGATCATCGTAGGTACGCTCCACGGCTAATGCTAGTTGTGTGGATAGGATCAGGGGTCTGTAATCCGCTTAGTTACCAACCTCTCTGGTTTTCTGTGGCTTAGCTTGGTCTTGCTTTCCTCCTCAGTGACCCAATCATAACACACTCTGTTCTACGTGTGACCTGGAATCACTGTTACCGCTACTTGTGACCTGGAATCACTCTGTTCCTGCTACGTGTGACCTGGAATCACTGTTCCCACTACGTGTGACCTGGAATCACTCTGTTCTTGCTATGTGTGACCTGGAATCACTGTCCCCGCTGCTTGTGACCTGGAATCACTGTTTCTACTACGTGTGACCTAGAATCGCTCTGTTCTTACTGCATGTGACCTGAAATCACTGTTCCCACTCTGTGTGACCTGGAATCACTCTGTTCTTGCTATGTGTGACCTGGAATCACTGTTCCCGCTGCTTGTGACCTGGAATCACTGTTCCCGCTACATGTGACCTGGAATAACTGTTCCCACTACGGGTGACCTGGAAAAACTGTTCGTGCTACGTTTGACCTGGAATCACTCTGTTCCTGCTAGGTGTGACCTGGAATCACTGTTGTCGCTACTTGTGACCTGGAATTACTCTGGTCCCACTTTATGAGACCTGGAATCACTCTCATCCTGCTGCATGTGACCTGGAATCACTCTGTTTCCGCTATGTGTGACCTGGAATCACTGCTCCCGCTACGTGTGAACTGGAATCACTCTGTACCTGCTACGTGTGACCTGGAATCACTCTGTTCCCACTGCGTGTGACCTGGAATTACTCTGGTCCCACTTTATGAGACCTGGAATCACTCTCTTCCTGCTCCATGTGACCTGGAATCACTCTGTTCCAACTGCGTGTGACCTGCAATAACTCTGTTCCCACTACGTGTGACCTGAAATCACTCTGTTCCCGCTACGTGTGACCTGGAATCACTGTTCCCACTACGTGTGACCTGGAATCACGGTTCCCGCTACGTGTGACCTGGAATCACTGTTCCCGCTACATGTGACATGGAATCACTGTTGCCACTGCATGTGACCTGGAAACACTCTTATTCCCACTACATGTGACCTGGAGTCACTCTGTTCCTGCTACATGTGACCTGGAATCACTGTTACCACTACGTGTGACCTGGAACCACTCTGTTTCTGCTACATGTGACCTGGAATCACTGTTCCCGTTACGTGTGACCTGGAATCACTCTGTTCCTGCTATGTGTGACCTGGAATCACTGTTCCCACTGCTTGTGACCTGGAATCACTGTTCCTGCTGCGTGTGACCTGGAATTACTCTGGTCCCACTTTAGGAGACTTTTAATCACTCTCTTCCTGCTGCATGTGACCTGGAATCACTCTGTTCCAACTGCGTGTGACTTGAAATCACTCTGTTCCCGTTACGTGTGACCTGAAATCACTGTTCCCGTTCCATGTGACCAGGAATCACTATGTTTCTGCTACATGTGTCCTGGAATCACTCTGTTCCTACTGCGTGTGATCTGGAATCACTGTTCCCACTACATGAGACCTGGAATCACTCTGTTCTGTTCCAACTGCGTGGGACCTGGAATCATTTTGTTCCCACTGGGTGTGACCTGGAATCACTCTGTTCCCAATGCATGTGACCTGCAATCACTCTGTTCCTACTGCATGTGATCTGGAATCACTCTGTTTCCCCCACATGTGACCTGGAATCACTGTGCTCCCGCTACGTGTGACCTGGAAAGACTGTTCCTGCTATGTGTGACCTGGAATAATTCTATTCCCACTATATGTGATCTGGAATCACTCTACTCCTGCTACATGTGACCTAAAGTCAGTCTGTTCCAACAGTGTGTGACCTAGAATCACTCTGTTCCTACTGCGTGTGACCTGGAATCATTCTGTTCCCTACTGCGTGTGACCTAGAACCACTGTTCCCTCTACGTGTGAATTGGAATCAGTCTGTTCCTGCTACATGTGACCTGGAATCATTGTTTCCACTATATGAGACCTGGAATCCCTCTGTTCCCACTGTGTGTGAGCTGGAATCATTCTGGAATTCCCACTATACACTCACTGGCCACTTTATTAGGTACACCATGCTAGTAACGGGTTGGACCCCCTTTTGCCTTCAGAACTGCCTCAATTCTTCGTGGCAGAGATTCAACAAGGTGCTGGAAGCATTCCTCAGAGATTTTGGACCATATTGACATGATGGCATCACACAGTTGGCGCAGATTTGTCGGCTGCACATCCCTGATGCGAATCTCCCGTTCCACCACATCCCAAAGATGCTCTATTGGATTGAGATCTGGTGACTGAGGAGGCCATTTGAGTACAGTGAACTCATTGTCATGTTCAAGAAACCAATCTGAGATGATTCGAGCTTTATGACATGGCGCATTATCCTGCTGAAAGTAGCCATCAGATGCCTGTTCTTAGCTGAGAGGAGTGGTACCCAGTGTGGTCTTCTGCTGCTGTAGCCCATCTGCCTCAAAGTTCGACGCACTGTGCGTTCAGAGATGCTCTTCTGCCTACCTTGGTTGTAACGGGTGGCAATTTGAGTCACTGTTGCCTTTCTATCAGCTCGAACCAGTATGCCCATTCTCCTCTGACCTCTGGCATCAACAAGGCATTTCCGGCCACAGAACTGCCGCTCACTGGATTTTTTTTCTTTTTCGGACCATTCTCTGTAAACCCTAGAGATGGTTGTGCGTGAAAATCCCAGTAGATCAGCAGTTTCTGAAATACTCAGACCAGCCCTTCTGGCACCAACAATCATGCCACGTTCAAAGGCACTCAAATCACCTTTCTTCCCCATACTGATGCTCGGTTTGAACTGCAGGAGATTGTCTTGACCATGTCTACATGCCTAAATGCACTGAGTTGCCGCCATGTGATTGGCTGATTAGAAATTAAGTCTTAACACACAGTTGGACAGGTGTACCTAATAAAGTGGCCAGTGAGTGTATGTGACATGGATTCAATCTGGAATTCCCACTATATGTGACCAGAATCATTGCGTGACCTAGAATCATTCTGCTCCTACTGCGTGTGACCTGGAATCGTTCTGTTACTACTGCATGTGACCAGGAATCACTTTGTTCTCGCTATGTGTGACTTGCAATCACTCTGCTCCTGCTGCGGGTGACCTGGAAACACACTGTTCCCACTATATGAGACCTGGAACCACTATCTTCCAACTGCGTGTGACATGGAATCATTCTGTTCCCGCTGTGTGACCTTTAATCTCTGTGGAATACCCACTATGTGTAACCTGGAATCAATGTTTCTGCTACGTTTAACCTAGAATCATTCTGTTTCCATTATAAGTGACCTGGAATCACTCTGGTACCGCTGCGTGTGACCTGGAATCACTATGTGATCTTGGGTCTCTCTTCTCTTGTTATATGTGATCAGGAGTGTCTCTGACCCTGCTATATGTAACCTGGGATCTCTCTGCTCTTGCTATATATGATCTTGCGTAACACTGCCCCGCTATATGTGATCAGGGGATCTCTCTGTCCATGCTATATGTGATATGGGATCTCTCTGCCCCTACTATATGTGACCTGGGATCGCTCTGCGCCTGCTATATGTGATCTGGGGTCTCCCTGCTCCTGCTATATGTGACCTAGGATCTCTCTGTTCCTGCTATATGTGACCTTGGATCTCTCTGCCCGTTATATGTGATCTTGAGTCTCTCTGACCCGGCTTTATGTGATCAGAGGTCTCTCTGCCACTGCTATATGTGACCTTGGATCTCTCTGCTCCTGCTATACGTGATCTTGGGTCTCTCTGCCCCTGGTGTATGTGACCTGTGATCTCTCTGCTTCTGCTATATGTGATCTTGGGTCTCTCTGCCCTTGGTTCTTTTGACCTGGGATCTCTCTGCCCCTGCTATATGTGACCTGGGATCTCTGCTCCTGCTAGATGCGATCTGGGGTCTCTCTGCCCCTGCTATATGTGACCTGGGATGTCTTTGCTCCTGCAAGATGTGATCTTGGGTCTCTCTGACCCAGCTATATGTGATTAGGGGTCTCTCTGCTCCTGCTATGTGTGATCTGGGATCTCTGTGCCACTGCTATATTTGATCTTGGGTCTCTTTGCCCTTGCTATATGTGACCTGGGATCTCTGCTCCTGCTAGATGTAATCGATGTAATCTTGGGTCTCTCTGCCCCTGCTATATGTGATCTGGGGTTTCTCTGCCCCTGATATGTGATCTGGGGTTTCTCTGCCCCTGCTATATGTGCCCTGGGATCTCTCTGCCCCTGCTATATGTGACCTGGGTTCTATCTGCCCCTGCTATATGTGACCTGGGATCTCTGCGCCTGCTAGATGTGATCTTGGGTCCCCCTGACCCAGCTATAGATGATTAGGGGTCTCTCTGCTCCTGCTGTATGTGATCTGGGATCTATCTGCTATTGCTATATGTGGCGCCCCTGAGGGTTCAGTCGCCACAGAGGTACTGCACCTCCTCCTGAGGTGTGGTACCCCACCATCCAGGTAAGTTGGAGGCTCCTGACCACGCTCCAACACCTGCATCCCACAGAACACGGTAGTTCAGCAAAGCCACATTCGGCTCCCTGCTTGGAGTGTAGCAGAGCACCTTTGGTGGCTCCCTGCTTGGAACACGAAACGTGCTGGGAGGCGGGTGGAGTTAGAATACATAAAAGAGCGGGAGGGTTTTATGATTAGAGGTCAGTCAGTCAGTCACTCATAAGGGAGTGAGGAGAGAAGATCCCTGGGAGAGGGATGGAGGAAGGAGGTGCTGCAGCAGATCTCAGTGACCTGGGTCTGCTGGCACGGGAAAGGAAAGAAGGAGAAAGACATTGAACCGAAGCCTGAGCTTCCATAAGAAGGAAAGACTAGTACGGAACGTAGGAGTAAAAGGGAACAGAGGACGTGGGGTACAAGAGAACCCTGCCTAGAAGTTCTAAGCGTAAGGCCGGGGCCCGGTCACCGAGGTTGTATGGACACTAATGGTTCTACAGCAGACACCGGTGGAGTAGTGGGCTGTAAATGCACTACTACCATCTAAGACTTGGGGGCACAACAGCAACATTGATAGTGAGCTGGGACTCAGGAGTAAGGAGTCCCCGAAGCAGGCTACAGCTGTCTGCCGTACAAGTAGAGTTCTTGGGAACATCTGTCAGGAGGAACTCCAGTGTAACACAGTACTAGGAGATCTTCACACTTAAAGGCGCTATAGAGGAGACGTTCAGAAAGGCACATAAGTTGGCAGAGTGTTGGAAGGGAGCATTCCATCTGACCTGGAGGTTGACTGAGTCCCTGACCCGGAGGACACAGCACGGAGGCAGGCACCTGTGTGTACTACAGACTGTGAGTAAAGCTTTGGAACTGCAAGCACTGGTGTCCTCCATTTATTCCTGCGCCAACACACCTGGTACCGCTACATCTGGGTACCAGCTTCTACACCGCTTGTGCCTCTCCTCTCCCCCTACATCTACACTGCCCTGGGACTACAGCTTCACCTGTGGGGAGCTTTTACATCTTTGCTGCACCATACCATCAGTTCCAGCGAATCTGCATGCAGCGTCGGCTTAACATCTCCCTTGCCAAGCACCACAGGTGGCGTCACGAACTATTCATTCAACCCATTATTTTCCCCCATTACTTGGGCGCCCAGGGACACGGACCGGGTCCTCGCTGCTGTGACACATCCCGCTGATACTGGCCCGGTACCGAGTACCCCACAGCCCTGGGAGGGCGACCCACTATGTATGACTTGAGATCTATCTGCCCCTGCTATATGTGACCTGGGATCTCTTTGCTCCGGCTGTATGTGATATTGGGTCTCTCTGCCCCTGCTATATACGATCTGGGGTCTCTCTGCCCCTGCTACATATGATCTGGGATATCATTGCTCCTGCTGTATGTGATCTGGGGTCTCTCTGCCCCTGCTGTATGTGATCTGGGGTCTCTCTGCCCCTGCTGTATGTGATCTGGGGTCTCTCTGCCCCTGCTATATGTGATCTGGGGTCTATCTGCCCCTGCTGTATGTGATCTGGGGTCTATCTGCCCCTGCTGTATGTGATCTGGGGTCTCTCTGCCCCTGCTATATGTGATCTGGGGTCTATCTGCCCCTGCTGTATGTGATCTGGGGTCTATCTGCCCCTGCTGTATGTGATCTGGGGTCTCTCTGCCCCTGCTATATGTGATGTGATCTGGGGTCTCTCTGCCCCTGCTATATGTGATCTGGGGTCTCTCTGCCCCTGCTGTATGTGATCTGGGGTCTCTCTGCCCCTGCTGTATGTGATCTGGGGTCTCTCTGCCCCTGCTATATGTGATCTGGGGTCTATCTGCCCCTGCTGTATGTGATCTGGGGTCTCTCTGCCCCTGCTATATGTGATGTGATCTGGGGTCTCTCTGCCCCTGCTATATGTGATCTGGGGTCTCTCTGCCCCTGCTGTATGTGATCTGGGGTCTCTCTGCCCCTGCTGTATGTGATCTGGGGTCTCTCTGCCCCTGCTGTATGTGATCTGGGGTCTCTCTGCCCCTGCTGTATGTGATCTGGGGTCTCTCTGCCCCTGCTATATGTGATCTGGGGTCTATCTGCCCCTGCTGTATGTGATCTGGGGTCTATCTGCCCCTGCTGTATGTGATCTGGGGTCTCTCTGCCCCTGCTATATGTGATGTGATCTGGGGTCTCTCTGCCCCTGCTATATGTGATCTGGGGTCTCTCTGCCCCTGCTATATGTGATCTGGGGTCTCTCTGCCCCTGCTAAATGTGATCTGGGGTCTCAGCCTCTGCTGTATGTGACCTGGGATCTCTCCACTCCCATCTTCTGTAGGCTAGGCTGTCTAGTGGATGACTCACCCAGTAGACGCTGCTCTCCACCGCCACCTAGTGCTTGCAGGGGATTCATTTCTATTCCAGTCGCTGGGCTCCCTCTCCAGATAACCATTGTACTCCCTGGACACCTTGCAAGATCATTAGATTTGCTCTGGGAAAACGCTACTATATGCTTAAAGGGACATGATTATTCCTTCCTGACACCCTGATCTCCTGGAGAGGATGAGATAGTGAGCCGCCCATCTGCACATCGTCTATACGGTGCGTCCGCTGCACATACATCCAATCTCCGCTGCATCTGTCACTGCCTGCTCTCTCCAAGGTGCTGAAAGACATCGATGACCTCCTACAGGGTCCCCATCCTGGGAACATGGCAGCCCTGAAGATGTAGGAGGAGAGGGTCTATCCATTATCATCATCATCCTTCTCCTCTTATCCCAGTAACCAGACCACCATTGGAAGGAATCAAAATCATCATGGCTACCTGGAGGAACAAAGTGTCCTGGAGTCTGCCCCTGATGCTGCTGATGTTGGGTATGTGATCATATTACTAATTGTAGAACAATGGAGGAGGCAGAGAAGAGATAGCACAGCCTAAGAAAAGGGGCCTGCACCTCACAAGTCTGATAATGGGGGTCAGTGTCACCCCACATGTCTGATAATGGGGGAATCAGTGTCACCCCACATGTCTGATAATGGGGGTCAGTGTCACCCCACATGTCTGATAATGGGGGATCAGTGTCACCCCACATGTCTGATAATGGGGGAATCAGTGTCACCCCACATGTGTGATAATGGGGGTCAGTGTCACCCCACATGTCTGATAATGGGGGGTCAGTGTCACCCCACATGTCTGATAATGGGGGAATCAGTGTCACCCCACATGTCTGATAATGGGGGTCAGTGTCACCCCACATGTCTGATAATGGGGGATCAGTGTCACCCCACATGTCTGATAATGGGGGAATCAGTGTCACCCCACATGTCTGATAATGGGGGATCAGTGTCACCCCACATGTCTGATAATGGGGGAATCAGTGTCACCCCACATGTCTGATAATGGGGGTCAGTGTCACCCCACATGTGTGATAATGGGGGTCAGTGTCACCCCACATGTGTGATAATGGGGGTCAGTGTCACCCCACATGTCTGATATTGGGGGGTCAGTGTCACCCCACATGTCTGATAATGGGGGGTCAGTGTCACCCCACATGTCTGATAATGGGGGTCAGTGTCACCCCACATGTCTGATAATGGGGGGTCAGTGTCACCCCACATGTCTGATAATGGGGGAATCAGTGTCACCCCACATGTCTGATAATGGGGGAATCAGTGTCACCCCACATGTCTGATAATGGGGGTCAGTGTCACCCCACATGTCTGATAATGGGGGGTCAGTGTCACCCCACATGTCTGATAATGGGGGGTCAGTGTCACCCCACATGTCTGATAATGGGGGGTCAGTGTCACCCCACATGTCTGATAATGGGGGAATCAGTGTCACCCCACATGTCTGATAATGGGGGAATCAGTGTCACCCCACATGTCTGATAATGGGGGAATCAGTGTCACCCCACATGTCTGATAATGGGGGAATCAGTGTCATCCCACATGTGTGATAATAGGGAGATCGGTGTCACCCCACATGTCTGATAATGGGGGGATCACTGTTACCCCACATGTGTAATAATGGGGGATCACTGTCACCCCACATATATAATAATGGGGGATCACTGTCACCCCACATGTATAATAATGGGGGATCACTGTCACCCCACATATATAATAATGGGGATCACTGTCACCCCATATGTATAATAATGGGGGATCACTGTCACCCCACATATATAATAATGGGGGATCACTGTCACCCCACATGTATGGGGAACAGGGGAATTGTGCAACAGGAATATAGAGGGATAGTAATAGAAAGCTAGCCATCTTATACCTGAGTGTGATGATATTTCTATTCATCAGAATGACAATGTATGTCATTATATACACTAAGCACTATGTAACATTATATACCAACCGGATACATTTTGCAGCTTCACTCCCTCCCCACCCATCTGTCCTCATTCCTTCATATGCACTCCCAGGCTGGAGCCTGGCATGGCTCATGTCCTTGGCACATATATATACCAGCAACCATGTGCTCGCATTTCAGATTTACTGTATGGACACTGGATACAGAGGGGACAGAAGGCGGAGGTGGACACTGCCTCACCAGTGAGTGGGATGATGGGAGCGTAGTCGGTGCACAGGCTGGTTGACGCTTTGGGTGACCTCATCTCTGTCTGGTCATTGCTCTAATAAATTACAATATGGAAGGAGTGAAGTAATCTATGCATATTTCATGGAACTTTAGGGCATTTATTATTCACAGTCTGCAACTGATATTGTAACACCAACAGACAATCTATGATGTCTATCCACCATGCTGTGTACTGCAGCTCTGCTTGTTTAGACTGGCTTCTGTATACAGCCAACACAAGCTCAGACAGTGTATGGAGAGCAGATTTCCATTATCGCAAGAAGGGAATGATTATAAACTAACTAATCCTCCATGGAGGAAAAAAAATAACAGGCATTCACACATGGAAATATGGGAAAAATTCCTGGGGGATCTACGAGAACAATGGGTGAAATAATAGATCAGCTCCTATGTAAATTCATTACCCAAATATCCCAAACAACACAAGAACGCTACACTGCATACACAGCCACTACCTAAGAGATTTCACAGTTTTTAATTCACCCACTAATATGGATACAAGCCTAGACTGTAGGTCACATCATATCCCAGGTCCTACAGCTTCAGGGATATGGAGGCATGTAAAAATGTGGGCACCCCGCCCAAAAATATATATATATATTGTCATTTTTTCCATTTTAAAAATTTCAGAAAGGAAAATGGGCTGATGCAAAAGTTTGGGCACCCTTATAGATTTGTGTGCTCAGATAACTTTGGCCAAGATTTCAGACCTTAATTAGCCTGTTAAGGTTATGTCTTGTTCACTTTCATCATTAGAATAGGCCAAGTGATGGAAATTTCCCAGCTTTATAAAAACCTAGCCTCCTCTAATCGTGTGCAAAAAACAGCAGCCATGGGTTTTTCTAAGCAGCTGCCTAGCACTCTGAAAATGATGAAGACCCTCAAAGCAAGAGAAGGCTATAAGAAAGATAACATCAAAGCATTTTCAAGTTTCCATTTCCTGAGCTCCAAATATAATTAAGAAATGGTTACCAGGAACAGTGGAGGTCAAGATAAAGTCTGGAAAACCAAGCAAAATTTCAATGAGAGCTTCTCCTCTTTTGACTGTAAAAGACCTTCAAAAAGATTTGGCAGACTCTGGAGTTGTTCTGCTGTTGAGAGGCACCTGCACAAATATGTCCACAACAGACAACCTCAAAAGGCGCAAACTAAAGGTGTTACATTGGCCCTCACAGTTCTCTGATCTGAACAGCATTGAAAATTGGTGGCTAAACCTCAAAATAGCAGTGCATGCAAAAT
This sequence comes from Dendrobates tinctorius, assembly GCF_039654945.1. Classification (NCBI taxonomy): domain Eukaryota; kingdom Metazoa; phylum Chordata; class Amphibia; order Anura; family Dendrobatidae; genus Dendrobates; species Dendrobates tinctorius. Next base: position 7,328,068 of record NW_027361754.1, read on the forward strand.
GACCCAGGAATCGCAAAGAACTGGAAGAATTTTCCAAGGAAGAGTGGATCCATTAAACAAGAATTGAAAGACACTTGTCTGGCTACAAACAGCTATTAAAAACAGTGATATATTCAAAAAAGGGTGCTACTATACATGAGAGGGTGTCTGTGGTACTGTGTATGGTCGACTAACTGCAGCATGGGTACATGCAGAACACGGGCCACCTTGCACAGCCCACTGTACCTGCAGAACACGGGCCACCGTGCACACGCCACTGTACCTGCAGAACACGGGCCACCGTGCACACCCCACTGTACCTGCAAAACACGGGCCACCGTGCACACCCCACTGTACCTGCAGAACACGGTCCACCGTGCACACCCCACTGTACCTGCAAAACACGGGCCACCGTGCACACCCCACTGTACCTGCAAAACACGGGCCACCGTGCACACCCCACTGTACCTGCAAAACACGGGCCACCGTGCACACCCCACTGTACGTGCAAAACACGGGCCACCGTGCACACCCCACTGTACCTGCAGAACACGGTCCACCGTGCACACCCCACTGTACCTGCAAAACACGGGCCACCGTGCACACCCCACTGTACCTGCAGAACACGGGCCACCGTGCACACCCCACTGTACCTGCAAAACACGGGCCACCGTGCACACCCCACTGTACCTGCAAAACACGGGCCACCGTGCACACCCCACTGTACCTGCAGAACACGGGCCACCGTGCACACCCCACTGTACCTGCAGAACACGGGCCACCGTGCACACCCCACCGTACCTGCAAAACACGGGCCACCGTGCACACCCCACCGTACCTGCAGAACACGGGCCACCGTGCACACCCCACTGTACCTGCAGAACACGGGCCACCGTGCACACCCCACTGTACCTGCAAAACACGGGCCACCGTGCACACCCCACCGTACCTGCAGAACACGGGCCACCGTGCACACCCCACTGTACCTGCAGAACACGGGCCACCGTGCACACCCCACTGTACCTGCAAAACACAGGTAGTGTAGTAAATATGCCCTCATCTTATTTTGTTACCATAAGCCTTAAAGAAGTTCTCCACTACTTGGATAACTTCTCATGCCACCATAAAATAACCCTAATACTTACCTCCAGTGTCTGCGCCGTTCCCGAGGCTCTCGTGCGGTTATTGTGACACATGGCGTCGGCGTCCAATCAGTGCTGGCATCACTGGCCCTGCCTCCTATTGAATTGAGTATGAAGTCAGAGATCAGCTGCAGTCCTGGGCTCCCTCTTCATGTTCAATTTGTCCGAAGACGGGGACAGTGACGTCAGCGCTGATTGGGTGTCAGGAATCACGTGTCATTCCACTGCATCACAGACCCAGGGAGCACAAGTGCCGACACTGTGGGAATGGCGCCGGAATGGGAGGTGAGTTTAAGCTTTATTATTTTATGGGAGCCAAAGATTTTGATCACATAGGGATTGTCCAAGTAGATGGCAACCCCTTTAAATAGTAGCTGTCTTATTTATTTTCATAAATCAATAGTACATATGAAAATAGGCAACTTTGTAATATATCTTATCAGGGAAGTCTGCTTTTTTTCTCCTGCACTGATCTTTCTTTCTCAAAATCCTCAATTCACAGATAAAATGTCATCAGTGAACACAGTTTTTCCCATTACTGAGATAGATGAGAGTTAGTGCTCATAAACATCTATGGAGAACTTACAGACTGTGTGTGTCTGCCTCTAGCTCCTCCCACTTCCATAGACATTTATCAGCACTGTCAAAACAAGTTGCACTTTAATGGGTATTCACTTCACAAGCATTTATCGCCCATTCACTGGATATAATCTGCCCCATTGGGGAGAGAGCCCGGATTACCCCAGTTTTCCCACTGAATAGAGCAACTATGTCCAGGCAGACAGAAGAACCACTCCAGATCTAACCTTTAGGCTACATTTATACATCCATTTCCATTTTCCATATTGCCTCCATCCTCTCTTAAAAAATGAGGTAGACGGTCTGAAGTACTTTTCCCATTGTCTCCTGGAAATGGATCAGAAAAGATCATTTGAAAAACATATGGAAATTGATGTTAAATGTATATCTTCAGATATTCATCTGTTTTTAATAGATGCGCATGGAATTAAATTGTCAAATCAGATCTGAAAAACTGTTAGAACGCTTACTGAATTTAATGGAATGGACACAAGAATTTTTTTTTACAAAACGTGTCAATGGCTCCATTAAGCTGTGTGGGTCAGTAAGGTTTCCAGACCACTCACTGATGAGAAGCCAGATGTGTGAATGTAGCCTTATCAGCAGTATAGCTGTATTCTGTGTATTTGGAGGGGGCAGACAACAGCTAGAAAGTGTGTTCATATGTGCACCCCCTGCCCAGACTGCCATGATACCCACCCTAACCAACGCCCCCATCATCCACACTGCGTCTACGAATGGTGGGCAATACTAAATAATAAGGGATATACAGACCACATGGAACATCTCTTCTCCCTGTGTCTTGCACGTATGTGCCTAAAGTAGGGCACAGAGACTCTGCCCACGCTCACACATCAATATTTCATGAAGCTTTGCTCCAGTTTCCTAATTGTTCTATGAAAAGTGACGTCTTGTATAAACTTATGAACTCTGCATCTTAAACAGCAGAACTGAGAATACAAGAAGTAGAGATTCAGACAAACCGACTAATAACTCATAAGTCTGCGTAGGAGCTGCAGACACAAAACTGTAGGAGATTTCTAATCAAAACCTTTTGTTCAGTTGCTTCTTTTTTATTTTTAGTTTAGATGCATCTGAACAGTTTACAAAATGCTACAAATGTGAGTGACCACAGTTTTCATATTGGAAAGCAAATCTTAATCCCAAAGGCTCCATTACTGACCTATCCATCTGCTGCGATGGGCTTATAGTCATCCTAAGTATATGGTCACTGTACTCTCAGACAACTTGTCGCCATCCGATAGCTACTGACCTAAATATCCAAAGTGCAAATCACTATATGAAGTCATCCATAAAACTATAAAATCCTACCAAAGTGGTGTCTACTGTAGGTCTCACTGCCGGGTATTATGGTAGATTAAAGAGTTAATTAGACGTATTTTAGGAAGCTGGTGTGGGTATTTGGTAGCAGAACAGTGCACAGGCATGACAGAGAGATGGGTTTCTACTGGGAACATGAATTTGATTAGATAGTAAAAGCACTGAAGTCACTAAGGAAATGAATGTCCTAGAACATGTAGTGCTGGTAAGCTTCAGTGCTTTGGAATGTAAACAGTCGTGCAGTAGGAACTGGGCACTTTGACAAAATAGACAAGAGACAGAATCAAGTACATTTTAAAGCATGAAGCACCGCAGGCAATGATATCATTTTTACTTAAGTCACAAGAGAAATATATCAGTGTATCATTGTCACTAGCACTGCGAGCAGCAGGTCAGTAAACACACTTTGTATTGACTTCAGATACAATGTACGCCAACAGCTGAAACACTATCCTCAGATAATGCATTGCTAATGTACAGTACAGACATTACTCAGAGTGCTATCAGCACCTGAACAGCTGCCCATATGGCAAGGGGACTGGCATGTAGTGCCAGCAGCTAATGCGGGGCAACTGACTGCGATGACATAGAAGATCCACAAACCTTGATAAATGATTATTTTATGCTCTAGCTTCCGAATGGGATAAGCACTGGTGTAAATTTAGACCTGTAGATTGACCAGCATACCACCAGTAAAGGATGATGGTAACAAGAATAGAAATGTATAGTTTGCTTGCTTTAAAGGTTACCTTGTACAAGACAAGGGGCACTTTGCATCTACAACTAGTACAGTGGCATGTAAAAATTTGGGCACCCCTGGTCACAATTAAATTATCTCCAAAGTCCTAAAGTTAAAGAGGACAAATTTCCTTTGCATTTTAAGAAATAAAAAAAATATATTTTCATCTTTTACATTTTAAAAATTACAAAAGGGAAAATGGGCCAATGCAAACGTTTGGGCATTCTGCATGGTTAGTACCTACTAGTACATCCTTTTGAAAGCATCACGGCTTGTAAACACTTTTTATAGGCAGCCAAGAATCTTTCAACTCTTGTTTGAAGGATCTTCATCCATTCTTTCTTTGGAGAATTCCTCCAATTCTGTGAAATTCCTGGGTCGTCTTGCATCCTCTGTATTTTGAGTTCTAGCCACAGATTTTCATTGATGTCCAGATCAGGGCCATTGTAAAACCTTCAGCTTGCGCCTTTTGAGGACTATTGTGGATTCTGACGTGTGTTTAGGACCATTATCCATTTGTAGAAGCCATCCTCTTTTCCACTTCAGCTTTTTTTTACAGATGGTGTTATGTTTCCATCAAGAATCTGTTGAAATTTAATTGAATACATTCTTCCCTCTACCCGTGAAATGTTCCCCGTGCCATTAGTTGCACACAACCCCACAACCCCAAAGCATCATTGATCCATCCCCATGCTTAATGGTTGACGTGATGCTCTTTTCCTGAAATTCTGGGCCCTTTTTTCTCCTCACATACCTTTGATCATTGTGGCCAAAGAGTTCTATTTTAACATCATCAGTCCACAGGACTTGTTTCTAAAATGCTTCAGGCATGTTTAGATGTTATCTTGCATACTTCGGATGCTGATTTTTATGGTGAGGACACAGGAGAAGTTTTCTTCTGATGACTTTCATGAAGGCCATATTTGTGCAATTGTCTCTGAACAGTAAAACAATGTACCACAACTACTGAGTCATTACATTTCGAACTGAGGAAAGGGCAACTTGAAAACACTTTGCACTCTTCTTATAGCCTTCTCCTGCTTTGTGGACGTCCACCAGTTTCATATTGCTAGGCAGCTGCTTAGAAGAACTCATGACTGCTGTTTTTTTGTCACAAGGTTAGAGGAGGCCGGGTTTTTATAAAGTTGAGAAATTTACATTACCCAGCCTTTCCTAATGATGATAGTGAACAAGCTGTAACCCTAACAGGCTAATTGAGGTCTGAAACCTTGGTCAAGGTTACTTGAGCACACAAATCTCCAAGGCTATCCAAACTTTTGCATCAGCCCATTTCCCTTTATGTAATTTTTAAAAAGATAAAAAAGCCAATATATGTATTTTTGCCTAAAATACAAAGGAAATGTGTCATCTTTAACTTTAGGCCTTTTAGAGCCTAACATCTCCTCCCTCATTTCTGTCTATCGGCCTAACCGACCGCTGCGCTCTGCAAATGACTTTCGACTAACCTCTGCCCTAATCCGTACTTCCCACTCCCGACTCCAAGACTTCTCCCGTGCTGCGCCAATCCTCTGGAATGCTCTACCCCAAGATATTAGGATCATCCACAATTTGCATAGTTTTAGGCGCTCGCTCAAAACGCATTTGTTCAGAGCGGCCTATCACATTCAGTAATCAAAGTCATGTTATGTTTGTGTGTGTGTAGCCCATTCACTATCTCCATCTAACCCCCACCCCCTGAAGATGGCTGGACCGTCATTGTAAATACATCATTGTAAATACAAACCTATGCTTTGTATCTCCCCCACCTCATTGTAGATTGTAAGCTCCACAAGCAGGGTCGTCTTATTTCGCTTTAATTATTGTATTGTTAACGTTGTTACTTATGACTGTTGTGTTTGAAACTGTTCAACTGTAAAGCGCTGCGGAATATGTTGGCGCTATATAAATAAAGATTATTATTATTATTATTATTATTATTATTATTATTATTTAGAGATCATTTCATCTTCAACTTGCTTAACTGTTCACAATAACAGCGATTTTGACCAGGTGTGCCCAAAATATACACTACCGTTCAAAAGTTTGGGGTCACCCAGACAATTTTGTGTTTTCCATGAAAACTCATACTTTTATTAAGCAAATGAGTTGCCAAATGAATTTAAAATCTAGTACAGATATTGACAAGGTTCGAGAAAAATATATTTTTAATTGAAATAATAATTTTCTCCTTCAAACTTTGCTTTCGTCAAAGAATGCTCCCTTTGCAGCAATTACAGCATTGCAGACCTTTGGCATTCTAGCAGTTAATTTGCTGAGGTAATCTGGATAAATTTCACCCCATGCTTCCAGAAGTTGGTTTGGCTTAATGGGCACTTTTTGCGTACCATACGGTCAAGCGGCTCCCACAACAGCTCAATGGGGTTGAGATCTGGTGACTGCGCTGGCCACTCCATTACAGATAGAATACCAGCTGCATGCTTCTCACTAAATAGTTCTTGCATAATTTGGAGGTGTGCTTTGGGTCTTTGTCCTGTTGTAGGATGAAATTAGCTCCAATCAAGCGCTGTCCACAGTATGGCATGGTGTTGCAAAATGAAGTGATAGCCTTCCTTATTCAAAATCCCTTTTACCTTGTACAAATCTCCCACTTTACCAGCACCAAAGCAACCCCAGAGCATCACATTACCTCCACCATGCTTGACAGATGGCGTCAGGCACTCTTCCAGCATCTTTTCAGTTGTTCTGCATCTCACAAATGTTCTTCTGTGTGATCCAAACACCTCAAACTTGGATTCGTCTGTCCATAACACTTTTTTCCAATCTTCCTCTGTCCAATGTCTGTGTTCTTTTGCCCATATAAATCTTTTCCTTTTATTAGCCAGTCTCATATATGGCTTTTTCTTTGCCACTCTGCCCTGAAGGCCAGCATCCTGGAGTCGCCTCTTTATTGTAGACGTTGACACTGGCCTTTTGCGTGTACTGTTTAATGAAGCCGCCAGTTGAGGACCTGTGAGGCGTTGATTTCTCAAACTGCAAACTCTAATGTACTTGTTGCTCAGTTGTGCAGCGGGGCCTCCCACTTCTCTTTCTACTCTAGTTAGAGCCTGTTTGTGCTCTCCTCTGAAGGGCGAAGTACACACCGTTGTAGGAAATCTTTAGGTTCTTCGCAATTTCTCGCATGGAATAGCCGTCATTTCTAAGAACAAGAATAGACTGTCAAGTTTCACATGAAAGTTCTTTTTTTCTGGCTATTTTGAGAGTTTAGTGGAACCAACAAATGTAATGCTCCAGATTCTCAAGTAGCTCAAAGGAAGGTGAGGTTTATAGCTTCTCTAATCAGCCAAACTGTTTTCAGCTGTGCTAACATACTTGCACAAGGGTTTTCAAGGGTATTCTAACCATCCATTATCCTTCTTACACAGTTAGCAAACACAAAGTACCATAAGAACACTGGAGTGATAGTTGTCGGAAATGGGCCTCTATACACCTATGAAGATATTGCACTACAAACCAGACGTTTGCAGCTAGAATAGTCATTTACAACATTAACAATGTATAGAGTGTATTTCTGAATCATTTAATGTTAGCTTCATTGGAAAAAACTGCGCTTTTCTTTCAAAAATAAGGAAATTTCTAAGTGACCCTAAACTTTTGAATGGTAGTGTACATATTTGACTAGGGGTGCCCATCTATAAGATCCTTAGACAGAGTTGGAATAGTGCATGCGCAAGGGTGATGAAAGCGACATGCTCCTCCAGTCTCTGGCCGCCATTTTAACTCTTTCTTTTTGATACCTCATTGCATTTATGTGTATTAATGTGCTGCTTGTCCAGTCCATGTTCCTTGCTCTGGGGCCACACAACAACTATTGGGATGTAGAAATAAGTAAGTAAGGTGTGATTGTGCAAATCAAAAATGGCTGATTGCTGGTGGTCTCAGGCCTGACCTTTCAAACAGGGCTGCTTCGAGTGTGGAATGTACAAAGAGCCAACTTAATGAAGACTAAACATGCATCAAAATAAGTTGATGTTTTGTTTAAGAGTTGGGATGATAGATCTGTAGATGGCATCACAAGGGGCTTACGTTTTTACACTCTAGTCTTGGTCACAAGACAGCACTAGGTTGAGGTCCTCTCCATGCTCATTTACAATTCTTACTGTGGCTATTCACTAATCAGTGTCTCGTCAGGATCCTTCATAGTGGTCTTTGGAGCGTTTATGTGATCCTCTCATATCAGATGTGTGCTTCTGCTCTTGTATCATTTACATTGTATTTATAACCTTCATTTCTAGTACAAACATTGCTCGACTGACCCTCTTCTTGACTTGCGTGTGAGGCACGAGGTTCTTCTATTCTTTGCTGGGTAATACAATATGTTATAATAAAAGGTCTTGTGTACGCTTTCGAGAGGAGATGGATGTGCTAGAAGCAGTCAAGTTGCACTTACCATTGATGTGGAGCTTGCAGCTGCTATGGGGCCTATATAAGGGGGGGAAGAGATGAATCCAGCTAGACTGTTGGAGAAAACCACAGTGTGGTCAGATGATTGTGAAATATTGCTGTAAAGACAAAGTGGAGAATGTAATCTGCAGCTGGTAAACTTGTGACATGTGCACTAACCTGAATATCTTCTTTTCTATCTCTCCTTTGGTGTGTTTGTCCCTCTCATGGCGTTGTTGTTTATCCCATCTCTGTTCCTATACTTGTCCATCATGTTGTATTGTTTTTCCCTTCCTATTGTAATTAAATGTGTTGTGGCTGATCCTTCACTGTGTTCTACTATATTTTGCTCCTTCCTGACCTCTGCCCGCTCCCCGTTTGGTTCGTGTACACCCCTGTGTTTGTGCTGGTGACCCTCTGCAGCAGGGCCGTGCTCCCCTGTGTGTGTTGAGGTTCCTTCAGGGACAGAGGCCGTCCAAGGACACAATATGACCTTACTGTGCATCTCCTGCATGCAAAGAGAGGAAGTATTCGCAGTCACCAATGTGGAGTGGTACTTTGAGCCTCGCAATGGAAACCGATCGCTTGTATGTATTACACATCTATATGTTGTCACGCTATGATTCTAGTCATTGATATCATCACAACAGGCTCTACAGGGCTCCTGTACTATGCTATAGTAGGGAGCATATTACCATGCTGTGCAGAGGTTTCACAGTTATATGATCATGTTGGTAGTCCTCTGTAAGTTAGAATATAAAGAGAGTTGGGGGTCCCACCTACCTATTAGGATAACCGAGAGCCCTATAACCTTGCTGTACCAAGCAGAGGTCGGGAAGAGGAAAAGAGCATAGGCTGGACATGCATGCTGATAGCTCCATTGGGGAAGGTCAAAGAGCTTAATGATGTTGTTCTATCAATAAAATAGCTAAGCCATGAACAACGTGTATCATCAGGATAAGTGGAAATTGTAGAATTGGTGGAAGGCCAGCTATGTTCCTGTGTGAATGGAGTGGTAGAGCGCACATGTGCTCTTATTTATGGTGGTCATACATGTGCTTTGCCACAAAAGTGAATAGCGCGCAGCTGATGGATGCACACACGCTACCACTTCAATCATATGGTCCCAATGATCAGATCCCACCAATCATACAATCATCACAAATGCTGTGGAAAGCCAAGAAATCTTCTTTATGGGACAATCCCTTTAAATATTGTAATTATATAAATAAAAAATGAACAATTCTGCCCAGAGCTTACAACTTCAAAAACTAGGGGAATACATAGAGCCAAAAAAAATGATATTAAAAACAAGGTTATTTACCTTAGAAAACTGTAAATCACTTTAAATTGTCCATTAACAGAAGATGCGCGCATTCTGGTATTAGGTGCTGGTTATCAGCACGTTCATCTACGATTAGCTCATTAAGTGTTACTACTATAGATGTGTGTATTGCTTCACGGTGTGTGAATAGGCGGGATTATATTTTGATGGTTGGTCTTCTACTTGTGCAGATCTTTGAGTACAACGAGGGAAAACCCCGAGAGCATTTGAGCCCGTTGAAGGGTCGTCTGCAGTGGATCGGAAGCAAAGACCTGCAGGACGTCTCCCTGATATTACACAATGCAACAATCACCGATTCGGGGCAGTACATCTGTAACGTTAATCGCACACTGCATTTCGAGGCGCACCAACACTCAATCACGAGCAACGTGAAAATCGATCTGATTGTGTCTGAAATTGGTAAGTAACATGGCACCAGTGGTGAGCAGACCGTTCCGTCAGATGAAACGTCATACAGTATCTACTAGACTCTGCACAGCAAATGTAGCTACACTTTCATAGGGTGTTATGTGAGTCTCCGATTGTGGCCCCTTCTAGTCCAGATTCAGCACCAAAAATCCCAACTAAATATAGTCCAATAAACAGAAATTGTCATGGTCACGTGTGTCGGGTCGCAGATGTTACCGCAAGGCAGACCCATAACACACGTGACCCTGGATACACCGCCTCCAGTGGGGCGAATTTAAATAATAAAACGTGCAGGTGGATACGCCGCCTCCACCCGGCGAATTTAGGTATTACACGTTATACATACAATAATCAATTAATAAAGGGGGAACCTGGGAAACTTTAACAATGGTGGGCCCTGCGATAGGGAATGGGGACATGGAGACCTCCTAAGCTCCCCTGAGCCAGTGTCCCTGCACTCCTAACATTCCCTATACAGGCTCCGCACCTATCGCCGCACGCGTACCTTAACGCCCTTGCTCACCCTGACCCTAAACCCTCACTAGGGAATGGGTCGGTGCGGAGACTAATCCCACCACTGCACTAATAACACACATGAGGAAAGAGACAATACAGGGGAAACACCACTTAGCTTTGCTCTGTTGCGTGCGCTCCTAGCAACTGAGCCCTCCACCTGAGTGCATCTTCTCCTCCACCCGGATCCATCACCATACCAGGATCCTTCACCTTAGTGCAACCTTGGAGCAGAGTCCAACACCAGTTGCAGCTGCTTAGTACCAGAGTCCCAAGGAAGTGTTCAGCTTCTGCCACGAAGTCAAGCATGCTTGAGTCCAGCTCAGCGGCCAAGTCCCACATGGTGAGTGCCACTCTCCATAGTAGCCACTCCACCAGACCATGCAGACACTTCCCGCTGACTCCATCACTGCGACCCCACCACGCCATGCGAGCCCTTCGTCCAGACACCATAGCTGCAACACGTCCCCCCTGGCTAAGCTGCGCAGGACTCCTCACCAGCTCCATCCTTCCTCCAGGCTCTCCAACTCAAAGTGAAAGCAATCTCACAATATCACAGGCAGTGATTGAACACCCTGAGCACACCTTTATAGGGTGTCACACCTGATCCATAATTAAGTGAACATTAACCTAACCTAAGGTGCGATACCATTCCCCACCACCGGGCAACTTAGAATGAACGACACCACGTGATAATTCTAATGGCCACCGGGGGCAATCACGACACACTTTGGAACCAAAGGAAAAAAAGTTCACTTAATGCATTTAATACCGCCAGATCCAACACTGGATCATGACAGAAATACTGTTTAGATCCAAAGGCCGACACAACGTCGCTCGGAGGGTCTGTTCACCACAACACCTGCGGCTAAAATCTGAGGCAGACACAGGTTTCTGCTGTGCAGGTGCAGTATAAGGATTACCTTTATTCAGTGCGGCTAATTCACCATCTTTTTTTTGGCCTAATCCATGGGAAAAAGTAATAAAATACTTATTTTTGCAGATTTTTTTTCTCAGAAAAGAAAAATCTGAGTGAAAATATTCATAACATTTAAAAGGGGGTGAAGTACCCCATTCACACACGCAGGACGCAATGTTTGCAGGTTTCAAGTGGATTCCACATAAAATACCAGTTGCATGAATAGAAACCAATACTTCTCCCAACCGAGGGTGTGGACAGTTGTATCCAATCTCAGCATGTATTTAATGTACTTATTCTTAATCCTTTAGTAACCCAGGATTAGTAATAGTGTACTACCTGGTTATTGACCCAGCCGTCAGAAATGTGAGCACAGATCACAGTGTAGCTATTTTACGGTGTGGATGTCAGAATATCCGCTGCGAGGATCCGTATAAAGAGAGGATGCATGTGTTTGCGTTACTGTAGGAAGTGACTGACCTCAGTCTTAATGATCGTCTGACTGTGTTTCCACAGAGAAAGAAGATTTCACTTCTGTCCTCTCGGAGATCATGATGTACATCCTCCTGGCTTTTCTCACGTTGTGGCTTTTGATTGAGGTTGTTTATTGCTACAGAAAGATCTCGAAGGCTGAAGAAGTGACGCAGGAGAGCGTGTAAGCGTATATCGATACTCGAGGTTTCAGACAGAATTAAGGTGGTCTGTAATAGCACCCTCTTTACTCTTCATACCCTCAATACACTCACAGAACACAATAGGAATCGTAGTCTACAGTGGATTCAACCCGTTACGTTTTTACAATATTCTCTATCTCTATCTGAATGCAAATCTTAAGGCTCGAGATCAGACTAAAGAGAATTTGTTTGTAGCCTGTAACCATGGAGAGGTCTGCATTGTAGATTTAGACATAAACCGGTAGATTTTCTAATCCGAGATTTGCATTGTTGGGCTGTTTTTGAGCTTTCAGTTAGATGCATACATTGGGAAGATGCACGCCACTATATAGGCATGGTATCTATCGCCCATTTACTCCAGGTTAAAAAAAAAAGGATGCCAAGTGAAATACGTTATTTTTAAGGTGGCCTAAGGTGTACGAGAGAGCAGTCTGCTGCCTTTTCCTATGAAGTAGTAAAAGAGGTAAACCAAGCCTTATCACTCCAACACAGGCCAAAATGACCATATTTTAGCCTACATTAGGTAATTAATCGTTCATCACACTGACATCTAAATCCAACTTACTTAGTAGCTTGTATATCATTTTTATAAAAAGCAGAGAAGCACCCACCAGATGTTGGTGATGCCGCTTATCTCAAGGGAAACAGTCCATATGGCGAATCTGTCTGATCCAGTAGACAGAACCTGTATAATTAAATCTAATAATGAAGTAAGAATTTATAGAATCTGTAATTAATATGTAAGCTAACCGTGACTCACATTTCTACTAGAGAGGAGCAGTTTGGTTTGCGCTGTCCTCCAGTCCAGTCCTCCATGGCATAGTCAGAGCCAGAGGGGCTCACGATGTTGGGTGCAGAAGTGAAGACCTGCTGCCATAGAAGACTGGACCCTAGACTAGGGCAGTGCAAGTCAAGTTGCTCATTTCTAATATATAGCCCTGATCTACTCTTTGTCTTGCAGCACTGATTATCTAGCAATACCATCAGAAAACAAGGAGAGCTGTCCTGTTCCAGTAGAGGAGCAATGAAGCTGGAAGGCATCAACACATAGTGGTAGGTATTTCCTGGTGAATATATGTATGTCACTGACTTCTTCCCATATAAGACCGCGCTGCTCATGTATAGTATTTCCACTGTAATGCTGCCTCCTGTACACTGTATATATTTCATAACCATCTATTAGTCTAGAAATTCTGTACCTGGCATGCTTCCAATGGAGAATAATCTGTACACCCGTCAGATCAGAACACCAAAAAAATAATAACTATTAGGCTGGGTTCACACATAGCGGAAGCCCCGCGGAAGTTACCGCGAGAATTCTGGAATTCCATCCCGCGGGAAAATCGCATTTTAAATTCCCGCAAACTAGCGATTTGCAAGCATAATTAGCTTGCAGAATGCTAGCGTTTTCCAAGTGATCTGTAGCATCGCTTGGAAAACTGATTGACAGGTTAGTCACACTCGTCAAACAGTGTTTGACTAGTGTAAGCAACTTTTTACTATTGAGGCTGCCTAAGCAGCATCAGTAGTAAAAAGATCTAATGTTAAAAATAATAAAAATTCGGGTTATATTCGCCTTCCGACGTCCCGAGCAGCGTCCCCAGGCCTCCGCGATGCTCTGGCAGGTCCCGTTCCCAGTGACGCATTGCGGCAATGACCTTTGATGACGTCGCGGTCTCACGAGAACGCTACATGATCGCGAGACGCGACGTCAGCAAAGGTCATCGCAATGCATCACTGGGAACAGGAGCTGCTGTGTGTATCGCTGAAGCCTGGGGACGCTGCGCGGCACGTCGGAAGGTGAATATAATCTGATTTTTTTATTCTAATTCTATTTTTTACAGGGATATGGTACCCACAGCCCGGAGGACAGTCTCCTCTCCTCTAGCCCGTGGGTACCATCCGCAAATGTTCTGCCTACTTTTTACTTTGGTGGGCACAGACACATGCGGAAAGTAAGCAGAACAATGCATTCCTATGTGGGCGGAATCGCCGCGATTCCGCAAATTAATGAGCATGCTGCGTATCTTTCCGCGATGCGATTCCGCCGTGGGAAAATCCGCAGCATTAGCACAGCATTGCGGAATAGACTTCTATGGGTAATCTGAAAAAAAATCACTGTAAAAATTAATAAAAGCTACTTCAAGTCTTCACCAAAAATGCATAAAAAGGGGGAAACTGCAAATAAAATTGAATAATCAAAGCAGAATGTTATTGTAGATTTTGGTGCAGACACCTGCAAAAAAATGCAGTGGGGGGAGGAGCAGCAGTTTTGCATGTGGGAACATGGCTTTAATCTCCTGTGACTTACAATTGTTTAACTCTATCATGGAGCAGCTTGGAATCACTGCTCCTGCCTCACCCGTTGTTCTGGAATCTGGCGTTATCTGGCCTCTGCGGTCACTGGAGTGGGCGCGGGGCTGTCGACTGTTGCGTAGACCTGTTGACAGCTGCGGCTTTCATTCCATGCACAACTGAAATAATCACACAAAAATAACACCACTTGCTGGAGCTTGGGCAGATTTTTCAGACTGGATTAAAGTCAATATTAAACTGAAATTATAAAGCACGGGCTTCGTCCTGTGCAAATATATCTGTATATTCCTGTACCCATTCATAGTGTTGTGTCCCATACACTGCTCTGCTGCAACTTTCTAGTAGACAAGTCCCAATTCTACCTTCATGTAATGATTACATCTATCAATATGTGCATGTAAGGAAACCCATCTTGGATGTCTCATCTAGAAAGGCTTTCCTAAGTGCAGGAGCTTCAAGTTACATACAGTTAGGTCCAAAAATATGTGGACAGTGACACAAGTTTTGGCTTTTTAGCTGTTTACCAAAACATTTCAAGATACAGTTATATAACCAATGCGGGCTTAAAGAGGTTGTACAGTAATTTAGCATTGATGAACTTTCTTTAGGATAGGTCATCAATGTCTGAACGGTGGGGGTCCAATACCCAGCACTCCCACAGATCAATTGTTATCGATGGCTGTGGCCGCCGGCTGGAAGTGCTCACTTGCGGAGCTGGCAGTCTTCTGATAGTGGCCGTGGCTGGGTACTGCACATCCACCTCCCATTGATCTGAATACACAGATTATAGCTGATTAGAAGGGGTGCCGGGTGTTGGACCCCGACTGATCAGGCATTGATGATCTATCATAAGGCTAGGCCATCAATACTAAAGTAGTGGACAACCTCTTTAAAGTGAAGACCCTCAGTTGTAATTTACTAAAGTAGTGGACAACCTCTTTAAAGTGAAGACCCTCAGTTTTAATTTGAGGGTTATTCACATCCTAATTGAATTAAAGGTTTAGAGTTCTTTAATATGTAGCTGCCTTTTTTTAAAGAGACCAAAAGTAATTGTAAAATTATTTTAAAAGCTCATTAGTGAGATGCATGGGCTTGTTAATCCATCATCCAAAAAAATCTGGAGCTGATTCTAGCTCTGGCATTTGCATTTGGATGCTGTTGCTGTGAACCCACAACAAGCGGTCAAAGGAGCTCTCAATGGAAGAGAAACATACTAACATTAGGCTAAAAAAGGAAGAAATTCATCAGCGAGATACTAGAAATGTTGGTAGCGGCCATATCAACTGTTTGGTACATTCTGCAAAAAAACAACAGTGGTAATCTTGGGAACTCAAAAAGACCTGGACATCCACAGAAAACAACATTGGTGGATGATCACAGAATCCTTACCATGATGAAGAAAAACCCCTTCACAACATACACCCAAGTGAAAATCACTCTCAAGAAAGTCGTTGCTTCAGTATCCAAGTCTACATTAAAGAGTAGCTATGTGCCATAAAGGTATAAAAAGATAAAATTTTATTGGAATAATAATAAAATTACCATAAAAACAGTTTACAGAAGATGGAGACTCAATGCACAAAAACCCCCCCACCTAATTAAGGTAAGTAGGCTAAAGCATGCGAGAAGCCCATAGGAAAATGTTTAAATGGTCTGTAGGCTAGAATAAATATAGCTCAAATGAGCAGCAGTAACCAGAATTAGTCTAGGAAAAAAACTGTCAAAAAATGTGTGACAATTGGGAGAACTGAAATAAATGATGAAGTGTTGCCTACATTACCTCAGAAAGTGGCAGTACCCCAACGCGCGTTTCACACTCCCCTTGAAAAAGCTCCTAGAGAAATGCGCGTTGGGGTACCGCCACCGTCTGAGGTAATGTAGACAACACTTCTCCTCCATCATTTACCGTATTTCAGTTCTCCCAATTGTCACACTTTTTTTGGCAGTTTTTTTTCCTAGACTAATTCTGGTTACTGCTCCTCATTTGAGCTATATTTATTTTTGCCTATACTGCTGTGCATTTCTATTTTGGGACTTATTTATATCATGGAAGGCCATTATATATAATGTTCTTGCTGATTGAGCCCGCTGTATGTACATTTGAGTGAGGTTATTTTCCCCACAGACCATTTAAACATTTTCCTATGGGCTTCTCTCGCATAAAGCCTACTTACCTTAATTAGTTGGTTTTTTTGTGCATTGTGTCTACATCTTCTGTAAACTGTTTTTATGGTAATTTTATCATTGTTCCAATAAAGTTTTGTCTTTTCATACCTTTATGGCACATAGCTTCTTTTTTCTTTTGATTTATACAGTGAATAAGTTATAGGAGGAAACTTCAAAAATTGAAAACAACCAGATCAAATCCTATGCAGACACTGAACAAGCAGGAAATACTGGAAGATTTTTGCTCTATGGCCTGCAGAATAGAGAATGCAGCTCTGGGGTACAATTACAAGAGGTGACTCAGGATCAGTAATGTAATGTATGCACACAGTGACTGCACCAGCAGAATAGTGAGTGCAGCTGTGGTGTATAATACAGGATGTAACTCAGGATCAGTAATATATGCACACAGTGAGTGTGCCAGCAGAATAGTGAGTGCAGCTCTGGGGTATAACACAGGATGTAACTCAGGATCAGTAATGTAATGTATGTGCACAGAGTCCACCAGCAGAATAGTGAGCACAACTCTGGAATATAACACAGGATGCACAGGTATGCTCAAGTTTACATACCCCAGCAGAATTTTTGCTTTCTTGGCCTTTTTTCAGAGAATTTGAATGATAACACCAAAACTTTCCTCCACTCATGGTTAGTGGTTGGGTGAAGCCATTTATTGTCAAACTACTGCGCGCTCGAGATCTTCCCAGAGTGGCTCAATGATATTGAGATCAAGTGACTGAGATGGCCACTCCAGAACCTTCACTTTGTTCTGCTGTAGCCAATGACGGGTCAACTTGGCCTTGTGTTTTGGATCATTGTCATGTTGGAACGTCCAAGTATGTCCCATGCGCAGCAGTATTTGCTGATAATGTGCTGTATTCATCTTTCCTTCAACTTTGACCAAGTTTCCTGTGCCTCCGTAGCTCACACATCTCCAAAACATCAGCGATCCACCTCCGTGCTTTACATTAGGAATGGTGTTGCTTTCATCATAGGCTTGTTGACCTCTCTCCAAATGTAACGTTTATGGTTGTGGCCAAGAAGTTCAATTTTGGTCTGATCACTCCAAATTACCTTGCTCCAGAAGTTTTGAGGCTTGTCTCTGTGCTGTTCTGCGTATTGTAGGTGAGATACTTTGAGGCATTAGCCCAGTAATGGCTTTCTTGTGTTGACTCGACCATGCAGATCAATTTTCTTCAAGTTCCTCCTTATTGTGCATCTTAAAACAGCCATACCGCTAGTTTTCAGAGAGTCCAGTATTTCAGCTGATGTTATTTGTGGGTTTTTCTTTGCATCCAGAACAATTTTCCTGGCAGTTGTGCCCGAACGTTTTGTTGGTCTACCTGACCGAGGTTTTGTTTTAAAAAGCCCCTGAATTTCCATTTGTTAATCACAGTTTGAACGCTGCTAACTGGAATTTTCAATTCCTTGGATATCTTTTTGTATCCCTTTCCTGTTTTATACAGTTCAACTACCTTTTCCTGTAGAACTCTTTTGCTTTCCCCATGACACACAATCCAGAACCGTCAGTGGCTGGATGAAAGATGCGAGAGTCTGTCTGGATCCCAGAAACGCACTCAGCTTTTATGCACACACAGGGATTACAAGCAAACACGTCACAAGTGAGGATGTTACCTTTTAGTAGCCATTCAAACCTATTTGTGTCAACTTCTGTGCATGTTATCAGGCCAAAATCACCAGGGTATGTATGTAAACTTTTGATCAGGGTCATTTGGATGTTTTGGGTTGTCATTATGATTTAAAAAGAGAAAACACAGTAGCTTGACAATAAATGGCTTCACCCAACCACTAACCAAGAGTGGAGAAAAAGTTTTGGCATTATCATTCATATTCTCTGAAAAAAGGTCAAGAAAGCAAAAATTCTGCCGGGGTATGTAAACTTTTGAGCACAACTGTAACTCAGGATCAGTAATGTAATGTATGTGCATAGAGACACCACCAGCAGAATAGTGAGCACAGCTCTGGAGTATAATACAGGAGGTGACTCAGGATCAGTAATGTATGTACACAGTGACTGCACCAGCAGAATAGTGAGCACAGCTCTGGAGTAACATACAGAAAACTATTCTTGTGTAAACC
The DNA here is from genome assembly GCF_039654945.1 of Dendrobates tinctorius. Classification (NCBI taxonomy): domain Eukaryota; kingdom Metazoa; phylum Chordata; class Amphibia; order Anura; family Dendrobatidae; genus Dendrobates; species Dendrobates tinctorius. The sequence goes on from NW_027361754.1 coordinate 7,346,690, forward strand.
TATTTCATTTCGCTTTTCGAACCTGCTCATCTCAGTTTACATAACGCGACGGAACTGTTTTCATGATTAATGTCTTCACTTCCTAGGTGGCGGTTCAGTCTCCTATCAACATGTGAACAGGAGATAGCCATACAAGTTCATCTCCCATATATTCAATCTCTTACCGGCTTCTACAAGAAAATCCCTGTCTATAATGCCTTACCTGCTCTGTAAGCATTCACAACGGCTCACACATGTATGTAACGTGCTGTATGGAGTCCTGAAGAATTCACCGAAGATAGAAGAACATTAAAATCCAGGACTTGAAAGTGCAGGAATCCTAACTATTGATTAGTTCTTGATCAATGGGAAAAGAAAACTTAAAAAACACGACAATTCTTATTGGATATTCTGTCATGTCTAAAAAGAAAACTAATGCAAGCAAGTGATATTTTCCTTAGCAACCAAAAGCCTAAAGAAGGTATAAAAGTAGTTAATTATTTTTTTTTTCAATGATGCAATATCCTAAAAGAATTTTATAGATCCGCGGCTCCCTGCATTGGAGCTTATTGACGCCATGAGTGTGTTCAGCGGACACCTGTCTAGGTAAATCGGAATCATCTACTGGTGCTGGAAAATGTGCATCATGGAAATACTAAACCACAAGCTGCGACAATGTAGAAACTGTAACAGTGACTAGTTCACAGGCAGCAGAGGCACATATTCTACGGGATGTAGGTCTTTTTGGGGGGTTGTGGCTCATATGTGCTTAAATGAAATTTGGTTGCTCTTGCCAATATCACCGTTCTCTGCTACACTCTTTATCTGCATGACCTAATATATCTATATAAATAGCTGGACTTTGTGTAATCACATACTGGCCTTTTTCACACTTTTGAAGCTTGTACAATCTGTGGCAAGGCCCCATTCTAGCCTATGCCATGTATAACACTGCCATCCTGTGACCCAAGGACACGGGAACGACTGCCAACCCTAAACATCTATAAGGGTATGTGCACACGTTGCGGATCCGCAGCAGATTTGGCACAGTAAATCCATGGAAAACCAAATCCGCTGTGCACATGCTACGGAAAAATCCTCGCAGATTTGCTGCGATTTATTTTCCGCAGCATGTCAATTCTTTGTGCAGGCGAAATCCACACCAAATCTGCAGTCATTTTACCTGCGGATTCAACCAAATCCGCAGCGTGTGCACACACCCTAACTAAGCCTACGAACAAGAAGTCTGGTCTAGTGAAACTGTCTCTTATCTGACAAGTATCTGCTTTTAATGACTTGGCTCATCCAGTATCTGACAATATAAAGCAATGGATTCATCCCATCTCTCTTTGATGACGTGCTTTGTTATTTTGTGACCTTGCCGGCGGACGTTGCCCCCATCTTGTAACATTTCTGTGATTTATGGCACCGACCATCTCCTCATCCCTTTGATATTCATAGTCACAAGTCTATCACTATTGCATAACAGTATACACAACCAAGACTGTTACTTCTATAGGAGAGGATGTCACAATTGTCTTTTTTTTCTCGAGGGGGTGATGCCTTCCTGATACTTTTAGCTGTTACCTGCCAATCACTTTTTAAGACAAATAAACTTGTGGTTTCGAAGTTTTCTTTTGAAATGAAGACAGAGATGAGTTTGTTATTGGGCTGCAATGTAAAGCAAGGAGCAGAGTGCGATCAGGAACAGCAAAGAGCAAATCACGGACTCGGAGACACAATGGAATATTTATTTTTATTCATAGTTGAGTTGTCCTAGCTATTTCACATTGAGTTTTGGCTGAAAAGCCATTGATATATCTATGCTACCAGGCCCCCTGGACACAATGCCCCTGCGCACAGCGCAAAAGGTTTTTTTTTAATATATGTTTTTGATTTTTTTTCTTAAATATTAATTTTTACAATTCAAGTTCCTGACGTTCAGAGGCCAGTAACTCAATAACACCATTGAACAACCAACATCCCCATAGATGATTGTAGAGATCTCTTGACTGACAGGCGGCACAAGTGCAATATATCTGCAGGAATGGACTAGTGGTGGTGAAAGGGTTGGTGTCTACGTTATTTTACTGCGTACAAAAGAGTTTCCATTGTTGTCAAGCTTTACACAAGGGATGGGTGCTCAATGCTCAGATCCTGGGTGCATAGAGCCTATAACACCCACTGGATGCACAGCACGCTTCTTGTCATTCCCTTGGTGACCTATAGAGGGCAGAAAGCAGTCCTAGAATAGAAATGCAGCTTTGCCAGTCACAGGCACCCGCCATAGTCTGTGTATACAGGACTTATACACCATACAGTCCGCCGTCGTTTCCTTCCCACTATACCCAGCCAACATCCCTTCAAATGTCACAAAAATATAACATCATCTCTGCAGCAAGCAAAATAAATAGAGCAACGTCATAAATGTACAATGTATTATTCTAGAACATAAATAGAACAATAAATGCCCGGTCCCAGTAAGCAGAGTTATTGTCTTACTATATGTAAGCACCATCCATACTGCTCAGTGTTAGCTCAGCTCGTCAATATATTAGCACCAGACAACCGTAATAATGAAGATGAAGGAGAGCCCCGGACGACAAAACGCTGCAAGCAGAGGATTATGGGAAATACCCCTAAATTCGGTTACAGACCTCGGTATACGGTGACCTCCTGCACGTATGAGGAGCAGAATATCACATTGCAAAAAGATGTATACAACATGGCATGTGCTTATCGGAGGTGAGGCCTTCTGTCAGATACAGCAGATCTGGGTTTGTTATTTGGCACACATCACTGTGGCATCACCATGCGGTTTTACATAGGACTGCGCGTAAAGTTAGTGATCACAATACACAGATAAGACCAATAAATGCAAAATTTGTCTCTGCTGTATTTACAGACGCCAGGCATACAGGTAGAAAACAGGCGGGTGCAGTGAAATGGCAATATCTTGATGTCGAGGGCTCATACACACATATGCCAGGTAAAGGAGATGGCGAACAAGACCAGAGATGGAAAACGTAATACTGCAGCGACTGTGAGAGAAGACCAGCGGGGCGATATCTTCTGGCAACTCAGTTTCTCCCATACATACGCTGTGTCATATCACTGCAACGTTTATAGGGCACGCAACAGATGTAGTCGTATCCCAATTCCTCCCCGATCTAGTGTCAGTGAATGGGATCGTTCTCCACAACCTGATCATGTTATTGCACATAGTATCAAATCATGCACCCGTGTCAGCGGGACACCAACAGGATGGGTTTCCTGCCTCCATTCACTGACCGCAAGCAGATCTTTAACATAAGGTAGTGGAAAAAAAAAATCTACTAAAAAGAAACAGAATTATATTTTAGGTAAAACTTAAATACACCTTTAAAAGGCAAATGGAGAAATGTACGGATATAAGACAGGCGAGGAGGCACGAGGGTGGAAAATAAGGATAAATTATAGCTACATGCCGCCATGCTGGGTTGGAAGCCCATGGATATGTCATCGGTACATACAGCGAAGCAGGGGCATATTTCCACATCGCGCCTTTTGGAAAGAAGCAGCAGCCAATGTTCACATCCTCATACAATCAGATATCCAGATTAGCTCCATTCCAGAGCTGGAAACTTTGTGCACGGCATCCAGAATAACAAATCTACCATGTCCAATAACAGAGCATAGACTATAATAAAACTTTGTGAAAAGCTCTCACTATGCAGCCAGAAATAGACACTTTTTTGGCCATTTTTTGGACGAAATTGAACTACAACTCCCTCTAATGAGCATTCTGGAAATTGTAGTTTTGCCCCAGCTGGAGAGTCAATGACAGGAGACCTCTGACAGTTCCCCACATACCCTTATGTCTGTAATGAAATGTTAAGACTTGTTATTTTGTGCATAAAGTGCCAGAATATTAAGGGTTTCGTGTGTCAGGACTCTGCGGCTACAGATGCTACTGGGATTTAGGAATGAAAACCAACCACAACAACCATTACAAAAATCTGCATCCAACTCTGGCTCACCAGTTGTTACACAGCTACAACTCTCATCATGCCCCGACAGGTGCATGTGGCCACTGCATGCTTAGAGTTCTGATATTGCAAAATCTTCGTGCAAGAGATTGGGGAACATTAATCGACATCACCGATAGGTTAAAGGGGTTGTCCAGATATTACAGATTCGCTGTGTCTGGTATTTACAACTCAGCTCCATTAAGGTGATCGGAGCTGAGCTGTAACACCATGTGTGACCTGCAGAGAGATGAGGCGCTATTTTTTTTGGAAGAAACTTTACTTATCCTGAACACCTCCTGTAATTATCCAATTGCCATAGTAATTGGATAATGAATGGATATACCCTGTTCACCGTTCTGTAGAGCACGGTAGCTCTGCGGGAATAAGATGGTGGCGTTATCACAGGACACGGCATGCACTAATGCTTCATACATTCCCTATGGGCTTTAGCCATTCTACATCGACTACAGAATCTCAATAGAAATGGCTCCAGCTCCTATCTGACGCTATGTGTTGGCATGCAGCATCCTATTGTGCACAACACATCTTATCGCTGGACGTGTCAGCACCGTGCTTTTCACCCCCTAAATAAACTAAACATGTAGGAAAAAAAATCTGGGGATACAGCCAAGGACAGGAAGCCTGAAGATTGCATTAGCACAAAGGCAAACCAAAAATAGCAGCATGAATATAAAAGATAGACTAACGTAGGGTTACATTCATACTCCCCATTATCATCAGCACTATTAGCACAGCTGCGGTGCTGGATAATATCCCAGCACGGGAGGAAAATATTAATTAGGATGTGGAGGAGAAATGCAGTCGTCAGATTGCGGTGTCCCCACGTAACATGTCATTCCCCAGAGAAAAGAGCGAAACGTCTGTACAATCATCAGCAAACCTAAGGTGACATAAAAGCTAATATCCATGCAAAGGGCACTAGACACATCATAAAAGATGGAAATATTCTGTGTACTGTTCCTACCCTAACTAAGCAGAAATAGATTAGCTTTGTGCACAGCCATCAGAGAAGTGGCTTAGAAATCCCCCAGGGATCCACCATAATATGAAAGGGATAAAAATTAATAGCCTCAATACAAAATACAAGATGCGGGGGAAGGGGAATGGATGGAGGTCAAATCACAATCATATACAAAACCATAATAATAAATAACGATAAATACAGTAGTTCGGTATATCTGCAGTAGTTATCGTCTATGACCCTGTATAAGTCTCACTCCTTCGGTCTGTTCTTTCATAAGGAGCAGCCAGGCGAGGGGGCGAGCAGCAGACCTTTAAGCAATCTTTGGATTCTCAGAACCGCTCTATGGACTTGGAAGAACGAGAATGATTTTGTGACACAAGGACGACTTTCCCTACAGCTGGGTTCAGCAGCAGCGCTCATGTCAGTACCCCTGTCTGCTCCTACTTAAAGGATATGTGCACTTTTCAACCAATGTCTTGCAAATGGTCTTGATTAAAAATATCATATACAGCTCTGGTGCTAACACATGTGTCTCCATGGTGACCAAATACAAATATGTCCTTGAGCAAGTGATGTGTCACATCACTTCCGTTATTCTCTCTTCGTATCAATCTACAGACTATAAAGAGGAAGAGAAGAGCAGGAACACACCGTAACCATGAAGACTCACAGGTCTGCATAGGAGCTGCACAGAAGGAGAAGGAAGAAGATTTTTTGATCCTGACTATTTGCAAAGTATTTTACAATTTTATTTTAATGTACCAAAAAAAAAAATAAAAAAGATGGTTACAGAAGCAATAAACCTTGCCTAATAAAATCTTGTAATGGTTTGGCATTAATAAATAGAACACAGAAACTTGCCCGGGTTACAGACAACAGGACGCAGATTAACCGTGGAAAGGGGAAGGGTGGTTGTCAGAGAGGCAAACACCCCGGATCCCAATATACAGGCAGCCAGCTACCGGACAGAGCCTCTTCAGCTCCACTTAGCAGATATATGGCAGTGTCAACCAAAGCCTGCTGGTCAACAGAAAGCCCTTCCTAAAGGTGCAGGAGACAAAACCAGATCCCTCCTGCCCCATCGTCTTGTCTACATCATCATCTTTAGATATTCAATAGTTTCTAGCAGCATTCCCTTATATAATCTGATTTGTTTTTTCATCTAATCGGACACATTCATATTTTGCCGAACAGTCATTCATATAATAAAGTGGAGCGGGGCGACGGTATTAATCATCACCGGCAAACGCTAAATACAATGCGGGACGTGTGGACGACACTCAAGAGATGTGTCCCCCTAATTAATTGGCAATTTACAATTATCTGAATTTTTTACTAATTGACCAAATGTTTTTGTATTGCATTGATGGAAATCATATTCTGTCCAGATATTCTAGAGGATGCCATCTTACGGTTGGGCACCCTTGGTAGATAAAAGTCTTAGCAGGTCTTTTGGACACTGGCCATCAGTGCGAGCTAGAACTTGTAGCTCACCAGATGCTTGCGTCTTTTATATTCTGCATGGACACTAATATTTTACCCTCATTGTATTTAGGAAGAACCGACACTGATTAAACTCAGGAAAACAAAATAAAATAAATAAGGTACAAGTCGTAACCACCAAACATTGGTGTGACAAGGTTCCTCGGAGCCTTAAAACCCTGCAGCTGCAATGTGGAGAAGAGCTGTAGGCACCCCTGCTTATTCCAAAGAAGGAATTCATATACTATTGAAATGTAAGACAAATAAATCCCTAATATTCAAGCTTTAAATTACTGAAAAAAACCCTCAAAAATATTATAAAAACTTGCTTCTTCCATGTATTGCTCCATACAGGAGACAGGACACTTCTCAGATTGCGCACTGTCGAGGTTGACTGGACAAGTGCTCTGTGGCAGTGGAGTCTTCACGGATTCGTCCTTAAAAGTTTGTGATGAAACAAGACATCCGTTTGGAGCGATTGTGCCTTTGGCTCCTCTTCTACTCCTAGATCTGGGGGTGGGTGCCTCTGTTTGTCTCCTCAGCACCTAACCACTTGGGCACCAGCAAAGACCTCTGCCGTGCCGAACAGCATCAGGCTGACATCGGCAAAGTTTGCAGGTGTCGGAGGTAGAGCAGTGGCACAGAATTGTACACTGGGTGGAGAAAGGTCCTCGGATGGAGGAAGTGCTGCGCCAATCATTCTTCACAATGCTGGGAAAATAAAAGTCAGAGAACACCATTCCCAGCATCTCCGAGCCGATAGTCTCCAGCAGCTGGAGAAGACATCGCCTCTGTGCAGCTGCTCGCTTGTAAAATTCATTCTAGAATATAAATTTGTATTCATAGTATACATATATATATATCTACATATAAATCTTCTCTATACACATATTGCACACTATTCTCCTTTTGTCCATTCTCACGACCTTCATTGATACGATTTGTCCTCAGACTCGGAGCCAATGTCTCGAGAGACAATTCCATTCTGAAGGTTTATCAAGGAGTCTTTCATCTGGAGAAGGAAATACATTCATATATTAGAGACCCAGAGTGCAAAGTGTTCACACAGCAAAGTGGCACAAGGGACAAGTGTACTATCAAAGGCACGAAACCTCAGGGAACCTGTCAGCTGATCTGAAATTCAGCACCAACATTTATCATTTACCCACGTTATATATCTGGAAGCTGGGACAACAGCAATCATGATATTGAGGGGGGTCTCGTTTAAGACAAGTCAGTGCATGAGTGACCACAACTCCATTCTTTGTCTATTACTATGGTGGTCACAGACGTGAACTACCACTTTATTTACATGGGACTTTAAAACTCTTTAGGATCAATGGGGGTCTGACTGCAAGGTGACAGACGTAATTTAGGAAATAACCTTTATAATAAAAAAGTAAGAGAATTCTGGAATTTATCATATAGCTATAATGATATATTAGTTTAGAGAATGTCACTGTGTGCTGACATAGCTCTGTAACTCCTATATTCCCCATCTTAAAGGCAGAATGCCTCAGACACAGCTAAGTTATAACAGGATCTGCTGCTGTGTAAATGCACCTGGAGGTTTTCTGCACCTTTCAGGATGTTCTAGTATTCAGTCAGCCTGGCTGATTATAGAGAAAAGCAGCCTATAGTTGAGATACACTGTAAGTTATGTACAAGCACTCATCACAGGTGTTCAGGGCGATACTAGTACTTATTTTGGAAGGACGTATTCATTTACCTGGTCCAGCAGCATCACAGATGACTTGATGATCTGCCTCCACTTCTGCAGCTCAGAGTCATGGTGTTTCTGCTGAGTCTCTAATAGCTGGGTCCATTCAGCTTGCGACTGTGGGATTGCGCTGCATATAAGAAATTAGGGTTATAGCCAGGAAATACTGTGAGATTCTGCTGTTGTCACCGTTGTCTCTACTGTACACACCTTTCTTGTATTCGGAGGCCCTGCCACGTGGTAAGTGCTTGCGTGCTGTACTCCAACATCCACAGCTTGTAAAACAGCATCATGTTCAGCATAACCAACAGCACCAGCCTGCAGAACAATCCCAGAAACATCAGTGAGTTTTTTACAAACCTTAAAAAATTGTTCTACTGAGAATTTTCGAGCGCCCTGTACATCGGCTTCAAATATACATTATATTTTCCCTGTCTACAGCAAGGCTCCATAGCACAATGTGCTTAACCCTTGGATATTAAGCCCACACTTTCAATAAGTCTATAGGTAGAAAAAAAAAATCAGGTTGCAGATTTTGCCACAAATCCACAGAGTTACATGCAGACTCTGTTCTTGATTTTGCAACCTGCAGTGCTGATTTTCTTCTCTTCGCCATGCTGATGGGGTTTTCATCTCCTCACTGTATAGCGGTCAGTGATGGTGCCGTATGGCTGGCCATACACACTGGACAGGTTAATGGGGTTGTCCACTACTCAGATAACCTTTTCTTAATACTATATTCCCCAGTGTAAAATAAAAATAACAGATACTCCCCTCCTGCATCAGTGCCGTTTCAGCGATGTCAGCACCGATTCTCCCAAGGTTCACGTGACATTATTATTATGCCATGTGAGCATTGCAGCCAATCAGTGGTTACTATTGGGCTGCAGTTCTCACACTTATAAGCTTTGTCCAATTGAAGCGTGAGTGAAGCAGTCCATCGGCGACTGCTAATTGCCAAACTACGTGAGCACTACAGCCAATATCACGCGATCCTAAGGAGAGCCGGTCCTGACATCGCTGAGGAGGTGCGGGAAATTTTATCTTACATTGGGTAATAAAATATTTAAGAAAGGTTATAAGCGAAGAAATATCCAAAAACATTATCAAAATAAATCTAGGGGTTAAAGATATAAAATAGCTATCCCCATCATAAACAAATTAGAAGTTGGGTGAATAACTAATCAATGCAGCCAAAAAAAGGATACAGAGTATCCAAAAATCACCACTCAAGGAAATATAAGAGTGTCACTTCACTTGAGAAAGCGGTTCAGCGAAACGCGCGTTGAGGCGTTCCTGACTCTGTGGTGGTTGACCAGCTGCACTATGGGTAAATCTTATTCCATACCTGTCTCCATGTGGATTAACTAATATTTTTTTCTGATACAGGATTTTCATATACTTATACTACTGGTACCCGCCGCCTGACCCTACTCCACTTATGCCACTTCCTTACACTTGAATTAATTCCGCTTTGATTCTTCCAACATGTTTTAGGTTTATTTTTTTATTCATGTCTTTTTTAATATTTTATGGTAAAATTTATTTTCTATTTTAATATTATATATTTCCTTGAGTGGTGATTTTTGGATACTCTGTATCCTTCTTTTTTTGGCTGCAATATTTAGGAAAGGTTGTCTGGGTAACGGACAACCCCCTTAATGTCAAAAGCTCCACCAAAAAGTATAGGGCAGGTTGGATTCTTATCCCTCTCCATCCAACATTGGTCAGAAAGATCACATTTTTTTCAGTGTTAACCAGAATACACTTTCTTGATGTTTTTCTCTATACAGACCATTTTAGATGAAGACATATGTGCAACCCTACATTTTTACAGGGGCATCAGTGCCTAAATCTTAAAAGCACCTGTGCCATCCAAATCATTGGTAAATCTTTCTGCAATTCTAAATGAAGATTTGCTTTTTTTTCTGCAGGAGATAAATGGTGACATGAATATGTGGAGCCAGGTATCTTCTTACCGAACTAACAGATATATTTATTTAGGCCAAGATACAAATATATAAAAGTAAGTCATGTGACAGTAACACAGCCAATCAGCATCCTTCAAGGTGCACATGGCAAATTACAGGTGTCCATTGACGGGTCACACGACAAACCCTCGAATATCAAGATTCATACAGGTCCAGATGAATCTTTGTATCTGGGATTGTTAATAATGGCCGTACACACACACACATAATATAATATATACGTACACGCAGCTGATCACCAGCAGCAGTTTGGAGATGCTCTGCAGCTGACTATGCTTTTCTTCAGGAACATGTCGAGTCTGAGTGGAACCTAATAAAAAATGCAAAGTTTCACAAGACTGGAAAGCTCACACAAATGTACCATGGTAAAGTTTACTATATCACTTTTCTGATTTGTGACCACATTATATGTCTGTAACTGTGCAGAGCATGCATCGACCTGTTGCACTTAGTTCTGCACAGGAGCTGCAGACAATTCCCTTATTTTAGATGCAGCGTATCAAAGAAAAAAAGTGTTCGCAAAGTTGCTCCGATGCCTTAGATACTGATGCAAATACTGTTTCTCATGTGCGTCTATGATAATTTCAGTTGCAGCTACACTTATACATTTCCATGGACTCCTCTATTCATTTGCTATTTCTCAGATGACTTTTCATATTGTTATGGGGCACAAGGAGAACACATCACTAAAAACAATGACGGCACTTATCAACCAGGCTGCTCGAAGGCCTGACACAGGTCAGAATAAAAATAAGATGTAATGGACTGAACAGAAGAGAACGCTTCCCTTGCTTGGCCCTGACCAGATCTCATGCAAACGCTCCCATGTTCTCATACACTGTCTGTACACACAGAAAGTTTGATTCACCGAAACATAAATGATGCAGTACAGGACTGTTAAAAAGAAAGTCTGATAATCTGACAAATTCAAGATTGTTGGATTACTAAAAATTTATGGCTAGATGGATCTGTGAGTAGTTATTCTTGGCTGATACCCCTGACAATGTCTAGAGGTAATGGTGAATCTGAAGGAAGCTTTATCATCACATATAGATCGCTACAATATTCCAGCTCACTATTTTAGTTTCTGTTACTTTGCATTATACTTTGTGCTTTCATTCATTACCGCTGTCAGGAACTTTACTTGCTGCTACGATTACCTTTTACACTCAGGGGCCAGAGAACTTTCTCATCTGTCTTGTACCGAACTCTGCACTTGTGTCATCTGGACATGATCAGGACGGGTATTTAGCCCCTGAGTGTAAAAGGGAGTCATGGCGGAAAGCAGAGATCCTGACAGTGGTGATGAAGGTCATTAAAGGGGTTTCCACAATTGATACTTATCACCGATCCACCATGATTAACGATAAATGTCTGATCATGGGTGGCTCCACTGCTCGGACCCCAGTCCCCAATCAGTAGAACAAGGATCTCAAGGTAATATCTCCGCCATGCCGCTCTCTAAATACTGAGGATGATCTTGAATGGAATGGCGATCCAGAATTCGCCCTGCAGTTTTATTCAATACCTACGAGGGTTAATTATAGATGATCCTACCCAAAGCGTCGCATGATGCGGTTTAATCACCGTGCCTATTTTATTTGGGTAGTGCGTAGCTTATATAGAATGTACTACATAAGCAACAAATCAAGTTAGCGCGGCAGTTCACTAGCGAGCTGAACATTTATTTGTCACTTGCTATTTTTGTAGATAATTTCCTTTCCCAGGTCACAGAATTGACCTGAATATTCCATAGAATTGTTTTTTTGTTTTTTTTTGCACATAAATCATCTTTAAATCCATAACTCAAAGCAAAGTAGACAGGGAACGTAACGTCTTCTGACCTGCTACATGTCGGACGCAATGTTGTCGCTCCTCATCTGTCGGGGTGGTAACTGGGCTGAGCACTTCCTGCAAATGAGGGATTCGCAAGTGAGCATGAGGACGCTTCCTGCGGCGAGTAGAGGTGATCTTGGTGCTCTTCTCTTTGGGGGACTGTCGATGTAGGTCAGACAGGTAAGCCGTCTCTGCTTTGGTCAGTTCATTCTCTGCAAAAAATAAAAATAAAAAGGAATCCAATAATCAGTATTCAGCAAATATATTCTGCAATCAGAAACCCATGTTCATACCATACCAGGGCTTCATAAAAACCCACTCAGTATCATATTTGTAGGTACAGTGCATCATCACAGTAATCTGGTATCCTTGAAAGCAGACTGTACGTCCTAACCCACCATCACATTCCTCTTGTGACAGTTCTGGATATTCCAGTTAATCAAAAGGACATTATTAGTGGAAAAGGGTCAATTCAACAGTGACTGCAATTTGGCAGAGCTGTGTGAGGACTTGTATTGGCTTCAATGCTACATTTGCTGTTTTATGTCAGAATCTGACAGCCCCAACTGCACAGAGGCCACATAAAGGGACTGGAGGTCCATTCTGCAAGGCTGCACCCAAGGCTCTGTATGTCCAAGGTGCACTGTGTTAGGCTAGTTTCACACTAGCGTTTTTGAGCGCAGCGACGGCCTGCGCACGGCCGCCGCTAAGCCCCGCCCCTGCCGCACCTCCGCCAGTAGCTCCGCCTACCGGCGCATGACGCTGCATGCGCCCTGCATCCCCTATCTTTATCACTGGGGGCGCAGGCCGTGCACAGTATGCGTTTGGCGGCGCATGCGCCTTTTTCACGGTGCGCCAGCGCAACCAAACTGCAGCAGGTTGCGTTTGGCGCAGGTCGGCGCACCGTCAAAAGGACGCATGCGCCGGCAAACGCATACTGCGCACGGCCTGCGCCCCCAGTGATAAAGATAGGGGACGCAGGGCGCATGCAGCGTCATGCGCCGGTAGGCGGAGCTACCGGCGGAGGCGCGGCAGGGGGCGGGGCTTAGCGGCGGCTGTGCGCAGGCCGTCGCTGCGCTCAAAAACGCTAGTGTGAAACTAGCCTAATAAATGCTATATTCAAGTAATATGGTCAGGTAATAAGCAGGTTGTTAAAGTCCTTTCTAAGGAATCCATTACAGAAGTACAGGGCAAAACGGACGATATTGACAATAAGTGTAGTGTAAAAAGCTGAGGGGATCAGACAAGGAAAAAGAAAAGGGAGCTTAAGGGTGTGTGCACACGCTGCGGATTCTGCTGCGGATCTGCAGCGGTTTTGGTCCTGTGGATCCATAGCAGTTTCTGCTGCGGTATACAGTACCATTATAATCAATGGAAAATGAAAACCGCAGTGCAGACAGTGCAGATTTTTCCACTCGGATTTGCTGCGGTTTCAAAACCGAGCAAAAATCAGAGAACTTGCCCCAGTTATGTTGAGGTGCTCTGATATATGACCCTGCATCTACAGGACACGATCCTTTCAACCTCTTAAGACTGGTTTCACATTTGCGGACGGAGGGCTTCGGACTTCCTCCGTGAAGCCCCGCCCCAATGCGCCTCCTCCGGTAAGCTCCGCCTATTTCTGCAAGTGGCTTCATGCGGCCTGTGTACCCAATCTTTAACACTGGGTACGCAGGCCGTGCCGCAGTATGCGCATGCAGCTGCATGTGACGTTTTGACGGTGCAGCGACCCGTGTAGAACACATCATGGTGGAATTTTAGGCGGGCGCCGCATATGTGAAACCAGCCCAACAACAAAACAATGAATGTTTCCACTGATAGGAAGCAGATATCTTGTATACTGATTCTGTCTTTAAACATTTATTTGCTCTTCAAGTGCTAATGTAGATTATTAGGTGAGAAAGCATAAACCCGCTGATCAGATAAAGCTACATCTGATACACAGAGCATATCGAAGCTATGTAAACATGAGGCAGAGGTGGTGAATTGCTGAGAAAAGCAAAGATTGTGTCAATTTGGAGATTAAACTAACCTAAATGGTGAAAATATTCATCGAGACCGCTCCAGAAGTTTTTCTCAATAAAAGTCTTGACAAGCCCCCACGGCTGTTTTCGGTAACGGAGCTCTGTAGAGATCCTACAATTCAAAAGAGAAACTTGTGGCCAATGGAATGATTTCATATTAAAAGGAACCTGTCACCAGGTTTGGCCGATACAAGCTACGGCCACCGCCTTACAGAGCTTATCTACAGTATTCTATAATGCTGTAGATAAGCCCCCAATCCGACCTGCAAAAGAAGAAAAATAAGTTTTATTATACTCACCTGCAGGGCGGTCCAGGCCGATGGGTGTCGCAGGTCCCGGTCCGGCGCCTCCTATCTTCTTGCGATGCCGCCCTCCTGCTTGCTTCATGGCTCCCTGGCATCGCGCTCCTGCACAGGCCTACTTATCTGCCCTGTTGAGGGCAGAGTAAAGTACTGCAATGCACAGGAGCAGGGAAAGGTCAGAGACCCAGCGCCTGCGCACTGCAGGAATTTGCTCTGACCTCAACAGGGCAGATAAGTATGCTAGTGCAGGAGCGCGATGTCGGGGAGCCTGTGAAGCAAACAGGAGGGCGGCATCGCAAGAAGATGGGTGCTCCTTGATTATGGGCGTGATCTCTTTCTTGTTCTTGGATTCCATGTTCTTTCCATGCCCTTAGTGAGCCCTCCTGTCTTTTTGGAATATATTAAGTGGTGCCCTCCATCCCTTTTGTTTATTACAAACAGGAGGGCGGCATCGCAAGAAGATGGGAGTCGCCGGACCAAGAACTGCGACACCCATCGGACCGGACCGCATCGGGGTGAGTATAATAAACTTATTTTTCTTCTCTTACAGGTCATATCGAGAGCTTATCTACAGCATTATAGAATGCTTTATATAAGCCCTGAAAGGCGGTGGCCATAACTCATATCGGACAAACCTGGTGACAGGTTCGCTTTAAAGATTTACCCTGTAACATGGCCGATAGACAAGTACCTTAACCGGCTCTTGTTCCGGGCCACTCGGGTCAATGTGTATCGGTTGATGGTGTAGAAGTAATCATGATAAGGGATATCGTGTGTTAGTACTTCTGCATCAATCACGTAACATTCGCTTTCCTGACTGGCTTTGTATAATGTCTGAAAAAAATGTTGTTACGATTACTTTAAGAACAGAGACCAACATAGCTAGACAAATAACACACTCGCCCCCTAAACCGGATATTATACCAAAGTGTCTAATTCACTCTCCAAATGCTCTGAGTTTGTTGTGAGAAAAGTGTAAAATCAGGGTCCATGCATCCAATCAATGCAAGTGGTCGGGATGAATCCATACCTGCGTTTCTGTTACCGTTGCCGATTTTGGAGCCAGAGGATTTGTCAGGGCGATGGTGTATAAGATAACCCGCGTCTGGTTTCCATTTTCTTCCTTCTTCCAAGGATGAAATATAATTTCTGTGAATAAATTATAGTCAAAATTATCAGACTCCTCTTGCCCTACAAACATTTGTATATTAGGATTCTTGGTTAATTTAAGATTTGGGAATACCTTAACGATTACTGGGGGTCTGACTGCTGTGAACCCCAGTGAACCCCGTTTTGAATGGAGCCAAGGTCCACTCCATTCATTGTGTATGGGACTTTCAAAAATAGTGCAGTGCTGTGCTTGACTTTCTTTGACTGTCCCACGAACAATAAAAGCAGAAATGGTTGTGCATGAACACATCCTTTTTAAATCGAGAGATATCTTAACTCTAGCACCAGCGTCCCAGCCTATGACAAAGGACTATGTTTTCAAGAATTCTCATTCCCTGGGACCCATCTCAATAGATTGAAGTATTAGTTCACCTGTAAATCTTCTCTGCTCCATGAAATCCCTCTGGAATTGAGACTCCGTGAACAGGAGACTGAACAATTTGTCCACACTGAAGTTGAAAACTTCATTGATGTACTGCCGGCCATTAAGGTCCTCATAAAACGCTTGAACTTCACCTGCACAATAAATTCATTCTTACTGACTGCAAAATTTAACATAAACCTAACCTCAAAGCTTTGTGAACCCACCACCTTCAGTACAGGCAGTAGCCCCGGAATAAAAAATACATATGTAGCGAGCACCAAAAATACTAATGTATTGCATGTGCAAACTGGGCAGCACAGCCATGTAATTGACTTTGTATTGCGGTAATTTAGTTAACTAACATTCAAGGCGCATGCCAAAGTTTTTGTTTTAACATAAAAGAGAAAGAATACATAAGCTATGAAATCACCTTCATCATGTGTTTCTGAGGAGTCGCTGAGCTCAGTGGGTAAGTCTTCGTTATCATTAAAGTCCAAGGATGGAGATGTGACAGGTGGGAGAAGCTCCACTTTCTGCTCCTCAAGGTTTGCAATAAGCAGCTCACTTTCTAATGAGCTGTCAATGTCATCAATGAGGCCTCCATCAAACTATTAAGAGAGGGGATTCATCAACTACAACTAAACTCATAGAGGATGTCAAGTCAATGAAAACAGATCCATCTATCATATGCTAAGTTACATTTGGATGTGGCCTCATATCTCTGCATGGGTGGAACATACCGTGGGAGGGTCACTGCTTGTGGTGGATGGCACATTACTGCTTGTAAGAGATGGTTCCTGCAGGTTGCAGTTTGCTTCTGGCTTAATATCCCCACTGCTTTTGGAAGAATTGTCATTTACTTCCACATCCTCCACTGGGATTTCTTCACAATAGCTGAGAACAAGTGGCAAATCATAGTTAAAAAAAAACAAGCCAGAAAAGCCATCTATGCCTGAAGGCATGGAATATATTAATACTTTCATATAAAATACTTAACATGTGATAAACTCGCATTACTTTATAAACCAACTGAAACAGTTACAATTCATTCATAAATTATTATAACTGATCTCCTCCAAGGGGTTATCCCGCAAAAGACAAGAACCTTTCCACAGAATAAGTGATAAATGTATGATCACTGGGGTCTGATCGTTGGGAATCCCATCAATCTCAAAGATGGGGGTACCAAAGTGTCCTCTGTGAATGGATTAGTAGTGAGCATATTTGACCAATGCTCCATTTACTTCTATGGGTACTGACTGCTATTCCATCAATCCCATAGAAGTGAATGGCCGCACCGGCGCACTACTGATTCATTCATATACAGGATTTTGGGACCCTAGTTCTTGGGCTCAGAGGTGGTCCCAGCAGACAGACTCTTGATAATCATTCTTTTACCACCAATCCTTTGGACAGCGGATAAATGTAAGCCGTGTGATAAACTCATTTAAAGAAAACCAGTCATCAATCCAGACATGTCCAGTTTAATAAATAAAAGAAATCTCAATCATGGATCATGTTTTCATATTTGCATTGGTGAGTTTGATCTGTGACACGGAGCTAAAACAGACATGTCTCTGTCTTTGGGTTATTTTTGTGCAGACACGGTCCCCGACAACACAGACGTGTGAACAGCCTCATAGACTGTAGTGGTTATGGCATATATCAGTTTATTCTAAGAAAAGATGCTGCAGATATATTTCATGTAGAACACAAGAATCAAATAAAAAAAGACTTTACCCCCAAATATCCAAATTGTGCACGTATTACTTGATTTCTTCAATAAATTATTCTGCACTAACTTCCTGACCTCTCCAGAAACAGCTTTACTATCAATATTCCCTATATCCATTTCTACCAATAAAAAGGGACTATTTAGAGTATTTTAGCTGCAATGAGACAAGATTATCCCCAGACATTGGAGATCAATCATCATTCCTTCTAAATTGGAATGGGTTGAGGTGGGTAGATAACCTTATTCGCATGGAAGAGCTCATAGTCTCTGACAGCTGGCTGAACTTGGACTCACTCGAATATATGAGAGCTTGGTTACCCCTGGACATCATTCAAAAATTCATCTGAATTTGGCACTTGGCTAACATGGCCATTCTAGTGATGCTAAGCCATTGATATCACGCTCAGAATATGCAAAATTCCCCTCCCTATACCTTCCTTCTGTGTTGGCCTTTGTGTTCCCCCCCGATTCTTCCCTATGTTTCGGCATTTGAATACAACAATTTATTCACAAAACATGATACAACGTTTCAATACCAATTACTGCATTATACGTTCCCTTTCCAAATAAGTATATGCGGGTTAATATACTTACATTCTGTTGATTGTACCGGTTGTGCAACCTGAATTTGATTTTCATGTACGGCATGTTGAAACATCAATTGTTAATTTTAACTTCAATAAAAATATATTGAACCATAAATGAAAAACACATGTCCGGAGAGCAGACAGGACCTATGCAGGCCGACAAGAAATCTTAATTTCCTTAGATTTAAAAATTCAGCAAGAATTCAGCCTACAGATCAGCAACCACAGGTGATCATAAAACAACTCTCCTCAGTCTGAAGGTGCTGATAATGTTGTGTATATAGACAGGACCTATCCAGAATACTGTGCACTCACCCCATGGTGTTGAAATCGTCATCTGGTGGAACATAGTCCTCATCATCACTCGTCAGGCCCAGCTCATTGCCGTAACACTGGTGGACAAAATGCCACAATTCCTTCGGACACAACGGCTGCAAGAAGCAGAGAAAGCAAATCAGCATTGAGGAAAGGGAAGAATTACCTGCAAGCTGAACATGAAGATCGTTACCTTCTCAAGTAAAGCGTTCTGCCAGAGACGGAACATCATCATGTACGTTCGATCTCGAGCCCCGAAGGACGTAAAAAAGTGCTGAGAAAAAAAATCACATTGTCAGGACCACTGAATAATTCCGAAAGATCCGTTCTAGAGGTGAGAGGAGTGTAATGACATTACTCCGTGGATACACGGTCATCTCACCTTTTCAGTGTCTGTGCACAGTTGGATTGCATTAGGAATGAGTCGTGCAGTCTTCTCCTTAGTCATTGAGCAGATATCTTTTAATCGTACCGTCAGCTAAAGGAGGAAAAATGCTGATGAATGACGAGACTATATAGACCCAAGAAAAGGGAAGTATCAGACAGGATAAAAGTATAGAAATTTTTTTATTAATCACAATTAAAATGAATCATACGCAAGAGATTAACAAGGCAGAGTGTACGTCATGCACCCATAAAAAATAGAATCAAGTGAAAGGTATACAAAACAGCAGAAACACTACATTAGTACCGGACCAGAACCAAGACCACTAATTTCATAACAATAAATCCATGTGGATATGAGAGTGATGGACTGATCCGTGTAAGATAATTTATAAACACAAAATTTACAATATATCAAGCAAAGTGCATAGTGCCAAAATATAAATTACCATATCGCATAAAACACAAAATCATACAAAAGTGCATCATGCTTAAAACGAATTATTGTACTCAGGTAAACCTATAAAGCCCAGAAATATCCCTGCTCAAAAAACCCAATTGTGGCAAACAAAGGTGCTTATAAGATGTGTGGGTGAGGGCTGCTATTAATAGGTTAGCCAAAAGTCTGTAAATAATGAAGTACAATGTATACCTGTGAAATGGTGGCACGGAGATGAGGACCCCGACGCGCATTTCGCTGATATCGCTTCTTCTAAGGGGAGTGCAAAACCCTCTGGCATACAGAAAGTTTACCTCATGTTATAATTGCTGTCTCCATTCTGCAGAATCTGATGTGTAATCAAATATGCTAGTCGGAGCTCTTGGCAGACCCTGGGTGTCGGCAAGAGGCTCATTGCACCATTTCCCACCTTTTTCCCTCATGATTCCAAGATACAGTTGTGCTCAAAAGTTTACATACCACGGCAGAATTTTTGCTTTCTTTGCCTTTTTTCAGAGAATATGAGTGACTAGATGGAGGTCCGATGCTATTGCATCAGGAAGGCGGTAATGTCACTATGGGGGCAGGCTCTGCAGCGTTGAGAATTTCTCCCCCCCCATGTGCCCACCTACCTATCCACTCTCTCTTTCCCCATGTGCTGACTTCTCCCGTCTGTGCTCTCTTCTATGACCTGTCTACCCCATGTGCTATCCCCCTTGACTGCTGTCTCTCTCCTTCCTGTGCTGTGTTCTCCCCTCATATGCTGTCCCATTTGAGCTGTCTTCCCTGTGTACTCTGTCTCTCTCACCCCTGGGTCTGACCATGTACAGAACATACCACAGCTCCTGGGCAGGGGAGGAAGTAAATGACAATACTGACATTACAGCAGGAGATCGCAGAGGACACATTATGTGAGGTAAAATACTGTTTAACTCCTTTCTGCCATCTGACGTACTATCCCGTCCACGGTACCCGTGCCCATATGACCGGGGACGGCATAGTACGTCAGCGCAATCAGCAGCACTCACGGTGGGAGTGCTGTTGATTGCGGCCGGGTGTCAGCTGATTATCACAGCTGACACTTGGCACCATGTGCCAGGGGCGGTCACGGACCGCCCCTGGCACACTGCAATCAAACATAATCACAGTGTACGGGGGCATAGGGAAGAATCGCGCAGGGAGGGGGCTCCCTGCGTGCTTCCCTGAGACCCTCGGAGCAGCGCGATGTGCTCGCGTTCTGAGGGCCTCCTCGCTGCAGGCCCCCCGGATCCAAGATGACCGCGGGGGCCACACTGGGACAATATAATAAAATTAAAAAAAAACACAGGAGTGAATATAATTTAAAAAAAAATCCCTAAATAAATTAAAAAAATATATATATTCCCTAATAAATTCTTTTTTTTTGTAAATAAAAAAAACAAACAATAAAAGTACACACATTTAGTTTCGCCACCTCAGTAACGACCCGCCCTATAAAACTGTCCCAGTAGTTAACCCCTTTAGTGAACCCCTTAAAAAAAAGAAATTCATGAAATGCTGTTTTTTGTTCATTCTGCGTCCCAAAAATCGGAATAAAAAGCGATCAAAAAATGTCACGTGCCCGAAAATGGTACCAATAAAAACGTCAACTCGTCCCGCAAAAAATAAGACCTCACATGACTCTGTGGGTCAAAACACGGAAAAATTATAGCTCTCAAAATGTGGTGATGCAAAAACTATTTTTACAATAAAAAGCGTCTTTTAGCGTGTGACAGCTGCCAAACAAAAAAACCCGCTATAAATAGTAAATCAAACCCCCCTTTATCACCCCCTTAGTTAGGGAAAAATAATAAAATTAAAAAAATGTATTAGGGTTAGGGCTAGGGTTAGGGCTGAGATTAGGGTTAGGGGTGTGTTGGGGTTAGGGTTGGAGTTAGAATTGGGGGGTTTAGGCACATCAGGGGCTGTCCAAACGCAACATGGCATCTGATCTCAATTCCAGCCAATTCTGCATTGAAAAAGTCAAACGGTGCTCCTTCCCTTCCAATCTCTGCCATGCGCCCAAACAGTGGTTTACCCCAACATATGGGGTATCAGCCTACTCAGGACAAATTACACAACAACTTTTGGGGTCCAATTTCTTCTGTTACCCTTGGGAAAATAAAAATTGGGGGCAAAAATATCATTTTTGTGGAAAAAAATATGCTTTTTTTTATTTTTGTGGCTCTACGTTATAAACTTCTGTGAAGCACTTGGGGGTTCAAAGTGCTCATCACACATCTAGATAAGTTCCTTTGGGGGTCTATTTTCCAAAATGGGGTCACTTGTGGGGATTTTCCACAGTTTAGGCATATCAGGGGCTCTCCAAACGTGACATGACACCTGCAGACCATTCCATCAAAGTCTGCAAAACGTCACTACTTCCCTTCCGAGCCCCGACGTGTGCCCATAAAGTAGTTTTCTCCCACATATGGGGTATCAGCGTACTCAGGACAAATTGGACAACAACTTTTGAGGTCTAATTTCTCCTGTTACCCTTGGCAAAATAAAAAAATTGGGGACTAAAAGTTCATGTTTGTGGAAAAAATATGATTTTTTTATTTTCACACCCCAGCGTTATAAACTTCTGTAAAGCACTTGGGGGTTCAAAGTGCTCACTACACATCTAGATAAGTTCCTTGGGAGGTCTAGTTTCTAAAATGGGGTCAGCTGTGGGGGGTTTCCATTGTTCAGGCACATCAGGGGCTCTCCAAACGCGACATGGCACCCGATCTCAATTCCAGCCAATTTTGCATCAAACGGTGCTCCTTCCGCTCCGAGCTCTGCCATGCGCCTAAACAGTGGTTTACCCCCACATATGGGGTATCAGCATACTCGGGACAAATTGCACAATGACTTTTGGGGTCCTGTTTCCCTTGGGAAAATAACAATTGGGGGTGAAAAGATAATTTTTGTGGAGAAAATATGATTTTTTAATTTTACGGCTATACGTTATAAATTTATGTGAAGCCCATGGGGGTTCAAAGTTCTCACCACACATCTAGATAAGTTCCATGGGGGGTCTAGTTTGAAAAATGGGGTCACTTGTGGGGGGTTTCCACTGTTTAGGCACATCAGGGGCTCTCCAAACATGACACGGTGACTGATTTAAATTCCAGCCAATTTTGCGTTGAAAAAGTCAAACGGCGCTCCTTCCCTTTCGAGCTCTGCCATGTGCCGAAACAGTTGTTTCCCCCCACATATCAGGTATCAGCGTACTCAGGACAAATTGCACCATAACTTTTGCAGTCCAATTTCTCCTGATACCCTTGGTAAACTAAAAAAAAATTGGACCTGAAGTAATTTTTTTGTGAAAAAAAGTTTAATGTTCATTTTTTTTTAAACATTCAAAAAATTCCTGTGAAGCACCTGAAGGGTTAATGAACTTCTTGTTAGGTACGGCGGAACACACTAAATATAAAATAACGTAAAGTGCGTTCGCCGCCCGGGGTCCACCATGCAGAAGGTGTTAACACTGCTGCTAGCTGATGGCGGACGTACAATATGGCGGTATAACGCACGCGGGTTGAACGTCACCCAGGTGCGCTGAGCGATCTGTTTTACTCACAGAGATGCCTTAAGTGCAAAACACAAAAGGGCTTAGCTTGTTAGCGTCACAGGTCTCAGAGGAGTGCACACACGGTATATGGTCACAGGAGCTGGGCCTTAGGCAGAGGGTCAGCGTCCGTCTAGAGTCTAGCCTAGACCTACCGTGCGTGCGGCGTTGCAACTGCGGATGCCAAAAGGAGCTGCAGACTGCAGCGCGGCGACAGACACTGCCGCTAGTCGACAATGCCCAAGAGGGGTCGCACTGTCGGACGCTAGTACTGTGTAGATGCTTATTGTGGCTATAGCTTGCCACTGGCTGGCGCTGACTCTAAGCTAAGTCCTTATACACACTCGTAATATCAGAGGGAGGGGATCTTAATGAGTCATTCGCAGGTTCATGCATCCATCATCATTCACACAGTAGCAACTAGAGACTATACTAGCGCATGGCCGAGCGGCCATGCGGGCCTTTTATAGCCGTGCGCTTCCGGGACCTTCCAGATCTCTGAGATGGACCAATCAGATCAGGAGAAGGACCTGAGCACGTGACTCCCGATCTCCAATGGGAGATCGTCTCGTGAGCATGCTCAGTAGAGCTACGGAGGGACTTAGCCTCTGGAGTGATTTGCTGCTGAGCAGCCTGCATTGCCATTGCTGACCCAAAGGTGGCAGCAATAGCCAACCCCACAGAGCAGGTCTGGGCAGAGCGTCTGGGAAGCTGGGATTGCTGAGCAATGTCCTCTGCAGTCGAAAGATAATGAGAGACCGCAGAATGTGAGGCTCTGGATTCCTGTTGAACCGCTGCAGGAACCCGACGACTAACACTTCTTGAATGTGGTTTTGAGTTCTGTCAGCGGTGCAGTTTTTAGAATGATGCCACTTTTGGGTATTTTCTATCATATAGACCCCTCAAAGTGACTTTAAATGTGATGTGGTCCCTAAAAAAAATATGGTGTTGTAAAAAATGAGAAATCGCTGGTCAACTTTTAACCCTTATAACTTCCTATCAAAAAAAAAATTTGGTTCCAAAATTGTGCTGATGTAAAGTAAACATGTAGGAAATGTTACTTATTAAGTTTTTTGTGCCACATCTCATCTTGTGATTTAAGGGCATAAAAATTCAAAATTGGAAAATTGCGAAATTTTCAAAATTTTCGCCAAATTTCCATTTTTTTCACAAATAAATGCAAGTTATATGAATTAAGTTTTACCACTAACATGAAGTACAATATGTCACGAGAAAAACAATGTCAGAATCACCGGGATCCATGGAAGCGTTCCATAGTTATTACCTTATAAAGGGACAGTGATCAGAATTGTAAAAATTGGCCCGGTCATTAACATCAAACCACCCTTGGGAGTAAAGGGGTTAAAAACAGTCAGTGAAATATTTTACCTCACAAAATGAATCCTCTGTGATCCCCTGCTGTAATGTCAGTATTGTCTTTTGCTTCCGCCCTTGCCCAGGAGATGTGGTATGCTCTGTACACGGTCAGACACAGACAATTTTTAAAATGAACTTTCGTTTGTGGGAAACCTCTTTAACATGACCGTCTTTTTCTGCCTGTAGATATGTCGCGCATCTGCCGCTGGGATCAGCTGAATGATTCACTGCGCCACTGCAGAATTCGCGCAGGCTCAGTGCAACGGTGTTCCGCTGGTGGTAGCGCGCAAGAGGCTACGTGAGGGTGTGAGTCTGAATGTGAGTGTGTGTGAGTGTGAATGTGTGAGTGAGTGTGAGTGTGAATGTGAGTGTATTAGAGTGTGTGTGAGTGTGAATGTGAGTGTGTGTGAATGTGTGAGTGTGAATGCGTGAGTCTGAGTGTGTGTGTGACAGTGAGTGTGTGTGTGTGAGAGTCTGAGTGTGTGTGAGTGTGTGGTGCGTACGGCGTATAGAGTGTGTGTGTGGTGCGACGGTGTTACGCTGGTGGTACCACGCAATAGGTTGGCACCAGCAGCAGTTTCCATATTGAGACACCCATCACTTGGGTGTCCCAATATGGCGGTTGGTGAACTTCCTCCACTTGAAATTCTGGGATACGGTGACGTCTGGACAGAACAGGAAATGAAAACATTACAAGGTAATTATATAAATAGATAACACCAAAACTTTTTCTCCACTCATGGGCTGTGGTTTGGTGAAGCCATTTATTGTACAACTACTGTGTTTTCTCTTTTTAAATCATAATTACAATCCAAAACATCCAAATGACCCTGATTAAAAGTTTACATATCCCATTTCTTAATACCGTGTATTGCCCCCTCTAACATCAATGACAGCTTGAAGTCTTTTGTGGTAGTTGTGGATGTGGTTCTTTATTTTCTCAGATGGTAAAGCTGGCGACTCTTCTTGGCAAAAAGCCTCCAGTTCCTGTAAATTCCTGGGCTGTCTAGCATGAACTGCGAGCTTGACATCTCCCCTGAGTGGCTCAATGATATTGAGGTCAGGAGACTGAGATGGCCACTCCACAACCTTCACATTGCTCTGCTGTTGCCAATGACAGTGTGATGGTCAACGTGTGACTGGACACACCGCCTCCAGCAGGGCGAATTTTTATGGCACACGAGACCCTGGATACACCGCCTCCAGCAGGCGAATATCAGAATTACACGTATAACTGGATACACCGCCTCCAGCAGGGCAAATTTAAATAATAAAGGGAAACACCAGGGAAACGGATACAATGGAGGGCCCTGCGATAGGGAACGGGGACGTGGAGACCTCCTGCACTCCCCTGAGTCAGTGTCTCTACACTCCCAACGATCCCTAGGCCGGTTCCGCACCGGGCGCCGAACAGAAACCTAAAAACCCTAGCTTGCCCTGCACCTAGCCCTTTCTAGTGAAATAGACGGTGCAGAAACTAATCCCACCACTGCACTGAAACACACAAAAGGAAAGTTACAAAACAGGGGTAACACCACTTAGCTTTGCTCTGTTGCTCTTGCTCCCAGCAACAGAGTCCACCACCAGAATTCAGCTTCCACCTGAAGCTACTACACCACAGCTCTGCCTGAGCTGAAGGGAACGCCTCTCTGTAGTTTCTTCCTCCACCAGACTTGGTTGGAAAATAGCAATATCACCAACAGTGATTGCAACCACCTGAAACTCTTTTATAGGTAAGAGCCAGCAATCACACCTGCTTCATAATCACGTGCACTAAACTAAAGTAACCAGAGTGCAATGACCCTAACGACCACCGGGGGCAAAACTAGAACTGAAACCTCCACAGTGCAATGACCCTAATGGCCACCGGGGGCAAAACCAAACTTAAGCACACAGCTTAAGAAAAAAAAGGTTACTAGTGCATTTATCTGTCATAATCCAACCTGGATCATGACAGTACCCTCCCTCAATGAGGGGTCTCTGGACCCTCAAGACCGCTCCTCATCAGGGAACCAACTACAGCGGGGACGCCCAGATCCAGAGTTCACACCTGCAACTACCTGCACTTCAGGTTTACCACAAACGAGCACCGCTGGTATAGGCAAAGTATGTTCCGGAGGCACCACCCATCTCCAAAGCGCCGATCTGGGGAACGAGAGGTGTATGGGCAAGTATGTGGGTTAACTCCAGCTGGTAAGACTCCGGGCCCTGAATAGCCGACATCAGATACGGCACAATCACCTGAGAATTCCAGACCCCCGCAACACACTTCCACTGGATGTTTTTGGTGGCACCCATACATGCTCGTTCACACACAGGTCCGGATCTGAACGTTTATTGCCACACATTCGTTTGTCAAAATAGGGTGAACTCTTTCTGGAACTGACAACAGAGGCGTCCCCCTGTGTCACCGCACTCACACCCCCGCAATTCACCAAGGAAACCACCACCCTCCAACCCCTCCTACTACGAGGTCTGCGCCTCTCAGGGTTGGCTAATGGCGAGAGTTGAGCCTTGCCCCTTCTCTCCCACACGACTTCTCCTAGCTGACTACTTCCCTACTCCGCCAATCTAAAACCGGGTTGTGTTTTTTAGACCAAGGGGGGCCCACAACGATAGGTGCTGGATTTCGATCCAAGGCGTAGTATGACTGGGACTCATCAGGATGTTCACTACACAGCACAATGTCTTCTACGACTTGGTTTAACCCCCCTGGCTCAGTGGGACAGAGTTAATGGCCTGGACGCTTATGGGTTTTTCCGGCGTCTCACACCTCAGGCCATGAGTCTGGACAAACTGAGCATCCACCAGACTGACTTCTGCTCCACTGTCAACAAGCACCGGTATGCCCTCTGGTATCTCGCCAACCATCACCTCTGCTGACATAGTACCTTCTGAGGGCGAGGAGGAAATATACACTCCCAGGTCGTCTTCCTCCACACGACCAGGGGGACATGGCTTCTCTGATATAACCGAAGTTTCGGCGTGAGTGCCAAGGACTAAATCATTAGTCTGCTCACTATAGGGATGTACCCCTTCACCTTGCGGAACACCAGGGAGCACCATGGGGACATCAACTCTACCCACCTGCCTGGGTACGTCCGCCTGTATAAGCAAGTCCTGCTCCCCAGCAGGGACTCCACGGCACATCCTGGCCAAAGCCGTATATGGACCCTCTAGTTGAGGCAGAGGGTAGGCCTCAGACCAATAATTCCGCTGCAGGTGCTGTTGAACCGCATCATTCAGCTCCTCACTAATCTCAGTGAGGGCCAGCAACAACTGCTCACCGGTCTGCACTTGGCCCATGGCCCACCAGAGAAAAATGTTATGGATGGTGATAATGTGATGGTCAATGTGTGACTGGACACACCGCCTCCAGCAGGGCAAATTTCTATGGCACATGAGACCCTGGATACACCACCTCCAGCAGGCGAATATCAGAATTACACGTATAACTGGATACACCGCCTCCAGCAGGGCGAATTTAAATAATAAAGGAAAACACCAGGGAAACGGATACAAAGGAGGGCCCTGCGATAGGGGACGGGGACGTGGAGACCTCCTGCACTCCCGAGTCAGTGTCTCTACACTCCTAACGATCCCTAGGCCGGTTCCGCACCGGGCGCCGATCAGGAACCTAAAAACCCTAGCTCGCCCTGCACCTAGCCCTTTCTAGTGAAATGGACGGTGCAGAAACTAATCCCACCACTGCACTGAAACACACAAACGGAAAGTTACAAAACAGGGGTAACACCACTTAGCTTTGCTCTGTTGCTCTTGCTCCCAGCAACAGAGTCCACCATCAGAATTCAGCTTCCACCTGAAGCTACTACACCACAGCTCTGTCTGAGCTGCAAGGAACTCCTCTCTGTAGTTCCTTTCTCCACCAGACTTGTTTGGAAAATAGCAATATCACCAACAGTGACTGCAACCACTTGAAACTCTTTTATAGGTAAGAGCCAGAAATCACACCTGCTTCATAATCACGTGCACTAAACTAAAGTAACCAGAGTGCAATGACCCTAACGGCCACCGGGGGCAAAACTAGAACTGAAACCACCACAGTGCAATGACCCTAATGGCCACCGGGGGCAAAACCAAAACTTAAGCACACAGCTTAAGGAAAAAAAAAAGGTTACTAGTGCATTTATCTGTCATAATCCAACCTGGATCATGACAGACAGGTTGACTTGGCCTTGTGTTCTGGATCGTTGTTATGCTGCAACGTCCAAGTACATCCCATGCGCAGCTTCCGGGCTGATGAATCAAAATTTGCCTCCAGTATTTGCTGATAACGTGCCGCAATCATATTTCCTTCAATTTTGACCAAGTTTCCTGTGCCTTTGTAGCTCACACATCCCCAAAACATCAGCGATCCACCTCTGTGCATTACAATAGCAATGGTGTTCCTTTCATCATAGGCCTTGTTAACCTCTCTCCAAATTTAACGTTTATGGTTGTGGCCAAAAAGTTCAATTTTGGTCTCATCACTCCAAATTACCTTATTTCAGAAGTTTTCAGGCGTTTATCAGTGCTGTTTTGTGTATTGTAGACGAGAAACTTTGTGGCATTTGCGCAATAATGGCTTTTTTCTGGCGGCTCGACCATGCAGCCCATTTTTCTTCAAGTGCCTCCTTATTGTGCATCTTGAAACAGCCACACTGCTTATTTTCAGAGAATCCAGTATTTCAGCTGATGTTATTTATGGATCTTTCTTTGCATCATAAACAATTTTCTTGGCAGTTGTGGACGAAAGTTTTGTTGGTCTACCTGACCGAGGTTTTGTTTTTATATAGCCCCTGATTTTCCATTTGTTAATCATAGTTTGAACACTACTGACTGGCATCATCAATTCCTTGGATATCGTTTTGTATCCCTTTCCTGTTTTATACAGTTCAACTACCATTTCCTGTAGAACTCTTTTGCTTTCCCCATGACTCATAATCCAGAACAGTCAGTGGCTGGATGAAAGATGCGAGAGTCTGTCTGGATCCCAGAAATGCACTTAGGTTTTATGCACACACGGATTACAATACAAGCAAACAGGTCACAAGGAAGGATGTTACCTTTAGTAGCCATTCAAACCCATTTGTGTCAACTTCTGTGCATGTTGTCAGGCCAAAATCACCAGGGTATGTAAACTTTTGATCAGGGTCATTTGGATGTTTTGGGTTGTCATTATGACTTAAAAAGAGAAAACCCAGTAGTTTGACAATAAATGGCTTCACACAACCACTAACCATGAGTGGAGAAAAAGTTTTGGGGTTATCATTCATATTCTCTGAAAAAAGGTCAAGAAAGCAAAAATTCTGCCGGGGTATGTAAACTTTTGAGCGCAACTGTATACTGTATCATTATAATGGCAGATCGTGTCTGGGCGGCAAGTGTGCGATTCTGAGTTTTCCTGCAGTCCTGCTTCTTACTATTGTTACAGAGGAAAGATTCTGGTAGAAAAATCATCCACTGTCCTTAGTCTCACGTTTTACAAATTAAGTGAAAACGACACGAATAACAAGAGAATTTGGTTTAATTATTAAGAACTTTGCCTTGTAACTACAGTAACAAGCAAGGCTACAGGAAGGCTCAGGACCACATGCCCTTCTGATGATACCATTTTATCAGTGAGTTTCTACTTGTGTAACTTGATGTAAGCGCTGGTATCATCAGTTGTTTGTGAAGCTCAAACTAAACTTTATAAATATATTTTATGAATCTAAGTAATAAAACTTGTATTGCTGTTATTAGGCTGAATTATTGCCCATTTTTCTGTTAGCCACAGCTGATTCCTTCCCATGACTTCTACTCTACGGTATATGTTGACCTATTTGGGGTGCACAGAGAGGAGGCCAGAAGATTTTCACTAACGGGCAATGCTGACTTATGAGAAGGGAAAGCTGAACGATAAGCAGTGTGTAGTGTAACGTCTGTAACAGTGCAAGGCCAGGCGAACCTTTACCCAGGGGAAGAAAAAGATGACTTCTCAGATATTTCTGTAATTGGTTGTCAATCAATTCAAACCTAGATGTGTCAGAAGATGAGTAACGCACTAACCAGAGTCTCCCAGCGGAAGATGTTACTATAGAAGCAAATCCAGTTCTCAGACAGGTAGAGACGTCCCTGCAGTAAGATGTCCCTCTGTAGCGCACAGGAATAATCTGCAAGTGCAATCACATGGGGAACTAAGGAAGTGAGAACATTTAGGAAAAGCACACCAATAATCCTATGTACATCACTGAACTAATGCATGAGGGGTGCACTATAATTAATGTTTGTACAGTCATGGCCAAAAGTTTAGAGAATGACACAAATATTATATTTTCACATGATCTGCTGCCCTCTGGTTTTTATGTGTGTTTGTCAGATGTTTTTATCACATACAGAAATATAATTGCAATCATATTATGAGTAACAAAAGATTATATTGACAGTTAGAATGAGTTAATGCAGCAAGTCAATATTTGCAGTGTTGACCCTTCTTCTTCAGGACCTCAGCAATTCTCCCTGGCATGCTCTCAATCAACTTCTGGATCAAATCCTGACTGATGAAAGTCCATTCTTGCAAAATCAATGCTTTTATTTTGTCTGAATTTGAAGGTTTTTGTTTGTCCACCCGTCTCTTGATGATTGACCACAAGTTCTCAATGGGATTAAGATCTGGGGAGTTTCCAGGCCATGGTCCCAAAATCTCTATGCTTTGTTCCCTGAGCCATTTAGTTATCACCTTTGCTTTATGGCAAGGTGCTTCATCATGTTGAAAAAGGCATTGTTGATCACCAAACTGCTCTTGGACGGTTGGGAGAAGTTGCTCTTGGAGGACATTCTGGTACCATTCTTTATTCATGGCTGTGTTTTTAGGCAAGACTGAGAGAAAGCCCATTCCCTTGGCTGAGAAGCCACCCCACACATGAATGGTTTCAGGATGCTTGACAGTTGGCATGAGACAAGACTGGTGGTAGCGCTCACCTGGTCTTCTCCGAATAAGCCGTTTTCCAGATGTCCCAAACAATCGAAAAGGGGATTCATCAGAGAAAATGACTTTACCCCAGTCCTCAGCAGTCCACTCCCTGTACCTCTTGCAGAATATCAGTCTGTCCATGATGTTTTTCCTGGAGAGAAGTGGCTTCTTTGCTGCCCTCTTTGAGAACAGGCCTTGCTCCAAGAGTCTCCGCCTCAGTGCGTGCAGATGCACTCACACCTGCCTGCTGCCATTCCTGAGTAAGCTCTGCACTGCTGGCATCCCGATCCCGCAGCTGAAACACTTTTAAGAGACGGTCCTGGCGCTTGCTGGTCTTTCTTGGGCGCCCTGGAGCCTTTTTGGCAACAAGGGAACCTCTCTCCTTGAAGTTCTTGATGATGCGATAGATTGTTGACTGAGGTGCAATCTTTCTAGCTGCCATACTCTTCCCTGTTAGGCCATTTTTGTGCAGTGCAATGATGACTGCACGTGTTTGTTTAGAGATAACCATGGTTAACAGAAGAGAAACAATGATGCCAAGAACCAGCCTCCTTTTAAAGTGTCCAGTGGTGTCATTCTTACTTAATCATGACAGATTGATCTCCAGCCCTGTCCTCATCAACACCCACACCTGTGTTAATGGAGCAATCACTGAAACGATGTTAGCTGGTCCTTTTTAGGCAGGGCTGCAATGATGTTGAAATGTGTTTTGGGGGATAAAGTTCATTTTCTAGGCAAATATTGACTTTGCAAGTAATTGCTGTTAAGCTGATCACTCTTTATAACATTCTGGAGTATATGCAAATTGCCATTAGAAAAAATGAAGCAGTACACTTTGTAAAAATTAATATTTGTGTCATTCTCAAAACTTTTGGCCATGACTGTATACAGAAGCTTTGAAAGATTAGATAACAAACATGATAAACAGAAGCAATCAAAATTCATCTAGTTGTTAAAAAAAATAATCTGCAAGCTGCTGAGTGCAGCTCTGGAGTAAAATACAGGAGGAAACTCAGGATCAGTAATGTAATGTATGTACACAGTGACTCCACCAGCAGAATAGTGAGTGCAGCTCTTGGGTATAATATAGGATGTAACTCAGGATCAGTAATGTAATGTATGTACACAGTGACGGCAGCAGCAGAATAGTGAGTGCAGCTCTGGAGTATAATACAGGATGTAACTCAGGATCAGTAATGTAATATATGTACACAGTGACTGCACCAGCAGAATAGTGAGAGCAGCTTTGGCGTATAATACAGGATGTAACTCAGGATCAGTAATGTAATGTATGTACACAGTGACTGCACCAGCAGAATAGTGAGTGCAGCTCTGGAGTATAATACAGGATGTAACTCAGGATCAGTACAGGATCTGTAATGTAATGTATGTACACAGTGACTCCACCAGCAGAATAGTGAGTGCAGCTCTGGGGTATAATACATGATGTAACTCAGGATCAGTACAGGATCAGTAATGTAATGTATGCACACAGTGACTGCACCAGCAGAATAGTGAGTGCAGCTCTGGAGTATAATACAGGATGTAACTCAGGATCAGTAATGGAATGTAAGTACGCAGTGACTGCACCAGCAGAATAGTGAGTTCAGCTTTGGAGTAAAATACAGGATGTAACTCAGGATCAGTACAGGATCAGTAATGTAATGTATGTACACAGTGACTCCACCAGCAGAATAGTGAGTGCAGCTCTGGAGTATAATACAGGATGTAACTCAGGTTCAGTAATGTAATGTATGTGCACAGTGACTGCACCAGCAGAATAGTGAGTGCAGCTCTGGAGTATAATACAGGATGTAACTCAGGATCAGTAATGTAATGTATGTACACAGTGACTCCACCAGCAGAATAGTGAGTGCAGCTCTGGAGTATAATACAGGATGTAACTCAGGATCAGTACAGGATCTGTAATGTAATGTATGTACACAGTGACTCCACCAGCAGAATAATGAGTGCAGCTCTGGGGTATAATACAGGATGTAACTCAGGATCAGTACAGGATCAGTAATGTAATGTATGTGCACAGTGACTGCACCAGCAGAATAGTGAGTGCAGCTCTGGAGAATAATACAAGAGGTAACTCAGGATCTGTAATGTAATGTATGTGCACAGTGACTGCACCAGCAGAATAGTGAGTGCAGCTCTGGTGTCTAATACAGGATGTAACTCAGGATCAGTACAGGATCAGTAATGTAATGTATGTACACAGTGACTCCACCAGCAGAATAGTGAGTGCAGCTCTGGAGAACAATATAAGATGCAACCGTACAGGATACCAAATATAAAATGGTAACAGAGCTGTATGTGGGCAATTAAACAGTAGTGGATTACCATTTTAAGACCAAAGTTAAGGTAACATTAAATGTTGGATTATTGAAATTACTTAGCATTTCATAATTTGATATAACTACAGAAAAACATAAGCGGTCCAAGTTGTGTTAAATATCATGTTGAAATAACCAGTACTGTTCCTGTTTGTGCACGGAAGGAGTTCTCTTACCTACAATGAGACGCTCTGAGTCTGGCAGCTGCTTAAAGAGTTTCCGAAAATCCTCATTTCTCTGTTTATATGTTGGGCTCAATACCTGGAAAAACAAACTTTAAATATTTAGATACAAAAATAGAAGTAGCATGCACAAAAAGAGCAGCAAGACCAGAGGCTCGAGGAAGGGGAACAGAAGCCACTGCAGCAAATAGATGTGTAGGACATTGAGTGAAGCCAGTCTAATAAAACCTAAAAGCAGTGCCAAGTCATCTCTACACTAATGTTACAATGCAAACAACTGTATATGAAGGGTTAAAGGACACCCCCTGCAAACACTCAAGGTTTCGCCAACAGCGTATGGGTGTGTTAGGGCAGCGTACTCATCTCTTGATGTTACAGTACATATATTGGAAGGGAAGGAGAAGTGGTGCACACGATGTGTTTGCTGTCATCAGTCACAGCCTCATCACAAAGCATCCAGCTACAGACAGTTTCGGGCTACTTCCACATGTGTCATATGGGAAGGAACCCAACGATTGAGCAATTGTCTCAGTTTTGTTTGTGTTTTTAGCTCCTGAGTTCGGTAAATGACATGACCAATAGGCAGGGGCAGGATCGGCCATGCAAACTTCAGGGGTCACAGAAAAAAGGGAGATTATTAGGTGTGCCCAGTCTGCGTGCTTGACATGCAAACGCCAGTCTATAAGACAGCAATTTGGCACAACCCATCACTAGAAAGACCACAAATTACACAGCGGGCTAAACAAAAGGCACCATATCTGTGACAGCAACGTCATAGGAGCACATGGGGGTTTTCATGGGCCTAAACTGCACTACACCAAGAGGACAGAATTATGTCCAATACCCTAAGCTAGTGTATGCAAGGCAATAGATAATAGTAAAAAGCCATAAATAAAGCAGGAATTACCTTGCGTCATAGTCCTGGTGGTGTGCAGGAATGCCCGTGAGACGCGCTGAAGCCCCGACGCGCGTTTAGGCCCATGAGATGCCTGTTTCTGTCTGGCACTTTATTTACCAGCTTTGATTGTGCCGCTCTTTTAGTTGCTATTTTTCTGTCATCTACCTCACTTTATACCTGTGCATTGTCTATTAATTGTTATATGTGCAATAAAATTATTATGGTTGATATATACCTCTCTTTTTGTGGCTTATTTTAAGCACATTATTAATCTTAATTAGTATTTTAATATTTAGTAATATATTATATTCTTTCAAGTTTTTGGTGAAAGAGATTTTTTGCTGGGGAGGTTATTTATCCGGCTGGCAACAGATTTTTCATAGGTTATGACTATTCTAGGGGTTGTTACCATGCGCGTGGCTGTAATGGATGCTTTGTCAGCCTGGGTATTCTGAACCTACGACATCAAGCATCTCATGTTCTGCACACACATAAAGCAGGTGAAATAAATATTGGGCATGGCACCAATTTTCTAAGTAAATACATTTTTAAAGGTGCTATTGCCATACATTTCTCGCCAGATGTCACTAACAACCCATGCCATCCACAAAGGCAAATAAATCAAATCATAGAAGTCCATAAATTAAGTTGTGTAATAATGAGCAATAACTCCTCAACCAAGAATCTGCAAAAACCCTAGTCCATGCCCTCATCATCTCCCGCCTTGACTACTGCAACCTCCTGCTCTGTGGTCTCCCCTCTAACACTCTCGCACCCCTCCAGTCTATTCTAAACTCTGCTGCCCGACTAATCCATCTGTCCCCCTGCTATTCCCCGGCCTCTCCCCTCTGTCGATCCTGCACTGGCTTCCCATTACCCAAAGACTCCAGTTCAAAACCCTAACCATGACATACAAAGCCATCCACAATCTGAGTCCTCCATACATCTGTGACCTCGTCTACTGGTACTTACCTGCACGAAACCTCCGATCCTCACAAGATCTCCTCCTGTACTCCCCTCTTATCTCCTCTTCCCACAATCGCATACAAGAATTCTCCCGCGCATCCCCCCTACTCTGGAACTCTCTACCGCAACATATCAGACTCTCGCCTACCATGGAAATCTTCAAAAAGAACCTGAAGACCTACCTCTTCCGACAAGCCTACAACCTGCAGTAACCACCGATCCAACAAACCGCTGCACGACCAGCTCTACCCTCGCCTACTGTATCCTCACTCATCCCTTGTAGATTGTGAGCCCTCGCAGGCAGGGTCCTCTCTCATCCTGTACCAGTCGTGACTTGTATTGTTTAAGATTACTGTACTTGTATGTATTATGTACACCCCTCCTCACATGTAAAGCGCCATGGAATAAATGGCGCTATAATAATAACTCGAGGAAAAAGTATTGAACACATGAAGAGAGGTGCCAAAAGCCATGGAAAGTCCTGACACCGGCTGAAATCTATCAGTAATTAGAAAATAATCCTGCCACTTAGTGACCAATAATATCCGCTGGTTCAACTAATGGCCATTAAAAAGTGGTCTCATTAGATGCCACACAAGAAACATCTCCTGATGGGTAAAACATAGTGATGGCTTTGGTTACATAAGAATTTCTAAACTACTCAAGGTTCCAGGTGCTTCCCGCAAGATTTCAGACAGAGGAGTGAAAAGAAATGTCAGAAGAGTTGTCCGAGAGCCAAGAACGACCTGTGGACAGCTACAGAAACACCTGGGATTAGCAGGTACAATTGTTTCCAAGAAAACAATAAGTAATGCAATCAGCCTGCATGTACTGTATGTATATGCTCACTAGACCAGACTCCATTGCTGAACAAAAAGCATGCTCAAGCGCATTTACAGTTTGCACAACAACATTTAGACAAGCCTGTAAAATACTGGATGAATATAGTCTGGTCAGTTGAGACCAAAATTGAACTTTTTGGACGTCATAATACATACTATGTTTGGATTCAAAAGACACTGCATATCACCCTAAAAACACCATACAATAGTGAAGTTTCGAGGTGGGAACATCATTGAGTGGGCCTGTTTATCAGTATAGGGCACTGTTAAATTCCATGTAATCGAAGGAAGGTTGACTGAACAAAAATACAGATACAGAAAAGATATATATCTTTGTACCGTGTTAGCCAGTAGATAGAATATTTAGAATTGAGAGTCCTCAGTGGTTGATACCTTTTAATGGCTAACTGAAAAGATCCAAAAATACAGAGACATTCTTGAAAAAAATCTGCAGCCATCTACCAGGATGACAAAGATGAAAGGAGGGTGGACAATGATCCCAAACACACAGCCAAATAAACTCTTGATTGGTTCCAGAGAAAGAAATTAATGCTGCAAGAATGGCCAAGCCGATCATTGTACCTGAATCCAAGAGAAAATGTATGGAAGGAAGTAAAGCTCAAAGTTCATAGAAGGAGCTGAAAGAAGTTTCAGGATTTGAAGTGTGTTTGTGTGAAAGATTGGGCCAAAATCACACCTGAGCAATGCCTGTGACTAGTTTCTCAAGACAGGAGGCATCTTGAGTCTGTCATCACTAACAAGGCTTTTGTACGAAGTATTATTTAAGTTTCAATAAGCGTGGTCAAAACTTTTTCCCTGTGTCATTTCTCATTATTACACAACTTCATTTATGGACAGCTACAGTTGTGGCCAAAAGTATTGACACCCCTGCAATTCTGTCAGATAATACTCAGTTTCTTCCTGAAAATGATTGCAAACACAAATTCTTTGGTATTATTATCTTCATTTAATTTGTCTTAAATTAAAAAAACACAAAAAGAATTGTCCTAAAGCCAAATTGGATATAATTCCACACCAAACATAAAAAAGAGGGTGGACAAAAGTATTGGCACTGTTCAAAAAATCATGTGATGCTTCTCTAATTTGTGTAATTAACAGCACCTGTAACTTACCTGTGGCACCATACAGGTGTTGGCAATAACTAAATCACACTTGCAGCCAGTTGACATGGATTAAAGTTGACTCAACCTCTGTCCTATGTCCTTGTGTGTACCACATTGAGCATGGAGAAAAGAAAGAAGACCAAAGAACTGTCTGAGGACTTGAGAAACCAAATTGTGAGGAAGCATGAGCAATCTCAAGGCTACAAGTCCATCTCCAAAGACCTGAATGTTCCTGTGTCTACCGTGCGCAGTGTCATCAAGAAGTTTAAAGCCCATGGCACTGTGGCTAACCTCCCTAGACGTGGATGGAAAAGAAAAATTGACAAGAGATTTCAACGCAAGATTGTGCGGATGTTGGATAAAGAACCTCGACTAACATCCAAACAAGTTCAAGCTGCCCTGCAGTCCGAGGGTACAACAGTGTCAACCCGTACTATCTGTCGGCGTCTGAATGAAAAGGGACTGTATGGTAGGAGACCCAGGAAGACCCCACTTCTTACCCCGAGACATAAAAAAGCCAGGCTGGAGTTTGCCAAAACTTACCTGAAAAAGCCTAAAACGTTTTGGAAGAATGTTCTCTGGTCAGATGAGACAAAAGTAGAGCTTTTTGGGCAAAGGCATCAACATAGAGTTTACAGGAGAAAAAAAGAGGCATTCAAAGAAAAGAACACGGTCCTTACAGTCAAACATGGCGGAGGTTCCCTGATGTTTTGCTGTTGCTATGTTGCCTCTGGGACTGGACTGCTTGACCGTGTGCATGGCATTATGAAGTCTACTGAAGACTACCAACAACTTTTGCAGCATAATGTAGGGCCCAGTGTGAGAAAAATGGGTCTCCCTCAGAGGTCATGGGTCTTCCAGCAGGACATTGACCCAAAACACACTTCAAAAAGCACTAGAAAATGGTTTGAGAGAAAGCACTGGAGACTTCTAAGGTGGCCAGCAATGAGTCCAGACCTGAATCCCATAGAACACCTGTGGAGAGATCTAAAAATGGTAGTTTGGAGAAGGCATCCTTCAAATATCAGGGACCTGGAGCAGTTAGCCAAAGAAGAATGGTCTAAAATTCCAGCAGAGCATTGTAAGAAACTCATTGATGGTTACCGGAAGCGGTTGGTCGCAGTTATTTTGGCTAAAGGTTGTGCAACCAAGTATTAGGCTGAGGGTGCCAATACTTTTGTCTGGCCCATTTTTGGAGTTTTGTGTGAAATGATCAATGTTTTGCTTTTTGCTTCATTTTCTTTTGTGTTTTTTCATTTGAGACAAATTTAATGAAGATAATAATACCAAAGAATTTGTGTTTGCAATCATTTTCAGGAAGAAACTGAGTATTATCTGACAGAATTGCAGGAGTGTCAATACTTTTGGCCACAACTGTATGGTTTGAATTCTTTGCCTGTGTGGATTCGATGGGTTGTTACTGATATCTAGTGTATAAGTTTTAGAAAAATATTTACTTAGAAAATTGTTGACGTGTTCAATATTTATTTCACTAGCTGTATATCCTACGCACCGAAAATGTCCCCCACATTCACAGTCATAGTGTGTCATCAATGAGAAGGCTGTGGCCTATACATAGCGCACTGGAGGGGATTCTCTGCATTCTTCTCATAGTCCCCATCTATATTCATTCCCTGAAAGGGAATCACTTTGAGGAGTCTCCTGTGGATGGTGGAGGCACAGACTGACCTTTGAGGTCAGAGAGTCGTGTAAGGTTACTCCAAGCCCCTTCTCAGTCTGAATTCCAGATGTAGAGTTATCTTACCTACTAGAACATGGAGGTTGTCTGTCACTGCATGCCACAGCAAATTACCCAAATGTTGCCACACAGTAGGTTTTCTAGAGGGTAGAGCTACAAATGGTGATATGTCTTGAGATCTTTCTACACTGCTAGTGCCGTAGATCACTATACAAGTGCACATAAGAGAATCCTAAGCTATTACAGACCCTCCTACAAAGAAAAAAGGCTCAAAACATTTATATACCAGAAATCTAATCCTAAAATAGAAACTATATGAGATTTTTAGTAATAATTTTGGTCATTTTGTTTATCAGGTGTGCCCATGCTACTTTAGAACTAACTTTTCAAGTGGTTCTGGGTAGAAAATATGACACCTCTGAAAATCTACATATTTCTACCGCACCTCATCATGAGCCAACTGCATACTGAGGGAAGTTATGGCAGCTCCATCGTATGCCAAGTCATTGCTCCTAGAGAAGAGAATATTTGTAATATTGCACTCTATGTAGGCACAATATGGCAGCAAACAGTGCCCAAAAGTCAAAAGTACTGAGTCCTAGGGACTCCATATGTCATGACGGCAACTTACTGAGACAGCACAACAGCACCTATAGGGGTGATGCTGCATTTCACCCTTGCCTCCAGACTAGGGACCAATATCCTGGGACCACACCCTCTGCAGACAAAACAACCAAAGCTTCTGCACAACCCTGCACCATGGAAGCAGAAGATAAACCCCTAAAAACAATGTACCGGTTTGTAATAAGAGGAGAGAGTTTGCACAGGGGGTCGGAGGTAACTTTGCTTTAGTACCAATTAATTGGAGATTGCTGCGGTCTAGACTGTTGTCAGCAGTGCCATTATGGCTTTATCTTCTATGGCTTTAATCCCCATGCCCGTAGTCTCTAGTCCCCAACCCTCCTGCCAGAAGTCTCTAGTCCCCTGCCCATAGTCTCTAGTCCCCGTACCCTCCTGCCTGTAGTCGCTAGTCCCCGTGCCCTCTTGCACATAGTTTTTGGTACCCACGCCCCTGCCCATAGCCTCTAGTCCCCTTGCCTTCCTGCCGTAGTCTCTAGTCGCCGTTCTCTCCTGCCCATAGCCTCTAGTACCCTGCCTTGATAACAGTAGTCTCTAGCCCCTGCCTTCCTGCCAGTAGTCTCTAGTCCCGTGTCCTCCTGACAGTAATCTCTAGTTCCTTGCCCTCCTGACAGTAGTCTCTAGTCCCCTGCCCATAGTCTCTAGTCCTGGTGCCCTTCTGCTGTGGTCTCTAGTCCTCTGCTTTCATGCCACTAGTCTCTTGTCCCCATGCCCTCCTGCTCATAGTCTCTAGTCCCCGTGCCCTCCTGCCGTAGTCTCTACTCCCTGTGTCCTACTGCTCATAGTTTCTAGTCCCCGTGCCTTCCTGCCGTAGTCTCTAGTTCCCGTGCCCATCTGCCAGATGTTTTTAGACCTTGTGTCCTCCCGCCCATAGTCTCTAGTCCCCTGCCCTCCTGACAGTAATCTCTAGTTCCTTGCCCTCCTGACAGTAGTCTCTAGTCCCCTGCCCATAGTCTCTAGTCCTGGTGCCCTTCTGAGGTCTCTAGTCCTCTGCTTTCATGCCACTAGTCTCTTGTCCCCATGCCCTCCTGCTCATAGTCTCTAGTCCCCGTGCCCTCCTGCCGTAGTCTCTACTCCCCGTGTCCTACTGCTCATAGTCTCTAGTCCCCGTGCCCTCCTGCCATAGTCTCTAGTTCCCGTGCCCATCTGCCAGATGTTTTTAGACCTTGTGTCCTCCCGCCCATAGTCTCTAGTCCCCTGCCCTCCTGACAGTAATCTCTAGTTCCTTGCCCTCCTGACAGTAGTCTCTAGTCCCCTGCCCATAGTCTCTAGTCCTTGTGCCCTTCTGCTGTGGTCTCTAGTCCTCTGCTTTCATGCCACTAGTCTCTTGTCCCCATGCCCTCCTGCTCATAGTCTCTAGTCCCTGTGCCCTCCTGCCGAAGTCTCTAGTCCCCGTGTCCTGCTGCTCATAGTCTCTAGTCCCCGTGCCCTCCTGCCGTAGTCTCTAGTTCCCGTGCCTATCTGCCAGATGTTTTTAGACCCTGTGCCCTCCCGCCCATAGTCTCTAGTCCCCGTGCCCTCCTGCCTGTAGGCTCTACTCCCTGTGCTCTTCCCGTAGTCTCTAGACCCCAAGCGCCCTACCTGTAGTCTCTAGTCACAAAACCTCCCACCCGTAATCTCTAGTCCCCGTGCCCTACTTGCCCATAGTCTCTAGTCCCTGTGCCCTCCTGCCCACAGTTTTACAGCAGGTTCACAAGTGAATAGAGGCAAAATGATGAATACAGGGGTCAATGACAATTAGGTTTAGAAAAAACGCTCATCCTCCTCTTGACTTGGCAGCATTACATCAGTGTGCAGAGCTATGTAAGGTTACTAGAGTGCACATCTGAACGGCCGCCCTATAAAACAGTCATGTTATAACATCGGTCATGTGAAAGCTGCAATTTTCATGGAAAGCCAGATACTCTCTCCCCTAACTGAGGAATTTAAGCTGTGGGGCGGACCCCAGTTTAAGCCAGCAAGAGCAAAGGCGAGAAGAGGATGCCCCAAACAATAAGTAAAAGGAGTCACAGGCGGAGGCACAAACACATACTGAGCAAAACAGATAGCGGCACAGTAATCTGACATTGTATGATGGGCATCTGTACTGTGCGCAATGGGCAGATGGTGCAGGTGTGTTGTTTTTTTTTTGCATGTTGTATGTATGTGTGTATATAAGTGCATGTATGAGTTGCATGCATCAAACTGACACTCACAGCTGGCACCTCTTCATGTTCTGAGCTGCTGAGGACATCATGCCCCTGGTACTGCAGCTGGTCCATATACCACAGCAATGCTTCCTCCGGCACAGGGTCCATCTGCCACTCAGCAAGGCAGTCTTCTGTATCCGTCACTTGCTGCTGCTCCATGTAGTCCTCCTCATCCATCATGTCAAGTGTATCTACTCCTGCCTCTTCCTTCATCTTTGCCCTGGGCTCCCCTATTCCAGGGGGAATTATTCCAAACAGCCTAAAAACCTTATGCGCTGACCCTCCCAGAAAGCAGAGGACTGTCCATAGGAGAAGAGAGTATCTGCCAGTGCTCTGCTCACACTACAGCTATCCCTTACTTACACTCACAACTAGTCACTCCCTCCTCCAGCAGCACCACGTGGGCCTGTGCCCTACAGTAACCCTGGCTGTGTCAGTACAGCTCCCAGCAGATGTTACCCAGAGAAAAACACAGCAGGCAGGAAGCAAAGGAGATAAACACAGGCCACCCCAGCCCAGGAGCCTCTGCAGTCCAGAGACCCTCACTTCTCATCCAGGCACCCCACAACCCAGAGCCTGCAGGAGGGTCACTGACCGGGCACCTCGCCCAACCACCGAAACCTGCAGCAAACTTCCCTGATCATTAGTCACTCCGAGGTTTCAGTCAAAATCAATACCTGGCTGCAATGTCCTGTGAAACCTGAAACTTGACCTGTGGCTCAGAGCACTCCCAATGTAAAGATTAACCCCCAGTACAGAATGAAGGCTGGAACTACAAGTCCCATCATGCCCAGACAGATCCTTATCAGGAGGAGGCTCTCCATGGATTTATAAGGGTACGTGCACACACTGCGCATTCTGCTGCAGATTGATCCTCACGGATCTTGCAAAATCCGCAGGTAAATCCGCAGGTCAAAGGACCTGCGGTTTATCTGCGGATTAGCCTGCGGTTTTCCCCTGCGGTTTATCACCTCTACAACGGAGGAGATGGCAAACCGCAGCGGAATCCGCAGAAAGAATTGACATGTCAATTCTTTCTGCGGATTAGAAACCGCAGCAAATCCGCGCAGAGAAATCCGCACCGTCTGCACTGCGGTTTCCATTTCCCATAGGATATTATGGTACTGTACACCGCAGCGATCCGCAGCATGTGCGCACACCCTCAGGCTCTGTTCACATCTTACTTAACATTATGCACAGCTCCTGGCACATAGTTACCATGCAACAGAGGCCACTTATTACCCTATAGGTAATGAATTTACCTCAATAGTATACCAGCACAGAAAAATCTATACTGACCATGTGCCCTACAGCGGCATATGCCACATACACTATGGGTATACAGCGGCATATGCCACATACACTATGGGTATACAGCGGCATATATCACGTACACTATGGCTATACAGCGGCATATGCCATGTACACTATGGGTATACAGCTGCATGTGCACTAAGGCTTTACAGCAGGATATGCCACGTACACTATGGGTATACAGCGGCATATGTCACGTACACTATGGGTATACAGCGGCATATGCCATGTACACTATGGGTATACAGTGGCATATGCCACGTACACTATGAGTATACAACGGCATATACCACGTACACTATGGCTATACAGCGGCATATGCCATGTACACTATGGGTATACAGAGGCATATGCCATGTACACTATGGCTATACGACGGCATATGCCACGTACACTATAGCTATATAGCGGCATATACCACGTACACTATGGGTATACAGTGGCATATGCCACATACACTATGGTTATACAGCGGCATATGCCACATACACTATGGTTATACAGTGGCATATGCCACATACACTATGGTTATACAGCGGCATATGCCACATACACTATGGCTATACAGCGGCATATACCACGTACACTATGGCTATACAGCGGCATATGCCATGTACACTATGGGTATATAGCTGCATGTGCACGTACACCAAGGCTTTACAGCAGCATATGCCACGTACACTATGGGTATACAGCGGCATATACCACGTACACTATGGCTATACAGCGGCATATGCCATGTACACTATGGGTATATAGCTGCA
This sequence comes from Dendrobates tinctorius, assembly GCF_039654945.1. NCBI lineage: Eukaryota > Metazoa > Chordata > Amphibia > Anura > Dendrobatidae > Dendrobates > Dendrobates tinctorius. The sequence goes on from NW_027361754.1 coordinate 7,390,878, forward strand.
TGTGCACGTACACTAAGGCTTTACAGCAGCATATGCCACGTACACTATGGTTATACAGCGGCATATACCACGTACACTATGGCTATACAGCGGCATATACCTCGTACACTATGGCTATACAGCGGCATATGCCATGTACACTATGGGTATATAGCTGCATGTGCACGTACACCAAGGCTTTACAGCAGCATATGCCACGTACACTATGGGTATACAGCGGCATATACCACGTACACTATGGCTATACAGCGGCATATGCCATGTACACTATGGGTATATAGCTGCATGTGCACGTACACTAAGGCTTTACAGCAGCATATGCCACTATGGGTATACAGCGACATATACCACTTACACTATGTGTATACAGCAGCATATGCCACGTACACTATGAGTATACAGAGGCATATGCCACATACACTATGGGTATACAGTGGCATATGACACATACACTGGCTATACGGCGGCATATGCCACATATCCTATGGCTATAGCGGCATATGCCACGTACACTATGGGTATACAGAGGCATATGCCATGTACACTATGACTATACGTCAGCATATGCCATATTCACTATGGTTATCATAGAATGGTAGAGTTGGAAGGGACCTCCTGGGCCATCTGGTCCAACCCCCTGATCAAAGCAGGATTTGCTAAATCATCCCAGACAGATGTCTGTCTAGTCTCTGTTTGAAGACTTCTGTTGAAGGAGAACTCACCACCTCTCGTGGCAGTCTGTTCCACTCATTGATCACTCTGTCAAAAAGTTTTTTCTTATATCTAATCTGTGTCTCCATTCAGTTTCATCCCATTGCTTCTAGTCTTTCCTTGTGCAAATGAGAATAAAGATGATCCTTCTACAATGTGCCAGGCCTTCAGATATTTGTAGATAGCTATTAAGTCTCCTCTCAGTCTTCTCTTCTGCAAGCTAAACATACAGCGGCATATGCCACGTACACTATAGCTATATAGCGGCATATGCCACATACACTATGGGTATACAGTGGTATATGCCACATTCACTATGGTTATACAGCAACATGCCACGTACACTATGGGTATACAGTGACATATGCCACGTACACTATGGGTATACAGCTGCATATGCCATGTACACTATGGGTACACAGCGGCATATGCCACATTCACTATGGTTATACAGCGGCATATGCCACATTCACTATGGTTATACGTCGGCATATGCCACATTCACTATGGTTATACAGCGGCATATGCCACATTCACTATGGTTATACGTCGGCATATGCCAAGTACACTATGAGTATACAGCAGCATATGCCACATACACTATGGGTATACAGTGACATATGCCACGTACACTATGGGTATACAGCTGCATATGCCATGTACACTATGGGTACACAGCGGCATATGCCACATTCACTATGGTTATACAGCGGCATATGCCACATTCACTATGGTTATACGTCGGCATATGCCACATTCACTATGGTTATACAGCGGCATATGCCACATTCACTATGGTTATACAGCGGCATATGCCACATTCACTATGGTTATACGTCGGCATATGCCACATTCACTATGGTTATACAGCGGCATATGCCACATTCACTATGGTTATACAGCGGCATATGCCACATTCACTATGGTTATACGTCGGCATATGCCAAGTACACTATGAGTATACAGCAGCATATGCCACATACACTATGGGTAAAAAGTGGCATATTCCACCTACCCCATGGGTATACAGCGGCATATGCCATGTACACGATGGCTATACAGTGGCATATGCCAAGTACACTATGGCTATAGAGTGGCATATGCTTCGTACCCTATGGTTATACATCGGCATATGCCAAGTACACTATGACTATACGTCGGCATATGTCATGTGCACTATGGCTATAGAGTGGCATATGCTTCGCACCCTATGGTTATACATCGGCATATGCCAAGTACACTATGACTATACGTCGGCATATGTCATGTGCACTATGGCTATGCAGCGGCATATGCCACATTCACTATGGTTATACAGCGGCATATGCCACGTACACTATGGTTATACAGCGGCATATGCCACATTCACTATGGTTATACAGCAGCATATGCTAGATGCTCTATGGCTATACAGTGGCATATGCCAAGTACACTCTGACTATACGTGGCATATTCCATGCACCCTATGGCTATACAGCGGCTGTGGTGGGTACAGATAATGGGGGTCTGTAAAGAACGCTGGTAAGCAGATACTGTGAAAGTCACAAAATTTGGGGAATTTATTTCTGATAAGCTTAAAAGGATTCTATCAGCACAAAATGACTGCTAATTCTACATTTGTTGGCCAAACATCTGGCTGTATTTGCCATCAATTGTTCTTTATTCAAATATTCTAATGTGGCTCTTATTGCACCCTAGGCGTGGCCGAGCACTTCAGGGCACCTCCCCACATACCTATTTTCCCATCTATCTCTGGATCCTGTAAACCCAAAGCTATCACTCAAAGAAGAGGGGGGGGCAGAGATAGATAAAAAAAAAACACAAGTTATTGAGAAGGTGCACTGATTTACTTGTCCACGCCCTGGGTGCAACGGACACCTAATTTGCATTCAATAACAATTTTTGGAAACCACGGACATTTTTTTTTTTATTAGGGCTCAGTCTCCTAGAGCGGTGCTTGGTGTGAAATCATTTTGTGGCATAAGGGGAAAGGGGACCTTTTGAGCCCCACAGTTTCCAGGGCTGGAGTGCGACTGCAACCCCTGCACCTACTATAGTTACGTCCCAGTAAAGCCCCGTTACTCTGGAGACTTCAGATTAGGCTACAGCGGCACGGAGATGAGCCAGTGATTTATCGCACGGCAAATAAGATTAATATAGTGTAGCTGCACTATACACATATTAATCTTATTTACCAGGCAATAAATCACGGGATGATCTTGGTTTTCTGTATACATGTCAGGAAAGATTATCCATGGGATTGGGCTTCACTTGAAAAACTCGGCTTCTTAAAGGGGACGTCCACTCTGAACAATCTCTGCTTATTAGGAAGGCCCTCTGATAATAAGCAGATTATAAAGGGTCCCACTGCCAGAGCCGCTAGCTATCGCCGTCATCTGTGAGGAACCCTAGCATGGTTAAAATCTCCCAGCAGCGCCACCACAGGGAAAAAAAAAAAAAGAACAGCGCCCATTCGAATCAATGGGTCAAGACCTCCAAAAAGGCAGAGATGGCCTTTATAACTGTTCTCCACTCTGGCCAATGGCTATCCATGGTGGTGATTCTTAGACATTACTGACATTTTTCTACCTACAATTTACCCATTTTCCTCTTTAGCATTTTCATTTGAGTTCTCGGATGAACTGAGCGACCAATCGATGAATGGTTTGAATTTGCTTACAAAGGGAAATGATTGATTAATGATTGATCAGTGAGTGTGGTATGTGGAAGTTGACTTTGCACGTGTGCGCCCAGCGCTCCGCTCTACAGTAGCTCAGGTTATAGCTGGCTCACACTCAGTTTCGGAGAGATAAGGACCTGGAAGAGATGGAACATTAACTGTATGGTAAACACACAGGGCTGGGACAGGCTGGTACCTCCTGGCCAGGGAAGGACAGGGGGCATCCTCAGAAATGACAGATGGGGTTAGGCTGCGGCCTAATCAGAGGAGGAGCTGCTGACTGCAGAGTAATAAATGCTATTTGCAATGTAATCAGGATAATAAAAGGTACAAAGGAGGGTGAGAAGCTGGTGGAATCCATCTAACATATGGTAAATGTAGTATCATATAAGATGGGAAAGTGAGGATAGGTGTCCCATCTTATACTGATTACACTGCTCCTGCGGAAGAGGAGGGTGGGAAGAGCAATACGGGGAATCTTACTCTGCGTATGTGCTGCCGTTCATGCTGAGGAAGAGAAAACAGGAGACATGACAACATGCAGAAACAGAGAAAATCAGAGACATCAAGACATTCGTAGGGGAAGGCACACGTCCTATCCTCCCCATTATTTGGTGGATTGCTCCTCCTCAGCAGATTAGATGGAAAAGAGCTGCGCACAATGCCGGCTTTCATGGGAACAAGCGGCCTCTTATTAGTTATAACTAATGTGGGCATTTTTACTTGCATAAAGCACATGCAGACATAATGGCCGACCAGCGGTCCAGTCCCGCACATGAATCCTAAGGAAGGAGCAGTACAAGCTCCAGGAGTGGCGGATCTGCTGCAGGTGGGGCCAATGACCACCTAAACCCATAGGGATCAAGCAAGGGCTGTACGCTCTATAAGGAAATATCAAAAAAGTAAGAAAAGGTACATTCTTCAGAAGTCCTGGCAGTCTGCGTGTACCTTTCAGGTGTAGCGTGGCTTTCCTTAAGGAAGTTGGACAGTACTGGACAAACCATACTTAATATTTCCAGCCTGACAGACACCTCTGATGTCTCTGACGCATTTCAGTGCAGTCACGAGACATTGTTATAGCACACGACCAACACTTGAACAGACCCATAGGGAAACAAACAAAGCCCTCGGTGGACCTCTAGGCTGGAATCGGCCGCAGACGCCCTATATTAGCAGTTTTTGGGACACAGTACACTTCATGCCTACAGGTAGACCAGCTGCTGCGATATGAACATGAATCACTACCATAAATGCCACTCTGTGATCCTCACTTATCAGTTGGATGGGGATCCACCAAGGTCCCCCCACTGCAGCCCCAATATGCGTCAGTAGAGATGAGGCTGCACACATATGCAGCCATCTTTCCATGTAAACATATGGAGATTGTATTGTCAGGTAATATTTTACTTGAAGCTGTAGATGCGCCCTCAGAATCAATGTTATTGGGGGGACCTTCGGCACCACAGTCAAATTCTGTACACGACCACAGCAGCCAGCCTGTGTTTCACACTTCAGAAATTTTACCTAAAAGTGAACCGCTTTAAGATTCCCCAGTCCGACACCGCGGATTACCGGTAGATCACAGAACTCTGAAGTATGAGAAGAGCCGTGCATATAGCGATGTGTGCCTCTATAAAGCCGTGTAGCACAGGGATGGACAACTCATTCAAGAACAGGGAATGTGAAAAATGAAGAGAAAACCAGAAGCGGATACATTAGTGGGATGGGAGGTTGGGGGGAGGGGAGCTTGCCGCTCAGGTCATGGGACCACATGCACAATCCATGTGTAGTTGTGGGACAGAGAAAACAGGACAGGCCATTTATTCCTGCTGGAGCCAATAAATGAACTGGTTATAAGTGAGCAGATCCAATGTACAATGGGGCTCATTTTCTTACAAGTGAAAAGTCAGCTAAATCAATTCTGCACAATGAGCATGGATGTTACCGCTACTCCGCAGACTAATAAGCGTTCCTCCACACACTGCTATCTACATCAGTAGTGCAAAAATAATGGAAATCCCATGAGTAAAAGGAAAGAAATGTGGCACTAGCCAAGCGTAGAAAATTAGTGTAAAATCATCAGGTGAGAAACAAGGTGTATGCTCACCTGAATGGGTCGTGCAATGTGAGGCACAACACTAGGAGCAATATGCTCAAGATCCAATAGGGCTCCGCTGACCTGATGTGCTGCAGGAAGTTCCTCTGATGGAGATCTGATAGAGCGTGATAGCGGTGAGGGATCCAGGCGTTTGAGGCTCCCATGTGAGGAAAAGATACAAATTGGAGAACTGCCAAAATATCTCCAATGTTAATAAGATTTTTATTATTAAAAGCAGAAATCAAAACAACACGTTTCGGCTGCTAAAAGCCTTCCTCAGGTACCTGGAGATGGAATGGAGATTCAGACTCACTTCTACATCTTCCTCAATTGGAAGAGATGGCGATATTAACAAGAAGAGCACAAAGCATTTAATAACCACAATTGTGCTCAACAATTTACATCCTGAGCATATCAATAAATCATTTTTTTTTTACAAATGAACTCATGGAAAGAGCAAAAAAATATTAAAATAACCAAAGAATGTTTAGAATATTTGTACAAGTGTATGGAGCAAGCCCGCGACCATTAGAAGGGCTTTGGCCAGGATTATGCATAACGCATACATCATCACCATTCCTGGCTCAGAAAGCAGCGAATCCCTGCAGCGCATAGTGCATGGCCCGTGGGGGATTCAAGGGCGGATGTTGACCCAAAGGTAGAGGGGGGGCCCTTGCAGGGTGGCAATGATGGCAATCTGGCCTGTTGCTTGGAGGCCAAGGCCAGATTTGCCACGTGCAGCTGGGCAAGGATCGTTCCTGTGGCTCTGCTGCCTTCAAAAGAAAAAGGCAGTGGTGCTGCAGCAACACATTCTCAGCTTCATGCCCGGCTCTTTCTTAGCGACACAGGAGAGCGACTTGATGATGTCAGAATGCAGGGTGTGCCTGTGGCCTTTAGAAAGTTGCCGGCAAGGAAGAAAAAGCGAAGCTTCGGGGGGGGGGGGGCAGACAGTGATGGATGGGAGTGGGGAGAGAGCACAATGATGAGAGTGAGGAGGGAGGACCATGATGGGAGTGAGGAGGGAGGACCATGATGGAAGTGAGGAGCGAGGACCATGATGGAAGTGAGGAGGGAGGACCATGATGGAAGTGAGGAGGGAGGACCATGATGGAAGTGAGGAGGGAGGACCATGATGGGAGTGAGGAGAGAGGACCATGATGGGAGTGAGGAGAGAGGATCATGATGGGAGTGAGGGGAGTGAGGAGAGAGAACCATGATGGGAGTGAGGAGAGAGGACCATGATGGGAGTGAGGAGGGAGGACTATGATGGGAGTGAGGAAAGAGGACCATGATGGGAGTGAGGAGAGATGATCATGATGGGAGTGAGCAGAGATGACCATGATGGGAGTGAGGAGAGAGGACCATGATGGGAGTGAGGAGAGAGGACCATGATGGGAGTGAGCAGAGATGGCCATGATGGGAGTGAGCAGAGATGGCCATGATGGGAGTGAGGAGAGAGGACCATGATGGGAGTGAGGAGAGAGGACCATGATGGGAGTGAAGAGGGAGGACTATGATGGGAGTGAAGAAAGAGGACCATGATGGGAGTGAGGAGAGAGGACCATGATGGGAGTGAGCAGAGATGACCATGAGGGGAGTGAGGAGAGAGGACCATGATGGGAGTGAGGAGAGAGGACCATGATGGGAGTGAGGAGAGAGGACCATGATGGGAGTGAGGAGAGAGGACCATGATGGGAGTGAGGAGAGAGGACCATGATGGGAGTGAGGAGAGAGGACCATGATGGGAGTGAGGAGAGAGGACCATGATGGGAGTGAAGAGGGAGGACTATGATGGGAGTGAGGAAAGAGGACCATGATGGGAGTGAGGAGAGAGGATCATGATGGGAGTGAGGAGAGATGACCATGATGGGAGTGAGCAGAGATGACCATGATGAGAGTGAGGAGAGAGGACCATGATGGGAGTGAGGAGAGAGGACCATGATGGGAGTGGGGAGAGAGGACCATGATTGGAGTGGGGAGAGAGGATCATGATTGGCGTGGGGAGAGAGGATCATGATTAGAGTGGGGAGAGAGGACCATGATGGGAGTGAGGAGAGAGGACCATGATGGGAGTGAGGAGAGAAGACCATGATGGGAGTGAAGAGGGAGACTATGATGGAAGTGAGGAGAGAGGACCATGATGGGAGTGAGGATCATGATGGGAGTGAGGAGGGAGACTATGATGGAAGTGAGGAGAGAGGACCATGATGGGAGTGAGGAGAGAGGATCATGATGGGAGAGAGGAGAGATGACCATGATGGGAGTGAGCAGATATGACCATGATGGGAGTGAGGAGAGAGGACCATGATGGGAGTGAGGAGAGAGGACCATGATGGGAGTGAGGAGAGAGGACCATGATGGGAGTGGGGAGAGAGGACCATGATGAGAGTGGGGAGAGAGTATCATGATTGGAGTGGGGAGAGAGGATCATGATTAGAGTGGGGAGAGAGGACCATGATGGGAGTGAGGAGAGAGGACCATGATAGGAGTGAGGAGAGAGGACCATGATGGAAGTGGGGAGAGAGGACCATGATGGAAGTGGGGAGAGAGGACCATGATGGAAGTGGGGAGAGACGACCATGATTGGAGTGGGGAGGGAGGACAATGATTGGAGTGGGGAGGGAGGACAATGATTGGAGTGGGGAGGGAGGAAAATGATGGGAGTAGGGAGAGAGAACAATGAGGGATATTAGGGAGAGAACAGTGTGGGATGTGGGGGAGAGGACAGTGAGGGATGTGGGGGAGAGGACAGTGAGGGGTGTGGGGGAGAGGACAGTGAGGGATGTGAGGGAAACCACAGTGAGGGATGTGAGGGAAACGACAGTGAGGGATATGAGGGAAACGACAGTGAGGGATGTTAGGGAGAGGACAGTGAGGGATGTGAGGGAGAGGGCAGTGAGGTATATGAGGGAGAGGACAGTGAGGGATGTGGGGGAGAGGACAGTGAGGGGTGTCGGGGAGAGGACAGTGAGTGATGTGGGGGAGAGGATAATGAGGGTTGTTGGGGAGAGGACAATGGTGGGGGTCAGGCATTGGAATGGGAGTAAGGGGGACTTATAATGGACTTATGAACGGATAAGATATAAAATTAATTGGGTGGTGAAGGAGTGTGCTAAGTCCCTGATAGCATCCGCCTCCATCCCACAATTCATCATGACACTATCAGGGACTTAAAATTTATTGGAGAGTTGGAGACAAGTGGGTAAAGGTGTATAGGACACTGTCTAGTGAATTGAAAGGTGGGAGAAGACGCCGTCAGGACAGGGACTTGTAATGAATTGGGAAGTAGAAGATGTTGAGTACCTGATAATGTATCCTCCCACCCCCAAATTTACTATGACACTATCAAGGACTTGTAATGAATGCGGGGACACAGGGCAGGGACTAAGGATATGTGCAAACGTTCAGGATTAGCGGGAGAAAATTCTACAGCATGCCCTAATGCAGTGGCGGCGAACCTGGGGCACGCAGAGCCCTCCCGGTGGGCACGAGCGCCATCTCCTCAGGACTAGAAGATGGCGGGGGAGGGTGAGCGGCGGAGCAGAGGGTCATAGGCTAACTCCTGTATCCACTGCTAAAGAGAAATTAATATTCACTGCACTGGCAGTGAAGATTCATTTCTCTTATAGTGCGCACAGTTTTAGCCGCCGTCGCCGCCTTCCAGCAGCTGCCTGCCTATCACGGGTGCCCTCTAATTAAAGTAATGAATATTCACCTGTCTCCACTCCCTTAGGCATGGACAGAGGTGAATATTCATTCCCTTAATGAGCGGGGATACATGATCGCTTGGTCGCAGGAGTTGCTGGCACAGGGACTGTAAGTAGGATTTTTTTTAATGCTTTTCTCATGGGGCCATGAATACAAGGATTGGGATGAGGAACTATGCATGCAAGGATAGGAATGAGAAACCATGCATACAATGATGGGGATAAGGAGCCATGCATACCGCGACAGGGATGAGGAGCCATGCAGACAGGGATGGGGATAAGGAACCATGCATACCAGGACAGGGATGAGGAGCCATGCACAGGGATGGGGATGAGGAGCCATGCAAACAAGGATAGGGACAGGGAACCATGCATGCAAGGATATGGATAAGGAGCCATGCAGACAATGATAGAGATGAGGAGCCATGCATACCAGGATGGGGATAAGGAGTCATGCATACAAGGATGGGGATAAGGAGCCATGCATTCAAGGATAGGGATGAAGAGTCAGCATACCAGGATAGGGATGAAGAACTCTGCATACAAGGATAGGGATGAGGAGCCATGCAGACAAGGACTGGGATAAGGAGCAATGCAGACAAGGATGGGGATAAGGAGCCATGCATTCAAGGATAGGGATGAGGAGCCAGCATACCAGGATAGGGATGAAGAACTATGCATACAAGGATAGGGATGAGGAGTCATGCAGACAACGACTGGGATAAGGAGCCATGCAGACAAGGATGTGGATAAGGAGACATGCATACATGGATTGGGATGAGGAACCATGCATACAAGGATAGGGACGAGGAATCATGCATACAAGGATTGGGATGAAGAACCATGCATGCAAGGATAAGGATAAGGAGCCATGCAGACGATAGGGATGAGGAGCCATGCATACCAGGATTCATGTAGACAAGGATGATGAAAAGGAGCCATGCAGACAAGGATGGGGATGAATAACCATGCATATCAGAATAGGGATTCGGGGACAATGCATACCGGGCTTATACTCGAGTCAATAAGTTTTCACAGTTTTTCGTGTCAAAATTAGGTGCCTCGACTTATACTCGGGTCAGCTTATACATTAGTGTATATGGTATTTTTTTTTTATGTGAGGCCATTATACAGTATGGAGCCCTATGTTGGGCCATTATACAGTATGGAGCCCTATGTTGGGCCATTATACAGTATGGAACACTATGTGGGGCCATTATACAGTATGGAGCACTATGTGGGGCCGTTTTATAGTATGGAGCATCGTGTGGGGCCATTATACTGCATGGAGCAGTATGTGGAGCTCATTACACTTTATGTAGGACTATGTGGGGACATTTACACTGTATGGAGGACTTTGTGGAGCCATTATACTTTATGGAAATCTATGTGGAGCCATTGTACTGTATGGAGGACTTTACGTGCCCGTTATACAGTATGGAGGTGATTACAGTTGAAGAATCATACTGTGGTGGGGTCACCATACTGTGTGTGTGGAGGAGTTCACTGTAGGAGTATCATTCTGTGTTTGAGAACATTTTGTTTGCATCATACTTTATTACCGTATCTGTTTTATTCATGTTTTTTGTATCCTTTGCTATTACACATTTAAATTAGGCCATTGGGCCATATGATTTTTACTACTGTTACATAACATATTATTCCACTATAATTCCAAAACGTAATCGTTTTATTTGATTAGGAAAAACTTTGTCAATTGTTGACATTTTTTTTAACAAATATCAAGGTTGACTTGCAACTTTCTTCAAGCTTTTAACTTTGGCCCACTGTGTATTTGAGTTTGATTTCCCTGCCTTAAAGGGTTTGTTCTCATCATGATAAAGGGGTACAATTGCAAAGAGGTTGTAAAAAACAAACAACTTAGCAATTTTACTTTTGATTAAAAATCATCTCCATTCTCAAGAACAGACCTTCACTTCAATTGGGGGCTAGCATCTTAAGCTTGGAGTACAACGCTTATAAGCTCTTTGATATTGCCTGTATAGGGTGCTAATGTAAGAGTTGTCTTTCTAATCTACAACCTCTATTGCAAAAAAAGGGGGGGAGACAAAAAGCGCAATAGGGTCTTATCCACGTTACCAAGGATAGAGTATATCATGAAATTTGCTCACCTGGTTAGGATGCGATAAGAGCATGTAGGTAGCGGCTGCTGCAGATCCACAGGTCCTTAGTGACCAGACAAAATGATATAATGTTGTAGGATTGCAGTGGTTTTATTCATTTATGAATAAAACCACTGCAATCCTACAACATTCTCCTGGAATTTGTCTCAGCGGCAGTGCGGAATATAACTACGAATTCCCTTTAGATATATCCTAATCTACAACCTCAGTATTCAGGGCAGTTTGCAAAAAATAAGTGGGTTTTGCATTGCAGTTTGGGAACTCAGTCTCTAAAAGGTTCGCCATCACTACCCTAATGTGTTGGCAGGAAGAACGCTACTTAAAATACATTTTTGGGCCACTTTTTTTTACATGTGCTCTTTGCGCATTTTCCCCCACACATAAATACGCTGTGTGACGAACAGCCCACCGCCGTTCGTCTACTTACGGGCGACACTAACGGGGGTCCCGCTGCCACCAAAACGCGACGGACAGCGGACCCTATGTCACCACTATGTCACAATCCCACCACTGACCCGGGTGTATCAGCGGACGGAGGGACGTGACACAATGCCGGCACACGGCTATCACAGGCACCGTTGGGGCTTATCTTAGTTATCCCACCACCGGCACCATGTGACAAAAATATCCAGCAAGCTAATCTCGCTCTACAATTTGCCGCAGGGGGAGTTTAATTTGGATGCCCCACCACTGCTATCAATCTTCCAAGTACTGCGGGGATTTATGTATATCCCACTTTCTCAGTTCCACTTTGGAACTCGCAGCTCTCCGGCGCCCCCCCTTACCCTCAGGTCAGTCAGGGAACTGCACCTAGGATAATTAGTCGCCGGACGGGCTGCCTGTTGTGAACCGGCAATTAGGCTTCTGCAGTAAGGGAATTATCAATGCTGTGGCTGAAGCCCCTTACTCAGCAATATAAGACCCTTCTAGACTGCCAGCAAGCCTCTATAGCCGTATACAACGCGCTGCCACCAGTCACGGTTACTTAATTCACAGTGTTAAATTAAGAGGGTCCGTGGCAAACCCCTTGAATTAGTAGCGATTATCTATCAAAGGCGTATAGTTCGATTCTTAGAGCATGGAGACAGATCTAAATAATTTCATTTATTTTCCGAAAGAGGACAGTGATTACAGATAAAAGTTGCTATAAAATTGAGACATAAAATATGTACAGTACAGGTATAAAATAAAAGTGGAGAAAACAAAGAGATTACACTCACAGTTCCATATTGTTCCTTAGGCAGACCATGCGGCTAAGGTGGGTGGAGGCGGAGCTGCACTTCTCCGCTCATCTGAGTTCTTGTCAGCACGGACTCTGCAGCTGTTCTGAGCTGGTTTGCCCAGGGAAGGCCTTATAGGCTTTGCTTTGTGACATCACGGAGAGATGCATTCTGGGTTGATCCCTCCTCTCTCATCCGAGTTATGTTTTGGCTACAAAACTTAGATTAGTTATAACTTTATGGGAGAAGCTGGTATGGACTCATCAGTGGTATCATGTTTCCCAGCGTAATGAGCCTATCAAGAAAACATCAAACATCTATGCGATATGACCATCCATTTGGGCGCAAATCCTATCTCATGTTCTGGACAGGGTAGAACTTCGAAACATACGCGGTCTCGAAGCTGGGACCGCTCAGGTTACAAAAATATGATTTTCATATCTCTACTTGGTACGGTTTTCGCAGGGCAGGCTCTTAAAGTTTTATTTCAAACAAAGACCTTTTTCCCGCATTTTTCTTTCAGCTGAGAGAAGCCAAATGGTGTGAGGAAGATGGTCTAGCTAATTAACATTCCTGCTCTTCCAGAGGAAGTGGCAGGGTTGGTAAAACCTGGGGGGAAGGAATTCCTACTACTGACAGTTTACAATGTCCTAGGATGGAGGATTTGTTAGCACATTGCAACAGAAAACATATCTTGCAGATATGTACATCACACCTCCCCCCTTAAGAGGGCGCTAAGGAGGCATTACCTCTCGGTAATCGGCCATGCGCACCTCAGCGGGTTCGCCCCGGCGGGACAACCCATCGGCATTGCCGTTTTCACTGCCCTTCCTGTGTTTTACAGTGAAGTCATACTGCTGAAGGGCAAGGCTCCAGCGGAGCAATCTTCCATTGGTTCCCGACACTGTGTGCAACCAGCTCAGAGGGTTGTGGTCAGTTACCACCGTGAAGGCGCGCCCGTACAGGTAGGGCTGCAAACGTTGCAGTGCCCACACCATGGCCAGACACTCCTTCTCGATGGTCGAGTATGCCACTTCCCTCGGCAAAAGTTTCCGGCTTAGGTACAGCACGGGGTGTTCTTGGTCTCCCGAGTCGACCTGGCTAAGCACAGCACCGAGGCCAAACTCGCTGGCGTCGGTCTGTACCAGAAACGGGCGACTGCTGTCGACTGCTCTCAACACTGGAGAGTTGCACAGGGCTGCTTTCAAAGCTTGGAAAGCCGCCTCACAGTCATCTGTCCAGTTGACTGTTTGGGGTAGCCTCTGCTTGGTGAGGTCAGTCAAGGGTTTGGCAAGGGCGCTATAGTCCTGTACGAACCGCCTATAGTACCCTGCAGTGCCCAAGAAGGACTTCACCTGTTTCTTGGTCCTGGGGGTGGGCCAGGACACGATTGCGTCCACTTTTCCTGGCTCCAGACTCATGGAACCCCCGCCTACCCGGTGCCCCAGGTAGTGGACCTTGTGCATGCCTATCTGGCACTTCCCCGGCTTGATGGTCAGGCCTGCCTGGTGAAGACGCTTGAGCACCTCCTGGAGGTGCTGAAGGTGTTCCTCCCAGGTGGAACTGAAGATGGCAATATCGTCTAAGTACGCCACGGCGTACTCCTCCAGTCCCCGAAGCAGGTGGTTGACCATCCGCTGGAAAGTGGCAGGGGCATTCTTCATGCCGAAGGGCATGACCGTGGACTCGTACAGTCCAAAGGGGGTGATAAAGGCGGATTTCTCCTGCGCCTCAGGGCTCAGGGGAATCTGCCAGTATCCCCGACTCAAATCCATGATGGATATGTAGTTGGCGTTTGTCAACCGCTCGAGCAGATCCTCGATGCGCGGCATTGGGTGGGCATCAGGGGTTGTGATGGCGTTGAGCCCCCTGTAGTCCACGCAGAACCGGGTGGTTCGATCCTTTTTAGGCACGAGGACTACAGGTGAAGCCCACGCACCTTTTGACCGTCGAATCACTCCCAGCCTTAACATCTCATCGACCTCTTGGCGCATGACTTGTTGCACCGTTTCAGAGATCCGATAAGGTGTTCGCCGTAATGGGGCATGATTCCCGGTGTCCACCTCATGAACCGCTAACTCCGTCCTCCCAGGACGGTTGGTGAACACAGGCCGGAAGAGTTCCAGGGTGGCCATCAACTGCAACCGCTGGGACACGGTGAGTGAACCACTTATCTCCATGTCCTCAATGGACCCATTGGCCTTGGCCTGGGCCAGCATGTCCAGGAGGGAATCTTCCTCCCCATCCTCTGGCAGATTGCAGACCGGTAGGACGCAAGCTTCACGTTCGTAGTGCGCCTTCAGCATGTTGACGTGAAAGGCCTTGCACCTACCCCGAGCATGGTCAAGCGTGACCATGTAGGTGACCGGGTTGAGCTGTTGGTGGACGACGTACGGGCCTTCCCAGGCTGCCTGAAGCTTATCCGTTGGTACCGGGACCAACACCCACACCTTTTGACCCACCTGGTAGGTCCGCTCCCGGGCGTTCTGGTCGTACCAGCGCTTCTGGTCAGCCTGAGCCTGCGTCAGGTTGTCATGCACCAACTGCGTCAAGGTCTGCATCTTGTCACGGAAGCGCATGACATAATCCACGATGGACACTTCTGTGGGGTTTGGCTCATCGTCCCAGGATTCTCTTATCAACCCAAGGGGTCCCCGGACTCGCCTGCCATACAGGAGCTCGAAGGGGGAGAACCCGGTCGAGGCCTGCGGAACTTCTCTGTAAGCGAACAGCAGGTGTGGGAGGTACCGCTCCCAGTCGCGCCCTTGGGTCTCAACCAGTATGCGGAGCATCTGTTTGAGGGTACCGTTGAAACGTTCACACAAACCGTTAGTCTGTGGGTGATACGGACTCGATACCAGCTGCGTCACCTGCATTTTCTCACAGAGAGCCTCCATTAGGCGAGACATGAATTGGGGCCCTTGATCGGTAAGCATCTCCCTGGGAAATCCTACTCTTGAAAAGATGGTCACCAGTGCGTCAGCCACCTTATCTGCCCTGGTTGAAGACAGAGCTACTGCCTCTGGGTACCGGGTAGCGTAGTCTACCACAGTGAGAATGTATCGCTTTCCGGAGCTGCTGGGGACGGACAGCGGTCCTACAATGTCCACCGCGATTCTCTGGAAAGGCTCCTCTATCACCGGCAAAGGAATAAGGGGAGCCTTAAGAGCAGGCCCCGCCTTACCCACTTTTTGACAGGTGGCACAGGAGCGGCAGTAGTGTGTTACATCTGTCCCCATCTTGGGCCAATAGAAGTGTTGAGACAGCCGTGCCTTTGTTTTGCTGATCCCCAAGTGTCCAGCGAGTGGAATCTCATGGGCAATCCGCAACAACTCAGTTCTGAACTGATAGGGGACGACCAGCTGTCTTTCCCTCAACCACTCCTTTTTAGGATCTCTGGGTACTGTCTCCCGGTACAACCTTCCTCGTTCCCAGAACACCCTCTCCTTATCAGACTTGGAGGTGGGCGTCTCGGCGAGACCTCTCAATTTCTCCAGGCTGGCATCTGAGTGCAGAGCAGCCTGGAACTCCATGCTGGAGGCTGCCAGAAGTGACGTCAGGGTCCCCTCTTTACTGGGACCCTCTGGAACCGGCTCTGGGTTCACCTCTGGTTCAGTCTCTCCTGTAGCAGCAGAGGGTCCAGAAGACAGTGCGTTACCTGCGATCTGGGCACTCTGACTGCGTGTGACAGCTGCTATGTATGCTGTCTCCCTGGGGATTTCTTCAGACCCACCAGCTGGTGCTGCCCTGGGCTCTACCTCCCCATCCACCCCCAACACTTCAGGAGCAGTGCTACTTATGGGCCAGTTACCTTCCTCGGTGGCACTGGTCAGCTGCATGGCATTACCTTCCTCATGGTCCCCATGCACCTCCCCATTTCCTTGAGCACCGTTGCTTACTCCTGCCAGGGGTTCCTCAGCCGTCTCACTCCGCAGAGTGACGGGGCTGAGCACTTCGGTACCTGTGGACACATCTACCGCTTCAAAGAAAGGGTTAACGGGTTCAGTCGGCACAGATACATCAACATCATCATTCCTAGGAAAAGAATGGTTATCAGTTTGCTTTGGTACATTCACATCAGCATCAGCATCATACCTTGGGAAAGAATGGTTGTTAATGACATCATTACTCATCAAGGCATTAGCAGGTAACACATTCAGTTTCCCATCATCAACATCATCATCAGGGTTAACGTTACCCTTATTATCAGTTTGGGGAAGGGTGTCAGGGACATAGTATGCAACCATCCGCCCCAAGTCAGTCCCCAATAAAACATCAGTGGGCAGGTTTTCAGACACTCCCACCTCCCTCAACCCGCTCCCGGCACCCCAATCAAGAAAAACTCGTGCCACTGGCAAGGGACAACGGGTGCCTCCAATCCCGGTGACAGTCAGGGTTTTCCCCTCAACAAACTCTTCAGGGGCCGCCAGTCCAGGACGGATGAGGGTTCGTTCAGCCCCGGTGTCCTTGAGGCCTGTAGCAAGACGGGCCCCCACCTGAACAGGTTGAACGTTGTCGTCAGCCCTCCCAACCACACCTCCCACCAAAAGAACAGAGGCGTTGGGCCCGGGGGCCTTGGCTGGGGGGTTCTTCGGCCTGTTCGGACAGGCGTAAAAGAAGTGACCAGGCCGCTGGCAGTGGTGACACATGCGACTGTCAGTAGCTGGCCTGTTGTTGGCAACAGGGACAGGGCCTCCGGAGGGACGGCCAGCTGGGGCATTGGGGTTGGTTGCAGGCTTACCCCCTTTCCAGCTGGTGGCGACTGGCCTCCGCGTCTCAGGCTTCCGGTTGGCCTCGTGGTTGTCGGCGATCTGCGCCGCTTTGTCCGCGTTCGTTGGTTCGCGGTCCAGGATGAACTGTCGGACCTCAGCTGGGCAGAGATGCAGGAACTGGTCTTTGATCATCAGGTCCCGTAGCTGCTCAAAGGTTTCAACGGACAGTCCATGGATCCACTGGTCAAAGTGGGTCCTGAGTCCTTGCACCACATCACTGTAGCTATCGTGTGGGCCACGTTGGAGGTGTCGGAACTTCTTTCGGTATACCTCAGGTGTCAGCCGGTATTTGGCGATCAGCGCCTGCTTTATGGCATCATAGTCGTCATCGGCTTCTGGCGGAAGAGAAGCAAATGCCTCCAGGGCTTTGCCTTTTAGCCCTGGGGTCAAGTACCTTGCCCATTGGTCTCTAGGCAGCTGGTACTGTCTGCAGGCTTTCTCAAAGGCTCGCAGAAATGTGTCCAAGTCCCCATCCTTTTCCATCACGGGAAAATGCTCTGGCCGGGGTTTAGGAGTCTGGACGCTGCTGGGCTCACTGCTTCGGGCTGTGGGGGCATTCCCACCCCGCTGGAGTACCTCCAGTTCATGGGCCCTCTGCGCCTCCCTCTCGGCTCGCTGCTCTGCTCTCTCAGCCTCCGCTCGGCGCTCAGCTCTCTCAGCCTGGGCTTGACGCTCGGCTTGGGCCTCCTGACGATATTGCTGGATCAGCCTCACCCGCCCATCACTGTCTTCGGCGGGGAGTGCGTCCAAGGCCATTTGCAGATAGGGGTCCACCCCGTCCTGGTTGAATGTGGGGCCAGCGCTCAGGAGTGGAGCCTCTGCTGCAGCCCCATTGCCACTTGGGCCAACTTCTGCGCTCGCTGGATTCTGGTCGTTGTCCAGCTGCACTAGAGCCGCGATCATTTGAGCTCTGTTTTTGTTCGTGGCGTCAAGGCCTTGGTACGTGCATAACCCAGCAAGAACTTCCTTTGTCTGCCGGTTGTACCAAGGTTCTCCTTTTGCCGCCATGGTTGCCAAATAAAAGATAGAAAAAGAAAAACGAAGAAATGGGAGGGAATACTTGTACGTACACACAAATGTCTCAGAACTAGTAACCACTGAGTCTGTTCTCCAAAACCTATGATGCAGGATTCCCGCAGGAACCGTGCAGGTTTTTAGTGAGAGGAATGATTGCTCAAACCAAATCACTAATGCTCTAGGATTATCCCACCGCTCTGCCACCAATATGTGACGAACAGCCCACCGCCGTTCGTCTACTTACGGGCGACACTAACGGGGGTCCCGCTGCCACCAAAACGCGACGGACAGCGGACCCTATGTCACCACTATGTCACAATCCCACCACTGACCCGGGTGTATCAGCGGACGGAGGGACGTGACACAATGCCGGCACACGGCTATCACAGGCACCGTTGGGGCTTATCTTAGTTATCCCACCACCGGCACCATGTGACAAAAATATCCAGCAAGCTAATCTCGCTCTACAATTTGCCGCAGGGGGAGTTTAATTTGGATGCCCCACCACTGCTATCAATCTTCCAAGTACTGCGGGGATTTATGTATATCCCACTTTCTCAGTTCCACTTTGGAACTCGCAGCTCTCCGGCGCCCCCCCTTACCCTCAGGTCAGTCAGGGAACTGCACCTAGGATAATTAGTCGCCGGACGGGCTGCCTGTTGTGAACCGGCAATTAGGCTTCTGCAGTAAGGGAATTATCAATGCTGTGGCTGAAGCCCCTTACTCAGCAATATAAGACCCTTCTAGACTGCCAGCAAGCCTCTATAGCCGTATACAACGCGCTGCCACCAGTCACGGTTACTTAATTCACAGTGTTAAATTAAGAGGGTCCGTGGCAAACCCCTTGAATTAGTAGCGATTATCTATCAAAGGCGTATAGTTCGATTCTTAGAGCATGGAGACAGATCTAAATAATTTCATTTATTTTCCGAAAGAGGACAGTGATTACAGATAAAAGTTGCTATAAAATTGAGACATAAAATATGTACAGTACAGGTATAAAATAAAAGTGGAGAAAACAAAGAGATTACACTCACAGTTCCATATTGTTCCTTAGGCAGACCATGCGGCTAAGGTGGGTGGAGGCGGAGCTGCACTTCTCCGCTCATCTGAGTTCTTGTCAGCACGGACTCTGCAGCTGTTCTGAGCTGGTTTGCCCAGGGAAGGCCTTATAGGCTTTGCTTTGTGACATCACGGAGAGATGCATTCTGGGTTGATCCCTCCTCTCTCATCCGAGTTATGTTTTGGCTACAAAACTTAGATTAGTTATAACTTTATGGGAGAAGCTGGTATGGACTCATCAGTGGTATCATGTTTCCCAGCGTAATGAGCCTATCAAGAAAACATCAAACATCTATGCGATATGACCATCCATTTGGGCGCAAATCCTATCTCATGTTCTGGACAGGGTAGAACTTCGAAACATACGCGGTCTCGAAGCTGGGACCGCTCAGGTTACAAAAATATGATTTTCATATCTCTACTTGGTACGGTTTTCGCAGGGCAGGCTCTTAAAGTTTTATTTCAAACAAAGACCTTTTTCCCGCATTTTTCTTTCAGCTGAGAGAAGCCAAATGGTGTGAGGAAGATGGTCTAGCTAATTAACATTCCTGCTCTTCCAGAGGAAGTGGCAGGGTTGGTAAAACCTGGGGGGAAGGAATTCCTACTACTGACAGTTTACAATGTCCTAGGATGGAGGATTTGTTAGCACATTGCAACAGAAAACATATCTTGCAGATATGTACATCACACGCTGCATGAATTGATATGCTGCATATTTTATTATGCTGCAAATATGCATGGAAAAAATAAGCAACGCGTGCATGAGACTTCAGAGATCTTATTCACTTTGCTTATAGTGTAAAACCTTACATATTTTCAGCAACAAAAACGTAGCATGTGCACATAGCCTTAAAGTTAATTAGATTTTTACATTTTGATTGGTGTGTGGCAAATAGCATATTAATGTTTTAATGATGGGGTACATATCTATATTCAGGGGAGTAGTGTGGTGGAGACACATGTATGTATACAACATATATGACCTTGATATTTTTAGGGCTACAGTGATCAGTGTGACAAGGCAAGTTGTGGCTGGGATATGTCTGACCAGATGGAGAAGAAAATTGCTCTAATCAGTCGAGACGTCAGCGGTCACTGGAAGTAATTATTCTGTATAGTATGCAAAAAAACAGAGGCATGGCATAATTATTTTTTTTTGTGTGTGCACTGTAGTGCAGAGGGGTTGGTGCAGTGTGACAGATAGGCAGGGACCACAGGAAAGTTCAAAGCAAATGTATTTTTAATGTCCAAAAACTCACAAAAGAAACAGCACACGAAAATCCTCCGGGCGTCAAAACGGTCCTACATCCGAGATCGGTTGCCGTGGACGACTGCAACATCGCGTCACGCTGAGGGGTGCCAGGCCTTTTGGCTCTGGTTAAGTTTTACAGAGCCACCTGCTCTGCAAGTTTGCAAAACCAGACTGACACACCCAAACCCTTTACTTCAGTTTTTTTTAACTGGAATCTGTGGTCATGGGCCCCTTGTAAGATCCAGCCTGGAGGGAGCGAACTTCCCCACTACCATCCTGTAGTTCGGCAGACCCACACACCAGCGTTCAGCTTTAGGAGCTTACAGAGGGGAGGATGCGATGCCACGTCAATAATGAAGGAGCTGACGATTCCAACGCTGACGATGCAATGTAGGAATGAGGCGGAGGGATTTCCGGGAGGCGGAGAGCCGCAGATAACCACTGCGCATGCCCGAGAATCCCAGCCCCGCAGTGTGAATAAATCATAAACGACTGCGCGATATGAAAGGCCGGGATGTTATCTGACAGCACGGGCACGTCGGGCAGCGCTAACTGCGTATGCCCACTAAACTACAGTACAGCACAGGCGCCAGCATTTCAAAAGAAAACGCAGGAGGCGGCGCCAAATACGAAATGAGTGATGGATGCGAGGCATCTGTCAGAGGAGGAAAAACCTGCCCCCCTGTCGAATTTCAAGTAGTTTTGAACAATTATATAAACGATTATTTCAGCGGTGGAACGGAAGCTAAGTAACAGAGACACCTTGACAGAATGCAGCATTAGTGCTGCACAAGGTGGCTCTTTTACTTAAAAACGCCTGCGGGGGGGGGGGTCACAGATTCCCTTTAAAGGACACGTGTCACCTGTTTTGGCTGCTATAAGTTGTGGCCACTGCCTTTCAGGGCTTATCTACAGCATTCTATAATGCTGTAAATAAGCCCACGTTCCGACCTGAAAGATAAGAAAAGTAAGTTTTATTATACTCACTCCGTGTGACTCCAGACCTATGAATCCCCCCAGCACATGTACTGTACGCTGCGGGGATTCACCGATTTCCGACCCTGGACCCTAGGGTATGTATGAGTTACATACTCTCGGCCTTTGGGCCTGGCCTCGCTCCATACACTTGGATTGAACCGAGTCCCTGCCCCAATCAGTAACGCGGCTGGCCAATGAGCAAGTCTGACAATAGGGCGTTGCCTCACTCTACACAAGTGTATGGAGAGCGAGGCCGCACCCACTGGCCGGGAGTGTGTATAACTCATACATACAGTCATGGCCAAAAGTATTGACACCCCTGCAATTCTGTCAGATAATACTCAGTTTCTTCCTGAAAATGATTGCAAACACAAATTCTTTGGTATTATTATCTTCATTTAATTTGTCTTAAATGAAAAAACGCAAAAATAATTGTCCTAAAGCCAAATTGGATATAATTCCACACCAAACATAACAAAGAGGGTGGACAAAAGTATTGGCACTGTTTGAAAAATCATGTGATGCTTCTCTAATTTATGCAATTAACAGCACCTGTAACTTACCTGTGGCACCTAACAGGTGTTGGCAATAACTAAATCACACTTGCAGCCAGTTAACATGGATTAAAGTTGACTCAACCTCTGTCCTGTGTCCTTGTGTGTACCACATTGAGCATGGAGAAAAGAAAGAAGACCAAAGAACTGTCTGAGAACTTGAGAAACCAAATTGTGAGGAAGCATAAGCAATTTCAAGGCTACAAGTCCATTTCCAAAGACCTGAATGTTCCTGTGTCTACCGTGCACAGTGTCATCAATAAGTTTAAAGCCCATGGCACTGTGGCTAACCTCCCTAGATGTGGCCGGAAAAGAAAAATTGACAAGAGATTTCAACGCAAGATTGTGCGGATGTTGGATAAAGAACCTCCACTAACATCCAAACAAGTTCAAGCTGCCCTGCAGTCTGAGGGTACAACGGTGTCAACCCGTACAATCCGTCGGCGTCTGAATGAAAAGGGACTGTATGGTAGGAGACCCAGGAAGACTCCACTTCTTACCCCGAGACATAAAAAAGCCAGGCTGGAGTTTGCCAAAACTTACCTGAAAAAGCCTAAAACATTTTGGAAGAATGTTCTCTGGTCAGATGAGACAAAAGTAGAGCTTTTAGGGCAAAAGCATCAACATAGAGTTTACAGGAGAAAAAAGAGGCATTCAAAGAAAAGTACACGGTCCCTACAGTCAAACATGGCGGAGGTTCCCTGATGTTTTGGGGTTGCTTTGCTGCCTCTGGCACTGGACTGCTTGACCGTGTGCATGGCATTATGAAGTCTGAAGACTACCAACAAATTTTGCAGCATAATGTAGGGCCCAGTGTGAGAAAGCTGGGTCTTCCTCAGAGGTCATGGGTCTTCCAGCAGGACAATGACCCAAAACACACTTCAAAAAGCACTAGAAAATGGTTTGAGAGAAAGCACTGGAGACATCTAAGGTGGCCAGCAATGAGTCCAGACCTGAATCCCATAGAACACCTGTGGAGAGATCTAAAAATGGCAGTTTGGAGAAGGCACCCTTCAAATATCAGGGACCTGGAGTAGTTTGCCAAAGAATAATGGTCTAAAATTCCAGCAGAGCATTGTAAGAAACTCATTGATGGTTACCGGAAGCGGTTGGTCGCAGTTATTTTGGCTAAAGGTTGTGCAACCAAGTATTAGGCTGAGGGTGCCAATACTTTTGTCCGGCCCATTTTTGGAGTTTTGTGTGAAATGATCAATGTTTTGCTTTTTGCTTCATTCTCTTTTGTGTTTTTTCATTTAAGACAAATTAAATGAAGATAATAATACCAAAGAATTTGTGTTTGCAATCATTTTCAGGAAGAAACTGAATATTATCTGACAGAATTGCAGGGGTGTCAATACTTTTGGCCATGACTGTATACACTGGTCCCTGGTTGGAAACTGGCAAATCCCTGCAGCGCACAGTGCGTGTGCTGGGGGGATTCACGAGTCTTCAGTCACACAGACTTGGAGATGCTGTTCACCAGAGGAAACCATCTAATATGAAGGAGCTGGAGCAGTTTTGCCTTGAGGAATGGTCAAAAATCTCAGTGGCAAGATGTGGAAAGCTCATAGACTTATCCAAAGCTGTAATTGCAGCAAAAGGAGGCTCTACAATGTACTGACTTTAGGGGGGTGAATAGGTATGCAAATAGAGGTTTTCAGTTATTTTGTCCTATTTGTTGTTAGCTTCACAATAAAAAGAAAGCGAAATGTCTACACACACACCGTATTTCTTGCTTGTGGATCAAACGTGTGTCGAGTTACAGTATTTAGCGGGCACAACAAATTGACATTATATAAGCAAAACACTGACTACTTTACATTGTATCAAAGTGTCAAATCTTCATTGTTGTGCCATGAAAAAAGAGATATAATTAACCATTTACAAAAATGTGAGGGGTCTATTCACTTTTGTAATATCCTGTATATATCTGTAGCTTTGTGGCTATAAAAGGGGGGAGCCCAGACACATTTCTTGCACAGGGGCCCCAAGCTGTCAGTGTCCACCTCTGGGGGGATTCGTAAGTCTACAGTCACACACGAGTGACTTCAGACCTTTCATTTTTCATTTTAGACCGGAAAACCCCTTTAACCCCTTTCCGACATGTGCCGTTATTATATGCACATGTCGGATTCCCCCACACCTTTCCAGGCAAATGACAGGTGATCTATACAGCTGACAGGTGCCCGCAAAACCTGCTCTGACAGCGGCATTTAACTCACGCTTACAAGAAGCGTGTCACTGGCTCCGCCCATCGGTTACCCTGTTACATGATCGTGGGTGACCGATGGGTCGGCATAACAACCAGAGGTCGGCAGCAGACCTTTGTGGTTGTCATTGCCAGATTGCTATGAGCGCTGCCCCATGGTCGGTGCTCATAGCAGGTGAGAACTTCTACACACAGGCGATCTGATCATCATCTGTGTGTAGCAGAGGAGATCAAAGTACTGTAGCTTCTAGTCTCCCATGGAGACTGTTGAAGCATGCAAAAAATAAAACAGATGTTTTTAAAAATACAAAAAAAATGAACAAAATATAAAAAGTTCAAATCACCCCCCTTTCGCCCCATCTAATATATAAAGCTCAAGTGTGTGTATGTATGTATGTATGTATGTATGTATGCATGTATGTCCGGGATTGGCATCCGCACCGTCGCAGCTACAGCCACAAAATTTGGCACAGACACACGTCTGGACCCCGAGAGTGTCCTAAGCTATGTTGTGAAGCGAAATTTTAACCCCGTGTGACGGGAGTATTCTCCAGAGCAAGGAGGGACAACAGTCCTGGGAACGATCCAACAGATTTATTGACCAAAAAACAGGAACAACATGAAGGTAATTTGCAGAGTCCCAAAATAAGTCCACAGGAAACTGATTCGGGGGCACCTCCCGACAATCCTTGTGCCAGATCACAAAACCATAGTCCTTTAAGAGTCCCAGAAATCCACCACGATCACACAGAGGCCGAAGCTTCCTCAGACAGCCTCGTCCTTCTCTTTTAGCATCCAACTCACATCTGATCTTAAAACAAGAAAGTATTGTCAGGGCTCCTGGGATCAGCCCATCTGAAGGGGGGTAGGGGTCACACCTATTATTCAATGGTTTGGTCCATCAGAAGATTCTAGAAATGTAAGGGCTCCACTTAGTCTACAGGATGTGTATTGTAGGTTATCTTCTGCTTAGGAAAACAATAGCCAAAGTTCCACTAGCTGTTGACACAAGCCTAAATTAGATTATGGTCCAGGTACATCACAAGACATTGCAAAGTATTGGGGGAAGGAGACATGGTTAATTTACAGCAAATGAACCAGAGAAAAGTTAAATGACATATTATACAAAATACAGGACAGGGCAAAACTACAAATCATGACAATCCCTTCCCCTCCCAATTTGTGTACGTACTAGGGACCTCTACAGGTCACTGGTTAAGTACACACAGGCATGGCTGACAGGACTCAGGGCTCCTCTTGCCTGGACAGTCCATCTGCATTTTGGTGTTGGCTGCCTCTTCTATACTGTATGGTAAAGTTATAGGGCTGCAGTGCCAGGCTCCATCGTAGTAAGCGTCCATTGTCCCCAGAGACTCTGTTCAGCCAGGTGAGGGGATTGTGATCAGTAACCACAGTGAATTCTCGTCCATACAGATACGGCCTTAGTTTCCTAAGGGCCCACACTACAGCCAGACATTCTTTTTCAACAGTTGCATAGGCCACTTCTCGGTCCAGCAGTTTCCGGCTGAGGTAGGCGATGGGGTGTTCGTCCCCAGCTGCATTCACCTGGCTGAGGACAGCTCCCAGTCCATAAGCAGAGGCGTCCGTCTGCACAATGAATCTCCTCTTGTAGTCTGGAGCAGCCAGAACAGGGTCACAGACCAGAGCGTCCTTCAGCTGGTTAAAAGCCTCATCACAGGCTGGAGTCCAGATCACCAGCCGGGGCATCGTTTTCTTGGTCAGGTCGGTAAGAGGCTTGGCCACAGTGCTGAAATGAGAAACAAATTTTCGGTAATAACTGGCAGTGCCCAAAAAAGCCATAACTTGTTTCTTAGTTTGGGGTACAGGCCAGTCTCTAATAGCCTGGATTTTGGCAGGTTCGGGACGGAGCTTCCCTCCTCCTACTCTATGCCCTAGGTACTGGACTTCACCCATCCCCAATTGGCATTTATCTGGTCGAATGGTTAGGCCTGCTGCAAGAAGCAGGTCAAGAATAACGGCTACTTGGTTCAGATGTTCCTCCCACGTCTGGCTGAAGATGGCGATATCATCCAAGTAGGCACAAGCAAAGTCACCACATCCCCGGAGGATCTGGTCCACCATTCTCTGGAAGGTGGCTGGGGCATTCTTCATTCCAAAGGGCATATTTAGGAATTCATACAGACCAAAGGGGATTATAAAAGCGGACCGTTCTCTCCCCTCCTCCGTCAGAGGGATTTGCCAGTATCCCTTACTGAGATCAAAGATAGTGACATATCGGGATCCAGCCAGTCGGTCTAGAAGTTCGTCAATACGAGGCATTGGGTAAGGATCACTGACGGTATGGTCGTTTAGTCGTCGATAGTCCACACAAAATCGAGTACTCCCATCCTTCTTGGGTACTAACACCACAGGAGAGGCCCAAGGGCTATGGGAGGCCTGGATTACCCCAAGCTGTAACATCTCCTCCAGTTCGTGCTGCATGGTGTTTCGAACTGATTCAGGTACCCGGTAAGGAGCCTGTTGTATGGGACGGATGCCCTGAGTGTCCACATGATGTTGGGTGACAGTGGTTCGACCTGGTTGGGATGAGAAAGCAGCACGTCTCTGTTGAAGCACTCCCAGCATCTGGTTTTTCTGTAAGGAATCCAGGTGATCTCCCAGAGGAACCTGTTCCACAGTGGATGGGGCTCTCGCTGCTTCCACGAGATCAGGTAGGGAGTCCTCATCCTCTTGACCGTCCTCTGAAGCTAGCCGACAGCTTGCTATCATTGGAAGGGTCCGGTCATGGTACTCCTTAATCATATTCACATGGACAGTCTTTTGTCTTAGCCCCTGATCATCTAAAGCAAGAAGGTAATTGGTGTCATTCAGTTTTCTGAGAACCCGGAAGGGACCCTCCCATGTTGTCTGCAGTTTATTCT
The DNA here is from genome assembly GCF_039654945.1 of Dendrobates tinctorius. Classification (NCBI taxonomy): domain Eukaryota; kingdom Metazoa; phylum Chordata; class Amphibia; order Anura; family Dendrobatidae; genus Dendrobates; species Dendrobates tinctorius. The sequence goes on from NW_027361754.1 coordinate 7,418,185, forward strand.
GCCGATGGGGAACAATCATTAAGACCTGTTGTCCTTCTACAAACTCCCGGTAGCGTGCTTTACGGTCATACCATGTCTTTTGTCTGGTTTGAGCCATCCGCACATGACTCTGGGCAAAACTAGCAAGTTGGGCCAGGGTTTCTCGCAGCTTTAGGACATAAGGGACAACAGGGGCCCCTGTATCTTCAACTTGCCCCTCCCAGTATTCCTTGAGCAGGGTTAAGGGTCCTCGGACCTTTCTTCCATAGAGTAGTTCAAAGGGGGAGAACCCAGTGGACTCCTGGGGAACTTCCCGATAGGCAAACAAGAGATGGGGTAGGTACTTCTCCCAGTTTGAATCTCTGTCAGTGAAGGCCCTCAGCATATTCTTCAGAGTGCCATTAAATCGTTCACAAAGTCCATTTGTTTGGGGATGATACGGGGTCGTGCGGATCGCTCGTACTCCACAGGTGCGCCACAGACACTGGACCAGCTCTGACATGAACTGGGAGCCTTGGTCCGACAAGATCTCACTGGGAAATCCTACTCTGGTGAAAATGGTAACCAGGGCCTCAGCCACCTTGGCTGCAGAAATACTTGACAAGGCCACCGCTTCTGGATATCGGGTGGCATAGTCCACAACAGTGAGAATGTACTGCTTTCCAGATTTACTTGGTTTAGCCAGGGGTCCAATGATATCAACAGCTACTCTTTGAAAGGGTTCTTCTATTATAGGGAGCGGTTGCCGGGGTGCCTTTGGGTGATCTCCGGGTCGCCCTCTACGCTGACATATGTCGCAAGTTCGGCAGAAATGCGCCACTGCTTGGGAAAACCCAGGCCAATAGAAAGATTGAGTCAATCGCCTCTCGGTGCGGGTTTTGCCTTGATGGCCAGCAGTAGGAATATCATGAGCAAGGTGTAATAGGGAAATTCTGTATTTCTGAGGAACAATCAGCTGTTTGCTATAAGTCCAGGGCTTATCTAGGGAGTCAGCATTGGTAACCCGATACAGAAGTCCATTTTCTCTGATAATTCTTTCTCCATTCTCCCCTAGCTGCCCTATTTCAGCTCGAGCTCTAAAACTAGCTAGGGTGGGGTCAGTCTCCACTTCTTGTCTAAACTGAACTTTATCCCAGGTAACATTCATATTATCCCCACAAGAAGAATCACTCACCGGCTGTGACGGCGGTTCTGGTGGCCTCATTTCCATGGATGGGTTGTACACGTCCACATTTGCTGCTCTCTTGGCTTGACTTCGGGTTACCGCACCGACAAAGTGGCAATGAAGATTCCCCACATCATTTCCTAGAAGAACGTCTGCAGGGAGGCCGCTCATCACACCGACCATGCATTGTTTGGCCCCAAAGCCATAATCCAGGGTCACACTCGCTCTTGGAATATATCTCTGGGTACCTCCAGCCAATTCAATGGCAATTCCTGGTCCCTTTTGAATTGCTTCTGGTTGAATTACTCGGGGATCGGCTATGGTGAGAAAAGCCCCAGTGTCACGGAAGCCAACAACTTTTTGACCATCCAGCACGACCTCCTGTAGATGTTTGTGCTGAAGATCAGAAGAACAGGTGGCTGGGGCTCGCACCCCATAGACTCCTGGTAGGGAAGCCAGGATATCAGAGTCACTTGGCAAGTCATCAGGCACTGAATCCACCTCTTCTCCAGGTGAGGGGGTCTGTAGATAATGAACAGGCAAAGGCGGTCTGTAGGTGTTCTGCCTCCGTACACCTGGACATTGGAATTGCATATGCCCGGGCTGCCCACATCCATAGCATCTGCGCTCTGGGATTCTTCCTCCACGTCGTAGTCCCAAAGGTGGAGCAGGAGTAATGCGAGGCACAGTCACACGAAGGTCACCATGAGTTGATGGTCTGGTGGGATGGTGAATATTGGAGGCAGAAGGACCAGGGGCCGCCAGCGTTGGGGGGCTGGTAGTGTTTTTCTCCCTGAGTAGTAATTTTTTCCACTGAGGCTTGATGGTGAGAGCCTCATCAGCTAGAGCTGCAGCTTCCTCCGCTGTTGCTGGTCTCCTTTCACGCACCCATTCCCGGATCTCAGCGGGGCACTTAAAATAAAACTGCTCTTTTAGGATGACCTGCAGGAACGTTTCCCAGGTTATGGCCTCCTCTGCCTCCAGCCAGCGATGACATATATGTTTGAGTTTGTGAGCATACATCTTGAAGGACACTTCCTCATCACAGGCTAAAGTACGGAACTGAGTCCTGTAAGTGTCTGGGGTCACAGCATAATGTTCTAGAATAGTCTGTTTAATCTCCGCATACTCACAGTTCAACCGAGGGTCCATAGCTCTATAGGCTGCGGCAGCTCCACCCTCTAAGAGCCCCACAAGATGTCGGACGCGCTCCCTTTCCGGGACTTCCATTAATCGACACTGATGCTCAAAGTCCAGGAAGAAGCCCTCAATGTCACCGGAAGCCTCATTAAACGGCTTGAAGTCTTTGCGGGACACTCTGGGGAGTTCCCTCATGGGGGATGCTGTGGGTACAGTCTGTCTGGAGCTTGTCGCTGCCTCCAAAGTGATCTCCCTCTCCAGCATTGCCCTCTCCTCCATCCTGCGCTGCCTCTCCTTGGCTGTGCGCATGACCTCCCTCTTATCTTCTATGGTAGCCTCTTCTCCCAGCAAGGCCATCTCCTCCTCGTACCACACAACCCACTGACTTTTTTGGGTATTTACCTCCGACTGCCGCCTTTCCTCTCTTTGCTGTGAGGATCCTTCCTCAGCATCATCTTGCAGGCGAACTGCTTCCAAAGCCTCAATCAGCTGCTCCTTGGAGAGTCCCTTGTAGCTGACTCCCAGTTCACGGGCCTTTGTTTGTAGGTTCACCGCAGTCCAGTTCTTGTACTCTGCGGTGCTGGTTCCAGATGTTGATGGGCCGTTGTCCTCCATTCCTTCTGCTCTGATCCCAGCGCTGCCAACCAGTTTGTGACGGGAGTATTCTCCAGAGCAAGGAGGGACAACAGTCCTGGGAACGATCCAACAGATTTATTGACCAAAAAACAGGAACAACACGAAGGTAATTTGCAGAGTCCCAAAATAAGTCCACAGGAAACTGATTCGGGGGCACCTCCCGACAATCCTTGTGCCAGATCACAAAACCATAGTCCTTTAAGAGTCCCAGAAATCCACCACGATCACACAGAGGCCGAAGCTTCCTCAGACAGCCTCGTCCTTCTCTTTTAGCATCCAACTCACATCTGATCTTAAAACAAGAAAGCATTGTCAGGGCTCCTGGGATCAGCCCATCTGAAGGGGGGTAGGGGTCACACCTACTATTCAATGGTTTGGTCCATCAGAAGATTCTAGAAATGTAAGGGCTCCACTTAGTCTACAGGATGTGTATTGTAGGTTATCTTCTGCTTAGGAAAACAATAGCCAAAGTTCCACTAGCTGTTGACACAAGCCTAAATTAGATTATGGTCCAGGTACATCACAAGACATTGCAAAGTATTGGGGGAAGGAGACATGGTTAATTTACAGCAAATGAACCAGAGAAAAGTTAAATGACATATTATACAAAATACAGGACAGGGCAAAACTACAAATCATGACACCCTGTGCGTTCCAATTCACCAAACAATTTTGCCCCTGAATACATAATGGGGAAAAAGTGTGCGTGTATCAAGCCCCGCCCCTCATTATGATGTCATAATGGTTGCCATGGCGACGCTGATGTCATCATAGGTTGCACGCCCCGCAGCTCACTATGATGTCATAACGGTTGACTATGGGATGGAGGATGTGTGATGGGTATATGGGCACTGGACTATGGGATGGAGGATATGTATGACGGGTATATGGGCACGGGACTATGGGATGGAGGATATGTATGATGGGTATATGGGCACGGGACTATGGGATGGAGGATATGTATGATGGGTATATGGGCATAGGACTATGAGATGAAAGATGTGTGATGGGTATATGGGCACTCGACTATGGGATGGCGAATATTTATGACGGGAATATGGGCATGGGACTATGGGATGGAGGATGTGTGATGGGTATATGGGCATGGGACTAATGGATGGAGGATATGTGATGGGTATATCGGCACTCGACTATGGGATGGAGGATATGTATGATGGGTATATGGGCACAGGCCTATGGGATCGTGGATATGTATGATGGGTATATGGGCACGGGACTATGGGATGGAGGATAATTATAATTTGCTATAACTAACCACAGTTAGTTACTATGCCCGGGCAGCGCTTTCAGAATAGCCCGATCTATCAATAAAAAAAGAATTAACCTGATTACTAAACGACGTAACGTAAAAAAAAAATTAAAAATGCCAGAATTACGTTTTTTTGATCGCCGCTACATTGAAATAAAATGCAATAATGGGCGATCAAAACATTGTATCCATAAAAACGTCACCTTGGTGCGCAAAAAATAAGCCCTCACCTAGCCCCAGATCACCTAACAAATTTGGGATTTTTTTTCACCGCTTAAATAAAAAAGAAGCTTTACATGTTTGGTGTCTGTGAACTCATAATGACCTGGAGAATCATAGATGCTGGTCAGTTTTTGCTTTTATTGAACATGGTAAAAAAAAAAATATTTGCACTTTTTTTGCAAATTCACCGCACTTGGATTTTTTTCCCGTTTTCCAGTGCACGATATGTTTAAACCAATAGTGTCATTCAAAAGTACAACTCGTCCCGCAAAAAACAAGCCCTCACATGGCCATATTGACAGAAAAATAAAAAAAAGTTATGACTCTGGAAATAAGGGGAGCAAAAAACAAAAATGCAAAAAATGGAAAATGGTCTGGGGGTTAATGTTTTCTTTCTGTTTAGCGTTTCACTACTTATCTGTTCAAGGGGTGTAACTTTAATAATGTTAAAATTCTTTTCATGTGTAATACCAAGTTGATGTGAGACTTTGCTTCAAAAAAATGTTTTTAGTATGACAATAAGTATGTCTGTGTCCATTCATATGAGACCGTAATGTTTGTGTTCTGTAGCCGACTATTGAAGTCTGTAAATGCGATTGATCGTGGAAGAGTTGCATGGTAAACTATAAGTAACATTAAATACTTCTCCAGTACTATTAGATGTTATTTGTTTACGGTCATGATCAATAATTGTACAACTCCACTTTTTATCCCACATCTGGTAACTCCTCTATTCATATCAGATGGTATATCAATTTTGGATGTTGCCCTTTCCACGAGTCCATATTTAAAAAATATTGATTTATTGATGTGTTCAGGATGTAAACTGTGGAGAACAACTGTTATTATTAAATACTGTGTGCTCTTCTTGTTAATTAATATCTCCATCTGTTTCATTTGAGCTGTATAAGTGGGTCTGGATCTCCATTTCATCTCCAGGCACCTCAGGAAGGCTGATAGCAGCCGAAACGCGTTGTGTTTTTAGTTTTGTTTAAATAAAAAAAATCTTTTTAACACTAAAGATATTTTTTCTCAATACTCCAATTTTCACCTTTTCCCCACTGTGGGAGCGCCAGACGCCTGGATCTGTTACCGCTACATCAGTAGTGCGGGAATCTGGACAGTGCACTGGGATCAATACCATCCATAATTAATGCAGAACATCTGACCACAGGAAAGTATTTCTAGCAATAGGAACCTTTATAGGATCAGCTTCTAAAGTCTTGTATTTCCTCAGTCATTATAGTTACTATTACCGCTATTATGTACCGTACTTACATTATAGGAAAATTGGTATCAGTGCAGCGTAAAATCTAATTATGCCACCCTTTCCCTGCTGCACCCATGTACCATAATGACATGCTGTCCATAGGGATGACTAACCAGACAACCTCAGGATGTCAGTGGATGGAAACATTACTGTCAGGGATTGGAAGAAACCGTTCTGATCTATGTCAGTTGGGATATGGTTTTAGATTTATAGAAAAATCTTTTCCACAGCAAGCAGAGATATTGAAAATAGCAAGGAAAAGGCGTTTCACTATACAAAGATGGGGTTACACAATCTTGGATGGCATTGTGAATGGATGCCACAGCTTATGGTTCTCCTAATTAAAAGCTGCTTCTATTCCCACTGACCCAACGGAACCACATATCAAATCGTCACCTATTCCTATGGTATATGCTCTTCGGTCTGTGCCATCCCTCAGATGTATTTGAGCCATGGGTCATGTTTTTCATTATATAGGTCGCAGATATTAGTATATTAGTATTGAACGAGTCCCTCCTAAGACACATAACTGTGTGATCCATCCTCCGTGCTGTTTATTTGTAGAAGAGCAGGGTGGGGTGATGACTGCACCCCTGGAACTCACCCAAGGAGGCATGAAAGATTATACTCTGTGGACTTGGGAGGAGCTCGTCTTTTCATGACCCGTGTGTGTATATGGATGTAATATATGCCCCTGACAGTAGTATGGAAGTGTTTGTGACAGAGCTCACATAATGGCTTCCTGAAGGCACGGTCTAAAGGCTGATCACAGGTCGCACATGTATTGTAATACTGTCATCTCTCGAAGCTGAATACAAGAAAGAATATCACTGGTTGTCTCATAGTGAACTGTTCTGTAATAATGCCACCATTTAGTAGGGCAAGGACTCATTCTTCTGTAAAAAAAAAATCCCTGCTCTCAGCTTTATGAAATGTTACATCTACCCATCCGTCAACAAGTGCTTTGGCCTGTGTGCCCTGATCTCCCAGCATAATTCTGATGCAGAGCAGATGATCATACAGACTGATATAGGAGGGAGGGTGCTACAGAGACAGACCCATGTGCGACCTCCTCTGTAATTCCCACCTGTATCATCTCCTCTGGGCTTGGGCTGCATTGTCTGGGGGCATTACATATTATATGCCTTATGGATATCACTTTATAATGCCTTTGTGGTTTCTTATTACATGAACAATGGAAATTTTGCTTTATTTCCACTAAATGTGTGATCCAGACCACTGAACTATATAGACCCCCATACACATTAGACTAAAGGGCCCGTCATACATAGCCAGATCGCTAGCGAGATGGCTGATTTTGTGACACGCTAGTGATCTCGCTGTGTGTGGCATGCATCAGCGACCGGCCCCCCTGCTGGGTATCGCTGATCGTGCAGGGATGTCCTGGGCCATTTTTTGATCGTTGGTCTCCCGCTGGCCAGCATGCATCGCTGCATGTGGCAGCGGGAGACCAACGATCAGCGAGCTCCCAGCGCTGTAAGCAGACACTGGGAGCTGGTATCCAAGGTAAATATCGGGTAACTAAGTGCGCGCGGCGCTTAGTTACCCACTGTGTACCTTGGATACCAGCATCCTTGCTGGTCCTGATCGCTGGTGTGTCTGCCTGTTTGGCAGCTCACCAGCGATCATGTAATGATGCACCAGCGATCCTGACAAGGTCGTATCGTTGTCGGGATCGCTGGTGCATCGTTTGGTGTGACGGGACATTTATATAATCTGACCCGAGAGGTCTAACAGCAACTGTCGCATAGAGTTCATAGGAGCACATGGCAGAGACCAGCACTCCAGCGTATGGCGGAGTTGGGAATAGATTTGGGGCTCTTTAATCTCTGATATTGGTGATATTCACTTTTACAGAGGATTTATTTGATATTACCAACATTAAAGCAGACCTTTTACCAACTTTTCATGTTGAACTCTGGATAAAAACTCAGAATAAAACTTTTTTTTTAAAAACCTCAGCTCTTGTACATATTAGGCTGGTTTCACATTAGCGCTTTTTAAGCGCACGCACGGCCGGGGGTAGCTCCGCCCCCGAGCCGGCTCTCTGCCCAGCGTGCCCGCCCCTTGCTTGTAGCGCCGCCTCCTAGCGCACAGCGGCGCCTGCGATCTGCGCACCCTATCTTTAGCATAGGGTGCGCAGATCGTGCGCAGGCCGTGCGCTAGTTGCGCTTTGACCTGCGCTGTGCACTTTTGACGGTGCGCCGAGCACGCCGAAATCCGAAAAGTTTGATTTTGGCGCGCAAGGCGCACCGTCAAAAGTGCGCAGCGCAGGTCAAAGCGCAACTAGCGCACGGCCTGCGCACGATCTGCGCACCCTATGCTAAAGATAGGGTGCGCCGATCGCAGGCGCCGCTGTGCGCTAGGAGGCGGCGCTACAAGCAAGGGGCGGGTGCGCCGGGCAGAGAGCTGGCTCGGGGGCGGAGCTACCCCCGGCCGTGCGTGCGCTTAAAAAGCGCTAATGTGAAACCAGCCTTAGCAATGTATTTGGCACTTAAACAGTTATTTATATATTTTTTTTTTTAAAGTACAAGTGGGCATTAACAGAGAGATTTCACTGGAGGCGTGTATGTCTATGTCACAGGGTCCTTCTCCAATACCACACAATCATCAGAGCGAGGGAAGTGTGAGCAATCCCAAGACCTTTATTATAGGCAAAACTGAAAGGTCCATAAACAATCCACCACACTGAGGATGCAATAGTCCAGAACACGAATGCAGTTCAGTAACAGGATGAATGTCCAAGGAGATGAGAGTCCACTAATCCAGCAGACAGAGGATAAAATGGGTCCATATGGTTCCCCTCCTCTCTGACTTGCTGTCTTCACACGATCATCACCACACAGGGTCTGACTTGAACAGCTCCTGTCCTCCCCAGCCCCCTCCTCATGTCCAGGGGAAGTCAAACAGGTTGGGGTGGTTTTCAGGCCTCCCATACCTGACAAAGGTGCCTTGGGGATTAAGGCACTACAGGGGGTTCATCAAGAGGCATAGATACAGTCAGGCTGCAGACAGTAAGTGAGCTAATTCAACTATCAGACTTTTGGAAGGTAATTGAGACTCTAGACAATATGGGAATACACGAAATGATACTGGGCAACACTATGGAAATCCATAAAATATAAATAGACACAAAATGATACCCACATAACATATCACACCATCACAGTCTACCTTATTCCAATACTGACCAATCATAAGCAGGCAGTAACACACTGAGGAATGAAGAACACCCCCCACACACCATAGCCAAAATAAACTCAGTGTGAGACCTGTATTGACAGTCTGCTCTCTTCACTGCAGTGAAGACATGTGCTGGAGAACAGTACACCTGAGTGTGATTAACTGACAGCTTTCAGATCTCATCTCTGGTAGCCAGTGTTGGGGGAAGTGCTTCTAAAGTGAAATCCCATTACAAACATCGCTTTCGTCTCTTAGTTCTGCCAGATCTGTCAATCATAAGCAGACATCCACACACAAGGGGAAAAAGAACTTGCCCCACAGTAGGTTCGGACAAGCTCGGTGTGAGACATAATGGCACTGTCAGCTCTCCTCACTGCATAGTGATGACATGCCAGAGCACAGCAGAGCTGAGTGTGAGTAACAGCTTTCATCTCCATCAGTCAGTATGGGGAGAGGAGGAGTCCAGCAGATTTGGCAGCAGTACACTTGCTATGGCAGTGCAAATGTGTATTTGGTTCTGTCAATAAAGTCTCATGCAAACATCTGCGCAAATTGGTCTCAGTACAGAGAGGTAATGCACGGACTGGCTGGCAGTCTCCTCACTAGAGCGTGATAATCTCATAGAAATATATGAAGCTATGACGCTTGGGTGGGGAAAGTTGCGGCCAGTCCACATATTGCAGTCTGATCGGACTAATTTGCACGGACATCTGCATCAGCCCTCAAGCTCATTTGAATTTGATAGGAGAGCTACTAACAGCGTTTGTAATGGCAGCAGTTAGTTAATCACTCTCAGGTCTGCTGTGCTCCAGCACATCTCATTACTCTGCAGTGATCATCACGGACTGTGAATTCATGTCTCACACAGAGTATGTTCTAAGCTATGGTGGGGCGTGTTTTAGTGCTTCATGCAGCCAGTGAAAGCTCTCTGGTAAGGCTCACTTGGACTTAAAAAAAAAATAACTGGTTATCTGCAGAATACTCTAATTGCTAATATATCCACAACAAAGAGGTGATATAATAATAAAAAAAGTGTAATTCTGTTCTGCACTCATTATTACATCATGTGTAGAGTTCAACATGAAAAATTTGGTGAAATGTCCACTTTAATTCCTGTATGTTCAAAGGGAAATCCTGCATCCAATTATTCCCTGTTGTTGATGTTTTTTTGAGCGTTTTTATTACATTTGGTGCTCTATTTATTGTGTGACATGTACACTTTCCAGTTGTGCTTTTAGAATTTGCGTGCTGGAAGTGTGTGTGTGATATGAGACTAGTTCCCTACATTATATAGAGGCTTTTTAAGTTTTTTTCTTATGATAATCAGGCTAGTTTCCAATAATATATAAAGAAAGGACAATGCTGGAAACCTCAGCTGGTGGTGTGTTTCCCTGGGATATCCCCAATGTGTCATCTACTAATATAATCCTTATCTATTCTCTGATAATCACAGAGACGTCGGTGCTGTCAGCATTTATCGTCTGTCGCCCACACTCGTTATCAGGCATTCTTTTTTATAACTAACTGATTACATTTCCGTTGTTAGATTTTATTATGAATCTACTAATCAGAAATCTCTTGTTACAAAGGTAACAAAGACCCGGCGCTCAGAGTTTATCGAGGCTATATACACTGAAGCCTTCGGTCCAAATCAGTGTGCTAGATATGCAGATATACAGTACAGTTAGGTCCAGAAATATTTGGACAGTGACCGAAAGTTTGTGATTTTAGTGCTACAGGCCACTATTTTTTATTTATAATGAAACAACTGAGATGCAACTGAAGTGTAGACTTTCAGGTTTAATTAAAGTGGTTGAAGAAAAATATCCTGTGAAAAGTTTAGGAATTAAAACAGTTTTCCAAAATTCTAAGGGTTAACATTTCTCGTTGTAGAGAGTGACATGTCAAGCCTGGCATACCATAGTGAGGAGACTTATTTGCCACATGTGCTCCTCTGTGAAGTTAAATTTGGAAATTGCCTTTTCAGAGAGTAAGAGGACTTGCTTGATTGATGATGGATTAATGAGGGAATAGCCCATGTAGCCCATTAAAGAGCTTTTGAGATAATTGTCCAATTACTTTTGGTCCCTTTAAGAAGAGGCAACTACATATTATAGAGGTGTAATTGCTAAAACCTTACTCCAATGATGATGTGAATCCCCTCAAATTAAACATAAGAGTCTGCACTTTAAGCCTATATTGATTAATTAACTGTATCTTGAATATATGTTTTGGAAAACAGCTAAAATGCCAAAACTTGTGTCTTTTTCTAAATATTTCTGGACCTAATTGTATACATTCAAGACTATGTGAATTTACTGATGACTAACGAAAAAGATAAAACACCTGAATGTAATTGGTAACAAGAGAGTCAATTTCCTAATTAAGGGCAATAAACTCTTAGGCTATGTTCACATCAAGTTTTAGCCAGGTCAGTGGCTTCATCGTGTTTTCCACCTGCAGCCCTGAAAAATGGGATTTTTTTTTATCCACCAAATAGACCATTGACTTTGATGAGGCAGACGTAGTCACTTTGTGCTCTTCTTGGCCTCACTTGCGTCTTTTTCTAACAGGCACAAAATCATGATCGACTTCGTTTTTGTGCCCATCTGAAACAGTCAATGGCCCTGTCATTAAAATCAATGGCCCTCTTAGGGGATGGGGCAACACGGTGGCTCAGTGGTTAGCACTACAGCCTTGCAGCGCCGGGGTCCTGGGTATGTTGTATGGTCTCCCCGTGTTTGCGTGGGTTTCCTCCGGGTACTCCGGCCTCCCACACTCCAAAGACAAACTGATAAGGAATTTAGATTCTGAGTCCCATCGGGGACGGTGCCAATAATGTCTGTAAAGCACTGTGGAATTAATGGCGCTATATAAATGAGTTAAATAAATAAATACTCTTGAATCCTGTTTTTCAGGGCTTCAAACAAAGCTAAAACAAAGCTGGCTAAAGTGTGACAGGAGCCTGTTTAGCCAGAAATGTTTGTCTCAGTCGTGAATGAACTGGATTCTGATTTATAAACTTGTGATTTGAAGGTGTAGAGTTAAACTTAATTAAAACATGGTACGAAAAGAAACAACAAACATGTGAGAAATCAGTGTGGTAGATAAAAGAGCAATTACATAATAATCGTGGATATTCCCCTGATCACATCACTGTCACTTCACAAACATCTCATTGATCTAATGAACTGCTAACCACTGTGGCACTGGCTCAAGGTTTGGTAGAAGCTTATAATGACTTGTGTTGTATATATGGGAAGCGTTTACTGTGTCCTTTTGGTCAATTTGCTCCAGAAGTGAAAAGTGAAGTCAAGTGAATTAAGAAGGTGTGTATGTGACAGTAAGACACGAGTTCTTCACACATGTTCTATCAATACATCAGAAAATTAGTGAGGGATCCAGAAAATTAAAAATGATGGTTCTAGTGCTGCTTAATCTCACTCACAAAGTAGGTGAGAAGCAAAAGACCTCTGAGAAGTGCACAGCTTCAGAGGCGAGAGTGCGTAGTTTGGGGTAGGGGGCAAGAATGCGTACTTTGCGGTGGTTGGGAGAGCGCAGCTTGGAAGTGCACAGCTTTTGGGGGGTGAGAACAGAACCCTGGGGGGCAGGAGCAAAACACCTGGGTGCCGGGAGCAAAACACCTGGAAACGGAAGGGCGACGAACGAACACCTGGAGGGCGGAAGGGCGGGGAGCAAACACCTAGAGGGCGGGAGCGTGTTGAGCGAACACCTGGCTTGCAAACACCGGGAGGGTGGGGTGCAAACACCTGAAGGGAGGGTGGGGTGCAAACACTTGGTGGGCGAAGACCTCGAGGGCGGGAGGGTGGGGAGCGAAGACCTCGAAGGCAGGAGGGTGGGGAGCGAAGACCTCGATGGCGGGAGGGTGGGGAGCGAAGACCTGGTTTGCAAACACCTGGTTTTCAAACACCTGGAGGGCGGGAGGGTGGGTATGCAAACACATGGAGGGCGGGAGAAAGGACGAGGAACAAACACCTGGGGGAGGGATGGGGAAGAGCAAACATCTGGGGGGCGGGAGGGAGAGGAACAAACATATGGGGGGGGGGCGGGATGAGAGGGAGGAAAAACCTGGCTGCGCAAACACTTGAGAGGTCGGAAGTAAACATTTGGCAGAGCCGGGGAGCAAACATCTAGGTTGCAAGAAGGTGGGAAGAGCACACATGGTGGGGAGAGCACACCTTGTGAGGCTGAGTGAGCACATACAACAAAGTGTGGATTCAATATTAAGCCTATGAATTTTTAAGAGATCCATACTCCTCCAGACTTCACTCCTGCTTCCTGAGCTGCACACCACTAAGAGGTCTTTTGAGTGATCGGTGGAAGTCTCAAGGCCCCGGACTCCCATGATCTGCAGGCAATTTTTGAGTCTACAAAATATTAATAAGTCAAAAATTGGGTATCGAAATGGGATACAAAGTGATAAGACAACACAGAATTCTATATAACATAGATATCAACTGTATTTATTAATACAAATGTCAGGACGGGGAGCTTCCTCTTTAAAATAGCAGAAGTCTCCTGGCACCAGATATACTAAGTTGTGATATTAAGACATGTTGCATCATCACCTCATTGGCGTCATTTCTATATTTCCAATCTTGGCGGTACTGAACAAGCTTTCAAATTTCTCAACCTTTCGCTATAACTCTATAAATGTTGTCAATTTGTTCCAAGATTGTTTCAACTGCTGAGAGGAGCAATACTGCACTATGGCCTGTAGAGGGCAGCACTTACCAGTAATGTGCATGCAACTCATTCACTTCACACAGCAAACCAGGAAAATCAGATATCTACATGCACATAATAATCAGACATGGAAAATTGAGGGATACTCACATTGTACCAGCTCTGGCTCTTCTGCAAGGAGAAAGAAGAGAGATTATTTCTATATGATAGTTTACAGAAAGTACTCCATAGCAAAAAAGGGTTAAACGAGGATTAAAGGAAAACTAGGTCACATAGAAAGATATCACATGATATATTATCAGCGCAAGAAGAATGTACCCCTGTGGAAATCTGCAGCATCCGCCATCTTCTGCAGCCTGGCACCCAGTACCAGTCGTACTGAAATTATATATAATACATTATATATATATATACACACACACACACACACACAGTATATATGTATATACATATATACATATACACACTCACACGCAGTGGGGAAAAAAAGTATTTAGTCAGCCACCAATTATGCAAGTTCTCTAACTTGAAAAGATGAGAGGCCTGTAATTGACATCATAGGTAGAACACAGCTATGAGAGTCAAAATGAGAAGACAAATCCAGAAAATCACCTTGTTTGATTGGTCAAGATTTACTTTGCAAATTATGGTGGAAAATAAGTATTTGGTCATTAACAAAAGTTCATCTCAATACTTTGTGATATATCCTTTGTTGGCAATGACAGAGGTCAAATGTTTTCTGGAAGTCTTCACAAGGTTGGCACACACTGTTGGTGGTATGTTGGCCCATTCCTCCATGCAGATCTCCTCTAGACCAGTGATGTTTTGGGCCTGTCGCTGGGCAACACGGACTTTCAAATCCCTGCAAAGGTTTTCTATGGGGTTGAGATCTGGAGACTGGCTAGGCCACTCCAGGACCTTCATATGCTTCTTACGAAGCCACTCCTTCGCTGCGCTGGCGGTGTGCTTGGGATCATTATCATACTGAAAGACCCATCCACATTTCATCTTCAATGCCCTTGCTGATAGAAGGAGGTTTGAACTCAAAATCTCATGATGCATGGCCCCAATCATTCTGTCATGTACACGGATCAGTCCTTCTGGTCCCTTTACCAAAGGTGGATACAAAGTATCCTGAGCACACCACTCACAAGAGAAAAGAGGTCTTAAAAAAGTAATACATTTTATTGAAATATAATTCATATAATACATATCATCATTTAGCAATATACATAATAGAGAGGAAAGGAATGTCCGAGTAAAAGTACACACAAACAGGTTTCAGGGGATCGATACAGGTTGTGGGAGTTTGTAATATAAGCAAATGCACCAGCATATTAAAAAGTATCTCTGTGAACCTATAGTAGTCATTAAAGTGCAAAAGGTGCCATAAAAAGACCAATGCCCATGATTAAGTAGTATATTAACACATACCCATAGTGTCACCTGTCCACCGAATCTCTGAGGTTCCGACGCGCGTTTCGCGTTTTAGCTTTATCAAGGAAACTGTGTGTGTCATGGCTCGCAACCTGTCTGGTTTTTACGGCAATCAAAATCTGCAAAGGGCCAATCCCCCGTCGCGTACGGCACCACCGCCCCCGGGCCTCAGGTGCTGCCGCGTTCAGCACTCAAATTCAGCGTGCGGGGGGGAAAATCCCCCGTGACGTCACATCCGCACACCGAAAATGACAGAGGCCGTCAGCAGTAAGCTGGAGGCTCGGGCGTGGTGCACGTGCGTGTCACCATATTACTGAAGCCCGATCACCATGCTATTGAAGTCCAGTCTAAAGGGGAGGGCTTACCAAATGAAACCGCACCAGCGAATCGTGATATTAAAGGGACCCTAAGGGATACCGCTGCAGTGTAAGGAGAGGAAACAAATAAATAGCGCTATATAGAATGTTAGTGATAACAATCCTAATATAAACAAGGAAACAAATAGCGTGATTTTATAAAAAATATCAGCCAAAATGCTAAGTGCTCACGAAATTCAAAGGGTTGTATGTATATGGATTATTGGCATTATTAATATCCAAGAAATCAATATTTAGAGCATACTCATATTAGATTGTCAGTATACATATCCATAATGCCAAAAATCCACCAGAGTGCCAACATGTCACACAATAATAGCAAATAAGACCACATGATAGAAATATTGACAGAAATCACAGGAAAAAATTTTTTTTATACGTACAGCCCATATACTCACAATATAAACATATTTATAACAGGAGAAAATCTCAACATTATTTTCACGTTATCATTTAAAGTCATTTTAAGACATATCAGTATTCAAATCTCTGCTTATGTTAACAATATTGAGAATTCCTTGTAGCAAAATATTAAAGATTATTTTCCTTCTTAGTCAACACGTGAAATATCACAAACGGATCACACGAAGCATAGAACCAATAGTATAATGACATAAATGTCCACCGTAGATTGTAGTTGGTCCAATATAGAAGTTATAAGAATGATATGCAGATAAGCTCTGCAGACTTGAAGCAGATCCTTAAAATGAACAGGCTTGGACATCAAGTATTGCCATAAATTCCAAATATTCCTGGAAGGGCACATGAAGCCATAATTCAGACAGGACAGGTACCAAAAATTACTAGAATAAGGAAACAATAGAATAAGAGTAAGAAATTAAAAACAAGACATGACAAAAAAGTTAAAAATGGGCAGAGATTTAGGGAAACGGAGCAAAGCTAAGTGTTTCATTTAATCCCATGGGGGACATGGTGCCCAATTCCACAATCCACCCCGTCTCTGTTTGGGCTAAGATCTGTTTGGTATTTCCGCCCCTTATGCCCCCATGAATCCTATCAATACCCCTAACCTTGAGGCCACTTGGATCAGAGTCATGATGCACCCTGAAATGTCTAGGGAGAGTTTTTAACAGTGAGAGGTTCTCCGCATCCCTTGCCGCCAAAATATCTCTCACGTGTTCTCTCACTCTGACCCGTAACTCCCTTGAGGTCAGGCCAATATAGATTTTAGATCAAGGACACTGTGCAAAATAAATCACATATGAAGTGGTACATGAGATATTGCGCTGTCAATTGATGACTTCGGGTCCGTCCATACTGATATTCACCGTAAAGAAATTTTTGAGGGCGAAACGCACTTGCTCCACGGTAGAGAAATTCGAGGAGCAGGCCAAGGATCTAAGAGAACGCTTTCTGGCAAGAGGGTATAGCCAGAGAAACATTAAATATGGGTACCATCGGGTCAAATATACCCCACGACAGAAGTTGTTATTTAACTCCGGCACTCCCAAAAAGAAGCGTGACACCTATACTAGGTTTATCACTACTTTTAATTGCCAGTGGGACACCATGCGTGAGATCCTCACTAGACATTAGCCTGTTCTCAAAACTGACTCTATATTAAGTAAAGAAATCTCGGAAAGACCTCTTATTACAGCTAGAAAAGAAGTAAAAATCGAAAAGACCACTTGGTCAGGAGTCATTAAGTTGTACCTCAGAAGGGTGTCTTTGGAACTAGGAAACAGAGGTGGGGCTGTTTCCCTTGTGGGAACTGCCTGGCCTGTAATTTATATAACATTATAAGAGCAAAAACCTTTACAACTTCCGATGGCACCCGGGAGTATACAATTACCCATTATATCTCATGTACCACTTCATATGTGATTTATTTCGCACAGTGTCCTTGCTCTAAAATCTATATTGACCTGACCTCAAGGGAGTTACGGGTCAGAGTGAGAGAACACGTGAGAGATATTTTGGCGGCAAGGGATGCGGAGAACCTCTCACTGTTAAAAACTCTCCCTAGACATTTCAGGGTGCATCATGACTCTGATCCAAGTGGCCTCAAGGTTAGGGGTATTGATAGGATTCATGGGGGCATAAGGGGCGGAAATACCAAACAGATCTTAGCCCAAACAGAGACGAGGTGGATTGTGGAATTGGGCACCATGGCCCCCATGGGATTAAATGAAACACTTAGCTTTGCTCTGTTTCTCTAAATCTCTGCCCATTTTTAACTTTTTTGTCATGTCTTGTTTTTAATTTCTTACTCTTATTCTATTGTTTCCTTATTCTAGTAATTTTTGGTACCTGTCCTGTCTGAATTATGGCTTCATGTGCCCTTCCAGGAATATTTGGAATTTATGGCAATACTTGATGTCCAAGCCTGTTCATTTTAAGGATCTGCTTCAAGTCTGCAGAGCTTATCTGCATATCATTCTTATAACTTCTATATTGGACCAACTACAATCTACGGTGGACATTTATGTCATTATACTATTGGTCCTATGCTTCGTGTGATCCGTTTGTGATATTTCACGTGTTGACTAAGAAGGAAAATAATCTTTAATATTTTGCTGCAAGGAATTCTCAATATTGTTAACATAAGCAGAGATTTGAATACTGGTATGTCTTAAAATGACTTTAAATGATAACGTGAAAATAATGTTGAGATTTTCTCATGTTATAAATATGTTTATAATGTGAGTATATGGGCTGTAAGTATAAAAAAAAATTTTCCCTGTGATTTATGTCAATATTTCTATCATGTGGTCTTATTTGCTATTATTGTGTGACATGTTGGCACTATGGTGGATTTTTGGCATTATGGATATGTATACTGACAATCTAATATGAGTATGCTCTAAATATTGATTTCTTGGATATTAATAATGCCAATAATCCATATACATACAACCCTTTGAATTTTGTGAGCACTTAGCATTTTGGCTGATATTTTTTATAAAATCACGCTATTTGTTTCCTTGTTTATATTAGGATTGTTATCACTAACATTCTATATAGCGCTATTTATTTGTTTCCTCTCCTTACACTGCAGCAGTATCCCTTAGGGTCCCTTTAATATCGCGATTCGCAGACGCGGTTTCATTTGGTAAGCCCTCCCCTTTAGACTGGACTTCAATAGCATGGTGATCGGGCTTCAGTAATATGGCGACGCGCACCACGCCCGAGCCTCCTGCTTCCTGCTGACGGCCTCTATCATTTTCGGTGTGCGGATGTAACGTCACGGGGGATTTTCCCCCCGCACGCTGAATTTGAGTGCTGAACGCGCCAGCACCTGAGGCCTCGGGGACGGTGGTGCCGTACGCGACGGGGGATTGGCCCTTTGCAGATTTTGATTGCCATAAAAACCCAGACAGGTTGCGAGCCATGACATACACAGTTTCCTTGATAAAGCTAAAACGCGAAACGCGCGTCGGAACCTCAGAGATTCGATGGACAGGTGACACTATGGGTATGTGTTAATATACTACTTGGTCATGGGCATTGGTCTTTTTATGGCACCTTTTGCTCTTTAATGACCACTATAGGTCCACAGAGATACTTTTTAATATGCTGGTGCATTTGCTAATATTACACACGCCCACAACCTGTATCGATCCCCTGAATCCTGTTTGTGTGTACTTTTACTCGGGCATTCCTTTCCTCTCTATTATGTATATTGCTAAATGATGATATGTATTGATATGAATTTTATTTCAATAAAATTTATTACTTTTTTAAGACCTCTTTTCTCTTGTGAGTGGTGTGCTCAGGATACTTTTTATCCACCTTTGGTAAATATAAGTTATAGACCCCCATACTTTATGCATGCTGGGAAGTCCTTTATGGTGAAGGGTTCTTGATAATTGCAGTAGTATGTTTTTGGACATTTTTGTAGTTGTCCTTGTCCCTTTGCAGAGAAACAGCCCCAAAGCATGATGTTGCCACCTCCATGCTTCACAGTAGGCATGGTGTTCTTTGGATGCAACTCAGTATTCTGTCTCCTCCAAACTCGACGAGTTTTGTTTCTATCAAACAGTTCTACTTTGGTTTCATCAGACCATATGACATTCTCCCAATATTCTGGATAATCCAAATGCTCTCTAGCAAACTTCAGAAAGACCCGGACATGTACAGGCTTAAGCAGGAGGACACGTCTGGTGTCTTTTTTACTGATAACAAGTCCAAACAGGTGCCATTACTACAGGTAATGAGTGGAGGACAGAGGAGCCTCTTAAAGAAGAAGCTACAGGTCTGTGAGAGCCAGAAATCTTGCATGTTTTAGGTGACCAAATACTTATTTTCCATCATAATTTGAAAAATAAAACTTGCCAAATCAGACAAGGTGATTTTGTGGATTTGTTTTCTCATTTTGACACTCATAGTTGTGGTCTTCAAAAGATGTCAATTACAGGACTCTCTTATCATTATACGTGGGAGAATTTGCACAATTGGTGGCCGAATAAATATTTTTTTTCCCCACTGTATATACATACACGCATACAAACAGACTCATGCATATGAACATTGCACATTGGTATGGCTGGCACAAGTCTTAAACAGACAGATAATGAAAAAATAAGACATCATCGCTTCACAACACCTTACATGATTCGGGATATGCTGTCAGGAAAGCCACATGAGACCTTCAGTTTTGGAGCTGCTTGTGTGTGAGGACAGGGCTCCTCAGAATGATTTAGTGTATAGTTGTCCATTTAGACCCATACAAGCCCTGCTATGTATAGCAGAAATCACAATCTCCTATGAACACAAGACAGCATTCACAGGAGACTCACAATGACAGGCACGGGGTCTTCAGTAGATCCCCGGCTGTCATGACAACCCATCAGCGCCCCCTGATCACGTGACAGGGGCACCGATGGGCGGGATTAATGATGCACTTTCCGGCCGGCACGTGTTATATCCCGCTGTCAGAATTTGACAGCTGGATTTAAGTGGTTAACAGCAGCAACAGTTAAATGCACATGACAGCTTATTAAATCAGCTGTCATGTGTGAGGAAAAATGCAGGCTCAGGGCCAGAGCCCGCATCAAGGTCAGGGACACAACATAGGTATATACAGTCATATGTTAAAGTTTGGGCACCCCTATTAATGTTAACCTTTTTTCTTTATAACAATTGTGGTTTTTGCAACAGCTATTTCAGTTTCATATATCTAATAACTGATGGACTCAGTTATATTTCTGGATTCAAATGAGGTTTATTGTACTAACAGAAAATGTGCAATCTGCATTTAAACAAAATTTGACCGATGCAAAAGTATGGGCACCCTTATCATTTTCTTGATTTGAACACTCCTAACTACTTTTTACTGACTTCCTGAAGCACTAAATTGGTTTTGTAACCTCATTGAGCTTTGAACTTCATAGCCAGGTGTATCAAATCATGAGAAAAGGTATTTAAGGTGGCCACTTGCAAGTAGTTCTCCTATTTGATTCTCCTATGAAGAGTGGCATCATGGGCTCCTCAAAACAACTCTCAAATGATCTGAAAACAAAGATTATTCAACATAGCTTTTCAGGGGAAGGATACAAAAAGTTGTGTCAGAGATTTAACCTGACAGTTTCCACTGTGAGGAACATAGTAAGGAAATGGAAGAACACAGGTACAGTTCTTGTTAAGCCCAGAAGTGGCAGGCCAAGAAAAATATCAGAAAGGCAGAGAAGAAGAATGGTGAGAACAGTCAAGGACAATCCACAGACCACCTCCAAAGACCTGCAGCATCATCTTGCTGCAGATGGTGTCACTGTGCATTGGTCAACAATACAGCGCACTTTGCACAAGGAGAAGCTGTATGGGAGAGTGATGCGAAAGAAGCCGTTTCTGCAAGCACGCCACAAACAGAGTCGCCTGAGGTATGCAAAAGCCCATTTGGACAAGCCAGTTACATTTTGGAAGAAGGTCCTGTGGACTGATGAAACAAAGATTGAGTTGTTTGGTCATACAAATAGGCGTTATGCATGGAGGCTAAAAAACACAGCATTCCAAGAAAAACACTTGCTACCCACAGTAAAATTTGGTGGAGGTTCCATCATGCTTTGGGGCTGTGTGGCCAATGCCGGCACTGGGAATCATGTTAAAGTTGAGGGTCGCATGGGTTCAACTCAGTATCAGCAGATTCTTGACAATAATGTGCAAGAATCAGTGACGAAGTTGAAGTTACGCAGGGGATGGATATTTCAGCAAGACAATGATCCAAAACACCGCTCCAAATCTACTCAGGCATTCATGCAGAGGAACAATTACAATGTTCTGGAATGGCCATCCCAGTCCCCAGACCTGAATATCATTGAACATCTGTGGGATGATTTGAAGCGGGCTGTCCATGCTCGGCGACCATCAAACTTAACTGAACTGGAATTGTTTTGTAAACAGGAATGGTCACAAATACCTTCATCCAGGATCCAGGAACTCATTAATAGCTACAGGAAGCGACTAGAGGCTGAGTAAAATGAGTATCTACGAAATATTAATGTCACTTTTATGTTGAGGTGCCCATTCTTTTGCACCGGTCAAATTTTGTTTAAATGCAGATTGCACATTTTCTGTTAGTACAATAAACCTCATTTGAATCCAGAAATATAACTGAGTCCATCAGTTATTAGACATATGAAACTGAAATAGCTGTTGCAAAAACCAAAATTGTTATAAAGAAAAAAGGTTAACATTAATAGGGGTGCCCAAACTTTAACATATGACTGTATACATCATATGTCATTAAGGGTTTAAAAAAATAAATTGTGTTTTACTGACCCCCCAGGCCGGCACTGAGTCTCCATAGCTTTTATTGTCTGCAGTGCTGATTTCACGTGTACTGCGTTGTCGACATGATGTCAGCACTGCAGACAAGAACAGACATTGGAAGTAGTTGAGGAGGCTCAGCACTGAACCTGGGGAGGGTGAGTAAAGTTTGAAAAAAAAATTGGGAGGGACATGGGCTCACAGAGGTTCTTCAAAAATAGAAAACGTCTCTTATCCTCCAGAACTGTCTGGCCAGTCACTGCCTGATATGTCCTACCCATTGTCACCTAATAATAAATGTTACATTACTGGTTAATAGTTTTAATCTTCTGGCTGATGTGCATATATCAGCCACCCATCAAGAATAAGGATTTTTATTATTCTGCACCTCCTAGTTCTTGGTGGTATTTGTTTCTACAAGTAATACCTTAAGAGTTTTCGGGTTTTTTTCTATTTCTGGGCAAAGGGAAATATAACAATTTATCAGCAATTAGTAACGTATCACAGAATCAGTCAAAGCAGCCATGTAACAGGCCGCGTGGTGTAATTACATGTGCCACCAGTAAGAGGAGCTGTGGTCTTCTATAGGTGCCATTTAGAATAATGTATAAGGATGTCGGGGGGGGGGGGGCTAGACACACAGAATTCTTGAGGGTCCTGCAGCTAGTGAAGCCGCAATTCAGGGTTCTTCTCACTTGTGGGAATTTCCATCCATTTCACTTTCCACCAATCTCTCTAGTGACAGCAAGCAGAGGGAATCATGTCATTCTTGGGGGTCTAATTGTTGCTTTAGCTACTATTGTTATTGTGAGGAAAAATGGAAAGTAAAGGCTTCAAGTAAAAATGACGGTGTCAGACTCCAATTTAAAGCTGTGTTCACACACAGCGTTCATGCACAATCGTTTAATCTTACAGCTTTTTCCTTGCAAGAATATATGATTGTGCTGGTAAAGAAATTGTGAATGAAGCGTAAAGCTACAGACACAAGATCCGAGTGAAATGTACTTATACGGTCCAAAGTTTTTTTTTGGATCTATACACACATCCGTTAAAATCACGAACCAGAGAGCGAGATCCCTCAAGACTCAGATGTGTATGTGGGTGAAACTCGGCCACACAAGTCAATGGGAATCCGTGAAACATTGATGTCGGAAGACTTACAAATGCCTCCTTTTTGCTTCTGTGCCTCATGGATCCATTGCTCAGGGATCATGTTGAATATATTTTGAATTTAGAAAAATTCTCGGGGTCTCTTATTGTCTTGGGAACAAACAGGTCTTCAATTAAAAAAAAAAAAAAGTGGATGAGTCAAGAGAAGTGCGACTGGGATGATATAGGACAAAAATGGTCTATTTCCCATGAATGTTGCCCTAGGCTGGATTTACTCATCTGTGGGTCATGGTGTGAGGACGGACGCGATGCAGGGACTGACCCAAACATGAACGCCTCCTATATGCACAATTTTCGGAAACTTTCTAATATTGGCCAACAACCTTACTGATTCAGAATAATCTGCCATCTTAAATTAAAATTGCAGCCAATACAATAGCCTAATTTGTAGCTGAAGTTTTACACCGGGCACCAGGTGAGTGTGCTGAACAGTCTCAGCTCTGCCACAACACCAGACCTCTGCATTCCTGCTCCTGAACCCTCTATGTACTAAAGTAAAAGGTTGTGAAGATTACAGGGAAAACCACCCTTACCCCTCTAAATTCAACCTTTGGGTAATTTACACTCTGAGGTTACACCATTTACATCATCATAACTTACTTAAAACGGATTACCTGCAGTGCAGTCCTATGTAAGACCCAATGAAAAATCACCATGAGCTGTGATACTGGCAACCTCAGCTCAGCCACATCTAGAAAATCACTAGCCAACCAATGGTTATAGAAGGGATAATATCTCAGGAAGTGGGAAGACATACATCCAGAAATAGAAAGCCATTTACTTAATGCAGACAATCTGATAAAAAATGGCTGAGCGCAGCTATTTCCAAACACCACGCACTGCACCATGGGGTTCTTGTTCCTGAGGCGGTAATCACCATGGTGCTCATGCACAACAAAGGAATGAAAGTTCAAGGATGTTAAAAATAAAAATTAAAAAAGAGTGGATTTTTACTATCTATATATATTGAGAATAATTACAACATTGCAAAATATATCAATCATATAAAATGGCAGGACAAACCAGGGAGATGAAAGGCTATTACGGCTGTGCAACGGGTATCCGATCCCTGCAACTCCACTCATGTCCTGACTCCTCTGTAGTGTCAGTGCGCCCTCTTGTGGATGAAAACTCTCAATGCCACACACATCAGGGAGGTGTTTCTAGTTTCACATCCTATGTCTTGAAGGTTGTTCCCAGCACAGAAATGAAATCCCAAAATCTGATTCACTGGGGACATGTTAATCCACTTATATAGCTTCTTTCAAATGCATTGACATCCCGCAGCGCCCTTCCAGTCTCATTTACACTAGACTTTTTAAGACTTGGTACACTGGCATTCTACAAAAAACATATTATTGTTATTGTGGGACAAGAGTCATACTATTACTTACAAAATAAGCCGACAGGTTCCCTTTAAGTAATTTCTACCTGCCCAATATAAATCAATAATGCCTATATGACCCATCTTCCATTATAGGGAGGCGCCTTGGTTCAGGGGTCATTTGTTGACAACAACGACTTTATTATTCATTTGGCCAGTGTATTTCTGTGGCATGTACTCACAGCAGTGCCCTGCTACCATCTCCTACAGCGCCAGAAGAAGGACTCAGGGAGGTGATTGACAGGCTGCTGGGTGTCAGTGTATATACAGTGAGAGAGGAAAAAGGCAAGAAGTGTGCACGCCTCAATCGATGAATCCAGTCTATTCACTCAGCTGCCATAGGCGACAAACAGCACTACATGTATTTGTATCAGTTAGGCTACTATAAGGAACGACCATTAGCTGTAATGCTCCGCACTCACATGGAGCATTAAGCTAAGGGAACAGCCCTGAAATTGTGTATATTGAGAAAGTGGAGGTAGCATATTCCAGGGAGCTGGTGCAGCACAAGAAAAGACTTAGAGGAAGGACTGTGTTAGTCTTGGGTCATTGGCAGAATGTAGGGCATTTGTAGCGTGGTAGACAGATGAGGGAGGTGGGCAGTGCAGCACTGCGGAGAGGACAGGTGGGATGGTAGTCAGAGATGAGGAGGAGATGTAAGGCAGTGCAGCACTGTGCAGAGGATGGGTAGCGTGGTAGACAGAGATTTGGATGACATGTAGGGTGGTGCAGCAATGTGGAGAGGACGGGTAGGGTGGTGCCATAGATCAAGAGTTGTAGAGCAGTGCAGAACTATGGAGAGGACGGGCAAGGTGGCAGACAGGAATAAGGAGGAGATGTAATGTGGTTCAGCACTGTGGAGAGGACGGGTAGGGTGGCAGACAGGAATAAGGAGGAGATGTAATGCAGTGCAGCACTGTGGAGAGGACGGGTAGGGTGGCAGACAGGGATAAGGAGGAGATGTAATGCAGTGCAGCACTGTGGAGAGGACGGGTAGGGTGGCAGACAGGGATAAGGAGGAGATGTAATGCGGTGCAGTACTGTGGAGAGGACAGGTAGGGTGGCAGACAGGGATAAGGAGGAGATGTAATGCAGTGCAGCACTGTGGAGAGGACGGGTAGGGTGGCAGACAGGGATAAGGAGGAGATGTAATGCGGTGCAGTACTGTGGAGAGGACAGGTAGGGTGGCAGACAGGGATAAGGAGGAGATGTAATGCGGTGCAGCACTGTGGAGAGGACAGGTAGGGTGGCAATCAGGGATAAGGAGGAGATGTAATGCGGTGCAGCACTGTGGAGAGGACGGTTAGGGTGGCAGACAGGGATAAGGAGGAGATGTAACGCGGTGCAGCACTGTGGAGAAGACGGGTAGGGTGGCAGACAGGGATAAGGAGATGTAATGTGGTGCAGCACTGTGGAGACGACGGGTAGGGTGGCAGACAGGGATAAGGAGGAGATGTAATGCGGTGCAGCACTGTGAAAAGGACGGGTAGGGTGGCAGACAGGGATAAGGAGGAGTTGTGGAGCAGTACAGAACTATGAAGAGGAACGGTAGGGTGGCAGACAGGAATAAGGAGGAGATGTAATGTGGAGCAGCACTGTGGAGAGGACAGGTAGGGTGGCAAACAAGGATAAGGAGGAGATGTAATGCGGTGCAGCACTGTGGAGAGGACGGGTAGGGTGGCAGACAGGGATAAGGAGGAGATGCAATGCGGTGCAGCACTGTGAAGAGGACGGGTAGGGTGGCAGACAGGGATAAGGAGGAGATGTAATGCAGTGCAGCACTGTGGAGAGGACGGGTAGGGTGGCAGACAGGGATAAGGAGGAGATGTAATGCGGTGCAGCACTGTGAAGAGGACGGGTAGGGTGGTAGACAGGGATAAGGAGGAGATGTAATGCGGTGCAGTACTGCGGAGAGGACGGGTAGGGTGGCAGACAGGGATAAGGAGGAAATGTAATGTGGTGCAGCACTGTGGAGAGGACGGGTAGGGTGGCAAACAGGGATAAGGAGGAGATGTAATGTGGTGCAGTACTGTGGAAAGGACGGGTAGGGTGGCAGACAGGGATAAGGAGGAGATGTAATGCGGTGCAGCACTGTGGAGAGGACGGGTAGGGTGGCAGACAGGGATAAGGAGGAGATGTAATGCAGTGCAGTACTGTGGAGAGGATGGGTAGGGTGGCAGACAGGGATAAGGAGGAGATGTAATGCGGTGCAGCACTGTGGAGAGGACGGGTAGGGTGGCAGACAGGGATAAGGAGGAGATGTAATGTGGTGCAGCACTGTGGAGAGGACGGGTAGGGTGGCAGACAGGGATAAGGAGGAGATGTAATGCGGTGCAGCACTGTGGAGAGGACGGGTAGGGTGGCAGACAGGGATAAGGAGGAGATGTAATGCAGTGCAGCACTGTGGAGAGGACGGGTAGGGTGGCAGACAGGGATAAGGAGGAGATGTAATGCAGTGCAGTACTGTGGAGAGGACGGGTAGGGTGGCAGACAGGGATAAGGAGGAGATGTAATGTGGTGCAGCACTGTGGAGAGGACGGGTAGGGTGGCAGACAGGGATAAGGAGGAGATGTAATGCGGTGCAGCACTGTGGACAGGACGGGTAGGGTGATAGGTAGAGATATGGAGGGGTAGGGTAGTAGAGAGAGGTGAGGAGGAGATGTAGGGTGGTGAAGCACACAATGAAATGAAAATATTAGATTTAGGTAAATTATCAAATAGAGGAAACACAAGGGAAGACATTCCAATATCAACAAATGACAATTGACAATGGTGCATATTGGACAGTCTGTGCACCACAATATATAATCTCTGCAGGCTCAGAGCTCACAGTTTCTGGTTTAAATGATAGATTTGTTGGGCTGTAGTTGCCACAAAATCTTGCTCATTAAAACTGTATAAAAGAAAAGGGAAAAAAAGTGGTGGGGTTGACGGTAGTGGATCGAAAGTACTTGCTCAAAAACACAGAAATATAATTCCTGGGGACTAGTAGGGGGTCCATCATAAATGTGACCTCTAATCTACATTGCATAGACTTGTACAGGGGAGCTGGGGGCTCATCAGCTAACTCCAGAGTGAGTATTCGATCCTCTCCAGATTGTAATATCAGATACAACGTAATGAGGAGTTTTGCTTTTGAACATTGCAGCAAAATCTGTAGTTAACTTGAGCGATATCACCTTTATATATGCTGCAGCAATTTCTATCACCAGCCATGGAAACTGCACAAGATACAACTAGCAGACACTGCACATATAG
Organism: Dendrobates tinctorius; assembly: GCF_039654945.1. NCBI lineage: Eukaryota > Metazoa > Chordata > Amphibia > Anura > Dendrobatidae > Dendrobates > Dendrobates tinctorius. The sequence continues at coordinate 7,446,130 of NW_027361754.1, forward strand.
TAGGAAAAGCACCAGGGGGCGCTAATCCCAAAGGCATATTTCTTTTTTTCAATACAGTACTGTAATCTGCAAAAGATAACCAGGGCAGACACTGACAGCTTGGGGACCCTGTGCAAGAAATGTGTCTGGGCTCTCTGCTTGGCACACTGCTTATGATGAGGGCAATCTGGCAATAAGAATCCCGGAGTCTCGGGCTGCGAACAACAGGCCTGATTGCTCTCATTATTATCACCCTGAAATAGAAATAGAAATCACAGGGCCCCATAGCAAAATTCTGTTTGGGCCTCCCGCACCTTGAAAAAAAAAAATATTTTTATTTCACTGAGATGGAGATACATATACAGTATATAGCTCTTAGATATCAGTTCTGTTTCCAGCGCAGTCAAGTGACAACTCGTGTACCCGCTATGTCAGTGAATAAACACTGCAGACGAGGCTGACTATCTAGTTGGCACATACCAGCAATTATCATTTATGCTAAGCGAATACTCGTGGTTACGCGATTACTACTGGAACCGGCAGAGCCCAACCATGTATATATTATATTACATTATATGTCTGGTATCTGTATCATCTGGTATCTACTTTATTCACTGACTATGGAACTGATAGAAATAGCCGAGCACAGCACTCATCAGCTCTATAGATAATGGAGAGGGCAGAAGCCGAGCATGCACAACTTTGTTCCATCCAGGACGAGACTGCAAACCCCTGTTCTCATATCCACAATATGATGGATCGGGGTAACTTGATTGTTTGGTGAGCCAGATTGAGTCTCCTATTCTTTACAATTATAGTATTATTATTATTTATTGTTATAGCGCCATTTATTCCATGGCGCTTTACATGTAAGGAGGAGTATACATAAAAACAAGTACAATAATCTTAAACAATACAAGTCATAACTGGTACAGGAGGAGAGAGGACCCTGCCCGCGAGGGCTCACAATCTTCAAGGGATGGGTGATAATACAGTAGGCGAGGGTAGAGCTGGTCGTGCAGCGGTTTGGTCGATCGGTGGTTACTGCAGGTTATAGGCTTGTCGGAAGTGGTGGGTCTTCAGGGTCTTTTTGAAGGTTTCGATGGTAGGTGAGAGTCTGATATGTTGTGGTAGAGAGTTCCAGAGTAGGGGTGATGCGCGAGAGAAATCTTGTATACGATTGTGGGAAGAGGAGATAAGAGGGGAGTAGAGAAGGAGATCTTGTGAGGATCGGAGGTTGCGTGCGGGAAAGTACCGGGAGACGAGGTCACAGATGTATGGAGGAGACAAGTTGTGGATGGCTTTGTATGTCATGGTTAGGGTTTTGTAATGGAGTCTCTGGGCAATTGGGAGCCAGTGAAGGGATTGACAGAGGGGAGAAGCTGGGGAATAGCGGGGGGACAGGTGGATTAGTCGGGCAGCAGAGTTTAGAATAGATTGGAGGGGTGCGAGAGTGTTTGAGGGGAGGTCACAGGGCATGAGGTTGCAGTAGTCAAGGCGAGAGATGATGAGGGCATGGACTAGGGTTTTTGCAGATTCTTGGGTGAGGAATGAACGGATTCGTGAAATATTTTTGAGTTGAAGTCGGCAGGAAGTGGAAAGGGCTTGGATATGTGGTTTGAAGGAGAGATCAGCGTCAAGGATTACTCCGAGGCAGCGAGCTTGTGGGACTGGGGAGAGTGGGCAGTCATTTACTGTAATTGATAGGTTCGTAGGGGGGGTCACGTGAGATGGGGGAAAGATGATGAATTCTGTTTTGTCCATGTTGAGTTTCAGAAATCTAGCGGAGAAGAAGGATGAAATAGTGGACAGACATTGAGGGATTCTGTTTAGTAGGGAGGTGATATCTGGTCCAGAGATGTAGATCTGTGTGTCATCAGCGTAAAGATGATACTGAAAGCCATGAGATTCTATGAGCTGTCCCAGGCCAAAGGTGTAAATAGAGAACAGTAGGGGCCCAAGGACTGAACCTTGTGGGACTCCGACAGATAGGGGGCGAGGTGAGGAGGTGGTGTGTGAGTGGGAGACGCTGAATGTCCGGTCTGTTAGGTATGATGAGATCCAGGATAGGGCCAAGTCTGTGATGCCGAGGGATGAGAGGGTCTGTAATAATAGGGAATGGTCCACTGTGTCAAAGGCAGCCGACAGGTCCAGGAGGAGGAGGACAGAGTAGTGTCGCTTGCTCTTGGCGGTTAAGAGGTCATTGGTGACCTTAGTAAGGGCAGTTTCAGTGGAGTGGTGTGACCGGAAGCCAGATTGTAAGTGGTCGAAGAGGGAGCAAGAAGAGAGATGGGAGGACAGTTCAAGGTAGACGTGTTGTTCCAGTAGCTTGGAGGCGTAGGGGAGAAGTGATATAGGGCGATAGCTAGATACAGAGGATGGGTCAAGAGAGGGCTTTTTGAGGATAGGTGTGATGGAGGCATGTTTAAAGCTTGAGGGGAAAACACCAGTTGTTAGTGATAGGTTGAAGAGATGGGTTAGGGTTGGGATGAAGAGTGTGGTGAGGTTTGGTATGAAGTGGGATGGGATCGGGTCGAGTGCACAGATGGTGAGATGTGATCTTGAGAGTAGAGTGGAGAGTCGATCTTCTGTAATGGTGGAGAAGTTGGTTTTGAAGGTGGAGGGCTGGGAAGTCAGGAGGAAGGGCTCTGGGGGTTGTTGACCAAAACTGTCCCTGATGTTATCAATTTTCTGCTTGAAAAATGAGGCAAAGTCTTCAGCTGAGATGAGTGGGGAGGGAGGAGGTGCTGGGGGGCAGAGGAGAGAATTGAAGGTGTTGAATAACTGTTTAGGGTTGTGAGACAGGGAGGATATGAGAGATGAGAAGTAGGTTTGTTTAGCTGTGGCGAGTGTGGTCTTGAAAGTAGTGAGGGACTGTTTGAATGCGATGAAGTGCTCGTTGGAGTGGGATCTTTTCCATCTGCGCTCAGCAGCCCTGGAAGCTCGCCTCAGCTCTTTGGTCAGGCTGGTGTGCCAGGGCTGTCTGTTGATTTTGCGAGTTTTGGTATGTGTAAGTGGAGCAGCGGATTCCAAAGCTACAGCTATTGTGGTGTTATATAGAGCAGCAGCGTCATCTGCATTGTGTAAGGAACTTATATCTGTGAGAGGGAGGAGGGATTCAGAGAATGAGTGTAGGTCAAGGTGTTTAAGATTCCTGCGAGGGTGTGAAAGTTTGAGGGGTGGGGACTGTAGACATGGAGTGAAGAGGGAAGAGAATGTGAGCAGGTTGTGGTCAGAGAGAGGAAGAGGTGAGTTAGAGAGGTTAGATAGGGAGCAGAGGCCGGTGAAGATGAGGTCCAGTGTGTGGCCATCTTTATGGGTGGATGTAGAAGACCATTGAGTGAGGCCAAAGGAGGAAGTGAGAGATAGAAGTTTAGGTGGCAGCTGAGAGGGAAGTGTCAATGGGGATGTTGAAGTCACCCATGATGATAGTAGGGATGTCCGCGGAAAGGAAATTAAGTAACCAGGTGGTGAAGTGGTCAAAGAAGGTGGTGGCTGGCCCTGGGGGGCGGTAGATGACAGCCAGTTGGAGGTTGGAGGGGGAGTAGATGCGCACACAGTGCACCTCAAAGGAAGGGAGGGTAACAGAGGGTGGCAGTGGGATTGGGGTGAAGGAGCAGGTATCTGACAGGAGAAAACCAACTCCTCCGCCATGTTTGCTGCTGGGGCAGGGGGTGTGAGAAAGGTGGCATGAACCGAAAACAAACATGGTCACATACACATACAGTATACATATACCGTACATACATACAAAGAGACGCACATATACCATACATACACATAAATACACATTCCGTACATAGACATATCGTACATACACACATTCACATATACCGTACATACACATCTGTCGTACATACAGTTGAAACCAGAAGTTTCCATCCACTATATAAAAAGACACATCTGCATGTTTTCTCAATATCTGATATGAAATCAGAATAAACCTTCCCGTTTTAGGTCAATTAGGATTACCATAATTATTATTTGCCCTTGGAATAAAAATAGATGTCACCAATTTGACCTCCATTGATTTTTTCAAAATTTTCGTTAGCCCAGACGTCCTACAATTGATCGCCCACCGAACAAAACTTATATGCCTGACTATATAGCTCCAAAAAACCCACTGCCTTTCATTCCAGTTCCTGGATCCCCACAAATGTCCCCAAAATAAAAAAAAATTTGGTCTTTACCCTGAATATGGGATTGGTAAAAAAAAAAAAAACACACACTTCACTCCTAGTGGGCAACAAAAGCTGTCCACAGCACTCCTGTGTATTTGCAGCCGTCATGTCCTGAGTCCGTTATGAAGCCCTAATGAGATTCCTCCATTTCAGTGATAACACAGGTCAACGAAAAAAAATTTTTTTTCTGGTGTCCAAAATATTTTAATGAATTTGGGGTATTTTTGGGGTGCTGACTCTGAATATGTCATCAGTTTTGCCAGATTGGCTCAAGTTTTTGAGATTTTTGGTATCTTATTTATAGCACTTGTTGGTAAATGCGACGCATCATCTCATTAATTTCTTTGGATTAGTACTTGAACTGAGCAGTTCTCAATATAGTTTTGTGTTAATTAGTGTTCTAAAAGTTTGTTCATAGCTTGATTTTTGCACTAACTTTATGTTGTTGTCTGTTTTCCAGTGAAAAGCATGAACTCATCATGAAGAAGTTGTCTTAACGATCCAGACTCATTCTGTTACATTTGTGGTGAATATACACTGCCAAAACATAGAAGAAACATAACACACTTCGTAAAAAAAGTGTATTTTGCCTATTTTGGGGTTATGCTTGGGGACCAAGACAAGTTTTGGGCACCACACATAGTGTGCAAAGCATGTATCGAATTATTACGAAAATGGAGCAAAGGACAAAGAAAAAGCTTCAAATTTGGTGTTCCAATGGTGTGGAGAGAGCCAAAAAATCATCATGATGACTGTTATTTCTGTGCAGTGCAAGTGCAAGGATTCAATAAGCATAAGAAACGAAAATGGGAGTAACATGGAATCTGCAAGAAGGCCTGTCCCTCATTGTGAAGATGTGCCTGTACCTGTGTTTACCATAAATAACAGTCATCATGATGATTTTTTGGCTCTCTCCACACCATTGGAACACCAAATTTGAAGCTTTTTCTTTGTCCTTTGCTCCATTTTCGTAATAATTCGATACATGCTTTGCACACTATGTGTGGTGCCCAAAACTTGTCTTGGTCCCCAAGCATAACCCCAAAATAGGCAAAATACACTTTTTTTACGAAGTCTGTTATGTTTCTTCTATGTTTTGGCAGTGTGTATTCACCACAAATGTAACAGAATGAGTCTGGATCGTTAAGACAACTTCTTCTTGATGAGTTCATGCTTTTCACTGGAAAACAGACAACAACATAAAGTTAGTGCAAAAATCAAGCTATGAACAAACTTTTAGAACACTAATTAACACAAAACTATATTGAGAACTGCTCAGTTCAAGTACTAATCCAAAGAAATTAATGAGATGATGCGTCGCATTTACCAACAAGTGCTATAAATAAGATACCAAAAATCTCAAAAACTTGAGCCAATCTGGCAAAACTGATGACATATTCAGAATCAGCACCCCAAAAATACCCTAAATTCGATGAAATATCTTTGGCACCAAAAATGCTGTTGACCAATTCCTAAGCCCCCCCCCAAGAACTGACCTCAACTATGATAAGCTAAACAAATTTAGACCCCTACTATCCTACAAGATTTATTTCTATACGCCAGAGCAAAATGTGGCAGTCGACGAGTTCTTGATGAGTTGTAAGGGCCGTCTGTCATTCCGCCAATTTATCCCTACCAAGCGTACAGCATCAAACTGTATAAAACATGTGAGAGCTCATCAGAGTTCACTTCCACCTTCCTAATTTATGAAGGTAGGGACCGTCAAATTAACCCCCCAAACTACCTCCAGACAATTGGCATTCCAGGCAAAATTGTCTGGGAGCTAATGACACCCTTTCTATATCAAGGGTACCACGTCTACACTGACCATTACTACACAAACATCCCTCTATACAAATCCCTCCACGCTGCAAATACAGGGGCCTGTGGGACAGTTGGTTGTTTTGTGCATTGAGCGGTTCCTACCTTGGTGGGTGGGAGCTTGCTATGGTGCACCACGTCTATTGGCACATTCGTCTCTCATATAGGGATTGATAGAGCTAAATGGACGTTGAACAACCAGTCTCTGAAAGTGTTTGCCATTCTAGCGCTGCTGGTGTTCTGTCATCTTTGGAGCAAACTCAGCTTTGCCACATAGTTGGCTGCATTTTCCTCCACATTTTGCCCTTCAATCAATAAACTTATTCTTCCTGCTACAATATACGCAAATGCGGGACAACTGTTTTGTTGGCAAGACCAAGTTTTATAATCAGCCAATGTGTTTTTAGGAGCATGCCTCCCTCTGTGAGTAATAATTCCTGAAAGGATTTTCTTATTTGCTCAATGTCTCTGTAAGCTTTGAATGGGAGCTGGAATTTGTTAAATTTTACCCTAAACACACCTGGATTTGGCGATCCTCTGCCATTCTTCCTTGTAGATCCTCTCCAGTTCTGTCAGATTGGATGGTGAATGTGGGTGGACAGCCATTTTCAGGTCTCTCCAGAGATGCTCAATTGGGTTTAGGTCAGGGCTCTGGCTGGGCCAGTCAAGAATGGTCACAGAGTTGTTCTGAAGCCACTCCTTTGATATTTTAGCGGTGTGCTTAGGGTCATTGTTTTGTTGGAAGGTGAACCTTCGGCCAAGTCTGAGGTCAAGAGCACTCTGGAAGAGGTTTTCATCCTAGATATATCTGTACTTGGCCACAGACATGTTTCCTTTGATTGCAACCAGTCTTCCTGTCCCTGCAGCTGAAAAACACTCCCATAGCATGATGTTGCCACCACCATGTTTCACTGTTGGGATTGTATTGGGCAGGTGATGAGCAGTGCCTGGTTTTCTCCACACATACCTCTTAGAATGATCACCAAAAAGTTCTATCTTGGTCTCATCAGACCAGAAAATCTTATTTCTCATAGTCTGGGAGTCCTTCATGTGTTTTTTTAGCAAACTATGCGGGTTTTCATATGTCTGGCTCTGAGGAGAGGCTTCCATCGGGCCACTCTGCCATAAAAGCCCAACTTGTGGAAGGCTGCAGTGATAATTGACTATGTGGAACTTTCTCCCATCTCCCTACTTGCATCTGTGGAGCTCAACCCACAGTGATCTTGGGGTTTTTCTTTACCTCTCTCACCAAGGCTCTTCTCTCTCCCACAATTGCTCAGTTTGGCTGGACAGTCAGGTCTAGGAAGACTTCTGGTGGGCCCAAACTTCTTCCATTTAAGGATTATGGAGGCCACTGTGCTCTTAGGAACATTGAGTACTGCAGAAATTCTTTTGTAACCTTGGCCAGATCTGTGCCTTGCCACAATTCTGTCTCTGAGCTCCTTGGCCAGTTCCTTTGACCTCATGATTCTCATTTGGTCTGACATGCACTGTGAGCTATAAGGTCTTACATAGACAGGTGTGTGCCTTTACAACTTAAGTCCTATCAGTTTCATTAAACACAGCTGGACTCCAATGAAGGAGAATAACCATCTCAAGGGGATCACAAGGAAATGGAGAGCATGGAACTTAAATATGAGTGCCTGAGCAAAGGGTCTGAATATTTATGACCATGTGATATTTCAGTTTTACTTTTTTTAATAAATTTGCAAAAAATTTTACATTTCTGCAAGGAAGAATGGCAGAGAATCCCCAAATCCAGGTGTGAAAAACTTGTTGCATCATTCCTAAGACGACTCATGGCTGTACTAGCTCAAAAGGGTGCTTCTCAATACTGAGGAAAGAGTCTGAATACTTGACCATGTGATATTTCAGTTTTTCTTTTTTCATAAATTTGAAAAAATTTCTACATTTCTGTTTTTTTTTCATTCAAGATGGGGTGCAGAGTATACATAACGAGAAAAAAAGATCTTTTTTGAATTTACCAAATGGTTGCAATGAAACAAAGAGTGAAAAATGTAAAAGGGTCTGAATAAATTCCGGGTAAGGTTTCTCCTTGTGGAGAGTGACATGCCAGCTCTGGCTTGTCAAGGTAAGGAGGCTTATTCGCCGCGCAATGCTCCTCTGGGAAAATAATATGCAAATTTCCTCTTCAGAAAGAAAGAGGACTTTTACTCTACAGCGCCATCTATTGGTAGTAGCGATCCTACAAGTCACAATCAACCCTTTAACGAGTCTTGTAATATGACTTAGGATAAAAGCCAAATCAGAATTCTGATTTGAAGGGTTAATAAACTTATTGAATGAGGTTTTGAGCACCTTGAGGGGTGCAGTTTTTAGAATGGTGTCACTTTTGGGTTTTGTAAATTTTGTTGTAAAAATGAGAAATCATTGGTCAACTTTTAACCCTTATAGCTTCCTTTCAAAAAATTGTGCTGAAGTAAAGTCGACATGTGGGAAATTTTACTTATTAAGTAGTAGCTTGGCCCATGTAAAATTTTCGCACATTGGTTGTCGGGGGCACAGGCAATTTCAGAAAAAGCAAGCTGGTCAAAGGTAAATGTATTTCATGAGATGATGAACACAGACAGGTATTTATATATTGTGGGGATGTGGCTCGCTTAGGTGCAGCGGGAGACAAATGTGAGACAGGTTCTTCCACAGTGCTTGCAGTTTATTCACGGCATAAACGCACAAGGCAACGTAACAGCAAACAAATAGCCTTTTAGCTCAGGCAAAATAACACAATGTCCGTAGTTGTAGACTCAGAGCAGGAGTCTCAGCACACATGGGAGGTTTAGTCCTCCCCACACACAACTCCTTGGTTCAGGAGCAGGCCACATTATAAGGCTGTAGCCACACCCACGTTCCCAGCAGCTGACTGGTCACCTGACTGTGACCTCACCACAGGTCCTTCAAACAAAAACAATAACAATATCTGTTATGCTTTTACTTCTGCCTTACATTATAGAGACAAGCCATTTATGAGACACATATCTCCCATCGATTACACGACCCTTAGCCCTGCCACATACCTCCCCCCTCTGCCTAAAGCCGTGGGGCTTGGTACTTTCACCTACCAGGCAAGGGATTCTGGAGAGGGCATCGGCATTCCCATGTAGCTTCCCGGCCCTATGCTCTACATGGAAGCTGAAGTCTTGTAGGGCTAAGAACCAGCGGGTGACCCTAGCATTCTTGCCCTTGGTTTCCCTCATCCACCTGAGTGGGGCATGGTCGGATATTAACCTAAACTTCCGTCCCACCAGGTAGTACCGTAATGTGTCCACTGCCCATTTTATGGCCAAACACTCCTTCTCTACAACTGAGTAATTTCTCTCACAAGAAGTCAACTTCCTACTCAAGTAGAGAACAGGATGCTCCTCCCCACGTATCTCTTGGGAAAGGACAGCTCCTACCCCGACATCTGAGGCATCTGTCTGGAGGACAAATTCACGTTTAAAGTCTGGGGCCACCAAAACGGGTTGCTTACAAAGCGCTCCCTTCATTTCTTGGAAGGCTGACTCTGCTTCTTCGGACCAGCTGACCATCACTGACTTTGTCCCTTTAAGCAGATCAGTTAGAGGTGCAGCCATTGTGGCGAAGTTTGGGATAAACCTCCTGTAATATCCCACAATCCCCAGGAAGGCTTTAACTTGCTTCTTTGACAGAGGTCTCGGCCATGTTTGAATTGCCTCCACTTTATTGATTTGGGGTTTGATCTCGCCACGCCCCACTACATATCCGAGGTACTTGGCTTCTTCTCTCCCCAAGGCACACTTCTTCGGGTTTATTGTAAACCCTGCCTCACTTAGAGCGTCAAACACTGCTTGGACCTTTTCCAGGTGAGTCTCCCAGTCCGGGGTAAAGATGACGATATCATCCAGGTATGCAGCAGCGTATAGCTTATGAGGTGCAAGGATTCTATCCATCGCCCTCTGGAAGGTTGCTGGAGCTCCCTGTAGGCCAAACGGCATCCGGACATACTGGAAGCACCCGTCTGGTGTGGAGAATGCCGTCTTCTCCTTGGCTTCCTGTGCCATGGGGATCTGCCAATATCCCTTGGTCAGATCCAAAGTGGTTATGTACCTGGCAGGTCCAAGTCTCTCGATGAGCTCATCAACGCGTGGCATGGGATAAGCGTCGAACTTGGAGACCTCATTCAGCTTCCGGTAATCGTTGCAGAACCTCCATTCACCATCAGGTTTTGGGACCAGGACAATCGGGCTCGACCAGCCGCTCTTGGATTCCTCAATGACCCCGAGCTTCAACATACGCTGCACCTCCTTGGAGATTACCTCTCGCCGGGCCTCAGGAATACGATATGGTTTCACGTTCACCCGCACATGTGGCTCGGTCAGAATTTCGTGCTCCACCACCTTCGTGCACCCCGGCAACTCTGAGAACAGGTCCCGGTTTTTCTGGAGTAACTCCCGGCACTGCTGCTTCTGGGCCTTCGATAGAGTCTCCGCTATGGTAACGGCTCCAACCTCCCCTTCTAGGTTGCCCAGCAAGCACGGAGTTACCGCTGGCTCTCTATCTTGCCACGGCTTGATAAGGTTAACATGGTAAACCTGGTATGGCTTCCGTCTTCCGGGTTGGTGGATCTTGTAGTTTACGTCTCCCAGTTTCTCCACCACCTCATATGGCCCTTGCCACTTGGCCAAGAACTTACTTTCCACCGTCGGGATTAGCACGAGAACTCGGTCTCCCGGATTGAACTGCCTCACTCTGGCTGACCGGTTGTAGACCCTGGCCTGAGCCTCTTGTGCCTGGCGGAGATGTTCTTTAACAATGGGCATCACCTTTGCAACCCTCTGCTGCATCAGTGCCACATGCTCAATGACGCTTCTGTGGGGCGTGACTTCGGCTTCCCAGGTTTCCTTGGCTATATCTAGGAGACCTCGCGGATGCCGGCCGTACAGAAGCTCGAAGGGGGAGAACCCCGTGGAGGCCTGGGGAACTTCACGGATAGAAAACAGTAAATACGGTAAGAGACAATCCCAGTCTCTACCATCTTCCTCTATGACTTTTCTCAGCATGCTCTTCAGGGTCTTGTTAAACCTCTCAACAAGGCCATCTGACTGTGGATGGTACACTGAAGTCCTCAGCTGGGAAATTTGCAAGACTCTGCACAATTCTCTCATCACCTTGCTCATAAAAGGTGTCCCCTGGTCGGTCAGGATCTCCTTCGGCAAACCCGTCCGGGAAAACACATGGACCAGCTCACGGGCTATACTCTTCGCAGAGGAGTTTCTCAGGGGAATGGCCTCAGGATAGCGTGTGGCATAGTCCAGGATGACTAATATATACTGATGGCCCCGAGCTGATTTAACTAAGGGACCGACCAAGTCCATGGCAATTCTCTCAAATGGCACCTCAATAATGGGCAGTGGCACAAGAGGGTTCCGAAAATGAGATGTGGGGGCAGTTAACTGACATGTCGGGCAGGACCTGCAATAGTTTACTATTTCCCGGTGACACCCAGGCCAATAGAACCTCTGTACAATCCGTTCCTGGGTTTTTTCCACCCCCAGGTGTCCCCCCAAGATATGTGAATGGGCCATGTCCAACACTTTTCGTCTATAGGGGCCTGGTACTATTAACTGCTCTGCCACCTCCTCCCTTATTTTCGTGACCCGGTACAACAATTCCCCACTCAACATAAAATGGGGAAACCTTGTGTCTGCTCCCGGCTCTTGTGCAACCCCATTAATGACGGTGACATTGTTAAAGGCTTCCCTTAGTGTGGGGTCCCTATGTTGGGCAGTCCCAAAATTCTCCCCGGCCACCCCTAACTCCGGGATGTCAGGTACAGGGGACCCTTCCTCTTCATCCCCAACAAGGACACATAAAGGGAACTCGTCTGCCTCTGGTGGTGGCGATACCTCAGTGGGGTGGATTGGTTCCCTGCTCTTGCTAGCACACTCAGAACCCATCCCCCACAGATCCCAAAACAGACAGAAATCCCGGCCAATAATTATGGGATGCAACAAGTCTCGAACAACGCCAACTTCATGCGACTCGGTGCCATGCGCCGTTTCAATCTTCACCCTAGCCATAGGGTAGTCCTTTGCATCGCCATGTATGCACCGAACACCAATCTTTTTACCCGGGAGTATGTTTAGAGGAAAACTGGCCTTCACAAGTGTCACCAAGCTCCCGGAGTCCAGAAGCGCCATTACTGTTCGACCGTTCACCTTCACGGGACACGCTTGTGGCCCCTTGTTAGGTAGCGAGTTCACACTGCAAGCTGGATATGCGTAGTATGAACTACGGCGTCCCATGCTGCAGTCCATCTGCTCGGTGGTCTGGGGACAACGGGCCGCTATATGTCCTGGCCCATGACACTTCCAGCAAATAACACCCGAGGGGACCTTGGGCACCGCCTCCCCCGCCCCTTTTGACCTTGGATGCACCACCCCTTTTTGTGACTCCGCCCCCTGCTGGGACCCCCAATATGGAATGGGCTGCTTCCCCAAGGAACCTTCCATCCCCTGGTATCTCTCGACCAGCCCAACCAGTTCATCAGCATTTTGGGGATCACCCTGGGCAACCCAAGTCTGTAGAGGTCTCGGCAGAGAATGCACAAACCGATCCATCACAACTCGCTCTACCATCTGTGCAGGGGAAGCCGACTCTGGCTGCAGCCATTTCTGGACCAGGTGCAACAGGTCAAACATTTGGGAGCGCGGGGGTTTGTCCCGGTGATAGGCCCAACGATGCACTCTCTGTGCCCTGGTAGTCATTGTTACCCCCAAGCGGGCGAGAATTTCCGCTTTTAATTTGGGATACTCTCTGGCATCTTGTACCGTCAGGTCAAAGTACGCCTTCTGGGGCTCCCCCGTTAGGTAAGGGGCCAGTACCTCCGCCCACCGCTCTGGCTGAAGTTTTTCCCTCTCAGCCACCCTCTCAAACACCGTCAGGAAGGCCTCCACATCATCCTCAGGGGTCATTTTTTGTAATGCGCGTCTTACCGCCTTCTCGACGTCGGTGGCATCAGCCCGACCTGGTGTTGGGGCGCTCGTCCTGCCCTCCTGGATGGCGGTTGCCAGAAGCTGCATCTGCTGCCGTTGTTCCTGCTGGCTTTGCTGGAACTGCTGCCGCTGCTCCTGCTGGCTTTGCTGGATCTGCTGTAACAACAGCTTGTTGGTTTCCTGCTGCAGTGCCTGGGACTGGACCAGGTGTTTCATGAGGTCCTCCATGATTCCAGGCAATGCTTGTTGCCCCGCTGCAAACTTCACCCAGGACATGCAGCAACTGTCTCAAGTCTCTGCTGGGACCGCTGCGCGCATTCTCCACCAATTGTGGGGATGTGGCTCGCTTAGGTGCAGCGGGAGACAAATGTGAGACAGGTTCTTCCACAGTGCTTGCAGTTTATTCACGGCATAAACGCACAAGGCAACGTAACAGCAAACAAATAGCCTTTTAGCTCAGGCAAAATAACACAATGTCCGTAGTTGTAGACTCAGAGCAGGAGTCTCAGCACACATGGGAGGTTTAGTCCTCCCCACACACAACTCCTTGGTTCAGGAGCAGGCCACATTATAAGGCTGTAGCCACACCCACGTTCCCAGCAGCTGACTGGTCACCTGACTGTGACCTCACCACAGGTCCTTCAAACAAAAACAATAACAATATCTGTTATGCTTTTACTTCTGCCTTACATTATAGAGACAAGCCATTTATGAGACACATATCTCCCATCGATTACACGACCCTTAGCCCTGCCACAATATGTAGATTGGTAATACAATAAATTGGTTTGATAAGTAGAGGCCAAAAAATGTCTTCCAGTTGAGGTGCCACCTGCAGGTCATTGTTTCTTTCTGCAGGTTTATGAAAATGAATGCTTAAACTGTAATTAGTGATAGAATCGTGAATGTGTGGCATGTTTGGCTCTTTTCTTGCTGTTTACCTTTCAAATGGTGTATCATTTGTGTGTGGGGGGCAAAGTAATCAGCGAAAAAGCAGTGCATGTTTACGAATATGTTTGCATTTGGGACTCACTATATGTATATGTGGGTCGAAGTAATCACCGAAAAAGCAGTGCATGTTTACAAATGATTGCATATGAGACTCACATGCAGTGAAGTTTGCAACACTCCAGTGTGCCTGAAATAGGCTGGGCAAGCACTTGGGAAAGCTGGAGAGACCCCAAGGCAAATGTTTGGATTTGTTTGTGATGTCTGTAAGCAGCTTTGTGGTAGTGTGATTTGTGGTAGTGCGCTGCCACCTGCAGGTCATTTGACCTTTCAAATGGTGTATCATTTGTTTGTGTGGGTGGAGTATGAGTGGTGCAAGTGTGCAATTCAATAGGCAGTGCATGTTTACAAATGTGTTTGCATATGCGACTCACCTGCAGTGAAGTGTGCAATCCTCCAATTTGGCTGAAATAGGCTGGGCAAGAAGTTCGGCAAGCTGGAAAGCACCCAAGCCAAATATTTGGATTTGTTTGTGATGTCTGTAAGCAGCTTTGTGGTAGTGTGCTTTGTGGTATTGTGGTGCCACCTGCCTTACTGCAGGTTTATGAAAATTAATGTTTAAACTGTATTTTGTGATCAAATCGTGGATGTGTGGTTTGTTTGGCTATTTTCTTGCTGATGGGGGCAAGTTTACCTTTCAAATGGTGTATGATTTGTGTGTGTGGGTGCAGTATGAACGGAGATACAAAGCAATCACCGAAAAACAGTGTTTAGAAATAATAGAATAGATTGTGTGACATATCTCTCTGATTTAAGAGCATAAATATTCAAAGTTTGAAAATTGCTACATTTTCACAATTTTTGCCAAATTTCCGTTTTTTTCATAAAGAAAATGCAAGTCATATCGAATAAATTTTACCACTAACATGAAGTATAATATGTCGCGAAAAAATAATCTCAGAATCAGCAGGATCCATTAAAACGTTCCAGAGTTATAACCACATAAAGTGACAGTGGTCAGAATTGTAAAAATTGGCTTGGTCATTAAAAGGAACCTGTCACCAGTTTTTGAGCATATGAACAAATGCCACCCACCTTTAACTGCTCCTGTGCTGCATTCCACAAATGTATCTGTCAGCTCCTGACTCCCCCTGTATGCCCCCAAAAATACCATTTGCTATGCTCCTGCGCTGTATGTAAATAAGAGTGGTATGGTCTGATGGGTGTCCTTGCTGCGGCGTACGTCACTCCTCTCTCTCTCATTATTCTAACATTTGGCAAATATTAATAATTACGGTAATCCTAATGGACCTAAAATGAGAAATGTTTATTCTGATTTCATGTCAGATACTGAGAAAACATGAATTTGTGTCTTTTTATATAGTGTATTGAAACTTCTGGTTTCAACTGGACACACACATATACATACCCCGTATATAGATACACAGATACACACACATATACAAGCACAAACACCTACATATATAAACACGCACATCAATGATATCAGGTGTTCAGCTGAGCCGAGCAGGAGGGAAGCCACATAGTTCAGAGATCAGTGGGAGAGGGCTGCAGAAACCATTGTGAGGGATGCGGACACAGCTGCTATCAAGCTGTCCTGCATAGTGAGCTTTCCTCCACCGACCTCTTCTCTGTGAGGAGATGCTGCTGGGAATAGAACAGTGCAGGAAGCAGAAGACCCACTATAAGTCCTGCTCTTCCTCCACTGTTGTACCCAGTGTGCTGAGTACAGGTGAATAGAGTTAAGTGAAATTTGCTAAATCTGGTTCAGATTACGGTTGCTAATAAATATTGTATTTGCAATATTCGCCGAACGTCATTGGAAACAATGGGACTAGAGTTGAGCGAATATGTTTGGAACTGATCGCCAAACAAATTCGGCACGAATAGAGTACAAAAAAAGGCACAAATATGGCAAATTCGGATTCGGTGATAGTTTCCGAACATACTACAGGCGAACACTCACTATTGGGACGTGCCATGCAGGAGGACAGAGACAGCAGCCAGTGAGCGCTCTCACCAGTCTGGTGGGGAAAGCGTTCATTGGCCAGCATCTCTCCCTGCATAACATGCCCCCCTTTTTCAATTCCTGCACTCTGCGCACTGCTCTCTCCCTGGCTCTGGGCATCCACATGATTATGGGCGGAAGTGAGAAGAGCGAAGTGCTGCTTGACACCGGCCCCCTCTCACTCCAGCTCGTAATCTTGACCGAGTGGCCCCATAGCGGCTGCGTGGTCTCCGGCTATGGGCAGTACGCCCCTACCTGCAAGGGGCCCCCCTCCACTTCCAGGCCCCGATGTAGCTGGACCAATAGTATGTCCGAC
The DNA here is from genome assembly GCF_039654945.1 of Dendrobates tinctorius. Taxonomy (NCBI): domain Eukaryota; kingdom Metazoa; phylum Chordata; class Amphibia; order Anura; family Dendrobatidae; genus Dendrobates; species Dendrobates tinctorius. Next base: position 7,462,378 of record NW_027361754.1, read on the forward strand.
AAATATATACGTCCTGCCACTAGACAAAGCTTATGCACATGGATTTCTGCAGCAATCCTGTTGCATTTGCATATACTCTTAGGGTATGTGCACATGTTTAAGATTTGCAGCAGAAATTTCTGCTGTACAACTGTGATGTGTTGGCAGGAAAAACAAGGCAGAAAATAAGCACGTTTTTTGCTTTGTATTTTTTTCCCCCGTTCATTAGCTGCAAAGAAAAATAAGCACAAAATGCATGAGATTTGAAAAGTCTCAATATTTTGCTGATACTGTAAAACACTGAGTATTTTCCGCATCAAATCTGTGTGGAAAAAGCAACATGTGCACATAGCCTTACTAGTGTATAGGTATTATAGGCCCATTAACAGACGATTTAAACATAGTCTTCATTATTGATTATTCCATTAAAATGTTACTCATGTTGTCCAAATGTGAACATATCTGACATTTCTGGTGTTAACCACGCCCTTAGTCAGAGATATTCTTGCTACTTACGGTAACCTACTTAAAACCCATCATTAACCAATCATGTGTATCCATAAAAAACATAGATGTCTACATAGTTATATAAGTATACTTTGCAACACTCTTATGGATTAAGTATCTAATAAATATACATTGCATGTTCATTCCGTTCAATTGTTTGGTGTTCATAATTTGGATCCAATACATCTCTCAACAGTTTTTTTGTTTTTTTTTTTGCCAATTTCCTGCTTTCAGGACTGCTCACTTTTTCAACAGAAAATTTTTTTTCCTATATTTTTTATATACATCTACACCAGAACATGTGCTTAGAAAGCTATGACTATCTTTACAGCTAAGTTATGTTAGATAATTAAAAAGGGAAACCACAAAACCATACATGTCAGATACGGATGCAGTTATTGGATGTAAGTCAGAATCTGGTAGCCAATGAGGAGACCTAATACAGCATTAAATGTGAGAAAAAAAAAAGTATCTCCACATTGAGGAGGAAGAGAAGACGTACTGAGCAGTCTACCATCCAGCTATCCTCTCCGTCAGCCTGGACCAGTAGGACTGGTGAACTCTAACTCAGTGTTCCCCAACTCCAGTCCTCAAGGGCCAGGCCCACCAACAGGTCATGTTTTCAGGATTTCCTAAGTATTGCCCATGTGATTGAATTCTTGTCTGTCCAGGTGAAGCAATTATCACCTGAGCAATACTAAGGAAGTCCAGAAAACATGACCTGTTGGTGGGCCTGGCCCTTGAGGACTGGAGTTGGGGAACCCTGCTCTAACAGCTCCTGCCTAATGTTAGGGTTATCTATTCCCTGTACATTAGGCAGGAGCTGGTAGAGTTCACCAGATGGATCTTTATGAAAGTGTGCAGTCGCCGGCTCGACCTCCTGTTGCTATAGAATACTATTCAGACCACAACTTAGAAAAGAGAGCAGCGGAAAAGTTACTGACTAGGAAGCTGTAAATGGGCATGTTTGGTTCACAGGAGCAAGATTCACTCCTTGTACCTGCTCATTAACACACAGGTCTGAATCAGATATCCATCAATTACCGTATATACTCGAATATAAGCCAAGATTTTCAGCCCATTTTTTGGTGCTGAAAGTCCCCCTCTCGGCTTATATTCGAGTCATATACACCAGGGGGTCGGAGGGGGAGGGGTGTCAGGTCATACTTACCCATCCTGGCGCTGTCTCAGCAGCCCCCAGCTTCTCCGCGATCTCCCTTCCTTCCTTCAGTGGTCACATGGTACCGCAGTCATATGGTATGCGCATATTCATGAGTTTAATGAGTGGTACCACGTGACCGCTGAAGGCAGGAACGGAGATCGTGGGAGAACGGGGCTGCAGAGACAGCGCCAGGACGGGTAAGTATAGCGATATTCACCTGTCCGGGGTCCATCACTGCTTGCTGCTGTCTGGCACGTCATCTGTCAGTGACGTTCAGACAGCAGAGGGCAGTGTGTGCCACGCCCCCTGCTGTCTGAACGTCACTGACGGATGACGTGCCAGACAGCAGCAAGCAGCGATGGACCCCGGACAGGTGGATATCTCAGGTGCCAGTAGTGACCCCAGCGACGGAGAGGTGAGCATGTCATTTTTTTATTTTTAAATGCGGCAGCATATAGGGGCATAATCTATGGATCATCTTATGGGGGCAGCATATGGGGGCATAATCTATGGAGCATTTTATGGGGGCAGCATATAGGGGCATAATCTATGGAGCATCTTATGGGGGCATAATCTATGGAACATCTTATGGGGCCATAACCTTTATGGAGTAGCATATGGGGCATATTATTCTATGGGGCATCTTATAGGGCCAATACTAACCTTTGTGCAGCATTATATGGGGTGTATTTTGTATGGAGCATCTTATGGGGCTATCATGAACTGTATGGAGCATTATGTGAGGCTCCTGATTCAATATGGATATTCAAAAACATTTAACCTTCTGATGTCTCAATTAATTTTACTTTTATTGGTATCTATTTTTATTTTTTAAATTTACCAGTGGCTGCTGCATTTTCTACCCTAGGCTTATACTCGAGTCAATAAGTTTTCCCAGCTTTTTGTGGCAAAATTAGGGGGGGCCGGCTTAAACTCCGGTCGGCTTATACTCGAGTATATACGGTAACTGAAATTACCTAATAGGGTAAAAAAATTTTTTTATAAAACCAGATAATCCCTGATAAATATTTGCTCATAAATTAATACAACTGGAAAGTTTTTTGGGCTTTTGGGGATTTTCCCTTTAGAATCCAGAAAACATCAGGATGACTGACAGATACAAGATCTTAATTAAACATTTTTTTATTTTATGCAGGAACTAGTCAGTGATTTTGTAGCATTATGGTAACACAACCAGTTGAGTATTTCACAGCGTCCCAGACCTCCGTCATAACCAGACACTATACAGGGGCAGGCACATGAAGGGACAGGAATCCGATTAGCGAGGCAAAGACACTGCGAGGTGATGACTAATCATCACCCCTAGCTAGCTGTCATCTCTACTGAGCAAGGACCAGGGGAGGGGAAGAAGAGCGGGTGACGAGATAAAGAGAACATCTTACTTTGATGAGGTTAAGTCTGTCATACTGAAATGAAAACACAGAAAATTAAAGGCATACACTTTACAGAAGGCAGAATTATCACACAGCAAGAGGATGATGCCCGAGACAGAGCGGCCTCATCTCTGGGACACTTATTGCTATAGACATCTATTTACACAAATAAGCAAAATGTAGCAAAAGATGGCTACCCACACTGGGCTCATATGTGGAAAAATGGATCTGATATTCTTCCCTCTGGGATCTGTTTTCATTTTTCCTAAATAAAATTAATGAAATGAAGTAGGGGCCTAGTCTCACGATTGGGGTTGAGCAAATCCGGCTTTGACTGCAATTAAAAAAAATTATATGTATATATGTCCATGACTGGAAATAGAAAAGCTTTGATTCAAGCACGGCGCCCTCTTGTGGCCACCTCCACTACACAAAGCTTGTTTTGTAAACTTGCTAGTTGCTGATGATGACAGCCAAATGACTAAACGAAACCATAGACTAAAAAGCTGGTTTGGAGTTCCAATGGTGGAGATAACAGGCACAAATGGGTCGCCCCGTCGCTGGCTTCACCCAGGGCTGTGGGGTACTCGGTACTGGGCCGGTGTCAGGGGGATGATGTGTCACAGCAGCGGTGACCCGGTCCGTGGCCCTGGGCCCCAATATCAATGGCGGTGGTGTTTGGTTGTAATATAAAGTTCGTGACGCCACCCGTGGTATTTGGCAAGTAAAATGGTAAGCCAACGCTGCTTGCAGATCCACTGGGACTGATGGTGTGATGCAGCTAAGATGGTGTAGCTCCCCACAGGTGGAGATGTAGTCCCAGGGCAGTGTATAGGTGCGATGGAGGAGTAGGGGCACAGGATGGTGTAGATGTTGATACCCCCAATGTAGCGGTGCTGATACGGGAATGAATGGAGGACATTCAGGCTTGCAGTTTCAAAGCTTTACTCACAGTTCGTAGTGCACACCGGTGCCCGCTTCGGTACCGTGTCCTCCGGGACAGAGGCCCAGCCGACCTCCAGGCAAGGTAGGGCTCTCCCCGCCAGCACCCCTCCAACATGTGCCTTTGCTGAACGACTCCTCTATAGCGCCTATTGGTGTGAAGAACTCCAGCACCGTGGTTCTCTGAAGTTCCTCCTGTCAGATGTTCCTAACAACTCTCTCACTTGTATGACAGACAGCTGTAGCCTGCTTCGGGGACTCCCTTCTCCTGAGTCCCGGCTCTCTATCCGTTTCGCTGTTGTGCCCCAAGTCTTGGATGGGAGTAGTGCATTTACAGCCAACTACTCCACCGGTGTCTGCTGCAGAACCATAAGTGTCCATACAACCTCGGGGACCGGGCCCCGGCTGTGTGCTGAGAACCTATAGGCAGGGTTCCTATCCAACCCACTCCTCCTCTCTGTTCTCCTTCCACTTCGTTCCGTACTTGTCTTTCTCTCACTTATGGAAATGCAGGTTACAGTTCTACGTCTCTCTCTCTCTCTTTCAGGGACCCTCACTCCTGTCTGAGGGGCTTCCGTCCTGGTTGACCTTCTCCCAGCCTGTCCCCCTCAGGGACTCTCTCCGACTCCCCTCTGACCTAACTCTCTCACGGCCCCCTAAGGAACTGACCTGTAATTCTATCTTTGCCATTCTCTTTATACTAACTCCACCCTCCTCCCAGCACATCTCGTGTTACGAAGCAGGGTTCCACGAAGGGTGCTCTGCTACCCCCAGCCTGAAGCTGCTAGGTGTCCCTGCTGAACTATCCTGTGTGTGGGATGCAGGTGTTGGAGTGTGGCAGGGAGTTCCCACCTTACCTGGATGGTGGGGCACCACACCTTAGGAGAAGGTGCAGTACCTCTGTGGCGACTGAGCCTCAGGGGCGCCACACAAATATGTGCTGAATACAACGTACAAAAATGCACCATGTATACAGTAAAATGACATTTGCATCCCAGAACATGAGGTGCCACTTCTGCTGATCCAGTAAGCTGCTGCACGAGATCTAAACGCAGATTACCCTGATACCTGCTGATAAATACTATTTTTGGATGTGGCAACTTATCCTTAACTTCAGAATATATGAGGGATCTAATGGTGAACATTTCTTCCAATATGCAATAAAATTATTTATTGCACTTTTCTACTGCGGGGGGGAAAGTTGCTCTTCAAACCTTGGTTAAGGAAATACAACTTTTTTTTATTGTTCTAGTAGTGGTCGTTTTCTTAGTTGTACAAGACATTTGGCTGATTTGGCTGATTTGGGTCTAAACAGGTTCACTTGACTCCCTAGGCTTCCAAAAAAGGTGAAAACACCAAAAAAGTAAACAATGCGAGCCATAAAAAAAATTATACTGCAATTTTTATTTTGTACATACAGACAAAATAATTTAAATCCAAATTAAAAAGAATGGAACAACATAAGTAATGAAAAATGGGGGACAAATGCCGTAATAGTAGGTAACTTGCCAAAAGGAAAGTATCTGGATACCATACAGAACATGGGTAGTCAAAATCAGCATTTTTTATGTAAAATAAGAATAACACAGAAATAAATTTAGTATTATACCGAAGTGGGTGAATACAATAACAACCCAATCACATGTAATATTGTGGTAAGAAATAAAGTGCTCTATAGTGCTGTGCCTAAGTAGGCCTCTTACATGATAGATTGAGCATAACTAAAGTTCAATAAACAATTAATATAAACAATATCCAAAAATGGGTCCGATAGTAGTGGCAATGTGTTAACAGGGTCCCGCCATCCCTGACGCACGTTTCACAGAGGATGCTTCATCCAAGAGTGGTGGCAAGTGATACATATGACACGTAAACAGTGTCCGGGTAGACACGCACACAAAAAAAAGTATAAGCGGCGGGGCTGCAATCATCTGGCAACCGAGCGTCACGACCCACAAGATATTCAATTGTTCTGTTCATGTGGTAAGCCTGACGCAGGTAGCATGTCACATGCTCAGGATCAGACATATAACGCATCTCGAAGCTGTCGGGTTACCAGGCAACCAAATTATATATAAAGTATATACCGTAATTTAGGGGACCATTACCGGGCACATTAATTGATGGAGTAAACAGTATATCAAGAATAATTGTTATAGTTTATCAGCGTATTTAAAAAGTATATTGCCTATAAGAACTCTAATGCACACAAAGGAGGGAGAGGGAGTGGGATTGCCAAATATTAGGGGATATAATTTATCGTGTTTAATGAGGAATGTAATAGACTGGATTAAAAAAACGGGCCGATATACTGACTACAAATTGGAAACGGAATTTTGTGGTTTGTGGGACCTGACGGCGCTGCTACATACGCCGCTGTCACATAAACCGCCACACATTAAATATTCGGTAATATGTAAAGATACCATTGCCACATAGAAGGAAGTAAGAAAAAAACTAATAATGTCGTGGAGAGTGTCGAAACACCTGAATCCTTGGGCGTTTCCTGCCTTTAGATTAGGAAGAGAAAATAAATTATACACAGAGTGGTTGGAGAAAGGTATACAGACGTTAGGGGACTTACTACATCTACAAGAAGGCCGCTGGTTGACGGGATTGGAAGTGATAGACAAATTTGAGCTACCGAGATTTCATTTGATGTTATATAGTCAATTAAAGCATTATGCATTAGACCTCCTTCAGGATGTGAGGAAGGAAATCGATTCAGAAATATAGGAGGACTTGGTTGCCAAAGACATTGGAGAAATATCTATCGCCTCAATATATGGGATGCTGAGGGATAGATTACGCCCTTCAGGGAAGGGCAAAATATTTCACAAATGGGAAAAACATATACAAGATGAAGAGCTTGAGCATAAAATTCTGCGGGGCTGGGAATTGGCAAGAAAGCATACCATGAATGAACAATGGAGAGATAGTCAGTTCAGAATAATGCATAAAACAATATGTGGCTTCAATATACCTCCGACTCCGCAGAATCCTGATAGGCAGACAAGTTGCCCAAAATGTACAATGCCCAAAACAGACACAGAACATGGGTTGTGGTCATGTCCCAGGACACAAGAACTCTGGCTAAAAGTCCAGGATATGTATCTGAAGATATGTGGGATATGGGTAGAAGTAGATCCATTGTGTTAGTTGTTTCACTTTACGACGGGTAAAACAAGAGGGGGACGGCTACATGACTTATTTCACACCATTGCAATGGTGACAAAACATCTAATTCTGCAACACTGGCTAGCTAAAACACTCCCAGGGATAAAAGAGATCAAGGAAGGTTTAACATCGGTCTTGTTTTTGGAAAAAAAGAGAAACCGAAAGAAACAAAGATAAAATGACGGGAAATTTTTTTAAAAAAATGGAGAATGTTTATAGAAACGTCACTGACCACCAGAGAAATTCAAGACTTAATGAGCGCCTTTGTGGATTCGGAGTGGTATCTATTAGAGGATTTGAGTGGCAATTTGGGTAAACTGAAATTTGTTGTATGAGCTATATGGAGGATAAGGTGGAGCTGGAGATAAGGTGTCGGATTTTAGTCAATGTAATCTATGAAAATTTGAATGTAAGGGGATTTGATAATTTTATGTTTGTTAAGTTTATCTTTGCTTCTATTTAGGTTTAGGGGATAAGCATGTTTAAATATGTTCTTTGTAACAATGCAATGCAACGGTTATAACTTGTAATATGTAACTTCATTACAAAACCAATAAAAATGTTTAAAAAAAAAAAAGTATAATAGGTAATATATAGGCGTGCTACTGTGATATATAATATTAATTTAGATAGACAAGGACAATTAAATACATTGATAAAATAAACAATCAGTAATTGTAAATGATTAGTACTTTTCCAACAACAAATATTAATAAACAACAAATTAGTAAATAAATATTGAATAATACCAAATAAAACCAAAACGTTTGTGTATAAATAATTGAAATTCATCTATATAAAGATGTGTCTAACAGGATATCAGGACTCTTCAGACCTACAGATGACTACCCATTCCTGCTAATACATGTGGGGACAAATGACACCACGAGAAACAACCTGAAAACCATCTGCACAGACTTTGAAAACTTAGGCAAGAAAGTGAAAGAACTGGGAGCGCAGGTGGTCTTCTCTTCAATCCTCCCAGTGGATGGCCATGGAACAAGGAGGTGGAATAAGATTCTGCAGGTGAACAACTGGCTACGTCGATGGTGCTGTCAGCAAGGATTTGGATTTCTGGATCACGGAGTGAATTACCTATACGATGGACTACTTGCTAGAGATGGGGTGCACCTTACGAAGACTGGAAAACATGTATTTGGAAGTCGCCTTGCTACACTCATCAGGAGAGCTTTAAACTAGAACAACGTGGGAAGGGAAGCAAAAGGCCAGAAAAAGAAATACACATGACAAATGCTATTGAGAATTCTGTCATTAGAAGTGGAAAGGAAGAACAAAGACAAAAAAATCTAAATAATAAAAATATTGGAGAAAGAGAAACCAATCCCAAACTAAAATGCTTCTATACGAATGCACAAAATATGGGCAACAAACAAGGAGAATTGGAACTACTAACGCAGGAAAAGAAATATGATGTGATGGGAATCACTGAAACTTGGTGGGACGATACACATGATTAGAATACAAGACTAGAAGGATACAACTTATTTGCAAGAAACAAACTTGATAAATGAGGAGGAGTTGTCGCATTGTATGTTAGAAAAGCGTATATTTGCACAGAGATTGAAGCTTCAGAGACTGGGAGTTCTGTGGAAACTGTTTGGGTAAAAATACAAGGACAGAACAATGGAAAGGACACCTGTGCAAGCAGAAGATATGGATGAACTCTTTATGCATCAAATGGCCAAGTTCTCCAAAAAATATGACATAGTGGTCATGGAAGATTTCAACTATCCAGACATTTGTTGGGAATCTCTCTCAGGCAAAACTAACAGGTCAAGGAAATTCTGCTACCTTGGATCTAATCCTTATAAACAGGGAAGAAATGGTTGAGGAGGTGAGAGTTGCTGGGACCCTAGGAGGTAGCGACCATGCTATTTTAGAATTTTGGATAACTAGAGGAGGAAGACCTGTGAAGACTTGAACGTCAAGGTTAGATTTCAGAAAGGCAGATTTTAAGGGACTCGGAAAGAGAATTGGAGGCATCCAATGGCTGGATATCCTTAAGGACAAAAATGTCCAGGAAGGATGGGAAATCTTGAAAAATGAAAATCTCAAAGCACATCGTTAACAATTCCAAAAAGAGGGAAGAATAGGAAAGATTTAAGAAAACCAGGATGGATGAACACAGAACTTAAACACATGCTAAAAAGGAAGAAAGAAATGTTTATCAAATGGAAAGAGGGAGGCATATCTAAAGAAGAACATAATGATGTCTGCAGAACCTGCAGGGCACAAATCAGATTATTAAAGCTGACAATGAATTAAGGCTTGCAAGAGACGTCAAAAGCAATAAAAAAGGATTTTGGGGATATGTCAAAAGTAAAAGAAAAGTCAAAGATGCTATAGGATTTTTACAGAATGAAAATGATGAAATGGTAAGACAGGATGTTGAGAAGGCTGAACTTTTAAATTCCTATTTTGCATGTTTTCTCTCAGATAGGAAATGTAGCATCAAATGATCTTCACTGTCCTATTAAGGGAATAGAAGAATCCAGGATATCTATAAACAGAAAGATAGTGAGGAAACACACTTTGCTAACCTAAATGAATTTGAGTCTCCAGGTCCAGATGAATTACTGTTATGAATGAGTCACCGTAGGAGGCAAAAACAGAAATACTAGCTAAGTCCAGAAAACCAGAGAAGTTGGCAGCTATCGGATTACAAACCCCTGAACCTATTAACAACTAGCAGTAGCCGTGGGGGGTTCCTACGGTGCCCTAGACCCCTCGATCACAGCCGGAGAACTACATAGCCTAAAGACAGAAAGGGAAATCTAAACTGCCCCAGAGCAGACCCCAAAGCAATAGGCAGCCCCCAACATATAATGACGGTGAAGCAAGATGAAAAAACACTCACACAGATATAAAGATAGGCTGAGCAAACGATGGGGCCCAAGCTAACTACAAAGGACAGGATAGAAAAGCTGCTGTCTGTAATCCGCCAAAACCCTATCAAAACAAGAGCCAACAGCTGATAGGGAAAAAAGCCCTGAAGACGCTAGGCTTCAAAAAGACTATATCAGTACTCAGGTATTTTCTGAAGACAGAGCAAAAAGGAATTCAGCACACCCCAGCAGGGAATGGCAGAAATCCAGAAAAAACAAGGAAAAACAAAAACAAAACACAAATGCAAAAACAGAGCAGAAAACTTAGCTTTTAAGGAGCAGGAATCAGACTGGTCTCCTCGAATCCCTCAGAGAGATCACCAGCAAGGCAGAAGGGCGTCGGCTGCCTTATATCCAGTTAGCAATTCCCGTCACCCAGTCATCATCATCCTGCCCAGATGCTTGGTAATCAGCCTATCTACCTTCCTTCACCAGAAGAGGGAGTTCATCAGACCTCAATGGTGATGGGGAAAATGAACTCACAACAAATTACACCTCAGATTACTGAAGGACATAGAAATTTTTGAACCACTCTCCATAATATTTGAAAAGTCTTGGAGAATAGAGGTCCCAGAAGACTGGAGAAGAGCAAATGTTGTTCTTATCTTCAAAAAAAGGCAAGGTGGACCCAGGGATCTATAGGCCGGTGAGTCTGTCTTTTATACCAGGAAATATCTATGAACAAATTATTAAACATGCATGTAAGTACCTGGATAAGAATGAAGTGATTAAACAGAGTCACCATGAGTTTGTAACTAATAAGTCATGTCAGTCTAACTTAATTTCCTTCTATGACAGAATCACTGACTAGGTGGATCAGGGAAATGCTGTAGATATAGTATATCTTGACTTCAGCAAAGCATTTGACAAAGTATCTCACACAATCCTTATTAAAAAATGACTAAGTATGGAATGGACAAGGCAACTGTTAGATGGATTCATAACTAGCTTAGTGATCAGACCCAAAGAGTGGTCACAAATGGCTGCACATCCAGTTGGAAGAATGTCTCAAGTGGGGTACCACAGGGCTCTGTCCTGGGCCCAGTATTGTTCAACATCTTTATCAATAATTTAGATAAAGGTAAACTGATTAAATTTGCTGACGACAAAAAGCTAGGAGGGATAGCCAATACTAGAGGAGAGAGAGAAAGAGGATTCAAAAGATATAAATAAACTGGAGCAGTGGGCATCAACTAACAGAATGGTTTTTAACAGAGAAAAATGCAAAGTACTATATCTGGGCAATAAAAATGAAAAAAGCATATACAGAATGGGAGGAATAGGGCTAATCAACAGCACATGTGAAAAAGACTTTGGTATACTAATAGATCACAGACTGAACTTGAGTCAACAGTGTGATGCAGCAGCAAAAAAAGGCAAATACAATTCTAGGATCTATTAACAGAAACATACAGTCTAGATCACGTAAAGTCATTATTGCCCTCTACTCCTCTTTGGTCAGACCTCATCTGAAATACTGTGTACAGTTTTGGGCACCACATTTTAAAAAAGACATCAACAAACTGGAGCAGGTTCAGAGAAGAGTGACCAGAAAGGTGACCAGTCTGCAATCCAAGTCCTATGAGGAATGGTTGCAGAATTTGGGCATGTTTAGCTTGCAAAAGAGAAGACTGAGAGGAGACAATAGCTGTCTACAAATATCTCAAGGGCTGTCACATTGTACAAGGATCATCTTTATTCTCATTTACACAAGGAAAGACTAGAAGCAATGGGATTAAACTGAATGGGAGGAGACACAGATTAGATATTAGAAAAACCTTTTTGACAGTTAGGGTGATCAATGAGTGGAACAGGCTGCCACGAGAGGTGGTGAGTTCTCCTTCAATAGAAGTCTTCAAAACAGAGGCTGGACAGACAACTGTTTGGGATGATTTAGTGAATCCTGCTTTAAGCAGGGGTTGGACCAGATGGCCCAGGAAGTAACTTCCAACTCTACCATTCTATGATTCTATATGTGCTATGGACAAGACCATACTCATACACACACGGAAATAAATAAACAAATATTACCATATATATATATATATATATATATATATATATATATATATATGCACATACACAGTGGGGAAAGTAAGTATTTGATACACTGCCAACTTTGCAAGCTTTCCTCCTACAAAGAATGGAGAGGTCTGCAATTTTTATCACAGATACACTTCATCTGTGAGAGACATCGCTTCACCTGTGAGAGACAGGATCTAAAAATTAAAAACAGAAAATCACATTGAATGATTTTTACATAATTAATTTGCATTTTATTGCATTAAATAAGCATTTGATACAATAGAAAAACAGAACTTAATAATTGGTACAGAAATCTTTGTTTGCAATTACAGAGGTCAGACATTTCCTGTAGTTCTTGACAAGGTTTGCACATACTGCAGCAGGGTTTTGGCCTACTCCTCCATACAGATCTTCTCCAGGTCTGTCAGGTTTCAGGGCTGTCGCTGGGCAACATTGAGTTTCAGCTCCTTTAAAGATTTTCTACTTGGTTTAGGTCTGGAGTCTGGCTTGGCCACTCCAGGACCTTGAAATGCTTCTTACAGAGCCACTTCTTAGTTGCCCTGGCTGTCTGTTTCAGGTCATTGTCATGTTGGAAGACCCAGCTACAACCCATCTTCAATGATCTTACTGAGTCAACAAGGTTGTTGGTCAAAATCCCACGATATATGGCACCATCCATCCTCCCTTCAATATGGTGCAGTAGTCCTGTCCCTTTTGGAGAAAAGCACCCCCAAAGTATGATATTTCCCCCACCATGCTTCACGGTTGGGACGGTGTTCTTGGAGTTGTACTCATCCTTCTTCTTCCTCCAAACACGGCGAGTGGAGTTGATACCAATAGTTCTATTTTGGTCTCATCTGATCACATAACCTTCTCCCATGCTTTCTCTTATTCATCCAGATGGTCATTGGCGAACTTCAAACGGACCTGGACATGTGCTGGTGTGAGCAAGGGGACCTTTCGTGCCCTGTAGGATTTTAATCCATGACAGCATAGTGTATTACCAATGGCAATGTTTGAGACTGTGGTCCCAGCTCTCTTCAGGTCACTGACCAGGTTCTCCAGTGCAGTTCTGGGCTTATTCCTGACCTTTCAAAGAATCATTCTTACCCCACGATGCAAGATCTTGCATGGAGCCCCCGAAAGAGGAAAATTGACAGTCACCGTGTGTTTCTTCCATTTTCTAATAACTGTACGAATAGTTGTTGTTTTGTTCTCACCAAGCTGCTTGCCTATTGTGCTGTAGCCCATCTGAGCCTTGTGCACGTCAGCAATTTTGTCCCTGGTGTCCTTAGACAGATCTCTGTTCTTGGCCATGGTGGAGAGGTTGGAGTGTGATTGTGTGGACAGATGTCTTTTATACAGAAGAGTTTAAACAGGTGCAATTAATCCAGGTAATGAGTGCAGAGTAAGAGACTTCTTAAAGAAAAACTAACAGGTCTGTGAGAGCCAGAATTCTTGCTGGTTGGTCGGTGATCAAATACTTATTTCATGCAATAAAATGCATAGTTATCAACAACTTTACTAGAAGTGAAATATTCGTCCTTAAAGAATTGAAAAATATTAAAGACAATAAGGGTGATATAGAAAAATATCATTTAAGCTTCTATCCAAATATAATCAGGAACTGTCGGTCATACTTACCGAGGCTGTCGATGAAGGCATTCTTACTCAAAACAGATGAATAGACTGGTGATTCCAGAACAGTGGCAAAAATCTACCTTTTGCCCAAGATGCACAAAGACCTTGACACGCCACCAGGTAGGCTAATTACATCAGGCATTAACAACTTGTGTGAGCTGCTTTGCAAATTAGTTGACCACTATCTTAAACCACTGGTGGAAGCACTTCCGTTGTACCTAAAAGATACCACCGACATACTGCGTGATATTGATGGTGTACAATTGGAAACAGGCATGTGGTTGGTAACATGATGTCAAGGCATTGTACACCTCCATAAGACATAAAGATTGCATTAGGGCTTTGGAATTTTCTTCTAAATTCCAGTAGTATCGACATCAAGTTGAATGGATTTTTTATAAAGGCAGTAAGATTTGTCCTATCCCATAATTTTTTTATGTTTAAGGAGGTGCTCGATCTACAATTCCATGGCACATCTATGGGTATGTTCTGTGCGCCCTCACATGCCAACTCATTCCTGGGGCTGTGGGAGAGAATGCTATTTCAAACTGACCCCCTCTAATTTAATAACAAAGTTGCCTTTTTTGGGCAGAAACATATACTGATGATGGCAAGAGACTCACAAAGTACTATTATAACTGTATTTAAAACTAGCTGAAGAGCCCGGCGCTGCCCGGGCATAGTAACTAACTGTGGTTAGTTATAACAAATTATAATTATCCTCCATACCATAGTCCCGTGCCCATATACCCATCATACATATCCTCCATCCCATAGTCCAGTGCCCATATACCCATCGCATATCCTCCATCCCATAGTCCAATGCCCATATACCCATCATACATATTCTCCATGCCATAGTCCCATGCCCATATACCCATCATACATATTCGCCATCCGATAGCCGAGTGCCCATATACCTATCACACATCCTTCATCTCATAGTCCCATTCCCATCATACATATCCTCCATCCCATAGTCCCATGCCCATACACCCATCATACATATCCGCTATTATGATCGAGTCACCGTAGGAGGCAAAAACAGAAATGCTAGCTAAGTCCTGAAAACCAGAGAAGTTGGCAACTATCAGATTGCAGACCCCTGAACCTATCAACACAACTAGCAGTAGCCGTGGGGGGTTCCTACGATGACCTAGACCCCTTGATCACAGCCGGAGAGATACATAGACCTAAAGAAGGAAAGGGGAATCTAACTGCCCCAGAGCAGACCCCAAAGCAATAGGCAGCCCCCCACATATAATGACGGTGAAGCAAGATGAAAACACTTACACAGACAGAAAGACAGGCTGAGCAAAGACGGGGCCCAAAAACTACCTAGATAGGAACGGACAGGAAGGCTGCTGTCTGCAATCTGTCAAAACCCTATCAGAGACAAAAGCCAACAAGCTGATATAAAAATGGCCCTGAAGCAACTAAGCTTCAAAAACTAAATCAGCACTCAGGTACATTCAGAAGACAGAGCTCACGGAACACTGCACACTCCAGCAGGGAGTGGCAGAATCCAAAAAGCAAGAAAAACAAAAACAAATCTTAGATGCAAAGGCAAAACAGAAAACTTAGCTTTAGGAGAGCAGGAATCAGACTGGAGTCCAAGAGTCCACAGAGAAATCACCCGCAGGGCAGAAAGGGCGTAGGCTGCCTTAAATTGGCTGAGTGGAGTCAGTGACTCCACTCAGCCAATCGTCCTCATCAGTCCCAGGTGTCTGATAATCAGGCTCACTACCTTCCTTCACTAGAATAGGGAGTTCACCAGGCCTCAGTGACGGAGGGGAAAATGAACTCACAACAGTACCCCCCCTTGAGGAGGGGTCACCGAACCCTCAACAACGCTACCAGGGCAATCAGGGTGAGCCCGATGAAAGGCACGCACCAATATTTTGGCATGAATATCAGAGGCAGAGACCCAGGAATTATCCTCCTGACCATAACCCTTCCACTTAACCAAATACTGGAGTCTCCGTCTAGCCAGACGGGAATCCAGAATTTTCTCTACCTCATATTCCAAGTTACCTTCAACCAATACAGGGTCCGGAGGTGCCACCTCAGGCACAACTGGCTCAACAAACCTCTTCAACAAGGACTTATGGAACACATTATGGATCTTAAATGTGACAGGAAGAGCCAAACGAAAAGAGACCGGATTAATAATCTCCAAAATCTTGTAAGGTCCAATAAATCTAGGCTTAAACTTAGGAGAAGCCACCTTCATAGCAATATTTTTTGATGATAACCACACCATATCACCAATCTTAAACTGGGGACCAATGGTCCTATGTCGATTGGAAAACCGCTGGGCCTTTTCCTGGGAGAGAGATATCTTATCCACCACTTGGTCCCAGATCTGGTGCATTCTCTCCACCACAGTGTCAACACCTGGGCAGGCAGAAGGCTCCACCTGCCCTGAAGAAAATCGAGGGTGAAAACCAAAGTTACAAAAAAAAGGTGACATCAAAGTGGCAGAACTAGCTCTATTATTTAAAGCAAATTCGGCCAAGGGCAAAAATGAAACCCAATCATCCTGATCAGCGGAAATAAAACATTTCAAATATGACTCCAAGGTCTGGTTTGTTCTCTCTGTCTGCCCATTGGTCTGAGGGTGAAAAGCAGAGGAGAAGGACAACTGAATTCCCAACTTGGAAAAGAACGTCCTCCAAAATTTAGACACAAATTGAACTCCTCTGTCAGATACAGTGTTCTCAGGAATCCCGTGCAAGCGAACCACCTGTTGCAAAAACAGAGGCACCATCTCAGAGGAAGATGGCAACTTAGGGAGTGGTACAAGATGAACTATCTTAGAGAACCTATTACAAATCACCCAAATAACAGTCATTCTTTGAGAGACCGGCATATCAGAGATGAAATCCATTGAAATATGGGTCCATGGCCTCCTGGGGACCGGCAAAGGCATCAACAACCCACTAGAGCGAGAACAAGATTTAGACCGGGAGCAAGTCCCACAGGACTGCACAAAATTCCTGACATCCTGAGACAAGGCGGGCCACCAAAAAGAGCGACTCACCAGATCTCTAGTACCAAAAATACCTGGATGACCAGCCAATGCAGAGCAATGAACTTCAGACATCACTCTCTTCTTCCACTGGTCAGGAACATACAACTTTCCACTGGGGCAAAGCTCAGGTTTGTCCTCCTGGAACTCTTGCAGAGCAAGTCTCAAATCGGGCGAGATGGCAGAAAGAACTACCCCTTCGCCTAAGATGGTGGCAGGCTTGGTCACCACAGGAGAATCAGCAAAGAAACTCCTAGAGAGGGTGTCTTCCTTGACATTCTTAGTTCCAGGAAGGAAAGAGACCACAAAATCAAAACGTGTAAAAAACAAGGCCCACCTAGCCTGTCTAGGGTTCAAGCGTTTAGCCGACTCTAGGTAAATCAAATTTTTGTGGTCAGTGAGGACTACAACTTGATGTTTGGCCCCCTCCAACCAATGTCTCCTCTCCTCAAATGCCCATTTCATGGCCAACAGTTCCCGATTCCCCACATCATAGTTACGTTCAGATGAAGAGAACTTACGGGAAAAGAAAGCACAGGGATTCATTTTAGATGTTACCGGATCCTTTTGGGACAACACCGCTCCTGCACCAATCTGAGAAGCATCCACCTCTACCTGGAACGGGAGTGAGACATCAGGTTGCCGCAGAACCGGGGCGGAGGTAAATCTACGCTTCAGCTCCTGAAAGGAAGCAACCGCCTCCGGAGACCAATTCAACACATCCGCAGCCTTCCTGGTCAAGTCAGTCAATGGTTTGGCAATACTAGAAAATTTTGCTATAAATTTCCGATAAAAATTAGCAAAACCCAAAAACTTCTGGAGGGCCTTCAAAGAAGTGGGCTGAACCCAATCATAAATGGCCTGTACCTTGGCCAGGTCCATTTCAATAGTTGACGGAGACAAAATAAATCCCAAAAAAGAAATTCTCTGTACTCCAAAAAGGCATTTTAATCCTTTGACATACAGAGAATTCTCTCTCAAGATCCGGAACACAGTCCGAACATGTTCCACATGAGAATCCCAATCCTTGGAGAAGATCAAAATATCATCCAGATAAATAATCAAAAATTTATCGACAAGGTCTCGGAAAATATCGTTCATGAAGCACTGGAAGACAGAAGGGGCATTAGTGAGCCCAAAAGGCATCACCAGGTACTCAAAATGTCCCTCCGGAGTATTAAACGCCGTCTTCCATTCATCCCCCTGCTTAATGCGGATAAGATTATACGCCCCCCTGAGGTCAAGCTTGGTAAACCAGCAAGCACCTCTGACTCTAGAGAATAGATCCGAAATCAGGGGTAACGGATACTGATATTTAATAGTAATTTTATTGAGGGCACGATAATCAATACAAGGCCTTAAAGAACCATCCTTCTTGGCCACAAAAAAAAAAGGCACCTAAGGGTGAAGAGGATGGTCTAATATGACCCTTCTCCAACGCCTCCTTAATATAGGACCGCATAGCCTCGTGCTCGGGTACAGATAAATTGAAGAGCCGACCCTTAGGAAATTTACACCCCGGGTTTAGTTCAATTGCACAGTCATAACTCCTATGAGGAGGCAAGGACGCAGACTCATTCTCACTAAATACATCATAGTAGTCCGCCAAATAGTCAGGCACCTCATGCGACTGAGGAGAGGTGGAAAAAAACGGAGCCTCACTAAAGGTACACCGGCAACCCCAACTCACCACAGACACAGACTTCCAATCCAAAACTGGATTATGAATCTGCAACCAGGGAAACCCCAGAACAACGGCATCATGCAGACCATGCAACACCAAAAATCTGCAATTTTCTTGGTGGTCTGGGGCGACCCGCATGACTAACTGGGTCCAAAACTGAGGTTTATTTTTTGCCAGAGGGGTAGCATCAATCCCCCTCAAAGGGATAGGCATCTGCAGAGGTGTCAACGGAAATCCACAACGTTTAGCAAAATCCAAGTCCATTAAGTTTAGCGCTGCTCGAGAAACCACAAAAGCCTTGGCGGAAAATGTGGACAGGGAACAGATCAGAGTAATCGCCAAAAGAAACTTAGACTGAACCCCACCAACAGAAAACGTGTGTGCAAAGCGTTTCTCACGTTTAGGACAAACAGAAATAACATGTGAGGCATCTCCACAGAAAAAACACAGCTTATTACGCCTTCTGAATTCCTGACGTTGCGCCTTAGACAAAACTCTATCACATTGCATAGGTTCAGACGTCTGTTCAACCGGTGGCAACACCTCTCGTGTAATCCTGCGTTCACTTAAACGCCGATCAACCTGAATGGCTAAAGACATAGAATCGTCCAGACCAGAGGGAACAGGAAATCCCACCATAGTATCTTTTACGGCTTCTGACAAACCCTTCCGAAAGAGAGCAGCCAAGGAACTATCATTCCAGGTAGTAAGGACCGCCCACTTTCGGAACTTTTGACAGTACAACTCTGCAGATTCTCGACCCTGGTTCAATGCTAACAGGGTCTTTTCAGCCTGATCAATAGCATTAGGTTCGTCGTACAGCAACCCCAAGGCTTGAAAAAATGCGTTCACATTAGTCAGAATAGGGTCATCTGGTTTCAAAGAAAACGCCCAATCCTGGGGATCGCCGCGCAGCAAAGAGATGACAATTTTAACCTGCTGCGCGGGGCTCCCTGACGAGTTAGGCTTCAAAGCAAAAAATAATTTACAATTATTTTTGAAACTCAAAAATTTAGATCGATCCCCAAAAAATACATCAGGTGTGGGGATCTTTGGTTCAACAGCATGTGAACGAGCAAGATAGGCGGAAATTCCTCGCACTTCAGCAGCGAGCTGCTCCACACGATCAGACACTTGCTTTATCTCCACTGAGAGAAAAAAAAATTCCCCATACGGCCTCAGAGATATAGAGGAAAGAATATACACTTTTTTTTTTTTTTTTTTTTTAAACACAATTCTTTCCTGCTATTGAGTACCCCAGGATCTGCGGTTGGGCGGGTGATTCTATTATGATCGAGTCACCGTAGGAGGCAAAAACAGAAATGCCAGCTAAGTCCTGAAAACCAGAGAAGTTGGCAACTATCAGATTGCAGACCCCTGAACCTATCAACACAACTAGCAGTAGCCGTGGGGGGTTCCTACGATGACCTAGACCCCTCGATCACAGCCGGAGAGATACATAGGCCTAAAGAAGGAAAGGGGAAATCTAACTGCCCCAGAGCAGACCCCAAAGCAATAGGCAGCCCCCCACATATAATGACGGTGAAACAAGATGAAAACACTTACACAGACAGAAAGACAGGCTGAGCAAAGACGGGGCCCAAAAACTACCTAGATAGGAACGGATAGGAAGGCTGCTGTCTGCAATCTGTCAAAACCCTATCAGAGACAAAAGCCAACAAGCTGATATAAAAATGGCCCTGAAGCAACTAAGCTTCAAAAACTAAATCAGCACTCAGGTACATTCAGAAGACAGAGCTCACGGAACACTGCACACTCCAGCAGGGAGTGGCAGAATCCAAAAAGCAAGAAAAACAAAAACAAATCTTAGATGCAAAGGCAAAACAGAAAACTTAGCTTTAGGAGAGCAGGAATCAGACTGGAGTCCAAGAGTCCACAGAGAAATCACCCGCAGGGCAGAAAGGGCGTAGGCTGCCTTAAATCCAGTCAGTTACTCCACTCAGCCAATCGTCCTCATCAGTCCCAGGTGTCTGATAATCAGGCTCACTACCTTCCTTCACTAGAATAGGGAGTTCACCAGGCCTCAGTGACAGAGGGGAAAATGAACTCACAACAATCTGCCATCCCATAGTCCCATGCCCATATACCCATCATACATATCCTCCATCCCATAGTCCAGTCCCCATATACCCATTATGACATCATCATCACCATGGCAACCGTTATGACATAACCATCACCATTGCAACCTATTAAGACATTGTCACCATGGCAACCATGGTGACAGCATCTTTGCCATTGCAACCTATTATGACATTAGCGTCGCCGTGGCAACCATTATGACATCATAATGAGGGGCGGGGCTTGCAACCTATGATGACATCAGCGTGCCATGGCAACCATTATGACATCATAATGAGGGGCGGGACTTGATACGCACACACTTTTTCCCCATTATGTAAATAGGGGCAAAATTGTTTGGTGAATTGGAACGCACGGGGTTAAAATTTCGCCTCACAACATAGCCTATGACGCTCTCGGGGTCCAGACGTGTGACTGTGCCAAATTTTGTGGCTGTAGCTGCGACGCTGCGGATGCCAATCCCGGACATACACACATACACATACATACACACCCACATTGAGCTTTATATATTAGATGAGATTCATTTTTGTATTGAAGAACTGAAATTCACTTTTTGATGACATTCTAATTCTGCGAGAAGCACCTGTATATACACTCGAATAGGTGTGTATATATATATATATATATATATATATATATATATATAAAAAGCACAGCAGCACCCTGTGAATGCCAAGACATATAATGTCAATGGAAATAAAAACTTCCAAACGCTCTGTCCCTCAGCAAGAGGTACTTACATAAGCGAAGGTTCTTAGCGGATGATTTGGCCAATTCACGTGTGCCCGTCAACTGCGGCAAGGTGACACTTCTCTGACGGGTCCTGTCTGAACCCTATCATATACTATATATGCCACTTTCAGGTTAAAAAAGACCTACTGTATTATAATGAACAAACATGTCTCTCCTGGGCTGCAAGCCTACAAGTGAATGGGCTAGTAGAACTGGCTGAGAACACCTGCAGGTTAACGGGAGGAGTGCAAGGGTCAAGCAGAGGGAGTCACACCCCCCTATATTTAGCTATACAAAAAAACCTGACCAGCATGTTCCAAGTGTGAATAGGTGCAAGCTGCAGTGACTGCAAAACATATATAAAAAAAGCACAGCAACACCCTGTGAATGCCAAGACATATAATGTCAATGGAAATCAAAACTTCCAAACGCTCTGTCCCTCAGCAAGATGTACTTACAAAAGCGAAGGTTCTTAGTGCATGATTTGGCCAATTCATGTGTGCCCGTCAACCGCGGCAAGGTGACACTTCTCTGACGGTGTTAGAGTGGATGGTCTGGAGCCAGAACTCCAGGAGTGGACCCTCTGGACCGTGGCACCGAGGGGCCCCGGGCGAGCTGCCAGGTGGAACCGACCCCTATACAGGGACCGTTAGGAGCAGGCCCAGGGGTTCGAGTACCACGGTAGCCGGTACCGAGAGAGGCGGCTCACAGGAGACACGGGTGGGTATGACTGAGGGACGGTACTGGATACTAGGAAAACCAGGTGTGTACACGGAAGTGTGCTAACTACAGGAAAGTGCGAGACAGGTACACATGAGCACGTATGGCGTGTGGTGAGTAATACGTCCGGAAGTAAACCAAGCAAGATGAGTGCAAGGAGCACGACAGAGTACAGAATGGAGCAGCAGTCGTGCCAGGAGGAGTATTAGAGTATAGGGACAGAGAGAGTGCCGGGAGGCACAGCAGAGCAAGAGACAGAGCACAAGATCCGAGTGGATGCCAGAGGGCACGACTGAGCAAAGACAGAACGATAGGAAGTTCAGAAAGGTGCCCTGGAGCACCAAGAACACAAGGCGGAACAGAGGACCTGAGTACAGCGAACAGCCTGGCAGAGACACAGACGTCCCAGCCAGGAAGCACAACAATAATCAGGCACCTCCCATAGGGGGAGGTCGCCTGATATAGCACATGACTACTACTGGATCCGGGTCAGGTCCTCTAGCCAGAAGCACCTGACCACTACAGCTTCCGGGTCAGGTCCTCCTTTACCATAGAGAGGACCGACCCAGAGACAGCACTGACAGGAGGGGGCAAGCGCAAACGTGAAATGGAGGAGGAGCCCCGGGGACGAGAGCTGCGCGTGCGCACCCGACGGGAGCCCCTGAGGGACCGCCGTACCGGAGGGAGTGACGTCGGGACCGAAGCCCCGCCTCCTGGTGAGTGCGGCATAACAGTACCCCCTCCTTTACGCCCCCTCTTTCTTGAACTGGAAAATAGCACCTTGACACTAGGAGCAGGATCCAGACACTTCCTAACTGAATGAGGACCAATCAGATCCAGAGTCTCAATACAAGAAAAGTTGGTCTCCTGCCATACCCTGGAGGACTCCACGGACAGAGAGTCGGAGGCAGGTGCGCCCAAGACAAGACGAACCGGCAGAGGCACACTGACATGCTTGGAGACCGAAGCGGTGGTGCGGTTACTGAAAGTCAATTCAGCCTTAGGAGGCGAGCTGTCGGAGGATGGTTGCTTGGGAACTTCCTTCTTGGCACAGGACGGACAAGCAGCCACAAAGAACTACCCCTTCGCTTAAGATGGTGGCAGGCTTGGTCACCACAGGAGAATCAGCAAAGAAACTCCTAGAGAGGGCGTCTGCCTTGACATTCTTAGTTCCAGGAAGGAAAGAGACCACAAAATCAAAACGTGTAAAAAACAAGGCCCACCTAGCCTGTCTAGGGTTCAAGCGTTTAGCCGACTCTAGGTAAATCAATTTTTTGTGGTCAGTGAGGACTACAACTTGATGTTTGGCTCCCTCCAACCAATGTCTCCTCTCCTCAAATGCCCATTTCATGGCCAACAGTTCCCGATTCCCCACATCATAGTTACGTCATCATGCAGACCATGCAACACCAAAAATCTGCAATTTTCTTGGTGGTCTGGGGCGACCCGTATGACTAACTGGGTCCAAAACTGAGGTTTATTTTTTGCCAGAGGGGTAGCATCAATCCCCCTCAAAGGGATAGGCATCTGCAGAGGTGTCAACGGAAATCCACAACGTTTAGCAAAATCCAAGTCCATTAGGTTTAGCGCTGCTCGAGAAACCACAAAAGCCTTGGCGGAAAATGTGGACAGGGAACAGATCAGAGTAATCGCCAAAAGAAACTTAGACTGAACCCCACCAACAGAAAACGTGTGTGCAAAGCGTTTCTCACGTTTAGGACAAACAGAAATAACATGTGAGGCATCTCCACAGAAAAAACACAGCTTATTACGCCTTCTGAATTCCTGACGTTGCGCCTTAGACAAAACTCTATCACATTGCATAGGTTCAGACGTCTGTTCAACCGGTGGCAACACCTCTCGTGTAATCCTGCGTTCACTTAAACGCCGATCAACCTGAATGGCTAAAGACATAGAATCGTCCAGACCAGAGGGAACAGGAAATCCCACCATAGTATCTTTTACGGCTTCTGACAAACCCTTCCGAAAGAGAGCAGCCAAGGAACTATCATTCCAGGTAGTAAGGACCGCCCACTTTCGGAACTTTTGACAGTACAACTCTGCAGATTCTCGACCCTAGTTCAATGCTAACAGGGTCTTTTCAGCCTGATCAATAGCATTAGGTTCGTCGTACAGCAACCCCAAGGCTTGAAAAAATGCGTTCACATTAGTCAGAATAGGGTCATCTGGTTTCAAAGAAAATGCCCAATCCTGGGGATCGCCGCGCAGCAAAGAGATGACAATTTTAACCTGCTGCGCGGGGCTCCCTGACGAGTTAGGCTTCAAAGCAAAAAATAATTTACAATTATTTTTGAAACTCAAAAATTTAGATCGATCCCCAAAAAATACATCAGGTGTGGGGATCGTTGGTTCAACAGCATGTGAACGAGCAAGATAGGCGGAAATTCCTCGCACTTCAGCAGCGAGCTGCTCCACACGATCAGACACTTGCTTTATCTCCATTGAGAGAAAAAAAAATTCCCCCTACGGCCTCAGAGATATAGAGGAAAGAATATACACTTTTTTTTTTTTTTTTTTTAAACACAATTCTTTCCTGCTATTGAGTACCCCAGGATCTGCGGTTGGGCGGGTGATTCTATTATGATCGAGTCACCGTAGGAGGCAAAAACAGAAATGCCAGCTAAGTCCTGAAAACCAGAGAAGTTGGCAACTATCAGATTGCAGACCCCTGAACCTATCAACACAACTAGCAGTAGCCGTGGGGGGTTCCTACGATGACCTAGACCCCTCGATCACAGCCGGAGAGATACATAGGCCTAAAGAAGGAAAGGGGAAATCTAACTGCCCCAGAGCAGACCCCAAAGCAATAGGCAGCCCCCCACATATAATGACGGTGAAACAAGATGAAAACACTTACACAGACAGAAAGACAGGCTGAGCAAAGACGGGGCCCAAAAACTACCTAGATAGGAACGGATAGGAAGGCTGCTGTCTGCAATCTGCCAAAACCCTATCAGAGACAAAAGCCAACAAGCTGATATAAAAATGGCCCTGAAGCAACTAAGCTTCAAAAACTAAATCAGCACTCAGGTACATTCAGAAGACAGAGCTCACGGAACACTGCACACTCCAGCAGGGAGTGGCAAAATCCAAAAAGCAAGAAAAACAAAAACAAATCTTAGATGCAAAGGCAAAACAGAAAACTTAGCTTTAGGAGAGCAGGAATCAGACTGGAGTCCAAGAGTCCACAGAGAAATCACCCGCAGGGCAGAAAGGGCGTAGGCTGCCTTAAATCCAGTCAGTTACTCCACTCAGCCAATCGTCCTCATCAGTCCCAGGTGTCTGATAATCAGGCTCACTACCTTCCTTCACTAGAATAGGGAGTTCACCAGGCCTCAGTGACAGAGGGGAAAATGAACTCACAACAATCTGCCATCCCATAGTCCCATGCCCATATACCCATCATACATATCCTCCATCCCATAGTCCAGTCCCCATATACCCATTATGACATCATCATCACCATGGCAACCGTTATGACATAACCGTCACCATTGCAACCTGTTAAGACATTGTCACCATGGCAACCATGGTGACAGCATCTTTGCCATTGCAACCTATTATGACATTAGCATCGCCGTGGCAACCATTATGACATCATAATGAGGGGCGGGGCCTGCAACCTATGATGACATCAGCGTGCCACGGCAACCATTATGACATCATAATGAGGGGCGGGACTTGATACGCACACACTTTTTCCCCATTATGTAAATAGGGGCAAAATTGTTTGGTGAATTGGAACGCACGGGGTTAAAATTTCGCCTCACAACATAGCCTATGACGCTCTCGGGGTCCAGACGTGTGACTGTGCCAAATTTTGTGGCTGTAGCTGCGACGCTGCGGATGCCAATCCCGGACATACACACATACACATACATACACACCCACATTGAGCTTTATATATTAGATGAGATTCATTTTTGTATTGAAGAACTGAAATTCACTTTTTGATGACATTCTAATTCTGCGAGAAGCACCTGTATATACACTCGAATAGGTGTGTATATATATATATATATATAAAAAGCACAGCAGCACCCTGTGAATGCCAAGACATATAATGTCAATGGAAATAAAAACTTCCAAACGCTCTGTCCCTCAGCAAGAGGTACTTACATAAGCGAAGGTTCTTGGCGGATGATTTGGCCAATTCACGTGTGCCCGTCAACCGCGGCAAGGTGACACTTCTCTGACGGGTCCTGTCTGAACCCTATCATATACTATATATGCCACTTTCAGGTTAAAAAAGACCTACTGTATTATAATGAACAAACATGTCTCTCCTGGGCTGCAAGCCTACAAGTGAATGGGCTAGTAGAACTGGCTGAGAACACCTGCAGGTTAACGGGAGGAGTGCAAGGGTCAAGCAGAGGGAGTCACACCCCCCTATATTTAGCTATACAAAAAAACCTGACCAGCATGTTCCAAGTGTGAATAGGTGCAAGCTGCAGTGACTGCAAAACATATATAAAAAAAGCACAGCAGCACCCTGTGAATGCCAAGACATATAATGTCAATGGAAATCAAAACTTCCAAACGCTCTGTCCCTCAGCAAGATGTACTTACAAAAGCGAAGGTTCTTAGTGCATGATTTGGCCAATTCATGTGTGCCCGTCAACCGCGGCAAGGTATCACTTCTCTGACGGTGTTAGAGTGGATGGTCTGGAGCCAGAACTCCAGGAGTGGACCCTCTGGACCGTGGCACCGAGGGGCCCCGGGCGAGCTGCCAGGTGGAACCGACCCCTATACAGGGACCGTTAGGAGCAGGCCCAGGGGTTCGAGTACCACGGTAGCCGGTACCGAGAGAGGCGGCTCACAGGAGACACGGGTGGGTATGACTGAGGGACGGTACTGGATACTAGGAAAACCAGGTGTGTACACGGAAGTGTGCTAACTACAGGAAAGTGCGAGACAGGTACACGTGAGCTCGTATGGCGTGTGGTGAGTAATACGTCCGGAAGTAAACCAAGCAAGATGAGTGCAAGGAGCACGACAGAGTACAGAATGGAGCAGCAGTCGTGCCAGGAGGAGTATTAGAGTATAGGGACAGAGAGAGTGCCGGGAGGCACAGCAGAGCAAGAGACAGAGCACAAGATCCGAGTGGATGCCAGAGGGCACGACTGAGCAAAGACAGAACGATAGGAAGTTCAGAAAGGTGCCCTGGAGCACCAAGAACACAAGGCGGAACAGAGCACCTGAGTACAGCGAACAGCCTGGCAGAGACACAGACGTCCCAGCCAGGAAGCACAATAATAATCAGGCACCTCCCATAGGGGGAGGTCGCCTGATATAGCACATGACTACTACTGGATCCGGGTCAGGTCCTCTAGCCAGAAGCACCTGACCACTACAGCTTCCGGGTCAGGTCCTCCTTTACCATAGAGAGGACCGACCCAGAGACAGCACTGACAGGAGGGGGCAAGCGCAAACGTGAAATGGAGGAGGAGCCCCGGGGACGAGAGCTGCGCGTGCGCACCCGACGGGAGCCCCTGAGGGACCGCCGTACCGGAGGGAGTGACGTCGGGACCGAAGCCCCGCCTCCTGGTGAGTGCGGCATAACAGTACCCCCTCCTTTACGCCCCCTCTTTCTTGAACTGGAAAATAGCACCTTGACATTAGGAGCAGGATCCAGACACTTCCTAACTGAATGAGGACCAATCAGATCCAGAGTCTCAATACAAGAAAAGTTGGTCTCCTACCATACCCTGGAGGACTCCACGGACAGAGAGTCGGAGGCAGGTGCGCCCAAGACAGGACGAACCGGCAGAGGCACACTGACATGCTTGGAGACCGAAGCGGTGGTGCGGTTACTGAAAGTCAATTCAGCCTTAGGAGGCGAGCTGTCGGAGGATGGTTGCTTGGGAACTTCCTTCTTGGCACAGGACGGACAAGCAGCCACAAAGTCTTTGACATCCTGAGCAAAAGACGGCCACCAGTAGTAGTGGGATAAACGGGAGAGTGTCCTCTTGACACCAACATGGCCGGCAAACGGAGAAGAATGTCCCCAGGATAACACACCTTTACGGTTACCTTTAGCCACAAAGGTCTCCCCCGGACGCTGGGATGTCAACTTGATGGAAGCCACGGAAATTACCTTGGACCGGTTACTTGACAGATGTGGAGACTGACTTTCAGCCCCCTTCTCGACAATGTCACAATTCACAGACCGGTTGCTTGACAGATGTGGAGACTGACTCTCAGCCCCCTTCTCGACAATGTCACACGTCACAGACCGGTTGCTTGACAGATGTGGAGACTGACTCTCAGCCCCCTTCTCGACAATGTCACATGTCACAGACCGGTTAGCGGACGGCGGACCTGTAACCACCGAAGACGAGCAAGCAGGGTTCTTCAGATGAACGGATAGCAGGCAACTCTTTTGACAGGACGGTCCCCAACGGAGTATATCACCGGTTTGCCAGTCCAGGGTCGGCCCGTGAGTTCGTAACCAAGGAAGACCAAGAAGCAGGGTATGAGCCGAAGTCGGCAATATGTGGATGGAGATTCACTCCCGATGACATGTGCCAATCTGCAACTCTACTTCCTCAGTGACCTGGTTAACGGTGTCCTGCAAGGGCTTACCGTCGACCGGAACTACCGACCTAGGAGTCTCCAGGGATCTGACAGGAATCCAAAACTTCTGAACTGCCTCGAGACTAATAAAGTTACCCACTGCACCAGAGTCCACAATAGCCTTCACAGTGCAACTCTCGGAACCAAAATTCAGGGAAACAGGCACCGTAGGGGGTAAAGAGGAATCACATACACTAGAGGAGAGCTCACTTACCAGTCCCAGGTGGAGAAACTTCCCCGGCCTCTTGGGACATGAGTGTAGGAAGTGGGAGGCATCCCCACAATGGAAACAGAGCCCTCGTGCCTGCCTCTTCACACGATGCCATTGAGCTATCTGGAGACGATCCACCTGCATAGGCTCAGGTACCGGATCTACTGCAGATAACTCGGGTAACGGATGGGAAGAACTGCGCGTGGAGGAGAATAGGCGGGAGGCCCCTCTCTCTCTGGCTGACTCGCGGGTGCGCTCCTGGTAGCGCAAATCAATGCGTGTCGCGAGAGAGATGAGGTCCTCTAAAATGGTAGGAGTATCTCGGCCCGCCAGTTCATCTTTGATCCGGCTGGACAGACCACGCCAAAAGGACCCTACGAGGGCATCATTTATTCCAACCAAGTTCGGAGGACAAGGTGCGAAAAACATATTGCGTATTGTCCAACTGTTAGAGTACCTTGACGGAGATTAAAGAGTGACTCGGTGGTGGAAGCGAGGCGACCCGGTTCGTCGAACACCCTACGGAAAGTGTCCAAAAAGACGGAAAGCTGAGAGACGAGTGGGTCATCCCGCTCCCAAAGGGGATTAACCCAAGCAAGGGCCTTCCCCTCTAAGCGAGAAACTATAAATGCCATTTTAGCACGATCGGTGGGGTAATGCTGCGGCAAAAACTCAAAATGCAAACGACACTGATTCAAAAACCCACGACACAACAAAGGGTCACCACCATACCGAGGTGGCTTACATAAGCGCGGTAGCGAGAGAGGAACCATGGCCTGGGCAGAAAGGGATTGTATAGATAGGAGCCGATTATCTACCGACGACATATAGTTGAGGATCTGGGCCTGGGAGTCGCGTTGCTGCGCAAGTTCCTGCTGAAGACTGACCAACTGAGCAGCATTCCCAGGCTCAGAGGACTGTAAGGCAGATAAACAGGACTCTATGGACTTGAGAAATAACATAATTCTAGTCTGGTTTTCCCGGAGGAACGCCAGCTCCTTTTGGACGGAAGCCGTGGTACCAGCGGGGTCCATGGCCTGAATATACTGTTAGCGTGGATGGTCTGGAGCCGGAACTCCAGGAGTGGACCCTCTGGATTGTGGCACCGAGGGGCCCGGGAGAGCTGCCAGGTGGAACCGACCCCTATACAGGGACCGTTAGGAGCAGGCCCAGGGGTTCGAGTACCACGGTAGCCGGTACCAAGAGGGGCGGCTCACAGGAGACACGGGTGGGTATGACTGAGGGATGGTACTGGATACTAGGAACACCAGGTGTGTACACGGAAGTGCGCTAACTACAGGAAAGTGCGAGACAGGTACACGTGAGCACGTATGGCGTGTGGCGAGTAATACATCCGGAGGTAAACCAAGCAAGACGAGTGCAAGGAGCACGACAGAGTACAGAATGGAGCAGCAGTCGTGCCAGGAGGAGTATTAGAGTATAGGGACAGAGAGAGTGCCCGGAGGCACAGCGGAGCAAGAGACAGAGCACAAGATCCGAGTGGATGCCAGAGGGCACGACTGAGCAAAGACAGAACGAAATGGAAGTTCAGAAAAGGTGCCCTGGAGCACCAAGAACACAAGGCGGAACAGAGGACCTGAGTACAGCGAACAGCCTGGCAGAGACACAGATGTCCCAGCCAGGAAGCACAACAATAATCAGGCACCTCCCATAGGGGGAGGTCGCCTGATATAGCACATGACTACTACTGGATCCGGGTCAGGTCCTCTAGCCAGAAGCACCTGACCACTACAGCTTCTGGGTCAGGTCCTCCTTTACCATAGAGAGGACCGACCCAGAGACAGCACTGACAGGAGGGCGCAAGCACAAACGTGACATGGAGGAGGAGCCCCGAGGGACCGCCGTACAGGGTCAAGCAGAGGGAGTCAAACCCCCCTATATTTAGCTATACAAAAAACCTAACCAGCATCTTGACCCTTGCACTCCTCCCGTTAACCTGCAGGTGTTCTCAGCCAGTTCTACTAGCCCATTCACTTGTAGGCTTGCAGCCCAGGAGACACATGTTTGTTCATTATAATAGGTTTTTTTTAACCTGAAAGTGGCATATAAAGTAGGATATGGTAGGGTTCAGATAGGACCTGTCAGAGAAGTGTCACCTTGCCGCGGTTCACGGGCACACATGAATTGGCCAAATCATGCACTAAGAACCTTCGCTTTTGTAAGTACATCTTGCTGAGGGACAGAGCATTTGGAAGTTTTTATTTCCATTGACATTATATGTCTTGGCATTCACAGGGTGCTGCTGTGCTTTTCTTATATACGGTATGTTTTACAGTCACTGCAGCTTGCACCTATTCACACTTGGAAGATGCTGGTCAGGTTTTTTTGTATAGCTATATATACACTCACTGGCCACTTTATTAGGTACACCTGTCCAACTGTGTGTTAAGACTTAATTTCTAATCAGCCAATCACATGGCGGCAACTCAGTGCATTTAGGCATGTAGACATGGTCAAGACAATCTCCTGCAGTTCAAACCGAGCATCAGTATGGGGAAGAAAGGTGATTTGAGTGCCTTTGAACGTGGCATGATTGTTGGTGCCAGAAGGGCTGGTCTGAGTATTTCAGAAACTGCTGATCTACTGGGATTTTCACGCACAACCATCTCTAGGGTTTACAGAGAATGGTCCGAAAAAGAAAAAAAATCCAGTGAGCGGCAGTTCTGTGGCCGGAAATGCCTTGTTGATGCCAGAGGTCAGAGGAGAATGGGCATACTGGTTCGAGCTGATAGAAAGGCAACAGTGACTCAAATTGCCACCCGTTACAACCAAGGTAGGCAGAAGAGCATCTCTGAACGCACAGTGCGTCGAACTTTGAGGAAGATGGGCTACAGCAGCAGAAGACCACACTGGGTACCACTCCTCTCAGCTAAGAACAGGAAACTGAGGCTACAATTTGCACAAGCTCATCGAAATTGGACAGTAGAAGATTGGAAAAACGTTGCCTGGTCTGATGAGTCTCGATTTCTGCTGCGACATTCGGATGGTAGGGTCAGAATTTGGCGTAAACAACATGAAAGCATGGATCCATCCAGCCTTGTATCAACGGTTCAGACTGGTGGTGGTGGTGTCATGGTGTGGGGAATTTTTTCTTGGCACTCTTTGGGCCCCTTGGTACCAATTGAGCATCGTTGCAACGCCACAGCCTACCTGAGTATTGTTGCTGACCATGTTCATCCCTTTATGACCACAATGTACCCAACATCTGATGGCTACTTTCAGCAGGATAATGCGCCATGTCATAAAGCTCGAATCATCTCAGATTGGTTTCTTGAACATGACAATGAGTTCACTGTACTCAAATGGCCTCCTCAGTCACCAGATCTCAATCCAATAGAGCATCTTTGGGATGTGGTGGAACGGGAGATTCGCATCAGGGATGTGCAGCCGACAAATCTGCGCCAACTGTGTGATGCCATCATGTCAATATGGTCCAAAATCTCTGAGGAATGCTTCCAGCACCTTGTTGAATCTCTGCCACGAAGAATTGAGGCAGTTCTGAAGGCAAAAGGGGGTCCAACCCGTTACTAGCATGGTGTACCTAATAAAGTGGCCAGTGAGTGTATATCTAGCTATATATATATATATCTATATACAGTATGCATATGTGTATATGCATATCTATATATATTATACTATTTATATCCGTGTGGGTGTATGAGTATGGTTTTGCCCATAACATATAAAAGATGATGATCACTTATTTATTTATACACTACCCCTTTGATTTTATTTGGTGTTCTTCAATTCTTATTTACTAATCTGTTATTACGGTATTTACTAATATTTCTCATTGTAAAAATATTATGCACTTACAATTGATCACTGATTGTTTTATTTTATCAATCTATTTAATTGTCCTTGCCTATCTTATTATATAACACTGGAGCACGTCTATATATATATGACCTTTTATACTTTTTTAAATATGCTGATAAACCATAATAATTATTCTTGCTATACCTCTAATTAATGTGCCCAGTAATGTTCCCCCACTTTTTCATTACCTGTGTTGTTCCATTCTTTTTTAATTTTTTTAATTTTTTAATTTGGTTTTAAATTATGTTGTCTGTATGTACAAAATATAAATTGCAGTATGATTTTATATGGCTTGCATTGTTTTCTTTATTTTGGAGTTTTTGCTAATTATAATGCATATTAGCCTCCAGGATTGTTAGTTTAGGTGTTTTTTTTTCCAAAAAAGGTGGACAAGAATCAGAATGAAAAAAAAAGTAGCAAAAAATGTTTTTTTTGTGAAAGACCAACATATACCAAAATTTGCGACTTCAGTTCACCAAAACAATTAATATATCTCCAACACAAATGTCTAACTTTGAGCCAGGTGCCTGATGATTATATATTTATTAAGGTCCCATGAGGCACTAGGTGCTAGGTAGAAAAATTGCTGGAGCCATAACAGGTGGTTCTGTCCCAGAGTTGTTGGAGGAATCCAAATTCTTTAGATTTAAAGGGGTATTCCCATCGCCAGTAGTAGTAGGTAGCAGAAAATAACTCCAAATAGAAATGTAGTATATTTTTTTTTATTCACTATGTCTCTTTCCTCATGTGCAGTCAATGCAGGACCTTAGGTATCCATGGTTGCCTCCACTGATGAAGTGGCAGCTAGTTGCTTGTGATCTTAAACATGCATACCTAAGGGCCTGCAATGCTTGCACATGAGGAAAGAAACATGGCAAATAAAAAAATATATTAAATTTCTAATTGGAGGTATTTTCTAATATTATTATAATTACACCTACTACATTTTGGGATAGGATCTTGGAGATGTGAAATCTACTGACAAAGCCACTTTAAAGGGGTATTTCCAATACAAACTGCATAATTATCAGATCAGTCTCTAAGGGTACCGTTACACATTTACACCTAGCGATGCACCAGCGATCCCGACTAGCAATATGACGCGGTCAGGATCGCTGGTGCATCGCTAAGTGGTCGCTAGTGAGCTGCCACACAGGCAGATCTCACCGGCGACATCGCTGGGGACGGGGATCGCTACTTACCTGTCAGACGCGGCGATCCTGACGTCCTCCCGCCCGGCTCCACGCGTCGCTCGTCGTCACAGCAGGAAGTGCCGCAGGAAGTGACCGACGAGAAATGGTCCAGGAGCTTCTCGCGCGACCAGCGGGGGAGCCGGTCGGAGGTAAGTATCACATGCAGCGATATCGCTAGCAATATCGCTGCAACGTCACAAAATCGGTGACATTACAGCGATATCGCAGTGTGTAACGGGGGCTTTAGACCTAATGAGGCTGATGTACTTTCATGTGATAATCCATATCAGACTGGAGATATAAAATTGATACCGAGATAAGAATTTAGAGGAAGGCTCCTAAAATGCTATAAAGAAGGGGGAGGGGGGACGTTGAAAAATAATTATACAGCCATTGTGGCATAGATTTCAAAGTCAGTACATTAGCTTCATTAGGTCTAATTCAGGTCTGAGAAATCTATTTAATAATGAATGCAGTTGATATTCTGAAATCTGGTGACAGATCAGCTTTAAATTTAGAAGACAACTAACAAGGTACCCGAACAGGAAGTCCCAGATGGGAGCATAAAAGTCCTGCTCGAGTTTTCAGCAAATTTTGTTTCTTACAAACCTTACTTGAACCATGCTCACAGAACATATAGCAGAAACAATGCTCAACAAACAATATTTTTTTTCCCAAAGCTGATCATTTTGTGTCTCATCTCTGGAGATTGGAGCCAAGATCTGAGCTCTTGAGCTACTTTTATATTTGCGTGCTGTTTTCTCTTAAATGTTACCATAATTCTGCCCATGATCCTCCCCTCTATAGAGAGTGACTCAGCTTTCTGGGGATACTATATAGTAAATTGACCTATCCTTGCATTGATACTGAGCCACTTTTCCGTGCAGGGTTACGTGAAAGCTGGGTGAGATCCCCAGCAGGAGTCATACACTTGGCCTTCAGACAAGAGCAGAAGAGCGACAGCAGAGTATAACACTTATCCTCTTGACACAAGAGGACAGCTCAAGGATTTCGATTTACTGGAGATTTGGGAGATTTTAAAGGGGAAAGCTCTTTAATGACACGGTCTTAGGCGGCTGCACGGTGCACTCAGCTTTTTCAGCAACATTGCTCTTCACAGTAAACTACAAGCTTCAGCACAGAAATCTGGACCAAAACTACAACCCAAAATTGTAAACTACAGCTTCCAGCAATTCGGCTTCATCCATGGTATCAGGGCTGGGATGATCTTTCGTTATAATGGCGGTGACCTTGGGGATCGTTGCACGGTTATGCCACTTGGGAGGTGACACAATGTGACAAGTGTTTGGTTCCAGGATAGGATGTCGAGTCTTGGCACGGGTCTCTGGCTTCTGCTCATACACACAAGACGCGGGGATGGTTGCAGGTTTATTGGCAGTAATTCGGTGGCAACTGGTGATGACAACCTCTTGACTGCGGCTCACTGACTTGTAGTTGTGAGATAAAGTGAGGCTTCCTGGAACACGGCTAATACACGCCAGAGAATATGAGATCCGGACGGCTTCTTTACAGCTTGCTTTATGCCGCCATCTAATGCAGGGCACAATTATTCCTTTATATTCTCAGCAGACCGGCCACTAGGGGCTCGTCCCAGATACTATCTAATATTGAGCACAGATTGTACACCGTGATAACTACTTCTTTTAGGTGCAGATAATAAGTTATCATGAATAGAAGTTAAGCCCCCGTCACACATAGCGATCTTGCTAGCGAGACCGCTGCTGAGTCACAAATGAGATCGCTGTGTGTGACACTTCTCAGCGACCGGCCCCCCTGCCGGGTATCGCTGATCGTCCTGGAATGGCCTGGACATTTTTTTGATCGCTGGTCTCCCGCTGGCCAGCACGCATCACTGCGTGTGACAGGCGGGAGACCAGTGATCAGCGAGCTGCTGCTGGTAACTAAGGTAAACATCGGGTTTCTAAGCGGCGCGCAGCACTTAGAAACCCGATGTGTACCTTAGTTACCAGCGCGCTGGTGCAGGGAGCTGGTAACCAAGGTACACATAGGGTTTCTAAGTGCCGCGTGCCGCTTAGAAACCTGATGTGTACCTTGGTTACCAGCTCCCTGCACCAGCGTGCTGGTAACTAAGGTACACAGTGGGTAACTAAGCGACGTGCGTCGCTTGTTACCCACGTGTCGCTGGTGGTGATCGCTGGTGAAGCTGCCTGTTTGGCAGCTCACCAGCGATCATGTAGCGACACACCAGCGATCCTGACAAGGTAATATCGTTGTCGGGATCGCTGGTGCGTCGCTATGTGTGACGGTGCCCTTACTGATATAGTCACAAGGGGTGCCACAGAAATAATACAGACCCCATACACCTCCTCAGTGAAAAGGTGTGTGTGTACCTTTACAAATCAAGTCCTATCAGTTTAGTTAAACACAGCTGGACTCCAATGAAGGAGTAGAACCATCTGAAGGAGGATCACAAGGAAATGGGCAGCATGTGACTTAAATATGAGTGTCTGAGCAAAGGGTCTGAATACTTATGACCATGTGATATTTTAGTTTTTCTTTTTTAATAAATTTGCAAAAAATTCTACATTTTTGGGGTTTTTTTTTTCAGTCAAGATGGGGTGCAGAGTGTACATTAATGAGAAAAAATGAGCTTTTTTTAATTTACCAAATGGCTGCAATGAAACAAAGAGTGAAAAATATAAAGGGGTCTGAATACTTTCCGTACCCACTGTATTGCCAAACATTGCAGATAAATGGCTGAGGGTCCGTCCATTAGCGGAGGAGGGGACTAAATGTTCATGTCCAGATTAACCAGACCCAGGTCACTTGGTTGATGTAGGAAAACCAAGTACAGGGTCATGGCGGTCACATTTATGTGCACCTGGCTAGCTATGTCTAGACCCAGGCCCTGTGTTCAGCTATTGAGCAGTCAGCTGGGAGAGCTGAGCAGAGTGGCTTGTGTTGGAGCTACAGAGAGACAGGCAAGAATCTCTCTGAGAAAAGACTGCACAGGCCATGTGCACCAACTGCAAATATTGCTATGGACAATAGCTGTTTTGGGCAACACGTGCAAGCTACATTTTCTCACCTGAGCTAGAAGCAGTGTGTGGATTGCTTACAGGTGAGAGTCCGTGTTATATCTTGCCAACCCAAAAAAGGAACTTTTTTCCTTTCCTTTGTTGTTATTTGTTTGGAGCTGGGGAAAGGTTATTTTGCTTTCATGTTAAAGTTGTTAATAAACATAAGACTGTTTTGCACTAAAACCAAGTGCCTGTGTGTACCCATACTGCTTCCCTACACTGGTCACTTGTGACACGTTGGCCACTGCTTGTGTAGCTTTGGTGGTTACTCCTCTCGCTCTCACTTTACCGTGTCTGTACCGTTCCTGCCTCCTCATGTGACAGGAGATCTTTGATCCAATGCTCATCCTATCACCCACAATGCACTTTCCTCAGATAACAAGAAAATATCAGAATTTTGAATTTAGCTTTATTTGTGAATGGAGAATAAAACCTCACATAAACTGAATTCAGTGTAACACAGGTACTAAAGAGCATTTGTAAAATTACAATTTATATTTAACTCCTCTAATTTTTGGGACTCACTGTATTCTATATAGTGGGCAGCAGTCTGAGCCCTGACCAAAACACTAGGACCCTTCATTACTACCTAAACATTTCTGTAATATCCAAAAGAGCTCGGTGAGGGATAAAGCGCTCTGTGATCGGCATCTTCATGTTCTGACATTTTACTATGATCATGGAAAGCTGAACGTAAGAAACATGGGATCACAGTCCTGAGATTAACTTTAGTGGTCCTTGCGTAGAAAGATGGCTTCTGTCTATTGCCTCCATGCTCAGAAAAGACTCCTGATGACCAGTGGCATGGGAAGCAACACCTTAGAGGGTTCTCCTATAAACAGCATTTATTACTTATCCATAGAATAGGTGATAAATGTAGGATCACTCGGGATCTGGGTACTGAGGCTCCTGACAATCCCAAGAATGGAGCAGTAGTGAACATGTGCGACTACTGCTCGTATAGACATCAAGTAGACTGGTCGCCATTCCTAACAGCTCCGCTCACACACGGGACTTTCAGAACCGTTTCCTTGAGCAGAAGTGGTCCAAATGCTCAGACCACTACCACATAACCTGTGGAAAGGTGATGAATGTTGTTTTTTTAGAACAACCCCTTTAAAAAGTCGTAATTAAAAAATAAAAATCCTTGAGCTTCCAAGCGTTCCTCTGCAGCATACGTGTATAACCCCATGTATATGAATTGCGTACTCTCCTGCTCCTCTTAAGCTTAGGCTTCACAAACACATGGCATCCGTTCACCCCAGCAGAAATGCATTGTATATGATCATGCATGCGATCACAATGTTGTGTCTCCTAAATTTTACAATTTTGCACAGCATAGCTGCATTGCTGTCCAGTACAATGATGATGTGGAGTGACATTAACCTTTCACTACTCATAGAGGGTGAATCAATAGATGAACAGCCTATCCATACAGGAGACTAGGCAGCAGAATTTGCACAGTAGTCTATTTCTAAGGGCTCATACTCACTTGCAAGAAGCTCGCACTTGGATCGGAACGTTCAGCTGCATGTATTTCTATGAAGTTGAACGCTCCACTCCTGACTGCCGGCGGCAGTGCCGAGTATTGACGTGTGAGACTCATCCAAGTTTCTCGCAACTGAGTATGAGCCCTAATTGTAAAAAAAAAACATATACCGTAGCTGTGGGACAAGAGAGGAAATGGTGGTGGGTAAAGTGTGAGAATACACTCATCTCTAAAAATAAGGACCACAAAAGTTATATTTCTGAGGACAGATCCTTCACTGATAGATGCTGAGAAAAAGACAGCTCGCCCTAAAATAGAGGTGATGCCTATCTGCAGACACACTGTTGGAGGATCTGACTCCTCTATTTCCAGTAAATATAATAATTTGCAAAGTTTATCGTCCCCTATAGAGACAGAAGCTATGACTAGTGCTCAACAGATGGGTGCTCCGAAAACAGGAGCAGACGGGACACTGGAGCACTGTCCGTAGTCACATTCTGCTTATATATTGCTTCCTGGATATGTTCTCATACATGGGTGGTCTGACAGAAGATATAGTTCAAAAGTCGCTATCCAAACTCTCATTCAGATTCAGCAGTCACAGTGCATGAAATGTTAGGGATACTATTGAAGAGAAATAGCGCAATAGTACATTATCCAGTGTAAGTATATCAATTTAAAAATAATACACTCATCAGATGGAGCTTGTAATAAGCATGGAGGATTCGCTGCTGCAGAAACCACAGATCCACGAGGAACCGACGAAAAAACCACCTGAGGAAGGAGTTTTGTGAAACTTCGAAATGCGTCGAATAACGACCACTGTAATAATAATTGTTCATAGTGATTCGCAGCGCGGAATGTCTGACCACTTTTTTTCCTATCCTGCATCTAGTGCATGAAATGTGTAAGTTTATGAACACAGAGGCCCAAAGTTAGGTGCCCGGCACTAACAGAAAGAGGCATGCTGCTAAAAGTAAGGAACGAGTGGCCATTAGTAAAGAAATGTAATTTACAGCAAGGGAAACCCTGACTAACAGCAAGTCAACCTTGGCCACAGGTGGGCAAAAATCCCGAGTCTATAGGCACAGGGCCAGTGACCATTTTTGCCCTGACGTGCTCATCCTTGTGATTTGTATTGCTACTTACATTAATAGAAAAGTGGTTTATCAGATTGTGGTCAAATAAAGAGTAATCTGATAAAATAGAAACCCAAATTTAGCTTTAGAAATAGGAGAAGAAAAAATACAGATAAAAATCATTTCAAAATTAGAATAATAAGTTCATTTTACTTTGATTTTGTTTCCAATAGGTAATAATGCATGAAATTAAAAAAAGTCCACAAATAAAAAGCATCATGTCCATGTCAACAAGTATACATGGTGACAACACATTACAAAAGTGTTGACAGAGCCCCCCCCAAAAAACCAACTGAATCTGCGTGGCCTACTCCAGAAAAACTAAGGGGATCAAAATCCTCATAAATGAAGCTAAATATCTGATAGGAAGAATTAATGCTGACTGATGCAAATGGGAATGGAGGAGACCGAACTCACAGGACAGATGGATACAGCCCGACACCCTCTATAATCCAGTACTAATTGTGGAAACGTCAAATTATCACCACCGAAGTCCACAGTCAGATTTAGTAACAATTAGTGAAGTGTTTTCAGATCCCGGCTCAGATCTTTGCACATATGTGAGAATCAAGATGCAGCAAGGTTTAATTTCAATTAACCCCTTAGCGTCAGAGCCAATTTTGTACTTAATGACCAGGCCAAGTTTTACTATTCTGACCACTGTCACTTTATGTGGTTATAATTCTGGAATGTTTTAATGGATTCCACTGATTCTGAGATTGAGTTTAGTGACACATTTTACTTCAAGACAGTGGTAAAATTTCTTTGATATGACTTGTGCTTTTTTGTGTAAAAAATGGAAATTTGGCAAAAAATGTGAAAATTTTGCAATTTTCAAACTTTTAATTTTTATGCCCTTAAATCAGAGTGACGTCACACAAAATACTTAACAAATAACATTTCCCATATATCTAATTTACCTCAGCAGAATTTTTGAAACAAAGTTTTTTTTTTTTGTTAGGAAGTTAAAAGGGTTAAAAGTTGACCAGTGATTTCTCATTTTTACAACAAAATTTACAAAACGATTTTTTTTTAGGGACCACCTCACATTTGAAGCAAGTTTGGGGGATCAATATAACAGAAAATACCAAAAAGTGACACCATTCTAAAAACTGCACCCCTTAAGGTGCTCAAAACCACATTCAAGAAGTTTATTGACCCTTCAGGTGCTTCACGAGAGCTAAAGCAATGTGAAAGGAAAAAATAAACATTTTACTTTTTTCACAAAAAAATTACATTGGAACCAAATTTTTTTATTTTCACAATGGTATCAGGAAAAAAAATGGACCAAAAAATTTCTTGTGCAATTTCCGCTGAGTATGCCCATACCCGTACATGGGGAAAAGCCACTGCTTGTGCGCATGGCAGGGCTCAGAAGGGAGGGAGAACCGTTTGACTTTTTGAACGCAAAATTGGCTGGAATCAATGGCGGGAGCCATGTCGCATTTGGGAACCCCCTGATGTACCTAAACAATGGAAACCTCCCAATTCTAACACCAACCCTAACACAGCCATATCCCCAACACACCCCTAATCCCAACCCTAACCTCAACCATAACCCCAACACAACCTACCTCTAACTTCAATACCATCATAATCCCAACACCACCCTAACCTCAACACTACCCTAAACAACCCTAACTCTAACTCTAACCTCAACCCTAGCCCCAACCATAATCCTAGACCAACCCTAACCCTAGCTCTAATCCTAACCCCAACCCAAACCCTAGCCCAACCCTAACTCTAGCTCTAACCCCAACCCTAACCCCTAGGTCTAACCCAAACCCTAGCCCCAACCCTAATCCTAACTGCAAAGAATGGAAAAAATACATTTTTTTTATTTTATTATTTTTACGTAACCAAGGGGGTGATAAAGGGGGGTTTGATTTTCTATTTTATATTTTGATCACTGTGATAGGGTCTATCACAGTGACCAAAATGAACCAATAAGAAAAATCTCCTATTGTTGTCGGGTGTTGGCCGGCAGATCTCGGCAGGCGCACTGCGCATGCGCCTGCCATTTTCTTCCGGGAAGATGACGTGCAGGGTCGTGGGAACTACCGGGGGGGGCTCGGGGGACCTCATTTCTCTCTCCTCTGGGATGCTAGATCATATCAGATGAGAGAGAAATGAATGAGAAAGCTTTTGTATGTGATCACTGTTATTTGGTGAATAACAGTGATCACGAGACTGGGGATGGTAAAAACCGACCCAAATCATTTTCTCCAGGGTCTCGAGGTTTAAGGGGTTTGTGGACACAGAAATTATTATTTTGCTTCTGACAGGGCAGCACTTGGACATAGTGCATCTCTCTTCTCTCCCAGAACAACTACAAGGAGAGAAGAGAGAGGCACAGCCCAAGTG
Source organism: Dendrobates tinctorius (assembly GCF_039654945.1). NCBI lineage: Eukaryota > Metazoa > Chordata > Amphibia > Anura > Dendrobatidae > Dendrobates > Dendrobates tinctorius. Next base: position 7,504,279 of record NW_027361754.1, read on the forward strand.
CTGCCATATTTACTAATATTGGGGACTTATGATCACTGTGATAGGGTCTATCACAGTAATCAAAAGCCAGAAGCCAATGAGAAAATTCTCGGTTGCCAGGTGCAGGCAGGCAGATCTTGGCAAGCGCCCACCATTTTCTTTCTGCTGGAGGAAGGAGAGTGGCCAGGGGACTGGAGGACCACTGATCCGGTACCTAAGGTACTGTGGTACGGCTGGGGGACCCCAATTCTCTCCTCACCGATATGCTAGATCAGTAGTGATGAGCGAGTATACTCGTTGCTCGGGTTTTCCCGAGCATGCTCGTGTGTCCTCCGAGTATTTTGGCTCGGAGATTTAGTTTGTGTCTATTAGCCGTAAATCATGCAGAACTTCGACAAAAGCTAAATCTACAAGCACGCAAAAATACTCGGAGGTCACCGACACCCCAGAGATTTTCCAAAGCTAGGGGGTGCTTTACACATATTTCAGCACCGCTAAAAAGCGGCGCTGAGGAATAAGTACCGTATATACTCGTGTACAAGCTGAAATTTTCAGCCCATTTTTTGGGCTGAAAGTCCCCCTCTCGGCTTATACGCGAGTCATATATGCCAGGGGGTCGGCAGCGGAGGGGGAGCGGGGGTGTCAGATCATACTTACCCCCTCCTGGCACGTCTCTGCAACCCCTCCTGCTTGTCCCATGGTCTCGGGCTCCTTCCTTCAGCGGTCACGTGGTACGGCTCATTAAAGTCATGAATATGCGCATATTCATGACTTTAATGAGTGGTACCACGTGACCGCTGAAGGAAGGAAGGGAGACCATGGGAGAAGCGGGGCTGCAGAGACCGCGCCAGGAGGGGGCAAGTAAAAGCAATATTCACCTCTCCCCGATCCATCGCTGCTTGCCACTGTCTGCTGCATCCTCTGTCAGTGACATTCAGGCAGCAGAGGGCGTGATGACATGGTTATTGCACGCCGTGCCCTCTGCTGCCTGAACAGTCACTGACAGAGGACGCGTCAGACAACGGCGAGCAGCGATGGACCGGGGACAGGTGAATATTTCAGGTGCCGGGTCCTGAGCCAGCGGTGACACCGGCACCTGTCCGCCAGCGATGGAGAGGTGAGTATGTCTTTTTTTTATTTGCAGCAGCAGCATATGGGGTATAATCTATGGAGCAGCATATGGGGGCATAATCTATGGAGCATCTTATGGCGGCATAATCTATGAAGCATCTTATGGGGGTATAATCTTTGGAGAATCTTATGGGGCAGCATATGGGGCATAATCTATGGAGCATATTATGGGGCCATAACCTTTATGGAGCAGCATATGTGGCATATTCTATGGAGCATCTTATTGAGGCATATTCTATGAAGCATCTTATGGGGCCATAACCTTTATGGAGCAGCAAAATATGAATAGAATACACGTCACTCCGTCTTCAAGGTGCACGGAAAAGGATACCACTCCTCAAAACGTATAGAATAAGAAATTACGTCACTCAAAAGAAATATATGCAGAAAAATTTTTTTTATTTGTACAACTGATTCTCCCAAAATCATGTGTGACGTTTCGGTCTACAACTCAGACCTTCACCAGACTAGAGGTATGGAGATATGTGTGATCATGGCAAGTCCATGGAAGACGGCCACGATAAGTAGCAATAATCAGGCATGTACGCAGCACTGGCAGAGAGGCTAAACACGGAGCACCTGATTATGCACCCACAGGCACTTTCTCCCTTTGTCCCAAGACCTTGATCCCCCTAAATGAAGAATATTGCTACTTATTGTGGCTGCCTTTCATGGACTTTCCATGATCACACATATCTCCATACCTCTAGTCTGATGAATGTCTGAGTTGTAGACCGAAACGTCACACATGATTTGGGGAGAATCAGTTGTACAAATAAAATTTTTTTTTGCATATACTTATCTTGAGTGCCGGGAATTTCTTATACTATACATTATGGAGCAGCAAAGGGGGTATATTATTCTATGGAGCATCTTATGGGGCCATTATTAACCTTTATAGAGCAGCATATGGGGCATATTATTCTATGGAGCATCTTATGGCACCATTATTAACCTTTGTGCAGCATTATATGGGGTGTATTTTGTATGGAGCATCTTATGGAGCCATTATTAACCTTTGTGCAGCATTATATGGGGTGTATTTTCTATGGAGCATCTTATGGGGCAATCATGAACTGTATGGAGCATTATATGGGGATCCTGATTCAATATGGATATTCAAAAACATTTAACCTACTGATGTTTCAATTAATTTTACTTTTATTGGAATCTATTTTTATTTTTGAAATTTACCAGTAGCTACTGCATTTTCCACCCTAGGCTTATATGCGAGTCAATAAGTTTTCCCAGTTTTTTGTGGAAAAATTTAAGGTGGTTGGCTCATACTCTGGTCGGCTTATACACGAGTATATACGGTACCCTTAACTGCTGCTGTTAAAAGGTGTGTCGACGGACATTAAGGGGTTAAATAACTAAAACAAAAATAGATTTATTTGCGGTCCTATGTAAAAAAAAAAAATTAAGAAATAAAAATCTAAAAAAGTAATACATTCTGTTATTGCAAGATGTAAACCGAGCTCTGCTGTGCTGCTCACATGAAACCAAGCAAACGACTAACCACACCAATAAGGCGGGGGATTAGACATATATCTGTTGTCTCTGTAGCACTATTAACCCTTTCTCTACAACAAGATCTTCCCATATAACAAACAGCACATTCTTAGATCCAGAAACCCTTTGGTCTGTGTGTTTTTGGCATCATCAGAGGCAGCACGTACCTTGGAGTTCTTGCCTCCGCTGCGACCTGATTGAGAGGATCCACTCCGCTGCACTCCTGGTTCTGGGGTTGGAGGTGATTTGTCAGACGAAGGGTCTGAGCTTTTCTCCACCATGACTTCCCCTTCACTCTGTTGGGGTGTCGGAGAGCGGGAGCGCTTGCGCAGGATGGGGGAGCAGGCAGGCGAGCTTCGGTTCGAGTTACTTGCCGTGCTAAGGTGAAAAGAAAACATGGTTAAAACAGCAATAACCGATTCATCTGTAACATATCCAGCCTCATCTAGTTCCCTAGTTTTATGTATATGAGGCTTTGTGATGGGAAATAAAAAGTTCTGCAACTTCCTAATAAACTTTGTTTCAACAGCTCACCATATTTAAGTCCTAGTCCTGTCTTCAAAGCATAGGGTTTACTACAATTTTATCCAGCCTTGACTATACTATGACCACACACATCTAGAAAAAAAAATGTCAAATTCAGGGTTTGCTACAATTAAAGGGTTAGAGTCTTGTCCATCCCTTTTTTCCACAAAAAAAGCAGGCCTAGGACTAAAGATAAAATCTCTGCTCACCTACCCATCTGGGTGGTACTGTTCAGGTGGCCCAGTGGCCTCCCTGCTTTATCTGTTGATGGGGACGAGACCACTGCAGCGATTTGCTAAATGCTTTGGTCACGTCAGTGGTCCTGCACTTTCTCCAGTAGAAGAGGAATCATTCAGACAGGGGAACCACTACAAACTACAGAGAAGCAGGAGGATCCCTGGGGGAGTTTAGATTTTTTTTAAAGATATTTTCCTGGATTGTAGTGCAATAAGGGTTGCCTCACTAGAGTTAGAGAAAACCCTCAGCTCTCAGCAAATGAAGAGGACTCAAGACATTTCAGCATCTGGATGTCGATTTTTTCCATTCACTGACAGCAAGATCTTGGAAATGGTGAGGAATTTACACATCATTCATTTAGAAAGTTGTAAAACTTCATTATACAACATTAAAAGCTTAACTTAGATAAAATGGCAAATCTTCTTTCAAGTTTACATAAAGTATACAGCTGAAAATTTTGCCAACTAGAGAATACTATAAAATAAAGGCTATAGTTAAAGGTGTCTAAAAAGTGCAGAAGTAGCTGAGCAATTCTAGTTCTCAGAGTAGGAAAGCAGAAGCAGAGACACTGAATCCAGAGTCCTGAGCAGATCACAGGGCAAATGACTATCAATGGTGCAGGAACAGATCTTCCGATGATGCGGGATCTAAAGGGGAGCAGCGGGCACTGCACAGACAAGAATCATGAGCAACGATGAACACAGAGAAAGCCACAGAGCAGCAAACAGAAGGAACTGCAAGCATGGAGGAGTGCACACTGCACAGCATCCTGCAAGCCATGGGTTTAGGAGGAGGCCTTGATGCAGCATGCAAGATAAAAGGAAGCCACAGGTCACGGGCAGCGGGTGCCAACATGGAGATACTAATTCCTTAATTGTGGGCTAAGAAGGAAAGAAAATGAGACAGGTCAAGGAAAAGAATGTGAATATATGTATGTAATGGTCTACAACATGTGGCTCTCCAGCTATGATACAACTGCAACTCCCTTAATATATGTCAAAGCTATAGCCGCGATACAAAGAAATCCAGCACCCAGTCCTCTTGGCAGGTGCCCACAAGTAAGTAATGACCTTCTGTGATGGGACAAGCACCTGTCGTTATCCACGTTTCACAACAGAGATATTGTGAAACGTGGGTTTTCTCACCAGTGTTCATCACCCCCTTCCTTGGTCCACACGTACTCCTATAGCAGAGCCGCTTCTCATGCACATGGGACACTTCAACAACTGCTAGTCACATGCACCAAAAGGATGGAGAAAAAAATGACAGACGTTAAAACTTCAGCAAGTCTGGTACAGTGTGATCCGTATTATCCAAGAACTGCGGAGATGAATTATAATAGACTGTCTTTTAATTGTCTAACATTTTTGACAATGACAAATCCAGTCCCACACCTCGCTGCTCCTTGTAGGCCCTCCTGGTCAATTTTGAGAGTATTCATGTGGAAATATGTATGCACCCCATAAATGCCATATATCAGTACTGATCGCTGTGACTTCTCGGTTAGCATCAGACGCACTTCAGAGATGTCTGCTGTTGCTGTCTGTACTATTGCGGTGTCTTGTTTGGTAACCCACCTTCTGGGTGAGCTTTAGCCCAATTCTCAGGAGGTATTTTAATAAAAGGGCAGGAGACAAGGCCCCCGGCTGCTCCATCCACCTGCTCGTACCCCAGGGAGTAAGCAACTTACCCAGCGTGAAAGCATCGGCCAGCACAACTTCACAATCATACTGGCAAACTAGACACAAAAAGAGGCAACACCCTGTGCGTGCGGCCTAATGTACAGCAAGAGGCACACGTAGCCTCACCAGTCCCAGCTGGCGACAGGACATGTTTGCACACCTGCAGTACACGGCACATGTGCTGGACATGGGCACCTTGTTCACTTCCATACACACTGCAGTGATACCCGGGATGACGCACTGGTAATTTAAGCATCTCTCAGGGTGGGAGCAGCCGCAGCCTTTTGTCAGAGCACTGTTTCTAGCACAGCATGAAGAGGGGACAGCATCAAGCCCGCAGAAAAATGTGTCACAATGCAGAGATGGTCCCACAGCATGCACAGAGCATTGCACAATGCACCCCCATCATGAAAGGAGGGGGTGTATAGGACATAGATCCATACTGTGCATACACATCACTGCAAGGTCACAGGCACAAAAACTGTGGGCAACATAAAACACACAGAAGCATCAGCAGCACTAACCTGGCAGCCATGAGAGGATGAGCCAGCATCATTGCTTGATCCATTCATTCATGCAGAAAAAACAGCAGGGGGCAGGGAAGACAGCGAGCGGGCAGGAGGGCTACTCACCTCCAAATCCATCTCAGTGCCCCCTTTACCTAAACAAGGGGGTCTTAACAGGCTCCTCAGATAAAGGAAGGGAAAGCCTTTTATTTCAGCTGTTTCTCTGTCACCCTCCTGCAGCTGAGTCTGAACGGTGGGAGGGAACAGTCATTCATGGACCACCCCTCCTCCCTGACTCACAGCTGCTCCTGCGCTGCCTTCTCGCCTGTCACTTACACTCTTCCCCCTTTTACATTGGCTTATTTTGTTCTTCACCAGGAAGATGTAGACCTGTCCCAGCAGCCTGGATGCAGTGCCACAATCCTGCCATCATCCGTGGAGATGCCAGGCTGTCACCTGACCATCACACCTGTGCACGTAACTGCACCAACATAATACCCGGCCTGAGTAGGAGTGACTCTGGATGCAGCATTCAGCACCATCTAATCATTTGGCTGGCCCTCATACACCGGGGACACCATAATGACAGAGTCATTCAGTGCAAGATAACAATCAGATTCCTACATAATTACTGCACAATATGTTCTGGCAGAAAAAATAAAATAAGAAAAACATTATTCCATTGCCTTAATAAAATGAGTCTTCTGTCCATATAAAGGTCCAAGTGAGTAGATGTATCCAATGTTCACGTTCGGAGACCTCACTTGTAGTGTTATATATACACATGGTCAGAGATGGATACAGATGTGCTGGGTCATAAAACTAAAAAAAAGAAAATTACACCAACTATCCAAAACACCAAGAAAATATATAAGCCATGTTATCCGAACCCCAAACAAAACTCCTAGAGACAAATTCACTATATAACGCAAACTACTAAAGACATGAGGGGTGCGGGAAAATGATGCCGACCCATGGATGTGGGACAATAACGCTGACCCTAGAAGTACAGGACAGGGACACAGTACCGATCAGGAAAGGACACGCCACCACATGGGGCAGGACAGAAAATGCTGCCACATGGAGTATAGGACAGGACACGCCACCACATGGGGACAAGACAGGGCACGCTGCTACATGGGGGCAGGACAGGGCATGCAACCACAAGGGGCAGGACAGGAAACGCTGCCACATGGGGTATAGGACAGGACACGCCACCACATGGGGGCAAGACAGGGCACATTGCTACATGGGGGCAGGACAGGGCATGCCACCACAAAGGGCAGGACAGAAAACGCTGCCACATGGGGTATAGGACAGAACACGCCACCACATGGGGCAAGACAGGGCACACTGCTACATGGGGGCAGGACAGGGCATGCCACCACAAGGGGCAGGACAAGAAACGCTGCCACATGGGGTATAGGACAGGACACGCCTCCACATGGGGGCAAGACAGGGCACACTGCTACATGGGGGCAGGACAGGGCATTGAACCATAAGGGGCAGGACAGGAAACGCCGCCACATGGGGTACAGGACAGGACACCCCGCCACATGGGGAAGGACAGGGCACATTGCTACATGGGGGCAGGACAGGGCATGCAACCACAAGGGGCAAGACAGGAAACGCCGCCACATGGGGTACAGGACAGGACACGCCACCACATGGGGGCAAGACAGGGCACACTGCTACATGGGGGCAGGACAGGGCATGCAACCACAAGAGGCAAGACAGGAAAAGCCACCACATGGGGCAGGACAGGGCACACTACTACATGGGGAAGTGTTATGATTGAGTCACCGTAGGAGGCAAAAACAGAAATGCTAGCTAAGTCCAGAAAACTAGAGAAGTTGGCAGCTATCGGATTGCAGACCCCTGAACCTATCAACACAACTAGCAGTAGCCGTGGGGGGCTCCTACGATGCCCTAGGCCCCTCGATCACAGCCGGAGGAATACATAGCCTAAAGACAGAAAGGGAAATCTAAACTGCCCCAGAGCAGACCCCAAAGTAAAAGGCAGCCCCCCACATATAATGACGGTGAAGCAAGAAGAAAGAACAAAACACAGACAGAAAGATAGACTGAGCAAAGATGGGGCCCACGCTAGCTTAGATAGGAAAGGACAGGAAGGCTGCTGTCTGCAATCCGTGAAAAACCCTATGAAAATAAGAGCCAACAAACTGACAGTAAAAAAGGCCCTGAAGACGCTAGGCTTCAAAAAAGCTATGTCAGTACTCAGGAATATTCTGAAGACAGAGCAACAGGCAAAAGGAGATTCAGCTAACCCCAGCAGGGAATGGCAGAATCCAAAAAAGCAAGGAAAACAAAACACCAATGCAAAAAGGCAAAGCAGAAATCTTAGCTTTAGATGAGCAGGAATCAGACTGGTTTCCTAGAAGTCCACAGAGAAATCACCTGCAGGCCAGAAGGGCGTCGGCAGCCTTATATCCAGTCATTAACTCCACTCAGCCAGTCATCATCATCAGCCCCAGGTGTTTGACAATCAGGCTCACTACCTTTCTTCACCAGAAAAGGGAGTTCCTCGGGCCTCAGTAGTGAAGGGGAAAATGAACTCACAACAGGGAAGGACAGGGCATGCCACCACAAGGGGCAGGACAGGAAACGCTGCCACATGGGGTACAGGACAGGACACGCCACCACATGGGGCAGGACAGGGCACACTGCTACATGGGGGCAGGACAGGGCATGCAACCACAAGGGGCAAGACAGGGAACGCCGCCACAAGTGGTACAGGACAGGACACGCCGCTACATGGGGCAGGACAGGGCCTGCCGCCACAAGGGGCAGGAGAGGACACGCTGCCACATGGGGCAGCACAGGGCATGCCACTACAAGGGGTGCAGGAAAGGACACACCGCCACATGGGGTGCAGGACAGGACATGCTTCCACATGGGGTGCAGGACAGGACACGCTGCCACATGGAGTACAGGAAAGGACATGCCACCACATGGGGTGCAGAACAGGGATATGATGCCACATGGGGTGCAGGACAGGGACATGCCGCCAGTTGGGGTGCAGGACAGTCATATGCCGCCAGTTGAGGTGCAGGACAAGGACATGCCGCCAGTTGGGGGGCAGGACAGGGACATGCCGCCACCTGGGGTGCAGGACAGGGACATGCCGCCACTTGGGGTGCAGGACAGGGACATGCCACCACTTGGGGTGCAGGAGAGGGACATGCCGCCACTTGGGGTGCAGGACAGGGACATTCCGCCACTTGGGGTGCAGGACAGGGACATAGCAGGTTTACAGTATAATGTGAAATACTGACCATCTGTCCCATACAAGGCCTATCCTATATTACACCAGAAGCTTAAAAGCATATCCTGATGGTGGATTTCCACCCAGAATCTGCATTCCAGCCTTACCACCTCCCCAGCTGGACAACAAATGGACTGCAGACTCCTCACCACAACTGCTACCCTCCGATAAATAAACTGCTAAATAAATCGCCAGGATCAATGAAACACAGAAACCATGTTCTCTGATAAACAGTGTATACAGTATAATACACAGCATAATGAAGTGAACATCCTGAAAGATGAGACACTCGAAAGAAGATAATTGATGCCACATTAGGTTGGGTACAACTCCGATCCATAATATAGTCACGAACTAAAAAACATTTCTACTGAAAATGATTAATAAGAAAATAATTGCTGGGCAGGCTTGGGCAGGTATGAATTGGTGCCCGATAACTTGTAAATGTAACAAACTCTATTCAGCCGGATTAACACAGTTGCATTGGTTTCCTGGAGGTAAATGCACAGGTTGATGTAGATTATTGGCAGCAAAATCTGCAGGTGTCACATGTGGATTTTACCATATGCAATGCAGAGGTTGAAGATGACAATGGATTGAATCGCTGCGGATTTTAAAATGTGCAACGCGTGAGAATTAACAAAAGGAAAATCTATGCAACATGTAGATAAGAACTTTTAGAGCTCATTACCTTAACTGGTATGGTATTATATTGTATATTTCCTGCATGCAAAGTAGCAAGGAAACTCCACACTGCACATTTACCAAAAGCCATCATTCAGACTTCTGATTATCCTGCCTTCCCCATACACATGAAGATTCGGCTCCAAAGGGACAGGAGTTTACATTTCAACTGCCCCATGCGTATGACAATGTCTGGGGAGAGTTAGGAGACCCTTAAACATATCAGATGGCTCCGCTGACTTATCTTCACGTACTAATGTTGCTTTGCTTCCAGCTAGACGTTTTGAATCTGATGGAGGCATTTCTGCACCAACAGTAGTAGACAACCTCTGCCAAGTACCAAACACCCAACATTAGTCCTATATACGCCTCGACTTCACTGCTAGTGCCAACGTGATGCACGTCAGTACACTGCATCATTCATTTATCATTCATTGGGCCCAGTGGTGATGATAAATGACTGAAAATGAAGCATAACACAAAAATTGAGCTTGGTTTGAGTGGATACACATGCAGCGTATAAATGCATGTTGACATTGGCCATAAACCATAAAACCGGCAAAAGACAAAATGAGCAAAATCCCTGCTGTAACTAAATAAGTAAAAGCAAAAGTGCATCTAAATAATACAGAGTTTTTAGTAATACTGCTTTTGATCAAAAATAGCATAAAAACCATCCCACCACGACACGGTAACTCTGTTCGGGATAGTGGCCTCCCTCTCCTGAGCTGGAAATTGTATATAAGGCTTCCCCAGACTGGTGTCTACTGTTTGGGACCCAGTCCTTTTGTCTGCCCTTGTTCACACACTGAGGTCAACTTTGACACAAGGTAAGGTTTTTAATATTAGACAGTGTAGGACTATCCCGAACAGAGTTACCGTGTCGTGGTGGAATGGCTTTTATGCTATTTTTGATCAAAAACAGTATTACTAAAAACTCTATTATTTAGATGCACTTTTGCTTTTACTTATTTAAGTGACAGCAGGGTTTTTGCTCATTTTGTCTTTTGCAGGTTTTATGAAAATGAAGCATGAAAAGTCTCAGGAGTACACAGACAGGACTTGTATGGGGAATTGATCAGCCTCTGGTCACCTATATATTGTGTGGTAGTATGGCTTCAATACATAGGAGCGTCTGTGGCACACAGCTCTTATTGGTGCAGAACGCTCCACATTTGCCACCTCTTTTTTCCCTCATCTGCAAATCTCTGTTAATATTACATTTTATTATAAGCCCATGTTACATTATCATGAAATTAGTTTGTTTTGCTACTACATGTCCACCAAAACTGAGAAGACAGAGGAACGCCTGAAGGTGACAACCACATGTATAGATACTGCTCTATAATGTAAGTAGTAGTGCCAGGCCCAGGTCAGGCTCTACACGATGAGGCCTGTACACACTTATCACCCAAGCTGAATGAGAAAAAAATAACACCAAAAGGAGGAATAAAACTGCATATATAAAACCGTGCTATGACGCTGACCTCAAGAAGCTGAATTACAGAGATACTCAGCCCTTATAAGACAAAGCCAAGACAAAACAGCAAAAAAGACAACTGACTGACATTATTACTCTTCCATATAACCTCCATGCAAACCAGGCTCAGGAATAAAATGCTACATTAATAGAGACCATATATAAGGGAGAATGAAAATAGCAAACTACGAATCATATTCCTGATGAAGCAGTTGCGATTGTCACGGTGAGAGTAATGTGCTGCATTATCTTAAAGGGGTTTTCCAGGATCAGAACACTGATGGCCTATTATCAGGAAAGGCCGTCAGTATCACATCAGATGGGGTGTTGCTCTCAGGACCCTCTTCCCTTCTCTTCATGTTGCTGCTACAGAAATGAATAAAATAAGCTCCGATTCACAATGCTGACTACTTAACAGAAGAATTTAAGTCTGCCACATGTGTGACCATGGATGCACACAAGGCAGACCTAAATCCTGTATATTCTGGGAGCTGTGATGTGACTTTGCTGCAGTTTATCTGCACCGTGTGATATAAGAGCCTGAGAGCATCTGCAGGCTCAGATTGTGCTCAGAAAGGATCGCCGGATGGGGAGAGATGACGTAACGAGGTCCGACCAAGACTAGTCACCTCATGTGCCAATCCTGGTTACTGTTAAATACTGGCTTGCTAATTGCCCGGGGGATACTATGGACATAATCTCCAACACAAACTAATGCTATAATCCCTGCACTAATTTGTTGAAGGAAGTAAACATTACGTTATAAAAAGGGGAACATCTATAAAGTGCGGTCCATTCGGTAAAAGTTGCTTTTGGCTAAGGAATAATTTGAGTTAAAAGCCTTAATAGTGAGGGAAAATTATGTAACCTGATGTTCTGGGGGTACCGTCACTTCAGTAGCAATGGCAAGGCAGAGTTAACACTGGAAAAAAAAACAGGAAAATAGGGGGCAGAGAGAAGATATTAATCCTGGAGGTCTGAGGGAGGGGAGGAAAGGAAGCAGGATAAATGATAAGAGGATTATGGGCTCCGTCTACAGATGGCATCCGACAGTCTCCCAGCTCTCTCACTTCTTGCCATACATTTTACATGGCATCATGGTGCTATAAGCACAATGCACAGGGGGTCTACAACCTAGAAACCTCCTGACGGGCGTGACGGAGGGGATGTGACAGTACAATACTCACACAAAGCCAGGAGCTAGCATGCTTCATACTTACCTCAAGGTCAGATTACACAATGACAGGGGCTGCTGGCCATCCGGAATGAAATAGTAAGCTAAGGACAGCGTCACCTTATGCCCAAGTGTCCATTTTTGTATTAATAGAGTGCGGCGTTTTATTAAGTGGTGATAACAGACATGTAAGCGACAAGGCAGACACGTGAAAAGTGAAGACCAGGGTAAATGGTGCACAGCAAAAGCAGCTGGACTCCTAACTACTTAGGCAGCAGCGTGGCAAAAAAAAAGGGGTTAACCAATCATTGCATTTACTTGAATAGCACAGGAAACTACAACCGAATACTCTGGGGAGGCGGGAAGGAGGATACTAAAAATCAAGATTTTATCCTTACTTTAGAGGAGTTAAGCGTTTCCCCTGAAGGGAGGAGAGGTGCGTAAGGGTTGTGTGCGATAGAGGGGCACACGGCGGGCAGTCTCGGTGCAGTTTTTGCATATATATTGCTTAGAGGAGATATATAAGACTACGATTCTGATATCACAGTTTTGGACAAAAAAAAGTGCACCGTGAGGTCCCAACCTTACTAAAATAGCAAGGTATAAGGCTACAAGACACTGACAACTGGCACATAGAGGTACGCAACGCAACGCACTGCATCATACAGAGGACACACGCAGAGGAGTTTACAGAATCTGCGATCTAGACATCCAATAGTTTCACAGACTGTGCTTAGCTACAGACTGGGGCTTCTAGGTCATCATCAGGTCTATGGCCACTATGACTACTCCAGAACAGTTCTAGCAGCATATGGAAAACCTGCAAGCCATCCTGCGGTCCTCCAGGAGCTGGGCACAGTGCGTCTCTTCAGTCCATGGAGATGATGCTCCTGACAGCTGCAGTCTGGCAGTAAGTGCTGCAGAAAACGAGCAACCACAAGCCAACTTCCCTGAGACCATAGCCAGACAAAAAAATAGGGGAACACATGTCGGGACAGGGGAAGAGTGCTAGGGAGTGCTAGAAGGTGTGGAGCAGCACCGGGGTCTTACCAGACAAGCCGGAACCCTTTCATGAGTGCAGAAGGTGGCGATCCTTGGGCACATGGCAGCCTGCCCACTCAGTGCTGTCTGTGCTCCGGGACATATTGGAGATGATGGGCCTGATTGTTATGTGTATGTCCCCTCTTGTCCTCTCCTCTCTCTCCCACCAGCGCTGGAGAACACAGCTCTGCAGCTGACAGCCTCGCCTGAGCATGTGCAGAATAGAGCAAGATGTGGGAAGTACAGAGAGAATTGGCATTCCTGCCAGACACACTGATTCTGAGTGGGAGGGGGGAGAATAGAGGGGGGGTCTCTAAAGTAGGGGCAAGACGATCAGTAGTGCGAGCGATCCCCTCCTGACAGCTCCCTCTATGGTGCACCCCCCTGGACCACTCGCCTGTGCAGTAATTACTAGGACCGGGACACATGTTCAGCGAGTGATCTCCAAAATAACATCCTGCTCCCTATAGTTAGCCTTCTCTCCTATAATCAACGAGCTGCTGCTGTTTTGGTCTTTCCTGTTCTGCAGGGGCTTTTATATTAAAAGTATAAAGGGGATTTCACCCTTCTTTCTGAATATATTTAATGGACAAGATAGCGAACAAATGGATGGATAAATCCAAATAATTTCTCCAAAATTATATCCCAATAAATTGTCCCCAATACAAAGATTTTTATTTCGAGCAGTGAGGAGGGGTTGAAGCAATCACCTAATTATATGGCAGGATGTCACACAACATGTTAATATCAGACGTGTTAGGCTATGTGCACACGCTGCGGATTGGTCTGCGGATTTGTATCTGCAGAACCGCAGGTAAAATGACCTGCAGTTTTACCTGCGGTTTTCCCCTGTGGTTTATCACCTCTACAATGGAGGAGATGGTAAACCGCAGCAGAATCCGCAGAAAAGAAGTGACATGTCATTTCTTTCTGCGGATTGAAAACCGCAGCTTTTCCGCAGTTAAAAATCCGCAGCATGTGCACTGCAGATTGTAAATCACATAGATTTACATGCTACTGTACACTGCAGAACTGCTGCAGATCCGCAGCAGCCAAAACCGCAGCGGATCCGCAGCAAAAACTGCAGCGTGTGCACATAGCCTAAGGCTAGTTTCAAACATAGCGTTACCAGGCGCAGTGCTAAGCTCCGCCCCGGCTGCGCCCCCTCCGGTCAGCTCCTCCTATGGTCGCATGACGCTGCATGCGATCAGCGTACCCTATATTTAGCGTTGGGTACGCTGGTCGTGCGCGTCATGCGACCATAGGAGGAGCTGACCGGAGGGGGCGCAGCCGGGGCGGAGCTTAGCACTGCGCCTGGTAATGCTAGTGTGAAACTAGCCTTAGGGTCCCGTTTCATATAGCGACGCACCAGCGATCCCGACAACGATACGACCTGGTAAGGGTCACAGGTGCGTCGCTACATGGTCAATAGTAAGCTGCCAAACTGGCAGATCTCTTTAGTGACGCAGCAACGATCCGGCGATCCGTATAACGACCTTGGCGGTCGTTGGTACCTTGTCACACAGCAGCTTTTCTGATGATTCCCGCCTGCATCCCCGAGTTCTGCGCCGCCAATGAGGTCGGTCGTCGGCGTCAAACACAGCGATGCATGCTGGACAGCGGGACATTCAAGCACGATCAGCGATATCCAGCGGGGGGGGGGGGGCCGGTCACCACTGCGAGTCACATGTAGCGAAATTGCTGGCAAGGTCGCTGATGCATCACAAAATCGGTACGCTTCAGCGATCTCACTAGCGATCTCGCTATGTGAGACGGGGGCTTTAGTGATGAGTGTGAACTGACGCCATGGTGTACTTATCTAAGAGTCTTTTTGTATTGTACAGGCATTTGTAGGAAATCTAGGGAGGCAATTTGCATCCTATGGTATGGTACATGTATAATGAGGGTAGATTAAGAGACACACACTGTAGAATATGGTGGTGCCATACACAGCAAGCTTTCCCTAAGCTGAGCGTTAAAAATAAAAAACTTCCCAGAGAGCCCCTTTAAATCTACAGATATACCTCCTGTTGTTTATATCATGGAAGAGGGACACGGATAGACATTTCCCCTCCATAATAGAAATAGCACCGATCCGAAACCAAATTGGCTAAACCATTACTAAAAGTACAGTGGCCTCAAAGTAACAAATTGGCAATTATTGTACACTAGCTGAAGAGCCCGGCGTTGCCCGGGCATAGTAACTAACTGTGGTTAGTTATAACAAATTATAATTATCCTCCATCCCATAGTCCAATGCCCACATACCCATCATACATATCCACCATCCCATAGTCCCATGCCTATATACCCAACATACATATCCGCCATCCCATAGTCCCATGCCAATATACCCATCACACATCCTCTATTCCATAGTCCGGTGCCCATATACCCATCAAACATCATCCATCCCATAGTCCCGTGCCCATATACCCATCATACATATCCTCCATCCCATAGTCCGGTGCCCATATACCCATCATACATATTCGCCATCTCATAGTCCCGTGCCCATATACCCATCACACATCCTCCATCCCATAGTCCCGTACCCATATACCCAGCATACATATCCTCCATCCCATAGTCCCATGCCCATATACCCATCACACATCCTCCATCCCATAGTCCGGTGCCCATATACCCATCACACACCATCCATCCCATAGTCCCGTGCCCATACACCCATCATACATATCCTCCATCCCATAGTCGCTTGCCCATATTCCCATCATACATATCCTCCATCCCATAGTCTCGTGCAATGGCAACTTATTATGACATCATTGTCACCTTGTCAACATTATGACATCTTCGTCGCCATGGCAACCATTATGACGTCATCGTCGACACACATACACACAGCTTTATATATATATATATATATATATAGATATAATAGTTACTCTTAAAGGAAACCTGTCAGCTGTTTTTGCCGCTATAAGATATAGCCACTGCCTTTCAGGGCTTATCTACAGCATTTCCCAAGCCCTGAAACACCTAACTTCACCCTACTTGTGGCTTTGATGGGTGCTCCCTAACAGCTGATTATTTGAGCTCCATACAGAATAGGGCAGCAATGTAGTAGGAAAGTTCATGCAAGGATTAGCTCTAGTAGGTATAACGTCCCATGTACAGAGTCTCCACTGTATTCCTAGGAGATGCCAATTCACACTACCATCCCTGTCTCTTGTTTGTAATAACAGGAGGCAGGGAAGAAAGTCTGACCTGTCAAATCAAATGGGATACACAGACTTGGCTGCATACATCACACTGGATGCACTAAAACTGCTGTACAAATCACATAGGAGACACAGACTGCTGTATACACAACATAGGATATACTGAGACTGCTGTATACATTACGAATACAATGTGAGAGACATCACAGGAAATGTAGCTTGCTTTATGGAAACATTGTCATTGGAAAGGAAAAATTGGACATTAACAAAAGCTACTACATTATTCTTACTACCAACCGATGCTGAACTAAAAAAATGTAACTGCAGGCGTGTCGCTTTAATATTTTTAATTCTGCAAATAGTTCTCTGGATTCAGCGGTGCACTGAGAAGAGCTAGACAGCTACATCTGCGACTGCTTTACTTTAGGGACTGATGAGCGGAGCTCCACTGAGTGACTACTATGTTTCAATACATATGGAAAGAAAACATTTTCTTTTTAGTGTAAAAAGTTCACTTATTTATGCAGACTCATGCTCATTAGTTCCATTATTGGCAATTTACAGCCACAAACCAGATGAACATGAAAGTTACCCAGATTAGACACCAATAAATAATGCACAGTGTGTGGGAGAATATAAATCAGTAATAGATCTTCATTATTATATGTATTATAACGACCAGTTCCAACCCAAGGACATTTCTAAATCATCACAATCTGTTGCCCCCATCAGCGAGTGACTTCCATGGTGGTCTTATGACGATAATATCAGCCCTGCTACATCTGTATAAAAGCCCCAGAGCAGCGTCCAAAAAAGCTAATGACTGTGTATCTGACTGCGTGGCTACCTGGCCTCTAATATGTGAGAAGAAGATAAATTTAGGACACAAGAGCTGTGAACGTGGGGCATCTGAGCATGTGTTCCCTGTGTCAGATGACTGATCACAGCCAATCAAGTCTGTTCAATCGCAGTCAGGTGACACGGCTCTGCTGTCACTCCTAGTACGCATCATATTATCTACCTGTGTGATGGCATCCTGGCACAGCAGAACCAGGGGCATTATGTGGTCATGTAGTTTAGTGGCCGGGTCAGGGTGGCAGTGTGTTAAAATCAAATATCTGTATTATAGGCATTGAGCATTGTAGGCTCTGAGCATTTTGTGCCAGCATCTACAGTTGTGACCAAAAGTATTGACACCCCTGCAATTCTGTCAGATAATACTCAGTTTCTTCCTGAAAATGATTGCAAACACAAATTCTTTGGTATTATTATCTTCATTTAATTTGTCTTAAATGAAAAAACACAAAAGAGAATTCAGCCAAAAGCAAAACGTTGATCATTTCACACAAAACTCCAAAAATGGGCCAGACAAAAGTATTGGCACCCTCAGCCTAATACTTGGTTGCACAACCTTTAGCCAAAATAACTGCGACCAACCGCTTCCGGTAACCATCAATGAGTTTCTTACAATGCTCTGCTGGAATTTTAGACCATTCTTCTTTGGCAAACTGCTCCAGGTCCCAGATATTTGAAGCGTGCCTTCTCCAAACTGCTATTTTTAGATCTCTCCACAGGTGTTCTATGGGATTCAGGTCTGGACTCATTGCTAGCCACCTTAGAAGTCTCCAGTGCTTTCTCTCAAACCATTTTCTAGTGCT
The DNA here is from genome assembly GCF_039654945.1 of Dendrobates tinctorius. Lineage (NCBI taxonomy): Eukaryota > Metazoa > Chordata > Amphibia > Anura > Dendrobatidae > Dendrobates > Dendrobates tinctorius. Next base: position 7,522,359 of record NW_027361754.1, read on the forward strand.
TTTTGAAGTGTGTTTTGGGTCATTGTCCTGCTGGAAGACCCATGACCTCTGAGGGAGACCCAGCTTTCTCACACTGGGCCCTACATTATGCTGCAAAATTTGTTGGTAGTCTTCTGACTTCATAATGCCATGCACACGGTCAAGCAGTCCAGTGCCAGAGGCAGCAAAGCAACCCCAAAACATCAGGGAACCTCCACCATGTTTGACTGTAGGGACCGTGTTCTTTTCTTTGAATGCCTCTTTTTTTCTCCTGTAAACTCTATGTTGATGCCTTTGCCCAAAAAGCTCTACTTTTCTCTCATCTGACCAGAGAACATTCTTCCAAAACGTTTTAAGCTTTTTCAGGTAAGATTTGGCAAACTCCAGCCTGGCTTTTTTATGTCTCGGGGTAAGAAGTGGGGTCTTCCTGGGTCTCCTACCATACAGTCCCTTTTCATTCAGATGCCGACGGATAGTACGGGTTGACACTGTTGTACCCTCGGACTGCAGGGCAGCTTGAACTTGTTTGGATGTTAGTCGAGGTTCTTTATCCAACATCCGCACAATCTTGCGTTGAAATCTCTTGTCAATTTTTCTTTTCCGTCCACATCTTAGGGAGGTTAGCCACAGTACCATGGGCTTTAAACTTCTTGATGACACTGCTCACGGTAAACACAGGAACATTCAGGTCTTTGGAGATGGACTTGTAGCCTTGAGATTGCCCATGCTTCCTCACAATTTGGTTTCTGAAGTCCTCAGACAGTTCTTTGGTCTTCTTTCTTTTCTCCATGCTCAATGTGGTACACACAAGGACACAGGACAGAGGTTGAGTCAACTTTAATCCATGTCAACTGGCTGCAAGTGTGATTTAGTTATTGCCAACACCTGTTAGGTGCCACAGGTAAGTTACAGGTGCTGTTAATTACACAAATTAGAGAAGCATCACATGATTTTTCGAACAGTGCCAATACTTTTGTCCACCCTCTTTTTTTATGTTTGGTGTGGAATTATATCCAATTTGGCCTTAGGACAATTCTTATTGTGTTTCTTCATTTAAGACAAATTAAATGAAGATAATAATACCAAAGAATTTGTGTTTGCAATCATTTTCAGGAAGAAACTGAGTATTATCTGACAGAATTGCAGGGGTGTCAATACTTTTGGCCACAACTGTATACAGGTGACACTAGCCTGAAACACAGAAGCAATGTGTCACCACAGCTATTCACAGACTCCGCAACTGGGCGTACAGAGCTGTGCCTCGGGCAAAGCTGACTCATTCCAAGCACCAGGGAAGTGCAGAGAATTTGGGCAGAGCAGGTGCCAGGAAGATGGTGCTTTTCTATGCATCTTCATTATAAACGCTCTTTCTGCGGGAATCAGATTTGTGGAAACTGCACCTTAGGTTGTGTTCACATATAACTGTCAGGTTTCTGGGATGGAAGGTTCCATCATGGCACCAATAAGTATAGAGTACTTGTATATAGGCAGGAGATCAGGTTGGAAATAGACTGAACAGGACAGCCAACATATTCATTCCCCAAGCCTAGTTAATGAACTAGGAGGAATAAAAGGAGTTGTCTCAGGATCCTATTTTCAGGAACACACGGCTCCCCTGCCTGCTGGCTTCCTAAAGATGGAGGGCAATGGGCTCCTGATTAATAGGTTGGGCAGTTGGCACAATTGAGCCAATGGCCTGAACTGTATACTCTCCGATGAAGCTTTGGATATTTCCCATTGGAGATATGCAGGGTAATTTAAGCTGGCTACAAGCCTTGCACTCCTTGCCTTGGAAACAAGCCTCTGGTAGACTACAGTGGTAGTCAGTAACCAAGGCAGCAGGCAGTAAACAATTAAATGAAAGAGCACTTTGTTATTAAGAATAGAGAGAATTTTTACTCAGAGGCATATTGTAAAAAACAACTATACAATTTTACCTATATAATGAGATCAGATAACACCTTTAAAGTGGTTATCCCAGACTCTGATATGATTTCGTTTGTTACAGTATGGTTTCCACAGTGTAACAAGTCCTAGCCTATACCAGGGGATGACAGGTGTTAGGTACAGTGAAATTTTGTTTTCATATAGGCCAAATAGTCTTTCTGGGCCCCTTAGGGTATGTGCTCACGCTGCGGATTGGAGTGCGGATTTGGCCGCGCGGATTTTGTAAAGTCAAAAGACCTGCGGATTAGCCTGCGGTTTTGCCCTGCGGTTTTTCATCTCCACAATGGAGGAGATGATAAACCGCAGCGGAATCCGCAGAAAGAATTGACATGTCAATTCTTTCTGCGGTTTAGAAACCGCAGGAAAACCGCGCGGAAAATCCGCACCGTCTGCACTGCGGTTTTTAATATCCATAGGATATTATGGTACTGTACACCGCAGCAAAAACTGCTGCGGATCTGCAGCGGCCAAATCCGCTGCGGAACCGCAGCAGAATCCGCAGCATGTGCACACACCCTTAGGCTCCAGGGCCCAGTTGCGATTGCATCCCCTGCACCTATTGTAGCTAACACCCCTGGCTGTACCACAGTTCATGGCATGTAGGAAAGAACAGCAAGTAGTTTATCAATAATTATGGCAGCATTACAATTTAATGAGTACCTGCAGTGAAATCATAATTTTGCTAAAAACGTGCAGCTTTCTCTGTATAGTATGCAGCGACATAGCAAAAGCAATACTAGTCAAAAAAAAAGAATATATGAAAAAAGAAAAACTATAGGTATCATGTACATAAAAGTCAGAACAAGTAAAATATTACATTAGGCTGTTCCACTCTTCAAAAGCATGAACATTTTTTTAAACACCTTACATAAAAATGTACAAAAAAAAAAACAATCAAAATGAATGCCAAAAAAGATAATAAAAACTACAGCTCGTCTTGAAAAACACAAGCCCCAACACATATCCCATTAGGAAGCGACTTCAACGCGAAACGCGTGTTGTTGAACGTGGCTGCAGTTCAGGCAGGACTGTCAAATACAATGGGTGAATACTCGCTTTACTTGTTACCTTTATAATATGTAAATACGTAAAATACAAGTCTGCTGTTACGGTTTGACAGGCACTGGACTATTGTCCCATCATTAGACTACCTTCCCACTACTGGGCTATATAGAGTATCAACTTAGTATATGGTTACCAGACTATTCTCATGTCTTATATGATGCTGTAAGCAGGGCTGTGGAGTCGGAGTCGTGGAGTCAGAGCCCATTTTGGTGGAGTCGGAGTCATGGAAATTGAGGAGTCGGACTCCACAGCCCTGGCTGTAAGATTTGAAAACAATATCCTCATTTGTACGTATTCAGTTGTACTGACCTATTGTCCGGCCTGCTTTTTACTTAGGAATCAATTCACATCTGTACCCGTAATTATGTATCATTTACATATTTTTTTACTGTAATCTCATGTATTAATAAAACTGACATTTTTAGTACATTTTGACTCTAGTTCTCTTTGTTAAATATATTAAGATGAGTCACTAAACGTATGGGTACATTAGTAATGTGGAACTAGTACTTTGTACAACCCCAACACATTTCCACTGGAGGTAAAATAAAAAGGTTATGGGTCACGTAATTTGCAAAAGTTGATTTATTCTAAGCAGGTTTTTCAGATTTGTACTGACCCGAAGAACAAAGTTAAAATTTAATTTTAACAATAATGAATGGACACATAATAAAAAAAAGTTAAAAAAAAAAATTGGTTTTCAAGAGCAGGGATAAAAGAAAATGTAATGGTCTGGAAGGGATTACACATATGGAAACTACGCATTATAGGATGTAACCAACAGATATAACCAATATATTAATACGTTTCTAAATCTAATCATCACTGGTCTCTTTCAATAGAAATTAATATATATAAGCAATTTGAAATATAAATGTACAGTTGTGGCCAAAAGTTTTGAAACTTACACTAATGTTGGTTTTCACAGTTTGTTGCTTCAGTGTTTCTGGATCTCTTAGTTGGCTGTTTCTATGGTTACTGACGTAAAATTATCAGCATTCCATACGTTTTTAAACTACTGACAAATTCATAAAGTTTCTGTAAAGACTCAATTTCCAGTGCTGACCCTATTTTTTTCAGAACTTCTGCCTGTCGCCCAGGCAGCTGGATATCTGCTTCTGGGCCAAATCCTGACTTATGACTGCCTATTGTCATCTAATCAGTGGTTGAAGTTTATCTCAATTTCTGGGTTTTGTTTGTTGCTGTTTGAGGATTTACCGCAGGTTTTCATAGGCATTGAGATTTTCTTTGCCATCAACCCAAAATGTCAGTGTTTTTTTTCACCGAGCCACTTCTTTATCACTTTTCCCTTGCAACATGGCCTCCATTGCCTTTAAATAGAGCCAGATTTGAATATTGATAGCATTTAGCTGAACAACTCCATCACATAATTCCAAAAACAAAAGAAAGAGGAGTCAAAGCTCAATAAAAAAATAAATTTTATTTCATTAAAAAGAAAAGAAATATTAAGGTTCCAAAACGTAATCACTAATGAAAAAGTGGTGACAGGGGCTGGACAATGCTATCTCTCAATACACTGTTTGTGAACTCCTATATTTGACCATAATTTCATAACATGATGCATAACGAATATACATACGGGTGGAGTGTTTGAAGACCATGTGTTACATAGTGATCAAATTATCTCAAATTAATATATTAGCTTCACACTCCATACAATGTCCTCATATATTTTTTATGCATATCACATTGTCTATACAAATGGTATTCAGATGATTCACATCCCATTAATCAAAGAGCATTTGTACACCACATCAATTGTATAATTGCATCCATACATAAGATATCACAATGATCGATATTATCGTTTGACAATAGATATATATAAAATACAAAAAATAAAATAAGTGGTTGCTCATACCAAAATCCACAACTGCACATCAGGGACAAGCCTGCATATATACATAAGAAGTTATAATATTTGCAATAGTAATGTCCACAAACGCACATCTAATAGAAACTTGTACCTATGCATATAAGGTAATATGAATACTTCACACGTTACATCCACAGTTGGTACATCATGGAATTCACTTGTTTCATCATCTTTCCCTTTCTAATTGTTGCTTCTGTGTAGTACACGCCAGGACCAGAACGTCCTAGACTGCTCCCCAGTTCCTACCTGGCCTGACCTCGCCATGATGACAATTCCTTCTGCCTGTTTCGCCCCAGACTCGAAATCATCAGTCACCAGGTTTGGTTGCCTCCGGTAAAGCATCCGGCCCGCCTGTCCTGATCTCATCAGAGCTCCAACTTCCTTCATCTCCTCACTCCAGCCGACTCCTGCCCTGGAGGCATCCACAAAGGCAATGAGTCACCACATCTTTCCTTCCCTGTTCTGGCCCACCGCTATGATGCACAGTGGCTGTAGATAACGTTGGCTGTAGCGCTTTAATGTTACGTGGCTGCCGAGCTGTCCGGGTCTATAGCCCATGTGAACACTTGGGCACCCTGGCCTGGTCTGACCTAACTTCCTAGAAATTCCTGTCTTACCACCAGGCAGCCCCTCCTAAATTTAACCCTCTATGAACATCCTATCAATTATACCTAACAGTGCACACTAGTATGCCCCCATCTAGTGGTCCACAAATGAACTACACTTACCCTGGTCTATAAGAACTATATACTAAAGTGCCATCCTCTAATGTCCCCAAAAGGATGCACTTTACTGACCCTAAACTGTACATGAACATCAGTCACATTACATTATATACAGTTTGACACTAAGAAACACAACATCATACAGTTCTCCAATGGATGGTAACACATATATAAATGTGGCAGTACCATAAAATATGAGCGATGATACATATTTCTATGCAGCAGTACCACAAGCATTTATCATAGACATTATCAACATTAACATATGTAAACATCAACAGATAAAAGACAAATAGAAGAAGGGAAGCAAGAAGGTTATTCTGTCTCACCCCCTTACATGTGCGTTCGAGGAGTCACAGATAGGGCTGGAGTTGGAGACTGGTATAACAGTCCAGACAACTCAAGGTACTAGTATAGATACACATGGGTTTCAGGAACAGGTTCAGGTTTCGAAGGTGAGACTTCAGTTTGGTTACCACCGGATTCAGATACTGGCCACATACAGACCAGGGAAGCAGGTTCAGGAACTGGCAACACAAGGACCAGGGGTTTCGGGTTCAGGTCCAGGTACTGGCCACACAAGGATCAGGGGAGCAGGTTGAGGCACTGGCCACACACAAACCAGGGCAGCAGGCTCAGGCACTGACCACACGCTGACCAGGGGTTCGGATTCAGGACCAAGGAACCTATAACTCACTAGTTCCAAACTAACTGGTGAATCAGTGTCGCTTAGGGACCCTTCTATTGGGAAGGTGCTTTTTATGCAAGATGCTTCCTAGCATTCGCTGGGGACATCATAACAGGTGTGCGCTGCCGGGAAGTGCACAGAGGAAGTAGGGAGACATGACGGGGACCATGCCACGTGGCTGGCGCGGTATGTCGGCATCACTATATGGAGTGGGGAAGGGGAACCATGCAGGGGCGCTGGCATAAATGTTACACTATCCATGGATGAAAAGCGACCACACATGAATGGTGTCTGGATGCTTTACTGTTGTCAATGTACAGTGTACACCAAAAGATGCCAATCAGTGGTGGGTGCAGGGTTATACATCCCAATACCACTTATGTTTATGTCTTTATGAATTCTTTATATCTAAATGTATATTGTTTCATGAACTTGAAAAGATTCTGCCATAAGTTGAAAGTTCCTACGTTTCATGATGTTTGGTGAATAAGGCCGGAGTCATATTAGCGTATAGCATCCAATGCAATAGCATCGGATGCAACATGCTAATAACAGTTGGCTCAAGCTGTGCTGCAAACATGAGCCAAGTGTCAGTGCTCTGATTCTCTTGCATGAGAGAATCAGAGCGCAGGTGCTGGCGTCCGTGTGAATTGCCAGGCACTGGGGTGATATTCGAGTGCAGTGCGATGCTCTACACGCACCTACAGTTAGTAGAAAACACCGTGTGCACTACTGTAGTGGTGCCAAGTTAGGTTCCCAAACCATAAATGATAAAATGAAAACCTGGCACTCAACTTAATGCTTGGTGAGGCAGTTTATTGTAGTACCAGAAAATGTTTCGGTCGATATAGACCTTCATCAGTTACGTGCTAGTATGTTTGAAAGTAGCTTGAAGGAGGGCGCTTTTTATGTTATTCACTGCTAACGCCAGTAATCAAATGGTCAGAAAGCTGCTGTAAGGAAAGGATAATCTTAATAGTTGAAAATATCAGCGCAGCCTGTTCCTCCTGGACGTGGTAAACACCACTTGTCCAGGAGGAACAGGCTGCGCTGATATGTCAAGCCGGTGGTGTCAAGGGGATGTGTCACAGCGGCGGTGACCCGGTCCGTGGCCCTGGGCGCCCAAATCAAGGGTGGTTTGTGGTTAATGTAATAGTTCGTGATGCCACCTGGGACTGATGGGGTGATGCAGCAAAGATGGTGTAGCTCCCCACAGGTGGAGCTGTAGTCCCAGGGCAGTGTGGGTGCAATGGCTGAGGAGAGGTACAGAATGGTGTGGATGCTGATACCCAGATGTAGCGGTGCTGATGTGAGAATGAATGGAGGACACCAGAGCTTGCAGTTTCAAAGCTTTACTCACAGTTCGTAGTGCACACAGGTGCCTGCTTCAGTACCGTGTCCTCCGGGGCAGAGACCCAGCCAACCTCCAGGCAAGACAGGACTCTCCCTGCCAACACTCCGCCAACATGTGCCTTTCTGAACGACTCCGCCAATGCGCCTTTAATGGTGAAGCACTCCAGTACTTACTTACCCTGGAATGCCTCCTGTCTAGATGTTCCTAGAACTCTCACCTGTATGACAGACAGCTGTAGCCTGATCAGGGACCTCCTGGATCCCGGCTCTCTATCCGTTTGCTGTTGTGTCCCAAGTCTTGGATGGGAGTAGTGCATTTACAGCCAACTACTCCACCGGTGTCTGCTGCAGAACCATAAGTGTCCATACAACCTCAGGGACTGGGCCCCGGCCTTGCGCTGAGAACCAATAGGCAGGGTTCCTATCCAACCCACTCCTTCTCTCTGTTCTCTCTCCTTCTTCGTGCCGTACTTGTCTCTCTCTCTCTTATGGAAATGCAGGTTACAGTTCTTCGTCTCTCTCCTTCTCATTCCTTTCCCATGCCAGCTGGCTCAGATCACTGAGGCAGCTGCAGCACTCCTTCTTCTATTCCTTTCCTCGGGAGCTCTCCACTAAGACCAGTCCTCAGCCTCTCCTGACTGACTGTCTTTCCTCCGCCTGACCTCCCGGCAGGCTGACCTCCTGTCAGCCTTCTCTCTCACTCTCCAGTCATACTGACTGACTGAACTGACTGAACTCTAGATCCTGTCTTTTCCCTTCTTTTATACTAATTCCACCCACATCCCAGCACATCTCATGTTACGAAGCAAGGATCCACGAAAGGTGCTCTGCTACCCCTTAAGCATTGAGCTGCAATCTGGTCCTCTGCTGAACTATCCTGTGTGTGGGATGCAGGTGTTGGAGTGTGGCAAGGAGTTCCCACCTTACCTGGATGGAGGGGCACTACACCTTAGGAGAAGGTGCAGTACCTCTGTGGCGACTGAGCCTCAGGGGCGCCACATATGCACCTGACCAAGCACTTCCCTCTTAAGCCTGTTTCACACATCCGTCTGTGACCATCAGTCAAAATCCGCCGTTTTGCAAAAAAAACGGATCCGCCATTTTGCTTGGTGGATCCGTTTATTTCCCCATTGAGTTGCATTACCGGCGGATCTTGACGGATGGCCATCCATTGGATCCGTTTTTTTGCGGATCCTGCAAATTTTTGGCGTCCGCCGACATGCCTGGACGGACCATGCAACGTTTTTTTGTGCTGCAGGATCCGCATTTTATAGTGCGCATGCCCGGGGGAAAGAAGTCAGCCGTAAATTTAACCCTGAAATCATTTCTGGTGGCCGCAAAAATTCTCTCTCTCTCTCCTTTCCCGGGCTATGGTTCCTTTAAAGTTCTTCCTTCATCGGATCCATAAAAAAAACGGTGCGGTGCCGTCCATTGTCATCAGTACAGCAACTGATCCGCTTTCCGCCATTTTGGCGGATTTCAACTGATGCTAAAAACTGATGTGTGAAACAGGCCATAAAGTTCACACCAGACACACTTCTGTGTTATGGCGTTGAAGCGGCATGGTAGTGGCATATACTTCAGGGATGCGCAGTAAACTTCTACCTATGTTCCTCTACCTTGCCGTATCAGCACTATTACACAGTAGCACAGCAGGTCTGCTGAGAGCTCGCATAGGGATGTGCTCAGTTTCTCAGACTTCTGGAACATGCACAGTGTGACGCCAAGGCAGTGACATATTTGTGAGCAGGTTGCGGGATGCAGTGACAGACAGGAGGCAGAGCAAGGTTTAACAATTTTAACAGTTTTAATTAAACAGGGGATTTACTCCTCACAGGGAGATAAATGGTTAAACCCAGGAATAAACAGTTCAGGTGTAAATAATATGCAGAGATAATGAACAAGGTAATGGCAGTTCTGTTGTACACTTATCGCGTCAGAAGTTTCTCCGACTGTAGATGCTCCTTGAAAGTCAGTAGCGCTGACAACAGCTGGCGCAGTGCCTCTCCAAGAAGGACGTGCTGGTAACGGTGGTCTGTCTTCTGGCGGCAGTGGTCTGTCTTCTGGCGGCAGTGGTCGGTGTCCGGTACCTTCCACTGGGCCCCTAGTCCATATACTGATGTGGCTGGAGGAGCGTGGGCCACAGCATTGTGAGGCCGACCTGGCCCGGCAGATATACCCTGGTGAATCGGGGCACAGATGGCAGTCCTAAAGCCGATCTCTCTGGCAGCACGCACACAGTACTCACTAGCCTGGAACGTTCAACACCTCGCTCCGTGGTGACCAACGGGCACACTGCATGTCTCTCCTCACAGTCTCTGTCAGTGGTGGCGGTGCTTGGGTGCGGGCCTGCGCTATGCAGATGCTACGGGGCCAGAGCACTCACTGGTCCATGCTGCGCGCTGTCTGTTCCCAAGTCTCTCTCTAGGCCATCGGGTTTGTCTGCTGCAGTCCGTCACAGCATTATGTCATTATGATTTAAAAAGAGAAAACACAGTAGTTTGACAATAAATGGCTTCACCCAACCACTAACCATGAGTGGAGAAAAAGTTCTTTTGTTATCATTCATATTCTCTGAAAAAAGGCCAAGAAAGCAAAAATTCTGCCGGGGTATGTAAACTTTTGAGCACAACTGTATTTTTTTTACATATTTATTAAAGAAAATTTTAAAAACTATTTATTATTATTATTATTATAGCGCCATTTATTCCATGGCGCTTTACATGTGAGGGGGGTATACATAATAAATTTATTTAACATAAAACCTGATTTAAACAATTTTTCTGGTGACACATTCACTTTAAGAGAACATTTGAGAAAGAAAAACATGTTTTCATATACTAAATGTCCAACTGTGGGTCTGTATGTGGGGGAGACCGGGCAAAAGCTTAGAAAAAGGAAGAATGCTCATCGTCACACAATAAGAGAAAAAAGAATGGATCTACCTGTGGAAAAACATTTTTGTATCCCTGATCACAGCAACATGGATATGAAATTACTGGTATTGAAAGGTAATTTCAAGTCTCAGAGAGAGAGAAGAGTTTGGGAGTATAAATTTATGATGACCTTTGACACTCTCAGTGCTGGAATGAATGTGTCGCATGGATTTATGTCTTTTTACACATCAATTAAGGAATTTGCTTGTAAGACCTTGTGGGGGCATCACAACACATTAGGAGACCCCAATCAGAGGACTATAAAACATCCGGACTCCTTATCTATGTACTGGTCCAATATTTATGCTTCTCCCTCTCCCATATTGATAGTTCTGCTTCACGTCACTTATCTATTGCATTTTTTCTATGCTGTATTGTGCATAAATATGTGACTCTTCAGATTTTGTATTAGTCTAGCCTGATGAAGAGACCTGAGTAGTCTCGAAAGCTTGTAATGTGTTACCATCTTTTCAGTTAGAAATTAAAAGGTATCAACCACTGAGGACTCTCAATTCTGAATATTTTTGTTTTCATATATTAATTTTTTTAATTTTTTTTCAAATTGACAAATGTTGTTTTGTGCCGTTTTTGTTTATGAGTGTCAACCAACTGACAAATTAGAAAAAGAAAACTTGCATGCCTTTGATATACAGTGTAGATGTGTAACAAGGTGGCACGGGGTGGTAGTCATGGCCGAGTTCACTAAGACACAGCCAGTGAGCACACCGGCCCCTTCCACACAAACAGACAAGTGAAGCCCCAGTCCTGTAGTATGGTCAGTTACCTCCATCATACATGTACTTCAGCCACCGGGGATGAGCTCGCAGGAAAACACCACAGTCCTCAGTTCTGTTTCAATGGGAAAACTTTACTAGAACAATACAATGCTTCCTGCTCTGTCCCTGCAACTTAGTGACATGGCACGGTCTCCACAGCTCCAATCCAGGCCGCAAACCATAAAAGTCCTTCTGTGGTCAATCATCTGGCACTTGCCAAATGGGCAGACCGACCCTTTCAGCCCCATTTTAAGCATTCTAGAACTGTTGCACTCCATATGCCACTATATGTTGCCCTTGTACACAATGCACCTTGCAATGTCTCGTCATAATGTTCTTAACACTTTTTATTTGGAATTTTGTAAAAAAATAAATAAATAAAAAATGCTACCAAAGCCCCATAGATGTACACTACATATCACGGAGATATACAGTACAGATCTAAGATATGATCATGTACTTGAGTCAGAGGAAAAGCAAGAGCATTGGTATAGACATACAAGAAGACAACACTCGGAGAGAAAAATTAAAACAAGCATACTTAAAGTAGATCACTTTTTTTCCAAAGAGGTGAAGGGTAAACTAGGGGTGGTTGAGAGCAACACAACCCTGTAAGTGACACAATCGCTTTGTGGTCAGCCCATTATTTTACATAATAGACATTACCAAATACTCAGGATGGTACATATGTCATAATGCCCTTGTTAGTGGCAGAAACAGGAGGATGGGGAGCGAATGATTGCTTTGTTTGTCCGGTACATGTATACAGGAGGGGAACTCTGATGACATTAGCAGATTGAAAAGAGTCACATTACTCCGCTTTAGCAGAACAAGGCTTGTTTTTGTCGCAATCAGCAGAGCATTAATAAGGGACGGGCTTGACAAAATAATCCCACTGCCGGCACCCTGAATCTCCCAAGCTACATAGCTTCCTGTTTGATATTGATAAGTATTGAGCCATACATACTAAACCACACCCATGGCAATATGAAAATAATGGATAAGATATATGGCCTACAGTGGCAAGTAAAATTTTGGGCACCCCTGGTCAAAGGTCAAAATTACTGTTATTGCGAACAATAGCAAGTTGAATATGAAATATTCTCTAAAAGGCCTAAAGTTACAGATTACACATTTCCTTTTTTTTTTTTATTTTAATCTTTTACAGTTGTGGCCAAAAGTATTGACACCCCTGCAATTTTGTCAGATAATACTCAGCTTCTTCCTGAAAATGATTGCAAATTCTTTGGTATTATTATCTTCATTTAATTTGTCTTAAATGAAAAAAACACAAAAGAGAATGAAGCAAAAAGCAAAACATTGATCATTTCACACAAAACTCCAAAAATGGGCCAGACAAAAGTATTGGCACCCTCAGCCTAATACTTGGTTGCACAACCTTTAGCCAAAATAACTGCGACTAACCGCTTCCGGTAACCAACAATGAGTTTCTTACAATGCTCTGCTGGAATTTTAGACCATTCTTCTTTGGAAAACTGCTCCAGGTCCCTGATATTAGAAGGGTGCCTTCTCCAAACTGCCATTTTTAGATCTCTCCACAGGTGTTCTATGGGATTCAGGTCTGGACTCATTGCTGGCCACCTTAGAAGTCTGCAGTGCTTTCTCTCAAACCATTTTCTAGTGCTTTTTGAAGTGTGTTTTGGGTCATTGTCCTGCTGGAAGACCCATGACCTCTGAGGGAGACCCAGCTTTCTCACACTGAGCCCTACATTATGCTGCAAAATTTGTTGGTAGTCTTCAGACTTCATAATGCCATGCACACGGTCAAGCAGTCCAGTGCCAGAGGCAGCAAAGCAACCCCAAAACATCAGGGAACCTCCACCATGTTTGACTGTAGGGACCGTGTTTTTTTCTTTGAATGCCTCTTTTTTTCTCCTGTAAACTCTATGTTGATGCGTTTGCCCAAAAAGCTCTACTTTTGTCTCATCTGACCAGAGAACATTCTTCCAAAATGGTTTAGGCTTTTTCAGGTAAGTTTTGGCAATCTCCAGCCTGGCTTTTTTATGTCTCGGGGTAAGAAGTGGGGTCTTCCTGGGTCTCCTACCATACAGTCCCTTTTCATTCAGACGCCGACATGTTATGAATGAGTCACCGTAGGAGGCAAAAACAGAAATACAAGCTAAGTCCAGAAAACCAGAGAAGTTGGCAACTATCAGATTGCAGACCCCTGAACCTATCAACACAACTAGCAGTAGCTGTGGGGGGGTCCTACGATGCCCTAGACCCCTCGATCACAGCCGGAGAATTAAATAGGCCTAAAGAAAGAAAGGGGAAATCTAAACTGCCCCAGAGCAGACCCCAAAGCAATAGGCAGCCCCCAACATATAATGACGGTGAAGCAAGATGAAAACACTAACACAGACAGAAAGATAGACTGAGCAAAGACGGGGCCCAAAACTACCTAGATAGGAAAGGACAGGAATGCTGCTGACTGCAATCTGCCAAAACCCTATCAAAGACATAAGCCAACAAGCTGATATGAAAAAGGCCCTGAAGCAGCTAGGCTTCAAAAACTAAATCAGCACTCAGGTATTTTCAGGAGACAGAGCTAAAGGAATTCAGCACACCCCAGCAGGGAATGGCAGAATCCAGAAAAACAAAGCAAAACAAAGTCAAAGCACCAATGCAAGAAGCCGAGCAGCAAACTTAGCTTTAGAGGAGCAGGAATTCAGACTGGTCTCCAAGGATCCCACAGAGAAATCACCCGCAGGGCAGAAGGGCGTCGGCAGCCTTATATCCAGTCAGTAACTCCACTCAGCCAGTCATCATCATCAGCCTCAGGTGTTTGATAATCAGGCTCACTACCTTTCTTTACCAGAAGAGGGAGTTCCTCGGGCCTCAGTAGTGAAGGGGAAAATGAACTCACAACACCGACGGATAGTACGGGTTGACACTGTTGTACCCTCGGACTGCAGGGCAGCTTGAACTTGTTTGGATGTTTGTCGAGGTTCTTTATCCAACATCCGCACAATCTTGCGTTGAAATCTCTTGTCAATTTTTCTTTTCCGTCCACATCTAGGGAGGTTAGCCACAGTGCCATGGGCTTTAAACTTCTTGATGACACTGCGCACGGTAGACACAGGAACATTCAGGTCTTTGGAGATGGACTTGTAGCCTTGAGATTGCTCATGCTTCCTCACAATTTGGTTTCTCAAGTCCTCAGACAGTTCTTTGGTCCTCTTTCTTTTCTCCATGCTCAATGTGGTACACACAAGGACACAGGACAGAGGTTGAGTCAACTTTAATCCATGTCAACTGGCTGCAAGTGTGATTTAGTTATTGCCAGCACCTGTTAGGTGCCACAGGTAAGTTACAGGTGCTGTTAATTACACAAATTAGAGAAGCATCACATGATTTTTTGAACAGTGCCAATACTTTTGTCCTCCCTCTTTTTTATGTTTGGTGTGGAATTATATCCAATTTGGCTTTAGGACAATTCTTTTTGTGTTTTTTCATTTAAGACAAATTAAATGAACACAATAATACCAAAGAATTTGTGTTTGCAATCATTTTCAGGAAGAAACTGAGTATTATCTGACAAAATTGCAGGGGTGTCAATACTTTTGGCTACAACTGTACATGTGAAAAATTATAAAACGGAAAATGGGCCAATGCAAAAGTTCTGCCACCCTGTATCACAGCTCGTAAACTTTTTTTTATGGCAGCAAGGAATGTTTCAATTCTTGCTTAAGGAATTTTCATCCACTCTTCCTTGGAAAATTATGTGAGATTCCTGGGTCATCTTGCATCTCCTGCTATTTTGAGGTGTAGCCACAGATTTTCAATGATGTTAAGATCAGGGGACTGTGAGAGGTATTGCAAAACCTTCATCTTGCGCCTCTTGAAGTAATCTATTGTGGATTTTGACATGTGTTTAGGAACATTATCCATTTGTAGAAGCCATCTTGTTTTCACCTTCAGCTTTTTTTTACAGATGGGGTGATATGTTTGCATCAAGAATTTGTTGAATTTTAATCGAATACATTCTTCCCTCTACCCGTGAAATGCTCCCTGTGCCATTGACTGCATACAACCCCAAAGCATGATTGATCCACACCCATGCAAAATGGTTGGGGAGCTGTTATTTTCCTAAAATTCTGTGCCCTTTTTTCTCCACACATGCCTTTGATCATTGTGGCCAAAGAGTTCTATTTTAACCTCATCGGTCCACAGAACTTGTTTCCAAAACGCACCAGGCTTATCTAGATTTTCTTTTGCATAGTTTGGACGTTGAATCTTAAAGTTAGGACGCAAGATACTGTAGGTTTCCTTCTTCTGATGACTCTTTCATGAAGCCCACATTTGTGCAGATATCTCTAAATAGTAGAAAAAAGTACAATGTACCACAACTCCACAGTCTGCTAAATGTTTCTGAAGGTCTTTTGCAGTCAAGCAGGGGTTCTTATTTGCATATCTAGCAATCCTACAAGCAGCTGTCAATAAAATTTTGCTTGGTCTTCCAAACCTTATCTTGACCTCCACTGTTCCTGCTAACTTCCATTTCTTAATTACAATTTGAACTGAGGATAACAAAGTGTTTTAAAGTTGCCCTATCTTGTTATAGCCTTCTCCTGCTTTGTGGGCCTCGACAATTTTCATTTTCAGAGTGCTAGGCAGCTGCTTAGAAGAACACATGGCTGCTGTCTTTTGGCGGGGTTTGCAACCTATGATAACATCAGCGTCGCCATGGCAACCATTGTGACATCATAATGAGGGGCGGGGCTTGACGCGCACACACTTTTTCCCCAGTATGTACATTATGACATCATAATGAGGGGCGGGGCTTGATGCGCACACACTTTTTCCCCAGTATGTAGACAGGGGCAAAATTGTTTGGTGAATTGGAACGCGCGGGGTTAAAATTTCACCTCACAACATAGCTTAGGACGCTCTCGGGGTCCAGACGTGTGACTGTGCCAAATTTTGTGGCTGTAGCTGCGACGGTGCGGATGCCTATCCCGGACATACACACACACACACACTTTGAGCTTTATATATTAGATATATACACACACACGTGATCAAAATTGTTGCTACCCCTCGTTTAATGACAGAAAAACCCACAATGGTGACAAAAGTAATAATAAATAAAAAATCTATGAAAAATGAACAAATTAAAGTCAGACATTGCTTTTCAACCATGCTTCCACAGAATTTAAAAAAAAATAAATCTCATGAAATAGGCCTGGACAGAAATGATGGTACCCTAAACTTAATATTTTGTTGAACAACGTTTTGAGGCAATCACTGCAATGAAACGATTCCTGTAACAGTCAATGAGACTTCTGCACCTCTCGACGGGTATTTTGGCCCATTCCTCAAGAGCAAACTGCTCCAGTTGTCTTGTGTTTGAAGGCTGCCTTTTCCAGACGGCATGTTTCAGCTCTTTCCAAAGATGCTCAATAGGATTTAGGTCAGGGCTCATAGAAGGCCACTTCAGAATAGTCCAATGTTTTCCTCTTAGCCATTCTTGGGTGTTTTTATCTGTGTGTTTTGGTCATTATCTTGTTGCAAGACCCATGACCTGCATCTGAGACCACGTCTTCTGTCACTGGGCAGCACATTTCTCTCTAGAATCCCTTGATAGTCTTGAGATGTCATTGTATCCTGCACAGATTCTAGACACCCTGTGCCAGATGCATAAAAGCAGCCCCAGAACATAACAGAGCCTCCTCCATGTTTCACAGTAGGGACAGTGTTCTTTTCTAGATATGCTTCATTTTTCCGTCTGTGAACATAGAGCTGATGTGCCTTGCCAAAAAGTTCCATTTTTGTCTCATCTGTCCATAGGACTTTCTCCCAGAAGCTTTGTGGCGTGTCAACATGTAGTTTGGCAAATTCCAGTCTGGCTTTTTTATGATTTTTTTTAACAATGGAGTCCTCCTTGGTTGTTTCCATTGAAGTCCACTTTGGCTCATTCACTGACAGATGGTGCGATCTGACACTGATGTTCCTTGAGCTTGAAGTTCACATTTAATCTGTTTAGAAGTTTTTCTGGGCTCTTTTGTTACTATTCGTATGATCCATCTCTTTAATTTGTCATCAATGTTCCCCCTGCGGCCACGTCTAGAGAGTTTGGCTACTGTCCCATGGAGTTTAAATTTCTGAATAATATATGCAACTGTAGTCACAGGAACATCAAGCTGCTTGGAGATGGTCTTATAAGTTTTACCTTTAACATGTTTGTCTATAATTTTATTTCTAATCTTCTGAGACAACTGTACTTTACTTCCTCTGGTCCATGTTGAGTGTGATATACACCATGTCACCAAACAACACAGCAAGTATCTATAGCCCTCTATACAGGCCCACTCACTGATTCCAAGATTGTAGACACCTGTGATTCTAATTAGTGGACACACCTTGTCCCTTTTGTCACATTATTTTCAGGGGTACCATCATTACTGTCCAGGCCTATTTCATGAGTTTTATTTTTTTTAAAATTATGTGGAAGCATGGTTAAAAAGCAAATGTCTGACATTCATTTGTTTATTTACATAGATTCTTGATTTATTATTACTTTTGTCAGATTCAAGTTAATTCTGTGACCATTGTGGGCTTTTCTGTCATTAAACAAGGGGTACCAACAATTTTGTCCACGTGTGTACATATATACACTACTGTTCAAAAGTTTGGGGTCACCCAGACAATTTTGTGTTTTCCATGAAAACTCATACTTTTATTAATCAAATGAGTTGCCCAATGAATTTAAAATCTAGTCCAGACATTGACAAGGTTCGAGAAAAAGATTTTAATTTGAAATAATAATTTTCTCCTTCAAACTTTGCTTTCGTCAAAGAATGCTCCCTTTGCAGCAATTACAGCATTGCAGACCTTTGGCATTCTAGCAGTAAATTTGCTGAGGTAATCTGGAGAAATTTCACCTCATGCTTCCAGAAGCCCCTCCCACAAGTTGGTTTGGCTTGATGGGCACTTTTTGCGTACCATACGGTCAAGCTGCTCCCACAACAGCTCAATGGGGTTGAGATCTGCTGACTGCGCTGGCCACTCCATTACAGATAGAATACCAGCTGCCTGCTTCTTCCCTAAATAGTTCTTGCATAGTTTGGAGGTGTGTTTTGGGTCATTGTCCTGTTGTAGGATGAAATTGGTTCCAATCAAGCGCTGTCCACAGTATGGCATGGTGTTGCAAAATGGAGTGATAGCCTTCTTTATTCAAAATCCCTTTTACCTTGTACAAATCTCCCACATTACCTCCACCATGCTTGACAAATGGCGTCAGGCACTCTTCCAGCATCTTTTCAGTTGTTCTGCGTCTCACAAATGTTCTTCTGTGTGATCCAAACACCTCAAACTTGGATTCGTCTGTCCATAACACTTTTTTCCAATCTTCCTCTGTCCAATGTCTGTGTTCTTTTGCCCATATTAATCTTTTCTTTTTATTATCCAGTCTCAGAAATGGCTTTTTCTTTGCCACTCTGCCTTGAAGGCCAGCACCCTGGAGTCGCCTCTTCACTGTAGACGTTGACACTGGCATTTTGCGTGTACTATTTAATGAAGCTGCCAGTTGAGGACCTGTGAGGCGTCAATTTCTCAAACTACAGACTATAATGTACTTGTCTTGTATCTTGTATCTCAGTTGTGTAGCGGGGCCTCCCACTTCTCTTTCTACTCTGGTTAGAGCCTGTTTGTGCTCTCCTCTGAAGGGAATAGTACACACCAGTGTAGGAAATCTTTAGTTTCTTGGCAATTTCTCACATGGAATAGCCTTCATTTCTAAGAACAAGAATAGACTGTCGAGTTTCATGTGAAAGTTCTTTTTTTCTGGCCATTTTGAGAGTTTAATGGAACCAACAAATGTAATGCTCCAGATTCTCAACTAACTCAAAGGAAAGTCAGGTTTATAGCTATTCTAATCAGGCAAACTGTTTTCAGCCGTGCTAACAAACTTGCACAAGGGTTTTCAAGGGTATTCTTACAATCAATTAGCCTTCTTAGGCTGGTTTCACACTAGCGTTCGATCGCGCAGCGCATCGTGCGCGATCGGGCGCACGTGCAATGTCCCCCTATCTTTAACATGGCGATCGCAGGGTCTTGCGAATGTACGCACTCTTCAGCGTTTAGCATGCGCTGTGCATTTTACAGGTGTGCACCCAGACGCGCCGTACGCTACATGTTGCATTTTTTTCCGGCGGCATCGTTAAAAAAAATTGCGCGCGCACGTGTTCGCTCGGTGTGCGCACAAAAATAGCATTACAGTCTATGTGGTTGCTGACGAGCGCTTGGCACCGCGCACGTCAGCGCCTTTTGCGCGCACGCGATTTGAGTAAACAAAGTCTAGACACTTGTCTAGAAATCCCCCTAAACAAGCAACATTGTTTTGGAGGAGTGTACATAAAAGAAGGTGTCTTCAGGGTCAGACAATTACTCTACATACAGCCTTGCAGAGACCAGACAAGCATTCTACAAGAGCCTTCTACCTGTGGATTCAGGCTTCAGGAGCCAAAAATGTGAGTATTCTTAAAAATAATGTCTGTGTGTCCTGTAAAATTTATTATGTACTAATGTATTTTTTCTTTTCTTTTCAGCATGTCTTCTTCCGGATCGGTCTATTCGCCATCTCGGCAAGAACTGGCCCAAGCTGATCGTGAGGTGAGAATCTTGCTGCCTTTTGGTAAGTATAGCTTCCTCTAGAAATGTGTTTTAATTTTTTCTTTCTTTACAGACATCGCGCACGGGCAGCGAAGATGGAGTGCGGCAGCGGTCTGAGTGGCAGCGGTCTGAGCGGGAGCAGTCTGAGCAGGAGCCGTCTGAGGATTCTGAGCGGGAGCAGTGTAGTCAAGTCGTGGCGAGGAGACGCAATGTGAGTATATACAGTGGGGAAAAAAAGTATTTAGTCAGTCAGCAATAGTGCAAGTTCCACCACTTAAAAAGATGAGAGGCGTCTGTAATTTACATCATAGGTAGATCTCAACTATGGGAGACAAACTGAGAAAAAAAAAATCCAGAAAATCACATTGTCTGTTTTGTTTTCATTTTATTTGCATATTATGGTGGAAAATAAGTATTTGGTCAGAAACAAAATTTCATCTCAATACTTTGTGATATATCCTTTGTTGGCAATGACAGAGGTCAAACGTTTTCTGTAAGTCTTCACAAGGTTGCCACACACTGTTGTTGGTATGTTGGCCCATTCCTCCATGCAGATCTCCTCTAGAGCAGTGATGTTTTTGGCTTTTCGCTTGGCAACACGGACTTTCAACTCCCTCCAAAGGTTTTCTATAGGGTTGAGATCTGGAGACTGGCTAGGCCACTCCAGGACCTTGAAATGCTTCTTACGAAGCCACTCCTTCGTTGCCCTGGCGGTGTGCTTTGGATCATTGTCATGTTGAAAGACCCAGCCACGTTTCATCTTCAATGCCCTTGCTGATGGAAGGAGGTTTGCACTCAAAATCTCACGATACATGGCCCCATTCATTCTTTCATGTACCCGGATCAGTCGTCCTGGCCCCTTTGCAGAGAAACAGCCCCAAAGCATGATGTTTCCACCACCATGCTTTACAGTAGGTATGGTGTTTGATGGATGCAACTCAGTATTCTTTTTCCTCCAAACACGACAAGTTGTGTTTCTACCAAACAGTTCCAGTTTGGTTTCATCAGACCATAGAACATTCTCCCAAAACTCCTCTGGATCATCCAAATGCTCTCTAGCAGACTTCAGACGGGCCCGGACATGTACAGGCTTAAGCAGTGGGACACGTCTGGCACTGCAGGATCTGAGTCCATGGTGGCGTAGTGTGTTACTTATGGTAGGCCTTGTTACATTGGTCCCAGCTCTCTGCAGTTCATTCACTAGGTCCCCCCGCGTGGTTCTGGGATTTTTGCTCACCGTTCTTGTGATCATTCTGACCCCACGGGGTGGGATTTTGCGTGGAGCACCAGATCGAGGGAGATTATCAGTGGTCTTGTATGTCTTCCATTTTCTAATTATTGCTCCCACAGTTGATTTCTTCACTCCAAGCTGGTTGGCTATTGCAGATTCAGTCTTCCCAGCCTGGTGCAGGGCTACAATTTTGTTTCTGGTGTCCTTTGACAGCTCTTTGGTCTTCAGCATAGTGGAGTTTGGAGTCAGACTGTTTGAGGGTGTGCACAGGTGTCTTTTTATACTGATAACAAGTTTAAACAGGTGCCATTACTACAGGTAATGAGTGGTGGAAAGAGGAGACTCTTAAAGAAGAAGTTACAGGTCTGCGAGAGCCAGAAATCTTGATTGCTTGTTTCTGACCAAATACTTATTTTCCACCATAATATGCAAATAAAATGAAAACAAAACAGACAATGTGATTTTCTGGATTTTTTTTTCTCAGTTTGTCTCCCATAGTTGAGGTCTACTTATGATGTAAATTACAGACGCCTCTCATCTTTTTAAGTGGTGGAACTTGCACTATTGCTGACTGACTAAATACTTTTTTTCCCCACTGTATATATTTTTTTCTGTCTTTCTTTCTTTTGCTTCTTTTCTGTTTCTTTTTGTATCTTTTCCATACTTCTAAACATTCTATATTTTTTTTCTTGGTTCCACAGCGGGATGACGAAGTCTACATCGACAACGAGCACCTCATCCACCTCGTTGAGGAGCGCATCCCGTTGTGGGACAGCCGTGACCAGCAGTACAAAGACACAGTGGTGACCCGGCAGCTCTGGAATGAGGTGGCCGCAGCGATGATGGATGGCTGGGACAGCGACTCTGCAGCTTCAAAAAGGGCGTTCAGTAAGGATAAAGATGCTCTGTGATACAGCATTTATTTTTGGACCTGATGGTGCGGATGTGTTTTGTGCAAGATATATTCTTGCATTAAACACACCAATGCCTGGTGGAAAACTGTGATTGATTTGTGTCTTCAACTGCTGCATTGTTTTGTGGACCTGATGGTGATGGTGTTTTTTTGGCAAGATATATTATTGCATGAAAAGCACCAATACCTTGTTGAAAACTGTGATTGAGTTGTGTCTTCAACTGCTGCATAGTTTTCTGGACCTGACGGTGGTGGTGTTTTTTTGGCAAGATATATTCTTGCATGAAAAGCACCAATGCCTTGTTGAAAACGGTGATTGATTTGTGTCTTCAACTGCTGCATTCTTTTGTGGACCTGACGGTGGTGGTGTTTTTTTGGCAAGATATATTCTTGCATGAAAAGCACCAATGCCTTGTTGAAAACGGTGATTGATTTGTGTCTTCAACTGCTGCATTGTTTTTTGGACCTGACGGTGGTGGTGTTTTTTTGGCAAGATATATTCTTGCATGAAAAGCACCAATGCCTTGTTGAAAACGGTGATTGATTTGTGTCTTCAACTGCTGCATTGTTTTTTGGACCTGACGGTGGTGGTGTTTTTTTGGCAAGATATATTCTTGCATAAAAAGCACCAATGCATTGTAGAAAAAGGTGATTGATTTGTGTCTTCAACTGCTGCATTCTTTTGTGGACCTGACGGTGGTGGTGTTTTTTTGGCAAGATATATTCTTGCATGAAAAGCACCAATGCCTTGTTGAAAACGGTGATTAATTTGTGTCTTCAACTGCTGCATTGTTTTTTGGACCTGACGGTGGTGGTGTTTTTTTGGCAAGATATATTCTTGCATAAAAAGCACCAATGCATTGTTAAAAACTGTGATTGATTTGTGTCTTCAACTGCTGCATTGTTTTGTGGACCTGACGGTGGTGGTGTTTTTTTGGCAAGATATATTCTTGCATGAAAAGCACCAATGCCTTGTTGAAAACTGTGATTGATTTGTGTCTTCAACTGCTGCATTGTTTTGTGGACCTGACGGTGGTGGTGTTTTTTTGGCAAGATATATTCTTGCATGAAAAGCACCAATGCCTTGTTGAGAACTGTGATTGATTTTTCAACTGCTGTCTTGATCCTGTTTTCACTCTTGCTCCTGATGATACTGTTGTTTTCGCTGATACATATATTGTAGCAGGAAACATAACAGTGTCCTCCGTATCAACGGTTACGCATTGTGTCTAGAATTTTATTGGTGCTGCAGCAGTGACTGTTTTCAAAGTTCAATCAGGTGTGTGTGGTGAGAATGACGTTAAAGTAGTGCATTTTTAATTTTTTTTTTTTTTTTACCAACAGTGCAAAAAATCTGCACACATTGGCGCTCGATGAAGGACCGCTTCAACACTGATGTTCGTGCTGAGGGACAGGTTCGGAGTGGTTCTGCGGCAAGGTGCAGAAGAAAGTACCACTACCATCGCGAGTTGGCTTTCCTGAGACCGGTCCTTGCTAGCAGAGCGCAAGTGTTTTTTTTTGGGGGGGGGGTTTGTTATTACTATGTGCTTTTCTATTCCACAGGTGATGCTTCTTGTAAATGCATGATACTCATGTTTTCCCTTTCTTTCCACAGCACTTGGAACAGCACCCTGCAACCTGACCCTGTCCCGGGAGCGGTTCTTCATCGATCGACCTCCGACCATCCCAGCCATCCGACAGCCAGGAAGCAGCTTGCAGGTCAGCAACACAGACAGCTGTTGACCAGGAAGCTGGTCCATCAGGTGTTCCCCTGTCCCAGGTCTCTGTCACTGGTTATGCGGGCACTACCCGCCAGCGGCAGAGGGCCTTGGACAGGAATGTCATGCCCGAGTTCATGCACTTGAGCGAGGCCTTTAAGGCCAGCCTCATGGCGCTGGCCGCCAGAACGGAAAGCGTTTTTTCCCTGATGGAGCGTGGTTTTAACCACATGGAACACCGCTTCCACTCTGTCGACCAGCGCCTTGACCGTCTGGAGGCCGACCTCAACAGACCAGTGCACCATTTTTTCAGTAGAATTGAACAGGGCATGGCGGAACACCTTAGTCCTGAGCAACAGCTGAGTGTGTTACAGGCCTGCAACACTGCTTACTTGCAGGCTATGCAGCAGAATCGGTATGTTCAGCAGTCAGTGGTGTCATTTCCAACAGTTCCACCGCTGACTCGCTTAACCACACTACCGACTTCTGCTGCATACCACTGCACGGCCACCAGCGAAGCCAGACATCACTACACCACCTCAAGTCTTAGTGCTGCTGGACACTCCTCCGCCACCACCACTATGGCAAGTGCTGCTCTTGTATGGAGCACCACCACCGCCACAGCACCACAAGCTGGAGCCAAACCACCACAGTACCTGCTTGGGCCACCGACACCAGCAGTCAACAGCAAAGGAGCACCGCCAGCACTCCTCAGCAACAGAGCACCGCCAGCACTCCTCAGCAACAGAGCACCGCCAGCAATCCTCAAAGGAGCACCGCCAGCACTCCTCATCAAAGGAGCACCGCCAGCACTCTTCATCAAAGAAGCACCACCAGCACTCTTCATCAAAGGAGCACCACCAGCACTCCTCATCAAAGGAGCACCACCAGCACTCCTCATCTTCAGAGCACCGCCACCAATTCTCCTCCTCGTAGTCCCCCAAGAACTTTGGCTGAGATACGTGATACGCAGCCTCCTTCACGTAGCACCGACCCAACATGCTCCCCTTCTAGGAGCACCGCCACTGCCACTTTGAGCAGCACCGCCACCACCACCACAGAGCAGCTAAGGGGTGATCCGCATTCCCTATTTTACAGGGCAACGCCACACTCCACAGTCACCAGGCGGTCTACAAAAGAAAGGCGGTCACAGGCTGCAAGTAGGTCGGGCAGGATATGCCTGTGCCAAAAAAGAAGAAAAAAAAACTTTGTCCATCCACCGTCTCCTCCTAATGTGTCTCAACCTGCCTCAATGTCCATTCCAGAGCTCCCTTCCCCAAGTACTTTTGTCACCCCTTCTCCTAGAACCCCTTCCTCTACCTCCAGTCGTTCCTCGTCTCTCCACACACCCAAGTATCCTAATCTTCCCCCAAACGTCTTTCATAATAACATTTTTCTGGTTTCTTTTTGGTTTCAAAATAAATGTGCACTTGTGCTTTCAAAAAATTGGTATTGGTTTACTGTGTCTATCACCGACTACACACACTGCGCCATACACTTAGGGTTTTAGCAAAAACATATATCTCCATTACTGTTTCTTGTGTGACACTTGTTTCTTGTGTCTGTCTTGGAGATATGTGTTGTCAACAAACCAAATCTACATGACTTTCCTTTTCCAGAACAGTCTCTACATTCTAGGAATAATACAGAGTGCATCCAGCAGGGTTCCCCAACTCCAGTCCTCAAGGTCCAACAAAAGATCATGTTGTATGGAATCCTCTGTTTGAAAATTTTTTAGCAACTATGGATTTCATTACAACATGATCTATTGTTGAACTTTGTGGAGTAAGTAAAGATGTAGATTGGTTTCGTTGACAAAACATATCTCCAAGACTGACACAAGAAACGTCGGTAATCGAGATATCTGGTGTATTGCAAACTGAATAGAGTTGGTTTCCTTAACTACAGTGTTCAAACCAAACCAACATAGCATGTTTTTAGTAATTACATTGGAATTAAAAACATTTTTTAAACATGATATGTTGGTTGACATTAGGAGTAAAGTTTTAAAACCATTGCTACAGAGGATGGTGTTGAGTGCAAGGTATATCCATTGTTCTCATTTAAAAAAATGCAAGGAACTATAGATATACCTTGTAAATAACCACATAATCTATATAGTCACCAACTCAGGAGTATTAGTGAAATAATGATGCACAAAACACAGCATCATAAATTCACTGATACACCTGGCTACTTGGTAATGGTATTGGGAGTGTAAAAACAGAGAATGCACTCAGTACAGGTATCAAAACGTTTTTTTTTATTAACATACAAACAACATGCAAGACAAATTTTTTAAACCATTTGCTCTTGCCACTCCACCCGTCCTACATCTGAGTTGAAGTATGCCGCAAATTGGTCCCTCATTTGGCCAACTTCAACAGATGACCTGAGAGGCTGCTGTGTAAATTCAGGCAATGGATTAGGATCAACATCATCAAGATCAAAGTTCGGGTGCTCTCAAGAAAGTACAAAGTTATGTAGAACAACACAGGCCTTGACCACCTCATCCACTGTTTCCAGTTTCAGATTAATAGCTGTCAAGAATGCGTAGGTCCAAGTCCCGGCTGGAGTAGGGTTTGAGGAGGTGTTGGCACATCTGGAACGCTTCATCACCAACCATTACAAATGGCTGTGGCGGACCTTCGGTGTTGGGAAGAGGCCGTGGCATAGGGAAATTGAAGTTGTTGCCATACTACCTCCTGCCCATGTCCGATGTCTTAAAAGCCTGGGAGTCATTACCACGGCCAAATGCCCCAATGTCCACTGCAATAAACGTACAGTCTGCATCCGCAATGGCCAACAGTACAGAAAAAAGTACTTTTTGTAGTTAAAGAACTCAGAGCCTGTTCTTTTGGGCTTGATAATCCGGATGTTTCCCATCCACCGCTCCCAAACAGTTAGGGAAATTGCATACAGTCCAGAATCTTTCAGCGATGTCCAACCACTTTTCTGCGGTTGGCATGGGCATGAATTCGGGACAAAGAACGTTCCAGAGAGCAGGTGTCCGCTACAATTCCAGACAACGTGGAGATTCCAATCCAGTACTAGAAGTGCAGTGAGGAGAGGGTCTCTCCAGTAGCCAGGAAAGAAAACAAGAATTAATATTTGTATTTATGTAATTTTTTTACACACGTTACATTAAAAAAAAAAAAAAATTCTGCAGCCTTTGGTTCAATACATGCCATCAAAAAATTAACGCAGCTTGTAGTTACCGACATGGCAGAACTGTAATTCTGCCAGATTTGGAAGAGTACATGTCACAAGCAAGAAAATTCAGCAGACATTGGTTTTGCAAAACTACATACCTTAATGTGACCAGGATCCCTTCCTCAGGAGTAATCGCACGCCGGAGATGCGTGTCCTGTCTCCGGATGACTTCTTTTACCCGAACAAGCAAATAGTGAAATGTTTCTTGGGTCATCCGGGTATAATCCGTAAATTTCTCTGGGTTTGCCTGGAGCTCGCTGTAGCGGGTGTGGTACGCTCCACGGCTCTCCCGGAGTTCCATAATGGGATGTATCCACATACGCCGCTGCTGCCGTCTTCGCTGCCTCTCTCTCCCTCTGTTCATGGCAAGCAACGGCATAAGCCTGAGCCGTCCTCATGTCCAGATCCAAGTCAAAGTAAAAGCTCTTCCAGCGCAGATCCATGTTTCTCAAGTCAAATGCAAGCAAATGTGAAGAATTCAGGTGTAAACAGGGGCTATATAAAGAATTTCCATAGACACGCCCACTGGTGTCCCATTGGTGGAGTGTGTTGCAAGAATTTTTCAAGGATTTTTTCTCCAGTTTATTGCGCATAAAAAATGCAAACGCATGAAAAACGCTTACAAACGCATAAAAACGCTGCAATTTTTTGTTGTTATGCGCACAATAATGCTACAAAATAACGCAGCGTTTACCAGCGTTTGCATGCGCTTTTGACATGCGTTTCATGTGCGCTCCAAACACAGCTAAAAAAAAACGCTAGTGTGAAAGTAGCCTTATACAGTTAGCAAACACAAAGTACCATAAGAACACTGGAGTGATGGAGTTAGCTTTACTGGAAAAAAAACTGTGCTTTTCTTTCAAAAATAAGGTAATTTCTAAGTGACCCTAAACTTTTGAACGGTAGTATAATATATATATATATATATATATATATATATATATATACACACACACACACACTAACTCACACATACATTTTTTTTGCCTAAAATGCTCCCATCATAGACTTGGGACACAACAGCAACTGAATAGAGAGCCGGGACGCAGTGAGGAGTCCCCGAAGCAAGCTACAGCTGTCTGTCATACAAGCAGAGACTAGGAACACCTAGATAGAGGCATTCCAGGGTAACTAAGTACTGGAGTGCTTCGCACCTAAAGGCGCATTGGAGGAGTCGTTCAGTGAAGGTACATGTTGGCGGAGTGTGGAAGGGAGAACCCTATCTGGCCTGGAGGTTGGCTGGAGCCTTGACCTAGAGAACACTGTACAGAGGCAGGCGTGTGTGTGAACTGCAAACAGTGAGTATAGCTTTGGAACCGCATACTCTGGTGTCCTCCAGTTATTCCAGCATCGCTACATCTGGGTAACAACATCTATACCATTCTGCGCCTCTCCTCATCAATTGCACCTACACTGCCCTGGGACTACAGCTCCACCTGTGGGGAGCTACACCATCTTTGCTGCACTACACCATCAGTCCCAGCGGATCTGCATGCAGCGTTGGCTCAACATCTTACTTGCCAAACACCACGGGTGGCGTCACGAACTATCCAAATAAACTATTACACCATTAACATCACAGCCATTGATATTGGGCGCCCAGGGCCACGGACCGGGTCACTGCTGCTGTGACACATTCCCGCCTTGACACCGGCCCAGTACCGAGTACCCCATAGCCCTGGGTGTGAGAGGGCGACCCATTAGCAGCCGAAGCTTGTCTAGCATGAGCCCCTTTTAAGTTTATGTTCACTTCTGCCCAAATTGTTTTTAACTGATGTATAGATCTTTCTACCCCAGGGAGCTCTGACATCTTAGCAGAAAATGAACCAAAGCGTGGGTGCAGCCCATGATTACAGAAAAAAGGGGTAGTCTTGATGGACTCCTGGCACTGATTGTTCAGGGCGAACTCTGCTAACGGCAGATGTTCCACCCAATCGGACTGATGCTCAGAGACATAAAAGGAAATGTGTCATCTTTAACTTTAAGCCTTTTGATTATGTGCACACGTTGCGGATTTGCTGCGGATCCACAGCGTTTCTGGCCCTGCGGGTCCGCAGCAGAATCTGCTGCATTGTACAGTACCATTTTACCCTATGTAAAATGGAAACCGCTGTGCACATGCTGCGGAATTTTCCGCGCGGTTTTGTGCGGTTTCAAATCCGCAGAAAGAAATGACATGTCACTTCTTTTCTGCGGATTCTGCTGCAGTTTATCATCTCCTCCATTGTAGAGGTGATAAACCGCAGGGCAAACCCGCAGGATAATCCGCAGGTAAACCGCAGGTCTTTTGACCTGAAATTTACCTGCGGATTTTTACAAATCCGCAGGGGGAAAATCCACAGCTGCAAAAAATATGTGTGCACATACCCTTTAGGCTATGTGCACACGCTGAGGTTTTTGCTGCGGATCCGCTGCGGTTTTGTACATGTACGGTCATGTACAGTAGCATGTAAATCTATGTGAGTTACAATGTGCAGTGCACATGCTGCGGATTTTTAACTGCGGAAAAGCTGCGGTTTTGAATTCCCACAAAGAAATGATATGTCACTTCTTTTCTGCGGATTCTGCTGCGGTTTACCATCTCCTCCATTGTAGAGGTGATAAACCGCAGGGGAAAACCGCAAGCCAATAACTTGCTTAACTGTTCACAAAAACAGTAATTTTAAATAGGGGTGCCCAAACTTTTACATGCCACTGTATGTACACGACAACATGGCAAAAAGCAATATAATAATAATAAATTTTATTTCTATAGCGCTGACATTTTCCGCAGCACTTTACATTTCAGATGGGACTTGTACAGATAACATACATTACAGCATAACAATAATCACATAGATTATAACAGATACCAAGAGGAATGAGGGCCCTGCTCGCAAGCTTACAATCTATGAGGAAAAAAGGGGAGACACGAAAGGTGGGTGGTAACAGTTGCCCTGATTGTATGGACCAGCCATAATATTAAGTGTGTAACAGTACGGATGCAGAGGGCTAATGGATGTATAAAGCATGTGGGAACATGATGCGGGGAACCTGGTTATGGTAAAACTTTTGGCTGTGCCACATAGGAATAGATTAGGTTAATGTGTTGAGGCGGTAGGCCAGTCTGAATAAATGAGTTTTCAGGGCACGCTTAAAATTGTGGGGATTGGGGACTAATCGTATTGACCTGGGAAGTGCATTCCAAAGAATTGGCGCAGCACGTGTATAGTCTTGATGACGGGAGTGGGAGGTTCTGATTATTGAGGATGCTAACCTCAGGTCATCAGCAGAACGGAGGGCGCGGGTAGGATGGTATACTGAAACAAGGGAGGAGATGTAGGGTGGTGCTGAGCAATGAAGAGCTTTGTGGGTGAGGGTAGTAAGTTTGTACTGGATTCTGGAGTGGATGGGTAGCCAGTGTAATGACTGGCACAAGGTAGAGGCATCGGTGTAACGATTGGCGAGGAATATGATCTTGGCAGCTGCATTCAAGACAGATTGGAGGGGGGAGAGTTTGGTAAGAGGGAGACAGATTAGAAGGAAGTTACAATAGTTGAGACGAGAATGAATAAGAGAAACAGTCAGAGTTTTTGCAGAGTCAAAAGTAAGAAAAGGTCGATTTCTAGAAATGTTTTTGAGGTGCAGATAACAAGAGCGAGCCAGTGATCGGATGTGGGGGACAAAGGAAAGCTCAGAGTCAAGTATGACCCCAAGACAGCGGGCATGTTGCTGGGGAGTAATAGTAGAACCACACACGGAAATGGCAATGTCGGGTATAGGTACATTAGTAGCGGGAGGAAACACAAGGAGTTCAGTCTTTGACAGGTTCAGTTTCAGATATAGTGAGGACATGATGTTAGACACAGCGTTTAGACAATTGCCGGTGTTTTCTAGAAAGGCTGGCGTGATGTCAGAAGAAGAAGCGTATAATTGGGTGTCGTCAGCATAGAGATGGTACTGGAAACCAAATCTACTGATTGTTTGACCAATAGGGGCAGTATACAAAGAGAAGAGGAGGGGGCCTAGGACTGATCCTTGAGGAACCCCAACAGTAAGGGGAAGATGAGAGGAGGAGGAGCCAGCAAAAGATACAGTAAAGGAGTGGTCAGAGAGATAGGAGGAGAACCAGGAGAGAGCGGTGTCCTTGAGGCCAATGGAATGGAGCATAGTGAGGAGGAGCTGATGATCCACAGTGTCGAATGCTGCAGAGAGATCCAAGAGAATTAGCATGGAGTAATGACCATTTGATTTAGCTGATAGTAGATCATTAGAGACTTTAGTGAGGGCAGTTTCAGTGGAGTGTAAAGAGCGGAAACCGGACTGGAGAGGGTCGAGAAGAGAGTTTTCTGAGAGATAGCGGATAAGACGGGAGTGGACCTGGCGTTCCAGGAGTTTAGAGATGAAGGGAAGATTAGAGACAGGTCTGTAGTTAGCGGCACAGTTGTGGTCGAGGGATAGTTTTTTAAGTAGTGGATGTATGATGGCATGCTTAAATGAGGAGGGAAAGATACCAGAAGAGAGAGAGAGGTTAAATATTTTAGTTAGGTGAGGGGTGACAGCAGGGGAAGGGTCTGGAGTAGATGTGACGGAAATGGGTCACTGGTGCAAGTGGTTGGGCGGGAAGATGCAAGGAGCCTGCTTACTTCTTCTGTGACTGGTTCAAAGTCAGAGAGTGAGCTAGATGCAGTGGGGGAGGGAGGACAGTGCATGGTATGAGGTGACTGGGAGATAATTTCCTGCAATAAAAACGATTTACAGTCAATATGCCAAATTAAAGGATAAGCAGACAGGGCAACACATATATGTGATGAACAGAGATAGTCAGGTAAAATGATTTAAACGGAACCTATCAGCATGATTATGCATAGTAACCTACAGACAGTGTCAGGTCGGCGCCGTTATACTGAAAAAAAAATGATACCATGGTTGATGAAATTCGTCTTATGGTTGTTCTTTAATCTTTATTTTCAGTTTTGTGTTAATGAGATTCTCGTGCCCTAAGGCGGGGTTCATGTATGTGGTGCTCTGATTAGCTATTCATAATGCAGACAGGTCACTGATCCCTCAGTGACCCGCCCCCTAGTTTGCATAATGAATATATCAATGTGTGTATTTGAAAAAAAGCAAGCCACTTAATCAAAATGGCGGCCCCTGCACACTTACTCTTATCAGTTAGTACCTGTTATCTTCCTGTGTTTCAAAGAAAAAAAATCATCAATATGGCGCCGTCGGGTGCACTTGTGCATTAGCATCTATCGTGTTTCAATGCTACTCTGCAAGCGCCACCGCCGGCTCCTTGTTGCTGCAACAAAAAAATGTACACTGCAACAAAATGGCGGCGGTGCTTGCGCCATAGCATCTCCTCGCACGCGATAGATGCTACTGCGCATGCACCGCCTCTGGCGCCATTTTGTAGTTGTGTAATTTTTTTTTTTACTGCAGCAACAAGGAGCCGCCGTACCGAGAGATGCAAATGCGCAAGTGCCGCCACAGCGCCATTTTGTTGTAGTGCACTTTTTTGGCTGCAGCAGCAAGGAGCCGGAGGCTGATGAACTACAGTGACTTGCGATAGTATTCACCCCCTTGGCATTTTTCGTGTTTTGCTACATCACAACCTGGAATTTCACAGTTTTCTTTTGAGGGTTTGCATTAGTTCATATAAAGAACATGCCTACAACTGTGAACATTTGGTTTTCGCTTTCTTGTGACGCAAACAACTAATAAGACAAAATAACTGAAAACTTCAGTGCGCTTAATTATTCACATCCCCTAAAATCAGTACTTTGTAGAGCCTCCTTTTGTGAAAATTACAGCTACAAGACATTTTGGATGTCTCTGAGCTTTCCACATCTTGCCACTGGGATTTTTTACCCATTCCTCAAAGCAAAACTGCTCCAGCTCCTTCAGGTTAGGTTTCCTCTGGTGAACCGCAATTTTCAATTCCGCACACAGATTCTCAATTGGATTAAGGTTTGTGCTTTGACTAGGCCACGCTAAAACATTTACACATTCCCCCTTTAACCACTTGAGTGTTGCTTTAGCAGTTTGCTTTGGGTCATTGTCCTGTGAGAAGGTGAACCTCTGTCCCAGTCTCAAATCACTGACAAACAGGTTTTGCTCAAGAGCATCCCTGTATTTCGCACCAGCTATCTTCCTCTCGACTAGGACCATTTTCACCGTCCCTGCTGCTGAACAACATCCCCAAAAATGATGCTGCCACCACATTTCACTGTGGGGACAGTGTTCTTGGGGTGATGAGCTGTGTTGGTTTGGTGCCAGACATAGCCTTTAACATGGTGGCCAAAATGTTCAATTTTGGTCTCATCTGACCACAACACCTTCCTCCCTACAGTGGGTACGTTAAGTATACAGACCCCTTTAAATTTTTCACTCTGTTTCATTACATCCAATTCAAAAAAGTTCATTTTCTCATTAATGTACACTCTGCACCCCATCTTGACTGAAAAAAAACAGAAATGTAGAATTCTTGCAAATTTATTAAAAAAGAAAAACTGAAATATCACATTATTATTATTATTATTATTATTTATTGTTATAGCGCCATTTATTCCATGGCGCTTTACATGTAAGGAGGGGTATACATAAAAACAAGTACAATAATCTTAAACAATACAAGTCATAACTGGTACAGGAGGAGAGAGGACCCTGCCCGCGAGGGCTCACAATCTACAAGGGATGGGTGATAATACAGTAGGCGAGGGTAGAGCTGGTCGTGCAGCGGTTTGGTCGATCGGTGGTTACTGCAGGTTATAGGCTTGTCGGAAGAGGTGGGTCTTCAGGCTCTTTTTGAAGGTTTCGATTGTAGGTGAGAGTCTGATATGTTGTGGTAGAGAGTTCCAGAGTAGGGGGGATGCGCGAGAGAAATCTTGTATGCGATTATGGGAAGAGGAGATAAGAGGGGAGTAGAGAAGGAGATCTTGTGAGGATCGGAGGTTGCGTGCGGGAAAGTACCGGGAGACGAGGTCACAGATGTATGGAGGAGATAGGTTGTGGATGGCTTTGTATGTCATGGTTAGGATTGTGTAATGGAGTCTCTGGGAAATGGGGAGCCAGTGAAGGGATTGACAGAGGGGAGAAGCTGGGGAATAGCGGGGGGACAGGTGGATTAGTCGGGCAGCAGATGGCACATGGTCATAAGTATTCAGACCCTTTGCTCAGACACTCATTTAAGTCACATGCTGTCCATTTCCTTGTGATCCTCCTTGAGATGGTTCTACTCCTTCATTGGAGTCCAGCTGTGTTTAATTAAATTGATCGGACTTGATTTGTAAAGGCGCACACCTGTCTATATAAGAGCTCACAGCGCATGTCAGACCAGATGAGAATACTAAAAGACACTTGACACTTAGGAAATTTTGGGGGGCTTTATAGCAAAAGGGGTGAATACATATTAACATGCCAATTTTTACTTATTTCATCCCATAAATTTAATTTACGCCTATATTTTTCTCACTTCACTAGCTTAGACTATTTATAGCTGATGTATCACAGACAAATCGGATTACAAAAATATTTAAACACAGGTTGTCATGTAACAAAATAGGTAAAAGCAAAGGGGGGTGAATACCTTCGCAAACCACTGTATATTCCTTAATGACATCCTCATCGTGTCGGCTCTTAACACCTAAGGGTAGGATTACACTTCTGTATACGGTGAACTACATGTTTGCAGATTAGCGGTCGTGTTAGCAGTTTGTTTAGACAGACTGCAGCTACAATATGCACCAAACAAATAGTAAAAGATTGTGCTGTGTGCATAGGCTGTCGTTGTTCTCTGCCGCACAGGCGGTTTACACAGGACGATGTGCTGTCGAGAATTGTGATATTTTTTGATTCCAGTCATAAGATCATTTCACCAAATTACTGTTTGCCAGGTGATCAGCATCTTACTTACACTACACAAATACAGGTGCTTCTCACAAAATTAGAATAACATCAAAAAGTTAATTTATTTCAGTTCTTCAATACAAAAAGTGAAACTCATATTATATGGAGTCATTACACACACAGTGATCTAATTCAAGAGTTTATTTCTGTTAATGTTGATGATTATGGCTTACAGCCAACTCATCTCCAAATTTAAGGAGATTATTGCGATCACATTTCACTTTTTCCTTTAAAACTGCATAACAAAATCGACGTCCAACCCTTGCCTAATTAATAAATAGACTTACATGAGGAGTCCCAATAATATCAGACACAGTATTAGCTAGCCAACTTTCATTAGATACCTGCACCACAAGTCGACAGACTACGACTACTTACATTAGTTCTACACTCAGGCAACTTCAGCTCTGATTAGACCCTGAACTCACACAGACCACGACTATAATTTCTACTGTGAAAGAAATGACCATTTCTATTATTATGTTTCTGGTTTTATTTATGCAGAGAAAACATTGGATAATTAATTGACTAACGTGCAGATCAAAATGGAGCACGTGCATCTTATTAAAGTCACGCATATCCAGCAGAGCGACACTAAGTAATTAGCAAAACGTTACATGAGGGTCCGCTTCACCAAGCGCACGTCTCTCTTTGGAAACACCTGGGGTGTGAGGTGCAGCTGCTGGATGATCATATAAAGCTTTGATATCTAGTTCACTTCCGTCCATATAAAAGGAACATCGACTGACATATTGTGTGTTAGAGCTGCTCATCCCTATGGAAATAATCTTTGTGCAAATAACGGCCGGCGATTTCCGTGGGTGTCAGCTGTACATGACAGCTGACACCCTGCAGTATCGGACCCGACTGGTTTTGCGATCGATCGGGGTCGATTAATGCCTTAAATATCGCTGTCAATCGCGATCGTGGCATTTAGGTTGTTACAAGGGGGTCACAAGACTCCCAAGGTAACCATTGGACCTCTACGATAAGAATTGCGGGTCCCAATAGTTACAATGGTACCCTGAGGTCATGTGATGACCCCAAGGTACAGAAGCTTGTGAGATCAAGCAGTGAGACACTGACAGTCTCATACACTGCTGTACATGAGTACAGAAGTAAAAGACCAGTGATCAAAGTTAAAATTAGATATGTACCACAGTAAAAAAAAAAAAAAGTGTAAAAAAGAAAGTGTAAAAAGTGAAAAAAAGGTCAAATAAAACATTTAAAACATGTTATTTATTCCATTTGGCGAACACCGTAAAAAAAATATGTATATACTGTATATAAAAAAAAATAGTAACTTTTTCATCATACTGACTCGCAATACAGTGAATGAAAAGGAATCAAAAAGTCATATGTAAAAAGAAAAAAAAAAATGATACAAATGAACACACCAAACCGTCCTACAAAAAACAAGCCCTACTATGGCTTATTTGGCAAAAAAATAAAAAAGTTACAGCTCTCCGAATATGATTATGCAAAAACAAATTCATCTTGCTAAAACTTTGTTTTTAGTGTGTAAAAATAGCAAAGCATAAAAAAAAAATAAAAAAATATATAAATCTGGTATTGCTGTAATTGTACCGACCCGACAAAGAGATCAGTCTTATTACTTTTACTGCACTGTGAATTGCGCAAAAAATATAAAATAAAAACAATAACTGAATTGTTGGGTTTTGTTCAATCTGTGTCTGAAAAATCTGAATAAAAAGCGATCACAAACTGTTATGTACCCCAAAATTGTACCAAAAAAATCTGCAACTCGTTCCGCAAAATGCCTTCCTTCAGCTCTGTTTAACAAAAAATAAAAGTTATAGCTCTCAGAATGTGGCGACAAAAAAAAACAAAACATTTTTTATAAAAACGCATTTTTACTGTGTGATAACAGCAAAACTTAAGAAAAAAAACCTATAAATCTGGTATCACTAATTGCAACGATCCAAAGAATAAATCCGCCTCATCACTTATACCACACGTTGAACCATGCAAAAATAAAAATAAGAACTACTCTTGTACTGATGTCTACTGTTCATTCTACCTTCCAAAAATCAGATTAAGAACATGTGACATGCACAAGTGTGAACAAGTCGGTCAGACAATGCTCACACCACCCAATGGCTGATACACAACAAGAAAACACAAAATGACAAATTTGCAAAAAATACTCTGCAGTAAAAACATGACTGTAATCAGCAAGTGCTGTATAACAAATACAGGGTATTTAGTCGATACGTTTTTTGCAAAAAATGTATACCAAGCTGCTTCACCACGTCACGGTAACTGTTCACGAAGCAGTCCCTATCTAATGTATTTAAAACCTGAACATGTGAACAGTGTCTAAATGAACAGGATACAGACAGGCACCTCTTAGTGTATGGGCTTGTGGTGAAAGACAGCTCATTTATGTGCATGTCACACAGGAGAGGGGTGGGGTCTCCCAAACCATGCTGAGCAAGGAAAAAACGAATTAAAAACATATGTAACATGCACAAGTGTGAACAAGTCGGTCAGACAATGCTCACACCACCCAATGGCTGAAACACAAGAAAACACAAAATGACAAATTTGCAAAAAATACTCTGCAGTAAAAACACACTTGTGCATGTCACATATGTTTTTAATCCGTTTTTTCCTTGCTCAGCATGGTTTGGGAGACCCCACCCCTCTCTTGTGTGACATGCACATAAATGAGCTGTCTTACACCACAAGCCCATACACTAGGAGGCGCCTGTCTGTATCCTGTTCATTTAGACACTGTTCACATGTTCAGGTTTTAAATACATTAGATAGGGACTGCTTCGTGAAGGGTTACCGTGACGTGGTGAAGCGGCTTGGTATACATTTTTTGCAAAAAACGTATCGACTAAATACCCTGTATTTGTTATACAGCACTTGCTGATTACTGTCATGTTTTTACTGCAGAGCATTTTTTGCAAATTTGTCATTTTGTGTTTTCTTGTTGTGGTTCTTCCAAAAACCAGAATAAGGCTAGGTTAACATTTATCCTGCGCTCTCCACTGAACCTTACTTCGGGGCTTCAGTGTAAATTCCCCAAAACCGCGATTCAGACAAAACCTTGGACAGAACCACTCACTTACAGATGTAGTCACTTTGGACTGGTCTGTGTTCCGGCAGTGTCTCGTAATTGTAGGCTTTTTTAGCACATGTGAGCAGGTTGCGGGATGCAGTAACAGACAGGAGGCAGAGCAAGGGTTAACAATTTTAACAGTTTTAATTCAACAGGGGATTTACTTCTCGCAGGGAGATGAATGGTTAAACGCAGAAATACACAGTTCAATTGCAAAGGATATGCAGGGATAATGAACAAGGTAACGTCAGTTCTTTTGTACAATTATCGTGTCAGAAGTTCCTCCAACTGTTTGAAACATGCGGTGCTTGTCCAAGAAGGTCCTCTTGGTAACGGTGGTCTGTCTTCTGGTGGCAGTGGTCGGTGTCCAGTACCTTCCAGTGGGCCCCTAGTCCATAAGTGGCTGCAGCCATGTCAGGCAAGGCCGCAATACTGTCAGGATCCTGGTCGAACTGTGTAGCAACGTCCGGCAATGTGGGCAGCAACAAACAGTCCTGCACCCTGCCCTGGCTCTTAAGCTTATGTGCGGCGCTCAGCTGAACAGGGCTCCTGGCTCTCTCACTGTTACTGCGGCAGGCTCAGTCAGCGTCCTGGCGTAAGGTCGGCCGCATTTCGTCCTGGCCAGTCTGCGCACCTCGCGGAGCACGCACTTTGCCCCTCTCATGGCTGGCGGGAAACTCTCCGACGCTGCACGCACTTTCACTTTTAACCATGCCCCCAGCTTCCGGGTCAGAGCACCAGTCCGATCCTTTTTGCCTTACCTCAGGAAACAAGGGACGCAGCCTCAACAGTTCCGCAGCCTGGTCTTCCTCCTTACACACACACAAATGTGGGTGACCACAGATCTGTGCATGCCTAAAAAGATGAATACCAATAGAGCAGACACCAAATGGATTACGAAGTGTCTCCATCTGCCTCATTATGGTGGGTCTGAGTTGCATTTTTGTGTGATTTACAGAAAAACCCAACATAATTCCTCAGTTTAGAACACAAGAATGTGATCCCCACCTTTTTTTTGGGAGCGATAGAAACATTTTATGTACCCTAAAATGTTACTTATAAAAACTCTAATTTATCCCGCACAAAACCAATCCCCCTCAGGTCCATCATCTGTCAGTGGAATTATAGGGGGCTCCAACATTACTGCTAGAACAAAGACTCTGGAAAAGCGACATGGCTCCCGCCCCCTCAAATAAAATCCAGTGAATCTTTTGCTCCCAAATTCAACTACCCTTCTCCTTCTGAGCCCCATTGTGTCTAAACCACAGTAAGCGGCCACATATTTGACATTATTGTAATGGAGGGAAAGCACTTAAATTTAAAGATGCGTATTGCCAGAAGCACAAGCTGGGCACAATGTCTCGTGGTGCTAAAGTATATGGGGGCTCTACACTGTATGGGGACACAATATATAGGTACTAGACTGGCAGATTTGCAATTTTCCATAAAAATAAAGTAAACAAAGCCTGGTGTGGATGTTACAAAATAGTCACTGCAGTCATAGATGAATTCATTGAGAGGTGCAGTTTCTACAATGGGGTCACTTTGGAGGTTTTCTGATATTCCGGCACCTTCGGGGCTCCGCAAATGTTGCCCGCAATGCAAACTATTCTAGCAAAATCTGTGCTCCAAATGCCAAATATGCTCCTTCCTTCTCAACCCTGACTTGTGGCCTAACAGTAATTTCTGATAACATATGGGGCAGCACCGCGATCGGGAGAAATTTTGCAATAAATTGTGGGGCCAAGTTTCACCTATTAACCCTTGTGTACCTGACAAATTTGCAGCAAATACAAAAATTACATTTTTACCACTAAAATGTCATTTCTACTACTCAATGTTATAAAATTCTTTGTGGCACCTATCAGTTCAAAATACTCAATACACTTCTACTGTAGATGAATTTCTTGGGTCTTTTTTCCAAAAAGGAGTCACTGCTGTATTCACATGTCAGGGGCTCTTCAAATGCTACATAGCATTCACAATATATCCCAGGCAAATAGTGCTCTTTCCTAGCTCTAACACATATGTGGTATAGTCGCATTCGGGACAAATTGCAAAACAAATCATAGGGTCAGTTTTCTCTTATTATGCATTGTGAAATTACAAATTTAGAGCTAAAACATCATTTTCGGGGAAAAAAATTAAAATTTTAAATATGACGACCTAATGTTATCAAATTCTGTGTAGTACCTCTGGGTTCAAAATACTTACTATACCCCTGGATAAAATACTTGAGGCAGTAATTTCGAAATGGGGTCACTTGTTGGGAGTTTTCACTGTTTAGGCACATCAGGGGTTCTCCAAACGTGACATGACGTCCACAGACTATTCTATCAAAGTCTGCGCTCCAAAACGTCACTCTTTAATTTCTGATCCCTGCTGTGCAGCCAAACAATGGTTTTCCTCCACATATGGGGTATCAACGTACTCAGGACAAATTGCACAACTTTTGGGGTCTATTTTCTCCTGTTACCCTTGCGAAAATAAAAAAAATTGGATCTGAAGTAAATTTTTTGTGAAAATAAGTTAAATGTTCATTTTTTTAAAACATTCCAAAAATTCCTGTGAAGCACCTGAAGGGTTAATAAACTTATTGAATGTGGTTTTGAGCACCCTGAGGGATGCAGTTTTTAGAATGGTGTTACTTTTGGGTATTTTCTAAAAATAAATTTTTTGTGGGTAAAATGTGATTTTTTTCATTTTCACAGATCTATGTCATAAACTTCTGTGAAGCACCTGGAGGTTCCAGGTGCTCATGACACATCTAGATAAGTTCCCCAACGGGTCTAGTTTCCAACATGGTGTTACTTGTGGGGGTTTCCACTGTTTAGGCACATCAAGGGATCTCCAAACGAGACGTGGCGGCCGCTCTCGATTAGCGCCGTTTTTGCGTTCAAAAAGTCAAATGGTGCTCCTTCCCTTCAGAGCGCTGCAGTGAGCCCTGTAAAGCAGCGGTGTCCACGCTGTGCGGTAATGAGGCAGTGACCCAAGGAAGTTCAAACCAAAACATGTTTAATGTCCAAAAACTCACACTGTGCACAGCATGCTGTATCCTCTGGATCGCAGCCGGGAAAACAAAAGACAGTTCGGGATCAATTGACATGAGCGACCACACTGCCGTGTACGCAGAGGGTGCCAGACCCTTTGGCTCTGCTTGGCCCTGTGTTGCCTCATACAGGGAGTGCTCTGCAGACCAACTGCTCTGTCTGCTTGCAAGACCAAAACTGCCACACCCGATCTCTTCCCGCAGGGTTTTTTTTTCCTTCACTCCACTCTGTGGCCAAAGGCCACATATAAGATCTGGGCTGCAGGAAACGGACCGGACCCCACTACCTTCCTGCAGTCCATTTAAAAAATAAAAGCCCATACTGGATTTTCCTTGGTCAAAAATAACTTGACCAGGTTCAAACTTACTTTTATTCTGCCTTGTGACTCACAGGCATCCAGCGGATCTAATACGCTTCTGAGCGCATGCTGGGGGACACATAGCAACCCTCACGTATATCTCCGGTCACTGCCTCACAGCCCAAATAGTAATATTCCCCCACATATGTGGTATCGACGTACTGATTAGAAAATGTATCACAAATTTTGGGGTTTATTATCTCATGCTATCCTTGTGAAAATAAGAAAAATTGGGAATAAACCTACATTTTTGTATGGTAAAATATGTTTTTTTTTTCCACAGCTCTACATTATGAAATTCTGTGAAGCATCTGGGGGTTCAAGGTGCTCACCACATATCTAAATACATTCCTTAAAAGGTCTAGTTTCCAAAATGGAGACATAGCACAACAAATTTTAGGGTCCATTTTCTTCTGTTACCCTTGTCAAAATAAAAAAAATTGCAATTTTTGTGAAAAAAATTAAAGGCTCATTTTTTTCTTCAGTTCCTGTGAAGCACCTGAAAGGGTCAATTAACTTCTTGAATGTGGTTTTGAACACCTTGAGGGGTGCAGTTTTTAGAATGGTGTAACTTTTGGGTACTTTCTGTCATATAGGCCCCATAAAGTCACTTCAAATGTGATGTGGTCCCTGAAAAAATGGTTTTGTAAATTTTGTTTCAAAAAGAAGAAATCGCTGGCCAACTTTTAACCTTTCCAACTTCCTTCCAAAAAATATGTTTCAAAAATTGTGCTGATGCAAAGTAGACATGTGTGAAATTTATTAACTATTTTGTGCGACATGTCTCTCCGCTTTTAAGGGCATAAGAATTACAAGTTTGACAATTGCAAATTCTTCGCCAAATTTACGGGTGTTTTTTTACAAATAAACTTAACTTATATCGAATAAATTTTATCACTATCATGAAGTGCAATATTTATTTAAAAAAAATCTCAGAATCAGTGGGATCCTTTGAAGTGTTCCAGATCTCATAAAGTGATAGTGGTCAGAACTGTAAAATTTGGCTTGATCATTATGGAGTTAATTACAGCAGGGTATTTGTTGATTTTGTTTCTGTCTTAGGTTTTGTACATTACTTTTGAGAAGCATGAAGAAGAGACTAAGAGCCTGATTCCAGTGATGTGTCACTTACTGGGCTGAGTATTATTGTTTCAATATAATCAGTATTTTATCAGCAGGAGATTATTACGACAGGACTAGGTTTCTTGTGCCTCCTAGTCAGCTTGCTTTGTGTAATTCTGCCCCTTTCACGAATTGGCAGCTGTCAATATATAGTGTACACAGAAATTTGCCAATCAGTGGTGGGGTTATACACAGGTCAGCATGCCGGGCTCTACTAGGTCTGCAATGAGTTGTGGGGGGCGGGGTTATACAGAGCTTAGCATTCAGTGATCTGCTAGATCTGCAACAGCTAAAACAGTGATTTTTATCAAAACTGTACTAAGCAACGTACGGCAAGTGATACATTTCTGGAATCACTGTCTCTGCCCTTACATCATGCTGCTCTCAGATTTCAAAC
This sequence comes from Dendrobates tinctorius, assembly GCF_039654945.1. Lineage (NCBI taxonomy): Eukaryota > Metazoa > Chordata > Amphibia > Anura > Dendrobatidae > Dendrobates > Dendrobates tinctorius. The sequence goes on from NW_027361754.1 coordinate 7,565,342, forward strand.
ATGATGACATATTCTCTTTAAATTGAGGTCCCTCACTACAGAAGCTATATCCACTATGTTCCATACTGTATTTTTTGTTAACTAGTAATAAAAATAATCTATACATAGATACTGAATGGTGGTGCGGTGTAGTGCGAATATAAAAATGGCTATTTTGAGTCCATATTGAAATATATAGAATGCATTCTGTATATTATATAGCTGCATTTCTGGTCAGACATTAACAGTTACAAACAGCTCTATGTTTATCTATGTTTGTTGTCTGTCATTGTAAAACATTAAGGTTTACGTAACCTCTGTCTGTGGTGGGTTTATCAGACCATTAGACAGCTGCATATCTGATGTGAGAGACAATGCTCACAAGTGACACAATCTTGAGAACTGTTGTTTCACAAATAGTTCTAAGTTTTTATGTTTGTTATTGTAAAACATTAAGGTTTGTTTGTGGTAGTATTATCTAAATCCATTGTGGCTTTTATATTCTAAGGGTTTATGACCCATTGTCTGATGATTCATGATATCTCAGTTTCATCCAATCTTGAAAGCCTGCGACTGGAAGGGCTGGGTGAAGCTAAAGTTACACATAAGTGTAATTTACTATATAAGACCAGAGAAACATGACTAAGACAGAAGCAAAACTGGATAGCTGTACACATGTACAGTGTTGATACCTGCATAATTGGGGATGCCCATGCAGTGTAGTGAATCTTCCAGGGGTTCTCTGTCTTGGCGTTGCTTCTCTGATATTCCAGACGGATGATGTTTAAAAGCTTCTTGGTGATTGATGATGTGAGTATACTGTATATATTTAATCTTTATATATACTTAATCATTATATGTATTCAATCTTTATATGTACTTAACCTTTGCATCTTAAAATATACAAAAATGTATGCAATCATACAATCAAATCATACTATTTCTTTAATTTTGTACCTTGAAATAAAATTGCGTTATATCACAGGTAGTAGCCTTCTTTAAAGCCGTATCCAAACCTTAGTGTTAAAAACTTGGCAATACACGAGGCTAGTTTAAACAAGCGGTCAGACAGCCGCTTTCACAGAGAGCTCTCCCATGTGGAACCCAACCTGGAATTGCCCCTGTCAAGACCTGTGACTGGATCTTCAGATCAGGGAAGTTTTGAGAACTTTACTTGTACATTAGCTAACTTGCTAAATCTATCTATCTTGTGAGGTGCCAAGGGGAGAGGTACTAGAAAACAGGTATATTTCTCCCCGTTTCATTTCATATGTCTCCCTGTACTGATGATGAAGCCAGTTTATTTCACTGTAATCCAGTCCTGGTTTCCTTAGTGATCAGCATGGAAAGGACTGGTAGTTCCCCCTCCACTAATTCAATCCAGGTTTTGGTTTCCTGACTGGTCCAGCTGATATAATCAGGAGGATCTGGGATCTCTCAGTCTATCTCTGGTCTGCTGAGCTGGGAGCTGACACAGTAAGATTACATGGACTTGTTTGCTGTTATATAGGTTTATTTTGTAGTTAGCCTGCTACTGATAGTTAGTGGCCAGACGGCCTTAGATGTTTTATTTCATGTTTGGCATGTGTAACATTGAATAACAAGTGTGCACAATAAATATGCCGTGTCCATATCCATGTGGAACTTGCTAGTCTGCTGTAGTGACTCCATAGCCACACGCTTGTGCCAAAGCAAAGATCCCAGCTGAGCTATCTATTCCCACAATCTATATATAGAGAGAGAGATTTTTCTTTATTTACTGGGAACTCTTTTTTTTTTTTTTTTTTTTTTTAGCACAGAGATGTTGGTAATCTTACAATTTAAACTATAAATAAAAGACAATATTCAATGCCAGAAGAAATTAAACAATTTTTGCAATAACTGACAAGGTATTGCTATTGCAAAAATCAAATACAGAAGAAAAAAAAATGTTGGCACACAAAATAAAGCACCCAATACCGGTTTCCAAATTTGCAAAGTGTTACTGACATTCCATGTAACCGACAAAACATTTGCACAAAAAAACATGCAGGTTAAGTAGTAACAGGTCTATTTTAATAACTGCATTTCAATTCTAGCCCAACATTTGCGTCAGTCTTCATCTGATCGATTCACTTTCATCTTTAAATCCCTAGAAAAGCTGCATGCTGCATTTCTCCGATAAGCCTTGATGCTCGATTACCTGACCCCACTTGGGTGGGTGGATAATAATTACTCTTTTTGAGTTACACTTATTTTTACCAACTAAACATGCTGAATATTGTAAAATGAAACGTCAGGAACTTATAGCAATCATTTGGGGTTTATCAAAATTACATATTAAAGGAAAACTTTGATGATCTCTGTCCACACGGGGCCTAACAACAGCCATAAACATATTTTGTTGCAAATCTGAACAAATTTACATTTATTATTGAAAATTGTTATATCCACGGTAAATGCAATCAGTTCTGACGGGAGAAAATTGGTCACTATGGAAAGGTCTAATCGTTCATAACTTATTTATAATTTTTTGAACTGGGGGGAATTCTTTACCTCTATGGCCGGTTTAGGACCTGTGTGCAGAATATGCAACCATATGCAGTCTGATCAGAGACTTTTTAGCTTGTTGCTCCATTAATTTCATGCAATGTTGCCTTAGAAGCGCAAAAGGCGAAAGAAAAAGCAAGATTTGCCACATTAAAGGGGGTCAGCTCTCCGCCTTGCATTCAGAAGCATGGATTCATTCTGGAGGAAGAAGTCACTTACGCACAGGGAGCTGAGCAGCATTTCCATCCTACCTTTGCTGTAACCACATCAGCCGCCTCCATGCTGTGTACTCGGCCTATCAGTAAACAACCGTTTGAGAGAGATGTGGATCAGGAGGGCAAGTCATGATCTTAAGTTGAGAAAAGTCCTGTGTAAGGGCAGCCATCGGTGTAGGGTTAGTGTAAGAGGAGGATAGTACAGAGAAGCAAGGCAGAAATGCGCACAATGAAGAAATGTTATGATCGTTCAAGGGTTTCTAAAGGTTTTAGGTTTGTGTAGAAGAAGTATTTAGTTCCAAAAAAGGATAGGGTTCCTATTTGTATAGTAAATATAAAACTTGCAAATCTTGGATTTTTTTAGCATTATGTCCCCATGCCATAACACAACGCGGAATATACATTGTGTTGCTCCAATGGTCCAGGGACTCTAAAAACCACAAGCCTCTTACATGTCCTTCACACACTCCCCATGAGGAAGGAAGGTGAAACGCGCGTAGGGGTTCGGCACACGTGGGTAAGCAATACTGCGATGTAAGGTTGTCTAATAAAGCTTTATTTTCTCTTCCGAAGTTTGTGATTTTTTTCATCAATAGAATACTTTGAAATTACTAGTATCATTGGTATTTAGAGGATTTATGCATAATCAAATTTATTGATGTATTTAGACATGCTGAGATAAATGTGGGACAATTTTGAGGCAATTAATTGTATATTGACTACTATCATGTACGTGTACATATGATATTTATTACACATATGCACACGTGGTAAAAATCGTTGGTACCCCTTGTTTACTGACAGAAAAACCCACAATGTCCACAGAAATAACTTGAATCTGACAAAAGTAATAATAAATCAAAAATCTATGAAAATGAACAAATGAAAGTCAGACTTTGCTTTCCAACCATATTTCCCCAGAATTTTTTAAAAAAAATAAACCTCATGAAATAGGCCTGGACAGAAATGATGGTACCCTTAATATTTTGTTGCACAACCTTTTGAGGCAATTGCTGCAATCAAACGATTCCTGTAACTGTCACTGAGACTTCTGCACCTCTCGACAGGTATTTTGGCCCTCTCCTCAAGAGCACACTGCTCCAGTTGTCTTGTGTTTGAAGGTTGCCTTTTCCAGACGGCGTGCTTCAGCTCTTTCCAAAGGTGCTCAATAGGATTTAGGTCAGGGCTCATAGAAGGCCACTTCAGAATAGTCCAATGTTTTCCTCTTAGCCATTCTTGGGTGTTTTTAGCTGTGTGTTTTGGATCATTATGCTGTTGAAAGCCCCATGACCTGCGACTGAGACCAAGCTTTCTGACACTGGGCAGAACATTTCTCTCTAGAATTCATTGATAATCTTGAGATTTCATTGTGCCTTGCACAGATTCTAGACATCCTGTGCCAGATGCAGCAAAGCAGCCCCAGAACATAACAAAGCCGCCTCCATGTTTTACACTAGGGACAGTGTTCTTTTCTTGATATACTTCATATTTCTGTCTGTGAACATAGAGCTGATGTGCCTTGCCAAAAAGTTCCATTTTGTCTCATCTGTTCATAGGACATTCTCCCAGAAGCTTTGTGGCTTGTCAACATGTTGTTTGGCAAATTCCAGTCTGGCTTTTTTATGCATTTTTTTTTGAACAATGGTGTCCTCATTGGTCGTCTCCCATGAAGTCCACTTTGGCTTATACAACGACGGATGGTGAGATCTGACACTAATGTTCCTTGAGCTTGAAGTTCACCTTTAATCTGTTTAGAAGTTTTTCTGGGCTCTTTTGTTACCATTCATATTATCCGTCTCTTTGATTTGTCATCAATTTTCCTCCCGCGGCCAGGGAGGTTGGCAACAGTTCCTTGGATCTTAAATTTCTGAATAATATGTGCAACTGTAGTCACAGGAACATCAAGCTGCTTGGAGATGGTCTTATAACTTTTACCTTTAACATGTTTGTCTATAATTTTCTTTCTAATCTCCTGAGACAACTCTTTCCTTCTCTTCCTTTGGTCCATATTGAGTGTGATACACACCTTGTCACCAAGCAGCACAGTGAGTATCTGTAGCCATATATACAGGCCCACTCACTGATTCCAAGATTGTATACACCTGTGATGCTAATTAGTGGACACACCTTGATTTAACATGTTCCTTTTGTCACATTATTTTATGGGGTACCATCATTTCTGTGCAGGCCTATTTCGTGAGGTTTATTTTTAAAAAAAATTGTGTGAAAGATTCATTTCCATAGATTTTTGATTAATTATTACTTTTGTCAGATTCAAGTTATTTCTGTGACCATTGTAAGTTTTTCTGTGATTAAACAAGGGGTACCAACAATTTTGACCACGTGTGTATGCATATAATTTGCGTATATACATAGTATAATTTATTGCATGTCCCTTACAAACTATCCTCACATGTAAACTTCCCATTGCAACACAAGTTTATTTGTACATGCTTTTAAGGATACTATTCTATCCTGACACTACTGTGCTTTGACATTCATGAGGTATCGTTGCTTTTTTACTTTTTCTGCTGACTATGTTTTTAACTTATTCTGAATAAACTTATGATTTTACTTATTGGAGTTGTATCACACCTCATTGATCTTCTTGGAATTTCTTCCAATGAAGGTCCATTTTTTGGCTCCTCATTGATTGAGAGTATCCACGTTATCATTAGTAATGGATCTAGTCTAGAAAAAAGATGACTGAGGGGCCATCTAATAAACATGTAAGGGGACAATACAAATATCTCACCGAGGATCTGTTTATACCAAGAAAGGTGACGGTCACTATGGGGCATTCGCTGCATCTGGACGAGAGAAGGTTTTTCCACCAACATAGAAGAGGATTCTTTACTGTTAGCCCTCTTTCACACATCCGGTGTCAGGGGTCCGGCGGCGTGCGACGAAAAGCCGGGCCGCCGGATCCGGCCTGCAGCGGTGACACCAGATGTAGATGCGGCGCCTGATGCGGCTTGGATAACATTTAAAGGAGCCGCAGCACCGGGGGACGAGAGAGCCAGCCGGAGAGAGAGCGGGGGACGAGAGAGCAGCCGGAGAGAGAGTGGGGGACGAGAGAGCAGCCGGAGAGAGAGCGGGGGACGAGAGAGCAGCCAGAGAGAGAGAGCGGGGGACGAGAGAGCAGCCAGACAGAGAGGGGGACAAGAGAGCCAGCCAAAGAAAGGTATGGAGCGTATGGAGAGAGAGAGGGGGAGAGCGAGAGAGAGAGGGAGAGAGAGATGCGCGCCGGGTACTTGTGGGGTTAAAACTCACAGTGCCCGGGCATGCGCTGTTTGAAAAGCCGTTCCGGCGCTGCAAAAAAACATAGACGAGAACGTTATTTGCAGAGGCTGGACGGCGCATGTTTGCCGTATCCGGCAAAACCCGGAGGTGCCGCATGTCCATCCGGCACGATGCGGCGATCATTATATTCTATGTGAAAAAAAAACGGATCCAATTCCGGATCCGGTTTTCACAATTTTCGCCGCATCGTGCCAGATTAAAAAAAACGGATGTGTGAAAGTAGCCTAAGGGAAGTGAGAATCTGGAATTCCTTGCCTGAGGAAGTAGTGATGGCGAACTCAGTTGAGGGGTTCAAGAGAGGCCTGGATGTCTTCCTGGAGCGTAACAATATTGTATCTTACAGTTATTAGATTCTTTAGAAGGACGTAGATCTGGGAATTTATACTGATGGAATATAGGCTGAACTGGATGGACAAATGTCTTTTTTCGGCCATGCTAACTATGTTACTATGTTACACAGTAACATATAAAAATAAAGATTATTATTATACAATGATTTGTGTTTATACTAAGCAGTCATCTGATTATTTGCTGCGGACATTGCCTTCACTGATTTGGCCTTGTAGGACAAGAAATACAAATTTAAACTGTATTAGATGATGTGCTCAGGTACCTTATATTTTACCACTAGAGGGCATCTTGCCAACAGAGAGCACAGATGTGGAGTTGAGCAGAGAAATGATGCTGGAGAAACCTGCAGGCTTTGCTATACAGTGGGTACGGAAAGTATTCAGATCTCTTTAAGTTTTTCACTCTTTGTTTCATTGCAGCCATTTGGTAAATTCAAAAAAGTTCATTTTTTTCTCATTCACACTCTGCATCCCATCTTGAATGAAAAAAAAAAACAGAAATGTAGAAATTTTTGAAATTTTATTAAAGAACAATGCAGACCCTTTGCTCAGTATTGAGAAGAAGCACCCCTTTGAGCTAGTACAGCCATGAGTCTTCTTGGGAATGATGCAACAAGTTTTTCACACCTGGATTTGGAGATCCTCTGCCATTCTTCCTTGCAGATCCTCTCCAGTTCCGTCAGGTTGGATGGTGAACGTTGGTGGACAGCCATTTTCAGGTCTCTCCAGAGATGTTTAATTGGGTTTAGGTCAGGGCACTGGCTGGGCAAGTCAAGAATGGTCACAGAGTTGTTTTGAAGCCAATCATTTGTTATTTTAGCTGTGAGCTTAGGGTCAGTGTCTTGTTGGAAGGTGAACCTTTGGACAAGTCAAGGATATCTCTGTACTTGGCCGCATTCATGGTTCCTTCAATTGCAACCTGTCGTCCTGTCCCGTCAGCTGAAAAACACCCCCCATAGCATGATGCTGCCACCACCATATTTCACTGTTGGGATTGTATTGTGCAGGTGATGAGCAATGCCTGGTTTTCTCCACACATTGTGTTTAGAATTATCACCAAAAAGTTCTATCTTCGCCTCATCAGACATGAGAACCTTATTTCTCATAGTCTGAGAGTCCGTCATGTGTTTTTTAGTAAACTCTATGAGGGCTTTCATATGTCTGGCACTGAGGAGAGGCTTCCGTCGGGCCACTCTGCCATAAAGGCCCGACTGGTGGAATGCTGCAGAGATAGTTGACTTTGTGGAACTTTCTCCCATCTCCCTACTGCATCTGTGGAGCTCAGCCACAGTGATCTTGGGGTTCTTCTTTACCTCTCTCACCAAGGCTCTTCTCCAACGATTGCTCAGTTTGGCTGAGCTGCCAGGTCTAGGAAGACTTCTGATGGTCCCAAACTTTTTTAATTTAAGGATTATGGAGGCTACTCTGCTCTTAGGAACATTGAGTACTGCAGAAATTCTTTTGGAACCATGGTCAGATCTGTGTCTTGCCACAATTCTGTCTCTGAGCTCCTTGGCCAGTTCCTTTGACCTCATGATTCTCATTTGGTCTGACATGCACTGTGAGCTGTGAGGTCTTATACAGACAGGTGTATGCCTTTAGAAATCAAGTCCTATCAGTTTAATTAAACACAGCTGGACTCCAATGAAGGAGTAGAACCATTTGAAGGATCACAAGGAAATAGCTAGCATGTGACTTAAATAGGAGTGTCTGAGCAAAGGGTCTGAATACTTATGACCATGTGATATTTCAGTTTTTCTTTTTTAATAAATTTGCAAGAATTCTACATTTCTTTTTTTTTTCAGTCAAGATGGGGTGCAGAGTGTACATTAATAAGAAAAAATGAACTTTTTTGAATTTACCAAATGGCTGCAATGAAACAATGAGTGAAAAATTTAAAGGGGTCTGAATACTTTCCGTACCCACTGTACAAGGAGCATTGGAGCGAGTATAATATGGAAAACCGAATCTACTTACAGTCTCGGCCTTAGTGGCTTTTGTTGCTTTCCCATCTTTGGTGAACCCAAATCCAAATATTAGAGAATTAACCCCATTTTGATGTAAAATCTATATTGTTTTATTTAATTATGATACTAAATGAATTTCCTGAAACTTTCCCATTAGTACAGTAGAACCTGGCGTCTGCTGCTCAAGAGGCAGAATACAGGCTGTCATAAATGAAAGGCGGCATTGTGCTAATAAATTAGAAGGGTGATGGGGGAGAGGGTCTAAAAGTTTCATGAGCAACTTCACTTTCAAATAAACTTTTCACGTGATACATACAGCGATACGTCAGAAGTTTTTGCACAAAGTTTTTGCTCGTAGGGATCTGGGAGGTTGACTAGTCTGATCTCTTTGGGTTCATGCAGATGACCGTAGATCCGTTCTGAGTGTGATCCATCAAAACATGGGATAGCACTAAGATCAAATGTTATTCTAAGCAGTCCGAGGAAAAAAAAGCATGCACTATTTCCCTCGGATAATCAGATGACACCCACCCATTCATCTCTGGAAAACATTATTCAGATGATATCGGAGTATGGTTCAATTTTCACGGACAGGCTAAATGGAGAAAATGGAGAAATTTTATTTTTTAAAATTCTCGAATATCCAAGAAAAACGGATCCCATTCTGATTAGAGTGCGATTAGCATAATCAGAGAGCATTTTGTTTTTCTCTGATGGAGCACATACGGTTGGTTGCCTGCACCTGCCTAGCATAATCAGACAGTATTTTGTTTTTCTCCGATGGAGCACACACGGTTGGTTGCCTGCACCTGCCCTAAAATGAAGACTATCACTTTTATAGATTGTCAGGGGAAACTGCTGATTGGCTGCAGCGCTCAAATAGCATAGAAATGTCATGCGATCCTTGGGAAACCTGGTGTCATCATCTCTGTAGTTGTGGCGCTGCTGGAGGGGAGTATCTGATATTTTTATTTTTGCTGCGAATATAGTATTTAAGAACGAGTTGTTTGAATATTGGAGAACCGTCTTAGGCCTGTTTCACACATCAGTTTTTTCTGTCAGTTGTAATCTGCCAAAATGGCGGAAAACGGATCCGCCTGCGTACGGACCGTTTTTTTTTTTTTACGGATCCGGCGAAGGACAAAATTTAAAGGAACCGCTGTCTGTGAAGGAGAGAGAGAGAGAGAGAGATTTTTAAGCAGCCAGAACAGAGTTTAGGGTTAAATTTGCGGCTGAGGCAAGTTCTCCGGGCATGCGCAATGTTAATAAATGCGGATCCGGCCGGCCTAAAAAACATTGCAGTGTCCGTCCAGGCATGTCGGCGGACGCAAAAATTTTGGCGGATCCGCAAAAAAACGGATCCAACGGATGACCATCCGTCAAGATCCGCCAGTAATGCAACTCAATGGGAAAAAAACGGATCCGCCAAGCAAAATGGCGGATCCGTTTTTTTTTGCAAAACGGCGGATTTTGACTGTTGGTAACAGACGGATGTGTGAAACAGGCCTTAATAAAGCAGTGAAGATATTTTTGTCAACACTATATGCATTTAAGTAAAAATAAATGTCTTTTTCTAATCTAATTTTTAGAGGATTTTTTAAGATTCTATTTTCTGTACATGATTATGGGGCATCCATCCCACGTGTGCAGCTTTATAGGGGCCACACGGTCATTGGTCGGCAGATGTCCATCGACTTTTATGGGAGTGTTGTGGGCCCTGTGACCTATTATCTTCTATGGGAGAATGTACAGGGGGCAAAATTGTGACCATCCCCTATAGAGAATGTTGTCTATATGTAGATGATATCATGGTGATCTTGTCTGTGCTGATATGAAGACAACTGCGGAGAAGTGACCTATACAGAACCGTAAGTATCAGCTTATTCTGAGGCTCCGAGTGAAAACTGCAAGATTTCAGGGTATTTTATTAATATAGATTCTGACATGGAGAACAAAAGTTCTTCAAAAATATGTATAAGGTAGCAATTGATTTGTACAATTAATAATGTTTTGATGTCACATTCTATTTAAAATAAATGTCAAGCTTGTAAAGCGTCATTTATATGTCCAAATAGTTTTTGAAGATTTCTTAAAATATATCTATGTAGTGGCTATAGGTCTGTTTCTCCAATACAAAGCTCCAAATCCCATGTACAGACAGATTATAAACAGAAAATCCTACCTACCTGCATCCACAAATAGGGGGAGTTCATTTCATGCTGGTTACACATTGAACCTGAAAATATAACATTGTACAGTAAATTACTAAACTCCCCTTAGTGGCTGCAGGATGTTATATGTTAAAGGGATTGTCCAGAACATGTATATTGCTGACCTATCTTCAGGGCAGGTAATCAATATCAGATTAGTAGGGGTCAAACACCCGGCACCACCCACCAATCAGCTGTGTGTAGCTCCCACAACAGGCGGATGTAAACAGCACAGCGCCTCTCACTGTGTAGTGGCCATTCAAAGATACTGCAGTTCAGCTCCTATTTACTTCTACCGGAGCCGAGCTGCAATACACAATAATGGCCACAAAATATTGCACAGATTATGTATTCTCAGGTCTAAACACTACGCATCCAGCCGGGGTCAAGCAAACAGCTAGATAGGTGAATATGCAAGTCGTAGACACCCCTTTAACTTTATGTCTATGCAGGAGATTTGGTGCTCTATAAATATTAGGTGGGTTTCTTTTCTTGTAACGACTATATTGTGGAATATTACTAGTTTCATCATCCAGTAAAGTTTTTGCTGTAAAAGAATCTGACCTGGCAATGATGGGCAATATTGGCGTATACAGATGAGTTTCACTTAACCGGTCCATACAGTGAATGAGACGTTATTCAATAAATGTAAAATGATGTTATCAAAAATATTTTGGTAATGGTCCATATGAATGTCATGGTAGTAGTGAAGCACAACATGCCCAAGGATGTCGGCCATGTGTAAGAGGAAATATTGCTAAGCGATGCTGTCAGGGCAGTGAAATCCAGGTTGGCTGAGGATGGTATAATATGGATTATATGAGGCTGGAGTCTGACCCACTCCTAATAAATGTAGCCTCTCAGCGATGGTTTTGAAAATTTGTGGTTGGGTGTTGGGATAAAGTAGGAGGCAGAATCTAGGTGCAGCATAATACTGGGTGTTGGTTGAGGGTATTTTGGTGCAGAGGTATGAGAAGAGCAGAGATCATGGCAATGAGATTACAGTGTTGGACAGGACAGTGCAGAGAGAGGAAGAGGAGGGGGCATGCATTCTTAAGCAGAAAGCAGAGTCTGGAATAATGCAAATCCCATCCAGCACACTCACCTTATGCCTCACTCCAAAACCCAGGAACTTATTACTACAGCCTGTCAAGGATTTGTTCCCATTCTGACACTGTGTGATGCTCAGTTCATCTGCAGAAGCTGCTCAACCTCGCTGAAAGCTGCACGGCTATTGGATGATCTCTGTGACTTCATCCAGCCACATTCAGCATTGTATACTCAATGTCCCCAGCACTGGGAATGCAGATCTGCCTCTGGCCTAGTTACACTGAAATCAATAGATGCCAGGAGACAACCTAAAACCGGATGATTGGCGCTTGGTACCAAAAATAAAAATGCCGGGTGTCATCTGTGCACATGAGTGTCCGCCTGTATCCAGGGCTCACATCATAGGCTTTCGGGAACTGCATGCTCAGCAATGAGGGGATTCGTGAGCGGCGTTCCTGATCTCCACAAAGCACTGTCTCACTCGCCTCGTATGCAGATAACAGCACTGCAGCCGATAGTGGGATCTGCAGTGACTTCTCATAGCTCCAGGGTCACTTTTCTACAGGTTCGTGACAATGGTGCAGGCTCACACTGAACATCTGCTGCTCGAGGAAAAGGTGGAGTGAACATTTATCATCATGGCGTCTTCTATGTCATCAATCACCCATCATTTCACATGAATGAAGATGATTACGCTGCAGACTAATACACTGCTCTCTATATGCCCCTATTACCAGTGCAGGGCTGGAGTGCTTAGGGCCCACCAGTAGAAATGACTCTAAGGTCCCACACTACAGCTTCATGGTACGAATTATCCCCATGATAGAGGAGCCCTGACTGTAAAATACAATTGGCTCCAGCACATCTACTGTGCCCACACCATTATCATGACATACAATGGCAGGCACTGAATTGGTTAAGGAGAGTGCCTCTGACTGTGGTGCTTCCCCCCCCCCCGTTCCCCCCATGATTGGCTGCGCGCTTTTGCCTGCCCACTCACTTAATTGGCGGGCGGGGTTAAAATGTTGCTGGCACGTCAAATAACCAATAGGGCCAGCAAGGGGTTATCCCAGCCCCTTCCTGTATGTATAAAACACAGGTCCACGGGCAGCGAGCACTCTTCCCCCCGGATATCTAGGTCCTGGAAGCGCTTGTTGTTAGCGCTGTCTGGTGGGAGGTATGGCAGACCCTCTGGTCGAGGCCCTGTGTTTGAGAGTGGAGCAGGAGGGTGAGCACTGGCTACAGACTCTGGTCGCGGGGCTCAGCGCTCACCTTTCCAGCTCCCAGCTGTCAGTTCCTGTCCCCGGTCACCCGCCTGCCGATCCGGTCGCTGCCACGTCGCTGCTTGAGATACAGTCGGCGCCGGTGGGTCAGCAAGGAGGTAGGCGGTCCGCACGGCGTTCCTGCCCTCCTGCGCGTCTCTGGGAGCTTTCACCGGCGGCCACTGGTGGCTATCGTCGGCGGGCAGCTAGAAGGAAGTCCCCGCCCCCTTTCTTCCTGCCTGCCAGTCAGACACACGAGGCTGCAGCGTCTCACTGGAGCAGCGTGCATCGGCCAGTCTCGGCGACGTTACAGCCCCTCCACCCAGCCCCAGCAGGTGCCCAACGCGGCTGCACATCTTGCGAGGCAGGTTGAACCGCAGTGCTCCGCAGTACTTAACCCTATCAGTCCCGCGGCGTTAGCTATGGGGAATAGGCAGAATAGTTCCTCTGCCAGATCAGCAGAGAAGCTTGTTACATCACAGCCTGGGGGGGTGGTGCAGTTTTGTCCCCGGATGGGGCACATAGGCCCATGCGCCCCACGCAGGGGCAGCCACAATCTTCAGGTGGCAATCAGCCCCCGCTGCCCCTGCTGGATAGTCAGGCTCCAGGTAATACGGGGTTTGCTTCAGCCCCCCAGCCATACTCTGTAACCCAGAGTCAAGGGCATGTGGGCCAAAATTTGGTTCCTGCTACTGCGGGACCGGGAACAAGCAGGGAGGTGTCAGTGGCCTCTGGCTAGGTAGAGCAGTCACATAAGAGGAAGCAGGACAGAGAGGAAGTAGGTGCCGGAGATCCTCTTCCTCGTATTCTTCATCTCCCCATTCACGCCGCAGGCACCACGCTCCAGATCGGCGTCGGAAGAAATCTAGGCATGCAAGATGTAGGTCATCATCACATAGGGGTTACAAATCTCGGTCCTCGAGGCGCGGCTCTCCATCGTCATCTTCGGTGTCAAGCGCGTCTGAGAGCCCCGAGCAGTGTGTGCATCGTCCTCCTTCCGACCGCAGGGAGTCGAGGGCGCATTCAAGGACTTCCAGCCTAGTCGAGCCGAGTGCACCTCCTGAGGCTCCAAGTCATGGCATTAATTTACACACGGCTTATCCGGGAGCTGGAATTCCTCCGCCTATGGGAGTCCCTCCTCCGCCGGTGGATCTGGGTGAGTGTTCATTGGCTGGTGTTAAGAATGTGGATAACGTTGCAATTATTTCTGCACTGAGGGCGTTGATCGGGCAATTGCCCTCCCCACCTGGCGAGGCGAAGGAAGTTAATAGGGTCGATTCCTCTCTAGCGGGGGTACATAAGGATGCCATGTTTTGTGTAGTTAGTGCGCTGGGTTCGCACATAGATGAGTATACGAAGACTAAGATCTGGAACAATGATTACATTGATATTTGGGCGTTGATTTTGGTACATCAACACACGGTTGACAAAGAACAGAGACCTGTTGAGAGGTTCTCGGATAGGGTTCGGCAAAAGGTGGCAAAAAACATGAATAACTGGGCTTTTGCCATACTGGGTTGCATCATGGCGCAGAGGCACCTGGAGCGGTGCTCGGAGTTGTTTATATATCAAGATATGATTTACTATTCCTACAAGGCGCATGGTGGTTCTGCCTGCTGGCTGTATGATGAGGAATTCTGGAGGCGTTTGGCTCTGCACTCAGAAATACTGTAGGGTGGGGGGGTCAAAGCAACGGCGGTCTGGTTGCGTCTCATGATGACGCAAGAACAATACCCCTTTCCAGCAGCGACTACTGGACAAGGCTCAACAGGCCCGAATTCAGCGGTTGTACGAAGACCTGGTGCCTGTTGGTTGTTTAATGAGGGACAGTCAATATTACGGCCTCTGCAAATTGAAGCATGAATGCTCGGCGTGTGGGGGATCCCACCCGGTGGCTAGGTGTCCCCGTCCTGCTGGAAAACTACCAGTTAAGCCGCAACAAACTGATCGGAAGGACACCGGTGAACGTGGTCGCGATGGGACCGTGGCTCGACCTGTATCCTAACAAAGAGGCAGTAGGTCAACTGCGTTTTGGTTTTTCGTTTGGTTATTTTATTCCGTTTAAATTGCAAAGCTCGCCTAGCTTTCCATGCAATTTGAAATCTGCGCATGAGCACCCAGAGGTTCTTCTTTCAAAAATTCAGAAGGAGGTGTCGTTTGGCAGAATGGCCGGCCACTTTTCTTGTCCGCCTTTTCAAAATTTCAGGGTGTCACCGTTAGGTGTCGTCCCAAAAAAAGATCCGGGTTCATTTCGGCTGATTCACCATTTATCACATCCAATGGGGTTTTCTGTCAACGATGGGATTTCGCCGGAGGATGCGTCGGTGTCTTACGCATCATTTGATAGGGCGGTTGCTTTGATTCGTGAGGCGGGTGAAGGGGCTTGGCTGGCCAAATCAGACCTGCGGGAACAGGTCCGAGTGAACCCACATATAGCCTTCTCCAAAGTGGGGAGCCAGGCCCGGGTACAAGAGCAAGAGCAGGGGATGACGGCTCCCGTGGGGAAGGCCCGGAGCATGGAGGCTTCCGTAAGCGTTGTCGAAGAGCCTCAATGGATTGAGGAAATGAGACAAGAACTGAAGAGTATCCGGGGCGAGCTGGCGGTAGTGAAGAAGATAATGGAGCCCATGCCTGGCCGGCCTGGCTAGAATCCAGGGCCCTGGGGGCCTCACAATACCCGGGATGGCCAAGCCTCACCGCCCCGATGTTATGAGTGTGGTGAACTGGGCCACTTCGCACGGGAGTGTCAGCGGCATGGGAGATACCCACCCCGGCGGACATTATACTAGAGGGCTCTGGGCATGGGGACTGCCGCTCGGAGCCGGAAGCCATAAGGGGTGGTGGAAGTCCCGAAGAACTGGTCGCTAAGTGCCCGATAGTATGGGCCAAAGACGAGGGTCGTGCTGTACGGTGCCTAGTGGATACGGGGTCGCAAGTAACGACCATGCCGGCAGCTTACTTCTGGCAGCATTTCCCGGAAGCGGCGAGGCCACAGTGCGGGCCCATGATATGACTAGTGGCCGCAAACCAACTGCCGGTACCTGTCGCCGGAGTGGAATGGCTCCAGATGACATTGTGTGGTAAATCCCTCGGCCGCCGGGGAGTGGTCCTAACCCAAGGAGAGACTAACGACCATCATCCAATCATCTTGGGCATGAACATACTGCGGGAGTTCAGCAATCTACTCCTCAACGATCCCACGCAGGAGACCCTAAGTCACTGGGGTTCACGCACGGCCCAAGCGCAGGTCTTCCAGCGGTTGGTGCAGGAGGCGCGAGTGCTCCAGGAGTGCCAAGAGGGTGAGGCGCTGGGCAAGGTCATCGCAACCGCGGCCCCCCTGCTCGTGCTTCCTCCAGGACAGATGGTGGTGGCTCTGCTGATCCGTGCCCCGATGCCACTGGAGGGCGTGGAGGTGCAGGTGGAACCAACTTCTGATGTACCACGGCCATCACGCATGGGATTCCCACGGCGGGAGCGGCCCCCATCCGGGAGTGATATCGGCAGATACCACCGCAGCTATACCAGGAAGTGAAAACCCTATTAGCCCAAATGCTTCGGAAGGGGGTCATACGAGAAAGCCAGAGCCCTTGGGTGGCCCCCATTGTCCTGGTTCGTAAAAGAGATGGCACTCTGCGTTTTTGCATGGATTATCGGAAGTTGAACGCCTGCACCATCAAGAATTCGTATCCACTGCCCCGCATAGAAGAGTCTCTGTCCGCCTTGGGGAACGCAACGTACTTTTCAACTCTAGACCTGGCCAGTGGATACTGGCAGGTGCCGATGTCGGAGGAAGACAGTGCCAAGACGGTATTTATCCTCCCTCATGGGATTGTTCGAGTTTAATCGGATGCCGTTTGGGCTGGCCAGCGCCCCAGGAACCTTCCAGCGGTTGATGGAGCGGTGTCTAGGAGACCTCAACTTTGAAGCCACGTTGATATACCTGGACGATATTATCATCTATTCTGCCATGTTCAAGGACCACCTGCGGAGGTTGGGGCAGGTGCTCAGCCAGCTGCAGAAGTACGGGTTAAAGGTAAAGCCCCAGAAATGTCACCTGTTCCGCACCCAGATCGAATATCTGGGGCATACCGTCTCGGCGGAAGGTGTCAGACCATCCCTGGAAAAGGTCGCTGCCATCCAGGGGTGGCCTACCCCCGAGACGGTGAAAGGCGTGCCGGCCATCTTGGGGTTGGCCGGCTACTACCGTCGGTTCGTGAAGGATTTTGCACGCCGAGCCCTGCAAGACCTGCTGAAGGGGGCTCCCGCCGGGGCGAATGGACGGAAGATCCAGTGGCAGCTAGCGCAAGAGGATGCATTTCAAGACCTCAAAGCTGCACTCTCTGAAGCCCCGGTATTGGTGTATGCGGATTTCTCGCAACCGCTCATCTTGCATACCGACGGGAGCCTCCAGGGACTAGGAGCTGTGTTGTCACAGGTGCAGGACGGCCGGGAGAAAGTGATCGGCTATGGTAGCCGGTCGCTGCACGACCCAGAACGCAACCCAGACAATTATAGCTCCTTTAAGCTCGAGCTCCTCGCGGTAGTGTGGGCAATGACGGAGCAATTTGCAGAGTACCTGGCGGGCTCCGAAGTAGTGGTGCGGACTGATAACAGCCCGTTAGCCCACTTGGAGAATGCCAAACGGGGGGGCCCTAGAGCAGCGGTGGGTGGCTCGGATGGCCAAATTCAACTATAAGATCTACAAACGGGGAGCTGAAAACATGCACGCCGACGCACTCTCCAGAATCCGACACACCACCCCAGGGAGGAATCGAGACGACGAATTAGAAGCAGAAGAAACGCCATTCGCCCTCACCACTGCCGCGCTTACAGCCGATGAGCAAGAAGTGCCTCAACCGGGACTCCTAGGAGGAATACTGGGACAACCACACGACAAATGAATTCAGCAGCAACAGGAAGATAGAGAAGTTGGACTCCTGCGCCGATGAGTGGCCACCGGTAAATTGTCCACTGGCTCACAGAGGCAGACTTTGACCCAGGATATGTTGCTGATGTTGCGCCAGTGGGAAAAGCTAATCATCAAAAAGGGACTTTTATATCGAAAAGCCGTGTCAAGAACAACGTCGGCTACAATATGGCAGGTGATCGTGCCCGGAGCCCATCTCAACCAACTGGCCCGGGAAGCCCATGAGAAGGGGGCCCACTTTGGTGCTCAAAAGACTTCACAATGGTTGCAGCAGATAGTGTACCATCCACGCTAGCACGCTGCTGTGGAAGAAGTTTGCCGAACCTGCCGCCTGTGCGAGCTCGCTAAACCCCCTGCGCAACGAGCCCCGGTGCAGACTATTGTAACATCAGCCCCCCTGGAGCTCCTTACGGTGGACTATCTGACCATAGGTCCTGCCAACCAGGGGTATGAACATTGTCTCGTTATGGTGGACCATTTCACCAAGTTCGCCGTGGGCTACCCCCACCTGAGACCAAACAGCGGAGTCGGCCGCCTCTGCGATTTGTAAAAAGTTCATCCAAGCGTACGGCTGTCTGCAACGAATACATTTGGACCAAGGAGCGTGCTTCCTACGAAGAGTCATGGAAGAGCTACATCATCTCTATGGTATCGATAAATCTCGGACTACACCGTACCACCCGCAGGGCCAAGCCTCTGCTCACCGCGGAGTTCCTGTCGCGTCACCCACCACCCTGCATCACTGCCGTTTGCCCCCATCCAGGGGCTGCGGCCTACTCGTCCAAGGACTCCTCCGGGGCTGGAGGTGCCCCAGCGCCACAGGAGCGGCGGAACGCTCGAAGACTTCGCCAACTCTTCAGCAGCTGGGCCCAGCGGTTGCTCCGCCAATGAACCACCGTTCAGAACACCGAGGGACATCAGTACGGCTAAGTTGACTATATAGTTAAGGACCCGTAGTCGGCCATACCGCCGCCCTATAGTGACCGGCTCTCGCCGGAGGTAGTCGTGTTCTTCTCTGTTTGTGTGAACTGTATTGAGCCCCTGCGAGGGCAACCCTTGTTACCCCCTTTGGTTGAACAGGCTGAGACTGAGGAAAGTCCCCTTTAGGCCTATAAACGTTATTATAAAAGCACCAAACCGACTCGCGACTCGTCACTGCATCCTGTATACCTGCTAGTACCACGGAACTTTGGTGTGCATTTTTGAGCAACCATGAAATTCATCTACAAACAACCACTCTTAGTGTTTCACGTTGTATCAACCACATGTCGTCCAAATCCTTGCCGGTGTTGAGCCTTCTGCGGCGGTTAGCGCTGCTGTGTTTGAAGTTCAATATTTTGCTCCGGGCTCAACTTGTGCCTGAGTTTGTTAATTCAATATCTAACCCTTTGATCCCTTCTGATTGGCAGGTTTTCTGAGTTACTTTTCCCAATGCCCTCCCGGCGGGTTCCCTTTGCCCTCCACTTCTGTGGGATTTGGTCGCGAGCAGCTGATGCTCCTTGTCTGTTCTTCGGTGTCCTCATCGACTTGCCAAGCATACGGTAAGGCTTGGGACTAATGGTGCCTCCTGGTGGGTTCCAGGCCGGTTCAAGTGTGCGATCATGTGAGACTGCAAGTCACGATGGAATATCTTAATCAGCTTAATATTAAAGGTCTGTCGGTACGTCGGCGCAGCAGCGTTTGTCGGGTCTGGCTTTTCAGTTTCAGTTATTGGGTTGGGCGGATGTTACCAAGTCTTTTATTATTAGACAGGCCATGAAAGGGTGGAGGAGATTGCAGCCCAGCAATGAGTGCAGGCATCCCATTTCTTTAGTTCTACTGGGTCGTCTCATAGCAGTTACTGAATTTGTTTGTAGCTCTGCTTTTGAATCTGCTCTTTTATCGGCAGCTTTTGGTTTAGCATTTTTTGGGGCCTTAAGGATCAGTGAATTGGTCCCGCAGTCGAAGTCCAGTGTAACGGGTGGTTTATTAGTTGGAGATGTGGTTTTTCTGGAATCGGGGGTTCGGGTTCGGATTTGGAAATCAAAAACTGACCCCTTGGGCCGGGGTTCTTGGGTTCTTCTGCACGCGGCGGATTCTCCGACGTGCCCGGTGGCTTTGTTGTCGGCATATTCTGCCGTCAGGAAAGGAGGTAATTTCTTCTTAACTCATGCAGATTTGTCGCCGTTAACTAGGTATCAATTTTAGTCTGTATTCTCTAAATGCTTAGTGGCTGCGGGGGTGGCGGCCGGGAATTATGGTACTCACTCATTCCGCATTGGGGCCGCTACTGAGGCCGCTAAGGCGGGTTTGCCGGATGCTGAGGTACAGAGAATAGGGAGGTGGCGCTCGGCATGCTTTGCTCGCTATATCTGGCCTGACTTGTTGTATTAACACTTTGTTTTACCCACAGAGGCTGTTAGGCCAACGGTTTGGTTGTTAGGACATTCGTATATCTTTTGGGCAGCGCAGCGGGCTGAGTGCCACCCAGGTGGGAAGCACCTGGGATTTCGTGAGGTGAATGATATGTGGCGGGGCATCAGGGGTTTGCTGTCGCCTCAAGTCCTACCAGAAGTGGTGAACATTGCAAGAGGATCTACTGGGCCCGTAATATTGGTCATACATACGGGGGGAAATGACCTCTGTTCTCACAAGTTGGCGGAACTCATAACCATGATGCGGGCAGATATTGAGCGTTTTCCTAGCTTTTTTCCGGAGTTGCTGTTGGTGTGGTCCAAAATTGTCCCGAGAGCAGTGTGGCAAGGAGCCAGAGATGGAATGGCCGTCAAACGGACCAGGAGGACAATCAATGCTCGCATCTCGAAGTTCGTGAGGGAGAGGTTTGGTGTAGTCATCCGGCACAGACAGCTGGAGGGTGATAATGTGGGTCTTTTAAGGCCAGATGGAGTGCATTTGAATGATATTGGGCTCGATATCTTTCTATCTGGGCTTCAGGATGGTGTTGAGCAAGCGTTGTTGTTGATGGGTGGGGGTCGGAGTCCTGTTTGAAAAACAGGATCCTCCGTGGCGGTGAAAGGAAGAAAAAGACACAAAGTTACGGCTCGCTGGCTGACTTGCCTGTGAATTGGCAGCAGGGCATTAGGCGGCGAGAGCGTTTTAATAAAGTTAAGTGCCATTTAAATGGTTGTTTTAAAAGCATTTAATAAAGCTGTGACCTACCTTCACCCATCAACCTGGTTTATGAGTTTTATTTTGTTATAATAGAGTGGGGATTTGGGAGCGCGCCGGTGGGGTTTTGGTAACAGGTCACCACAGTCTGGCAGGCACTGAACTGGTTAAGGAGAGTGCCTCTGACTGTGGTGCTTCCCCCCAGGTTACCCCATGATTGGCTGCGTGCTTTTGCCTGCCCACTTACTTAATTTGCGGGCGGGGGTTAAAATGTTGCTGGCACGTCAAATAACCAATAGGGCCAGCAAAGGGTTATCCCAGCCCCTTCCTGTATGTATAAAACACAGGTCCACGGGCAGCCAGCCCTCTTTCCCCCAGATATCTAGGTCCTGGAAGCGCTTGTCCCACCCTCTCTCCCTTTTATTTGGTTAAGTATGTTCATTGTTTTTCAATATGTTTGTTTTTTGTAGAATTCAAGTCACAGCAGTGAAAGGAAGAAAAAGGCACAAAGTTACGGCTCGCTGGTTGACTTGCCTGTGAATTGGCAGCAGGGCAAGTACGTTTTAATAAAGTTAAGTGCCATTTAAATGGTTGTTTTTAAAGCATTTAATAAAGCTGTGACCGACCTTCATCCATCAACCTTGTTTATGAGTTTTATTTTGTTATAATAGAGTGGGGATTTGGGAGCGCGCCGGTGGGGTTTTGGTTACAGGTCACCACAGTCTTATGGTCGTTTGCATTAAGGGCATCTCTCTCACTGTGCAATGTAGTATGTCACAGGACTGGGAGGGATTACATTTTAAAGTATTTATAAAAGAGAGAAAGTAGGATTTCACCCCCAAAACTAAATATGCAGGTGACGCTTTCAAAGACAAGTCCAGCAATAACTTTACATGGCCAGTCCATTGCTCCATTACTGAGAAATCAGTGTTTTAATGATATTCAAATGAAGCTGAAGGGCTATGCTAGGTCTAAAGCCTCTGTCACTCCAGCTCTACTCCCCACCCAGTGCTGCCTCTTTCTGCTTATAGAGTAATAATACCTCCCTTTCTAGCCCCAATATAATAATAATAATATACCCCATTTTATATACCACCCCTGACTAGTAAATATGGCTCCTAATTTAGAAATCACGTCCCCCATTTTGGCACCATGATTTAGTAATAATGTCCCTCATTCTGCCCCCCCCCCCCCCCGATTTAGTATTAATATCCCTCATTCTGGCGTTCTTAACATAGCAATAAAAAAAAAAAAAATCCCGGTCCCCTCTTCCACAACGAGCAGCTAATTCCTTTCCCTCTTGGTGCAGGTGGCACAAAGTAATGATGTCATTGTGCTGCCTGTGATGGGATATTGAGGTCATCACCTGGCCACCCTCTGCTTGGGCTCTGTTGCACAGTGACAGTGAACATTACACCGCTGCACAGGGATTTGCTGGGGAATTCAGGGT
This sequence comes from Dendrobates tinctorius, assembly GCF_039654945.1. NCBI lineage: Eukaryota > Metazoa > Chordata > Amphibia > Anura > Dendrobatidae > Dendrobates > Dendrobates tinctorius. The sequence continues at coordinate 7,587,692 of NW_027361754.1, forward strand.
GGCGCAGTCTGAAGCAGTTTATTATTTTGGGACAAGAAGCAGCCCCTACTCTATGAACATGTTTCACAAAAAGTGTGCAAGACTACCGATAATTTCCTTCAATTAGAGCAAAAGGCTGAGCAAGAGTATTTAATCCTAAAATTGCAAAAATACCTGGAATGGACACCCACATATATTGGAGCTGAACTCTAAAAGCAGGTCAATGAGCAGAATCATGACTAATGTCAACTACAGAGAATAGGAAAAGAAACATTCATTACTTCCTACAGTGACTTAGCTCAGATGACTAAGAGTCAAACAACACAGATACAATCAGATGAATTTAAAGTGGTTGTATGTGATAAGAAAAGGGTTTGGAGACAGCACCACTCCTGTCCATGGGCTGTTTCTGGTATTGCATCGGAGTTCTGATTCAAAAGGAGAAAAATATGATCAGGCAAATGGGGGGGGGGTTGGAGCCTCATTGTACAGATGCAGAATTCCTGATGAGACTAGCTGACAGAGACAAGTAGTGAAGCAGAGTCCCTCAGCCATCCTGAGAAGTGAGTGGAGTGTATTGCCTACAGCAGCAGCCAGTGAGAGAGTCACTGGGGAGCCGTTAGCTAGAAACTGGGAGCTAACGTGCTAGTGGGGCCAGTAGGAGAGCCTCTGGAGTCAAGTCAGCCTGTATCAAGAAGCTGAGGTGACACTTAAGCCAGTCTGTTGGAAGAAGTCAGCCTGTATCTGGAAGCGGTCAAGCCAGGGAGGTCAGTGAGTTAGTCCCTGTGGAAGTGACGGCCAGAGTGTGGGAGCTGACCAAGTAGTCAAGTGGGCCACAGGAGAGAGTGTATGGACAGGATTACCAGAAGGGGGTGAACGACCTAGTAGACGAGTACCTTCGTGGGCTGAAGTTGGTTGCAGGAAGAGAGGTTGAAGTGCCGTATTCACTGGATTCCAGGTTCCGTTGTCATTGTGTGGTCCACCCGTGTGTAACTGAAGAAGTTGTGTGCAGCTGTAGAAGATGTATCGTTGGTACCGTGTTGAGAGCCCTAAAGGCTTTGTGGATGTGTTGTGTCCTGAGGAAAATAAAGTTGAACTGTTTAAGTTTATTCCGGCCTCTGACTCCAATTCTTTGAAAACCAGGAAGAGTGAGCAACGTACCAGGAATGAAGCAGCCTCCAGCACAGTGAGTACTGGAGTGGCTGATGAGGCTACCCCCCGACTCCCATGTTTTTACATATACTTAGTACATTTATAGATCAAATGGAAGACTATACTCAGGGATGCATGGTGCCCATGGCGTTAAAGACTCTAGCATACTGCTAGCCACAAGCTGAGGCTGAGAAAGGGATCAGCTGTTTGGAAACTGGTTATCCAGGAAGATGTGATCATCAAAGATGGAAACTTAGTCATTACAGATGACATCTCCGAGCACTTGCCTTATAGCTTCTGGAGAAGAACTATTAAATAATTTATCAAGAAACACATTGTAGTGGTAGTGAGGAAAATCCTACCATCATGTACAAGTTTCTAATATACAGTGGGGAAAATAAGTATTTGCTACACTGCAGATTGTGCAAGTTTTCCCACCTACAAAGAATGGAGAGGTCTGTAATCTTTATTGTAGGTACACTTCATGTGTAAGAAACAAAAAAAAATCCAGAAAATCACATTGTATGATTTTTACATAATTAATTTCCATTTTATTACAAGAAAGTATTTGATACAATAGAAAAACACAACATAATATTTTGTACAGAAAGTTTGCTTGCAATTGCAGAGGTCAGATGTTTCCTGTAGTTTTTGAGCAAGTTTGCAGCCACTGCAGTAGTGATTTAGGCCCACTCCTCCATTCAGATCTTCTCCCGATCTTTCAGGTTTTGGGGCTGTCAATGGGAGACATTGAGTTTCAGCTCCTTCCAAAGATTTTCTATTGGGTTCAGGTCTGGAGACTGGCAAGGCCACTCCAGGACCTTGAAATGCTTTTTATGGAGCCACTCCTTAGTTTCCCTGGCTCTGTTTCGGGTCATTGTGATGCTGGAAGACCCAGCCACAACCCACCTTCAACTCATTCTTTCCTCCTCAGGACACTAACCACTGGAGATCCTCTCTCCAGCCCTGCTGAATCAACACTGCCTCTGGAGTCCAGCTATTTAAGCCCCAGACCACATCCTGGGGTGGAGATAAGATGGACATCTTCCCACCCACTCTATGGATGTCCACATAAAAGCCAGCCCATTATAACAAATTAGGTTAACCGCTCACCGCACTTAGTGTACTGGAGGAAAAACTTTGGGTTTTATATCACTGACGCCATTAAGCGTACTAAAACATATTTCCCCTCCAGCACTTTACTTTGACTATGTCATATATTCGCTAAGCAGGGGAGTCTGGACAGGGCATCTGCGTTCCCATGTAGCTTCCCGGGCATGTGCTCCATGTGAAAATTTAAATCTTGGAGGCATAAGAACCATCTAGTTAAACGGGCATTCTTACCCTTCTTTTCCCTCATCCATCTTAGAAGGGCATGGTCTGACACTAGCTTAACCCCTTCACCCCCAAGGGTGGTTTGCACGTTCATGACCGGGCCAATTTTTACAATTCTGACCACTGTACCTTTATGAGGTCATAACTCTGGAACGCTTCCATTGATCCCAGTGATTCTGACATTGTTTTCTCGTGACATATTGTACTTCATGTTAGTGGTAAAATTTCATTCAAATAACTTGCATTTATTTGTGAAAAAAATGGAAATTTGGCAAAAATTTTGAAAATTTCGCAATTTTCCAACTTTGAATTTTTATGCCCTTAAATCACAGAGATACGGCACACAAAAAACTTGATAAGTAACATTTCCCACATGTTTACTTTACATCAGCACAATTTTGGAACCAAAATTTTTTTTTGTTAGGAAGTTATAAGGGTTAAAAGTTGACCAGCGATTTCTCATTTTTACAACACCATTTTATTTTTAGGACCACATCACATTTGAAGCCACTTTGAGGGGTCTATATGATAGAAAATACCCAAAAGTGACACCATTCTAAAAACTGAACCCCTTAAGGTGCTCAAAACCACATTCAAGAAGTTTATTAACCCATTAGGTGCGTCACAGGAATTTTTTTGAATATTTAAAAAGAAATGAACATCTAACTTTTTTTCACAAAAAAAATACTTCAGGTTCAATTTTTTTTATTTTACCAAGGGTAACAGGAGAAATTGGACTGCAAAAGTTATTGTGCAATTTGTCCTGAGTACGCTGATACCTGATTTGTGGGGGGGAACGACTGTTTCGGCGCATGGCAGAGCTCAGAATGGAAGGAGCGCCGTTTGACTTTTTCAATGCAAAATTGGCTGGAATTCAGATCGGACGCCATGTCACGTTTGGAGAGTCCCTGATGTACCTAAACAGTGGAAACCCCCTACAAGTGACCCCATTTTGGAAACTAGACCCCCCAAGGAACTTATCTAGATATGTGGTGAGAACTTTGAACCCACAAGGGCTTTACAGAAGTTTATAACGTACAGCGGTACAATTAAAAAATCATATTTTTTCCATAAAAATGATCTTTTCACCCCAATTTTTATTTTCCCAAGGGTAACAGGACCCTAAAAGTTATTGTGCAATTTGTCCTGAGTGCGCTGATACCCCACATGTGGGGGTAAACCACTATTTGGGCGCATGGCAGAGCTCGGAAGGGAAGCAATGCCATTTGACGTTTTTGGCTGGAATTGAGATCGGACACCATGTCGCGTTTGGAAAACCCCTGATGTACCAAAACAGTGGAAACCCCCCACAAATGACACCATTTTGGAAACTAGACCCCCTAAGGAACTTATCTAGATGTGTGGTGAGAACTTTGAACCCCCATGGGCTTCACAGAAGTTTATAACATAAAGCCATACAATTAAAAAATCATATTTTTTCCACAAAAATGATCTTTTCACCCTCAATTCTTATTTTTCCAAGGGTAACAGGACCGTAAAAGTTATTGTGAAATTTGATCTGAGTACGCTGATACCCCACATGTGGGGGTAAACCACTATTTGGGCGCATGGCAGAGCTCGGAAGGGAAGCAGCGCCATTTGACGTTTTTGGCTGGAATTGAGATCGGACAGCATGTCGCGTTTGGAAAACTCCTGATGTACCAAAACAGTGGAAACCCCCCACAAATGACACCATTTTGGAAACTAGACCCCCTAAGGAACTTATCTAGATGTGTGGTGAGCACTTTGACCCCCCCCAGTGCTTCACAGAAGTTTATAATTCCCGGGCGTGAAAATAAATAATTCGTATTTTTTCCACAAACATGATCTTTTAGTCACCATTTTTTTATTTTCCCAAGGGTACCAGGAGAAATTGGACCCCAAAAGTTGTTGTCCAATTTGTCCTGAGTATGCTGATACCCCATATGTGGGAGAAAACTACTGTATGGGCACACGTCGGGGCTCGGAAGGGAAGTAGTGACGTTTTGGAATGCAGACTTTGATGGAATGGTCTGCGGGTGTCATGTTGCCTTTGGAGAGCCCCTAATGTACCTAAACAGTGGAAACTTCCCACAAATGACACCATTTTGTAAACTAGACCCCCCAAGGAACTTATCTAGATGTGTGGTGAGCACTTTGAACCCCCCAGTGCTTCACAGAAGTTTATAACGCCCGGGCGTGAAAATAAAAAATTCGTATTTTTTCCACAAACATGATCTTTTAGTCACCATTTTTTTATTTTCCCAAGGGTACAAGGAGAAATTGGACCCCAAAAGTTGTTGTCCAATTTGTCCTGAGTATGCTGATACCCCATATGTGGGTGAAAAGTACTGTATGGGAACACGTCGGGGCTCGGAAGGGAAGTAGTGACGTTTTGGTATGCAGACTTTGATGGAATGGTCTGCGGGTGTCATGTTGCCTTTGGAGAGCCTCTAATGTACCTAAACAGTGGAAACCCCCCACAAATGACCCCATTTTGAAAACTAGACCCACTAAGGAACTTATCTAGATGTGAGGTGAGCACTTTGAACCCCCAAGGGCTTCACAGAAGTTTATAATGCCAGGGCATGAAAATAAAAAAATCGTATTTTTTCCAGAAACATGATCAATTAGTCCCCATTTTTTTCATTTTCCCAAGGGTAACAGGAGAAATTGGACCCCAAAAGTTGTTGTCCAATTTGGCCTGAGTACGCTGACACCCCATATGTGGGAGAAAACTACTGTATGGACACACGTCGGGGCTCGGAAGGGAAGCAGTGACGTTTTGGAATGCAGACTTTGATGGAATGGTCTGCGGGTGTCATGTGCGTTTGGAGAGCCCCTGATGTACCTAAACTATTGAAACTCCCCACAAGTGACCCCATTTTGGACACTAGACCCCCCACGGAACTTATCTAGATGTGTGGTGAGCACTTTGAACCCCCAAGTGCTTCACAGAAGTTTATAACACTCGGACGTGAAAATAAAAAAATCATTTTTTTCCACAAAAATGATATTTTTGCCCCCAATTTTTTATTTTCCTAAGGGTAACAAGAGAAATTGGACCCCAAAAATTGTTTTGCAATTTGCCCTGAGTAGGCTGATACCCTACATGTGGGGGTAAAACACTGTTTGGGCGCATGGCAGAGCTTGGAAGGGAAGGAGCACCATTTGACTTTTTCAACTCAGAATTGGCTGGAATTGAGATCAGACGCCATGTTGCATTTGGAGAGCCCCTGATGTGCCCAAACAGTGGAAACCCCCAATTATAACTCCAACCCTAACCCCAACACACCCCTAACCCTAATCTGAGCCCTAACCCTAGCCCTAGCCCTAACCCTAGCCCTAACCCTAGCCCTAACCCTAGCCCTAACCCTAAGGCTGTGTGCACACGCTGCGGATTTTGCTGCGGTTCCGCAGCGGTTTTGGCTGCTGCGGACCCCAGTACCATGATTCCCTATGGGAATCAAAAACCGCAGTGCAGACGGTGCGGAATTTTCCGCGCGGATTATCTGCGGTTTTCAATCCGCAGAAAGAATTGACATGTCAATTCTTTCTGTGGATTCTCCTGCGGTTTGCCATCTCCTCTATTGAGGAGATGAAAAACCGCAGGACAAAACCGCAGAGCAATCTGCAGGTAAAACCGCAGGTCTTTTGACCTGCGGTTTCACCTGCGGATTTTACAAAATCCGCGCGGATGAATCCGCACCTAATCCGCAGCGTGTGCACACAGCCTTACCCTAACGGGAAAATGGAGATAAATACTTTTTTTTTAGTTTTATTATTTTTCCCTAACTAAGGGGGTGATAACGGGGGGTTTGATTTACTATTTATGGCGGTTTTTATTTTTGGCAGCTGTCACACGCTAAAAGACGCTTTTTATTGTAAAATAGTTTTTGCATCACCACATTTTGAGAGCTATAATTTTTCCGTATTTTGGCCCACTGAGTCATGTGAGGTCTTATTTTTTGCGGGACGAGTTGACGTTTTTATTGGTACCATTTTCGGGCACGTGACATTTTTTGATCGCTTTTTATTCCTATTTTTGGGACGCAGAATGAACAAAAACCAGCGTTTCATGAATTTCTTTTGGGGGGGTGCGTTTACACCGTTCCGCGTGCGGTAAAATTGATAAAGCGGTTTTATTCTTCGGGTCAGTACAGTTACAGCGATACCTCATTTAGGTCTTTTTTTATGTTTTTGTCGGTTTTATGCAATGAAAACTATTTTATATAAAAAATAATTATTTTTGCATCGCTTTATTCTGTGAGCTATAACTTTTTTATTTTTTCACTGATGATGCTGTGTGGTGGCTCGTTTTTTGCGGGACAAGATGACGTTTTCAGCGGTACCATGGATATTTATATGCGTCTTTTTGATCGCGCGTTATTACACTTTTTGTTTGGCGGTATGATAATAAATCATTATTTTTTGCTTCGTTTTTTATTTTTATTTTTTAAGGGGTTCGCTAAAAGGGTTAACTAATGGGACAGTTTTATAGGGCGGGTCATTACGGACGCGGCGATACCTAATATGTGTACTTTTATTGTTTTTTTTTTTTTTATTATTTTCAAAAAATGAATTTATTGGGGAATATTTTTTTTTTTTTTTACTAATTTATTTGGCGATTTTTTTAAATTTATTTTTACATTTTTTTTTTATTTTTTTTTTACTTTATTACATAGTCCCAGGTGGGACATCACTGTCCTGTGACAGATCGCTGATCTGTCACATCACAGATCACTGTGACATATCAGCAATCTGTCACAGGCATTGAAGCAGACTTCCTCTTGCCTGCGCTTTGCAGGCACTGAGGAAGCCAGCTTCCTCAGGTCCCCGAAGGCCCCCGTCGCCATCTTGGATTCGGGGGCCTGGAGGATAGGAGCCCCCCGCAGCAGCGCTGCACATTGCGCTGCCGTGGGGGGCTCAGGGAAGCACGGAGGGAGCCCCCTCCCTGCCGATGCTTCCCTTTAACTCCCGGTACACCGCGATCATGTTTGATCGCGGTGTGCAAGGGGTTAACGTGTCGGGGGCAGTCCGTGACCGCCCCTGACACATAGTGCCGGGTGTCAGCTGTGATAATCAGCTGACACCCGGCCGCGATCAGCGGCGCTCACCACGTGGGCGCCGCTGATCGCGGTAGACGTACTATCCCGTCCACGGTCATACGGGCCCGGGTACCGTGGACGGGATAGTACGTCGGATGTCAGGAAGGGGTTAAACCTACGACCTAGCATCTAATATTTCAGTGTATCTACGGCCCATTTTATGGCTTAGTACTCCTTCTTGACGATGGCATAGTTTATCTTGCATAAAGAGCTTCCGGTTCAGATACAGGATGGAATGTTCTTCCTATTTCTTGAGACAGCACGGCTCCCAAGCCGACTTCTGACGCATCTGTCTGAACACGAATTCTTTGCTGAGTCTGATACGACAAGAACCGAATGTTTACACAGAGCCTGCTTCAACTCCTGGAAAGCCATCTCAGTCTCAGCAGACTATTTAATCAACATCGATTTTGTGACTTTAAGAAGATCCGTCCACAGTGTGGCAATTATGGCGAAACTTGAGATAAACCACCGGTAATAACCCACAATTCCCAGAAACTCCCTCACTTGCTTCTTGGAAAGCGGCTGAGGTCACATCTGAATTGCATCAATCTTGTTTATTTGTGGATTGATTTTGCCCCTCCCAACACATAGCCTAAGTACTTGGCCTCTTCCTTCCCCATGGCACATTTGTGGGGGTTTACGGTGAACCCCGCATTTCTCAACACATTCAGGATTGCCTGTACCTGTGGCAGATGACTACCTCAGTCAGGGCTGAAGACCACAATATCATCTAGGTAGGCCGCAGCATACTTCTTATATGGACCTAGGATCCGATCCATAGCCCTCTGGAAGGTTGTTGGGGACCCTTGCAGTCCGAAGGGCATTCTGGTGTATTGGGAACACCCATCAGACATTGAGAAAGCCGTCTTCTCCTTGGCACTCTGGGATATGGGGATCTACCAGTAGCACTTCGTCAGGTCATGGGTTGTAATGTACTGTACCTCGTGGTTCCAAATCTCTCAATGAGTTTGCCCATGCGGGGCATTGGATACGCATCACATTTGGAGACCTTATTCAGCCTGTGGTAGTCATTACAAAACTGCCACTCACCATCCGGCTTCGGCATGAGGACGATGGAACTCGATCATCCACTTTTTGACTCCTCAATCACCCCGAGATCTAACATTCTCTTCACCTCATTTGAAATTACCTCAAATGAGGGAATTCTATAGGGCTTGAGGTTCACCTTTAAATGCAGTTCTGTCAACAGGTCATTCTCCACCACCTGCGTATGCCCTGACAACTTCGAGAACCGGTCACGGTTCCGCTGCAACAGCTCAGACACAGTTTCCTCTGGGACAGTTGTAAAGTCTCTGCAATGGTGACATTGTCCACTGATGCTTTGGGAATGGCTCCAAGCCAAGGGGTTTCCAGCGATTCCAGATCTCGCCATGGCTTGAGCAACTTCACAAAATATTTGGTGTGACTTTCTTTGACCTGGCTTGAGTACCTTGTAATTCACTTCGCCCAGTTTTTCCACCACCTCATATGAGCCTTGCCACTTGGCTAGGAACTTGCTCTCCACTGTGGGAATAAGCACTAGCACGCAGTCCCCGGGCTGGAACGGCCTCAGCTTTGCTGGTCGGTTATATACCCATGCCTGTGCCTGGAGAAGATGCGCCTTTACGATAGGCCTTACTTTCGCTATCCTCTACAGTAACTGGGCGACATGCTCTATGACGCTATAGTGTGGCGTAACCTCGGCTTCCTTGGCGATGTCCAGGAGCCATTGTGGATGTCGACCATACAAGAAATCGAACGGCGAGAAACCTGTGGAGGCTTGAGGAACTTCTCTGACTGAGAAGAGCAGAAATGGAAGCAGATAGTCCCAGTCTCGACTGTACTTCTCAATGACTTTCTTGAGCATAGCTTTTAAGGTCATATTGAAGAACTCTACTAGGCCGTCTGTCTGCAGATGGTAGACTGAGGTTTGCAGCTGGGCAATCTGAAGAACCTTACACAACTCCCTCATCACCTTGCTCATGAAATGGGTTCCCTGGTCTGTCAAAATCTAATTTGGCAAGCCCATCCTAGCAAAAATATGGACAAGTTCCCAGACGATACTCTTGGGAGTTCATTAGTGGTACTGCACCAGGTTATAGGGTCGCATAATCTATGACCACTAGGATGTATTGCTGCCCTTGTGCAGACCTAATTAGCGGTCCTACTAGGTCCATTGCAATGCTCTTAAATGGGACCTCTATTACAGGTAACTGCACTAGGGGTCTTCGGAAGTGAGCAGACGGAGCGGTTATCTGGTTAGTGGGGCAGGACTTACAATAATTTAGGATCTCCCAGTTACATCTCGGCAAAATAGAACCTCTGCATTATTCTCTCCTGTGTTTTCTCTACCCCCAGATTTTCCCCCCAAAACATGTGAATGGGCCATGTCCAAAACCATCTACCGGTAGGGACCTGGAACCAACAGCTGCTCCATGATCTCCCCTCATCTCAGTGTGGTCACCCGATACAGTAACTCGCCTTTGACTACAAAGTGTGGGAACCTGATGTCAGCCTCCGGCACTTGAGCAACCACATCTATCACAGAGACACTTTCGAATGCGGCTTTTAGGGTAAGATCCCACATGTGAGCAGTCACAAAATTTTCCCCAGACCCCCACTGGTCATGGACTCATTCACATCCGACTGCTATGGGGATTTATCAGGGTTGAGCTGGATCCTGTCTGAGTCACTTATCCACGCATTTCCTCACAAGTCACAAAACAGGCTGAAGTCCCTCACCATTATCACGGGCTGTAGTAAGTCTTTAACAACCCCGACCTAATTCAGCACCCCGACTCATTTTTATCGACACTCTGTCAATGGGAATCAACTGGTGGGGGAGGGTGGCCCTTGTTAGTGTCACCAAACTCCCTGAGTCCAAAAGTCCTGACACCAGCACCCCATTTATGGCCAAGGGATATGTCTGCGGCTCCTCTCCGGGCTGATAGCCCACACTTCAAGCAGGATAATCAAAGTACGAGCAGCACTTGCCTAGGCTACAATCCATCTGCACGGAAGGCACACGACACCAGACTGCTATGTGTCCAGGACCGTGGCACCCCCAGCAGATGAGGTCTTTACCAGCAGCCTTTGGCAACACTTCAGCCCTTGTGACCTCAGATTGCTCCCAGTGGTGGCTCGGCTACCCCTCTTTTGGGACTCAGGCTCCCGCTGGGTACCCCAGTATGGAGATGCACCACCTCCCGGGTTTCCTTAGGGACTTCTCGACCACCTGGTACCTTTCTACGAGGCCCACCAGGTCATCTACATTCTGTGAATTTCCCTGGGCAACACAGATCTGCATCGGACTGGGGAGGGAAAGAATAAATCTGTCCATGACCACCCGGCTCAACCATCTGGGCTTGAGGGAAGGATTCTGGCTGCAACCATTTCTGTACCAGATGCAGTAGGTCAAACATCTGAGAGCGAGGGGATTTGTCACCATAATATGCCAAGTTATGAACCCTTCGGGCTCTGACAGAAATAGTGACCCCTGAAGCGTGCCAATATCTCGGTCTCTAATTTGGTATATTCCCAGGTATCTTGTCAGGCCAAGTCATAATAAGCCTTCTGGGGTTCACCAGGCAAATAGGGGTCAGCACCTCCACCCACTGCTCTGGTGGCAGTTTCTTCTGCTCTGCAATCCGCTTGAACACAGTAAAAATGCCTCTACATCACCACCCGGTTTCATTTTCTGCATCGCTCGTCTTACCGCCTTCCGGACGTAGGTGTCGTCACCTGGACTTGTGGAATGGGTTTCCGGTCATCCACGAACCCCCACAGTAAGCAACTCAATCTGCTGCTGCTGTTGTCTGAACTGGTCCTGTTGGTATTGCTGCAGTTGTGGCATCTGCTGGACAAGCAGCTTACACGTCTCCTGATGTGCCAGCTGTTACTGCTGGTGTGCATTCACCAGATGCTTAATCAGGACTTCCATCTTGTTTGTTGTCTACTGGCTTATGGCTGCCTTTACCCTTTATCCACAGCTGCTACTAGTGTTCCTGTAATGTGGCCCAAATTTGAAACACTGCTTGCGGCAGTTCAACTCCCTCAGTGGTACGCAGAGGTTGAAAACAGGAAAACTGTCTCTTTAAATCTTCTGTTGGTTTATTATATAACGGCAAAAACCAACATGAAGGGAAAAGTAAAACAACACAAAAAAAATTTAAAAAATGTTGTAATACAGTTCATACACTTGGGGCAAGCTGGCCTCCCTGGAGCAACACGAGTTCAGTATTTCCTCAGGACTCAAACCACTCGAGATCCTCTCTACAGCCCTGCCAAAGTCATGTGCATTCGCCCAACTGTTCCCACAAAGCTGGAGGCGGAAAAGCATCCAAAATGTCTTACGCTGAAGCAGTAACATTTCCCTTCTTTGATATTAAAGGGCCGACTAATGAATAACAAGCACATAGCATTATCACTTTGTAAGGAGGAAGACCGGGCTGCAGGTACCTGCACCATGCCGGGTCCGGAACTGCTGAGGCTGCACCCAAGGTTGCCGGGGGGAAAGAATGAGGAACCGGCAGGTCCCATGACCCGTGAAGAGGGGGCGTGGCTGGCCAGGAAGGGAGCAGGAACCCCGAGAAAAGAGCAGAGAGTTCACGCCGGCAGTGAGAGAGGAAGCAGGTGTGGGCCACGCTCCGCAGTGAGAGAGACAGTGCGGAGTCGTACACAAGCAGAACTTCAGTGAGCACTCCCGGGAGCCCTTGAGCGCGCAGAGCGTCGGACGCACAACCAAACAGTGTGCAGTGCTTGTGCTGAGGAGCGGGTGTCAGGTGCAGGGTCCTGAGGTGCGTTCCCCATCTTGGACAAGCGTGCAGCAAAGCACGCTGTGCACAGAGACTTCAGCAGCACTCTCCGCTTCTGCTGCACAGATTAATGGACTAGGGGCTCAGCGGGCAGAACCGGTGACCTCCCATTGCCGCCAGAAAAAGGACCGTGATTTGTTGAGTTCATTGAGGACCCCGCGCAGGCCGTTGTCCAGTACTCCAACCACCATCAGACTGTATGTGGCTGAGGACCAGAGAAGATTACGATAAGTGAAGTTGAAATAACAGACTATTATGCTAACCCTTAATTTTCACTTTTACTGTTTAATAACTCCCTGCGAGGAGATCAGTTTCATCACCTCTGTTACAAATTAAATTACTTTGTTGTTAAGCATTGTTCTGCAATCCCTGCGTTTCTGCATCCTCACACCTGCTTACACCTTCTCCACCAAACTGTACAGCGGGCACAATGTATTCACACGGGTAACGTCCTCCTGGCAATCACCAAACCAAGACTTGTCCACTTTACAATCATACCACTCATGGATGATGGACTGTTTATGAATCAAGAAATGCTTTGTTACACCGATGATGTAATATTGCAGGACCATGCTCAGTGAGCTCTTTTACTCAAGCCATTTTCTCACATATTTTAGTAAAACGCAGGCGGCAAGCCACAAGGTTGAATTTTATATACCTGTGCCATTGAGTTTGAAGGAAAAAAAAATAATGATTAAGACCTGCATCCAAATACTTTTAAGTTCATGTACTGTATAGACATAATGCTCTTTTTAATGTCTAGGGTACACAGTGGTCTCTAAAGAGCTCGTTCACTGCATACAACAGCTTTATTTAGGATGCAACACAAATATCTATCCGGTAATACCACAGAGATGGCACTCAATTTTATCGTTCCAGCAACCCACTGAAACATCCACTTTGATATACAACTCACCCCTGCCAGGACTGTGTCAGGTTTCAGACAGGAAGTAGAGGACGTCATCTTCCATTCATCACGGAATATTAATATAACAGAGATGAAGATTTTATATTATCATGATCTTCTCCACATGCAACAACATCATAGGCGTTAAACACCTTTAGATTTTTGCAAATATTTAGAGCAGATGTCATTGCCTTGGCCTGTTCATTACTTGCTGCATATTATCTTTAGTACGTGGTGTTTTTTTTTTAATTGTATTTTTTTTTCAACTCTATTGAATGTTGGAGTCTAAGGTAATCTAAAATTAAAGGTGCTGTCCACTACTAAACTGCATGCACAATTGTTATGAAATTTTTTATACTTGAAGATTAATTTTATTATTGAACATCTCCAGTGCTGTTATCAGTCCAAAAGGTTAATAATCCTGAATATTTAAGAAACTAAAAAGGCTATTTCAGGTTTCTTTAGGATAATGCATTTCTGTGTGTACAATTAATATGCAACTAAATTAAAAATGTAAATTTTTAATCTCAATTGTTTATTTTTGTCATAGTGGGAATAAGAACGAATCAGCTCAAATTGTACAAAATACATATCTGAGATTAAAAAAAATAAATTTCATTGAGCAATATAGTGATATCGCCGCTCTTCTTCTGAATAACAGTCATAAGCTACATCCATGGAGTCTCAGTACAACATAGGGTATCAGACCTGCCATTATCAATACATCTTAAAGACTGGGCAACTCCCTATAATAAAAACCTACCAGAGACACTGGAGTCCAAATGCCCCAGAAATATATATACAAAGATCTCTCTTTCTCATGAAAATGCTATTTTATTAGAAATTACATATAATATAGTACAAACACAATAAAAAATGAGTATTATCCCAGGTGCTAAGACACAGGAGGAATGCATCAGGAATTTAAGTATAGCAGATATTAGTTACATTATTACAAAATGGTAGATTTTACAGAATATATCAAAGATTACTGGACAGACCATCCAAAATATCCCAAATAAAGGCTGCTAGACGTCACATATGTAACCCTATAAGTATAGGCAACCAGATATTATTGCTGAGGGATACGTGTGGACTATATTTTCATGAGAGAGATCTTTGTATATATATTTCTGGGGCATTTGGACTCCAGTGTCTCTTGTAGGTTTATCATTATAGGGAGTTGCCCAGTCTTTAAGATGTATTGATAATGGCAGGTCTGATACCCTATGTTGTACTAATATTGTATCTGTGGCTTTTCACAGCACATCAGCCTGACCCTATGGATCAATAAGCACGCGAGAAAGCGTGGCTTAATAAGTTGAATGAGGTATTTGGTGGGGACAGAACAAGGTGTGGCTGTTTTTCCACGAGGAACTGAGGATTTGACAGTAAAATTAAAAAGTTTGTGTAATAGAAAAACGAGAATTTGGTGGAACAAGTCGTTCCTAGAGCGCTACGTGGACAAGGGTCTTATTGCGAGAGGCTTACAGGTCCAAGTGTTTCCATCATTCACTGTCAGTGATGAGACCTTCAGGAGTCAATGGGAGGAGGTTTCTTCTATTTGTTCTAAGGGGTTCATGAAACTCTAAAATCAAATGAGACGACCCTGAAGGAGCTGGAGGGTGAAATCGGCCGTATCCAGGTGGAGCTGCGTGAGAAGATAACAAGTCAGGCTCTAGCTAAAATTAATAAGGAGATGGAAGAGGACTTTATTAAATGGGAGCAAGATATAGTCGCCTCTAAGACCAAAAAATACCAGAGAGATGTGGCTGATTTTGCTAACAAGAGAGTTTACAGTTGGAGGAGAAATCGTGGGGTATCACATTCGACCCCTAGAGTCCATCGTAACTCATTCTCTTCTGCTTCCTCAGTTGATGAGGATGTGGCCTCTGGCTCTTCGTTACCGCCTTCTTTTGGGGAGAGACTGGGAACCAATAGATATGGCCCTAAGAAGGGCAAGGCACAGGTGAAGAGAAAAACCACTCCTCCCCAAACTAGAGAAAAGAAATCGAAAAATCAACTGGAGGTAATTAATTTATCTAGTTACAGTCTCACGCAGCCCCAGATGGATGTTTTGAGAAAAGAGCCATACTTTCGCTGCCTCTAACAGGTTTAACTTCTTTGTAGCAATGAAGGACCTTCAGCTCCTCCTGAGGAAGGTTGTTTTACGCAAGATATACTTGAAACCAGAGGATAGTGATGATCTCAATGTCACTCAGGAACGTGAAGCCATTGATATCCTGGAGGAACTTGAAACCGGAATGCTTCCCTCAAATGCAGGTACTTTCCCCACCTCCTTAATGCCTAGGTCAACCACTTTTCCCCCCCTTTCCTCCACAAGTTGACATCTTTAACAAATTGGTCCTAGATGATTTTAAAAAACTCCCTGATATAGTGAATCATAGGAACTTAACTAAGATACAGCGGGATGCTATCAGGGAATTAAGGGACCTTAAGGATGTGGTAATTAAACAGGCGGATAAGGGGGGGAACATGGTTCCTTGGCCTTCTGTGATGTATGAGAGGGAGGCATTCCATCAGCTGAGGGATAGGGAGGCATATATCCAGTTGTCTGAGAACCCAACCCAGAAATTCTCTGCGCAATTATTTCAAATCTTGGATGAGGCAGTTCTACAGGGGATTATCCCTAGGAAAATTTGTAAGGGCCTTCTGGTGGAGAACCCGATTATTCCCACGTTCTACTTGTTGCCTAAAGTACATAAGAATCCAACTACACCCCCGGGACGTCAGATTGTCTCTGGCATCGGGGGGGCTTTGTGACACTGTGTAAATTTATTGATCATTATTTGCAACCTTTCGTTGAGACCTTGCCCTCCCATGGCAGAGACACTACGGACGTCCTGAGGAAGATTGATGGTCTATCAATTGATCCTGATATGTACTTGGCAACAGTAGACGTGGAATTATACACGAGTATTGGGCATGTGGACGGCCTGGAGGCGGTGGGGTTTATTCTGAGCTCGAGCAGTTATGATTCTGGACTATGCTAACTGATTCTGGAGCTCCTTGAATTTATTTTAACACACAATTATTTTATTTTTAAAGACCGTTTTTTTTGCAGCAATGTGGCACTGTGATGGGCGCGGCTTGTGCGACGTCTTATGCAAACCTCTTCCTGGGTTACTGGGAGAGGGATGTTTTTGGGGGCGGCGTGCAGGCCGCGTCCCATGTGCAGTGCTGGTTTAGATTTATCGATGATGTTTTTATTATTTGGCAAGGAAGCGAGCCTGGTTTCGTGGACTTCATCGGTGAGCTGAATAGGAATAATTTAAACATTAAACTCACGTATAAGATCAGTTCTAGGGAGATTGACTTTTTGGATGTCAAAGTATTGGTGGATGGGGATGGTAGAATACAGACAGATGTTTTCCGAAAGGAAACTTCGGTTAACTCATTATTACAGGCCACATCTGCCCATACCCCTTCCATCATGCAGGCAGTACCCATTGGACAATTCCTGAGAATGAGGAGAGTGTGCTCAACCAATGGAGCCTTTGAGAGCCAGGCCAGTGACCTGAGCTCCAGATTCCGCGAGCGTGGTTACAGTAATTGATGCATTAAGAAAGGCTTCTGTCGGGCTCGGAGGACTCCCCGCAATCAACTTCTTGGTGCATCTGGCCATACTGGCAAAAGTCTTAAAAAGGATTTTACATTGAGATTTATTTCTACCTTCAATGACCAGTGGTTTTGTATGTGTAAAATCTTGCAGAAACACTGGTCGGTACTCCAGACTGACCCATCCCTAAATCGGGTTCTTCCGCCATAACCCGTTAGTGAAGGCGAGAATGGGTAGGAACCTTAAAGATCTTTTGGTTAGAAGCCACTATGTGGCAGCCCCTCCAAGGGATTTTTTTGGGTCTCAGACAAAAAAGAGTTTGGGCTGTTTCCCGTGTGGCTCGTGTCGAGCATGTACAAATATCTGTCGTGCAACCTCATTTATATCAGCTGATGGTAAGCACGAATACCAAATATTGTCCTTCATATCCTGCAGTACAAGATTTGCAATCTATTACGCACTATGCCCGTGCAAATTGATATATGTGGGTTTAACATCGAGAACTTCGCGTTCGGACACGCGAACACGTGAGGGACATATTGGCGGCAAAGGACTCGACGGATATTTCATGCTTAAAGACAATCCCCAGGCATTTCAAATTGTGCCATGGCTCAAACCCGGCTGGGTTGTCAGTTCGAGGTATAGATAGAATCCACTGTGGAGTCAGAGGTGGAAATTATAAACGAACATTGGCACAATTGGAATGCCGGTGGATAGTGACTCTGGGTACGATGTCCCCAATGGGCTTAATGAGCAACTATCTTTTATACCTTTTCTCGAATAGTCCTCAGTCCTCGCTTTTAATTTCTATTTTTATAATTGTTTTTAATTTGTTTTATGTTTGTTTATTTAGTTCCAATGAGGTTTAGATCCTTTGACACATGGATGTATGGCCTTAACCGCATTATCTCAGGAATCAATGATTGTGGAGGATCCTTGATACAGCTTTGAAAGCCATCTATTGACTAAAGTCTATTAATGTGTTCAGCACTGTATTGTGTAGAATTGTATGTTTTCATTATGATTTTGTTTTTGATTTTTTGCATTGTATAAATAACTTTATAGATCTACACTATGCATGCATTGCTTTTACACTGCATATGAGTTGTCATCTCCTCTATTTATGAGGTTAAAAATTGATCTCTATATACTTTTTATATCTCTATATAATGCTGATTCATATCTGTGAAGTTTGGTTGGGGTTCGGAGGGTTAATCATCAATTGGGGATATATTTAAAATTTATTCCTTCCGATCCTTGTGCCCGCTTTATATATTTATTACATCTTTATATAATGCTGATTAATACCTGTGCAGTTTGGTTGGGGTTCGGAGGGCTAATCACCAGTTGGTGATATATTTAAAATTTACTCCCTCTGATCCTTGTGCCTGCTTTATATATATGTGATCATAATAAGTGCTGGTGTAACCATCATATTCATGGTGAGGTCATTCCCCCGCATGCGCGGTGGTGCCCTGCCTGCCGCGCCTCTGAAGGCATCTGCACGGCCCCGCTGCATATCCGTGTGACCATGGCAACGGCCGTCGCGCTGATGTGCACCGGGCTCCGAGATAGCCGGAAGTGACGCGTTGGGACTTCCTGGTCCTTCTGCGCATGCGCGGGTTTGAAAGATGGAGCGCGTCATGTTCCTCCTCAATTCTTGCCCTTATATAAAGGATACAGATACTGGAAATAGTCACCACACAGCCCCCCGAGGAAGCCCTGCTGGGTGAAACGCGTCGGGCGTTAGTGAGGGGCATCAGGACCCCACATGGGTGAGAAATTTTGCACTTTGGCACTTTAGCAATTTTTACTTTGAGACTTTGGGTAGTGTTTGCTCTGGCTCAGTAATGGTACAGGGACACCTCTCGTTATATCCCTTTTAGTCAGTCCCCCTCGACAATTATTATTGCTGAGGGATACATGTGGACTATCTGGTTGCCTATACTTACAGGGTTACATATGTGACGTCTAGCAGCCTTTATTTGGGATATTTTGGATGGTCTGTCCAGTAATCTTTGATATATTCTGTAAAATCTACCATTTTGTAATAATGTAACTAATATCTGCTATACTTAAATTCCTGATGCATTCCTCCTGTGTCTTAGCACCTGGGATAATACACTCTTTTATTGTGTTTGTACTATATTATATTGTATGCAATTTCTAATAAAATAACATTTTCATGAGAAAGAGAGATCTTTGTATATATATTTCTGGGGCATTTGGACTCCAGTGTCTCTTGTAGGTTTATCCATGGAGTCTCTCAGCTTCTTACACCTACAGCCCCAGACACTGATCAGAGAGATGACTGTTCTCCTTCACCCGATATCTCCGGAGTAAGAAGCGTCCACAAGTTCTCACTAGGGCTTAGGTCTGGTGAGGACGGGGGTGGGTCATTACTCTCCATCTTTAAGGCTTTTTCTATCACCGAGCAGTGGAGACTTCAATGCTGCGAAGGAGCCTTGTCTGCTAGAACAATTCTGGTTCTCTTGAAAGATAAAGAGGTTTTCCTGTTCCACTGGTCGAAGAAAGTGCCATCTAAACACCTGCAGAAGGTTTGGGAGTGGAATTTGAATCCATCTTCAACCTAAAAAGTCCAACTAGGTCATGTTTAATAATCTCAGTCCATAACAGTGCCTACTCCATCTTGCTGGTGTCGGAGTGGAAGTGGAGGTCTGTGTCCGGTACTGACCTGGCCATGGCCCATCCATCTGTTCAATTCAGAGTCGTCTCATCTTATTAACCCAAGAAACCTTTGAAAAACTTGTGCGAGATATATCTTGGCGCAGTCTTGCAAACAACGAAACTGTGAAAGAAAATGCAGTAGGGTCTTAACTGGTAACAAAAAGGTGGCAAGGAAAGGGATACCCTCACCTTATATCGATGCTACAAAGCAGCATGTAACTGGCATGACATAGATATCAGCTGCTGCAAGGACATCGGTCACTAGAAGTACCAAACAATGCAAACCGATTAAGAGGGGAGGGAGATGTCACTCCTGTGCTGCTGCTAATGAATCCACAATAGCTTCCAATGGATAAAATTTATTCATAAAACAGGTTTAATGGGTCAACGCGTTTCGAGGCCGCGCGGGACCTCTTCATCAGGACAGAAAACCTCATCTTCACGTTTGATGTTTCTCAGATCCTTGACAGTTAAAAATCTGCATGTTAACACATTTTTTGTCACCCTCTTGACCATTTGCAAAAATGTTTTAATGAATCTGTGACTGCACCATAATATCTGTTGGGGATGGCGGAACGCACCAAATTATAAAATAATAGTAGGTGCGTTCGCCGCCCGGGGTCCACCGTGCAGAGGTGTTACGCTGCTGCTAAGCAATGGCGGACACACAATATGGTGGTATAACACACGCGGGTTGAACGTCACCCGGTGTGCGCTGGGCAGACTCTGTTGCCGAAGCAGTAAACACAAATACTGCGTCTGTTCAAGTTCACAGAGCTCAGCGAAATGCACGCTCATTATACGGTCACAAGACTCTGGGCCAAGACACAGGGTCAGCATCCCTCTAGACCTACCGTGCGTGCGGTGTCGCAGCCGCGAACGCCAATAACTGCTGCAGACTGCAGCGAGGTGACAGACACTGCTGCGGTACGATAATGCCCTGTAATGGGCCACACTATCAGACGCTAGTATAATGGTGTGATAAGCACCATGGCCTGTAGCTTGCCACTGACTGGCTCTGACTATCTCTAGTTCCCTGTCCACACACGTAATATCAGAGGGAGGGGAATCTTAATGAGTCATTCGCAGTTCCATGCATCCGTCATCATTCACACATGTAGCAACTAGAGTCTATACTAGCGCATGGCCGAGCGGTCATGCAAACCTTTTATAGCCGAGACCTTCCAGAAGCTTCCAGATCCCTGTGATGGACCAATCAGATCTGGAGAAGGACCTGTGCATGTGACTTCCGATCTCCAATGGGAGATCGTCCCGTGAGCATACTCAGTGGAGCGACGGAAGGACTTAGCCTCAAGAGTGGCTTGCTGCTGAGCAGCCTGCGTTGCTATTGCTGGCCCAAAGGTGGCAGCAACAGCCAGACCCACAGAGCTGGTCTGAGCAGAGCGTCGGGAAAGACGAGACTGCTGAACAGGCTCCTCTGTGGTCGAAGAATGGGAGAACGCCGAATGCAAGGCTCTGGATTCCTGCTGTGCAGTGGCAAGAACCCGACGCCTAACATTACCCCCCTCCTAGGGCACCCTCCCCTCTGAGCCTCGTTACGCTAAAATGCCGCTATAAGGAGCAGAGCGTGGATGTTCTCCACTGGTTCCCAGGTCCGAGCCTCTGGACCATGACCCTTTCAGTCCACCAAATAAAACTTTTTGCCACGACCACCCTGCGTGGACCTCAAATTTGTCCGAAGACAAGTGGTAGGATAAAAGGTTTATCCAAATTGGGACGATGGAGGATAGGAGCGCCAGCAAAATGGGCCTTAAGAGATGAGAAGGCCGCGGAGACCTGTTCCGACCAAACCTTTGGATTGGCTCCCTTTTTGGTGAGGGCGACCAAAGGAGCCACCAGCGTGGAGAAGTGGGGAATAAACTGGCGGTAATAATTAACGAAGCCCAGAAATCGCTGCACCGCTTTAAGAGAGTGGGGCTCCTGCCAGTCCATTACCGCCTGCAATTTGGCAGGATCCATAGCCAACCCCTGGGCCGAGATGATATAGCCCAAGAACGGCAAGGACTCCTGCTCAAATTGACACTTCTCCAGCTTGGCGAAGAGAGAATTCGCCCGCAAATGGTCGAAGACCTTGCAGATGTCTCTCCGGTGAGAGGTCAAATCTGGAGAGAAGATGAGGATGTCATCCAGATAGACTACCACCAAAGTGGAGAGCATATCATGAATGACTTCATTTATGAAGTCCTGGAAGACAGCTGGTGCGTTACAGAGGCCGAAGGGCATGACCAGATACTCATAGTGGCCATCCCTGGTATTAAAGGCTGTCTTCCACTCATCCCCTTCCTGTATGCGGATCAGGTTGTAAGCCCCCCGTAGATCTTACTTAGTGAAGATCCCCTCGCAACCTGTCAAACAACTCAGAGATCAAGAGAAGGGGGTACTTGTTTTTCACGGTTATAGCATTGAGACCTCTGTAATCAATGCAGAGATGTAGCTCTCCACTCTTCTTCTGTACGAAGAAGAACCCTGCCCCTGCTGGTGTCACCGACCTCCTAATAAAACCTTTTGCCAGGTTCTCCCGGATATATTGTGACATGGCCTCCGTCTTCGGGAGTGATACAGGGTACACGCGGCGTCTAGGAGGTTCCGCGCCTGGCAAAAGGTCTATCAGACAGTCATAGGGGCGATGCGGCGGAAGTGTCTCTGCCAATTTTTTAGAGAAGACATCCGCGTACTGCTGATAGTGTGTGGAAAGCGCGGAGAGATCCGTGGGCACTTCCGTAGAGGCTACTTGGACACTGCCCCCCATGCACCTTCCCTCACAGTCCTTGCTCCAACCCAGAATTCTCCCCGAGGACCACTCTATGTGAGGGGAATGGCAACGGAGCCAGGGAACGCAGAGGAGCTCCTGGTCGA
Organism: Dendrobates tinctorius; assembly: GCF_039654945.1. Lineage (NCBI taxonomy): Eukaryota > Metazoa > Chordata > Amphibia > Anura > Dendrobatidae > Dendrobates > Dendrobates tinctorius. The sequence continues at coordinate 7,610,114 of NW_027361754.1, forward strand.
TGCCCTCTGGCATAATGAGCAGGGACAACATCTCGCGGTGAGATGGTGGGATTGAGAGCCCAAGGGGTGCTGTCTGGTGAGTAATCTGGGATGGTAAGTTCGAACCGTTGACCACTCTGATGGTCACAGGGTGAGGAAGTGGCACCAACGGAATTGCGTGCTGTTAGGCGAAGGCCGAGGACATAAAGTTCCCTTCTGCCCCAGAGTCCACGCAGACCTCTACCTCCCAGGTGGAAGCACCGCTCTCTAACGTCCCTCGGAAGGCCAGCTTGGAGGAGAAAGTTCCCATATCAAGTAGGTCCCCTCCTGCTACCACTGGATGTGATTGTTTTCTCGACTGCTGAGGACACCTGTTAGCCGGGTGACCGGACTGTCGACACTGTTAAGAGCGCGCGGAGGTCCGCACCGGACGCGACTTGGAACCGGTGCGAGACCCCTCCATGGGTTCTGGAGATAAAACTCCCAGAGCGGGGGGTTCAAGAGGTTTAGAGAAGGTGGGAGCCAACCTAACCCTCTGTCTGGATTGAGCACGCTCCAGCCCGCATTCTGTAAAACAGAGATCAATGCGGGAGGAAATAGAAATCAGCTCCTCAAGGTTGACGGGAACCTCCCTGTTAGCTAGAGCATCTTTGACATGCTCTGCCAAACCTCTCCAGAACACAGGGATGAGTGCCTTATCAGGCCATTCCAGCTCGGAAGCCAGTGTCCAGAAGCGGACGGCATAATGGCTGACCGAGAGGGATTCCTGTGTTAGTGCTAATAACTGGAGAGAGGTGTCGTGAGTGACCCATGGCCCCAAAAAGACCTGCTTTAGGGATATTAGAAACTGAGCAGAGCTCAGAATCACGGGGTCACCATGCTCCCATAGTGGCGTGGCCCATTCTAACGCCCTGCCTGACAGGAGGGAGAAGATAAACCCCACCTTAGCCCGCTCTGTGGGGAATTGCGCGGCCAGTAACTCAAGCTGGAAAGAGCACTGACTCACGAAAACTTGTCGGGCAATGGGAGACAGGATAATGTCGATGCAGGAGTGGACGTGGGCACACGAGAGACAGCCTCTGCGACTGCCTGAGCAGCGGCCGCAGTAACATTCGCAGCTGAGGTTGGACTCTCGAGAGCCGCCAACCTGCCCTCCAGCTGCCGAATGTGCTGCAGTAGCTGCTGCTTATCCACCATTACTAGCCAGACTCTGGCACTAGTATGTTAGGGCTGGTGGAATGCACCAAATTATAAAATAATAGTAGGTGCGTTCGCCGCCCGGGGTCCACCGTGCAGAGGTGTTATGCTGCTGCTAAGCAATGGCGGACGCACAATATGGCGGCAGGGGCTGGCTGGCACTTTTAAGCCTGGGGGGGCAATCACAAGGCAGTGGCCCTCGAATTGTGGTGGCCCACCTCTGCCCAACTTCTCTGGCCGCTGCATTAAAGCAGCAGAGATGACAAGCTTTAAAGACAGGCTGGTACATAGATATGGGAACAGAACAAAGCTTGCTGCGTAGATATGGGAGCAGAACCAAGCTTACTGCCTACATAGATACTGTAACAGAAGCAAGCTAACTACATAGACACGAGAACGGAACCAAGATTATTACGTAGATAAGGGAACTAAAAGGAGCTTACTACAGAGATGTGGGAGCAGAACCGAGCTATCTACAGAGATATGGGAGCAGAACAGAGCCTACTACAGAGATATGGGAGCAGAACAGAGCTTACTACAGAGATATGGGAGCAGAACCGAGCTTACTACAGAGATATGGGAACAGAACCGAGCTTACTACAGTGATATGGGAGCAGAACAGAGCTTACTACAGAGATATGGGAACAGAACAGAGCTTACTATAGAGCTATGGGAGCAGAACGGAGCTTACTACAGAGATATGGGAGCAGAACAGAGCTTACTACAGAGATATGGGAGCAGAACAGAGCTTGCTACAGAGATATGAGAGCAGAACAAAGCTTACTACTGAGATATGGGTGCAGAACCGAGCTTACTACAGAGATATGGGAGCAGAACCGAGCTTACTGCAGACATATGAGAGCAAAACTGGGCTTACTCCAGAGATATGTGTTGTGAGCTCATTTTCCACTTCACCATTGAGGTCTGATGAACTCCCTCTTCTGGTGAAGGAAGGTAGTGAGGCTGATTACCAAGCACCTGAGCTGGATGATGATGACTAGGTGACGGGAATTGCTGACTGGATATAAGGCAGCCGACACCCTTCTGCCTTGCTGGTGATTTCTCTGAGGGATTCTAGGAGACCAGTCTGATTCCTGCTCCTCAAAAGCTAAGTTTTCTGCTCTGCTTTTTGCATTTGTGTTTTGGTTTTGTTTTGCCTTGTTTTTCTGGATTTCTGCCATTCCCTGCTGGGGTGAGCTGAATTCCTTTTTGCTCTGTCTTCAGAAAATACCTGAGTACTGATATAGACTTTTTGAAGCCTAGCGTCTTCAGGGCTCTTTTCCCTATCAGTCTGTTGGCTCTTGTTTTGATAGGGTTTTGGCGGATTGCAGACAGCAGCTTTTCTATCCTGTCCTATTTAGTTAGCTTGGGCCCCATCATTTGCTCAGCCTATCTTTCTATCTGTGTTAGTGTTTTTTCATCTTGCTTCACCGTCATTATATGTTGGGGGCTGCCTATTGCTTTGGGGTCTGCTATGGGGCAGTTTAGATTTCCCTTTCTGTCTTTAGGCTACTTAGTTCTCCTGCTGTGATCGAGGGGTCTAGGGCACTGTAGGAACCCCTCACGGCTACTGCTAGTTGTTGTTGATAGGTTCAGGGGTCTGCAATCCGATAGCTGCCAACTTCTCTGGTTTTCTGGACTTAGCTAGTATTTCTGTTTTTGCCTCCTACACTGACTCATTCATAACAGAATCACCAGCCTTACCGCAGATCCTAGGGTACTCAATAGCAGGAAAGAATTGTAAAAAAAAAAAAGTGTGCATATTTTTTCCTCTATATCTCTGAGGCCGTAGGGGGAATTTTTTTTTCTCTCAATGGAGATAAAGCAATTGTCTGATCGTGTGGAGCAGCTCGCTGCGGAAGTGCGGGGAATTTCCGCCTATCTTGCTCATTCACATGCTGCTGAACCAAAGATCCCTACTCCTGATGTGTTTTTTGGGGATCGGTCTAAATTTTTGAATTTCAAAAATAATTGTAAATTATTTTTTGCCTTGAAGCCTAACTTGTCAGGGAGCTCCGTGCAGCAGGTTAAAATTGTCATCTTTTTGCTGCGTGGCGATCCCCAGGATTGGGCGTTTTCTTTGAAACCAGATGATCCTATTCTGACTAATGTGAATGCATTTTTTCAAGCCTTGGGGTTGTTGTATGACAAACCTAATGCTATTGATCAGGCTGAAAAGACCCTTGAGCCAGGGTCGAGATTCTGCAGAATTGTACTGTCAAAAATTCCGAAAGTGGGCGGTCCTTACTACCTGAAATGATAATGCCTTGGAAGCTCTCTTTCGGAAGAGTTTGTCAGAAGCCATAAAAGATGCTATGGTGGGATTTCCTGTTCCCTCTGGTCTTGACGATTCTAGGTCATTAGCCATTCAGGTTGATCGGCGTTTACGTGAACGCAGGACTGCACGAGAGGTGTTGCCACCTGTTGAACAAGTGTCTGAACCTATGCAATGTGATAGCGTTTTGTCCAGGGAGCAACGTCAGGAGTTCAGAAGGCGTAATAAGCTGTGTTTTTTTTGTGGAGATGCCTTGCATATTATTTCTGTCTGTCCTAAACGAGAGAAACGCTTTGCACACACATTTTCTGTGGGTGGTGTTCAACCTAAGTTTCTTCTGGCAATTACTCTGATCTGCTCCCTGTCCACATTTTCCGCCAAGGCTTTTGTGGATTCGGGAGCAGCCCTGAACCTAATGGACTTGGATTTTGCTAAACGTTTTGGATTTCCTATGATACCTCTGCGGACGCCTATCCCTTTGAGGGGGATTGATGCTACTCCTTTGGCGAAAAATAAACCTCAGTTTTGGACCCAGGTGGTAATGCGGGTCGCCCCAGACCATCAAGAAAATTGCAGATTTTTGGTGTTGCATAATTTGCATGATACCATTGTTCTGGGGTTTCCCTGGTTGCAAATTCATAATCCAGCCCGAGCACGAGTCTATGCGATCCTATATTAAGGAGGCGTTGGAGAAGGGTTATATTAGACCATCCTCTTCACCCTTAGGTGCTGGGTTTTTTTCGTGGCCAAAAAGGATGGTTCATTAAGGCCTTGTATTGATTATCGTGCCCTCAACAAAATTACTATTAAATATCAGTATCCGTTACCCCTGATTTCGGATCTATTCTCCAGAGTTAAAGGTGCTTGCTGGTTTACCAAGCTTGACCTCAGGGGGGCGTATAATCTTATCCGCATTAAGCATGGGGATGAATGGAAGACGGCGTTTAATACTCCGGAGGGACATTTTGAGTACCTGGTGATGCCTTTTGGGCTCACTAATGCCCCTTCTGTCTTCCAGTGCTTCATGAACGACATTTTCCGAGACTTTGTGGATAAATGTTTGATTATCTATCTGGATGATATTTTGATCTTCTCCAAGGATTGGGATTCTCATGTCGAACATGTTCGGACTGTGTTCCGGATCTTGAGGGAGAATTCCCTGTATGTCAAAGGATCGAAGTGCCTTTTTGGGGTACAGAGGATTTCATTTTTGGGATTTATTTTATCTCCGTCAACTATTGAAATGGACCCGGCCAAGGTACAGGCCATTTATGATTGGGTTCAGCCCACTTCTTTGAAGGCCCTCCAGAAGTTTTTGGGTTTTGCTAATTTTTATCGGAAATTTATAGCAAAATTTTCTAGTATTGCCAAGCCATTGACTGATCTGACTAAGAAGGGTGCTGATGTGTTGAATTGGTCTCCGGAGGCTGTTTCTTCCTTTCAGGAGCTGAAGCGAAGATTCACTTCTGCCCCGGTTTTGCGGCAACCTGATGTCTCACTCCCGTTCCAGGTAGAGGTGGACGCTTCTGAGATTGGTGCAGGAGCTGTTTTGTCCCAAAAGAATCCTGTAACATCTAAAATGAATCCCTGTGCTTTCTTTTCCCGAAAGTTCTCTCCATCTGAACGTAACTATGATGTGGGGAATCGGGAACTGTTAGCCATGAAATGGGCATTTGAGGAGTGGAGACATTGGTTGGAGGTAGCTAAACATCAAGTCGTGGTCCTCACTGACCACAAGAATTTGATTTACCTGGAGTCGGCCAAACGCTTGAACCCTAGACAGGCTAGGTGGGCCTTGTTTTTTACACGCTTTGATTTTGTGGTCTCTTTTCTTCCTGGCACTAAGAATGTCAAGGCTGACGCTATCGCTAGGAGCTTCTTTGCTGAATCTCCTGTGGTGACCAAGCCTGCTACCATCTTAGGCGAAGGGGTAGTTCTTTCTGCCATCTCGCCCGATTTGAGACGTGCTCTGGAAGAGTTCCAGGAGGACAAACCTGAGCGTTGTCCCAGTGGAAAGTTGTATGTTCCTGACCAGTGGAAGAAGAGAGTGATGTCTGAAGTTCAATGCTCTGCATTGGCTGGTCATCCAGGTATTTTTGGTACTAGAGATCTGGTGAGTCGGTCTTTTTGGTGGCCCGCCTTGTCTCGTGATGTCAGGAATTTTGTGCAGTCCTGTGGGACTTGCTCCCGGTCTAAACCTTGTTCTCGCTCTAGTGGGTTGTTGATGCCTTTGCCGGTCCCCAGGAGGCCATGGACCCATATTTCAATGGATTTCATCTCTGATATGCCTGTCTCTCAGAGAATGACTGTTATTTGGGTGATTTGTGATAGGTTCTCTAAGATGGTTCATCTTGTACCTCTCCTACTGCTAGTTGTTGTTGATAGGTTCAGGGGTCTGCAATCCGATAGCTGCCAACTTCTCTGGTTTTCTGGACTTAGCTAGTATTTCTGTTTTTGCCTCCTACGGTGACTCATTCATAACAGATATGGGAACAGAACCGAGCTTACTACAGTGATATGGGAGCAGAACCGAGCTTACTATAGAGATATGGGAGCAGAACAGAGCTTACTACAGATATGGGAGCAGAACAGAGCTTACTACAGAGATATGATAGCAGAACAAAGCTTACTACCGAGATATGGGTGCAGAACGGAGCTTACTACAGAGATATGGGAGCAGAACTGAGCTTACTACAGAGATATGGGAGCAGAACTGAGCTTACTATAGAGCTATGGGAGCAGAACGGAGCTTACTCCAGAGATATGGGAGCAAAAATGCGCTTACTACAGAGATATGGGAGCAAAAATGAGCTTACTACAGTGATATTGGAACAGAACTGAGCTTACTACAGTGATATGGGAGCAGAACAGAGCTTACCACAGAAATATGGGAGCAGAACCGAGTTTACTACAGAGATATGGGAGCAGAACTGAGCTTACATAGAGCTATGGCAGCAGAACGGAGCTTACTACAGAGATATGGGAACAGAACCGAGCATACTACAGTGATATGGGAGCAGAACAGAGCTTACTACAGAGATATGGGAGCAGAACCGAGCTTACTATAGAGCTATGGGAGCAGAACGGAGCTTACTACAGAGATATGGGAGCAAAAATGAGCTTACTACAGAGATATGGGAGCAGAAAAGAGCTTACTACAGAGATATGGGAGAAGAACCGAGGTTAGTACAGAAATATAGGAATAGAAAGGATCTTTGTTATGAATGAGTCACCGTAGGAGGCAAAAGCAGAAATACAAGCTAAGTCCAAAAAAACCAGAGAAGTTGGCAACTATCAGATTGCAGACCCCTGAACCTATCAACACAACTAGCAGTAGCCGTGGGGGGTTCCTACGATGCCCTAGACCCCTCGATCACAGCCGGAGAAATACATAGGCCTAAAGAAAGAAAGGGGAAATCTAAACTGCCCCAGAGCAGACCCCAAAGCAATAGGCAGCCCCCAACATATAATGACGGTGAAGCAAGATGAAAATACTAACACAGACAGAAAGATAGACTGAGCAAAGACAGGGCCCCAAAACTACCTAGATAGGAAAGGACAGGAAGGCTGCTGTCTGCAATCTGCCAAAACCCTATCAAAGACATAAGCCAACCAGCTGATATGAAAAAGGCCCTGAAGCAGCTAGGCTTCAAAAACTGAATCAGCACTCAGGTATTTTCAGAAGACAGAGCTAAATGAATTCAGAACACCCCAGCAGGGAATGGCAGAAATCCAGAAAAACAAAGCAAAAACAGGAGGGAGAAGATAAACCCCACCTTAGCCCGCTCTGTGGGGAATTGCGCGGCCAGTAACTCAAGCTGGAAAGAGCACTGACTCACGAAAACTTGTCGGGCAATGGGAGACAGGATAATGTCGATGCAGGAGTGGACGTGGGCACACGAGAGACAGCCTCTGCGACTGCCTGAGCAGCGGCCGCAGTAACATTCGCAGCTGAGGTTGGACTCTCGAGAGCCGCCAACCTGCCCTCCAGCTGCCGAATGTGCTGCAGTAGCTGCTGCTTATCCACCATTACTAGCCAGACTCTGGCACTAGTATGTTAGGGCTGGTGGAATGCACCAAATTATAAAATAATAGTAGGTGCGTTCGCCGCCCGGGGTCCACCGTGCAGAGGTGTTATGCTGCTGCTAAGCAATGGCGGACGCACAATATGGCGGAAGGGGCTGGCTGGCACTTTTAAGCCTGGGGGGCAATCACAAGGCAGTGGCCCTCGAATTGTGGTGGCCCACCTCTGCCCAACTTCACTGGCCGCTGCATTAAAGCAGCAGAGATGACAAGCTTTAAAGACAGGCTGGTACATAGATATGGGAACAGAACAAAGCTTGCTGCGTAGATATGGGAGCAGAACCAAGCTTACTGCCTACATAGATACTGTAACAGAAGCAAGCTAACTACATAGACACGAGAACGGAACCAAGATTATTACGTAGATAAGGGAACTAAAAGGAGCTTACTACAGAGATGTGGGAGCAGAACCGAGCTATCTACAGAGATATGGGAGCAGAACAGAGCCTACTACAGAGATATGGGAGCAGAACAGAGCTTACTACAGAGATATGGGAGCAGAACCGAGCTTACTACAGAGATATGGGAACAGAACCAAGCTTACTACAGTGATATGGGAGCAGAACAGAGCTTACTACAGAGATATGGGAACAGAACAGAGCTTACTATAGAGCTATGGGAGCAGAACGGAGCTTACTACAGAGATATGGGAGCAGAACAGAGCTTACTACAGAGATATGGGAGCAGAACAGAGCTTACTACAGAGATATGAGAGCAGAACAAAGCTTACTACTGAGATATGGGTGCAGAACCGAGCTTACTACAGAGATATGGGAGCAGAACCGAGCTTACTGCAGACATATGAGAGCAAAACTGGGCTTACTCCAGAGATATGTGTTGTGAGCTCATTTTCCACTTCACCATTGAGGTCTGATGAACTCCCTCTTCTGGTGAAGGAAGGTAGTGAGGCTGATTACCAAGCACCTGAGCTGGATGATGATGACTAGGTGACGGGAATTGCTGACTGGATATAAGGCAGCCGACACCCTTCTGCCTTGCTGGTGATTTCTCTGAGGCATTCTAGGAGACCAGTCTGATTCCTGCTCCTCAAAAGCTAAGTTTTCTGCTCTGCTTTTTGCATTTGTGTTTTGGTTTTGTTTTGCCTTGTTTTTCTGGATTTCTGCCATTCCCTGCTGGGGTGAGCTGAATTCCTTTTTGCTCTGTCTTCAGAAAATACCTGAGTACTGATATAGACTTTTTGAAGCCTAGCGTCTTCAGGGCTCTTTTCCCTATCAGTCTGTTGGCTCTTGTTTTGATAGGGTTTTGGCGGATTGCAGACAGCAGCTTTTCTATCCTGTCCTATTTAGTTAGCTTGGGCCCCATCATTTGCTCAGCCTATCTTTCTATCTGTGTTAGTGTTTTTTCATCTTGCTTCACCGTCATTATATGTTGGGGGCTGCCTATTGCTTTGGGGTCTGCTATGGGGCAGTTTAGATTTCCCTTTCTGTCTTTAGGCTACTTAGTTCTCCTGCTATGATCGAGGGGTCTAGGGCACTGTAGGAACCCCTCACGGCTACTGCTAGTTGTTGTTGATAGGTTCAGGGGTCTGCAATCCGATAGCTGCCAACTTCTCTGGTTTTCTGAACTTAGCTAGTATTTCTGTTTTTGCCTCCTACACTGACTCATTCATAACAGAATCACCAGCCTTACCGCAGATCCTAGGGTACTCAATAGCAGGAAAGAATTGTAAAAAAAAAAAGTGTGTATATTTTTTCCTCTATATCTCTGAGGCCGTAGGGGGAATTTTTTTTTCTCTCAATGGAGATAAAGCAATTGTCTGATCGTGTGGAGCAGCTCGCTGCGGAAGTGCGGGGAATTTCCGCCTATCTTGCTCATTCACATGCTGCTGAACCAAAGATCCCTACTCCTGATGTGTTTTTTGGGGATCGGTCTAAATTTTTGAATTTCAAAAATAATTGTAAATTATTTTTTGCCTTGAAGCCTAACTTGTCAGGGAGCTCCGCGCAGCAGGTTAAAATTGTCATCTTTTTGCTGCGTGGCGATCCCCAGGATTGGGCGTTTTCTTTGAAACCAGATGATCCTATTCTGACTAATGTGAATGCATTTTTTCAAGCCTTGGGGTTGTTGTATGACAAACCTAATGCTATTGATCAGGCTGAAAAGACCCTTGAGCCAGGGTCGAGATTCTGCAGAATTGTACTGTCAAAAATTCCGAAAGTGGGCGGTCCTTACTACCTGGAATGATAATGCCTTGGAAGCTCTCTTTCGGAAGAGTTTGTCAGAAGCCATAAAAGATGCTATGGTGGGATTTCCTGTTCCCTCTGGTCTTGACGATTCTAGGTCATTAGCCATTCAGGTTGATCGGCGTTTACGTGAACGCAGGACTGCACGAGAGGTGTTGCCACCTGTTGAACAAGTGTCTGAACCTATGCAATGTGATAGCGTTTTGTCCAGGGAGCAACGTCAGGAGTTCAGAAGGCGTAATAAGCTGTGTTTTTTTTGTGGAGATGCCTTGCATATTATTTCTGTCTGTCCTAAACGAGAGAAACGCTTTGCACACACATTTTCTGTGGGTGGTGTTCAACCTAAGTTTCTTCTGGCAATTACTCTGATCTGCTCCCTGTCCACATTTTCCGCCAAGGCTTTTGTGGATTCGGGAGCAGCCCTGAACCTAATGGACTTGGATTTTGCTAAACGTTTTGGATTTCCTATGATACCTCTGCGGACGCCTATCCCTTTGAGGGGGATTGATGCTACTCCTTTGGCGAAAAATAAACCTCAGTTTTGGACCCAGGTGGTAATGCGGGTCGCCCCAGACCATCAAGAAAATTGCAGATTTTTGGTGTTGCATAATTTGCATGATACCATTGTTCTGGGGTTTCCCTGGTTGCAAATTCATAATCCAGCCCGAGCACGAGTCTATGCGATCCTATATTAAGGAGGCGTTGGAGAAGGGTTATATTAGACCATCCTCTTCACCCTTAGGTGCTGGGTTTTTTTCGTGGCCAAAAAGGATGGTTCATTAAGGCCTTGTATTGATTATCGTGCCCTCAACAAAATTACTATTAAATATCAGTATCCGTTACCCCTGATTTCGGATCTATTCTCCAGAGTTAAAGGTGCTTGCTGGTTTACCAAGCTTGACCTCAGGGGGCGTATAATCTTATCCGCATTAAGCATGGGGATGAATGGAAGACGGCGTTTAATACTCCGGAGGGACATTTTGAGTACCTGGTGATGCCTTTTGGGCTCACTAATGCCCCTTCTGTCTTCCAGTGCTTCATGAACGACATTTTCCGAGACTTTGTGGATAAATGTTTGATTATCTATCTGGATGATATTTTGATCTTCTCCAAGGATTGGGATTCTCATGTCGAACATGTTCGGACTGTGTTCCGGATCTTGAGGGAGAATTCCCTGTATGTCAAAGGATCGAAGTGCCTTTTTGGGGTACAGAGGATTTCATTTTTGGGATTTATTTTATCTCCGTCAACTATTGAAATGGACCCGGCCAAGGTACAGGCCATTTATGATTGGGTTCAGCCCACTTCTTTGAAGGCCCTCCAGAAGTTTTTGGGTTTTGCTAATTTTTATCGGAAATTTATAGCAAAATTTTCTAGTATTGCCAAGCCATTGACTGATCTGACTAAGAAGGGTGCTGATGTGTTGAATTGGTCTCCGGAGGCTGTTTCTTCCTTTCAGGAGCTGAAGCGAAGATTCACTTCTGCCCCGGTTTTGCGGCAACCTGATGTCTCACTCCCGTTCCAGGTAGAGGTGGACGCTTCTGAGATTGGTGCAGGAGCTGTTTTGTCCCAAAAGAATCCTGTAACATCTAAAATGAATCCCTGTGCTTTCTTTTCCCGAAAGTTCTCTCCATCTGAACGTAACTATGATGTGGGGAACCGGGAACTGTTAGCCATGAAATGGGCATTTGAGGAGTGGAGACATTGGTTGGAGGTAGCTAAACATCAAGTCGTGGTCCTCAATGACCACAAGAATTTGATTTACCTGGAGTCGGCCAAACGCTTGAACCCTAGACAGGCTAGGTGGGCCTTGTTTTTTTCACGCTTTGATTTTGTGGTCTCTTTTCTTCCTGGCACTAAGAATGTCAAGGCTGACGCTATCGCTAGGAGCTTCTTTGCTGAATCTCCTGTGGTGACCAAGCCTGCTACCATCTTAGGCGAAGGGGTAGTTCTTTCTGCCATCTCGCCCGATTTGAGACGTGCTCTGGAAGAGTTCCAGGAGGACAAACCTGAGCGTTGTCCCAGTGGAAAGTTGTATGTTCCTGACCAGTGGAAGAAGAGAGTGATGTCTGAAGTTCAATGCTCTGCATTGTCTGGTCATCCAGGTATTTTTGGTACTAGAGATCTGGTGAGTCGGTCTTTTTGGTGGCCCGCCTTGTCTCGTGATGTCAGAAATTTTGTGCAGTCCTGTGGGACTTGCTCCCGGTCTAAACCTTGTTCTCGCTCTAGTGGGTTGTTGATGCCTTTGCCGGTCCCCAGGAGGCCATGGACCCATATTTCAATGGATTTCATCTCTGATATGCCTGTCTCTCAGAGAATGACTGTTATTTGGGTGATTTGTGATAGGTTCTCTAAGATGGTTCATCTTGTACCTCTCCTACTGCTAGTTGTTGTTGATAGGTTCAGGGGTCTGCAATCCGATAGCTGCCAACTTCTCTGGTTTTCTGGACTTAGCTAGTATTTCTGTTTTTGCCTCCTACGGTGACTCATTCATAACAGATATGGGAACAGAACCGAGCTTACTACAGTGATATGGGAGCAGAACCGAGCTTACTATAGAGATATTGGAGCAGAACAGAGCTTACTACAGATATGGGAGCAGAACAGAGCTTACTACAGAGATATGATAGCAGAACAAAGCTTACTACCGAGATATGGGTGCAGAACGGAGCTTACTACAGAGATATGGGAGCAGAACTGAGCTTACTACAGAGATATGGGAGCAGAACTGAGCTTACTATAGAGCTATGGGAGCAGAACGGAGCTTACTCCAGAGATATGGGAGCAAAAATGCGCTTACTACAGAGATATGGGAGCAAAACTGAGCTTACTACAGTGATATTGGAACAGAACTGAGCTTACTACAGTGATATGGGAGCAGAACAGAGCTTACCACAGAAATATGGGAGCAGAACCGAGTTTACTACAGAGATATGGGAGCAGAACTGAGCTTACATAGAGCTATGGCAGCAGAACGGAGCTTACTACAGAGATATGGGAACAGAACCGAGCATACTACAGTGATATGGGAGCAGAACAGAGCTTACTACAGAGATATGGGAGCAGAACCGAGCTTACTATAGAGCTATGGGAGCAGAACGGAGATTACTACAGAGATATGGGAGCAAAAATGAGCTTACTACAGAGATATGGGAGCAGAAAAGAGCTTACTACAGAGATATGGGAGAAGAACCGAGGTTAGTACAGAAATATAGGAATAGAAAGGATCTTTGTTATGAATGAGTCACCGTAGGAGGCAAAAGCAGAAATACAAGCTATGTCCAGAAAACCAGAGAAGTTGGCAACTATCAGATTGCAGACCCCTGAACCTATCAACACAACTAGCAGTAGCCGTGGGGGGTTCCTACGATGCCCTAGACCCCTCGATCACAGCCGGAGAAATACATAGGCCTAAAGAAAGAAAGAGGAAATCTAAACTGCCCCAGAGCAGACCCCAAAGCAATAGGCAGCCCCCAACATATAATGACGGTGAAGCAAGATGAAAATACTAACACAGACAGAAAGATAGACTGAGCAAAGACAGGGCCCCAAAACTACCTAGATAGGAAAGGACAGGAAGGCTGCTGTCTGCAATCTGCCAAAACCCTATCAAAGACATAAGCCAACCAGCTGATATGAAAAAGGCCCTGAAGCAGCTAGGCTTCAAAAACTGAATCAGCACTCAGGTATTTTCAGAAGACAGAGCTAAATGAATTCAGAACACCCCAGCAGGGAATGGCAGAAATCCAGAAAAACAAAGCAAAAACAAAGTCAAAGCACAAAAGCAAAAGGCCGAGCAGCAAACTTAGCTTTGGAGGAGCAGGAATTCAGACTGGTCTCCAAGGATCCCACAGAGAAATCACCCGCAGGGCAGAAGGGCGTCGGCAGCATTATATCCAGTCCGTAACTCCACTCAGCCAGTCACAATCATCAGCCTCAGGTGTTTGACAATCAGGCTCACTACCTTTCTTTACCAGAAGAGGGAGTTCCTCGGGCCTCAGTAATGAAGGGGAAAATGAACTCACAACAGTACCTCCCCCTTGAGGAGGGGTCACCGAACCCTCAACTATGCCACCAGGGCGATCAGGGTGAGCCCGATGAAAGGCACGCACCAATCGTTTGGCATGAATATCAGAGGCGGAGACCCAGGAATTATCCTCCTGACCATAACCCTTCCACTTAACCTAATACTGGAGTCTCCGTCTAGCCAGAAGGGAATCCAGTACTTTCTCTACCTCATACTCCATGTTACCTTCAACCAATACAGGGTCTGGAGGTGCCACCCCCGGAACAACAGTTTCAACAAACCTCTTCAACAAAGATTTATGGAACACATTATGGATTTTAAATGTGACAGGAAGAGCCAAACGAAAAGAGACCGGATTAATAATCTCCACAATCTTGTAAGGTCCAATAAATCTAGGCTTAAACTTAGGAGAAGCCACCTTCATAGCAATATTTTTTGATGATTGCCACACCATATCACCAACCTTAAACTGGGGACCAATGGTCCTATGTCGGTTGGAAAACCGCTGGGCCTTCTCCTGGGAGAGAGATAACTTATCCACCACTTGGTCCCAGATCAGGTGCATTCTCTCCACCACAGTGTCAACACCTGGGCAGGCAGAGGGCTCCACCTGCCCTGAAGAAAATCGAGGATGAAACCCAAAGTTACAAAAAAAAGGTGACATCAAAGTGGCAGAACTAGCTCTATTATTCAAAGCAAATTCGGCCAAGGGAAAAAATGAAACCCAATCATCCTGATCAGCAGAAATAAAACATCTCAAATATGACTCCAAGGTCTGGTTTGTTCTCTCTGTCTGCCCATTGGTCTGAGGGTGAAAAGCAGAGGAGAAGGACAACTGAATTCCCAGCCTGGAACAGAAAGTTCTCCAAAATCTAGACACAAACTGCACTCCTCTGTCAGATACAATGTTCTCAGGAATCCCGTGCAAACGAACCGCCTGTTGTAAAAACAGGGGCACCAACTCAGAGGAAGACGGCAACTTAGGGAGTGGTACAAGATGAACCATCTTAGAGAACCTATCACAAATCACCCAAATAACAGTCATCCTCTGAGAGACAGGCATATCAGAGATGAAATCCATTGAAATATGGGTCCATGGCCTCTTGGGGACAGGCAAAGGCATCAACAACCCACTAGAGCGAGAACACGATTTAGACCGGAAGCACGTCCCACAGGACTGCACAAAATTCCTGACATCACGAGACAAGGAGGGCCACCAAAAAAACTAACTCACCAGATCTCTAGTACCAAAAATACCTGGATGACCAGCCAAAGCAGAGCAATGAACTTCAGACATCACTCTCTTCTTCCACTGGTCAGGAACATACAACTTTCCACTGGGACAACGCTCAGGTTTGTCCTCCTGGAACTCTTCCAGAGCACGTCTCAAATCGGGCGAGATGGCAGAAAGAACTAGCCCTTCGCCTAAGATGGTAGCAGGCTTGGTCACCACAGGAGAATCAGCAAGGAAGCTCCTAGAGAGGGCGTCTGCCTTGACATTCTTTGTTCCAGGAAGAAAAGAAACCACAAAATCAAAACGTGTAAAAAACAAGGCCCACCTAGCCTGTCTAGGGTTCAAGCGCTTAGCCAACTCTAGGTAAATCAAATTCTTGTGGTCAGTGAGGACCACGACTTGATGCTTAGCTCCCTCCAACCAATGTCTCCACTCCTCAAATGCCCATTTCATGGCCAACAGTTCCCTATTCCCCACATCATAGTTACGTTCAGATGGAGAGAACTTTCGGGAATAGAAAGCACAGGGATTCATTTTAGATGTTACAGGATCCTTTTGGGACAAAACAGCTCCTGCACCAATCTCAGAAGCATCCACCTCTACCTAGAATGGAAGTGAGACATCAGGTTGCCGCAAAACCGGGGCGGAGGTGAATCTTCGCTTCAACTCCTGAAAGGAAGAAACAGCCTCCGGAGACCAATTTAACACATCAGCACCCTTTTTAGTCAAATCAGTCAATGGCTTGGCAATACTAGAAAATTTTGCTATAAATTTCCGATAAAAATTAGCAATACCCAAAAACTTCTGGAGGGCCTTCAAAGAAGTTGGCTGAACCCAATCGTGAATGGCCTGTACCTTGGCCGGGTCCATTTCAATAGTTGACGGGGACAAAATAAATCCCAAAAAAGAAATCCTCTGTACTCCAAAAAGGCATTTAGATCCCTTGACATACAGGGAATTCTCCCTCAAGATCCGGAACACAGTCCAAATATGTTCCACATGAGAATCCCAATCCTTGGAGAAGATCAAAATATCATCCAGATAGATAATCAAAAATTTATCGACAAAATCTCGGAAAATATCGTTCATGAAGCACTGGAAGACAGAAGGGGCATTAGTGAGCCCAAAAGGCATCACCAGGTACTCAAAATGTCCCTCCGGAGTATTAAACGCCGTCTTCCATTCATCCCCATGCTTAATGCGAATAAGATTATACGCCCCCCTGAGCTCAAGCTTGGTAAACCAGCAAGCACCTTTAACTCTGGAGAATAGATCAGAAATCAGGGGTAACGGATACTGATATTTAACAGTAATTTTGTTGAGGGCACGATAATCAATACAAGGTCTTAATGATCCATCCTTTTTGGCTACAAAAAAAAACCGGCACCCAAGGGTTACGAGGATGGTCTAATATGACCCTTCTCCAACGCCTCCTTAATATAGGATCGCATAGCCTCGTGCTCGGGTACAGATAAATTGAAGAGCCGACCCTTGGGAAATTTACACCCCGGGCTCAGTTCAATTGCACAGTCATAACTCCTATGAGGAGGCAGAGACGCAGACTCATTCTCACTAAATACATCATAAAAGTCCGCCAAATAATCAGGAACATCATGTGACTGAGGAGAGGTGGAAAACACCGGAGCCTCACTAAAGGCACACCGACAACCCCATCTCACCACAGACACAGATTTCCAATCCAAAACTGGACTATGAATCTGTAACCAGGGAAACCCCAGAACAACAGTATCATGCAGATTATGCAACACCAGAAATCTGCAATTTTCTTGATGGTCTGGGGCGACCCGCATTACCACCTGGGTCCAAAACTGGGGTTTATTTTTAGCCAAAGGAGTAGCATCAATTCCCCTCAAAGGGATAGGCGTCTGCAGAGGTGTCATCGGAAATCCACAACGTTTAGCAAAATCCAAGTCCATTAGGTTTAGGGCTGCTCCCGAATCCACAAACGCCTTGGCGGAAAATGTGGACAGGGAGCAGATCAGAGTAATAGCCAGAAGAAACTTAGGTTGAACAACCCCAACAGAAAACGTGTGTGCAAAGCGTTTCTCTCGTTTGGGACAGACAGAAATAATATGCGAGGCATCTCCACAAAAAAAACACAACTTATTACGCCTTCTGAACTCCTGACACTGCTCTCTGGAAAAAACTCTATCACATTGCATAGGTTCAGACATTTGTTCAACAGGTGGCATCACCTCTCGTGCAGCTTTGCGTTCGCGCAAACGCCGATCAACCTGAATGGCTAATGACATAGAATCGTCAAGACCAGAGGGAACAGGAAATCCCACCATAGTATCTTTTACGGCTTCTGACAACCCCTTCCGAAAGAGAGCAGCCAAGGCATTATCATTCCAGGTAGTAAGTACTGCCCACTTTCGGAATTTTTGACAGTACAATTCTGCAGAATCACGACCCTGGCTCAATGCCAGCAGGGTCTTTTCAGCCTGATCAATGGCATTAGGTTCGTCATACAACAACCCCAAAGCTTGAAAGAATGCGTTCACATTAGTCAGAATAGGATCATCTGGTTTCAAAGAAAACGCCCAATCCTGGGGATCGCCACGCAGCAAAGAGATGACAATTTTAACCTGCTGCGCGGAGCTGCCTGACGAGTTAGGCTTCAAGGCAAACAATAATTTACAATTATTTTTGAAATTCAAAAATTTAGACCGATCCCCAAAAAATACATCAGGTGTAGGAATCTTTGGTTCAGCAGCATGTGAATGAGCAAGGTAGGCGGAAATTCCCCGCACTTCCGCAGCGAGCTGCTCCACACGATCAGACAATTGCTTTATCTCCATTGAGAGAAAAAAAAAATTCCCCCTACGGCCTCAGAGATATAGAGGAAAAAATATACACTTTTTTTTTTTTTTTACAATTCTTTCCTGCTATTGAGTACCCTAGAATCTGCGGTATGGCGGGTGATTCTGTTATGAATGAGTCACCGTAGGAGGCAAAAGCAGAAATACAAGCTATGTCCAGAAAACCAGAGAAGTTGGCAACTATCAGATTGCAGACCCCTGAACCTATCAACACAACTAGCAGTAGCCGTGGGGGGTTCCTACGATGCCCTAGACCCCTCGATCACAGCCGGAGAAATACATAGGCCTAAAGAAAGAAAGAGGAAATCTAAACTGCCCCAGAGCAGACCCCAAAGCAATAGGCAGCCCCCAACATATAATGACGGTGAAGCAAGATGAAAATACTAACACAGACAGAAAGATAGACTGAGCAAAGACAGGGCCCCAAAACTACCTAGATAGGAAAGGACAGGAAGGCTGCTGTCTGCAATCTGCCAAAACCCTATCAAAGACATAAGCCAACCAGCTGATATGAAAAAGGCCCTGAAGCAGCTAGGCTTCAAAAACTGAATCAGCACTCAGGTATTTTCAGAAGACAGAGCTAAATGAATTCAGAACACCCCAGCAGGGAATGGCAGAAATCCAGAAAAACAAAGCAAAAACAAAGTCAAAGCACAAAAGCAAAAGGCCGAGCAGCAAACTTAGCTTTGGAGGAGCAGGAATTCAGACTGGTCTCCAAGGATCCCACAGAGAAATCACCCGCAGGGCAGAAGGGCGTCGGCAGCATTATATCCAGTCCGTAACTCCACTCAGCCAGTCACAATCATCAGCCTCAGGTGTTTGACAATCAGGCTCACTACCTTTCTTTACCAGAAGAGGGAGTTCCTCGGGCCTCAGTAATGAAGGGGAAAATGAACTCACAACAGATCTTACTATAGAGATATGAGGGCAGAACTGAGCTTACTACAGAGATAAGGGAGCTGAACCGAGCTTACCAAGTCCACTACATAAATACGGGAACTGTCACGTGGACCCGTCCTGTGTGACACGGCTCGCAGGCCGGTAACTAAAACAACAAGACAAGGAGTAGGGAAACCGTTACAACGGTGGGCCCTGCGATAGGGAAAGGGGACGTGGCGACCTCCTGCACTCCCCTGAGTCAGTGTTCCTAACGTTCCCTATGCCGGTTCCACACCGGCCGCCGATCACGAACCTGTCGCCCTAGCACACCCTACACCTATCCCTTGCTAGGGAGCTGGGAGGTGCAGGCACTGGCCCCACCGCTGTACTAATACGCTCTAAGGAGAAAACACAAACGGGGAAACGCAACTTAGCTTTACTCTGTTGCACTTGCTCCTGGCAACAGAGTCCACCACCAGCATGCAGCTCTCCTCCTGAATCGCTGCCACCAAGCTTTGTCAGAACTACCAGGAAATCCCCTATGACTCCATTCACACCAGGGCTCTGACTGAGCTGTCAGGACCTCTCTCTAGATCCTTCCTCCACCAAGGATGGTTGAAATGAACACTATCACCAACACTGATTGCAACACCCATGACTCTTTTATAGCAGAGCCAGCAATCACACCTGCATTATAACCATGTATACTAAACAAAAGAAACTAGAGTGCAATAACGCTCACCACCACCGGGGCACACTTAGAACAAACGACACCACAGTGCAATAATCCTAATGGCCACCGGGGGCAAAAACACCTTAAGCAGAGCTTAGGAAAATAAAAAGGTTACCTGTGCTTTATATCAGTCCTGATCCAGCATGGATCATGACAGGAACAATACCAAGCTTATGGCATACATATGGTACCAGAATCTAGATTACTACATCGATACAGTACCAGAACCAAGCTTACTGCTTAGATATGGTACCATAACTGAGCTTACCTTCAAACATATACAGTATACAACTCCAGAAAAACGGACATGTAAACACACAGTACGCAGGGGCGTTGCTAGGGCTAAAACATCAGGGGTCCAAGCCCCAAAGTGCATGTTTCCCCATATGACCCCCCTATAGCCATATAAAATAGCATCTGTACATACGTAATTACAGTATAGCACTGTTGCTAGCCAACAACACACAATGCAAAGACCAATATTATCAAAATGACTACTATAAAAGACCAAAACAATACGGCTGCACAATGTCCACTACGATCACCACTACACAGCGAATACATAATAATATGAACATTACCTCTACATAACAATACACTCTATACAAAGACCAATGACACCACCATACACCTTCTACTACATAATGACTGAAACACACTAAGCTGTTACTAAATAAATAAAAAATAAAAACACTACTAAAAAGAGCAATATTCCCACCTTACAGTAACCATATATTGGTAGATACCAGTCCCACAGAACATACACGTGATTACAGTACAGTTTAATTTACACATGTTTCGGGTCGTTCACTTTTCCAGTCTTTTCCATCTGGCCCAGACCTCCATTACCACTCCTCCAGCGACAGCTTGTCTGCACAACAAAAACACATTTTCAGCGACGTCGCCATCTATTTCCAACCTACAAAAACTCCCCACTCTGCATGCACTTGCGGTGTGGAGCACTGACCCCAATATTTAAATAATTGTGCCATTATTAGGATTACTCCCTCCCCAAAAAATGAAAGTGTCCCATAGAAAGTATTAATGACCCTACTGTGCAAAGGCCTGTATTCTGCATAATATCCCAAGTGCCCCCTTCCAGCAACAAATACCCTAAGTGTCCACTTAAAGTTAATAATGCCCCCCAACAAAAATGAATAAATAATGGAACCCGAGTGCCCCTATCAAAACTAATAATGTCCCCTTTTATAACAAATAATGTCCTCTGAGTACCCACACAGCTCTGTATATACAGAATGATGGTCCTACAGCCCTCAATACACAATATGATGGTCCCCAAAGCACTTTATAATACATTGAGGACCCCAGAGCTCCCTATATATAGTAAAATGGCTACATAGACCCTATATACAATATGATGTCTCCACTGCCCCCTATATATAGTATGAAGGTCCTCACTGTCCTATACGTACTATACAGTGGGGAAAAAAAGTATTTAGTCAGCCTCCAATTGTGCAAGTTCTCCCACTTATAAAGATGAGAGCGGCCTGTAATTGACATCATAGGTAGACCACAACTATGAGAGTGAAAAAGAGAAAACAAATCCAGAAAATCACTTTGTCTGATTTGGTAAGATTTATTTTGCAAATCATGGTGGAAAATAAGTACTTGGTCACCTAAAAACATGCAAGATTTCTGGCTCTCACAGACATGTAACTTCTTCTGTAAGAGGCTCCTCTGTCCTCCACTTATTACCTGTAGTAATGGCACCTGTTTGACCTTGTTATCAGTATAAAAGACACCTGTCCACAACCTCAAACAGTCACACTCCAAACTCCACTATGAAGAAGACCAGAGAGCTGTCGAAGGACACCAGAAACAAAATTGTAGGCCTGCACCAGGCTGGGAAGACTGAATCTGCAATAGGCAAGCAGCTTGGTGTGATGAAATCAACTGTGGGGGCAATAATAAGAAAATGGAAGACATACAAGACCACTAATAATCTCCCTCGATCTGGGGCTCCACGCAAAATCCCACCCCGTGGGGTCAAAATGATCACATTTGGGGCCGTTTCTCTGCAAAGGGACCAGGATGACTGATCCGTGTACATGAAAGAAAGAATGGGGCCATGTATTGTGAGATTTTGAGTGCAAACCTCAACCCATCAGCAAGGGCATTGAAGATGAAACGTGAATGGGTCTTTCAGCATGATAATCATCCCAAGCATACCACCAGGGCAACGAAGGAGTGGCTTCGTAAGAAACATATGAAGGTCCTGGAGTGGCCTAGCCAGTCTCCAGACCTCAACCCCATAGAAAACTTTGCAGGGATTTGAAAGTCCAGTTGCCCAGAGACAGGCCCAAAACATCACTGCTCTAGAGGAGATCTGCATGGAGGAGTGCATAACACCAACAGTGTGTGCCAACCTTGTGAAGACTTACAGAATTTGTTTGACCTCTGTCATTGTCAACAAAGGATATAACAAAATATTGAGATGAACTTTTATTAATCAACCAATACTTATTTTCTATCATAATTTGCAAAATAAATCTTGCCAAATCAGACAAGGTGATTTTCTGGATTTGTCTCCTCAATTTGACTCTCATACTTGTGGTCTACCTATGATGTGAATTACAGGCCTCTCATCTTTTTAAGTGGGAGAACTTGCACAATTGGTGGCTGACTAAATACCTTTTCCCCACACTGTGTATATATATATATATATATATATATATATATATATATATATATATATATATATACACACACACACACACACACACACACACACATACACATTATGAAGGTCCTCACCCCCACCATTCCTCACACAGCGCCTCATCATCCCCCTTCTCCACACAAATTCCCCACACAGCCCCTCATCATCCCCCCATCCCCCACCCAGCCCCTCATTATCCCCTCATTCCCCACCCAGCCCCTCATTATCCCCTCATTCCCCATACAGCACCTCATGATCCCCTTCTCACCATACAGCCCCTGATGACCCCCCATTCCCCACACAGTCCCTCATCATCGCCCCGATTCCCCACACAGCCCCTCTTCATCCCCCAATTCCTCACATAGCCCCTCATCATTCCCCCATTCCCCACACAGTCCCTCATCATCGCCCCGATTCCCCACACAGCCCCTCTTCATCCCCCAATTCCTCACATAGCCCCTCATCATTCCCCCATTCCACACACAGCCCCTCATCACCTTAAGAATATACAATATGCAAATATGTACAAAGGATTACAATAAACAAATAGAAATCAAACAGAGGTAAAAGGGAGAGCGACTAGTTCTGCTTGCCATCACTCTATGCTGACATTACTTATTACAGGTACTGTCTGGTTATTTCCTCTGATCTTTGCTCCCCCATCATGTCATCATACTCATTAAGCGCTTTATGTTCATTAAGTATACTTTTCTATTTCTTTATAATATTGTCTTCAGAGGAGAAAAAAAAGGTATAAAATGTAGGATACAAGTCATACAATGGCCAGAAAGAGTGGTTTTCCACATGTACACACGACAGCTTATTCTGCACCTGAAACTACAGGTACACATTAAAGAGAACTTATCCCCAGTCTGGGGCCATCCTTTCTATTTTAGAATTGAGTGGGCATCCTCACACTGGTGATTTATCATCTATAAGACTAGTTTCACATTTGCGCTTTTGAGCGCAGCGACAGCCCGCGCACAGCCGCCGCTAAGCCCCGCCCCCTGCCGCGCCTCCGCCGGTAGCTCCGCCTACCGGCGTATGACACTGCATGCGTCCTGCGCCCCCTATCTTTATCACTGGGGGCGCAGGCCGTGCGCAGTATGCGTTTGGCGGCGCATGTGTCCTTTTCACGGTGCGCCAAGAGCAACCAAACTGCAGCAGGTTGCGTTTGGCGCTGGTCGGCGCACCGTGAAAAGGACGCATGCGCCGCCAAACGCATACTGCGCACGGCCTGCGCCCCCAGTGATAAAGATAGGGGACGCAGGACGCATGCAGCGTCATGAGCCGGTAGGCGGAGCTACCGGCGGAGGCGCAGCAGGGGCGGGGCTTAGCGGCGGTCGTGCGCGGGCCGTCGCTGTGCTCAAAAGCGCAAATGTGAAACTAGCCTTAGCAAAAATGGCCCCTAACACCCCTCTAATGGACCCGTAAAATATGCAGTGGTGCTAAGTTAGTGCAAAGAGTAAGATCTCACACTTTTACGGTGAGATGGGCCACAAAGGATTGTGGGATCCTGCTCTGCATGTCGGGATTCTAAAATCCTAGCCAGCATTGCCAAAAACTTTACAAAGTGGTTAACGAATGGTGATATCATTACAGTGGTTACTATTTGGGAACTGCTTAATAAACAATGCAGCAGTGCTGGTTTAGTGCCATGAGCAAGATCTAATGAAAATACAGGAGATCTTACGCTTTAGCAGCGAAGATGGCTGTGTAGGGTTCTGGTATCCCGTTTTGCATGCCAGGATCACACAACCCAGAAACCCATTTTTTTTCTAGAAAGTTGGTTTCTTTCAGGGGGGAAGGGACCATTAGGGAAAGTTATGATATGACAACACACAAAGTGCCTAATCCATGTGCTGTTGTATGGGCCTAATGTGAAGAAGGAGTCAAGATTTAGAAGAAAAAAAAAGGTTTTGGCTGATCAGTAGATGCAATGCTCTCTACAGACTAATTCCATACTGTCTGTATATGAGAACTGGTGTGACAAAGACATTTCTTGAGTATAAAGCCAACTTTTAGAAGAAAAAAATAAGCAGCTGAAGAGAAAATGATTCCCGCTAATAAGTATACTCCGCACACAAAAGATAACTGTGGTTAATATTGTCTATTCTCCTTAAATGTCACCTCTGACTCACAGCGATGCTTAGAAATGATACTTAAATAAGGACAAAAGAGAAACAGCAAAGAAAACAGAGTGGTACAGCGACGGCAGAATCACAGGGTTCATTGTGGGGTGTATTGTGCAGAGGATCGTCCGCCATTGCCAAGACTGGAGGGAAAACTTTCTCTTCTTTCTGTGCCTCATTAGTCATAGAGCTCCCCGAGGGTCCGACATGAGATGAGTAATGTGTCCCCAATACAATAGGGTCTGCTAGTTGTAAATAACACAAGTGGTCCCATGCATGGGGAGGAGAGGCACAAGATTAAATATACATCAGAGAAGGACTTTTCTGTCGATTTTCATTCCAGCTATTAAATGGCCCTTATTACTGCACTGATATGGGCTGTCCCCACTTAACCTGCCGTTTTATGGAATCATATGTGCAGCAAATCTCCGTCCTGTCCTCAGTAAACACTACGAACAAGTGCGCAGCATCCAACGTCCAGATGTTACAGCAAAGTGGATAGGATTTCAATAAATCCCCTGCCCACTATGCGTCCAGAGACACCCGTGGAGGCAGACATGCGGCTCGCCTTTCCAGACCGCAGCATGTCTATTTATCTTACGGCAACGCAAGCCTCTGCAAGATAAATTTCACCCTTACAATGTATTGGACACATGTGCTGCGTCCAAAGTAATGACAATTCCTGATCGTGTGTACCTACCCTGAGATTTTGTTGCAATGCATCAGTGCAGGTAAGGCTGGTTTTACATTAGCGTTTTTGTGCGCAGCGCATCCGTGCGCATGCGTCATGCGTACCTATGTTTAACATGGCGTACGCAGTCTTGCGTTTGCATGCGTTCGTCTGCGTTTTTCTGCGCATGCGTTTTTTCAAGGTGTGCGTCTAGATGCGCCAGAAGCAACCTGTTGCATTTTTGTGTCCGCCCAAAAGCGTAAAAAAACGCATGCGCACGGAATGCGTCAAAACGCATTACAGTCTATGGGAACGCAGGCCTGCGCATGGACATGTGTACGCCTGCGATTTACAAGTAAACATGTGCAGACATTGGTTTACCGCCTAGAAAACGAATGCGCATAAAAAACGCAAATGCATGCAAAAAACGCATGGTGTGTTTTTGCATGCGTTTCTACTTGCGCTCAATGCGCTGCGCACAAAGACGACGCAAATGTGAAACTAGCCTAAAATGTATCAGCTTGGAGTCCACTCTGTTTCCCAAGAGGATTGTCTAAACTGGATAATTTTAACAAACCATTTGTTCACTCCGATCATCACCACATATAAACATACCACCGACTGGACAACGAACAAGTAAAATACTTACTAGTCAGCTAATTGGGTTTATGCAGCCCCTAAAATCATTGCTGCCTTGTAAATAGGGCTAGCCGACACCTGTAAGGGGATCGATTGATCAAGTTGATGGAGTCACTTGACTTATTCTGACAATTGTTAATTGCTTCTTATGGGCAGATATTTGCCTGTGCAAGTTCTATGCCTCTGGAAAGCTTCATTTGTTGGAAGAAAGCAGAGGTCTTGAGATTACTAAGGGGCTGAAAGTTTATTAGAAAGTTGTGGAACTTTATTATATTATTCCCCTTATTGGTTTCCATAAAACATTCATGCAATGTGACTATGGTGTATGCAGGAGCTGACTCACTGGAATCCTACAATTAGAGGCTCGTCACGCTGACTCCCTGTCACACTTCCTGGACTCTTGTGGGCATGTAACAATCATGAAGTGACAGATCACACTCCTACGCGGCAGCTACTTGGATTCTGTGTGTGAGAGATGGCACTTCTGCAAAAAGCCACGTGGTTAAATCTATCACTAGACATCAGATTGTGGTGGCAGAGAGCTGGTTACAGCAGTCCCCTCTGTCAACTCACCCCACTGGCTGTTTGCCAATTTTTAGTCAATGCCGTATTGTGCCACCATGTTGATCAGAGCTTCGGGGGCCCATTAGCCACTGAACTCCCATACCTGTCATTTATAAATGTCCAGATGTCTGGATATGGCTTGAACCCCTGAACTCCCATTAACCGGCGCTCTAGATGGAAACCCCAACTGTAAAAGCTAATTCTATTACCACACATCAAAAGCAAAAGTACACCACGCTCCAAATTATGCAAATTGGATTCAAGTGTCATAAAGATGTAATTTTTTTTTCCAATAAACTCATGGATGGTTTGTCTCTTAGGGGTTTTTGATCAATTGCATCAATCTTAAAACACCTGTGATAATTAGTTTGCCAGATGAGGCCCAATTAAAGGAAAACTAATTAAGAAGGATTTTCCACATTATTAAGCAGCCACAGGTTTCAAAAAGTATGGGAATGAAAAGGATATCTCTGCTGCCAAAAAGCATTAGATAGTGCAATGTCTTGGATAAGGTACGAAAACATTAGAAAAACTAAAGTGTGATCATTGTACTGTGAAAAGATTTGTAGCCGATATAGAGCACAGACGGTTTGTGCAGAAAAAGGCATAACAAGGAAGGTTTCTGTCAAACAAATTCATCGAATTAAGAAAGCAGCTGCTGAAATTTCATTACAAAGTAGCAAACTGGTATCTGAAGCTGCTGGAGCCTCTGGAGTTCCATGAACCTGAAGATGTAGGATCCTCCAGAGGCTAAATCTACTATTTGGCCACTCCTAAACAGTGATTACAACAAAACTGTCGCAGTGGCCCAGATATATATGAAGACTAATTATAAAACAGTCTAGTTTATTGATGAGTGTCAGCAAACCTGGAAAGTCCAAATGGAAGGAGTATTGGATGGTTGATGGATGGCCACCATGTCCCAACGAGGCTGCGACGTTAGCAAGGATGTGGCAGAGTCATGTTTTGGTTCAGAGTCCTGTGGAAAGAGCTGGGAGGTATGAACATGACAGCAAAGTATATAGAGTTTCTGACTGTCCACTTAAATAATGCAAAAAGAAGAACTGCGCCATCTGTAGTAAAATCATCATGCTGACAATGCCCCATCTCATGCGGCAAAGAAACCTCTGAGGCATTGGCTGCTATGGGCATAAAAGGAGATAAACTCATAGCGCGGCCACCAGCCTCCCCTGACCTCAACCCTATTGAGAACCTTTGGAGTATCGTCAAGCCAAAGAGCTATGAAGATGGGAGGCCGATCACATCAACACAGCAGCTCTGGTGAAGATTCTGACTTCCTGCAGAAATAAATCATGCAGGAACTCTCCAAAAACTCACAAGTTCAATGGATGCAAGAATTGTGAAGGTGATATCTAAGAAGGGTTCCTATGCTATGTAACTTGGCCTGTTAGGATGTTTTTGATTGAAAAAGCTTTTGGGTTCAGTAAATGTGAGCTCAATGTTGCAAAGTGCATTTTGATTTTTTTCTTAGTTGTTTCTTTTTTTTTTCTTTTTTTTTTTTTTTTAAATCCTGTTATCACAGGGAGGTTTGTCCAATAAAATGTGATTTATCCTCTAACGGTGGATTGCTTAAACATTATACTGACTCATTTGTATCGACCATTTAAAAAAAATCAGAGAAAAATAGCATTACTATAATTTGGAACGCTCTACATATACCTGAAATACCAATGCTTCAAAAACTCAAGAAAACAATAACTCATTAAAAATGCAATTTGTTGAAACCCAATGGCTCAGAAAACTTCCTACCCCCACGACCCACAGTTTTGCTGCCACCGTTCTTTGTGCTTTGACAGTAAGTTGATGGAATAATGAGGGGACGCGGACAGATGTCCTCTACCCACAGAATATGTCATATAAAGGAAATCTCCGGAGGAACTGTGTGCTCCTTTACACAGAGGGATGTGAAGGTCACACATCAGCATTATCATTTGATGTAATTAGAAAGTGTACAAAGGGGTAGGTGAAATGCAACTGCGGATAGATGGGACAACAGTGTTGGAAATGTCAGAGAGGACAATGGCTGTGACAATGAAAGGTAACATGTTACATCACACGACGATTCACCGGACACGTCAGCACTTACACCCACAGAAAAGACATACCCGACCCAGCTTTTTTCTCCAGCTGCATCAGTCCCACAGGGAATCAAGCCTTGCAGGCTGCTCAGGGATGCCACCTAGAGGTGCTCTGGACAATAGCACCGTAGAAAGTAAAAATTTTAAATGTCATTGTGAGTAAAAATTTGTGAAACTACAGCTCCCAACATGTTGCACGGTTGTTCACGTATTTTTGAGAACTAAGTGGTCCACATCAAAACGTGGAAGCATGTCCAATTTTCCTCACAGATTAGTCTTATGTATTAGTACAGAAAAACCAACTCCTTTCAGAAGTGACGCCATTTTGGTAACTATAACCCTTATGGTTTGTGATCAAGTGGCGTAGTTAACATTTGGACCACAAATGTGTTTTTAAGAAATTAAAAAGGCGGTCGCCCATCTCTGGGGACATTTTCTCTCTTAAATGCATGCGTTTAGGACCAAAAATTATTTTGCAATTGGGTTTTATTAAAAATTTGGCATCGTTTGGCTTCTGGCAGCTCTTTGTGTCTCTACACATTTGACAATGATGTGATCTGAGGCCATAATTAAGTGGACAGAAGCTCAGAAAAAGGCAGGAATTACAATCTCCCCGTCAGATCGTTATAGTGGGTTGATGGATTCTACAGCCAGGAATATACATTGTAACACAGCGGGTACAGAAGGCAAAAGTTTGAATGAAGAAACAATTTTGGAAAAATTATTTTTTAACCCTGATTACATGCTTTTCAAAAATGCCCTAAAAAGGAAGAAAACCACTATAAAAGGAGAGTTTGCCAACTCAAAAGACAAATTAGACTAATTAAAAATAGTTATATAGGGGTCTTATCTGCAATACTCATTATACCCTGCAGACTATATTTCATTGTCATAATTACTTTGAAAACTAATTTTAAACTGTAAAGCGCTGCGGAATATGTTGGCGCTATATAAATAAAGATTTATTATTATTATTCCATATGCAAATGAAAGGGTTAAAAGAGACTTGTCCAGAACTTCTATATTGATGACGTATTCTTAGAATAGATCATCAATATCAGATCGATGGGGGTTGGAAACTCGGCACCCACACCGATCAACATTTGCAGCTTCCACAAGATGTACACATTGAGCTCATCTCCTATAAAAATGAATATGATCAAAGCTGTGATGTGATCTGCCAGCAATGGGAGCTGATTGGTGGGGTGCGGGTCCCCCATTGGTCTGCAGTGACTGACCTATCCAAGGGATAGGAGTTAAGTTATGGACAATCCCTTTAATCCCACCAAACACTAAAAGTAGCGAGTTAGAATTTTGAATCTCACAGAGCATTATTCCAAATACCGAAAACTATTGTGTGCACTATAATTTTCAATTTCAACTCCATATTTTTCTAGTTGCTTTTCAGCATATTGGCCCAGATTCATCATTTTGTAGTTTTTTTTTTTTTTTAGTCCCTTTCCTTTTTGGTCTTGTGCTATTGGTTGTCTTTTTTTTTGCACCAAATGCATCAAAATGGCGCACACGATTCCTAAATTTGGTGCAAAGTCCAAAATTGTTGTTTTTTTTTTACCCCCGTTTTGAACTACGTTTGCAAATTTCGGAAAAATAAGTTGGAAGACAGAAAAATTGCATTAATGTTTTGACATACATCGGGATGACTAGAATGATGTGCCAATTAATCAGGTGAAAATATCTAGAATTGCTAAACTTCACCCACAGAGCTGAAAACAAAAATAAAACTGAGACAACATTTAATTAAAAGACTTACAAAGGCAGAGATGGAATAATTAACTAGGTGCAAACAAAAATGGCACAAAACTAGACAAAAACAGGCGCAAAGGCAATGATGTATCGGAGTCGTTGTATCGAAGTATATAACCTTTGGTTTGCAAACCAGACATTCCGCATATACCCATTACAAGGGAAACACGGCCATAATGTTAGTACATGTGCATCCTACCATGAGAACACGGCTGAGCATAGAGCAAATTAAAATCAGCATCACTATCCTACAAGACCCAGAAGTATTTTTCTCCCATATTTAATAGTGCAGCCGCTCTGAGAATCACAGAGGGCTTCATTAGGCTTCTTCATTTTATGCCACAGCTATTCAGCCGCTAGAAGCTAATATTTTAGCAGCAGTACCTCGGGTGACTATGTGGCTAGGTCTCTAGCAGTTTCACACATGTGGAGACTGTGTAGTTTGACCCCATTCTTCACTGCTTAGTTTTGTCCAGCCACACATGAGGTCTGGGAATTCAGCTATTTTTAAGTACAGCCACAAAATCCTCCCAACCAAAGCAACCGAGTAAGGGCTGTGATATAGGGATGACATTTCCAAAATTAATACCCCTGCTAAAACTTCAGTAGACTCCAAATTCCATATCCGAACACAGTGCGCCAAATGAAAATTAGCAAAGAGTTATTTAAAAAGTGGCCAGCAGAGGGAGCTAGTACATGGTGTATGATGGGGGGGGGTATATCTATACAGGGATCCTGACCGCCACCATCACTACCGTGAAAATTAATCCAGCGGCTCCACAACATTGTGATTATAATCTTCCAGGATAGAAGAAAGCCTAGGAGGGGGGAGAGAAGAGTGCTGCGGTTCAGAAAAGCGTGGGTGGTGTAATCGTTAATTGTATGGATCACACCTGACACCGCAAAGAAATCTGGAAAAAAAAACAAAAACATTGAGATCTGGAGCTTCAAAGCTGCTATTAAGGAACAGATACACATAAATCTCGCACTACATATGACAAAACGTTGCACAGTAGAGGGAGGGATCACACAGGCCCAATGTTCAGCAGACAGGGACTGTACAAAGATGACAGCACCATTTTATTAAGAGTAGTAATGAGAAAAGAAAAATTTCAGCTCACCCATTCATTTATATTTGACAGTTTTTCCTCTGGTGCACACATTGTATTTGTATATAGAATGTCAGCAGATTTTTTTCTTTAAACCTCTTTTTATTAACTTTTAAATGCAAACAAGAAGTAAAAAACTGTAAGATGTATGTAACAGTGCATTTATCGATTACAGGTTCTAGGACATTTGGTTTCAAACAAAATCCCTAATATTTTCATCATTTCGAAGAATTAATGCCTGTACATACAATCCTATATCCTTTAAGGTATAAGGTAAAAGTGAATGAGGTGAAGGGGGAAGAAAGGGACAGTGATAGGAGAGTCTTCCAAACAGGAGGAAAAGCGGAGATGGCATCTGATTCCAACTTACAACAGAAGGCCTGTAGGGATAGTAGTGTTAGGCTGCGTTCACACGTTGCGTTTTTTTTGCGTTTTCGTGGCAGTTTTTAACTCGCGGTTTTGCAGCGAAAAATAAGCATCCCATGCAATCCTATGGGATTCCACAATGCTGTGCTAATGCGGCGGATTTTCCGGCGGCAGATTCGCATCACGGAAAAATCCGCAGCATCCTCATTAATTTTGCGGAATCGCGTCGATTCCGCCCACATAGGAATGCATTGTCCTGCTTACTTTCCGCATGTGGCTGTGCCCACCATGCAAAATGTAAGCAGAACATTTGCGGATGGTACCCAAGGTCCGGAGGAGAGGAGACTGTCCTCCGGGCTGTGGGTACCATATCCCTGTAAAAAATAGAATTAAAATAAAAAATGGGGTTATATTCACTTTCCGGCGTCCCGCGCAGCCTTAACGATGCTCCCGCCAACTCCTGTTCCCAGTAATGCCTTGCGGCAAGGACCTGTGATGACGTAGCGGTCTCGCGAGACCACTACAGTGTCGTGAGACCGCTAAGTCATCAAAGGTCTCGCAAGGCATTACTGGGAACGGGAGCATCGCGATGATCGGGAACGCTGCGCGGGACGTCGGAAGGTGAGAAAAACACGATTTTTTATTTTTTTTTAATTATTTTTAACATTAGATCTTTTTACTACTGATGCTGCATAGGCAGCCTCAATAGTAAAAAGTTGGTCACACTCGTCAAACACTGTGTTTGACGAGTGTGACCAACCTGTCAATCAGTTCTCCTAGCGATGCTCCAGATCGCTTGGAAAACGCTAGCATTCTGCAAGATAATTACGCTTGCAAATCGCTAGTTTTTCCACGGGAAAATCGCGGGAATTTAAAATGCAGTTTTCCCGCGGAATGGAATTCCGGAATTCCCACAATAACTTCCATGGGAGTTCCGCAACGTGTGCACATAGCCTAAATCTCATATTACACGGTTCATCCTTCAATCAAAATACAAGATCACCTTCTAAAGTACTTCAGTTACACAGTTCCTTTGAACTTCGTATATAGATCAGTTTCTCTATATGATACTCATGGGGCCCAAGTCTCCTTAAATTTAGCAGTTGAAAGGTGCGTATATGCCACTATTTCTTCTATATAATAGAGCTGATCCACTTTTTGTAACCACTCAGATACTCAGACAGCTTTGGGAACTATGTTTTTAACTATGGGTATGTTTTCTCAAGAAATAGTTGGGGTTAACGCCTCAGATCATTTTCTCTAAACTCCACCCTAGCACATTCTTTTTTAAAGCATACTGTGGCATTCACTTGGCATCCATGAGTAAGGCTCTATGCCGAAACGCGTAGGATCATCTATGCTACACGTGGCTAACTAATGTTCGTTCTGGCCGTCTGCACACTAGAATTTTTTTAATATGCATTCAATAAATTTTTGGAAATTTTAAAATAATAAATATTAGCGTAGCCCGTGCGAAATTTTCGCACATTGGTCGTCGGGGGCGCAGGCGATTTCAGAAAAAGCAAGCTGGTCAAATGTAAATGTATTTCATGAGATGATGAACACAGACAGGTATTTATATATGTAGATTGGTAATACAATAAATTGTTTTGATAAGTAGAGGCCAAAAAATGTCTTCTGGTTGAGGTGCTGTGGCGCCCCTGAGGGTTCAGTCGCCACAGAGGTACTACACCTCCTCTTGAGGTGTGGTACCCCACCATTCAGGTAAGGTGGAGACCCCTGACCACGCTCCAACACCTGCATCCCACACAACACAGTAGTGCAGCAAAGCACCCTTTGGTGGCTCCCTGCTTGGAACACGAAGCGTGCTGGGAGGCGGGTGGAGTTTAGTTTGCACTAAAGAGCGGGAAGAGGATAGGATAAAGGGAGTTAGTCACAGGAGTCTGACGAGGTCGGACCTGTGTAAGGAGATCCCCTGAGAGGGATAAAGGAGGAAAAGTGCTGCAGCCGACCTCAGTGATTTGGGTCCGCTGGCACAGGAAAGGAACACTGAAAGAAAGCCTGACTCTCCATAAGAAGGAAAGGATTAGTACGGAACGTGAGGAGAGAAAGAGAACAGAGGATTGAGGGTTAGAGGAGAACCCCTCTCAAGTTCTAGGCGCAAGGCCGGGGTACGGTCCCCGAGGTTGTTTGGATACTTATGGTCCCGCAAGAGACACCGGAGGAATAGAAGTTTGTCATCACTTTATTCCCACACAAGACTTGGAGGCACAACAGCAACGAGATAGAGAGCCGGGACTTAGAAGCAGAGAGTCCCCGAAGCAGGCTACAGCTGTCTGCCGTACAAGTAGAGCTCATAGGAACATCGGAACATCGGACAGGAGGAACTCCAGTGTAACTCAGTACTAGGAGTACTTCACTTAAAGGTGCTATGAGGAAGATGTTCAGAAAAGGCACATAAGTTGGAGGAGTGTTGGAAAGGTGTGCTTCATCTTGCCTGGAGGTTGGCTGGGCTCCTGACCCGGAGGACACTGCACGGATGCGGGCTCTTGAGCCACCACAGACTGTGAGTAAAGCTTTGGAACTACACGCCCTGGTGTCCTCCACTTATTCCTGCGTCAACCTGCCCAGCACTGCTACATCCCTTGCGCCCGACACTACACCATCTAAGTGTCGCTACATCCACTCTGCCCTGGGACTACAGCCCTGCCTGTGGAGGGCTATGCCATCACTGCTGCACCACACCATCTGTCCCAGAGGAACTGTCTGCAGCATCGGCTTAACATCTACATTGCCGAACACCACAGGTGGCGTCATGACTTACACATTCACAGTGAACATTTACAATGGGCGCCCAGGGCCACGGACCGGGTCACCGCTACTGTGACACTTCCCTGTGAGATACCGGCCCGGTACCGAGTACCCCACAGCCCTGGGTTTAAGGGCGACCCAGTGCCACCTGCAGGTCCTTGTGTCTTTCTGTAGATTTATGAAAATGAATGTTTAAACTGTATTTAGTGACAGAATCGTGAATGTGTGGTTTGTATAGCTGTTTTCTTGCTGAAGGGAGCAAGTTTGCCTTTCAAATGGTGTATCATTTGTGTGTGTGGGGCGAAGTAAAAGGCGAATAAGCAGTTCATGTTTACAAATGTGTTGGTAGTGTGCTTTGGGGTACAGTGGTGCCACCTGCAGGTCATTTTTCCTTACTGCAGGTTTATGAAAATGAATGTTCAAACTGTATTTTGTGATCGAATCATGGATGTGTGGTTTGTTAAATGGTGTATCATTTGTGTGTGTGGGTGCAGTATGAACAGGGATACAAGGGAATCACCGAAAAACAGTGTTTAGAAATAATAGAATAGATTTGCTTTTTTGAGTGCCGGATTCACTATTTTTGATTTCATGTTCCTGCCTGGGTAGCTCTGTGTGCTGGGTGTGGACCCATAGGTTTTCCTCAGAACAAGGCAAGTAATGAGTAAAGCTGGATGAAGTTGCATGGTGCATTTCCTTACATCTCTCAGGAATGAGGCAATCCCAACTAAGCTAAACTGGGTTACAGTCCAATACAGAACAAGCAGCCAGGAGACCATCTCTACACTGAGGGGACAACTCCAGAGTCTGCAATATAACTGGTTTCCTTACTGAGGATTGCACGGAAGAGTTTTACAGGGATTAACCACATCGCGGTGCCCATGCCTACCATCTGGTTTCCCAGCAGACTGCTCTGAAATGCACAAATTGCCATAGAAGATCCTCTAAATGGTTGAGCTGAAATTTTTCTTTTCTCTTTTGCTATATTGAACAGGTTTTCGTGCTCCCCATTTTACCATCATTTGGAACTTTTATCTTCCCCAAGGGAAAGAAACGTGTAGTGACTGTTTATCTATTTATATAATTGCCTTGTAATGTTTTCACTTCCTGTTCTGGCCAGATGTCACCGTATCCCAGAATTCCAAGCGGAGGAAGTTCACCGATCGCCATATTGGGACACCAAAGTGATGGGTGTCCCAATATGGAAATTGCTGCTGGTACCAACCTATTGCGCGGTACCACTAGCGGAACACCGTCACACCACACACACTCTATACGCCGTACATACCACACACACACAGCCTCTTGCGCGGTACCACCAGAGGAACACCGTCACACTGCGCCTGCACGAATCCCACACAGGCTCAGTGAATCATTCAGCTGATCCCGGCGGCA
Source organism: Dendrobates tinctorius (assembly GCF_039654945.1). Taxonomy (NCBI): domain Eukaryota; kingdom Metazoa; phylum Chordata; class Amphibia; order Anura; family Dendrobatidae; genus Dendrobates; species Dendrobates tinctorius. The sequence continues at coordinate 7,645,758 of NW_027361754.1, forward strand.
GATGCGCGACGTGTCTACAGGCAGAGGAAGCTGGTCACATTAAAGGGGTTTTCCCATAAACGAAAGTTCATTGTAAAATTTGTCTGTGTCTGACCATGTACCAAGCATACCACATCTCCTGGGCAGGGGAGGAAGCAAAAGACAATACTGATATTACAGCAGGAGATCACAGAGGATTCATTTTGCGAAGTAATATATTTCATTGACTGTTTTTAAACAACATTTTACCTCACAAAATGTATCCTCTGCGATCTCCCCTGTCCAGGAGCTGTGGTATGTTCTGTATACGGTCAGACACAGGGGTGAGAGAGACAGAGCACAGGGGGGAGACAGCTCAAACAGGACAACACATGAGGGGAGAACACAGCACAGGAAGGAGAGAGACAGCAGACAAAGGGGATAGCACATGGGGTAGATAGGTCAAAGAAGAGAGCACAGACTGGAAAAGCCAGCACATGGGGAAAGAGAGAGTGGATATGTGGGTGAGCACATGGGGGGGGGGGGGGGAGATTCTCAACGCTGTAAAGGCTGCCCCGATCGTGACATTACCATCCTCCCGATGCGATAGCATCGGGCCTCCATTTAGTGGTATTATAAAATGGAAAGCCACATCAATAGAAAAAGAAAATTTGATCAAATATTTAATAGTGATGCAATACGGTCAGAAATCTCTGCACCTCAACAACATGTAGCTGATTTTAAAAGTGTTACCAGAGACTTGGAAAAACCAAAAGTAAAAGTAACTAAGTTATGGTGGGACGCAACATCATTAAAATCTTATGTTGAAAAGGGAATCATTCTAAGGGGATTACGTATTATGAAAACACCTTCCTTTACAACGCTACCTGATCCTTTTCACTCTGAATATGACGCCATGTTGTCAACTTGCTCCATTGGTTTAATGATTATTATTAGTTATGAGGACTCAGAAACTGAAAACCAGGAACAAAAATTCTGAGAAAAAACATGAACTTGGCGTTTTTGAGAACGCTCCCTTTAAAAAAAAAAAAAAACATGCAAGATATGGACAAAAGTTTTGATAATCTGGACAATAAAATTGTGGAGCGGAAAAGATCTAAAATGGAAAGAGATGTTAATGATTATAAAAAAAAATAAGGTCTATGTACAGTATATAGTAGTTTTAGACGAAGGAAACCCATACTTAAGAAATATAAAAAGAAAAACAACGATCAGAAAAAACAAACACAACAAAAAAAGTCAGTTTTGCAGATACTGATATCAGTATGATTTCCCATACATCAGGTGATACTTCTGATTGTTCTACTGACTCAACAGAGGTATCACCTAGTACATCAACAAAGGCGATATCAAGAAACGGGGGAGGAGAGCGGTCAGAAAGCATAGGAGAGCCTCGTTATCCTCTGAGACATCCAAAGAGGGTTTGATTTGTCCAGTATGAAATCTATCTGCCCACACCCTTTCCTCTGAACATATTTTAGTATTGTCAAAAGGTTTGGGTTTTGTCCAACTAAAAAAATTTGATCTCTTTAAAACCCTGTTAGACATAAATAAATTTTCTAGACACTTAACAATCAAATGTAATTTTTCCAACGATAATGATAATGGAACTGTTCCACCTATATTAAATGATAAATCCTCCACACTCCCCTACCAGACCAACACTAACCACTTTTGAAGAATTGAAAAGTATAAGAGAAAGGAGAAACCTTATTGCGGATGCAAAATCTGTCAATTGTTCACCCTTAAAAGGCTTATATACACACAATCCTTTTTTTAATCCAGTACAATCCAGACCTGCCTCCCTTGATCTGTTCCAGGAGATGATAGAAAAAGATTTGATTCTTTTAGATCGACAAAACTAAAAATCCCCCAAAAATTGACAAAAAGAGAGGAATTAGCTTTAAAAGAACTACATGAAAACTCTAATATCGTCATACGAAGTGCAGACAAGGGCGGTGGAATAGTGATATTGGATTCTGGACTATATTTTAAGATCAATTATGAGATGTTGAATGATAGCGAAATTTATATCAAATTAACTAGTGATCCAACTTCCTTTTTCTCCAAAAAATTTGACAAATTGATTGGTGAAGGTCTGGTAAAAGGGGTAATTGACCAAAAAATTGCTGATTTTTTTAAAGGTAGAGCATCCTGTAGTGCCACTATACCATGCCCTGCCAAAGATTCATAAAAATATATTCCCCCCATTAGACCAATCATACCTGGAATAGGGGGTTTGAGTGAAAAATTAGGGGCTTGGGTTGATTTCCATTTACAACCATTGGTAAAGAGGCTCCCAGGGTATATTCGTGACACTAAGGCCTTAATATCTGATATCCAAAAATTTGATTGGGATTCAAAAACATTTTCATGGTTAATGTGCGATATTTTTGCACTTTATCCATCTACAGTACATACTCGAGTATAAGCCGAGGCCCCTAATTTTGCCACAAAAAACTGGGAAAACTTATTGACTCGAGTATAAGCCGAGGGTGGGAAATGCAGCAGCTACTGGTAAATTTCAAAAATAAAAATAGAGATACTAATAAAAGTAAAATGGTGGCCCCATAAGATGCTCTATATTAATATATGCTCCATGTAATGCAGTAGAAATGTTAATGGTGGCCCCATAACATGCTCCATATTAATATATGCTCCATATGATACTGCAGAAAGGTTAATGGTGGCCCCATAACATGCACCATATTAAAATACGCCCCACGTAATGCTGCAGAAAGGTTAATGGTGGGCCCATAACATGCTCCATATTAATATATTCCCCATATAATGCTGCAGAAAGGTTAATGGTGGCCCCATAACATGCTCCATATTAATATATGCCCCATATAATGCTGCAGAAAGGTTAATGGTGGCCCCATAACATACTCCATATTAATATATGCCCCATAAATTGCTGCTGCGATTTTAAAAAAATGACATACTCACCTCTCATCGCTGCCCGTTGCTCCTCAGCGTTGCCAACTCTCTGCAGTGACTGTTCAGGCAGAGGGCACGCACTAATCACATCATCGCGCCCTCTGACCTGAACATCACAGCCAGAGGACCCGGGAGACAGCACAGCGGTGAATATGGCATGGCTCACCCTCCTGGCGTCTGCATATCAGGCTCTGTTATATCTCAGTCCCGGCGTCTGCATCTCTCTTCCTGTCTTCTTCCTGTGCGGTCACATGGTACCGCTCATTATGGTCATGAATATGTTCTCCACCCCTAAGGGAGTGGAAATGCGTCCATATTCATGACTTTAATAAACGATGTCACATGACTGCACAGGAAGAAGACAGGAAGACAGATGCAGACGCTGGGACTGAGATGTAGCAGCGCCTGATATGCAGACACCAGGAGGGTGAGTATGATGTCTCCTGCTCCCCCGCTCCCCTTCCCCCGCCAGCTTTCTGGTGTATGACTCGTGTATAAGCCGAGAGGGTCTTTTTGAGCCCAAAAAAGGGGCTGAAAAACTCAGCTTATACATGAGTATATACGGTATACCACACAATGTAGAATGCCTAAAAATCTTTTTGTCCAAATATAGTTCTTATTGTCTCAACATACAGGATTTTTTAATTTCAGTTGTTCATTTTTTATTAATGCATAATTTTTTCATGTTTGATGGTATTTTTTTTTTTTTTTACAGAAACAGGGTGTTCGTATTTCCCTTCGCTAGCAAACATAGTGGTCGGTATTTGGGAAGTACAATACATTTTTTCATCTATCTATACTTTTGCACAATCGATATTTTTTTTATGGCCGCTATATTGATGATATGATTTTTATTTGGAAAAACACTCCATTAGAAGCAGTAAAATGTGTTAATTATATGAACAACAATTCATTTAATCTAAAATTCACATACTGTTTGGATCCAACTAAGGCTAGTTTCACACTAGCGTATGGAGGAGCTGCGGAAGAATGTGGACTTCCTCCGTGAAGCTCCGCCCACTGCCGCACCTCCTCCATTCAGCTCCGCCTACGTCGGCATGCGGCTTGTGTACCCTATCTTTAGCATTAGGTACGCAGGGCGTGCTAATGTATGCGGATGCCTCCGCATGCGTTGTTTTGATGGTGCGGCGACCACAACAAAATCCAACACGTTGAGTTCGGCGCAGGTCGCCGCACCATCAAAATGACGCATGCTGAGGCATCCGCATACATCGGCATGCCCTGCGTACCTAATGCTAAAGACAGAATACGCAGGACGCATGCCGACGGAGGTGGAGCTGAACGGAAGAGGCGCGGCAGTGGGCGGAGCTTCACTGAGGAAGTCCACATCCCTCCGCAGCTCCTCCATACGCTAGTGTGAATCTAGCCTAAAAGTAACTATTTGGACATAACATTATCAGGCAGCGGCACCAAGTTCCTTTTCGGAAATCTACAGACACCAATTCAATTTTACAGGCTAAATGATGCCATCTGCCACATGTGATCAGGAACATACCCTTGGGAGAACTAATGAGAACAAACAGGAATTGCTCCATTCCTAGACAATTTTTTGAGGAATCAAAAAAAGTCCAAAAAAGACTGACAGAAAGAGGCCATCCTAAATGGTGCCTTTCCAGGGCTGAAAAAAGGTGTCCAAAGTACAAATAGGGACGATTTATTGATGGATAAAAAACGTAACACAGATAGCTACAAAAACAGCATCGTTTTTTCCATACAATATAGTCTGCAGTAGAAAGAGGTAGTTAATATTGTAAAAAAAAAAACAACTACCTGCCCTTAAACAGGATAAAACTCTTGAGATTATTATAAAAAATATGATGTCAAATTTGTGGCTAAACGAGCACCAACACTGGGGAACATCATTTCACCAAGTTAGGTGACTTGTAATGGAAGAAAGTCTAATGTGAATACATGATACAAATAAACGTGGTCACAGGAGCGCCAAGGAGTAGAGCTGAGAAGTGACTTTATTCCACAAGGCGTTTCGGCGACCAGACGTAGTCTTCATCAGTTGGCAGCATAATGAGATCAAGGGGAGGGGGTATATATATTCAGGACAGCCAATAAAAATAAAGGATAAAAACTACCAATCATATCTAAATAAAATCATGAAAAAAACAAAGATAAAAATGGCTACAATCATAATATTAAAATATAAAGCAATATAATGAACATATAATGACAAAGTTATCTTGTAGTATTCTCAATAGTGAGATTCAGACCATCTGGACTAAGTATCACAGAGACGAGCGGTGGATGCCGCGTCCAGGTGTGACGTTACCCTGCACAGATATAAGCCGGTAAACTATCCCGAACATCCGTTTCTTTCCACAGCATCATATTGCGATAATGCGGCTGTCATGCCTCAGGGAATGCTTCCCTTAAAGTGACATACTTTTCTCAGAATAACATGCGGAACGAATAGTCCGTAACTGATGAAGGTCAAAGCGACCGAAACGTTTTGATGTTTGTACTACAAACCTGGACTTCATTAAAATTCACTTCTTGCATCCATAAATTGAGTGCTGGGTTTATATTATACATTGTCTCACGGTTCGGGAACCTACCCAAGCACCTATTACAGTAGTGCTCACCGTGTTTCTTTATATCTGTAATGGCAAGATAGGACACAGTCCAGGATGGAGGGGTGCAGTCACATAAGCCCATAAGAGCTGGCCAATGAAAGCGGCTCCATATGCACCACCAGTGATTAGATACTTAGCCATTACAACATTCGCAGTGAGGTTATAATGAGGCCATTAAACCTGTGATACTTTGTGGAGGAAGCTTGTTTTGCGCAGTTTATGCCAGTCCCTGGCCCGATAGCCGTCAGTGATGTCAGCTCATTATTAAGAGATGTTCCGCGCGCAGCTTTCCAGCCCACAGGTAAGCCTTATTTCACCTTGAGAGGTTTGCATCCATTAGCCTCAGCTGCTCTTTTCTCACCATATTAAACAAAGAGAAGAATCAATTATAAAGGTCTCCATCGTGCAGATGCTCCCTACACGATGCTGTGCTTGTCCACTATCACAAACTGCAAGATGAAAAGCCCTAGAGTTTATATAAAAGCACTTGTCCTGTATTGTAAGGCTACGTTCACACTACTAAAATATACCATCCTGTCCTTAGATAACCGTTCCACCATGCTGCAGCTACAATCACCGACATCGGTACCTAAATGACCCTGTGCACTTCCCACGCCCGGGCCCTCTCTTCTGCCTTTCTCAGTCATCTTGGTGGCCTGTTCTCCTCTTCTTCAGCATGGCAGCCATAGAGGCACAGGGAGTGCTGTAGAAAGTCTGCAGCAGCACCTCCCCTGACACAGCACCGTTATCCGTGCTGGTCCATCACAACTAGCCAATGGAAAGGCAGGAAAGTCTTGGTTCAGACTTTATATAATACATCCGATGCCTTTATGGGAGCCATGTTGTAGAAAAGGAAATCAGGCTACCAAAGGTAGGCAGCAGTCAGAACACAGGACACCAGATATCATGGCTCTACATGGGAAATTAATAGTCACATTTAGATACAGATGAAGGGTCACTTTGAAAAAAAATCTGTCTTCAGTTTTTTTCTTCCAAAATGTATGGCACCATAATGGAGGGACAGAGACACTGATTTTAGTGCTGAGTCATGTACCGGGCTGTTTGCTGTAGTTTTCTTAGTATCACTGTTCTAGTTACTGCAGCTCAGCTAGTCCTCTCATTGATGATCCACCCACACCAGTGATTGACAGCACTCTGCATACAATGTGCATAAACAAAAAGCTGCCGATCAGTTGGTGGGGAAGTGGGAAAGACAGAGCTCATGTTTATGGTCAACTACATATGAGAAGACTTGCACATGTGAAGAAGATAGAAAGATAGATGTATCTTCATCAACTGTGCAAGTCTTCTCAGTGAAGAGCTACTGATATATATAGTAACATCGTCACTGGGAAAGTGATTCAGTGATTAGAAAACCAGACGTTTGCTCCAGCACACTATGTGTTGAGAGAGGTTAAACTGCCATTTCAAAGGGCCGGGATTTTGTGGACAACCATAAAGCGGGAGGGAGGTTGTCCACCTTATCTTCACCCCAGGGTGTGGTCTGAGGTTTAAATAACATAATATTGGGCTAACCTGAACCATTTGTTTTTGCCAAACCCTGAATGGGCGGATCCCAAATTCTACAAGGACACTGCTTTAGGTCAATAAACCAGTGAAGATCTTACAGAGACAGTATTCCCGCGTTTACCTCCGTGTACAGCTGAGCGAGCTGATTACATATATTATATATATTATATATATATACACTGTATATTAGTATATGTGTATGTTCTGCCTCTACTTTAAGCTATCCTCAGATGGAGCAGTATAGTATGAAGATAGATCTACTTCAACCCCTTGCCTAAAAAAAATGGATGTTAAAAGTGGCAGCAAATGTGGAACCTTGAGAGAGAGATATCGCTCCCTCGGTCAGCCTATTAGCACCCCACATTGCAAATGTAGTGTGCCAATGGGTTTTTATGGCAACCGAAGGTCTAACAATGGCCTCCATGTCCGGCGTATCCCTCAGCCTAACAAATTTTGCTGAAAGCGAGGTCTACTAGGCTGTCAGTCAAAAATTGACCTGAAAAAAAAGCAAAAATTAGATCCCACACACTGAGCAGTCCGTACATAGTGAATTCAGCCTTATACAAAGATGACATGGGAAAGGCTTTCATTAGCTGTCAAACATCACAAACCATAATTTCTCTACAAAGAAACAGATGTTCAGGGATCTACTCCTTGCTGGAGCCAAGGTACCGAAGGATTGCTATCAGATCTTTCTATTACAGCTCATTTGCTGGCGGAACTATAACCCAAGAATAGATACAAAATGTAAATTTATTTTTTCTTCGTAGTTTATCATCCAATTCTAATCCTGCACTCCACGCTGTGTGAACAAGACCTGGAATAATCTGCTATTTCTACAGTTTCCATCTCATACTTTTCACATCGGTTTTCCTTATCCAGTTCCCATCCACATCTCATCTACATCTCATCTAATTAAATAGCAGAGAAAATCCAAAAATATCCTCACCAAAACAGATTGTTGTGTTATTGTAAAATGAGGGCAAACTGAAATGAGATGTCACATACAATAAGATCAGAGAAGCAGCGGATTTGGAAGATTAGACGCACAGGATCAGCACTTCTGTGGGTAGACAGGTACACAAGCAAAGGATGTCCAGAGGATGTGGGCAGATACAGCTCTGGTAAAAATTAAGAGACCACTACACAGGTTTATAAAAATCAGCTTCTCTACAGGTCTGACAGCCATTCCATTCCAGTGTCAGTTGAATTCTAACCAGAGGACACCTCATTCTACTTAACCCCTTTACCCCCAAGGGTGCTTTGCACGTTCATGCCCGGGCCAATTTTTACAATTCTGACCATTGTCCCTTTATGAGGTAATAACTCTGGAACGCTTCCATGGATCCCGGTGATTCTGACATTGCTTTCCCGTTACATATTGAACTTCATGTTAGTGGTAAAATTTCATTCATATAACTTACATTTATTTGTAAAAAAAACCAAAAACGAAATCTGGCAAAAATTTTGAAAATTTCGCAATTTTCCAACTTAAGTAACAGAGATATGGCACCCAAAAACTTAAGCAACATTTCCCACATGTTTACTTTACATCAGCACAATTTTGGAACCAAAATTTCTTTTTGTTAGGAAGTTATAAGGGTTAAAAGTTGACCAGCGATTTCTCATTTTTACAACACCATTTTTTTTAGGGACCACATCACATTTGAAGTCAGTTTGAGGGGTCTAAATGATCAAAAATACTCAAAAGTGACACTATTCTAAAAACTGCACCCCTCAAGGTGCTCAAAACCACATTCAAGAAGCTTATTAACCCTTCAGGTGCTTCACAGGAATTTTTTGAATGTTTAAAAAAAATTAACATTTAACTTTTTTTCACAAAAAAATTACTTCAGGTCCAATTTGTTTTATTTTACCAAGAGTAACAGGAGAAATTGGACTGCAAAAGTTATTGTGCAATTTGTCCTAAGTACGCTGATACCCCATATGTGGGGGTAAACCACTGTTTGGGCGCATGGCAGAGCTTGGAAGGGAAGGAGCGCCATTTGACTTTTTCAATGCAAAATTGTCTAGAATTGAGATCGGGCGCCATGTCGCGTTTTGGAGAGCACCTGATGTGCCTACACAGTGGAAACTTGTAGCCTCTGTTCACACGGGATGCATTCTAGTTGGCACTGGGCAGCCCCCCTATATGGTGTTACTAAGAGGTTATGAGCCAGAAGCCCTGCATTCCCTGTGTGAACACTGCCACATGCAAATTATTTTTTCTGCACTGGTGTACCACACGGCCAATCCCTGGCTGTTTCATTTGGTATTTATGCACCTGTGCAGCTGCCATTTTACTTGGGTCCGCTGAACCCTGGATTAGTGCAGATGCATTTGGGCCTGTCTGGTTTGTAAACAGTGGAAACCCCCACAAGTGAGCCCATTTTGGAAACTAGACCCCCCAAGGAACTTATCTAGATGTGTGGTGAGCACTTTGAACCCCCAAGTGCTTCACAGAAGTTTATAACGTACAGCCATAAAAATAAAAAAATCATTTTTTTTTCACAAAAATGATATTTTTGTCACCAATTTTTTATTTTCCCAAGGGTAACAGTAGAAATTGGACCCCAAAAGTTGTTGTGCAATTTGTACTGAGTACACTGATACCCCATATGTTGGGGTAAACCACTGTTTGGGTGCATGGCAGAGCTCAGAAGGGAAGGAGCGCAGTTTGACTTTTTCAAAGCAGAATTGGCTGGAATTGAGATCAGACGCCATGTCGCGTTTGGAGAGCCCCTGATGTGCCTGAACAGTCAAAACCCCCCAATTCTAACTCCAACCCTAAATCCAACACACCCCTAACCCTAATCTCAACACTAACTCTAGCCCTAACCCTAATGGGAAAATGGAAATACTTTTTTTTAATTTTATTATTTTTCCCTAACTAAGGGGGTGATAACGGGGGGTTTGATTTACTATTTATAGTGGGTTTTTATGTTTGGCAGCTGTCACACGGTAAAATACGCTTTTTATTGCAAAAAATAGTTTATGCATCACCACATTTTGAGAGCTATAATTTTTCCATATTTTGACCCACAGAGTCATGTGAGGTCTGATTCTTTGTGGGACGATTTAATGTTTTGACTGGTACCATTTTTGGGCACGTGACATTTTTTGATCGCTTTTTATTCCGATTTTTTGTGACGCAGAATATACAAAAACCAGCATTTCAAGAATTTCTTTTTTTTTTGGGGAGGTGTTTACACGTGTGAAAATTGATAAAGCGTTTTTATTCTTCGGGTCAGTACGATTACAGCAATACCTCATTTATATCATATTTTATGCTTTGGTGCTTTTATACAATAAAAACAATTTTATATAAAAAATTATTTTTTCACCGCTTTATTCTGCGAACTATAATTTTTTTATTTTCTTGCTGATGATGCTGTATGGTAGCTCGTTATTTGCGGGACAAGATGACGTTTCAGCGGTACCATGGTTATTTATATCCGTCTTTTTAATCGCATGTTATTGCACCTTTTGATCGCGGTATGATAATAAAGCATTGTTTTTTGTCTTGCTTTTTTTTTTTGAAGGGGTTCACTAAAGGGGTTAACTAGTGGGACAGTTTTATGGTGCGGATCGTTACAGACGTGGCGATACTAAATATGTGTCATTTTATTGTTTTTTTTATTTACAAAAAAAAAAAGAATTTATTAGGGAACATATACATTTTTTAATTTATTTAGGAATTTTTTTTAAATTATTAAAATTTTTTTTTTTTTAACTTTATTACTTTGTCCCGGGGGGACATTACTATATCGGGGACAGCAATGATAATGTGTGCAAACTGTAAAGTGCTGCGGAATATGTTAGCGCTATATAAAAATAAAGATTATTATTATTATATAGTGTCAGATCGCTGATCTGACACTTTGCATAGCACTGTGTCAGATCAGCAATCTGACAGGCAGTGCAGGAGGCTTTCTCAGCGCCTGCTCTCAGCAGGCGCTGAGAAAGCTGCCTCCCTGCAGGACCCCGAAGGCTCCCGCAGCCATCTTGGATCCGGGGGCCTGCAGGAAAGAGGCCCTCGGAACAACGCAAGCACATCGCGTCGTTCCGAAAGGCTCAGGGAAGCCCGCAGGGAGCCCCCTCCCTGCGCGATTCTTCCCTATGCCCCCGGTACACTGCGATCATGTTTGGTTAATTGTTCAGAACCGCCCCTTCTTTCTGCCCTGGTCAACAACATGTAACCATTCTCCAGCCGTCTCCTGAGTAGCTCACACCTGCTCAGCTCAGCTCTTTGCAAAACCATTGCTATAACAAGCGGATTCTGGTAAGGATAATGCAATTAGTTATGCATCTCTGTTAGCTGGCCATAATGCAGCCCCCCATGATGTTTCCAATTCATGCTCAGTTCCTGTGATGTTATTTCACTGCATGTTTGTTATAAGCATCCTCTAGTTATGCATCCTCTGTTCAGTGAGTGTAAAGCTGGCAGCCATTAGTGCGTTAGCTATCTTTCTCCTTTGCTGCTGTGTATGTTGTACTGCTCAGCTCTTATATGATGCATGCATTGCTACTGTTGTGATAATACCCTGCATTGATATTACCTGCCACTGCCAGTATTTGTGTATTGTATACTGTCTACTAGCACTGACATGCTGTATTATCTGTCTCTTGTAGTTTTTACCTGAATCAGCCACATTTTGTACAACAACACCAGATCTCATCTACTACTCTGTTCTACTATACCATCTGTTATCATCTCCCATTGTTGTCCATATCATCCCAATAAATAATAGACTTAAGGCCCTGTTACACATAACGATGTCCCAGCGATCCCACCAACAATCCGACATGATGGGATCGCTGGGACATCGTTAGACAGCCCCTCCAGCGATCAGGACCAGCGAGCAAGCTGGTATCCAACGTAAACATCGGGTTTCTAAGAGCCGCGCGGCTCTTAGAAACCCGCTGTTTACCTTGGATACCAGCGTGACGCTGGTTTCCAAGGTAAACATTGGGTTTCTAAGAGCCGCGCGGTTCTTAGAAACCCAATGTTTAAGTTGGATACCAGTGTGCAGCGTCGCTGATCGCTGGCTCCTGCTGCCACACGCAGCGATGCGCGTTGGCCAGCGGGAGACCAGCGATGAAAAAACGGCCCAGGACGATCCAACATGATCAGCGATACCCGGCGGGGGGGGGGGGCGGTCGCTGCTGGATGTCACACACAGCGATATCACCGGAGAGATCACTGATGTGTCACAAAATCAGCGATCTCGCCAGTGATATCTCTGTGTGTAACAGGGCCTATAGGCACCCATACAGTCTTGTTTCTGGGAGTGGATGAAAGGTTAAGCCGTATGCTGGAATCCACACAGCATCATACATGGAAGAAGGCAGAACAGGTCTGGCAAAAATTGCACAAAATTTCCATGAAACCAAAATGTAACATGTGTTAATGGATAATTAAGGGAAACCAAGAAGTCAGCAAATCAGAACACAATACACAAAGTATATGACCACAAGGAACAAAGATGAAAAATTGCTGGGAGTGTGAGCGCTGCCCTGTTACAGACACCTGACATTCTCCGGGCCGATGATACAATATTAATGAACACATTTAGATCTGCAGCGTTATTCACTGCTCTTTAATGTAATTTCACAGAACTTCCTGAAAGGGAAAATTAATGCTCCTCTGGGATTCCTAATTGGACAGGAACATATTGAATACGGCGCTCTGGTAGCACACGCTGGTAATTGGACCTCTAGAGCCTCCGCTTTGGAGCCAGGAATCTCCGTCTTACTCACCTGTGTAGATACAGATCACTGGGCCATACACTGAAGCAGAGGGCCAGGGATACTCAGCAGACCTGTCACCAGGGAATGAAGCTTCAAAGCATACAATCCCTCAGTGGTTGTCGAAGCTGCAGCCTGCAGGATAGTCATTAAAAGCAGAACTCATGAAGAAGCAGTCTGCTCAGTGCATTAATGAAAGAGGAGCAGAATGTGAAGGCAGATGTGCAGCTATGAGAGCAGCAATGTAAATCCAGGATCAGAGGTGCACATAGTTTAGGCAGTGCTACATTAGAAACAGAATATTAATTATCGTATGTATTTTCAGTCACATAGGGCAGTCATTCATTGTATGCTTTGGAGTCCAGGATATTTGCAACAATGTTTTTTTTTGTTTGTTTTCCCATACAATCATGCATTTTATACATGCAAATTTGTAAGTGAGCTTGTTTTCTTATTTTCAGTTTTCTCAGAACTAGTGATTAGAGACTAGCGCTGTGTGGTCTCTCATACACCACATGCAGAAATTTGAGGGATTTCTGTTCTCCTGTCTCTATGGACATGTCCAGATGCAGAAACAGTACAGCATTACTGAGTAGTGTAGCTGTGAATTCAGCTCTGGAGTGACAAAAAACACTTACTAGAAAGCTGCAGCATAATTGGTCTGTGTCTCCATCTGCCTGTTCTCTCATTGTGCTCTTTCAACTCCCTTCTCTTTAGACTTCAATAGGAAGTGTTGTAGATCGGCTCATTCGACTCTAAACAGAGGCAGACACAGGTACACTCTCTCTTTAAATTTTCTTTATTATACACGTAGCATAAACCAACATAAAGAGAAAATAAACACAGACCTTCGGGCAAAACAAGAAAGCAGGCCAAAACGGTATACAGTCTCTGTATCTGTGGGGATCTGTCCTCTCAGGATAATAACCACTCACTAATTCAGTTTTTCCTTCTCAGGATACAAAGCACTGGAGTTCCTCATTCCAGCCCTACTGAACGTCTCTGGAGGCCAACTATTTCAGCTTCAGACCACACCCCTTGGGTGAAGATAAGGTAGACAACCTCCCACCCACTCTATTGCTGTCCACAAAACCCAGCCCTTAAAATCGCTGCTTAAACCCTCTCAACACATAGTGTGCGGTAGGAAACTTCTGGGTTTAAAATTAGAGATGAACGAATTTGTTCATTTTTTGACCCCGAATCTGATTTTGACACATTTGAGCTATATTCGAACATTATTCGTGCCGAATGTAGGTTTATGATCGGTTCCGAACATATTCGGTAATTTCTACGCCCATTGACTGTAATGACGTTTGGCTGTGTTCGATGAATATTGCAAAAACATTATTCGAGGCCGATCATATTCGGAACCAAATCCAAACAAATTCGCTCATCTCGATTTAAAATCACTGAAGGTAATAGCGTCAGTGAAACATATGTCCCCTACAGCACTTTGCCAGTGACTTTGTCACAGCAGCTATAATCTGATCTTTGATTGGGCTGTCAGACTTTCTTGTTTTGATGGATTTTTGCAGTTTTTCAGTGTGATTGAAGCGTTAAAAAGGCCGTGGGAATAGAAGTGGTGGCTCACTAGTGGAGAAAGAAACATATTAGCCCAACAAGATTTATTACACTTTTTACTTATTTTATTTATGCAATGTTTCTTACAACAATGGGACAATTAATTTAGATTGAACATGACAACCATATTACAGTCGTGTGAAAATGACCTATATAGGAAGTTTCCAAATTCATTCAGTGGGTAACTTGATAGCAACTATCAGTTTTTCCATGGCATAAAGAGTTTGCAGGTTTGTACTCAGTATCTGACCAGGCAGATTAGTAATATTAAGCTTCCTGTTCAGAAGAATACCACTTCTAAACTTTTCACACTGAAAATACCACCCGTTCCAACCGATTGTTCCACTGCACTAGGTTTACAAGCAATTTTGTAGTTTTCATTATGAAGCTTTCTATAAACCGCAGAGATAGTGAAAGATCTCTGAGGTCTTACAGTTTTATGTTATTTATGGAACTTTTCATCACAAATTAAAGATTATTTATTTTCAGAAAACAGGGAAATTAAAAAGTATAAAATACTCCAGAATAGTCACCATTCCCAGCGCCATATCTCTGCATCCATCCCCCTTGGGTTCTTCTTGCTGAATGATGCAAATGATAACATATGGTTATCTACTGCAGACAGAAATAGAGGAGACTTTGTTGACTTCCTGGAAAAGGCTTTAGTTGTACTATGTTGTACTATATGGTGCACAAGTTGAGTTTTTTTTTTATGCACTAATAATAAAAGCAACATAAGTAGCATGCATCTGTGACACATGACTCCCGACCATCCTGGATCAAGCGAGACATTCCCATATTTGTAAAGGTGACCCATGAGGTTGGAAATATATCTAAATTTAACTATATCGACATCTTTAGGTTGCAGGTACAGGAAAATATAATGGTGTCCCCGTCCCAAGCACCAGATGGGATATATTACTAATATTACCCTGGATGGAGGGAAAGTAAGATTTACTACAAGACCAATATTTCTAATGATACCCGTGGCCTGCCGGGGTAAGATACTGAGTCAGCAACTTTGTGCTCCATCACAACTCTTAACAGTATGGGTGTCTTTAGAACACCGATTCTGCTAACATAACAGACAAGGCAGCCCACAACCAGACAGGCCCTTCTGGCATTTGCCAGAATTGCCAGATGGCCAGTCCGACCCTGCGGTAGACTAAGCAGCAGACACAACAATGTCCCCTGATCACAGAGAAGCACAGACCAGAGCAGAATAACAGCTCATTATGGGGAGGGCTTTTTTGTTATATCAATCAGTGCACTAATTTGAGAGGAGTGGTGGGGCACCATACTACAGGGGTAATAGAGGGTTTAATAATAATAACAACCTCAGCATAATGTCCCCTTTCCCTCACTTTCAAAGATGGGAGATATGATGATGTCCTGCCTGAAACTTGCCACTGATACAGAACCGTGTGTTACGTTATGTATAAAAGATATGTGCTTATTAGCGGTGCACTAAAATGGATCAATGGGCAGAGATGTCTGGAAAATGTGGGAAGCAGGATGGGGGGCATTCTACCCTTCGATATTACGATAAAAAGACAACTTGCACTCAGCTTATATACGTCGTGATAATGGTGACGCAGAAGTATCATTTTTTGCATCCTTAAATGAAAGTAGTTTTAGAGGAAAACAAAAAGTCTTTGTCCGTCACGCAGAAAGGAGTAACATCTATTCTGAAGAGATCCTTCCTTGTAATTCACCAGGATATTATAAACTGAAGATCTATACGTGCAGACTGATACCCTGACATTACAGACTGGATATTATTTAACTTAAAATGCGCAATTGTACACTTTTTCTTTTGTAAATGCATTAACAAGATCCAAACGTTGCACATCTCTCATTTTCCAGTAATGCAATGTACATGTTGTATGTGCACTGTGCAGCATCTCCTACAAGGAAAAAGGGGAGAAGCCAGCACTGCCTATGGTCAGAACGCAGTACATAAAGTGCATACGCACATATTGATTTCTAACTGTACTTTAAAAAGAGACGTTTAACAAACAATTGATCAATTCTTTGAGCCACCCCACCATGCCAAGGTATTCTCATATGAGGCAGTCCTACTCTCCTACAAGGGAAGCATTTATCACACTGGTAGGAAGGGGATGGGAACCTAAATCTGCAAAGCCAAGCCTCACACCTGGCTGCAGTTAAAGTGAAGGAAAAAGGAACACAAAGAGCCACCACCATAAACAGATACAATACCACCTGTTGTGAATTCCCTTGCTCAGACTTCTGAGCTGGAGCTCCCTCTGGTGGTTACTGGGAGTAGTGGAGCTGGCCAGTCTGATGGAAGTTTGCCACCTGACGATGATGAATCTGGGATTGCTGGCTGGGAGCATATAAGTGAGCAGGCTTCCCTTGGTGGTTGCTGGTGATTTCCTCCTTGTGCATTTTGAGCTCTTCAGTCTCCTGCCTGATCTGCATGGTTCAGTTAAGTGATTCTTTTGCTAATCCTTTGCATCTAATCTGGTTGTGCCTTTTTTTTGCTTTCTGCTTTGTTGCGAGGGTTTAGCGTACTCCCTGCTGGGGGCAGCATTGGGCCCTGCTCCATATGTTACAGCTTGTGCCAGTTTGTTCAGTCCTCTGTTATATTAGTATCTTCTGCTTTGGTTCCAGTTCCCACCAGTGTGCTGATCTAAGGGGGGGGGGTGAGGTCGTGTGGCCTCAGGTTTTTTGTATATCAGATGTGTTGGATTTTTTAGGGGTTTTATGTGATTGCAGACAGTATCTTTTCTGTCCTGTCCTATTTAGACAGTTTGGGCCCCATCATTTGCTCAGTCTATTTTCTGCCTATGTTGGTGTCTCATCTTGTCTCACCGACAACATATGTTGGGGGCTGTCTATTCCTTTGGGGATCTGCTCCGGGGCAGTTTAGATTTCACCTTTCTGGCTTTAGGCTTAGTTAGTTCTCCGACTGTGCCGAGGCGTCTAGGGCATCGTAGGAACGCCTCATGGCTACTGCTAGTTGTGTGGTTAGGATCAGGGGGCTGCAATCCGCTGAGTTACCAACCTCTCTGGTTTCCTGGTGGCCATTCTCCTCGGTGACCAATTCATAACAACCACCACGATTTTGCAGGAGAAGACCTGACGTACAGAACATATGACCAATTATGGCAGAAACTAAGCTATTCTGTGGGGACCATAAATTGTCAGGCATGTGGTATTATTCATATATGACATTTCAAAACAAATGAATAGTGCTGTTCATCCTGAGCTTCCCGATTCATAAATAAAAAGTGTGAATGGTCAAGCGTCCTTAAATAGATTACTTAGGCTATGTTCAGACTGTCTAAACTCACTGACTGATACCTTCAGCAAAATTCAGGGTATGACTGCATCCCTGTGCAGCACCATTAACTCATCTGCAGCAGTGGGTGCCATTGAAACTAACACGGTCTTGTCCAAAAAATGGATGTGACTAGTGCATGCTGGGAGACTGTAAGTGATCATGTCCCATTCTTCAGTCACCTGACCACTGCTTAGACCAGTGATTGGATGCACATGTAGGTGACTGGATGCCATCTTTTCTGGTGGAGAGTATAGTTTTGTTACGCTTTTAAAAAAAAGGTTAATGTGTTACAGCCACCTTATAATAAATAAATAATCTCTATTTATATAGTGCCAACATATACCACAGCGCTTTAGGCTAAGTGCACACGTACCGGAACTCTCGCGGAAATTACCGCGAGAATTCCGGAATTCCAGTCCGCGGGAAAATCGCATTTTAAATTCCCGCGATTTTCTCGCAGAAAAACAAGCATTTTGCAAGCGTAATTAGCTTGCAAAATGCTAGCGTTCTCCAAGCGATCTGTAGCATCGCTTGGAGAACTGATTGACAGGTTGGTCACACTCGTCAAATATAGTGTTTGACAAGTGTGCCCAACTTTTTACTACTGAGGCCGCCTATGCGGCATCAGTAGTAAAAGATAGAATGTAAAAAAAAAATAAAAAACGGTGTTGTTCTCACCCTCCGACGTCCCGCGCATCCGTTCCCAGTAATCCTTTGCGAAAATGCCCGCGATGACGTCAGTTCTCGCGGGATCGCGACGTCTTGCGGTAATTCACGATGACGTCGCGCGAATGACCGTGAGACTTCGCGATCCCGCGAGAAGGGACGTCATCGCGAGCATTTTCGCAAAGGATTACTGGGAACGAGAGCGTGAAGAGAAGCGGAAAGGCTGCGCGGGACGTCAGAGGGTGAGAATAACAATATTTTTTATTTTAAATTCTATTCTTTACAGGGATATGGTACCCAAAGCCTGGAGGACAGTCTCCTCTCCTCCGGACCATGGGTACCATCCGCAATTGTTCTGCTTACTTTCCGCATGGTGTGCACAGCCACATGCGGGAAATAAGCGGAACAATGGATTCTTATGGGTGCGGGATCGCCGCGATTCTGCAAATTAATGAGCATGCTGTGTTTTTTAACGCGAAGCGATTCCGCCGCGGTAAAAACCGCAGCATTAGCACAGCATTGCGGAATCCCATAGGGATGCATGGGATGCTTGTTTTTCGCGTTTCCGCGGCAAAATCGCGCGGTTAAAACCGCCGCGGAAACGCGAAAAAAACGCCACGTGTGAACTCAGCCTTACAGTTTGCACACTTTATCAATCATCGCTGTCCCCGATGGGGTTCACAATCTAAATTCCTTATCAGTATATCTTTGGAATGTGGTAGGAAACCGGAGAACCCAGAGGAAACCCACGCAAACATGGGGAGAACATGCAAACTCCTTGCAGATGTTGTCCTTGGTGGGATTTGAACCCAAGACCCCCAGCGCTAACCACTGAGCCACCGTGCTGCTCACTGAGCCATCTTATAATATATTCAAGGACTGAAGAATAAATGTGTTGTTTATGCTGTCAGTAAATTTATACATTTTTGCACGATTTAAGTAAAGTATGACGAAGGAAAGGAGCAAAATGTGTCAGTCACTGTGTCATTGGAGCAGAACTTGTGACCCTCTCGTCGTTGCTCTGCGAGTCAACAGCAGCTGGAGATCCAAGGGTAACCTGCTCTTCATACACCGAATTGAAATGAATTCTAATCTGTAATGAAGTCAGGTCTACAAAATGATTACGGCACTGACCTATATTCACAGCACTAGCTTGGCACTTCCTTATTCAGACAGATAAAAAAAAAAAAAAAAAAAAGGACCAGGTGAGGAAAACAAGTCACAACCACATCAAAGGTCTTCATACAGATCCTGCCACGGAATGAGAAGTCTATGGCTAAGTACTAAAATAAACAAATCAATGTTGACAAGAAAAAAATATAAAAAAAACAGAATAGTACAAAATACACTAACAATAGATGTAAAACAAATAGCTAATATTAAGAAAAATATGTAACATATGATAAAAAAATATCTAAAATATCTAATAAACACACCAACACGAACCAGTGCACAATGCATTTATCCATTGATCAGAATGTATTTGCCAAGAAAAGTTTCCGGCATCTACTTTAATGTTCCCATAGGCACCCATTTACCAGATTAAGGCCAAAGTGTATCCTCTGGCCACTCTATATGGCTAATGATATCTACATAAGAAATCACCCAAAAATATAGGTAACCATTATTTTTCAATAGGTCCCTGTGGTGGGTAGATGCCATTGTATCTAGAATCTAGACTGGGACTCCTCGAGAATATACGGCCTAACATATGCTGTGTCCACTGAGCCCCATACATTAATTTTTTTTTAACTATTTATTACATGAAACAGGAACAGTTTTTTTTTTTTATTATTATTATTGGTGTTGAGCTTGTACAAACCATAAGTTCTGCAACTTAATATTATATTTTGTAATTCAATGTCAACATCCTTCATTTCAATCCTCTGTATGTAAAAAAAAAACTATAAATCGTATAGTGAAAACTTCTAGACGTACGTCGGTTTCGATAACGTACAATGAGACACATGAAAAGGCAATTCGAGAAGTAGATGGTCACAGAGAGGAAGATGGTGAACAGTTGTGTGTGATCTCCAGGTATCACTTCCCAAGGACCATAAACAGTTTACATTAAGAAGCTCACAAAAGGGAAAAACAAGTTTTACTTCCAGCAAATGAAGATAGTTACAGCCCTCGGTAAGAACAGTAAAATGTTCTCCCTCACGTAAAATTATTAAACCAAGGTCAGAGGGGGCAGATAATGGACAGCACATGACAACTGCTCCATGGAAGAGGCGGAAAATGAAAAGTTAAGCAGGATCTACTGAATATCTGATTATTATAAAACGTGATTTTTGGGAGTTAGAAACACAATCATTTGGACACCACCTATATAAATGTATAGTTTACAGCAGAATAGTGAGTGCAGCTCTGGAGTATAACACAGGATGTAACTCAGGATCAGTAATGTAATGTATGTACACAGTGACTGCTGCTGCAGAATAGTGAGTGCAGCTCTGGAGTATAATACAGGATGTAACTCAGGATCAGTAATGTAATGTATGCACACAGTGACTGCACCAGCAGAATAGTGAGTGCAGCTCTGGAGTATAATACAGGATGTAACTCAGGATCAGTAATGTAATGTATGTACACAGTGACTGCACCAGCAGAATAGTGAGTGCAGCTCTGGAGTATAATACAGGATATAACTCAGGATCAGTAATGTATGTACACAGTGACTGCACGAGCAGAATAGTGAATGCAGCTCTGGGTATAATACAGGATATAACCCAGGATCAGTAATGTATGTACACAGTGACTGTGCCAGCAGAATAGTGAGTGCAGCTCTGGGGTATAATACAGGATGTAACTCAGGATCAGTAATGTAATGTATGTACACAGTGACTGCTGCAGCAGAATAGTGAGTGCAGCTCTGGAGTATAATACAGGATGTAACTCAGGATCAGTAATGTAATGTATGTACACAGTGACTGCACCAGCAGAATAGTGAGTGCAGCTCTGGAGTATAATACAGGATGTGACTCAGGATCAGTAATGTAATGTATATACACAGTGACTGCACCAGCAGAATAGTGAGTGCAGCTCTGGAGTATAATACAGGATATAACTCAGGATCAGTAATGTATGTACACAGTGACTGCACCAGCAGAATAGTGAATGCATCTCTGGAGTATAACACAGGATGTAACTCAGGATCAGTAATGTAATGTATGTACACAGTGACTGCACCAGCAGAATAGTGAGCACGAGCAGAATAGTGAATGCAGCTCTGGGTATAATACAGGATATAACCTAGGATCAGTAATGTATGTACACAGTGACTGAACCAGCAGAATAGTGAATGCAGCTCTGGAGTATAATACAGGAAGTAACTCAGGATCAGTAATGTAATGTATGTACACAGTGACTGCACCAGCAGAATAGTGAGTGCAGCTCTGGAGTATAATACAGGATATAACTCAGGATCAGTAATGTATGTACACAGTGACTGCACGAGCAGAATAGTGAATGCAGCTCTGGAGTATAATACAGGATATAACCCAGGATCAGTAATGTAATGTATGTATACAGTGACTGCACCAGCAGAATAGTGAGTGCAGCTCTGGAGTATAATACAGGATATAACTCAGGATCAGTAATGTATGTACACAGTGACTGCACGAGCAGAATAGTGAATGCAGCTCTGGAGTATAATACAGGATATAACCCAGGATCAGTAATGTAATGTATGTACACAGTGACTGCACCAGCAGAATAGTGAGTGCAGCTCTGGAGTATAATACAGGATATAACTCAGGATCAGTAATGTATGTACACAGTGACTGCACCAGCAGAATAGTGAATGCAGCTCTGGAGTATAATACAGGATATAACCCAGGATCAGTAATGTATGTACACAGTGACTGCACCAGCAGAATAGTGAATGCATCTCTGGAGTATAATACAGGATGTAACTCAGGATCAGTAATGTAATGTATGTACACAGTGACTGCACCAGCAGAATAGTGAGCACGAGCAGAATAGTGATTGCAGCTCTGGGTATAATACAGGATATAACCTAGGATCAGTAATGTATGTACACAGTGACTGAACCAGCAGAATAGTGAATGCAGCTCTGGAGTATAATACAGGAAGTAACTCAGGATCAGTAATGTAATGTATGTACACAGTGACTGCACCAGCAGAATAGTGAGTGCAGCTCTGGAGTATAATACAGGATATAACTCAGGATCAGTAATGTATGTACACAGTGACTGCACGAGCAGAATAGTGAATGCAGCTCTGGAGTATAATACAGGATATAACCCAGGATCAGTAATGTAATGTATGTACACAGTGACTGCACCAGCAGAATAGTGAGTGCAGCTCTGCGGTATAATGCAGGATGTTGTATAGAAATAATTAGCTTAACTCTAATTGTCTCTAAGTTGCGTGTTGCTGCATTGGAGAAATTACATGGTAACCTCATATAATGACTGAGGTGAAGGAATAAACAATATTTTTATTGTAAGGTATTGTGTAAAATATTGGTTCTAGCTTAATAAGGAATAATAAGTACCTACTAATTAAAAGGGAGAGACAAAAGAAAAAAAGCTTAGTAAAAAGAATATGCAAGGCAGCTAAAGACACACAAGTGCATTTCTCACTGTATATCCGGCACCATAAAAGTCAATAAACCGGTTCGGCTGTGTATTGGCTAAGAGGACAAAGAAGGAGCAACTTGCTGCTTAGATTAAATCCTTCAATTTTGGGGCTGAGGCTGTAATCCTATAACACAGCCATCTTAGCCATTTAAGGAAAGATTTTATAAGATTTATCTGTTCTTAAGGAGATTTCATCTAAACTAAATACAAGAAATATCTCTGAAGAATAATCAGAGAAAAGAGGGGGAATAGAAAATATGGTGTGTGCTAGATCTTCAGTGGTTTCAAGGGAGCTAAAAGCTTTTGCCCCTTCCCCACCATTATCTTCTTATTCTTCGGAGCACAGAAGGTTGGAGAGTCCAGTGTGGTTGACGGTTCCCCCTCTCCTATTTGCCAATTTTTATTATCAGGAAAAGCAATGTGCAAGTCCCCATTTGTTTGGGAGACGGAGCAAAGCAAAGTTGGCCCCCAGGAAATATAAATGAAATCAGGACGGGTTTTCAATGAGTCCAAGAGCAGAAGGTGGTATATTTCCAATGAAACAAGTCACAAGCGTATATTCTTCTGAAGCATGGGACAGATCGCTGGCAGCAGGGGCAGAATGTGTGTAAACACCGATTGCAATGGTATCAGCTTACAGAGGCACGGTGTGACTGAGTTGCCTAATACCTCTATTAAATTCACATCTACTAATAGCCACTGATGACACACATGTATAATCAGAAGTCACATCCTGCAAATTGCTAAATCACCAAATGGTAAAAATACAGAGGCAAAGTGTAAGTAAGGTAAGAGGAAGGACAACTTTTATAGTCTGGAGCGTCAGGTATCAAAATTCCGAACAGGTCAACATAACACGGCATAATCATCACTAATTGATGATGGGATTGCACCGATATAAAGAGTAACTGCAGTTTTACAAAACTTTTAGCATGTTACAGAATTGTTAGGCCGGGGTCACACTGGCGAGGAATAGGGCCGAGTGAGAGGCGCTAAAAGCACGCATTAGACACGGACCAATGATTCTCTATGGGGTCCCTCGCACCAGCCGTATATTTCTCATCCGTATTCTAGGCTCCGTGCCAATCGCAGCATGCTGCGATTGTCAGCGTACTACGGCCGTAATACGCCAATGCAAGTCTATGGGTGCGCAAAAAATACGGATTACACACGGACCACACATGTGACCTGCGAGAAATACGCACCCGGTGTCTTTTAGCAAAGCCGGCAATTCAGTGCGCTATACAGTAAACTCACACTGACAGGTTTAATAAAGAAACGAAAGAATAGATATATACACATAGAATACATATATATATATCAATATATACATGCATTCTATGTGTCTATATCTATTCTTTCATTTCTTTATTAAAACTGTCATAGGGCTCCATTATATGTCCATTTTGCAAGCCTGCGAGAAAATCTCACCATACGGATGCCATACGGATTACATACGGATGCTGACATGAGCAAAATACGCGACCACACCTTGATTACGGATGACATACGGACCACTATTTAGGGGTCTGTCATCCGTATTACGCATAATAATAATAATAAATTTTATTTCTATAGCGCCGACATATTCCGCAGCACTTTACATTTCAGAGGGGATTTGTACAGACAATAGACATTACAGCATAACAATAATCACATACAGTAGATTATAACAAAATACCAAGAGGAATGAGGGCCCTGCTCGCAAGCTTACAGTCTATGAGGGTAAAAGGGAGACATGAAAGGTGGGTGGTAACAGTTGCCCTGATTGTTTGGATCAGCCATAATGTTAAGTGTGTAACAGTACAGACACAGAGGGCTGATGGATGCATAAAGCATGTGGGAACATGATGCGGGGAACCTGGTTATGGTAAAACTTTTGGCTGTGCCACGCAGGGATAGATTAGGTTAATGTATTGAGGCGATAGGCCAGTCTGAATAAATGAGTTTTCAGGGCACGCTTAAAATTGTGGGGATTGGGGACTAATCGTATTGACCTGGGAAGTGCATTCCAAAGAATTGTCACAGCACGTGTAAAGTCTTGGAGACGGGAGTGGGAGGTTCTAACTATTGAGGATGCTAACCTCAGGTCATCAGCAGAACGGAGGGTGCGGGTAGGGTGGTATACTGAAACAAGGGAGGAGATGTAAGGTGATGCTGAGCTATGGAGGGCTTTGTGGGTGAGGGCAATAAGTTTGTACTGGATTCTGGAGTGGATGGGTAGCCAGTGTAATGACTGGCACAAGGTAGAGGCATCGGTGTAACGATTGGTGAGGAATATGATCCTGGCTGCAGCATTCAAGACAGATTGGAGAGGGGAGAGTTTGGTAAGAGGGAGACCGATTAGAAGAGAGTTACAATAGTTGAGACGAGAGTGAATAAGAGAAACAGTAAGAGTTTTTGCAGAGTCAAAAGTAAGAAAAGGTCGGATTCTAGAAATGTTTTTGAGGTGCAGATGACAGGAGCGAGCCAGTGATCGAATGTGGGGGGCAAAGGAAAGCTCGGAATCAAGTATGACCCCAAGACAGCGGGCCTGTTGCTGGGGAGTAATAGTGGAACCACACACAGAAATGGCAATGTCGGGTATAGGTACATTAGAAGAGGGAGGAAACACCAGGAGTTCAGTCTTTGACAGGTTCAGTTTCAGATATAGTGAGGACATGATATTAGACACAGCATTTAGACAATCGCCGGTGTTTTCTAGAAAGGCTGGCGTGATGTCAGGAGAAGAAGCGTATAATTGGGTGTCATCAGCATAGAGATGGTACTGGAAACCAAATCTACTGATTCTTTGACCAATAGGGGCAGTGTACAAGGAGAAGAGGAGGGGGCCTAGAACCGATCCTTGAGGAACCCCAACAGTAAGGGGAAGGTGAGAGGAGGAGGAACCGGCAAAAGATACAGTAAAGGAGCGGTCGGAGAGATAGGAGGAGAACCATGAGAGAATGGTGTCCTTGAGGCCAATGGAATGGAGCATAGTGAGGAGGAGCTGGTGATCCACAGTGTCGAAAGCTGCAGAGAGATCCAAGAGAATTAGCATGGAGTAATGACCATTTGATTTAACTGTTAGTAGATCATTAGAGACTTTAGTGAGGGCAGTTTCAGTAGAGTGTAAAGAGCGGAAACCAGATTGGAGAGGGTCGAGAAGAGAGTTATCAGAGAGATAGCGGATCAGACGGGAGTGGACCAGGCGTTCCAGGAGTTTAGAGATGAAGGGAAGATTAGAGACAGGTCTATAGTTAGCGGCACAGTTTTGGTCGAGGGATGGTTTTTTAAGTAGTGGATGTATGACCGTATTTTGCGCAGGTTAGTGTGACTCCAGCCTTAGAAACTTGAATTACTGTGTGTTCTCCTGCCAAGACCCCAACCAACTGCTAAAACAAAGGGCCAGAAGCGCCGAGGTCTCCGCTAAGACCGAAGATGGCCACACACAAAGCCAATGTACTCTCCAGTCTGAGAAAAGCAGCGTATGACTGAGTGCGACCATCATCATTTCCAACATGTCTCTATAACATTTCAGTGCAGTGACTCTCTAGGGCTACTTTTCTATGGAGAAAATAAAGCCCTAACTGGAACTTGCCCTGGGTTGAAAATGACAAAAAACACCCACACTCAAAAAGTACTGCAGTATTTGTAGAGCATTTCAGAATACCCAATTGACTTCTAGGTTCGGTCTAGACATAGGGGTTTGTTTGTTTGTTTTTTGAGGCAAATGAAATAAAAGCTCCGCAATACACTGTGTCAAGACACAATTAAACTATGTTCACAAAAAGCTTCTAAGAGGAGAAATAAATCCAGTGTGGTTTTCAAGAGAAATCTAAGTTTTCAGATCTAACGGGGGTTAAAGCTCTTTTCCTAGGCAATTTTTTTCCTTCAGCCTTTTGACTTGAGATTATGAAGTTTGGAGAAGATCAAAAGAGAAATCTGCATCAAATAAGTGACAAATCACTTTTTTTTTGCTGTGAGGTTGTAAAAGCTCATTGGGAAAAAAAAAACTTGCTGTGTGAACAGAAATATGGATTTCCCATGAAATAATTGGAAGGGTATCTCAAGAGAATTTGAAGCGGATCAGATGCAAAGTCAAAATCCAGGTTATAAACTCAATGTAATGATGTTCTAAAAGAGAAATTCTGTAGTGTGAGAGCTCTGTAGACAAACATGCTTTGCTGTTACATGAAACACAGGACACCACTCCAATCAGATGTTTAAGCAACCAGTCAATGTTACGGTCAATAGACATCAACAGCAATCAGCAAATATCCCATGAAGATGGCCCCAGTCACATCTCTAAGCTACTGATGGGTCATACGTACTGTATTATCATGGGCTGACACTGCTGTTCTGTATATATATCTGGCAGGGTCATACGCTAAGGGTGAGTTTCCACATGGCGGATTGCATCAGGATTTGCTGCGGACTGAATGCTACGTATAGCCGCAGCGTTTAATCTGCAGCATCCAGATGTTACAGCATAGTGGAGGGGATTTTATGAAATCCCGTCTCCACTGTGTGAACTAGTACGCGGGTGACACACACGCTAAACCGGACATGCGGCGAGTCTTTTTAGACCGCAGCATGTCTGTATACCTTGCGGAGACGCTCAGTCTCTGCAAGGTAAATAGCCTACTTTATGTATAGGACGCGGCGATTCCGGATGTGTTCAATGAGCACATCTGGAATAACCGTGTGTACAGAAGGGGGCGGCGCTTTGGGCGGAGAGGGTTTTCCGCTCCGTCCAAAGTGCACGCAATGCACTACATGGAAACATGCCCTTACTCTAATTTCAGTTGTCAATGCTAAGCAATGGAGCTCGCATAACGATCTGCTCATTATGGTCTCTGATTAGTTTTTCAGTGGGTAATCGCAATGGGAAACTCCATTTCCATGAGCAGGATGCACACACATACAGATGTGGCACAAGGTTAGAGGAAGCCGGGTTTCATAAAGCTGGGAAATTTCCATCACCCGGCCTTTCCTAACGATGATCGTGAACAACCCTAACAGGCTAATTAAGGTCTGAAGCCTCGGTCAAAGTTATCTGAGCACACAAATCTACAAGGGTATCCAAACTTTTGCATCAGCCCATTTTCCTTTTTGTAATTTTTAAAATGAAAAAAAAAAGACACTATTTTTTTTTTTTGGCCAAAGCACAAAATAAATGTGTCCTCTTTAATGTTAGGTCTTATAGAGATCATTTAATCTTCAACTTAATTAACTGTTCACAATAACAGTAATTTTGACCAGGGGCACCCAAACTTTTACATGCCACTGTATATACATAGGGAAGTGTTCATGACTCAGAGAATACTGCCATTCTCTGTCTGATAAATCAGATAAACATCAGGACACCCCCCCCCCATTCCAAAAAGAGCACAGCGCAAGAAAGTTTCCCAGTGTTTCCATGGGATTACACTGGTGATAGTGGTGCCTTGTTGCCATGGAAACAAAAACACCTAAATTAGCATCCTCAGTAGGAGAGTTATTTCCCCGTGATGTCCTCAAGGGAAGCCACAGGAAGGCTCAGGCAGCACAGCTGGACAATCCTTGTAACAAGGCACAAGAGGACTATAAATAGGCCTTATGCCCAGCAGTGCCCTGCACTGTAGAGGTGCCCACACTGCTGGGCATAAAATATACATATAAAGCAGGAATCAGTGAAGCAAAATCAAACATTGTAATTAGCTGTTGCAAAACTTACCTGGTCCCACTGTTCCCAACTAGGTCCATTTCACTGCTCTCCTTCGTACTCCCCCAACTTTTCAGTCTGAGGCCATGGCGCCTTGGCGAGGAGCTCGGCGTTGAAGTGTTAGACAGGGCACTGTCCTCATCGCTGGACGGAGTGATCTCAATAGATGGAAGTTGCAGATATTCCAAATTTCCAGAGCAATCCAAAGTCTCGACATTCTCTCGATTTCGTGTGGTCTTGGATCGCCTCATTCTAAATCGCCGCCGGCGTTGGCTTGGGGTGTTTGCGATGCCGGTGGCTGAAGTGTTGTCGCTTAATCGAGAGACCTGCAGTTCTGGAATCCGAAGGGTCTCATTTAATTCGGCAGCCAGCATGTTAAGCCCCTAAGCCAAGGAGACCCAGCAGCAGAGAACCAATCACACAAGTTTCCGGGTAACACTACTATAAGAGTGACAGGAAGCGTCTTATCACAGCTGCGAGCTTCCTCTGATCGTGAGCTTGGTCTTCTGAACCGGCTGTAAGCGTGTTTTCATGTAGCTCGGCTATAATCAACCCCTCAGGAGATCCTGCAGGCGAGCGGAGAGAAGTAAAAAGAAAAAAAGGTCTGAGTCCATGCACATAACTGAACGGACAAGAATAAGAACAGGAGATACGGATATTAAAGGCATAGAATAGGTGACAAACATAGGGAAAAGGAAGAGGGGATAGTTAGTGTCTGTGGAACGGATACCAAATGCAGTATCAGCAGCTGCCGCTGTAACCGAAGCTCCTCTGTAGCCAGACGCTGTCACAGGAAAAGTCTGCACAGAATTGATGGAACTTAGGTAAGCAGTAACTTTACACACCTGCCTATTGTCCTGGAGCGCGGAGGGCAGACAATGACCACGCAGCTGTGCTCACCATGCCCAAATCCACAGGAGATACAAGAAGGGCATGGAAACGAGCAGGGGATAAAAGATGAATCCTGCATCTATCTTCCCTGGTCTGAACCTGACTGGTGGCAGCACCTCAGCGTCAAATATCATCACTTCACAGGGAATCTGAGACAGGGACAGAGAAGTGTAACTGTAACGCCCCCTAGTGAAGGGCCAGGGGGCTGCACAAATCACAATCTGCACTGAGACACCTGGGCTGAGGCTGGCACTACAGGTGTCTATGCGCCACAAAATGTGTATAATATTAATCTATAGGGCCGCAAGACCCCGCACCCTTCTCTACCCAATTAGCTATCTACAGATCATCACTACATGGAGAGGCGTCATTGCTTATTATAGAGAACAAATGAATTGCTAAGAGACCAGATGTGTATATTCTCCAGCAGAAAAGTATGAAATAAGCAAATACAGAGCCATTTCTGGATATCTAGAGTACAATGCACACCTTACAGAAGGTTCTTTTTTTCCCCTTAATAATAGTAATAGGAACATATTCCTACATCTGTAAGCATTTGTACGCACGGCGTCTTTTTCAGACTCATTTCACCTGGAGGCTGCCCAAATGAGTGCTCAATAAGGCTACTTTTACACTTACCGCTTTTTTTTGCGGCCCGTTTTTGTGGGCCGTATGGCCGCATTTTTTACTTTCTGCCGCAATAACGGACAGCAAAAAAGCTTGCGGATCGCCGTTTTTCAATTTTCCAATACTATGTAAATACTTACTATTGGGAAAAAAAAAAAACGGCATTCTGCAAAACCGGAAGTCACAGTGCACCGCAAAAACAAACTTCTGTATGTTTTTGCGGCCCCATTGATTTACAATGGAGGCCGGTCCGTACGCCGTGAAAAAGATTGAGCAAGCTCGATCTTTTATCACGGCCGCAAACACAGCCCTCAGGGCCGTACGAAACACGGCGCACCGTGGAATTTTCGTGGGCCGATTTTGCAGCACCATAAAAATCTATTGGGGCCGCAAAATTGGCCCCATAAAAACACGGTAAGTGTAAACGCAGCCTAAAAGTTAAAAAAACATGGATGCACAAACAATCATGTAATAACATATGAACAGCAAAGGCTAAACGACTTGTGCGTATGTCCTGTATTTTTTTTTTTTTTTAAAACAGCTGCAGACTTTGAAAGCCATGAAGAGGCTAAAAGAAGTGACCTGACCATTCCTCAGACACCACTGGCATCTTCTGCTTCAAATACTATACGGGTACGCCGGCGTCTATAAGATGCGGTGTGCACATAAAACAGATACACTAATATTGGTATTACTTTTTACAAGATTTTTTTTTTAGATGCCTATAGGAAGAAAAAAAAATGCACCAAAGATAGAAAATAAGAACAGATCTCTACAACGTCTTGAAATGTGCAGTGGACACAAGATTTCATGAAGTCATAGCCACTTTGCTTCAACCGTTAAAAACAGTGGATTTTCTGTCTCCCCCCCCCCCCACTCCCCACAAAAAATGAAACAAAAATGAAAAGTTTACGGAGCGTGGGAGCATGGCCTGGGGTTATCTGATGAGGGGACCTTTCTGTAACAGAAAATTCACAACAGCAAATACCAGAACAGATTTTGCTGTGGATATGTGGCTGGACCTTCTGCACATTTCACACTTTGCACCCTCTGTGATATTTGCTCCATAAATTGGAGCTTGCAGATATGTATAGCAGGGCAGACTATGCTATGGTATTCAGGCAATCTCATCCACAATGCGGATGTGGTTTAGCTCTGGTACGACTGCTGCTAACGCGCTTCATGTAAAAGCGAACTAAATAGTGGTCATTCCAGAAAATAAATGCTAATTAGCTAATGAATGAGGATTAAATTGTTATGCTGACAGGGATGATGAGAGTGATCACAGTCTGTGGACAGCATTGGGGAATACGGTGTTGTCATATCAACAACGGAAAACAAAGGAGAAGTATCAATCGAATGGGAAAAAAAGA
Source organism: Dendrobates tinctorius (assembly GCF_039654945.1). Taxonomy (NCBI): domain Eukaryota; kingdom Metazoa; phylum Chordata; class Amphibia; order Anura; family Dendrobatidae; genus Dendrobates; species Dendrobates tinctorius. Next base: position 7,677,302 of record NW_027361754.1, read on the forward strand.
AACCAACACATAAACCCCATCTACCTAGGGCACATCAAAGCCTCCTCATTGTGCTGCGGCGGCTCTGAAGCAGCGCCAGCCTTGTGCCACTCCTCTCTACTTCTAGCTCGAGTTTGTTTTCATCTCCATCCATCAGAATGTGATTTTTTTTCTGTTTTGCAGCTGAACACACGGCCGCCTTTCATCTGCAACATGATCCATGAATCTCTCAGCTCAGGCACAAAAGATAAATCTTTCTAAAAATTAATAAACTTTTCTTAGGCTACTTTCAGACTTCAGTTTTTCCACATCAGGCGCGATGCGGTGAAAAATGTAAAAGCCGGATCCGGAGCCAGTTGCCACTGGATCCGGCTTTTTTTGCCGTAGGCTAGCATTATCGCCGCATTGCGCCTGATGGCCATGCGGCGTGTCCGGCTTTTGCTGGATACGGCAAAAAATGCCTGTCCGGCGTCTGCAAAAAACATTCCCTGCAACGTTTTTTTTTACAGCACCGGACCGCTTTTTTCCACTTCGAATGCCAGAAGACTCCCTCTCCCTCTCCTGCACCGTCTCCGGCCTCAACAGATGATCCGGCGGGCTGCGGCTTCTACCGGGTCAGGTTTGACAACTTTTCGCCGCAGCCCGCCGGATTTAAAAAACTGAAGTCTGAAAGTAGCCTTACTGCTGCAAGAACCTAATTTTTACCCCATGGCCGAATATAGAAATTAAAAAAAAAAAAATCACTTGATTTCTGGTGATATAATTTCAGTCGTTCACTCACCTGTCTGTACCTGGCACTTCTTCGTCGACAGATAAAAGTAACGGCTTCATGTGCTGTAACTTTCTGATCCCAGGTCACTTAGAGCTGAGGAATCAGAAAAAAAAAACAATCATTAGTGCTGGAATTTATAAATCAAAAACAAAGAAACCAGTCTCCATAGAAACCCCTCATTCTGAGTAACCGGGCCGGCAAGATCATCCAGAGCACAGCTTCTGGGGTCTATTCTGGGACTGGCCGTGGAGAGCGAACAGCCCAGAGTTCTTCCCTGCCACATTCCTGCATTATTAGAATGGATACACAAGCATCTGTCATTTCACACATCATACAAGGTGTAAAACAAAGAAAAGCTCTAGCTCTAATTACATAAAGTATAAATCACATATTAATTAGGAAAAAGTCAAACTGACTGCAGAGGTAAAAAGGTGACAGTGCCCATAGCGACTACTAATCATATGTAACGCAGGTATTACTCCTGCTTTAAGCAGCTTCTAGGAACTTTGCAGGTTAAAATCCAGAAATATTATTAATTATAATAGACTTCTACTATGAATCTTTGATTTGCAGAAGTGTGAAACTGCCCTAGATTTGTAAAAAAAAAAAAAAGAATTTTTTTTTTTTAAAATCTTACGCTGCTCTCACCACTTATTAAAAAGAAAAGAGGGAGGTGCTTAGTGGGAGGATTCGGGCAGCCCTCCTCCACAGATTTTGAATAATTTCTATCAGTTTCACTAATAAAATTATAGAACAAATCTACGATTGCTCATTGTGGTGCTCGGACAGGCAAAAGTGTGGGAAATACGGTAATAGGCCGATGCCTCCTAATACATCTGACACTTTTAACTTCACGGTTCTCATGACCTTGGTGTACATAATGCTGTCCGTGGAGCGGGATTTTTTTTTTTAAGCAATTTTCAAGCGATTCTTTTTTTTCTTCTTTCCTCCAGATGTTGCTGTACAGGTTCTGTGCAGTACAGAACACATTGCATGCAGAGCAATTATTTCTTGGGAGACAAGGGGGTGGGCTGTGGTTTTTCTCCATTTTAAACTTTTTTTTTTTTTTTTTATTTATTTCACTTAGGAGCATGATCTAGATATCGTTTTTATTTGATAGTTTTGTTGTTTTTTTTTGCACAGGATTTCAAAGACACGAGAAAAACACGTTTTTAAGTTTCAAAAACTGTAAAACCACAGTTATAAACAGTTGATGTACACAGATACAAAGAACCCCATAGTAAACCTCAGAATGGGCACCAGTGCACGACACCAGATGCAATATTTATCAGCAGTTTCAGGTCTCATTCAGACGACTGTAATGTGGCCACTTTTTAGTTTCTGACACCCTCAAATCCCAGGGCGCCCAGGGACTAATGACATGAGTGAATAGCCCTTTAAACATATATGTAAGTTGAAGACGTGACAGCTGATCAGGCTGGAAACCTAAAGTTTGGCCGTAATACTGTCATCTATATGTGACCTAAAGCTGGAGTTATACCCTGGAGTTGTGAGCTGCGAGGCTGAATATTGCGTGGAAAACCTTCATGTAGTTTACCGAAGTTTTTCACACTTTCACAGCAAGTGCAGGTAAAGTATATACCAGGAGTCTTCAATAATGTGTATGAATGAATATGAAAACAACATTTTCTGGGAAAATTGAATTTACTACTTTTCAATTTAATCGCCCTTGAATTTAACACAATTATTACACTAGTGATCAGATGCAGCATCTAAAAGTCTCCTTCTATTCTGAGGGCAAGATCCCTGTTACTGCCTCCTAAAATTACTTCAGATTCCAAAATAGAAAGTAATCACTGGGAGACCTGTCGGGACTGTAGGGTGGATGGTTAAGCTCCATGAAGCTGGATTCCCTGATAGCAGCTTGTGTGATCCGCAAGATTTGTGAGTTGACTTGACGCATTGTCGTGAAGCAGCAACACACCTGCCGACAACTTTCCATGGCATTTCTCATTGATTGCCTCATGTAATACCTTTATTACTGAAGCATGTGTCTCCAGTAATTGTTGTCTTGTGTAGATATATTCTAGTAAAATGTCTTCTGTATCCCAAAACTCAGTGGCCTTGATCTTTCCAGCTGACTTTGGAGTTGATGACCTTTGTGATTCCATTGTTTGGACTCTTCTTTGGCATCAGCATCAAGGTGGTGGACCCATGTTTCATCACCCGTAATTTGAAAATAGAAAGTATTCTGTATTTTCCCCAAACATGGCTAAATTCTCTTGGCTAAATTGCTGGCAATGTGTTTTTTTGCTCAGGCATCAACAATCGTGGCACTCATTGGGAATAGACCTTTAACATCTTCAAAACATAATGGATGACACTGGAAACTGTGCTGATTGCAATGCCTAATTGATGAGCTATAACACTGTTTTTGACCTAACCATCTCCCAAAATCATGGCCTCCACTTTACGGCACAATTCCTCTGAAGATGCTTTGACGCGTGTTCATATTCACTTAATTCCCTACTCCATTTAGACGGCTTGGAACAAAACTACTTAGTAGTAGGAAGGTGCATTATCACCATACATATACTGTACCGCAAACATCCTTTCATGGATTTCTTTAGGTTTCTTTTCCTTACTTTGTAAGGAATTTAATAGCAGAACAAGACTCCAAATCCCTCACTTTCTTTGTAGATCCGCGCTGTACTACACTTGCCATCCTGTCACATCCAGTGCTCTGATGAGACTGATTTTCTCCTGTATTGTTGCGTGTCCAGACGGGTCTCAGCATATACAGTAAGGGTATGTTCCCACGTAGTTTTTAGTCTCCGCGGATTTTGTAGAGAAAACCGCAGGAAATCCACAGGACAAAGTGCTGCGGTTTTTCTGCGGATTATCTGCGTTTTTTCTGCGGTTTTGCCCTGCGGTTTTACACCTCATAAGGGTATGTTCCCACGTAGTTTTTAGTCTCTGCGGATTTTGTAGAGAAAACCGCAGGACAAAGTGCTGTGGTTTTTCTGCGGATTATCTGCGTTTTTTCTGCGGTTTTGCCCTGCGGTTTTACACCTCATAATGGATGAGGTGTAAAACCGCAGCGTTTCTGCACCAAACAATTGACATGCTGCGGATTGTAAACCGCAGCAAAACCGCGCGGAAAAAAACGCAGCATGTGCACAGCTTTTTTTTATTTCCATAGGAAATAAAGGTACTGTACAACGCAGCAAAATCTGCTGCATTTCTGCAGAGCCAAAAACGCTGCGGAAACGCAGCAGAGTCCGCAGCGTGTGCACATACCCTAATGGATGAGGTGTAAAACCGCAGCGTTTCTGCACCAAACAATTGACATGCTGCGGATTGTAAACCGCAGCAAAACCGCGCGGAAAAAAACGCAGCATGTGCACAGCTTTTTTTTATTTCCATAGGAAATAAAGGTACTGTACAACGCAGCAAAATCTGCTGCGTTTCTGCAGAGCCAAAAACGCTGCGGAAACGCAGCAGAATCCGCAGCGTGTGCACATACCCTAAAGCTCAGTTCTCTAACACTGACACAATGTGTTAGCGTGGATAACTTGTTGAACAACCCTTGTAAAAATTATGTGAATTATCTGTACCTGTTCAAGGTGAAACACACGATTTTATGTCCAAGCCTAATAGAAATTGTTTATTGGCCATTCAAGCCAAAAGCTTTGTAAAAAAAAAAATGGAAACACGGACCATAAAAATAGCTTAAATGCAGACATCATATGATGTGAAAAGTTGAGCAGGACACAAATGTACAAGATCACAGCTCAGGGGTGGTCTATTTATCAGTCAGTCTTTTAGAGATAAAATAGTGACACTTCTGTGATCTAATTATCCAGATTGTCACTGATGAAGGATTTATCTCCACTAACTGTAAAGCCCCTGTTACACACTGCGATATCGCTAGCAATATCGCTGTAAAGTCACCGATTTTGTGACGTAGCAGCGATATTGTTAGCGATATCGCTACATGTGATACTTACCTCCAACCGGCTCCCCCGCTGGTCGCGTGAGAAGGTCCTGGATCATTTCTTGTCGTCAGCTTCCTGCTGTGACGACGAGCGACGCGTGGACGCGGGCGGGAGGACGTCAGGATTGCCGCGTCTGACAGGTAAGTAGCGACCCCCGACCCCAGCGATGTCGCTGGTGAAATCTGCCTGTGTGGAAGCTCACTAGCGACCACTTAGCGATGCACCAGCGATCCATATCGTTGTCGGGATCGCTGGTGCATCGCTATGTGTAACGGTACCCTTACATAATAGAGGCTTGTACAATTGTGTGTCCAGCGCCGGTGACCTCTCCACTTAAGCTCAGATCCATCCAAGTGAATGTGACAAATGAAGTCTGTCCTGAGTATGTTTGATCATGATATCCAGGTCAGTTCTCTTGTATAGACAAACTGAGGTGCAGGAAGGACACTACTATTGGGACTTCAAAGGAAATTCAATTTCTTGACACTGGTGCAATCAATATTTGGTCACCACCAACGAGAGCTGCTGCCGTTGACCAGCTGGTGGTGAACTAAAACCCCCATACAGATTAGACTAAACCTGGATAGGATCAGCAAACATCCAAATGTGTATGGGAGCCCCAGACATATGCATTTGATCTTTGGAGGAAATATCGATCCAATATGTCCGATTTCTGACTTGTTTTGCAAAAACTCTCTGACAGGAAACAAGCACTCCTGTAAATGGGAAAGCAGGCCAAAATCATTCAGGTAACAGTCATTGAATGTGTATGGTAGCCAATAAGGTCTCATTCCGATTGTGCCTGTTCACATGATTGATTATTTTGTGGACATCATGTCTGTAAAACAGTTACTGAGATATGTCCAAATTTGATCTGCATCATGAACAGCAAAAAGAGCATCAGCGTACCCTCTGTGTATCGTCAGTAATGACCACTGCAATGAATAGGAGAAATTGGGCAAGTGCTGTCATCAGCTGCACTGCCGGTCCTCGGCTGCTGCGACTAAGACCCCCAATGCATCAGCCAGGGACAGGACTGCCATCTGCTCCGGCCCGGTGTTTGCTTTACATGCAGCTCCTCTATCAGTGGCCTAATTATAGTTGTTACTGACATATCTGCGTGTCACGGACTGACCACTCTTATTCTACCATCAGGGCACACATTATTGGACACTGGTGCAATTCTTCTGAGGGAACTGATTACAGTTGTTACTGTCAGGGCAGTATCTGCTCACAATTATTTTGAGGGTCACTATGTGTGGTGCCCCTGAGGGTTCAGTTGCCACAGAGGTACTGCACGCACCTCCTCCTGAGGTGTAGTATCCCACTCCTCAGGTAAGATGGTAACACCTGACCAGACTCCAGCACCTGCACCCAGCACAGACTCCTTAGAACAGCAGAGCACCCTTTATGGCAGCTGCTTTGGTTCATGAAGGGTGCTGGGAGGTGGGTGGAGCTTAGATTGCACTTAGAGGGGAAAGCTGACAGGAAGTTAGGTCAGTTCCCCACTGGGGGAATGAAGGAGAGGAAGGATGTAGATGCAGCAGTCTCCCGTGAGCTGGAGCTGTTGGCAAGGAAAGAGAGAAAGAGAAAGGTCAGTTCTTCAGAAGAAAGATAGATAAGGACGGAACATGAGGAGGAGAGAGCTGAGAACTAGGGCTAGAGCAGAGCCCTTCGCTAAGTTTAATGCGCCAAAGGCCGGGTGCCGGTAGCCGAGGCTGTGTGTGATACTAATGATTCTACAGCAGAAACCGGAGGAATAGAAGTTGTGACCACTTTATTCCCACCTCATGCTCGACAACACAGCAGCAACACATGTGAGCCAGGACATGATTGCAAGGAGTCCCCGAAGTAGGCTACAGCTGCCTGTCATTCGAGTGGAGTTCTAAGGAACAGCAAGAAAGAGGAACTTGAGTGCAATTCATAACTACAAGTACTTCAGATTAGCACTAGTAAGGAGAAAAAGGAAAAGGAAGGGAGTGCTGGAAGGGTTTATTCTATCTGCCTGGGAGTTGACTGTACCCCTGATTTGGAGGACACAGCACAGAAGCAGGCACCTGTCAATGCCAGAAACGTGAGTAAAGCATTGGAACTACATTCAGCTGTGTCATTGCCTTCTATCTGCATCAACCCCTTCAGCAATGCTACATCTCTGTGCCTAAACACTACACCATCTACCTCGGCATCTATTCTTATCTGCCCTGCGACTACAGCTCTGCTGCACGATGCCATCTGTTCCAGAGGATCTGCACTGCAGCGCTGGTCCCGTTCTCACCGGATACCACAGGTGGCGTCACAAACTTATCCATACATAAACTTTATTCATTTCCACCTATTTTACAGGGCCACGGACCGGGTCACTGCCACCGCGACACATCCCCTTTAAGACACCGGCCCGGTACCGAGTAAAAGGAACCCCATCTGCCCTGGGGGTGATCCACTATGTGTGGCACAATTGTTTTTCTGCAGGGACTTCTACATATATGGCAATAATTTGGTGGTTATTATGAATTCAGCAATCATCTCTGCAGGCTGCATAGAAGGTATAATATTGTGAAAAGCAGCAGGATGAAAATATCATGACACCAAGATAGGAATGGGGATGGAAAAGTGATATCTAGTTTGCACACTCTACAGACGAGTAGTGGCACAAAGATATCTTGAAGGTCTGGGTTAAAACAAGATATAAAAGAGAAGGTCTCTACACAGAGAAGATGCCGCTTGTGCTCGCTGCATATGTGTATTTTACACTGCAGTGTGTTCAGCAGAATATCCATCCTGGTACATTGTAAGTCTACCAATAGATCTCTGCCACTCCAGAAATACCTATTATTGCTCCAAAGGCCAAAATTCTAAAGAGATAGAACTCCAACATACGACACCATCCCAATTCTGTCCTTGTGAAGTAATTGCACTGGTATAATGCCCTGCATGAAAGTGCCAGGAAAAGTTATAGATGTTCTGTGGTTTTATGTGAATAATGTTTCATCGTTGTATAACAAGAAGTTCTGAAACTTTATAAAAGCTATTGAGGGACATTGTGCCTCGTGTGGCCTCACTCCCACAGTCTGCCCATTTTGGCGAATGGCAACTGCAATTTTTGAAAGCAATTTACTCCAGAATTCTGACGTAATCACTTTGACGAATCGGGGACTATATATTTTTTTACAGGGTAATTACCCCATCAAAAAAACTCAAGTTGTCCACTAAGGGACAACTTGCTGATTGCTGGGCAACCATTCGGACCCTGAGCCACCATGGAATAGCGGCTCTGCTTCCCCATCCCGACTGGCATAGAGTTGCGTATCTTTGGTCTCTGTTCCATTCATTGTCAATGGGAATATGTTGGAGAAAGCCAAGTAGGATACATTGCTTCTCCTCTATTTCCAGCAGACCCATAGACAATAAATGGAGCCGACATCGAGCACTTACAGCTCCACTGCAGTCAAGTTAGAGCTACAGAGACCAGTCGTCCAGAGCCCTGATATTTGGATCATTGGGGCTCCCGATGGATAAGTAATAACTTTTTTGGGTGAGGAGGACAGCTCTTTAACAAAGTTTATAGGTCTAAAATGATGCTGCCCAATGTTACTTATGATGAACAAAAATACAGACCACATTAAATGCTTTTTTTGTGATTTTTTTCCAGATCAGCTAATGGGTTTTTTTTTGTTCCTTGAACCACAGCATACTCTGGTGCTGGCATGTCTACTGGCAGTTTTCCCTTAGGCTTTTCTATAGTAGTGAAAAAAACGACAGGAAAAAAAAAAAAAGTGTTTCTGGATAGAAAACGTAACTGCAGTTTTGTGTATAATATGTCCATGTTAGGACGCTGCAGAACCTTTCACTATTTGATTAAACTTCAGTAATAAAAAAAAAGTCTCGTAATACAAATAAATTAAATTCCCTTGGTACGTCCTTGTGTAAAATTCTGTGTGTCACTGCATCATTATCATCTTTCTACAAAACTTTTCCTTTTTAACAATCTTCGCCCATTACCACCTATGTGTTAACTCATTAATGCCCTCATCTATTACAAAGCAAAATGCATTTTTCAAGCCACAGTCAATGATTTTCCAGACCTTTACCTACTGCAGAATAGAGCATTAAATGTGATCCTTGTACACAGGAAAGAAGCCGTAATCTGCAGGTTGCAGTCAGGACATTTCTTTCCTTATTACTTACCTTGCATGGCCACAAAACTGATCACAATTTCCAGACACAGCTTCTTCTTTACCTGCCCCAGATTAGCATTAAAGTAAACTGGCGGTAAGTCACTAATATGACTGACATAAATACTTTTATGTGCCTGCAGTCTCACTATGTAAATCCCCTGCAGGAAAGTTTTACAGACCTGAGTGCTGAAACCTTCTCTCCCCTTTTCTGCTTCCCAGGATATTTTAGTTCCACACCAAGGTCATTTCGTGACACTAATCAGCAGAAACACTGCCAATGACAGGTGGAATGCAGCTCATTTCAATGGACATTTTGTCTGCAGTTCCAAGTTATAACACAGAGGGGCAGGCAAGTACCACAGTAAGAACAAGCCCTGCTCTGAAAGAAGGCAAAACCCAGCAGTGCATGTAATGGGAATCACTCACCTATTACATGGCCATTCACTTCAGCAATCATCCCTGGTTAATTTCTAGGGGGTTATACGCTCCTATAATAGAGAACTGAATGGGTCCCATCATGGCGGCTCTTCACACTGCAGGTGCTTGGTGTATGTATGTATATATATATATATATATATATATATATATATATATATATAGTAAAGAAATCAGGAACTCCTTTAAGGTCACAAGCCTTGGTGGACTTCTACACAGGGGGCACAGACATTGGCTCCGTTCTATTCATCCAACTCATCTGTGGTGTATGCTGTGACTTTTTTCATTAGAATTGTGCTCCTGACTACTATAGAGTCTGACATGTCATCTATATCCTTCATCCACGATCAATTGTCATTGAGTATTGTAAGTTTTTATTTGTGGGGTCTCATGGAGCAGGGTCCAGTCTGGTATAATAGTAAGAACAGTACCGTAATATGTTGGTGGTCAGCAGCGCTCTCAGCCAACAATCCTACAGACAAACCTGAAACAAACACACCATTAACCCCTTCGCACCCGAGCCTGTTTTTGCCTTCGTGACCGGGCCAATTTTTTCAATTCTGACCAGTGTCACTTTATGAGGTCATAACTCTAGAACGCTTCAACGGATCCTACTGATTCTGACATCGTTTTCTCATGACATATTGTACTTCATGATGGTGGTAAAAATTTTTAGATATGATCTGCACTTATTTGTTAAAAAAATCAAAATTTGGCAAAAATTTAGAAAATTTTGCAATTTTCAAACTTTTAATTTTTATGCCCTTAAATCAGAGAGTGATATCGCACAAAATAGTTAATAAATAACATTTCCCACATGTCTACTTTACATCTGCACAATTTTGGAAACATAATTTTTTTTTTTTAGGAAGTTATAAGGGTTAAAAGTTGACCAGCGATTTCTCATTTTTACGACAAAATTTGCAACACCATTTTTTTTAGGGACCACCTCACATTTGAAGTGAGTTTGGGGGGTCAATATGACAGAAAATACCCAAAATTGACACCATTCTAAAAACTGCACCTCTCAATGTACTCAAAACCACATTCAAGAAGTTTATTAACCCTTCTGGTGCTTCACATGAATGAATGGAATATGGAAGGAAAAAATAAACATTTAACTTTTTTTCACAACCATTTTACTTCAAAACCATTTTTTTTTATTTTCACAAGTGTAAAAAGAGAAAATGAACCACTAAATTTTTTGTGCAATTTCTCCCGAATACGCCAATACCCCGTATGTGGGGCTAAACCACTGTTTGAGCACACGGCAGAGCTCAGAACGGAAGGAGTGCCGTTTGACTTTTTCAATGCAGAATTGGCTGGAATTGAGATCGGATGCCATGTCGCATTTGGAGAGCCCCTGATGTACCTAAACAGTGGAAACCCCCCACAAGTGACCCCATTTTGGAAATTAGACCCCCCAGGGACTTATCTAGATGTGTGGTGAGCACTTTGAACTCCCAAGTGTTTCACTAAAGTTTATAATGTAGAGCCGTGAAAATAAAAAAAAATCATTTTTTTTCCACAAAAATGATCTTTTAGCCCCCAATTTTTATTTTCACAAGGGTAACAGGAGAAATTGGACCCTAAGAGTTGTTGTCCAATTTGTCCTGAGTACGCTGGTACGCCATATGTTGGAGAAAACTACTGTTTGGGCACACGGTGGGGCTCGGAAGGGAAGTAGTGACGTTCTGAAATGCAGACTTTGATGGAATGGTCTGCGGGCGTCATATTGCATTTACAGAGCCCCTGATGTACCTAAACAGTGGAAACCCCCAATTCTAATTCCAACCCTAACCCCAACACACCCCTAACCCTAATCTCAGCCCTAACCATAACCCTAACCACAAACCTAACACCAACACACCCATAACCTTAATCCCAGCCCTAGCCCTAGCCCTAGCCCTAACCCTAGCCCTAGCCCTAACCCTAACCCTAGCCCTAGCCCTAGCCCTAACCCTAGCCCTAGCCCTAGCCCTAGCCCCTGCATTTTTTTTTTTTTACTTTTTTTTTTTACTTTTTTTTTATTTTTGTCACAAGATCGCTGCCCTGCGATCTGACTCATAGTAACGCCACTTCACCTCTGATCATCTGTCAGTGTGAGATCAGAGGAGAAGCAGCGTTACTATGTGACAAGATCGCTGCCTGACACATAATAACGCGACTTCTCCTCTGATCTCACAATGACAGATGATCAGAGGTGAAGCAGCGTTACTGTGTGACAAGATCGCTGCCTGGCACAGCTGTGCCAGGCAGCGATCAGCTGTGCCAGGCAGCGATCTAGTCACACAATAACGCTGCTTCACCTCTGATCAGCTGTCAGTATTAGATCAGAGGGAGAAGCCGCGTTACAATGAGGGAGATCGCCGGGAAACAAGCAGCTTTCCCAGCGATCGCTCCCATTGGCTGCTGTGACGCTGACGTCATCGGGACCTGAACCAATCAGGTCTCGATGACGTCGGGGGTCCCAGCATGCATTGCGCACCGGGATCCCCGCGTTGGAAGGTATGTGGGGGTCCCGGGGGGCACAAAACCGCCGACAGTAGATAAACGTCGGCGCTGCACAAAGCCCAGCAAGCGCCAACGTTTATCAACTGTGGGCGGTCGTGAAGAGGTTAACAGCGCCTGAAACACCTGACCCTATAGCACTGACTAGAGCCAGTTTTTTAGTACAGAAAAGTTTGATTTTGCATCTGTAAAAATGCAACAGTGTCTCTTAGGCCGGGATCACACATGCAAGAAACACGGCCGAGTCTCGCATGTTAATACCCGGCACTGCCGCCGGCACTCGGGCGTGGAATGCTCCACGTATTGCTATGTGGCTGCACCCTCCGTTCCCGAGTGCTAGCGGCAGTGCCAGGTATTAACATGCGAGACTCGGCCATATTCCTTGCATGTGTGATCCCGGCCTTGCATGTTTTCAGGCTCCCTATGGAGAAAAAAGGCACCTAAAAACACAAAGTTCAACAGTGTTTTTTAGCTGCACTTGTCACAAATAATGGCAATGAAGATGCCAACAAAACTGATATGAAAAAAAAAATCTCTCATAATGAATCCCCCTCCATGAATGTGTAAAGCGGTCATATCTACAGCCCCACGGTAAAATAGAAATATATATGTACATACAAATCGTGAATATAAATCAAAAGCTTCCAGCACACGACCATTGATTTATGGAAATGAAGGCATTGATTATTTAAAGGCATGGTACTTCAATAATTGCTGCATGTATTTTTATCTACGAGGAGATGGCAGCGGGTCAGAGAGTCTCGTGATAATGCTGGCTGCTCTGTAACGCTGGCAGTATATGCAGCCAACACTGCACATTCAGAACGTGGAATTATTTCACACCCTACAAATGTCAGGAGAGAATCATTGATTTCCTATCATCAGCGAGTGGCAAACAATAAACCTCCTCATATTTTATCAGCAATGGCCCTAATCCTAGATGAGAAGATTGGCCGAGGAATGGACGCAATCTCTCCAAGCTCTCTACCTGTCACTGCGAACGCTACAAAATATGACACAGTATAAGGAAGGAGTCGAATGAGTCATTTTGAGGCAGTTTAGGTTGGTTTATTGCCGCAATTTTCAAACCCATCCAAAAAAAAAAAAAAAAGCTCTAGTTGCGGTCTGCACTGATGGCTGTGATTACAACTAGCATTTATAGCCCGCATTTGAAAACATTGTAAAGCCCCCGTTACACACTGCGATATCGCTGTGAAGTCACCGATTTTGTGACGTTGCAGCGATATTACTAGCGATATCGCTGCATGTGATACTTACCTCCGACCGGCTCCCCCGCTGGTTATCGCTGATCGCGCGAGAAGCTGCTGGACCATTCCTCGTCGTCCACTTCCTGCGGCGCTTCCTGCTGTGATGACGAGCGACGTGTGGAGCCGGGCGGGAGGACGCAGGATCGCCGCGTCTGACAGGTAAGTAGCGATCCCCGTCCCCAGCGATGTCGCTGGTGAGATCTGCCTGAGTGGCAGCTCACTAGCGACCACCTAGTGATTCACCAGCGATCCTGACCGCGTCATATCGCTGGTCGGGATCGCTGGTGAGTCGCTAGGTGTAACGGTACCCTAAGGCCTCATTCAAATGTAAGGAGGTGGGGGCCTAGTCCTGTAAATAATGTTATTATGTATTAACTGTGTTCCTTGCATGTCTGTGTGCAGTATATATGTCATGCCCATGTCCTCCGCTTATTCCTGCGCCAACCCACTCAGCACTGCTACATCTCTGTGCTTAACACTGCACCATTATGCTCTCCTCACTACCTCTCCATCTACACTGCCCTGGGACTACAGCCCTACCTGTGGAGGGCCACAACATCGTTGCTGCACCACACCATCTGTCCCAGAGGATCTGTCTGCAGCGTCGGCTTAACATCTTCATTGCCGAACACCACAGGTGGCGTCACGAATCATTCACTTATAAACTTTAATCATCAGCCACACTATTTCTTTTACATGGACGCCTAGGGCCACGGACCGGGTCACCGCTGCTGTGACACTTCCCATTGAAATCAACGGGCCCGGCTCCGAGTACCCCACGGCCCCGGCGGGCGACCCATGTGTGTTTGTGGCTGCATGACAATAGTTAGAGAGATAGAGTTAGTTGCAATATCATTAAGGGATGCTAGATGGGGCACCGCGCATAGCTTGGGGAACCTGTGGAGAGTGTTAATTTAGAGGAGGGGCTAGCCTGGGCAAAAAGAAGGTAGTTTTTCCCTCATGAGTTAGTTGAGCCGGGGGTAGCCATACTGGACAGTGGAGTACAACAGATGCCTACAGCAGTAGCCAGTGAGGAGAGGTCACTGGAGGTCCTACAGTTAGAGACTGGGACCTGCAGGACTAGGGAGACTAATGGAGAAATCTCAGTGGTCAAGTCAGCTAGCAAAGAAGAGCTGAAGTGACAACCAAGCCAGTCTATGGAAACCAGCCCGTGTCTGGAATTGTCAAGCCAGGGAGGTCAGTGGGTGAGCCCCCTGTAGAAGTGGCAGCTGGAGTACGGTAGCTGTGCGAAGAATCTAGAGAGCTGCAAATCTAGGACATGTACAGGAGCAACAGTGCCGTAAAGCAGCGGTCCCCAACCTTTTTTGCACCAGGGACGGTTTCAAGCAAGACCATTCTTCCATGGCCTGGCAGGGTGGGGATGGAGGTGTCGCAGGGGCAGGGCTTTGGTCATAAGGGGGCGGGGCTATGGACGCGGTTGTAGTTTAGCAGTGCATACTTATCATTTAATTATAGCATTTATAATGTGACTCAACTCACCATAGGTTTTGAATGAGTGGGAGCACCTGGCTTGTTTCTCTGTTTCAGTGGGAGCACTGGGCTACTTCTACTGATGACCGTCACTGCTAATGATAATTGGAACCTACAAGGAAATGGAGCATTGAGCACTTAAGAAAAATTGTACTGGAGTACTGTACATGCTGATTATTTTCTAATCATCAGAAAATGTATGTGTGGTTCTCCCTGTCCTGTCCAGCTCTGTGTGGCTCCCCCTGTTGTATGCATGGCTCCCCTGTCCCATCCTTGTATACGTGGCTCTGCTCCCACTCTCCCATCCTGTATACATGGCTCCACTCTTCCATCCTGTATACATGGCTCCGCTCCCACTCTCCATCCCATGTATTTATGGCTCCGCTCCCACTCTCCATCCCCTGTATATATGGCTCCGCTCCCACTCTCCCTCCCATGTATTTATGGCTCCGCTCCCGCTCTCCCTCCCTTATTTATGGCTCCGCTCCCACTCTCCATCCCATGTATATATGGCTCCGCTCGGCTCCCCCATCCTCCCCATCATACTTACCCCTCACGTCGCTGTCGCTGAACTTCCTTCCCGTTGCTGCACGTCCCTGCATTTCGCGGCGCTTCAGCTTCTTCCTGTGCGGAGCGGTCACGTGCTACCGCTCATTAAGGTCCATGAATATGGACGCCACGCCTATGGGAGATGAGTGGCGTCAATATTCATGACCTTAATTGAGCGGTAGCACGTGACCGCTCAGCGCTGGATGAAGCCGACGACGACAGGGACCGCGGCCAGTGGCGTAGCAACTGTTTGTGACGTCCGGGGCGGTCGAAAAATCTGCTGCCCCTTTGGTTGTTGATAATCCGGAAGCATCCGAAGAGCACCCATCACTGCCTGTTCCGTCACCCCATCATTGCCTGCTCCATCACCCCATCGCTCCCTTCTCCCCATCACTGCCTACTCCATCACCCCATCACTGCCTCCTCTCCATCACTCCCATCATTGCCTGCTCCATCACTCCCTCCATTGCCTTCTCCCCATCACCCCCATCCTTGCCTGCTCCATCACCCCCATCCTTGCCTGCTCCATCACCCCATCATTGCCTTCACCCCATCACTCCCTTCTCCCCATCATTGCCTTCTCCATCACCCAATCATTGCCTTCTCCCCATCACTCCCATGATCCCATCAATGCCTTCTCTCCATCACCCCCATCATGACCTTCTCCCATCACCCCCTCATGGCCTTCTCCCATCACGGTCTTCTCATGTCCCCATCTCCTCCAGGGCCAGGCTAACCTATACAAACACAGACAAACACACATACATACATACACACATACACAGACATACATATACACACACAGACAGACATACATACACACACACACAGACATACATACATACACACATTATATATACACACACACACACACAGACACCACCTCTCTCCTCTCACCTGTCCGCAGCATTGCCCGCGCTTCCTCGCTCTGGCACAGCAGCGGCCGCTGAATGATGACGTCATTCAGCAGCGCGCTCCTCTCTGTGTCAGTCAGAGACAGGAAGCACGGGCGTCGGGCAGGAAGCTGGACGGGTCCTTGTAGCTCCTGCTATTTCCTCTTGCAGGCAGCGGAGCTGCTTTGATCGCTCCCTGGCCGCTGCTACACATGAGGGCAATCTAGGAATGTGTTGCGCGCCGCCCCCACACACCTACCGCCTGGGGTGGACCGCCCCCCCCGCGCTACGCCACTGGCCGCGGCTAGGAGAATCAGCTGCTGCACCGCCCCTGGCTCCAATTGTGTCCGCGGACCGGCAAGGGCACTGCAGCGGCCCGGTGCTGGGCCGCGGACCGGCGGTTGGGGACCCCTGCCGTAAAGGGGTGAGCTGTAACGGATAAGACGGGTACCTTCGCTGAAGTCGGGTTCAGGAAGAAGGGAAGTAGTTCTGTGTTCACCGTGACGTGTCAGCTTATCTGTGTGGTTCATACGTGTGAAGTGAAGGAGGAAGTGACATACTGCTGTAGATGAAGATGTATTGCTGTTATCAAGTAAAGAGTCTTGTAGCCATTGTGGATATGCTGTGCCCTGAAGAGAATAAAGCTGAGTTGTTAAAGTTGTTTCCAGCCTCTGTCTGCAGTCAATTGGATCCCCAAAGTGGACAGCATACCGGAGATGAAACAGCCTCCAGCACAGTGAGTACTGGAGCGACCGAACCGGCTACCCCCCGGCGGCCGTGGTATTACACAAATGTCAGTGATTTTTATTTTTTGTGTAAAAACACAGCCTGTCGTTCATCAGTGCTGTGCATCCACGTTTCACCTGTGTTTCGTCAGTGTACAGATTTTACCATCAAAGCTTCTCCTATACACTACGTTAATCACGGATTGTCCATTATTTTCATGGACCCATAGACTTGTATAGGTAATTTTTGAATGGTGTCTTGGATCAAAAATGGGCCTATCTCCACGACTTTTTGCAGACCACCTCCTTAGACTATAATGGGTATGTTTTTTTTTCTGGTGAACTACTGAAGAAAAATAAACATGCTCGTGTCTCACAGATGTCTGAATGAGGCCTGAGACTCAACTGCATGTCACTTTGGAAGAACCAAAAATGTCCAGAAACGCTTATTTTCAGAAAATAATCTCAAACTTCTCCATGTTTGAGGTCTGGATATCAGGACTGTTGGCAGGAATACAATAGTATCCACTAAACAGCCCTTCAAAGTGCAAAACAGGAGTCACGTGATGTGTGATATTATTCTATGTCATGTTTCAAATAATGCTGTTTTGTTTTTGAGTCTTCCTGGTATCTGACCTTGACAAAATCTTACTAATACAGTCATGTGTGAATGCCATACCTTTTTAGTGTACATCTCCAAAGAAAATGCACTAAAACCAATATGCTGCTAAAAAAAACAAAAAGGATCATCAAATTTTATGTCCTAAATCTATAAAACTTGAGAGAGAAAAAATTGCCTAATAGGTGATAATTAGGGTGTGTCACTGACCTGCTAATTAAAGTGGTCTGTCGTAGAGACAGATCCTCGGTCACAGTCCGTGCACCATACGCTGTGTATAACTCATGTCGGGGGATTTTAATGATTTATCTTTTCTTATTATAATCTCAAATCAATAAAGAAAATCATTGAAAAAGAAAAACCTGTCCGTGAGTCCGGAGCTGTTCCGCAGATTGCAATCTTGTTATGTGCACTGGAGAGAACAGGTTATAATCTAGTTAAATGGATGCTTTAACGTGTGACAAACAGCTTGTTAATCAGTGAACGAGTCAACAAAAGTCACATGATGTACATTTCCATCCCACTCCTCTAATGACATGTGGACCCTCGCACTTGTACTTTCTCCCCTTTGACCCCAGTCACTGAACAGTGAAACCAGCTGCTCACATTTCTTCTGGCCATGGCCGGTCAATAAAAGGGAGACTATAAATCTACATAGTAAATATCCAAGAAGTCCAGGTGACAGATATAATAATATAATAATAATAAATTTTATTTTTATAGCGCCGACATATTCCGCAGCACTTTACATTTCAGAGGGGACTTGTACTAGATATAGAGTGGTGTCCTTCTTAGATGTATCCTGCACTGAGCGAGGAGCAGGAAGCCTGAATAATCCCAAATACATGAGGTGTGCCGCATCCGATAGGATAATAATGGAGATTTCCCTATGTAAAGAAAAATGATAATTACTTACCGGTAATTTGATTTTCCAGAGCCATGACAGCCAGAGCTGCCAGCAGGAATTTCGGGGCCCCATACTGGCAAAATTTATGGGGCCCCCCTTGAGACTCCGCCCAGGCTCCACCACTCCAGTTCCGCCTCCACCCTAGCTCCTCCTCCACCACGCAAACCTTCCAAAACCTCTCCGACCTTTCACTTCTAAGGCCTGTTTCACATTTCAGTTATTTGACGTTAGTCAAAATCCGCCAGGTTGTGAAAAAACGGATCCGTTTCTGTTGTGGCACAAACGGATGCCACCGGATCCGTTTTTTTGACGGATCCGCTTTAGCAGTTAGTGACTGAAATTTAAAGGAACATGAGTCTGGGAAAAAGGAGAGAGGGAGAGAGAGAGAGAGAATTTTCTGCCGCCAGGACGGAATTGGGGTTAAATTTCTGGCAAGGAAATTCTTCCGGGCATGCTCAGTGTTAAAAAGCGGATCCGTTGCCGGATTCTGTCAATTAACGGTTGGCAACGGATCCGCCACCCATAGACGACCATTATAACGAATGGCGGATAGCGGCGGATCCGTTGCAATGTATATATACGGTAAGTACAATCACATACTGAAATGGTGGACAAACAAATACATGGACTTGTTATTTTCTCACACAGCCGGTGTTGCCGCCGTGCCCACCACCCAGTCAAGAAGAATCTAATGGTCGTCTCAGCCTGCCCACCGCTGCCGCCTCAGCCTGCCCACCAAATAAATGGAAAGTGTATATTATTGCATATATAATCAATGATTATACACTACAAAAAATTCTTTATTGGTATTTATTAAGAACCTATAAATTATAGAACATAAATACACCTCAAAACGTAACTCTAAGTGATTATGTAAAAAAACCAAAAAATAAATAAAATAGGAGTATAGAGTAAAGGGCTGATCACCTCATTTATTTAGTTTACTAGCTTTTATACAGTAATAATTCCAAAACTCTTTAGGGTATGTTCCCATTGTCAGTAAACGCTACAGTAAAGTAGACCTCTTAAGGAACTTATTTAAATGTGTGGTGAGCATTTTGAACCCCCAAGTGCTTGACAGAAGTTTATAATGTAGAGCCATAAAAATAAAAAATCTTATTTTTCACAAAAATTATCTTTTCTCCCCCAATGTTTTATTTTCCCAAGTGTAACATGAGAAATTGGACCCTAACAGTTGTGCAATTTGTCTTGAGTAGGCTGATACCCCATATAGGACTACAGGCTGAGCTGCAGGTGGAGAAGGCCAACATGCTGGTACTGGTCAGCACAGTCTGTGCTAACTAAAAGGATAGGACTATAGGCTGAGCTGCAGGTGGAGACAGTCAACATGCTGGTACTGGTCAGCACAGTCTGTTCTAACTAAAAGGATAGGACTAAGGGGTGAGCTGCAGGTGGAGACAGTCAACATGTTGGTACTGGTCACAGCACAGTCTGTGCTGACTAAAAGAATAGGACTATGGGCTGAGCTGCAGGTGGAGACAGTCAACATGCTGGTACTGGTCAGCACAGTCTGTGCTAACTAAAAGGATAGGACTAAGGGGTGAGCTGCAGGTGGAGACAGTCAACATGTTGGTACTGGTCACAGCACAGTCTGTGCTGACTAAAAGGATAGGACTACGGGCTGAGCTGCAGGTGGAGACAGTCAACAATGTGCCTACTAATCATGGATGCTGGAGATTTGTCCCTCTGGGCCCTGGCTCACCCCATCATCAGCCGGGCTCCCCCCATCATCAGTTGGGCCCCTGGCTCCCCCAAACCCCCATCATCAGCCGGGCCCCTGACTCCTGGGTCCCCAGACCTCCATCATCAGCCAGGCCCCTGGCTCCCCCAGACCCCCATCATCAGCCGGGCCCCTGGCTCCCCCAGACCTCCATCATCAGCCGGGCCCCTGGCTCCCCCAGACCCCTCATGTTCAGCCAGGCCCCTTGCTCCCCTAGACCTCCATCAGCCGCCGGGCCACTGGCACCCCCCATGAACAGCCGCCGGGCCCCTGGCTCCCCCATGAACAAAATCCGGGCCCCTGGCTCCCCCATGAACAGCCGCCGGACCCTTGGCTCCCGCATGAACAAATGCCGGGCCCCTGGCTCCCCCATGAACAAAAGCTGGGCTCCTGGCTCCCCCATGAACAAAAACCGGGCCCCTGGCTCCCCCATGATCAGCCGCCAGGCCCCTCGCTCCCCCATGAACAGCCGCCGGACCCTTGGCTCACGCATGAACAAATGCCGGGCCCCTGGCTCCCCCATGAACAAAAGCTGGGCTCCCAGCTCCCCCATGAACAAAAGCCGGGCCCCTGGCTCCCCCATGATCAGCCGCCAGGCCCCTCGCTCCCCCATGAACAGCCGCCGGACCCTTGGCTCCCGCATGAACAAACGCCGGGCCCCTGGCTCTCCCATAAACAAAACCCAGGCCCCTAGCTCCCCCATGAACAAAAGCCGGGCCCTGGCTCCCCCATGAACAGCTGACAGCTGGGCCCCCAGACTCCGAGTCCCCATGATTAGCCGGGCCTCGACAGAAACATAAATAGAATACTTACCTTACCTGCTCGCTCGCTGGGCGCCGCCTCGCCGTCCACCGCACCCTCAAACCGATATCTTCTGCCACCGCGCAGCCGCTCCCAGTCCCACAACGACGCCACGTGGCACGCGCACACCGCTCTTCTCCTTGCTCAGGAATGAGGATGTGAAGAGCAGCATGTGACGTCACGTGAGCCGGGGGCGGCGCTGGACCATGGTGCACTGGGGAGGGAGGGAGGAGGAGGGGCCCCAGGCGCTGCGTCGATATCCAGGACCATGTCATGCCAGGGCAGGCTTAGGGGGGGCCGGGCCGCTGAACAAATTGTAGGGGGGGCCCGGCCGGGACCCGAGTGGCTAGCGCGAACCGTCACCGGGCTGCCAGCGTGCTCGGGCACCGCCGGGCGGGCCCCCCTAATAACCAGGGTCCCATACACCTGTAAGGGCTGTCATGCCATGATGGCCGCCCTGATGACAGCACCGCACATGAGAGATGGCATCTGCCCCCAGAAACAGGAAACTGGTAGCAGAGATAAAAGAAGGGGGCGGCACCTCTCTCCTCAGTTTGTTTCAGAGTATGCAAGGTAACCACCTCATTCGTTCACATGTATATTCACTTTGGTAAAATCATTCTTATCACCATCTTTTTATATACATATAATATATATATTATTTTGTGCATCACACAACCATCACCAAGATAGGACGGGAATGAATGCGGTGCTGTCATGGCTCTGGAAAATCAAATTACCGGTAAGTAATTATCACTTTTTCTCTTCCCCATGACAGCACCACACATGAGAGGAAGAAATAGAAGAGACTCCTAGGGTGGGACAACAGCTGTTAGGCGTCAGACTTCTGAGACTGCACGACAGGAATCCAGAGCCGTACATCCAGCGGTCTCCCATTCCCCTCCGACCGCTCAGGGACCTGCTCAGCAATCCTGGCAATCCAGGCATCCTGCTCAGATTTGCTCTGGGAGTCTGGATGTTGCTGCCACCTCTGGTGCAGCAATGGTAGCGCAACCTACTTTGCAGGGAACCGCTCCAGAGGCTAAGTCCTCTCGCCGTGCTACTGGGCATGCCCGTAAGATGACCTCTCAGTGGAGAGCAGGGGTCACATGCTCAGGTCCTGCGCCGGATCTGATTGGTCCTTCCCAGAGTACTGGAAGGTCCCGGAAGCGCATGGCTATAAAAGGCCTGCATGGCGGCTCGGCCATGCGCTAGTGTAGACTAATAATGCTATGTGTGAATGGTGATGGATGCATGTGTCTGGTGACTGACTTATTTGAAACCCCTACCCTCTGATATTACGAATGGTGACAGAGTGTTGGTTTTAGTCAGCGCCAGGTAGTGGCTAGCTATGCGCCACTCAGCTTACCACGCCATACACTAGCGTCCGACGGTGACCGGGTCCCCGGCACTGTCGTTAAGCGGCTACAGTTTACAGCCACGCTGCAGTCTGCAGCACCTTTTGGCATTCGCGGCTGCGACGTCACACGCCGGCAGGTCCTGTGAGGTTAACAGGCTCGGCGACTACACCTAATTTTCTCTAGGGCATCTCTGTGCCGGTAACAAGAGATTGTCCTAGCACCTCGGGTGACGCTAACCTGAGTGTAGTGCTCCGCCTCATAGCGAGTCTGCTATTATCCAGCAGCGGTCTTTACATCTACCGCACGGTGGACCCCGGGCGGCGAACGCACCTCCTATTATTTATATTTGGTGCGTTCTGCCGTCCATAACATTACACTTGCCCCAAGGTCTGGCTGGTAATGGCAGATCTGCAGCAGCTGCAGCGCTACATTTGGCAGCTGGAGAGCAGGTTGGCAGCTATTGAGCACCAGCAGCGAATGCTGCGCTAGCTGCTGCCCAGACAGTCGCAGAGGCTGTCTCACGCGTGCCCGCACTTTTGCCCACGCCGACAATTTCTCACCTCCCGCTCACTGACAAGTTTTCGGGAGACAGCGCCACCTGTAGGGGATTCATGAGTCAGTGCTCTATTCAGCTTGAGTTACTGGTGCACGGTTCCCCACAGAGCGGGCTAAGGTAGGCTTTATTGTCTCTCTATTGTCTGGCAAGGCATTACAGTGGGCTACGCCATTGTGGGAACGTGATGATCCCGTGGTTCAGGGTGCCGCTCAGTTTCTCACGGCCCTGAAGCAGGTCTTTTTGGGACCACAGATCACGCACGATACCTCACTCCAATTACGATCTCTAACACAGGGCTCGCTCTCGGTTAGCCATTATGCCGTTCGGTTCCGGTCATTG
This sequence comes from Dendrobates tinctorius, assembly GCF_039654945.1. Taxonomy (NCBI): domain Eukaryota; kingdom Metazoa; phylum Chordata; class Amphibia; order Anura; family Dendrobatidae; genus Dendrobates; species Dendrobates tinctorius. The sequence goes on from NW_027361754.1 coordinate 7,700,383, forward strand.
GCTTCCAAATTAGAGTGGCCGGACAAAGCATTAGTCCCGGTGTTTTGGAGTGGGTTAGCTGAGCACGTCAAAGATGCTCTAGGTACCAGAGAGGTTCCCACAAGTCTGGAGGAACTGATTGCCATCTCCACCCGCATTGACGTCCGGTGTTGTGAGTTCATTTTCCCCTTCACCATTGAGGTCTGATGAACTCCCTCTTCTGGTGAAGGAAGGTAGTGAGGCTGATTACAAAGCACCTGAGCAGAATGATGATGACTGGGTGACTGGGATTGCTGACTGGATATAAGGCAGCCGACGCCCTTCTGCCTTGCGGGTGATTACTCTGAGGGATTCTTGGAGACCAGTCTGATTCCTGCTCCTCAAAAGCTAAGTTTTGTTCTCTACTTTTTGCATTTGTGTTTTGGTTTTGTTTTGCCTTGTTTTTTTGGATTTCTGCCTTTCCCTGCTGGTTGAGCTGAATTCCTTTTTGCTCTGTCTTCAGATAATACCTGAGTACTGATATAGTCTTTTTGTAGCCTAGTGTCTTCAGGGCTTTTTGCCCTATCAGTCTGTTGGCTCTTGTTTTTGAGAGGGTTTTGGCGGATTGCAGACAGCAGCTTTTCTATTCTGTCCTATTTAGTTAGCTTGGGCCCCATCATTTGCTCAGCCTATCTTTCTATCTGTGTGAGTGTTTTTTCATCTTGCTTCACCGTCATTATATGTTGGGGGCTGCCTATTGCTTTGGGGTCTGCTCTAGGGCAGTTTAGATTTCCCTTTCTGTCTTTAGGCTATGTAGTTCTCCGGCTGTGATCGAGGGGCCTAGGGCACCGTAGGAACCCCCCACGGCTACTGCTAGTTATTGTTGTTAGGTTCAGGGGTCTGCAATCGGATAGCTGCCAACTTCTCTGGTTTTCTGGACTTAGCTAGTATTTCTGTTTTTGCCTCCTACGTGACTCATTCATAACACTCCGGTTTACGGAGCGCGGGCTGGAACGTGCACAATCCAGACGTAGGATTAACTTGGCTCCCACCTTCACCGAACCGCTAAGATACCCCGCACAGGAGCTCCCATCCTCCGAACCTATGGAGGTGTCTCGCACCGGTCCCAAGCCATGTCCGATGCGAAGCTCTGTACGATGCTATCAGTGCCGACAGTTTGGTCACTCGGCTAGCAAGTGTCCTCTGCGGGCAAAAAGCGTCCACGCCCAGTGGCCGTAGGTGGTGGTCAGTCCAATATGAAACCCTTTCACCCAAACCGGTATTCCGGGGCACATTAGACAGTGGGTCCTCCACCTGGGAGGCAGAGGTTACTGTGGATTCTGGGGCCGAGGGAAACTTTATGTCCTCATCATTCGCCCAGAGACACGCTATTCCTCTGGTATTACTTCCCCAACCTCTGACCATCAGGGTGGTTAACGGTGCACCTTTACCCTCTCATCTCGGGCTTTCTATCTCACCCTCTCATCGTGAGATCTGTCCCTGCTCATTTTGCCAAATGGCATCGACCAGGTGCTTCTCGGGGTTCCCTGGCTCCATAGCCTTTCCCCTCATATTGATTGGGCTTCAGGGAATATATTGGGTTGGAGCAAGGACTGTGAGGGAAGATGTCTGAGGGGCAGTGTTCAGGTGGCTTCCACTGAAGTGCCTGCGGATCTCTCCGCGCTCCCTAAGCCCTACCACCAGTACGCGGACGTCTTCTCCAAAAAATTTGCGGAGACGCTCCCGCCGCACCTTCCTTACGATTGCCCGATAGATCTCCTGCCAGGCACAGAACCTCCTAGAGGCTGTGTGTATCCGCTATCACTCCACTCCCTGAGACAGAGGCTATGTCTCAATATATCCGGGAGAATCTGGTAGAGGTTTTATCAGAAAATCCGTGTCGCCTGCCGGTGCAGGGTTCTTCTTCGTACAGAAGAAGAACGGAGAGTTACGCCCCTGTATTGACTACAGAGGTCCCAATGCTATAACAGTCATAGAATCATAGAATCGTAGAGTTGGAAGGGACCTCCTGGGCCATCTGGTCCAACCCCCTGCTCAAAGCAGGATTCGTTAAATCATCCCAGTCAGATGTCTGTCCAGCCTCTGTTTGAAGACTTCCATTGAAGGAGAACTCACCACTTCTCGTGGCAGCTTGTTCCACTCATTGATCACTCTGTCAAAAAGTTTTTTCTAATATCTAATCTGTGTCTCCTCCCATTCAGTTTCATCCCATTGCTTCTAGTCTTTCCTTGTGCAAATGAGAATAAAGTTGATCCTTCTACAATGTGACAGCCCTTTAGATATTTGTAGACAGCTAGTAAGTCTCCTCTCAGTCTTCTCTTTTGCAAACTAAACATTTGAAAATCCTGCAACCTTTCCTCATAAGACAGGGTTTGCAGACCGGTCACCATTCTGGTCGCTCTTTTCTGAACTTGCTCCAGTTTGTTGATGTCTTTTTTAAAATGTGGTGCCCAAAACTGGACACAATATTCCAGAAGAGGTCTGACCAAAGAGGAGTAGAGGGAAATAATGACTTCACGTGATCTAGACTGTATGCTTCTGTTAATACATCCTAGAATTGCATTTGCCTTTTTTGCTGCTGCATCACACTATTGACTCAAATTCAGTCTGTGATCTATTAGTATACCCAAGTCTTTTTCACATGTGCTGTTGCTTAGCCCTACTCCTCCCATTCTGTATATGCTTTTTTCATTTTTATTGCCCAGATGTAGTACTTTGCATTTTTCCCTGTTAAAAACTATTCTGTTAGTTGCTGCCCACTGCTCCAGTTTATTTATATCTTTTTGAATCCTCCCTCTCTTCCCTAGTATTAGCTATCCCTCCTAGCTTTGTGTCATCAGCAAATTTAATCAGTTTGCCCTCAATTCCTTCATCTAAATCGTTGATAAAGATGTTGATGAACAATGCAGGGCCCAGGACAGAGCCCTGTGGTACCCCACTTGAGACATTCTTCCAACTGGATGTGCAGCCATTTACAACCACTCTTTGGGTCCGATCACTAAGCCAGTTATGAATCCACCTAACAGTTGCCTTGTCCATTCCATACTTAGTCATTTTTTCAATAAGGATTGTATGAGAGACTTTGTCAAATGCTTTGCTGAAGTCAAGATATACTATATCTACAGCATTTCCTTGATCCACTCAATCAGTGATTCCGTCATAGAAGGAAATTAAGTTAGTCTGACATGACTTATTAGTTACAAACCCATGCTGACTCTGTTTAATCACTTCACTCTTATCCAGGTACTGACATACATGTTGTTTAATAATTTGTTCAAAGATCTTTCCTGGTATAAAAGTCAGACTCACCGGCCTATAGTTGCCTGGGTCCACCTTCTTCCCCTTTTTGAAGATAGGAACAACATTTGCTCTTCTCCAGTCTTCTGGGACTTCTCCTGTTCTCCAAGAATTTTCAAAGATTAAGTCAAAAACAAATACCCTCTTCCGTTGATCTCTGAGTTATTTGACAGGTTGCGAGGGGCCCGGATCTTTACAAAATTAGATCTACGGGGGGCGTACAACCTGATCCACATTCGCGAAGGAGACAAGTGGAAGACAGCCTTTAATACCAGGGATGGCCACTACGAATATCTAGTCATGCCCTTTGGCCTTTGTAATGCGCCTGCTGTCTTCCAGGATTTCATCAACGACGTCTTCCGCGACATGCTTTCTACCTCGGTGGTGGTCTATCTGGATGACATACTCATCTTTTCACCAGATCTGACCACTCACCGGAGAGACGTCTGCAGGGTCTTCGACCGTCTGCGGGCGAATTCTCTCTACACCAAGCTGGAGAAGTGCCAGTTTGAGCAGGAGTCTTTGCTGTTCCTTGGCTACATCATCTCGGCCCAGGGGTTGGCTATGGATCCGGCCAAACTACAAGTGGTAATGGACTGGCAGGAACCCCATTCACTCAAAGCGGTGCAGCGCTTTTTGGGGTTCGTGAATTATTACCGCCAGTTTATACCTCACTTTTCCACACTGGTAGCTCCTTTAGTTGCTTTCACTAAGAAAGGAGCTAACCCCAACGCTTGGTCTGAACAGGTCTCCAAGGCCTTTTCCTCTATAAAATCTCATTTTGCTGGAGCTCCCATCTTGCATCATCCCGATGTGGATAAACCGTTTATTCTGGAGGTAGATGCCTCTTCCGTCGGTGCAGGAGCAGTCCTTTTTCAGAAGGATGCTGAAGGTCGGAAGCATCTCTGCTTTTTCTTCTCTAAGACCTTTTCACTGGCGGAGAAGAATTACTCCATCGGTGACAGGGAGCTGCTAGCAATGAAGTTGGCCTTTTCCGAGTGAAGACATCTCCTGGAGGGAGCTCGGTTTCCCTTCCAGGTGTATACAGACCATAAAAATCTGGTCTATTTACAGACTGCTCAGCGCCTGAACTCTCATCAGGCTAGTTGGTCGCTCTTCTTTTCCCGCTTCCGCTTCACCTTGCACTACCTGTCAGGTGAGAAGAACATCCGTGCAGATGCTCTCTCGCGCTCGGTGGTTTCAGCGGAAGAAGGAGAGGCTGAGCCTCGGCTAATGCTCCCGCCGGAGAGCGTTACCACCGTTGCTCCAGTTGCTCTGGAGTCAGTGCCACCGGGCAAGACCTTGGTGCCACCTCAGCTACGGCCGGAGGTTCTCACCTGGGCACACGCCTCCAGGGTGGGTGGTCACTTTGGCAACAAACGGACCACAGAACTCCTGGCTAGGTCGTATTGGTGGCCGCATATGGCTCGAGATGTTAAGGAATACGTACAAGCATGCGTATCGTGTGTACGGAACAGACCCTCTAGACAGAAGCCGGCGGAGCTACTGTATCCTCTGCCAGTGGCGGCTAGACCTTGGGAGATGGTTGGCATGGACTTTGTGGTTGGCTTGCCCAAGTCCGGTGGCAGTACAGTCATATGGGTGGTCACCGACCATTTTTCTAAAATGGTGCATTTGGTGCCACTCGCACGGTTGCCTTCCGCTCGTGGTCTTGCCACACTGTTCATAAAGCACGCATTCCGCTTACATGGCATGCCGGACAAAATTGTTAGTGATCGAGGTCCCCAGTTCGTGTCTCGGTTTTGGAGGGAGCTCTGCAGTCTACTCAGCATCGAGTTAAACCTGTCCTCCGCTTATCATCTCGAGACGAACAGCTTGGTTGAGAGAGCCAATCAGACCTTGGTCACGTACCTCCGACATTTTGTCTCTGCCAGGCAGGATGACCGGGCATCCTTGCTACCATGGGCTGAATTTGCCCTGAACAATGCAGTGGCTGATTCCACGGGTCAGACGCCCTTTCTCTTAAACTACGGCCAACATCCGCGCATCCCTGTCCCGATGCCAGTGTCCTCCGCTGACTCCAGGGTGGCAGATTGGGCAGTGGAGGCTCGCGACATTTGGGATTGCACTCAGGATGCTATCCGGGCCTCTAAAGAAAGGATGAGGGCATCCGCCGACGCGCATCGGCGACCCGCTCCAAGCTTCTCTCCCGGCAACATGGTGTGGCTCTCTACCCGAAACATCAAGCTGCGAGTCGAGTCCCCCAAGTTCACGCCGCGATACATTGGACCTTTTAAGGTTCTCGAGCGTCTCAGCTCGGTGGTCTACTGCCTGGCTCTTCCACCACACTTAGCCATTTCGGACGTTTTCCATGTGTCCCTCCTCAAGTCAGTTCTTATGGCCCGGTTCTCCGAGTCATCTGCCGGGTCATCAGACTTGTCGTCTGACGAGTTCGAGGTTAACGCCATTGTGGAATGCAGGATTGTCCGTGGCAAAAAAATTTATTTGGTGGATTGGAAGGGTCATGGACCGGAGGCTCGTACCTGGGAGCCGGTGGAGAATATCCATGCTCCACTCCTGATCGCGGCCTTTGAGCGCAGCGAGGGTCAGAGGGGGGGGCCCTAGGAGGGGGGAAATGTTAGGCGTCGGATTTCTGAGACTGCACAACAGGAATACAGAGCCGTACATCCAGCGGTCTCCCATTCCCCTCCGACCGCTCAGGGACCTGCTCAGCAATCCCGGCAATCCAGGCATCCTGCTCAGATTTGCTCTGGGAGTCTGGATGTTGCTGCCACCTCTGGTGCAGCAATGGTAGCGCAACCTGCTTTGCAGGGAACCGCTCCAGAGGCTAAGTCCTCTCGCCGTGCTACTGGGCATGCCCGTAAGATGGCCTCTCAGTGGAGAGCAGGGGTCACATGCTCAGGTCCTGCGCCGGATCTGATTGGTCCTTCCCAGAGTACTGGAAGGTCCCGGAAGCGCATGGCTATAAAAGGCTCGCATGGCGGCTCGGCCATGCGCTAGTGTAGACTAATAATGCTATGTGTGAATGGTGATGGATGCATGTGTCTGGTGACTGACTTATTTGAAACCCCTACCCTCTGATATTACGAATGGTGACAGAATGTTGGTTTTAGTCAGCGCCAGGTAGTGGCTAGCTATGCGCCACTGAGCTTACCACGCCATACACTAGCGTCCGACGGTGACCGGGTCCCCGGCACTGTCGTTAAGCGGCTACAGTTTACAGCCGCACTGCAGTCTGCAGCACCTTTTGGCGTTCGCGGCCACGATATCACACGCCTGTGAGGTTAACAGGCCCGGCGACTACACCTAATTTTCTCTAGGGCATCTCTGTGCCGGTAACAAGAGATTGTCCTAGCACCTCGGGTGACGCTAACCCGAGTGTAGTGCTCCGCCTCATAGTGAGTCTGCTATTATCCAGCAGCGGTCTTTACATCTACCGCACGGTGGACCCCGGGCGGCGAACGCACCTCCTATTATTTATATTTGGTGTGTTCCGCCGTCCATAACAGCAGATAACACCTTATTCCCAAAGGCAAGATGCGAGAGCCCTAGATCTAGCCTATAGTGACGGAAGAAAATGGAGGGTGAAGACCATACTGCTGCTCTGCAAATCTGTTCCAGAGATGCATTCGCCCTTTCAGCCCATGATGTGGCTATGGCCCTTGTTGAGTGAGCCATTACACCCAGTGGGGGGGGGGGGGGGGGGGGGGGAGTCTGACCCGAGGAAGAGCAAGACCGTGAAATAGCCATACGAAGCCATCGTGCGATAGTTGATTTTGGAGCCTTTTTTCCCCTGTTTGTCCCCTGGAAGGAGACAAAAAGGGCTGATGACTGTCACCATAATTTTGAGACTTCTATATATTGGAGCAGGCAACAACTGACATCTAGACAATGGAAGGTTTGCTCTCCCTGGGATTTTGGGTTGGCACAAAACTAGGGCAAAATTATTTCCTGGTCCCTGTGAAAATTTTGAATTGACCTTCGGGAGGAAGGCCGGGTCAGTCTTTATAATTACTCTGATGTGGATTTTTTGGTTGGGTGAATTTACCCCTGTGTGTACTGTGGCCTGTCCTGATTAGACTGAGTCTTATTGAGCGCTCAAGGAAGGAAAGACGCCACACAAGGTTAGCAGCAATACCTTCCAGCAGAACTCTGGAAACTTTATTCATATTCATGGTCTTTTATCAGTTCATATAAAGGAGTGGTTACTCGTTAACATAAAGGCTTTACTTCTTATCTAATTGGTCAGTTTGAATACATGAACATATATGGGTGTCCGACCTGGGGTTACTTAGACACCACATGATTTACTGTCCAGAGTCTTGCATTCGTAAGCAAGTCTCCAATATTGGCTGGACCATCTGGCCTTGCTTCCTCATTCCCTATGTCTGCTAGATATTTCTCAAGTCACAAGGCAGTCTGCAGCACCTTTTGGCGTTCGCGGCCGCGACATCACACGCCAGCAGGTCCTGTGAGGTTAACAGGCCCGGCGACTACGCCTAATTTTCTCTAGGGCATCTCTGTGCCGATAACAAGAGATTGTCCTAGCACCTCGGGTGACGCTAACCCGAGTGTAGTGCTCCACCTCATAGCGAGTCTGCTATTATCCAGCAGCGGTCTTTACATCTACCGCATGGTGGACCCAGGGTGGCGAACGCACCTCCTATTATTTATATTTGGTGTCTTCCGCCGTCCATAACAACAGCAGATAACACCTTACTCCCAAAGGCAAGATTTAAGAGCCCTAGATCTAGCCTATAGTGACGGAAGAAAATGGAGGGTGAAGACCATACTGCTGCTCTGCAAATCTGTTCCAGAGATGCATTCGCCCTTTCAGTCCATGATGTGGCTATGGCCCTTGTAGAGTGAGCCATTACACCCAGTGGGGGGGAGTCTGACCCGAGGAAGAGCAAGACCGTGAAATAGCCATACGAAGCCATCGTGCGATAGTTGATTTTGAGGCCTTTTTTCCCCTGTTTGTCCCCTGGAAGGAGACAAAAAGGGCTGATGACTGTCTCCATGATTTTGAGACTTCTATATATTGGAGCAGGCAACAAGCGACATCTAGACAATGGAAGGTTTGCTCTCCCTGGGATTTTGGGTTGGCACAAAACTAGGGCAAAATTATTTCCTGGTCCCTGTGAAAATTTTGAATTGACCTTCGGGAGGAAGGCCGGGTCAGTCTTGATAATTACTCTGATGTGGATTTTTTGGTTGGGTGAATTTACCCCTGTGTGTACTGTGGCCTGTCCTGATTAGACAGAGTCTTATTGAGCGCTCAAGGAAGGAAAGACGCCACACAAGGTTAGCAGCAATACCTTCCAGCAGAACTCTGGAAACTTTATTCATATTCATGGTCTTTTACCAGTTCGTATAAAGGAGTGGTTACTCGTTAACATAAAGGCTTTACTTCTTATCTAATTGGTCAGTTTGAATACATGAACATATATGGGTGTCCGACCTGGGGTTACTTAGACACCACATGATTTACTGTCCGGAGTCTTGCACTCGTCAGCAAGTCTCCAATATCGGCTGGACCATCTGGCCTTGCTTCCTCATTCCCTATGTCTGCTAGATATTTCTCAAGTCACAAGACGATGAGATGACTGGGTAGCAGGTTATTTCCACCAACTAGTTATAAGGTTCAAACTGTGAATATGTATCTGTGTGCAGTATATATGAGTATATAGCCTATAGCAGGCAAGTGAGATCTAGATGAAATACATATATATTTCCATAACAATCCCCCTTAGATATCACTTACCCTAAAATCCTGCTCCTGGCCCAAAGCGCTGCAACTCTTTTGTGCTGCCAGTGGACTGACATATGCCTAGTGCATACATCCTCCTCTGTACAGACTTTTGCAAATGGGCGGTCAGGAGATCTGTCCTAAAGGGGATGTGGTGCAATGTAATCAAAGTCTCTTAGTTAGCAGTCTATGCAGTCAGTGCATGTGTATTCTCTGTCAGGTAGGTAATTTATTCAGGCAGGGAGGTCATCCACAGCATCATTCCAGCTCAAGTGTATCTTCTGGTATGAAGGCTTTTTCCTGCAATGCGGTGCGTGGATCCAGGTGGGGGTTCTCCCTCCAGGTTGGTGGCATCAGCACTTGGTGAAGGGCCATCAAATCTGGGATCGAGTGCTTCTCGTTACGGACTTTTATCACCAACACTCAGCAGTCTCCTGACTTCAGGGCGTGCATACCAGGCACCGAAACTGGACCTGGCAATGAAGGAGAAAACTCGAGAATGGACATTAGCAAGATTCTTGTTAAATTCAATTACACATGCAGACAAAGTATCATATTGCATAGTCAACTGCTAAGTAAAGAATACCCCTAAACTGGGTTTTTGACCCAAATAAAGTTAAGTTTCATATTGGTGACAGCTTTTTCTGAGCCTACGGGAGTGTCTAATGCCAGGGTTTGTCTGTCTCTTGGGCAGATTTTTTCTTTAGCATGCTGCTCTTAAGTGTCCCACCTAGTCTATGGTGTGGGATGATGGGTAGTGTGTGTAGGCCTAAGTCTGACCCTACTGCTGATCAGATCTCTTGTGTCAGGTTTGCTGTGTATGCGGGTCCCTGATCACTTGCTATTGCTTCTGGAACCCCCATAGCTGCACACTATTTTTGAGAGTAGCTTCTTTGCGGTAGTCTTCGCCAACCGGTTCCTTACTGGGAAGTCTTCAGGCCAGACGATGTGGGGGAACTTTTCCCGCTTGTCCGATGTTGAATTTTGTCGGAAGCCAAACAGCTGCTGGGAATCTTTGCTGTTAAGGTGTGAGTTGAGTCCAATCAGGTCATTCATCTGTGTCTTCATGTAACGGACAGGGAAGGACAATGTCCGAGAGTGGACCCTCTGGGTCGCGGATCTGGAGCCCCTGGGTCGAGCGCGCCAGGTGATGACCGACCCCTATACAGGGATCGTTAGGGGCAAAACCACAGAGGACAGAACCGCGACAGCCGGTACCAGGAGGGACGGCTCGGGGACACGGAGCGACAGTGCAACCAAGATTACTAGACAGAGCAGGGTTATAGGATGAGGAGGCAGCAGGCAGCCGCTACTAGTGGGGATACAGGAGGAGGCACAGGAGCAGAGGAAGGGCACACTAAGAGGAAACAGGTGGAAGAACAAGGATGGTAGCATACGAGACCTAGGGAACGGGGAGAGGAGAGACAAGGAGAAGGCGAGACAGAACTGAGACCAGCAGGGGGACGGAAAGAGGACCTAAACTAGATCCCTAACATGACAGAGGGGGCCAGAACAGAGTGTAAGGAAACACAATCCTCAGGCATCCTCACTACGGAGAGAACGCCTGAAATATCATAGGACCCGGAAGTGGGCGGTGCGCACCGCCCTCAGCGCCGCCCACCTCTGACAGAAGAGAGAGCGCTGGCGCGCGCCTGCGACCTAAGGAGAGGGCGCAGGGACGTCGGAGGATGAAGGGCTGGGTAAGAGATCTCGCTGCGGCGGGAGCGCCGGTGGGGAGCGGCAACAGCCGGCGCCGCCGGAGCGGGGGCGCGGCCGGGCACGGCCGCGAGCACCACAGTACCCCCCCCTTTACATCCTCCCTTTCTGAGATTGGCCAGAAATCTTTTCAATATTAGGGGGGCGTTGATGTTTTCTCGAGGCTCCCAGGACCTCTCCTCAGGACCAAACCCCTTCCAATCAATAAGAAAGAGGGATCTCCCCCTGACCTTTTTCATGGCTAAAATGTCCCTTATTTCAAAGATGTCATCCGAGCCAACAGGCGAAGGAGGGGCAATGGAGGCTGGTTGGAACCGATTCAGAACTACAGGTTTCAGGAGCGAGATATGAAAGGCGTTGGGGACCCGGAGTGAAGCCGGCAATTTCAGTTTATAAGCCACCTCATTGAAGCGTTTTAGCACCTCGAAGGGACCGATGTAACGAGGACTCAACTTATAGGAAGGAACTTTCAAGCGGATGTGCTTGGTCGAGAGCCAGACCTTGTCGCCAGGATGGTACGGAGGAAGGTCCCTTCGTCTTTTGTCCGCATGTTTCTTGATTCGAGCACTGGCATTCACGAGGGACTCTCTGGTCTCCCTCCAAATCTTAGAAAATTCTATGGCGAGAGCATCTGCTGCCGGAACTCCTGATGATGTGGTAAAGGGCAGTGGAACCCCCGGATTGCGACCAGAGACCACAAAGAACGGAGATTTGGTGGTCGACTCACTGGGGTGGTTGTTATGGGCGAATTCTGCCCAAGGTAGAAGTGAGACCCAGTTGTCCTGATGAGCGTTGGAAAAGTGATGCAGATAGGTTGTCAGGCCCTGATTTATCCGTTCCACTTGCCCGTTGGTCTGTGGATGATAAGCCGAGGAAAAAATCGGTGGATGTACCCATAAGTCGGCAGAGAGCCCTCCAGAAGCGAGATGTAAACTGAACCCCACGATCAGACACAATCCGTAGGGGGAGACCATGTAACCTGAAGATCTGGTGGATGAAGATCTCGGCCAATTTCGGAGCTGATGGCAATCCGGCCAGGGGGACAAAATGAGCCATCTTGGAGAAGCGGTCAGCTACGACTAAGATGGTGGTGCAACCGGCTGAGCGAGGCAAGTCAGTCACGAAATCCATAGCAATTTGCTGCCATGGAGCCTCCAGAACAGGCAACGGATGGAGAAGGCCGGAGGGAAGAGTCCTTGGGACCTTGTTCCGAGCACAGGTTGTGCAAGAAGCAACGTAATCCACCACGTCTTGGCAGAGGGTGGCCCACCAGTAATAACGGGCGAGGAGCAAGAGGGTCTTCTTGGTCCCGACGTGCCCAGCAACCTTGGAGGAGTGCCCCCAGCGTAACACCTCCAGACGCTTATTCCGAGGCACGAAGGTCTTGCCTGGTGGAGGAGCAGAAAAGTTCACCGGGGCCACCGTGATCATCTTGGTAGGCTCGATAATATATGATGGACCCTCGTCCTCCTCAGGCGACTGTAAGGACCTGGAGAGTGCATCCGCCTTGACGTTCTTATCGCCGGGCCGGAAGTGCAGCTTGAAATCAAACCTAGAAAAATACAAGGCCCATCTGACCTGTCTGGAGTTGAGCCTCTGCGCGGACTGCAGATAGGCCAAGTTTTTGTGGTCCGTGAAGATAGTAAAGGGATGCACCGCCCCCTCGAGCAAGTACCGCCATTCTTCTAGAGCCATCTTAATGGCCAGCAATTCCCGGTCTCCAATGGAGTAGTTGCACTCTGCAGGTGAGAAGGATCTGGAAAAGAACCCGCAGGGCACCAGTTGACCTGAGGAGGCTTGCTGAGAGAGAACCGCCCCAGCTCCGGTGGAAAAGGCGTCCACTTCTAGAACAAAAGGCCTACCGACCACCGGCCGATGTAAGACTGGCGCTGAGGCAAAGGAGCGTTTTAGTGCCAGAAAGGCATCTTCAGCCTCGGGAGACCAGCTGTTTGGCTTAGTTCCTTTATGGGTCAGGGCCGTGAGGGGTTTGGTCACCGTGGAAAAATGCGGCACGAACTGTCTGTAATAATTCACGAATCCAAGGAAACGCTGGATGGCCTTTATACCGACAGGTCGGGGCCACTTGAGTACTGCAGAGAGTTTCTCGGGATCCATTTTTAGACTGGACTCTGTGATGATATACCCCAAGAAAGGTAGCGAGGTCTGTTCGAAGAGACACTTTTCAATTTTGGCGTAGAGGTGATTCTCCCGGAGTCGGTGCAGGACCATGCGTACGCTTCTCCGATGAGAGGATAGATCAGGCGAAAAGATAAGAATATCATCTAGGTACACTACTACGCACGAATACAGGAGGTCCCGAAACACTTCATTAACGAACTCCTGGAACACGGCTGGAGCATTGCAGAGACCAAACGGCATGACCAAATACTCATAATGGCCGTCACGGGTATTGAAGGCCGTCTTCCACTCATCCCCTGCGCGGATCCGGATCAAATTGTAGGCTCCCCGTAGATCCAGCTTCGTGAAGATCCGAGCCCCTCTCAGCCGGTCGAACAATTCCAGAATCAGCGGGAGCGGGTATCGATTCTTAACCGTGATATTGTTCAGGCCCCAGTAGTCGATACATGGTCTGAGGGATCCGTCCTTCCGAACGAAGAAAAAGCCTGCGCCTGCTGGGGACGCGGATTTCCGAATAAACCCCTTGGCCAAGTTCTCCTGTATGTACTCAGTCATGGCTGTGGTCTCAGCTGGGGATAAGGGGTACGTTCTCCCTCTGGGCGGCGTGGCTCCGGGAATCAGGTTGATGGGGCAGTCATAGGCCCGATGCGGGGGCAGGGAATCGGCTTCTTTTTTACTAAATACGTCGGCGTACGCATAGTACGGTGCGGGAAAGCCCGGAAGATTGGCTGGCATAGGCAGGAGACGAGGATGAAGGATGGACCGCAAACACCGTGCGTGGCAGGAATGACCCCAGCGTAGGATCTCCCCTGAGCGCCAGTCGATGACTGGCTCGTGCAGCCGGAGCCAGGGTAATCCTAAGAGGACAGCGTGGGACAAATTAGGCAGGACATAGAAGGCAATTCTTTCAACATGAAGCGCTCCAATTTGTAGGTCTACTTCGGCCGTAACCATGGTGACAAGCTCGGGAAGAGGTTTTCCATCGACGGAGGTGATAGCACGCGGATCTTTTAAGATGACCACCGGAATCCGGAGTTTATCCACCTCATCTTGCCGGATAAAATTACCCGCCGCACCCGAGTCCACATACGCCTCCACAGATCTGCGCTCCCGACCTGAAATAATTAAAGCTGAAAGGGTAAGGGGCAGAGAGGAATTATGATCACCTAGTGAGACCCCTCTTACCTGACCTAGGTGGAGGCGTTTCCCGGTCTCTCCGGACAGGTGCGCACAAAGTGATTGGCTCCACCGCAGTACAGGCAGAGCCCGTTCGTCATCCTCTCCCTGCGACGCTGCTCAGTCAACCTAATCCGATCTACCTGCATAGGCTCGGGACTGGTACTAGTAGGGGAAGCTGAGGGGCGCGGAATGGGCGCTTGATACAGCCTGAAGGGTCTGCGTTCCCTAACCGATTCTCGAGCGCGTTCCAGGAACCGCAGGTCTATGCGCGTGGCCAGAGATATGAGATCCTCCAGGGTGGTTGGGGTATCCCGACCGGCAAGTTCATCCTTAATCTTACTTGAGAGGCCTCTCCAGAAGGCCCCCACAAGTGCCTCATTATTCCATCCAAGTTCCGACGATAAAGTCCGAAAGCGGATGGCGTACTGTCCCACCGTAAGAGACCCCTGGCGGAGGTTAAAGAGGGCCTCTGTAGTAGACGCTAAGTGTCCGGGCTCATCAAAAACTTTGCGAAACGTCTCCAGAAAGTTTTGGATACTAGACACGACAGGATCGTCCCTCTCCCATAGGGGATTCACCCAGGCCAGGGCTTCTCCCTCAAGATGGGAAACAATGAAGGCCACCTTGGCGCGATCAGTGGGGTATTGTTGGGGCAAGAGCTCAAAGTGCAGTCTGCACGGATTTAAAAATCCCCGACAAAGTTTAGGATCTCCGCCATACCGGGGAGGCTTTCCCAGTTGGGGGGGCAGAGACGAGGCTGCGTCCCTGGGTGGGGTAGCGGCGGCCGCGGCAGACTGCAAGACAAGCAGTCGGTCGTCAACGGACGCCATATAACCCAAAATGTGGGACTGGGCATCGCGCTGCTGCGCGAGCTCCTGCTGAAGGCTGACTAGGAGGGGGACGTGTCCTGGGTCTGAGGTTTGCAGAGCAGACAACCGGGTGTCCATGGACTTCATGAAGGACATTATCCGGGTCTGATTTTCACGCAGGAACAGCAGTTCCTTCTGCGTGGCGGCCGCAGCACCGGCGGGGTCCATGGCCTGAGGATACTGTAACGGACAGGGAAGGACAATGTCCGAGAGTGGACCCTCTGGGTCGCGGATCTGGAGCCCCTGGGTCGAGCGCGCCAGGTGATGACCGACCCCTATACAGGGATCGTTAGGGGCAAAACCGCAGAGGACAGAACCGCGACAGCCGGTACCAGGACGGACGGCTCGGGGACACGGAGCGACAGCGCAACCAAGATTACTGGACAGAGCAGGGTTATAGGATGAGGAGGCGGCAGGCAGCCGCTACTAGTGGGGATACAGGAGGAGGCACAGGAGCAGAGGAAGGGCACACTAGGAGGAAACAGGTGGAAGAACAAGGACGGTAGCATATGAGACCTAGGGAGCGGGGAGAGGAGAGACAAGGAGAAGGCGAGACAGAAGGGGGACGGAAAGAGGACCTAAACTAGATCCCTAACATGACAGAGGGGGCCAGAACAGAGTGTAAGGAAACACAATCCTCAGGCGTCCTCACTACGGAGAGAACGCCTGAAATATCATAGGACCCGGAAGTGGGCGGTGCGCACCGCCCTCAGCGCTGCCCACCGCTGACAGAGGAGAGAGCGCAGGCGCGCGCCCGCGACCTAAGGAGAGGGCGCAGGGATGTCGGAGGACGAAGGGCTGGGTAAGAGATCTCGCTGCGGCGGGAGCACCGGCGGGGAGCGGCAACAGCCGCTTCAATTCTGTGTGGGGGCCATGTGCACACTGAACCACCGTAGGGTACACACTTTGAGATAGACTGGGTCTGTCTTGAGGTAGACGTTTTGAGGTAGACGGTTTCTTGGAGCCCAGTGCTTTAGCCTTCAGCATCCAGCTTTCCTTCTCCTCCTTCCGAGTCTGATCCTGTTACTTCTTGTACAGGTTTCAGGAAGTCATTTTGTCAGGTTTAGTGACTGGGTTGTGGTAATTGACATTCTCTGAGCTGATTGTGGGATTTTAGCTGAGGTTTCGTCTATGTCCGCTCCTCCCTCTGTCAGAGGAGGACTTGGGACTCTGCATTGGTACAGATCCAGCCGGTATTCTCCGGGGATGAGGGGGAAATGTCAAAACTGTTGTAGCCTTGGGATGCCTTCGGACTCATGCAGCTCGTCTCGGGGAGTGTTGCCGTGGACTGCCAATCGTAGGACTGTGCTGGAGAAGAAGCTTCCCCACGAGAGGGTGGTGGAGGACAATCTTCTGGAATGTTCTCCAGCAAATACGTCCTTTCTGGTAAAGGTGGGCACCATTCTTCTGCCTCAGAATTCATATCCACGTCAGAGTCTTCATCCTGGAAGTGATTCAGCTTGTTGGCTGGTGGAGGAGGAGGCAGCACTTCTGTCCAATTCAGAGATGGCATCTTCAATGGTTTTCCCATTGACTTGTTTGCCAGGTTTTCTTGTCTTCAGTCGTCATGTAGTAGCCATCCGGCTCTACGACTTCTCCCATTTTCCATATTGTCTTCCTCCGGCTGCTTTTTTGGCTGCCACGTCTGCCATGTTGATGCCCCGTGTCTCTACTGTGTTCAGTTTTCCGTGTGCCTTGACCTTCAACACTGCCACCACTTTTAGTAGTTGAAGGGCGTCCAGTAGGTCTCTGATGGCTCCATGGTGCTTCACGGTCGATCCGCTTGCTGTGATGAAGTTTCTTGCAGCCCAGATGGGTCCGAAGTCGGGTGCCATGTCATGCGAGTACCTGGAAGTTTTTGTTCTTCGCAGGCCTTTCGTCAGCTCTATCAGCTCCACTTCTTGGGCTCTTGGCTGACAAACTTCTGGACCATAGGATGTCTTGATTGCTGGTCACTGCACATCTCGTGTGGAACCTCTGCTGGCTCTGCTGCATTCTTCGGTAAAATGGCATGGGGTCCATATCTGGGTCTGGCAGGTTTTTTAGAATACTGAACACCTGACTAGGGGTGAAGGGCACATAGTGTAAGAGTTCTCGCTCTATCTGCCCCTGCCTACTTGGTGTCTGTGAGTTTCTCCTAGTACTATGCAGCATAATCTCCTCTTCATGTTCATCAGAGGAGGAACTGTGCCATTGTGTGATTGTCTTTCTGTGTGTGTATACTTCCCCCCTGAGACTGCAGCTCCGTGTGGCACATAGGATCTTCAGTCTCAGCAAGTGCAGTGTCTGATGGCCCACACCTCCCTTCTGCTATCTGTTGTATCGGGAGGGCACCTGTGTTGTGATGTGTGGGGAGTGATTCACTTTCTTCTCCCGGTGTTATAACTGTCCCTTTAGAGAGAGTGCCCTGTGGAACTAGGGACACCTCATTGTCTGGATCTGGCACTGGGCCAGCGGGTGACGATGAACTGAGAGGTGGGTGAGGAAAAGAAAGAGAGGGATGGGTGGAGGAAAGATTTGGAATAGGAGAAGTGGGAGATAGTGAAGGAAAGTGGGGAGGAGATGGTGAAGACAAGGAGGAGGAGGAGGGAAGAGGAGAGGGATGAGAGGTGGGCGTTGGTGATGAAGATGGAGAGGGAGGAGAGATAGGAGAGAGAAAAGGAGGAGGAGGAGGAGGAGGAGGAGGAGGAGGAGGAGGAGGAGAAGGGATAGGAGGAGAGACAGGCGGAGGTGAAGAAGATAGAGGAGGGGAGAGAGAGAGATGACGAGGGAGAATGAGGTATAGGAGGAGAAATAGATGAGAGATGGGAGGTGGGAGTGAGAATAGCGGAGATAGAGGGAGGAGAGAGGTGAGAGAGATGGGAGGAGGGAAGAGTGGGGAAAGAGGAGATGGTGGGGGGAGCGAACTGCTTCCCCCCCTCTGCCGTCACAGAAGGCATTCTTAGACCTGTGGTCCTTCTCAGACGGCACAAATTAGAATGCCGCTGAAAACACTTTTTCGGCAATTACTAGCTACTTCCCTTTTCTTTTCAATACATCATGTCATGCTACAGCTAAAAGAAAAAAAAACTGTTCTTGCAAAACCACATACTATGTCTGTTCTAAAGACTGGAGAAAAGTGATTAAAACTTTAAAAACTTTGCAACCCCTTTCAACCTGCTTAAAAGGGAACAAAACAAGAATATTTAGTGAATAACCCAACGCAGGTAAAAATTCCCTTTTTTAACAAAAACTGAAAAAAAGAAGTGAAAACTAAAACCTAAAAAAAACTGATAAAATGTCACAAAAGGTGGGAGAAAACAAAAAGATAAAAAGGGAAAAATGATTTTCTTTCTTAAAAAGATTTTTAAAGGATGAAACCCAAAAAATTGATAAAATCAAAAAGTATATAGTATATAAACTTTAAAAGAACCACTTAAAAAAACACAATAAATTCAGGGAAAAACCGAGGGGAAAAAAGAAAAGGAAAAAAACAAAAAGGTACAAATCAAGAAGTTGGTAAACCTTGGAAACAAAAAACACTCCAAAAAGAAAATAAAAATCAGTACAACTTCCAACAATAAAAGGGTTAATGTAGAATGTAGAATGTAGGCACCCGACTTCCTCTTTTTTTTTCCCTGCCTGCGTCTCTCAGTGAAATCTTCTGAGAACAATATACAGGGGGGGGGGGGGGGGGGGGGTCAGTGACCAAAGACTCAGCTTTCCCAAAACTTCTAACACTGCAGTAACAGAAGCCTCTACCAAAAATGCAAAATAAAACATAAAATAGGGAAAAGCAGAGTCCAAAATATAACAATATGAAATATATATATACATATATATCAGGGGCACACCCTGCAGGCAAAAGAGGAAGTTTACGATAAAAAAAGGCAAAACTCTTTCTGCTTCAGATCTTTGCGGAAACCTGCAATGAATTCACATATAGACGTCCGGGGAGAGAGATCGAAAGCCCTTCTGTGACACATCAAACAGCTGCTGACAACCGGTAACTGCCAATCACCCGTGGCGCTTTGGTTAGCACCGGGATGTATCACCCTCCGTCTGCTGGGAGACGGGAGCCGTGATATCCCACTAGATTATCACCCCTCCGTGTGCACCCGGTGACCGTGGTAATCTCTCCAGTGATCAGTCTGTGATATCCCCCCAGTCTGCCTGCATCCGCGTGTGTGCGGGGACTGTGGCAGCTGAGGGATTCACCTGTGATACCTCCCTTAAGCGGACACCTCCGTGTATGTGTGCGGGGACTGTGACAGCCATGGGATTCACCTGTGATACCTCCTTGAAGCTGACACCTCCGTGTATGTGTGCGGGGACCGTGACAGCTTTTTCAGAGGAATTTACCTGTGATATCCCGTCTAAGTGAAAACCTCCGCGTGGTGCGGGGACGTGATCTGGCTTAGTCAGAGAGACTCAGTCTTGTTATCGGTGTCTCAGCAGCCACAAATCAAGTCACAGTCTCCACCAACTCTCTCACCCGGATCTCAGACACACAGGATCACAGTAGACACTTAGCTTATCCCAGGGTTTGGATTTGCGCGTGGACTTTTTAACACTACCTGGGTTTGGTGACCACACTGACCGGCTAGAGTTGCTGACCCGGACTGGGCACAGGGAACATTCAGGTAAGATAACTAGATTTTCTTACCTTACTTATGGAGTTGCGCAAATCTCCGTTCCCATGAGCCAAGACCTTGGCTGGCACCTCTGTCCTCTCCGGTCAGCAGGATCCCCGTGAGTTTTCATCCACGGCCCCACGTTGGGCGCCAATTGATGTGGATTTTTTGGTTGGGTGAATTTACCCCTGTGTGTACTGTGGCCGTCCTGATTAGACAGAGTCTTATTGAGCGCTCAAGGAAGGAAAGACGCCACACATGGTTAGTAGCAATACCTTCCAGCAGAACTCTGGAAACTTTATTCACATTCATGGTCTTTTATCAGTTCGTATAAAGGAGTGGTTACTCGTTAACATAAAGGCTTTACTTCTTATCTAATTGGTCAGTTTGAATACATGAACATATATGGGTGTCCGACCTGGGGTTACTTAGACACCACATGATTTACTGTCCGGAGTCTTATACTTGTCAGCAAGTCTCCAATATCGGCTGGACCATCTGGCCTTGCTTCCTCATTCCCTATGACTGCTAGATATATCTCAAGTCACAAGACAATGAGATGACTGGGTAGCAGGTTATTTCCACCAACTAGTTATAAGGTTCAAACTGTGAATATGTATCTGTGTGCAGTATATATGAGTATATAACACTATATAGCCTATAGCAGGCAAGTGAGATCTAGATGAAATACATATATTTTTATCCAGAAAGGTAGTATATGGGGGATTTACACAGATAGCTTGCAGCTCGCAGACACGCCGAGCTGACGTCAGGGCAACCAGAAGAACTGTTTTTAATGTTAAGGCCTTTACCGAAATAGAGGTAAGAGGCTCGAAAGCAGGAGAAGGGCATTTAAAACTAAATTTAGATCCCAGGGAGCTACCTTAGGTAGTGGTTTTGAGGGTCTGGCTGTAAAGGAGGCTCGGATGAACCTAAAGACCCAAGGGTGGTCAGCAAGTTTTTGGTCAAGTAACGCATCCAGGGCAGAGACTTGCACTTTCAGGGTGCTAGTAGACAACCCTCTTTCCAGTCCTTTTTGAAGAAATTCTAGAATTTCCTTTACAGGGACTTCTTGATTTGTATCGGACAACTGTCGTCCTGAGAATTCCAGGAATTTTTCCCATATTTTTTGGTATTTGTCTGATGTGACATTCCTGCTAGCGAGCAAGGTGGTCACTAAAGGGTTTGAGAATCCTTTTGCAAGTAGGAGTCCCCTCTCAAGTTCCAAGCGGTGAGATGGAGTCTGTACACTTGAGGATGTAGTACTGGGCCCTGGTGAAGGAGATAAGGGATATCTGGGAGGATCCATGGGACCGAGAGACATGCGTCTGAGCCATGTGAACCATGCCCTTTTTGGCCAAAAGGGCGCGACAAGGATCACTCCGTGTCTTGTCTTCCCGAATTTTCTTGAGGACTATCGTGATCAATGGAATTGGGGGAAACGCATATCCCAAGTGAAACTTCCAGTGGTGCAGTAGTGCATTCACTCCCTCCGGGTGTTCTCTTGGCTTTAGGGAGTAGAACCTGTTTACTTTCCGGTTTCCTCTTGTGGCAAACAGATCCACTTCTGGCATGCCCCAGATGGCACAGATTTTCCCAAATACTTCTTGATTCAGGGACCATTTTCCCTGGTGTAATACGTGACGGTTTAAAAAAATCTGCCACAAGATTCTCCGCCCCTTTCAAGTGCGTACCTAACAGGGACAAAAGGTTGCATTCTGCCCATCAGAACAGCTCCTTGGCTTCCGCCATCAGGGATGTTGACCTTGTATCTCCCTGCCGTTTTATGTAAGCTATAGTCGTGCTGTTGTCCGATAATATTGTGACATGTCTTCCTTGGATTTCTTCTCCTGCCTGAAGAAGTGCCTGCCTTACAGCTGTCAACTCTTTTAGGTTGGAGGACGCTGCCCTCATTGAGGGTTCCCATTGGCCCTGCAGAATCTGGCCCGCCAGATGTGCCCCCCAACCTAACGGGCTTGCTTCCAAGGTACAGCGTTGTTTAAGTTCCCCGTGCTCAGCCACCATTTTAATGAGTCCTGCACCCGTGGTGATAGGAGAATCTTCTGATTCAAGTTGTACGGATCCGTCACCTGCTCGGACAGGATCAGCCTTTGCAATACTCTTGTATGGGCTTGGGCCCACTGTACTGTTGGAATTGTCGCTGTTAGGACCCCCAAGAGTGACATCGCTCCTCTTACTGAGATGGGCTGACCAAGTTGATCCTGCTGTATTTTTTGTTGAATGGTTTGAATTTTTCTTTCCGGGAGGACACATTCTTGTGTGACTGAATTCAATCGGATTCCAAGGAATTCTTGTACCTGAGCCGGAATTAGCCTTGACTTCTTTAAATTTATTATCCAACCTAGTCTGGTCAGCACCTCTAGTACTCTTGTGACTGCTTTTGTGCAGTTTTCCTTGTTGTCTTCCACGACAAGAAAATCTTCCAAATAGGGTACCAGTAGTATATTTTCTTTCCTCACAAACGACGCCATTTCGGATATTACGTTTCTGAATATACGAGGGGTGACTGACACCCCGATGGGAAGACATTGGTATTGTAGATGAGTGGGCACCTGCGCAATTTCCACTACCAATCTTAGTGATGTTCCTTGCAGATTGTTGCTTGGTAGTAAGCATCTGTCAGATCTATTACCGCCATGTAGCAGTCTGGATCGAGTAGCTTTACTGCTGACTTAGAGTTTCCGTCTTGAACCTCTCTACCGGGATAAATTGTTTCAATGCTTTTAAATTTAATATTGTCCTCAGCGAGCTGTCTGGGTTTGGCGTGAGGAAAAGGGTGCTGTAGAATCCCTCTCCTATTTGGCAATGTGGTACTTTTATCAGCACTTCCTTCTGTTGGAGGAGTTGAATTTCTTTTTCTAGTGTGGCCTGATTTTTCTTGGCCGCCTGTGTCATCACTATCTGCCGCGGCGGGGTGCAGAGGAAGTTTAGTCGCAGGCCTTTGGATAACAAGTTGGCTGTCCACTGTGAGGCAGGTAATGCTGACCATTGGTGGACAAAAAAAAAAAAAAAAAAAAAAAAGAAAAAAAAAAATCGAAGTCTTCCCCCCACCGGGATTTTGGCGTCATTGATGTTTTGGGTCTGATTTGAGGGAGGTTTATTGAAGAGGAATCGTTTATCTCTCTTCCAGGTTTTACCCCGCATGGACCCGTCGTCTGAGCGGCCTCGGCCCCCTCTATTCCCGGATCCTCGAAAGGATGAGCGAGCATCACCCCAACGGCGTCTAGAGAAGGGGGGTGGTGGGAACTGTTTCTTCTTGTCTGATGCTTTCTCTAAAATTTCATCTAACGCCTTCCCAAAGAGGTACTGTCCCTCACAAGGAACTGCACAGAGCTTTACTTTTGATTGAAAGTCTGCAGCCCAGTTTTTTAGCTATAGTGCTCTGCGACCCTAATTGGATAGGGCGCATGCACAGGCTGCACATCGAACGGAGTCGACTAAGGCGTTTGCTAGGAATCCTGCTGCTTTTTGTAAGGAAGGTATTGCTTCCAGTAGCCTCCCTCTTGGGCACTTGTTTTTTATTTGCTCACTTAATTCCTACAACCACTTGACTATAGCACAAGCTGTACAAGTGGCAGCTACCCCAGGTTTAAATGACCATGCTGATGCCTCCCAAGCGGATTTTAAAAAGGCATCGGCTTATTTGTCGAGGGGATCTTTTAGGGCACCCACGTCCTCGAATGGTAGGGCTATCACTCTAGACGTATTGGCGATAGCCGCATCTAGTTTAGGAGTTTTTTCCCCCATTTCTCACACACCTCCTCATCAAACAGGTATTTGCGTTTTAGTGTCTGTGGGACGGACATCTTTTTGTTAGTCTTCTTCCACTCCCTTTTAATTAAATTCAGCAGGTTGTCATGAAAGGGAAAAACTACGCTTTTTCCCCTCCAGGTTACTAAACATAGAATTCTGAATCGTGCGTTGCTCCCTGGGCGTTTCGACCCCCATCGTAGACCTGACCAACTTGAGTAATTTTCCGATATTTTCGGATAAATAATAAGGGTGGCCATATTCCTCGTCTGAGGAGTCCTGGTCTGAGTCATCAGAGGGGGCTAACTCTCCTGGCTCGAGATTCCTCCTGTGCAGAGGCAGGAACCCAACGCCTAACACAGAGGCCAAATTATGTGCTTTTCTGACTATTTTGCAAAAACTGCATCTTTTTCCTGCAATTTCTGGTGATTGTGGTAAAGCAGGATCAGATTGCATCGTGTGACTATACCACAGCGCTTCACCAGCATGCCAACACTGCTGATCCATGTGTTAGAATGAAGGCATTTCATAGCAGCTGAGCACACATCAGTAGGTAGGTGCAATGTCCTCTGAACTTCCTAAGGTTTTGGCTAGGATCCCACAGCCTTCCTGTGGCTTTGTGGTAAAGTTGAGAATAAGTTGAAATAATAAGCTGCTCACAGGACTCTGCAGAATCAATTAGAATGGAGCAGACCAGGTGGTGGCACAACTATCTGCACATGGCACAGATCTGCAGAGAATGAAGTCTATGGACTGATCTGCCAGGAATACAACTCTTCTGGCTGAGACTCGAGGGCCTGTCAGGTGGAATCAGCTAAAACAGGGAGCAAGAGGCGGGAACATGTGGCACCGCTATGGAGTATTCCTAAAAGGCATTCGTTGCACCTCTCGCCCACAGGTTATCCTTTCTTGTTTTCCTCTGAGCCTTTCACACGCATCCAATACCAGGTTCTCTCTGTTTAGGTGTATGTGCACCAGGATCAGTTAGAGGATTTTCCATCCAATTTTTTGCTTATTAAAGTAGCAGCAGTGTGACTGACATTTTACAATCTCATCCACACACTACACAGATCATCTGCAGCGCAAATTGACCAGCACTGCAGGTTCAGCATCAATTTATGGTGCGCATGTAAGGGGGTCAAGTACAGAAAGAGCCGAAGGAGGGTTGCCTTCCCTTCTCCGTGCCCGGAACCATTGCGCAGGGCAGCAGGTTCCCCGGGGGACAGTTTATCAGCCTGTTCAGCAGCCAGGAACAGGAAGGGAGGAGAGCTGAGAACGGGAAAACAGCACGTGATTTCCTCAGAGCAGCGCAGACATCAGACAAGGGGGGAGGCTGACGCAGGCGGGGAGAGAACTCTGGGACAGCTGCCAGAGTCAGAGAGACTGAGGACAAAGATTGCAGACTGTGAGTACGTGAAGCCTGAGACTGCAGTGTCAGGAAGGTTGCACACTCCCCCCTGTGATAAGGCGCTGCCCCATAGACTGTGTTCTGTGACCAGACGCTCCCCCGCAGAGAGACTGTGTTATTTGGCAAGACGCTTCCCTGCAAGGAGGCTGCATTCAGTAACGGAGCTGTGACCGGTTTAGAGACACTGAGCCACGTACAAGGTTGCGGTGACTTATGTGTTAATACAGAACCCCTGATTCCGGTGAGAGAGCACTGCTGCAGAGTAAGAGAGAAGGACTTGGAGCAAAGGGGACACAGTCAGTCTCATACCCCTTTGGCTCCCACATTAACCCCTCGTACCCCGGCTGGACAACGTTAAAGGCCCAGGACACAGAGGACTACGGACTACAAGCGCCGCTGGTGATTCGGCGCCAAGGTTGGAGAAGAGTGACCCCTTCAATCAAGACCCCTGCAGTCTGATAAGTTTCCCCGTAGGAAAATAACTTATTACTGTCGAATCCTGTGTATGCTTTTGTTGGCTGTGTGCTAAACCCGTTCACATCATATTCATTTCTATACTGTTAACTTTACCAGTATTATTCCCTGTAAATAAACATCCCCTTTAACTGTTGGTCCGTCTGCTCCGTGGTGACATACCTATTCCTGCACGCTTCTTACATTTGGCGTAGTCGGCAGGATGTCACACGAAGGCGCGTACGGAGTGGACCAAGCAGTCAGGGAAGGCCCCAAAACTAGCATTTCCCTGGGAGCCATGTTGAATAATCTGCCGAAATTTATGGGGAACAATGTGATGTTGTGGAACTGGACTGAGAGAATTCAGGGGTTACTGCGGATGCACCCCTTGGCACCAGCACTAGAGGCAGAGATAGCATTGATGGCCCTAGAGGGGGAGGCACAGGACTCTGTCATGCACAGACCCCCCCCGGGAAATAAATACTCTGGACAAGGTGTTGTGTTATGATTGGGTCACCGAGGAGGAAAACAAGACCAAGCTAAGCCACAGAAAACCAGAGAGGTTGGTAACTAAGCGGATTGCAGACCCCTGATCCTATCCACACAACTAGCAGTAGCCGTGGAGCGTACCTACGATGATTCTAGACGCCTCGACACAGCTGGAGGACTAAATAAGCCTAAAGCAAGAAAGGGGAAATCTAAACTGCCCCAGAGCAGACCCCAAAGGAATAGATAGCCCCCAAACATATATTGTTAGTGAGACAAGATGAAAACACAAACACAGGTAGGAAAATAGGCTGAGCAAACGATGGGGCCCAGACTAACTAGAAAGGACAGGAAAGGAAAGATACTGTCTGCCATCATGCCAAAAAAACCCTGCAAAAATGTCCAACACTTCTGATAGCAAAAAAACCCTGAAGTCACTAGACTTCACCCACTATATCAGCACTCTGGCATATTCTGAAAACAGAGCAAAAAGAGGCCAATCTAATAAGGGACAAAAAGCAAACTGGCACAAACAGTAACATAAGGATGGAAATTCAGCACAGCCCCAGCCGGGGCTGGCATAGAACATAAAACTGAATAGACAAAACCAAATCAAATATGAACAATAGCAAAGAACACTTAGCTTGAGAATGCAGGGACTGAACTGGAAACTAAGACCTAAGGAGGCAGGAAAAATCACCAGCAGGGATAGAGGGAGTCGGCCATCTTAAATCCAGTCAGAGACTCCAGATGTCCAATCGTCGTCCTCATTATCAGGTGGCTGGTCTCTGTTAATTAGATCAGCTTCATTACCTCCAGCAACCACCAGAGGGAGCCCGGAAAGAGAACTCACGACTCCTCTGTCAATACAACCAGCTCCACCACCCTCACCAGCAACCAGAGGTAGACCAGAAAGTGAATTCACAACAGTGATGCGTATTCTAGAGGAGACACATGGGGACCCCACTGACGTAGGCAGGCAAACTCCGTTTGTAAGTGTTCCATCGGGTGCAAAGAGAGGGCGAAACCGTGACTCAGTTTATGAACGCCCTACAAGACCTCCACACTGCTATTAAACGGAAGGCCGAGGTAGGCGTAGGGTCAGTAGATGTGGTGCGCAGAGATCAGATGGTGATGGGGCTGTGTGACGGAATGATGAAGCAGGCTATGCGAGAGCATCTGCGGGTAAAGGCAGCCATGACCTTCTCTGAAGTAGGTAGTGGGGCACGCACGCACGAGCAAGAACAGGACGTGACAGGGTCAGTGGGAAAGGTGCGGAGCGGGGGAGGAAACCACCACTGCAGACAAGTCCCCCAATGGGTAGGAGACCTGAGAATGGAGATCAGTCAGTTCCGTGAAGAAAGGGCAGCTTCAAGCAGGACTCAGGCTGAGAGGTCAGGTTCACTGGGGCGCGATAGAGAAGCTTTTCCCCGAAGAGAAGTCGGAGCCAAGCAGAGGAGACGTCCCCTCACCTGATATACTTGTGGAGAGCCTGGTCATATTGCCCGGTGGTGTCCCCAGCGGAGCCGACCATCCCCGCAGCCTCCGTTAAACTAGGTGGCTCTGAGCACAAGGGACACCACCCTGAGCATGAAGAGCAGAATAGGAGTGAAAAGAGTCCCACCAGTCTTGTTTCCATGTGCCTCCTGGTCTGGGCTGAAATCAACGGGAGAGCTGTGCGGTGCCTGATAGACACCGGTTCGCAAGTGACCACCATGCCCGAAATTTTTTTTCGTAGACACTTCACAGAGGCGCTGCGGCCTGAATGGGGCCCAGTCATTAGGCTTACGGTGGCCAATCACCTGCCTATCCCAGTCGCAGGGGTGGTATGGCTTAACATGGAAGTTTGTGGAAAAGATGTGGGGAGAAAAGGAGTAGTGTTGGTAGATGGAGAAGCCACCAAGGATCATACCGTAACCCTGAGCATGAACGTGCATAAAGACCTCGGAAGTATTCTTCTCAATGAGTCCTCAGACCAATTCCTACGACAATGGAGCGACCAGACCCCACGGAAGAGGGCCTTTCAACAGCTGATCTGGACAGCCCAGGTCCGGGAAATATGCAGCAGTGGAAAACAACTAGGCAAGATCATCGTCCACGCTTCTTTGAATCAAGGACAGACCATGCTTCCCCTGTCTGTGCGATCGGGTGTCCCTCTAGAGGGAGTGGAGGTACAAGTGGAGCCCAGCCAAGCTGATCAATTGCCGTCAGGGATACTGGTCGCACGGACCTTGGCCACTGTGCGGGACGGCACCGTTCTCGTGTGCTGTGTGAATTTGGGACAGACTGATGTGACTCTGCCCCCCAGAGGAGACGTGGCCCACATTCTAGGTGTACCAGATGAGCTGGTACCCTCCGAAACAGTACAGCTGACTGCAAAGCCAGAAGACCCGTGGTTGATGACTGTAAAGGCAGAGACCACCCCAGATCACAGGTTGCTGCAAGAAGGCCGACGGATTTTAGAACAAATACGGGCAGAACTCTCAGAACTGCCTTGTCATCAAGTTCCTCAGGTGGAGGCCTTGTTAGGAAAGTACCAGGAGGTGTTCGCAAAAGAAGAAGAAGATTTTGGGTGCACAACGGCCATCACCCACGAGATACCCACTGGGGATACGGCACCGATACGAGAGAGATATCGCCAGATACCCCCACAAATGTATCAAGAGGTAAAGGGAATGCTGTCGCAGATGCTGAAGAAAGGAGTGATCCGTGAGAGCCAGAGCCCGTGGGCTGCTCCCATCGTCTTGGTGCGGAAGAAGGATGAAACTTTACGCTTCTGGATTACCGCTGGCTCAACGCTTGTACAGTGCGAGATTCATATCCGCTGCCACGGATAGAGGAGTCCCTGTCGGCGCTGGGAAATGCCCGGTATTTTTCTACGCTGGACCTGGCCAGCGGGTACTGGCAAGTATCCATGTCTGAACAGGATCGAGCCAAGACAGCTTTCATTCTTCCGATGGGATTATATGAATTCAACCGCATGCCCTTCGGGCTAGCCAACGCCCCGGGAACATTTCAGCATCTCATGGAGAGATGTCTAGGAGACTTGAACATTGAAGCCACTCTGATTTAACTAGACGATATCATCATCTTTGCTCCCACCATTGAAGAACATCTCCGAAGACTGGAGCAAGTTCTGAGTCAGCTACAAAAGTACGGGTTGAAAGTGAAACCCCAGAAGTGCCACCTCTTCCAGACTCAAATTGATTATCTGGGGCATGTTGTCTCTCCTGAAGGAGTGAGGCCCTCTCAGGAGAAAATCGCTGCGGTGCAGGAGTGGCCGACCCCAAAAACAGTGAAGGATGTGCGAGCATACCAGGGACTCACGGGATACTTCTGGCGCTTTGTAAAAGATTTTACCCGCATCGCAAACCCCCTCCTGGAATTGTTGAAAGGAGTACCCTCATGTGCGAAGAACAGGAACATACACTGGGGAGAACAACAGGAGAAAGCATTTCAGGCCCTGAAGAAAGCCCTGGTTGAGGCCCCCGTGTTGGTCTATGCCGACTTCACGCAGCCGTTTATCTTACATACTGATGGAAGTCTACAAGGACTCAGGGCAGTACTCTCGCAAATGCAGGATGGAAAGAAGCGTGTCATCACATACGCCAGTCGCTCCTTACATGACTCGGAAAGAAATCCGGATAATTACAGCTCATTTAAGCTGGAGTTGTTTAGCGCTGGTGTGGGCAATGACTCAGGTCACTCCCCAGAAGGGGACAGCCCTACGACCGGGGGATCGAGTCTTAGTAAGGGAGAAGCACCCCCACAAGAAGTTGGAGTTTTGGTGGGAGAAGAGCCCGTACAGGGTGAAGCGACGGCTCAGTGGACGGGGACCCATCTATGAGGTTCAACCTGAAACAGGTGAAGCGCTTCCCACTCATACACTACATCAGAATATGCTGCGTCCCTGCTTGTCACGAGACCCTCCAGTGGTACCATCTGCCCTGGTACCCCCGGCAGCTGAACCAGTGATCGCTGCCGAGGACGAAGATGAGGGAGACTCTCTACCTCTTCAGGGAAACCCGGAAACAGGGCTGGTGCCTGAAACTACGGAAGTAACCGAGGAAACCTCAACTTCCACTTTCCCAGTGGCTGATTTCACAACCTCTACTGATCTAAGATGCTCTGAACGGTCAATGACAGGTGTACCCCCCATACGCTACAACCAGGATGAATTCATCTGGCAGCAAATTGTACAAGGTCTGGAAGATTGCCAGCAGGAGCTCCAGAAACTCTCGCCCGTGGAATGGCGAGCTCACAGAGAGGGGGAATGTAAGGGGGTGAAGTACAGAAGGCGCCGAGGGAGGGTTGCCTCCTCTGCTCCGTGCCTGGAACCATTGCACAGGGCAGCAGGTTCCCCGGGAGACACTTTAGCAGCCTGTTCAGCAGCCAGGAACAGGAAGGGAGGAGAGCTGAGAGTGGGAAAACAGCGCGCGCAATCCTCAGATCAGCGCAGACATCAGACAGGGGAGGATGCTGACGCAGGCGGGGAGAGAACTCTGGGACAGCCGCCAGAGTCAGAGAGACTGCGGACAAAAACTGCAGACCGCGAGTATGTGAAGCCTGAGACTGCAGCATCAGGAAGGTTGCACACTTCCCCCTGTGAAAAGACGCTGCCCCACAGAGAGACTGTGTTCAGTGACAAGACGCTCCCCCGCAGAGAGACTGTGTTATTTGGCAAGACGCTTCCCTGCAAAGAGGCTGCATTCAGTAACGGAGCTGTGACCTGTTTAGAGAGACTGAGCCACATACAAGGTTGCAGTGACTCATGTGTTAATGCAGAACCCCTGATTCCGGTGAGAGAGCACCACTGCAGAGTAAGAGAAAAGGACTTGGAGCAAAGGGGATATAGTCAGTTTCATACCCCTCTGGCTCCCGCAATAACCCCTTGTACCCTGGCTGGACAACGTTAAAGGCCCAGGATACAGAGGACTACGGACTACAAGCGTCGCTGGTGATTCGGCGCCAATGTTGGAGAAGAGTGACCCCTTCAATCAAGACCCCTGCAGACTGATAAGTTATTTTCCTATGGGGAAACTTATTACCGTTGAATCCTGTGTATGCTTTTGTTGGCTGTTTGCTAAGCCCGTTCACATCATATTCATTTCTATTCTGTTAACTTTACCAGTATTATTCCCTGTAAGTAAACATCCCCTTTAACTATTGGTCCATCTGCTCCGTCGTGACATACCTATTCCTGCACGCTCCTTACACGCATGTCACCAAGGATCTTGTCCTGTGCAATACTGAAGGTGACATGTAGCAAATCTGCATCTTTTCTGCAACAAACTTCACATTGTAAATATTTTCATGGCTTTTTCCGCTGCCAGTGTACCCTTTTAGTAAATGTCGCTTGGGTTGTAAAGACCACATCCTGAGATATCAGCGAGGATATCTGACTCGGTAATGCTCTGCAGAGACTGGTGCTAAATCTCCAGTTTGCATTTTTGCACTGATTTCCAATAAAGATGGTCATTAGGGAAGCACAAAATGATTATGGTCATCAAAATTATAGTCATTAATGGAAGCCGGAGCCCTATAATGGTTGTGTACCCGAGCCCTGCAAATAATCACTAAAGGACCATGAAGCCTGTATCCCCTGCTATTTCAGAGGAGACTATGGGAAAAGTTTCTGATACCTGCCCTTATTGTAATGTCCTATCAGGTTGGTGTTTTACCTTCACAATGTATTTGTTTTATATGATCTTTGGGGCAATAGCCATTTCTTACTCATTTCACTATTCATCCTGATATCAGGCTGTACATTACATGGCGGATTTATGTCCATGGCTCTGAACATGCTGTTCCGAACAGCAGACATGTGTCAGTATTATAAATTATTCCTCCAAGGAAAAGCGGAAACCAGCACAGGAAATGCTACAATCTGTGCGCTAGTAACAGTCACATAATTAACAGATGAGAATTAGAGAACATTTAATTTATACCTGTCCCTGAAAATGCTGACAGTCTGCGTGTGACTGACCAGCCAGTGATACAGACTGGGCAGGGGGGTGACATAGCCCAAAAATACAAAGAAGCTGTATTACATGGTGATGGATCCCTTTCTGGAGACTCAGCCACCTCACTTTGTACTATATTGGGGAGCTACTGTATATCCATGAGGGACAATATTCAGACACAGCCATCATACAGGATCATACAGGGCGAGATTCTGTAATGAGGGCCACTTTATTATCACTTTCGTCAGCCTGCACAATATACAGCACACAGATCAATGTCAATCAATGGTCAAATTCACATAGGAAATTTTCCATTTGGACCTTAAGTCTGCATGGACAAACTCACACACAAGTCTTCTTTTCAACATACTTTTTTTGTGGGTGATTTTTGGCTTAAAAGAAAAAAAAAATTGTGGTTTTTTACAACAAAACCAAAAACTTATCAACTATCCACAGGATAAGTAATAACTTGCTCATTGCAGGGAGCCCCCATATATCTGATGAGAGGAGTTCTGAAATGTGACTTTAGAGTGGAGCATGGCACTCGGCTATTACCGGCATTCCCATAGACAATGAATGGAGCGGCGAAATGGCACGTGTTTCACAGCCCCATTCTCAGGATCAGTGGGGTCCCATCAGATAGAAAGTTATCACCTATTCTATTATCCTCTGGATAGATACAAATTTGCTAATAAAGAAAAAAAAAAACAAAACAGTAAGTTCTGTTGAGAAGCCTATCAAAAAATGCATGAAAAAATCCATGCGAGTTTAAAAAAATTTTTAAAAAAAGGGGAAAAAAAATTAGACTTTGGTGAATTAATGAAGACGAGATTTGTTTTTATTTTTGTAATGGTCCTATAGGGACTTTATCAGCACAGAATGACTGACTGCTTAAATACAGGCGCTTGTTGCGCTCTTTGTGGCCAAACCTTTAACCCCTTAGCGACAGAGCCAGTTTGCAGCTTAATGACCAGGCCAATTTTTACAATTCTGACCACTGTCCCTTTATGAGGTTATAACTCTGGAACGCTTTAATGGATCCCGCTGATTCTGAAACTGTTATTTCGTGACATATTGTACTTCATGTTAGTGGTAAAATTTCTTCGGTAAGTCTTGTGTTTATTTATGAAAAAAACGGAAATATGGCGAAAATTTTGAAAATTTTGCAATTTTAAAACTTTAAATTTTTATGCCCTTAAATCAGAGAGATGTGTCACACAAATTTCTTAATAAATAACATTTCCCACATGTCTACTTTATATCAGCACAATCTTGGAAGCAAAATTTTTTTTTTGTTAGGAAGTTATAAGGGTTAAAAGTTGACCAGCGATTTCTCATTTTTACAACAAAATTTAAAAAAAACATTTTTTTTTTTTTTTTTTTTAGGGACCACATCATATTTAAAGTCATTTTGAGGGGTGTACATGACAGAAAATACCCAAAAGTGGCACCATTCTAAAAACTAGACCCCTCAAGGTGCTCAAAACCACATTCAAGAAGTTTATTAACCCTTTAAGTGCTTCACAGGAACTAAAGCAATGCGGAAGGAAAAAATTAACATTTAACTTTTTTTTGCAAAAAATTTACTTCAGAACCAATTTTTTTTATTTTCACAAGTGTTAAAAGAGAAAATCAACCACAAAATTTGTTGTACAATTTCTCCTGAATACGCCGATACCCCATATGTGGGGGTAAACCACTTTTTCAGCACACGGCAGAGCTCGCAAGGGATGGAGCGCCGTTTGACTTTTTCAACGCAGAATTGGCTGGAATTGAGATCGGATGCTATGTTGCGTTCGGAGAGCCCTTAATGTGCCTAAACAGTGGAAAACTCCAACAAGTGATCCCATTTTGGAAACTAGACCCATTAAGGAACTTATCTAGATGTGTGGTGAGCACTTTGAACCTTCAAGTGCTTCACAGAAGTTTATAACGTAGAGCCGTGAAAATAA
Organism: Dendrobates tinctorius; assembly: GCF_039654945.1. Lineage (NCBI taxonomy): Eukaryota > Metazoa > Chordata > Amphibia > Anura > Dendrobatidae > Dendrobates > Dendrobates tinctorius. The sequence continues at coordinate 7,733,939 of NW_027361754.1, forward strand.
GAAATCCATTTTTTTCCACAAAAATGATCTTTTCGCCCCCAAATTTTTATTTTTACAAGGGTAACAGGAGAAATCATACCCCCACAGTTATTGTGTGATTTGTCCTGAGTATGCTGATACCCCATATGTGGGGGGAACCACTGTTTGGGCGCATGGGAGAGCTTGGAAGGGAAGGAGTGCCATTTTGGAATGCAGACTTTGATGGAATGGTCCGCGGGCATCATGTCGCGTTTGCAGAGCCCCTGATGGGCCTAAACAGTGGAAACCCCCCACAAGTGACCCCATTTTGGAAATTAGACCCCCTAAGGAACTTATCTAGATGTGTGGTGAGCACTTTGAACCGCCAAGCGCTTCACAGAAGTTTCTAACGCAGAGCCGTGAAAATAAAGTCTTTTTTATTTCCACAAAAGTGATTTTTTTTAGACCCAAATTTTTAGACCCCCAAAGTTGGTAAATAGTGGAAACCCCTCAATTCTTGCTCCAACCCTAACCCCAACACACCCCTAACCCTAATCCCTAATCTTAATTCTAACCCTAATCCTAGTTCGCCCTAACCCTAATTCTAACCCTAGCCCTATCCCGAGCCCAACCCTAACCCTAGCGGAAACCTGAAAAAAAAAAATATTTTATTTATTTCATTATTCTTGCCTATATAAGGGGATGATAAATGGGGGGGTTATGTACTATTTTTTTTATTTTGACCACTATGATCGTTTATCATAGTGATCAAAATAATGAATGGAATCTGCCAGCCGGAGCCGGCAGATTCCCTGCGGGCGCACTGCGCATGCGCCCGCCATTTTCAAGATGGCGGCGCCCATCTGAGGACGCCGGCGGGACGCGGGACCACCGGGAGGGGACGGAGTACCACAGAGAGGTACCGGGGGGGGGGGGGGGAAATCGGGGACCCTATTTCTCTCTCCTCTGATGTGCGATCACATCAGAGAAAAGAGAAATTTAATGCATAAATCGCGGCTTCTTTTTTTTGCGGTCGCCGTTATGGGGTTAATAACGGCGATCGCAAAAGCGGGGTCGATAAAAACCGACCGATTCATGTTCTCTGGGGTCTCGGCTACCGCTGGCAGCCGAGACCCGGGAGAAAATCAGACACTGGGGGGCGCTATGTACTTTCTCCACAGCGCTGTGAATTAACGGCGCTGTGGTTTAAGTACCCTTAACTACTGCCGTTAAAAGGCGTATCAGCGGTCGTTAAGGGGTTAAGTGCACCTTCCCACCTGCTTGTTTTCCATGCATCTCTACCTCTATAAAAACAGATCTGTCAATCAAAGAAGAGATGAGGGCAGAGATTGAAAGGTGTAGTTAAATGATCAGCATGACCATGATGCATGGAGTGCCTGTACTCGGTTTGAACAGTGATTCTGTACTGAAAGAGGCCGTTAATCTAAGAGCAGCATAATGTAGAGACAGAGACTCTGATTCCAGTGATGTGTCGTTTACTATAGCGGTTTCAATAAAATTAGTGTTTTATCAGCAGTAGATTATGACTGGGAAGACGACTAGTTGTCACATGGTCCTTCTGCTCTGTATAACTCCATCACCCAATTGGCAGCTTTTTGCCTATGCAGTGTACACACAAAGCTGCCAATCAGTGATATGGGCGGGGTTATACACAGCTTACTATTAGATCTGCAGCAGAGAAAACAGTCATTTTTATCAAAGCTACAGCAAGCACTCCAGTAAGTAACACATTGCTGGAATCAGGGTCTCTGCCCCTACATCATGCTGCTCTCAGATTACATTGTACAAACCTGGTTACAGATTCCCTTTAACAGAATTTCCACTTTTAGAAAAGTGGGCCCAAATAATTCCTTTAATTAACAAAGATAGTACTCCCCCTCCCCCCCGTTCCAGCGCTCTGCCACTTGTCTGGTCTTCCTTTTTGCTACAGCGGTAACATTACATTGACAGCTTGCATAACTGCCTTAGCCAATGTAGTGCAGCGGGTTGGTGTAGTGTGACAGATTACTATAATGTGCCCGCAGTTGGGCAAAGCTTACTGCGCATGCGCAAGTGGAGATTGCAATGCGCACGAGCGAAATATGGATAACTACGGAAATTACCTGAAATATTGCGTACAGCGGCCTAGGAGTGGTGTAGGGAAGGAGCAAAAACACCACCATCGGTCACCATGAGGTGACAGATTCCTTTTAAACTTGGGTTGAGTTCACACTGTTTTTGATGTCTTTTTCTCATAAACTAGTTTATTTCTTAAATGAAAACAGCATATAGTTCCAATATTTCTAAATACAACCAGGTAGTTTTCATTATTGTAGTACAGACCATAGTGATACTGTCAAAATGTTTCAAAAATATCAAGATAATATGTTCATGTCAAATCACATAACAGAATACCCCTTTTTTAAGAAAAGTATGACATAGTAACAAATTGTTAATTAACTTCTCGCAATCAAGTTGGGCTTTGTCAAGCCTGACAAAGGAAAAAAGAACTTTTTAGTAGGAAATTATAACAAAATATAAAGCTCAAGAGGGAGAGGAAGAGATGAGTGGATCACCCCCAGGGCTGCGGGATTACTCGGTACCGGGCCGGTGTCTTAAAGGAATGTGTCACGGTGGCAGTGACCCGGTCCGTGGCCCAGAATGTCCATGTAAAATAGGTGGAATGAAGCTGAATAAAGTTTATAGTTAGATAATTCATGACGCCACCTGTGGTTTCTGATCAGAAGGGAGGTGACCAGCGCTGCAGTGCAGATCCTCTTGGACAGATGGTATGATGCAGCAGAGTTAGTAAAGCTCTCCACAGGCAGAGCTGTAGTCCCAGGGCAGTAGTAGTAGATGTCAAGGTAGAGGATGTAGTGTTTAGACACAGAGATGTAGCAGTGCTGAAGGGATTGCAGGAAGGATTCAAAGAACACGACAGAGTGCAGTTTCTTTTACCTTTCACTGAAGGTACAATCCAGGATTCAGATCACAGACGGTACAGGAGTTGGTCAGCCTGGAAGCAATTTGGGAATCTCTCTATGCAGATGGGTTGTGTAGTCTCCTTCCTAGCGCTAATCTGAAGTACTTGTAGTTCTGAATTACACTCAAGTTCCTCTTGCTTGCTGTTACTTATAACTCCACTCGCATGGCAGGCAGCTGTAACCCTCTCTCTCTGGCTCACACACGTTGCTGCTGTGTCGTCGAGTCTTAGGTGGGAACAGAGCATTTACAGCCTCTTTTTCCTCCGGCTTCTGCTGTGGAACCTTTAGGCTGTGTGCACACGCTGCGGATTCACCTGCGGATTTTTCTCTACGGACCCGCAGGTAAAACCGCAGGTAAAATGACCTGCGGTTTTACCTGCGGATTGGCCAGTGGTTTTCCCCTGCGGTTTGACACCTGGACAATGGAATAGGTGGCAAACCGCAGAAAAAATTGACATGTCAATTCTTTCTGCGGATTCAAAACCGCAGCTTTTCCGCAGTGAAAAAATCGCAGCGTGTGCACAACGGATTGTAAATCCCATAGACTTACATTGTACTGTACACTGTCTGCAGAACTGCTGCGGATCCACAGAGGCCAAATCTGCAGCGGATCCGCAGCAGAATCCGCAGTGTGTGCACATACCCTTAGTGTCCACACAGCCTCGGACGCCGGGGTCCGGTCAATGCGCTTCAGCTTAGGGGTGAGCTTGACTCCTGCTCAATCCCCAGCTCGTCTACTCTCTTGCCTCTCTCTGCACGAACTAACTAACTTTCTTCCTCCTGTCCAGAGAGCAGTTCCTCAGCAGTTAGGTTCAGAGCTCCCCCTGCTGGCCCTGAGTAGGAACTGTGCTGTGTGCTGGAATTACCTGATAGAGAGATCCTTTCATTGCTTCCAAGCATGACATCACATTCCCTAGGAGGGAGGTAATGCCACTGTGGCGACCGTACTCCTGGGGGGCGCCACATGAGCAAAGTTTATGAATCCCACCCATTGATGCATTTTTTTATGCTAATTTTCACAAATTTGCTTTTCACAGTACCAGCAAAACCTATGAGATTTCAGAAATCTCATGCACACACATTGCTTTTGTTGTCATCAGGATTTTGTACTTTGCATGGTTTTTTTTGTTTTTTTTTACATAGAACATGTCACTTCTTTCAACGTTTTTTCAGCATTTTTCACCCATTGACTTGAATGGTTGGTGAAAAACGCTGAAAAAAAATGTACCAAAATGCAGGTATCATGTTTTGCAGCGTTTTTTTTTTGTGTGCCGTAAAAATGCATCAAAAACACAAGAAAAAGCAGTTTTTTTTCCTGCCAAGAAATCAGGTTTTGCTGCAGAGTAAAAAAAACCTCCTAGTGTGCACTTGTCTTTAATATTTGGCTGCATATTTTTGAAACAAAACCTAAAAAGACAGACCAGAAAAAAAAACAGTGTAAAACCAGGATATGTTCCAATGTGGTAGTCACACAACAGATTTTCTGTTTGGCCTTGTGGATAGAACATCCTGTGGTGGAAGTTTCAAAGTCACAACATGTTCGGATTTTCACTTCATAATTTACCCTTTATAAATGCATAGGGCAGATTTGGTGGCAAATCTGCATCGCAAATACATGTGACTCAAACAGACCTGCCACAAGTTACAAGTAAAATACCCATCAGAAAATCTGCACATGTGAATATAAAGGGTTAATACCATGTTCTTAGGCTAGTTTCACATTAGCGTTTTTTAGAGCTGCGCTTTGTGCGCAATAGAAACGCATGCAAAAAATGCATCATGCGTTTTGCATGCGTTTGCGTTTTTAGGCGCATGCATTTTAACCAGTTTGTAGCCATATAAACTCTTAAAACGCATGCGATTTCATACGCAGGCGTGCGCATGTTCATGCGCACGCCTGCGTTCCCATAGACTGCATTGTGTTATTTTTGCGCATTCCGTGCGCTAGCGTGCGCGTTTTTTTACGCCGTTGGACAGACCCAAAAATGCAACAGGTTGCGTGGGTCGCGCCAAGGCACACACTACAAAAAAACGCATGTGCACGAAAACGCATATGAACGCGTGCAAATCGCTAGACAGTGCGCCCGCCGTGTTAAACATAGGGGCGCATGCTCATTGATGCGCATGATAAAAAACGCTAATGTGAAACCAGCCTTAGTCAGCTATTACTAGGAAGGGGTTACTTCATTGTTGCAGTGTATGACTCCTCTGCTGCCTGGCTATGTGCTGCTCATGTCCCTGCACTCATGAATAATATGTTTGAGTATTTTACTCTGTGGTCATCCATCTCACACCCAGAGATTACTCTTGTGTCTGACACGTTTATTAACCTGTGGTGCACTGGACAATCAATCAATAATCATTTCCTTAAGTCAAGATTTATCTGCTTAGAGTAATACTGTCCTATGAGAGGAGAGCAGCACCAGACCCTCCAGAACAGTCCAGTCTTACACATATACGTCATATCCCCTATAATAATCATGCATCAATCTGCTAGAAGACAATTCTCCATTACAATCTGCCGCACTGAATCTTCCGAGTGCAGATACCTTACCCACAGACGTGTACTTGGAGGGGACCACACTAAATGGTTGTCTTGTAACAGACACCAATAGAAACTGCAAGATTTCAGGATTCTTTTTAACATACAGTATTGAAATGTAAAATAAAATTAAAATTAACAGTGGGGAATTAACTGATGATGCATCCCTACAGACCTTCTTCAAAATGGACTTACCAATAAAGGGATTGTCAAGCACTAAGAAATCATTGACTTATCAGCATCAATATTGTATTAGTGGTGGTCTCACACATTATACCCCATCACCATCAATCAGCTGTTGGCAGATCATGTAGACACCTAATGTACACAGTGCACAGAGCTGGATCAGCACAGCTCAGTATATTGTGTAGTGGTCATCCTGCAGTTCAGATCATATTCAGTTCAATAGGAGCTGAGCTGCAGTATCTTAGAACGAACAGCTGATTGGTGAGGTGCGGTGTGTCAGATCTCCACAGATCTAATACTGATGAACTACTAATAGAATACTCCATCCTTACTGTATAGGCCATGAAACGTACAATAGCTTATAAAATGCCTAATGCAAGATCACTCCGTATGGTTGTAAACGTTTATGGATGTTCTCCACACTGCACATAGGAGACATAAAGTCAAGAACTCAAGGGCAAATATTTTGCTATAATTCCTTTTTGTAAAGCCAAGGAACACTAGAATGTTCCTAACCCTGTCTTGGAGAGGCTGATAATTGAGAATAATACAGTAGATCATTTTTATGGGAAATACAGACATGACAGAGATTATTATTATACCGACATTTATTCCATGGCGCTTTACATGTGAGAGATGAGGTTTAGTGTGCAAGCAATGTGTACCTGTTGTTTTAGGTAACTTTTCAGAATAAGTTGTGTATAAGAAAAATAACACTATGGCCATGTTATGATTTCTATCCTCCATTATCCTCCAAGTTTTCCCCTCTGCAGGGTCTCTTTTATTTTCATTTGTCTCTGAGCTAGTGGAAGAGAATAGTTGCTATGATTGCTCCCACATACAGCACAAACTTACTTGAGGGGATTACGGCTTCCCTCCATCTATTTAGCACAGGTCCAAAAGCAGCAGTGTAGGAAATTATACAGCAGTACTGAGCAGAGTAGCTGTACTTCCAGCATTAGGGTGAGATAAAACACCTATCTGTCCCTATCAATGCTCCTCCCCCTCACAGACAACTCGTCTTATTTTCCAAATGAGCTGGCAATGTATCTTGACAAAGCAAAATTAATGCACATTGGAGTATATGATTAGCTCACATACTTCCCACTTTCTCAGATTTCCTAGGACTCTTGGCTCAAAAGGGTGAGAAGTTTTCCTGGGAGTAGTGATCTCGGCAGTGCTGTGGGAGAAGTGTGGTTGGGGTTCGGAACTAAAGCCTCATTCAGACATTAGGTCTGTGTATTTTTCTGGTCCAAGTCACAGATCAAACTTGTCAATGCAAGGCTATTGGTCTGTGAAAAATATTGGACAGCACTTGTTTGCCATCCATGTACTGTGTGTTATTTTTACCGACTGATAGGAGAAGCTGGAGAAACCTCCATCAGTGTTTTTTTCCTATGGGATGCAAAATTAAAAATTATATTGTGGTTCCGTGTTAACCAGAAAAATCAATGTAAATACTTTTAGGGTATGTGCAGACGATCCAGAATTGGCAGCGCTTTGGACTTATGGCATGTTCGCTGCATCCAAAGTGCTACCGTCTATTGATCATGTGTTCACTGAACTGTGCGGATTAACCGTGTCCAATACATTCTATCGGTTAAATTTCTGTTGGAGGCTAGTGTCTATGCAAAAGAAATTGACATGCTGTGGTCTGGAAAGGTGTGCCGCATGTCTGTCTCCGCGGGTGAGCCACGGGCATCTCTGAACGCATAGTGGATATGAGATTCCTTGAAATCGCATCAACTATGCTGTAACATCTGGACGCTGTGTGTTGGACGCTGCACAAATCTGCAGCGTTCAACCCGCAGTGTTTACTGATCGTCAGCATATACCCTTATCCCCAAAAATAAAAAAGTAATCTAAGGCTGAGTTCACACGTGGCTTTTTTTCGCGTTTCCGCGGCGGTTTTAACCGCGTGATTTTGCCGCGAAAACTAAGCATCCCATGCATTCCTATGGGATTCCGCAATGCTGTGCTAATGCTGCGGTTTTTACCGCAGCGGAATCGCTTTGCGGTAAAAACCACAGCATGCTCATTAATTTGCGGAATCGCGGCGATCCCGCACCCATAGGAATGCATTGTTCCGCTTACTTTCCGCATGTGGCTGTGCCCACCATGTGGAAAGTAAGCAGAACATTTGCGGATGGTACCCACGGTCCGGAGGAGAGGAGACTGTCCTCCGGGCTTTGGGTACCATATCCCTGTAAAAAATAGAATTTAAAATAAAAAATATTGTTATTCTCACCCTCCGACGTCCCGCGCAGCATTCTCGCTTCTCTTCACGCTCCCGTTCCCAGTAGTCCTTTGCGAAAATGCCCGCGATGGCGTCCGTTCTCGCGGGATCGCGAAGTCTCGCGGTCATTCGCGCGATGTCATCGTGAATTACCGCGAGACGTCGCGATCCCGTGAGAACGGACGTCATCGCGGGCATTTTCGCAAAGGATTACTGGGAACGGATGCGCGGGACGTCGGAGGGTAATAACACCATTTTTTATTTTTTTTTTTTTTACATTCTATCTTTTACTATTGATGCCGCATAGGTGGCCTCAGTAGTAAAAAGTTGGTCACACTTGTCAAACACTATGTTTGATGAGTGTGACCAACCTGTCAATCAGTTCTCCAAGCGATGCTACAGATCGCTTGGAAAACGCTAGCATTTTGCAAGCTAAATACGCTTGCAAAATGCTAGTTTTTCCGCGGGAAAATCACGGGAATTTAAAATGCGATTTTCCCGCGGACTGGAATTCCGGAATTCTCGCGGTACGTGTGCACTTAGCCAACAGAGGTATCACTCTTAAGCTAACCAGAAGAATGATCTTTGCAATCATTCAGATCACAGAGGCTTCTTCAGACTGGTTTAATTAATTTTTAAACCTCAGGATTTGTAAGTCAAAATCAGAAATGGAACAATCAGAGGAAAAGTATAATAGAAACACGTCACCACTTCTGTATTTATCACCCACCCCTGGTTTTGGCTTACAAATGCTGATGTGAAATACTGATCATGTGAACGCATCCTTAGAATACTTTTTTGGGCATAAACGTATTTACATCTATTTTTCTATTGGAGAACCTGATGAAACTCTGATGGCAAAAACTGACATTGTCCAAACACTGATAAAAATCTGACCCAAAATAGTGATGAAAATCAGTCAGTTTCTGCATCTGATAAACAACTAATATGTGCGTAAGGGGGTGAAGAGCAAGAAGAGTCAGAAGGGAGCTACCTCCGGAACCACATAGCTGGGCAGCAGGGTAGCTGGGGGGATGACTAACTGACTTGGACCGACTGCACCATGTGTTATGAATGGGTCACCGAGGAGGACAACAAAAAGCAAAGTCCCAGAAAACCAGAGAGGTTGGTAACTATGCAGATTGCAGTTCCCTGATCCTAACCACACAACTAGCAGCAGCCGTGGAGCGTTCCTACGATGATCTAGACACCTCGTCACCGCCGGAGGACTACATAAGCCTAAAGCAAGAAAAGGGGAAAACTAACTGCCCCAGAGCAGACCCCAAAGGAATAGACAGCCCCCACACATTTATTGATGGGGAAACAAGATGAAAACACAAACACAGGCAGGAAAATAGGCTGAGCAAACGATGGGGCCCAAACTAACTATAAAGGTTAGGAAAGGAAAGACACTGTCTGCAATCTGCAAAAAACCCTACAAAAATAAAGCCCAACACTTCTGATAGCAAAATTAACCCTGAAGTCACTAGACTTCTCCCACTATATCAGCACTCTGAAATATTCTGAGATAGAGCAAAAAAGAGGCCAATCTAATAAGGGACCTAAAAGCAAATTGGCAAATACAGATAAATAAGCGTGGAAATTCAGTACAGCCCCAGCCGGGGCTGGCTGAACACAAAAAACTGAATAGACCAACAAAATCAAGTGTGAACATTAGCAAAAACACTTAGCTTTGAGAAGGCTGGAACAGAGCTGAAAACCAAGACCTGAGAAGCCAGAAGCAATCACCAGCACTGACTTAGGGCGTTGGCTGTCTTAAATCCAGTCTAAGATTCCTGAAGTCCAATCGTCATTCTCATTATCAGGTGGTGGATCACTACTGATTAAATCAGCCTCACTACCTCCTGTTCCCACCAGAGGGAGTCTGGAAGGAGAACTCACTACTGGTGGACCAGAGAATGAACTCACAACAACCATGTGACCGTCAGGAGCTGTGGGGGAAGAGAAGGGGCGGCTGACCGGAAGGAGAGCAGGCTGAAGGCTCGAAAGCAGAGCGCGCGAGGGTCAGAGCAGAGTGCGCCACGGAGAGAGCAGGCCGCTGCACCGCGTTCCAGAAGCGAGAGGACTCCCGGTCAGAGTACTGAGACAGAAGGACGTAAAATAGATAGCGCTGTCTGTGAGTACGTGAACGCGGAAGCCCCATTGACCAGAGGAGGCTTTCCACCTAACAGTGCAGAGACGGTGACCCGTTCGTGCAGCCCCGGTGCCTGCAGTGACAGTCCAGAGCCCCTGAGTGTGGCTGAGAGACTTAGAGGGAGCAGGATCGTTCCTGCGGAGAGACTTTTGTTGACAGAGACTCAGAACAGTGGAGACCCAGTTCCACAGCGTCCCCCTGCCTCCCGCTTTAACCCTTGAGTTCCCGTGTCCCAAGAGAAGAGAGAGACTTCAGAGACTACAAGTGCCGCTGTTGACGGTGCCTACGTTGGATAAGACGACCCTTCAATCAAGGCTCCATTGGACTGATAAGTTGCAAGGATACCCGTTTAACCATTGTTGTTCTGCTTAACTGTTTGATAACTCTGCTTAGCTTTAGTATACTGTTAAATCACGTTTTCTCTGTCAGTTTAACCCCCACTGCATCTCCCTGCAAGGAGATACTGTCCCCTGTAAATAAACCCTTTAACTTTTGGTCTGTCTCTGATCCGTGGTGACATCCTCAGCACCTGCACGTTATTACATGTGAATGATGTTTTAATAATTCCCACGCAACTATGAGTTTAGAAGGCAGAGGATGAGGAGAAGAAGTATATTACAAAGTTTCTTATATTCGCTTGTAATATTGATTAATTTAAAACTTTTTATCCCATTGATGAATATTTATACGAAAATAATAAAAGTAGTTCAGACGCTGAAGAGCTGTGAATTCACCTACACGGACCTCGTTGCATCTCTTGCATTACAGCACCTTTTATGGAGATTTTCAATAATCCAATGCCTTGTGTCAGCCAAGGACTCCTCTCCCTCCTCACTGGGATCGTTGTTTGCACCTCTTCAGTACTGACGTCCTGTTCATTATTGTACTGAGCCTCCAGTGTAAGCTGTTTGTGTACAGTTAAAATACAAGACGAATTCTCTCTATCTGGAAATTTACACGTGAGTCATCCTTAATGTGCTAGTAATGGAATATCGCTGGCGTTATTATAAAGTGCAACAAACCAGGAGTTCTCAGAGCCATTGTTCTATATACATAAGGAGAAGATTGGGAGTCTGCGTTAGAGCAGACGTCCCACAGAGGAGCCAGGTTAAGAAAACAACTACATGGGGTTATTTGTAAACCACATCACGTCAGGCATCATTTACAAGGGTGCTGTGTACCAGAAGCCCTCTCCAAGAGGAGAAGGACCCCCACCAAACCTCATCAGAAGGCCTAACCAAAGGTCATCTGACGTCCGTCCGCGGATCTGGACTGCAGTAGGGACAGCACCCCGAGAAACCCCGAGATCCTTAACCCCTATACAGGGATCTGGAATTGTAGCAAGGCCCAGGGGGTAGCTGTCTAGCAGAGCAGTGGACCAGAGCAGGACGGTCGCCAATATAGCAGAAGGCAGGAAACCAAAAACGTAGTCAGAAACCGGGAGAGCGGCGGAGGTACAGGAACGGCAGGCAGTGGCAGAGTCGATAGTCCAGGCCAAGGTCACAAACCGGGAGAGTAGCAGAGGTACAAAATCGTCAGGCAGTAGAGGGGTCAGGAATCCAGTCCGAGATCAGTGTCGAAAAGCGGAGAGAGGCAGAGGTACAAAAACGGCAGGCAGCAGAGAGGTCAGAAATCCAGGCAGAGGTCAGAGTCAAACAAGGTATTTGAGGGATCAGGTCATCCCTCACAGGATCCCGGACTGATGATGTCATCTGGACCACCACCACGACAGATGTTGATGCACCAACCCCTTCATGACAGAGAGAGGAGCGGAGCCTGCATCCACCAGATGCCTGCGCAGGAGCCCCTTCTCTGTCGCCGCCATCACTCGGGGGCAAACCACAGCGCCTCCCAGTGGCCGAGGCAAGAACAGCAGGCCCCGAGTCTGACGGCGATGTGACAGTCCGGCGAATCCTGGTGGCCGAGGCCAGGGAAGCAGGCCCCAAGTCTGAAGGCGACGTGACACTCCGCGCCTCCTAGTGGCCGAGGCCAGGACAGCAGGCCCCGAGTCTGACGGCGATGTGACACTCCGGCGCCTCCTAGTGGCCGAGGCCGGGACAGCAGGCCAAGGGTCTGACGGGGACTTGACAGGTCATGAGTGATTGGCCTTTCCTCAATAAAGCTTAGGGAGAGCTCATATTGCTTCTGTATCACATACGAAACCACCTAAATGACTACTGGAAGCCTCATCTTACATCTGTTATCCCAGAAAAGGAGGAAAAAGGGTTGCAAAGTCAAAGCCGAAGTGAAGGAAGTCGAAGACAAATGAGATGCAGGTGCAGCATATAATAAGACACGAGCCTACAGAACATGCAGATATACTGTAGCATCAGCAGTAGAGGAGGACATTTTCACACTTATCATTCCAGAGTGTGAAGGGTTTTTGACTTGGCTTAGGCAGGTTTACACAACTATATTCTCTTGAATGGTTCCTGTTGATTAGGTTAATGACCTCTGTGTGGCAAATGGTGTATTATCGTGCAGCACAAATAGCTTAGAAGTGTGCTACTGGCTGCCAGGAACGCAACCTCTAAAACCACCATTCTCTCTTTGTAGAGGTCAATGACATTTCTGAGAGAACTGTCTCTGGCATGATGGCTGTCCACCCCTGCTGTGAAAACACATATGCGGTCACGTTCACATGATGTGGCATAAGTGTTTTTTATACAGTCCACACAGAACATCTATTTATATCAGTGTCCGAACAAAAAACATAAGGAACCCAAATCTTTCTCCTGATTGCTACTATGTTAAAGCAGGTAAATTGTACCAGTGGGGATATGTCCCTGACGGAGGAAGGTTTAGACCAGCGCTTCTCAGACTGTCAATTGGCAAGCTGATGTTGGCAAGGCAGTTTTACCAACAGTAATTATACGCCATACAGGCCTTACTATGTTTTACCAATCTTTAGGAGACAGATTTTAAGGCAAATTAGGAAATAATATTTGCCATAAACTGAGACCATTGATGAGGCCTTTGCAGGCAAAGATTGAGGAGCATTGCTCTTGACAGCATATAATGGTTTCAAAGGGTTTCTGTCACTATTCTTCAGGAGTGCAGCGCTCCCTGTTTGCTGGGGAAGGAAGCTCTCTCCTGAAGACTCAGGGGGCAATAAAGCTGGCCAGACCTAACACTCCTGCCAACTATAGACTGGGGCTTGGCCACTGCTGCTGGACTGCAATGGTGGCTGGGTAACCTAGACAACAAGCATTAAACAACAAAATTAAAAATAACTGTTCCTGAGAACAGAGGGGATTTTAAATGAAACGTAAATTGCAAAGTTGAGGCTTTTTACAAGCACTTTGCAAATGTAACCATTACTGATGTTGAGGCCACCCCTCTAAGTCATCATCTAGAAGTAGTATTGGTTTACAAAAGTTTATGCATTGTGGGTTTTTGTAACAATGGATTTTTTCCCGCATTGTGTGAATACACCCATAAGTAAATTATATTGAGAGCTCCTTGGCACATTGAATAATCACCATCTGTGTTCGTGCTATGTAAGCCACAAGACACTATAAAATATGAGACTAACACTACATCTAGTGATGGCCGGGTTCACACCGCTGCATTATGAGTGATATCACAGCGCTTCCAGATTGCAGCATGTTTTATTTTTTCATGGACCCCTGGGGATTGCTGTCAGGCATACTCTATACAAATGGAAGAAGGACGCATTCAAAGCATTTAAATGTGTTTTGCATTAACCCTGCATAAAGCCGACCGGACGCCAGAAACTCTACAATCACAATGAAAAAATAACCAAATGTGATTTTTTTTTACTCTGCACACAGTGAATGTGAATTATGAGTCCGCCTAATAAGCTTCATCTTTTCAGCCACTTTAGTGATTAGAGATATACAGAACCAACAATTTCCTAATGTTCTCAGAATTTTTAAGAGCCAACAAACCAAAAATAAGGCTACCTTTTATTTTGGTCTCAGGCTACTTTCACACTTGCGTTTTTTTGCTGTGCGTTTTTTGCGCACACAAACGCATGAAAAAAACGCATCATGCGTTTGTGTGCGTTTTTTTGCGGGTTTTGGTGTGTTTTTTTTTTAAACACGTATTATTTTAACACGTATGCGCACCCATAGACTATAATGGGTGTTTGGGTAAAAAAAAAAAAAAACGCATTGCGTGCGCAAGCGTTTTTTTGGGGCAAGTCGGATGCACAAAAAATGCAACAGGATGCATTTTGTGCGCCCAAGCGCACACTACAAAAAAACGCATGCGCATATAAACGCATGTGTATGCGCACCTATGTAAAAGATAGGGGGAAAAAAACGCATGCTTTTTTTGCGCTAAAAAACAGCGCAAAAAAACGCAAGTGTGAAACCAGCCTAAGGGCCACATAATCACATTTATCAATTCTCAAGTGCCACAATACCACCTAAAAGAGGAATTACAATCTTAGATATTTATGAAATATTGAAGACATACAATGGGGAAAATAAGTAAATTTTGCAAGTTTTCCCACCTACAAAGAATGGAGAGGTGTGGAATTTTTATCGTAGATACACTTCACCTGTGAAAGATTGAGTCTAAAAATAAAAGCCAGAAAATCACATTGTATGATTTTTAAATAATTAAATTGCATTTTATTGCATGAAATAAGTATTTGATCACTGACTAACCAGCAAGAATTCTGCCTCTCACAGACCTGTTTGTTTTTCTTTAAGGCCGGGGTCACACTAGAGAGGAATACGGACGAGTGAGAGGCGTTAAAAGCACGCATTACACGGGGACAAATGATTCTCTATGGGGCAGCGCCCAACAGCCGTATATTTCTCGTCTGTATTCTACGCTCCGTGCCAATCGCAGCATGCTGCGATTGTCAGCGTACTACGCCAATGCAAGTCTATGGGTGCGCTAAAAATACGGATTACACACGGACCACACGTGTGACTTGCGAGCAATACGCACCAGGTGTCTTTTGGCTGGTGAACAGGAAATGGGCCAATCCATCATCAGGAAGCCTAGACATGCAAATGAGCTCAAAAAGCGCTCCAGACATCCAGGAAGTCAGCCTCCACGGAGTACATCAGCGTCATGGCGCCATATTTCCTAAATGTGGAGATGCTCATTGTACTGGTGCAGGAGCGGCCAGTACTCTGGGACCAACGTGATGCCCATTATGCGAACCGGGCAAGAAAGGAGGCATCATGGAGGCGCACATGTCGCCAGATGTTCCATGATTTTGGTGATCGGCCACGTGAGGAGCAGCAGAAACTGAGTAAGTACAAGGCCAAAAAATGATTAAAATTACCTCACATCAAAAAATGCATACAGAATCAGCCCCCCCCCTTCCTGTGCTTCTACTTCTTTCCTCATGAGGCGGGTAGATTTTGATGTGACACATGGTTTGACACTGCCATAATTTTGCCCAGGCCACAAGCTCATCATCCTCTTGGCCAACCAAGTTATTAAGTGTAGTTACTTGATATATGAACTATTGTGACCCTGTGTATCTGGCCTGGATGGCCCAATTAGATATGCCATCCTGGGTAGAAAGCACACCTCAGAAGGCCACATGCCTAGACTACTGGTAGCAAATGTGACTGATCAAATATGTAAAATTGAGAATATTTCCTGTCACATTGCAGTGGAAGATGTGATGAAACGCTGGCGCAGCATCCGCGATCAGTACAGGCGGGAACATCAGCAGCGGTCCAGGAGTGGGGATGCGGGCTATATCAAACGAAAATACATTTATTATGACCGCCTCTCCATTTATTATGACCGTAAGTAGTGTGAGGTAGCGCTGTCATTCAAGGTTGGGGGACACTCGCTTGGCAGCCACACAATCAGATCCAGCTTGGGTTTTCATAAGCCAAACATAGTCCATGAGGTTTATTTGTCATCATAAACCACAGCAACATAAACAGCATTACAGGATAGCGCCCATTATCCAGGCTATTGAGCCTCATCCTTATCTCACCCACGTTAGGGTTCCCACATGGCTGTTTCTCCAGGCTGCAGAAATCCACTCACTCCTCAGGGACTCTCAGACGCTGGCCGCCATTACACACACAGCCGCTCCACAGGCTGTGTGTGAGGAGATCCTTCTCCTCACAGGACCTTCCAACACTGGACCAATCAGGTCCCAGCATTCAACTACATGTGACCTACCCTAGCCACATTATATGGTCTATAGCCATGCCCACCGGGTCACGTGACTATGACCTCATCACTGGTCCTTCACACACTTACAAAGCCTTTTACTATAGGCGTTTTCAGACACACCCCTGGGTGGGTTTGTAGGTAACCAGAACCCGCCCATCTCTCTAGTTACCTGAAGACTTCTCCCTTATACTTAGAAACAACACCTCAGCAATGATATTGCTGATCACACATAGCCAAGTCTCCATCTCAAAGCCACCCACTTTGAGATACATAACTATCCTTCAGGATTCTGCCACTCATCCGTTCTCTTGGGACATCCACACAGCGCCCTCTAGTGGACACAGTGGTCATTACACCACAGTAGATACACCACATTACACCGATACTTTACAGGGCCAAAAATATTAATGTATTTTTGGCTCTGTTCTATTTCATAACAGAACTCACTCCAACCTTACGGATAGAGGAACGGGCTCAGATACAGAGCCCATAATTGACCCTGTAGGGGATGAGGTGGCTGGCCCATCTTCTCCCCCTACAAGAAGCATGGGTGAAGAATCCTCTCAGGAGAACCCATTGCCTGCTCCCCAAACCCCACCACCAGGACCGTCTGCTGCTGCACCATCACCCATACTGGAGGAGCAGGGCAACATGAGCAGCAGCCCAACTGCCCAGATCCGGGGCTCCCCACAGCCTGCTGTAACATCCCGGCGAGGACGAAGAAGGTGCCAGATCCCTGCCCAAGATACCAGGACCAATGTGGACACAGGGGTCCTAAATTATATGGCTAGAGTGAATACAGATGATGGGGAAGAGGCATACTCACGTAGCCTGGCCCTTTATCTCCGTGCCCTTTCCCGTGAGGTGAGGCTCCGTATTCGAGGATGTTTTCAGATCCTGCTTGATGCAAGCACACCCCCCAATACCCCATATGAGCTGTTTGAATATCTGGAGAGGTGGCAGCTTTCCCCCCGAAATGTAATGTGCATGAGGCCACCCACACAGATGCTTGCTCAAGCAGGGTCTGAAGATCCTCAAATACGTGGGCCTACACCTCACCCCCTTCCTCCCCCTACCCAACCTTCACAACAGCAGCAACATATGTCTGCCTCTAGCCAACCCCACCAATATGGCCACTTTTTCCCACCCAGTGTTGGAGGCTGGTCCCAACCTGGTTGGGGACGACATGGCTATATTGGTGGGTATGAGACACGGGCCTACCCGAGCCAACAAGATGCCCCTCATCATTATTACTCTGGCCAGTACCCCCAACAATCCCAGGAGGAAGGACACTACCCACATCATGGGCAACAGTATGCCCCCACACAGGGCGATGTTGGTCAAAGTAGCCAGCAGCAACCACAGGCTGCTCTTCCGCCTTCCGGCTTGTCCTTCCCCAACTTTCCACAATATAAACGTGTAAGATAGCCTTGCCTGTCATGGTGGCTTATTAATATGATTAGAAAACCTTCCTAATAAATGTGAGTTTTATCTTTTTTATATAATTTTGTTGATGGCGACCACCTCTTTTTTCCTTTGGATTCAAAATGTCTAATGTAGTAATTTTGTTATTACATTCTGTTTGGTTTGGATATGTGTGAAAATTGTATATTTCTAAAATGTTCACATCTGCAAAAAGGCCAATTTGGCTCATTGCCCCAGTTATCATATGGCAATAATATGTTTGCCTTTAAAAAAAAACAAAAAAAAAGGCTAAAAATTTGTCTACTCCAGTTTACATCTCTGTCTCAATTCTCAAAAACCGTGTCAGCATACTAACATACGCTTACCAATGCAATTAAACAGGCATAGAATCAGAAGGGGTAGAAATATATAAATTTAGACACACATAAAACCAAAAATTATAACATAGATACAGCATGCTCTTGCCAAGAAGTTTCCCCCTCAGGTGACATAAAGTAATTAGTGAAAATATCACGCACTTTGAGGCCAGAGAGCGGTCTACGTTGAGGGTTGATAGGTGGTCTCACCCTACGCACATTGTCCGGCCTACGCACAACACCAGCAGAGGAGGAACAATCATGTATCCTGGTGAAGTTATGAAGAACCACACAGGCTTTAACTACTTCAGTAACATTTTGCTCACTCAGCTGAATGGCAGACTGGAGTACACGCCATTTGGCACAAAGAATGCCAAAGGCACACTCCACCAGTCGCCGAGCACGTGATAGGCGCAAGTTAAAAATTCTGTGCCTGTGGTCAAGGTTGCGCCGGGGATATGGCCTCATGACATTGCGTGTTAACTGAAACGCCTCATCTGCCACAAGGACATAAGGGACAGATTCTTGAGTGGAGCCTGGTAGCTGGCGTGGTGGTGGTAGATCCACCTGGTTGGTGCCTAGCCGCCGAGCCATAATGGAAGTATTGAAGACTCGAGAGTCTCCCGTCCTTCCATAGGCCCCAATGTCAACAATTATAAACTTGTATTGCGGTTCGGCCAGAGCCAACAATACAACAGAAAAGTATTGTTTATAATTGAAAAATTGGGAGCCAGAGTTCGGCGGCTTACGCACCCGAATATGTTTGCTATCAAGGGCCCCAATACAATTAGGAAACTGGCATTCCTCCTCAAAGTCCCTTGATATCCTCAACCAGTCTTCCATCCTGGGCTCGGGCATGACGACTTGATGTAGTCTTGTCCAGATTTCAATACATGTTGACCTGACTATGCCAGAAATGGTGGATCTTCCAATCAGAAACTCATGGTGGAGGGTGGCATAAGACAGGCCAGTGGACAGGAAGCTGAAGAACAACAGAAAAGGAAGATTTTAGAATGCACAAATTCCAAAAAAAGCAGGTACATACATACCTAATTTGTTAGGAATTCAGAGCGACTAACACACATATTTGGTTGCACAAGTACTAAGTGAGATTCAGTACATATTACACATAACATTCTGGTGTGTAAGCTTATTAAACATATCTGGAATAAGATGAGGGCATTAAACTTAGTCCAAGAAGCCAAAAATACATACTTTGGGCAACACATCATGAACATAGAGAATGTGGTTGTGTAGTACATACCGTATTGTGAGTAGAAGTCGCTCCTCTGCAGATATAGCTTTGCGCATCCTTGTGTCCTGAAAGGTTATCCCAGGGCGCACTGTCTCCAAGAGTTGATCAAATGTTGCAAGGCTCATGCGACAGTATTGGTAGAATTTTACAGGATGCTCCCACATTGAAGAATAGAGGCGGAGAAAATGACCCCTTGTGAGTCGATGCCTCAAAAGTGGATGGACCCACATGCGTCTCCTCCTCCGCGGATCCACTATCACTGGGTATGGTTGGCCAAAGCGGCGTGACAAAAGCCAGTTGAAGAGAACCTGCTCAGTTGTGTTGAAACTCAGACTGTTTGCCATGTTGCACATACAACAGCAACACACCTAGTGAAGGCAAGGTCACAAATGGACAGAATGGAGGCAGCCACCTGTTCCTGAGCCAATAAATAGGGTGCAGGCTAATGATTTAAATAGTTAGCAGGCCTCAAAACCGTTAAATGTCCATTTTGCAAGGCTGCGAGAAAATCTCGCCATACGGATTGCATACGGATGCCATACGGATTACATACGGATGCAGACATGCGCAAAATACGCGACCACACCTTGCTTACGGATGACATACGGAGCACTATTTAGGGGTCATTCATCCGTATTACGCATGTAAACTACGGACTGTATTTTGCGTCGGTTAGTGTGACTCCAGCCTAAGAAGCCTCCTACTCTGCACTCATTACCTAGATTAATTGCTCCTGTTTGAACTTGTTACCTGAATAAAAGACACATGTGCACACACTCAATCACACTCCAACCACTCCACCATGGCCAAGACCAAAGAGCTGTCCAAGGACACCAGGGACAAAATTGTAGACCTGCACAAGGCTGGGATGGGCTGCAGGACAATAGCCAAGCAGCTTGGTGAGAAGGCAACAACTATTGGCACAATTATTAGAAAATGGAAGAAACACAAGATGACTGTCAATCTTCCTCGGTCTGGGGCTCCATGCAAGATCTTGCCTCGTGGGGTAAGGATGGTCCTGAGAATGTATAGATGATGGTTTTAGTTGCCTTGTTCCTGAACTGGACCTGCTCCTTTCTTAAGACCAAATAACAACTGAATTTTGAAGAATTTGGCACTAACAAAATAACACAAGTCAAAACAGAAAAATGACTTAAAAAAAGAAATGTAAATGATGAATCGGGCCTTTGGAGTCTTAAAATGTTCTTCACTATCAGGATTACGGTATATGGCCATTCTGAAATGGATTTTCAAAAGTAAATACTGTACATTGGGTCTAAAATCTATTCAATAATGTTTGCAGCTTGTACTGAGAAATTGTGACAGGTCCTCACGCGTAGGTGACCGCTATTTTTCTTTCTGACATCAACATCATATGTGAGCAGTCGCCAGACATGGACAAGTATGACTGTGTCCAGATGGTTGAGGGCCACGCAGAATGACATTGTAAGCCCCCAGGCCACAGTTTGGGCACTTGGGTTATGAGGGCTGTAATTTTCATCTGCATAAGAAAAAAGCCCATGAGATCACTGTATTGAGGAAGGAATCCAACCTTCTTAGCAGCCTTAGAGGGTCTTTATCAGATTGGTCCCACTAAAAATAACACACTTGGCTTACTTTTCTGGGGGCTCTTTGATCTGACCCAAAGGTCATTCCTCCTTCAAGCCTCTGTTACCATCTCATTCACTTTGCCCCATAATGTGCCTGTTTGGACTCCAGTGGTCCATGCAATCAGGGGACATCCCAACAAGACATAAAATAAGCCTCCTAAAGTGTTTCAGCGATGCCTGCGCGATTTTTCAATTCGTCAAGAGGTCTCCTGTTTATTTGGAAACTGACATGCAATTGCCTTCATATAGGTGACATTTTATAGATGATAAAAAAATAAATAAAAATTATGACAGATACAGCAGATACTATAAGAAATCATGCATTTCCAGCAATGAGAGGACTGGAGATATAGCACAGAAGCACAAGATGGATTTAGAGAACGGGTCACGCTTGCATTATATTTTGCAGTGATGAATTAAAGATCTGTAAGCAAGAGCCGAGGTTTATGCAGACACAGCAAGTTGTTGCCCAAAACAACTCACACTGGATATGAGAAGCCCCAGGCGCCCAGTGATGAAGTGACGAGGCCAAGGTCGCACCAGCAGAGCAGAGACTTCAGCCTGTGTTATATGCTTTTAGGCCCGTTTTATTGTGGTGCAGCGTCTGCAGCAGTCCCAGAAGAGCGCTTCCCTCCGCAATAAATCTGACAAACAATATGTGGAATATATTTACTTCCCGTAAAGGCAGAACTCGAGATATTAGTTTTATATGGAAAACATCCCTGATATTGATATAGGCGCAGAGGTCATTAACTTTATATTAAATAAGTAAATCTAATCTTGGTAGATTGTGTATTGATGTCTCAGACTCAAAACGGAAGGGTTTAATCAAAGAAATGTCACGCTGCCTGCCCTTGGAGACAGAAATGACAATTTGTGACATGTCAAGAGGCAGACAGTTTTATAGGGCCTGATGCCAGAGATGCCATGAAACATACAGTGAAAATAAAAGCGCTATGACGATTAATACACATATGGACAGCTTCAGTCGGGGCTGGACACAATCGATATGAATGGTGTATGACGCTCAGTCAATGTGCCCATTTGTCAGCGTTAACTGCTTTCCAATTAAGAGATCAATGGCACCAGATGCCCCCCGGCAGTGCCCTCATTTAGTGCCACAGTCACATTCATTTTGCTGGTATTATCACATGAAAGAACAAAGTCAAACCCATCAGACGAGGGCATAATAGGATATTTCCTCTCGTCTGAGAGTCTAACAGTAAATTTATCTCGCCCCAAATACAGACAACAGTTCACTTACCATTAAGGAGAGCCAACCTCATTCTTATTTCACCTATTCAAAGGAAAGGGGATAACTTACTGATTTGCTGGGGGTCCGAATACTGGAACCAGCGATCCGCAGACTGGAGCTCCGCAGAGCAGCATCTGAATGGAGGCAGAGGTTGAGCATGTGGACCACAGCTCTATTTATCTAGTATGGGACTGCAGGAAGAAGCTGAGCGCTGTACTAGTCTACTGTATTTTCAGTTATCCCATAGACAATGAATGGATGGAGGTCCACATGAGTAAACTCTGCTCCATTCAGATAGAGTCTTGCAGTGCCCGTATCTCTGAAGACCCAATAGTTAATCCCCAAGCGATCAGTAATTTACCCAGTGTCTCATTACTAGAAGATAACTCTGTATGATTTTATTACTCTGCAGTGTTAAGAATCAGAAAAGTGGCTTTAAGCAATGTACAAAAGTAAAATCTGCGCCAGAGCTCGTCCAACAGACACCAAAGCGAAGGTAACCTCCACACCTATGATGTCCTCAAGAGATCGGCTCTGTTGTCTCTCTGCTGCAGTGTCTGGTTTAGCTCTGCTACATCTGTCCCTGTAGATTGCGCTAATACATAATGTTGTGCTAAGGCTGCTTATTACAGTTAAGTGAGGCGTCCCAGCGTCTTATCCTTCTCCCATAGTAAAAGGGAAAGCTTGGAGTCATTGTGGTTCTTGTTGCTTTCTGGGACTAGTTTCCAGACAAGCTGTTTCCAGGTTTGATGCTTGCGCCGTTGTCATAGCATTGTGTGTGTGCTGGAGATTTTCACGGCTGACACCTGCCACTTTGCATTGAGTTTGGATGAAAAGCAGCCATTGTTGGAGTTTGGATAAAATACAGCCAGTGCTTTTATTAATGTCAAAAGCAAAGAAGCGGAAGAAAAATAACCCACCCCCTGAGTTCCAGAAGGAACTGGAGCAGTGACGGAGTCTCAGTTTACCTTTTTTTTTATCATTGGATGGAGAGGTGGAAGGAAAAATATCTCCAGGGTGAGAGAAGATGTGTTCTTAATTCATTTATGACAGAGGTGGACTCATGTTACACAACATGGATTATTTTTAATACCAACTCGCCGTGAACAGAAAGGGAAAATCTGATGCTTTTTACACTTCTTTGCAAGTCACTGGTGCAATATTATCTAGCAGCCGGCCATCAATTATTAATATGCACAACACAACAACACATATGTGCGCTGACTGCCCAGTATACAGGCTGCTGCCAGCGCATACAGAAAGGGAGGTTTAGAGGTGATCGGAGCTCAATGCTCGGCCCAACCACAGGTCTCCTGATCCGCATTAACAGCATCATACACAGGTCAGGAGACTCACAGACAGGCCGGACACTACGCTCTGTCTGAACAAGGGCCATAAAATCTGGTTGTATAAATGCACTCTAAGAAAAAGATAGCTAAAAGTCACTGCTGCTGGTGTGTTCATCTCTAAGATATAAAAGCAAAATTCCCATGACAGGGCCAGCGTCGGACTGGAATACCTTGGGCCCACCAGAAAAAAAACATTCTTGGGCCCACCATCATACCTCCCAACTTTTGAAGAAGGGAAAGAGGGACAAAGGTTGCAGAGTGCTGCGGCAAATTTTAGATCATGCCCCCGACCACACCCATTTCACAATTAACCACACCCATGTCCAGGCCCCAACCGCACCCATTTAGCACTGCTGATCACACTGACTGGTACTGAGGGCACAGTGGCTGGTACTATGGGCACACAGACTGGTACTGATGAAAAGAAAGAAAGAACAGAGAGAGAAAAAAATAAAACAGAGAGAGAAAGAAAGGAGAGAGAGAGAAAGAAAAAGAAAGAACAGAGAGAAAGAAAGAACATAGAAAGAGAGAAAGAAAGAAAGAGAAAAAGAAAGAAAGCGAAATAAAGAACAGAGAAAGAAAGAGAAAGAGAAAAAGAACAGAGAGAAAGAAGAAAACAGAGAGCGAGAAAGAAAGAGAGAGGAAAGAAAGAAAGAGGAGAAAGAAAGGAGAGAGAGAAAGAACAGAGAAAGTACAGAGAGAGAAAGGAAGAACAGAGTGACAGAGAAAGAAAGAGAAGAAAGAAAGAACAGAGAGTGAAAGAACAGATAGAGAAAAAAAGAGGGGAAAGAAAGAACAGAGAGAAAGAAAAAAGAAAGATTAGAGAGAGAACAGAAAGAGAAAGAGGGGAAAGAAAGAAAGAACAGAGAGAGAAAGAAACAAAGAAAGAACGGAGAGAGAAAGAAAGAGGGGAAAGAAAACAAAGAACAGAGAGAGACAAAGAAAGAACAGAGAGAGAAAGAAAGAACAAAGAGAAAGAAAAAGAACAGAGAGAAAGAGGGAAAAGAAAGAACAGAGAGAGAGAAAAAGAAAGAGAAAGAAAGAACAGAGAGGGAGAGAGAAAGAAAGAACAGAGGGCACAGTGGCTGGTACTATGTGCACAGGCTGGCATTGTGGGCACAGTGGCTGATACTGTGGGCACACTGACTGGTACTGAGGAAAAGAAAGAACAGAGAGAAAAAATAAAACAGAGAGAGAAAGAAAAAGAAAGAACAGAGAGAGAAAGAAGGAGAAAGAACAGAGAGAAAGAAAGAGAACAGAGAGAAAGAAAGAGAAAGAGAAAGAACAGAGAGAGAGAAGAAAACAGAGAGAGAAAAAGAAAGAAAGAGAAAGAAAGCAAAAGAAAAAGAACAGAGAGAGAAAGAAAGAGGGGAAAGAAAGAGGAGAAAGAAAGAAGAGAGAGAAAGAAAGAACAGAGAGAAAGAAAGAACAAAGAGAGAAAGAAAGAACAAAGAGAGAACGAAAGAGGGGAAAGAAATAAATATCAAAGACTAAAAGAAAGAACAGAGAGAGAAAAAGAAAGAGGGAAATAAACAACAGAAAGAGGGAAATAAACAACAGAGAGAGAAAGAAAGAACAGAGAGGGAAAGAAATAACAGAGAGAAAGAAAGAAAAAAGAAAGATTAAAGAAAGAGAGAACAGAAAGAGAGAAAGAAAAAGAGGAAAGAAAGAACAGAGAGAGAAAGAAACAAAGAAAGAACAGAGAGAGAGAAAGAAAGAGGCGAAAGAAACAAACTACAGAGAGAAAGAAATAACAGAGAAAGAAAGTACAGATAAAAAGAAAAAGAACAGAGAGAAAGAAAGAGGAAAAAGAACAGAGAGAGAAAAATAAAGAGAAAGAAAGAACAGAGAGGGAGAAAGAAAGAAGAGAGAGGGCACAGTGGCTGGTACTATGGGCACAGTGGCTGGCATTGTGGGCACAGTGACTGGTATTGTGGGCACAATGACTGGTACTGAGGAAAAGAAAGAAAGAACAGAGAGAGAAAGAGCAGAGCGAGAAAGAAAAAAGAAAGATTAGAGAGAAAGAAACCGAGAAAGAAAGAACAGTTAAAGAAAGAGAGAAAAAGAATGATTAGACAGGGAAAGAAAGAACAGAGAGAGAGAAAGAAAGATTAGAGAGGGAAAGAAAGTACAGAGAGAGAGAGAAAGAAACCGAGAGAAAGAAATATTCTATAAAGATACTATAGCAGCCCAGCTTCCACTATAATGCCCACCTGAGCCTCCCGATGCAGGACATATCATGATCTGCTGACATGATCTGCTCCCCGATTCCAAGGCGATCCCGCTGTCCGCACTGTCGGAGAAGGACACAGTGATGGATCTGAAGCATTCCCTGAAGTGCCTCCATGGTTCCGTCACAATCTCCCGAAATTACCTCATTTCCGGTCAGGTTCCAGCACTTCACTTCCATTGGAACGTCACATGCGAGTTTTAAAGTGCTCCTCGGGGCTCTGCCGTGTACCTCTGTGTCAGCGGGAAAAGTAAGCTCCCGGCCGGGACAGTGGGGCAGACTCTCAAAATCGGGACACTCCCACTGGATTCGGGATGGTTGGAAGGTATGAATGTTCCCCACCATACACCTTGTACACGCACGGCTCTGCACACCTAATACACACATGGTTCCGCTTTGTATGCCTCATACACACACAACTTCGCTCCGTACACCTCGCACACACACGGCTCTACTCAGTACACGCATAGCTCCACTCCGTAAACCTTGTACACACATGGCTCTGCTCCATTCCGTACACACACAGCTCAGCTCCGTACACATCGTACACACAGGGCTCTGTTTCATACACCCCGTAAACACACACGGCTCCATACACTTCATACACACAGCTCAGTTCTGTACACCTTGCACACAAGCGGCTCCACTCTGTAAACCTCGTATACACGTGGCTCCGCTCCACACACCCCGTACACACGCCGCTTCGCTCTCCCCATACACACGCGGCTCTGCTCTGTACATCTCGTACACACGCACTCCACTCCGCACACTTCATACACACACGGCTCCGCTCCGTACACCTCGTACACACACGGCTCCATTCCGTACACCTCGTACACACACGGCTCCGCTCCGTACACCTCGTACACACACGGCTCCGCTCTGTACACCTCGTACACACATGGCTTCGCTCTGCACACTTCGTACACACATGGCTCCGCTCCGTACACCTCATACGCACACGGCTCCACTCCGTACACCTTGAATACACGCGGCTCCGCTCCACACACCCCATACACACGCGGCTCCGCTCTGTACACCCCATACACACGTGGCTGTGATCCGTACATCTCGTACACACAGCTCCGCTACATCCACACTGTAAACCCCTCCTGACCCCACACATAAACTTTACCTCATCCAGCACCATGACAACCAGCACAGCAGAGTCCTGCATACACTGAGGCCCCTGATCATGTGACCCCTGACTCCTCCCCTCCTGTGACCTTATCACAGGTCCTGTGCACAGAACAGCCTAGCGACGCCATTTGCTGGGACGTATAGGATGATGTGGAAATGGCTGGCACAGTGTTCTCATCTGGATGAGGGGAGTTTGCGGCTAGTCTAGGAGTTGTCCCCAGTCGCTGGTGCGCCTGACATCTGCACACAGCACTGCTGGTCAGTTGTAGGCACTATTGACATGCAGGGCAGGGACTAATGAAGGAGGCTGGGGCCCTCCGAGGATTCTCCAGTGGACATGGCTATGCCATGCAAAAAAGCTGTCCTCCAGAAGGAAGCTAAACTGTCTTTCAAGCTAATTTGCATACCTGTATCCCCAGGGAACATTTTCTGGTCTGTATGCCTCCCCGCCCTTGCTGATCGTTTCTACAAAAAGATGTGGGTCGCCCTCCCAGGGCTGTGGGGTACTCGGTACCGGGTCGGTATCAGCGGGACATGTCACAGCAACGGTGACCCGGTCCGTGGCCCTGGGCGCCCAAAGTAATGGGGGAATGTAGTTAATGGAATGGAATAGTTTGTGACGCCATCTGTGGTGTTCGGCAAGGGAGGTGTTAAGCCGATGCTGCAGACAGATCCTCTGGGACAGATGGGGTGGTGCAGCAATGATGTTATAGCCCTTCACAGGCAGGGCTGTTGTCCCAGGGCAGTGTAGATGTGGAGATACCTAGATGTTGTAGTGTTTGGCGCAGGGGATGTAGCAGTGCAAGGCGGCCGGACGCAGGAAGGAATGGAGGACACCAGGGCATGTAGTTCCAAAGCTTTACTCACAGTCTGTGGTGCCCGCTTCTGTGCCGTGTCCTCCAGGTCAGGGACTCGGTCAACCCCCAGGCAAGATGGAATGCTCCCTTCCAACACTCCGCCAACATGTGCCTTTCCTGAACATCTCCTCCATAGCGCCTTTAAGTGTGAAGATCTCCAGTATCGTGTTACACTGGAGTTCCTCCTGTCAGATGTTCCCAAGAACACGGCAGACAGCTGTAGCCTGCTTCGGGGACTCTCTACTCCTAAGTCCTGGCTCTCTATCCGTATTGCTGTTGTGCCCTCAAGTCTTAGATGGGAGTAGTGCATTTACAGCCCACTACTCCACCGGTGTCTGCTGCAGGACCATTAGTGTCCATACAACCTCGGGGACCGGGCCCCGGCCTTGCACTTAGAACTTCTAGGCAGGGTTCTTCCTCTAACCCACGTCCTCTGTGTTCCCTTTTTCTCCTACGTTCCGTACTTGTCTTTCTCTCCTATGGAAGCTCAGGCTTCAGTTCAATGTCTTTCTCCTTCTTTCCTTTCCCGTGCCAGCTGGCTCAGATCACTGAGGCAGCTGCAGCACTCCTTCCTCCATCCCTCTTCCAGGGATCCCCACTTCTCTCCGAGTGGCTTCCTCTCTCAGCCTCACTTACTGACTGACTGACCTGTAATCCTAAACCATCCCGATCTTTTATGTATTCTAAACTCCACCCGCCTCCCAGCACGTTTAGTAGCAGGGAACCACCAAAGGTGCTCTGCCTCTCTCTAGGCAAAGAGCCGCAATGTGGCTTTGCTGAACTACTCTATTGTGTGGGGTGCGAGTGTTGGAGCATGATCAGGAGCCCCCAATTTACCTGGATGGTGGGGCACCACACCTTAGGAGAAGGTGCAGTACCTCTGTGGCGACTGAGCCTCAGGGGCGCCACAGATATAATAACCCCCAGCTCTTTATCTTGCCAATATGTATCCTCCTCTCATTGCTCTGCACTGATGAGGGGTGGAAACTCTGAAACAGTTGTCTATAGATGGGCAGATTTTCCTTTTGGAGGTGACTCTGGTTTGGTGAATATCCTACATCTTGTTGAAGAAAATTTGTCATCAGGTTTCTGCCACCTAGTTGAGAGCTGCGTATTGTATAGACAGATACCCTAATTCCATAATTCCAGTGATGTGTTGCTTACTGAGCTGTTTGCTGTAGTTTTATCAGCAGGAGACTAGCACTATATGCCATGTATTCCTCCATATTCATGAGCTCTGTACAAACTCGCCCCACCACTGCTTTCTGTGCACACTATGCAGAGGCATATGAGTGATGTGGGCTGGGCTATACAGAGCTCAGCATTCAAATATCTGCAGGTGAAAAAAAACAGGGATTATACCAGAACTGCAGCAGTCAGCCCAGTAAGTGACACATCACAGGAATCAGGGTCTCTGCCCCTACAGCTTGCTGCTCTAAGTTAGGGGAGCAAACACTTGGCAAAAAATTCCCTTTAAAAGGTCAGATATTGACTTATAGAGTAGCTGCCTCTATTAGGTGGCACATCCTTCTGACATAAATCTTGTCCTACTATGGTTCCCTCTAATTTTCAAGAGAAAAGGAACTCTGATTCCTATAAAGGTATATTCTGAAGATTTTGAACTTCTTAAGATTAAATAGAATACAAATACAGCCACACTTTCACCTTCCCAAGACCATCACAGATAACAACTTATACCTCAACTGTCCTAACCAACAGTAACATTACACCCATAACCCACTATCTCAGCGCCTCAGATGCCATAGTACTGGTGCATCAGATGCATTGCCTTCATTATTTGGTGTACATATAGAGGTACTATTTAGACTCTGTACAGGAGTATTATGGTTGGGCTTCCATTCTGAGTCAGTCACATGCAGTCATGGCCATTATAGCATGTAGAGGCCAATAGCTGTACCATAGGATTTATCTCCATTTCGTCCGGTCATTCAGCAGCCCGTGCAGAGGTGCTATTGACCGCCTGCACCTGCCGCAGCGTGACGAGCTAGGGCTGTTTGGGAACAAAACCTTATGATTAAATCACATACATTTAAATCAAGCCGCACTTGCTTTCATCGTGACACACTAATTCACTAGCTTGGACCACATGTATACATGAATCAATGGGAAATAAGGGAGCCTTGGAAATGCTCTCCTGTAACAAAAGCATAACCCAGTGCCAAGATTTTAGAAAGAAAAGTAAATGAAAATAAATAAAGGGATTGTCCAGGATTACAAAAACAAGTCTGCATCTTTCAAGAACAGCACCACCCACTGATCATGGGGTGTGTAGTATTGCAGCTCAGCTTTATTCACTTCAATAGGGCTGGGTTGCAATACCAGACACAACCTATGATTCGGGGTGGTGCTGTTTTTGAAAGAAAGAAGCCATGTTTTTCTAATCCTGGACAATCCCTTTAAGGAATTAGAAAACTTGTGAATAAGTAAATTAAGAGGAATTCACCTCCAGGCATAAATGGTCTCTTGCCTACATTCCTAGTTTTATCCCTTTCCTCTTTAACCCCAATGAAATGTATGTAAATTGATGCACTTTGTTTTCGTGTGATTTAAGCTTCCACTGCCACTTTTACCCCTTTTTTTTTTCCTGTTAATGGATAAAAAGGTTGACAACATTTTATATTTATCTTTTTCCTGTCCTTAAAGCTATTTTCACATGATGACATACTACTGAGTGTACCATCCCCCAGGGCGTATAGACCCTCTCTTTCTGTCACAACCAAAGTCAATCACTTTGTGCTACACTGTGCCACATCCTGACCCCTCAGCAGTCACTTCCATCGTGTCACTGTGTGTGACCTCTTTAACTGATTTCATTAATTACTCGCTTCTGACTTTTCTGCCGAATCTCATGGAAATGTGAATTCCATCATTTTAAATAGCCAATTTAGTGGAAAGGTGTAATCATCAGTCCTGCTATTTTCTTCTGCTATAACACATGTGCCAAATATAGCAATTAATGTGCTATAGGGATTGCATTATCTGAATCCCATAATCCCGCCATAGTCATTTACGCTGCATATTGGTCCCAATGCACAGGGACAATTTTGTCACCGGATTGAATATTTCTGAATTAGACAGGCTGGAGAATTAAGTGGATAAAGATTTTTTTCTCATATTTCCTCTTGATGTGTCTTCTATTATTGCAACTACTATGCAGTTGATTAAATATCTAAAAGTCTAGGACCTGTGATGACATAGCGGTCTCGCAAGACCGCTACAGTATTGCAAGACCGCGACGTCATCAAAGGTCTCACAAGGCATTACTGGGAACGGGAGCATCGCGAGGAACGGGAATGCTGCGCGGGACGTTGGAAGGTGAGAAAAACACGATTTTTTATTTTTTTTAAATTATTTTTAACATTCTATCTTTTACTACTGATGCTGCATAGGCGGCCTCAATAGTAAAAAGTTGGTCACACTCGTCAAACACTATGTTTGACGAGTGTGACCAACCTGTCAATCAGTTCTCCAAGCGATGCTACAGATCGCTTGGAAAACGCTAGCAATTCTGCAAGCTAATTAC
Organism: Dendrobates tinctorius; assembly: GCF_039654945.1. Taxonomy (NCBI): domain Eukaryota; kingdom Metazoa; phylum Chordata; class Amphibia; order Anura; family Dendrobatidae; genus Dendrobates; species Dendrobates tinctorius. The sequence continues at coordinate 7,765,147 of NW_027361754.1, forward strand.
GCTTGCAAATCGATAGTTTTTCCATGGGAAAATCGCTGGAATTTAAAATGCGGTTTTCCTTCGGAATGGAATTCCGGAATTCCTGCGGTAACTTCTGCGGGAGTTCCGCAACGTGTGCACTTAGCCTTAGAGGAAATAAAATCCTTGAGATCACCTTCGAGTCACTGACACCTTTAAGTTACAAAGTTGGTGCCTTCATAAATACAAAATATAGGAATCTATTTACCAAAAGGAGATGCTTTGACAAGCCTCCATTGCTGATAGCGCTGGCTACATCCAGAGGATTGGTAGTGTAGGATTACTAGCAGGTGCGTAGGATGCAGTGACGAGCAGGAGGCAGAGTAAGGGTTAACAGGAGTTTTTTATATAACCAGAGAAAAAAATAACAACGCTTTCTCCATGCAGGGAGTTAATATATACAAGATGTACAGCAGTATTGTGCAGGCAAATATGTGGAAGTTCAGTATAAAGCAGTGACGGCTTGACTTCAGCTGTCAACAACGGTAACAAAACAAGAATTGCTAATGGCGGGAAAGGAAAAACCGTCCAGAGGGAGGTGGTTGGAAGATCCAATGGTGGCGCCGCAGACGGCGCGTCATGTTGAGGAAGCGGTCCTGGATGTACCGGAGGCACTGTCTTAGCGGTGATGAACAGTCCAGGAACTTTTGGTGGGAAGCTGTATGTCCGGGTACCAGTGGCTGTTGTTTCGGTGGATGAGGCATAGGGTTCCGGTATCAAAGCCGCGGCTGTAAAGTTGAAGTCTCCAACAAGAGCCGTGCACTCTACGCTGTCAGCGGTCAAGCGTTGCGCAGTAAGGTCAGCGTTTCCTGACAGCGGTTGCATGGGGTACGTGTCCCGCAGCGGTAAGCAGTCACTGGTGCTGTTGCTGGATATTTGGGGATACGCACTCAAGCGCAGTCTGCCGTCAGTAGTGTTACCCGCAGGGAGCAAACCTTCACCTGCCGCACCTCCTGTCTTCCCGCCAGAAGCCCCAGGTTCCCGCGCACAGCCCTTTTTATATCAGACCCGCCCTTGGCAGCAGGGGTCACAGGTCTGTTCCGGTCAGGTTTTCTGTCCCCCTGCAACACTATTGGCAGCCCCAATGGTTCCGTCCCAGAGACACCGTTGCCTTTATTGTTCCGGTTCTTCCTCCTACAGTAGCCTCAATCAATGTTAATAATGAGGTTAATATCAGTTTCACAACTATAAAAGCTTTATTTGTAGTTTAATGTATATGGCACAGAGACCCCTGTGATCTCTCTGCCATGTCACTGTTCAGCAGCAGTCACTTGCGGTCCGTCTCTCACTGCAGCCTCGGTTTTGCATCATACGAGATGTTTACATGAATTCATGTCCTACCAGAGCTTTTATCTGACATTATCAGGACAGTTAGACATGTCCCCTAAAGGGTTTTATGTATCGTGCATTTCCCTCCCGCTTTATTCTGGAGTGTACAAGGCCTTTGTGTTTTGTAGTTACAATTAGCTAAAAGCAAAAGGCAACCTTTGAAGCGACAGAGTCTTTGCTTTGCATCAATCAGACGTCACATATTTAGAGATGGACACAAAAACAACAAAGTGGCAGATAAGGAGAGAAGTGAAGAGGAATTCTGCTCCTAGAAAATATAGAATCAAGCTGCTCTCCCAATCTTCCCCCCCTTGCACTATATAAAGACTTCTAATTACTTTTGGACATTGAGGATTGCATAAAATGATAAAATTGATACTACATTATCTTGAACATAAAACTATATATATAAAACCTGCAGATTTTTTTTAAATACATCTTTATAAAGGTCTAAGATTCCTTTTTCTGACATAGAGCTCCAAACTTAGGGCCCCGTCACACATAGCGACGCACCAGAGATCCTGACAACGATATGACCTTGTCAGGATCGCTGGTGTATCGCTACATGATCGCTGGTGAGCTGCCAAACAGGCAGCTTCACCAGCGGTCAGCACAAGCGACACGTGGGTAACAAGTGACGCACGTCGCTTAGTTACCCACTGTGTACCTTAGTTACCAGCGCGCTGGTGCAGAGAGCTGGTAACCAAGGTACACATCGGGTTTCTAAGCGGCGCACGGCACTTAGAAACCCGATGTGTACCTTGGTTACCAGCTCTCTGCACCAGCGCGCTGGTAACTAAAGTACACATCGGGTTTCTAAGCGCTGCGCGCCACTTAGAAACCTGATGTGTACCTTGGTTACCAGCTCTCTGCACCAGCGCGCTGGTAACTAAAGTACACATCGGGTTTCTAAGCGCTGCGCGCCGCTTAGAAACCCGATGTGTACCTTGGTTACCAGCTCTCTGCACCAGCGCGCTGGTAACTAAAGTACACATCGGGTTTCTAAGCGCTGCGTGCCGCTTAGAAACCCTCTGTTTACCTTAGTTACCAGCAGCAGCTCACTGATCACTGTTCTCCCACCTGTCACGCGATGCGTGCTGGCCAGTGGGAGACCAGCGATCAAAATAATGTCCTGGCCATTCCAGGATGAACAGCGATACCCGGCAGGGGGGCCGGTCGCTGAGAAGTGTCACACATAGCGATCTCGCTGGTGAGATCGCTGTTGCATCACAAAACTTGTGACTCAGCAGCGATCTCGCTAGCGAGATCGCTATGTGTGACGGGGGCTTTACTGTGCAGATAATTGATCCATCGTGTTTTTGAAGCTGCCTGCATCCTGGGCTCATCTCCTTGCTTTCCCTCCCTTTGCTGTCTGAGCCAAAATATATAGTGTCCTAGGTCCCCTTTAAGCACAAAGCAATTTTTTGTTGAAAATAAAAAACAAAAAAGGGTAACCATTGGTGGTTACTTAAGGAGATGGGCAGAACAGTAATTATAGGTTTATTCAGGCTAAATCAGGCTACACCTTCCAGAAATGAGTAGCTGGTTTCATCTTGACTAAACCTAATCTTACAATTCTGCCTATTTTCTTAAGTCAGCAGCACCATTGGATTCCTTTTTTAACTATTTATTCTCCAAAACGCAACTGTTCTGACTGACAGGGATTTTGGGTCAAGCTGCAGCTGATTTACTTTGGATTAAAACAGCATAACGCCATTCTCACAAGTTGAGCACACTACTTTATGCTGTCATCACTCATTTCATAAGGATATCTGCACTATGAAAAGTCCTATATTTGTTCTTAATAGGGTGAAACTTTTTTTTTACTTTTCACTGTAGTATTTGAAAAATCATAGTTTATTTTTCAGGACAAGATGTATTTTAATGAAGTAACTTTTTGGGGAACATATGATTTCATTAGTTAAATTTTAATCACTTTTCAAATCTTTGTTGGAATAGAAAAAAAACATTCTGTGGGTCAGTACAATTCTGGCAACATCAGAGTTTTTTTTTTTGTTTTTTTTACTTTTGCAAAAAATTGCACATTTCATGGAAAAAAAAGTTTTTGGCCACATTTCCACAGCCAGAACATAGTATGTGGTCTTGCTTTTTTTAGCGAGTCATACATTTTAATAAGTTAATTTTAGGGTACATATAAATTGCTAATTACATTATATTATTTTTTTCTAGAGACAGAATGTAAAAACAAAAGTGCCAGAACAAGCATTTTGCCCTTATCTATTACAGGAGTGCTGATAAGGTAGCAGAGAGCCTTTCCTAGGGTTGTTATTGATGGTGTCCTCTAATGGGTTAAACAACCTGGATCAAAGTTTTCTCTGGTTCTGGCCAATTGACAGTGGGTTGGTTGAATATTACAGTTGACACCAGATGCTCACGCCATGAGCACAGCTTTTGGTCTTTTGCTAACCAAACATTTCAAGCTGTGGTACCATTGCGCCACCACTTCAAGAAGCTTACTGTATTCTGCTTGTTCACTTAACTGACCAATAAAACCTCTGCAGTAGTGAGCTCTCTCTAGTGGCGGCAACTCCTCATTAGGTAATATGAATCTTTTGTACAGAGCTCCAACTGCTATAAAGATATATTACTCTCCCTTCTTTTGAGAAGCACTCTGCGCGCATCTACTCCTCCTCCAAGTGGCCGTAATCTTACATCCTCCAGGTCCAGCAACCACCTTCTTAAACCACTTCACCACTTGGTACTTCATTTCCTTTCCATTAACCCCCCTATCGTTATGGGTGACTTCAACATCCCCATTGACACTTCCCACCCAGCTTTCTCTAACCTTCTATCTCTCACTTCCTCCTTCAGCCTTGCTCAATGTCCGCAACTACTCACAAAGATGATCACACACTGGACCTCATCTTCACCAGCCTCTGTTCTTTATCTAACCTCTCTAACTCACCTCTCCCTCTTTCTGACCACAAGCTACTTACATTCTTTTCCCTCTCCTCTCCAGGTCTACATCTCCACTACACAAACTTGCACACCATCGCAGAAATCGCAAACACCTCAACCTACATTTACTCTCTGAATTTTTGCTCCCCCTTACAGACATAAGTTACTTACACAATGCGGATGCCGCGTTATATAACACTACAACAGCGGTAGCTCTGAAACTGGTCGCCTCCCTCACACATGCCAAAGCTAGCACAATTAACAAGCAACCATGGCACACCAGGCTGACTAAAGATCTGAGGCGGGCTTCCAGGGTTGCTGAGCGGAGATGGAAAAGCTCTTATTCCAATGAGCACTTCATCACATTCAAACAGTCCCTTACTACTTTCAAGTCCACACTCACAACAGCAAAACAATCATACTTCTCATCTCTCATATCCTCCCTGTCTCACAACCCTAAACAGCTATTCAATACTTTCAATTCTCTCCTCCGTCTCCCAGTACCTCTTCCCTCTCCTCTCATTTCAGCTAAAGACTTTGCCTCATTTTTAAACCAGAAGATTGACAGCATCAGGCAAAGCTTTTTCCTAAAGTCCCCCCAAGCGCCCTCCTCATAATTACTCAGCCCTCCTCCTCCAAAACCAACATTTGGGAAGATTAACTTTCCTCTTTACTATCCAAATCACATCTCACCACCTGTGCACTTGATCCAATCCCTTCTCACCTTATACCAAACCTCAACAGTGTCTTCATCCCAACCCTAACCCATCTCTTCAACTATCACTAACAACTGGTGTCTTCCCCTCATTCTTCAAACATGCCTCAATCATACCCATCCTCAAAAATCTCTCTCTTGACCCATCCTCTTTGTCTAGCTATCTCCCCATATCACTTCTCACCTATGTCTCAAAACTACTGGAAAAACATATCCATTTTAAATTGCCTACGACCTGTCCTCCTGCTCCCTCTTTGACCACTTGCAATCTGGTTTACGACCGCATCATTCCACTGAAACTGCCCTAACTAAAGTCACAAATGACCTACTAGTTGCCAAATCCAAGCAACAATAATCTGCCCTCCTCCTCCTGGACCTGTCAGCTGCCTTCGGCACAGGCGACCATTCCCTCTTACTACAGATTCTCTCATCTATTAGGCTTCGCAGACTTGGCCCCATCTTGGATCTCTTCATACCTAACAGACCGGACATTCAGCATCTCCCACTTGTTGATTGCCATTGATTACATTTCTGTCGGTGTCCCCCAAGGATCAGTTCTAGGACCCCTACTCTTTTCCATCTACACCTTCGACATGGGACAGCTCATAGTCCCACGGCTTTCAGTATCAATTCTATGCTGATGATACACAGATCTACCTCTCTGGACCCGATATCACCTCCTTTCTAACCAGAATCCCACAATGTCCATCCGCTATTTCACCTTTCTTCTCTGCTAGATTTAAAAACAACCTGGATAAAACAGAATTCATAATCTTTCCCCCATCTCACTCAACCCCCCCCAACAGACCTATTCATCAAAGTCAATGGTTGTCCACTCTCCCCTGTCCTGCGAGCTCTCTGCCTCGGGGTAACCCTTGGCTTTGATCTCTCCTTCAAACCACACATCCAATCCCTTTCCACTTCCTGCCGATTCCAACACAAAAATATCTCCTGGATCAGCACATTCCTCAACCAAGAATCTGCAAAAACACTAGTGCATGCCCTCATCATTTTCCACCTTGACTACTACTTATGTCCTCCGAATTACCAACAATAACCCCATAAACAGCCCCACCTCCACATCTGTATCTTGGCCTCTCACAGTTCTCAACCTTTGAGACACAAAGACGGTAACACCTTTGATCTGTTTTTTGTCTGTTTTGGTTCAGTCTCCTAGCTAGATAACTCACCTCTTCCCCTCTCCGACCACAACATTCTCTCTTTCATGCACATAATTCCTCGCCCACCCCAGCACATTCCTACCTTGAACACATTCAGAAATCTACAAGCCGTTAACACTCATACACTTACGGACTCCATACACTCATTACTGTCCCCAATCACCTCTTTTTCCTGTCCTGATCAGGCTATAAATCACTACAATGACACTCTCAGAAGCACCCTAGACCAAGTAGCGCCTCTCACCCTCAGAACCCCCAAATAAACACCATAAAGAAAAGAGCATGCACATACAAGGGATCACCCAATAGTATCATAAAAATATATATGAACTTTATTATACGACAAAATTTCAAAACACTGCAAAGAACACTTTAAAAACATTTAAAATTTCAAACAAGCAATAATAGAAACTGGACCCATGATAAGGTCAAGCCTTTGCTGCTCCACAATAAATGCTCGCTCTAAATCAGAGGGACACTGTGAGTAGATAATAAATATTGAACATGCAGTAGACGAGGCTGAAAATTTCAAACTTTAAACAAGTCACAGAGTGAAAAAAATCCAATATAATGAATTACTAGATATACAATGCACGCATTAATGTTGGTATTGGAACCCTCCTTGAAAATTGCCACATATATAGCGCAGAAAAGCTCCCTTTATATTGCCCACTAAAGAGGACCTTGAATGCTGAGCCCAGAAAATTAGCTTAAATAGCAAAAAAATCCTAGCATTCACACTGAATCAAAGTGAATTATGATTCATGGATCAAAGAGAGGGGCCACTTCCAGGACCTCAAGATATCATTTAGCAGTCTAAAGCAGGGTTCCCCAACTCCAGTCCTCAAGGCACACCAACAGATCATGTTTTCAGGATTTCCTTTGTATTGCACAGGAGAAGCAATTATCACCTGAGCAATACTAAGAAAATCCTGAAAACATGATCTGTTGGTGGGCCTTGAGGACTGGAGTTGGGGAACCCTGGTCTAAAGCACCTCTGTCCCTCTCAAATGAGATGGGATAATATACGACCTGTATATTGAAGATTGGCTGGTTAAAGTGCCTGAAATAGGCCCAAGGGCATGATGGTAGAGGTGGAGCGCAGTGGAGAAAGCAAGGGCAGAAGTGAGACCGACGCGTATCGCCAGAAAGACTGGCTTCCTCAGGGGCAGTTAGTGCAGTGTGCCAAAAGAGCGTCTTAAATGCCTGTAAAATCATAGGCATCAGAGATCAGCTGGAGGCTCAGGGAGTCGGGGGGGGGGGGGGGGATGTGTCATCATGACCTCATTACCAGGAAGTTGAAAACAAGCGCAGCTGCGCAATGCTTAGAGAGAAGTCGCTGCCATGGTGTTTGCAGATGGCTGCGGTGTAATTAACTGCGCATGCGTGAATCCGAGCAAGTGCAGAAGAGCCTGGGGCAGAGAATAGGAGGAGAGCAAAATCTCCTTAGTGACATATAATGGAGTGCGCGTGTGTCCAAGCATGCGCAGTAGACCCTGAAGTGGAGGATTAGAGAAAGGAGGAAGCTCCTAACTAGCGTGTATCACAGAGCACTTGCAGATTAATGTAGGGGGCCACAATACATAGGAAAAAAGGGGGAAGGTATCGTTATAATAGTGTCCCAGTCAAAAACAGGGGAGGGAGAATTTTTATTACATCACCTAGCGGAGCATGAGAAGTATTCAACCTCAGATGGCAGATATTACAGCGCTTATAAAGAGAGAGTGCCCATTGCGGCAAATGTTCAAACCTGATGTAAATTATTGCAAGCATTTAAAATACTTAATTACCTCTAATAAGGACAAAGGTGCCCACATTATTTCCAAAAAATGGATTTGTTTATTTTGTCACATACAGGCCATTTTGCACAGAATATTTAAAAGAGGATCAAAACATTAGTATATCATAAATAGTTTATATAAAGGACATTTACAGGGGAATGAAAGTAAACTGCCCAGAATCCCCTAGTCACCAGGTTGGGTGGTACAGTGGGGAAAAAAAAGTATTTAGTCAGTCAGCAATAGTGCAAGTTCCACCACTTAAAAAGATGAGAGGCGTCTGTAATTTACATCATAGGTAGACCTCAACTATGGGAGACAAACTGAGAAAAAAAAAATCCAGAAAATCACATTGTCTGTTTTGTTTTCATTTTATTTGCATATTATGGTGGAAAATAAGTATTTGGTCAGAAACAAAATTTCATCTCAATACTTTGTGATATATCCTTTGTTGGCAATGACAGAGGTCAAACGTTTTCTGTAAGTCTTCACAAGGTTGCCACACACTGTTGTTGGTATGTTGGCCCATTCCTCCATGCAGATCTCCTCTAGAGCAGTGATGTTTTTGGCTTTTCGCTTGGCAACACGGACTTTCAACTCCCTCCAAAGGTTTTCTATAGGGTTGAGATCTGGAGACTGGCTAGGCCACTCCAGGACCTTGAAATGCTTCTTACGAAGCCACTCCTTCGTTGCCCTGGCGGTGTGCTTTGGATCATTGTCATGTTGAAAGACCCAGCCACGTTTCATCTTCAATGCCCTTGCTGATGGAAGGAAGTTTGCACTCAAAATCTCACGATACATGGCCCCATTCATTCTTTCATGTACCCGGATCAGTCGTCCTGGCCCCTTTGCAGAGAAACAGCCCCAAAGCATGATGTTTCCACCACCATGCTTTACAGTAGGTATGGTGTTTGATGGATGCAACTCAGTATTCTTTTTCCTCCAAACACGACAAGTTGTGTTTCTACCAAACAGTTCCAGTTTGGTTTCATCAGACCATAGGACATTCTCCCAAAACTCCTCTGGATCATCCAAATGCTCTCTAGCAAACTTCAGACGGGCCCGGACATGTACAGGCTTAAGCAGTGGGACACGTCTGGTACTGCAGGATCTGAGTCCATGGTGGCGTAGTGTGTTACTTATGGTAGGCCTTGTTACATTGGTCCCAGCTCTCTGCAGTTCATTCACTAGGTCCCCCCGCGTGGTTCTGGGATTTTTGCTCACCGTTCTTGTGATCATTCTGACCCCACGGGGTGGGATTTTGCGTGGAGCACCAGATCGAGGGAGATTATCAGTGGTCTTGTATGTCTTCCATTTTCTAATTATTGCTCCCACAGTTGATTTCTTCACTCCAAGCTGGTTGGCTATTGCAGATTCAGTCTTCCCAGCCTGGTGCAGGGCTACAATTTTGTTTCTGGTGTCCTTTGACAGCTCTTTGGTCTTCACCATAGTGGAGCTTGGAGTCAGACTGTTTGAGGGTGTGCACAGGTGTCTTTTTATACTGATAACAAGTTTAAACAGGTGCCATTACTACAGGTAATGAGTGGAGGAAAGAGGAGACTCTTAAAGAAGAAGTTACAGGTCTGTGAGAGCCAGAAATCTTGTTTGCTTGTTTCTGACCAAATACTTATTTTCCACCATAATATGCAAATAAAATGAAAAAAAAAACAATGTGATTTTCTGGATTTTTTTTTCTCAGTTTGTCTCCCATAGTTGAGGTCTACCTATGATGTAAATTACAGACGCCTCTCATCTTTTTAAGTGGTGGAACTTGCACTATTGCTGACTGACTAAATACTTTTTTTCCCCACTGTATATGATAAAAGTCCACACACCCTCACCATAGATAAAAAAAAGACAAAATACTATTGTCATTATGGGCATGCTATTTAAGCCAGGAATTATATAAGATGAGGTCAAGGGATCTCCATATAGATTGAGAAGAGTTACATTGCATAAATCTACACCCCCTCCTTCACATAAGTACTCACCATAAATAGAAAAAAGTGACGGAACACTATTGTCATTATTGGCATACTATTTAGGTCTCCCTCTCAGAACCCCCAAACTCAGAGTAAAACAGCCCTAGCTCACATCGCAAACTTGATTTCTCCAGCGATGCTCGATTTCTCCTGCACCTCGCCAAACATACCAAACTTCACTACCTTGATCTCCTCACTATCCAACCACCCAAAAATACTATTCAACAGCCTTTCACTCCCTCCTCAGTCCGAAAGCACAGACCTCTATCATAGACATCTGTGCTGATGATCTGGCCTCCCACTTTACAGACAAAATAAAAATATCTGTCAGGAAATCAGCTCCCAGCCACCAAGTGCCGTAACTCCCATCCCTCCCCACATCTCCTCTGGCTGACCCTCCACATTTGACTCAGATGAAGAAGTCTCCAGGATCCTCTCTTCTTCCCTATCTACTACATGCTCTACTGATCCCATTCCCTCAAATCTCTCTCCAGTTGTCACTACTCAGCTAACTAAAATCTTCAATCTCTCCCTCTCTGGTATTTTCCCCTCCTCCTTCAAACACTCTATTATTACTCCATTATTTAAGAAACTGTGAGACTGTGGATCTCCGGAAGTGAACCCTCAGGACCGCGATGACGAACCCCCCTCGGGCGAGCTGACCAGGTGGACCACCCCCTATACAGGGGGCATTAGGGGCAGACCCAAGGGAGACTATCGCCGCGGAAGCTGATACCTGGGAACAGCCGGGAGAGTATGCAGGCAGGAAAGTGCAGGAGACCAGATGGGAGATGGCGACGGCCACAGGGATGGCTGCAGACACTGCGGGCACGGTGGTGGACGGCAGTGGTGAATGGCAATGGCAGACAGCAGGAACCGGTACAGGACGAGAAACAGGAGCAGGAAAACGGAGGCAGGAACGGACTGGATCTAGGAGGGAACACAGGAAAGTCACAAACAGGGAAGTCAGCGGAGGCCACGGAGTGGTACACAGCGCAGAGCCAAGAGGAACGCAGGAGCGCGTGGACCCGATACCACAAATCCATGAACCAGAGTCACTAAGCTCCATGAGTCCAAAAGAGCCTCCATTTGGTTCCCGTTGACGAATACCTGTCACAGCTGGGGTTCGCTGCCCGCAGTGCCTGGGGTTGCGGTGCAGACTGGCTGGTCATGCATAGAGACTCTGCGCATAAATACACAGTCCATAGGTTCAGCCATCAGGGGGCAGCTGACAGCCACATGTCTGGGCCCTTGGCACCTCCAACACCTAATAACGGTGGCACGACTGGACTTCGGGACCAGTTTAGAAGAAATGGGACTTTTGTCACCCTAACTTCGGGGAACCCCTTCATTACGGGCTCGGTCCTGGTTGGCCCCAGCAGAGAGGACTCCCCATGATGAAGGCACGCCGCCGAAATGTGCGTAGGGGAAGTGGCACCATCGCATGGTTCCTGGTAAGACATGCTAACTATACGAGTGGCTATTTATAGTTAGTGGGTGCACAGTGGCTGATTATCTAATATATACTTACTTTGTAATGTCTTCCCATCCTGACACCCATAATGTGGTGGTGCACTTTCTTGCTGGGAAAACTCAGGGAACATGCCATCTTCAGTGCATAAAGAGGGCAACACATCATCATGTAGCAATTTCAGATATCCAGTGGCATTGAGGTTTCCATTGATGAAGAATGGCCCCACTATCTTTGCACCCACCCCATATACCACACCATACCATCAATTATAGGTGTCAGATCCGAGACTTTCTACATGAACAGTTTCCTGGAAAGTGGATTGTCGTCGTGGGCCAGTTGAATGGCCACCAAGGTCTCCCGATCTAACCCCCTAAGACTTTTATCTTTGGGGTCATCTTAAGGCAATTGTCTAATGTCTATGCTGTGAAGATGAAGATGGCTTTAAGGTGCAATGATACACTGCGCTGCTGTAGGTATAATTCAAGTAACTTTATTGGTACCTACGCGTTTCCTGAGCTGTCCCAGCTCACTTCATCAGGGCATCATACAGCAGCGCAGTGTATCATTGCACCTTAAAGCCATCTTCACTTACAAGTCTTTGGACCCTGTGCAGACTGCAGCAGCTGTTTCATGCATTTGTAGGTGTTGTGACCGAAGTTTCACAACCCTATCAGGTGAGTCTCTCCTTGCCTCACCATTACAATTGTGGTTTAAAGGTTTTACACAGTGAATGCGCCCTGTTTTGTTTCTTTTATGCTGTGAAGATATGAGATGTGCAGCATCTGAAACACCGGATACTGGAAGCCTGTGCTAGCATTTCTTCTGCGGTGTTGTAATCAGTGTATCAAGAGTGGGAGAAGAGGGTTGCATTGATAATCCAACACAATTGGCAGACCTTTGAACACATTTTATAAGTGGTCATAAACTTGTAAATAACTCATGAAATAATAAAGTTATCCCCCTCCCATATACTAATGTGCCACAAACAAGCAAACAGGAAGTTGATATCACCAACCATTCCCATTTTATTTAGGTGTATCCATATAAATGGTCCACCCTGTATATTACATAAATATACCATATATACACACAGCAGAAATATATACAACCAGGATGTAATTTAAGGGGTTAACGAGATTTTAAAACCCCTTACATTCCCTCTTTCTTTTAAGATGGTCGTCCCTGACCATGTGACGCTTGAAACTTTTAATATACACAAGTTATATTCCACACAGGGAGGAAAAATATACATATTTACATTTTGGCTCAATGTGAGCCGAGTCTATGAAACTTCAAAGGAAGGCGGCTCCCTTCCTTTAAACATGGTACTATGGTACCCATAGCCCTGCACCGCAGCTTCAGGACAATATTCTGCTTTCAGCAGAATGGGCGCAACAAAAAAAACTAAAAGAGTCCATGCTCTCAATGGGGATGCCTGGCTCTCAGGTAGACAATGTTAGTAATCAAGATATACTATAATTATTTACATATTGTCATGTCCGCCATGTCTGTCATGTCTGCCCTGTCTGTTTCCTCTCAAGAACTCCTGGAGCGATGTGCATGCGAATATCTTGTCTGCTATCCTGCGTGTTCCCTAGAGCAGTGTGCACACTAACCTCATGTCTGCTGAGCTGCAAGAAGCCTGCGTTTCTGCCTTGCCTTCTGTGATCTTCTCGTCATGTCTGAAACCTTGATCATGTCACGTTACCTAAGATCCTGCACTGTCTGTTTCTGCAATCATCTCGTCATTTCTGAAACTCTGATCATGTGACCTTTCCTAGGATCCTGCACTGTCTGGATCGGTGATAACCTCGTCATCTCTGGAGCATCTGAACTAGGAAGTTCTCCCCTGATCCTGACCTGGAAGAGGAGGTGCTATGCCCTATATCAGGCCGCCCCTTCGTATGCTCAGGGCCTGAGTATTGTGTTGTGTCCCTGCATGGCTGCTTGGTCTGTGGGGCGCTCCCTCTATTCTGTGCCCTTGCACTCAGCTTTGTAGTGCGTCTCTGCACACGCTCCGTGCTCGTATTCCGTCTCTGGTCTTGTGTCTTGTCTAGTGTTTGTCCTTCGTGCCATGTTTTGTCCCTGCTCTGCTTTGTCTTGTAGTCCTTGTTTGCTCTTATTCTGTTCCGTGTTTCTGTCCTCGTTTCATGTCTCGCTCTGCTTTGTGGCTTCAGGTACCCTGCCTCTGTCTCTGTCCCTGGCGTGTCCTTACACGTGCAGGCCTCCGTCTCTGTACCCTGCCCTGAAGTATCCTTACACGTGCAGGCCTCCGTTTCTGTACCCTGCCCTGACGTGTCTCCCTACACATGCAGGCCTCCGTCTCTGTCCCTGTCGTGTCTCTACACGTGCAGGCCTCCGCTCTGAACCTCTCCCTGGCGTGTCTCTACACATGCAGGCCTCGCTCTGTACCCTGTCTAGTCCCAAGGTCCTTCCTTGGCCCGGCTCTGGGCTTCGGCCTACGCTCCGCTGCTAGACTGTCCCTGGCGTGTCTCCACTCGTGCAGGCCTCCGCTCTGAACCTTTCCCTGGCGTGTCTTTACACGTGCAGGTCTCGCTCTGTACCTTGTTTAGTCCCAAGGCCCTGCCTGGGCCCGGCTCTGGGCTTCGGCCTACGCTCCACTACTAGACTGTCCCTATCCCTGGCATGCTCTCCACATGCGCAGGTCTCTGCCTCGTTCTTTGTCTTGTCCCTGTTGTTTTGTGCGCTCTTGCACATTTCGTACTAGGCTTTGCCATGCTGTCTCGCATGTGGCTCTGTCCTGTACCCTTTGCCTAGCCCTGCCTTGTGGCTCCGTGCCTCTGTGCACGTGCCTGGTCGCCTGTGCATGCCTGGTGTGCCTCAGCCGTGCCGCCTCTAGCCGTGCTCGCCTCTGTGCCCCAGCCATGCCCCATCCAGTGCTATAGTGGTCTGGCTGCGTGGCCCCGCAGCGGTACCGCCTATAGTCTTGCCCGCTTGCAACTGCCATCGTCGGTACCACCTGCCGGTGCTCCCAGCCGTGGTCTCTGTGCTTCCTTGCACTCACGCTGGTTCTCGCACTGTGCCTTTTCGTGCTACTCTTGCACAAAGCCTTTGTCTCTTTTGCTCTTCTCTGACCCCTAGTTTGCTCGCCGGATTCCATAACCTGCCGACCACTGCCAGAGGTCTGGACCTAGATGACTGCGGCCTGATGTCCGGAGCTGATGTCCGTAGCCAGATACCTGGACCCTGTCGGTTGATGCCAGCATTTGGATTCCGATGCCACCGTACTCTGTGCCTCTCCCTGGCATGCCCCTTGCCATGCGCAGGCTACCGTCCTGTGAACCTGACCCGTCCCTGGCATACCCCTTGGCATGCGCAGGTCTCTGTTCTGTAAACCTGATCCTGGCGTGTCCGTTGACACGCACCATGTCACTAACTCTATCTTGTTTCCTTGCATGGAACCCTGGCTGACTTCTGGATGTCCGGATCCTGCCGATCATCCTCTGAGCTACAGACCTGATGCCCTGGTTGATCGTGGACTGTTGTCCGGAGTCCGATGTCCGCGTACCATCTGCACGTTCCATGCTTGGACCTCGGCGTGCCATTGCACGCACCCTATTCCACGAACTCTGTGTGTTCACGTTTGCTCCTGTTGCACCCTGAAGAGTTCCTCAAGTCTTGGACCTCGGCGTGCTCTTGCACGCACCTTGCCTTATGTTTTGTGTGTCCACGTTTTGTACCTGAAGTCTTCCTTAATGAAGTTTCTATGAATTAATGACTCGTCTTGCCTTGTCTTGTTTCCCTGAGCCGGCCTTCTGGTCCAGCTGTCGTGGTGGCTCACCCCCTTGGTCTTGCCCCTGACACTCCCTGTATAAGGGGCGGTTCTCATTAGGTCAGCTTGCCCTAGGTGGGTGGGTGCCACAGCCCAGAGGGTCCACTCTTTCAAGAAAGAAATGACTCAGCGTAAGCTGACGCTCGTCACACATATGTACACTAATTTTTCCATGACCGGCTTTTGGCCACGCTATTCCCCCCCCCCTTCCTTTGAGGACGCAAAACAGTCCTCCATGAAATGTCCCTGTGCAACAAGCACAACAATGTACACAGATTAATTCAATGGCACACATCCCGTGCCGCTCTTCCAGTGGTTGGATCCCAGGCCCGGGTTCGGGCCGAAGACGACTCTGCAGCCGCAGAGGTCGTGGGTGGCCAAGATGCAGCAGCAGCAGAACCACAGGCAGGGGAGGGGAAAGTGCAGCGTACCGATGTTTCACGTCTTGGGCCCGGATTCCTTTTTGAGCTGTCATTTACGGTACACAAAGCTACTGCTACTGCATAGTAGCCTCGGGGGCAGTCCTCCTTATAAAAAGAGACCTGGTCCCCTTCACGTAAGGGTTTTCCGAATTTTACGGAGGCAGCATTGATGTACACGTTATCATTTGTGCCATCCTTCCGTATGAACCCAAATCCCCGGTCAACGTTGGTAAACATTACCTGACCGTAAGGCTGTGTTCACACGTTCAGGATTTTTCACGTTTTTTAGCATTTTTCCCCTGCAAAAACGCTTTAAAAACGCATACATTAAGCATCCTATCAGAATGAAATCCGCAATTTTTGTTCCCATGATGCATTTTTTCCGCAAAAAAACGCATTGCGGAAAAAACAGCATGTTCATTAATTTTGCAGAAAATCTGCAGATTTCATTGATGATCTGGAAAAAAAATGCGGAAAATCCGCAAAAAAATGCGCTAAAAAAGCAAAACAAAATGCGGATTTCCTGGGAAGGAGTCCGTTTTTTCTCAGGAAATTTCTGCATATGTGAGCACATAACCTAAGTGCGGCGCTCCGCTAAAGCGCCTTCTCCATATCACCACAGCTGGGCCCAGATCTCCTTTTCCCGCTGCTTTTTGCCCGCAATCACGTCCGTAATTCAGGCAGACTGCTCAGATGTAGGGAAAGGGCCCTTCTCAATGTGGTAGAAATGTGAGGTGCCCAGCGCTGGGTCTGCGCCGGACGTGAGACTGGCCTGACGTTCACGATGACCGGAGGAGTGATCCAGAGGCTCGGTCGCGGAGTCGGAAGGCCAGAGGATGGTCTGGCTAGGTGGAGTAGAAGGCCGCGGCGGGGGACAGGCTTTCAGGGTAAAAGGCTGCAATGGACTCACCACAGTAGATTTAGGTAGTCCTGCCGCTCCCGGCCCGCGTACGATGTATCCCTTCGCGGACACAGCAAGGCCCTCTGGCTCCCGATGATGTAGTTCCGGCCTGATCCTCTCTTCTGGTTCGGGCTCCTACGGGGCTGTCGCTGAATTTGGTCCCCGTCAATACTGCAATGCTGGGTCCGGGTACAAAGGTTCCAGCTCCCCAAGTCATTCTGGTCGTCATGGACGTCTCAGCTCCGTGTACCGTGGCTCCCGCCGAGGAGGTTCCTGCTCCGCTGGGCCTTGTCACTCCAGTTCTTCCGGATGGTGTACCGGCCCCGGCAGCCGCCAGGGTCCTTTGATCCCAGGTACGGGGTGCAGCTGCATCGCTTCTCTGTCGCCAGGGTCGGGCACGCTCCTCATTCTCATGCCACCATTTCCACTCGATGCGGCCTACTCCTCTGCAGTATAGTGTGCAAGAGTGTTGTATCGCTGCTGGTGCCGTTTTCCATAGTGGTGTCATGCAGCTGCACCCAATGTTTTTTTCTGGACCCCACCCGTACCAGGGCGGGGGGTCGACTCTTGCTGCTCCACCCATTTTCTGGCAAACTGTTTCAGGAAGTGTGGTGCGAAGGGCTTTCGAAACATCCTCCGGGGGCGGATGCAGGGACGTCTCCTGACAGGTCTTCGCTCCTTCTCAGTGCTGTCACGCCCACGAACGATGAAGTCACTTTGGTTGTCTTCTTTTTTGGTGCCATTTTCCACCATTTTCATGGCCGCCATCTTTATCAACACATTGTCACTCGTCAGTCCCAATCGTTTCAGACAAATCCAGGATTCCAGTCACATTGGCAAAATCCTCAATTCTTTCATCTTTTCTTGTCACATCACTTTCATCACTCGCAGCATTCCCGTGCTGCACGGTTTCGGCATCCTGCCGACTACGCCAAGTGTGAGGGAGGTATAGGGCGGTAGTCATGGCTGATAACATCTGCGCTAGCGCACCCTGCCCTCCCGTCACATACACGTACTTCCCCAGCGCCGTCAGGGTCCTCTGTCCATTTCTGGATTTCTTTACGGTCCGGTTTGATACAAAACGAGCCACAGTCCAATTCAACTTTTAAACTGGTAGCTTTACTGACTCTGGTACATAGCATGTTTGTATTCTTTCCAGCATCAAAATCAGGTTTCACAACGTGCAACTCCTCTTTCCTTGTACTAAGCTTGCTTCTGGGATGGAACGTACTCACTGTTCAGCCTTACTTCACGAGGTGACTCCCTCAGCCGTTTCGCCCCGATCCAGAGGTCATCAGCCCATGCAATAAGCTGCCACATATTGAGAGACCTACACGTATTGCTTAGTCTTTGCCGGAAACTGCAGTCCCACTAATACTGCACCGCTAGCACTGTTGCTGTTGAAATTCTGGCCATGAACACTAAATAGCTGGGCATTAATCTTCGGCAACGTTATATGACATGGTGTTGCCCGGGGCTAGTTAGCCCAAGTGAGCTGCACGGGCGCCCTGGCCCCAACTGACTTCTATAAGGAAGTCCTTCCTACCTTATCCACTGTGCCCCTCCTAACTTAACTATTTACACTACCACTCCTACCACTAAAATGTACGCCTATCTTGTTGCCAAACCTGGGTACTACACTCACCCTACCAGTACAATAACATTACATGAATATATTACATAAATATACAAGATATAAACACACAGCAGAAATATATACAACCAGGACATAACTTAAGGGGTTAACGAGACTTTACAACCCCTTACATTGTCACCAGTGATCACTGTATTACCTGTACACTGACAGTAAATACAGAGTTCCTGTGTACAATGGCACTTAGTATTGTGTTTTTTTTATTATTAATGATCAGTATTGTAGTATTCAGTAACTATGGTGGTAATATGTGATCTGGTTATGGTGTGGCGGTATTTATTCCTTGTATGTGGTATTATTCGGTCACTATGTGGTGGTAATATGTGGTCTGGTCATGGTGTGACGATATTTGTCCCTTGTATGTGGTATTAATGGTCAGTTAAAAAAAAAGTATGTGACTCATTCCCTTAAGGAAGAATACATAAAAATACAGTATATTTATTTTTAATAGTTTGGAGTAGAGTAGGGCCCAGCCAAAAGCGTCTACCATGTTATGGTGGCAGCTTAAAAATTATTTTGGCCAGAACAAAAGCTGCTGTGGTATGATGAGTCACCGAAGGAGGAAAAAACAAAATACCAGCTAAGTCCAGAAAAACCAGAGAGGTTGGCAGCTATCGGATTGCAGACCCCTGAACCTATCCACAACAACTAGCAGTAGCTGTGGGGGGTTCCTACGGTGCCCTAGACCCCTCGATCACAGCCGGAGAACTACATAGCCTAAAGACAGAAAGGGGAAAAACTAAACTGCCCCAGAGCAGACCCCAAAGCAAAAGGCAGCCCCCAACATATAATGACGGTGAAGCAAGATGAAAACACTAACACAGATAGAAAGATAGGTTGAGCAAATGATGGGGCCCAAGCTAACTACATAGGACAGGATAGGAAAGCTGCTGTCTGCCATCCGCAAAAATCCCTATCAAAATGAGCCAATCGACTGATAGGAAAAACAGGCCCTGAAGTCGCTAGGCTTCAAAAGACTATATCAGCACTCAGGTATATTCTGAAGACAGAGCAAAAGATCAACAGATCAGAGACAAAAATGGAATTCAGCTCACCCCCGGCCGGGGATGGCAGAACTCCCAAAAAACAAAGCAAAACAAAAACAAAACTGAAGAGTACAAAGCAGAGCAGAAAAACTTAGCTTTGAGATGCAGGAATCAGACTGGTCTCCAAGAATCCAGCAGGAAAATCACCAGCCAGGAAGAAGGGCGTCGGCAGCCTTATATCCAGTCCTCAATTCCAGCCACCCAGTCATCATCTAGCTGCCCATGTGTTTGGTAATCAGCCTCACTACCTTCCTTCACCAGAGGAGGGAGTTCATCAGACCTCAATGGTGAAGGGAAAAATGAACTCACAACACTGCTGGTTATGAGTGTGATCTGGTGTTAGACGGGAACTGTTAATATCTGATTGGTGAGGACGTGCTGGAGAAGTTTAGTTTTTCCATGAGTGGGTGGTGAGATGGTGGAGGTGGAGCTGGAGTGCAGCCTGGGTGGAGTATCAAGGGGGCTCAACAATTTTGCCAGTATGGGGCCCCGAAATTCTTAGTGGCAGCCCTGTCCACAACCTGTCTCCTGGTACTTAACCGCATTCAACCTCATATCTTCACAAAATCTCCTTCTCTACTCCCCTCTTATCTGCCCTTCCCACAATCACATACAAGATTTCCCCCCCCCTATTCTGGAACTCTCTTCCCCAACATATCAGACGCTTGCCTACTGTGGAATACTTCAGAAGGAACCTGAAGAACTACCTCTTTCAACAAGCCTACAACCTTCAGTAACCACCGATCCACCAAACCGCTGCACGACCAGTTCTACCCTCACCTACTTTATCCTCACCCATCCCTTGTAGATTGTGAGCCATCGCGGGCAGGGTCCTCTCTCCTCTTGTACCAATCAGTGACTTATTCTCTTCAAGATTATTGTACTTGTTTTTATTATGTTTTCCCCTTTCACATGTAATGGAATAAATGGTGCTATAATAATAAATAATAATTATTAAAAAATCATCATAACAGAAAAGGACACTCACTGTAGGGCTGCTTATACATGGGCACATCTGTAACTCCTTGTGCGTCAGATTATTCTTCAGGAATATAGATATTCTCCCCATTTACTGCTTTCAGGGAGGGTATTACACTGCTTCACAAAGGCTCCATATGGCTTTGTAGACCTTTAGTCCAATGTGTTGAGGAATTTTCTGCCTTCATGATTACTATATGTCACATACTCCCAGTATTAAAAGCTGAACAAAACATCTATGTGAATGATATTATCGGCTCTGCTCATAAACCATCATTTTAAAAGCAGCTGATTTCTGCTGTCTCTTCTAGTGAAATTGATGTGGTTTTCCAAATAATGTAGACCTTGTGTGCGTGCAACAGTCACCCACCCATTCCTATGAATGTTAATCTAAAAAAGGAAAAAAAGCCTTTAAACACATAAGCACAGATGTTTCTTCTTAAGAAACACAATGTCCTGGCCTGGAAAATGATGGTTGCATAATAATCCAAACTCCTGGATGATGCAACATTAAAAACACCATCAAGTGCCGGGAACAAACTACAACACCACAAACTCCACTGAAAAACTGCAGATTTATTAAACCGGTGATTTATGAACTTGCGATGTGACACAATACATCTGTAGGAAGTAAAAAAACAAGTTACACTCAGTCGGACAACCCAGTGACACGTTCTTGTCTAAAGCAAACTTTCATAGTTCTGAACATTAAACGTTAAATGCAGCTCAGCTCAGGGTCACCATAATTTCCAGACAGTTTTCGCCTACACAGGAAAGGCAGAAATTAATTTATGGCTTTTCTATATGGGCCAATAATCATTGCCCAATATGTGGGAGCGATCAGCTGACAAACAAGCTTGTTCATCAGCCAATCGCATCCTTTACGCTGACCAAAAATCAGCAGTGTAAAAAGGGAATGTGCTGCTGACAACAATGAAACGGTATCAAGACCAGACAATCTAATTTCAGTAATCTGTCCTCATACCAGCTCACACAAAAGTATCTTTAAATGAGCAATTATCGACTTATTTATTGGCGCTGATTATAGAAATTGGATTGGACCATCTAAAATGACCTTCACCAAACAATTTGTCAGACTTTTTCGAGTCACAGTCTGTTAGGAGTCAGATTTCTGCTCTGACTATGCAGGAATCTAGACCCTCACATTCTGCTGTCTCCTGCTCTCTGTCCACTGCAGAAGAGATTGCAGAGGAGATTGCTTTGCAGCAACTCTCTCTGGAGGTTAAGTCCTTCATCCCATCCTCTGAGCATGCTCGTGGGACGATCTCCCATTGAAGTTCAGGAGTCAGGTGCTCAGGTCCTGCTCCTGATTCCATTGGTCCAGCTCAGGGTTCTGGAGACTTCCGGAAGGTCCCGTTCGCTATAAAAAGTGCGCATAGTCATACTTGCTGCTGTGTGTATGTTGATGGATACATGATCTGGTGAATGACTCATTTCAAACCCCTTTCCTTGGATATTATGACTGTGTGTGGGATTGAGTTATTTAGCCAGTATCAGCGCCAGCGTGCCATTGCTCCAGGCACACATGCTAGCGTCAGACATCGCGCATGCAGTTCTGCGGTGTCACTCTACGGCACTAGTCACTCCGCGTTGTTGTAGCAGCTTATTTGGGCGTCCGCGGTTGCGACGCTCCACACACGAATAGGTACGGTAGGTCTAGACGGATGTAGTACCGCCATTCTGGGCTACTCCTGTGACCGCATTACCACATGTGTTACTCTGAGTACCTGTGACACTAACAGGCTCAGACTTATTGTGTTTCTCTCTGTGTTGCAGCTCTGTGAGTTATCAGAGATTGCCTGTGTACTCGGGTGACGTCGAACCCTGGGCACACTACCACCATATTGCTCTGTCATCATCTAGCTGCGGTTTTTCCATCCACTGCACGGTGGACCCCGAGCGGCGAACACACTATATTTTTATTTAGTGTGTTCCGCCGTTCTTAACACAGTCCATATGAATGTGTTATCTATTGTGTTACATTACAACTAAATGTCAGTAAGAATATCCACAGGATCCTCACTTCTTTTTTTCTAAACTGTAAATTTTTCTAAACTGTAAATTTGTTTACAGTAAATTCCCACCTCTCATCTAACTTGCTCTTTGACAATCTACAATCTGGTTTCCGCCCCCATCACTCCACTGAGACAGCCCTGACCAAAATTACTAATGACCTACTTACAGCCAAGGCAAACGGAAAATACTCTATACTCCTGAATCTAGACCTGTCCTTTGCATTCGACACAGTTGACCACTGCCTCCTACTACAGATCCTCTCCTCCTTTGGCATCAAAGACCTCGCCCTATACTGGATCTCCTCATACCTTTCAAACCACACATTCAGTGTCTCCCACTCCCACACTATCTCCTCATCCCACCCTCTCTCTGTTGGAGTCCCCCAAGGCTCCGTTCTAGGACCGCTACTCTTCTCAATTTATACCCTTGGCCTGGGTCAACTCATAAAGTCCCATGGATTCCAGTACCACCTTTATGCTGACAACACTCAGATCTACCTCTCCGGCCCAGACGTCACCTCTCTGCTGTTCAGAATCCCGGAAGTGTCTATCAGCCATAACCTCCTTCTTCTCCTCTCGCTTCCTCAAGCTCAATGTGGACAAATCCGAACTCATCAACTTTCCTCCATCTCACAGATCTTCCTTAACTGACCTATCTATCACAATTAATGACATCACACTTTCCTCAGTACCGGAAGTCCACTGCCTCGGAGTAACCCTTGACTCTGCCCTGTCCTTCAAACCACACATCCAAGCTCTTTCTACCTCCTGTCACCTCCAGTTCAAAAATATTTCCAGAATCCGTCCTTTCCTTCCCTCAATCTACTAAAATGCTAGTGCACGCCCTCATCATCTCCCGCCTCGACTACTGCAACATCCTTTTCTGTGGTCTCCCTGCGAACACCCTCGCACCTCTCCAGTCCATCCTTAACTCTGCTGCCCGACTAATTCATCTCTCTCCTCGCTACTCCTCCGCTTCTCCCCTCTGCAAATCTCACTGACTTCCATTCCCTCAGCGTATCCAGTTCAAATTACTAATGCTGACCTACAAGGCCATCTATAACCTGTCTCCCCCTTATGTCTCTGAACTAATCTCCCGATACCTTACCTCGCGTAATCTCCGATCATCCCAAGACCTCCTTCTCTCCTCCACACTTATTCGCTCCTCACCCAACCGCCTCCAAGACTTCTCCCGAATAGCCTCCATCCTCTGGAATTCTTTGCCCCAACATGTCCGACTATCAACCACATTCGGATCCTTCAGACGGAACCTGAAAACCCACCTCTTCAAGAAAGCCTACAGCCTGCAATGATCCCACTACCTCCTCACCACTCCCGGAGATATCACCTCAACCAACACCGGAACTGCTGCAACCCACCAACCTGCTGTCTGCTTCCCCACCATCCTGTAGCATGTAAGCCCGAAAGGGCAGAGTCCTCTCCCCTCTGTATCAGTCTGTCATTGTAAGTTTGTTTACTGTAAGTGATATCTGTAATTTGTAGTAACTCCTTATGTACAGCACCATGGAATCAATGGTGCTATATAAGTAAATAATAATTAATGTTTTATCAATTTTTTGACAAATAAAAGTCAAGACAAGCTTTTACAGTACAAAACAGATGAAATTACTCTCCAACCAAACTACAGGATAAACAAACAATTTATCGAGCATGTAACCCTAGTTTGTACAAACAGAAAGACAGGACACACACCATAAGGAAAGGAAAAGAAGAGGAGAAAGCAAGTACCAGAGGGAGGGTGGATCAAGCATTCTAGTACTGACTTAGGCTAGGTTCAGATTTGCGGATGTCAGAGCTGTGGAGGGCTGCGTAGTTCCTCCGTGAAGCTCCGCCCACGGCCGCACCTTCTCCGTTCAGCTCTGCCTACGTATGCATGCAGCCTGCGTACCTAATTTTAACATTTGGTACGCAGGCCATGTATGCAGATGTGTACGCATGCGTCGTTTTGACGCTGCGGTGACTGCAACATGTTGCATTCAACGCAGGTCGCCACAGCATCACAACGATGCATGCGGATGCATTCGCATACATCCCCATGGCCTGCGCCCAGAAGTAATCCCATGGAGCCCAGACCAAGGGGCATATCTGGGGGGCAGCTGGGGCATATGCAGAGGGGCGCAGTCGAGCCGCCTGCTGCGGTGGTGCGCAGTGTCTCCACTGGCGGCTGCATTCTGCCCGCCCCCAGACTGTGAGTCAGCTGTTCTCTGTACCGGCTGTCAAGCTGACAGCCGGAACAGAGAAGCTGCAGCATGCCGGCTCCTAGGGATCAATTGTAGTCGCGTCTGAAGACATGAGTACAATTGAAGCTCTGACCGATGCCAGCAGCATGATCAGATCATATGATCACCCTGCTGACATCACTTGCCACCCTGCAGACAGAGGCACACATTGTTGATAAGTGCTGCAGTGGAGCTGACGACACCAAAGATTAAGTGCTTCAGGGGGGATTGGAGTGGAGATGGGGGCATGTAATGTCTGTGGGGAGATTTGGAGAGGGGATGCGGGCATGTAATGTGTGTGGGGAGATTTGGAGTGGGGATAGGGGCATTCAATGCGTGTGGAGAGATTTGGAGTGGGGATGGGGGCATTTAATGTGTGTGTGGAGATTTGGAGTGGGGATGGGGCATTTAATGTATGTGGGGAGATTTGGAGTGGGGCATTTAATCTGTGTGGGGTGATTTGGAGTGGGGATGGGGGATTTAATGTATGGGGTAAGATATGGAGTGGGGATGGAGGGATTTAATGTAAGGGGTGAGATTTGGACTGGGGATGGAGGATTTAATGTGTGTGGGGGATTTGAGGACACACAATGAGAAGCAAAGGGGGAGATGCAGAGCATGTATGAGTAAACAGTATGGGAGGCATGGACGAGGACAGTATGGAGGAATGAGGGGTATGTATGAGGAAACAGTATGACAGATGGGTGCAGACACAGTATGGTGAGTGGGGGAATGGATGCAGACAGTATGGGGAGCGAACAGGGGAATGTATGCAGACACAGTATGAGTAGCAATGGGAAAAATGTACAGCTCTGGCAAAAATTAAGAGACCACTTTCAAATGTTCAGTTTGTCTGATGTTTCACTTTATAGGTATATTTTTTAGTAAAATGTAAATTGTTCTTTTAGTCTACAAAATTCTGACAACATGTCTCCAAATTTCTAAGCAAAAAATTGTGTTTTTTTTTCTGAAAAGTAGAAATGGTCAAAATTTGAAAAAAAAACAAAAAACCCCAGTGCTTTCAGACCTCAAATAATGCAAAGAAAACTAGTTCATAATCATTTAGAAACAATAATAGTAATGTTTTAACTCAGGAAGAGTTCAGAAATCAATATTTTGTGGAATAACCATGTTAAACTGTAAAGCGCTGCAGAATATGTTGGCGCTATAAAAATAAAGATTATTATTATTAGATTTATAAAAACAGCTTTCATGTATCTTCGCATGCTTGCCACCAGTCTTTCACACTGCTTCTGGCGCAAAAATGTAAGCAGTTCTTCTTTGATGGCTTGTGACAAGCCATCATCCTCTTGGTTACATTGTTTTCAATTGGGTTCAGGTCTGGAAAATGGGCTGCCCATGACAGGGTTTTGATGTGGTAGTTTCTTACTTTTTGCCAGAGCTGTATGCAGAGGCGTATCTAGGCTTTCTGGCACCCGGGGCAAGAATTTGGTTCGGCGCCCCCCCCCCCAAGTACATATGCGACTTGCACAGTTAGTCATGTACCCACGAGCTGCCCTCCCTAATGCTCTCAATGTTCAGTAAAAAACTGAAAGCAGGAAGAGAAGCTCGTTGTCACAGGACCATAACTATGAAAATCGCATATGAGTGAAGTGTCCATGTGATGAGTACTGGAACCTGCAGAGCTGAATCCTGACATTGCAGCTTCTGAATCTCACAACGAATGCACTGCATGCTTTTAGGATTCTCCCTTGCCGATGTACAGTCATGTCAGCACAAGTATGTGATTTGTATACTTCTGGCCACATTCCAACTAGACGTGCCCGATCTCGCTCCGTTCACTTTCATTGAGTGAGGCCACACATGTCTAGTCAGCATGTGACCGTATGTATGTAAATTACCGGCCTGAGAGAATCCTGACAGCGTTCAGTGAGCACTGTGAGAATTCAGAAGTCTGCAGTCACATAGAATGTCTGCAGACTCAGCACAAACCTGGACAAACTCTTTAATGTTCCTAACAAATAAAAACATGAGAATTAGTCAGTATCACAAATAACATTTACATCCAGGTACCTTATAGATGACGTCGTCTCTGCAGTCGGTCTCCTTTTCTTCTTCTTGTCCAGACCCCATGATGAGTTTTCTCATCCACAGCCGTCTCTGCAGACTTCCATCTTCTCCGGTCTTCTGCAGCAAATCCCCACACGATGCCCTTAAAGATAGAAGTGTCATTATAATGCCCCTAAATACAAATATCTGCAATATACTGTCACCACACACTATTCCCCTCCCTCCTCATACTGTCTCCTCTAACATCCCTCCTGTTCACCATACTGTCTCCTCATATATTTACCCCCTCACTCTCTATACTGTCTGCTCACACATATCCCCGACTCCCCATACTGTGTCCACATGCATTCACCCGTTCGCACCCCTTACTGTCTGCACCCATCCCCCATACTCTTTCCTCATACATACTCTTCATTTTGTGTCCTCAAATCTCCCCACATACATTAAATACCATCCCCACTCCAAATCCCCCCATCCCCAATCCCCCACACACATTAAGTACCCCCCATCCCCACTCAATAACCCCTCGTCCCTACTCCCAAATCCCCCCACACATTATGTACCCCCAACTCCAATTCCCCCATCCCCAATCCCCCACACACATTAAGTACACCCATCCCCACTCAATAACCCCTCGTCCCTACTCCCAAATCCCCCCACACATTATGTACCCCCACTCCAAATCCCCCCACACATTATGTACCCCCCACTCCAAATCCCCCACACACATTAAGTACACCCATCCCCACTCAATAACCCCTCGTCCCTACTCCCAAATCCCCCCACACATTATGTACCCCCACTCCAAATCCCCCCACACATTATGTACCCCCCACTCCAAATCCCCCCATTCCCAATCCCCCACACACATTAAGTACACCCATCCCCACTCAATAACCCCTCGTCCCTACTCCCAAATCCCCACACACATTATGTACCCCCACTCCAAATCCCCCCACACATTAACCCCCATCCCCACTCATTAACCCCTCCACACATTAATCCCCCATCTCCACTCATTAATCCCCCATCTCCACTCATTAATCCCAATCCCCACATTAACCCCCCACTAATTAACCCCCACATTAATCCCATCTCCACTCATTAACCCCCACACATTAACCCCCATCTCCACACATTAACCCCCCACTCATTAACCCCCATCCCCACATTAATCCCATCTCCACTCATTAACCCCCATCTCCACTCATTAACCCCCACACATTAACCCCCCCACTCATTAACCCCCATCCCCACATTAACCCCCATCTCCACTCATTAACCCCCACACATTAACCCCCATCTCCACTCATTAACCCCCACACATTAACCCCCATCCCCATACATTAACCCCCATCCCCACATTAACCCCCATCTCCACTCATTAACCCCCATTCCCACATTAAGCCCCATCTCCGCTCATTAACCCCCATCTCCACTCATGAGCACCCCCCCATCTCCCATCTTCGGTGGTTCTTCAGCTCCACAGAGGAGCACACTTACCACCAGCGTTCGCTCTGGGCGCCGGGAGTGACGTCAGCAGCGTGATCACATGACCTGATCACGCTGCTGACGTCGCTCTGACCCGGCGGTCAGAGCTTCAATTGTACTGGCGTCTGTATAGACGCCAAGTACAATTGCTGCCTGGGAGTCGGCGTGGCCTCCTTCTCTGCGTCGGCTGTCAGCTTGACAGCCGACACAGAGAACCGCCGACTCCCAGGACTGGTAGCGGCAGAACGCAGCCGCCGGGGGGGGGAGATACTGCGGACCGCTGCATTAGGTGGCCGGGCGGCCCGACTGCGCCCCCCTGCTGCCTGCGCCCGGGGCAACTGCCCCGGCTGCCCCCCCCTGGATACGCCACTGGCTGTATGTGGATAAAGTATGGGAAGTGAGGGTGATGGGATGTGTGCAGACACAGTATGGAGAATCAGTGGTATGTAGAGAGTGAGGGGGTAAATATATGAGGAGACAGTATGGTGAACAGGTGGGATGAGAGAGGAGACAGTATGAGGAGGGAGGGGAATAGTGTGAGGCAACAGTATGGGGGGAGAAAAGTGAGTGGGCACAGAATAGAGAATGAGTAGTGGGGGCGTAGCATGGGGGGAAAGTGTAAGGGTACAGCCAGGAGGGGACAGTATACCAAGGAGGGGGAGTGTGATGAAAGGGTACAGCTGAGCCCTATAGGGATGACACAGTGTGGGAACATCGTGTGAAAAGGGGTCCAGTATGGAAAGAGGTCAGTGTGAAAAGCATGTACCATAAGAGGGACAGCGTGGGGCTATATTTTGTGTAGACAATATAGTGAGGGGCAATTATTTATTCAGGGGATCAGCATAGGGCACATATTTTTTATTCAGGAGCATTATAATGACACTGTTATCTTTAAGGGCATCATGTGGAGATTTGCTGCAGAAGACCGGAAAAGTAAGTCTGCAGAAACGGCTGTGGATGAGAAAACTCATCATGGGGTCTGGACAAGATGAAGAAAAGAAGGAGAATGACTCCAGAGACGACGTCATCTATAAGGTACCTGGATGTGAATATTAATTGTGAAACTGACTAATTCTCATGTTTTTATTTATTTTAGAAGCATTAAAGGGGTTGTCTAGGACTGTGATGAGTCTGCAGTCATTCTATGTGACTGCAGGCTTCTGAGTTCTCACAGTGCTCACTGAACGCTGTTAGGATTCTCTTGTGCCTGCGATTTACATGCATGCGGTCACGTGCTGACTAGGCATGTGTGGCCTCACTCAATGAAAATGAATGGAGCGAGGTCGGGCAAGTTTAGTCGGAATGTGGCCAGAAGTATACAAATCACATGCTTGTGCTGACATGACTGTCCACTCTTGCCACCAGCAACGGAGAATCCAAAAAGTGTGCAGTGCATGCGTTGTGAGAATTCAGAAGCCTGCAATGTCAGGATTCAGCTCTGCAGGTTTCAGTACTCATCACATGGACACTTCACTCATATGCGACTTTCATACTTATGGTCCTGTGACAATGAGCTTCTCTTCCTGCTTCTCTCAGTTTTTCACTGAACATTGAGAGCATTAGGAAGATCAGCTCGTTGGTACATTACTTTGTGTGCAATTGCATATGTACATGGGGGGGAGGGCGAATGGAATTCTTGCCCTGGGTGTCAGAAAGCTCTGCCCAGACCGAGTCAAAATTCTCCACACTCGCATTTAGAATCGCGGCAGTAATAATGTCTAATAGTAATTTTGTTGACTTTTTCCTCATCATTTAGGAGTGAGATGTAGCAGGTATATAGTCGGGTCCAGCCCCACTTCAGCAAAAAGACCCTTGGAAATCAACAAACCCACCTCCCTCCAAAAACTCCCAGTGATAAAGCGTGCCCACATCGGAGGCGCAACGCCAGCACAAATTTGGTATTGAGGGATTCAGTCTGTGAAGGAGGTCAGGAGTGTGGAACCAGAAAATTAATATCTTATACTGATTTTCCTTGTAAAGGGTGCAAATAGATGACTTAGCCGCCTTTTCCCAGATGGTGTGCCAGTTTTGGGGCGAGAGTTCCTTTTCCAGAATAGATTGCCATTTGCACATGTAGGAGTGTTTTGGTTGATGACCATCTTGGGGAGAACTCAGAATTTTATATATTTCTGAAATGAAACCTTCTCCTGCAAATCCTCTCAAAGTCTGTCGGCAGGGAGTCTCCCAAAGAGCCAACAAGGGAAAAGGCAAAATGTTTAATCTGCAAGTACTGATAAAATTATTTATTAGTAATAGAAAATTTAGGTTTGAAGTCATCAAATGAAAGAAGATCTAGCATATCCCTGTCTACCACGTCCGCAAATCTAAACAAGCCCGCAGAGGACCAAGGATGGGCCATTGCATGCTCAAGACTGCTTGGCAGCAGGGGTTGAAATATAAATGAAATCATAGGCGAATTAGAAGAGGTCAGACCAAACTTCCTCATACAAGAGAGCCAGATCTCCCTCGTGAATCGAACCCAATAGGGGCTTCAGAGTTACAGTGGTCCTTTTTAGCCAAAGGAGAGAATTGGATGAATTGGCACCAACCATAATTTCTCTATTTCTGTCCACTTATTGTACGCCCAAAATGAAGCCCATGAAGGGATTCTACAAAGGGGAGCGGCCAAGTAATATTTAATAATATCAGGGACCGATAGGCCCCTCTGTGATTTAGGGAGACGAGGACACGCTTAGAGATCCGATGACGTCCATCTTTCCAAATGAACCGCATCATAGCTGCCTGGAGAGACTTAAGCTCACTCATGGGAACCCTGACCGGCAAGGTCTCAAAATAATAAAGTAGTTAGGAGGGACATCTTAAGACAGGAAATCCTGCCAATTAATGAAAGCAAGAGTGGCTTCCATTTGTCCAACAACCTCTTTAACTCATTCAGAAGTGGTGGAAAATTGGAGTTATATAGATTACTGTAAGAGGAAGATAGATTAACCCCCAAACATTTAATAGTCTCAGCTTTCCATCTGAATTTAAAATTTAATTTTAAGTGATCCAGTACGTCAGGTGAGATATTTAATGGGAGGGCCTCTGTTTTTGAAGTGTTCAGCTTATACCCCGATAATTCCCCGTATTTTTTAAGATCCTCCATCAGGTTAGGCAGCGTAATATGTATATTGGTCAGGGTCAAAAGGACATCATCCACAAATAAGGAAATCTTAAACATCTTATCGCGTACCTCTACACCTAATATGTTTGGATTTTGCCTAGTCATCGCCACTGGCGGCTCTATGCATAAAACGGATAATAGGGACGATAAAGGGCAGCCTTGACCGGTCCCATCTGACATTTAAAATGAAGGAGAAGTGCAAAAAGGAAGCCTAATTGAGGCAGAAGGGGTGCTATATAATACTCCAATAGCTGACAAAAAGGGCCCGAAGAGCCAAAAGCCTTTAGAGTCTCGAAACAAAAAGGACCAATTAAGGCGATCAAATGCCTTTTCTGCATCTAAGCTTAATATAAGAGACTGTAATTTGATTTTATTAGCAACATCAATTAGGTCTATTGCCCTTCTAGTGTTGTCTCTCCCCTGCCGGTTAGGGACGAAACCCACCTGATCCTTGTTGATAAGCTGGGGAAGCCAGCAGTTCAATCTATTAGCCAGTAAGCGGGTGAATATTTTAAAATCAGAGTTTAACAACGCTATTGGGCAATAGTTTGAAAAGTCCAGAGGATCCTTCCTCGATTTTGGGATAAGAACCAGATAGTAATGTGCTTTAAAAATTCCATAATAACAGGGTCTGTACCACAGGACTGGCGTATAGCAAATGTGGTGCCAATATTCAAAAACTGAATTTGGAAATTATAGGCCATCCAGGTTAACCCTAAAACCACCTAATCCCAGAAACTCAGCAGACCATGACATATACAGTATATGCCCCATATGCTGCTCCATAAAGGTTGATGGCCCCATAAGATGCTCCATATAATGCATAAAGATTATGGCCCCTTAAGATGCTCAATAGAATGTGCCCCATATGCTGCTCCATATATCTTGATGGCCCCATAACATGCTCCATAGAATATGCCCCATAGGCTGCTCCATAAAGGTTATAGCCCCATAAGATGCTCCATAGAATATGCCCCATATGCTACTCCATAAAGGTTATGGCCCCATAAGATGATCCATAGAATATGCCCCATATGCTGCGATTAAAAAAAAAATGACATAGTCACCTCTCGTCGTTGGGGGCCAGGTGCCGTTGTCATGAGCAGGTGGGGACACCGGCGCGCTATGGGGGCTAGGTGCCGCTGTTGCCGCTGGCTCAGGGCCCCTGCACCTGCAATATTCACCTGTCCCCGTTCCACTGCTGCTCACTGCTCTGTCTTCCGGGTCCTCTGTCACTGACTGTTCAGGCAGAGGGCGCGCACTAACTACGTCATCGCGCCCTCTGACCTGAAGGTCACAGCCAGAGGACACAGAGGACAGAGCAGCGTGCGGCAGTGGAACAGGGTCAGCTGAATATCGCATATGCTCCCCCTGTCATACTCACCCCCTCCTGGTGCATCTTTGCAGTCCCTGCTTCTCCTATGTCGGCAGTTCCTTCCAGTGTTCAGTAGTCACGTGGTACCACTCATTAAAGTAATGAATATGCGCATATTCATTACTTTAATGAGCGGTACCACGTGTCCACTGAACACAGGAAGAGCTGCGGTGCCGGAGACAATCTGAGAAGCAGGGGCTGCAGAGACCGCGCCAAGAGAGGGTGAGTATGATCTGACAGCCACATTCCCCTCACCTGCCGATCCCCGGGACAATGACTCGAGTATAAGTCAAGAGGGGCACTTTCAGCCTTAAAAAATGGGCTGAAAATCTCGGCTTATACTCGAGTATATACAGTAAGTTCTGATCTGGATCAAGGAAACGCAGTGGACGTGATGTTTATGGACTTTTCAAAAGCTTTCGATACGGTGCCACACAAAAGGTTGATACATAAAATGAGAACAATGGGGATAGGGGAAAATACATGCAAGTGGGTTAAGAACTGGCTCAGAGATAAGAAGCAAAGGGTGGTTAATAATGGAACACACTCGGACTGGGTCGCAGTTAGCACTGGGGTACCACAGGGGTCAGTATTGGGCACACTTCTTTTTAACATATTTATTAATGACCTTGTAAGGGGCATATAGAGTAGAATTTCAATATTTGCAGCGGACACTAAACTCTGCAGGGTAATCAATACAAAGGAGGACAATTTTACATTACAGGAGGATTTATGTAAACTAGAAGCTTGGGCTGATAAATGGCAAATGAGCTTTAATGGGGATAAATGTAAGGTCATGCACTTAGACTGAGGAAATAAGATGTATAATTATGTGCCCAATTGTAAAACACTGGGCAAAACTGTCATTGAAAAAGACCTGGGTGTATGGGTGGACGACAAACTCACATTTAGTGGCCAGTGTCAGGCAGCTGCTGCAAAGGCAAATAAAGTAATGGGATGCATTAAAAGAGGCATAGGTGCTCATGAGGAGAACATCATTTTATCTGTATATAAGTTACTAGTGCGACCACACTTAAAATACTGTGTACAGTTTTTGTGACGTCCGTCCGCGGATCTGGACTGCAGTAGGGACAGCACCCCGAGAAACCCCGAGACCCTTAACCCCTATACAGGGATCTGGAATTGTTGCAAGGCCAAGGGGGTGACTGTCTAGAAGCAGTGCGCCAGAGCAGGACGGACGCCAATAGGGAAGAAGGCAGGGAGCCAAAAACGTAGTCAGAAACCGGGCGAGCAGCAGAGGTACAGAAACGGCAGGCAGTGGCAGAGTCGAGAGTCCAGGCCAAGGTCACAAAATGGGAGAATAGCAGAGGTACAAAATCGTCAGGCAGTAGAGGGGTCAGAAATCCAGGCTGAGGTCATAGTCAAACAATAGTAAATCACACAGTAGCACATAGGGGAACCAAGAATATATCTGGCGGCTTGCAAGACCAGTTCCAAGGTATCTGAGGGATCAGGTCATCCCTCACAGGCTCCCGGACTGATGATGTCATCAGGACTGCCCCCAGGACCAGGCCAGATGGCGATGCACCAACCCCTCCATGACCGACCGAGGAGCGGAGCCTGCGTCCATCAGATGCCTGCGCAGAAGCCCCTTCTCTGTCGCCACCATCACTCGGGGCCAACCACGGTGCCTCCCAGTGGCCGAGGCAGGAACAGCAGGCCCCAAGTCTGACGGCGATGTGACAGTCCGGCGCCTCCTAGTGGCCTAGGCCGGGACAGCAGGCCCCGAGTCTGACGGCGACGTGACAGTTTTGGTCTCCAGTGTATAAGAAAGACATAGCTGAACTAGAGCGGGTGCAGAGAATAGCGACCAAGGTTATTAAAGTACTGGGGGGTCTGCAATACAAGACAGATTATTACACTTGGGGTTAGTTTGGAAAAATGAAAGCTTAGGGGTGATCTTATTTTAATGTATAAATATATGAGGGGACAGTACAAAGACCTTTCTAATGATCTTTTTACTCTTAGACCTGAGACAGGGACAAGGGGGCACCCTCTACGTCTGGAGTAAAGAAGGTTTAATCATAATCACAGATGCAGATTCTTTACTGTAAAAGCAGTGAGACTATGGAACTTTCTGCTGTATGATGTTGTAATGAGTGATTTACTACTAAAATTTAAGAAGGGCCTGGATGCCTTTCTTGAAGAGTATAATATTACAGGTTATATATACTAGATTCCTTGATAGTGTGTTGATCTAGGGATCTAGTCTGATTGCCATAGGTGGAGTTGGGATGGAATTTTTTCCCCAATGTGGAGTTTAGTGTTTGCCACAGGGATTTATTTTTCCTTCCTCTGGAACAACAGGTTAGGCTATGGGTTGAACTAAATGGACTTCAACCTTAAAAACTATGTTACTATGTAGTGTATCCTCTAGAAAGGAATTAAAGAGTTTGACCATATGAGGAGAGAGCTCCTCTGCAAAGGTTTTGTAGGTCAAATGTGGCGCCCCTGAGGGTTCAGTCGCCACAGAGGTACTGCACCTCCTCCTGAGGTGTAGTATCCCACTCGCCATGTAAGATGGTAGCACCTGACCAAACTCCAGCACCTACATCCAGCACAGACACCTTAGAACAGCAGAGCACCCTTTATGGCAGCTGCTTTGGTTCATGAAGGGAGCTGGGTGGAGCTTAGATTGCACTAAGAGAAGAAAGCTGACAGGAAGTTAGTCAGAGAATCCCCTGAGGGGGATGGAGAGAGGACATATTTGCAGCAGCCACCTGTGAGCTGGAGCTGCTGGCAAGGTAAGAGAGAAAAGAGAAAGATCAATTGTTCAGAAGAAAGATAGAAAAGTACGGAACATGAGGAGGAGAGAGAACTGGGATCGGAGCTAGAGCAGAGCCCTTTCCTAAGTTTAATGCGCCAAAGGCCGGGCGCCGTTATCCGAGGCTGTGTGTGATACTAATGATCCTATAGCGGAAACCAGAGGAATAGAAGTTGTGACAACTTTATTCCCACCTAAGACTCGACGACACAGCAGCAATGTGTGTGAGCCAGGACATGATTGGAAGGAGTCCCCGAAGTAGGCTACAGCTGCCTGTCATGCGAGTGGAGTTCTAAGGAACAGCAAGAAAGAGGAACTTGAGTGTAATTCATAACTACCAATATTTCAGATTAGCACTAGAAAGGAGATGTTCAGAGAAGGCATATTTGGAAGGGTGTATTCCATCTGCCTGGGAGTTGACTGAGCCCCTGACCTGGAGGACACGGCACTGAAGCAGGCATCTGTCTATGCCAGAAATGTGAGTAAAGTATTGGAACTGCATTCAGCTGTGTCATTGCCTTCTTCCTGCGCCAACCTACTCAGCACTGCTACATCTCTGTGCCTAACACTACACCTTCTACCTCAACATCTACTACTGCTGCCCTGGGACTACAGCTCTGCCTGTGGAGAGCTATTACATCTTTGCTGCACCACACCATCTGTTCCAGAGCATCTGCACTGCAGTGTTGGTCCCCCTTCTGACCAAATACCACAGGTGGCGTCATTTCCACCTATTTTGCATGGACACCCAGGGCCACGGACCGGGTCACCGTCACCGTGACACTTCTCCTTTAAGACACCGGCCCGGTATCAAGTAAAGTGAGAACCCCTCACTTGCCCTGGGGGTGATCAACAAATATGTCAGCCCATTTGGCCCTGGAGATTTACCCAAGTGGAGGTCCCTCAAAATGTCCAGAATTTCCTCCCGTGTCTCACTCTGATTAAGAGATGACAAGGCCTCAGTGGGGAGAATTGGAAGATTTAAACTTGACAAAAATTGATGCAATGCTCCAATTCTATCGGACTTATTTAAAAAGATAGTATCTTGTAAGTTATATAATTTACTATAGAAATTATAGAATAAGTCCGAAATTGCAGTAGGATCATAATGGATTGTGCCGTCGGTACCTCTCAGCTCCTGGGGATAAAAATTCAAGGCTCTATCCTTCTACAATCTGGCCAAAAGTTTGTGAGCTTTGTTTCCTTTTTTGTAGTACTTTTGTTTAGTATAAAGATTGAGTTTCTCAACCCTACGCGATGTGAGGTGCTTCAATTTGTTTCTAAGCACCACAACCTTATTTAAGGTCCTCAATGAAGGCCAGGCTACCAACTTATGCGCCTCTCTTGATAATTGAGAAGTTAAGTTATCAAATTCCGCTTTAACGTTTCCTTTTAATCTAGAACTCTCCTAAATACAGTACCCCCTCATGACGGCCTTATGGGCCTCCCATAGAACCAAAGGCGAAGAAACCGAGTCCTCATTCAAATGGAAGAAGTCAGAGAGATGGTTCAGCAAAGTCTTCCGGATTATCGGGTCCTTTATTAGAAACTCATTCAACCTCCAGTGACACACCCTGGAAATCGGTTGAGTGGATTTAAGGTCTAAACCCACCGGGGCATGATGAGACCAGGAGATGTGACCCAACTCTGCCTTCACCATCATCCTAAGGATCGGAATATTCGCAAAAAAATAATCTATTCTAGAATGGGTGTGGTGAGGGGGAGAGTAGAAGGAAAAGGTCCTGTCCCTAGGGTGGTCTGTTCTCCACACGTCAAACAAGGAATTAGTCCTAATTAGTTTTCTAAAGTCTCTCCCAGATTGATCAGGTTTTGTGGTGGAGGTTTACCACTTATAGAGAATCTATCAAATTGTTCCGAGAAAGGGATTTTGAAGTTTCCACCATCCATCAAGGCTGCTGGCAGTAGTTTTTGAATCAGGGAAAAAATCCTTCTCATAAATTTGATCTGACTTGAATTTGGAGCGTAAATATTACATAGAATGATAGGCCTACCTCTCAAAGAAGCCTCCAGTATGACATATCTGCCCTCAAGGTCAATGTGTGTTTTATTCACCTGTAGAGGACAACCAGAGGAAATCAAGATGGCCACTCCCCCTCTCTTATTATTTGAGAACCCAGAATGTGAAACGGAAAAGAAGCCAGAGGCGAACCTGAAGGAGCCTTTGTTATCAAAATGTGTCTTCTGAAGGAAGGCAATATCAGCCTTTCAGGACTTCAACTCCCGTAGGCCAAGCCTCCTCTTTCTAGGGCTCCTCTATCTAGGGGAGTTAAGCCCCTTGACATTTAAAGATAGTATGCATAACATTTAGGATTGTAAAGAGTACTCACAAGCATATGATCACCAAGAGCCAATTCCATTCTCACCCCCCCCCCCCCCCCCGAGAAGCAGTACCAGACCCTCTCCTCCAGGATATTTTGCGAGCTGAGTTCCGGAACTCGCAGATGGGGGGTTGGAGAAGGGGAAAACAGTAGGTAGTGGGGAAGACAAGGACAACAAAGAACACAGAGAAAAAAACAAACAATATAAGTAAGTAAAACACCAAATTTTCCAGGAGTAGGAAGCCTGGTCTGTGACTGACTGTGGAAAATAGCAAACCCACAAGGTTAATAATACACAGCAGCCACAGAAAATTTGTCAGGGAGACGTAGCCCACCGCCTAAACCACGAAAGGGGAAAACAACAATAAAGGGCAATCTCTTGACAAAGGGCCAAACAGGGTACTCCCAGGCACATAACATCATCAATTTGCAGGTCACCCTTTTAAAGAGGGTGAAAAGAGAAATGGCTATTAAACTGTTATAAAATGCTATAGAAATGAGCCTGCACCGGCTAATACATTTAAAGAGTCTTAAGTAATTGTCAGAACCAAGTTTTGCATTCTTTATGACGATCCTGCTGGTTCCAAACCGGAGATAGAAGCTGACAAGCTGGGACAGGGATGTCACAATCAGAAATCTTGGGGACCTGGAGATCCAATTTCTCACAAAAGGATTGCAGATCTTATAGGGAGCGCAGAGTCATTGACACACCCTCTCTGGGCAGTTAAGGCAAAGGGGAACCCCCACCTGTAGGGGATGTAGAGATCCTTCAGAGTGGACAATAAAGGTTGGAGGAATCTCCTCTTTTGTAAAGTTATGCGATATAGGTCCGGGAATAAATGAATGGCGGTGTCCTGATACAAAATCTCCTTCAGGGACCCGGACTTCCTCATAATCCTCTCCTTAATTTCAAAGTCGTGGAGACAGCAAATAATGTCTCTTGGTAAAGAAGAAGCTCCTTTGGGCAGTAAGGCCCGATGTGCCCGATCAAATTTAAAGGGAGTGGAGACTGGCTCGCCTAAGATGGAGGCGAATATTTCATGAAGAAATATTTTAACATTTCCCTGTCCATCCGATTCAGGGACTCCCCTCACTCTGATGTTACACCTCCTGCCCCTGGTATCCAAGTCCTCTACTTGAACTTGCAGGTCTCTGGCCACCTTCTGCTGCATACTCAATGTCTGGTGCAAGTTAGCCACATGGAATCTTGTTTCATCATGCTCTCCTTCCAAAGAATCAATTCTGCCCGCCAAAAGCTGCAGGTCCTGGCGCACACATGCAAATTCTGACCTGCAAGCGTCTTTGACCTCTGTTTTTAATGCCTTAAAGTCCTGCCTTGAAGGGAAACGAGAGAGGAACATCAGCCACTGTGGGGGTAGATGATCGTCCGGGAGGCCACCCTCTTCATCAGAGGCCCCTCTAAATAATCGCTCCCATCCTCAGTGCATGTATTAATAGGGGTTAACTTAGGAGGTTATTTATGAGGGGCAGAGACCCCTTTATTCCTCTGAGTCCTATTCCCCTCCTTATGAGACCCTGTGTGGGTGAAATGATGCAAGGACTCTGTAAGTTGAGGATGATCAGGTGAGGGAGGAAAATGGCTGCTCCCCACAGCGTGCTGCACAGCGCGCAGGACCGCAGAATGCTGGCCAGGAGATGAGAGCTCTTGCAATAATCCAGAAAGGCAGCACAAGTTTGGAGGATCATTTAGATGTGGAGCTACAGTGGGTACGGAAAGTATTCAGACCCCTTTAAAAATTTTCACTCTTTGTTTCATTGCAGCCATTTGGTAAATTCAAAAAAGTTCATTTTTTTTCTCATTAATGTACACTCTGCACCGCATCTTGACTGAAAAAAAAAAAATAAATGTAGAAATTTTTGCAAACTTATTAAAAAAGAAAAACTGAAATATCACATGGTCATACACACCTGTCTATATAAGACCTCACAGCTCACAGTGCATGTCAGACCAAATGAGGTCTACCTCGGAGTAAAGCCCCCATCACACACAGCAATCTCGCTAGCGAGATCGCTGCTGAGTCACAAGTTTTATGACACAACAGCGATCTCACCAGCGAGATCGCTGTGTGTGACACTTACCAGCGACCGGCCCCCCTGCCGGTTATCGCTGATCGTCCTGGAATGGTCAGGACATTTTTTTGATCGCTGGTCTCCCGCTGGCCAGCACGCATCGCTGCATGTGACAGGTGGGAGACCAGCGATCAGCGAGCTGGCGCTGGTAACTAAGGTAAACAGAGGGTTTCTAAGCAGCGCGCAGCGCTTAGAAACCCGATGTGTACCTTAGTTACCAGCGCGCTGGTGCAGGGAGCTGGTAACCAAGGTACACATCGGGTTTCTAAGTGCCGCACACCGCTTAGAAACCCGATGTGTACCTTGATTGCCAGCTCCCTGCACCAGCACGCTGGTAACTAAGGTACACAGTGGGTAACTAAGCGACATGCGTCGCTTGTTACCCACGTGTCGCTGGTGCTGATCGTTGGTGAAGCTGCCTGTTTGGCAGCTCACCAGCGATCATGTAGTGACACACCAGCGATCCTGACAAGGTAATATCGTTGTCGGAATCGCTGGTGCGTCGCTATGTGTGACGGGGCCCTAACTCTTGACTCTGCCATGTCCTTCAAACCACACGTTCAAACTCTTGCCACCTCCTGTCGCCTCCAACTCAAAAATATTTCCAGAATCCATCCTTTCCTCAACCCTCAATCTACTAAAACTCTTGTACATGCCCTCATCATCTCCCGCCTTGACTACTACAACACTCTCCTCTGTGGCCTCCCTGCTAACTCTCTTGCACCACTCCAGCCTGTCCTCAATTCTGCTTCCTGACTAATCCACATCTCTCCTCGCTACTCCCCTGTCTCTCCCCTCTGCAAATCCTTCCACTGGCTCCCAATTCCCCAACGAATCCAGTTCAAACTACTAACATTGACCTACAAAGCCATCTATAACCTGTCCCCTCCCTATATCTCTGAACTAATCTCCCAATATCTTCCCTCATGTAATCCTCGATCCTCCCAAGACCTCCTACTCTCCTCCACACTTATTCGTTCCTCACACAACCGCCTCCAAGATTTCTTCCGAATATCCCCCATCCTCTGGAATTCCATGCCTAAACACGTCCGATTATCCACCACCCTCGGATCTTTCAAACGGAACCTTAAAACCCATCTTTTCAGGAAAGCTTACAGTCATAACCATTCTGCTGCCTCCCCACCACCCGAGCTGCTGCACTCCCGACCTTCTGTCTCTTCCCCACTATCCTGTAGAATGTAAGTCCGCAAGGACAGGGTCCTCTCCCCTCTGCACCAGGCTGTCATTTTAAATTTCTTTACTGTTAACAATATCTATAACTTTGTATGTAACCCCCTTCTCATGCACAGCACCATGGAATTAATGGTGCTATATAAATAAATAATAATAATAATAATAATAATAATAATAATAATATAGGAGAATCATGAGGTCAAAGGAATGGGCCAAAGAGCTCAGAGACAGAATTGTGGCAAGGCACAAATCTAGCCAAGGTTACAAAAGAATTTCTGAAGTACTCAAGGTTCCTAAGAGCACAGTGGCCTCTATAATCCTTAAATGGAAGACATTTGGGACCACCAGAAATCTTCCTTGACCTGGCTGTCCAGCCAAACTGAGCAATCATGAAAGAAGAGCCTTGGTGAGAGAGGTAAAGAAGAACCCCAAGATTACTATGGCTGAGCTCCACAGATGCAGTAGGGAGATGGGAGAAAGTTCCACAAAGTCAACTATCACTGCAGCCCTCCACCAGTCGGGCCTTTATGGCAGAGTGGCCCGACCAAAGCCTCTCCTCAGTGCCAGACATTTGAAAGCCCGCATAGAGTTTTCTAAAAATCACATGAAGGACTCTCAGACTAGAACATTTTGGTGATAGTTCTAAGCGGTATGTGTGGAGAAAACCAGGCACTGCTCATCACCTGCCCAATACAATCTCAACAGTGAAACATGGTGGTGGCAGCATCATGCTATGGGGGTGCTTTTCAGCTGCAGGGACAGGATGACCGGTTGCAATTGAAGGAAACATGAATGCGGCCAAGTACAGAGATATCATGGATGAAAACCTCTTCCAGAGTCCTCTGGACTTTAGACTTGGCCGAAGGTTCACCTTCCAACAAGACAATGACCCTAACCACACAGCAAAAATAACAAAGGAGTGGCTTCAGAACAACTCTGTGACCATTATTAACTGGCTCAGTCAGAGCCCTGACCTAAACCCAATTGAACATCTCTGGAGAGACCTGAAAATGGCTGTCCACCAATGTTCACCATTCAACCTGACGGAACTGGAGACGATCTGCAAGAAAGAATGGCAGAGGATCCCCAAATCCAGGTGTGAAAAACTTGTTACATCATTACCAAGAAGACTCATGGCTGTACTAGCTCAAAAGTGTGCTTCTTAGAAACTCAATACTGAGCAAAGGGTCTGAATACTTATGACTAGAGTTGAGCGACTTTTGCTTTTTTAGGGTCGCGTTTCGTTTCGTGAAACCCGACTTTTCCAAAAGTCGGGTCGAGCAAGATCGTCCGATTATAGGGAAAAGTCGGGGTCGTC
Source organism: Dendrobates tinctorius (assembly GCF_039654945.1). Lineage (NCBI taxonomy): Eukaryota > Metazoa > Chordata > Amphibia > Anura > Dendrobatidae > Dendrobates > Dendrobates tinctorius. The sequence goes on from NW_027361754.1 coordinate 7,807,361, forward strand.
CCGAAACACGAAACCCAATGTAAGTCAATGGGGAATAAAAGTCGGCAGTGAGAGGAGGACAGGAAACACACCTACAGTGCCCATTTGAATGCCAAAAGCATCAATTCTTCTTACTTAAGCTTGTCAACCTTAATTAACTTCATAATACAAGTTACGCACTGAAAAATGGGGGTTATTTGGCTAAATTTGTGGGGGGGGAGGGCTGGCTGCAGGTTTTCATGTGCCCTGGGCGAAAGAGCGCCCCTTTAACACATACCACAACTCATCATGCTCCGATACGGCAGAGAAATAGCGGTATAGTACAATGAAAAATACCTCACTTTTTACATCTCATGACGAGGCCCATCTATTTCTCCATACAAAATCATTGGTCCCATATAATGTTTGAAACAGTATATGATGAGCTCCACATAATGCTACAGTATATGTTGGTCCCCATGGATGAAGCTCCACTGTCTTATGGGCCCAAATAATGCTCCAAACATAATGGGCCCCATTTCTAATGCTCTAGTGTATAATGGGCCCTGTAAATGCTGCTCCAGTGTCTGATGTCCACCTTTGGAATGTTCCAGTGTATGGTGGGCCCCATCTATCATTCTCCAGAGTATAGTGCTCCCCAAAAATTGCTGTCCCAACATAGAAAACAATCAAATAAGTCTCCTCGTTAGGGAATCCCTGTACTTGTCTGGACAGGTGCTGTAGCTTGCTTAACAGCTCGCCAGCCGTTCTCACGCCCAGTATGGATTGCACGTGATTGCACAAAGGTTAGAAAGGGTACCGTATCCCTGGATAACATGTATGGATAGCGTACACATTCAAAATATATGTCTATACAGCATGAGGCAGGCTCAGACAGTGTTAGGCCCAGTATGGATTGCACGTCATTGCACAAAGGTTAGAAGGGGTACCGTATCCCCGGATAACATGTATGGATAGCGTACACATTCAAAATATATGTCTATACAGCATGAGGCAGGCTCAGACGGTGTTAGGCCCAGTATGGATTGCACGTCATTGCACAAAGGTTAGAAGGGGTACCGTATCCCCGGATAACATGTATGGATAGCGTACACATTCAAAATATATGTCTATACAGCATGAGGCAGGCTCAGACGGTGTTAGGCCCAGTATGGATTGCACGTCATTGCACAAAGGTTAGAAGGGGTACCGTATCCCCGGATAACATGTATGGATAGCGTACACATTCAAAATATATGTCTATACAGCATGAGGCAGGCTCAGACGGTGTTAGGCCCAGTATGGATTGCACGTCATTGCACAAAGGTTAGAAGGGGTACCGTATCCCCGGATAACGTATGGATAGCGTACACATTCAAAATATATGTCTATACAGCATGAGGCAGGCTCAGACGGTGTTAGGCCCAGTATGGATTGCACGTCATTGCACAAAGGTTAGAAGGGGTACCGTATCCCCGGATAACATGTATGGATAGCGTACACATTCAAAATATATGTCTATACAGCATGAGGCAGGCTCAGACGGTGTTAGGCCCAGTATGGATTGCACGTCATTGCACAAAGGTTAGAAGGGGTACCGTATCCCCGGATAACATGTATGGATAGCGTACACATTCAAAATATATGTCTATACAGCATGAGGCAGGCTCAGACGGTGTTAGGCCCAGTATGGATTGCACGTCATTGCACAAAGGTTAGAAGGGGTACCTGTATCCCCGGATAACATGTATGGATAGCGTACACATTCAAAATATATGTCTATACAGCATGAGGCAGGCTCAGACGGTGTTAGGCCCAGTATGGATTGCATGTGATTGCACAAAGGTTAGAAAGGGTACCGTATCCCCGGATAACATGTATGGATAGCGTACACATTCAAAATATATGTCTATACAGCATGAGGCAGGCTCAGACGGTGTTAGGCCCAGTATGGATTGCACGTCATTGCACAGAGGTTAGAAGGGGTACCGTATCCCCGGATAACATGTATGGATAGCGTACACATTCAAAATATATGTCTATACAGCATGAGGCAGGCTCAGACGGTGTTAGGCCCAGTATGGATTGCACGTCATTGCACAAAGGTTAGAAGGGGTACCGTATCCCCGGATAACATGTATGGATAGCGTACACATTCAAAATATATGTCTATACAGCATGAGGCAGGCTCAGACGGTGTTAGGCCCAGTATGGATTGCACGTGATTGCACAAAGGTTAGAAAGGGTACCGTATCCCTGGATAACATGTATGGATAGCGTACACATTCAAAATATATGTCTATACAGCATGAGGCAGGCTCAGACGGTGTTAGGCCCAGTATGGATTGCACGTCATTGCACAAAGGTTAGAAGGGGTACCGTATCCCCGGATAACATGTATGGATAGCGTACACATTCAAAATATATGTCTATACAGCATGAGGCAGGCTCAGACGGTGTTAGGCCCAGTATGGATTGCACGTCATTGCACAAAGGTTAGAAGGGGTACCGTATCCCCGGATAACATGTATGGATAGCGTACACATTCAAAATATATGTCTATACAGCATGAGGCAGGCTCAGACGGTGTTAGGCCCAGTATGGATTGCACGTCATTGCACAAAGGTTAGAAAGGGTACCGTATCCCTGGATAACATGTATGGATAGCGTACACATTCAAAATATATGTCTATACAGCATGAGGCAGGCTCAGACGGTGTTAGGCCCAGTATGGATTGCACGTCATTGCACAAAGGTTAGAAAGGGTACCGTATCCCTGGATAACATGTATGGATAGCGTACACATTCAAAATATATGTCTATACAGCATGAGGCAGGCTCAGACGGTGTTAGGCCCAGTATGGATTGCACGTCATTGCACAAAGGTTAGAAGGGGTACCGTATCCCCGGATAACATGTATGGATAGCGTACACATTCAAAATATATGTCTATACAGCATGAGGCAGGCTCAGACGGTGTTAGGCCCAGTATGGATTGCACGTCATTGCACAAAGTTTAGAAGGGGTAACGTATCCCCGGATAACATGTATAGATAGCGTACACATTCAAAATATATGTCTATACATCAGGAGGCAGGCTCAGACGGTGTCAGGCACAGTATGGATTTGACGGCCCAGATTACACAGCGGAGGAGCAGGGAGAGGTAAAGATTGCAAATGCTGGGGCCCTGGCCAAGCAAGGGGGGCCCACTCGTGGGCGTCGGTACTGGCACTGGGCCCCTCATAGTACAGCGGTGTGTCTGATGGCGGGTGTGCACCACCACGTCAGAGACACTTGATTGCACTATGAGGGACCCTGTGCCAGTGCCCGCGCCCAAGAGTCGGCCTACCCACCTGTCCAGGGCAACGGCACTCGCACGGTGTCGTGCGCTAGGTGGTGACCCCGGCCATGGGGGGGGAGGCAGCACAGTTAGGGAGTTTTAGAAAGTGGCATATGTTGATGTTGGACATTCAACTGATGCAAAAGGCGAAATAGGTGAAGTACCAGGAAGAGGTGGACCAAAGCAAGCCATTTTTCTGTCACCCTATGTGTCATCAGGGGAAGGTGGGACAAAATCCTTGGAAACCCATGCGTGGTTCATTTTAATGAAGGTTAGATCATCCACATTTTGGGTTGACAGACGGGTCCTTTTTTCTGTCAGGATTGATCCAGCTGCACTGAAGACTCTTTCCGATAGCACACTTGCAGCTGGGCAAGCGAGCTCCTGTAAGGCATATTGGGCCAATTCAGGCCAGGTGTCCAGTTTAGCGGCCCAATAGTCAAAGGAGAATGACCTGTGTGGGAGAACATCGATATGGGAGGAAAAGTAGTTTGTAACCATAGTTGACAACTGCTGTCTCCTGTCACTTTCCATCGATGCAGTATTACCAGTTGTGTGAGCGGTATTTGAAAAATCAGTCCACAACATTGTCATGAAACCCCTGACTCCAACGCCACTTCTGCTGTGTGCACCACGAACACCTCTGCCAAGCTGCCCCCGGCCCGTACGGCTCGTGTGAGAACCATCACCGCTGCTGTGTGCTGGGAATGCCTCAAGCAACCGATTTACCAGAGTTGCTTGTTTATTAGCCAATATTAGGTCAAGGTTCTCCTGTGGCATGATGTTTTGTAATTTGCCTTTATAGCGTGGATCCAGGATGCTGGCCAACCAGTAGTCGTCATCGTTCATCATTTTGGCAATGCGGGGGGTCCCTTTTTAGGATCCGCAAGGCATAATCTGACATGTGGGCCAATGTTCCCGGTGTCAATGATGCACTGCGAGTGCTGGGTGGAGGAGCACTTTCTGGCAAATCCACATCCCTCCAGTCACGCACAAACCCTGTACCAGACCTTGCCACGCCAACATTTTCACTTGCCCCACGAGATGCATCCTCCTCCCCTAAGTAATCATCCCCATCATCCTCCTCCTCCTCCTCCTCTTCTTCCTCCACCTCGTCCAGGAGAGGTCCCGGAGCAGACAATGGCTGAATGTCATCAAGGATTCCCTCCTCCTCTTCCTCCTCATCAACATTGGCTGCAGACGCCTGCTCCTTAAGGTGCGTCAAAGTTTGCATGAGCAGACGCATAAGTGGGATGCTCATGCTTAGGATGGCGTCGTCTGCGCTTACCAGCCGTGTGCATTCCTCAAAACACTGAAGGACTTTACAAAGGTCTTTCAGCTTCGACCACTGCACGCCTGTCAACTCCATGTCTGCTCTCAAAGTGCCTGGCCGTGTATCCTCCCACAAATGCATTATGGCCTGCCTCTGCTCGCACAGCCGCTCCACCATGTGCAGGGTGGAGTTCCACCTTGTTGCAATGTCGATAATGAGGCGGTGGTTGGGAAGGTGGAGCAATCGCTGCAGCTTCTGCATACTAACGGAGTGTACAGGCGAACGGCGGATGTGCGCGCACAGTCTTCGCACCTTCTGGAGTAGGGCTGTTAACTCCGGATAATTTTTGAGGAAGCACTGCACCACCAGGTTCAAGGTGTGAGCCAAGCAAGGTATGTGGCTGAGTTTTGAAAGGGCTATGGCTGCCACAAAATTACGGCCGTTATCACTAACTACCTTGCCTGCCTCAAGATGTACACTGCCCAGCCATGACTCAGTTTGTCGCTTCAAGTACTCGGCCAGCACCTCGGCGGTGTGTCTGTCGCCCAAACACATCATCTGCAACACAGCCTGCTGACGCTTTCCACTAGCTGCTCGATAGGGGGACACATCGTGTGCAACAGTGGCAGCTGCAGATGGAGTGCTCGTACGACTGCGCTCTGTGGACGAGCTGTCGCTTCTGGAGGAGGAGGAGGAGGGTCGAACGCCTACAGCCAACTGTTTCCTAGACCGTGGGCTAGGCAGCACTGTCCCACCACCGCTGTCCCCTGTGGACCCTGCATCCACCACATTAACCCAGTGCGCAGTGATGGACACGTAACGGCCCTGGCCATGCCGACTGGACCATGCATCAGTTGTGAGGTGCACCTTTCCGCTCACTGACTGCTTGAGTGCATGGACAATGCGGTCTTTCACATGATGGTGGAGGGCTGGGATGGCTTTGCGAGAGAAGAAGTGGCGACTGGGTAGGTCATAGCGTGGTACTGCATAGGCCATGAGTTCGCGGAAAGCTGTGCTTTCCACCAACCGAAAGGGCATCATCTCAAACGAGATTAGTTTGGCAATGTGGGCGTTCAAACCCAGTGTACGCGGATGAGAGACTGAGTACTTTCTTGACCTACTCATAGTGTCTGGGAGGGTGAGCTGGACTTGAGAGCTGCATATGGTGGAAGTAGCGGTGGACAGGGCGGACTGAGAGAGGGTTGATGATGGTGATGGAGTTGGTGTTCTTTCTGATGGCCTAGAATCAGTCTTTCGTTGATATAACAGTGGGATTCCCTGACTGCTGTGGCCTTGCAACGACACCTCAACATTTGCTGCTGTGCTAACCGGTGTGCTTACAGTGGGGGAAACAATGTAGCGTTGCTGACTACCTTCGTTGTGATCAGTTGCACATGTGGCACTTGAGGTTTGGTGTTGTGTCCACGCTTGCAAGTGCATGCTGGTTAAATGTCTAAGCATGCAACTGGTATTCAAATTTTTCAGATTTTTCCCTCGGCTAAAGGTCTTTGCGCACTTCTTACAGATAACCTTGGCCTGATCATGAGGATTTTGTTCAAAAAACTGCCACACTGCACTCTTCCTACTTTGGCAGACATTTTGCGGCCTAGCACGCTGTGATCTTTTGACCCTCTGGACAAGCTGTCCAGCAACTCTTTTGATGTTTGGAACCTGTCTTTGGAGTGCTCCGGGCCTGCCAGATAACAGCTGTTGCGATGTCGATGTCTGCTGTGGATGCTCCTCATCTGAGCTATTGGAAGCAGCACCCTCTTCCCCCAATGGATGCCAATCTGGGTCAACAACTGGGTCATCCATCACCTCCTCTTCTATGTCATGTGCACCTTTCTCTGTGTCACCGTGTATGGTGGTATAGTGTGCGGGAAGGGGCACCTGAGTCTCATCAGGGTCAAAATCTGGCTCTGTACACTGTGAGGACATTGTAGTGCTCTGAGTGAATGTACCAGCAGAATCATCCATCAGCGGCTGTGCATCAGTGCACTCCATGTCAGATTCATCTTGGCCTGGGTAATTCACCATTTGACTTGATAATCCAGGCATGGTATGTGAAAACAGCTCCATGGAGTAATCAGTAGTATGGCCTGCGTCATCCTTCAATCTTGGTTGGGGTGAAGGACACAAGGAAAGGTGTGGTTCATGAACATGAGCCTCCAATGACGACTCAGTGCTTTTACTTTTTACAACTGAAGAAGAGGAGGCGATAGAGCTGGAGGCTGAGTCAGCAATGTAAGACAAAACTTTTTCCTGATGCTCTGCCTTTAAAAGCGGTTTGCCAACTCCTAGAAAACTAAGCGTTCGAGGCCTTATGTAGACAGACGATGACGCAGGGTCAGCACCTCCTGCATTTGGTCCTATTTTGCTCTTGCCACTACCATCAGATCCACCACCAACACCATCATTACCAGCTGCCAACCCCCGCCCAATTCCACGGCCTCTTCCACCAGCCTTCCTCATTTTTGGTAGAAATGTAGACAAAATCCAACAAACTATATAGTAATGTAAAACAAGGTACAAGGTGTCTATAGGACAGGGGAGTTTTAGAATTTCTGCACACACTTGTGGACAGTGGACACTTGTGGATTGTGTGCGGCCCACTGATATCTGAGCGCTATGTGACACGCTCGATGGCACAGCTGCCTGTGACCAAAGTGACGAGAGGATAATGGAGATTTTCAATCTCTGCGTACACTTTTGGACACTGGACACTTGTGGATTGTGTGCGGCCCACTGATATCTGAGCGCTATGTGACACGCTCGATGGCACAGCTGCCTGTGACCAAAGTGACGAGAGGATAATGGAGATTTTAAATCTCTGCGTACACTTGTGGACAGTGGACACTTGTGGATTGTGTGCGGCCCACTGATATCTGAGCGCTATGTGACACGCTCGATGGCACAGCTGCCTGTGACCAAAGTGACGAGAGGATAATGGAGATTTTGAATCTCTGCGTACACTTGTGGACAGTGGACACTTGTGGATTGTGTGCGGCCCACTGATATCTGAGCGCTATGTGACACGCTCGATGGCACAGCTGCCTGTGACCAAAGTGACGAGAGGATAATGGAGATTTTGAATCTCTGCGTACACTTGTGGACAGTGGACACTTGTGGATTGTGTGCGGCCCACTGATATCTGAGCGCTATGTGACACGCTCGATGGCACAGCTGCCTGTGACCAAAGTGACGAGAGGATAATGGAGATTTTGAATCTCTGCGTACACTTTTGGACACTGGACACTTGTGGATTGTGTGCGGCCCACTGATATCTGAACGCTATGTGACACGCTCGATGGCACAGCTGCCTGTGACCAAAGTGACGAGAGGATAATGGAGATTTTGAATCTCTGCGTACACTTGTGGACAGTGGACACTTGTGGATTGTGTGCGGCCCACTGATATCTGAGCGCTATGTGACACGCTCGATGGCACAGCTGCCTGTGACCAAAGTGACGAGAGGATAATGGAGATTTTGAATCTCTGCGTACACTTGTGGACAGTGGACACTTGTGGATTGTGTGCGGCCCACTGATATCTGAGCGCTATGTGACACGCTCGATGGCACAGCTGCCTGTGACCAAAGTGACGAGAGGATAATGGAGATTTTGAATCTCTGCGTACACTTTTGGACACTGGACACTTGTGGATTGTGTGCGGCCCACTGATATCTGAGCGCTATGTGACACGCTCGATGGCACAGCTGCCTGTGACCAAAGTGACGAGAGGATAATGGAGATTTTGAATCTCTGCGTACACTTTTGGACACTGGACACTTGTGGATTGTGTGCGGCCCACTGATATCTGAGCGCTATGTGACACGCTCGATGGCACAGCTGCCTGTGACCAAAGTGACGAGAGGATAATGGAGATTTTGAATCTCTGCGTACACTTTTGGACACTGGACACTTGTGGATTGTGTGCGGCCCACTGATATCTGAGCGCTATGTGACACGCTCGATGGCACAGCTGCCTGTGACCAAAGTGACGAGAGGATAAGGGAGATTGGATTGCTTTTAAAAAAGCAGTTTGCGGAGCAGTGGGTAAACAGCAATGCCAGCGTGTCAGGAAGCCTTAGAAGGCAGCCCAACAACCAACACCACTGATACACCACAATATAGCCTCCCCTTGCACTGCACACACAGTGACTTGTGTGTTGTGCAGGCCAAATCGCTAGCAGCAGAAGCAGTTTTTTTGTCTTCTTCCCTGGCTAACGCTCTCCCTACAGAATCAGCAGCAACCTCTCCCTATACTAAGATCGGCAGAAGTAAGATGGCGGTCGGCGTGCACGCCCTTTTATACCCCCTGTGACGCCCACCAAAGCAAGCCAATCACTTGCATGCCCTTCTGAAAGATGGTGGTGACCCGTGCCTATGTCATCACGTTGCCCACAGTGTCCGTGGATCCTGATTGGCTGAAAGAGCGCAAAACAAACTTTTGAAACGCGACTTTGGCGCGTAAGTCGCCGACCTCGTGGCCGACCTCATCCTAGGGTCGGGTTTCGTTTCATGAAACCCGACTTTGCCAAAAGTCGGCGACTTTTGAATTTTTTCGACCCGTTTCGCTCAACTCTACTTATGACCATGTGATATTTGAGTTTTTCTTTTAATAAATTTGCAAAAATGTCCACATTTCAAATTTTTTTTGGTCAAGATGGGGTGCGGAGTGTTCATTAATGAGAAAAAAAATGAACTTTTTTTGAATTTACAAAATGGCTGCAATGAAACAAAGGGTGAAAAATTTAAAGGGGTCTGAATACTTCTAAAATTTAAGACGGGCCTGGATGCCTTTCTTGAAAAGTATAATATTACAGGTTATATACACTAGTTTCCTTGATATTGCGTTGATCCAGGGAGCTAGTTTGATTGCCGTATGTGGAGTCGGGAAGGATTTTTTTTCCCCAATGTGAAGCTTACTGTTTGCCACATGGGTTTTTTTTGCCTTCCTCTGGATCAACATGTTAGGGCAGGTAGGATAGGATATGAGTTGAACTACATGGACTTAAAGTCTTCCTTCAACCTTAATAATTATGTTACTATATGTCCACTCTATGTCCCCAAGTAGCCCAACATAATAATAATAATAATAATAATAATAATAATAATAATAATAATAAATTTTATTTCTATAGCGCTGACATATTCCGCAGCACTTTACATTTCAGAGGGGATTTGTACAGACAGTAGACATTACAGCATAACAATAATCACATAGATTATAACAAATACCAAGAGGAATGAGGGCCCTGCTCGCAAGCTTACAGTCTATGAGGAAAGAGGTAAACACGAAAGGTGGGTGGTAACAATTGCCCTGATTGTTTGGACCAGCCATAATGTTAAGTGTCACGAAACAATCACTGACCTCGGGGAGACCAGTCAAAGAAAACACTGCGGCAGCCGGCAAAGGAGACTCATTTAAGAGTCTCAAACATGGGACTAGCCAAATATTCCTCCAGGGAAGGACCCAGCCAAGGGGTGGCTCCTTTCGGAAACCACCATTACCACCATATTAAGTGGCTCTTTAAGTCAATATCCAGCTCTTTACGAGTTTACACATATGACAAGGGAAATACCAAGGCCAAGCCATCCACAGACAGCTGTTTCGGGGTGTTGCCCCTCATCAGTGTGGAGTAGGATTCTGGCTAGGTGGGAGCAATGCCTTTGGCTACTTTCACACATCAGTTTTTTGCCGTCAGGCATGATCCGGCTTTTTTTAGAAAAAACGGATCCGGCATAAATTTTGGAGAACTGTAGAAACGGATCCGTTTTTTTGCTGGATCCGTCTCTGTTCCTGGAGGCTGGCCAATTGGATCTGAGCATGCGCAGACTTAAAAAAACCGGATCCGGTGGCTGGATCCGTCTTTTTCTGGATCCGGCGCATTCCGGCGCCCATAGACTTTCATTGTAGCAAAAAGCTGGAAGCGCCGGATCCGGCGCTTCCAGCTTTTTCGCCGGAGACAAAAAACGTTACAGTAGACGTTTTTTCAAGACGCCGGAATGAGACAAGTTGCCGGATCCGTCAAAAAACGGCCGAAACGCAATGCCATCTGGCATGATCCGGCGCTAATGCAAGTCAATGGGGAAAAACCGGATCCGGCATTGCATTTTGCCGGATCCGTTTTTTCCAAAAAAAGCCGGATCGCGCCTGAAGGCAAAAAACTGATGTGTGAAAGAGGCCTTAGACCAACATCACGAAACAATCACTGACCTCAGGGAGACCAGTCAAAAAAAACTGCGGCAGCCTGCAAAGGCGCTCAATCAGTGAAATCCTAGGTGCAATGCTCCCTGGGAAATACGAATATGCAAATAAAGTCCGTGGAGCCTCATTTAAGAGTCTCAAACATGGGACTAGCCAGATCTTCCTCCAGGGAAGGACCCAGCTAGTTAACTTAACTTAATGTTAAGTGTGTAACAGTACAGACACAGAGGGCTAATGGATGCATAAAGCATGTGGGAACATGATGCGGGGAACCTGGTTATGGTAAAACTTTTGACTGTGCCACCCAGGGATAGATTAGGTTAATGTGTTGAGGCGGTAGGCCAGCCTTAATAAATGCATTTTCAGGGCACACTTAAAATTGTGGGAATTGGGGACTAATCGTATTGACATGGGAAGTGCATTCCACAGAATTGGCGCAGCACGTGTAAAGTCTTGGAGACGGGAGCGGGAGGTTCAGATTATTGAGGATGCTAACCTCAGGTCATCAGCAGAACGGAGGGCGCGGGTAGGGTGGTATACTGAAACAAGGCAGGAGATGTAGGGTGGTGCTAAGCCATGGAGGGCTTTGTGGGTGAGGGTAATAAGTTTATACTGAATTCTGGAGTGGATGGGTAACCAGTGTAATGACTGGCACAAGGTAGAGGCATCGGTGTAACGATTGGTGAGGAATATGATCCTGGCTGCAGCTTTCAAGACAGATTGGAGAGGGGAGAGTTTGGTAAGAGGGAGACCGATTAGAAGAGAGTTACAATAGTCGAGACGAGAATGAATAAGAGAAACAGTAAGAGTTTTTGCGGAGTCAAAAGTATGAAAAGGTCAAATTCTAGAAATGTTTTTGAGGTGTAGATGACAAGAGCGAGCCAGTGATCGAATGTGGGGGGGCAAAGGAAAGCTCGGAGTCAAGTATGACCCCAAGACAGCGGGCATGTTGCTGGGGAATAATAGTGGAACCACACACAGAAATGGCAATGTCGGGTATAGGTATAGTAGTAGAGGGAGGAAACACAAGGAGTTCAGTCTTTGATAGGTTCAGTTTCAGATATAGTGAGGACATGATGTTAGACACAGCGTTTAGACAATCGCCGGTGTTTTCTAGAAAGGCTGGCGTGATGTCAGGAGAAGAAGCGTATAATTGGGTGTCATCAGCATAGAGATGGTACTGGAAACCAAATCTACTGATTGTTTGACCAATAGGGGCAGTGTACAAGGAGAAGAGGAGGGGGCCTAGAACCGATCCTTGAGGAACCCCAACAGTAAGGGGAAGGTGAGAGGAGGAGGAACCAGCAAAAGATACAGTAAAGGAGCGGTCAGAGAGATAGGAGGAGAACCAGGAGAGAACGGTGTCCTTGAGGCCAATGGAATGGAGCATAGTGAGGAGGAGCTGATGATCCATAGTGTCGAATGCTGCAGAGAGATCCAAGAGAATTAGCATGGAGTAATGACCATTTGATTTAGCTGTTAGTAGATTATTAGAGACTTTAGTGAGGGCAGTTTCAGTAGAGTGTAAAGAGCGGAAACCGGATTGGAGAGGGTCGAGAAGAGAGTTATCAAAGTGATAACGGATAAGACGGGAGTGGACCAGGCGTTCCAGGAGTTTAGAGATGAAGGGAAGATTAGAGACAGGTCTATAGTTAGCGGCACAGTTTTGGTAGAGGGATGGTTTTTTAAGTAGTGGATGTATGATGGCATGCTTAAATGAGGAGGGAAAGATATCAGAAGAGAGAGAGAGGTTAAATATTTTAGTTAGGTGAGGGGTGACAGCAGGGAAAAGGGACTGGAGGAGATGTGACGGAAATGGGTCACTGGTGTAAGTGGTTGGGCGAGAAGATGCAAGGAGCCTGCTTACTTCTTCTGTGACTGGTTCAAAATCAGAGAGTGAGCTAGATGCAGTGGGGGAGGAAGGACAGTGCATGGTATGAGGTGATTGGGAGATAATTTCCTGTCGGATCTGGTCAATTTTTTCTTTGAAGTGATTGGCCATATTGACAGCTCGGAGCTCCGTGGTTGGGGCCTGTACTCTTGGGTTGAGTAGAGAATGAAAAGTGTCAAAGAGACGATTCGGGTTATTGGACAGTGAGGTGATGAGGGTGTTGAAATAGGTTTGTTTGGAGAGGTGAAGGGCAGTGTTGCATGTTCTAAGCATAAACTTATAATGGATGAAATTTTCGTGTAGATTAGATTTTCTCCACAGACGTTCGGCGCACCTGGAGCACCGCTGCAGGAAACGTGTTTGCAGGGTGTGCCAGGGTTGTCGCCGTCTGTGTTGTGGTGTTCTATTTATAGGGGGTGCAAATTCATCCAGGGAACTTTGAAGTGTTTCATTGTGATGCTTCAATGCAGAATCAGGACATGAGAGGGAGGAGATAGGGGCCAATGAAGACTGCAAGTTCTTCATAAGTTTCAGGGTGTTAATGGCCTGTATGTTTCCATAAGTATGGACAGTGGGGGTGACCTGAGCAGCCTGGCAGTTCTTGATAGAGAATGAAAGAAGATTGTGGTCAGAGAGCGGGAGAGGGGAGTTTGCAAAATCATCCACTGCACAAAGCCGAGAGAAGACCAAGGCCAAACGAGGAGGTTAGAGATAAAAGGTGGGTAGCAGATGGGGAGAGGGGAAGAGCAATGGGGATGTTGAAATCTCCCATGATGAGGGTAGGGATGTCACAGGAGAGAAAATGTGGAAGCCAAGTGGCAAAATGATCCAGGAACTGATGGGAGGGGCCGGGAGGACGATACACCACCGCCACTCGCATGGAGAAGGGGGTGTAGAGTCTGACGGCATGGACCTCAAAAGAAGGGAAGACTAGTGAGGGTAGTTGAGGGATAACCTGAAAGGTACATTTTGGTTATAGGAGCAGGCCAACGCCTCCACCTGCTCTATTGTCTGATCTTGGGGAATGAGAGAAGTGTAGTCCCCCGTATGAAAGAGCAGCAGCAGCGGTAGTGTCTGACTGCTGGATCCAGGTTTCAGTAAGAGCCAGCAGGTTAAGAGAATTAGAAAGGAAAAAGTCATGAATGAAGGAGAGTTTGTTACACACTGAGGGAGAATTCCAAAGTGCACAATTAAGAGAGACAGATGGCATGCAGGGAATATTAATAAGATTAGAGGGGTTTCTGAGTGTAGCAGTTGGGGGGTTTGAATTTCTATAACATGAGGGACCAGGGTGGGGAGCAATGTCTCCTGCGACTAGAAGGAGGATAGAAAGAGTGAGCAGATGGTTAAGTGATTTGTGAGAGCATCTCTTATGTTGAATGGTGGGACTGACTGGATCTGTGCAATTTAACAATGTGAAAAGAGCGTGAGTGCTATACATAGGAGAGGAAAGGAGCGAGGGGCCGATATGAATGGAGTGTAGAGAGTTAATGCCAGGGCGGTGGATGTGTGTGAATGCAGTGGCCAGGATATAAATTACACAAATGAATATGGTATATATTTCTTGCAATCCAAATGTACAGGGAATAGATGTATATAATTGTCTTACCTGTCTCCTGCCCTGTCTAACTGCCATATTATAACTGCCTCGTACTTTGATACATGTACTTCGATTACATGTGCATAAATGCCCCCTGCATAAATGCTCGCCCAAGCTATGTCTGAATATATAGGAGGCTAAGGCTTAGATTTTTTTTTTGTGTGCTCTCTCTCTTCTCGTTAATCAATCAAACTAAATTGAGATAGCAGGACCCAATAAAATGTTGTGGTCAGATAAACAGATGTCCAGCACTAAATGGATCATAAAGCACTTTGAAAAGTTTCTTGACCTCACAACATAAGGGGACAAGCAGAGTAAGTTGAAATAACTGTGTACAAGATATAAGCTTGCATAGTTGAAAACACATATATAGCATTCATGATTGCCCGAAGGCCTCTCACCAGTCCCTCTGGTAATAACCCCAGCGTCCTCCGTCTGTTCCTGAGCCGCCTCCTCCTTGAGGCAAGATGGCGCCCGGGCTCCAGCGGCGCCCTGATCCTGGAGGAAGAGGGCGTCCAGGGCCATTGCGGAACCCGCGGATGCCGCTCCAGACGGCCCCGGGTTCCTGGATCTCCTGGGGCCCATCTGATAAGCTATTGGAGCGCTGGTGCAGGGTGCTTCAGCCTTAAATCTATTGTGCTCGGCGGGAGCTCCACAGTTACACTACCTCTCACGCCGGCATCAGGACCACAGGATCCTCACTTTAATGTGGGAGCTAACCCACTTACATCTGCAGGATAGGAATTCATATAGTTGATTAGAGAAAATAGATGCTTGTAATTAAAGGGATAAAATAGAATAAAATTTAAAGGGAAACTGTCAGCAGATTTTCACATATGGAAGTAGTGATATGGCTATGTATACGCTTGTTCTCTAATAAAACAATACTTTTTGGCAGGTATAAGATGTGCCAGTCATGTGAAATAAAGTATGTCAGGCAGGAAGTGCAATGGGGGTAGATCAATGCATTTGAGTTTGCGGCTTCCAACTGCATTGCATATTTTTCCTGACTGACACATGGAATCAATGCCTAAATGGTATCTCTTTTTTTTTGTGTGTGGGGGGGGCGGGGAGGGATTTCAAGAGCCTACACAGCATAAATATGAGCTGACAGGTTCACTTTAAGTGATTGCAAACTTTTAGAGTTGTGGTTCAAGTATCTCCAGATGCTTAGCGTTCCTCTAACTAGCTTGATCCCTCCTTTATTTTCAAGCTTACAGCTGTAAAAAGCTTTATACAGTGTGGCCTTTTATAGGAAACAAAATACTGGGGTGGGGGTGGGGGAATCTTCAAAACTGTCCCAAGGGCTCAGTCTTTTATCTTAAAGTCTTTGTTTCACACTTAATACTGCTGAAGTTTTCACAGCTCCAACTGGGATGAAATTATTTGCTTTCCAATGTTTCTCCCTGGCTGAACGCCTTAACCCTTATAACAAGTTGGAGAATGCGATAGATCGCATGCATCATCGTTACATGGGTGACAAACAATGAGAGGCAAAGGGAAGTCAGAAATGCTCAGCGAAGAATACAGATAAACCTTAAGTCAGGGGTGGGGACCTTCAGGCCTCCGGGTCATTTAATGCTCTCAATGACCTTTTATTTGGCCCCCGGGCAGATTTTCAGGGACCGCAGTGCTTTGGCAGGGAGCTGTATTTTGATTGCCACTAGCTCATTAACTTCTTCTTGCTCTGTAAGCACACACAAAGGGTTCACTATTGAACCCTGAAGCGCATGCAATGAAAGATTACGTCCTGACAACAGTGCAAAAGTAAGGATGTACTTTGTGGACGAAGTTTGTACGGCCCGCGAAGGATGGTATAAATATCAAAATGGCCCTAGGAAGAAAAAAGGTTCCTCACCATTGCCTTAAGTGATGTTGCAGGAGGGAGAGTTCCCACTGTGTGACCGGACTGGAACCAAGGAGACTGTTACCAAGGTTCCTATTGAAACTGTTTCTGGGGGACATAATTACAGAGCGGACCAGGGACAGTTCTTGAAGGAGTGGGCGCGGAGCAGGTATCAAAGGAACTGAGAATGACAGCAGGGGGCACTCGACAGAGCGTGAGAGAAGGATCAGGTATCCTAGGTGGCGCCATAGAGCCAGAGCCAGAAGGAGTGAGCGACGACCAGAGAGATTGGAGGGGTACTCACCACGGTCAGGGAGGAGACAGCACCGAGCATCTCAGCCAAAGGACGCCGACTGAACGACTGTGCTCCCGCTCCCGTCACTGCAGCCTGTGGCTGCGGCCTGCCCGCTGCCACCCGTGGCCGCCACTGCCCGACTCCAGCCTGTTGTTGCGGCCTGCCCGCTGCCACCCGCGGCTGCCATTGCCCGACTCCAGCCCGTGGTTGCAGCTTGCCCGCTGCCACCCGCGGCCGCCACTGCCCGACTCCAGCCCGCAGTTGCAGCCTGCCCGCTGCCACCCACGGCCGCCGCTGTCCGATTTCAGCCCGCGGGAAGCACAATGCAGAGGAACTCTTCAAGGGTCTGTTATGCCCTCGCTCCACCTGGGCGTAGGAACGCCAGCAGCTTACGTCAACTCCTCGTCGGCTGGGCCCAGCGGCTGAGACGCCGAATAGACACCGATCACCTCTCTGCCAGTCATCACAGGAGGATATGTGACACCTTGTAGTTGATCAATCGTAGTTCTTGGACCCATCGTCGGCCATACCGCGCCTCATAGTTACCGGTTCCGACCGGGTAGTTATCATGTTACCTGTGTATTATTGTTCTGATCCTAGCGAGGATAACTGTTGATAGCTTACTAGTTACTCGAGATAGCCCATATATATATATATATATATATATATATATATATATATATATATATCATTCTAAGCTCACTCCGGCTCCCGTCTCGTCACTGCATCCCGCGTACCTGCGATAACTACAATGTCATCACAATATACAGTGGGCACGGAAAGTATTTAGACCCCTTTAAATTTTTCATTGTTTGTTTCATTGCAGTTATTTTGTAAATTAAAAAAGTTCATTTTTTTCTCATTGATGAGCAGTGATAAGCAGTACCTAGTTTTGTCCACACATACCTCTTAGAATTATCACCAAAAAGTTCTATCTTCGTCTCATCAGACCAGAGAATATTATTTCTCATAGTCTGGGAGTCCTTCATGTGCTTTTTAGCAAACTATGCGGGCTTTCATATGTTTGACACTGAGGAGAGGCTTCCGTCTGGCCACTCTGCCATAAAGGCCCAACTGGTGGAGGGCTGCAATGATAGTTGACTTTGTGGAACTTTTTCCCATCTCCCTACGGCATCTGTGGAGCTCAGCCACAGTGATCTTGGGGTTCTTCTTTACCTCTCTCACCAAGGCTCTTCTCCCACAATTGCTCAGTTTGGCTGGATGGCCAGGTCTAGGAAGTCTTCTGGTGGTCCCAAACTTCTTCCATTTAAGGATTATGGAGGCCACTGTGCTCTTAGGGACTTTTCTGTCTCTGAGCTCCTTGGCCAGTTCCTTTAACCTCATGATTCTCATTTTGTCTGACATGCACTGTGAGCTGTGAGGTCTTATACAGACAGGTGTGTGCCTTTACAAGTCAAGTCCTATCAGTTTAACCCCTTCACCCCCAAGGGTGGTTTGCACGTTCATGACCGGGCCAATTTTTACAATTCTGACCACTGTACCTTTATGAGGTCATAACTCTGGAACGCTTCCATGGATCCCGGTGATTCTGACATGGTTTTCTCGTGACATATTGTACTTCATGTTAGTGGTAAAATTTCATTCAAATAACTTGCGTTTTTTTGTGAGAAAAACGGAAATTTGGCGAAAATTTTGAAAATTTCGCAATTTTCCAACTTTGAATTTTTATGCCCTTAAATCACAGAGATACGGCACACAAAAAACTTGATAACTAACATTTTCCACAGGTTTACTTTACATCAGCACAATTTTGGAACCAAAATTTTTTTTTGTTAGGAAGTTATAAGGGTTAAAAGTTGACCAGCGATTTCTCATTTTTACAACACCATTTTATTTTTAGGACCACATCACATTTGAAGCCACTTTGCGGGGTCTATATGAAAATACCCAAAAGTGACACCATTCTAAAAACTGCACCCCTTAAGGTGCTCAAAACCACATTCAAGAAGTTTATTAACCCTTTAGGTGCGTCACAGGAATTTTTTTGAATATTTAAAAAAAATGAACATCTAACTTTTTTTCACAAAAAAAATACTTCAGGTTCAATTTTTTTTATTTTACCAAGGGTAACAGGAGAAATTGGACTGCAAAAGTTATTGTGCAATTTGTCCTGAGTACGCTGATACCTGATATGTGGGGGGGAACGACTGTTTCGGCGCATGGCAGAGCTCAGAATGGAAGGAGCGCCGTTTGACTTTTTCAATGCAAAATTGGCTGGAATTCAGATCGGACGCCATGTCACGTTTGGAGAGTCCCTGATGTACCTAAACAGTGGAAACCCCCTACAAGTGACCCTATTTTGGAAACTAGACCCCCCAAGGAACTTATCTAGATATGTGGTGAGAACTTTGAACCCACAAGGGCTTTACAGAAGTTTATAACGTACAGCGGTACAATTAAAAAATCATATTTTTTCCACAAAAATGATCTTTTCACCCCAATTTTTATCTTCCCAAGGGTAACAGGACCCTAAAAGTTCTTGTGCAATTTGTCCTGAGTATGCTGATACCCCACATGTGGGGGTAAACCACTATTTGGGCGCATAGCAGAGCTCGGAAGGGAAGCAGCGCCATTTGACGTTTTTGGCTGGAATTGAGATCGGACACCATGTCGCGATTGGAAAACCCCTGATGTACCAAAACAGTGGAAACCCCCCACAAATGACACCATTTTGTAAACTAGACCCCCAAAGGAACTTATCTAGATGTGTGGTGAGCACTTTGAACCCCCCAGTGCTTCACAGAAGTTTATAACGCCCGGGCGTGAAAATAAAAAATTTGTATTTTTTCCACAAACATGATCTTTTAGTCACCATTTTTTTTATTTTCCCAAGGGTACCAGGAGAAATTGAACGCCAAAAGTTGTTGTCCAATTTGTCCTGAGTACGCTGACACCCCATATGTGGGAGAAAACTACTGTATGGACACACGTCAGGGCTCGGAAGGGAAGTAGTGACGTTTTGGAATGCAGACTTTGATGGAATGGTCTGCGGGTGTCATGTTGCCTTTGGAGAGCCCCTAATGTACCTAAACAGTGGAAACCCCCCACAAATGACCCCATTTTGGAAACGAGACCCCCTAAGGAACTTATCTAGATGTGTGGTGAGCACTTTGAACCCCCAAGGGCTTCACAGAAGTTTATAATGCCCTGGCATGAAAATAAAAAAATCGTATTTTTTCCACAAACATGATCAATTAGTCTCCAATTTTTTCATTTTCCCAAGGGTAACAGGAGAAATTGAACCCCAAAAGTTGTTATCCAATTTGTCCTGAGTACGCTGACACCCCATATGTGGGAGAAAACTACTGTATGGACACACGTCAGGGCTCGGAAGGGAAGTAGTGACGTTTTGGAATGCATGCAAATATATAAGCCGCGGAGACACCATCACATGTTTCTCAATGCAAGCAATGACTAGCCAGGTCTTTCACCGGGAAGGAACAACCACGGGAAGGGCAGTCTCCAATGAAGGAAACCACCTATGCCAAAACATGGTATCCATCCACAGACAGCTGTTTCGGGGTTTTGCCCCTCATCAGTGTGGAGTAGGAAACTGGCTAGTAGGAGCAATGCCTAGTAGCAGACTGCGGTCGGTAAAATTTATAAAGCACTTTTATTCTTTGGGTCAGTACGGTTACAGCGATAGCTCATTTATGTCTTTTTTTATGTTTTGTCGGTTTTATGCAATGAAAACTATTTTATATAAAAAATAATTATTTTTGCATCGCTTTATTCTGCGAGCTATAACTTTTTTATTTTTTCGCTGATGATGCTGTGTGGTGGCTCGTTTTTTGCGGGACAAGATGACGTTTTCAGCGGTACCATGGATATTTATATGCATCTTTTTGATTACGCGTTATTACACTTTTTGTTTGGCGGTATGATAATAAATCATTATTTTTTGCTTCGTTTTTTATTTTTATTTTTTAAGGGGTTCGCTAAAGGGGTTAACTAATGGGATACTTTTATAGGGCAGGTCGTTACGGACGCGGCGATACCTAATATGTCTACTTTTATTGTTTTGGTTTTTTTTTATTTCCAAAAAGGATTTATTTGGGGAATATTTTTTTTTTTTTTTCTAATTTATTTGGCGATTTTTTTAAATTTATTTTAACACTTTTTTTTATTTTTTTTAACTTTATTAAATAGTCCCAGGTGGGACATCACTGTCCTGTGACAGATCGCTGATCTGCCACATCACAGATCACTGTGACAGATCAGCGATCTGTCACAGGCATTGAAGCAGACTTCCTCATGCCTGCGCTTTGCAGGCACTGAGGAAGCCAGCTTCCTGCAGGCCCCCGAAGGCCCCCGTCGCCATCTTGGATTCGGGGGCCTGCAGGAAAGGAGCCCCCCGCAGCAGCGCTGCACATTGCGCTGCCGTGGGGGGCTCAGGGAAGCACGGAGGGAGCCCCCTCCCTGCCGATGCTTCCCTTTAACCCCCAGTACACCGCGATCGTGTTTGATCGCGGTGTGCAAGGGGTTAACGTGTCGGGGGCGGTCTGTGACCGCCCCTGACACATTGTGCCGGGTGTCAGCTGTGATAATCAGCTGACACCCGGCCGCTATCAGCGGTGCTCACCACGTGGGCGCCGCTGATCGCGGTAGACGTACTATCCCGTCCATGGGCATAGGGGCCCAGGTCCCATGGACGGGATAGTACGTCAGATGTCAGAAAGGGGTTAATTAAGCACAGCTGGACTCCAATGAATCAGTAGAACCATATCAAGGAGGATCACAAGGAAATGTGACTTAAATATGAGTGTCTGAGCAAAGGGTCTGAATACTTATGAACATGTGATATTTCACTTTTTCTTTAGTAAATTTGCAAAAAGTTCTACATTTCTGTTTTTTTCAGTCAAGATAGGGTGCAAATTGTACATTAATGAGAAAAAAATGAACTTCTGTGAATTTACCAAATGGATGCAATGAAACAAAGAGTGAAAAATTTACAGGTGTCTGAATACTTTCCGTACCCACTGTAATTAAGCCAAGGAGTGACACTCACCACTGTAATATCACCATGTAGTGAGCTTTCACATTGCACTTTTCTGCACGTTTGTGGGTCCTGTCGAGGCTTGCGTCCAAACCCCCAGCAAATATAAAATCGTATTTATGCGCCGACATGGCCATAGACTATAATGATGCCGGCAGAGTGAACATGCATGCACTATGACGTGCATCATTTTTGGGGGTATACGCCTACTGGAGGCCGACACCCAGAACACTCGCTCTGCAGTAGAATTATAGTCTATGGCCTGTTGGAGCATACGTCAGAAGATCAATATGTGGGGGGAAGGTTCAGACGCAAGCCCCAACAGGACCCACAAAGGTGGACATAAGCGTAATGTGAAAGCACCCTAAAACAGCCCAAGGACTTGTTCAGACATGCAAAATGAAAGTACATGGCCCGATTGTAGCCAGTGTGTGATTTTCCACAAGAACTGATAGTCTTCTTAGAAAAATTGCAGTATGCATTATTCTGGACCAGAAAAGTGAATACAATAAAAGGCAGCTCCTGCACAGGATCAGCATGATATTCACATCTGCAAATTGCACTGGCCTGATTCTTCAACACTATTGTGACATCATTACTATGAAATTGTCCCTAGGAATACCTCTGTGCAGATTTATTATTCCAGTTATACAGTATCTGGACTTTTTCCAATAAGAAATCACTGAAGTCAAATTGTGACTATAATTGTCCTGCAATTGAGCACGACTTTTAGTTGCCATTCAGCCAAAGACTTTCACCAATATTTTTTCAGAATCTGCAGGGACACCCGCAGGGCCGGCCCGAGAGATTACGGCGCCCTAGGCGAAACTATTTTGTTGCGCCCCTACTATTCTTGGCAGTAGATGAAAACTTGGGATATAAATTTAGGAGCAAAATAAACCACAACAACAATGATTAATTAACTCTCTCCTAACTCTTTAATCTTCTGAGAAGTTGTATAGGACAAATATATACAAAGTAATCAATAACACAAAACAAAAACGACCATAGGTAATTAACATTTTTGTTTCCTTGCCCTTTTTTTTTTTTTAAAAGGATGACACTAAGTCACCGAGATTAATTTGTTTAGCAACTTCAGATTCTATCGAAATTGTTGCCAACCCAACCAACCTCTCTTGCATCATATTTGCCCTTAAATATGTACACTTTTCTTTCCATCCCTAAAACTTTTTGCCTTTTGAAAAGATTTGTTATAATTTTTTCTATTTTTTTCTCTGGCGCCCCCTTTGGGTCGGCGCCCTAGGCGGCCGCCTAGTTCGCCTATACGTTCGGGCCGGCCCTGGACACCCGCACTGGATAATTAAATTAGCAACTGCCAGTTGTTAATTTGCTAAGAAATATTCAGGGGAAATAACAGAAGCCACTGATTTATAATGTATTTTGTCAGGTTACACTATGGTGTCCAAAATCTTAAAGAGGTTAGCCACTTATTAGCACAGCTTTCCTCACCAACTGACCAGCACTTCTGTTTAAAAAAAAAATGGCTGCCGATGGAGGAGTATGTGCCCAGATCAGCCCATCAGCCTCCCCCAATATAAAAGCAGCTTACCCATGTGAGGTGTTTTACAATTAGAGGAAGCTGATCGAGAATGTGACCAGATCAGCCAAAGACATACAATAAGTGCTGGTCAGTTTGTAAGAAAAACTGCACTAACAAGAGAAAACACAAAAATTGATGTCATGCGGAAATTTAACCCTGAAATCATTTCTGCCGGACAGAAAAAATTCTCTCTCTCTCTCTCTCTCTCTCTCGGGCAGCGGTTCCTTTAAAATTCTTCATTCGGCAGATCCGTCAAAAAAAAAACCGGTCCGGTGGCATCCGTTCACATCAGTTAACAACGGATCCGCTTTCCGCCATTTTGGCGGATTTTAACTGACACAAAAAAACTGATGTGTGAAACAGGCCTAAGTTGGTATACATGATGCAACTCATATTTAAATGCATGTTTACATTAGCCATTCTTCCGACACAGCCTACAAGAAGCAAAATGATCAAATACCATGCTATAACTAAACAACTAAAATAAAGCAAAAGTGCATCTAAACAACATAGGGTTCTTAGTAAACAGTTTTCTATTAAAAAAAAAAAAAAGGATAAAAGCCATCCCACCAATGGCAAGGTGATCCTATTCGGGCCGGTCCTACACTGTCTAATATTAAAACTTTACCATGTGTCAGAATCTACCTCAGTGTGAATAAAGGCTGCCAAAAGACTGGGTCCCGAACTCTGGACACCTCCGCTTTTTAAATTTAACATCCAGCTCAAGGCAGGGAGGCTTCGCTCTAGCTTTCACATTGTAAGACCATCCCACCATAGCCGTTGGTGGGATGGCTTTTATGCTTTTTTTTTAATCACAAACAGTGTTTACTAAGAACCCTATTGTCACGTGCCCCATCCTGTGTGACACGGCCAGCAGGCCGGTAACTAATACAACTGGACACGGCACGTGTAATTGTCCAGTGTGACACGGCCCGCAGGCCGGTAACTAATACAACAAGACACAGATGATAGGGAAACATTTACAATGGTGGGCCCTGCGATAGGGCTCGGGGGATGTGGAGACCTCCTGCACTCCCCTGAGTCAGTGTCCCTAACACTCCTAACGTTCCCTATACAGGCTCCTCACCTGTCGCCGATCAGGATACCTGTCACCCTAGCACACCCTACACCTATTCCTTACTAGGGAGCTGGGTGGTGCAGGCACTGGCCCCACCGCTGTACTAACACCAACATGAGGAAAAGTGACAAACAGGGAAACACTTAGTTTTGCTCTGATGCACTTGCTCCAGGTAACAGAGTCCAACACCTGAGTGCATCTTCCTCCCACCGTGTCCAACACCTGGGTGCACTGTCCAGCAACAGAGTCCAGGACCTGAGTGCATCTCCAGCAACGGAGTCCAGCACCTGAGTGCAGCTTCCAGCAAAAGAGTCCAGCAACTGAGCGCAGCTCTACACCATAGCTGCCACTCCACCAAGTTTTGCAAGAAATCTTCACTGACACCATAGCTGCCACTCCACCATGCTTTACACGAACTCCTCGCTGACACCATAGCTGCCACTCGTCCATGCTTTACACAAACTCCTCGCTGACACCATAGCTGCCACTCCAGGACTCTGACTGAGTTGTCCTGGACTCTCCTCAGCTCCTTCCTTCACCCAGCATGGTTGGAAAAGACCAACAATATCACCTACGTCAGTGAGCACAACTGACACACCTTTATTGAGTAAACACACCTGTTAGTGATTCCCGTGCAATTACACTAACCACCACCGGGGGCCAAACTATCTCTAAAAACACCAGTGCGATGACCATACTGGCCACCGGGGGCAAAGAGAACAAAAGACACCACCGTGCAATAATCCCAATGGCCACCGGGGGCAAACCCAACTCGGAGCACACAGCTCAAGGAAAAAAAAAAAAGGCCACTCTGCATTATATCAGCCATGATCCAGCATGGATCATGACACCTATGTTATATAGATGCACTTTTACTTTTTTACTTGTTTAGCTACAGAAGGGTAAATGATCATTTTAAGACAAAGTAGGTGACACCTTTAATATGAGAAATAGCATTGCACTGTGCGCTGCTCTTCCTGTCTATTACAAAGAGTTCTCCTTTAAAAAAAATTAAAACTTTTCCTTGTTTTC
The DNA here is from genome assembly GCF_039654945.1 of Dendrobates tinctorius. Classification (NCBI taxonomy): domain Eukaryota; kingdom Metazoa; phylum Chordata; class Amphibia; order Anura; family Dendrobatidae; genus Dendrobates; species Dendrobates tinctorius. Next base: position 7,832,463 of record NW_027361754.1, read on the forward strand.
TTTTAGACCTGGTAGAGATGCAGCTTTCTTCCAGGAACATACATACACCCCAATTTATGAATTAGCTCTAGGATTTATAACATTTGTGGGGAGTTTTCAGCAGATTCTGTAGACACAATTTTTTATCAGACATATTCCTGAGATTTCTACAATTCAATTTCAACCAGTGAAAGTAGTTGGACAATGTTTAAGGCTCTGATTTAATTTAGTGGAAACCATTGACCACAATGAATTGTGTCTGTTCTGGATTGTGCTCATTACACAGCTTCCTGATGCAGGCTCATGTGATACGGCGATAAGGACTTCTAAACACTTCTAACAGACAGACCCTTGGCCGAGCTGATCTGAATGATCTGACCTGACAGTATGACTGGAATTGTTAGGAGGCATGGTGTAAATGTCTCACTTTTAATGGGTAATGCGACTGGAGGAGAAACCAGAGCCCATGTTTGTATAGGTATCATCAACACAGATAACTAATCTGAGATGGCGGTGCAATGTTATGTACGGAAATACAGAGAGGTTCATGTAGAAGGCTACTCTGAGGATTACAATCATTTATCTAGACACATTACAGACGCAGTAAAGCGGTGAAAATAAGCAGTAAATTCCAACAAGTAGCTCTCGATTATGCTGTAGATTAGCCAAATTGGACATCAGTATAACAATTACATTTACAAACACATTTGCCACTTCGCTGTTTAGTACAGTAAGGCTAGTTTCACACTAGCGTTTGGCAGAGCAGCAGAGGGCCGCGAACTTCCTCCGTGAAGCTCCGCCCACTGCCGCACCTCCTCCGGTTAGCTTCGCCTACATCTGCATGCGTCCTGCGTACCTATCTTTTACATTGGGTACGCAGGCCGTGCGGAGGTATGTGGATGCGTCCGTATACATCAAGATAAATCAAGATATACTACGTCCAATGACTCACCTTGGTCCAGTCTATAGCTTACCTCTTCATAGAAACTGACTAGATTGGTTTGACAGGAGCGATTCCTCATAAACCCATGCTGATATGGAGTAAAACAGTTATTCTTATTGAGATAATCCAGAATAACATCCCTTAGAAAACCTTCAAGTATTTTACCAACAATAGAGGTTAGACTTACCTGCCTATAATTTCCGGGTTCACTTTTAGAGCCCTTTTTGAATATTGGTACCACATTTTCTATGCGCCAGTCCTGTGGAAAAGAGCCCGTCACTATAGAGTCCCTAAATATAAGAAATAAAGACTTGTCTATTACATTACTTAGGTCTTTTAGTACTCGTGGGTGTATGCCATCCAGACCCGGAGATTTATATATGTTAATCTTATTTAGCCAGTTTCGCACTTCTTCTTGGGTTAGATTGGTGACCCTTAACATAGGGTTGTCTCTGTCTCTCTGCATTTCACCTAGCATTTCATTTTCCACCGTGAATACCGTGGAGAAGAAGGTGTTCAATATGAGCTTTTTCCTCATCATGTACAACCATTCTTTCCTCACAGTTTTTTAAGGGGCCTACACTTTCACTTATAATTCTTTTACTATCGATATAGTTGAAGAACAGTTAGGGTTTTAGTTTTATTTTGATAAAGTATTTTTCTCAATATAGTTTTATAGAGCTTCAACGGTGCCATTCTGCTCTAGTAGTTTAAATGTTTTCCTTTTACTGTTAATTCCCCCTCTTAGGCTGGGTTCACATAGTGTTAGGGGGGTACGTTTTAGGCTGAGTTCACACGTGGCTTTTTTTTGCGTTTCCGCGGCGGTTTTAACCGCGCGATTTTGCCGCGAAAACGCGAAAAATAAGCATCCCATGCATTCCTATGGGATTCTGCAATGCTGTGCTAATGCTGCGGTTTTTACCGTGGCGGAATCGCTTCACGGCAAAAACCGCAGCATGCTCATTAATTTTGCGGAATTGCGGCGATCCCGCACCCATAGAAATGCATTGTTCCGCTGTGCACACCATGCGGAAAATAAGCAGAACATTTGCGGATGGTACCCACGGTCCGGAGGAGAGGAGACTGTCCTCCGGGCTTTGGGTACCATATCCCTGTAAAAAATAGAATTTAAAATAAAAAATATTGTTATTCTTACCTTCCGGCGTCCCGCGCAGCCTTCCCGCCTCTCTCCACGCTCCCGTTCCCAGTAATCCTTTGCGAAAATGCCGTGATGGCGTCCGTTCTCGCGGGATCGCGAAGTCTCGCGGTTATTCGCGCGACGTCATCGCGAATTACCGCGAGACATCGCGATCCCGCGAGAACGGACGCCATCGCGGGCATTTTCACAAAGGATTACTGGGAATGGATGCGCGGGATGTCGGAAGGTGAGAATAACACCATTTTTTTTTTTTTTTTTACATTTTATCTTTTACTACTGAGGCTGCATAGGCAGCCTCAGTAGTAAAAAGTTGGTCACACTCGTCAAACACTATGTTTGACGAATGTGACCAACCTGTCAATCAGTTCTCTAAGCGATGCTACAGATCGCTTGGAAAACGCTAGCATTTTGCAAGCTAAATACGCTTGAAAAATGCTAGTTTTTCCGCGGTAAAATCGCGGGAATTTAAAATGCGATTTTCCCGCGGAATGGAATTCCAGAATTCTCGCGGTAATTTCCACGAGAGTTCCGGTACATGTGAACTCAGCCTCACGCATCCATTACATAGCGGCATTAACTCTATGTAACGGATGTGTTAACGCACCCATAGACTGCTATAGACGATCGCATCGCTAATGCACGTCATAATCGGCATGCGTTAGCGATGCGCCGTCATTCTGTGACGGACCCTCGGACGCGATCTGCAGCTTCCGAGGGTCCGTCACTGCTTCATCTGCGCTAGCGTGATCGCGTTAGGGAGTAGCGTTAACGCAGTCCGTCAACGCTATGCGTTGAACGGACTGCATTAACGCTATGCGTTGAACGGACTGCATTAACGCTATGTGAACCTGGCCTTTGGGTTTTTCCTATTTCTTGTCCTTTAATTTCCACAAGGTATAAACCGCTGACAGTGCCTATTTAGGATGTTCCTAAAAATTTCCCATTTATTATCTGTATTCTTATTTCTGAGGATATTGTCCCAGTCAACCAGATTAAGGGCATCTCTAACCTGGTCAAACTTTGTCTTCCTAAAGTTCAGTGTTTTTGTGACTCCCTGACAAGTCCCCCTAGCGAAAGACAAGTGAACCTGTACAATATTGTGGTCGCTATTTCCTAGATGCCTGACGACCTGCAGATTTGTTATTCTGTCAGGTCTATTAGATAGTCTTAGGTCTAAAAGTGCTACTCCTCTGGTTGGATTCTGCACCAATTGTGAAAGATAATTTTTCTTGATTATTAGCAGAAACCTGTGCCTTTATTTCGCAGGTCTCTGTTTCCCAGTTAATATCCGGGTAAATAAAGGCCCCAATAACAAGAGCTGGTTTTCAGTTTCATCTATCTGCCTTAGTAGTAGACTTTGCATGATTTCTGTTATATTTGGGGGGTTTTAACAGACCCCAATGAGAATTTTGTTACTATTTTTCCCTCCATGTATTTTGAACCATATGGACTCAACATCCTTATTCCCTCCGCTATTATCCTTCCTTAAAGTGGACTTTAGACAAGACTTTACATAAAGACAAACCCCTCCTCCGCTCTGATTTTTACGATCCTTTCTAAACAGACTGTGTGGTATTTGCAGGTACGCAGGATGCAGTGACGAGTCGCGAGGCAATTTGGTACTTTCTAGAATAATGTTTATAAGACTAGAGGGAACTTTCCTCAGTCACGGCCTGATCAACTAAGGGGGTAACACGGGTTGCCCTCGCAGGGGCTCTATACAAGCAAACACAAATGGGTAGAACACGACTACTTCCGGCAATAGCCGGTCACTATAGGGCCGCGGTATGGCCGACTATGGGTCCTTAATTATATAGTCAACTTAGCCGTCCAGATGTCCCTCGCCGTTCGGGTTGGTGGTCTTTTGACATAGTAGGTTTTCGTAGACTCGGGTTAGTTTTTTGGGATGACAGTCCTTGTCGCCATACGAACTGGTCCTGTTCATAACGTTCAGGGGGTTTGCCAGCTGTTGACCGCTCGGAGCGTCGAAGCTCGGGTGTAGTGGAGTCTTCTGGGGTGGTGAAGGGTGGTCGAATAGTTGGTTCTGGTGGGATCCCCGGGTCTACTGTAGGACCACTGTTGGGGCGACTCGCAGATGCGACGGGGAACTCCTCTTCGTCATCCAGGTCCCAGACCGTGGGTGGGGGGCTGGGGTAAGGAGGGTCGGCTCGAGCCGCAGAGGATCGGTAGACATACAAGGCTGTAACATGTTACGGTGCACAACCCGAGTGAGAGGTGCGTTGTTTCCTTCAGATTGTATTTCGTACACAGGCCCGTTGGGGCTTATTCGGCGCAGCACTCGGTACGGGCTCAGCTCCCACCGTGGTTCTAACTTGTTTTGGGGACGTTGATCAAGTACGAGTACCCGATCCCCAGTTTGAAAGTCAGTGGGTGGGGGCAGTGTTCCCCCCTGGTGTTCTAGATCCTGGAGCTTCGAATGGACGATATGATGGAAGGTCTGCAGCCGGTGCCGGTGGTTTCGGACCCACGAGGATACCCCGGTCCAGGGTTGGGGTTCCTCCGGGTTCAATTCCACCTCTGTAATTCCTTTGCCTTCCCGTCCGAACAGCAATGAGTAGAGGGTGTAACCAGTCACTCGATGCACCCGATTGTTATATACCCACACCAGCTCCGGGACATATTCAGGCCAGCGGGCCTTGTGGGTGGATTAGCGTACGATTGAATCGTTCACAGGCTCCGTTTCCTTGCGGGTGGTATGGCGTAGTCTGCGATTTATTGATACCGTAAAGATGATGTAGCTCTTCCATGAATTTTCCTAGGAAGCATGCTCCTTGATCCCATTGTATTTGTTGCGCACAGCCATACACTTGAATAAAGTTCTTACAAATCGCATCCGACTCCGCAGTTTGGTCTCGGGTGGGGGTGACGACGGCGAACTTGGTGAAATGGTCCACCATAACGAGACAATGTTCATACCCCTGATAGGCCGGACCTATGGTCAGATAGTCCACCGTAAGAAACTCCAGAGGAGCTGATGTTACAATAGTTTGCACCAGGGCTCATTGCGCGGGGGGTTAGCGAGCTCGCATGGGCGGCAGGTTCGACAAACTTCTTCTACAGCAGCGTGCAAGCGTGGGTGGTACACTATCTGCTGCAACCATTGTAATGTCTTTTGAGCACCAAAATGAGCCCTCTTCTCATGGGCTTCCCGGGCCAGTTGGTAGAGATGGGCTCCGGGCACGATTACCTGCCATATCGTCGCTGACATGGCTTTTCGATATAAATGTCCCTTTTTGATGACTAGTTTTCCCACTGGCGCAACATCAGCAACATATCTTGGGTCAAAGTCTGTCTCTGTGAATCCATTTGTCGCGAGGCTGTTCCAGCACCCCTCCTAGGAGTCCCGGATGAGGCACTTCTTGCGTGTTAACTGTAGGCGCGGTGGTGGTAAGGGCAAACGGCATCCCATCTGCTTCTAATTCATCGTCTCGACTTCTTCTTGGGGTGGTGTGTCGTATTCTGGAGAGCACTTTTTCAGCTCCCCGTTTGCAGATGATCTTATAATTGAATTTGGCCATCCGAGCCACCCACCGCTGCTCTAGGGCCCCCAGTTTGGCATTCTCCAAATGGGCTAACGGGTTGTTATCGGTCCGCACTACTACTTCAGAGCCCGCCAGGTACTCTGCAAATCGCTCCATCATTGCACACACTATCTCAAAGAGCTCGAGCTTAAAGGAGCTGTAATTGTCCGGGTTGCGTTCTGAGTCGTGCAGCGACCGGCTACTGTAGGTGATCACTTTCTCCCGACCGTCCTGCACCTGTGACAACACAGCTCCTAGTCCCTGGAGGCTCCCGTCGGTATGCAGGATGAACGGTTGCGAAAAATCAGCATACGCCAATACCGGGGCGTCCGAGAGAGCAGCTTTGAGATCTTGAAACGCATCCTCTTGCGGTTGCTGCCACTGGATCTTCCGTCCATTCGCCCTGGCGGGAGCCCCCTTCAGCAGATCTTGCAGGGCTCGAGCTCGGCATGCAAAATTCTTCACGAACCGACGGTAGTAGCCGGCCAACCCCAGGAAGGCCTGCACGTCCTCCACTGTCTCGGGGGTAGGCCACCCCTGGATGGCAGCGACCTTTTCCAGGGATGGTCGGACGCCCTCTGCCGAGACGGTATGCCCCAGGTATTCGATCTGGGTGCGGAACAGGTGGTATTTCTGGGGCTTCACCTTTAACCTGTACTTCTGCAGCCGGCTGAGCACCTGCCCCAACCGCCTCAGGTGGTCCTCGAACGTGGCGGAATAGATGATAATATCGTCCAGGTATATCAACGTGGCTTCAAAGCTGAGGTCGCCTAGACACCGCTCCATCAACCGCTGAAAAGTTCCTGGGGCCTTGGCCAGCCCAAACGGCATCCGATTGAACTCGAACAGTCCCATGAGAAGGATGAATGCCTTCTTGGCTCTGTCTTCCTCCGACATCGGCACCTGCCAGTACCCAGTGGCCAGGTCCAGGGTTGAAAAGTACATTGCGTTCCCCAGAGCGGAGAGAGACTCCTCTATGCGGGGCAACGGCTACCAATCCTTGATGGTCCAGGCGTTCAACGTCTGATAATCCATGCAAAAACGCAGAGTGCCATCTTTTTTCCGAACCAGGACAAAAGGGGCTGCCCAAGGGCTCTGACTTTCTCGTATGACCCCCTTCCGGAGCATTTGGGCTTATAGAGTTTTCACTTCCTGGTATAGCTGCGGTGGTATTTGCCGATATCGCACCCGGATGGGGGCCGCCCCCGCCGTGGGAATCCCATGCGTGATGGCCGTGGTACATCCAAAGTCGTCCTCATGGCTGGTGAAGAAATTGTAAAATTGTCCAAGAAGTGTCTCTACCTGGAGAAGCTGGGCTGGCGCTAAACCGGAAAGTTCAGCCCGCATTTTCTCCAGGATGACTCGCCCTTTTTCTTGAGCTGAGGGTGCGGCAGTCTGTTGGGTTTGTACCATTACGGCCCAGGGATCTTTGGGTTGCACCCTCAACTGGACTGCGGGGTCCGGCAGCATCTCCTCCAAAGGCCTTACTAGTTTGGCCATTTCGGCCCAGGGCTTCAGGGCGTTATCCTGATCTTCCAGGTTGACACATTGTACCAAGACGGTCCCTTCCCGCACTGTGGCCAGGGAGCGGGCCACCAGGATGCCAGGATGCAGGCGCTCTGAGTAACAGGGTTCCACCTGCACCTCTACGCCCTCCAGTGGCATCGGGGTGCGGATCGGCAGAGCCACCACCGTCTGCCCCGGAGGAAGCACTTAGGGTCTCCTGCGTGGAATCATTGAAGAGTAGATTGCCGAACTCCCGCAGTATGTTCATGTCCAAGATGATCGGATGACGGTCGTTAGTCTCTCCTTGGGTTAGGACCACTCCACGGCAGCCGAGGGATTTACCACACAATGTCATCTGAAGCCACACCACTCCGGCGACAGGTACCGGCAGTTGGTTTGCGGCCACTAGTCGTATCCCCACTGGGGCCTTGCCGCTTCCGGGAAATGCTGCCGGAAGTACGCTGCCGGCGTGGTCGTTACTTGCGACCCCGTATCCACTAGACACCACACAGCACGACCCTCGACTTCGGCCCATACTATTGGGCACCTAGCAACCAGTTCTTCGGGACTTCCACCACCCCTTGTTGTGGCTTGCAGCTCCGAGCGGCGTCCCCCATGCCCGGAGCCCTCTAGTTTAATGTCCGCCGGGGTGGGTATTTCCCATGCCGTGGACACTCCCGTGCGAAGTGGCCCAGTTCTCCACACTCATAACACCGGGGCGTTGAGGCTCGGCCTCCCCGGGTATTGTGAGGCCCCCAGGGCCCGGAATTGTGGCCAGGTCGGCCGGGTGCGGGCTCCGTTCTCTTCTTCACTTCAGCCAGCTCGCCCCGGATACTCTTCAGTTCTTGTCTCATTTCCTCAATCCATTGAGGCTCTTCGACAACGCTTACGGAAGACTCCATGCTCCGGGCCTTCCCCACAGGAGCCGTCATCCCCTGCTCTTGCTCTCGCACCCGGGCTTGACTCCCCACTTTGGAGAAAGCTAAACGTGGGTTCATTCAGACCTGTTCCCGCAATGCCTGCTTGATTAGCGGGTCCCGGAGTCCAGTCACTAGCAGGTCACGCAGGGTAACGTCGATGGGCCCCACCCCTATTCCGTCCTTCCTTTCTATAGCGGTGTGTAGCTCCTGGAGGGCGTTCATATACTGGGTGATGGTCTCCCCCTCCCCCTGCATCCGACTGAACAACCGGGCTCTCAACTCCCCCACGTCTGTTGGATCCCTGTGGGTCTCTTCCAGGATCTGCAAGACCCAGGCGAAGGTGTTGCTACGCCCCAGGGGTCTCAACATTACCGACTTCTGAGCTTCCCCATCTAGCGCCATAAGGGCCACTTCAGCCTCTAAATCAGGGGTCATGGAGTGCATGCGGAAAAGGCCCCGCATATGTTCTGTCCAGCTCCACAACAGCGTATCGGAGCCAGAAAACCGTGGCAAGTTACTTTGCATAGCCCCTAAGGAGATGCTGGAGCGGGGGCCCACATCATCATCAGCGCCCGCAGCCCCACTCTGATCAGGCGCACCGCCGTCTGCGCTTGGAGACTGCATCCTGCCGACTATAATAATAATAATAATCTTTATTTATATAGCGCCAACATATTCTGCAGCGCTTTACAGTTTAACAGTTTCAAAACACAAGTCATTAGTAACAACGTTAACAATACAATAATTAAAGCATAATAAGACGAAATAAGACGACCCTGCTCGTGAGAGCTTACAATCTACCATGAGGTGAGGGAGATACAAAGTACAGGTGTGTATTTACAATTGTATATTAACAATGAAGGTCCAGCCATCTTGAGGGAGTGAAGGATGGATGGAGATGGTGAATGGGCTATACACGCACACTTACACATAGAATGACTTTGAGTAGTGAACGTGATAAGCCGCTCTGAACAAATGTGTTTTGAGGGAGCGCCTAAAAGTATGCAAATTGTGGTTAGTCCAAATTTCTTGGGGTAGAGCATTCGAGAGGATAGGAGCAGCACGGGAGAAGTCTTGGAGTCGGGAGTGGGAGGTACGGATTAGTGCAGAGGTTAGTCGAAAGTCGTTTGCAGAGCGCAGCGATCGGCTAGGCCGATAGACAGAAATGAGGGAGGAGATGTAGGGGGGTGCTGCACCGTGGAGAGCTTTGTGGGTGAGAACAAGTACTTTGAATTGGATCCTATAATGAATGGGCAGCCAGTGTAATGACTGACGAAGAGCGGACACGTCCGAGTACCGATTAGCCAGATGGACGACCCTGGCTGCTGCATTAAGTATGGACTGGAGAGGGGATAGTCGAGTGACGGGGAGGCCAATTAATAGAGCGTTGCAGTAATCCAGGCGGGAGTGGATCAATGCTACAGTGAGGGTTTTCGTTGTTTCCATGGTGAGAAAAGGGCGGAGTCTAGAGTTGTTCTTTAGGTGTAAGCGGCAAGAGCGGGAAAGAGATTGTATATGGGATGTGAAGGAGAGATTGGTGTCAAACATAACACCCAGACAGCGCGCCTGCTGCCGGGGAGTTATTGTGGTACCACCCACGGAGAGGGAAATGTCAGATTTAGGGAGGTTAGTAGACGGCGGGAGCAGAAGAAGTTCAGTTTTGGAGAGGCTGAGTTTCAGATAGAGTGGACATATTGGAGACTGCGGACAGACAGTCACTGGCATTCTGTAGTACAGAGGGGGTAAGGTCGGGGGAAGACGTATATAGTTGTGTGTCATCAGCATAAAGATGGTACCGAAAGCCAAATCTGCTGATGGTCTGTCCAATTGGGGCTGTGTAGAGGTACCCCGACAGCAAGAAGAAGAGGAGATGAAGTGGAGCCAGAGAACAAAACACTGAAGGAGCGGTCAGAGAGATAGAAAAGGAATCAGGAGAGAGCAGTGTCCTTAATGCCTAGTGACTGGAGCCTAGAGAGTAGGAGATGGTGGTCAACAGTATCGAAAGCTGCAGATATGTCAAGAAGTATGAGCAGAGAGTGGTCACCGTTACGTTTTGCTGTCAGAAGGTCAATGGTCACTTTGATGAGTGCAGTTTCAGTCACATGTAGGGGGCGGAAGCCGGACTGTGAAGGGTCTAGAAGGGAGTGAGTGGAGAGGTAACGGGTAAGACGGGAGTAAACTAGGAGCTCCAAAAGTTTATAGATGATAGGGAGATTGGAGACTGATCTGTAGTTGTTTGTGCAGGATGGGTCGAGAGCGGGTTTCTTTAGTAATGGAATAACGATGGCGTGTTTGAAGGCGGATGGGAAAATGCCCGAGGAGAGGGAGAGATTAAAGATTGTAGTTAGGTGGGTTGTGACGACTGGAGAGAGACTGGAGGAGATGTGAGGGAAGGGGGTCGGTAGTGCATGACTATGCCAAATGTGGTATTTGCAGGTACGCAGGATGCAGTGACGAGTCGCGAGACAATTTGGTACTTTCTAGAATAACGTTTATAAGACTAGAGGGAACTTTCCTCAGTCATGGCCTGATCAACAAAGGGGGTAACACGGGTTGCCCTCGCAGGGGCTCTATACAAGCAAACACAAATGGGTAGAACACGACTACTTCCGGCAATAGCCGGTCACTATAGGGCCATGGTGTGGCCGACTACGGGTCCTTAATTATATAGTCAACTTAGCCGTCCAGACGACCCTCGCCGTTTGGGTTGGTGGTCTTTCCACGTAGTAGTCGCTGGGCCCAGTTGCTGAGGCATTGGCGAAGTCTTCGTGTGCTCCGGCACGCAGATGACACTGGAGCCCCAGAGGCCCTGGCGGAGTCCTTGGACAGATGGGCCGCAACCCCCAGACTGGGGCAAGCGGCAGCGATGTGGGGTGGCGGATGATAGGCCACCTGCTCAGCTAACGGCTGCGACAGGGAGTCCGCGGTCAGCAGAGGCTCGGCCTCTGCTGCGGACTGGAGCGAGACAGTGGTGGCCGCTGACGGCACTGTACTTGCCGCAGCCACTGGTGAGAGCTGGGCAGCTGGCGGGGAGCGGGCTGCAGCCGCGAGCTGGAACGAGACGGCAGCGGCCACGGGTAGGCTGCAGCCGCGAGCTGAGGTGAGGCGGCAGCGGGTCGAACTGGGGCCGCGGGCTGGAGCAGGGCAGCAAGTCTCGGAGGATCGCCTTGGCGCCGTCCCTCTGGAGTACTCAGTGAGCGCCTTCCCTGGCACTGGTAAGTCACTCTAGCTTTAAGTCACTCCCGCGGTCTCCTGCTGCCTCTGTCCCAGTCTGCTGCCTCATCGTCATGGGAATTCCCCGCCTCCTTTATACTGGTCCCTTCCCCAACCCATCTGTCTGTCACAACGTTCTGTCCCCGGGGACAGTTCCCCCCGGAACCCAGATGACGGCTCCCTTGGTTCCAGCCCGGACACTCGACGGGGGCCGTTCCTCCCACAACTGTAACCATGTAAGTTAATTGCCCACTCATAGCTTTCATGTATCCATGTCTCGGTTATTCCCACTATGTCATAGTTAACTGTAGATATTTCTGCTTCTAGTTCTTCCTGTTAGGCGTCGGGTTCCTGTCACTGCACAGCAGGAATCCAGAGCCTTGCACTCGGCGGTCCCCCATTCTCCTTCGGCCGCAGTGGAGCCTGCTCAGCAGACTCGTCGGTCCCGGCGCTCTGCCCAGACCAGTAGTGTGGGATCGGTTGCTGCTGCCACCTCTGGTTCAGGTATGACAATGCAGCCTGGCCAGCAGCAAAAGACTCCAGAATCTAAGTCCTTCCGTCGCTCCACTGAGCATGCTCATGGGACAATTCCCCATTGGGGATCGGGAGTCACATGCTCAGGTCCTTCTCCAGTTCTGATTGGTCCATCAGGGGGATCTGGAAGGTTCCGGAAGGTCATGGCTATAAAAGACTCGCATGGCCGCTTGGCCATGTGCTAGTATAGACTGTAGTTGCTATATGTGCGGATGACGACAGATGCATGTACCTGGTGAATGACTTATTAAGATTCCCCTCCCTTGGATATTACGCATGTGGTTAGGGTAATAGTATGAGAGTCAGCGCCAGTCAGTGGCTTAGCTATAGGCCACAATGCACATCAGTCCATAGCACTAGCGTCCGATGGTGTCGCCTACTATAGGGCACTATCGTACCGCGGCAGTCACTGTCGCTCCGCTGCAGTCAGCCTCAGCGGCGTTCGTGGTTGCGACGCCGCACGCTCAGTAGGTCTAGTCTGGGACGCTGACTCTGTGTCCTTGGGCCTGTGTCCTGTGACCATATACTGAGCATTTATCTCCTCGAGCTCTGTGAGCTTTAACAGGCTGGGTATTTGTGTTTAGCGGTAGTGTGGCTCTGTGGAGCTACAGAGTTCGCCCTGTGCACACCGGGTGACGTTTAACCCGCATGTCTTCCGCCACTATACCGCCATATAGAGTATCCGCCATTACCTAACAGCAGTGTACCACCTCTGCACGGTGGACCCCGGGCTGCGAATGCACCTACTATTATTTTATAATTTGGTGCGTTCCACCAGCCCTAACACTTCCATCTTGTTTGTCAGCTTCTGGCATTTGCGAGCATGCAGTTTAGAGAATTTTGTTTTGGTCCAATCTCCTCCTTGTGGATTGTTTTAGAAATTTTCTTACCTCCCTTCTTAGTATGTTGTCTTGGGTCTTCTTTGCTGCACCTCATATCATTCATCAGTATTAGCTGCTTCTGTGCCTCTCAGTAGTGAGCCTCCCACTACTACCACTCTTCTTCGCTTCTTGGCTGTACTTTTTGTTGTCACTTCTGGGTGTTGCTGTGTGCCCTTTTCTTCTTTCCTTGCTGGTAGTGCCTCATCCATAGGTGTGCCATCTTCGTCCTCCACAAGGTCTTGGTATCGGTTTCTCAGTTGTGTGGTTGGTGATGTGTCCATGGTCTTCTTGCTTCTTTTGGTCACATGCTTCCACTCGTCTGCTTTTGGAGGTTCTCTGACACTTTCTGCACCTTCTGTGACCAGTAAAGATGCTTCTGTTCTGTCTAGGAAGTCTTCATTTTCTTTGAGTTTCAAAGTTGCAATTCTTTCTTCCAGACGCCGCACCTTTTCTTCTAAAAGGGCCAGTAGTCTATACTTCTGGCAGGTGAAGTTGGATTCTTCTTTTGGTCGATCTGTGAACATGTAGCACATGTTGCAGCTCACCATGTAGGTTGTCACATCTGCCATATTGCTCCTAGATCCTGCTGACTTGCGGTGTGTCTTCCTTCTTGTGTAATCTACTGTGTAACCTTCTTGTGTAATCTGCTGTGTGTTTTCCTTCTTGTGTAATCTACTCAATCAGCCAAGTACTGTATTGTACAATATAAGCACATTTTACCATTTACCTTTCGTGTCTCCCCTATTTCGTCATAGATTGTAAGCTTGCAAACAAGCCCCCCCACCTCATTTTTTAGATCTGAGTTATGCTTATTCTGTAATATCTTTATTGTCTGTACAAGTCCCCTCTAAAATGGTAACGTGCGAAGGAATATGTTGGCGCTATAAAAATGATTATTATTATAATTTTGTCCCCCATCTGAATGGAGCAGCAATGAACATGCTCAACCATTAGTTCAGACATTTAATATGGGACTGCCAGAGAAAGCCAGGTGCAAAGCTCAGCTTTCTCCAGCAGTCCTATACAACAAGAATGGAGGTCGACCATCACCGATCTAGAAATTATCATCTATTCCGTGGATGAGTGATGACTTCTTGTAACTGGAAAACCCTTTTAACTTCTGGTCATAACTTGAAATCTGTACATGGGCACACGGGAGCTTGTCCCACCACATGTCTAGCCTTGGCTATACAGTTTGGTATTCCGGCAGCAGCTTGTCATTAGAACATAGCAGTCTTTATCAGATTAGTCACCCGAACAGACCATGAGGAAATTATCATATATAAGCAGAAAGAAAATTAAGGACACGAAACACGATAATCATCCAGGAGGGTATCAGTTTAGAACTTTGATTATCTGTAACATCGTTCGTGTTTTACAACAAAATAAATGAAATCTTAGTCCCTTGCTCTATGGAGATATTTTCTGTAGCCCTGAGAGATCTGCTACTTGTATCTAAAGTACCTAATTACATGTGACACAATGAAAGAAAAAAGGATGGCACTCACCGTTACCAAAAGTAGAAGTCTTTATTTCATGGATAAAAATGCATGGGCTCGGGAGCAATGCAGAGAGTGCAGACTGCACTCTCTGCATTGCTCCCGAGCCCATGCATTTTTATCCATGAAATAAAGACTACTTTTGGTAACGGTGAGTGCCATCCTTTTTTCTTTCATTGTGCTATTGGAGCTTGTTATATTTCTTCAGGATTGAGCACCCGTTCCTTGGGGTATGTGGCGTTCATATAGTGTGTGAAGGGTCTCTTTAGATTTGTTTAAGAGACCATGGTGGTGCAGCGGTGCCGAATCTGTTTCTCTTTTTTGGACTTTATCTAATTACATGTATTAACTGTATTATCCTTGCTAAAGCTGCACTTTTCCTTCACACATTCGCACCTCATAAGTTTCTTTGTTTTAAAAAAAAAATCTAAAAGCCCCTTTGGGGTACAGACACATATAGTGGCCCCTGACTCAGCTGCAATGTGTCTGAATACCATCGTGGCATGTGGGTTTTCAACAAATCCATGCAGTTTTCATACCGATTGATACAGTATCTGTATAGTGTTAGAGGCAAAATCAAGCACAGAAACAATCAGAAAATCAATATGACTTACTGTAAACTGCATACCTTTAAGGTTTTCATCCACATAGCATTCATATATTGGTCACTGAGGCCGGGGTGAGGCTGTTATGTTCAAAGCATGTACAAAACTCTCATAGGTTGGAGTTACAGGACTACTTTTTCTGCATGTTTTCACGTGACAACACATTCTGACCCTACCTGATTCTACTCAAAGCTGAAGGTTTGCTACAATTTTTTCTCGGAGCTAAATGTAAAAGCAGCTCACATACTTCTCTTTTCTCAAACTCATGGCTGGTAGCTTTTGGGGTAGAGCAAGACAATGTGACTACAGAATACAAGACCACGGGAGTCAATAACTGGGCTCAGTGCAATGCTAATGTAGACCACACAAACCTTTGAGCCCTGTAATTGGCTGCAGAGGACAGTTGCACTATAGTCATAACATCACCACTGCAGCCTGTCAACAAAAAACTGGAGAAGAGAGGCACGGCTGGCCCTAAGCAGAATGAGTATAAGTGTTATTTTCTATTTATACAAGTCTAAGGTGAAACAAAAATTAATCCTGGACCATGCCTTTAAGAAAGCCTACTGAGTATAGAAACAAAGTGAAAGGTCCACAGAGGACATAAATTGCAAATTAGGTCTCTACATAAAAAAAAAAAATTGCTAATGTCACTCATGGGAGTAAATTACTATATAAGTCATTGTCCGACCATTTACTAAATCCTGCAACATGACTGGGGATAGTAACTAGAGATGAGTGAATATTTCAATGTTCGGTTCGGATTACGTTTTCCGAATTTGTAATATTTGCCGATTAATTCGACGAACATAACTGAACACCATTCACGTCAATGGGAGGCAAAAACAAATGCATACAGGACACCTTATAACAGCCCCAAATGCTGCCAAAACACATCATTGATAAAATACAGTGGACTTACACCAGCAGATGACATGGCTCCCCAAACCATCAGTGACTGTGGAAACTTCACACTAGACCTTGGAAATCAAGGTCCCAGAGTCTGGAGGAACAGTGGAGAGGCCACAATCCAAGCTGCTTGAGGTCTAGTGTGAAGTTTTGCACAATCACTGATGGTTTGGGGAGCCATGTCATCTGCTGGTGTAGGTCCACTGTGTTCTATCAAGACCAAAGTCATCGCAGCCGTCTACTAGGAAATTTTAGAGCACTTCATGCCTCCCTCTGCCAACAAGCTTTTTGGAGATGGAAATTTCATTCTCCAGCAGGAATTGGCACCTGTCCACACTGTGCTTGATTGGCTAGCAAACTCACCTGACATTAACCCCATGGGGTATTGTCAAGAGGAAGATGAGAGACCATATCCAACAATGAAGAAGAGCTGAAGGCTGCTATCAAAGCAACCTGGGCTTCCATAACACCTCAGCAGTGCCACAGGCTGATCGCCTCCATGCCATGCCGCATTGATAACTGCAGTATTTGATGCAAAAGGAGCCCCGACCAAGTATTGAGTGCATTTGCTGAACATACATTTAAGTAGGCCAATATTTTGGATTTTAACATAATTTTTCAAGCTGGTGTTAGAAAATATTCTAATTTACTGAGATAGTGACTTTGGGGTTTTCATTGGATGTCAGCCATAATCATTAACATTTAACAGAAATAAACACTTGAAATAGATCACCCTGTTTGTAATGACTCTATGTAATATATGAGTTTCACTTTCTGTATTGAAGAACTGAAATAAATTAACTTTTTGATTATATTCTAATTTTGTGAGATGCACCTGTAGTATAATAGGGACCGACAGGTCTTTCACTACACCCAATCCAGCAGATGGATACCCAACCAGGAGTGTTCACATTTACAAAAATTAGTGGCAGACACCAACAAAGTGGCATCAATTGCAATAAAGTAGAATTAGTATAGCGGGGACCGACACCTCTTCCACTACAGCCAACCCAGCGAATGGAGAATGTAACGGGCAAGGTGGCGGAATCACTGTTCCATATCCCTCTGAAAGCCTGGAAAGGGCGTAACAAGGTGGCCTACCAAATCCCTACTCAGATAAGTGGCAGAAGGCGAAATCTGCGACCCAAGATACAAAGAGGTGGCACCAGGTGCTATTCTATGGCTGACCTACAGAATGTGGCAGCTGACCACCTACAGTGGGTAAGCTGCTACAGCCCAAAAGAGGAATGAAAAATACAGGCAAGCACTGTAGGGACTCTGGAACTACGGGTGCAGATAGGACCAGCTGAGGAACAGAAAAGCACTGGCAGGTGTGGGCTGACCTGGTGTTAGACAGATGGGCGCTGGCAGGTGCGATCTAAACCGACTGATGAACAGAAGAGTGCAGACAGGTACGAGCAGACAGGCACAGACAGGTAAGAGCATACGGGTACAGGGTAGACAAGCAGACTGGCGGACCTGACAACTAGCAAGCATGCAAGGCAAACTGACAGCATAGCTCTACTACCTCCATATTGGAGAAACCTAAAATAGAAGGTGTCGCCCAGCTATAGCTTGGGAAAATCTTAGGTTGATGCAGGCAGTCCCTTTAAGAAGGAGGGAGCACGCGCGGGTGCCCTCTAAGCATAGTTCCTGGTCCTATAGCTGAACCTCGGTGGACAATGACACATAGGGGGTGAGATGGGGAGATGGTGTGTGAGTGGGAAACACTGAATGTCCTGTCTGTTAGGTACGAGGAGATGCAACAAAGGGCCAAGTCTGTAATGTCAACAGATCAGAAAGTTTGTAGTAAGAGGGAATGGTCTACTGTGTCAAAGACAGATACCAGGTCCAGGAGGAGGACAAACTTGTGTTGCTTTCATTTGGCGGTTATTAGGTCGTTGGTGACTTTAGTCAGGGCAGTTTCAGTGGCATGGTGTGATCTGAAGTCAGATTGTAACCAGTCAAAAAGGGAGCAAGAGAAGAGGTGGGAGGACAGTTCAAAATGGACTTGTTGTTCCAGTAGTTTGTAGGCATAGGGTAGAAATGATATGGGACGATAGGTAGACACAGAGGATGGGTCAAGGTGAGTTTTTTGAGGATGGGTGTGGAGTGCCCTCAGTCACCAAAGCAATGGGGTACTCGGTACCAGGCCAGTTGATCTCAATGGGGGGGAATGTCACGGCAGCTGTGACCCGGCCCGTGGCCCTGGGCTCCATTGTTAAAGGGGGATAAAGTCTATTGATGATTCGTGACGCCACCTGTGGTGTTCGGCAAGGGAGGTGTTAAGCCGACGCTGCATGCAGATCCTCTGGGACTGATGGTGTGGTGCAGCAAAGATGTTGTAGCTCTCCACAGGCAGGGCTGTAGTCCCACGGCAGTGTAGTAAATGAAGAGGCAGGGAATAAGCGCAGTGTAGTGGATGGCACCGAGATGTAGCCGTGCTGAATGTGTTGGTGCAGGAATAAGTGGAGGACACCAGGGCATGTAGTTCCAAAGCTTTACTCACAGTCTGTTGTGCAAACAGGTGCCCGTTCTGTGCCGTGTCCTCCGGGTCCAGGACTCAGTCAACTTCCAGGCCCGATGAAGCACTCCCTTCCAACACTCTACCAACATGTGCCTTCTCTGAACGTCTCCTCTTATAGCGCCTAAGAATGAAGTACTCTCAGTACTGAGTTACACTGGAGTGCCTCCTTTCCGATGTTCCTATGAACTCTACTTGTACGGCAGACAGCTGTAGCCTGCTTCGGGGACTCCTTGCTACTAAGTCCCGGCTCACTTCTCTGATGCTGTTGTGCCCCCAAGTCTTGTGTGGGAATAAAGTGGTCACTACTTCTATTCCTCCGGTGTCTGCTGCAGGACCATTAGTATCCATATAACCTTGGGGACCGGGCCCCGGCCTTGCGCTTAGAACTTCTAGGAAGGGTTCTCCTCTAACCCAAGTCCTCTGTTCTCTTTTCTCCGCACGTTCTGAACTAATCTTTCCTTCTTATGGAGAATTAGGCTTTCAGTCCTTGTCGCTCTCTCACTCTTCCATTCCAGTGCCAGCAGACCCAGGTCACTGGGATCTGCTGCAGCACTTCCATCCATCCATCCCTCTCTCCGGGGATCCACTCAGCCGCGCTCGCTGGCTGACTGCTCACTCTCCGACTCAGACTACCCAAAAGACCCTAAAGCTTCCCGCTCTTTTAATATATACTAACTCCACCCACCTCCCAGCACGTTTCGTGTTCCAAGCAGGGAGCCACCAATGGGTGCTTTGCTATACTCCACGCAGGGAGCCGCCGAAGGTGCTTTGCTACACTACTCTGTGGTGTGGGGGTGCTGGTGTTGGAGTGTGGTTAGGAGTCTCCATCTTACCTGGATGGTGGGGTACCACACCTCAGGAGGAGGTGCAGTACCTCTGTGGCAACTGAAGCCTCAGGGGCACCACATACCCCCCGTTAAACACAGCACATCTGCGGGCTGCAAGGAAAACAAAGTTGACAATACAGGAACATGCAAAATTTTGTAATGCAAAATAAACAGTTCTTATCTAATCTTCTCAATATGAGAGGCACAGTTTCTTGAACGTTGCAAACAATATTAACTATCTAAATTCAAAGTTATGCTACCTAATTTAAAGTGCTATGGAAGCAAACTCACTACAAATTCAAGTAACACATTTTCTGGCAACACATTTCCTTTCTTTCATCTTTCACATTTTCTTCTTTTCTTCTTCTTACTCTTAAGTGACAACTGTTGGTATCTGGTTCATCATCTGCATATCTTTATCCAATCTTTTATTCAAACATTGTAACACAATTTCTTTTTCAATGAAACTCTATAAAATCTGTCACAATTTCTTTTATTACATACTATCACTATCTAGTTTCTAGTCAAAAACAGTAAGCATTATTAGTAAGTGCAATTCTATAAGGAGTAGACACTGGTCCGGCCAACGTGTCTGGTAATGTCCTTATAACGAGGTAGTCCTTATTCCAAGAAAAGGTTCCTATGTAAAACCAAGAGAAAGCACCTAAAGATGTGCAAACTATTTACAATTACAGTTCTGGATCACTCAGAGTCCATAATATCCACAGTTCAAGTGTAAAGGCTGCCAATAAAACTGGGCAACAACTGGAAAAAAAACAAGAAAAACAAAAACATGATAACCAAAAGGCACAAAGGTGCAAATACCCTCCTGGGTAACGAGAGTTAGTTTAAGTCAACATCTTGACTAGTTATCTCCTCTTAGGTTTCTGGAAGCTGGTTGCTTGGGCTGCTTCCAGGGGAGATGCTCTGGGTGTCCACCTCCTGGTGGGTTGAGGAACTGCTGGTTCTCATCTGGCATGGCTGCTGCCTGAGGTACAGCAGGGGTGGTGATTTCAACGGTTGCTGTCGATGTCTCTGCTACCAGTAATTCAGTGGGAGCTGGTACCAATGGATACGGTTCCGCATTTGAGGGTGATACTGCTGCTCTGGCCCTTGGCCTAACATCTAGAGATGCCACGGCCTGTTGGCGTTGGTAAGAGGCTACAACGGGGGTTTTGCAGCTGTGGCCAAGGGAACCCATGATGCATTTCAATATCCCAAAGCTGCCTAGGCCTTTCCAAGTCCTGAAGGTGTCGGATGGTGCGCGCCTGCTCTAACCGTACCCTTCTTAGCAGGGATTTCTTCCATCTCCCCATCTCCGTCAGCCTAGTGCCCCCGGATGACTCGTCCAACACCCCCATTTCAAGCTCCAGCAGGCCAGCCTCTGACAATGCGAATTCAGGGGGTAGCCCGTTGGGAGGGCCAGCATCCATACCTGGTGCCTCCTGGTGGTGCGGTCTCAGGTCCGGTGCAAGCACGGTGGGGGCCCTGGTGGCAGCGGTGATAGCGGTGGCTGTCCGGGTAGATATCAGAGACGGTGGTGGCATAACTGGCGGTTCCTGGTCTGCGGGGGTCTCCGGTGGGACCTGCGCGGCTGCGCTGGGTCCAAACGGGAGCTCCTCTTCCTCCGCTTCAGCTCCCCAAGCTTCACAAAGCGGCGGTGGCAGCGGAGAAATTACAAGGGACGCTGCCGGTGACATGGCAGCAGTCTCAGGCGCTACAGGGTCCTCCTGGGGGAGATCCGATGTAGCGATGGCAGGTACCAGTGATACAGGTACCGCGGGTGTAGGCCCCTCCTGGGTGCGCTGCAAATTCAAGGTCCATAAGGCTTCCTGCCTCAGCCGTAAACGGTGCGTCAGCTGGGCAATCTTGTCCTCCAGCTGCTGGCGGTTCATCCTGGAAGCCGGGTCGGAGCCTTCAGCCATTGCGCCGGGGAGATTCAGCTCAACCTCCTCGCGCTCTGCAGGCCTCCTCCCTTCTCCTTCCAATATGACGTTCTTCCTGCCTCGGCTCTTTTCACGCCACTGGCTTCCGCTCCTCCTTCTGGAGGCGGCGTCTTCTTCCGACTCCTCCATACCAAGCCAGTATATGAACCCCTCGGGGGTGTGAACCATGTTGCTGTTGCATAGAAGTTTAGACAGGGGAGGACAGTCCGCGCTCTTTTCTTAGGACCACCCATATTGTCACGCCCTTCTTCATCGCCCTGGTGGCCATTTTTAGCGTTCATTTTACAGTCTATTAAAATAGGTCTTCTGCACATTTCTAAAAGTTTTAAGTCCAACAAATCTCAGGCACACAGAACCCGATGGCATCGGGTCTCGCTATCCTGTTCGTGATGTCAAGTTTTTGGAGCACCCTCAGTCACCAGGGCAATGGGGTACTCGGTACCTGGCCAGCTGATCTCAATGGGGGGGAATGTCACGGCAGCTGTGACCCGGCCCGTGGCCCTGGGCTCCATTGTTAAAGGGGGATAAAGTCTATTGATGATTCGTGACGCCACCTGTGGTGTTCGGCAAGGGAGGTGTTAAGCCGACGCTGCATGCAGATCCTCTGGGACTGATGGTGTGGTGCAGCAAAGATGTTGTAGCCCTCCACAGGCAGGGCTGTAGTCCCAGGGCAGTGTAGTAAATGAAGAGGCAGGGAATAAGCGCAGACAGTGTAGTGGATGGCACCGAGATGTAGCCGTGCTGAATGTGTTGGTGCAGGAATAAGTGGAGGACACCAGGGCATGTAGTTCCAAAGCTTACTCACAGTCTGTTGTGCAAACAGGTGCCCATTCCGTGCCGTGTCCTCCAGGTCCAGGACTCAGTCAACCTCCAGGCCCGATGAAGCACTCCCTTCCAACACTCTACCAACATGTGCCTTCTCTGAACGTCTCCTCTTATAGCGCCTAAGAATGAATGAAGTACTCTCAGTACTGAGTTACACTGGAGTACCTCCTGTCCGATGTTCCTATGAACTCTACTTGTACAGCAGACAGCTGTAGCCTGCTTCGGGGACTCCTTGCTACTAAGTCCCGGCTCACTTCTCTGATGCTGTTGTGCCCCCAAGTCTTGTGTGGGAATAAAGTGGTCACTACTTCTATTCCTCCAGTGTCTGCTGCAGGACCATTAGTATCCATACAACCTCGGGGACCGGGCCCAGGCCTTGCGCTTAGAACTCCTAGGAAGGGTTCTCCTCTAAACCAAGTCCTCTGTTCTCTTTTCTCCGCATGTTCCGAACTAATCTTTCCTTCTTATGGAGAATTAGGCTTTCAGTCCTTGTCGCTCTCTCACTCTTCCTTTCCTGTGCCAGCAGACCCAGGTCACTGAGATCTGCTGCAGCACTTCCATCCATCCCTCTCTCCGGGGATCCACTCAGCCGCGCTCGCTGGCTGACTGCTCACTCACCGACTCAGACTACCCAAAAGACCCTAAAGCTTCCCGCTCTTATAATATATACTAACTCCACCCACCTACCAGCACGTTTCGTGTTCCAAGCAGGGAGCCACTAATGGGTGCTTTGCTATACTCCAAGCAGGGAGCCGCCGAAGGTGCTTTGCTACACTACTTTGTGGTGTGGGGGTGCAGGTGTTGGAGTGTGGTTAGGAGTCTCCACCTTACCTGGATGGTGGGGTACCACACCTCAGGAGGAGGTGCAGTACCTCTGTGGCGACTGAAGCCTCAGGGGTGCCACAGGTGTGATCGAGGTATGTTTCAATCAGAATGGAAGACACCAGTTGTTAGTGACAGGTTGAAGAGGTGGGTTATGCTTGTGATGAAGACTGTGGTAAAGTTTGGAATGAGGTGGGATGTTATTGTGTCAAGTTCACAGGTGGTGAGGCAAAGTATTCAGCTGATATGAGAGGGAGGGTGAACTGGTGGACACAGGAAACAATTGAAAGTACTGAATAACTGTTTAGGGTTGTGAGACAGGTATGACAAGAGGGATGAGAAGTCGGTTTGTTTTGCTGCAGTCAGAATTTGCGCAGCATTTTTACAACTTCTGTTACTGGAGGGACAACTCCGCTCCCTTTCTTTGGCAGCCGTACATTGGTACGCTTTGTAGATGAGGGCCAGAGAGAACATGTGCTACAGTAGATGGCAAGCGCTGCATCAAGTGGCCTCTGCTCCTTTTCCTCCACCTTAACATCACACACAGTATAGTCCTCAGTGGTAGCACCCCAATTAACCTTTTTTTCCCCACATCACAACTCTCCAAGCGCCCAACTGACTGTTGGGAACCAAAGATGACTGAGTCTGCAGATCTCTTCACACATTGTATGCCATGGCCATAGGAAGTGTACTCTAAAGATTCACAGAGTCAAGAGGAGGAAATCATCTGCACCGATGGCCACATTTTTTCTGACTTATATCTATAGCGGGACAAAGTTTTTTCCGAGCATAAACCAAACCTTGTCAACAGACATTAACCCCGTTGGGTGATTGTGATCCATTTGTGATGAGACTCAGATATTTGAGGCGCCCACGGACTGTCCTGTGCTGTCAAGGCAGGAAGAGGAGGAGGGTGACTCTTAGGGCGAGGAGTGAGAGAACAGAGAGAATGATGATGAGGTAGTAGATCACACTTGGTGTAAACCCAGAGGCATGCAGCTGAGTAGCTCAGCAGAAGAGGAGGAAGACGAGGAGGTAACGTAGACACAGAGTTATGCAGCCACAACAGCCAAAGCATCCTGAGGCCCAGCTCTGGCAGTGGACAGTAGCGTTCGCAGTTCTGCAGTTGCCTAGCTTGGGTCTTTTTTTCAGACTGGCAAAAATCTAAAAAATCATGTTATCCGTCAACTTTTTTAAAAATAACCTAGTAGAGTAAAAAAAAATGAAATTGTTTCAGTACTACATTAATGACCTGGCACATGCGCGATCAACATGCTCTAATCTGGGAATGTCATGATGCTAAAATGCAGACTAGCAGGTCTCGCCAACCACTGTCCATCCCAACAACCACATCTTCTGATTCTTCCTTCTCCCTCACCGTGGCAAGTGTTATCACACAGGTCTCCGGCCGAAGAACCTCCACTTGTTTACCCCCTACAGTTGGGGTGATTGAGAGCCTGTCAGCTGATACGGAATTGGACATGCCTGCTGTTTTTGACTGATCTTACATATCAAGCACACCCCATCTTTCGCAATCCACCGTAACATCCCTGCCTGCACGTCGCTCACAGTCCAGCAGCTTGTCATGTTCACCCTACTCCACCCTGTGTCGCCACAGCAGCAAACCCTCGTTTGTGCAGTTGTGCTTACATAAAAGATTCTTCACTCCTACCCATGGCACAGTTATCAGTATGAATTTCACCATCTTCAATCTACGAATAATAATAAACTTTATTTTTATTTCACACACATTACGCATAGCTTTACGAGTCAGCAGTTCATATAAAACAGTCAAAAGTTACCAAGTTTAAGATAATCAAACAATTTAAGCAAATAATGACGACCCCGCTCTTCAGAGCTTACAATCTACAATGAGGTGGGGTGACAACAATTACAAGTGCTTATTTACAATGATGGTACAACCATCTTGAGGAAATGGGGGGTAGATAAACTCTGCATGAGTCTTTTGGGTACGGTTGAGTTTAATGGTGAATTATGTTCAGAGACGTAGAGAATAAGCTATATATATATAAAAAGGACTTTGATTAGACTTGGCCATTGGAATGAGGATGGTAAGAAGATGAGAAATCTAAAGTAACATCCAGTAGCTTACAGGTGGCTCTCCAGAAATGAGAGGTAAGCTGGACACCTCTATCGGAGACTATGTGAAGCGATAGACCATGGAGACGAAAAATCTGAAGATTGAATTCTTTTGCCAGCACTGGCGCAGATGGAAGACCAGATAGTAGGATGAAATGAGCCATCTTAGAAAAACGATCCACCACCACCCAGATGATGGTACATCCAGCCAACACTGGAGTTCCATGATGAAATCCCCTGTAGTCAATGCAGGGTCGCAGAGAGCCATCCTTCTTCTTCACAAAAAAAACCCAGCTCCGGCCAGAGATGAGGATTTCCGGATAAATCCACAAGCGACGTTTTCTACTATATACTCGGACATAGCGCGAATCTCGGCCTGGGACAGGGGGTATATTTGGCCTTGTAGAGGTGAAGTACCTGGCTGGAGGTCAATCAGGAAGTCATACGGCCTATGAGGTGGCAAGGTCCCAGCCTCCTTCTTGTCGAAGACGTCCGCATATGTCCAATATGCCACGAGCAGGCCAGGCAAATTTGCAGAAGTAGGAGACAGGAATAAGGGAGTAAGGCACATTTCGTGACAACCTGAGCCCCAACGGAGTACTTCTCCAGACCTCCAGTCCAGAACAGGTTCATGTTTCTGCAGCCATGGGAGACCTAGAAGTTGTCAGGAACACCGCACTGTACTTGCTCACTGAGCCAGTGCGCGTGTCCTGAGTGTCAGCGCCGGCGTGCAGCCTCCGCTGAGCAGTGACTCACCCGCAATGTAGGGCTACCGGGGTCAGGTACAGCCAGAAAGTACCGATGCACAGGACCTGTGGATGCTGAAGTTTAGGAAGCCAGCATAGGACCTATGGTCATGTGAATGGTCATGTGACTGCAAGGGGGCGGGGCTTAGCGTCCTGCACACAGAGAAGGAAGAGAACTGAGAGTCCAAGCAAAGCAGAGGTTATGCACAGTACAGACCAGCGAGGTACAGGAGAGATAAACAGACGGGAGGTCAGACAAAGCCAAAGGTCATACACAGGATCTCAGTACAGTACCAGGGCGGAGACAGAGCGGATAATCAGGGCCAAGCAGAGATCAAAACCAAACAGACATATAAGGTACCAGGCAGAATCCAAAGCGATATCCAGAGAACAGACAGAGTCATACACAGAGAATCAAGTAACCAGAACACAGCAAAAACACACTCAGGGGTCACCACACAATGTCAAGGGCAAGAGTATAACTGACAGGGATGGGAGCATCCTGAGGCTATAAGAAGCCTCCCCCAGAACCAGGGAGAGGCCACAATCATAGCCCCAGGTGTGCAGGTAAGCCTGCACCGGGATCACAACCTTTAACCCCAGAAATGCCAGTCATCAGCACTGGTTCCAAACATTAACCCCACGTGTGCGAGTCAAACCCGCACTGAGATCATGACAGAAGTAGAGGATAAGAGAGACCAGATAGCACATGAAGAGAAACCTTCTACGAATGCAGCGTCCCCACCAGAATATCCACGGGCTCTGTGATGGATGGTCTCGGGAAGAGGCTTTCCATCCACTGAAGAAATCGCCAACGGATCCGGAAGACATAGGACTGGAATCTTATACCGCTCGACCACAGCCTGTAGAACAAAATTACCCATGGAGCCAGAGTCCAGGTGGGCCAATTCAACAAAAATCTCTTTGCCACAGAAGACAGATACAGTCAGAGTCAACGACGTAGAGGTAGACATCTTGCCAAGGGTAGCCTCTCCTACCGACCCTAGGCACGGTCGTTTCCTGGTCTGCACACAGGTTCATATCACTGCCACAAAATGGGATGCGGCAGGCTGTTTCACATTTAGCAGCAGAAAAAATTATAATTTTTTTCAGTGTGCCTTAGGTCTGCAGACAGCTTCATATCACCACAGCCCAAAATGACAAGGTGGGATACAGCAGGCTGTTTAACATTTACAGTAGCTAGTGAAAAAATATTAATTAGAATGCTATACTCGTGTATGCAGCACAATAGGAGCAGTGCACAACAAGTGCCCTGTTGGCTTTCTTTGTGGACCTCAGTAAAGAAAAAAAATGCTGGAAGGTAAATTTAAGAGCCACACTGAACAGTAGCTCGCTACACTATCTGACTGACATACAACCACCTAGCTAACTAGCTAAAATGTGGGATACAGCAGGCTTTTTCACATTTACCTAGTGAAAAAATATTAATTAGAATGCTATATTCGTGCACGGAGCACAATAGAAGCAGTGCAGAACACACTTGTAGCACATGTGCCCTGCTGGTTTTGTCTGTAAACCTCAGTAATGGCCAAAAAAAAATTCCAGAAGGTAAATTTTACAGCCACATTGGACACTATCTAACTACACTATCTGACTGATATACAACACCCTAACTAAATAGCTAAAATCTTGCTGTTAACAGTGCCAGCATCAGGAGCAGTCTCTCTGCGCTGTTACAATGTCAAAATGGTGCTACAACACGATGTCCGCTATTTATATGGAGAGGGACATGTGATTTGAGCAGCTAGTGACACAAACTGTTGTGTCAGGACATTGTGGGTGTTTCCTGTACCCTGACTGGCTAGCCGCAATGTGCACACCTATAGTTAGGGGGGAAAAAATGACTGCTTACAAGAAGATCGCGTCTCTGAGTTTTGTAAACCCCCTCCCCTCATCAAACACATGCCAAATGCTCATGATACACCACAATTATCGTTGCTAAAGTGCTGAAAATATTTTTTCGGGAACGCAAATATTTTCCCACACTTTTGCCGAATGTTACCGATTTTATGTTCATGCTTGGCAATTGTTTTACAAACAAATTCGCTCATCACTAATAGTTACTAATCCACTCATCTTAAGACAGCTGTTTCGGGATAGCTGTCCCTCATCTGTGCACAGGGAAAGGGAACCTGTCGCCAGTTTTGCCATATATCAATTAAAACTATCACCTTATTCAGCGCCTGTGCTTTATTTCTTAAATGCTTA
This sequence comes from Dendrobates tinctorius, assembly GCF_039654945.1. Lineage (NCBI taxonomy): Eukaryota > Metazoa > Chordata > Amphibia > Anura > Dendrobatidae > Dendrobates > Dendrobates tinctorius. The sequence goes on from NW_027361754.1 coordinate 7,860,175, forward strand.
ATTAACACCCTGATTCCCCTTGTATAGTCCCCCAAAACCTTTTAAAGTTCTCCCATGTTGGTATGGTAATGGGGTCGGACATTTCGGGCCTCTCCGAGCCTCCCCCAGGCTGCTGCTCGCCGTCCCCATTCTTTAATTGATGTGGAAGACGCCTTGCATCATCCACATCACTGGGAGAAATCTTGTGCCTGCGCACTATGCTTTGCCCTACTGAGGGTGCATGCTTATGTTTTCATCTCTGCCCGCAGTAGGGCAAAGCATAGTGAGCAGGTGCGAGCCGCTATTTCAGTGCGCAGTGACACTCCAATCCTTCCCTATATACACCTCTCTTTACCTTTGCTAAGTGTTTGCATGTTTGCTTTTTTCTGTTATTCCAGTTTTCTCTATGTGTCTTGTTTTCCTTATATTTCTATCCTATGCCTCATGGGGTGGGCCAGGGGACCGATAAGGGGATAACAGGAGCACAGTAAGGTCAGAGGCTCGGGCCTCTCTACCTTCAAGAGTACCCCCGGGACAGGGATTGTTAGGGTCCCAATTTCAGGGAAGTTTGAGACCCCATTTCTTTACCAAAGACCGTAATAGCGTTACATTTTCACTGGCCCCACATTTTGTACCTTGACATGAATCCCGTTGTAGTTCTTGGCAAACAATTGCAGGGTCTATCGCTTGAACAGTCATACCTGCAGTCTAGGGTGTCACAGCAGCAGAATTTTGGTCTAATGGGCAGTCAGGCTGTACCTAAGGTGGCTCTGCCGGATAGGTTTTCTGGGTGGACAGGATAAATTTATTGCGCTCCATGAATCCTGTAGGCTTTAGTTTAGGCTTCCTCCTCATTCATGTTGGAGTGAGGAGCAACAGGTTGAGATTGTTATTTCTCTCCTTCAAAGAGATCCTCAATACTGGACCTTTTCACTTCTGTCAGACTCACTGTCTCTCCGGTTGGTCAGTTGATGGGTTATTTGAGGCTCTAGGCCTCATGTGCGTATGATCCTGACCCTGTCTCCCTTTCTGAGTCTAAGCTATGTAAGCTGCAGCAGGGAGCCCGGTCGGCAGAGGAATTTTGCTCAGAGTTCCGTAGATGGGCTACTAACACCTGATGGAACAATACTGCTCTTAGAAATCAGTTTTGTCAGGTCTTGTCTGAATGGTTAAAAGATGCATTAGCACTTTAAGAAACTCCTGAGTCATTGGAGGTCGCCATGGCTCTGGCCATACGCATTGAAAGACGCCTCAGGGATAGACCTGTTGTTGCTCTGCCCCCCCATGGTACTCCCTAAAACCAAGGTTCTCCCTGTCTGCTCTGAAGAACCGATGCAGTTGGGAGGGGTGTCTCTTCGGTATGAGTCTCTTGCGATTCGCCGCAAAACGGGGTTGTTTTATTCTGTGGTCAAAAGTGGCATTTCATTGGGGTCTGTCCATCTTTACGAAAAGCACAGAAGCTTCATTGGAAGACTTCTAACCACAAGTTGTGTGGGGGTGGCAACTTCGGTATGTGTATCTCCTCCGCATGTGTGTCTCGGTTTCTCTTACCCACAGAAGTGGCTATGGGTATGAAAACTGACTGAGAAAGTATCTGTCCTCTTGGATAGTGGGGCAGGAGCCAATATGGTGGATGCTCAGTTCACACGGGACCTTGGTCTTCCCTGTAGTACTCTGGCGAAGCCCACCCCATATTTGTAATTGATTCTGTACCTCTTGATCAGGAAAATTTTACGTAATAGTGCATGGTGTGAACCTGCGCATGGGGGATCATCACAGGGAACTCCTTTCTTGTTATACAGTATCTTGGAAGGTCTCCCTACTCCTATTGTGTTGCGTCTGGTTGACAAAGCATAATCCGGTCATAGACTGGCAGGCCAGAGGGATAATTATGGGGAGTGATTTTTGCAATAATAATTGCCTAGGTGCTATTATCTCTAGTGTCTCCACTAAACCATTCCATCTTTCCTGTCTGATGTTGAGGAGATGTTTTCTGAAAAGGGGTGTCAAGAACTGTCTTTCCATCATGTGTATGACTGTACTGGGATTAAGAACGTCAGAGTGGATGCTTGGTCTCGGAGTTTCACTAGAAGGGGTGGTCGTCGCTGCAGTGTGCTCTGAACTTGAAGGTGAGGTATTGAAGGCTCAGGGCGAGGCCTCTACTGGTCCATCAGTGAAATTGTTTGTACCTGTACATCTGCGTCTTAAAATTTTGACCGCACATCATAACTCTGCTCTGGCAGGTCACCCACCTAGTAAGCTGACCATGTCTTTTTGGTAGCCAAGGTTGTGTAAGTATGTAGTTGACTTTGTGTTGTGTCTGTGCGCATTACAAGACCCTGCATACTCATCCGTCTGGAAATCTTTTACCATTAACCATTCATGACCAACCATGGACTCATTTATCCACGGATTTCATTATGGATCTTCCTTCATCCTCTGGCAAAACTGTTATTTTTAGTTGTGGTGGAGAGGTTTAGCAAAATGGCGCACTTTATTGCTTTACCTGGCTTTACTAATGCCAAGACACTGGATCAGGTGTTTGTCATGGGGATGAGGAGGCCGTGCATACCAGGATGGGGATGGGATAATGCATACCCAGCTTATACTCGAGTCAATAAGTTTTCCCAGATTTTCGTGGCAAAATTTCTTTCTCGGCTTATACTCAGGTCGGATTAAACTCAAGTATATATGGTACCTTCCTCCATTCCCACAAAGCATGGTGTCCTCTTCTGCAGCTGGCAGCTGACTTTAGCATGCTAGTGACAGGTAGCACATGACATCACTGCCATCTCTGCTGATGTCAGATGATGGCCTCTCATTGACTGGCAGTGTGTATTGCAGTGCAGGGATCTGGGGGGTCCCCTGCGCCGCAATGCATATTAGCTGAATGTGAGTCATCAGACGCACATCCAGCTGAAGTATGGGCTGGTGTCGGCGGCCTCCCCTCCCCGGTCACAACCTCTCCAACCGTGATTGTTATGCCCCTAGGTGGCGCTACACAGACAGTTTCCTTCTGTCTTCCTATATATTGCTGATAAGACTCATTACACCAACTGGATCTCTGCAAGAAGAACCAGCGTCTTCCAAGAGCTATAATTCTTAGGCCTCTTTCATACTACATACTGTATTTAAGATTAGTAATAGTCTCATGTTTTTACATTGTAAACAAAAAAAAAAACTGAACGTTATAAAATTGATGCATTTTAAAGCAAATACGGTATATCTGTTTTTAACAAATCTGTTACATCCATTTTATATAATAGATCTGTTTACATAATTTTTTTTACAGTACAAAAGAATATGTCAAGAAAACCATTAAAATGTAGTAAGAAGCAGGCCTAAATCTCTGGGCTTAGTCTTCTGATTCCAGCCAAACATTATATCACAGATCTGTGCGAGACAGAATTATGGGACTATCAGACTTTCTGTATTACCAGAAACATTAGTGACACGACACACTGTACGTCACTATGGTTTCCATTCACTTTTATGTCCTTGAAACTGACTATCAAGGTCATTTTTAACAAATGTCAGCATGGATGTTGGAAAAGGAATATAGATATCGTAGTCTACATATCCTTTGTGATGGTCATGTTATAAAAATAGACTCTAGCAGTGATAACCTTATTATGCCCATGGCAAGAGACTCTGTAAGTGGGATCAGCCTGCCTGTGGCCCCCTCATCCTCTGCTAGAAGCACTACTGACATCATAAAGACAAGGGATAACAAGTAGCCTGGTCAGATAGCCATCAATGACAAGGATGCACTGTGAATTACACAAGTTGGCCCTAGGGAAGGGAAAGCTTGTTACTCACATCTGGAGTGCTGTCAGTTTGGACAAAGGCACAGTAGCATCTGTACCTGTGTTAATCTCTATTTCTAGATTGATAGGCAGTAAACTCTCAGCTCCCGGTTGCACAAGTTTCAATATTTTAATTAGCTATTTGCTATTCACCAGCTTTGAGGACTGTAGGGGTTTCTTTGTGTAATGCTGATGTGTTTGCGAGGTGATAAATGTATTGACAGCTGTACTAGAGATTATGCAAATTAATGAAATCAAGCAAATGAGATAATTGCTTACTCGTAGGCGTGATGTACGTCCTTGCATTAAATTCTTTGCACGCGGTCAGGTCTCTATAGATCCAGCTTCCGTACATTAAACGTCAGACTGCTGGAGACATTGTTTGTGATCTGTCATTACATTTCTAATGATTTATCACCTGTTTGAAAGATTGAGTGAGATAATATATTATTAAAGGCTGAACGTCCCATAATGTTCTCCAGCTTCTCTATCTCTAGAGTTTAATAAGTTAGAGGAATCCATTATGAACAATTTCCTATTTGGCCTCATACATATGAATGTATTTGAGATCTGCTACTGAATTTGGCCATGCAAACCAGCAAATAAAAGCATAAAAAAAACCTCACAGTAACAATACTTTATCGAATAACATATATTGAATATCTGGAATAACTAAAACCATTGATTCTATGAAGAAAAGCTGCTCTGTGTGAAAGACTCACCTGCACCAGAAGTCTGAGGGTGTGTGCACACGCTGCAGATTCTGCTGCGGATCCGCAGCGGATTTGGCCCTGCGGATCCGCAGCAGTTTCTGCTGCGCTGTACAGTACCTTTATTTTCTATGGAAAATGAAAACTGCAGTGCACATGCTGCGGATTTTTCCACGCGGATTTGCTGCGGTTTCAAGTCCGCATCATGTCACTTTGTGCGGAATTCGCAGCGGTTTTACACCTGCTCCAATGCCCCTGTACAGTAGATCTGTCAAGGTGCGTCAGCACCCGGTGCACCCCGGCAAGTGCCAGGGCCCTGGCAGGATGGGGGGCCCCACTCGGCACCTGAACAAGTTTTTTTTTTTTATTTATAAGTCCCCCGCCCTCCGCAAAACATCATACTCTCAACTATCTTTTTTCCTGTGAGATCGCGGGGTCCACATGTTACTGCTCATTAAGGTCATAAATATGGACGCCACTCCACTCCCATAGGCGTGGCACCCATATTCATGACCTTAATGAGTGGTACCACATGACCGCGCGCTCTCAGAGGAAAAAGTTACCGGCACCTGGACTCAGGTGAGCGGCGTTGAGAATGAGAGGCGATGGGGCCGGGTGGAAAATGAGCCGGGGGGAGAATGAGCGGGGGGGGGGCCCGGGGGGAATGAGCCCAGCCCCCATGGGAGATGAGAGTGAGCCTATGGCTAATCTCTTGATAAAGCCTACATTTATGGGTTGGTTGGAACCTGATGTGATTAGATATAATTAAAATAGCTGCATGGTGAAGGGCATGAAGAACTAGTCTGAACAGGTGCATATGTATATGGTATGATGTGTTGGTCAGTTTTCTGTTATTTGTGGGCTAGCTTTCTGAGTGAGCACTCGACCAACCCATAAATGTAGGCTTTACCAAGAGATTAGCCATAGGTAAATGTTAACACTGGGCAGTTAGGTCAGGGACCCATCCGATTCATGAGATTACCTTGACGATGGTGGATTGGCTCACATTATCTGGCCAAATTTTGTGCTAAGCATCTCATGTGTATTTTTCCTAAACTTCAAAAGCCATTTTGTTATTCACACTTCATGCATTTCACACTGACATGCTTTAACACGATTGAGTGCAACCATTTTTGTGTTTCAATACTGTATAATGTCTCGCATAGTGAGGGAAGACTAAGTGCAACAGGAGGGGAAGAGGGGAAGGAAGCCCAAATGCTAGAGAAAGGGGGAGTGGAGACCCCTAGGCAGAACTAATAGCACCCTGCCTTCCCTACAATCACTATATAGATTCCACACCAATCGCTAAGCAGGAACCTAAGCCCTGTATATCCCTAGAGCTAGGCCCTGAGCACTGGTTAGTCCCCACTGTACACTAGAGAACAAGGGAGACAAACAAGGGGGAAGCAACGTAGCTTCAGCAGACTCGGAGAGGTACTTCCTCAGAGAGGAAGTAAGCCGACGGCTATAGCTCCACGCCTTCACAAGGGAAAAATGTAAATATCGCCGGTGACTCCCTGAAGCAGACTATGAGTCAATAAACACCCAGGTCCAGGTGTGTCAATTAGAGCTGGAGGGAGGTTGCCACTGGGTCCAAAAGGATTAAAAAGGTATCAATTCCAAATGCAGAGACCTTCTACTGCCAGATGCAGAGTGACTGTCTGTAGCATCTGACACACCCGTGAAATATAAGTTCAGAAGTGTAAGGCTACTTTCACACATCAGTTTTTTGCCGTCAGGCAGGATCCGGCTATTTTTAGAAAAAACGGATCCGGCATAAATTTTGGAGAACTGTAGAAACGGATCCATTTTTCTGCCGGATCCGTCTAGCAGGTTATATCTGTTTCCTGGGGGCTGGCCAATTGGATCTGAGCATGCGCAGACTTTAAAAAACGGATCCGGTGGCTGGATCCGTATTTTTCTGGATCCGGCGCATTCCGGCGCCCATAGACTTTCATTGTGGCAAAAAGCCGGAAGCGTCGGATCCGGCGCTTCTGGCTTTTTCGCCGGAGACAAAAAACGTTACAGTAGCCGTTTTTTCCTGACGCCGGAATGAGACAAGTAGCCGGATCCGGCAAAAAACGGATGAAACGCAATGCCATCCGGCGCTAATGCGAATCAATGGGGAAAAACTGGATCCGGCATTGCATTTTGCCGGATCCGGTTTTACAAAAAAAAGCCGGATCGTGCCTGACGGCGAAAAACTGATGTGTGAAAGAGGCCTAATAATGAAATTGGCTTTATTTACTTGGTTAGAAAAAAAACATCAATTTTTACAGTCTGATTCAATATTCATGAATATGCTTATTGCCTCATGCCTTAGGGACGTCGCTAGTTTACAGTGAAGTGATAGGCTACTATTGCTTGCTGCATCCACTGTGTATATGTGACAGGTCTGCATTTATAGCTGCTCTTAACTGCGAGCTCCATCTCCAACAGCCGAACCTTTGTCAGGTCCGATCGACATAAGACATGGAAATGAACTAGATGCAGAGAAAACAAGCAGTGCTATAAATGCCAATGAGCAGGAAATAAATACAATATCTGCATCTGTTACAATATAGCTTACGGCGCCACTGCTACACAATCTAATCATAGAGAGAGCCATGGATCAACATTTTTTCCCATATTTTTTCTATATTACGCCAGTCACATTGTGGCTGAAGCAATCTTAACTTTTAGTTAAAACCTACACAAATTCAGAGCTTCCAGCCCAACATAATTCAATGTCCAAAAGAGTATAATATAAAATATACCTTTTATTAATAATCATATAAAAACACAATAATCACAGTAATTACAGATGAAGTAGTTTGTAAAAGGAGACAAAAATGACACCCATAACCCACTCAAAACGGGCACTGAAAAACACACATCACACATCCTAAAAGCAACTGTCCAGGGGATAGTAATATAGTAAATAGACAAACTGCAAAACGAGCCTCATTTATTAAGTACTCCACTACCCCAAAACAACCTATACCCCCATGTATATCTGTTAGAATTTATTTTCAAATGAAAAAGCATAAACAAAGATGGAGATTTTAGGGATAACAGAGTTGTAAAGGGATCTTAAATGGTGTGGCCCCAGTAAGGCAAAAATCCCCAGGGACAGTTTGTGTAAGAGATGTCAACCGACACCAAATAGTATAGATCAGATTGATCAAATGATCTACTAAAGTGGTAGGACCAGTGCAGGTTAAAGTGACACTAGTGCTTACCCATCTGGGCGAGTATACAGGTTCCAGGAACTACTTTAAGGCTGTGTGCCCACGATGCGATTTTTAAGCGTTTTTGCCGCGATTTTCGGCACGAAAACGCTGAAAAAACTTTTAAAAATCTTGTACAGAACGCACCCCATGCATTCCTATGGCATTCCGCACATGCTGTGCTAATGCTGCGCTTTTTTCTGCGGCGGAATCGCAAAGAATTGCCGCGATTCAGCACCCATAGGAATGCATGAGAATCGCTTACTTCCCGCATGTGGCTATGCCCACCATGCGGGAAGTTAAGCGTCTCATGTGCGGTTGGTACCCACGGTGTGGAGGAGAGGAGACTGTCCTCCAGGCCCTGGGTACCATACCCCTGTAAAAAAAAAAGAATAAAAAATAAAAAATCGGGGTATATTTACCTTCCGATGTCACGCGCTGTATTCCCGGCCTCAGCGTTCCCTGTAATGCCTTGCGGCAGGTCCTGTGATGACGTAGTCTCGCGTGACTCTAGCGGTCTCGCGAGATCACTATAGTAACGCGAGACCAACGTCATCACAGGTCTCGCAAGGCATCGCTGGGAACGCTGAGGCCCGGGATGGCAGCGCGAGACTTCGGAAGGTAAATATACCCCGATTTTTTATTTTTTTATCATTTTTAACATTCTATCTTTTACTATTGATGCCGCATAGGCGGCCTCAATAGTAAAAAGCTGGTCACACTTGTCAAACACTATGTTTGACGAGTGTGACCAACCTGTCAATCACTTTCCAAGCGATGCTTCAAATCGCTTGGAAAGTGCTTGAGAAAATCGCGGCAAAATCGCGAACAGAATCGCGGTGAAATCGCGCGGAAAAAAATGCGCGATTTCTGGGAAGGAGTCTGGTTTTCATTGTGCGTTTTAAAACGCTACGTGGGCCCATAGCCTTAACCTACTTTTAGTCAGTAGTAATATATGTATATGACTCACCCCCAGAGGCCGTGGGGTACTCGGTGCCGGGCCCGTTGATTACAATGGGAGATGTCACAGTGGCAGTGACCCGGTCCGTGGCCTCAGGCGGTCAATGTAAAAGGGGTTGAGTGATGAGGATAAAATCATTGAGGTGATTCGTGACGCCACCTGTGGTTTCTGGTCAGTTTGACTAGCGCTGCAGGGTTGCTTCTCTCGGACAGATGTGTGGTGCAGCAATGATGTTGTAGCCCTCCACAGGTAGGGCTGTAGTCCCAGGGCAGAGTAGATGAGGTTGGCAAATAAGGAGATAGTGAGAAGTAGATGGTGCAGTGTTAGGCACAGAGATGTAGCAGTGCTGAGTGGGTTGACGCAGGAAGAAGGCAATGAGACAGATGAATGCAGTTCCAGTTCTTTTACTCACGTTCTTGGCACAGACAGGTGCCCGCTTCAATGCTGCGGTCTCCAGATCAGGGGCTCAGCCAACTCCCAGGCAGATGGAAATAACCTTTCCAGCTCTCCCTTTCGTGTGCCTGTTCTGAACGTCTCCACAATAGCGCTTGTATTGAAGTACTTGTAGTTGTGTGTTAAACCCAAGTTCCTCTTTTCAGATGTTCATTTGAACTCTACTTGTACGGCAGACAGCTGTAGCCTGCTTCGGGGACTCCTTGCTATCAAGTCCCGGCTCACCCACGTTGCTGTTGTGCCCCCAAGTCTTAGGTGGAAATAAAGTGGTGACATCTTCTATTCCTCCGGTGTCTGCTGCAGGACCATCAGTATCCATACAACCTCGGGGACCGGACCCCGGCCATGCGCTTAGAACTTGAAGAAGGGCTCCGCTCCTACCCTAGTCTGTTGTGAGTTCATTTTCCCGTCCGTCACTGAGGCCTGGTGAACTCCCTATTCTTGTGAAGGAAGGTAGTGAGCCTGATTATCAGGCACCTGGGACTAATGAAGACGATTGGCTGAGTGGAGTCACTGACTGGATTTAAGGCAGCCTACGCCCTTTCTGCCCTGCGGGTGATTTCTCTGTGGACTCTGGGACACCAGTCTGATTCCTGCTCTCCTAAAGCTAAGTTTTCTGTTTTGCCTTTTTGCTTCTAAGATTTGTTTTTGTTTTTCTTGCTTTTTGGATTCTGCCACTCCCTTCTGGAGTGTGCAGTGTTCCTTGAGCTCTGTCTTCTGAAAGTACCTGAGTGCTGATTTAGTTTTGAAGCTTAGTTGCTTCAGGGCCATTTTTATATCAGCTTGTTGGCTTTTGTCTCTGATAGGGTTTTGGCAGATTGCAGACAGCAGCCTTCCTATCCGTTCCTATCTAGGTAGTTTTTGGGCCCCGTCTTTGCTCAGCCTGTCTTTCTGTCTGTGTAAGTGTTTTCATCTTGCTTCACCGTCATTATATGTGGGGGGCTGCCTATTGGTTTGGGGTCTGCTCTGGGGCAGTTAGATTTCCCCTTTCCTTCTTTAGGCCTATGTATCTCTCCGGCTGTGATCGAGGGGTCTAGGTCATCGTAGGAACCCCCCACGGCTACTGCTAGTTGTGTTGATAGGTTCAGGGGTCTGCAATATGATAGTTGCCAACTTCTCTGGTTTTCAGGACTTAGCTAGCATTTCTGTTTTTGCCTCCTACGGTGACTCAATCATAACACTAGTCCTTAGTTCTCTTCTTCTCCTTACGTTCCGCACTAATCTTTCTTCCTTCTGGAAAATCAGGCTTTCTAGTTCTCTTTCCCGTGCCAGCAGCTCCAGGTCACAGGAGTCTGCTGCAGCACCTCCTTCACTCCATCCCTCTCAGGGGATCTTCTCTCACAGACTGACCTAGTCCTAACATTCTCCGCTCTCTTGTGCAGTCTTAGCTCCACCCACCTCCCAGCACTCTTCGTGCTCCAAGCAGGGAGCCACCAAAGGTGCTTTGCTACACTACTGTGTTTGTGTGGGATGCAGGTGTTGGAGGCTGGTCAGCTGTTACCATCTTACCTGGAGAGTGGGATACTACACCTCAGGAGGAGGTGCAGTACCTCTGTGGCGACTGAACCCTCAGAGGTGCTACATATATAAGACAAATTTCAGGAAGTGGCCCGAGGACGCTGCAAACTGTTCTTATTTGTTGCCTCCGTCATGAGAGCAGAGGTGGGTTTCTTTCACTCTTAGGACAGAGAGGTATTAGAATGTGTCATTAGGGGAGATGAGAGGGGGTCAGGGAGCTTGCAACCGTTGCAGATAGGATCCAATTGAGGCTGAGTCCAATCCGTTATAGGTGAGCTCCGATCCCGTTGGTAAGAGCAGCCACAATAGGAAAAAAGGGAGGGATGATATCCAGCACATCAAACTGGTGTAATAAAAATCGAAAACCTTTATTCGGCAAGCCATGCCATGTTTAAAAGAGATAAAAGAACTGATGCGTTTCAGGCGCGTTACAAGCGCCCTTAGTTAAGGATAAAAAGAATGGTAAGACATATGCATATATATAAGAAAAATGGACCAATCATGAAATCACGTAATTCGTAATTGCATTGATGTGAACGAGTTGTGTGCCGCGCTAACATGTAGAACAGTAAAGTAGCAAAGAGGCTGCAAAAAAGTTAATTAATTAATAGAAGAAACAGAATAAAAAAATGAAAAAAAATAACAATCTACATATATAGAAAAGATCATTTCTGAAATTCATCCTATTGGGATGTTTGGTGTTTAAATTTAAAATCCAGAATGCTTCTCTCATGGTGAGGAGTTTCAGGCTATTACCTCCTTAAATAGAGTTATTTGACCTTTTCTATACCATAAAAAAACGAAATCAGAAATATCACCCTTATGAACATTAACAAAATGTTTTGACGCCCCTGAATAGGATGCGTTTCTATTATTGATGTTGGAGAGGTGTTCTGCTATTCTTTTTTTTTAAGTTTATGTATTGTGCAGCCAATGTATTTTAATTGGCATTTTTGGCAGCAGATGTAATATACAATGTAGGCAGCAGATGCAATATACCATGTATTGGGTGTCACAATTAATAAAGGAGTCAATTTCTTGAAATTTACTAGACATCAATTGAAAGAACTTAATCTTGTCTACAGCACAGGTGCGTACATTATATCGGCTGCCAGAACACTAAGGCCATGTGCACACGATGCCTTTTTCCTGCGGATCCGCAGCGGATTTTACCGCGCAGAAACGCTGCAGATCCGCAAAGTGATTTACAGTAGCATGTATACAAATCAAAGAAAAAAAAAACGCTGTGCACACGCTGCAGTTTTTGTGTGGTACAAAAAATGCAGCATGTCACTTCTTTTGTGCGGTTTTCCACCTGCTCCATTCTCCAAATCCGCAGGGGGAAAACCGTAGTGGAAAACCGCACAAAAAACGCAGGAAAACCGCAATAAAAAAGGGAGACCTGCGGATTTCTTCAAATTTGCGTGGAAAAATCCGCAGGAGGAAAATCACTGTGTGCACTTAGCCTATGTGCACACGATGCGGATTCTGCTGCGGATCTGCAGCGGTTTTGGCTCTGCGGGTCCGCAGCAGATTTGGCTGCGTTGTACAGTACCATTGTTTTCAATGGTAAACTGAAAAACACTGTGCACATGCTGCAGATTTTTCCGTGCGGATTTGCTGCGGGTTACAATCCGCAGCATGTCAATTATTTGTGCGAATTCCGCTGCGGTTTCACACCTTCTCCATTATGAGGTGTGAAACCGCAGGGCAAAACCGCAGGCTAATCCGCAGATAAACCGCAGGACTTTTGTCCTGCGGATTTTTCACCAAAATCCGCACAACCTAAAAACTACGTGTGCACTTACCCTTATAGAATCTCGTGACAGTTAGCCATGTTGCGGCACAATGCGGTTGTCTGACCAAGCTAGGTGACAATAAAGGTTTTCGATTTTTATTACACCAGTTTGATGCGCCGGATATCATCCCTTCTTTTTTTCCTATTGTGTCATTAGGGGTCTTCCCTGAAAGTCATTGACATTTCCTTGCATGTCCTGACCACTGATGGGAAGTAATTGGTTTAGCTGTATACAGTACAGAGGTGAAACCGTGTGGAATTAATGCAAAGAGAACATTTATTTGTAGAAATCACATCTTTTGAGCACGGTATAAATAAACCACAGCTAAGATCGGCTTTTGTAGGATTCTAGATTCAGTCTAGCTTGACAGGAAAATTGTTGGCTTCTCTAGTGGGGGATCAGACTACACTGGTAGTGTTGGTGGGGGGGGTCTCATTCAGCAGTTTTGTGTTTTATTATATACTTACAAATCTGGAGATAATAGATCCGGATGAAAAATTGAAAAGTCACTGATCCTTTAAAACTTTGCAGGTGGATGAAAAGGAATTGTGGAGGGTCCAGGTGTCTGTCTTTATCCAAAGTATATGTTCAAACTGAGGTTTTAATGTGAAATTTTCAGCCTGATATACCCACATGCAAAAACCACTTCTAAAAGTCATGTTTTAGGCATGCTTTTTATTTTCACGCTGTTTTAATGGGGTTTTGTGACATGTTTTTTAAAACACGTTTTTTGACAGACTTTTAATTATAACATTTTAGCCAAAAAAAAGTGCCAAAAATGCATAAAGAACCAAAGCAAAAGATGCAATTTGCTTCAAATTCCAATTGGAAAAAGCTAAAATATTTGCCATGATGCTTTTACTAGGACGGTTTTAAAACATGTGCATTACAGACACGTTTTTGCATTCAAAAGTATAAGAAGCATCTTAAAATCAGAATTCAAGCATTTTTTTATGTGGATTTTGTATAAGAATCCATATAAACTCTGTGTGAACATGCCCTAATAAGCCAACTTCCTGTTTTGGAGCGAAAAACTTCATACGTGTGACTGCATAGATGTATAAGCGCATTATTATTAGAAAGCCAGAACAAGGTTATCAGTGCTGTCACTTTTCATTAAGACCGGGAACTTTGCTCCAGGGAGAGTTTTAAAAAAAGAGAGCGAACTGGTTGTAATTTGCAAAGCAATGATGTCGTATAGAATGACCAGAGGCTGGCAAACTTCAGCAGCGTCCAAGATCAACTTCCAAATAATGATGATGTGACTATAAAGACCACTGACATTATCCAAAAAATTGGAGAGATTGCAAATTAAATGCAATATGATGAAGGTGGTGTGGGCAAACTTATGGATGGGATACAGGAGGGCTAGGAAGAAAAGAAGCTTAAGAGCGGTCAGAGAACAGATCGGCCTATTTTGGAGCGTATACAGAGGCCACGTCTATCAGACACCTAATGTAAAGAGACAAGCTCAATACCAGCTCTGTTCCCAGAGAGAGAGACATTCGGCGATTCAATGTATTATTTTCATTGATTTATGTTCTTTCGCAGATCCAGTGAACCGTTTAAAGAAATTGCTCTCAATTTAATCACCCAACAAAGCATCTGGAGCAACATCTACACTCCGACACATCCGCATGCAAATAATCAGGAAACGCTATCACTCAATTCTCAGAGGTGCTGGCCATAAATCAGTAAATGTGGTTACATCCAGAGGACCTATATGGAGGGTTTCTTTCTTTCTTTCTTTCAAATCACATATTTTAAATCTATTTTCTTTTAGATCTGTTGTCACCATGGCAACTTTTGTTTGCTTGACTTGCTGAGGCCATTTTAAGTACCCAGGGAGGTAAGTTCTCAGCGTGTAATATCACCAGGACTAAACTGGAGAATTGATTACATGTGAGATTGCAGAGAAAACCATGTCATGATTAATGCACACAGAAAGCGAGGGAACTGCACCCAAGAAAATAAGTCTGGCTTCATTACCTCTAAATAATGTCTCGCCTTCAATGTGACTTCTTGCAACCTCCTGACATTTATATTCAAACAGATCCACAGAAAACAGCACAGAAAACAGAAAAGACTTCTGTTTAACCCTCATCGATCCTGGGTCTCCATGTGTTTGACTCTTCTTGAGATTATGAAGCAAAATACTGAAAGAAATTTGCAACAATGGAAATTATTTTCCAATGCTGAAATATATTCATATTGTACTGAAAATACAAATCACATATATACAGAATTGGACATGTTTGATTATTGATTAGAACTTATGGTTTTAGTGTGAAGTAGCGCCAGGGCCATAGTCATGACCGAGGCCAGCCTTTTAGTTGTGCCCTGGTCTCTCATCACATGAAAACAGTACTCGTTGCTCTGCATACCTGTGGCTTCAGTTTCTGCACCGTCAGGATCTCCTTGATGTTTGTGCAGGTTCCCTCTAAATGGTTTTGCGCAAATCGAGACACAGTCGATTTCAACTTTCAAATGAACAACTTTACTGGTTTCCTTACACAGCACATCCATATTCATCATAGCATCAATGACAGGTTCCATTATGCACATTTCTTCCTCTTTCCCTGTGCTCCTTTCTTTGTCACACGGCACGTGCCCGGGTCTGACCGTATCATACAGTTCCTCAGCTTCCTCCCTGTCCAGAACTTGGGGGTTCCCTCAGCCATTTCTCCCCGGATCTAAGGGCATCAGCCCATGCGATGATCTGCCACATGGTGAGCGACCTGCCCTTCTGTATTACTGTGACTTCTCCTGCAGCTCCAGTTCCTACTACTGCTGTCACTGCTGTCTCTGCTGCTGTTCTGGCCTACTGGCCCTGGATGGCCGGGCTTCTCCTTTGGTAACGTTACAAAGTCCAGCCGCCCTACATGGGCCTTCTGGCCCTGCTGGTCTCACAGGCCTGACTAGCCTGTCTAGGCTCCCAATCTTCACTGACTGAAAAACAGGAAATTCCCCTGGCTTACCCATGGCCGGTTCCTCCTGTTAACTATGTACAGGGCTCTTGCTAATGATTTATAGTGTGCCCCATCGATTGTCCAATTAGGGGTACTATGCTTTCCCTAACAACACATATATATACAATGCTCAAGAAGATATAGAAGTATCAAATCAATATGTCATGGTTTGGATCTGGGAGGGGTATTTATGCTCACTCCATACTGGTATTCTCTGTCAGTTATACTGCTATTCTGGTGTGTCTGACCCCTGGTGAGTGTGTACTCTGCATTGTTTGTTTGCTTCCCGTGTATGACCCGGCTTGTTCCTTCACTCTGTACTCCGTCTCTCGTTGTTGGTACCATTGTCTTTTCTGGTTCTGACATCCTGGCTTGGCTATCGTTACTCCGTTACAGTTTACCCCTATTGTACCGTCTAATACCTGTTCTGGTTTTCTGATCTATTGCTACGTCCTGACTATTCTTTCTGTCTAAGCCCTTTGGTACTGTCCTGCTATCTCGTGCTTTGACCCGGCTTGATCTGGTGTCTGTCTCTGTCTATGCTCCTTGGTAACATTGTCCTGTAGTTACCTTTCTAGGAGTTTCCCTGCAGCTCCTAGCTCTGTGGAGCTTAGGCCACGCCCCAGCAGTCACGTGATTCAGGTCCTGGAGCATGCATTGTCACCACTGCTGCTCGCTCTGCAGGTATCTTTGTGCACAGTCTTTGTACTCAGGACACGCGCCCTGGCTCAGTGAGCAAGTGCAGTGCGGTGTTCCTGACATTATAACTGACCGTTTCAGTTTTTTTTTCCTCTGAAGGAAAAAAAAAAAAAAAAAAAAGTGTGTGTGTTATCCTCATGGATCCCATACAAGCCTTGGCTGATCAGGTCAAGCACCTGACCCAAATGTTCCATAAACTCAATGTGGAACAGCGCACGATGGCCCATACCCAGCAACAGTTGGTGGTTACTGTGCAGGGGGCTGTCGATGCAGGGGCTTCTAGTTCTGGGGGTAGGGATGTGTCATTAGCGTCCCCCGAATCTCCAGTCAAATTGCCCGATCCCTTCTCAGGGGATAAAAAGGAGTTCAGGTCTTTCAGAAAAGGATGCAAGCTTTTTTTTTCTCTAAGGCCCCGCTCCTCCGGGGATGAGTTCCAGAGGGTGGGGGTCATTATTTCCCTACTTCGGGGGGCTCCGCAAGCATGGGCTTTCTCTCTGTCTTCCTCTGCTCCTGAACGTATGTCAGTGAACTTGTTCTTTGAGGCTCTGGGGCACATTTATGATGAGCCTGATAGAGTGCGTCTGGCAGAGGATATGGTGATGAGTGTGACACAGGGAAGGCACTCTGCTGAATGGTTCTGCTCAGAGTTTAGACGTTGGACCGCCGAAGTATCCTGGAATGACGCCGCCCTGAGGGGGTTGTTTCGCAGGGGCCTTTCTGACCATCTGCAGGACGCTCTGGCATTACATCCACCTCCTGATACCCTGGAGGACACCATGATGCAGGCGGTCCGTATGGACCGGAGACTCCGTGCTAGAGGAATGATGCAACAAGAGTCTCCCTCGTACCCCAAATTGTGTGACACTTCACCCGTATCTGAGCCCATGAACGTTGGGTCAGTCTCGGTTAAGGAGAAAGAGAGAAGGCACCGCAGAGACAACCTACTATGTTTTTACTGTGGAGCCTCTGGACATTGGAAAAGGAATTGTCCCTCCTGCCCTTCTTCAGAGAAACCTTCAGAGAAACGACTGAGTCTGGGCAACAATCGAGGAGGTTGTCCAGACTCCCAGGTACATTTTTTCTCACGTATAAAAATGGTCCTCCAGGTTGAATTGGAAATTGCTGGCGGTCCTGTTATGACCACCGCCTTTGTTGACTGTGGTTCCTCCATTAATCTGATTGATGCCCAAGTTGTGACTCTTAATAAGATAGGGACAGTCAGGTTAAAAGACCCTGTTAAAATTGTGGCTGTGGATTCATCCCCTCTTACCGGGGATGGAATTTGTTTTATGTCTGAAGTTTTTTCTATGAAAGTGGGTTTCACTCATGTGGAAAATTTAAGTTGTTTCATTATGAATAATCTGCCTGCAGGACTGGTATTGGGAATGCCCTGGTTGCAACGCCACAATCCTCTTATTGATTGGGTGAAGGGGGAGATCACCCGTTGGGGATGTAATGATAGTGGTCTGTGTTGTAACCCGGTTCCTTTTGTCAATCCGATAAAATCTGTATCTGTGTCATCTGTCGGTCTGGAGGGTATTCCGGAGTACCTGAGAGACCTTAAAGATGTGTTTTCCGAAAGCGAGGCTGAGGTGCTCCCACCACATAGACCATATGATTGTGCTATCGATTTAGTACCTGGAGCCAAATTACCCAAGGCTCGTTTGTTTAATTTGTCCGGGCCTGAGCGCCAAGCTATGAAAGAGTACATTAAAGAAAGCCTTCGCAAGAGGCATATTCGGCCCTCGGTCTCACATGTGGCAGCGGGGTTTTTCTTTGTAAAGAAAAAAGATGGTGGGTTGCGACCGTGCCTCGACTTTCGAGAACTGAACAAAATTACTGTTAAGAACACGTACCCTCTCCCGTTGATTCCTGATCTATGCAATCAACTCACGGGGGCCAAATGGTTTTCTAAGCTCGATCTACGAGGGGCTTATAACCTTATAAGGATCCGGGAGGGGGACGAATGGAAAACAGCGTTCCTGACAACTGAGGGGCTGTTTGAAAACCTGGTTATGCCCTTCGGCCTCACTAATGCTCCTGCGGTTTTTCAGAACTTTATTAATGTTGTTTTTTCTGACTTGATTGGACGTTATGTAGTCATTTACCTGGATGACATCTTGATTTACTCTGAGGACAGTCAGTCACACTTGCATCATCTGCGTACGGTGCTTATGAGACTCCGGGAGAACCATTTGTATGCTAAGCTGGAGAAGTGCTCATTTTTTATGCAAGAACTGTCTTTTCTTGGTGTAATTGTATCCGGGGAGGGATTCCGCATGGATCCAGGGAAGGTTCAGGCCATTACAGATTGGGTGCAGCCTCATGACAAGAAGGGGTTGCAGCGATTTCTGGGCTTCGCTAATTATTATAGGAAGTTCATTAAAGGGTTCTCGCAGGTGGTAAAACCCTTGACGGACCTCACTCTTAAAGGGGCAGATGTAAAAAGTTGGTCTATGGCCGCAAAAAATTCCTTCCTGGCATTAAAGAAGTGTTTTACTACAGCCCCTGTGTTGGTACAACCCGATTCGTCAAGACCTTTTATCGTCGAGGTCGACGCTTCGGAGGTGGGGGTGGGGGCAGTATTGTCACAGGGTCCCTCTACCCTGACTAACCTCAAACCCTGTGCCTTTTTCTCTAAGAAGTTCTCGTCGGCCGAGAGAAACTATGATGTCGGTAACAGGGAACTGTTAGCAGTTAAATTGGCCTTTGAAGAATGGAGGCATTTTTTGGAGGGGGCCGCTCATCCCATTACGGTCGTCACTGATCATAAAAACCTGGCCTATATCGAGTCTGCTAAGAGATTGACCCCCAGACAGGCTCGGTGGGCACTTTTTTTTTCTCGATTTCAATTTACCATCACGTTCCGACCAGGGTCTAAAAATGTAAAGGCAGATGCCTTATCCCGAAGTTTTGATTCTGTGTCCCCTCCAGAACCTCCTTCCTCCATTCTTCAACCGGGAGTGGTTGTAGCCGAAATCTCCTCTGAGTTACAGAGAGAGATTCTGGAAGCACAAGCACAAGCTCCCAGGAATAAACCCCCAGGTAAATTGTACCCGAACAATTCCGTCCCACACTCCTCCAAGAATTTCATGACTCTATGTTATGTGCACACCCTGGTATTGCAGCTACCCGGGGGGCAGTAGCTAGGGGTTTTTGGTGGCCCTCTATGGGTACTGATATAAAAAGGTTTGTGAATACTTGTGGGGTGTGCGCGCGCTCTAAAAGCTCTCAGGTCCGGCCGGCCGGGGAATTGGTGCCTTTGCCAATTCCGGATAAACCATGGACACACCTGTCTATGGACTTTATCACTAACCTTCCACCTTCCAAGGGCAACTCACTGGAATGGGTAGTGGTTGATAGATTTTCTAAGCAAGCCCACTTTGTGCCATTACCTGCGTTACCATCTGCTGAAACCTTGGCTCGTTTGTTTATACAGCACATTGTTCGACTGCATGGAGTGCCTGTGAACGTGGTGTCGGACAGGGGTGTGCAATTTGTGGCCAGGTTTTGGAGAGCGTTTTGTATGAAGTTGGGGGTCGCGTTGTCATTCTCCTCTGCCTATCACCCGGAATCTAACGGACAAACGGAACGCACCAACCAGTCATTGGAGCAGATTCTGAGATGCCTGGCCTCCTCCAGACAGGAAGACTGGTGTGAGGTATTGCCCATGGCAGAATTTGCATTCAACTGTCGGGTTAATCAGTCTACCGGAAAGCCTCCCTTTCTGGTCAATTATGGGTTTGTTCCGCAGTTTGGGGAATTTTCCCGTATGGATTCGGATTGCCCTGGTGCCGAGGGGATGGTACAACAATTAAAAACCCTCTGGAAGGAGGTACAGGGGAAATCTCCAAATCCCAGAAGAAGTTTAAACATTTTGCAGACAGGAGGAGGGGGGTGGTTCCTGCGTTGACAGTGGGAGAAAAAGTCTGGTTGTCCACTCGTAACATCAAACTTAAAATACCCTCTATGAAGTTGGGCCCCAAATTTATTGGCCCATACAAGATTGTAGAGGTGATCAACCAGGTGGCATACAGATTACAGTTGCCCACCTCCTTCAAAATCTCTAACGTCTTCCACAGGTCCCTATTAAAACCTGTGGGGACAGTTAGAGAAGATCCCTCATCCGTGGCTCCACCAGTGTTGGTAGAGGGTCAACTGGAGTACGAGGTAGGGTGCATCATTGATTCGCGGTGGGTGCGCCGGAGACTTCAGTACCTTATCCATTGGAAGGGATATTCCGTTGAGGATGGATCGTGGGTTCCGGCCAGTTCGGTGCACGCTGATCGACTGGTGCGGGTTTTTCATGCCAGGTACCCTGAGAAACCTGGGGGTCCGGTGGCCCCCCATTAAGAGGGGGGTACTGTCATGGTTAGGACATGGTTAATGTCCTGTTCTGACAGGGTTAACATTGCCGGCCTCTCTTTGGATCTGGGAGGGGTATTTATGCTCACTCCATACTGACATTCTCTGTCAGTTATACTGCTATTCTGGTGTGTCTGACCCCTGGTGTGTGTGTACTCTGCATTGTTTGTTTGCTTCCCGTGTATGACCCGGCTTGTTCCTTCACTCTGTACTCCGTCTCTCGTTTTTGGTACCATTGTCTTTTCTGGTTCTGACCTCCTGGCTTGGCTATCGTTACTCCGTTACAGTTTACCCCTATTGTACCGTCTAATACCTGTTCTGGTTTTCTGATCTATTGCTACGTCCTGACTATTCTTTCTGTCTAAGCCCTTTGGTACTGTCCTGCTATCTCGTGCTTTGACCCGGCTTGATCTGGTGTCTGTCTCTGTCTATGCTCCTTGGTAACATTGTCCTGTAGTTACCCTTCTAAGAGTTTCCCTGCAGCTCCTAGCTCTGTGGAGCTTAGGCCACGCCCCCAGCAGTCACGTGATTCAGGTCCTGGAGCATGCATTGTCACCACTGCTGCTCGCTCCGCAGGTATCTTTGTGCACAGTCTTTGTACTCAGGACACGCGCCCTGGCTCAGTGAGCAAGTGCAGTGCGGTGTTCCTGACACAATATATATGTCACGCCGCACTCACCTGGGGGCGGGACCTTGGTCCCGACGTCATCTCTTCCGGAGCCGCGGTCACTCCGGGGGTCCCGCCGAGTGCGCACGCGCACCTCTCATACCTAGGTTCCTGTCTCCTCCATGTTATGTGTGCGCATGCGCGTTCTTCTCAATTCGGTCTCCAGGTCAGTCCTCTCTATGGTACTGGAGGACTTGACCCGGAAGCCCACGTGATCATGTGCTATTTCAGGCTACCTCTTCCTAGGGGAGGTGCCTGATTATTGTTGTGCTTCCTGGCTTGGTCTGCCGTGTCCCTGCCTGGCTGCGCGCTGTATTCGGGTCCACAGTCTTATACTCCGTTGTGCCTCTTGGCACACACTCTGAACCTGCACTCTGCCTTGTACTCTGTTGTTCCTCTCGGCACACACTCCGAACCGGCACTCTGCCTTGTACTCTGTTGTGCCTCTTGACACACACTCTGATCCTGCACTCTGCCTTGTACTCTGTTGTGCCTCCTGGTGCACGCTCTGAACCTGCACTCTGTCCTATACTCTGTTGTTCCTCCCGGCACACGCTCTGACCCTGTGCTCTGTCTTATACTCAGTTGTGCCTCCTGGCACTCGCTCAGTTCCTGTGCTCTGTCTTATACTCAGTTGTGCCCTCGGGCACACACTCTGCTCCTGTACTCTGTTACACCTCCTGGCACACCTGTTGCCTAACTCAGTACTCTGACATGCTCCTTTGCAAGCATCCTGCTTTGCTCACACCCGGACGTACTAGTCGCTGCACGCCATACGTGTCCCCGTGTACACGCCTTGTGTTCCCGAGTACACCCAGTACCGTCCTGTACACCACGTGTTCCTGTGCCCACGCTTTACATGTTCCTGCAGACACACTCACTCGTGTCTCCTGTGAGCTGGCCACCTGGTGCCAGCAGTCATGGTACCTCACCTCCTGGGGCTTGCCCCTGACACTCCCTGTATAGGGGGTGGTCCTCACTAGGCCAGCTCGCCCTGGGCGGGTTGGTGCCACGACCCAGAGGGTCCACTCCAGGAGTCGTCACAGTATAATCAGGCCATGGACCCTGCTGGTACCACCGCCTCTGCCCAAAAGGAACTGGTGTTCCTCCGGGAGAGTCAGACTAGGATTATGGCCTTTTTGAAATCCATGGAGTCTCGTTTGTCGGCCATTCAGTCCTCTTACCCTGGGAATGCTTCCCAGTTGGCAAGCCTCCAGCAAGAACTCACACAGCAACGTGACACCCAGGCCCATATCCTCAACTATATGGCGTCGGTAGATAATCGGCTCCTTTCCATACAATCTGTTTCTTCCCAGTCCTCGGCCCCGCACCCGCTGCCGTGCCACGGCAAGCCACCCCGATATAGCGAGGACCCTAAGTTTTGTCGAGGATTTTTGTACCAATGCCGGTTACATTTTGAGCTTTTGCCGCAGCACTATCCCACCGAGCGCGCCCAAATTGCCTTTATTGTTTCACACTTAGAGGGGGAGGCGTTAGCATGGGTGAACCCCCTCTGGGAGCGCAATGATCCACTCGTCTCTCAGCTTTCCACCTTTTTGGACACCTTCCGCAAGGTGTTCGATGAGCCGGGTCGGCTGGCTTCTACCACCGAGTCCCTCTTTAACCTCCATCAGGGTACGCTACCGGTGGGACAGTATGCCATCCGTTTTCGTACCTTGTCCTCCGAACTCGGTTGGAACAACGAGGCCCTCGTAGGGATCTTCTGGCGTGGCCTGTCCGGTCAGATCAAAGACAAACTGGCAGGTCGGGATACCCCCACCTCTTTAGAGGATCTGATCGCTCTGGCGACACGCACTGACCTGCGGTTTCAGGAGAGTGCCCGTGAATCAGCCAGAGAGAGAAGCTCCTCTTATCTCCTTCGTTCCTGCCCCAAGAAGCCGGGAAACTTCTCCGCCTAGGGTTGGTAGGAGAGGCCTCCCTAGGTGTACGTGACCCCTCTCATTCCCTGCTCGTGTCCGTGTTACTAAATCTTGGTGCCAAGCGTTATTCTGAGGAGGCTTTTCTGGATCCTGGTGCAGAGGGGAATTTTATCACACTCGAGGCGGTTAAAAAATACTGGATCCCTGTCAGATCCCTGGAGACTCCTCGGTCGATAGTTTTGGCCAATGGTAGATCCTTGCAGGAGTTATCCAGGCCACCGAAGAGATCGAGCTGCAGATCAGAGCCCTGCACCGGGAGAAGATCTCCTTCCATGTCCTGTCTACTATGTCTCACACGCTTCGTCTAGGTCTCCCTTGGCTACAGACTCATGAGACAACCCTGGACTGGCGGTCGGGCGATATACTCCGTTGGGGACCGTTCTGTTAGGAGAAGTGCCTGTTGCCCGTCCATCCAATGAACTCTGCCTGTCTGTCCTCGGCACCTACAGGTCTGCCGTTGGCTTACTGGTCTCTTGCAGATGTCTTCGACAAGAAGGAGGCCGAGACTCTGCCCCTACATCGGCCATACGACTGTCCGATCAACCTCATTCCTGGTTCTACGCCACCCAGGGGTAGAATATATCCGCTATCCCCTGCTGAAACCCAAGCGATGTCTGAGTAAATCCAGGAGAACCTTGTCCTCCTCGCCCCGCGGAAGCGGGATTTTTCTTTGTCAAAAAGAAGGACGGCTCCTTCCGTCCTTGCATAGACTACCGAGGCCTGAACGGTGTCACGGTCAAGAACAAGTACCCATTGCCATTGATCCCGGAGCTATTTGACCGGCTTAGAGGAGCTCGAATTTTCACCAAATTGGATCTTCGTGGGGCCTACAACTTGATCCGCATTCGTTCCGGAGATGAGTGGAAGACCACCTTTAACACCAGAGACGGTCACTACGAGTACTTGGTCATGCCCTTCGGCCTCTGCAATGCCCCAGCGGTGTTCCAGGAGTTCGTGAATGACGTCTTCCGGGATATGCTGTACTCCTGCGTGGTAGTCTATCTGGATGACATCCTCGTTTTTTCTCCAGACCTCTCCGCCCACAGAAAGAACATGCGTCAAGTTCTCCAGCGCCTGAGGGAGAACGGCCTTTATGCCAAGCTCGAGAAATGTGCCTTCGAGCAAATGTCCCTGCCATTCCTGGGGTACATTATCTCAGACTTAGGTCTACGCATGGATTCGACGAAGGTGTCCGCCGTCCTCGATTGGCCACAGCCCCATGGGGTGAAGGCAATCAAACGCTTCCTTGGTTTTGCAAACTACTACTGACAGTTCGTTCCTCATTTTTCCTCGTTGGTTCGCCCCATCTCGTCCCTTATTCGCAAAGGAGCTAACCCAAAGGCTTGGCCCTCTGAGGCTGAAGAGGCCTTCCAGTTGCTGAAACAAGCCTTCACCGATGCTCTGGCGCTTCACCGACCTGAGGTTAGTAGACCTTTCACTCTCGAGGTGGACGCATCCTCTACCGGGGCTGGTGCAGTCCTTTTGCAGAAATCCTCTTCTGGACGTTTTGTCACCTGTGGCTTCTTTTCTAAAGTATTTTCCTCCACTGAGCAGAACTACTCCATTGGCGACAGAGAGCTATTGGCCATTAAATTGGCCTTGGAGGAGTGGAGGTACTTTCTGGAAGGTGCCATACATCCATTCAAGATCTTCACGGACCATAAGAACCTGGCGTACATCCAGTCCGCACAGAGGCTCAATCCTCGGCAAGCCAGGTGGTCCCTATTCTTCGCCCGCTTTGACTTTGAACTACATTTTCGGCCCGGCGATAAAAACGTTAGAGCGCATGCATTGTCAAGATCATTCTTGTCATCTGATGCAGAGGAAGAACCCTCTCATATCATTGACCCATTCAAAGTAATTACCGTGGCTCCTGTCAAGTTCACCACGTTACCTCCGGGAACAACCTTTGTGGCTGAGAATAACCGAAAACGAGTGTTAAACTGGGGACATTCGTCCAAGATTGCCGGCCACGTTGGTGTCAAAAAGACTTTGGTCTTAATCTCTCGCTATTATTGGTAGTCTTCAATCTCCCAGGATGTTAAAGACTTTGTGGCATCTTGCCCATCCTGTGCCCAGAACAAGATACCCAGACAACCACCCTCCGGTCTTCTGCTCCCGCTTCCTGTTCCGTCGGCTCCATGGCAGCACATAGCCATGGATTTCATTACTGATCTGCCTTGTTCTTCCGGTTGTACTGTGGTCTTGGTGGTTGTAGACCGATTTTCAAAGATGGCCCACTTCATTCCTCTTCCAGGACTACCCTCTGCTCCTGACTTGGTGAAGATCTTCATTTCCCATATCTTCAGGATTCATGGCTTCCCCCAGCACATCGTGTCAGACAGAGGGGTCCAATTCACTTCTCGGTTCTGGAGAGCTCTATGCGGACTCATGAAGGTGTCATTGGATTTCTCTTCCACCTATCACCCCCAAACCAATGGGCAGGTGGAACGCACCAACCAGATCCTTACATCCTACCTCCGGCATTTTTCTAATACTCATCAGAATGACTGGGTCGGTCTACTTTCTTGGGCTGAGTTCGCCTACAATAATCAATCCAGTGAATCATCCGCAAAGTCTCCTTTCTTCATCGTCTTTGGACAGCATCCCAGTGTGCCTCTATTATTATTATTATGCATTTATATAGCGCCATTTATTCCATGGCGCTTTACATGTGAAAAGGGGAAATATAGACAAGTATAATAAACATGTGTAAGACAAGGGACACACAAGTACATAAGGAGAGGGGACCCTGCCCGCGAGGGCTCACAGTCTACAGAGATGCAGGGATGGGTGAGGATACAGTAGGAGATGGTAGAGCAGGTCGTGCGGTGGTTCAGTAGACCGAGGATACCTCTACCGGTACTTCCTGTCTCGGGGGTACCTGCTGTCGATTCTCTGTCTGTGGAGTTCTCCAGGGTATGGCAGGAGACCAAAACCGCTCTCGAGAAAGCACGGGACAGAATGAAATTACACGCTGACAAAAGGTGCCTGGATGTTCCTCCATTTCTCCCTTGTGACAAGGTGTGGCTCTCCACCGAATACATCCGCCTTAAGGTACCATCTTGCAAACTGGGTCCCCGTTACATTGGTCCTTTTGAGGTCCTCAGGCGGATCAATGATGTTGCCTACAAATTGAAGCTGCCTTCTTCACTCCGTATTCCCAATTCCTTCCATGTGTCTCTCCTTAAACCTGTGGTACTTAACCGTCTTCATCCTTCTCCAGGCCACACACCCCAGCCTGTTGGCATGGGGGATGAGTTTGAGGTGAATGACATTTTGGCCATGAAGAACGTAAGAGGGAGAACCATGTTCTTGATCGATTGGAAGGGTTTTGGCCCCGAGGAGAGGTCATGGGAACCCAGGGAGAATATCCACGCACCTCAGATTTTGTCTAAGCTCCTGTCCAGCTTTAGAAAGAGGGGGCGTAAAGGTGGGGGTACTGTCATGCCGTGCTCACCTGGGGGTGGGACCTCGGTCCCGATGTCATCTCTTCCGGAGCCGCAGTCACTCCGGGGGTCCCGCCGGGTGCGCACGCGCACCTCTCATACCTAGGTTCCTGTGTCCTCCATGTTATGTGTGCGCTTGCGCGCTCTTCTCAGTTCGGTCTCCGGGTCAGTCCTCTCTATGGTAGTGGAGGACTTGACCCGGAAGCCCTCGTGATCATGTGCTATTTCAGGCTACCTCTTCCTAGGGGAGGTGCCTGATTATTGTTGTGCTTCCTGGCTTGGTCTGCCGTGTCCCTGCCTGGCTGCGTGCTGTATTCGGGTCCACAGTCTTATACTCCGTTATGCCTCTTGGCACACACTCTGAACCTGCACTCTGCCTTGTACTCTGTTGTTCCTCTCGGCACACACTCTGAACCTGCACTTTGCCTTGTACTCTGTTGTGCCTCTTGGCACACACTCTGAGCCTGCACTCAGCCTTGTACTCTGTTGTGCCCCTTGGCACACACTCTGGACCGGCACTCTGCCTTGTACTCTGTTGTGCCTCCTGGTGCACGCTGTGAACCTGCACTCTGTCCTATACTCCGTTGTGCCTCCCGGCACACGCTCTGGCCCTGTACTCTGTCTCATACTCAGTTGTGCCTCCTGGCACACGCTCAGTTCCTGTACTCTGTCTTATGCTCAGTTGTGCCCTCGGGCACACACTCTGCTCATGTACTCTGTTACACCTCCTGGCACACCTGTTGCCTAACTCAGTACTCTGACGTGTTCCTTTACACGCATCCTGCTTTGCTCACACCCGGACGTACTAGTCGCTGCACGCCATACGTGTCCCCGAGTACACTCAGTACCGTCCTGTACACCACGTGTTCCTGTGCCCACGCTTTACACGTTCCTGCAGACACACTCACTCGTGTCTCCTGTGAACCGGTCACCTGGTTCCAGCAGTCGTGGTACCTCACCCCCTGGGGCTTGCATCTGACTCTCCCTGTATAGGGGGTGATCCTCACTAGGCCAGCTCGCCCTAGGCGGGTTGGTGCCACGACCCAGAGGGTCCACTCCAGGAGTCGTCACAATATATACATTACATATAAACATGTAGCAGAAATAGGTACATCAAAATGCACACATTAACCGGGACGGCTTAAAGGGGTAGGGGTATATAACAGTTTCTGCACCCCCTTACATTAGTAACAGATATTAATGATTGTCTGGTATTGTCTGGTTTGTATAATCCATTTTTGTTAAGAGTCTCCAAATGAAAATCAGCAATGAGCTATTTTCACATTCTGTGATCCGTACTTTGGGTAAAGACGGGGGCTGGGGAGGGCACAGCCTGAGAGGAAGCCCCCCCATGACTGCAATGGGCGGGCAGGTTTTTCAAAATTGTTTGTCTCCGGGTGTCCTGAATGTCTGGTCTGGGTTAAGGGAGGAGTTCTGGGAGTGGACACCCCGAGGGCAGTGGAAAAAAGGGCAGGAAAATCGGCATTCGGGGCAGAGAAGTGGAGAACCGAAGACCCACCCTCCCTCCCAGTGATGCAGTAATACAGGGCAGGAGGTGATAAGGGTTATATATATAAAAAAAAAAAGAGAGAGAAGAGAATGTGATGAAGAGATTTATGTGGATCGTTGTTGTTTTTTCTGTCGTCACAGTGGCTAGTTGGGCGGGGGGTAGGGTTCTTGGAGTTGACGATGATTGGTCGGGGAAGAATTTGGAAGAAAAATTCCCGGCAGTTTTCAAATGGTATGGGGGGATCTGGCTTTTTGGTTATGGGCTCTGGACAGGGTTTTTACCTCGGGCGCTCTGGTGGTTAGTCTCCGGAACGGGAGTTACGGTGCCCTCGAGCTGGGGATGGACGGCTGAGGGTAACATGGTGGTCGAGTTTTTTACCATTGGTTTTTGGCATAAAGGTTTTAGCCAGATCTTTTAGCTCCAAGAACCCTCCCCTCATATTTTGCTTTATGATTGCATATTAATGCTTATTGTTAAATGTTATTGTTTGTTAATAAAACTTGGCCGCTGTGGCCAAATTATCCAAAGAATTCAGGTAGTGGCATGTGTTATTGGGGGAATGGGGATCTCTGCGGGGGGGCTGGGTAGGTATTGGATAATAGAAAAAGGGGGGAAAACTGGACTCGCCATATGCGGTCAAGTGAACATTGATTGCAGTGCCCAAATAAATGAGCTGACAAGCAGGGAGATAGTAGGTTAATGAACTCAAGAGAATCTAAATCACTGACAAAAATGGAAAGGCTTGCCTTAAACCATCCTACTCCTTTACTTCTTCCCTTCTCCATACTATTACAGATGTCACTGGGTGTATTGCCACATGTTTTCTATACTGTTAACCCCTGCAGGTGTTGTAGATTTTCCCCTAAAGCAATCCCAGGTCACTGTCCCCAAAATAGTTTACATTGGTAACGAGTGGCATGAAGATGAACCCAGTAAATAAAGTTGCAGGCAGAAATAGTAATCCTATGGTACACAGGTCAGGACAGGCAGTGTTGGGTGGCGGGGGGTAGTGTTCTTGGAGTTGACGATGACTGGTCGGGGAAGAATTTGGAAGAAAAATTCCCGGCAGTTTTCAAATGGTATGGGGGGGATCTGGCTTTTTGGTTATGGGCTCTGGACGGGGTTTTTACCTCGGGCGCTCTGGTGCTTAGTCTCCCGGAACGGGAGTTACGGTGCCCTCGTGACTGTTGTGCCGCAAGATGCCTGGAGCAGTGTGCACACGCGCCTCATCTCATGGCTGCCTGCCATTGCCAGTGCGCATGTGCGTTTTACCTCATGGCTACACGCCGTTGCTGTGTGACCAGCCGTCTCTGCTCTGCCTGCAGCAATCCTCTTTGTGTTCCTGGACTCCCTGATCATGTGACCCTCTCTATGTCCAGCAGTATCTGATCCAGCAATCCTTTCAATAGTCCTGGACTCCCTGATCATGTGACCTTTCCTCTGTTCCAGTACAGTCTGATCCAGCAATCCTTCCTATGGTCCTGGACTCCCTGATCTTGTGACCTTTTCTATGTTCCAGTACAGTCTGATCCAGCAATCCTTTCAATAGTCCTGGACTCCCTGATCATGTGACCTTTCCTATGTTCCAGTACAGTCTGATCCAGCAATCCTTTCAATAGTCCTGGACTCCCTGATCATGTGACCTTTCCTATGTTCCAGTACAGTCTGATCCAGCAATCCTTTCAATAGTCCTGGACTCACTGATCATGTGACCTTTCCTATGTTCCAGTACAGTCTGATCCAGCAATCCTTCCTATGGTCCTGGACTCCCTGATCATGTGACCTTTCCTATGTTCCAGTACAGTCTGATCCAGCAATCCTTTCAATAGTCCTGGACTCCCTGATCATGTGACCTTTCCTATATTCCAGTACAGTCTGATCCAGCAATCCTTCCTACGGTCTTGGACTCCCTGATCATGTGACCCTCTCTATGGTCCAGTAGAATCTGATCTAGCTAGCCTCTCTATGATCCTGGAGGACCTGAACCGGAAGTCCTCTCCTGGTTCTGACCAGGAAGTGCAGGAGCTAATGCCCTATATCAGACCACCCCTTCCTATGGTCGGGGCCTGAGTATCGTGTTGCTTCCCTGCATGGAACCGGAAGTCCTCTCCTGGTCCTGACCAGGAAGTGCAGGAGCTAATGCCCTATAGCAGACCGCCCCTTCCTATGGTCGGGGCCTGAATATCGTGTTGCTTCCCTGCATGGCTGCTTGGTCTGCTCGGTTGCTCCCTGTATTCTGTGCCCCTGCACTTTGCCCTGTAGTGCTTCTCTGCAAACGCTCTGTGCTTGTACTCTGCCTCTTGTCCCATGCCTTGTCTAGTGTTGTCTCTTGTGCTGTGTTTGCCCTTGCTATGTTTAGACTTGTAGTACTTCCTCTGTTTTCTGCCTTAGCCTGTTTCGCTGTGTCTTGCCTAAGCTCTTCTTTGCCTTGTTGTTCGTCCTATGCTCCGTGTCTAGTCTCAAGGCTCCGCCTTGACCTGGCTCTGGGCTTTGGCTTACGTTCTGCTGCTAGCTCTGTACTCTGCTTTATGTCTCTGCTATGGTGCTCTCTAGCACACTCCCTGACTAGTCTCAAGGCTCTGCCTTGACCCGGCTCTGGGCTTCGGCCTACGCTCCACTGCTAGTTCTGTGTCTCTGTACCTGGCTCTGGGCTCTAGCATACACTAAGCTTTTCTTCTCTTGTACCCGGCTCTGTGCTACTGCCTATGTTCCGCTCTCTATGTGCCCTGTCTCATACCCTGACCCTGGCGTGCCCTCTGCATGAGCAGGACCTTGCCTTGATCTCTGTGTCTAGTCTCTGTTTTTCGTGCGCTCTTGCACCTCTCGTACTAGGCTTTGCCGTGCCGTCTCGCACGGGTCTCTGTCCTGTACCTTTACCTAGCCCTGCCTTGTGGCTGCATGCCCTCTTGCACACGTCTGTCGTCCCGTGCCCGCCTGTTTGTGCCTCAGCCATGCTCGCCGTCCAGTGCAATTGTGGCTTCCGACTGTCTGTGCCTCAGCACCGGCAGCCTCTAGTCGGCTGCCGGTGCCCCAGTCGTGTTTTCCGTGTTCCCTTGCACTCACGCTGTTTCTCGCACTGTGCTACTCTTGCACAAGTCTTTTGCTATCCTTGATCTGTCCTGAACCTTATCTCTCTGTCGTGTTCTGAGTTCCATGACCTGTCTTGAATCTTTGTCTTGCTTCTACCTTGCTCTGTGCTCTGCTCTTTTGTCTTGAACCCTGACCCTGGTGTGACCCTCTGCACGCGCAGGACATCTGTCCTGAACTTCAAGCCCAACGTGTTCTCTAGCACGTGTGGGACCTGCCGCTAACCATGTACCCTGGTGTGCCTCCTAGCACGACCAGGACCATTCTTTGTACCGTGCCCCTGGCGTGCCTCTAGCACGCGCAGGACCTTGAATTTTGAATCCTGGCGGCTTCTTTAGCGCGCCCAGGACCTTGGACCTTGATTTGAACTTTGTACCTTGGTGTGTCCCCTACACACGCACCCTGCCTCGCACCTTGCCCTGGACCCTGGTGTGCCCCTAGCACGCACCCTGCCTTGAACTTTGCCTTGGACCCTGGCGTGTTCCCTAACACGCACCATGTCTTGAACACTGTCGTCCCTCCTTGCCTGAACCCTGGTTTGCCTGCCGGATGCCCGTAACCTGCCAATCGCTGCCAGAGATCCTAAGCCTGATGACTGCGGCCTGATGTCCGTGTGGTACTAGCAGGTACGCAGGATGCAGTGACGAGTCGCGAGTCAGTTTGGTGCTTTTATAATAACGTTTATAGGCCTAGAGGGGACTTTCCTCAGTCTCAGCCTGTTCAACCAAAAGGGGGTAACAAGGGTTGCCCTCGCAGGGGCTCAATACAGTTCACACAAACACAAACAGAGGAGAACACGACTACGTCCGGCGACAGCCGGTCACTATAGGGCCACGGTATGGCAGACTACGGGTCCTTAATTATATAGTCAACTTTAGTCGTCCTGACGTCCCTCGGCGTTCTGGACGGTGGTTCTTCGGCGGAGCAGCCGCTGTGCCCAGTTGCTGAAGAGTTGGCGTAGTCTTCGAGCGTTCCGCCGCTCCTGTGGCGCTGGGGCACCTCCGGCCCCGGAGGAGTCCTTGGACGAGTAGGCCGCAGCCCCTGGACGGGGGCAAGCGGCAGCGATGCGGAGTGGTGGGTAACAGGCACCTGTGCAGCTAGCCACTGTGACGGGGACTCGGCCCTTGCCGTGGACCAGAGCGAGACAGTGGTGGCCGCCAATGGCACTGGACTTGCCGCGGCCACTGGTGAGAGCAGGGCGGCTGCGGGTGGCGGAGAACAGGCCGCAGCCGCGGGCCGCAGCGGGACGGCAACGGCCGCGGGCTGAGCTGGGGTGGCAGTGGCCGTGGGCTGGAGTGGGGCAGCAAGTCTCGGATGGTCATCTCAGCGCCGTCCCTCTGAAGTCCTCAGTGAGCGTCTTCCCTGGCACTAGTTAGTCGCTCTAGAGGCCCCGTCTCACTAAGCGATCTCGGTAGCGAGATCGCTGCTGAGTCACAACTTTTGTGACGTAACAGCGATCTCACCAGCGAGATCGCTGTGTGTGACAGCAATCAGCGAGCGGCCCCCCTGCCGGTATCGCTGATCGCTGGAAGAAACCTCTGGACATTTCTTTGGTCGCTGGTCTCCCGCTGGCCAGCACGCATCGCTGTGTGTGACAGGCGGGAGACCAGCGATCAGGTGTAAAAAATAATAACAAAATAAAAAATATAGTTATTCTCACCTTCCGACGTCCTGTTCAGCCATCCCGCCTCTCTCCACGCTCCGGTCCCAGTGATCCTTTGCACGAATGACCGCGAGGGATAACAAAGTCTCGCGGTCATTCGTGCAAAGGATCACTGGGACCGGAGCGTGGAGAGAGGCAGGATGGCTGAACGGGACATCGGAAGGTGAGAACTACTATATTTTTTATTTTTTTAATTATTTTTTACAGCGATGGCCAGCGATGCCGGGCGCTCGGCATCGCTGTGCTGATCGCTGGTGAAGCTGTCTGTGTGACAGCTCACCAGCGATCACATAGCGACTTACCAGCGATCATGACACCTTGATATCGGTGTCGGGATCGCTGGTAAGTCGCTTAGTGTGATGGGGCCTTAGCTCCCAGTCGCATCCACGGTCTCCTGCTGCCTCTGTCCCGGTCTGCTGACTCATCGTGACAGGCGCTCCCCGCCCCTTTTATACTGGCCCCTCCCCTAGCCCATCTGTCTATCTCAACGGTCCACCCCCGAACTCTGTCCCCCGGGAAAAGTTTCCCCCGGAACCTAGATGATGGCTACCTTGGTTCCGGCCTGGACACTCAGCGGGGGCCGTTCCTTCCACACTCCCGCGCCCCGTTTGCTCGCCAGTCCTCGGGCGAGAGTTTCCGTAGACTCGGGTTGGTCTTTTGACACGACAGTCCTTGTCGCCATACGAACTGGTCCTGTTCGTAACGTTCAGGGGGTTTGCCAGCTGTTGACCGCTCGGAGCGTCGAAGCTCTGGTGTAGTGGAGTCTTCTGGGGTGGTGGAGGGTGGTCGAATAGTTGATTCTGGTGGGATGTCCGGGTCCACTGTAGTGCCACTACTTTGGTAGCCCGCAGACACGACTGGGAAGTCCTCTTCGTCATCCAGGTCCCAGATCATGGGCGGGGGGTCGGGGACCTGAGGGGTCGGTTCGAGCCGCAGGGGATCAGTAGACGTACAAGGCCGTAACATGTTACGGTGCACGACACGAGTGAGAGGCCCGTTGTTTTCTTCAGATTGTATTTCATACACAGGCCCGTCGGGGCTTATCCGGCACAACACTCGATACGGGTTCACCTCCCATCGTGGTTCTAACTTGTTTTGGGGACATTGATCAAGTACGAGTACCCGATCCCCAGTCTGGAAGTCAATAGGTGGGGGCAGCGCTCCCCCCGGGTGTTCTAGATCCTGGAGCTTTGTGTGGACGATCCGGTAGAGGGTCTGCAGTCGGTACCGGTGGTTTCGGACCCACGAGGATACTCCGGCCCAAGGTTGGGGTTCCTCCGGGTTTAACTCCACTTCCGTAATTCCCTTTCCTTCCCATCCGAACAGCAATGAGTAGGGGGGTGTAACCAGTCACTCGGTTATTATATACCCACACCAGCTCAGGGACATATTCAGGCCAGCGGGCCTTGCGGTCGCTCTCTAGGGTGCGCAGCATTTGGATTAGTGTTCGATTGAATCGCTCGCAAGCTCCGCTTCCCTGCGGGTGGTACGGTGTAGTCCGAGATTTATCGATACCGTAGAGATGATGTAGCTCTTCCATGACTCTTCCTAGGAAGCACGCTCCTTGGTCCGAATGTATTCGTTGTGGACAGCCGTACACTTGGATGAAGTTTTTACAAATCGCATGGGTGGCCGACTCCGCTGTTTGGTCTCGGGTGGGGTGACCACGGCGAACTTGGTGAAATGGTCCACCATAACGAGACAATGTTCATACCCCTGATAGGCAGGACCTATGGTCAGATAGTCCACCGTGAGGAGTTCCAAGGGGGCTGATGTTACAATAGTCTGCACCGGGGCTCGTTGCGCAGGGGGTTTAGTGAGCTCGCACGGGCGGCAGGTTTGGCAAACTTCTTCCACAGCAGCGTGCAAATGTGGATGGTACACTATCTGCTGCAACCACTGTGAAGTCTTTTGAGCACCAAAGTGGGCCACCTTCTCATGGGCTTCCCGGGCCAGTTGGTTGAGATGGGCTCCGGGCACGATCACCTGCCATATTGTAGCCGACGTTGTTCATGACACGGCTTTTCGATATAAAAGTCCCTTTTTGATGATTAGCTTTTCCCATTGGCGCAACATCAGCAACATATCCTGGATCAAAGTCTGTCTCCGTGAGCCAGTGGGCAATTTACCGGTGGCCACCCATTGGCGCAGGAGTCCAACTTCTCTATCTTCCTGTTACTGCTGAATCCATTTGTCGCGTGGTTGTCCCAGTATTCCTCCTAGGAGTCCCGGATGAGGCGCTTCTTGCGCATCGGCTGTAAGCGCGGCAGTGGTGAGGGCGAACCACATCTCTTCTGCTTCTAATTCGTTGTCTCGATTCCTCCCTGGGGTGGTGTGTCGGATTCTGGAGAGCGCATCGGCGTGCACGTTTTCAGCTCCCCGTTTGTA
This sequence comes from Dendrobates tinctorius, assembly GCF_039654945.1. NCBI lineage: Eukaryota > Metazoa > Chordata > Amphibia > Anura > Dendrobatidae > Dendrobates > Dendrobates tinctorius. The sequence goes on from NW_027361754.1 coordinate 7,895,347, forward strand.
GATGATCTTATAGTTGAATTTGGCCATCCGAGCCACCCACCGCTGCTCTAGGGCCCCCAGTTTGGCATTCTCCAAGTGGGCTAAAGGGTTGTTATCAGTCCGCACCACTACTTCGGAGCCCACCAGGTACTCTGCGAATCGCTCCGTCATTGCCCACACTACTGCGAGGAGCTCGAGCTTAAAGGAGCTGTGATTGTCCAGGCTGTATTCTGAGTCGTGCAGCGACCGGCTACCATAGGCGATCACTTTCTCCCGGCCGTCCTGCACCTGTGACAACACAGCTCCTAGTCCCTGGAGGCTCCCATCGGTATGCAAAATGAACGGTTGCGAAAAATCCGCATATGCCAATACCGGAGCGTCCGAAAGTGCAGCTTTGAGATTTTGAAACGCATCCTCTTGCGGCTGCTACCACTGGATCTTCCGTCCATTCGCCCCGGCGGGAGCCCCCTTCAGCAGGTCTTGCAGGGCTCGGGCTCGGCGTGCAAAATTCTTCATGAATCGACGGTAGTAGCCGGCCAACCCCAAGAAGGCCCGCATGTCCTTCACCGTCTCAGGGGTAGGCCACCACTGGATGGCAGCGACCTTTTCCAGGGATGGTCTGACACCTTCCGCCGAGACGGTATGCCCCAGATATTCGATCTGGGTGCGGAACAGGTGGCATTTCTGTGGCTTTACCTTTAACCCGTACTTCTGCAGCCGGCCGAGCACCTGCCCCAACCTCCGCAGGTGGTCCTAGAACGTGGTGGAATAGATGATAATATCGTCCAGGAATATCAACGTGGCTTCAAAGTTGAGGTTTCCTAGACACCGCTCCATCAACCGCTGGAAGGTTCCTGGGGCGTTAGCCAGCCCAAACGGCATCCGATTAAACTCGAACAGTCCCATGGGGAGGATAAATGCTGCCGTCTTGGCTCTGTCTTCCTCTGACATCGGCACCTGCCAGTACCCACTGGCCAGGTCTAGAGTTGAAAAGTACGTCGCATTGCCCAAGGTGGACAGAGACTCTTCTATGCGGGGCAGTGGATACGAATCCTTGATGGTGCAGGCGTTCAACTTCCGATAATCCAGGCAAAAACGCAGAGTGCCATCTTTTTTAGGAACCAGGACAATAGGGGCTGCCCAGGGGCTCTGGCTTTCTCGTATGACCCCCTTCCGAAGCATTTGGGCTAATAGGGTTTTCACTTCCTGGTATAGCTGCGGTGGTATTTGCCGATATCGCTCCCAGATGGGGGCCGCTCCTGCCGTGGGAATCCCATGCGTGATGGCCGTGGTACATCCGAAGTCGTCCTCGTGGCTGGCGAAGACACTGTAATATTGTCCAAGAAGTGTCTCTACCTGGAGAAGCTGGGCTGGCGCTAGGCCGGAAAGTTCAGCCCGCATTCTCTCCAGGATGGCTCGACCTTTCTCTTGGGCCGAGGATGCGGCAGTCTGTTGGGTTCATACCGTTACTGCCCAGGGATCTTCGAGCTGCACCTTCAACTGGACCACGGGGTCCGGCAGCATCTCCTCCAACGGCCTTACTAGTTTGGCCATTTCAGCCCGGGGCTTCAGGGCGATATCCTGATCTTCCAGGTTGACACAACGTACCAAGACGGTCCCTTCCCGCACTGTGGCCAGGGAGCGGGCTGCCAGGATGCCAGGATGCAGGCGCTCCAAGTAACAGGGTTCCACCTGCACCTCCACGCCCTCCAGTGGCATCGGGGCGCGGATCGGCAGAGTCACCACCATCTGCCCTGGAGGAAGCACGAGCGGGGGGCCGCCGGCGCGATGACCTTGCCCAGTGCCTCACCCTCCTGGCACTCCTGGAGCACTCGCACCTCCCGCACCAACCGCTGAAACACCTGCCCTTGGGCCGTGCGAGAACCCCACTGACTTAGGGTCTCCTGCATGGATCGTTGAGGAGTAGATTGCCGAACTCCCGCAGTGTGTTCATGCCCAAGATGATTGGATGATGGTCATTAGTCTCTCCTTGCGCTAGGACCACTCCACAGTGGCCGAGGGATTTACCACAGAATGTCATCTGGAGCCACACCACTCTGGCGACAGGTACCTGCAGTTGGTTTGCGGCCACTAGTCATATCATGGGCCCCCACTGGGGCCTCGCCGCTTCCGGGAAATGCTGCCAAAAGTAAGCTGCTGGTATGGTCGTTACTTGCGACCCCGTATCCACTAGGCACCATACAGCACGACCCTCGACTTCGGCCCATACTCTTGGGCACCTAGCGACCAGTTCTTCGGGACTTCCACCACCCCTTGTTGTGGTTTCTGGCTCCGAGCGGCGTCCCCCATGCCCGGAGCCCTCTGGTTTAATGTCCGCCAGGTTGGGCATCTCCCACGCTGCGGACACTCCCATGCAAAGTGGTCCAGTTCTCCACACTCATAACACCGGGGCGGTGAGGCTCAGCCACCCCGGGTATTGCGAGGCCCCCAGGGCCCGGGATTGTAGCCAGGCCGGCTGGACGCGGGCTCCGTTCTCTTCTTCACTTCAGCCAGCTCGCCCCAGATACTCTTCAGTTCTTGTCTCATTTCCTCAATCCATTGAGGCTCTTCGACAATGCTTACGGAAGCCTCCATGCTCCGGGCCTTCCCCACGGGAACCGTCATCCCCTGCTCTTGCTCTCGTACCCGGGCCTGACTCCCCACTTCAGAGAAGGCTATACGTGGGTTCACTCGGACCTGTACCCGCAATGCCTGCTTGATTAGCGGGTCCCGGAGTCCAATCACTAGCAGGTCACGAAGGGTAATGTCGATGGGTCCTACCCCTATTCCGTCCTTCCTCTCTATGGCTGTGTATAGTTCCTGGAGGGCATTCATATACTGGGTGATGGTCTCCCCCTCCCCCTGAATCCAACTGAACAACCGGGTTCTCAACTCCCCCATGTCTGTTGGATCCCCGTGGGTCTATTCCAGGATCTGCAAGACCCTGGCAAAGGTGTTGCGGCGTCCCGGGGGTCTCAACATCATTGACTTCCGGGCTTCCCCATCTAGCGCCATAAGGGCCACCTCAGCCTCTAAGTCAGGGGGTCATGGGGTGCATGCGGAAAAGGCCCTGCATACGCTCTGTCCAGCCACAACAGCGTATCGGAGCCAGAGAACCGGGGCAAGTTACTTAGCATAGCCCCCAGGGAGATGCTGGAGCAGGGGCCCCCATTATCAGCAGCACCCGCGGCCCCACTCTGATCGGGCGCACCGCCGTCTGCGCTCGGAGACTGCATCCTGCCGACTACGCCAAATGTGATACTAGAAGGTACGCAGGATGCAGTGACGAGTCACGAGTCGGTTTGGTGGTTTTATAATAACATTTATAGGCCTAGAGGGGACTTTCCTCAGTCTCAGCCTGTTCAACCAAAAGGGGGTAACAAGGGTAGCCCTCGCAGGGGCTCAATACAGTTCACACAAACAGAGGAGAACACGACTACGTCCGGCGATAGCCGGTCACTATAGGGCCGTGGTATGGCAGACTACGAGTCCTTAACTATATAGTCAACTTAGCCGTCCTGACGTCCCTCGGCATTCTGGACGGTGGTTCTTCGGCGGAGCAGCCGCTGGGCCCTGTTGCTGAAGAGTTGGCGTAGCCTTCGAGCGTTCCGCCGTTCCGCCGCTCCTGTGGCGCTGGGGCACCTCCGGCCCCGGAGGAGTCCTTGCTTGGATGAGTAGAGCGCAGCAGCTGGACAGGGGCAAGCAGCAGCGATGCAGGGTGGCGGGTGACAGGCCACGTGTGCAGCTAGCTGCTGTGACGGGGACTCCACGGTGAGCAGAGCCTCAGCCCTTGCCGTGGACCGGAGCGAGACAGTGGTGGCCGCCGACGGCACTGGACTTGCCACGGCCACTGGTGAGAGCAGGGCGGCTGCAGGTGGCGGGGAACAGGCCGTAGCTGCGGGCCGGAACGGGCCGGCAACGGCCGTGGGCGACCGCGGGTAGGCCGCAGTCGCGGGCTGTGTTGCAGCAGCCGCGGGCTGATGCTCTGATCCTGTCGATCGTTGCCTGCTGTCCGGAGTCCGATGTCATCGTGCCTTTGCCTGTACCCAGGCATGCCATCTAGCACGTACCATGCCATGGACCTTGGCGTGCCCTCGCACGCACCTTGCTGTGTTTTCCCTGTGTTATCATGTCTTGCACCTGATGTTACCCTGAAGTTTTCCTAAATGAAGATACCTTGAACTCACGTCTTGTCCTTTGTCGTCTGACACTCACACATAGTATCTACCTGAGCCGGCCGTCTGGTTCCAGCAGTCGTGGTGGCTCACCCCCTTGGTCTTGCCCCTGACACTCCCTGTATAGGGGGTGATTCCTCACAAGGTCAGCTCGCCCTCGGTGGGTGGGTGCCATGACCCAGAGGGTCCACTCTAAAGAAAAAGTCGACTCAGCTGAAGGTGACTCCGTCACAGGATGCACTACATTATTCACTGTCTGTGCACTTTATAAAGGGGCTGCAGATGCAGGGGGCCCCCTTTGTAGGTGGGGGCCCTAGGCAGCTGCCTTGCCTGCCTGCCCCAAACGCTGGCCCTGCTGATAAAAATCAGATGAAACTCTGAACAAAATTATGAGACTAGACAGTTTTTCCTCGGGGCTGTGGAGTCGGTAAGCCAAACCTCTAACTCCGACTCCTCAATTTCCCTGACCCCAACTCCACAGCACTGCCTCACTATTGAGCATGTACATAAAGTGCAGCACAGATTCATCTCAACTAAAAGCCAAGATCCTGAGATCAGGAATAGAACAGACATTTATAGGACATTTCATAACTTTCCCAAATTCTTATGAAAAAATGTACAGCACATCATGCACTGAACTACTGAACCCAACTTATTATATATTTTAGGAGATGGCGTTGGTCCATTTTATACCGACTCAAACTCCGATTCCACCAAAATGGACTGACTCAGATTCCATGACTCCGACTCCACAGCCCTGGTTTTTCTGGTATGTAACATAAAACCAGATGTTTGAAGAAGCCATAAGTTATCTATTGATCTTATTGCTTGGGTACTGAGTACAGTAGGATGGATGCTAATAAAATCTTGGGCACATTACCACTGACTGGGGCATGCAGTCTCTCTAGGAGTCTTGTAACCAGCACATAAGAGGGCCCCCTTGGAAGGTAAACTGGTGATTTCTTTCAAAAACAAGGCATGAGTTTCTATTCTCCGGTTGTAAACAGTTTCCAAAAATGTTCCTACTTATAGCTATACAAACCTTATCAACATACTTATATATTTTCAAATTTTCACTGAGGATGTCATGACTGTTGTCAGGTGTCCAGGACCAGGGGCTCCTTTACTGTCCCTAACGCTAGGGGCACCCTAGCTCGCCCTGTTCCCTGGATTACTTCTGATGGTGAAGATATCGGGACCACGTACTTTGCCTTAGCTCCTGAATCTGCCCTCAATCTGTACCCTTCCCCCACCCAGGGAAGACGGGAGAAGTAGTGCACCATAATACACCAACCACATTAACAAGGTAATACAAACAGGGATAAAGGAAAATACCAATCATACAAATATACTCACACAATTAACAGAGGTTAACACCAGGGAGTCGAGGATGGGGTAAAATCAAAGAAGGAGAAGGAGGGTAATTAGCACACACCCAAAACCTAGCAACAGTCTCAGATAAATCCACGAAACCCCTTCTCAAACAAGAACCACAAACTACCATCTTCTAACCATGCTGCACAAGCTATCTCTGGCAGTGTGTCACGGAGTGACTGACCAGTGTGACAAGACCCAATGGTTGGTCAGTCACCAAACGGCACAAACACAACCCGTTGGAATAGGGGAGAGGAAGACCCTGACAATAGGGACTCAGGGATGGTGACCTCCAGAGCCTGCCCTTGTTCTCACCTAACACCCTTTGCAGGTCCTTCCCCCTGCCGACGTCAGGATACCTCATCCCTGTTTGTCACCTAGATCTGCCCTGGCTAGTGCACTGGCCGGCAAGTAGCTCTAGCCTCACCTCTGCAGATAAAATACACAGGGGGAAGTGACAGACACCAAAGGGACAAGGTAACAAAAATACAACACTTAGTTTGTGCATACCACTTCTTAACTCCACGCCACAGATAGCACAGCAACAGGACTCCAAACACCAGACTTGGCTGACACCAGAGAACTGCTTCTGCAAAGGTTGGTCTCCAAAGAGGAACTGTATCACCAACAGTCAGCTGATGCATCCGGTGACCTTTTAAATGATGTTGGAGTGGTCACTAGCAACATCAGCTGACCCAGCAGCACTGCAGTAACACCAGCATGCCAGCGGGAGAAAACTGCATTTAACCCCCGTTGACCTGAAAGGAAAAAAGTTTTAATGTGAGAGGAACCAAAGCTGCCACAAATCCAAAAATGGATCGCGACACAGTGAGTGCTAGCCAGTCGCTAGCCAGTCCCCATATTATATAGGTCAGGGAGTGACCAACAGAGAACAGCTGAGATCCTTAATGCAGGAAAGCTTCCAAGAGCTCTCAACTGAGCAGATTAACCCCTGCACTGTTAAAATAAATTTACATAGTTTAATAAGAAGGCGAAGTGCTTCTAATCAGTGCAGGAGTAGGAAAAATCAGATGCCCGCGGTATACTGGCTCCTTTCCGTCACGATAAACCTGTGACAGAGAAGCTGTCAATAAGGCTAAGAGGGCAATTATTCAGCATCAACGGGGAGGAAGGGCACTGAGGAACTCTCAATCAGTCTAGGTGAGCAAAGATTTAGCAGCAGCAGGGAGGAGAGACACTTATGAGTTTGGTTCATGAAGACTGAAAAACTTTCAGAAAAGATTATATTGCCACTCTAAAATTATCATAGTAAGTACATCAGCCTTGTCAAGTCTATGTTATTATTCTATAATGTATGCAGTAGATGTGAAATATGGAGACAGATACACATGAGTTATGCTTCTGGTACTTCTATTAAAATCAGTTGGACTGAAATAGAGTTCAAAGTTTCACTTCCTCACAGATGATATCCTCTAATATGACTTACTGAAATATCAAAAGCTGGCTAGGGGTGCATATACTTTATATACAATAGCATGGCTTGAACACCAAGTATCACTTGAGCTGGCTATCAGGTTCTCTGGGTTGCTATCTAGGTCACTGTAGTGCTTATTAGTAGTGATGAGCAAGTATACTCATTGATCGGGTTTTCCCGAGCATGCTCGGGTGTACTCCGAGTATTTTGGAGTGCTCGGAGATTTAGTTTGTGTCGACGCAGCTGCATGATTTGCGGCTGCTGGACAGGCTGAATACATGTGGAGAATGCCTGTTTGTTAGGGAATCCCCACATTTATTCAGGCTGTCTAGCAGCGGTCTGGAAAGACGTTCCGCATGTCCGTCTCTGCGGGTGAGCCGCGGATGTCTCTGGACGCACAGTGGGCATGGGATTTCTTGAAATCCCATCCACTATACTGAAACATCTGGACCCTGTACAAGTACGCAGTTTCCAACCCGCAGCGATTACTGATCGCGTGCACCTATCCTCAGAGTCTGTTTGTGTTTTTTTGTCTAGGCTATGTGCCCACGTTGCTTTTTTGATGCAGAATATTCCTGAGCGGAAATGCACACCCTCTTCCTGGGAAAACGCATGCGTTTTATGACGCGCTTTTGTAAGCATTTTTGATGCTTTTGTTAAGCGTTTTAGCATGCGTTTTCCTAAGCCTTTTTGCTATACAACTGTATGTATGTGGAAACGCACGCGTTTCCGCAAAATTAATGAACATGCTGCGTTTTTCTCCACTAAGCGTTTCTGCAGCGGAAAAAAACGCACCATTAGCACAACATGTGCAGATTCAATTATGATAACATGGGATTAGAGTTGAGCGAAACGGGTCGAAAAAATTCAAAAGTCGCCGACTTTTGGCAAAGTCGGGTTTCATGAAACGAAACCCGACCCTAGGATGAGGTCGGCCACGAGGTCGGCGACTTACGCGCCAAAGTCACGTTTCAAAAGTTTGTTTTGCGCTCTTTTTCAGCCAATCAGGATCCACGGACACTGTGGGCAACGTGATGACCTAGGCACAGGTCACCACCATCTTTCAGAAGGGCATGCAAGTGATTGGCTTGCTTTGGTGGGCGTCACAGGGGGTATAAAAGGGCGTGCACGCCGACCGCCATCTTACTTCTGCCGATCTTAGTATAGGGAGAGGTTGCTGCTGATTCTGTAGGGAGAGCGTTAGGCAGGGAAGAAGACAAAAAAACTGCTTCTGCTGCTAGCGATTTGGCCTGCACAACACACAAGTCACTGTGTGTGCAGTGCAAGGGGAGGCTATATTGTGGTGTATCAGTGGTGTTGGTTGTTGGGCTGCCTTTTAAGGCTTCCTGACACGCTGGCATTGCTGTTTACCCACTGCTCCGCAAACTGCTTTTTTAAAAGCAATCCAATCTCCCTTATCCTCTAGTCACTTTTGTCACAGCTGTGCCATCGAGCGTGTCACATAGCGCTCAGATATCAGTGGGCCTCACACAATCCACAAGTGTCCTGTGTCCAAAAGTGTGCGCAGAGATTCAAAATCTCCATTATCCTCTCGTCACTTTGGTCACAGGCAGCTGTGCCATCGAGCGTGTCACATAGCGCTCAGATATCAGTGGGCCTCACACAATCCACAAGTGTCCAGTGTCCAAAAGTGTGCGCAGAGATTCAAAATCTCCATTATCCTCTCGTCACTTTGGTCACAGGCAGCTGTGCCATCGAGCCTGTCACATAGCGCTCAGATATCAGTGGGCCTCACACAATCCACAAGTGTCCAGTGTCCAAAAGTGTGCGCAGAGATTCAAAATCTCCATTATCCTCTCGTCACTTTGGTCACAGGCAGCTGTGCCATCGAGCGTGTCACATAGCGCTCAGATATCAGTGGGCCTCACACAATCCACAAGTGTCCAGTGTCCAAAAGTGTGCGCAGAGATTCAAAATCTCCATTATCCTCTCGTCACTTTGGTCACAGGCAGCTGTGCCATCGAGCGTGTCACATAGCGCTCAGATATCAGTGGGCCTCACACAATCCACAAGTGTCCAGTGTCCAAAAGTGTGCGCAGAGATTCAAAATCTCCATTATCCTCTCGTCACTTTGGTCACAGCTGTGCCATCGAGCCTGTCACATAGCGCTCAGATATCAGTGGGCCTCACACAATCCACAAGTGTCCAGTGTCCAAAAGTGTGCGCAGAGATTCAAAATCTCCATTATCCTCTCGTCACTTTTGTCACAGGCAGCTGTGCCATCGAGCCTGTCACATAGCGCTCAGATATCAGTGGGCCTCACACAATCCACCAGTGTCCAGTGTCCAAAAGTGTGCGCAGAGATTCAAAATCTCCATTATCCTCTCGTCATTTTGGTCACAGGCAGCTGTGCCATCGAGCGTGTCACATAGCGCTCAGATATCAGTGGGCCTCACACAATCCACAAGTGTCCAGTGTCCAAAAGTGTGCGCAGAGATTCAAAATCTCCATTATCCTCTCGTCACTTTGGTCACAGGCAGCTGTGCCATCAAGCGTGTCACATAGCGCTCAGATATCAGTGGGCCTCACACAATCCACAAGTGTCCAGTGTCCAAAAGTGTGCGCAGAGATTCAAAATCTCCATTATCCTCTCGTCACTTTGGTCACAGGCAGCTGTGCCATCGAGCGTGTCACATAGCGCTCAGATATCAGTGGGCCTCACACAATCCACAAGTGTCCAGTGTCCAAAAGTGTGCGCAGAGATTCAAAATCTCCATTATCCTCTCGTCACTTTGGTCACAGGCAGCTGTGCCATCGAGCGTGTCACATAGCGCTCAGATATCAGTGGGCTTCACACAATCCACAAGTGTCCAGTGTCCAAAAGTGTGCGCAGAGATTCAAAATCTCCATTATCCTCTCGTCACTTTTGTCACAGGCAGCTGTGCCATCGAGCCTGTCACATAGCGCTCAGATATCAGTGGGCCTCACACAATCCACAAGTGTCCAGTGTCCAAAAGTGTGCGCAGAGATTCAAAATCTCCATTATCCTCTCGTCACTTTTGTCACAGGCAGCTGTGCCATCGAGCCTGTCACATAGCGCTCAGATATCAGTGGGCCTCACACAATCCACAAGTGTCCAGTGTCCAAAAGTGTGCGCAGAGATTCAAAATCTCCATTATCCTCTCGTCACTTTGGTCACAGGCAGCTGTGCCATCGAGCCTGTCACATAGCGCTCAGATATCAGTGGGCCTCACACAATCCACAAGTGTCCAGTGTCCAAAAGTGTGCGCAGAGATTCAAAATCTCCATTATCCTCTCGTCACTTTGGTCACAGGCAGCTGTGCCATCGAGCGTGTCACATAGCGCTCAGATATCAGTGGGCCTCACACAATCCAAAAGTGTCCACTGTCTACAAGTGTGTGCAGAAATTCTAAATCTCCCCTGTCCTATAGACACCTTGTACCTTGTTTTACATTACTATATAGTTTGTTGGATTTTGTCTACATTTCTACCAAAAATGAGGAAGGCTGGTGGAAGAGGCCGTGGAATTGGGCGGGGGTTGGCAGCTGGTAATGATGGTGTTGGTGGTGTATCTGATGGTAGTGGCAAGAGCAAAATAGGACCGAATGCAGGAGGTGCTGACCCTGCGTCATCGTCTGGCTACATAAGGCCTCGAACGCTTAGTTTTCTAGGAGTTTGCAAACCGCTTTTAACCCCTTCATGACCCAGCCTATTTTGACCTTAATGACCTGGCCATTTTTTGCAATTCTGACCAATGTCCCTTTATGAGGTAATAACTCACGAACGCTTCAACGCATCCTAGCGATTCCGAGATTGTTTTTTTGTGACATATTGGGCTTCATGATAGTGGTATATTTAGGTCGATAATTTTTGCGTTTATTTGTGAAAAAAATGGAAATTTGGCGAAAATTTTGAAAATTTTGCAATTTTCAAATTTTGAATTTTTATTCTGTTAAACCAGAGAGTTATGTGACACAAAATAGTTAATAAATAACATTTCCCACATGTCTACTTTACATCAGCACAATTTTGGAAACAACATTTTTTTTCGTTAGGAAGTTATAAGGGTTAAAAGTTGACCAGCAATTTCTCATTTTTACAACAAAATTTACAAAACCATTTTTTTTAGGGACCACCTCACATTTGAAGTCACTTTGAGGGGTCTATATGGCAGAAAATACCCAAAAGTGTCACCATTCTAAAAACTGCACCCCTCAAGCTACTCAAAACTACATTCAAGAAGATTATTAACCCTTCAGGTGCTTCACAGGAACTAAAGCAACATGGAATGAAAAAATGGACATTTTAATTTTTCCAACCAAAATTTTATTTTAGCATCAGTTTTTTCATTTTCACATGGGTAACAGGATAAAATGTATCCTAAAATTTGTTGGGCAATTTCTCCTGAGTACACTGATACCTCATATGTGGTCATAAACCACTGTTTGGGCGCACGGCAGGGCTCGGAAGGCAAGGAGCGCCATTTTACTTTTTGAATGTAAAATATGCTTGAATGTTTAGCGGTTGCCATGTCTTGTTTTAAGAGTACCTGTGTGCCTAAACATTGGAGCTCCCCCACAAGTGAGCCCATTTTGGAAACTAGACCCTCCAAGGAACTTATCTAGATGCATAGTATGCACTTTGAACCCCCAGGTGCTTCACAAATTGATCTGTAAAAAAAAAAAGTACTTTTTTTTTTCACAAAAATTTTATTTGGCCTCAGTTTTTTCATTTTCACATGGGCAACAGGATAAAATGGATCCTAAAATTTGTTGGGCAATTTCTCCAGAGTACATCAATATCTCATATGTGGTCATAAACCACTGTTTGGGCGCACCGCAAGGCCCGGAAGGGAAGGAGCGCCATGTGACTTTTTGATTGGAAAATTAGCTCCAATCGTTAGCGGACACCATGTCGCATTTGGAGAGCCCCTGTGTGCCTAAACATTGGAGCTCCCCCACAAGTGACCCCATTTTGGAAACTAGACCCCCGAAGGAACTTATCTAGATGTGTGGTGAGCACTTTGAACCCCCAAGTGCTTCACAGAAGTTTATAACGCAGAGCAGTGAAAATAAAAAAATAATTTTTTTTCCTCAAAAATGATTTTTTTAGCCCGCTATTTTTTATTTTCCCAAGGGTAACAGGATAAATTGGACCCCAAAAGTTGTTGTCCAGTTTGTCCTGAGTACACTGGTACCCCATATGTGGGGGAAAACCACTGTTTGAGCGCACGGCATGACTCAGAAGGGAAGGAGCGTCATTTGACTTTTTGAATGGAAAATTAGCTCCAATCGTTAGCGGACACCATGTTGTGTTTGCAGAGCCCCTGTGTGCGTAAACTTTGGAGCTCCCCCACAAATGACCCCATTTTGGAAACCAGACCCCTTAAGGAACTTATCTAGATGCATAGTGAGCACTTTGAACCCCCAGGTGCTACACAGAAGTTTATAACGCAGAGCCGTTAAAATAAAAATATTTTTTTTCCCTCAAAAAATAAATTTTTAGCCTGCTATTTTTTATTTTCACAAAGGTAACAGGATAAATTGGACCCCAAAAGTTGTTGTCCAGCTTGTCCTGAGTACGCTGGTACCACATATGTGGGGGGGGACCACTGTTTGGGCACACGCTGGGGCTCAGAAGGGAAGTAGTGACGTTTTGAAATGCCGACTTGATGGAATGGTCTGTGGGCGTCATGTTATGTTTGCAGAGCCCCTGATGTACCTAAACAGTGGAAACCCCCCACAAATGACCCCATTTTGGAAACTAGATCACCCAAGAAACTAATATAGATGTGTGGTGAGCACTTTGAACCCCCAAGTGCTTCACAGAAGTTTATAACGCAGAGCCGTGAAAATAAAAAAATATTTTTTTTTCCTCAAAAAATTATTTTTAGTCCACTATTTTTTATTTTCACAAGGGTAACAGGATAAATTGGACCCCAAAAGTTGTTGTCCAGTGTGTCCTGAGTACGCTGGTACCCCATAAGTGGGGGGGACCACTGTTTGGGCACACGTTGGGGCTCGGAAGGGAAGTAGTGACGCTTTGAAATGAAGACTTGATGGAATGGTCTGTGGGCGTCATGCTACATTTGCAGAGCCCCTAATGTACCTAAACAGTGGAAACCCCCCACAAGTGACCCCATTTTGGAAACTATATCACCTAAGGAACTAATCTAGATGTGAGGTGAGAACTTTGAACCCCCAAGTGCTTCACAGAAGTTTATAACGCAGAGCTGTGAAAATAAAAAATATTTTTTTTCCTCAAAAAGTGATTTTTAGCCCACTATTTTTTATTTTCACAAGGGTAACAGGATAAATTGGACCCCAAAAGTTGTTGTCCAGTTTGTCCTGAGTACGCTGGTACCCCATATATGGGGGGGGACCACTGTTTGGGCACACGTTGGGGCTCGGAAGGGAAGTAGTGACGCTTTGAAATGCCGACTTGATGAAATGGTCTGTGGGCGTCATGTTACGTTTGCAGAGCCCCTGATGTACCTAAACAGTGGAAACCCCCCACAAGTGACCCCATTTTGGAAACTAGACCCCCCAAGGAACTTATCTAGATGTGTGGTGAGCACGTTGAACCCCCAAGTGCTTCACAGAAGTTTATAACGCAGAGCTGTGAAAATAAAAAAATATTTTTTTTTCCTCAAAAAGTGATTTTTAGCTCACTATTTTTTATTTTCACAAGGGTAACAGGATAAATTGGACCCCAAAAGTTGTTGTCCAGTTTGTCCTGAGTACGCTGGTACCCCATATATGGGGGGGACCACTGTTCGGGGACACGTTGGGGCTCGGAATGGAAGTAGTGACGTTTTGAAATGCCTACTTGATGGAATGGTCTGTGGGCGTCATGTTATGTTTGCAGAGCCCCTGATGTACCTAAACAGTGGAAACCCCCCACAAGTGACCCCATTTTGGAAACTAGACCCCCCAAGGAACTTATCTAGATGTGTGGTGAGCACGTTGAACCCCCAAGTGCTTCACAGTAGTTTATAACGCAGAACCGTGAAAATAAAAAATCTTTTTTTTCCACAAAAATAATTATTTTAGCCCCCATTTTTTTATTTTCCCAAGGGTAACAGGAGAAATTAGACCCCCAAAGTTGTTGTGCAATTTTTCCTGAGTACCCTGATACCCCATAAGTGGGGGTACACCACTGTTTGGGCACACGTCGGGGCTCGAAATGGAGGGAGCACCGTTTGACTTTTTGAACGCAAAATTGGCTGGAATAAATGGTGGCTCCATGTCGCGTTTGGAGAGCCCCTGATGTGCCTAAACAGTGGAAACCCCTCAATTCTATCTCCAACCCTAACGCCAACACACCCCTAACCCTAATCCCAACCCTAATCATAACCCTAACCACAACCCTAATCCCAACACACCCCTAACGAAATCCCAACTCTAACCCTAACCACAAGCCTAACCGTAATCCCAACCCTAATCCCAATTCCAACCCTAACCCTAAATTCAACCCTAACCCTAAATTCAACCCTAACCCTTAGTGCAACCCTAACCCTTAGTCCAACCTTAACCCTTAGTCCAACCCTAACCCCTAGTCCAACCCTAACCCCTAGTCCAACCCTAACCCCTAGTCCAACCCTAACCCTTAGTCCAACCCTAACCCTTAGTCCAACCCTAACCCTTAGTCCAACCCTAACCCCTAGTCCAACCCTAACCCCTAGTCCAACCCTAACCCCTAGTCCAACCCTAACCCTTAGTCCAACCCTAACCCTTAGTCCAACCCTAACCCTTAGTCCAACCCTAACCCTAACCCTAGCCCTAACCCTAGCACTAACCCTAGCCCTGGACCTAACCCTAATGGAAAAAAAAAAAAAATATTTTATTATTTGTACCTACCTATGGGGGTGATAAGGGGGGCGGTGATTTACTTTTTATTTATTTTGATCACTATGAAAGTTTATCATAGTGATCAAAATAAATGAATGAATCTGCAGCGTTGCAGATTCGATTCGGCGCACTGCGCATGCGCCCGCCATCTTGCAAGATGGCGGCGCCCATGACGCTGGACGGCAGGACACCGGGACGGATAGCGGGAGATCGGAGGCACAAAGGAGGGTGAGGGGGTGATCGGAGGGTGAGAGGGGATGATCGGAGGGCTGGGGGGGCGGAGGGAAGGCGGGGGGGCAGATCATGACGGCGGCTGCCGATCGGTGCCGTCAGAAGGTGGCGGCAGCCGATCGGTGCCATCTGTCGGTGTGGGGGGGGGTCGGGTCTCAGTGTCCAGCCATGTCCGATGCTATTTCAGCATCGGCCATGGCTGGATTGTAATATTTCACCAATTTTCATTGTGTGAAATATTACAATCGCTCTGATTGGCAGTTTCACTTTTAACAGCCAATCAGAGCGATCGTAGGCACGTGGGGGCTAAGCCACACCCCCAGGTGTTAACTCTGAAGGGTCCTTTGTGTGCGGGTCGGGTGACCTTTCAGTGACCCCGGTCACCCGACCCGCAGGGGGCTATTTATAGCATGACGCCTACGTAGGCGTCATAGGTCGTTTGGGCACTGCTTTTCATGACGCCTACGTAGGCGTCATAGGTCGTGAAGGGGTTAAAGGCAGAGCATCAGGAAAAAGTTTTGTCTTACATTGCTGACTCAGCCTCCAGCTCTATCGCCTCCTCTTCTTCAGTTGTAAAAAGTAAAAGCACTGAGTCGTCATTGGAGGCTCATGTTCATGAACCACACCTTTCCTTGTGTCCTTCACCCCAACCAAGATTGAAGGATGACGCAGGCCATACTACTGATTACTCCATGGAGCTGTTTTCACATACCATGCCTGGATTATCAAGTGAAATGGTGAATTACCCAGGCCAAGATGAATCTGACATGGAGTGCACTGATGCACAGCCGCTGATGGATGATTCTGCTGGTACATTCACTCAGAGCACTACATTGTCCTCGCAGTGTACAGAGCCAGATTTTGACCCTGATGAGACTCAGGTGCCCCTTCCCGCACACTATACCACCATACACGGTGACACAGAGAAAGTTGCACATGACATAGAAGAGGAGGTAATGGATGACCCAGTTGTTGACCCAGATTGGCATCCATTGGGGGAAGAGGGTGCTGCTTCCAATAGCTCAGATGAGGAGCATCCACAGCAGACATCGACATCGCAACAGCTGTTATCTGGCAGGCCCGGAGCACTCCAAAGACAGGTTCCAAACATCAAAAGAGTTGCTGGACAGCTTGTCCAGAGGGTCAAAAGATCACAGCGTGCTAGGCCGCAAAATGTCTGCCAAAGTAGGAAGAGTGCAGTGTGGCACTTTTTTGAACAAAATCCTCATGATCAGGCCAAGGTTATCTGTAAGAAGTGCTCAAAGACCTTTAGCCGAGGGAAAAATCTGAAAAATTTGAATACCAGTTGCATGCTTAGACATTTAACCAGCATGCACTTGCAAGCGTGGACACAACACCAAACCTCAAGTGCCACATGTGCAACTGATCACAACGAAGGTAGTCAGCAACGCTACATTGTTTCCCCCACTGTAAGCCCACCGGTTAGCACAGCAGCAAATGTTGAGGTGTCGTTGCAAGACCACAGCAGTCAGGGAATCCCACTGTTATATCAACGAAAGACTGATTCTAGGCCATCAGAAAGAACACCAACTCCATCACCATCATCAACCCTCTCTCAGTCCGCCCTGTCCACCGCTACTTCCACCATATGCAGCTCTCAAGTCCAGCTCACCCTCCCAGACACTATGAGTAGGTCAAGAAAGTACTCAGTCTCTCATCCGCGTACACTGGGTTTGAACGCCCACATTGCCAAACTAATCTCGTTTGAGATGATGCCCTTTCGGTTGGTGGAAAGCACAGCTTTCCGCGAACTCATGGCCTATGCAGTACCACGCTATGACCTACCCAGTCGCCACTTCTTCTCTCGCAAAGCCATCCCAGCCCTCCACCATCATGTGAAAGACCGCATTGTCCATGCACTCAAGCAGTCAGTGAGCGGAAAGGTACACCTCACAACTGATGCATGGTCCAGTCGGCATGGCCAGGGCCGTTACGTGTCCATCACTGCACACTGGGTTAATGTGGTGGATGCAGGGTCCACAGGGGACAGCGGTGGTGGGACAGTGCTGCCTAGCCCACGGTATAGGAAACAGTTGGCTGTAGGCGTTCGACCCTCCTCCTCCTCCTCCTCCTCCAGAAGCGAAAGCTCGTCCACAGAGCGCAGTCGTACGAGCACTCCATCTGCAGCTGCCACTGTTGCACACGATGTGTCCCCCTATCGAGCAGCTAGTGGAAAGCGTCAGCAGGCTGTGTTGCAGATGATGTGTTTGGGCGACAGACACACCGCCGAGGTGCTGGCCGAGTACTTGAAGCGACAAACTGAGTCATGGCTGGGCAGTGTACATCTTGAGGCAGGCAAGGTAGTTAGTGATAACGGACGTAATTTTGTGGCAGCCATAGCCCTTTCAAAACTCAGCCACATACCTTGCTTGGCTCACACCTTGAACCTGGTGGTGCAGTGCTTCCTCAAAAATTATCCGGAGTTAACAGCCCTGCTCCAGAAGGTGCGAAGACTGTGCGCGCACATCCGCCGGTCGCCTGTACACTCCGTTCGTATGCAGAAGCTGCAGCGATTGCTCCACCTTCCCAACCACCGCCTTATTATCGACATTGCAACAAGGTGGAACTCCACCCTGCACATGGTGGAGCGGCTGTGCGAGCAGAGGCAGGCCATAATGCATTTGTGGGAGGATACACGGCCAGGCACTTTGAGAGCAGACATGGAGTTGACAGGCGTGCAGTGGTCGAAGCTGAAAGACCTTTGTAAAGTCCTTCAGTGTTTTGAGGAATGCACACGGCTGGTAAGCGCAGACGACGCCATCCTAAGCATGAGCATCCCACTTATGCGTCTGCTCATGCAAACTTTGACGCACCTTAAGGAGTCTGCAGCCAATGTTGATGAGGAGGAAGAGGAGGAGGGAATCCTTGATGACATTCAGCCATTGTCTGCTCAGGGACCTCTCCTGGACGAGGTGGAGGAAGGAGGAGGAGGAGGATGATGGGGATGATTACTTAGGGGAGGAGGATGCATCTCGTGGGGCAAGTGAAAATGTTGGCGTGGCAAGGTCTGGTACAGGGTTTGTGCGTGACTGGAGGGATGTGGATTTGCCAGAAAGTGCTCCTCCACCCAGCACTCGCAGTGCATCATTGACACCGGGAACATTGGCCCACATGTCAGATTATGCCTTGCGGATCCTAAAAAGGGACCCCCACATTGCCAAAATGATGAACGATGACGACTACTGGTTGGCCAGCATCCTGGATCCACGCTATAAAGGCAAATTACAAAACATCATGCCACAGGAGAACCTTGACCTAATATTGGCTAATAAACAAGCAACTCTGGTAAATCGGTTGCTTGAGGCATTCTCAGCACACAGCAGCGGTGATGGTTCTCACACGAGCCGTACGGGCTGGGGGCAGCTTGGCAGAGGTGTTCGTGGTGCACACAGCAGAAGTGGCGTTGGAGACAGGGGTTTCATGACAATGTTGTGGACTGATTTTTCAAATACCGCTCACACAACTGGTAATACTGCATCGATGGAAAGTGACAGGAGACAGCAGTTGTCAACTATGGTTACAAACTACTTTTCCTCCCATATCGATGTTCTCCCACACAGGTCATTCCCCTTTGACTATTGGGCCGCTAAACTGGACACCTGGCTTGAATTGGCCCAATATGCCTTACAGGAGCTCGCTTGCCCAGCTGCAAGTGTGCTATCGGAAAGTCTTCAGTGCAGCTGGATCAATCCTGACAGAAAAAAGGACCCGTCTGTCAACCCAAAATGTGGATGATCTAACCTTCATTAAAATGAACCACACATGGGTTTCCAAGGATTTTGTCCCACCTTCCCCTGATGACACATAGGGTGACAGAAAAATGGCTTGCTTTGGTCCACCTCTTCCTGGTACTTCACCTATTTCGCCTTTTGCATCAGCTGAATGTCCAACATCAACATATGCCACTTTCTAAAACTCCCTAACTGTGCTGCCTCCCCCCCCCATGGCCGGGGTCACCACCTACCGCACGACACCGTGCGAGTGCCGTTGCCCTGGACAGGTGGGTAGGCCGACTCTTGGGCGCGGGCACTGGCACAGGGTCCCTCATAGTGCAATCAAGTGTCTCTGACGGTGGTGGTGCACACCCGCCGTCAGACACACCGCTGTGCTATGAGGGGCCCAGTGCCAGTACCGACGCCCACGAGTGGGCCCCCCTTGCTTGGGCAGGGCCCCAGCATTTGCAATCTTTACCTCTCCCTGCTCCTCCGCTGTGTAATCTGGGCCGTCAAATCCATACTGTGCCTGACACCGTCTGAGCCTGCCTCCTGAGACATATATTTTGAATGTGTACGCTATCCATACATGTTATCCGGGGATACGGTACCCTTTCTAACCTTTGTGCAATCACGTGCAATCCATACTGGGCCTAACACCGTCTGAGCCTGCCTCATGCTGTATAGACATATATTTTGAATGTGTACGCTATCCATACATGTTATCCAGGGATACGGTACCCTTTCTAACCTTTGTGCAATCACGTGCAATCCATACTGGGCCTAACACCGTCTGAGCCTGCCTCATGCTGTATAGACATATATTTTGAATGTGTACGCTATCCATACATGTTATCCGGGGATACGGTACCCTTTCTAACCTTTGTGCAATCACGTGCAATCCATACTGGGCCTAACACCGTCTGAGCCTGCCTCATGCTGTATAGACATATATTTTGAATGTGTACGCTATCCATACATGTTATCCGGGGATACGGTACCCTTTCTAACCTTTGTGCAATCACGTGCAATCCATACTGGGCCTGACACCGTCTGAGCCTGCCTCCTGAGACATATATTTTGAATGTGTACGCTATCCATACATGTTATCCAGGGATACGGTACCCTTTCTAACCTTTGTGCAATCACGTGCAATCCATACTGGGCGTGAGAACGGCTGGCGAGCTGTTAAGCAAGCTACAGCACCTGTCCAGACAAGTACAGGGATTCCCTAGCGAGGAGACTTATTTGATTGTTTTCAATGTTGGGACAGCAATTTTTGGGGAGCACTATACTCTGGAGAATGATAGATGGGGCCCACCATACACTGGAACATTCCAAAGGTGGACATCAGACACTGGAGCAGCATTTACAGGGCCCATTATACACTAGAGCATTAGAAATGGGGCCCATTATGTTTGGAGCATTATTTGGGCCCATAAGACAGTGGAGCTTCATCCATGGGGACCAACATATACTGTAGCATTATGTGGAGCTCATCATATACTGTTTCAAACATTATATGGGACCAATGATTCTGTATGGAGAAATAGATGGGCCTCGTCATGAGATGTAAAAAGTGAGGTATTTTTCATTGTACTATACCGTTATTTATCTGCCGTATCGGAGCATGATGAGTTGTGGTATGTGTTAAAGGGGCGCTCTTTCGCCCAGGGCACATGAAAACCTGCAGCCAGCCCTCCCCCCCCCCACAACTTTAGCCAAATAACCCCCATTTTTCAGTGCGTAACTTGTATTATGAAGTTAATTAAGGTTGACAAGCTTAAGTAAGAAGAATTGATGCTTTTGGCATTCAAATGGGCACTGTAGGTGTGTTTCCTGTCCTCCTCTCACTGCCGACTTTTATTCCCCATTGACTTACATTGGGTTTCGTGTTTCGGGACGACCCCGACTTTTCCCTATAATCGGACGATCTTGCTCGACCCGACTTTTGGAAAAGTCGGGTTTCACGAAACGAAACGCGACCCTAAAAAACCAAAAGTCGCTCAACTCTACATGGGATGATTAAGCGTTTCCGCAGCAGAATCGTGTGTCTAAAAGCGCTGCGGAAACGCTTAAAAAACGCAATGTGGGCACACAGCCTAAAAGTGTCCACATTTCTGTGGCTGTTGGGACACATGGACACCTTAAAAAAAAAAACATCACGTTGAGTTGATATGGAATTGAT
The DNA here is from genome assembly GCF_039654945.1 of Dendrobates tinctorius. Lineage (NCBI taxonomy): Eukaryota > Metazoa > Chordata > Amphibia > Anura > Dendrobatidae > Dendrobates > Dendrobates tinctorius. Next base: position 7,916,295 of record NW_027361754.1, read on the forward strand.
TTGAGCTCCATTCTTGTCATTGCAATCTATGGTTCTATAGGGGATTTAGGCAGAATCCACCGGGGCGCAGTAAAGTAAGACAGCGTGAACAGGCCCTAATGCATATACAGAGGATATACACTCAGAAAAATTCAGCTTATATACAGTATATACAGTATGCTCACATACATATACAGTTTATACATATACTTATGCAGTATACTGCACACATGCAGTATACATATATAATATACACAGACACACATGTGCTGTATGTACATGCATATATATATATATATATATATATATATATATATATATACATACACACAAATGCACCACAAATATACACAATCATACTATATACTGTATCTATGTACTCATATACTTTATACACATACACACACACACACTAAAAAAAAAAAACCACAAAAATTGAGCTTGGTTTGAGTTGGTACACATGCAACATATAAATGCATGTTCACATGGCCAAAAAGCATAAAAAACCTACAAAAGACAAACTGAAAAAAAAAACCCTGCTGTAATTAAATAAGTGAAAAGCAAAAGTGCATTTAAATCATACAGAGTTCTTAGTAATACTGTATTTGATCAAACATAGCATAAAAGCCATCCCACCATCGGCAAGATGACTCTGTGGTCGGGGCGGTCCTACACTGTCTAATATTAAAAACCTTATCATGTGTCAAAGTTGACGCTTGTGTGAATAAGGGCAGACAATGACCGGGTCCCAACCACTGGACACTAGTCCAGGAGAAGCCTTTAAATACAATTTCCAGCTCAGGAGAGGGAGGCCACACCCCAGCTTGCACAGAATGCAAAAATACAAAGAAAAAACACAAAAATTGAGCTTGGTTTAAGTTGGTACACATGCAGCATATAAATGCATGTTCACATGGCCAAAAAGCATACAAAACCTACAAATGACAAAATGAAAAAAAACAAAAAAACCTGCTGTAATTAAATAAGTAAAAGGCAAAAGTGCATTTAAATCATACAGAGTTCTTAGTAATACTGTATTTGATCAAACATAGCATAAAAGCCGTCCCACCTTCGACAAGGTGACTCTGTGTTCGGGGCGGTCCTACACTGTCTAATATTAAAAACCTTATCATGTGTCAAAGTTGACGTCTGTGTGAATAAGGGCAGTCAATGACCGGGTCCCAACCACTGGACACTTGTCAGGGGAAGCCTTTAAATACAATTTCCAGTTCAGGAGAGGGAGGCCACACCCCAGCTTGCACAAAATGCAAAAATACAAAGAAAAATACAAAAATTGAGCTTGGTTTGAGTTGGTACACATGCAGCATATAAATGCATGTTCACATGGCCAAAAAGCATACAGAACCTACAAAAGACAAAATGAAAAAAAAAACCCTGCTGTAATTAATTAAGTAAAAAGCAAAAGTGCATTTAAATCATACAGAGTTCTTAGTAATACTGTATTTGATCAAACTTAGCATAAAAGCCGTCCCACCAACAAGGTGACTTTGTGGTCGGGGCGGTCCAACACTGTCTAATATTAAAAACCTTATCATGTGTCAAAGTTGACGTCTGTGTGAATAAGGGCAGACAATGACCGGGTCCCAACCACTGGACACCAGTCAGGGGAAGCCTTTAAATACAATTTCCAGCTCAGGAAATTGTCGATGGTGGGACGGCTTTTTTGCTATATTTGATCAAATACAGTATTACTAAGAACTCTGTATGATTTAAATGCACTTTTGCGTTTTACTTATTTAATTACAGCAGGTTTTTTTTTTTCATTTTGTCTTTTGTACATACACACACACTGTATACTGCACATGTACACACACAGATAGACATATATATGTATACTTACCAGGTCTTGCTGTTTAGGAGTAGCCATGATGAGGAGGAAGGGGATACAGACTCGCACACAGGGCTGCAGGCATCTTCCTGCCAGGACCTCTGATCTCTGCTGTACTGTGAGACGCCCCTCTCCCTCACTCTCAACTTCTAACTGGACACTGCAGGGAGAGGGGGGATGGAGGAGGGTTTGGGAGAGACGATCTGAGACTACAGAGGATTCACAGCATTATTCACTGTCTGTGCACTTTATAAAGGGGCTGCAGACACAGGAGGCCCCCTTTGTGGGTGGGGGCCCTAGGCAGCTGCCTTGTCTGCCTGCCCCAAACGCCGACCCTGATACTCGCTCATCACTTCTTATTAGTCATCATAGTCTCATTACATTTGCAAAGCTGTTTGATAAAAATAATCCTAGATATTTCATCAAGGGACATAAGTCATCCAGGTTGTATGAACTGTCAAAGTCAAGCCTGGATGAGCAAGCCTGAATGTTAGCTAAGACAAATCAGTACTTTAGTCAATTATACTGTGAAAGTGAATGCTGCGGGCAGCAAAGGAGTACGGTATAAAGTTAGTATGAATTAATCATTTAGATCCAAATGATAAAATAATTCCAGATGGGGGAGATTTTCAGTCCCAAATCCACATATTATCCTCATATTTGTCCTACAAAATGAGAAATCCAGGGCATTTCCATCATGGAAGCAACATAATGTGGACACTCTACATAACTCAATCAGAGAGGAGCGGAGGTCGAGCATGCATACGTAGTTCCACCCCTTTCATTCTCTATGGGACTGAAGGAGATTATCAAGCATCGGTGCACATGCTCAACATCCGCTTCATTTGGTCAGACCCCTAGCGATCCTACAGGATAAGTAGGATAGGGGTTCTCTTAGGATTTGGGATGTCTTCCAAACTTGAAACAAAGCGTTTATTTTGAGCTGAGTGTATTTCTACAGATATCGCTATAAATACAGTAGACCTCCTAACTCAAGTCTAGCAGATATATGTAGAGATCTTTTTCTACTGATGAATGTTTATTAACATATCTGCCGGGCAGCAGCAGCTGCTTTATATTCATAGCTAAAAGCGGTTGTTTAGGACTATACAGCGGGATGGTTGATCCTCTGCTTCACCATGACTTCCAATTTGCATAAACTGTGGAATATTAAAGCATCCCTTTTAATCCTAAATAAACCTGTCCATGGACAGTAATGCTATGTGCACACTTTGCGGATTTGTTGAGCTTCCGCAGCGTTTTTTCAGCGCAGAAATACTCCAAAAATGCAATTGATTACTTAAGCAATGTTAATCACTGGCATTCCTGAATTGTTGTGCACATGCTGCGGAAACTTCCATCCTTATTTGCAGCGATTTATTTTCCGCAGCATGTCAGTTCTTTTTGCGGATCTGCGGCACTTATCACCCATTGACTTCCATTGAGTGAGTCAAATCTGCAGCAAAAACACAGGTGTAAAAAGGTTTGCTGATTTGCTGCCAAAAATGCTGCAGAATTGTCAAAGGAAATGATGTCAAAAGGAGGAAGAGTGTGTGGGCTGATAATATGTGTGTGAGCGGAGAATATGTGCGTATCTGTCTGTGTCTGTCTGTGTGTGTCTGCGTCTGTCTGCGGGTGTCTGCGTCTGTCTGCGGTTGTGTACCCATGAGACAAACAGCCCATAGTGATTGTACTTAGGCGTTGTCTGATGGGACTACTACTCCCATCTGGCTATTATAATGATGCCCCTTACTAATGTCTAGCTTAGGCCACTGTGCTTGGGGGCCACAATTTCTTATTGTGGGAATTTTTTGTACTTCCTTGGGACATGGTCCGGGAATTTTTCCACCTATTTGGAGGTCTGGGATACTGTATGCGGATACTATCTGTTTTTGTCCACAATTGCACATTTCTATAGATATATGTCTTTTGTAGTACTTTACTTGAATAAAATTGAATATAATTTTTTATATTGCTTGCTCTATGTTTTCTCCTGATATTCATCCCATCTGGCTATGTCTGCTGTCACATATAACAGCATATAACAGAGACAGAGAAAACCAAAAGCAAAACACAAAACAAATATCCTGGAATAAAAAAGTAAAAAAATATATTGCAAAAATTGCATGAAGGTAGTAATAATAGTAATAATAAGGGTATTTAGTTAACATAATTTTGATCAAAATAATGTAGAAGCCATCCCGCCACGTCACGGCAACCCTTGTGGGACAGTCCTAACTCTTGTATTTAAAACCTTTCCACTTGTCAAGTGACGTAAATGTGAACAAGGACAGAGGGACTGAACCACCAGTAATAGTATAGGCTAGACAGGATGGATTTTCCAACTCAGAAACAGGGCGGTCACACCCTTATATGCACAGAATGCACAATGAAACAAATGGGAAAATGGGTCTGAGCAGAAAAAGTAAATTAATGTGCATGCAAAATGTAATTGCATATGAACACATGACCTTTACACAGAGAAAACCAAAAGCAAAACACAAAACAAATATCCTGGAATAAAAAAGTAAAAAAATATATTGCAAAAATTGCATGAAGGTAGTAATAATGTAATAATAAGGGTATTTAGTTAACATAATTTTGATCAAAATAATGTAGAAGCCATCCCGCCACGTCACGGCAACCCTTGTGGGACAGTCCTAACTCTTGTATTTAAAACCTTTCCACTTGTCAAGTGACGTAAATGTGAACAAGGACAGAGGGGTTTTGCTTTTGGTTTTCTCTGTGTAAAGGTCATGTGTTCATATGCAATTACATTTTGCATGCACATTAATTTACTTTTTCTTTCCCATATAACAGAGACAGCATGAGCCGATGATGGGAGAATAGTTTCATCATCCGGCTCCTGAGTTTAATTGTAAAAAAAATCAAAACATTGACATAATCACAAACAATATACAGTACATACTCACCGAACACCTAATCCCCCACGCCCACGTCTCCCACAAAGAATCAAAAATAATAAACCAATATATACTCCCTGTCCTCCGTAGTCCATTTAAAACCAAGTGTCCCACATCGATGTCACCTGACCGCCAGCGATACACTGACAGGAGGTAATCGCTCCAGCAGTGTATCACCAGAGTACATCAGCTGATCAGCTCCGAAGCTCTCACTTACGGCTCCGCTGCGTGAGATAGTTCTCACACAGCGATAGTGCAGTAATAGCACCAGAGCTGAAGAACTCTGGTGAACTCTCACAGCAGCGCAGTGAGACACTGTGGGAGTGATTACCTCCCGTGAGTGTATTGCCAGAGGGCGAGTAGAGCAGTCACATCTCCCGATGTGACTGTTCGACACGTGAGATCGCCGTGGAACACTCGGTATTAAATGGACTATGTCAGACAGGATAGTATAATATGTTGGCTTATTATTTTATTTTTGTTGCAGGATACGAGGGCGTCGGGGATTAGTCGTTCAGTAAGAATGGTTAATTGAGATTCAATAAAGGAGTCTGTGTGATTATTTCAAATAAAGGATTTTATTCTGGCTGTGACTTTACCATATAACTATAGGATTAGTAATGGATAGGTGTCTTATGACAATACAAAGGTGACATCAACCCCACAAATATGAACCACACTTGCCACCGGTACAGGGCAAGTGAGAAGAGCAAGTTTAAGTGCCAGAATTGGTGCATTGGTCCATTTCTGGGGTGGCTGAGAGCTGATATTTTTAGCCTGGGGGTGCCAATATACATAGCCCCTTCCCAGGCTATTAATATCAGCACGCAGCTGTCTGCCCAGCCTTTGCTGGTTTCGATTTTGTAGGGGAACCCCATGTCAATTTTTTTTTTCAGGGGAAAACTAGCCAGTAAAGGCTAAGCAAACAGCTGTGAGCAGATATTAATAGCCTGGGAACCTTTATGGCTATTGGCTTCTTCCCAGAATATTAACATCAGCCCTCAGCCGTCGGCTTTCCCTCTGCAGGTTATGAAAATTATTCGGGAGCCCATGCATTTTTTAATTTTTTTTTAAAAAAAATAAACAGATATTGCGTTTCACGCAGATGGGTTGTGTGTGTGTGTGTGTGTGTCTTTATTTAACTCTTTATGCACTGTTTTATTAATAAGGGAATCTGGCCTGTTCATTACTAAATTAGTGAAAGGATGTGACAGACAAAAAGAGATCTCGTCATGGCGTTACTCCTCCTTCCACAGCTGCTGCCAAAATGACGTGAGTACATACAAACAAATAAAAACAAAATTGTACACATACAAAAAGCACAAAAATGAGCTAGAATGCATTGAAAAAATTCTCACAAACACATGATTATAACAACGTTGTCTGTTACATGTTATTCATATCAAATATTAATTATTATTTAACAACATTTAATAATCTTTTTACCTTTACCTTACTTTTATATAATTATGAAAAATATGTACTCTCATACAATAGCTGAAATTTAATTAGCAAAGACTGGTCTGTGAACCAAACAGGACAATATGAGGGAATGCTGATCTAAAAAATCCCCCTATTATGATGTGTGTGCAAAAAGTGCCTTATGATACTGCATGTATCTAATTATATACTAACGAAAGGCAAGGGGAGAAACACAAAATTGGCCCCAGTTATCAAGAAAAATTAATAAGAGAAATTAATAAATATATACAAGTACAAGTGTGTCCCCAAACTGAAACATCTATCCAAAACCACCTATAGCCGTAATATGCAAAAAGGTAAACCGCAACTAGTTAATGTGAAACCGAAGACTGACAAATGTGGAATTATTCATAAAAAAATGGACATGTCCACTCTGTCATTGAACCCAATGGGGCCCGTTGCACGGGTGTCCATGATCCACCTAGATTCATGTCTGAGCAATAATTTATGTAAATTCCCCCCTTGAGGGGGTAATGTCACCTTCTCTAGACCAGCAAATAAAAGGACATTAGGGTCACCTCCATGTACTTCTTTGATGTGATTAATTCAGCGGAGTACCCCCTTCCCTGTCAAAATGGACGTAAAATGTTCCCTAAAGCAGATATATAGGGGGCGTATGGTTTTGCCTTTGTAATAATATTTACATGGACAAAAGATAACATATACTACGAAACCTGTTTTGCATGAAATGACCTCAGAAACTACGTGGCTGACTGCCCCCATGCGGATGGTACGATCTGTTATGTGAAATCTACAATATGAGCAATGACCACACCTGAAATTACCTTTAGGGATTACCGCACTTAACCAATTGTTATGATCTTTAACAATACGATTCTTAACCAGGATATCTCTTAATCTAGTACTGCGTCTACATGAAATCATATATATATATATATATACTGTATATATATATATATATATTCACTTATATTTGTTTTGTGTCTTCAATGGAGAATGAAAAAGAAGAGGTTTAACAAGGAAATTACATCACAATTCTTTTTTTTTTCTTAAATATCTTTACTTAGCTCTATGGATTTACAAAAATGCATAAAAAACTGCATGAAAATAGAATCATAGAATCATAGAGTTGGAAGGGACCTCCTGGGCCATTTGGTCCAACCCCCTGCTCAAAGCAGGATTCGCTAAATCATCCCAGACAGATGTCTGTCCAGCCTCTGTTTGAAGACTTCTGTTGAAGGAGAACTCACCACCTCTCGTGGCAGCCTGTTCCACTCATTGATCACTCTGTCAAAAAGTTTTTTCTAATATCTAATCTGTGTCTCCTCCCATTCAGTTTCATCCCATTGCTTCTAGTCTTTCCTTGTGCAAATGAGAATAAAGATGATCCTTCTGCCATGTGACAGCCCTTGAGATATTTGTAGACAGTTATTAAGTCTCCTCTCAGTCTTCTCTTTTGCAGGCTAAACATTCCCAAATCCTGCAACCTTTCCTCAGAAGACAGAGTTTGCAGACCGGTCACCATTCTGGTCGCTCTTTTCTGAACTTGCTCCAGTTTGTTGATGTCTTTTTTAAAATGTGGCGCCCAAAACTGGACACAGTATTCCAGATGAGGTCTGACCAAAGAGGAGTAGAGGGCAATAATGACTTCACATGATGTAGACTGAATGCTTCTGTTAATACATCTAAAATTGCATTTGCCTTTTTTGCTGCTGCATCAAACTGTTGACTCATATTCAGTCTGTGATCTATTAGTATACCCAAGTCTTTTTCACATGTGCTGTCACTTAGCCCTATTCCTCCCATTCTGTATATGCTTTTTTCATTTTTATTGCCCAGATGTAGTACTTTGCATTTCTCCCTGTTAAAAACCATTCTGTTAGTTGCTGTCCACTTCTCCAGTTTATTTATATCTTTTTGAATCCTCTCTCTCTCTTCTCTAGTATTAGCTATCCCTCCTAGCTTTGTGTCATCAGCAAATTTAATCAGTTTACCCTCAATTCCTTCATCTAAATCGTTGATAAAGATGTTGAACAGTACAGGGCCCAGGACAGAGCCCTGTGGTACCCCACAATACACATGAAACAACACAACAAAACCGCATCAAAAACGCATAAAAACTGCGCGGAATTCTCTGCCAAGAGATGCAGACACCGCGCAGAAATTTCTGCAAGCAAATCCGCAATGAGTGCACATAGCCTAAGGCTCCTGTTGGGTGGACTCAGACCTCATGGATCTTACTATGAATTCCTATGTAATCACTGTGATTTTTATTTATTATTATAACGCCATTTATTCCATGGTGCTTTACATGTGAGGAGGGGTGTACATAATAAAAAACAAGTACAGCAATCTTATACAACACAGGTCACAACTGGTACAGGAGGAGAGAGAACCCTGCCCACGAGGGCTCACAATCTACAAGGGTTAGTGAGGATACAATTGGTGAGGGCATAGCTGGTCGTGGAGCTATTTGGTGGATCGATTGTTACAGCAGGTTCTAGGCTTGTCGGAAAAGGTAGGTCTTCAGGTTCCTTTTGAAGGTTTCCACGGTAGGAGAGAGTCTGATATGATGTGGTAGAGAGTTTCAGAGTAGGGGGGATATGCGGGAGAAATATTGTATGCGATTGTGGGAAGAGGAGATAAGAGGGGAATCGAGAAGGAGATCTTGTGAGGATCGGAGGTTGCGTGCAGGTAAGTACTGGGAGACAAGGTCTCAGATGTATGGAGTGCACAGGTTGTGGATGACTTTGTATGTCATGGTTATGGTTTTGAGCTGGAGTCTTTGGGTAATGGAGAGCCAGTGCAGGGATTGACAGAGGGGGAGGTTGGGGAATAGTGGGGAGACAGGTGGATTAGTCGGGCAGCGGAGTTTAGAATAGATTGGAGGGGTGTGAGAGTGTTGGGGGGAGGCCACAGAGCAGGAGGTTGCAGTAGTCAATGCGGGAGATGATGAGGGCATGGACTACAGTTTTTGCAGATTCATGGTTGAGGAATGAAATGATCCAGGAAATATTTTTGAGTTGAAGTCAGCAGGATGTGGAGAGTGCTTGGATATGTTGTATGAAGGAGAGATCAAAGTCAAGGATTACCCCAAGGCAGCGGGTAGAGTGAGCAGCCATTTACTTTAATGGATAGGTCGAGTGAGATGGGAAAAAGATGATGAATTCTGTTTTGCCCATATTAAGTTTTAAAAATCTAGCAGAGAAGAAGAATTAAATAGCAGACAGACATTGTGGGATTCTGGTAAGTAGGGTGGTGATATCTGGTGCAGAGATGTAGATCTGTGTATCATCGGAATAGAGATGATACCGAAAGCCATGGGACTCTATGAGCTGTCCCAGACCGAAAGTGTAAATGGAGAAGAACAGGGGCCCTAGGACTGAACTCTGACAGATAGGGGTATAGGTGAGGAGGTGGTGTGCAAGTGGGAGATGTTGAATGTCCGGTCTGTTAGGTATGATGAGATCCAAGATAGGGCCACATATGTGATGCCAAAAGATGAGAGGGTCTGTAGTAATAGGAAGTGGTCCACTGTGTTAAAGGCAGAGGACAGGTCCAGGAGGAGGAGGACAGAGTAGTGTTGCTTGGCTTTGGCGGTTAGTAGGTCATTGGTGACTTTAGTTAGGGCAGTTTAACCCCTTAACGACCGGGGTTATTTTCGTTTTTGCGTTTTTGTTTTTCGCTCCCTTTCTTCCCAGAGCCATAACTTTTTGGTTTTCTGTCAATATGGCCATGTGAGGGCTTATTTTTTGCGGGACCAGTTGTACTTTTGAACAACACCATTGATTTTACCATGTCATGTACTACAAAACGGTAAAAAAATTCCAAGTGCAGTGAAATTGGAAAAAAAGTGCAATCCCACACCTGTTTTTTGCTTGGCTTTTTTGCTAGTTTCACTAAATGCTAAAACTAACCCACCATTATGATTCGCCAGGTCATTACGATTTCATAGACACCAAACATGTCTAGGTTCTTTTTTATCTAAGTGGTGAAAAAAAATTCCAAAGTTTGCTAAAAAAAAAACAACACCATTTTCCGAGACCTGTAGCGTCTCCATTTTTCGTGATCTGGGGTCGGTTCAGGGCTTATTTTTTTGCGTGCCGAGCTGACATTTTTAATGATACCACTTTTATGCAGACACGTTCTTTTGATCGCCCATTATTGCATTTTAATGCATTGTCACAGAGATCAAAAAAACGTAATTCTGGGGTTTTGACTTTTTTTCTCGCTACGCCGTTTAGCGATCGGGTTAATGTTTTTTTTTATTGATAGGTCGGGCGATTCTGAACGTGGTGATGCCTAATATGTGTATGTGGGATTTTTTTTTTTACTGTTTTATTTTGATTGGGGCGAAAGGGGGGTGATTTGAACATTTAGTTTTTTTTTATTTTTAAACATTTTTTTTACTTTTGGCATGCTTTAATAGCCTCCATAGGAGGCTTGAAGCATGCACAACTTGATTGGCTCTGCTACATATGGGCGATGAGCAGATCGCCCATATGTAGCAGATTTACTCCTGTGCTTACAGCGCCGACCACCGGGCAGCCATCAGCCTGGAACAACCATAGAGGTCTCTAGGAGACCTCTGGTTGTCCAGGCAACATGACGCCGACCCCCGATCATGTGACGGGGGTCGGTGATGAGCTCACTTCCGGCCCAGTGGCTGGAAGTGCTATTTAAATGCCCGCTGTCAGCTTTGACAGCGGGATTTAACTAGTTAATAGGCGCGGGCGGACGGCGATTCCGCTCGCGCCTATTGCGGACACATGTCAGCTGTTCAAAACTGCTGACATGTCCCGGCTTTGATGTGGGCTCAGCGCCGGAGCCCTCATCAAAGCAGGGGAGATGTCTGATGACGGACTGTGTCCGTCATTGAACATTAAGGGGTTAAGTGGAGTGATGCGGCCGGAAGCCAGATTGTAAGCGCTCAAAGAGAGAGCAGAAAGAGAGGTGGGAGGAGAGTTCAAGATGGACGTGTTGTTCCAGTAGTTTTGAGGCATAGGGGAGAAGTGATATGGGGCGATAGCTAGATATAGAGGATGAGTCAAGACAGGGCTTTTTGAGGATAGGTGTGATTGAGGCATGTTTGAAGCATGAGCGGAAAACACCAGTTATTAGTGATAGGTTGAAGAGATGGGTGAGGGTTGGGATGAAGACTGTGGTGAGGGTTGGGATGAAGTGGGACGGAATAGGGTCAAGTGCACAGGTGGTGATATGTGATCTTGAGAGTAGAGTGGAGAGTCGATCTTCTGTGATGTGGAGAAGTTGGTTTTGGAGGAGGAGGGCTGAGCAGATAGGAAGAGGGGTTGTGGGGGTTGTAGGCCAAAGTTTTCTCTGTTATCAATCTTCTGCTTGAAGAATGAGGCAAAGTCTTCAGCTGAGATGAGTGGTGAGGGCAGAGGTGCTGGGGGACGGAGGATAGAATTGAAAGTGTTGAATAGCTGTTTAGGGTTGTGAGACAGGGAGGATATGAGAGATGAGAAGTAGGCTTGTTTTGCTGCAGCGAGTGTGGCCTTGAAAGTAGTGAGAGACTGTTTGAATGCGATGAAGTGCTTGTTGGAGTGGGATCTTTTCCATCTTTGCTCAGCAACCCTGGAAGCACATCTTAGTTCTTTGGTGAGGTTGGTGTGCCAGGGTTGTCTGTTGATTTTGGAAGCTTTGGTATGTGTGAGAAGGGCGACCGATTCCTGAGCTTCAGCTATTGTGGTGTTATATAATGCGGCAGCAGTGTCCATATTGTGTAAGGACCTTATGTCTGTAAGAGGGAGGAGCGATTCAGAAAATGAGAGGCTGTGTCAGGGGGGATGAGCCAGGTTTCGATGATAGCAAGGAATGAAAGTTTGTTAGTAATGAAGAGATCATGGATGTATGAAAGTTTGTTGCAGATAGAGCGAGTGTTCCACAGAGCTCCTGTTAGTGGGACAGGGTAAAGTGGGGGCATGGCAAATGGGTGTAACAAGGTGGCACGGGGTGGTAGTTGTGATCGAGTCCATTTAAAGCAACAGTCCACAAGCACCCTGACAGGACAGATGCTAACCCAGGCGATTTACCTCTTCTCCACAGTCACCGCAGCACAGGCAATCAGGATCCAGGGACACAGTTTTAATCGAACAGGGAAACAATTTATTGTAGAACAAAAGAAGTAGCAAAAGTAGAGGCAGTAACTCGGATGAAACTTTCTGCTCTTTCCCTAGTATCCTTCACTGTCGTATCAGTGGCAGCAACAGCGGCAGCAACGGTAATAGTGGCAGTCCATAAGCCGATGTCTGGATGCTTACAGTCCTCAGTGGGGCACTACCACAGTGCCGGTGCCCAATTCACTGCCCGGGGATCCAGGGCAGCACACTCTCCCCTCCAGTTGTCACCCTGCTGGGTGACAACTACTAATCACAGTCATTAAAGTGCCTCTTAGGAGACCTGTCTTGCGAAACATGTGGCACCTGTGTGATGCCAGAAATCCAAGGATCAGCCTCTGACTTCTGCTGTGGATTTTCTTTCAAACCAGAATCTGAACATGACCCAATTGTCCAGATATATTGCTAGACCTTCCAGAGCAAACGCTAAGAGTGGGAGTCCTCGACCTGTAGGTGTTGTGAGTTCATTTTCCCCTTCGTCACTGAGGTCTGGTGAACTCCCTATTCTGGTAAAGGAAGGTAATGAGCCTGATTATCAGGCACCTGAGCCTAATGAGGATGACTGGCTGAGTGGAGTCACGGACTGGATATAAGGCTGCCGACGCCCTTCTGCCCTGCGGGTGATTTCTCTGTGGACTTCTAGGACACCAGTCTGATTCCTGCTCCTCTAAAGCTAAGTTTTCTGTTTTGCCTGTTAGCATTTTGGTTTTGTTTTTTGTTTTCCTTGCTTTTCTGTATTCTGCCATTCCCTGCTGGGGTGAGCTGAATCTCCTTTTGCCTGTAGATCTGTCTTCAGAATATTCCTGAGGACTGACATAGCTTTTTTGAAGCCTAGCGTCTTCAGGGCCTTTTTCACTGTCAGTCTGTTGGCTCTTATTTTCATAGGGTTTTTCACGGATTGCAGACAGCAGCCTTCCTGTCCTTTTCTATCTAGTTAGCTTGGGCCCCGTCTTTGCTCAGTCTATCTTTCTGTCTGTGTTAGTATTTTCATCTTGCTTCACCGTCATTATATATTGGGGGCTGCCTATTGCTTTGGGGTCTGCTCTGGGTCAGTTTAGATTTCCCCTTTCTTTCTTTAGGCCTATTTAATTCTCTGGCTGTGATCGAGGGGTCTAGGGCATCGTAGGAACCCCCCACGGCTACTGCTGGTTGTGTTGATGGGTTCGGGGGTCTGCAGTCCGATAGCTGCCAACTTCTCTGGTTTTCTGGACTTAGCTAGCATTTCTGTTTTTGCCTCCTACGGTGACTCAATCATAACAGAATCACCCGCCATACCGCAGATCCTAGGGTACTCAATAGCAGGAAAGAATTGTGTTTAAAAAAAAAAAAAAAAAGGTGTGTGTATATTCTTTCCTCTATATCTCTGAGGCCGTAGGGGGAATTTTTTTTTCTCTCTCAATGGAGATAAAGCAATTGTCTGATCGTGTGGAGGAGCTCGCTGCGGAAGTGCGGGGAATTTCCGCCTACCTTGCTCGTTCGCATGCTTTTGAACCAAAGATCCCTACACCTGATGTATTTAGTGGGGATCGATCTAAATTTTTGAGTTTCAAAAATAATTGTAAATTATTTTTTGCCTTGAAGCCTAACTCGTCAGGGAGCTCCGCGCAGCAGGTTAAATTTGTCATCTCTTTGCTGCGTGGCGATCCCCAGGATTGGGCGTTTTCTTTGAAACCAGATGATCCTATTCTGAATAATGTGAACGCATTCTTTCAAGCTTTGGGGTTGTTGTATGACGAACCTAATGCTATTGATCAGGCTGAAAAGACTCTGTTGGCATTGAACCAGGGTCGAGATTCTGCAGAGTTGTACTGTCAAAAGTTCCGAAAGTGGGCGGTCCTTACTACCTGGAATGATAATGCCTTGGCTGCTCTCTTTCGGAAGGGTTTGTCAGAAGCCGTAAAGATACTATGGTGGGATTTCCTGTTCCCTCTGGTCTGGACGATTCTATGTCATTAGCCATTCAGGTTGATCGGCGTTTACGTGAACGCAGGATTGCACGAGAATTGTTGCCACCAGTTGAACAGACGTCTGAACCTATGCAATGTGATAGAGTTTTGTCTAAGGCGCAACGTCAGGAGTTCAGAAGGCGTAATAAGCTGTGTTTTTTCTGTGGAGATGCCTCGCATATTATTTCTGTTTGTCCTAAACGAGAGAAACGCTTTGCACACACGTTTTCTGTTGGTGGTGTTCAACCTAAGTTTCTTCTGGCAATTACTCTGATATGCTCCCTGTCCACATTTTCCGCCAAGGGTTTTGTGGATTCGGGAGCAGCGCTAAACCTAATGGACTTGGATTTTGCTAAACGTTGTGAATTTCCGATGACACCTCTGCAGACGCCTATCCCTTTGAGGGGGATTGATGCTACTCCTTTGGCTAAAAATAAACCTCAGTTTTGGACCCAGGTGGTCATGCGGGTCGCCCCAGACCATCAAGAAAATTGCAGATTTTTGGTATTGCATGGTCTGCATGATGCCGTTGTTCTGGGGTTTCCCTGGTTGCAAATTCATAATCCAGTTTTGGATTGGAAATCTGTGTCTGTGGTGAGTTGGGGTTGTCGGTGTGCCTTTAGTGAGGCTCCGGTTTTTTCCACCTCTCCTCAGTCGCATGATGTTCCTGACTATTTGGCGGACTTTTATGATGTATTTAGTGAGAATGAGTCTGCGTCCTTGCCTCCTCATAGGAGTTATGACTGTGCAATTGAACTAAGCCCGGGGTGTAAATTTCCCAAGGGTCGGCTCTTCAATTTATCTGTACCCGAGCACGAGGCTATGCGGTCCTATATTAAGGAGGCGTTGGAGAAGGGTCATATTAGACCATCCTCTTCACCCTTAGGTGCCGGGTTTTTTTTTGTGGCCAAAAAGGATGGTTCTTTAAGGCCTTGTATTGATTATCGTGCCCTCCATAAAATTACTATTAAATATCAGTATCCATTACCCCTGATTTCGGATCTATTCTCTAGAGTTAGAGGTGCTTGCTGGTTTGCCAAGCTTGACCTCAGGAGAGCATATAATCTTATCCGCATTAAGCAGGGGGATGAATGGAAGACGGCGTTTAATACTCCGAAGGGACATTTTGAGTACCTGGTGATGCCTTTTGGGCTCACTAATGCCCCTTCTGTCTTCCAGTGCTTCATGAACGATATTTTCCGAGACTTTGTCGATAAATTTTTGATTAGCTATCTGGATGATATTTTGATCTTCTCCAAGGATTGGGATTCTCATGTGGAACATATTCGGACTGTGTTCCGGATCTTGAGGGAGAATTCCCTGTATGTCAAAGGATCGAAATGCCTTTTTGGAGTACAGAGGATTTCATTTTTGGGATTTATTTTGTCTCCGTCAACTATTGAAATGGACCCGGCCAAGGTACAGGCCATTTATGATTGGGTTCAGCCCACTTCTTTGAAGGCCCTCCAGAAGTTTTTGGGTTTTGCTAATTTTTATCGGAAATTTATAGCAAAATTTTCTAGTATTGCCAAGCCATTAACTGATCTGACTAAGAAGGGTGTTGATGTGTTGAATTGGTCTCCTGAGGCTGTTGCTTCCTTTCAGGAGCTGAAGCGAAGATTTACCTCCGCCCCGGTTTTGCGGTTACCTGATGTCTCACTCCCGTTCCAGGTAGAGGTGGATGCTTCTGAGATTGGTGCAGGAGCTGTTTTGTCCCAAAAGGATCCTGTAACATTTAAAATGAATCCCTGTGCTTTCTTTTCCCGAAAGTTCTCTCCATCTGAATGTAACTATGATGTGGGGAATCGGGAACTGTTGGCCATGAAATGGGCATTTGAGGAGTGGAGACATTGGTTGGAGGGAGCTAAACATCAAGTTGTGGTCCTCACTGACCACAAGAATTTGATTTACCTAGAGTCGGCTAAACGCTTGAACCCTAGACAGGCTAGGTGGGCCTTGTTTTTTACACGTTTTGATTTTGTGGTCTCTTTTCTTCCTGGAACTAAGAATGTCAAGGCAGATGCCCTCTCTAGGAGTTTCTTTGCTGATTCTCCTGTGGTGACCAAGCCTTCTACCATCTTAGGCGAAGGGGTAGTTCTTTCTGCCATCTCGCCCGATTTGAGACTTGCTCTGCAAGAGTTCCAGGAGGACAAACCTGAGCGTTGTCCCAGTGGAAAGTTGTATGTTCCTGACCAGTGGAAGAAGAGAGTGATGTCTGAAGTTCATTGCTCTGCATTGGCTGGTCATCCAGGTATTTTTGGTACTAGAGATCTGGTGAGTCGCTCTTTTTGGTGGCCCACCTTGTCTCATGATGTCAGGAATTTTGTGCAGTCCTGTGGGACTTGCTCCCGGTCTAAATCTTGTTCTCGCTCTAGTGGGTTGTTGATGTCTTTGCCGGTTCCCAGGAGGCCATGGACCCATATTTCAATGGATTTCATCTCTGATATGCCGGTCTCTCAAAGAATGACTGTTATTTGGGTGATTTGTGATAGGTTCTCTAAGATGGTTCATCTTGTACCACTCCCTAAGTTGCCATCTTCCTCTGAGTTGGTGCCCCTGTTTTTGCAACAGGTGGTTCGCTTACACGGGATTCCTGAGAACATTGTATCTGACAGAGGAGTTCAGTTTGTGTCTAGATTTTGGAGGACTTTCTGTTCCAAGCTGGGAATTCAGTTGTCCTTCTCCTCTGCTTTTCACCCTCAGACCAATGGGCAGACAGAGAGAACAAACCAGACCTTGGAGTCGTATTTGAGATGTTTTATTTCCGCTGATCAGGATGATTGGGTTTCATTTTTGCCGTGGGCCGAATTTGCTTTAAATAATAGAGCTAGTTCTGCCACTTTGATGTCACCTTTTTTTTGTAACTTTGGGTTAAATCCTCGATTTTCTTCAGGGCAGGTGGAGCCTTCTGCCTGCCCAGGTGTTGACACTGTGGTGGAGAGAATGCACCAGATCTGGGACCAAGTGGTGGATAAGTTGTCTCTCTCCCAGGAAAAGGCCCAGCGGTTTTCCAATCGACATAGGACCATTGGTCCCCAGTTTAAGATTGGTGATATGGTATGGTTATCATCAAAAAATATTGCTATGAAGGTGGCTTCTCCTAAGTTTAAGCCTAGATTTATTGGACCTTACAAGATTTTGGAGATTATTAATCCGGTCTCTTTTCGTTTGGCTCCTCCTGTCACATTTAAAATCCATAATGTGTTCCGTAAGTCCTTGTTGAAGAGGTTTGTTGAACCAGTTGTTCCTGGGGTGGCACCTCCAGACCCTGTATTGGTTGAAGGTAACATGGAATATGAGGTAGAGAAAATACTGGATTCCCGTCTGGCTAGACGGAGACTCCAGTATTTGGTTAAGTGGAAGGGTTATGGTCAGGAGGATAATTCCTGGGTCTCGGCCTCTGATATTCATGCCAAAAGATTGGTGCGTGCATTTCATCGGGCTCACCCTGATCGCCCTGGTGGCGTGTTTGAGGGTTCGGTGACCCCTCCTCAAGGGGGAGGTACTGTTGTGAGTTCATTTTCCCCTTCGTCACTGAGGTCTGGTGAACTCCCGATTCTGGTAAAGGAAGGTAATGAGCCTGATTATCAGGCACCTGAGCCTAATGAGGATGACTGGCTGAGTGGAGTCACGGACTGGATATAAGGCTGCCGACGCCCTTCTGCCCTGCGGGTGATTTCTCTGTGGACTTCTAGGACACCAGTCTGATTCCTGCTCCTCTAAAGCTAAGTTTTCTGTTTTGCCTGTTAGCATTTTGGTTTTGTTTTTTGTTTTCCTTGCTTTTCTGTATTCTGCCATTCCCTGCTGGGGTGAGCTGAATCTCCTTTTGCCTGTAGCTCTGTCTTCAGAATATTCCTGAGAACTGACATAGCTTTTTTGAAGCCTAGCGTCTTCAGGGCCTTTTTCACTGTCAGTCTGTTGGCTCTTATTTTCATAGGGTTTTTCACGGATTGCAGACAGCAGCCTTCCTGTCCTTTTCTATCTAGTTAGCTTGGGCCCTGTCTTTGCTCAGTCTATCTTTCTGTCTGTGTTAGTATTTTCATCTTGCTTCACCGTCATTATATGTTGGGGGCTGCCTATTGCTTTGGAGTCTGCTCTGGGTCAGTTTAGATTTCCCCTTTCTTTCTTTAGGCCTATTTAATTCTCCGGCTGTGATCGAGGGGTCTAGGGCATCGTAGGAACCCCCCACGGCTACTGCTGGTTGTGTTGATGGGTTCGGGGGTCTGCAGTCCGATAGCTGCCAACTTCTCTGGTTTTCTGGACTTAGCAGGCATTTCTGTTTTTGCCTCCTATGGTGACTCAATCATAACAGTAGGTCTGTGGCCACAATATTTAGTCTAGACCAGGGATCAGCAACCTTCAGCACTCCACCTGTTGTGAGGTTACAAGTCCCACATGCCCAGTCAATCTCAGTCTGTGGCTGTCAAGAAGTAGTTGGAGTCATAGTTTCAAAATATCTGTATTGTCAAAGGTTTGTGATCCCTGTTTTATATGTATACCAACTCATCATACATTGTGCTGCTGGATCCTGCCAGCCTTGGAGGCCTAAGGGGTCTCGGAAGGGTGGTTATGTGCTATTGATTCCTTGCAGATCTGCAAGCACGTCTCCTTGCAGATTTAGAGTATGTACAGTATTTAGGTGGTCTGCCTGGGTAGCAGCAGAATATTTGTCCTGATGCCGATTTTGGATGTCGGAGCTCTATGTTCTAGGCGTTCCTTGAGGTATTAGTTTACTTAGAAGCAGGGATGTGGACTTGTTAAGCTAAACCTCTGACTCCAACTCCTCAATTTCCCCAACACCACAGCACCGCCTCACTACTGAGCATGTACATAAAGTGCAGCACAGATTCATCTCCAACTAAAAGCCAAGATCCTTAAATCAGGAACAGAAAAGACATTCATAGGACATTTCAGAACTTTCCCAAATTCTTATGCAAAAATTTACAGCACATCATGCATTGAACTACTATACCCAATTTATTATATGTTGGAGGAATCGGTCCATTTTATACCGACTCCAACTCCGACTCCGGCCCCACAGCCCTGTTTAGAAGCATGTAATGGATGCAATACATTGGCATCTGTCAGTCATAAGCCATTACAGCTTCCTTTAACTCCTTTTCAACATGTGACGTAATAATACGTACATGTTGAATTCCCCATTTGGTGCGGACTCCGGCGCTGAGCTTGCACCTTTCCGAGCAAATGACAGCTGATTTATACAGCTGACATGTGCCCACAACAGCCGCGAGTGGAATCGCGATCCACCCACGGCTGTTAACTAGACAAATGCCGCTGTCAATCTCTGGCATTTAGCTCACGCTTTTAGGAAGCGAATCACTGGCTCCACGCAACGGTGACCCTGTCACAAGATCGCGGGTCACCAATGGGTCGTAATGGCAACCAGACCTCTGTGGTTGTCACTGCCTGATTTCTATGAGCGCTGCCCCATGGTCTGCGCTCATAGCAAGTGAGCATTTCTGCTGCACTCAAGCGATCTGATCACCGCCTGTTTGTAGCAGAGGTGATCAAAGTACTGCAGCTTCTAGTCCCCATGAAGACTATTGAAGCATGCAAAAATAAAAAATAAAAAGTTTTCAAAAAAATAATAAAAAAATTAAAAAATATAAAAATTCAAATCATCTGCCTTTCACTCCATTCAAAATAAAACAATAAAACAAATCAAATATACACATATTTGGTATCGCCATGTTCAGAATCACCTGATCTATCAATATATAAAAAAATTAGTCCATTGCTAAACGGTGTAATGAAAAAAAAATCAAAACGCCAGAATTACGTTTTTTTGTTCGATGCTACATTCCAATAAAATACAATAATGGGCAATCCAAACATTGTATCTACACCAAAATTGTATCAATAAAAACATCAGCTCCGCACTCAAAAAATAAACCCTGACCCAGCCCCAGATGATGAAAAATGGAAATGCTATAGGTCTCGGAAACTGGCGCCATTTTTCAACAAATTTAGGATTTTTTAAAGTAAAAAAAACCTAAACATGTTTGGTGTCTGTGAACTCGTAATGACCTGGCGAATCACAATGGCAGGCCAATTTTAACATTTAGTGAAAATGGTAAATAAACAAACAAAAAAAACAACCGTGGAATTGCACTTTTTTCCAATTTCATCGCACTTGGATTTTTTTTTCCCGTTTCCGAGTACACGATAAGTTAAAACCAATGGTGTTGTTCAAAAAGAAACCTTGTCCCGCATAAAACAAGCCCTCACATGGCCATATTGACCAAAAAATAAAAAAAAGTTATGGCTCTAGGAAGGAGAGCAAAAAACGAAAACGCAACAACAGAAAATGGCCCGGGGGTTAAGAGGTTAAATACAGTGCCTTTCGAAAGTATTCAGCCCCCTGGAACTTTCAACCTTTTCCCACATATCATGCTTCAAACATAAATATACCAAATGTAAATTTTTGGTGAAGAATCAACAACAAGTGGGACCCAATTGTGAAGTTGAACGAAATTTATTGATTATTTTAAATTTTTGTGGAAAGTAAAAAACTGAAAAGTGGGGCGTGCAATATTATTCGGCCCCTTTAACTTAATACTTTGTTGCGCCACCTTTTGCTGCGAATACAGCTGCAAGTCGCTTGGGGTGTGTCTCTATCAGTTTTGTACATCAAGAGACTGAAGTTCTTGCCCATTCTTCCTTGGCAAACAGCTTGAGCTCAGTGAGGTTTGATGGAGATCATTTGTGAACAGCAGTTTTCAGCTCTTTCCACAGATTATCGATTGGATTCAGGTCTGGACTTTGACTTGGCCATTCTAACACCTGAATACGTTTATTTGTGAACCATTCCATTGAAGATTTTGCTTTATGTTTGGGAACATTGTCTTGTTGGAAGACAAATCTCCGTCCCAGTCTCAGGTCTTATGCAGACTCAAACAGGTTTTCTTCAAGAATGGTCCTGTATTTGGCTCCATCCATCTTCTCATAAATTTTAACCATTTTCCTTGTCAGTGCTGAAGAAAAGCAGGCCCAAACCATGATGCTGCCACCACCATGTTTGACAGTGGGGATGGTCTGTTAGGGTGATGAACTGTGTTGCCTTTACGCCAAGCATATCGTTTGGCATTGTTGCCAAAAAGTTCGATTTTGGTTTCATCTGACCAGAGCACCTTCTTCCACATGTTTGGTGTGTCTCCCAGGTGGCTGGTTGCAAACTTTAAAAGACACTTTTTATGGATATTTTTTGAGAAATGGCATTCTTCTTGCCACTCTTCCATAAAGGCCAGATTTGTGCAGTGTACGATTGATTGTTGTCCTATGGACAGATTGTCCCACCTCTGCTGTAGATCTCTGCAGTTCATCCAGAGTGATCGTGGGCCTCTTGGCTGCAACTCTGATCAGTCTTCTCCTTGTTTGAGATGAAAGTTTAGAGGGACGGGTGGGTCTTGGTAGATTTGCAGTGGTGTGATACTCCTTCCATTTCAATATGATCACTTGCACTGTGCTCCTTGGGATGTTTAAAGTTTTGGAAATTATTTTGTATCCAAATCCGGCTTTAAACTTCTCCACAACAGTATCACGGACCTGCCTGTTGCGTTCCTTGGTCTTCATGAAGCTTTCTGTGCTTCAAACAATACCCTGAGACTATCACAGAGCATTTATACGGAGATTTGATTACACACAGGTGGATTATATTTATCATCATTAGTCATTTAGGACAACATTGGATCATTCAGAGATCCACAATGAACTTCTGGAGTGAGTTTGCTGCACTGAAAGTAAAGGGGCCAAATAATATTGCACGCCCCACTTTTCAGTTTTTGAATTTCCACAAAAATTTAAAATAACCAATAAATTTCTTTCAATTTTACAATTGTGTACCACTTGTTGTTGATTCTTCACCAAAAATTTACATTTGGTATTTTTATGTTTGAAGCATGATATGTGGGAAAACGTTGAAAAGTTCCAGGGGGCCGAATACTTTCTCAAGGCACTGTATATAAGGGGAGATTCAACAAAGGGTTTTCAGCAGAAAATTTGCGTAAAACACTTCGCATAGTCTCAACATTTTTGTGCAAAGCAAAGTTGTGAAAAAATGCTTCAACTTTAGGCGTTTTCACACCAATTGGAAGAAGCTCTGCCAAAATGGGTGAAGCTGAAGAGAATCCGGGGCAGGACAGAGCATGGAAACACCAGCACATCAGATTGAGCAAAATACAAGGCCGAAAAAAAAGACATTTGTCCATCCTGTTCAGCCTATATTCCATCAGAATAAATCCCCAGATCTACGTCCCTCTAAAGAACATATTAACTGTAAGATACAATATTGTTACGCTCCAGGAAGGCATCCAGGCCTCTCTTGAACCCCTTGACTGAGTTCCCCGTCACCACCTCCTCAGGCAGGGAATTCCAGATTCTCACTGCCCTAACAGTAAAGAATCCTCTTCTATGCTGGTGGAAAAACCTTCTCTCCTCTAGACGCAGAGAATGCCCCCTTGTGACCGTCACATTCCTTGATATAAACAGATCCTCGGAGAGATATTTGTATTGTCCCCTTATATACTTACACATGGCTATTAAATTGCCTCTCAGTTGTCTTTTTTTCTAGACTAAATAATACTAATTTTGCTAATCTCTCTGGGTATTGTAGTTCCCCATCCCCTTTATTAATTTTGTTGCCCTCCTTTGTACTCGCTCTATATCCTTCCTGAGCACTGATGCCCAAAACTGTACACAGTACTCCATGTGCGGTCTAACCAGGGATTTGTACAGAGGCAGTATAATGCTCACATCATGTGTATCCAGACCTCTTTTAATGCCCCCCATGATCCTGTTTGCCTTGGAAGCCCCTGCCTGGCACTGGCTGCTCCAGGTAAGTTTATCATTAACTAGGTTCCCCAAGTCCTTCTCCATGTCAGATTTACCCAGTGGTTTACCGTTCAGTGTGTAATGGTGATATTGATTCCTTCTTCCTATGTGCATAACCTTACATTTATCATGCTAAACTGCATCTGCCACCTTTCGGCCCAAGTTTTCAACTTATCCAGATCCATCTGTAGCAGAATACTATCTTCTCTTGTATTGACTGCTTTACATAGTTTTGTATCATCTGCAAATATCAATATTTTACTGTGTAAACCTGCTACCACAACGTTAATAAATATGTTGAAGAGAATAGGTCCCAACACCGACCCCACTGGTCACAGCAACCCAGTTAGAGAATATACCATTTATAACCACCCTCTGCTTTATATCACAATATTTTCTATCACAACTTTTCTATCACAATTTGAACACTATATTTTGATCCTTAGACTGTGTGATACTGTAACTCATAGTTGTGCAATATATTACGTTCGTGGCAGTGTGCTGTAATGCAGCTCACATTTCCATACATCGAACTTGATAACGCAGGGCACTGTTGTCTGAGTGCCATATAGTATTATTAGGCTAATGTATGATGGGGTAATTTGTACACTGTATAGCTGTATACTAACAGCATGTACTACAAGAAGCACCATCAAAAACAAAGCCGGTCCAGAGGATGCAGTGGGTGTCACTTTTCTTTGGTGCTAGAAAGTTCAGGATGAACACTGAAATAGATCTACCGGAATTCATAATAAACCAATGTATTTCTTAACAGCTTCATAGAATCAATTTCCCCATTCAAATAACACTTCAAATGTGAATGTCTTTTGTAATACAGAAGCCATCCTAAATGACAGGATACCAAGCGGAATAATCCTATTTATTAAAGGGAGACCATGAAAATAGCTTCAATTAGCTTGATCTAATCCATAATGCATTTGGGATTTCCAAGTTATCATATTAGAAACTGTACGACAGACCCATTCCTCATCAATGCTGGTCAATGTGAAAAGTTATTCTTTTATGCTGTCATACTCACACCGCACTCATGGAAGTGGTGTCAGGGACAAAACGTAACACAGGAAGATCCTGGTCTTCACAAAAAAAGATTTTATGTCTAGAAAATGTATGCTTAACTTTAAAGGATATGCATAGATTTGGGGGGCAGTTTTCTACTTAAATGCATGCATTTGTTTAAAAATAAATTTCACATTGAGGTTTCATTAAAAATGTTGCACCTTTTGCTTTTTAAATCCTCTATGTATTACAATACATAGCAGGCTGCAGAATGAGTCAGTGATCCGTAAGATCACTGTGGTCTGTAACACTTATCTCTCCTCTCCTGAACCATCTTCTAAACTGATTTATGCCGACATCAAAATTGAGCAACAATCTCATTCTTGTGTTAAAGCCACAAATATTTAATGTATACCTGAACTTTTAGGGAGCTTTCAGAATAATCTGCCATGTGTATACATGCGGAATAACATTAATTTCTTATCTTTATAGGAAATGCATACTGCATTTTTCACCTTTTTTCTCCTCTCAAAGCTCTATTTATTTACTTATATTACTCATTTATATAGGGCCATTAATTCCACAGCACTTTACAGACATAATTGGCACTATCCCCGTTGGTGGCTCACAATTCAAATTCCCTCTCAGTATGTCAGAAGCTTTCAGTTGTCTAAGTTAGTATGTCAAGACTAATGACTAATGTCTCCCATAAACAGCTCACGCAGACATAAGAGATAGCTGCTCTCCTATCTAGCCCAAGTTCAGAAATAGCAGCAGCATGGAGGTAATTATACAGCAGTACTGAACAGTGTTGCTGTGAATCCAGCACTGGGCCGAGCTAAAACACTAGAAAGAAGAATGGACTACATTATGTAGCAGTACTGAGTAATGTAGCTGTGAATTCAGCTCTGGGGTGAGATAAACACTTTAATGAAAGCAGCAGCTGATCTGTCTCGCTGCTTCTCCCTTCCTCTCTCCATAAACTTTAATACGCCACTGTAATCTGATACATCCGAGATTTAGAAATTCCATCTTGATTTGAGCAGTCTTGATTTTAAATGTTTTTTTTCAAAGTGACTGATGAGTACAGGATGCAAGTGTCACAACTCTTTTGTCGGGTGTCTCTTTCTCTGTCCCTAATGCTTGGGGGCGCCCTAGCTCTCCCTGTTCCCCAGGTTACTTTTGTCGGTGAACATGTCGGGATCATGTACTTTGCTTTAGCTCCTGAATCCACCTTCAGTCTGTACCCTTCCCCATCCAGGGAAGAGGGGAGTAGTAGTGCACCATAGTACTTCAACTAGACTAACAAGGTAATACGATCAGGGGTAACAAAAAATACCAAACATATGCTCACACATAACAGAAGTATGCACCGGGGAGTGTAGGATGGGGTTAAACCAAAGTTTGAGAAGAAAGGTAATTATCATGCTCACAAAACCAAGCAACATTCACAGATAAATCCAACAACCGCCTACTCAAATAACCACCACCAACTATCCTCCAAGACATGCATTATAAGCTAGTTCTGACGATATGTGTTAGACAGGACCCAAATTATATACAGTTGTGCTCAAAAGTTTACATACCCCGGCAGAATTTTTGCTTTCTTGGCCTTTTTTCAGAGAATATGAATGATAACACCAAAACTTTATCTCCACTCATGGTTAGTGGTTGGGTGAAGCCATTTATTGTCAAACTACTGTGTTTCATCTTTTGAAATCATAATGACAACCCAAAACATCCAAATGACCCTGATCAAAAGTTCACATACACTGGAGATTTTGGACTGATAACATGCACAGAAGTTGACACATATAACGACTCTTGGAGTGGACCCTCTGGGCCGTGATATCAACCCACCCTGGGTGAGCTGACCTAGTGAGGACTACCCCCTATACAGGGAGCGTCAAGCGCAGTCCCAGGGGAATAAAGTACCACAAATGCTGGAACCAGGTGGCCGGCTCGAAGGAGTTGCTAGAGCCCATGTCTAGCAGGATGATGACTGGGACACTTTGGGTACAGGAGTGCGTAAAGCGTGTACACAGGGGCACGCTGGGTACAGGAGTGCGTAGAGCGTGTACACGGGGGAACGCAGGGTACAGGATAGTGCAGAGCGCGTGCTGGGAAGCACGCCTGGGTACGAGACAGTTCTGAGCGTGTGCTGGGAAGCATGCCTGGGTACAAGACCATTGAGAGCGCGTACTAGGAAGCACGCCAGAGTACAAGGAAGTGGACCTGAGTACAGAGAGCGTCCATGCAGGCACCAAGCTGGCCTAGCAAGGAAGCAAAACGATAATCAGGCGCAGCCTACAGGAAGAGGCTGCCTGATATAGGGAATGCACGCCGGAGGACTTCCGGGTTAGGGTCCTCCAGGACCATAGTGACGTCAGAGTTGGTGCGACCGCAGTCAGAGATGCGGGATGTGCGCAAGCACACCCGATGGGACCTGGAGCCGGATGCGCAGCTGCAGAGTCAAAAGCGCTAGGCACGCATGCGCACCCAATGGGACCCCAGCGCCGGCTGCCAGACCGGAAGTGAGGATGTCGGGTGGTGCGCTCCAGCTCCGGAGGTGTGCCGTGACGCCACGGACCGGGAAGTAGGAAGAAGCACGGGGGGAGAGCGGTGTGACAGTACCCCCCCTCTTTACACCCCCTCTTTCCAAGGCTGGAAAGAAATTTTGCAAAAAATTCGAGGAGCCTGAATGTTCTCTCGTGGTTCCCAAGACCTCTCTTGGACCAGAGTCTTTACAAACAATTAGGAAAAGAGGTCTCCCTCTTACCTTCTTCATAGCAAGAATGTCTCTAATCTCAAAGACATCCCCTGCCTAAACAGGCTGAGGCGTATGGCTGGGAGAAGCATGGTATTGGTTAAGCACATCAGGTTTAAGGAGGGACACGTGGAAGGAATTGGGAATGCGTAGCGAGGTGGGTAGCCTCCACTTGTAGGCGACATCATTAATATGAGCCAAACCCTCAAAATGACCTATGTACCGGGGGTCCAATTTGTACGAAGGAATCTTAAGGCAAATGTACTCGGCAGAAGGCCACATCTTGTCACCAGGACGATACACTGGAGGATCCAAGCGCCTCTTATCTGCATGTCTTTTCATCCTGTCACGCGCTTTTATAAGTGCGGCTTTGGTCTCCTGCCAGACCCTGGAGAACTCTTCCGACAGAAAGTCAGCCGCCGGCACACCCGAGACAGAAGGTACCGGCAGAGGCACACCAGGATGTTGTCTATGGACAATAAAAGAGAGAGACTTGGAGGAAGATTTGCCGGTGTGGTTGTTGTACCCAAGTTCCACCCAAGGAAGCAAGCGGGACCAATCATTCTGGTGGGCGTTAGAGAAGTGACATAGGTAAGTCACAAGGATCTGATTTGTTCGTTCCACTTGACTGTTGGTCTGAGGATGGCAGGCAGAGGAGAAGGCCAGGGTCACATTCATAAGCTTACATAGGTCCCTCCAGAATCGAGAGGTGAACTGAACTCCTCTGTCAGACACATTGTGTAGCAGAAAGCCATGAATGCAAAAAATATGACTGATGAAAACTTTAGCAAATTCGGGTGCAGAGGGCAAGCCTGGCAATGGGATGAAATGCGCCATCTTGGAGAATCGGTCCACAACCACGAGGCTAACAGTGCAGCCAGAAGATGGAGGAAGATCGGTGATAAAATCCATCACTATATGCTGCCATGGAGCCGAATGGACCGGAAGGGGATGCAGGAGCCCAGAGGGTAGCTGCCTAAGAACCTTGTTCTTGGCACAAGATGGACAGGAGGCTACAAAGCTTCGGACATCTTGGAGAAGAGATGGCCACCAGTAGTAGTGAGCTATGAGAATAAGGGTCTTTTTGACTCCGACGTGGCCTGAAATGTGATGACCCTAGAAGGGTCAATGATATGCAAAGGTTCCTCCTCTACATCGACTGACAGGAAGGATCTGGACAAGGCGTCGGCCTTGAAGTTCTTATGGCCAGGGGGGAAATGGAGTTCAAAGATGAACTGAGCAAAGAATAGAGACCACCTGGCCTGCCGGGGATTAAGTCTTGTGTCGACTAGATGTATGCCAGATTCTTATGGTCAGTGTAGATTTTGAAAGAATGAATGTCACGCTCCAGTAAGTATCGCCACTCCTCCAGTGCCAACTTGATGGCCAACAGCTCCCTGTCGCCAATGGAATAGTTTTGTTCTGCTGTGGAGAACATCTTGGAAAAGAAACTGCAGGTGACCAGTCATCCGAAGGAAGCCGTCTGGGAGAGTACTGCACTGGCTCCTGTGGAAGAAACATCCACCTCCAGGATAAAGGGTTTGTTTGCCTCGGGTGATGGAGCACGGGAGCCATAGAAAAAGCTTGCTTTAAGAACAAAAAGGCGTTCTCAGCTTCAGGAGACCATATGTTAGGGTTGGCTCCTTTGCAGATAAGAGACGAGATAGGCCGGGCCAATGAGGAGAAATGAGGGACAAACAGCCGATAGTAATTCGCAAAGCTAAGAAATCGTTGGATTGCTTTAGTCGGACTTTGGCCTGTGGCTCCGTGACAATGTCATGTTGGATTAGGGAGCTGCGTCCGGGGAGCTCCGAAAAAACATCTGTATTTTGGCTAATGAACTCCCAGACCTCCTGAACCTGTCTAGGAGACATTGTGTCTGCAATTTTGACTGCCTCACCCCAAGGTGATGGAGCCTTCCCCATCTGAAATGCAGGCAGCGGACTATCCCCACCAAGGTTTTCTCTATCTTTCCATGGTTTATGCAAATTAACATGGTAAACCTGTTCTGGCTTTCTCCGTCCTGGCTGGTATACCTTGTAGTCTACTGGCCCCACATTTTCCATGATCTCGTAGGGTCTCTGCCACCTTGCAAGAAATTTGCCATCTACGGTAGGCACAAGTACCAACGCCCGATCCCCAGCGCTAAAGGTTCTTACCCGAGCCCCCCGGTTATAGACCCAACACTGTGACTGTTGTGCTGCCTCCATATGTTCCCAGACTAAGGGTAGGACTGTCTCCATTCTTTCTTGCATTTTTGCAACATGTTCTATCACACTTTTGTGGGGGGTAGGTTGGTTCTCCCAGGCCTCTTTGGCTATATTGAGTAAGCCCCGTGGATGTCTGCCGTACAATAGTTCAAAGGGCGAGAATCCCGCAGATGCCTGAGGCACTTCCCGCACTGCAAACAACAAATATGACAATAAGAGATCCCAGTCCTTCCCATCTTTGGAAACTGCCTTTTTAACATGTTCTTCAGCGTCTTATTGAATCTTTCTACCAGACCATCTGTTTGGGGATGATAGACCGATGTATGCAAGTGTTTAACATTTAGCAAACGGCAGAGTTCCTTCATAATTTTTGACATAAAGGGGGTTCCCTGGTCTGTTAAAATTTCTTGAGGAATTCCCACGCGCGAAAACATACCCATGAGTTCCTTTGCTATAAGCTTAGCTGATGTGTGGCACAAAGGAATGGCCTCAGGATATCGGGTAGCATAATCTAGAATTACCAAGATGTGTTGGTGTCCCCTTGCCGACTTATTGAGAGGCCATTGCCACTCTCTCGAAGGGTACCTCTGTGATTGGTAAAGGCACCAAGGGACTCTGAAAGTGAGGCTGGGGACTGGTTACCTGGCACACTGGACAGAAATTACAGTACCGTTTAACTTTTTCATGGACCCCTAGCCAGTAGAACCACTGCAGAATTCGGTCTAGGGTTTTCTTTTGGCCCAAATGCCCCCCAAGTACATGCGCATGCACTAAGTTCATTACCAGCCTACGATATGCCTGAGGTACCAGTACCTGTTCTACCATTTCCCCACGTATTTTCTCCACTCGGTACAACAAATCTTGGTTCAGCTCAAAGCGTGGCAACACTGTAGCTGCCCCAGGTTGTTGGGGTTCCCCATTAACAAACAGTACATTTTCTCTGGCCCGGGCCAAAGTAGGGTCTCGGAGTTGCGCCGTACCAAAATAGTCACCTGCTACATTCAAGTCTGACAACTCGGGTCCCGGCGGCAAGTCTTCGACCTCTCCAGCCAATACTTCTATGGGAGAATTCTTCCCCTCCTTCACCAAAGGGAAGGTTACCCCTACCGCCAGCACTTCTTCCTCCGGGCCACCAGGTTCATGCCCTACTTCTGGAGATTGTAACCTGGTTGCCTCTGGTGCCGGCAGTTGCTCCGTGTGTGGGACAACAGATGGCCACAGCACAGAAAATAAAGGAAAGTCTCTTCCAATTATCACTTCATAATGCAGATTAGTCACAACCCCCACCTCGTGGCACTGCCTTCCCGCTGGCGTGTTTATCACCACTAGTGCGGTGGGATAGTCTTTTAAGTCCCCATGTATATACAACACCCCTATTTTCCCACCCGTATACTCGCTGGTTTGTATCCAGCTGGCTCGAACCAGGGTTACAAGACTCCCTGAGTCCAATAGGGCCACAGCCAGGGTGCCTTCCACTTCAATCTGACAAAATTGTTCCATATTGGGACCTTTCGGGGTGCCCATTGCACACCTCGGTTCGGCATAGTGAGACTGGCGGTACCCAAAGTTTGTGTCCATGGGCCCAGCCAGGTGGGGGCAATCAGCTCTCATATGACCTGGTTCCTGAAACCGCCAGCAGATTATGGGGCTCCTTACTTCCCCAGATAAGTCCTGAGCAGCCTTACTGGGCTCCGCTCGCCGAACCAGGGGTGGAGACTTAGGGAACCTTCCTGTTACCTTCCGGAGAGTCCCTCCCTGTAGCTCTTTGGTAGCCCCATACCTTTCTATGAGGTCTATCATCTGCATGGCATTAGTAGGGGATGCCTGTCCGACCAATGTCTTATGAGTCACTATGCAGCCCAGCATGGCCGTGGGGGACAACACCTCTGGCTGCAACCACTTTTGTAACAGGTGCATCAGGTCGTAATACTGGGACCGAGCCGGCTTGGAGGGGGTAAACTCCCACTGGTGTACCCGCTGGGCCCGAACTAACACATTTACCCCAAGATGTGCCAGTATCTCACCCTTGACGACCATGTAGTCCGCCCTTTGCTATGTGGGTAGGTCCTGATACGCTTTCAAAGGTCCTGGGGCCAGAAACGGAGCGATGATTTCTGCCCACTGGTCGTGGGGTAGCTTTTCTCTCTCAGCGACTCCTTCGAACATCTCCAGGTACGCCTCCACATCGTCCGACTTCTCCATTTTGGGAACCGCTGTACGAACCGCTTTCCGGACATCATGGATTCCCCGGTTAGTTTCTTTTGTCTGCACTGACGTGATATGCCGTATCAACAGCTGATTGGTTTCCTGCTGCTGCTGCATAGCCTGCTGCTGCATAGCCTGCTGTCGCATGGCCTCCTGCT
Source organism: Dendrobates tinctorius (assembly GCF_039654945.1). Lineage (NCBI taxonomy): Eukaryota > Metazoa > Chordata > Amphibia > Anura > Dendrobatidae > Dendrobates > Dendrobates tinctorius. The sequence goes on from NW_027361754.1 coordinate 7,947,780, forward strand.
GCTGCTGCTGCATGGCCTCCTGCTGTTGCATAGCCTGCTGCTGTCTAGCCCTGCTGTTGCATAGCCTGCTGCTGCTGTCACATGGCCTCTATGAGCGTTTTTACCGTGGCCTCCATTTCTGGAAAGTTCCCCGCCTGGGTCTGTGCCACTCGTTTCACCCAGGACATAGGCTGGGGTACAAATTAAAAATGAGAAAAACAGTCTGGCCTCACTGCATTTGCCCGCATTCAGTCCACCAATTGTAGGGATTTGCTCTGGTAGGTAATGGCAGGGCTGCAGTAACGAGGCAACACACAGGCTTAAAGTCCAATTTCAGTGGTTTAATGTCACGTGTGCAAACAGCAGATTAACAGATAGTAAGGAAAAACATAAATGTACTCCAGCTTGGAGAACCACTGGTCCCAGACTCACCCCTTGCAAGGGACGGGCTTAACTAAGCGGCTGCCAGGTCCGCGGCATCTGCCAGGTGCCATTCCCGGGGTTGTTGAGAGTCTGGCTGCTATAGTTCTGCAGCACGGGGATCCTGTATACAAATCCAGCCAAGTTCCTGTAACTTCCAGACACACACTCACCATGTGCCAAACACCAACCTCCATTACATAGCCAATAACCCCTCCTACAAGTGAGGTAAACATCACATGGGCTGATCACGTGACGATGACATCATCGCAGGTCCTGTCTTTAGGGAAAAACCCGGCCAAACATTAACCTGCTGGGAGAAATGTATCTCCCATCCAGTAAAACACCCTTTACCGTACCACACAGACTAATAATGTTTACGCCTGCAGTGCTGTTTTATTTACATCCTCGGCAAGGAAATATTTAAAACATCCCTCACCTTATATTCACTGGTATGTATTTATAATGGTTTTACATTTCTATGCTCTGTTTCTTTGAATCTCAGGGTGTGTCAGTTGTATTCTGTAAGTTATGTGTTACATTTCAATCTTATGATGATCCACTTTTCCAAAAATGATGAGAAATTGCTAAAGAATCTCAGTTTCTGAAACACCCTACAAAATAAGCACACATCAGGAGGCGCTGGATTGGACAAACTGTCTACAGAATACAGAAAAGGCTAAGAATAAGCTAAACACATGCCATCTTCAAATAAAAATACTTTTACATAGAAATGGTGCTGTATAATCTGTTATCTTTAAATGGTAATAAACATAAGGTTCACTATCAGATATCTACAACATTAGCGCACATGAGAGTATGAATCTGACTGTGACATTTCAGTCCAGAATAGACTGTACATTACATAAAGTATTGCTTTGTTGACTTGTCACAGAATTGACGTCCTGTCGTTCATCTTTCTAACCATGCCAGGAATCAGCTTCTCAGCAAACAAACAGAACAAAAGCATAAAATATCCATTGAAAAAAATATTTGTGTAGCTGTACACAGAATCTGCTGAAAAATGGATAAAAACCATCATATGTCTATCCAGAGCAGATGATAAATAGTAGGAAGAAGCTATATTACTGCAGATTCCCATACCACAAAATTAGCACATTTAAGTATGCAAAATACAGATATATCCTCTTCTTTTTGCATTAGATAGCCCAAATGAAGTGTTAAAACGTGACCAGGTTTGGATAAACTTTCACAAAAGTTATATTTTTTAAAGCTGGCAATCATCTCATGTCACTTTGTTCAGGGTTTCTCAAACCAAGAGGAAAGGAAGGAATGACCCATCTATATTTAAATAAGATTTTATTTACCGTAAATATTTTATTATGTAGTAGAGATAATTTGGATATTTGTTCTAGCTGTTATTACAATAGTGCTGCTATATCAAGTCCGGGTCACACAGAATGGTATCAGTAGTCATTAGCTAGCGTGGACGTCTAATGGATTAAAAGCAAAATTTTTGTTAGATCAGGTGTTTACTTATATTTTACCAAAGATTTAGGAAAATTAAAGCAGATCTCCAGCATTTTTTTTCTATACAGTGCAGCATAGGCTGTTTTAGCTGATGTGCGATTTCTGGGTTATCTGCCATCTTGATTTTCCCTTCCCCGCTGATATGGTTCCCTTATTGCGATTACATTTCCTATGATACCACTGGCTTTGCAAAGGTGCTGCAGTCTCATCAACTGTTTTGCTTGCAATAGGGTCCAGTAATAAATCAGTGACATAGAGCTGCTGTTCTCTGATTCACACTTCAGAGGTTCGGTATACATTATGTAATAAAGCTTCCACCTCTGTCCCCTGCCTCCTGCAGGTGATAGGTTTCTTCCTGTCAACTCTTAACATTGTGAAGCTGTTTCTTGTAGAAATACACAGGAAAGTCTGCACCCAGAACAGCAGAGTAGACTAGTTTAATAGCTGCAATTAAGCATTGCAAGAACTAACCTACTGTGTAAAAATAGAGGTTATGATGTCATCCTGTAGTACACAAGCAGTCAGAGACTGATATTTTGTGTACATAGCAAACCATCTATTGAACTGGGCAGACAGGAGATCACATGACAACTAAGCAGAGATAAACACAGAGTGACATGACGCAGTGCAATTGGCTATGGAGATGAAAATAAGCTCTCCAGTGTTGGACAATGCAATGACCATACATATATGACACAAAATCATGAGGCCACTGGACACCATGGGTGAGTGAAATTTCATCTGTGCCCAACCACATGTGGAGTCTCACCTTTGAAATACCACTGTTGAGTTAGCATTTTAGCATAGCATATTCAAGACAAATCTTTTTGGAGAGCCTAACTTCAAAGCAGATAATTTTTTGCTCCCTTGATCAAAGTTCTAAACCAATACACCTTTATTTGCAAATAATAAAATAAATAATTGAGTAAGGAAAAATCTTATTTTTTACATTTATGATTTATCCATTTCATATAATACATGTACATAATACTGATTCATATAAATTGTGTGTAGGCGATAGCCTTGGCTAATTGAAGCAACTACTTAAAAGGATGCTACTGACATGGAAAACTTGAAGCAAATACTTGAAATTGTGTTATTGTGGAAAGTATCTATAAATACATCAACTGAGCTCCCACCTCAGACACCGATGACACACTTAGGGACTTTCATACATAGTCTTTTTTATGTAGTTTAGTTGCAGAAATCTTTTGTCAGTTGTCACATTGTAGGAAACAAAATTCAAAACTGAAAGTAACATTTTCTTGAAACTATAGCATACACACCTAAATTTAAAGAGCACCAAAACAAAACAACTGTCTGCACAATATTCCTATAGAAATGAGTTCCATTGGCTGCTAAAAGGAATTACCTATGTTTGGTTTTTTTTCTTCCTGGTAATCAGTAGAAAATGTTCCATTTTGTATTCCCGAAATCTATATGGACAACACAGGATCCTAGCTGATAGCCATTTCCTCCCCCTCTCTGCACAATGACTGCTGCACAGATCACAGAGCAGGTTCACAACATTCTACTATAAAAGGTTTGTAGCTGTAGTCACAGATCTCCCCCTTCCCCTCAGGACACAATTACCTTTTCATGGGCCCCAGAGGATGCCCAGAACACTCTATTACTTCAACATTACATGTGCTTAAAAAGGTGGTGAAGGGATCAAATCCCCTCCTATGAGACCTATAGTCACCAGTATAGGCTCAGCAATTGAGCATTTAAGTGAGTGGTTGGATTCTTTGCTTCAACCATTAGCACACAGACTCTCTGGTTATATCAGGGATTCCAGTGACATTCTCGATCAGTTTTCTGAAAAGCTATGGTCTGATAACTTTGTATGCCAATAACTTTAATTTACGTTTCACTATGGCTTATCATTTTTCTGACATTTCTTTAACAGGTGTTTCTGTAAGTCTCATTGTTACATCCATTTACCGCAAATCTTTAGCATGCAACTCCATTATGCACGTTAAAAGTTGTCAACCCAAGCATGTTGCCAAAGCAATCCCCGTTGGAGAATATATACATATTAAAAGTAATTGTAGTGATGCTTTATGCTTTTGATTGTAGTCGGAAAATATACCAACTTGATACACAATTTAAACAATTGCAGATATTCCAAGTGGATGTTAAATAGAGAACACAATATTTTTAAAAATAGAAATCGTTCAGAATTCAGCAATTACAATAAAACTACTATTCGAAATAAAAACAAATTTGACAAAGCTATTCTTTCTATCCAATTTAGTTCACAATTTTCCAAAATTAAACAGTTCATTAAGAAATGTTTACCCATTTTATATGAAGATGACATTCTTGCTTCTGTTCTGCAGCCAGGTTGTGGAAAATCGCCAAAGAATGCACCATCAGTTGGCAATTTTCTTTCTCCATGTTTTTTTGATTCTCAAACTACACAAAAAAAAAAACATGGCTTGCTCATAAAGGTTTTTTTTGTTGTGGTGCTCAACACTGTAAAACAAGCAAATATGCATCACAATGTACTTTTTTCTAATTATGATAAAAGTCAGAGATATGATGTTATCAATTCATAAACTGCAATACAAAAAATGTAGCTTATTCCATTGAATGTGTTGCTTGTTAAAAAATGTATATTGGGAGTACAGCGGGGAAACTCAAAATACACATTACGGAGCATGTAAATTACATAAATAATACTGATGGTTTGGGTCGTCATATTTCTTCTGCTGCTAAACATTTGATTTCTGTAAATCAGAGACAAGTTACTTTGTTACACACATACGGCTTGAAACGAGTTAATAAACCTGTAGGTGGAGGGAGTGTGAGAAGACATTTCTTAACAAGGGAGGCTTTTAGGATCTTCAACCTGGATTTGAACCTAAGAAATGAACTTGCGCATCATTATTAGTTTTTCACCTATTTGCATGTTTTTTTTTATCTATATGCATATTAAATGTTCTTATTCTTTGTTTCTCTTAACTACCATTTGTCTTGTTTTAGAAAATGTAAGACAAGGGTTTTTTTTGTATGTTATATACCTGGCATCACCTGTTTTTGATATGTTAATTATATGACTGAGCATTTAAGGTAGATATTGTACTCACTAGATTAAGGCCCGATGCTATTGCATCGAGAGGATAGTGACACACCTCTTGCCATGTTAACCCTCAATACACACACACCTCCTCAACACACACTCCTCTCACCATTCACCATCTCCACTCACATCCACTCACTCTTTCACTCCACATACGACCCTTTCTCTCACTCCGTCTCTCATACTCACACTGTCATCGTCGCTGCTCCATGATCCCCGACATCTTCTTCCGCCGGCGCCATCCTGGATCCCGACGTTGTCCACGCCGGCGACATGTTCTTGCGGCCATGCCATCTTAAGTATTCTGAAATCCTGCGAGTGGACATTAGTGGAGATAGTGAAAGGTGAGAGGAGTTTGTGTTGAGGAGTGGTGTGTTGAGGGTTAACATGGCAAGAGGTGTGCTGTGACGTCACCAGTTACAACTGGACGGAAGTTGTTACAATCCGGAAGCTGCTTAGCGCATTTATTATAGTAGATTAAGGCCCGATGCTATCGCATCGAGAGGATAGTGACACACCTCTTGCCATATTAACCCTCAATACACACACCTCCTCAACACACCACACCGCCTCAACACACACTCCTCTCACCTCTCACCATCTCCACTCACATCCACTCACTCTTTCACTCCACATACGACCCTTTCTCTCACTCCGTCTCTCATACTCACACCGTCATCGTCGCTGCTCCACGATCCTCGACATCTTCTTCCGCCGGCGCCATCCTGGATCCCGACATTGTCCACGCCGGCGACATGTTCTTGCGGCCATGCCATCTTGAGTATTCTGAAATCCTGCGAGTGGACATTAGTGGAGATAGTGAAAGGTGAGAGGAGTTTGTGTTGAGGAGTGGTGTGTTGAGGGTTAACATGGAAAGAGGTGTGCTGTGACGTCACCAGTTACAACTGGACGGAAGTTGTTACAACCCGGAAGCTGCTTAGCGCATTTATTATAGTAGATTAAGGCCCGATGCTATCGCATCAGGAGGATAGTGACACACCTCTTGCCATGTGAACCCTCAACACACAGTACTCCTCAACACACCACACCGCCTCAACACACACTCCTCTCACCTTTCACCATCTCCACTCACGTCCACTCACTCTTTCACTCCACATACGACCCTTTCTCTCACTCCGTCTCTCATACTCACACCGTCATCGTCGCTGCTCCACGATCCCCGACATCTTCTTCCGCCGGCGCCATCCTGGATCCCGACATTGTCCACGCCGGCGACATGTTCTTGCGGCCATGCCATCTTGAGTATTCTGAAATCCTGCGAGTGGACATTAGTGGAGATAGTGAAAGGTGAGAGGAGTGTGTGTTGAGGAGTGGTGTGTTGAGGGTTAACATGGCAAGAGGTGTGCTGTGACGTCACCAGTTACAACTGGACGGAAGTTGTTACAACCTGGAAGCTGCTTAGCGCATTTATTATAGTAGATTAAGGCCCGATGCTATCGCATCGGGAGGATAGTGACACATCTCTTGCCATGTGAACCCTCAACACACACTCCTCCTGAACACACCACACCGCCTCAACACACACTCCTCTCACCTTTCACCATCTCCACTCACGTCCACTCACTCTTTCACTCCACATACGACCCTTTCTCTCACTCCGTCTCTCATACTCACACAGTCATCGTCGCTGCTCCACGATCCCAGACATCTTCTTCCACCGGCGCCATCCTAAATCCCGACGTTGTCCACGCCGGCGACATGTTCTTGCGGCCACGCCATCTTGAGTATTCTAAAATCCTGCGACTGGACGTTAGTGGAGATAGTGAAAGGTGACAGGAGTGTGTGTTGAGGAGGAGTGGTGTGTTGAGGGTTAACATGGCAAGAGGTGTGCTGTGACATCACCAGTTACAACTGGACGGAAGTTGTTACAACCCGGAAGCTGCTTAGCGCATTTATTATAGTAGATAGATGTATCACACCTATGTTTTTATGTGGATAAGATATTTACATAGTGAGCCTCAAGAAGGACAGTATTACTGATGTATGTAAAGTGCTATTGAAATAATAGTACTCTATTAATAAATAAAAAATTAATTATTATTACCTAAGTTATGTAGGTATGTGTTAGCTATGTAGTTGAAATCTACGTATGTTTGCCTAAATTTTTTTTGTTTTTGCCTTTTTTTTTTTAATCTATATATACCTATACCTATGTATATTTTTATGGATTTAAATATGTCTATGACATATATGTGAAAGAGATAATTAGTGTAAGATATATCTATCTGCTTAAAATATTTATATATATAACATATATCAAGCTATGTATAGAAGTCTTAGAAGTCTATTATCTATATCTATTTAGAATGTAACTATTATTTATATATCTATATATCTATCAATTCTAGGACCAACTTAAATAGTTTAAAGTAAGACATTTTTGTAAACGACATTTCTAGTGAAGATTTTTGGGCTATTAGGTAGCAATTGTCCTTGAAGTGTTGTATCCACCACTTTGACCCTAACGTTGCTGCGTTGCTTTACTCGGGAGAATGCAACATACAATTGTCCATGGGCAAATACAGGTTCGGGCAAAAAAATTCCAACTCGATTGAGGGTCTGTCCTTGGGATTTGTTAATGGTCATAGCAAAAGCAGGTTTTAGAGGAAACTGTCGACGTTTTAATTTAAAAGGTAACCCAGTTTCTGAAGGACACAAATCGATGCGTGGAATAAACACAATGTCTCCTTCAGCTGAGCCAGTAATCACTTTAGCCTGTATGATGTTGCGGAGTAAGGCAATGACAATGAGGCGAGTGCCATTGCAGAGACCTTTCTTGGTGTTTAGGTTTCTTAATAGCATCACAATGGTGCCTTGTTTCCAAACGTAGTGTTCTGGAATTTCGCGGTAGAAATAGTTATGTGCATTGTGGTCGATCTTATTAAGGTTGAAATACGCCATAAGTGTAGAATTGGAATTGAGCTTTTGATGGATGTTGTCTGCAGAGTCATTCTCATGAAAATAGAGTGGTTGAGAATTAGGCAGATGTACGGCTAGGCGAATGATGGCATGAGATTGTTTATACGTAGGAAAAGCAAATATCCGCCATGCAGCCTCAGGTGCACTAACATATCTGGTATCCGTAAATTGGTGTGTTTCATCATGTTGGATGTTATTTTGGGAAATTTCAAGGTTGGCTTTGTCATGTCCTTTGTAAACGTATTTAAATAAATATTTTACACTTTGAATGGAAGCACATATTTCTACATTAATATGGCACTTGTATTTGGTGAGTAAAAATGGGTTATATGGAACTACCCATGAATTGTCAATCGTCTTAGAATGGTGTGCATATGTTTTGCCAATGGGTCTGCGGTAAGTGGGATAGCCATCCTTTTCTTTGATGGTATATGGTTGGTTTTGTTTTGGGAAACCTTTGCTACACTTTCCAAGATCCATACAGGGAGAATTAGGATTGTGTTCTCCACAGGGACCATGAATCATGTGTTGAAGAACAATGTTATGGAGCTGAGGGTAGATTGTTTCATCAGGTATTTCAGCCCAGACTATATTGTCTATGTCCGCCTCAGTCCGTAATTTAGACAGGCTGTCAAGAATAATTAAAATATGAGCGTGTGGGAGACCACGCTTCTGAAATTCAATGACATGGACCATTGCAGTGACGTTTCCAAATAATCCACTGCTAATGTCTTTTAAGAGGGATTCCAGTTTAATTTTAAAGACACGTGCAACCAAGTCTGGTCTGTGTTCAACACGCTGCCACGGTTCTAAATGTGTAGTAATCTCATTCCACTTAGGATTACATGTCATGGTGATAAATAGATCTGGTCGACCATACTTTGTAACAATAGCCATAGCATCCTGGTAGCGCTGCTGCATGTTTCTTGGACTGCCTTCAAAAGAAGATGGTAAAATGACGGTTTTCCCAATAGGGATGCCCTTTTGAACCGATTTTTTGAGTAGATGTTCTTGAAGGAGGCAGTAATCCTCCACTTTTAAATCTTTTTGGTGTTTGCGGATGTAATGTAGGCGATTAGCTTCGATTTTGACATAAGCATCTACTAAATATTGCTGTGTTAGCTTACCACCATTGAGGAGTGGATTAAAGTAATTTCTGACAGATAACATATAGCAATAGTATTGGAGTTGAGTGATCCTCCTCGAACTTTTGCCTTGTTGTTTGAGTCCATCATGCCATCCTTGGTCTCCATAAGGGAAAAATATTGGATAGAGGAGGGCATCCAAATTGCTATGGAGAATACTAATTTGTTGTGTTTTTGGAGCTAAAGGGTTATGGGGATCAGGTTTTAAATGAATTAATATGTCTCTATTGAAAGGTGGCTCACCATTGTCATTTTGAAACACGACTGCTACTTCACTGACAGTGGGATTATTGTAGCGTCGAGGGTCTTGAGTACGATCTTGTTTAATAGCCATAGTGATGTTTGGCATGACAGTTCCGTTTTGTAGAGATTTAATTTTTTCTTGTTCTTCCACATCACGTAACATTTGATAAGCTTCCACAAAAGGATTAATAGTTTGGATTTGAAGGGCAATAATGTTCATCAATGTAGGATGACGTTTTTGATTTTCTTTACATCGTAAGCGTTGTACGTTTGCGGTAGTGGTATCGAGAATGTAAAGTTGGGCAAATGCGCGTTGCTGGTCATCTGAGGGATGTAGTGTTCCAGTTCTATGATAGATCTGGCCATGTATGCGGAAACAGTATGGGCCATATCCAGGAGGTGGTGAAATATTTGCACCCATGGAGGCAAAAGCAAAGGAACTGTTAATACTTCGAATATTATCCATGAAATTTTTGCTAAATTCACTTTGCCCTTTCAGCAAACGTGTAAAGACATCAGGATATTGTAGTATGGGTACATGGACTTTACCCTTCTGACAGCAGAGCGTAAAGTTGTTATCAGAAGGTATCTCTGCTACAAAATGCAAAGCTTCGCAATGCTCACATACATGGATCATGTCACCACAGCTGTGTTCGGTAATACTATTTTCATCATTAGTGAAAATGTGAGGTTGTAGTAGAAGTGCATGTCCAACCGATGGGGTGCGCCTAGTTTTGAGACCAACGTATATTTGTCTTGGTTGCACTTTCTGTGGGCTAACTGCAGCTTGTATGTGAAGAAACTGTGCGTTGGTATTGACTAATGGTGGTATTGATAGGGCAGAAACAGATTGCTGATTAGTTATGTCAGTGAACGGCATATAGGATGAAGTGTGGTAGTAACTTGTTCCACATGCTGATGTGGAAGCATCCTGTTGTGAGTCTACTAATAATGATGAGGAAGAAGCCATCTGTTGTTGGCGGTGATGGCGTGTACAGGCTTCTTCAGCCAATGTAATAGATTTAGAGTTAGGGGTTTCGTGTGTGAGACGACGGCGTTTATAAGCCTTAATCTTGTCAAGTCGATGCTGTTTTTCCTCAGGAGTCTCATTAGCACGGCGTTGTTTTTGTCGTAGTGCTAAAGCTGCTTTCCTTTCACTGGCATTGGCATACTGTGCATCGGTATTGAATGGTGGTATTGATAGGGCAGAAACAGATTGCTGATTAGTTATGTCAGTGAATGGCATATGGGATGAAGTGTAGCAGTAAATTGTTCCACATGCTGATGTGGAAGCATCCTGTTGTGAGTCTAATAATAATGATGAGGAAGAGGCCGTCTGTTGTCGGCGGTGACGGCGTGCAGAGGCTTCTTCAGCCAATCTTATGGATTTAGAGTTAGGGGATTCGTGTGTGAGGCGACGGCGTTTATAAGCCTTAATCTTCTCAAGGCAATGGTGATTTTCCTCAGGAGTCTCATTAGCACGGCGTTGTTTTTGTCGTAGTGCTAAAGCTTTTTTCCTTTCACTGGCATTGGCATACTTTTTGTTATGACTCATGTTGGCACAGGTAAAGGAGTCTATTTGGCAGTTATCTGGCAGTGAAGAAGGCGTCCTGGAGTATTGTAGAGTAAACAGATACTAATTGACCCTGTAATTGCCCAGCAGTAGTTATGAAGTGGTAGTGGCAAATTGGCCCTGTACTTAGACACCGGCAGAGGAGCAAGGCAGCAGTAGTTATGGTGGTAGAGGCAAATTGGCCCTGTAATTAGACACCGGCAGAGGAGCAAGGCAGCAGTAGTTATGGCGGTAGAGGCAAATTGGCCCTGTAATTAGACACCGGCAGAGGAGCAAGGCAGCAGTAGTTATGGCGGTAGAGGCAAATTAGCCCTGTAATTAGACACCGGCAGAGGAGCAAGGCAGCAGTTGTTATGGCGGTATAGGCAAATTGGCCCTGTAATTTGACACTGGCAGAGGAGCAATGCAGCAGTAGTTATGGCGGTAGAGGCAAATTAGCCCTGTAATTAGACACCAGCAGAGGAGCAAGGCAGCAGTAGTTATGGCGGTAGAGGCAAATTAGCCCTGTAATTAGACACCGGCAGAGGAGCAAGGCAGCAGTAGTTATGGCGGTAGAGGCAAATTAGCCCTGTAATTAGACACCGGCAGAGGAGCAAGGCAGCAGTTATGGCGGTAGAGGCAAATTAGCCCTGTAATTAGACACCGGCAGAGGAGCAAGGCAGCAGTAGTTATGGCGGTAGAGGCAAATTGGCCTTGTAATTAGACACCGGCAGTAAACAGGCAGATGACCAAAGCAGCAGTAGTTATGGCGATAGAGGCAAATTGGCCCTGTAATTAGACACTGGCAGAGGACAAAGGCAGCAGTAGTTATGGCAGTATAGGCAAATTGGCCCTGTAATTAGACACCGGCAGAGGACAAAGGCAGTAGTTATGGCGGTATAGGCAAATTGGCCCTGTAATTAGACACCGGCAGAGGACAAAGGCAGTAGTTATGGCGGTATAGGCAAATTGGCCCTGTAATTAGACACCGGCAGAGGAGCAAGGCAGCAGTAGTTATGGCGGTAGAGGCAAATTAGCCCTGTAATTAGACACCGGCAGAGTAGCAAGGTAGCAATAGTTATGGCAGTACAGGCAAATTGGTCCAGTAATTAGACACCGGCAGTAAACAGGCATAGGACCAAGGCAGCAGTAGTCATGGTGGTACAGGCAATGCCAAGCGTCCGCACAGCAAGTCGGCGTGAGGTAAATGACGCAATTTCACGAATGCAAGATGGCGTCGGCGAAATCTCGCGAGATTTCGCCGACCTCGTTAACACCTCTTGCCATGTTAACCCTCAACACACCACACCGCCTCAACACACACTCCTCTCACCTTTCACCTCCACTCATGTCCACTCACTCTTTCACTCCACATACGTTCCTTTCTCTCACTCCGTTTCTCATACTCACACCGTCATCGTCGCTGCCCCGACATCTTCCTCCGCCGCCGCGATCCAGGATCCAGACGTTCTCCAGGCCGCCGACATGTTCTTGCGGGACGCCATCTTGGATTTCGTGAAATCCCGCGATATTTAAGATGGCGTCGCCGCAACAACATGTCGCTGGCGTGGACGACATCGGGATCCAAAAAGATGGCGTCGGCGAAATCTCGCAAGATTACGCCGACGCCATTTTGGATCCCGATGTCGCCCACGCCAGCGACATGTTCTTGCGGGACGCCATCTTGGATTTCGTGAAGTCCCGCGATATTCAATATGGCGTCGCCACAACAACATGTCGCTGGCATGGGCGACATCGGGATCCAAAATGGCGTCGGCGTAATCTCGCGAGATTTCGCCGACGCCATCTTTTTGGATCCCGATGTCGTCCACGCCAGCGACATGTTGTTGCGGCGACGCCATCTTAAATATCGCGGGATTTCACAAAATCCAAGATGGCGTCCCGCAAGAACATGTCGGCGGCCTGGAGAACGTCTGGATCCTGGATCGTGGCGGCGGAGGAAGATGTCGGGGCAGCGACGATGACGGTGTGAGTATGAGAAACGGAGTGAGAGAAAGGAACGTATGTGGAGTGAAATAGTGAGTGGACATGAGTGGAGGTGAAAGGTGAGAGGAGTGTGTGTTGAGGCGGTGTGGTGTGTTGAGGGTTAACGTGCATGTGTGTGTGTGGTGACATCACCGGTTACAACTGGACGGAAGTTGTTACAACCGGAAGCTGGTTAGGGCATTTATTATTATAGATTGTGAATAAGCTTTGACGAAGTACAGTTACACGTGTGCTTTTGCTCTTCTGTCTTGAACCCCAAAATGATTTAATATCATTATGGAATAAAATTTAAAGAATTTTTACAAGGAGCTGGAAATATTTTTACTACTTTTCTTTCATAAAAGTTAATGGTCACAGATCATCTTATCCCCTCCCTGTGCAATGACCTTTGTACAGATCACACAGCATGACTACGGAAGATGTATATCTTTGTACCGTGTTAGCCAGTAGATAGAAAAATATTCAGAATTGAGAGTCCTCAGTGGTTGATACCGTTTAATGGCTAACTGAAAAGATGGTAACACATTGCAAGCTTTCGAGACTACTCAGGTCTCTTCACCAGGCATTGACTAATACAAAATCTGAAGAATCACATTTATACACAACACAACACAGAAAAAATGCAATAGATAAGACAAGTGACGTGAAGCAGAACTATCATTGTGGGAGAGGGAGAAGCATAAATATTGGACCAGTTCATAGATAAGGAGTCTGGATGTTTTATTGTCCTCTGATTGGGGTCTCCTAATGTGTTGTGATGCACCCACAAGGTCTTAGGAGCAAATTCCTTAATTGATGTATAAAGACATAAATCCATGCGACACATTCATTCCAGCATTGAAAGTGTCAAAGGTCATCATGAGCTTGAACTCCCAGACTCTTCTTTCTCTCTGGAGGGACCACATGACCACAACACTCAACTATACAAGACAATATGTAATGGTCACACATCACCTCCTCCCCATTCCTCTTCACAGGTCACAGCATTCAATGAACAGTTTATTGTTGTCTATGTTTCTGTTGTAATAACATCTCAGGAAAGGTGAAAAACTACCATAAACTTGTGTATTTACCCCTTTCCCAAGTGAGACGGATCCAAATGTCCCTGTCACCTGGGACTTATTGACCTGGGACGTATGGATACATCCAGGCAATTTTGAGCGAACATATCCTGTGCACGTATGATCGCCACTGGGTGTCAGCTGATTCTGACAGCTGACACCCGGCACTTTGTCAGGTGCGGTCCCGCATCGCTTCCAGTGTAACGAGGGATTTTCGTGCCATACTCTTGACATGAGGCCCACGATGGGCGGAGCTTTCACCAGCCTCCATGACATTTTTCGTCTTGTTAATACTCACAGCCGCCATCTTGTCCAAGTTAGGGTTTCTTCTGTTTTCTTTAGGCAGCAGTCCGCGACCCCGCTCGCAGCACCACTTTGTAACGAGGGCCCGGGTGCCAGCTGTGATGAGGGGCTTTAACTCTTCAGCACCCGGGCGCCCCAAAACTACAATTGTGGAGTGTTTGCTAGTGTTGGACAGGCATGTGACTGATCCTTTACCCACCTGCGGGACCGCAGCCTAAACAGGATACAGTGTCCCTGTGGGATGTGAACTCACACAAATGTCCTCCGAGTCTTCGTTCTTTGAGAGAAAATTTTTACTAGGATCAAATTCTTGCAGCACAGTTACAGTCCATCCGTTACCATAAAGCTTTATCATGCCATCTTCTGCACAGTATCCTGATCTGATCCTGACACTTCCCGTCCTCCACCTTCTCTGAACCCAAGGCCCGCAGAATCCTCGCGTTGGCCATCACTGGACGCTCCCCGTCTATACTGCCCATCCTGGCAAGGTAAGCGACTGCCGCTTGCAGTCCCAACTGGACCGTAGGTCCCAGTCAATTCCAGATGGTGTCCCCAGATGCTGCCCCAAGGTTCACTTCCTGGTCTCTCCTCGAAAGTGCTTCCCAGAAGTTCAGCTTCCAACTTTCCTTTTCCTTCAAATCAGCACACTGACTGCTTCTTCCCGCTTGTTCCAAGCTATTGCTGCACTCCTCTCTAGTTCTGCTCTGTATCTCCTCTCAAAACACTCTGGCTAACTTTTTCTAGAATAACCCTGTCCCCTCTGGGCAACTCCTCCCACTAATAATCCCATTGGTATAGCTACTTAACTGTTACTATTCTGGCTAAGACCAGCTAGCTATTGCTACCCTCTCTGGCAGCTAATCTCCCTATATTATACATATATAGCAACCCCTTTACACCAGCATATTAACTCCCTAAATGCTGTGATTGAAGTCGATTGCAGCATTTTGGGAGAAAGCAGAGGTAAAAGACAGCCCCTCTGCCTTTGGATCGGAGACCCTGATTCTGCTTTTTGGGGTGCCCGGGTGCTGAAGAGATAAAGCCCCTCATCACAGCTGGCACCCGGGCCCTCATTACAAAGTGGCGCTGCGAGCAGGGTCGCGGATTGCTGCCTAAAAAAACAGAAGAAACCCTAACTTGGACAAGATGGCGGCGGTGATTATTAACAAGACGAAAAATGTCACGGAGGCTGGCGAAAGCTCTGCCCATCGTGGGCGTCGTGTGAAGAGTATAGCCATCACACATCCTCCATCCCATAGTCCCGTGCCCATATACCCATCATACATATCCTCCATCCCATAGTCCAGTGCCCATATACCCATCACACATCCTCCATCCCATAGTCAACCATTATGACATCATAATGAGCGGCGGGGCTTGCAACCTATGATGACATCAGCATCACCATGGCAACCATCATGACATCATAATGAGGGGCGGGGCTTGATACACACACACACTTTTTCCCCATTATGTAGATAGAGGCAAAATTGTTTGGTGAATTGGAACGCGCGGGGTTAAAATTTCACCTCACAACATAGCCTAGGACACTCTCGGGGTCCAGACGTGTGACTGTGCCAAATTTTGTGGCTGTAGCTGCGACGGTGCGGATGCCAATCCCGGACACACTAGCAGTGCCGGGCTCTTCAGCTAGTATATATATATACCGTATATATATATATACAATAATTACTCACGGCTATGCTCCGCCATTGTCATTTAGCTGCGGTTTCGCCATCACCGCACGGTGGACCCCGGATTGCGAATGCACCTTATTATAATTTATATTTGATGTGTTCTGCCAATCCAATATATATATATATATATATTTTTTTTTTTTTAATATCATTTATTGTTATAGCGCCATTTATTTCATGGCGCTTTACATGTGAGGAGGGGTATACATAATAAATACAAGTACGGTAATCTTAAACAATACAAGTCACGACTGGTACAGGATGAAAGAGGACCCTGCTCGCGAGGGCTCACAATCTACGTGGGATGGGTGAGGATACAGTAGGCGAGAATTTATTTTCTTAACCTAAACCACATTTTGGAGGGTTTCAGCTTTCAAAAGAGTAATTTATACAACCAATGGATGAATTTAACGTCAGGTTATAAGCTTTTATTTACATAACATGGATAAGAGACATTACTTCTGTCAAGTAAATCAAACTTCTGTGAAATCAAACTGTCCACTTAGGAAGCAACACTGTTTGAGAATCAATTTCACATGCTGTTGTGCAAATGGAATAGACAACAGATGGAAATTATTAGCATTTATCAAAACACCCTCAATAAAGGAGTGGTTCCGCAGGTGGGGACCACAGACCACATCTCAGTACCAATGCTTTCTGGCTGATGTTTTGGTCACTTTTGAATGTTATATGTGCTTTCACACTCGTGGTAGCATGAGACGGACTCTGCAATCCACACAAGTGGCTCAGGTAGTGCAGCTCATTCAGGATGTCACATCAATGCGAGCTGTGGCAAGAAGGTTTGCTGTGTCTGTCAGTGTAGTGTACAGAGGCTGGAGGCACTACCAGGAGACAGGCCAGTACACTAGGAGACGTGTTGGGGCTGTAGGAAGGCAACAACCAAGCAGCAGGACCGTTACCTCTGCCTTCTGCGCAAGGAGGAACAGGAGGAGCACTGCCAGAGCCCTGCAAAATGACCTCCAGCAGGCCACAAATGTGCATGTGTCTGCACAAACGGTTAGAGACCGACTCCATGGGGATGGTCCGAGTGCCCGAACAACATTTAAAAGTGACCAAAACATCAGCCAGAAAGCATTGGTACTGAGATGCAGTCTGTGGTCCCCACCTCCAGAACTACTCCTTTATTGAGGGTGTCTTGATAATTGCCAATAGTTTCCATCTGTTGTCTATTCCATATGCACAACAGCATGTGAAATTGCCATAAGTTACTATCATTTTATTAGAGTCAATACAAAAGACACAAAACACAAACAAATATGAGATAAAAGGAGATAAATATCCAATTTAACACCACAAGGTATATATGCACTATGAAAATGATACATTCATTGCTAACACCATACATGTCACCTGTGAGACATAGCATATCATAATGATTCAAAGAATGGTTGTAAATAATGCCAAATCACGCCACCATAAGGCCCTCTAGTATAGTCTTACATATTCCCACCTAAAAATGGGTGGATAGGGCAAATATAGTTCACATATAGACTAGAGCAACATTGAAATGCTGGTAATTACTACAGTGTATTAATGCCTGGGAATAAATACATTCCTAGGGAAAATAAATGACCAATTTCTAGATCAGCAAGACAAGTCCCTATAAAATATAAAGTAAGATACAAGAGTAGCTCCGTAGTGGAGCAAAGATAGCTCCTGTAACAAGTGACAAGAAAATACTTAATGAAACGCAGCTGAACTGTTAGACATTGCTATATGCAAAGTGAACTAGGGTGTACAAAGTATGCTGCATGTTAGCATAAAAAATGTCAGCCTAAACGGGCAAAGTAAAGATAGAGCATACGACCTGCAGGTGTGAAGGACCCCGACACGCGTTTCGCATTAGCTTCGTCCTGGGGGGTAAGTGTGTCTGGTTGTATGACCAGCCTGACCTTTTATGAGAAGTCCCTGATGCATACATCCCCTGCACCTGCGAACAGACCAAGCCGCAGCTCACAGCGTGTAACGTCGCTCCCGGTAACTCCCCCGCCACTCCCCCACACAGCACGTCTCATGGGGAGGCGGCTAGGACATGACAGGAAAGATACGTAACCGAGGCAACAAAGGCATGGAGCCGACGCCGCCCATCCGCCCAGCCACCAGGAAGGATGCGTGACCAAGGCAACAGTCAGAAAAACTGACGTCACCTCAGCCCGCGCCGCCCAGCCACCACCCCGGACATCGCGTCTGCACAGGGGGAACGGCCAGGGCACCTGAGGAGAGGAGCGTTACCAGGGTGACGATCCACGCCATGCAGTACTCCCACCATGGTTGGATTGCATCCTAATACAATATATAATATATAGGCCCATAAAAGTTGGGCAATGTTAGCAATAAAAGCCAAGTGCCAGATGACCTAGTGCATATATACCTTGTGGGTGTTAAATTGGATATTCATCTCCTTTTATCTCATATTTGTTTGTATTTTGTGTCTTTTGTATTGACTCTAATAAAATGATAGTAACTTATGGCTATATGCTTCCGTAATCTTTTTGGATGATAGATGTGTTGGAAGAGCCACTTATCTAGGCCCAAATTTTTTGAATCCAGCATGGGAAATTGATTGTCAAAAAGTTTTGCTTCCTAAGTGGACAGTTTGATTTCACAGAAGTTTGATTTACTTGGAGTTATATTCTGTTGTTTAAGTGTTCCCTTTATTTTTTTGATCAGTGTATATATATATATTAGGATTGGCTGAACGCACCAAATCTAAATTATAGTAAGGTGCGTTCGCAACCTGGGGTCCACCGTGCGGTGATGGCGAAACCGCAGCTAGAGGACAATGGCGGAGCGTAGCCGCGAGTAAGCATCGTAAACACACCAAGTTCAACGTCACTCGGTGTGAACAGAGTGCAAAGCGCCTGACTCTGTTAGGCCAGGTTCAGACTTGCGTTTGGCTGGTCTGTGTAGGGTTGCATCCGCATGCGTCGTTTTGACGTGCCCGCACAAAAAAGCAACATGTTGCGTTCGGCGGGCACATCAAAACGATGCATGCGGATGCATCTGCATACAACGCATGTCCCTGCGTACCCAATGTTAAAGATAGGTACGCAGGATGCATGCGGAAATAGGTGGAGCGTAGGCGGAGCTTAAGGGAAAAAGTACGCAGCCCTACGCAGACCAGCCAAATGCAAGTGTGAACCAGGCCTTACTCTACAGAGCAGTGCGGAAACTGAGAGCACTCTAAGCTATGCCCTGTTAAATATCACAGGAGCATACAGGGATTGACGCTAGTGGGGTCCCTATAACTCACCCCCCACTACACTGGTGATTGAACCTGCACTGACACACGGTGGCTTTTGAGCCCGTGCCTGAGGACGCCTGGTGCAGCTGCTAAGTTCAAGCGGGTGTTCCCACCCTACACTGCCTGTCTGGAAAATCACTCACAGTGCTAATAGCAGCACACGTGCACACAGAGAGGTAGCTGTCCCACCAACCTACACACACACACATACACCAAATAAGAATGATACTAGCGCACAGGAATGCGCCATTGAGAGCCTTTTATACCTTTAGCTCAAGTCCAGATAGATAGGACCTTGCCTTTGGACAAATCAGAAGCTGCCACCTCACCAGAGCAGCTGACATCCGAGCACCAATGAGAAGGAGCTACATCATGGACATGCTCAGTAGGGTGAAATCTCCAGAGCACAACACTGCACGTGTATACCAATAGTCTGTGGTACTTGCAGGTACGCAGGATGCAGTGACGAGTCGCGAGACGGTTTGGTGCTTTTATAATAACGTTTATAGACCTGGAGGTAACTTTCCTCTGTCACAGCCTGACCAACAAAAGGGGTAACAAGGGTTGCCCTCGCAGGGGCTCAATACAAGCAAACACAACCAGAGTAGAACACGACTGCGTCCGGCGAAAGCCGGTCACTATAGGGCCGTGGTATGGCCGACTACGGGTCCTTAACTATATAGTCAACTTAGCCGTCCTGACGTCCCTCGGCATCCTGGACGGTGGTTCTACGGCGGAGCAGCCGCTGGGCCCAGCTGCTGAAGAGTCGACGTAGTCTTCGAGCGTTCCGATGCTCCTGTGACACTGGGGCACCTCCGGCCCCGGAGGAGTCCTTGGATGAGTGGGCCGCGGCCCCCGGACTGGGGAAAGCGGTAGCATTGCGGGGTGGCGAGTGGCAGGCGACGGGGAATCCACGGAAAGCAGAGACTCGGCCCCTGTAGTGGATCGGAGCGGGAAAGTGGTGGCCGCCAACGGCACTGGATTTGCCGCGACCACGGGTGAGGGCAGAGCAGCTGCGGGCGGCGGGAGACAAGCCGCAGCAGCGGACTGGAGTGAGGTGGCAGCGGTCGCTGGTGTCCGCGGGCAGGCCACAGCCATGGGCAGGAGCGAGGTGGCAACAGCCGCTGGTGACCGCGGGCAGGCCACAGCCATGGGCAGGAGCGAGGCGGCAACGGCCGCGAGTGACCACGGGCAGGCCGCAGCCACGGGCTGGAGGAAGGCGGTGGCGGCCGCTGGTCGACACTGGGCAGCGGATCTCGGACGGTCATCTCGGCGCCATCCCACTGATGTCCAGGGGAAGTATCTCTCCTGTCTCTGGCTTCCTTTCTGGCTCTGGTGAGTCGCTCTGGCTCTCAGTCGCTCCCACGATCTCCTGCTCCTTCTGTCTCGTTCTGCTGACTCACTGTGACTCGCGTTTCCCACCCCTTTTATATTGGCTCCTCCCCCAGTCCACCTGTCAGTCTCCACGGTCCATCCCTGAACTCTGTCCCCCGGAAACAGTTTCCCCTGGAACCCAGGTGATGGTCCCCTTGGTTCCGACCCGGACACTCGACGGGGACCCTCTCTCCCACAAGTCACCATAGGCTTAGCTGGAGAGCCAGCAGGAACTACACATGCAGCTTGAGCTTGGGCAAGGCATCCCAGCAGCTGAGCCTGAATGGGAGACTGCTGCACCAGAAAAGGCTTGGGATCTGTCCCGTGCAGCGGGAGAATACTGGCGCCTAACATATATATATATAAATTAAAAAAAATAATAATAGAATCTAAAATATATTGTACCTATAAATAAATATTTTTATTAAAATAATAAAAGTTCACATATTTGGCATCGCTGCGTCCAGAACAACCTGACCTATGAAACTGTCCAACTAGTTAACCCTTTTAGTGGGCACAAAATAAAAAAACAAGGTAAAAAACAATGCTTTATCATCATACTGCCGAATAAAAAGTGGAATTAAATACGATCAAAAAGATGAATATAAGTAATCATGGTACTGCTGAAAACGTAATCTTGTCCTGCAAAAAACAAGCAGCCATACAGCTCCATCAGCAGAAAAAGAAAAAAGTTATAGCTCTCAGAATAAAACAATGCAAAAATATTTTTTCTTTATAAAATAGATTTTATTCTGTAAAAGCGCCAAGACATAAAAAAATATATAAGTGGGGCATTGCTGTAATAATACAGACCCATAGAATAAAACTGCCTTATCAATTTTACCACACACGGAATTACATAAACCCATTCCCACCCCCCCAAACAATTCCTGAATTGCTCGATTTTGTTTATTCTGCCTCTCAAAAATCACAATAGAAAGTGATCAAAAAAATGTCATGTGTCTGAAAATGGTAACAATAAAAACGACAACTCATCCAACAAAATACAAGCCCTCACATGACTCTGTGGGCCGAAATATTGAAAAATTATAGCTCTCAAAATTTGGTGATGCAAAAGCGTCTTTTAGTGTGTGACAACAGTTAAACAAAAAAACAATATAAATCTGGTATCAATAAAATCGCACCAACCTGAAGAATAAAGTCGTCTAATCACTTATACCGTATGAGGAACGGTGTAAAAAAAAAAAGAAAAACAATTCTTTACCTGCTGTTTTGTTCATTCTGCCTCCCAAAGATCGCAGTTAGGCTCGGTGCACATTTATCCTGTGCCCTGTGCTGAGTGCTTACACCAGTATTTCCATGTAAATATTTGTTCCAGACGACACCCCTGGCAAAAAATTCCCTATAAAGAGGCAGATGGAGGCACTGTGGCAGTGTTAGTCTCTTTTTAGAATTAAGTAAAAGTGCCGTCGGCCACAGTTTTGTGCACTTCTGTAAAGAAGGACAATGCTCAACAGAGGCCAGACAGAGTCCAGAGTAACTCTGTTGCCTCATTATAAAGAATGGTTCCCTAGAGGGTTTAATCTGAAACACGTCACTCAGAAATTTATATGGAAACCCCAGAGTAAGTGCTCAGCGTAGAGAGACAGATAATGTGATCCCAAACCGATATGTAAAATGTTCTCAATAACTGTTAACGGACATATAAGGGACTTCCACGTTACTGGTAGTACAAAGGCTCTGGAAAAGCTAAATGGCTCCTCACCCTCCAATAGAAATTCAGCAAATTCTCCGCTCCCAAATCCAAATGCTCACCTCCCTTCTGAGCCCCACAGTGTATCTAAACCACATATATAGGCCACATGTTTGGCATTTCTAAAAATAAAAAATTCCAGAAAACAAGGGGTTCAAATTGATACTAAAAATAGAATCAATAAAAAGGTATACTCCAATAATACATTGCAAACAAGACGAGAAACAAGGAGTATAAAGCACCTTCAGATATAAAATATATTAAATTTATTAAATATATTCATGAATATTATTACATCATAAAATATTGTATAGACAAACTAACAATGTAAAGGACATAAGACAAAAGGTCTGACACAGTTACATAAATGTCTGGATCAGGGATATTGAGATCATATAATTCAATAACTTTTAGGGTATGTGCACACGTTGCAGAAAATTTCTGCACAAAAACCTGAATCCCTTCCCAGAAACCGCACCGCGTTTTTTACCGCAGCGGTTTCTAAAAGCATGGGAGAAGCCTAAACCGCGGAAAGAACCGCAAAATTAATGTGCATGCGATGCGTTTTTTTTCGCGGTAAAAAACGCATCAATGTGCACAGAAAGTGCAAAATGCATAGGAATGAATGGGAAGCTTATTTTTAGCGGTTTTATAGCGGTTTTATAGTGAAAACCGCGGTAAAAACCGCTAAAAAAACGCTGTGTGTGAACACAGCCTTACAATTAATCCAAGCATCTAGACACAATTAGAAAAATTCATCATAAGATACCATATGGGGTGCATTGAAAAAACTCACAACATGTTGCCTTTATAGCATGTATACCCAAAAATGGACCTGAACTAACAGTCTAATACTAAGGAAAAAATCTCACCCAAATGGATCCACGTAACTGGTCACACCGTGCAGCCCCAACGCACGTTTCGCTTGGGCTTCCTCAGGGGGCTGTGCCAACGTACTGGTCACTACAGCGTACTGATCACTATAACGGCAACTACGGGCTCTGTATATGGAGTCCGCAAACTATTCTAGGAAAATCTGCGCTCCAGGAAGCAAATAGCGCTCCGTCCCTCCAGAGTTCATATGGCTAAACAGTACTGTACAGCCACATATGCGGCATTGCCACGTTCAGTAGAAATTGTGGGACAAATTATGGTGCCATTTTTACCCACTTTTGTGATAATGTAAAATCTGGGGCTAAAACAAAATTTTGGTGGTAAAAATATAGTTATTGTCAGGCTGCTGCAATGCAGGTATGTGCAGACTCCATGGCAATTGAGTGGAGGAAGGACTGCACACTCCCAGGGCAGGCCTGTGAAGCAGCAGTGATGGCTACCACCATGTGGCAGCAGAATAGTCAGACTTCCATTTCTTGGAATGCTGACTCTGCCTCTTCAGACCATCTGACCATTACTGATTTTTTCCCCTTAAGAAGATCAGTTAGAGGCGCAGCTACCATGGCGAAGTTTGGGAGGAACCTCCTGTAATATCCCACGATCCCCAGGAAGGCTCTAACTTGCTTTTTGGACAAAGGTCTCGGCCATGTTTGAAGTGCCTTCACTTTACTGATTTGGGGTTTTATTTTGCCTCGACCCACGACATATCCCAGGTACTTGGCTTCTTCTTTACCCAAGGCACACTTCTTCGGGTTTATTGTAAACCCCACCTCCCTTAAAGCATCAAACACTGCTTGGACCTTTTCCAGGTGACTCTCCCAGTCCGGGGTAAAGATGACGATATCATCCAGGTATGCAGCAGCGTATAGCTTATGAGGTGCAAGGATTCTATCCATAGCCCTCTGGAAGGTCGCCTGAGCTCCCTGCAAGCCAAACGGCATTTCGGACATACTGGAAGCATCCGTCTGGTGTAGAAAATGCAGTCTTCTCCTTGGCTTCCTGTGCCATGGGGATCTGCCAGTATCCCTTTGTCAAATCCAAGGTGGTTATGTACCTGGCGGGCCCAAGTCTTTTTATGAGCTCATCAACGTGTGGCATGGGATATGCATCGAACTTGGAGACCTCATTCAGCTTCCGATAGTCATTGCAGAATCTCCATTCACCATCAGGTTTTGTGACCAGGACAATCGGGCTCGACAAGCCTCTCTTGGATTCCTCAATGACCCCGAGCTTCAACATACGCTGCACCTCCTTAGAGATTACTTCTCGACGGTCCTCAGGAATTCGATAATGCTTCACGTTCACCCGCACATGTGGCTCTGTCAGAACTTCGTGCTCAACGACCTTCGTGACCGTGGCAACTACGAAAACAGGTCCCTGTTCTTCTGGTCAACTCCCGGCACTGCTGTTTCTGGGCCTTCGATAGCATCTCCGCTATAGTAACTGCTCTAACCTCACCTTCTGGGTTGCCCAGCAAGCACGGCGTTACCGCTGGATCTCTATCTTGCCATAGCTTGATGAGGTTGACATGGTAAACCTCGTTTGGTTTCCTTCTTCCTGGTTGGTGAATCTTAAAATTTACCTCATCAAGCTTCTCCACCACCTCGTATGGCCCTTGCCATTTGGCCAAGAACTTGCTCTCCACCGTCGGAATTAGCACGAGAACTCGGTCTCCCAGACTGAACTGCCTCACTCTTGCTGACCGGTTGTAGACCTTGGCCTGAGCCTCTTGTGACTGGCGGAGGTGTTCTTTCACGATGGGCATCACCTTCGCAATCCTCTGCTGCATCAGTGCCACATGCTCAATGACGTTTCTGTGGGGCGTGACTTCGGCTTCCCAGGTTTTCTTGGCTATATCCAGGAGACCTCGTGGATGTCGGCCATACAGAAGCTCGAAGGGCGAGAACCCCGTGGAGGCCTGTGGAACTTCACGGATGGAAAACAGCAGATACGGTAAGAGACAGCCCCAGTCAATACCGTCTTTCTCAATGGCTTTTCTTAACATACTCTTCAGTGTCTTGTTAAATCTCTCAACCAGGCCATCTGACTGAGGATGGTACACTGAAATCCTCAACTGGGAGATTTGCAGGACCCTGCACAACTCGCTCATCACCTTGCTCATAAAAGGTGTACCCTGGTCAGTCAGGATCTCCTTCGGCAGACCTGTCCGGGAAAACACATGGACCAACTTGCGGGCTATACTCTTCGCAGAGGAATTTCTCAGGGGGATTGCCTCAGGATAGTGTGTGGCATAGTCCAGGATGACTAATATATTCTGATGGCCCCGGGCTGATTTAACTAGGAGACCAACAAAGTCCATGGCAATTCTCTCAAATGGTACCTCAATAATGGGCAATGGTGCAAGGGGGCTCTGGAAGTGAGAGGTGGGGGCAGTTAACTGACATGTAGGGCAGGACCTGCAATTGTTTACTATTTCCGGTGACACCCAGGCCAATAGAATAGAAGCTCTGCACAACCCTTTCCTGCGTTTTTTCCACCCCCAGGTTTCCCCCCAAGATGTGTGAATGGGCCATGTCTAACACTTTTTTGTCTATAAGGGCCTGGCACTATCAACTGCTCTACCAACTCTTCCCTTATTTTTGTGACCCGATATAACAACTCCGCCCTCATCATAAAATAGGGAAATATTGTGTCAGCCCCCGGCTCCTGTGCAACCCCATTAATGACTGTGACATTGTTGAAGGCTTCCCTCAGAGTTGGGTCCCTATGTTGGGCAGTCCCAAAATTCTCACCGGCCACTCCTAACTCTAGAATGTTAGATACAGGAGACACTTCCTCCTCATCCCCTGCAAGGACACAAAAAGGAAACCCATCTGCCTCTGGTTGTGGCGATGCCTTATTAGGTTTCATTGGTTCCCTACTCTTGCTAACGACCTCAGAACCCCTTCCCCACAGATTCCAAAACAAACAGAAATCCCGGCCTATAATTATAGGGTGCAACAAGTCTTGAACGATGCCGACTTCATGGGACTCCGTGCCATGCGCCGTTTCAATGTACACTCTGGCCATAGGGTAGTCCTTTGCATCACCATGTATGCACCGAAACTTTTTTTCCCGGGAGTAGGTTGAGAGGAAAAGTGGCCCTCACAAGGTCACCACGCTCCCGGAGTCTAACGGCACCATTACAGCTTGACCGTTCACCTTCACGGGGCATGCTTGAGGCCCCTCATTAGGTGAAGAGTTCACACTGCAGACTGGATATGCATAGTATGAACTGCGGAGTCCCATGATGCAGTCCATCTGCTCGGTGGTCAGGGGACAACGGGCAGCTATATGTCCTGGCCCTTGGCACCTCCAACAAATAACATCACCCGTGGGGACCTTGGGCACCGCCTCCCCTGCCCCTTTTGACCTTGGGCACCCCACCCCTTTTTGGGACTCCGCCCCCTGCTGGAATCCCCAATACGGAATGGGCTGCTTCCTCAAGGAGCCTTCCATCCCCTGGTATCTCTTAGACCAGTCCAACTATTTCAATGGCATTCTGGGGATCACCCTGGGCAACCCAAGTCTGTAGGGGTCTCGGCACGGAATGCACAAACCAATCCATCACCACTCGCTCTACCATCTGTGCAGGCATAGAAGACTCTGGCTGCAGTCATTTCTGGACCAAATGCAACAAGTCGAACATTTGGGAGCGAGGCGGTTTGTCCCGGTGATAGGCCTAACGGTGAACTCGCTGTGCCCTGATAGTCATTGTCACCCCTAAACTTGCGAGAATCTCAGCTTTTAGTTTGGGATACTCCTTGGCGTCTTGCAAAGTCAAATCATAGTACGCCTTCGGGGCTCCCACATCAGGTATGGTGCCAGTACCTCTGCCCACTGCTCTGGCTGAAGTTTTTCCCTCTCAGCCACCCTCTTAAATACCGTCAGGAAGGCCTCAACATCATCCTCAGGGGTCATTTTCTGCAATGCGCATCTTACCGCCTTCCTGACATGGGTGTCATCAGCCAGACCTGGGGTTGGGGTGCTCGTCCTGCCCTGAATGGCAGTTGCCAGAAGCTGCATCTGCTGCCGTTGCTCCTGCTGGTTCTGTTGTATCTGTTGCAACAACAGCCTGTTGGTCTCCTGTTGCTGTAACTGTGACTGGACCAGGTGTTTCAGCAGGTCCTCCATTTTTCCAGGCAATGCTTGCTGCAAACTTGACCCAGGACACGCAGTAACAGTGTCACGTCTCTGCTGGGAACGTTGCCCGCACGTCTAGCACCAAGTGTAGGGATTGTACTCGCTCAGGTGCAATGGGTGGCAATCAGGAGGCACGTTCCTTTTAAAGTTCATAGGGTTTATTGCTCCACAAACCCACAAACAAAAGAGAACAAAAGAAATAGCCTTTAGCTCAGGCAAAACAGAGTACAAATGTCCAGTACTTCAGGCTCAGTCCTGGAGCCTCAACACACACAGGAGGCTTATCCCTTCCCACATACATCCCTGGGTTAAGCAGTAGTCTGATTATAAAGGTATAGCCACACCCATGAACCCACCACATGACTAGTGACGTGACTGTGACATCACCACAGGTCATTAAATACATATAGAAGTTTGGTTACGTCCTTTAGTGCATTTGTGCACTAAAGAAAACACTCTGGGCTACATCACAGAGACAAGCCATCTCTGAGACACATGCCTCCCATCCACTATACGACCCTTAGCCACGCCACAAGGGGTTAACCCTTATAATTTCCAACCAAAAAAAATTTGTGCAAAAAATTGTGTTGATGTAAAGTAGACATGTGGGAAATGTTATTTATTAACTATTTTGTGTGACATGTCTGATTTATGAGCATAAATATTGAAAGATTAACAATTGCAACTTTTACCAAATTTTTGCCAAATTTCCGCTTTTTTCACAAATAGAGTTGAGCGACTTTTGTTTTTTTAGGGTCGCGTTTCGTTTCGTGAAACCCGACTTTTCCAAAAGTCGGATCGAGCAAGATCGTCCGATTATAGGGAAAAGTCGGGGTCGTCCCGAAACACGAAACCCAATGTAAGTCAATGGGGAATAAAAGTCGGCAGTGAGAGGAGGACAGGAAACACACCAACAGTGCCCATTTGAATGCCAAAAGCATCAATTCTTCTTACTTAAGCTTGTCAACCTTAATTAACTTCATAATACTAGTTACGCACTGAAAAATGGGTGTTATTTGGCTAAAGTTGTGGGGGGGGGAGGGCTGGCTGCAGGTTTTCATGTGCCCTGGGCGAAAGAGCGCCCCTTTAACACATACCACAACTCATCATGCTCCGATACGGCAGATAAATAGCGGTATAGTACAATGAAAAATACCTCACTTTTTACATCTCATGACGAGGCCCATCTATTTCTCCATACAGAATCATTGGTCCCATATAATGTTTGAAACAGTATATGATGAGCTCCACATAATGCTACAGTATATGTTGGTCCCCATGGATGAAGCTCCACTGTCTTATGGGCCCAAATAATGCTCCAAACATAATGGGCCCCATTTCTAATGCTCTAGTGTATAATGGGCCCTGTAAATGCTGCTCCAGTGTCTGATGTCCACCTTTGGAATGTTTCAGTGTATGGTGGGCCCCATCTATCATTCTCCAGAGTATAGTGCTCCCCAAAAATTGCTGTCCCAACATTGAAAACAATCAAATAAGTCTCCTCGCTAGGGAATCCCTGTACTTGTCTGGACAGGTGCTGTAGCTTGCTTAACAGCTCGCCAGCCGTTCTCACGCCCAGTATGGATTGCACGTCATTGCACAAAGGTTAGAAAGGGTACCGTATCCCCGGATAACATGTATGGATAGCGTACACATTCAAAATATATGTCTATACAGCATGAGGCAGGCTCAGACGGTGTTAGGCCCAGTATGGATTGCACGTCATTGCACAAAGGTTAGAAAGGGTACCGTATCCCCGGATAACATGTATGGATAGCGTACACATTCAAAATATATGTCTATACAGCATGAGGCAGGCTCAGACGTTGTTAGGCCCAGTATGGATTGCACGTCATTGCACAAAGGTTAGAAAGGATACCGTATCCCCGGATAACATGTATGGATAGCGTACACATTCAAAATATATGTCTATACAGCATGAGGCAGGCTCAGACGGTGTTAGGCCCAGTATGGATTGCACGTCATTGCACAAAGGTTAGAAAGGGTACCGTATCCCTGGATAACATGTATGGATAGCGTACACTTTCAAAATATATGTCTATACAGCATGAGGCAGGCTCAGACGGTGTTAGGCACAGTATGGATTGCACGTCATTGCACAAAGGTTAGAAAGGGTACCGTATCCCCGGATAACATGTATGGATAGCGTACACATTCAAAATATATGTCTATACAGCATGAGGCAGGCTCAGACGTTGTTAGGCCCAGTATGGATTGCACGTCATTGCACAAAGGTTAGAAAGGGTACCGTATCCCCGGATAACATGTATGGATAGCGTACACATTCAAAATATATGTCTATACAGCCTGAGGCAGGCTCAGACGGTGTTAGGCCCAGTATGGATTGCACGTCATTGCACAAAGGTTAGAAAGGGTACCGTATCCCTGGATAACATGAATGGATAGCGTACACATTCAAAATATATGTCTATACAGCATGAGGCAGGCTCAGACGGTGTTAGGCCCAGTATGGATTGCACGTCATTGCACAAAGGTTAGAAAGGGTACCGTATCCCCGGATAACATGTATGGATAGCGTACACATTCAAAATATATGTCTATACAGCATGAGGCAGGCTCAGACGGTGTTAGGCCCAGTATGGATTGCACGTCATTGCACAAAGGTTAGAAAGGGTACCGTATCCCCGGATAACATGTATGGATAGCGTACACATTCAAAATATATGTCTATACAGCATGAGGCAGGCTCAGACGGTGTTAGGCCCAGTATGGATTGCACGTCATTGCACAAAGGTTAGAAAGGGTACCGTATCCCCGGATAACATGTATGGATAGCGTACACATTCAAAATATATGTCTATACAGCATGAGGCAGGCTCAGACGGTGTTAGGCCCAGTATGGATTGCACGTCATTGCACAAAGGTTAGAAAGGGTACCGTATCCCCGGATAACATGTATGGATAGCGTACACATTCAAAATATATGTCTATACAGCATGAGGCAGGCTCAGACGGTGTTAGGCCCAGTATGGATTGCACGTCATTGCACAAAGGTTAGAAAGGGTACCGTATCCCCGGATAACATGTATGGATAGCGTACACATTCAAAATATATGTCTATACAGCATGAGGCAGGCTCAGACGGTGTTAGGCCCAGTATGGATTGCACGTCATTGCACAAAGGATAGAAAGGGTACCGTATCCCTGGATAACATGTATTGATAGCGTACACATTCAAAATATATGTCTATACAGCATGAGGCAGGCTCAGACGGTGTTAGGCCCAGTATGGATTGCACGTCATTGCACAAAGGTTAGAAAGGGTACCGTATCCCCGGATAACATGTATGGATAGCGTACACATTCAAAATATATGTCTATACAGCATGAGGCAGGCTCAGACGGTGTTAGGCCCAGTATGGATTGCACGTCATTGCACAAAGGTTAGAAAGGGTACCGTATCCCCGGATAACATGTATGGATAGCGTACACATTCAAAATATATGTCTATACAGCATGAGGCAGGCTCAGACGGTGTTAGGCCCAGTATGGATTGCACGTCATTGCACAAAGGTTAGAAAGGGTACCGTATCCCCGGATAACATGTATGGATAGCGTACACATTCAAAATATATGTCTATACAGCATGAGGCAGGCTCAGACGGTGTTAGGCCCAGTATGGATTGTACGTCATTGCACAAAGGTTAGAAAGGGTACCGTATCCCCGGATAACATGTATGGATAGCGTACACATTCAAAATATATGTCTATACAGCATGAGGCAGGCTCAGACGGTGTTAGGCCCAGTATGGATTGCACGTCATTGCACAAAGGTTAGAAAGGGTACCGTATCCCCGGATAACATGTATGGATAGCGTACACATTCAAAATATATGTCTATACAGCATGAGGCAGGCTCAGACGTTGTTAGGCCCAGTATGGATTGCACGTCATTGCACAAAGGTTAGAAAGGGTACCGTATCCCCGGATAACATGTATGGATAGCGTACACATTCAAAATATATGTCTATACAGCATGAGGCAGGCTCAGACGGTGTTAGGCCCAGTATGGATTGCACGTCATTGCACAAAGGTTAGAAAGGGTACCGTATCCCCGGATAACATGTATGGATAGCGTACACATTCAAAATATATGTCTATACAGCATGAGGCAGGCTCAGACGGTGTTAGGCCCAGTATGGATTGCACGTCATTGCACAAAGGTTAGAAAGGGTACCGTATCCCCGGATAACATGTATGGATAGCGTACACATTCAAAATATATGTCTATACAGCATGAGGCAGGCTCAGACGGTGTTAGGCCCAGTATGGATTGCACGTCATTGCACAAAGGTTAGAAAGGGTACCGTATCCCCGGATAACATGTATGGATAGCGTACACATTCAAAATACACTCACTGGCCACTTTATTAGGTACACCTGTCCAACTGTGTGTTAAGACTTAATTTCTAATCAGCCAATCACATGGCGGCAACTCAGTGCATTTAGGCATGTAGACATGGTCAAGACAATCTCCTGCAGTTCAAACCGAGCATCAGTATGGGGAAGAAAGGTGATTTGAGTGCCTTTGAACGTGGCATGATTGTTGGTGCCAGAAGGGCTGGTCTGAGTATTTCAGAAACTGCTGATCTACTGGGATTTTCACGCACAACCATCTCTAGGGTTTACAGAGAATGGTCCGAAAAAGAAAAAAAATCCAGTGAGCGGCAGTTCTGTGGCCGGAAATGCCTTGTTGATGCCAGAGGTCAGAGGAGAATGGGCATACTGGTTCGAGCTGATAGAAAGGCAACAGTGACTCAAATTGCCACCCGTTACAACCAAGGTAGGCAGAAGAGCATCTCTGAACGCACAGTGCTTCGAACTTTGAGGCAGATGGGCTACAGCAGCAGAAGACCACACTGGGTACCACTCCTCTCAGCTAAGAACAGGAAACTGAGGCTACAATTTGCACAAGCTCATCGAAATTGGACAGTAGAAGATTGGAAAAACGTTGCCTGGTCTGATGAGTCTCGATTTCTGCTGCGACATTCGGATGGTAGGGTCAGAATTTGGCGTAAACAACATGAAAGCATGGATCCATCCAGCCTTGTATCAACGGTTCAGGCTGGTGGTGGTGGTGTCATGGTGTGGGGAATTTTTTCTTGGCACTCTTTGGGCCCCTTGGTACCAATTGAGCATCGTTGCAACGCCACAGCCTACCTGAGTATTGTTGCTGACCATGTCCATCCCTTTATGACCACAATGTACCCAACATCTGATGGCTACTTTCAGCAGGATAATGCGCCATGTCATAAAGCTCGAATCATCTCAGATTGGTTTCTTGAACATGACAATGAGTTCACTGTACTCAAATGGCCTCCTCAGTCACCAGATCTCAATCCAATAGAGCATCTTTGGGATGTGGTGGAACGGGAGATTCGCATCAGGGATGTGCAGCCGACAAATCTGCGCCAACTGTGTGATGCCATCATGTCAATATGGTCCAAAATCTCTGAGGAATGCTTCCAGCACCTTGTTGAATCTCTGCCACGAAGAATTGAGGCAGTTCTGAAGGCAAAAGGGGGTCCAACCCGTTACTAGCATGGTGTACCTAATAAAGTGGCCAGTGAGTGTATATGTCTATACAGCATGAGGCAGGCTCAGACGGTGTTAGGCCCAGTATGGATTGCACGTCATTGCACAAAGGTTAGAAAGGGTACCGTATCCCCGGATAACATGTATGGATAGCGTACACATTCAAAATATATGTCTCAGGAGGCAGGCTCAGACGGTGTCAGGCACAGTATGGATTTGACGGCCCAGATTACACAGCGGAGGAGCAGGGAGAGGTAAAGATTGCAAATGCTGGGGCCCTGCCCAAGCAAGGGGGGCCCACTCTTGGGCGTCGGTACTGGCACTGGGCCCCTCATAGTACAGCGGTGTGTCTGACGGCGGGTGTGCACCACCACCGTCAGAGACACTTGATTGCACTATGAGGGACCCTGTGCCAGTGCCCGCGCCCAAGAGTCGGCCTACCCACCTGTCCAGGGCAACGGCACTCGCACGGTGTCGTGCGCTAGGTGGTTACCCCGGCCATGGGGGGGGAGGCAGCACAGTTAGGGAGTTTTAGAAAGTGGCATTTGTTGATGTTGGACATTCAGCTGATGCAAAAGGCGAAATAGGTGAAGTACCAGGAAGAGGTGGACCAAAGCAAGCCATTTTTCTGTCACCCTATGTGTCATCAAGGGAAGGTGGGACAAAATCCTTGGAAACCCATGCGTGGTTCATTTTAATGAAGGTTAGATCATCCACATTTTGGGTTGACAGACGGGTCCTTTTTTCTGTCAGGATTGATCCAGCTGCACTGAAGACTCTTTCCGATAGCACACTTGCAGCTGGGCAAGCGAGCTCCTGTAAGGCATATTGGGCCAATTCAGGCCAGGTGTCCAGTTTAGCGGCCCAATAGTCAAAGGGGAATGACCTGTGTGGGAGAACATCGATATGGGAGGAAAAGTAGTTTGTAACCATAGTTGACAACTGCTGTCTCCTGTCACTTTCCATCGATGCAGTATTACCAGTTGTGTGAGCGGTATTTGAAAAATCAGTCCACAACATTGTCATGAAACCCCTGTCTCCAACGCCACTTCTGCTGTGTGCACCACGAACACCTCTGCCAAGCTGCCCCCGGCCCGTACGGCTCGTGTGAGAACCATCACCGCTGCTGTGTGCTGGGAATGCCTCAAGCAACCGATTTACCAGAGTTGCTTGTTTATTAGCCAATATTAGGTCAAGGTTCTCCTGTGGCATGATGTTTTGTAATTTGCCTTTATAGCGTGGATCCAGGATGCTGGCCAACCAGTAGTCGTCATCGTTCATCATTTTGGCAATGCGGGGGTCCCTTTTTAGGATCCGCAAGGCATAATCTGACATGTGGGCCAATGTTCCCGGTGTCAATGATGCACTGCGAGTGCTGGGTGGAGGAGCACTTTCTGGCAAATCCACATCCCTCCAGTCACGCACAAACCCTGTACCAGACCTTGCCACGCCAACATTTTCACTTGCCCCACGAGATGCATCCTCCTCCCCTAAGTAATCATCCCCATCATCCTCCTCCTCCTCCTCTTCTTCCTCCACCTCGTCCAGGAGAGGTCCCTGAGCAGACAATGGCTGAATGTCATCAAGGATTCCCTCCTCTTCTTCCTCCTCATCAACATTGGCTGCAGACGCCTGCTCCTTAAGGTGCGTCAAAGTTTGCATGAGCAGACGCATAAGTGGGATGCTCATGCTTAGGATGGCGTCGTCTGCGCTTACCAGCCGTGTGCATTCCTCAAAACACTGAAGGACTTTACAAAGGTCTTTCAGCTTCGACCACTGCACGCCTGTCAACTCCATGTCTGTTCTCAAAGTGCCTGGCCGTGTATCCTCCCACAAATGCATTATGGCCTGCCTCTGCTCGCACAGCCGCTCCACCATGTGCAGGGTGGAGTTCCACCTTGTTGCAATGTCGATAATGAGGCGGTGGTTGGGAAGGTGGAGCAATCGCTGCAGCTTCTGCATACGAACGGAGTGTACAGGCGACCGGCGGATGTGCGCGCACAGTCTTCGCACCTTCTGGAGCAGGGCTGTTAACTCCGGATAATTTTTGAGGAAGCACTGCACCACCAGGTTCAAGGTGTGAGCCAAGCAAGGTATGTCGCTGAGTTTTGAAAGGGCTATGGCTGCCACAAAATTACGGCCGTTATCACTAACTACCTTGCCTGCCTCAAGATGTACACTGCCCAGCCATGACTCAGTTTGTCGCTTCAAGTACTCGGCCAGCACCTCGGCGGTGTGTCTGTCGCCCAAACACATCATCTGCAACACAGCCTGCTGACGCTTTCCACTAGCTGCTCGATAGGGGGACACATCGTGTGCAACAGTGGCAGCTGCAGATGGAGTGCTCGTACGACTGCGCTCTGTGGACGAGCTTTCGCTTCTGGAGGAGGAGGAGGAGGAGGGTCGAACGCCTACAGCCAACTGTTTCCTATACAGTGGGCTAGGCAGCACTGTCCCACCACCGCTGTCCCCTGTGGACCCTGCATCCACCACATTAACCCAGTGCGCAGTGATGGACACGTAACGGCCCTGGCCATGCCGACTGGACCATGCATCAGTTGTGAGGTGCAACTTTCCGCTCACTGACTGCTTGAGTGCATGGACAATGCGGTCTTTCACATGATGGTGGAGGGCTGGGATGGCTTTGCGGGAGAAGAAGTGGCGACTGGGTAGGTCATAGCGTGGTACTGCATAGGCCATGAGTTCGCGGAAAGCTGTGCTTTCCACCAACCGAAAGGGCATCATCTCAAACGAGATTAGTTTGGCAATGTGGGCGTTCAAACCCAGTGTACGCGGATGAGAGACTGAGTACTTTCTTGACCTACTCATAGTGTCTGGGAGGGTGAGCTGGACTTGAGAGCTGCATATGGTGGAAGTAGCGGTGGACAGGGCGGACTGAGAGAGGGTTGATGATGGTGAAGGAGTTGGTGTTCTTTCTGATGGCCTAGAATCAGTCTTTCGTTGATATAACAGTGGGATTCCCTGACTGCTGTGGCCTTGCAACGACACCTCAACATTTGCTGCTGTGCTAGCCGGTGGGCTTACAGTGGGGGAAACAATGTAGCGTTGCTGACTACCTTCGTTGTGATCAGTTGCACATGTGGCACTTGAGGTTTGGTGTTGTGTCCACGCTTGCAAGTGCATGCTGGTTAAATGTCTAAGCATGCAACTGGTATTCAAATTTTTCAGATTTTTCCCTCGGCTAAAGGTCTTTGCGCACTTCTTACAGATAACCTTGGCCTGATCATGAGGATTTTGTTCAAAAAAGTGCCACACTGCACTCTTCCTACTTTGGCAGACATTTTGCGGCCTAGCACGCTGTGATCTTTTGACCCTCTGGACAAGCTGTCCAGCAACTCTTTTGATGTTTGGAACCTGTCTTTGGAGTGCTCCGGGCCTGACAGATAACAGCTGTTGCGATGTCGATGTCTGCTGTGGATGCTCCTCATCTGAGCTATTGGAAGCAGCACCCTCTTCCCCCAATGGATGCCAATCTGGGTCAACAACTGGGTCATCCATCACCTCTTCTATGTCATGTGCACCTTTCTCTGTGTCACCGTGTATGGTGGTATA
Source organism: Dendrobates tinctorius (assembly GCF_039654945.1). Taxonomy (NCBI): domain Eukaryota; kingdom Metazoa; phylum Chordata; class Amphibia; order Anura; family Dendrobatidae; genus Dendrobates; species Dendrobates tinctorius. The sequence continues at coordinate 7,984,243 of NW_027361754.1, forward strand.
GTGTGCGGGAAGGGGCACCTGAGTCTCATCAGGGTCAAAGTCTGGCTCTGTACACTGCGAGGACAATGTAGTGCTCTGAGTGAATGTACCAGCAGAATCATCCATCAGCGGCTGTGCATCAGTGCACTCCATGTCAGATTCATCTTGGCCTGGGTAATTCACCATTTGACTTGATAATCCAGGCATGGTATGTGAAAACAGCTCCATGGAGTAATCAGTAGTATGGCCTGCGTCATCCTTCAATCTTGGTTGGGGTGAAGGACACAAGGAAAGGTGTGGTTCATGAACATGAGCCTCCAATGACGACTCAGTGCTTTTACTTTTTACAACTGAAGAAGAGGAGGCGATAGAGCTGGAGGCTGAGTCAGCAATGTAAGACAAAACTTTTTCCTGATGCTCTGCCTTTAAAAGCGGTTTGCCAACTCCTAGAAAACTAAGCGTTCGAGGCCTTATGTAGCCAGACGATGACGCAGGGTCAGCACCTCCTGCATTCGGTCCTATTTTGCTCTTGCCACTACCATCAGATCCACCACCAACACCATCATTACCAGCTGCCAACCCCCGCCCAATTCCACGGCCTCTTCCACCAGCCTTCCTCATTTTTGGTAGAAATGTAGACAAAGTCCACAAACTATATAGTAATGTAAAACAAGGTACAAGGTGTCTATAGGACAGGGGAGATTTAGAATTTCTGCACACACTTGTGGACAGTGGACACTTTTGGATTGTGTGAGGCCCACTGATATCTGAGCGCTATGTGACACGCTCGATGGCACAGCTGCCTGTGACCAAAGTGATGAGAGGATAATGGAGATTTTGAATCTCTGCGTACACTTTTGGACACTGGACACTTGTGGAGTGTGTGAGGCCCACTGATATCTGAGCGCTATGTGACACGCTCGATGGCACAGCTGCCTGTGACCAAAGTGACGAAAGGATAATGGAGATTTTGAATCTCTGCGTACACTTTTGGACACTGGACACTTGTAGATTGTGTGAGGCCCACTGATATCTGAGCGCTATGTGACACGCTCGATGGCACAGCTGCCTGTGACCAAAGTGACGAGAGGATAATGGAGATTTTGAATCTCTGCGTACACTTTTGGACACTGGACACTTGTGGATTGTGTTAGGCCCACTGATATCTGGGCGCTATGTGACACGCTCGATGGCACAGCTGGCTGTGACCAAAGTGACGAGAGGATAATGGAGATTTTGAATCTCTGCGTACACTTTTGGACACTGGACACTTGTGGATTGTGTGAGGCCCACTGATATCTGAGCGCTATGTGACACGCTCGATGGCACAGCTGCCTGTGACCAAAGTGACGAGAGGATAATGGAGATTTTGAATCTCTGCGTACACTTTTGGACACTGGACACTTGTGGATTGTGTGAGGCCCACTGATATCTGAGCGCTATGTGACACGCTCGATGGCACAGCTGCCTGTGACCAAAGTGACGAGAGGATAATGGAGATTTTGAATCTCTGCGTACACTTTTGGACACTGGACACTTGTGGATTGTGTGAGGCCCACTGATATCTGAGCGCTATGTGACACGCTCGATGGCACAGCTGCCTGTGACCAAAGTGACGAGAGGATAATGGAGATTTTGAATCTCTGCGTACACTTTTGGACACTGGACACTTGTAGATTGTGTGAGGCCCACTGATATCTGAGCGCTATGTGACACGCTCGATGGCACAGCTGCCTGTGACCAAAGTGACGAGAGGATAATGGAGATTTTGAATCTCTGCGTACACTTTTGGACACTGGACACTTGTGGATTGTGTGAGGCCCACTGATATCTGAGCGCTATGTGACACGCTCGATGGCACAGCTGCCTGTGACCAAAGTGACGAGAGGATAATGGAGATTTTGAATCTCTGCGTACACTTTTGGACACTGGACACTTGTGGATTGTGTTAGGCCCACTGATATCTGAGCGCTATGTGACACGCTCGATGGCACAGCTGCCTGTGACCAAAGTGACGAGAGGATAATGGAGATTTTGAATCTCTGCGTACACTTTTGGACACTGGACACTTGTGGATTGTGTGAGGCCCACTGATATCTGAGCGCTATGTGACACGCTCGATGGCACAGCTGGCTGTGACCAAAGTGACGAGAGGATAATGGAGATTTTGAATCTCTGCGTACACTTTTGGACACTGGACACTTGTGGATTGTGTGAGGCCCACTGATATCTGAGCGCTATGTGACACGCTCGATGGCACAGCTGCCTGTGACCAAAGTGACGAGAGGATAATGGAGATTTTGAATCTCTGCGTACACTTTTGGACACTGGACACTTGTGGATTGTGTGAGGCCCACTGATATCTGAGCGCTATGTGACACGCTCGATGGCACAGCTGTGACAAAAGTGACTAGAGGATAAGGGAGATTGGATTGCTTTTAAAAAAGCAGTTTGCGGAGCAGTGGGTAAACAGCAATGCCAGCGTGTCAGGAAGCCTTAAAAGGCAGCCCAACAACCAACACCACTGATACACCACAATATAGCCTCCCCTTGCACTGCACACACATTGACTTGTGTGTTGTGCAGGCCAAATCGCTAGCAGCAGAAGCAGTTTTTTTGTCTTCTTCCCTGCCTAACGCTCTCCCTGCAGAATCAGCAGCAACCTCTACCTATACTAAGATCGGCAGAAGTAAGATGGCGGTCGGCGTGCACTCCCTTTTATACCCCCTGTGACGCCCACCAAAGCAAGCCAATCACTTGCATGCCCTTCTGAAAGATGGTGGTGACCCGTGCCTAGGTCATCACGTTGCCCACAGTGTCCGTGGATCCTGATTGGCTGAAAAAGAGCGCAAAACAAACTTTTGAAACGCGACTTTGGCGCGTAAGTCGCCGACCTCGTGGCCGACCTCATCCTAGGGTCGGGTTTCGTTTCATGAAACCCGACTTTGCCAAAAGTCGGCGAATTTTGAATTTTTTCGACCCGTTTCGCTCAACTCTATTCACAAATAAACGCAAGTTGTATTGAAGTGCAATATGTCACGAAAATGGAATTAAAGAATCGGTGGGATCCGTTGAGGCATTCCAGAGTTATGACCTCATAACTTGACACTCTTCAGAATTGTAAAATTTGGCCTGATCATTAAAGTGCAAACCACCTTAGGGTTAAAAGGGGTAAACAAGATTTAAAAAAATTACTAATGTTCTGTCTCCGGCATTTAATTCATAATCCCTGATTATCTGCTTGTTACTGTTTACAGTGTTTTCTGGCTCCATCTAGTGATCAGAGTCATAAGTGCAGTGTTATTGTGTGTTTCATTTTCACTTTGCTATTTCCCTCCGTTTGCAGTTCGTTCTGGTAAGGTTGCAATGCATCCTGGTAGCCCTTTGCAAAGGATTATGGTTAGTTCAGCGCCCATTTTCCCTCCAGTCCACCATAATCCTTCTGCATGTATTCAGGAAGCATCTCATTTCTCTTCTCCCCTTGTGACAGCATTGCTGGTATGTATTTATGTTTCCTGTATCCAATTCCTGTCTCATACTAGCCTGTTTAGTTAGTTCTCCTCTGGTTTACTATTAGTGCAGATGATGTATTATGTATATATGAATCCCTGACGAACCCAGTATTGATTGTATGCATATACGCGTATGTTTTTGTTTGTAGCTTCACCGCATCAATATACCATCATGTTCAATACTCTCCTTACTGTACCCCGGTATAGCGGTTTAGCTGCCTGTATAGCTACGTGAAGTCTGCTTCATTTAGTGAGGACAGAACAACTAACATGGTATTTTTGCAGACACAGGGGTCAATAGGTGCTCTCGTCTCCTGGCCCAGCTGTCTTTAGAAAGACCAAATGGACCAGGGATCATCCCACTGAACGCCCGCTCTCTTTTCCCGTGGGCAGAACACTAATCAGACAACACATGGTGAGGATAAAACAGTGTGGCAATAATTTATTGAACGACAAACATCCAATAACATATAGACCAGTCCAATCAAAATCCCCAAGACGGTGCAAATTACAGAGTCTCACCCTTCTGCTGACTAGCCGGGATTAGAGCAGCAGTGACTTTGGGGCTTCCGGTGCTGACTACCCACATCAGTTGCACCTCGCTTTTGGCGGGGGCCCACAGAGAGGAGGTAACAACAAGCTTAGGAAGCTGACTGAGAGCAGTGAGGTATGTGGCCAGGTGACAGGACTGTCCCAACCTGGATTCTTCAAGACGTCTGAGGATTCAGCGATGGTCAATAGAGAAGATCTGTGTTTTTCCAGTTGGGGTTGTGGAATCCTAAGCTGACAACCTATAGAATGTTCTTAGCTGTGGTTCTGTAAAGTTTCACTGATTCTTACAGCAGAACAATAGAAATTCCTTTTTATACCCACATCTGTGGCTCAGGTCATCATCCACAGGTCAGGGGGAGGTGGGATGAGTTTAACGCTCATTGTTGAGTATTTAATCAATTTGCCTAGCTTGTTCTCTGTTTTGCAGTATGTAATCAACTTGTTACCAAACAGCTATTGTTCAATTAGCCTGCGTCCCTGTCATCCATGATAACACAATATGCTGCAAAAAATGTCAATATCAAAGACTCATACAAACAATAGTCTGTGTTGCTTGACCAACCAAAGAAAAACGCATAAACTCAAAAGTCAACAAAAAGATAATAGTCTATGCCTTCTGGCCTACTTAAATTTATGTATGGCATAATTAATAAAAAATGCTGTGCAACAGTATTTTTAAACCTGCAAACAGCACAAGATAACTTGTCCACTAAATCTATTGTCTTCCTTCATGTCGCTAAGGCGCTTGATAGTGTGGAGTGGGAGTATATGTGGACGGTGCTGGGGGAGAAGAGATTCGGTCCTAATTACATTAAATAGATTAAGATACGATATGAATCCCCAACAGGTGAAGTAAGGGCTAATGGGGGAATGTCAGAACGATTTGAGCTTTTCCGGCGGTCTAGAGAAGGCTGCCCGCTATCACCGCTTCTCTTTGCACTTGCAGTAGAACCGTTAGCTTGTTTTATTAGAAGACACCTGGGGATAGAGGGTTTTAATTGCGGGGGAAAAGAAGAAGAAAAGATTGCACTATACGCTATGAGGCAGTGACTGGGGTCATATGTGAGGGTCACTATGTGTCCCCCAGAATGCGCAAAGAAGTATATTGAGGCCGCCAAAGTGTATTGCAGTCACAGGTACAGCTGTGGTTGCAATGCAGAATAAAAGTGATTGTTGGTTTTAGATAAGTTATTTGTCCAAGGCAGAATAAAAAAACCTGCCATGGGCGTTTATTTTTGAAAAAGACTTCAGAAAGGTAGCGGGGCAGTCCATGTCCTTCCCCGGCCCGTGTTTTCCATGTGGCCTACGGCCACAGGTTCTTTGTGAAAACGTGCAGCAATTCGAAAAGGAAAATATCCAGCTCAACGATGTAGTGAAACCAATATTTTATTCACCATGCAAAGTGACAGATTAAGGATAAAAGCATCAGCATAATTCAAGATGGAAATGCGATATCAACGCGTTTTTGGTGGACTAGTACCCTTAATCATGATCATAATGCTTTTATCCTCAATCTGTCACTTTGCAAGGTGAATAAAATATTGGTTTCACTATATCGTTGAGCTGGATATTTTCCTTTTCGCATTGTTGCACGTCTAACACAACAGATCCGTGCTTCGATCATCAAGATGCCTGTAACGGTGAGCTGAACTTTTTCTTCTTTGTGAAAAGCCCTGCAGCAGAGGGTTGGGGGTGTCAGTGTGGAGTTTGAAAGGTGCAGAGCAAACGGCTATGCAAAATCTCAGCCTGTGTAAGGGAACACAGAACCAAGCAGAGCCAACTCCTGGTACACTGCAGCCTAGTATGGCGGTGCAGTCACCCTCAGCAACCGGATGTGTTTATTGACTGTCTTGTTTCCCAGCTGCTTGACTGTCTTGTTTCCCAGGTCACTGCCTCATCACTCCACTGTGGGGACACTGCTGCACTCCATTTGGTTGGAGAATGAGAGCAGTGTGAACTGAGGGATACCCCAAAGCGTGCTGCATATCGGTGATCAGGCCTGCAATACTGCTGCCCAAGCCTGCTGACAAGATGGAGGAAATACTAAGACAGTTGGCCGTCTCTCAAGCACAACAAGGAAGTTGCAGGAGTTTCAGCAGCAGCAGCAGCTACAGCAGCAGCAACAAGCCAACAATTTGATTCTGCAACAGATTGCGGCTCTGCGTGAGACATCCTCCACCGTTTGGAGGCACAGTACAAAGTCCATTCAGCGCTGCGGAAGATGGGTCCTGAGGACGACATGGAGGCTTTCCTCACCTTCTTTGGGTGCACTGCAGAGCCGGACAGCTTGGCGATCTCCCAGTGGGCTCAAGTGGTGGCCCCCTTCCTGATGGGAGATGCCCAGAAAGCCTATCTGGACCTTAGTTGGGACGATGCCCTGGAGTATGGGAAATTGAATGGTGAGATCCTGGCCCAACTGGGGGTTAAAACTTACGTACATGCCCAACGGGTATTTCAATGGTCTTTTGTGGAGTCTCGTCCCGCCAGGTCTCAGGCCAATGACTTGTTGCAGCTGGTAAAAAATGGCTTCAGCCTGAGACCTTAACCCCATTCCAGATGGTAGAGAGGGTGGTGGTCGACCGGCTGGTGAAGGCTCTGCCAGCAGCCATACAGTGTTGGGTGGGACATGGGGACCCGGGCACTCTGGACCAGGTGGTTGGACTTGTTGAGGGGTATATAGCCACTCAGAACTTTGGCTGTTACGACGGGTACAGCCAACCAAGGAGCCTGGCAAAAGTCCACAACTCTCTGTTGGGGCTAATCGGAACCGAGCCCTTACTGAGGGGATAACCTGGAGTAAGGGTAACAAAAGTCCTGATTCTCCTAAACCAGCCCCAAGGTCTAGTCGTGCTGCAGCTATCAAGTGTTGGTGGTGCCAAGGGTCCGGACATATAGCTGCCAACTGCCCCGTGACAGCTGAACCCATGGACTGTCAGTATACTTGCAGTGTATCTATGTATGCCCAGCCAGTCTGCACTGCCACTACAGGCACTGCCGGCAGCAAACCCCAACTGTGCAAGGTACTCCTTAAGGGGTACCAGACGGAGGCTTTCTTGGACTCGGGGAGCTTAGTGACTCTGGTCCATGGGTCCCTTGTTGCCGAGGAAAATCCCCAATCGACGGAAAGTGGGGGTGGTGTGTTTCCAAGGGGAAAACAGAGAGTAACTGACCGAAGAGGTTACATTTTCCACCCTGTGTGGAGAAATAATGTGGTGGGAGTGGTAAAGACTCTTCCGTATGGGACTGTATTGGGAAGAGATTTGCCTCTGTTCTGTTCCCTGTGGGAGACCAGGGTTAACCCTCCCAGGATAAATGTTATTTAGGGCACGGAACCCGAAGAACCCAAGACAGGGATATCTGCTGTAGGGGTCGCCAACCTAGGGACAGAGTGTAATCCCGATAAGTTGCCCCTAGAGGTAATGGCAGGAGAGGTCAAGGAGACCCCTCCGATCCCCAAGCTGGAAAGTCCCCTGGTAAGTTCGGGACAGCTTAGCTCGGGGATCCCACCCTGGCCCGAACACATGAATGGGTGGTTGAAATTAATGGAGTAGCTCATCAACCGGGACAATTTTTCCCTGCATGGTTATAAACCAGGAGGTGTCACCTCTGCAACCAACCCAGACACATCAGGGCTATGTGTTCCCAACGTCCCAAGGACCTATCCTCATCCCCAAAACCGTCCCCTGTCATGTGTGTGGGTGGGGGTGGTGGTAGGTCCCGTGACAATTACCAGCCCTTGATACCCAGGACTTGATACCCGGAAAAACCCTCACGATTTCCAGTATTGGAGTCGTTGAATCGGTGCTGCCCATCGTCCACTTGGACTGGGACCCCGGGAAGGGAATGAGGGAGGTGGGAGTGGGCGAATATTCTCGCGAATGTTTTACTTGGGACAGATTTGGGGCGGCTAGTGTCACAGTATGTGGCTACTGAGGCCCCAAGTTTTGGTCTCCCACTGTGTCTGGATTTGTCTACTGCTAGTAATGTTGTAAGTGTGTTGCCTGTCCCTTCTGCATCAAGGGGGAAGTGGGAGCCAAGAGTCACTCCTGTGCTGACAAAACACAGGCAGCACGCAACAGATGAGACAGAGCCAGAAGACACAGGAAGATGTGAGAATGCCCCCAGGTGTGATGAGACAGTGTGCTCTGGAGGAAAAGGTAGGGGGCAGGTAGCTGCAAGGCCAGAACCAGAGTTGGTGGGAGGGGCTGCTGCAGGGATTGTAGGGCCCCTAGATGAGTCCAGACTGCTGGGTTATGCACAGCTGCAGGAAGGGGAACGTGCCAATGGGGTTGGGGCTGTCACAGGGGAGGCAGAGCTTCCAGGTAAGGCCCAGGGGCAGGAGGTTCCCACACCCGGGATGCCAGGAGACCAGGTCGGTCCACCTGACTCGGCGACTTGTGTGGAAGCTGAGGGGAGGAAGGCACTACCCAGAGTTACAGCGGTCGTAGTTGCTTTACTTGAGATTTTCGGAGTGGGAATTCCCCAGGAAATGCTCACCGACCAAGGGACCCAGTTCATGTTGCAGCTGACTATTTGCCCTCCGTGGCATTCCCTGACTGACCTTGGGCAAGTGGTGGTGCCAGAGAGCTGATCCTTGCTGGGTCCTTCTCTCCCCTCCCCAGAGGTGAGTGAAGTCGACACATCCCTTCCTCTGTGTGATCTGTCACAGATTTCGAGGTGGGGCACGAAGAAGCCTACGAACAAATCTGTGACAGATTGCACAGGTGAAGGGGTATTTCGACTTCACTCACCTCTGGGGATGGGAGAGAAGGACCCAGCAGGGATAGGCTCTCTGGCGCCACCACTTGCCCCAGGTCAGTCAGGGAACTGCGCCGAGGGTAAATAGTCACCGGAAAGGCTTCCCTTATAGGTAAGAGTTATTGAGGCGCTCCCAGTGAGGGGGGATATATATCACCAGACCCGTCTGGGGACATATATATATATAAACCTCCCGGCCGTCACTGTCAGAGTTCCTCACTAACACAGTACGGAATGCTGCCACCAGTTCCTCGTTCGATATACAAGCCCCATCCGACAACAGGCTTATATCGGGTCAGACACCAACCCTGGGGGTAGGGTATAATATAACCAACAGAGCATGCAGATATGGGGATTCATGAATCGAGATAAAAGAGCAACCCAAGTGTGAGGGACGAGGGAGACTATTTTGGGTTATAGTTTCAGGACATCTCATTCCACTCATGAAATGTTCCCCCACCCTTGTGATTCCACAGGATAATTTTGTTTCTTTAATTAAACTCCAGGAACAAGCCATTTGAAGCTCTGTGACTAGCAATTAGCACAAGGGTGTGAGTTCTAGTGCAGCTACAGCCAGCTGGCTCCCTTTGTTCCTTCAGGCATACATCAAGCACCACAGGTCACAGCAAGGCTCTGAGGTATTGACTCTGGAAAATGACCTATAATAACAGCACGCAATATCTCTGAGCCTAGCTGAGCACATTATCGGACTCTGCATTCCTTCCCACACGAGCCCGTAACTTCCAGCCACCCCTAGCATTCTGCGTTAGGTAGTTATTAAACATAGCTGCCAGGAGTAACATACGGTAGGCATATTTGGTGTCCCTGTGCAAATAAAATCCAGCAGAATCCAGTGGCACTGCTGAGTGCTGTTCCATTCAGAGCTTCGGGTGGAAAGTTATGAGCCTCCACGGTTCTGGACAGAAAATCATGCTCTCAGATATGGGAGGAGAGAGGCTGCACAAGCCCAGGGGTGGGCGCAGAGAGTGGGAGGGAGAAGCCTAGGAGATAAGAGGCAGCTCCTCATTTTGAGCTGAGTTTTATACTGGCAGGAGGATCCGTTACCTGACTTGGCCAGGAAAGCCCATAACTAAGATTTGGACCTGTGATCCATCAGCGCCTCCCTGTGGTCACATGCTACATAACACGGTAATTGAAATAAAGAAAGCACCAAAAATATGGAAGGTTAAAGTACTACCTTATCCCCTTTACCCCCAAAGTGGTTTACATGTTAATGACCAGGCCAATTTTTACAATTCTGACCACTGTCCCTTTATGAGGTAATAACTCTGGAATGCTTCCATGGATCCCAGTGATTATGACCTTTTTTTCTCGTGACCTATTGTACTTCATGATAGTAGTAAAATTTCTTTGATTTGACTCGTGTTTATTTGTGAAAAAAAACAGAAATTTGGCGAAAATTTTGAAAATTTCGCAATTTTCCAATTTTGAATTTTCATGCCCTTAAATCACACAGATATGTCACACAAAATACTTAATAAGTAACATTTTCCACATGTCTGCTTTACATCAGCACAATTTTGTAACCAAATTTTTTTTTTGTTAGGAAGTTATAAGAGTTAAAAGTCAAACAGCGATTTCTCATTTTTACAACACCATTTTTTTTAGGGATCACATCGCATTTGAAGTCACTTTGAGGGGTCTATATGACAGAAAATACCCAAAAGTGACATCATTCTAAAAACTGCACCCATCAAGGTGCTCAAAACCACATTCAATAAGTTTATTAAACCTTCAGGTGCTTCACAGGAATTTTTGGAACGTTTAAAAAAAAAAAATGAGCATTTAATTTTTTTCACAAAAAATTTACATCAGATCCAATTTGTTTTATTTTACCAAAGGTAACAGGAGAAATTGGACCCCAAACGTTGTTGTACAATTTGTCCTGAGTACGCTGATACCCCACATATGCAGGTAAACCACTGTTTAGGTGCATGGCAGAGCTCGAAAGGGAAGGAGCGCCGTTTGACTTTTCAATGCAAAATTGGCTGTAATTGAGATCAGACGTCATGTCACATTTGGAGAGCCTCTGATGTGCCTAAACAGTGGAAACCCCTCACAAGTGACACTATTTTGGAAAGTAGACCCCCTAAGTGGTGAGCACTTCGACCTCCCAAGTGCTTCACAGAAGTTTATAATGTAATTTTTCACAAAAATGATCTTTTCGCCCCCAATTTTTTTATTTTCTCAAGGGTAACAGGAGAAATCGGACCCCAAACGTTGTTGTACAATTTGTCCTGAGTATGATGATACCACATATGTGGGGGTAAACTACTGCGCATGGCAGATCTCGGAAGGGAAGGAGCATCGTTTGACTTTTTCAATGCAGAATTGGCTGGAATTGAGATCAGGTGCATGTCGCGTTTGGAGAGCCTCTGATGTGCCTAAACAGTGGAAAACCCCCAATTCTAACGCCAGCCCTAACCCCAACACACCCCAAACTCTAATCCCAACTCTAACCATAACCACAAACCTAACCCTAACACACCCCTAACCTTAATCCCAACCTTAACCCTAATCCCAACCCTAACCCTAATCCTAACTTTAGTCCCAATCCTAACCATAGCTTTAGCCCCAACCCTAACCCTAACTTTAGCCCCAACCCTAACTCTAACTTTAGCCCTTAACGGGAAAATGGAAATAAATACTTTTTTAAATTTTATTATTTTCCCTAACTTAAGGGGTGATAAAGGAGGGTTTGATTTACTATTTATAGTGGGTTTTTATGTTTGGCAGCTGACACACACTACAAGACGCTTTCTGCATCACCACATTTTGTCAGCTATAATTTTTCCATATTTTGGCCCACAGAGTCATGCGAGGTCTTGTTTTTTGCAGGGCGAGTTGACATTTTATTTGATACTATTTTCGGGCACATGACATTTTTTGATCGTTTTTTATTCTGATTTTTGGGAGGCAGAATGAACAAAAACCAGTAATTCATAAATTTCTTTTGGGGGGTGTTTATACCGTTCCACATGTGGTAAAATTGATAAAGCAGTTTTATTTTATTCTTCAGGCCAGTACGATAAGCGCAATACCTCATTTATATAATTTTTTTATGTTTTGGTGCTTTTATTCAATAAAATCTATTTTAGATAAAAAATAATTATTTTTGCATCGCTTTATTCTGAGAGCTATAACTTAACTTTTTTATTTTTTTCGCTGATGACGCTGCATGGGGGCTTGTTTTTTTCGGGACAAGATGATGTTTTCAGTGGTACCACGTTTATTTTTTTTGCCTTGTTTTTTTTTAATGGTGTTCACTAAAGGGGTTAACTAGTGGGACAGTTTTATAGGTCAGGTCGTTACGGATGTGGCAATGCTAAATATGTGTACTTTTATTGTTTACATTTTTTTAAAATCAAATATTGATTTAATGATAGCATATTTATTTTTTTAATATTTTTTTATTACTTTTTAATATTTTTACAATTATTTTAAACATTTTTTTATTTCATTCTTACTTTTACACTTTGTCCCACTATGGGACACTCATTTTGTGCAGATATAATTCAACAAGTTAGGCCTAGAAAAAAATGGCACTTCCCAAAAGACATGTAAACCAAACAGATCAAGGAAGCATATAGCCATAAAATACACACAGCTTTATTGAAATTCATACAAAAAGACAAAGACAATCATAAAAAGAGAAGGATATCCAATTAGATTCCACAAATGCACATGCCTCTGTAAAGTGTCTAACGCTATACCAAGGGGTACACTCATGATTGTCCAACACATTTAAAGGATCACAGTATAGTATTGATCCTTTAAATGTGTTGGACATTCATGAGTGTACCCCTTGGTATAGCGTTAGGCACTTTACAGAGGCATGTGCATTTGTGGTATCTAATTGGATATCCATCTCTTTTTATGATTGTCTTTGTCTTTTTGTATGAATTTCAATAAAGCTGTGTGTATTTTATGGCTATATGCTTCATTTTGTGCAGGCTGATTGCTTCTATTGCATGCAGATCTGCATGCTATAGAAGCTGTCAGCGCTGCATGGATTTTACACTGACTTGAGAGATTTCCTGATCATCAGTGCGCATGACAGGAAGTCTCACAGGTCTGGAGACATCGGGTCTCCATGGCAGTGATCGGGACCCCGCGTCATGCCCCGGGGTCTCCGATCCAAACGCCCCTCTGCCAGCTCTGGAACGCTGCAATCATGTTTGATGCAGAGAATAGTGCAGCCGGGCACCAGCTCAACGGGATCATCCTCAGTAAGGATGCGGGGTTTATGACTGGGGCGGGAACAGCAGAGATGGCATTCATGGCAGCTTTCCCAATTGGAAACAGACAAGGGGCTGACAGGGAGCTGGTGACATCAGTGGCTTGGATGGGACACAAATTGTCCAAAGAGACAGCAGGGATTGCCAGGAGAAGAGAGAAAGATTACAGCAAGGTTAGAGTCTGCCCAGAGGGCAGGGAAAGCGCAGGATATGTGGCTCTGTGTGAATTGTGCTGCCAAGGTGATGAGTGCCCTTTTGATATGTAAAGTTAAACTGTTTGAAAAAGACTGTGACTCCGAGGTGTCATTTGAAACTTGGGAACATGCAACCGGAGTGCCAGAACTGGAACTCTGACAGTAACCATAAGTGTTCTGCTGCGTATTCTGAACCTGCAGCAGAAAGGAGATTGTATTTTATCTGTGAGGCGCCAGGGTGTGGGAACCGTAACATCCGTTGCCACAACTACCACCCTGGCCACCTTACACCTCTACCACAGCTCGGTTTTTCCCCTCGTAAGAAGCAATGGGTTGAGATTGAGCAAGAAGGAGGGGAGAAACCTTTAAAGCACTTGCCGTGGATCCCATGGACAGAGACTTCCAGGCTGGGTTGCTTAAATAATTTAACATTAGAAACACTCAAATTATGACACACTTTCTGTAAGGGAAAAGTTCACTCTGGGAGTATCAGTCCTCTTACATCACTTTTTTTACTCTGTCATTTTGCCCGGGTTATTTGAGAGAGACTTTTCTCGGTTGGAGGGCCGTGGAGGACACTCGTATACATCATGTTTTTATGATTATTATTTATTTATATAGCACCATTGGTTCCATGGTGCTGTACAAGAGAAGGGCCTGCATACAAATTACAGATATCACGTACAGTAAATGAACTAACAATAACAGACTGATACAGAGGGGAGAGGACCCTGCCCTTGCGGGTTTACATTCTACAGGATGGTGGGGAATAAGAAAGTAGGTTGGAGGTTGCAGCAGCTCCGGTGTTGGTGAGGTGGTAGCCCCGGTAGTGGTGAGGAGGCACCATCATTGCAGGCTGTAAGCTTTCTTGAAGAGTTGAGTTCTCAGGTTCCGTCTGAAGGATCCGAATATGGTTGATAGTCAGACATGTTGGGGCACAGAATTCCAGAGGATGGGGGATATTCGGGAGAAGTTTTGGAGGCGATTAGATGAGGAGCGAATAAATGTGGAAGAGAGAAGGACGTCTTGGGAGGATCGGAGATTAGGTGAGTGAAGATATCAGGAGAATAGTTCAGAGATATATGAAGGAGACAGGTTATGGATGGCTTTGTAGGTCAGTATTAGTAATTTGAACTGGATGTGCTGAGGGAATGGGAGCTAGTGAAGAGTTTTGCAGAGGGAAGAAGTGGAAGAGTAGTGAGGAGAGAGATGAATTAGTCGAGCAGCAGAGTTAAGTATAGACTGGAGAGGTGCGAGAGTGTTAGCAGGGAGGCCACAGAAAAGGATGTTGCAGTAGTCGAGGCAGGAGATGATGAGGGCATGCACAAGCATTTTAGTAGATTGAGTGTTAAGGAAAGGACGGATTCTGGAGATATTTTTGAGCTGGAGGTGACAGGAGGTGGGAAGAGCTTGAATGTGCGGTTTAAAGGACAGGGTAGAGTCAAGGGCTACTCCGAGGCAGCGGACTTCCAGTGTGGGGCAAAGCGTGATGTCATTAATTGTGATAGATCAGGTAAGGAAGATCTGTGAGATGGAGGAAAAATGATGAGTTCAGATTAGTCCAGATTGAATTTGAGGAAGCGAGTGGAGAAGAAGGAGGATATGGCTGATAGACACTCCGGGACTCTGGACAGCAGAGAGGTGACATCTGGGCCAGAGAGATAGATCTGAGTGTCATCAGCACAGAGCTGGTAAGTTGCCCACATTCAATTCTCTGCAGACTCAGTACCCATCCAAAGCCCTTTTTTGGTTTGAATATGTACAACAGTAAACCCGAAAACTTCTGGAGAGCCTTCAAAGAAGTGGGCTGAACCCAACCATAAATGGCCTGTGGCCGGGTCCATTTCAATAGCCGACGGAGACAAAATAAATCCCAAAAATGAAATCCTCTGTACACCAAAGAGGCATTTCGATCCCTTAACATACAGGGAATTTTCCCTCAAAATCCGGAACACAGTCCGGACATGTTCCAGATGAGAATCCCAATCACTGGAAAAGATCAAAATATCATCCAGATAAATGATCAAAAACTTATCCACAAAGTCCCGGAAAATATCGTTCATAAAGGACTGGAAGACAGAAGGGGCATTAGTGAGCCCAAAAGGCATCAGCAGGTACTCAAAATGTCCCTCCGGAGTAATAAACGCCGTCTTCCATTCATTCCCGTGCTTGATGCAAATAAGATTATACGCCCCACTGAGATCAAGCTTGGTAAACCAGCAGGCACTGGAAAACTCTGGAAAATAAATCAGAAATCAGGGGTAACGGGTACTGATATTTAACAGTGATTTTGTTAAGTGAACGATAGTCAATACAAGGCCTTAATGAACCATCTTTCTTGGTCACAAAAAAAAAAACAGCACCTAAGGGTGAAGAGGATGGTCTAATATGACCCTTCTCCAACGACTCCTTGATATAAGATCGCATAGCATCATGTTCGGGTACCGATAAGTTGAAAAGACGACCCTTGGGAAATTTACACCAGGGCATTAACTCAATTGCACAGTCATAACTCCTATGAGGCAAAGACGCAGACTTACTCTCACTAAATAAATCAGAAAAATCAGCCAAATAATCAGGAATATCATGAGACTGGGGAGAGGTGGAGAAAACAGGAGTGACACTAAGAACACACTGACAATCCCAACTCACCACAGACACAGATTTCCAATCCAAAACAGGATTATGAGTTTGCTACCAGGGAAAACCCAGAACAAAAGCCTTAGCAGAAAATGTAGATAAGGAGCAGATAAGAGTAATTGCCAAAAGGAACTTAGGCTGTACATTGCCCACAGCAAATGTGTGCGCAAAACGTTTCTCTCGTTTAGGGCAGACAGAAATAGTATGAGAGGCTTCCCCACAAAAAAACACAGCTTATTACGCCTTCTAAACTCCCGACGTTGCGCCCTAGACAAAACCCTATCACATTGCATGGGTTCAGACGTTTGTTCAAAAGGCGGAAACGCCTCTCGTGTAGTTTTACGTTCACGTAAACGCTGATCAACTTGAATGGCTAATTACATAGAATCATCAAGACCAGAGGGAACAGGAAATCTCACCATAACATCTTTTACAGTTTCAGATAAACCCTTCCGAAAGAGTGCTGCTAAAGCACCGTCATTCCATGTAGTAAGGACCGCCCACTTTCGGAATTTTTGACAGTATAACTCTGCAGAATCCTGACCCTGGTTCAATGCCAACAGGGTTTTCTAAGCTTGATCAAGAGCATTAGGTTCATCATACAACAACCCCAAGGCTTGAAAAAATACGTCCACATTAGTCAGAATAGGATTTCCAGGTGTCAGAGAAAAAGCCCAATCCTGGGGATCGCCGCGCAGCAAGGAGATGACAATTTTAACCTGCTGCACAGAGCTCCCCGATGAGTTAGGCTTCAAGGCAAGAAATAGTTTACAATTATTCTTAAAATTCAAAAATTTAGACCGATCCCCAGAAAACACATCAGGAGTAGGGATTTTTGGTTCAATAGCAGGTAATTGAGCGAGATGGGCGGAAATTCCCCGCACTTCAGCAGCGAGCTGCTCAACACGATCAGACAATTGCTTAATCTCCATTAAAGAAAAAATCCTATGGCCCCAGAGAAAAAGAGGAAAAAATATATATAAAAAAAAATTCTGACACTTTTTTTTTTTTTTTTTTTTACAATTCTCTCCTGCTTTTGAGTATCCTAGAATCTGCGGTTTAGGCTGGTAATTCTGTTATGAATGGGTCACCGAGGAGGAAAGCAAGACCAAGCTAAGCCACAGAAAACCAGAGAGGCTGGTAACTAAGCGGATTGCAGACCCTGTCCAGCATTCTGCCCCATCATGTCCAGCAATCTGCCCCATCATGTCCAGCAATCTGTTCCATCATGTCCAGCAATCTGCCCCATCATGTCTAGCAATCTGCCCCATCATGTCCAGCATTCTGACGTCATGTCCAGCATTCTGCCCCATCATGTCCAGCAATCTGCCCCATCATGTCCACCATTCTGCCCCCATTATGTCCAGCATTCTGCCCCATCATGTCCAGCAATCTGCCCCATCATGTCCTGCATTCTGCCCCATCATGTCCAGCATTCTGCCCCATCATGTCCAGCATTCTGCCCCCATTATGTCTGCAATCTACCCCATCATGTCCAGAAATCTGCCCCATCATGTCCAGCATTCTGCCATCATGTCCTGCATTCTGCCCCATTATATCTGCAATCTGCCCCATTATGTCTGCAATCTGCCCCATCATGTCCAGCAATCTGCCCCATCATGTCCAGCAATCTGCCCCATCGTGTCCAGCAATCTGCCCCATCGTGTCCAGCAATCTGCCCCATCGTGTCCAGCATTCTGCCCCATCGTGTCCAGCATTCTTCCCCATCGTGTCCAGCATTCTGCCCCATCGTGTCCAGCATTCTGCCCCATCTTGTCCAGCAATCTGCCCCATCATGTCCAGCATTCTGCCCCATCATGTCCAGCATTCTGCCCCATCATGTCCAGCAAACTGCCCCATCATGTCCAGCAATCTGCCCCATCATGTCCAGCATTCTGCCCCCATGTCCAGCATTCTGCCACAGTCCAGCATTCTGCCCCAGTCCAGCATTCTGCCCCATGTTCAGCATTCTGCCCCGGGCCCCCCGGGTCGTCGCTGTCAAAAAAAAAAGAAAACAAGTTCTAATAATTACTTGGCCGCGGTCCAGCGGCGAAGCTCCGGGCATCCCTCCACGCTGCAGCGCGCTCTAGCCGGCAACTGACACTGATGTCAGATGCTGGTGAGGTGCGCGCTGCGGCTGACGTCAGCTGCCAACCTCCGATTGGCTGGCGGCTGCCGTAGCTGTTAACTATTGACGTGCGGGCCACCAGGCCCGCATGTCAATAGCATTTAACTGCCGCAGCGCCGAAGGTCAGGTTTAGCTGCCAGTACCAGGTAGCGCCGATCGGAGCCCGGGACCCGGGCCCCAAAGCAACCGCTTCGGCTGCTACCCCTGTAGTTACGCCAGTACACTGATCCTATCCACACAACTAGCTGTAGCCATGGAGCGTACCTACGATGATTCTAGACGCCTCGACACAGCCGGAGAACTAAATAAGCCTAAAGCAAGAAAGGGGAAATCTAAACTGCCCCAGAGCAGACCCCAAAGGAATAGATAGCCCCCAAACATATATTGTCGGTGAGACAAGATGAAAACACAAACGCAGGTCGGAAAATAGGCTGAGCAAGTGATGGGGCCCACACTAACTAGACAGGACAGGAACGGAAAGACACTGTCTGCAATCACGCAAAAAACCCTGCAAAAAATGTCCAACACGTCTGATAGAAAAATACTGAAGTCACTCGACTTCGCCCACTATATCAGCACTCTGGCATATTCTAAAAGCAGAGCAAAAAGAGGCCAATCTAATAAGGGACAAAAAAAAACAGGCACAAGCAGTAACATGAGGATGGAAATTCAGCACAGCCCCAGCCGGGGCTGGCTGACCACACAAAACTGAATAGACAAAACCAAATCAAATGTGAACAATAGCAAAAGAACACTTAGCTTGAGCATGCAGGGACTTAGCTGGAAACTAAGACCTCAAGAGGCAGGAAAAAATCACCAGCAGGGATAGAGGGAGTCGGCTGTCTTAAATACAGTCAGAAACTCTAGATGTCAAATCGTCCTCCTCATTATCAGGTGGCAGGCCTCTGTTAATTAGATCAGCTTCATTACCTCCTGTAACCACCAGAGGGAGCCCAGAAAGAGAACTCGCGACCCCTCTGTCAATATAACTAGCTCCACTACCTTCACTAGTAACCAGAGGTAGGCCAGAAAGTGAATTCACAACAGAGGTCGGTACAGACGGGCCGGGTGCTTTACCAGAGGCAACCAAACCTGGTGACTGATGATTTCAAGTCTGGGGCAAAACAGGCACAAGGAATTGTCATCATGGCGAGGTCAGGCAAGGAAGGAACTGGGGAGCAGTCTAGGACGGTTTGGTCCGGGCATGTACTGCACAGAAGCGACAGCCACAAAGGGAAAGATGAGGAAACAAGTAAATGTCACGATGTACCAACTGTGGCTGTAATGTGTGAGGTATTCATTAAAGCAAATGTTAAAATTATCATGGACTGTCTCCATTGCTGGAAGAGGGACCGTCGTCTTGGAAGTGCCCAGACGAAGCTGAATTTGTAGATGCAGGTACCCTGAAGAGAAAAATATAGTTTTCTGTATGGGAAGGACTGGACATAGATGTTGCAGTAATTCAGGTCACGACTACAGTCCTGTCCCTCCCTTACACAAAAACCTAGGATCAACGAGGGAGGTGAGAGGATCTCCATAGGTACAGTTAGCTATTGCTAAAATACCAGACAAGAAAATCCATAGCCACATACTGTCTGGCAACCAGACCTCCTTGTGTAGAAGAAGTGGCCCAAGCTCTCAACTCTACTATTTTCATGGAAAAAAAGGTTATATCAAGAGGGGTGTGGTTGGAATATTTGGTAATGTATGTGGAGACTGGATTAGATGCACTTTCCCTTCCCTCTCTGTATTACTGATGTGCATCCAAGGAACTAAATGTCAATTATGTCAAGAATTAAGCCAGCCTCCTTATCTGTCTATCGGCTGTGTTAGAGAAGAAGGCTGACTTAGCTATTGATTGTCAAGAACACCGCACTTGCTCACTGAGCCAGTGCGCGTGTCCTGAGTAAAACCAACTGTGCTCAAAGATACCTGTGCAGCGGTCAGCAGCTGAGTAGGTGCGTACTTCAAAGCAGCAGGACCTGAAACACGTGACTGCTGGGGGCGTGGCCTAAACTCCAGAGAGCTTGGAGCTGCAAAAGAACTCCTAGCAGGGTAACTGCGAGACAAAGTTACCAAGGGGCATATACAGGGAGGATAGTCAGGACGTAGCCAATGAGTCATACACAGAGATAGCTGCAAGGTACAAGAGGGGCGAGCAGAGAGTAGTCAGATCACAGACAATGAGTCATACACAGGAAGGGTAGCGAAGTACAGAATCGACAGGCAAACTCACAATGGGGAACAGAACCGGGTCAGAACCATATAAACAAGCTATAACAATGAACAGGCACAGGCACACAGAGGTCACCACACTCGGCCAAAGGTAAAAGTATAACTGACAGGGATTGGAGCTTCCCAGGGGTTTAAGAAGCTCTCCCAGAACCAAAAAGAGGCCACAATCATTAACCCCAGGTGTGCAGATCAAAACCTGCACTGAGCTCCAGACATTAATCCCTGATGTGCAGCTCAAAACCCTGCACTGGAATCATGACAGTACCCCCCTCTCAACGGGGGGCCTCTGGACCCCCAGGCTTCCTCGGGTACTTGGCATGGAAAGCCCGAACCAGGCGATCTGCATGTACAGAGCGAGCAGGGACCCATGAGCGCTCCTCTGGTCCATATCCCTTCCAGTGGACCAGGTACTGCAAAGAGCGGCACACCCGCCGAGAGTCCACAATATGTCCTACCTCATACTCCAACTGACCCTCCACCAGCACTGGAGGAACAACAGGCTCGGAGTCCTCTTTGACAGACCCTACGGATTTCAACAGAGATTTATGGAACACATTGGATATTTTTAAGGAGGCGGGGAGACGCAACCTATAAGATAAGATAAGATAATCCTTTAATATGCCACTGGGTTGACTATCTCCATAATCTCATACGGACCAATGAACTTTGGTCCCAATTTAGCTGATGGTACCTTTAAGTTGATATTACGTGTGGAAAGCCAAACCTTCTCTCCCACTTGAAACCTGTCTCCCTAGGCTCTCTTTTTGTCAGCAAAATATTTGTACCTTCCCTGGGCCCGAGAGATATTACGCTGGTCTTCAGCCCAGAGGTTTTTTAACCGTTGAACGGACCCCTCTACCCCTGGACAACCGGAATCCACCCGTGAAAACTCCCCAAAATGCGGATTGAACCCATAGTTAATCAGGAATGGGGACATGTTGGTGGACTGACTCACCCAGTTGTTAAAAGCGAATTCCGCCAACGGTAACACATCACACCAATCCTCCTGTCTGGCGGAGGTCAGACACCTGAGAATTTGTTCCAGGGATTGATTGGTGCGTTCTGTCTGACCATTACTCTCCGGGTGATATGCCGACGAGGAGAGTGAGATCCCCTTTTTCATACAGAACGCCCTCCAAAATTTGGCCACAAACTGCACACCTCTGTCAGACACAACATTCAGGGGTACCCCATGCAATCGGACCACATGCTGCACAAATAACCTTGACAATGTTTCTGCTGAGGGTAATGCTGCCAAGGGAATGAAATGGGCCTGTTTAGAAAACCTATCCACCACCACCCAGATCACGGTATTGCCCCTGGAAGGTGGAAGGCCGGTAACAAAATCCATGGAAAGATGAGTCCATGGCCTATCAGGAACCAGTAATGGTATGAGTTCCCCAGCTGGCCGGTTATGCGAGCTTTTGGAACGGGCACACGCACCACAAGCAGAAACAAAATTCTTGACATCGGACCTCAGTGAAGGCCACCAAAAACCCCTGGCTACTGTCTCTCTAGTGGCTGTGATACCTGGATGAGTGTTATGAATGAGTCACCGTAGGAGGCAAAAACAGAAATACTAGCTAAGTCCAGAAAACCAGAGAAGTTGGCAGCTATCGGATTGCAGACCCCTGAACCTAACAACAACAACTAGCAGTAGCCGTGGGGGGTTCCTACGGTGCCCTAGACCCCTCGATCACAGCCGGAGAACTACATAGCCTAAAGACAGAAAGGGAAATCTAAACTGCCCCAGAGCAGACCCCAAAGCAATAGGCAGCCCCCAACATATAATGACGGTGAAGCAAGATGAAAAAACACACAGATAGAAAGATAGGCTAAGCAAATGATGGGGCCCAAGCTAACTAAATAGGACAGAATAGAAAAGCTGCTGTCTGCAATCCGCCAAAACCCTCTCAAAAACAAGAGCCAACAGACTGATAGGGAAAAAAGCCCTGAAGACGCTAGGCTTCAAAAAGACTATATCAGTACTCAGGTATTATCTGAAGACAGAGCAAAAAGGAAATCAGCTCACCCAGCAGGGAAAGGCAGAAATCCAGAAAAACAAGGCAAAACATAACCAAAACACAAATGCAAAAAGTAGAGCAGAAAACTTAGCTTTTGAGGAGCAGGAATCAGACTGGTCTCCAAGAATCCCTCAGAGTAATCACCCGCAAGGCAGAAGGGCGTCGGCTGCCTTATATCCAGTCAGTAATCCCAGTCACCCAGTCATCATTTTTCTGCTCAGGTGCTTTGTAATCAGCCTCACTACCTTCCTTCACCAGAAGAGGGAGTTCATCAGACCTCAATGGTGAAGGGGAAAATGAACTCACAACAGATGAGCACTTAACCTAGACTCATGAAGCTCCTGCAGAAGTCTAGGCCGCAATACATCTGGAACAAACAATTTATCCCCTGGCCTGGTTGCCGGAGCTAGGGCCTGAGCCCTTAGAATTTCTTGCTCCAACTCAGATGAGACCCCCGCCACTACCACCCCTGGGGGAAGAATGGAGGATGACTGCTTGGGGGGAGACACCGGGTCAAAACTTCTGGACAGGGCATCCGCTTTAACATTTTTGGACCCCGGTCGAAAAGTAATGGAGAATTGAAATCGTGAAAAAAAAAGTGACCAACGGGCTTGTCTAAGAGTAAGCCTCTTAGCAGATTCAAGGTATGCCAAATTTTTGTGATCCGTGACAACCGTGATAGGGTGAGCCGCCCCTTCCAAAAAATGCCTCCGATCCTCAAACGCCAGCTTTACCGCAAGAAGTTCTCTATTACCTACGTCATAGTTTCTCTCAGCTGAAGAGAACTTCTTGGAGAAGAAGGCACAGGGTTTGAGATTGGTAAGGGTGGCCGGACCCTGGGACAGCACAGCCCCCACCCCCACTTCAGAAGCATCCACCTCCACAATGAATGGTTTGGACGGGTCTGGTTGTACCAACACCGGGGCGGACATGAAACATTTCTTAATAGCTGAGAAGGACTCCTTAGCGAGTACAGACCAATTTTTTACATCAGCGCCCTTCTGGGTAAGATCCGTGAGTGGTTTAACCACTTGTGAGAAACCTTTAATGAATCTCCGATAATAGTTTGCAAATCCTAAGAAGCGCTGGAGCCCCTTGAGATCTCGAGGCTGAACCCAGTCAGCGATCGCCAGCACCTTCTTAGGATCCATATGAAACCCCTCACAGGATACAATCAACCCCAAAAAGACAGTTCCTGTACAAAAAATGAATATTTTTCCAATTTAGCGAACAATTGGTTCTCCCTGAGTCTCTGGAGAACTGTCTGTAGATGTTGCAAGTGAGATTGGCTGTCCGGTGAATACACCAAAATGTCATCCAAATAAATAATAACAAAACGGCCTATCAGGTCAGAAAACACCACATTGATGAAATTCTGGAAAATAGTGGGCGCATTAGTTAACCCAAACGGCATTACCAGGTTTTCAAAGAGTCCTTCTGATGTGAGGAACGCAGTTTTCCACTCGTACCCTTCCCGAACCCTTATCAGATTGTAGGCCCCCTGGAGATCTAACTTGGAGAACCATTGGGCCCCAGCTAACTGGTTACATAAATCTGGGATGAGCGGGTAAGTGTTCCTAACCGTTATCTTGTTCAGTTCCTTAAAGTCGAGGCACGGCCGCAAGCCACCATCTTTCTTCTTCACAAAGAAGAATCCTGCTGCCACAGGTGACACAGAAGGCCTGATAAGCCCTTTGCGGAGACTCTCAGCTATGTACTCCTTCATGGCTTAGCGCACAGGCCCGGACAAATTGAACAATCGAGCCTTAGGTAACTTGGCTCCGGGTACTAAATCAATGGCACAATCGTAGGGTCTATGTGGTGACAGCGCCTCAGCCTCACTTTCGAAAAAAACGTCTTCGAAATCCTTCAGGTACTCCGGAATACCTTCCAGACCGACAGACGACACAGATACGGATTCAACAGCGTTAACAAGATGTCCCAGGTTACCACATTTATCTTTACATCCCCATTGAGTGATTTCCCCTGTCACCCAATCAATGGTAGGATTATGGCGTTGAAGCCAAGGCATCCCCTGTACCAGTCCTGCAGGCAAGTTATCTAGCACAAGACAACTTATTTTTTCCACATGAGTGGAACCCACTTTTAGAGTAAAAATTTCAGACCTGCAACAGATACCGTCCTGGGTAAGAGGGGACGAGTCAATTGCCACAAGTTTAACAGGATCCTGAAGCCTGACTGTCCCTATCTTATTAAGAGTCATAATTTGGGTATCAATCAGGTTCACGGCAGAACCACAGTCGACAAAAGCAGTAGTTTGAACCGGACCATTACCAAGTTCCAGTTCCACCTGCAGCACCATTTTTGCACGTGAGGAAAATTGTACCTGATGGTCTGGGTAGCCTCCTCGACTACTACCCAGACCTAGTCGTTTCCCGCCATCTTGGAGGATGACGGACAGGAGGGGCAGTCCTTCTTCCAGTGTCCAGATTTCCCACAATAGAAGCACAACTGCTTCTCCCAGCGGCATCTTCTTTCCTTTTCCTCACAGGTGACAGCGCTCACCTCCATAGCCACAGGAAGAGTCCGGGTCTCATCTCCACTAAAGAATAATGGTGTTTCCCGTTGCATAACGCCTCTAGCCCGCAGTCTGCGATCCATGCGAACCGCTTGGGTCATGGCATTCTCCAGAGAGTCAGGTGGAGGATGGAGTGCCAGGACATCCTTCAGACGTTCACACAGGCCTCTACGGAACAGCCCCCAAAGGGCAGCATCACTCCAAGAAATCTCAGCTGCCCAACGTCTGAATTCAGTACAGAACCACTCGGACGAGTGCTCCCCCTGACAGACACTCATAACCTTGTCCTCAGCCAAACGCACTCTTTCAGGCTCATCATAAATAAGCCCTAAGGCTTCAAAAAACGCATCCACAGACATTTTCTCAGGGGCAGAAGTGGAAAGCAAAAAAGCCCAGGCTTGTGGGGACCCCCTAAGCAGGGACATAACCACCCCCACCCTCTGTTTCTCATCCCCAGAGGAGCGAGGTCTCAAAGAGAAAAAGAGCTTACAGCCCTCCTTAAATGCTCTGAATTCATCTTTGTTACCAGAAAACGTATCTGGCAATTTAACCGGGGATTCGGGTGGGACTAAAATTAAATCTCTATTCCCCACCTGCTGAAAGCCTGCGGAAAGCACCCCCTGAACCGAGTCCGCAACCTGCCTTTGAGACTGGGCCAGAGTTTGGTGTTCCAAACTTAGCTTCTGCAGCGACTGAGTCAAGCATTTCACCTGCTCAGATAAAGCATGCATTGGGTCCATGCTGCAGAAGTGAGGAGAGGGAAAAAAAATTCACGGTCAGTTATAATATCAAGAACACCGCACTGCACTTGCTCACTGAGCCAGTGCGCATGTCCTGAGTAAAGCGAACTGTGCTCAAAGATATCTCTGGAGCGGGCAGCGGCCAAGTAGGTGCGTACTTCAAAGCAGCAGAACCTGAAACACGTGACTGCTGTGGGCGTGGTCTAAACTCCAGAGAGCTTGGAGCTGCAAAAGAACTCCTAGCAGGGTAACTGTGAGACAAAGTTACCAAGGGGCATATACAGGGAGGATAGTCAGGACGTAGCCAATGAGTCATACACAGAGATAGCTGCAAGGTACAAGAGGGGCGAGCAGAGAGTAGTCAGATCACAGGCAATGAGTCATACACAGGGAGGGTAGCGAAGTACAGAATTGACAGGCAAACTCACAATGGGGAACAGAACCGGGTCAGAAACATATAAACAAGCTATAACAACGAACAGGCACACAGAGGTCACCACACTCGGCCAAAGGCAAAAGTATAACTGACAGGGATTGGAGCTTCCCAGGGGTTTAAGAAGCTCTCCCAGAACCAACAAGAGGCCACAATCATTAACCCCAGGTGTGCAGGTCAAAACCTGCACTGAGCTCCAGACATTAACCCCTGACGTGCAGCTCCAAACCCTGCACTGGGATCATGACATTGATAAACCTGATAGCAAGCCCCCTGCAAGCAAATCACCTATAATACTGGGTTCACACAGGCGTATTTCACGTTTCGTATACGGACTGCAATCCCCAGACCTACCTCAGGTTTTCCCAACCCGAACTTAAAGCTTCATATGTGCTTAAGAAGCTGTATGTTCAGACTGGGGTACCCACACAGCGGTATGTATACGAACTATAAAATACCCCTGTGTGAGTCTAGCCATACATAGGGAGGTGAGAAAGTATGAAGTGGAAATGCTTAGACCCAGGAGAGGGAAAGGGTTGGCAAATCTTTTATAATTAAACTGTACTAAGTTCAAATCAATTTAATTTTTAAACACACCTGGAAGCATTTTTATCCAGCTCAATAATCCCTGAAGAATAATAAATACATAGCATTAACAAGAAAATATTAGAAACATTTTTCTATGGGAGATTTACCTTACCGTAATACATCTTTTACCTTTGAGCCCAATATAAAGCCATATTTGCATGCTGAGAATTCTGTCATAATTAAGGTGCGGAATCAACTTCTAAATCTTGAGAGAATATATAATCTTTTCTCCAACAACGCACACAAGTGGAGAATCTGTTTAGTCCATTCACATGTTCCAGAAAATATCAGTGTGGAATAAGAAACTTGGAGTTTTAAAATATCTAGAGCTAGTTCATTATAACTGCGGATTTTACACAAAAAAAATAAACATTTGTGCAATGAATTATAATGGAGCCAATCAGCAAGCAGGTTCTGGTCAATAAGCAGCAAATATCAGAGTTTGCTTTTGGCCAATACATGCATATAAGAACATGACTTTTAGGTCTATTTGCAAGTAAATATGGCAAATATGATTGGGATTTCGATTTCATTTAGATGACAGGATTGACTTCTTATACAGTGGCAATATTTGCTGGCTTTTCCTGTTGCCTCACATTACTGGGGATGTCACATAACGTGTGAGAATGTGTTGCATGAAAGTGACAATGGTGTACACACTGCTTGACATGTCTGTTACCCTTGAGGAGCCCAGCACCACAGTTTACAATGTGACCCCGTCCTGCGGCTACTCTTTCATCACACGATGTTTGACTTCATTATCGGTTACTTTATATTTCTGCTATTAATGATATAAGAAAATAGCAATAAATTTGTCTGCCACATTCCTGGGTAGCGTGGCCATAAGTTCAGTAAGGACAGAAAGGATCCCTTATTGTGTTGCAGGATTTTATTTTAAGTCTCGATCTCCGCAAAATTAGACTTGTGGAAACATACATAGCTGTATCCATTACAAAGAAATGAAGATACAGTACAGAGGTTGAACATATGGTATACAGATTGCATAGTGAGGGTCAAGCAGCACTTAATTAGATAAAAGATTAATATGTTAAGGTAAAAGCAGGTTCTGATAACAACCTCAACAATAAGGGCCTACATTATTTTAAATAAATTAGTCAATAGTGATCATCATTTTCTTATTTCAAACCCTGATTTACTAAATGATTGAAATCTTCTGTAAACATATGTTATTAAGGCATATAAACGTATAGGTTGGGTATTCCGATACATAAAGCAGTTTTCACCCAAATTCTGGTGTAAGATGTCTGAAAATCTTACAAAATTCTTGAGCAACTCAGCAACTCAAAGTTTTTGGCCGTTTG
The DNA here is from genome assembly GCF_039654945.1 of Dendrobates tinctorius. Taxonomy (NCBI): domain Eukaryota; kingdom Metazoa; phylum Chordata; class Amphibia; order Anura; family Dendrobatidae; genus Dendrobates; species Dendrobates tinctorius. Next base: position 8,012,146 of record NW_027361754.1, read on the forward strand.
GCATATTTACACCAGTCCTGGCAAACTGAACCAACTTCTTGAAAAGTGTGCGGTGTTTGGGTGGAAAGCGGCGTAATCCGGCGTACCCAACAAATTCAGAATTTACATCACAAAAGTGGCAACATTTAAGCCAGAAATTTTCTCTGGTCCGAGTGGCGTACATTTTCTGAGAATGGTGCATGGCATTTTGAGGATGTGCCAAAATCATCAACAGTATCTCTTAACGAATTGTGGGCATATTATTCTAAGACATCCTTCATTAACTCCCTTAACGTCCAATGACGGACACATGGCAGGGTGTCAGTTCCCAAAACCAGGACTGACTGTGTTCATCATGCATTTCAACTATCACTGCGTGTAAATGACGGACACGTGGCCGGGTGTCAGTTCCCAAACCAGGACGGACTGTGTCCGCCATGCATTTCAACTATCATTGCGTGTAAACATGCAATGATAGTTCAGTGCTGACAGCTGTCTATGACAGCTGAGAGGCATGGGAAGAGGTGCAGGGACCCATGCTGTTGGTCCCCGCACCCAGATCGCTGTGATTGGTTAGTCAATCTGGCCTGGTGAGTATAGATCTGCTTTGTATTATCTCCAGCATCTCTTCAGTCTACGTAATCTATTTGACGCAGACTGAAGAGACGATGGAGGTCATGCAAGGCATATCTATACTCACCTGGACAGGTGTCAGAAATAGTGAATTCATGATGCTGCGTTTTGTGCATCATGAACTCACTATTTTTGACACATGGCCTGGTGAGTATAGATATGCTTTGTATTATACCTCCATCGTCTCTTCAGTCTGCGTCCAATAGATACTGCAGAAGGGACTGGAATATGGCTTCAGTAGGTTTTCACACATCTGAAAGGCCTCATCCCCAACCATAGCAAATGTCATAGGTGGGCCTTCAGTGTTGGGGAGAGGTCGTGTCAGGGGTAAATTACAATTTTTTCCATACAAGCGTCGGCCCATATCAGAGATTTTAAGTCTGGGAGTCATTGCCATGGCCAAAAGCTCCAATGTCCACGGCGATAAAGCGACAGTCGGCATCTGCTAGTGCCATGAGCACTACAGAAAAATATTTCTTGTAGTTAAAGTACTCCGATCCAGATCTGGCGGGTTTGGTAATCCATATGTGATTTTTATCCACTGCTCCCAAACAGTTTGGGAAATTACACACTCGCAAGAATTTGGTGGCAATTTCGAGCCACATTTCCACGGTGGGTAGGGGGATAAATTCATCCCGGAGCATGTTCCACAAAGCAGGTGTCACAACATTTCCAGACAGGGTGGAAATTCCTAGCCGGTACTGAAAATGGAGCTATGATAGGGTCTCTCCAGTAGCCAGAGAAAGAAAAAAATTAAGAAGCTAAACAGATAAAGGAGAAAAAAATTAATACAAGGCAGAACAATAATAATTATGACAGGTGTTTGTTTTGAATTATTACGTACCTTAATGTGACCAGGAATCGCTCTACGGAGCTGAGTGTCCTGCCTCCGGATAGCTCCTTGGACATGACCAAGCAAATCCCGGAAGGTTTCTTGAGACATCCTGGTATAATCCTGGTTGGCATTGAGCTCACTGTATAGGGTGTGGTAGGCTCCACGGCTGTCCCGGACTTCAATAATGGGGTGTCTCTAATAACGCCGTCTTCTCTGTCTTTCTCTATTCCTTTGTTGCTCACAAGCAAAAGCATAGGCCAGAAACAGCTTTATACTTAAATCCAGGTTGAAATAAAAGCTCTCCATGTGAAGATCCATCGTGACACAGAATACAATAGCAAAATCTGAAGGTTTTTCGTGCGTTTGAGGTTGCGGAAGGTACGCTGCAGACTCAAACGCAAATGTGAAACTAGCCTTATCTTGCACACTACGCTGAGCACTTGCATCGAGGTTTCCATGTAAATCTCTCTGAAATACGTGATTCAGACAGAACCACCGGCGGAATATTCCCTATAATGTACTGTGAACGCCATAGGACCTGTGGTCCGGCAGTGTCTGTCTTTTTCAGCATGCATAAAAACGCAGTCCACCATAGTTTTGTGCACCTTTGAAAGGAAGGACGATGCTAAACAGAGGCCATATAGAATCCAGAGTAACTCTGCTGCCTGATTATAGTGAATGGATCCTTCAGGGGTTTCATCTGTCACGTAGCTCGGAGATTTAGATGGAAACCACAAAACATGTGCTCAGTGTAGAGCGCCGGATAAGTTTGATCCCTGCTGCTCCGCTGCCTACTGCAGCGCTACTTCCTGCTTCCTGTCTCACACAGCAGGCAGCGGCGCGGCTGGATGACGGCTGTCAGAGAGAGGAAGCTGACGGTGATGCTGTGGCTGCAGCAGCGCGTGAGGAGAGGTGAGTGGTGCTGTGTGTGTGTAGCACTGCAGGGGAATGTGCAGAGAGGTGAATGATGTTGTGTGTATGTGTGTGAAGGTGGAGGAGAGGGCATTGATGGGGTGATGGGGAGAAGGCAATGATGGGGTGATGGAGAGGGCAATGATGGGGGTGATGGGGGAGAAGGCAATGGTGGAGGTGGTGGAAGGACAACGATGGGGTGGTGGGGGAGGAGGAAATGATGGTGACAGTGGAAAGGACAATGATGGGGTGGTGGGGAAGGAGACAATGATGGAGGTGGTGGGTAGGAAGGCAATGGTGGGGTGGTGGGGAAGTGGACAATGATGGGTGTGGTGGGGGAGAAAGCAATGATGGAGGTGGTGGGGAAAAGGCAATGATGGTGGTGGTGGAAAGGGCAATAATGGGGGTTGTGGGAGAAGGAAATGATGGAGGTGGTGGAATGGGCAATGATGAGGTGGTGGGGAGAAAGCAATGATGCGGTAATGGAATGAGCAATGATGGTGGTGGTGGAAAGGACAATGATGGTAGTGGTGGAAAGGACAATAATGGGGGTGGTGGGGGAGGAGGAAATGATGGAGGTGGTGAAATGAGCATTGATGGGGATGGTGAGGAAAAGGCAATGATGGTGGAGTGGAACGGACAATGATGGTGGAATGGGCAATGATGGGGGTGATAGGGGAGGAGGAAATGATAGAGGTGGTGGTATGGGCAATGATGGGTGTGGTGGGGGAGAAGGCAATGATGGAGGTGGTGGAAAGGGCAATGATGGGGGTGCTGGGGTTGAAGGCAATGATGGGGTAGGGGAGAGGTCAATAATGGGATGTGGGGGGAGGAGGATAATGAGGGGTGTGGGGGATTGGGAAGGGAGGAAGGGGGATTTATAATGGATTTAGGAACAGGGGGAGGAGGAAGACGTTATTATCGCTTATTATGTCTAACACAGTCCCTTAGTATATAGTGTACTCACTTATTATACATAGCACGGCCCCTTAGTATATAGTGTACTCACTTATTAGGTATAGCTCAGTCCCTTAGTATATAGTGTACTTGCTTATTATGTATAGCGCCATCCCTCAGTATATAGTGTAGTCACTTTTTATGCATAGCACAGTCCCTTAGTATATAGTGTACTTGCTTATGTATAGCACAGTCCCTTCGTATATAGTGTACTCACTTATGTTTAAAGGGGATCTGCGAGAGGATCGGAGTATAGTAGCATGACACTATGCTCCTGCTATGCTCGGCAGGAGCCGAGTTTCACTAGCATATCACATCCGATGCTCTCGCATTGGATGCTATACACTAGTGTGACTCCGGCCTAATGTTGGTAATTGGATTCAAAACTGTCTCAGAGACCGCACCCAGAAAGCTGTGGAAAGTTGTGGAGAATGACTGCTACTCTGAATGGTCTTCTGCTATAACTTCTATGCTGGGTCCGCTAATATTCAACTTTTTTATTTACCCCTTTGCATTGTCAGGCATAATAGTACGTCAACATCGGACTCTTTCCAATTGATGTGGGCTCCGGTGGTGAGCCCATGTCTTTCCTGGGACATGTCAGCTGTTTTTAACAGAACTTTAACCCCCGACACACTGCGATCAAACAAGATCGCAGCATTCAGGTCCCGGAAGAGGGGCTGACAGCCCCTCTGCCTTTGGATCTGAGACCCCGCGACATGATGCAGGGTCACGATCGCTCCCATATTGTAATGACAACATCCGGGTTACCAGAACTGAGAAATTTCCTGTTATGCGCAGGTCAGTGTGCAGAAAGTGTAGCGCTGACAGCTTATATGGCAAGCAGATGCTGCTTCATCTACATGCCATATAAGCGATCAGCCTGCACAAAATGATTGTCCCATAGTGGGACAAAGTGTAAGGGTATGTGCGCACGTTGTGTGGAATTTTCTGTGCGTAATCTGCATCTCTTGGCAAAATCCGCAGGTCAAAATCTGCGCATTTTTTATGCAGATTTCCTGCGGATTTTTTGCGGATTTGGCATGCGTTTTTACACCTGCAGATTTCCATAATGGAATGGGTGTAAAACCGCTGCGGAATCCGCACAAAGAATTGACATGCTGCGGGGAAAAAAACGCTCCATTTCCGCACGGATTTTTCCGCAGCATGTGCACAGCAAATTTTTTTTTTCATAGGTTAACATTGTTTTGATACACACTTGCGGATTAATTGCGGATCCACAACGGAAAATCTGCTGCAGATCTGCAATAAATCTGCAACGTGTGCACACAGCCTTAAAGTAAGAATAAAGTAAAAAAAATTTTTTTAAAGGGAATCTGTCACCCCATTTTTGGCCTATAAGCTGCGGCCACTGCCATCAGGGGCTTATCTACAGCATTCTGTAATGCTGTAGATAATCTCCCGATGTAACCTGAAAGAGAAGAAAAAAGAGCTAGATTATACTCACCCCGGCGTTCGATCCGGTCCAATGGGTGTCGCCGACCGATCCAGCACCTCCCATCTTCATACGATGATGTCCTCCTCCTTGCTTCTCTCTCGGCTTCTGAGCAGACGTACTTTCTCTGCCCTATTGAGGGCAGAGCAGAGTACTGCAGTGCGCAGGCGCCGAAGATCTCTGACCTTTCCTGGCGCCTGCGCACTGCAGTAATTTACTCTGCTCTCAACAGGACAGAGAAAGTACACGTGTGCAGGAGCCGAGGGAAAAGCAAGGAGGAGGACATCATCGTATGAAAATGGGAGGCACCGGACCGGACCGCGACACCCACCGCACCCGCCCCCCTGTGAGTATAATCTAACATGTTTTTCTTATCTTTCAGGTTTCATTGGGGGCTTATCTACAGCATTACAGAATGCTGTAGATAAGCCCCTGATGGCGGTGGCCGCAGCATTAGGTCACAGATTCCCTTTAACACAGTCACTTAGTATACAGTGAACTCACTTATTATGTATAACACCATCCTTAGTCACATAGTTTCCTCTATTGCTATGTATATCACCATCCCTTATTACATACCATCCTCTCTAGTTATATGTAGTGCTGTCCATTATTATATAGCTTCCTCTGCTGTTATGCACAGTGCTGTCTCTTACATAGTGTATTCTTATTATTTCTGTTATTCACAGCGCCCTCTTTTGTTACATAGTCCCCTCTCTTGTTAGATATAAAATGAATGCTGATGGAGCAGCCGGTGACTACCAGTTTATCATCTCCTCCATTAGAAAAGAAGCTTTCCCATGCTCCATCAGCCATTATTGCATTATATATCTAACAAGAGAGGACGGTATGTAATAAAAAACAGGGCTCTATATAACCCAATATGTAAGGGACGGTGCTGTACATATCAACAGAGGGCACTGTATAAGGGACAGCAATATACATAATAAAGGAGACTATGTAATATATACACATGTATGTGTTTGTGATTGCAAGAAAAAATTTAACAGCACAATCCAAATCCTTTGGGTGCACAGACCGCCTCAACAAATATCCCATAAGCCAAAATCCACACATGAAAAATTTGAAGGCAGCAATCCTTTTTAAGAAAGTAGAAAACATTTGTTTTTTATTTCAGACCCACATGGTTGGCAACGTAAAGGCTCTGCATGAGCCGAAACGTCGCCGACCATGTGGGTCTGAAATAAAAAAAAAACACATTTTTTACATTTTTTCTACTTTCTTTAAAAGGAGTGCTGCCTTCAATTTTTTCACGCATGTACGTGTGTGTGGCTATATGTATATATATATATATATATATATATATATATATATATACAGCTCTGGCAAAAGTTAAAAGATCAAGGGACCACTGCACAGCTTTATAAAAATCAGCTTCTCTACATGTCTGACAGCCTTTCCATTCCAGTGTCAGTTGAATTCCAACTAGAGTACACCTCATTCTACTTAATGTGCTTCTGATTAGGTGATCACCTGAACCAAATCTTGAGTATAAAAAACCCTGCTGTGGTGTTCACAATCCTCTTGCAATAGGACAAGCTGGATGGCAAGTGCTATTAATATCCCAAAAGTAATAGGAATGAAAAAATAACTTTTAACCTTGCCAAGGGAGTTGAAAAGAAAAGTCTTGAGTGAGGAAAAGGGATCAATTCTGGCTTTACTAGCAGAGGGATACAGTGAGCATCATGTTGCCTCCATCCTTAAAATTTCTAAGACGTAGTCCATTACAACAAGCTCAAGTAGCAGACATTGGGGACAACAAAGATACAGACCGGCAGAGGGCGAAAACGACTCTCCACTGACCGGGATGACCGTCATCTTATTCAAATGTCACTCAGCAACCGCAGGATGACATCAAGTGACCTTCAAAAGGAATGGCAAATGGCAGCTGGGGTGAAATGCACGGCAAGAACAGTTCATAACAGGCTCCTAGAGTTAGGGCTCAGGTCATGTAGAGCTAGAAAAAAGCCTTTCATCAATGAGAAGCAAAGGAGAGCCAGGCTGAAGTTTGTCAAAGACCATAAGGATTGGACCATAGAGCACTGGAGTAAGGTAATCTTCTGAGTCTAATTTACAGCTTTGCCCAACACCTGGTCATCTAATGGTTAGGCGGAGACCTGGAGAGGCGTACAAAGCACAGTGTCTTACACCCACTGTGAAATTTGGTGTAGGATCAGTGATGATCTGGGGATGCTTCAGCAAGGCTGGAATTGGGCAGGTTAATCTTTGCGAAGGACTTATGAATCAAGATGCATACAAAGTTATCCTGGAAAAACAGTTGATTCCTTCTGCTCAGGAAATGTTCCCCAACTCTGAGGACTGGTTTTTCCAGCAGGACAATGCGCCATGCCACACAGCTAGGTCAATCAATGTGTGGATGAAGGACCACCACATCAAATCCCTGTCATGGCCAGCTCAACCTCCAGACATGAACCCCATTGAAAACCTCTGAAATGTAATCAAGAGGAATATGGCTAGTCACAAACCACCAAAACAAAAAAGACCTGCTTAAATTTGTGTTCCAGGAGTGGCATAAGGCCACCCAAAAGCAGTGTGAAAGACTGGTGGAAAGCATGCCAAAACGCATGAAAGCTATGATTAAAAATCATGGTTATTCCACAAAATATTGATTTCTGAACTCTTCTTGAGTTAAAACATTAGTATTGCTGTTTCTATATGATTATGAACTGCATTTTTTGTTATTTTGACCATTTCTCATTTTCTGAAAATAAATTCAAAATTTAGTGCTTAGAACTTCGAAGACATGTTGTTAGGAGTTTATAGAATAAAAGAGCAATTTACATTATACTCAAAAATATACCTGAAACTGAAAATTTTGCTGTGGTCTCTTAATCTTTGCCAGAGCTGTATATTTATATATATATATATATATATATATATATATATGTATATATATATACTGTATATATACAGTGTCCACCCCTGCAAACTATTCTAGAAAAATCTGCGCTCCATGAAGCAAATTGGGATTCCATCCCTACCGATACTCTCCATATGGCTATGCAGTACTGTACTGACACATATGTTGTATTTCTATATTCAGCAGAAATTGTGGGACAAATTCTGGTGCCAATTTTACCCACTTCTTGTGTGAAAATGTTAGATCTGGGGCTAAAACAAAATTTTTAAAAATGTAATTATTTTTTCTTCACTGCCCAATGGTATAAAATTCTGTGACACACCCTTGGTATAAATATGATCATTACTCCCCTAGATTAATTCATTGAGAGGTGTAGTTTATAAAATGGGGTCACTTATGTTGCATTCTACTGTTCTGGCACATCAGGGGCTCTACCAGTGGGTCATGGCACCCTCAAACCATAATTGTAAAATCTGCACTATAATATGGTGCTCCTTCCCTTTTGAGCTATGCACTGTGCCTCAAAAGTAGTTTTCATCCACACATGGGGTATTGGCACACTCAGGAGAAATTGCACAACAAATTCTGGGGTCATTCTCTCCTGTTACCCTTGAGAAAATGAAAAAATTTGGGGCTAAAAGAAATTTTGCAGGAAAATTTTATTTTATTTTATTTTCTTAGCTCTGTTATAAAATTCTGTAAAGCACCTGGCGGTTCAAGATGCTCAACACACATCTAGATAAGTTCCTTGATGGGTCTAGTTTCCAAAATGGTATCACTTGTGTAGGGTTTCCACTGTTTAGGCACATGAGGGGCCCTCCAAATGCGGTATGGCATTCGCTCTCGATTCCAGCCAATTTTGTGTTCAAAAAGTCAAACCTTTCTCCTTCCCTTCCAGAGTCTGCCGTGCGCCCAAACAGTGGTCTTCCTCCACACATGGGGTATCAGCAAACTCAGGAGAAATTGAACAACAATTTTTGGGGTCCAATTTCTCCTGCTACCTTTGTTAAAATAAAAAAATTGGTGCTAAAAGATGATTTTTGAGGAAAAAATTTGATTTTTAATTTTCACAGTTATAAACTTCTGTGAAGCACCTGGGGGGTTCGAGGTGCTCAACATGCATCTAAAATACATTCCTTGAGGGGTCTAGTTTCCAAAATGGGGTCACGTATGGGGGGTTTCCACTGTTTAGGTACATCAGGGACTCTCCAAATGCAACATGGCATCCAATCTCAATTCCAGCTAATTTTGCGTTGAAAAAGTCAAACGGCGCTCCTTCTCTTCCGAGCTCTGCCATGCACCCAAACAGTGGTTTACCCCCATATATAGGGTATCAGTGTACTCAGGACAAATTGCAGTAACCACTGATCGACCAAACCACTGCACAACCAGCTCTACCCTTGCCTACTGTATCCATTCCTCACCCATCCCTTGTAGATTGTGAGCCCTCGCGGGCAGGGTTCGCTCTCCTCCTGTACCAGTTGTGACTTGTACTGTTTAAGATTACTGCACTTGTTTTTATTATGTATAACCCTCCTCACATGTAAAGTGCCATGGAATAAATGGCGCTATAATAATAAATATTATTAATAATAATAACAACTTTTGAGGTCCAATTTCTCCTGTCACCATTTGGAAAATAAAAAATTGGGGGCGAAAAGATCATTTTTGGGGAAACAATATGATTTTTTATTTTCACGGCTCTACATTATTAACTTCTGTGAAGCACTTGGGGGTTCAAAGTGCTCACCACACATCTAGATAAGTTCCTTGGGGGTCTAGTATCCAAAATGTGGTCACTTGTGGGAGGTTTCCACTGTTTCGGTACATCAGGGGCTCTTCAAATGCAACATGGCGTCCGTTCTCGATTCCAGACAATTTTACGTTCAAAACCTCAAATAGTGCTCCTTCCCTTCCGAGCCCTGCCGTGCACCTAAAGAGTGGTCTTCCTCCACACATGGAGTATCGGTGTATTCAGGAGAAATTGCACAACAAATTTTGTGGTTCATTTTCTCCTGATACCCTTGACAAAATAAAAAAAATTGTGTCGGAATTAAAATTTTGGTGAAAAAAAGTTAAATGTTCATTTTTTTCCTTCCACATTTCTTTACAAAAAATTCACAATTTTTTCACAAATAAACACAAGAAATTTTGAAGGAATTTTACAACTATCATAAAGTACAATATGTCACGAAAAAACAATCTATTGAAGCGTTCTGGAGTTATAACCACAAAAAAGTGACAGTGGTCAAATTTCAAAATTAAGGCCTGGTCGTTAACCTACAAAAGTGGCTTGGTCCTTAAGGGGTTAAGACTGGTGTACAGTCTAAGGGCTCAAACTCACTTGCGAGAGACTCGCACGATTCTTGTGAGTCTCTCACATTAAAACCTGGCACTGCTGCCGGCACTCGGACTGGAGCGTGCGGCTACATGTATTTCTATGCCGCCGCACGCTCCAGTCCGAGTGCCGGCGGCAGTGCCAGGTTTTCATGAGAGAGATTCGCACAAGAATCATGCGAGTCTCTCGCAAGTGAGTATGAGCCCTACGGCCTAAGTCTGAGGGGCTCCTGTCCTTAAAGCTTTCTTGCCCCTCTACTCTGGATCTTATACCTCTGGTTTTGTCTAATCTACAGGTCGTTGCCTACTCAATCTCCTTTTCCTGTCCACCAGTAACCCTTCACAGAACTTGGCTACAATCTCCGCAGTTATGTAGATGATAGTGCCTGGCAACCATCCCAATATTCAGGATACTGTATCCACAAGGACGCAGTAGAGACACAATCCTCTACTCTCTTTGACCGAAGGCCCCTATAGCTTAACTCAAGTGTCTCTTCATAGCTCACAAGATGATATAACAAGTGAATTCATCCCTGGCAACATGCCCATATCTCTATCATGCCATTTCTTAATAAAAAAAATAAATGACCCCCCCATTTTGCAGACACAGCTCTTTTGTATATTTCACAATGGACCAGTTATTTGAAGGGCAGATGTGATACTGCATAAATGTATGAAACTTGCAATGGCGATAACGGTCTTCATAGAAGGAGTGATCTTAGTGAAACAACTCATTTATGTATCACATTTTCATTACAGTGTAATTTCTAAATATAAAAATAAATTAAACAAGATGGACTTATACTCGTATGTTTGATTATTTATTTTCATTGTGAATTATCTTTGAGACAATCTTCCAAAAATTGGACGTTTGTAAGAGACTGGTCCTTTCAAAAAAGATGGCCAATATATACAATATATGGTAGAACTTAAAATCTGTCTGAGTACATCTGGTCTCATTGAAGAAAGTGGTCACATTGTTGTGATGGTCCAACAAGTTAAAGAAGGGTCTGGATGCCTTTCTTGAAAACCATATTACAAATCATAGATACTATATTTATGGAGAAGGAAAATTGAACTAGGGGTTTATTGGAAAGGAATTTGAACCTTAATTTGAGTCAGTTGGCATCCACGATCACCTATGGTCCTTGGGAGAAGTTTCACCATAGACACTTATGAAATGAGCAGCGCGCATCTCCTGTAGTCTGTGCTGCATGCTGTGCTTCAACTGAAAAGAAACCTGGAAAGTAAGAAAGCTCAGTTTCCATGGCTCCTGTGTTTAGTACAGAATCCTTTTCATGCAGTGCTCATTAAAATCAATAAGTGCATTATGGTAAGGATTGTGTACTGAATATGCAGCCTTGGACACAACAAGCTTTCTGGATAAACAGCTGCAATTTAGGCACAGTATACAACAAAGATCTGAAATGCAATATCTTTAATATAGACAGTACCAGAAAACAACTGGGATAGTCTATAATGTAGCTCACAGTTTTCTTTCATGACTTTGCCATGTACACAAACGCTCTACCGATATGTTTTTCAATGTGGATAGCAGCGCTGAGCCTATAAAAAAACAAATAGTGAAACTCCTGTAAAGGAACATTTATATGGAAGACAAAAGGATAGAGAATTTGGGTTCAGAGTTGAATATTTCTGTTCCAATACATCATCCATTGGTGCAGAGTTGTTAGGACCCCCATAAACATTTGATTGTCAGCCCATTTTACTAAAATTAGCCTATTGTGGTCAAGATTGTAATAATTTCTATAGCTGTTAGAAGCTGAGCGATACAACTTTATGTTGTAGGAATACTCATGTAACAAATGTGTAATATCACATTTCTTAGGGAACCTGCTTGGACTATTTTAGTACCGAAAGAAGTGGTAATGCTGTATAGGTCCTAGTAAAACCCACAGTAAAAAAAAAACAATACTTGTTTTGTAGTATTCTGATGTTCCACCGCTGAGAAATTGTGACACCAGTCACTTCTCACGGCCAAGCCGTGAGTCAGAATTGTCAAGGAGTCCAAGGTTAGAAGCCAGGAGGGTATGTCATAAATAGAAGGAAGAGACAAAAGTGTGGTCAGGTAATGTTCCGAGATCAGAATACCAGGAGTATGACGGATCCGAGCAGAAGGGGTTTAACAGTCGGATGGTCAGAACGAATGTCCTGCCGCTCTCACCCGGGGCCGGGACTCAGCGCCTGACGTCACCACTTCCGGAGCCGCGGCCGCTCCGGGGGTCCCGTCGGGTGCGTACGCGCACCTCTCGCACTTGATCCTATGGCTGCACGGCTTTGTCAAGTGCGCATGTGCTCACCTCTCTGCCCTGACTGAAGCCGTGCCATCTCCAACATCTCTATGGTCCTGGAGGTCCAGACCTGGAAGTTCCAGCGCTCATGCCCTATATCAGGCTGCCTCTTCCTTTGGGAGGTACCTGATTATTGTTGTGCTTCCTTGCTAGGCCTGCTAGATCCCTGCTTTGCCGCCCTCCGCACTGAGGTCCCCTGCCTTGTGCTCTGCCGTGCTTCTTATGACACGCTCTGCTTCTGCCCTGTGCTCTGTTGTGCTTCTTAGCACACGCTCTGCTTCTGCCTTGTGCTCTGCCGTGTTTCTTAGCACACCCTCTGCTTCTGCCCTGTGCTCTGTCATGCTTCTTAGCACATGCTCTAATTATATCCTGTGCTCTGCCGTGTTGCCTAGCACATGCTCAGCTTTAACTTGTACTCAGGCGTGCTTCCCAGCACGTGCTCTGCTTTGCCTCATACCCGGCAGTGCTTCTCAGTGCATGCTATACGCACTCCAGTACCCAGCGTGCCCCCATGTACTCGCCATGTACTGTCCTGAACCCTGCGTACCTCCGTGTACTCGCCCTGCACTATCCTATACCCAGCGTGCCCCTGTGTCCACACTTTGCACACTCCCGTGTCCTGCATGTTCCCTCCTGCACCTTGCTAGACACACTCTCTCACGTCTCCTGTGAGCCGGCCACCTAGTTCCATCAGTCATGGTGCTTTACCCCTGGGTCTGCCCCTGACACTCCCTGTATGTGTGGTCCTCACTAGGTCAGCTCGCCCTGGGTGGGTTGGTATCACGACCCAGTGGGTCCACTCCAGGAGTCGTCACAACGAAGTCCAAGGTAAGACAACAAAAGATGAAGCATACAAAACTCAAGGCACAGGAAGCCCAAACCTCACTTGCTGAATTTACGTCTGGCAGAGGACCTGCAATAATCAACACTTGGTGATAGCTGATGCCTCCCAGTCTCAGATTGGATAGTCGAGCTGTCAATCAACACAGTGACCGCTCAGCACACCCCTGTGCCAGATTGGTTGGCCAAGCTGTCAATCAAAATTCTGACAGCTTCAGCACACCCCTGTACCGGATTGGACAGCCGAGTGTTAGTAACTGCATCCCAGACACAGGGGTGGAACCATGATAGAAATCAAGTTTTTAAGGATTATGTGAAACAGCCTACAAGTGCGTTGTGGTGTGTCCAAATCCTTTTGAGTTCATTAACACACCCTCAGTGCACTTTGCATGTAATGTGCAGGTATGTGACTTCAAAGATTGATTTCTCAGCTCTTTAACATCAGTGTGGCAATAAAACGGATACCAGTTTTGTAGTAATGTAGGATGCACACGACCATAACGTTAGTTTTAGTAGTAAAATAATATGAACAGGTTCCCTTTAATTCAAGCAGAATTGGCCAGGTAAAACTATATTCCAATATACAATCAGTTTACAATCTAAGCTGCATTAAGTATTTGAATCTAAGTTATTTTTATATCCACCACTGGACAAATGTTGGGTTGGCAGCAAACAATCTTTAAATATGTTACCTGTTTTACAATTTATTAGCAAGTACTATTAAATAGTGAAAAAATTAAACATCTGTCTTCACAGTGTTACTGAGGGCATTGTGAAAGTAGGGTATATACACTTACTTGAGAGTTTTTTGTAAATTGTACCTCTTCCGACAAGCCTACAACCTGCAGTAACCACCGATCCACCAAACCGCTGCACGACCAGCTCTACCCTCGCCTACTGTATCCTCACCCATCCCTTGTAAATTGTGAGCCCTCGCGGGCAGGGTCCTCTCTCCTCCTGTACCAGTCGTGACTTGTATTGTTTAAGATTACTGTACTTGCATGTATTATCTATACCCCTCCTCACATGGAATAAATGGCGCTATAATAATAAATAATAATAATAATAATTTTCCAGGATTTCTTTTCCATGACTTTTATATCCTAGAAATGTTATTTAAAAACAAACCCATAAGATTACACATTAATTTTCCAGCAATTACTGTTGCTCCGTTCAACCTTTGAGTTTCTTATTCAGAAAACACTTCCCCACTTAACATGTAACTAAGTTTTCTGTGCTTTTAGATGCTTCAGCTAATGCTGCTAATCATTCTGAGAAACAATTTAGGTTCCCCTGTATAATTTATTTTCACTTTATAATCTTATATGTGATGCTGGTGTTTTCAGTTTTTCAGCTTTATTCATCAGTACATAATTTAGCTGCAGATGGTAAAAGTTCATTCAAATTTAAAGCTACAGTGCTTCGAGTCACAATGACCTCAGATACCATATTTGCATATACAGGAACCTATAGTAAATTGGGGAATGGGAGTGGATACTACACAGGGACTTATATATGAATTAGGTCACAGGAAAGGATGTTATACAGGAATTTATGATAAATTAGGGGATTGGAGAAGGTGCTACACATGGACTTATAATGAATTGAGGAGGGGGAGAGAGGAAACAGGACAGAGACTTATAATGTATTGGGGAGGGGAAAGAGCGGACACAATACAAGAGCTTATAATAAATTATAATAAATTAGGGGGTGGGAGAGTATGCTAAACAGGGACTTAAAATTAATGAAAGGGAGACTATACAGGACAGGGATGGTAATGAATTGAGGGGAAGGACACAGGATAGAGTTTGGTAATGGATTGGGTGGGGGAGAGAGGACACAGGACAGGCACTTGTAATGAATTGAGGGTGATAGAAAGGACACAGGACAGGGATTTGTAATGATTGGGGGGTAAGAGGACAGGGACATATACTGGATAGGAGGAGAGGAAAAGGGATAGGGACTGCTAACGAATCGACTGTGTGGAGATGAAACAGGACAGAGATGAATAATTAATTCAGGGGTGAAGACACAGGACAGGGATGGATAATGAATTTGGGGAGACACAAAGCAGAGACTGGTCATGAATTGAGTGGGGGAAGGGAACACAATACATGGACCTGTAATTAGTTGGGGATGGGAGAAAAGACAAAAGACAGGGATGAATTTTTAGGGAGAACACAACACAGGGACTCGTAATGAATTTGGGGAAGAGAGGGCACATCACAGGAACTTATAATGAATTGGTGGGAGAGAGGACAAAGATTTGTAATTAATTTGGGAGAAGAGTCACAGTTACTAATTTAAATTTATCGGGCAGCCGAAAAGTGGTTAATTATAGTTATATCAGACCACAGTCCTGGCTTATCAATTTACATCTTAAATCGTGCGTGGCTACTTATATTTAATGGTGTGGTTCATGTTTGTTTGGAGGGGCAGTGTGGTAGATTTTTTTTTATTCAGGAGGTAAATGTATATATACAATATACGTGGCTATTATTTGCAGAGCTGTAATGATCAGTATAGTAAGGTGAGTTGACAAGGACACAGGGTTGGGCTCCATTCAGAATACAAGGTTCAGGATCCATGGGTAGAACGGTTATTGACACAGAGACTGTTAGGACAGTCCGGATACATGGAATACTCGGATAGGCACACGTTCAGAAATAGGAGTCTCGGAAACAGATTCAGGGACTGGCTGCACACGGACTGGGGGACGAGATTCAGGCACTGGACGCACTAAGACCAGGTGTCATGGTTTGGACAGGGTTCGTGCCCTGCCCTCTCGGGGTTAATTGTATGTGTCCTCTTTTTGGATCTGGGAGGGATATTTATACCCGCTTTGAAAAAGGATTTGCTGTCAGTTATACTTTCGTTCTGTCTGTCTGACCCCCTGGTGTGTCTGTGCATACTGCGGTTGTTTGACTGCTTTCCGTGTATGACCTGGATTGTTTACTATCTCAGCTTGTCTGCTTGGTGTTTCTCGTTGTTTGATTCCCTCGGTTCTGACCTTCTGGCCTGTCTGTTCTGACTTTTCTACCTCATGTCTCTTTCGGTACTTCATTGCTTGGTTTGGCTCACTGACCTCCGGCTTTCACCTGACTATCCTTCCGTCTCACCCCCGGTACCTCATTGACCTCCCACGTTTGACTTCTCTCCGGTGCCGTCCAGCTTCCCTGTGCTCCGGCGCCTGTCTCCGCCCTCGGCCTCTCCCCCTTAGTCACGTGGTTCAGGGCCGGCTCGCTTCCCGGTGAGTTCTCCGCCACTCAGCCCGTGTCTCCCTTACTGCGGCGAGACGCCTGCCTTGCAGCAGATACACCCAGGGTTCATGACACCAGGAACTACGTGTTCAGGACTAGCCACACAAGTTTCATGGACTTCGAGTTCAGGACTGGCAGCACATGGACAAGGGAATACCTCACTAATACACTTCCACACTACATAATGATTTAATGTTTCTTTGGCTCCTTCCTTATGGGGAAGGTACCTGTTATACTAAATGCCTTCCAGCCATTGGCTGGGGGCATTTTACTATGTGCATATTCTGCCAGGAAATGCGGCACGCACCATATCAGGAGACAAGGAGCATGCTCAGTGCCACACTGCTTGGCAGTGGAGGTGAGTGTGCCGGCATCACTGCATGGAGAGGGAAGGGGAACCATGTAGGGGCGCCAGCAACAGCATTACAGTACCCACCTTTACACCCCCTATTCTTCAAGCCTGCGAGGACTCTCTGCAGAGAAGTTGGAAAAAGACACCTCTTCACAGACTCCCATAACTTCTCTCCAGAATTAAGACTTCTCTTGTCCACCAGAAGAAAAGTGACATCTCTCTCCATCTTCACGAATAGGATGCTTCTCTCCATCAAGCCATCCTCAGCATAGGATGAAGCGGACGTGGCACCATGACCTTGGCATTGGGAAGTCTCTCTCTGTTCATTGAGATCACCTAAGCTCCCAGAGGAATCAAAAAACAACTGGAGCTTCTCCGCCTGGTTAATGAACTGCAGAGACTTAAAGATGCCACCGCCTTGAAGTTCTCTTCAACCAGCCACCTAAAAACTGAAGATACCTTCTGCAGATCCATCTCCAGTATGGTCTCCAAGATGACATGTCCACAAGGCAGGGAGGTTCTTGGTGGCAGATAATTGGAACAATCATTTGGACTGTGTGGGGATATTGCCTCCAGATTCCTTCCTTCAGCAGACCTGTGGACAAGATGGCGACACTGATGACTGACCTGGATGTATGGGGACTAGACACCTCTTGTGACTTGACTGTCCCCAATGAAGCATCACATGGGGTCTCCTCACTAGAACGGGCATTTGAGTTCTCAGCTCTAGATGACCTGTGGGAAAACCAGACTGCACATGGAAGTTGATCCTCTCCGTATACAAAGCTCCAATATGGTACTCTAGTTGTTTTAAAATCACTTGACTATTTTTTAGTATGGCTCATCCTTTACCTGACAACACACTTATCGAATTCTGTAACTGTCGGACAGTAATCTGACACCAACTCTTCACGGCTTGCAGCGTGAACTTTTGCACCGAACCGAAGCCTACACTTGCCACAGATACAGTCACAGTCATTGGTAGAGAAAGAATACTACAGCCAACTACAGCCTGTCTTACTGGCCCAAGGCTTTGGGTACCGTTACACTTAGCGATGCACCAGCGATCCCGAGAACGATATGGATCGCTGGTGCATCGCTAAGTGGTCGCTAGTGAACTGCCACACAGGCAGATCTCACCAGCGACATCGCTGGGGTTGGGGGTCACTACTTACCTGTCAGACGCGGCGATCCTGACGTCCTCCCGCCCGCATCCACGCGTCGCTCGTCGGCGCCACAGGAAGCCCAGCAGGAAGCGCCCGACGAGAAATGGTCCAGGACCTTCTCGCGCGACCAGCGATAATCAGCGGGGAAGCCGGTCGGAGGTAAGTATCACATGTAGCGATATCGCTAGCAATATCGCTGCTACGTCACAAAATCGGTGGCTGGGTCTTTCAACATGACAATGATCCAAAGCACACCGCCAGGGCAACGAAGGAGTGGCTTCGTAAGAAGCATTTCAAGGTCCTGGAGTGGCCTAGCCAGTCTCCAGATCTCAACCCTATAGAAAACCTTTGGAGGGAGTTGAAAGTCCGTGTTGCCAAGCGAAAAGCCAAAAACATCACTGCTCTAGAGGAGATCTGCATGGAGGAATGGGCCAACATACCAACAACAGTGTGTGGCAACCTTGTGAAGACTTACAGAAAACGTTTGACCTCTGTCATTGCCAACAAAGGATATATCACAAAGTATTGAGATGAAATTTTGTTTCTGACCAAATACTTATTTTCCACCATAATATGCAAATAAAATGAAAAAAAAAACAGACAATGTGATTTTCTGGATTTTTTTTTCTCAGTTTGTCTCCCATAGTTGAGGTCTACCTATGATGTAAATTACAGACGCCTCTCATCTTTTTAAGTGGTGGAACTTGCACTATTGCTGACTGACTAAATACTTTTTTGCCCCACTGTATATCTGAATCCTATTATTTAATCCATAAATGGTGTAATATAAAAGGAATGTCTCAAAAATGGTAAAGGGAGCCAATAATAAAAAGCTTCCAATATAAATGTCTCCTTAGATTAATCCAAGTTCCAAATAAACAATGAGGATCCTAGATAAATAACCCCATAGAATAACAAGCCAGCTGAATTCCTATCTATAATTGCTGCTGCAAGACAAATACCATACCTAGGCAGCCTGGGCATCCCTGACGCACGTTTCGAGGCTAGGCTTCTTCTAAAGAGAGTGTACATGCAGCTATTTTTCCTCCTTTAGCCTGGCTAATTATATGCGCCACCCATTGTGGTATACTTGCTTGCACTGCACTATTGCACATATATAGCTGGTTTGCATTATAGCCATTATAGATAGGAAAGGCTCAGCGGGTGCCCGATGAAGTAGCGTCATTGCGCACCCACAGTGTTAGGCACCCCTGACCCACGGGCCCCATAGCGGCTGTGTGATGTGCCGCTATTAGCGGCACGCCACTGGCTGGGGACCCTGGCAGGTGCCTGGTCTGGTGGCCGCTAACGCCGGCCATACATGGGACAGGGACTTTGTGTTCAGGACTGGCTGCACAAGAACAAGGGAATACGGCTTTAGGACACTAACCACACCAGGATGAGGGGGTTGGGTTCAGGACACTGGACACACCAGGACCATTATTTTGATACATCCATATTATTTCCTATTTGGAAACCCAATGTTCGATGACTGTGATCTACATATAAAACAATATTTGTTGGGAAGTCATACCCTCACCAGGTGTGCTACAATGCCCTGATCAGAAGAACATCCAACTACAGCAGAAAATATTGTATATCTTTGTGTCTATGGCAACCATTACAAGACTATCACCTCCAAGATTATGATAATAACAGTCTGTATTTATATGGCTCCCATTTATTCCACGGTGCTTTATGATTGTGTAAAGGTGAATAAGGTGCAAATATAAGATGGCTATGTGCTTGCCACACTACAGAGTTATTATTTGATACATATTTTGATTTTTCATTAAAAAAGGAGTTGAATGAGCCCGAGTATAAGATGTGGACATACTGTACACCTCCATCCCTCCTACTCTGCTGGAGTTCAGGCTAGCCAGTAATTGCTCTCCTTGGCTAAACCCAGCAGATAGCTGGGAGGAGCAGGTCTGGGATGCTGCCATGTGGTGAATGTTCTGCACAGTGTATTTTCTTGCTCTCCTTTCCTTCTGCACACGGATAAGTGGCTGCTATTACATTCATGCTCATTTTTTCCGAATCGAGACTTTCTTTTCTTATAAAAAAAAAAAAGGCACTAAAGCAGGACCCCAGTCTGCCATTATCTCTAGACAAGGACCAGTAAGTGACAAGTAGTGACACAAAAGGCAGAGGAAACTTGGTTCTTGAGCTGACACATGGAGGTAATTATGTTGCTTGCATTCCACTGGCTGTGATGCTTCCCCCATGCAGGGCTGTCTGCCATTCCTGTAAAGCGCCAATGCACTGCACTGTGCCTCCAACTCTGCCCCAACTCAGCAGCCCACAAATTCCTCTGGACTTATGAACAAAGATGCAAACACTGCTTTGCTCCTTCCTGGGTGAGTTATTTTTTCTTCTTCATTTTTTACCAGGCTGTCAATATTGTATTAAAGGTGTGCCTAATAGTGAATGATTTTATTCTGCAGAGTGGGGAGGGGGGAAAATTACCTGTTGGATATAAATGGAACACCTTACCATGTGTAATGTAACAAGTGCTGGAATTCAATGCTGTCTTTGTCATTTTACATATTTCTTAGCAGAATCTGAGTGATTGTTTTGTAAAGGGCAATGATTGTAAATGGAATAATATGTTGGAAAAAAAAATACTGTGTTGAATGGGATTGGAGAAAAATGGCTTTTTTTGTGCGAGGTTCTCGGAGTATTCCTTGAGATTGCAGCGGTTCTGCAGGAGGTGCCTCAGCAGAAGTATTCTTCAGGTTACTAGAAAAGGCTATTGTTTGCAGGGAACAGGCGCCTGCAAGGGCACATATTGGAAACAGATGTGCTGGAGAAGGAAGGAGGGAGGGATGGAGAGAAGAAGTGTACACAAGGAAGGACAATGAAAGTGAGCTCACCAAGGAATCTGCAGGCAACAATGGACACTGAGGACAGGGGTTTCTTGCTCCTTTATATTTAGATATCACATACAAATCACTGGGCTTGTTGCATGGCTTGTTACATTATGAGGGAGAATTTTAATTTTATTACACCCGTGGGGGTCACCGGTTGGCCATTACCCCCTTACATGGCGTTCTCCAAAACGAGACATGGCTCACGCTACACGATCAGACAGCAGCCCTGGGATATAGTCACTGTGGGGTTTAGACCTTTGCTGGAACAAAGCCTCTTAATTCAAGATGTGTTATAATACAGGGCTTAGGAGACTGTCGCTTTCATTCACAAATAACTTTGTCACAAATGATGTCATTCTTGCCATGCATGGCAATTTATGGAATTAATCTGGATATACACGACCCTATTGTCCACAGCGTTTCTTAATAACATGGCAACGCATATGTCACATTGTCTGTCACCGTCGAGTCCGTCTCTACGTCTTGAAGGAATTCTTTGTGTACCCACATCTTTATATATGTGCCAGCCAGCCGGTGTGTTCAGACATCAGTCACAATATTTATGAGATGGGCTCGAGAAAAATCTAAGCTTGGTTAAATGGATGGGGTCCTAATAAAAATTTAAAGTCAACTGTGTGTTTTTAGAGAACGGTAATGAAGTTTGAGGTCAGAAAAGGATGAAGCAGTGGAAAGTCTTGTGGCCCACAGAGAAATCTAACAATTAGCTTTCTGGGCAGAGGGAATAATCCTAGGCGCACATGGAAACTGTTTTCATTGCTTATCGAACATGTCAAAGCAATAGCTCAGTGTGGCTGTCGCTCCACATTACTTATTATAACAGTGCCAATTACTTGTAATCACTGTTATAGGAAGTGAATGCATCTCAGGGCGCTCCGCCGTAACCCTTGGGACTTGCATTTCCTATCATTTTGCACTAATTTCTATAGCAGTACATATGACCCCCCCCCATAGTTGCCGGTCCATGATTATACAATGTTACTATATGTGGGCAGGACCGGTTTATTTACTACTAACAATGCACCCTGTGATAAACACTGGCTTACATTTACTAAATAGCGCCAATGAGCATTATCGCCTTCTACAGCCTGTATTTTAACTGCCTAATAATATGTTTGTATAAGAACAAGTTTCGGTAGCAATAGAGGATCCTCAATGTTATAAGTTTCACAGATTCATTATGAAACCATTCTTCCCTACTATGAGTGTGGTCAGGTTAACAGGGTGGGATTGCGCTGGTATTTTTTGTTGCTGTTTGGCATATGCTGGACATATTACTGTATTCATTGTATAGGAAGTAGTCTATTGTGATATTATACTTTTAAATGTGAATTATGCATATTGTAATAATTCTAAAGTGCATGATTGATTACAGCAAAAAATTAGATGTGCACCTGCTATCAAACTTGTATTGGTCTGATTATTCAACCAATAAGTCCTAGGAAATAGTGATACCAAGTAGTTATCATTGGCCTCCAAAGACATCTTATGTAACCCTACCAATGTAATTTCATCACAGTCTGCAAAACTTTGGCTTTATGTCATTCAAATGGTCTATCCCAAACTATCAGGCTGTGTGCACATGTCACGTTTTTTGTCACAAAACCTGAAGGGAAGCCTGATGTCAACAAAGTAAATGAGAATCATAAAGTCTCATGCACATGTTGCTATTTTGTGACTTGCAGATTTGGTGCAAAGTCAAATCTGCAGCATATCAATTCTTTCATCCTTCTTGAGTTTTTTCACCAATTGACGTCAATGAAGTCAGTCAAAAACACTACAAAAACATAGGTCTAAACATGATTGTGGATTTGCTTCGCTTTTTTACATGTGCTTTCAGACAGCAGTGAATGTTTTAGAGATAGATATTAAAGATCGATAATAGATATACATAGGTACAGATAGATAGACATAGAGACAAACATTGCTCTGTACAGGCAGCTAAACTGCTATATCGGAGGTCAGATAAGGAGACTGTAGGTTGAATCTGTATTTTATGGAACGTGGTGGTATATTGGCGCGGTGAAACTACAACATAAACATATATATACACTGAGTCAATATAGACATACAGTCATATGTTAAAGTTTGGGCACCCCTATTAATGTTAACCTTTTTTCTTTATAACAATTTTGGTTTTTGCAACAGCTATTTCAGTTTCATATATCTAATAACTGAAGGACTCAGTTATATTTCTGGATTCAAATGAGGTTTATTGTACTAACAGAAAATGTGCAATCTGCATTTAAGCAAAATTTGACCGGTGCAAAAGTATGGGCACCTCAACATAAAAGTGACATTAATATTTCGTAGATCCTCCTTTTGCAAAAATAACATCCTCTAGTCGCTTCCTGTAGCTATTAATGAGTTCCTGGATCCTGGATGAAGGTATTTCTGACCATTCCTGTTTACAAAACAATTCCAATTCAGTTAAGTTTGATGGTCGCCAAGCATGGACAGCCCGCTTCAAATCATCCCACAGTTGTTCAATGATATTCAGGTCTGGGGACTGGGATGGCCATTCCAGAACCTTGTAATTGTTCCTCTGCATGAATGCCTGAGTAGATTTGGAGCGGTGTTTTGGATCATTGTCTTGCTGAAATATCCATCCCCTTCGTAACTTCAACTTCGCCACTGATTCTTGCACATTATTGTCAAGAATCTGCTGATACTGAGTTGAATCCATGCGACCCTCAACTTTAACAAGATTCCCGGTGCTGGCATTGGCCACACAGCCCCAAAGCATGATGGAACCTCCACCAAATTTTACTGTGGGTAGCAAGTGTTTTTCTTGGAATGCTGTGTTTTTTAGCCTCCATGCATAACGCCTTTTTGTATGACCAAACAACTCAATCTCTGTTTCATCAGTCCACAGGACCTTCTTCCAAAATGTAACTGGCTTGTCCAAATGTGCTTTTGCATACCTCAGGCGACTCTGTTTATGGCGTGCTTGCAGAAACGGCTTCTTTCGCATCACTCTCCCATACAGCTTCTCCTTGTGCAAAGTGCGCTGTATTGTTGACCGATGCACAGTGACACCATCTGCAGCAAGATGATGCTGCAGGTCTTTGGAGGTGGTCTGTGGATTGTCCTTGACTGTTCTCACCATTCTTCTTCTCTGCCTTTCTGATATTTTTCTTGGCCTGCCACTTCTGGGCTTAACAAGGGACTGTACCTGTGTTCTTCCATTTCCTTACTATGTTCCTCACAGTGGAAACTGACAGGGTAAATCTCTGAGACAACTTTTTGTATCCTTCCCCTGAAAAGCTATGTTGAATAATCTTTGTTTTCAGATCATTTGAGAGTTGTTTTGAGGAGCCCATGATGCCACTCTTCATAGGAGAATCAAATAGGAGAACTACTTGCAAGTGGCCACCTTAAATACCTTTTCTCATGATTTGATACACCTGGCTATGAAGTTCAAAGCTCAATGAGGTTACAAAACCAATTTAGTGCTTCAGGAAGTCAGTAAAAAGTAGTTAGGAGTGTTCAAATCAAGAAAATGATAAGGGTGCCTGTGATGTACAATGTCTGTGAGGTATGGGGTTTTGTCCAAAAAATATGATGTTTTCTGTTGTAACTTTCCAGAAAGATCCGGCAGATATGACAATCCAGGCTGCTAGCTCTGCAGCTTCATCCCTCCTCCCTTCACACACACACAGAGCAGTGCCACCCACCCTCCTCTACAGCCTGTGTTCGCACTAGTAATAGGAGACCCCCCTGCTGTTACAACCATTTGTTTCCTTCTCTCCTCTTCAGAGCGGGAAAAACTTCTTTGTTTGAAACGAATAAAACTATGAGAGACTATACCATAAGAACCAAATACCCTAGAGATATGAAAATCACATTTTTGTAATCCGGGCGGTCACAGCGTCGCTGCCGTGGTTCTGGCGAAGCGTAATCCTTTCAGAACCTGAGATATGTGTTCCAGCTAAACGGTGTATCAGAACTACTGCATATTTGGTCTTGAATTATTGTACTCAACAAATCACAACCAATGATGCCCTATATGTGTCTGTGCGGGCTGCCCCCACGGAGTTATGATTAGTATAAGTTTTCTAGTGTAATTCTACATCCAAAAGAGAGAGGTGGGATTAACCCAGCATGCATCTCTCCGTGATGTCACATAGCAAGTCTATAAAGCATTTCCTGGACAAAACCAGAGCAGAACAGCTCAAGTCGTCGTGCTAGAAAGATCCCCAGATGAGCGGAGAAGTGCAGCTCCGCCTCCACCCACCTTAGCCGCATGGTCTGCCTAAGGAACAATATGGAACTGTGAGTGTACTCTCTTTGTTTTCTCCACTTTTATTTTATACCTGTACTGTACATATTTTATGTTTCAATTTTATAGCAACTTTTATCTGTAATCACTGTCCTCTTTCGGAAAATAAATGAAATAATTATTTAGATCTGTCTCTATGCTCTAAGACTCGAACTATACGCCTTTGATAGATAATCGCTACTAATTCAAGGGGTTTGCCACGGACCCTCTTAATTTAACACTGTGAATTAAGTAACCGTGACTGGTGGCAGCGCGTTGTGCACGGCTATCGCGGCTTGCTGGCAGTCTAGAAGGGTCTTATATAGCTGAATGAGGGGCTGCGGCCACAGCTGATAATTCCCTTACTGCAGAAGCCTAATTGCTGGTTCACAACAGGCAGCCCGTCCGGCGACCAATTATCCTAGGTGCAGTTCCCTGACTGACCTGAGGGTAAGGGGGGCGCCGGGGAGCTGCAAGTTCCAAAGTGGAACTGAGAAAGTGGGATATACATAAATCCCCTCAGTACTTGGAAGATTGATAGCAGTGGTGGGGCATCCAAATTAAACTCCCCCTGCGGCAAATTGTAGAGCGAGATTAGCTTGCTGGATATTTTTGGTCACATGGTGCCAGTGTTGGGATAACTAAGATAAGCCCCACTGCGCCTGTGATAGCCGTGTGCCGGCATTGTGTCACGCCCCTCCGTCCGCTGATACACCGGTGTCAGTGGTGGGATTGTGACATAGTGGTGACACAGGGTCCGCTGTCCGTCGCGTTTTGGTGGCAGCGGGAACCCCGTTAGTGTCGCCCGTAAGTGGACGAACGGCGGTGGGCTGTTCGTCACATATTGGTGGCAGAGTGGTGGGATAATCTTAGAGCATTAGTGATTTGGTTTGAGCAATCATTCCTCTCACTAAAGACCTGCACGGTTCCTGCGGGAATCCTGCATCATAGGTTTTGGAGAACAGACTCAGTGGTTACTAGTCCTGAGACATTAGTGTGTACTTGCAAGTATTCCCTCCCTTTTTCTCCGTTTTTCTTTTCTGTCTTTTATTTGGCAACCATGGCTACGATGGGAGCAGAGTGGTATAAGCAGCATAACAAGGCATCTCTTATTGCCCTCTGCGGGGTGTGGCGGATCGACACCACGAACAAAAACAAAGCCCAAATGATCGCGGCTCTGGTGCAACGGGAAAACGACCAGAGCCCAGCGAACGCAGAAGCGGGCTCAAGTGGCAATGGGGCTGCAGCAGAGGCTCCACTCATGAGCGCTGGCCCCACATTCAACCATAACGGGGTGGACCCCTATCTGCAAATGGCTTGGACGAACTCCCCGCCGAAAACAGTGATGGGCGGGTGAGGCTGATCCAGCAAGCTCGAGAGAGAGCAGAGCAGCGAGCCGAGCGCCAAGCTGAGGCTGAGAGAGCCGAGCGCCAGGCGCAGAGGGCCCATGAACTGGAGGTACTCCAGCGGGGTGGGAATGCCCCCACAGCCCGAAGCCGTGAGCCCAGCAGCGTCCAGACTCCTAAACCCCGGCCAGAGCATTTTCCCGTGATGGAAAAGGACGGGGACTTGGACACGTTCCTGCGAGCCTTTGAGAAAGCCTGCAGACAGTACCAGCTGCCTAGAGACCAATGGGCAAGGTACTTGACCCCAGGGCTAAAAGGCAAAGCCCTGGAGGCATTTGCTTCTCTTCCGCCAGAAGCCGATGACGACTATGTCGCCATAAAGCAGGCGCTGATCGCCAAATACCGGCTGACACCTGAGGTATACCGAAAGAAGTTCCGGCACCTCCAACGTGGCCCACATGATAGCTACAGTGATGTGGTGCAAGGACTCAGGACCCACTTTGACCAGTGGATCCATGGACTGTCCGTTGAAACCATTGAGCAGCTACGGGACCTGATGATCAAAGACCAGTTCCTGCATCTCTGCCCAGCTGAGGTCCGACAGTTCATCCTGGACCGCGAACCAACGAACGCGGACAAAGCGGCGCAGATCGCCGACAACCACGAGGCCAACCGGAAGCCCGAGACGCGGAGGCCAGTCGCCACCAGCTGGAAAGGGGGTAAGCCAGCAACCAACCCCAATGCCCCAGCTAGCCGTCCCTCCGGAGGCCCTGTCCCTGTTGCCAACAACAGGCCGGCTACTGACAGTCGCCTGTGTCACAACTGCCAGCGGCCTGGTCACTTCTTTTACGCCTGTCCGAACAGGCCGAAGAACCCCCCAGCCAAGGCCCCCGGGCCCAACGCCTCTGTTCTTTTGGTGGGAGGTGTGGTTGGGAGGGCTGACGACAACGTTCAACCTGTTCAGGTGGGGGCCCGTCTTGCCACAGGCCTCAAGGACACCGGGGCTGAACGAACCCTCATCCGTCCTGGACTGGCGGCCCCTGAAGAGTTTGTTGAGGGGAAAACCCTGACTGTCACCAGGATTGGAGGCACCCGTTGTCCCGTGCCAGTGGCACGAGTTTATCTCGATTGGGGTGCTGGGAGCGGGTTGAGGGAGGTGGGAGTGTCTGAAAACCTGCCCACTGATGTTTTATTGGGGACTGACTTGGGGCGGATGGTTGCATACTACGTCCCTGACACCCTTCCCCAAACTGATAATAAGGGTAACGTTAACCCTGATGATGATGATGATGACGGGAAACTGAATGTGTTACCTGCTAATGCCTTGATGAGTAATGATGCAACTAACAACCATTCTTTCCCCAGGTACGATGCTGATGCTGATGTGAATGTACCAAAGCAAACTGATAACCATTCTTCTCCTAGGAAGGATGATGATGATGTTGATGTATCTGTGCCGACTGAACCCGTTAACCCTTTCTTTGAAGCGGTAGATGTGTCCACAGGTACCGAAGTGCTCAGCCCCGTCACTCTGCGGAGTGAGACGGCTGAGGAACCCCTGGCAGGAGTAAGCAACGGTGCTCAAGGAAATGGGGAGGTGCATGGGGACCATGAGGAAGGTAATGCCATGCAGCTGACCAGTGCCACCGAGGAAGGTAACTGGCCCATAAGTAGCACTGCTCCTGAAGTGTTGGGGGTGGATGGGGAGGTAGAGCCCAAGCCAGCACCGGCTGGTGGGTCTGTAGAAATCCCCAGGGAGACAGCATACATAGCAGCTGTCACACGCAGTCAGAGTGCCCAGATCGCAGGTAACGCACTGTCTTCTGGACCCTCTGCTGCTACAGGAGAGACTGAACCAGAGGTGAACCCAGAGCCGGTTCCAGAGGGTCCCAGTAAAGAGGGGACCCTGACGTCACTTCTGGCAGCCTCCAGCATGGAGTTCCAGGCTGCTCTGCACTCAGATGCCAGCCTGGAGAAATTGAGAGGTCTCGCCGAGACGCCCACCTCCAAGTCTGATAAGGAGAGGGTGTTCTGGGAACGAGGAAGGTTGTACCAGGAGACAGTACCCGGAGATCCTAAAAAGGAGTGGTTAAGGGAAAGACAGCTGGTCGTCCCCTATCAGTTCAGAACCGAGTTGTTGCGGATTGCCCATGAGATTCCACTCGCTGGACACTTGGGGATCAGCAAAACAAAGGCACGGCTGTCTCAACACTTCTATTGGCCCAAGATGGGGACAGATGTAACACACTACTGCCGCTCCTGCGCCACCTGTCAAAAAGTGGGTAAGGCGGGGCCTGCTCTTAAGGCTCCCCTTATTCCTTTGCCGGTGATAGAGGAGCCTTTCCAGAGAATCGCTGTGGACATTGTAGGACCGCTGTCCATCCCCAGCAGCTCCGGAAAGCGATACATTCTCACCGTGGTAGACTACGCTACCCGGTACCCAGAGGCAGTAGCTCTGTCTTCAACCAGGGCAGATAAGGTGGCTGACGCACTGGTGACCATCTTTTCAAGAGTAGGATTTCCTAGGGAGATGCTTACCGATCAAGGGCCCCAATTCATGTCTCGCCTAATGGAGGCTCTCTGTGAGAAAATGCAGGTGACGCAGCTGGTATCGAGTCCGTATCACCCACAGACTAATGGTTTGTGTGAACGTTTCAACGGTACCCTCAAACAGATGCTCCGCATACTGGTTGAGACCCAAGGGCGCGACTGGGAGCGGTACCTCCCACACCTGCTGTTCGCTTACAGAGAAGTTCCGCAGGCCTCGACCGGGTTCTCCCCCTTCGAGCTCCTGTATGGCAGGCGAGTCCGGGGACCCCTTGGGTTGATAAGAGAATCCTGGGAAGATGAGCCAAACTCCACAGAAGTGTCCATCGTGGATTATGTCATGCGCTTCCGTGACAAGATGCAGACCTTGACGCAGTTGGTGCATGACAACATGACGCAGGCTCAGGCTGACCAGAAGCGCTGGTACGACCAGAACGCCCGGGAGCGGACCTACCAGGTGGGTCAAAAGGTCTGGGTGCTGGTCCCCGTACCAACGGATAAGCTTCAGGCAGCCTGGGAAGGCCCATACGTCGTCCACCAACAGCTCAACCCGGTCACCTACGTGGTCACGCTTGACCATGCTCGGGGTAGGCGCAAGGCCTTTCACGTCAACATGCTGAAGGCGCACTACGAACGTGAAGCTTGCGTCCTACCGGTCTGCACACTGCCAGAGGATGGGGAGGAAGATCCCCTCCTGGACATGCTGGCCCAGGCCAAGGCCGATGGGTCCATTGAGGACATGGAGATAAGTGGTTCGCTCACCGTGTCCCAGCGGTTGCAGTTGATGGCCACCCTGAAACTCTTCCGGCCCGTGTTCACCAACCAACCGGGGAGGACGGAGTTAGCGGTTCATGAGGTGGACACCGGGAATCACGCCCCATTACGGCGAACACCCTATCGGATCTCTGAGACGGTGCAAAAAGTCATGCGCCAAGAGATCGATGAGATGTTAAGGCTGGGGGTGATTCGACGGTCAAAAAGCGCGTGGGCTTCACCTGTAGTCCTCGTGCCTAAAAAGGATTGAACCACCCGGTTCTGCGTGGACTACAGGGGGCTCAACTCCATCACAACCTCTGATGCCCACCCAATGCCGCGCATCGAGGATCTGCTTGAGCGGTTGACAAACGCCAACTACATATCCATCATGGATTTGAGTCGGGGATACTGGCAGATTCCCCTGAGCCCTGAGGCGCAGGAGAAATCCGCCTTTATCACCCCCTTTGGACTGTACGAGTCCACGGTCATGCCCTTCGGCATGAAGAATGCCCCTGCCACTTTCCAGCGGATGGTCAACCACCTGCTTCGGGGACTGGAGGAGTACGCAGTGGCGTACTTAGACGATATTGCCGTCTTCAGTTCCACCTGGGAGGAACACCTTCAGCACCTCCAGGAGGTGCTCAAGCGTCTTCACCAGGCAGGCCTGACCATCAAGCCGGGGAAGTGCCAGATAGGCATGCGCAAGGTCCACTACCTGGGGCACCGGGTAGGCGGGGGTTCCATGAGTCCGGAGCCAGAAAAAGTGGACGCAATCGTGTCCTGGCCCACCCCCAGGACCAAGAAACAGGTGAAGTCCTTCTTGGGCACTGCAGGGTACTATAGGCGGTTCGTACAGGACTATAGCGCCCTTGCCAAACCCTTGACTGACCTCACCAAGCAGAGGCTACCCCAAACAGTCAACTGGACAGATGACTGTGAGGCGGCTTTCCAAGCTTTGAAAGCAGCCCTGTGCAACTCTCCAGTGTTGAGAGCAGTCGACAGCAGTCGCCCGTTTCTGGTACAGACCGACGCCAGCGAGTTTGGTCTCGGTGCTGTGCTTAGCCAGGTCGACTCGGGGGACCAAGAACACCCCGTGTTGTACCTGAGCCGGAAACTTTTTACCGAGGGAAGTGGCATACTCGACCATCGAGAAGGAGTGTCTGGCCATGGTGTGGGCACTGCAACGTTTGCAGCCCTACCTGTACGGGCGCGCCTTCACGGTGGTAACTGACCACAACCCTCTGAGCTGGTTGCACACAGTGTGCGGAACCAATGGAAGGTTGCTCCGCTGGAGCCTTGCCCTTCAACAGTACGACTTCACTGTAAAACACAGGAAGGGCAGTGAAAACGGCAATGCCGATGGGTTGTCCCGCCGGGGCGAACCCGCTGAGGTGCGCATGGCCGATTACCGAGAGGTAATGC
Source organism: Dendrobates tinctorius (assembly GCF_039654945.1). Taxonomy (NCBI): domain Eukaryota; kingdom Metazoa; phylum Chordata; class Amphibia; order Anura; family Dendrobatidae; genus Dendrobates; species Dendrobates tinctorius. The sequence continues at coordinate 8,043,310 of NW_027361754.1, forward strand.
CTCCTTAGCACCCTCTTAAGGGGGGAGGTGTGATGTACAATGTCTGTGAGGTATGGGGTTTTGTCCACAAAATATGATGTTTTCTGTTGTAACTTTCCAGAAAGATCCGGCAGATATGACAATCCAGGCTGCTAGCTCTGCAGCTTCATCCCTCCTCCCTTCACACACACACAGAGCAGTGCCACCCCCCTCCTCTACAGCCTGTGTTCGCACTAGTAATAGGAGACCCCCCTGCTGTTACAACCATTTGTTTCCTTCTCTCCTCTTCAGAGCGGGAAAAACTTCTTTGTTTGAAACGAATAAAACTATGAGAGACTATACCATAAGAACCAAATACCCTAGAGATATGAAAATCACATTTTTGTAATCCGGGCGGTCACAGCGTCGCTGCCGTGGTTCTGGCGAAGCGTAATCCTTTCAGAACCTGAGATATGTGTTCCAGCTAAACGGTGTATCAGAACTACTGCATATTTGGTCTTGAATTATTGTACTCAACAAATCACAACCAATGATGCCCTATATGTGTCTGTGCGGGCTGCCCCCACGGAGTTATGATTAGTATAAGTTTTCTAGTGTAATTCTACATCCAAAAGAGAGATGTGGGATTAACCCAGCATGCATCTCTCCGTGATGTCACATAGCAAGTCTATAAAGCATTTCCTGGACAAAACCAGAGCAGAACAGCTCAAGTCGTCGTGCTAGAAAGATCCCCAGATGAGCGGAGAAGTGCAGCTCCGCCTCCACCCACCTTAGCCGCATGGTCTGCCTAAGGAACAATATGGAACTGTGAGTGTACTCTCTTTGTTTTCTCCACTTTTATTTTATACCTGTACTGTACATATTTTATGTCTCAATTTTATAGCAACTTTTATCTGTAATCACTGTCCTCTTTCGGAAAATAAATGATATAATTATTTAGATCTGTCTCTATGCTCTAAGACTCGAACTATACGCCTTTGATAGATAATCGCTACTAATTCAAGGGGTTTGCCACGGACCCTCTTAATTTAACACTGTGAATTAAGTAACCGTGACTGGTGGCAGCGCGTTGTGCACGGCTATCGCGGCTTGCTGGCAGTCTAGAAGGGTCTTATATAGCTGAATGAGGGGCTGCGGCCACAGCTGATAATTCCCTTACTGCAGAAGCCTAATTGCCGGTTCACAACAGGCAGCCCGTCCGGCAACCAATTATCCTAGGTGCAGTTCCCTGACTGACCTGAGGGTAAGGGGGGCGCCGGGGAGCTGCAAGTTCCAAAGTGGAACTGAGAAAGTGGGATATACATAAATCCCCTCAGTACTTGGAAGATTGATAGCAGTGGTGGGGCATCCAAATTAAACTCCCCCTGCGGCAAATTGTAGAGCGAGATTAGCTTGCTGGATATTTTTGGTCACATGGTGCCAGTGTTGGGATAACTAAGATAAGCCCCACTGCGCCTGTGATAGCCGTGTGCCGGCATTGTGTCACGCCCCTCCGTCCGCTGATACACCGGTGTCAGTGGTGGGATTGTGACATAGTGGTGACACAGGGTCCGCTGTCCGTCGCGTTTTGGTGGCAGCGGGAACCCCGTTAGTGTCGCCCGTAAGTGGACGAACGGCGGTGGGCTGTTCGTCACATGCCGATACTTTTGCACCGGTCAAATTTTGTTTAAATGCAGATTGCACATTTTCTGTTAGTACAATAAACCTCATTTGAATCCAGAAATATAACTGAGTCCATCAGTTATTAGATATATGAAACTGAAATAGCTGTTGCAAAAACCAAAATTGTTATAAACAAAAAAGGATAACATTAATAGGAGTGCCCAAACTTTAACATATGACTGTATCACTGAACAACCCATCCCCTTCAACATACTGTATAATAAAATGACACCCTTATTGGACAGCATTTTGTGATTAAATAAATAAACAAAATAAATCTGATAGCCTTACTAACACCAGGGCTTGATGTCAGCTGTGTTTTTGGACAATTCACTGCGGACATCAACCCCAAGCCCAATTACCCTGGTTGCCCCTTCACACCAGAGCAATTGGGAAGAGTCAACGATAAGCACCAGAATTGGCACACCTAATGTGATGTGCAAACTATAGGGTGGCTACGGGCTTGTATTTTTAAACTGGAAAGGACCCAATAACCATGGACCTTCCCAGACTGATAATATCAGCTCAGAGCTGTCTGTGTTACCTTTGCTAGTTACAAAAAATGGGAGCACCCCAAATCATTTTTAGTTTATTTATTTAATCATAAAAAGCTGTCCAATAAGCTCCACAGGGTGCAATTTTATTATTTATTCGGGGGTTGGGCAATTGTATGTCTATTTGTCTGTCTATCTATATCTATCTCTAGCCATTATCTATCTCCATAGCATTCATAACTGTCCAAAAACACATAAAAAATGCGACAAAAACACAGAAAAAACTTGTGTTTTTCCTTCTGTGTTTTTCCTGCCAAGAGATGGAGAAATGGTGCAGAAATTTCTGCATTCAAATACTCAACGTGTGCACATAGCTTTAACATCAAGCCCATGCAGAGTGGAATCTTTATATATATAAAGCTGAGTGTATGTATGTGTGTATGTATCAAGCCATGCCCACTCCACATAGCCCCGCCCACTGATGGATGGAGAGCGGGGTTGCAGAGGGAAAGTGCGGGACACGGCTGGAGAGTGGAGCTGCGAGAGAGAGCGGGACACGGATGGAAAGCAGGGCTGCTGAGGGATAGAGCAGGACAGTGCGTGGAGAGCGGGGCTGTGGAGAAATAGAATGGCACGGCGCACGGAGAGCGGGGCTGCAGAGGGAGAGAGCAGGGTGGCGGGTGGAGAGCGAGGCTGCGGAAGGAGAGCGCGGGACGGCCAGTGGAGACAAGCAAGGGCTGCGAAGAGAGAGAGCGGGAAGGCAAGTGGAGAGCGTGACGGCCAGTGGAGAGCGGGCCTGCTGAGGGAAAGAGCGAAATGGCCAGTGGAGACGGGCTGCTGAGGGAGAGAGCGGGGCTGTGGAGGGAGAATGTGGGATGGCGATTGCAGACTGGGGCTGCACAAGGAGAGAGCGTGACGGTGGATGGAGAGCTGGGCTGTGGAAGGAGACAGCGGGACTGCGGAGCAAAAGCGGGGCTGCTGAGGGAGAATGCGGGACGGCAGGTGGAGAGCTGGGCTTCGGAGGTAGAAAGCGGGACAGTGAGTGGAGAGCGGGCTGCAGAAAGAGGGCAGGATGGCAGTTAGTTACTATGCCCGGGCAACGCCGGGCTCTTCAGCGAATAGATACATAAGAATAGTACCAGGTGTGAAAATCCACCAGTCCTGTAACACTGCAATAACAACATGTAGCCAGTAACATCCTAAACATCAATGGAGATGAGATAATAGCTTTTCTAGTTGCTGTTTTAGTTATTTTAGGAGGTAATAGCTATAAGATTTTAAAAGCTGTCATCAGCGAGTCCTGGCAGCAGGAAATTTTATAAAAACTTGACTTCAATGTTCTATTCCTTGTTGTTCCAGCCTCAACTGTTATCCCTTATTAAATCCCTATCCTGTTATATAGATAGATGAAGGCAGGATATAAAGGATACAAGGAAACTCAGAGGCACATACTCAAATAACAAAATCGCCAATGACCTATTCCCTATATTGCCATGCCACAATCAGTGGCAAAATGGTAGCCAACCAAATTGATGTCCATTATAATCCGATATATATCCTACTTCTACCAGAAATGTTATGAATTACTAATATGATGGAGATTAGAATCCCATAAACAAGATCCCAAAGCAGTAGGGGTAAAAAAAAAAAATATGCAAAGCCCAGCATGGATCACTGGAGTGTAAAGGGATTTAACAAGTCAGTAGGTCAGTATTGATTGATTTCATATTTTACACCATTTTCTGCTACCAGTTTAATTTCGTGAACAACCCCTTAGACATGAAACTGGTTTTGGTAAGGAACAGAAGATGGTAAATTGCATTTTTTCCTGTATTCTTTAGATGCAATTATCAAAGTATTTCACAGGATTCTGAAATCCCTGTTCAAAATCCTTAGCAAAACCAGAAAAACACACACAATAAGAATTGCAGTCTTGAGCTGCCAGATATCCATCTTGAATCAATTTAATTTCTCCTGCTCAATCCTGATCATTTTTTCCTTGAGCTTGTAATGAATTTTAACAATCTTAAGATGGTCTTTAAGTGAGTAAGGGGTTAATACAGGTTTTTGCTGTTTCATTCTGGAAATACAGTAAATCCTCAAGATGTTTTTAGTCTGTTCTGGTTTGATTCAAGAGAAAGGTATGCTGTGTTATAGTTTGCAGAAAGTTACGTTTTTCCTTTTGACCTCACTGAAAGGCTCAGATGTTATTTTCAGCTGTGAACGTCTGTTCTTTTTGGGCTGTGGTTTTGGCCCACGTACTTTTGTTCCTAACTTTTTTTGAGCAGCCAAAAAAACTGCAGACTTTGGTCCGACGGTTATAAACTAAAGGAATACGTCAGCTTCTGTGGAAACAGCTTCATACAGGGCCCTTGTTTTTGACACTTAAATGACGAAAATTGATATTTTGAGATTCTATTCTGATACAAAAAGTAACACTGTACGTGACATTCTGCAGAACAAAGCAAAAAGCCTTGTCTTCATCTCATTAACAAAAACTAAAATTATGTACCGAGAGGCAACTGAAGACGTGACACTGTTTTTAGCACTTCATTTGCAGATGACTTCCATATTCTACGTAGGTTGTATTAAGAACTATAGAAGTCACATTTATTGTCGGCTTGTATATGTCCTCTCACATTTCTTGCTGATGCACATCATTTGTCTGCTTTATTACTTTGTACATTTGCCTTACCTTTATATGACCTGCTTCCAATGAAGGTCACCATGGGTGATTAGGTACAGAACCAGCTGTAGTTTTAGCATCAATGTATTCTTTGCACATATTCATAAACATATTGACCTCAATATTGTAATCAATAGATCATAATGAGGACCCCATTAGTACTTCAAATGGAAACATCAATCACCAGATGAACCAAAAAAAGCAGCAAGAAATAGAGGCACTATGCCATGCTCAATATTGTAATAGTGAAAACTGATTATAAACACATGCAATAGATCAGAACAGATTCCCAGACATGATGATTTGCTGCTGCCATGTTTAAGAATTATGGTCTGATCTTGTCTCCAGGCGGCATCTTCTCACTATGAATAAGAATATTTATCATGATTAAATCTCACCTAGCAGTCATGCTTCTACCAAATTATATCAGCCTATAATCCAGGCAGTGATAATGGTAAGATACAGTGCCTTGCGAAAGTATTCGACCCCCTGGAACTTTTCAGCCTTTTCCCACATATCACCTTTCAAACATAACGATACCAAATGTAAATTTTTGGTGAAGAATCAACAACAAGTGGGACACAATTGTGAAGTTGAACAAAATTTATTGGTTATTTTAAATTTTTGTGGAAATTCAAAAACTGAAAAGTGGGGAGTGCAATATTATTCGTCCCCTTTACCTTCAATGCAGCAAGCTCACTCCAGAAGTTCATTGTGGATCTCTGAATGATCCAATGTTGTCCTCAATGACTAATGATGATAAATATGATCCACCAGTGTGTAATCAAGTCTCCGTATAAATGCACTTGCTCTGTGATAGTCTCAGGGTTCTGTTTGATGCACAGAGAGCATCATGAAGACCAAGGAACACAACAGGCAGGTCCGTGATACCGTTGTGGAGATGTTTAATGCCGGATTTGTATACAAAATGATTTCCAAAACATTAAACATCCCAAGGAGCACTGTGCAAGCGATCATATTGAAATGGAAGGAGTATCATACCACTGCAAATCTACCAAGACGCGGCCGTCCCTCTAAACTTTCATCTCAAACAAGGAGAAGACTGATCAGAGATGCTGCCAAGAGGCCCATGATCTCTCTGGATGAACTGCAGAGATCTACAGGTGAGGTAGGACAGTCTGTCCATAGGACAACAATCAGTCATACACTGCACAAATCTGGCCTTTATGGAAGAGTGGCAAGAAGAAAGCCAATTCTCAAAGATATCCATAAAAAGTGTAATTTAAAGTTTGCAACAAGCCACCTGGGAGACACACCAAACATGTGGAAGAAAGTGCTCTGGTCAGATGAAACCAAAATCGAACTTTTTGGCAACAATGTCAAATGATATGTTTGGCATAAAGGCAACACAGCTCATCACCCTGAACACACCATCCCCACTGTCAAACATGGTGGTGGCAGCATCATGGTTTGGGTCTGCTTTTCTTCAGCAGGGGCAGGAAAGATGGTTAAAATTGATGGGAAGATGGATGGAGCCAAATACAGGACCATTCTTGAAGAAAACCTGTTGGAGTCTGCAAAGGACCTGAGACTGGGATGGAGATTTGTCTTCCAACAAGACAATGATCCCAAACGTAAAGCAAAATCTACAATGGAATGGTTCACAAATAAACATATCCAGATGTTAGAATGGCCAAGTCAAAGTCCAGACCTGAATCCAATCGAGAATCTGTGGAAAGAGCTGAAATCTGCTGTTCACAAATGGTCTCCATCAAACCTCACTGAGCTCGAGCTGTTTGCCAAGGAATAATGGGCAAGAATTGCAGTCTCTTAATGTACAAAACTGATAGAGACATACCCCAAGCGACTTGCAGCTGTAATCGCAGCAAAAGGTGGCGCAACACAGTATTAAGTTAAAGGGGCCGAATGATATTGCATGCCCCACTAATCAGTTTTTGAATTTCCACAAAAATTTAAAATAACCAATAAATTTTGTTCAACTTCACAATTGTGTTCCACTTGTTGTTGATTCGTCTCCAAAAATGTACATTTGGTATCTTTATGTTTGAAGCATGATATGTGGGAAAAGGTTGAAAAGTTCCAGGGGGCCGAATACTTTTGCAAGGCGCTGTATTTGTACAGGCTGTGAACGGACCTTTAGTACACATAGAAGCCATGACTATAAGAGACGGACCTGCAATACACCTAGAAGTCATCCTGACTATGAGACACGGCCCTGCAGTACACATAGAGGTCATCATGACTATTAGGCCGGGGTCACACTACCGTAGAATATGGAGGAGTGCTATGTGAGAAAACATTGCGTAGAACTCGGACCAGTGTTAATCTATGGGGCCGCTCACATCAGAGTTTATTTTCTTGGGCGTATTCAGCATGGGTGTAAAATCGCAGCATGCTGCGATTGGCACTGAGACTCGGTCGAGACTCGCCATTGCAAGCCTATGGGTGCAAGAAAAAAATCGCACAGCACTTGGACTATACAAGTGCTGTCCAATTTTTACACACCGGTGTCCTTTGAAAAGCCGGCAAATCATGTGCCGAATACAGTAAAATCACACTGACAGGTTAGAATAGAATAGATAGAATAGATATATACATATAGAATACATAGATATATAGGTGTATATATATTTATATTGCAGATAGATAGAGGAAAAGTCGGCAATTCATGTGTCGTGTTCTGTAAAATCACTGCAGGAGCTGACAGGAGAGAAGAGATGGATTACATACAGTAAATACAAATAGAATAGGTAGACATGTAGATGTCAGAGACAAATACAATTAGTACAGTGTGTGTGCAATTTACTGTACATTATTAGATACAAAGAATTCCCTATACACTGGAATGAAAATAAGTAGGCACAACTCAAATATCAACAAAATACAAGAAATCCCTTATAAAGCCGGATAAGCAAAACGGGAATCAAAGAGTACTCTTTTAGGTTAAAATATTACATTTTATTAACAAACTAGCTGAAGAGCCTGGTGCTGCCCGGGCATAGTAACTAACTGTGGTTAGTTATAGCAAATTATAATTATCCTCCATCCCATAGCCCCGTGCCCATAAACCCATCATACATATCCACGATCCCATAGGCCCGTGCCCATATACCCATCATACATATCCTCCATCCCATAGTCGAGTGCCCATATACCCATCACACATCCTCCATCCCATAGTCCCATGCCCATATACCCATCACACATCCTCCATCCCATAGTCCCATGCCCAAATACCCATCATACATATATGCCATCCCATAGTCGAGTGTCCATATACCCATCATGCATCCTTCATCTCATAGTCCCATGCCCATATACCCATCATACATATCCTCCATCCCATAGTCCCGTGCCCATATACCCATCATACATATCCGCCATCCCATAGTCCCGTGCCCATATACCCGTCATACATATCCTCCTTCCCTTAGTCCAGTGCCCATATACCCATCGCACATCCTCCATCCCATAGTCCTGTGCCCATATACCCGTCATACATATCCTCCATCCCATAGTCCAGTGCCCATATACCCATCACACATCCTCCATCCCATAGTCAACCATTATGACAACATAATGAGCAGAGGGGCTTGCAACCTATGATGACATCAGCGCTGCCATGGCAACCATTATGACATCATAATGAGGGGCGGGGCTTGATACACACACACTTTTTCCCCATTATGTAGATAGGGGCAAAATTGTTTGGTGAATTGGAACGCGCGGGGTTAAAATTTCACCTCACAACATAGCCTAGGACACTCTCAGGGTCCAGACGTGTGACTGTGCCAAATTTTGTGGCTGTAGCTGCGACGGTGCAGATGCCAATCCCGGACATACACACATACATCACATACATACATACACACACTTGAGCTTTATATATTAGATATACTAAAATGAAAACAGAGCATCACTGCTAATGCAGGTAACATAGGGCATAAGTATACAACAAGGCAAACACCTAAAAGTCTCATAAACAAAGGCATAAATTAAACCACAATACCTCAAACAACCCCCTGTTAGTTTAACCCAGTATAGGAAAATAAACCTCTAGTGAGGAAACAGAGGATAAAGTGCTAAAAGTATGGAACTACTAATGAGTAGAGTTGAGCGAAACGGGTCGAAAAAATTCAAAAGTCACCGACTTTTGGCAAAGTCAGGTTTCATGAAACGAAACCCGACCCTAGGATGAGGTCGGCCACGAGGTCGGCGACTTACGCGCCAAAGTCGCGTTTCAAAAGTTTGTTTTGCGCTCTTTTTCAGCCAATCAGGATCCACGGACACTGTGGGCAACGTGATGACATAGGCAGGGGTCACCACCATCTTTCAGAAGGGCATGCAAGTGATTGGCTTGCTTTGGTGGGCGTCACAGGGGGTATAAAAGGGCGTGCACGCCGACCGCCATCTTCTGCCGATCTCAGTATAGGGAGAGGTTGCTGATTCTGTAGGGAGAGCGTTAGGCAGGGAAGAAGACAAAAAAACTGCTTCTGCTGCTAGCGATTTGGCCTGCACAACACACCAGTCACTGTGTGTGCAGTGCAAGGGGAGGCTATATAGTGGTGTATCAGTGGTGTTGGTTGTTGGGCTGCCTTCTAAGGCTTCCTGACATTCCTGCATTGCTGTTTACCCACTGCTCCGCAAACTGCTTTTTTAAAAGCAATCCCAATTTTTTTTTTTTGTCCAGCTGAGAAGAAAAAAAAACTGCTTCTGCTGCTAGCAATTTGGCCTGCACAACACACCAGTCACTGTGTGTGCAGTGCAAGGGGAGGCTACATTGTGGTGTATCAGTGGTGTTGGTTGTTGGGCTGCCTTTTAAGGCTTCCTGACAGGCTGGCATTGCTGTTTACCCACTGCTCTGCAAACTGCTTTTTTAAAAGCAATCCAATCTCCGTTATCCTCTAGTCACTTTTGTCACAGCTGTGCCATCGAGCCTGTGACATAGCGCTCAGATATCAGTGGGCCTCACACAATCCAAAAGTGTCCAGTGTCCAAAAGTGTGTGCAGAGATTCAAAATCTCCCTTATCCTCTAGTCACTTTGGTCACAGCTGTGCCATCGAGCCTGTCACATAGCGCTCAGATATTCATTGGGCCTCACACAATCCAAAAGTGTCCAGTGTCCAAATGTGTGTGCAGAGATTCAAAATCTCCCTTATCCTCTAGTCACTTTGGTCACAGCTGTGCCATCGAGCCTGTCACATAGCGCTCAGATATTCATTGGGCCTCACACAATCCAAAAGTGTCCAGTGTCCAAAAGTGTGTGCAGAGATTCAAAATCTCCCTTATCCTCTAGTCACTTTGGTCACAGCTGTGCCATCGAGCCTGTGACATAGCGCTCAGATATCAGTGGGCCTCACACAATCCAAAAGTGTCCAAAAGTGTGTGCAGAGATTCAAAATCTCCCTTATCCTCTAGTCAGTTTGGTCACAGCTGTGCCATCGAGCCTGTCACATAGTGCTCAGATATTCATTGGGCCTCACACAATCCAAAAGTGTCCAGTGTCCAAAAGTGTCTGCAGAAATTCAAAATCTCCCTTATCCTCTAGTCACTTTGGTCACAGCTGTGCCATCGAGCCTGTGACATAGCGCTCAGATATCAGTGGGCCTCACACAATCCAAAAGTGTCCAGTGTCCAAAAGTGTGTGCAGAGATTCAAAATCTCCCTTATCCTCTAGTCACTTTGGTCACAGCTGTGCCATCGAGCCTGTCACATAGCGCTCAGATATTCATTGGGCCTCACACAATCCAAAAGTGTCCAGCGTCCAAAAGTGTGTGCAGAGATTCAAAATCTCCCTTATCCTCTAGTCACTTTGGTCACAGCTGTGCCATCGAGCCTGTCACATAGCGCTCAGATATTCATTGGGCCTCACACAATCCAAAAGTGTCCAGTGTCCAAAAGTGTGTGCAGAGATTCAAAATCTCCCTTATCCTCTAGTCACTTTGGTCACAGCTGTGCCATCGAGCCTGTCACATAGCGCTCAGATATTCATTGGGCATCACACAATCCAAAAGTGTCCAGTGTCCAAAAGTGTGGGCAGAGATTCAAAATCTCCCTTATCCTCTAGTCACTTTGGTCACAGCTGTGCCATCGAGCCTGTCACATAGCGCTCAGATATTCATTGGGCCTCACACAATCCAAAAGTGTCCAGTGTCCAAAAGTGTGTGCAGAGATTCAAAATCTCCCTTATCCTCTAGTCACTTTGGTCACAGCTGTGCCATCGAGCCTGTCACATAGCGCTCAGATATCAGTGGGCCTCACACATTCCAAAAGTTTCCAGTGTCCACAAGTGTCTGCAGAAATTCAAAATCTCCCCTGTCCTATAGACACCTTGTACCTTGTTTTACATTACTATATAGTTTGTTGGATTTTGTCTACATTTCTAACAAAAATGAGGAAGGCTGGTGGAAGAGGCCGTGGAATTGGGCAGGGGTTGGCAGCTGGTAATGATGGTGTTGGTGGTGGATCTGATGGTAGTGGCAAGAGCAAAATAGGACCGAATGCAGGAGGTGTTGAGCCTGCGTCATCGTCTGGCTACATAAGGCCTCGAACGCTTAGTTTTCTAGGAGTTGGCAAACCACTTTTAAAGCCAGAGCATCAGGAAAAAGTTTTGTCTTACATTGCTGACTCAGCCTCCAGCTCTATCGCCTCCTCTTCTTCAGTTGTAAAAAGTAAAAGCACTGAGTCGTCATTGGAGGCTCATGTTCATGAACCACACCTTTCCTTGTGTCCTTCACCCCAACCAAGATTGAAGGATGACGCAGGCCATAATACTGATTACTCCATGGAGCTGTTTTCACATACCATGCCTGGATTATCAAGTCAAATGGTGAATTACCCAGGCCAAGATGAATCTGACATGGAGTGCACTGATGCACAGCCGCTGATGGATGATTCTGCTGGTACATTCACTCAGAGCACTACATTGTCCTCACAGTGTACAGAGCCAGATTCTGACCCTGATGAGACTCAGGTGCCCCTTCCCGCACACTATACCACCATACACGGTGACACAGAGGAAGGTGCACATGACATAGAAGAGGAGGTGATGGATGACCCAGTTGTTGACCCAGATTGGCATCCATTGGGGGAAGAGGGTGCTGCTTCCAATAGCTCAGATGAGGAGCATCCACAGCAGACATCGACATCGCAACAGCTGTTATCTGGCAGGCCCGGAGCACTCCAAAGACAGGTTCCAAACATCAAAATAGTTGCTGGACAGCTTGTCCAGAGGGTCAAAAGATCACAGCGTGCTAGGCCGCAAAATGTCTGCCAAAGTAGGAAGAGTGCAGTGTGGCACTTTTTTGAACAAAATCCTCATGATCAGGCCAAGGTTATCTGTAAGAAGTGCACAAAGACCTTTAGCCGAGGGAAAAATCTGAAAAATTTGAATACCAGTTGCATGCTTAGACATTTAACCAGCATGCACTTGCAAGCGTGGACACAACACCAAACCTCAAGTGCCACATGTGCAACTGATCACAACGAAGGTAGTCAGCAACGCTACATTGTTTCCCCCACTGTAAGCCCACCGGTTAGCACAGCAGCAAATGTTGAGGTGTCGTTGCAAGGCCACAGCAGTCAGGGAATCCCACTGTTATATCAACGAAAGACTGATTCTAGGCCATCAGAAAGAACACCAACTCCATCACCATCATCAACCCTCTCTCAGTCCGCCCTGTCCTCCGCTACTTCCACCATATGCAGCTCTCAAGTCCAGCTCACCCTCCCAGACACTATGAGTAGGTCAAGAAAGTACTCAGTCTCTCATCCGCGTACACTGGGTTTGAACGCCCACATTGCCAAACTAATCTCGTTTGAGATGATGCCCTTTCGGTTGGTGGAAAGCACATCTTTCTGCAAACTCATGGCCTATGCAGTACCACGCTATGACCTACCCAGTCACCACTTCTTCTCTCGCAAAGCCATCCCAGCCCTCCACCATCATGTGAAAGACCGCATTGTCCATGCACTCAAGCAGTCAGTGAGCGGAAAGGTGCACCTCACAACTGATGCATGGTCCAGTCGGCATGGCCAGGGCCGTTACGTGTCCATCACTGCGCACTGGGTTACTGTGGTGGATACAGGGTCCACAGGGGACAGCGGTGGTGGGACAGTGCTGCCTAGCCCACGGTATAGGAAACAGTTGGCTGTAGGCGTTCGACCCTCCTCCTCCTCCTCCTCCTCCTCCTCCTCCAGAAGCGAAAGCTCGTCCACAGAGCGCAGTCGTATGAGCACTCCATCTGCAGCTGCCACTGTTGCACACGATGTGTCCCCCTATCGAGCAGCTAGTGGAAAGCGTCAGCAGGCTGTGTTGCAGATGATGTGTTTGGGCAACAGACACACCGCCGAGGTGCTGGCCGAGTACTTGAAGCGACAAACTGAGTCATGGCTGGGCAGTGTACATCTTGAGGCAGGCAAGGTAGTTAGTGATAACGGCTGCAATTTTGTGGCAGCCATAGCCCTTTCAAAACTCAGCCACATACCTTGCTTGGCTCACACCTTGAACCTGGTGGTGCAGTGCTTCCTCAAAAATTATCCGGAGTTAACAGCCCTGCTCCAGAAGGTGCGAAGACTGTGCGCGCACATCCGCCGGTCGCCTGTACACTCCGTTCGTATGCAGAAGCTGCAGCGATTGCTCCACCTTCCCAACCACCGCCTCATTATCGACATTGCAACAAGGTGGAACTCCACCCTGCACATGGTGGAGCGGCTGTGCGAGCAGAGGCAGGCCATAATGCATTTGTGGGAGGATACACGGCCAGGCACTTTGAGAGCAGACATGGAGTTGACAGGTGTGCAGTGGTCGAAGCTGAAAGACCTCTGTAAAGTCCTTCAGTGTTTTGAGGAATGCACACGGCTGGTAAGCGCAGACGACGCCATCCTAAGCATGAGCATCCCACTTATGCGTCTGCTCATGCAAACTTTGACGCACCTTAAGGAGCAGGCGTCTGCAGCCAATGTTGATGAGGAGGAAGAGGAGGAGGGAATCCTTGATGACATTCAGCCATTGTCTGCTCAGGGACCTCTCCTGGACGAGGTGGAGGAAGAAGAGGAGGAGGAGGATGATGATGGGGATGATTACTTAGGGGAGGAGGATGCATCTCGTGGGGCAAGTGAAAATGTTGGCGTGGCAAGGTCTGGTACAGGGATTGTGCGTGACTGGAGGGATGTGAATTTGCCAGAAAGTGCTCCTCCACCCAGCACTCGCAGTGCATCATTGACACCGGGAACATTGGCCCACATGTCAGATTATGCCTTGCAGATCCTAAAAAGGGACCCCCGCATTGCCAAAATGATGAACGATGACGACTACTGGTTGGCCAGCATCCTGGATCCACGCTATAAAGGCAAATTACAAAACATCATGCCACAGGAGAACCTTGACCTAATATTGGCTAATAAACAAGCAACTCTGGTAAATCGGTTGCTTGAGGCATTCCCAGCACACAGCAGCGGTGATGGTTCTCACACGAGCCGTACGGGCCGGGGGCAGCTTGGCAGAGGTGTTCGTGGTGCACACAGCAGAAGTGGCGTTGGAGACAGGGGTTTCATGACAATGTTGTGGACTGATTTTTCAAATACCGCTCACACAACTGGTAATACTGCATCGATGGAAAGTGACAGGAGACAGCAGTTGTCAACTATGGTTACAAACTACTTTTCCTCCCATATCGATGTTCTCACACACAGGTCATTCCCCTTTGACTATTGGGCCGCTAAACTGGACACCTGGCTTGAATTGGCCCAATATGCCTTACAGGAGCTCGCTTGCCCAGCTGCAAGTGTGCTATCGGAAAGAGTCTTCAGTGCAGCTGGATCAATCCTGACAGAAAAAAGGACCCATCTGTCAACCCAAAATGTGGATGATCTAACCTTCATTAAAATGAACCATGCATGGGTTTCCAAGGATTTTGTCCCACCTTCCCCTGATGACACATAGGGTGACAGAAAAATGGCTTGCTTTGGTCCACCTCTTCCTGGGACTTCACCTATTTCGCCTTTTGCATCAGCTGAATGTCCAACATCAACATATGCCACTTTCTAAAACTCCCTAACTGTGCTGCCTCCCCCCCCATGGCCGGGGTCACCACCTAGCGCACGACACCGTGCGAGTGCCGTTGCCCTGGACAGGTGGGTGGGCCGACTCTTGGGCGCGGGCACTGGCACAGGGTCCCTCATAGTGCAATCAAGTGTCTCTGACGGTGGTGGTGCACACCCGCCATCAGACACACCGCTGTACTATGAGGGGCCCAGTGCCAGTACCGACGCCCACGAGTGGGCCCCCCTTGCTTGAGCAGGGCCCCAGCATTTGCAATCTTTACCTCTCCCTGCTCCTCCGCTGTGTAATCTGGGCCGTCAAATCCATACTGTGCCTGACACCGTCTGAGCCTGCCTCCTGATGTATAGACATATATTTTGAATGTGTACGCTATCCATACATGTTATCCGGGGATACGGTACCCTTTCTAACCTTTGTGCAATCACGTGCAATCCATACTGGGCCTAACACCGTCTGAGCCTGCCTCCTGATGTATAGACATATATTTTGAATGTGTACGCTATCCATACATGTTATCTGGGGATACGGTACCCTTTCTAACCTTTGTGCAATCACGTGCAATCCATACTGGGCCTAACACCGTCTGAGCCTGCCTCCTGATGTATAGACATATATTTTGAATGTGTACGCTATCCATACATGTTATCCGGGGAAACGGTACCCTTTCTAACCTTTGTGCAATCACGTGCAATCCATACTGGGCCTAACACCGTCTGAGCCTGCCTCCTGATGTATAGACATATATTTTGAATGTGTACGCTATCCATACATGTTATCTGGGGATACAGTACCCTTTCTCACCTTTGTGCAATCACGTGTAATCCATACTGGGCGTGAGAACGGCTGGCGAGCTGTTAAGCAAGCTACAGCACCTGTGGTTTGCACACGTAAGTTTTTCATTTTTTCAGGAATGAAGGTTAGGCCTAATTCCGGAACTGCGGTTGACCTGCACTTACTGGGAAATCATTGTTCGCGGGTAATAATTGTAATTAGTGATCCCCATCACTAATGTTGTTCAGCGGGTTATCTGCACCTTTAAGCGACAAACGCTGGCCTTTTCAGTGTAGCGCACATGCAGCCACGGACATGTAAGGGCATGACACACCAGTTATTGGCCAATCTCATGTGCCAGAGCCTCACGTGTCCCTCTAGTAAGCCGGACTCGGACCGTGGGGCATGACGGAGTCTCGTTCGTTAACGGAATTAAGCTTGCAATGTGTGCATCTGTTCTGTAGCTGGCATGGTTGAGGTTTCCCAGGTGGAGTCGAATTTAACCGTAGGCTCCACTCCTGGTGGTGCCCTTCTGGACATTCCTTTAAGGTTCAGCTTTGCAACCATACTGCCCACGTAAAACAAACACTTTGCCTTCATGAACGCTGTTTGGAGGGTCATGACTCGTGGGAATAACGCCGCCCAATCAGTTAACCTGCTAGAGAGATCCTTCGTTGCTCCCAAGCATGACATCACACTCCCTAGGAGGAAGGTAATGCCACTGTGGCGACCGTACTCCTGGGGGCGACACAAGTGCACTGATGCCCAGCCACTGCTCGATGAATCTGCTGGTACATTGACCCAGACCACTACATTCCCCTCGCACGCTACACGGCCTGAATCTGACCCTGATGAAACTCAGGTTACCCTTCCCATATACAGTTCCATCTTACACGGTGACAAAGAGGAAGCTGCAGATGAAAGTGCAGGTTCGGCCCACCCGCCATCAGACACACCACCGTACTATCAGAGGCCCTGTGCCAGTGCCGTCGCCAACGAGTGGGCCCCCCCTGCTTGCTCAGGATCACAGCACTTGCAAGGTTGAAATACTGTGCAGTGAGATGGAAGATGGGGACGACGAGGAGTCCAGACTAGTACAGGGATTCCCTAGCGAGGAGACTTATTTGATTGTTTTCAATGTTGGGACAGCAATTTTTGGGGAGCACTATACTCTGGAGAATGATAGATGGGGCCCACCATACACTGGAACATTCCAAAGGTGGACATCAGACACTGGAGCAGCATTTACAGGGCCCATTATACACTAGAGCATTAGAAATGGGGCCCATTATGTTTGGAGCATTATTTGGGCCCATAAGACAGTGGAGCTTCATCCATGGGGACCAACATATACTGTAGCATTATGTGGAGCTCGTCATATACTGTTTCAAACATTATATGTGACCAATGATTCTGTATGGAGAAATAGATGGGCCTTGTCATGAGATGTAAAAAGTGAAGTATTTTTCATTGTACTATACCGCTATTTCTCTGCCGTATCGGAGCATGATGAGTTGTGGTATGTGTTAAAGGGGCGCTCTTTCGCCCAGGGCACATGAAAACCTGGAGCCAGCCCCCCCCCCACAACTTTAGCCAAATAACCCCCATTTTTCAGTGCGTAACTTGTATTATGAAGTTAATTAAGGTTGACAAGCTTAAGTAAGAAGAATTGATGCTTTTGGCATTCAAATGGGCACTGTAGGTGTGTTTCCTGTCCTCCTCTCACTGCCGACTTTTATTCCCCATTGACTTACATTGGGTTTCGTGTTTCGGGACGACCCCGACTTTTCCCTATAATCGGACGATCTTGCTCGACCCGACTTTTGGAAAAGTCGGGTTTCACGAAACGAAACTCGACCCTAAAAAACCAAAAGTCGCTCAACTCTACTAATGAGTAAAGTGCACAAGTTGCTTCAGTAAACACAATAATAAGGTACCAGTACCGTGTAATAACTTACATTATATGTGGAGTCACGCTGCCCTGTCCTGCCCCCCCTACGCGCGTTATGCCGCAGCATCTTCAGGAGGTGTGGCTTAATCTAGACCCAGAGTTAGTATTTATAGAATGGGCTTCCAATTAGAAACGCCATGTATTGAGCCTATAGATCCATCGGCTCTCCACTAGTGATAAAATTCTAAATAAGTCACCACCCCTCATACCCATAGATACCTGTTCAATTGCATAGACCTGAAGAACCCCTTGCTTCAGAATTATGAAACATTTTGAAGTGCCTTGGGAGGGTCTTCAGCTGTTCTCCATCCTTGGCCTCCTTGGATTTATCAATATCACGGACGTGCTCTTGTATCCTTATCCTGAGCTCCCTTGTTTTCCAAAGTTTTATTCTTTTTCAAAACAATTTTAGTGGGGAAGGGAAAGCAAAGTTGAAAGAAATACAAAACATTAGTCAAAACAAAACAAGACAATAACATCAAGTCGCATCACGGCATAAATTGACGCAACAAACGTATGATGATACGGTCGTACTATATTGAAATCAAGTGCAAGCACAAACTAAAATGTAAGGGGCATCTATTGCAGTCATAGCAATAGGAGTAATGTATATAATAGAATAAACGGTATATCACAAATCAAACTGAGGGGCCACTTTGTTAAACAAAAATCCTACCAAACTCATACTAACGAGGGAGGAAAAATGTGGTCCCATTCAGACCATTTCCTGAAGAATTTGTTGAAGTGATCGTTGTGAAGAGCGAATTGTAGCTCATGTGATCTATGTTGATTGATCAGTGTAATTATGTCATTAGAACTAGGCAAAAAATTGGATTTCCAGTGATATGCTATGGTATTCTTCGTGACGAGACATATATGATTGAAAATAGGTCTCAGAGAATGATCTATTTCGTCTCCTGAGCTCCCTTGTAGTCATTCCTATATAGATTTTATTGCAAGGGAAACTAGCATAGTAAATAACTCCCTTAGAAGAGCAAGTAATACATTTTCTGATAGAAAATGTCTTATAATGGTCCGTATTGCCAAGGTCCCTTGCTTTTAAAGTGTTAGAACACGCTTTGCAACTTCTGCAAGGGAAAAATCCCTTAATTTCACCAAGGAGACCTCTTTGTACTTTCTCCTAAGGGGAAAAAGACTCCGTACAAGTAAATCCGTCAGATTTTTTTGACCTTTTCGCATTAATGCAAAGTCGGACTGAAAGGGTTTTCTTAAGAATGGGATCTGTATGAAGTACATGCCAATGAGTATTGATTATGCTAGTAAACTTATTCCATTGGTCACTAAACAGAATGATTTTGTTTGTTTTTTTAATTACTGTACATGTATTTAATTAATAAAAGATTATTTTTTGGAAAAAAAAGGCGTGGGCTCTAAAGCAATTTTTGTAACCAGCAGAGGAAAAACTGATGACTGGAGGCAGATGTTTATAGCCTGGGAAGGGGGTAATACCCATGGAGCTTCCCAGGCTATTAATATCAGCTCACAACTGTATACTTAGCCTTTACTCAGCCCACAGCTGTCTGCATAGCCTTTGCTAGTTATTAATTATTGGGGGACCCCAAGTCATTTTTTGGGGGGTTCCCCATTTTAATAGCCAGTAAAGGCTAAGTATACAGTTGTGAGCAGATATTAATAGCCTGTTAAGCTCCATGGGTATTACCCCCTTCCCAGGCTATAAACAGCTGCCTCCAGTCATCAGTTTTCCCTCCGCTGGTTACAAAAATTGCATATGAGCCCACGCCATTTTTTTCTGAAAAATAATCTTTTATTAATTAAACATATGCACAGTAATTTGCACACACTGTACTAATTGTATTTGTCACTGACTTCTATATATCTACCTATTCTATTTGTATTTACTGTATGTAATCCATCTCTTCTATCCTGTCAGTTCCTGCAGTGATTTTACAGAACATGGCAGATGAATTGCCGGTTTTCATGCTATCTTTCTATGCAGTATAAATATGTGTGTGTGTCAATGACATATATATATATGTATGTATATATACAGTATATCTTTTCTATCTATTCTATTCTAACTTGTCACTCCGTAATTATACTGTACGAGGCAAATGATTTGCCGGCTTTTAATCTAATATATATATATATACTGTGGGGGAAAAAGTATTTAGTCAGCCACCAATTGTGCAAGTTCTCCCACTTAAAAAGATGAGAGAGGCCTGTAATTGACATCATAGGTAGACCACAACTATGAGAGTCAAAATGGAAAAACAAATCCAGAAAATCACCTTGTCTGATTTGGCAAGATTTATTTTGCACCTAGAAGTCATAACTATAAGACACGGACCTGCAGTACACCTAGAAGTCATCATAACTATGCGACATGTACATGCAGTACACCTAGAAGTCAGGACTATGAGACATCGACCTACAGTTCACCTAGAAGTCATCATGGCTATAAAATATGGTCCTGCCGTACACCTGGAAGTCATGACTATAAGAGATGGACCAACAGTACACCTAGAGGTCATGACTATAAGAGATGGACCAGCAGTACACCTGGAGGTCATGACTATAAAAGGTGAACCTGCAGTATACCTAGAGGTCATGACTGTGAAAGATGAACCTGCACTAAACTTAGAAGCCACGACTAAAAGAGACCAACCTGCTATACACCTAGAGGTCAAGACTATGAGAGACGGAGTGCAGTACACCTGGAAGTAGAAGTCAGGACTATGAGACATCGACCTACAGTACACCTAGAAGTCATCATGGCTATAAAAGACAGTCATGCAGTACACCTAGAAGTCAGGACTATGAGACATCGACCTGCAGTATGAAGCTATGGCCGGGGAACCACCACAGTGCAGGCAGACTACGGAACACAAGATGAGGTGCAAACAACAAAGGGTAAATTTATTTAAAGGCAAGGAATGAAGTGGATAAGGAAGGTGCAAACAGGGGCATGCAATGGCAACAGATAAATTACAATAGTTGTATTCTCTAGCTGGGCTGTCAAATAGCACGGTGCTGCAACTATTACAGATCAATATCTTTCAAACAGGCAAAACAACACAATTAACACAGAATGATGCTACTTTAACTGTAGCCTCTCTGGCCTCTGCTACACAGGCCACACGGCTGCCGTGCTCTGTCTATTGAAGCCTACTCTAGGCGCTAACATGTGCGCAAATGGGGTTCAACTCACAGTAGCGTTGGGGATTCAGTCCAGTCAGGGGTCCCTCAGCAGTCCTGTACGATGGTGCGCACATCTGTCTGGAAGATCTGTGAAACGTGGTCTTCTCCTTGCTTGAGGATCCTGGAGATGCTCCTGGAAACTGTAGATTCCCTTCTCAGTCTCTTTGTGGCTTCTCGCAACAGCATAGGACAGCCACCTTTGCTATCCCCGAAGAGTCTATACACTCTCACAAGTCCAGTCAGTCTCAGGCTGTGCATCCACTTTTCACAGCTCCATGCACAGCAGCTCTCTGCAGAAACTCCAGCTCAGAACGCACACACAGGTTCAACCCCTCCCCTCTCCAGCCTTGGAAGAACATCACACAGTCTTTTTCAGTGGAAAGCAGAACGTACCATCACACCAACCAAAGGGGTGCTGTCTCTTAAAGTGGCAGTGTGTCTCTTACTGTCCATAACACCACCCCCTTACATGCCTCCCTACTTAAAGATGGTCATCCTCGGCCATCACAGCATCAAGGTTGCAGTGTAATGAAGAAACTTGCAATGCAGGAACAGCACCTATAGAGGAGGCAACAAAATCGGTAAAACAGACAGAGAACACTGTTCTACGTATCGGACAGGTGGAACCCCTGCAGTAGACCTCTGTGATCTCCGGAGTTCTTGGCTATCTTCCAGAGGAACACTTGCTGCAGGAGTCGTAGTAGGATCTTGTCGAGTCTCATTCTCACATGGCGGTAGTGGTACATCCAAAAGATTACCATCTCTGACTGGCTGAGGACCCCCCATGGTGTCAGGGCCGGTCCACCATTCATCGCTGATTACACCAGCAGGCAAGACAGGTTCAGGAAGTGGAGTAGCGCCTTCAGGTGGCAATGGCACAGAACGGACCTCAGACCAGCATGGCCACAGCATATTTCTGTGAAGTACCCTAGGGGTGGACGCCCCACTCTCAATCTGTACCTTGTAGACCGGGCCGTCAGCATACACTAGCTGGAGTACCCTGTAAGGCTGTACTTCCCATCTCTCGCTTAGTTTACCTTTGGGGAATTTCTCTCTGACTAATACTCGGTCCCCTGGTTGGAGCGGTATCTCTTGAGTCAGTTTACGGCCCATATGTTCTTTTTCCTGTACCGGCTGACCCACCAACTGCCGTATCGTTTGCAATCGTTGCCGATGTTCTTTCAGCCATGAAGTGACAGTTCGCTCCTCTGGCTGTTCCAACTTCAACTCAATGATCTCTCGTCCAGCTCTTCCAAACAGCAGTAGATATTGGTCGTAACCCGTGGTGGAGTGGACCCGATTGTTGTAGGTCCAGACCAACTCTGGCAGGTAGTCTGGCCAGCATGCCTTCTTATCCTCCTCCAACGTTCTCAGCATTTGAAGTAGGGCTCAGTTGAAGCGTTCACATGCTCCATTCCCTTGAGGATGGTAAGGGGTGGTCCGGAACCGCTCGATGCCATACATACGATACAGTTCTTCCATCACCTTGCCTTGGAAACATGCACCTTGGTCAGAGTGGATGCGCATTGGGCACCCATACACTCGAATGAAGTCTTGACAGATGGCCCGCGCCGCCGACTCAGCACTTTGATCTTTAGTCGGGGTGACTACTGCGAACTTGGAGAAATGGTCGGTCATCACCAAACAGTACTGTAGCCCCCGGCCGAATCTACCACGAGGAGATAGTCGATCATCAAGACTTCTAGCAGTTCCTTAGTTGGTATGGTCTGGATGGGTGCCCTTTGATCTGTACTTTTAATTAGGTCGCTTACCCGACATTGCCAGCAAGCCTCTTCCACCACAGACTCCAACCGGGGGCAGTACACGTACCGCTGTAACCATTGGTAGGTCTTTGTGGACCCGAAGTGAGCTCCGAATTCGTGGGCTTGTTTAGTTACCTCTTGAGCCATTCCTCCTGGGATGACCACCTGCCACCTTACTTCCATATCTTTTGGCTGTTGTCTCTTACAATATATCACTGATTCTCGCACTTCCAGTCTATCCCACTGGTGTAAGACACTCTTCATCTCAACGTCCAGACCATCTCTTTCTTGTTTGCCAGACTTCCGCTTCTGAGTTACCCACCATTTCATCTGTCTCAGCCCTTCGTCTTCGTCCTGAACATGTCACCATTCCTCATTGGTTCTCCCCAGGGATCGGGGTAGTACGAAAGCCTCCCTACTTGACTGGATCGCAACCACTGGGGACCTTAACCTATGAAAGTCTTGGGTTTCTTTCTCTTTGAGTTGTTCATTGAGATCCCCCACTGGAGTCTCCATTGTCACTCGTGACAACCCGTCAGCATTTGCATTTTTGGTAGCAGAGCAATAACGGATGGTAAAGTCAAACTTGGCTAGGCGAGCCACCCACTGTTGTTCTAAGGCCCCCAATTTAGCATTCTCAAGGTGGGCCAGGGGATTATTGTCTGTTCGTACTTGATTCTTGGTCCCTGTCAGGAAACCCGCAATCTTCTCTGTCATGGCCCACACCATGGCCAGGAGCTCTAACCGGAAAGAGCTGTACTTGTTGGCATTTCTTTTGCTGTCTCGCAGGGACCTACTGGCATACTCGATGACTCTTTCATGTCCATCCTGTATCAGACAAAGTACTGCACCGAGTCCATGAAGGCTACCGTCTGTGTACAACAGGAACAGTTGA
This sequence comes from Dendrobates tinctorius, assembly GCF_039654945.1. Taxonomy (NCBI): domain Eukaryota; kingdom Metazoa; phylum Chordata; class Amphibia; order Anura; family Dendrobatidae; genus Dendrobates; species Dendrobates tinctorius. The sequence goes on from NW_027361754.1 coordinate 8,066,737, forward strand.
TCGTAATCTGCATAGGCCAAAATCGGGGCTGAAGTAAGAGCATTATCTATAGAATGGAAGGCCTCATCTTGTCTCTGGCCCAAGGGAAGAACTGGTTCTTTGGCACTCCGCCGGTCCCCCTCAGTAGTTCATTCAGAGGACCCGCCATCTTTGCGAAGTCTTTGACAAACAGATGGTAGTACCCGGCGAGCCCAAGGAAGACCTGGAGTTCCCTCACTGTTCGAGGGACTGGCCACTTCTGGATAACAGCCACCTTTTATGGTGAGGGTAGAATGCCATGTTGTGACACTATGTGGCCCAGGTACTCGATCTCCCTCTTGAAGAGGTGGCACATCTTTGGCTTCACCTTCAGGTGATGAGCCCGCAGTCTTCCGAGGACCTGTCCAAGCCGGGCAAGGTGTTCTTTGAACGAGGCGGAAAATACAGTGATGTCATCCAGATAGATTAGGGTAGCTTCAAAATTTAAGTCTCCCAAACACTTTTCTATCAGTCATTGAAACGTGCCCGGAGCATTGGAGAGCCCGAAGGGCATCCGGTTAAACTCAAACAATCCCATAGGGAGGATGAAGGCGGTTATTCCTTTGCCTTTCTCTGCCATGGCTACTTGCCAGTATCCACTTACTAGGTCCAAGGTGGAGAAGTACTTGGCTTTCCCCAACGCTGTCAAGGATTCCTCGATGCGGGGTAACGGGTACAAGTCTCGAACAGTGTAGGCATTGAGGTTCCTGTAATCTACACAGAACCGGATGGTCCCATCCTTTTTCTTGACGAGCACCACCGGGGCCGCCCAAGGTCTCTGACTACTCTGCACTACTCCTGAATCCAGCATCTGCCTCAGTAATGTGTTTACCTCTTAGTACATCTTGAGTGGGATCTGCCGGTATCGTTCTCGAATTGGACAGGCGTCCCCGGTTGGTATCTCGTGCGTGATGGCTTCGGTACAGCCAAAATCTTCTGCGTGACGGGTGAATGCAGCCTGATTTTCCTACAGCATAGCTTCTATCACTTGCACACGCTCAGGGCCTAGAGCCTTTACATCCACTTCCATTTGATCAAGGATGACCCGGCCATTCCACTTCGGGGATGGCATCTCTTCGGTCCCCGCAGCAACTGCTAGGGTCCACCCCGCACCTTCTATCGGCGATAGAGACATCTCCTTCTGACTCCCCATTTCACCCTCATGTAGGTACACCTGGGCCAGATGTGTCCCTCGTGGCAAGGTGACCTCCCCAGGGCCTAAGTTCAAAGCTCTTATGGGGACGTGTTCTCGCTGGACCACAGCTATCGTACGAGCTATCATGACTTCTTGGTCCACCCCTCTGCCTACTACAGGCTGAACAATCACTTTCAACCCGTCGAGGTTGCGATGAGTCCCCACTGGAAGGTGTAATATACTTTCTCGTTCGGGAGGCAGGATCACAGGCTCTTTCCCAGGGGCCCTGATGACCCCTACCGTCTGATAAGATGGCACACTCTTCTGTGTCCCACAGACACGGATCAGTCGCTGAAGGGCTTCTTGAGTAGGTTTGTGTGTAGGAGTCTTCTTCCAATAACTGGGTCCCCGTTTGGTAAACATAATCTGATCGAGTACACGTAGGATATTCATTCCCAGTACCTTCTGATGGTTTGGGTCCCCTCTGGTATTGGCGCCCTGGACACACATCTCCCCAGATGCGTAACTGTCTTCTTTGCTTCGGGCCACTGCTTCTGCCAGGATTTGACGGAATGTAAGAGCCGGATCTGCCCGGACCCATTCTGACAGTGCTCTCTGTTATGAGTTCATTTTCCCCTTCACCATTGAGGTCTGATGAACTCCCTCTTCTGGTGAAGGAAGGTAGTGAGGCTGATTACCAAGCACCTGAGCTGGGAGAGGATGACTGGGCGACGGGGATCTCTGACTGGATATAAGACAGCCGACACCCTTCTGCCTCGCTGGTGATTTCTCTGTGGAATTCTAGGAGACCAGTTTGATTCCTGCTCCTCAAAAGCTAAGTTTTCTGCTTTGCCTTTTTGCATTTGTGTTTTGGTTTTAGTTTGCCTTGCTTTTCTGGATTCTGCCATTCCCTGCTGGGGTGAGCTGAATTCCTTTTTGTCGGTTTGCTCTGTCTTCAGAAAATACCTGAGTACTGACATAGTCTTTTTGAAGCCTAGCGTCTTCAGGGCCTTTTTCCCTGTCAGTCAGTTGGCTCTTACTTAGATAGGGTTTTTCGCGGATTGCAGACAGCAGCTTTCCTATCCTGTCCTATCTAGTTAGCTTGGGCCCCATCATTTGCTCAGTCTATCTTTCTATCTGTGTTAGTGTTTTTTCTTCTTGCTTCACCGTCATTATATGTTGGGGGCTGCCTATTGCTTTGGGGTCTGCTCTGGGGCAGTTTAGATTTCTCTTTCTGTCTTTAGGCTAGGCAGTTCTCCGGCTGTGATCGAGGGGTCTAGGGCATTGTTGGAACCCCCCACGGCTACTGCTAGTTGTTGTTGATAGGTTCAGGGGTCTGCAATCCGATAGCTGCCAACTTCTCTGGTTTTCTGGACTTAGCTAGCATTTCTGTTTTTGCCTCCTACGGTGACTCATTCATAACAGAATCACCAGCCATACCGCAGATCCTAGGGTACTCAATAGCAGGAAAGAATTAAAAAAAAAAAAAAAAAAAAAGTGTGTATATTTTTTCCTCTATATCTCTGAGGCCGTAGGGGGAATTTTTTTTCTCTCAATGGAGATAAAGCAATTGTCTGATCGTGTGGAGCAGCTCGCTGCGGAAGTGCGGGGAATTTCCGCCTACCTTGCTCATTCACATGCTGCTGAACCAAAGATCCCTACTCCTGATGTGTTTTTTGGGGATCGGTCTAAATTTTTGAATTTCAAAAATAATTGTAAATTATTTTTTGCCTTGAAGACTAACTCGTCAGGGAGCTCCGCACAGCAGGTTAAAATTGTCATCTCTTTGCTGCGTGGCGATCCCCAGGATTGGGCGTTTTCTTTGAAACCTGATGATCCTAGTCTGACTAATGTGAACGCATTTTTTCAAGCCTTGGGGTTGTTGTATGATGAACCTAATGCTATTGATCAGGCTGAAAAGACCCTGTTGGCATTGAGCCAGGGTCGAGAGTCTGCAGAATTGTACTGTCAAAAATTCTGAAAGTGGGCGGTCCTTACTGCCTGGAATGATAATGCCTTGGCAACTCTCTTTCGGAAGGGTTTGTCAGAAGCCGTAAAAGATACTATGGTGGGATTTCCTGTTCCCTCTGGTCTGGACGATTCTATGTCATTAGCCATTCAGGTTGATCGGCGTTTACGTGAACGCAGGACTGCACGAGAGGTGTTGCCACCTGTTGAACAAGTGTCTGAACCTATGCAATGTGATAGAGTTTTGTCCAGGGAGCAACGTCAGGAGTTCAGAAAGCGTAATAAGCTGTGTTTTTTTTGTGGAGATGCCTCGCATATTATTTCTGTCTGTCCTAAACGAGAGAAACGTTTTGCACACACGTTTTCTGTGGGTGGTGTTCAACCTAAGTTTCTTCTGGCAATTACTCTGATCTGCTCCCTGTCCACATTTTCCGCCAAGGCTTTTGTGGATTCGGGAGCAGCCCTGAACCTAATGGACTTGGATTTTGCTAAACATTGTGGATTTCCTATGACACCTCTGCGGACGCCTATCCCTTTGAGGGGGATTGATGCTACTCCTTTGGCGAAAAATGCACCTCAGTTTTGGACCCAGGTGGTAATGCGGGTCGCCCCAAACCATCAAGAAAATTACAGATTTTTGGTATTGCATAATTTGCATGATACCATTGTTCTGGGGTTTCCCTGGTTGCAAATTCATAATCCAGTTGTGGACTGGAAATCTGTGTCTGTGGTGAGTTGGGGTTGTCGGTGTGCTCTTAGTGAGGCTCCGTTTTTTTCCACCTCTCCTAAGTTGCATGATGTTCCTGACTATTTGGCGGACTTTTATGATGCATTTAGTGAGAATGAGTCTGCGTCTTTGCCTCCTCATAGGATTTATGACTGTGCAATTGAACTGAGTCCGAGGTGTAAATTTCCCAAGGGTTGGCTCTTCAATTTATCTGTACCCGAGCACGAGGCTATGCGATCCTATATTAAGGAGGCGTTGGAGAAGGGTCATATTAGACCATCCTCTTCACCATTAGGTGCTGGGTTTTTTTTCGTGGCCAAAAAGGATGGTTCATTAAGGCCTTGTATTGATTATCGTGGACTCAACAAAATTACTATTAAATATCAGTATCCGTTACCCCTGATTTCGGATCTATTCTCCAGAGTTAAAGGTGCTTGCTGGTTTACCAAGCTAGACCTCAGGGGGGCGTATAATCTTATCCGCATTAAGCATGGGGATGAATGGAAGACGGCGTTTAATACTCCAGAGGGACATTTTGAGTACCTGGTGATGCCTTTCAGGCTCACTAATGCCCCTTCTGTCTTCCAGTGTTTCATGAACGACATTTTCCGAGACTTTGTTGATAAATTTTTGATTATCTGTCTGGATGATATTTTGATCTTCTCCAAGGATTGGGATTCTCATGTGGAACATGTTCGGACAGTGTTCCGGATCGTGAGGGAGAATTCCCTGTATGTCAAAGGATCGAAATGCCTTTTTGGGGTACAGAGGATTTCATTTTTGGGATTTATTTTGTCTCCGTCAACTATTGAAATGGATTCGGCCAAGGTACAGGCCATTTATGATTGGGTTCAGCCCACTTCTTTGAAGGCCCTTCAGAAGTTTTTGGGTTTTGCTAATTTTTATCGGAAATTTATAGCAAAATTTTCTAGTATTGCCAAGCCATTGACTGATCTGACTAAGAAGGGTGCTGATGTGTTGAATTGGTCTCCGGAGGCTGTTTCTTCCTTTCAGGAGCTGAAGCGAAGATTCACTTCTGCCCCGGTTTTGCGGCAACCTGATGTCTCACTCCCGTTCCAGGTAGAGGTGGACACTTCTGAGATTGGTGCAGGAGCTGTTTTGTCCCAAAAGGATCCTGTAACATCTAAAATGAATCCCTGTGCTTTCTTTTCCAGAAAGTTCTCCCCATCTGAACGTAACTATGATGTGGGGAATCGGGAACTGTTGGCCATGAAATGGGCATTTGAGGAGTGGAGACATTGGTTGGAGGGAGCTAAACATCAAGTTGTGGTCCTCACTGACCACAAGAATTTGATTTACCTGGAGTCAGCCAAACGCTTGAACCCTAGACAGGCTAGATGGGCCTTGTTTTTTACACATTTTGATTTTGTGGTCTCTTTTCTTTCTGGCACCAAGAATGTCAAGGCTGACACTCTTTCTAGGAGCTTCTTTGCTGATTCTCCTGTGGTGACCAAGCCTGCTACCATCTTAGGCGAAGGGGTAGTTCTTTCTGCCTTCTCGCCCAATTTGAGACGTGCTCTGGAAGAGTTCCAGGAGGACAAACCTGAGCGTTGTCCCAGTGGAAAGTTGTATGTTCCTGACCACTGGAAGAAGAGAGTGATGTCTGAAGTTCATTGCTCTGCATTGGCTGGTCATCCAGGTATTTTTGGTACTAGAGATCTGGTGAGTCGGTCTTTTTGGTGGCCCGCCTTGTCTCGTGATGTCAGGAATTTTGTGCAGTCCTGTGGGACTTGCTCCCAGTCTAAACCTTGTTCTCGCTCTAGTGGGTTGTTGATGCCTTTGCCGGTCCCCAGGAGGCCATGGACCCATATTTCAAAGGATTTCATCTCTGATATGCCTGTCTCTCAGAGAATGACTGTTATTTGGGTGATTTGTGATAGGTTCTCTAAGATGGTTCATCTCTTACCACTCCCTAAGTTGCCATCTTCTTCTGAGTTGGTGCCCCTGTTTTTGCAACAGGTGGTTCGCTTGCACGGGATTCCTGAGAACATTGTATCTGACAGAGGAGTTCAGTTTGTGTCTAGATTTTGGAGGACGTTCTGTTCCAAGCTGGGAAATCAGTTGTCCTTCTCCTCTGCGTTTCACCCTCAGACCAATGGGCAGACGGAGAGAACAAACCAGACCTTGGAATCGTATTTGAGATGTTTTATTTCCGCTGATCAGGATGATTGGGTTTCATTTTTGCCCTTGGCCGAATTTTCTTTAAATAATAGAGCTAGTTCTGCCACTTTGATGTCACCTTTTTTTTGTAACTTTGGGTTTCATCCTCGATTTTCTTCAGGGCAGGTGGAGCCTTCTGCCTGCCCAGGTGTTGACACTGTGGTGGAGAGAATGCACCAGATCTGGGACCAAGTGGTGGATAAGTTATCTCTCTCCCAGGAAAAGGCCCAGCGGTTTTCCAACCGACATAGGACCGTTGGTCCCCAGTTTAAGGTGGGTGATATGGTTTGGTTATCATCAAAAAATATCGCTATGAAGGTAGCTTCTCCTAAGTTTAAGCCTAGATTTATTGGGCCTTACAAGATTTTGGAGATCATTAATCCGGTCTCTTTTCGGTTGGCTCTTCCTGTCACATTTAAAATCCATAATGTGTTTCATAAGTCCTTGTTGAAGAGGTTTGTTGAACCAGTAGTTCCTGGGGTGGCACCTCTGGACCCTGTATTGGTTGAAGGTAACATGGAATATGAGGTAGAGAAGATACTGGATTCCCGTCTGGCTAGACGGAGACTCCAGTATTTGGTTAAGTGGAAGGGTTATGGTCAGGAGGATAATTCCTGGGTCTCTGCCTCTGATATTCATGCCAAAAGATTGGTGCGTGCCTTTCATCGGGCTCACCCTGATCGCCCTGGTGGCGTGGATGAGGGTTCGGTGACCCCGCCTCAAGGGGGAGGTACTGTTATGAGTTCATTTTCCCCTTCACCATTGAGGTCTGATGAACTCCCTCTTCTGGTGAAGGAAGGTAGTGAGGCTGATTACCAAGCACCTGAGCTGGGAGAGGATGACTGGGCGACGGGGATCTCTGACTGGATATAAGGCAGCCGACGCCCTTCTGCCTCGCTGGTGATTTCTCTGTGGAATTCTAGGAGACCAGTCTGATTCCTGCTCCTCAAAAGCTAAGTTTTCTGCTTTGCCTTTTTGCATTTGTGTTTTGGTTTTAGTTTGCCTTGCTTTTTTGGATTCTGCCATTCCCTGCTGGGGAGAGCTGAATTCCTTTTTGTTGGTTTGCTCTGTCTTCAGAAAATACCTGAGTACTGACATAGTCTTTTTGAAGCCTAGCGTCTTCAGGGCCTTTTTCCCTGTCAGTCAGTTGGCTCTTATTTTGATAGGGTTTTTCGCGGATTGCAGTTAGCAGCTTTCCTATCCTGTCCTATCTAGTTAGCTTGGGCCCCATCATTTGCTCAGTCTATCTTTCTATCAGTGTTAGTGTTTTTTCTTCTTGCTTCACCGTCATTATATGTTGGGGGCTGCCTATTGCTTTGGGGTCTGCTCTGGGGCAGTTTAGATTTCTCTTTCTGTCTTTAGGCTAGGCAGCTCTCCGGCTGTGATCGAGGGGTCTAGGGCATCGTAGGAACCCCCCACAGCTACTGCTAGTTGTTGTTTATAGGTTCAGGGGTCTGCAATCTGATAGCTGCCAACTTTTCTGCTTTTCTGCACTTAGCTAGCATTTCTGTTTTTGCCTCCTACGGTGACTCATTCATAACAGCTGTCCTCAAGGAGGTGCTGTGCAGTCCCAGAATGAATTGTATCCGGTCTTTAGAGCCCATGCCACCCAGCCCATCCAACTCCTTTCTCTGCACCTCCGCTAACACTTCTTGTAGTGTTGTCGCATACTGAGAAATCCCTTCTTCTTCCCGCTGCAGTCTCGAGAAAAATCTGGTGCGGAGGTGTCCTGTTCTAGCAGCCTCGCTGCAGATCTCTTCCAGGAACTTCACTAACTCCTTCAGAGTACTACGGGTGAGTTCTGGCTGTAGACAGACATTTCTACTGGCCTCTCCCTCCAAGGCAGTCAAAGCGATGTCCACCTTAAGGTCTGGGCTGATGTTATAAATCTTCAGGGTGCTTTGTAGCCTGGACACCCAGTCAGACAGGTGCATATTATTGCCGTCAAACTTTGGTAGCACACTAAATATAGTGCCCACAGGAAGTGTCCTTGCAGGGGTTCCACCAATGCCCACTAACATTAGCATTCCCGCTGTTGCTGTCTGCTGCCTATAAAAGACAGACCTGCAGTACACTTAGATGTCGTGACTATGAGAGATGAACCTCCAGTACACCTACAGGTCAAGACTATGAGACACAGATGTGCAGTACACCTAGAGGTCAAATCTATGAGACACAGACCTGCAATACACCTAGAGGTCAAGACTATAAGAGACGGACCAGCAGTACACCTGGAGGTCATGACTATAAAAGATGGACCTGCAGTAACAGCTGGAAGTCAGGACTATAACAGATGGACCTGCAGTGTACCTAGAGGTCATGACTGGGAAAGATGAACCAGGGCTAAACTTGAAAGTCATGATTTTAAGAGACGAACCTGCAATACACTTAGATGTCATGACCATGAGAGAAGGACCTGCAGTACACGTAGAGGTCAAGACTATGAAAGACAGCCATGCAGTACACTTAGATGTCATGACTATGAGAGACAAAGCTCTAGTACACCTACAGGTCAAAACTATGAGACATGGTACTGCTATACACCTAGAGGTCAAGACTATGAGAGACAGACCTGGAGTATACCTAGGGGTCATGACTACAAGACACGGATCTGCAGTACACTTAGATGTCATGACTACGAGAGATGGACCTGCAGTACTCCTAGAGGTCAATACTATGAGAGATGGACCTACAGTACAACTAGAGGTCATGACTATGAGAGAGATTGATCTGTTGAACACTCAAGATCAAGACTATGAGACACGGACCTGCAGTACACCTAGATGTCAAGACTATGAGAGACAGACCTAGCATATACCATTAAACAGGAGTACAAATTAAGCAATTCATACCAATATAGTCGAGAGAGAAAAAAATATCTCACTTCCTATAGACAAACACCATAAGCAAGTATGGGTGTTTAGTGGAATACTCCCAACAATACAAATACACAAGAAGATGGAGTACCAAAGAACCACGAAAAAATTAGTATCAAAACTAATAATTTTATTAAATCATTAATAATACAAGTATAAAATGAGCAAGAGACTACAAAGAGGAAGATAAACCAGGAAACATGCAAAAACAGCAGCAGGGAAAGGCACAATCACTGAATACCAGTGGTAGGCTGGAAAATGGTAAGATCAAATAAAGATAATGACATGTAGTCAGACAGCTATGGAGCCGGCAGGTAGGTAAAAAAAGGTCAGGAATCAGACATCAATCCCACCGCACTCCCATGTTTCAAAGGTCTATTCCAGCTTACCCATCATCAGTGGCAGTGATCAAGCGTCTCCCCGCTGGCCCCTTGTGACACGCGTTTCGCGTATCAGCTTTCTCAAAAGGGGGGCCCTCCTGATTGCTTCCATAAGAAGCAATCAGGATGGCGGCGATCATTAGAAGATGGGAGGTGCCAGACCAAGACCAGCGACACCCCTTGGACCAGACCGCCCCCAGGTGAGTATAATTATTTTTTAGTTCTTCCAGGTCAGGTTGCGGGCTTATATACAGCATTATAGAATGCTGTATATAAACCCTGAAAGGTGATGGCCGGATCTTATATCGGCCAAAACTGCTGACAGGTTCGCTTTAAATCCAGAAGTCATGACTATGAGAGATCATCTTAGTAGCATATACCGTATAATGGTATTTAAGTATTTCAAGCTACTGCACTGAATCCTGCATGTGTCCTACCTATGTTATTCATCTTAGCAGCATATATAATGGTGTATAGTTACTGTATTTCAACTTACTCTGCTTGTCCCCTTATGCTATGAGGTCAAGTAACTTTTTAAAGTGGTTTATGATCCATGTAGCCCTGGACACATGTTTATCTGCTCATTACATTTATTGTGTCCTTCTGTCTCAACTTAGTTTGATTGATTGCTAACGAGAGAAAAAAAAAGTAAGAGATCTTAGAGCTGGCCTTCTATATATTCAGACCTAGTCTGGGGAAGCATTTATGCAGGGGTGCATTTATGGACATTTAATTGAAGTACTGGCAGTTATACCATGGCAGTTACCACTGCTACACTCAGAAACCCCTCTAATCTTATTAATATTCCCTGCATGCCTTCTATTTCTTTTAATTGTGCCCTTTGAAATTCTTGCTCAGTGTGTAATAAACTCTCCTTCATCCATGACTTCTTCCTTTCTGATTCTCTTAACCTTCTGGCTCTTACACTACCGCTGCTGCTTTTTCATATGGTGGACTACACTTCTCACATACCCTAAGATCGGACAACAGAGCAGGTGGAAGCGTTGGTCTGTTCCTATCACCCAAATGTACCTTTCAGGTTATCCCTCAAAAACCCTTACTTGTCTTCCCTTCTTTCGAGGTCCATGCTGTACATCCCCTTCTCCATGCGAGTGGCGGTGGTGTATCGTCCTCCGGGCCCCTCCCATCAGTTTCTGGATCACTTTGCCACCTGGCTTCCACACTATCCCTCCTGTGACATCCCCACCCTCAACATGGGAGACTTCAACATCCCCATTGCTCTTCCCCTCTCTCCATCTATTACTCACCTTTTATCTCTAACCTCCTCTTTCAACCTCTCACAGCATACTAACTCCCCCATGCATGTAGACAGAAACTCCCTCAACTTGGTCTTCTCCCAGCTTTGTTTAGTGGATGATTTCACAAACTCCCCTCTCCAGCTCTCTGACAACAACCTTCTATCATTCTCTATCAAGAACTGCCATCCTGCCCAGGTCACCCCCACTTTCCACACTTTTAGAAACATACAGGCCATTAACACCCAGAAACTTATGAAGAACTTGCAGTCATCATTGGCCCCTATCTCCTCCCTCTCATGTCCTTATTCCGCACTGAAGCATTACAATGAAACACTTCAAAATGCCCTGGATGAAACTGCACCTCCTATACATAGAACAACTAGGCACAGATAGTGACAACCCTGGCACACACTGCAAACACGCTTCCTACAGCGGTGCTCCAGGTGCACCGAACGTCTGTGGAGAAAATCCAATCTACCCGAAGATGTCATCCATTTTAAGTTTATGCTTAAAACATACAACACTGCCCTTCACCTCTCAAAACAAACCTATTTCAACACCCTCATCACCTCACTGTCCAATAACCCAAAACGTCTCTTTGACACTTTTCATTCCCTACTCAAACCCAAGAGTGCAGGCCCCAACCACGGATTTCCATGCTGACGATCTAGACAATTATTTCAAAGAAAAAATTGACCATATCCGACAGGAAATTATCTCCCAATCACCTCATACTATGCACTGTCCTCCCTCCCCCACTGCATCTAGCTCACTCTCTGATTTTGAACCAGTAACAGAAGTAATCAGGCTCCTTGCATCTTCTCGCCCTACTACTTGCACCAGTTACTTGCACAAGTGACACCATTCCATCACATCTCATCCAGTCCCTTTTCCCTGCTGTCACCACTCACCTAGCAAAAATATTTAACCTCTCTCTTCTGGCATCTTTCCTTCCTCATTTAAGCATGCCATCATACAGCCATTACTTAAAAAACCATCCCTCGACCAAAACTGTGCTGCTAACTATAGACCTGTCTCTAATCTTGACTTCAGCTTTAAACTCCTGGAACGCCAGGGTTAACGCCCGACGTTTCCGCTATCTCTCAGATAACTCTCTTCTCGACCCTCTACAATCTGGTTTCCGCTCTCAACATTCTACTGAATCTGCCCTCACTAAAGTCTCTAATGATCTTTTAACAGCTAAATTTAATGGTCACTACTCCATGCTAATTCTCTTGGATCTCTCTGCAGCATTTAAGACCGTGGAACATCAGCTCCTCACTATGCTCCGCTCCATCAGCCTCAAGGACACCATTCTGTCCTGGTTCTCCTCCTATCTCTTTGACTGCTCCTTCACTGTTTCTTTTGCTGGCTCCTCCTCCTCTTATCTTCCCCTTACTGTTGAGGTTCCTCAAGGATCGGTTCTAGGCCCCTTTCCTCTTTGTATACTGCCCCTATTTGTCAAGCAATCAGTAGATTTGGGTTCCAGTACCATCTCTATGCTGATGACAATTATACACTTCTTCTGATATCACGCCTGCCTTTTTGGAAAACACCAACCTGTCAAAAACTGAACTCCTCGTGTTTCCTCACTCTACTAACCCGACATTGCCATTTCCATGTGTGGCTCCACCATTACTCCCCAGGAACATGCTCGCTGTCTTGGGGTCATACTTGATTCCGAGCCTTCATTCACCACATCCGATCACTGGCTCGCTCTTGTTATCTGCACCTCAAAAACATTTCTAGAATTCGACCCTTTCTTACTTTCTGCTCTGCAAAAACTCTTACGGTTTCTTTTATTCATTCTCGTCTGGACTATTGTAACTCTCTACTAATCGGTCTTCCTCTTACCAAACTCTCCCCTCTCCAGTCTGTCCTGAATGCTGCAGCTAGGATCATATTCCTCACCAATTGTTATACCGATGCCTCTACCTTGTGCCAGTGCTTACACTGGTTACCCATCCACTCAAGAATTCAGTATAAACTTATTAAACGTGTAAAAATCGGTCCGTTTTTTACGACCGAGAATGGCATCAATGTTTCATGAACAGTGATCCGTATGTAATCCATTTTTGATGCGAGGATGTGATTTTCTCACATCAAAATATCCGTGTAACACCCGTATGGCATCCGTATGGCATCTGTACGGTGAGATTTTCTCACTGGCTAGCAAAATGGACATATAATGGAACCCAATGACAGGTTAAAACACAAACGAAAGAACAGATATATACACATAGAATACATATATATATTTACTAGCTGAAGAGCCTGGTGCTGCCCGGGCATAGTAACAAACTGTGGTTAGTTATAGCAAATTATAATTATCCTCCATCCCATAGTCCCGTGCCCATATACCCATCATACATATCCACGATCCCATATGCCCGTGCCCATATACCCATCATACATATCCTCCATCCCATAGTCGAGTGCCCATATACCCATCACACATCCTCCATCCCATAGTCCCATGCCCATATACCCATCACACATCCTCCATCCCATAGTCCCATGTCCATATACCCATCATACATATTCGCCATCCCATAGTCAGGTGCCCATATACCCATCACACATCCTTCATCTCATAGTCCCATGCCCATATACCCATCATACATATCCTCCATCCCATAGTCCCGTGCCCATATACCCATCATACATATCCGCCATCCCATAGTCCAGTGCCCATATACCCATCATACATCCTCCATCCCATAGTCAACCATTATGACATGATAATGAGCGGCCGGGCTTGCAACCTATGATGACATCAGCGTCGTCATGGCAACCATTATGACATCATAATGAGGGGCGGGGCTTGATACACACACACTTTTTCCCCATTATGTAGAGAGGGGCAAAATTGTTTGGTGAATTGGAACGCGCGGGGTTAAAATTTCACCTCACAACATAGCCTAGGACACTCTCAGGGTCCAGACGTGTGACTGTGCCAAATTTTGTGGCTGTAGCTGTGACGGTGCGGATGCCAATCCCGGACATACACATACATACATACACACACTTGAGCTTTATATATTATATATATATATATATATATATATATACACTGTATATATACATGCCATTGAGACACATACATACATATTTATAGTTCATAGAGTGCTACATAGCATAATAGCCGCTAAATCAATTGCCGGCTTCTGTAAAATCATTACAGAATCCGACATGATATGACACATGGTTTTACACATAGTAAACCATGGCATATAAAAGCGATTTATATATGTCAGTGTTTAATAAATTTATTAGTTTGTGTTAGGAAAAATTTGGAACGCTAGGGGTTAAATTTGAGGCTATAATTGCGGAAAAAAATGAGTGGGCTCCCACGCAATTTTCAACACCAGAGAGGGAAAGCCAGTGAGTGAGGGCAGATATTAATAGCCTAGGAAGGGACCATGGTTATTGGCCACCCAGCTACAAACATCTGCCCCCAGCCACCCCAGAAAAGTCGCATATGTAAGATGCATCTTTCCTGCCATTTAGCCTCTCTATTCCCATTGCCTTTAGCGGTGGCTCATGGGTTAATAAGGGGTTAATGTCACCTTGCAATTGAAAGGTGACATTAAGCCGGGTTAATAATGGAGAGGGGTCAATAAGACACCTCTCCATTATAAATCCAATAGTAGTAAAGGGTTAAAAAAGACACGCACACATTAAAAATTATTTTAATGAAATAATGACACACAGTTTTTGACCAAATTTATTATACTGCCAATCCAACTGAAGCCATCGTTCTCCTGTAATAAAAATTTAAAATAAAAAATCAACAATATCCATACCTTTCCACAGTTCAGTCAGGTCCCCCGCTGCAATCCATGACAAGGGGTTAACTACTTTACAACCGGGACCGGTGCTAATGCTACCGGCCCAGCTGTAAACCGCTGCAGAATGAATGAAATCATGTCTGCGCAGGCACCTCGGCTGACCGGAGATGAACTGATTAGCGTGGGAAAGTTTCAGAACATTTTCCCACGCTCCTGAGTTCACATCAGTTCAGGCGGGGACTCTGCGCAGCCTCAGTGACATCACCGTTAGTGTCTCTCTCCTCCTCCTGGTATTTGTTTTGATCTATGTGTTTATTGGTATGCTGTAATGTCTATTGTCTGTAAAAGTCCCCTCTATAATGTAAAGTGCTGCGGAATATGTTGGCGCTATAGAAATAAAATTATTATTTTTATTATTATAGACTTGATGTACATCTAAAGTTAATGACTAAAGGTTATGAATACAGTATAAGAGATGGACCTGCTGTATATATAGGTCATAATTCCAAATTGATGAGATGAAAGAGACCTTGAGTATACATAGAGATCATGACTATGAGAGATGAACCTGCAGTAGACCAGTGGTTATGATGACTATGAAAAACAGACCTGCAGTTGACCTAGTAGTCATGAAAGCTGTTTTCACACAATGTACTAGTTTGTGGGGACATGTACATTTCTTGGTAACATTTGCTGTTAGCAGCCATGGTATATTTCTTTCCTCACCTGTGGTCTTAAGCATTTGGTGAAGACTAAATGAAGAATGTCATGGTAACAAGAACTGGGGAATTAGATTTCTGTAAAGATTTATTGGGCTAATTCTTCATTAGAGGTTGAAAAGTTCATCAAGTGTGGCTTATGTTAGATTTGCTGCTCTTTCAGGTTTTTTTAATATGAGATCCTGCTGTTTGTCTACTCGTAAAAACCGTAGTAAAGGCCATATATATTATATCGACTGATGTGTAGGAGTCTGTCCACAGACTCAACCTAAGCAAAAATGTACACAAGAGAAAGACGGATTGGGCATGCTGAATTTCAGGCACAACTGTTTGGTCCTGCAAAACATAAAACGCTGGCAGATTGCATGTGTATGGAGGATCAGGTGGAATAGCTGTTGGCAGGTTTGGCTGATCAATAATGGCCACCGTTGATAAGGTGATGAGTAGTGTTGAGCATTCCGATACTGCAAATATCGGGTATCGGCCGATATTCGCTGTATCGGAGTTCCGATACTGAGTTCCGATATTTTTACAATATCGAATACCGGAATCGGAAGTTCCCATAATGCAACGAGCCAGTTGTATTAGCCATGTTAACTAATGGCATGGCTGTGATTGGCTGCTGAAATGATGTCATCATGATGCGCGGTCTGTGCAGGCCTGCCGGGGGTCTGTGCAGGCCTGCCGGGGGTCTGTGCGGGCCTGCCGGGGGTTGTGTGTGTGTGCGCAGGCAAGTCCCATCGGGCTATGCCTGCTACAATGACAGTGATTGACACATTAGCCAATGATGGGACAGTAGTAGTCCCATCATCCGGCTAATGTGTTGAATGTAAAAAAAAACATACATACTACATACATACTACATATATACAACATTCATACAACATACATACATACTTCATACTGCATACATACTTCATATATACTACATTCATGCAACATACATGCATACTACATACTACATACATTCTACATATATACTACATTCATACAACATACATACATACTACATAATACATACATACTACATATATACTACATTCATACAACATACATACATACATACTAAATACATACTACATACATACAACATACATACAACATGTTACATACATACTACATACATACTACAGTTGTGGCCAAAAGTATTGACCCCCCTGCAATTTTGTCAGATAATACTCAGTTTCTTCCTGAAAATGATTGCAAACACAAATTCTTTGGTATTATTATCTTCATTTAATTTGTCTTAAATGAAAAAACACAAAAAGAATTGTCCTAAAGCCAAATTGGATATAATTCCACACCAAGCATAAAAAAGAGGGTGGACAAAAGTATTGGCAATGTTCGAAAAATCATGTGATGCTTCTCTAATTTGTGTAATTAACAGCACCTGTAACTTACCTGTGGCACCTAACAGGTGTTGGCAATAACTAAATCACACTTGCAGCCAGCTGACATGGATTAAAGTTTACTCAACCTCTGTCCAGTGTCCTTGTGTGTACCACATTGAGCATGGAGAAAAGAAAGAAGACCAAAGAACTGTCTGAGGACTTGAGAAACCAAATTGTGAGGAAGCATGAGCAATCTCAAGGCTACAAGTCCATCTCCAAAGACCTGAATGTTCCTGTGTCTACCGTGCGCAGTGTCATCAAGAAGTTTAAAGCCCATGGCACTGTGGCTAACCTCCCTAGATGTGGACGGAAAAGAAAAATTGACAAGAGATTTCAACGCAAGATTGTGCTGATGTTGGATAAAGAACCTCGACTAACATCCAAACAAGTTCAAGCTGCCCTGCAGTCCGAGGGTACAACAGTGTCAACCCGTACTATCCGTCGACGTCTGAATGAAAAGGGACTGTATGGTAGGAGACCCAGGAAGATCCCACTTCTTACCCCGAGACATTAAAAAAGCCAGGCTGGAGTTTGCCAAAACTTACCTGAAAAAGCCGAAAACATTTTGGAAGAATGTACTCTGGTCAGATGAGACAAAAGTAGAGTTTTTTGGGCAAAGGCATCAGCATAGAGTTTACAGGAGAAAAAAAGAGGCATTCAAAGAAAACACCACGGTCCCTACAGTCAAACATGGCGGAGGTTCCCTGATGTTTTGGGGTTGCTTTGCTGCCTCTGGCACTGGACTTCTTGACCGTGTGCATGGCATTATGAAGTCTGAAGACTACCAACAAATTTTGCAGCATAATGTAGGGCCCAGTGTGAGAAAGCTGGGTCTCCCTCAGAGGTCATGGGTCTTCCAGCAGGACAATGACCCAAAACACACTTCAAAAAGCACTAGAAAATGGTTTGAGAGAAAGCACTGGAGACTTCTAAGGTGGCCAGCAATGAGTCCAGACCTGAATCCCATAGAACACCTGTGGAGAGATCTAAAAATGGCAGTTTGGAGAAGGCACCCTTCAAATATCAGGGATCTGGAGCAGTTTGCCAAAGAAGAATGGTATAAAATTCCAGCAGAGCATTGTAAGAAACTCATTGATGGTTACCGGAAGCGGATGGTCGCAGTTATTTTGGCTAAAGGTTGTGCAATCAAGTATTAGGCTGAGTGTGCCAATACTTTTGTCTGGCCCATTCTTGGAGTTTTGTATGAAATGATCAATGTTTTGCTTTATTCTCTTTTGTGTTTTTTCATTTAAGACAAACTAAATAAAGATAATAATACCAAAGAATTTGTGTTTGCAATCATTTTCAGGAAGAAACTGAGTATTATCTGACAAAATTGCAGGGGAGTCAATACTTTTGGCCACAACTGTACATACATACTACATACAATACATTCATACATTCATACAATACATACATATAGACATACAGTACATATAACATAGAGTACATACTCACCATCACTTGTCACTTTGATCCCCGAAGCCTGTGTCATCTGTACAAAATATAAAAATAACAAACAACCAATATACTCTCTGATCCGCAGAAATCCACGAGTGTCCCACAACGATCTCCTGCAGTGCATCACTGAGAGGTACTATAGTACACTGGTCTCACTTTATGGCAAAAGCTGCATGGGAAGTTTCTCACACAGCAATGCCAAAAGTGAGACTAGGGACTATTTTTTTACAGTGACGAAGGAATACAGTGCGGAAGGATACCTACCTCCTGTCATTGTATTCCTGGAGTCCCTAGAGAGCGGTCGCATCAGCTGATGCTACTGTTCTCCACGGGAGATCATTGTGGGACACTCGTGGATTTCTGCGGATCAGGGAGTATATTGGTTGTTTGCTATTTTAATATTTTTTACAGATGACACTGGCTTCGGGGATCAAAGTGACAAGTGATGGTGAGTATGTACTCTATGTTATATGTACTGTATGTCTATATGTATGTATTGTATGAATGTATTGTATGTAGTATGTATGTAGTATGTATGTAGTATGTATGTAGCATGTTGTATGTATGTTGTATTATGTAGTATGTATGTAGTATGTAGTATGTATGTATGTTGTATGACTGTAGTATATATGTAGTATGTATGTATTGTGTAGCATGTATGTATGTTGTATGAATGTAGTATATATGTAGTATGTATGTTGTATGAATGTATTATAAATGTAGTATGTATGTATGTTGTATGAATGTAGTATATATGTAGTATGTATGCATGTTGCATGAATGTAGTATATATGTAGTATGTAGTATGTATGTATGTTGTATGAATGTAGTATATATGTAGTATGTATGTAGTATGTATGTATGTATGTTGTATGAATGTAGTATATATGTAGTATGTATGTAGTATGTATGTATGTTGTATGAATGTAGTATATACAGTATGTAGTATGTATGTATTATGTAGTATGTATGTATGTTGTATGAATGTAGTATATATGTAGTATGTATGTATGTTGCATGAATGTAGTATATATGTAGTATGTATGTATTATGTAGTATGTATGTATGTTGTATGAATGTAGTACATATGTAGTATGTATGTAGTAAGTATGTATGTATGTTGTATGAATGTAGTATATATGTAGTATGTATGTATTATGTAGTATGTATGTACAGTATGTATGTTGTATGAATGTAGTATATATGAAGTATGTATGTAGTATGTAGTATGCATGTTGTATATATGTAGTATGTATGTAGTATGTATGTTTTTTTTGTTTGTTTGTTTTTTTTTACATTCAACACATTAGCCGGATGATGGGACTACTATTGGCAGGCCCGCACAGACCCCCGACAGCCGCACAGACCCCCGGCAGGCCCGCACAGACCCCCGGCAGCCCGCACAGACCCCCGGCAGGCCTGCACAGACCCCCGGCAGGCCCGCACAGACCCCCGGCAGGCCCGTACAGACCCCCGGCAGGCCCGCACAGACCCCCGGCAGGCCCGCACAGACCACCGAGAGGCCCGTACAGACCCCGCACACACACACGCACAGTCTCCGTCCACGCACCGCCCACACTCTTCCCCCCTCCCGAACTGGATGTGCAAGGAAAGAAAGGGTTTATTTTCATTCCGATATTTGTGCCCCATTGACTTGCATGGGTTTCCAGTATCAGAATCGGCGATACCCGATATTTTTGGGGTATCAGTCCGATCCAATCCGATATTTCCCGATATCGGAAGGTATCGCTCAACACTAGTGATGAGCTAACAGTTCAATAAAAGCTCTCCTATACTTTTGCTATTTTTGCATACAGATAGGATGTGTGAGTGTTACGCCGCACTCACCCGATACCCGGACTCCCCGTCTGACGTCACCACTTCCGGTGCCGCAGCCGCTCCAGGGATCCCATCAGGTGCGCACGCGCACCTCTCGCACTTGATTCCCATGGTTGCACTGCGTTGCCAGCGTGCATGCGCACCTTTCCTTACTCCAACCGCAGCCACGCCATCTCTATGGTCCTGGAGGACCTAAACCAGAAGTCCCAATGCTCTTGCCCTTTATCAGGCCGCCTCTTCCTATGGAAGGCGCCTGATTATTGTTGTGCTTCCCTGCTCGGCCTCCTTGGTCCTGGCTCGGTCACTCCTCTGTACTGTGCTCTGCCGTGCTACCTAGCACACGCGCTGCTCCTGTACTCTGCCCTGACGTGCTTCTTAGCACACGCTCTACTCTGTGTTCCGCCATGCTCCATAGCACGAAGCTCTGCCTCTGCTCTGTCGTGTTCCATAGCACATGCTCTGCCTCTGCTCTGTGCTCTGTCATGCTACTTAGCACACGCTCTGCTCTATGCTCTGCCATGCTCCATAGCACCCGCTCTGCCTCTGCTCTGTGCTCTGTCGTGCTCCTTGGCACACGCTCTGCTCTGTGCTTTGTCGTGCTCCTTAGAACACGCTCAGCTCCTGCCTTGTGTCCTGTCATGCTTCTTAGCACACCTTCTGCCTTGCCTTGCACTTAGGCGTGCTACTCTGCAGACGCTCTGTCTAACCCTGTACTCATGTGTGCCTACCAGCACGTGCTTTGTCTAACCCTGTACTCTGGCGTGCTTCTCAGCCCGCGCTCTGTCTAGCCATGTACTCTGGCGTGCCCTTTGCACATGCTCCGCTTTGCCCGCACCCGGGTGTGCTTGTTTGTGCGCCACATACGTGCTCCCGTGTACATGCCTTGCACTATCCAGTATTCAGTGCACTCCCGTGTACTCGCCTTGTAGTGTCCTGGACCTTCCATATTTCCGTGCACACGCCTTGTACTATCCTATACCCTGCGTGCCTCTGTGTCCACACTTTGCACGTTCCTGTTTTCTGCACATTCCCTGTTGCACCTTGCTGGACAAACTCACTCGTGTCTTCTGTGAGCCGGCCACCTGGTTCCAGCAGTCGTGGTAACTTGTCCCCCGGGGCCTGCCTCTGACTCTGTATAGGAGTGGTTCTCACTAGGTCAGCTCGCCCTGGGTGGGCTGGTGTCACAACTCAGAAGGTCCACTCCAGAAGTCGTCACAGTGAGGCAGTGACCGGGGTCATATGTGAGGGTCGCCATGTGTCCCCCAACATGCGCTCAGAAGCATATTAGATCCGCTGGAGTGCCTTGTGGTCACATCAGTGTGCCTGTGAGTCATAAGACAGAGTAAAAGTAAGTTTGAACCTGGTCAAGTTATTTTTGACCAAGGAGCTTATTCAGGAAAACCCGATATTGGCTTTTATTTTTGAAATGGACTGCAGGAATGTAGTGGGGTCCAGTTCATTTCCTCCAGCCCAGATCTTATAAGTGGCCTATGGCCACAGATTGGAGTGAAGGAAAAAAAAGCTGCAGGAAGCGTTTGGGTGTGTCAGTTTTGGTCTTGCAAGGAGACAGAGCAGTTGGTCTGCAGAGCACTCACTGTGTGAGGCAACACAGGGTCAAGCGAAGCCAAAGGGTCTGGCACCCCTGCATATATGGCAGTGCGGTCGCTCTAGGCACTGTCTTTTGTTTTCCCGGCTGCGATCCAGAGGATACAGCATGCTGTGCGAGTTTTTAGACATTAACCCCTTAACAACCAAGTCATTTTGTAGGTTAATGATCAGGCCTTAATTTTGAAATCGGACCACTGTCAATTTATGTGCTTATAACTCTAGAACGCTTAACAGATCCCGCTGATTCTGACACTGTTTTTTCATGACATATTGTACTTCATGTTAGTGGTAAAATTTCTTCGATATGACTTGCTTTTATTTATGAAAAAAATGGAAATCTGGCAAAAAATGTTAAAATTTTGCAATTTTCAAACTTTTAATTTTTATGCACTTAAATCAGAGAGATATGTCACAAAAAATAGTTAATAAATAACATTTCCCACATGTCTAATTTACATCAGCACAATTTTGGAACCAAATTTTTTTTTTGTTAGGAAGTTATAAGGGTTAAAAGTTGACCAGCGATTTCTCATTTTTACAACAAAATTTACAAAACCATTTTTTTAGGGACCACCTCAAATTTGAAGTCACTTTGAGGGGTCAGTATGACAGAAAATACCCAAAAGTGACACCATTCTAAAAACCACCACTCAAAATGTTCAAAACCACAGTCAAGAAGTTTATTAACCCTTTAGGTACTTCACAAGAATTGAAGCAATGTGGAACGAAAAAATTAATACTGAACTTTTTTTCCCCAACTTTTTCTTTGGACACAATTTTTTTCATTTTGTCAAGGGTTTCAGGAGAAAATGACTCACAATATTTGTTGTGCAATTTCACCTGAGTACACCGATACCCCATGTGTGGAGGAAGACCAATCTTTAGGCGCACGGCAGTGGTCAGAAGGGAAGGAGCATCAGTTGAGATTTTGAATGTCAAATTGGCTGGAATCGAGAGCGGACGCCATGTCACATTTGGCGAGGCGCTGATGTACCTAAACAGTGGAAACCCCCCCATAAGTGACCCCAAAATCATATTTTTCCACAAAAATGATCTTTTCACCCCCAGTTTTTAGTTTCCCAAAGGTAACAGGACCCCAAAAGTTATTGTGCAATTTTTCCTGAGTATGCTGATACCCCATATGATTGGGTCAACCACTATTTGGGCACATGGCAGAGATCGGAAGGGAAGAAGTGCCATTTAACTTTTTTGGCTGGAATTGAGATTGGACGTCATGTTGCGTTTGAAGAGCCCCTGATGTGCCTAAACAGTGGAAACCCCCACAAGTGACCCCATTTCAGAAACTAGACCCCCCAAGGAACTTATCTAGATGTGTGGTGAGAGCTCTGAACCCTCAAGGGCATCACAGAAGTTTATAACATAGAGTTGTAAAATTAAAAAATCATTTTTTCCACAAAAAATATCTTTTCATCTCCAATTTTTATTTTCCCAAGGGTAAAAGGACCCCAAAAGTTGTTGTGCAATTTGTCCTGAGTACGCTGATACCCCATATATGAGGTGGAACCACTGTTTTGGTGCATGGTAGAGCTCAGAAGGGAAGGAGCGCCGTTTTGGAATGCAGACAGTGATGGAATGGTCTGTGGGCGTCGTTTTGTGTTTGCAGAGCCCCAGATGTGCCTAAATAGTGGAACCCCCCACCACAAGTGACACCATTTTGGAAACTAGACCCCCCAAGGAGTTTATCTAGATGTATGGTAAGCACTTTGAACCCCCAAGTGCTTCACAGAAGTTTATAACGTAGAGCCTTGAAAATAAAATAATCATATTTTTTTTCCACAAGAATGATCTTTTTGCCCCCAAATTTTTATTTTCCCAAGGGTAACAGGAGAAATTAGACCCCCAAAGTTGTTGTGCAATTTGTCCTGAGTACGCTGATACCCCATATGTGGGGGGAACCACTGTGATCGCCTTACTGTGATCCTTGGGAGGCAGAATGCACAGATCCATAAAAGGTGAAGAAATGGTATTATTTTTTACGCAGTTCCTCGTGCAGTATTAATAATAATAATCTTTATTTATATAGCGCCAACATATTCCGCAGCGTTTTACAGTTTAACAGTTTCAAAACACAGGTCATAAGTAACAGCGTTAACAATACAATAATTAAAGCAAAATAAGGCAACCCTGCTTGTGAGAGTTTACAATTTACATGAGCTCCAGTCAGAGGCGCGCTCCTTATGCAGTTCCGCGCCTGCCAGGCTGTGGAGACCTGTGTGTCGTAACCAGTGCCTTCCCCCCTCCCTCTAATCCTGTAATGAAACACAGACAATCCTAGGTGGGTTGATCAGGTCGGTCACAGTTTGTTAATTACATAATCAGAGAAAGGCAATTACACTTCGTAACGGGCGGCTCGCGCCGAGATCCTGTCCACGATCGACAGGCAAGTTGGCCCAACGAGCGGTTACGAACCTTTGCCCTCCTCCGCTTCTACCGCCATGGAGGATCCTGTGTATAACCTACACTGGATTCTGACCCCCTCCCATCAGCGTTAGGGCCTGTTCAACCCCATCCTGTAAATCAGACAGAAAAATATTGAGGCCAATGTCCATCAGGTGAACTCCGTCCGGTCTTAATAGTCTTGTGTTATCCCCTTGCAGCTGGTAGTGACGGACAACAATACCGCCTTTTCCTGTCACAAATTTTCCCATCCTGGCGTTGAATTTCCTCTTGCCCTCTATGGCTTTTTTATTTCTTGCGCCATGCCAGACGGCCCGTGGTATCATCTCTGACCACACCAGTATCATATTTGTGAATAAACAGGTGATTAGGCGACTTTATTCCTTCCTTAGCTTCTGTCGCACACTAAAAGACCCCTTTTTTTGGAAGAATATTTTGTAAGCAATTTTTGCATCGCCGTATTTTGAGAGCTATAAATTTTCCATATTTTGGCCGACAGTCATGTGCGGGCTTGTTTTTTGCGGGATGAGCTGATGTTTTTAGTGGTACCGTTTTTGGGCACATAATGTTTTTTGATCGCTTTCTATTCCGATTTTTGTGGAGGCAGAATGAGCAAAAATCAGCAATTCAGGAATTGTTTTTTTTTCCTCCGTTCCGCATGTGGTAAAATTAGTATGGCAGTTTTATTCTTCGGGTCACTACGATTACAGCGATACCTCATTTATATCGTTTTTATGTTTTGGTGTTTTTTTACACAATAAAAACTTTCAAAGAAAAAATAATAATTTTTGCATCACTTTATTCTGCGAGCTATAACTTTTTTATTTTTCTGCTGATGGAGCTGTATGGTGGCTCACTTTTTGTGGGACAAGATGACGTTTCCAGCAGTACCATCTTTATATCCGTCTTTTTAATCGCGTGTTATTGCACTTTTTCCAAGCAGTATGACGATACCGCTTGTAAAAAGTATAATTTGCTACTTTTTTGTGTGTTTTTTTACACCGCTCATCGAGAGGTTAACTAGGGTGACACTTTTATAGATGGGATTTTTACGGATGCGGCGATACCAAACATGTGTATTTTTTTATTTTATTTTTTTACATAAAAATAGGTATTTTTAGGGGAATTTTTAGGAGATTTATTTATTACTTTTATTATTTTTTTTACATATTTTTTAAATGTTTTTGTGGCGCCCCTGAGGGTTCAGTCGCCACAGAGGTACTGCACCTCCTCCTGAGGTGTGGTACCCCACCATCCAGGTAAGGTGGAGACACCTGACCACACTCCAACACCTGCACCCCACACCACAAAGTAGTGTAGCAAAGCACCTTCAGCTGCTCCCTGCTTGGAGTGTATCATAGCACCCCTTGGTGGCTCCCTGCTTGGAACACGAAACGTGCTGGGAGGTGGGTGGAGTTTAGTTCACATAAAAGAGCGGGAAGAGTTGAGTGAGTCGTTCAGTCAGTCATTCATTCAGTCAGTGAGTGAGGATGTAGAAGGATAGAGTGTGAGACAGAGAAGATCCCCGGGAGAGGGATGGAGGAAGGAAGTGCCGCAGCAGGCCACAGTGATCTGGGTCTGCTGGCACAGGAAAGAGTCAGAGAAAGGCAGCTTGATTCTCCATTGGGAAGAAGGATTAGCACGGAACGTAAGGAGAATAAGAAAACAAGGACCAGGGTTAGAGGAGAACCCTTTTCAAGTTCTAAGCGCAAGGCCGGGGTCCGGTCCCCGAGGTTGTATGGATACTAATGGTCCTGCAGCAGACACCGGAGGAATAGAAGTAGTGACCACTTTATTCCCACACAAGACTTGGGGGCACAACAGCAACATAAGAGAGAGCCGGGACTTAGTAGCAAGGAGTCCCCGAAGCAGGCTACAGCTGTCTGCCGTACAAGTAGAGTTCATAGGAACATCTGACAGGAGGAACTCCAGTGTAACTCAGTACTAGGAGTACTTCATTCAAAGGTGCTATAATAGGAGAAGTTCAGAAAAGGCACATATGTTGGCGGAGTGTTGGAAAGGAGTACTTCATCTTGCCTAGAAGTTGGCTGAGCTCCTGACCCGGAGGACACGGCACGGATGCGGGCATCTGTACCTGCAACAGACTGTGAGTAAAGCTTTGGAACTACATGCCCTTGTGTCCTCCACTTATTCCTGCGCCAACCTGCCCACCACTGCTACATCCCTTGCGCCTGACACTACACCATCTACGTGTCACTTCACCTTCACTGCCCTGGGACTCCATCCCTGTCTGTGGAGGGCTATAACATCACTGCTGCACCACACCATCTGTCCCAGAGGATCTGTCTGCAGCGTCGGCTTACATCTACATTGCCAAACACCACAGGTGGTGTCACGAATCACTTATAAACTTTCATCACCATAAGCACACTGCAACAACCCCTTTTACAATGGGCGCCCAGGGCCGCGGGCCGGGTCCCAGCTGCCGTGACATCTCCCATTGAAGCTCATCAGGCCTGGTACCGAGTACCCCACAGCCATGGGAGGGCGACCCATTTTTTTTACCTTGTCCCTTTATGGGACTTTCACTTTCATTTCAGGCATAATGCATTGCAGTGTATTATACCCTATGCAGAAAGCTGCTGACATCATGCTGTGAGCATGGTTTCAGCGGCTTTCCGTAGCTGGATGACCCGGAGGTTGTCATGACAACCCCCGGGTCATCATGGCACAGGTTGGGCCCCACGATTACATCGAGGGGATGCCGACCTGAGGCAGAGGGAGCCCCCTACCCTCTACCTCGCCCCTGAATGCTGCGATCGCGCTCGATCGCAGCACTCAGCACTGAGCTCCTGCACTGATCGGGCAGGATATGCTGAAATTTCAGCATCTCCTGCCTGATCGCCGCTGGGTTTGGTCAGTCAGATTGACTGACCAATCACAGCGCTTGGGGTGCAGGGACCAACTGCAACGGTCCCTGCACCCCTTGCTGTGCCTGTCAGCTGTCGGTACTGAACTGTCACTGCGTGTTTACACACAGTGACAGTTCAAAGGCATGACGTGCACAGTCCATCCTGGTGCGGTAAGTTACAACCGCCCATGACGGGCTGTGCACGTCAATGGACATTAAGGGGTTAAACACGTTTTGTTTTGAACTTGCTTGGGTCACTGCCTCATCACCACACAGTGTGGACACCACTGCACTACAGATGGCTTCTGGTGCAATGATCACAGACAGGTATTAGTCATCACTTCTCTACATCACCAAGCCCATTCATCTTGGTCTAGTAGGTCTGTTGAGATAAGTGGCTGCCACACATACAGTATCTGCTGCCATTTATCTTTTTGGAGGAAGTTGAAATTCAACCCACGTACAGTAAAGGTACTGTCACACTAAGCGATATCGCTAGCAATATCGCTATAACTTGTGACGTTATAGCGATATTGCTAGCGATATCGCTATGTCTGATACTTACCTACGACCCGCTCCCCCGCTGGTTATCGCTGATCGCGCGAGAACGTCCAGGACGGTTTCTCATCGTCAGCTTCCTGCGGCGCTTCCTGTGGAGAGACGAGCGACGAGCGTGGAGCCGGGCGTGAGGACGCAGGATCGCCTTGTGTGTCAGGTAAGTAGCGACCCCCGTCCCCAGCGATGTTGCTGGTGAGATCTGCCTGTGTGGCAGCTGACTAGCGACCACTTAGCGATGTACCAGCGATCCTGACAGCGTCATATCGCTGGTCGGGATCGCTGGTACATCGCTAAGTGTGACAGTACCTTAAATCTTGTTTCATCTGATGGTGGACATGGCGTTAAATATAGGCTATCCACATATATATTCAATTGTTGGCATTCTGCAATAATTTGTTATGAATATGTCTGTTTTTGTTCCGAATCATCACTGTATGAGTGAAAAGATCACCACTTGTTCTGTACAGGTGAGTCACTGCTACTGTGCAGGGACTTGATGGTGCCTGTGCAGATGAAGGATGAAGTAGACACGGCAGATAAGGTTCGGATAATAGCACGAGTGCAGAGCACAGGCCCGGAATTATGGCACCACAACTGCACATCACAGGGCAGTGTGACGTGCATGGAAGGGGGTTGGTGTGATAATGAAGACAAGAGTCATGGAAGGGGGTTGGTGTGAGAATGAAGACAAGAGTCGGAGATTTCTTACAGGCAACACATGCACTAGACTACAGCTATGAGATGTACAAGTAAGACTATTTTAACCATACTATTACCTGTATGCCCATAGTAATATCGTAAAAGTGTCCCGGTGGTGACAGATTCCCTTTAACCCCTTTCTGACATCAGACGTACTATCCCGTCCATGGGACCCGGGACCCTATGCCCATGGACAGGATAGTACGTCTAGCGCGATCAGCGGCGCCCACGTGGTGAGCGCCGCTGATCGCGGCTGGGTGTCAGCTGGGATTATCACAGCTGACACCCGGCACTATGTGTCAGGGGCGGTCATGGACCGCCCCAACACGTTAACCCCTTGCACATCGCGATCAAACACGATTGCAGTGTACCGGGAGTTAAAGGGAAGCATCGGCAGGGAGGGGGCTCCCTCCGTGCTTCCCTGAGCCCCCCACAGCAGCGCAATGTGCAGCGCTGCTGCGGGGGGCTCTTTCCCTGCAGGTCCCCGGATCCAAGATGGCAACGGGGACCTTTGGGGGCCTGTAGGGAGCTGACTTCCTCAGTGCCTGCAAAGTGCAGGCATGAGGAAGTCTGCGTCTATGCCTGTGACAGATCGCTGATCTGTCACAGTGATCTGTGATGTGACAGATCAACGATCTGTCACAGGACAGTGATGTCCCCCCTGGGACAACCTAACAAAGTTAAAAAAAAAAAGTGTAAAAATAATTTTAAAAAAATCGCTAAATAAATAAAAAAAAAATTCCCTAATAAATTCATTTTTTGGAAATAAAAAAAAAATAATAAAAGTACACATATTTGGTATCGCCGCGTCCGTAACGACCTGCCCTATAAAACTGTCATTAGTTAACCCCTTTAGCGAACCCCTAAAAAATAAAAAACGAAGCAAAAAATAATGATTTATTATCATACCGCCGAACAAAAAGTGCAATAACACGCGATCAAAAAGACGCATATAAATATCCATGGTACCGCTGAAAACATCATCTTGTCCCGCAAAAAACGAGCTGCCACACAGCATCATCAGAGAAAAAATAAAAAAGTTATAGCTCGCAGAATAAAGCGATGCAAAAATAATTATTTTTTATATAAAATTGCTTTTATTGCATAAAAGCGCCAAAACATAAAAGACATAAATGAGGTATTGTTGTAACCATACTGACCCGAAGAACAAAACCGCTTTATCAATTTTACCGCACGCAGAACGGTCTAAACGCACCCCCCCCAAAAGAAATTCATGAAACGCTGTTTTTTGTTCATTCTGCGTCCCAAAAATCGGAATAAAAAGCGATCAAAAAATGTCACGTGCATGATACCAATAAAAACGTCAACTCGTCCCGCAAAAAATAAGACCTCACATGACTCAGTGGGTCAAAATATGGAAAAATTATAGCTCTCAGTATGTGGTGATGCAAAAACTATTATTACAATAAAAAGCGTCTTTTAGCGTGTGACAGCTGCCAAAAATAAAAACCGCCATAAATAGTAAATCAAACCCCCCGTTATCACCCCCTTAGTTAGGGAAAATAATAAAATAAAAAAATGTATTTATTTCCATTTTCCCGCTAGGGTTAGGGCTAGGGTTAGGGCAAGGGTTAGGGCTGAGATTAGGGTTAGGGGGGTTTCCACTGTTTGGGCACATCAGGTGCTCTCCAAACGCAACATGGCATCTGATTTCAATTCCAGCCAATTCTGCGTTGAAAAAGTCAAATGGTGCTCCTTCCCTTCCAAGCTCTGCCATGCGCCCAAACAGTGTTTTACCCCCACATATGGGGTATCAGCCTACTCAGGACAAATTGCAAGACAACTGCAGGATGACTAGATAAGTTCCTTAGCGGGTCTAGTTTCCAAAATGGTGTCATTTGCGGGGGGTTTCCACTGTTTAGGTACATTAGGGGCTCTCCAAAGGCAACATGACACCCGCAGACCATTCCATCAAAGTCTGCATTCCAAAACGTCACTACTTCCCTTCCGAGCCACGACGTGGGACCATACAGTAGTTTTCTCCCACTTATGGGGTATCAGGGTACTCAGGACAAATTGGACAACAACTTTTGGGGTCCATGTTCTCCTGGTACCCTTGGGAAAATAAAAAAATTGGGGACTAAATGATCATGTTTGTGGAAAAAATATGATTTTTTTATTTTCACGCCAGGGCATTATAAACTTCTGTGAAGCCCTTGGGGGTTCAAAGTGCTCACCACACATCTAGATAAGTTCCTTAGGGGGTCTAGTTTCCAAAATGGGGTCACTTGTGGGGGGATTCCACTGTTTAGGTACATCAGGGGCTTTCCAAACGCGACATGGTGTCCGATCTCAATTCCAGCCAAAAAAGTCAAATGGCGCTGCTTCCCTTCCGAGCTCTGCCTTGCGCTACAAATAGTGGTTTACCCCCACATATTGGGTATCAGCGTACTCAGGACAAATTGCACAATAACTTTTATAGTCCTGTTACCCCTGGGAAAATAAAAATTGGGGGGTGAAAAGATCATTTTTGTGGAAAAAATATGATTTTTTAATTGTACCGCTGTACGTTATAAACTTCTGTGAAGCCCTTGTGGGTTCAAAGTTCTCACCACATATCTAGATAAGTTCCTTGGGGGGTCTAGTTTCCAAAATGGGGTCACTTGTGGGGGGGTTTCCACTGTTTAGGTACATCAGGGGCTCTCCAAATGTGACATGGCGTCCGATCAGTATTCCAGACAATTTTGCATTGAAAAAGTCAAACGGCGCTCCTTCCCTTCTGAGCTCTGCCATGCGCCGAAACAGTGGTTCCCCCCCACATATCAGGTATCAGCGTACTCAGGACAAATTGCACAATAACTTTTCCCATCCAATTTCTCCTTTTACCTTTGGTAAAATAAAAAAAATTGAGCCTGAATTATTTTTTTAGTGAAAAAAAGTTAAATGTTCAAAAAATTCCTGTGAAGCACCTGAAGGGTTAATAAACTTCTTGAATGTGGTTTTGCGAACCTTGAGGGGTGCAGTTTTTGGAATGGTGTCACTTTTGGGTATTTTCTATCATATAGACCCCTCAAAGTGGCTTCAAATGTGATGTGATCCGTAAAAATAAAATGTTGTTGTAAAATTGAGAAATCGCTGGTCAACTTTTAACCCTTAAAACTTCCTAACAAAAAAAAAATTTTGGTTCCAAAATTGTGCTGATGTAAAGTAAACATGTGGGAAATGTTACTTATTAAGTTTGTGTGCCGTATCTCTGTGATTTAAAGGCATAAAAATTCAAAGTTGCAAAATTGCAAAATTTTCGCCAAATTTCTGTTTTTTTCACAAATAAACGTAAGTTATATGAATGAAATTTTACCACTAACATGAAGCACAATATGTCACGAGAAAACATTGTCAGAATCACTGGGATCCATGAAAGCGTTTCAGAGTTATTACCTCATAAAGGGACAGTGGTCAGAATTGTAAAAATTGGCCCGGTCATGAACGTGCAAACCACCCTTGGGGGTGAAGGGGTTAATGGCTTTTTCTTTACCATGGTATACGTGGAAAACATATTTAAGATAATGATGATAATTAGTTTATTTTAGACAAATAACATACCCTTTATGTCACATCCCATGAACCCCTATAGGGTACTTTTGGTTTCCTAAGTGATAGGTTAATTGTGGTCATGAATCCTGTTTTTTGTTTCTCTGATAGAACAGAAAAATGGAATTGATAACGCAGGTGTGAACAAAGCCTAAATTTTAAGGGAGTAAAATATGCAATACCACAAACTGAAAACAATTAAATAAGTTAAACGATTTATCATGAAGTGACAAAAATTAGTAGGATGTCATCAGTAAGGCCTGTTTCACATTTCAGTTTTTTGACGTCAGTCAAAATCCGCCAGTTTGTGAAAAAATGGATCCGTTTCCGTTTTGCCACAAACGGATGGCACAGGATCCGTTTTTTGACGGATCTGCTTTAGCATGAAATTTAAGGTAACACGACTCGAGAGAGAGAGAGAGAGATGCGCATGCATGCCAGAATGTGTTTCGGGGTTGAAAGGACATTCTTCCTTGCATGCTCAGTATAAAAAGGCGGATCAGTTGGCGGATTCCGTCAAATAACGGTTGGTAACGGATCCGTCGCCCATAGGCGTCCATTATAACGCATGGCGGATGGCGACGGATCCGTTGCTATCTGCTGTTTTAACACAGACAAAAAACGTTTCATTGTCCGTCCATCCCAGACAGTGGACACCAAAATTATGACAGATCCGTCAAAAAACGGATGCAACTGATGACCATCCGTCAAAATCCGTCACTAATGTAAGTCTATGGGGAAAAAAACGGATCTGCCAAAATCCGCCGATCTGTTTTTTTTTGCAAAACGGCGGAGTTTGACTGACGTCAAAAAGCTGAAGTGTGAAACAGGCCTAAGGGTGAATTTAAAAAAGTAGACAATCCTGTAAGGAGCATTTGTAGGAACACTTGTTCCCAGTTATCAGCTGGTGTAAACATAGCAGAGATCATCTGTTGTACCAGCAAAATGCTTATCTGAAGGATTGTTTATGCCGTAAAAAAATTAGTTATCAACAGCGCATCACCCGGGGTAAATAGGGGTTGTGCTGCCGGTAACAAGACCCAACAATTGCATTGGTGATCGTTCTGTCCTCATCACTGTTGTTGCGCATTGACAGGCCCAAATGATCATATCTAAATGCACCGTGAGAAAAAGTCTGTAATCACGTGCAGATAGTAGTAACAATATGCAGATAACAGCTTTGGTGAGGAGAGGTCAGGGGTAAATAATGCCTCAAAATGGATTATTTCTAAAGAGTTGAAGAGCAGATTAACGTGTTGTGAACACAACCAGACTCTAGTTAGGGTACCGTTATACTTAGCGATGCACCAGCGATCCCGACAATGATATTACCCGGTCAGGATCGCTGGTGCATCGCTAAGTGGTCGCTAGTGAGCTGCCACACAGGCAGATCTCACCAGCAACATAGCAGCAGTCGCCACTTACCTGTCAGACGAGGCGATGAAGACGTCCTCCCGCCCGCGTCCACACGTTGCTCGTCGCCACAGCAGGAAGCCCCCGACGAGAAATGGCCCAGGACGTTCCCGCACGATCAGCGATAGCCAGCGGGGGAGTCGGTCGGAGGTAAGTATCACACATAGCGATATTGCTAGCAATATCGCTGCTGCGTCACAAAACCAGTGACGTTATAGCGATATTGCTAATGATATCGCTTAGTGTAACGGGCCCTTTAGCCTCCGGGGATTGAAGTGCAAAGTGACTGGAGATGGAAAAGACTTTAGGATAGAGAGATAATATTGGAAGGAGAACAGGTGTATTAGGATCTTGTACAGTGAGGTGAGGAGAGGGCATCCATTTTTGGTAATCATAGACATTTGAGATACAAGTGAAGTGATGTTAACAAG
Source organism: Dendrobates tinctorius (assembly GCF_039654945.1). NCBI lineage: Eukaryota > Metazoa > Chordata > Amphibia > Anura > Dendrobatidae > Dendrobates > Dendrobates tinctorius. Next base: position 8,100,033 of record NW_027361754.1, read on the forward strand.
TGACATTTCCGTATGTGGTGAAAAAGTTTAATAAGGTCAATATTTGACTTTATGGTACATTTGGTATGTAAAAAAAAGGATGCTATACACAATAGAAACTTTTTCACACTACTACATTTTTTTGCCTCCTCCCAATTGACAAATATTTATTCAAAGTTTAATAGGGAAATTGGAGAAGAAAACAATTGTCAGAACGATGTTTGACTAAAATAATTATCTCATGCACAATATACACCTGGTCTGACTTTGCACTGACTACCCCACACATAAAAAATCTGCATATCTCTTCTATATCTTGCAACAATTTTATGTCTTAAAAAGCATCATGTTACACTATTGGAGCATGTTGCTGACAACAATGTCAGACTTATAGAAAAAAATGACAAAATCCCTGTTACATGCTCTGGTTTGTGTTCCCAAAACTGTTCGCTATTATCATTGTTCTGCTTCATCATAGCAGCAGAGCAACAAAATTCTGGCAATGGCGGATCTGTCTCATAACGAAAGTTCTGTGTGAAGATACCCTCAGACCTAAAATTAAGAAAAAAATGTTTCAAAAACTGGGGGTTACTTGTCTTTTAGCGCTTTTTTTACACCTTTTTAACATACTGGGCATTTTTTTTGCAAAAGCACTGCAAATATAGAAAAAAAGAGAGTAAAAATTTGAACTATGTGCAGTATAGGCTTGTTTTCCCATTGGAATGAACAGTTAGCTTATTTGAAGAGTATTTAATGAGATTTTCATGTGGATTTTGTAGCAGTTTTCCGCTCCAAAAGCCACATAAAAAAGTATGCATGAATCTACCCTTAATACTAGTGGTTCATGCGCCACATGTGGCTCCTTGCTGTCTGCTCAACTGTATTGCCATCCTCAGGGGTGATCATTAATTGTTATGAAGGCTCACAGGGAGAATCATTACTTAAAGGGCATATAGGACAATATTACCTTATAAGTGGTACTTGGGGCATAATTACTAGTTAAAGGTGCACTCAAGGTGCAGTATTATTATAGAAGCTTCTAAGATTTGTGCACATAGAATCTGTCTCGTGACCATCACTAAAAGCTGAATGTAGATTTCAAGTTAAGAAAGGTTGGGGACCCCTGTCTTCCACCGTATGGAATCCACAAACACACAAAAATGCAGCAAAATCTGCATCAAATCTGAATGTGAAATGTGCAATTTTGCTGCAGATTTAAGGCCATATTTGGAACTCAAACTAACATTTAAATCTGCAATTGGTTTTCATTAGATTTTCCTTGATTACAATAGTAAATTACTGAAAAATAAATAATTCCTTTACAAAAGTAAAAATCATTGGTCCCTCATTTTGTACATTGTAAAGGAAAAATCCCTAAAATACTAATAATTTAATAATGCAATCTTACAAGCTAAGAGGATGTGAAGACGTCAATTACGACGTATATTTTGTTGACAAAAGATTTCCTCTCTTGTCGGTTTTCCAGGTTAAACAAACTGAAAGGCTTTATATAATGTGACAAGTATAAAACATCCGAGAAATAACAGAAAGCTCAGAGGCAAATCAATACCGCGCTCTCTTTCCAAACTGAAATGTTATGGCCTTTTAGACAAGCATCATAGGGAGATGTTCTATGTACGATATGCTAAATATAAACTATAGATTAAATGTGATGTGATTAGATGCAGAGAAAGTGTTTGCCTGGGTGAAGTGGAGCCTTATGACGTGCACCTAGCAGCAGTCAGGTCCCCTCTGAGGATTAAGAAGCTCTGGCTCCTTGTCACTAATATACTTATAAGCAAAGGAATCCGACCAGAGCAGTGTGATCTGGAGTCACCACATCTAGACGATGGCCACAAAGATTTTTTTTTTTTAACATCAAATCACAGCAGCAGTTACATAAAGCAATAGCAAACAGCTTAATATTCTGACTTCATGATACTTTGAGCATGTGAAATTTGAGGGGATGAAATGAATGTGATCTGAGCTACAGCACTTGACAACAGCCATTACCAGTGTTCAGAGCTGCAGTTTTCTTGCTCCATTCAATGTTTACATCCAGGTACATTAAAAGCTTCAAACCCCTCATAGGTTGAGGTTCCGGTATCAGCACTCCACCGTTTTGGTATTGATTACCTATCTTAAAGGCCCCCATACACAATAGGCTAAGGTTGGCCAAACCCATCGATATTGGCAGGATCGTCCCATGGTATAATGTCATTGGTGTAATGTGTATGGCAGCCTCCCAAAAGATGTAGTCAACAGAAAAAAAATCTGGCCTATATCTCATTCCTGTGTATTTATAATAATATCTTTATTTTTATATAGCGCTAACATATTCTTTACAGTTTGCACACATTATCATCACTGTCCCCGATGGGGCTCACAATCTAAATTCCCTATCAGTATGTCTATGTATTTTCATGACAGCAACAATAAAACAAATATTCTACATCAAATTCTGAAAGAGAGCTTCACAGATCAGCATTACAGAATGGAGCCTTCTTATGAACCAATTTTCAAAATTTCCACTAAATTTTTTTTAATGTTTGCAAGCCATGACATTGAGCTGATATGCATTTCAGACAGAAAAGTTTTAATATTATTTGCTTCGTTATCTTCTTTATATATTGCATTAGAATGGCAGTAGACAGAATAATCAGTGTTTTTCAACTAGGCTTGGTTTCACACAACTAACATTAAAGGGAATCGGTCACCCCCTGGGACGTGTATAGCCTATTAATATGGGCATACAGGTTATAGAAATGTTAAACTCATCCTACCTGTATGTCTCATAGTAGTTTAACACAATCCAACATTATTAAGAACCTCAATATGTTCCCACATCAGGGAGAAGAAGTTAAAAAAATCATGGTAATAGGACAACTCCCAATTAGCAATGAAAAGCCTACATAGAAAAAACGGAGTGTGACGCCCAAAATGCTGAAGACAAAAATTAAGAAATTGTACTAAAAAGGTATAATCTTTATTGATACAAAATTAGATAAAAATTTATCAATATATCAAATTGCAACACAATCAGGTATCAGATAAGACACAAAAAATGGGACGAAGGACAGCAGCATATATAACTTTAGATGCAAAGGTATACAACCAGGTTATACAAAGACCTTACACACATATGGCAGACGCAATGAGGTCACACTAAAATATTATATCTCACTCTTGAATGAAGTTCCTCATCAATCTCATATATAGCCATAAAAATCAAACATAAAGTGCTAATGTGCAACAAGGAATGCAGGGAAAGAGTACCCAGGTGAACCATGCTTACCCATGTGGGGCGTGTGTCTGCTGCATGTCTGGTCCCAAGCCCCAACGCACGTTTCGCGCTGGGCTTCGTCACACAACTAACATTAAAGGGAATCGGTCACCCCCTGGGACGTGTATAACCTATTAATATGGGCATACAGGTTATAGAAATGTTAAACTCGTCCTACCTGTATGTCTCATAGTAGCAGTCTTGTTGTTGAGAAAACTTATTTTATTTCTTTATGCTAATAATTTCTGGAAGAAATCCCTGCCTCCAGTCTTCATTATAATATCACCCCCCCCTCCCATGTATGTGACAGTGCAGCCTAATAAGTTTATATAACAAAGTTTAGTGTGGGCTAGGAGACCTGAGGCCGGTTCGCACTTTTAGGATTGGTACTCGAACCATGTGTGGTCAGCTGTCATCCTAATTCAGATTGATAGTTGATCATTTGGCCAATGCTAATTTGTGTTTGGTCACTGAAAATCACTCAAATAAAGCAGACTCCATGATTGCTTCTCTTTATCCCAGCACAGCCTTGTTATCTTCCTTGTAGGTGTATTCCATTTGCAAATTCCATATATAAATCCTATGTCATTCAGCTAATTTCTTATTGTGTAGTAAAAAACATTGATTGTTTTTCCGCCCATGAGGTTCTCTTCTGCGTTGTATGTTGCTATGAATTTTCTATCCTGATGCTTTGACGTTTCCTCGCTCTACCTGTTCTCAGAATCGTTGATTTATACTTGCATCAACAGCTGATTGGAAACAACTAACATCTTTTTCCATGTTGGATTTCCATCTTGAAAGAGTCTTATCCTTCTTTTCATTCAACTGACAGCTCTCTTAGGGCAATGTTTTCTTTCAATTAGCCATTAAAGCGCATTAAGGTCTTTAGGTACTTGCTTTTAACTGCAGACTAATTAGTATTTGTGCCGATGTTTGTTTTATAAATGCAAATCACAAGATGATTTCAATTTTTTTCACTCCACTTCATCTGGAAAAACATCTGTCATTAAGTAAAATAATTTACATTTGTTTGCTGTATTTGTGACAAAGCAGATGAAAAGCCATAAAGAAAACATTGTTTTGTGTGGTATCTGGGAATTGTAAATTTGCTACTAAGTGAAATAATCGGATGATCATCATCTAATGTGGTCACTGGAAGATTTTTTGCCAGGATCATGTATAGTCTGGCAATAGGGCAAGTTTTGAATGCTTTACAAATTGATGGTTAATGTATTGGGCTTGAGCACTGATTGTGCATAGTAAAAATGTTCAGTCTTTGACAGGTGAGCCTCTATAATTATCAAATTTTGTATTTTGGGCAGTTTTTTTCTGCTTTGCTTCCATATTTTTTTCTGCTTTGCTATTTGTGAATTATGGCCCTAACCTGGTAAATTATATGGATATCCCAACCAATAATATCACCCCTCAATCCCTCTTTTAATAGGACCGTGGCGTTTACATATATATGTGTTAAAATCTATCTACATGTAAACGTCAAAGCCCTGGTAAAAGAAGGATTGAGACTTTGCTCTCTTACATTACTGTAATTTGTCTCTTCCCTGGAACATTGCAGCTATTCAAAACATTCCTTATTAAAGTTAATTAATTCTATGTAAATGACCTTTTAGATCTCATGTCCATTGATCAAACTGTTGCTTCCTATCTCTGAAATGGTAGTGGAATTATAGACAGACACTGATGTCAGGTCTGGTGCTACCGATTTCTATAGTATGTTTCCCAGTTATACGGTGCAAGATTTGACCTATATATGGATCAAATAATGTTGCATGTTGCACAACTGAGCATTAGTTGTATCATGGCCCAAACACAACTGGTATATGGAATCCGAGCCTAACTATGTTGTTTTGGGTTTCAAGCAGTTTGCTAAGGACTCTTAAGGCACCTGTGCACATTAGATTAATGTCGGATTAACTCACCAGTATCGATGGGTTCACCCAACAGTCTAACGATTATGTGGGTACGGCTGACTGATCATAGGGAAAGATGCCGATCGGGCATGTCTGATTTCAGACTAACGATCGATCGAAGGTCTTCCAGTGGTTTTCTCATAGACAACATAGGAACCCTAGGCCGAACAAGCACTCCTTTGTATGTGAGTCGGCATAGATAACTGTCAGCCAAATGATTATTCAACCGACAGCCATTTAATGTGTATGGCAACCTCTAGTATTCAATATGTTTCCTTGGCATCAATCTGAAAAGTGATTTTGGGAGGAGCATTGTAAAAACAGCCCTGTCTGTCATCAGCATTGCTAAACACATTCCCATCAGTGTAGTTCGGCTATCAGCAGGTCTCAAAATTCCTCCCAGGTGTCCACTTACCTGGATGTGACTGAATGAATCCACATTTATTACAAGCACACATATAATATACATACACAGCACTGAGACATCATTATAAAAGTTCAAGTCATCCACAGAACATATGAAGCATGACAAATAAACCATTAGTTTAAAAAAAAAAAAAAAAAAAAGACTACGTAATGTACAAAGGTTTAAAAGAGCCCCGATGCCTCATTTATTGCCCCAGTAATATTAACACAGCTCAAATTTAAGACAATGACGCTATGACAATGTACTGCGATATAGTACACTGTAGTATTTACATATGACGCTGAATAATTCATTCCTGGTTTAGATTAAACTGATGACTTCAGAAACCAAAAAATGTATCTGAGTTGACTCTCCATCATTAAAATAATTCTGTGCAGAAACGATCACAAAGGCCACACCGAGACTATGAAACACAGGAAAAATGGTAAGAAGATGCTGTAAGCTGTTTTGACTTTTGTGCTTCATAATTAAAAATCAGTAGATGAGAACCTCAAATTTCGACTTGTTGCACACAAAAGCCAAAATGGTAAAAAATCATTAAAAAAACATACTTCTCACAGCTATTGGTATAGCATCTGACCATAACAAAGATAACGCCTCTACTCCCGTTGCCAATCGTAAAGGTACGTGCTGCATGACATAGGATTCAGACTCCAGACTTGTATGACACGTAGCTGGTGGCTTAGGAAGCACTTCGGTGTGGGAGGATTTTTATTGTAAATCAATGGGCTGACTGTGGACTAATGTGCAGTATGAGCCTTCACATAAGTCTGTAAAGGAGCTGTATGCATATTATGGTAGATTTTTATAAGCTAAACTAATAAAAAAAATACAGCTTAATATTACAAAATGTAGATGATGATTTGCAAAATAAAATGTACCATGCCTTTTTTTGCAGAGTGTACCTATGCTCTTAATAAGAAATGTAATGGAAACTTAAGGACTGTTTACTAATCAAACTAGTGGTTTGGCTGTAAATGTCATAGTACAGTAAAAAATTATACCAGTATTGTAATCTTATGTGCCAGTGCTGAGAAATCAAGATTGCAATCAACATGCAAACAGCCTGGAAGTGAATTAGGGGCATGTCAGTGTATCTCAAAGTATCAACACACCTCAATGCACTTCAGGCTAGTCTGCATGTAACTTTATAAATGTGAGTACTTATAATTGTTTAAAACTGCTAATATAGCGGCAAATACAATAAATACTTTATTCAAAAGACATCTTTTTAAGAGAACCTACTCGAATCATGAGCAGCATAAATCAGAGCTCGTCTGTGTTACTACAGCTGTATATGTTTTACTCTGAAACACAGCAGCATTTCAGAGAAAACATGTTTCCAGATGCTGGCCAAGGACTATGCATCTTGGGATGACTGGTCAAAGGCAACTTGCCCAGCGACTTCTCCCCTAGACTGGCAAGTTTCTCCATACTTGTATTTAGAGGCATGAATGAGCTGCCGGGGAACTGCCCTGGAGTAGGCCTGTGATTCGTGCAGTGTGAATCTCATGGGCAGGTTCCCTTTAATTGAACTGTAACTCTGCTATATGGTTTAAAAATGAAGTTTTTATCTGCAGTGTCGCATATGCAAATGAGGCTGGACTAGTTCAGTGGGGGTATCTTTTCATGACTAGTCCTGCCTTGGATCTTCTAATTACTACTCCATGGGAATGACTGATCGCTTCTGTGCAATCCCTGACTTGGTAGGACCACCTGAAATGACATGTCGGCAGTCCTACAATTACAGAGATTGTATCAAGGCTGTCAATCCCATCCAAGGGGGCGCAACTAGAAGATCTGAGGCATATGTAGTGCTATTGTAGCGTTTTTGAATAGTTATGAGGATCTTGTACAGTGAGGTGAGGAGAGGGCATCAATTCTTCATGGTAATCATAGACATTTAAGATACAAGTGAAGTGATGTTAAGGCTATGTGCCCATGTTGCAGAAATGCTGCGGAAATGTCCACAGCATTTACGCAAGTCCCTGCCACGCGTAAAACGCATGCTGAATTCGCATGCGTTTTCCTGCAAAACACAAGCGTTTTGCAAGCGTTTTTAGCTTGCGCTTTCCAAGCGATTTGTAGCATTGCTTGGAAAAGTAATTGACAGGTTGGTCACACTTGTCAAGCATAGTGCTTGACAAGTGTGACCAGCTTTTTACTGTTGATGCTGCCTATGTGGCATCAGTAGTAAAAGATAGGATGTTAAAAATATTTTAAAAAATTAAAAATATGGTTATTCTCACCTTCTGACGCCCCGTGATCTCCTCAGCGGCGCTCCCGGTACATTCCGTTCCCAGGGATGCTTTGCATGAAGGACCTTTGTGACGTCACGGTCACGCGACCGTGACGTCATCTCAGATGATTCGCTCAAAGCATCCCTGGGACCAGAAGATGCTGGCAGCGTGGCTGAGCGGCGGAAAGGACTCCGGGGGCCATCAGAAGGTGAGTATATCACTATTTTTTATTTTAATTCTATTTTTAACAGGAATATGGTACCCAGGGCATGGAGGAGAGTCTCCTCTCCTCCAGACCCTGGGTACCATCCACACATGAAACGCTCACTTTACGCATGGTGGACATAGCCACATGCGTAAAGTGAGCGTTTCAATGCAATCCTATGGCTGCGGAATCGCCGCGATTCCGCAAAATTAATGGACATGCTGTGGATTTTTCCACTATGCGATTCCGCAGCGTAAAAATCCACAGCATTGGCACAGCAACTGCGGAATCCCATAGGATTGCGTGGGATGCGTTTTTAAGCGTTTCCGCTGCTGAAAAAAGCGGCAAAAGCGCTTAAACGCAACGTGGGCACACAGCCTTACAAGTGACATTTCCCTATGTGGTGAAAAAGTTTAATAAGGTCAATATGTGACTTTATGGTATATTTGGTATGTAAAAAAAAGGATGCTATACACAATAGAAACTTTTTCACACTAACTTTTTTGCCCCTTCCCAATTGACAAATATTTATTCAAAGTTTAAGGGGGAAATTGGAGAAGAAAAAAAAATTGTCAGAACGATCTTTGACTAAAATAATTAAAATGTCTCATGCACAATATACACCTGGTCTGACTTTGCACTGACTACCCAACACATAAAAAATCTGCATATCCCTTCTATATCTTGAAACAATTTTATGTCTTAAAAAGCATCATGTTACACTATTTGGAGCATGTTGCTGACAACAATGTCAGACTTATAAAAAAAAGACAAAATCCCTGTTACATGCTTTAGTTTGTGTTCCCACGACTGTTCGCTATTATCATTGTTCTGCTTCATCATAGCAGCAGAGCAACAAAATTCTGGCAATGCCGGATTTGTCTCATAGGCCGGGGTCACACTAACCGACGCAAAATACGGTCAGTATTTTACATGCGTAATACGGATGACAGACCCCTAAACAGTGCTCCGTATGTCATCCGTAATTAAGGTGTGGTCGCGTATTTTGCGCATGTCAGCATCCCGTATGTAATCCGTATGGCATCCGTATGGCGAGATTTTCTCGCAGGCTTGCAAAATGGACATATAATGGAGCCCTATGACAGTTTTAATAAAGAAATGAAAGAATAGATATAGACACATAGAATGCATGTATATATATATATATGTATTCTATGTGTCTATAGCTATTCTTTCGTTTCTTTATTAAACCTGTCAGGGTGAGTTTACTGTATAGCGCACTGAATTGCTGGCTTTGCTAAAAGACACCGGGTGAGTATTTCTCGCAGGTCACACGTGTGGTCCGTGTGTAATCCGTATTTTTTGCTCACCCATAGACTTGCATTGGCGTATTACGGCCGTAGTACGCTGACAATCGCAGCATGCTGCGATTGGCACGGAGCGTAGAATACGGATGAGAAATATACGGCTGGTGCGAGGGACCCCATAGAGAATCATTGGTCCGTGTCTAATGCGTGCTTTTAGCGCCTCTCACTCCGCCGTATTCCTCGCCAGTGTGACCCCGGCCATAACGAAAGTTCTGTGTGAATATACCCTCAGACCTAAAATTTAAAAATGTTTCAAAAACTGGGGGTTACTTGTTTTTTAGCTCTTTTTTGGCACCTTTTTAACATACAGGGCATTTTTTCTGCATCAATTTATTTCCGTAGTCAAATTTGGAGCATTTTTGCAATCAAAAACACTGCAAGTATAGAAAAAAAAGAGTAAAAATTTGAACTATGTGCAGTATAGGCTTGTTTTCCCATTGAAATGAACAGCTAGCTTATTTAAGAGTATTTAATGAGATTTTCATGTGGATTTTGTAGCAGTTTTCCACCCCAAAAAGCCATAAAAAAATATGCATGAATCTACCCTTAAGGCTAGTGGCTCATGAGCCACATGTGGCTCCTTGCTGTCTGCTCAACTGTATTGGCATCCTCAGGGGTGATCATTAATTATTAAGAAAACTCACAGGGATAATTATTACTTATTAAAGGCCATATAGGACAATATTATCTTATAAGTGGAGAAAGCCAGGATTGGGACTTGCCAGTCGCCTGGCTCAGTGGAGATGTTCGGAGAAGCCAGGTTGAGACCCTCGGGTCAACTGGCCTTGTACCTGAATGGACTGTCACCTTCCTATGTTTGTCAATACCTCCTCTCTGTGTGCATGCCACGGGTGGGGTAGTCAACCCTGGGAGCTCTGAAGTAACAGCTGCTTATCCCGGGGAGTCAGTGGAAGGATGAGATGCTGTAATGTGCACCATCTCGGGGTATTTTGCTGGGACTGTCTACGTGTTATCTGCCTGTTTTGTGGTTCAACAAAATATTGCCACACTGTTTTATCCTCACCCTGTGTTGTCTGCGTAGTGTTATGCCCATGTTAAAAGGAAAGCAGGTGTTCGGCAGGACAATCCCTGGTCCATGCGGTTTTGGCTAGTGGACTGCCAACCCCTGTGTCTCTACAAGTACATTTTCACTTTTTTAACGCTGACTTTTTTTCTGCCAATGAGGAGAGACACTAGACGTTTAAAAACAGTAATTAGCTCTATATAGCAGATCCCTGAAGACATCTGTACACGACACTAAATGTGACTTTTTGTGTAGGCGATAGATATAAATTCATGCCCGACCTGCTGGGATTATCTGACAAATGACTTCAGAGGCTACACTCTAAATCACTGCTGTCACTTCTTCCTTGAGAACAGTTTTGGGAAGCTGTGCTCCACAGCATTTATTCTTGGTATAGACTAATGACGTCACTCAAAAACAGAGGACTTGCTGTACTTTCTCAGAATATCCAATGCATACATGATTGTGACTACCTCTGAAGCCGTACATGGCGATTTTCCATTATTTCATTCATGACGCTCCATCATCTCTTAGGAGCTTACTGCTCTCTGAATTGGATTTTAAAGATGAATTCACGTTAAACTTGTGTATACAAAGCAGCCTGGCAGGGAGGAATATGCCAAACGGTCCACGACATTATTTACAGAATAAAAGCTGGATGGTGTCTCTCTCCTCTTGTTTATATCTTTCCTAATTACCATTTATAGGAACGGTTCTCGGCGCTGTCCTCCTTAGCACTGCCTACAAAATCTAAACTGTTTGCTCTGCATGTTCGACAAAAGGAACTGTGCAAGTCACGCATTTCACATTATCAGGGAACTAGACTGTAAAAATCATAGAAGTGTCTACTCTTCAAAAATCGCCTTCTATCCTGATATCTACATCATGCAGATTTCTAAATGTGAGCAACAATGAATTCTTGATAGAAACTCAATTAGCCAAGAACTTGTTTCCCCTGAGAACAGATTTTAATGTGAGTGAAATATTCTCTGTACAAGTTACTATTTTACTCATTCATACAACATTTAGAGGTGAAAACTTCCACTTTGTAATTTTTGCTCCACAGGAGTTCACAGTTACAGTAAAATTGAAGAGTGCTTGTGGATGCCACCTGTGCCTTTTTCCTCTAGAGGAACACAGAAGCATCATGGCCACGGTGAACCATTAGTTTACTGATGCCATAAAAAATGAAAGTTGCCAAAAATGACATTAGGTGGAGTTGAGTTGAAACAGGAAGAAAAGGTGTTTGGTGTAAAAACAAATTCATGTAGGCATATCAACCCTAAATCTCTGCGGTGAATATTCGCTGCATAAACTGATATTCTGTGGATGTCTGCGCTAGTCAATTTACATTGATAATATTGCAGCTCATAAAATTTGATGAAATCGGGGGGCGTGTCTTGGTGCCGGCAAGAGAGGACATGTGGCAGAGGAGCTCCCGCCGGGCATATTATATATCAGCTAGCAAAAACCAGCACCAACTCTTCTTACCATCCCCCGATGGGTCCCAGGAGGGTGAGAAACCCTGCCCTCTCTGGAGCAGTGTCGGCCAGCTCTGCGACGGTCCTGAACATCTTTCTCCTGCGGGAGTGTGGCGCCACTGAGGTCCAGGTCCCATCTTGTTGGGGAGAGGAGGCAGCAGGGGAGCTTGAAGGAGCTGTAGCGCGTGGAGCCCTGGAGGAGGGGGCGCGATGCTTTGCTGGGCTGAAGCCGGGATCAAAGGGGGTAAGAAGGAGGTGGAAAGGAGAGTACCCCAAGATATGCGCGGCCCTGATGGATTGGAGCAGCTGCCTGTCCCCCCGGTCACCATCCTACTAAAAATGGCGGCATGCAGCAATCAATAGGAGGCCATCTCTCCCCCTCCCCTGACCATGCACAGGCTGCAGAGTCCATGCTGCAGCAAAACCAGGCAGTAAACATCAAGGAGGGGTCTGGTAGACCAGGAAAAAAAAGGTGTATCTAACTCCCAAAATGATCCCCCTAGAGTGACTATCCACAAGTATCATTAATGAAGAGGATGAAAGTGACTATTTAGAGGGGTCATCAGATGACAAAAGAGAACATCTGGATGAGCATCTCCCCCCACATTGGCTAAAGTTTTTTTTCTTGTTTCCCCTCAAAAGAGGATTTTAAAGTATTAATAGAGGTTAAGGACACCTGTCGATCTGAAATTGCTATTGTCCGACAGGACTTGCAGCTTTTGTTGGGCAGAATTGACTAGAGAGTGAACATGATGTAATGAGATCCCATATGGCTGAGCTAAATCAAACAACTACTTTGCAACAGGAAATGATTAGAGATCTCCAGGTGCAGATGGAAGATTTGGACAACAGGGGAAGGAGATGTAACATTAGGGTGAGAGGTGTCCTAGAAGCGGACGTTCAGGAAAATGTTAATCTAAAGCCGCCTTTACATTTAACGATGCACCAGCGATCCCGACCACGTTATGACCCGGTCAGGATCGCTGGTGGATCGCTAAATGGTCGCTAGTGAGCTGCCAAACAGGCAGATCTCACGGCGATGCAGCAGCGGTGGTTACTTACCTTTCAGACGCGGAGATGAAGACGTCCTCCCGCCTGCATCCATGCGTCGCTCGTTGGCGCCAGCAGGAAGCAGCCGACGAGAAATGGACGTGGACGATCCCGCGCGATCAGCGATAGCAATACAAAATGGTGACGCTTTAGTGATATTGCTAGCGATATCGCTATGTGTAAAGCCCCCTTAATTCTGCAGGACATCTTTAATCCCATCTTGGGAGACCCAGTTTCTATGCCCCTTAAATTTGATAGAGCACACCGAGCCCTGCAGCCTAAGGGTTCATCACCATACCCACGTGATATTATCTGTTGCCTTCATGACTTTGAAATTTTGAAACCAAAGAAAAAGATATGTCAAAAGCCAGGTTTCAAAAGGAGATTCTGTACCAAGACTCTGCTGTTCAGTTGTTTCTGTATTTATCTCATATCACCTTGCAAAAAAGGCGACTTCTTAGGCCTCTGTTGTTCATCCTGAAAGACCTCGGAATCTCCTATAGATGGGGTTTGCCCTATGCTTTAACAGCATGGAGATAGGGGATTTCGGCAACACTGCGCACCCTGGAGGATCTACCAAAATTTTGTGACAAGTTGGGGCTCCAATTCCCTAAGATTGCTGACTGGGACATTTCTAACCTTACGGGACCGCCTCCACCTCCAGTTTGGACTCAAAAAATAAGAAAGGACCATTTGAGCGGTAGAGGCGGAAAGAGTGGATCAACCCAAACGGGCCTTCGCTGAACTGTCATACCTGTTTTAATACAATATTTCTCCTCTTTCTTATATTATAAGATTTATTTACAAAAAGTTGTTTCAGTATTTGGAAAACAGTGGGAAAAAACGTATTAGCCGATGCAGGCTTATCTTTAGATTACTGTTTAAGTGTATTGAAGCTGAAATCATCTGTAGGCGGGTATTCCTGCAAGTTATTGCGGTTGTATGCCGGGGGAGAGCCCTGGCTTGCCTTGTAACAGGAGATAATTCTTTTAATTCTTATTGTTCCTCTGTGTGGATAAGCGTTGGGCTACTCCTCCCTAAAAATCTCTTCTGTGGCTATGATTTTTCTCTTCCTAGTGGGCTGGTTTTACTCCACAGGTATAGGTACTGTCACACTTAGCGATGTACCAGCGATCCCGACCAGCGATATGACGCGGTCAGGATCGCTGGTACATCGCTAAGTAGTCGCTAGTGAGCTGCCACATAGGCAGATCTCACTAGCAACATCGCTGGGGACGGGGATCGCTACTTACCTGTCACACCAGGCGATCCTGCGTCCTCCCGCCCGGCTCCACGCGTCGCTCGTCTTCACAGCAGGAAGCGCCACAGGAAGCTGACGACGAGAAACAGTCCTGAACGTTCTCGCGCGATCAGCGATAACCAGCGGGGGAGCGGGTCGTAGGTAAGTATCAGACACAGCGATATCGCTAGCAATATCGCTATAACGTCACAAGTTATAGTGATATTGCTAGCGATATCTCTTAGTGTGACATGCCCTTATAGCCACAGACCAGGCTTTCTATTCCTGGGAATTATGGAGCCTTATTGCTTAAAGTTAGGAATTCTTGTTCATATTTCCAATATTTTTTTTCTCTCTGTTCTTTGTTGTCCTCGTCTCTCCCCTTCCCTAGTGTTTCTTTCCCACCCATTTACCTGGATGCAGCTTCTAGATCAGAAATCACAGAAGTGGTCGGAGGAGAAGGTTCATCATTGCTTCTTAGAGGTTAAAGGAGAGTTGATAGTCTCTGGGGATCTTGGGCATGTGAGTAACTTACCATTACAAAATGACACGCATCATTTCATTGAATGTTAGGGGACTTAACTCCCCTCGAAAAAGGGGGATTGCCCTCCAGGAATTGAAGTCTCAGAAGGTTGACATTGCCTTTCTTCAAGAGACTCGTTTTGATAAGTCAGGAACCTTCAGGTTTGCTCACAACTCCTTCCGTATCTCATACTCAGCTTTTAACAACAATAAGAGAGGGAGGATAGCTATTTTAATATCATCGGGTTGCCCTTTACAAATGAATAAAGCTCATATTGATCCTGGGGGTAAATTTGTAATTTTGGAAGCTTTTCTGAGGGGTAGGTCCATTATCTTATGTGATCTATAAGATCCGAATACAGGCCAGATTAAATTTTTGAGAAAGGTTTTTTCCCTAAATCAAAAAATTTTGCCAGCAGCCCTATTAGTTGGAGGTGACTTTAATATCTCTTTCTCTGAGCTATTTGACAGACAATCTACAGTATTAATAATAAACCTCCAACACAAAATATTGTTAAAATGGCAAGAGACTTTAGAAAAATTTAGACTTTAGAAAACTTATGAGAGCTCTTAGAACTAGCCTCCTATATATTCAGACATAGTCTGGGGAAGCCTTTATGCAGGGGTGCATTTATGTACTGTAGATTTAATCGAAGTACATTTGATCAAAGTACTGACAGTTATACCATGGCAGTTAGACAGAGCAGGAGACATGTAAGCCAATTAAACAAATATATTCCCAGTACACTTGGATTACAACAAATTTTCACCATATACATTTGTATAATTTATATCCTGACTGCTGCATTCACTCACATCAACCGCCCTTGCATTAACTCTTTACACTCCATCCATATCAGCCCCTCTGTCCTTTCCTCTCCTATGTATAGCAGCATTCAAGCGCTTTTCACATTGCTATACAGCACACATCCACAGCACAAAGATCTCACTATAATCCAACCGAAATTTCAAAAATATTTTATAACTTCTATAGTAAATTGTATAATTTACATGATGCCCCCTCCATAAAACTGATAGAAATGTAGCTTTGTTAAATTTCCTATTAAAATTAAATCTCCCGTTCTCCCTCCTGAAGCCTTATCTCTTAATCAGAGGTTGACACAGGAGGAGGTGGTGGACATTTTGAGGGATCTCCATTTGGGTAAATCTCCGGATCCAGATGGGATAACTTATCTATGTTACAAAACCTTTGTGGAGGAGCTTTCACCCCACATGGTTGAACTGTTTAACTCTTTTTTAGAAGTCTCTCCCATCCCTGGTTCGTTGTGACATTCTTATTTAGTTCTTATCCCAAAGGATCACTTGGATTGTTCAAATTATCGACCAATTGAATTACTAAACTCTGATCTAAAAATCTTCACTCGAATTTTTCTCGCATTATGGTTCTCCAAGGGTCCCAGTGCCAACTGATTTTGAGAGGATTTGCAGGAGAGGGCCGTCGACTAAAGATCTAATATCAGAAATAAATAAGATTCTAGGTCTTCCTCGAGAAGGTCATCAACTAAAACACTCTTATATGTCCAGATGGGAGTCTGTATTAGGACGAAGGTTATCTCCTCAAAGCTGGCAAATTGTTTGGGAAAAAGCAGCCAAATCCTCTATTTGCACCCTTTATAAGGAAAATTAGTTGAAAATTCTGAGGTTTTGGTACCATTTATCTATTAAACATTTCACCTAGGGGGATGGGGAAAACTCAGCTAAGTTGTTATTACATATTCTTACAGCGGCAATGTGTTTGATTGCCCTTAACTGGAAGAAGTTCTCCCCTCCATCATATCAGCACTTATTAAACAGAATTAATGACATCCGTAGGATGGAATATATGACGGCTCTCTTGGCAGCGAGAGTAAATGGTTTTGACTCAGTCTGGGCCCCGTGGGATTACTTTTTGGGCTCAGACAAATGATTAGTCCAGCTCTTAAATATTTGGTCTCCTGTTTGGATCCTGTATCCCTCCCCTACCCACCCGTGATATCTGTGTCTCATCCTTTTGTTTGTCTATATGAGGATCATCCTTAGTATATTCAGGATACGCTGCATCTGTTTTTTGCATGTTTATTGTGAGATGATCCTAGCTTGGGTAGGATATGGAAACATGGGTGTCTAGTTCGACCTGGCATAGTCGATGTGCAATGTCCCATTGTATAATTTACTTACGGATAACAGTTTCTCATAAGGGGTTTCTCCCCCTATTGTTTCTCTCTCTACCCCACTAATGGAATCTCTCTGATCTCATATGATTGTACATGGGTTTTTTTTGTCTGTTTTAGCATGTGTCCTTTTGTTGAAAATTTTGTAAAAACTTTAATAAAAATTTACAGTTTTAAAAAAAAAAAAAAAAAAAATTTTTGATGAAATCTCATCATAATATATAATAATAATAATAAATTTTATTTTTATAGCTCCGACATATTCCGCAGCACTTTACATTTCAGAGGGGATTTGTACAGACAATAGACATTACAGCATAACAATAATCACATACAGTAGATTATAACAAATACCAAGAGGAAAGAGGGCCCTGCTCGCAAGCTTACAGTCTATGAGGAAAGAGGTAGACACGAAAGGTGGGTGGTAACAGTTGCCCTGATTGTATGGACCAGCCATAATGTTAAGTGTGTAACAGTACAGACACAGAGGGCTAATGGATGCATAAAGCATGTGGGAACATGATGCGGGAAATCTGGTTATGGTAAAACTTTTGGCTGTGCCACACAGGGATAGATTAGGTTAATGTGTTGAGGCAATAGGCCAGAATCATAAAGGTTGGTCCTGACTGTAACGTTGGTGGGTGTGGATCCACTGCACCATGGGGCGAGCCCACTCTGGTGAAGCATGACTAAGTGTCTACTAGGCATTCACTAGAGCCTCTAATGGTTAGGATACACTGGGCCACCAGTAGACACAATGCACTGCTCCAAGGCAGTTCCTGGGACTGCAGTAGCTGACTGGAGGGTCACAGACTTGGTTACGGGGTACAGGTAGGCAAGATAAAATTGAGGTTTGAGGTTGGGACAGGCAGCACAGGTTCAGAATTCGTAGCTGAGGTCAAGAGCGGAGAGATCAGGATAAACGAGAAAGCATTTGGGGTCAATAACAGGTGAGACATGAAAGGAATAAGCCAATACAGGAGCTAGAGACAAAGCTAATAAGAACCTAAGTTCAGGAGAGGGATGTCACCCGATATATCACCTGCTGGCAGGTGATAGGCCGGGGAAGCAGATCTCTGCAGAACAGAATGGATACAATTCCTGCGAGTTTGGCCTCACCCCTATAACTCACAAACAGCCAAGCCGGATTCTAGCACAATGCTAAAGCGATGGACAGGTACTGTGTTGCGCCGAGCAAAGCGCGGGGTGAGTGGGGTGACGCTTAGAAGTCATGCAAATGGCTGGTGTAAAACTGATATACACTGTGGATTCTGTTTTCAGAGGAAACAGAAAATCAGCAGGATATCATGCCTATGTAAACTCAGCCCATTTCTTTAAACATTGTGCTGAATTTATTATCCTATTTGTGCTTAGGGCTTTTTTTTGTTCCATTCTTTTAATATACGGTATTTAGTTTAGCAGAGGTTTATCATTTTATATAAAAATAAACATTTCAGTGCGTCACACTGCACACTTAAGTTTTTAGTGTTTGAAAAAGGGAAGGTCTATTTAGGCAGCAATAATAGAAGTGTACAACTGGAAGTTGCCAGGACCATGATGCACAAGTCACAAAAATTTCAAATACATTTTTTGTGACTGGCATGTCTACTATCCTAATGAGTAGAAATCTAATTCTTCATAAAAACTTGTCAAAAGGGGAGCTGTGGATATAGTGTTTTGAGCTTTTCAAAGGCATTTATACTGTACAATATAAGGTGCCTAATGTGTAAATTAAGGTCTATAGGCTTACAAATTAAAGGGGTTGTCCATTAAAATGAGTAGTGGCCAGCATCACGCCGTTATTCAGCACTATGTTAATGAAAGCAGTGCAGGAGAGAGAGCACGCTGCTGAACTGTGATATGCAGTAAAGCCACACCCACAACCCAGTCCGGTTCTGGAAGTTGACGTGACATCACCAACATCAGAAGCAGCTGCAGCCGCGGGTCACATGATAGGAATGAGCAGATGGCAATAGCGCCACTCACAGGAACATTTAAAAACGCAAGGTATTTGAAGAAAGCCTTATTTGCAATGTTTAAATCTATCTGCCCACTACACATTGTAGTGGATACGCTCTTGGAGGCCGGAGTCACACTACTGTATAACACGGCAGAGAGCACAGCACTCGGCCCAGTGTTATATGGGCAGCTCAGATCTGCAATTATTTTCTCATGCCGCTCTATCATGCGAGAGGATCGGAGTATAGTAGCATGACACTATGCTCCTGCTATGCTCGGCAGGAACCGAGTGTCACTAGCATATCACATCCGATGCTCTCGCATTGGATGCTATACACTAGTGTGACTCTGGCCTAATGTTGGTAATTGGATTCAAAACTGACTCAAAGACCGCACCCAGAAAGTTGTGGAGAATGACTGCTACTCTGAATGGTCTTCTGCTATAACTTCTGTGCTGGGTCCGCTAATATTCAACTTTTTTATTTACCCCTTTCCAATGTTAGGCATAATAGTACGTCAACGTCGGACTCTTTCCAATTGATGTGGGCTCCGGCGGTGAGCCCATATCTTTCCTGGGACATGTCAGCTGTTTTTAACAGAACTTTAACCCCCGACACAATGCGATCAAACAGGATCGCAGCGTTCAGGTGCCTTTGGATCTGAGACCCCGCAGCATGATGCAGGGTCACAATCACTCCCATGTCGTCATGACAACATCCGGGTTACCAGAGCTGAGAAATTTCTGGGCAGCACTGGGCAGCACGGTGGCTCAGTGGTTAGCCCTGGGTTCGAATCCCACCAAGGACAACATCTGCAAGGAGTTTGTATGTTCTCCCCGTGTTTGCGTGGGTTTCCTCCGGGCACTCCGGTTTCCTCCCACATTCTAAAGACATACTGATAGGGAATTTAGATTGTGAGCCCCATCGGGGACAGTGATGAAAATGTGTGCAAAAACTGTAAAGCGCTGCGGAATATGTTAGTGCTATATAAAAAAAAAAAAAAAAAAATTCCTGTTATGCGCAGGTCAGTGTGCAGAAAGTGCAGCGCTGACAGCTTATATGGCAAGCAGTTGCTGCTTCATCTACATGCCATATAAGTGATCAGCCTGCACAAAATGATTGTCCCATAGTGGGACAAAGTGTAAGGGTATGCGCGCACGTTGTGTGGAATTTTTTGCCCGGAATCTGCATCCCTTGGCAAAATCCGCAGGTCAAAATCTGCGCATTTTTTATGCAGATTTCCTGCGGATTTTTTGCGGATTTGGCATGCGTTTTTACACCTTCGGATTCCCATAATGGAATGGGTGTAAAACCGCTGCGGAATCCGCACACAGAATTGACATGCTGCGGGAAAAAAAAAGCTGCGTTTCCGCATGGATTTTTCCGCAGCATGTGCACAGCAAATTTTTTTTTTCATAGGTTAACATTGTTTTGATACACACTTGCGGATTAATTGCGGATCCACAGCGGAAAATCTGCTGCGGATCCGCAATAAATCTGCAACGTGTGCACACAGCCTTAAAGTAACAATAAAGTAAAAAAATAATTTTTAAAGGGAATCTGTCACCTCATTTTTGGCCTATAAGCTGAGGCCACTGCCATCAGGAGATTATTTACAGCACTCTGTAATGCTGTAGATAAGCCGCCAATGTAACCTGAAAGAGAAGAGAAACAAGTTAGATTATACTCACCAGGGGGTGTGGTCTGGTGCGGTGGGTTTCACGGTCCGGTCCAGGGCCTCCCATATTCTAGCAATGGCATCCTCCTTCTTACTTCTGTTGAGGGAAGAGTAAAGTACTGCAGTGCGCAGGTGCCGGACCTCTCTGACCTTTCCTTGCGCCTGCGCACTGCAGTACTCTGCTCTGCCCTCAGTCTGGCAGTGGCAATCATAGAGGTCCGCTGGAGACCTCTAGTTGTCATGCCAACCCATCAGCGACCTGCAGTCATGTGACAACAGCACCAATGGGCAGGATTTCCGTCATGCTTGCCAGAAGCGCGTGTTATTTTTGATTGGGTTCAGGTCTGGAGACTGGATAGGCCACTTCAGGACCTTGAAATTCTTCTCACGGAGCCACTCCTTAGTTGCCCTGGCTATGTGTTTCTGGTCTTTGTCATGCTGGAAGACCCAGCCACAACCCATCTTCAATCTATCTCACAATACATGACCCCATCCATGCTCCCTTCAATATGGTGCAGTCGTCCTGTCCCCTCTACAGAAAAGCACACCCCAAAGTATGATGTTTCCCCCACCATGCTTCATGGTTGGGACTGTGTTCTTGGGGTTGTACTCATTCTTCTTGTTCCTCCAAACATGGTGAGTGGAGTTGATACCAAAAGTTCTATTTTGGTCTCATGTGACCACATGACCTTCTTCCATTCTCCCTCTGGATAATCCAGATGGTCACTGGCGAACTACAAACAGGCCTGGAAATGTGTTTGTGTGAGTAGGGGAACCTTACTTGCCCTGAAGGATTTTAATCCATGAGGGCGTAGTGTTACTAACATTAGTGTTTGAGACTGTGGTCCCAGCCCTCTTCAGGTCATTGACCGGGTACTCCCATGTAGTTCTGGGCTGATTCCTGACCTTTCTCAGGATCATCCTTACCCCACGAGGTGAGATCTTGCATGGAGCCCCAGACCGAGGAAGATTGACAGTCATCTTGTGTTTCTTCCGTTTTCTAATAATTGTGCCAACTGTTGTAGCCTTCTGACCAAGCTTTTTGCCTATTGTCCTGTAGCCCATTCCAGCATTGTGCAGGTCTACAATTTTGTCCCTGGTGTCCTTAGACAGCTCTTTAATTTTAGGCACGGTAGAGAGGTTGGAGTATAATTGATTGAGTGTGTGGATGGCTGCCTTTTATACAGGTAATGAGTTCCAACCGGTGCAATTTATATGTGTAATGAGCGCAGAGTAGGAGGCTTCTTAAAGAAAAACTAACAGGTCTGTGAGAGCCAGAATTCTTGCTGGTTGGTAGGTGATAAAATACTTATTTCATGCAATGAAATGCAATTCAATTGTTTAAAAATCATACAATGTGATTTTCTTCTTTTTTTTATTTTTAGATTCTGTATCTCACAGTTGAAGTGTACCTACGATAAAAATTTACAAACCTCTCCATTCTTTGTAGGTAGGAAAACGTGCAAAATTGGTAGTGTATCAAATATTTTCCCCACTGTATAATACATGAAAAAGGAGAAAGATTACCTATACGATATAACACTGATCATGGCAGTGACAGCTAGAATAAAAACCTCCATTCTTTACATTGCCGACTGCACTCAGAGAACTGGAGAATAATGTAAAATATAAAGAAGGTTTATATTACAAGGTGAATTCTCTGTTCTATAACTTAATTTATAAAAAGGTAAGAACCCCTTTACGGTTCGACATCTCATACATATCCCGGCAGCCCCAGCTCCTCTCCAATAAGAGAAAACAGTCAGCTCCATTTAGCAGAACAATATAATAGTAGTTATTAATTAAGAAACTGACAGGAGCCGGTGTACGTTCACAGAATGAAAGACATCTAGAAATACTGCTTCATTAATATCAAATGTGTAAACAGTGCAATGATGGAAACGCGATATTTCAAATGACTTGAAGCCTGTGAGGTCTCGTTATATTCTGTGAACCAGAAACACTCACTTCTAAAAGTCTATGTTGGACCAGAATTGAAAAAGATAGCTTTGTATTTAGGATCGCTTTGTATTTAGGATCCCATGTGTATGTGTGCAAACCCTGTTTTTTTTTCCCATATACAATCAACTTATTTTTGGGAAATTTTATATGTCATGTGGTGATAGTTCGAGATTTCATTATGGTCAGGATTATGCTTTAGAAAACCAACTTTCTCTTGACCTTACTAAATTTTACATTTGAAGCACAATTGATGAAAGAAAAAATACAAAACAAAGAATTGGCAACCACAAAGACCAAACCTCAGACAGATCACGCTGGAAAAACGCAGCAAAACATATTGAAACTCTGCTGTGTTGTCACATGCAGAATGTTTCTCTCAGCTATACATGCCTATTTCTACCATCTCCATCTTCCGCCTCTGCACTAGTCCTTTGTTTATAGACCATGTGATCTTTCCTAGGTAATCGGTGGATAGTCATGACCGGCTGTGGACAGTCCTGCTGTTCTATGAGCCATATGGAGTACAATAGTATTATATCTAATAAATTCTTGTAATTATTTTCTCTATACCCAATTGCTTTTATTTTCTACATATATATTCTTCTATTCTACACATCAGTAAAATTTCCTGAGCATGTGGCATGAAGAATTCACCCTATTGTACCTTCGAGCTTTTAGATATCTAGATTGCAGCATGTGGCTATATTTTGCACTTACATTAGCTCAGCTTCATTCTTCTCTAAAGGTGTTTATAGATAAACGAGCAGAAGACGATAAATGGATATTCTAACGATTGCTGCAGAATAATGATTCTACAATAAGCCATGCAGAGATGACAAATACCAAACCGAGTGGTTTTCCCAATTATTAAGAAAATGCACTGCTTTGGAACAGATGACAGTGACCAACAAATGAACTCCATTTTTCTTGTACTGCCCTGCTTGTGCTAGGGTTATAGTAATTTTTATAGATGTTTCTAGTATTTCTTTTATAGAACACAATGGTTTTGCTCAGGTTTTTTTTGTTACCTTAATTCCTCACTGACACATGATTTTTTTCTGTGTGCATGTTGCAAAATACCATCCAAATCCTTAATTGGACCATTCCTAGCATTTGTCAGGGAACAGCTCGGAGATCCTGCAGATATCTCCCCGCCATTGCCTGATGATCACAAACCAGCACTCTGCTGCCTCAAAACGTCAATACAAGTACACAATTGACTGATGAGTGTTGTTTTCCCTACTAAGCAAGTTATTGGGGAACTCACAGTGAGTGTATGGTATATACACCTCTGATTCCAGAGCAAGGAATTACTCCGGTACGGTCATTGCCAACTCCACAATAATAAAAGGAACTAGCTGCCACCACCAATCGTTTATACAGGCCGATTGAGATAGCATATTGCTTCAGGGGTGCGGTTTACAAAGCAAGAGGAAAGGCGCTAACAAATTTTATATATTTAATCCAGAAAGGTAGGCAGTGTTTATAAAAAAAATATGCAAAGATGTTACAAAATGGGAACAAAACAGTACGGTAAATACAATCACATCTAATAAAAGGGATAACAAAAGAAAAAAGTGCTAAATTTGTGTCACTGAAATGGCACAGAGCTTAGCGGAGGGAAGCACTCCTTAGAACAACAGACAAGACCATAGAGCACTGTGTCTTCCAGAAGTGACAAATGGCAAAAATCCAAATTTTGATTTGTATTCGATCAATGGTATGCCCACATAACTCCCCTTGGTGAGCTCATATAGGGGGCTGGTCATGGGATGTGCTAGGTCTTTAGAAGATTTTGAAATCCCCAGCCTTCTGGATATCTTTGCTCCTGAAAGTCCCAGGCTTAAGATATTGTCATATTTCATGATTGTATCTTTCCATGGAGATGAAACATGGCATGAATAGCATCATCCATCTGTCCCGATATTAAGTTGGAGGTGTTAGGCCGGCATTACGGTGTTGTGAGTGGATGCATTATGTTCATCACTTCACTACTCACTACACTGAAAATATATCTCTCATAAATAATGGATAGCTGCAACCCCCAATATTCATCATTGACCACTGACCTCAGAGTGTCTGAAATAATTCCTTTGAACAGAGAAAGCCTTTGCTTTTGAAAGTGTTCTTCTCTGCCTCTGAGTAAATGTTCCTCAGATTAGTGGCTGTCTATCAGCAGATCACCTGCTGTAGTTACCAGTTCACAGCAGGAGGTCCTACTTCAACAAAGGTTGAAGTGTCAGCTCATTTTGACTTCCCCAGTTATAATTAATCTCATATTTTCAATGTGAGTGTGAGATATTCCTTCTCCGGAGATGTCTTTATGGATTTTACAATTTTTCTCTACAACAATCACCAATCAGTGTAAGAAAACAGATTAAACCTCCTACTTAAAGGACCACTTCTCTGTCCACTCCTGCTCAGTGTCACACCTTAGAGCCAAGCACTAGGTGTCATCTGGGCCTACTCAATCAACCAGCATCATAAAAGTAACCTATCAGTAAGCTAGTAGACATTAAAAGAATAGGCAAAAATAAAGGATACATGAACTTGAAAGGCTGCAAACTAGTGTCAAAGAACCCACTTGAGTGACATACCAGTTGCCTACTGAAATGAAAGGTATATAAATACCAGGGATGCAAATAGCAAAAAAGGGCAGAAAGCTAGGATGAATTATAGAATACTTATTTTGTAAAACCTCTGGAAAAAGTCTTTTATCCCCAAGGAGTCTCTGATATTCTAGAGAGAAATCTCATACTTTTTGCATCAAATATCTGTTTAAAGTCCCTAAAATGTCCTTTGGGAGATGAATGTTGAGAATCTGCGCACTAAAAAGTGAATCAGAAGCACTGACATTAGCAAAGCAGTGACATTAAAATGTTGTGACATTAAAATGACTTTGTATGTGATGGATTATGCAGTTAGGAACCAGAAGGCCGACTCCAGGCTGCAAATCTCAGCTATCCTCGACATTTATTTCTGCTAGTTTTCATTCTTATATAACATTTATTTTTTCAGGAGGGAAAGAAAAGACAAAAGAGGTAAAATGTATGGATAAACAAAAAGCTATTAAATATCACGTGAAAAGGAGGCCTGCGTGTAGCTCACGTTTTTCTGTTTTCCTGGAGTCCCTGTATTGCAGGTTTTATAGATTTCTTCACATGACAGGTGGCCTTGTTAAGGGTCACTACTCACTAGGGACCGCTGTTGAATTCTGTGGCTGTGAAAATTTAACGAGGTAGAGGCGCATCAATGGTTCGAGGGTCAGGAGGAAATAAACAGACATGATTTTAACTGAAGGCTTTAGAAAATTACGGGAAGTAAGAAGACTTATATGTTCATAGGATGAGGACTAACGTAAACCTCAACTGTGCAATTAACAGGACTGTACATTACTATTATGGAAGAATATAATACTCCATGTTGAAAACATGAATAGTCATTAGTAGAGCAGGTAGTGGTGCAACTGGTTCTGATTGTGGGAGAATAATACATAAATTACCGTACTAACCTTAAGTTGAAAAACATCAAATCTTCATTTTAGGCTTTAAGTACCTTGTAATGTGTCCGTTTTCTGTTTGCTTTGTTTCATGGGTAGAGAATTGATGTATTATACTCTATGGGGCTATTCATGTGCCCCCTTTTTTTTGCAGTCCTATGGTATACATAAAAATACACCCTTGTCCGATTTGCAGAAAAAACCCAACTAGTCAAATGAATGCAGACGCCAAAGAATCGGCATTTGAGTCCTGCTTGTTTTTTCATTGACTTGACAGATTGCTAGCCACAATCATCAACATTAACAGAAATAAACACTTGAAATAGATCACTCTGTTTGTAATGACTCTATATAATATGAGTTTCAGTTTTTGTATTGAAGAACTGGAATAAATGAGCGTTTTGATGATATTCTAATTTTGTGAGAAACACTTGTATGTAAGAAAAAATATTGTTATCAATGTGCATAAAAGCGTACCATCTTATTGTAAAAATGTAAAGTGGCAGAAATGTCTGCCAATCAAAATTTGTAGTAATGGTCTAGCTACCTGGCATCCTAGAGACAGGTGCAGGTGTCAATTATTGTCTGGACATATCTTTAGGTAATAGTAATATAACTGTAATTAATAGATAAAATAATGTACACTGAAGTAAAGTCGATAGGTTCATGGCTATCCTTTCCTGTTTGATATTGAAAAGCAGCAGCATATAAATAAAGGAGCAAGTAAATAATACTACGGGACGGTTTCAAAGGCAAGTGACAGATAACCACTGCACAGAAATGAAATAATGAAAAGATTGATAACAAGAAATGATAGATTGCGCTGTCATTACTATAATCATCTCTCTTTATCAGACCTGACACTTCCTGCTGATGTAACCAGTCTCAGCTGTAACAATGTCAGCCTCGACAGCCCTAAATGAGTCCAAGGCCAAGAAGGTCCATGTGTGTGTTTGCTTGTCAGTGTAACAGATTCCGTGTGTAATGACACAACAATGATCTAGAGAAAGTTTCTCCAGTTTAATCTCATATCCTTAGGGGGAAACACTAAACCATTGAAGCCTTTTAGGAAAAGCAATTTGCGGCCATGCTACAGCGATGGAAAAGAATGACCAGATAGTGACAATTGTGTTTTGTAGGATAGGAATGACCTGAGTCAAATAGCAACTGGGGAAATAATCGACCAAATATATTTCTAATTTTTACATTTATCAGTAAGTAGAATATACAGTTTTGGCGAAAAGGTTTGAGACTGATACAAATTTTAGTTTTCATAGTTTGCTGCTTCGGTGTTCTTAGATCTTTTAGTCGGACGTTTCTATGGTTACTGAAGTACAGATAGAAACAATTCCAAAAGTTTTTAAACCGTTATTAACAGAAACGACTCAATTTACAGTGCTGATTTATTTAATAAAGAAAAAGTTATTTTCTCTGATGAAGACCACTTCAGTCTGGAACATCAAGCCCAGTACTAGTAAAACTATAAAGCTCAGCACAAGTTCTGCTATAACACATTCATCTATGAGTGGCTTGTTCTGAGTCTACATTGCGATCACTGTATTTACACAAAGATGTAACAAAGCATTTGAACAATCATACGGCTCAGAACAGTGAGAGCCATGATTAGGAGACCTGCTCTGAAAGTTGACAATGCTGGGGGCTGTTGATTTTGCAAACTTTGTAACAGTAGCTTGTCAGGAGCATAGAGTGAGGAGGAGGGAGGTGAGCGTCTAACTGCTGTATAGAAATCAATGGCTAGAGAGAGGTGGCTGGGATATTAGGAGTTTCCCCCTCTACTGGAATGTAATCACTGCGTACACTAGGCCAGAATCTGGGCAGGTTATGGTGGCCGACCTCTATGTAAACCAGCTGTACCCTATGAAAGATAAAAACTCTCATTGCAAGAGAATGACAACAGAAAGGAAATTAACATTAATTACAAACTTGCTAACACAATTTAATAACAGGAGAATCCCCTTTTACAGTCTTAACCACAACAAAAATTTAGGAATATCAACGCTATTATAGTCTACCCTGCTTATTTTCCACCTTTATTATTTATAGGCACACATTACTTTTGAAATTTTTCTCCAGGTCTTTCATCCTTGTTCCGCGGAGCATCTCCTGTATATTACTTAACCATTCTTTCCCCACTTTTATAGATACATTTGTCACAGATAGTTTCTAATTTTCCACACAATCCTTATTGATACAGTGGGGCAAAAAAGTATTTAGTCAGTCAGCAATAGTGCAAGTTCCACCACTTAAAAAGATGAGAGGCGTCTGTAATTTACATCATAGGTAGACCTCAACTATGGGAGACAAACTGAGAAAAAAAATCCAGAAAATCACATTGTCTGTTTTTTTTTCATTTTATTTGCATATTATGGTGGAAAATAAGTATTTGGTCAGAAACAAAATTTCATCTCAATACTTTGTGATATATCCTTTGTTGGCAATGACAGAGGTCAAACGTTTTCTGTAAGTCTTCACAAGGTTGCCACACACTGTTGTTGGTATGTTGGCCCATTCCTCCATGCAGATCTCCTCTAGAGCAGTGATGTTTTTGGCTTTTCGCTTGGCAACACGGACTTTCAACTCCCTCCAAAGGTTTTCTATAGGGTTGAGATCTGGAGACTGGCTAGGCCACTCCAGGACCTTGAAATGCTTCTTACGAAGCCACTCCTTCGTTGCCCTGGCGGTGTGCTTTGGATCATTGTCATGTTGAAAGACCCAGCCACGTTTCATCTTCAATGCCCTTGCTGATGGAAGGAGGTTTGCACTCAAAATCTCACGATACATGGCCCCATTCATTCTTTCATGTACCCGGATCAGTCGTCCTGGCCCCTTTGCAGAGAAACAGCCCCAAAGCATGATGTTTCCACCACCATGCTTTACAGTAGGTATGGTGTTTGATGGATGCAACTCAGTATTCTTTTTCCTCCAAACACGACAAGTTGTGTTTCTACCAAACAGTTCCAGTTTGGTTTCATCAGACCATAGGACATTCTCCCAAAACTCCTCTGGATCATCCAAATGCTCTCTAGCAAACTTCAGACGGGCCTGGACATGTACAGGCTTAAGCAGTGGGACACGTCTGGCACTGCAGGATCTGAGTCCATGGTGACGTAGTGTGTTACTTATGGTAGGCCTTGTTACATTGGTCCCAGCTCTCTGCAGTTCATTCACTAGGTCCCCCCGCGTGGTTCTGGGATTTTTGCTCACCGTTCTTGTGATCATTCTGACCCGACGGGGTGGGATTTTGCGTGGAGCACCAGATCGAGGGAGATTATCAGTGGTCTTGTATGTCTTCCATTTTCTAATTATTGCTCCCACAGTTGATTTCTTCACTCCAAGCTGGTTGGCTATTGCAGATTCAGTCTTCCCAGCCTGGTGCAGGGCTACAATTTTGTTTCTGGTGTCCTTTGACAGCTCTTTGGTCTTCACCATAGTGGAGTTTGGAGTCAGACTGTTTGAGGGTGTGCACAGGTGTCTTTTTATACTGATAACAAGTTTAAACAGGCGCCATTACTACAGGTAATGAGTGGAGGAAAGAGGAGACTCTTAAAGAAGAAGTTACAGGTCTGTGAGAGCCAGAAATCTTGATTGCTTGTTTCTGACCAAATACTTATTTTCCACCATAATATGCAAATAAAATGAAAAAAAAACAGACAATGTGATTTTCTGGATTTTTTTTTCTCAGTTTGTCTCCCATAGTTGAGGTCTACC
Source organism: Dendrobates tinctorius (assembly GCF_039654945.1). Classification (NCBI taxonomy): domain Eukaryota; kingdom Metazoa; phylum Chordata; class Amphibia; order Anura; family Dendrobatidae; genus Dendrobates; species Dendrobates tinctorius. The sequence goes on from NW_027361754.1 coordinate 8,129,737, forward strand.
AATGATGTAAATTACAGACGCCTCTCATCTTTTTAAGTGGTGGAACTTGCACTATTGCTGACTGACTAAATACTTTTTTGCCCCACTGTATGTTTATATATTTCTATCATCTAAACTTTAGTGATCATCACCTGTACATGAAAACCTTGATTCATCATAACTGACAATTTGAACACCACTCTTTGTGAACTGTGCACTAGAGTATGATGTGTCAAATTAATTAAGAAGCGTTGCGTGTTTAACCCCTTTACCCCCAAGGGTGGTTTGCACGTTCATGACCAGGCCAATTTTTACAATTCTGACCACTGTCCTTTTATGAGGTAATAACTCTGAAATGCTTCCATGGATCCTGGTGATTCTGACATTATTTTCTCATGGCATATTGTGCTTCATGTTATTGGTAAAATTTCATTGATATAACTTGTGTTTATTTGTGAAAAAATGGAAATTTGGTGAAAATTTCGCAATTTTCCAACTTTGAATCTTTATGCCCTTAAATCACAGAGATATGGCACACAAAAACCTTAATAAATAACATTTCACATATGTTTACTTTACATCAGCACAATTTTGGAACCAAAACTTTTTTTGTTAGGAAGTTATAAGGGTTAAAAGTTGACCAGCGATTTCTCATTTTTGCAACACCATTTTATTTTTACGGACCACATCACATTTGAAGTAACTTTGGTTATTGATATCCGTCTTTTTGATTGCGCGTTATTGCACTTTTTGTTCGGCGGTATGATAATAAAGCATTATTTTTTGCTTTGTTTTTTATTTTTATTTTTTAAGGGGTTCACTAAAGGGGTTAACTAATGGGACAGTTTTATAGGGCAGATCGTTACGGACGTGGCAATACTAAATATGTGTACTTTTATTGTTTGTTTTTTTATTTCCAAAAAATGAATTTATTAGGGAATATTATTTTTTATTTATTTAGCGATTTTTTTTATAAATTATTCCTACATTTTTTTTTAACTTTATTACACTGTCCCAGGGGGGGACATCACTGTCATGTGTGAGATCGCTGATCTGACACATCACAGATCGCTGTGACAGATCAGCGATCTGACTGTAATGATCCAGGTTGGATTATGACAGATAAATGCACAAGTAACCATTTTTTTTCCTTAAGCTGTGTGCTTAAAGATAGCTTTGCCCCCCCGGTGGCCATTAGGGTCATTGCACTGTGGTTATATTGGTCTTTTCCAACCATCCTTGGTGAAGGAAGAAACTTGAGAAGAGTCCCGGGCAGCTCAGTCAGACTGGTGGAGTGGCAGCTATGGTGTCAGCGAGGAGTTCTTGCAAAGCTTGGTGGAGTGGCAGCTATGGTGTCAGCGAGGAGTTCTTGCAAAGCTTGGTGGAGTGGCAGCTATGGTGTCAGCGAGGAGTTCTTGCAAAGCTTGGTGGAGTGGCAGCTATGATGAAAGCTGCACTCAGATGCTGGACTCTGTTGCTGGAAGAGAACTGTGTTATGAATGAGTCACCGAAGGAGGAAAAAACAAAAATACAAGCTAAGTCCAGAAAACCGGAGAGCTTGGTAGCTATTGGATTGCAGACCCCTGATCCTATCCACAACAACTAACAGTAGCCGTGGGGGGTTCCTACGATGCCCTAGACCCCTAGACCCCTCGATCACAGCTGGAGAACTAAATAGGCCTAAAGAAAGAAAGGGGAAATCTAAACTGCCCCGGAGCAGACCCCAAAGCAATAGGCAGCCCCCAACATATAATGACGGTGAAGCAAGATGAAAACACTAACACAGATAGAAAGATAGGTTGAGCAAACGATGGGGCCCAAGCTAACTAAAAAGGACAGGATAGAAAAGCTGCTGTCTGCAATCCGTAAAAAACCCTACCAAAAAATGTCCCAACCGTTTGATAGGAAAAACAGGCCCTGAAGTCGCTAGGACTTCAAAAAGACTATATCAGCACTCAGGTAAATTCTGAAGACCGAGCAAAGAGACAAACTGATCAGAGACAAAAATGGAACTCAGCACACCACCCAACCGGGGATGGCTGAACTCCAAAAAACAAGGTAAACTGTTGTGAGTTCATTTTCCCCTTCACCATTGAGGTCTGATTAACTCCCTCTTCTGGTGAAGGAAGGTAGTGAGGCTGATTACAAAGCACCTGATCAGAATGATGATGACTGGGTGACTGGCATTGCTGACTGGATATAAGGCAGACGACGCCCTTCTGCCTTGCGGGTGATTACTCTCAGGGATTCTTGGAGACCAGTCTGATTCCTGCTTCTCAAAAGCTAAGTTTTCTGCTCTACCTTTTGCATTTGTGTTTTGGTTTTGTTTAGCCTTGTTTTTCTGGATTTCTGCCTTTCCCTGCTGGGTTAGCTGAATTCCTTTTTGCTCTGTCTTCAGATAATACCTGAGTACTGATATAGTCTTTTTGAAGCCTAGCGTCTTCAGGGCTTTTTTCCCTTTCAGTCTGTTGGCTCTTGTTTTTGAGAGGGTTTTGGGGGATTGCAGACAGCAGCTTTTCTATTCTGTCCTATTTAGTTAGCTTGGGCCCCATCATTTGCTCAGCCTATCTTTCTATCTGTGTGAGTGTTTTTTCATCTTGCTTCACCGTCATTATATGTTGGGGGCTGCGTATTGCTTTGGGGTCTGCTCTGGGGCAGTTTAGATTTCCCTTTCTGTCTTTAGGCTATGTAGTTCTCCGGCTGTGATCGAGGGGTCTAGGGCACCGTAGGAGCCCCCCACGGCTACTGCTAGTTGTTGTTGTTAGGTTCAGGGGTCTGCAATCTGATAGCTGCCAACTAGGGATGGGCGAATCCTGAAATATTCGGAATCGCTAGGCTGTAACGAGTCCGACTTGGAAACTCGCTACTCGTTGCGAGTCTAGCGAGTCCAATGTTAATGAATGGGGATGCGAGTTTTGCAGCGATTCCTGTGCTGGGGAGGAGGAGAATGGGGATGCAGATTTTTTTTTTTGCAGAGTTTCTTAGCGATTTTGTGTCAGCAGCTGGACACAAAATCGCTAAGAAACTAGGATTGCTTGTATTAAACTGTTAAAAAACTAGCTAGAGGAGTTCTCTCTCTCTGTTTTGCAGCGATTCCTGTGCTGGGGAGGAGGAGAATGGGGATGCGAGGAGAGAGAGAGAACGAACTCCTAGCTAGTTTTTTCACAGTTTAATACAAGCAATCCTGGTTTCTTAGTGATGTTGTGTCCAGCTAGGACACACAAAACTAGCTAGGAGTTCTCTCTCTCTCCCCTCCAGCACAGGAATCGCTGCAAAACAGAGAGAGAACTCCTAGCTAGTTTTTTCACAGTTTAATACAAGCAATCCTAGTTTCTTAGCGATTTTGTGTCCATCTGCTGACACAAAATCGCTAAGAAACTCTGCAAAAACTAGGATTGCCATTCATTTGCATTGGACTCGTTACTGTGCGAGTAATCACTTGGAAACTCCTGCGAGTCCCCTACTACTCGCAGAGTAACGAGTCCTAACGAGTAGATTCGCCCATCCCTACTGCCAACTTCTCTGGTTTTCTGGACTTAGCTAGTATTTCTGTTTTTGCCTCCTACGGTGACTCATTCATAACAGTAAACAAAACAAAACTAATAAGTTCACTAGCAGAGCAAAAACTTATCTTTGGGAAGCAGGAATCAGACTGGTCTCCAAGAATCCAGCAGAGAAATCACCAGCGACTCAGAAGGGCGTCGGCTGCCTTATATCCAGTCAGAATTTCCTGTTACCCAGTCATCATCTACCAGATCAGGTGTTTGGTAATCAGCCTCACTACCTTCCTTCACCAGAAGAGGCAGTCATCAGACATCGACGGTGAAGGGGAAAATGAACTCACAACAGAGCTGCACTCAGATGCTGGACTCTGTTGCTGGAAAGCTGCACTCGGATTCTGGACTCTGTCGCTGTAAAGCTGCACTCAGATGCGGGACTCTGTTGCTGGAAAGCTGCACTCAGGTGTTGGATCCGGTGGGAGGAAAAGATGCACTCAGGTGTCGGACTCTGTTGCTGGGAGCATTAGCAACAGAGCAAAGCTAAGTGGTGTTTCCCTGTTAGTTTGTCACTTTCCTCAATGTGTGTAGTGGTGGGATTAGTTTCTGCACCGTCCACTTCACTAGTAAGGGACTGGTTCAGGGCAAGCTAGGGATTTCAGGTATCCTGATCGGCGCCCGGTGCGGAACCGGACTAGGGATCGTTAGGAGTGTAGAGACACTGACTCAGGAGTGCAGGAGGTCTCCACGTCCCCGTTCCCTATCGCAGGGCCACCATTGTAATTGTTTTCCTGATTTTCCCCTTTATTCTGAAATTCGCCTGCTGGAGGCGGTGTATCCAGACATACATGTACTACTGAAATTCGCCTACTGGAGGCGGTGTACCTGGCTGCACGTTCTATTATTTAAATTCACCCTGCTGGAGGCGGTGTATCCAGGGTCACGCATGTCATATAAATTCGCCCTGCTGGAGGCGGTGTGTCCAGTCACACGAGACCATGACACTGACACAGGCGCTGCACAGGCTTCCTCATGCCTGCGCTCTGCAGGCAGTAAGGAAGCCGGCTCCCTGCAGGCAGTAAGGAAGCCGGATCCCTGCAGGCCCACGAAGGTCCCTGCCGCCATATTGGATTCAGGGACCTGCAGGGAAGGAGGCCTCCACAGCAGCGCTGCACATCGCGCTGCTGCGGGGGTCTCAGGGAAGCACGGAGGGAGCCCCCTCCCTGCTGATGCTTCCCTAAACCCCCCGTACACTGCGATCGTGTTTGATCGCAGTGTGCCAGGGGTTAAGGTGCCAGGGGCGGTTCTGTGACCACCCCTGACACATAGTGCTGGGTGTCAGCTGTGATAATCAGCTGACACCCAGCTGCTGATCGCTATGACATACTATCCCGTCCTTGGGAATTAAGTCCCAGGGCACATGGACGGGATAGTACGTCATATGTCAGAATGGGGTTAATGAATTTGGTACGTCTTTCAACTGCTGTGCTACACCACCAGAAATATTACTCCCATGACTAGATTACAATTCTCAATAAAAAGCTGGAAGGAAAGTAAAAGCGCAATAGGGTCTTATCTGGGTAATAAGAGATACCTCTAATAAGATTTTACTCACCAGATAGAGCCCAAACACAGGCTCATAGAAATATTAGCTGCTGCAGATCCACCGGTCTCCTCGTGACCAGACAGAGTAAAAAAAATGGGATAAAAAACGTTATATACTTTTGTGGTATCCTGATGAAGGAGTCATAGTACTCCGAAACGCGCTGAATAAAGCCACTTTTTCATCTGAATATCCATTTGGACGTCTATCTTTCAAGCAGCGCGGCGTTAATCCACCTTTTTATCCAATTTTTTTTACTCTAGATTACAATTCTAGAATAATTTACTCAAAAATTATGATGAATTTCTCAAGCACGATTGACCAAGCCACATCCCACCTGAGCAAGTCTCAGTTTTCTAGAAGTAGCATAAAACAGCCAAAGATTGCAAAGTGTTTCACAACTTTTGAGACAATTCAAGCAGTTCTACCCCAGGATTCTAAATAAAACTGCTTGATCGATCTGGCTCTTAACACTTATTTAGAGGCCATGGCCCTGGCACAGTTTTGAAACACATATGGAAAGGATTATTGTTGGAATATGTGTGGTGCAACAACTCAATTCTTGTCTATGAGTGTTCAGTTGCTAGATTTGTATGCTGTTAAAAAAGTTAGGAGAAAAAAACTCCCAGAGGCTTACACGGGGAGAGCATGTGATGTATTTCCTGTTTTTCCTGTGTCTTTGTATGAGAGAAGCAGCCTGCTGTAGATGATGCACAAGTAGAGACACACAAATAATTTATTCCTGATCTATTAAGGTTATCATAAATTGTTCCTGTTTGTTCCTGAATAAAGAAGCTCTGCTGTCACATGCTTGGAGAGTATCCTGAATAATCCGCTGCCAACAAATATAGATACAGAAATCACAGGAGCCTGAGAGCCATATTAAAATGAGAACTCAATTTATAATCCTTGTCATTTCTGCAAGGCAATGGACACTTTTATGACCAATGCCCCTAGAAGTGACATTAGGACATTTACACATTATAATACTTTATCAAAAGGATGTCATCCAGCTATTGCTAGAATGTGATTGCTAATAGTTATCATGAACCAACTAATAAGAAGACAACAGTGGTGATCTATATTCGAAACAATCCAACATTAACTGGAGTATTAGGCTATGTGCCCATGTTGCATGTTAAAACGCACACTGAAAACCGGACTCCTTCCCAGAAATCGCGCGTTTTTTTCTGCACGATTTCACCGCGATTTTGCCGCAATTTTTTCAAGCACTTTCCAAGCGATTTGAAGCATCGCTTGGAAAGTGATTGACAGGTTGGTCACACTCGTCAAACACAGCAAGGCATTACTGGGAACGCTTAGGCCGGGAATGCAGCGCGACACGTCGGAAGGTAAATATACCCCGATTTTTTATTTTTTATTCATTTTTTTTACAGGGGTATGGTACCCAGGGCCTGGAGGACAGTCTCCTCTCCTCCACACTGTGGGTACCAACCGCACATGAGACGCTTAACTTCCCACATGGCGGGCATAGCCACATACGGGAAGTAAGCGATTCACATGCATTCCTATGGGTGCGGAATCGCGGCAATTCTTTGCGATTCCGCACAAAAGAATGATAATGCTGCGATTTTTTCCGCGATGCGTTTCCGCCGCGGAAAAAAGCGCAGCATTAGCACAGCATGTGCGGAATGCCATAGGAATGCATGGGGGGCATTCTGTACACGATTTTTAAATGTTTTTGCAGCGTTTTCGCGTCGAAGATCGCTGCAAAAACGCTTAAAAATCGCATCGTGGGCACACAGCCTTAAACTTATAATAATAGTCTAGTTACCAATGTTTAAAATGCCTTTAAAAAGTATTCAAACCACATGAACTTTTCCACATTTTTTAATGTTAAACCAACAAACTTAGGCCTCCTTTACAAGTCCGTGTTTCCAGTATGTGTCAGCACTGACTTTTCAGGGGCTCAAGTGACATTATTATGGGCAATAATGTTATAAGGCAATATTATAGTAAATGTTGCATTGTATATTACTGTACATATTATAGTAAATTGCATATAATAACACCAGCAAAAAATCTCAAGTGTCCATGCTGTAAGGCGACTCAATATCATACTTCAAACAAGGAGAAACAATGAGTATATATTGCCAAAAATTCGGAAGAAATTGTATCTATCAAAAGTTGTATTTTATAAATTATCAAAAAATAGTACAAAAGTTATGCAATACATTAATCACAAAGATGCATGGGCATATATCAAAATCATGTGGCTAACTCCATGGGTCAATAATATGACCAGGAAAAACAGGACCAAATAACATAATCACACATGTGCCCATCTACATGTAACCCTGGAAGATCTTAATTCATTCCAAAACATGTGCTTAGCGATAAAGAGAGAACAAATAAATGAGAATTCACAGTGCTAAAATCACCTAGTACATATTAGTCACTATACCGCTAGGTAAACATCATATGGTAAAGGGCAAATAAACATTACCAGTACTATAATGACCTCCTATTGACACAACATCGCGCTTTTACATTTACATAATCCAGTGCATGGTGACGGAGGAATTAGTAAGGAATTAGTGAAAAATAATTACCCATAAGGATGTGTATGAAGTCCCGTCTAGACCCAGGTCATATACCCCGACGCGCGTTTTCGCGTACACAGGATGTCGCTTCCTCAGGGGGCCCCCTGAGTGGGACACTTGGTAAATGGACTACGTCGGACAGGGAGTATTTATGTTGGCTTATTATTTTATTTTTGCTAAAGGAGATCGAGGGAGTCGGGGATTAGGTGATGCAGTAAGTATGGTTAATTAAGATTCAATAGAGGAGTCTGTGTGATGATTTCAATTAAAGGACTTTATTCTGGCTGTGTCCTTATTTACCATATAACTATATGATTAGTAATGGATAGGTGTTTTATTGATGCTTCTCCATTACTAATCCGTGAGCTTGATGTCACCAGGCAATACAAAGGTGACATCAGCCCCACAAATATTACCCCACTTGCCACCGCTACAGGGCAAGTGGGAAGAGCAAGGCTAAGTGCCAAAATTGGTGCATCTATAAGATGCGCCATTTCTGGGGTGGCTGAGAGCTGATGTTTTTAGCCTGGGGGATGCCAATATCCATGGCCCCTTCCCAGTCTATTAATATCAGCCCACAGCTGGCTGCCTAGCCTTTGCTGGATCGATTTTATAGGGGGACCCCATGTCAATTTTTTTCTGGTGTTCCCCTGTAAACTAGCCAGTAAAGGCTAAGCAAACATCTGTGAGCTGATATTAATAGCCTGGGAACCTTTACGGCTGTTGGCTCCTTCCCAGAATATTAACTTCAGCCGTCGGCTTTCCCACTGCTAGTTAAGAAAATTAAGTGCGATATCACACAGGTTTTTTTTATAAATTTTTTTAAAGATAAACAGATATTGCATTTCACGCTGATTTTGTGTGTGTGTGTCTTTTATTTGACTGTTTATGTACCATTTTATTAATGTGGGTACTGGCTGACACCTGTTCATTACTAAACCTCGGGCTTGGTATTATACATTAGACACATACCCCAAGCGACTTGCAGCTGTAATCGCAGCAAAAGGTGGTGCAACAAAGTATTAAGTTAAAGGGGCCGAATAATATTGTCCTCCCCACTTTTCAGTTTTTGAATTTCCAAAAAAATTTAAAATAACCAATAAATTTCGATCAACTTCACAATTGTGTCCGACTTGTTGATTCTTCACCAAAAATTTACATTTGGTATCTTTATGTTTGAAGCATGATATGTGGGAAAAGGTTGAAAAATTCCAGGGGGCCGAATACTTTCGCAAGGCACTGTGTGTGTGTGTGTGTGTGTGTATATATTTTTTTTTGTGTGTAAATATTATATTTGAACATGGTATGTAATGAAAATGAAAAAGAAGAGGTTGGGCAAGGAAATTACATCACAATTCTTTTTCCTTTTTTTTAAATAATATATCTTTATTTAGGCTAGTTTCACACTAGCGTTTATTCGCTAAGCCCCGCCCCCTGCCGGCTCCCTGCCCGCACCCATCCGTTCATCGCCGCCTACTATCGCACATGGACGCTTGCGATCTGCGCACCCTATCTTTAGCATAGGGAGCATAGATCGTGCACTGGCCGTGCGCTAGTAGGATTTTGGCGTGCGCTGCGCACTTTTGAAGGTTCGCCGTGCGCGCCGAAATGCAACATGCTGCGTTCGGCGCACACGGGCGCACCTTCAAAAGTGCACAGCGCACGCCAAAATCCTACTAGCGCACGGCCAGCACGCAATCTGCACACCCTATGCTAAAGATAGGGTGCGCAGATCGCAAGCGTCCATGTGCGTTAGTAGGCGGCGATGACCGGATGGGGCGGGCAGGGAGCCGGCAGGGGGCGGGGCTTAGCAGCGCCGTGCGCTGCGTCGAATAAATGCTAGTGTGAAACTAGCCTTAGCTTACAAAAACGCATACAAATCCGCATGAAAATCTGCAACAAATACGCATAAAAACCGTGCGGAATTTCAACTGCGTTTTCAGCCAAGAGAGACAGAATCCGTTCAGAATTTTACATATGAAAATCCGCAACAAGCGCACATACCTTTAGGTGCTCCAATTAATGTAAACAAGCAAAGGAAAAAAAATTGAATAGGGAATAAAAAGTTGAACATAGATGAAAATGATACGAAAAGAAATACAGCTTTCTCTGCATATAATCAAGCCCATCAACAAAAAAGAAAAAGGATATGTCTCTCAGAAAATGAAAACGCAAACCATTTTTATGTTGGTAAAACATAAACCACTATAATTTCGGTATTGTCATTGACATACAGAATAAAGTTAACACAGTATTTTTATAACTTAATAAGCACTGCAAAAATAAAAAGCAAAAAATACTGAAAAATTGCAATATAATATTAATACTTTGCATGGTAAACTGAATAGTGACAAAAATGCAAAGTAGGAGATCTGATTTGGCTAGGTGAGAGGCTTCTCACCTAGCCAAATCAGATCTCATACTTTGCACTGATGAGGGCCAATAGCCCGAAACACCATGTCTGCAAATTGAGATTCTGATTTGGCTGTTGTCCTAAGTCATATTACAAGACTCGTTAAAGGGTTGATTGTGACTTGTAGGATCGCTACTACCAATAGGTGGCGCTGTAGAGTAAAAGTACACTTTCTTACTGAAGAGGCAATTTGCATATGAAAAATAATAGTTACCAAATATACTCGAGTATAAGCCGACCCACCTAATTTTGCCACAAAAAACTGGGTAAGCATATTGACTTGAGTATAAGCCGAGTATGCATTGTCCCCTCATCCCTATCATGGTACGCATGGCTCCCCCATCCCTGTCATTGTATGCATGGTTCCCCCGTCCTTGTCATTGTATGCATGGCTCCCCTGTCCCTGTCACTGTATGCATGGCTCCCCCATCCCTGTCATTGTATGCATGGTTCCCCCGTCCTTGTCATTGTATGCATGGCTCCCCCATCGCTGTCCTGGTATGCATGACTCCCCCATCCCTGTCCTGGTTTGCATGGCTCCCCCGTCACTGTCCTGGTATGCATGGCTTCCCCGTCCCTGTCCTGGTATGCATGGCTTCCCCGTCCCTGTCCTGGTATGCATGGCTTCCCCGTCCCTGTCCTGGTATGCATGGCTCCCCCGTCCCTGTCCTGGTATGCATGGCTCCCCCGTCCCTGTCCTGGTATGCATGGCTTCCCCGTCCCTGTCCTGGTATGCATGGCTCCCCCGTCCCTGTCCTGGTATCAAAGGCTCCCCCGTCCCTGTCCTGGTATGCATGGCTCCACTGTCGCTGTCCTGGTGTGCATGGTTCCCCCGTCCCTGTCATGGTATGCAAGGCTAAAAAAAAAAAAAACATCCTATTTACCTTTCTGTGCGCCCTTGCTGGCACTGCACCTCACTCCGGCCCCAGCAGCTCTTCCGGCCGAGCGATCACGTGGCCCCGTTCATTAAGGTGAATAATATGCACTTCACACCTATGGGAGTGGAGAGGCCTGAATATTCATTACCTTAATGAGTGGGACCTCGTGATCGCTCAGCCGGAAGAGCTGCTGGCACCGGAACCAACGAGATGCAGTGCCACTGCCAGCGAAGGCGTGCAGGAAGGTGAGTAGGATGTGTGCTGGAAGACGGTGGCTCCGGCTGGCACTGTGCGCTATTACAGCAGTGGCACAGGCTTTAGCCACAACCGCTGGCTCCTGCCTCTGTGACCCGCAGCTCCGCCGCACTCCCGCCATCTTTCTGGGACAACTGACTCGTGTATAAGCCGAGGGGGGGCATTTTCAGCACAAAAAATTGTGCTGAAAAACTCAGCTTGTACACGAATATATACGTTATGTCTCTTGAATAATAAAATTAAACACAAGAAAAAATTAAAAATGGTAGAAAGATGTTAAGAAATGCCAGCATAACGTGGAGAGACACACTCAGAACCATGAATTTCAGTTCTGGAGGGCATGCTATTCTTAATCTGTTGAAATTAAATACTGATCGTGGTAAACATCAGAGGAATGATTCGGGGCATAACAAAAAAATGCCCATAAGACTAATACACATCAAGTTTAGTGCATAACTAGGTCTATTAATAAAGATATTGTATAATGCGACACACACGGACGTAGTTGTTTGTTTTTATATTTTATGGAATCCTTGTCTCAAGTTAAATGCCAAGTTCACATAGTATCCATGTAATGTACAGAATTACGGTACATTATTTTACTGGACTTTAGTTAATAATCATTCTCGATCTGCTGACTTCCTATTATATACACAGCAGCCATCCTGAACAAGCATAGCTGCAGTTTAAAGCAGAGCGAAAGAACAAACGAGTAGGCTGAATCTCTAAAAAGACAACAATTGGAACACAAAATGCCTCAATGGATGATGTAGCTAAACTGGTAGCCCTGGAGAAAGATAAAAAAAAATCAGCTAAATTTAAAGTATACATGCCATTTTACACACAACTGGTAGAAAAGTATGGTCTTCCTCCCCTGATTCCCTACAATATGTCCAAGAACTGTTCTGATTCTCATACTTTATGACTTGCCATCAACTCTCTTTCCGTAGCCAGTTCGCTTCATCAGTGTTCTGACAGCACTATAGATGCAGGGACTTCCTTTTCCTATACATACCTGCATGTACTGTACATTGGTTTCCCTGAACTGACAAGCACATGAACACACTTCCTGTTATGAGTCTCTTTTGTCAGAGAGGCAGTGGACAACAAATTAGACAGTAAAGAGATACCTGGAGGCCAGGTCTTTGGAGGGATTTTTCAAGAGTAAGACATCATAATTTTTAAAATTATTTGCAGAGTGTTTATTTCTCACATTATCTATCCCATGAGATTAAGGAGTATTCCCATCTCCAAGATCCCATCCCAATTTGTAGTAGGTGTAAAAATAATTATATCAGCAAATACCTCCAATTAGAAATCTAGTATAGTTTTTCTGATTCGCTATATCTCTTTCCTCATGTGCAGGCATTGCAGGACCCTAGGTATCAATGGTTCCTTCCACTGATATAGTGAAAGTTAGTTAGCTCCTTGCTAGTGGTCATAACCATGGACACCTGAGATTTTGCAATGCCTGCACATGAGGAAAGAGATATCAGAAAAACTATACATTTCTAATTGGAGGTATTTGCTAATATTATTATTACACCTACTACATATTGGGATAGGATCTTGGAGATGGGAATACCCCTTTAACCCCTTCATGATGGAGACATTTTTCATTTTTGCGTTTCTGTTTTTCACCCCCCTTCTTCCAAGACCCATAACTTTTATTTTTTTATTTTTCAGTCAATATGGCTGAAAAATGGAGAAGCCGGAAGCTCATCTGCATATTTCCGGTGCATTCTGGGAAGAGTAGAAGAGTCGCCTTAAGCTGATTGATCGCTGGGACATGCCGGGTCTTGATGTTTGAGGACATCGCAAAACCAGGGATTGGAGAAGCAGGAAGCTCATCTGCATATTTCCAGTGCATTCTGGGAAGAGGAGAAGAGTCGCCTTAAGCTGATCGATCGCTGAGACTTGCCAGGTCTCGCTGTTTGAGGACATCACAAAACCAGGGATTGGAGAAGCAGGAAGCTCATCTGCATATTTCCAGTGCATTCTGGGAAGAGGAGAAGAGTCGCCTTAACCTGATCAATCGCTGGGACTTGCCGGGTCTCGCTGTTTAAGGACATCGCAAAACCAGGGATTGGAGAAGCAGGAAGCTTATCTGCATATTTCCGGTGCATTCTGGGAAGAGGAGAAGAGTTGCCTTAAGCTGATCGATCGCTGGGACTTGCCGGGTCTCGCTGTTTGAGGACATCAACTTTTTATGGAACTTGTTTATGGACTTTGGTGCGCTGCTCGACCAAATGATAAATCCAGGTTAAGTTGAAAGATTAACCTTTTATTTCCCAACTCGTTTCGAAGTATACATTTACTTCTTCCTCAGGGGATGACATATGATATATGATGATAGGATATATGTCATCCCCTGAGGAAGAAGTAAATGTATTCTTCGAAACGCGTTGGGAAATAAAAGGTTACTCTTTGAACTTAACCTGGATTTATCATTTGGTCGAGCAGCGCACTAAAGTCCATAAACAAGTTCCATAAGAAGTTGATACTTTGGCGGTCGGTGATCTGACCTTTGGACGTGCAGCAAGCTGACCTTGGATCTTACATGCTTTATTCTCTCCTGGAAAGGGTGAGTATATCCTTTTTAATTCTTTCATTGTCAACCCAGATAAGACCCTATTGCACTCTACTTGTTCCTACAGTATTTATTCTTTGAGGACATCGCAAAACCAGGGATTGGGGAAGCAGGAAGCTCATCTGCATATTTCCAGTGCATTCTGGGAAGAGGAGAAGAGTCGCCTTAAGCTGATCGATCGCTGAGACTTGCCGGGTCTCGCTGTTTGAGGACATCACAAAACCAGGGATTGGAGAAGCAGGAAGCTCATCTGCATATTTCCAGTGCATTCTGGGAAGAGGAGAAGAGTCGCCTTAAGCTGATCGATCGCTGGGACTTGCCGGGTCTCGCTGTTTGAGGACATCGCAAAACCAGGGATTGGAGAAGCAGGAAGCTTATCTGCATATTTCCGGTACATTCTGGGAAGAGGAGAAGAGTTGCCTTAAGCTGATCGATCGCTGGGACTTGCCGGGTCTCGCTGTTTGAGGACATCAACTTTTTATGGAACTTGTTTATGGACTTTGGTGCGCTGCTCGACCAAATGATAAATCCAGGTTAAGTTGAAAGATTAACCTTTTATTTCCCAACGCGTTTCGAAGTATACATTTACTTCTTCCTCAGGGGATGACATATGATATATGATGATAGGATATATGTCATCCCCTGAGGAAGAAGTAAATGTATTCTTCGAAATGCGTTGGGAAATAAAAGGTTACTCTTTGAACTTAACCTGGATTTATCATTTGGTCGAGCAGCGCACTAAAGTCCATAAACAAGTTCCATAAGAAGTTGATACTTTGGCGGTCGGTGATCTGACCTTTGGACGTGCAGCAAGCTGACCTTGGATCTTACATGCTTTATTCTCTCCTGGAAAGGGTGAGTATATCCTTTTTAATTCTTTCATTGTCAACCCAGATAAGACCCTATTGCGCTCTACTTGTTCCTACAGTATTTATTCTTTGAGGACATCGCAAAACCAGGGATTGGAGAAGCAGGAAGCTTCCACCCATCATAGCCTGCATCAGCAATATGGAAGAGAAGAAAATCCACATGGTCACCTGCAACACATGCTACATGTTTACGGATCTTCCGGCCCAAAAACTCAACTTTACCTGTCAGAAGTGCAAACTTGTTGCCCTCTTAGAGGAAAAGGTGCAGGGACTGGAAGAAAGAATAGCAACATTCAAGGTAATTAAAGAACATGAAGACTTCTTGGATGAAGCAGAAGTAACCAATCAGGATTTGGAAAGTGAGAAAAGCTTCAGAGCACATACAGAGGCTGAAAAGTGGAGCCATGTGCCGAAAAGAAGCAAACGGATCAAGTGGTCATCACCACCCACACAGCTTAGTAACCAATATGAAGCCCTCATGCTGAAGAACGAAAATGGCACAGCTCAGGATGATACCGTATCTACAAGAGAAGACACAATATCAACAAAAGTTACTCTATCAACAAAAGCGGAAACAAATGACACTCAAAAACACTCACGAGCAACAACCAGTGCGTCCGGAAAGAAAAGGTGAGTGGTAGTTGTGGGCGACTCACTACTAAGAGGCACGGAGGCAACTATCTGCAGGCCGGACATAACTGCACGAGAAGTATGCTGCCTCCCAGGAGCAAAAATCAAGGATGTGGCCAGCAGGTTACCAACTATCCTCAAATCCAAGGACGACTACCCTTTCCTACTGATACATGTAGGCACAAACAACACGGCAAGAAATGACCTACCAACTATCTGCGAAGACTTTGAAATTCTGAGGAAGAAAATAAAGGAACGGAACGTACAGGTTGTTTTCTCATCAATCCTCCCAGTCGATGGCCATGACATCAGAAGATGGAATAGGATACTAGAGGTGAACAACTGGCTACGACGGTGGTGCAGGCAGCAAGGATTTGGATTCCTGGACCATGGTGTGAATTACCTCTACGATGGACTTCTCGCAAGAGATGGGATACACCTCACAAAACCTGGGAAACACACATTCGCCAGAAGACTTGCCACACTCATCAGGAGGGCTTTAAACTAGAACAAGAGGGGATGGGAGGAAAAACAGCAGACAAGAATATGCAGCAGAAGGACAAACTAATCAAGGATACTAGATGTGGTAAAGAGGACCCAAGACAGGGTACTCAGAAGGAAGCTAAGAAAAATGAAGCAAAACTTCCTTCCTGCATGCTGACCAACGCAAGAAGCCTGACCAATAATATTGAAGATCTGGAGTTGGTAATGTATGAGGAAAAATACGACATAGTAGGAGTAACTGAGACATGGTTAGACAACAGCTATGGCTGGGCGGCTAACTTACAAGGATATGATTTGTTTAGGAGGGATCGTAAAAAAAGGAAAGGGGGTGGAGTCTGTCTATATATAAAGTCCACTTTAAAGCCCACACTAAGAGAAGATATACAAGAGGGAAATGAAGAGGTGGAGTCTCTATGGGTGGAGATACAAGGAGAGAAAAGTAATAAAATCCTCATAGTGGTTTGTTATAAGCCACCAAATATAACAGAAACCACTGAAAATGTATTATTGAAACAAATGGACAAAGCAGCAAATCACAATGAGGTGATTATTATGGGGGACTTCAACTACCCCGACATAAACTGGGAAACTGAAACCTGTGTATCTCAGAAAGGAAACCAATTTCTGTCAGTAACCAAGGATAATTATCTGTCACAACTTGTGCAGGGCCCATCTAGAGGGACAGCCCTTCTGGACTTAATTTTAAGCAACAGGCCAGATAGAATAACAGAAGTACGAGTCGATGGGCACCTAGGGAACAGTGACCACAATATTATACAATTCCACTTGTCCTTCAGTAAGGTGCCCTGGAAGGCGGTTACGAAAACGCTGAATTTCAGGAAAGCAAAGTTTGATCAGCTTAGAGAGGACCTTCGCCGAATTGATTGGGACAATGTCCTCAAAAATAGGAGCACAGAAAATAAATGGGAAATATTTAAATCAGTTTTACACACCCACTGCGAGCTAGCCATACCGTACAGAAATAAAAGGGCTAGGAACAGGAGAACACCAATGTGGCTAAATAAGGATGTAAAAAGGGTAATAAATAAAAAGAACAAGGCATTTAGGAAGCTAAAACAAGAAGGCAATGAAGAAGCATTAAAAAGTTGTAGAGAAAAAAATAAAATGTGTAAAAAAAACAAATACATTTAGCAAAAGTGGAAACTGAGACTCATTGCTAAGGAAAGTAAAAAAAACCCCAAACTATTCTTTAATTATATAAACAGTAAAAAGATTAAAATTGATGGTGTTGGCCCTTTAAAGAACAATGAGGGTGAAATCATAGAGAGCGATGTGGGAAAAGCAAATGTTTTAAATACTTTTTTCTCAACAGTGTTCACAGAGGAAAAGGATTTGCCAGGGGAAATGCAGTGATAATTTAAACTCCCCATTAAGTATTACCTGCCTAACCCAGGAAGTGCAGAACCGCCTTAGTAAGATTAAAATTGACAAATCACCAGGCCCTGATGGCATTCACCCTCGGGTATTAAGGGAGTTAAGTAATGTGATAGACAGGCCTCTATTCCTTATATTTAAAAACTCTATAGAAACAGGATCTGTTCCTTTTGATTGACGGCAAGCAAATGTGACACCAATATTCAAAAAGGGGTGTAAAAGGGAACCTGGAAACTAAAGGCCCGTAAGCTTAACATCTGTTGTGGGTAAAATTTTTGAAGGGTTTCTAAGGGATACCATTATGGAATATCTCAATGTTAATAAATGTTTAACTCCATATCAACATGGATTTATGAAGGATCGCTCCTGTCAAACTAACCTGATCAGCTTCTATGAGGATGTAAGCTCTCAAATGGACCAAGGAGAATCATTGGATGTCATTTATCTCGACTTCTCTAAAGCATTTGACACTGTCCCACATAAAAGATTGGTAAGTAAGATGAGAAAGCTTGGGCTAGGGGAAAATGTGTGTAGATGGGTAGGTAGTTGGCTTAGTGATAGAAAACAAAGAGTGGTTATTCATGGGGCATACTCAGATTGGGCCAGGGTTACTTGTGGGGTACCACAGGGTTCTGTATTGGGCCCCCTACTATTTAATATATTTATTAATGATCTAGCGGATGGATTACACAGTAATATATCAGTATTTGCAGATGATACAAAACTATGTAAGGTAGTTAACACAAAGGAGGACAGTTTGCAACTACAGACAGATTTGAGTAAATTGGAGAATTGGGCTGAAAAATGGCAAATGAGGTTTAACACAGATAAGTGTAAGGTTATGCACGTGGGAATGAGAAACAGATGCTATAATTACTTACTAAATGGTTAACTGCTGGGGAAATCAGACATGGAAAAAGACTTAGGCATCTTAGTCAATAAGAAGCTAAATTGGAGTGCCCAGTGTCAGGCAGCTGCCACCAAAGCAAATAGGGTCATGGGATGCATTAGAAGAGGTCTGGGGACACGAGATGAAAACATAATTCTCCCTCTGTACAAGTCACTCGTCAGACCATACTTGGAGTATTGTGTGCAATTTTGGACGCCGGTGCTCAAGAAAGACATTACTGAACTTGAAAGGGTTCAATGGTGGGCTACTAAAATGATAAATGGAGTTGGTTCACTACAATACCCAGAAAGGTTATCAAAATTAGGTCTATTTACTCTAGAAAAGAGAAGACTTAGGGGAGACTTAATATATATGTACAAGTATATCAGAGGGCAATACAGAGATCTCTCCAATGAACTGTTTGTACCAAGGACTGTGACAAGAACAAGGGGGCATTCTCTTCGTTTGGAGGAAAGACAATTTCTGCACCAGCATAGAAGAGGGTTCTTCACGGTAAGAGCAGTGAGGCTCTGGAATTCTCTTCCTGAGGAAGTGGTGATGGCCAACTCACTGAATGAATTTAAGAAAGGAATGGATGCTTTTCTTGTGAGTAACAGTATAGAAGGTTACGAATAACAGAATATTATAGGTAGATGGTTGACCCAGCTTAGGAGAAGGAATTTTTTTCCCTATGGAGAAAATTGGCTTCTACTCTGTGGGTTTTTTGCCTTCCCCAGGATCAACAATGCAGAACAGCTGCACTAAAAATAGGCTGAACTAGATGGACATAAGGTCTTCCTTTAGCCTTCAAAACTATGTTACTATGTTACTATGTGAGGGCTTGTTTTTTGCGGGACAAGTTGTACTTCTGAACAACACCATTGCTTTTACCATATTGTGTACTCAAAAACGGGGGGAAAAAAATCCAAGTGCAGTGAAATTGCAAAAAAAGTGCAATTCCACAACTTTTTTTTTTTTTACAATATTCACCAGAAGCTAGAACTGAACTGTCAGTATGATTCTCCAGGTCATTACGAGTTCATAGGCACCAAACATGTATAGGTTGTTTTTTATTTAAGTGGTGAAAAAAAATCCAAAGTTTGTTAAAATAAAAAAAATAAAAGAATTGCGTCATTTTCTGAGACCCATAGCGCCTCCATTTTTTGTGATTTTGGGTTAGGCCGGGGTCACACTAACCGACGCAAAATACGGTCCGTAGTTTACAGGCGTAATACAGATGAATGACCCCTAAATAGTGATCCGTATGTCATCCATAAGCAAGGTGTGGTTGCGTATTTTGCGCATGTCTGCATCCGTATGTAATCCGTATGGCATCCGTATGCAATCCGTATGCTGAGATTTTCTCGCCGGCTTGCAAAATGGACATATAATGGAGCCCTATGACAGGTTTTATAACACAAACGAAAGAATAGATATAGACACATAGAACGCATATATATATATATATATATACATGTCATTGAGACACACATATATATATATTTATATTTCATAGAGTTCTTCATAGCAGAATAGCCACAAATTCAATTGCCGGCTTTTGTGAAATCATTCCCCAAGCCGACATGAAATGACACATGGTTTACATACAGTAAACCATTTCATTTCATGTTTTGTTTTGTATGTCTTTCATTAGTAATTAGATGAGGGTTGATGTGTAAAATTTGGGAGGTGTAGGTGTTAATTTAAGGTGTTAATTCATTGTAAAAAAAATGTGTGGGCTCCCGCGGTAATTTGTCAATGCGGGAGCCCACACATTTTTTAACAACGAATTAACCCCTTAAATTAACACCTACACCTCCCAAATTTTACACATCAACCCTCATCTAATTACTAGTGAAAGACATACAAAACATGAAATGAAATAGTTTACTGTATGTAAACCATGTGTCATTTCATGTCGGGTTGGGGAATGATTTCACAAAAGCCGGCAATTGAATTAGCGGCTATTCTGCTATGAAGAACTCTGTGAAATATAAATATATATATATATATATATATATATATATATATATATATATATATGTCTCAATGACATGTGTATATCTATAATAATAAATGCCCTAACCAGCTTCCGGTTGTAACAACTTCCGTCCAGTTGTAACCGGTGACGTCACCACACACACACGCACATGTTAACCCTCAACACACCACACCGCCTCAACACACACTCCTCTCACCTTTCACCTCCACTCATGTCCACTCACTCTTTCACTCCACATACGTTCCTTTCTCTCACTCCGTTTCTCATACTCACACCGTCATCGTCGCTGCCCCGACATCTTCCTCCGCCGCCGCGATCCAGGATCCAGACGTTCTCCAGGCCGCCGACATGTTCTTGCGGGACGCCATCTTGGATGTCGTGAAATCCCGCGAGATTCAAGATGGCGTCGCCGCAACAATATGTCGCTGGCGTGGACGACATCGGGATCCAAAAAGATGGCATCGGCGAAATCTCGCGAGATTACGCCGATGCCATTTTGGATCCCGATGTCGCCCATGCCAGCGACATGTTGTTGCGGCGACGCCATCTTGAATATCGCGGGACTTCACGACATCCAAGATGGCGTCCTGCAAGAATATGTCGCTGGCGTGGGCGACATCGGGATCCAAAATGGCGTCGGCGTAATCTCGCGAGATTTCGCCGACGCCATCTTTTTGGATCCCGATGTCGTCCACGCCAGCGACATGTTGTTGCGGCGACGCTATCTTGAATATCGCGGGATTTCACGAAATCCAAGATGGCGTCCCGCAAGAACATGTCGGCGGCCTGGAGAACGTCTGGATCCTGGATCGCGGCGGCGGAGGAAGATGTCGGGGCAGCGACGATGACGGTGTGAGTATGAGAAACGGAGTGAGAGAAAGGAACGTATGTGGAGTGAAAGAGTGAGTGGACATGAGTGGAGGTGAAAGGTGAGAGGAGTGTGTGTTGAGGCGGTGTGGTGTGTTGAGGGTTAACATGGCAAGAGGTGTTAACGACGTCAGCGAAATCTTGCGAGATTTCGCCAACGCCATCTTGCATTCGTGAAATTGCGTCATTTACCTCATGCCGACTTGCTGTGCGGACGCTTGGCATTGCCTGTACCACCATAGCTACTGCTGCCTTGGTCCTATGCCTGTTTACTGCCGGTGTCTAATTACTGGACCAATTTGCCTGTACCGCCATAACTACTGCTGCCTTGCTCCTCTGCCGGTGTCTAATTACAGGACCAATTTGCCTATACTGCCATAACTACTGCCTTTGTCCTCTGCCGGTGTCTAATTACAGGGCCAATTTGCCTATACTGCCATAACTACTGCTGCCTTTGTCCTCTGCCAGTGTCTAATTACAGGGCCAATTTGCCTCTATCGCCATAACTACTGCTGCTTTGGTCATTTGCCTGTTTACTGCCGGTGTCTAATTACAAGGCCAATTTGCCTCTACCACCATAACTACTGCTGCCTTGCTCCTCTGCCGGTGTCTAATTACAAGGCCAATTTGCCTCTACCGCCATAACTACTGCTGCCTTGCTCCTCTGCCGGTGTCTAATTACAGGGCTAATTTGCCTCTACCGCCATAACTACTGCTGCCTTGCTCCTCTGCCGGTGTCTAATTACAGGGCTAATTTGCCTCTACCGCCATAACTACTGCTACCTTGCTCCTCTGCCGGTGTCTAATTACAGGGCCAATTTGCCTCTACCGCCATAACTACTGCTGCCTTGCTCCTCTGCCGGTGTCTAATTACAGGGCCAATTTGCCTCTACCGCCATAACTACTGCTGCATTGCTCCTCTGCTGGTGTCTAATTACAGGGCCAATTTGCCAATACCGCCATAACTACTGCTGCCTTGCTCCTCTGCCGGTGTCTAATTACAGGGCCAATTTGCCTCTACCGCCATAAGTACTGCTGCCTTGCTCCTCTGACTGTTCACTGCCTGTGTCTAATTACAGGGCCAATTTGCCTCTACCGCCATAACTACTGCTGCCTTGCTCCTCTGCCGGTGTCTAATTACAGGGCCAATTTGCCTCTACCGCCATAACTACTGCTGCCTTGCTCCTCTGCCGGTGTCTAATTACAGGGCTAATTTGCCTCTACCGCCATAACTACTGCTGCCTTGCTCCTCTGCCGGTGTCTAATTACAAGGCCAATTTGCCTCTACCACCATAACTACTGCTGCCTTGCTCCTCTGCCGGTGTTTAATTACAGGGCTAATTTGCCTCTACCGCCATAACTACTGCTGCCTTGCTCCTCTGCCGGTGTCTAATTACAGGGCTAATTTGCCTCTACCGCCATAACTACTGCTACCTTGCTCCTCTGCCGGTGTCTAATTACAGGGCCAATTTGCCTCTACCGCCATAACTACTGCTGCCTTGCTCCTCTGCCGGTGTCTAATTACAGGGCCAATTTGCCTCTACCGCCATAACTACTGCTGCATGGCTCCTCTGCTGGTGTCTAATTACAGGGCCAATTTGCCAATACCGCCATAACTACTGCTGCCTTGCTCCTCTGCCGGTGTCTAATTACAGGGCCAATTTGCCTCTACCGCCATAAGTACTGCTGCCTTGCTCCTCTGACTGTTCACTGCCTGTGTCTAATTACAGGGCCAATTTGCCTCTACCGCCATAACTACTGCTGCCTTGCTCCTCTGCCGGTGTCTAATTACAGGGCCAATTTGCCTCTACCGCCATAACTACTGCTGCCTTGCTCCTCTGCCGGTGTCTAATTACAGGGCCAATTTGCCTCTACCGCCATAACTACTGCTGCCTTGCTCCTCTGCCGGTGTCTAATTACAGGGCCAATTTGCCTCTACCGCCATAACTACTGCTGCCTTGCTCCTCTGCCGGTGTCTAACTACAGGGCCAATTTGCCACTACCACTTCATAACTACTGCTGGGCAATTACAGGGTCAATTAGTATCTGTTTACTCTACAATACTCCAGAACGCCTTCTTCACTGCCAGATAACTGCCAAATAGACTCCTTTACCTGTGCCAACATGAGTCATAACAAAAAGTATGCCAATGCCAGTGAAAGGAAAGCAGCTTTAGCACTACGACAAAAACAACGCCGTGCTAATGAGACTCCTGAGGAAAAACACCATCGCCTTGAGAAGATTAAGGCTTATAAACGCCGTCGCCTCACACACGAATCCCCTAACTCTAAATCCATAAGATTGGCTGAAGAAGCCTCTGCACGCCGTCACCGCCGACAACAGATGGCCTCTTCCTCATCATTATTATTAGACTCACAACAGGATGCTTCCACATCAGCATGTGGAACAATTTACTGCTACACTTCATCCCATATGCCGTTCACTGACATAACTAATCAGCAATCTGTTTCTGCCCTATCAATACCACCATTCAATACCGATGCACAGTATGCCAATGCCAGTGAAAGGAAAGCAGCTTTAGCACTACGACAAAAACAACGCCGTGCTAATGAGACTCCTGAGGAAAAACAGCATCGACTTGACAAGATTAAGGCTTATAAACGCCGTCGTCTCACACACGAATCCCCTAACTCTAAATCTATTACATTGGCTGAAGAAGCCTCTACACGCCATCACCGCCAACAACAGATGGCTTCTTCCTCATCATTATTAGTAGACTCACAACAGGATGCTTCCACATCAGCATGTGGAACAAGTTACTACCACACTTCATCCTATATGCCGTTCACTGACATAACTAATCAGCAATCTGTTTCTTCCCTATCAATACCACCATTAGTCAATACCAACGCACAGTTTCTTCACATACAAGCTGCAGTTAGCCCGCAGAAAGTGCAACCAAGACAAATATACGTTGGTCTCAAAACTAGGCGCACACCATCGGTTGGACATGCACTTCTACTACAACCTCACATTTTCACTAATGATGAAAATAGTATTACCGAACACAGCTGTGGTGACATGACCCATGTATGTGAGCATTGCGAAGCTTTGCATTTTGTAGCAGAGATACCTTCTGATAACAACTTTACGCTCTGCTGTCAGAAGGGTAAAGTCCATGTACCCATACTACAATATCCTGATGTCTTTACACGTTTGCTGAAAGGGCAAAGTGAATTTAGCAAAAATTTCATGGATAATATTCGAAGTATTAACAGTTCCTTTGCTTTTGCCTCCATGGGTGCAAATATTTCACCACCTCCTGGATATGGCCCATACTGTTTCCGCATACATGGCCAGATCTATCATAGAACTGAAACACTACATCCCTCAGATGACCAGCAACGCGCATTTGCCCAACTTTACATTCTCGATACCACTACCGCAAACGAACAACGCTTACGATGTAAAGAAAATCAAAAATGTCATCCTACATTGATGAACATTATTGCCCTTCAAATCCAAACTATTAATCCTTTTGTGGAAGCTTATCAAATGTTACGTGATGTGGAAGAACAAGAAAAAATTAAATCTCTACAAAACGGAACTGTCATGCCAAACATCACTATGGCTATTAAACAAGATCGTACTCAAGACCCTCGACGCTACAATAATCCCACTGTCAGTGAAGTAGCAGTCGTGTTTCAAAATGACAATGGTGAGCCACTAATGTCCACTCGCAGGATTTCAGAATACTCAAGATGGCATGGCCGCAAGAACATGTCGCCGGCGTGGACAATGTCGGGATCCAGGATGGCGCCGGCGGAAGAAGATGTCGGGGATCGTGGAGCAGCGACGATGACGGTGTGAGTATGAGAGACGGAGTGAGAGAAAGGGTCATATGTGGAGTGAAAGAGTGAATGGACGTGAGTGGAGATGGTGAAAGGTGAGAGGAGTGTGTGTTGAGGTGGTGTGGTGAGGAGGTGTGTGTGTATTGAGGGTTAACATGGCAAGAGGTGTGTCACTATCCTCTCGATGCGATAGCATCGGGCCTTAATCTACTATAATAAATGCGCTAAGCAGCTTCCGGGTTGTAACAACTTCCGTCCAGTTGTAACTGGTGACGTCACAGCACACCTCTTGCCATGTTAACCCTCAACACACCACTCCTCAACATACACTCCTCTCACCTTTCACTTTCTCCACTAATGTCCACTCGCAGGATTTCAGAATACTCAAGATGGCATGGCCGCAAGAACATGTCGCCGGCGTGGACAACGTCGGGATCCAGGATGGCGCCGGCGGAAGAAGATGTCGGGGATCATGGAGCAGCGACGATGACAGTGTGAGTATGAGAGACGGAGTGAGAGAAAGGGTCGTATGTGGAGTGAAAGAGTGAGTGGATGTGAGTGGAGATGGTGAAAGGTGAGAGGAGTGTGTGTTGAGGAGGTGTGTGTGTATTGAGGGTTAACATGGCAAGAGGTGTGTCACTTTCCTCTCGATGCGATAGCATCGGGCCTTAATCTAGTATATATATATGTATGTATTATATGTGTCTATATCTATTCTTTCGTTTGTGTTATTAAACCTGTCAGTGTGATTTTACTGTATCGTGCACTGAATTGCCGGCTTTTCTAAAGGACACTGGGTGCGTATTTCTCGCAAGTCACACATCTGGTCCGTGTGTAATGCGTATTTTTTGCGCACCCATAGACTTGCATTGGCGTATTACGGGTGTAGTACGCTGACAATCGCAGCATGCTGCGATTGGCACGGACCGTAGAATATAGACGAGAAATATACGGCTGATGGGAGCAAACCCATAGAGAATCATTGGTCCGTGTGTAATGCGTGCTTTTAACGCCTCTCACTCGTCCGTATTCCTCGCCAGTGTGACCCCAGCCTTAAGCTTATTTTTTGCATGCCGAACTGATGTTTTAAACTATATCATTTTGATGTAGATACGATCCACTATTGAATTTTAATGAAATGTTGCGGCGACCAAAAAAATGTAATTCTGGCAATTTAACTTTTTTCTCGTTACGCCATTTAGTGATCAGGTTAATTATTTTTTTATCTTGATAGAGCGGACAATTCTCAACGAGGCAATATAAAATATGTGTATGTTTGATTTTTTTTATTGTTTTATTTTGAATGGGGCAAAAAGGGGGTGATTTGAACTTTTTTATTTTTTTATTTTTTAATATTTTTAAAAACTTCTATTTAACTTTTGGCATGCTTCAGTAGTCTCTATGGGAGACTAGAAGCTGCCATAACCCGATCGGCTCTGTTACATACAGGCGATGATCAGATCACCTGTATGTAGCAGAATTGCTGACATGTGCCAAAAAAGTTGTGGGCTCAGCATCGGAGCACACATCAAAGGGGGAGACACGACATGCGCCGTACATGTACAGCGCATGTCATGAAGGGGTCTAAATTCTCATTACTGCATTATTCACAAACAGGACAGAAAGCCATTTTGTCATCCAGTAAAGTATCTAATCATGTCACCGCAGATGCTATATTTAGACCCATGCTAATTTAACTAACTTAATCTCCGTCTGTTGGAGAAAGATTATTTTGAGCATTAAAATCTAGGGCATCAAATTCATGTAGAACACATTATTTTTGCAGACAGAGCGCTCCAGCAGCACTTGCATGTGGTAAGCCGCATCCAGTCTATGGAATGGGCTACTCACGGCTGCACTGCACGTTCACTTTGATAAATCACCATTCTCCAGATCGTTAATTTCTGCCATACACTCCATGGCATTATTTTCATCTTCCTCTTAAATGCATAAATGCTGTTTTTCAGTCTGACTTTGCTGAATTATGCAACTGCTGTCTATATATATGTTTGTTGCAGTTAGTTTTATTCCAGTTGGGAATTTACCAATTAAAACTAGTTTATATGGAATGCAGCTGTTTTTCTGGATTTATGTGGTAAGAGAGTGGATAAAGCTTTGGCTCAGTTGGAACTAAACCTCTTTTATATGTTACAGTGGATTGTAATACATGCTAAAGTCAGGCAATTAGGAGTAAAAAAAAAATCTGGTACGTAAAGCGTTCAGACATGTAAGAATTTCCACAAATTCATACTGGAAATTTTGCATCAGAAAACTGCAATTTACAGTACATGTGGATGAGTTCTTTACATCCCTACTACAGGGGCAAGCATAGAGAGAAGAGGGACCCTGTGAAAGAACAGTACAACAACCCGGGATAAACCTCCTTACTGTTTTGGAAGTGGGAGTGGGCTCCCTTACAAAATGGGCCCATGAATTGCGTTTTTAAAATCTTCAGCTTTTCAATTCTTTATGCAGGATTTGTATAGCCATAGAAAGCGACGAGTGACTGAAAAAATGCAGCAAAAAACGCTATCAGTTCTGGTAGCGTTTTTGGTGAAGAAAATGTGGGTACAGCAGGATGTGAAACTCATTTATTTATGATGATTTTGTTTCTCTTGATTCTAAGGGCCCCATCACACATAGCACAAGTTTTGTGACGTTACAGCGATCTCACCAGCGAGATCGCTGTGTGTGACAGCGATCAGCGATCGGCCCCCCTGCCGGTATCGCTGATAGCTGTTGAAAAGCCCTGGACATTTTTTTGGTCGCTGGTCTCCCACTGGCCAGCACGCATCGCTGCGTGTGACAGGCGGGAGACCAGCGATCAGCTGGTAACTAAGGTAAATGCAGGGTTTCTAAGCACGGCGCTGTGCTTAGAAACCCTCTGTGTACCTTAGTTACCAGCGCGCTGATGCAGGGAGCTGGTAACTAAGGTACACATCGGGTTTCTAAGTGACGCGCGCTGCTTAGAATCCCGATGTGTACCTTAGTTACCAGCGCGCTGATGCAGAGAGCTGGTAACTAAGGTACACTTCAGGTTTCTAAGTGACGCGCGCTGCTTAGAATCCCGATGTGTACCTTAGTTACCAGCGCGCTGATGCAGGGAGCTGGTAACTAAGGTACACTTCGGGTTTCTAAGTGACGCGCGCTGCTTAGAAACCTGATGTGTACCTTAGTTACCAGCTCCCTGCATCAGCGCTCTGGTAACTAAAGTACACAGCGACGCCACGCGCTCGGCGTCGCTGGTCTTGATCGCTGGTAAAGCAGCCTGTTTGACAGATCACCAGCAATCATGTAGCGACTCACCAGCTATCCTGACACGTTGATATCGTTGTCGGGATCGCTGGTGAGTCGCTATGTGTGACGGGGCCCTAAGCACAGTTTAATTAAATTAGTGATGTGTTAAAGTATACAATGCCGAGCATCATACATGAATCCATCTTTTTAGTTCAGTGTAGTCATTATTTTCTCAGACATGAACATTTTGCACTAAATAATTTGATCAAATTGCCCTCTTTTCCCCAAAAATGTTTTATGGTTTCACATTCATCTTGCATCTGAGGCATAACATCTTATATTGTTTGTGCTTGCAAGGTGGAAGCAAAGCTGAACTTTGGGATCCTGAAAAATGTAGCAAGAAAAGCAGCAAAAACTATATTTTGACTGCATGTTTTACTGCTAAGTGATCAGGTTTTGGCTGCAGAAAAAAAACTCAACAAAAGGCAATGTGTGAACATGGCCTAACTTTGCATACTTATACAGCTAGATAGAAATTGGAAAAAAATGTATAAATATTAAAGAAGCAATATGAATTTGCCCCAGCCCATTTGTGACAGGATCTGAATGTTCATGTGCATAACAAATGTTCTCACTCATATTGGAATGAACGACTAGTATATTCAGACACCTCCAGCACTTCTGCTCCCAGCGAGCAGGGACATGATGAACACATCTGGCAATAGTGGTAATGCACAAATCAAATAAAAGTAGAATATTAAATACTATTTCTTCCGTTACATATTGGTTGGAGTCGATTTATCAGCTGGCAACTTTAAGTCTCACTGACGTTGGTTTGTTTCAACGTCATCATGATTTGACCTTGACCTAAAAGACTGGCCTGAGCTAATTTCAGCGAGTTTTTTGTTGCATAATCTGTGCAACTAAATGTCCCTGACATTATCAAAATGACAAGCATTAATAGGGTTAAACTCCTTGAGAAACTAAAAAAAGTGCTTTACAGAATTACTTGTTCTTTGACTTTGGCAGAGTCAGGAATGAAGCTGATGTATTTTATTGAATTCATAAGTTGCTGAGCAACAAACTGTCAATCACTGAGAAAGCAAATGAAGCTGATTCATATTTTGCGAACACTTCCGTCCACAGGGAAGTAATTGCTGTTGAACATAGCAATCAGGAAAAGTTGAAGCACATTTATGTTTTGTCCTGACGTGACCCTATAATGGGTGGGCAATTACCGTATATACTCGTGAAAAAGCCGACCCGAGTATAAGCCGACCCCCCCCTAATTTTGCCACAAAAAACTGGGAAAACGTATTGACTCGTGTAGAAGCCTAGGGTGGAAAATGCAGCAGCTACAGGTAAATTTCAAAAATAAAAATACATACCAATAAAAGTAAAATTAATTTTGACAACAGTAGGTTAAATGTTTTTGAATATCCATATTGAATCAGGAGCCCCATATAATGCCTCATACAGTTCATGATGGCCCCAGAAGATGCTCCATACAAAATACACCCCATATAATGCTGCACAAAGGTTAACAATGGCCTCATAAGATGCTCGTAAGAATAATATGCCCCATATGCTGCTCCATAAAGGTTATGGCCCCATAAAATGCTCCATAGATTATGCCCCCATAAAATACTCCATAAAATGCTCCATAGATTATGCCCCCATAAGATGCTCCATAGATTATGCCCCATAAAATGCTCCATAGATTATGCCCCATAAGATGCTCCATAGATTATGCCCACATAAAATGCTCTATAGATTATGCCCCCGTAAAATGCTCCATAAAATGCTCCATAGATTATGCCCCATAAAATGACCCATAGATTATGCCCCCATAACATGCTCCATAGATTATGCCCCCATAAATGCTCCATAGATTATGCCCCCATAAGATGCTCCATATATTATGCTCCCATAAAATGCTCCATAGATTATACCCCCATAAGATGCTCTATAGATTATGACCCCATAAAAGGCTCCATAGATTATGCCCCCATAACATTCTCCATAGATTATGCCCCCATGTGATGCTCCATAGATTATGCCCCCATAAAATGCTCCATAGATTATTCCCCCATAACATGCTCCATAGATTATGCCCCCATAAAATGCTCCATAGATTATACCCCCATAAGATGCTCCATAGATTATGACCCCATAAATTGCTCCATAGATTATGCCCCCATAACATGCTCCATAGATTATGCCCCCATATGATGCTCCATAGATTATGCCCCCATAAGATGCTCCATAGATTACACCCCCATAAAATGCCCCAATAGGTTATGCCCCCATAAAATTCCCCATAGATTATGCCCCATAGATTATGCCCCATATGCTGCCCCATAAGATGCTGCATAGATTATACCCCATAAAATGCTCCATAGATTATGCGCCCATAAGATGCTCCATAGATTATGCCCCATATGCTACTGTCGCTGCTGCTGCTGCAAAAAAAGACATACTCACCTCTACTCCCTGGGGGCCAGGTGTCAGGTCCTGAGCAGGCTGAGACACCGGCACGCTATGGGGGACAGGTGCCGGTGTCACTGCTCGCTCAGGACCCAGCACCTGAGATATTCACATGTCTCCAATCCATCGCTGCTGTCTGCTGCATCCTGTCAGTGACTGTTCAGGCAGCAGAGGGCATGGCGTGCACTAACAACTTCATAGCTCCCTCTACTGCCTAAACGTCACTGACACAGGACGCAGCAGACAGCAGCAAGCAGTGATGGACCGGGGACAGGTGAATATTGGATATACTTACCCCCTCCTGGCGCTGTCTTTGCAGCCCCCCGCTTCTCCCGGTCTCCCTTCCTTCAGTGGTCACGTGGTACCACTCGTTAAACTCATGAATATGCGCATATTAATGAGTTTAATGAGCGGTACCATGTGAACACTGAAGGAAGGGAGACTGTGGGAGAAGCGGGGGGGCTGCAAAGACACATCAGGGGGGGTCAGTATCATCTGACACCCCCGCTCCCCCTCCCCTGCCGACCCCCAGGTATATGACTTGTGTATAAGCCAAGAGGGGGACTTTCAGCACCAAAAAATGGGCTGAAAATCTCGGCTTATACACAAGTATATATGGTAATTTTCCCGAGGGGCCACATGAGAGACCGTGACTGTTGTGGAGGACCAAACCAATAGGCCAAAATTAATTCTGCTCAATATTAATATTGATATTATAATAATTATATTATTGATAATTTTATTAATATTAATTGTATCACTTAATAATGAGCAAAACTAAGTATGCTGACATCGCCCTATACATCATTTGAACCCGAGCAAGCCCCTTCTGTATATCGTATGAGCCCCCCAACAGCCCCTTATATGCAGCATGAGCCCCACACAGCCTCACCCATATACAGCATGAGCCCCACACAGCCTCCCCATTTACGGCATGAGCCCCACACAGCCTTCCTAAACACACTGCATGAGCCCCACACAGCCTCCCCATATACTGCATGAGCCCCACACAGCCTCCCTATATACACTGCATGAGCCCCACATAGCCTCCCTATATACACTGAATGAGCCTTACACAGCCTCCCTATATACACTGCATGAGTCCCATACAACCTCCCTATATACACTGCATGAGCCCCAAGTAGCCTCCCTATATGCAGTTGTCGCCAAAAGTATTGACACCCCTGCAATTCTGTCAGATAATACTCAGTTTCTTCCTGAAAATGATTCCAAACACAAATTCTTTGGTATTATTATCTTCACTTAATTTGTCTTAAATGAAAAAACACAAAAGAGAATGAAGCAAAAAGCAAAACATTGATCATTTCACACAAAACTCCAAAAATGGGCCAGACAAAAGTATTGACACCCTCAGCCTAATACTTGGTTGCACAACCTTTAGCCAAAATAACTGCGACCAACCACTTCCGGTAACCATCAATGAGTTTCTTACAATGCTCTGCTGGAATTTTAGACCATTCTTCTTTGGCAAACTGCTCCAGGTCCCTGATATTTGAAGGGTGCCTTCCCCAAACTGCCATTTTTAGATCTCTCCACAGGTGTTTTATGGGATTCAGGTCTGGACTCATTGCTGGCCACCTTAGAAGTCTCCAGTGCTTTCTCTCAAACCATTTTCTAGGGCTTTTTGAAGTGTGTTTTGGGTCATTGTCCTGCTGGAAGACCCATGACCTCTGAGGGAGACCCAGCTTTCTCACACTGGGCCCTACATTATGCTGCAAAATTTGTTGGTAGTCTTCAGACTTCATAATGCCATGCACACGGTGAAGCAGTCCAGTGCCAGAGGCAGCAAAGCAACCCCAAAACATCAGGGAACCTCCACCATGTTTGACTGTAGGGACCGTGTTCTTTTCTTTGAATGCCTCTTTTTTCTCCTGTAAACTCTATGTTGATGCCTTTGCCCAAAAAGCTCTACTTTTGTCTCATCTGACCAGAGAACATTCTTCCAAAACGTTTTAGGCTTTTTCAGGTAAGTTTTGGCAAACTCCAGCCTGGCTTTTTTATGTCTCGGGGTAAGAAGTGGGGTCTTCCTGGGTCTCCTACCATACAGTCCCTTTTCATTCAGACGCCGACGGATAGTACGGGTTGACACTGTTGTACCCTCGGACTGCAGGGCAGCTTGAACTTGTTTGGATGTTAGTCGAGGTTCTTTATCCAACATCCGCACAATCTTGCGTTGAAATCTCTTGTCAATTTTTCTTTTCCGTTCACATCTAGGGAGGTTAGCTACAGTGCCATGGGCTTTAAACTTCTTGATGACACTGCGCACGGTAGACACAGGAACATTCTGGTCTTTGGAGATGGACTTGTAGCCTTGAGATTGCTCATGCTTCCTCACAATTTGGTTTCTCAAGTCCTCAGACAGTTCTTTGGTCTTCTTTCTTTTCTCCATGCTCAATGTGGTACACACAAGGACACAGGACAGAGGTTGAGTCAACTTTAATCCATGTCAACTGGCTGCAAGTGTGATTTAGTTATTGCCAACACCTGTTAGGTGCCACAGGTAAGTTACAGGTGCTGTTAATTATACAAATTAGAGAAGCATCACATGATTTTTCGAACAATGCCAATACTTTTGTCCACCCTCTTTTTTATGTTTGGTGTGGAATTATATCCAATATGCCTTTAGGACAATTCTTTTTGTGTTTTTTCATTTAAGACAAATTAAATGAAGATAATAATACCAAAGAATTTGTGTTTGCAATCATTTTCAGGAAGAAACTGAATATTATCTGACAGAATTGCAGGGGTGTCAATACTTTTGGCCACAACTGTACATTGAATGAGCCTCACACAGCCTCCCTATATACATTGAATGAGCCCCACACAGCCTCCCTATATACACTGCATGAGCCCCACACAGCCTCCCCACGTGCAGCATGTCACCCCCATAGCCTCACCATGTGCAGCATGTCACCCCATATGCAGCACCATGTGCCGCATGTTACCCCCATATGCAGCATGTTGCCCCCATGTGCAGCACCAAGTGCAGTATGTCACATCACATATGCATCACCATGTCACCCCCCATGTGCAGCACCATGTCATCCCCCTACGTGCAGCACCATGTCATTCCCCTATGTGTAGCACCATGTCACCCCCTATGTGCAGCACCATGTCATTCCCCCATGTGCAGCTCCATGTCACCCCCATGTGCAGCACCATGTCACCCCCCTATGTGTAGCACCATTGTAGGATAGGTAAGAGAGTGTAACCAACAGTGATGGGGGGTGACCCGCTTCTTGCCGCCGACAGACACGAGACTGAGACAGAGGTTGTATTCAACAGGCCCTTTTTTATTGGCCGCCTTTCTGACGACCACCGCAATTCACCACAGGGATTTCACACTTCTCTTGTACACAGACCCGGGCACCTTCACTTCTTTATTATTATCGTCGTGGCGTCCTTCGTGGCTTTTCTCACTGTGGCTGCCCTAGGCCCATCCACCACAGCACTTTACCAATCTAAGTACGCCATCCGTTTGGTGCCCCCAGACTGTCTTCATCTGCAGCTACTGTCCTCTGGGCCACCCCCCGTGACCGCCTCAACTGTCAGTCGTCTCTGGAGCCTTTTTACCGTCTCTATCTCCGCAGCAGAACCTCCTTTCTAGTGTGCTCCCCTCGCTGACTGACTTTCCAGAACCCTCCCTCAGCCTTTTATACTCCCAGTTCTGGTAGCTCCGCCCACTATCACCTGACAGTTTCTTTGACCAATGGCAGTTATACAGTCCCACTCTTACACTCTCCACTGCCCTCTAATGGTCAAACTATAGTACGGCACCCTTTCTCTTTATCTCAGCGCTTTCATACCTACACTGGGCTAGCCCTCTGCCTCTCACTACAGGCATATCTGTCTGTCAGTTCAACTTCCCTACACCATGTCACCCCCCTATGTGCAGCACCATGTCACCCCCCATGTGCAGCACCATGTCACCCCCCTGTGTACAGCACCATGTCACCTCCCCCTGTGTGCAGCACCATGTCACCTCCCCCTGTGTGCAGCACCATGTCACCCCCCCATAGCCTCCCCATGCCCACCCAAACAGCCCATACACATAAGAAAAAAAAACACCACATCCTCCCCCTGGACCTGTTCCCTGGCGCTCTGCTTCTCTCCCTGCCTCCAGTGCCTGGACTCTACGGAGTACACAGCTGACACAATGAAATGACGTCATCGCGTCAGCTGTTTCACACACTGATTGGTGGAAGAAGTGGCCGGAGGCCCCTCCTCCACCAAAGGAATCAGCAGCGCAATGCAGAGCCGCACATGGAAACAGCAAGC
Source organism: Dendrobates tinctorius (assembly GCF_039654945.1). NCBI lineage: Eukaryota > Metazoa > Chordata > Amphibia > Anura > Dendrobatidae > Dendrobates > Dendrobates tinctorius. Next base: position 8,164,507 of record NW_027361754.1, read on the forward strand.
AAGCGGGCACCGTGCAGCCCATGGACCTCTGATTTCCAGCCCCATGGCTGTCTCGGTCCACAAGCTGGACTGAGACAGCCAGAGTGCTTAATGTGGCTTGTGGGCCGCACTTTGCCCAACATATATTGAAGAAAAAGGCAAATTCATAGTGGAAGCAAAAGTAGGTTGTGGGTGTTTAACGTTAGAAGAATTTCAGCACACTATACAAAAATGGTGGTAAAGAAAGATTTTCTTGCAGGTTATAGTCTAGATCGGTGTCTCAAACCAAAATGGACTCCGGGGATACTAAAAAAATATATTTTCAGGCCTCATTGTTAAGCTGGAGCTACATGGTGACTTTTGCCAAAACCAAAGTTCAATCTGTATAGCTGCTAAATCATGGATTTATACAAGTAAAATTACCCTATATGCAGTATGATGGCACCAAAGCCCCATATATACAGCATGATGGCACTATAAATCCCTGTACACAATGTGATGGCCAGGTGTGACAACATTGAAACCGCTACAGACTGGTTTGATTAAATTAAAAGTTGCTTGGGTGATCTAAAAATGTAAATTAAGCTTAAAAAAAAAATTCACAAACCTCACATCAAGATTACATTATATCAGGAGAGACACACAGAGCTCACATGTACAGCCTATATTACTGGGAGGTAGACACAGAGCTCTTCATCTAGCAAATATATTAATAGGGTGGGGGGGATACAGATAGATGACACCCAGTCTAGATTACTGGGAGAGACCCATAGAGTTCTCATCTAGCAAATACAGCTCTGGAAAAAATTAAGAGACCACTGCAACATTTTCAGTTTGTCTGATTTCTCTCTTTATAGGTTTATTTTTGAGCAAAATGTAAATTGCTATTTTATTCTATAAACTACTGACAACATGTCTCCGAATTTCCAAACACTACATTTTGTATTTATTTTCAGAAAATGAGAAATGGTCAAAATAACAAAAAAATGCAGTGCTCGCAGACCTCAAATAATGCTAAGAAAACAAGTTCATAATCATTTAGAAACAACAATACTAATGTTTTAACTCAGGAAGAGTTCAAAAATCATTATTTTGTGGAATAACCATGATTTTTAATCGCAGCTTTCATGCGCCTTGGCATGTTTCCACCAGTCTTTCACACTGCTTTTGGGTGACATTATGCCACTCCTGGGACAAAAATTTAAGCAGTTCTTGTTTGATGGCTTGTGACCATCCATCTTCCTCTTGATTACATTCCAGAGGTTTTCAATGGGGTTCAGGTCTTGAGATTAGGCTGGCCATGACAGGGATTTGATATGGTGGTCCTTCATCCACACATTGATTGACCTAGCTGTGTGGCATGGCACATTGTCCTGCTGGAAAAAAAAAACAGTCCTCAGAGTTGGGGAACATTGCCTGAGCAGAAGGAATCAACTGTTTTTCCAGGATAACCTTGTATGCGGCTTGATTCATACATCTTTCGCAAAGATTAACCTGCCCAATTCCAGCCTTGCAGAAGCATCCCCAGATCATCACCGATCCTCCACCAAATTTCACAGTGGGTGAAGACACTGTGGCATGTATGCCTCTCCAGGTCTTCGTCTAACCATTAGACGACCAGGTGTTGGGCAAAGCTGAAAATTAGACTCATCAGAGAAGATTACCTTACTCCAGTCCTCTATGGTCCAATCCTTATGGTCTTTGGCAAACTTCAGCTTGGCTCTCCTTTGCTTCTCATTGATGATAGGCTTTTTCTAGCTTTACATGACTTGAGCCCTGCCTCTAGGAGCCTGTTACGAACTGTTCTTGCCGTGCACTTCACCCCAGCTGCCATTTGTAATTCCATTTGTAGGTCACTTGATGTCACCCTGCGGTTGCTGACATTCGAATACGATGACAGTCATCCCAGTCAGTGGAGAGTTGTTTTCGACCTCTGCCGGTCTGTAGCTTTGTTGTCCCCAATGTCTGCTGCTTGACCTTGATGTAAAGGACTGCTGTCTTAGAAATTTTAATGCTCACTGTATCCCTCTGCTAGTAAAGCCAGAATTGAGCCCTTCTTTTCCTCACTCAAGACTTTTCTTTTCAACTCCTTTTGGCATGGTTAAAAGTTATTTTTTCATTCCTATTACTTTTTGGATATTACTAGCACTTGTTTTGCCATCCAGCTTGTCCTATTGCAAGAGGATTGTGAACACCACAGCAGGGTTTTTTATACTTTCCTTTGTTAAATAAGATTTAGCCCTAACCTTAATTATTTTTCCCTAACTAGGGGGGTGATAAAGGGGGGTTTGATTTACTGTTTATAGTGGGTATTTATGTTTGGCTGCTGTCACACACTAAAAGACGCTTTTTATTGGAATAAATAGTTTTTGCATCACCACATTTTGAGAGCTATAATTTTTCCATATTTTGGCCCACATAGTCATGTGAGGTCTTGTTTTTTTGCGAGACGAATTGACGTTTTTATTGGTACCATTTTCGGACACATGACTTTTTTTATCGCATTTTATTCCGATTTTTGTGAGGCAGAATGAACAAAAACCAGCAATTCATGAATATATTTTGGGGGAGGCGATTATACTGTTCCGCGTTTGGTAAAATTGATAAACCAGTTTTATTCTTCAGGACAGTACAATGACAGCGATACCTCATTTATATAATTTTTTTATGTTTTGGCGCTTTTATACAATAAAAACTATTTTACATAAAATAAGTTTTGAATCACTTTTATTTTGAGAGCTATAACTTTTTTATTTTTCAGGTAATGGAGCTATATGGCAGCTTGTTTTTTGTCGGACAAGATGGGACCACGTTTATTTATATCCCTCTTTATGATCGCATGTTATTCCACTTTTTGTTCGGTGGCATGATGATAAAGCTGTCAGGACTCTAATGTCAGGACCCTGTCAGCGTCGGCAAACTGCCACGCAGAGCAGGGTGACTTACCCACACTATGGGAGAGCGCGGGGTCCAATACTGTAGTGATGGTACAAGCAGACAGGACCTGCGGCACTGAAAATAGTAAAGAGTCCCAGGACCTACGATCATGTGACTGCAGGGTTGGGGCTTAGCATCCTACTGCTGCAGATGATGTAATGTACCTACTGCAGGGCAACTGTAGTAGAGGAGAGGAAAACGCAGGTCAGACAAGCAAGGGTCATACACGGAGAGGGCTGTGCGGTGCCAGAGGGACGAGCAGAGAATAGTCAAGTCACAGGCAGAGAGTCATACACAGAGAGGTAGCGCAGTACAAGAGGGACAGGTAGAACTCGTAACAGGGACAGAACCGGATCAAAACCAAACAAGGAACAAGTTATCAGGCACAAGGCACACGTACGCACGAGGTCAACTAACTCAGCCGAGGGCAGGAGTATAACTGACACCGGACCTAGGTCGAGTGAGCACTAAATAGCCGCCCTCTGCCAGAGAGAGGCAGAAACAATTAACCCCTGTCTGACCAGTACGGGCCAAAGACAAACCCCATCCTGGATCATGACAGTACCCCCCCTTTCAACGGGGGGGGCCACTGGACCCCCGGGTCTCTCAGGATACTTGGCATGAAAGGCCCGGACCAACCGATCCGCGTGAACCGATCGAGCAGGAACCCATGACCGGTCTTCAGGACCGTAGCCTTTCCAATGTACAAGATATTGAAGGACACGACAGACCAACCTAGAGTCAACAATTCGTTCCACCTCATACTCAGACTGCCCGTCTACCAAAATCGGTGGCGGGGAAGACAATGATCCCTCCCCACAGGACCCCACAGGTTTCAAAAGGGCCCTATGGAAAACATTGGGGATCCATAGAGATGGCGGGAGGCGCAACCGAAAAGCCACCGGGTTATCCGCTTCGGTAATTTCATAGGGACCAATAAATTTAGGTCCAAGCTTCGCAGAGGGGACCTTGAGCCTTATATTCTTGGTAGATAATCATACCTTATCCCCAACCTGGAACATGAGCCCCACAGACCGTTTTTTGTCTGCAAAAAAATTATATTTATCCTGGGCCTTCGTAATGTTACTCTGGACCTCCCGCCATACCTCCCCCAACCGCTGGATAGTCTCATCTGCCCCAGGACACCCAGAGTCCAAACGGGAAAACTCTCCAAAATGTGGTGAAACCCATAGTTGCAGAAAAAGGGAGATGTACCCGTAGACTGGTTAATGCGGTTGTTAAACACAAACTCGGCCAAAGGTAACGCAGTACACCAATCATCCTGTTGGGCTGAGGTCAAGAAATGCAGAATTTGCTCCAGAGACTGATTGGTCCGCTCAGTCTGCCCATTAGTCTCTGAATGGTAAGCGGATGAAAAGGACAGACCAATACCCAACCTCTTACAAAATGCCCTCCATATCTGGAAACAAATTGTACTCCCCTATCAGACACCACATTCAAGCGTACCCCATGCAACCGCACCACATGCTCAACAAATCTGGACAACGTTTCCGCATTAGGTAGAGCCGCCAAGGGTACAAAATGTGCCTGCTTACTAAACCTGTCCACCACAACCCAAACGACGGTATTACCCTTGGAGGGGGGAAGGTTGGTGATGAAATCCATGGACAAATGGGTCCATGGTCTCTCAGGAATTGGCAGTGGTACCAATTCCCCGGCCGGCCGGTTATGGGGGGTTTTCGCATGGGCACAAACATCACAGGCAGACACATATTCCCCAACATCAGAGGCTAAAGAAGACCACCAGAATATTCTAGCGATGGCCTTCCGGGTAGCCGAGATCCCTGGATGTCCACCCAGAACTGAGTCGTGGAACTCCCGGAGGACCTTGAGACGAAATTGAGCTGGTACGAAAAGTTTATCCACCGGCTTAGCCAGAGGTGCAAGAGACTGGGCTTCCCGAATCTCCCGTTCCAACATATTAGAAATAGCTGCCACCACCACCCCGGGCTGAAGAATGGAGGATGGAGGTTCGGGGGGAGACACCGGATCTAGACTGCGTGACAAGGCATCAGCTCTGACATTTTTGGATCCTGGCCGAAAAGTGATAGAGAAGTGGAATCGGGAAAAAAAAAGCGACCATCTAGCCTGTCTAGGAGTCAAACTTTTAGCTGACTCAATGTAAGCTAGGTTCTTGTGGTCCGTAATTACGGTTATAGGATGGACAGCCCCCTCCAAAAAATGCCTCCATTCTTCAAAGACCAACTTCACAGCCGGAAGTTCTCGATTCCCAACATCATAGTTTCTCTCTGCAGGGGAGAATTTCTTCGAGAAAAAGGCACAGGGTCTCAAATTAGTCAAAGTGGCGGGTCCCTGGGACAACACCACCCCCACCCCCACCTCTGAGGCGGCCACCTCAACAATAAATGGTTCAGACGGGTCAGGTTGAATAAGAACCGGAGCAGACATGAAACATTTTTTTTAAAAACAAACGCCGCTATCGCTGCGGCTGACCAATTCTTGATATCGGCCCTCTTTTGAGTCATGTCTGTGAGGGGTTTAACCACCTGTGAGAACCCCCTTATAAATTTGTGATAATAATTGGTGAATCCTAGGAAGCGCTGCAGAGCCTTCAAATCACAAGGTTGAACCCTATCGACAATGGCCTGCACCTTATTAAGATCCATGTGATACCCCTCAGCAGACACAATGAATCCCAGAAAAGACAGTTCCTGAACAAAAAATAAACATTTCTCTAGTTTAGCAAAGAAACAGTTCTCCCGAAGCCTTTGGAGAGCTGCCCGAATATGAACAATGTGAGCCTGTTTATCAGGTGAGTAGATCACTATGTCATCCAAATACACAACCATAAAACGTCCAATAAAATCAGAGAACACGTGATTGATTAAATTTTGGAAGACCGCTGGAGCATTGGTCAGACCGAAAGGCATGACCAAATTCTCAAACAACCCTTCAGTAGTGATAAAAGCAGTTTTCCACTCATCTACTTCCCAGACTCGGATAAGGTTATACGCTCCCCGTAGATCTAATTTCGAAAACCACTTAGCTCCGGACAACTGGTTGTACAAATCAGGAATAAGTGGGAGGGGATACGTATTTCTCACAGTTATCTTATTTAACTCTCGAAAATCGGGCATGGGCGCAAACCACCGTCTTTTTCCTTTATGAAAAAGAACCCCGCCACCACGGGAGAGACAGAAGGACAAATGTGTTCCTTACGGAGACTCTCAGAAATGTATTCCTTCATAGCAGCCCGCTTGGGACCCGAAAGGTTATACAAGCGGGCCTTGGGCAATTTAGCACCTGGAACCAGATCAATGGCACAATCAAATGGGCGGTGTGGTGATAAAACTTCAGCCTCTTTTTCAGAGAAAACGTCCGTATAGTCCTTTAGGTACTCCAGAATACCTTCCAGACCAACGGACGACACAGACACAGTAGCAAGACATCTTTCAGAACAATAGGGACCCCATTTACCAATGTCCCGAGATTCCCAATTAATCACAGGATTATGTAATTGTAACCAGGGGAAACCCAACACCAGTCCCGCAGGCGGGTTGTCCATAACAAAGCATGAAATACGTTCCTGGTGCAAGGAACTCACTCTAAGGAGAAACTCCTCTGTAAGAAATATGATTTCATTCTTAGCCAGTGGTGTTTTGTCAATGGCAACAACATGGATAGGAGTCTTCAGCATAACTCCCTAACTTACACCTGGACACCAAGTCAGTCAATAAAGTTCAACGACGATCCGCAATCCACGAAGGCAGAAGTGGATGTGGAGACACTCCCACAACAAAGTTCCACTTGCAACAACATTTTTGAAAATGGAGAAAAAGGTACCTGAGAGCCTGGGTGACCTCCACGACAATCACCCGGGCTCAGCCACTTGTTGGTCAGTGGACAGGACGGGCAGTCATTTTTCCAATGTCCAGAATCGCCACAGTGAAAACACAATGTTCCCAAGCGCCGTCGTCTCCTTTCTTTCTCCTTGAGGTCGATGGTTCCCATCTCCATGGTTTCCAATGTAGGACTGGCTCCCCTTCATTGGGAGAATTCTGGGGTCTCAATCTGCATCACTCCCCTTGCCCGTAGCCTGCGATCCATTCGGACGGCTTGTGTCATAGCCTCCTCCAGGGAATCAGGCGGAGGGTGGAGAGCCAAGGCATCTTTCAGATGTTCAGACAGGCCTCTACGGAACAAGCCCCGGAGAGCGGCATCATCCCAGCAGACCTCCGTCTGAACTCTGAGCAAAACCACTCGGCTGAGTGCTTCCCCTGGCATACACTCATCACCATGTCCTCAGTCATACGCATCAGATCAGGCTCATCATAAATATGCCCCAGGGCCTCAAAAAATGCATCCACAGTCATACGCTCAGGGGCAGTGGTCGGAAGGGAGAAAGCCCAAGCCTGGGGGGCTCCCTTTAACACAGACATAATGACCCCTACTCTCTGACTTTCATCCCCAGAAGAGTGTTGTCTCAATGGAAAAAAAAAGCTTACAGCCCTCCTTGAAAACTTTAAATTCCTTTTTATCTCCAGAAAAGGTATCCGGTAACTTAACCGGAGACTCAGGGGAAACTAATGTAACATCCCGAGCCCCCGATGATAAAACCCCCTGCACAGTGTCAGCGATCAGCTGCTGAGACTGAGCCAGGGCTAGTTGTTCCCCCAGGAGATTCTGAGACATCTGAGTCAAGTGCTTTACCTGCTCAGAAAGAGAGTGCATAGGATCCATCACACACACAGGAGAAGGGGAGAGGAGAAAAAAAATGATAACAGTCAGTTATAAGGTCAGGACTCTAATGTCAGGACCCTGTCAGCGTCGGCAAACTGCCACGCAGAGCAGGGTGACTTACCCACACTATGGGAGAGCACGGGGTCCAATACTGTAGTGATGGTACAAGCAGACAGGACCTGCGGCACTGAAAATAGTAAGGAGTCCCAGGACCTACGATCATGTGACTGCAGGGGGCGGGGCTTAGTGTCCTACTGCTGCAGATGATGTAATGTAACTACTGCAGGGCAACTGTAGTAGAAGAGAGGAAAACACAGGTCAGACAAGCGAGGGTCGTACACGGAGAGGGCTGTTCGGTACCAGAGGGACGAGCAGAGAATAGTCAAGTCACAGGCAGAGAGTCATACACAGAGAGGTAGCGCAGTACAAGAGGGACAGGCAGAACTCGTAACAGGGACAGAACCGGATCAAAACCAAACAAGGAACAAGTTATCAGGCACAAGGCACACGTACGCACGAGGTCAACTAACTCAGCCGAGGGCAGGAGTATAACTGACACCGGACCTAGGTCGAGTGAACACTAAATAGCCGCCCTCTGCCAGAGAGAGGCAAAAACAATTAACCCCTGTCTGACCAGGATGGGCCAAAGACAAACCCCATCCTGAATCATGACAAAAGCATTGTTTTTTTTGCCTTTTTTCAATGGTGTTCACTAAAGGGTTTAACTAGTGGGTCGGGTCGGGTCGTTACAGACGCGGCGATACTAAATATGTGTCCTTTTAATGTTTAGATTTTTTTAATTCAAATATTTATTTATTGATGGAATAAATATTTATTTTTGTTAATATTTTTTAAAATATTTTTACAATTATTTAAAAAAAATTTTAATTTAATTCCTACCTTTAAAGCATTGTCCCACTTTGGGACACTCATTTTGTGCAGGCTGATCATTTCTATAGCAAGCAGATCTGCATGCTATAGAAGCTGTCAGTGCTGCATGTAATTTACACTGACCTGAAAGACTTCTTGGTCATCACTGCGCATGACAGGAAGTCTCTTGGGCCTGGAGACCCGGATGTCGTCATGACAACATCGGGTCTCCATGGCAGCAATTGGGACCTCACGTCGTGCCGCGGGTCTCCAATCCAAAGGCAGAGGGGCTGTCAGCCCCTCTGCTGGTTCCGGAACGCTGCGATCATGTTTGATCAGTGTTCCGGGGGTTAACGTGCCGGGAGCGGTCCGTGACCACTCCTAGCACTTAGTGTCGGGTGTCAGCTGTGAGAATCAGATGACACTCGGCCGCGATCAGCCGCGCTCCCCCATGAGCACGGCTGATCGCCCATGACGTACTATCTCGTCCATGGGCAGTAAGTTCCAGGGCATATGGACGGGATAGTATGTCCCATGGCAGAAAGGGGTAAACGTATGTACAAGTATAATATATGGTGTCTTCATCACGACAGAAGGATTGAGGAGTACTCTAGGGGATCTCTGAATAAAATCCATCCTTGCCAAATATGGAAAAAGTTATATGAGACAATTTTATTATGAGCAGAGAGTCTTTCCATTCTACACAAAAAAACAATTTCAAGAGACCATTCTTGGATAGATGGAGTGATTCTAGAATGCCAGTGTCTGGGAATGACTGTTCCTGGAACTTACCTGGAGCAACCAGTGCCAGGCAGCGGCTGCCAAGGCAAACAGGATCGTGGGGTGCATTAAAAGAGGTCTGGATACACATGATGAGAGCATTATACTGCCTCTGTACAAATCCCTGCTTAGACCGCACATGGAGTACTGTTCTTTACTGTTAGGGCAGTGAGAATCTGGCTGCCAGTCTGTTTTAGTTGTGCTGGGTCTTTGCGGCAATCATCTGTGTTCACTTTCCTTGATTAGTCCTCTACTTAAGCATTCTAGCGCCTCCATCCAGTGTCAATCGTATACTTGCTGCTGCCTGTGTAAGACTGATCCCTCAGCTGTGCTCTGTGCCTGACTTTATTCCCTTCCAGGATTTAGACTCTTCGCTTATGACCTGACTTCTCTTGTGCCTGCTCCCTGTAAACTGTCTTGTCTTTCTGGTTTTCATGACCTCGACTAGTGAATTGGATTTCATCTCTGACTTCCCCTTGTTGTACTGCGCCATTTCCTGGACCTGACCTCAGATTGTTTGACCTCTCTTTACTTATTCAGTAAGCCGTGTGTATTTTTACATTCTGTTATTGTAGTCTTTCTCTCCACTTCTGGGGCTAATATTTTCTATAGTGATTCGCATCACAGGTCCTGGAATCTTAGAAATCTTAAGTTTACTAATTGGTGCCAAACTCTGAGAAGATCAACTGTTACTGGGGGAAGTGGTCCCTTTGAAGAACAAAAGTGCTGAGAAATCCAGGGTAGAGAATTCTAGGTACGATAGGAATGACTCTAGTGTGACCCAACGCTTCTGATTTGCACCATGAAACCAGTCCGCCCCAGCACAGCCACAGCATGATAGAATTGAAAATTCGGGAGGCCGGCACCCCCTTGAGATTTAGATCTAGCCAAAATTTAATGGCTAGTCTCGATCTTTTTGATCTACAAATGAAATTGTTACAGACTGTATTTAGTTGCATAAAAAATAACAGGGGAGTGCAGTTGGAACTGCTTGAAATACATAAAGCAGTTTTGGAAGAATGTCTATCTTTAATACATTAATTCTACCGAACCAAGATAATCGTGTTTTGTCATAAGCCTTTGGACACACCTTCTCATTCAAAAAGTTTTCTTTATTTTCATGACTATGAGAATTGTAGATTCACTCTGAAGGCATCAAAACTATGAATTAACACATGTGGAATTATATAATTAACAAAAAAGTGTGAAACAACTGAAAATATGTCTTATATTCTAGGTTCTTCAAAGTAGCCACCTTTTGCTTTGATTACTACTTTGCTCACTCTTGGCATTCTCTTGATGAGCTTCAAGAGGTAGTCACCGGAAATGGTCTTCCAACAGTCGTCAAGGAGTTCCCAGAGATGCTTAGCACTTGATGGCCCTTTTGTCTTCACTCTGCGGTCCAGCTCACCCCAAACCATCTCAATTGGGTTCAGGTCTGGTGACTGTGGAGGCCAGGTCATCTGGCGTAGCACCCCATCACTCTCCTTCTTGGTCAAATAGCCCTTACACAGCCTGGAGGTGTGTTTCGGGTCATTGTCCTGTTGAAAAATAAATGATGGTCCAACTAAACGCAAACTGGATGGAATAACATGCTGCTGCAAGATGCTGTGGTAGCCATGCTGGTTCAGAATGCCTTCAATTTTGAATAAATCCCCAACAGTGTCACCAGTAAAGCACTCCCACACCATCACACCTCCTCCTCCATGCTTCACGATAGGAACCAGGCATGTAGAGTCCATCCGTTCACCTTTTCTGCGTCGCACAAATAGACACGGTGGTTGGAACCAAAGATCTCAAATTTGGACTCATCAGACCAAAGCACAGATTTCCACTGGTCTAATGTCCATTCTTTGTGTTCTTTAGCCCAAACTAGTCTTCTGCTTGCTGCCTGTCCTTAGCAGTGGTTTCCTAGCAGCTATTTTACCATGAAGGCCTGCTGCACAAAGTCTCCTCTTAACAGTTGTTGTAGAGAGGTGTCTGCTGCTAGAACTCTGTGTGGCATTGACCTGGTCTCTAATCTGAGCTGCTGTTAACCTGTGATTTCTGAGGCTGGTGACTCGGATGAACTTATCCTCCGCAGCAGAGATGACTCTTGGTCTTCCTTTCCTGGGGCGGTCCTCAGGTGAGCCAGTTTCTTTGTAGCGCTTGATGGTTTTTGCCACTGCAATTGGGGACACTTTCAAAGTTTTCACAATTTTTCGGACTGACCTTCATTTCTTAAAGTAATGATGGCCACTCGTTTTTCTTTTCTTAGCTGCTTTTTTCTTGCCATGATACAAATTCTAACAGTCTATTCAGTAGGACTATCAGCTGTGTAACACCAGACTTCTGCACAACACAAATTATGGTCCCAACCCCATTTATAAGGCAAGAAATCACACTTATTAAACCTGACAGGGCACACCTGTGAAGTGAAAACCATTTCCGGTGACTACCTCTTGAAGCTCATCAAGAGAATGCCAAGAGTGTGCAAAGCAGTAATCAAAGCCAAAGGTGGCTACTTTGAAGAACCTAGATTATAAGACATATAGGACATACAGTATTTTCAGTTGTTTCACACTTTTTTGTCAATTATATAATTCCACGTGTGTTAATTTATAGTTTTGATGCCTTCAGAGTGAATCTACAATTTTCAGTCATGAAAATAAAGAAAACTCTTTGAATGAGAAGGTGTGTCCAAACTTTTGGTCTGTAATGTACCTTAACCTCTTAGTGACAGAAACAAAGTTAAAAAATCTGACCAGTGTCACTTTATGTAGTAATATCTCTGGTACACTTCAAAAAATTACAGTGATTTTGAGATTGTTCTTTCATGACACATACTTTATGATAATGGTAAATTTAGGTTGATATGTTTTGTGTTTATTTATAAAAAAAAATCAGAAATTTGACAAAAAATGTAAAAAAAATTTTTGCAGTTTTCAAACATTGAATGATTATCCCTTTAATTCAGAGTCATACCATAGCAAAACATTAATAAATAATATTTCCCACATGTTTGCTTTACTTCAGCACCATTTGTAAAAAGTGATTTCATTTTGTTAGCATTTTAGGAGTAATTTTTCAGTTTTTCATGGAAATTTACAAAATTATTTTTTAGGGACCTATCCAGGTTTGAAGTGACTTTAGGGGGTCCTATATATTGGAAAACAACTAAAAGTGATAAAATTTTAAAAAACAGCACCCCTGACTTATTGAAAACTGCTGTCAGGTATTTTATTAACCCTTCAGGTGATTTTTACCTGAAGTTGATTTTTACCACCTAAATGTCGCTGACTTTTGAACAGGTTACTATAGTCGACAGACTCTAAGGCCGCTATTTGGCCATGAATTTCCATGGCAAACATCAGGACCACACAATCATGATCTCAGGGTGCCGATGAGGATAAAGAGGAAGCTCTCACACTCTTTTAAATATTTATGATAGTCACTATTGACAGCAGCATCTAAGGGGTTAAACAGATATGGACGGTGACTACACTGATCGTGGCTGATGCAGCAAGTTGTCAGCTATAGTGTACAGCTGACAGTTGCTGGATTGTAACCTGTATGGGGATGCTATTCTCATATCTCAGGTCAGTTAAAAGACGTATTGACGGTCATTAAGGGGTTAAAATTACTCAGTCGACTATATGTCTCAAATTCTTTCAGAATAGAGGGCAGTGATGTTTTAGGCTTAGTGATGCACAATAGGAGGTCATCTGAGTATATCGCCAATTTATGAGATTCGTGCCCGACTGGGATTCCTTGAATAATGGAGTTTTGCTAGTCAGTTTTTAACCCTTATAACTTCCTAACACAAATTATGTCTTAAAAATTGTGCTGATTTAAAGTAGACATGTGGGAAATGTTATTTATTATGGTAAATATTTTCTGTGGCTCAACTCTGATTTAAGGGTATAAAAATTAAAAGTTTCAAAGTTGCTCAATTTTCAAATTTCACCAAATTGCTGATTTTTTTCACAAATAAACGTGAGTCATATCAATGAGAATTTACCATTATCATGAAGTACAGTGGGTCATGAAAAAAAATCTCGGAATCAGTGGAATCCATTGAAGCGTTTCAGAGTTAGAACCTCATAAAGTGACAGCGGTCAGAATTTAAAAAATTGGCCTGGTCAGGAAGGTGAAAACAGACTTTGAGGTGTTGTGGTCGCCCCTTCCAAGGAGAGCTAATTTCGGTTGAGATATAAACTATCTCCAGATCTGCCATTATTGATTTAAAATTAAAATGAAATAAAATAAATATGATGCATCGGAGGCAAGAAAATGCTCACATCCAGTGTCTGCCTGTATACAAGTCTTGTCTGGTTCTCAGATGCCCAGTCACAAGTCTTTATTACAACTACAGAGATAAGAAAGTGGGAATGGCTTCTTACATTACATTACCTAAGACAGAAGATATTTAAGTTGGGAAAAACAAAATTCAAACCAGTTCTATCCAGATTACTAGACTTTCAGAGACTAAGAAATGTTTAACACACAGACATCTCTATATATCTGTCATGTCGGACGCTGTTCACACCACTGCGTCCGGCAGGCAGAGGTAGTTCCACCTCCAGCCACTATAGCCTCAGTGGCGCCGGCTTGATCTTCAGGCTTTCGGGGGTTAATCCTGCTGGAGACCAGGTTGGATGGTTAGTCACGCCCACAGTCTTTAAATAGTCATGCTGGCCTATGGGCGTCGCCGATTATAGCTTGTGTTTCATACCAAGTGGTTCCGGTCTGGAGTGGAGGTGTTGCAGAGAGAGAGAGATTCGTGTCTGGTGGCGTATGATCCGTTGTTTTCCTTTCTCCTTCCCATATTTGTGTTTAGTTGTGCCCTGTTCACATTACTGTATATTCCTGTGTGTGTGCGGCCCAGTGCAGTTTAAGTTCCCCCTGTCTGTCATATTTGTGTGGGGGCTTTGGTGTTGTGACTCCTCACTGGGTGGAGGGTGGAGGGTTAAGTGCAGGGTTGAGCAGGAGATAAGGAAAGGGTGGAGGCTCAGGCATTTGCACCATCAGCAAAAACCCTGGGTTGAGGGTCAGACAGGGTTTCCCCTAGTTATAGGGATATCACAGGGGCCCCGGGAGTTACAGGCTTAGTTGAACTAATCCCCCCGTGACATTATAATCGGCCCACATTTTTTCAGGAGTCCATGGATCCATTAGAGTCCATAACCCGCCAGTTGGCAGCGCTGTCCATACAGGTCTCCGAGTTGAAAGGAGCAGTTCAGCAGCAGGCCCTGGTAGTAGCGAAGGTGCAAACAGCATCTGCAGGTATCGGTGCAGAGCCGAAGTTTCCACTGCCAGAACGATTTTCAGGGGATCGCAGCAAATTTGTCGTATTTCGGGAGGCCTGCAAGTTATACTTCCGCATGCGGCCAATCTCCTCAGGTAATGAGGCCCAGCGGGTAGGGCTAGTGTTGTCATTACTGAGTGGTCACCCCCAAGCATGGGCATTTTCTTTACCAGCTGACTCTGCTACATTTCATTCTGTTGATAATGTTTTTTCTGCCCTCGGGCTCATTTACGATGATCCTGACCGACTGGCTCTAGCGGAATCTAAAATCCGCGCCCTCCGCCAGGGGGAGCGCTTGGCAGAGGACTATTGTTCGGAATTTCGCCGCTGGGCCGTAGACACACAGTGGAATGACCCAGCACTGCGGAGCCAGTTTATTCATGGGGTATCAGGGAAGGTTAAACAAGCCCTCCTGATGTATGAGACTCCGGCATCGTTGGAGTCTGCCATGAGTTTGGTGATACGTATTGATAGCCGTTTTCGTCAGGGGGCACAGGAGACGCTACCTCTGGGGGAAAGCAGAGGTGCAAGTGTGGTTGAAGTTGATGAGTTCCCTGAACCTATGCAGATTGCTGGCGTGGCACAGGTTAAGCGTCGCGCTCCGGGATTCCGGAAGCCCGGAGCATGTTTCTACTGTGGTAAAAGTGGTCATTATGTTAACGTTTGCCCGGTACTACCTAAGAGGGTCACATCGGCGGAAAACTGTTAAGCTCAGTGGGTATGGAGGAGACCCAACTGAGCGTATGCATATCCTCCATGATGGTATCTCAATGTATGCTCCCTGCCAAGGTTATTATCGCGGGCAGAGAGCTACCAATATCAGTATTTGTGGATAGCGGTTCCGCCACCAATCTCATAGATGAGAAGTTTGCACACACCGCCGGGTTTAAGATCGAAAAACTTCCTCACCCCATACAGGTGGTGACCATTAATGCTGTTCCCCTCCCTCAAGGGGAGATTACGGAGTTTGTGGCAGAGGTGAAACTCCACATTGGGGTCCTACATTCTGAGTCGGTTACATGTAGGGTCCTCCGTAATCTCCCAGCACAAATGGTCCTGGGTTTTCCATGGTTGTCCAGGCACAACCCGGTAATTGATTGGACAACTCAGGACATAGTACAATGGAGTGGTTTCTGCCAAGACAATTGCTTGGCCACATGTGTGTCCGCCGTGACGCCCAGCCTGCCGGAGGCTTTGCAGGATTTCGCGGATGTTTTCTCTGAGAAGGGTTGCTCAGAACTGCCTCCACATAGAGCCTATGACTGTGCGATTAGGTTAAAACCCGGGGCCAAATTACCTAAGGCCAGGATGTTTAATATTTCTGGTCCTGAGAGACAAGCTCTGAAAGACTACATCGCGGAGAGTCTGAGCAAAGGACACATCCGGCCTTCATCCTCGCCTGTAGCCGCGGGGTTTTTCTTCATTAAGAAGAAAGATGGGGGGTTACGCCCGTGTCTGGATTTCCGAGAGTTAAACCAGATTACTATCCGTGATCCCTACCCAATGCCGTTAATCCCGGATTTGTTCAACCAGGTAGCGGGGGCAAAATGGTTTTCCAAGCTGGACCTCAGGGGGTCATATAACCTCATAAGGGTCCGTCAGGGGGATGAGTGGAAGACGGCGTTTAACACTCCTGAGGGTCATTTTGAGAGTCTGGTTATGCCGTTTGGGTTGACCACCGAGCCTGCCGTTTTCCAACATTTTATTAATGATGTATTTGCTCATATCCTGGGGAGATTTGTGATTGTATACCTGGATGATATCCTCATTTATTCTAGCGATCGGGACACTCATTTGGAGCATGTCAGGCAGGTGTTACAGTTGCTCCGGGAGAACCAGCTCTATGCTAAGCTGGAAAAATGTTTATTTTTTGTCCAGGAGTTGCCCTTTTTAGGATATATTGTGTCTGCAGCCGGGTTTAAAATGGACACCGCTAAGGTGCAAGCGGTGCTGCAATGGGAGAGGCCGGAGAGTCTGAAAGCACTCCAGCGGTTCCTTGGGTTTGCCAATTATTGTAGGAAATTTATAAAACACTTTTCGACTATCACCAAACCGCTCACGGACATGACAAAAAAGGGTGCCGATCTAGCGAACTGGCCTGAGGTGGCTATACGTGCATTTGAGCATCTGAAGAATAGTTTTGCTTCAGCCCCCATTCTGGTGCAACCAGACGTGTCTAAACCTTTTGTGGTGGAGGTTGATGCGTCGGAGGAGGGAGTGGGGGCAGTACTGTCTCAAGGCTCGTCCTTGAGCGAGATGCATCCATGCTCCTACTTCTCCAAGAAGCTGTCGCCGGCCGAACGGAATTATGATATCGGCAACAGGGAGTTGTTGGCCATCAAATTGGCTTTTGAGGAATGGCGACACTTCTTGGAGGGGGCGGCTCACCAGGTCACAGTCATCACCGACCATAAGAATCTGCTCTATCTGGAGTCGGCCAAGCGTCTGTCTCCTAGGCAGGCCCGCTGGGCATTGTTTTTTACTCGTTTCAATTTTCTTGTGACTTACCGTCCCGGGGCTAAAAACACCAAGGCGGATGCTTTGCCTAGGTGTTTTCCGGGGGGAGAACCTCGGGAAGAGCCGGTACCCATCCTCCAGAAAGGGGTAGTGGTCTCTGCTCTCACGACGGAGGTAGAGGCGGAGATTGCCGAGGCCCAAGAGGAGGTACCACCAGGACTTCCCGCCAACAAATCATTTGTACCCCTGCATCTTCGGCTTAAGCTGTTGAAGGAACACCACGACTCGGTACTGGCTGGTCATCCAGGGGTGAGGGGCACCTTAGAGCTGGTATCGCGTCGTTTCTGGTGGCCCAAAATCCGGCAGGACGTGGTCTCATACGTGGCAGCTTGCATCACGTGCGCTAGGGCTAAGTCACCCCGTACCCGTCCTGCTGGCACGCTACAGCCTCTGGGGGTACCCAATAGGCCATGGACAGAAATCTCCATGGATTTCATCACTGACTTGCCAGCCTCGGCAGGGAACACGGTCATCCTGGTGGTGGTTGACCGTTTTTCAAAGATGGCGCATTTTGTGGCGTTGTCTTCATTGCCCAATGCTAAGACATTGGCTCAGGTATTTGTGAAGGAGGTGGTCAGACTCCACGGAGTACCGTCGGACATAGTATCTGATAGGGGTACGCAATTTGTGGCGAGGTTTTGGAAAGCTTTTTGCTCACGTTTGAGGATCAAGTTGTCACATTCATCGGCGTTTCATCCACAGTCTAATGGACAAACTGAGCGCATGAACCAAAATCTAGAACAGTATTTACGATGCTTTGTGTCCGACAACCAGGAGGCGTGGTCTACTTTCCTTCCTCTGGCCGAATTCGCGTTAAATAATCACCGCCAAGAGTCATCGGGAGAGTCTCCATTCTTTTGTGTGTACGGTCAACATCCTCAGTTTTGTACCTTACGTCAGGGTGACTCGGGGGGTGTCCCGGAGGAGGATCAGCTAGGAGCCTAATTGTCATCAGTCTGGAGGCGGGTGAAACAGCGTTTGTTGAGCATGAGTGCCAGGTACAAACGGGTGGCTGACAGTAGACGCGTGCCAGGTCCGGACCTGTGTGTGGGTGAATGGGTGTGGTTAGCTACGAAGAACATAAAACTCAAAATTCCATCTTTAAAACTGGATCCAAGGTTTATTGGGCCTTTTAGGATTTCTGCCATCATTAACCCAGTGGCTTATCGGTTGGAACTTCCCGCGGTGTACAAGATACACAACGTGTTTCACAGGGCTTTATTGAAAAAGGTGGTAGGCTTGGTGGACACGACGCCGATGCCACCTCCAGTCATGGTGGATGGCGATTTAGAGTTTGAGGTCGCCAAGGTAGTGGACTCTCGAGTAGTACGCCGTACTCTTCAGTATTTGGTGCACTGGCGGGGGTATGGTCCGGAGGAGAGGTCTTGGGTTCCAGCCTCAGACATACATGCGGATCGGCTGGTGAGTTCTTTTCACCGTCGTCATCCGGACAAGCCGGGTCCTATGAGTCTTGAGGGTCCGGAGGTCCCTCGTAGAAGACGGGGTAATGTCATGTCGGACGCTGTTCACACCACTGTGTCCGGCAGGCAGAGGTAGTTCCACCTCCAGCCACTATAGCCTCAGTGGCGCCGGCTTGATCTTCAGGCTCTCGGGGGTTAATCCTGCTGGAGACCAGGTTGGATGGTTAGTCACGCCCACAGTCTTTAAATAGTCATGCTGGCCCAAGTGGTTCCGGTCTGGAGTGGAGGTGTTGCAGAGAGAGAGATTCGTGTCTGGTGGCGTATGATCCGTTGTTTTCCTTTCTCCTTCCCATATTTGTGTTTAGTTGTGCCCTGTTCACATTACTGTATATTCCTGTGTGTGTGCGGCCCAGTGCAGTTTAAGTTCTCCCTGTCTGTCATATTTGTGTGGGGGCTTTGGTGTTGTGACTCCTCACTGGGTGGAGGGTGGAGGGTTAAGTGCAGGGCTGAGCAGGAGATAAGGAAAGGGTGGAGGCTCAGGCATTTGCACCATCAGCAAAAACCCTGGGTTGAGAGTCAGACAGGGTTTCCCCTAGTTATAGGGACATCACAGGGGCCCCGGGAGTTACAGCCTTAGTTGAACTAAGCCCCCCGTGACAATATCAGAGACAACACCCTGTGTTATTGCTTTTATGAATAACACTTATAAACTATACTAAAACACAGAATTAGCAAAATATACTGTATATAGGTAAATTTAATTGTCCAAAATAATAATCAAAGCAAAGTATAAATATTTACCATAACGGGGTGAAAGGGTTAAACTCTTCATTTAATGAAGCTGAAGATATGGTAGTAATAATAATAATAATCTTTATTTATATAGCGCCAACATATTCCGCAGCGCTTTACAGTTTAACAGTTTCAAAACACAAGTCATAAGTAACAACTAGAGTTGAGCGACTTTTGGTTTTTTAGGGTCGCGTTTCGTTTCGTGAAACCCGACTTTTCCAAAAGTCGGGTCGAGCAAGATCGTCCGATTATAGGGAAAAGTCGGGGTCGTCCCGAAACACGAAACCCAATGTAAGTCAATGGGGAATAAAAGTCGGCAGTGAGAGGAGGACAGGAAACACACCTACAGTGCCCATTTGAATGCCAAAAGCATCATTTCTTCTTTCTTAAGCTTGTCAACCTTAATTAACTTCATAATACAAGTTACGCACTGAAAAATGGGGGTTATTTGGCTAAAGTTATGGGGGGGGAGGGCTGGCTGCAGGTTTTCATGTGCCCTGGGCGAAAGAGCGCCCCTTTAACACATACCACAACTCATCATGCTCCGATACGGCAGAGAAATAGCGGTATAGTACAATGAAAAATACCTCACTTTTTACATCTCATGACGAGGCCCATCTATTTCTCCATACAGAATCATTGGTCCCATATAATGTTTGAAACAGTATATGATGAGCTCCACATAATGCTACAGTATATGTTGGTCCCCATGGATGAAGCTCCACTGTCTTATGGGCCCAAATAATGCTCCAAACATAATGGGCCCCATTTCTAATGCTCTAGTGTATAATGGGCCCTGTAAATGCTGCTCCAGTGTCTGATGTCCACCTTTGGAATGTTCCAGTGTATGGTGGGCCCCATCTATCATTCTCCAGAGTATAGTGCTCCCCAAAAATTGCTGTCCCAACATTGAAAACAATCAAATAAGTCTCCTCGCTAGGGAATCCCTGTACTTGTCTGGACAGGTGCTGTAGCTTGCTTAACAGCTCGCCAGCCGTTCTCACGCCCAGTATGGATTACACGTGATTGCACAAAGGTTAGAAAGGGTACCGTATCCCGGGATAACATGTATGGATAGCGTACACATTCAAAATATATGCCTATACAGCATGAGGCAGGCTCAGATGGTGTTAGGCCCAGTATGGATTGCACGTGATTGCACAAAGGTTAGAAAGGGTACCGTATCCCTGGATAACATGTATGGATAGCGTACACATTCAAAATATATGTCTATACAGCATGAGGCAGGCTCAGATGGAGTTAGGCCCAGTATGGATTGCACGTGATTGCACAAAGGTTAGAAAGGGTACCGTATCCCCGGATAACATGTATGGATAGCGTACACATTCAAAATATATGTCTCAGGAGGCAGGCTCAGACGGTGTTAGGCCCAGTATGGATTGCACGTGATTGCACAAAGGTTAGAAAGGGTACCGTATCCCTGGATAACATGTATGGATAGCGTACACATTCAAAATATATGTCTCAGGAGGCAGGCTCAGACGGTGTTAGGCCCAGTATGGATTGCACGTGATTACACAAAGGTTAGAAAGGGTACCGTATCCCTGGATAACATGTATGGATAGCGTACACATTCAAAATATATGTCTATACAGCATGAGGCAGGCTCAGACGGTGTTAGGCCCAGTATGGATTGCACGTGATTGCACAAAGGTTAGAAAGGGTACCGTATCCCTGGATAACATGTATGGATAGCGTACACATTCAAAATATATGTCTATACAGCATGAGGCAGGCTCAGACGGTGTTAGGCCCAGTATGGATTGCACGTGATTGCACAAAGGTTAGAAAGGGTACCGTATCCCCGGATAACATGTATGGATAGCGTACACATTCAAAATATATGTCTCAGGAGGCAGGCTCAGACGGTGTTAGGCCCAGTATGGATTGCACGTGATTGCACAAAGGTTAGAAAGGGTACCGTATCCCTGGATAACATGTATGGATAGCGTACACATTCAAAATATATCTATACGGCATGAGGCAGGCTCAGACGGTGTTAGGCCCAGTATGGATTGCACGTGATTGCACAAAGGTTAGAAAGGGTACCGTATCCCCGGATAACATGTATGGATAGCGTACACATTCAAAATATATGTCTCAGGAGGCAGGCTCAGACGGTGTTAGGCCCAGTATGGATTGCACGTGATTGCACAAAGGTTAGAAAGGGTACCGTATCCCTGGATAACATGTATGGATAGCGTACACATTCAAAATATATGTCTATACAGCATGAGGCAGGCTCAGACGGTGTTAGGCCCAGTATGGATTGCACGTGATTGCACAAAGGTTAGAAAGGGTACCGTATCCCTGGATAACATGTATGGATAGCGTACACATTCAAAATATATGTCTATACAGCATGAGGCAGGCTCAGACGGTGTTAGGCCCAGTATGGATTGCACGTGATTGCACAAAGGTTAGAAAGGGTACCGTATCCCTGGATAACATGTATGGATAGCGTACACATTCAAAATATATGTCTATACAACATGAGGCAGGCTCAGACGGTGTTAGGCCCAGTATGGATTGCACGTGATTGCACAAAGGTTAGAAAGGGTACCGTATCCCCGGATAACATGTATGGATAGCGTACACATTCAAAATATATGTCTCAGGAGGCAGGCTCAGACGGTGTTAGGCCCAGTATGGATTGCACGTGATTGCACAAAGGTTAGAAAGGGTACCGTATCCCTGGATAACATGTATGGATAGCGTACACATTCAAAATATATGTCTATACAGCAGGAGGCAGGCTCAGACGGTGTCAGGCACAGTATGGATTTGACGGCCCAGATTACACAGCGGAGGAGCAGTGCTGGGTGGAGGAGCACTTTCTGGCAAATCCACATCCCTCCAGTCACGCACAAACCCTGTACCAGACCTTGCCACGCCAACATTTTCACTTGCCCCACGAGATGCATCCTCCTCCCCTAAGTAATCATCCCCATCATCATCCTCCTCCTCCTCTTCTTCCTCCACCTCGTCCAGGAGAGGTCCCTGAGCAGACAATGGCTGAATGTCATCAAGGATTCCCTCCTCCTCTTCCTCCTCATCAACATTGGCTGCAGACGCCTGCTCCTTAAGGTGCGTCAAAGTTTGCATGAGCAGACGCATAAGTGGGATGCTCATGCTTAGGATGGCGTCGTCTGCGCTTACCAGCCGTGTGCATTCCTCAAAACACTGAAGGACTTTACAAAGGTCTTTCAGCTTCGACCACTGCACACCTGTCAACTCCATGTCTGCTCTCAAAGTGCCTGGCCGTGTATCCTCCCACAAATGCATTATGGCCTGCCTCTGCTCGCACAGCCGCTCCACCATGTGCAGGGTGGAGTTCCACCTTGTTGCAATAATGAGGCGGTGGTTGGGAAGGTGGAGCAATCGCTGCAGCTTCTGCATACGAACGGAGTGTACAGGCGACCGGCGGATGTGCGCGCACAGTCTTCGCACCTTCTGGAGCAGGGCTGTTAACTCCGGATAATTTTTGAGGAAGCACTGCACCACCAGGTTCAAGGTGTGAGCCAAGCAAGGTATGTGGCTGAGTTTTGAAAGGGCTATGGCTGCCACAAAATTACGGCCGTTATCACTAACTACCTTGCCTGCCTCAAGATGTACACTGCCCAGCCATGACTCAGTTTGTCGCTTCAAGTACTCGGCCAGCACCTCGGCGGTGTGTCTGTCGCCCAAACACATCATCTGCAACACAGCCTGCTGACGCTTTCCACTAGCTGCTCGATAGGGGGACACATCGTGTGCAACAGTGGCAGCTGCAGATGGAGTGCTCGTACGACTGCGCTCTGTGGACGAGCTTTCGCTTCTGGAGGAGGAGGAGGAGGAGGAGGGTCGAACGCCTACAGCCAACTGTTTCCTATACCGTGGGCTAGACAGCACTGTCCCACCACCGCTGTCCCCTGTGGACCCTGCATCCACCACATTAACCCAGTGCGCAGTGATGGACACGTAACGGCCCTGGCCATGCCGACTGGACCATGCATCAGTTGTGAGGTGCACCCTTCCGCTCACTGACTGCTTGAGTGCATGGACAATGCGGTCTTTCACATGATGGTGGAGGGCTGGGATGGCTTTGCGAGAGAAGAAGTGGCGACTGGGTAGGTCATAGCGTGGTACTGTATAGGCCATGAGTTCGCGGAAAGCTGTGCTTTCCACCAACCGAAAGGGCATCATCTCAAACGAGATTAGTTTGGCAATGTGGGCGTTCAAACCCAGTGTACGCGGATGAGAGACTGAGTACTTTCTTGACCTACTCATAGTGTCTGGGAGGGTGAGCTGGACTTGAGAGCTGCATATGGTGGAAGTAGCGGTGGACAGGGCGGACTGAGAGAGGGTTGATGATGGTGATGGAGTTGGTGTTCTTTCTGATGGCCTAGAATCAGTCTTTCGTTGATATAACAGTGGGATTCCCTGACTGCTGTGGTCTTGCAACGACACCTCAACATTTGCTGCTGTGCTAACCGGTGGGCTTACAGTGGGGGAAACAATGTAGCGTTGCTGGCTACCTTCGTTGTGATCAGTTGCACATGTGGCACTTGAGGTTTGGTGTGTCCACGCTTGCAAGTGCATGCTGGTTAAATGTCTAAGCATGCAACTGGTATTCAAATTTTTCAGATTTTTCCCTCGGCTAAAGGTCTTTGCGCACTTCTTACAGATAACCTTGGCCTGATCATGAGGATTTTGGTCAAAAAAAGTGCCACACTGCACTCTTCCTACTTTGGCAGACATTTTGCGGCCTAGCACGCTGTGATCTTTTGACCCTCTGGACAAGCTGTCCAGCAACTCTTTTGATGTTTGGCACCTGTCTTTGGAGTGCTCCGGGCCTGCCAGATAACAGTTGTTGCGATGTCGATGTCTGCTGTGGATGCTCCTCATCTGAGCTATTGGAAGCAGCACCCTCTTCCCCCAATGGATGCCAATCTGGGTCAACAACTGGGTCATCCATCACCTCCTCTTCTATGTCATGTGCACCTTCCTCTGTGTCACCGTGTATGGTGGTATAGTGTGCGGGAAGGGGCACCTGAGTCTCATCAGGGTCAGAATCTGGCTCTGTACACTGCGAGGACAATGTAGTGCTCTGAGTGAATGTACCAGCAGAATCATCCATCAGCGGCTGTGCATCAGTGCACTCCATGTCAGATTCATCTTGGCCTGGGTAATTCACCATTTCACTTGATAATCCAGGCATAGTATTTGAAAACAGCTCCATGGAGTAATCAGTAGTATGGCCTGCGTCATCCTTCAATCTTGGTTGGGGTGAAGGACACAAGGAAAGGTGTGGTTCATGAACATGAGCCTCCAATGACGACTCAGTGCTTTTACTTTTTACAACTGAAGAAGAGGAGGCGATAGAGCTGGAGGCTGAGTCAGCAATCTAAGACAAAACTTTTTCCTGATGCTCTGGCTTTAAAAGCGGTTTGCCAACTCCTAGAAAACTAAGCGTTCGAGCCTTATGTAGCCAGACGATGACGCAGGGTCAGCACCTCCTGCATTCGGTCCTATTTTGCTCTTGCCACTACCATCAGATCCACCACCAACACCATCATTACCAGCTGCCAACCCCCGCCCAATTCCACGGCCTCTTCCACCAGCCTTCCTCATTTTTGGTAGAAATGTAGACAAAATCCAACAAACTATATAGT
This sequence comes from Dendrobates tinctorius, assembly GCF_039654945.1. Taxonomy (NCBI): domain Eukaryota; kingdom Metazoa; phylum Chordata; class Amphibia; order Anura; family Dendrobatidae; genus Dendrobates; species Dendrobates tinctorius. The sequence goes on from NW_027361754.1 coordinate 8,189,487, forward strand.
AATGTAAAACAAGGTACAAGGTGTCTATAGGACAGGGGAGATTTTGAATTTCTGCAGACACTTGTGGACACTGGACACTTTTGGATTGTGTGAGGCCCACTGATATCTGAGCGCTATGTGACAGGCTCGATGGCACAGCTGTGACAAAAGTGACTAGAGGATAAGGGAGATTTTGAATCTCTGCACACACTTTTGGACACTGGACACTTTTGGATTGTGTGAGGCCCAATGAATATCTGAGCGCTATGTGACAGGCTCGATGGCACAGCTGTGACAAAAGTGACTAGAGGATAAGGGAGATTTTGAATCTCTGCACACACTTTTGGACACTGGACACTTTTGGATTGTGTGAGGCCCACTGATATCTGAGCGCTATGTGACAGGCTCGATGGCACAGCTGTGACAAAAGTGACTAGAGGATAAGGGAGATTTTGAATCTCTGCACACACTTTTGGACACTGGACACTTTTGGATTGTGTGAGGCCCACTGATATCTGAGCGCTATGTGACAGGCTCGATGGCACAGCTGTGACAAAAGTGACTAGAGGATAAGGGAGATTTTGAATCTCTGCACACACTTTTGGACACTGGACACTTTTGGATTGTGTGAGGCCCACTGATATCTGAGCGCTATGTGACAGGCTCGATGGCACAGCTGTGACAAAAGTGACTAGAGGATAAGGGAGATTTTGAATCTCTGCACACACTTTTGGACACTGGACACTTTTGGATTGTGTGAGGCCCACTGATATCTGAGCGCTATGTGACAGGCTCGATGGCACAGCTGTGACAAAAGTGACTAGAGGATAAGGGAGATTTTGAATCTCTGCACACACTTTTGGACACTGGACACTTTTGGATTGTGTGAGGCCCACTGATATCTGAGCGCTATGTGACAGGCTCGATGGCACAGCTGTGACAAAAGTGACTACAGGATAAGGGAGATTTTGAATCTCTGCACACACTTTTGGACACTGGGCACTTTTGGATTGTGTGAGGCCCAATGAATATCTGAGCGCTATGTGACAGGCTCGATGGCACAGCTGTGACAAAAGTGACTAGAGGATAAGGGAGATTTTGAATCTCTGCACACACTTTTGGACACTGGACACTTTTGGATTGTGTGAGGCCCACTGATATCTGAGCGCTATGTGACAGGCTCGATGGCACAGCTGTGACAAAAGTGACTAGAGGATAAGGGAGATTTTGAATCTCTGCACACACTTTTGGACACTGGACACTTTTGGATTGTGTGAGGCCCACTGATATATGAGCGCTATGTGACAGGCTCGATGGCACAGCTGTGACAAAAGTGACTAGAGGATAAGGGAGATTTTGAATTTCTGCACACACTTGTGGACAGTGGACACTTTTGGATTGTGTGAGGCCCACTGATATCTGAGCGCTATGTGACAGGCTCGATGGCACAGCTGTGACAAAAGTGACTAGAGGATAAGGGAGATTTTGAATCTCTGCACACACTTTTGGACACTGGAAACTTTTGGATTGTGTGAGGCCCACTGATATCTGAGCGCTATGTGACAGGCTCGATGGCACAGCTGTGACAAAAGTGACTAGAGGATAAGGGAGATTTTGAATCACTGCACACACTTTTGGACACTGGACACTTTTGGATTGTGTGAGGCCCACTGATATCTGAGCGCTATGTGACAGGCTCGATGGCACAGCTGTGACAAAAGTGACTAGAGGATAAGGGAGATTTTGAATCTCTGCACACACTTTTGGACACTGGACACTTTTGGATTGTGTGAGGCCCACTGAGATCTGAGCGCTATGTGACAGGCTCGATGGCACAGCTGTGACAAAAGTGACTAGAGGATAAGGGAGATTTTGAATCTCTGCACACACTTTTGGACACTGGACACTTTTGGATTGTGTGAGGCCCACTGATATCTGAGCGCTATGTCACAGGCTCGATGGCACAGCTGTGACAAAAGTGACTAGAGGATAAGGGAGATTGGATTGCTTTTAAAAAAGCAGTTTGCGGAGCAGTGGGTAAACAGCAATGCAGGAATGTCAGGAAGCCTTAGAAGGCAGCCCAACAACCAACACCACTGATACACCACTATATAGCCTCCCCTTGCACTGCACACACAGTGACTGGTGTATTGTGCAGGCCAAATTGCTAGCAGCAGAAGCAGTTTTTTTTTCTTCTCAGCAGGACAAAAAAAAAAAATTGGGATTGCTTTTAAAAAAGCAGTTTGCGGAGCAGTGGGTAAACAGCAATGCAGGAATGTCAGGAAGCCTTAGAAGGCAGCCCAACAACCAACACCACTGATACACCACTATATAGCCTCCCCTTGCACTGCACACACAGTGACTGGTGTGTTGTGCAGGCCAAATCGCTAGCAGCAGAAGCAGTTTTTTGTGTTCTTCCCTGCCTAACGCTCTCCCTACAGAATCAGCAGCAACCTCTCCCTATACTAAGATCGGCAGAAGTAAGATGGCGGTCGGCGTGCACGCCCTTTTATACCCCCTGTGACGCCCACCAAAGCAAGCCAATCACTTGCATGCCCTTCTGAAAGATGGTGGTGACCCGTGCCTATGTCATCACGTTGCCCACAGTGTCCGTGGATCCTGATTGGCTGAAAAAGAGCGCAAAACAAACTTTTAAAACGCGACTTTGGCGCGTAAGTCGCCGACCTCGTGGCCGACCTCATCCTAGGGTCGGGTTTCGTTTCATGAAACCCGACTTTGCCAAAAGTCAGCGACTTTTGAATTTTTTCGACCCGTTTCGCTCAACTCTAGTAACAACGTTAACAATACAATAATTAAAGCAAAATAAGACGACCCTGCTCATGAGAGCTTACAATCTATAATGAGGTGGGGGAGATACAAAGTACAGGTGTGTATTTACAATGATGGTCCAGCCATTTTGAGGGTGTGAGGGATAGATGGAGATAGTGAATGGGCTACACACGCACACTTACACATAAAATGACTTTGATTAGTGAATGTGATAGGCTGCTCTGAACAAATGCGTTTTGAGGGAGCACCTAAAACTATGCAATTTGTGGCTAGTCCTAATTTCTTGGGGTAGAGCATTCCGAGGATTGGCGCAGCGTGAGAGAAGTCTTGGAGTCGGGAGTGGGAGGTGCAGATTAGTGCAGAGGTTAGTCAAAAGTAATTTGCAAAGCGCAGCTGTCGGTTAGGCCGATAGACAGGAATGAGGGAGATGGGGGGTGCTGTACTGTGGAGAGCTTTGTGGGTGAGAACAAGTACTTTGAATTGGATCCTATAATGAATGGGCAGCCAGTGTAAGGACTGGCGAAGAGCGGACGCGTCTGAGTACCGATTAGCCAGATGGATGACCCTGGCTGCTGCATTAAGTATGGACTGGAGAGGGGAAAGTCGAGTAACGGGGAGGCCAATTTATAGAGCATTGCAGTAGTCCAGGCGGGAGTGGATCAATGCGACAGTAAGGGATTTTGTTGTTTCCATGGTGAGAAAAGGGCAGATTCTAGAGATGTTCTTTAGGTGCAAGCGGCAAGAGATTTTATATAGGATGTGAAGGAGAGATTGGTGTCAAAAATAAAATGGTAGCAGTAGCACTGCAAGACCTAAGTCCTCTTGCTCTTGACGGTCCTGTAGCCCACTCATCCTGATACTTCAGTCAGAGCTTCTTTCCCTTTAGTAATCTGTTGATCATCCGGCAATATACGATGGCTTGGGTCCACAAACAGCTGCAAGAAGAATTTTATTTTTAATAGCAGTGTCTCAGTCCATTTCATTGAAGCAGCAATGCCATCTGCGATTAAACCTCCTCTTTGGGACAAGCAAAACAGCAAGTTATTCTAGTCCTTTATGACAATGCCAGAAGTTAAATCCTCAGCTTGTATTTTTATAGTCACTATAAAGGGGGATGAAGCAATTCCTTAAATTCTGCCACCTGTGTCCATTGACCTTAATTTTGTGTTGCCTGAGGGTTGGCTATGTCTACAAGAAAGGGTTTCAGCTCAAGTAATCGCGCAATTAAATAGATGCTGCCCCACCGAGTGGCTTGATCCACAACTACCCCATTTCCAGCACATCTCTTCAAGATGGAATACATTTTAGGGGTTTTGGCAGCAATAACCAATTTCCTCACTTTGTCAATCAGAGCTACAGTGTGTCCTTCTTGCAGACTGTCTCTTGTTGCCAGCTGCAGCATGTGCACAACACAGCATATGTCATGAATATGTGAAAGCTTTGAAGCAGCTTCAACAAGATCATCTAATTGTAAAGTACAATTTTGAGGTTCTTCTGTAGTAATATCTGTTTGTTCCTCAGTTACAGGACTGTGACCTTCCACCTCAAACATACTGAATCTGAAGTTTTCTTCTAGATGCTGTTCAACTTTATTATTCTCATTCATCAATTTAATTGTTCTTGCCATATTTGAATAATTGTCAGTTATAATAGCAAGAACCTGTTAATTTTTTCAGTTCATAATCTTGCAGAACTTTTTTCACTAAGGCCTGGAGAAACTGGCTTGTATGATGAGCTTTAGTATCTTTTACTGCCAGTGTCTTGGTAACCATTTTTTTTGTTGTCACAAACAAATCGATGTAACGTCCGTCTGCGGTTCTGGGCTGCAGCCAGGCAACACCCCGAGAAACACTGATACCCTTTACCCCTATACAGGGATCTGGATTTACAACAGAGCCCAGGAGGTAGCTGTTTGAATATGAGCAGCGGCCAGAGCAGGATGGTCGTCAGAGTGAAGTACAAAAACGGCAGGCAATAGCAGAGTCAAATTCAGGCCAAGGTCAGAGTCAAAAACCAGGAGGGCGGCAGAGGTACAAAATCGTTAGGAAGTAGCAGAGTCAGAATATCCAGGCCAAGGTCACAAACCAGGAGAGTAGCAGAAGTACAGAATCGTCAGGGAAAAGAGGGGTCAGAAATCCAGGCTGAGGTCAGAGTCAAACAGAAATCAGTCACTAAGTAACACACAGGGGAACCAAGAATATATCCGGCGGCTTGCAAGACCAGTCCCAAGGTATTTAAGGGATCAGGTCATCCCTCACAGGTTCCTGGACTGGTGATGTCATTAGGGCCGCCCCCAGGACCAGGCCAGACGGTGATGCAGTAACCCCCTGATGACTGACAGAGGGGCGGAGCCTGCGCCCACCAGATGCCTGAGCAGGAGCCACTTCTCTGTCACCACCATAACTCATGGGTGGACCACGGCGCCTCCCAGTGGCCGAGGCAGGAACAGCCGTCCCCGAGTCTGACGGTGAAGTGGCGGTCCGGTCCCTCCTAGTGGCCGTGACAGGAACAGCAGGCCTCGAATCCAACGGTGACGTGACAGACCGGCGCCTCCTAGTGGCTAAAGCTGGGACCATAGGCCCTGAGTCTGACGGTGACATAATAGAACCACGGCACCTCCCAGTGGCCGAGGCAGGAACAGCCGTCCCCGAGTCTGATGGCGAAGTGGCGGTCTGGCACCTCCTAGTGGCTGCGACCGGAACAGCAGGCCCCAAATCTGAGGGAGACGTGACAATCGAGCGTTGATAGCAAAATAATTCACTTTGTGATGTGTGCAGGCATCCATTTTAAAAGCTGATCGTGCAAATAATGATAATGGTACCCCGTCTTTCACAACAAGCTTTATGAGCTGTCTTTTAAATATATCTGCTGTCATTGTTACAGTAACCTTGCCACTTACAAAACGTCTTTGCATGGTGGGAAGTGCTCGGCACTGGTTTCTTGATGTCGTTGTGATCTTTCTCAGTCACAGCTTTGAAAACGTCTGGGTATAAGCGTTGTAAATGTCTTTTTAGATTGGAAGCTCTCGTAGGAACGTTTTTATCACTGCCTGAGTATGCACTGATTTTGAGCTGACAGCATGTTTTCATCTGTCATACACTGACACACAAAATATACATTTTATCTTGAGTTAATGTGAAATGCTCAAATACATCTGATTTCATAAGAAGCTTCTTAGGCATTTTGTAATCATATAAATTCGCTTTCAAAATAATTTTGTCCTATAAAAAAGTAAGGTATAAGTGTTATTTCTACAATAGAGGGAATCATGTATAATTCTGGATAGAAATAAAACCAACTTTGCACAAATCAATAGTACGGACGATGACAAAAAGTTTATAATACAGTGAGGAATAAAAGTATTTAGTCAGCCACCAATTGTGCAAGGATGGTCTGAGGGCCTGACGTCCACAGATGGGGGTTGTGCTCACAGCCTATCACCGTGCAGGATGCTTGGCATTTGCCACAGAACACCAGGATTGGCAAATTCGCCACTGGCGCCCTGTGCAAGGTCCCAGAGTCTGGAGGAAGAGTGGAGAGGCCACAATCCAAGCTGCTTGAGGTCTAGTGTGAAGTTTCCACAATCAGTGATGGTTTGGAGAGCAAGGTCATCTGCTGGTGTAGGTCCACTGCGTTTTATCAAGACCAAAGTCAGCGCAGCCATCTACCAGGAAATTTTAAAGCACTTCATGCTTCCAGCCAGACTTGGCACCTGTCCACACCACCAAAAGTACCAATACCTGGTTGAAAAACAACAGTATCACTGTGCTGGATTGGCCAAAAAACTCACCTGATCTATAGGGTATTGTCAAGAGGAAGATGAGAGTCACCAGACCCAACACAATGCAGATGAGTTGAAGGCGGCTATCAAAGCAACTTGGGCTTCCATAACACCTCAGCAGTGCCACAGGCTGACTGCCCCCATGCTATACCACATTGATGCAGTAATTGATACAAAAGGAGCCCCGACCAAGTATGGAGTGCATTCACTGAACATACATTTCAGTAGGCCAACATTTTGAATTTTAAAATCTTTTTTTCAAGCTGGTGTTATAAAGTATTCTAATTTACTGAGATAATGACTTTTGGGTTTTAATTGACTGTTAGCCATAATCATCAACATTAACAGAAATAAACACTTGAAATAGATCACTCTGTTTGTAATGACGCTATATATGAGTTTCACTTTTGAAGAACTGAAATAAATTCACTTTTTGATGATATTCTAATTTTGTGAGAAGCACCTGTATTTCGTATTGCCTTGTCCAGAATGACCAGCTCTATAAAACTGTCCCAGTAGTTAACCTGTTCAGTGAACACCATAAAAAAATAAATAAAAAATGAGGCAAAAAACTATGCTTGATCATCATTCCGACAAACAAAAAGTGGACTAAAATGCGATCAAAAATACGAATGTAAATAAAAATGGTACAGCTGAAAACATCTTCTTTTCCCACTAAAAACAAGCAGTCCTACAGCTCTGTCAGCTGAAAAATAAAAAAGTTATAACTAGCTCTCAGAATAAAGTGAAGCAAAATTATTTCTTTTTTTCTATAAAAGTTTTTATTGCACAAAGCGCCAAAACCGTACTGACCCGAAGAATAAAGCTGCCTTATAAATTTTACCACACATGGAACGGCATAAACAAAAATCCTGAATTGCCTGTTTTGTTCATTCTACATCCCAAAAATCGGAATAGAAAGAGATCAAAAGAGGTCATGAGCCCGAAAATGGTACCCATAAAAACGTCAATTCGTCCAGCAAAAAACAAGCCCTCACATGACTCTGTCAGACGAAATATGGAAAAATTATAGTATCTAACCATTTTTTAATGTGTGACAACAGCCAAACATAAAAAAACAATGTAAAGCTGTAATTGCACCAACCCGAAGAATAAAGTTGTCTAGTCGCTTATAATGCACGAGAAAAGGCGTAAAAAATAAATAAAACCAACTCTTCACCTGCTGTTGAGTTTTTTCATTTTACCTTCCCTGCCTTTTTTTTACATTTAGAAGCACCTACTGGAGGGAGATAAACATTCCTGACTAGTGGTGCTGGGAATGAACAACGCTTGTTTACACATCTCTTTTCCGGAGAGGCACATATGAGGAAACTCAGCATCTCTTTGTGTATACGGGCCTGGGTGATCATAGCTTTTAATATAAATATAGTAATCTGAGCATGGTGGCTCAGTGGTTAGCGCTCCAGCCTTGCAGCGCTGGGGTCCTGGGTTCAAATTCCACCAAGGGCAACATCTGCAAGGAGTTTGTATGTTCTCCCCGTGTAAAGGGCATGTCACACTAAGCGATATCGCTAGCAATATCGCTATAACTAGTGACGTTATAGCGATATTGCTAGCGATATCGCTATGTCTGATACTTACCTACAACCGGCTCCCCCGCTGGTTATCGCTGATCGTGCGAGAACGTCCTGGACTGTTTCTCGTCGTCAGCTTCCTGTGGCGCTTCCTGTGGAGAAGACGAGCGGGAGGACGCAGGATTGCCTGGTGTGACAGGTAAGCAGCGACCCCCATCCCCAGCGATGTCGCTGGTGAGATCTGCCTGTGTGGCAGCTCACTAGCGACCACTTAGCGATGTACCAGCGATCCTGACCGCGTCATATCACTGGTCGGGATCGCTGGTACATCGCTAAGTGTGACAGTACATTTAGAGTGGGTTTCCTCTGGGTTCTCCGGTTTCCTCCAACACTCCAAAGACATACTGATAGGAAATCTAGATTGTGAGTCCAATGGGGACAGTGCCAATAATGTTTGTAAAGCGCTGTGGAATTAATGGTGCTATATAAATGTGTAAAATAAATAATCTCCAGAGAGGTAGACTCACGAACCAGGCCGCACGCACTGGGGGCTGCTGTGACTTAAGGGAGCACATGACCTTTGAGCTTTTGACCCTGAATTTCTAAGAAGACTGATATTCAGGATTGAGAGTCCTCAGTAGTTGATACCTTTTAATGGCTAACTGAAAAGATGGTAATACATTGCAAGCTTTCGAGACTACTCAGGTCTCTTCATCAGGCTAGACTAATACAAAATCTGAAGTCACATATTTATGCACAATACAGCCTAGAAAAAATGCAATAGATAAGACAAGTGACGTGAAGCAGAACTATCAATATGGGAGAGGGAGAAACATAAATATAAACATTGGACCAGTTCATAGATAAGGAGTCTGGATGTTTTATGGTCCTCTGATTGGGGTCTAGTTCTGTGTTGCCCCGCAAGGTTTTAAAAGGAAATTCCTTAATTGATGTAAAAAGACATAAATCCATGCGACACATTCATTCCAGCACTGAGAGTGTCAAAGTTCGTCATAAATTTGTATCAAAGGTATCAACTACTGAGGACTCTCAATCCTGAATATTTTTCTATCCACTGGCTAACACGGTACAAAGATATACATCTTTCCTGTAAGAAGACTGATGGGAAGCAGCTGTCCTAGAAATGAAGCTTTGTTTAAATTGCAGCAAACCAGCAATCCTCAGGAAGACAAACTAATTATCCACCAAAACACTGTGCTGTCCTCTCAACTTAGCAGATATTCTAATTAACTCCTTTGTGAAGTCTAAATAGATTATGGAAGTGGTCATTTACAACCCAGTTTACTATTATTTTGTTACCTTTCATTGCCCATTCTAACTAGACAACTGCATGAAAAGATATTCCCTTCTACAGTCCGACAAAGCAAAGTGACAGCATATTGCTGGGATACACCATCACTTTGTGATTGAGAGGGTGTCTTGACTGTCGGTCCTCCTACCAATCTTGTAAATGAAGGCAGTCATATTGTGTTCCTCTCATTAATGGAAATATCCCTTTAATGCTACAATTTCTTTGATAATGCTATATTCGACAGTAAGCAATGTGTAAGTCCCCAATGCATACACTGTACTTATACACCCGAATGAGGCCACAATAGTGACTTATAACCTCTATAGGGGTGGGATAACCAGATATTTTTACAAAAAACAATTAAGAACAGCTTGAACCTTCCTATACAGTAGATCACCACAAAAAAAGATACAGCACTTTGTTACACTGTGACCAATGGGTTTACAGTGGCATATGCTGGCAAAATACTCAACATATACCACCCAAGTATAGTCAAAACGCATCAGGCTGGCTGATACCCAAATGTGGCAAGTACGTCATCACAAGCCACAGCCTACACATGCACAGCGAAGCGCAGCTTCAACTGTGCACTGTGTACTGGCAATGGCTTGACTGGCACACAGCACATGCTGGATGCTGATGGACACGGCTTATGACAACCTGGCCTGCAGGATGCCAATAAAGCCAGGAGGCAGACTGTGACTATATCCAGACCTGGTAATGTATACTTCAAAGTTACTTTCTGAGTGATGCAATACCTACCAGAAAGTAAAAAAAATCATTGGGAACCTGTTACTTTGCTAGATAAAAGTTTAATGGTAGTTTTGAGCAAAACCACTCAATCATACAATAATGTGCTACGACTTTCCCCAAACAGAGATGACAGAAGGATGTGACATGTCTGATTTCCAACAACTGATCCTTTGGTGCCAAGATAAGCCACTGCTAGAAGAGTCTGGAGGAGGATCAGAAAGACAGAGGAACTTGGCAGTGGCACACAGGAGAGATTGGCTAAGGCCAAGTTCACATTAGCGTTTGGCTGGTCTGCGTATGGCTGCGTACTTCTTCTCTTAAGCTCCGCCTATGCTCCACCTACTTCCGCAAGCGCCTGCGTGCCTATCTTTAACATTGGGTACGCAGGGACATGCGTTGTATGCGGATGTGTCCGCGTGCCTCATTTTGACGTGCCTGCCGACCACACCATGTTGCATTCCAGTGCGGTCTGCGGGCACATCAAAAGGACGCACATGTATTTTGAGTTTTGCCAGTCCCTGTCCCTTCATACCACCTCCAAATAGCTCAAGGATTAGTCAATACTTTTGTCTGGAGGGGAGGTCTCCCCAGGGTTAATAGTGGTACCCTTTATCATCATCGTTTAAAGGGAGGTTTGGGGGTTCCCAACCTTTCTAAATATTACCAAGCAGCCCAATTAGGTCAAATAATCCTATACCATGCCTATTCTGAACCTCCTCTGTGGCTTTCACTAGAGGCCCCTGAATGTCACCCAGGTACTCTCGATGCATTAGTGTGGATCCTCCCAACTTAGCGTAGGCAAATCTCGAATCCTATTATAACGCACTCTCTTAAGATTTGGGACTCGCTAAAATATTCCTCGCAGCTAATCTAGCCATTCTTGCCCCTCGCCACTCTTTGGGGTAATCTCCAGTTCCCCACAGGTATGGAGTCCTTTAGGAACTTCCGTTTATGGGTTGCGGCAGGGATAGCCAGAGTCCACCATCTCTTTATCGTTGATGGAATTATTCCATTCTCGGTCCTGAGAGAAAAATATAATTCCCCCCACCACGGAGAGGTGTTTCGTTATTTGCAAATTAAAAACTTTATCACCTCATTGCAAAAAATTCTCCTCCCTACTCCTTTACTCCCTTTGAACAAAAATGCCGTCAAAATCCACACACACCAGACACTATATCACTTCTCTACTCATATATCAACTCCCCCTCACATAGGCGCTGTAAACTACACTTCTCGCTGGGAGTCTGATATTGGTTCCACTCTGATTCAGAATGGTCCCAAATTTGGTCCTCCTCTAATCGAGGAATATTAAATACCCTAATGCTGGAAAATAATTATGAAGTGTTGACCAGGTGGTACCTGACCCCAGCCAGAGTGGCTAAGGCAGTTGCCAACTACTCTCCAAATTGCTTTAGATGGTGTAATTCGACAGGAGATATGTTCCATATATGGTGGCTATGGCCGATTGTACGTAGGTTTTGGATTAAAATATACCACCTGGTCTCCTCAATAGCAAACATAAACCTAATAAAAACCCTTGGGAGGCTTTACTTAAACGTATCCTCAACGTCCCTAAGCACACTCAAGCCCTCATCACATTTATATTCCTGGCAGCCAAGTCTAAATTTATCTGAGGTTAAAAAACGCCTTTCTTGGTATATGATCAATGAAAAATTATCTGCCATACTTACAGACAGAGTTAGTAAATTCGAGAAAATAGGGCTTCCCTGGGCAGAGTATGTTTTGCAACACCTGCAACAAACCTATCCATTACAGTAAATGGCTTCCCACTCTCCCCAGTCCCACAAGCTCGCTGCCTCGGGGTAATCCTTGACGCTGATCTCTCCTTCAAACCACATATCCAAGCCCTTTCCACTTCCTGCCGACTTCAACTCAAAAATATTTCACGAATCCGTTCATTCCTCAACCAAAAATCTGCAAAAACCCTAGTCCATGCCCTCATCATCTCTCGCCTTGACTACTGCAACCTCCTGCTCTGTGGCCTCCCCTCGAACACTCTCGCACCCCTCCAATCTATTCTAAACTCTGCTGCCCAACTAATCCACCTGTCCCCCCGCTATTCCCTAGCTTCTCCCCTCTGTCAATCCCTTCACTGGCTCCCCATTGCCCAGAGACTCCAGTACAAAACCCTAACCATGACATACAAAGCCATCCACAACCTGTCTCCTCCATACAACTCTGACCTCGTCTCCCGGTACTTTCCTGCACGCAACCTCCGATCCTCACAAGATCTCCTTCTCTACTCCCCTCTTATCTCCTCTTCCCACAATCGCATACAAGATTTCTCTTGCGCATCACCCCTACTCTGGAACTCTCTACCACAACATATCAGACTCTCACGTACCATCGAAACCTTCAAAAAGAGCCTGAAGACCCACCTCTTCCGACAAGCCTACAACCTGCAGTAACCACCGATCGACCAAACCGCTGCATGACCAGCTCTACCCTCGCCTACTGTATCCTCACCCATCCCTTGTAGATTGTGAGCCTTCATGGGCAGGGTCCTCTCTCCTCCTGTACCAGTTATGACTTGTATTGTTTAACATTATTGTACTTGTTTTTATTATGTATACCCCTCCTTACATGTAAAGCGCCATGGAATAAATGGCGCTATAGCAATAAATAATAATAATAATAATAACACCTGTATTTTGTCTAACCACTCCAGATTCTCCTGATTCTCATTGAATCATTTACCTGGAATTGGACACAACATACCCCCCTCCTCGGGCTTCCTCCCCCCCTCCTTTGCCTCCTACCCTGTTGTTTGTTTGTTAAATGTTTATATGTATGCTGTAAACATTTGTTTGTACTGAGGTTTTCCTCACCCTATTTGTAAAATTCAATAAAAATTTATTGTTTAAAAAAAAAAAACAACGCACACGGACACATCCACATACGAAGCATGTCCCTGCATAACCAATATTAAAGATAGGTACAGAAAAAAAAAAGTAACCAGCTCACCGGTCTGCCACGGGTGCACGGAGCTCCACCAGGACAAGCGTGAATCACATGACGAAAGGACAAAAGCGCTCCAGCTCCCATAAAATCGTAGATTTTTATTCTTCCATTAGACAAATGGCATGCTCATGTGAGGCAGCTCAGGGAACAAGGGATGCGTTTCGATCAATAAGATCTTTATCACAACCTGTCTGCAGATGGCAACAATGAATTATTTAAGCTATTGAATGACCAATAGGTGAATTCATTTACATCACATGACAATCTCAAAGGTCCTATTCAGCAAAAATACATACAATGAACTATTCAAGCTACTGAATAGCCAATAGGTGAATTCATTTACATCACATGACAATTTCAAAGGTCCTATTCAGCAAAAATACATACAATAATAAAAAACAACGAAACAAAAAGAACAAACTATGTTTCATAATGGAACATCAATTTGTTTCTTTTGTTTAATCCATTTGGAAACCTAGAATTTAAATTAAAAATCCAAAAAGCCTCCCATGTTAGAAGGCGCTGTCTAGCATCACCCCCTCTCAAGGCGGCAGTGATTTTTTTCTATTCCAGAAACACTGAAGGTATGTGTGCTGCGGTTATGATGAAAAATAAAGTGTTTTGCCGCAGCTGACACATGGCGATTAGAAGCTACACTGTTTATGTCCTGTAAATGCTCAGGGATTCTAATGTTTAGCTTTCTTCTGGTACAGCCAATGTAAAACAAGTTGCATGCAGTACATGCAATTTTGTAGACAACAAAGGTAGAATTGCAATTTATGTACTGTTTAATTGTATGAGTTATAATTGTCAAAAGTTTTAGTAACAGACGCATAATTGCAAGTTCTGCATTTCTTGTGACCGCATTTAAAAAAGCCCCTATGATTTAACCAGGATTTTTTATTATTATTATTAGTATTATTATTATTATTATTGTTGTTCTGAGAACTATAAAAGACGCTTGGAGAAATCTTATTACCAATAGACGGTGCTTTTCTTGAGATTATATTTACACCAGAAGACAATATCTGCGCTAAAAGTGAATCCTCATATAAAATGGGCAGAAACCTGTTTATGATATTTTTAATCTCCCTATATTGAGGACTGAATTGTACACAAACATGCGGTCTATTTGCAAATCTGTTATTTCGTTGATCTTCCCCTTTTTTGGGAAAAACAAGTTCCTCCCGAGTTTTATTAGTGACAATATTTCTTGCTCTGGTTAGTGTCCATTTAGGATAATTACGCTTTCTGAATTTTTTGTCTACCAAATCAAACTCCATATTAATATCACCCTCATTGCTACAATTTCTTTTGGCTCTGATGTACCGTATTCACCCAAGGGAATAGATTTAATAGTGTGCCTCGGATGACTTGACTGCTAGCTGCATGAAGAATAGTATTCCCCCAAAGGGCTTGCAAAAAGTTTTAGTAGAAATTAGGCACACAGGACGCATGCGGAAGTAGGCGGAGAGTAGGCGGAGGTTAAAGGAAGAAGTGCACAGCCATACGCAGACCAGCCAAATGCTAATGTGAACCTGGTCTGTGTATATGGGACTCGGGAGAGATAACTGCTAGCCGAACAACCACTTGGCAGACCGCTATCAATGTTTATGGGAGCTTAAAGGGAATCTGTCACCCCTTTTTTGAGATATCATATAATGATATCATTCAATTGTGTGTCACATAAAGATTCTCTTAGTACTTTTGCTTCCCCCTGACCCCGCACCTTTCATGCATAAATACCTTTTTTATATCGGTTCAGATGTATGTAAACTGCCACGGTCTGGTCCGATGGGCGGGGCTTATTCAACTGCTCCCCCCTCCCTGTCTTGCTCTACACAAGAAGAAATGCGTAGAGCAAGACAGGGAGGGGGGAGCAGGTGAAAAAGCCCCGCCCAGCGGACCGGACCGTGACAGTTTACATACATCTGAACCGATATAAAAAAGGTATTTATGCATGAAAGGTGCGGTGTCAGGGAGAAGCAAAAGTACTAAGAGAATCCTTATGTGACACACAATTGAATGATATCATTATATGATATCTCAAAAAAGGGGTGACAGATGCCCTTTAATTCGTGATAACAGATTCTCTTTCAAGGGACTGCTTCATAGGATAAACTAAATTAGTGAGCTGCTATTTATATTATATTCCCTGTGACTTGTATATAGTGCTAGCAATTTACAATCTGTGTACAGCACATTGTGATCACTCACATCCCTACCTATCTCCAGTGTCATACACATTCAAGACAACCTGCCCCATATTTGTGTACTTTCACCTTCTACTCCATAAGTTGTGTTTCTTTCTAAATGTAGAGATATCATCTACTGATCTACATGTAATAGTCCTACTGTTTAACACCACAGGACGCAGCCCTCCTCCATCAGAAAGTCTCACAAGATAGAGGAACACTGAAACACTGGCTAAAAAGTGCCTAGGTAGACATGACAGCACAGAAGACACCAATTATGCCTTCCAGTGCCAGACAACAGATTCAATTACGCCACCATCTGTTTGCAGGTCTTCTATGAGTTTCCATGGGTTTTCTTTACACACATCATTACCTTCCCCTACAGAGAGTTTCTACATTAAATAAAAATGGATGACAAGACCCTTTTGGGTATGTAACAGCGTGTATGCAATAATGATGGCTATTACAGGCTGTATAATAAGAAAATACCATAAAGAAATCTAAATATGAGTTGGGATGACCCCTTAAAGAGAATCTGTAATTAACATTATACCCTTGCATAGAATGGCTGCGTAGCTCTTCAACATACAAGTTAATTGATACCTTTATGAAGCCAAAGTGTTGATCCAATGCTGAGAAATTCCAGTCTGAAAGCATATGCTAATGAGGCTGGAAGTGCATTGGGGGTGTGTGCATCAGTGTTCCAGAAGTTACTTTCCTTTACTTGCCTGACAGACAGCTCATCCTTTGGCTACATTAGACATGTGGCAGGTGGAGGGTGTAGCTGTCTATCCAGGAAAGGAAGGAGGTGAGCATTGAATATTTACGTAATCTCTGTGCAGCAGCACACCCCCAATGCACTTCCAGCTTCATTGGCATAAAATTTCAGAATAGCATTTATCAAAGCTGGGGCAACACCTACAGTTGTGGCCAAAAGTATTGACACCCCTGCAATTCTGTCAGATAATACTCAGTTTCTTCCTGAAAATGATTGCAAACACAAATTCTTTGGTATTATTATCTTCATTTAATTTGTCTTAAATGAAAAAACACAAAAAGAATTGTCCTAAAGCCAAATTGGATATAATTCCACACCAAACATAAAAAAGAGGGTGGACAAAAGTATTGGCACTGTTCGAAAAATCATGTGATGCTTCTCTAATTTGTGTAATTAACAGCACCTGTAACTTACCTGTGGCACCTAACAGGTGTTGGCAATAACTAAATCACACTTGCAGCCAGTTGACATGGATTAAAGTTGACTCAACCTCTGTCCTGTGTCCTTGTGTGTACCACATTGAGCATGGAGAAAAGAAAGAAGACCAAAGAACTGTCTGAGGACTTGAGAAACCAAATTGTGAGGAAGCATGAGCAATCTCAAGGCTACAAGTCCATCTCCAAAGAGCTGAATGTTCCTGTGTCTACCGTGCGCAGTGTCATCAAGAAGTTTAAAGCCCAAGTCACTGTGGCTAACCTCCCTAGATGTGGACGGAAAAGAAAAATTGACAAGAGATTTCAACGCAAGATTGTGCGGATGTTGGATAAAGAACCTCGACTAACATCCTAACAAGTTCAAGCTGCCCTGTAGTCCGAGGGTACAACAGTGTCAACCCATACTATCCTTCGGCGTCTGAACGAAAAGGGACAGTATGGTAGGAGACCCAGGAAGACCCCGAGACATAAAAAAGCCAGGCTGGAGTTTGCCAAAACTTACCTGAAAAAGCCTAAAACGTTTTGGAAGAATGTTCTCTGGTCAGATGAGACAAAAGTAGAGCTTTTTGGGCAAAGGCATCAACATAGAGTTTACAGGAGAAAAAAAGAGGCATTCAAAGAAAAAAACACGGTCCCTACAGTCAAACATGGCGGAGGTTCCCTGATGTTTTGGGGTTGCTTTGCTGCTTCTGGCACTGGACTGCTTGACCGTGTGCATGGCATTATGAAGTCTGAAGACTGCCAACAAATTTTGCAGCATAATGTAGGGCCCAGTGTGAGAAAGCTGGGTCTCCCTCAGAGGTCATGGGTCTTCCAGCAGGACAATGACCCAAAACACACTTCAAAAAGCACTAGAAAATGGTTTGAGAGAAAGCACTGGAGACTTCTAAGGTGGCCAGCAATGAGTCCAGACCTGAATCCCATAGAACACCTGTGGAGAGATCTAAATATGGCAGTTTGGAGAAGGCACCCTTCAAATATCAGGGACCTGGAGCAGTTTGCCAAATAAGAATGGTCTAAAATTCCAGCAGAGCATTGTAAGAAACTCATTGATGGTTACCGGAAGCGGTTGGTCGCAGTTATTTTGGCTAAAGGTTGTGCAACCAAGTATTAGGCTGAGGGTGCCAATACTTTTGTCTGGCCCATTTTTGGAGTTTTGTGTGAAATGATCAATGTTTTGCTTTTTGCTTCATTCCCTTTTGTGTTTTTTCATTTAAGAAAAATTAAATGAAGATACTAATGCCAAAGAATTTGTGTTTGCATTCATTTTCAGGAAGAAACTGAGTATTATCTGACAGATTTGCAGGGTGTCAATACTTTTGGCCACAACTGTATGTATGACCACCACCACTATATACCCTGTTGGAGGAGGATAGAGTTGATGACAGATTCTGCTACATACAGAACTGATGCAAAGACTCTTAGGCTGTGTGCCCATGATGCGATTTTTAAGCGTTTTTGCCGTGATTTTTGGTGCAAAAATGCTGCGAAAACGTTTAAAAATCGTGTACAGAACGCCCCCCATGCATTCCTATGGCATTCCGCACATGCTGTGCTATTGCTGCGCTTTTTTCCGCGGCGGAATCGCATCGTAGAAAAAATCACAGCATGATCATTCTTTTGTGCGGAATCGCAAAGAATTGCCGCGATTCCGCACCCATAGGAATGCATGAGAATCGCATACTTCCCGCATGTGGCTATGCCCACCATGCGGGAAGTTAAGCGTCTCATGTGCGGTTGGTGCCCACGGTGTGGAGGAAAGGAGACTGTCCTCCAGGCCCTGGGTACCATACCCCTGTAAAAAAAAGAATAAAAAATAAAAAAAACGGGTTATATTTACCTTCCGACGTCCTGTACTGCATTCCCGGGCCTCAGCGTTCCCAGTAATGCCTTGCGGCAAGGTCCTGTGATGACGTGGTCTTGCGAGATCGCTATAGTAACGCGAGACCAACGTCATCACAGGTCTCACAAGGCATCGCTGGGAACACTGAGGCCCGGCAATGCAGCGCGGGACGTCGGAAGGTAAATATAACCCGTTTTTTTTAGTTTTTTATCATTTTTAACATTCTATCTTTTACTATTGATGCCGCATAGGCCGCCTCAATAGTAAAAAGCTGGTCACACTTGTCAAACACTATGTTTGACGAGTGTGACCAACCTGTCAATCACTTTCCAAGCGATGCTTCAAATCGCTTGGAAAGTGCTTGAGAAAATCGTGGCAAAATCGCGAACAGATTCACGGTAAAATCGCGGTGAAATCGTGCGGGAAAAAAACGCGTGATTTCTGGAAAGGAGTCCGGTTTTCACTGTGCGTTTTAAAACGCCACGTGGGCAGATAGCCTTATGCTAAGTCAAACGACTCAATATGTCTAAACATTTAAAATATATATGTGTGTGTGTGTATTCACCCTATGGATGTCATTTTTGCAAAATCTCGGTAAGATAATTGACCAAGCTCATCCACCTCAGATAACTTTCACTCTAAAATTGCACACTGGTTACTACCGCATATGCTTATGGATAGAGATTCTGCACAATTCTGAGTTGGCTAAAACAGTTTGTACCTGTTATTTTATGATCGTTATGTTGCAATACGTGAATGTTTCTATTACATTAAAACTTCAAATAATACAGAATAGACTAGCTGCACTACACTACTGCTATCTGTTTTACTGACACCCACTGAGCGCTGCTATATTACGGAAAAATAATTTCCCATTTTCAGAAGACTCAGATAAGAAAGGTTTCTTCTCACAAGAGCTGGAGCTCTGCCAGTCACCGCCTTTGGATGCTCACAAACCTTCCATTTGTACAGGCTGGAAATAGAGCATTACAGTAACCTGCAATTTATAGAGGTGCAAAAAATGCTGAGTGCCACCTGGGAGCGCCAGTGGGATATGAAGAGCGGAGCAGAGATTTATGGAGTTCAGTGGCCGTGATCCCAATATGTCTTGTGCCAGTTATTTATTCATACTGTTTCTTTCATTTATATCTGGTGGAGATGACTAGAAATTTACTTAATGTGGTGTTATGGATACTGGTGTGAAATATTCATATACAAAAAAGCTCCTTATCAGTAGGTACTGTACACACTTCGCCAGATGTAAAGGTTATGTGTCACATTTTTAGAAGTCATATTGGACTGCATGCAGTACTTGGCAGCCGAGATGCTTATGAAATGTTATCTTTAGTTTAGCACATTATTTGATTTTGGAGTGTAGCTTGATCTTTTATTAAAGGCTGAGTGGGGTAAAAGTGCGGTATAAATGCTAATGTGCTTTTGTTTTTTTATATTCCATCCTTATTAACTAAACCTTTATTACAAGTCAGCAACCCTATGACAGGCCCAATGCCGCCTTTTCACTTCCAGATCAGTACGAAAAAGGAGTTATCGCTTATTTACCTTTGATGCAATGCAATACAATAGTACTGACGTCACATCAACCAAAAATATAGCTGTGTAATTGTGCCTATGATGAGCAACAAAATGACCTTTAAGTATTCCAGAGAAGATGCTAAAAATAGACTGAAAAAAATCCAATTTCAGGAAAAGAATTAAAAATCCTCAGTGGAAAATGTATGGCCGAGAATAATTAGACTGTTTCCATCTAATCGTGTGTTATTTTGCAGCTGGAGCAGATCTATTAGCTCACATAGGTAAACAAGAAAACAGCTCGCTGCCACCCGCCAAGAAGGATGTGGTTTTCCATTTATAAACTTGGCAGCGAGATTTTACACAAGTCATTGAGCTGGCGAGGGAACAGTAAAAACAATGCTGGCATACTATAGAACTAGTAAATATCTTAACGCTTTCTCTAGAATAGAGAGGAAATATATACGTTATACCTGTATTCATATATTAATATTGCAATTCAGGAATATGTCCCTATTTACACAACAGAACTGCAATAAGCATCATATGTTGTGTTACACATATAGGAAGGAAAGGATGCTGGGCTGGATGTAACGTCCTCTCCAGTTAAATGACAATAAAATGGATATGATGGAATATTTTTCATAGTGGCTCAGTGGTTAGCACTGCAGCGTTGGGGTCCTGGGTTCAAATCCCACCAAGGACAACATCTGCAAGGAGTTTGTATGTTCTCCCCGTGTTTGCGTGTGGGTTTCCTCCCCCATACAAAAAGACATACTGATAGAGACTCTAGATTGTGAGCCTCAATGGGGACAGTGCCAATAATGTTTGTAAAGCACTGTGGAAATAATGGCGCTATATAAATGAGTAAAATAAATATTTTACCCTTTGACATCTCCACTTTAAGGTTGTGTTCACGCGTAGCTTTTTTTTTGCGTTTTCACGACTTATTTTACATGTGGAATCGCCGCGAAAACGCAAAAAAAACGCATCCTATACAATCCTATGGGATTCCGCAATGCTGTGCTAATTCTGCTGATTTTTCCGCTGCGGAATCGCATAGCGGAAAAATAATCCGCAGCATGCTCATTCTTTTTGCGGAATCGCATAGGACTGCATTGAAACGCTCATTTTTCGCATGTGTCTATGCCCACCATGCGTAAAGTGAGCGCTTCATGTGCGGATGGTACCCAGGGTCTGGAGGAGGGGAGACTGTCCTCCAGGCCCTGGGTTCCATAATCCTGTAAAAAATAGAATAAAAAATATTGTTATTCTCACCTTCCGACGGCCCTCGATCTCCTTCCCGCCTCTCACCACGCTTCTGGCATCTTTCGGTCCCAGTAATGCTTTGCGCGAATGACCACGATGACATCACACTCTCGCGAGCGTGACGTCATCGCAGGTCCTTCGCGCAAAGCATTACTGGGACGGGAAGATGCCGGGAGCGCCGCAGAGCAGATTGGGGGCCGTCGAAAGGTGCAAATAACATTTTTTACATCCTATCTTTTACTACTGATGCTGCACAGGCAGCATCAATAGTAAAAAGTTGGTCACACTTGTCAAGCACTATGCTTGACGAGTGTGACCAACCTGTCAATCAATTTTCCAAATGATGCTACAGATCACTTGGAAAACGCTAGCATTCTGCAAGCTAATTACGCTTGCAAAATGCTAGTTTTTTGCGGGAATTCCGCATGCGAATTTCCCGCGATTTTCCCATGGCAGGGAGTTGCGGAATTCCCACATAGCCTAAAGGTAACCTGCCTATCAGGATATGAGACCCCCCCAGCTAAAGGCATGTGTGTAAAGGCCTTTTAATGCCTATTATATCCATACGATGTTTACAGCATTTAGTTTGAAAATGGTAGAGAAATCCAGCCTTGAAGTTTTAATTGCAAGTGCAGATGGTGGACCCTGCACTTCCAGCTCTCCTGCCTCTTTCCCCATTTCCCTGCCTGCAGTTTACTTCTGGTCTCCAATGGACAGGTCGCTCTTCTCTCAGTGACCTTCTTCATCTGCCCGATATTCTGCGCAGGCACCGTCACTGCCTCAGCTCATCTAATCAGAAGGGGTGGCACATGAACAGATCAGTCTGGCTTTTGCAACATGAGCAGCCTTCCCTGATGAGATGACCTCAGGCAATGTCAGCACCTGCACAGATTCTTTGGCAGGGAAGACAGGTCACTGAGAGAAGAGTCACGTGTCTGTCAGAGACTGGAGACCAGCGGGGGAAATAAGCAGACGGGTAGAAGAGTGAGAAGTGCAGCGTCAACCCCCTGCACTTGCAATTAAAACTTCAAGTCTGGCTTTCTGTATAATTTCCAAACACAGTACTACAAGAATTTGATTTAATAAGCATTAAATGGCAATTTACACATATGCCTTTAGTTAGGGGTCTAATATCCTGAGGAACAAATTCCCTTTAATGTTCCTGCATTACACAGCATTTTTGGAACTACACATCAGTAAATGTGTGAAAAGTGAAAAATTGAAAATACATAAGAAACACAATTTTGTGTGAATTCCAGCTACTAAAATGTAAAACAGTTACAGTGAAAGAAAATAATTATTTGATCCCTTGCTCATTTTGTAAGTTTGCCCACTGACAAAGACATGAACTACCCTAAAACCAGAAAATATATTACTAAACCTACCACTTTGTCAGGACAATAAAAATGCTACTAAGCTAGCACAATACATTCTGGCGGCTGGGAAAGCCTTGATTCCTGTTAATTGGAACGCTTCAATTCCACCCACTACTCAGCAACTTTATTCTAAAATTGATCAAATCTTCCACATAGAAGAATTAGCGGCAAGAGTATATCCCAGTACTGCTAATTTCCAAAACATTTGGAAACCCTGGATCAGTTTTAGGACATCCTATTACTCAACAATTATGTCTTAAACTCTGTGCAAACGTATATCCAAAGATACTGCCCCCCCACCTCCTCCCCATCCACTCCCCCCTCTCTTCAATCCCCCCCTTCCTCTCCTCCTTGGCCTTCCTATCCTATCTTGATCTTTTTTGTACATTTTCTCTTTTATTATATCGATTATCAAGTTTTCTATAAAATACTGAACCAAAGTGACTGAGTACGGTATATGAATCAGCTTAAATAATCTTCACTGGAAGTACTTGTTAATGCTTTCTTGTTGATATTAGCCATGTCTCACTCACTGTTTATCCCATTTAAACTTTTTCAATAAAAAGAACATTGAAAGAGAAAAGACAAAGACATGAACAGTCTATAATTTTAAGGGTAGGTTAATTTTAACATTGAGAAGAATATCAAAAATAAAATCCAGAAAATCACATTGTATAAATTATATAAACTTATTTGCATTCTGCAGTGAGAAATAAGTATTTGATCCCTCTGGCAAACAAGAACTATTACTTGGTGGGTGGCAAGGTGGCTCAGTGGATAGCACTGCAGCCTTGCGGTTCTGGGTTCAAATCCCACCAAGGACAACATCTGCAAGGAGTTTGTATGTTCCCCCCGTGTTTGCTGGGTTTCCTCCGGGTACTCCGGTTTCCTCCCACACTCAAAAAAAAACCCCATATTGATAGGGAATCTAGATTGTGAGCCCATTGGGGACAGTGATGATAATGTGTGCAAACTGTGTAAAGCGCTATATAAAAATATGTTAGCTATATATGAATATGTTGGCGCTATATAAAAATAAAGAGTATTATTGGCGGCAAAATCCTTGTTGGCAACGACATTTACTGTAGTTGATGATGAGGTTTGCAGATCATCTCTAAATCATTAAGATTTTGAGGCTGTCACTTGGCAACTCGGAACTTCTACTCCCTCCATAAATTTTCCATGGGATTAAGGTCTGGAGACTGGCTAGGCCACTCCATGACCTTTATGTGCTTCTCTTTGAGCCACTCCTTTGTTGCCTTGGCTGTATGTTTTGGGTCATTGTCTTGCTGGAAAACCCAGCCACAACCCATTTTTAATGTCCTGGCGGAGGAAAGGAGGTTGTCACTTAGGATTTTACGGTACATGCTCCATCCATTCTCCCATTAATGTGGTGAAGTAGTCTGTGCCCTTAGCAGAGAAACACCCCTAAAACATGTTTCCACCTCCATGCTTGACAGTGGGGACAGTGTTCTTTGGGTCATAGGCAGCATTTCTCTTCCTCCAAATACGATGAGTTGAGTTAATGCCAAAGAGATACATTTTTGTCTCATCTCCCAACAGCACCTTCTCCCAATCACTCACAGAATCATCCAGGTGTTCACTGGCAAACTTCAGACGGGCCTGCACATGTGCCTTCTTGAGCAGGGGGACATTGCGGGCACTGCACGATTTTAAACCTTTATGGCGTAATGTGTTTCCAATGGTTTTCTTGGTGACTGTGGTCCCAGCTGCCTTGAGATCAATAACAAGCTCCCTCCATGTAGTTTTAGGCTGATCTCTCACCTTCCTCATGATCAAGGATAGCCCATGAGGTGAGATTTTCCATGGTGCCCAGATCGATGTTGATTGACAGTCATTTTGCATTTCTTCCATTTCCTTACTATTGCACCAACAGTTGTCTCCTTCTCACCCAGCATCTTACTTATGGTTTTGTAGCTCATTCCAGCTTTGTGCAGGTCTATGATCTTGTCCCTGACATGCTTAGAAAGCTCTTTGGTCTTGCCCATGTTGTAAAGGTTAGAGTCTCTCTGTTTAATTGAGTCTGTGGACAGGAGTCTTTTATAAAGGTAACTATGTAAAAGAGCTGTCTTTAATGCAGGTAATGAGTTGATTAGGAGCATATAACTGGTCTGTAGGAGCCAGAACTCTTAATGGTTGTTAGGGGATGAAATACTTATTTCTCACAGCAAAATGCAAATAAATTTAATTTATACAATGTGATTTTCTGGATTTTATTTTTGATATTCTATCTCTCAATGTTAAAATTAACCTACCCTTAAAATTAGAGACTGTTCATGTCTTTGTCAGGGGGCAAACTTACAGAATCAGCAAGGGATCAAATAATTAATTTCCTTCACTGTACATCTGTAGGGTCCAAACTCTCACTC
This sequence comes from Dendrobates tinctorius, assembly GCF_039654945.1. Lineage (NCBI taxonomy): Eukaryota > Metazoa > Chordata > Amphibia > Anura > Dendrobatidae > Dendrobates > Dendrobates tinctorius. The sequence continues at coordinate 8,214,434 of NW_027361754.1, forward strand.
ATCTGATAAGAGTTGCACAGAATAGCCATGCACAGTGCCAGGGAAACACAGGTCTCATATAAAAATCCCCTAAAAAACATGGCAGACAACACTGGCCATGTTGGATTTTTTTCAGCTAATGATACAGCAATTACTTATGATTGGTAGGCAGTTGGTCATTGTCTTGTTATTCGCTATGGTCATAATCAGCAGATTTCAATGACTTGTTTTATGTGTATGGGGGCACACACTTTACTGTCAACCATTTAAGGATCCCCAAAGACAGGAAATAAGAAATCTGTTTGGGAGGGGGAAATGTTCTAATATGTGGTACAGACCCAAATTTGCCAGCAATTTGATGTAAAAACAGAAACAGAAAAAGGTAGGATGGTAGGGTACAGTCATTAGCCATTTGTGTGGTCTCATCCTTAACATTTATGGATGTTAATACTCATTGAGACACATCTGATGACCTTTGTGTTAAAATACAAATGTACACAGTGCTGCCATCTTTAGGGTAAGGCCGGATATTTTGGCATGACCACATAGTGCAGCAGGTGAAGCAGCTGTTTTCATACAAAATCATTACATGCCATTGCAGCTTCATTGACACTCTCCCTGCCTCGACCCTGAGCTATATCCATAGAATGACACTCATTGGCAAAATTGCCTTGTTTCTGGCTGGAACCGCAAACGGCGAACACAAACTGTCATTATCTTTATGGAGAGCAGTCAAACGCCCCTGCTCAGGACAATGAATACTGCAGACACTGTGCTCCTTGCATCAAGCTATTTCTCCAGTTTTAACAATTGTTCTGCAAAACATTCAGGAAATATGAAAAGCCATTACAATCACTGAAGAGGTTATTATATTGGACCAAAAGAAAAAAATTATAATCATTTATATTATAATAAAGCAAACGGAATTTATATTACAAATTTCACCGGGAGTGTAACCTTCTACCAATAGCACCTGGAAGACACGAAATGTCTTCTCAAGCTTTCTACCAGTCTAGCGTATGCAAGGCGTTATAGGAAAGCTTTGTGTTTCCGAGCTGAAGCATTACAGAGTGTTATTGCCATAATGATATGATGTGAATTATACTGCGATCAGCACAGAACTGGTGGCTAGTCTTCTCTTCATATACTTCAGAGCTCATTCTGTGCTCATGAACAGTCACATTCAGCCCTTGTACCCTGACAAGCTTTGCTCCTAAGTTATGTAGCTGCCAGCAGAGTGTGGATTTATAGACACTGTGGAATGACTACAAGCAGGTAATAATGTTGTCGGCACCTTATCTGCCTAGCTTGTGGGATTTATTCAGCCCTGGGCAAAGACAATATATGCTTGTTGTGAGTTGCAACATATTGGTTTCATTACATGCAACAGAAGAAGACTATAAGTAATGATATCACATTCTGAAATAAAAAAAACTCTGAATACACCAATCATCTAGCTGACAAAAAGTATTAAGAAACTATGTTATCTGTCCAGCCACCTTAAAGGGAAACTGTCAAAAAGATTTTACCTACCCTCCTTCTAACTCCGGTATTTACATGCACATATAGCTTTCTCAAAGCCAAGTCCAGCAATACCTTTTACATGGCCGTTCTGTTCCTCTGTTAAGGAGAAATCGGTTTTGATATGCACATGAGACTGAAGATCTGAAGCCTCTGTAACTCCAGCTCTATTCCCCACCTCCTCCTGCTTGACTGACAGACTCTATGCTGTGTGACTTCAGTCAAGCAGAAGAAGGGCAGTTTCACACGTCCAGATAATTCTGGTACCGGAAAAACCGGTACCGGAGCTATCCGTGTGTCCGTGTGCATACGTATGCCATCCGTGTGACATCCGTGTGCTATCCGTATGTCCGTGTGCTGTCCGTATGCTGTCTGTGTGTCCGTGTTTTTGAAAAATTATTTTCAATGTTAACCCTTCGACTTTTAAAAACGCACACGGATCGCACATGGACAGCACACGGACAGCATCCGTGTGCGGTACGTGTTTACACGGACCCATTGACTTGTATGGGTCCGTGTGATCCGTGCTGTTGCACAAAAGCGGACATGTCAGCGAGTTTTGCACACGGACATACGGTCCGTGAAAACATGCTGACATCTGCATAGACCCATTCATTCGAATGTGTCTAGTGGTGTCAGTGTCTCCGGTACGTGAGAAAACTGTCACTACACATACCGGAGACACTGACGTGTGAAACTGCCCGAAGGCGGAGAATAGAGCTGTAGTGACAGAGATTTCAGATATACCATAGTCTTTCAGCCTCAGAGGAACAGACTACCTACATGCACAAATAGATAAGTTGGCAGGGTGAAATGCTGCTAACAGATTCCCTTTAAGGGCTCGTTCTGAAGAGAGTATTATACAGACGTGTGCTGTCTGTGTAAAAACATAAAGCACACTCACCAATATAATTTAATAGGGCTGTTTAGATGACAGGATTTTCACACGAAGCAAGTGTTCGTGTGAAATAAATTGCAGCATGCACTAGTTTATTTTGTATAAACATGTGAACTGTAATTGACTTTGTAAATATTATTTACTGTAACTGTTAATGCATAAATATGGATGCCATATGTCACATGGAAGTAAAACACAGACAAATTAATGACACACGGATGGCATACAGATGGAAAACGGATGAATGCCATACTCTCATTTTTTGATGGGTACTTGAGAAATTGACGTTTAACTGACCGCGCTGCTGTGTAGAAAGAGTAGTTCCCCGCTTGTAGTTGTGCTCCAAGTTGTCTTCATTACACGTTTCTGGTTCAAACCCTTTCTCAAGTAAAACTCCATACTTTAATTGCGAACAAGAAGATATTGTGACAAGCAGGTTCCGTTACTGCAGGTCACAATGCAACCCTAATCGCCTGTATTATGCTGCAATGTCGCAGCGGCAGAGAGCAATTCTTGGCTGTACGACCTGTGTCATGGCCAAAGTTACTTGTAATCCCTGCCTAAATGTTAATACTTTTGTTCAGCTATGAATAGCAAACTTTCCTCTTAGCCATCACTATTGCAAGACTCCTTGAATTAACGTGTATATTTTTCTTGCTGAAATCAACAGCCCCTGCCTGTAACTAGCCCCCTCTCGCTATATAGATGCTGATATATAAATCAGAACCTTAATATTCACCTTATCTTATTTCTGCCACAGTCACCTCCTTTGTTTCCACATTTACTGTGTGAAATGTTTATTATGTTCATGACATTTACAGCGTGTGATCATTATTCTCTTCCTGAAAACCAATAGCAACTACCAAACACAAATTAGGATTTACCAGATGAATGCACATAATTGTAGACGATTGAAATATTGGTCTGAAAATCTATATTATACTAGGGTAATATCATGGGAGGAAAATTGTAAGAATTGAAAGAGTAAGGTCAAATTCACACAAGAGTTTTTATTCTATTCCCATTTGCAAAGAAAAGATAATTTTTTTCATCATAATTTTCTTCCATTTTTCTAAAATCTAGAAAAGTGGAAAATAACCAGCACGGATGCATTACGTGGAGCATCCTCATGCTAACATTTTTTCACTTATGCAGGTTATTCACTTTGTTTGGTTTGCAAATGGTTCTTTGGTCAGTTTTTGTGCTTTCCTTACAAAAGTATAATTCTCCTAATTGTCCCTTTTTTAAATATAATGTAAAAATGTAGTTTATATAAGGCAGATATTGCAAAACTTAAAACGCCCATCATGCCCTAAAATTTAATTTTTCTTACACAGAAGATTTTAAGGTAAGGAAAGATTTTGTAAAAACTTCATTAGCACTACTATTAATTATTTCAATAAAAAAAACTGCTGCTTGCCCATAGTAGGAGATCTGTATTCTGTTTGTTAATCTAAAATTTATTAGGTGCTGACTGTAGAATGCTGCTTTAGTTGAATACATTATTGAACAGATGCTGTATGTTGCTACATTAATTCCTGCAGTTTTAGGAATGTTGAGCCGTGCGTCAGGCTCCTCGTGTGACACTCACATATGTCACTAAATAGAAACAAGGAGCAGCTCGTTTGCCATTAAATCATTTCGGGGCGCTCGCTGTTCACATTATGTATCCTTTACAAACATCCGTTTGATTTTTTTTTTTCTTTTTTAATTTATCCATCATAGCTAAATGTGCCTGTTTCTGTTTCATACATTTCAGTTAGCGTCTGTTTTGTTTCTTTTTCAATGGACAGACAAGTTGGAGATGTGACCTTTTTGTGTCTCTTTGAACAACAGAACAGAAACATTTGCATCTACAGTACACCTTAACCCCTTCACCCCCAAGGGTGGTTTGCACATTCATGACCGGGCCAATTTTTACAATTCTGACCACTGTCCCTTTATGAGGTCATAACTCTGGAACTCTTCCTTGGATCCCGGTGATTCTGACAATGTTTTCTCGTGACATATTGTACTTCATGATAGTGGTAAAATTTCATTCAAATAACTTGCATTTATTTGTGAAAAAAACGGAAATTTGGCGAAAATTTTGAAAATTTTGCAATTTTCCAACTTTGAATTTTTATGCCCTTAAATCACAGAGATATGGCACACAAAAAACTTGATAAGTAACATTTCCCACATGTTTACTTTACATCAGCACAATTTTGGAACCAAATTTTTTTTTTGTTAGGAAGTTATAAGGGTTAAAAATTGACCATCTAACTTTTTTTCACAAAAAAATACTCCAGGTTCAATTTTTTTTTATTTTACCAAGGGTAACAGGAGAAATTGGACTGCAAAAGTTATTGTGCAATTTGTCCTGAGTACGCTGATACCTGATATGTGGGGGGAACCACTGTTTCGGCGTATGGCAGAGCTCAGAAGGGAAGGAGCGCCGTTTGACTTTTTCAATGCTAAATTGGCTGGAATTCAGATCGGACGCCATGTCACGTTTGGAGAGCCCCTGATGTACCTAAACAATGGAAACCCCCCACAAGTGACCCCATTTTGGAAACTAGACCCCCCAAGGAACTTATCTAGATATGTGGTGAGAACTTTGAACCCAGAATGGCTTCACAGAAGTTTATAACGTACAGCGGTACAATTAAAAAAATCATATTTTTTCCACAAAAATGATCTTTTCACCCCCAATTTTTATTTTCTCAAGGGTAACAGGACCCTAAAAGTTATTGTGCAATTTGTCCTGAGTAAGCTGATGCCCCACATGTGGGGATAAACCACTATTTGGGCGCATGGCAGAGTTCGGAAGGGAAGCAGCGCCATTTGACGTTTTTGGCTGGAATTGAGATCGGACACCATGTCGCGATTGGAAAACCCCTGATGTACCAAAACAGTAGAAACCCCCCACAAATGACACCATTTTGGAAACTAGACCCCCTAAGGAACTTATCTAAATGTGTGGTGAGAACTTTGAACCCACAAGGGCTTCACAGAAGTTTATAACGTACAGCGGTACAATTAAAAAATCATATTTTTTCCACAAAAATGATCTTTTCACCCCCAATTTTTATTTTCCCAAGGGTAACAGGACCCTAAAAGTTATTGTGCAATTTGTCCTGAGTACGCTGACATCCCATATGTGGGAGAAAACTACTGTATGGACACATGTCGGGGCTCGGAAGGGAAGTAGTGACGTTTTCGAATGCAGACTTTGATGGAATGGTCTGCGGGTGTCATGTGCGTTTGGAGAGCCCCTGATGTACCTAAACTATTGAAACTCCCCACAAGTGTCCCCATTTTGGACACTAGACCCCACACGGAACTTATCTAGATATGTGGTGAGCACTTTGAACCCCCAAGGGCTTCACAGAAGTTTATAATGCCCGGGCATGAAAATAAAAAAATTGTTTTTTTTCCACAAACATGATCAATTAGTCCCCAATTTTTTTATTTTCCCAAGGGTAACAGGAGAAATTGAACCCCAAAAGTTGTTGTCCAATTTGTCCAGAGTACGCTGACACCCCATATGTGGGAGAAAACTACTGTTTGGACACACGTCGGGGCTCGGAAGGGAAGTAGTGACGTTTTGGAATGCAGACTTTGATGGAATGGTCTGCGGGTGTCATGTGTGTTTGGAGAGCCCCTGATGTACCTAAACTATTGAAACTCCCCACAAGTGTCCCCATTTTGGACACTAGACCCCCCCACGGAACTTATCTAGATGTGTGGTGAGCACTTTGAACCCCCAAGTGCTTCACAAGTTTATAACGCCTGGGCGTGAAAATAAAAAAATCATTTTTTTCCACAAAAATGATATTTTTGCCCCCAATTTTTTATTTTCCTAACGGTAACAGGAGAAATTGGACCCCAAAAGTTGTTTTGCAATTTGTCCTTAGTAGGCTGATACCCTACATGTGGGGATAAAACACTGTTTGGGCGCATGGCAGAGCTTGGAAGGGAAGGAGCACCATTTGACTTTTTCAACTCAGAATTGGCTGGAATTTAGATCAGACGCTATGTTGCATTTGGAGAGCACCTGATGTGCTCAAACAGTGGAAACCCCCCAATTCTAACTCCAACCCTAACCCCAACACACCCCTAACCCTAATCTCAACCCTAGCCCTAACCCTAGCCCTAGCCCTAACCCTAGCCCTAGCCCTAACCCTAACCCTAGCCCTAACCCTAATGGGAAAATGGAAATAAATACATTTTCTTTTAATTTTATTATTTTTCCCTAACTAAGGTGGTGATATCGGGGGGTTTGATTTACTATTTATAGCGGGTTTTTATGTTTGGCAGCTGTCATACGCTAAAAGATGCTTTTTATTGTAAAAATAGTTTTTGCATCACCACATATTGAGAGCTATAATTTTTCTGTATTTTGACCCACCGAGTCATGTGAGGGCTTATTTTTTGCGGGACGAGTTGACGTTTTTATTGGTACCATTTTCGGACACGTGACATTTTTGATCGCTTTTTAATCCGATTTTTGGGACGCAGAATGAACAAAAACCAGCGTTTCATGAATTTCTTTTGGGGGGTGCGTTTACACCGTTCCGCGTGCGGTAAAATTGATAAAGCCCTTTTATTTTTTGGGTCAGTATGGTTACAGCGATACCTCATTTAGGTCGTTTTTTTATGTTTTGTCAGTTTTATGCAATGAAAACTATTTTATATAAAAAATAATTATCTTTGCATTGCTTTATTCTGCGAGCTATAACTTTTTTATTTTTTTGCTCATGATGCTGTGTGGCAGCTCATTTTTGCGGGACAAGATGACGTTTTCAGCGGTACCATGGATATTTATATGCGTCTTTTTGATCGCGCGTTATTGGACTTTTTGTTTGGCGGTATGATAATAAATCATTTATTTTTTGCTTCGTTTTTTATTTTTATTTTTTAAGGGTTTCGCTAAAAGGGTTAACTAATGGGACAGTTTTATAGGGAAGGTCGTTACAGACGCAGTGATACCTAATATGTATACTTTTATTTTATTTTTATTTTTTATTTCCAAAAAATGGATTTATTGGAATATTTTTTTTTTCTAATTTATTTGGCGATTTTTTTAAAATTATTTGAACACTATTTTTTAACTTTATTACATAGTCCCAGGTGGGACATCACTGTCCTGTGACAGATCAGCGATCTGTCACATCACAGATCACTGTGACAGATCAGCTATCTGTCACAGGCACTGCTGCAGACTTCCTCATGCCTGCGCTTTGCAGGCACTGAGGAAGTCAGCTCCCTGCAGGCCCCCGAAGGCCCCCGTCGCCATATTGGATTCGGGGGCCTGCTGGGAAGGAGCCCCCCGCAGCAGCGCTACACATTGCGCTGCCGTGGGGGGCTCAGGGAAGCACGGAGGGAGCCCCCTCCCTGCCGATGCTTCCCTTTAACCCCTGGTACACCGCGATCGTGTTTGATCGCGGTGTGCAAGGGGTTAACGTGTCGGGGGCGGTCCGTGACCGCCCCTGACACATTGTGCCGGGTCTCAGCTGTGATAATCAGCTGACACCTGGCCGCGATCAGCGGCGCTCACCACATGGGCGCCGCTGATCGCGCTAGACATACTATCCCGTCCATGGGCATAGGGGCCCGGGTCCCATGGACGGGATAGTATGTCTGATGTCAGAAAAGGGTTAAAGGGAATCTGTCACCCCATTTTAGCCCTATCAGCTGCCGGCACCGCCATCAGGGGCTTATCTACAGTATTCTGTAATGCTGTAGATAAGCCCCCGATGTAACCTGAAAGACGAGAAAAATAAGTTAGATTATACTCACCCGGGGATCCGGTTCAGTCCGATGGGTGTCACCGTCGGCTCCGGCGCCTCCCATCTTCTAGCGAAGCCATCCTCCTTCTTACTTCTGCCGCGGCTCCAGCGCAGGCGTACTTTATCTGCCCTGTTGAGGGCAGAGTAAAGTACTGCAGTGTGCAGGCGCCGGAACTCTCTGACCTTTCCTGGCGCCTGCGCACTGCAGTACTTTACTCTGCCCTCAACAGGGCAGAGAAAGTACGCCTGCGCAGGTGCGCAGCATGAAACAAGGAGGAGGACGTCATCTCTAGAAGATGGGAGGCGCCAGACCGGACCGCGACACCCACCGCACCTGACCGCGCCCCCCGGTAAGTATAATCTAACTCGTTTTTCTTCTCTTTCAAGTTACATCGGGGGCTTATCAACAGCAGAATGCAGAATGCTGCAGATAAGCCCCTGATGGCGGTGCCGGAAGCTGATAGGGCTAAGATGGGGTGACAGATTCCCTTTTAGACTAACGTCGGTCGAACCCGCTAATACTGACAGTCTCTAGACTGCCAACCACATTGTTCTCCTGGAGATAAGCCAACATGTCAACCGGCGGCTTTCTTATAGAGAAGCCGAATGAGCTTGTGTGTATGGAGAGTCGACTGAGACGGCTGTCAGCTGAATCATCGCTCATCTGATAACCATCTAATGTGAATGGCCAGCTTTGGATTGCTTTTGGAGTAATGCTAATTTTCCCACCAGCTATTTCTCCTGACCTCCCCATACACATAATTGGTCGGCGTTCATTTAGAGAGGCTTTCTTTCCATTAACGAGCACCGATTAGCGATCTACAAGAAACACGAAGGCAACAAGTAACTGATTGGAACAGAACATTCATTAACCGCTTTCCGACATCGGGCGTACATTTACGCTGATGCGGATTCCCTCCCTTTGATGTGGACTCCAGTGGTGAGTCCACATCGTTCCAGGGTCATGTCAGCTGTTTTTGTTGTGGAATCGCAATACACCTGCAGCTATTAGCCTGTTAAATGCCACTGTCAAACTCTGGCATTTAACAAGCGCTTCCGGCAATTGCGACGGAAATCCGCCCACCAGTGACCCACGTCACATGATCGCGGGTCACCGGTGTGTTGGCATGACACCCGGAGGTCTGCTGGAGACCTCTATGGTTGTCACTGCCGACTTGCTGTGAGCGCCACCCAGTGGTCGGCGCTCATAGCAAGTGAGTAATTCTACTACATAGAGGCGAACTAATCATTGCCTCTATGCAGCAGAGCAGATCGGGTTATGGCAGCTTCCAATCTCCCATGGAGATTATTGAAGCATACCAAAAGTTTAAAAAAAAATAAAAAAAATATAAAAGGTCAAATCACCCCCCTTCGCCCCATTCAAAAAAAATCACACATACACATATTTGGTATCACCGCCTTCAGAATCACCCGATCTAGCAATGAAAAAGGATTAACTTGATCGCTAAACGGCATAGCGAGAAAAAAAAGTCAAAACCCCAGAATTACGGTTTTGGTCACTGAAACATTGCATTAAAATGCAATAACGGGAGATCAAAAGATCGTATCTGCACCAAAATGGTATCATTAAAAATGTCAGCTCGGCACACAAAAAAATAAACCCTCACCCAACCTGAGATCACGAAAAATGGAAACGCTACATGTCGCAATTTTTTTTTTTTTTTTTTTTTTAAGAAAGTTTGGAATTTTTTTCACCACTTAGAAAAAAAAGAACCTAGACAGGTTTGGTGTCTATGAACTCGTAATGACCTGGAGAATCATAGTGGCAGGTTAGTTTTAGCATTTAGTGAACCTAGTAAAATGCCAAACAAAAAACAAGTGTGGGATTTCTCTTTTGTTGCAATTTCACCACACTTGGAATTTTTTTCTCATTTTCGAGTACACAACATGGTAAAACCAATGGTGTCGTTCAAAAGTACAACTCATCCTGCAAAAATACAAGCCCCTCACATAGCCATATAGAAGGAAAAATAAATAAGTTATGACTCTGGGAAGAAGGGGAGCGAAAAACAAAAAAGCAAAAACGAAAATACCTCCGGGGGTTAAGGGATTGTCCGGTCAGAAGATGTGCTACCACGATTCCCTGGCATTCCTGATATGAATGAGTAGTGTCACAAGGATAGGAGATCATTATGTATTGTGAATCGCTGGTCTTCCATTTAGTGTGTTTTGCTGCTCATATTACATGGACTTGGTTTCCTTTGGCGCTGAAGACGTTAACGACTCTTTGTATACAGCTCCATCTCACATCTGCTCCTGACCTGCTCATTTTCTCTCTCTATAAAACCTAGTCAGACCTTCACATCCCACCTGTGAAAGCTTACTTCCTTGGCTTGCTGGAGTTGATGTGCTGAAGTTGGGAGTTCGTAGTTGCTGTTGGAGATTATTATATGCTGTTAAAGGATGTATTTTTTTGTCTGTCTGTGGATCTGGAGGCAGGAAGCTCCAGAGAAGTGTTTATGTGCAACTGTGCTGGATTCTGTTGATTGTACCCTGAGCGGGCAGATCCCCGCATGCATATGGACTGTACTATACCTTATCTTTTGTTTTCGCATTTGCCAGAAAAGGCCACATTTGTGTTAAGGGCCTGTCACACTAAGCGATATCGCTAGCAATATCGCTATAACGTCACTGGTTTTTGGGACGTTATAGCGATATCGCTATGTGTGATACTTACCTCCGACCGCTCCCCCGCTGGTTATCGCTGATCACGCGAGAACGTCCTTGACCGTTTCTCGTCGTCAGCTTCTAGCTGGGCTTCCTGCTGTGGAGACGAGCGACGCGTAGACTCGGGCGGGAGGACGTCTGGATCGCCTCGTCTGACAGGTAAGTAGCGACCCCAGACCGCTGCTATGTCGCTGGTGAGATCTGCCTGTGTGGCAGCTCACTAGCGACCACTTAGCGATGCACCAGCGATCCTGACAGCGTCATATCACTGGTCGGGATCGCTGGTGCATTGCTAAGTGTGACAGTACCTTTAGTGAACCCTACTCTAGTGTTTCCATGAATACTAAAGTTATGTATGATGTACGTATACATGTTTGGACCCTGATCGCATGCACTGTACAAGCAGTTATATAGATGCCTAACAGGACAGTTAATATACCACACGTTTTCTAGTGACCTTATTAACTCCATGTTTTTTGTATTTTATCTAAAATTTACTTTTGGATGATGTAATTTAGTCTTTTCTTTTATTCAAGTTTCTTTTTAGCATGGCATTATTTTTGGTATGTGATGCACGATGTTTCTAATATTACAATAATCACTGAACAAAGGAACGGTCTTCAGTGGTGATGTCATTGGGGTTCAGTAACTAAGCAACCTCTTCTCCACCAATGCGGTCCGCTCTTGATGCTGTCATACATTTCTTTGCTTTTTTGTGAGGCCTGTACAATATCACACTGTTACCTGCTGTCACTGATTATTGATAGGTAGTGTTAGATATTGATTGGAGTTAAATGAGTTTTCAAGGATCAAAGAAAATCTTACTAAAAGCAAAAAATCGGTAAGCTAACAAATAAATATTATTTACCTAAAGAATCCCCTGCTGCTTCAATGACACAGCTCATATGCCGTTTAAATTCATTACCACTATAGAAAAAGGACGACACTAGACCACTGCAGACGGTGATTGGCTGCAGCAGGGAACACCGGAATGACAGGTGATTCATCGAGTACAGTAATATCTGCTTGGTTACTTTACAGCCTTGAGGCAAACTTCCATTGATCCTGGAAAAACAGCTTAAATTTGAATGAAATGTCCGCCCTTATACCTAGATACTGACTGCATGTAATATGTTACAATGAGGAGACAACAAACTCATAAGAATGATAATCCAGTGGGGATAATGTGTATAAAAGGCCATTTACTGTAATTGTTTGTTGTGAGGACTTTATAGGCGATCACTGTGTCGCCTTTGGCCCTACAAGACTACAGAGCTATCCTGACGCACTAATATTCACAGTTACAGCCCAATTACATAGTCTGACATGATCTGTAAACTCAGCCTTCAGGGTTCCTGAGAATTAGAGGAACTCCTCATGTCTTGTACCTCTGAACATACTGAAGGAGCAACTGGTATCAAACTACAATGCAGAATTTTATTACACAAGTAAATAATCCAATTAGGACTCGATTAAAAAATTATCTAAAGTGTGATAATTAAAAACAAAACATAATAAAATCAAAACATAATAATAAACTGTAAAAAAAAGTATTTCAAATTAGAAACAAATAAGTAGAATTTTTTTCTAGGCAATTAATTTCTCCTCATAGTATGTCCAATTGTACATTGTAAGTGTAAAATGCAATGAAAAGGATGTGTTACTGTATAACGTTACACGTGAAGACTGATGGAGAAGGAAAGCATGCGAGGAATGTGGCTGGATGTAGCAGCAGCCAGGGAAGAAGATCAGCTCGTTAGCGCTCTCTGCTGGTTGAACATCGATATCATTTGGTTTTTCTGTATAGTCAAATAGTAGTGTAGTAAAGTACATTGGCAAAATAATAATATTTCACACAATGCAGCACAGCCGTGAGACTGTACCTCAACTTTTTGCCATATTTCACCCCTGGTAAAGTAAACAAAAAGAGGAACTAAAAAAAAACAAACATCACATCCAGAAAAAGATTATAAATAACCAGGATATTTTCTAGGGGAGGTTATTTTTAATTAACAGATAATTACTTATTATTTTTTTCATTAAAAAACAACAGTGTCCAGACCTGAGCTGCTGCATCTAAACATTACTGCAGTGCCTAGGTACGCACATGGTCCCCCTCTCATAGGAGCCCACATGCATTAAACAGAAAGGGGGTCTTCGCTTTGACACGGGCTTGGGAGCCCTATACAATACACAGACCAGACGGGCGGGCCCATGTATGGACCAGAGTGTTGCTGTCAGGTCAGTGAGTGCCACAGGCGGTCTGGCAGTAGATGTAATGGGAAAGCTATAAAACCATCTTACTCTACATCAATAATAGGGATAACCTGATATATAAAAAATCCAGGAAAACCTCTTTAAAAGAAGCCTAAGGAACACAGTTGTATTTCAAACAAGTATACACCATTTGTTGGAAGAAAATACTTTAACACAAATCTTTAAGGGGGCACCACACAGCAAAACCACATAGTCTGGGTGTGCTACTGTAGAGGCGATGTGTGCACAGGACCTAAGTGAAACACAAGCAATAGAAAACTTCCAAAAGTCTATTCGAAGAGCCCTGAAACCAGTTTCCTGCCGTGGAGCAAACGCTGCTAATCCTTATATGTGGATAATGAAATTTGGGTAATTTGCAATTGAGAGAGCTAAATGTAAAAATACTTTTAGAACTCATATTAAGGCTGTGGTATGTTATTTTTTCAGTAAGAAGAAAAAAGAATCCTCAGTTTGCAGCAATTTTCAAAATTAGCAGTAAATGTTCAAATGTTCACCATTTACTGAGCTGAGACCATAGCAAAAAATTCTTAAAAAAGACAGCGCGGCTGAAAAGCGTGAGCATAGCCTTGTATCCCCAGCACAAATATTCAACCCCATTTCATTCCATTACCGTATGGCTGAAGCGATGAAAAAAACAAATTGCACATACTGACCCTTGAATCCCCTGATGCCCCTGTGTCCTGCTGTTCAGCTGCCTCACTGTTCTTCTGGCCTGGTTGATACCTGACCACGTCACCAATGTGGCCGCTGAGTGGCATCATTAGTTGCACACTAACCAGACCAGAATAATATTTTTTTTAAAAAAGTAGCACAATTGGGCCATTTAGTGATTCAAAAGAGAGGGCGGAAAAACCCTTCAGAGGCCATACTTTCTCAGCCTTGTTCACTTCTGTGCGCTATTCTAAACAGTATGTGTATTTGTGCTAATTATATAATGTAATGTACGCCTTTTATTACAATATGCATAAAGTTATCTATCACTTCCGATTGTGACTCAAAATTTTTTTTCATTCTGTTCAGGTTTCTGTTTCGTTGTTGGCACATTTGCTCCGACAGTGATCGAAAGCATTTCCGAGGATAATGCGACGCTGCCCTGCCAACACAAGCTTGGGCCGTTGGGAAACAATCTGGACATTGAATGGCTGTCAAACGATTCTGATCACGGGCAGAAAGTGGTAAGGTCTTACCAGCAGTCACTCATCATTTGTACAAATTGTTCATAAAAGAAGTATGTTATGGTAACATCAGAGAATTGTAAATAAAAAAAGTTAGATAACTCCTGATGCCCAACAAAATACCAAATGATGAAACGTCTAGTTATATGCCACATAATACAGTGGCCTCAAGGTTACAATATTAGAAGGGTTGTCCATTACACTTGTCATCAATATCACATTGTGGGGGCCGACATTTGACACCCCACCATGTTCAGCAGTCAGAATTCCCACAGCGGCTGCATGTATACAGCATGTGGATCCGAAAGAGCAGAGCTCTATATAATGTGCAGTAGCCATTTTTGGACACTTCTATAGAAGATGAGCTGCAGTATCTGAAAACGACCACTACTGTACAAATTGAATGTGACTGTGCTGTTTTGACTCTATAGACACTGTGTACATCAGGTCACAAAGTGGACCTTCAAAAAGCTGGCCAGTGGGGGTGTAGAGTGTTAGACCTTTAATCTAATATTGATGTCCGATCCTGAAGCAAGAAATCTAAACCAGAAGAAAGAACGAGTTAGCGCTCCCAAAATTTGAGTATATTATAATCCAATATGCCATGTATCAGTTTAAAACCTAGCCTTTTTTAAACATAGGAAAGGTCAACAACACTTAAGTAGCAGGCAAGCCTTTTAATTTGTTAAAGAGTTATGTCCTTTATAGTGACTGCACTAAATGAAGAACTATTGATAACAGAGATCATAATTTTACTCCATGAAAAACTGGTAACTGTTTGCGAAGTTCCAAATTGTCAACCCAAAATAAGAAACAAAATGAAGATTTAAAGCAAATGAGCAGGTAACCATTCCAGAAAAAAACATTTGTTAAAAAGAATCTGTCAGTAGGCTCAACCCTCTAAAGAGGTCTATATGGGCATGCAAGCAGGGCCGGTTTTAGGCAAGGTGGGGCCAGTAGCATAGCTACGAGGGGGGCAATGGCCCCGGGCCCCGCGCTCTGAGGGGGCCCACCCGGATTGACGCTACTGTAAACTGTATCTGCGGCAGAGCAGGGAGAATCGATCATCTCCCTGCTCTCTGCCGCTATGTTCTCTTCTCGGCCACAGGACCTGTGATGAGGTCACAGGACCTGTGATGAGGTCACAGGAGGGGAGGAGTTGAGGTCACATGATCAGGGGCCTCACTGACTGTATGCACTATGCAGGACTCTGCTGTGCTAGTGTGCTGGTTGTCATGGTGCGCTGGATGAGGAGAAGTTTGTGTGTGGGGTAAGGAGGGGTTTACAGGGTGCATGTAGCAGAGCCGCATCTGTACGAGGTGGACGGAGTGGAGCCGTGTGTGTACGAGGTGGACGGAGTGGAGCCGCGTGTGTACGAGGTGGACGGAGCGGAGCCGCGTGTGTACGAGGGAAACGGAGCCGAGCTGCTTGTGTACGAGGTGTACGGAGCCGAGCCGCGTGTGAACGAGGTGTACGGAGCCGAGCCGCGTGTGAACGAGGTGTACGGAGCCAAGCCGCGTGTGTACAAGGTGTACCGAGCCGCGTGTGTACGAGGTGTACGGAGCCGAGCCGCATGTGTACAAGGTATACAGAGCTGAGCCGCATGTGTACGAGGTGTACGGAGTGGAGCCATATGTGTACAAGGTGTACAGAGCGTGGCCGCATGTGTACAAGGTGTACAGTGCAGAGCCGCATGTGTACGACGTCTACGGAGTGAAGCCATGTGTGTACTGAGTGGAGCCGTGTGTGTGCGAGGTGTGCGGAGCGGGGCCATGTGTGTACGAGGCATAGAAAGCGGAACCATGTGTGTATGAGGTGTGCGGAGCTATGCGTGTAAAGGTGTATGGTGGGGAGCATTTATACCTCCCAACCATCTCGATTTTGAGAGAGAGTCTGCCCCGGTCGGGAGCTTACTTTTCCCGCGGACACAGGAGTACACGGCAGAGCCCCGAGAAGCACTTTAAAATTCGCACGTGACGTTCCACAGGAAGCGACGTGCTGGAAGCTGACCGGAAATTAGGTAATTTTAGGAGATTGATTATGATGGAATCATGGAGGCACTTCAAGGAATGCTTCAGATCCATCACCGTCTCCTCCGACAGCGCGGACAGTGGGATCGCCTTGGACTCGGGGATGTCGGCCATGTGAGCGGATCATGATATGTCCTGCTCCGGGAGGCTCAGGTGGGCTCGACAATGGGAGCCAGGCTGCTATAGTATCTTTATAGAATCTTTCTTTCTCTCTCTCTCTCTCTGTTCTTTCTTTCACTCTCTGTTCTTTCTTCCTCTATCTAATCTTTTTTTCTCTCTCTCTCTCTGCTCTCTCTCTTCTTTCTTTCTCTCTGTTCTTTCTTTCTTTCCCCTCTCTCTCTTTTCTTTCTTTTGCTCTGTTTTTTCTTTCTTTTCTTTCTTTCTCTCTCTCTGTTCTTTCTTTCTCTCTCTCTGTTCTTTCCTCTCTCTGTTCTTTCCTCTCTCTGTCTCTCTGTTCTTTCTTTCTTTCCCCTCTCTCTCTGTTCTTTCTTTTGCTCTGTTTTTTCTTTCTTTCCTTTCTTTCTCTCTCTCTGTTCTTTCTTTCTCTCTCTCTGTTCTTTCCTCTCTCTGTTCTATCTTTCTCTGTCTCTCTGTTCTTTCTTTCTCTCTCTCTGTTCTTTCTTTCTCTCTCTCTGTTCTTTCCTCTCTCTGTTCTTTCTTTCTCTCTATTTTTTCTCTCTCTCTGTTCTTTCTTTATAATGTAGCCCTCTTAATATGGTATAATACAGCCCCCCCAAAGAATATAATGTAGCCCCTTCAGAATATAATGCAGCCCCCCTCATAGGGTATCATGCTGCCCCCCTCATGGGGTATCATGCTGCCCTCCCTTATATGGGGTATCATGCTGCCCCCCTTATGCGGGGTATCCTGCTGCCCCCCCTCATGAGGGGTATCATACTACCCCCATTATACGAGGTATCATGCTGCCCCCCATCATACGGGGCATCATGCTGCCCCCCCTCATACGGGGTATCATACTACCCCCTTCATACGGGGTATCATGCTGCCCCCTCCTCATGCAGGGTATATCATGCTGCCCCTTCATACGGGTATCATGCTGCCGCCCCCCCATACGAGGTATCATAACCATGCAACCAGGACTCACTATATAAATAAAATAAAAACTATACTCGCCTCTTCTCCTCGCTTCCACGCTGATTTCGGCGGTGGCTCTGCTCTGATGTCAGGAGCTGTGCTGCAGTCAGACCGGCACACAGCGGGGACGCGATGAAGTGACATCATCGCGCACCCGCTGTGTGTCAGAGGAAGAGGGTAATGATATGAGAGGGTGCGTCATGTGACACTCTCTCTTCCATTATTGCGGCGTGCACTGGGGGCCACGCTGCCACTGCAACAATGGAATATATATATATAGATTGTATAGGGGCAGCACGATGGCTCAGTGGATAGCACTGCAGCCTTGCAGCGCTGGAGTCCTGGGTTCGCATTCCCACCAAGGACAACATCTGCAAGGAGTTTCTATGTTCTCCCTGTGTTTGCGTGAGTTTCCTGCGGGTACTCCGGTTTCCTCCCACATTCCAAAGACATACTGATAGGGAATTTAGATTGCGAGCCCCATCAGGGACAGTGAGGATAATGTGTGCAAACTGTAAAGCGCTGCGGAATATGTTAGCGCTATATAAAGATTATTATTATTTTTGGCAACAGCGCGGTCATCTGCTGAGGTTCTCTGTTTAGGGGCCCGCTCAGAAGTTTCGCCCCCCCCCCCGAACCAACACCCTAGCTACGCCTCTGGGTGGGGTCCTGGGCAAAGTTTAAAATGGGGCCCCAAATGCTAACATATTGCACATCACACAGAAGCATTTCGGTTGTATTTACATGCGCTGAGTTCAGGACACTAAATGAGTGTGATCGACAATATTGAAATCGCTCAATGGTTGTTTCCCGGCTTCTTTCCACTCTCTGAGAAAGAATGATGGGGACAGAATGATCACTAATAGATCAATCTGTCCCCATACAGTATCATGTTATCAGCAGTACATCTACAGTTTACACCGGCGATGTGCTGCTGAGAACAATGATTTTTGTTCCGGCATAAACAATCCAATCACTCGATGAATATGCAGCATTTTGCTTGTTTAGTATAATACACCCCATAGTCCTCCATATATTATAAGTTGCACCACAGTCCTCCATATTGTAAAATGCACACCCATAGTCCTCCATATAGTATAATACACTCCTCAGTCCTCCATATAGTATTATACACTTCCCATAGTCCTTCATATAGTATAATACACTCCTCTGAGACCTCATATATTAAAATACACTGCTCAGTCCTCCATATAGTAAATACATTCCTGATAGTCCTCCATATATTAATGATTAGCCCCATCAAAGAGTATGATGCAATCCTCCTTCATAAAATCTAATGTAGCCCCACCATAGAATATAATGCAAGCCCCCCATTGTATATAACACAGCCTCCCCCATAGAATATAATGTACCCTCATAGTATATAACACAGCATCCCCCATAGAATATAAAATACCCCCCAATAGTATATAACACAGCCCGCATAGTATATCGCACAGCCAGTATAGCATATAACACAGGCCGCATAGTATATAGCACAGCCCACATCTCCCCCCCCCCCCCGAGAATGGCCCCACAGTCCAGTACTCACTGTTATAGTAAAAAAAACAAAAAAAAAACCCACAATCCTCAACTCTCCTCGTGCCCGCGCTGCTCCCGACTCCAGTCTCAGCGGCTGCACTGCCTGCACACAGTGAGTGTGCGATGACGTCAGAGCGGGGAATGATGGGAGAGGGAGCGTCAGCTGACACTCTCTCCTCCATCATTGCTTTGAACTGTGCCGGCAGACACCGGTATAGTTCAATGCGGCGGGGGGAGTCGACGCTGGCGGCAGGCAGGCCCCCCTGCCTCACGGGCCCCATAGTGGCTGCGTGATGTGCCGCTAGCTGGGGGCCCCTGGGGGAACGGGGGCCCTAGGCAGCGGCCTGGTCTGCCTGCCCCTAACGCCGGCCCTGCATGCAAGTCATAAGAAGCTGAATTAAATGACAGCTGAACTCTTATTCCAGAGAAATCCATATTTGTCTTAATTTGTAAATGAGCTATGATCTATGGACGGGACAAAGATCTCCTTGAGACTCCGCCTCCATAGCTTATTGTAAATTATAGAGAGAGTTATCAGTGTGAGACATGTAGCTTACACAGAACAGTGTGAACTGACCTTTGTCTCTTTACAAACACATTTGCTTCAGCTCTCACAGCTGTGCTGTATTCTACTGGCTGTCTGTGAGATGGAAGCTGCAGATGTGTCATGTATAATCACACACAGCTCTGCAGTGAGATCAGGAGAGCAGATAGCGTCTATCACTGTCATGGCCCCAGCCCTTATCTCTTCCCCTGCGCGCACCTCCCGGCGCGCTCCTGCTCTCCGGCGCGTCCCCGCGCCCGGCCTCCAGTTCCCTCGGCGTCGGGCACCTGCGCACTGCCGTCCTGCTGCCGCGCAGCCTCCTGGGTAGTGTGACGCGCATAGCCTTGCCTCCAACATGGCGGTGCCCATCGCTACTTATGGCCGGCGTCTGGACTGGTAAGACGCCTGTCTACGATTTCGGTGACGCTGTCTCTTGGCAGCGGTCTCTGTGTCTCAGGCCCCCCATCCTAATGCTTCTGTCTGCGCTGTCCTCTGTGTCTCTGCTTGTCTGCCTTGCCACTGCTAGTGCTGCCTCTGATCACTCTTCCCCCTGTGCTCCAGCCTTTCCTTGCCTCCTTGGGTTCTAGTAGCCTCCCTGTCCTGCTCCGTCCGTCCTTCTGTCCTTTCCTCTGATCTTCCCTGCTTGTCTGCCTTGCCGTACGCTCGGTGTTATATCAGTGCTTCCTCTTTTGCAGTCTCCGGCCCTTGCCACCCGCTGCGTTCCGGCTTCCTGCCCATTATCCGTGGTCTCTGTGGTCCCCTGTGCTCCCTCTTTGGACCTGCCCCTAACACTCCCTGTATAGGGGGTGGTCCTCACCTGGGCGCTCGCCCTCGGGGTCTCTGGAGCCGTGACCCAGAGGGTCCACTTCCGGGTTGCTCCTCCTTCCATCTCTGCTACAGCAACTGTAACAATCACACTGGTAACACTACCTCTTATTTAAATTAAGATCTAGAGGTGGAGTCCCAGTGAGATCTATGTCCGGCCCAAAGATCTTAACAGCTCATTCACATATTAAGAAAATATGGATTTCTCTGGAAAAATAGATCGGTTCTCAGATATTGAGGTATCTTTTTAATTAATTTTCTAT
Source organism: Dendrobates tinctorius (assembly GCF_039654945.1). Taxonomy (NCBI): domain Eukaryota; kingdom Metazoa; phylum Chordata; class Amphibia; order Anura; family Dendrobatidae; genus Dendrobates; species Dendrobates tinctorius. The sequence continues at coordinate 8,235,045 of NW_027361754.1, forward strand.
GACCTGCGTACCCATATAGACGGCATATGAAGTATAAGCCTACTGGCAGATGCCATTTAATATGTAGAAGACAGGAAACACTGCTGGTAGCCATAAGTAACCTATTCTGTTGTGGACACAATCCTCCTCTGGGTCCCTACAGTAATAAAAAATGGATCTACTCCTATCGGCCCTTATAGATAGCAACAAAGAATACGTAGTACCGTGCTGCCCTGGAGAGAGGCTGCTAAACAGCCAACAGTACTCTGTTCCCATCTGCATTGAGACTTATATGAAAAGCACAAAAGAAGACACAGTCACAGTTTAATACATGACAGTTACTAACTGTATCTGACGGATCCCACTGGCTTATAATGAGGATCCAACTGGCGTATAATGAGGTATTTTCAGTTACATTTCAGTGTCCGACGGCCTAACTTGAAGACACACGGTAGCTCTGGGAATAGGGACATGTTTATTGCTTACTGTTTTTTTTCGACTTTTACATTGTACTTTTCAGATACTCAGCTACAGTGGAGGTCAAGTCTATGAAAACAGAGAACTCAAAGGCCGTTACAGCTTTGTTGCAGACTTCTTAGCCGGCGATGCTACCATTTTTATAAGATCTTTAGAGCCCAATGATGCTGGACTGTACACATGCAAAGTGAAAAATGCTGGCCAGTATGCATGGAGTCACGTCATCCTTAAGATATTAGGTTAGTATTGAACAAGAATGGTTTAGAATTGGATCATAAAGATTGAGGTAAGTGGAATGACAACCAATATGTCACTACTAGCATGAAGAGTACATGATCTCCTTGTTGTCATACTTAACAGTCATGACACACCAAATAATACAAACTATCTGCATAATAAAGTGTGCATGAAAAAGCTTATGGACAGAGAAAAACTTACTAATCACTGGAAGTCTGCCCACTGAGACCCTCAATATGCTCGGCCTCCACTATTTCATTATTAAAGGGTCTGCCAGAGAAACTGGAGTCCAGTGCCCAGTTTCCTCTGGCTGTCACAGAGACAATGAATGGAGAGGAGGTCGAGCCTGTGAACCGCCATTTCACTCAGTAATGGGCTGCATAAAGCAGTTCTCAGGGTTCCAGAGCCCTAATCTGAATACTTACTAAAGTTAAAGACATAAGTGCTGTCTGTTTTGGCCACTTTATTTTCATTAGTAGGGTCTCCTCTGGTGCTAGTATGCTATGCTAGTAAAGATAACTTGAGGTGAAAAGTTTGTGCTCTTCACTCACATTCAGACACCCCAGTGTGCAGTTTTTAATCTGCACCTAGTTTCAACCTTTGCAAAGTTGCTTGCAGTAATATTTCCTGGATGTGTGTGCTGTCAGTCTAGGCTGCTTCTGCCTTCACTAGCTCTCATGTACTGTCATAACTTCATTCCTCCATTTTCCCTCATGTAGAAAAAGATAGTCCTTTATAACATTACCTCATCTGCGCTGACACAGACACTGAAGAGTGTGATCCCCTTGTCCCTGCAGAATCTTTCTTGCTTTGTTGTACTGCTCTTACCATGGTAGAGACTATTATTATTATTATTATTATTATTCATTGTTATAGCGCCATTTATTCCATGGCGCTTTACATGTAAGGAGGGGTATACATAAAAACAAGTACAATAATCTTAAACAATACAAGTCATAACTGGTACAGGAGGAGAGAGGACCCTGCCCGCGAGGGCTCACAATCTACAAGGGATGGGTGATAATACAGTAGGCGAGGGTAGAGCTGGTCGTGCAGCGGTTTGGTCTATGCAGAATTAGTCAGTATGCAGATATACTGAACTAGCTGAAGAGCCCGGCATTGCCCAGGCATAGTATCCCCTGTATAGTATATACCTGTATGTCATCTCCTTTTGTATAAAGCTCCAAAAAATGAAGGCAGCACACCAATAATAGAATATCCAGGTGCAGTTTATTGGCCCATGTGCGACGTTTCGGTCCCAAGTGTGGACCTTTCTCAAGAGGGTGGTCTGTGTCGTTAAGGTAGTAAATTGTGTTATTTCCAGCTTTACAGAAGGATGATATCACCATAGAAATGATAAGAATAATAGGCTTCAGTTACCGCAACTGTCTACAAGGAAAACTTTTGCTCATAGCAACCAATTACAGCTCAGCATTCATCTTTTAAACCGCTCTGGTGAAATGAAAGATGCTTTTGGTTCCTATGGGCAACACAGGCAGTGTAACCAGTTGTGGTCAAGAAGATGTGCCTATGAAAGATATAGTACATATCTATTATATATATACAGTACAGATTCACTCTGAAGGCATCAAAACTATGAATTAACACATGTGGAATTATATAATTAACAAAAAAGTGTGAAGCAACTGAAAATATGTCTTATATTCTAGGTTCTTCAAAGTAGCCACCTTTTGCTTTGATTACTACTTTGCACTCTCTTGGCATTCTCTTGATGAGCTTCAAGAGGTAGTCACCGGAAATGATTTTCACTTCACAGGTGTGCCCTGTCAGGTTTAATAAATGGGATTTCTTGCCTTATAAATGGGGTTGGGACCATCAGTTGTGTTGTGCTGAAGTCTGGTGGATACACAGCTGATAGTCCTACTGAATAGACTGTTAGAATTTGTATTATGGCAAGAAAAAAGCAGCTAAGTAAAGAAAAACGAGTGGCCATCATTACTTTAAGAAATTAAGGTCAGTCAAATTGGGAAAACTTTGAAAGTGTCCCCAAGTGCAGTGGCAAAAACCATCAAGCGCTACAAAGAAACTGGCTCACATGAGGCCCGCCCCAGGAAAGAAAGACCAAGAGTCACCTCTGCTGCGGAGGATAAGTTCATCTGAGTCACCAGCCTCAGAAATCGCAGGTTAACAGCAGCTCAAATTAGAGACCATGTCAATGCCACACAGAGTTCTAGCAGCAGACACATCTCTACAACAACTGTTAAGAGGAGAGTCTGTGCAGCAGGCCTTCATGGTAAAATAGCTGCTAGGAAACCACTGCTAAGGACAGGCAACAAGCAGAAGAGACTTGTTTGGGCTAAAGAACACAAGGAATGGACATTAGACCAGTGGAAATCTTTGCTTTGGTCTGATGAGTCCAAATTTGAGATCTTTGGTTCCAACCACCGTGTCTTTGTGCGACGCAGAAAAGGTGAACGGATGGACTCTACATGCCTGGTTCCCACCGTGAAGCATGGAGGAGGAGGTGTGATGGTGTGGGGGTGCTTTGCTGGTGACGCTGTTGAGCATTTATTCAAAATTGAAAGCATACTGAACCAGCATGGCTATCACAGCATCTTGCAGCGGCATGCTATTCCATCCGGTTTGCGTTTAGTTGGACCATCATATATTTTTCAACAGGACAATGACCCCAAACACACCTCCAGGCTGTGTAAGGGCTATTTGACCAAGAAGGAGAGTGCTACGCCAGATGACCTGGCCTCCACAGTCACCAGACCTGAATCCAATCGAGATGGTTTGGGGTGAGCTGGACCGCAGAGTTAAGGCAAAAGGGCCAACAAGTGCTAAGCATCGCTGGGAACTCCTTCAAGACTGTTGGAAGACCATTTCCGGTGACTACCTCTTGAAGCTCATCAAGAGAATGCCAAGAGTGTGCAAAGCAGTAATCAAAGCAAAAGGTGGCTACTTTGAAGAACCTAGAATATAAGACATATTTTCAGTTGTTTCACACTTTTTTGTTAATTATATAATTCCACATGTGTTAATTCATAGTTTTGATGCCTTCAGAGTGAATCTACAATTTTCATAGTCATGAAAATAAAGAAAACTCTTTGAATGAGAAGGGGTGTCCAAACTTTTGGTCTGTACTATATATATACATACATGCATACATGCAGTGGGTACAGAAAGTATTCATACCACTTTAAATTTTTCACTCTTTGCTTCATTGCAGCCATTTGGTAAATTCAAAAAAGTTCATTTTTTTCTCTTTAATGTAAACTCTGCACCCCATCTTAACTGAAAAAAAAAACAAATGTTGAATTTTTTGCAAATTTATTAAAAAAGAAAAGCTGAAATATCACATGGTCATAAGTATTCAGACCCTTTGCTCAGACACTCATATTTAAGTCACATGCTGTCCATTTCCTTGTGATCCTCCTTGAGATGGTTCTACTCCTTCATTGGAGTCCAGCTGTGTTTAATTTAACTGATAGAAGTTGATTTGTAAAATCACACACTTTTCCATATAAGACCTCACAGCTCACAGTGCATGTCAGACCAAATGAGAATCAGGAGGTCAAAGGATCTGGCCAAGGAGCTCAGAGACAGAATTGTGGCAAGGCACACATCTGGCCAAGGTTACAAAATACAAAAAAAAATTTCTGCAGTACTCAATGTTCCTAAGAGTACAGTGGTCTCCAAAATCCTTAAATGGAAGTTTGGGACAACCAGAAGGCTTCCTAGACCTAGCCATCCAGCCAAACTGAGCAATCGTGGGAGAGAAGCCTTGGTGAAAGAGGTAAAGAAGAACCCCAAAATCACTGTGGCTGAGCTCCACAGATGCAGTAGGGACATGGGAGAAAGCTCCACAAAGTCAACTATCACTGCAGCCCTCCACCAGTTGGGCCTTTATGGCAGAGTGGCCCAACGGACGCCTCTCCTCAGTGCAACACATATGAAAGCCTAGTTTGCTAAAAAACACATCAAGGACTCCTAGACAATCAGAAATAAGGCTTTCTGGTCTGCTGAGATGAAGATAGAACTTTTTGGTGATAGTTCTAAGCGGTATGTGTGGAGAAAACCAGGCACTGCTCATCACCTGCCCAATCCAATCCCAACAGTGAAACGTGGTGGCAGCATCATGCTATGGGGGTGTTTTTCAGCTGCAGGGACAGGACAACTGGTTGCAATTGAAGGAAACATGAATGCTGCCAAGTACAGAGATATCCTGGATGAAAACCTCTTCCAGAGTGCTCTGGACCTCAGACTTGACAGAATGTTCACCTTCCAAAAAGACAATGAACCTACCAACAAAACAATGAACCTACAATAACAAAAGAGTGGCTTCAGAACAACTCTGTGACTCTGTGACCATTCTTGACAAGCCCAGCCAGAGCCCTGACCTAAACCAACATTGTACATCTCTGGAGAGACCTGAAAATGGCTGTCCACCAAGATTCACCATCCAGCCTGACGGAACTGGAGATGATGTGCAAGGAAAAATGGCAGAGGATCCCAAATCCATGTGTTCAAAACTTGTTACATCATTCCCAAGAAGACTCATGGCTGTACTAGCTCAAAAGTCATGGCTGGGTCTTCCAGCAAGACAATGACCCAAAACATACAGCCAAAGGAGTGGCTCAAAAAGAAGCACATTAAGGTCATGGAGTGGCCTAGCCAGTCTCCAGACCTTAATCCCATAGAAAACTTATTGAGGGAGTTGAAGCTCCGAGTTGCCAAGCGACAGCCTCAAAATCTTAATGATTTAGAGATGATCAGCAAAGAGGAGTGGCCCAAAATTGCTCCTGAAACCTCATCAGCTACAAAAAAGTCTTACTGCTGTGCTTGCCAACAAGGCTTTTGCCACGAAGTATTAAGTCTTGTTTGCCAGAGGGATCAAATACTTATTTCTCACTGCAAAATGCAAATAAAGTTAAATAATTTATATAATGTGATTTTCTGGATTTTATTTTTGATATTCTATCTCTCAATGTTATTATTAACCTACCCTTAAAATTATAGACTGTTCATGTCTTTGTCAGTGGGCAAACTTACAAAATCAGCAAGGGATCAAATACTTACTTCCACTGTATATGTATAATATACGTATTATATATTAGATTAGATTTTTTACTATATATTAGATACTTATTATACAGGGCTTTGCGTGTAGAGTGAGTGTGGCTATGTGCAGTGGGCAGGGCTTGATAAACACACACACTCATTTTTATATATATAGATTTACTTTCCTTGCAGTGAAGCCCTCGGAGCCAGACTGTTGGATAGAAGGGGAACAGATCGTGGGGAGAAATGTCACACTGAACTGCAAATCATCAGTGGGTTCATTGCCCATGAAATACTACTGGCAGCATCTGAAGCACCAGGAATACTCAGGATATCTACCAACACGGCCCGGTGAGAATTTCGTCTATTTGTATCATCTTGTTTGGAGAACTGTTCTATCAGTGACAAAGGTCTGAATGAATGTGCACATTGGTAAAATTTTAATAACACTGTAACTAGCTTTGCCCGTGCAAAATGTTCAAACATTGGTCGTCGGGGGCGCAGGCAATTTCAGAAAAAGCAAGCTAGTCAAATTTAAATGTATTTCATGAGATGATGGACACAGACAGGTATTTATATATGTCGATTGGTAATACAATAAATTGGTTTGATAAGTAGAGGCCAAAAAATGTCTTCCGGTTGAGTTGCCACCTGCAGGTCATTGTGTCTTTCTGCAGGTTTATGAAAATGAATGTTTAAACCGTATTTAGTGAAAATCGTGAATGTGTGGTTTGTTTGGTTCTTTTCTTGATGAAAGGAGTAAGTTTACCTTTCAAATGGTGTATCATTTGAGTGTCTGGGGCGAAGTAATCACCTAAAAAGCAGTGCATGTATACAAATGTGCTTGCATATGTGCCTCATCTGCAGTGAAGTGTGCAATCCTCCAATTTGGCTAAAATAGGCTGAGCAAGCAGTTCGGCAAGCTGTAAAGCCCACAAGGCAAATATTTGGATTTGTTTGTGATGTCTGTAAGCAGCTTTGTGATAGTGTGCTTTGGGGTACTGTGGTGCCACCTGCAGGTCATTTTTCCTTACCGCAGGTTTATGAAAATTAATGTTTAAACTGTATTTTGTGCTCAAATCGTGGATGTGTGGTTTGTTTGGATATTTTCTTGCTGTAGGGGGCAAGTTTACCTTTCAAATGGTGTATCATTTGTGTGTGTGGGTGCAGTATGAACGGAGATACAAAGTAATCACCAAAAAACAGTGTTTAGAAATAACAGAATAGATTTCAATGAACATTGCATTAATCAGTAGTTAAGATGAAAATAAGAAACTTAATAATAATATATCCTATTAGAGAAATCTGCTTATTTCTTCCCTTCTTCTCCCCGAATCCTGAACTCACCAATTTGAACTGCTAAACTGTGTCCTGCTCAAAACAAGACAGACTTCTAGTACACTAAGGGCTCATATTGTTGCCTATTAAAGTGTATCGAGAGGGGATCTGGAGGAGGGTGTAGTGGTCAGAGAGAGGATTAAACACAGCACGCACACCATGATGCAGGCTCTGTGCTTTAGATCCTGCAAGCTCTGAAGATGGACGGAATAACTGGATCCAACTAGCCGCAGTGCTGATATAGAAGGGAATTGTGAGCTCACCACGCCATGTCGTCCGATGTTGAGGGTTGAGATCCAGCCCCATTGCGATTGTATTTCTCCCATGCTGCAGAGGTAAAGCTGTCTGCTAGCAGTATGGGAAAACAATAAGCTCAGGCCAGTAATGTGACCATGACACTGGCCAAAACTGTCAATATTCAGGAGCACACCAAACCCTGTAAAGATTGGAGCCAGGGACGAGAAACTGAAGAATAGAAGATGAGAACAACCCTTTAAAGGGAATTTTTCAGCAGGTTTTTGCTATGTAATCTGAAGATTGCATGAGGTAGGGGTTAAAGGGAATCTGTCACCTATTTTTAGCCCTATAAGCTGCAGCCACCGCCATCAGGGGCTTATCTACAGCATTCTGTAATGCTGTAGATAAGCCCCCGATGAGTGGCATAACTACAAAGTTATGGGCCCCAGTGCGAACTTTCAAATGGGGCCCCCCATGCCAAAATACACGCACATCTCTGCTCCATACACCTCGTACCCACGCGGCTCCACACCTCGCACACACGCGGCTCCGCTCCGTACACCTCGTACCCACGCGGCTCCGCTCCATACACCTCATACCCACGCGGCTCCGCTCCGAACACCTCGCACCCACGCGGCTCTGCTCCGTACACCTCGTATACACACGGCTCCACACACCTCGTACACACACGGCTCTGCTCCGTACACCTCGTACCCACACGGCTCCACACATCTCGTACACACATGGCTCCGCTCCGTACACCTCGTACACACACGGCTCCGCTCTGTACACCTCGTACCTACACAGCTCCACACACCTCGTACACACACGGCTCTGCTCCGTACACCTTGTACACACACGGCTCTGCTCCATACACCTCGTACCCACACAGCTCCACACACCTCGTACACACACGGCTCCGCTCCGTACACCTCGTACACACACGGCTCCGCTCCGTACACCTCGTACACACACGGCTACGCTCCGTACACCTCGTACACACACGGCTACGCTCCGTACACCTCGTACACACACGGCTACGCTCCGTACACCTCATACACACACGGCTCCACACACCTCGTACACACACGGCTACACTCCATACACCTCGTACACACACAGCTACGCTCCGTACACCTCGTACACACACGGCTCCACTCCGTACACCTCATACACACACGGCTCCACTCCTTACACCTCGTACACACATGGCTCCACACACCTCGTACACACACGGCTCCGCTCTGTACACCTCGTACACACACGGCTCCACTCCATACACCTCGTACACACACGGCTCCACTCCATACACCTCGTACACACACGGCTCCACTCCATACACCTCGTACACACACAGCTCTGCTCCGTACACCTCGCACACACACGGCTCTGCTCCGTATACCCCGTACACACACGACTCCACTCCATACACCTCGTACACACACGGCTCCACTCCGTACACCTCGTAAACACACGGCTCCGCTCCGTACACCTTGTACACACACGGCTGTGCTACATCCACACTGTAAACCCCTCCTGACCCCACACAGAAACTTTACCTCATCCAGCATCATGACAACCAGCACAGCAGAGTACTGCAGACGAGGCTCCTGATCATGTGACCCCTGACTCCTCCCCTCCTGGGACCTCATCACATGTCCTGTGCACACAGAAAAGGACTTCATTGCAGCCTGTGGGGGGCTGGCTGAGGTGAGTCTATATGGGAATGCGAGGATGGGGTGCATGGGGGATGGCGGCTCAGTGCGGGACGCTGGGGGGTCAAAAACGGGACTATCCCGCGAGAGTCGGCATGGTTTGGAGATATCATGGTCTGACCTGCCGGGCCCCTGCGACCCTGGTAGTTACGCCCCTGCCCCCGATGTAATCTGAAAGATAAGAAAAACAAGTTAGATTATACTTACCGGGGGGTGTGGTGGGTGTCGCGGTCTGGTCTGGCGCCTCCCATCTTCATACAATGACGTCCTCCTTCTTACTTCTGCCGCGCCTCCTGCGCAGGCTCTGCCCTATTGAGGGCAGAGTAAAGTACTGCAGTGCGCAGGGGTCGGGAAAGGTCAGAGAGGTCCGGCGCCTGGGCACTGCAGTACTTTACTCTGCCCTCAACAGGGCAGATAAATTACACCTGCGCAGGAGCCGCGGCAGAAGTAAGAAGGAGGACGTCATCGTATGAAGATGGGAGGTGCCGTACCGAACCTTGACACCCATCGGACCGGACCAGACGCCCGGGTGAGTATAATCTAACTCGTTTTTCTTATCTTTCAGGTTACATTGGGGGCTTATCTACAGCAATACAGAATGCTGTAGATAAGCCCCTGATGGCAGTGGCCGCAGCTTATAGGGCTAACATGGGTGACAGATTCCCTTTAAAACACAGATTTCAGCAATGCCTATCTTATCAAGCTCTGTGCTTTTGTTTGATTGCATTGATTGTTTGAGCACCAGGAGCTTATCATTGCTGGAACACAGCAGCACTTGCATACTAGTCCTACACGCCCCCTGCTGTGACAGGTACCTCACTGTCCATGGACATTGTACATACAGATCCTGGTGTGGGCGGGGTTAGTTTCCTCAGCTCTGCTTATTCTGCCTCATGGCCAAACTGTAAGTGTGTGGGCGCTCAGACTGCCAACCCATGGAGTCTGTTGACCGTTACTCACGTTTAGTGATGTCCACAGATAGTTTAAACTCGACTGAAAAGAGCACGTTTGAAGAGTCCAGTAGAAGGTTTATTCCCAGCAGAATCCTTGCATAATGCACGTTACAGTAGGTAAAAAGAGATTTTCCTTGTACAGAGCTGTATAAACGTGTGTCTCCAAGATGGAGAAGACTCAAAAATGGACAAGAATGGAGGGGTTACAGAAATGAGAGTCACATGCAAGGGGGGAGGAGAAAACCTCTAAAAGGAACAGATCTATATACAGCAATGGAAACAACAATATGGTAAAATGCAGTACTGTCTGATGATTCAAAATCATGGAACATGACACTCCCCGTCTGAAATCTTTAGATTTCATGATGATTCAACTTGACATGACATGTTACGATGATGATCAACGGCGTCCTAGAAGCCTGGAAGACAAAAAAAGAAGAAACACAACATGCAAATAAACTGTAACAGTTGTAAGTCCAGTTCTTGGTTGATGACGTGAAGTCCTCAACGGATGGATTGTCCAAGTCCATAGGAGAACCTATCTTCAGATTGGGGAAGCCGCAACGTGCCAACACTTCCACCAACCCAAACAATCCAAAGATGAAGTTCAAGTTCTTGACAGTTAAGGGTGTATGTCGGTATGCTCCATCGTGAGCTGTGTCCAGTAGAAATATCTTTTATGTGATGTCCTCCTTTGGTAGAAGCAGTACAAGTTCGATGACTGGGCAAAGGAGAAGTCGTGATGAACCACCTTTTGTTACCTTGACTTCCACCTTTCGGGTCTTTCCTTCCTCACTGGGCATAGCCTTGGTGATAAGACCCATTGGCCAGTCACTGCGATGAGCTTCTTTGTCTTTTAGGAGGACGAGGTCTCCTTCTTGGAGGTTAGGTTTTGCTGTCTGCCATTTGTGACGGCTCTGGAGCAGATGCAGGTATTCCGTCTTCCAACGGTGCCAAAAGACATTAGACAGGTGTTGTACCTGCTTCCACTGACGTCTGTACATGTCCTTGTGGTTGAAATTTCCAAGAGGAATTGTGGCGGTTCCAATTTTCTGTGTAAGAAGAGTTGCTGGTGTAAGGATCATTGGGGCATCAGGGTCCGACGATACCGGCACCAGCAGTCTGGCATTTATTATTGCAGACACTTCCGCGAGGAAGGTGACCAAGACTTCATGGGTGAGTGGCAGCTTGTGGTCCAGCAGCATTGAATCAAGAATTCTTCATGCAATTAAAATCATGCGCTCCCAGGATCCTCCCATATGCGATGAATGTGGAGGGTTGAACACCCAAGCGCACCCATTGTCGGTTAAGAAATGATCAAGCTGAAGTTCTTTGCAGGCTCCTTTGAGACTACTGTTCAGGTTGAGTCCGGTGAGGAGCAGGTTATTGAGAGAAATACCTTAATACTGGGCACTGGAGTCAAACACAACTCTGATTTGATTGGGTTTGCGAGGATGGTAGACACCAAAGAATGGAAGATACCAGCATTCTTCTCCTTCCTTTAGTTGTGGAGCAGGCTCTGAATGATCTCTATCAAAGATATTCTGCATGAAGTCGAGGAAATATTTTTCCATCTCTGGTTTCTTTTTTAAAGTTCGTTTTAAAGATGCAAGTCTTGCAGTTGCTTGCTGCAGATTGTTTGGCAAACTTGTCCTTGGAGAACGAAAGGGTAAGGGTGCTGTCCAGTTGTTGGAGTCATCCTGAGTGAATTCCTTGTTCATGACCTTAATGAATTCTTTACCCTCTCTTGCTGGTGCCAACTTGTTATTTTCATTTGTAAAATCAAACACCGTTGACCTGAGGTTTTCGTCACAGGACCAGAATATATTCATGTTGTCATAGGTTTCTAGCTGCCACTTACAGTCACTCAGTGTTTCTTTCACCCAGTAGTGATGTGGGCATGGTTGACAGTATGTACTGCGACCATTTGGCAAGACATGAGTCTTACATGAGTAAATCTTTGTAGGCCTCTTCATCTTGTCTATACAGACGTTGCCTATGATAACCCAGCCTAGATCAAAGCGTTGAGCAAATGGAGCATCTTGTGGTCTATTGATCTGCTGACGTACCTTATGCAGTCGGAGAATGTCTCTACCGAGCAGGATCAGGATATCTGCACTGTTGTCAAGAGCTGGTATCTTGTTGGCTATCATCATTAGATGAGGGTGATGAAGAGCAACCTCTGGCGTTTGAATCTCCTCTCTATTGGATGGTATCTGGTTGCACTCGACAAGTGTATGCAGAGGTATCTCTACGTTGTTCTCAAGTGAAGATACTATAAGTCCATGGCTCTTCTCCCAAAGACCTCTGTCACACCACTGTAAGTACCCAAGGTGTAGGGGTAAGCATTTCCGTTTAAATCAAACAAATCAAAGAGCTCTGACCTTGCAAGTGATCGGTTGCTTTGATCGTCCAGGATGGCGTACACCCTTGTGCTCTTTTCGGGCTGACCCTTAGGATATATGTTCATCAGGCATATCTTTGCACATGACTTGTCCCAGAGGTCTTCTCCGTAAACTTCTGTGCATGAAGATGATACCTTGGTAGTACTTGCTAGCTCTGTTTCCTCCCCGCCATAGCTTGTGGTGGGTATGGAAGGTGTGAGCTGAGCAGAGGTAGGCTGGGATGTATTGAGTGCTTGCACGTGGTCCTCAGTGTCACACTCCAAACACTTAATAGGAATTTTACAGTCATTAGCAAAGTGTTCAGTAGAAGCACAACATCTGTAACATGCACCAAACGTCTTTAGAAGTTCCTTGCGCTCATGGAGCGGCTTCTTTCTGAAGCCAATGCACTTCTTTAAGGGATGTGGCTTCTTATGAATGGGAGACATACGATTAGGATCTTTAACCTTGTCCCCTGTGTTGCTCTGGTTTGGAGCTGATGTAGGTGTGGGAAGGATGTTGGTCTTTTTTGCTGACACTGGGCCTCCTTGGCTTTTCAGGTTAGTACGTGGACCCTCATAATTAGGAGTTGGACCGGGTCCGCTGGGTTCTACATAGGAAAAACTCGGGTCGGTCTTACGCTCTGCGATATCCTTGATAAATTCACAGAAGTAGGAAAATGGAGGAAAGGAGACTTGATTGGCTTTTTTGTACTTTGATCCAATAGTGGCCCACATCTCTTGTATATTGTATGGCAGCTTTGAAACTATTGAGTTAACGCCCCGAGCGGTATCCAGGTAGCTAAGACCAGGTAGGTGCGTGTCTGCCTTGGCTAACTAGAGCTCTAGGAGTAGGTCACTGAGCTCTAGGAATTTTGAACTGTCCTTGCCAGATATTTTGGGGAAATCCTGTAGACGCTTAAACAGTGCATTCTTTATGGCTTCAGGACTGCCAAAGCTACATTCTAGTCTTTCCCATGCAGCCATGAGACCAGCTGCTGAATTACTGATGTGGACGGATCTGAGCCTCTTAACCCGCTCCGTGGATTGAGGTCCGAGCCACCTGATTAGCAGATCCAGCTCTTCAGCAGCAGTGATGCCAAGGTCACTAATTGCGGCTTTAAAGGTATATTTCCAACCTCTGTAATTCTCAGGCTGGTCGTCGAACCTTGTGAGACCGGTGTTGGTGAGTTCTCGGGGTATCATTAGCCTCGCAAAATCGGCCATGTCTGTTCTTTCTGACTTTGGAGTAACATTTGCCGGCTGAGTGATGCTGTTAGCGTGGGTCTTAGCTTCTTGGTTCAAGAACATACATGGGAAGATACGGAATGGCGTAGGCGTTTAGACCAGCAACCGGTTTGTGACATATGATCTCTGTTGTATGCGGGACTGGAACCACACAGTTATCAGGAGCGCAGTGCCTTGTCGGCATGTTAGGTTGCATGTAGACGTTGGCATATGGCACTGGCTGAGGTGTAGGGTCAGGCTGTGTAATGACACATGAAGAAGGTTCGGGTTTGAATGTTTGTGGTTCATTTGACTGACCGTGAAAGCTAGAATCTGCAGGCGGATCGACGTCCTGATGCTCTAGAGAGAGATGGGTGCTGGCGGGAATGTTGTTGGTGGTCAGGGGTTGGTTGGTTTGGCTCAGCACGTAATTTCTTGTGCGCTTAAGTGGGTCTTCCATGTCGAGTTCGTATGAATTGATGCTGCCTCCTTGGCTCCCACCTAGAGCCTGCTTGAAGACCTTTAGCTTTGCCATGGCTGCTGCATGTTCCTATTCCTTCTGCAGGACTTCTATTTCCGCCTTCTCACGTGCATATTCGGCTTCCATCTCTGCTTTCTTGCTTGCGGATTCAGCTTCCATCTCTGCTTTCTTGCGTGCGGATTCAGCTTCCATCTCTGCTTCCTTGCGTGCAGATACTGTTTCCTTCTCTGCTTTCTTTTGGGTGAAAATGGCTTGCACTTTCAAAGATTCTGCTTCAGCATGTGCTTTTATGAGCTGCTCACTGAGGGTTGAGTACCTTGATGAGCTTGACTTGATTGAGTGCTTTGAGCTCCTAGCAGACCTGGATCTGTGCGATGTCACTTCTGACATTTGTGGGATTTTTGCTACTGTTTTGTTCACAATGTCGCGCACGGTGCTATCTTGTTCGGCATTGAGCTGTTGGAAGACCTCGCATTCTTTTAGTGATTCTGGCGTATTTAATTTCTGTAGCGTTGAGATGTATTTTCTGCAAGTGTCTTTGTAAGCCTGGTATGCAGAGTACAATTGTTCAAGGGCTCCCTCTGCTGGTAACTCATGAGAGGCATACTGGGAGATGCTGTTAATGTGACTCTGCAGTCTTTGACATAAGACGGATATATTACAAAAGAAAGTTCATGTTTAATGACTTCAAGGTTCTCTATAGCTTTCAGTGACGGCTTAGCAGAGCGCCTGGGTCTGTTAGTGGCTGAGTCCTCATATTCAGATAGTGCAGACTTTCCTTCAGCCATTGTAACTCACAGGCAGATAAGATCTGTGTAATATGATCTGCTACAGTCTCTGCAGTGAAGGCTGGGGGAGGGGCTGTGCTGCACACAGGCTGATGGAATCTATATGATGTAAGCCGATCTTCTAATGTCTGCTCTGACTTGTAGAAGATGGAGACGATTTTACAAATGTAACTGCAGGAGTCTCTTTTTACTATTCTGCCTCATGGCCAAACTGTAAGTGTGTGGGCGCTCAGACTGCCAACTCATGGAGTCTGTTGACCGTTACTCACGTTTAGTGATGTCCACAGATAGTTTAAACTCGACTGAAAAGAGCACGTTTGAAGAGTCCAGTAGAAGGTTTATTCCCAGCTGAATCCTTGCATAATGCACGTTACAGTAGGTAAAAAGAGATTTTCCTTGTGCAGAGCTGTATAAACGTGTGTCTCCAAGATGGAGAAGACTCAAAAATGGACAAGAAGGGAGGGGTTACAGAAATGAGAGTCACATGCAAGGGGGGAGGAGAAAACCTCTAAAAGAAACAGATCTATATACAGCAATGGAAACAACAATATGGTAAAATGCAGTACTGTCTGATGATTCAAAATCTTGGGACATGACACTGCTGTATCACTAAATCTAAAAACTCTGTATCAGAATGGCTGCAGCCAGTAAACTAAGTGATACATTGTTGGATTCAGCTTCTATTTACATACAGCAGGATGTACTCAGATGAGCTAGCAAAAACCTATTGACAGATTCCTTTTCAGCAGGGCTGTGGAGTCGGTAAGCCAAACCTGCGACTCCGACTCCTCAATTTCCCTTACACCGACTCCAACTCCGACTCCACGACTCCGACTCCCACATATATTGCTTTTATTTAAGTGAAAAATTTATTGTAGTACAATGTGAACATCAGACATTAAATCATTTTTATGATACAATAATCAAGATATTTAGATAGAACATAATATATATTTATTGGAATACAACTTTAGAACACAAAAAAACTGTAATAAGTTGTAAATATGTAATTCACTTTGTAATATCGATTACATATATATATATTTTGTGTGTGTGTGTGTGTATATATATATATATATATATATACTCGTGTGTGTGTATATATATATATATATATATATATATAAAACACTATGTAATAAACTATGTAAGTGGCAAAAAACAGTTTTCAACAAAAACATACTAAATAACATTTGTGCAGTCTATGAATTTTTTCTAAGAAATAGAATTGCCTCCATCAGATCCTCCTTCATAGATGACCTCAATTCTGACCTAATAATTTTAAGGCCAGAGAACAACCTCTCTACACTAACTTGGGTTGGAGGCAAAGCCATAACCACATGGGCAACAACTCTAACAATTTCCGGGTATAAAGGAATTGCCTCATGCACAGTCAGTTTTGATGAATGGTTGAATTTTTCTATTTCTTTGAGAGCAAGTGAAACATTTTGCTGAAATATGGTCAATCTGCTTGCTATAGGAGATGGAGTGAAATATTTTTCCTTGCGGCAACGCTTTGCCTGCTCCATGTCGTCCAAATACTTGTCAAAGTCAAACTCCTCATCTGATGAGGATGAAGATATGGCAGCAGTAGCACTGTCAGGACCCGAGTCTTCTTGCACCTGGCAGTCCTCCTGTAGGCCACTCATCCTAACTGCTACCTCAGTCAGAGCTTCTTTTCCTTTAGTAAGCTGTTGATCATCAAGCAGTATACGTTGCCTTGGGTCCACATAAAGAGCTGCCAGAAAAATTTTATTTTCCAATAGCTGTGTCTCTCTCCGTTTCATTGAAGCAGAAATGCCATCTGCGATTAAACCTCCTCATTGGGACAGGCAAAATAGTAAGTTCTTCCACTCCCTTATGAAAATGCCAGGAGTTAAATCCTCAGCTTGTAATTTTTTAGTCACAGTAAATGGGCGATTAAGCAATTCCTTCAATTCAGCCACCTGTGTCCATAGACCTTCATTTAGGGTTACCTGAGGGTTCGCCATATCTATAAGAAATGGTTTTAGTTCAAGCAATCACTCAATCATTAAATAAGTGCTGCCCCACCGAGTGGCTTGATCGACAATTGCCCCTTTCCCAGCACGTCTCTTTAAGATGGAATCAATTTTAGGGGTTCTGGCGGCAATAACCAATTTCCTCACTTTTCCAATCAGATTTCCAGCATGTCCCTCTTGCAGACTATCTCTTATTGCCAGCTGCAGCGTGTGCACAACACAGCGCATGTGATGAATAGGAAAGTGTTTTGAAGCAGCTTCAACAAGATCATCTATTTCTACAGTATAATTTTGCTGTTCTTCTGTTGTAATATCTGTTTGCTCCTCAGTTACATGAACAGCACTGTGGCCTTCCATCTCAAACATACTGAATCCTAAATTTTCTTCTGGCTGTTGTTCATTACTCTCATTCATCAGTTTAATTGTACTTATCATGTTTGAAGCATTGTCCGTTACAATAGCAAGAACCTGTTCTTTTTTGAGTTCGTAATCTTGCAGAACTTTTTCCACTAAGGCCTGGAGAAACTGGCTGCTGTGATGAGCTTTAGTATCTTTTACTGCCAGTGTCTTGGTAACAATTTCTTTGTTGTCACAAACATATCGAACATTGATGGCAAAATAGTTCACTCTGTGACGTGTGCAGGCATCCATTGTAAGAAACATGAAGTGTGTTTTGATAGTCTTTTTAAGATTTTCCTTTTACAAAGAGAACATAATAATCACCTACAATATTAGCATTAGTTACTTTCCTGTGACAGAGATGAGCAGTAGTGCGTTCACTTTCTCACTTTCTCCAGCTCGGGGCCCAGGAATCGGATCCTGTGCAGGGCAGGCACCCCTCCCCCTCCTCTCTCTGATGAAGACAGCAGAAGACAGGACAGAGGAGGGGAGATTGCCCCCTACAGTCTGGAGCTGGTGCAGGACGGAAGCACTGCAGCATACAAGTGAGTTTTGATAGGTGCGTGCCCCTGCTTCTAGGGGGGGCAGCCGCCCCCCCTGCCCCTTGCTGGCTACGGCCATGATTCACACACAGCGTTTTTGCAGATCCGTTTTTTGCAGTAAAATGCAGTGACTCTGGGTGTCACGGGGTCCTTCTCTGGTATCACACAATCAACAGAGCAAGCGAAGAGTGAACAATTCCAAGGCCTTTATTCAGGCAAAAATATGAAAAGGTCCATATTCAGTCCACCACACAAAGGATAAGATAGTCCAGAATAAGAATGCAGTCCAGTGTCAGGATAAAATGTCCAGGGATACGAGATTCCACAACTCTAGCATTCAGAGGATAAAAATGGATCCTTCTCTCTGAAATGCAGCCTTTTCACCATCATGTCTATACCGGAACTGACCTGTCCAGCTGCCATTCTTCCCCCCACCCCCATCCTTGTCCAGGGGTAGTCCAACAAGTTGCCTCCCAGAGGAGAACAAAAGGCCTTAGGGATTAATGCACTACAGGGGGTCATCAAGAGACAGATACAGTGAGGCTGTAGACTTACAATGTAATAAGAAAAACACTATGAAAATAACTGGAATTGTTAAAAATAGGAATATACAAAAAATGACATCCACATAACATATCACACCATCACAACCTCTCCCCCCCCATAATAAGTGAGCACACCATGAGGTCTACACAGACCTCTGGCCTGCTCACTTTAGTCCACATTGCTCAGTTATTTATAGTTCCTTGTGCAGGGGTAGGTTGACCTGGGGAGCCTATGGTTCTTCTTGTCGAGACAGTCCATCGGCGTTCTGGTGTTGGCTTCCCCGCTTGTATTGGATGGAGAAGCTGTAGGGTTGTAAGGACAAGCTCCACCGCAGCAATCTTCCATTGTCCCCTGATACGCGGTTCAGCCATGTGAGGGGGTTGTGGTCTGTAACAATTGTGAAGTCTCTGCCATACAAGTAGGGCTGCAATTTTTTTAGCGCCCATACGATGGCAAGGCACTCCTTTTCAATAGTGGCATAGGCAACTTCCCGATCCAGTAGTTTCCGACTGGCAAAAGCGACAGGATGTTCTTCTCCGGCGGCGTTCACTTGGCTAAGTACTGCCCCAATCCCAAAGGTGGATGCATCTGTCTGCACGAGAAACCTGCGTTTATAATCCAGGGCAGCCAAGACAGGAGCAGTGACGAGGGCAGTCTTTAACGCTGAAAAGGCATCCTCGCATGCCGTCGTCCACGTCACATTCCTAGGCATGTTCTTGCGGGTCAGGTCGGTTAGGGGCTTGGCCAAGGTGCTGAAGTTAGAAACAAATTTGCGATAGTAACCAGCAGTTCCTAAAAACGCAAGTACCTGCTTTTTAGTCTGGGGTCTACACCAGTTGCTAATGGCTTCCACCTTGGCAGGCTCAGGCCTTAGTGTCCCACCCCCTACTCTATGCCCGAGGTACTGCACCTCAGCCATCCTTATTTGGCACTTATCAGGGCGAATGGTCAGTCCTGCAGTAAGGATACAGTCCAGCACTATGCCCAAGTGTTTAAGATGTTCCTCCCAGGTTGTGCTAAAAATGGCGATGTCGTCTAAGTAAGCACAGGCAAAGTCCTGACATTGTTGTAACAGTCGATCCACCAGTCTCTGGAAAGTAGCGGGGGCAGTTTTCATCCCAAAGGGCATTCCCAGGAACTCATAAAGCCCAAATGGAGTAATGAAGGCTGAGCGCTCCCGAGCGTCCTCCGTTAGGGGTATCTGCCAGTACCCCTTGCTCAAGTCTAACGTGGTCACAAATTGGGCACTGGCCAGACGATCCAATAGATCATCAATCCTGGGCATGGGATAAGCATCACTCTTGGTGGCATCATTTAGTCTTCTGTAATCAACACAGAATCGTGTTGTACCATCCTTCTTGGGGACCAGGACGACAGGAGAGGCCCAAGAACTGTGAGATGGCTGAATAACTCCCAGTTGTTTCATCTCCTCCAGTTCGTTCTTTATCATGCCTTGAACAGCCTCTGGAACCCGGTAGGCAGCCTGCTGGATGGGGCGTTGTCCGGGGGTTTCCACATGGTGACTGGTGAGTGTAGTCTTCCCCGGCTTTGAGGAGAAAGCAGCAGCCCTCGGCCTTAGTACGGCGACAATATCGTCCTTTTGTATATCCAATAAATGGGAGCCCAGGGGCACTTGTTCCAGTGATCCTCCCGCTTGGGCAACCTGGAGGAGATCTGGGAGATACTCGTCGTCGGCGGTATCACTAGGGGGGTGGCAGACAGCTAGAACAGGCAGAGATCGGTCGTGGTAGTCTTTCAGCATGTTAATGTGGACGGTTTTCTGTCATCGACCACTAGAGTCCAGGGCAATAACATAGTGTCATTAATTTTCTTGACAACCTGGTAAGGGCCTTCCCACACTGCTTGAAACTTGTTGGCAGGGGAAGCAGTAATCATGAGCACTTGCTGTCCTTCCATAAATTCCCGGTTCCTGGCATTACGGTCATACCAGGTTTTTTGTCTGGACTGGGCCATTCGCTGATGTTCTTTAGCGAAGGTAGCTAGCTGGGCGAGACGGTCTCTGAGCTCTAGAACATAGGGAACGATGGGCATTCCGGTATCTGAGATGTCTCCCTCCAAATGTTCTTTCAGAAGAGTGAGAGGCCCACGGACCTTCTGGCTAAACAGTAGTTCGAAGGGAGAGAACCCTGTGGACTCTTGGGGAACCTCCCGATAGGCGAAGAGGAGATGTGGCAGGTACTTTTCCCAGTCTTTTTCAACGTCAACAAAAGCCCTCAGCATATTTTTTAGGGTTCCATTAAAGCGTTCACATAGTCCGTTGGTCTGCGGGTGGTATGGGGTGGTGCGAATGGCTCGAACACCACAGGTATGCCATAGGGACTGGACCAGATCTGACATGAACTGAGTGCCTTGATCTGACAATATTTCACTAGGAAACCCTACCCGGGTAAAGATGGTAACAAGGGCCTCGGCTACCTTTACTGCTGTAATACTGGACAGGGCCACAGCTTCAGGATACCTAGTGGCATAGTCCACCACGGTCAGGATATATTTTTTCCCCGACCTGCTGGGGTGGACCAGAGGACCTATGATGTCGACGGCTACACGTTGAAATGGTTCCTCAATTATGGGCAGGGATTGCAGGGGTACCTTATGTCGAGCTCCTGGATGCCGCATTCGCTGGCACACATCACAGGTGCGGCAATAATGGGCTACAGACTGCGAGACAC
This sequence comes from Dendrobates tinctorius, assembly GCF_039654945.1. Lineage (NCBI taxonomy): Eukaryota > Metazoa > Chordata > Amphibia > Anura > Dendrobatidae > Dendrobates > Dendrobates tinctorius. The sequence continues at coordinate 8,256,062 of NW_027361754.1, forward strand.
CCGGCCAGTAAAAACTTTGTGTGAGTCTCTTTTCAGTCCTTTTTCTCCCTTGATGCCCAGCCAAGGGGATGTCATGGGCCAGTTGAAGTAGCTGTGCCCTGTACTTCTGAGGGACAGTGAGTTGCCTGGTCGTTGCGTCAGGGTTGCCCTGGTCACTGCCCTTTGTTACACGATAATACAGTCCGTTTTCTCAAGTGAAGCCATCCCCATTATCTCCCATGTGCCCAGTTTCTGCCTTTCACCTAAGGGCTGCTAAGGTAGTGTCACCCTCTATTTCTCTCCTAAACTCCTCTCTGTCCCAAGACTCTCCCAATGTAGTAGCAGCGAAAGTATTGCTTACCGACTCTGATGCGGTTCGTGGTGGTTGCTCCCCGGTGGGGTCCGGATGACGTAGTGCTTGAAGGGCCTGTAGTCGGGTGACTGCTCCCACAAATTGGCACTGTAACTCCCCAATGTCGTTCCCAAGGAGGATATCTGCAGGAAGTCCTCCCATAACTCCAATCCAACACAGTTTTTCTCCACAACCATAATCCAAACGCACAGAAGCTCGCTGTATATATTTGCGGGCACCGCCCGCCAGGACAATGGGAATTCCCGGACCCTGGTAAATTGCCTCGGGTCTAACCACACGGGGGTCAGCGATAGTCAAGAATGCCCCCGTGTCTCTAAATCCTAACACTTTGTATCCATCAATAAAGACATCCTGCAGGTGGCGTTGCCGTTGCTCTGAGTAGCTAAAGGACAGTGGCCGGAGTCCGTACACTCCAGGAGGGGTATCTGTGGTGCCGTGGTCGGTGGTCCACTCTGGTGGGGGTGGTGGTAGCTCTTCCTCAGGTGTGGTGGAATGTACAAGATGCACTGGACGAGGTGGGGCTGCGTGGGGCTCCCTCCGAATCTTGGAGGGGCAGCCAGACTGCAAATGTCCAGGTTGCCCACACCCATAACACCTCCTCTCTGCGATACCCCCAGGTCATGGTCGGAACTGTTTGGGCCTAGGATTGTGAGCCGTGATTGTCATCGGCTTGCGACTAGGTGGAAGGGCAGATATAATTGGAGGGGGACGGGGCGCAGGAGCAGGCCGTGGTTCATTGTCCAGAAGCCTCCTCCATTGCGGCCGGATAGTAAGGGCTTCATCGGCCAGGGCTGCAGCTCTATCCACGGTACACGGCGTGCGCTCCCGGACCCATTCCCGTACCTCTGCAGGGCACTTGGCAAGAAATTGTTCTATAAGGAACGCCTGTATAACATCTTCCACATTAAAGGCGTTTTCTGCTTCCAGCCATCTCCGACATGCCTCGGACATCTTATGTGCATACATCCTAAACGATCCCCCCGTGGTGCATGGGAGTTCTCGGAACTTGGCCCTATATGAGTCTGGGGTGATAGCATGGTAATCCAGGATAGTCCGCTTTACAATGTTATAATCCCGATTCCGCAGTGCATCAATGGTTCGGTAAGCCTCCGCCAAGCTTCCGTTTAGGAGCCCCACTAACAAACGCATCCAGCTAGAGTGGGGCACCTCCATCACAGCACACTGCTGCTCAAAGTCTTTGAAGAACCCCTCCACATCTCCAGAAGCCTCATCAAATGGCTTAAACTCTGTCCGGGTGATCCGGACAAGCTCCCGGATTGTTGGGGTTACACTCCACATTGCGTTACTCCATTTTTCAAGCTCCATTGCTTCCTGTCTCCGCTGTGCCCGGCGGGCAGCCTCCTCCTTGTACTACTGAGAGACGCCGGGGCCCAGAACCGCCATCTCTTCTTCATACCACACCAACCACTGGCTTTTCTGGATGGGGATCCCGGTCTCCAGTGCTTGTCCTTCAGACATCTGGGAGGAGGTGGCCGGGCTAGCGCCCACCAGTACATCGATTAAGGCCTCTTTAGTCAGTCCCTGGTAGTTCAGGCCCAGGTCTTTGGCTCTCTCCTATAAACTGCATACAGTCCAATTTCTGTACTCACTCTGTGGGTGGTTCTCCATTGGGTTACGCTCTGTTGATCCCACTGCTGCCACCAGTTGTCACGGGGTCCTTCTCTGGTATCACACAATCAACAGAGCAAGCGAAGAGTGAACAATTCCAAGGCCTTTATTCAGGCAAAAATACGAAAAGGTCCATATTCAGTCCACCACACAAAGGATAAGATAGTCCAGAATAAGAATGCAGTCCAGTATCAGGATAAAATGTCCAGGGAAACGAGATTCCACAACTCTAGCATTCAGAGGATAAAAATGGATCCTTCTCTCTGAAATGCAGCCTTTTCACCATCATGTCTATACCGGAACTGACCTGTCCAGCTGTCGTTCTTCCCCCCACCCCCTTCCTTGTCCAGGGGAAGTCCAACACGCTGCCTCCCAGAGGAGAACAAAAGGCCTTAGGGATTAATGCACTACAGGGGGTCATCAAGAGACAGATACAGTGAGGCTGTAGACTTACAATGTAATAAGAAAAACACTATGAAAATAACTGGAATTGTTAAAAATAGGAATATACAAAAAATGACATCCACATAACATATCACACCATCACACTGGGAATCCCAGCAAAGTCAATGGGTCTCAAGATATGACATTCAGACACATCGTTTTGTGAGGATCCCTTTTTGGGCTCAAAAATGGATCCTCACAAAGAATGAGCATGTCAGTTTGTGCTGTGTTTTCCTAATCTGCTTTTGCTATTGAAAACATTATCTATGAGCTCAAAAATCTTTCAGGTGATGCGGTTTTTTAAAAAGCTGATCTGCTTTTGCAGCTGAATAACGTATCCTCAAAAATACGAAGCAAAAACGCTGTGTGTGAATGTAGCCTTAGATCAGGAATAGAACAGCCATTTATAGGACATTTCATAACTTTCCCAAATTCCTATGAAAAAATATTCATCACATTTTGCATTGAACTACTGCACCCAATTTATTATATATTTTAGGAGTCGGAGTCGGTCCATTTTATACCAACTCCGACTCCACCAAAATGAGCACCGACTACTCCGACTCCACGACTCCGAATCCACAGCCCTGCCTTTCAGGAATATGTTAGGGAAAGATCACAGTACATTGCCTAACAGTATGCTTAGTGTTAAAACTAACTGATCAAAATGGATACTATACTTTATAAAGGCACCTAATCATTTAGTTAGCAAATGTCATCATCATGACTCTCTGAAGCGCAAACCAATGCACTCCACTACTTTCGGCTGATATTGTCTATTAATTTAAGTTATATGTCACAATTACTATATACAAGTGTAATCATAACATGCCTCATAAAAAAAGTGTATCCCCTTGTGCCCTAGGATCTCCTCAGCAACTATTTTTGCAAAACGTCAGTAAAGCAGACAATGGCTCGTACCGCTGTATTGTATCAAATCAAGCTGGAAGCCGGATATGTTATGTACACCTGACAGCTCAGAGTACGTAGAAACTTCCAGAAAGGTTATAAAAAAACATACAAAAAGTGCAGAACCACACAGAACCGATTATCTACTGTACATTGTCGTGTATGATGATTGCAGCATTTAAATAATTGATTGAGAGGTGGATGCTACTTCTTATAGAAAAATAAATAAAAATCTTAATGAAACTCACTTTCATGTACACACATTATATTACTGATCCTGAATTACATCCTGTATTATACTCCAGAGCTGCACTCACTATTCTGCTGGTGCAGTCACTGTGTACATACATTACATTACTGATCCTGAGTTACATCCTGTATTATTCTCCAGAGCTGAACTCACTATTCTGCTGGTGCAGTCACTGTGTAGATACATTACATTATTATCCTGTACTGATCCTGAGTTACATTCTGTATTATACACTAGAGCCGCACTCACTATTCTGCTTGACATCAGACACATTATTTAAAGGGGTTGTCTGGCCTCAACAGAAACAACTTTACAGATTGTAGGGAAGGCTACAAGACAATAACATTTTACTTATCTTATCTACTATAAGCTCCGTGGCACCAGTGTAGGCAGTAACGGTAGTCTGTACCAAGACAGGAAGTGATGATGTATAGTTCTTTGGTTATTTGAATAGTGACAGTGATTCTTTTAACCTGACCACTGCAGTCAATGGCAGGCCACAGTAGTCAGGTCACTAACAAAAGAGATAACTTTTGTCCTGGCACAGACCAATGGTGCAGCCTGTTTTGGAAACACAGGAGAAAGGCTAATCAATAATCCTAAATTTATTATTTTAATAAATAATGAGAATTATTTTGTTACCATATCTGCAACCTGTAGAATTTGTGTTGATGATCGACAACCTCTTGCATGCGTCAGATGAGGAAAAATATTGATTATACTACAGCTATAATTCTGATCATTATAAGATGCCGTTTCTTTAAACTAAAATTAATTTTTTGTTTCACAGCTCCAACCAATGTGGCATTTCTGGCAGGGATCACCTGTGGCTCTATAGGTGGGGTGCTATTCCTAGTTCTCCTGTGCTGGTACCTGTTTCGAAAGAAAGAGCTCAAGAAACGGGAAGAAGATGAGTTCCTGAACGAAATTAGGTAATAACTGGGAATGGTGAAATGTAGTCTCCTGTAATCTGATCTGATGGCACAAGGCCCAAAGTAGCTACACTTACAAATATTCAGTTTAATTGCCGCTAACATATTATGTTATTGTACAATTGTGGTCTCAAACCTGTGTCTCTCTACCTCTGGCAATACTACGGCAATACAACAGGGAATGTCAGAACATGCTGGGAGCTAAAGTATGCAATAGTTCAAGAACCAGAGGGTAGTGCAATAGTCTTTGCTGTCAAATAATTTAATCTTTTGGACTCTATAGGGAGGATGCAGAAGCACCTAAAGCTCGTCTAATGAAACCTGGATCATCTTCCTCAGGCTCCAGAAGCTCACGCTCAGGTTCTTCATCTACTCGGTCTACAACCAACAGTGCCTCTCGTAGCCAACGAACGCTTTCAACACAGGAAGCACCTCATGGGGACTCAAGGCATCACTGCCTGGAGCAGATATAAGGGAACAGAAGCAGAGCCATTTTATTAAAGGAGTAAGATCTTAAAAAACTAAAAAAAAGAATGTATGTGTCCTTTGTGCCACTGGGTTAAAGACGCTGGGCCTCCTGCTTGGACAAGCTTTGCTAAGAGGCCTTCTTCACATACGATATAAATCCTTACAGACCACACATTTGGTTTATTCACCAGTAGCGTTTGCACCTTTTCAATAAACAGACGTCAAAACTGCAAACTGAACTGAAGACGTCATTCAGATTTCCACTCAAACTTCGAACAGGTAGCAGGAGTTATAGGAAGAACCTGAACTCTAAAAGGGAATGTGAATACAAGTTCTACAGATTGTAAAGGCTTCATATGGGCAGTCAGGGGAATGAAGAGGTTACAGTAATGACGATGAACTATGTAGCAATGTGAACTGTTTTATAAGTGAAAACTTCCAAATACTTTACGTTGAAGGTACGAAATAATGTTTGACGAAACAGTCGTTCTATGAGGGAAATAATTTTTTATATTGTTATCGTTTTGACTGTGTGAATTTTAATGTTCTGTTAAGCAGAAATGTCAATGGTTGAATTGCCCATAGACACTTCCGATCTGGTTAAGACGCCTTACAGCCAGAATTGTCTTTTCTTCTATTCTCAGTAGAGGTCCATTATATCTTGTAGTCAATTATATCACCATCGCACTCTAGCAGTAGCCAAAAATTCATTAGAGCAGTTTACTCGAACTTTTGGCTTTTTGGCTGTTGTAAAACTTACATCTCTCATTATGCCCAGACAGCCTGTTACAATCAAAGAGTATACTAGGATCATGATCATCAGTATTATGATTTCCTTACATAAAATCTACAGAAAAGATACTGGGAGTTGTAGTTTTGCAAAAGCTGGAGAGACACATGTTGGGGAACACTGTATTAGAGTATCACTACATAACTTGCCAAGAATCAGTGACCATACTAAATATTTTTTGTGCCTCAACAATGTCACTGGATGCCTGTGAATAAGAGGCAATCTGATAAAGACCATGTCATGAGAAATGTGACCCGTAGTAATTCATTGCTAAATGCTGTTGTGATAGTAGGAAGATATTCTTATACACTAGAAAATGTGAAAAGACTGAGGAAGAGGTGGGGATAAATAAACTATTTTAACCAAGCCACCGCAATAATTAAAAATGTTCTGCATAAGCTAAAGGGCTTATTTCTATAATCAGGTGTGAAATTAGGTACGAAATAAAGTGATTCCCCACCCAGCCATATGGCCTCAACTCTTGTACTAAATCTATAGAAAGTCCATTTACCGGTAGCAATATTATGTGAAATTGGTACAACTGTAAGTTGAAAATTACTCTGAGCGACATCGTTAGACTATTTTATCTGAGGCCTGTTTCACACTTCAGTTATTTGACGTCTGTCATAGTCCGACGTTTTTCCCCATAGGCTTGAGTCACACACAACGAATAAAAAATCGGTCCCATTTTAACGGTCCGAAATCGCACAAAAGTATCTTAACCAGTGATCCGTTTCTGATGCGATTGTTCTTCATCGATGCGATTTTAATCCCATGTAAGCATCCTTTTGACATCCTTCTTGCGAGATGTTCTCGCAGGATAGCTAAATAGACATATAATGGAGCCCAATGACAGGTTTCCGCACACAAACGAATTAATAGATCTAGACACATTAAATAAATATATATATATTTATATATATATTTTATACATGTCATAGAGACACATTTATATATATATTTCTAATTCATACAGTTCATCAAAGCAGAATAGCCGCAGAAACATTTGCCGGCTTTTGTATAACATTCTCCTGCCCGACATGAAATGACACATGGTTTACATATAGTTAACCATTTTATTTCATGTTTTTTTTATGTCTATCACTATTAATTATATGAGGGTTTGTGGGTAAAATTTTGGAGTTGTAGGGGTTCATTTAAGGGGTTAATTCGTTGTATTAAATTGCGGAGACTCCCGCTGACGTCACTGAGGCTGAAGGGAGTCCCCGCAATTTAATACAACGAATTAACCCCTTAAATGAACCCCTACAACTCCAAAATTTTACCCACAAGCCCTCATATAATTAATAGTGATAGACATTAAAAAAAAACATGAAATGAAATGGTTAACTATATGTAAACCATGTGTCATTTCATGTCCGGCAGGAGAATGTTATACAAAAGCCGGCAAATGTTTCAGCGGCTATTCTGCAATTAAGAACTGTATGAATTAGAAATATATATATATATATATAAATGTGTCTCTATGACATGTATAAAATATATATATATATTTAATGTGTCTAGATCTATTAATTCGTTTCTTTATTTAACCGGACACTGTGATTTTACTGTATTTTGGAAAAAAAAATGCCGGCTTTTGGTGCGATTTTATCGCAACTCACACATCGGGTCCGTTTGCAATCCAATTTTTTCACGCCCCCATAGACTTGCATTGTCGAATCCGATTCGAAAATCGGTGACAATCGCAGCATGCTACGATTGTCTCTGTCCGAGGATCGGATCCGATCAAAAATCGCATGATGTGAGCTGCCCCATAGAATAACATTGGGACGAATGCGATGCGATTTTTTTATTGCATTGCATTCGTCCGTTTTAATCGCCAGTGTGACCCCGGCCATAGACTTGCATTAGCGGCAGATTTTGACTGATGGTTATCCGTTGCATCAGTTTATTGATGGATCCGTTTGAATTTTAGCGTCCGCTGGCTGAAATAGACGGACAATGTAACGTTTTTTTCCAGCGGCAGACCGCTATTTTAAACTGGGCATGCCCGGAAGATTTTCTTTGTCATGCAGTTTAACCCTAAACGGCGTTCCGGCAGCGGCGAAAAAAACTCTCTCGGTTCCTTTAAATTTCAAGTACTTAGTGGCTGCAGCGGATCCGTCCAATAAACGGATCCAGTTTGCTACAAAACGTAAACGGATCCGTTTTTTCACACTTTGGCGGTCTGCATCTGATGTCAAATAACTGAAGTGTGAAACAGGCCTAAGCCAGAGGACAGCAATTTACTTGTATAATTAACCTGGACATCTGCCATACATGTACGGGACGTGGGGTGCAGGCTCCACATACACAGGATGCCGGCTGAATAATACAATCAGGACCCACCCCTTACAGCAGCAATGAGAGCTAGCACTGAGCACTGCTGTTTAATCCCTTAAAGGCCACAGTCAACCACTGAAAGCGGCATTTACTTATTAGCACAATCTTGATGGCGTGCCAATTTGGGTTTATAGATTCAAGACAATTTGAATTGTAAGTTCAAGAATCAATCCTGTTTTCCCAATACAAAAATAATAACAAAATTAAAAAAGTCAAAAAAAAAAAAAAAAGTGAACATATTTGGTAGTGCAGCATTTGCAAAAGTCTAATCTATTAACATATAAAAATATTTATCCTGTACACTAAATGGTGTAAAGCAAAAAATATATTCAAAACGCTAGGAACTGAGTTTTTTGCTTGCCACACATACTCAAAAAAAAAACAAGAAGCGATGAAAACATTGTACCTGTAATATGGCATCACTAAAAACCAAAGCTTAGCATGCAAAGGGAAAAAAAAACCTCAAAGCTTAATTGCTAAAAAAAAAATAAGCCTCTCCCCAAAACAAGAATAAGAAAAATGGCGGAATTGCAATGTTTTTGTCTTTTTACCCATTTGGATTTTTCCTCCTATTTTTCAGTGCATTATATTGTAAAATGCTCAATGTTCATTGAAAAATATAAAACTTCTCCCACAAAAAAGAAGCCCTCAAATAGCTATGTTGACAAAAGTATACAAAAAAGTTATGACGCTTGGAAAAAGGGAAGAAAAAAAATGTACCGTAAGTTCACGATCAGCATTTGGTCAGTATTGTATTTGTAAGTCAAAACAAAGAGTGGGTCAAAAAATGCAGGAGTTGTACACGTGTTTCTAGTATACATTTCCTCTGATTGATTTTCTCCTGATTTTGGCTTACAAATGCTAAAAGATAAAAAAAAACTCAAATACTGAACGTGTAAATGTGACCTACGTGCAAAAACCAAACCAATATTGTCCACAGCAGGAAGTGATTAAAATATATCTTACAAAGCAAAATGATCAATTTAATTAATCGTTTGTCCCACAAATGCTGCCCTTACAAGTAGTGGTTATCTGCCAGGCAGTAAAAAGAAAAAAAAAACAAAAAAAACATTTTGCATTTTCAGTAAATAACAAAGGTTATTTGCAACGCAGTTTGTCTGCTATAGAATCCATGTGGGTCACCGATCCTGGCATGTGACCCAAAACAGTATTGCAAAACTGCTGTAATTTGTGCTAATAACTAGGGCTGATTTGCCAAGTGCTGCACGGCTGCTATCTGTACAGTCACAGAAATAACAATTGTGTTATTCTTCCAGTTGTATCAATAATTGCTACATTTCAATGGGCCTCACATATAGTACTTGTAGATGGGGACAGAACAGGTACCTGTGAAAATGTTTACATGTACTGCTCGCTTATGGCGGTTCGACACTTACATAGCTGATAACCAGCCATTATTTACATATCTAGTTTCACTAGTAACTTAAGGCCCCGTTACATTTAGCGATGCACCAGCGATCCCGACCAGGATCGCTGGTGCATCGCTAAATGGTCGCTAGTGAGCTACCAAACAGGCAGACCTCACTAGCGATATAGCAGCGGTCGGTGGTCGTACTCACCTGTCAGACGCGGCCAGGGTGACCATCTTCTGCCTGCGTCCATGGCTCGCTCGTCGGCGCCAGCAGGAAGCCGACGACGAGAAATGGACCAGGCCGATCTCATGCGATCAGCGATAGCCAGCGGGGGAGCCAGTGATGAGATGAGTATCACATGTAGCGATATCGCTAGTGATATCGGTGCTGCGTCACAAAATCTGTGACGCTTTAGCGATATCGCTAGCGTTATCGCTTTGTGTAAAGGGCCCTTAAGTCTAAAGGATGTTCTGCTGTTTTCATGAAAGAACTGTAAAATAAGCCATAAGTATCGGTCAGCAATGAACCATTTGGTCCGTTGCAATTAACAAATATTGTGGATAGGTTTTTGCTACTAAATTTTTGCTACTAAATTTAACAAAAAAGTGTCACAACCCGCAGTGAGTAGTAGAATAAAGTGTAGAAATGCATTTTACCTTCTCATTTTATCCAAAAAATAACCTGTGTACATTTGTACCAATTCTCATATCTAAAATGGATAAACATTACCTTTCTCAGATGACACTTTTTTTTAGTAGAGTCTGGTCCAAGAACTGTTTCATATCTATTTACTACTATGGTTGTACTCATGGTTTAAAAAAAAAATAAAAGTTATTGTTCACAATTTTAAATTATGATGACAATGGATACAGTGTTGCTCCAGCAGATACCGCCGGTGCAATTGCACCAGGGCCCGAAGGTGGAGAGGGGCACGTGTAAGCAGCCCATAATGGCACAGTATGCAGCCGTTATGGGGCCACTGAGTCAAGATTAAGAGTGAGAGTGAGAGGGGCCTGGTGTCATGCAGCAACGGGCCCCTCTCACTCCCTCCAGTAATCATGTATATACCCAGAGCCGGGGAGAGAGTGCAGGGTTTCAAAAAAAGGGTGTGTCATGCAGGGAGAGATGCTGGTCAATGAACGCTTTCCTCACCAGACAGAGGAGAGCGCTCACTCTCAGCAGTCTGTCCTTCTGCATGGCACGTCCCAATGGTGAGTGTTCACCTGTAGTCAGGGGCCCCGGGCCGCACAGCACACAGGGGACAACAGTGGAGGGATCAGGATTTAGGCCGGGATCACACATGCGAGAAACACGGCCGAGTCTCGCATGTTAATACCTGGCACTGCTGCCGGCACTTGGATCGGCACGCTCTGCTCCCGATTGCTGGCGGCAGTGCCGGGTATTAACATGCGAGACTCGGCCGTGTTTCTCGCATGTGTGATCCCGGCCTTACAGTGTGTCTTCTGCTCCCTCCACTGTCCTATTCCCTGGAGCATCTCAGAGAAGAGGTCGAGGGAGGAGGCTCACTGCACGGGACAGCATGGCAGCAGGGGCCTCATATCATTTTTCTCTGCTGTGTCTCCATCCCCCACAATGTGTTCTGCAGCCCACTCTAGCTGAACTATGAGGCCGACCTGCTCCAGGGCTCATCTGAACACCTGAGGCCATAAATTAGTACAGTGGGGCAAAAAAGTATTTAGTCAGTCAGCAATAGTGCAAGTTCCACCACTTAAAAAGATGAGAGGCGTCTGTAATTTACATCATAGGTAGACCTCAACTATGGGAGACAAACTGAGAAAAAAAAATCCAGAAAATCACATTGTCTGTTTTTTTTTCATTTTATTTGCATATTATGGTGGAAAATAAGTATTTGGTCAGAAACAAGCAATCAAGATTTCTGGCTCTCACAGACCTGTAACTTCTTCTTTAAGAGTCTCCTCTTTCCTCCACACATTACCTGTAGTAATGGCATCTGTTTAAACTTGTTATCAGTATAAAAAGACACCTGTGCACACCCTCAAATAGTCTGACTCCAAACTCCACTATGGTGAAGACCAAAGAGCTGTCAAAGGACACCAGAAACAAAATTGTAGCCCTGCACCAGACTGGGAAGACTGAATCTGCAATAGCCAACCAGCTTGGAGTGAAGAAATCAACTGTGGGAGCAATAATTAGAAAATGGAAGACATACAAGACCACTGATAATCTCCCTCGATCTGGTGCTCCACGCAAAATCCCACCCCGTGGGGTCAGAATGATCACAAGAACGGTGAGCAAAAATCCCAGAACCACGCGGGGGGACCTAGTGAATGAACTGCAGAGAGCTGGGACCAATGTAACAAGGCCTACCATAAGTAACACACTACGCCACCATGGACTCAGATCCTGCAGTGCCAGACGAGTCCCACTGCTTAAGCCTGTACATGTCCGGGCCCATCTGAAGTTTGCTAGAGAGCATTTGGATGATCCAGAGGAGTTTTGGGAGAATGTCCTATGGTCTGATGAAACCAAACTGGAACTGTTTGGTAGAAACACAACTTGTCGTGTTTGGAGGAAAAAGAATACTGAGTTGCATCCATCAAACACCATACCTACTGTAAAGCATGGTGGTGGAAACATCATGCTTTGGGGCTGTTTCTCTGCAAAGGGGCCAGGACGACTGATCCGGGTACATGAAAGAATGAATGGGGCCATGTATCGTGAGATTTTGAGTTCAAACCTCCTTCCATCAGCAAGGGCATTGAAGATGAAACGTGGCTGGGTCTTTCAACATGACAATGATCCAAAGCACACCGCCAGGGCAACGAAGGAGTGGCTTCGTAAGAAGCATTTCAAGGTCCTGGAGTGGCCTAGCCAGTCTCCAGATCTCAACCCTATAGAAAACCTTTGGAGGGAGTTGAAAGTCCGTGTTGCCAAGCGAAAAGCCAAAAACATCACTGCTCTAGAGGAGATCTGCATGGAGGAATGGGCCAACATACCAACAACAGTGTGTGGCAACCTTGTGAAGACTTACAGAAAACGTTTGACCTCTGTCATTGCCAACAAAGGATATATCACAAAGTATTGAGATGAAATTTTGTTTCTGACCAAATACTTATTTTCCACCATAATATGCAAATAAAATGAAAAAAAAACAGACAATGTGATTTTCTGGATTTTTTTTTCTCAGTTTGTCTCCCATAGTTGAGGTCTACCTATGATGTAAATTACAGACGCCTCTCATCTTTTTAAGTGGTGGAACTTGCACTATTGCTGACTGACTAAATACTTTTTTTCCCCACTGTATGTGTTTGTATATGTACATATGTGTGAGTTGTTTGTACAATATATGTGTGTGTGTGTATGTGTATCTATGTGTGTATGTATCTGTGTATGTATGTGTGTCTTTGCATCTGTGTATGTATATGTCTGTATCTGTGTGTGTATGTACAGTATACGTATGTGTGTATCTTTACACAGTATGTGTGTATCTGTATGTGTGTATCTATGTATGTGTATGTACAGTATGAATCTATGTATGTACGTACATTATATGAATCTATGTACAGTACATGTGTATGTATGTGTATCTTTGCATGTATGTAATATGTGTATCTGTGTATGTATGTGTGTTTATGTACAATATATGTATGTGTATCTGTGTATGTGTATCTACGTGTATGTATATGTGTACATCTGTGTATGTATGTGTGTATGTATGCACAGTATATGTATATATGTGTGTATCTATGCACAGTATATGTAGATATCTATTTGTGTATGTATATGTGTATATACGGTAAATGTGTATGTATATGTGTGTATGGTATGTGTATACTATATGTGTATCTGTGTGTATGTATGTACGGTGTATGTGTATGAACGGTACATGTACAATGTACAGTATGTTATCCATCGGATCGTGGATAACTTGCTGATCACTGGGGATTCAAGAACTGGGTCCCCCAGAGATTCTGAAAACAGGGGGTTGCAGCCTTGTCCTGGATAGAGCAGAGTTGTGCATGCTCGGCCTCTTCCCTCTCCATTATCTATAGAGCTGGTGAGCGCTGCGCTCGGCTATTTCCATCAGTTTCATAGACAAGGAATAGAGCAGATACCAGATGATACAGACATATAATGTAATATAATATACAAATGGTTGGGCTCTGCCGGTTCCAGCAGTTATCACATAACCACGAGGATGCGCTTTGTACACTTGCTGTCATTTGCCAACTAGAGAGTCAGCCACATATGCAGTATCCCATTCACTGAGAGCCGATACTAGTTGTCACCTGACTGCAAGTGTGACTGCGCTGGAACCAGCAGAACCGCATACTAGCAGATATATATTTATTACACACACGCACATACAGTATATATGTCTCCATCTCACTGAAAAAATATAATATATATATTTTTAGAGGTGCGGAGGCCTAAATAGAACTCTTCTATGTGGCCCTGTGATTGCTATTTACGCCCCTCTTCTACAGGCAGTAATAATGAGGGCTATCTGGAGCCCGAGGGAGGGGGACCCCAAGCAGTCTGTGTCTGCCCCTGCTACAAGATATACATTGTGATGTTGGTGTGAGAGCATATCCAATACCCCAAGTACTATGTAATTTTGAGGTGCTTTTCACAAATTTAAGTGCTATACACATAATACATATTCGGATTAAGCAATAAGGCTGAGTTATGTTAGAAAGTACCTACTATTTTGTAATTATTTTAAAATAATCTTGTTTAATGTGGAAATAGTTATAAGGGTCATCTCCAATTCCCCAGTTCACATTTCGTATGGATACCACTAAAGAACTGGAGTGGCTTAAACGTAATCACAAACTTTTTTGGGATGGAAAAGTAAAAGCTGATCATTTTCCACCAAAGACCAGAAAAAAATTGAAAGCATGTATGATAAATGCTCTGGCGAAAGGGGAAGATTTCCCCTGGAGTCAATGACTGTTTTAAGTACCATAGATATACTAATTATGAAATGTGTGGGCATCATGCAATACTACCGTTTATTTTTTTCAGTGGCATATGCTTTGGAGATTAGTATGGCCACCATCAACAATTCCCAGTAACAGCTGGTGGTATTAGGCCTCTTTCACACTTCAGTTTTTTACAATCAGTCACAATCCGCCAGGTTTTGAAAAAAACGGATCCTCAATTTTCTTTTGAGGATCCGTTTTTTTCCCCATTGACTTCCATTAATGGCGGATTGTGACGAATTGCCGTCCGTTGCATCCGTTTTTTTTGAGGATCCGCCAAAAGTTGCTGTCCGTCACCATCCTCAAAGATTTCAAAACGGAGCTTGCAACGTTTTTTTCTCTGGCGGATCCTCCAGACACTCATTTAACCCGAAATTCTTTCTGGGTGCCGGACAAAAAAAAAAAAAAATTCTCTCTCTCTCTCTCTCTCTCCAGGCTGCGATTCCTTTAAAATTCTTCATTTGTCGGATCCGTCAAAAAAACGGACAGGTGGCATCCGTTGTCATCAGTACTAAAACGGATCCGCCATCCGTCCTTTTGGCGGATTTTGACTGATGCAAAAAACTGAAGTGTGAAAGAGGCCTTAGGGGCTGTGCAGGACATGTCCAGTTGGGGCATGGAACTTTGCAAAAAAGCAAATGATAGGCCATAATCAATGGTGCAGCCCAAAAAAAAAAAAACAGTACATTTTGTCACCTAGCTCAGGTGATTTTTTGATATTGTTAGCAATATCGATGGATAAAGTCCAGTTAGATCTTCTTGGGCAATGAAAGATGTGTGTAAAATTTGCATGATGATACAGACATGCCAATTACTTCAACAAATCTGTCTGGAGCACTGATAGGAACATTTGAGGAATTAAAGTACCGTAGTTTTCTCATCATCATAAATGGTTAAAAACACAGTGTTTGTAAAAACCAGCAACTTTGTAATTTGCCTGTTCTCAAGAACATAGGGCTTTTTAATTTTATTGACTACCGGCCACCTCTGCAGTCTATCAATAATGGCCAGTCTTCTAGGTAAGGACTGGCACTGTTCTAAAGCTGGCCAGATAGCTGAACCCAACTATCTGCAGTACCCCGGCGTTCCTCCAATGCTGCATCAGATTTGCAGTGCTGGTCGAAACTGTCAAACAGAAGTGCCTCATCAATCGGCAAACAGGAAGCCAGAAGGCTGGGGAGTAGTCTGCGCCTCACAAAAAGATCAGCAAAAATGAGCACGAGTCATTATAAAAGCACTGTATCGTCAGTCGTTTTTTGGAGTGACCTCAGGGAACATCAACAGTATAAATACTTATGTCAATGGAACAATTTTTTATTCTCAAAACCTAATTAAAAGTCTTAATTAACTAGTGAAGAAGGCAAAATAAGGTTGCGTTAAAGACAGGACTGAAAGCTTTAGATAGTCTTGATGTAATCTAGAGGTGCTCTCTGAATTATGGCTTCTGTAAGATAAAGCTATACTGCTACTTTAGTAAAACAGTAGGATGTGTAGTGTAATAGAGCGTTACCGGTGTAAATAGTGAAACAGAGCATTTGCCACATCTCAAAGATTATGATGGTACGTGCTGGTAGTACAGTGTATGTGTTACCTTGGTGGCAAAGATGAAAAGTGCAATATCAATCTTCTATTGAATAAGAAAAAAAGTATTTAGTCAGCCACCAATTGTGCAAGTTCTCCCACTTAAAAAAATGAGAGAGACCTGTAATTGACTTCATAGGTAGACCACAACTATGAGAATCAAAATGAGAAAACAAATCCAGAAAATCACCTTGTCTGATTTAGCAAGCTTTATTTTGCAAATGATGGTGGAAAATAAGTATTTGGTCACCTAAAAACATGCAAGATTTCTGGCTCTCACAGACCTGTAACTTCTTCATTAAGAGGCTCCTCTGTCCTCCACTCATTACCTGTAGTTTTGGCACCTGTTTGAACTTGTTATCAGTATAAAAGACACCTGTCCACAGCCTCAGTCACATGACAAACTCCACTATGGTAACGACCAAAAATCTGTCGAAGGACACTAGAAACAAAATTGTAGCCTGCACCAGGCTGGGAAGACTGAATATGCAATAGGCAAGCAGCTTGGTGTGATGAAATCAACTGTGGGAGCAATAATAAGAAAATGGAAGACATACAAGACCACTGATAATCTCCCTCAATCTGGGGCTCCACGCGAGATCTCACCCCGTGGGATCAAAATGATCACAAGAATGGTGAGCAAAAATCCCAGAACCATCCACAGGTACCTAATGAATGACCTGCAGAGAGCTGGGACCACCGTAACAAAGGCTACCATCAGTAACACACACCACTGCCAGGGACTCAGATCCTGCAGTGTCAGACGTGTCCATCTGCTTAAGCCAGTACATGTCCGGGCCCATCTGAAGTTTGCTAGAAAGCATTTGGATTATCCAGAAGAGTATTTGGAGAAAGTCATATGGCCTGACGAAACCAAAGTAGAACTGTTTGGTAGAAACAAAACTCATTGTGATAGGAGTAGACAGAATGCTGAGTAGCATCCAAAGAACACCATACTTACTGTGAAGCATGGGGTGGCAACATCATGCTTTGGGGCTTTTTTTCTGCAAAGGGACCAGGACGACTGATCCGTGTACATGAAAGAATGAATTGGGCCATGTATCGTGAGATTTTGAGTGCAAACCTCCTTCCATCAGCAAGGGCACTGAAGATGAAACGTGGATGGGTCTTTCAGCATGATAATGATCCCAAGCACACCGCCAGGGCAACGAAGAAGTGGCTTCGTAAGAAGCATATAAAGAAAACCTTTGGAGAGAATTGAAAGTCCATGTTGCCCACCGACAGGCCCAAAACATCACTGCTCTAGAGGAGATTTGCATGGAGGAATGGGCCAACATATCACCAACAGTGTGTGCCAACCTTGTGAAGACTTACAGAAAACATTTGACCTCTGTCATTGCCAACAAAGAATATATAAACAAAATATTGAGATGAATTTTTGTTAATGAGCAAATACTTTTCTTCCTACCATAATTTGCAAAATAAATCTTGCCAAATCAGACAAGGTGATTTTCTGGATTTGCTTTCTCATTTTTTTTCTGGATTTGCTTTCTCATTTTGACTCTCATAATTGTGGTCTACCTATGATGTCAATTACAGGACTCTCTCATCTTTTTAAGTGGGAGAATTTGCGCAATTGGTGGCTGACTAAATACTTTTTCCCCATTGTATCATTGCTTTATTTCATATACATACATACATACAATGTAGAAATTAACTCAGACTGTAACTGTGGATTAAAGTTCCAGACAAAAATGACTGGTGGACACTGCCTGTATTTTTGGTACTTGTACATTAACCAAAATCCCTTTCTTTCCAATCCATCTTAATACAGTTGTGGCCAAAAGTATTGACACCCCTGAAATTCTGTCAGATAATACTCAGTTTCTTCCTGAAAATGATTGCAAACACAAATTCTTTGGTATTATCTTCATTTAATTTGTTTTAAATGAAAAACACAAAAAGAATTGTCCTAAAGCCAAATTGGATATAATTCCACACCAAACATAAAAAAGAGGGTGGACAAAAGTATTGGCACTGTTCAAAAAATCATGTGATGCTTCTCTAATTTATGCAATTAACAGCACCTGTAACTTACCTGTGGCACCTAACAGGTGTTGGCAATAACTAAATCACACTTGCAGCCAGTTAACATGGATTAAAGTTGACTCAACCTCTGTCCTGTGTCCTTGTGTGTACCACATTGAGCATGGAGAAAAGAAAGAAGACCAAAGAACTGTCTGAGGACTTGAGAAACCAAATTGTGCGGAAGCATGAGCAATCTCAAGGCTACAAGTCCATCTCCAAAGACCTGAATGTTCCTGTGTCTACCGTGCGCAGTGTCATCAAGAAGTTTAAAGCCCATGGCACTGTGGCTAAGCTCCCTAGATGTGGACGGAAAAGAAAAATTGACAAGAGAATTCAACGGAAGATTGTGCGGATGTTGGATAAAGAACCTCGACTAACATCCAAACAAATTCAAGCTGCCCTGCAGTCCGAGGGTACAACAGTGTCAACCCGTACTATCCGTCGGCGTCTGAATGAAAAGGGACTGTATGGTAGGAGACCCAGGGAGACCCCACTTCTTACCCCGAGACATTAAAAAGCCAGGCTGGAGTTTGCCAAAACTTACCTGAAAAAGCCTAAAACGTTTTGGAAGAATGTTCTCTGGTCAGATGAGACAAAAGTAGAGCTTTTTGGGCAAAGGCATCAACAAAGAGTTTACAGGAGAAAAAAGAGGCATTCAAAGAAAATAACACGGTCCCTACAGTCAAACATGGCGGAGGGTCCCTGATGTTTTGGGGTTGCTTTGCTGCCTCTGGCACTGGACTGCTTGACCGTGTGCATGGCGTTATGAAGTCTGAAGACTACCAACAAATTTTGCAGCATAATGTAGGGCCCAGTGTGAGAAAGCTGGGTCTCCCTCAGAGGTCATGGGTCTTCCAGCAGGACAATGACCCAAAACACCCTTCAAAAAGCACTAGAAAATGGTTTGAGAGAAAGCACTGGAGACTTCTAAGGTGGCCAGCAATGAGTCCAGACCTGAATCCCATAGAACATCTGTGGAGAGATCTTAAAATGGCAGTTTGGAGAAGGCACCCTTCAAATATCAGGGACCTGGAGTAGTTTGCTAAAGAAGAATGGTCTAAAATTCCAGCAGAGCATTGTAAGAAACTCATTGATGGTTACCGGAAGCGGTTGGTCGCAGTTATTTTGGCTAAAAGTTGTGCAACCAAGTATTAGGCTGAGGGTGCCAATGCTTTTGTCTGGCCCATTTTTGGAGTTTTGTGTGAAATGATCAATGTTTTGCTTTTGCTTCATTCTCTTTTGTGTTTTTTCATTTAAGACAAATTAAATGAAGATAATACCAAAGAATTTGTGTTTGCAATCATTTTCAGGAAGAAACTGAGTATTATCTGACAGAATTGCAGGGGTGTCAATACTTTTGGCCACAACTGTAAATATCAAAACGTGTAATACAGCACCAGCTGAATTTACTTAGAAGAGAAGATATTGCATTTATTATTTTTATTATTATTAGTGGGATAATATTTTTTACCAAAATCTTTAAAGCTTTGCTGAGAAACTTCATAAATCACGACATGGCCCAACACCAAGTTTACATTGAAAATAATGGTTCAGAGTGATTACACCAGCCTGTGCCTGAAATACCAGCAACATGTCATGGGACCTTATAGATGGAAGTTCTCTTCTTTTCTGCACTTTGGACCTGTATAGATTGCACTATACCAGGACCACCACAAAATCCCAAGCGACCCAGATTGCTAAGGGCTACGTACCATAAGCACTTGACCTGGTTTGTCTTATAGATAATCAAGGTATGAGCCTACATAAGAAATTCAGATATATGTATATAGATATTTCCTGGTAAGATTTAACTCACATCATTTTTGGCCTGCTCACTTGAGAGATCATACAGGGAACTGAGAAGTATTGAGTATTAACAGAAACGCCATATAAATGCACCTCCTCCACATGGACCTTCAAATGTCTCTATCCTAGAAACTATTTCCATACAATTGTGTGAGGGGCATCAGCAGTGCTTCCAATCTGAGTGCTGCACTATTACAATGCAGAGTTTAGGCCTAGTGTCCTATGAGATGACATATTACTGATGCCTAGTTGCCATATCGGTGACTGCTCAGCAGATGGCGCCCTCTCTGTTGCATCTGCTTTGGATGTAATGTTAGCATTTGAAGTAACAGAGCAACAAAAAGTTACAGTGAACTTTCTCATCAGAAAAGCCACCATTGTAGCATCCTTCTCTTAATTATGCATGTACTTGTAGATATATATACCTCCAGCCTTATTTTACCTCACAGATCTTAGCTGTGTAACAGAAAGGACTATAACCCCCATGGGACATGACTGCTTGTAGCCTTCGGCCTCATGGACAATCCACAATGTGGCGCTAATCATGGAGAAGCCAGCATTCACTGACAACTGAGGCTGGGGAAGCAAAGTACCATCAGGAGGGCTCTAGAGTAGCAGGGCTCCGCCAACCTTCACTTGCAATTTGTAGTAACACTGTCCTCTTATACGGCAGACGGGTCGTTGGGCCGCTGAGTAGCTGTAGAGCCCCCTATTCACTATGTTTCCAATAGTCAATGGAAAGCTTTTAGAAGTCTCTTACTTATTCAGATACTACAGAGTTGAAGCACTATTAAAGTCAATTTTATACTTGGATCATTTGATGTTATTGAAGATGATTTAGGGTTAAGTAAGAAAGAAGTGAGCAGGAATACATTTCAAAGACAGATTTGTACAAAACTGTGATTAGACTGATGTAAAATCCAATTATTGCATAAAGGACTCCACAGCGACGTAGAACAATTCTCATTTCACAGATAACGTTTATACAAAGCTGTAATTACTGATCAGTCACATCCAGACTCCAGGCAGTGTAATCATGAACAAAATGACTGCCCCTCTCCTCACTTCCTGATTATGAGAAGTTATATCTCCTAGAGTGGACCGGCATTGTTGTCCTTGTGGGTCACATTAGGTATTTTTCTACCATTGGTTAAAAGCATAAAAGTGTTATTTTTTGTTTATTTTTCTGTGGTCTTTACAAAGTTGTTCTTCTTCTTTTATGTCATTGCACTTTAGTTTTCTTTACAGCAGGATTCATGTCAGTCGATGCTACATTTTACTCTCATAGAACCGATTGGTTATTATAACTCTGATTAAATAATTACTTATGGAGTAATATGAAGTAATTTCTAAATATAATTTAATAAAAAATGCTATTGCAAGATTGAGTGTTTTCATTTGCTTGGTAAGTGTCTGGCAGATCATTTAAGTTATGAACAAACAGCACATTTAATAATCAAGTGATATATTATTTTGGAATAAAATTGGGATATTTACTGTTTCCCCTGGAAAAAAAGGCATCATTCAATTGTCATGAAACATAAGCAGTTTTATAAAAGAAACACCAGAAACCTATACATCTGTGAGATAAACCGCTTTAATGGGTTGGCCAGGACTAAACTATTGACTTGTCTGTGCTACCACCGATCAGCTGACATCTGCCAGGAGCTCTGTAGTTTATCTGAATATCATCTGATTGGTAGTTCGACACCTGGCACATCATCAATTTCATATTGGTTACCTATCCTGAGGACAGTTCATGAATATTTTAGTCCCAAACTGTGTTCTATACACCTTAGAGAGCATTCAGCTGCCAGTCATTGGTTGATGGTTAGCTCTCTGGACTCCACAAACACATGAATAGTCAGTTATTATTATTACTATTATTAATTATTATAGCACCACTTATTCCATGGCGCTTTACATGTGAGGAGAGGTATACATAATGAAAACAAGTACAGTAATCTTAAACAATACAAGTCACGACTAGTACAGGAGGAGAGAGGCCCCTGCCTGCGAGGGATCACAATCTACAAGGGATGGGTGAGGATACAGTAGGCGAGGGTAGAGCTGGTCGTGCAGCGGTTTGGTCGATCAGTGGTTACTTCAGGTTGTAGGCTTGTCGGAAGAGGTAGGTATTCAGGTTCTTTCTGAAGGTTTCCATGGTAGGCGAGAGTCTGATATGTTGTGGTAGAGAGTTCCAGAGAAGGGGTGATGTGCGGGAGAAATCTTGTATGCGATTGTGGGAAGAGGAGATAAGAGGGGAGTAGAGAAAGAGATCTTGTGAGGATCGGAGGTTGCGTGCAGATAAGTACCGGGAGACAAGGTCACAGATGTATGGAGGGTAAAGGTTGTAGATGGCTTTGTATGCCATGGTTAGGATTTTGAACTAGAGTCTTTGGGTAATGGGGAGCCAGTGCAGGGATTCACATAGGGGAGAGGCCAGGGAATAACGGGGGGACAGGTCGATTAGCCGGGCAGCAGAATCGGGGTTTAGAATAGATTGGAGGGGTGTGAGAGTGTTAGAGGGGAGGCCACAGAGCAGGAGGTTGCAGTAGTCAAGGTAGGAGATGATGAGGGCATGGAATAGGGTTTTTGCAGATTCTTGGTTGAAGAATGTACGGATCCAGGAAATATTTTTGAGTTGAAGTCGGCAGGAAGTCGAAAGGGCTTGGATATGTGGTTTGAAGGAGAGATCATTGGTAAAGGTTACCTCGAGGCAGCAAGCTTGTGGTACTGGGGAGAGTGGGCAGCTATTTACTTTAATGGATATTTCCATTGGGGGGGGGATTTGAGTGAGATGGGGGAAAAATGATGAATTCTGTTTTGTCCATATTAAGTTTTAGAAATCTAGCGGAGAAGGATGAAATAGCAGACATTGTGAGATTCTGGTTAGTAGGGAGGAGATATGAGGTCCAGAGATGTAGATCTGTGTGTCATCAGCATAGAGGTGATACTGAAAGCCATGAGATTCTATGAGCTGTCCGAGGCCGAAGGTGTAAATGGAGAAGAGCAGGGGCCCTAGGACTGAACCTTGCGGGACTCCGACAGATAGGAGGCGAGGTGAGGAAATGGTGTGCTAGTGGGAGACACAAAGTCTGGTCTGTTAGGTATGACAAGATCCAAGATAGGTCCAAGTCAGTGATGCCAAGAGATGAGAGGGTCTGTAATAATAAGGAATGGCAGTGTCACGATCCATGCTGGATTATGACAGATAAGAGCACATGTAACCTTTTTTTTTCCTTTAAGCTGTTTGCTTAAAGTTAGTTTTGCCCCCGGTGGCCATTAGGGTCATTACACAGTGGTGTCTTTAGTTCTAGTTTTGCCCCCGGTGGTGGCTAGTATTATTACACGGAAATCACTAGCAGGTGTGATTGCTCTGGCTCTTGCCTATAAATGAGAGTCAGGTGGTCTCACTCAGTGTTGGTGATATTGGTCATTTCCAACCATCCTTGGTGGAGGAAGGAGCTAGAGAAGAGTTCCTTGCAGCTCAGTCAGAGTCCTGGTGTGGAAGGAGCAAGTGAGGCGTTCCTTGCAGCTCTGACAAAGCTTTTGTGAAGTAGCAGCTATTCAGGAGGAAAGCTGCACACAGGTGCTGGACTCTGTTGCTGGGAGCAATAGCAACAGAGCAAAGCTAAGTGGTTTTTCCCTGTTTGTAACTTTCCTTATGTGTATTTTAGTGCAGTGGTGGGATTAGTTTCTGCACCGTCCAATTCATTAGAAAGGGATAGGTTCCGGGGCGAGCTAGGGGTTTTAGGTATCCTGCTCGTCGCCAGGTGCGGAACCTGCCTAGGGACTGTCAGGAGTGTAGAGACGCTGACTCGGGAGTGCAGGAGGTCTCCATGTCCCCGTTCCCTATTGCAGGGCCCTCCATTCTATCGGTTTCCCTGGTGTTTCCCTTAACTCTGTAAATTTGCCCTGCTGGAGGCGGTGTATCCAGATACATGTGTAATGATTGAAATTCGCCTGCTGGAGGCGGTGTATCCGGCTGCACATTACATTGTGTAAATTCGCCCCGCTGGAGGCGGTGTATCCAGGGTCACGGGTGTCATAGAAATTCGCCCTGCTGGAGGCGGTGTATCCAGTCATCCGTGTCATCACATTATCACCAACCATACATTTTTTCTGCTGAGTTATGGACCCAATGCAGTCCTTTGCCCAAATGCTGCAGATCTTTACTGATGAGATTAGGGGACTGCGCGGTGAGTTGGTGCAGCAACTGCAGCTGTTGGTGGGCTTTGGGGCCTGGTTCAGGTACAGGTTCAGCCAGAACCCAAGATATCCCTCCCTGACAGGTTTTCTGGAGGGAGAGATCAATTCTTGGTTTTTCAGCAAGCCTGTAAATTATACTTCAGACTGCGCCCTCGTTCATCAGGGAGTGAAGAGCAACGGGTGGGACTCATTATGTCCCTTCTTAAGGGGGATCCCCAATCCTGGGCCTTCTCCCTGCCAGACGATTCACCATCATTAGAGTCCGTGGACAAGTTTTTTGCGGGCAGACTGGTCATGTCCTTAAGGCTTGCCCTACGCACGCCAAATTACCTATGCCATCTCAGAAGCCGCATTCCCCTGGTTGCTTGGAGGGAGGCGACCAGGGAGTGTATATTTCCTCCATTTTGCCCTCCCAAGGTACTATGTCAGCGGAAGTGTTGGCTGACGGGTTACCAGAGGTGATACCGGTGCTTGTGGACAGTGGAGCAGGAGTCAGTCTCGTGGATGCCCGCTTTGTCCAGACTCATGGCCTGTGGTGTAGGACGCTAGCCCAACCTATAAGCAAGCGTCCAGGCCATTAACTCTGGTCCACTGACTCAGGGGAGCTTGACTCAAGTCGTAGAGAATATCCATCTGTGGTTAGGACATCATGAGGAGTCCTTGGCATGCTACGTCTTAGAGGGAATGCCGGTGCCTATCGTTTTAGGTCTCCCTTGGCTGAAAAAACACAACCCGGTAATAGATTGGCGGGCTAGGGAAGTAGTCAGCTGGGGGCAGTCGTGTGAGGATTGCTGCCTAGGAGCTACAGTCTCTGCCGTCTCTCTGCAACTGGCCCCTTCCTCTCCTGTGGTAGCAGCAGAGGTGCTGCAGGAGAGTAAGGGCAAGTCTCAACCCTCGCCATTAGCCAACCCTGGGAGGTGCAGACCTCGTGGTGGAAGGGGTTGGAGGGTGGTGAGCCACTTGGTGAATTGCGGGGGTGTGAGTGTGGTGACACAGGGGGACAGTACACTGTTAGGCAATGGAAATTAAAAACTGCTGTGCACATGCTGCGGAAAAATCTGCGCGTAGTAGCTGCAGGTTTATTTCCGCAGCATGTCAATTCTTTGGGCGGATCTGCAGCATTTCTGCACCCATTGACTTGCATTGATCCGCAGCAAAACCACAGGTGTTGTGAGTTCATTTTCTGGTCCACCAGTTGTGAGTTCTCCTTCCAGGCTCCCTCTGGTGGTAACAGGAGGTAGTGAGGCTGATTTAATCAGTAGAGATCTGCCACCTGATAATGAGGATGACGATTGGACCTCAGGAATCTCAGACTGGATTTAAGACAGCCGACGTCCTATTCTTGTGCTGGTGATTCCTTCTGGCTTGTCAGGTCTTGGTTTTCAGCTCTCTTCCAGTCATCTAAAGCTAAGTTTTTCTGGTAATGTTCACACTTGATTTTGTTGGTCTATTCAGTTTTTTGTGTGGTCAGCCAGCCACGACTGGGGCTGCGCTAAATTTCCCACTCTTATTTATCTGTTTTTGCCAATTTGCTTTTAGTCCCTTATTAGATTGGCCTCTTTTTGCTCTGTCTCAGAATATTTCAGAGTGCTGATATAGTGGGAGAAGTCTAATGACTTCAGGGTTAATTTTGCTATCAGAAGTGTTGGACTTTATTTTTGTAGGGTTTTTTGGAGATTGCAGACAGTGTCTTTCCTTTCCTATCCTTTCTAGTTAGTTTGGGCCCCATCGTTTGCTCAGCCTATTTTCCTGCCTGTGTTTGTGCTTTCATCTTGTTTCACCATCAATACATGTGTGGGGGCTGTCTTTCCTTTGGGGTCTGCTCTGGGGCAGTTAGTTTTCCCCTTTTCTTGCTTCAGGCTTATTTAGTCCTCCGGCTGTGACGAAGCGTCTAGGACCATCGTAGGTACGCTCCACGGCTGCTGCTAGTTGTGTGGTTAGGATCAGGGATCTGCAATCTGCATAGTTACCAGCCTCTCTGATTTTCTGTGACTTAGCTTGTTTCATTTTTTTTCTCCTCGGTGACCCATTCATAACACACAGGTCTCAAAAAGATCTGCGGCTTTGCTGTGGATGAAATGCTGCAGATCGGGGGGGAGATTGTGGTGGGTGGTGACTGTGTGTGTGTATGTGTGTGCGGGCTGTGTGTGTGCGGGGGTCATTGGGCTGTTGGGGGGTCTGTGCGGGGGTCATCGGGCTGTCGGGGGGGTCTGGTGGGGGGCTGCAGGGCTGTCCGTGGGTCATTGGTCTGTCCGGAGGGTGTGCAGGGGGGCTTCAGGGCTGTATGTGTATGTGTGTATATATGTCACGATTACCCGTCCTGTGTGACGCGACCCGCAGACGGGTAAACTACAAGACGCGGCACGTGATACTGTCCTGTGTGACACGGCCAGCCGGCCGGTACTACAACAAGACACGGGGAAAGGGGAAAGTTACAACGGTGGGCCCTGCGAAAGGGAAAGGGGACGTGGAGACCTCCTGCACTCCCCTGAGTCAGTGTCCCTAACGCTCTTAACGTTCCCTATGCCGGTTCTGCACCGGGCGCCGGTCAGGAACCTGTCGCCCTAGCACACCCTACACCTATCCCTTGCTAGGGAGCTGGGAGGCGCAGGACTGGCCCCACAGCTGTACTAATAAACACTAAGGAAAAACACAAACAGGGAAACACGACTTAGCTTTACTCTGTTGCACTTGCTCCTGGCAACAGAGTCCACCACCAGCATGCAGCTCTCCTCCTGAATAGCTGCCACCAAGCTCTGTCAGAGCGACAAGGAAATCCTCTCTGACTCCTTCCACACCAGAGCTAAGACAGTGCTGCAAGGAACGCTCTCCAGCTCCTTCCTCCACCAAGGATGGTTGAAATGAACACTATCACCAACACTGATTGCAACACCTGTGACTCTTTTATAGCAGAGCCAGAGCAATTACACCTGCATTATAATCATGTGCACTAACTAAAGAAACCAGATTGCAATGACGCTCACCACCACCGGGGGCAAATTTAGAACAAAAGACACCACAGTGCAATAATCCTAATGGCCACCGGGGGGCAAAAACCAAATTAAGCACAGCTTAAGTAAAAAAAGGTTACTTGTGCTTTCTATCAGTCCTGATCCAGCATGGATCATGACAGTATGCAGGCATCGTCCGAGTCCCACCCGGCTATGCCTGCTACAGTGACAGTGAGTGACAGTGAGTGACACATTAGCCAATGATGGGACAGTAGTAGTCCCATCATCCGGCTAATGTGTTGTATGTATAAAAAAAAAAAAAAAGAACATACAACATACAGAACATACATATAACATACAGAGCATACATATAACATACAGAACATATAGCATACAGAACATACAACTTATAACATCCAACATACAGTTAGGTCCATATATATTTGGACAGAGACATTTTTTTCATTTTGGTTCTAGACATTACCGCAATGAATTTTAAACAAAACAATTCAGATGCAGTTGAAGTTCAGACTTTCAGCTTTCATTTGAGGGTATCCACATTAAAATTGGATGAAGGGTTTAGGAGTTTTAGCTCCTTAACATGTGCCACCCTGTTTTTAAAGGGACCAAAAGTAAGTGGACAATTGACTCCAAGGCTATTTCATGGACAGGTGTGGGCAATCCCTTTGTTATGTCATTCTCAATTAAGCAGATAAAAGGCCTGGAGTTGATTTGAGGTGTGGTGCTTGCATTTGGAAGGTTTTGCTGTGAAGGAAACATGCAGTCAAAGGAGCTCTACATGCAGGTGAAACAAGCCATCCTTAAGCTGCAAAAACAGAAAAAAACCCATCCGAGAAATTGTTACAACATTAAGAGTGGCAAAATCTACAGTTTGGTACATCCTGAGAAAGAAAGAAAGCACTGGTGAACTCATCAATGCAAAAAGACCTGGGCGCCCACGGAAGACAACAGTGGTGGATGATCGCAGAATAATCTCCTTGGTGAAGAGAAACCCCTTCACAACAGCCAACCAAGTGAACAACACTCTCCAGGAGGTAGGCGTATCAATATCCAAATCTACCATAAAGAGAGGGTTCACTGTTATGAGTTCATTTTCCCCTTCACCATTGAGGTCTGATGAACTCCCTCTTCTGGTGAAGGAAGGTAGTGAGGCTGATTACCAAGCACCTGAGCTGGGAGAGGATGACTGGGCGACGGGGATCTCTGACTGGATATAAGACAGCCGACGCACTTCTGCCTCGCTGGTGATTTCTCTGTGGAATTCTAGGAGACCAGTCTGATTCCTGCTCCTCAAAAGCTAAGTTTTCTGCTTTGCCTTTTTGCATTTGCATTTTGGTTTTAGTTTGCCTTGCTTTTCTGGATTCTGCCATTCCCTGCTGGGGTGAGCTGAATTCCTTTTTGTCGGTTTGCTCTGTCTTCAGAAAATACCTGAGTACTGACATAGTCTTTTTGAAGCCTAGCGTCTTCAGGGCCTTTTTCCCTGTCAGTCTGTTGGCGCTTATTTTGATAGGGTTTTTCGCGGATTGCAGACAGCAGCCTTCCTATCCTGTCTATCTAGTTTGCTTGGGCCCCATCATTTGCTCAGTCTATCTTTCTATCTGTGTTAGTGTTTTTCTTCTTGCTTCACCGTCATTATATGTTGGGGGCTGCTTATTGCTTTGGGGTCTGCTCTGGGGCAGTTTAGATTTCCCTTTCTGTCTTTAGGCTAGGCAGTTCTCTGGCTGTGATCGAGGGGTCTAGGGCATGGTAGGAACCCCCCACGGCTACTGCTAGTTGTTGTTGATAGGTTCAGGGGTCTGCAATCCGATAGCTGCCAACTTCTCTGGTTTTCTGGACTTAGCTAGCATTTCTGTTTTTGCCTCCTATGGTGACTCATTCATAACAGTTCACTGCACGGTGCAAGCCACTCATAAGCATCAAGAATCAAAAGGCTAGACTGGACTTTGCTAAAAAACATCTAAAAAAGCCAGCACAGTTCTGGAAGAACATTCTTTGGACAGATGAAACCAAGATCAACCTCTACCAGAATGATGGAAAGAGAAAAGTATGGCGAAGGCGTGGTACAGCTCATGATCCAAAGCATACAACATCATCTGTAAAACACGGCAGAGGCAGTGTGATGGCTTGGGCATGCATGGCTGCCAGTGGCACTGGGTTACTAGTGTTTATTGATGATGAGACACAGGACAGAAGCAGCCGATTGAATTCTGAGGTATTCAGAGCCATACTGTGTGCTCTGATCCAGCCAAATGCAGCCAAACTGATTGGTCGTCGTTTCATACTACAGATGGACAATGACCCAAAACATAAAGCCAAAGCAACCCAGGAGTTTATTAAAGCAAAGAAGTAGAATATTCTTGAATGGCCAAGTCAGTCACATGATCTCAACCCAATTGAGCATGCATTTCACTTGTTAAAGACTAAACTTCAGACAGAAAGGCCCACAAACAAACCGCAACTGAAAACCACCGCAGTGAAGGCCATGAAGAGCATCAAAAAGGAGGAAACAGCGTCTGGTGATGTCCATGAGTTCAAGACTTCAGGCAGTCATTGCCAACAAAGGGCTTTCAACCAAGTTCTAGAAATGAACATTTTATTTAATCTGTTCAATTACTTTTGGTCCCTTTAAAAACAGGGTGGCACATGTTAAGGAGCTGAAACTCCTAAACCCTTCATCCAATTTTAATGTGGATACCCTCAAATGAAAGCTGAAAGTCTGAACTTCAACTGCATCTGAATTGTTTTGTTTAAAATTCATTGTGGTAATGTCTAGAACCAAAATTAGAAAAATGTTGTCTCTGTCCAAATATATATGGACCTAACTGTATAGCATAAAGAACATACATACAACATACAGAACAAACATACAACATATCACATCCAGAGCATACAACATATAACATAAAGAACATATATATAAAATAAAGAACATACTGTAAAGCAGCAGCGTCCACGCTGTACAAAGATGAGGCTGTGACCCAGCAAGTTGAAGCAAAAAAATGTGTTTAATGTCCGCTATAAACACTCACAGTGCACAACACGCTATATTCTCCGGATGGCAGCCGGGAAGCAACAAAAACAGTCCGTGGCCAGTTGCAGTGAGTGACCGCGCTGCCCGGGTATGCAAGGGGTGCTAGACCTTGGCTCCGCTTGGCCCTGTGTTGCCTCACATAGGGAGCTCTGCAGACCACTGCTCTGTCTCTGTGCAAGTCAGGACTGACACACCCAAACCCTTTGTGCAGGGTTTTTTTTTCCTTTCTGAAACACAAAAAGAAAGCACAGAATGATAAACGTGCAGAAATACTCTGTAGTAAAAAATTTAACAGTAGTCAGCTAGTGCTAGTAGAAAGATAACAAATACAGGGTATTTAGTCAATACGTTTTTTGCAAAAAATGTATACCAAGCTACTCCACCTCGTCACGGTAACCCTTAACGGAGCAGTCCCTATCTAATGTATTTAAAACCTTAACATGTGAACAGTACCTAAATGAGCAGGATTCAGACAGGCGCTTCCAGATGTGGGCACGTGGTGTAAGATAGCTTTTTATGTGTATGCCACACAAGAGAGGGGTGGGGATCTCCCAAACCATGCATAAGCAAGGAAATAATGGATTAAAAACACATGTGACATGCACATATGTGAATAGGTCGATTGGACAGTGTTCACACTACCCACTGACTGAAACACAAAAAGAAAGCACAGAATGACAAACGTGTAAAAATACTCTGTAGTACAAAAATATAACAGTAGTCAGCTAGGGGACACATAGCTACCCTCACATATGACTCCGGTCGATTCCTCACAATACATATAACATACATACAGGACATACAACATGTAACATACAGAATATAAAACATATAACATACAGAACATACAACATGTAACATACAGAACATACAACATATAACATCCAGAACATATAACATACAGAACATACAACATATAACATACAGAACATATAACATACAGAACATACATATAACATAAAGAACATATAACATACATATAACATACAACAGATAACAGAGTACGTACTCACCGCACACACCTAATTCCCCGAAGCCATCGATCACCTGTAATAAAAATAAAATAATAAATCAACCTATATTTACCTTTCCGCCATAGTCCAATTAATATCGAGGGTCCCACGACGATCTCCCATGGAGAACAGTCACATCAGCTGATGCAACTGCCCTCTAGGGGCTCCAGCACTGAAATGACAGGAGGAGGTAATCCTACGCTGTGTATGCCTCCGCTGGGAAAGAGGTCCCGTAACTCTAACCCTAATTCTCATGCAGCAGTGCTGTAAAGTGAGACTCTGAACTCAGGTAACCTCAGTGAAGGACTGCAGGAGGCATTGTCTCCTGTCAGTTCATCACTGGAAGGCCCCATTGAGCAGTGACATCACCTGATGTCACTGTTCTATAGGGGAGATGGTCGTGGGACCCTCGTTATTAATTGGACTGCGTCGGACAGGGAGTTTACGGTTGGTTTATTATTTTTCATTTTTTTACCATATTGTTATTTATGTGCTTGTTTTCACTGCCTTGATCACATGCATCTGGCATTCTTAATTATCTGACAAAGATGAGCACAGACCACTCCTCTCTGCTTTGCACCTGAATGCTTTTTCTAGCAAATATATTGCAAACCCTTAAGGCCCCATCACACATAGCGAGATCGTTAGCGAGATCACTGAAACATCACAGGTTTTGACGCAACAGCGACCTCACCAGTGATCTCGCTACGTGTGACACAGCGTCGACTGGCCCCCCGCTGCGATATCGCTGATCGTGCTCGAATGGCCTAGGCCATTTTTTGATCGTTGGTGTCCCGCTGGCCAGCATGCATCACTGTTTGACGCCGACAAGCGACCACGTTGGCGACTCAGAACTCATGGACGCAGGTGAGAGTCGTCAGAATAGCTGCTGTGTGACAAGGTCCCAACGACCGCCGAGGTCGTTATACGGATCGCCGGATTGTTGCTGCGTTGGTGAGATCTGCCTGTTTGACAGCTTGCTAGCGACCATGTAGCGACGTACCAGTGATCCTTACCAGGTCGTATCGTTGTCGGGATCGCTGGTGCGTCGCTATGTATAATGGTACCCTAAGTCAGCCAAGACTTCAGTGTGCATCACATAATTGTGTATCATACAAGTGTCATGCTCAGAATTAATCCAGAATGATACCAGAAGGGAACTGAAGGTAACTGGATAGTCACTGTAAACAATGTTTCTGTTAATTTTCAATCTCACCCCTATAATCATTCACTTTCTATTAACCCCCTAATCCCTACACCAAGTAAGGAACTATTCATCTCTCTCCATCCACCCCATCTCTTCAGAACTTTTCCTCAACATACAATCCTCTATCTCCAAACACACACAGCCCCCTTATTCTATTTCCTGCTCCCACCTGCTAACACTTTCTCTGCTCCTCCTCACTGCCGGTGATATTGCTCCAAATCCTGGTCCTCACCACATCCCCACAGTCATTTCTACCTCCCATCCATGCTCTATCACAACTTTCCATCACAACTTTCCGTAACCTCTCTAACCTTATACCCATTTGCCGAGCCCCCACTTCCCCAGTCCCACAAACAGGAACTCTATGGAATACTCGCTTTGACTGCAACAAACTCTTACATCCATGATATTTTCATTACTAACAAACTGTCCTTCCTCGCCATCACCAAACCTTGCTCACCCCTCTGACAGTCTCTCCTGCTGCACTTTCTTATGGTGGGTTCCAACTTCCCCACACCTCCTGCCCCAGCAGCAAGCATGGTGGAGGAGTTGGGTTTCTCCTGTCAGGTAACTGCTCCTTCACTCCAATCCCAGTGCTACCTTCTGTTACTCTCCCTTCCTTTGAGGAGCACTCTGTGCGCATCTACTTCCTCTCCATCCTCCAACTGGCTGTCATTTACCACCCCCCAGGGCAAGCCACCACCTTCTTTGACCAATTCACCACCTGGCTACTTCATTTCCTCTCCGCTGACATCCCTACTATCATCATGGGAGACTTCAACATCCCCATTGACACTTCCCTGCCATCTCTCACTTCTGCCTCAATCAATGGTCTTCTGCAGCCACTAACAAAGATGGCCACACATTGGACCTCATCTTCACCCGCCTCTGCTCCCTATCTAACATCTCTAACTCACCTCTTCCTCTGACCACAACCGACTTACATTCTCTTCCCTCTCCTCTCCAGGTCCACAATCCCCATGCTACAAACTTCCACACGCTCACAGAAGTCTTAAACACCTCAATCTACACTTGCTGTCTGAATCCCTCCTCTCTCTTAGGGTATGTTCACACAGTGCGGATTCTCCCACGGATTAAAAAAAAATAATGTGTGGTCCCCCTATATTTTATAGCCAGAAAGGCTACGCAGACAGCTGCGGGCTGATATTCATAGCCTAGGAAGGGGCCATGGATATTGGCCCCCCCCGGCTACAAATACCAGCCCGCAGCTGCCCCAGAAATGGCGCTTAGCCCCTCTCTTCCCACTCCCATGTAACGGTGGGATATGGGGTAATATAAGGGGTTAATGTCACCTTGCTATTGTAAGGTGATATTAAGCCCGGTTAATAATGGAGAGGCGTCAATAAGACACCAATCCATTATTAATCTTTTGAAAGGGTTAAAAAACACACACATAAGAATAAAGTCTTTTAATGAAATAAAACAACATGGTTTTCATATTTTTATTTCACGCCCAGATCCAAGCGACGCCATCGTCGCAGGGAAACAGGGGTTAGTTGAGAATGAATGCTAGCAGCAGAGGTAAGAAAAGTCTGTGTGGAAAGTTGGATGATGTACCATTAAAGTTATTGCAGGATAACAAGGCTGTAGATGATAGAAAGCAAGCAGAGTTCTATAGTTGAGCTTGCACATGTTTGCAATGAGCAACGTAACCTTTTTTTATATTTTCCATTTATGGATTTACCTAGTGACCCACATTAGATCTGCAGCAAACTCAAAAAGTATTGTGTTTTTACTGCAAATTTCAACCATTGCACTCATGTCAATGGAAAAAAAAAAAGTACAAAAAAACTGCAAGAAATAGGGAAAGAAAACCTGACACTGCAGACTGAAATCAGTTGCAAAGCAGGCCAATTTCCAGGCAAAAGAAAATCAGCATGAGGATAAATTAGAAAAATCTCATTCACTTTAACACTTCGGTATGACACTGTAATGATAAGTAAAATATGACCTCGCTGGAACATTCCAGAATCTCCCATTGTTACACTACATATTATACTTCTGCTTGTCACACGCTGCAGATGTGACCCCCCTCCTCCCCCCTTAGCAGCTGTGTGTCTCCTCTGCCTGCTTGTAACCCTACACCAGACATTTCCTGTGCCAGCGGCTCTCTCTCTCCCCCTTCCCCCCTCCCTGCACAGCCAGGAAAAGGATTTCTTTTGTTCCCTGCCATGCGGCCAATTCAGGTATGGGAAACATTAAAAGAAGCCATAGCGCGCACCTCGTACACGGCAGAGATATGAAAATTACATTTCTGCAATATGCATCGACCCATTATTCTGGCCCATAATTGGCACGGTTCTAGCACCCCCAGAAACCAAGAACTGGATTTCTTCTAAACGGTGTGACATAATTAGTGCATGTTTGGTCTTTAATTATTGTCTGCGATAAACTAAGTAAAATGATACCATGTGTGTCTTTATACGAGGTAACCTCTGCGACATATAGTCATTATAAGTTTTGTAGTCAGAATTGTAACTCCTAGAGCAGGGGGAGGAACATCCCTAGACCGCCCCTTTCGTGATATCACGGACCCAGAGCTATAAGGCATTCCCTCCCAGGGGTTGGTCATTCGAGCTGGAGGTTTTCATGCCTAAAGGACCCCAGATGCAGGGCAATGTGTGGCCCCGCCTCCTCCACACATGGCTAGCCTAAAGACCATTAAGCAACTGTAAGTATTGATTTTCTATGTTAATCCCATTTATTTTATATTTGCATTGTACATACCTACTGTCTCAACTTTTTAACATCTTTTATCTGTGTAATCACTGCCCCCTTTTGGGGAATAAATTGCAAAATTTATTAGTCTGCCTTCCTGCTCTAAGAATGAACGCACACGTGCCTTTAAGATAATTACGCTACTGAATTGGGTTGGTTTCGAACCTCTCTATTAAGTTTATTACTTAAGTGGAGAAACCTGGAGCTGGTGACGGCAACGTGTGGTATGGGCCCTGGGCACTGCTGAGAGTGACGGAACGGGTTTTATAAGCTAAGTTGGGGTGGCTGCGGCCAGAGCGTTTTATAATTCCCTCACTGCAGCATGCCGGGTGGCCAGACCTCATTGAAGCAGTCGGCAGGCGACCCATTATCCCAGGTATAGTTCCCTGACTGACCTGAGGGTAAGGGGGGTTGCGAGTTCCAAAATGTAACTGAAAAGTGAGATATACATAAATCCCCGCAGTTTGTGGAAGATTGTTAGCAGTGGTGGGACATCCAAAATAACCCCCTGCGATAAATTGTTAGGGCAAGACTAGCTTGCTGTTTTTATCACATGGTGCCAGTGGTGGGATAACTAAGATAAGCCCCCCCTGTGCCTGTGATAGCCGTGTGTCGGCAGTGAGTCACATCCCTCCGTCCGTGACAAAACGGTGTCAGTGGGTGGGACTGTGACAGACACACACACACGTCATGTCAGAACAGGAATAACGGGAGGTAAAGAGATTTGCAGTTCTCCCGTCCAGCAATCACAGATTACAGACCTGACAGTCCTGTGAATCGACTCTTCCATCTCTACTTGCAGTTTTATATTCAGGAAAACTATGTCTGGACTCTCATTTAGGTCTGAAAATGACAGAACTCCTATTATTCTGGTTCTAACTAAGATACAAATCTATTGTAGGATAAATAGCAGGAACAATCCAGTGAAAAAAAAGGATTGTAATCTTTGTTAAAGCATAGCATTTAATTCAGCCATTAAAAGCAAAACTACAGAAATATTGTCAATACACAAGATAAAGATCTGATCTATTGTAACGTCAGATTACAATATAAAGTATGTGGGCGAGCTGTTTGGGTATGTCAGGTATACTATACTTCCACAGAATATCTCACTGAAAATACAAGTTATGTCAGGTCTAGCTACATTTTCTACAAGCAATTTTACATTGCATTTCCAGATCTCAAAACACAAAGAAACAGTTTATATAGCAGTCACTATACTTTTGTAAGTAATCTGTGGTTTCAGTGGGAGAAGTATCCTGCAGAAGTCTCCACTCTCCAGCAACTTGTGACTTTATGGCAGCTGGGGAGCCATTTGCCTTCTGGCAGTCTGCAAGTCAGTGGGGATGGGCATGATTGAGAATTAGTAAATTCCTGTAGCTTCTAGTCACTTTGCTAAATTCATGAATAAAACATATCTGCTAAAAGATGTGTACAGGGAAATTGCTATAAAATTAATGTCATTATATGTAGTGAAGAGTTGTGCTTCAGAGAGCAGCTACACTGTAAACAGCAGCTGTCCCTTTTTTTATAATGCCTACTAATGCTGAATTTTCTTTTGACTATTTAATTAAGTGTTTTTGCTGCAACTCTACCAGGACCTGGTTGCCAGATGAAGTCACATTCACCCCATAGAGGGCACTCGTGGTGGAGACACACTGGGCACCGCAGGCGCTGTCCAGTCAAGTATATTGGAGTTGGGATTTGGATGTTTCGCCCCCAGCAGTTCGCCCCCAGGTACAATTCGCTCCCGCACATTTCGTCCCAAGCATTTGGCCCCCAGGATGTTTCGCCCCCGCACATTTCACCCCTGCACATATCGCCCCCAGCAATCCCCTAGCAGTTCGTCCCTGGATGTTTCGCCCCCCAGCAGTTCATCCCCAGATGTTTCGCCCCCGGATGTTTGGCCCCCAGCAGTTCGTGCCCGGATGTTTGGCCCCCAGCAGTTCACCCCCGGATGTTTCGCCCCCAGATTTTTCGCCCCCGGATTTTTCCCCCCAGCAGCTCGCCAAGGATGTTTTGCCCCCAGGATTTCGCCCCCTGATGGTTTGCCCCCGGATGTCTTACCTACAGCATTTTGTCCCTGGATGTGTCACCATCTGATGTTTTGCCCCTAGCATTTTGGCCCCAGATGTTTTACCCTCAGCTTTTGGGGTCAACATGCAGGGAACTAAACATCTAGGGCTGAACATACCTGGGGATCAAATATACAGGACCCCAATTGCTGGGGATTCTTGTGGCTGCCTTTGCAGCAGCTCTACTGGTTGGCCTTAGAGGAGTATTATCACCCTAGAACACAAAAAAACTGACTTACCTGTCGCAGCTGCAGCTCCTTGGGTCCCGGAGTGCTGTCTAGCGGTTCCCCGTGACGTCTTATCCTGCTTCTGGCTGTCTTTTCATCTTGCCTGGATCACTGATCCATGAAGCATGATGAATGCCAAGGCAGTGAGGCCGAATGTCTCCTGGCTGCTCACTGACATGACATCACTCCTATCCCATTCATCAGTCAATCCAGGGGCAGGATGTCTCTCCAGTCACCAAAACACTGCTGCGCATGCGCAGTGCCGCGATGAGATCGGGCAGAAGAGGAGAGGACTCGTGGTGGCCTCTGGATCCAGCATGGCGATCGCAAGCCCACACAGTCAGGAGATCAGGCAAAGATGAGCAGAAGACCTCTAGGTAAGTAACAGGAGGAGAAGATCGGCATCATGCTTACAGCAACATGATTGCTGAAAGCATGCTGCCTTATTTTGCTGTTTGGCATGAGAATACCCCTTTAATGCAGGCTATGTATGGAAGCAGGGGGACTGTTGACTGACTACAGGGTTAATCCCACCAACCATCTCTGCAGAACTGAGATATTGGCTTTGCTGAACTAAGGTGGTGGTTAACCAGCTTCTACAGAACCTCTTTATCAGGTCTTCAGAAGGGGGTTTTGGGATTAGCCCTCACAGAACACTCTGCCAGTATACCAAAGAATGGAGCAGCAGATAAAAATGGCACTCTCACTTCAGGATCCTTTTTTTATTAATGCCCATTCCTCAGATTAGGCCAAGAATAGGGTCCAGTTGTATTCTGCATTGAACCAGATGTTTATCAGCAGCTTTCAGCACCAACGACAAGGACAAGTGACTGGAAGCTGAAGCCATATCTCTCCATGATTTCAGTGAGATCCAGGGAAGATATGACAGCGCCTGGTAAAGAGCTGATCCACCGTGACATGCCTTATACAGGGGCATGCACTGCTCTGTGCAGAGAAATGCATGTTCTGGACGGGACTCGGTTGTGTGCATCCGGTCTTTCAGTAACAAACGGCCCTTTGGGGACAACCACTAACTTGGCGTGGCCCTTGGTGAATATGAGTTTGACAGCCCTGATCTAAGACAAGTGACCATCATTTTACTGTCATGTACTAGTGGTGTTACATTTAATGGCTTCTTTTTGTCATCCATTATATATCATACTGTATCTAGTGATGAGCAAACCCGATCTGGAAAGTTCAGGGTTCGTATCGAACATTGCCTACTCGGGTTCAACCACACTGACCCCAAACAGGCAATGTTCGGAGTCTGCTCATCAGAAAATAAAAATCAGTTCTGTCTCCTTTGCTGAGGTCCTGACCTGTGTGGAGAGTCTTCTTGACCATGGGAATCCCTAGCTAGGAATTCTGAAAGGCATTCCCTCGGGTACAATGATATATTCACACAATGTGGAAGTGCATGGAAGAGGACTGAAGAGGACCCTCCGAGTCTGCCGGTACCTCAGCAAAGGGGTAACAATATATATATTTTCTTTTTACTATCTGGTAAGTGATGAGGATGTGGTGGACAGATTCTCCACTCCTCTGAGTCTCCATACCCATTGAGTTCAATGGAGATGATAGTTTTGAGGTGCTGAACCCGAACCCGGATTTTCTTGTGTGTTTGGGACGGAACTGCCCGAACTGAACTTCGGCAGGTTCACTTCTCACTAATCTTATTTTTGGTCTAAGATGTATAAATGTGATCAAGTTACGATTATTTCATTTCAAAACTTTGACTTTTCTAGATAAGTAACTTTACAGACAGAAAAATATTATCAATTGGTCAAACCAACCAACATTGCAGAGCTATATATTTAAAGCATAACTCTAAAAAAAACAAAAAACTTTTGATATGTTATAGTACCTGTGGCACTGATCTTTTCCAATGGAGACCCCCTTCCAGCAGCTTTAGTTTTTTTTTTAAATATTTTTTTCTAAATTTTTTTAGTTTTGTGTGAAAAGTCCCATCCAAGTTACAGTAGCAGGCTCTATGTGCTGCAGGATTGCAGGGAAGTCGGGCCCCCTTGGTAGCAGAAATTGTGGACGGATTCAGGCTTCCTGTGATACATTCAGGGCTGCTGGTTCACAGCCCTCTGGAAAGTTCCCCTTCCACCTCCCCTCATGTGCTTCATCCTGGACAAGAGGAGGGCTTCCCCCCCGTGTAAAGCCAGTAAAGGATTGAGCACATGGGGAGTTGGGGAGCTTTGCAGAGGGCTGTGAACCAGCAGCCCTGTATACATCATAGGGAGCACGTTGATGCCTCTTTAAAACCACGGCAGTAATCGCCAGGAAGATAAAACATGTTTTAAAATGGAAAACCGCTTTCTGCTGCACAGTTTTCCCGTGATTTGAGTCCATTGACTTGCATTGGGCAAATCGAGTGCTATCTAGTGGTTTTACCGGCGATTACTGCCGCGGTTTTAAACTACGGCGATAATCGCCGGCAAAACCGCTAGTCTGAAAGAGGCCTGATAGTTGCACGTCCTGTGTAGCCACGCCCCCTAGAATCCGTCCACAAGTTCTGCTACTAAGGTGAAATTACCTTCTTAGTAGCCACTGAAATCTTGCATCACTTGGAGCCTGCTGGTGGAACTTGGATGTGACTTTTCACACAGAAGTGAAGTTGCTGGAAGGGGGTCTCCATTGGAAAAGAAGATCAGTGCCACAAGTATTATAACATTGCAAAACTGTTTTTTTTTTTTTTTTTTTTTTTTTTAGAGTTACGCTTTAACTGTAAAAATTAAAACTGTTAAACAAGAAACATAAAGGGTATAGAGGGGGAAGGGTTAGAGAAAAAGAGGAAAGAAAAGAAAAATTGCAGGTGTTAATGTTTGAATTATTTTACAGCTAAATATGTGACCATCAACTAAAATTCAAAGCTGTAGGCGATGCCGCTCAGATAATCTATCAAGCTTCTATAGTTGAAATCTTGCACAATACGTTTAACCCTTGCTGAAATTGCAGCATATTTTTGTTTCTTGCAGTGGTCGGATTTCCTGCTATTATCTGAATAATTTCTAAACTGTGGAGCTCTTGCTGATGTTTCAGGCAGTTAACCCCTTCACCCCCAAGGGTGGTTTGCACGTTCATGACGGGCCAATTTTTACAATTCTGACCACTGTCCCTTTATGAGGTCATAACTCTGGAACGCTTCTATGGATCCCGGTGATTCTGACATTGTTTTCTCGTGACATATTGTACTTCATGATAGTGGTAAAATTTCATTCAAATAACTTGCGTTTATTTGTGAAAAAAAATGGAAATTTGGCGAAAATTTTGAAAATTTCGCAATTTTCCAACTTTGAATTTTTATGCCCTTAAATCACAGATACGGCACACAAAAAACTTGATAAGTAACATTTCCCACATGTTTACTTTACATCAGCACAATTATGGAGCCAAAATTTTTTTTGTTAGGAAGTTATAAGGGTTAAAAATTGACCAACGATTTCTCATTTTTGCAACACTATTTTATTTTTACGGACCACGTCATATTTGAAGCCACTTTGAGGGGTCTATATGATAGAAAATACCCAAAAGTGACACCGTTCTAAAAACTGCACCCTTTAAGGTGCTCAAAACCACATTCAAGAAGTTTATTAACCCTTTAGGTGCGTCACAGGAATTTTTTGAATATTTAAAAAAAAAAATGAATATCTAACTTTTTTTCACAAAAAAAATACTTCAGGTTCAATTTTTTTTTTATTTTACCAAGGGTAACAGGACAAATTGGACTATAAAAGTTATTGTGCAATTTGTTCTGAGTACGCTGATACCTGATATGTTGGGGGAACCACTGTTTCGGCGCATGGCAGAGTTCAGAAGGGAAGGAGCGCCGTTTGACTTTTTCAATGCAAAATTGGCTGGAATTCAGATTGGATGCCATGTCACGTTTGGAGAGCCCCTGATGTACCTAAACAGTGGAAACCCCCCACAAGTGACCCCATTTTGGAAACTAGACCCCCCAAGGAACTTATCTAGATATGTGGTGAGAACTTGGAACCCACAAGGGCTTCACAGAAGTTTATAACGTACAGCGGTACAATTAAAAAATCATATTTTTTCCACAAAAATGATCTTTTCACCCTCAATTCTTATTTTTCCAAGGGTAACAGGACCCTAAAAGTTATTGTGCAATTTTTCCTGAGTATGCTGATACCCCACATGTGGGGGTAAACCACTATTTGGGTGCATGGCAGAGCTCGGAAGGGAAGCAGCACCATTTGACGCTTTTGGCTGGAATTGAGATCTGACACCATGTCGCGTTTGGAAAGCCCCTGATGTACCAAAACAGTGGAAACCTCCCACAAATGACACCATTTTGGAAACTAGACCCCCCCAAGGAACTTATCTAGATGTGTGGTGAGAACTTTGAACCCCCAAGGGCTTCATAGAAGTTTATAACATACAGCCGTGCAATTAAAAAATCATTTTTTCCACAAAAATGATCTTTTCACCCTCAATTCTTATTTTTCCAAGGGTAACAGGAACCTAAAAGGTATTGTGCAATTTGTCCTGAGTACGCTGATACCCCACATGTGGGGGTAAACCACTATTTGGGCGCATGGCAGAGCTCGGAAGGGAAGCAGCGCCATTTGACGTTTTTGGCTGGAATTGAGATCTGACACCATGTCGCGTTTGGAAAGCCCCGATGTACCAAAACAGTGGAAACCCCCCACAAATGACACCATTTTGGAAACTAGACCACCAAGGAACTTATCTAGATGTGTGGTGAGCACTTTGACCCCTCCAGTGCTTCACAGAAGTTTATAATGCCCGGGCATGAAAATAAAAAAAATCATATTTTTTTCCACAAACATGATCAATTAGTCCCCAATTTTTTTTTATTTTCCCAAGGGTAACAGGAGAAATTGAACCCCAAAAGTTGTTGTCCAATTTGTCGTGAGTACGCTGACACCCCATTTGTGGGAGAAAACTACTGTATGGGCACACGTCGGGGTTCGGAAGGGAAGTAGTGACGTTTTGGAATG
Source organism: Dendrobates tinctorius (assembly GCF_039654945.1). Taxonomy (NCBI): domain Eukaryota; kingdom Metazoa; phylum Chordata; class Amphibia; order Anura; family Dendrobatidae; genus Dendrobates; species Dendrobates tinctorius. The sequence continues at coordinate 8,298,425 of NW_027361754.1, forward strand.
CAGACTTTGATGGAATGGTCTGCGGGTGTCATGTGCGTTTGGAGAGCCCCTAATCTTCCTAAACTATTGAAACTCCCCACAAGTGACCCCATTTTGGACACTAGACCCCCCACAGAACTTATCTAGATGTGTGGTGAGCACTTTGAACCCCCAAGTGCTTCACAGAAGTTTATAATGCCCGGGCGTGAAAATAAAAAAAAATCATTTTTTTCCACAAAAATGATATTTTTGCCCCCAATTTTTTATTTTCCTAACCGTAACAGGAGAAATTGGACCCCAAAAGTTGTTTTGCAATTTGTCCTGAGTAGGCTGATACCCTACATGTGGGGGTAAAACACTGTTTGGGCGCATGGCAGAGCTTGGAAAGGAAGGAGCACCATTTGACTTTTTCAACGCAGAATTGGCTGGAATTGAGATCAGACGCCATGTTGCCAATTCTAACTCCAACCCTAATGCCAACACACCCCTAGCCCTAACCCTAACCCTGGCCCTAACCCTAATGGGAAAATGGAAATAAATACATTTTCTTTTAATTTTATTATTTTCCCTTACTAAGGGGGTGATAACGGGGGGTTTTACTAATTATGGCGGTATTTATTTTTGGCGGCTGTCGCACGCTAAAAAGACGCTTTTTATTGTAAAAATAGTTTTTGCATCACCACATATTGAGAGCTATAATTTTTCTGTATTTTGACTCACTGAGTCATATGAGATCTTATTTTTTGCGGGACGAGTTGATGTTTTTATTGGTACCATTTTCGGACACGTGACATTTTTTGATGGCTTTTTATTCCGATTTTTGGGACGCAGAATGAACAAAAACCAGCGTTTCATGAATATCTTTTGGGGGGTGCGTTTACACTGTTCCGCGTGCGGTAAAATTGATAAAGCGGTTTTATTCTTCGGGTCAGTACGGTTACAGCGATACCTCATTTGGGTCGTTTTTTTATGTTTTGTCGGTTTTATGCAATGAAAACTATTTTATATAAAAAATTATTTTTGTATCGCTTTATTCTGCAAGCTATAACTTTTTTATTTTTTCGCTGACGATGCTGTATGGCGGCTCGTTTTTTGCGGGACAAGATGACGTTTTCAGCGGTACCATGGCTATTTATATGCGTCTTTTTGAACGCGCCTTATTGCACTTTTTGTTTGGCGGTATGATAATAAATCATTATTTTTTGTTTCGTTTTTTAATTTTTAAGGGGTTCGCTAAAGGGGTTAACTAATGGGATAGTTTTATAGGGCAGGTCGTTACGGACACGGCGATACCCAATATGTGTACTTTTATTGTTTTTTTGTTTTTTTATTTAAAAAAATGGATTTATTGGGGGAATATTTTTTTTTTTCTAATTTATTTGACGATTTTTTTAAAATTATTTTAACACTTTATTTATTTTTTTTTTTTAACTTTATTACATAGTCCCAGGTGGGACATCACTGTCCTGTGACAGATCGCTGATCTGTCACATCACAGATCACTGTGACAGATCAGCAATCTGTCACAGGCAGTTCTGCAGACTTCCTCATGCCTGCACTTTGCAGGCACTGAGGAAGTCAGCTCCCTACAGGCCCCCGTCGCCATCTTGGATTCGGGGGCCTGTAGGGAAAGAGACCCCCGCAGCAGCACTGCACATTGCACTGCCGTGGGGGGCTCAGGGAAGCACAGAGGGAGCCCCCTCCCTGCCGATGCTTCCCTTTAACCCCCGGTACACCGCGATCATGTTTGATCGCGGTGTGCAAGGGGTTAACGTGTCGAGGGCGGTCTGTGACTGCCCCTGACACATAGTGCCGGGTGTCAGCTGTGATAATCAGCTGACACCCGGCCGCGATCAGCGGCGCTCACCACGTGGGCGCCGCTGATCGCGGTAGACGTACTATCCCGTCCATGGGCATAGGGGCCCGGGTCCCATGGACGGGATAGTACGTCTGATGTCAGGAAGGGGTTAATGAACTGGTATATATTTGGGAAAAGAGTACCACATGTTTCTCGAAGGCTACGGTGCCATCCTTCAACATCATTATTTGTTCGCTGTTGATCATTTAATGTTCGTTCATACATATTCCAAAGTTGAACTGGAAACAAAGGTGCCTGACGTCCTCTGCAAGTCATTTGACCAATATAGGTAGCTTCAAAATAGTTGGCAATGGGTATGGCTTCTTGTGGAAAGTCAGGATTTTCCACTAACTCTTCAAATGAAGGCACAACATTCTGTGTTGCTAGAAAGGCAAGGGCAGGTATCATGCGTATCCAACAAGCAAATTCATGGTCACCTTGATATTGCACCTTGAGTCCTTCATTGTGAACTTTACTCCAAACTGACTGTGATAGGTGGAAGAAGCAACCGGTCTTCTCGAGGTTGGGGAATTCACTCTCAAATGCCTGGATTGCAGCTCGTTCAAAATCCAACATCAGGTTGTGTGGTTGCAGTCCAGGTTGCATGTTCTTCAGCTCTTGTAGCAATCTCTGGTATGTTGAACGGCTCTTGTCCGTCAGCAAGGTGTACAATACAGGAACAAGGCCGCTGTGGACTACATGGATTGTATAAAGTTGCTTGAACAGGGATGGTGTAGTGGAAAACATGCCATTAGCAAACCACTCTTTACTTTGGGCCAGTAGATGGAGATTGTCTCTAGTTCAAAATATCAAGATACGGCTGAGTCCACTTCCTAATTAAAAGTGAAAGTATTAGTACAGGAAATAATGAGAGACAAAATAAAAACTAACAAGTAGCAGACAGAGAATTTCGGGATGAATTCACAATAAATTTTCCTAATCAGAAGCATCCGTTGTTCATATCTCACATTAAAAACTCACATTTTGCTTCAGATTTTCTGATTTTATAACAGAAACGTAAAACTGAAGCAAAATCTGGTGTGATGGGTCTAAATAGCTTTTTCTACGACATGTATTGTCCCAGTGGAAAATGATATATTCCTGTTTAAAAATGCTTCCAAGCTTAAAAAATGTCATATTTTCAAAGTCGTGAAAGGATTAACGGCGGCAGAAACTAGCAAAATGCAGAATTCCATGATAATAAAAGGTTTACATCAGGAAAAATGAGCAAACATATAAGAAGTATTTGTGAAAAAAAAAGCATACTAACTCAATGGTTCATTAGGTCGGGGTCATATGCAGCGTAAATGTCTAAATCCCATCCACATGCTGATGAAAAAATGACATGCAGTCCAGCAGTGGTGTACCTACCATGTGGGCAGGGGACGCCACTGCCCCCGGGCCGTCAGGGGGTCTGCCACCAAGGTGTGTAATGCGCCCATGAACAGCGAGCCCCCTGGATCTATCATGCTCTGGTAGGTGCCTGTCACCTACTGGAGCATGGCAAGGATAAATTAATATTGCCTGCTGCTGCGCTGTGTTCCTCACTGTGCTTTGATGCAGATCCTGAGACGTGAGCGATCACATGATTGCATACATCATTGCAGGTCCTGTATCAAAGCAGAGGAATGCAGCGTGTGGCAGCAGGTGGTGAATATTAATTAACCCCTGCTCCGGTAGGTGACAGGCACCTACCGGAGCATGGAGTACCTTCTTCCCAGCACTAAGTCAGCATTGGAACTTCATTTCAGGCTGTTGGCAGGGGGCGTGGCTAAAGGGACAGGCCATCGCAGAGGAAAAGGGGCCCAGGCCCCTTCAAAACTTTGCTATGGGGCCAGGGCCAAGCTACTTATGTCCCTGCATGTGAATGTATGCTGCCATTATGCAAAAAAGATTCCAGCCATTCAGACAAGGGGCTAAAATTCTGCACTAAAACCTGCACCTAAATCCATAAAGCTAAATAGAGATTTTGGTGTAGAATTATCTACACCAGAATAGCTGTAGATCTACAGTTGTGGACTATCCACAGAAGTTAGGAGACATGTTAATGAATCCGTAAGGTCCATTCACATGCACTAAGTAGTTGCAGCAGAAGATCTGCAGCTAATTTATAGCTGAAAATTCTACACTAAAATTGACATCTAGTGATGGGGGTTTGATGCAACAACCTTGTCCTCTGGCTGTGATTGACAATGGCCACTCTGCTTACGAACATGGCAGACCACTGTATCTTAAAGGCAGGACTTCTACTTTGAAGCTGAGCAGAGAATCAGACTGCAAATAAACAAGTGAGGCATAGTTGGAATCAGTAGGCCTCACCCTACATTACACTTTTCTCAAAGTTTCCCTTTAAGGCAAAATAATCACATAGTATTCTATATCAGCACTTTGTAATATATAATTTTTTACATTTGTGCAACATAAACTTTGCAATAATTCTGCATAATGGAAATGTTGAATGCTTACCAGAGTCATGCAGAAGGAACTGCTGCTGGATACCATCAATATTGAACTCCTGGGGAATAACAAGTTGATCAAGTTTGGGGCAACTTTGGAATATTGCCAAGTTGCCTTGATAATTGTATTGTTCTCTTCAGTGATGCTTTCCTTGGGAGAAGTGCTACATTAGAATGGGCTCCTGAAATGACTTCTGTGAGAATCTGTTGTGGTGTCTCCTGTGTTGTCCTTGCCCTGATCGCCTCATTGACAAGTCAGATTGCTTCAGGTCTTGCTGCTTGTGCTGCGTGGGTGTTGGGGATTGGTTACTTTCACCACTTCACCAGATGCTTCATTGGTCCAAACACGTCCCTTGCAAGTCAGCCGTTTTTCACACACCCAGATGGAATGGACATCGTCAGCCGTTCGTTCCCACGTTTGGATTGAACTGAATTCATACTTGTAGAAAGTGAATTGCTGTGGAAGCTGATTTTTTTTGTACTAGTACACCTCTCTCTTTGTAGAGATTTTAGACACTGCTATATTCTGATGTAAAGATGGAATAAGAGCTAGTCTAATGTAACTTGCAGGACACCTGACATGAAAATTGTTACATCTGCAACAAAACGTGCAAAAAAGCAGCTCAGTGCTGGGTCAGGTAAAAGTTCACAAAATGTTTTGAGTTTAGAGTGGTTTACTTTCCCCACCTAATCAGGTCTTATTCACACTACATTTTTTGATTCCGTTTATTTTTTTCGTGTTATGTTTTTGTAACACAAAAACGTTTTACAAATGTTTTGGAATATGTCTTGTTAAAATTGCGGGTAAAATGCTCTGACACTATAATGCAATCAGTTGTGAGGTTTACAGATGGAAAAAGTTGATTTAAAATGTCACAAAAGTGCAGCACTCTGTACAGTACTTTTGTGACATGAATTGATGATGGACGGGAATTAAGGAACCACAAGGACAAACTGGCAAAACATCCAAACACAAAATTCTGGGGGCAAAACAGGGTACAAACATCTGGGGGTAAACATCTGGGGGTGAACTGCCGGGGGTGAAAAATCCGGGGCGAAACATCCGGGGGCAAACTGCCGGGGGAGAAAAATCCGAGGACGAAACACCCGGGAGCGAACTGCTAGGGGGAAACATCCGGGGGCAAAACATCTGGGGGCAAACTTCTGGGGTCGAAACATCAGGGGACGAACTGCCGGGTGTGAAACATTCGGGGGCGATCTGCTGGGGCGAAACATCCGGGGGCGAACTGCCGGGTGTGAAACATCTGGGGGCAAAACATCAGGGGGCGAACTGCCGGGTGTGAAACATCCGGGGGCGATCTGCTGGGGGCGAGACATCCAGGGGCGAAACATCCGGGGGCGAACTGCTGGGGGTGACACATCCGGAGGTGAACTGCTGGGGGTGACACATCCGGAGGTGAACTGCTGGGGGCGAAACATCAGGGGGTGAACTGCCGGGTGTGAAAAATCCAGGGGCGATCTGCTGGGGGCGAAACATCCGGGAGTGAAACATCCGGGGGCGAAACATCCGGGGGCGAACTGCCGGGTGTGAAACATCCGGGGGCGTACTGCTGGGGGCGAAACATCAGGGGGCGAACTGCCGGGTGTGAAACATCCGGGGGTGATCTGCTGGGGGCGAAACATCCGGGGGCGAACTGCTGGGGGCGAAACATCCGGGGGCGAAATGCACCTGGGGCGAACTACTGGGGGCGAAACTTCCTATAACCATTGGAGTTAATGGTACCTGGGGCGGATGGGAATTCATGAACCACAAGGACAAACTGGCAAAACATCCAAACACAAAATTCTGGGGGCAAAACAGGGTACAAACATCTGGGGGCGAAACATCAGGGGGCGAAACATCCGGGGGTGAAAAATCCGGGGGCGAAACATCCGGGGCGAACTGCTGGGGGCGAAAAATCCGGGGGTGAACTGCCGGGGGCGAAAAATCCGAGGGCGAAACATCCGAGGGCGAACTGCTGGGGGGAAACATCCAGTGGCGAAACATCTGGGGGCGAACTGCTGGGGTCGAAACATCAGGGGGCAAACTGCCGGGGGCGAACTGCTGGGGGCGAAACATCCGGGGGCGATCTGCTGGGGGCGAAACATCCGGGGGCCAAAATGTGCGGGGGCAAAATGTACCTGGGGCGAACTGCTGGGGGCGAACTTCCTATAACCATTGGAGTTAATGGTACCTGGGGGCAGATGGGAATTCATGAACCACAAGGACAAACTGGCAAAACATCCAAACACAAAATTCTGGGGGCAAAACAGGGAGCAAACATCTGGGGGCGAAAAATCCGGGGCAAACTGCTGGGGGCGAAACATCCGGGGGCAAAAAATCAGAGGGCGAAACATACGAGGGCGAACTGCTGGGGGTGAAAAATCCGGGGGCGAACTGCTGGGGGCAAAACATCCGGGGGCGAACTGCTGGGGGCAAAACATCCGGGGGCGAACTGCTGGGGGCAAAACATCCGGGGGCGAACTGCTGGGGGCAAAACATCCGGGGGCGAACTTCTGGGGGCAAAACATCCGGGGGCGAACTTCTGGGGGCAAAACATCCAGGGGGCGAACTGCTGGGGGCAAAACATCCAGGGGGCGAACTGCTGGGGGCAAAACATCCAGGGGGCGAACTGCTGGGGGCGAAACATCCACGGGCGAACTGCTGGGGGAGATACATCCGGGGGCGTACTGCTGGGGGCGAAACATCCAGGGACGAACTGCTGGGGGAGAAACATCCGGGGGCGAACTGCTGGGGGTGAAACATCCGGGGGCGTACTGCTGGGGGCGAAACATCCGGGAGCGAACTGCTGGGGGCGAAGCATCCGGGGGTGAAATGTACCTAGGGGAGAACTTCCTATAACCATTGGAGTTAATGGTACCTGGGGGCGGATGGGAATTCATGAACCACAAGGACAAACTGGCAAAACATCCAAACACAAAATTCTGGGGGCAAAACAGGGTACAAACATCTGGGGGCGAAAAAACCGGGGGTGAACTGCTGGGGACGAAACATCCGGGGGCGAACTGCTGGGGGCAAAACATCCGGGGGCGAAAAATCCGAGGGCAAAACATCCGGGGCCGAACTGCTGGGGGCGAAAAATCCGGGGGCGAACTGCTGGGGGCAAAAAATCCGGGGGCGAACTGCTGGGGACAAAACATCTGGGGGCAAACTGCTGGGGGCGAAACATCAGGGGCAAACTGTCGGGGGCGAACTGCTGGGGGCGAAACATCCGGGGGCAAACTGCTGGGGGCGAAATATCCGGGGGCAAACTGTGGGGGCGAAATATCCGGGGGCAAACTGCTGGGGGCGAAACATCCGGGGGCAAACTGCTGGGGGCCAAAATGTGCAGAGGCGAAATGTACCTGAGGCGAAACGTACCTGGGGGCGAACTGCTGGGGTTGAAACTTCCTAGAACCATTGGAGTTAATGGTACCTGGGGGCGAACTGCTGGGGGTGAAACATCCGGGGTGAACTGCTGGGGGCGAAACATCCGGGGCGAACTGCTGGGGGCGAAACATCCGGGGGCAAACTGCTGGGGCGAAACATCTGGCGACAAACTGCCAGGGGTGAACTGCTGGGGGCGAAACATCCAGGAGCGAACTGCTGGGGGTGAAAGATCGGGGGTGAACTGCTGGGGGCGAAACATCCGGGGGCGAACTGCTTTGGCCGAAAAATCCGGGGGCGAACTGCTAAGGCGAAACATCCGGGGACGAACTGCTGGGGGCGAAACTGCCGGGGGCGAACTGCTGGGGGCGAAACATCCGGGGGCGAACTGCTGGGGGCGAAACATCCGGGGGCGAACTGCTGGGGGAGAAACATCCGGGGGCGAACTGCTGGGGGTGAAACATCCGGGGGCGAACTGCTGGGGGTGAAACATCCGGGGGCGAACTGCTGGGGGTGAAACATCCGGGGGCGAACTGCTGGGGGTGAAACATCCGGGGGCGAACTGCTGGGGGCGAAACATCCGGGGCGAACTGCTGGGGGCGAAACATCCGGGGGTGTACTGCTGGGGGCGAAACATCCGGGGGCGAACTGCTGGGGGAGAAACATCCGGGGGCGAACTGCTGGGGGTGAAACATCTGGGGGCGAACTGCTGGGGGCCAAAGTGTACCTGGGGGCGAGACTTCCTATAACCATTGGAGTTAATGGTACCTGTGGCCGTGGTGCCACCCAGTCAGGCAGAAAGTGTGTTTGATTTGCTCAATAGGTATAATAATTTTTATTTTATAGTGCCAACATATTCTGCAGCACTTTACAATTCAACCTCCTGGTTCACTGGTGATAATTCTGACACTTCATGGCTTGTGACCCTGACCACATTTGCTCTGTACCCCCCTCTTGACTCTGACAACAGATAGCCTGACTTTGCTTTTATACACCACCTGATGTTTGACCCTGGCTGTTTTCTTAACTATGATTTTGTCTTCTGATTCTGCCGCTGGTGTCCCGAGACTGAGCTGGCTTTATTTGGCAACACTTGCTTTCAAATTGCTGATCTGCCCAGCACCAACTCTGTGTAGACAACCCAAGGGCCCCCATTGTATGTCCAGATCCAGGTATGGGGTATAAAGGACTATGGCCGTCCCAGGCCTTTGACAGACTTAACATTTTTACTTTTAAGGGTATGTTTCCATGGTCAGGAATGGCTCAGGATTTGACGCAGATGAAATCTGCGCCTGAGGTCACTGGCAGGTCACCTACATTATTTACATGCATTTTTGATGCGTTTTTGTAAGGCCTCTTTCACACGTCAGTTTTTTTTGCATCAGTTCAAATCCGCCAAAAAGTCAGACAAGCGGATCCGTCCTCAACTGATGTGAACGGATGGCACAGGATCCGTTTTCAGACGGATCCTGAAAATGAGGAAATTGAAAGGAATCGCGAGAGAGAGAGAGAGATTTTTTTTTTGTCCGGCCCCCAGAAAGAATTTCGGGTTAAATGAGTGTCTGGAGGATCCGCCAGAGAAAAAAACGTTGCAAGCTCCGTTTTGAAATCTTTGAGGATGGTGACGGACAGCAACTTTTGGCGGATCCTCAAAAAAAGCGGATGCAACGGACAGCAATCCGTCACAATCCGCCATTAATGGAAGTCAATGGGGGAAAAAAACGGATCCTCAAAAGAAAATTGAGGATCCGTTTTTTTCAAAACCTGGCGGATTGTGACTGATTGTAAAAAACGGAAGTGTGAAAGAGGCCTAAGTTAAATAAAGATATACTATTTAACAAAAAAAAAATTAAAATTGTGATGTCATTTCCTTGTTCGACCTCCTCTTTTACATACTCCATTGAAGATAAACAGATAGATAAATAATCAGAATCCTGTCAGCGCTGGCGGACTGCCGCGACTGAACAGGGTAACTCACCCAGACTACGGGAGGGCCAGAGGTCCGATACTGCAGGGAAAGTTGAGACAACAGGACCTGCGACACTTAAAGTAGTTTAGCAGTACAAGGACCTACGATCATGTGATCACAGGGGGCGTGGCTTAGTGTCCTGCTGCAGGATAGGGTTCTATCACAGGAATTCTGGAGCAAAGGCTGGGGAAACTCAGATCAGAATAGCGGGGGTCATACACGGGGAGGACGGCGCGATACCAGAGGGACAAGCAGAGAATAGTCAAAACGTAAGCAATGAATCATACACAGAGATAGCAACGCAGTACAAGGGACGCAGTCAGAGAGTAGTCAGGTCCAAGGCAAAAGAGTCATACACGGGAATAGCAGAGCAGTACAAAAGGAACAGGCAGAACTCGTAACAGGGACAGAACCGGATCAAAACCAAGCAAGCACAAAGTATCACAGTCACAAAGCACACCAGGGTCACACACTCGGCCAAGGGTCTGAGTATAACCGACGAGGAATGAGCCCACAATGAGGCTATAAAAAGCCTCCCAGAATCTCAGCGTGAGGCCGTCCACATTAACCTCTGCACTACCTAATCCCACAAGGTGAGCAAACCATGACATAGAGATAGTGTGATGACTCCTGGAGTGGACCCTCTGGGTCGTGATACCAACCCACCCTATACAGGGAGTGTCAGGGGCAGACCCAGGGGGGGTAAAGTACTATGACTGCTGGAACCAGGTGGCCAGCTCACAGAAGATGCGAGAGAGGGTGTCTAGCAAGGTGCAGGAGGGGACACGCAGGATACAAAGGGTACGCTGGGTATAGGATAGTGCAGGGCATGTACACGGGGGTATGCAGGGTTCAGTAGAGTACAGGGTGTGTACACGGGGGCACGCTGGGTTCTGGATATTGCAGGACGTGTACACGGGGGCACTTTGGGTAAAGGAGTGCGCATAGCGTGCACTGAGAAGCACGCCCGGGTACGAGGCAAAGCAGAGCGCATTGTCAGGAACACTGCACTTGCTCACTGAGCCAGTGCGCGTGTCCTGAGTAAAGCGAACTGTGTTCAAAGATACCTGTGGAGCGGGCAGCAGCTGAGTAGGTGCGTACTTCAGAACAGCAGGACCTGAAGCACGTGACTGCTGGGGGCATGGCCTAAACTCCAGAGAGCTAGGAGCTGCAAGAGAACTCCTTGCAGGGTAACTGCGAGACAAAGTTACCAAGGGGCATAGACAGGGAGGATAGTCAGGACGCAGCCAATGAGTCATACACAGAGATAGCTGCAAGGTACAAGAGGGGCGAGCAGAGAGCAGTCAGATAACAGGCAACGAGTCATTCACAGAGAGGGTAGCGAAGTACAGAATCAACAGGCAACTCACAACAGGGAACAGAACCGGGTCAGAACCATATAAACACGCTATAACAACAAACAGGCACACAGAGGTCACCACACTCGGCCAAAGGCAAAGGTATAACTGACAGCGATTGGAGCTTCCCAGGGGTTTAAGAAGCTCTCCCAGAACCAAAAAGAGGCCACAATCATTAACCCCAGGTGTGCAGGTCAAAACCTGCAGAGCTCCAGACATTAACCCCTGACATGCAGCTCAAAAACCTGCACTGGGATCATGACACGCGTGCTGGGAAGCACGCCTGGGTGCAAGGCAGAGCAGAGGGTGTGCTAAGAAGCACAACAAAGCACAGAGCAGAAGCAGAGCGTGAGCTAAGAAGCACGGCAGAGCACAGGACAGGAGCAAAGAGTGTGCTAAGAAGCACGACAGAGCACAGGGCAGGAGCAGAGCGTGTGCTAAGAAGCACGGCAGAACACAGGGAAGGGGACCTGAATACAGAGCGACCAAGCAGGCCTAGCAAGGAAGCACAATAATCAGGCACCTCCTGCAAGAAGAGGCAGCCTGATATAGGGCGTGAGTGCTGGGACATCCAGGTCAGGTCCTCCAAGGACCATAGAGATGTCGGAGATAGCGCGGCTGCAGTCAGGGCAGAGAGGTGAGCGCATGCGCGGTAGGCAGAGCCATGCAGCCACAGGATTAAGCATGAGAGGTGCACGTGCGCACCCAACGGGATCACCAGAGAGCAGCGGAAGTGGTGACGTCGGGCGCTGAGTCCCAGCCCCGTGTGAGTGCAGCGTGACAGATAGATATGGGATAAATAGATCTGTCCATCTATAGATAATACCAAGCCCAATGTTTAGTAATAAACATAATAAAATGGTACATGAAGAATTAAAGACACACACACACAAAATCTGCGTTAGGCCAGAGTGCAAGAAACATGCACGCTCCTGTCCGAATGCCGGCGTCAGTGCCGAGTGTTGACATGCGAGACTCATGCAAGTTTCTGGCATGTCTGACCCCGGCCCAATATGTAATGTCTTTTCTTTTTTTTTTTTTTCAATAAATAATTTTTTAAAAAAAAAAATAAGACACATATCCATTATTAATCCTATAGTTAAAGGGTTAAAAAGACAGCAAGAAAAAAGTATTTGAATGAAATAAAACACTACAGTTTTCCATATTTTTATTGCACGCCCAAATCCAAGCGAAGCCCTCGATCTCCTGAAAAAAAATAAATAAATAAACCAACACAAATACTTCCTGTTCCGACGTAGTTGTTAGCATGGGTGGTCTGGAGCAGGAAACTCCAGGAGTGGACCCTCTGGACCGTGGCACCGAGGGACCCCGGGCGAGCTGCCAGGTGGAACCGAACCCCTATACAGGGACCGTTAGGAGCAGGCCCAGGGGTTCGAGTACCACGGTAGCCGGTACCGAGAGGGGCGGCTCAGGATGGATCGGAGTAAGACAGAGACTGGAGTAAAGAATCACAGAACAAGACTGGAACCAGGAGGCCGGAATGAAGTGAGACAGAAAACTGGAACGAGAAGGAATGACAGGAGTAGGAACACTGGAGACAGGACTGGAGGACCGCAGGAACACTGAAGGCAGGACTGGAGTAGGACGGCAGGAACACTGAAGGCAGGACTGGAGTAGGACGGCAGGAACACTGAAGGCTGGACTGGAGCAGGATGGCAGGAGAACTGAAGGCAGGACTGGAGTAGGACGGCAGGAGCACTGAAGGCAGGACTGGAGTAGGACGGCAGGAGCACTGAAGGCAGGACTGGAGCAGGGCGGCAGGAACACTGAAGGCAGGACGGCAGGAACACAGGAGACAGGACTGGAGCAGGACAACAGGAACACAGGAGACAGAACTGCGGAAGAGAACAAGGAACACGGGTAGCAGGACTGAAGCTGCTGCGAGGAGCAGCCGAGACTGGAACTGCAGGAGCAGAGTGCACACGATGAAGCGAGGCCAGAGTGTTAGGAAACACAACGATCAGGCGCCTCCCTCAGGGGGAAGCGGCCTGATATGGCCCTGTCTGATCAGCCATTGGTCCAAAGGTGCTTCCGAGTCAGGGCACATCTGGAGCATAAGCAGGAAGGAGGCGCGGCCGCGGCCTATGGCGCATGCACATAGCATGCAGGGAAGGCATCAGTCGCGAGCCAGTCTCAGGTGACCGCCGCGGCCATCGGGTGGAGAGAGGCTGCGGCGTGGGAGCGGAGGCCAACTGCGGCGTGGGAGCGAAGGCCGGGTGAGTATGGTGGAGCGGTGTAACAGTACCCCCCCAAGCCGCCCCCCAGAGGTTAGCAAGAAACCTCTTGAGGATACGGGGAGCATTGATATTCTCCCGAGGCTCCCAGGATCTCTCCTCAGGACCAAAGTCCTTCCAATCAACAAGAAAGTCCTACCTCTAACCCTTTTCACAGCGAGAATGTCTTGCAATTCAAAAAGGTCGTCGGCACCCACCGGCTGAGGGCCAGGATCAAGCGAGGAATGGAAACGAGTGAGTCACCGTAGGAGGCAAAAACAGAAATACTAGCTAAGTCCAGAAAACCAGAGAAGTTGGCAGCTATCGGATTGCAGACCCCTGAACCCAACAACAACAACTAGCAGTAGCCGTGGGGGGTTCCTACGGTGCCCTAGACCCCTCGATCACAGCCGAAGAACTACATAGCCTAAAGACAGAAAGGGAAATCTAAACTGCCCCAGAGCAGACCCCAAAGCAATAGGCAGCCCCCAACATATAATGACGGTGAAGCAAGATGAAAAAACACACACAGATAGAAAGATAGGCTGAGCAAATGATGGGACCCAACCTAACTAAATAGGACAGAATAGAAAAGCTGCTGTCTGCAATCCGCCAAAACCCTCTCAAAAACAAGAGCCAACAGACTGATAGGGAAAAAAGCCCTGAAGACGCTAGGCTTCAAAAAGACTATATCAGTACTCAGGTATTATCTGAAGACAGAGCAAAAAGGAATTCAGCTCACCCAGCAGGGAAAGGCAGAAATCCAGAAAAACAAGGCAAAACATAACCAAAACACAAATGCAAAAAGTAAAGCAGGAAACTTAGCTTTTGAGGAGCAGGAATCAGACTGGTCTCCAAGAATCCCTCAGAGTAATCACCTGCAAGGCAGAAGGGCGTCGGCTGCCTTATATCCAGTCAGCAATCCCAGTCACCCAGTCATCATCATTCTGCTCAGGTGCTTTGTAATCAGCCTCACTACCTTCCTTCACCAGAAGAGGGAGTTCATCAGACCTCAATGGTGAAGGGGAAAATGAACAACACACAGGCTTCAGGAGAGAGATGTGAAAGGTGTTCGGGATCCGGAGCGAAGCAGGCAACCTCAATTTGTAGGCGACTTCGTTAATACGTCCCAGAATTTCAAACGGACCGATGTAGCGTGGGCCCAATTTGTAGGAGGGCAGTTTTAATCGGACAAAATTTGGAGAGCCAGACCTTGTCGCCAACACGAAACGGAGGAGAATCCAACCTCTTTTTGTCTGCATAGTTCTTCATCTGATCAGCGGATCTCTTGAGTGATGTGCTGGTCTCAGGCCAAAACTTAGAAAATTCCAAGGACAAGGTGTTGGCTGTGGGTACCTCGGAGGCAGGAGTTATCGAAAGAGGAACACCAGGATGTCTGCCAAAAACAATGAAAAACGGAGACTTGGCCGAAGACTTACCAGCATGGTTGTTATAAACCAACTCTGCCCAGGGGAGTAAGTTGACCCAATCGTTCTGGTGGGCGTTAAGAGAAGTGACGTAAGTATCCCGTAAGCGTCTGGTTGGTACACTCTACCTGTCCGTTGGACTGTGGATGGTAGGCCGAGAAGTCGAGGGAAACGTTCATGAGCTTACAAAGTGAACGCCAGAACTTGGGAGGTAAACTAAACCCCTCGGTCAGACACAATGCGTCGAGGTAGTCCGTGAAGTCTGAAGATTTGACGAATGAAGATTTTGGCCAGCTCCGGCGCTGAGGGAAGACCGGACAGAGGGATGAAGTGAGCCTTCTTGGAAAAACGATCCACTACCACCAGGATGACTGTGCAGCCCACAGAGCAGGGTAGGTCGGTGATGAAATCCATGGCGATGTTTTCCCAAGGAACCGTAGGGACAGGCAACGGAAGCAACAAGCCGGACGGAGATCTCGGATGGAGATGGACAAGAAGCCACAAAGTCGAGTACATCTTGGCGAAGCGTGGGCCACCAGTAGTGACGCGTGATAAGGTCAAGGGTCTTAGTTCCGGCATGGCCGGCCAGTTTGGAGGAATGCCCCCATAGAAGAACCTTTCGCTTGAGATTCTCTGGCACAAGCGTCTTGCCAGGTGGGAGAGTAAGCCAGTTCACCGGAGCCACGGTGATGATCCTAGTGGGATCAATGATATGCGAAGGTTCCTCCGTGGATTCGCGTGGCTGGAAGACCCTGGACAGCGCGTCGGCTTTGGAATTCTTGTGGCCAGGACGGAATCGGAGCTCGAAATCAAATTGGGCGAAAAATAAGGACCATCTGGCCTGGCGAGAGTTAAGTCTCTGGGCAGACTGGAGATAGGCCATATTCTTGTGGTCCGAGATGACAAAAGGATGGACAGCTCCTTCCAAGAGGTGGCGCCATTCCTCCAAGGCCAACTTGATGGCCAAAAGTTCCCGGTCGCCGATCGAGTAGTTACACTAGGATGGAGAAAAGGTCTTCGAGAAGAAGCCACAAGGGTGTAGGCGACCGGAGGCGGTTCTCTGGGACAGTACCGCCCCGGCACCCGTCGAGGAAGCGTCCACCTCGAGTACAAAAGGTTGATCGCTCTCAGGGCGATGCAGGACCGGAGCCGTGGAGAAAGCCCGTTTTAGGGTCAGAAAGGCCTCCTCTGCCTCAGGAGACCAATCCTTGGAAGTAGACCCTTTACGGGTGAGCGCAGAAATGGGTCTTGTGATCGCAGAGAAGTGGGAGACAAATTGCTGGTAAAAGTTGGCGAACCCGAGGAATCATTGTATCGCCTTTAATCCGACGGGGCGAGGCCATTTGAGGATGGCAGACAACTTCTCGGGATCCATCCTTAGACCAGCGGAGATAATGTATCCCAGGAACGGCAGAGAGGTCTGTTCGAAGAGACATTTCTCGATCTTCGCATACAGGCGGTTCTCCCGAAGACGCTGAAGCACCAGGCGGACACTCTTTCCGTGGGACGAGAGGTCCGGCGAGAAGACGAGGATGTCGTCTAAGTACACGACCACACAGGAGTACAAGAGATCCCGGAAGATCTCATTGACGAACTCTTGAAAGACTGTAGGAGCATTGCAAAGACCGAAGGGCATGACCAGATACTCGTAATGGCCATCTCGAGTGTTGAAAGCGGTCTTCCACTCGTCACCTGCACGGATACGGACCAGATTGTAGGCTCCTCTGAGGTCCAGCTTGGAAAAGGCCCGAGCCCCTCTGAGACGGTCAAACAGCTGCGGAATGAGTGGAAGAGGGTACCTGTTCTTGATGGTAATCTCATTCAAGCCCCTATAGTCAATGCACGGCCGTAGAGTTCCGTCCTTTCTGACGAAGAACCCGGCTCCCGCGGGCGAAGAGGATTTCCGTATAAAGCCTTTGGCGAGGTTCTCTCGGGACGTACTCGGACATGGCGGTGGTCTCTGCGGGAGACAGAGGGTAGATTCTGCCCCTTGGAGGGGTTGAACCGGGAACAAGTTCAATTGGGCAGTCAAACGGCCGGTGTGGAGGGAGGACCTCTGCTTCCTTCTTTTCAAAAACATCGGCGTAAGAGCTGTAAGCTGGAGGAAGACCCGGGAGGTCTGGAGGTGACTGAGGAGTGGCCGCCAGGCAGACAGGAGTCAGACAGCGAGCTTGACATGGGTGCCCCCAGCGGAGTATCTCCCCAGAAGACCAGTCAAGAACAGGCCGAGTCCTTAACCATGGAAGACTGAGTAGAATTGTGTAAGAGAGCTTAGGCAAAATGTAAAAGGCTATCTTCTCTCGATGTAAGGCTCCGACTTGCAACTCCACCTCTTCAGTGACCAAGGTGACGGTCACCTGTAGCGGTTTGCCATCCACGGTGGCAATCTGAATTGGGTTAGATAGAGTGACTACAGGAATTTGGTATTTGTCCACCTCTTCCGGCTGAATGAAGTTACTCGCTGAGCCCGAATCCACGTAGGCCAGCTCGGAACCACGCCTCCCTCCAGAAACCAAAAGCACAGAAATCGTAAGGGGTTGAGAGAGATCATCATCACCTAGGAAGGCCTCTTTTTCCTGACCTAGGTGGAGTCGTTTCCCTGTCTCTTAGGACAGGTGCGGACATAGTGTGACGAATCACCGCAATAGAGGCACAGACCTTGTGCCCGTCTCTCTCTCTCTCTGACGCAACTCGGCCAACCTGAGACGATCTATCTGCATGGGCTCACCCGAAGAGAAGGAAGAGGACCCGACCGAACGGGAGCTGGCAGACCGGGTGAAAGGAGAAACTGACCTGGAGGGCCGCCTGTCTCTCGCTGACTCCCGAGCGCGCTCCAGGAAGCGCAGGTCAATGCGGGTAGCCAGCGAGATAAGGTCCTCTAAGGTGGATGGGGTATCTCGACCTGCGAATTCATCCTTTATTCTACTAGAAAGACTGCGCCAGAATGCCGCCACCAAAGCCGCGTTATTCCAGCCGAGCTTGGAGGAGATAGTGCGAAAGCGAATAGCATACTGTCCGACCGTGAGAGAACCCTGGTGTAAGTTAAAGAGTGACTCAGTGAGAGAGGCTAACCGACCCTGCTCATCGAAAACCTTACGAAACGTATCCAGGAAAACCGGGAGCCTCGAGATGACCGGGTCGTCACGTTCCCAGAGCGGGTTTACCCAAGACAGGGCCTCTCCTGTTGTGAGTTCATTCTCCCCTTCACCTTTGATGTCTGATGAACTCCCTCTGCTGGTGAAGAGAGGTAGTGAAATTGATTGGGATGGGAAGAACATGTCATCTGAACAGACAGAGTGTGATTGGACATCTGGAATATCTGAGTGGATATAAGGCAGCCGACGCCCTGCAGGGCTGCTAGTGATCCTTTCTGCTCTGAGCTCTTGCATCCAGCTTAGTTCCTGTCTACTAAAAGCTAAGTTTTTGCCCTGCTATTATGCCATGAGATTTTGTCTGGTTTCCTTAGTGTTTGTATTCAGCCAGTCCTGGTTGGGACTGGCTGAATTCCATTTTTGTCTCTGATCAGTTGATCTCTTTGCTCTGTTTTCAGAATATACCTGAGTGCTGATATAGTGATTTTGAAGTCTAGCGACTTCAGGGCCTTTTTCCCTATCAGACGGTTGGGACATTTTTGGTAGGTTTTTTTGCGGATTGCAGCCAGCATCTTTTCTGTCCTGTCCTATCTAGTTAGTTGGGCCCCATCGTTTGCTCAGCCTGTCTTTCTGTGTTTGTGTTTCCATCTGTTTTTCACCAACAATACATGTTGGGGGCTGTCGTATTGCTTTGGGGTCTGCTCTGGGGCACTTTAGATTGCCCCTTTCCTTCTTTAGGCTTATGTAGTTCTCCGACTGTGATGAGGGGTCTAGAGCACCGTAGGAACCCCCCATGGCTACTGTTAGTTGTGGTGTATAGGATCAGGGGTCTGCAATCCGATAGCTTCCAACCTCTCCGGTTTTCTGGACTTAGCTTGTATTTTTGTTTTCTCCTCCTCCGGTGACTCATTCATAACACTCTCCCTCCAGATGGGACATGATGAAGGCCACTCTGGCCCGATCCAAGGGATATTGCTGCAGCAGCCATTCAAAGTGGAGACTACACTGATTTAAGAACCCCCTACAGAGCTTGGGATCCCCAGTGAAACGAGGCGGCTTGGCGAGGCGGGGCGTCGGGAGAGCAGTAGATGCAGGAGTCGGCACTGCAGTGGCAGCCTGGAGGGCCGACAAGCGACTATCAAAGGAGGCCATGTAGGACAAAATGTGGGCTTGAGTATCTTGCTGCTGACCCAGCTCCTGTAGGAGACTGGCCAGCTGAGTGGCATTTCCAGGATCGGCTACCTGTAAGGCCGACAAACGGGTGTCCATCGACTTCATGACTGACATAATGCGCCCCTGATTCTCCCGTAGGAATAGCAACTCTTTCTGGGTAGCAGCTGTACCGGCGGAGTCCATGGCCTGATCGTACTGTTAGCATGGGTGCTCTGGAGCAGGAAACTCCGGGAGTGGACCCTCTGGACCGTGGCACCGAGGGATCCCGGGCGAGCTGCCAGGTGGAACCGAACCCCTATACAGGGACCGTTAGGAGCAGGGCCAGGGGTTCGAGTACCACGGTAGCCAGTACCGAGAGGGGCAGCTCAGGTTGGACCGGAGTAAGACTGAGACTGGAGTAAAGAATGACAGAACAAGACTGGAACCAGGAGGCCGGAATGAAGTGAGACAGAAAACTGGAGTGAGAAGGAATGACAGGAGTAGGAACACTGGAGACGACTGGAATAGGACGGCAGGAACACTGAAGGCAGGACTGGAGTAGGACGGCAGGAACACTGAAGGCAGGACTGGAGTAGGACGGCAGGAACACTGAAGGCAGGACTGGAGCAGGACGGCAGGAACACTGAAGGCAGGACTGGAGCAGGACGGCAGGAACACTGGAGGCAGGACTGGAGCTGAACAACAGGAACACAGGAGACAGAACTGCGGAAGAGAACAGGGAACACAGGTAGCAGGACTGAGAAGCTGCTGCGAGGAGCAGCCGAGACTGGAACTGCAGGAGCAGAGTGCACACGAAGCGAGGCCAGAGTGTTGGGAAACACAACGATCAGGCGCCTTCCTCAGGGGGAAGCGGCCTGATATGGCCCCGTCTGGTCAGCCATTGGTCCAAAGGTGCTTCCGGGTCAGGGCACAGCTGAAGCATAAGAAGCAGGAAGGAGGCGCGGCCTATGGCGCATGCGCATAGCATGCAGGGAAAGCATCGGTCGCGAGCCCATCTCAGGTGACCGCCGCGGCTGTCGGGTGGAGAAAGGCTGCGGTGTGGGAGCAGAGGCCGGGTGAGTATGGCGGAGCGGTGTAACAGTAGTCCATTTAATCACGTGTCCCACGACGAGTCCAGCTCTGCTACATCTGGATGCATGACATCCGGATATAGCAGAGCTTGTAGATGACCACCAGAGATCTCCGGCGATCATCTACATTGTAGTTCTCACGGTCAGCTGATAACCCCCGGTCACGTACAAGCCAGTTCTTGCAATAAAACGGTAGTTCTCGCGATAAGCTAAGTTATCGCGAGAACTGCAGTGGATGCATACTTCAGGCGGCGGGACAGGTAAGAATTTTATTTAAATTAGTAGACATGCGTAGTAAGGTGCGTTTACGCAGTTAGTACGCATGTGACTGATCAATAGATGTGGTTTTACCACATCTAATGATAAGTCTATGGTAAATTTACGGTGTGGTGACGGAGCGTCACCACATTGTAAACAGGCATGCTGCGTTCTGGAAAGACATGCCGCATGTGCGTTTACGCGGGTCTGCCGCCTGCGTCTTTTAACACATAGTGGAGACGGGATTTCATGAAATCCCCTCCACTATGCTGTAACATCTGGACGCTGCGTGTTTGACGCTGCAGCTGTATGCAGCATCAACCACGCAGCGTTTCCTGACCGATGAAACATATCCTTAGTGTCCACACTTTGCCATTTTTCAAGTGTAAGTGGCAGGTAAACCTGGGCACCTATTGCCCAGGTCGCGCCACCAAATTCTCCCATAGACACAAAATCAGTTTTTCATTTGCAAGAACTAGTAACACTAAAGATCACAGTACCCAACTAGCTTTAGAAAAGGTCGGCAAACCTTGGTATCTGTTCAGATGAAGGTACAAGATGAACAGCAAGAATAAACATGCCACCTCGTTAGAGGTGCTCTCTACTCCCTGATTTTTTTTCTCTAATGAATGGCCCTGAATTAAAAAGAAAAGAAATACACTATAATCATGTTACAATCTTCGGCTTATCCACTTCCAGCACCGCCCAGGTCCTCTGCTCAATCTCTGGTCTTCCGCAGACAGGCATGCGACAGCTACAGCCAATTACGACTTATAGCTCTGCCTAATGGCCAGTGATTGGTTAGAGTTGTCACATGTTTGTATGATCACAGGAGCATGTAAAGAGACAGGCTCTATACAAAAAATGGAAAATGTGCTTTAAACATTGATGCAAAGGTCATAACTATTATGAATATAAAAAGAAAATATCTGCACACGTGAGGCATAATTGAATTTTTTGTAGTTACTGTGAGATCCTTTTTTATTGAATACATTGGTGGACACAGGACCACGATTAGGGGTTTCAGAAAGTCTACTGCCCAGTTTTGCACACTACAATCATAAACACCGGAGAGAGCTGAAACATTAACTCAGAATCCTGGCAGTTTCCTTCATGACCGAGAGGTTCTTAGTGCCCTCCTGATGAGTAAGATCGGCCACTGCAGGTGAGTTTTCTGTTTGCACATGAAGCAGACAAGACTATGAAGAGAAAGGACTAGTGGAAGAAAAATAGAAAAATGGCTCCTAGTTTCAAGAGCTTGATCAGGAGTCAGAGTTCCTTCAGAGACCAGAGATCCTGAGTGGTGTGATGATTAAACACCACTCCTCAGCACAGAGACTGGATCTGGTTGTTACTACCTGCCACTGAAGCAAAAGTAACCAAACAAAAAAAGAAACAGAATATCTCACGGAAAATATATATTCACTTTATTATGGCCCTGCAATGAGGCGATAAAAAGCCTCCCAGAAATCCAGAAAGAGGCCATCCAGGTTAACCCTAAAACCACCTAATCTGAAAAACCAGCAAACCATGACAGTAAGCACGTTAGACACAGGTGTTATAAATGGGTCACCGAGGAGGATGGCAGGAACAGGCTAAGCCACCAGAAAACCAGAGAGGTTGGTAACTAAGCGGATGGCAGACCCCTGATCCTATCCACACAACTAGCAGTAACCGTGGAACGTACCTACGATGCCCTAGACACCTCGGCACAGCGGGAGAGCTAAGCCTAAAGCAAGAAAGGTGAAATCTAAACTGCCCCGGAGCAGACCCCAAAAGGAATAGATAGCCCCTAAACATATATTGTCGGTGAGACAAGATGAAACACAAACGCAGGCAGAAAAATAGAATGAGCAAATGAGGGGGCCCAAACTGACTAGATAGGATAGGAAAGGAAAAACACTGTCTGCAATCAAGCAAAAACCCTGAAAAATCCAACACGTCTGATGTACAAAAAAACACTGAAGTCACACGACTTCGCCCCCACTATATCAGCACTCTGGTATGAACTAGAAGCAAAAGAGACCATTATAACAGGGAACTGAACAAACTGACACAGGCTGTAACATATGGAGCGGTGGTCCAGCACAGCCCCCAGAGGAGTAAGCTGAACCCGCACAACAAGCAAAGAGACAAAAACAGATCAGATGCAAAGGATTAGCAAATGAGCACTTAGCTGAACAATGCAGGATCAGGGCAGGAGACATCAGACCTCAGAATGCACAGGAAAGCAATCACCAGCAGGGATTGAAGGAAGTCTGCAGACTTAAATACTCCAATCAGTAACCCCAGACCTCCAGTCGTTATCATCATCAGGTGGCAGACCTCTGTCAATCTGGCCAGCTCCACTACCTCCAGTAACCACCGGAGGGAGCAGTGGGAGCTTCGGCTCAGAAGTGTGAGCCAGGGAATTCACAACATACAGGTATAGTAGGAGCTCCTCAAGGGGAAAAACAATGCATCACAAGTAATAATGGTCACAAAGAGTGCAAAGTAATTTTACTTAATAGACTATCCCTCCTGGTGTGCGTCGACATATCTTTCTCAGGTATTGCTTAGGGGGGAGTGTTGAAGAGGAAGCATCTAACAGAAAGCAGAGCAGGGGCTAACAACCACCAAAAGAAATCTTTCCAGATAGAGGCAGGTGTACGGATCCAAAGAATCCACTGACATGTTCCAGAGAAACAGGATGAAAAGTTGTAGCTGGCAAGTGTGAAACTGGTCAAAGGGAACGGCCTCGAAAATGGAGAACATCATGCCCAAAACCCGGACACAAAAAGGGATAGAGTATTCCAAATGAGACACTCTGGCTCGAAGAAAGAACATCTTTGGTGGTTAAAAATCTGAACCACCTGAGTGTTGTAGGTCATGCCCAAAAAATCCAGGAGCTGGGATGGTGTCAGACATTACTTCTGTTTGTTAGTAATCCAAATGAATAGCTCCAATGCGATTTGGAGACTGGACAGATTCTCCTCCCTGGACGGACTTTCACCAAATCATTGTCCAGAGAGAGAATGATCTTCAATGCACTGGAAAAGAGGAGCACCATCAGGGAAGCAAGCACCTTTTTGTCACAAAAGGTGTGAAACTTCTGGATGCACCTAAACGGCAGAAAGCGTCGGAGGTAAAACACTCTTGCCCTCAGTAGCATCCTTAAATTTCACGTCTAGGAACTATACAAAGAGCCTATTTCCTGTGAAGGGAAGTTGATTAAAGGTCTTTTTGTAAACCGACCAGTCTTAGAATTGTCTGCAGCGCAGGCCACTAGCTCTGCTGATACAAGAAAATACTAAGGAATTATTTGAGACATAAATCAATCTTGAAGAGGGGTCAAGAGAAGATCCTGGTAAAGAGCTCCAGAAGATAAACCCTGGTGGAGGGAAATTTTGGAGGGTATATAGTCATCCATCCATTGTCCTTGGTCACTTTTTTCTCTTCACATACATCATGGAGACACCAGCACTTCACTGCGTCAGCAGTCATGGGGAATGGTTGACCAGTGACAAAATGTCATCCACAGGGAGGTACACTACTGTACAATGCACCGTGTGTTCTCTATGCTCTATGGGGGAGTGAACATAAGGTGAGGGACATATGCCCCACCTAGAAAAAGGAAAAAAAAAAAAAATGAAGCAACAAACCTGATACAAGTCATGTATAGTAGAAAAAGACAGCAGGATGGCACTCACCGTTCATGGGACCTGTTGAAGTGCATTGTGCACGAAACGGCTGTTGTTCGTCTTTTTACATCTCTCCCGTGCCGATGCCTATGCTTTGTTAAAGTGAAATAAAGTGAATCATTTCAAGAGAATGGTGAGTGCCATCCTGCTGTCTTTTTCTACTATACATTTCATGTTTTTTCTCTATATGGATAGAGAACCCGTTCAGTAAGGATTATAGGTGTTACACTGATAGCGGCCACAAGCAGTTCTGCGGGTATTTCTTTTTCAGAGTCGGTGCCGGATGTTTCTTTTTTTCTTTGGATTGATACAAGTCATATCTTCCTCCTACGGACCCTATGTCAAAATTGAGCTGCCTAATGTTTTAGGAAAGGATATAGCCCACCATGTGGAGCCAACCCTAATTTTCACCTGGTGTCAAGTTCCTTGTGGCAGGGTGTACCCCAAGGTGCTGTGACCTCTATGCGGTTAACGAGAAAAAGTAGATACACTTTATATAAATGTAGTAATATGTGATGCATGGTTGTTCCATGGAGTGAGAACTTTCCAATTGTTTTCCACTGTGGATAGTGTTCTTAAGGTACTGTCACACTTAGCGATGTACCAGCGATCCCGACCAGCGATATGACGCGGTCAGGATCGCTGGTACATCGCTAAGTGGTCGCTAGTGAGCTGCCACACAGGCAGATCTCACCAGCGACATCGCAGGGGTCAGGGGTCGCTACTTACCTGTCAGACGCGGCGATCCGGACGTCCTCCTGCTCGGCTCCACGCGTCACTCGTCGTCACAGCAGGAAGCGCCGCAGGAAGCTGACGACGAGAAACGGTCCAGGACGTTCTCGCGCGATCAGCGATAACCAGCGGGGGAGCGGGTTGTAGGTATCACTCACAGCGATATCGCTAGCAATATCGCTATAACGTCACAAGTTATAGCGATATTGCTAGCGATATCGCTTAGTGTGACAGTACCTTTACATGGAATATGGAAATGGTTGCCCCAAGCAGGCAGGCAGCTGCAGGCAAACTAAGATGATGACTCATGATACAATCATCTCATGTCCTGATTACTTCTTGTTTGCATCTTCGTTACATTGTGCTTGTGTAATTCTAAACTGTAAAATGAACTAGTAGCTAAAGGCAGCCTCTCCCACTGACGTCTGACGAACTAACATGGATTGTATGTCAGCCACATATACAACGTCAGTCAGAAAACAGCATCTTTGTACCATTAATCTGAGCCTGTGAACTTGATTTTTCATGGTCTTTGTGCCTTTTTTTCTGTAGAAAAAACAGTTTTAATAGTGACTTACATTTGTGCATATCATTTTTAATTTGTACCCTTTTTAAAGTAAACTTCACTTGGTTTTGAGTTGGTATTAACCCCTTCACAACCCAGCCTGTTTTCATCTTTCTGACCCGGCCAATTTTTACAATTCTGACTACTGTCCTTTTATGAGGTAATAACTCGAATGCTTCAACGGATCCCACTGATTCTGAGACTGTTTTCTCGTGACATATACTTTATGATACTAAACAGCAATGGCACAAAAAGAGGACTTGAAAATCCTCCAAAAATTCAAAAATTACGCAAAAAAGGCAGAGATGCTTACCTGCCCAGGCCTCCAAACAAATGCACTCTCAGGGTATGTGCACACGGTGCGGATTCTTCTGCGGATCCACAGCGGATTTGGCCCTGCAGGTCCGCTGCAGATTTAGGTGCGTTGTACAGTACCATTGTTTTCAATGGTAAACTGGAAAACGCTGTGCACATGCTGCGGATTGTTCCGAGCGGATTTGCTGCAGGTTTACAATCCGCAGCATGTCAATTCTTTTGTGCAGAACCGCTGCGGTTTCACACCTCATCCATTATGAGGATTTATCTGCGGATTTTACTACAAAATCCGCACCACCAAAAAACTACGTGTGCACTTACCCTCAGGATACAGTGGACCCATAAAGTTAAGATGGCGGCAACACAGGTGCAGGTATACCGATGAGACAACCGCTCACATCTTACCAATCCATGGAGGTGGCGGCTGCTTGGTATATTAATGCACAATGAAGACTTGTATGCGGCGCTGTTCACACTATGCCAATGCACAGCCTTTTTTGCTGTATTTTTGAATTTCCTGCACCTGTGTTGCCGCAATCTTAACTATATGGGTCCACTGCATCCTGAGGGTAAGTGCACACGTAGATTTTTGGTGGTGCGGATTTTGTAGTAAAATCCGCAGGTAAATCCGCAGGACTAAAGTCCTGCGGTTTATCTGCGGATTATCTGCAGTAATGCTGTAGATAAGCCCCCGATGTAACCTGAAAGATAAGAAAAATGAGTTACATTATACTCACAACGGGGGGCGGTCCGGTCTTGGTCCGATGGTTGTTGCGGTCTGGTCTTGGTCCGATGGTTGTTGCGGTCCGGCGTCTCCCATCTTCTAACGGTGACGTCCTCTTCTTTGCTGCCTGTAGTGGCTCCTGCGCAGGCGCACTGCCCTGCCCTGTTGAGGGCAGAGCAGAATACTGCAGTGCGCAGGATCTCTCCCGGCGCCTGCGCACTGCAGGACTCTGCTCTGCCCTCAACAGGGCAGAGCAGTGCGCCTGCGCAGGACCCATGACAGGCAACAAAGAAGAGGATGTCACTGTTAGAAGATGGGAGGCGCTGGACCAGACAGCGACACCCATCGGACCAAAACCGGACCCGGACCGCCCCTGGGTGAATATAATATAACTTTTTTCTTTTTCAGGTTACATCGGGGCTTATCTACAGCATTACAGAATGCTGTAGATAAGCCCCTGATGGCGGTACCGGCAGCTGATACTCAAAAAATGGGGTGACAGATTCCCTTTAAATGTTTTTGAATACTGATATTGAATCAGGAGCCCCATATAATGCTTCATACAGCTCATGATGGGCCACATAATATGCTCCATACAAAAAATATGCCCCATATAATGCTGCACATAGGATAATGGTGGCCCCATAAGATGCTCCATAGAATATGCCCCTTTATGCTGCTCCATAAAGGTTATGGCCCCATAAGATGCTCCATAGATTATGCCCCATATGCTGCCTCATAGAATGCTACATAGATTATGCCCCCATAAGAGGCTCCATCGACTATGCCCCATAAGATGCTCCGTAGATAATGCCCCATAAGATTCTCCATAGAATAGGCCCCATATGCTGTTCCATAGATTATGCCCCCATAAGATTCTAAATAGAATAGGCCCCATATGTTGCCCCCATATAACGCTCCATAGAATAGGCCCAATATGCTGCTCCCATAAGATGCTCCATAGAATAGGCCCCATATGCTGCTCCCATAAGATGCTCCATAGAATAGGCCCCATATGCTGCTCCCATAAGATGCTCCATAGAATAGGCCCCATATGCTTCCCCATAAGATGCTCCATAGAATACCCACATGTGCTGCCGCTACTGCTGCAAATAAAAAGACATACTCACCTCTCGTCGCTGGGGGACAGGTGTCGGGGCCCTGAGCAGGCGGGGACACCGCCACGCTATGGGAGACAGGTGCCGGTGTCCCTGCTTGCTCAGGGCCCCGGCACCTGCGATATTCACTTGTCCCCGGTCCATCGCTGCTGGCCGCTGTCTACCGGGTCCCTCTGTAAATGACTGTGCAGGCAGCAGAGGGCGCAGCGCGCACTAACCACGTCATTGCGCCCTCTGCTGCCTGAACGTCACTGACAGAAGACGCGGAGGACAGCGGCGAGCAGCGATAGAACGGGGACAGGTGAATATCGCATATACTTACCCCCTCCTGGCGCGGTCTCTGCAGCCCCCCTGCCTCTACACAGTCTCCGGCAGCTATTCCTTCCTTCAGCGGTCACGTGGTACCGCTCATTAAAGTCAAGAATATGTGCATATTCATGACTTTAATGAGTGGTACCACGTGAATGCTGAAGGAAGGCGCCTGAGACCATGGGACAAGCAAGGGGGGTACAGAGACGTGCCAGAGGGGTCAGTATGATCTGACTCCCCCGTCGACCCCCTGGCATATATGACTCGCGTATAAGCCGAGAGGGGGACTTTCAGCCCCAAAAAATGGGCTGAAAACCTTGGCTTATATGCGAGTATATACAGTACTTTTATTTTTTTATTTTTTTTTTAATTTACATAAATGTATTTATTGGTATAATATTTATTTATATTTTATTCTTTATTTGGGGATTTTTTATTTAATATTTTTACACATCATAATTTTTTTTTTTTTTTTTACTTTATTACACTGTCCCAGTGTGGGACATTACTATTCCATCGTTTACCAACTTACCTGTCCCACATAAAAGATTGGTAAGATGAGAAAGCTTGGGCTAGGGGAAACTGTGTGTAGATGGGTAGGTAGCTGGCTTAGTGATAGAAAACAAAGAGTGGTTATTAATGGTGCATACTCAGATTGGGCCAGGGTTACTAGTGGGGTACCACAGGGTTCTGTATTGGGCCCCCTACTATTTAATATATTTATTAATGATCTAGTGGATGGCTTACACAGTAAAATATCAGTATTTGCAGATGATACAAAACTATGTAAGGTAGTTAACACAAAGGAGGACAGTTTGCAACTACAGACAGATTTGAGTAAATTGGAGAATTGGGCTGAAAAATGGCAAATGAGGTTTAACACAGATAAGTGTAAGGTTATGCACATGGGAAGGAGAAACAGATGCTACAATTACTTACTAAATGGGAAACTGCTGGGGAAATCAGACATGGAAAAAGACTTAGGCATCTTAGTCAATAAGAAGATAAATTGGAGTGCGCAGTGTCAGGCAGCTGCCACCAAAGCAAATAGGGTCATGGGATGCATTAGAAGAGGTCTGGGGACACGAGATGAAAACATAATTCTCCCTCTGTACAAATCACTCGTCAGACCACACTTGGAGTATTGTGTGCAATTTTGGACGCCGCTACTCAAGAAAGACATTACTGAACTTGAAAGGGTTCAAAGGCGGGCTACTAAAATGATAAATGGAGTTGGTTCACTACAATACCCAGAAAGGTTATCAAAATTAGGTCTATTTACTCTAGAAAAGAGAAGACTTAGGGGAGACCTAATATATACAGTTGTGGCCAAAAGTATTGACACCCCTGCAATTCTGTCAGATAATACTCAGTTTCTTCCTGAAAATGATTGCAAACACAAATTCTTTGGTATTATTGTCTTCATTTAATTTGTCTTAAATGAAAAAACACAAAAGAGAATGAAGCAAAAAGCAAAACATTCATCATTTCACACAAAACTCCAAAAATGGGCCAGACAAAAGTATTCGCACCCTCAGCCTAATACTTGGTTGCACAACCTTTAGCCAAAATAACTGTGACCAACCGCTTCCGGTAACCATCAATGAGTTTCTTACAATGCTCTGCTGGAATTTTAGACCATTCTTCTTTGGCAAACTGCTCCAGGTCCCTCATATTTGAAGGGTGCCTTCTCCAAACTGCCATTTTTAGATCTCTCCACAGGTGTTCTATGGGATTCAGGTCTGGACTCATTGCTGGCCACCTTAGAAGTCTCCAGTGCTTTCTCTCAAACCATTTTCTAGTGCTTTTTGAAGTGTGTTTTGGGTCATTGTCCTGCTGGAAGACCCATGACCTCTGAGGCAGACCCAGCTTTCTCACACTGGGCCCTACATTATGCTGCAAAATTTGTTGGTAGTCTTCAGACTTCATAATACCATGCACACGGTCAAGCAGTCCAGTGCCAGAGGCAGCAAAGCAACCCCAAAACATCAGGGAACCTCCGCCATGTTTGATTGTAGGAACCGTGTTCTTTTCTTTGAATGCCTCTTTTTTTCTCCTGTAAACTCTATGTTGATGCCTTTGCCCAAAAAGCTCTACTTTTGTCTCATCTGACCAGAGAACATTCTTCCAAAACGTTTTAGGCTTTTTCAGGTAAGTTTTGGCAAACTCCAGCCTGGCTTTTTTATGTCTCGGGGTAAGAAGTGGGGTCTTCCTGGGTCTCCTACCATACAGTCCCTTTTCATTCAGACGCCGACGGATAGTATGGGTTGACACTATTGTACCCTCGGACTGCAGGGCAGCTTGAACTTGTTTGGATGTTAGTCGAGGTTCTTTATCCAACATCCGCACAATCTTGCCTTGAAATCTCTTGTCAATTTTTCTTTTCCGTCCACATCTAGGGAGGTTAGCCACAGTGCCATGGGCTTTAAACTTCTTGATGACACTGCGCACGGTAGACACAGGAACATTCAGGTCTTTGGAGATGGACTTGTAGCCTTGAGATTGCTCATGCTTCCTCACAATTTGGTTTCTCAAGTCCTCAGACAGTTCTTTGGTCTTCTTTCTTTACTCCATGCTCAATGTGGTACACACAAGGACACAGGACAGAGGTTGAGTCAACTTTAATCCATGTCAACTGGCTGCAAGTGTGATTTAGTTATTGCCAACACCTGTAAAGGGGGTTTTACACATAGTGATATCGCTATAACGTCACCGATTTTGCGACATTATAGCGATATCGCTATGTGTGATACTTACCTCCGACCGGCTCCCCCGCTGTCCGTCGCTGATCGCGCGAGAATGTCTGGCTCCATTTCTCGTTGTCGGCTTCCTGCTGGCGCCGACGAGCGACGCGTGGAGGCAGGCGGGAGGACGTCAGTATCGCTGTGTGTGAAAGGTGAGTATCGTGCGCTGCGTCGCTGCTGCATCGCTGTGAGATCTTCAGGTGTGAAAGCTCACTAGCGATCATTTAGCGATGCACCAGCGATCCAGACCGGGTCGGATCGCTGGTGCATCGCTAAATGTAAAGGGGCCTTAAGGTGCCATAGGTAAGTTACAGGTGCTGTTAATTACACAAATTAGAGAAGCATCACATGATTTTTCGAACAGTGCCAATACTTTTGTCCACCCTCTTTTTTATGTTTGGTGCGGAATTATATCCAGTTTGGCTTTAGGACAATTCTTTTTGTGTTTTTTCATTTAAAACAAATTAAATGAAGATAATAATACCAAAGAATTTGTGTTTGCAATCATTTTCAGGAGGAAACTGAGTATTATCTGACATAATTGCAGGGGTGTCAATACTTTTGGCCACAACTGTATGTACAAGTATATCAGAGGGCAATACAGAGATCTCTCAAAAGAACTGTTTGTACCAAGGACTGTGACAAGAACAAGGGGGCATTCTCTTCGTTTGGAGGAAAGACAATTTCTGCACCAGCATAGAAGAGGGTTCTTCATGCTAACAGCAGTGAGGCTCTGGAATTCTCTTCCTGAGGAAGTGGTGATGGCCAACTCACTGAATGAATTTAAGAAAGGAATGGATGCTTTTCTTGTGAGTAACAGTATAGAAGGTTACGAATAACATAATATTATAGGTAGATGGTTGACCCAGCTTAGGGGAAGGAATTTTTTTCCCTATGGAGAAAATTGGCTTCTACTCTGTGGGTTTTTTGCCTTCCCCAGGATCAACAATGCAGGACAGCTGCACTAAAAATAGGCTGAACTAGATGGACATAAGGTCTTCCTTCAGCCTTCAAAACTATGTTACTATGTTACCTTTGCTAAGTATCAGATCAGCGATCTGACAGGCAGGGAAGGAGGCTTCTCAGGTCCTGCTCTCAGCAAGCGCTGAGAAACAACCTCCCTGCAGGACCCGGAAGGACCCCTCAGCCATCTTGGAGCTGGGGGTCTCCATGGAGACCACAGGAGCAACGCGATTGCATCGCGTTGTTCTGGTGGGAGAGCGCAGGGAGCCTCCTCCCTGCGCGATGCTTCTCTATTTCCCTATCAGTACTGACAGCGGCATCAGAGGAGTTAAATGCCCCCGATCGGTGCTAGCACCAATCGTTGGCATTGCTGCGGGGCGTCAGCTGTCATATACAGCTGAACCCGCACCCGATCACCGCGACGCTCAGCGTGAGGCCACGGTGAACGTGCCGCCGTACTAGTACAGCTGCAAGGCAGAAATGCAGTTCCCGCAGAGCAGTACTAGTACGTGAGGGTCGGGAAGGGGTTGAAAGCATGGTTTTCCTTATCTAGATGTTTTAGCCTAATTCACTGTTACTGATTTTTTGAAATGTTGCAAAATTATGCCACAATTGTACTCCAGAGTACACAATACTCAGAGTACAACATCGAATTTCTGAGCAATTGAAAACATTTTAAAGTAACTTTGTGCTCTAAAATGCGAAAACAAAAAAAATCACCGTTTTTTGTGCAAGATTCAGCAAACAACATGTACCATATTACATTTTACAAAAATAGCAGCACTGTATACAGCATTAGGCCGGCGTCACACTAGAGAGGAATACGGACGAGTGAGAGGCGATAAAAAAAACGCATTGCCCACGGACCAATGATTCTCTATGGGGCAGCTCCCATCAGCCGTATTTTTCTTGCGTATTTTCTACGGTCCGTGCCAATCGCAGCATGCTGCGATTGTCAGCGTATTACGACCATAGTACGCCAATGCAAGTCTATGGGTGCGCTAAAAATACGCATTACACATGGACCACACGTGTGACTTGCGAGAAATACGCACCCGGTGTCATCTAATAATTAGATGAGGGTTTGTGTGCAAAATTTGGGAGGTGTAGGTGTTAATTTAAGGGGTTAATTTGTTGTAAAAAAATGCTCCCGCTGTAATTTGTCAACCAGAGAGGTAAAGCAGGTGAGTGAGGGCAGATTTTAATAGCCATGAGAGAGACCATTGTTGCTAATGCGACCATCTCACTGTAATCTACTAAAAAATGAATTGATTCAGCTCTGCGCAGCCTCAATGGCTGCCTGTAGATGATCTAATTACCGTGGGAAAGTTTCTGACTTTTTTCATAACACCTCCCAAATTTTGCATGAGAACCACCCACTCACCTATATAATGGAGGTGTTGGCTGCCTAGTAGAAAAAATGCACACAGATAAGGCTTGCATAGGATGCTAGTCACACAGGTAATTAGTGTTAGGACTCGCAAGTTAATGGGTACCCTTGGCATTGGGTTGCGAGCTTATCTGTTTTGGCCAAAATAGTAACCAATACCTCATTTAATGTACTTATCATATGCATTATTTTTCATCTTTTTATTGCACTTTTTATCATTTCTTGCAGGATGCAGCTAGGCCCTTTTATGTTGGCTTGGTTTTTTGTGTGGTGCTACATAGTGCTAGACAGCCCGCTTGCTAATACTATGGGCGTAATAGGCTGTTATCCAGACACTTTGCATCACACTCACCTGTGTGACTAGCGTCCTATGCAAGCCTTATCTGAGTGCATTTTTTCTACTAGGCAGCCAACCCCTACATTATATAGGTGGTGGGTGGTTGTTCTCATCAGCAGAGTGCACCTGTGCTGCTGCAGTCTTTATCAGAGGAGGCCTGCTGAATCTTGCTAGTGCATTTGTCACGTGACAAGGTTTTGGTGAGGCTATTTTTCATTATGTGTTTTTTGTATGCATTTTCTGCCCATGAAAAATTAAAGGAGTTGTCCAGGCACATACCATTGATGCCCTGTTCTTATCTTCAGATAAATTATTAATATCAGATAATTGGGGGTCCAACAATCTGCAGTTGCTATTCGCTCCAACGGAGGATGGGTGTAACCTCTGAGTGAATGCAAACGGATACCAAACTGAAACCAAAACTTCCATTCATTTAATGGATCAGTTTAAAAATTGCTTCCATTTTGCATAAGTTTTTATTCAGTTTTCAATGTATCTTCTTTTACTTAAAGGTGTCTGTGAACAGTTAACCCCAAAACATCAGTTAAACTAATGACAGAATTGTCTACCAGAGGATAGAGAATGACAGTTTGATTCGCAGGACTCTAGTCCATTGGCTAGTTCAGTGGTCTCAGGCCGCTGGACTGCAGGCTCACAAATTCATTGTGAATAGCCGGGCTAGTCCAACCCATCTAATCAAAAGCCACACAGCGAATCCCAAAAGGTAAGAGATTTGTGAGCCTCCTATCAAGCGGCTATAGACTACTGCACTTGGCTGATGGACCAAACAGGTCAACACAGTGCCTTATATTATTGGCCAGAATCACTGTTAAGTGATCTGTTGTCCAGCTACTTCAGATCAGCTAGAAGCTGTGGTCACAAGATGGCAGATCGAGACCGAAGTGGAGCCATGAAGAGCTGAAGATGGCGGCTGCTAAGTATATTAATAGGTGAAGTGATCTTACATTAGTGGCACCAATCCTGCTCTGAAATAAAAAAAACAAACACTGGAGTGGTGCTTTAAAAGCCTATACATATATTACAGCAGACTAAAGGTACGGTCACACTTAGCAATGTACCAGCGATCCCGACCAGCGATATGACGCGGTCAGGATCGCTGGTACATCGCTAAGTGGTCGCTAGTGAGCTGCCACACAGGCAGATCTCACCAGCGACATCGCTGGGGACGGGGGTCGCTACTTACCTGTCACACTGGGCGATCCTGACGTCCTCCCGCCCGGCTCCACGCTCGTCTCTCCACAGGAAATGCCGCAGGAACCTGACGACGAGAAACAGTCCAGGACGTTCTCGCGCAATCAGCGATAACCTGCGGGGGAGCGGGTCGTTGGTAAGTATCAGACACAGCGATATCGCTAGCAATATCGCTATAACGTCACAAGTTATAGCGATATTGCTAGCGATATCGCTTAGTGTGACAGGCCCTTGAGATTCCTGACGACAATTATGCAAATAAGACCGACTTCACCATTCTCCATTTTAATTAAACACATTAGAGTTTATTTTTTTTTTATTTTTTCCCCAGGCTGCACATAAGGGCATGTCACACTAAGAGATATCGCTAGCAATATCGCTATAACTTGTGACGTTATAGCGATATTGCTAGCGATATCGCTATGTCTGATACTTACCTACGACCCGCTCCCCTGCTGCTTATCGCTGATCGCGCGAGAACAGGCTGGACTGTTTCTCGTCGTGTGCTTCCTGCAGCGCTTCCTGCTGTGACGACAAGCGACGCGTGGAGCCGGGCGGGAGGACGCAGGATCGCCTGGTGCGACAGGTAAGTAGCGACCCCCGTCCCCAGCGATGTCGCTGGTGAGATCTGCCTGTGTGGCAGCTCACTAGCGACCACTTAGCGATGTACCAGCGATCCTGACCGCGTCATATCGCTGGTCGGGATCGCTGGTACATCGCTAAGTGTGACAGTACCCATAGGCATTAAATCGCAAAGCATATTAGATAGCAATCAAGTACTCTAGCAGGACGTATATCTGCAGCACAAAGATAAAGAAGGACATGCCGCATGACCGAGAGGGGGCAGGGAACTCACAAAGGAAACAGGATAGCAGTGGGAGTGGGGAGGATGTCCTCATCAGAAACATAACACATCTCACTGCCGATATGTGCAAGCAATTTACCAGAAAAGCCTTCTACGGAATTAATAGCCACTAGGAAATCCTTATATCAATCAGATATTGTGCAGACCCAAAAGACAAACATCTTTACTGAATGCATGTTATACCATATTTCACCATAACTGATTACCACATGAAAAAAAATGCAGAAAATCCAGGATGAGTAAATGTATGCCAGCAAACACATTGTCTTGAAAGCAGTCTCCTTTTAAATCTATATGTATTTTTTTATATTCCAAATAACCTGGTTTTCCAAGTTGTATCCACCCATAAATGTCCATTTACATAGGAAAACTATAGCACATAATGTTTTGATAATCAATACTAAGCAGTTCTGTACAATAGGAGCTGAGCCACAATTCTTGCCAATAGTCATGACATACAGCTGTATCACTTCCAGGTGCAGCTGCATCTGATCATAGACGAAAACACCCCATCCCCTCCAACACTGTGGTATTGATTACTTATCTTAAGGATAGGTCATCAGTTCCATAAGCCTGGAAAACCCATTTAACACAATGGTTCTGACCCCAATGAACATGCAGCTTGACAGCAGGATACCTACTACTGTTTACACCAATACAGCACCATTCCATAGGATAGATAACAAATGTACCATTGCTGAGCATCCAAGCACTAGGACCCCCATTAATTAGTACAGGGAAGTCCAAAGGACCTCTGTGAATAGAGCAATAGCGAGCATGTGCAGTTTAGCTCGTGTGTTGTAAAGCAGGGCTGTGGAGTCCTGGAGTCAGTGTCCATTTTGTTGGAGTTGGTATAAAATAGACTGACTCTCGACTCCTCAAATATATAATAAATTCGGTTCAGTGCAGGATGTGCTGTAAATGTTTTCATAATAATTTTGAAAAGTTATAAAATGGGCAGCACGGTTGCTCAGTAGTTCGTACTGCTCCTTTGCAGTGCTGAGGTCCTGGCTTCAAATCCCACCAAACACAATATCTGCAAGGAGTTTATATGTACTCCTCATGTTTGTATGGGTTTCCTCCCACACTCCAAAGACATACTGATAGGAAATTTAGATTGTGAGCCCCAATGAGCACAGTGTAGATAATGGCGCTATATGAGTAAAATAAATAAATAAAAAATGTCCTATAAGGCTGTGTGCCCACGTAGCGATTTTTAAGCGTTTTTGCCGCGATTTTCGGTGCGAAAACGTTTAAAAATCATGCACAGAACGCCCCCCATGCATTCCTATGGCATTCCGCACATGCTGTGCTAATGCTGCGCTTTTTTCCGCGGCGGAAACGCATCGCGGAAAAAAATCGCAGCATGCTCATTCTTTTGTGCGGAATCGCAAAGAATTGCCGCGATTCCGCACCCATAGGAATGCATGAGAATCGCTTACTACCCGCATGTGGCTATGCCCACCATGCGGGAAGTTATGCGTCTCATGTGCGGTTGGTACCCATGGTGTGGAGGAGAGGAGACTGTCCTCCAGACCCTGGGTACCATCCCCCTGTAAAAAAAAGAATAAAAAATCGGGGTATATTTACCTTCCGGCGTCCCGCGCTGCATTCCCGGCCTAAGCGTTCCCAGTAATGCCTTGCGGCACGGTCCAGTGATGACGTGGTCTCGCGAGATCGCTATAGCAACGCAAGACTACGTCATCACAGGTCTCGCAAGGCATTACTGGGAACACTGTGGCCCGGGAATGCAGCGCGGGACGCCGGAAGGTAAGCATACCCCGATTTTTTTATTTTTTTTTTGCATTTTAACATTCTATCTTTTACTATTGATGCCGCATAGGCAGCCTCAATAGTAAAAACCTGGTCACACTTGTCAAACACTATGTTTGACGAGTGTGACCAACCTGTCAATCACTTTCCAAGGGATGCTTCAAATCGCTTGGAAAGTGCTTGAATATCGCACACGAAAATCGCGGCAAAATCGCGATCATAATCGTGGTAAAATCGCGGGAAGGAGTCCGGTTTTTGGGAAGGAGTCCGGTTTTTGGTGTGCGTTTTAACACGCACCGTGGGCACATAGCCTAAATGTCTGTTCTATTCCTAATCTAATGATCCTAGCATTTACGGTAGTTTAGATGAATCTGTGCTGCACTTTTTGCACAGTGGGTACGGAAAGTATTCAGACCCATTTAAATGTTTCACTCTTTGCTTCATTGCAGCCATCTGGTAAATTCAAAAAAGTTCATTTTTTTCTCATTAATGTACACTGCACCCCATCTTGACTGAAAAAAACAGAAATGTAGAAATTTTTGCAAATTTATTAAAAAAGAAAAACTGAAATATCACATGGTCATAAGTATTCAGACCCTTTGCTCAGACACTCATATTTAAGTCACATTCTGTCCATTTCCTTGTGATCCTCCTTCAGATGGTTCTACTCCTTCATTGGAGTCCAGCTGTTTAATTAAACTGATAGGACTTGATTTGTAAAGGCACACACTTGTCCATATAAGACCTCACAGCTCACAGTGCATGTCAAACCAAATGAGAATCACGAGGTCAAAGGAACTGGCCAAAGAGCTCAGAGACAGAATTCTGGCAAGGCACAGCTATGGCCATGGTTACAAAAGAATTTCTGCAGTACTCAATGTTCCTAAGAGCACAGTGGCCTCCATGAATGATCCTTAAATGGAAGAAGTTTGGGACCACCAGAAGTCTTCCTAGACCTGGCCGTCCAGACAAACTGAGCAATCGTGGGAAGAGCCTTGGTGAGAGAGGTAAAGAAGAACCCCAAGATCACTGTGGGACTCCAAAGATGCGGTAGGGGGATGGGAGAAAATTCCACAAAGTCAACTATCACTGCAGCCCTCCACCAGTCGGGCCTTTATGGCAAAGTGGCCCAACGAAAGCCTCTCCCCAGGGCAAGACATATGAAAGCCCACATAGTGTGCTAGAAAACACATGAAGGACTCCCAGACTATGAGAAATAAGATTCTCTGGTCTGATGAGACAAAGATAAAACTTTTTGGTGATAATTCTACGCGGTATGTGTGGAGAAAACCAGGCACTGCTCATCACCTGTCCATTACACTCCCAACAGTGAAACATGGTGGTGGCAGCATCATGCTATGGGGGTGTTTTTCAGCTGCAGGAACAGGATGACTGGTTACAATTGAAGGAAACATGAATGTGGCCAAGTACAGAGATATCCTGGAAGAAAACCTCTTCCAGAGTGCTCTGGACCTCAGACTTGGCCGAAGGTTAACCTATCCAAAAGACAATGACCTTAAGCACACAGCTAAAATAAAAAAGGAATGGCTTCAGAGTTGACTGGCCTAGCCAGAGCCCTAACCTAAACTCAATTGAGAATCTCTGGAGAGACCTGAAAATGGCTGTCCACCAACATTCACCATCCTACCTGACGGAACTGGAGAGGATCTGCAAGGAAGAATGGCAGAGGATCCCAAATCCATATGTGAAAAACTTGTTACATCATTCCCAAGAAGACTCATGGCTGTACTAGCTCAAAAGGTTATTTCTACTCAATACTGAGCAAAGGGTCTGAATCATGTACTTATTGACCATGCGATATTTCAGTTTTTCTTTTAATAAATTTGTAAAAATTTCTACATTTCTGTTTTTTCAGTCAAGATGAGGTGCAGAGTGTACATTAATGAGGAAAAAATGAACTTTTTTGAGTTTACCAAATGGCTGCAATGAACAAAGAGTGAAACATTTAAAGGTGTTTGAATGCTTTCCGTACCCACTGTACATGCTCAGTAGTGAGCCTGCAGTGCTGTGGAGTCGTAAGTCAGGGAAATTGAGGAGTCGGAGGTTTGGCTTACCGACTCCACAGCCCTGTTTTAAAGGACAAACATTTAAGCATTAGATGAGGTTCAACTGTTATTTCCATTTTTGTATTCCATCATAGGTACAAAAATAGAAAAACCCGGGCAGTGCTCGGTCCATTGCTATAGCAATTAACAGTGTCTAACACACCCCAGTTACTATATGGACCATCAACTTTCTGTCACTGTTTCACATTTTTCCGCATAGGAGACACTGGAGCATATGCATCACAGAAGAAAAGCTCGGATTGGAGCATATACATCACATAGGAGACACTGAGGCTGGAGCAAATACATAACATGGTTGACGCTGGGGCATAAACATCACATAGGTGATGCTGGAGCTAGTGCATATGCATAACATGGGAGACCCTGAAGAATATAAATCATATAGGAAATGCTGGAGCATATAAAGTTGTGCTCAAAAGTTCACATAACCCAGAAAAATTTTTGCTTTCTTGACCTTTTTTTCAGAGAATGTGAATAATAACGCCAAAACTTTTTCTCCACTCTTGGTTAGTGGTTGGGTGAAGTCATTTATCGTCAAACTACTGTGTTTTCTCTTTTTAAATCATAATGACAACCCAAAACATCCAAATGACCCTGACCAAAAGTTTACATACATACCCTGATACAGGGAAGATGTATATCTTTGTACCGTGTTAGCCAGTAGATAGAAAAATATTCAGGATTGAGAGTCCTCAGTAGTTGATACCATTTAATGGCTAACTGAAAAGATGGTAACACATTGCAAGCTTTCGAGACTACTCAGGTCTCTTCATCAGGCTAGACTAATACAAAATCTGAAGAGTCACATATTTATGCACAATACAGCCTAGAAAAAATGCAATAGATAAGACAAGTGACGTGAAGCAGAACTATCAATATGGGAGAGGGAGAAACATAAATATAAACATTGGACCAGTTCATAGATAAGGAGTCCGGATGTTTTATGGTCCTCTGATTGGGGTCTAGTTCTGTGTTGTGATGCCCCCACATGGTTTTAAAAGGAAATTCCTTAATAAAACATGGAAAACACAGGGACTGATGCTGATGCTGTGGTGAAACTTATAAAATTCATCCTCACCCACAATTACTTTGAATTTGACAACAGGATCTATCTACAGGAGACTGGCACAGCTATGGGAAGTAAAATGGCTCCACAGTATGCAAATCTTTTCATGGCAAAGCTTGAAAGCGACTTTTTGTCCTCATGCCCCATCAGGCCCCTGGCCTACTACCGCTTCATTGATGATATTTTAATCATCTGGACGGAGTCTGAGCAACAGCTAAAGACGTTCCACGAACAGTTTAATCAATTTCATCCCACCATCAATTTAACACTCAACTACTCCAGTACTGAGATTAATTTTTTGGACACCATCATTAAGCTAAAAAACAATGAAATAGAGACATCCCTGTATCAGAAGCCAATCGACCGTCCAACATACCTTAAATGGGACAGTTTCCATCCAAAACACATAAAGAACTCTATTATCTATAGCCAAGCCATCAGATACAATCGTATATGTTCCAACCCCATGGACAGAGACAAACACCTTGGTCGCCTCAAAAAGACCTTTTTGAATCAAGGTTACCATCCAAGAACAATTGAAAACCAAATTACAAGAGCCACCAGATTGTCAAGGAATCACCTGCTAAATTACAAAGCTAAAGAAGAAAATAACCGAGTGCCTCTAGTAGTCACCTACAACCCAAATTTGGAGGTGCTAAGGGGAGCTGCACGGAAATTACAACCTTTACTACAAAAAGATGCCCGATTGAAATCCATTTTTCCAGACCCCCCACTGCTGTGTTTTAGGCAGCCCCCAAATTTAAGAAGCATCATTGTCAGAAGCTCCCTGTCCTCTACAACAACTGCAGGAACCTTTCCTTGCAACCAGAAAAAATGTAAAACCTGTCCATTTATAATGACCACAGACAAGATAAAGATCCCCAACTCACATCAGGACTACAAGATCGCAGGTACTTTCAGCTGCATTACATCTAATGTGGTGTACTTAATTATTTGTACTAAATGTCCAACTGGGGGTATGTAGTATGTGGGGGAGACAGGGCAAAAGCTTAGAACAAGGATGAATGCTCATCGTCACACAATAAGAGAAAAAAGAATGGATCTACCTGTGGCAAAACATTTCTGTATCCCTGATCACAGCAGCGTGGATATGAAATTACTGGTATTGAAAGGTAACTTCAATTCTCAGAGAGAGACGAGTTTGGGAGTACAAATTTATGACGAACTTTGACACTCTCAGTGCTGGAATGAATGTGTCGCATGGATTTATGTCTTTTTACATCAATTAAGGAATTTCCTTTTAAAACCGTGTGGGGGCATCACAACACAGAACTAGACCCCAATCAGAGGACCATAAAACATCCGGACTCCTTATCTATGAACTGGTCCAATGTTTATATTTATGTTTCTCCCTCTCCCATATTGATAGTTCTGCTTCACGTCACTTGTCTTATCTATTGCATTTTTTCTAGGCTGTATTGTGCATAAATATGTGACTCTTCAGATTTTGTATTAGTCTAGCCTGATGAAGAGACCTGAGTAGTCTCGAAAGCTTGCAATGTGTTACCATCTTTTCAGTTAGCCATTAAAAGGTATCAACTACTGAGGACTCTCAATCCTGAATATTTTTCATACATACCCTGGTGATTTTGACCTGATAACATGTACAGAAGTTGACACAAATGGGTTTGAATGGCTACTAAAGGTAACATCCTCAACTGTGACCTGATTGCTTGTAATCAGTGTGTGTATAAAAGCTGAGTGAGTTTGTGGGATCCAGACAGACTCTTGCAGCTTTCATCCAGCCACTGACATTTCTGGATTGTGAGTCATGGGGAAAGCAAAAGAATTGTCAACAGATCTATGGGAAAAAGTAGTTGAACTGTATAAAACAGGCAAGGAATACAAAAAGATATCCAAGGAATTGATAATGCCAGTCAGCAGCATTCAAACTGTGATTATCAAATGGAAAATCCAGGGCTCTGTAAAAACAAAACCATGGTCAGGTAGACCAACGAAAATTTTGTCCACAACTGCCAGGAAAATTGGTTGGGATGCAACGAAAAAAAACACAAATAACATCAGCTGAAATACTGGACTCTCTGAAAATTAGGGGTGTGGCTGTTTCAAGATGCACAATAAGGAGGAACTTGAAGAAAAATGGGCTGCATGGTCGAGTCGCCAAAAGAAAGCCATAACTGTGCATTTGCCACAAAGTATATCACCTACAATACGCAAAACCGCACAGAGACAAACCTCAAAACTTCTGAAACAAGATAATTTGGAGTGACGAGACCAAAATTGAATTTTTTTCGCCACGACCATAAACGTTACATTTGGAGAGAGGTCAACAAGGCCTATGAACACCATTCCAAATGTAAAACACGGAGGTGGATCCCTGATATTTTGTAGATAAGTGAGCTACAAAGGAACAGGAAACATGGTGAAGGAAAGATTAATGCAGCACATTATCAGCAAATACAGGAGGCAAATTTGCAATCATCAGGCCGGAAAGCTGACCATGGTGTTAGGCATCAGGTTTCTGCATCTGCTCTGCAGGAATCCAGAGCCTCACACTCTGCGGTCTCCTGCTGTCTATCTGCCGCAGAGGAGATTGCTTTGCAGCAGATCGCTCCAGAGACTAAGTCTCTCTGTTCTCCTACTGGGCATGCTCACGAGACGATCTCCCATTGGAGATCGGGAGTCATGTGCCCAGTTCCTGCTCCAGATCTCATTGGTCTATCTCAGAGATCTGGAAGCTTCCGGAAGGTCCCAGCTATAAAAAGTGCGCATGACCGTTCTGCCATGCGCTAGTATAGTCTCTAGTTGCTACTGTGTGATGATGGATGCATGAACCTGCGAATGACTTATTAAGATCCCCTTCCTCTGATATTACGAATGTGTACAGGGACTTAGATTAGAGTCAGCGCCAGCGCGTGGCAAGCCTCAAGCCACTACATCATCCACAGTGCTAGCGTCCGACATTGCGCCTTCTTCCTTGCTTTGTCGACTAGAGGCAGTGTTCTACGCGCTGCAGTTGCAACCCTCTTTTGCGTCCACAGTAGCGACGCCGCACGCACGGTAGGTCTAGACGGACGCAGCTCCTCTGTCTTGGGTCCTGTTCCTGTGACCAGATACCGTGTGTGCATTTACCTGAGACCTGTGACACTAACAGGCTCAGTCTTTTGTGTTTACCTCTGCTGACATCTCTGTGAGCAAACAGAGATTGCTTACTGCACTTGGGTGACGTTCAACCCGTGTGCGATATACCGCCATATTGTGCATCTGTCATTATCTAGCAGCGGTGTAACACCTACTGCACGGAGGACCCCGAGCGGTGAACGCACTTTATTATTAATTTTTATTTAGTGCGTTCCGCCGTTCCTAACACATGGGACATACTTGGACGTTCCAGCCTGACAATGATCCAAAACACAAGGCCAAATCGACCTGCCATAGGCTAGAGCAGAAGGAAAAAAAGGTTCTGGAGTGGCCATCTCAGTCTCCTGACCTCAATATCATTGAGCCACTCTGGGGAGATCTCAAGTGCGCAGTTAATGCTAGACAGCCCAGGAATGTACAGGAACTGGAGGCTTTTTGCCAAGATGAGGGGGCAGCTTTACCATCTGAGAAAATAAAGAACCTCATCCACAACTACCACAAAAGACTTCAAGCTGTCATTGATGTTAGAGGGGGAAATACACGGTATTAAACAGGGTATGTGAACTTTTGATCAGGATCATTTGGATGTTTTGGGTTGTCATTATGATTTGAAAAGAGAAAAAACAGTAGTTAGACAATAAATGGCTTCACTCAACCACTAATCATGAGTGGAGAAAAAGTTTTGGTGTTATCATTCATATTCCCTGAAATAAGGCCAAGAAAGCAAAAATTCTGCCAGGGTATGTAAACTTTTGAGCACAACTATAGATCCCGAAGGGGATGC
Organism: Dendrobates tinctorius; assembly: GCF_039654945.1. NCBI lineage: Eukaryota > Metazoa > Chordata > Amphibia > Anura > Dendrobatidae > Dendrobates > Dendrobates tinctorius. The sequence goes on from NW_027361754.1 coordinate 8,342,474, forward strand.
TGAAGCACATATATCACATAGAGGATGCTTGGGCTGTTGCTTATACATCACAGTAGACACTAGGTCTGGGTTATAAACAATACCTACAAGCCGCAAGGGTGGCCCGTCTTCATTGATGGAACAGGAACGCAGATGTGCAGACTCCACCCACAAGGACCGTTCTGATGCTGGCACTGGCCAGCGTTCAGTACTTAATCCTTCACTGAAGGTTCCACAATGTTCAGTAGTGAAGCTGTGTGCGCGTGCACGCCATATAAACAGCAAACTAAGAGGCTGGCAAAATGATTAGCCCAAGCCTTGCAGTTCCCCGGAATTTCCCCAGGGGACAGAGTAAAGAATCCCTATCCCTGAATTAGGGTATCCATTGAAAGGAATGGCTATATCAAAAAAACAAAAAAAGCACATCATCAATTATCTTAAGCTTATTTCCCAAAAACATCAAGTTAGCACTTATCCGTGGGGGACATCTTGCTGGTCACTGGTGTCTGACAAGCGGGAACCTCAGTGATCCTGAGAATGTGGCTCTGCGAGGTGCGATTTCCATCAGACCCACAGACAACGCGAATGGAGCGGAGGTTGAGCACGTGCACCTCCATTCAGGACAGGGCTGCTGAGTCCTGATCGTAGGATTGCCCCAGTGATCAGCAACTTAGCCCCAATCTCATTGATAGAGAACATTATTTATTGGTACAAAACCTTTAAATTTACACACACAAACATTCAGCATGTAGATGAGATGAAGTTGCTGGTTGTAAAAGACCTTGCAGATTTTACATGCTTATAATCCAAACTTAATATGCCATGTATGAACACGGTCCAAGTCCAAAGTCATAGAATCATAGAGTTGGAAGGGACCTCCTGGGCCATCTGGTCCAACCCCCTGCTCAAAGCAGGATTCGCTAAATCATCCCAGTCAGATGTCTGTCCAGCCTCTGTTTGAAGACTTCCATTGAAGGAGAACTCACCACTTCTTCATGGAACATGGACTTAGGTTTGAGTCCATGTTCTCAAACCTAAAACACTGTTGTGCAATCTTCTCTGATGAATGTGTATTTTTTGCCTACTGAGGACTCTCAATTCTGAATATTTTTCTATTTTTTGCCTAGAATTTGCTTTATAAGTGCATATTTTACACAACATGTTTTTAATGTGTTAGTGTAGAAATGTTGAAATTCTGCACCTTTTTATGGGGGGTGGGGGAGTACATGCATTTTTTTTTCTGGCTCCCCATGGCCTCCGGGTACAATATTCAAGCAGATAATGCAGCATCTTACAAACACATTGCCCGCCATACTTCAATACGATTAGGGCAAGTTTGATTTCAGCTCAAATCAGCACAAATTCTAAATGTGAACTGCACAGTGGCCTGTAGGAAAAGAAATTACACAATTTACAGTGTGATCCTCCCTCAGATACGTGGATATTCGCATTCTCCTCAGAGGTTTCTCATCACCTCACGCATCAGTCTTCTCTCAGACTCACATGAGGACACTACTGAATCACCGCCTGTGATTGGCTGCAGTTCCCGCTATACAGACCACATGATTTTTACCAACCTTTCAACAACGGTCAGACTAATTCCCGCCTTTACGAACAAACCAGTCGCCATTTGACTTTTGGGCAAAGCCAGCATCGCCACAGATTAGTAAAGAGTAAAACCATAGTCACGGATAATACAGTATAACCGACTCATACTCCCAGCGCCAAGTACCGGGGGATTTTTAGACCCGAATTTAGCGGTTCACCCGGTTTCACGCACGGCGATAACCCGTCCCTCCGCTCAGTCCACTAACACGTCGAAGTCGCTATTAATTCCTTCATGACTGAAGTAAACCGGCGAGGTCGGGGTATGTAGTAATGATTTAAAGATGGCGGCGGTCACCCCCGCTGACTGCGGACACAGGAACGTTCCAGAAGATGACGACAGTTTGGGTCAGGTGTTCGTTCCCAGTGCGGGGATTGGCTGGAGGGGCGTTGACGTCACGCACAAATTCTGGAAGTTTCTCGGCTGTATAAAAGGGCGCCGGCTTCGTTGCTCCACCTCATTTCACCAGCGCGCAGCTCGGAGACGGCGAGCAGCTCCACAGTGACTGAGGAAGGATAACTGCAGTGCAGGTAATGTGGCGGCGCGATGGCTATTAGCCGGTTGTTTGGCTCTATGCTTCTCCCTTGTGGACTGCTTTTATTACATAATATGGGAGATTTCGGCGTCTTTATCAGTCGCATCCCCAGTGTCGGCTATTATCACCCACTCCTAGTATCTCTCTCATCCGTGCTCCTAGCAATGATTTACTAGTAAATGTGGGGTCCGAAGTGTTAGTGGTGACTGTTCTCTCCGGGTCACGTGGTCTTCTGTACCAAAATGGCGGCTTGCTCTCCCAAAATGGCCTCCAGGTGTGCCCTTTACAGCCGGTGGCTCGTGAGTCCCTTATTGTGGCCTGCCGATCTGTGCACAGGCTGATGTAGCAGAGCTGGTTGTTACATAGTGGTGTTACTCCGGTGTGTGGGTCACCCTGGATGTAGCCCACCTGTGCAGAAATAAGTGGTTTGATCACATGAGTGTCTCTGCTGATCTGTGGGGGAGGCAGAGCTATGTCTGGAGGGTCCAACAAGTGACATTATTGTATAGATTAAGCAATCCTGGAGATGTAGCAGAGCTGGCTGTGTGGGATGGGTGTAATAATGACCTTACTGTTTTACTAGGAGTACTCCCTTGTCTCTGCTAGACTGAAAATGGTGACTTTTAAGTAGCAGGTACAGGACCATAGTGGACAATACCTCTAATCATAGGAGCTGTGCTACTGGATGTTGCAGTCCTCCATGTGAGGGTTGGTAGTGCCCTTATCTGTGGCTTCCTGTGATGGAGTGTCCTATAACCCTTGTAATGGGGGGCCCTTTCACTATTCTGGGGAGGGGGGTCACAAAGACTTGAGACAAAGGTGTATGTAAAGTGCTTCTCAAGTTACATGGTAGTTTAAAGCATCAGGACTCAAATGCTTTGTATTGGGGCCCCTCCTGTCTTCCAGTGAGGTGTCATATGACCACTTAAGCTGTTTGCTAGGACCTAGTTTAGTTTCATGGCTGCTGTGGTCACATGACCTGCCTGAAACAGTAGGGGCTTTAGCAGGTGGATGTCCCATTGATATGTAATAGCTGGAGGTCTTTGTAGCTGTACTACTCCCAGCTGCAGTCCTGCATCTTGTATTCTCACTGTTATTTTCTCCATCACAGAAACCATGTCTAAGGGACCAGCAGTTGGTATTGATCTTGGCACCACCTACTCCTGTGTGGGCGTCTTCCAGCATGGTAAGGTGGAAATCATTGCCAATGACCAGGGCAACAGGACCACTCCCAGCTATGTGGCCTTCACTGACACAGAGAGGCTGATTGGTGATGCCGCCAAGAATCAGGTTGCCATGAACCCAACTAACACAGTCTTTGGTAAGTTCTGGTCCATGATCAGTGATGTTCCTCTTCAGTGCTGGCACACAGGCTGACTCATGTATTTTGGTATTTAGATGCCAAGCGTCTGATTGGCCGCAGGTTTGAGGACGCTGTGGTGCAGTCTGACATGAAGCACTGGCCGTTCACTGTTGTAAGTGACAGCAGCAGACCTAAAGTCCAAGTGGAGTACAAAGGCGAGACAAAGTCCTTCTACCCAGAAGAAATCTCCTCCATGGTGTTAACAAAGATGAAGGAGATTGCAGAAGCTTACCTTGGCAAGGTAAATTGCATCTTGCTGGGCATCCACATTTGTTGGGGGGGGGGGGGGTTCGGTCAGTTGCTGTGTTTACACCAAGATCATGGTGGTCTTTCAAAATTGTGACCTGCCTGCTGTTCATGGGCTGCATGGATAAGGTAGCATCAGTCGATCGCTGTGATGAACGTTTCCAACGCCATTCGTAGTTTTCACCGGACCAGAGCTATGAGGCTCATGACGGCCCCCAATACCTTCCTTGGATGTCTGAGCGATCATGTTAAATTTGTCTTTTCCTCAAGTGACTAATTCACTTTTCCTTTCATATTACCCCACTTATCTGGTGGCTGTGAAGCAACAACTTGCACTGTATGCAGAGGCTGTGGCTTGTCTTGCTGCTTTAGTTGCACCTTCTCTGCCATCCACCCAAGTCTTGTATGTGAATATATTTGCTGACTTGTAGTGTTTTTATCTCACAGACTGTGACCAATGCTGTGATCACTGTCCCTGCCTACTTCAATGATTCCCAGCGTCAGGCGACAAAGGATGCTGGCACTATTTCTGGCCTCAACGTCCTGCGTATCATTAACGAGCCAACTGCTGCTGCAATCGCCTATGGATTGGACAAAAAGGTAACATATGCCATCCAGTTAATCTGCAGATCGCTGTGATGAACGTTTCCAATGCCATTCGTAGTTTTCACCAGACCAGAGCTGCGAGGCTCATGACGGCCCCAGTACCTTCCTTGGATGTCTGAGCGATCACATGCAATAGATAAGCATGAGTGGTCTCATGCACTGTCAGAAAAGCATGCATTCATGGGGTAGGGGGCAGGATCTTGCTTGTTTTGGCCTAACACTTTATTCTCTTTACAGGTTGGTGCAGAAAGGAATGTGCTGATCTTCGATTTGGGTGGTGGCACTTTCGATGTGTCAATCTTGACCATTGAAGATGGCATCTTTGAAGTAAAGTCAACTGCTGGCGACACTCATTTGGGCGGTGAAGACTTTGATAACAGAATGGTGAATCACTTTGTGGCTGAATTCAAGAGGAAGCACAAGAAGGACATCATTGACAACAAGAGAGCTGTTCGCCGTCTCCGCACTGCCTGTGAGCGTGCAAAGCGTACCCTGTCATCCAGCACACAGGCTAGCATTGAGATTGACTCCTTGTATGAAGGAATCGACTTCTACACATCAATCACCAGAGCTCGCTTTGAAGAGCTGAACGCTGATCTCTTCAGAGGAACCCTGGACCCAGTAGAGAAGGCTCTCCGTGATGCCAAGCTTGACAAGTCCCAGATCCATGACATTGTGCTGGTTGGTGGCTCCACACGTATCCCCAAGATCCAGAAGCTGCTTCAGGACTTCTTCAATGGGAAGGAATTGAACAAGAGCATCAACCCAGATGAGGCCGTAGCCTATGGTGCAGGTATGTCTGAGTACTGCCACATGCAGAATGATTTGTATCGCTGTGATGAACGTTTCCAATGCCATTCGTAGTTTTCACCAGACCAGAGCTGCGAGGCTCATGATGGCCCAATACCTTCCTTGGATGTCTGAGCGTATTTCATACTAATCATGACATGACGACTTTGTTGGTGAGCTGTCTAACTGTTTTCTCTCTTTGCAGCTGTGCAGGCTGCCATCTTGTCTGGAGATAAATCTGAGAATGTGCAGGACCTCCTTCTGCTCGATGTCACCCCTCTGTCTCTGGGTATCGAGACTGCTGGAGGAGTTATGACTGTCCTAATCAAGCGTAACACGACCATTCCCACCAAACAGACACAGACCTTCACCACCTACTCTGACAACCAGCCTGGAGTCCTGATTCAAGTGAGGAAACAACTTGCCTTATTTATACTGTGCCTCTCCAGTATACTGGTGCATGCTGGGAGTTGTAGTCTTGCTGCATCAGTACTGACTGTCTTTATCCTACAGGTATATGAAGGTGAGAGGGCCATGACCAAGGACAATAACCTGCTGGGCAAGTTTGAACTGACTGGAATCCCTCCTGCCCCTCGTGGTGTTCCTCAAATTGAGGTGACATTTGACATTGATGCCAATGGTATCCTGAATGTGTCTGCAGTGGACAAGAGCACCGGCAAGGAGAACAAGATCACAATTACCAACGACAAAGGTAACAACTGCCTCAGATCAGTCACCATAGGTAGCATCAGTCGATCGCTGTGATGAATGTTTCCAATGCCATTCGTAGTTTTCACCAGACCAGAGCTGTGAGGCTCATGATGGCTCTAGTACCTTCCTTGGATGTCTGAGCGGTTGACAAATATTTTGTGTTGGTCCACAACTTGTTAGAGCTGTGCAGATTAATGTGACTATCATCAACAGGTCGTCTCAGCAAGGAAGACATAGAGCGTATGGTCCAAGAGGCTGAGAAGTACAAGGCAGAAGATGACAAGCAGAGAGACAAGGTTTCCACCAAGAACTCGCTGGAGTCTTATGCCTTCAACATGAAAGCCACTGTAGAGGATGAGAAGCTGCAGGGAAAGATCGGTGATGAGGACAAGCAGAAGATCCTGGACAAATGCAATGAGGTCATCTCCTGGCTGGACAAGAATCAGGTATGTATGGAGGTGATCTTAGAGGGTCGCTATGATGAATGTTTCCAATGCCATTCGTAGTTTTCACCAGACCAGAGCTGTGAGGCTCATGATGGCCCTAGTACCTTCCTTGGATGTCTGAGCGACCTGCACTTCATCTGTAGATGTGTGCTCAATGTACACTGCCTCTTGATCTCTAATCCCTTGTTTCCCCCTACAGACTGCAGAGAGGGATGAATTTGAGCATCAGCAGAAGGAGCTGGAGAAGATCTGCAACCCCATAATCACCAAGCTGTACCAGAGTGCTGGTGGCATGCCAGGAGGAATGCCTGGTGGCTTCCCAGGAGCAGGTGGAGCTCCCTCCGGCGGTGCATCATCTGGGCCCACAATTGAGGAGGTCGACTAAACACAAGCTGGAAATGCATTCCCCTGATGAGACTCCTAGGGCACAAATGTTCATTGGCTGTTCCTAACTCCCAGTTATGCTATGGTGTTGGGGCGTTAATACTTGAATTCACTCCATCAGACATGGAACACCATGGCACTTTACCTGTACTGTAACAAACCGGTCCAGAGAAATAAAGTATTTAACTGGCAAGTGGTGTGTGTGTGTGTCTCATGGCTTTTCTTTTTGGCCTCCTAGCATGGGTCCCATCTGTGTTTGCTGTAGGTATTAGGGCTGTCCTGAAACCCTTAAATGCTTGGTCCCCCTTGTATCGTGTAACATCTGCTAGGTGCTGACATCTGGGCTTATAGCCTGATCTTGTAAGTGACTTAAACATGGCAGCTGTGACGTGACACTTCACCCCCAACATGCAGCAGACTAGCTCTGTAATGGAGTGATGTGGCTTGTGCAAATCATGATTGATCCTAGGACATTCACTTAATATACTGGTAACTTGTTATAAAAGCAGGCATCAGCTTGATATTTTCAATAGACTCTTCCCCCTCATGATAGGTGTAAATATGGTTCATATAGTGAGGGTCTTGGTCTTTGGAACTGCTAAAACTTTATGTGATTCGGATGCACCCAGCATAAAGCGCTGTACACAACAGGCTTTGTGCATTTAACAGAGTTCCATGGCTTTAAATCTAGTTTGCGAAATCATAGGGGACTGGATTGTATGTGGTCAATAGATAAATCGAGTGTAGCACTGGGTACAATGCATTTACTATAAAGCACCAGTAGAGGGCAGTGCATTTCAGTTGCAATGGTGATCATGGCAATTGCCACTAGATGGCAGATCAAAATGGGGATGAGCACAACTATATTAAAGGGGACTAAATCCTATATACCTCCATGGCCACAATTTTCTGCCTATGATCAGTTACAAACCTAATGTTCACAAAGAAGCAAAATAATTTGAGATGCAAAACCAGAGCCAAATTAAGCTGTATACAGCTCTGGCAAAGAGACCACTGCAGTTTTATAAACTTCTCTACATGTCAGATTTCCATTCCAGTGTCTGAATTCCAACCAGAGGTACACCTCATTCTACTTAATGTGCTTCTGATTAGGTGATCAACAAGGAAAGTATAAAACCTGTGGTATTCACACCTCTTGCAATAGGACAAGCTGGATGGCAAAACAAGTGCTAGTAATCGCCCAAAAGTAATAGAAATGAATAAATAACTAATTTCAATAGGGTTTTTTATTGAACATAGCATTACATAGGCAAAATTTTCCCTTGCAGGGGAAATTTAACTTTAAACATCACAAATGCTGACATGGGAAGAGACAAGACGGTGAATGGGAGAGAATCATTAAACCCACAGTGCGTTTTTACAGTAGTATGTATTCCAGGGGCATAACAAGAACTGATTGGGCCCCATAGCAGACTTTTAAATGGGGGGGCCCCCTTCAAGACGCACCCCCTTACCGATAATGCATACTAGAGTCAATTGTTACCAAACACTGCAGAAAAGGCTGGGCTGGGCTGGCACTGAAGAAAAACAAAAAAACTGAGGGCGAGGCAAGAAATCAGGCTGGCTGAGTGGCTGGCATTAACTAAGCTGAGACAGGGCTGCCTGCCTTCCTCCGTGCAAACCGACCTCCAGGAACTACATTTCCCAGAGGTCTATGTGGCAGGCAGCTCTGCAGAGAGCAAATAGACAGTGAGGGCTCAGGGAAGGGGCAGGACTGAACTAGTCTGAAGCAATACACTGGCTGCAGGGAGGCCGGCCCAATATGAGCTTTGCTCCGCTCAGCAGGCACAGAAATGCAGCGTAGGCTGTTTTCCGCTGGGTCCCCGGATCCCCTACACTACACGTGGCGGGCCCCCAAGACAGCATTGGCCACAGCGCCCGCCGGAGCGCTGCAGATGCAGTAATGTACTTATTTGCAAGGGGCTGGCTGGCACATTTTAGCCTGGGGGGCAAGTACACAGCAGTGGCCCATGAGTAGCGGCCCATCGTTAAAAAGGTCCGATCTTAAGCTACAAGTCTAAAGTCACTATATGTGAATCCTCACATGTGCGCTGTGAGGATTCTCTGGCGGTGGGAGCTGGCACTTATGTGATCAAGTATGTGATGTGTATATTCCCAGTCATATTACAACTAGACTGTTTCTGGCCTTGCTCAATACAGGTGTAATAAGTGGGGCCGAGCAAGGCTAGTTGTCATGTATGCACATCACAAACCTGCAGTCACGCGCCCGCCGAATCACAGCACTGCGAGCAATGTTCACGAGTCTGCAGTCAGTGACTTGTAACTTAAATCTGGACAACCCCTTTCACATGTTTACCTCTGGCTGCTTCATAGGCTGTATGCCTACTACTGTATTGCCTGTCTGAGAGCTGCTCAATGAAAAACCTGAAAGTACTGGGATCGGCTCAGATGAGTGTTTCTATTGATCAGACAAATCGCATATTATGCTCATGTATTTTAAACTGGATATACATTTTCAGATATGTAGTAAAGCAAAGTATGCTATGCTTCTCATTACCTAGGATTTTTTTTTACAATGCTCTATACTGGTCACACCTGGACCTGCCTACAGAACCTCAAATATCACATATGGAACCATATAATTTTCAGTTTTAACATAGCCATGAAGCACATTATGGTTTGCTACATGTGTACATGATCAGAACCAGTAGTAGAATGAAGTGACAGAACCGTCAGCATATACATGCAGCACCAGAACCACCGACAAGTAGATGAATGCAGGGCCAGAACCACAATCAGTAGATGAATGCAGGGACACAGCCACCATCAGTAGATGAATGCAGGGTCATAACCACCATCAGTAGATGAATGCAGGGACACAGCCACCATCAGTAGATGAATGCAGGGACACAGCCACCATCAGTAGATGAATGCAGGGACAAAGCCACCATCAGTAGATGAATGCAGGGCCAGAACCACCATCAGTAGATGAATGCAGGGCCAGAACCACCATCAGTAGGTGAATGCAGCAACAGGACCACCATCAGTAGATGAATGCAGGGTCAGAACCACCATCAGTAGATGAATGCAGCAACAGAACCACCATCAGTAGATGAATGCAGTAACAGGACCACCATCAGTAGATGAATGCAGTAACAGGACCACCATCAGTAGATGAATGCAGGGTCAGAACCACCATCAGTAGATGAATGCAAGGACACAGCCACCATCAGTAGATGAATGCAGGGTCAGAACCACCATCAGTAGATGAATGCAGCAACAGAACCACCATCAGTAGATGAATGCAGGGCCAGAACCACCATCAGTAGATGAATGCAGGGACACAGCCATCATCAGTAGATGAACTCAGGGTCATAGCCACCATCAGTAGATGAATGCAGGGCCAGAACCACCATCAGTAGATGAATGCAGGGCCAGAACCACCATCAGTAGATGAATGCAGCAACAGGACCACAATCAGTAGATGAATGCAGGGTCAGAACCACCATCAGTAGATGAATGCAGTAACAGGACCACCATCAGTAGATGAATGCAGGGTCAGAACCACCATCAGTAGATGAATGCAGCAACAGAACCACCATCAGTAGATGAATGCAGCAACAGAACCACCATCAGATGATTGCAGGGCCAGAACCACCATCAGCAGATGAATGCAGGGACACAGCCACCATCAGTAGATGAATGCAGGGACAGAACCACCATCAGTAGATGAATGCAGGGTCATGAATACCATCAGTAGATGAATGCAGCGACAGAACCACCGTCAGTAGATGAATGTAACGTTAGAACCACCATCAGTAGATGAATGTAACATTAGAACCACAGTCAGGAGATGAATGCAGCACCATGCTTACTACAGTGGTCAATTTCAGTGTTAGATAAGCCCCATGATACACTTGTATGACATGAACATGTAGCTCCCAGTATGTCCTTAACTATGGTAAGAAGATACTGGGAGTTGTTGCTACCTTTATCAGCAGACAGCGGACCATACAGGAACCTCACTACTTATGAGATGTAGTCAGTAATAGAGATTTCACTGAATTGGCACCCTTACACCAGATACAAATCCAACAAATTACCGTAATTGCAAAAACCACTGACTGTGGTGGAAAAATAAAACTTTTAATAAATTGTGAATAAACAATATATCAAATCATCCACCGTGCTTGTGTGCAGTCTGTCCAATCAACCCCTGCCACAAGAGGGGGTCATAAAGGACACTAATATAATTATACAACATTGTATTCATGGACTCCAAGACACCCTTTAATGAGGGAAAATCTCACTGGGCATCCTTTTTTAAGGGAAGTGTTTAACAATTATTGCATATATGGATATACTATATATGGATATACCATTGCATCATTCCCAATCATTAATAGCCAATTTTACACTACAATATCCGTAGACTAAAGTGCTAATGCTATTGCACATTGTCCCCAATAGAATAACGGAATCTCCCTAATACAGTGTCATCCGTTGACTACACAAAGGCTCCTCTGCCCAATTGAAACAGATGCCAGCCTGTGACCGAATGATTTATCTCACTCAGTCCGTAGATGTCACCTCTCATATGCACATGCTATCCCCTTATTCACATGGGAGTAACATTAATATAGTCTGCCAGTATACTGAGCCATAAACTTAAGGCTCTACCACATCCCGGCAATTTTGTCTCATCCCCGTACTCATAATGGGATTAATATGTCCACAATGTGCCTGAGATGTTAAGCCGTGATATTAAGCTCTGTCATACCTCAGCAATGTTGCCTCAACGCGTTTCGCCCTACACTATCATATTAGGGCACATCAGGAGGCTTAGCCCTTTTGCTGTGCGCTTATGATTTTACAACGGCGCAGAATACTCCTGGCCACGATGAGAGCCGCGTGCGGCGGCATGGACGCCGAGCTTTTATAAACCGCGCATGGCTTTCATCCTGGCCAGGAGTATTTTGCGCCGTTGTAAAGTCATTATACTGCCAACAAAGTATAAATATCTACCATGTTGTAATAATTGTCCATCAATGTGCTTCCTACAGAAAAAATCCCCCTAGACTGTCTCTCTCCATAATATCCCTCCCACATCACCCTTCTCCATAATATACCCCCTACACGACCCTCACCATAATATACCCCCACACATGCCGCCCCTCCCCATGATAAATGTCCCTCTCCATAATATCCCACCCACACCGTCCCTCTCCATAATGTTTGTCTCCATAAGGTCCCCCACATACTGCCCTTAGTCTCTATAATGTCCTCCCTCCACGCTGCCCGTCTGAACACACACACACTCATACACACTTACACATACTCATACACACTTACACACACACTCATACACACACTTACACATACACACACACTCATACACACACTTACACATACTCATACACTCACACATACTCATACACACACTCACACATACACACTTACACACACACACTCAAACACACACACATACACTCATACACACACTCACACATACTCATACACACACTCACACATACTCATACACACACTCATACACACACACACACACACTCATATACACAGTCACACATACACACACCACACTTACACACACTCATACACACACACTTTCATACAAACAATGCTGTGCGGCTGCCCTTGTGGACTAACGACATGGATTCATGCCCCATACCTTATGCACAGCAAATGACAGTTCTCCAATCTTCAGCAGCTCAGCTCTGAGTCCGGCTCCTCATTGGAGCGCTGCTGCTCACCATTCTTCCCGCCGGCCGCCTTGTCCCTGCCTCTTCTGCCCTGCTCTGCGTCGCCAGCAGCAGCGTGAGGAGGTCGCAGCATGATGACCTCATCACTCTACTGCACGCTAGGCCGCGGAACAGCAACAACGGCGATGCTCTGCCACCTGGCCCAGCCCGCACTGTTAATTGCACTACCGGGTAGCGCCGATCGGGGACCCGGGCCCCTATATGGGCCGGGCCCTAAAGCAACCGCTTTGGCTGCTACCCCGGTAGTTACGCCCCTGATGTATTCATTAGCATAGTTTCAGAACCCAACCCAGCCTGGTAAGATCCTGACTGGTGTTTGAACATCGGAGGGTTGATATATATTCATCACATCTCTCGCGTGCCTCCCTCTTGACTGAGTCGTGGAGAAAGATGTATTGCCTGATCCAATTGTAAACCTGACTCCAGCTCTAACCAGGGGTACCAGAGTTTGAAGAACTGTTCCCACTTATTTCTAGAAGCTTTGATCCTCTCAAATAACATGATATTATTCATTCTGTCCTTAACCAATGATATTGAAAGTGAGGGGAATTTCCATTTTGCTGCTATATGGATTTTAGTAGCCATAAATAGAAAATTTGCCAATTTCTGTGGGCCCTTAGGGAGTGAAGGATATTTTGCTCCCAGTAAGAAGACTTCAGGGTCTAAACTAATTTTCCAACCCAATATATGTGGCTGTTCATTTTCCTATGGGACGCAACTTATACTGATTCACTCAGGTGATGTACTGATATAAGTCATTCCCACTGATGCTTGCTCTGTGTTAAATATACTTGAATATATTTAGAAATTGTGCTATGTGAGTATATGCAGCCCAATTATAGGTAATAACCTGTAGCCATATGGAATATATATAGCATGATTTGGCTCTGGTTTTGCATCTCTTAAAATAACTCTGCAGTTCCATTACTTTGCTCTTTGCGGACATTTTAGATGTTTGTAACTGATCATAGGAAGAAAATTGTGGCCATGGGAAATAGATAGGAGGATTTAGTCCCCTTTAACCCCTTCACCCCCAAGGGTGGTTTGCACGTTCATGACCGGGCCAATTTTTACAATTCTGACCACTGTACCTTTATGAGGTCATAACTCTGGAACGCTTCCATGGATCCCGGTGATTCTGACATTGTTTTCTCGTGACATATTGTACTTCATGTTAGTGGTAAAATTTCATTCAAATAACTTGCATTTATTTGTGAGAAAAACGGAAATTTGGCGAAGATTTTGCAGTTTTCCAACTTTGAATTTTTTTGCCCTTAAATCACAGAGATACGGCACACAAAAAACTTGATAACTAACATTTCCAACATGTTTACTTTACATCAGCACAATTTTGGAACCAAAATTTTTTTTTGTTAGGAAGTTATAAGGGTTAAAAGTTGACCAGCGATTTCTCATTTTTACAACACCATTTTATTTTTAGGACCACATCACATTTGAAGCCACTTTGAGGGGTCTATATGATAGAAAATACCCAAAAATGACACCATTCTAAAAACTGCACCCCTTAAGGTGCTCAAAACCACATTCAAGAAGTTTATTAACCCTTTAGGTGCGTCACAGGAATTTTTTTGAATATTTAAAAAAAAATGAACATCTAACTTTTTTCATAAAAAAAATACTTCAGGTTCAATTTTTTTTATTTTACCAAGGGTAACAGGAGAAATTGAACTGCAAAAGTTATTGTGCAATTTGTTCTGAGTACGCAGATACCTGATATGTGGGGGGGAACGACTGTTTCGGCGCATGGCAGAGCTCAGAATGGAAGGAGCGCCGTTTGACTTTTTCAATGCAAAATTGGCTGGAATTCAGATTGGACGCCATGTCACGTTTGGAGAGTCCCTGATGTACCTAAACAGTGGAAACCCCCTACAAGTGACCCCATTTTGGAAACTAGACCCCCCAAGGAACTTATCTAGATATGTGGTGAGAACTTTGAACCCACAAGGGCTTTACAGAAGTTTATAACGTACAGCGGTACAATTAAAAAATCATATTTTTTCCACAAAAATGATCTTTTCACCCCAATTTTTATTTTCCCAAGGGTAACAGGACCCTAAAAGTTATTGTGCAATTTTTCCTGAGTACGCTGATACCCCACATGTGGGGGTAAACCACTATTTGGGCGCATGGCAGAGCTCGGAAGGGAAGCAGCGCCATTTGACGTTTTTGGCTGGAATTGAGATCGGACACCATGTCGCGTTTGGAAAACCCCTGATGTACCAAAACAGTGGAAACCCCCCACAAATGACACCATTTTGGAAACTAGACCCCCTAAGGAACTTATCTAGATGTGTGGTGAGAACTTTGAACCCCCATGGGCTTCACAGAAGTTTATAACATAAAGCCATACAATTAAAAAATCATATTTTTTCCACAAAAATGATCTTTTGACCCTCAATTCTTATTTTTCCAAGGGTAACAGGACCCTAAAAGTTGTTGTGCAATTTGTCCTGAGTATGCTGATACCTCACATGTGGGGGTAAACCACTATTTGGGCGCATGGCAGAGCTCAGAAGGGAAGCAGCGCCATTTGACGTTTTTGGCTGGAATTGAGATCGGACACCATGTCGCGTTTGGAAAACTCCTGATGTACCAAAACAGTGGAAACCCCCACAAATGACACCATTTTGGAAACTAGACCCCCTAAGGAACTTATCTAGATGTGTGGTGAGAACTTTGAACCCCCATGGGCTTCACAGAAGTTTATAACATAAAGC
This sequence comes from Dendrobates tinctorius, assembly GCF_039654945.1. Taxonomy (NCBI): domain Eukaryota; kingdom Metazoa; phylum Chordata; class Amphibia; order Anura; family Dendrobatidae; genus Dendrobates; species Dendrobates tinctorius. The sequence goes on from NW_027361754.1 coordinate 8,357,639, forward strand.
CATACAATTAAAAAATCATATTTATTCCACAAAAATGATCTTTTCACCCTCAATTCTTATTTTTCCAAGGGTAACAGGATCCTAAAAGTTATTGTGCAATTTGTCTTGAGTACGCTGATATCCCACATGTGGGGGTAAACCACTATTTGGGCGCATGGCAGAGCTCGGAAGGGAAGCAGCGCCATTTGACGTTTTTGGCTGGAATTGAGATCGGACACCATGTCGCGTTTGGAAAACTCCTGATGTACCAAAACAGTGGAACCCCCCCACAAATGACACCATTTTGGAAACTAGACCCCCTAAGGAACTTATCTAAATGTGTGGTGAGCACTTTGACCCCCCCAGTGCTTCACAGAAGTTACAACGCCCTGGCATGAAAATAAAAGATTCGTATTTTTTCCACAAACATGATCTTTTAGTCACCATTTTTTTATTTTCCCAAGGGTACCAGGAGAAATTGGACCCCAAAAGTTGTTGTCCAATTTGTCCTGAGTATGCTGATAACCCATACGTGGGAGAAAACTACTGTATGGGCACACGTCGGGGCTCGGAAGGGAAGTAGTGACGTTTTGGAATGCAGACTTTGATGGAATGGTCTGCGGGTGTCATGTTGCCTTTGGAGAGCCCCTAATGTACCTAAACAGTGGAAACCCCCCACAAATGACACCATTTTGTAAACTAGACCCCCCAAGGAACTTATCTAGATGTATGGTGAGCACTTTGAACCCCCCAGTGCTTCACAGAAGTTTACAATGCCCGGGCGTGAAAATAAAAAATTCGTATTTTTTCCACAAACATGATCTTTTAGTCACCATTTTTTTATTTTCCCAAGGGTACCAGGAGAAATTGGACCCCAAAAGTTGTCCAATTTGTCCTGAGTATGCTGATACCCCATATGTGGGAGAAAACTACTGTATGGGCACACGTCGGGGCTCGGAAGGGAAGTAGTGACGTTTTGGAATGCAGACTTTGATGGAATGGTCTGCGGGTGTCATGTTGCCTTTGGAGAGCCCCTAATGTACCTAAACAGTGGAAACCCCCCACAAATGACACCATTTTGTAAACTAGACCCCCCAAGGAACTTATCTAGATGTGTGGTGAGCACTTTGAACCCCCAAGGGCTTCACAGAAGTTTATGATGCCAGGGCATGAAACTAAAAAAATCGTATTTTTTCCACAAACATGATCAATTAGTCCCCAATTTTTTTATTTTCCCAAGGGTAACAGGCGAAATTGAACCCCAAAAGTTGTTGTCCAATTTGTCCTGAGTACGCTGACACCCCATATGTGGGATAAAACTACTGTATGGACACACGTCGGGGCTCGGAAGGGAAGCAGTGACGTTTTGGAATGCAGACTTTGATGGAATGGTCTGCGGGTGTCATGTGCATTTGGAGAGCCCCTGATGTACCTAAACTATTGAAACTCCCCACAAGTGACCCCCATTTTGGACACTAGACCCCCCACGGAACTTATCTAGATGTGTGGTGAGCACTTTGAACCCCCAAGTGCTTCACAGAAGTTTATAACACTCGGACGTGAAAATAAAAAAATCATTTTTTTCCACAAAAATGATATTTTTGCCCCCAATTTTTTATTTTCCTAAGGGTAACAGGAGAAATTGGACCCCAAAAATTGTTTTGCAATTTGTCCTGAGTAGGCTGATACCCTACATGTGGGGGTAAAACACTGTTTGGGCGCATAGCAGAGCTTGGAAGGGAAGGAGCACCATTTGACTTTTTCAACTCAGAATTGGCTGGAATTGAGATCAGACGCCATGTTGCATTTGGAGAGCCCCTGATGTGCCCAAACAGTGGAAACCCCCAATTCTAACTCCAACCCGAACCCCAACACGCCCCTAACCCTAGCCCTAACCCTAACCCTAGCCCTAACCCTACCCTAACCCTAGCCCTAACCCTACCCCAACACACCCCTAGCCCTAACCCTAACCCTAACGGAAAAATGGAAATAAATACATTTTTTTTATTTTATTATTTTTCCCTAACTAAGGGGGTGATAACGGGGGGTTTGATTTACTATTTATGGCGTTTTTATGTTTGGCAGCTGTCGCACGCTAAAAGACGCTTTTTATTGTAAAAATAGTTTTTGCATCACCACATATTGAGAGCTATAATTTTTCCGTATTTTGACCCACCGAGTCATGTGAGGTCTTATTTTTTGCGGGACGAGTTGATGTTTTTATTGGTACCATTTTCGGGCACGTGGAATTTTTTGATCGCTTTTTATTCCGATTTTTGGGACGCAGAATGAACAAAAACCAGCGTTTCATGAATTTCTTTTGGGGGGGGTGCGTTTACACCGTTCCGCGTGCGGTAAAATTGATAAAGAGGTTTTATTCTTCACGTCAGTACGGTTACAGCGATACCTCATTTAGGTCGTTTTTTTATGTTTTTGTCGGTTTTATGCAATGAAAAAAATTATATAAAAAATAATTATTTTTGCATCGCTTTATTCAGCGAGCTATAACTTTTTTATTTTTTCGCTGATGATGCTGTGTTGCAGCTCGTTTTTTGCGGGACAAAATGACGTTTTCAGCGGTACCATGGATATTTATATGCGTCTTTTTGATCGCGCGTTATTGCACTTTTTGTTTGGCGGTATGATAATAAATCATTATTTTTTGCTTCGTTTTTTATTTTTATTTTTTAAGGGGTTCGCTAAAGGGGTTAACTAATGGGACAGTTTTATAGGGCGGGTCGTTACGGACGCGGCGATACCTAATATGTGTACTTTTATTGTTTTTTTTTTTATTATTTCCAAAAAATGGATTTATTGGGGGAATATTTTTTTTTTTTTCTAATATATTTGGCGATTTTTTTTTAATTATTTTTACACTTTTTTTTTTTTTTTTTTTTACTTTATTAAATAGTCCCAGGTGGGACATCACTGTCCTGTGACAGATCGCTGATCTGTCACATCACAGATCACTGTGACAGATCAGCGATCTGACACAGGCACTGCAGAAGGCTTCCTCATGCCTGCGCTTTGCAGGCACTGAGGAAGCCAGCTTCCTCAGGCCCCCGAAGGCCCCCATCGCCATCTTGGATTCGGGGGCCTGGAGGAAAGGAGCCCCCCGCAGCAGCGCTGCACATTGCGCTGCCGTGGGGGGCTCAGGGAAGCACGGAGGGAGCCCCCTCCCTGCCGATGCTTCCCTTTAACCCCCGGTACACCGCGATCGTGTTTGATCGGGGTGTGCAAGGGGTTAACGTGTCGGGGGCGGTCCGTGACCGCCCCTGACACATTGTGCCGGGTGTCAGCTATGATAATCAGCTGACACCCGGCCGCGATCAGCGGCGCTCACCACGTGGGCGCCGCTGATCGCGGTAGACGTACTATCCCGTCCACGGTCATACGGGCCCGGGTACCGTGGACGGGATAGTACGTCGGATGTCAGGAAGGGGTTAATATTAGTATTTTTTTTGTGTGTGTGTTTACATCGCACTCGGCTCTTTCTATTTTGGTCTGGACAATTATATTGAACGACACATAGGATTTATGTCATCCATTTTGATTAATTCTTTCAAAGCACCATTTAATATTTGATTTTCCTAGGGAATTTTATAATAGGCAGCCAATTTGCACCTTCCCCCTTTTTGGAGGACCTTCCTTATGTTGTCATTGTGTTATATGAAATTATTTTGTTATTTGTCTTTATTTTAGTATATATATTAATAAAGAGTACTATACCTTATAATTAAGCTAGAATCTTTTGTATTTTGTTAAGCAGCTAAGAGGTTATACAGCTGTTTACAAAAAAGATATTGATTGTGGTTGAATTGTCTAGCATTCTACACTGCTCAAAAAATAAAGGGAACACTTAAACAACAGAATATAACTCCAAGCAAATCAAACTTCTGTGAAATCAAACTGTCCACTTAGGAAGCAACACTGATTGACAATCAATTTCACATGCTGTTGTGCAAATGGAATAGACAACAGATGGAAATTATTGGCAATTATCAAGACACAATAAAGGAGTGGTTCTGCAGGTGGGGACCACAGAACACATCTCAGTACCAATGCTTTCTGGCTGATGTTTTGGTCACTTTTGAATGTTGGTTGTGCTTTCACACTCGTGGTAGCATGAGATGGACTCTACAACCCATACAAGTGGCTCAGGTAGTGCAGCTCATCCAGGATGGCACATCAATGCGAGCTGTGGCAAGAAGGTTTGCTGTGTCTGTCAGTGTAGTGTCCAGAGGCTGGAGGCGCTACCAGGAGATGTGGAGGGGGCCGTAGGAGGGCTACAACCCAGCAGCAGGACCGCTACCTCAGCCTTTGTGCAATGAGGAACAGGAGGAACACTGCCAGAACCCTGCAAAATGGCCTCCAGCAGGCCATAAATGTGCATGTGTCTGCACAAACGGTTAGGAACCGACTCCATGAGGATGGTCTGAGTGCCCGACATCCACAGATGGGGGTTGTGCTCACAGTCCAACACCGTGCAGGGCGATTGGCATTTGCCACAGAACACCAGGATTGGCAAATTCTCCACTGGCGCCCTGTCCTCTTCACAGATGAAAGCAGGTTCACAGTGAGCACATGTGACAGAGTCTGGAGATGCCTTGGAGAGAGATCTGCTGTTTGCAACATCCTTCAGCATGACCGGATTGGCAGTGGGTCAGTAATGGTGTGGGGTGGCATTTCTTTGGAGGTCCGCACAGCCCTCCATGTGCTCGTCAGAGGTAGCCTGACTGCCATTAGGTACCGAGATGAGATCCTCAGACCCCTTGTGAGACCATATGCTGGTGCGGTTGGCCCTGGGTTCCACCTAATGCAGGACAATGCCAGACCTCATGTGGCTGGAGTGTGTCAGCAGTTCCTGTAAGATTAAGGTATTGAAGCTATGGACTGGCCCGCCCGTTCCCCAGACCTGAATCCGATTGAGCACATCTGGGACATCATGTCTTGCTTCATCCACCGTCACACATTGCACCACAGACTGTCCAGGAGTTGGTGGATGCTTTAGTCCAGGTCTTGGAAGAGATCCCTCAGGAGACCATCCGCCGCCTCATCAGGAGCTTGCCCAGGCGTTGTAAGGAGGTCATACAGGCACGTGGAGAGGCCACACACAATACTGAGCATCATTTCCTTGTCTTGAGGCATTTCCACTGAAGTTGGATCAATCTGTAATTTGATTTTCCACTTTGATTTTGAGTATCATTCCAAATCCAGACCTCCATGGGATATTAATTTGGATTTACATTGATCATTTTTATGATTTATTGTTCTCAACGCATTCCACTATGTAATGAATAAAGATTTGCAACTGGAATATTTCATTCAGTGATATCTAGGATGTGGTATTTTAGTGTTCCCTTTATTTCTTTGAGTAGTGTATATCATAAGTATATAGGACATGTTTTAAATACTAGTGGTGACATAATAATAATAAATTTTATTTCTATAGCGTCGACATGTTCCGCAGCACTTTAAATTTCAGAGGGGATTTGTACAGACAATAGACATTACAGCATAACAATAATCACATAGATTATAACAAATACCAAGAGGAATGAGGGCCCTGCTCGCAAGCTTACAGTCTATGAGGAAAGAGGTAGACACGAAAGGTGGGTGGTAACAATTGCCCTGATTGTTTAGACCAGCCATAATGTTAAGTGTGTAACAGTACAGACACAGAGGGCTAATGGATGCATAAAGCATGTGGGAACATGATGCGGTGAACCTGGTTATGGTAAAACTTTTGGCTGTGCCACATAGGGATAGATTAGGTTAATATGTTGAGGCGGTAGGCCAGTCTGAATAAGTGCGTTTTCAGGGCACGCTTAAAATTTTGGGGATTTGGAACTAATCGTATTGACCTGGGAAGTGCATTCCAAAGAATTGGCGCAGCACGTGTAAAGTCTTGGAGACGGGAGTGGGAGGTTCTGATTCTTGAGGATGCTAACCTCAGGTCATCAGCAAAACGGAGGGCGCGGGTAGGGTGGTATACTGAAACAAGGGAGGAGATGTAAGGTGGTGCTGAACCATGGAGGGCTTTGTGGGTGAGGGTAATAAGTTTATACTGAATTCTGGAGTGGATGGGTAGCCAGTGTAATGACTGGCACAAGGTAGAAGCATCGGTGTAACGATTGGTGAGGAATGTGATCCTCACCAACAGCCTGTGCAAACCATTGAGCCCAGAGACTGACTGCAGCTGTCACAATCTCACCAATAGGGGCAGAGTGGCAGCGGTTGGGTAAATCTCAGATTGATCTTGCTAATGTCATCCAGCCTGTACATGTAGAACTAGTTCTTGGCAAACCCTCAGGCTATGTGCCCACGTAGCGTTTTAAACCGGACACGCAAAACCGGATTCCTTCCCAGAAAACGCGCGTTTTTTCTGCGCGACTATGTTCGCGATTTTCGCGTGCGAAATTCAAGCACTTTCGAAGCGATTTGAAGCATCGCTTGGAAAGTGATTGACAGGTTGGTCACACTCGTCAAACAGTGTTTGACAAGTGTGACCAGCTTTTTATTATTGAGGCGGCCTATGCGGCATCAATAGTAAAAGATAGAATGTTAAAAATGATAAAAAAATAAATCGGGGTATATTTACCTTCCGACGTCCCACGCAGCCTCAGCGACGCTCCCGTTCCCAGCGATGCCTTGCGAGACCAGTGATGACGTTGGTCTCACGTTGCTATAGTGATCTCATGAGACCGCTAGAGTCACGCGAGACTACGTCATCACAGGTCCTTGCCGCAAGGCATTACTGGGAACGCTGAGGCCTGGGAAGGCAGCGCGTGACGCCGGAAGGTAAATATACCCCGATTTTTTTTTTTTCCACTCTTTTTTTTTTTACAGGGGTACGGTACCCAGGGTCTGGAGGACAGTCTCCTTTCCTCCACACCGTGGGTACCATCCGCACATGAGACGCTTAACTTTGCACATGGTGGGCATAGCCACTTGCGGGAAGTAAGCGGTTCTCATGCATTCCTATGGGTGCGGAATCGCGGCAATTCTTTGCGATTCCGCCAAAAGAATGAGCATGCTGCGTTTTTTTCTGCGATGCGATTACGCCGCGGAAAAAAGCGCAGCATTAGCACAGCATGTGCGGAATGCCATAGGAATGCATGGGGGGCGTTCTGTATGAGTTTTTTAAACGTTTTCGCGCCGAAAATCACGGCAAAAACGCTTAAAAATCGCATCGTGGGCACACAGCCTTAGATAGCTGAACCCACAGATTTTTGCCATGTGACACCTCACTGTGTAGTCACTCTCTGCCTGTACTCCCATTGGATCTGCGCTGCCCTTCTTCCTGTAAGGTTCTAATTGTGATTTATTTCTGCGATAATGTTCTAGTGTCTCCTGGGTCTCTGTCTCACGCCAAACCACCATCTTGGCATTACCTTATTTAAAGGTTTTACAGCAAGGTGCTGCCAGGGTAGAAAGTGAAAAGGGGGCAAAGGAGGGAACACTGTGAAAGCAAAGGTGGAGGAAAGGTAAATGGGCAGAGGTGGAGACATGTCTGAGCATCAGAGGGGGTTCCCTTTAGAGAATGCGAACCTACAAATAAAGAAAATGCTTCCATTTCATGTTATATGGAGATTTATTTTTTTTATTTTTTAAAGGTTACCATGTAACATTACCTTTCTCCACCAGTGGGCGCTGCAGAGAAGTACGGTACATCCACCTGTAGCTGACAATACCTGTTAATTATTCTATAGTCTACATTCAAGGTGAAAGATGTTCCTTTTAGTTTTTATTTATTGCGTAGGTTTTACTAAAACATTTTTGCGATTGTGTTTTGTTAAAAATTTTGCACCATTTGCCTTCTATAGTTTATGACTAGCTGAGAACTCTTCAGTGAGCTTGTTCTGACCTCAGCTTTTCTCTTCCTTCTTAGCTGTCTGATTTATGACCATGTGAAAGTTGGGCAGACCTTAAAAAGGGCTCAGGAGAGCCAAGAGATATAAACTATCCCATCACAATGACACCTTCTCACGTAACTCCTTCTGCATCAACTGCATCACAGAATCTATAAAAGTCAAATGGTGAAGAAATTTTAATAAAACCAAATTACAATTATTTTTAGCCTAGAATACATACAGATAAGCAAATGTTCCCCATTAAGATGTCCGTATCATAGGACATAACACTTTGAACATTTTTTTTTTCTTTCAAATCTCTTTTCTGAATCTGTCTTTTGTGGGACATAGTGTTGGAGTCTGACATCCCGGATGTGGGAGAATGTCATGTTGGGAGCGGCTGCGCTGTGGAACCATACTGTGATGCAGACAGATGGCGTCATGAACTGGAGCAATATATAACAATCTGGGGCAGTTGTTTTTTGCAGGACTCAGTCTCTCTGGTCATTGTTGAACATTTACTACATAGGATGTGACAGTTTAGGCGTCACTGCAGCAAAGTCTCTGAATCCTGTGATCTTTCTACACCTGACACCTGGGCAGCGGCAGCTGTAGGTGACCAGGTAATCGCCATCATACCAAAAGTCTCCATTATTGTACATTGTCTGGTGCCAACCTTACACTTCCAGGTTGGCTTTGGCAGCGCTGGACTCTCTCTCTTCTTCTTCTATAGAAATCATGAGGTCATTTGCTGACAACGTGCTGGATTCCTGCTCCGGGTAACGTGACGCCAGTACTGGGCTTTCTCGTCTGTCGCTTTCCGTCGTTACTGATCTCCAATGAGGAGGAACTTCTGAGATGGAGCCGACAAGGACAGTGTCCGCATTCATGATGTAGATGTGTTCTAGGAAAGATCAAAAGGAGAGAAGCATGGATGGAGAGATTGAGATAGAAGATAAATAATACATATGAGACATAATAGATCCATTGCTCCTCACCGATCCGGTTGTTCATTAGGTCTCTTTCTTGTGTTCCATAGTTTCCCTCCATTGTTCCGTCGCTCTCTTTCCTCCTCTCACTCTCAGGGGTTACATTCTCCTTTTGCAATAGATTCTTCTGGGTATTTAAGTCCATGACTGTGCCCTATAAAATCCGGGAGGAAGATGCCGTAATGTTACTCCATAGTTATGTGAGGATGTAAAGAAGAAATAAAGCCGTGATGTTACGTATAGCAGAGTAATGAGAGGGAGACCATGCACCCAAATATTAATAGTCCATAACCCCACAGCAAAACTACAATTAGGGCCGGTTTCCATTGAATTACAGAAGAGAAACACTCCAGGTGAGTGATACATTGTGTAATAGTGCAGGGTCCGCGGGGGTGGAGCATAACACACATTCTCTACATACTCCGCCCCCCCCCAGGAACCTGCACTGGGAATAACATGCAGTATAGGTTGTTAGCCCTGTATATTACACTTACCACAAGATCAGGCTGGATGAAATCTAGAAAAAAAATGAAAAACATCAGTTTGATTTGTTAGAAGTTTGGCAGCCAATCACGTGCCTTCTGCTTCCTCATCAGATCCCCCCATTATCCACTCCTCCCCGGCATGTACTTACTCTTCCAGAGCTTGAGGTTACAGATATTCTGCTTCCAGTAGAGGAGGAAGGCGACAAGCAGCGAAACGACGCAGATGATAGCGGCCACCACATACACCGCGCTCCACTCCCCTGTGGGACACATGACATCTTCTCAAGAGACTACCAGAAAGGTGAAAATCCTCAACACATCTAATATAACAAAACATTCATAGACTGTTGAGGACAGGGCAAGCTGGAAGCAGTAGTTCCATAACTGCACAACATTGGTCTGATGGGGACTTACTGGTTTTATATAAAGGAAACAATGTCCTGCAACTTTGTAACATACTTTGTGTTCAAATTCTTCACCATTGCAAGATCTCTTTTTGCTGTCAGTAAAAGACATTCAGTGACCCTGTCCAGAACTAGTGCATTGTAGACAATGCTCTGTGAGCTGAACCAATCAGATCTCTGCTACTTTGTTACAATGTATCAGTGTAGCTCACAGAGAATTGTCTACACACAGAGTATTGTGTACACACAGAACATTGCCTACACACACAGCATTGTCTACACACACAGAGCATTGTCTACACACAGAGTATTGTGTACGCACAGAGCATTGTCTACACACAGAGTATTGTGTACGCACAGAGCATTGTCTACACACAGAACAATGTCTACACACACAGAGCATTGACTACTCTTGATCCACTTCTTGGGAGAGCAGGACCAGCTGTGTACAGATCTGCAGTCTCTGAATGGAAGCAAGAGTCTTCTCATTCATTGACAGCAAACAGATGTCTTAGAAATGAAATGGTGATAAATTAAAACACAAAGAGACTGATATATCAAATATTTTGCGCCCAGAAAACGAGGAAAACTATGAAATCTCGCACAACTTATGTGCAGCTCACAGCTGTGCAACCATTTTGCATTTTGTAATTTTTACGTCCTTACACCTGTGTCAGCCAACTTTTTGAGTGGGGTAGTGTGACAAATTAATCTTAATATATTTAATTGCACAAAATGGCAAATCATCTTTTTGGAATTGACTCAGCAGGTATAGCATTAGTAACTGCCCATTTAGAAGTGACACCCCGTTTAAAAACTCTTATTTTAGCCATATTGGATGTCACACAGGTTTATTTGATATTCTCATAATATTTTTTTTTACAAAGCACTATCTGCATAATTTTTGCTAATATTAAGTACAACTGAACTGTAATTTATTGTAACTTTTGTGTCATTTTTCATCTCTATTTGTTCTTCTGTGCATCCAGCTTCACACAGCTAATTGGGTGGTCTTAATCTTGACTGCTAAAACTAGATTTCCCTTCCGCACCCTGCTTCTCCTCAGTGCTGCAGACCTTTCCCTCACTTCGCTCTGTTTGCTTATTGCAGAAATATAGAAATCAACAAGAACATCTTTTATTTCTATGGATGAGGTGATAGTTGTGAATGTAGCAACGCTGACCCATTATGTGACTAAGGCCGGGGTCAGACTTGCAAGAAACTCGGACGAGTCTCGCACGTCAATACCCGACACTGCCGCCAGCACTCGGATCGGAGCATTCAGCTGCATGTATTTCTAATATTACAGTCCAGATCTCCAGAGTATCATCATGCACCCCCTGCACGCATAGCAGAGCTGAGCACAGAATAGCTGAGCTGTGCGTCAACAGGGCTCTCAGGGCAGTAAGGATCCGGTGAGAGTGTCTGGGGCTGATTTATTAGGGTTGTAGGTGCATCTGGTTTTTCATGAATTAGACAGGGTCATTAGGTACAAATGCAGCTGGTGTCAATTTGATGTCCGGCACAGCATAGCTGGGCTGTGCTACAACCTAGGTGTCAGATAATTTATTAGACAGGGTCATTAGGTGATCTGAGTGACAGCATTAAAACAGACAGATTTAAAAAATGAGAGCACATTAGGATTTGGGGAATAAGCCTTTAGGAAATGGATAAGTACCTGTCTCATATATGTCCTTTGTTGTTATACTGGTGAACATCACAGAGGTCGTGGTGTCCGGGGCAGTGGTGTGAGGGGTCGTGATGCCGGAGGGGACGACGTGTCTTGTAGATCTCACTTCTGGGCGCAGGGTGTAGTTCTTGCTTGATATCGGTCCGCCGCACAGAGCGTCAGTCGTGGTGCTGCCCCTCCTAATGGTAACTAGATGTAATTTTTCACAACTAAATAAAAGAAAAGAATGAAGAATAAGTAGGGACGGTGATAATCTGATAATCGGTTGTGTGCACGAGCTCTAACTCAGAAGAGGGTATAAACATTTTTCTGTTTCTTTTACATATTTTTCTTATTTATATTGTCCCATGTGTGATATAGTCACATTTTTTGGCCAGTGTATAAATCCGTATGGTATTCCAATGAAGAAGGGTCCAGCTCCAAGAGTAAAATTTAAAGCATTTATTTGATACCATTATTGATACCAATAATCTGAGTCTAAGAGCAGACAGTGCTCGAAACGCGTTCAGAGCCTCTCTGGACCATCCCCATGTGGCAATCCTTTTGGGATATACTGATTTATGATCACAGCAGCCATGTACTTATTTTTTAATGGTATCAAATAAATGCTTTAAGTTTTACTCTTGGAGCTGGACCCTTCTTCATTGGAATACTTTAAGGACGTTTTGGCAGAGACGTGTCTGTGGTTGGATGTTTTAAAATTCTGAATGAACTAACAAGAGATGCGCTGAATACTCTTTTCTTCTCTGCGTAAATCCGTATGACATCATTTTTAAGGTTCGCCAAAAAAACAGCCCCGTTCAGATTCTTGTGCCATTTTTCTATGAAAAATCTTTGCTTTTAAGTTCAATCTGAAGATTTCCTCCCAAAACTTAGACAGGAGCGGTGCATGCCAGGATTTTAGTCACACGGACTGCGTATGTCTGAATTGTTCCATAACCATAACTAATATTGGTCCATGGAGATCCGCCAGGCCCAGCACGAAAACGGAAAATACGCAGGTCTGAGCTTATTACATGACATTTAGATCTTATTTCTTTGCCGTCAGTGAATATTTTAATTCACTGACAGCAAGAAGAGAACTTGAATATAACCTGTATCTAGCAGGAAAGTTATTAGTGACAATAATTTACTATTTCCACACTATAATGCCCTCTGGCATGAGGCCGACCTGAGGTACGATCAGCCACCGCAACTCTATACCACATTAGTCATACGAGGCCATGGTGACCCCAATACGCCTCCCAAGATGCCAAGACTCACTCTGTGTGCGACTTGCAGACCTCTGTGGCGGATTTCACATCGGAGAAGGTCCCGCTAGGACAAGTTTCACATTCTGTGTTCTTCATAGGAGAACCTGTGAAATGTGTATACAGAGAGATATGAGCCCATGATACAGTATATGGGGTATGCAGAGTCGGGTGAGGGTGCATCCTCTGGCCCCATAGGTGCAGGATTATCAGTACCAGGTACCTTTCTGCTTTACTCCCTGGCCAGGTGGGCACTGTGTGAAGAGGTTGCAGCGGGCACATGTGTTGGACAGAGGCGAGTGGCAGTAGTAGCCGGGCTTACACTGGCAAATCGCCTCCGTGAGTAACGTGCAGCTCTGGACGGTCACAAGGGAAGATTCTGGAAAGGAGTAATAAAAACATTGGAACTTTCTTATGTACTTTGTATTTCCGTTATTATATTGGATATTTTCCATTATCAATATCTCTGTGTGCAGTCTGTTAATAGAAGCTGCCCTAAGGCCTCTTTCACACTTCAGTTTTTTGCATCAGTTATAATCCGCCAAAAAGGCGGACAAGCGGATCTGTTCTCAACTGATGTGAACGGATGGCACAGGATCCGTTTTCAGACGGATCCTGAAAATGAAGAAATTTAAAGGAATCGCTGGCCGATAGAGAGAGAGAGAGAGAGAGAGAGAGAGAGAGATTTTTGAGGATGGTGACGGACAGCAACTTTTGGCGGATCCTCACAAAAAACGGATGCAACGGACAGCAATCCGTCACAATCCGCCATTAATGCAAGTCAATGGGAAAAAAACGGATCCTCAAAAAAATTTTGAGGATCCGTTTTTTTTCAAAACCTGGCGGATTGTGACTGATTGTAAAAAACGGAAGTGTGAAAGAGGCCTAACCTAATACTTCTCGCAGCTGAGGCTTTGTCACAGTGTATTCCGTCTAGACGATCCTCTTTCATGTACTTGTTCATCTTTTGCTAGATGGTGCCAAATGTTAACCTGCGAGTAAAACCGACTCCGGTGACTCATCTGTAGCCGCGGCCGTTCAGATATAAATAGCTGAGAATTTCCTCGCTGCAGACCGCTGTTATTACGGGCACAATCCGGTGCTTTCTCACTATAAATTTACTTATTAATATTAGTGCATTGGGACTGGGTGACTCCAGAAATGTCTGGTGCTGCCTCCACCAAATAAAAGCCAGCATGGTGCCGGATTATCAGATATTCTAGATTATTTGACAGTCATACAGTAAAATGCTGATGGATCCAGTATCACCAGTGCTGGGACGATTATTTCCAATATTGTCCTGACTTATTAATAATAATAATAATAATCTTTATTTATATAGCGTCAACATATTCTGCAGCGCTTTACAGTTTAAAAACACAAGTCATAAGTAACAACGTTAACAATACAATAATTAAAGCAAAATAAGATGACCCTGCTTGTGAGAGCTTACAATCTACAATGAGGTGGGGGAGATACAAAGTGCAGGTGTGTATTTACAATGATGGTCCAGCCATCTTGAGGGAGTGGGGGATAGATGGGGATCGTGAATGGGCTACACATGCACACGTCCACATAAAATGACTTTGATTAGTGAACGTGATAGGCCGCTCTGAACAAATGTGTTTTGAGGGAGTGCCTAAAACTATGTAAATTGTGGATAGTCCTAATTTCTTGGGGTGGAACATTCCAGAGGATTGGGGGCAGCGCTGGAGAAGTCTTGGAGTCGGGAGTGAGAGGTACGATTAGTGCAGAGGTTAGTCGAACGTCGTTTGCAGAGCGCAGCGGTCGGTTAGGCTGATAGACAGAAATGAGGGAGGAGATGTAGGGGGGTGCCGCACTGTGGAGAGCTTTGTGGGTGAGAAAAAGTACTTTGAATTGGATCCTATAATGAATGGGCAGCCAATGTAACAATTGGCGACGAGCGGACGCGTCCGAGTACCGATTAGTCAGATGGATGACCCTTGCTGCTGCATTAAGTATGGACTGGTGAGGGGAAAGTCGAGTGATGGGGAGGCCAATTAATAGAGCGTTGCAGTATGCCAGGCGGTAGTGGATCAATGCGGCAGTGAGGGTTTTTGTTGTTTCCATGGAGAGAAAAGGGCGGATTCTGGAGATGTTCTTTAGGTGTAAGCGGCAAGAGCGGGCAAGAGATTGTATATGGGATATAAAGGAGAGATTGGCGTCAAACATAATACCCAGACAGCGTGCCTGCTGCCGGGGTGTTATTATGGTGCCATCCACGGAGAGGGAGATGTCAGGTTTAGGGAGGTTAGCAGACGGCGGGAGCAGAAGAAGTTCAGTTTTGGAGAGGTTGAGTTTCAGATAGAAGGTGGACATGATGTTGGAGACTGCGGACAGACAGTTACTGGTGTTCTGTAGTACAGCAGGGGTAAAATCAGGGGATGAGGTGTATAGTTGTGTGTCATCAGCATAAAGATGGTACTGAAAGCCAAACCTGCTGATGGTCTTTCCAATTGGGGCCGTGTAAAGAGAGAAAAGAAGGGGGCCAAGGACTGAGCCCTGAGGTACTCCGACAGTGAGAGGAAGTGGAGATGAAGTAGAGCCACCGAACAAAACACTGAAGGAGCGGTCAGAAAGATAGAAAGAGAACCAGAAAAGAGCAGTGTCCTTAATGCCTAGTGACTGGAGCCTAGAGAGTAGGAGACGGTGGTCAACAGTGTCAAAAGCTGCAGAAAGGTCGAGAAGAATGAGCAGCGAGTGTTCAACGTTACATTTTGCTGTCGAAGGTCATTGTTCACTTTGATGAGTGTAGTTTCAGTCAAATGTAGGGGGCGGAAGCCAGACTGTGAAGGGTCTAGGAGACAGTGAGTGGAGAGGTAACAGGTAAGGCGGGAGCAGACTAGGCGCTCCAAGAGTTTGGAGATGAAGAGGAGATTGGAGACTGGTTTGTAGTTTGTGCAGGATGGGTCGAGAGCGGGTTTCTTTAATAATGGAGTAACGATAGTGTTTGAAAGAGGAAGGGAAAATGCCCGAGGAAAGGGAGAGAATAAAGATTGTAGTTAGGTGAGTTGTGAAGACTGGAGAGAGAGACTGGAGGAGATGTGAGGGAATGGGTTCAGTAGTGCATGAGGTCGGACGAAAAGAAGAGAGGAGTCAGTCTAGAGACTTCTTCTGTGATGGGATCAAATGTGGAGCATGAGTCAGGGGAAATGCAGAGAGGGACGGGAGTCGCCACACTTAGTGGTTGGGAGCGTATTTCCTCATGGATGTTGTCGACTTTCTCTATAAAGTGGGAGGCCAGGTCATCAGCACAAATGTCTGTGATAGGGGCTTGTGCTTTAATTATGATTGACCCCAATGTAGAATCAGAACCTAATTGTAACTAGAGACTCAAAAGCATCCTGTGCCGCAGCCCGTCTCACCCCAATACACAGGATATATATATATATACCATCATCGGTCCATAAGGTTATTCTGAGGGCAGCGTGCCACGTCCTTACATTTACCTTCCTTGCAGCGCCTACAGGCCACACACGTGGGACGATTCCTGGACCAATCGATGAACGTGTCAGGATCAGAACATGTTGCACATTCTTTATTAATGTCCTTGACACAAGTGGAGCGCGTCACCAGACCTGAAAATGAGAAGTGATGAAACATCATGGTCTCAAACCAGAGGACAAGGACCAATTCAATGGGGTCTATCACAAAAAAATTCTACGGTCACAGGGAGCAGAGGACTGTGCAATATAGTACATGACCCCCCAACGAGAGCATCGTCCTTCCCTAAGGGGGGCAAAGGGAGCCGTCTAATCTGAGCCCAGAGATTTGCATTGGAGTCACTCAGGGGTCTGCCACATACCCACACTTCCCCACATTGCATACTCTGGACCTACCTTGAGAACATCTGAAGCAGCAGTCATTCTCTTTCCCATTGTAGTACTGATTTCCTTGGCAGCTCTGATGGCCAGCGACGTTCTAGAATGACAACAGAGAAGTCTTCAAACAGAGGCTGGACAGACATCTGACTGGGATGATTTAGCGAATCCTGCTTTGAGCAGGGGGTTGGACCAGATGGCCCAGGAGGTCCCTTCCAACTCTACGATTCTATGATTCTATGATAAGTGGAAAATTAGTCAGTGTCATTATCCCGTACGCCAAGTATGAAGAATATTGGAGACATGATTTCATGTCAATCATCTGTATACTGTTGGCCATGGAATTATAAAAAATCCTGCAGCACATGCTGTGGTAACATGACATCTGGGCAACTCAGACAAAGGATTAATCCCTCCCCCCAGCTAGCTGGTATGCAACTTTTCACAGGAAGACCCCATGTGGATCCAAGCAATGCGGCCTGAGTCCTTTATTCAGCCAGCTAGGATTTCATAAAGGAGTTATGGAAAAACTATACATCCTAGCTGTAGATCGTCTATATTTGAGATCCCCAGACCAGTGCAAGCGCCTGTCTGGGTCTCTAGTTATTCTAGCATGCACGGTAAGGGAGATATACAGAACAGTCACTAGTAGCTAGGTAACAAAATTGTGTTTAGTCTCTATGAGTAGCAGGTGCCCGGTCGGATCTGATGGCGCCAGAACCACTGCCCTTAGACCTCCCAGAAAGGAGTTATGACCTTTCCTAGATTTTGGGAGATTTATCTCCAAACCTCCAGGGGAAGGGATATAGGTTCAGCCCAGAGTGTCGGAGGGTAGTGATCCAGAGGGTAAAATGCTTCTGTGAAGCATTTTTTATGGCTTTTTCTCTGGGAGGTCATGAAGACACATCGTGTGAGGACAAGTCATACACAGAGGGGACCACAAGTCTCCCATGTGGCAACTCCTCCCCCGCAAACCAAGCCTTTCAACTGATAACTGACTATATGTTCGGCTGATATCTTTTGTCCTACCACTATTGTATAACCATTGTGTATATATAGTGTATTGCCTAGTGTGCCCTTAAGGCAATTAATTATATAAGGTAATCTTGGGCTGTTCTTTTATCTCAATCCACACACCTGTTTCTCAGCATAATCTCACGTTACTGGGACGAGTTTCTGGCCCGATATCACCCTGTTAACGGACTAAGCGTATATCGAACAAGGAACTGGTGGCAGTCCTACCAGGCTGATAAAGTTCTGTTTCACTGGGGCTAGTGAAAGAGGCATCTCAGCCTGTCAGGGTTGTGGGCGAGTGTGGTGCCACGTTAGTGACTGCATGAGCCACATCCTCTCACTCTCCATACCTCCCTGGGCCCGTGTGGAGATGGAAGGGGGGGTCTGTGTAAAACTGTGCCAAGCTGACCTTATGTTACGTTTCGTCACAGGTCAATTGTAAGTATTTGTATCCAATACCCCGAGTGTCAGTACCATTATCCCGTACCCCGAGTGTCATTGTCATTATCCCGTCGCCCAATTGTCAGTGTCATTATCACGTCCCCCGAGTGTCCGTGACATTATCCCGTCCCCCAAGTGTTGATGTCATTATCCTGTACCCTGAGTGTCAGTGTCATTATCCCATATCCCGAGTGTCAGTGTCATTATCCCGTCCCCCGAGTGTCATTGTCATTATCCCGTCCCCCGAGTGTCCGTGTCATTATCCCGTCCCCAGAATGTCAGTATTATTATCCGGTACCCGAGTCTCAATGTCATTATCCTGTACCCGACTGTCAGTGTCATTATCCTATACCCCGAGCGTCAGTGTCATTATCCAAAATATAAAAGACCAATTGCCAACGGCAAATAATTCCTAACTAAAGACCTAAAATATAACTTTTAATGAAACTTCTAAAGGAATGTATTGAAACCTCGCAAAAGTCAGTTGAGTATATAGAGGACACTAGTATGCTATTAACTGGACTCATGTCCTATAATTGCTCATTCTCCTATTGATATATACAATTCAATACGTATGGATCAAGGTGCGGCCTCTACTTATATACCATAACTACTGTTTAGCCAACTCTTCACTGATCAAAATCAATGCATTAAAATTGAATTGCCCTTAGCCTTCCCAACATGTTTCACTGGCATGACTGGCGTCATCAGGGGATTGATATCTGTAATTTGTATGTAACCCCTTCTCATGTACAGCACCATGGAACCAATGGCTTTTATAAATAAATAATAATAATAATAATAAAATTAAGGCTATAATTATTAAAAGTTAATTAAAAGTGAGTATAGGTCTTGGACATGCTGGTTGTCCAAGGCAGATTTAGGGAAAACCTGCTCTGGACTTTTGTGTTTTGAAACGGACTACAGGATAATAGTGGGGCAGTCCGTTTCTTTCCCGGCCCAGGTTTTCCATGTAGTTCATGGCCACAGATTCCAGTTAAAAGCCCTGCAGTAAAGGGTTTGGGTGTGTCAGGGTCAGTGTCAGTTTAGTGTTTGCAAGAGTGCGGAGCAGAAGGGTCTGCAGAGCTCCTCTTGTATGAGGCAACACAGGCCAATGGAGCCAAACAGCCAAGGTAGCTGAAAGGCCTGCCACCCACAGCGGTGCAGTCACCCACGGCGACAGTCTCAGAGGTGGATTGGCGTGTTTATTGGCTGCAATCTGACGGACTGTCTTGTTTCCCGGCTGTGATCCGGAGGATATACTTTTGTTCTCTACTTTGTGAGAACATTGAACATTAAAGAGACTTTTGTTTTTAGAACTTTACTGTGGTCACTGCCTGTCTATCACACTGCACCAGCCCCGCTGTACTACAGTTTGCACTGTTAGTAATGATGACTCTGCCCCTCTCTCCTAGTAGCAGTGTTCAGGGTGCAGGGTCTGGGTGATGTAACATTCATCGAGTCCTGTACTCTCTCCCTGCCGCTCCCTTTTGGCACACTTGCAGCTTTTCTGCTGTGACTGCATTTTATTTAGTTCATTTTATCATCACTCCTTCCATCGAGCAGTGTTATATAGGTTAGTATGTCATCTGTCTGAAGCGTTGCACAACATTGTGATGTTTTGTGTCATTACATTGATATGTGGTCTAATTTAAATTGCGGTGCTGGAGGGTCCGGGACCCCTGGAAATGAAGCTGGAGGAAAGTAGAAAGGACATTAACAACCTCAGAGCCTTGGCCTAGCAGATATAAGGCAGCAAACTGAATATTGTCCCCGGGTGAAGGAAAGCATTACTCTGCTGCAACCTGTAGTTCTCCAGCTGCTGTAAAACTACAACTTCCTGATTTAGAGAAACATTATCTTCCTCCTTTAAATTATGGAAAGACAAGGACACAAATTATAGGATTATTGGGGCATAATCCATTACACCCTAGAAGAATCCGCGATGGCAGCACCCGGCTGCAGAGAACGAACTGGTGCCGGGACTGGAGCACATTCATTCTCAGCTCACAGCGATCATTTCACAAGCACTAAATACACAGTGACGACTACAGAGATGAATAGGCGATAATAATGGTCACATTTCCAGTACGCTGCCGTAGAAGAAGCATCGATATTACTGGTCACCGATGTTAATGATGGGGTGACTTCATTGTGCACTTATTCCTCCCCATTCTGGGCACCCCTTAAACAGTGAGGCTCACATCTGTTATCCAGAGGCTTCCAGAGCATAATATCTAGATGATAAAGGGGTTTACAGAATTAGATAAACGTGACAGCTTTTTTATCTATTTTTTTTTTAAAATAAAAAACAGCGCCTCCCTTGTCCACAGGTTGTGTCTGGTATTGCAAGCATATTGCAACCTCTATAAATGAGTGGCCTGAGCAATGTCTGTGCTCTCGATATTAGCCATGCTGCAGACTAACTGGTGGTAATGCTCCTTTCTATGTGTTTATCATCTATTATGGCACCTCCTTATGTTGCCCGAGAGGGTCTTATTCCATTCAGGTACCAGGGACCGGGAGCGGCTGTTACTTTTTCACTTTAGCCATGACAGTGGTCTCCGGGTGTGCTGATGATGACACCCGGAGCCTATGGCCGACCACATCAATCACTTCAGGATTGCTCATCGACTTTGTGGCCCTTCCCCTAGGATCCCTTTAATTATGTCTGTGCCCATTACTGATCAATTTGCTCTCAATTTTCCAACACTCAGATTCCTCCCTCAGTTAGTTCCCCCTGGCACACAATCCTAGTGCTGACTCCTTCCCCTCCCTCTGCTTAGAAATAACACATAAAGGAAGTAGCTACCTTCTCCTACTCTTTGGATATCAATAGAAATCATTACAGATGCAAAGAAATGTAACAACCAAACAGGAGATTCGTTGCCCCCCTGTGGCGCAGACCCCAATCTGCTCTGGAAATACAGAACAATACAAGATATAATACGTCAGTCTTATTACAGCAGTCGGAGGACCCTCATGGCCATTACTGAGAATCGCTTTAGGGGGGCTGCAGTCTCATTATGAAAGTGGAGGTATGACTAGAACAGCGCCAACCATACAAGACCCCCCGACCTACAACTACATAGATGAGTGGCCCGGCCCAGGAAGACACTGATGATCTGAATGTGATTGTAGCTATAGCTAGATACACATCTCGGTGGGTCTTGTCTCTCACTGTGGAGACCACCAGACTGATATATTGAGGCTTACAGCGCGGATATAAGGGCGGCTTGGGGTATTACTGCCACTACAGTAGGTCTCATCAGCTGCGGATGGCTGAGATCAGCGTGCACTTGCTCCGGTGTCGCCTCTTATCTCTGACTTGTGTGCGGCTCTGGAGATCACTCATCATTCTTCTCAGAAGGAAAAAGCTGAAGAACTGGTGTCACCCCGAAAACCGCAGGAAGCAGCCGTCAGCTCGCGACTCTTTGATGTGTAAACTCTCAGCCCTGGCGGAAGGTTTCATTATAGTCTCAGAAGCCGCGACAGATTGGGTGTTATTCAGCGTCATCGTATTTTACACGGCAAAAACAAGCCGCAAAATTCCCAGACTGACAATCACGACAGCGTCCCGAGCGTCGCGTCACAGTCTGCACAGATCAGCCAGAAATCACAATAAAACATCCTTGGAGAAATCAAATAAATCTTTGTATAATAAGATTTACTTCCTATATCAAGGTTTCCAAGACATCAACTTGCTGTTATGCAGTAGGAATGCAATTAAGAGTAACTTTTTGTGTTACTTTATGGCTTTTCGCCACCAATAAGTGAATACTTTGTTGCAAGAAATCTTTACAGGGACACTTGACTATCTGTTACACGGCTCTGCTACATCACAGTGACATCCTGCCACCACACTGCACCAACGTTACAGGTCATCTATATATGCACAAATATGAGAACATAGATTCAGTGAAGTGAAAAAGTTTTATTTAGGCAGATGTGGAAAAATACTGCTGAGAAATCCAGGCAGAAACTTCTCCATCATGAAACAGCATCAGGAGGCGTCTGACCGGCTATAAATTTATTCAGCAACAGGACAAAGGCCCCAAACATCCAGCCAATATCATTAAGAACAAGGAATCCTAGAGGTGGTGATCCGGCGCCCGCAGAGCCCTGATCTCACATCATCCCATCTGTCTGGGATCACAGGAAGAGACAGAAGGAACCGCACAAAACTCATACACAGAAGATCTGGGGACAGGTCTCCAAGATGTTTGGCCCAACCTCCTACCGAGATCCTCCATAACCTGTATACAAGTGAAGTGATGGAGACAACAAGCGGGCGGTCACCAGATACTGATGCTGGGCTGTCACCAGATACTGATTATGGAGGTGACGGGCAGTCCCCAGATACTGATGATGGAGGCAACAGGCATCCACCAAATACTGATGATGGAGGCGACAGGCAGCCACCATATACTGATGATGGAGCAGATGGGCGGTCACCAGATACTGATGATGGAGATGATTGGTGGTTAACAGATACTGATTATGTAGGCAAAGGGCGGTCACTAAATACTGACGATGGAGGCAATGGGCAGCACCAGATACTGATGATGGAGGAGATGGACTGTCACCAGATACTGATGATGGAGGCCAAAGGCAGCCACTAGATACTGATGATGGAGGCGATGGATGGTCACCAGAAACTGATGATGGAGGTGAATGGCAGTCACCAGATACTGATTATGGAGGTGATGGGTGGTCACTAACAACTGATGATGGAGGCGATGGGCGGTCACCAGATACTGATGATGGAGATGATTGGCGGTCACCAGATACTGAAGATGGAGGCGATGGGCGGTCACCAGATACTGATGATGGAGATGATTGAAATGTGAAAAACATATAGCCAGCTCACCATAAAGGAGTTCCTCTTGATGCAGTAATCGGTGTTAACCTTATGTTTGCATGGATCCAGGCAGAGAGTATGCCCCAACAAATAGAAATATGAGAAAATTGGGATCCAGCAAAAGGATGAAAGTTCACCAGAACTGGTGAACTTTCATCCTTTTGCTGGATCCCAATTTTCTCATACATATATATATATATATATATATATATATATATATACACTGCTCAAAAAAATAAAGGGAACCTTAAACAACAGAATATAACTCCAAGTAAATCAAACTTCTGTGAAATCAAACTGTCCACTTAGGAAGCAACACTGATTGACAATCAATTTCACATGCTGTTGTGCAAATGGAATAGACAACAGATGGAAATTATTGGCAGTTATCAAGACACCCTCAATAAAGGAGTGGTTCTGCAGGTGGCGACCACAGACCACATCTCAGTACCAATGCCACAGACCACATCTCAGTACCAATGCTTTCTGGCTGATGTTTTGGTCAGTTTTGAATGTTGGTTGTGTTTTCACACTCGTGGTAGCATGAGACGGACTCTAAAACCCACACAAGTGGCTCAGGTAGTGCAGCTCATCCAGGATGGCACATCAATGCGAGCTGTGGCAAGAAGGTTTGCTGTGTCTGTCAGCGTAGTGTCTAGAGGCTGGAGGTGCTACCAGGAGACAGGCCAGTACACCAGGAGATGTGGAGGGGGCCATATGAGGGCAACAACCCAGCAGCAGGACCGCTACCTCAGCCTTTGTGCAAGGAGGAACAGGAGGAGCACTGCCAGAGCCCTGCAAAATTATCTCCAGCAGGCCACAAATGTGCATGTGTCTGCACAAAAGGTTAGAAACTGACTCCATGAGGATGGTCTGAGGGCTCGACGTCCACAGATGGGGGTTGTGCTCACAGTGAGCAGTGTGTGTGTGTGTGTATATATATATATATATATGTTCATATTTATACTCCCCACAAGCAGCAGTTTTCCAGCAGACGCCCCCCTCTTGAATCATGAAATGACTGAGGTGGAGGAGCCGTTTGTGCCTGTTCTGCGTCTTCCTGCATCACAAGCCCCTCTAAGCTCCACATGAGTGATGTGGTTTTTAGAAAGAAGCGATGGCTCTATTGTACCGAAGATGCAGAAATATGACTGATCAGATTTTCCATTTCACAAATTGATATCAGTAGCACAGGCTGACTAAAAGAGCAGATACAGGTAAATACCCAAACAGGATGGCAGGACATGGGCATAGTGCACATACTGGCATATCTCCAAGTGTAGGATACTCAGAATACTGCAGCTGTGTCACATGCACTAGATTGTAGCCAGCTGCAATTCCTGAAACTACTCACAGACAGGGGGTGTCACTGTTTTGAAAAGAATGTAGCCCTGTTTTTCTAATCCTGGATCCTAGGGGTCAATATCATTCAATAGCTATTTATATATTGGCTCCAATATTTAGAGTGAAATGACCCCTTATAAATGAGTCCACTGAGTTTTATTATAGGAGAGAGTCTAGGACACTGGAAACTGCACAGCGCCAAATATTGTGTATTGGCCATGAGTGGTACTGCAGCTCTGTCCCAGACAAGTGAATGAATGATCTGATACTAATGATCCCGCCTAATGATTGTCCATTGGTATTACAACTCCTTTACAAGGATCCGACTGGTGCAGGGTTCATACACTCCATCGTAAACCATGATTACATCCTTAATATAAGTCACAGATTCAGAGAGCATGAATGACATGTCCCCATGGAAATATCACACGTGAGTCAATGTTATGAAAAAAAAACATATATATGTGACGGCTCCTAATATTCAGATGTATAACTGTTTTCCATGGACAAAAATGATGCAATTTCCAAATGATATTTGCCACATGCACACAAAAGATATGCACAACTACAACTACCAGCATGCCCAGACAGCAGGATGATGAGGCGCACGCTATAACATTGAAGAATATGAAGTGAGATTTATAATTTCCACATATAAAGCTAAATAGGTGGAGATGAACTGCTTTATATATACACTCACTGGCCACTTTATTAGGTACACCTGTCCAACTGTGTGTTAAGACTTAATTTCTAATCAGCCAATCACATGGCGGCAACTCAGTGCATTTAGGCATGTAGACATGGTCAAGACAATCTCCTGCAGTTCAAACCGAGCATCAGTATGGGGAAGAAAGGTGATTTGAGTGCCTTTGAACGTGGCATGATTGTTGGTGCCAGAAGGGCTGGTCTGAGTATTTCAGAAACTGCTGATCTACTGGGATTTTCACGCACAACCATCTCTAGGGTTTACAGAGAATGGTCCGAAAAAGAAAAAAAATCCAGTGAGCGGCAGTTCTGTGGCCGGAAATGCCTTGTTGATGCCAGAGGTCAGAGGAGAATGGGCAGACTGGTTCGAGCTGATAGAAAGGCAACAGTGACTCAAATTGCCACCCGTTACAACCAAGGTAGGCAGAAGAGCATCTCTGAACGCACAGTGCGTCGAACTTTGAGGCAGATGGGCTACAGCAGCAGAAGACCACACTGGGTACCACTCCTCTCAGCTAAGAACAGGAAACTGAGGCTACAATTTGCACAAGCTCATCGAAATTGGACAGTAGAAGATTGGAAAAACGTTGCCTGGTCTGATGAGTCTCGATTTCTGCTGCGACATTCGGATGGTAGGGTCAGAATTTGGCGTAAACAACATGAAAGCATGGATCCATCCTGCCTTGTATCAACGGTTCAGGCTGGTGGTGGTGGTGTCATGGTGTGGGGAATTTTTTCTGGGCACTCTTTGGGCCCCTTGGTACCAATTGAGCATCGTTGCAACGCCACAGCCTACCTGAGTATTGTTGCTGACCATGTCCATCCCTTTATGACCACAATGTACCCAACATCTGATGGCTACTTTCAGCAGGATAATGCGCCATGTCATAAAGCTCGAATCATCTCAGATTGGTTTCTTGAACATGACAATGAGTTTACTGTACTCAAATGGCCTCCTCAGTCACCAGATCTCAATCCAATAGAGCATCTTTGGGATGTGGTGGAACGGGAGATTCGCATCAGGGATGTGCAGCCGACAAATCTGCGCCAACTGTGTGATGCCATCATGTCAATATGGTCCAAAATCTCTGAGGAATGCTTCCAGCACCTTGTTGAATCTCTGCCACGAAGAATTGAGGCAGTTCTGAAGGCAAAAGGGGGTCCAACCCCTTACTAGCATGGTGTACCTAATAAAGTGGCCAGTGAGTGTATATATATATATATATATATATATAAACTGTTCTATTTTTCCTGCACCATTATAAAGTAGGACGCCTCCACACTTGTCGTACATCAAGTGGAAAGTCTGTTCATGACGAATCTTCAACCCCCTCTAATAAAAAGTGAAAAATACACCCCCCAGCCCTAGAGAAGACAAAGACCTGTGAATATAATGCAGCTTTACCTGACAGATCCCTGTGATAAGGATGAGGACGGAAATTTCTTGAGTGAAGAACATGGTGTCTCTGCAGAAGAAAGAGGAAAATGAGTATTAGGCTACGGCCACACTATTAGTATTTGTTCAGTATTTTTTCTCAGCATTTGTAAGCCAAAACCAGGTGAGGCACAATCAGAGGACAAGGTATAATAGAAACAAGTGCAGCAATTCTGCATGTTTGACCCACTCCGGGTTTTGGCTTACAAATACTGATGTGAAATACTGACTAAATACTGATAGTGTGGCCGTAGCCTTAGAATAGATAAATGTGAGCATGACATACAGGCAGCCATATACAGGTCATACATGGCCAAAATGGTTGGAAAAAGTCAAGTCAAAGCGGCTACACAGTATATACACTATTATATTATATAATATGTACACATGTTTTATATATATACATATATATATATATATATAAAGTATATATATATATATATATATATATAAATAGTGTGTACATATTAGAATAGTGTATATACTGTATATATTCACCGTGCTCCATGCACATCTGGTATACCCTGTTGGTAGCCCCTGATACATCAAATTACACCTCGCCTCAAACTAATGACATCGACTACAAGGTGAAATATGCAAAAACTGACGTCCAGAAAGTCTCCCCCAGTGATCGGTGCCTCGTGCCGCTGTACTGTTGCGTTCTCATCGCTATATTCCGACCACCATTTATATCCACATAATAACAGCATCCTAACTCTGAACATTCCACTCTTCGCTGTCTCTTGATCATTTACCAATGATATATTATGCCACACATGGACCAGAACATGGAAGAATAAGTAATCTCGTCTCAACCCTGCCTTTGACTGGAAACGCGCTGGAAGCATCCTGGAAGAGGAAGGGTTAAGGAAAAATGGATACATTTATTTCCTGATGGATCCACTTCTGGCTTTGGCTTAAAAAATGCACTTGTCACCCCATGCGAGGGTTTAATGCCAGGTCTGTAACCAACCCTCTGCTCCATCTGTGTATAAGCCAGCTAGCCTGAGAAGAGAAGCTTAGTACTCACCCAGGGCCAGGACCAGGTCTACACTCAGGGCAGAGCCTTGTGCTGTGCTGCTCACACTGCAGGTGTCATGTCAGAGAGCAGCGCCGCTCTTTCACACCGATCATTGCATTCTATCATTTTGTCACAGTCATTCAGAAACTTTAATTCTTTCAACCACAAGTGACTGAAGTCCTCCCCCTGCAGATATTGGTTATCATACGCTTGTAGCTACTCAACCCAATACTTCAATTATGATTCATCATTGCATGAAGACACTGAGGACGGCGAGGGCCCCTGTGCAAGAACCGTATCTGGGGCCCTGACTCACTGATCACCCATCACACTACAGCAGTAATTGTGAGCCATGAAGGTCATCAGCCCAGGCCCTTCCATGTCATCTCATGGATGCTAATGTTATGGGTTATATGCTGATTGGATGGCTGCGGCCAAAGCATTGATAAATACCTCACTGCAGCGGCCTGACCGCTCATGCACAACAAGCAGCCCGTCCAGAGACTAATTATCCTAGGTGTAGTTCCCTGACTGACCTGAGGGTAAAGGGGGGCGACGGAGAGCTGCGAGTTCCAAAGTGGAACTGAGAAAGTGGGATATCCATAAATCCCCGCAGTTCGTGGAAGATTGTTAGCAACCAAAATAACCCCCCTGCGATAAATTGTTAGGGCAAGACTAGCTTGCTGTGGTTTTTGTCACATGGTGTCAGTGGTGGGATAACTAAGATAAGCCCCCACTGAGCCTGTGATAGCTGTGTGTCGGCAGTGCGTCGCATCCCTCCGTCCACTGACATACCCGTGTCAGTGGTGGGATCGTGACAGGCGACATGGGGCAGGATTGGAGACAAGGGGAGAATGGAGACACGGGGCAGAATGGAGACAAGGGGGCAGAATGGAGACACAGGGCAAGATTGGAGACAAGGGGGCAGAATGGAGACAAGGGTTGCAGAATGGAGACACGGGGCAGAATGGAGACACGGGGGCAGAATGGAGACACGGGGCAGGATTGGAGGCAAGGGGTCAGAATGGGAGACACAGGGGCAAAATGGAGATGGGGCAGAATGGAGACAGGGCAGAATGAAGACAGGGAGCAGGATGGGAGACATGGGGGAAGAATGGAGAAATAGTGCAGGATGGAGACAGATGGGGAAGGAATATGGGGCGGGATGGAGACAGATGTTGCAGGATCATGGGGCAGGATGGAGACATGGGACAGGATCATGGGGCAGGATGGAGACAGATGGTGCAGGATCATGGGGCAGGATGGAGACAGATGGTGCAGGATCATGGGGCAGGATGGAGAAGATGGGGCAGGATAATGGGGCAGGATGGAGACATGGGGCAGGAACATGGGGCTGATGGGGCAGGAACATGGGGCTGATGGGGCAGGATGGAGTCAGATGGTGTAGGATCATGGGGCAGGATGGATATGATGGAGACAGATGGGGCAGGATCATGGGGCAGGATGGAGACAGATGGGGCAGGATCATGGGGCAGGATGGGGAGATCATATGAGGCACGATGGGACATCACATGGGGGCAGGATAGGAGAACATATGGCTGGAGCCAGGACTGAGACACACGGGGGCCAGGATGGGAAAAATTATTACCATAGGGGCTAATTAAGGGATTTTATTACTGCAGTGATGTATTTATTTTATTTTTTAATGATACTGTTTGAAATGAGTGGGCGGTCCTGTTACTGTTCAGATCAACATTGTCACCTTTTTTTCTTCATCTGCTGTAGTTTAAAATTTGGGAAAAAATTAAGTAATGTGTTCTTCAAGCGGTGCTCTAGATAACTGTGTTATTTCCTGCAGATACGAGCCTTGGCTGGAAGAAGTGATGGTGGTCTGTGCTGGATGAAGATTTAAATCGAAGATGAAGGACTTCACCTAGAGACATCACTGGTGAGTCAGTGTGTTACCTGTACACTGACATTATACACTGTGTACTATATACAGCGGTCCTGTGTACAATGTCACCAGTGATCACTGTATTACCTTTACATTATACACTATATACAGAGCTCCTGTGTATAATGTCACCGTGAGCACTGTATTACCTGTACACAGACACTGCATACTATGTACAGATCTCCTGTGTATAATGTCACTTATGGTGACATTAGTATTGTTTTTTTTATTACTGATCTGTATTGTAGTATTCAGTCACTATGTGGTGGTGGCGGTATTTGTTCCCTGTATGTGCTATTATTTGGTCACTATGTGGTGGTAATATGTGATCTGAACATGGTGTGGTGGTACTTGCTCCTTGTATGTAGTATTATTCGGTCAATGTAGTGGTAATATGTGATCTGGACATGGTGTGGCAGTATTTGATCCTTGTATGTGGTATTATTGGTCATCATATGGTGGTAATATGTGGTCTGTGTTAGGAGTGGCGGAAGACACTAAATAAAAATGTAAATAAAGTGCCTTTGCCACTCGGGGTCCACCGTGCGGCAGATGGAAAAAACGCTGCTAACAGAGGCAGAGCACTAAGGCGGTAATGTGCACTGGGTTTAACTGCACCTAACATTCACTGAGGCAAGCTCTGTTCACACACAGAGCTGCAAGCACAAATCATACAAAAACACTGAGTCTGTTCTGTGTCACAGACTATCAGCGATACAGATACGGTATTTAAGGTCACAGGAATAGCCTTAAACGACAGGACTACTCCGTCTAGACCTACTGTAAAATAAGATGCGGAACGTCGCAACTGCGAACGCCCGACAGACTGCAACCGCAGCGCGGCGAGAACTGAGCCGCAGAGAACGCACCGCTATGCTGCAAGCGCGATGGAGTACGCTAGCTGCTGGAACAGATGGAGCTTGTGCGCGCTGGCACTAGCGCTGATACTGGCTGATGCCCAAACACTCACACAAACGTATTATCAGAGGGAAGGGGTTTCATAATAAGTCAGTCACCAGTCCAAGCATCCATCACCATACATACTGCAGCAGTATGAAAATACTAGCGCATGGCGGAACGGCCATGCGCACTTTTCATAGCAAGCGGGACTTGCCGGAAATGACTAGGTCTCCAAAAGGAGCCAATAGGATCCGGAGCAGGACCTGAGCACCTGACTCCCGAACTCCAATGGGAGCTCGTCCCGTGAGCATGCTCAGAAGATGGAACAAAAGACAGCCTCTGGAGATAGATGTGAGAATCTGGATTCCTGCGTAGGCATAGAAGAAACCAGATTCCTAACAGTCTGGACATGGTGTGGCAGTATTTGTTCCCTGTACGTGGTATTATAGGTCACTATGTGGTCGTAATATGGTGTCTGGTCATGGTGCGGTGGTATTTGTCCCCTGTATGTGATATTATTGGTCATTTTAAAAATTGAAAAATAAATAAAAATTTACCTAAATTGTATTGGATATTTTAAAAAATGTTTAATAGGTTAGAGTAGAGTAGGGCCAGGCCAAAAGAGTCTACCTTGTCATGATGGCGGCTTAAAAAATCTTTTGACCGTGGACAGTTCAAGGGGTGGAGGCGGGGCTGGGGTGGAGCCTGGGCGGAGTCTTAAGGGGGCCCTGAAAATTTTGCCAGTATGGGGCCCCGAAATTCCTAGTGGCAGCCATAATCTCAATATACCTTCTGTTCTTATTCTAGATTTCAAGATCTCTGTCATTCAATAGAAACTTTTATTGCTTACATGGGGCAAATAAAAATCTGTCCTGGTCATGTGACTGGTGGGCACAGATCATTAAGGTTCATCAGCCCCAATGTCCAGTAACTGTCCATGCCCTAAGTGTGCTGATCACATTACCAGGACAGGTTTATAGCCAATGGCGGTAAATAATGAAGGTTCCTATTCAATCACAGCAAGCAGAGATCTTGATGGAGCAATGATGTGGAGCCTTCTTGAAATTTACATACAGGTGTCCGCTTATCCAGTTGTATCTTTCTGATACTAAGTTCAAATGGGGAGACAGTTGTATTGCCCCGTGTGGTGCAATAATGAGGTACCGCTGCTCGTGGTCAGGATGACATCTCACATACATGGCACACTATGGCTCTGGGGCATACATGTTCTGAGCTTTCTGAGTGATATAAGGTGTGGACACAGGGGGTGCCAGAGGACGTGGGGTCGCACAGTACATAGCATCACTGCTGTCCCTCCGTGTCGTACCAGCTTATCTGCATTTATCGGGAAATGTTGGGAGTTATAGTATCATATTTGGTTATGTTATGTTGGAAATGAGTGAGAGTTCAGCTGTGGCAGTGACATCAAACACTGTCTAGGAAAAGGAAACTGAGTGGGCGCAGATTCTCGTACAGTACGTACAGTGTGTGCCTGGATAAGTGTGCGCCTCAGTCACCAATTCCCAGCAGGGTGAAGATATTAAAGGGAATCTGACATCAGGTTTTTGCTACCTCATTTGAGAGCACCATGATCTAGGGGCAGAGACCCTGATTCCAGCGATGTATCACTTACTGGGCTGCTTACTGCAGTTTTGATAAAATCGCTGTTTAATTTGCTGCATATATAGCAGTTCCTTGAATGCTGAGCTCTGTATAACTCAGCCCACAGAAAGCTGCCAATCAGTAGTGTGGGCGGAGTTATACAGAGCTCAGCATTTGAGTTCTGCTAGATCTGCAGCAGATAAAACAGGGATTTTGCAGCAAACAGTCCAGTAAGTGACACATCACTGGAATCAGGAACTCTGTCCCTAAAATATACTGCTAACATAGAGAAACTAAAAAAACAAAACAAAAAAAACACATCATGAAAAATAGCCTCACCAAAACCTTGTCAAATGACAAATGCACTAGCAGGATGCAGCAGGCCCCCAATGATAAAGACTGGAGCAGCACAGGTGCACTCTACTGACAACAACCACCCACTTACCTATATAATGGAGGGGTTGGCTGCCTAGTAGAAAAAATGCACACAGATAAGACTTGCATAGGAAGCTAGTCACACAGGTATGTGTGATGCAAAGTGTCATTTGCCAAGGTTTTGGTGAGGCTATTTTCCCTAAAATATACTGCTCTCAGGGAGGTGGAAAAAACGTGGTGACAGCTTTGCTTTAAAGGGGAAGGGGTACTGTCGTAGGAAAACTCCGGGATGGTACCAAACCCCGGGGCACAGTGGGTGGAGGTAAACCTTCTTTTGATTGGTTGTGTCCCAGCTGTCTTCCCAAACTGGGAAAAAGACAAATTGATGGCAGCAATGTGATGGTGCGATGCTCTGCAGTGTGCTGTCCTGCTGCGTTCTAGTGTAATATCTGATATCTGACAAGGCGATGTTCTGTGGCATGACGGGGCGATGTTCTGCGGCATGATCGGGTGATGCTCTGGGGCGTGACGAGGCGATGCTCTTCGACGTGACGGGCGATGCTCTGCAGCGTGACGGGGCTATGCTCTGCAGCGTGACGGGGCTATGCTCTGCAGCATGACGGGGCGATGCTCTGCGGCATGACAGGGCGATTCTCTGCGGCATGATGAAGTGATGCTCTGTGGCTTGATGGGGCAATGCTCTGTGGCGTGACGAGGCCATGCTCTGTGGCGTGATGGGGTGACGCTCTGTGGCGTGATGGGGCGATGCTCTGTGGCGTGATGGGGCAATGCTTTGCGGCATGGTGGGGTGATGCACTGCGGCGTGCTGTGGCGATGCTCTGCGGCGTGACGAGGCGATGCTCTGTGGCGTGACGAGGCGATGCTCTACGGCGTGACGCTCTGTGGTGTGATGGGGCGACGCTCTGCGGCGTGATGTGGCAATGCTCTGTGGCGTGACGGGGCGATGCTCTGGTGCATGATGGGGCGATGTTCTGTGGCGTGACGACGGGGCTATGCTCTGTGGCGTGACGAGGTGACGCTCTGCGGCATGACGGGGCGATGCTCTGCAGCATGACGGGGCGATTCTCTGCGGCATGATGAAGTGATGCTCTGTGGCTTGATGGGGCAATGCTCTGTGGCGTGACGAGGCTATGCTCTGTGGCGTGATGGGGCGACGCTCTGTGGCGTGATGGGGCGATGCTCTGTGGCGTGATGGGGCAATGCTTTGCGGCATGGTGGGGCGATGCTCTGCGGCGTGCTGTGGCGATGCTCTGCGGCGTGACGAGGCGATGCTCTGTGGCGTGACGAGGCAATGCTCTACGGCGTGACGCTCTGCGGCGTGATGTGGCAATGCTCTGGTGCATGATGGGGCGATGTTCTGTGGCGTGACGACGGGGCTATGCTCTGTGGCGTGACGAGGTGATGCTCTGCGGCATGACGGGGCGATGCTCTGTGGCGTAACGCTCTGTGGTGTGATGGGGCGACGCTCTGAGGCGTGATGTGGCGATGCTCTGCGGAGTGACGGGGTGATGCTCTGTGGCGTGACGGGGCGATGCTCTGGGGATTGACGAGGCGATGCTCTGCTGGTATCATGTAGATGTGATATGTGCCACCTACCTAACATTGCACAGGCCCCCCCATAGCAGTGATTCCCCTCATGCCCAAGGAACATCACAGAGAGATAGAGGTGATGACTTGTCACCAATTCTTCATTGACCTGTGGGAAATGCTGGAAAAACAAGTTCCGTCCGAAAAAGATCAGAGGGGAATCGACACGTTCAGATGGTGATATTAATGTTATGGCTGATTGGTGTACAATCTATACAAGATGCTTGTCAGTCATGTTTCTGCATGGACAAAGGACCTTTGTTATGGAGGGACAGGACAATGTGACTGGGTGACAGGTAATGCCTCCTACGAGTATCAAGATGTCCGACATTGATAATGGTTGGGCAGGTGCCTCCTCAGCCAAAAGCAATGTGGAGCATGGTCATGAGGAGAGGCACACGAGGGGTGCAGGTGAGAAAGGCAAAATGTCCGGAGCAGTGAACCTTACACGTCCGGTCCGTTCTTTGCCCCAGATGAACGTTGGTTGTGTTTTTGTCTGGAGCAGACCGGCAGCTCTTGTAAAGGTCGGCGACGTGTCAGGGACGCCACCTGTGCTGTACAAGCCGTGGAGCCCGTGAAAAGGGCACAAGGTTGTAGGTGGAGGGTGGAGGCGGCATATGAAGCGAATTCAGCTCGAACACTGACGACACCGATTCTTGTCACCTCAGAGTAAAATGACATCTGGATAGAAAACATCCTGACGTATCGCGCCTCCCACCACACACTTTCCAAGACCCTCGGTTTCCTTCTTTGCAGTGTGCAGTCAGCCCCGTGTACACTTACGGGGCCGGATCGTTACATTGCAGATATTGCAGATATTTTCGGCCTCTTGTCCCCATCGCAGACGGACCCTAAACAGAATCATCATAAAGTGCAGGATCCAAAATGGTGGAGATCAAACCCAAATCAGTGTAGTCGACGGTCACTGAGAGCCACCATCGCAGCGCGCCACCAACTGTACCTCTGCACGTCACAAGGAAGCAAAAAGGCGATATGAGCCGCTGCGGCTGAACATGTGGCCAAACCACCAATCCATGCCATGGGCACAGAACAATTGTATTTTTACAGCTTCTAGGTTTTGGATGACTGTGACATATGAATAGACCCGCAGGCTCTGACATAGACATTAAACAGGGTGGCCATTTATATGGATACACCAAAGTAAAATGGGAATGGTTGGTGACCCAGATAGGAGCGCTGAATTTGCAGAATGGGCAAAACAAAAATTGGAACAGGACCCCCAGTTTACACAGAACATTATGTTCAGTGATGAGGCAAACTTTTTTGGGTGGGCCATTTATATGGATATGGGTCGCCCTCGCACACCCAGGGCAGCGGGGTACTCGGTACCGGGCCGGTGTCAAGGCGGGAATGTGTCACAGCAGCGGTGACCCGGTCCGTGGCCCTGGGCGCCCAATATCAATGGCGGTGATGTCAATGGTGTTAGAGTTTATATGAATAGTTTGTGACGCCACCCGTGGTGTTTGGCAAGTAAGATGGTAAGCCAACGCTGCGTGCAGATCCTCAGGGGCTGATGGTGTGTCGCAGCTTAGATGGTGTAGCTCCCCACAGGTGAAGCTGTAACCCCAGGGCAGTGTATAAGTGATGGGCACAGGGATGTAGCAGTGCCGACAGGTTAGGAAGCAGGCACAACACAGCGGGGTGCAATTTCTGTACCTTTACTTGGTAACTGCAGTCCAGGGTCCTGATCACAGATGGTGTTTGGAGCAGGCTAGCCTGGAAGCAACTCTGGGATTCTCTCTCTCAGATGGGCTGTGCAGTCTACCTAATAGCGCTGTGTGTGTGAAGCACTCCAGTCCATAGTTACTCTGAAGTTCCTCCTGTCAATGTTCCTAGACTTCCACTTGCACGGCAGACAGCTGTAGCCTCTCTCTCTGGGATTCCTCTCACTCTCTGAATCCCCGGCTCTCTATCCGTTTTGCTGTTGTGCCTCAAGTCTTCTAGGGGAGCAGGGCATCTACAGCCTTCTACTCCTCGGGTATCAGTGGCAGGGCCGTTAGTACGTGTACCACCGTGGAGACCCGACTCCAGTTCTGTGCGCTCACAAGCTGAGGGAGCTCGCCTGCTGCAGCTCAACCTCCAGCTTCGCATTCCCCGTCTGCACACTTCACCCTCCGCAGACTAACTGCACCTTCTTCCTCCTGGCCCTCAGAGATCACTCCTCCCCTCAATCCTGGGTCAGAGCTCCCCCTGCTGGTCAGGAGGGGAACTCTGTTGTATGCATGGATTGACTGTGAGAGAGTCCCATCATTGCCTCCAAGCCTGGCATTACCCTCCCCTGGAGGAAGGCAAAGCCAGTGTGGCGAACGTACTCCTGGGGGCGCCACATTCCCCCCTAGTGAAAGTCAGCACTCCTGGGCCGAACAAAAGAAAACATGAAAAACAATATATAAACATTTGAACAATAATATTTGTACAAGATTTGAAAAAGGAAAAATGTACAAAAACCAAGTGTTTCCAAAAATGGTCCTATGATGGTAAGTTCAGCATCAATGTCCATGGTCCATTCCTGGGCAAATGGTAAATTATTTATAAATAAAGTTTTTGACCACACACAAGTCCTGTGGTTCAGTGTCCATAAAAATCAAAGGGAACTCTTACAGGTTACCTGTAGGCACAAAAGCTTGAAAACAGTTACATATTTAAATTTCAACAGTTTCATCATTCACATTTACTTTAGATGCGGAACCTAACTGGTAGTACACCCTGTGTGGTATGAGTGGATCTACGTAACACTGGTGCTGTAGTGTGTGAGGTACTGGGTACACTACTAGGGATTCTACATGGCACAGGGATATGTGCTTGTCTAGGGACTCTTGGACTACCCAGGGGTACAACAGGTTCACCACTGGCAGGGCGAGGGTTCTCTGGCTCCACTGCTGGTGTGGCTTCTGCTACCTGATTCTCCTGATCTTCTCGAGTCACGTCCTCCTGTGCTTCCACTTGAGGGAATAACAACACTGGCACCACTATTGCATCATTAATTCTAGTCCAATTCGCAGGGAACTCCCCAAGTACTGTGCTGACCTTCTCTTCTGCCTCTATCTGTTGGAGGTTATCGGATTCTTCTTTTCTCTCTTTTAACTGGTCAAGACACAACTTCAAATGGTCCCTGGATACCGCTGCTGAGGTCTCTCCGCCATCTTTACTAACAAGGCATACTTTAGCATTATCAAAGTTTGAGGGCAGAATGGTGTAAGGCCCCTCTTCCCATTGATCATCCAGCTTATGCAGTCTTCTTTTTCTCTTGAGAACTTGTTCTCCCGGCGAAAAAGGAACAGCAGGTGCATTTTGGTTATAAAGTCTCTCCTGCTTCTGCCTTGCCTGAGCCAGACTCTTCTCCACACACTCCTGTACCCTTCTGTACTGCTGCTGCCTCTCCTTGTCCCAGTCAGCATCTGGTGACGTTACTTCAGGCGTCACAACTCCCATGTCCAAGTCAATAGGCAGCTTACCAGGCCTTGCTCTCATCAGGTATGCTGGAGTACAGTTGGTAGAGTTCACTGGAATATACAGTCATATGTAAAAGTTTGGGCACCCCTATTAATGTTAACCTTTTTTCTTTATAACAATTTTGGTTTTTGCAACAGCTATTTCAGTTTCATATATCTAATAGCTGATGGACTCAGTTATATTTCTGGATTCAAATGAGGTTTATTGTACTAACAGAAAATGTGCAATCTGAATTTAAACAAAATTTGACCCGTGCAAAAGTATGGGCACCCTTATCATTTTCTTGATTTGAACACTCCTAACTACTTTTTACTGACTTCCTGAAGCACTAAATTGGTTTTGTAACCTCATTGAGCTTTGAACTTCATAGCCAGGTATATCAAATCATGAGAAAAGGTATTTAAAGTGGCCACTTGCAAGTAGTTCTCCTATTTGATTCTCCTATGAAGAGTGGCATCATGGGCTCCTCAAAACAACTCTCAAATGATCTGAAAACAAAGATTATTCAACATAGCTTTTCAGGGGAAGGATACAAAAAGTTGTCTCAGAGATTTAACCTGTCAGTTTCCACTGTGAGGAACATAATAAGGAAATGGAAGAACACAGGTACAGTTCTTGTTAAGCCCAGAAGTGGCAGGCCAAGAAAAATATCAGAAAGGCAGAGAAGAAGAATGGTGAGAACAGTCAAGGACAATCCACAGACCACCTCCAAAGACCTGCAGCATCATCTTGCTGCAGATGGTGTCACTGTGCATCGGTCAACAATACAGCGCATGCATAACGCCTTTTTGTATGACCAAACAACTCAATCTTTGTTTCATCAGTCCACAGGACCTTCTTCCAAAATGTAACTGGCTTGTCCAAATGTGCTTTTGCATACCTCAGGCGACTCTGTTTGTGGCGTGCTTGCAGAAACGGCTTATTTCACATCACTCTCCCATACAGCTTCTCCTTGTGCAAAGTGCGCTGTATTGTTGACCGATGCACAGTTTATACAGGGAGCCGAGTGCCATTCATGTGTCAGTTCCCCCAGAGCCTCTTCTCCGCTGTCCATAACCCCTCAATGGCAATTTCCACCTTTTCATCCCATATAGCAACATGTTTTAGGAATTGCATGTCGAGCAATTTCCCATTCTCCCTGAAAATATCAGTTGTGTCCTTTACATGATGACACTAGAGGGATCTGATGGGGGCTGTAGTGAGTACAAGCTGCTGACTGGATCCCGGGAATTGCTTTCTACGGCGTCATATCTCTGGAAACTGATCACAATACAATTCCCTAATATATCACTTGCTGCCACCCTGAAAGCATATATGCAGACCCCAGGCCGATGCACCATTTACGGTACCAGGAGTCACTCCAAATTTACTGGATGATATTACAACTATGCAAAAAATAAAAAATAACTAAATGAGCAAGTAGAACAGAAAGTGAATTCTAGGAACGATGACTTTTCTATTTGCGTTTCCTGTAAAAAGCCTTGTGGTTATTACTATTCTCACCCCTCCCCCTCTTATTAATGTCG
Organism: Dendrobates tinctorius; assembly: GCF_039654945.1. Classification (NCBI taxonomy): domain Eukaryota; kingdom Metazoa; phylum Chordata; class Amphibia; order Anura; family Dendrobatidae; genus Dendrobates; species Dendrobates tinctorius. Next base: position 8,396,352 of record NW_027361754.1, read on the forward strand.
ATAAGGCTGCAGGGTTCAGACAACCGACAGACACTGATAAAAGTCTGATGATATCACTTCCACAAGGTTGGTCACCCAGCTTTCCCAGGGTCCTGAATGATACATCTGCCTAGTGCTGCAATAAAGCCTCCCCCAACTGTTATCACCAGGGCTTGTGCAGGAGTCTTGGAAAGCTGGGTGACACCCTCTGGAAGCTCTAATGCTGCGCACACAACTTTCCAGCAGCGGCGCTCTCAATTCCTGCTGTAGATTTTAAGCCGTTCCAATTTGGAGCGGTGAAATCTGCGATGACGTCCGCGTGCTGCAGGTGTGGACTTTCCGACAGATTCTCCATGCGAATATCTTGCAGTAAAATAAATGGAAACTTTGTGACAGAATTTCGGATTGCTGCTGAAAAACGAAAGTGCCGTCAGTCAGACGCTGGTGAGGAAGTTGATCACCGAGAGCAGTGACCGTGACATACGTCTGTCCACACGGAAACAAATAAGCTTGTTTCACTTGACTTTTCTGAAAATATTTTTGTGAAAGCGCTGGCACTTTTGTACATTTTTTTTAATTTAAAGATATAAAAACTCTCACAATCAAATATCGAAATGTAACATTCACCACAAAGTGTAGAAAACACAGAGATGTAGATTAACAGTCATATCAGGTAGTGCCTAATGAAGCCGCAGTACCAGACACAACCTGCTGACAGGGGTGGAGCTGTTTTTTTTTCACGTGGTCATGTTTTTCTAACTCCAGACTTTCCTTTGGAAGAAGATGTGCAATGTAGGAGACCGTGGTGAGATTGACCTTCAGGACCTGTTAGTGTGTGGTGGCGAGACGCGGAATCATCAGTATAACATCATATAGACTAAGGCTAAACAAAAGCATGGCGCAGATCAGTTAACAGCTTCCCCTATAACTCTTCATCATTTTCAAGATCTCTGCTTGCAGTTCATGAATGGAAAGGTTCTCGACGACGCTGGTGCAGACCTGAACCTTGTCCATTTGTATGCGGCGCAGACATGAGTGAAGTAGTTCAGCAGCACAGGCCGCACTCCTGTCAGTTTGTAACAATGTGTCAGTGACGCCGCGCTGTATGGACCTATAACAGGCGATCAGCTATGAGGTCAGGGTGACATATTTTACCTCTAGAACATTCCACAGCTCTGAAATATATAACAAGAGACAAGTCTTTGTTTGATCACTGACAGCAAGCAGAGATCTTTAAGAGAAATAAAAGGGAGTCAAATTCATTAAAGGAGCGAGCGCCTAATTGGACGTTTCTTCATGTATGTATATTAAAAAGCTTCGGAACTTTGGAGAAAGAATAATGAGGGATATTGGGAATATAATATTGTCGATATCAGAGACACTGGGGGGTCCTGAAGAATCTGCTCTTGTTAGCTTTCCCGTTACTTCTTGTGATGGAAGGCGATGGACCTGGACAAGTTCAGCAGATTGTCAGACGTCGCCCGCGCAGCAAAATAAGAAGCTGCCTCCTGGAGATTGAGGAATAAGAGGAATCAGCAGCAATCACATGACTTGCGCCCCCTAGTGTGCAGGGAGATCAGTGGCGCATTCTCTTACCGCACTAGCAGTTGTGGGTGCAGTGACCATTTTTGGCTCCGTTGAGGTCCTCAGATCCAGACTGGTGACTTTCAGGTTGCAGGACGGCACGGCGTTCTCCCATCCAGCTAAACAATGCTAAAAGAGAGAAAACATATTGTAAAAGGCACCGGACTGGATCGCAAGCTGCTGCTGCACTACAATTGACTGGGATGATTTAGCGAATCCTGCTTTGAGCAGGGGGTTGGACCAGATGGCCCAGGAGGTCCCTTCCAACTCTACGATTCTATGATTCTAATTCACAGCAAGAGCCTGACAGCGAATGCTGGGAGACGTTGTCCCGTAAGTTACAGGGGCGGTAAACTGGCAGAGGAGAATGGAGCCTTAAAATAACCTATAGAATGCACCCCAAAGAAATGGCAGCATCTGATTAATTTTGGAAATGTATAAAGTCCATAGGACAGAGGCGACTTACTGACGGCAAGGCGAGGCTGTCCGTAGGGTCGAAGCTTTTTCTCCTGTGGGCTCGGTACTTGTAAGGTGGGAGCAGGGTGCTCCGGGGGATGCTCACCCTATAAGGCAACCTCAGCATTGATAACAGAACATGAGAAGTATGGCGCCAGCACAGTCACTTAAAGGGGCAGTGCACCAATAAACCTGGTTATCTGTGAGGGTCCATCTCCTGGGAGACCACCTCATCCCATTATAATAAAGGATGGACAATACATTCCTTTGAGTTTTCTTATTGCTTCCATGCATTTAATATACAAATTAAAACAATCTTTATTAGAAATCCTTCACTATTTTCGGTATACAGCTGCTATGCAGAACTATATGGCTCCATAACTACAGACTAACAACAAGCCCGGCAGGCAGTCCCTTTATCTGTCCAACATTTCTCACCAAATTTAAAGTATGGATCATGTCACAAATAAGTTTGTAAAGAACCTGTAACCACAAAACGGCAGATTTGTGTTTTTATTACTCAATTACTTCATTTTGTATTTAAAAGGCAATGAAAAAAAAGTTGTAAAAGTCTTCACTCCCCTTAATCTGCAGCCATCCCGTAGCTTCTTGTGCTGGGTGAGTGGAACGTTCACCTACCGGATGTATGCGGGCTCCTCTATTGAGGCGAGGCTTCTACCCCTGCGCTTCTTACATACAGGACATGCAGGTTCTGCACCCACCGGGGAGGTAAATAATCGCTGGTTCACTCGGTAACAGTATACACCTGAAACACAGAAACAGAAAAGCAGCTGTGACCAGAGCAGCCTCCATGTCCAGCAACCTAATAGCTGTAAAAAACCCTCCTTACACTGATGAGTGTCCAGCGAGAGGTCCAGATCTTCTACTGATGAGTCCTGGGCCCCTGATCTGAAGACGAACACAAAAGTGGCTTAAACATAGTAGAGAATTGCTCAAAACGTAATTCCCCAATATAGACATTTTATCACATGAGCAATTTATTTTACAAGTGGGAGTGAATGGATAATAGGAGTCAAAAGCCAGATAGTGATAATAATGGGTTTGCATCCCCCAAGTAAGGAGGACGAGTATATACACAAGAAAACTGCTTACAAGGCTATTGCAGAACACATTGCATTTCTTGTCTTAACTGCAGTACCACTTCTTACCATTACTTTGGGGACATACTTGCCATTGACAGCAATGCAACAGCGCCCCCATCTGTAAATGCCCAATTCACCAAAATTGACTCACTCAGTAAAACAGTCGTGTGCGCACTCATCGCGATTGATGCGCCGGAATTCACTGATCTCTGCGAAAAACTGGTCAGATTTATTGGTGATGGGAGACTTCACTTCCAAAAGTCCTGGAGAAGAGAGGGTTAATGGCAGGGCTATGTAGGACAGGATTAACCCCTAGATTTTCTTTGGCATAGTGGACCATAGGTGCCACGCCTGCCCATAGGATGTGTCTGGTACTGCAGCTCTGTACCACTGCAGTGAATGGAGACAGGGTGCAGTACCAGACATAACCTGCAAGCAGGAGTGGCGCTTTTTTTTCCCCATAGATCCCCTATAACAGGAGGTGGCACTGGCTCTGTCCACACACACACTGACCCGCTATCCAGTCGTATCCCAGCAGCGGGCGAGCTGGCCATCGCGGCTCCAGGGGACGGGATTCGCTGTCGCACAGGAAGGTGACGCGTCCCGCATCTCTCTGCAAGACGAAGCGACAGTGACCTTCTCATACAGTCAGGGGGGGATCGCAGAGCGGGCGCTCGGGACCTGTCATTTCTCGGAAGGAAAATCTTAGTCAGTCAGTTTGCAGAATGAGTGCGAGACCCCAGAATGAGTCACGTCGGCCCCCTTCTGCCTGCAAATCACTCAATACAACTAAGGAGATTTCAGCCGTAAAGCTGCAGTGCGGCAGCACAGACACACGCAGGACGGCGCTGGGATTTAAAGGCACGAGGACAGATTTACCAGATGTATAGCTCTGCATGAGGGATTAAAGCGGCGCTCCGCCAAACCAGCTCATGTTACCTGCTCACATCTCTGGGGAAAGAAAGGGTTAACAGACTATCGCCTTCATAAGCCTGAAACCGGGATATTGTCTCCTTAAACAGGAAAACCTCTAGAGCTGAAATCAGATCAGAAAGTCGGCATCTTTTAAAGGGCTGAAAAGTCAATCAGCGAGGAGCCGGTGAGTCATGTGACGTCTGCCATCAGGCAGGTTGTCTGACAACTACTGTAGGAACCAGTACAGGACCCAGTTGTCAGGCAGCGTTCACCTTTATCATTGCAGGATCTGGATCCCAGGAAAGTAGGGTGACAAACATTGCTTCACCTGCAAGCTGGCCACATTGGTTTTCAGGCAGGATTATTGGGGTCTCTCGAGTGAAATCATAAATTCCTACAGTTTAGCCCCCTCTATCGGCAGACCGGGGTCCGTCCATTTGTGATAAGCACAGTCATTACCTTGGAGCTCCGGGTTGGTGTAATGAGAATAGATTTTGGGGTCCTCTGTTCTTTGCTCCTCAGGTTTCCGTCATCCTCTAACCGGTCGATATACTGAGCAGGAAAATCCCTTGTGACCCCCGAAGTGTCAGATTTGGGGTCAATCATTGTGGAGTTCAGGATACTGATGCGTTTCACTGGAGAATTCACCCTAATACCGTCCAGAGCTGAGCGTCCCCCGAGTCCGGGCCCCCCGTGTGAATGAGGCCCTCTAGCATTGGGGGTCTTGGGGGTACACAAGGCTTTCCTGGCAGCGGAGGATGAACCTCGCGAGGTCTGCAGAGCTGGATCATGATCGCGCCAAGATCCGGCCAGTGTTGTAGGATTACAGCTCTGCATGAAGAAAGATGCAAGAAGTAAAAGAATCCAAAACACAACAGTGCAATAACAGCAGCATAGTGCAGCTGCTGCTCTCAGGTATCAGCCCCCGCAGCTGACAGTAATGTAAACTGCTTTTCTCAATGTGTAGCAGAACCCCACAATCACACTCTGTAGGGACATGGCCAGGGTGTAATTCACAGGAACAGCCTATAACATACCTTCAGAGAAGCATTCACCATTCTGACAGTTGCTATTAGATCTAATGGGGCATGGAAACCCAATTACTGGATGCAAAGATCCCAGCAGACATCTACTAGCAACATTCTTACACCATAAGCAAAAATGAGGGAAGGAGGGCAGAGAAAGCATCTCATAAGCACACAGTGACTGCACCAGGAGAATAGTGAGTGCAGCTCTGGAGTATAACACAGAATGTAACTCAGTATCAGTAATGTATGTACACAGTGACTGCACCAGGAGAATAGTGAGTGCAGCTCTGGAGTATAACACAGAATGTAAATCAGGATCAGTAATGTAATGTATGTACACAGTGACTGCACCAGCAGAATAGTGAGTGCAGCTCTGGAGTATAATACAGGATGCAACTCAGGAGCAGTAATGTAATGTATGTACATAGTGACTGCACCAGGAGAATAGCGAGTGCAGCTCTGGAGTATAATACAGGAGGTGACTCAGGATCAGTAAAGTAATGTACACAGTGACTGCATCAGCAGAATAGTGAGTGCAGCTCTGGACACACCCTGGAAGAGGAGGAGCGTCGCAGCTGAGCGTCTGCAGGCTGGGGTTTTGCTAAGCTCCTGGGAAGGGAGGTTTTTTTTCCTGCAAGGACTTTCCATCTGCCCCCTTCCCAGGAAAGAGGACTCTCCCTGGGACTGAGCGCCGGGGCTGTGCCCCTGGCTCCCACCCTCCGGCAAGCCAGCTGGGGGTGGGGGGCCTCATCCACCACCAGGAGGCCCAAGGCACAGCCAGCCAGTCCCAGGGATGGGGAAAAAGCGGACCCCAGGGGGCCGCAAGGCTCCAGGGTCCGGGACCCCTGAAGTGAAGGCTGTGGCGGGCCCTTCCCCCGGAGGTGCAGCAGCCGGCAGAGGTGAGGCGGGGCCCCCCCTTAACATCTGGGGCTCCAAGGTTGCGGAAGAGCCAGCTACCACCTACGCCTCCCGCATTCATGCCCACCTCTCCGAGTACGAGGAGGCCGGCAAGCATCTCAGGAGACTCCGGGGGGAGTTGGAGGGAGCCCGGGTCATCAGTAAAAACAGGCTCCCTGCCTCAAAGAGAGCGGAGGTCACCGCCACGGTCAAGCGGCTGAAAGGGGAGATTCGGGCCCTGGAGGACCGGCGAAGTACCATCATGGCCAGCAGCGGCCCCTTCCAGGAGAAGCTGCAGAACGAGGACCGGTTCAGGGCCATGGCCGGTGGGTCTCCTGGGGGGTCAGGAGTCCCCATCCAGGTGGAGGAAAGCGAGGAGGAGGAAGAACAAGATGGCACCCACACCACATCCGGGCCACCTCCACCTGAAGACCTGGCGGACACCAGCGTGAGTCAGGTAACATGCAGCGGGATAGCCCCCCCGAGCAGGTGGCCCTCCCGCTGGACTCCAGTAACGCGGAGGAAAGCGGGAGCGAGGGGGAGGATGGAGGGAGCGGGAGTAGTTCTGAGGGGGGCTGCCTCATCCTTAAACAAGTACGGCAGACTGAATCCCCAGCACGGTTTGGCACGCTGTTGTTTGGGTATGAGGTCTGCCAGGAGGATGAGGCAACCGGGAGGAGGAGAAACAGGAGGCGCAGGCGTAAGGCCTCTGAAGGCGTGGAGGAACAACTGGTTTTTGCTCCTCTTCCCGGGGCCCCTCTGTCCCGCTGTGTGGAACCCGCTACCCACCCCGGCTTGGGCCCTGTGGTGGGTCCGCAGCGAGGGAGCGGGGAGAGAGATGACTGTTGTGACCTGACTGTTGCATCTGGTGACAGTTCAGACCAGGGCAGTGACATGGAGGTCGGTGCTGGTTGTGGTGTTGGTGGTGGTGTCCAGGCTCAGCCCTCAGTGGCAGGGGGGGCTGGCCTGGCACCAGGTAAAGTTGGTACAGCCAGGGCCGCACCTCCGGCGGCGAGTGCTGGGGCTTCTGGACCCCCCACGTATGGATCCGCTAAGTCTGGATCGCTAGTGGGGGTCCAGAAGCCTAGGAAGGGCGAACAGAACATCAAGCAGCAGCTGAGGCGGTGCAAAGTGCTGGTCGCTCCCATGTCGGCGCCTGTGGTGAGAGCGGGGTCTCCGGCACGTCGACCCAAAAAGGGGTCCGTGCAGGGGGCTCCGCCACCGCTGGGCGACAAGGGGGAGTGGCCGGCCTTGCCTGTCTCAAGTGGTGGGCATAGGGTGGCGGCGGTGGTCCGTGAGGGGGGCGTGGCCTCCCCGAGTGTTGCCCGGCCTGCAAAGGCTGTGGCGTGCGGGGGGGCATGTCCTCCTCGGCCGTCGTCCCACCCGCTGCGTCTGCGTCGCCCGGGGGGGGCGTGGCCTCGCAAGGGGTCGCTGCTCTGCCCGTGGTGGCTGTGACTGGCGGGGGGCGTGGCCTCAGCGGTCGCGGCTCCGCCCGCTGTGCTCGCGTCACCCGGGGGCGTGGCCTCGCAGGGGGCCGTGGCTCTGCCTGGGGTGGCTGCGACCGGCGGGGGGGCGTGGCCACTGCGGGCCCGCTGCCCTCTGTCCCACCCACCCTTCCAAGTAATGATGTGCTGCCCCCAAAAGCTGGCGGGGAGTTGTCGGGGTCCCCGGCCCACCTACCTTCATCTGAGGGTGCGGGGACTCTGGCGCTCCCTGGCAAGCCGGCGGCGGGGTGAAGAAAAGTGCAGGGCAGGGAGCGGTGCCAGTGGCCGTCCCTGCCCAGAGCAAGGAAAACTCAGGAAAAGAAAAAAAAAAATGGAGCTGAAACCAGGAGGGCAGAGTGCATGATGTCATCAGCACTGAGGCATTTAAAGGGGCAGCGGCGCTCCTGGACAGGAGCTGGAGTAGCTCCCAGCAAGAGAGCTCAGGGCCCCCAGCAGGCAAAGAGAGGAACTACACTGGCTCGGGAAATGTAAAAAATGTAAATAATGTTGCTATGTTCACCAATTGTGCGAGTGAGAGTGAGTACGAAAGTGGAGTGGACATATTTGAGGAGATGTTTGCTGAAGTGAATGGTGATATGAATGACATGGATGAGGGAGTGAGTGCTACTGTGAATGCAAATAATAAAAGAGTGAATGGGAGAGTGAGTGGGAGGACGAATGAGGGTGCTGGCACAAGTGGTGGTAGTGGTGGGAGGGCTGGCCCGTCTGCCCCCCTGGCCGCAAGACCCCAACATAGTTATGCGGGGGCCGCGGCTGGGGGTCGGGGTGGTCTCCTCGCCTCCGGGCTCCAGGGACGGCGCTTTGCACCACCGTTTCCTGGAGGCCCTCAAAAAAGGAGAAAGGTCGATAGTGGTAGAGGGGAGGACAGTGGACTTGTCTTTCTGGATAGAGAGACACGGCCTTGCTGCCTTCCAAAACCAAAGGGAGGGAGGGACTGTTTGGTCTCTCCCCACAGCCGGGCAGGGGCCGCAAAGGAGGAATGTGGTCCGTCTTAGGTGGGGGGGCAGTGAAGCTTGTCCACCTAGGAGCAAGGTGGTGGAGCTCCTCCTTAAGATGGGCTTCGGGGCGAATGACGTCTTTGCCCTGATACATCCTTCGGCGTCCCGCTTCTTCGACGTCAGCTTTGTGCGGCCAGAAGGGCTTGAGCTCTTCTGGTCTAACTATGAGCTGGTGCGGGAAGAGCCCGGATGGCGAGACTTCGTTGCGCAAGCGGTGTCTCGCCAAAATTCCGTCAAGCGAGTGACCGTGGTCACTTGTAACGAGTCACTTGCTGGCGTGGACATTATGACGTGGCTTTCCCGTTACGGGGAAGTCACCGAGGTCCCCAAAAAGAACAGGGACGAGTTCGGCATCTGGTCGGGGGGCTGGACCTTCATGGTTAAACTGAAGGTTTCCGGCGGCACGGTCACCGACATCCCTTCCCCACATCCCTTCCTCGGCGTTCCTGGGAAGGGACAGGATCCTGGTCTTCTACCAGGGGCAACCGAAGGTCTGCCACAAGTGCGGCGACCCCACTCACTTCAGCGCTAGCTGCAAGGTACAGAAATGTGCCTTGTGTGGTGGGGTAGGTCATCTGGCCACCTCGTGTAAAGACATTCGGTGTCACTTGTGTGGTGACCTAGGTCACCCTCTCAGCCGCTGCCCTCGCTCCTTTTCTAATGCCGCTGCAGGCCCGGTGGGAGGAGTCCGTGAGGGAGAAACCTCTGGCGGCGCTCCTGCAGCTGTGGCAGGTGGTGGCGGAGGGGAAGGGGCTGAGGGACCAGTGAGGAAGGGCAATGCCAAGGTGAGGGGCCCCGCGTATGTGCGGAGGCAAGAAAAACGCCATGGGGGTGGGGGGCAGGTGAAGTCTCGGGCAACCGGGTCGATGCCTGCTCCTCCCTCCAGGCCCGTGGCAAAAGCCTCTGAGGTCCTGAGGGAGAGTGTGGTGAGAGAGGAGATCAGGAGGATGGAGAGGGAGGATAAAGCGGCTGACTCGGACGGGTCCTCACAGTATGAAAGTGTTGATGAGGAGGTCCAGGAGCAGCCTACAGCAGCGGGTGGCAAAAGTAAACGTGCCAATCGTAACAAATCGGGGGGGAAGAAGGCTGGCAAGCCTTCAAAATCTCCCCCGCCCCCGACCACCAGGGTGCGCACGGAAGGGCCCGCTGACCCCCCTCTGATTGATCTCTCCAACCGGTTCAGCGTCCTCGGAGGCTCGGATGATGGGCCGCAAGACGAGGATGCTGGGTCGGGGGTACCACCGGAGGGTCCTTCGGGGGATGGTGGGGTCCGTCCCTCAGGGTGCAGTGTTCCTCCTGGGGGGGGGGGGGGGACAGACCTGGAACCCGGGGGCGAGGACACCGGGGGGGGTGGGATGGACACAACGGGAGCTTCCCTGAAAAGGAAGGTGTCCGACCCCTCCCCAGGTGGAGGTGATAGCAGTGGTAAGAAGTTGGCCATCCAACTTGATCACCCATGATGGCGGAACTCGCCCCGTTGACGCTGGCATCTATTAATGTTGCCAGCATAAAGTCAGATGCGGCTCGCTTCACGGCCTTTGATTTTTTCTCCCGGATTGAGGCAGAAATGTTATTCTTGCAAGAGACCAGACTAACAGACATGGGGGCCATCTATAAAGCACGGAGGGAGTGGAGGTGCGGGCCCTCATACTGGTCTCTTGCGGCCGAGCCGTATAGCGGGGTGGCAGTCCTTTTTAAGACTGCAGCTGTTGAATGCCGACGGGTTACTGAGTTGGAAATGGGGAGGTGCCTGATCCTAGATGTCTTCATGAGGGGACAAGAGCTCCGGCTCATCAACATCTACGGCCCGCAGTCCAAGTGGGACCGCAAATGTCTCTTCCTGAGGATCAAGCCCTTTCTTTTCACGAGCCGGCAGGTGGTCTTCGGTGGGGACTTCAACACCATTACGAGGTCCCGTGACTGGGGGGGGGGGGGGTCCCGGAGATCGCCTGGCTTATGATAGCGTCGCGTTGAATAGCATAGCCAGAGAAGCTCGCCTGGTGGATGTCCACATCCGGCACACCCCAGGTCACGGAGGTTTCACCTACCATAGGGGTAGCTGTAGGTCTAGAATAGACAGTTTTTTTTTTGAAGGAGGACGCCATCTTTTCTGCTGTGTCCGCCGTTGAGGTGGAGTTCTCCGATCACTGTCTAATTTTCTTTTCTCTGAATGTTGCAGAGACTCATCGGATGGGAAGAGGGCTGTGGAAGCTCAATTCGTCAATGCTGGAAGAAGCGGAGGTGAGACAATCCTTCGAGGATTTTCTTCAGAGCCAGGTACCGCTGTTGGATCTCTGTAGTAGTAAGTCAGAGTGGTGGGAGATCTTCAAAAAGCGGGTGGCGGGGTTCTTCCGTCAGCTCTCGAGCCTCAGGAGTCTGAACAGGCACCGCTTGTACCAGGCCCTGGGGAGGAAACTCGAGCAGCTTGTCTCGACTGGAGGTGACCGTGAGGAAATCTCCAGAGTGAAATCTTTGCTCAAGAGGTGTCAGTATGATAGACACACATCTTTAGTTTTTGAGAGGGACTTCGGGAAGTACCGCTCGCCCGACCCTTACAGAAACTGTAAGATGTCAGTGAATTGTAAGATGGTGACAGGACTGATCGACAGTACGGGGTCCCTGAACAGATCCAAATCAGGGATCCTGGAGGTGGTCAGATCCTTCTACTCACACCTCTTGGAAAAGAAGGATCTGGATCGGGACAGGATGTCGGCTTTCCTGGCTGAAACCGTCCCTGAGCCAGGGGGTGATCCCTCTCGGTGTTTTGGCAGAGAAAATCAGGGAAGAGGAAGTGAGACTGGCCATTGATGGGCTTCGGCCCAAGAAATCGCCAGGTCCGGATGGCTTAACATCCGAGTTCTATAAGACTTTTAGGGACTCCTTGGTCCCCCTCTTGACAGGGGTATTTAATGAGTGTCTCTCCTCGGGCACTCTTCCCGACTCAATGAGGAAGTCAGCCCTCATTATTCTGTCAAAGGGTAAGGATCCATCCCGTATCGAGAATTGGCGTCCCATTGCGCTTCTCGATACGGACCGGAAGGTTCTGGCCAAGGTGCTGTTTAATCGGCTGGTGAAGTTTGCACCCCGGCTCCTTTCAGGGGCCCAGCATTGCTCTGTTCCAGGCCGCAGTACTTTTAGTGCTGTGCTCGGTGTCCGAGAGGCAGTGGAGCAGGGTAGGGCAGGTCACTGGAAGGGGTACCTGCTGTCATTAGATCAAGCGAAAGCCTTTGACCGGGTCAACCACGAGTACCTCTGGTCTGTCCTTTTGAGGTATGGTCTGCCTGGGAGGTTTGTAAAATGGTTAGAGGTCTTGTACCAAGGGGCTGAGACTTTTCCGCTGGTGAACGGTTGGTCAGGTCGCCCTTTTGAGGTGGGTTCTGGGGTCCGTCAGGGCTGTCCGCTGAGCCCGCTTTTATATGTGTTCGCGATCGATCCCTTCCTAAGGAGGGTAGATCGTGGACCGTTGGCGGGAGTCGGGATGGACCAGGCGGGCTCTGGGTCCTCTCTCAGGGTGGTGGCGTATGCCGATGATGTTTCCCTTTTCGTGTCCTCGAGAGGGGAGGCGGATTGGGTCATGTCGGAGGTAGTGCGCTACTCGGAGGCATCCGGGTCCATGATCAACCGGGATAAGTGTGAAAGTCTCTGGCTGGGAGGAGGAGATCCCAGGTTTGGTCTCCCGGGCACCCTTCCAGGGCCCCAGGCCACCGCCAAAATTCTAGGCATCGAATTTGGCCCCGGGGATTACCCCCAGCAAAATTGGGAGGGCAGACTTAAGATCGCCGCCTAAAAGGTGGACGGACCAATGGAAGGGTTGGTCTTTAACCCTGAGGGAAAGGGTTGCCCTGGCTAAAGGCTTTCTGCTACCTTTATTAATATACCTGGGCAGTGTGTGCATCTTGCCGGAACCTCTCTGGACACGGGTCTATAGCCTGTTCTTCCAATTGTTATGGGGGAATAGGCTTAACCTAATCAAGAGGGAGGTTACATACCGTACGAGGAGACTAGGCGGGTTGGGTATGGTCAACCCGGTGGTGTTTCTAGTAAACACCTTTCTTAAGACTAACATCTCCAACCTCTGGCTAGAGAGGGCTCCTCCGTGGGTAGTCTCCTGCAAGGTTTGGCTTTGGCCTTTCTTCCAGGAATGGGAGACAGGAGGGCAGGTGAAGGACCTACGCACACCTCATGGGCATCTCCCGGCTTACGCTACCCCGGTTCTGAAGGTGATCCGCCGGTGGGGTCTGGGAATGTGGGAAATCAGGACCATGTCGAGGCAATGCCTTGACAGGAGGGTCCTGTTGACCCATTTCCAGAAGCCCCTGGCCCTTAAGGATTGCCAAGGCCGGGATCTGGAGGTCGGGCTGGGGCTTTTAAATTCTAAGCGGATCCCCATGAAGTTTTGGGACTTGACCTGGCGTTGCTTCCACGGGAGGCTGTATGTAAAGGATAACTTGAAGTGCAGGAAATCCGAAGATCGGGGTTGTCCCCGTGAGGAGTGTGGCGACGTGCTGGAAAGCATGGATCACTTCCTGCTTCAGTGTCCCTTTAATGCAGAGGTGTACAACAGGGTGGGTGCTTCCATACGCTGGCCGCGGCTGGCGTCCCTCTCCTACGCTGAGTGGGCCTATGGAGCATTCAGATCCCTGGGTGGTCGGGACCCGTGCACTTTATTCCTAGTCAGTGTAGTGGTTAGGTTCTACACTTGGAATGCACGGTGCCTAGTTTCGACCCGGAAAAAAACCCTCCCAAGGGATGAGGTGGTAGGAAACATCTTGGGTGACCTGGTGAAGGTCTGTTCTTTGGAGTTCGAAAGGTTGGGTGTGAGGAAGGCCTCTTGGCTTTGGAGAGGCCTCTCCTTTTAAAAACGCACTCAAGGGAGAGCTAGCTCCGTGTGAATGAGGGTAGGGATAGCATAAGTTTCACTGGGTGTGTTAGGGACAGAAGTAGGGGCAGATAGGGACAGGGAGGGACAGGCACTGAGGGACAGATAGAGAGTTAGTTATGATAAGTTAGGTAGAGTAGGGACAGGAAGGGACAGATAGGGACAGTTTCTTTAGGGACAGAAGCAGGGACAGTCTTAGTTGTTGAGGGACAAGGTGAATGAGTTAGTGAGGGACAGGGCCTCGAGAACTCCTTTTCCTGGTGGTGGGCTAAAGCATGCCACTCTAGTCTTTTGTTTTGGAAACATAGAGCATTGATGGATATTGGGCTTGCAGGCACTGAACTTGGGCCTGTAAGAAAAGTTTTGAAGGGTATGGTGTATTTAGTAATGATGAATAAGGATGTTATGACATTATATTTAATTGGTGTATTATGTGTTATATTGTATTGTATGTTATTATGTGTATGTGTTATTATTTTCTTTTAGTTAGAGGGCATGGGAGGGTATAGTGAGGTTGGGAGGGGGGTGAATGGGGGAGGTGAGAGTGGAAAAAATCAAAGGACCCCAAGTCAAAGGGAAGTGGCAAGTGGAGATGGACCATGGAGGAAAAGGGCATGCTGGAGCACATCGGAGGCAAATGGTGGAGGGTTTTTTTCTTGAGGGGCATAAAACTTTCGTGCTCCTCAAGTAGATGTGATAAGGCCACGAACTTTTATGGACCTTGTGGAGTGATAGGCCATGGACGTATATGGACCTGTGGTGAGGAAAAAAGGTGGGGGGGGGGGAAATTAAAAAAATATATAATAAAAAAAAAAAAAAAAAAAAAAAAGAAGGATAGGGGTGTTAAGCTCGGTGGGGGGTTTTCTTGCCAAGTTAATGGCTAAAGTTATTTTTGAGGCAGTATGGGCCGGAAGTATTTTTGTTATTTGTATATGGGTATGGGTGGGAAGCGTGAAAGGGTATGCATGAGGATGAATGGATTATATCTGGGTTTTTATTTTTAAATTGTATAGTGTTGGTGGAGAGATCCTGCTGGGGGCCTTCCAAGCTGGAAAGCTTGAGGACCACAAAGGACATTGCAAGTTTTGCACAGGCGTTGTATGTTTCTGTATGGTTTTGTCTTGGTTTTTAGTTCTGGAATGTTGTTTTTGTCTGTCTAATGTATTATGTATTGTGTTTTGATATTTTTATAATAAAAAGAGCTACAGGATGTAACTCAGGATCTGTAATGTAATGTATATACACAGTGACTGCACCAGCAGAATAGTGAGTGCAGCTCTGGGGTATAATACAGGATGTAACTCAGGATCTGTAATGTATATACACAGTGACTGCACCAGCAGAATAGTGAGTGCAGCTCTGGAGTATAATACAGGATGTAACTCAGGATCAGTAATGTAATGTATGTACACAGTCACTGCACCAGCAGAATAGTGAGTGCAGCTCTGGAGTATAATACAGGATGTAACTCAGAATCAGTAATGTAATGTATGTACACAGTGACTGCACCAGCAGAATAGTGAGTGCAGCTCTGGAGTATAATACAGAATGTAACTCAGGATCAGTAATGTAATGTATGTACACAGTGACTGCACCAGCAGAATAGTGAGTGCAGCTCTGGAGTATAATACAGAATGTAACTCAGGATCAGTAATGTAATGTACACAGTGACTGCACCAGCAGAATAGTGAGTGCAGCTCTGGAGTATAATACAGAATGTAACTCAGGATCAGTAATGTAATGTATGTACACAGTCACTGCACCAGCAGAATAGTGAGTGCAGCTCTGGAGTATAATACAGAATGTAACTCAGGATCAGTAATGTAATGTATGTACACAGTGACTGCACCAGCAGAATAGTGAGTGCAGCTCTGGAGTATAATACAGAATGTAACTCAGGATCAGTAATGTAATGTACACAGTGACTGCACCAGCAGAATAGTGAGTGCAGCTCTGGAGTATAATACAGGATGTAACTCAGGATCAGTAATGTTATGTATGTACACAGTGACTGCACCAGCAAAATAGTGAGTGCAGCTCTGGGGTATAACACAGGATGTAACTCAGGATCAGTAATGTTATGTATGTACACAGTGACTGCACCAGCAAAATAGTGAGTGCAGCTCTGGGGTATAATACAGGATGTAACTCAGGATCAGTAATGTATGTACACAGTGACTGCACCAGCAGAATAGGGAGTGCAGCTCTGGGGTATAATACAGGATGTAACTCAGGATCAGTAATGTAATGTATGTACACAGTGACTGCACCAGCAGAATAGTGAGTGCAGCTCTGGAGTATAATACAGGATGTAACTCAGGATCAGTAATGTTATGTATGTACACAGTGACTGTACCAGCATAATAGGGAGTGCAGCTCTGGGGTATAATACAGGATGTAACTCAGGATCAGTAATGTAATGTATGTACACAGTGACTGCACCAGCAGAATAGTGAGTGCAGCTCTGGAGTATAATACAGGATGTAACTCAGGATCAGTAATGTATGTACACAGTGACTGCACCAGCAGAATAGTGAGTGCAGCTCTGGAGTATGTAATGTGATGCTGACAATATGTGAGGGTATAACGCTCACCGTGACGTTGCAGTAAGTGAATAGCTGCTGCTTCTTCAGCTCCTCCCGGTTGACATTCAGCTTCTGCAGTAGAGACTTATTCAGACTCCGCAGCTCGTCCAGGCGCTCAGAGGACATTTCTGTTATTTCTAATCAGTATCTGGACGTCTCCATCTATAAACCACAGGAAGTCATCACGTCACCATCACTGAGTAATGTTGGGAGTTGTAGTTCACCAATACATATGCCATCAGCTTCCCCTGCCATAACGGACACCGACTAGAACACTTAGAAGTGCCTGCAGAGGATCCTGGGACAACACATATGTAACGCGCTGATTCCAGATACAGAGGCCCTATAATTAGTACCCAGCAGGCACCGCGCTTGGAGTAGACACGTGTCCCCAAGCTCACTACATGGGACACAGACGGACCTGTCTCCCGGGACCTCACACGTCCTCCTCCCGCCGCACAATCCCACTATCTCAGGGGTCGGGGAACTCCGGTATGCGGCTATCAGCCTCTGCTCGCAGTCATCCAGTGCCCCCTGCAGGTTATGCAACGTAATCCAGCGATTCTTAAAGTGTCAACGTTCGAATCTGAGTCTGCTGATACAGAGCGCGCTGTGGAGGAATTGCCACTTTAAAAGAAATTCGACCACTTCTCACGTGACCTCTGTTGAAACCGCTGATTGGTCATATTAAACCCGCTCCTGTTCCCGCGTTACGTGAAGACAACTCTTCATCAGTGACCATGGAAACCGACTCAGCTGTCAATCATTGGATCCTGTGAGTATAGAACGCAGCAGTGCTGGAAACAGCGCGACAGCAAGAGCAGCAGCGACACCGACCCTCCGTAATCATTGCCTAGAATCCAATAATAGTGATGTAATGTGTTATACTCCAGAGCTGCTACTCCAGAGCTGCACTCACTATTCTGCTGGTGCAGTCACTGTGTACATACATTACATTACTGATCCTGAGCCACATCCTGTATTACACTCCAGAGCTGCACTCCCTATTATGCTGGTACAGTCACTGTGTACATACATAACATTACTGATCCTGAGTTACATCCTGTATTATACCCCAGAGATACACTCACTATTATGCTGGTACAGTCACTGTGTACATACATTACATTACTGATCCTGAGTTACATCCTGTATTATACCACAGAGATGCACTCACTATTATGCAGGTACAGTCACTGTGTACATACATTACATTACTGACCCTGAGTTACATTCTGTTTTATACTCCAGAGCTGCACTCACTATTCTGCTGGTGCAGTCACTGTGTACATACATTACATTACTGATCCTGAGTTACATCCTGTATTATACCCCAGAGCTGCACTCCCTATTATGCAGGTACAGTCACTGTGTACATACATAACATTACTGATCCTGAGTTACATCCAGTATTATACTCCATAGCTGCACTCACTATTCTGCTGGTGCAGTCACTGTGTGCATACATTACATTACTGATCCTGAGTTACCTCCTGTATTATACTCCAGAGCTGCACTCACTATTCTGCTGGTGCAGTCACTGTGTATATACATTACATTACTGATCCTGAGTTACATCCTGTATTATACCCCAGAGCTGCACTCCCTATTATGCTGGTACAGTCACTGTGTACATACATAACATTACTGATCCTGAGTTACCTCCTGTATTATACTCCAGAGCTGCACTCACTATTCTGCTGGTGCAGTCACTGTGTACATACATTACATTACTGATCCCGAGTTACATCCTGTATTATACCCCAGAGCTGCACTCCCTATTATGCTGGTACAGTCACTGTGTACATACATAACATTACTGATCCTGAGTTACATCCAGTATTATACTCCATAGCTGCACTCACTATTCTGCTGGTGCAGTCACTGTGTGCATACATTACATTACTGATCCTGAGTTACCTCCTGTATTATACTCCAGAGCTGCACTCACTATTCTGCTGGTGCAGTCACTGTGTACATACATTACATTACTGATCCCGAGTTACATCCTGTATTATACCCCAGAGCTGCACTCCCTATTATGCTGGTACAGTCACTGTGTACATACATAACATTACTGATCCTGAGTTACATCCTGTATTATACTCCAGAGCTGCACTCACTATTATACTGGTACAGTCACTGTGTACATACATAACATTACTGATCCTGAGTTACATCCAGTATTATACTCCAGAGCTGCACTCACTGTTCTGCTGGTGCAGTCACTGTGTACATACATTACTGATCCTGAGTTACATCCAGTATTATACTCCAGAGCTGCACTCACTATTCTGCTGGTGCAGTCACTGTGAAATACATTACTGATCCTGAGTTACATCCTGTATTATACTCCAGAGCTGCACTCACTATTCTGCTGGTGCAGTCACTGTGTACATACATTACTGATCCTGAGTTACATCCTGTATTATACTCCAGAGCTGCACTCACTATTCTGCTGGTGGAGTCACTGTGTTCATACATTACATTACTGATCCTGAGTTACATCCTGTATTATACCCCAGAGCTGCACTCCCTATTCTGCTGGTGCAGTCACTGTGTACATACATAACATTACTGATCCTGAGTTACATCCAGTATTATACTCCATAGCTGCACTCACTATTCTGCTGGTGCAGTCACTGTGTGCATACATACATTACATCACTGATCCTGAGTTACCTCCTGTATTATACTCCAGAGCTGCACTCACTATTCTGCTGGTGCAGTCACTGTGTACATACATTACATTACTGATCCCGAGTTACATCCTGTATTATACCCCAGAGCTGCACTCCCTATTATGCTGGTACAGTCACTGTGTACATACATAACATTACTGATCCTGAGTTACATCCTGTATTATACCCCAGAGCTGCACTCCCTATTATGCTGGTACAGTCACTGTGTACATACATAACATTACTGATCCTTAGTTACATCCAGTATTATACTCCATAGCTGCACTCACTATTCTGCTGGTGCAGTCACTGTGTGCATACATTACATTACTGATCCTGAGTTACCTCCTGTATTATACTCCAGAGCTGCACTCACTATTCTGCTGGTGCAGTCCCTGTGTACATACATTACTGATCCTGAGTTACATCCTGTATTATACTCCAGAGCTGCACTCACTATTCTGCTGGTGCAGTCACTGTGTACATACATTACTGACCCTGAATTACATCCTGTATTATACTCGAGAGCTGCACTCTCTATTCTGCTGGTGCAGTCACTGTGTACATACATTACATTACTGATCCTGAGTTACATCCTGTATTATACTCCAGAGCTGCACTCACTATTCTGCTGGTGCAGTCACTGTGTACATACATTACATTACTGATCCTGAGTCACATCTTATATTATACCCCAGAGCTGCACTCACTATTCTGCTGGTGCAGTCACTGTGTACATACATTACATTACTGATCCTGAGTTACATCCTGTATTATACGCCAGAGCTGCACTCACTATTCTGCTGGTGCAGTCACTGTGTACATACATTACATTACTGATCCTGAGTTAAATTCTGTATTATACTCCAGAGCTGCACTCACTATTCTGCTGGTGCAGTCACTGTGTACATACATTACATTACTGATCCTGAGTTACATTCTGTATTATACTCCAGAGCTGCACTCACTATTCTGCTGGTGCAGTCGCTGTGTACATACATTACATTACTGATCCTGAGTTACATCCTGCATTATACGCCAGAGCTGCACTCACTATTCTGCTGGTACAGTCACTGTGTACATACAGTACATTACTGATCCTGAGTTAAATCCTGTATTATACTCCAGAGCTGCACTCACTATTCTGCTGGTGCAGTCACTGTGTACATACATTACATTACTGATCCTGAGTTACATCCTGTATTATACTCCAGAGCTGCACTCACTATTCTGCTGGTGCAGTCACTGTGTACATACATTACATTACTGATCCTGAGTTACATCCTGTATTATACCCCAGAGCTGCACTCACTATTCTGCTGGTGCAGTCACTGTGTACATACATTACATTACTGATCCTGAGTTACATCCTGTATTATACTCCAGAGCTGCACTCACTATTCTGCTGGTGCAGTCACTGTGTACATACATTACATTACTGATCCTGAGTCACATCTTATATTATACCCCAGAGCTGCACTCACTATTCTGCTGGTGCAGTCACTGTGTACATACATTACATTACTGATCCTGAGTTACATTCTGTATTATACTCCAGAGCTGCACTCACTATTCTGCTGGTGCAGTCGCTGTGTACATACATTACATTACTGATCCTGAGTTACATCCTGCATTATACGCCAGAGCTGCACTCACTATTCTGCTGGTACAGTCACTGTGTACATACAGTACATTACTGATCCTGAGTTAAATCCTGTATTATACTCCAGAGCTGCACTCACTATTCTGCTGGTGCAGTCACTGTGTACATACATTACATTACTGATCCTGAGTTACATCCTGTATTATACTCCAGAGCTGCACTCACTATTCTGCTGGTGCAGTCACTGTGTACATACATTACATTACTGATCCTGAGTTACATCCTGTATTATACTCCAGAGCTGCACTCACTATTCTGCTGGTGCAGTCACTGTGTACATATATTACATCAAGGGCGGACACTAACAGTTTGGGCCCCCTTCCTTTTATGGCGACAAAGATAATATATGTAGATATACACTGTGTGCAGAATTATTAGGCAAATGAGTATTTTGATCACATCATCCTTTTTATACATGTTGTCCTACTGCAAGCTGTATAGGC
The DNA here is from genome assembly GCF_039654945.1 of Dendrobates tinctorius. NCBI lineage: Eukaryota > Metazoa > Chordata > Amphibia > Anura > Dendrobatidae > Dendrobates > Dendrobates tinctorius. The sequence goes on from NW_027361754.1 coordinate 8,417,068, forward strand.
TTGAAAGCCAACTGCCAATTATGTAAATCAGGTGATTTGCATCTCTGTAATGAGGAGGGGTGTGGTCTAATGACATCAACACCAAGGTGTGCTTACTTATTAGGCAACTTCCTTTCCTTTGGCAAAATGGGTCAGAAGAGAGATTTGACGGACTCTGAAAAGTCAAAAATTGTGAGATGTCTTGCAGAGGGATGCAGCAGTTATGAAATTGCCAAACTTTTGAAGCGTGATCACTAGTGTTGAGCATTCCGATACCGCAAGTATCGGGTATCGGCCGATATTAGCTGTATCGTAATTCCGATACTTAGTTCCGATACTTTTTTCATATCGAATACCGGAATCGGAAGTTCCCATAATGCTAGGAGCCCGCTCGATTTGATTCAGCCAATGACAATCCTCAGAAGTGTGGGCACATCCTGTTAGGCATGTAGGCATGTTAACTACTGGCATGGCTGTGATTGGCTGCTGAAATGATGTCATGATGCACTATAAAAACCGCTGCAGCCGCCATTTCTGGTCACTCTGCTGTGAATTCAGTTAGGGACAGGCTGCTGTTGAAGACTGTGAGGGACAGTTAGAAATAGCGATCATCAAAAATATCTATTGCTCTACCCAGGCTACATAATCCACCACTGTAGCTTGCTTTTCCCTAGCAGCGCTGTTTTCACAGCTGTCTGCAAGGGCTGTGTGAGTGCAGACCCACGCTGTGTAGTGTGTCCTGCAGGCACGTCTGCTTGTAGGCCGCCCAGCGTGTGTCTCTGCCTCATACACATTTTTCTTTTATTGCTGCTTTTTTTTTCTCCTGTATAGTGTGCTTCCATACGTATCCATATTCGTTGGTTGCAAACACTAAAGGAGTGGACAGCGGAGCCTTTCAGCAGCCTTTCAGTGCTATAGCCCATTTCTCTGCACTGTTTTTGGCTGTCTGATAGGTCTCTCTGTGTGTGAGTGCAGCTCACGTTGCAGTGTGTTCTACAGCCACCGCTGGTTGTAGTCTGCTCAGCGTGCGTCACTGCCTCATACATAGTCCTTTTTTTGCAGCTAATTTAGCCAGATTTTTGCTCCTATATTAGTGTGCTTCCAACCGCATCCATTGTTATTGGTTGGTTGCAAACACTATATAGGATTAGATAGAGGAGCCTTTTTGCTGGCTTGTGCCCTTCAGGGCCAGCCAGACTAGTATCACCCTATTTTTTGGAGCCTCATCAATTGCATTGTAGGTTAGCTTCCTGCATTGTAATCGCTCCAAAAAGTTTGTGATACTATAGCTTTCAAACTTTGGTCACATCCTTTTCTTCCCCCCCCCCCCAAAAAACAAGGAAATAAAGTTCACCAAACACTCCACTTTACAGTTGTGTAGGCCATATTAGATCATATTAAAGTGTAGTACACACACTCTTAGCCAAATTAGTGTTTCTTATACTGGTTAGCAGGTGTTCAGGAATAAGAACACTAAGCCACCCCTTTTTTACTTTTCTGCCTATCTTTATCAGTCTACCAAGATGAAGAAGGCAGGGAGTAAGGCACGTGGTCGTGGCCGTGGAGTTTCAGCAGGGAGAGGACTTGGGGATTCGGTGTCTGCTGCGGCCACCAGTGACCCGGCATCCCCCACTTTTACCAGGCAACAGTCCTTCATGCGCAGCTTTGTAGGACCTCGCCGTACCCCACTGCTGCGTGACGAACAAATTGAAGCCGTTGTCGGATGGATGGCAGCTAACGCATCCACTTCAATGACTTCCGCATCCTCCTAAGGCCAGAGCACTGAAGAGCAACCATCTGTCTCTTCACCACCTGCCAAATTGCCCAGGCAGTCTGAGAGCCCTGGACAGGAGCCATCTCAATCTTTACTTCTGTTCTCAGAATCTGTTGGCTTGGAAAGAGGTGGCCAGCCAAGCAGCATTCTAGAGCGTGAAGAAGAGGGAGTATGCAGTGATGCGCAACTGCTTTGTCCCTCTGAATCTGAAGAGGCGGGTGGGCCAGTGCCTATTGTCAGCACACCTCAGTGCTCATCTGATGATGATGAGACTCAGTTGCCAATTTCTGGTGCGTACGGTGCTGGCGAGACAACCCAGGACCAGCCGGTGCTTGAAGAGGGGAGTGGAGATGATGAGGTCCTTGACCTATCATGGCGTCAGCCACAGGAAGGTGGTGGGAGCAGCTCTGAGGAAGAGATTCCCCGAATGGCCAAAAGAGGAGGGAGAGGGCGGGGGCAGACTTGGTTGCCTGTAGCCTCCACTTTGGCACCCGTGAGGAGCAATCCTCTTCCAAAACACAAAACGGGCGCTCCCAGGACTTGCAGTGCGTGGTCTTTTTTGATACAGTTGCAGATGACATTTGCTTTGTCAAATGCAAGCTGTGTCATCAGAAAGTGAAACGAGGGAAAAATGTGAGCAACCTCAATACCACAAATATGTGGAAACATGTGCGTACCAAGCACGAGGTGGAGTTACACAGACACACTGAAGATGTAGGCCAACCTTCAGCAGCACCTACCACCTCTTCAGCTCGTGTTGGGGCCTCTTCCTCCAGCTCACACACAGCTGGTTCGGCTTCCTCACTGGAACGCTATGGAAGAACCACTGCCACTGTTGTCCAGAGACCCAGTGAAATTCCACCCACTGAACCACGTTCGCAGTCATCAGCACACTCCCAGGCCACTCACCAGCAATCGGTAGCACAGGCATGGGAGAAAAAGCGTCCATACTCGGCAAACCATCCCCGAGCACTGGCTCTGAATGCCGGCATTGCCAAACTACTGGCCCTTGAGATGCTGTCATTCAGGCTGGTGGAGACTGACACCTTCCGGCACTTTGTCATTGGCAGTTCCACAATACAATGTGCCCAGCCGCTTTTATTTCAGCAGGCAAGCCGTCCCTGCCCTGCAAAAGCATGTGGAGGGAAAAATTAAAAATGCACTACTAAACGCCGTCAGTAGCAATGTCCACCTGACCACCGATGCGTGGACCAGTAGCCATGGACAGGGACGATACCTTTCCCTCACTGCCCATTGGGTCAATGTTGTGGAGCCGGGTACAGATCTGGAGAGTGGCTCTGTACGTATTCTGCCAACTCCAAGGATTGCAGGAATGCAATCTGTACATATTGAGTCCTCCTCCTACTCTAGTTCCTCGGAATCAGCACTGCATGAGCCTGTTAGGCCAGATATGAGCACAGGTGTGGCCAAACGTCAACAAGCTGTCCTTAAATTAATTTCTTTGGGGAATCGGAGCCACACAGCACAGGAGCTCTGGAATGCCATCAAGCAGGAGAGCTATGTGTGGTTTGTGCCAGCGAATCTCCAGCCAGGTTTGGTAGTGAGTGACAATGGCCGAAATCTAGTGGCAGCTCTGGGCCTAGGCAACCTCACTCACATACCATGTCTGGCACACGTGCTCAATTTGGTCGTGCAGAGCTTTCTGAGGGACTATCCGGATCTTGATGCACTGCTGCACAAGGTTCGCCTAGAGTGTGCTCACTTGCGGCGTTCCAGCATGGCAAGATCGCGCATTACATCTCTGCAACGCCGATTCCGCCTGCCAGAACATCGCATCATATGTGACCTCCCCACCAGGTGGAATTCAAGGTTACATATGTTGGAGCGGTTGTGTGAGCAGCAGGCAGCAGTAATGGAGTACCAGCTGCATCAGGCGCAAACAAGTCGCACTGTGCGCCGGACACACTTCACCACCACTGAGTGGGCCACTATGAGGGACATCTGCCAAGTTTTGCGTGCCTTCAATGACCCCACGCGGATGGCCAGTGCAGACGATGCACTAATCAGCATGACTGTCCCCCTCATCTGTCTGCTTCAAAAAACCTTACAAGCACTAAGTGAGGAGGTTTTTGAAGAGGTCGAGGATGAGCAGTCAGAAATGCCATCTGCTTCTGGCAAGTCTGCGCAACGTGCTTCCACACAAAGGCCCAGGCAGGGGACACTTAGTGAGGAGGATGACGAGGAGTCAATGGAGGAGGAGGAACACATCTCTCCAGAGGAGGGAGGTACACAAGGCTCTAGTAGTCAGTGTGTACAGCGAGGGTGGGGTGATGCTGAGCAGGCAGAGATGCTGCCTCAAGCTGGGGACAGCGTTTCCGGTCCAGTTGGCAGTCTACAGCACATGGTTGATTTCATGCTGCAGTGCTTGTTAAATGACCGCCGCATCGCCAACAATCTCCACACGGCTGATTATTGGGTGTACACCCTCCTAGATCCTCGCTACCGGGACAACTTACAAAGCCTCATACCACAGTTGAACCGGGAGCGAAAAATGCGGGAGTACCAAGAAACACTTGTGCAGGCCATCATGTTCTCCATTCCCCCCGCAAGTGTTGCTGGTAGTGCTTTTCAAAGCAGCCATGTGGGTAGAGGCAGTGGAGGAAGCTCTGCACAAAGAGGTAGCCGAGGCAGTGCCGCAGGACAAAGCAAGGCCAGTATGGCCCAAATGTGGAAAAGTTTTGTGGGACCGCCACAAACGGCTACACCATCACAGACGGCTCCAGTCAGCAGGAGGCAACGTTTCCGTCAGATGGTGACAGACTACTTGTCTTGCCCTGTTAGTGTACTTCCAGACGGCTCTTCCCCGTTCAAGTATTGGGTCTCTAAGCTGGATACATGGCCAGAGCTTAGCCAGTATGCATTGGAGGTGCTGGCTTGCCCTGCTGCCAGTGTATTATCGGAACGTGTCTTTAGTGCTGCAGGTGGTGTGGTAACAGACCGTCGCACGCGACTATCGGCCGATAATGTTGACCTGCTTACTTTTCTGAAAATGAACAAGGCCTGGATCTCACCTGAATTTGCCAGTCCTCTTCCAGAATAAATAATTGGCTGGCAACAGGATCCAGGTCTCCTGTTGTGTTCATGTTTCTATGACCTGAACTTTATTTCCTGGGCTACAGCAACGCCCGTTGTTGCTCAGAAGTGCTGTCCACACAGACAAAACACTCACTCATGTGTAAGTGGGGTTCGGTAACGTCAGTTGATCCCCTGCTGTGTGTATGGCAAAGTGTCCTGCTCCCTCCACAGTCAAACAACCTCAGATTTACACCTGGCTCCAAGTAGGCCTCGGCCTACTACCCGATTTTCCCTGGGCTCCGACACCGCCAGTTGTTGCTCAGAAGTGCTGTCCGCACAGACAAAACACTCGCTCATGTGTAAGTGGGGTTCGGTAACGTCAGCTGAACACCTGCTGTGTGGAGGGCAAAGTGCTGCTGCCTCCAAATTGTAACTACTTCAGATTTAAACATTCTCTGATTTGACCTCTGTCTCCACTCTGTCTCTAGTATTTCCCCTGACCTCCAGCACCGCCAGTTCCTGCTCACAGTTGTCGTCCGCGCATTCCACACGTGTTGTTGTGTTACTGGGGTTCTGTAACGTCAGCAGATCCCCCAATGTGTGTCCGCCACTGTCTCCTGCGCTGTCCACCTTCCCACTGCAAGCGGTGGAAATGTGGACAGAGCAGGAGACAGTGGCAGACACACATCAGGGGCTCTGCCGACATTACAGAACCCCAGTAACACAGGAACACGTGTGGATTGGGCAGATGGCTGCTGTACGCATAAACTGGCGGTGTTGGTGGTCACGTGAAATCCTGGAAACAGAGTGGAGACAGATGCCTAATTGGAGCACGTTGACAGTCTGTTGTAGCCTACAAACAATCTAAAACTGCCACCAAGTAGGCCTCGGCCTGCACCCTGGTTCTCCCTGGGCTACAACAGCGCTAGTTGGTGCTCGGAAGTGCTGTCCACACAGAAAAAAACACTTGTTCATGTGAAAGTGGGGGTCAGTAACGTCAGCTGATCCCCTGCTGTGTGGAGGGCAAAGTGTCCTGCTCTCTCCAAAGTCAAAATACCTCAGCTTTACACCTGGCTCCTAGTAGGCCTCGGCCTGCACCCTGATTGTCCCTGGGCTCCAACAACGCTAGTTGGTGCTCGGAAGTGCTGTCCACACAGAAAAAAACACTTGTTCATGTGAAAGTGGGGGTCAGTAACGACAGCTGATCCCCTGCTGTGTGGAGGGCAAAGTGCTGCTGCCTCCAAATTGTAACTACTTCAGATTTAAACATTCTCTGATTTGGCCTCTGTCTCCACTCTGTCTCTAGTATTTCACCTGACCTCCAACACCGCCAGTTCCTGCTCACAGTTGCCGTCCACGCATTCCACACGTGTTCCTGTGTTCCTGGTGTTCTGTTACGTGAGCAGATCCCCCAATGTGTGTCCGGCACTGTCTCCTGCGCTGTACACCTTCCCACTGCAAGCGGTGGGAATGTGGACAGAGCAGGAGACAGTGGCAGACACACATCAGGGGATCTGCTGACATTACAGAACCCCAGTAACACAGGAAGACGTGTGGATTGGGCAGACGGCTGCTGTACGCATAAACTGGCGGTGTTGGTGGTCACGTGAAATTCTGGAAACAGAGTGGAGACAGATGCCTAATTGGAGCACGTTGACAGTCTGTTGTAGCCTACAAACAATCTAAAACTGCCACCAAGTAGGCCTCGGCCTGCACCCTGGTTCTCCCTGGGCTCCAACAACGCTAGTTGGTGCTCGGCAGTGTCTTTGGCACGGGTACTCCCTGTTTCCCAGCCTGGTTCCAGCACGCCAGCTGTTTTCGGGTAGTGTCAAGGTCACTATGCCACCAATCCGTTGTCCTGTCGTCTTGCGGCCGGGATAGCCGACTACGGTGCCTGCAGTTTAGGTGACTCATATGTGGGCTGCAGGAACTGGCACTGAAGGCTGGATCCGTAGTGCCAATGGGACATGGACCCCCTGTAGGACTGTGGGTTTCGGTAACTGCGGCCAGCTTGCGGCCTGGCTACTTTGCTTTGAATGGGTACCTTCTGCTACCCACCCGGGCTCCGGCATTGTCAGCTGGTTCTCGCCAGAGCCTTTGGCCTAGGTGCCTCCATCTTGGTATCCGAAGGTCCAGCACCGTCAGCTGGTCCTTGGTAGTGCTTTCTAGCACAGGTACCTCCTGCCTAGTAACCGTGGTCCAGCACCGTCAGCTGTTCCTCGGTAGTGCCATTGGCTCTTGTAGCTTTTGCTACCCATCTGGGTTCCAGCACCGTCAGCTGGTTCTCAGCAGTGTCTTTGGCACGGGTACTCCCTGTTGCCCAGCCTGTTTTCAGCACGCCTACTGTTTCCGGGTAGTGTCAAAGTCACTATGCCACCAATCCGTTGTCCTGTCGTCTTGCGGCCGGGTTAGCCGACTCTACGGTGCCTGCAGTTTAGGTGACTCCTATGTGGGCTACGGGAACTGGCACTGAAGGCTGGATCCGTAGTGCCAATGGGACATGGACCCCCTGTAGGACTGTGGGTTTCGGTAACTGCGGCCGGCTGGCGGCCTGGCTGCTTTGCTTTGAATGGGTACCTTCTGCTACCCACCCGGGTTCCGGCATTGTCAGCTGGTTCTCGCCAGAGCCTTTGGCCTAGGTGCCACCATCTCGGTATCCGAAGTCCAGCACCGTCAGCTGGTCCTTGGTAGTGCTTTTTAGCACAGGTACCTTCTGCTTAGTAACCGTGGTCCAGCACCGTCAGTTGGTCCTCGGTAGTGCCATTGGCTCTTGTTCATTCTGCTACCCATCCGGGTGCCAGCACTGTCTGCTGGTTCTCGCCAGAGCCTTTGGCCTAGGTGCCTCCATCTCGGTATCCGAGGTCCAGCACCGTCAGCTGGTCCTTGGTAGTGCTTTTTAGCACAGGTACCTTCTGCTTAGTAACCGTGGTCCAGCACCGTCAGTTGGTCCTCGGTAGTGCCATTGGCTCTTGTTCATTCTGCTACCCATCCGGGTGCCAGCACTGTCTGCTGGTTGTCGCCAGAGCCTTTGGCCTAGGTGCCTCCATCTCGGTATCCGAGGTCCAGCATCATCAGCTGGTCCTTGGTAGTGCTTTTTAGCACAGTCACCTTCTGCTTAGTAACCGTGGTTCAGCACCATCAGTTGGTCCTCGGTAGTGCCATTGGCTCTTGTTCCTTCTGCTACCCATCCGGGTGCCAGCACTGTCTGCTGGTTCTCGCCACAGCCTTTGGCCTAGGTGCCTCCATCTCGGTATCCGAGGTCCAGCACCGTCAGCTGGTCCTTGGTAGTGCTTTTTAGCACAGGTACCTTCTGCTTAGTAACCGTCGTCCAGCACCGTCAGTTGGTCCTCGGTAGTGCCATTGGCTCTTGTTCATTCTGCTACCCATCCGGGTGCCAGCACTGTCTGCTGGTTCTCGCCAGTTTCTCAGCCTTCTTGTACCTTCTGCTACATTTCCAAGATCAAGCTTTTTGAAATTGTCTTTGGTAATCCTTATTGATCTCCATGACGACGACCCTGAAGACCACACCAAAGAAGACCAGAAATAAGCCCCTAAATAATAAGACCAAGAGGACAAAGAACATGAAGACAACCACCAAGATACAGAACAAAAGACAGAAGAACAAGAAGCAGAAGAAGCAAAAGCAGAAGAACAGAAAGCAGAAGAACATTAAGCATAAGACTAAAAATCAGCATAGAAGAAATCAAAATTATAAGCAGAAGAAGACTAAGCAGTAAATGGGGGTGAGTCCGTTCCTCCTCGTGGTGCCCCTGGAAAATGCCTGCTGCTGCAGGCCAAACTGAACGCAGACAAATCCTGTTGTAAATCTTTAGTGACAGGCAGAACGTAAGGTGTAATCTTATAACTTTTATAGATAAGTACTACAGGAATGCCTGTCACCATAAGAAAATGAAGACAAAGAAGAATAGGAAGAAGATGAAGAAATAGCATATGAAAATTACTAATAGCTGAATAAGAAGAATATGAAGAATGGGAAAAAAAAAATTAATGGGAAGAAGATGAATAAGGTGAAGAAAAAGTTGATGAAAAAAATGCTACTGCTGCGGATCATGAAGGAGAAAGTGTGGGAGAAGTACAAAAGAAGGTGAAGAGCATGGAAGTTGTGAAACATACATATCTGACAAAATACTTTGTTAAAATAGTCAATATCTTTTTAACTCCGAACGTCTTGAAAAAAAAATTGGAATTAATGCTATGCCATGTGATTTGAATAAACCACTATGCCTTTAATGTCTCCTCCACCTCCCACAATACATTCTACATGATTCTTATTTGTTTTCAATTATGTAGAATTAGCCAACAAGGAAATAAAGGGCTTTTTTAAATTCCGATACCGGAAGTCCCATTGACTTGAATGGGACTTCCGGTATCGGAATCGGCGATACCCGATATTTTTTTCGTATCGGGCGATACCATCCGATACGATATTTTTGGGTATCGAACGGTATTGCTCAACACTAGTGATCACCGAACAATCAATCGTTTCATGGCAAATATCTAACAGGGCCGCAAGAAGCGTTTTGATAAAAAAAAGGCGCAAAATAACTACCCATGAATTGAGGAAAATCAAGCGTGAAGCTGCCAAGATGCCATTTGCTACCAGTTTTGCCATATTTCAGAGCTGCAACGTTACTGGAGTATCAAAAAGCTCAAGGTGTGCCATACTCAGGGACATGGCCGAGCTAAGGAAGGCTGAAAAACGACCACCTATCAACAAGAAACATAAGATAAACGTCAAGACTGGGCCAAGAAATATCTTAAGACTGATTTTTCTAAGGTTTTATGGACTGATGAAATGAGAGCGACTCTTGATTGGCCAGATGGATGGGCCCGAGGCTGGATCAGTAAAGGGCACAGAGCTCCACTCCGTCTCAGACGCCAGCAAGGTGGAGGTGGGGTACTGGTATGGGCTGGTATCATCAAAGATGAACTCGTGGGACCTTTTTGGGTTGAGGATGGAGTGAAGCTCAACTTCCAGACCTACTGGCAGTTTCTGGAAGACACCTTCTTCAAGCAGTGGTACAGGAAGAAGTTGGTATCGTTCAAGAAAAACATGATTTTCATGCAGGACAATGCTCCATCACATGCATCCAAATACTCCACAGCGTGACTGGCCAGTAAAGCTCTAAAAGAAGAAAAAATAATGACATGGCCCCCTTGTTCACCTGATCTGAACCCCATAGAGAACCTGTGGTCCCTCATAAAATGTGAGATCTACAAGGAGGGAAAACAGTACACCTCTCAGAACAGTGTCTGGGAGGCTGTGGTGGCTGACAGATCAAGCAACTGACAGAATCTATGGATGGAAGGCTTTTGAGTGTCATCGTAAAGAAAGGTGGCTATATTGGTCACTTTTTTTTTTTGTTTTTGAATGTCAGAAATGTTTATTTCTAAATTTTGTGTTGTTATATTGGTTTACCTGGTGAAAATAAACAAGTGAGATGGGTATATATTTGGTTTTTATTAAGTTGCCTAATAATTCTGCACAGTAATAGTTACCTGAAAAAACAGATATCCTCCTAAGATAGCCAAATCTAAAAAAAAACAAAAAAAAACCACTCCAACTTCCAAAAATATTAGGTTTTGATATCTATGAGTCTTTTGGGTTGATTGAGAACATAGTTGTTGTTCAATAATTAAAAGAATCCTCTCAAATACAACTTCCCTAATAATTCTGCACGCAGTGTATATAGCCACACACATACATGTATATATATATTACAGTCTCCTTTTTTATGTATATTGCTGTCCCTTGCACAGTGCCCTCTCGTCATGTACAGTACCATCCCTTACATATTGGATTATATATGTTAGCTGTATAATGCAATGATGGCTGATGGAGCATGGGAAAGCTTCCTTTCTAATGGAGGAGCTGATGGACTGGACATTTGGTCACCGGCTCCTTGCTCAGCAGTCATTTTATATCTAACAAGAGAGGGGACTATGTAATAAAAGAGGGTGCTGTGAATAACAAAATAACAAGAATACACTATGTAAGAGACAGCAATGTACATAACAGCAGAGGAAGCTATATAATAGGGGACGGCACCATATATAACTAGAGAGGATAGTACCTAATAAGGGACGGTTTTATACATAATAAAAGAGGAAACTATGTAACTAAGGATGGTGTTATACAGAATTAGTGAGTATACTATACGCTAAGGGACTGTGTTATACATAAGTATGTACACTATATACTAAGGGACTGTGTTAGACATAATAAGCGATAATGTCTTCCTCCACCTCCCCCTGTTCCTAAGGCTATTGTAAGTCCCCCTTCCTCCCATCCCAATCCCCCACACCCCTCATTGTCCTTTCCCCCCACATCCCATTATTGTCCTATTGTCCACATCTATTCCCCCTCCAACTGGCTGTCATCTACCGCCCCCCGAACTAGCCATCTCTACCTTTCTCGACCACTTCACCACCTGGCTACTCCATTTCCTCTCTGCTGACATCCCCACCATCATCATGGGCGATTTCAACATCCCCATTGACACTTCCACGCCAGCTGCCTCTAAACTTCTATCGCTCACGTCTTCCCTCGGCCTCACTAAGTGGTCCTCTGCGGCCACTCACAAAGATGGTCATACGCTGGACATTATCTTCACCGTCTGTTCCCTCACTAACTCATCCCTCCCCCTATCTGACCACAACCTACTGACATTCTCTTCTCTCTCCTCTCCTACTGCGCAACCCCCACTCCACAAACTTGCTCACCCTCGTAGGAATCTCAAACACCTCAATTTACAATCACTCTCTGAGTCCCTTCTCCCTCTTACAGACATAGCTTCCCTTCATGACACAGATGCTGCTGCCACTTTTTATAACACCACAATAACAGCAACACTTGATTTGGCCGCCCCCTTCAGAGCAAAACTCGTACAATCAACAGACAGCCCTAGCTGACTAGCCTGACCAAAGAACTGAGACGGGTTTCCAGGGCCGCAGCCACCAATGCCCCTCTTAGCCGCTCAGTCCTGTTCTTCCATAACCAGCTACTACACCATGACAGAAGATCAGCGCTCCACCCTACTGTCAAGATCACACCTCACCACTTGCGCGCTTGACCTGCTCCCGTCCCGTCCCTGACTTTGCCACAGTCTTCATCCCAACTCTTAACACACCTCTTCAACCTTTCACTTACAAATGATGTCTTTCCCTCATCCTTCAAACATGCCTCAATCACACCCATCCTTAAAAAGCCCTCCCTCGACCCATCTTCTGTGTCTATCGCCCGATATCTCTTCTCCCTTACACCTCAAAACTACTGGAACAGCATGTATATCTTGACCTGTCTTCCCACCTCTCCTCCTGTTCCCTCTATGACCGGTTACAATCTGGCTTCTGACCGCATCACTCAACTGAAACTACCCTAACTAATGTCACTAACGACCTACTAACTGCCAAGAGCAAGCAACACTACTCTGTCCTTCTCCTGGACCTGTCTTCTGCCATGGACCATTCCCTCTTGCTACAGATTCTCTTATCTCTTGGCCTCACAGACTTGGCCCTATCCTGGATCTCATCATACCTAACAGACCAAACATTCAGTGTCTCCCTCTCACACACCACCTCCTCACCTCGCCCCCTCTCTGTCGGTGTTCCTCAAGGCTCAGTCCTAGTACCCCTACTCTTCTCCATCTACACATTCAGCCTGGGACAGCTCATAAAATCCCACGGTTTGCAGTATCACCTCTACGCCGATGACACACAGATCTACCTATCTGGACCTGACCTCACCTCTTTACTGACCAAAATCCCACAATGTCTGTCTGCTATTTCAGCCTTCTTTTCTGCTCGCTTTCTCAAACTGAACATGGACAAAACAGAATTCATCATCTTCCCCCATCTCACTCTAACCCCTCCACCAGACCTATCCATCAATGTCAATGGCTGCTCGCTTTCCCCACTCCCGCATGCTCGGTGCCTTGGGGTGATCCTCGACTCTGCGCTCTCTTTCAAACCACATATCCAAGCCCTTGCCTCCACAAACTCAAAAATATTTCCCGGATCCACGTATTCCTCAACCATGAAACCACAAAAACACTAGTGCACGCCCTTATCTCCCGCCTCGACTTCTGCAACCTCCTACTCTCTGGCCTCCCCTCCAGCACTCTGGCACCACTCCAGTCCATCCTACACTCTGCTGCCCGACTAATCCACCTGTCTCCTCCCTATGCCAGGCCCTTCACTGGCTTCCTTATTGCCCAGAGGCTCCAGTTCAAAACTTTAACCATGACATACAAAGCCATCCACAACCTGTCTCCTCCATACATCTGTGACATGGTCTCCCGGTACCTACCCGCAAGCAATCTTTGATCCTTTCAAGATCTCCTTCTCTACTCCCCCCTTATCTCTTCTTCCCACAACCGCACACAAGACTTCTCCCGTGCTTCCCCCATACTCTGGAACTCTCTGCCGCAACACATCAGACTCTCACCAACAATGGAAACCTCAAGAAGGCCCTGAAGACCCACCTGTTCCAACAAGCCTACAGCCTGCAATGATCCTCAGTCTACTGAACCACTGTACAACCAGCTCTACCTTCTCCTGGTGTATCCTCACCCATCCCTGTAGACTGTGAGCCCTCGCGGGCTGGGTCCTCTCTGTGTGTACTTGTGTGTCCCTTGTCTTGCACATGTTTATTGTACTTGTCTATATTTCCCCTTTTCACATGTAAAGCGCCATGGGGTAAATTTCGCTATATAAATGTATAATAATAATTGTACTCTCCCCCACCCCATCATTGCCCTCTTCACCACCTCCATCATTTTCTTCTCCCCCACCACTCCCATCATTGCCCATTCCACCACCTCCTCCATCATTGCCTTCTCCCCTACCACCCCATCATTGCCTTCTTCCCATCACTCCCATCATTGCCTTCTCCCCATCACTGCCTTCTCCATCACCCCCAATATTGCCTCCTCCGCCATCACCCGTATCATTGCCTTCTCCCCATCACCCCCAATATTGCCTCCTCCCCCATCATTGCCTTCACCTCCACACACACATACATACACACACAAATACATACATACACAGCACCTCTCACCTGTCCGCAGCATCACTGGCGCCCGCGCTTCGCTTCCTCGCTCTGGCACAGCAGCTGCTGAATGACATCATCCAGTGACGTCGGTCTCTGTGTCAGACAGGAAGGACAGATCCTTGCAGCTCCGCTCCTATTTTCTCGTGCAGGCAGCGGAGCTGCTGGTATCGCCCCCACGAGGGCAATCTGGCCAGGCCCCCCCCCCCCCTCCCCGGAGCCTCGGGCCCGGAGAAACCAGCCAGATTGCTCTCATCATTAGCCGTCCTGCAGTGGCCCCCTGGAGCCTCTGGCCCCGATGCAGCCGCACCGGTTGAACTGGCGGTATGTCCGCCCCATGCATTACATTACTGATCCTGAGTTACATCCTGTATTATACTCCAGAGTTGCACTCACTATTCTGCTGGTGCAGTCACTGTGTACATACATTACATTACTGATCCTGAGCCACATCCTGTATTACACTCCAGAGCTGCACTCACTATTCTGCTGGTGCAGTCACTGTGTACATACATTACATTACTGATCCTGAGCCACATCCTGTATTACACTCCAGAGCTGCACTCACTATTCTGCTGGTGCAGTCACTGTGTACATACATTACTGATTCTTGGTTACATCCTGTATTATACTCCAGAGCTGCACTCACTATTCTGCTGGCACATTCACTGTGTACATACATTACATTACTGATCCAGAGTTACATCATGTATTATACTCCAGATCTGCACTCACTATTCTGCTGGTGCAGTCACTGTGTACATACATTACATTACTGATCCTGAGTTACATCCTGTATTATACTCCAGAGTTGCACTCACTATTCTGCTGGTGCAGTCACTGTGTGAATATATTACTGATCCTGAGTTGTATCCTGTACTAGCTGAAGAGCCCGGCGCTGCCCGGGCATAGTAACTAACTGTGGTTAGTTATAACAAATTATAGTTATCCTCCATCCCATAGTCCCGTGCCCATATACCCATCATACATATCCACGATCCCATAGGCCCGTGCCCATATACCCATCATACATATCCTCCATCCCATAGTTGAGTGCCCATATACCCATCACCCATCCTCCATCCCATAGTCCTGTGCCCATATACCCATCATACATATCCTCCATCCCATAGTCCTGTGCCCATATACCCATCATATCCTCCATCCCATAGTCCCGTGCCCATATACCCATCATACATATCCTCCATCTCATAGTCAACCATTATGACATCATAGCGAGCGGCGGGGCTTGCAACCTATGACATCGTCGCCATGGCAACCATTGTGACATCATAATGAGGGGCGGGGCTTGATACGCAGTTTCCCCATTATGTAGACAGGGGCATTATGACATCATAATGAGGGGCGGGGCTTGACGCGCACACACTTTTTCCCCAGTATGTAGATAGGGGCAAAATTGTTTGATGAATTGGAACGCTTGGGGTTAAAATTTCGCCTCACAACATAGCTTTGGACGCTCTCGGGGTCCAGACGTGTGACTGTGCCAAATTTTGTGGCTGTAGCTGCGACGGTGCGGATGCCAATCCCGGACATGCGCGCGCGCACGCACGCACACACACACACACACACACACTTTGAGCTTTATATATTAATTATACTCCAGAGCTGCACTCACTATTGGTGCAGTCACTGTGTGGATACATTACTGATCCCGAGTTACATCCTGTATTATAATCCAGAGCTGTGCTCACTATTCTGCTGGTGCAGTCACTGTGTTCATACATTACTGATCCTGAGTTACCTCCTGTATTATACTCCAGAGCTGCACTCACTATTCTGCTGGTGCAGTCACTGTGTACATACATTACTGATCCTGAGTTATATCCTGTATTATACTCCAGAGCTGCACTCACTATTGTGCTGGTGCAGTCACTGTGTACATACATTACATTATTGATCCTGAGCCACATCCTGTATTACACTCCAGAGCTGCACTCGTTATTCTTCTGCTTATACCATATAATACTACAGACGAGGATTTAGGAAATGTTTTATTTCTCAGATGTAGTAGGTTACAGCCTTTCATGCTTGTGCTAAAATTAAATACATTCTAGATCAGCCATCTTTATTACAAGAGCAGAACATAAAGTGCTTCTCACCTCGTGGCTGCGGCGCCTTCTACCAGCAGCTTCTCAATTCAAGTCAAATCACATTTGTCAATGTAGATGGGGAGAGGGGGATCAGTGAGGAGGGTACCGCCCGGCATTCATCTCAGTGTTATACCAGGCACAAGCCACCAATCAGAATGTACTTAAAAGGGGTCTTACACCAGAGATGACCGGTATATGATGCATTTTTACAGCTGCTGGAAATAATCTCAGCATCACCCCCAGGTGGACAATGACAGTATTACAGTTATGTTTGTTTAATTATAAGAGGATGGGCTTTAGAATACGGGAAATGTGTCCAATAAAAGGACATTTTCTGAATCCGCTCGCTCTTTTTATTATTAAGCTGGAAAATGACATAACACCGGGACAGCAATAATCAAGCCACATTTCGTTAGCTAGGATAATGTATACCAATGGTCTGTAGCCAGTCAGCATGTCATCAGAGCCTGTTGGGATTTGTATTTTTGCAAAAGACGCATCTGAAAAAGGTAAAAAGTCAACCCAGCCAATGTGCATTAACCCAAAACATTCTTATTTTATATATTTACAGATCTACTCTAATGCCACGGAGAGGACATAAATAATCTGACATCACAAAAGGAAATGAGGGCACCCTGTGGGGGGGGTTGGGGGAATCAGAGCATGAGTTTCTGATAATCTTGGCATCACCTATAATCTAGATACCTTTCATATAACATACAGAACAGCCAATATTCCTACAATTGCATGTACAAGTCAAACTCTTCCTATTCTGTGCCTACCGAAAATGGGACTGGGTCCAATACACACAGAGCGACCGAAACTCAGTGTGGAGAGGACAGATGGTTATATCCAACCTCATATCCTAATGCAAACCTTACAATGAGGGGTCATTAATAGCAAATTCTCAGAATCGTACAGTAATAAATACAGGGATACATTAATATTGGGGATCAGCAGAGTTGCAGGACCCTAGGTCCAGTGGTGTCGACTGTAATCCATGGCCGCCAGACCAGAGCCCTGCAAAGGACAACCCCACTCCATCAGACTGCAGTGGAAATATTCGGTGACCCGAGATCCCCGCAGCCGGATCCTATGAAGGGCATCGAGCTGCTGGGGGCAAGGCCACTGGTAAACTGGGGTCGTCCAAACTGGATAAATAAACTATGTTATGGACGTGGGCACGTTTCCGAATGTTGCAGGTTTTATGGAAATGAAGCGGATCGATTCTATAATGGTACGTTTCTAATGAACTTTGAAATTGGCGAAACATCAGGTCAGAAGCAGCAGAGAAACAGGACAACATAAAACTCAAGTCCTTCATACCCGCCATCCGGTGTCACATGACATTTTGGGTAAAGCGGCATTTTCTGACATTTTTGGGGCCTTTGTTACTATCCCAGCATCCTTTGCAGCAGTATAGCGTGACGAGAAGCTGCGTACGATTTGCGAGCCCAGAGATGGCAATGATCAGAGAGTACGGAAGTCCCGGACAGTTCATGTAAACTATACGCATTAGAAGGTAGGTCACGTCTGAGCATGGTAGTGGTGGAGGAGATGTCGGGACACGTGACTCTACGGAGAAAGTGGTTATAGAAATTCCCATTCGCTGGCGCTTCAGTATCGTGGCCCCATCAGCTCTGCTCCAAGTACTGGTGGGTGAACATATTGAGTTCGCTGTCCAACCAGCCAGCTTTATTTCTGGAGGGAAAAAAACAAAATTTCCTATAATTTATCACTTGAGTTATAAATGGAGTCTTATATAAAGATAATGCACTCTCTCTCTTTACAAAACGTGTGAAAATGTGTTACCTATTGCGGCCACTAGGTGGCAGATTTGTCTGGAAGCCAATGGGAGTAATAGCCGTGTACAGGTCGCCGTCTTGTGGTGGCAACAGCAAACGCAATGCGATCAGTTTACCTTAATAACTTGGCTCGGCTCTGCAGACTGTCCAGGACCTCGATCTTTTTATTCAGCGCGGCGATGTCCTGCTCTAGGTTTTCTCTAGTGACATCCACCTGCTGACACAAGTGGGAGAATGTCCCAGACAGCTCCCTGTAAGTATATAGAGAAGAGACTAGTAATGCACAAACTGCATAGGAGGCCATGATGAGGACTATACATTGCAATACTGGCACAGAGTCAAGGTCCTGTATGGGGGCAAAGTAAAAAAAATGATAGAACAAATCACGCCATTTTTCCCAGTTAAAAAATAGGTATATTCATTATTTCTGGGTCCACGAGAGTTCAATCTATGAAAATGTAAAAGAGTTAAGTCAGAATGGTAAGTGGTGTCTGTGAATGCATTGGGGCAACAGGTCATGACAGCCAGGGGGGCAGCACTAAATGCTGGTCACAATATCATAAGATTAAATAATTCTCAAGCTGCAGTAATCAGTAAAGTGACAATTTGGAGAGGGGCCTCTTGTTATATTAGTTGTCTTGGGCCATTTACATTGTTCTTGTTTTATTGAACGGCAGCAATGGTGGCGGAGATGAGGTATTGGTGGCTGCAGCTGTACACGGATACGTCTCACTCACTGTTGCACTTGGTGGCTGCAGTTGGAGCCGGTGTAGCTGACAATCAGCTGCAGTTTCTCAGCTGCGTAGTCCACAAATTGCCGTTTGAAGGCCCTTTCCTTCGCTTTCGTGGTCCACGTGAGGCGCTCGTATACGTACAAGAGTCCATAAAGGCCAAAAGACAAAGCGATGAGCCGCCAGCCCACGGCCTTCCACACCTGGGATAAGAGAGGAGGTCACATCATGTAAGGGAGGATGAAACACTTCCTATCCATCACTCTTTGGCCGCTCTATGACCCCAACCCCAGAGCACTTACCACTCCTCCCACCACCAGAATACCCATGGATGTCCGGGATGTCAATGATGCCAATCCAGTCACCATAGACACCATAAGTTCCTCCTGGGTCATTGCGCCCTGCTGCATCGGTGGCATGCTGGGATTCACTGGGGTCATTGCACGTGGTATCTGGAGACAGCAGTGACACAAGATGTAAAACCGATAAAAAGCTACAGACTTCACAATGAAGTGTGAGAGGCCGCTTCACCCACCTGGTCGTTGTAGGGCATCAGCGCTCTGCGGCCATTCTTAGGTCCTAGGAACCTGTTCACGAGCATCGTCCACCCGAGAGAGAAGTGAAACTGGACGTCTTCTTGGAAGTCGGCGCAAAGTTTATCACAGCTCAGGTCGTAGCTCAGACTGAAACTCTGGCGGGGAACCAACAAGTCGATCTGTGAACGGGCGGAGGATGGGAGAAGAGGAAACAGCCCATCTACACAGAGAGAGGGATGAGAAGCCACTTAGTCTTAGCCTTAAATGGGTTCTCCAGGGCCACGAACACAATTTTGCATAGGAGCTGTACACACAAAACGGTGGGAGATTTAATCAAGGTGTCTTTACTTTCGTTCCTTATCTTACCGATCATCTCCTGCTGGGTGGTCTGCAGGGACACAGAGATGGTGCTGGAGCAGCGATCAGACAGGTTCCTGCCCAGCCCTTCCTCTATGTGGCGATGTAGCTCCTGGGAGGGATTAGAGAAGAAGCATTTGTAACAAGACGATGGGAGTCACTGGGACAATGGCTTCGGAAATCACAACGTTTCTTACGTTTTTATAAACTTTAAGGACAACAGACGATGGATGAAACTCCATCTGGAAGTCATCTACCAGCACAGAGAGGCGGCGGATCTCCTCAGCCATGGCATTCGACACCTGAAACAGCCGAGATTTGAGGCAGCCCACCGATCCACCCGGGACATCATCCATCCCTCCTCATTTACACCCCTTACATGATTCGGTTTCTCACCTGTCGCTCCACCTCGTCCGTGATCTGCTTGATTTTCATCCTGTAATCCTCCGTCAGGAGCTCCAGCTGCTTCTCGATGAATTCCAGTCGGTCCCTGAACTCCTCGCGCTTTTCCAGGCAGTAAACCCTGCAGAGGATATACGGTACGTACATGTTGCATATGCAACAAGGGGATTGTGATGGAGACGCCCTCCCAGGTGGTCCTGCACCGCACCTCTGCTCCTGGGCCGCCACGTGCACTGACTCCATGATCTGACGCAGGACCTCCGCTATATGCTTGGCTCGCATTGTATGTTGCTCAAACTTTGTCTTTACCGCCGACTGAGAGATGCATTCCTGCCAGAAAAACAGGGCGCAATTTTATAGAAATATTTCAGGGCATTCACCTTAAGGAAGCAGAGATACTAAAAGCCATTGCGAAGTTTAAAGCAACAAGCAGAGCCGAATCCTGACAGTGTGTGTATTACAGCTATTAAGATTGGGCATGCTTCAGTGCTTGGCGCCAGGAAGTCTTTATGGGCTTGGAAAATAGATAAGCTGCGATTCCCAACAGTGCCTGGCAATACCAAAGCGGGTGGAAGGCTGCCCCCCGAGCCTTTAATGTCATACCTCAAATCTCCTTTCAAAGTTCTGGAACTCAAACATCCTCACTTGAAAACCTTCAGCTAAAGCACCACCTAGAGGCAAAAAATAGATAAAAAAGGGAGTCATATCTTCAGAAAGATCATCTCCACCTGTTAGAAAAAAGCCCTGTGTGAATAAACTGGTTACAAAGTGTCTATCAGGATCCCCAGGGATCATTAGTGATCTAGGATGATCCTGGCAATAGGAGATCTATTCTTCTGCAGCACCCCCACAGGGAAAATAAAGCATTACACACCGTCCATTCACATAATACAGGAGAGGACGTCCAGAGCGGGATGTGACACTCACAGTCACCATTCTCCACTCTGGCCAAGCAATGAAGACCCCACTCTATTAAAGGTATATGAAAATGAGTTTTCAAATCCAGACAAACCCTTTAAATTTACTGAAAAAAAAAATGCAAAAAATTACATTTCTATTTTTCTTCATTAGCTTGTCCACCGTCTCCAATCTGTGGCTCTCTAGCTGATACAGAACTACAACTCTTAAGGCTGTCATTGCATAATGGGAGTTGTAGTCTTAAAACATTTGATGAGCCAAATTAATAAATATGATCTGTTTTTAATTTCCCCTATGAGCAGGAGGATCACTGGCACACAGTTTGCGGTACCTCCTTCAGGCATTCCCTGAGCTTTCTGTATCCGGGCATTAAGAACTTCCTTGGCAGACACAAAGAAAATGCGATCTCCTGCTTGGGTTCGATCCAAGACTCCGAGCTCATCCACCAGGAAACTGGTGCAGCGCTCCATGTGCTGCCGCCGAACCTGCAGAGAAAGGAACGGGATGATATCAGCAAGAAACTGCAGACATACGGCCATGTTCTACTAGTAGGTGGCCCCTTCTTGATAATGATCGGACCCCCACTAATCAGAAAGGTTGTTTTTTTCTAGCCGAAACACAGATGACTCAAACTGTACCTATTCCAGACATGCGGCAGTGAAGAGAGGGCAGGAAACACAGAGATCCCCAGGAATCCGAATACACCCCATTACATAACTGTGACAAAGCGCTGCACATGCTGCCAAGTGTACAAGCTCCAACAGCAGAATAGTGAGTGCAGCTCTGGAGTATAATACAGGATGTAACTCAGGATCAGTAATGTATGTACACAGTGACTGCACCAGCAGAATAGTGAGTGCAGCTCTGGGGTATAATACAGGATGTAACTCAGGATCAGTAATGTAATGTACACAGTGACTGCACCAGCAGAATAGTGAGTGCAGCTCTGGGGTATAATACAGGATGTAACTCAGGATCAGTAATGTAATGTACACAGTGACTGCACCAGCAGAATAGTGAGTGCAGCTCTGGGGTATAATACAGGATGTAACTCAGGATCAGTAATGTAATGTATGTACACAGTGACTGCACCAGCAGAATAGTGAGTGCAGCTCTGGAGTATAATACAGGATGTAACTCAGGATCAGTACAGGATTAGTAATGTAATGTATGTACACAGTCACTGCACCAGCAGAATAGTGAGTGCAGCTCTGGGGTATAATACAGGATGTAACTCAGGATCTGTAATGTATGTATACAGTGACTGCACCAGCAGAATAGTGAATGCAGCTATGGAGTATAATACAGGATGTAACTCAGCATCAGTAATGTAATGTAATGTTTGTACACAGTGACTGCACCAGCAGAATAGTGCGTGCAGCTCTGGGGTATAATACAGGATGTAACTCAGGATCAGTAATGTAATGTATGTACACAGTGACTGCACCAGCAGAATAGTGAGTGCAGCTCTGAAGTATAATACAGGATGTAACTCAGGATCAGTAATGTATGTACACAGTGACTGCACCAGCAGAATAGTGAGTGCAGCTCTGGGGTATAATACAGGATGTAACTCAGGATCAGTAATGTAATGTACAGTATGTACACAGTGACTGCACCAGCAGAATAGTGCGTGCAGCTCTGGGGTATAGTACAGGATTTAACTCAGGATCAGTAATGTATGTACACAGTGACTGCACCAGCAGAATAGTGAGTGCAGCTCTGAAGTATAATACATGATATAACTCAGGATCAGTAATGTAATGTATGCACACGGTGACTGCACCAGCAGAATATTGAGTGCAGCTCTGGGGTATAATACAGGATGTTACTCAGGATCAGTAATGTATGTACACAGTGACTGCACCAGCAGAATAGTGAGTGCAGCTCTGGAGTATAATACAGGATCAGTAATGTAATGTATGTACACAGTGACTGCACCAGCAGAATAGTGAGTGCAGCTCTGAGGTATAATAGAGGAGGTAACTCAGGATCAGTAATGTAGTGATATTCTAAGATAGCGATTAAATTTCTGTCATCTAGCTTTCCAAGAAGCAGGTAAAATGTTACAAGGGACCTCCCGTCCGCCTCACCTCATCCATATATTCTGGTTCTGAGGCAGACGCATCCCACCGGTTGTTCAGGATAAAGATGTTTGGTCGGGACAGACGTTCATTCACTTTGTGGAAAAACTGTTTCTCCTATGATGGGAGAGAAGACGCGGTAATATAAAGTATGGAGGAGGAGCTGTTATATAAGGTGATCACAGAGACGGGGGGGGACAAGACCAGCACTTACTGTCTGCATGAGGGTGGACTCAGAATTCGCCACCAAGACAAACACATCGGCATCAAGGCAAAACTTATCGATCCAACTGTCCAGCTCAGTGGTCACATCAATGCCTGGGCTGAAAACAGACAATATGGTTATGTCCTCCATTCTGCACCCAGCATCTGTGGTCTTCAGATTAACGGGTCTCCGACGTCGTCCCCGCAGATCAGACGGGAGCAGACACACTGATCTCTGCAGTAACTATTGGTCTCTCAATAGACAAGTATTTCCCAGGCATCGGTGTCTGTAGTTAGTCGCCTCTGCCAGACCCAGCTCCGCTCCATAGATTCAGAAGCGTCAGACGACAGTTGTGAAGAAAGACTATCACACCCAGAAGATTCTAAAGTGACCTACAGCTTATATTACACCACCGGCAAGTCCTCGCTGCCTCCACCTGCAGACCCCGCCGTCACCACCCCAATGATGAAGTGAAAGGCGCTGCACAACCCAGCGACAAGTCACGTGGTCAGTGATCGCTACCTGTCCATCAGCACCAGGTCATCTTTCAACAGGGGACACTTGGAATTAGGCCACATAACACTGACCATGGAGCCAGAGTCCAGAAGATCATCCTGATGAAGGGCATGAGCAAGCTGCATCACTGTCTGGAGGGAAGGGGAAAGTGAGGATGAATGGACAGAGATCTCTGCATAATGATATGTACGTGATGCAACAACTTATGGTGGAGTACAAGATTAGCTCTTCTAAAAAAAATTAAAAAAAACGAGCGCCACACCTGTCTACAGGTTGTGTGCGGTATTGCAGCTCAGCACGCTTCACTTCAATAAAGACCAGCTGCAGTACCAAACACAACCAGTGCGCAGGTGTGGCGCTGTTCAGTAACCCTGTACAACATCTACAAAGTCACTGCAGTCATAAGTTAAAGGGCATCTGTCACCCCTTTTTTGAGATATCATATAATGATATCATTCAATTGTGTGTCACATAAGGATTCTCTTAGTACTTTTGCTTCCACCTGACCCCGCACCTTTCATGCATAAATACCTTTTTATATCTGTTCAGATGTATGTAAACTGCCGCTGTCCGGTCCGATGGGCGGGGCTTATTCACCTGCTCCCCCCCTCCCTGTCTTGCTCTACGCATTTCTTCTTTCTTCTTCCTGCGTTCACGTATTGTTTCAGCGCTTGCGCATTGCAAAGGCCTCCAGCGCTTGTGCAGTATGCTTTTCCAAACTGTGGGCAAAGCAAATAATTGTTACTGCGCATGCACCGGTATTTTTCCCTGCGTCTATGACCCGGAAGTCTTCATTATGAAGACTTCCGGGTCATAGACGCAGGGAAAAAAACGGTGCATGCGCAGTAAGAATTATATGCTTTGCCCACAGTTAGACAAAGCATACTGCGCAAGCGCCGGAGGCCTTTGCAACGCGCAAGCGCTGAAACAATACGTGAATGCAGGAAGAAGGAAGAAGAAAGAAGAAATGCGTAGAGCAAGACGGGGGGGGGGGAGCAGGCAAAAAAGCCCCGCCCATCGGACCGGACAGCGGCAATTTACATATATCTGAACCGATATAAAGAAGGTATTTATGCATGAAAGGTGCGGGGTCAGGGGGAAGCAAAAGTACTAAGAGAATCCTTATGTGACACACGAATGATATCATTATATGATATCTCAAAAAAAGGGTGACAGATTCCCTTTAAAGGGGTTCACTGGTGACGCTATCAACCGCATTGATGACGGCATGTCTCCATATATTTGCCAGGGTGTGCAGGTGTAAGATACCCGGGGAATGTGCAGGCATCCAGGCAGTTATGTATCATTTCTGCATATCTAACGCAGAAGCGAGCGGCGCCGGAGAACCCCTTTAAAAACAACACACTGCAAGTTTTAACATCTGCTTGCTGTCAATGAGTGGAAGACAGAGGAGTTGCAGGGTGTGGCGGGACAGGGATCTGTAATAAGCGATGCAGAAAACGAAACAGCACATTTTCATTTGCTTCCAGGATTGTCATTAAGGACTTTTGCTTCCCAATCAGCAAGCAGAAATGTGGAAATGATGCGGCACTGACAACTGCTGCATCCTATTTGACATAGAAAGCATAATAAGTGCGGTTGGTCACCTTGACACTTTTCTTCTCCTCTGACCCATCGGTCAGAAGATAGGACTCGTTCCCATCAGTCCCCTCCACTCGCAGGAAGCAGTTAGTGGTGTGGCCGATCCCAGAAGGGAGGACCTTGTCCCACAGCATGGCGTTAATCACAGTGCTCTTCCCATTGCTGGTCCTGGGGCAGAAGGAAGATATAACATGAGTGGGGATGATATCCGGGACGATCCCCCCCACCCCAAAAAAAAAGAAAATGGTTTTAGAATAATGTGCTGTCCTCTGTAATTCCTCCTGGAAATGGAAGAATAATTTGACAAGTGGGTGAAACCATTCTTCTTGTCAAAGGGGTGGGGGCGCATTTACACAAACTGACAATGTCTAATGTCAGACCGTGCAGGGACACCTCCATGTGAATGTCCACACCCAGCTGTGAATGCAGGAGGAACAGCAGAGGAACCACAGGAGGAGAAAGTTGTAAGAAAAGATGCTATAAAGCTGCCATCTCATGAACAAATACAAGTTATTTTCTAAACTCTACATTTCATGAGCAGCGACAGGTGCACCCTACCTGCCAAAGAAGGCCACCTTCATGTGACGTCTGGCCAGCACCTCGCTGATGCCTTTCACGTTGGTGAGATAGCCCCTGACTTCCAGGACTTGCTCCTCCGAGGCGACCGGATCCAGCTCTGCATTCTGGTAGGTTTCTAAATAACCAGAAAACATGTTACAGAATCAGCTATTGTCCTGTGTTATCAGCCATTACGTACTGTAACGCATTATAACAGCTATTGTCCTGTGTTATCAGCCATTCCGTACTGTAACGCATTATAACAGCTATTGTCTCGTGTAGTCAGCCATTCTGTACTGTAACGCATTATAACAGCTATTGTCCCGTGTAGTCAGCCATTCCGTACTGTAACGCATTATAACAGCTATTGTCCCGTGTAGTCAGCCATTCTGTACTATAACGCATTATAACAGCTATTGTCCCGTGTTATCAGGAATTCCATACAGTAACGCATTATAACAGCTATTGTCCCGTGTAGTCAGCCATTCTGTACTGTAACACATTATAACAGCTATTGTCCTGTGTTGTCCGCCATTCCATACTGTAACGCATTATAACAGCTATTGTCCCGTGTAGTCAGCCATTCTGTACTATAACGCATTATAACAGCTATTGTCCCGTGTTATCAGGAATTCCATACAGTAACGCATTATAACAGCTATTGTCCCGTGTAGTCAGCCATTCCGTACTGTAACACATTATAACAGCTATTGTCCTGTGTTGTCAGCCATTCCATACTGTAACGCATTATAACAGCTATTGTCCCGTGTAGTCAGCCATTCTGTACTGTAACATATTATAACAGCTATTGTCCCGTATAGTCAGCCATTCCAGACTAACGCATTATAACAGCTATTGTCCTGTGTTATCAGCCATTCTGTACTGTAACGCATTATAACAGCTATTGTCCTCTGTTATCAGCTATTCCCTGCTGTAATGCAATCTCACAGAAACCCAGGAGTTCCCTTCTCCAGACATGGCATCTCGTCCTCCGGTCACACCCGGAGCTGCACACGATCCCGGATTCACATTTCATGTTTTCTCACCCTCCAGGAAGCTAAAGCTTTCCTGGATGTAGGCCCCGAGCTGATCGAAGATGCCATTGATCTTCTTCTTGGCGGTGACGAAGTGCTTGAGGGGGGAGGCGTTGACCTCAGCCATGTATCTCTTATCCTTCTTGCTGGAGATTTTAGCTGTTGGTCGGGCGAACAGCAGGGACATCGCGCTGTGGGAGGGAAACACGATTACGATTTGCACAGACAACGTGGTGAGTGTTTCTGCACACTGCACGCATATACTGACCAGCCGTCACGCCACGCCGAGCCAACACAGCCGAACCGATAATCCCTATCAGCAGAAGTAGACGGAGTGAAACAATGTATCAGGAAACAGAGCAGTGGACAAGAGGAGCTATAGGAGGGACAGGTAGTTCTTACGGGAAATTATCACTAAGCGATGGCACGGTGGGGCTGATGGTGATCCTGCCACCAGGGGGCGATTTCCTGAGTCTCTGATTTATAATATATGGTAAATCCACACACTGTGCAGATAATAGGATGATGTGATACAAATGTATCCATGAGGTTTGAAAGGGGCAGCTCAGATTCCATAAACTAATGTTATTCTTTGTAAATGTTACACATATACATATCTATATATATCACGACTTTCAAGATCTCTGCTCGCTGTCTTTCAATAGGAACCTTCTTTATGCAATGATCACACGCGGCTCGTTACAGTGACAGAAGGGGTAATAAAGCTCTGTGTGTCTGACTGTTTCATCATCCAGTATCACTCCAGTTGTATGCACTTGTGACCACTGCAGCTCATCACTGGCTGCAGCACTGACTGGACACAAAGTCACAGAAGGATACTGCTCGGAGATCCACGGGGGAACCAAGGAAGTGGTACAAAGGGGGGAATGGTAGGTAAGTAGTTTTTTTTTTTTTTTTTTATTTTGCGAAGATTCTGGGGGGTCTATCAGAAAAAAAAATATGGTACAAGATCACCAACAAGGAGCGTCCATAATAAAGGTCAGCGAGCAGAGAGCTGGAAAGCGTTAGATCCAGAAAGTTTGTTATTTAGTTTTTAGAACCAACACAGTGGGGTCCTCCTCTATCTCCCCCTATATTAACAACTTTCACTAGCATTTAGATGAGAAGAGGACGCTGACTTCAGTGCGCACACTTGTCACTCATTCCATAGACATTACAGGAAGGGGATGTATGCTGCTGTGTTACTACAATGCTCAGCATGTCCTGTCACTTCCGCTGCAGACCTGTGATGATTTCATTGGCAGGGAGCCATAGGTGAGGGTCCGGCAGACCCCTCCAGCGGCTCATAGACCACGTCGGGTCTCTGTGTGAGAGGGCGGCTATACTTAGTGCCCGCAGGAGTCCTGGGTACAGTGGAGCACACAGCTGTTGCCAGGAGAACTTTCCTTTGCTGTAATAAATCGTAATGAATTCTGAGCCCAATGCACAATCTCCTATTAAAGGAGATTGTGTCACAGCTGCTGTGACTCTATAACTCCCAGCATGCCCAGACAGCCAGGAGAGCAGTAGAACCCCAGCACAGGGAGAGTCACAGGGTGGAGATTACGGCCGTACAATAACCCCCATCATCTGGAGACACGTGACCAAGTTTAAAGGGTTCCAGCTGTAGAGGAGCCGCATATGGGGGCAAATACGTCCTCCCTGATCTGCGGGATCCTGTCCTGACACCAGGACCCCAATCATCCACAGGGGGCGCTGTTATTGCATACGGGGGGTACACAACTGTTAGGGTGTGTGCACACGTTGCGGATTCTGCTGCAGATTTTTCCCCGCAGATTTATCTAAATCCGCAGGTCAAAAGACCTGCGGTTTATCTGCTGATTAGCCTGTGGTTTATCACCTCTACAATGGAGGAGATGGCAAACCGCAGCGGAAGCCACAGAAAGAACTGACATGTCAATTCTTTCTGCGGATTAGAAACCGCAGCAAATCCGTGCGGAAAATCCGCACCGTCTGCACTGCAGTTTCCATTTCCCATAGGATATTATGGTGCTGTACACCACAACAGAATCCGCAGCGTGTGCACACACCCTTAAAAGGGCACACTGGGATTAACAGATCTCTCGGCACTGAATGGTGGGGGGTCTGCAGATGCCAGATTCCAGGAGATGACGTCTCAGGTACTGGGGGAAACCAAACATTCACGACCCCCCTCCATTTACAGGGCCGCAGCAGAATCTGATCTCTGTGTCTGGAAGTAGCGATTCTATGACTGATATTATGACATCACAGCTCTGCATTATCCCATTCCCGCGCTTACTTGTCAGTACCGCGGGGTGCTCTCGCCTCACACGGTGCTTGGACACACAGGCTCTTGCGCTGCGCCCATCCCCAGTCTGTGACACCGACCTGAGCGGCCTGTGAAGGACAGGAAGCGGCCACCAGCGCAACCCCGCCCAAAACAACAAGCCCCGCCCTCCTCTTCACCTGATTGGCTGGGAGACGTCACTATGCAAATCAGCCGAATACTAGAGGGATAATATTTGTATACCCTCCCGTCTCCTTCTAGTGAAGAACAGTCCATATAGAACAGAGCGGGAAAAGACTCCGGGAAAATGGCCGCAAATGAGTCAGTTCTGGGGACAGATTGTAATTTCGCTGTTTTAGCTCTGCTGGATGCGTGTGGGATAGCTGTAGAAATGTGGAGAATCCATGTGACAATCGGGAGAGTCCCCAGATTAGTAATTCAAGGCGGAGGTTGCGATAGTGCTGCGATTTTTATGTGACCTTTATGTAGATTTTCTACAAGTGGATTGCAGCTCTCAAGCTGGGTTCACACAGAGTTAGATTTTGGAGCAGAATCACATGACAAGCAGCATCATAGTCTGTGAATAATGAGAAGCGCTCTGACACTGCTCACATCGCCAGATTGTTGTGCTTGGAAAAAAAATAATTAGAAAACTGAAGAAAACAATGGCTCCTAAAAAACGAAAAAATCTTGAGGTTTTTTTACTTCAATATCTCATTTAAAACGATCCACATGAGAAATCTTAGTGTGAACACCGCCTCCAAATCACCCACAGCCTCGTGGGCATGCTTTTAATCAGTACACCTGTGCACAGCTGCAGATTTTTCACATGTTTTTTAAGGCTTTGTTCACACAGAGTTTTTTTTAGGAGCACATTGTAGCAGATCCAACATTCTCCTCCAAAGTCTGAGGCCGGGTCACACTTGCGAGTGCAATGCGAGAGACTCGCCTCAATACCTGACACTGCCGCCGGCACTCAGGATCGGAGCGCTGCATAGAAAGACATGCAGCCGCACACTCTGGTCCCGAGTGCCGGTGGCAGTGCCGGGTATTGAGGCGAGATTCTCGCATTGCACTCGCAAGTGTGACCCGGCCTTAGAAACATTTTCCTATTCATTTCTATGGGAAATCGATCCCATCGTAGTAGTATTACATGGGGGCAAACTATTTTTTTTAAAGGAGCGAGAGGCATTATACTTTTTAGGGCAGCGCTCGGCGGCATCGTTACTTTCCAGAGACACTGCAGGCGCAGAATGAAGGGCAGGATGAGGGGTGTGTGCAGGTCAGGAACAGACGGGGCATGGCCGATGATGTAAGGAGTCAGATGTGTCTTATCAGTGGTGTAGCTAGAGTCCAATGGGCCCGATGCAGAATTTGGACAATCCCCCCCCACCTGCATGTTGGTCAGATGTATTGGACCTTCTAGCGTTCTAAATCAACATGTCAGTCCGGAAGTGTGAAAGGCTCCAATCAGAACTAATGTCCGCTGTGCGCCACTGTCCCGTGTATATCTGCTCTGTGATCACTCGGACGCAGGACTGGTGTCTGTCACTACATGGACACTGTATGGCGGTAATATCCTCTTGTTAGTAACAGATTGTCTGCTCTTGTGATCGGGGTCCTGACTCCGCTCTCGTTAATTAATTGTTGTTAATTCACTATGTAGTGGTCATCATGTGGTTGCATTATGAGGCGGGGGTGTATGGGGAGATTTGGGCTCATAACCTGGATGACGAACACCCCTTGTAACGTCAGTGGTCCAGTTGGCGAATATTATTATAATTTTTTATTTTAAGACCACCCTGATCCCATTTATATGAGAAAACTCAGTAAATGGGTAAAATCTTCAAAAAAAAGTCGACAAAATGCAAATAATGAAATGTCATCTCGGCCGTTCTGTAAAAAGGTTGGCACTAGCCCGGTCCAGCGTGCAGTCCTGTCCTCAGGGCAATGCCATCTCTTGTGCCCGCGTCCTGGGCGCCTTCGCAGCAGACGGTCAGTCTGGTGCAGCCGTGTCCTGCTCACCTCCCACTGGACAAACATGGAGATGGTGCTCCCCCGTTGTCATAGTGTGCTACAATGTATCAGTGCATGTAAATCATATTAATATAGATTGATAAGGGTGCATCAAGTTCTGGAAAAATGGCTGCTAGTTCTGCCAATGATAGGTGCATAGCGCCCCCTACTGATCGGTGTCTTTATTGATTGAGAGTTGAGATACAAGGCACATTGTGATACAGACTATGAGTCAGTGATACATGTGTGATATGTAGTCAGTGATATGTGTATATAGGATGCACACGGGACAGTGATCCATCACTGACATTATGACTTGTTTTACCATCTTAACTGTATGGGAACATGCGGTACCTGACTCTGACCACAAGAGGTCCCTCTGTGCTAACTAGCAAGTGACATGAGCTTGTGCCATAGCCATAGAAATAACTATCACATGCAGGGGGTCCCATGACTCAGACCACCAGGGATCCTGAGAACAGGCTCTTCTGAATGGCGCTCAGGTCAAGCGTGCAACTCTCAGCTCCATTCATTCTCTATGGGACTGCCAGAGATCACCGATCACAGTGCCCGGAGCCCCCCGGGTGGGAGATGCCCCTGTATAACATTTACCATTATAAGCATAGGCTGTTTCTAGGTGTTACACAAAGTTGGCGCCATGTTGCCCCTAGGATTTAAGGCCTGATGGGACCCCTGTGATCAGCAGATATGCGAGGGGTCCACTTACTTCATGTACATGAAGCCTATTCATTACAGCATGAAAAGTTCTGCAACTTTCCGATATATTCTTGTATGTCATCAGCTCCATCCAGCTGTCACCATCTCTGCTTGCTGTTGTGAATAGTACCGTTCTTGATGAAATTGATGTTTGAGAATGGGTCCAGTCTACTGGCTGATTTCTATAGCAGCTGACGCTAGGACTACACTCACACACTTTTTTGGTAGTGTTTTTCCTTCTATTTTTTTTAAACATTTTTTAGCACTTTCTTTAGAATTTAAGCATCCAAGTCCATTTTGTCCTGTGTAGGAGAGAGAGGCGCCAATATCATGAGCAGGTATGCAGCACTTAATGAATTTGGCGCACTTTTCTGCCGCCGGCCTTCACCGTAGTTTTTTGGACACATTTTTTCTGCATAAAAAGACCCCAAGGCTATGTCCAGAAATCCGCAGCGGAAATTACACACTTCTTGGTGCTAAGGGGAGATTAAAGGCCTCTGAATATCAGCAATGATGAATGCTTCTATTCACTGAGAGGAAGCAGAGATCTTGAAAATGGTGAAAAAGGAAATCTGCAAAAGTTCTATTTCACCATGACAACCATTACTGTCACCGTCCCGCAGGTTCTTGCGCTCAACAATCAGCCTGGGACAATCAATGTCCGCTCGCTGAGTCGCCCTGTCATCACACACAGTCACTGCTGATCTGCAGAATGTAGATGTCGCCCCCCCCAGGATCTATCTACAGGGGGAGGCATCTGTACATGAGTCCATGAGCCTCAAGGGGGGCATAAATCTACCCTTAAGAGATTGCATGTTAGAGATTTTGAATGGGAGCCCAGGAGCTCCGCGTCACACCCCAGTTATTATGTTGCAGGTATCAGGTCACTTTGTTTTGCCCTTTTTTATGTGAATGCTTCTATTAAAACCAGATTCAGGTGCTTCCTACATAAAGGAACGACGTCTTTAAACCAGTCTGCACCGGAGCGCAGAGGACAGCACCAGTACTCGTCCGATGGGTGCCAGATATAGGCCCTTACCAGAGGCGTAGCTAGGGTTCTGGTTCAGGGGGGGCGAAACTTCTGAGTGAGCCCCTAACCAGGTAACCTTGATTATAACTGGGAGACGCACCTTAATAGTGGAGGACAACCTCAGCAGATGACCGCGCGGTTACTGAAAATAATTGCTATATAAAGACCAACATTGATATTACCGCCATATGGTCAGTGGTAGATACCCATCCTACAGAACATACTGTATAAGAGATCACAGCAAAGCTACAGATAACCTACCGCTGACATTCTTTCTGAAGGAACCGTTCACTTTTCCCGTCTTTTCCATCTTGCCCAGACCGACATGACAACTTCTCCAGCCAGGACTCGGCTACAGAGAATACAACAAAGACGTGTTTCACTTCTCACATTTTCAGCACTATCGCCAACCTGCACAAACTCCTCATCCTGCTGATGCCCCAATGCTGACCCGCTGCTGTCGTATGTGACCCTATTAATGCACCTGCTGTGTGGCCCTATGTGACCTCTAAATTTTAAAGCAACCCTCTAGAAAATACTAAGGCCGGGTGCAAGTGCCCTAGAAAACAGTGCCCACATTTTGTCCCCTAGAACGTAATAATGCTTTTTTTTTTACTCTATATTGTATAATGCACTCTCCATAGGCAGACTCTATACTGTACATAATGCACTCCCCATAGGCAGACTCTATAGTATAATGAATTCCACATAGGCAACCTCTGTAGTGTAATACACCCCTATAGGCAGCCTCTATAGTGTAATGCACTCCCCATAGACAGCCTCTGTAGTGTAATGCACCCCCATAGGCAGCCTCTATAATATAATGCACCCCCATAGCCACCCTCTGTAGTATAATGCACCCCCATAGCCACCCTCTGTAGTATAATGTACCCCCATAGCCCCCCTCTGTAGTATAATATACCCCCATAGCTACCCTCTGTAGTATAATGTACCCCCATAGCCACCCTCTGTATATGCACCCCCATATCCACCCTCTGTAGTATATGCAACCCCATAGCCATTCTCTGTAGTATATGCAACCCCATAGCCACCCTCTGTATATGCACCCCCATAGCCACCCTCTGTATATGCACCCCCATAGCCATCCTCTGTATATACACCCCCCCATAGCCATCCTCTGTATATACACCCCCCATAGCCACCCTCTGTATATGCACCCCCATAGCCACCCTCTGTATATGCACCCCCATAGCCACCCTCTGTATATGCACCCCCATAGCCACCTTCTGTATATGCACCCCCCATAGCCACCCTCTGTATATACACCCCCCATAGCCACCTTCTGTATATGCAACCCCATAGCCATCCTCTGTATATACACCCCCCATAGCCACCCTCTGTATATGCACCCCCATAGCCACCCTCTGTATATGCACCCCCATAGCCACCTTCTGTATATGCACCCCCATACCCATCCTCTGTATATATACCCCCCATAGCCATCCTCTGTATATGCACCCCCCATAGCCACCCTCTGTATATGCACCACCATAGCCAACCTCTGTATATGCACCCCCATACCCACCCTCTGTATATGCACCCCCATAGCCACCTTCTGTATATGCACCCACATAGCCATCCTCTGTATATACACCCCCCCATAGCCACCTTCTGTATATGCACCCACATAGCCATCCTCTGTATATACACCCCCCATAGCCACCTTCTGTATATGCAACCCCATAGCCATCCTCTGTATATACACCCCCCATAGCCACCTTCTGTATATGCACCCCCCATAGCCATCCTCTGTATATACACCCCCCATAGCCACCTTCTGTATATGCAACCCCATAGCCATCCTCTGTATATACACCCCCCATAGCCACCCTCTGTATATGCACCCCCATAGCCACCCTCTGTATATGCACCCCCATACCCATCCTCTGTATATATACCCCCCATAGCCATCCTCTGTATATGCACCCCCCATAGCCACCCTCTGTATATGCACCCCCATAGCCACCCTCTGTATATGCACCCCCATAGCCACCCTCTGTATATGCACCCCCATAGCCACCCTCTGTATATGCACCCCCATAGCCACCTTCTGTATATGCACCCCCATAGCCATCCTCTGTATATACACCCCCCATAGCCATCCTCTGTATATGCACCCCCATAGCCATCCTCTGTATATACACCCCCCATAGCCATCCTCTGTATATGCACCCCCCCATAGCCATCCTCTGTATATGCACCCCCAGAGGCGTATCTAGGCTTCCTGGCACCCGGGGCAAGAATTTGGTTCAGCGCCTCCCCCACACACACCAAGTACATATGCGACTTGCACACTTAGCCATGTACCCACGAGCTGCTCTCCCTAATGCTCTCAATGTTCAGTAAAAAACTGAAAGCAGGAAGAGAAGCTCATTGTCAAGTATGAAAATTGCATATGAGTGAAGTGTCCGTGTGATGACTACTGGAACCTGCAGAGCTGAATCCTGACATTGCAGCTTCTGAATTCTCACAACTAATGCACTGCACACTTTTAGGATTCTCCCTTGCCGATGTACAGTCATGTCAGCACATGTATGTGATTTATATACTTCTGGCCACATTCCGACTAGACGTTCCCGGCCTCGCTCCGTTCATTTTCATTGAGTGAGGCCACACATGTCTAGTCAGCATGTGACCGCATGTATGTAAATTACCAGCACGAGAGAATCCTGACAGCGTTCAGTGAGCACTGTGAGAATTCAGAAGTCTGCAGTCACATAGAATGACTGCAGACTCATCACAAACCTGGACAACCCCTATAATGTTCCTAACAAATAAAAACATGAGAATAAGTCAGTAGCACAAATAATATTTACATCCAGGCACCTTATAGATGACGTCTCTGGAGTCGTTATCCTTTTCTTCTTCTTGTCCAGACCCCATGATGAGTTTTCTCATCCACAGCCGTCTCTGCAGACTTCCATCTTCTCCGGTCTTCTGCAGCAAATCTCCACACGATGCCCTTAAAGATAGAAGTGTCATTATAATGCTCCTGAATAAAAATGTCTGCAATATACTGTCGCCTCACACTATTCCCCTCCCTCCACTAACATCCCTCTGTTCACCATACTGTCTCAACATATATTTACCCCCTCACTCTCTATACTGTCTGCTCACACATACCCCTGACTCCCCATACTGTGTCCACATACATTAACCCGTTCGCTCCCCATACTGTCATCACCCAACCCCCATACTGTTTCCTCATACATACTCTGTGTCCTCAAATCTCCCCACACACATTAAATCCCCCCATCCCCACTCCAAATCCCTCACACACATTAAGTAACCGCCCATCCACACTCCAAAACCCCCCCACATTAAATAACCCCCATCCCCACTCCCAAATTCCCCCCACATATTATGTACCCCCCACTCCAAATCCCCCACACATTAACCCCATCCCCACTCATTAACCCCTCAAACAATAACCCCCATCCCCACTCATTAATTCCATCCCCACTCATTAACCCCCGTCCCTACTCCCAAATCCCCCAACACATTATGTGCCCCCCACTCCAAATCCCCCCACACATTAACCCCCCACACATTAATTCCATCCCCACTCAATAACCCCCATCCCCACTCATTAACCCCCCACATATTAACCCCCATCCCCACTCATTAACCCCCCACACATTAACCCCCATCCCCACTCATTAACCCCCCCACACATTAACCCCCCACACATTAATTCCATCCCCACTCAATAACCCCCATCCCCACTCATTAACCCCCCACATATTAACCCCATCCCCACTCATTAACCCCCCACACATTAACCCCCATCCCCACTCATTAACCCCCCCACACATTAACCCCATCCCCACTCATTAACCCCTCACACATTAACCCCATCCCCACTCTTTAACCCCACTACACATTAACCCCATCCCCACTCATTAACCCCATCCCCACTCTTTAACCCCCCACATTAACCCCAATCCCCACTCATTAACCCCACTACACATTAACCCCATCCCCACTCTTTAACCCCCCACATTAACCCCCATCCACACTCATTAACCCCACTACACATTAACCCCATCCCCACTCTTTAACCCCCCACACATTAACCCCATCCCCACTCATTAACCCCACTACACATTAACCCCATCCCCACTCATTAACCCCCATCGTCACACATTAACACCACCCCATCTCCCATCTTCGGTGGTTTCTTCAGCTCCACATTGGAGCACACTTACCACCAGCGCTGAGCGTTCGCTCTGGGCGCCGGGGAGTGACGTCAGCAGCATGATCACATGACATGTCACGCTGCTGACGTCGCTCTGGCCCGGCGGTCAGAGCTGCAATTTTACTGGCGTCTATACAGACGCCAGTACAATTGTTCCCTGGGAGCTGGCACGCGCACCTTCTCTGCGCCAGCTGTCAGCTTGACAGCTGACACAGAGAACCGCCGACTCTCAGGCCGGGGGGGGGGCGGCAGAACGCAGCCGCCAGGGAGGACACTGTGGACCTCTGCATTAGGCGGCCTGAACTGCGCCCCTGCCGGCTGCGCCCGGGGCAACTGCCCCGGCTGCCCCCCCCTAGATGCGCCCCTGTGCACCCCCATAGCCATCCTCTGTATATGCACCCTCATAGCCATCCTCTGTATATGTACCCCCATAGCTACCCTATGCATGTGCACCCCCATAGCCATCCTCTGTATATGCACCCCCCATAGCCATCCTCTGTATATGCACCCCCATAGCCAGCCTCTGTATATGCACCCTCATAGCCATCCTCTGTATATGCACCCCCATAGCTACCCTATGCATATGCACCCCCATAGCCATCCTCTGTATATGCACCCCCATAGCTACCCTATGCATATGCACCCCCATAGCTACCCTATGCATATGCACCCCCATAGCCATCCTCTGTATATGCACCCCCATAGCTACCCTATGCATATGCACCCCCATAGCCATCCTCTGTATATGCACCCCCCATAGCGATCCTCTGTATACGCACCCCCATAGCGATCCTCTGTATACGCACCCCCATAACCACCCTCTGTATTGCACCCCCATAGCCATCCTCTGTATATGCACCCCCATAGCTACCCTATGCATATGCACCCCCATAGCCATCCTCTGTATATGCACCCCCCATAGCCATCCTCTGTATATGCACCCCCATAGCCAGCCTCTGTATATGCACACTCATAGCCATCCTCTGTATATGCACCCCCATAGCTACCCTATGCATATGCATCCCCATAGCCATCCTCTGTATATGCACCCCCCATAGCCATCCTCTGTATATGCAGCCCCATAGCCTGCCTCTGTATATGCACCCTCATAGCCATCCTCTGTATATGCACCCCCATAGCTACCCTATGCATATGCACCACCATAGCCATCCTCTGTATATGCACCCCCCATAGCGATCCTCTGTATAGGCACCCCACATAGCCATCGTCTGTATATGCACCCCCATAACCACCCTCTGTATTGCACCCCCATAGCCATCCTCTGTATATGCACCCCCATAGCTACCCTATGCATATGCACCCCCATAGCCATCCTCTGTATCTGCACCCCCCATAGCCATCCTCTGTATCTGCACCCCCATAGCCAGCCTCTGTATATGCACACTCATAGCCATCCTCTGTATATGCACCCCCATAGCTACCCTATGCATATGCACCCCCATAGCCATCCTCTGTATATGCACCCCCATAGCTACCCTATGCATATGCACCCCCATAGCCATCCTCTGTATATGCACCCCCATAGCCATCCTCTGTATATGCACCCCCATAGCTATCCTATGCATATGCACCCCCATAGCCATCCTCTGTATATGCACCCCCCATAGCGATCCTCTGTATATGCACCCCCATAGCGATGCTCTGTATATGCACCCCCATAACCACCCTCTGAATTGCACCCCCATAGCCATCCTCTGTATATGCACCCCCATAGCCACCCTCTGTATATGCACCCCCCATAGCCATCCTCTGTATATGCACCCCCATAGCCAGCCTCTGTATATGCACACTCATAGCCATCCTCTGTATATGCACCCCCATAGCTACCCTATGCACCCCCATAGCCATCCTCTGTATATGCACCCCCATAGCTACCCTATGCATATGCACCCCCATAGCTACCCTATGCATATGCACCACCATAGCCCCCCTCTGTATATGCACCCCCCATAGCGATCCTCTGTATATGCACCCCCATAGCCATCCTCTGTATATGCACCCCCATAACCACCCTCTGTATTGCACCCCCATAGCCATCCTCTGTATATGAACCCCCATAGCTACCCTATGCATATGCACCACCATAGCCACCATCTGTAGGATAATGCACCACTCCCCCATAAACTAAATACTCACCTCTCTTCCTCCTGGTTCCTGCGCTGATCCCGCTCATCTCCGACTGCAGGCGCCGGGTACTGACGTCATCGCGCCCCGTCAGTGTCGGCGTCAGTGACGTCAGACGCTGACAGGGGGATGATGAGAGAAGGAGCGCTCGCTCCTTCTGTCATCAATGCGGTCAGCTGTGTCGGCATGTAGCCAACACCGCTGACCCTGCGATGACGGGCGGGGGGGCCCACTGCTGGCACCGGGCCCCCCCGCCTGCTCAGGGGCCCATAGTGGCCAGACTCTCCCTGCTCTGCCGCAAAGTGCATCTGTAGCCTAGCGCTGGGTGGGCCCCTTGAGAGCGCGGGGTCCGGGGCCACCGCCCCCTCTGCCCCCCGGTAGCTACGCTACTGTTTATCACTGATCCCACTATTTAAAGGCAAACTAAACATTTAGACATTTTTGATATGTAATAGCCCCTGTTTAGTATTGTTTTGTGGTGGGGTCTATCTCATAGTAATCCTATGTGCCAGTGCTGAGAATCAAGCTTAGAAGCCACAATTTACCCTGGAAGTGCAATAAGGGTGTGTCTATGCACTTACATTGTAGTGACACGTCTCCAATGCACTTGCAGGCTGATTTACAAGCGGCTTCGAAGCTGGATTTCTCAGCGCTGGTACAGATTACTACCAGTGATGAGAGCGCGTGCTGGGATAAGGTGTTATCTGAACATGCTCGGGTGCTAACCCAGTGACTTCGGCGATTAATATGTTCCAGTCCCAGCGCACTAATTACTACAAGACAGATATCATTGTTATTGTGTAAGGGCTATTCAGCCATACTGCTAGTTTCATAGAGAAATCATGCTGATCATGCTGACAAGTGTCAAATATTGAGGGGAAAGGTATAGCTGTATGAAGTTTACAGCTGTACCCCGACTTGTGATAATTTATTGTGTGCCAGGTCGGCCCCGTGTCCCCCGCTCCTGTGTATCCTCAAGCACAGGTAATCATTAGCTCAGGTGAATGCATCTGGCCGAGCGCACAGCGAGTATTATACCTGTGATCCTGTAATGCTGGAGACAAGTCCTGCCAATTGTGAGGCCGCTGACAGACTTGAGACTGCGCCACGTACGGACATCATCCTCGCTGCACTGTGTATACTGCAGTAATATGAGGGGTTCCTCCCTCCTTTTCATTAGATGCATCTGTCACCATTTTTCATCATACAAGATGTATAATGTTGCTAAATAGTTCCTGATAAGGCTGGTGTACTTACTTTGTAAATTACAATGGCTGTAAAATCTTTTATTAACATTTTATAAGTCTGGCTCTAGCTAGACTGCTGAATTTGAGATCAGCATTACACAGCTCTTCTGACATGGATTATCACAGTAAGTACACCAGCCCCGTTATATTCATGAGATCAATCTAAAAACTACAGGTTTTCTGAGGGTGTTCACGGTATACGGCAGGTCTTGTATAACAAGCTTCACAGCTTGCTGCGTTTGGGGCTGTGAAGTCGCAGATCGATCAGAGTTTCCATGATGCTCCCTGTCCAATGGGCGCATGAGCATCAGAACTGGACCATGGAGCAATGGAACGCCCGATCTGATGTATCAAACTTCAATCATATGGACAGTCGGTGCGTCACTGACCTGGGGAAGAGATGTGTGATGGGGCGATGTTCTGCAGTGTGAGGGCGGCGATGCTCTGCCGCAGGATAGAGAAATGTTCTACAGCAGTGCTCCCCAACTCCAGTCCTCAAGAGCCACCAACAGGTCATGTTTTCAGGATTTCATTAGTACTAGCTTGGCCCGTGCAAAATTTTCGCACATTGGTCGTTGGGGGCACAGGCAATTTCAGAAAAAGCAAGCTGGTCAAATGTAAATGTATTTCATGAGCTGATGAACACAGACAGGTATTTATATATGTAGATTGGGAATACAATAAATTGTTTTGATAAGTAGAGGCCAAAAAATGTTTTCCAGTTGAGGTGCCACCTGCAGGTCATTGTGTCTTTCTGCAGGTTTATGAAAATGAAAATTTAAACTGTATTTAGTGATAAAATTGGGGATGTGTGGTTTGTTTGGCTCTTTTCTTGCTGAAGGAGGCAAGATTACCTTTCAAATGGTTTATCATGTGTGTGTGTGGGGCGAAGTAATCAGCGAAAAAGAAGTGCTTGTTTACAAATGTGTTTGCATATGTGACTCACCTGCAGTGAAGTGTGCAATCCTCCAATGTGCCTGAAATAGGCTGGGCAAGAACTTGGGTAAGCTGGAAAGACCCCAAGGCAAATGTTTGGATTTGTTTGTGATGTCTGTAAGCAGCTTTGTGGTAGTGTGCTTTGGGGGAGTGTGCTGCCACCTGCAGGTCATTTGACCTTTCAAATGGTGTATCATTTGTGTGGAGTATGAACGGAGCAAGTGTGCAATTCAATAGGCAGTGCATGTTTACAAATGTGTTTGCATATGTGACTCACCTGCAGTGAAGTGTGCAGTCCTCCAATTTGGCTAAAATAGATTGGGCAAGCAGTTCGGCAAGCTGGAAAGCCCACAAGGCAAATGTTTTGATTTGTTTGTGATGTCTGTAAGCAGCTTTGTGGTAGTGTGCTTTGGGGTACTGTGGTGCCACCTGCAGGTCATTTTTCCTTACTGCAGGTTTCTGAAAATTAATGTTTAAACTGTATTTTGTGATCAAATCGTGGATGTGTGGTTTGTTTGGCTATTTTCTTGATGAAGGGGGCAAGTTTACCTTTCAAATGGTGTATCATTTGTGTGTGTGGGTGCAGTATAAATGGAGATACAAAGTAATCACCAAAAAACAGTGTTTAGAAATAATAGATTGCCCAGGTGATGGAATTATTGCCTGTGCAGGTACTGCAATTATCACCTGGACCATACTAAGGAAATCCTGAAAACATGAACCGTTGGTAGCTCTTCAGGACTGGAGTTGGGGAACACTGTTCTACAGCATGATGAGGTGATATTATGGGGCAATGTTCTGCACTGTGATGGAGCGATGTTCTGTAATATGATGGGACGATACTCTGCCATGTGATGGAGCGATTGTCTGCGGTTTGATGGGACAATACTCTGCAGTGTGATGGAGCGATGTTTTGCAGTATGATGGGACGATACTCTGCCGTGTGACGGAGCGATGCTTTGCAGTGTGACGGAGCAATGTTCTACGGAATGATGGGACAATACTCTGCAGTGTGACGGAGCGATGTTCTGCAGTGTGACGGAGCGATCTTCTGCACTGTGAGGGAGCGATGTTCGCGGGATGATGGGACAATACTCTGCAGTGTGACGAGCGATGTTCTGCACTGTGATGGAGCGATATTCTGCGGTATAATGAGAAAATACTCTGCTGTGTGACAGAGTGATGTTTTGCAGTTCGATGGAACGATACTCTGCTGTGTGATGGAGCGATGTTCTGCGGTTTGATGGGACAATACTCTGCAGTGTGATGGAGTGATGTTCTGCACTGTGAGGGAGTGATGTTCTGCGGTATGATGAGAAAATACTCTGCTGTGTGATGGAGTGATGTTTTGTGGTATGATGGGACAATACTCTGAAGTGTGATGGAGCGATATTCTGCACTGTGAGGGAGCGATGTTTTTCGGTATGATGGGACGATACTGTGCCGTGTGATGGAGCGATGTTCTGCGGTATGATGGGACAATTCTCTGGAGTGTGACAGAGCGATGTTCTGTACCATGAGGGAGCAATGTTCTGCGGTATAATGGGACAATAATCTGCCGTGTGACAGAGCGATGTTCTGCACTGTCAGGGAGCAATGTTCTGCGGTATAATGGGACAATACTCTGCCGTGTGAGGGAGCGATGTTCTGCACTGTGAGGGAGCAATGTTCTGCAGTATGATGGGACAATACTCTGCCGTGTGATGGAGCGATGTTCTGCACTGTGAGGGAGCAATGTTCTGCGGTATAATGGGACA
Organism: Dendrobates tinctorius; assembly: GCF_039654945.1. NCBI lineage: Eukaryota > Metazoa > Chordata > Amphibia > Anura > Dendrobatidae > Dendrobates > Dendrobates tinctorius. Next base: position 8,460,122 of record NW_027361754.1, read on the forward strand.
ATACTCTGCCGTGTGACGGAGCGATGTTCTGCACTGTGAGGGAGCAATGTTCTGCACTGTGAGGGAGCAATGTTCTGCAGTATGATGGGACAATACTCTGCCGTGTGACGGAGCAATGTTCTGCACTGTGAGGGAGCAATGTTCTGCAGTATGATGGGACAATACTCTGCCGTGTGACGGAGCGATGTTCTGCACTGTGAGGGAGCAATGTTCTGCAGTATGATGGGACAATACTCTGCCGTGTGACGGAGCGATGTTCTGCACCATGAGGGAGCAATGTTCTGCGGTATAATGGGACAATACTCTGCCGTGTGACGGAGCGATGTTCTGCACTGTCAGGGAGCAATGTTCTGCGGTATAATGGGACAATACTCTGCAGTGTGACGGAGCGATGTTCTGCAGTATGATGGGACAATACTCTGCCGTGTGACGGAGCGATGTTCTGCACCGTGAGGGAGCAATGTTCTGCAGTATGATGGGACAATACTCTGCCGTGTGACGGAGCGATGTTCTGCACCGTGAGGGAGCAATGTTCTGCAGTATAATGGGACAATACTCTGCCGTGTGACGGAGCGATGTTCTGCACTGTCATGGAGCAATGTTCTGCGGTATAATGGGACAATACTCTGCAGTGTGACGGAGCGATGTTCTGCAGTATGATGGGACAATACTCTGCCGTGTGACGGAGCGATGTTCTGCACTGTGAGGGAGCAATGTTCTGCGGTATAATGGGACAATACTCTGCCGTGTGATGGAGCGATGTTCTGCACCGTGAGGGAGCAATGTTCTGCGGTATAATGGGACAATACTCTGCCGTGTGACAGAGCGATGTTCTGCACTGTGACGGAGCGATGTTCTGCAGTATGATGGGACAATACTCTGCCGTGTGACGGAGCGATGTTCTGCACCGTGAGGGAGCAATGTTCTGCGGTATAATGGGACAATACTCTGCCGTGTGACGGAGCGATGTTCTGCACTGTGACGGAGCGATGTTCTGCAGTATGATGGGACAATACTCTGCCGTGTGACGGAGCGATGTTCTGCATTGTGAGGGAGCGATGTTCTGCAGTTTTGCACATTTACCGCAACAGAATAGGTTATTTTCCGCTTTGTTTTTGGCAGCGGAGAGATGGGGTGACACCGTCTCTTTAATGATCGGTGCAGATGGTGGAGTTCCTGTATACACCTAGATGACAGGCACTGCAGAGACCGTATAGAGAGGGCAGTGCAGGCGGCAGCCATTGTTTATGTCGCTCATCTGCAGGTTTTATAGCTGGGGGTGTGCGGCGGCTCCGCCAATAGCAGCGGCAGGTCAGGGTGCACACTTGTTTGTAGCGCTGCAGGGTCGGGGACGTGACACAATATTCAGCTGTTTTTAGTTGTAACTTCTGCAGAGTTCAAGACGATGTCCCCTGGCCGCTCTGACAAAGACGGAGGGAACAAAAAACATTGATCCGCAGGTAAACAGCGTCCAGAAACGTGACGGATAACGGCGCCGCGAGAAAACACCGACAACTGATTGATAACGTGTATGGAGTGAGCCGAGATCCGGGACGCGAACTAATGAGACGATGGAAACAGAGGCATGAATGGCAATTCCATCCATTAAAATAAAAAGTTACATAAACTCATTATGTCACGACTCCACATCTCTGTCATGATTATTTACATGAGTTCTGATCATTTCCGTTCCCTTTATCCAGTATGAATTGTTCTTGTGGCGCCCCTGAGGCTTCAGTCGCCACAGAGGTACTGCACCTTCTCCTAAGGTGTGGTGCCCCACCATCCAGGTAGGGTGGGAACTCCCTTCCGCATTCGAACACCTGCATTCCACACACAGGATAGTTCAGTGGGGCCACCTAACAGCTTCAGGCTGGGGGTTAGCAGAGCACCCCTCGTGGAACCCTGCTTCGTAACACGAGATGTGCTGGGAGGCGGGTGGAGTGAGATGATATAAGAGTGGGAAGAGTGAGAGTTAGAGAGAGAGTTGGTTAGTGAGAGAAGAGAGAAGATGGGTGTCTGAAGGACGTGCTGCAGCAGGTCCCAGTGATCTGGGCTGCTGGCACGAGAAAGACCAGAGAAAGAGACTGATAAGATTGATAACCTAACCTTCCATAAGAGAGATAGAACAGATCGGAACGAAGGAGAATAGAAGGACGGTGGGAAGCAGGTTGAGAAAGAGAGAGAACCCTTCCAGTCCAGAGAGCGCAAAGGCCGGGGGTCCCCGAGGTTGCTTGGATCTTTATGTCCGGCAACAGACACCGGAGGAGTAGTGAGCCGCTAACGCCTTGCTCCCATCATAGACTTGGGACACAACAGCAACTGAATAGAGAGCCGGGACGCAGTGAGGAGTCCCCAAAGCAGGCTACAGCTGTCTGTCATACAAGTAAAGACTAGGAACACCTAGAGAGAGGCATTCCAGGGTAACTAAGTACTGGAGTGCTTCGCACCTGAAGGCGCATTGGAGGAGTGGTTCAGTAAGTTACATGTTGGCGGAGTGTGGAAGGGAGAATCCTATCCTGCCTGGAGCCCTGACCTGGAGAACACGGTACGGAGGCAGGCAGTTGAGTAAACTGCAAACAGTGAGTAAAGCTTTGGAACCGCACACCCTGGTGTCCTCCAGTTATTCCAGCACCGCTACACCTGAGTAACAACATCTATACCATTCTGCGCCTCTCCTGATCCATTGCACCTACACTGCCCTGGGACTACAGCTCCACCTGTGGGGAGCTACACCATCTTTGCTGCACCACACCATCAGTCCCAGCGGATCTGCATGCAGCGTTGACTCAACATCTTACTTGCCAAACACCACGGGTGGCGTCACAAACTATTCTAATAAACTTTAACACCATTAACATCACCGCCATTGATATTGGGCGCCCAGGGCCACGGACCAGGTCACCGCTGCTGTGACACATTCCCACCTGGACACCGGCCCGGTACCGAGTACCCCGCTGCCCTGGGTGTGCGAGGGCGACCCAATTTTGGCATCGCGAACAGGATGACAAGACCCGATGCCATCGGGTTCTGTGTGCCTTGGATTTACAACTTTTGAAAATGTGCAGAAGACCAAATTTAATAGACTGGAAAATGGACATTAGAAATGGCCACTGGCACGGAGAAGAAGGGCGTGAAGAGATGGGAGGTCCTAAGAAAAGACCGCGAAGAGTCTTGGGCCGTCCCTGCCTGAATTACTATGTGACCGATGCATGGCCCACCCCCCGAGGGGTTCGTATACTGGTTTGGTATGGAGGCGCTGGAAGAAGACGCCGCCCCTGGAAGGAGGCGCAGAGAAAGCCAGTGGCGAGCAGAAGGGCGGAGCAAGAGGAAGAACGCCAGAACGCCATCTTGGAGAGCAAGGGAAGGAGGCCTGTGGAGCGCGGGGAACTGAATCTCCCCGGCGCCATGGCTGACGGCTCCAACCCTGATTCTGGAATGAACTGCCGGCAATTAGCCGAGGAAATTATGGAACTGACCACCCATCTGCAGCAGAAGAAGGAAGTTTTGGAGAAGCTGAGACGGCAGCGCACCCCGGCGGGGTCTACACCTGTGGTACCCCCTCCATCGGTACCTGCCACTACCAGACCGGACTGTCCCCGGGCAGCGCTGACCTACACATCTACCCTGACCGTGCGGTTGAGCACCACCTGCCCGGAGAAGTTATCGGAGGACCCGGGAGTGGAAGTGGAGCTCCCGCCTGGAACTGACGCGGCTGCGCCGATCCCCACCGAGACCCCTGCGGATCCAGAGTCCGCACCTGCTCCTTCATCACCTGCACCGGAGCAGAGGCCGCGCCGCCGGGAGACCTCAGGTATGTCCGGCGCCCCTTCACCCGAGAAGACCCGGGGTTGCCCCACCGTTGCAGCGGCTGGCAAGGTTGTGCTAGATCTGGTCTGGGACCGGGATACCAGCCCCTGGAGGGAAACCGCACTAGTAACCTAAACCAAATCTCGTTACCCAGGAGGGTTTGTTGCACCAGTTGTGCCTTTGTCTTTTTGTTCATCATGTTGCCTAGTTTTTGATTGGCAGCGTTGTTTTTGAAATGGAACTGTGGAGATCATAGACGCTGATTGATCCAAAAACTTTTATTGTAAATAGTTGCACCTCTTTAGGTGCCCTTTCTTGGTTTTACATATAAAGACACTTTGCGAAGATAATGTTTTTGCATGGACACTTTTCGAAGAATGATGTCTACCTCAAGGGACACTGCAAGAAAGCCCGGCTGGGAGCAGTGTTCAGCACTTTGCAAGAATCTTTGAATGTTTTATGAAAACGTATTTGATAATGTTGTGTCTTGTAAAAAGTAAATGTCTTTTATAGAATATTTGATACAGGGAATTAGAAAAGTTTTGAGATAGAATGTGAGAATTGAATAAAGACTGAAGAATTGAAAGTGACAGGTGACAGGCCAAGTACAGATGATCAGTGTCTTGCATCCAGTAGAAAGAATAATTGCACTTTGAACTAGGAATTGCACTTAAGTAAATTTTTGATACTAAGATAGGAAGTTAACCTGCTTGTAACGTTTAAGAAATGTGCCTCCTACATTAGGAAGATTAGATAAGTATTGTTGAATAGCATTTAAACATTTTTGTGTGTTCCTGTATTGTACCTTTTATTGTCTTACAGCCCGCGGACGTGCTGTGTTTAACGGGGGGTATGAGGCGCCCCTGAGGCTTCAGTCGCCACAGAGGTACTGCACCTTCTCCTAAGGTGTGGTGCCCCACCATCCAAGTAGGGTGGGAACTCCCTTTCGCATTCCAACACCTGCATTCCACACACAGGATAGTTCAGTGGGGCCACCTAACAGCTTCAGGCTGGGGGTTAGCAGAGCACCCCTCGTGGAACCCTGCTTCGTAACACGAGATGTGCTGGGAGGCGGGTGGAGCGAGATGATATAAAAGAGTGGGAAGAGTGAGAGTTAGAGAGAGAGTTGGTTAGTGAGAGAAGAGAGAAGATGGGTGTCTGAAGGACGTGCTGCAGCAGGTCCCAGTGATCTGGGCTGCTGGCACGAGAAAGACCAGAGAAAGAGACTGATAAGATTGATAACCTAACCTTCCATAAGAGAGATAGAACAGATCGGAACGAAGGAGAATAGAAGGACGGTGGGAAGCTGGTTGAAGAAAGATAGAGAACCCTTCCAGTCCAGACAGCGCAAAGGCCGGGGCCCGGTCCCCGAGGTTGATTGGATCTTTATGTCCGGCGACAGACACCGGAGGAGTAGTGAGCCGCTAACGCCTTGCTCCCATCATAGACTTGGGACACAACAGCAACTGAATAGAGAGCCGGGACGCAGTGAGGAGTCCCCAAAGCAGGCTACAGCTGTCTGTCATACAAGTAAAGACTAGGAACACCTAGAGAGAGGCATTCCAGGGTAACTAAGTACTGGAGTGCTTCGCACCTAAAGGTGCATTGGAGGAGTCGTTCAGTAAGGTACATGTTGGCGGAGTGTGGAAGGGAGAATCCTATCCTGCCTGGAGGTTGGCTGGAGCCCTGACCTGGAGAACACGGTACGGAGGCAGGCAGTTGAGTGAACTGCAAACAGTGAGTAAAGCTTTGGAACCGCACACCCTGGTGTCCTCCAGTTATTCCAGCACCGCTACACCTGAGTAACAACATCTATACCATTCTGCGCATCTCCTGATCCATTGCACCTACACTGCCCTGGGACTACAGCTCCATCTGTGGGGAGCTACACCATCTTTGCTGCACCACACCATCAGTCCCAGCGGATCTGCATGCAGCGTTGGCTCAACATCTTACTTGCCAAACACCACGGGTGGCGTCACAAACTATTCTAATAAATTTTAACACCATTAACATCACCGCCATTGATATTGGGCGCCCAGGGCCACGGACCGGGTCACCGCTGCTGTGACACATTCCCACCTGGACACCGGCCCTGTACCGAGTACCTCGCTGCCCTGGGTGTGCGAGGGCGACCCATTCTTAAAGGGGTGGACTTGCGCTGCTCGCTTCTGCATCAGCAGGTTGGCAATGACGATGACTCCTGTCTGCGCTCACCTGCCGGGACGATTGGTGTATGAATGGGCCAGGTGCACGGCATCTGCCATTGGGACACACGTCCAGGCATTATACTGTGTGGGTGTGGGTTGCCCTCCCAGGCCTTTGGGGTACTCGGTACCGGGCCGGTCTCTCAGAGGGAGGTGTCACAGCAGCGGTGACCCGGTCCGTGGCCCTGGGCGCCCATGTAAAAAGGGTTGAGTGGTGGAATAAAGTTTATGAGCGATTCGTGACGCCACCTGTGGTGTTCGGCAAGGGAGGTGTTAAGCCGACGCTGCAGACAGATCCTCTGGGACAGATGGTGGGGTGCAGCAGTGATGTTATAGCCCTCCACAGGTAGGGCTGTAGTCCCAGGGCAGAGTAGATGAAGAGAATAGGGGTTGAGGAAGAGGGTGCAGTGCTTGGTACAGAGATGTAGCAGTGCTGGAGAAGCTGCAGAAAGAAGGCAAGGACACAGCAGAATGTAGTTTCTTTACCTTTACTTTGTAAGTGCAGTCCAGGGTCCAGATTACAGATGGCACAGGAGCTGATTAGCCTGGAAGCAACTTAGGAATCTCTCTGTCAGACGGGTTGTGTGGTCTTCTCTCTAGCGCTTATTTTTAGGTACTTGCAGTATGGTGTTACACTGAAGTTCCACTTGCTTATTCTCTTTAGAACTCCCTCGTATGGCAGACAGCTGTAGCCTTCTATCTCCTTTGGCTCACACATCGCTGTGGTGCCTCCGAGTCTTAGATGGGAATAGAGCATTTACAGCTTCCTATTCCTCTGGTTTCTGTTGCAGGACCGTCAGTATCCATACAACCTTGTAGACCAGGCTCCAGATCATGCACTCTAGCTGGGAATGAGCCTCAACTCTCTGCTCAATCTCCCCGCTCCTCTCCTTACGTCCACACACCTCGTCCTCCACACAGAACTCACTACTTTTCCCCTTCCTGGCCCCCAGAGAGCAGCTCTTCCCCCAGTTTTGGTTCAGAGCTCCCTCTGCTGGCCTGGAGTGGGAACTGTGTTGTGTGTATTGATTAACTGCTAGAGCAGGGCTGGGGAACCCCCGGCCCGCAGGCCGCATGCGGCCCACAGTGACTTCATGTGGCCCGCGGACAGGTCCCTGGAGTCCCCAATGCTTGGGCGGCAGCTGTATCCTGTCAGATGCCGACCCTTTAACCCCCAAGTGCACAGGCACACAGCGTTCATTACAAAACGCTGCCTGCCCTGCACATGATGATGTCATCTGGGTGGGCGGGATTAGCGCCCAATGCTCTCCCGTCCACATGTCCCAGAAGAGGAGAGATGGATCCTGCATTGCTGCCAGAGACTCAGCGATCTCTGCGTGCCCGCAGCTCTGTGCCTCCCCGGGGATCTGTGCCCTCCAGCTATGTGCCCCCCGTGATCTCTGTGCCCCCTGCTGTTTCCACACGTGATCTGTGCCCCCCACCTATATATACCCCCTGTGATCTGTGCCCTCCAGCTATGTGCCCCTGTGATCTCTGTGCCCCCAGCTGTTTCCACACGTGATCTGTGCCCCCCACCTATATACTGTATACCCCCTGTGATCTGTGCCCTCCAGCTATGTGCCCCCGTGATATCTGTGTCCCCAGCTGTTTCCACATGTGATCTGTGCCCCCCACCTATATATGCCCCCTGTGATCTGTGCCCTCCAGCTATCTGCCCTCTGTGATCTGTGCACCCACCTATATATACCCCGTGATCTGTGCCCTACAGCAATGTGCCCCCTGTGATCTCTGTGCCCCCAGCAATGTTTCTACATGTGATCTGTGCCCCCCACCTATATATATCCTGTGATCTGTGCCCTCCAACTATGCACCCCCGTGATCTCTGTGCCCCCAGCTGTTTCCACATGTGATCTGTGCCCCCCACCTATATATCCCGTGATCTGTGCCCTCCAGCTATGTGCCCCCCGTGATCTCTGTGCCCCAGCTGTTTCCACATGTGATCTGTGCCCCCACCTATATAAACCCCCTGTGATCTGTGCCCTCCAGCTATGTGCCCCCTTGTGATCTGTGCCACCCCAGCTGTATGCCCCCCTGTGATCTCTGTGCCCTCCATCTATGTGCCCCCCAGCTGTTTCCCTATGTGATATCTATGCCCCCTGTGATCTGTGCCCTCCAGCTATATGCCCCCTGTGATCTCTATGCCCCCAGCTATGTGCACCCCTGTGATATATTTGGCTCCCAGCTTTGTGTCCCCTGTGATCTATGTGCTCCCTGTGATTTTTTTCCCGTGATCTGTGCCACCTAGCTATATGCCCCCCGTGATCTGTGTCCCCAGCTATGTGCACCCCTGTGATATCTGTGGCTCCCAGCTTTGTGCCCCCGTTATCTATGTGCCCTCCTGCTATGTACCCCCTGTGATATGTCACCCAAAGCTATGTGCCCCCCAGCTATATGCACCCCTGTGATCTTTGAGTCACCGCTCTCTGATCTGTCCCCCCCGGTGATGTATGAGCCTCCCCGACGATCCCCGTCCCCCCAGTGCTACATATCCCCCTACAGCTGCTGCATTTACCTCGAAAGTGCTGTATATCCCCCCGAGTACTGTATATCCTACCACCTGTGATATATATAGCCCCCAGTGATGGAGAAGCAGCTCCAGCCGTCACATTAAGGGTGAGTTACCGTAATTAAATTGTTTGACTAAATATACTGGGGTAATTTTCAGGCTATGTACCCACGTTTGCAGAAAATTTCTGCATGAAAACCGGACTCCTTCCCAGAAAACGCGTGTTTTTTTCCGCGCGTGTTTTCCGCATGTTTTTAATGCGTTTTTTCCGCACATCCCCAGTCTCATAGAAAAAATTAATGAGCATGCTGCGTTTTTTACCGCGATACGTTTTTTTCACGGAAAAAAACGCATTAATATGCACAAAAAGTGCAGAATTCATTAAAATGAATGGGATGCTTTTTTAAGCGTTTTTGCTGGTAAAATCGCTTAAACGCGAAAAAAACGCTTACGTGCGTACACAGCCTCAAAGTGATCATTTTTGTGTGGCCCTCGAATGATGGTAGAAATTTGCAAATGGCCCCCAGATGGAAAAAGGTTCCCCACCCCTGTGCTAGAGAGACCCTTCATTGCTTCCAGGCATGACATCACACTCCCTATTAGGAAGGTAATGCCACTGTGGCGACCATACTCCTGGGGGCGCCACAGGTGCATTTTGCTGTATGTGCTGTAGGTACACCACCCTGTGTTGGGGGGCCGTATGGACATCATATTATTTGTGCGGGGGCTGTGGGCATTATACTTTGGGGCCATGAAGCCGTTATCATTGTGTGGTAACACTTGTGGGCGTCACTGGGGGCTTCTGTGTGGGTGCATATATTGGACTGGGTAGGGGGGATATGGCTCAGTGTAAGGCTGTGTGCCCACGTAGTGCTTTTTAAGCGTTTCCGCAGCGCTTTTAGACAAGCTTTTCTGCTGCGGAAACGCTTAAGAAAAGCATCTAATGTAATAGAATGGAAAATGCATATGTTGTGCTAATGGTGAGTTTTCTCCGCTGCGGAAACGCTTAGCGGAAAAAAACGCAGCATGTTCATTAATTGTGCGGAATCGCGTGCGATTCCGCATTCATACACTGTAATTGCAAAAACGCATAGGAAAACACATGTCAAAACGCTTGACAATCGCATCAAAAACGCGTGTCAAAAAGCGCATGCGTTTTCCCTGGCAAAGGCATGCGTTTCTGCTCAGGAAAAAACGCTTGAAAAACGCTACGTGGGCACATAGCGTAAAACATTTATTGCCGTGCGCTCCGCAGTTTCCTGTTTCTCGTGGTGGGTTTATTGCTGGGGACAGTACATACGTCGCTGTCTGCGGCCCCTCTGCATCTCACATGCATCTTCTATATATACCCACATAGGCCTCACACGCTGACATTCCTCGTCTTCTCAGTGTGTCATGTTCCTGCACAGATCGTCTCTCAAGGGAGAAAGGCGAAAACAGTGAATAAAAGCGTAAATGTTGTACAATGAACAATGTGTAGATCTCCATATGTCACAATGTACATTAATCTGGTAATTCAGGAAATCTGACCGTCCGGCAGAGAAGCAGCACAGGGAGCATTATGATGAAATAGAAGGGCGGTATTGTTTTGGCTTTTGCTCTATATAACCTGTTTTTTTTCAATATCCGTTTACAGATTTTTTTACATACAGGCAGCAGGGTGTGGCGGGTTACTGTCTGTCACAGGTCTGTAATTTTACATTTTCAGTCTTCAGGACATTCAGATTGAGCAGATATAGACTGATTCGGTTGCAGCATATAGTAAGATTTTACATTTCAGAATGTGGCTGAGCAGACAGGGGTCCTCTCTTCTATCTATGGTCAAAAGACCCTACAACCTATGTTTTTGGATGAGGTGCCCCTTTAAGGGGTTTATCATGGATTCAGTGCCAGGATCCTGCATACAGCATCCTAAATCTCAGCTCCTGGGACTCTTACGAGTTTGGAGCTTTTCAGTTTAGTATAATTTAGTTTGTATAATTTCTGGACCCTGGAGTCCATTGTGCCATTTTTCTTGACCCTGAGGTTGTTGCGCTTTTTTTTTTTTTTTTTTTTTTTTTTTGGGGGGGGGGGGCTCTTATCGTCACTTGTCGTGGCCTCTTGGATCCTGGACAATGTCACCTTGTGGCACTTCATGGCCCCATGCTGATCAATGCTTTTTTTTGGGAGTGGTGCCATTGACAAGTTGACTTTAGAAGTTGGCGCAACATATTGTCCAAAGTCCCTGGCATCATGATGTGTGCAGATTGCACAAGACGTATTGATCCATGTCAGAACTTTTCGTTGCGGTGGTCTTTATGTCATAATTGTAGGGTTTACATCAGACTGGCAAAATGGGGCCACCAGGCAGGATCAAGGGTGGTCAAGTCAAAAGCAGGGATTTCCTAATAACTACAGGTAGGAAAAGTGGGCTACAACCCCTGGGGCCCCCACTGATGCTGAGAATAAGGGGGCCTTAGTCTTCAGGGGGAGAGCAGAGAACATATGGATCTTGTAAAATGTGCTTCCTCTTTATGCTGATTTCCAGGAACATAATGACTCTTGTGTAATTGAGGAAAATGACTTGTACGAGCATTCACCATTACATAGTTGTGGAACAACTCTGCAATGTGCGGCCCTCTGTTATTTTCCCTGGTATTGTGTGAATAAATTAAATGACAACCAGTATTACCCCTAAACTACTGACAAGGGTCCTAAAGAAGTTTAAAAAAAATAAAACAACTTTTTATAAAATTCCATGAGCCCAAGAGAACTACAGTGTGTACAGAGGGATTTTCTCCTAGAAGCATTGCGGAAGCTGGGGAAGCTGATATTACTTTTTGCCACAAAGTTCTCACCAAGCTTTCCGAGGTCCTGTTACTCACCTGTCCCAGGTCTGGGCTCTGCTCCCTTCACCTCAGTCTCCAATCCGCCTGCGGCTTCCAAGACCTCTGCTACCTGTTCCCGGTCTTGCAGGACCTCTGCTACCTGTTTCCCATCTTCCAGGACCTCTGTTACCTGTTTCTGGTCTTCCAGAACCTCTGTTACCTGTTCCTCATCTTCCAGGACCTCTGTTATCTTTTCCTGGTTTTCCAGGATCTCTGTTACGTGTTCACCGTCTTCCAGTAAATCTTATGTGTTCACCGTATTCTAGGACCTCTTCTACCTGTTTCGCATCTTCCAGGACCTCTGCTACTTGTTTCACGTCTTGTAGGATGCCTGCTACCTGTTTTCCGTCTTCCAGGACTTTTGCTACTAGAGTTGAGCGAATATCTTCGGCTCCCATCTTATTCGGAAAGCTATAGCGCTTGCCAAATAAGCTACAGCGGGAACCCGGCTTCCTGGATCCCGCCTGCTGTAGTGGGTCGCCCTCCCAGGGCTGAGGGGTACTCAGTACCGGGCCGGTCTCTCAGATGAGAATGTCACAGCAGCGGTGACCTGGTCCGTGGCCCTGGGCGCCCAAATAATAGGGGAGATTGAATGGTGGAATGTAGTGGATTAAATGAATAGTTCGTGACGCCACCTGTGGTGTTCGGCAATTGAGGTGTTAAGCCGACGCTGCATGCAGATCCTCTGGGACTGGTGGTGTGGTGCAGCAAAGATGTTAACGCTCCCCACAGGTGGAGCTGTAGTCCCAGGGCAATGTAGTGGTGGTTGGCACGGGGATGTAGCGGTGCCGGCAGGGTAGGAAGCAGACAAGACACAGCGGTGTGCAATTTCTGTACCTTTACTTGATAAATGCAGTCCAGGATCCTGGTTACAGATGGTACCGGAGCAGGTTAGCCTGGAAGCAACTCAGGGATTCTCTCTCAGCAGATGGGCTGTGCAGTCTCCTTCCTAGCGCTTACTTGAGGGATCTCCAATACCGAGTTACACTGGAGTTCCTCCTGTCATATGTTCCCAAGAACTATACTTGTACGGCAGACAGCTGTAGCCTGCTTCGGGGACTCCTTACTCCTAAGTCCCGGCTCGCTATCAAGGTTGCTGTTGTGCCCTCAAGTCTTAGATGGGAGTAGTGCATTTACAGCCTCCTACTCCTCTGGTGTCTGTTGCTGGACCATTAGTATCCATACAACCATGGAGACCAGGCTCCAGATCATGTGCTCTCGATGGAGATGAGCCTTCCCTCGTTGCTCGATCTCTGCGCTTCTTCCTCACGTCTGCACTCTTCACCCTCCTCACTCCTTCCTCTTGGCCCTCAGAGAGCACTCCTCCCCTCAATTCCGGTTCAGAGTCCCCCCTGCTGGCCTCCCAGGAGGAAGGCAATGCCATTGTGGCGACCATACTCCTGGAGGCACCACAGTAGCTTATTCAGCAAGCGCTATAGCTTGCCGAATAAGAGGGGAACTATAGATATTCTCTCACTCTATCTGCTACGTGTCTACAATCGCCGGAATCTCTGCTACCTAACTACAGTCTCGGGAACTCTGCTACCTGTTCCTGGTTTTCCAGGATCTCTGCTACCTGTCTAAGGGCTCCAGTACATCTGCTACCTGTTCACGGTCTTCCAGGACCTCTGCACCCTGCTTCCAGTCTTTCATGGCCTCTGCTACCTGTCTACTATCTTCAGGATCTCTGCTACCTATTCCCAGTCTTCCAGGACCTCTGCTACCTATTCCCAGGCTTCCAGAACCTCTTTTGCCTATTCCCTATGTTTCAGGACCTCTTCTACCTATTTACGGTCTTCCAGGACTTTTAGTATCTGTTCCCAGTCTTCCAGGACCTCTGCTACCTGTTCCCAGTCTCCTGTCCACCTGAGACTTCCAAGGCTTCTGTTACCTGTTCCTTATCTTTCAGGACCTCTGCTACCTATTTCAGTTCTCCTGTCTATCTGCGTTCAATGGTACCTCTGCCTGCTGCAGTGATTGCTGTGGCCTCCGGATTTTGAGCTTTCGAGGACCTAGTGAGCCCGACAGGTCCTGGACGATCCTACAGTAGTTATGTTTCCCCAGCTCCACTAACGTTATATAACTGGCCATGGTCACCCAGCTTTCCCAGAAACAGATCTATCAAGTTTACTCTGGAGGTGGACATGATGTGATGCAGGGTCTGCTGAGCAGTGATACCACAGACAAGGGACAGGAAGGTCCATGAAAACACACAATGTGGACTTGCACCGCGCAGAAGATTCTCTGTCGCTGATCAGTATGGAGTCATCACTACTATTCTAACCATATAACTATTTTATTGTCTCTGTAGAAGGGGAAAATGTGGAGAGAGGGATAAACCGATCAGATCAGCCATGACAATAAAACAGCTGACCGGGGGAGCGATAACACTGATTATATGCAGACTATGGTTGCAAAATGGCTTCTTCTTGCCAGTCTTCTGCAGTGGCCAGATTGGTGCAGTATATGACTAATAGTTTCCCTGTGGACAGATTCTCCCAGCTGAGCTGTGGATCTCTCCAGCTACCCAAGTGACTATAGGCCTCCTGGCTGCTTCTCTCATTAGTGCTCACCTTGCTTGGGATGTCAGGTTAGGTGGATGGCCATGTCTTGGTAGGTTTCAAGTTGTACCATACCCCTAATTCTGGATGATGGATTGAACAGTGCACTGTGAGATATTCAGAGCTTGGGCTATTTTTTATAACCTTGGTTTCCATGATGCTGTTTGATCCCAAATATACCCACACAAACCTCTGAGGCCTTCACAGAATGGCTGTAGTTATACTGAGGAGAGATTACACCCAGGTGGACTCAACTTACTAATCATTTGACTTCTGGAGGGAATTGGCCACTCAGGATTTTATTTAGGGGATCATACTACATGGAGCTCAGTACAAATGCACCTCACAATTATCAGATTGATAAAAATTTAGAGAACCTTGTATCATTTCCTTCAGGCCTCACTCACATCTGCGTGAAAAAAACACATGGCGCTCTGACCAATGTTATTCAATGAGACAGTGCTGATCGCACAGAGGGCAACGCGACTCGGTGACTCTGAGCGTTATCGTTACTGACATCACCGCGGCTCAGAGCTACCGGGTCTTGAGGAGCGCAGCGTGAGCCAGGAGTGGCTGCTGCTAAAAGCCTTTGGAGATTCAGAATAAATCTTCAGAGGCTTTTAACAACAGAATTGGGGAACGTTGTGGGAAGCTCTGGACTATGTTGGACCTGAGTGGGACCCTTAATTTCTTATAAATTGGTGAACGAGGGACAGAGTCTTGTTTTTCCTTCTCATTCTTTATATTTTTCAGGTTTCCATTTGTGGATTATATTGGATTCCCTGGACTATGGCGGACCTGCACAGGTTTTTTTTTAATAAATTAGTGAACCAGAGAAAGTGTTGGGGAATGTTTTTTTTAAATAAAGTATTTTTTTTGTGTGTGCATGTATTTCTATGTAGCTGAGTGCTCCAGTCCCAAGTGTCGGCGGCAGTGCTGGGTATTGATGCGAGAAACTTGCGAGAGTTTCTTGCATCACACTCGCAAGTGTGACCTTGGCCTTAGTAATGGGGGTGTCTGATAGGCATCTATCCATTGCTAACACCAGGGCTTGATGTTAGCTGTGTTTTCGGACAATTCACAGCTGTCATCAACCTCAAGCCTCATTACCCCGATTTGCCACTGCACCAGGGCAATTGGGAAGCACAAAGGCGAAGTGCCAGAATCGGTGCAACTAAGTTGATGCTCCACTTCTGCGGCGGCTACGGGCTGGTATTTTTAGGCTGGGAAGGGTCCAATGATAATATAAGCTCACAGCTATCTGTATATAACATTGCTTTATTAATTTGTAAACTACCTTTAAGTTGCATAGAGAATTACAGTATGTAAAAGATTATGTTAAAAATGCATGTGATACTGATGTCATACTGATGTGATAGGGATGGTAGGTGAGAAAAAAATCACGCACTCCCATAACATACGGAAAGTCTATTACAATGAATGAGATGTTTGAATGAATTCCAGCTCAGGTTCATTTGGACAGATGGATGAGTAGATGGACAGAGCAGACAGAAACTGGAACATGGCAGTAGGCAGCGCTCCTACCTCCCTGCCCCCATCATCTCACTCTCACCATGTGATCTCTCCCTCTTCCTTTTTCAGGATGGTGTAAACTTCTGCAATCGTCTACGTGACGTCACGGACAACGCCCCCGTCGCGCCCCCCAAGTCGCCCGCATTCCAGTGGACACGCCCCCATTACGTCACTATCAGCACACCTCTGCCCCGCCCCCGAGACGGCAACGTCATATCAGCAGCCGGCTGTGAGGAGAAAACCGGCTTTTACCGGCCATCCGGGACACAGAACGGAGAGCGAGCGGGGGGATGAGCGGCTGACCGGACATTACCGCCCCCAACCGTCCAGCTACCGGGGACATGACTCAGAGGAAGGACACGGTTCTGCACCTCCTGGCTGGGGGGTAAGAGCCGAGGGCTTCTGTCATTATACTTCTATTATGGGACGTGACAGCAGATATGACACAGTATTACTTCACAAGGGCATGTCTGTCCTTATAACTGTTGTGGGACTATAACTTCCAGCATGGCCGGTGTCTCTTGGGACTAGTAGTTCCACAGCAAGGAACAGGTGCATAATGTGCGGCGTGTGACAAGGAGCAGATGACCCTGTGGTTGTGTGTGGACCGTGGGGGATAATGTAATAAAGGAGAATGGTAATATAAAGTGTGTGAAGGGTGATGTAACAATCAGATTACTGGGCTGTGTAGTGTGTGTGTGTGTGTGTGTGTGTGTGTGTGTGTGTGTGGGGGGGGGGGGGAATTTGATGTATTAGTGTTGTGTGTGTGTGTGTGTGGGCATCTGATGTATTAGTGTTGTGTGGGGGGGCATCTGATGTAATAGTGTTGTGTGGGGGGGCATCTGATGTAATAGTGTTGTGTGGGGTGGGCATCTGATGTATTAGTGTTGTGTGTGTGTGTGTGTGTGTGTGGGGGGGGCATCTGATGTATTAGTGGTGGGTGTGTGTGTGGGGGGGCATCTGATGTAATAGTGTCATGTGTGGGGGGGGGCATCTGATGTAATAGTGTCATGTGTGGGGGGGGGGGCATCTGATGTAATAGTGTCATGTGTGGGGGGGGGCATCTGATGTAATAGTGTCATGTGTGGGGGGGGGGCATCTGATGTAATAGTGTCATGTGTGGGGGGGGGCATCTGATGTAATAGTGTCATGTGTGGGGGGGGGGGCATCTGATGTAATAGTGTCATGTGTGGGGGGGGGGCATCTGATGTAATAGTGTCATGTGTGGGGGGGGGGCATCTGATGTAATAGTGTCATGTGTGGGGGGGGGGCATCTGATGTAATAGTGTCATGTGTGGGGGGGGGGGGGGCATCTGATGTAATAGTGTCATGTGTGGGGGGGGGGGGCATCTGATGTAATAGTGTCATGTGTGGGGGGGGGGGGGGGCATCTGATGTAATAGTGTCATGTGTGGGGGGGGGGGGGCATCTGATGTAATAGTGTCATGTGTGGGGGGGGGGGGCATCTGATGTAATAGTGTCATGTGTGGGGGGGGGGGGCATCTGATGTAATAGTGTCATGTGTGTGGGGGGGGGCATCTGATGTAATAGTGTCATGTGTGGGGGGGGGGCATCTGATGTAATAGTGTCATGTGTGGGGGGGGGGCATCTGATGTAATAGTGTCATGTGTGGGGGGGGGGCATCTGATGTAATAGTGTCATGTGTGGGGGGGGGGGCATCTGATGTAATAGTGTCATGTGTGGGGGGGGGGGCATCTGATGTAATAGTGTCATGTGTGGGGGGGGGGGCATCTGATGTAATAGTGTCATGTGTGGGGGGGGGGCATCTGATGTAATAGTGTCATGTGTGGGGGGGGGGCATCTGATGTAATAGTGTCATGTGTGGGGGGGGGGGCATCTGATGTAATAGTGTCATGTGTGGGGGGGGGGGCATCTGATGTAATAGTGTCATGTGTGGGGGGGGGGGCATCTGATGTAATAGTGTCATGTGTGGGGGGGGGGGCATCTGATGTAATAGTGTCATGTGTGGGGGGGGGGCATCTGATGTAATAGTGTCATGTGGGGGGGGGCATCTGATGTAATAGTGTCATGTGTGGGGGGGGGGGGCATCTGATGTACAGTCATGGCCAAAAGTTTAGAGAATGACACAAATGTTAATTTTTACAAAGTCTACTGCTTCATTTTTTCTAATGGCAATTTGCATATACTCCAGAATGTTATAAAGAGTGATCAGCTTAAAAGCGATAACTTGCAAAGTCAATATTTGCCTAGAAAATGAACTTTATCCCCCAAAACACATTTCAACATCATTGCAGCCCTGCCTTAAAAGGACCAGCTAACATCGCTTCAGTGATTGCTCCATTAACACAGGTGTGGGTGTTGATGAGGACAGGGCTGGAGATCAATCTGTCATGATTAAGTAAGAATGACACCACTGGACACTTTAAAAGGAGGCTGGTGCTTGGCATCATTGTTTCTCTTCTGTTAACCATGGTTATCTCTAAAGAAACACGTGCAGTCATCATTGCACTGCACAAAAATGGCCCAACAGGGAAGAGTATCGCAGCTAGAAAGATTGCACCTCAGTCAACAATCTATCGCATCATCAAGAACTTCAAGGAGAGAGGTTCCCTTGTTGCCAAAAAGGCTCCAGGGCGCCCAAGAAAGACCAGCAAGCGCCAGGACCGTCTCTTAAAAGTGTTTCAGCTGCGGGATCGGGCTACCAGCAGTGCAGAGCTTGCTCAGGAATGGCAGCAGGCAGGTGTGAGTGCATCTGCACGCACTGTGAGGCGGAGACTCTTGGAGCAAGGCCTGGTCTCAAGGAGGGCAGCAAAGAAGCCACTTCTCTCCAGAAAAAACATCATGGACAGACTGATATTCTGCAAGAGGTACAGGGAGTGGACTGCTGAGGACTAGGGTAAAGTCATTTTCTCTGATGAATCCCCTTTTCGATTGTTTGGGACATCTGGAAAACGGCTTATTCGGAGAAGACCAGGTGAGCGCTACCACCAGTCTTGTCCCATGCCAACTGTCAAGCATCCTGAAACCATTCATGTGTGGGGTTGCTTCTCAGCCAAGGGAATGGGCTCTCTCAGTCTTGCCTAAAAACACAGCCATGAATCAAGAATGGTACCAGAATGTCCTCCAAGAGCAACTTCTCCCAACCGTCCAAGAGCAGTTTGGCGATCATCAATGCCTTTTTCAACATGATGGAGCACCTTGCCATAAAGCAAAGGTGATAACTAAATGGCTCAGGGAACAAAACATAGAGATTTTGGGACCATGGCCTGGAAACTCCCCAGATCTTAATCCCATTGAGAACTTGTGGTCAATCATCAAGAGACGGGTGGACAAACAAAAACCTTCAAATTCAGACAAAATAAAAGCATTGATTTTGCAAGAATGGACTGCTATCAGTCAGGATTTGATCCAGAAGTTGATTGAGAGCATGCCAGGGAGAATTTCTGAGGTCCTGAAGAAGGGTCAACACTGCAAATATTGACTTGCTGTCAATATAACCTTTTGTTACTCATAATATTGTTGCAATTATATTTCTGTATGTGATAAAAACATCTGACAAACACACATAAAAACCAGAGGGCAGCAGATCATGTGAAAATATAATATTTGTGTCATTCTCTAAACTTTTGGCCATGACTAAGTGTCATGTGTGTGTGGGGGGCATCTGATGTAATAGTGTCGTGTGTGTGGGGGGCATCTGGTGTCATGTGTAATAGTGTCATGTGTGTGGGGGGCATCTGGTGTCATGTGAGGTGATGATCGACCAGAGAAGAGCGGAGTATATTGTGTGTAGGACGGTGAGATGTAGTAATCCAGAGTGATGTCATGTTGCCTATAATATAACCTAACATATTTCCCATAAGGATGGGGGCATTGCTCTAGAATCACTGCGTTGAGAAACATGTGATGGTGTCTCCGCAGTGTTGGATGTTTATCTCCATGAGTTCATTCATCCTCATTTTTCACAGTCTTCTACTAGGCATTGCTCCTACTAGCCAGTTTCCTACTCCACACTGATGAGGGGCAATACCCCGAAACAGCTGTCTGTGGATGGATACCATGTTTTGGCATAGGTGGTTTCCTTCATTGGAGACTGCCCTTCCCGTGGTTGTTCCTTCCCGGGGAAAGACCTGGCTAGTCATTGCTTGCGTTGAGAAACGTGATGGTGTCTCCGCGGCTTGTGCTTTGCATATTTTTATAATATAATCTATATGACCTGACGTATTGTGTGTAAGATATATTGGGTAGATGTCATAATGTACTGCGTGTGTATGATAGATATATCTATCTCTCATGCGGTGTTCTGTGTACAGGGCCGGGTACATAAGTGATGTATAGTCTATATTGTCAGGTTGTCTGATATACTAATCCATATCGGATAACGTGTGTATAATATAAGGTGATGTACTGTGTGTGAAATATATATATATATATATTGTTTTTAGTAGATGATGTCATGTATATAGTGTTGGGTGGGTGATATAATAATCTGTGGTGTGTAAGGCTATATAATATACTGCATATGCTGTATAGTATAATAATGTATGATGCATAATATACTGTAGATATTGTCAGGTCGTCTGATATAATAGAACATAGTGTAATATAAAGTCATGTATTGTTATAAAACCAAGTGTGAGCAGTGTGATACAATAATGTGATTTCATGAGGTCTATAAGGCTGTGTACTGTGTGTATATATCTGATGTGTGTGTATATATGGTGTGTGCCATATGAAGTCCTGTATATACAGTGTTGGTAGATATAATCTGGTGTGTGATTATATAGTCAGTGTACATAGTGTCAGGGATCTGATGTATTCCAGCCTGGCTGGCGCACTCCCATGTAAGAGTTCCTGGTATAGCGCCCCCACATGGCTGTATTGGGCTGGCTGCGGTCAGGGGCATCAGGCTGCTGGTTTCTCTGTACCTCCACTTTACATGTTCTGACGTTTAACCCTTTGCTGCTGTCCCCTACACATTTCTTTACCATCAGGGCAGTCTCAGGGTGACAGGAAGGAAGTTGGATCCTCACAAGGTCACACAACATGGCTGGGGGATGGGGGTCTGCCATAGTAAGGCCTGGATGGGTGTAACATGGGGTATAACACTCCTGATATTCTGTTACTCTGTGTCCTCCATGGATTATTCATTAGTGGGCTTGCTGTGTGGATCTTGTTACCTGTTAGTTCTCTGATTGTGGTGGGTTTGCTGCATGGAAGTCAACAGCCAGTGAAGGGTTAAACAGCCACTTATTACTGTGGTGTAATAAGACCTTAGGTGAAGGCTTACAGGGGTCCTACAGCAGCTCCCGACTCTCCATATTGGTGGTCCCAGTCTGTGGCCCTCTGGTGCCGGCACAACCAAAGCTACCAGCACGTCAATGGTGACAACTGTAGCTCTGGAAACTCCTCAGGGCCACAAGTATGGAGAGTCTGGAGTTGCTGTAGGACCTCCCTAATACATGACCTGCCGCCCGACATCTAGCCATCTTATTGGGGGTGGTGGGGGATATTTTTGCTGTCCACGTTATTATGGAGGGAGGTTTTTCTTGGACCAAGTCATTGGGGGGGGGGGGGAGATTTTTCTTAGACCACGTTATTAGGGGATGGAGGGAGGGATGATTTTTGACCACATTATGGGGGGGGAGGTTTTTCTTAGACCACGTTGTTGGGAGTGGGAGGGAGGGATGATTTTTGACCACGTTAATGGGGTGGTGGGGGGGTGGAGTGAGGTTTTTCTTGGACCACGCTATTGGGGGGGAGGGGGGGTTCTTGGACCACGCTATTGAGGGGAGGCATTATTTTTGACCACGTTATTGAGGGGGGGGATGGAGGTTTTCTCTGGTGCATGCCCTCAGGGAAGACTCTGAAGAAACACCCAGTTGAACTACAAGTAGAGATTTCACATACCGCGCCTAAAACACAACAAAGGTGAATAGCTCTGCAAAGGGGCGACGCAGCACAAAACAGCAAAGAGCGGCAGGATCGGGGGAGCGCAAGTTTTTTTTAAAGTATTGAACGCTACTATTGGGCAGTATATAAATATTGCCGCCTGCTGCAAATTTGTAGTTTTGCAGCCACAAGTTGGGGATCAGTATGCTGGGCTCCCGTGCCAATGGGGTTGTCATCTGTGACTTTGATGCTCCTTTTTTTTTCCATTTGTTTTACTTTCCAGTGACTGGGGTGTAATATCCGGCTGTGCTGCACCTGGTGACCCTTTGTGTGCCGCACTGCTCAGTTATTGCTCTGTTATCTGGTCTTTGCTCTGTTTCCTACCCTGGAAATGGCTCTGCTATTATCTTCTCCTTTATCAGAGTAAATTGGCCCTTCTGTATCCATGGGTGACCTTGGATCTAACTTGTGTCAGCTCTGCCTCTGGTGCCACCTGGGAATCTAGTCCTGGAATGATGTGGGGATGATGATCGTCCAGCTGGCACCTCCATGATGGCATCTTCGATTGAACTCGGCCAAAACTGATTACGACTGAAAATTTTGCATGCCCCCTCTGACTTTCCAGCAAGACTCAATTATTTTTATTTTTTTTTTTTTTTGTCCTAAACAGCGCCACCCCAGTCCACAGGTTGTATGTGTTATTAAAACTGTTAGTTTAGGGCACTGCAATTCCAAACACTATCTGTAGACATGGATGGTACTGTTTTTGGAGGGGGGGGGGGGGGGGGCTGCCGTATTTTTGTAATCCTGGAGAACCCCTTTAAACATCCAGTAAAGTCCAGCCTGACCAATCTATTTTCCTCTTTGGTAACCCTTTGTACTGCTGTTCTCGCCCCTTGCTGGCCAGGGATGGGTGTTCCAGCTGTGCGAGAGGCTATAAATAGCAGCGGACCCTGGAACAGGAGAGTGAGGGGCTTTGGGATGCAGATGTGGCATCGGAGCCAGTGACCACTATGGTGCCTCACTGGGTACCAGTCTGTGATGGCATCCTCTGCACCCTTTACTGTGGCAGCCTTCTCTGTTTGTGCTCCTGGTTTGGTACAATCTTTTTCAGAACTAAAAGTCCCAGCTTGCTTTGACGGTGCAGCAGACACAGGTTGCATATGATGATGCCAGTATTATGTAACGTGCACAGCAATGCCATCCAGTGCCGACCTGCCCGAGCCCTTACGGAAAGGAAGCTTGAGGGTCTGGATGCGTCTCATGCACATTGGGTCCCCGTGATTATATAACCCCCACCCGTCCGGTG
The DNA here is from genome assembly GCF_039654945.1 of Dendrobates tinctorius. Taxonomy (NCBI): domain Eukaryota; kingdom Metazoa; phylum Chordata; class Amphibia; order Anura; family Dendrobatidae; genus Dendrobates; species Dendrobates tinctorius. The sequence goes on from NW_027361754.1 coordinate 8,482,809, forward strand.
TGTGCAGATAGGGCTTACATAACCTGTCTGTGCAGATGATGGGCCATGCGCTGTGACTATTCTGGTCTACAGCCCCGGAGGATGAGCCTGGAACATTCGCAGTGATGATGGCGGCTCCGGTCACGTGCGACCACAGCTGGTCAGGTCCCTGGAAACTGCTGACACCTCTATAATTACATGGCAGAATTGAGGTTTTTTATTATTCCACTGGTCCATAAGATTAAAGCCACCTCCGCACGTTCCAGGAAATTTCCGTTCCGGATTTGGTCTGGAGTCCACAGCCAGAATCCGCGTGTTACTTGTGGACTTCACCCATTAGCTAGCGTGGGATAGAGGGAAACACCACAAGAATGAGCGACGCCGGACTGGAATCCAAACCAGGTTTTCACGTTAATGGAGATCTGTATTCGCAACGTGTGAATTGGATTTAAAAAGAAAACCGTTCACTTGTGTGATATTGGAAATTGCTGCGACAAACGTGCTGTGTGTGAACATAGCGTAAAATCACTGCCGTCGCCTGGACAGAAGGGAGGACGGAGCTCTGCATCCTGTGGATGTTGGCCTGTGCCATAAAAGATCAGCCCTTTAAGACTAGAGCTTGTTATCCCCAGGGGATGAGATTCACATAAAAAAATTATATGTTCTAGTATTAAAGACTTTTTTTTTTTTTTTTTTTCTTTTGCAAACCTTTCTGACCAATGAGGTTTGCAAAAATTCATGCACCTGCTGCAGTAATGACCCCATTCAATTGCATGAACCAGATAGATGTGTGTGTATATTTGTGGTCGGTGGCTTTGGCGCAGGGTGAGGAGGACGGTGTGATCGTGGTGCACTGACGAGCCCTGTAAGTTACTGTACACTGTTGGGCTGCGCTCCTCCCAGAGCTTTCTTCCCTCTGCATTACTGTGGTATATTACAGACAAGGGGTTAATCTCTGTAATCCGGCGTTTGGTAATCCAGCGTTAATTACCTGTCCGAACCCTGTCTACTCCAGCGGGCTCTATGGGGAACAGAAGGAATGACTCTGTCAATAGTCACCTGACCACTGAGGTCAATGATTGCTTGCAGGGTCAGGTGACAGACTAGATTTTCTCTCTTCTGTAGAGAAACGGTGCCACCCCTGATCACAGGTTGTGTGTGGTATTGCAGCTCAGTCCCATTCACTTCCATGAAACTGAGCTGTAGTACCAGAAATAACTCATGGTCAGATGTGAACTTCTGTCTCCTCTACAGTTCCTGCTTCTATATAACTGCAGAGGACGCTGCACCGCATGCTGCTGATCTGTACATTCTGTAACGACCTTGTTTCCTTCTCAGTCGCATCACAAGAGCCGCTGACTTCTCCTTGTCTCGCAGTGTCATACACAACATACAATGTTTATACAAGCACATGAGATTATAGCAGATGATGCCAGCGGAGGGAAGTGATACCAGGAATAGGCTGTGAATGTCAGCTTTACTAATCCTCTGTTACTCTTCCTGTAAATGGATTGTCAGGTGGGTGTTATCAGATGGCAGGTACGGACTGGGGTTGAAATACAGCCCTTGCATTTGAAATCGCACAAGCCCATGTTGTATCCGTCCCCAAGAACCAGATGGGATATATTACTAATATTACCCTGATCGGAGGAAAGGAAGATTTACTACAAGACCAATACTGCTGAAGTAAGTGATGAAGTCAGTGACTTTGTGCTCCGCCACAACTCTAGGCAGTTTGGGTGTCTTGAGAACGCCGATTCTGTTAACAAGTAGCAGACAAGGCAGCCCACGACCAGACAGGCCCTTCTGGCATTTGCCAGATGGCCAGTCCGGCCCTGAGCATGTGCCCCTGCACACTGACACTGTCCACTCAGTGCGGACAATGGGGAAACGCCTATTTAAAGGGGTTGTCCGAGGATTAATATTGAGCTAGGTCATCAATATGAGATTTGTAGGGGGGTTCAACACCTGTCGCACCCCTACTGGCAGACACAGACAGAAGAGGCCCCTGGCAAGAACGGTATATGGGCCCCTGTGTAAGCAGGATTAACAATTTAATAGTGAAGTTACTCCTCGCAGGGAAATAACCAGTTAAATTGTAAATGGAGTAAGGAAAAAGAATGGCAACGTAGCAACAGGTGACTTAATAAACTTGTCGTGTCCTTAGCCACAGATGATCCGTTGGAGGTTGTAGTACCAGCAACGGCCGGGGTAGTGTCCACAGATGGGGTCTCTTGAACGATGATCTGTCTTCTGGCGGCAACAGGCGGTCTCTGGTTTTACCCGTTGAACCCTTAGTCCATGAGCCTGTGCAGCCAAAGCAAAAACGGCCATAGCAATCCCAGGGTTAAGTGTGGGCTGATGTGTAACAGATGGCAGAGAGGACTGCAAGCTATAGTCCTTTACCTGGATCTCGCTTCCCTTCACGTGCGCGGTACTCAGTCACTGTCCCGCTAGTGGTACCGGGAGCCGTAAACTGCAGTCCGTCGGGGCTTGGGGTGCGGCGCGCACTGCTCACCGTCCTGCACTCTCCCTGACAGTGGGAAACTGCCTGCTGCTTCGCACGCTTTTTGCTCTGTTTCCTGTATAAACACGCCTTCTCTTTCTGGGTCATAGGGCCTGTCTGGTCCCCTGTTCCTTCCCCCAGGCAACATGGGACGCAGCCTCAACAGTTCCGGCTCAACACAGGTACCCGCAGCCCAGTCTTCCTCCCTACACAAGAACAGTATATGGGCCCCTGTGCATGAGCAGTATATGGGCCCTGTGCAATCCAATCGCTCCTCATAATGCACAACTCCACCTGCTTTGGAGGGGTTTGTGGCCCCCTGACCTCTTGGGCCCTGGTTGCACCAATGATATGTCTGCACTGATCAGCTGTTACTAACTGCGGCTGGATGTAAGCGATGTGTGGAGCATCACCGCAGCTCTGTGCATTGCGTCGCGTCTTCTGGGCCCTGTAGATCAGCTCTGGAAAATTTCAGAAATGAGACCTATAATTTTAACAAAAAATATCCTGTAAACGTGCTGCGGTGCCATCAGGGCTCAGAGAGATTTTTTTTTCAGCCGCCAGAACAGAGTTTAGGGTTAAATTAGGATGGCCATCCGTCAAGATCCGCTGGGAAAAAAAAAACGGATCCGCCAAGAAAACTATTCATCTAACTACATTCCACTAATCACATCCCCGCCATTGACTTGGGCGCCCAGGGCCACGGTCCGGGTCACCGCTGCTGTGACACGTCCCGCCGATACCGGCCCGGTACCGAGTACCCCACAGCCCTGGGAGGGCGACCACATGAATCTGTGCTGCACTGTATATACACACTCATTAGTGACCGGTGCTGTGGAGTCAACAGTCTAGGAAATGTCAGAATTGGCCGTTTGGCTTACCGACTTCGCAGCCCTGGGTGCGGGGCAGAACGCTGAGTTGGTGCCTCCAGCTCCTATTTTGAATACTTCTGTATTTTTTGTTGGAGTGTTTCGAGTTGTGTTCACCTTCTTCCTGCTGGCAGGTCAGGACAGAAGTGTTTTTTAGCCGGCAGTGAGCTGGTGCAATGTTGCATCATGTCCCCGCAGCTCGGGAGCAATTAACTTTGTGCACACTTGGGCATTGTACCTTAAAGGGACATCACAATGGCAGAAAATAAAGACACAATCCGAGTCCTTAAAGTGCAGAGAGCTGACGCTTAACTATTAAAGGACAATGTCCCATCAGCGTCCGGTCAGTCCCGTGCAGGATGAATGTCGCAGTGGCTGGGGGGATTTCTACCAGCTATATGGCATATTAGACATTGGTATGCATAATGCGGCACAGTTGCTCTTCGGGACCCTGGACAAGCTAGGTTAGTTATTCGGAACCACCCAGCTTTCCCTGTCTCTGGCATCTCGGTGTATTTTCGGTGCCGATACCATGTATAATAGATGTCTCTCTTGTTTTCCTTGTTCTGCTTTTCCGCTTCATCTTTCATCGCCTTCCAATGAAATATTTATTATCTAGGGATTGGGCCTTTGTCCAGAAGGTCATTGCCACAGTATGCCTTGGGATATAAAATAATAGACTTACTGATGGGAAATGTAGATTGTGAGCCCCGATGAGGACACCAATGATGTCTGTAACGCAGTGAGTAATTATAAGAAAATAACACATAAAGAGCGAGCACAGGCTACTGTATATAAATGAGCCTGCAGAGCTGAAATTACAATGGTGCTGGTTCATTAACCTTCCTAAGATCTTTTATCCTGTTCCGTGTCCTGGGCCAGTTTTTTACTTTTCTGCATATCTTTTGATTTCTGATAATATACCCTAATCTTGAATCATAGAATCATAGAATCGTAGAGTTGGAAGGGACCTCCTGGGCCATCTGGTCCAACCCCCTGCTCAAAGCAGGATTCGCTAAATCATCCCAGTTAGATGTCTGTCCAGCCTCTGTTTGAAGACTTCCATTGAAGGAGAACTCACCACTTCTCGTGGCAGCCTGTTCCACTCATTGATCACTCTGTCAAAAAGTTTTTTCTAATATCTAATCTGTGTCTCCTCCCATTCAGCTTCATCCCATTGCTTCTAGTCTTTCCTTTTGCAAATGAGAATAAAGTTGATCCTTCTACAATGTGACAGCCCTTTAGATATTTGTAGACAGCTATTAAGTCTCCTCTCAGTCTTCTCTTTTGCAAACTAAACATTCCCAAATCCTGCAACCTTTCCTCATAAGACAGGGTTTGCAGACCGGTCACCATTCTGGTCGCTCTTTTCTGAACTTGCTCCAGTTTGTTGATGTCTTTTTTAAAATGTGGTGCCCAAAATTGGACACAATATTCCAGATGAGGTCTGACCAAAGAGGAGTAGAGGGAAATAATTACTTCACGTGATCTAGACTGTATGCTTCTGTTAATACATCCTAGAATTGCATTTGCCTTTTTTGCTGCTGCATCACACTGTTGACTCATATTCAGTCTGCGATCTATTAGTATACCCAAGTCTTTTTCACATGTGCTGTCACTTAGCCCTATTCCTCCCATTCTATATATGCTTTTTTCATTTTTATTGCCCAGATGTAGTACTTTGCATTTCTCCCTGTTAAAAAATCTGATTGGGTGCTTGGCTTACTGACAATTATGTCACTGTGTGGCTTATTTAGTGATGTCACCATGTGTCGCTATATGGCAGTATTATTACGGCTCCACTGTATGATGGGGGAGGGGGGAGTAATATTTTACTAGAAAGGCTCTTCATACCAGGTCCCTGACTATATCAAAATCGAGGATGGGGTAGAGGGGTCAGGGGGATTCCCAATATCTTTTTATTTTTGCCCCAGTGGCCACTACGGACCCTAACATGGCCTTGCCACAGACATGCTGTAATGAACCTGCCTGCTGCACAAGTGCAAATCTGCTAGTGACCTGCTACATTGTATCCAGTGTTGAAGGGGGTTCCCATAGCAACCATTCAAACTGTTCTGGAAGAATGACTTTGTGGTTGCCACTGGCAACACAACTATCTAGAAAGTCATCAGCAGGCAAAGTCTAACTCGCTGCTGCCAGTTCTACAACTCCCAGCCTGCGATCAGTATGGGGTTTGGATAGGGTGGATGTTGGGGGGGGGGCTGCAGCCAATTTTGTGCTCAGTCCAGCCGGTCTTGTTTGTGCTGCAGGTCGTCACCTTGGCCGCTCAGCCAGGCGATGCGTTGATGCATATGGTGTCCGTGTTGACAAAACAATTCTTGGAAAGGTTTTTTGGCTCCAGAGGCTCCGCTATGTATTTCACTTGCAAATATGGAAAGTGGCTGCTAATGGAAGATCACCAGCCCCCGTGTCCTCCCCTTGGGAACATACAAGTTGCGGCTTAGCATCTCGCACACTAATGTTCAGGGACTTTACAAATTCTGTGCAGATGCAGCTCTGGATGTAACTAGAGGAGGACAGTGAACAAACTGTATCAAAAGGCATGTAGCTGAACGTTAAATGCAGCTCTGGATGTGACTGGAGTTTAATACCTGATTGGGTAAGAGTTTGAAAATGTCCTCAATATTAAGTGTAAAACATGGTGCACACGATGCTGTGGGGTTACAAGCAAATCTCAGACCCCACACTGCTAACGGCACGCTGCTCTGAAGGGCCCGGGATGAACTTTACCCAGAAGAAGAGGAAACCTGGATTTAAATAGCCGAACATGTGATGTGACAGCTGCCAGGGTTGTGGTGTTACTGCGTCTGTCAGAAGGGTAGCCACGAGCCGCTCATGGACTGCGGTGTGATTCAGCGGCTAATGTCACCAGGGACATGATGGCCAATCTGGAGGCCGTTATGTGGGGTCTGCGTAGAGGTATATACACTTTACAGGCTGGCTCTGTGGCGAGCATTTTACCCAGGTTGGTAAGTTTTCCTTTACGGAAGGTGTGAAAGCAAAACTTAAAAAAAAAAACTCCTGAATGACACGGACATTTCTAAATGCTGACACGTTTCAGTTCTTAAAGGAAGTGGTAAAAAAAGTTTTTTGTTTTTTTTTTAATGGTGCTATTTTTGTTCATGGGTTGTGTCTAGTCTTGCAGTTAGGGAAAGCATGTAAATGAGGTGACCCCAGTGCTATCATTTATGGTGGTCTTCTCGGCAGTCTTCTTTATGAAGCCTAAGGCAGAGGTAATTGCGCTTTCTAACTTAAAGCCAGCTACCTGCAGGAAAAATAAAAGCTGGACACATCAAGATGTTAGTGCAATGGCTGCTGGCTGCGCCCTGACTGGCAGTGCAATGGCTGCGCCCTGACTGGCAGTGCAATGGCTGCACCCTGACTGGCAGTGCCATGGCCGATGTCTCTTCAGGGTTACAGAGCAGATCCCAGTACTAGACTATTAATGAAATCCGGTTATGCATAGAACTCCTCATGTCTGAAAAGTTAAAAGTTCATTGTCAGCCGCCCTGGTGTAAGTAACCATGAAATTCAGATGAAGAGGATCATTTCTTGGAATAAGAATTGAAGCATGAAAGACACAACAAAAACACAAGTGAAACATTGGCGGGTCACCGCAAACACTGGATTAGATGGGGGAGGGTCAACCTCGGCCAGTAGATGACATGACACCCCCTCATCTTCATCAACAAGTCTGCCCCAAATCACTTGTCTTCACATAGAGGCAGGGTTGCTCCTAAAGAAATAAATGTAGGCAGAGGACGTCTTTATATTGTGGCTGTGCTGCAGTTCTTCTCTTACCCCTTTTGGGGGTAGTAAAGTGGGTACTCCCCCTATTTTGTGTGCCCCTGACGCCTGTGCGATGATTTTTCCAGCTCCGTCTCATCACTTTGGGGATGAGGATTTGGTAGCCCTCAGTCTCCGGCTTGTCCTCTGCTCCTCGGTATTTGGCAGATTCCTCGCTAACATTCCTTCTCGCTTGTTCTCTTCCCACTATGATCTGTAAACTGTGCTCCGCATGTGTTTTTCTGACCTTGTGTAAATTCTTTATCACCCTCTGTATCGACTCAGGACTTTGGTAATATCTTAGTGATGGCTGTACAGTAGAGGGAAGCTCGGGAGGATTGGGGTCTTCACCGTCCTGTGACTTTTGACTTTGTTCTGTTCTCCTGATCATCCGCTCTTCTCTCCGCAGGTGCGCAGGTACAGTGGGCGCCATTGTTACGTGTCCCCTGGAGGTGATTAAGACCCGGTTACAGTCCTCAGGAATCGCCCTCCAGCCCGTTTACTATTCTCAGGTTCAGCTTGGGACCCTCAGCGGAGGAGGAGTCGTGAGACCCGCCACGTCCGTCTCCCCCAGTGTCCTACAGGTTCTCAAGTAAGTCCTTTTTGTTGGGGTTTTGCTGAATCCGTTGCGTCCCGGCTGCGGAGCAGCTCTCCTCCTGATAGATGAACTTGTAAAGTGACCTGGCTGCAGTGTATTCCTGTAGATGTACAGATATTTGTAGCTCTTTGTATGGCGGCGCGGACAGATCCTGACATGCAGGGCGCCCCCATGGTCTTATGAGGGGCTCCATCCATTGCAGGATCTGCTGCAATTGCAGTATGAAGGGGAAACTGCATAAATTCCATATCATGTTAATAGTGATACAAACGTATAAAAAAAAAAAAAAAAAAAAGTCTGCAATCTGCTGTATTCTTTGTACCAGTAGTTTCCTGTCAACTACAACTCCCATCATGGTTTTCTACTGGTGGCTTCCCAGTTATTGCAAAACTACAAGTCCAAGCATTCCCAGCAGCCTCTGCTTATGGCACTGGTTTCCAGCTGTTCGAAAATGACCCCCAGCAAGCTGTGGTACTGCTTGGAAACCAGTGCTGGGACTGATGGAGCTGTCTGAGCATGCTGGGAGTTGTAGTGTACAGTCCGACATTTCGCCATGTGTCAGTGACACTGGTCCCCACATAGCCAAAGACGCCTTTTTGGATAGAGGTACAGTTGTACCCTCACCCTGGGGGGCTCCAACATCCCTCTGCCACATATGACATCGCTATTATGAATGAAATGTACCGATTTTGCATTGTGGCCCCATAGCGTCACCTCTGCGTCTTATTCTGCAGCGGCTCTGTGTACACGGAGAGGAAGTCCTCTTATTTTCAGAGAATGACCTCACTTTTGGGGAAGTTTCTTACCCTGCACCTTCCTGGTGTCATTCACAGACCAGATGAAATTGCGACATGAAGTTCTCGTGGAAGTTCATTATGCAAATGACTGTGTGGGAAAACGTCATCTCGGGCGTGAGAGGTTACGCTAGGCAATGCCTTACACAATGGCCTTTTCCACTTTTATATTACAACTTTATTTATTCTTTTCAGATCTATCCTTGAAAAAGAAGGACCAAAATCTCTTTTCCGTGGTCTGGGTCCTAATCTGATCGGTGTGGCCCCTTCTAGGTATGTGATGGCTGATTAATGCTCATCCTGATGGCTGCCTCTCCTGAATCCTCCTCTGTGAACCTCCCACTCCCAGACTTTTCTTCTTGTGCTGCATCAGTTCTCTGGAATGTGCTACCTCCAGATGCCTTCCCAACATTTTTCTCATATTTTGCTTATTATTGGGGTTGGATTGTTTCCATACCTGAGAGCAGGGAATGAGTGCAGCACCTGGGGCTCGTCCTTGCTGCCTGTGGACAGTCATTAGCTTTTAGTTTTTTTTTGTTTTTTTTTTTTTCTTTTTTCTATATGACTTTGGCCTTGGTCGTAGTGCTATCTGTAGGTGAGGAGTGCACAGTCAGCTCCTATGTCATGTCATTGTTATTTTCTGTATAGCAACAAACATCTCCTGAACTCTGACCCATATCTGATAAAGGGTGACTCTGGGAATGGGTTGTTTGTGAAATGCTGAATCCGGGTGCAGCCGATAGAGTGGAAGAAAGCTGCACCTTATGTCTAGGAGTAACAGTCCAATGCTGCAAGTAATGAGGATGTTACAAGGGAGTTGTGGATCACATGTTAATAATAGGTTGGTATCTGTCATGGGCACTGCCTCTTCACGTGTCCCTGGGCAAGGCTGTGCCTCCCTGGCACAGTGTCATGCTGCCTCTGCTACAGCGCATGTCAGCTGCCCGTATTTATATACAGTCTGATCTGCGGTTATTCATCGTTACTTTTCTTCATCTCTCCTGCAGGGCCATCTACTTTGCATCATACTCAAAAGCCAAGGAGCAGTTCAATGCCGTATTTGTTCCCAACAGTAACCTGGTGCACATGTGCTCCGCAGGCTGCGCCGGTAAGTGATCTGCCGGGTGCATCGTATTACCGGAGTGCCGGCACTCCAGGGGCTGGATCCTGTATGATTAATGGCCGCCCGGCTGCTATGTCCTGGCATGACCCTGGATGTTATGGTCGCACCCGGCCACATGTTCAGCCCCTGCACACCATGTTCTGCCGGTCTCCATGTTCCTGCTCAGTTTATGGGCACAGATATTTTTAGCCTTTTATTTTTTAATCAGAATGCAGAAGTTTGGGGGGTATAAATGCGTTATTTACGGACCCCTCCCCCCCCCATCAGTTCTGGGATGCAGAGGGCTGCGCTCACCCCTGCAGAATAGGATTATTTAATTGTGGGGGTGCAGGGATATTCTGGGCCTCAGTGTCGGAGGAGGTCTGCTTGTCTGTTACTGGGTATCCCCTCCTCGGCATTTCCGCTGTGCGGCACAGGCCTCCCCTGTGGTCGGAGCATGCACATTACATCTTAGTTACGAACCAAGCAAAGAATTTTCTATCTTGTAAAGAGAAGGCAGGGATTTTTTTTTTTTTATTTGCACAGATTTTCCTTTTTGCTTGTTGTCCGTCTTGGGATGTAAATGGTCGCAGGCGATGAACCCGCGGCTGCAGTGGAAACTCCATAGAGCAGCATGCAAAGAGCGTAGAAGGGATTATCGCGTCACATGCACTTTTCTGCGCTGCCCCAAGACCCTCCTTCTATATTAGGGAATTGCAGTAGAAGTTGTTTTTGCACGCTGTGGGCACAGTCCGATAGTCTATAGGGAGCGTTGCATCGCTGTGCACTGGTGGATTACAGGCTGCTCTGAACATAGGACAAGTGAGGGATGATATTTGGATTTGGGGAGTTGCTTTTCGTGTATTTGCCTAATGCTCTATAGCACGACTACACAGCCTGCCTACAGATTTTGTTTCCTTATTGCTGCAGCTGAGCCATTACATGACAGCAGCCCACACGGGATCCTGCTCTGTGGCTCTAGATTGCAGTCTGCAGAGGTTCTGCAGCATTGGCAGCATTGCAGGGATGTGCCACTCCGCAGTATGCTTCATTGCAGTGGCGACTGATAACTTGTTTCGTGACTGTGCGCCGCCCCCTGGTGGTGAAATGGGGAACTACAAGTGGTGGCCTGTGTGACTTGTGCATTCTGCAGGTTACAAGGTCTTTTCTAGGCTTGTGCGTGTTATAATGAATGACGCCGTGATCTGACGCCTCGCTCTGCTCTTGTCTCACAGCGTTCGTCACAAACACCATGATGAATCCAATCTGGATGGTGAAGACGCGCATGCAGCTTGAGAGGAGGTATGGTCCACACACGGCTTTGTCTTCTGCCTCGTCCCCCATTCTCCTTATGAGATGCTTACCCTCCTCTTGTGTTATTAGGGTGAGAGGATCCAAGCAGATGAACGGGCTGCAGTGTGCCCGCTACGTGTACCAGACAGAGGGCATCCGGGGCTTCTACAGGGGGCTCACCGCCTCGTACGCCGGCATCTCCGAGACCATTATCTGCTTTGTCATATATGAAGGGTTAAAGAAACGCCTGGAGGAGCTGCACATGTCCACGGGCAATGCCAGCACCGGAGAGAAGACTTCGGCCAACTTCTTGGGGTTAATGTTTGCTGCTGCTTTCTCCAAGGGATGTGCCTCCTGCATCGCATATCCGCATGGTAGGTCAGATTGGCTATGCTGGGAGGAACAGTGATATTGAAAAATATATTAATTTTTTTAGAACCTCGGGACCATCACAATAGAAAATGGGGGCATAATGTGCCTTGAATAGAGGCCGAAGGGTTGGGGTATGGGATTAGGTTTCAAACGATATCAAAGAGGAGGGATCCCTGTGTCATGTCCTGCGCCATCACACAAGGCAGAAAACTGTAAAACAAACCACTGACCAGCTCCTCCCAACAGAATAAAGCAAGTGTGAACGGGTACAAGCTACTATCGCTGCATAATGCACAAACAAAAGTATACAACCGCCCCTGTGAGGGCCAAAATGTCTGCAAACACTGAAGAATATATGTAGAAAATGAAGGGACTGAGCACACAAATTAGACAAATCATGAGAGCCCACCAGCCACAGAGGCAACCTCTCTGTTATGGGACCCTAAACCTAATACTTATCAGACATGTCTCTCCCAGACTTACAGTTGCAAATCTAAAGGTCAGTCAGTATATTCTATATAGCAATAATGCAGTTTTAAATGTCATACATTCAGTATCTGCCTGCATGTGAGAGGTTACAGAGTGCTGCTTTATGCTTTATTTGGTTTAGGGTCCCATCAGAGAGGTCACCTTGTCATGGCTGGTGTGCGCTCATGTATTGGCCAATTTATGCTCTTCCTTTTCAAAGTGTATTCTGTGCAGCAGTAATGCCATCTATATTTCGTAAACTCATTGTTTGCATGCAGCTGCGCGCTCAGAGGCTGCTGCTGTATGTTTTTTTTTTTTTTTTTTTTTTTTTGTGTGTGTACAAGGCAGAACACTGCAGCAATGTGGGGTGTGCACCCAGCCTGAATTGGCATTTAAAGGGCATCTCTTACCAGATACGGCCCTTGTTGTGAGAGATGCCCAAGCACAATTCTCTGGTTTTGCCTGCACCCAAATGGCCTTTCCGAATAGACTCCTTTACGTAAGCACCTAATTAGTGACCCCCCCACCTCCTGGCCAATCCAATGCTCCGATAGGTAATTTGCATGCATAGATGCCCTTTAATGGCTGTCACTAACCTAATCCTGTCTTCTCTTTACAGAGGTCATCCGCACGAGGCTTCGAGAAGAAGGGAGCAAGTACAGGGCGTTCTGCCAGACTGCGCGGCTGGTGGCACGGGAAGAGGGCTACGCGGCCTTTTACAGAGGACTTTTAGCTCAACTTTTCCGGCAAATTCCCAATACGGCCATTGTCCTTTCTACGTACGAACTTCTAGTCTATTTTCTTCGTGATAAACCTAAGTAACGCAGCGACTGTGGAAATCCATATCGGACACTGACCAAACTCAGACTCTTGTACTGTAACGGACGCCGGGCGCCCCCTGCGCCCCTCACCACCTTCACTTTCTGGGAAGTTTTAATTCTCATTACCGTTAGTAGTTAATTTGTATATTTTGTTATTTTAACCCTTACAGCCAGATTTCCCACTGATGCTGCTAGGTAACGACATCCTGCTATTTAATATACAGCCTCGGCTGGCACCGTATTTTTCACAAGTTTCATCTAATTTATATCTATAAAAACCAGAGTGAAAAGCAAAAACGTAATGGTCTTGTGGTGATTTCCTGCCCCCCCGGGAAAGTGAGGATGGACGGTAATGTTGTGTCCCAGGTGCGGAGGGAAGAGGATGCACAGTCTGTGCCCAGTGACCCCATGTGTGTACACAGTGACTGCACCAGCAGAATAGTGAGTGCAGCTCTGGAGTATAATACACGATGTAACTCAGGATCTGTAATGTAATGTATGTATGTACACAGTGACTGCACCAGCAGAATAGTGAGTGCAGCTCTAGAGTATAATACAGGATGTAACTCAGGATCAGTAATGTAATGTATGTACACAGTGGCTGCACCAGCAGAATAGTGAGTGCAGCTCTGGGGTATAATACAGGATGTAACTCAGGATCAGTAATGTATGTACACAGTGACTGCACCAGCAGAATAGTGAGTGCAGCTCTGGAGTATAATACAGGATGTAACTGTCTGTGTACATATCTCAATTATGTATCCTATCTTTATATGTAGGATAATGACCTTTTCCTGTAAACTACATTTATTCCCAGATATGTTGCACTAAGAAACATTTTGTCGATAAATCTTTTTGTCTGAAATTCTCTTCTTGCTAAAAGGATTATAATAACAATTTCCATCAGAAGCAATGAAGCTCGTCAGATAAATTAACAATTCCTTTAACCTGACATCAATCAGTGGGACTGGATATCTGCTGCATTATCTGACCCGTGTATAAATGCTCCTTGGAGGCAGTGGAGAATAGTCTGCAGCTTCTCTTACATTGTGTGCTTTTGCTTGGTGAGCGCTTGGCCTGACCTTCTCTCGGGGCTGTGCGTGTCCCTGAGTCTGCAGCTCTATATGCATCTATCTATATTTACCTCTGCTCTATATCATGTGGTTCAGGAGGTGGAAAGGGCACAGATGTGACCCCCTGCTATGATGTCAGATGTGGCTTTTGTAACTTTGCCCCTTTTTTTGTGTTTGAGCTCCTCTCAGCTGATTTATGACCACGTCAAAGGTGAATGTGCAGGAAAACAAAGTCTGTAAAAGCCAAAGCGGTGCAAAATAATGTCGACAAACCGCTTAAATTTCAATAAGTAACCCCCGAACTGGTCAGTAGCCACTGTCAACAAATCTGCCCCTAGTGGTGGAAGCCCAGAATTACAGGAGAGTTTGTAAGCAGCGCTGCGTACTAGAGACAGGGCGTCTGTCAGCCTCTGGCTTCACACTCGGTTATTCTGGAGGAACCCCACAGTTTCTCTCTTCTGTAGGTTATCACGAACTGCAATGGAGTTTATTTGAAAGACTGTGACACAACAAAAAAAAAACAATTGATCCTCTGTGCAATAATTATAGCTGTATGATGGATTATTGGTAAATTACCTGATAATCTCACAGCATATGTGTGTTTGCATATACAATGGGGAAAATTAAAGTATGTGATACTCTGCAGATTTTGCTAGTTTTCCCCCCTACAAAGAATGGAGAGGTCTGTAATATTTATCACAGATACACTTCACCTGTGAGAGACAGAAACTAAACATAAAAACCAGAAAATCGCATTGCAGGATTTTTACCGAATTAATTGCATTTTATTACATGAAATAAGTATTTGATACAGTAGTAAAACAGAGCTTAATATTTGGTACAGAAACCTTTGTTTGCAATTACAGAGATCAGACGTTTCCTGTAGTTCTTGATCAGGTTTGCACACACTGCAGCAGGGATTTTGGCCCCCTCCTCCATACAGATCTTCTCCAGATCTTGCAGGTTTCAGGGCTGTCGCTGGGAACATTGACTTTTAGCTCCTCCAAAGATTTTCTATTGGGTTCAGGTCTGGAGTCTGGCTAGGCCACTCCAGGACCTTGAAATGCTTCTTACGGAGCCACTCCTTAGGCCTGTTTCACACTTCAGTGTTTTTGTTTCAGTCACAATCTGTCGTTTTGTGGAAAAAAAAAAAAAAAAAAAAACGGATCCAGCATATTTTGCCTGCTGGTTCCGTTTTTTTTCTCATAGACTTGTATTAGCGACAGATTGTGACGGATGGCCGTCCGTTTCATCCGTCACTTGTCCGTTGTCCGGAGACAACGGACAAAGTAACGTTTGTTGTGTATGTCGAAAAGTCAGACAGCGACGGATCCAGCGCTGTCCGTCGATGGCTCTCTCGAATTCTGTTCCTGTAAAACTCCGTAAACTGCTGCTTCGACGGATCGGTTAAAGAAAAACGAATCCGGTGCATCAGTTTTTCGCAATCTGCACAGGATCAGTTTTTTCGACACTTTGACGGCTTGTGACTGATTTCTAAGGCTGTGTTCACACACAGCGTTTTTTAGCTGGTTTTACCGCGGTTTTCACTATAAAACTGCTAAAAATAAGCTTCACAGTCATTTCTATGCATTTTGCACTTTTTGTGCACATTGATGTGTTTTTTACCACGAAAAAACGCACCGCAGTAAACGCAGCATGCTCATTAATTTTGCGGTTTTTCCGCGGTTTAGGATTTTTCCATGCGGTTTGAAACCGCTGCGGAAAAAAAAACGCGCAAAAACTGCTGCGGAAAAATAGGTGCGTTTTCTGGGAAGGGATTCAGGTTTTTGAGCAGAAACTTTCTGCAACGTGTGCACTTAGCCTAAAAGACTGAAGTGTGAAACAGGCCTTAGTTGCCCTGGCTGTGTGTTTTGGAACATTATCATGCTGGAAGACCCATCTTCAATGCTCTTACTGAGGGACAGAGGTTGTTGGCCAAAATCTAACGATACATTACCCATCCATCCTCCCTTCAATATGGTGCAGTAGTCCTGTCCTTTTTGCAGAAAAGCACCCCCAAGGTATGATTCCTGTCATGCTGCTCTCACCTGCAGCACGGCGCCCGACGCCATCACTTTGGTCAGTGGCGGAAAGCCCAGGGAAAATTGCCCCATTATGATCTGTCACCATAGCGCCACGCCCCCCCCCATGTACTGACCCTTTCCTCACCCTCCCAGACCCACCGGCCACCGCAGCGCCAGCCCCTCACTGATAAATCCCTGCTTTGTGCGCACAGGACCTGTGATGAGGTCACAGGAGGGGAGGAGTCAGGAGTCAGTCGGTGGCACCTTGTCATGTGACCCCCTGACTCCTCCCCTCCTGTGACCTCATCACAGGTCCTGTGCGCACAGCCATCAATGTATTGTATGCGGGACTCTGCTGTATTTGTTGTAATGGTGCTGGATGAGGGAAGTATGTGTGGGGTCAGGAGGGGTTTACAGGATGGATGTAGCTGCATGTGTGCGCGAGGTGTACGGAGCAGAGCTGCGAATGTGCGAGGTGTATGGAGTGGAGCCGTGTGTGTACGAGGTGTACGGAGCGGAGCCGCGAATGTGCAAGGTGTGTGGAGCCGCACGCGTGAGGTTTACGAGTTGTACGGAGCAAAGCCCTCTGTGTACAGAGCTGAGCATGTGCGAGGTGTACGGAGCAGAGCCGCGTGTGTACGAGGTATATGGAGTGGAGCTGCATATGTGTACGGAGCGAAGCCGCGTGTGTGTACGAGGTGTACGGAACGGAGCCCTGTGTGTAAAGACCTGAGCTGCTCGTGTGCGAGGTGTACGGAGCGGAGCCACGTGTGTGTACGAGGTGTACGGAGCGGAGCCGCGTGTGTGTACGAGGTGTACGGAATGGAGCCCTGTGTGTACAGAGATGAGCTGCACGTGTGCAAGGTGTATGGAGCGGGGCTGCGCGTGTGTGTACGGAGCGGAGCCATGTTTGTACAGAGCGGAGCCGCATATGTACAAGGTGTATGGAACAGAGCCCTGTGTGTACAAAGCTGAGCCATGTGTTTACGGAGCAGAGCCGCGTGTGTACGAGGTGTATGGAGCAAAGCCACATGTGTACAAGGTTTACAGAGCAGAGCCATGTGTGTGCAGAGCGTGGCCGCGTGTGTATAAGGTGTACGGAGCAGAGCCGCATGTGTACGAGGTTTACGGATTGGAGCCGTGTGTGTGCGCGAGGTGTACGGAGCGAAGCCATGTGTATGAGGCATACAAAGCGGAACAGTGTGTGAATGAGGTGTGCGGGTGTGCGGAGCCATGCGTGTACAAGGTGTATGATGGGGAGCATTCATACCTCCCAACCGTCCCAGATTTTGAGTGTCTGCCCCACTGCCCCGACCGGAAGCTTACTTTTCCCGCGGACACAGGAGTATATGGCGGAGCCCCGAGGAGCACTAGAAAACTCGCACGTGACATTCCATCGGAAGTGACGTGCTGGAAGCTAAACAGAGGAGATTGTTATGGAACCATGGAGGCACTTCAGGGAATGCTTCAGATCATCACCATATCCTCCTCGGACAGCGGGATCGCCTTGGACTCGGGGATGTCGGCCTTGTGAGTGGATCATAATATGTCCTGGCTCAGGTGGGCACAACAATGTGAGCCGGGCTGGTATAGTATCTTTATAGAATCTTTCTTTTCTTTCTTTCACTTTCTGTTCTTTCTTCCCTTCTTTTTCTCTCTCCCTTTCTGTTCGTTCTTTCCCATTTCTTTCTATTTTTTTCTCTTTGTTCTTTCTTTCACCTCTTTCTTTCTGTTTCTTTCTCTTTGTTCCTTCTTTCCCCTCTTTCTTTCTCTCTCCCTCGCTTTTCTTTCTTTCTTTTTCTCTCTCCTTTCTTTCTCTGTTCTTTCTTTCCCTTTCTTTCTCTGCTCTTTCTTTGCTCTTTCTTTCCCCTCTTTCTTTCTCTCTCCCTCTGTTCTTTCTTCTTTCTTTTTTTTTTTTTTTTCTGTCCCCTCTTTCTTGCTCTCTGTTCTTTTTTTCCTTTCTCTCTCTGTTCTTTCTCTCTGTTCTTTCTTTCTCTGTTCTTTCTTTCTCTCTTTTTTTTTTTTTTTTCTTTTTTCTCTCTGGTACTGAGGAAAAGAAAGAAACAATGTGCCCACAGTACCAGCCACTGTGCCCATAATGCCAGCCACTGTGCCCTCAGTACCAGTCAGTGTGATCAGCAGTGCTAAATGGGTGTGGTTGGGGCTTGGACATGGGTGTGACTAGTTGTGAAATGGGTGTGGTCGGGCAGCTGGTAACCAATCATCATAGTGGCTGTCATCTGTTTCCATCAACTGTTATATGTGGGCAGTGGGCACCTCTAGTAAGGTGGGCACGAGATGGCGGATCTTGTCACCTCTGCCTCACACATAAGTTACTATGAGGTGTACTTTATTCCTGCCACATTTCCTTCTTGGCCTACTGAAAGAAATGTTTTGACCAATTGAAAGTTATACAACCTGAGGATTGTGCATGTGTACGCTGCCCGCATGTAGTAATATGTGTGTGTGTGTATATATATTTACGCCGATCCCTATATAAACCCTGCCCCTCCAACCGCCATCCACTTTCCCATGCTCCTGTTCCAATCCTGGGGTCTTTTTGGTCCCCCCTTGGTCCTCCACATGCTGAACATCAGGGACATGACTAACATTGCGCATTGTGCACTTGTTTGTCGCCAGATGCAGCGTCGTGTCCAGTGTGTGAGGAGACGGCGACTTGTCTGTGGCGTTAACATCTCTGCTGCCATGTTGGGCACAGCCTGTGACGAAGAGCGTCTCTTTCTGTGTATCCGGCCACAGGCTGCACATTGGAGGCTGCTTCTTCTATCTGGGAAGTTCATGAAGCAGAAGCCTCTGTGTGACTCATGTGAAGTAACTTGTCTGACAGGTCATGGGTCCAGGTCAGCAGGTTATTGCAGACTATTAGCTGGTTTCGATGTTAGGTACAGGTGAGTCAGGACTAGATGTTGGGTGGAAGCCTTCCAGTATTTGTAAGGCCTCGTGCACACGCTGAGTATTTGTGTTTTTCACTCAGTATTTGTAAGGCCTCATGGACACACTGAGCATTTGGTGTTTTTTACCTCAGTATTTGTGAGGCCTTGTGCACACGTTGCGTATCTGCAGAGTTTTTTTTACCTCAGTATTTAACCCCTTCCCGCCCCTTGACGCACCGTATGCGTCATGAAAACCAGTGACTTCCCGACCCCGTCACATGATCGGGGGGCCCACAGAGTCTGAACAGCCCGGGGCCCTGACTACCCTTAATCCACCCCTGACTTCGGTGTCGCGGCCGGTCCAGGAGTCCCATCGGGTGCGCAAGTGCACCTCCTGCACTTGATTCTATGGCTGCGCTCTTGGCTCCAAGGCTTTGTCGGGCGCACATGCGCTCACTCCACTGCCCGGACAGTGGCTGCACCATCTCTATGGTCCAGGAGGACCTGACCCGGAAGTCCCAGCACACTTGCCCTATATCAGGCCACCCCTTCCTATAGGCAGCGCCGGATTATTGTTCTGGCTCCCTGGCTTGACCTGCTTGGCCACACTCTGTACTCAGGTCCCCTGCCCTGTGCTCTGGCGTGCTCCTTAGCGCACGCTCTGCTTTGCCTTGTACCCAGGCGTGCTTCCCTGCACGCGCTCTGCTTTGCCTTGTACTCAGGCGTGCTTCCCTGCACACGCTCTGCCTTGCCCTGTACTGAGGCGTGCTTCTCCGCATGCGCCCTGCTTCGCCTGGTATCCATGCGTGCTCCTCAGCACGCACTCTGCTTTGCCTCATACCCGGGCGTGCTTCTCTGTGCACGCTATATGCACTCCTGTACCCACCGCGTACACATTATGCACTACCCTGTACCCAGCGTGCCCCCATGTTCAAGCCCTGCACCATCCTGTACCCTGCGTACCCCCGTGTCCACGCTTTACACACTCTTGTATCCTGTGTTCCCGCCTTTTCCTTGCTGACACGGTCTCTTGCGTCTTCTGTGAGCCGGCCACCTGGTTCCAGCAGTCATGGTACTATACCCCCCCTGGGTCTGCCCCTGACGTTCCCTGTATAAGCTGTGGTCCTCACTAGGTCAGCTCGCCCAGGGTGGGTTGGTATCGTGACCCAGAGGGTCCACTCCAGGAGTCATCACAGCATAATCAGGTCATGGACCCCGCTGGCACCTTGGCCACTGCACAAAAGGAACTAGTGTTTCTATGGGAGACTCAGACTAGGATAATGTCCTCTTTGAAATCTATGGAGTCCTGCTTGTCAGCCTTACAGTCCTCTGATCCTGGGATTGCCTCCCAGTTGGCCAGTCACTCAGCAACGCGACACTCAGGCCCACAGTCTCAACTATATGGCGTCTGTAGATAACGGACTCCTTTCCCTACAATCTGTTGCCTCCCTTTCTGCCCAAGCCTTGGTCTCGCACCAGCTGCCCTGTTTATGCAAACCACCCCGATATAGTGGTGACCCCAAGTTGTGTCGGGGTTTTTTGAACCAATGCCGATTACATTTTGAGCTCCTGCCACAGCAATATCCCACCAATTGCTCTAAAGTGGCCTTTATAGTCTCCCACTTAGAGGGGGAGGCGTTAGCGTGGGTGAATCCCCTTTGTGAGCGTGATGATCCACTCGTCTCTCAGCTCTCCACCTTTTCGGACACCTTCCGCAAGGTGTTCGACAAGTCGGGTCGTCTGGCTTCCACCATCGAGTCCCTCTTCAACCTCCATCAGGGTACTCTATCTATTGGACAATATGCCATCCGTTTTCCCACTTTGTCCTCCGAACTTGGTTGGAACAATGAGGCCCTTTTAGGGGCCTTTTGGTGAGGTCTGTCCGGACGGATTAAAGACGAATTGGCGGGACGGGATACCCCTACCTCTTTGGAGGATCTAATCTCTCTTGCGACACGCATTGATCTGCGCTTCCAAGAGCGTACCCATGAGTCACCCAGAGAGAAAAGACCACCTCGTCTGCTCGCAGTCCTCCTCACTTGCGATCCGTGCTATCTTCTGCGGGCCTTGTATCTGAGCCTATGCAGGTGAACCGACTCAAGATGGCTGAACGGCGTCGTAAGGAGAAGCTTGCACAATGACTGTTTTTACTGTGGGAGTCCTTCTCATCTCCTTCGCTCAGGTTCCGAGAGGCCAGGAAATTCCTCCGCCTAGGACTGGTAGGAGAGGCCTTCCTAGGTGTATGTGATTCCTCTCCCCCCTGACCGTGTCTGTCTTGCTGAATTTTGGTTCCAAACGTTACTCTGAGGAGGCTTATGTGGATTCAGGGGCGGCAGGGAACTTTATCAGGCTCGAGGCGGTTAAAAAATATTGGATTCCTGTCAGATCCCTGGAGACTCCTTGGCTGATAGCTTCTGTTGATGGTAAACACTTGCAGGAGACCGTTAACCAGGTCGCCGAAGAAGTTGAGCTGCAGATTGGAGCCCTTCATCGAGAGATCTCCTTCCATGTCTTGTCGACTTTGTCTCACACGCTTCTTGGTCTCCCTTGGTTACGAGCACATGAGCCAACTCTTGACTGGTGATCCGGCGATGTACTCCGTTGGGGACCATCCTGTCAGAAGTGCCTGCTGCCTGTTCTGCCTATGAGTTCTGTCTGTCCTTTCTCGGTACCTACAGGTCTTTTGCCGATGTCTTCGATAAGGAGGCTGAGACTCTGCCTCCACATCGACCATATGACTGTCCGATTGACCTCGCTCCTGGCTCAGCCCCACCCAGGGGTAGAAAATACCCGCTATCTCCTGCCGAAACCCAAGCTATGTCGGAGTATATCCAGGAGAATCTAGCTAGTAAGTCTTCCTCACCCGCAGGATCGGGGTTTTTCTTTGTCAAAAAGGATGGCTTTCTCCGTACCTGCATAGACTACAGAGGCCTGAACGTCATCACGGTCAAAAAACAAGTATCCGCTGCCACTGATCCCGGAGCTCTTTGACAGGCTAAAGAGGAGCACGAATTTTCACTGGATCTTCATGGGACCTACAATTTGATCTGTATTCGTTCCAGGGACAAGTGGGAGACCGCCTTTAACACCCGAGATGCTCACTACGAGTAATTGGTCATGCCCTTCGGCCTCTGCAACGCTCCAGAGGTATTCCAGGAGTTTGTGAACGTTTTCCGGGATATGCTGTACTTACTGCGTGGTGGTCTACCTGGATGATATCCTCGTGTTTTCTCCAGACCTGTCTGCCCAAAGAACGTGCCCCAAGTACTCCTGCATTTGAGAGAGAACCGCCGTTACGCCAAGATTGAGAAATGTGTCTTCGAACAAACGTCCTTACCCTTCTTTGGATACATTATCTCAGACTTCTGGTCTGTGCAAGGAGCTGGTGAAAGTGTCCACCGTTCTCAATTGGCCATGGCCCCATGGGTTCAAAGCAATCCAATGCTTCCTTGGCTTTGCAAACTACTATCGGCAGTTCGTCCCCCATTTCTCTTCTTTGGTTCGCCCTATCTCATCCCTTATCCCAAAGGAGCAAACCCAAATACTTGGCCTTCTGAGGCAGAGGACGCCTTCCAATCCTTGAAGCAAGCCTTCGCCACTGCTCCAGTGCTTCATCGTCCTGAGGTTAGTAAACCTTTCACGCTGGAGGTGGACGCACCCTCTACCGGGGCTGGTGCTATTCTTTTGCAGAGGTCTTCTTCAGGATGTCTAGTAACCTGCAGCTTCTTTTCCAAAGTATTCTCCCCGTCTGAATGAAATTACTCCATTGGTGACAAAGAATTATTGGCCTTGGAGGAATGGAGGTACTTACTAGAAGGCGCCATACATCCGTTTAAGATCTTCACAGACCATAAGAACCTGGCATACATCCAGTCTGCACAAAGGCTCAATCCCCAGCAAGCCAGGTGGTCTTTGTTCTTCGCCCATTTTGACTTTGAACTCCATTTCTGGCCTGGCGATAAGAACATTAAAGCTGATGCCTTATCTAGGTCATTCCAGTCGACCGATACTGAAGAAGAACCTTCACATATCATCGATCCCACCAAGATAACTACCGTGGCTCCTGTCAACCTGACCTCTTTACCCCTGGGAAGAACCTTTGTGGCAGAGAGCAATCGAAAACGAATCATGCTGGGTACATTCTTCCAAAATTGCCGGCCATGTTGGAGTTAAGAAAACTCTCCCCATGTCAAAGACTTCGTAAACTCGTGTCCATCCTGTGCCAAGAACAAGGTACCCAGACAACCACCCTCCGGTCTTCTGCCTCATCTTCCAGTACCTTCGGCCCATGGCAGCACATAGCCATGGATTTTATCACCGATCTGCCTCGTTCCTCTGGTTGTACGGTGATCCTGGTGGTTGATGAGTGATTCTCGAAAATGGCCCATTTTGTTCCTCTCCCCGATCTACCCTCTACTCACGAATTGGCGAAGATTTTCTTCACTTACATCTTCAGAATTCACGGTTTCCCTCTGCACATCGTATCAGAAAGAAGAGTTCCATTCACCTCCCAGTTCTGGAGAGCTTTTTGTGGGCTTATGAAAATGACACTGGACTTTTCCTCTGCCTACCATTCCCAAACCAACGTCAGGTGGAGCAAACGAATCAGATCCTTACATCTTATCTTCGTCACTTTTCGAATGCTCATCAGAACGACTGGACCAATTTACTTCCGGGGTTGGAGTTTGCATACAATAACCACACCAGCGAATCTTCCTCCAAGTCTCCCTTCTTTATCGTTTTCAGGAAGCATCCCAGTGTTCCTTTACCGGTACCTTCTGTCTCAGGAGTGCCTGCGGCCGACTCTCTGTCCGGGGAGTTCTTCAGGGTATGGCAGGGGACCAAATGTGCTCTTGAAAAAGCATAGGACGGAATTAAGCAACATGCAGCTAAAAGGCGCCTGGACTCTCCTCCTTATCTGCCTGGTGACAAGGTGTGGCTGTCCTCCAAATATATTCGCCTTAAGATACCATCATACAAACTAGGTCCCCGATACATAGGTCCTTTTGAGTTCCTCAGGCGTATTAATGACGTGGCATACAAATTGAAGTTACCCACCTGACTCCGCATTCCCAATTCCTTCCATGTGTCCCCCCACAAGCCCATGTTGCTCAACCGGTTTCATCCTTCCGCAGGCCACACACCCCAGCCTCTTGGCATGGGGAATGAATTTGAGGTGAATGATATCCTGGCCATGAAGAAGGTGAGAGGGAAAATACTCTTCCTAATAGATTGGAAGGGCTTTGGCCCTGAAGAAAGGTCATGGGAATCCAGGGAAAATATTCAAGTACCCCAGATTTTGTCTAAGTTCTTGTCCAGCCTTAGAAAGAGGGGAGTACTGTCATGCTGCTCTCACCCGAAAGCATGGCGCATGACGCCATCACTTCTGGTGTTGCGGCCGGTCCGGGGGTCCTGTCAGGGGTGCACACGCGCACCTCCCGCACTTGATTCTATGGCTGCGCGCTTGGCTCCACGGCTTTGTCGGGCGCACATGCGCTTACTCCAGTGCCCGGACTGTGGCCGCTCCGTCACTGACGTCTCTATGGTCCAGGAGGACCTAACCCGGAAGTCCAAGCACACTTGCCCTATATCAGACCGCCCCTTCCTATAGGCGGCGCCTGATTATCGTTCTGGCTCCCTGGCTTGACCTGCTTGGCCACGCTCTGTACTCAGGTCCCCTGCCCTGTGCTCTGGCATGCTCCTTAGCGCACGCTCTGCTTTGCCTTGTACCCAGGCGTGCTTCCCTGCACACGCTCTGCTTTGCCCTGTACTCAGGCGTGCTTCTCCGCACGTGCCCTGCTTCGCCTGGTACCCAGGCGTGCTCCTCAGCACGCACTCTGCTTCGCCTCATACCCAGGCGTGCTTCTTTGTGCACGCTATACGCACTCCTGTACCCACCGTGTCCTGGTGTACATGCCCTGCACTACCCTGTACCCAGTGTGCCCCCGTGTAAATGCCCTGCACTATCCTGTACCCTGCGTGCCCCCATGTAAGCGCTCTGCACAATCCTGTACCCTGCGTACCCCCGTGTCCACGCTTTACACACTCCTATATCCTGTGTGTTCCCGTCTTTTCCTTGCTGACACGGTCTCTTGCGTCTTCTGTGAGCCGGCCACCTGGTTCCAGCAGTTGTGGTACTTTACCCCCCTGGGTCTGCCCCTGACGCTCCCTGTATAGGGGGTGGTCCTCACTAGGTCAGCTCGCCAGGGTGGGTTGGTATCGCAACCCAGAGGGTCCACTCCAGGAGTTGTCACAATTCCCCCCCACCATTCTTCATGGTTGGGATGGTGTTCCTGGGGTTTTACTCATCCTTCTTTTACCTCCAAACACGGCAAGTGGAATTGTTACCAAAATACAACTTTTTGGTCTCAACTGACCACATGATCTTCTCCCATGCCTTAGCTCGATCATCGGATGGTCATTGGTGAACTTCAAACAGGCCTGGGCCTGTTTTGTTGTGAGCCGGGGGACCTTACGTGCCCTGCAGGATTAATGCTGCAAATACTTCTTTCCCCCACTGTATACAGTTCCTCAGCTGCAGACGCTATGAGCACATTTACAGGAGATTCCCTTTCTCACGAAGACTTCAGCTCAGTAAGAGCTGCCAATACGCTTTTTTTTTTTTAATGACTCCTTTATCAAAACGGCAGAAAGCAAAAAGTCTTTGTTGCCCATAGCAACCAATCAGATCACAGCTTTCATTTTCTAAACTGCTGTGGTAACATGAAAGCTGCGCTTGGTTGCTATAGGTAACCAATTTTTATCAATTAGGCCGCATCCTTATAGCGTTGCACTTCGGGGGTCTGATATTTGGGTTTGTAGTGACGGCTGAGCTCCTGCGCTCATCATTGGCATCAAACAGGGTCTATACCTCCGATTCAAAGTCCTTAGTGGCTGCAGCATCGAGGTGGTCCAGAGAGGCCTGGCCCGGGGCCACTGGTGCCTAGAAACGTGATTGTTTGTGAGGTTGCCATAGTAACCCATTTCAAAGAATTTGGGGGGGGGAAATGTGCCTTTTTGTGGCGACACAACTGTCCTTTTAATTGTCGTCCACACGTCAGAAAATGCCGTTTGCTTTCGCCATGAGCCGGATTTCTGGAGCGCCATACTGTGTGAGCGTCCTCGGTAAATCCCCTGCTCGCTGGTTTTATCTGGGCCATTGTCCACATCTCTGCTTGCTGTCAGTGACTGGAGACATTCTTGTGTCCAATCAGGTTATGAAGACGAATCCTGCCCTCGCTCAGCTGCTGCACACCTCTTCGGCTTGAGGCCTTGGCTTCATTACAAACTACTTAATAATAAAAACAAAAAAAAGACAACATCTTCATTGATCATAATAGATTTGGTTGACTGTATTGTTATGTGTGCTTTCAATATTGAGTAATAAAAACAAACATAAAAAACAGACAAAAAGCAAAACGACCCCTGATCCAGCAGAATGGTGGAAATCGACGCCTCCCAGTGCGGGGCTCACTGACAGCTAGCACGGATCTCCATCACACGATGATAACGCTTTATTTACGAGGAATTCGGACACTGATAATCCGGAGCGATCTGTCCCTTTCATGCCGAAGTAAAGGAACGCAACAGGAAAGACTCATAAACTCCCGTTTATTAACTGTTGCTGTGACTCGAGTCCCTAGCCCAGTAGCCCCGTGGATGAGTCACCGGGCCCGGCACGACCATGTGAGTCACCTCCCCCTCCCTGAAACCCCCCCGCACGATCTCGGCCTTTCACGACTGACGCCCCCCAGAGGATGGCACCGCCCACGTGTGCGCCAAATTCTAAGCCCGCCCACCAACGCCGCTCCCGCCCCTGTGATTGGCGGGGTTTTGAGTGTAGGCGTGGTTTTGCAGCCCGGGTTTGAAGATGTAGTCGTGTTATTGGTCAGCGGGAGGAGGACGGGTCATAGACGGCGCGGAGCACCGGAGAGGAAGGTCCGAATCCTGCGCCTCATGGAGGACGGGACCGCGCTGCTGCTGCTGCCTTTGGCCGGCGTAACCGCTACCGCCGGGGCCACCGGGCTGCTGCTGTACAGGCTGCTACGGAGGTGAGCGCGGGACGGCCGGGGCTTTGTTAGGGGTGAGGGGATATTAACCCGCCCTGTGCTGGAGCGGAATGGTAGGAGGCCCCGGGGTGTGACTGCCGGTAGCTCTGGGGGTTCGGTGTGAGGTGACGGGGGCTGGCACTGCTGTCCTGGGTAATGGGGGGGATAGGGTGTTATGGGGGTCACTCCTGTGGGCAGGACATACACCATTAGCTGTTTGGGGTCTCTGTCTGCTTCTGGGGTCCTCTGTATTATCCCTGTGCCCCCCCCTCCGTGGTCTCCTCCCCAGGTATTTTCTATTCTTATTCTGGCAGCAGTGGTGCCCGATAATCCAGTGCTTCACCCTCACCCCGCTTACAGGCCAGGATGGCAGCTGCGGGCATCGGTGTTTCCAGCTGCTGTGGTGGTCTCTGCCGGGGACGTCCTGACAACATGTCTTTGTTTTCTGCCGGGTGGGGATGGGTCTGACAGGCGCTGCCACACAAGTGTCCAGCAGAGATGAAGGGGCGCTCACCCCCCAGTCTGCAGGAACAGGCTGATTCACCGCTATTTGTTTATATTTTTCCTCTTGTCACATCCACTGCTAGATTCCAATGTCTCCTGGTTTCCTTCAGTTTGAGGCAGAAGCCGATGACGGTTCTTTCTGTCAGACCCTGAGCATGTCCTCTTATAAGAGTCACCTGTCTCACATGTGGCACTAGAAGCCTTGTTTCCTTGCGGGCTGGGTCCTGTCTGGTTCAGGATACTTTCCTCATACTTGGCCGGGCCGCGGGTGCCAGTGTGCCGGGGCCCGAGACATGCGATCAGAGCTTGCCAAATTGACTCTTAGGGATAATCCAGGCTATAATCAATGAACCCCACAGTGAATGGCGAAGATATATGATGAGTTTTGTGTTCTGTTTTGCAGGAAACCTCCGACCCACTTGAATGTGAATTGCTGGTTCTGCAGCCAGAACTCTGTGGTGCCCTATGGAAACCGAAACTGCTGGGATTGCCCCCACTGCGAGCAGTACAACGGCTTCCAAGAGGTGAGAGATGGCCAGCATGTTAGCTGTGCCCCTGTAAGAGGGGCCGTGGAGTCACGCTTTACTGGCCGCCCCTCTTTCTAGCTGTGTTTGGACACACAAGGGCTTCTGCTCCCCTAAGGCCTCTTTCACACATCAGTTTTTTGCCGTCAGGCGCGATCCGGCTTTTTTTTGTAAAACCGGATCCAGCGAAATGCAATGCCGGATCCAGTTTTTCCCCATTGACTTGCATTAGCGCCGGCTCGCACCGGATGGCATTGCGTTTCATCCGTTTTTTTGCCGGATCCGGCTACTTGTCTCATTCCGGCGTCTGGAAAAAACGGCTACTGTAACGTTTTTTGTCTCCGGCGAAAAAGCCGGAAGCGCCAGATCCGACGCTTTCGGCTTTTTGCCACAGTGACAGTCTATGGGCGCCGGAATGCGCCGGATCCAGAAAGACGGCTCCAGCCACCGGATCCGTTTTTTTTGAGTCTGCGCATGCTCAGATCCAATTGGGCAGCCCCCAGGAAACAGATATAACCTGCTAGACGGATCCAGCAGAAAAACGGATCTGTTTCTACAGTTCTCCAAAATTTATGCCGGATCCGTTTTTTCTAAAAATAGCCAGATCCTGCCTGATGGCAAAAAACTGATGTGTGAAAGTAGCCTTATTAATGTGTTGGGCCCATTGCTCGTTACCATAGGTCAGCCAGCACCCTTCACACACCGCTCTGCAAGACCTGATGGGACAAGGGGGTATACGATGCTGGTGCTCTGCACAAGTTTCTGAATTGGGTGCTGCTTTATTCCGGAACCCCCCCTTATTCCAAGTCAGGTGTCGTGTTTTGTTTCTTATAAATATCCCCTTGTCTCTGCAACTGACTTTTTTTTTTTTTTTTCTCCTCCTCCCCTTCTTCCAAGGGCTATAACTTTATTGTCGTTTTTTTGGGACGAGCTATAGTTTCGAAGGACAACATTTATTTTATCACGTAATGGACTGGAAAAAGAAAAATACAAGTGGAATGAAGTGGTTTAAAAACAAAACCCTGGCCTTTTTTTTCCGTCTATTTATGGCTGTTGCCATACAGATTCATTTTAAATTTTGAGCGAAAATGTTTGTTTTTTTTGTAATTGGATTAGTTTGAGTTCTTATTTTATATTTTTTACACTACTTTTAATTTTCCTTAAATCTTGAATCTCTTGTACTATGTATGTAATTCCACAGTATTGCAGTATGTAGGACTAATTGCGATCTTTTATCAAGCTCAGAATGGGCTCCAAAGTAGTAACCAGATTGCTGCGACTGGGACCGTTGGTCGTCCTCCAGCCTCTATACCCATCGGCACCGTGTTGTAGAGGCTGGAGTCAACCGGTACACGCGAGCATTTGCAAATGCGCCATTGAACTGATGCTGTTGGACACGGACAGCTGCATTTAAATGGTTAACAGCAGTGATCAGAGCTCCACGCCAACTGCTGCTGTCAGAGCCAGATGCTGGCTGTATAACACTTCTGGCATTTACTGCTCCTGAGCTCCCTCCACACATGCGGACCCCAGCACTGAAGCACAGTTGCATAAATTTGCGTTAAAAGGAATCTGTCACCCTATTTTTCGCCTATCGGCTGCCGGCACCGCCTTCAGGGACTTATCTACATTCTGTAATGCTGTAGATAAGCCCCCGATGTAACCTGAAAGATAAGAAAAATCAGTTAGATTATACTCACCCAGGGATGGTCCGGTCGCGGTCCGGTCTGGCGCTTCCCTTCTAACAGTGACGTCCTCTTCTTTCCTTCCCGTCGCGGCTCCTGCGCAGGCGCACTGCTCTGTCCTGTTGAGGGCAGAGCAGAGTCCTGCGCATGAGCCACGACAGGCAGCAAAGAAGACGTCACTGTTAGAAGATGGGAGGCGCTGGACTGCAACATCCATCGGACCAAGACCGGAGCGCCCCCAGGTGAGTATAATAAGCCCTTGATGTCTGTGCCGGCAGCTGATAGGTGACAGATTCCCTTTAAGGGGTTAATATTGGTGTTGACGATGTCCGTGAAGCCGCCTACTGGCTTTGTTTTATTTACTTGATGCAGGGAGCAGTGAGGAAGAGGAGAGGTGTAGTGCCTGAGCTGGCAGCTGAGCTGTAAATTGAGGGCCCTGCAGTCACGTGGGCGATGTGTAGTTTTGAGCTTGTGGACCCCAATGCACTACAAGAACCCAAATATTGCAAGCCTCTATTAGTATTGGTCTTGTTTTGGCCACAGGAACTATTTGGGCCCCCTTAGGCTCCAATTCCCTGGTGTGACTCCTGCACCCAATATCGTAACACCCCTGCTCGGATGTTGACACGACTTCTGAGATCAGGCTGTAACCATGGCGATACATAGGTCTGCACAGGGGCTGTATACACAATGATAACAGATGTGTTGTTTTTTTTTTTGTTTTTTTTTCCCCAAGACTATTTGCAGAGTTGCTTCCAGATTATTTTTGTAGTTGCATTGAATCCATACAAGAGAGGGCTGCAGAAGTGTCCAAGCCCTTATCGTGGCCTCTGCGGCGTTTACGAGTCTTTAACCCCTTTTATCTTTCCTGTGAATCATTAAAGAATTTTATGGGTTTAGGTTTCATGCAGACATCACAGAGCAGCCATAGACATTTTATACATGGCGTCTGTTACCTGCAGGTATCGGAACTGCTTGCTGTCAGTAAATAAAGAAATTCTAGTATGTTGAAGATCTAACAACAGATGAGTGTGGCAAAATAGCGGTGGCTAGAATGCTATATATGTTTAGAAAGTTGATAGCACAGCACTGGTTGGATGATCAGACGCCCTCCATTCCGGAATATATTAGTAAGGTGAACTGGGTGATTAACATGGAAAAAGCAATTTACTTGAAGAGAGGCTGTATCGGAAAATTTTAAAAGATTTGGGCATCATGGATAGACAGCTCGGGCCTTGCATCCAGAGAGTTAAGGGCATGTCACACTAAGAGATATCGCTATAACTAGTGACGTTATAGCGATATTGCTAGCGATATCTGTGTCTGATACTTGCCTACAACCCGCTCCCCCGCTGGTTATCGCTGATCGCGCGAGAACGTTCAGGACCGTTTCTCGTCGTCTGCTTCCTGTGGCGCTTCCTGCTGTGAGGACGAGCGACACGTGGAGCCGGGCGGGAGGACGCAGGATCGCCTAGTGTGACAGGTAAGTAGCGACCCCCGACCCCTGCTATGTCACTGGTGAGATCTGCCTGTGTGGCAGTTCACTAGCGACTACTTAGCGATGTACCCGCGATCCTGACCGCGTCATATCACTGGTCGGGATCGCTGGTACATCGCTAAGTGTGACAGTACCTTTAGAGATTCCGATTAGGTCTAATTGAGTCTTGTCTATATGTAGCACATTTGGAGCCTCTCTTGTATCTCTACTTATTGTTATTCAAGGAGACGTGACATTGACGCTATATAATATGTTTATTTTTGTTAAGATGGGGGACAATTCAGGGGGGAGGGGAGTGGGGTAAGGTGACTGCGTTCCCCTGGGTTGTTATACCTGTTTTGTTGGAAAATGTTCAAATAAAAAATATCTGATTTAAAAAAAAAAAAAAAAAAATTCAAAGGCAGGAAACTTGTACAGACCAAAGACTTAACTTCTCACAGCTGAGGGTTTGCTACTATTAGTCTAGACACTCCTCGTGGCACTGGACACTTCTGAGGAAAGCTCTCCTGTCCTAGTAGTTCTGTATCGTGGAGACTAGATAGAATTGTAGCAAACCTCCAGCTCTGAGAACTACTAGTTCTACTTCTTTCCCAGCCTGTAACCACAGTGCTTCTGTTCCCTAACAGCAAGACTTTGTGATAGGATATTGCTGTAATGCGTCTCTATCTGATTGCAGAACGGCGACTACAATAAACCGATTCCGGCACAACACAGCGAACACCTGAACCACCTGGTGTCTGGCGGGAGCACGATTGCCGAATCCGCGAAGCCGCAGCAATGGGTGAACTGCGGCCTCCTGCTGTGCAAAAAGTGCAGCAATAACCAGAGCACCAAGATAAAGCAGCTGGCGTCATTCATGCCCAGAGAGGAGGTGGGTGATGAGAGCAAAACTCGATAAATCCGTGGTAGAGACGCAATTTATTTTACTAAAGACAAAAGATTTTGTTTACACAACAGTTTCTGATAAAAATGGCATAAATAATTCTCTTATGTATTTGTATCTTCTGAAATTAGTAGGTTTTGGAGTAGAAAAACTTTTTTATGAAAGTTGCTGCTATAATTACGATTATAGTGAACTTAGGGGGGTTTTTTTTATTAAAAAAATTGCATACCTGTCATTTTGACAAAATAAGCTGCTGTGTGCAGGTGGAATAACACCATTTCTGATCATTATATGACTTGTATCCTGCATTTGTTTTTTGTTTTTTTCTTCACTCTGCAGGGTTGTTTCTGAGCTTGTGTAGAGACTTGCTACTATAATGTCTCCCATAAACAGACATGAGGGAATCCTGGCTCTATGTAGCTTGTGATCAGAAGCAACAGCAGAGTGAAGATCATTGTACCACAGTACTGCGCAGTGTAACTGTGAATCCAGTTCTGGGTAAAGATAAACATGAGAAAGCAACAGCTCTTCAAGTTTCTTTTCTCCATTTTGATGAGCAGCTGTAACCTGATCCATCAGAGAGGGGACTGGTTTTAGCTGTTCTTCAGATTGTATGATGAGGCAGGGGAAGAGAAGTGGCTCATAAGTGTAGAAAACCATCACCCACTGTCTATAAAGGCGTCACACACCCCTCCGACATGAGTGTACCTTGTGTGTCAGTAAGAAGTTAAAGAACAAAGCTATCTTCATTGTGATTCTTTTGCCGACTACTCACTGATTTGTGTTCGGCGCGACCACCATGTTAACCCCAGGCGCTCTGTAAGAAGGTCTGCATTTAGAGACTAAGCTTCAGGCTGTGTGCACACGATGCAGATTTGCAGCGGTTCCACAGCGGATTTTACCGCGCAGAAACGTTGCATTTCTGCATTGTGATGTACAGTAGCCTTAAAATCAATGTTAAAAAAAAAAAAAACGCTGTGCAGACGCTGCGGATTTTTCCGCGCGGTTTTCCTGCGGTACAAAATCCGCAGCATGTTACTACTTTTGTGCTGTTTTCCATCTCCCTTGTCACCAAATCCGCAGGGGGAAAGCCGCGATGGAAAACCGCATGAAAAATGGAAGAAATCCGCAGGAAAAATGCTGGTCATTTGACCTGCGGATTTCTTCCATTCTGCGCGGAAAAATCCGCAGGGCCAAAAAGTACGTCTGCACTCAGCCTTATGGTGCTTTTTCCCTTATTTTCCCTAGGAGCAATATGACGAGGAGATTGAGGTCTACAAGCACCACCTGGAACAGATGTACAAGCTCTGCCGGCCGTGCCAAACCGCTATAGACAGTTATATCAAGTACCAAAACCGGCAGCTGCGTGCCATAATGCTGAACCAACAGTTTAAGCTGCGGGAGCTGGATAAGGGTTATGTACAGGTAAGTGCAATGGCTGGGTAGTTGACTTTAGAAAATTGCATGAAGATCAATCTCCTAAAGTGTTTGTCATTGGAATCGCTTGCTGTATAGTTTATCTACAGTCCAGCTGTCATGGACGCGGACAAAAAACTGAGGATCCTACAACTTTTCTGCTCTTTCAGCCTGTAGAGACTGAAACCTCGCTAACAGAAGATATTAGGGATTTGCATTATGAGTTCCCATCTTCTTACTGTCCTTGTGTTTTGTTTTTTTTTTTTTTTTTTTTTTTTTGTTATTTTTTGTTTTTTTTTCCAGAGTTCTTCAAATTCTTCATTTATTCGGATTCCTGCCAAGGTCATTCTCCTTCGCTGCTTTGCATTCCTGAGTTGTGTCTTCCTCGTGTCCATGACACGGTTGGGTAAGGGAGACCTTTTCTCTCCCTCCCATAAGGACTCTACAAACTTAACAGCAGAGCCCAGGAACGAGTCTCAGCCAGGAGACTCTGGGAGTCCAACTCTCATCCAGAAGGTCATTGGCATTCTGCCTGAGCATACACTGGAAAACCTGAATGAGGCTTGGCGTTTTGGACACAATCATCAGATTGACTTGGCAGTTCTCGGCCTTCTGACTTGCATCTTTGCCATGTTCCTTGCTGGGCGTCCTAGGTCAGTTCTTTTCATAAACTATAATATTGCAGTAAATACTGTTTCGTTAACCGTTACTTTGTGTCTCAATAGCCAGTTTTATCAGAACCTTCATTGTATAATGATGGACTACGGTGACCTAAGCCGCCTCCCTGGCACAGGTGTCTTTAGTCTCATTGGCAGTCTTAAAAAAATGATAGTGTCATGTTTCCCTGTGCTACATGAATTGGTTAATGAGAATATTTGTCTCTTACTTTTTTGGGTACTGTGATGGGCACGGACATTGGCCCCACATTGTAATGCCAATCTGTTCCTTTAAGAAGCTATAGGTTTTGTAAACTGTTGAATGTCATTTATGCTTCAATAACTTTATCAAATTTATTATGTCTTTAGGATGCGACGTGTTGACGTATTTGCCTCATTCCTCTGGGTCCTAGTGACAGGATTCTACCTATCGGAGTTATTCTTTCTGAAGGACTTTCCGAGCTGGATGAATACAGTGAAGCTCGGCACCACCTCCTTATGTTGCCTGGTCGGTTTCACCTCTGCGATGGCAACAAAGAAAGCGATTGGTCAACGGAGACAGCGTTCTCGAAGGTCAGAGCCAGAAAAATGAGCCGTGGGACCGGAGTGAATGTCCTGTCATTACCATTGAGGACCTGTTAGATGCTGTATGTTTTTATTCTATGCCGTCTACAAGTATAACAGGTCCTGTTCTTTACTACTCGGCCTCTTCCAACTGGCTGCATGATGTGATTGTAGCCAATTGGTAGCCACCAGTAACACTACATGTAGTATCTGCCACTGTAGACATCTTGGTACTTTTGTATAAAAAGTCTGCAGTGTCAGATCATCGCCTAAATAATGAAGTCCTTATGGCTCTGTAAAATGTTGCTCCTAAATTATGTTGGGATTGGGATGTTGAGTTTCCCCTTAGGAAAAAAAAAATTACACTAGTGATGTTTTGGGTGTAATACCCCTTTATGGTACCCTGTGTGCTCATGTTATACACGTGGACCGAAGACCGTAAAGTATTAAACACCAGTCTAACTTTTATGAGAGGTCAAACTGTCTGCCCCAAGGGTGAGGGGATAGTATTAATTTCTAAAAGATGGAATTTTATGGTACTATAGTGAAATGCCCATAGGCTAGTAATGGTTCGGGCAATGGGATGCCAAATTTATTCAATGCCTGGATATAGAAACGGCAATTGTCCAGAAATTTAGACACTAGATGTTCTTTCTTTGGTACTGAAAGTATTGGCTTCATAGGTGCTAGACGTCTAATGATGAAACGATAGCTGCCAATCGGAGACTATTTATAATTGTTCTTTTAGTGTTTAGATTGTAGCACATAATTCACACTGGCAACACTTACTGAGGTACCACCTCTTTACATTGCCTGTAGTTGGCGCCCTTTCGGTTTAGTCACATGGTATATTAGTGTAACTCTTGAACCAGAGTTGGGTGGTGACTTGTGGGCTCTTGATTGGAAAGAAAGGTTCAGTCCTCCATCTGTATAATATTGGGATGATGGGGGTCTGTTTTAGTGCTGACCCTTAAAATTAGGTGGTTCAAATAATTGGGTCCACTTCCTAGAAAATAAGGTCTTTTTCTTATAAGTTTGTTGTGTCGACACTTATTCCTCATGGAAATGTATAAATTGGTGTCAAACGTTTACCACATTTGCACTCATTCTAAGGGTTCAGTCACATGGCCATAAGAGGGTATGTTTCCACGGGCAGAACCCCGCGCGCTTTGGACGCGGCACATGTCCGCTCCTTCCAAAGCGCTGCCGGCTTCTGAACGCCAGTGATTCCGCATGTGTTCACTGAACCGTGCGGAATAGGGTGACCGCAAAAAATCGGTCGGAATTTTGTCCGTCTGGACCCCACAAAACGATTCCCCTTTCCAGATATTGAGAGCCAAAATTTCAGCTCGATCAAACGACGTTAACCCGTGCCGCTCGTCGCTCAAAGTTTATAAAAATCCAAATTGAGGTATTTTAAGACTTAGGTATTTTGCATAGTCTGTTAGACTATAAAGAATGTGACAACAACATTGCAGAAATAGCCCTGACCAAATTTTCGAACCATTTGTGGTATTTGAATGCAGAGTTGGTGGGATTATTGTTTTTTTGATCCCACCATTACAGACAATGAAAAGTTGTTAATGGCTAATAAATTGCTCAGTAGCACAGATGAACCATCAGAGCACGCTAGGGTTGTAAATCCAAAAGTTAGGAAAGAAAAATTAAAAGAGGTAGGAAGTAAACCGACTTTAACGACATTCTGACAAAAGATGAAGAACAAAAGCAATATGTCCTGCAAGTTGTAAGCAAATGCCGAGCATTATATTCTGACGTTTCAAAAACTACTTTAACAAAAGCTCTAGAATAGATTAGATGTAAAATTATCAACTCATGTAGGTTAGCGTGCTCTGATGGTTCATCTGTGCTACTGAGCAATTTATTAGCCATTAACAACTTTTCATTGTCTGTAATGGTGGGATCAAAAAACGATAATCCCACCAACTCTGCATTCAAATACCACAAATGGTTCGAAAATTTGGTCAGGGCTATTTCTGCAATGTTGTTGTCACATTCTTTATAGTCTAACAGATTATGCAAAATACCTAAATCTTAAAATACCTCAATTTGGATTTTTTTAAACTTTGAGCAACGAGCGGCACGGGTTAACGTCGTTTGATCGAGCTCAAATTTTGGCGCTCTCAATATCTGGAAAGGGGAATCGTTTTGTGGGGTCCAGACGAACAAGATTCTGTCTTTTTTTTCCCCCCCCCCCCCCCCCCCCATATGAGATCCGGTCACCCTAGTGCGGAATCACAGCGTCCTATACATTGTATGGGTGACTTTATCTTGCAGAGACAGAGCGTCTCGGCAAGAAAGACATGCTGCGGTCTGGAAAGACATGCCGCATGTCTGGTTACACAGGGAAGCTGGAGGCGTCCCTGCGCGAATAGTGGAGATGGGATTTCATGAAATCACCTCCATTATGCTGTAACATCTGGCCGCTGCAGCTGTATACAGCGTCCAAGCCACGGCGTTTACTGACCATGGAAACATACCCTAAATCGTAGTGAGATTGCAACGCAGTACACGGACTGGCCAGTGGCTCTCCGGCTCTCCCAAGTGTGACCGTTTCATGTATTTCTATGCAGCTGTCACTCGGGTCAGAAGAACCTCCGGCCAGTCCGTCCATTGCATTTTAATCTCACTCCGACTTATACGGCCGTCTGATTTTGCTCTGCCATTGTCTGATCAATCCTGACCGTTTTTGGCCTGTAAGGACACACAAGGAAATGTTGACATCCAGTTATACACTTCCAGGAGGAATAACAGAGGGTCAGTGCAGCAGAGTTCTGGGAAAAGATGATCCGGAATTCAAGAAATATTAGAAATGTTGATGATTTGAAGTTGAAATGCACTTAAATGTTTTATTAAAATTGTCCCTCTAAAGTGTCCCCGCTGTGGCGAGTGTGAGCTCCGGGGCAAGATGTAACATCCTGCTCTTGGCCGCCGTGTTTGCTGCATTAGTTGGTGGTGTGTAGATCTTGGGATTATACAAGTGTGAAGTTTTTACATTAACAGTGTTGTGAATGTGATGGTTTTTGTGTTGATGCGTGCGCACATAAAGCACAACTAATGAGTACTAATCCTCTGGCGCTAGCGAGGTCGGGTCTGTCGCGGGCTGTGTGATTTATTTAATATTTGTGTGTGTTTTTCTATCTTGTGTGCAGCACAGTATAGGTGAGCGGTCGCTCTGCTCTCCTGGTGTCTCTCTCTGCACCGGGCCGCTCCAAATCAAAATTGTAATATCCACCAATAATAAAAGCTCCTGCGCCAGTTATAAAGTCGAAACAAAGGGAACCGTCAATCTGGATGACCCTAAACTGCTATACAGGGGGCTACAGAGCTCTTTTAGGACACGCCCATGAAACGCAGCAGTGCGCTAACTACTGGTGGGTGTGCTTACTGCAGGGGAGGGGTCCTGTCGTCCCGCCTCAAACCCCTCCTACTTAACAACTCTGGAGACATCAGGGAAGTGTCGCAGAAAAAAAGATTCAGTCTTCCCAACGCTAGGTCAGATTACCAATGCACTAGCAGGATGCAGAAGACCCCCCCCCCCATGATAAAGGTGGGGGCAGCACATGGGCAAAATACTGATGCTGACAGCTACTCAGCAACCTCAACTCATGGAGCAGGCGGCAGTGTAGTATGAAACATGCACCAAGATGGAGCTTGCATAGGACACCAGTCACACCGGTACGTTTGGTGCACAGAGAGTGGTGTCACACAGAACAGAAAATACCCAAAAGTGACACCATTCTAAAAACTGCACCCCACAAGGTGCTAAAAACCACTTTCAAGTTTATTAACCCTTCAGTTGCGTCACAAGAACTAAAGCAATGTGGAAGGAAAAAATGAACATTTTACTTTTTCCACAAAAAAAATTCCTGTGGAACAAATTTTTTTTTTTTTTTTTTTGTCAAAGGTATCAGGATAAAATGGACCACAAAATTTCTTGTGCAATTTCTCCTGCGTACGCCAATACCCTGTATATGGGGGGAAAGCCACCATCTGGGTGCATGAAGGGAGCACCATTTGACTTTTTGAACGCAAAATTGGCTGGAATCAATGGTGGGCGCCATGTTGCGTTTGGGGAGACCCCATGATGTAACTAAACAGTAGAACCCCCAATTCTAATCCCAACACAACCCTAACCGTAATCCTAACTGTAGCCCCACCTCCACTCTAATAGAAAAATGGAAATAAAAAAAAAATGGAGTTTTACCTAACTAAAGGGGTGATAAACGGGGTTTGATTTTACTATTTTTTTTTTTTTATTTTTTTTTTTATAGACCCTATCACAGTGATCAATCACAGTGATCAAAATGAATCAATAGAAAAAATTCCCTATTGTTGCCGGGTTCTCGCTGGCAGATCTCTGCAGGCGCACAGCACATGAGCCCCGCCATTTTCTTCCTGGAAGAAGACGCTGGCAGCAGGGGGAATTCACGGGGGGGGGGGGATGCAGTCACATCAAAGGAGAGAAATTAATTGTAAAATCGGATTTTTTTTTTTTTTTGCGGTCGCTGTTACTCGGTGAATAACGGCGATCGCGACACCTGGGTTTGTAAAAACTGACCCGAATCACCATGTTTTCTGGGGTCTCAGCTACCTCCCGGTAGCAGAGACCACAGAGAAATTTCGACGGAGGCGCTATAACCTTATTAGCACCGTTAAAAAGTGTCTCTGAGGAATAAGTACTGTTAAAAGGCGTATCGTGGGTCGTTAATTTTACACAGCCGCCCCCCCTCCATGAATTGGGAGGTTTGTGAGTAGA
This sequence comes from Dendrobates tinctorius, assembly GCF_039654945.1. NCBI lineage: Eukaryota > Metazoa > Chordata > Amphibia > Anura > Dendrobatidae > Dendrobates > Dendrobates tinctorius. The sequence goes on from NW_027361754.1 coordinate 8,521,964, forward strand.
GTTGAGCGAATTTTTCAAAATTCTGATTACAATCGTTGGCAAATATTGGTTTTTCAATATTCGCCGAACGTCATTGGAGTCAGTGGGAGTAGAAATTAACGAATATGTTTGGGACCGATCGTCAAACATAAATTTGGCACGAATATGGCAAATTCAGATTCGGCCACTGATTGCGAACATATTCGCTCAACTCTGTGTGGCTGTCTGCATCAGTATTATGCCCCTGTGCTGCCCCCGCCTGTATCTTGAGGGTCTGCTGCATCCTGCTGGTGCATTGGTAATCTGACCTGGGGTCTGTAAAACCCCCATCACACACAGCGATCTCACTAGCAAGATCGCTGCTGAGTCACAAGTTTTGTGCCGCAACAGCGATCTCACCAGCAAGATCTCTGTGTGACACCTATCAGCGACCGGCCCCCCTGCCGGGTATCGCTGATCGTGCTTTTTTTTTTTTTTTTTTTTTTTTATCGTTGGTCTCCCGCTGGCCAGCACGCACCACTGCATTTGGCAGGCGGGAGAGCAATGTTCAGTGAGCTCCCAGCTCGTATCCAAGATAAACAGCGGGTTTCTAAGTGCCGCGCAGCGCTTAGAAACCCTCTGTGTACCTTAGATACCAGCGGGCTGGTGCAGGGAGCTGGAAACCAAGGTAAACAGCGGGTTTCTAAGCGTGGCGCTTAGAAACCCGCTGTTTACTTTGGTTACCAGCTCCCTGCACCAGCACACTGGTATCTAAGGTATACAGAGACGCGCGCGCTCGGCGTCACTGGTGCTGATCGCTGGTGAAGCTGCCTGTTTGGCAGCTCACCAGCGATCATGTAGCGACTCACCAGCGATCCTGACAAGGTCATATCGTTGTCGGGATCGCTTGTGAGTCGCTATGTGTGATGGGGCCCTAAAAGTACTGTCACACTTAGCGATGCACCAGCAATCCTGACCAGCGATATGACGCGGTCAGGATCGCTGGTGCATCGCTAAGTGGTCGCTAGTGAGCTGCCACACAGGCAGATCTCACCAGCGACATCGCTGGGGACGGGGGTCACTACTTACCTGTCATACACTAGGCGATCCTGATGTCCTCCCGCCCGGCTCCACGCTCGTCTCTCCACAGGAAGCTGACGACGAGAAATGGTCCAGCCCTGTTCTCCCTCGATCAGCGATAACCAGCGGGGGAGCGGGTCGTAGGTAAGTATCAGACACAGCAATATCGCTATAACATCACAAGTTATAGCGATATTGCTAGCGATATCGCTTAGTGTGACGGACCCTTTAGGCTGGATCTCTTTACTGTGATGTTTTTTTTGAACTCTTGTCCTATGTTACCCTTATCAGACTAGTGTCTGACACAGATAGGCGAGGCTGCAGGACCCTTTCCTGCAGTAAAAAAAAAACACAGCAGACCTGCACCTATCGCAGGAGTGCATGCTTCTTATGTCATTATGACTGTGCTACATGAATGTCCAGCATATATGGTCTGCAGAGTTTGTTTTTTTTCTTTATCTTGTTCTTTGCAAAAGATTTTCTTTTGCGGCATAAAAAAAACCCCTCTGCCATATGCTGTGTGCAATGTGTGTGCTCCATAACATATATATGAGAGGACAGTGAGATATTCTGGTGGTTTAGGGTGTGTGCACACGCTGCGGATTCTGCTGCGGTGTACAGTAGCATTATAACCTATGGAAATCAAAAACCGCAGTGCAGACGGTGCAAATTTTTCTGCGCGGATTTGCTGCGGTTTCTAAACTGCAGAAAGAATTGACATGTCAATTCTTTCTGTGGATTCCGCAGCGGTTTACTATCTCCTCCATTTTAGAGATGATAAACCGCAGATCTTTTGACCTGCGGATTTTGCAAAATCCGTGCGGATCAATCCGCACCGGAATCCGCAGCGTGTGCACGTACCCTCAGAATAACAACCATGTTACTCTCATGATCCTTCCAGTCCTCCAGGTTTTGCCTGGTGGGTCCAGCAGTCAGCACCTCAAAATATAAACGATTTGTTTATCAATGTTTCGGGGTCACTTTATTTTATAGCGGAGGTGCCCAGGTCCCACTGAGGTTATCCGTAAGTGACTTAGATGGCTTTGAGATGACTTCATTACTTATGGACCTGGGCTGCCTGTCTTGGCAGTTTTAGTAGATCTTTAGAACTATGGATGGTTCTTGTGTACAAAGCAGGGCTGTGGAGTCGGTGCTCATTTTGGTGGAGTTGGAGTCGGTATAAAATGGACCGACTCCGACTCCTAAAATATATAATAAATTGGGTACAGTAATTCAATGCAGGATGTGCTGAATATTTTTTCATAGGAGTTTGGTAAAGTTATGAAATGTCCTATAAATGGCTGTTATATTCCTGATCTAAGGCTACATTCACACACAGCGTTTTTCCTGTATTTTTTGAGGATATGTTTTTCAGCTGCAAAAGCAGATCAGCTTTTTAAAAAACTGCATCACCTGAAAGGTTTTTGAGCTCCTAGATAATGTTTTCAATAGCAGAGCAGATTTCTAATCTGCTTTTATCTATCCATTTATCCATATCTGTCTATCCATATCATATCTGTACCAAAAAGAATGAAAACCGGGTAGTACACCAATATATATTCTGTTCTATCTAAATATCTTGATTATTGGATCATAAAAATGATTAAATGTCTGAGGTTCACATTGTACTACAATAAATTTTTCACTTAAATATAAGCAATATGAGTCGGAGTCGCAGGTTTGGCTTACCAACTCCACAGCCCTGGTACTAAGCGGTCTTGTTCTTCTTAGGCCAAGTTCACACTGGGCATTTTTTTACAACAGGTTTTTTTTTTTTTTTTTTTTTTTTTAATGCAAAGTTTCAGCTGCGTTTTACAAAGTCTGAGACTTTAGAAATCTCATGCACGTAGCTTGGTTTTTTTTTGTTTGTTTTAAATCAGGATTTTGTGCTTAGCATGGTTTTTTTTTTTTTTTTTTTATTTTTTCCCAATTGAGCATGTCACTTCTTTCAGCATTTTTTTTTTTTTTTCAGCGGGTTTCACCCATTTAAATGAATGGATGGTTAAAAAAAAAACGCAAGCATCAGGTTTTGCTGCATTTTTTTGTGCCAAAAACTGATAATATAGAATAAGACTTTTTTTTTTTTTTTCCAACACAAAACTTTATCAGCATGCACAAGAGACAAATCGAGCATGCCCACAACTCGAGCTAAAAAAAAATGCCACAAAAAAAGGAAAACATGCTTTTTTTTTTTTTTTTTGCAGCTTTCCTGCGAAGAAATCAGATTTAGCTGCTGAAAAAAACATTGAGAACGCCTAGTGTGGACTTGCCCTTAAAATTAATTGACATCTGGGTGTTGCTTGTTGAGGGCTTATCCCTGCACAGTAAATCGTCCACTGAGTGCCGATGTGTGTGTTGTTGGATGGTCGTTGCCCTTCGCACTGAGAATGGTGACACCCTAGGTGTCAAGTTATTCATAACTTTCTAGGAAGAAGAACTGAGGAAGGAACAACACAATCCAGAGGTATGAGGAAAGAGGCTCCTGAATGGTGTTTCATGGGGGACACAAGTATTTACTAAAATGACAGGAGAGATGAGACCACCTTGAATGTTGTAGATGCCTTTAGTGCCTCCGCATGCAGTCGTCAATCAAGGAAGACAATCTGCCCTTCCATATGTGAGGAGACCATTTTCTATGAGCGACTTTTGCAAAAGGCAAATGATAATGACAATTGTTAGGATCAGCAAGTTTTGATGTCTATCGTTGGCGCCCTTATTTGTAGGGCGCATTCGGGGGGTGACTCTGGTCGAGCCTGGCTGGGGCGTGGCCGGTGGTGACCCTGGTCTCTTTCCGCCCCACTGATCATCGGGCCTTGACGTTTCATTGCTTTTCTGTGATTTTTGTTGCCGTTCTTTTCTGTAAGATCCATGTTGCTTTGTGCCTGGCTTCATCTTGTGATGCTCGTGCTTCTCTCATTGCTGTACACATTATTATTTCCTGTTCTTTATGATGTGAATGCTCTTTGTACTCTTTCCCGCAGCTGATGTTTTGTTAAATAAATGGCCAGCGAGCCGACGACCTGACTCCAGTAGCCGTGCTTTCCTATATGTGGGGGGAGGTGGATGCCGCGCTCTCTGCTCTTGCACTTTTCATGTTTGTCACCGTCCATTCATCTGCACACATCGCACACGTGCTTTCTGTTGAAGTCTGGACGGAGACTTGATGCATTGGAAACACAAATGAGGGCAGCCGTCGGGGTGAGAGCCCTGTGCCCAGTGATTGTGTTACCAAAAATCTGGAAAAAATAAAAAGTAAAATTACAATCAAGTCCCATAATCCAACGGCCTCCCCTGAATGTAATACGGATGTTGGTCATTGCTTTTTCAGAGGAGATCCACTGATCAGTGCAGCGCCCCAGACACCGGCTGTGCAGGGAATGGCATCACCATACTGACTGCTTCCCTGCGTAGCTTATGGGATATTTCCAACTTGCACTGCATCATGTCCCGTTTAAAGTGGTATTCACCCGATGTGGTGTAAGAATATCTCCAACTTTTTCCTGCTGGGCAATGCTCCCGACCACGAGGTCACAACGTTAAATCCACCATAGGGTCACCAGACCTGTCCCCTGTAAGTGCTTTACTCACAGCAGTCACTAAAGCTCCATTCTCCCTACAGTTTAGGGTCTCGAGTGGGGGAGGGGGGGTTCACACTTTTTACACATTATAGTATGAATGTTGGGGTTTGGACCAGGTCTCCTTCCAAGTATGCAGCTTCATGTCTCATCTTTATCATGTTACTTGTGCTGTATCTAGACAGTGATTTGTTCTAGACGAGTATGAACAAGCGAACGACCATGTGGGCTTGTGACGTCCCCGTGATAGGACCTCCATGGATGAATGCAAGGACCACCACTGGCAGAATAGTAAGACGCCATTGAAGCTTTCCATGTTGCTCCTGACATGCCATACTTGTGCCCGATCCTCCTGTGCTGTCCCTCTACAAAGCCCAGCATGAAGCCATTGTCTCCCCTCTCCCACTGATCTTGGCCCTGGCAGTGTAAATGGTCTAAATCCCAGGTTTGCTGAAGATGAATCATATGGAAGGTGGGAGTGCAAAGTGGTGATGTGCAATTGTAGGCCTAAGAGAAAAAAAAATCTCTCTCTCTCTCTATATATATATATATATATATATATATATATATATATATATATATATCTTCGTTCTATTGTCTTCTTTCCCCATCCCAAATATCCTGATCCTCAACAGGGTGAGTGGCCCGTGGATCAACACATGAGGAGTTTCTGGTGTTACTGTATCCTGATCTCTGTAGAATATATTTTTAGATGTATAATTTGGTTTCTAATCTTATTTCAGTTCGTCATCATTTTCAAAATTGCTGTTTTGCTGTCAGTGAATGAAAATAGTTGTTCACAGCCAGAGGCTCTAAACTCGCACTGTGATGAATGCAACATGTTGTTTTTTTTTGGTTTTTTTTCTTCAGACTAAATTTTGCTCTCTTGGCTGCATTTTTCAGGTACATTTGTTCATGCTGATAGTTTAGTGCCCCCCACCCACCCCAAAAAAAGTGGTGCAACCTCCTGAGTTTTCTGCACCAAAACCTGATACCTGCATTTTTGCACTTCCTCATTGCTTCCTATAGGTGAAAAAACACTGAAAAGAAGTGACCTGCTGCTGTTTTCCAGTTCAGTGAGGTGGGGGGGGGATACAAAGTATGTGAGATTTCTGAAAACTCAGCTTTTGCTGGTGCATTAAAACAGTTTAAAACTTTCATAAAAGAGCGCAACGTGTGAATTTGAGCTGTGTGCACAGACTTTCTGCTGAGGCCAAAGAAACAGAAGAAATTCTCCAACTCCTTTTCAAAAACTTGGTTTCCACTCCAGAAACTCTAAAAGACTGTGTGCCCACATTCTGAGGCTTTGTCCCCATGCAAAAAAAAAAAAATTGCCGCAAAATCCCTAGCACACAAGAAGCACAGCGGTCACCGCTTATAAACCCATGATTTGGTCATGATCGAGGAAGATTTTGGCCGTGTAACACCAGATTTATTGCCTTTGAGACCGTATTTCGTGTCTGTAAGGACGTTGCCAGAATCTGAGTCCCGGCCTTACATTTGGACACCGTCTGTCACTGGGTTTCATCCTTACAATGGACTCTATGTAATGAAGCAGCTGCACGTGACAAATGTGCTATATCGATGGGTCTCTGGGGGCAGTGGTCCTCCAGATAATGACACATGTTGGTGTGGCACGTCAGCTGCTATTGGACAGGTGCAGTAGAGGCAGACATGACCTTGTCCGTCTTTCATTTCCTGCTTGCTGTCAGTGAATGGCAACGCGCTGGCCCGGTTCTCATATCTTCTAAAGTTTTGCTTCACTAATATCCAGCCTGACACATCTGTAGCTAAGGAGCGTGATTTCTGCTACAGTACTGGCGACTTGCTGAGTAGATCTCTAGGGTGTATGAAGTTTCCATTCACTGACAAGGGGGTTAAATTATTAAGTTGCAGAACATTATATAAAGCTTTAAGCTGCAGTTATACAAAATCTGGATGCCCATTTAAAGAGTAACTTTTTTTTTTTTTTTTTTTTTTTTTTTCCCATCAATATAATACATGGACAAAAAAAATATAGTATATAAAACGCTACTTTCTCCACCTGGATTGATCTTTCACTCAATTCGGATGTAAAATCTATATTAGGTGAAGCAAGAGATTCTCATTACTGAGAATGAGAGTTGGTGCTTATACGGTTCTATGGAAAACTTGCAGCTGAATGTCTCACCTCCAGCTCCTCGTACATACATAGAACTATACGTGCACTAACTGTCATCACTTATCTCCATAATGAGAACATCGGATTTTACACTTGATTTTGAGAGTGATCAGTCCAGGCAGAGCAAAAAGCCGATATCTCACATTTTAATGTATTACAAAGTTTATTTTCAGGTGTACTATTGATTTATGACATAAGAATTAAGACGATGACTCTTCTAAAGGAAGCTGCCCTCTCCCCGCAGGGCTCAGCCTTGTCCTCCTTCCTTCTACAGGTATCTCTCCGGGGACTCTATGCCTTCGTTTGGACTCATGAATGGCAGTATAGTTCTCCCAGACCAGCCAACTCCATTGCTGTCCACCCCTCCAGGTCTCCTGCACCTTCTCAGCCACCAGTCCTATCGCTCCGAGCGCAAAGCTTCTCCGTCGTCTCTGCCCGGACGGCTGAACAGAGCCTTGTCTCTAGGCACCATCCCCTCCCTGGCGCGGGCAGGTAAGTCAGTCCTTTAGGTTAATTGGTGAAAATGAGATTATTCTGGGGTCTATTGACATGCAGAGAGAATCGTGTCCAGCTTTCTTAGCCTTGATATTGGGGGTGATCATGAGGACGCTGCCGCTATTTTTCTGGACATTGTATCTGTCTGGTTTCGGCTGCACAGTGGTACTGGTCACCTTGTTCTGGCTCCGGGGCCCCTCCAGCTCTTGTTATTGCCACCACATTGTTTGGAATGACTGGAATGTGCAGGGTCTACTAAAACAGGAAATGGTGTGGAATGTTAACCTTGTAGTGTCTGTGCAGCCTGATTAACCCCTTGTGATCTGCATTGCTTTAGTTTCTCTTTTCTCCGATTGGATTGCAGTTATTGGTTGCATTCGTCCTTTTACAGTACAACCCTTGATAGGAATTTGAGTCCTACGTGCTGGCCTCTTTACTGTGGCCGAGATTCTGTACACTATTACCTGATTCGCCTTCTAAAGGGGGAAAAAAAAAAATGACAGTTGGATCAGAAAACATCTCTTAATTCTGGAATAGTTGCTAGAATTGATGCTGGATTATTGGACTTTCTGGACCATCAGTAGGAAGCTCGATCGTACTATGATCCGCGACCGTATTACAGTAACTTTGCACCTAGGCCCCTGCTGGCTCTTGCCGTCACTTCTCTGCGGTATACGGATGCGGCAGACGGTAATGCGCCTTGCACTTTGTCTTGTAGATTCCGGGTATCTCTTCAGCGGCAGCCGCCCGGCCTCTCGAGCTTCGGCATATAAAGAGTCTCCTGGATCAGGTTAGTGAGTCGTGGATTTCTCCAATGTGGCTGCTGCCATGGGCACATGCGTTGCCCAGAAACAATGTTCCTTACCAATATTGCGGTGACTAACAGAAGCCGTCTCTTGTCCTCTCCAGATTATTTCTCGCTCTTGTCTGGGAGCTGCGCGGTTTCGCCTCTGCCGTCTCCTACACCCTCCGTGGCTGGTTCAGCCATCTCCAGCTGTGGGTCCTTGTTCCACAGACGTCCGATTATCAGCCCTGCTCGCCTGAACTTGCAAGGACAAAAACTCGGCCTCTCACTGAACAGGACACCGACTCGGACCAGCTTCGATGATGTGTACCAACCCGACAGCAGCCCCAGCCCTCTCGAGTTCATTCCAAAGTTCTCACCAAGTGCGTTACTGGTTTTTTAATGACAAGAATGGGAACAATTAATCGGTTATTAGCACAAGATGTGTGACGGCAATACTAGCAGAGTAGGGGATGCCATTACGAGGCCACTATCTGATGCCAGCACACCACTCCCCATGAGTACTACTTCAGCATCCTCGCCTCTGTCTGATGCTCATTGTGCTTCACCTTTCAGACACCATGAAGCTGATGACAGAAGCCGGCAGCATCTCCAGCCATCACACCCCCAAGATGGACAAGTCCTCTCATTCCTCCGCCTGTCCGGTGGACTCCACAACAGCGTTCCTGGAATCTCCATCCAAGTGGAAAAGTGAGTGTTGTCTTGTGTCCACTGCTCCGTTATCAAAGGAGCGAGCTAATGATAGTATACACTAAGGTCTCGTCCCCCAGGGTTCCTGGTATGTGTCCCATCTATATAATCCAGCATGTTCCCTACAGGTCCCCTGGATGTCTCCTACAAGCCCTCTAATAGTGGGTTCCCAAAGTCCTATTGAATGGCGCAGGTGTGACCAGCACTCCCATAGACAATGAATTGGGTGGTCACAGTATACATGGGACCCCTGCTGCATATAAGAGATTGTTCTCATTCATTGACAGCAAACAAATACATTGAAAGTTGTGATAAAAATAAAAGGGAATAGTAGAAACTTGCAATAAATCAGCCTAAACCTGGAACATCCCTTTTAATGTTTCCAAGCGGGTTTTTTCCAGACTGCCTCTCTTTTGTCCCCAGATTGTGGCGGGATGTCGCTGACCGGCATCTTCTTGGTTCTGAGCTTCACTATGAACCTGGTGATGATCGTCTTCTTCTACCAAAAATAACAGACCTCACGTACCTTCCTCGCTTCACCTGGTGCTCTGGATGGTGATGCTGCCTGATCTGGACATTCCCCCCCCCCTCCTTGGTGCCCCCATGACTGGTGCACTCTGCTGCCTCCTGAAGGCAGGGTGATGACTCCTCCACCACATCCATTGGTTTTCTCTTCCTGGACTGGGGGTGTTATCGGACAGTTTCTGCTGTGGGGGTGAGATGCAGGTGTCTTGGGGCGTTTCTAATTTCTTCTGTGTGGAGCAGATGGATTTTATTTGTCGCAGTTCAGTGACCTGTAAATATCTTGTTTTTGTGTTTTTACGTCTTATGTCATTGTCTGAATATAAAAAAACAAATCTTGTTTCTGAATATTCTGGTCGTTGTGTGTTTATAGCTTCTCAGCAGAGCGATAATTGGTCATTGTGTCCTTGCCTCTAGTGTTAAAACTTTACTATGTGTCAGTGAAGTCAATGTGAATAAGGGATGAGTAGGACCGAATGGATATCCAGCAATATAAATGTAAGGTGAAGCTCAAAGAAAAGGAAGGCACAGCATTACCTGTACTAAGTGTAGAAGCCTAAAAAATAAAAATGAACTGGCGTGTAAGTCGGTATCCATGCAAAATGGCACCCTACCTTATTTATATGCACTGTTGCTTTTACTTACAGCAAGGTCTATGTTCATTTTGTTTTGCTATATGGATTCATACCAACTTGTACTCCGGTTCATTTTTTTTTTTTTCAGTGAAGTTGCACTAATGATGTGTCTGCCCCTAATCTGACTCGGCAGTATTAAAATAGGATTCCTCACCTTGGAAATTTTCATGAAATAAGAGGAGGCCGAAGAATAAAACATTTCACAAACCTATATACACTGCTCAAAACATAGAGAACACTCAAAACAATCTAAATCTGAGTCAATCAAGTCTGTGAAATCAACCTGTCCAGTTATCAAACACTGATTGTGAATCAATTTCTCCTGCTGCAAATTAGCAAGAAAACCCTTATAAATGAGTAGTTCTGCAGATGGTAACCACAGACCATTTCTCTGTTCTCATACTTTTTTCTGTTTTGGTCACTTTTGCATTTTGTCATTGTTCTGAGATACAGTAGCATGAGCCGGTGACTACAGCCCACAAAAATTACTCAAGTAGTGCAGCTTTTCCAGGGTGGCACATCAATGTGAGTTGTGGCAAGAAGGATAGCTGTGTCCATAAGCACAGTGTCCAGATCATGGACCAGATACTAGGTGCCAGGCCAGTACACAAGTTGATGTTGGAGGGGGCCGAAGTAGGGCAACAACCCAGCAGCAGGACCCGCTACCTCTTCTTTTGTACACATCACAGGAGGGGCTGGGTGGCGTTTATACAGTGCAGGGGGCATTAGGGCTTGGGGCACATACACATCACAAGTGGGGCTGATGGGACAGACATCACAGCAGGGGCTAGTGTGACATACACATCACAGGAGGGGCTGGGGGGAATTTATACAAAACACAGGACATTAGGGCTAGGGACATATACACATCACAGGAGGGGCTGAGGGCATATACACATCACAGGGGACATTAGGGCTGGGAGCACATACACATCACAAGGAAGGGCGGGGGGGGGGTCATTATTCCTCACAAGAGGGCAGGGGACATACACATTAGGGCTAGGGATATATATCACAGGAGGGGCTGGGGCTTCTATACAGCACGGGGGGGGAGGGGGGGCACAGAGCACGGTGACTCCACCCACAAAGTACATAACTGGCTACTACATCCTGGCACGCATCAGGAGGCAATCATTCATGGCGTGCGAGGCAGCGTTCTGTAATGAACACTGGGTGCACTTGCTCGCTGTGACTGAAGCAATTATAGGACCGGCAAAATACGGCCGCTGACATGAGCTGACTGGGAATCTGCCCGGGGATGGCAGAAAAAAGTCCCGTAGCCCTGATTTAAAGGGAATCTGTCACTTTTTTTTTTTTTTTTGGCTTGCAGCTGCCGGCATAGACATCGGGGGCTTATCTACGGCATTCTGTAATGCTGAAGATTAGCCTCTGATGTAGCCTGAAAAATAAGAAAAACACGTTATATTATACCCACTGGGGTTGGCAGTCCGGTCCGGTGGGCGGTCCAGTCCGATGCCTCCCTTCATGCAATGATGTCCTCTTCTCCCGTCCTGTAATGGCTGCGGCGCAAGCGCACTGCTCTCCCAGGTGTCGGGAGAGGTCTGGCGCCTGTGCACTGCATAATTCTGATCTGTCTTCAACAGGGCAGAGCAGTGCGCTTGCGCCGCAGCCATTACAGGACGGGAGAAGAGGATGTCATTGCATGAAGAAGGGAGGCGTTGGACCGGACCACAACGCCCACCCCGGTGAGTATAATATAACGTGTTTTTCTTATCTTTCAGGTTACGTCTGAGGCTTATCTACAGCATTACAGAATGCTGTAGATAAGTCCCCGATGTCCATGCCGGCAGCTGCAAGCTGAAAAAAAAGGGTGACAGATTCCCTTAAGTCAGATTTCCTGAGCAGCATGGAAACACATGAGATCTGTGCTGTCATCTTCATGATGCATGTTATAGATGTGGCCATATGTGATGGGTTCCTCAGTATTGTGAACCAGCTGTAGAGTTAATAAAGATTAACTCTTTAGGAGCTGTTGTTCTCTTTTATCTGGGCTGTATAACACAGTGACATCCTATTACCTGGCTGATAAATAATAATCTAATTTTAGGAGACTGGGCTCCTGTTTGGAAGTGAACATTTTTGCATGATTCATTGCTGTAAGAGTCGTGGAGACCACGCTGCAGGTTCCAGGGGTGATGCGGTCTGGTGGATGCGGCTACCTCCTAGAGATGGAAGTTATCTCTTTTGTACAGGATAGGGGATAAGTAACTGATCTCTCGGACCCTCGCCCATCCTGAGACAGGGTCACTGAAGAGCTCCATCTGAATAGAGCGGAGATTGAGCATGTGCACTTCCGCAGCTTCATGGTATATGGGACCCCCGGACATTGCTGAGTGCAGCACTCTGCTTCTTCAGGATACTGTTCTCTGGATTGGTGGGTTTCCAGTAGTCAGAGCCTTTGTGATTGAGATGTTAGCCCCAACACAAACTTGGTACACCCTTCCTTCTTCCTTGTTTACAAAGCTAAATCACCTGTGTACTAATATTACTGACAACTGGAGCAAATAAGGATGTTTACGAACATCCTAAATAGGCACTGTAAGGGTATGTGTCCACAGTCTGGATATGCAGCGCTTTGGATGCAGCAGAAACCCAGCTCTGCTCAAAGCGCCGCCTGTTATGAATGGGTCACCGAGGAGAAAAAAACCAAAACAAGCTAAGTCACAGAAAACCAGAGAGGTTGGTAACTATGCAGAATCCTGATCCTAACCACACAACTAGCAGCCGTGGTGCGTACCTACGATGGTCCTAGACGCTTCGTCACAGCCGGAGGACTAAATAAGCCTGAAGCAAGAAAAGGGGAAAACTGCCCCAGAGCAGACCCCAAAGGAAAGACAGCCCCCACACATGTATTGACGGTGAAACAAGATGAAAGCACAAACACAGGCAGGAAAATAGGCTGAGCAAACGATGGGGCCCAAACTAACTAGAAAGGATAGGAAAGGAAAGACACTGTCTGCAATCTGCAAAAAAAACCCTACAAAAATAAAGTCCAACACTTCTGATAGCAAAATTAACCCTGAAGTCACTAGACTTCTCCCACTATATCAGCACTCTGAAATATTCTGAGACAGAGCAAAAAGAGGCCAATCTAATAAGGGACAAAAAGCAAATTGGCAAATACAGATAAATAAGAGTGGAAATTTAGCGCAGCCCCAGCCGGGGCTGGCTGACCACACACAAAACTGAATAGACCAACAAAATCAAGTGTGAACATTAGCAGAAAAACTTAGCATTAGATGACTGGAACAGAGCTGAAAACCAAGACCTGACAAGCCAGAAGGAATCACCAACACCAGAATAGGGCGTCGGCTGTCTTAAATCCAGTCTGAGATTCCTGAGGTCCAATCGTCATCCTCATTATCAGGTGGCAGATCTCTACTGATTAAATCAGCCTCACTACCTCCTGTTACCACCAGAGGGAGCCTGGAAGGAGAACTCACAACTGGTGGACCAGAAAATGAACTCACAACAGCCGCCCCCTGTTGTACGTGTGGTGATACCACATGTGTTCATTGAGCACATGCGGAATCACCGCATCCTATACATTAGACTGTGTTATTTATCTTGCAGAGACTGTACGGTCTATAAAAACGCATCGCATGTCTGGTTACGCAGGGAAGCCGGAGGCGGCCTTGCACGCATAGTGGAGATGGGGTTTCATAAAATCCCCTCCACTATGCTGTAACATCTGGACGCTGCGGACTGAATGCTGCGGTTGTACACAGCGTCCAATCAGCAGCATAAACTGAAGGAATACACCCTGTGGAAACATACCCTAAGCGGTTTATACTTTGTGGGAATAAAAGGACAAGAAATAGGAAAAACCCAATGTGGCTAAACAAAGAAGAAAAAGGGGCAATTAACAGTAAAAAGAAAGCATTTAAACTACTAAAGCAGGATGGCACTGTTGAAGCTCTAAAAACTATAGGGAGAAAAATACTTTATTTAAAAAATTAAAAAACTAATTAAGGCTAGGTTCACATTTGCAGTGGAGTCCGCAGCGTATCGTCCGCAACCACAAACGCATGCTAACGCAGCATTTTTTTTAGCCGTATCAGCTTGCGCATGACGTAAAAAAAACGCTGCGTTTGTATGTGTTTGCATGCGTTTGTTTTTTATGCGCATGCGTTTCATAGGGAAAACATTTTCCAGATTTTCCTTGACGCAAGCCACGCCCAATGAGCGTGTCTCATGGGATTTCTGTATATAGACCCTTGTAGATGATATCTTCAGATTTTGCTCCTGTATCCTGCGTCAAGGTGGATCTTCGCATGGAGAGTTTCTATCGGAATCTGGATTTGGATATCAATTTGTTTCTTGCCTTTGCTTGTGAGGAAGAACGGAAAAGACAAAGACGGAGAAGACTGCGTCTGCACATTTGGCAACACCCCATTGTTAAAATCCGGGATAGCCGTGGAGCCTACCACTCTTTATTCAGTGAGCTCTGTGAAAACCCGGATAAATATTTTGAGTACACGAGCATGTCTCGAGAGCTTCCGGGATTTGCTGCTTCGTGTACAGGGAGCCATCAGCAGGCAGGACACCCAGCTCCGTAGAGCGATTCCAGCTGAGGAACGTCTGATGGTGACACTAAGGTAAGTAATATTTAAAAATAAACGCCTGTCATAATTATTATTGTTCTGCAATGTACTTAATTTTTTTTCCCTTTTTTTGTTTTGCAAAACCACTGTCATAAATATTATTGTTCTGAATATTTTTTTTCTTTCTCTGTTAGGCAGATTCCTGGCTACCGGAGAGAGCCTATCATCGCTCCATTTCCAGTTCCGGATTGGCGTTTCTACCCTTTCTGGGATTGTTGCAGACACCTGCCGGGCTTTGTGGGATGTTCTGCGTGAGGAATTTATCCCCCTACCCACCACGGAAATCTGTCAGGAAACTGCAGAAAAATTCTTGGAAGTTTGTAATTTCCCTAACTGTTTGGGAGCAGTGGTTGGAAAACATTTGTATTACCAAACTGGCTCGAACTGGATCCGAGTACTTTAATTATAAAAAATATTATTCCATAGTGCTCATGGCCATTACAGCTGCGGACTGTAGGTTTGTCGCCATGGACATTGGATCTTTTTTCCATGGTAATGACTCGCAGACATTTAAAAACTCGGACATGGGCCAACGTTTGTATGGGAATAATTTTACTTTACCCCTGCCACGACCTCTTCTCAACACTCAAGGACTACCAATGCCATTTGTTGTGGTTGGTGATAAGGCCTTTCAGATGTTTGGAAACCTACTGAAACCATACTCCAGTCGGGACTTCAACCACACAAAAAGGATTTTTAATTACCTACTGACCAGGGCACAAAGAACTGTGGGGTGTGCCTTTGGTATGCTTGTTTCGAAATGGCGCATTTAGGGACAGCAATTAATCTCAAAATTGAGACAGTCGATGAAGTGGTCAAGGCGTGTGTGGTTCTCCACAACTACATAAGGGCTAAAGAGCGACCCACCGTTGAACTTGATGGACCTGTTTGTAACCCGTTGCCAGATTACCATCATCGCCCTCTGAGGACAAGGGAAGTTACCCAAATGAGTGATACATTTGCAGACTATTTTGTTTCTGATATTTGACGTGTGGCATGGCAAGATGACATGGTTTAGTAAAATGTTCTTGTAATTTTATGTAATGTTATGGACCTGGAATGTTAAAATGTACCTTTAATGTTTGCTGACAATAAAAAAACTCTAGTGAAACACCTGTCCACTCCCTGTCTCATGCAGATTGGGTTATGTATGTCACCCATGCTTTACACTACACCTGTTCTCTCTCTGTCAGTGCTATGGTAGGTGACTTCTCATTAGCTCCATCGTCTCTTCAGTCTGCATTAATCTATAGTCCAATAGATTAATGCACACTGAAGAGATGATAGAGCTAATCTACCTCATATCTTTACTCACCTGCCCGTGTGTCAAAACTAGTGCACTCAGGATGCAGAAAACCCAGCATCCTGAGTGCACTAGTGCTGACACCTGGGCAGGTGAGCATTGCTGACCCCTGACTCTTTGTGATGTTTTTTTTTTTTTTGAGTATTTTCAGTCCTCTGTGTTTTTGCCACCTCATAGCTCCATGACAGATACAAGAAGCAAAGCTGCAGTGTAAATCAAAGAAATAAAAGGAGGAGCAGATTGTGTTTCATGGAGCTATGAGGTGGCAAAAACACAGTGTGTGTTGACGGCGACTCAGAGACAAAGAACAAGTAGCGATAGGAAACAACACAATCTTATTTAAAAAAAAAAAAAAAAATTATGGACTTGAGGGGTGTGGAGATGGGAGGATTGGCTATGGGTGGACAATAAAGGGGTTCCAGGGGAAGGGGCAACGAAATGTGTGGGGTCTGGGAGGTCAAGGATGGAAGTAGACACATTAGTAGTGGACACATTGGAAGGAAGAGACAAACTGGACAACACAGACACAGTGGGAGGTGAGGGTGGTGGAGGTAGCCCGACAGTTCTTTTTTCACTTCTCGTCTCCCGTCTCTTCTTCTTGTGTTTTCCATGAGTTGGTTGCTGGTTTCTTTGTCTCCTTAGAAGGGTGGGAGTGGTGGGTTGTGTAACCGGCATGGTGGTGGCGGTGGACGGCCGTGTACTTTCCGTACCCTTCATGGTGGTGGCAGTGGACGGCCGTGTTTCCGTTACCGGCATGGTGGTGGCGGTAGACGGCCGTGCAGGAGCAGGACTCGGCGTATTGGTGGCGGTGGATGCCCGTGCAGAAGCAGGACTCGCGTGGTGGTGGAGTGGCTTTCAACAGCACCCGGCATAGTGGTGGCGTTGTAGAGGTGTGCGGCAGGACTGGGCATGGTGGTGGCCGTACAGTGGTATGCAGCAGAACTCTGTATTTAGGTAAAGCGTGTAAGTGTTGGCACAGTTGGAAATTCCACATGTGGCTGCTGGTAGTACAGAGGCTGCTGCATAGCCTGAACGTAAGCAGCAGTGCAGGCTTGCATCACATTCAGCTGGAGATCTGGCGTAAAGTGTTCCGACATGCCCCGCTCGATCGCAGAAAAATATGGTGTGTCGGTCTCTGGAGGTCACGCTTCCAGATGGTCATGGCGTTGGTTGACAGCCTGGAAAAATGTGTCAACATGGGCCAAACCACTTTCCAGTCTATCTCCCACCGCCTTCAGGCTATTCTGGAAGACCGAGCTCAAGTGAATAAACTCGGGCGTGAGTGTCCTGTCCGAGGCCTTCTGCCACTGGTGGGAACACCCAACAAAAAATGAGGCAGAGGAGACCTGGGACAGGAGAAGACCTGAAGGACCAGCTGCCTGTTCTCCAGCCTGTCACGCCGACCCACTTGCTGCATCGCTAGTGGATGGCTGGGACTGCTATGAGGCTGTTCGCTGAAGCACCGCTCCAGAGAACGATTCAGGTTCGAGGGCGCTGCTCCAGGTTCTGTGAAAAGAAAAGAAAAACATTACTACCAAAAAATAACAATTGTACAAGCACCAACTCCTGTGGAATAGAAAAATTCAGATTAGGGAATACAACACAATGGAAAACAACACAAAAATACTTACTTTCTCTGAGCAAGGACAGGCCTCAGGAAAGCCAGCATCCTGTGGTACTTGTATTTTCTTATCCTTGCTGCAGCACCACTGTGAACTTGGATCTCCTGTCTCAGGTCCTTGTTGAAGCAATCTTTCATTGAACGCCAACGGGTTCTGACTTTGTTCAATTTGATGGGGAAAAAAAAAAGGAATAAACAATGCACTTTAGGCCAGGATCACACAACCGTGTGTGATGCAAGAAACTCGCAGGAGTTTATCACATCACACACGGTTTTGTGATCCCGGCCTTATAGGTTCACTGCCGCATCAGACCACATTGCAATACTTACGAAATTCCTTTCTGACTCGTGGTGTTGTCCCAGTCATCCATCATCGCTAGGGCCACCTCATTCCACAGCCGCCGAATCACCACGTTGTCCGAGTGGTCTCGCTTCCGGGTGTCCCACAACGCAGCTCGCTCCTCCACTAATGTGATCAGGCGGTCCGTAGCCCACCTCGCGTTGTGGAACCTAGAAATGAAAGAAAGACATTAACGTTGGAAAGATAAAATAATTTAAAAAAAAAAAGAGAAAGACAAAACAGTCAAGAAAAATCAAAAACAGTCAAGAAAAAAAAAAAACTTACACGCCGTCTTGCCACCGGAACTTGGGCCTGAGTCTGCTGCTCCTGCTCCGCTGCACTTGTTGAAGTGTTCTGTAAAAGAAAATACATGATTTTGCCACATATGTAAAGTGACAGTGAATACTTACCAATCAGTTGCAAATGTACTCACTTCAGACTCCTGTCCGATGTGCTCTGGACTTGAGACCATGGTGATATGGTGATGAATGCTGCAAGAAAGAGACAGAAATGATTACAGACTGCAGGGAGAAAAACAGACACACAGACATTCGCTTGTATGCTCACATTTTGGTAAATTCTGTGTCTTCAAAGATCTCTTCAACAGTCTGGAGAGTACTGGACTTCCAGTGCCCACACCCTCTTTTTATACATCTTTGTGTGGGGGGTGGCTAAAACAAGTTCCTGGACATGTTTACTCAGGAAAACGCATGCATACGCAAGCGAACGCATGTGCTTGCTTACGCATGCATTACCATAGACTGTAATGCGTTGTTTACACGCATTCCTTCCGCAAGCGTCCGCATATGGCGACGGCAATTTGACGCCTCCAGAATTGCAACATGTTGCGTTAGCCACGCCCCACCACACAGCCCAAAATGACGCATGCGTAAGCAAACGTGGTCGAACGCATACAAACTCCTTTACCTGCGTGCACAACGTAAAAGATAGGAAAACACGACCCATGCGGATGTATGCGTCAGAAACGCTGCGGACACAACCGCAAATGTGAAACCGGCCTAAAGCTGCCAAAAAGGAAACAGAGAAGCACATTGCTAAGGAGAGTAAAACTAATCCCAAACTGTTTTCAACTAAATCAAAAGTGAAAGTGTAGGCCCCTTAAAAAATTGTGAGGAAAGAATGGTTGTACATGAAGAGGAAAATGCTAATATATTAACCCCTTAACGACCGCCAATACGCCTTTTAACGGCGGTAGTTAAGGGTACTTAAACCACAGCGCCGTTAATTAACGGTGCTGTGGAAAAATTGTATAGCGCCCCCCAAAGTCGGATTTTCTCCATGGTCTCAGCTGCCGGGGGTAAACGAGACCACAGAGAACAAGATTCGCGTCAGTTTTGCGGTTGCTGTTATTAACCGTATAACGGCGACCTCAAAAAAAAAGTTTGATGTGCCATTTAATTTCTCTCTCCTCTGATGTGATCGCACATCAGAGTAGAGAAAACTAGGTTCCCCGATCCCCCCGGTACTTCCTGGTGCTCCCTGGCCCGCGTGCTTCTCCCCAGGGGCGCCGCCATCTTCTTCCGGGAAAAACGTGGCAGGCGCATGCGCAGTGCGCCCATCGAGATCTGGCGACCAGCACCCGGCAACAATTGGAAGATTTTTCCTACTGGTTCATTTTGGTCACTGTGATAGACCTTATCACAGTGATCAAAATAAAAAAAATGTAAATAAATCCCCCCTTTATCACCCCCCATAGGTAGGCAAAAATGATGAAATAAAGAAAATATATTTATTTTCATTTTTCCGTTAGGGTTAGGGTTGGGATTAGGGATAGGGGTGTGTTGGGGTTAGGTTTGTGGTTAGGGTTATGGCTAGGGTTGAGGTTAGGGTTGGGATTAAGGTTAGGGTTTCTCTTCACTCATAAACTTGCTAGTGCTGGGATTGCACAAGAGAAGAACTATAAAAAACTTGAGAGATGGTATCATTACCCTTTTAAACTACATGCAATATATCCAGCAGTTTCAGGGGTTTGCTGGAGATGTGAGAGGGAGGTGGGCTCTATGATTCACATTTGGTGGGAATGCTCTAAGATCAAGCCATTCTGGGAGAACGTTTTCGACAATTATCAACGAATCACGGGAAACCATGTAGCAAGGTCCCCTCAAATTGCTCTTCTGCCAATTTTACCTTCTCCAATAGTGACTTAGAAGAGAGATATTCTTCGGTTTTGTCTAACAGCAGCATGAATGGTAATCCCGCGGTTTTGGAAACTTACAAACCCCCCCTGACATATTAGATTTGTATAAGGAAATGGTCAATCTGTGTAGAATGGAGGAGCTGTCTGCAGACGGCAATGGAACAAATGATAAATTTAGAAGGATTTGGAGTGGATGGATTTTGTTTCAGGACTCACCTGATTTCCATAATTTGTTCCGCTGACTTTTTCAGTTACATAGGAATTTGCACATTAATATATATATGATTTTAAGGACCTCTTTATCCATAACCCCTTTTTTTCCCCTCTTCTCTTGTCTTTCTTTCCCGCTTTTTTATCCTATGTCTTTCCTCTGCATAATATAGAGCAGGGGTCCCCAACCGCCGGTCCGCAGTCCAGCACCGGGCCGCTGCAGTGCCCTTGCCGGTCCGCGGACACAAGGGGAGCCAGGGGCGGTCAGTGGCGTAGCGGGGGCTGGGGCGGCGCGCAGCAATTCTTAAACTGCGTGTAGCGGCGGGCAGGGAGCGATCAAGCAGCTCCGCTGCCTGCAAGAGGGAATAGCAGGAGCGGAGCTGCAAGGACCCGTCCAGCTTCCTGCCCGCCGCCCGCGCTTCCTGTCTCTGACTGACACAGAGAGGAGCGCGCCGCTGCTGTGTCAGAGCGAGGAAGCGCGGGCGATGCTGCGACAGGTGAGAGGAGAGAGGTGGTGTGTGTATGTACAGTCATGGCCAAAAGTATTGACACCCCTGCAATTCTGTCAGATAATACTCAGTTTCTTCCAGAAAATGATTGCAAACACAAATTCTTTGGTATTATTATCTTCATTTAATTTGTCTTAAATGAAAAAACACAAAAAGAATTGTCCTAAAGCCAAATTGGATATAATTCCACACCAAACATAACAAAGAGGGTGGACAAAAGTATTGGCACTGTTCGAAAAATCATGTGATGCTTCTCTAATTTGTGTAATTAACAGCACCTATAACTTACCTGTGGCACCTAACAGGTGTTGGCAATAACTAAATCACACTTGCAGCCAGTTGACATGGATTAAAGTTGACTTAACCTCTGTCCTGTGTCCTTGTGTGTACTACATTGAGCATGAAGAAAAGAAAGAAGACCAAAGAACTGTCTGAGGACTTGAGAAACCAAATTGTGAGGAAGCATGAGCAATATCAAGGCTACAAGTCCATCTCCAAAGACCTGAATGTTCCTGTGTCTACCGTGCGCAGTGTCATCAAGAAGTTTAAAGCCCATGGCACTGTGGCTAACCTCTCTAGATGTGGCCGGAAAAGAAAAATTGACAAGAGATTTCAATGCAAGATTGTGCGGATGTTGGATAAAGAACCTCCACTAACATCCAAACAAGTTCAAGCTGCCCTGCAGTCCGAGGGTACAACGGTGTCAACCCGTACTATCTGTCGGCATCTGAATGAAAAGGGACTGTATGGTAGGAGACCAAGGAAGACTCCACTTCTTACCCCGAGACATAAAAAAGCCAGGCTGGAGTTTGCCAAAAACTTACCTGAAAAAGCCTAAAACATTTTGGAAGAATGTTCTCTGGTCGGTTGAGACAAAAGTAGAGCTTTTAGGGCAAAAGCATCAACATAGAGTTTACAGGAGAAAAAAAGAGGCATTCAAAGAAAAAATCACGGTCCCTACAGTCAAACATGGCGGAGGTTCCCTGATGTTTTGGGGTTGCTTTGCTGCCTCTGGCACTGGACTGCTTGACTGTGTGCTTGGCATTATGAAGTCAGAAGACTACCAACAAATTTTGCAGCATAATATAGGGCCCAGTGTGAGAAAGCTGGGTCTACCTCAGAGGTCATAGGTCTTCCAGCAGGACAATAACCCAAAACACACTTCAAAAAGCACTAGAAAATGGTTTGAGAGAAAGCACTGGAGACTTCTAAGGTGGCCAGCAATGAGTCCAGACCTGAATCCCATAGAACACCTGTGGAGAGATCTAAAAATGGCAGTTTGGAGAAGGCACCCTTCAAATATCAGGGACCTGGAGTAGTTTGCCAAAGAAGAATGGTCTAAAATTCCAGCAGAGCATTGTAAGAAACTCATTGATGGTTACCGGAAGCAGTTGGTCGCAGTTATTTTGGCTAAAGGTTGTGCAACCAAGTATTAGGCTGAGGGTGCCAATACTTTTGTCCGGCCCATTTTTGGAGTTTTGTGTGAAATGATCAATGTTTTGCTTTTTGCTTCATTCTCTTTTGTGTTTTTTCATTTAAGACAAATTAAATGAAGATAATAATACCAAAGAATTTGTGTTTGCAATCATTTTCAGGAAGAAACTGAATTTTATCTGACAGAATTGCAGGGGTGTCAATACTTTTGGCCTTGACTGTATGTATGTCTGTGTGTGTACATGTATGTCAGTGTGTGTATATGTGTGTCTGTGTGTGTGTGTCTGTGTTTGTGTAGGTGGAGCCTGGCCCTGGAGGAGATGGGGACATGAGGAGAAGACCGTGATGGGGAGAGAAGGCCATGAGGGGGTAATGGGAGAAGGCCATGATGCCTGGGGTGATGGGAGAAGGCCATGAGGGGGGTAATGGGAGAAGGCCATGAGGGGGTAATGGGAGGCCATGATGGGGGTGATGGAGAGACGTCAGTGATGGGGTGAAGGCAATGATGGGGAGTGATGGGGGTGAAGGCAATGATGGAGAGACGGCAGTGATGGGGAGAAGGGAGTGATGGGGTGATGGAGCAGGCAAGAATGGGGTGCTGGAGCACTCATTCAAAACCTATGGTGAGTTGAGTCACATTATAAATGTTATTTAATTATAAGTATGCACTGCTACACTACAACCGCGTCCATAGCCCCGCCCCCTTATGACCAAAGCCCCGCCCCTGCCACACCTCCATCCCCGCCCTGCCGGGCCATGGAAGAATGGTCTTGCTTGAAACCGGTCCCTGGTGCAAAAAAGGTTGGGGACCACTGATATAGAGGATACTTCCTCTCTTGAATACCTTGTTGGCGTTCGCCATATGGTTACTGTTATTGTCTACCATGGTATGTTTGACTTACTGTTAGAAGGTTGTATTCTCATTTTTGAATACTAGATATTTTCTATGATTCTATATATTATCAGTTTTCATATAATATATTTTTTTGTTTGTAAAATGTTTAATAAAATAGATTGAACATGAAAACCATTTTTGTGGGAAAAAAAGATTTTTTTTATTTTCACGGCTCTGCATTATAAACTTCTGTGAAGCACTTAGGGGTTCAAAGTGCTCACCACACATATAGATAAGCTACTTTGGGGAGTCTAGTTTCCAAAATGGGGTCACTTGTGGGGTTTTTCTACTGTTTAGGCACATCAAGGACTCAGCAAATGCAACATGACGCCCGTAGACCATTCCATCAAAGTCTGCATTCCAAAACATCACTACTTCCCTTTCGAGCCCCGACGTGTGCCCAAACAGTGGTTCCCCCCATATGAGCTACCAGGGTACTCAGGACAGATTGGACAACAAATTTTGGGGTCTAATTTCTCCTGTTACCCTAGTCAAAATAAAAAATTGCAGGCTAAAAAAATCATTTTTGTGGAAAAAAAATGATTTTTTTTTTCACGGATCTAAGTTATAAACTTCTGTGAAGCACTTGGGGGTTCAAAGTGCTCACCACAGATCTAGATAAGCTCCTTGGGGGGTCTAGTTTCCAAAATTGGGTCGCTTGTGAGGGGTTTCTACTGTTTAGGCACATCAGGGGCTCTGCAAGCGCAACATGACCCCCACAGACCATTCCATCAAAGTCTGCATTCCAAAATGGCGCTACTTCCCTTCTGAGCTCTGCCGTGCGCCCAAACAGTGGTTTACCCCCACATATGGGGTATCGGCGTACTCAGGACAAATTGCACAACAACTTTGGGGGTCTAAATTCTTCTGTTACACTTGTGAAAATAAAAATTTGGGAGTGAAATGATCATTTTTGTGGAAAAAATATTATTTATTTTCTTGGCTCTACGTTATAAACGTCTGTGAAGCACTTGGAGGTTCAAAGTGCTCACCACACATCTAGATAGGTTCCTTAAGGGGTCTAGTTTCCAAAACGGTGTCACTTGAGGGGGATTTCCACTGCTTAGGCACATCAGGGGCTCTCCAAATGCAACATGGCATCCGATCTCAATTACAGCTAATTCTGCATTGAAAAAGTCAAACGGCGCTCCTTCCCTTCCGAGCTCTGCCATGAGCCCAAGCAGTGGTTTACCCCCACATATGGGGTATCGGCGTATTAGGAGAAATTGCACAACAAATTTTGTGGTTCATTTTCTTTTTACACTTGTGAAAATAAAAAAATTGGTTCTGAAGTAAAATGTTTGCAAAAAAAAAGTTAAATGTTAATTTTTACCTTCCAGATTGCTTCAGTTCCTGTGAAGTACATAAAGGGTTAATAAACTTCTTGAATGTGGTTTTGAGTACCTTGAGGGGTGCAGTTTTTAGAATAGTGTCACTTTTGGGTATTTTCTGTCATATTGACCCCTCAAAGTCACTTCAAATGTGAGGTGGTCCCTAAAAAAATGGTTTTGTAAATTTTGTTGTAAAAATGAGAACTCGATGGTCAATTTTTAATCCTTATAACTTCCTAACAAAAAAAAAATTTGGTTCCAAAATTGTGCTGATGTAAAGTAGACATGTGGGAAATGTTATTTATTAACCCCACAGGGGTCAGTTTTGGGCCCGCTTCTTTTTAACATATTTATTAATGACCATGTAGGGGGCATAGAGAGTAGAATTTCAATATTTGCAGATGACACTAAACTCTGCAGGGTAATTAATACAGAGGAGGACAATTTTATATTACAGGAGGATTTATGTAAACTAGAAGCTTGGGCTGATAAATGGCAAATGAGCTTTAATGGGGATAAATGTAAGGTCATGCACTTGGGTAGAACGAACAAGTTGTATAATTATGTGCTTAATTGTAAAACACTGGGCAAAACAGTCACTGAAAAAGACCTGGGTGTATGGGTGGACGACAAACTCACATTTAGTGGCCAGAGTCAAGCAGCTGCTGCAAAGGCAAATAAAATAATGGGATGCATTAAAAGAGGCATAGATGCTCATGAGGAGAACATCATTTTACCTCTATATAAGTCACTAGTGCGACCACACTTAGAATACTGTGTACAGTTCTGGTCTCCGGTATATAAGAAAGACATAGCTGAACTGGAGCGGGTGCAGAGAAGAGCGACCAAGGTTAATAGGGAACTAGGGGGTCTGCAATACCAAGACGGGTTATTACACTTGGGGTTATTTAGTTTGGAGAATCGAAGGCTTAGGGGTGATCTTATTACAATGTATAAATATATGTGGGGACAATACAAAGACCTTTCTAATGATCTTTTTACTCTTAGACCTGTGACGGGGACAAGGGGGCATCCTCTACTTCTGGAGGAAAGAAGGTTTAAGCATACTCACAGGCGCGGATTCTTTACTGTAAGAGCAGTGAGACTATGGAACTCTCTGCCATATGATGTTGTAATGAGTGATTCACTACTAAAATTTAAGAAGGGACTGGATGCCTTTCTTGAAAAGTATAATATTACAGGGTATATACACTAGTCTCCTTAATATTGCGTTGATCCAGGGAGCTAGTCTGATTGCCGTATGTGGAGTCGGGAAGGAATTTTTTTCCCCAATGTGAAGGTTACTGTTGCCACATGGGGTTTTTTTGCCTTCCTCTGGATCAACATGTTAGGGCAAGTTAGGATAGGATATGGGTTGAACTAGATGGACTTAAAGTCTCCCTTCAACCTTAATTACTATGTTACTATGTTACTATATTTCTCTGATTTAAGGGCATAAAAATTAAAAGCTTGAAAATTGCGAAAATTTTCACCATATTTCTGTTTTTAGTTTTTTTTTATAAATAAACGCAAGTCATATCGAAGAAATTTTACCACTAACATGAAGATGTCACAAAAGAACTTTCTCAGAATCAGCAGGATCTGTTAAAGTGTTCCAGATTTATCAGATTTATAACCTCATAAACTGACAGTGGTCAGAATTGTAATAATTAGCCTGGTCATTAAGCTGCAAATTGGTTCCATTACTAAGGGGTTAAACACCTTCTCCACGGTATTCACAGTGGAAAATAAAATGCTAGGTGAAATGCTGAGAGACAAAGAAAACCCTATATTAAGGGTCACCCATCTAACACAGGAAGAGGTGCGAAACCGGCTAAATAAGATTAAAATAGATAAATCTCCATGTCCAGATGGCATACACCCACAAGTACTAAGAGAACTAAATAATGTAATAGACAAACCATTACTTCTTATATTTAGGGACTCTATAGCGACAGGATCTGTTCCACAGGACTGGCGCATAGCAAATGTGGTACCAATATTCAAAAAGGACTCTAAAAGTGAACCTGGAAATTATAGGCCAGTACGTATAGGCCTCTATTGTTGGTAAAATATTTGAGGGGTTTCTGAGGGATGTTATTCTGGATTATTTCAATGAGAATAACTCTTTAACTCCATATCAGCATGGGTTATTATTATTATTATTATTTATTGTTATAGCGCCATTTATTCCATGGCGCTTTACATGTGAGGAGGGGTATACATAAAAACAAGTACAATAATCTTAAACAATACAAGTCATAACTGGTACAGGAGGAGAGAGGACCCTGCCCGCGAGGGCTCACAATCTTCAAGGGATGGGTGATAATACAGTAGGCGAGGGTAGAGCTGGTCGTGCAGCGGTTTGGTCGATCGGTGGTTACTGCAGGTTATAGGCTTGTCGGAAGAGGTGGGTCTTCAGGCTCTTTTTGAAGGTTTCGATGGTAGGCGAGAGTCTGATATGTTGTGGTAGAGAGTTCCAGAGTAGGGGTGATGCGCGAGAGAAATCTTGTATGCGATTGTGGGAAGAGGAGATAAGAGGGGAGTAGAGAAGGAGATCTTGTGAGGATCGGAGGTTGCGTGCAGGAAAGTACCTGGAGACGAGGTCACAGATGTATGGAGGAGACAAGTTGTGGATGGCTTTGTATGTCATGGTTAGGGTTTTGTAATGGAGTCTCTGGGCAATTGGGAGCCAGTGAAGGGATTGACAGAGGGGAGAAGCTGGGGAATAGCGGGGGGACAGGTGGATAAGTCGGGCAGCAGAGTTTAGAATAGATTGGAGGGGTGCGAGAGTGTTTGAGGGGAGGCCACAGAGCATGAGGTTGCAGTAGTCAAGGCGAGAGATGATGAGGGCATGGACTAGGGTTTTTGCAGATTCTTGGGTGAGGAATGAACGGATGCGTGAAATATTTTTGAGTTGAAGTCGGCATGAAGTGGAAAGGGTTTGGATATGTGGTTTGAAGGAGAGATCAGCGTCAAGGATTACTCCGAGGCAGCGAGCTTGTGGGACTGGGGAGAGTGGGCAGTCATTTACTGTAATTGATAGGTTCGTAGGGGGGGTCACGTGAGATGGGGGAAAGATGATGAATTCTGTTTTGTCCATGTTGAGTTTCAGATATCTAGTGGAGAAGAAGGATGAAATAGTGGACAGACATTGAGGGATTCTGGTTAGTAGGGAGGTGATATCTGGTCCAGAGATGTAGATCTGTGTGTCATCAGCATAAAGATGATACTGAAAGCCATGAGATTCTATGAGCTGTCCCAGGCCAAAGGTGTAAATAGAGAACAGCAGGGGCCCAAGGACTGAACCTTGTGGGACTCCGACAGATAGGGGGCGAGGTGAGGAGGTGGTGTGTGAGTGGGAGACGCTGAATGTCCGGTCTGTTAGGTATGATGAGATCCAGGAGAGGGCCAAGTCTGTGATGCCGAGGGATGAGAGGGTCTGTAATAATAGGGAATGGTCCACTGTGTCAAAGGCAGCCGACAGGTCCAGGAGGAGGAGGACAGAGTAGTGTCGCTTGCTCTTGGCAGTTAAGAGGTCATTGGTGACCTTAGTAAGGGCAGTTTCAGTGGAGTGGTGTGACCGGAAGCCAGATTGTAAGCGGTCGAAGAGGGAGCAAGAAGAGAGATGGGAGGACAGTTCAAGGTAGACGTGTTGTTCCAGTAGCTTGGAGGCGTATGGGAGAAGTGATATAGGGCGATAGCTAGATAGAGAGGATGGGTCAAGAGAGGGCTTTTTGAGGATAGGTGTGATGGAGGCATGTTTAAAGCTTGAGGGGAAAACACCAGTTGTTAGTGATAGGTTGAAGAGATGGGTTAGGGTTGGGATGAAGACTGTGGTGAGGTTTGGGATGAAGTGGGATGGGATCGGGTCGAGTGCACAGGTGGTGAGATGTGATCTTGAGAGTAGAGTGGAGAGTCGATCTTCTGTAATGGTGGAGAAGTTGGTTTTGAAGGT
Organism: Dendrobates tinctorius; assembly: GCF_039654945.1. Taxonomy (NCBI): domain Eukaryota; kingdom Metazoa; phylum Chordata; class Amphibia; order Anura; family Dendrobatidae; genus Dendrobates; species Dendrobates tinctorius. The sequence goes on from NW_027361754.1 coordinate 8,550,269, forward strand.
GGAGGGCTGGGAAGTCGGGAGGAAGGGCTCTGGGGGTTGTTGACCAAAACTGTCCCTGATGTTATCAATTTTCTGCTTGAAAAATGAGGCAAAGTCTTCAGCTGAGATGAGGGGGGAGGGAGGAGGTGCTGGGGGGCGGAGGAGAGAATTGAAGGTGTTGAATAACTGTTTAGGGTTGTGAGACAGGGAGGATATGAGAGATGAGTAGGTTTGTTTAGCTGTGGCGAGTGTGGTCTTGAAAGTAGTGAGGGACTGTTTGAATGCGATGAAGTGCTCGTTGGAGTGGGATCTTTTCCATCTGCGCTCAGCAGCCCTGGAAGCTCGCCTCAGCTCTTTGGTCAGGCTGGTGTGCCAGGGCTGTCTGTTGATTTTGCGAGTTTTGGTATGTGTAAGTGGGGCAGCGGATTCCAAAGCTATAGCTATTGTGGTGTTATATAGAGCGGCAGCGTCATCCGCATTGTGTAAGGAACTTATATCTGTAAGAGGGAGGAGGGATTCAGAGAATGAGTGTAGGTCAAGGTGTTTAAGATTCCTGCGAGGGTGTGAAAGTTTGTGGGGTGGGGATTGTAGACATGGAGTGAAGAGGGAAGAGAATGTGAGCAGGTTGTGGTCAGAGAGAGGAAGAGGTGAGTTAGAGAGGTTAGATAGGGAGCAGAGGCGGGTGAAGATGAGGTCCAGTGTGTGGCCATCTTTGTGGGTGGCTGTAGAAGACCATTGAGTGAGGCCGAAGGAGGAAGTGAGAGATAGAAGTTTAGTGGCAGCTGAGAGGGAAGTGTCAATGGGGATGTTGAAGTCGCCCATGATGATGGTAGGGATGTCCGCGGAAAGGAAATGAAGTAACCAGGTGGTGAAGTGGTCAAAGAAGGTGGTGGCTGGCCCTGGGGGGCGGTAGATGACAGCCAGTTGGAGGTTGGAGGGGGAGAAGATGCGCACAGAGTGCACCTCAAAGGAAGGGAGGGTAACAGAGGGTGGCAGTGGGATTGGGGTGAAGGAGCAGGTATCTGACAGGAGAAAACCAACTCCTCCACCATGTTTGCTGCTGGGGCGGGGGGTGTGAGAAAGGTGGAAGCCGCCATACGAAAGTGCAGCAGGAGAGGCTGTGTCAGAAGGGGTGAGCCAGGTTTCGGTGATGGCGAGGAAGGAGAGTTTGGTAGTAACAAAAAGATCATGGATGTAGGAAAGCTTGTTGCAGACAGAGCGAGCGTTCCACAGAGCTCCTGTTAGTGGGACTGGGGAAGCGGGGGCTGGGTGAATGGGTATAAGGTTGGAGAGGTTACGGAAGGTTGTGATAGAGCGTGGATGGGAGGTAGAAATGACTGTGGGAATGTGGTGAGGAGGACCAGGATTTGGAGAGATATCACCAGCAGTGAGAAGGAGCAGAGAAAGTGTTAGCAGGTGGGAGCAGGAGAGGGCATGAGGGGGCTGTCTGTGTTTGGAGACAGAGGATTGTATGTTAAGGAACAGTTTTGAGGCGGAGGTGAGGTGGATGGGGAGGATTGAAGAAGAGATGAACAGTTCCTTACTAGGAGTAGGGATTAGGGGAATTAGCAGAAAGTGAAGGATTATTGGGGTGAAACTGAAAACAAACAGAAACATTGTTTACAGTGACTGTGTCCAGTTACCTTCAGTTCCCTTCTGGTTCAATTCTGGTTTTAATTCTTAAATTAATCTTCACACTTCTAGCACACACTTAAAGCAATCACAATGCAGACTGAAGTCTATGCAGACTTGTGCTCTGCAATATATGTACAACTAAGTGCAGTCAGGTGTGAAGTAGAGAGGAGTGGTCTCTGCTCATCTTGGCCAGACAATTAAGAGTGGACCAGATGCATATGATCAAGCCAGAGTAAACAAGGTCATAAATAACACTGGGGTAAGCTGGGGTTAGCTGAATGGCATACCATGTGAATGCTAGGTGCAGAGGCAAGTCTATGTGCAAAGCTGGGTGATGCACTGTGTGTCCTTCATAGACAGACAGCAGGAGAGCAGGAGAGCTGGGTGGATGGACATACCATGTGAATGCTAGGTGCAGAGGCAAGTCTATGTGCAAAGCTGGGTGATGCACTGTGTGTCCTTCATAGACAGACAGCAGGAGAGCAGGAGAGCTGGGTGGATGGACATACCTGTCGGAAGAATAGAGATGCTTGTTAGATTGCGATGGTGGCAGGTAGCAGGGCACAGTCTGTATACATCCTTCTGGTGTTAATTCTTAAATTAATCTTCACACTTCTAGCACACACTTAAAGGGTTGAGGAAACGCTCCTGTCAAACCAATCTAGTCAGCTTTTATGAAGAGGTAAGTTATAGACTGGATCAAGGTGAGTCATTGGATGTGGTATATCTTGATTTTTCCAAAGCGTTTGATACCGTGCCACACAAGAGGTGGGTACACAAAATGAGAATGCTGGGTCTGGGGAAAATGCGTGTAAATGGGTAAGTAACTGGCTTAGTGATAGAAAGCAGAGAGTGGTTATAAATGGTATATTCTCTAACTGGGTCGCTGTGACCAGTTCTGGATACCGCAAGGGTCGGTGTTGGGACCTATTCTCTTCAACATATTTATTAATGATCTGGTAGAAGATTTACACAGTAAAATATCGATATTTGCAGATGATACAAAACTATGTAATGCAGTCAATACAAAAGAAGATAGTATTCTTGTCACGCCGCCTGTCACACAGCTCTCACCTGGGGGCGGAACCCGGGCCTGACATCACCACGTCCGGTACTGTGGCCGCTCTGAGGACCCCGTCGGGTGCGCATGCGCATCTCTTGTACCTAGATCCATAGCTGTGCAGTGTTCTTAGTGCGCACGTGCGCTCCTCTCGGCTCTGACCCCAGCCTTGCACTCTCTATGGTCTTGGAGGACCTGACCCGGAAATCCCAGCGCTCTTGCCCTATATCAGGCTGCCTCTTCCTATGGGAGGTGCCTGATTATTGTTGTGCTTCCTGGCTTGGTCTGTTTGGTCCTTGCTTGGCTGTACGCTGTACTCGGGTCCTCTGGCTTGTGCTCCGTGCCTCTACTCTGCCTTGTGCTCCGTACTTGTTCTCTGCCTTGTGCTCCTTTCCTTTACTCTGCCTTGCCGTGCTTCCTGGTGCCATGACCCAGAGGGTCTACTCCAGCAGTCGTCACAGTATAATCAGGCCATGGACCCCCGCTGGTACCACGGCCTTTGCCCAAAAGTGGGAAAACCAGACTAGGATCATGTCCTTTTTGAAATCTATGGAGTCCCGTTTGTCAGCCTTACAGTCCTCTGACCCTGGGAATGCTTCCCAGTTGGCCAGTTTCCAACAAGAGCTCACTCAGCAACGCGACACCCAGGCCCATATCCTCATCTATATGGCATCGGAAGATAACCGGCTCCTTTCCCTACAGTCTGTTGCCTCCGTTTCTGCCCAAGCCTCGGCCCCGCACCCGCTACCGTGCTTATGCAAGCCACCTCGGTATACCAGTGATCCCAAGTTGTGTTGGGGGTTTTTGAACCAATGCTGTTTGCATTTTGAGCTCTTGCCGCAGCACTACGCCACCTATCATGCTAATATCCTTTATAGTTTCACACTTAGAGGGGGAGGCGTTAGCGTGGGTGAATCCCCTTTGGGAGTGTGATGATCCACTCGTCTCCCAGCTCTCCACCTTTTTGGACACTTTCCACAAGGTGTTTGACGAGCCAGGTCGTCTGGCTTCGACCACTGAGTCCCTCTTTAACCTCCATCAGGGTACTCTATCGGTAGGAAAATATGCCATCCATTTTCGCACCTTGTCCTCCGAACTCGGTTGGAACAACGAAGCCCTCGTAGGGGCCTTCTGGCATGGCCTGTCTGGTTGGAATAAAGATGAACTGGTGGGTCGGGATACCCCCACCTCTTTGGACGATTTGATCTCTCTTGTGATACGCATTGACCTGCGCTTCCAAGAGCATACCCGTGAGGCAGCCAGGGAGAGGTCTCCTCGTCTCTCTCCGTCTACGTGCAATGCTCCCCATTCGCGACCCGTGCCTTCTTCTGCGGGCCCTGCTTCTGACCATATGCTTGTGGACCGTTTCAAGATGGCCCAACGGCGTCGCAAGGAGAGGTTCACACAAGGACTCTGTTTTTACTGTGGGAGTCCTCATCTCCTTTACTCCTGTTCCGAGAAGCCGGGAAACTTCTCCGCCTAGGAGTGGTAGGAGAGGCCTCCCTAGGCATACGTGATTCCTCTCCTCTCCTGATCATGTCTGTTTTGCTGAATTTAGACTCTAAGCGTTATTCTGAAGAGGCTTATATAGACTCGGGCGCGGCAGGGAACTTTATTAGGCTCGAGGCGGTTAAAAAATACCGGATCCCTGGAGACTCCTCGGATGATTGCTTCGGTCGATGGTAAACTCTTGCAGGAGACCGTTACCCATATCACCGAAGCGATTGAGATGCAGATTGGAGCCCTGCACCGAGAGAAGATCTCATTCCATGTTTTGTCGACTGTCTCACGGACTTCTTCTTGGTCTCCCTTGGTTAAGGACTCATAAGAGAACAACCGAAAATGTGTTTTAAGCTGGGGACATTCATCCAAAATTGCCGGCCACGTTGGTGTCAAAAAGACTCTCTCCTTGATTTCTCGCTACTATTGGTGGCCATCAGGGGCGGACACAGACTGTAGTGGGCCCCTGTGCAAGAAATTTTTCGGGCCCCCCCCCAACCCTTCATAGGGCAACAAAGTTATTTGTTATTTGTTGTTATCTAATATTGAGACTATGCAGGGCTGGATATAATATCTGTATAGAACATAATGTAACCCCCCATAGAATATAATGCAGTCCCGCCCTATATAGTATAATGCAGCCCCTCCATAGAATATATGGCAACCCCCTCATAGGATATAATGCAGCCCCTTATATAGTATAATGTAGCCCCTCCATAGAATACAATGTAGCCCTCCTCATATAGTATAATGCAGCCCCCATAGAATATAATAAATATAATACAGCCCCCCTATAGAATATAATGTAGCCCCAAATAGAATATAATACAGCCCACCTCCTCATAGAATATAATGTAGCCCCCCATATTATATAACACAGCCTCCCCTTAGAGAATATAATGTAAAATGTACCCCCCATGGTATATAACACAGCCGCATAGTATATAGCCCAGCACCACATGGTATATAGCCCAGCCCACCATGGTATAATACAGCCCAGCATGGTATATAGCCCCCTCAGCATGGTATATAGCCCCCCCAGCATGGTATATAGCCCCCCCAAGCATGGTACGATACAGCCCAGCATGGTATATAGCCCCCCCAGCATGGTATATAGTCCCCCAGCATGGTATACAACCCCCCTCCAGCATGGCCCCACAGTCCAGCATGGTTTACAGCCCCCCCAGCATGGCCCCACAGTCCAGGATGGTACATAGCCCCCCAGCATGGTATAATACAGCCCAGCATGGCATATAGCCCCCCCCAGCATGGTATGATACAGCCCAACATGGTATATAGCCCCCCCAGCATGGTATAATACAGCCCAGCATGGTATATAGCCCCCCCAGCATGGTATAATACAGCCCAGCATGGTATATAGCACCCCCCCGTATGGTATAATACAGCCCAGCATGGTATATAGCCCCCCAGCATGGTATCATACAGCCCAGCATGGTATATAGCCCCCCCAGCATGGCCCCACAGCCCAGCATGGTATATAAACCTTCCAGCATGTTATATTGCCCCCCCAGCATGGTATGATACAGCCCAGCATGGTATATAGCCCCCCCAGCATGGTATGTAGCCCCCCCAGCATGGCCCCACAGTCCAGTACTCACACTGATTTAAAAAAAAAAACAACACACTCCTCACCTTCTCATGCCTGCGTTGCTCCCGGCTCCTGTCTCTCCCCTGCACTGCCTGGTACACAGTGAGAGCGCGATGACGTCATCGCGCACCCGCTGTGTCAGAGGCAGAGCGGGGAATGATGGGAGAGGGAGCGTCAGCTGACGCTCTCTCCTCCAGGCTCCATCATTGCCTCCTTCAATGCGGGGAGGGGGGGCCCCCCTGCCTCACAGGAGCCCCTTTGCCCCCTGCAGCGCTGCTCTCCTCATTGCACTACAAATGGCTAATTTGAATTTTGACATAATTAGCCATGCGGTGCTGGAGGCTGGAGGGGCCCCCTCTCCCCCAGGGCCCCCGTGCGATGCACGGTCTGCACGGGCGGTAGGTCCGCCCCTGGTGGCCATCTCTTTCCAAAGATGTCAAAGACTTTGTGGCTTCCTGTCCTTTCTGCGCCTACAACAACGTATCCAGACAACCACCCTCCGGTCTCCTGCTCTTGCTTCCAGTGCCTTTGGCTCCATGGCAGCATATAGCCATGGATTTTTTTACTGATTTGCCTCGTTCCTCCGGTTGTACTGTGATACTGGTGGTTGTAGATCGATTCTCGAAGATGGCCCATTTCATTCCCCTACCCGTTCTACCCTCTGCTCCCGAATTGGCGAAGATTTTCATTTCCCACATCTTCGGAATTCACGGCTTCCCTCTACACATCGTTTCAGACAGAGCGGTTCAATTCACTTCCCGGTTCTGGAGAGCTCTTTGTGGACTCATGAAGGTGACACTAGACTTTTCTTCTGGCAATCACCCCCAAACCAATAGGCAGGTGGCTATCACCCCCAAACCAATGGACAGGATGAAGCAACACGCCGACAAGAGGCGCCTGGACGTTCCTCCATATCTCCCTGGTGACAAAGTGTGGCTTTCTTCCAGATATATCCGCCTTAAGGTACCGTCTTACAAACTGGGTCCCCGTTGCATTGGTCCTTTTGAGGTCCTCAGGCGTATTAATGATGTAATAGGAACAAACCCAGTTGCATAATAATGCCAGGGAACGAAACACCCAGTGATGACCCTAATAACAAGCTACACCAACTCCAAAAGATTTAGAAGAACCAGAGAATGAAGGAGTACTAGGTGATATTAAATTTAAAATAGTATATCAATTTTATTCAGTAGAAAAACACACATATAAAATCACATGGTAATATAGTAACAATAGTGCACCAAGCATACAGACAGGAAAGGGAAGAACACCTCTACATGGATACCACCATTAGATGTAGGAAGCCAAGGCCAAGCGACCCATAGCGATAAGCAATATCGCTGATGGTATGGTGAAAATTGCATCATAAATTCCAGACATGAGGCTTACCAAAGTAATAGGGGCATCAGAGAGGTGATCCCAGGGCCAGATGCCCACCCCGACGCGCGTGTCGCTGGTACAATGCCGCTTTCTCAAGGGGTATTAATGATGTAGCCTACAAACTGAAGTTACCCACTTCGCTCCATTTTCCCAATTCCTTCCATGTGTCCCTCCTCAAACCCGTGGTACTTAACCGGTTTCATCCTTCTCCTGGCCACATTCCCCAGCCTTTTGGCATGGGGGAAGAGTTTGAGGTTAATGACATTCTGGCCATGAAGAAGGTAAGAGGGAAAAACACTTTTCTTAATTGATTTGAAGGGTCATGGGAACCCAGGGAGAATATCCACGCACCTCAGATTTTGTCTAAGTTCTTTTCCAGCCTTAGAAAGAGGGGGCATAAAGGGGGGGTACTGTCACGCAGCTCTCACCTGGGGGCGGGACCCGGGACCGACATCACCACATCCCGGGTCGCGGCCGCTCTGGGGATCCCTTCGGGTGCGCACGAGCACCTTTCGTACCTAGTTCCATAGCTGCGCAGTGTTCTCAGTGTGCACTCGTGCTCCTCTCGGCTCTGACCCAAGCCTTGTACTCTCTATGGTCCTGGAGGACCTGACCCGGAAGTCCCAGCACTCTTGCCCTACATCAGGCTGCCTCTTCCTATGGGATGTGCCTGATTATTGTTGTGCTTCCTGGCTTGGTCTGTTTGGTCCTTGCTTGGCTGTGCGCTGTACTCGGGTCCTCTGCTTTGTGCTCCGTGCCTGTACTCTGCCTTGTGCTCCGTACCTGTACTCTGCCTTGTGCTCCATTCCTGGACTCTGCCTTGCCGTGCTTCCTAGCACACGCTCCGTTCTTGTATTCTGCCTTGTGCTCTGTGCCTGCACTCTGCCTTGTGCTCTGCTCCTGCACTCTGCCTTGTCGTGCTTCCTGCACATGTTCCGTTCCTTCACTCTGCTCTGTGCTCTGTCGTGCTTCTTGGCACACCTCCTGCATTGCTTTACTCTCAGGCGTGCTGCCCACCACGCACACTGCCTAACCCTGTGCTCTTGCACGTACCCTGCTTTGCCCACACCCGGGTGTGCTTGTTAGTGCGCACCATACGTGCTCCCGTGAACTCGCCTTGCACTATCTAGTATATAGCGCACTCCCATGTACACGCTTTGTATTGTTCTGAAACCTCCATGCTTCCGTTCACTTGCCTTGTACCATCCAGTAACCCTGCATGCCTCTGTGTCCTCGCTTTGCACGTTCCTGTCTCCTACAGACACACTCACTCGTGTCTCCTGTGAGCCGGCCACCTGGTGCCAGCAGTCGTAGTACCCTACCCCCTTGGGCTTGCCCCTGACACTCCCTGTATGGGGGTGGTCCTCACTAGGTCAGCTCACGCTTCGTAGGTTGGTGCCACGACCCAGAGGGTCCACTCCAGGAGTCATCACAATTCTGCTACAGATGCATCTGGATAAGTTGGAAATTTGGGCCGAAAGGTGGCAGATGCGGTTTAACAATGATAAATGTAAGGTTATACACATGGAAAGAAGGAATCAATATCACCATTACACACTGAACGGGAAACCACTGGGTAAATCTGACATAGAGAAGGACATGGGGATCCCAGTTAATGATAAAATTACATGGAGCAGCCAGTGCCAGGCAGTGGCTGCCAAGGCAAACAGGATCATGGGGTGCATTAAAAGGTCTAGATACACATGATGAGAGCATTATACTGCCTCTGTGCAAATCCCTGGTTAGACAGCACATGGAGTACTGAGTACAGTTTTGGGCACCGGTGGTCAGGAAGGATATAATGGAACTAGAGCGAGTACAAAGGAGGGAAACAAAATTAATAAAGGGGATGGGGGAACTACAATACCCAGAGAGATTAGCAAAATTAGGATTATTTAGTCTAGAAAAAAGACGACTGAGGGGCGATCTAATAACCATGTATAAGTATCTAAGGGGAAAATACAAATATCTCTCCGAGGATCTGTTTATACCAAGGAAGGTGATGGTCACAAGGAAGCATTCTCTGCATCTGGAGGAGAGAAGATTTTTCCCACCAACATAGAAGATTCTTTACTGTTAGGGCAGTGAGAGTCTGGAATTCCTTGCAAGAGGAAGTGGTGATGGCAAACTCAGTCGAGAGGTCCAAGAGAGGCCTGAATGTCTTCCTGGCAGAGTCGGCGTTAATGGCAGGCAGACCAGGCAGCTGCCTAGGGCCCCCACTCCCCCAGGGGCCCCCAGCTAGCTACACATCACGCAGCCGCTATGGGGCCCATGAGGCAGGAGGGCCCTCCGCCGCTGCCGCTCCCTCTCCCATCATTCCCCTCTGCCTCTGACACTGCAGGTGTGCGATCACATCATCGCGCACCCACTGTGTGCCAGGCAGTGCAGCCGCTGAGACAGGAGCCAGCCGGGAGCAGCGCGCGGCACAAGGAGAGAAGAGGATAGTGGGTTTTTTTTAATATATCAGTGAGTACTGGACTGTGGGGCCATTCTCAGGGGGGGGGTCTGTGTTACATACTATGTGGCTGTGTTATATATTATCTGGCTGTGTTATATACTATGTGGCTATGTTATATACTATGTGGCTGTGTTATATACTATGTGTGGGCTGTTACAGCAAGGAGAAAAAATAGGAGTAATGGATTGAAAAATAATAAGTAAAAAGGTACAAATATTATTAGTCAAATGCACAAATACGTATCACATAAATAGCACAGTTGCAAAGAATAATGAAGAGACGCAGACAGGACAGACTATAAGAAGGGGAATAAAATAGCCCTAGAGTTGAGCGAAACAGGTCGGCCAGATTCATAAGTCGCCGACTTATAGTAAAGTCGGGTTTCGCCGATCGAAACCCGACCACAGCGTGAAGTCGGCCATGCGGTCGGCAAAACGAGCGCCAAAGTCGGATTTTCCAGAATGCTTGCACGTAACTTTTTTCAGCCACTGAGCAAGGACGTACATTGTGGGCAACAAGATGACATGTGCAGCGTCCGGGGAGAGAGAGTTTTCGCACACTTTAAAAAAGCGGTCCGGCATGTAGGTGTGTTTACTGTCCTCCACTCCCTGCCGACTTTGCTTCCCCATTGACTTGCATTGGGTTTCGTGTTTCAGTCGGACCTTCGACTTTTCCCGATAGTCGGACGATTTTGTTCGACGCGACTTTTGAGAAAGTAGGGTTTCATGACACCTGACTCGACCCTAAAAAAGGCAAAGTCACTCATCTCTACTGTGCACCAATATAACCAAAGTCACAGTATCACATACAATGCAGTGATGCTAGCCCTAAGATGTAAAAATGCCCGTATCAAAAAATAAATATGGCCAGAGGCAGGGCTGCCACTAGGAATTTCGGGGCCCCATAATGGCAAAATTTTCGGGGCCCCCTTGAGACTCCGCCCAGGCTCCACCCCTCAAACTGTCCACAGTCCCACCGCTCTCTCTTGGAAAAACTCCACTTCTCACACATTAACAGTTCCCATCACCAGATCACACATATAGACAACTTTTGGTTTGGACAAAGGATTGTTTTTAAGCCGCCACCATAACAGGGTAGACACTTTTGACCGGGCTCTACTCTGCTCTAACCTATTAAATATTTGTTAAAATATGCAATACACTTTAGGTATATTTTTATTTTTAAATTTTTAAAATGACCAATAATATCACATACAATGAACAAATACCGCTACACCATGTCCAGACCACATATTACCACCACATAGTGACCTATAATACCACATAAAAGGAACAAATACTGCCACACCATGACCAGACCACATATTACCACCACGTAGTGACCTATAATACCACATACAAGGGACAAATACCACCGCACCATGCCCAGACCACATATTACCACCACATGGTGACTGAATACTACAATACTGATCATTAATAAAAAAGCATAATACTATCACCATAAGTGGCATTATACACAGGAGATCTGTATTTAGTATGCAGTGTCTGTGTACAGGTAATATATTGATCAATGACATTATACACAGGAGCTCTGTATATAATGTACAGGTAACACAGTGATCACTGGTGACATTATACACAGGACCTCTGTATAAAGTATACAATGTATAGTGTCAGTGTATAGGTAACACACTAACTCACCAGTGATGTCTCTAGGTGAAGTCCTTCATCCTTGCTTTTCATCTTTCATCCAGCACAGATCGCCATCACATCTTCTAGCCAGGGCTCGTCTTTGCAGGAAATAACACAGTTATCTAGAGCTTCGCTTGCAGAACACATTACTTATTTTTTCCCAACTTCTACATTACACCACATGAAGAAAAAAAGGCGACATAGTGTCGCTCTGCACCGTAACAGGACCAACCCCCCCCATCTAAAAAAGTATACTCAAAAAATTAAATACATCACTGCAGCAATAATATCCCTTAATTAGCCCCTATGGTACTAATATCCCCCATCCTGACCCCCGTGTGTCTCATTCTTGGCTTTAGCCATATGTTCTCCCATCCCGCCCTCATGAGTATCCATTCTTCCCTATATGATCTCCATCATATCCATCCTGCCCCATGATCCTGTGCGATCTGTCTCCAACCCTGCCCCATCTGTCTCCAATCATGCCCCGTATCTCCATTTTGACCAGTGTCTCGCATTCTGCCCTCGTCTCCAGCATTCTGCCCCAGCACCCAGCATTCTGCCCCAGCATTCTGCCCCGTGTCCAGCATCACTGCCCCAGTCTCCAGCAATCTGCCCCATGTCCAGCATAATGCCCCATGTCCAGCATACTGCCCCATGTCCAGCATTCTGACCCATGTCCAGCATCACTGCCCCAGTCTCCAGCATTCTGCCCCAGTCTCTAGCACTCTGCCCCAGTCTCCAGCACTCTGCCCCAGTCTCCAGTATTCTGCCCCAGTCTCCAGTATTCTGCCCCAGTCTCCAGCATTCTGCCCCATGTCCAGCATATTGCCCCATGTCCAGCATTCTGCCCCATGTCCAGCATCACTGCCCCATGTCCAGCATTCTGCCCCAGTCTCCAGCATTCTGCCCCATGTTCACCATTCTGCCTGTCTAACGGTTTACTTGCCGGTAGGGGCCCGGTGAGAGCAGAGGAGACAGGGCCCGATGTGGGCCCCCTCTTTCCACCGGGCCCCATACGCCAGTCAGTAATGCCCTGATGGCGGCCCTGGCCAGAGGTAAGCACTTAGACTGTGAATGGGGCAGTCATGTCAAAAGGCAATGTGACACTATCGGCAAAGGCGGTAAGTATAGCCCATCGGAAATATCAATATAACCATAATAGGTAAGTAGACAATTAGTATGGGCAGCTTTCCAAATGGTGCACAGGCACCCAGATCCAAAAGGGCGACCCCCGATGCGCGTTTCGCGCTCACACTGGGCGCTTTCTCAAGGGGATGAAAGCTGGAGGGAGAATAGGACCTTTTTGTATCCTTAGTAACACGATCACGTGTGTGATCACATGGTACGAGAGGGCCAATCAGAACGACAATAGCAGCGCATGCGCCGTGTCACCGCCAGGTCCTCCAATATGACGGCAGGCATCAGAACGCACGCGCGGGGAAGGGAACCCCCGCACCTGCGTCGGAGGCACAAAAGACACCAGCCCCGATGTGGGGGACAACAGGGGGGACACGAATCGCATGCGCACTGCCATAGTACACAGAATCACCACTGGTATGGCACATAATAGCTTATAAATAGAGAGTAAATAGGCGGACACAATAATAAAACAGCATGGTGCATAAGGCACAAATAAACAGCATAAACATTAACCACAATGGCCCAATGATAAAAATAATTATAGAAGGATAGGGAAAATGAAGGGAGGTCAGCTCACCAGTCTCGGTTGCGATCCATAATCCTCCTGCGCACGGAGTCACCTTGATCAGGGGTGTTGACTGAAGCAAAATAAAGGATGGAATCTCCAGCGCTGGACTTCAGTTAAAAATACATCATTTATTGTAAATTCTTAAAATCGAACAGAAAAAGTGTGGATAAGGACATACAGGCAGATGGGGTCTCTGGTGGTCTCCAACCAACGCGTTTCGACCTAGAGGGTCTTACTCATGGTTTTTTAACTGAAGTCCAGCGCTGGAGATTCCATCCTTTATAATGATAAAAATAGGGATTCCAAGGATCACAGAGTATGTTGATGTGTTCAGTAGTCCACTCAACGGAGGGATGTATACTGGTGTCCATAGATGATGATTGATCCCATTCAATAGGGTATATAAAGGGTCCTCTTATATCAATGGTGGAGAAATGGAGCACATAGTAGCAGCACAGATCCAAATAGGTCCATAGTGTCCTGCTGGGGGAAGAAGAGAGAGCAGTGGAGATAGCAGCGCAATATGTGAGCGAATGTCATAGACTGCGAGAAAGAAAACTATGATATGCCATGGACTTCTATGGCCCCCACCCTGGATCTGCCCCATGCCCCCCATTCACCTTCCCTATGCCATGGACTTCTATAGCCCCACCCTGGATCTGCCCCATTCCTCCATCCACCTTCCCTATGCCATGGACTTCTATAGCCCCATCCTGGATCTGCCCCATCCACCTTTCCTACAGCCCCTACCCAACATCCCTACAGTCCCTATCCCTATTTCCTTTTGTACACTTGCTTTGGCAAAACTAATGTGTATTTAGTCCTGCCAATAAAGCTTCTTTGAATTTGAATTTGTGTCCACAACAGCCAGCTCATTTACACGAATAGTAACTAAGAATAATGGAAAGGCAAAAACAATAAAATGTTAAAAACCATAAAAATTGTCCACGGAGAAGGGAATATATGCACTAATGGATGCAAAAAAATGAAGATACCTATAAAAAGGAAGCAAAACTCAGGGACTCGTTAAGACCCTCGGTGGTCACTGTATCCAAGGTGACGATCCATTTGGCCTCGCTTTGGGCCAGCACTTTTTTGTAATTCTCCTGCTCTGATCCCTAAGTGAACACAATCAATACCCCTCACCATAAACGTTTGTGGATGACACTTGTGAAAAGTCTGAAAATGGCGAGGGATAGTTTTAAGAGTAGAAGGATCAGCCACCATCTTGGCTGCCCGAATACCCCGCACATGCTCACGCACCCTTACTCGTAACTCCCTGGATGTCAAGCCATCGTATATCATGGGGCACCCGCATGTAGCATAGTAAATGACGTTGGTACTACTACATGATATACGTTGTTATATCTGGAAATTTTTAGATCCATCCGAGGAGTGGAACGTTGAGCACTGCAGGACATTCGAGCAGGCAAGACAGTGGCCGCATGGGAAAGATCTCACAATTGGGCCTCTAGACCCAAAGGGGTTGGCAGGTATCGGGGCGTAATGGCTCCTAACTAGGAGATCCTTGAGGTTTTTGGATCTCCTTGAAGTCATCATTGGACGATCCCCAATGACAGGGCTCAAAGATGGTTCGGAGCACAGAACAGCTCAGTGCTTGGAGAGAATCTCCCTCATATGGTCCCACTCATGATTGAAAGTCGAAATAAACCGGATGGGATTGCCCCCATCCCTTCCCCCAACCTCTGCCGGTAATGTCACTCCTTGGGTATAGTAGATCTTTACGTACAGTACGTCTAGCCCTGTCATAGCCCCTCCCTATACACCTGTTACTGTATCCTCAGTCATGAAAGCGTGTGCGTAGATCCCTGGCACGCCTTTCGAATCTGTCATCTGTGGAGCAAACTCGCCTCATCCTGAGGAATTGGCCGACTGGGACAGCCTTGATGGTAGAGAAATTGTGCGAGGACTCGGCGTGCAATAAGGCATTAACAGCAGTAGGTTTTCTGTATACGTCAGTCTGGATGCGACGCAGCGCGTGGCACGAGGAGAGGTGAGGATAGTGTTTTTTTTTAATATATCAGTGAATACTGGACTGTGGGGCCATTGTCAGGGGGAGAGGTGTCTGTTATATACTATGTGGCTATGTTATATACTATATGTGGGCTGTGTTGTATACTATGTGGCTGTGTTATATACCATGTGGCTGTGTGATATATTATGTAACTGTATTATATACTATGGGGGGTACATTATACATTATATTCTATGGTGGAGGCTGTGGTATAAACTATGGGGGGCTACATTATATTCTATGGGGGAGGCTGTGTTATATACTAGGGGGGCTACATTATATTCTGTGGGGGGCTATATTAGATTTTATGAGAGGGTTGCATCATACTCTTTGATGGGGCTACATTATATTCTATGGGGAGGTGGGCTGTATTATATTCTATTCGGGGCTACATTATATTCTACGGGGGGGCTGTATTATATTTATTATATTCTATGAGGGGTGATTGCATCATACTCTATGAGGGGGCTACATTGTATTTTATGGCGGGCTGCATTATATTCTATGGGGGGGGCTAAATTATATTGTATGGTGGCTTCATTAAACTATATAAGGGGGCTGCATTATATTCTATGGAGGGGCTGCAATACATTCTATGGGGGCTGCATTATACTCTATGAGGGGGCTGCCATATATTCTATGGAGGGGCTGCATTATACTATATGAGGGTAGCTGCATTATATGCTCTGGGGGGTTACATTATATTCTGTGGAGTGGCTGCATTATACTCTGTGGGGTGGTTGCATTATGCTCTATGGCTATGGGGTGGCTGCATTATACTGTATCGAAGACTATGGGGAATACATTATACTATATGAAGAACTATGGGGTGCATTATACTATGGGAAGTGAATTGTACTACATGGATGACTATGGGAGGTGCATTATACTATATGGAGCACTATGAGGAGTGTATTATATGGAGGACTGAGCAGTGTATTTTAATATATGGAGGACTGTGAAGAGTGTATTATACTATATGGAGGACTGAGGTTATTTTAATATATGGAGGGCTAGGAGGAGTGTATTATACTATATGGAGGACTATGGGGCACATTATATTATATGGAGGACTATGAGGAGGGCATTATACTATATGGAGGACTGTGGTGCACATTATAATATATGGAGGACTATATATTATACTAAACACGCAAAATGCTGCATATTCATTGAATGATTGGATTGTTTTTGCCGGAACAAAAATCATTGTTCTCAGCAGCACATTGCCAGTGTAAACTGTAGATGTGCTGCTTACAACATGATACTGTATAGTGATCTGTTAGTGATCCATTAGTGATTATTCTGGTCCCATCATTCTTTCTCAGATGGTGGAAAGAGGCCGGGAAACAAACGTTGAACGATTTCAATATTGTTGATCATACTCATTTAGCGGCCTGATCTCAGCGCATATAAATACAACCGAAATGCTTCTGTGATGTGCAATATGTTAGCATTTGGGGCCCTATTTTATACTTTGCCTAGGGCCCCACCTTGCCTAAAACCGGCCCTGCTTCCTGGAGCGTAACAATATTGTATCTTACAGTTATTAGGTTCTTTAGAAGGACGTAGATCTGGGGATTTATTCTGACGGAATATAGGCTGAACTGGATGGACAAATGTCTTTTTTCGGCCTTGCTATGTTACTATGACAACCGTCTCCGCGTGCTTCATCGTATCGGCGCCAGTCCGTATCTGACCAGCGATGGAGCGGTCCGATTATTCCTGACTGCTGGGAAGACTGGGAGATGTGTCCGGCTGCAGCTGACCAGCATGGAGGACAGGAGTGAAAAAACTGACCTGGTCCTAAAGGTATGTTTCCATGGGCACAAACTGACAGCGCTTTGGATGCAGCACATGCCCGCTCCGTCCAAAGCGCTGCTGGCTTTGTACATGCAGTGATTCCACATGTGTTCATTGAACACATGTGGAATCGCCGAATCCTATACATAGACAGTTATTTATCTTGCGGAGACGGAGCATCTTTGCAAGATAAATAGACATGCTGCGGTCTAGAAAGACGCACCGCCTGTCCGGTTACGCAGGGAAGCCGGAGGCGTCCCTGCACGCATAGTGGAGACGGGATTTCATAAAGTCCCCTCCACTAAGCTGTAACATCTGGACACTGCAGCTGTACACAGCGTCCAATCCGCAGCAAATACTGACCGTAGAAACATACCCTAAAAGGATCCACATCTGCCTTCTGGTGGAGACGTGTCGCTTCTTTATGGATATCGCCAGCTGGAGTCACAGGTTGTACAGGTGACCGTGACAGCCATTGCCAGCCCCAGGACAGCACCCACTGGCGGGACTGACATCAGCGCGGCCATCATCTGCTCTCACCCTCCACTACCTGATGGATCCTCCTGGGGGCGCTGAATGCTCCTCTCGGCTCAGAACACCTGCAGCCGGTCAGATCCTGGCAGTGCAGTAATTGCTGAGTGCTGTATGGCCCAAACCCAGGGACTGCACGGCACTCGGGGTGTAAAGACGTCCATGCGCTGCAATAATCTCCGAAAAAGCTGCATTTTTCTCTCGGGTGCTAGTTTTGGCCCCAACAATCAAAAACAGTGGAATAAAAATAAATGTGCCTGGTACTTGTGGCTTCACCTTTCCCTGGGAGACAGATGTTGGGGTTTTCCACCATTGTGGAAAATCTTGGGTCTCTGGCGGTTTCCCCCACATGTAGAACACACCGGTTCGGGAGGATTTTTTTATGTGGTTCCTTTACAGATAGGAACTGTGTTAAAATCAGTTTTTTTAGGACTTTCTGATCCCTTCTCTTGCACTTTGTTTTTCTTGCTTTTTCTCCCAACAGAGAGAGAGGAAACCCTCCTGGCATTTTCAGCCCACATCTGACCGCAGGATTTTTTTTTAATCTCTCAGGCTCCGTTCACATGCACTGGTTTTTTATTTGCTGCTGTTTTTTCCAGCTTTTGCAGGGTTTTTTGCATTTTTGGGTGCAGATTACATGTGGCACTTTGTCTACTGTACGTTTAATAAAGTTCATTTGGTTCACCAGAAATGTCTGCTTTTTTCATGTTTTTTTTCTCTTTCTCGTTGCTTTCTATGGGTGAAAAGATGCTGAAAGCTTCGCCGCTGCAGTTGTGGAAGGCAGTCAGGAAAAAAATCCAAGGCGCCTGCAGATTTCTAACATCTCACAGCTTTTCCTGGTTCGGTAAAACGCAGCTTTTAATGTGCATAAAAAAGATGCAGCCAAATGCTGTATGTGAACGCCGCCTTAGGGTCCGGTAGTTTTGGCTATGTTACAGGCCGGACATGCATTTTCATGCATCTCTAGCGACATGGACGCGGCTGTGCAGACACTGCGCCCCCCACCATTCTACATACAGACAGCAGTGAGCAGGACCCCGCGGCACTAGCAGGGTTAACCTCCCACGACACTTTGTAGCCGCTGCCCGGGTCACAGTGGGGGCGCGGCGACCTCTGCCTGACACTGTGGGCGTGGTGATGGGCGGGTTTGTTTACAATCTGCGCGCAACTGACAGATGTAGGCGTGGTTTTTGGAAGCTACCACGTGGTGGGCGTGTCCGAAGGCGGGATGATTTGATATGGGCGTGTCAAGTTAATGCAATTTCTATATGACTGGGCGGAGTCAAACACCTGACGGGCGTGTTTTCCTGTGGTGGGTGTGATACATAGTAACAGCTCTATGGCAGTGGGCGTGTCCTTGGTACACATGTAGCACCGGAGGACCGGACCGATCATCCCCGGAGACGATGGAGCCGGCAGCGGAGGCCGAGGCGCTGGAGAAGCCGCCATACTCGTACATCGCCCTGATCGCCCTGGTGCTGGAGCAGAGCCCGGGCCGCCGCCTGCCCCTGAGCGGCATCTATGAAGCCATAGCACGGCGGTTCCCGTACTACGCCCGACTACCGGGGAAAGGCTGGCAGAACAGCATCCGCCACACCCTCAGCCTGAACCCGTGCTTCATCCGCCTGCCCCGCCAGCCCGGGCACAAGGGCAGCCTGTGGCTGCTGGACCCCTCCGTCCACGACATGTTTGATGGCGGCAATTACCTGAGAAGGAGGAGGAAGAAGTGTCCGGAGAAGCCCGAGAACCCCGAGCCCTGGCCCGGATTCCGGTACCAGGACCCTGCCGGATACCGCCTGTCATCCGGGCACTACCCGCAGCTCACAGCGCCCTGGGGGCCCGGCAGCCCGCTGCTGTATCCCGGGGGCCCCGGCCCAGTGTATCCCGGGGATCCCGGCCCAGTGTATCCCGGTCCAGCGTATCCCGGGGGTCCCGGCCCAGCGCTTCCCGCCCCCCGGTACTGGGAGCAGGCTCTGCACTATGGCGCCATGCGGCCCCCCAGGATGGAGCAGTCCCCTCCCCCGGGGACCCTCCGCTCCCTCCTCACCGAGCTGTGATCCGCTCCTGCCCTCCCCGGCCCCGCAGCCTCACCGATCGGCACCGACTGCTCTGCTCCTGACATCGGCCCCTCATCTGCTGTGCCAGCATCTACCTCCAGCTCTGCCGGTGTGTGACCTCCTCCCGACTACACCTATCTCCAGCCCTGCCCGCCCTCATCACCAGCCTGTGACTGGCCGCTCTCATCTACTGACTCCCCCGACTACAGCTGTGGCCGACCACCTGCACCTACCTCTGCTCCTGACATGGCCCCTCTGCTGACCCCTGGCATCTCCGGACATCTAGGGTCTATGACAGCATGGCATTGTCTCCTTGTCCCTGCTTTGCCCGTCATCTGACTGGTGCCCACAGAGGAGCCCCCTGACACCTGGCTTGTGCCCACCAAGCCCTGACCACTGACTTCTCCCCACATTCGCCATGTGCTGTGCCATCTGATCCCTGTATCTGGAGGGTCTGTGCCCCACAGGTACCACCACTCCCATCATCATCCTCAGCGCTGGCCCCACCATCTGGATGTGACTATCTGCCCCATGTGCGGTGCCGGTCACCAGCTCTGCAGTTGGCATCAGGACCCTCACAGTCACTGGCACTTGGGCACATCGTCCTCCCCTCCTGTTAACCCTTTCATTGCCTGGACGCTGTGGGGGTCACTTGTTCTTGACTGTGTTGGTAAGGAACCCTCTGCTCTGCTCAGTCCTCCGTTTCCGGAGATGATGGGTCATCTATCCCAATTTAACCCCTTCTGCTCCCTCATCTTTAGGCAAACAGGTGACACAAATGTCCCATGTGTCACAGAAGCTGAGATATTGGGGCTGTTTGCAGGAGCCGCCTGGGACATGGAGAGCCCCAACAAACAGCCCCTATATCTCAGCTTCCTGGATGCCTAGAACACAGGTGGAGGGGAATATTGGGGGCAAATCCATGAATTGTGACATGAAGTCTGCTCCACCTGCGCCCGGTGGAGCGTTGTTTTGCACTCGGTTACTTTCCGCCACTTGCGGTGTTTGTATTGTTACCTGTTGCGACATTTCTATATATTTTATATGAGGTTTATATGTGAATGTTTTCATTAAATGGTATTAATGAGGATTTATTACTAGTGTGGGCGGAGCCTCATCTCTTGCTGTCACTCATCAACCAATCAGAGCTCAGCACTGGACGTTTTCATTCGTATTTAATTAATTAATGTTTACAAGAAAGCAAGTAACATTGCAATTTATCATAGATTCTGGTCCTTTCTCCTCCTCACTGAGCTTTACCCTCAGTTTACGGGTAAAATCTTTTTTCCGTGAAGACTTTTCCAGGAGACGACAGTTGATGCTTTTATAATTCGATGGAGGTGACCCAGATCTCTGCTGAAGTTCTCGTCATCAGTTACAGCTCTCCATAGAAACTTGTGAGCACCAACTGCCAGTAATGTAACAATCTCCTCCCTGCAGACTGAGAGATCAGTCCAGGAGGAGGAAGCGGCAGATTGCTTTGCTAATATCTGTTCCAAAGTTTCTTATTTTCACATCTGATATTGATTTATGGAACTAAATGGTGACTCTGTAATGAACTCTATAATGTCCTGCCTTATTATTTTGCCAGATCTCTGCTTGCTGTCAAATGCAAATGGCATAAGAACCTTTCTGTACCTTTCTCCCAGCCTATACGACCTGCTCCAGTGTGTCAGGCCGCGTTCACACCTTGCTGCATTGTTTGGCCTTGATTTTTCCCAAGTCGTGATAAAAGCTGCAGCGTATTTGGAAAAGTTGTGACCTCAGCGTCAGGGAGGAAACAATCATCAGAACCAGTAGTGGAGTCCAAAAATGTACTTTCCCTTTACTCCACGGTCCTGCAATGAGAATTTGGTGAGTTTTTGATGTTGCAGATTTTCTGCAGCTATTAAGCCACGTTCACACGGTCAGTATTTGGTCAGTATTTTCCATCAGTATTTGGTCAGTATTTACCTCAGTATTTGGTCAGTATTTACCTCAGTATTTGGTCAGTATTTTACCTCAGTATCTGTAAGCCAAAACCAGTAGTGGGTGATAAATCCAGAAGCGGTGACGTGTTTCTGTTATACGCTTCCTCTGATTGTTCCACTCCTGATTTTGGTTTACAAATACTGAGGTAAATACTGACCAAATACTGAGGTAAAATACTGACCAAATACTGAGGTAAAATACTGACCAAATACTGAGGTAAATACTGACCAAATACTGAGGTAAAATACTGACCAAATACTGAGGTAAATACTGACCAAATACTGAGGTGTAAATACTGACCAAATACTGATCGTGTGAGCGTGGCCTTGAGATGGCATTTTTTTCTGTGTTTATTGTCTCTTTTTGGTTTGTAAGGTTATAAATAAAGTTGCTTTGTTTTTGATACTTCTTAGTATTTATTTTAAACTAAACTTTATTGATACAGTCATGTGAGGATTACAAGTGTTTTTTACCTGCAGATTTTCCACATCTAATGTAATAATGTGGGAAAATCCACATATAAAACTCAGCGTTACCAGCAAGAGAAATCATTATCTTGAGGATTCAAATACCGCAGGTCGGCACAGTGGGCGTGAGGTTTCTATAAATCCTTTACTGGAAGTGTAAGATCCTGCTCTCATTGGGCAGCGAAAATACACAGCGTCAAAAACTGATCATGGGAACTTAACCTTCCTTTACTAAAGCTGGAAGATTCCTTGATTTTTCTCTGCTCCATTCAACCTGCCATTCCAGTTGTGGTCACTAGAGAGCGCACTGTGCAAGTAAACGAAGGAAGAGAACTCTGGTCAAGCAGGGGCGCAGGTGAGTGTCCCATCTGAGCCTCGCTGTATGCTTATATATATATATATATATATATATGTTATTCAGGCCCGAATCTATAGTGGGTGCAGGGGTCACACATGGACTTGGAATTTCGGGGGCACAAAAAGTTCCTGTGGCCACATGAGAAGATCAATACTATTAATGGTTGTGATGGTCTTAACCACAGCTGTTCATGGCGACCAATCACAAGGCTGCTTTACTTCATCTAATGCAGGTAAGAAAATGTTAAGTGGAATCTGATTGGCCGACGTGATCACCGTTCTCTCCACTTCTAGATACTTTGCAGCCTAGAGATACGTGCGCCTCTTTGTGATTGTGCATTGAACGTTGCAGTCAAACTTGTTCTTTATTTATTGCATTTGACAGCTTTTTCCCCTAAGAACAGCGCCACATCTGTGTTCAGGTTGTGTCTGGTATTACAGCTCCGTTCTTACAGTGAATGAGGCTGAGCTGCAGTAACGCCCTAAAAAAAAAAACAGCTGCCCTTCCCAATACTTGGTCACAAAACTAATGCGCTGCAAGGTGGAGGAAGCACAGGTGCAAAATACTGATGACCAACCGCCCACACACCGACCAATCATAGGGGTGGTTGCCTGTTATAAAGAAAAGGCCAGTATAGGGCGCCAGTCACACGCACGTGCAGTGCGCCATGCAGGCGTGACCAGCAGGCTTTTTTTCTGTTATTTTTTTAAATTTGATGTCTCTTTTCTGTGAGTTGAGCTGCAGTACCACATACAACCTGTTGGCAGGGGTGGCGCTGTCATGTTTTCTTTTATTCTTCAGTCTTGGGTCAGATTGTTTTTATTCTTTGACCTGATTTCTAAGGCTATGGTGGTTGTCACCGGATGTTTATCGTCAACGCTGCAGATCGACCTCAGCCAAACCACAAGACATTCACAGAAGTGACTCCCACATGGGCAAACAACAACAACCTCCATCGTCTCGCCCGTGCTGCACACTACACCTCCTTTACAACTATAATTTCTAATGCTCCAAGATGAAGTACATTTTGATAAATATCCTGTCGTTCCTTGTACACAGCTCCTCTGCAGGTCTAAGTGTTTCCATGGCAACAAGAAAGATGTATATGTTTGTACCGTCTTAGCCAGTAGATAGAAAAATATTCAGAATTTAGAGTCCTCAGTGGTTGATACCTTTTAATGGCTAACTGAAAGGATGGTAACAAATTGCAAGCTTTCAAGACTACTCAGGTCTCTTCATCAGGCATAGACTAATACAACATCTGAAGAGTCACATATTTATTCTTCAGATTTTGTATTAGTCTAGCCTGATGAAGAGACCTGAGTAGTCTCGGAAGCTTGGAATTTGTTACCATCTTTTCAGTTAGCCATTAAAAGGTATCAACCACTGAGGACTCTCAATTCTGAATAATTTTCCATGGTAACAGACAACAAACCTCAAATAGCTGATCCTGCAGTTCGGAAAAGTTGGATTCCAAAATAAGAATATTGAGAGTCTGGATATTGTCTGTTACCATGGAGACACAGGTCAGTAGAGAAGCTGCAGACACAGAAACTACATTTTTAATCACAACTATATGCAAAATTAACTTTTCATGATATTTGCATTGGGAGGAGACAACATATATGGCCGCCATTGGCTTTTGTTAATGTTGTCACTGCAAGGGGCCTCATTATGAATCTACACAGCGACTCATCAATAAGCAGCAGCATTTGCCTTTCAGGAATCTGGAAAAGCTGAGTGATGAGTGCGCTCCAGTCCCAGACGTGTGTGAGTAATGGCCGAGCAGCTAGGGTCCTCCTGACTACGGGGATTAGTGGCAGTGGTATCAAGTGCGAGAAGAGGGTGCCATTGTAATCCTATAGATACTCCACTGACAATGAGGGGTTATGTGTCCGGGGACAGAGGCGGCTCTGATCCAGGCCGGTACGTTGTGATACAAAACACATACATGAGCGATAACAAGGTACAATGTGTCCCCAGGGTCCAAATATGACCGTCTGCCCTCCGCCATACCGATCCCTGTCCATGGTACTGAAAGAACTGGGAAAGTCTCAGTCTATTTTCTGGTGCCCGCTGCCCTGACTGCGGGCAGGAGCCAGGACTGAGGGGTGACTGTCACGAGTGCCCTCCTGGGAGACCTTGGGTTAGGCAATCATTACTTTTGTGAATCGCTGGTCTTCCATTTAGGGCTCATACCCATTTGCGAGAAAAACAGATGAGTGCAAGCTGATGAAAATTCACCGCACACGAATTGCCGGCTTTTCAAAGGACACCGGTGCGTAAAAATCAGATAGCACTCGCATGATCTTTTTCTCGCACCCATTGACTTGTATTGGTGAGTCTCGTCCGAGATACGCAGCATGCTGTGATTTTTTTCTCAGTCCGATTTCAGCTGAGAAAGAAATCGCAGATGAGATGTCACCTATTGAATAACATTGGTCCGAGAGCAATCTGATTTTTTTATCGGATTGCACTCATCCGTATTTCTCGTAAATGGGTATGAACCCTTAGTCTGTGTGCTATGTTCCTCATAGTAAATGGACTTCGTTTCCATTGGTGCTGAAGAGGTTAACGACTGTGTGCTGGTTAGGGACATGCTGCTCCCATCTCACAGCTGCTCGTTTTTGCTAAAAAGTCATCGGCCGAAAGAAACTATGATGTAGGTAATAGGGAACTGTTGGCCATTAAGTTGGTATTTGAGGAGTGGTGTCATTCTGGGGGGGGGGGGGCAGTTCACCATTCACCACGGATTTCATTATGGATCTTCCTTCGTCCTCTGGCAAAACTGTTATCTTAGTTGTGGTGGAGAGGTTTAGTAAAATGGCGCACTTTATTGCTTTACCTGCCTTTCCTAATGCCAAGACACTGACTCAGGTGTTTGTCACTGAGATCACGAAGCTTCACAGGGTTTCCTCAGATGTGGTGTCAGATCGGTGAACCCAATTTGGATCTACATTTTGGAGGGCGTTTTGTTCTTGTTTAGGGTTGCATCTCTCCTTTTCTTCGGCGTTCCATCTTCAAAGTAATGACCAGACTGAACGCCTAAACCAAAGTTTGGAGACTTACCTCAGCTGTTTTGTGTTAGATAACCAGGAGGATTGGTCTTCTTTTCTACCATTGGCTTAGTTTGCCTTAAACAGTCGTATTGAGACCACTGGTAAGTCGCCATTTTTTGGCGCATATGGTAATCATCCAAAATTCTGTACCTTCAGGTAAGATGAGTCTTCGGGGGTTACTGGTCAGGAATAGTTTTCTTCTTTACTCTGATCGGTATGGGAAGGAGTTGAGAATAATAAAAAGATCATGAGGGACAAATATGTATGGCTGATAAGAAAGGATTGTCAGGTCCGGAGCTGGGGGTGAATGATTTAGTATTGCTGTCTACCAAAAATATTAAAGTGAAAGTTCCTTCTTGGAAATTAGGTCCTAGGTTTATTGGTCCTTATAAGATGGTCTCCGTAATCAACCCTGTAACTCAAGCTTCCTCCGACTCTCAAGAGCCTTAATGTTTTCAACAGGTCTTTACTCAAAAGACATGTTACGCCTGTGTTACCGTCACCTTTACCGCTGCCACCAGTTATTATTGATGGCCATTTTGAACTTGAGGTAGCGAAAATCCCTCACAGTGATCCTCAGACAGAGACTGCAGTCATTCAGAGTAAGGGCAATGGGACCAAATACTAATGAAACGGATGGAAACTTTTGACTTTACAGTAAGTAATAAAAATGTCTTAAAACATTCTCTCTCTCATTATTCTGGCATTTGGCAAATATTAATAATTATGGTAATCCTAATTGGCCTAAAACGGGAAAGGTTTATTCTGATTTCATGTCAGATATTGAGAAAAACAGGCAGATGTGTCTTTTTATATAGTGGATGGAAACTTCTGGATTCAACTGTAGATAGATAATAGAAGACAAAATGCAGGCAGCGCTCCATAGGCATTTCAAGTGATAAAGTGGATTTTATTCAGACCCACATGGCGTGGCGACATTTTGGCTCAAACTGAGCCTTTCTCAAGCAGTGATATCATTATGCATACAGATATATATAGGAGTGATTCAACAATTATCAATTTATAACAATCTTCATAAAAAGTGCAGTTAAATATATGATTTCATCAATAGTACAAAATAAGTGACGACCATACATTGCTCCAAAGTGCCTGTGCTATAAGGTGCTTAGTGACCATATACAGTACTTTCCAAAACACGTAAATTACTCTTAGGCTGTGTGCCCACGTAGTGATTTTTAAGCGTTTTTGCCGCGATTTTCGGCTCGAAAACGCAGCGAAAACGTTTAAAAATCGTGTGCAGAACGCCCCCCATGCATTCCTATGGCATTCCGCACATGCTATGCTAATGCTGCGCTTTTTTCCGCGGCGGAATCGCATCGCGGAAAAAATCGCAGCATGCTCATTCTTTTGTGCGGAATCGCAAAGAATTGCCGCGATTCCGCACCCATAGGAATGCATGAGAATCGCTTACGTCCCGCATGTGGCTATGCCCACCATGCGGGAAGTTAAGCGTCTCATGTGTGGTTGGTACCCACGGTGTGGAGGAGAGGAGACTGTCCTCCAGGCCCTGGGTACCATACCCCTGTAAAAAAAAGAATAAAAAATAAAAAATCGGGGTATATTTACCTTCCGACGTCCTGCGCTGCATTCCCGGCCTAAGCGTTCCCAGTAATGCCTTGCGGCACGGTCCAGTGATGACGTAGTCTCGCGTGACTCTAGCGGTCTCGTGAGATCGCTATAGCAACGCGAGACCAACGTCATCACAGGTCTCGCAAGGCATCGCTGGGAACGCTGAGGCCCGGGATGGCAGCGCGGGACGCCGGAAGGTAAATATACACCGATTTTTTTTTAGCACTTTAACATTCTGTCTTTTACTATTGAGGCCGCATAGACGGCCTCAATAGTAAAAACCTGGTCACACTTGTCAAACACTATGTTTGACGAGTGTGACCAACCTGTCAATCACTTTCTAAGCGATGCTTCAAATCGCTTGGAAAGTGCTTGAATATCGCACGTGAAAATCGCGGCAAAATCGCGATCATAATCGCGGTAAAATCGCGCGGAAAAAAACGCGCAATTTCTGGGAAGGAGTCCGGTTTTTGGTGTGCATTTTAACACGCACTGTGGGCACATAGCCTTATTCATTTAGTTGATGCATCTGTGAAATGAAACATTACTGTATTACCTCCCCAGGTGTGCATGGCTATACCTCATGTCAGGGGCGGACACTGACAGCTTTAGGCCCCTGTGCAAGAAATGTGTCTGGGTCCCACCTCCCTGCCAGGTGCGCTGCTTATGATGAGGGCAATCTGGTCATGGCCCTCCCGGAATCTCAGACTCCGAGCAACAAGCCAGATTGCCTCAATATCACCGCCCTGGTTAAGATTTGGTTCTGCTGGTTCCAGAGCAGTCAGACTTGCAGTCAAGAGACAACTCGTGTGTCCGCTATGTGACTGTCGGTGAATAGAACACTGCAGACGTGACTGACTCGCTAGTTGGCACATGCCAGCAAGTGTGCAGAGCGCCTCCTTATGGTTACGTGATTACTGCTGGAACCGGCAGAACCCGACCATGTATATATTATATTACATTATATGTCTGGTATCTGATAGTATACTACAAATAAAAGTATGGAATAGTGCAGTAGACTGCACTACTTCATACAACAGTATCCTGTAAAAGATGTGTGGCGCCCCTGAGGGTTCAGTTGCCACAGAGGTACTGCACCTCCTCCTGAGGTGTGGTGCCCCACCATCCAGGTAAGTTGGAGGCTCCTAACCACGCTCCAACACTTGCATCCCACACAACACAGTAGTTCAGCAAAGCCACATTGCGGCTCCCTGCTTGGAGTGTAGCAGAGCACCTTTGGTGGCTCCCTGCTTGGAACACGAAACGTACTGGGAGGCGGGTGGAGTCAGAATACATAAAAGAGCAGGAAGGTTTAGAATTTCGGGGGAGTTCAGAGTCAGTCAGTGGAGAGTGAGCAGTGAAGATCCCTGGGAGAGGGATGGAAGAAGGAGGTGCTGCAGCAGATCTCAGTGACCTGGGTCTGCTGGCACGGGAAAGGAAAGAAGGAGAAAGACTTTGAAAAGAAACCTGATCTTCCATGAGAAGGAAAGACTAGTATGGAACGTAGGAGAAAAAGGGAACAGAGGACGTGGGTTAGGAGAGAACCCTGCCTAGAAGTTCTAAGCGCAAGGCCGGGGCCCGGTCCCCGAGGTTGTATGGACACTAATGGTTCGGCAGCAGACACCGATGGAGTAGTGGGCTGTAAATGCACTACTCCCATCTCAGACTTGGGGGCACAACAGCAACATTGATAGTGAGCCGGGACTTAAGAAGCAAGGAGTCCCCGAAGCAGGCTACAGCTGTCTGCCGTACAAGCAAGGAAAGTTCATAAGAAAGTTCATCTGTCAGGAGGAACTCCAGTGTAACTCAGTACTAGGAGTACTTCACACTTAAAGGCGCTATAGAGGAGACGTTCAGAAAGGCACATGTTGGCGGAGTGTTGGAAGGGAGCATCCTATCTTGCCTGGAGGTCGACTGAGTCCCTGACCCGGAGGACACAGCACGGAGGCAGGCACCTGTGTGTACTACAGACTGTGAGTAAAGCTTTGGAACTACAAGCCCTGGTGTCCTCCATTTATTCCTGCGCCAACACACCTGGTACTGCTACATCTGGGTACCAGCTTATACACTGCCTGCGTCTCTCCTCTACCCCTACATCTACACTGCCCTGGGACTACAGCTCCACCTGTGGGGAGCTTCACCATCTTGGCTGCAACACACCACCAGTCCCAGAAGATCTGCATGCAGCGTCGGCTTAACATCTCACTTGCCGAACACCACAGGTGGCGTCACAAACTATTAATTCAATTAACTACATTTCCACCATTGCAATTCCCCTTTTTACTTGGGCGCCCAGGACCACGGACCTGGTTACCGCTGCTGTAACATTCCCTTCTGAGAGACTGGCCCGGTACCGAGTACAACCCCTATCCAGGGATCGTTAGGGGCAGGCCCAGGGGGAAAGAGTACCGCGACAGCTGGAGCCAAGAGGGCGGCTCGTAGGAAGGTAAAAAGTAAAAAAGGGGCAAAAATAATAAAGGACAGGTAATACCGAGGAGACGGGAAGAAGGTATCACCATGTACCACAGACAGACAGGAATAGGAGCAAGAGAAGGAGGACAGGGTCGGAGGCCAAAGGGAATTGTGGAGACAGGGGACCACCAGGGATGGACGGGAAGGAGAGCAACAGTAGGGATGACTAGGAGGAGCAGCGTAAGAGCAAAGGGCAACAGGTAACAGGAAGGGCAAAAAGAGACTGGAAGGCGAGGAGCCACAAGAAAGACAGAGACTCTGGGAGTCCAGATATCTAGGGCCTAAGTACTAGCACAGAAAGTAACACAATAATCAGGCGTCTCCACTAAGTGAGGGCAGCCTGATATACCTGTCGGCGAATCTCCATTGGTCAGGAGGTGCTTCCGGGTTGCGGGACTGCAGAGGTTAAAGGTGCAGGCAGGGCGCGCGTCCGCGACCTCGTGCACATGCGCAAGACCCAAAGTTCCACCGCCAACCGCAAAGCCGACAGAGCAGGAGACGGCTGCCGCGATCCCCTTCCAGCAGCACGCCGGGACGCAGGAGTGAGGAGGTGATTATGGGGACCCGGGTGGGCATAGCCCTAACAGTACCCCCCTTCTACATTCCTCTTTCCCGAGATTGGACAGAAATCTCTTAAGAATACGAGGAGCATTGATGTTCTCCCGAGGTTCCCAGGATCTCTCCTCAGGACCGAACCCCTTACAATCAATGAGAAAGTAAATTCTCCCTCTAACTTTCTTCATGGAACTCCTGAAACACCGTGGGTGCATTGCAGAGGCCAAAGGGCATGACTAAATATTCATAATGTCCATCCCGCGTATTAAAGGCGGTTTATCACTCATCTCAAATACGGATCAGATTGTAGGCACCACGAAGGTCCAGTTTAGAGAAGACCTGTGCCCCTCTTAAGTGGTCAAAGAGCTCTGGAATGAGCGGCAGGGGATACTTGTTCTTGACCATGATGTCATTCAATCCGCGGTAGTCTATACAAAGCTGAAGAGAGCTGTCCTTTTTGACAAAGAAAAATCCGGCTCCTGCAGGAGAGGATAACTTCCGTATGTAACAACCCTGCCAGCTTCACTGCATGGCCTCCCATTCCCCACACACCAAGTTACTCACTTCTCCAAGCCATGTTGTGAGTTCTGTCTGCTGCCGGCTCCATGCTGTGTGTCTCTTGCTTCCTGCCTGCTCTCTGCATGCCTCCTGGCTGTGTGCATAAGGGGGCGGCGCTGGCACTCTCTGGGTCTTATGGAATCAGGGTGCACCTGTCTAATGTGTCCCTGACCAATCACCAAGAGGCCTCTATTATTTAGGGCAGCTTCACCCGGTGGTAGCGGCCTGAGCAACGCCTTCACTCAATTAATGTCTTGTTACTGAGTTGTCAGGTCCTGTCCTGTGTTTTGCCTTCTCTGGAGGCTTTATTCCTACTCCTGTATCTGTGTCTGTCTGCTCTGCCCTCCAGGAGGCAGAATATACTGGTCTCTGTGTCCTTGTTCCTAGACTTGCCTTGTACCTGTCCATCTGCCCTCCAGGAGGCAGAATATCCTGGTCCCTGTGCTATTGCTCCTTGCCTTGTCTCATACCTGTCCTCTGCCCACCAGGAGGCAGCATATCCTGGTCCCTGTGTTTTGGTCCTGTACCTTGTCTTGTACCGTTACCTTGTCTGAACTCAGTCCCACCTCTGCCTCCCGGTCTCCTTGACTGTGGCTCCTTTCCCTGCTGTGTCTATCCTTGTGTCCTCTTCATCTGCTTGTGCTCCACACTCTTGTGGCTCTGCTTGCTCTGTACTCTTGCGGCTCTGCCTGTGCTCTGCACTTTTATGGCTCTGCCTGCTCCGTACTCTTGCGGCTCTGCCTGTGCTCTGCACTCTTGCGGTTCTGCCTGCTCCGTACTCTTGTGGCTCTGCTTATGCTCCGCACTCTTGCGGCTCTGCCAGTGCTCCGCACTCCTGCGGTACTGTTTTGTTCTGCTTCTGCTGCTGCTAACTGCAGCTCCTCAACGCAGCCTTGCAGTTCTTCTCCAGTGTGAACAGGTCCAAACCTGTTCCTTCATACCCATCTATATTTCCATCCTTTCCGTATCAGCACCTCCTGTGTGAACAGGCCTCTACCTATTCCATACACCACTCCTTCCTGTCCGGGTCCCTGTGCCTTCGCAGTCAGCCATACCTGCATGTCCCTGTGTCTCAGCCGTGCCCACCTGCCAGTGTCTCAGCCGTGCCCGCCTGCCAGAGTACCAGCCGTGCCTCCCGTGCTCACCAGCCTGTCTGTCAGTCGCACCTGTCCTAGCGTTCTGCTCCCCAGTGGGATCAGCAGCCACAGTCAGACACCACCCTGGAGTGGCACCTGGCAGCTACCTGCCGCACAAGCCTGACCTCACAATCAGAGGCTCCAGTGAAGACCGAGATAGATGCATTAGTTACGCCCCTTCCAGGGTAGTCTGGTTTGTGGCACAGTGGGTCCACAACCCCCTCGCTCGTGCCAATCTGCCAAGACGCGAGCGTGAAACCGTATAAACCCCTTGGCTAGATTCTCCCAAATATATTCGAACATAGCTGAGGTTTCAGCAGGAGACAGCGGGTAAATTCTACCCCTAGGAAGAGTGGTTCCGGGAAGTAGCTCAATCGTGCAATCATAAGGCTGATGCGGAGGAAGGTTTTCTGCCTCCTTTTTATCAAAAACATCAGCGAATGACCAGTAGACAGAAGGCAGCCCAGCGGGAGCAGAAGAGAGCTGAAGAGAAGTTGCTGGATGAACAGACAGCAGACACCGTTCGTGACAGGAGTGCCCGCAACGGATAACCTCACCCAAGCGCCAGTCGAGGACGGGCTCATGCGTCCTAACCCAGGGAACACCAAGAAGCAATGCATGAGACAGTTTGGGCAGCACATAAAAAGCAATCTTCTCCTGATGCAAGACGCCTATTTGCAACAACACCTCCTCCGCAACCATGGTAATGAGTTCTTGAAGGGGTTTGCCATCCTCCGAAGCAATCATACGTGGATTCCGCAGGGTAATAACTGGAATGCGATATTTTTCCACCTCCTTGAGCCTGATAAAGTTCCCTGCCGCACCCGAATCCACATAAGCCACCTCAGAAGTGTGTCTCTGACCTAGGACAATTAAAACAGATAAAGTAAGGGGTGGAGAGGAGTCACCTACACCTAGGGAGGCCTCTCTTACCTGGCCTAGGTGGAAGAGTTTCCCGGCTTCTCTGGGCAGGAACGGAGAAAGTGAGAGGCTCCTCCGCAATAGTAGCACAAGCCCCACGCACGTCTCTCCCTACAACGCAGCTCCGCCATCTTGAGCCGTTCCACCTGCGTCCGTTCCGGTGTGGATGCACTGGGATCCACAGTTGAACAGGACTGACTGGCCTGTGAACGGAGGGAGACGGTCTAAAAGTTCTCCTCTCTCTGGCCGACTCACGAGAACGCTCCTGAAAGCGCAAATCTACGCGCGTAGCCAAAAAAATAAGATTCTCCAGAGAAGTTGGCGTATCCTGACCTGCGAGCTCATCCTTAATTTTGCTTGAAAGTCCCCGCCTAAAAGCCCCGACCAGGGCCTCATTATTCCATCACAACTCAGAAGACAACGTACGAAAACGAATAGCGTACTGCCCAACAGAGAGGTACCCTGGTTAAGATTCAAGAGAGATTCAGTGGCGGAGGGCAACTGACCTGGCTCATCAAAAATTCTATGAAATGTATCAAAAAAGGTCGGCAGACTAGAAACTATAGGGTCGTCACGTTCCCATAAAGGATTTACACAAGCTAGAGCCTCTTCCTCAAGATGAGACACTATGAACGCCACTTTGGCCCAGTCGGTGGGATATTGCTGGAAGAGGAGGTCAAAATGAAGGCTGCACTGGTTCAGAAAACCCCGGTAAAGTTTAGCATCTTCACTATATCTAGGCGGCCTTCCATAAGTGTGGCGGACGATGTAGAGTGGGAGCAGGCTCAGGGTCACGAGGTGGGACCTGTGCAGAGACTATGGCGGTGGACTGAAGGTTATACAATCGGTGGTCCACAGAAGCCATATAACTCAGCATGCGAGATTGTGTATCACGCTAGTGTGCAATCTCTTGCTGAAGGTTAGCAAGCTGGTTGGCATTTACCACATCCGAGGCCTGTAGGGTAGATAGCCTGGACTCCATAAACTGCATACAGGACATAATGCGGTTCTGATTCTCACGCAGGAGGGACAATTCTTTCTGAGCGGAGAAAGCAGCACCGGCGGGGTCCATGGCCTGATTATACTGTAATGCCTGGAATCAGCGAACCCTTTGGGTCGTGGCACCGCATCCACACTGGGCGAGCTAACCAGATGAATCCAACCCATATACAGGGATTGTTAGGGGCAGACCCAGGGAGCAAGTGTTCCGCGACAGCCGGATCCAAGAGGGCGGCTCATAGGGAGGTAAAAAGTCAAAAAGGGACAAAAATAATACAGGACAGGGAATACCGAGGAGACGGGAAGAAGGTATCACCATGTAACACAGACAGACAGGGATAGGAGCAAGAGACGGAGGACAGGGTCGGAGGCCAAAGGGAATTGAGGAGACAGGGGACCACCAGGGATGAACGGGAAGGACAGCAACAGTAGGGTTGGCTAGGAGGATCAGCATAAGAGCAAAGGGCAACAGGTAACAGGAAGGGCAAAAAGAGACCAAGACACTGGAAGGTGAGTAGCCACAAGAAAGACAGAGACACTGGGAGTCCAGATATCTAGGGCCTAAGTACTGGCATAGAAAGTAACACATCTCAGTACCAATGCTTTCTGGCTGATATTGTGGTCACTTTTGAATGTTGGTTGTGCTTTCACACTCGTGGTAGCATGAGACGGACACTACATTCCACACAAGTGGCTCAGGTAGTGCAACTCATCCAGGATGGCACATCAATGTGAGCTGTGGCAAGATGGACATTGGGCCCTCAGACCATCCTCATGGAGTCAGTTTCTAACCGTTTGTGCAGACACATGCAAATTTGTAGCCTGCTGGAGGTCATTTTGCAGGGCCCTGGCAGTGCTCCTCTTGTTCCTCCTTCTACAAAGGCGGAGGTAGCGGTCCTGCTGCTGGGTTGTTGTCCTCCTACGGCCCCCTCCATGTTTCCTGGTGTACTGGTGGGTCGCCCTCCCAGGGCTGTGGGGTACTCGGTACCGGGCTGGTGTCAGTGGGATGTGTCACAGCAGCGGTGACCCGGACCGTGGCCCTGGGCGCCCAAGTAATAGGAAGATGTTGTGAATGGTAGAATGTAATTAGATGAATAGTTCGTGACACCACCAAGTGGTGTTCGGCAAGGGAGGTATTAAGCCGACGCTGCAGACAGATCCTCCGGGACAGATGGTGTGGTGCACCAATGATGTTATAGCCCTCCACAGGCAGGGCTGTTGTCCCAGGGCAGTGTAGATATGGGGTCACTTAGATGGTGTAGTGTCTGGCGCAGGGGATATAGCAGTGCCAGGCGGACGGATGCATGAAGGAATGGAGGACAACAGGGCATGTAGTTCCAAAGCTTTACTCACAGTCTGTAGTGCCCGCTTCTGTGCCGTGTCCTCCGGGTCAGGGACTCAGTCAACCTCCAGGCAAGATGGAATGCTCCCTTCCACACTCCGCCAACTTATGTGCCTTTTCTGAACGTTTTCCTCTATAGCGCCTTTAAGTGTGAAGATCTCCTAGTACTGTGTTACACTGGAGTTCCTCGTGACAGATGTTCCCAAGAACTCTACTTGCACGGCAGACAGCTGTAGCCTGCTTCGGGGACTCTCTACTCCTGAGTCCCGGCTCTCTATCCGTGTTGCTGTTGTGCCCTCAAGTCTTAGATGGGAGTAGTGCATTTACAGCCCACTACTCCACCGATGTCTGCTGCAGAACCGTTAGTGTTCATACAACGTCGGGGACCGGGCCCCGGCCTTGCGCTTAGAACTTCTAGGCAGGGTTCTTCCTCTAACCCACGTCCTCTGTGTTCCCTTTTACTCCTACATTCCGTACTTGTCTTTTCCCTTCTATGGAAGCTCAGGCTTCAGTTCAATGTCCTTCTCCTTCTTTCCTTTCCGTGCCAGCTGGCTCAGATCATTGAGGCAGCTGCAGCACTCCTTCCTCCATCCCTCTTCCAGGGATCCCCACTCCTCCCGAGTGGCTTCCACTCCCAGACTCTCCTGTCTGACTGACCGACTGACCTGCAATCCTAAACCATCCCGCTCTTTTATGTATACTCAACTCCACCCACCTCCCAGCACGTCTAGTTTTCCAAGCAGGGAACCACCAAAGGTGCTATGCTTCTCTCTAAGCAAGGAGCCGCAATGTGGTTTTGCTGAACTACTCTATTGTGTGGGGTGCGAGTGTTGGAGCGTGGTCAGGAGCCTCCAACTTACCTGGATGGTGGGGCACCACACCTTAGGAGAAGGTGCAGTACCTCTGTGGCGACTGAGCCTCAGGGGCGCCACACTGGCCTGTCTCCTGGTAGCGCCTCCAGCTTCTGGATACTACGCTGACAGACACAGCAAACCTTCTTGCCACAGCTCGCATTGATGTGCCATCCTGGATGAGCTGCACTACCTGAGCCACTTGTGTGGGTGGTAGAGTCCGTCTCCTGCTACCATGAGTGTGAAAGCACAACCAACATTGAAAAGTGACCAAAACATCAGTCAGAAAGCAATGGTACTGAGATGTGGTCTGTGTCCCCACTTGCAGAACCACTCCTTTATTGAGGGTGTCTTGATAATTGCCAATAATTTCCATCTGTTGTCTATTCTATTTGCACAACAGCATATGAAATTGATTGTCAATCAGTGTTGCTTCCTAAGTGGACCGTTTGATTTCACAGAAGTTTGATTTACTTGGAGTTATATTCTGTTGTTTAAGTGTTTCCTTTATTTTTTTGAGCAGTGTATATATATATACACTCACT
The DNA here is from genome assembly GCF_039654945.1 of Dendrobates tinctorius. Lineage (NCBI taxonomy): Eukaryota > Metazoa > Chordata > Amphibia > Anura > Dendrobatidae > Dendrobates > Dendrobates tinctorius. Next base: position 8,586,506 of record NW_027361754.1, read on the forward strand.
GGCCACTTTATTAGGTACACCTGTCCAACTGTGTGTTAAGACTTAATTTCTAATCAGCCAATCACATGGCGGCAACTCAGTGCATTTAGGCATGTAGACATGGTCAAGACAATCTCCTGCAGTTCAAACCGAGCATCAGTATGGGGAAGAAAGGTGATTTGAGTGCCTTTGAACGTGGCATGATTGTTGGTGCCAGAAGGGCTGGTCTGAGTATTTCAGAAACTGCTGATCTACTGGGATTTTCACGCACAACCATCTCTAGGGTTTACAGAGAATGGTCCGAAAAAGAAAAAAATCCAGTGAGCGGCAGTTCTGTGGCCGGAAATGCCTTGTTGATGCCAGAGGTCAGAGGAGAATGAGCATACTGGTTCGAGCTGATAGAAAGGCAACAGTGACTCAAATTGCCACCCGTTACAACCAAGGTAGGCAGAAGAGCATCTCTGAACGCACAGTGCGTCGAACTTTGAGGCAGATGGGCTACAGCAGCAGAAGACCACACTGGGTACCACTCCTCTCAGCTAAGAACAGGAAACTGAGGCTACAATTTGCACAAGCTCATCGAAATTGGACAGTAGAAGATTGGAAAAACGTTGCCTGGTCTGATGAGTCTCGATTTCTGCTGCGACATTCGGATGGTAGGGTCAGAATTTGGCGTAAACAACATGAAAGCATGGATCCATCCAGCCTTGTATCAACGGTTCAGGCTGGTGGTGGTGGTGTCATGGTGTGGGGAATTTTTTCTTGGCACTCTTTGGGCCCCTTGGTACCAATTGAGCATCGTTGCAACGCCACAGCCTACCTGAGTATTGTTGCTGACCATGTCCATCCCTTTATGACCACAATGTACCCAACATCTGATGGCTACTTTCAGCAGGATAATGCGCCATGTCATAAAGCTCGAATCATCTCAGATTGGTTTCTTGAACATGACAATGAGTTCACTGTACTCAAATGGCCTCCTCAGTCACCAGATCTCAATCCAATAGAGCATCTTTGGGATGTGGTGGAACGGGAGATTCGCATCAGGGATGTGCAGCCGACAAATCTGCGCCAACTGTGTGATGCCATCATGTCAATATGGTCCAAAATCTCTGAGGAATGCTTCCAGCACCTTGTTGAATCTCTGCCACGAAGAATTGAGGCAGTTCTGAAGGCAAAAGGGGGTCCAACCCGTTACTAGCATGGTGTACCTAATAAAGTGGCCAGTGAGTGTATATATATATATATATATACTGCTCAAAAAATAAAGGGAACACCATTCCATTTGCAACAGGCTGTTTGTGTTCCCTTAATTTCTCTGAGCAGTATATGCAGTATATATACTGTATACTGTATATGGATGGATGAAACAAGGAGTATCCAGGAATACATCAGAAGAATGGCGCCAGACGATGAGATGATGAGAGAAAGCCTAAGGCAGCAACAACAACAGATCTGGAAGGAAGAACAGGAACATGAAGCGCCATGGTGTGGGAGGAACGGCCCCGTCGAGTGTCCGGGCCGGAACCAAGGGAGCCTTCACCTGGGTTCCGTGGGGGAAACTCTCCCCGGGGGGGCAGAATTCGGGGATGGACCGTTGTGACAGACAGATGGGCTGGGGGAAGGACCAGTATAAAGGAGGCGGGGAATTCCCGGGACGATGAGTCAGCAGACCGGGACAGAGACAGCAGGAGACCATGGGAGCGGCTGAAAGCGAGAGCGACTCACCAGTGTCAGGGAGGACACTCACCGAGGACTCCAGAAGGACGTTACCGAGGCAAGAGACCCACGGGGATCCAACAGACGTGGGGGAGTTGAGAACCCGGTTTTTCAGTCGGATGCAGGGGGAGGGGGAGACCATCACCCAGTATATGAACGCCCTCCAGGAGCTACACACCACTATAGAAAGGAAGGACGGAATAGGGGTAGGGCCCATCGACATTACCCTGCGTGACCTGCTAGTGACAGGACTCCGGGACCAGCTAATCAAGCAGGCATTGCGGGAACAGGTCCGAGTGAACCCACGTTTAGCCTTCTCCGAAGTGGGGAGTCAGGCCCGGGTGCGAGAGCAAGAGCAGGGGATGACGGCTCCTGTGGGGAAGGCCCGGAGCCGGGAGTCTTCCGTAAGCGTTGTCGAAGAACCTCGATGGTTCGAGGAAATGAGACAAGAACTGAAGAGTATCCGGGGCAAGCTGGCTGAAGTGAAGAAAGGAACAGAGCCCGCGCCCGGCCGACCTGGCTACAATTTCGGGCCCTGGGGGCCTCGCAATACCCGGGGTGGCCGAGCCTCCCCGCCCCGGTGTTATGAGTGTGGAGAACTGGGCCACTTCGCACGGGAGTGTCCGCGGCGTGGGAAATACCCACCCCGGCGGACATTAAACTAGAGGGCTCCGGGCATGGGGGACGCCGCTCGGAGCCGGAAGCCACAACGAGGGGTGGTGGAAGTCGCGAAGAACTGGTCGCTAAGTGCCCGATAGTATGGGCCGATGTTGTGAGTTCATTTTTCCCTTCACTATTGAGGTCTGATGAACTCCCTCCTCTGGTGAAGGAAGGTAGTGAGGCTGATTATCAGACACCTGGGCAGCTAGATAATGACTGGGTGGCTGGAATTGAGGACTGGATATAAGGCTGCTGACGCCCTTCTTCCTGGCTGGTGATTTTCCTGCTGGATTCTTGGAGACCAGTCTGATTCCTGCATCTCAAAGCTAAGTTTTTCTGCTCTGCTTTGTACTCTTCTGTTTTGTTTTTTGTTTTGCCTTGTTTTTTGGGAGTTATGTCATTCCCGGCCGGGGGTGAGCTGAATTCCATTTTTGTCTCTGATCTGTTGTTCTTTTGCTCTGTCTTCAGAATATACCTGAGTGCTGATATAGTCTTTTGAAGCCTAGCGACTTCAGGGCCTGTTTTTCCTATCAGTCGGTTGGCTCATTTTGATAGGGTTTTTGCGGATGGCAGACAGCAGCTTTCCTATCCTGTCCTATGTAGTTAGCTTGGGCCCCACCATTTGCTCAACCTATCTTTCTATCTGTGTTAGTGTTTTCATCTTGCTTCACCGTCATTATATGTTGGGGGCTGCCTATTGCTTTGGGGTCTGCTCTGGGGCAGTTTGGTTTTTCCCCTTTCTGTCTTTAGGCTATCTAGTTCTCCGGCTGTGATCGAGGGGTCTAGGGCACCGTAGGAACCCCCCACGGCTACTGCTAGTTGTTGTGGATAGGTCCAGGGGTCTGCAATCCGATAGCTGCCAACCTCTCTGGTTTTTCTGGACTTAGCTGGTATTTTGTTTTTTCCTCCGGTGACTCATCATAACAGGCCGAAGTCGAGGGTCGTGCTGTACGGTGCCTATTGGATACAGGGTCGCAGGTAACGACCATGCCGGCAACGTACTTCCGGCAGCATTTTCCGGAAGCGGCAAGGCCCCAATGGGGGCCCATGATACGATTAGTGGCCGAAAACCAACTGCCGGTACCTGTCGCTGGAGTGGTTTGGCTTCAGATGACATTATGTGGTAAATCCCTCGGCCGCTGGGGAGTGGTCCTAACCCAAGTAGAGACTATCGACCGTCATCCGATCATCTTGGGCATGAACATACTGCGGGAGTTCAGTAATCTACTCCTCAACGATTTCACGCAGGAGACCCTAAGTCAGTGGGGTTCTCGCACGGCCCAGGGGCAGGTCTTCCAGCGGTTGGTGTGGGAGGAGCGAGTGCTCCAGGAGTGTCAGGAGGGTGAGGCGCTGGGCAAGGTCATCGCACCGGCAGCCCCTCCGCTCGTGCTTCCTCCGAGGCAGACGGTGGTGGCTCTGCCAATCCTCGCCCCGATACCACTAGAGGGCGTGGAGGTGCAGGTGGAACCATGTTACTCGGAGCGCCTGCACCCTGTCATCCTAGTGGCACACTCCCTGGCCACAGTGCGGGAAGGGACCGTCTTGGTACGTTGTGTCAACCTGGAAGATCAGGATGTCGCCCTGATGCCCCGGGCCGAAATGGCCAAACTATTAAGGCCATTGGAGGAGATGCTGCCGGACCCCGCGGTCCAGTTGAGGGTGCAACCTGAAGATCCCTGGACAGTAACGGTACGACCCCAACAGGCTGCCGCATCCTCAGCCCAAGAAAAAGGTCGAGTCATCCTGGAGAGAATGCGGGCCGAACTTTCCGGTCTAGTGCCAGCCCAGCTTCTCCAAGTAGAGACACTTCTTGGACAATTTTACAGTGTCTTCGCCAGCCACGAGGACGACTTCGGATGTACCACGGCCATCACGCTTGGGATCCCCACGGCAGGGGCGGCCCCCATCCGGGAGCGATATCGGCAAATACCACCGCAGCTATACCAGGAAGTGAAAACTCTGTTAGCCCAAATGCTCCGGAAGGGGGTCATACGAGAAAGTCAAAGCACTTGGGCAGCCCCTATTGTCCTGGTTCGGAAAAATGATGGCACTCTGCGTTTTTGCGTGGATATCGGAAGTTGAACGCCTGCACCATCAAGGATTCGTATCCAATGCCCCGCATAGAAGAGTCTCTGTCCACCCTGGGGAACGCGACGTACTTTTCAACCCTTGACCTGGCCAGTGGGTACTGGCAAGTGCCAATGTCAGAGGAAGACAGGGCCAAGACGGCATTCATCCTTCCCATGGGACTGTTCAAGTTCAATCGGATGCCGTTTGAGCTGGCCAACGCCCCAGGAACTTTCCAGCGGTTGATGGAGCGGTGCCTAGGAGACCTCAACTTTGAAGTCACGTTGATATACCTGGACGATATTATCATCTATTCTGCCACGTTCGAGGACCACCTGAAGCGGTTGGTGCAGGTGCTCGGCCGGCTGCAGAAGTACGGGTTAAAGGTAAAGCCCCAGGAATGCCACCTGTTCAGAACCCAAATCGAGTACCTGGGGCATACCATCTAGGCAGAGAGCGTCCGACCATCCCTGGAAAAGGTCGCTGCATCCAGGGGTTGCCTACCCCCGAGACGGTGAAGGACGTGCGGGCCTTCTTGGGGTTGGCCGGCTATTACCGTCGGTTCGTGAAGAATTTTGCACGCCGCGCTCGAGCCCTGCAAGACCTGCTGAAGGGGGCTCCCGCCAGGGCGAATGGACGGGAGATCCAGTGGCAGCAACCGCAAGAGGATGCGTTTCAAGATCTCAAGGCTACTCTTTCGGACGCCCTAGTATTTGCATATGCGGATTTCTCGCAACCGTTCATCCTGCATACCGACGGGAGCCTCCAGGGACTAGGAGCTGTGTTGTCACAGGTGCAGGACGGCCGGGCGAAAGTGATCGCCTTTGGTAGCCGGTCGCTGCACGACTCAGAACGCAACCCGAACAATTACAGCTCCTTTAAGCTCAAGCTCCTCGCGGTAGTGTGGGCAATGACGGAGCGGTTCGCAGAGTACCTGGCGGGCTCTGAGGTAGTATTGTGGACCGATAACAACACGTTAGCCCATTTGGAGAATGCCAAACTGGGGGCCCTCGAGCAGCGGTGGGTGGCTCGGATGGCCAAATTCAATTATAAGATCATCTACAAACGAGGAGCTGAAAACGTGCACGCTGACGCGCTCTCCAGAATCCGACACACCACCTCAGGGAGAAGACGAGACGACGAATTAGAGGCAGACGAGACGCCATTCGCCCTATTCACCGCCGCGCTTACATTCCACAAGCAAGAATCGCCTCATCCGGGACTCCTAGGAGGGATGCTGGAACAGCCCCGCGACAACTGGATCCAGCAGCAACAAGAAGATACAGAAATTGGACTCCTGCGCCGATAGGTGGCCACCGGTAAATTGCCCACGGGCTCACAAAGACAGACTTTGACCCAAGATATGTTGCTAATGTTGCGCCAGTGGGAAAAACTAGCCATCAAAAAGGGACTTTTATATCGAAAAGCCATGTCACGAACCACGTCAGCTACGATACGGCAGGTGATCGTGCCCGGAGCCCATCTCGACCAACTGGCCCGGGAAGCCCATGAAAGAGGGGCTCATTTTGGGGCTCAAAAGACTTTACAATGGTTGCAGCAGATAGTGTACCTCCCACGCTTGCACGCTGCTGTAGACGAAGTTTGTCGAACCTGCCGCCCGTGCGAGCTCGCTAAACCCCCCGTGCAACGAGCCCCGATGCAAACTATTGTAACATCAGCCCTTCTGGAGCTTCTTATGGTGGACTATCTGACCATAGGTCCTGCCTACCAGGGATATGAACTTTGTCTCGTTATGGTGGACCATTTCACTAAGTTCGCCGTGGTCACCCCCACCCGAGACCAAACAGCGGAGTCGGCCGCCTATGCGATTTGTAAGAACTTTATTCAAGTGTACGGCTGTCCACAATGAATACATTCGGACCAAGGGGTGGGCTTCCTAGGAAAAGTCATGGAAGAGCTACACCATCTTTACGGTATCGATAAATCGCGGATTACGCCATACCACCCGCAGGGAAACGGAGCCTGCGAATGATTCAATCATACGCTAATCCAAATGCTGCGCACCCTGGAGAGCGACCGCAAGGCCCGCTGGCCTGAATATGTCCCCGAGCTGGTGTGGGTATATAACAATCGGGTGCATCAAGTGACTGATTACACCCCTACTCATTGCTGTTCGGACGGGAAGGCAAAGGAATTACGGAGGTGGAATTGAACCCGGAAGAACCCCAACCCTGGACCGGGGTATCCTCGTGGGTCCGAAACCACCGGCATCGGCTGCAGACCCTCCAATGTGTCGTCCATACAAAGCTCCAGGATCTAGAACACCAGGGGGAGCACTGCCCCCACCCATTGACTTTCAGACTGGGGATCGTGTACTCGTTCTTGATCAACGCCCCCAAAACAAGTTAGAACCACGGTGAGAGGTGAACCCGTAACGAGTGTTGCGCCGAATAAGCCCCGACAGGCCTGTGTACAAAATACAATCTGAAGGAAACAACGCGCCTCTCACTCGGGTTGTGCACTGTAACATGTTACGACCTTGTACGTCTACCGATCCCCCGTGGCTCGAACCGATCCTCCAGGTCCCCGACCCCCTGCCCCCGGTCTGGGACCTGGATGACGAAGAGGACTTCCCCGTCATATCTGCGGGTCGCCCTAGTAGTGGCACTACAGTAGATCCGGGCATCCCACCAGAACCAACTATTCGACCACCCTCCACCACCCCAGAAGACTCCACTACACCCGAGCTTCGACGCTCCGAGCGGTCAATAGCTGGCAAACCCCCTGAACGTTACGAACAGGACCAGTTCGTATGGCGACAAGGACTGTCGTCCCAAAAAACTAACCTGAATCTACAAAAACCCTCGCCCGAGGACTGGCGAGCATACAGGGCGGGGGAGTGTGGGAGGAACGGCCCCCGTCGAGTGTCCGGCTGGAACCAAGGGAGCCGTCACCCCCCGGGGGGCAGAATTCGGGGACGGACTATTGTGACAGACAGATGGGCTGGGGGAGGGACCAGTATAAAGGAGGCGGGGAATTCCCGGGACGATGAGTCAGCAGACCGGGGACAGAGATAGCAGGAGACCGTGGGAGCGGCTGAAAGCGAGAACGACTCACCAGTGTCAGGGAGGATGCTCACCGAGGACCCCAGAAGGACATTACCGAGGCGATCATCCGAGACTTGCTGTCCCGCTCCAGCCTGCGGCTACTGCGGCCCCAGTTCAGCCCGCGGCTGCGGCCTACCCGCGGTCACCCGCGGCCGCTGCCATCTCGCTCCAACCCGCGGTTGCGACCTGTTCCCCGCCACCCGCAGCCACCCTGTTCCCACTAGTGGCCGTGGCCAGTACAGTGCCGTCGGCGGCCACCACTGTCCCACTCCGGTCCGCAGCAGGGGTCGGGCCTCCGCTGACCACGGACTCCCCGTCGCAGCCGTTAGCTGCGCAGGTGACCTGTCATTCGCCACCACACATCGCTGCCGCTTGCCCCAGGCCAGGGGCTGCGGCCCAACCGTCCAAGGACTCCGCCGGAGCCTGTGGGGCTCCAGTGTCATCAGCACGCCGGAGTGCGCAAAGACTTCGTCATTGCCTCAGCAACTGGGCCCAGCAACTACTACGCCGAAAGACCACCAACCTGAACGGCGAGGGACGTCTGGACGGCTAAATTGACTTTATAATTAAGGACCCGTAGTCGGCCAGACCGCGGCCCTATAGTGACCGGCTGTTGCCGGAAGTAGTCGTGTTCTACCCGTTTGTGTGTGCTTGTATAGAACCCCTGCGAGGGCAACCCGTGTTACCCCTTTTGTTGATCAGGCCGGGAATGAGGAAAGTTCCCTCTAGTCTTATAAACGTTATTATAGAAAGCACCAAATTGTCTCGCGACTCGTCACTGCATTCTGCGTACCTGCAAACACCACATTGGCAAGAAAAGCAGCAGAATGGGATGTACCACCGACAGATAATGGAAGTGGCTGACATGGAGAAATCCTACCAATGGCAGGAGAAAGCTGGACTCCGAGATAGCACAGAGGCACTAATCATAGCGGCACAAGAACAAGCACTAAATACAAGACCCACAGAAGCAGGAATCTACCACACAAGACAAGACCCAAGGTGCAGACTATACAAAGAAACCTCAGATACAGTCCAACACATAGTGGCAGGATGCAAAATACAAGCAGGAACAGCATATACCGAACGTCACAACCAAGTAGCGGGAATTGTATACTGGAACATCTGTGCAGCATATGGGCTAAGTCGCCCTAAGTCCAGGTAGGAGACCCCAGAGAAAGTGGTGGAAAATGAAATGGCTAAAATCCTGTGGGACTTCAAGATCCAGACAGATAAGCAGGTGTTGGCTAACCAACCAGACATTGTGATAGTAGATGAGGATCAGAAGACAGCAATGATAATATAAGTGGCAGAGCCAAGTGACAGCAACGTCAGAAAAAATATATATATATAAATTTTCATTACAGGGGATGAGCACTTATTGATACAATTTAATGTTTACAGCTCCATTTTCCTATGTGTTTCCATGGCTACAGACAATAAATTCTGTGGTTGGTCTCATCCTCATCTACAGATGAGACTTACACATAACTGCAGCCTCAGACTGTAACTGTTTTTTTTTGTAGTTTGTAACTGTGGTAACACATAGATCTGTGCAGGAGCTGTGTACACATAATTATAGGTTTTTCATCAAGCTGGCTTCCTTTTTATAAATTTACATGCAGTGGAGCAAAAATATACACACCCCTTCTAACAGTGTGCAGATACTGACATCTTGGTAGTAATAGCAGCTGCTGGTGTGGAAACGTTACTGGTGGAATTACCAGTACGTGGGGGTCCGCTGCGTTGGTGGGGGCAGGAGCGTGCGGTTGCACTGGGGGGATTTCTTGGTAATAGACTGAGTGTGATTGGAAAGCGAGTGTATGGCGTGGAGTCATTTCTAAGCCTCAGACTTCCTGTTTTTCTTGTACAACAGTCTCCCCGATGCCGGAGATGCACTGTAGGTGGATGTGTAAGAACTCCGCCAACAGCAACAGAATGGAGTCCACGTTCACAAACGTCAAAATATAATCTGAACACCCCCTGTTCAAGGTGTAGTCACAGGCGTCAATGAGTCAAAAACGTTTTTTACTTTTAAGAAAAGTTTAATTTCTAATTTTTGGGATTTGTTACATAAATATTACAAAAAGTTACAAAACTTTTAGTTTTATTTATTATAGTTTCAAATAATTGACACATGATACCAATCAGAGACGATGGCAGGAACTGGATGTAAAGGAGCCGGGAAAAGGTCTTGGGGTAAGGGCTGTTTGTCCACTACCCTCCACTATCCACTGCTGATTTAAAGGGATGCAGCACAAAAAAAGGACTGGAGATTTGTTAGCCAATCAGGTGTCAGCAGGTGGGGACCTCTATAGAATTGGGAATCCGCTATTTCAAAGCTCCTTCTGCCTTAACGGAATACTCCGGCAAAACTCATACATTGTATAATAGGGAAGAGTATGACCTGGGGATTCAATACCACTAATGAGAGATTGCATCACGCTCGGCCCCTCAGACCCTGCAGGGGGCAGGACACAGTGTACCGATGCTGCCCGCAGTGATCCCACAGGATGTGCATGTACGTTGCAGATAAAGGAACAGTCAGAGGTGCCGGCCTGGTGCACGAGATAGTATTATTGGAACTCTAGGATGATGCAGAGAGGGCGACTATCAGGACTGCTCTTCCTGGAACTTAATATGTTCAGCAATAGCCTTAAAGGGGTTGTCAAGAATCAGCAAAAATGGGCCAATGAGCGGAAAGGCCAAACAATAAAAAAAAGAAGCAATGCTTGCCCCGCCGTTCCAGCGCTGAGTCAGTGCTATGATGACATAAAGCGACATGTAAGGCTGTAGGTATTAAATGTAATCATTGGTCATCACAAGCCAGAGCCGGCTGTGTCCAGTGAATCGGTGGTCGTCACAAGCCAGCGCCGGCTGTGTCCAGTGAATCGGTGGTCGTCACAAGCCACCGCCGGCTGTGTCCCAGTGAATCGGTGGTTGTCACAAGCCAGGGCCGGCTGTGTCCAGTGAATCGGTGGTTGTCACAAGCCAGCGCCGGCTGTGTCCAGTGAATCGGTGGTCGTCACAAGCCAGCGCCGGCTGTGTCCAGTGAATCGGTGGTCGTCACAAGCCACCGCCGGCTGTGTCCCAGTGAATCGGTGGTTGTCACAAGCCAGGGCCGGCTGTGTCCAGTGAATCGGTGGTTGTCACAAGCCAGCGCCGGCTGTGTCCAGTGAATCGGTGGTCGTCACAAGCCAGCGCCGGCTGTGTCCAGTGAATCGGTGGTCGTCACAAGCCACCGCCGGCTGTGTCCCAGTGAATCGGTGGTCGTCACAAGCCAGGGCCGGCTGTGTCCAGTGAATCGGTGGTTGTCACAAGCCAGCGCCGGCTGTGTCCAGTGAATCGGTGGTCGTCACAAGCCAGCGCCGGCTGTGTCCAGTGAATCGGTGGTCGTCACAAGCCAGGGCCGGCTGTGTCCAGTGAATCGGTGGTTGTCACAAGCCAGGGCCGGCTGTGTCCAGTAAATCGGTGGTCGGCACAAGCCAGCGCCGGCTGTGTCCAGTGAATAGGTGGTCGGCACAAGCCAGCGCCGGCTGTGTCCAGAGCATGTGCAGTGCACGAATGCAGCAGGAACTAGTGCACCGCGCTTCTCTGCACATGTGCTGGATGCCTTGCTGTTACATCCCATCAGCGTGCAAACAGAGGCAAGGAACAAAACTCACTGGTTTTGCTTGCAACAGACGGGAAGGGGGTGCTGCCTTTTTTGGATATCTGCAACATTATTATTTAGCTTCTCTTGAGTGAAATTAAACTTTCTTTTTCAGGCCGGGGTCAGACTTGCGAGAAACTCGCAGGAGTCTCACACGTCAATACCCGGCACTCGGATCGGAGCTGCATAGAAAGGCAGGCAGCTGAACGCTCCGATCCGCGTGCCAGTGGCAGTGCCGGGTATTGACGTGCGAGACTCGTCCGAGTTTCTCGCAAGTCTGACCCCGGCCTTAGACAGAGTACCGCCGTATTGTACCTCCATTAAATGGGGTTATCCTTTATTCTGTATGATCGCTGGGATGTCAGACATTCAGGACCCACACTAATCCTGAGACTAGTGAAGCCCCCATGTGAATGTTGCGCCAGTGAACATGCTGCTATGATAATGCTATACACTGACTGTTCCCATACATTTATCGCTGCTCCCTGGTTCTGTAACACAAGAAGCAAAAAAATCAACCTCCAATTTGGCCGAAATATGACATCCGTGGCTTGGGGTGGTGCAGAGTGGGCTGTAGTAGTCCGAGGGTCTTTTATGTGTGCAAGCCGTATGCATCAGTCTTAAGGGGTCCTATCATTTGCTGATGGAGCACAGCCTTACTTCCTATGGAAGGGGGCGCGTTGTGTGTACAGCGCCCTATTACAGTCAGATAAGTGTATAGGAGAACTGCTGACTACAAACCTCTCACGTCATTCCCTGGAAATCTATTAGAGGGGTCGGGTCTCAACGTCGCTGATGGTTAAAAGTGCAAAGTACTTGTAAAAATAGGAAAGTTTGTAACTTACCTCTTATTAGAAATCCTCTCCTTTCTAATGTACAAAGGGATTTTTAATTTTATTGTTTAACGGTGTTGTCAACATTACCAGCCACCTCTAGCAGCAGTGGCCGAGCACGCACAGTGCTTACAAGCTCTTTTTAATAGGCGCTAATTTAAAACTGGAGGATGCACGCCATCTGCCAGCTTCATTGTTCTTGTACTTCTCTATTGCTATTGCGGCATAGGAAAGCGCAAGGTTCGGTCCAGCATTGCAATTTTCGAATCTTCAGGCGTGCACCGCTGCTGGCAAACAGGAAGCTGAGAGGCATGGGAGCGGTGCGCTCCTGAAGATGAAGCGAGAGAACATCCCTTTAAATTAACGTTCCATAGAATACATTGTAGCTGTCATGTAACAGGCTGAAGCTCACTGAGCATTGTCAGGACACCGTATCCACATCCTTGTTCTATTCAATGACAGCACGCAGACATCTTAAAAAAAGATTTTATCACAAGACAGTTACAGGACACAGGAAACTTCCCTGCCTATCGGATTTGCTGATAAAACTGCCAGGTGCAGAGATTACTGAAGGTGGCATTATTACAAATGCTTTTCGCACTTCTGTCACGTGGCGTCACCTGTGTGTGAAAGAGGTCTCAAACATCTACACATAATGTGAGCAATGAGTAACTTGCTGACACTGCCGGTAAAAGAGGCGAATCTCAGAGAAAATTCCTCCCTGTCGCTATGTGCAACAACAAAACCACAAGAAAGAACTACAAAGCAGAAGTCATCTACACGAGCTACGTGGAAGTGAACCGCCATGTAGTGTGTGCTGCAGCTCCGCACTCACCCTCAAGAATCATGCCAGCCTGGACCGGGGGAGGGGGGCATTAATAGATTAGTTTATTTTACTCAAGGTGTTCCAGAGCATTTATGAGATGGAGATGATTGCACTGAAGCTTGCAGAATAGCGAGTGCAGCTCTGGAGTATAATACAGGATGTAACTCAGGATCAGTAATGTAATGTATGTACACAGTGACTGCACCAGCAGAATAGTGAGTGCAGCTCTGGGGTATAATACAGGCTGTAACTCAGGATCCGTAATGTAATGTATGTACACAGTGACTGCACCAGCAGAATAGTGAGTGCAGCTCTGGGGTATAATACAGGATGTAACTCAGGACCAGTAATGTAATGTATGTACACGGTGACTGCACCAGCAGAATAGTGAGTGCAGCTCTGGAGTATAATACAGGATGCAACTCAGGATCAGTAATGTAATGTGTACATAGTGAGTGCAGCTCTGGAGTATAATACTGGATCAGTAATGTACATTATGTATATGTTGTTTCCCTCTATGTAGGATAATTGTATATGACATATCCTGCACTGTCACATTCTCTCCTGGCCGTGGGCCGCTCTGTCATACACACATTACACATTATACGTGTTTCATGTTTCCCATTGTGACCAATCTCAGGTTTCTCCAGATCTGGAACAATCTGGGCAGCAGTGTTAACGATATCAGAGGCCATGATGGCATGATGATACACAGTGCGTCCAGACAACTCTAGTAAGAAACAGAAGGAAGGACCCAATCATCTGGCAACGACTATGGCCATGAAATAGGATTTGTCCTCCCGCCATGGTGGGACCTTCACAGAGCAGCTCTATCAGTAATAGGACGGCTGATGCTGATCAGCTGGAATGAGTTTTGTTGTTCACTTCACAGTAATAATTACACTTAGGAGTAACCATTAATCCTGAAAGTGAAAGTCTCTCAGACACAAGTAATCAAGTGGTGAGATGATGACGGCCAGGAAATAGCCAGAACCGATAAAAACAATCTACAGAAAAATATACAACTTCTCATACATGGCAGGATCCCGAGATGATCACGTGTCTATCACCACTTGTCCTTCCTAGGTCTATTCCTGGTAGATATTTACCACTATATGCCAGAAATCAATTTAGGAACAAATCAAGTCAGACATGTCTCTCCAACCAAGTATCACCAAGCTACGATTTGCCTACTGTGGACACATCATACAAAGAAAGCGATCACTGGAGAAGGACATCATGGACAGAAGAATAGACGGGACAAGACGAAGAGGAAGGCCAGCAATCTGATGGCTTGATACAATCACAATAACAGCGGAGAAGACCCTGGTGACCGATCTAGGCTGCACAAGATCAATCTTCCTACAGAGCGTTCATCCATCAAGTTGCTATACCTCAAGAACAAGCCGAAGGACATTAAAAAATAAATCACTAAAATACATAGAACACCCTACAAGACTGACTGTTTACTGGGAAAACCGTACAAGAACTGCCATATACGCGGTACACCCTACAAAACCCTCCATATACCCAGAACACCCTACAAGACCTGCCGTATACCCGGAACAGCCTACAAAACCCCCCATATACCCGGAACACCCTATAAGACCTGCTGTATACTCGGAACACCCTAAAAGACCTTCTGTATACTAATAACACCCCTCAAGATCTGCCGTATACCCGGAACACCACACAAGACCTGCTGTATACTGGGAAAATCTTACAAAACCTACCATATATCTGGAACACCCCCAAAACCCTGCTGTATAACAAGATCATGCCACAAGACCTGCTGTATACTGGGGACACCCCACAAGACCCACTGTATATCGGGAGCACCCCATAAGACCCGCTGTATGCTGGGAACACCCCCCAAACCTGCTGTATACTGGAAACACCCTACAAAACCTACCACATACCTGGAACACACCAAAAACCCTGCTGTATACCAAGATCACGCTGTCATGCCGCTCTCACCGCACTCCCCCGGAGCCGGGACACAGCGCCCAACGTCATCACTTCCGGTTTCGCGGCCGGTTTGGGGGTCCCATCAGGTGCACCTCTCGTGCTTGATTCTATGGCTGCACACTCGGCTCCAGGGCTCACCCCACTGTCCTGACTGCGGTTGCACCATCTCTGACGTCTCTATGGTCCTGGAGGATCTGACCCGGAAGTCCCAGCACACATGCCCTATATCAGGCTGCCTCTTCCTCTAGGCAGCGCCTGATTATTGTTCTGTTTTCCTTGCTAGACCTGCTTGGCCGCTCTCTGTACTCAGGTCCCCTTCCCTGTGCTCTGGCGTGCTACTTAGCACATGCTCTGCTTTTGCCTTGTGCTCTGGCGTGCTTCCATGCACGCGTTCTGCTTTGCCTTGTACCCAGGCGTGCTTCCCCGCTCTGCTTTGCCATGTACCCAGGCATGTTTCCCAGCACGCGCTCTGCTTTGCCTTGTACCCAGGCGTGCTTCCCTGCACACCCTCTGTTTTGCCTCATACCTGGCCATGCTTCTCAGTGCACACTATACGCACTCCTGTACCCAGCGTGCCCCCATGTACATGCCCTGCACTACCCAGTACCCTGCGGGCCCCGTGTCCATGCTTTACACACTCCTGTATTCTGCGTGTTCCCGTTTTCTCCTTGCTGACATGGTCTCGCGCGTCTTCTGTGAGCCGGCCACCTGGTTACAGCAGTCGTGGTAATTTACACCCCTGGGTCTGCCCCTGACGCTCCCTGTATAGGGGGTGGTCCTCACTAGGTCAGCTCGCCCAGGGTGGGTTGGTATCACGACCCAGAGGGTCCACTCCAGGAGTCGTCACAGTATAATCAGGCCATGGACCCCGCTGGTACCACGGCCACTGCCCAAAAGTAACTGGGGTTTCTACGAGAGAATCAGACTAGGATTATGTCCTTTTTTAAATCTATGGAGTCCCGCTTGTCGGCCTTACAGTCATCTGATGCTAGGAATGCCTCCCAGTTGGCCAGTCTCCAACAAGAGCTCACTCAGCAACTTGACACCCAGGCCGACATTCTCAATTATATGGCGTCAGTAGATAACCGACTCCCTTCCCTACAATCTGTTGCCTCCGTTTCTGCCCAAGCCTCAGTCTCGCACCCGCCGCCCCTCTTAGGCAAACCACCGCAGTATAGTGGTGACCCTAAGTTGTGTCGGGGGGTTTTGAATCAATGCCGACTGCATTTTGAGCTCCTGCCGCAGCAATATCCCACCGATCGTGCTAAGGTGGCCTTTATTGTTTCCCACTTAGAGTGGAAGGGGTTAGCGTGGGTGAAGCCTCTCTGGCAGCGTGATGATCCACTCGTCTCTCAGCTATACACCTTTTTGGACACCTTCCGCAAGGTGTTCGACGAGCCGGGTCATCTGGCTTCTACCACCGAGTCCCTCTTCAACCTCCATCAGGGTACTCTATCATTTGGTGAGGCCTGTCAAGGCGGAATAAAGACGAACTGGCGGGTCGGGATACCCTTACCTCTTTGGAGGACTTAATCTCTCTTGCGACACGCATTGATTTTCGCTTCCATGAGCGTATCGGTGAGGCACCCAGAGAGAGAGGACCTCCTCGTCTACTTGCAGTCCTCCCCACTTGCGATCTGTGTTTCTTCTGCGGGCCCTATATCTGAGCCTATGCAGGTGGACCAATTCAAGATGGCTGAATGGCGTTGTAAGGAGAGGCTTGCACAAGGACTCTGCTTTTACTGTGGGAGTGCTTCTCATCTCCTTCGCTCCTGTCCCCAGAGGCCTGGAAACTCCTCCGCCTAGGACTGGTAGAAGTGGCCTCCCTAGGTGTATGTGGTTCCTCTCCCCGTTGACCGTGTCTGTCTTGCTGAATTTTGGTTCCAAACGTTATTCTGAGGAGGCTTATGTGGATTCAGGCGCGGCAGGGAACTTTATCAGGCTCGAGGCAGTTAAAAAATATCGGATTCCTGTCAGGTCCCTGGAGACTCCTCGGCTGATAGCTTCGGTCGACAGTAAGCCCTCGCAGGAGACCGTTACCCAGGTCACCAAAGAAGTGGGGCTGCAGATTGGAGCCCTTCATCGAGAGAAGATCTCCTTCCACGTCCTGTCGACTTTGTCTCACACGCTTCTTCTTGGTCTACTGGCGATCTGGTGATGTACTCCGTTGGGGACCAACTTGTCAGAAGAAGTGCCTGCTGCATATTCATCCGATGGGTTCTGCCTGTCAGTCCTCGGCACCTACAGGTCTGTCGTCGGCTTACCGGTCTTTCGCAGATGTCTTCGACAAGAAGGAGGCCGAGAGTCTGCCTCCACGTCGACCATACGACTGTCCGATTGACCTTGTTCCTGGTTCTACCCCATCCAGGAGCAGAATATACCAGCTATCTCCTGCCGAAACCCAAGCTATGTCGGAATATATCCAGGAGAATCTAGCTAGAGGTTTCATCCATAAGTCTTTCTCGCCCGCAGGAGCAGGGTTTTTCTTTGTCAAAAAGAAGGATGGCTCCCTCCGTCCCTGCATAGACTATAGAGGTCTGAACAACATCACAGTCAAAAACAAGTATCCGCTGCCACTGATCCCGGAGCTCTTTGACCGGCTAAGAGGAGCAAGAATTTCCACCAAGCTGGAACTTCCTGGGGCCTACAACTTGATCCGTATTTGTTCAGGTGACAAGTGGAAGACCACCTTTAAAACCCGAGACGGTCACTACAAATACTTGGTCATGCCCTTCGGCCTCTGCAACGCTCCAGCGGTATTGCAGGAGTTCTTGAACAACGTTTTCCGGGATATGCTGTACTCCTGCATGGTGGTCTACCTGGATGATATCCTCGTGTTTTCTCCAGATCTGTCTGCCCACAGAAAGAACGTGCGCCAAGTACTCCTGCGTTTGAGGGAGAACCGCCTTTACTCCAAGTTTGAAAAATGTGTCTTCGAACAAACGTCCTTACCGTTCTTAGGGAGCATTATCTTGGACACTGGTCTACGCACGGATCCGGCAAAAGTATCTGCCGTTCTCGATTGGCCACGGCCCCATGGGGTGAAGGCAATCCATCGCTTCCTTGGCTTTGCAAATTACTATCGGCAGTTCGTCCCACATTTCTCCTCATTGGTTTGGCCTATCTCATCTCTTATCCGCAAAGGAGCTAACCCTAATGCTTGGTCTGCTGAGGCAGATGACGCTTTTCTATCCCTGAAGCAAGCTTTCATCCAGCTCCTGTGCTTCATCGTCCAGAGGTTAGTAAACCTTTCGCTCTCGAGGTAGATGCATCCTCTACCGGGGTTGGCGCAGTCCTTTTGCAGAAGTCTTTTTCAGGACGTCTAGTCACCTGCGGCTTCTTTTCTAAAGTATTCTCTCCATCTGAGCGAAATTACTCCATTGGTGACAAAGAGTTATTGGCCATTAAGTTGGCCTTGGAGGAAAGGAGATACTTACTAGAAGGTACCATACATCCGATCAAGATCTTCACGGACTATAAGAACCTGGCGTACATTCAGTCTGCACAAAGGCTCAATCCCTGGCAAGCCAGGTAGTCATTGTTCTTTGCCCGTTTTGACTTTGAACTTAATTTCCGGCCAGGCGATAAAAACATTAAAGCTGATGCTTTATCTAGGTCTTTCCAGTCAACCGATACTGAAGAAGTACCTTCACATATCATCAATCCCACCAAGATAATTACCGTGGCTCCTGTCAACTTGACTTCCTTACCCCCCGGGGAAGAACCTTTGTGGCAGAGAGCAATCGAAAACGAGTCTTATGTTGGGGACATTCATCCAAAATTGCCGGCCACTTTGGAGTCAAGAAGACTCTCTCCCTGTTATCCCGCTACTACTGGTGACCATCTCTTTCCCAGGACGTCAAAGACTTTGTGGTCTCTTGTCCATCCTGCGCCAAGAACAAGGTATCCAGACAACCACCCTCCGGCCTCCTGCTTCCTCTTCCAGTACCTTCGGCTCCATGGCAGCACATAGCCATGGATTTTATTACCGATCTGCCTCGTTCCTCTGGTTGTACTGTGATCCTGGTGGTTATGGATCAATTCTCGAAAATGGCCCATTTTGTTCCTCTCCCTGGACTACCCTCTACTCCCGAATTGGTGAAGATTTTCATCTCTCACATTTTTAGAATTCATGGCTTCCCTCTGAACATCGTGTCAGACAGAAGAGTTCAATTCACCTCCCGGTTCTGGAGAGCTCTTTGTGGGCTTATGAAAGTGACACAGGACTTTTCCTCTGCCTACCATCCCCAAACCAACAGGCAGGTGGAATGAACGAATCAGATCCTTACATCTTACCTCCGTCACTTTTCGAATGCTCATAAGAACGACTGGGTCAGTTTACTTCCATGGGCAGAGTTTGCATATAATAACCACACCAGCAAATCTTCCTCCAAGTCTCCCTTCTTCATCGTTTTTGGACAACATCCCAGTGTGCCTTTACCGGTACCTTTTGTCTCGGGAGTGCCTGCGGTTGACTCTCTGTCCGTGGAGTTCTCCAGGGTCTGGCAGGAGACGAAATCCGCCCTTGTAAAAGCATGAGACAGGATGAAACAACATGCAGATAAAAGGCGCCTGGACTCTCTTCCTTACCTCCCTGGTGACAAGGTGGGGCTTTCCTCCAAATATATTCACCTTAAGATACCATCATACAAACTAGGTTCCCGATACATTGGTCCTTTTGTGGTCCTCAGGCGTATTAATGACATTGCATAAAAGTTGAAGTTACCCGCCTCGCTCCGCATTCCCAATTCCTTCCATGTGTCCCTTCTCAAACCCTTGGTGCTCAACCGGTTTCATCCTTCTCCGGGCCACACACCCCAGCCTGTTGGCGTAGGGGATGAATTTGAGGTGAATGATATCCTGGCCATGAAGAAGGTAAGAGGGAAAACACTCTTCTTAATTGATTGGAAGGTCTTTGGCCCTGAAGAAAGGTCTTGGGAACCCCGTGAAAGTATCCAAGCACCCCAGATTTTGTCTAAGTTTCTTTCCAGCCTTAGAAAGAGGGGGCGTAAAGAGGGGGGTACTGTCGTGCCGCTCTCACTGCACTCTCCCAGAGCCGGGACACAGCGCCCGACGTCATCACTTCCGGTGTCGCGGCTGGTCCACAAGACCTGCTGTATATCGGGGACACCCCACAAGACCCGCTGTATACCGGGAGCACCCCACAAGCCCAGCTATATATCGGAAGCACCCCACAAGACCTGTTGTATACTGGGAACACCCTGCAAGACCCTACAAGCTGTGGATGGTTGAGATTGTGAATTTTTAGCTTCACTTTAATCCACAGAGGTATCTAGCAGTAAGGTTATTCACCATCCCCTTCACATCTGCGCACAAGCCAGTGCATAAAAAAACAGAATATACATGTGAGTTTGTGGTTCAGTTACTTAGAAATGAGGCTCCGGGAAAATGGTGCAGGACGTGGCATTAGGAGACCCTCCTGGTCTAGACCCATCTATTCCAAGGACGGTGCAACGGAGGAGCCCTCTACCTCCAGCCCCCTCTGCTTGGGTTTCCTGTGGTTAGAGTATTTTTGCTCTGCCGACAGCCTCTACAAGAAGCTAAAAAGTTTCTCTGAAAACACTTCTACAAAACAAAACTCATTTCCTCTTTCCGAAATAGCAAACCAAAAAGTGAACCACTTGTAGATAAAGAGTGAAGGCACGATCCTGTGATGTTGCTGACACGCATCATCTGCTCCACCAGCAGAGTAAGGATGTACCTTTACTAGGACTTGGAAGCTATGGATTTTGAGTGTCGGGATCCAAAAATAAAATAAAGAAACTGATCATCAGGATTAGCCATGATGCCTGGAGCATCGCAATTCTCCTTGTAGCTAAGAAGAGTCTTCCGAAGGCAGCTCTTTCTCCCCTCTCACAGCATGAATCTAAGCGTACAGCTACACAGTTGTGTTCATACATAATCTAAAAGACCATGGCCACATGTATGAAAACGCTACATTTTTTTTTGCAGGTATCAGTGCCAAACTGTATAAAAGCAATCTGTTTTGATTATTGTATTTTTTGTTGCTTTTTCCACTTTATTTTACGCTCTTTTGTTGCAACTTTTTTTAATAGAATTTTTTGTGCTGAAACGCTGGGATTCTAGACTTCAAAATGAAATTTATTTTACATACATTTTTTTTTCAGGATCCTCATAGAAGCTTAGAGAGACAAAAAACGAAGCAGCAGCTACAGGGAGAAAATGAACTTATTTCCTCCCTGCGGCCGCTCACTTCCAGCTATACCAGGCTCAGATGCCGGTTTAGAGAAGCCACTGTGCCTGTGTAATCCATGAATGCGGTCTATGAAAGCCAAGGAAAATCCCTTTAAGTCAAATATTAAAATTCTTGTGTCTCAGATAAGAAACAAGGATGTAATCTTATTGCACAAACGGCGCCACCCTTGTCTACAGTCCGGGTATGTAATTGCAGCTTGGCTCCATTTGGTGATTCCAGATGCAGCCTCCGGACACATGTGGAGTCGCTTTTGTAGCCTTAGGGGGTGAAGAGTCCATATTTGTTGTCTTTAACTCTTTGTTCATATTTTTCTCCAGCTACAGCCGTAAGACTCTCAAGCCTCACATTGAATTTCAGTTTTCATGTCGTGAGACTTGTGGATAAACTTTTCGGTCTGGAATGTGAAAATTGCACAATAAGTTTTGTTGCAGAAATCAACATTTTCCAGACACTCATTGACTAGTCGAGAGTTTTACTTGATGGATTGATGGGTAAAGGTCAGTCTGGACGGAATATATAATGCAATGCTGGCCAAGCGCCATAAATCCCGAGAAATCTAGGAAGTAAAAGGGAAAGTCTGACATCTGCTCTCCCATGTCACAACGAACGGCCGCTGATAAGAGACATGTCATATAACATTAGATGGCACGAAACTATGGATCTCGGAAAGACAAAGCCGAATGTCCCACTGAGGTATATGGACAGCAGAAAGGGGCATGCCAACCCAGGACCCCAATAATTACCAGACATTACAAGGACCACTGCATGGCCCCCATGTAATACTGTAATATTGCTGGGAGAAGAGAAACTACATTTATAAAGGTCTTTTCTACGAGAGACAAACCCTTTACATAAAGTATATGTTATGTTTGTGCCCCCATGAACAGTGCCATACACAGAGCCAGAGTGCTCCCATAGAAAGAATCAGAAAGCCCCTTAAAGGGATCTTCCAATTTCTGGCATTCAAAACTGAGATGGAAAGATTGGAAACTTCCAAAAAGTGAATGGGGCAGGTGGAAACAGCCAAAATGGGGACAGTGATGATGATAATGACAGTGCCAGTTCCACGCATAAACAGTGCACAACAATGTATCCTCAAAGTAGCTTTATAGACCATAATCTGTAAAGTGCCTACTGTGCCTCCACCAAACAGGGAGCGAAAGGACCATTTCTAGGCTGAGTTTACACATTGCAGCACAGTGTGCCCATGATGTGTGGGTTTTTTTGTTGCAGTTTCCAGAATTGCAGCAAATTTTTGGAAAGATGCAGCAAACAAGGGCACCATGGCTGCAGTGCTTTACCACAGCCACAATAACAAAGATGACAGATATACATTGATCAGCCATAACATTAATGCCACCTGAAGGAGTCGCTCAGGTTCTTACATTTGTCCATTCTTCCTGCTACCAACAAATCAACTTCTAGAACTGCCCGGTCCATTGCTTATAATCATAGGCGGATTATAATGAGGGCAATCTGGGCGACCGCCCATAATCTCTCCTGGAGCTCCGCTGCCGATGATACAGAATACAGCTGTAGAGGAGCGCCGGCCGCCTCTGCTATGACGTGCATCAGCCGGAGCGCACCATGCATGTACACACTCAGTGTCGGACTGGGGAGCCAAGGGCCCACCAGTAACATTGACTTTGGGGGCCCACTTTTCACCTGCATAAAAATATTATACTACCCCTGTTTAGAAATTTAACTATATCTCTATATAATAATAAACTGGGTAGTTTGGTTAATGAATGATGAGATGCTGTTTTTTTTCTGTACAGAGTGAATCAAGTGAATTATGTCAAGTACTATCCATATAGTGGGGTTGGGGGCCCAGATCTGCGCAGGGGCCCACCGGGGGATTGGCCTGTTACGCTATGGACCATTCGGAGCCTGTACACACTGGCAACAAGCAGAAGAGGAGCCTCAGGGACCGGAGCAGAGTGCCAGGGGTATGGGAGCAAGGTGAGTCTGTGTTGTTTTATTTTATTTATTAATATGTAATATGAGATGTGTGCCTATATATCTGGGCTATGTGAAGACTCGTAGTGCATATAGGAGGCTATGTGGAGGGTTCATACTGAGAGCTATATGGGGGCTGATACTACAGCTCTGGCAAAAATTAAGAGAAAACTTCCAAATGTTCAGTTTGCCTGATTTTTCTCTTTATAGGTATATTTTTGAGTAAAATGTAAATTGTTCTTTTAGTCTACAAACTTCTGACAACTTGTCTCCGAATTTCCAAGCAATAAATTTTGTTTGTTTTTCTGAAAAGGAGAAATGGTCAGAATAAAAAAAAATAAAAAAGCAGTGCTTTTAGACCTCAAATAATGCAAAGAAAACGTTGATAATCATTTATAAACAACAACACTAATGTTTTAACTCAGGAAAAGTTCTGAAATCAATATTTTGTGAAATAACCATGATTTTTAAAAACAGCTTTCATGCGTCTTGGCATGCTTTCCACCAGTCTTTCACACTGCTCCTGGTGCAAAAATTTAAGCATTTCTTCTTTTTTTGATGGCTTGTGACTATCCATGATCCTCGTGATTACATTCCAGAGGATTTCAATGGGGTTCAGGTCTGGAGAATGGGCTGCCCATGACAGGGTTTTGATGTGGTAGTCTCTTAATTTTTGCCAGAGCTGTATATATAGGAGGCTATATGGGGTGCATACTGGACAGTATACAGGGGGCTGTGTGGGCTTATACTATATATAGGAGGCTACATGGGAGATCGTACTTTATATATGGAGCGATGTGCGGGCTTATATTTTATATAGGGAGCCATGTGAAGGCTCATACTGTATATAGGAGGCTATATGGGGGGGCTCATACTTTACATAGGGAACTATGTGAAGGCTCATATTGTATATAGGAGGCTATATGGTGGTTTATACTGTATTCAGGGAGCTATGTGCAGGCTTATACTGTACATAGGGGGCTACATGGAGGCTCATACGTTATATAAGGAGCTATATGAAGACTCATACTGTATATATGTATATAGGAGGCTATATGAGGTGCAAACTGTGTATAGAAGGCTATATGGTGGTTCATACTGTATCTAGGGAGCTATGTGCGGGCTCATACTGTATATAGGAGGATATATGGGGCGCATACTTTATATAGGGAGCTATGTGCAGGCTCATACTACAGTATATATAGGGAGCTATGTGCAGGCTCATACTGTATATAGGAGGCTATGTGGGGGTTCATACTGTATATGGGGACTGTGTGGGGGCTCATACTGTATACAGGGGCTGTGTGGGGGCTCATACTGTATACAGGGGCTGTGTGGGGGCTTATATGGTATGAAGGGGCTATGTGGGGGCATATTGCCTGGGTCTGTGAGCTGTTGTCCATATTGCAGTACAGTTTATCAGTTTATGGTCTCCTTTTCTTGTCATGATTGTCCTGTGTTTATTTTTCTGGTCAGATTGTTGAAACATATTGATTTTATATATATACACAGTACATATGCCACTCAGCCCACTAGTATCTATATTGTATTTATATTTGTCCATTACATATTATCTGGTCAGCTATAGAGGAGGATGCCTGGTCAGTCAGAGTAGTGGTCGGGCTTATAGGGGCAGTCGCTGAGGAGCGCCGGCGCCATACCGATACAACTTAGGGCACCAACCTCCGCTGTCAGGAAGGGAATTGAAATGTGAAGGCCAAAACTAGTCCCTGTCTCCCCTCATTTCTGCTCTTTTTATATTTGAATCACTGTTTTTCTGTGCAATGCGTGAATTTATGTCTTTATATATTGGCTTTTTAAACTAACTAAAACAGAGAAATTTTTAAGGTTTTTTTTGTTATAGTTTACATGTAGAGTGGGTACGGAAAGTATTCAGACCCTTTTCAATTTTTCACTCTTTGTTTCATTTGCAACCATTTGGTAAATTCAAAAAAGTTCATTTTTTTCTCATTAATGTACACTCTGCACCCCAGCTTGTCTGAAAAAAAAATAACAGAAATGTAGAAATTTTAGCAAATTATTAAAAAAGAAAAACTGAAATATTACACGGTCATAAGTATTCAGACTCTTTGCTCTTTATTGAGTAGAAGCACCCTTTTGAGTTAGTACAGCCATGAGTCTTCTTGGGAATGATGCAACAAGTTTTTCACAACTGGATTTGGGGATCCTCTGCCATTCTTCCTTACAGATCCTCTCCAGTTCTGTCAGGTTGGATGGTGAACGTTGATGGACAACGATTTTCAGGTCTCTCCAGAGATGCTCAATTGGGTTTTGGGCAGGGCTCTGGCTGGGCCAGTCAAGAATGGTCACAGAGTCACAGAGTTGTTCTGAAGCCACTCCTTTGTTATTTTAGCTGTGTGCTTAGGGTCATTGTTTTGTTGGAAGGTGAACCTTCGGCCAACTCTGAGGTCCAGAGCATTCTGGAAGAGGTTTTCATCCAGGATATCTCTGTACTTGGCCTCATTCATGTTTCCTTCAATTGCAACCAGTTGTCCTGTCCCTGCAGCTGAAAAACACCCCCATAGCATGATGCTGCCGCCACGTTTCACTGTTGGGATTGTATTGGGCAGGTGTGGCGCCCCTGAGGCTCAGTCGCCACAGAGGTACTGCACCTTCTCCTAAGGTGTGGTGCCCCACCATCCAGGTAAGTTGGAGGCTCCTGACCACGCTGCAACACTAGCACCCCACACAATAGAGTAGTTCAGCAAAACCACATTGCGGCTCCTTGCTTAGAGAGAGGCAGAGCACCTTTGGTGGTTCCCTGCTTAAAACACTAGACGTGCTGGGAGGTGGGTGGAGTTCAGTATATATATATAAGAGCGGGACAGTTCCAGGATTGAGGTTCAGTTGAGTTCAGAGGTGGAGTAGGAGAGAGGAAGCCACTCGGGAGGAGTGGGGATCCCTGGAAGAGGGATGGAGGAAGGAGTGCTGCAGCTGCCTCAGTGATCTGAGCCAGCTGGCACGGGAAAGGAAAGAAGGAGAAGGACATTGAACTGAAGCCTGAGCTTCCATAGAAGGGAAAAGACAATTACGGAACGTAGGAGTAAAAGGGAACACAGAGGGCGTGGGTTAGAGGAAGAACCCTGCCTAGAAGTTCTAAGCGCAAGGCCCGGGCCCGGTCCCCGAGGTTGTATGGACACTAATGGTTCTGCAGCAGACACCGGTGGAGTAGTGGGCTGTAAATGCACTACTCCCATCTAAGACTTGAGGGCACAACAGCAACACGGATAGAGAGCCGGGACTAGGAGTAGAGAGTCCCCGAAGCAGGCTACAGCTGTCTGCCGTGCAAGTAGAGTTCTTGGGAACATCTGTCAGGAGGAACTCCAGTGTAACACAGTACTAGGAGATCTTCACACTTAAAGGCGCTATAGAGGAGACGTTCAGAAAAGGCACATAAGTTGGCGGAGTGTGGAAGGGAGCATTCCATCTTGCCTGGAGGTTGACTGAGTCCCTGACCCGGAGGACACGGCACAGAAGCGGGCACTACAGACTGTGAGTAAAGCTTTGGAACTACATGCCCTGGTGTCCTCCATTCCTTCCTGCGTCCGTCCGCCTGGCACTGCTACATCCCCTGCGCCAAACACTACAACATCTAGGTGTCTCCATATCTACACTGCCCTGGGACAACAGCCCTGCCTGTGCAGGGCTATAACATCATTGCTGCACTACCCCATCAGTCCCAGTGGATCTGCATGCAGCGTCGGCTTAACACCTCCCTTGCCGAGCACCACAGGTGGCGTCACAAACTAATCATTTAACTACATTTCACCATTCACTTCCTTCTTTTACTTGGGCGTCCAGGGCCACTGTGACACATCCCACTGATACCGGCCCGGTACCGAGTACCCCGCAGTCCTGGGAGGGCAACCCACAGGTGATGAGCAGTGCCTGGTTTTCTACACACATATCGCTTAGAACTATCACCAAAAAGTTCTATCTTCATCTCAGACCAGAGAAACTTATTTCTCATAGTCTGGGAGTCCTTCATGTGTTTTTTAGAAAACTCTATGCGGGCTTTCATATGTTTTGTATTGAGGAGAGGCTTCCGTCGGGCCACTCTGCCATAAAGGCCCAACTGGTGGATGGCTGCAATGATAGTTGACTTTGTGGAACTTTCTCCCAACTTCCTACCGCATCTCTGGAGCTCAGCCACAGTAATTTGGGGTTGGTCTTTACCTCTCTTGTAAGAGTAAGAGCAGGAACGTGGGATGCAGTGATGGGATGCAGTCAGAGCAAGGGTTAACAGGTTTATTTAAAGGGGAATATACTCCACGCAGGGAATGAGGGATTGTAGGATGATAAGGAATGGGGCAGAACTTGGAGAGTGGCAGGGTAGGTCATGGACGAACAAAATTTCAGTAATAAAGAGGTGAAACATCAATCTGTAGTCTTTTTGGGTGCAGCGCCTCAGGGTTCCAACGGTGGCACAAACAGCGGCATGTGACGTCTCGGTGAGGTCTGTAACAGCTGGGGATCCAATGTTGACATGGACCACAGCGGCGCGGGACGTTTTCTGGGAGGCAGGAAGATTTCCTATGCTCAAACATATCTAGCACGGTACTGAGTCTAGTGTGGGGAACCGCAGGAACGGGACTTCGCTCCGCGGTGTACACAAGTCCTTGGTAGCAAAGCTCTGTCCTAGCCGTCTGTCTCTCTCTCTCTGTGCATCACACTCACAGTGCAGTCTCTGCCTTCCCTAAGGTCACCTCCTATCGTGGAGGGTAGCAGGGAGCTGACAGTCGGTCGTCCACAAAAGGTGGACCTGTATGCAGGGGTCTGTCAAGTATGCGGTCGCTCTTGTGCAGAGTGTGTGCGGTACTCACTATCACGCCAGGTACGGCATTCGGCTTAGCTCTGCTCTGCTGGCACGGCTTCACTCTGCTGGCATGGCTCCACTTTGCAGGTGACGGCGTCTCCTTCTACTGCCCATGGCCACACCGCTACTTTCTGGTGAGGGAAGCAGAGCGCACTGTTCTCTGCTCTGCACGCTGCTCTCTGAGCTGTCCCCCGCACTGCTCTGCGCCGGGCCAGACTGACCTTTTTGGCGCGCTTTATCCCCCTGCTGCTGCGCGCACTTTCCTGGCTCTCCTCGGTCAGCAGGAAGCCCCGTCTCACTTCTCCTTCCCTCCTGCAGCTGGGGAAGGTTCGCCTCTCTCAGGCTTCCCCCCAGAAACAAAGGATGCAACCCTTCTAGCTCCGGTCCCGGCAAGCAGGTACCCGCGGTCCGGTCTATCTCCTTACACTCTCACCAAGGCTCTTCTCCCACGATTGCTCAGTCTGGCTGGATGGCCAGGTCTAGTAAGACTTTTGGTGGTCCCAAACTTCTTCCATTTAAGGCATGGAGGCCACTGTGCTCTTAGGAAGCTTGAGTACTGCAGAAATTATTTTGTAACCTTGGCCAGATGTGTGCCTTACCACAATTCTGTCTCTGAGCTCCTTGGCCAGTTCCTTTGACCTTAGGATTCTCATTTGGTCTGACATGCACTGTGAGCTATGAGGTCTTATATAGACAGGTGTGTGCCTTTACAAAACAAGTCCTATCAGTTTAATTAAACACAGCTGGACTCCAATGAAGGAGTAGAACCATCTCAAGGAGGATCACAAGGAAATGGAAAGCATGTGACTTAAATATGAGTGTCTGAGCAAAGGGTCTGAATACTTATGACCATGTGATATTTCAGTTTTTCTTTTTTAATAAATTTGCAAAAATTTCCACATTTCTGGCTTTTTTCAGTCAAGATGGGGTGCAGAGTGTACATTAATGAGAAAAAAAGAACTTTTTTCAATTTATCAAATGGATGCAATGAAACAAGAGTGAAAAATGTAAAGGGGTCTGAATACTTTCCGTACCCACTGTACAGCTCTGGCAAAAATTAAAGAGACCACCACATCAAATCCCTGTCATGGGCAGCCCATTCTCTAGACCTGAACACCATTTAAAACCTCTGGAATGTAATCAAGAGGATGATGGATAGTAACAAGACATCAAACAAAGAAGAACTGCTTACATTTTTGCACCAGAAGCAGTGAGAAAGACTGGTAGCAAGCATGACAAGACACATGAAAGCTGTTTTTAAAAATCATGGTTATTCCACAAAATATTGATTTCTGAACTCTTCCTGAGCTAAAACATTAGTATTGTTGTTTCTAAATGATTATGAACTTGTTTTCTTTGCATTATTTGAGTTTTTTTTTATTTTGACCATTTCTCCTTTTCAGAAAAAAAAACAACAAAAATGTTTGGAAATTCGGAGACAAGTTGTCAGAAGTTTATAGACTAAAAGAACAATTTACATTTTACTCAAAAATATACCTATAAAGAGAAAAATCAGACAAACTAAACATTTGGAAGTGGTCTATTAATTTTTGCCAGAGCTCTATAGGGGATGTCGGCATACTTAATTTTGCTCAATATTAAGTCATACAATTACGGTAATATAAAAACATATACAGTATATTATTAATATTTTAATATTAATATTGAGTGGAATTAATTTCAGCCTTTTGGTTCGGCCTCTACAACAGTCATGGTCTGTCGTGTGGCCCCTCGGGAAAATTATTCTCCCACCCCTGCTCTCTTTTGTATAGCGCTATGTTATGTATAGTGCCGTACATAAGGAAAAAAATTGTGATGTGCACTTAGCACCACTATCTCTGTCGTTGTGCACCAGAGCACCTGTGTGTCACTCACATGACCGATCACGTGATATATCGTCTTCTAAAGTGCCCGAGGTCCCGGTTATTCTTACCATCCCTGCTTCTAATACTCCCCTGACAGGCACCATTGTCACCAGACAATCAATGTTATGACTTAACCTGTCAGTGGTGGTCGGTGGATATAGCCAGCGTTTTCCTCTCCTCCCCGTGGTCAGGCCTACTTCTTTCCTCCATGTTTGACTGCCAACGCTTCTATAGATAATAGTTTTTACATCTACTTAAAATAGACTCAGTGAAGAGGGCAGAAATCTGAAAACGTATAAACTTATGTTCCAAGTCCGCGCCTCCTGACAAGTAGTGCTGGGTACTAAGAAAAATATGGCATAAAGTTGTTATATTCAGTGGTGTCATAATGGTCAATAGGAAGAAAACCCCAGGAGCCCAATAACAATAGTAATAAAACCAGAGATAAGTGTGGACATTAAGCGACTACGGAGCAGGTGACAAAACAAGGACAGGTGTTCCGCCAAATCTTCCGGAAATAGGACAGGTAATAAAGGGCAGTGGACAGGTGCGCCGAGCCACCACAGCCTGATCCATGCAAGGTCATTGACGGCTACCCTCCTGTATATCCTGTGCCCGGCTCTGTCACTGATTAACACGTCCTATCTTCCACCAACTCCGCTCTGCAGGATTTTATTATTAATATTACCTACTGATAAGGAGCTGGTGTGAAGATTAATAAGATCGAGCTTTATTCATCGCCATTGGCTCCACTGGAGCTTCACATCTAATTTCCCTGCCAGAAACATTCATAGGAGGATGACTGTAAATTGCGATACAAAAGATCATCAGATTCTTCCATCTAATAAATATGGCACAATTCATGGGCGGACATACCGCCGGTTCAACCGGTGCAGCTGCATCGGGGCCCAGAGGCTCCAGGGGGCCCGTGCAGGGATGCCAATGCATACCTCCCAACCATCACGGGCGGGAGCTTATTTTTCCCGCACTGCACTGAGCCGCATGCCCCCCCATGCACCAACCCCATCCTCTCCCTCCCAGAGAGACCCACTGGCCACCGCAGCCCCTCACTGATAAATCCCAGCAATGACGTCGCTGGGCTGTTCTGTGCGCACAGGACCTGTGATGAGGTTACAGGAGGGGAGGAGTCAGGGTTCACATGACTAGGGGCCTCGGTGTATGCAGGACACTGTTGTGCTGGTTGTCCTGCTGGATGGGGTAAGTTTATGTGTGGGTCAGGAGGGGTTTACAGGGTGGATGTAGCAGTGCTGCATTTGTACAGGGTGTACGGAGCGGAGCTGTGTGTGTCCAAGGTGGACGGAGCAGAGCCGTGTGTGTACAAGGTGTACGGAGTGGAGCCGCACATGTACGAGGTGTACAGAGTGGAGCCGTGTGTGTTTGGGGTGGGCGGAGCGGAGCCGTGTGTGTACGAGGTGTACGGAGCGGAGCCGCGTGTGTATGGAGTGTGCGGAGCAGAGCCATGTGTACAGGGTGTACGGAGCGGAGCTGCGTGTGTACGAGGTGAGCGGAGCCACGTGTGTACGAGGTGTTCGGAGCGAAGCCACGTGTGTATGAGGTGTACGGAGAGGAGCCACGTGTGTATGAGGTGTACAGAGCGGAGCCGTATGTGTACGAGGTGTACAGAGCAGA
Organism: Dendrobates tinctorius; assembly: GCF_039654945.1. Lineage (NCBI taxonomy): Eukaryota > Metazoa > Chordata > Amphibia > Anura > Dendrobatidae > Dendrobates > Dendrobates tinctorius. The sequence goes on from NW_027361754.1 coordinate 8,617,827, forward strand.
GCCGCGTGTGTACGAGGTGTACAGAGCGGAGCCGTGTGTGTACGAGGTGTACAGAGCGGAGCCGTGTGTGTACGGAGTGGAGCCACGTGTGTATGAGGTGTACGGAGCGGAGCCATGTGTGTACAGAGCAGAGAGGTGTACGGAGCGGAGCCGTGGGTGTACGAGGTGTGTATGAGGCATTCAAAGTGGAACTGTGTGTGTATGAGGTGTGCGGAGCCATGCGTGTACAAGGTGTATGGTGGGGAGCATTCATACCTCCCAACCATCCTGGATCTCCACCCGGGGTTTACAGGGTGGATGTAGCAGAGCCGCGTATGTACAGGGTGGACGGAGCAGAGCCGTATGTGTACAAGGTGTACGGAGCGGAGCCGCAAGTGTATGAGGTGTACAAAGCGGAGCCGCGTGTGTATGGGGTGTGCGGAGCAGAGCCGTGTGTACGAGGTGTATGGAGCGGAGCTGCGTGTGTATGGGGTGTGCGGAGCAGAGCCATGTGTGCAAGGTGTACAGAGCGGAGCCGCGTGTGTACGAGGTATACGGAGCGGAGCCACATGTGTATGAGGTGTACGGAGCGGAGCCGCATGTGTATGAGGTGTACAAAGCGGAGCCGCATGTGTATGAGGTGTACAAAGCGGAGCCACATGTGTATAAGGTGTACGGAGCGGAGCCGTGTGTACAGAGCGGAGAGATGTACGAATCAGAGAGGTGTACGGAGCGGAGCTGCGTGTGTACGAGGTGTATGGAGTGGAGCCATGTGTGTACTGAGTGGAGCCGTGTGTGTGCGAGGTGTACGGAGCAGAGCCACATGTGTATGAGGTGCACGGAGCAGAGCCACATGTGTATAAGGTGTACGGAGCGGAGCCGTGTGTACAGAGCGGAGAGATGTGCGAAGCAGAGAGGTGTACGGAGCGGAGCCGCGTGTGTACGAGGTGTATGGAGTGAAGCCATGTGTGTACTGAGTAGAGCCGTGTGTGTGCGAGGTGTACGGAGCGGAGCCATGTGTGCTAGGCATGCAAAGCGGAACCGTGTGTATATGAGGTGTGCGGAGCCATGTGTGACGGAACCATGGAGAAACTTCAGGGAATGCTTCAGATCCATCATCATGTCCTCCTCCGACAGCGTGGACAGTGGGATCACCTTGGACTCGGGGATGTCGGCCATGTGAGTGGATGATGATATGTCCTGCACCGAGAGGCTCAGGTGGGCACTACAATGGGAGCCGGGCTGCTATAGTATCTTTATAGACTCTTTCTTTCTCTCTCTGTTTTCTTTCTTTCTCTCTGTTCTTTCTCTGTTCTTTCTTTCTCTCTATAATCTTTCTTTTTTTCTTTCTCTCTCTCTGTTCTTTCTTTCCTCTCTTTCTATCTCTCTTCTTTCTTTCTGTGTTCTTTATTTCCCCTCTTCCTTTCTCTCTCTCTCTGTTCTTTCTTTTGCTCTCTTTCTTTCTTTTTCCCCCTCTTTCTTTCTCTCTCCCTCTGTTCTTTCCTTCCCTTCTTTCTTTTTTTCTCTCTCTGTTCTTTTTTTCTGTCCCCTCTTTCTTTCTCTCTCTGTTTCTTTCTATCTCTCTTCTTTCTTTCCCCTTTCTTTCTTTATCTGTTATTTCTTTCCCCTCTTTCTCTTTCTTTCTTTCTTTCTTTCTCTCTCTGTTCTTTCTTTCTCTTTCTTTCTTTCTCTCTGTTCTTTCTTTCCCCTCTTTCTTTTTTTCTTTCTGTTCTTTTTTTTCTGTCTCCTCTTTCTTTCTCTCTCTGTTCTTTCTTTCTCACTCTCTCTCTGTTTCTTTCTTTCTCTCATATATCTGTTCTTTCTTTCCCCTTTCTTTCTTTCTCTGTTCTTTCTTTCCGCTCTTTCTTTCTCTATCGCTCTTCTTTCTTTCTTTCCCCTTTCTTTCCCCTCTTTCTTTCTCTCTCCATCTCTGTTCTTTTTTCTATCCCCTCTTTCTTTCTCTCTCTGTTCTTTCTTTCTTTCTCTGTTTCTTTTTCTCTCGCTCTCTGTTCTTTCCTTCTTTCTCTCTCCTTTCTTTCTCTCTGTTCTTTTTTTCTTTTCCTCAGTACCAGTCAGTGTGCCCACAATACCAGCCACTTTGCCCATAATGCCAGCCACTGTGCCCTCAGTACCAGTCAGTGTGATCAGCAGTGCTAAATGGGTGTGGTTGGGGCATGGACATAGGTGTGACTAGTTGTGAAATGGGTGTGGTTGGGGGCGTGGCTGCACCAGTGCTTCCTGTCTCTGACACAGAGAGTAACGCCGCTGGATGACGTCATCATTCAGCGGCCAGCTAGCCGCTATGCCAGAGCGAGAAAGCGCGGGCACCGGTGATGCTGCGGACAGGTGAGAGGTGCTGTGTGTGTATATATGTATGTGTATGTGTGTGTATGTATGTGTGTATGTGTGTGTGTAGGTGGAGGAGAAGGCAATGATGGGGTGATGGGGAGAAGGCCATGATGGGGTGATGGGGGGAAGGCCATGATGGGGTGGTAAGGAAGAAGGCAATGATGGAGGTGGTGGAAAGGGCAATAATGGGGTGGTGGGGGAAAAAGAAATGATGATGTGGGTGGTGGGGAAGAATGCAAAGATGGTGGTGATGGAAAGGGCAATAATGGGGGTGGTGGAGGAGGAGGAAATGATGAAGGTGGTGGAATGGGCAATGATGGAAGTGGTGGAGGAGAAAGCAAAGATAGTGGTGGGGAGAAGAAAATGATGGAGGTGGTGAAGAGGGCAATGATGGGGTGGGGGAGAGGACAATTATGGGATGCGGGGAGGAGGACAATGAGGGGTGTGGGGGATTGGGATGGGAGGAAGGGGAACTTATAATGGCCTTAGGACCAGGGGGAGGTGGAGGAAGACATTATCGCTTATTATGTCTAACACAGTCCCTTAGTATATAGTGTACTCACTATGTCTAACAGTCCCTTAGTATATAGTGTACTCACTTACTATGTCTAACACAGTCCCTTAGTAGATAGTGTACGTACTTATTATGTATAACACAGTCCCTTAGCATATAGTGTACGTACTTATTATGTATAACACAGTCCCTTAGCATATAGTATACGTACTTATTATGTATAACACAGTCCCTTAGCATATAGTGTACTCACTAATTCTGTATAACACCATCCTTAGTTATAGTTTCCTCTTTTATTATGTATAACACCATCTCTTATTACGTACCATCCTCTCTAGTTATATATGGTGCCGTCCCTTATTATATAGCTTCCTCTGCTGTTATGTATAGTGCTGTCTCTTACATAGTGTATTCTTGTTAAATTGTTATTCACAGCGCCCTCTTTTATTACATGGTCCCCTCTCTTTTTAGATATAAAAAGACTGCTGAACGAGGAGCCGGTGACCAGACTACCAGTCCATCAGCTCCTCCATTAGCTTGCTCCATCAGCCATCATTGCATTATACAGCTAAGGCCTCTTTCACACTTCAGTTTTTTACAATCAGTCACAATCCGCCAGGTTTTGAAAAAAACGGATCCTGAATTTTCTTTTCTTCTATATATATGTAGCTTTGTCGCCATAAAAGGAAGGGGGCCCAGACACATTTCTTGCACAGGGGCCCCAAGCTATCAGTGTCCGCCCCTGGCACAATTAGATTCTTCTTCCCATTCACTCCCATATACAGGGTCTAAATATGGTCCAGTTTGTCTAGTCCTTCCCGGGCCCATATACCAGCTTAGTGCCCAGCAGTTGGAGAGGGCAGCAAACACCAGGGATGGCACTCAAAATGTTATCAACTGGTTTGCAGGGTAGCCTCCACTATAAGCCACAGTGCCACCCCCAGTATGGGCGGCAGAGCTCCCTAAGTGTCATCAATTGTGCCCCTTCATTGTAAGCTACCATGCCCATACCATAGCAGCCATAGTGCCCACTCTAGTATCAGTTACAGTGCCCTCATGGGTGTCAGACGCAGGGTAGCCTCCACTATAAGCCAGAGTGCCACCCCCAGTATCAGCAGCAGAGCCCCGCTGTGTCATCCATCATAACCCTTTATTGAAAGCTGCCATGCCCATACAATAGCAGTCACAGTGCGCCCTCTAGCATCAATTACAGTGCCCTCATGGGTGTCAGACACAGGGTTGCCTGCACTATAAGTCACGGTGCCACCCCCAGTGTAAGCGGCAGAGCCCCCTAAGTGTCATATATAGTGCCTCTTCATTGTAAGCTACCATGCCCATACCATACCAGTCATACTGCCCCCTCTAGTTCTGTACTACCACCAGGTAAATGAGGTGGAAAAAGACTCGGTAGAAGGGAAATTCTGCCAGTCCTGGCCTCTATTGCTCTGTACCAGGCTCCTGGTGGGCACTACTAAACATTCGCAGGTTGCAGCTGGTGCGTTCCTGATAACCCTAATAACCCACTGGTGATGAACACGTTTATGTCAAGGGAACCTGTCACCTGAAAAACGCTATTAACCCACAGGCTAATATCGTTATGAACCTGTCCAGCTCCCGCACTTAGAGCCCCGCTGCTAGGAGGAAATCACCTTTATTAACACTGGCAGTGTTCGGGTGGGTTCCAGTCATAGGGACGGCACCAACGCGGGTTTAGTATAGAGGGCAGCTGCTGTAACTGCTCCTCCGGCACTGACTGACAGCCGACTCTATTGCTGAACTCTAATGCTGACCCGCTGTCAGTCAGTGCCGGGGGGTGTCAGCCGCACTCTCCTTGCAGGGAGCAGTGATTGCCCCAGCGCCACCTCTGCCCCCGCGACTGGAACCCGAATACTGCCAGGGGGAATAAAGTTTATTTCCTCCCAGTTCACGCCATTAACCTGACTGGTATCATGGAATGCGGCCCTTTACTCTGATACCCGTCTATTAGTTGAAACAAATGTAATACATGTATGTATTATATATAAATAGTGGAGCGATCACTTCTTTTAGCCAATTCATGGCTTTTCAAGCCTTAAGTCGCAGCAAAATATACAGGTTGTTTTCACATTGCTGTACATTATGTTGTCTCTTTTTGAAGTTTTTAGAGCTTTTTCAGGCAGAGTCCACCTGAAAAATATGTAGTCTGCACAGACCCTTAGAGTGTTCGACTGCGGGATCAGACTACACATGGGTCATTTGTAGTCTGTTACTATGGAGACACATAGATCTGCATTGGAGTAGTACAAAACTGGGTGAATATTGAAGGTGAAGGTGAATATTGCCAGGGGTTGTCCACTTGTGGGAACAATTTGCTTTTTAATCTAAATCCATGTAATTGCGGCTAAAATTATTGCAACTGGGCTTTTAAGAAGTTTGCTCCGTTTGCCTTGTATGACCTCAGCTTGCAGCAGAATGAGGGAATTGAGAGTCCATCGGTGAGCTGTTCTGACAGTCTTCCTGGAGAGTTTGTAACTTTTATCTGTATTTTTCTGATCTCCTCTCAGCAGATCACATTAAATATTAATATGCCAGAAAACAAAGAGGCTGGAAGAGCCAAACGGTGCAAAATCTTTAATGCATCCCAATTACAAAAATTATTTTTAGCACTAGGAATCGTCATATAAGTAAAAAATATCCCCAAAGTTGGACGACACCTTTAAACATAACTGGATGGAGCAGTTCTTTGTTGTCTGCAAAGAATAGTGGGACCCCGGATCAGCGGCCCTGGCAGAAGGGCTTTTATTAGGTGACTAATTGAGCTTTCATTTTTGTCAACTTTCTTCTTCTCTTATGAAACCTCTTTAAGATCCCTGTTTGTTGTCAGCGCATGGAAAGTGGCAGAAAACTGCGCAGACCTTGTCCTGTTCAAACAGCTGCGTTTAGTTATACTGTATGAGTGCAAGTAAAAGATATCAGTGGGGTCAGGCCAGGACAGGAGGGCGACTGGTGCTGCAGCTGCAGGGTTTATGGAGGTGCCCGGCCTGGCACGATGGGGCGCATTAGTAAAGCGGCAGCACAGGGCGATGGGATAAGACACGCTGCATCTTTTAGCAACATTTATGCAACTCCTAAGAGCAAAAATTACACTTTTTATGCATTGTGTTAAATCATAGTAAACTGTAACCAACTCTACATGGGTATGTTTGCCATTCACTGACGGCAAGCAGAGATATTGACAATATTAATAAATGTAAAAACGAATATTACAAAGTGGCTGGAGTTTTCATATATAAATGCTGTCGCTTCATTTAGTGGCCGTCCCTGTAGAGAGGAGATCAGGATCCTGAGTGGAGGAACCATTGTGGTCAGTCATTATGCAGAAACCAGAAGTGTCGGAGTGCCACCACAATCTATTACTGGACGTGACCAGGAACTGAGGACCCCTCTACGAAGAGCCGCTGAATTTGAAGGTTTCACTGGGAGATGCCGCAGCTAAAATCGGAAGCAATTTCTCATGTCCACTGCTCTGCTTCCCTGATTCTCACTGCTGATCATCTCTAACTGCTGATGTCTTGTATTCCCCATGTGACCGCTGCAGCCAATCACTGGCCAATACTGGAGCCAATGCAGATTTTATTTAGAGGGATGCTCTGGCGCAACTTACTTCTGTATCGGGACTCAGGAGATGAGCGCCGCTGATTGTGTCCCTTCTAAAGATGCCTCCCAGGCCGGCGGGTACCATGCTTGCCTCCGGGCTGCCAACTGTCACCTATAGGTAAAAGTCAACGGGTAGACAGTCGCACTCAAAATTGAATGTCACTTGCATCAGAGTCATTAAAGGAATTATTATGATTTTTATTAATTTTTTTTTTTTAAATAAATCAAGAAAAGTGAAAAAACACCGCAAACAGAGATCAGATTCCAAACATCCCTGCCGCTCTCTTGCCACAGCCCTTACTTTGGGACTCTGAAAAATTGTCCTCTTTCCATATACCTTGACACTCCTATTGAGTATGGTTTGAGAAAGACCTAGGTATAGGTCGAAACGTAACCGTGTAATACTCATGTTTGGAATCTGATCTCTGTTTGCGGTGTTTTTTCACTTTTCTTGATTTATTGAAAGAAAAAAAACATTAAATAATAAAAATCATAATAATTCCTTTAATGACTCTGATGCAAGTGACATTCATTTTTGAGTCCGACTGTCTACCCGTTGACTTCTACCTGTGGTATATCCACGTTCAGTCAGCACCTCCTCCTACAGCACGAGTGCGCGTCTTTATTTTTTCTAACTGTCACCTATATTCAGAAGTGAATGGGAAATCCCTTTAAGCCTGTCCCAATGTAGCACATACCGGTACATAGAATCATAGAATCATAGAATCATAGAATCGTAGAGTTGGAAGGGACCTCCTGGGCCATCTGGTCCAACCCCCTGCTCAAAGCAGGATTCGCTAAATCATCCCAGTCAGATGTCTGTCCAGCCTCTGTTTGAAGACTTCCATTGAAGGAGAACTCACCACTTCTCGTGGCAGCCTGTTCCACTCATTGATCACTCTAACTGTCAAAAAGTTTTTTCTAATATCTAATCTGTGTCTCTTCCCATTCAGTTTCATCCCATTGCTTCTAGTCTTTCCTTGTGCAAATGAGAATAAAGTTGATCCTTCTACAATGTGACAGCCCTTTAGATATTTGTAGACAGCTATTAAGTCTCCTCTCAGTCTTCTCTTTTGCAAACTAAACATTCCCAAATCCTGCAACCTTTCCTCATAAGACAGGGTTTGCAGACCGGTCACCATTCTGGTCGCTCTTTTCTGAACTTGCTCCAGTTTGTTGATGTCTTTTTTAAAATGTGGTGCCCAAAACTGGACACAATATTCCAGATGAGGTCTGACCAAAGAGGAGTAGAGGGAAATAATGACTTCACGTGATCTAGACTGTATGCTTCTGTTAATACATCCTAGAATTGCATTTGCCTTTTTTGCTGCTGCATCACACTGTTGACTCATATTCAGTCTGTGATCTATTAGTATACCCAAGTCTTTTTCACATGTGCTGTCACTTAGCCCTATTCCTCCCATTCTATATATGCTTTTTTCATTTTTATTGCCCAGATGTAGTACTTTGCATTTCTCCCTGTTAAAAACCATTCTGTTAGTTGCTGCCCACTTCTCCAGTTTATTTAAATCTTTTTGAATCCTCTCTCTCTCTTCTCTAGTATTAGCTATCCCTCCTAGCTTTGTGTCATCAGCAAATTTAATCAGTTTACCCTCAATTCCTTCATCTAAATCGTTGATAAAGATGTTGAACAATACAGGGCCCAGGACAGAGCCCTGTGGTACCCCACTTGAGACATTCTTCCAACTGGATGTGCAGCCATTTACGACCACTCTTTGGGTCCGATCACTAAGCCAGTTATGAATCCACCTAACAGTTGCCTTGTCCATTCCATACTTAGTCATTTTTTCAATAAGGATTGTATGAGAGACTTTGTCAAATGCTTTGCTGAAGTCAAGATATACTATATCTACAGCATTTCCTTGATCCACCCAATCAGTGATACCGTCATAGAAGGAAATTAAGTTAGTCTGACATGACTTATTAGTTAGAAACCCATGCTGACTCTGTTTAATCACTTCATTCTTATCCAGGTATTGACATACATGTTGTTTAATAATTTGTTCAAAGATCTTTCCTGGTATAGAAGTCAGACTCACCGGCCTATAGTTGCCTGGGTCCACCTTCTTCCCCTTTTTGAAGATAGGAACAACATTTGCTCTTCTCCAGTCTTCTGGCACTTCTCCTGTTCTCCAAGAATTTTCAAAGATTATGGAGAGGGGTTCAAAAATTTCTTCTGCTATCTCCTTCAGTACTCTGGGGTGTAATTCATCTGGACCTGGAGACTTGAATTCATTTAGGTTAGCTAAGTGTTTCCTCACTATCTTTCTGTTTATAGATATCCTGGATTCTTCTATTCCCTTAATAGGACAGTGAATAACAGTTGATGTTGCATTTCCTTTCTGAGAGAAAACAGATGCAAAATAGGAATTTAAAAGTTCAGCCTTCTCAACATCCTGTCTTACCATTTCATCATTTTCATCCTGTAAAAATCCTATAGCATCTTTGACTTTTCTTTTACTTTTGACATATCCCCAAAATCCTTTATTATTGCTTTTGACATCTCTTGCAAGCCTCAGTTCATTTTCAGCTTTAGCTAATCTGATTTGTGCCCTGCAGGTTCTGCAGACAGCATTATATTCTTCTTTAGATATGCCTCCCTCTTTCCATTTTATAAACATTTTTTTCTTCCTTTTTAGCATGTGCTTAAGTTCTGTGTTCATCCATCCTGGTTTCCTTAAATGCTTCCTATTCTTCCCTCTTTTCGGAATTGTTAACAACTGTGCTTTGAGAATTTCATTTTTCAAGATTTCCCATCCTTCCTGGACATTTTTGTCTTTAAGGATATCCAGCCATTGGATCCCTCCAATTCTCTTTCTGAATCCCTTAAAATCTGCCTTTCTGAAATCTAACCTTGACGTCTGAGTCTTCACAGGTCTTCCACCTCTAGTAATCCAAAATTCTAAAATATCCTAGGTCCAGTGCAGGTGTATGGAGGCGGCAGGTGCTAGCTGTGCTATACAGCCCTCGCCTGCCTCTGCCAGCCGTGACCAGATGGACGCTGCTGTTTACCCTTGCTAATTCTGTAGCACAATCATATCTGCAGCCATTGCGCCCCCTATGTGATGTGATTGGGGGCAATTTGTTGTACTATTGGAATACTGTGGTATATAGAACAAGTGTTCAAACAATCATAGATTCGAGTCAAAAAGAGAAAAAAAAGGTAATACAAATATTATAAACAATATAAGGGACAATTATAAAGATTTTCCAGTTCAAAAATATTTGAAATTTGAAAAAACCCCATAAATATTTGGTTTCGTTACTATCTGCTCTAGGATTACTAGAAAATATACATTTAACCCTTACAGTAAACACCAAGAAGAGAAAAAGAAGCACCGGCATTCCAGCTGTATGGTACAGAGTGTCAGCTACAGTCATGCCGTGTAATGACGCCACAGATCCTGCAGTCACACAGCTGAGAGTTCGGCACAATACAGGATATTCCATCACAGCACACGGCAGACATGGAGGCTTTAGGACACAGCAGAGAAAAGTGAGCACACAGACACGCCCAGTACGTCACTAATCCCCGCCTCTTCCTATGATCAGTGTATCTGATAGGTTGGGAAAGGATAGCCCCGCCCCTGGTGAGGCTCTGTCACCTCTGATGGGAAATGCTCGGCAGTTGGAGCCCGGCCTGTACCGGGAAAACAGCGGGATTATCGGCGGCTCTGGGAGCGTGGAGGGCGGCACAGCGTGGTGTACACGCCCGGCCCGGTGACATCATCATCATCATCTCCAGGAACAGCCGGAGATAACGGGTTAATGCCGGGGGGATACGGGGAGAAGATCGGAGGGGAGCGCGGCACCGGAGCCTGGGAAGAGGCAGGTGAGACCGCGCCGCGCATCCTCCGCCGCCACCGCCAGTCACACGGTGCCCCCCGCCGCCGTCCGCACTGCCCCAGTCACCACCCAGTCTGCACCCGCGCTCCTGTCTGCGGGCATCACCCGTCACTCCTCACCCTGCCCACCCTGTGCCAGGCATCACCCGTCACTCCTCACCCTGCCCACCCTGTGCCTGGCATCACCCGTCACACTGCCCACCCTGTGCCTGGCATCACCCGTCACACTGCCCACCCTGTGCCTGGCATCACCCGTCACACTGCCCACCCTGTGCCTGGCATCACCCGTCACACTGCCCACCCTGTGCCTGGCATCACCCGTCACACTGCCCACCCTGTGCCTGGCATCACCCGTCACACTGCCCACCCTGTGCCTGGCATCACCCGTCACACTGCCCACCCTGTGCCTGGCATCACCCGTCACACTGCCCACCCTGTGCCTGGCATCACCCGTCACACTGCCCACCCTGTGCCTGGCATCACCCGTCACACTGCCCACCCTGTGCCTGGCATCACCCGTCACACTGCCCACCCTGTGCCTGGCATCACCCGTCACACTGCCCACCCTGTGCCTGGCATCACCCGTCACACTGCCCACCCTGTGCCTGGCATCACCCGTCACACTGCCCACCCTGTGCCTGGCATCACCCGTCACACTGCCCACCCTGTGCCTGGCATCACCCGTCACACTGCCCACCCTGTGCCTGGCATCACCCGTCACACTGCCCACCCTGTGCCTGGCATCACCCGTCACACTGCCCACCCTGTGCCTGGCATCACCCGTCACACTGCCCACCCTGTGCCTGGCATCACCCGTCACACTGCCCACCCTGTGCCTGGCATCACCCGTCACACTGCCCACCCTGTGCCTGGCATCACCCGTCACTCCTCACCCTGCCCACCCTGTGCCTGGCATCACCCGTCACCCTGCCCACCCTGTGCCTGGCATCACCCGTCACCCTGCCCACCCTGTGCCTGGCATCACCCGTCACCCTGCCCACCCTGTGCCTGGCATCACCCGTCACCCTGCCCACCCTGTGCCTGGCATCACCCGTCACACTGCCCACCCTGTGCCTGGCATCACCCGTCACACTGCCCACCCTGTGCCTGGCATCACCCGTCACACTGCCCACCCTGTGCCTGGCATCACCCGTCACACTGCCCACCCTGTGCCTGGCATCACCCGTCACACTGCCCACCCTGTGCCTGGCATCACCCGTCACACTGCCCACCCTGTGCCTGGCATCACCCGTCACACTGCCCACCCTGTGCCTGGCATCACCCGTCACACTGCCCACCCTGTGCCTGGCATCACCCGTCACACTGCCCACCCTGTGCCTGGCATCACCCGTCACACTGCCCACCCTGTGCCTGGCATCACCCGTCACACTGCCCACCCTGTGCCTGGCATCACCCGTCACACTGCCCACCCTGTGCCTGGCATCACCCGTCACACTGCCCACCCTGTGCCTGGCATCACCCGTCACACTGCCCACCCTGTGCCTGGCATCACCCGTCACTCCTCACCCTGCCCACCCTGTGCCTGGCATCACCCGTCACCCTGCCCACCCTGTGCCTGGCATCACCCGTCACCCTGCCCACCCTGTGCCTGGCATCACCCGTCACCCTGGCCACCCTGTGCCTGGCATCACCCGTCACACTGGCCACCCTGTGCCTGGCATCACCCGTCACACTGGCCACCCTGTGCCTGGCATCACCCGTCACACTGGCCACCCTGTGCCTGGCATCACCCGTCACACTGGCCACCCTGTGCCTGGCATCACCCGTCACACTGGCCACCCTGTGCCTGGCATCACCCGTCACACTGGCCACCCTGTGCCTGGCATCACCCGTCACACTGGCCACCCTGTGCCTGGCATCACCCGTCACACTGGCCACCCTGTGCCTGGCATCACCCGTCACACTGCCCACCCTGTGCCAGGCATCACCCGTCACTCCTCACCCTGCCCACCCTGTGCCAGGCATCACCCGTCACTCCTCACCCTGCCCACCCTGTGCCTGGCATCACCCGTCACTCCTCACCCTGTGCCTGGCATCACGCGTCACCCTGCCCACCCTGTGCCTGGCATCACGCGTCACCCTGCCCACCCTGTGCCTGGCATCACGCGTCACCCTGCCCACCCTGTGCCTGGCATCACGCGTCACCCTGCCCACCCTGTGCCTGGCATCACGCGTCACCCTGCCCACCCTGTGCCTGGCATCACGCGTCACCCTGCCCACCCTGTGCCTGGCATCACGCGTCACCCTGCCCACCCTGTGCCTGGCATCACGCGTCACCCTGCCCACCCTGTGCCTGGCATCACGCGTCACCCTGTGCCTGGCATCACGCGTCACCCTGTGCCTGGCATCACGCGTCACCCTGTGCCTGGCATCACGCGTCACCCTGCCCACCCTGTGCCTGGCATCACGCGTCACCCTGCCCACCCTGTGCCTGGCATCACGCGTCACCCTGCCCACCCTGTGCCTGGCATCACGCGTCACCCTGCCCACCCTGTGCCTGGCATCACGCGTCACCCCTCACCCTGCCCACCCTGTGCCAGGCATCACCCGTCACCCCTCACCCTGCCCACCCTGTGCCAGGCATCACCCGTCACTCCTCACCCTGCCCACCCTGTGCCTGGCATCACGCGTCACCCTGCCCACCCTGTGCCTGGCATCACGCGTCACCCTGCCCACCCTGTGCCTGGCATCACGCGTCACCCTGCCCACCCTGTGCCTGGCATCACGCGTCACCCTGCCCACCCTGTGCCTGGCATCACGCGTCACCCTGCCCACCCTGTGCCTGGCATCACGCGTCACCCTGCCCACCCTGTGCCTGGCATCACCCGTCACTCCTCACCCTGCCCACCCTGTGCCTGGCATCACCCGTCGTACTGCCCACCCACCCTGTGCCTAGCATCACCCGTCACTCATTACCCTGCCCACCCTGTGCCTGGCATCACCCATCATAATAACTAGTGCTTCACATCACTTGCCGTCACCCTGTGCCTGGCATCACACATCATACTGCCCACCCTGTGCCTGGCATCATACTGCTCACCCACCCTGTGCCTGGCATCACCCGTCACTCATTACCCTGCCCACCCTGTGCCTGGCATCACCTGTCGTACTGCCCACCCTGTGCCTGGCATCACCCATCATAATAACCAGTGCTTCGCATCACTTGCCGTCACCCTGTGCCTGGCATCACCCGTCATACTGCCCACCCTGTGCCTGGCATCAATTGCACTGGACAGTTTCAGCCTGGCATCACCCATCACATTGCTCCCCTTCTGCCCGGCGTCACCCTCTGCCTGTCATTGCGCACCATGCTGATCACTCTTTGGCTGTGATCACCCTACACTGTTCCACATACTTCCTGGCATCACCCCTAACTCTAGGCACTGGCAACTCTGTGCCACCCATTGCACTGCTCCCCTTCTGCTTGACGTCTCCCATCACGATGTGCACTCTTGGCCTGGCATTACCCACCTTGCTTACCACTCTTAGACCAGATTCACCCCCACACTGCTCACCCCTTTCCTTATCCCTGTCACCCTACATGTTGCCTGCTTTCAAGACTGTTATGCCACCCACTAGCCTCTCGCCCTTCTGCCAGGCATCAGTCACCACTCACTAATGGGAACTACCTGCTGGCAATAGCCTGGTGCCTGGCATCCTTGGTAATCGCCTCCTATTCTCCTCTTGGCATGTTACAGCCTCACTGACTGGAAATCACCATGCATCTTGTCTGTCACTGTAAACATTGGTCAGCTGGGTGTAATCCTGCCAGTGGTGGTAAATGGCTGGTGGAGCTGTAGTACCCTGCTGGCACAGCCTGGCGCCTGATCTGCCACTTAAACATACTGTTCTCACATTAGCACCCCACGGACTGGCATCGATTTCAGCTTAGTCTATTATCCTGCTTTCCCAGTAACTGGCATTAACCTGACTGCCTGCTCGGCCTCTAATCACCACATCTGTCTGCCTAATCAGTGGCGCAGGCTGGCATGAATCACCCTTCATTGACTGGCGTCTTGATCTTCTGTGCTGCCTGACCATTTAGTCCCTCCTAAATTACAGAGCAATTATGTTCTCTGCCTGGCACTGATTAATGGTCTCCATTCTCTCCTAGTATACACATCACCCCCAGCTCTGCCTGGCATCCTGGTACCTGCATGTCTATCTGATATGGTGCCCTGCCAACCATGTAAAGATTTACCTCCTTGCATGCGATCTTTGCCGTATGCTTTATTTTTCAGGCACTTCTTAAAGGGGACCCTGATTGTTAAGGGTCTACTATCTGTTCGGCTTTGTCCCAGTGGCACTGGGTCGCTACTTGGCATTTAGTTGTCTGTGAGAAACGTGGTCACTTTGATCAGATATGACCGTTTCATCGCTGCGGGCACAGATTGTCGTCACTGGATTGCTGTCAGTGAATGGTGACTTTCTTGTTCACAGCTGAAGGTTTGTTACATTGTATCCATTCTGTATAATTTCCTGCTTCAGCATCACAGATCTGTTCAGTCTGGACAGTTTGCTACAATGTATCAGTGCAGGATAATGGGTCCAGACCTCACTAAGGATGCATGCTGGATGCAATTGTAACACACTGATCTTTAAGGGCAGGATATGTGGTTTATTTCTTTTTTATTTTGTTGGCTGTAAACAGAAATGTTTCCGTTCATTGAGAGCAAGCAGAGAACTGAAGCGCACTCTTCATTACAATTCTTCTATGCTGGTGACGCTTTCTTTGCATAGACTTGAGGGGCCCTTTGCCCATCTACCTTTTTTGTCTTGTTTCTTATCTGCTTGCATGACTGTCACCTTGGCACAGATCATGATTGGCATTTACTGAAAATGTATAGAAGTCACAAATCTGAAGCCATTTGTTTCTATGTAGGTAGGCTGTGCTGCCCATCGTCACCCGGAGACGTGTTGATCTCTAGCTGCACTGATATGTTGGGTTCAGGGCACTGGTATCAGTAGTTGCCAGTGGTGCCCATGTATACACTGGTTTAGATTGTCAGCATTTCAGGACAGTCTCCGTCTGTGTCCAGTATTAACCATAAGGCCGGGGTCACACTAGAGAGAAATACGGACGAGTAAGAGGCGCTAAAACCACGCATTACACACGGACCAATGATTCTCTATGGGGCAGCTCCCATCAGCCGTATATTTCTCAGCAGTATTTTACAGGCCGAGACAATCGCAGAATGCTGCGATTGTCAGCGTATTACGGCCAAAATATGCCAATGCAAGTCTATGGGGGCAAGAAAAATACGGATTACACTGACCACACGTGTGACTTGCGAGAAATACGCACCTGTGTCCTTTAACAGAAGCCGGCAATTCAGTGCGCGATACAGTAAAATCATCACACACGATGGTGGCCCGATTCTAACGCATCGGGTATTCCAGAATATGGCCAGCGGGAGACCGACGTTCCAAAGATGGTCCGGGACGATCCACCACGATCGGCGATCTCACAGCGGGGGCCTGGTCGCTGCTGCGTGTCACACTGAGGCTAAGTACCCACGTTAGGTACCAAAAAATCCCCTGTTGATGGGAAACGAGTGATAGCACAACTCAGAAAACAGTATATATCAACAAAATGCCCTATCTCAACTATTAAGTGAAAAATGGGGACCAAGAGAGTTTTAGCAAAAAAAGTTAAATTTTATTACATGATAATTAAAAACAGCAACAGAGCATCAATGCTAAAGCAGGCAGTGGTAGACATAGATACTCAATGATATGTAGAGTAAAAAAATCAAAGTAGATAAAATAATAATAGAGAGCCTTGCTCCCTCAAAATATTCAATGATAAGTCACATCCATTTAATACAAATATGCTCTAGAGTGCTACATTGATCAACCTGCCGTATTCATGTAGTAAAGATAATAGAAAATATTTCTCTTGCCAAAAGATTTCTTTTATTATATTCACTGAAATACTAGTTCTCAGTTAAGGCAAAACGCAGAACCAATACTGCATAATGTACATTGCACCGTAAACAGTTTTCACCGCACGGAGAATCGATTTCAAAATGCTGCGCCAATCACATAGGCTTGCATAAGGTGGCAAGAGTTAAAAATAAATACAGGTGATTGCCACAGCATATGCTGGCGAGAATTATCCCACTGTAATATCCAAAAAGCAAGAGCAAAACTAATAGTTGCTAAGCAGAGTAAAATGCATATTAATGCAAGTTAAACTGAAAGCAATTTAAGAGTAAAGTACAAGTAATGGCCTCAGCATATACTGATGGGAATTAGCCCGTTAGGATGACCAAACTGAAGCAAGAGCAAACTATTATCTACTAGGCAGAGTAAGAAGCATATTGATGCAAGTTAGACCAAATAATGATTGTAGAGTAAAGTAACGTAACACTTACATTAAAGTGACTATATGCTGCCGCTGCCTGCCGCCTCTACGTGCGTTACGCCTTGGCTTCCTCAGGAGGCGTAATTCACAAAAGCCCCGGAATTAGTATATATAGGGTCACTAAGCAATAAACCACGTCCCGCATCAGGTGTAATCCTGATTTAACACATGCGCAATGCCAGACCACAAGACTCCCCATTCAAAAGTCTGAAGGTGAGTGACGCATGCGCTGATGTCTCCCGACTCAGTAAATCAGAGATTCTCCTTCCACGCGCGTAGAGGCGGCAGGCAGCATATAGTCACTTTAATGTAAGTGTTACGTTACTTTACTCTACAATCATTATTTGGTCTAACTTGCATCAATATGCTTCTTACTCTGCCTAGTAGATAATAGTTTGCTCTTGCTTCAGTTTGGTCATCCTAACTGGCTAATTCCCGCCAGTATATGCTGAGGCCATTACTTGTACTTTACTCTTAAATTGCTTTCAGTTTAACTTGCATTAATATGCATTTTACTCTGCTTAGCAACTATTAGTTTTGCTCTTGCTTTTTTGGATATTACAGTGGGATAATTCTCGCCAGCATATGCTGTGGCAATCACCTGTATTTATTTTTAACTCTTGCCACCTTATGCAAGCCTATGTGATTGGCGCAGCATTTTGAAATCGATTCTCCGTGCGGTGAAAACTGTTTACGGTGCAATGTACATTATGCGGTATTGGTTCTGCGTTTTGCCTTAACTGAGAACTAGTATTTCAGTGAATATAATAAAAGAAATCTTTTGGCAAGAGAAATATTTTCTATTATCTTTACTACATGAATACGGCAGGTTGATCAATGTAGCACTCTAGAGCATATTTGTATTAAATGGATGTGACTTATCATTTAATATTTTGAGGGAGCAAGGCTCTCTATTATTTTATCTACTTTGATTTTTTTACTCTAGATGTCATTGAGTATCTATGTCTACCACTGCCTGCTTTAGCATTGATGCTCTGTTGCTGTTTTTAATTATCATGTAATAAAATTTAACTTTTTTTGCTAAAACTCTCTTGGTCCCTATTTTTCACTTAATAGTTGAGATGGCATTTTGTTGATAAGTACCCACGTTGCAGAAATGCTGCGGAAATTTCCCCAGCATTTCCGCAACTCCCGCCGCGGGAAAAACACATGCGAATTCATATGCAGTTTCCTGCGGAAAACATGCGGAATTCAAGCGCATTCCAAGCGATTTGAAGCATCGCTTGGAATGTGATTGACAGGTTGGTCACACTTGTCAAGCATAGTGTTTGACAATTGTGATCAACTTTTTACTATTGATGCTACCTATGCAGCATCAATAGTAAAAGAATGTAAAAAATTTAAAAAAAAAAAGGTTATTCTCACCTTCCGACGGCCCCCGATCTCCTCTCCACACTCCCGGCATCTTACGGTCCCAGTAATGCTTAGCGCAAAGGACCGGAGATGACGTCACTCTCGCGAGAGCGCGGCGTCATCAACGGTTCCTTCGCGCAAAACATTACTGGGACCGGAAGATGCCGGGCGCTTGGTGAGAGGAGGGAAGAGTCCAGGGGCCATCGGAAGGTGAGTATATCGCTATTTTTTACAGGATTATGGTACCCAGGGCCTGGAGGAGAGTCCTCTCCTCCGGACCCTGGGTACCCATCCGCACATTGAGCGCTGTGCCAGTCATCTCCCGGCTGCGTCGCCGCTGACCTCCGTGCGACAGGAGATGACCCGCAGCAACCGTCGGGAGATGAGCGACTGACAGTAGCGGTGGCGTGCGTCGTTCAAATGCCGCGCCAATTCGCACCCATACTGCGCCTGTCGCTGATTGGTCACGCCTGTCCGGCCACGACCAATCAGCGACGCGGGATTTCCGTTACAGACAGACATAATTAGACAATTATATAGTAGGGGTTTTTTTTCCCCATAGAGTTGTACATAGCAGAATAGCCGCTAAATCATTGCCGGGGTTAATTCATTGCAAACAAATGCATGGGCTCCCATGGCAAATTCTCAACCAAAGAGGGAAAGCCAGTGAGTGAGGGCAGATATTAATAGCCTCGAGAGGGACCATTGTTTTTACCCTGTATTAACCCTAGACTAGTAAACGGTTCAAAGCACACAGACATTAATTAAAAATTCTTTTAATGAAATAAAGACACCAAGTTTTTGACCAAATGCACTCCTCTGCTAATCCATAAACCATGGTCCTGTAAAAAAAAAAAATATATATATATATATACTTTGCCCCAAATTTTACGCACAAACCCTAATCTAATTATTAGTGAGGGACATACAGTAAAAAATTTCATTTATTTTTTTTATATGTAAACCATGTGTCATTTCATGTCGGGTTGGGGAATGATTTTACAGAAGCCGTCAATTGATTTAGCGGCTATTCTGCAATGTAGAACTCTATGAAATATAAATATGTATTCTGTGTGTCTATATCTAGTCTTTCGTTTGGGTTTTAACCTGTCATAGGGCTCCATTATATGTCCATTTTGCAAGCCGGCGAGAAAATCTCGCCATACGGATGTTTACATGCGCAAAAAACGGAGCCATACCTTGACAACGGATGATATACGGATCACTGTTCAGGGAATATTTCTGCGTGTTACGACCGTAAAATACGGTCTGTATTTTTATACGTTGTGTCTGACTCCAGCCTAAGGGCTATGTTCACACATATTTTTGCTATGGTTTTTTATGTCAAGTTTAAGCTGCATACAAAAAGCAGGTTTTGCAGTTTTTTTTTACTTTTTTCACTGCATTTTTGTCAGAATCCATTTGTCTCTTGTGCATGCTGCATATAAAACAAAAATCTGATTCAACGTCATCAGGTTTTGGCACCAAAAACGCTGAAAGAAGTAACATGCTGCATTTTGCAAAAACGTAGATCTTTGACAAGTCAGACAAAAAAGTGCCTGAGATTAATAAAATTCCATTGTCCAGGTGTCCACGATCTGGAAGTAACAACGCTTTGGACGCAACACATGTTCGTTGCTACAGGTGAATCAGCATGTGTTCACCAAGTTAGATGCATTCTAATGGTGAAATTGACATGCTGAGGTCTGGAAAGATGCGCCGCGTGTTTGTCTCCGCGGGCGTCTCTGGACGTGGGATTTCTTGAAATCCCATCCACTATGCTGTAACATCTGGCATATGTATGCAGCGCCAAACCCGCAGCAACTCTGGATCGTGGGCACATTCCCATAGAATTTCACATTTTTTTTCACAAGATGGGTATTTACTGGGGTTTTCCACCTTTTTAACCTAAAAGTACCGTATGTTACGGAGTTTACACTGTTTTGTTTCTTACAGATTTTATTTCCTCCCTTTCAACTCTGATGTGGTCTGAGGTCATCAATCATCTGAAAGGAGCTCAGGAAAAGATCTGAGAGTTACCAACTCTCCAGTTAGAGTAAGCTTTCTGACTATTCTCAGTTAACTCCTTCAGCAGCCAGCAGTAGACGGAGGTGGACACTCCTTTACATAACAGTCCATTGGTCCTTCTGGGCCATTCAGGTTTGAATGCGGTCCTGAACAGTCGGTCGGGCGACCTTGTGATTTTTGGTTGGAATTTCATGAATCTGGTTTTCTGTCTGCTCGGATCACTGGTGGGGGGGGGGGCTTCCTCCATACTTCGGGTCAGGTCTGTGGCTGGGCTCACCCTGCAGTCCCTCATACCCGCCACCTAATCCCAATACTTGCGAATGTTATACGGACTAAAGGATCCAGTCTGTTATTTTACTCTGCCGATTTTTCATTTTGTGACACTGCAGGAAGATATCCCCCAAATATATGGTAATATTAAAGGGATTGGCTGCGCTGAAATGGCCTAATCTGGTGTCATGGTAGACCCTAACCCCCTCAATTCTCAACCCAGCACATGTGCGATGACACAGCCATCGCATCCATGGGCTGCAGGGTTTGTTACAGTGTGTCGGGGCTCCCTGTGCACCTGTGTGAGCCGCTCGAGGGTAGGAACAGGTTTGTGCGTCTCACCTGTTTAGTGCACAGTACACATTTTTAGTAAAACCTTATCTTACAGGTATCTTTCTTTTACTTCCCAACCAAGATCAATTTCTCGATGGCAGTGAATGGAAACGTTGTTTACCTCCAAAGGCTGAAATTTTGTAAAGACCCAGTTCTGCTCACAGCTGATGCTTTGTTGCACTGTATCCAGCAGCACAAATCTGTTACAATGTGTCCATGCAGGTAAGATGTAGTGTAGGTCCAGGCTGCTCATTGAGGGTTGTTTACACTGGACACAATGTAACAAACTCGGCTGTATAAAAATGAAGCTTAGATTTGTACAGTGCATGCTCTGGGTATTTTGGAGCAAACCAAAATGTTTCCGTACACTGATAGACAGCAGAGATGTTGAAACTGATTTGATTGAAACAGAAAGCGGCAGAAATTATTACTTTTTTTTATATTAATTGGGCACTAAATAAGCTTCTCAACAGATGAAATAATAAATGATGGTTTAATCTCTCTCATCATCATGAACTGTTGTGACTTCCAGTTCAGGCCACTCTGGTATACTGGTTTGTTCTTGGGTCACCCGACCAATGAAATCAATGATTGACTGCAGCGGTCAGGTGACGAATGCACAGTCAATGATGTCCCATTCCAATTTATAGTCAATGAACAAGGGTCAGGACATCATCCCCTTACAGTCCCCTTTAAGGTCTCGCGTTTTTAAACTTTCAGACTTGTCTGGAATTTTCTACAATGTAGCCTGCCTTCTTCCCCTGATGCGTATAATGGCGCCATGTTCATAAAATGTGTTGGCTAGTTTTTTTAACTTTGGGAAGATGCGGCATGAATTCTCTCCTTGCATCAATGAAGCGTTTTCACCAGTTTTGCACCATGACAGGTGTGCACTATTGTATGGTATTAATCTTATTTTCATTCTATTAATTTCATCTTGTATTAGAATTTTTTTAATTGTAAAATTTTATTTTGGTAGCTATGAGGGAATACGTCCAGTTTCATGTACCTGGTAGTGATATACTCTGCTCTTTACGTGGATGTTAACCACTGAGTTCTCTGATAGTAGAAATACTTCCCTCTTTACTGACCGTAGAATCGGGAAGAAAATGTATGCAGCGTGTGGATGAGCGGTGAACACGTTCAGAGTCGGCAAGCGAAAATTCCTGCCCATTTCAACAAAAGCCGCTTAACAACCCTGGAGGGCTCAGGAATGGCTGCCATTTTTATATGATTGAATACAATACTATGCGGGGGTCGCTACTTTCCGAAAACCATCCTGCACATGTCCATGGAGTGTGTTTGTTACTGCAACAGTGGTACATTGAAATCCATGAGGCTGAGCTGCCATACCATGCACATCCTGCAGACAGGGGTGGCGCTATTCTTGAAATCTAGAAACCATTTTGGACAACTTCATGTAATTTGCAGTATTTTTGGCTATTTGCATACAGTGGCAGACGCAGTCATGATAAAGGTAGATTTCCTTAGCTGCTGCCGTGAGTGGGGAGACGGGATACAACGATAATATAGGTGTAAGTACCGCTCCATTTATTTCACGTTCACAGGCTGAAGTGTACGCAAAATCCATATATCATGTATCTGCTTATAAAGAGGCCGGTGGGACGTGTAGAACCCACAATGGCTGCTGATAACGTTACAACTTTGGTTTCTGTTCAGATTGTTCCGCATCTGGAGAAACCAGAGATTGGTCACAATGGGAAACATGAAACACGACAATGGGAAACCCCCCCCCCCGGGTGTAATGTGTGTATGACAGAGCGGCCCACGGCTAGGAGAGAACCTGACACTGCAGAAAGGGGCTAGGTAAAAAATACATTATATTATTGACCCACAATTACATCCTGTATTATACCCCAGAGCTGCACTCACTATTCTGCTGGTGCAGTCACTGTGTACATACATTACTGATCCTGAGTTATATCCTGTATTATACTCCAGAGCTGCACTCACTATTCTGCTGGTGGAGTCACTGTGTACATACCCGTATATATTCGTGTATAATCTGAGATTTTCAGCCCATTCTTTTGGGCTGAAAGTCCCCCTCTCAGCTTATACGCGAGTCGTATAGCCAGGGGGTCGGCAGGGGGAGCGGGGGTGTCACATCATACTGACACCCCCCCCCCCCCCCCCCTTCCCGGCGTGGTCTCTGCAGCCCTCCTGCTTGTTCCACGGTCTCCCTTCCTTCCTACAGCGGTCACATAGTACCACTCATTAAAGTCATGCATATGCACATATTTATGACTTTAATGAGCGATACCTATTGACTGCTGAAGGAAGGAAGGGAGACCGTGGGAGAACGGGGCTGCAGAGACGCGCCAGGGGAACGTAAGTATATGCTATATTCACCTGTCCCGGTTCCAACGCTGCTCGCCGCTGTCTGCCCGCCGGGTCCCTCTGTCAGTGACGATCAGACAGCAGAGGGCGCGATGATGTAGTTAGTGCGCGTCCTCTGTCTGAACAGTCACTGACGGAGGGACCCGGCGAGCAGCGGTAGAACCGAGACAGGTGAATATCTCAGGTCCCGAGCCAGCGGCGACACTGTCCTCCAGAGTGTGCCGGGGTCTCCGCCTGCTCAGCACACCATCACCTGGCCCCCAGGGACAGGAGGTGAGTGTGTCTTAATAAATATATAATTTTTTTTTTTTTTTTTTTTTAATACCTGCAGTAGCTGCAGCAGCAATATATGGGGGCATAATCTATGGGGCATCTTATGGGGGTATATTCAATGAAGCATCTTATGGGGGCAGCATATAGGGGCATATTCAATGGAGCATCTTATGGGGGCATATTCAATGGAGCATCTTATGGAGGCAGCATATGGAAGCATATTCAATGGAGCATCTTATGGGGGCAGCATATAGGGGCATATTGAATGGAGCATCTTATGGGGGCAGCATATAGGGGCATATTCAATGGAGCATCTTATGGAGGCAGCATATGGAAGCATATTCAATGGAGCATCTTATGGGGGCAGCATATAGGGGCATATTCAATGGAGCATCTTATGGGGCAGCATATGGGGCATATTCAATGGAGCATCTTGTGGGGGCATATTCAATGGAGCATTTTATGGGGGCAGCATATGGGGGCATATTGTGTGGAGCATCATATGGTGCATAATCTATGGAACGTCTTATGGGGCCATAACCGTTATAGAGCGGCATATTATTCTATGGAGCATCTTATGGGGGCATTATTGACCTTTGTGCAGCATTATATGGGGTGTATTTTGTATTGAGCATCTTATAGGGCTATCATGAACTGTATGGAGCATTATATGGGGCTCCTGATTCAATATGTATATTCAAAAACATTTACCCTATTGACGTCTCAATTAATTTTACTTTTATTGGTATCTATTTTTATTTTTGAAATTTACCAGTAGCTACTGCATTTTCCACCCTAGGCTTATACGCGAGTCAATAATTTTTCTCAATTTTTTGTGGCAAAATTAAGCGGGTCGGCTTATACACGAGTATATACGGTACATTACTGATCCTGAGGTACATCCTGTATTATACTCCAGAGCTGCACTCACTATTCTGCTGGTGCAGTGACTGTGTACATATATTACATTACTGATCCTGAGGTACATCCTGTATTATACTCCAGAACTGCACTCACTATTCTGCTGGTGCAGTCCCTGTGTACATACATTACTGATCCTGAGTTACATCCTGTATTATACTCCAGAACTGCACTCACTATTCTGCTGGTGCAGTGACTGTGTACATTCATTACATTACAGATCCTGAGTTACATCCTGTATTATCCTCCAGAGCTGCAGTCACTATTCTGCTGGTGCAGTCACTGTGTACATACATTACTGATCCTGAGTTACCTCCTGTATTATACTCCAGAGCTGCACTCACTATTCTGCTGGTGCAGTCACTGTGTACATACATTACTGATCCTGAGTTACCTCCTGTATTATACTCCGGAGCTGCACTCACTATTCCGCTGGTGCAGTCACCGTGTACATATGTTACATTACTGATCCAGAGTTACATCCTGTATTATACTCCAGAGCTGCATTCGCTGTGTATATACATTGCATTACTGATCCTGAGTTACCTCCTGTATTATACTCCGGAGCTGCACTCACTATTCTGCTGGTGCAGTCACTGTGTACATACATTACATTACTGATCCTGAGTTATATCCTGTATTATCCTCCAGAGCTGCACTCACTTCTCCTGTAGTCTTCAGGTTTTTTTCTCTTATATTAAAAAAAAAAAAAAAAAAAATGTCCCTAGCATTTTAATCCCAAGGGACGAAGGTATTTGTGATTAAAGGGGGAGCTTTCCCTTGCAATCCAAGGTTGGAGTTTCTGTCAGGGATTCCGTCACATTTATTTGACAGGAAAATAGCACTACACATAAGGTTTTGTGGGGTGACCCATCAGTTGGTGATTGAGGTACCCTGCATCCGGTGATGTCCATATTCCATGGACCTGGTACAGCGCTGGGCCTTTCACACAATAACCTTTGGCGCCATACTGTCTGGTTGCTACGGGACGTATCTTTCGATACTCGTAGATTATCTGAAAATGGCTGCCTCGTCTACTCCTCCCTCATTAACCCCTCATAGCTGTGTCCCACGGTACTGATCTCACAGGGGCGGGGCTCGAGCGCTGACGCGGACTCCATCACTGTTGTGTGACGTCAGATTTTGTTTCCTTCCTCCCCAGTTCCCATATACTTGTATTCCGTTTCTGAGAAGTGAATTTCTTCCTCCTTTCGCTGTAGGATGAGATTTATTTTGCTTTTACATTTTTACTTCTCCTTTTATGCTTTCTTTTGTCACAGTTACGGCCTTGTGCAGCGTAATTCAACTTTTAACAATATTTCACGGGTGAAATATAATCATGAACATTGGAGCGATTTTTAAAAATCCTTTGATTCGCCATTTTCCTATCGGCTTTGAGTTATTTCAGGCCTCGCGCCCTCCAATTCACTTACATCACTGCTGACAGAATTCTGCTGGTTGCCCTTGGAAGCTGACAGATTTAACCCCGCCCAGCTGTCGGGCATGTGATCGATGCGCTAAACTGTCGTTTCTGCTCCCACAATGCACTGCTCTGACAATCTGCAGCGCTGGAAATTGAGCTTCAGTTATTATTGGAGATGAAAATATCTTTTTCTGAGAATCCGTATAAGAACAGAAAAATAGAAACCGAGGAGCTGCAGAGTTACATGGAGACGCAGCCTCGTAATGACTACGGGGAAGAAGGTGGCCATATTGGTTGTCACACTGCTTTCCCAGAAATGGGTAAAACTAAAATGGTCAGCCATATTGGTTGCTTATGGTTTTGCTGTTTGTTTAGTGTCCCTTTAAGAGCGATGCTCTGCAGCTTCCCAGTTAGGTAACTGATCTCGCATTCCTCTTCGTGTTCATAAACCGCCTGACAATAAGCTGAGGAAGACAATGGCTGAACAGCCCCGCGCCTGTGCGCACACTCGCATCCCCCGGTAGCTCTCTCTCTGCCTCCCGCCATTAGTAAAAATACTGTCTGTAGCGGATGCCGCTGACTCTCGGGGAGCGTCCAATGCTTCTTAAAAGCGCGGTGCGTCACCACGTGCTCAGTGCGGTGCAACAGCGTCATCTCGGGAACCTAATGGAGCCATCGCTGATACTGAGGCACAAAGTACCTCTTACCTCACCGTCGTATTTAGGTTTTTTTAAAAAAATATTTGTGAAATTTAAGGTTCTTGTCACCGCTCCATGTTCAGGGACCACCAGAATAAATAATCAGGCGTGAGGGTGGGGGTGAGAGAAATTTGGTGTTTATGGTTATTAGTATAAATTCATGTGTTGGTGAGCGTCGTCGTATTATGGCGCCATATTGAACCATCACTAGGCCTCAACTCTGAGAAACCAGTCCCATAGCAACCAATCACAGCTCAGTTTTCATTGTCCCTGAGCATGTTAAGAAATGAAAGCTGAGCTCTGATTGGTTGCTAATCTGCTGTTTACCTGCAAACTCTTGCAGTTTTTATGATGTCCTCACACCCCCACGGTTTTCGGCTGCCGCGTCGTAGCTGCGATGTCTAGCCTTACGCTGAACCATTATTTGGCGTTCGGGACGTGTGCTGACTTGTCCGCCATTAAGAGTCCATTTCTAATAGAATTGCTGCGGTTTTGATGGCGGAGTAGGCTGTAGGTCACATCGTGGTCGCCCTGTGACTCCTACATGAGACCCGACGACCCCACCCTTCGATTGGTTCAGTTGTAACGAAGCTTCAGCTGTAATAAGTATAGGGTCAGGAAAGCGTTTTCTGCTTCTGGATGGAAACAAGAAGGTTTTTACTCACTGACAGCAAGCAGGATATCGATACGCTTATATAAGCACATTGGTAGGAATCAGACATGGTGTCCGGCGTGTTTGATAGAATGTCCTTCTGGGGAATGAGACAATTTGGCGTCCTTGTAGTCATTCCACTTTTCAGACTGTGCCACAAACCCCCAGTTAAAGGGATGGTAAATGGGCATATGCGTTCAGAGGCCGGAAGTGAAATGCTGGCACAGAGGGGGCAGTTATTACCTGCCGAATATTCCCAAAAAATGATACTCTGAATAATACCAATATCTATAATGGGGATAATGTGTAAAGCCGCTCTCGATACGAACGTATCCAGCGTCAGATGTTGCATCAGTCTTGACCTGAGTGCTTCTTTATCGGATATAATTATAACTGTATACACATATTTGAGGGAGAAATAACCCAAACTGCTTCTTGTGACGTTTGGGGGGGAATTTATAGATTTTCTAGCCCTTCTGCTTTGGACAGATTAAAGGCGGCGTCACCCAGCTGTGAAAGCCAAAATCCACTTACTCACACGGGATAGTGTCCTGGTATCTCTATTACGCTCATGGACCAGGTGGCTCAGGATGAACACGGTTATCTGCCCCATGTAAATAGTCAGTCTCAGCAACAACTCCACTAATGGAAAGCCGTTCAGCCTTCTACATCCTATTTACATTTCTTCTTCTTTTTTTTTTTTCTCTCTCCAAGATCTCTGCCTGCTGTCAGTGAATATTCCATCGCTACTGTCAGCGGCCGCACTCTGCACAGAATTGATGAATCTCACCGTTCCATTGACTTTGCAAGGAATTAAAAACAGAACCAGAAGGCTATGGATCAGCAACAAGTATCACCTGAATTTTTTTGAAGGGATGCTTAGTGGATTGTTACTTGTGGCTGTCTGCACATGCTGGGAGTTGTAGTTCCACAGCTTTTGGACTAGAAATGGTTAGTGGATGTGTGATCTGATGCTTTAGTCACCCTGGGGTGATTGCACATGGGCACTAGCTCACAGGAGAGCCCTGCGTAGAGCGTCCGCAGCGCCTTTGTGTTTTACTGAGGTGGAATCCGCTTTCATTTTAGATATTTTTATACGTTTTGGTGATATAAAACCATGTATGATCCCGTCGGGGGGCCTGTGTAAGGGGATCTTCTGTCTGTACGCTGCTCGCTGTCAGCGTCTTCATGGCGTGAATCTGGATTCTTACGTAATTGCAGATAAAGGGATGCAGTGCGCACGCGGCTTCTCCCCCGAGTTGGAGGAAAATTCTGCAGATTTCAGGCATACATCTGATTTGTGAGTCAGAGGAGCAGCGAGGAAGTGGCCGGCACTGACGTCAGCGGCCGGCTATTGGGAATTATCTAGTCCTAGACACACTGTAGTAAGTCAGCTGTAATGTGGCGTCTGATAATCCGGAACTTCTGCTAATCTGGCACCTCACTGTGGTACTTGTGATTACATTGGATTTTTCCTTTCTCTTTTTATAAACTGAGTGTTTAGAATTGGAAGCAGAAGTGATTGTCAATCCACATCACCAACTGTGGTGCATATGAAAGTGACGACAGCGAGACACCCCAAAAAAGGGAAAGGGTGACGGACCATGCCTCTCTCCTTCTCATTCCTGACTTATTCCTCTCTAGTTGTGTTTGTGTCCTTGTCACTACTGGTATCAGTGACCCATTCATCCAGTCCAGACGTGGAGTGGCTTTACGGTGCCGCACACATTACTGAGTGGTAAATGTCACACAAAGTGGATTCGCCTGTATGTATTCTTTATCCTTTTTGATTTTTGGGGGATCCAGGATTCAGCCCTCATTGGTTGAGGACTTTGGTTTCCATTGACAACGAAATTTACAATTTAATTTTAGCACACATTTTCAACTTGAGTCTTTCATCCATCTAGATCTGACACATGAGCCCTTCATTGTTTTGAGCAGTATGTTTTCCTTTGATTGTCTGACATCCTTCACTAAATTTCTTAAGCTGCTGTGGCGGTCATATTAAATGTAATTTCTCCTGATTATTCGGTCATTCTCTTCATGCTTATCTTCTACTGGTAGCAGTCATACTATATGCTCAATATGGCGGTGTAATAATTTTCTCATTCTTCCCATTCATTGTTTTTAAGACCTGAAATATCACATACCTGGATGATGGTGGTTATGGGGGACCAGACTTTCTCGGGTAGCTCCGGCCTCCTCAGACAGGTCTGACCGCTCGGATTATCAGCTTGAGATGGTTTGTGGTATCCGGCGATGGTCTGCGTCATCATTGGGATGTTTGTGCAGCTTCTTAAAGTAAAAAATGGCAGTGTCTGCCACAATAACATAACACTACCCAGCTTTCCCAGGCTCTGGAACGGCACCTCTGCCCGTATACATGCTCATGGCTATAGGTGGCCTTGGGTGGGCCGCACAGGCGAGGTGTTATTGGGCCGGTTCTGTATGTGATGTGCCCACTGTAGAATCACTGGTGATTTCTCTCTCCGCAGGGCCGGTGGGGCGGTAGCCACAGGGTAGGATGCCGCCTGGAGTTTACTGCCCGGTGGACTTCTGGGCCAAAGAGGAGAAGCAGAGCATTTTGGTGGATTTCCTCCTACCGTCTGGCATTTACCTCAACTTTCCTGTGCCATGCAGTGCCAGCCTTGGAAATATCAAGAAGGTGAGGACTACTACTCCCATCTGCACACATTTTTGCTTTTTAATTGCAAATGAATCAGGCGTGGTGTGTGAGCCATTTCTAGTGAGAGATAAGCGGCTACAGGATGGATTTGACCCCACTTATCTCTGGTGTCCAGTCTCATGTTTGAAATGATACAAAAAGGCATCATAATGGTGCAATCTGACCTCTATTGTGGTCCTTTTTTGTATTAGTTTTTTTTTTTTTTACCCTTTTTGCTCATTTGTGGCAGTTACTATGGCAACGGGCGCAGCAGGAACCCCTGTTTCACACCCTTGGTTCGCCTTCGTCTTATGTCTTCACCTGCATCAATCAGACAGCCGAGCAACAGGAGCTGGAGGATGAGCAGCGGCGCCTGTGTGACATCCAGCCCTTCCTGCCAGTCCTGAGGCTCGTGGCCCGGGAGGGCGATCGGGCCGAGAAGTTACTGAATTCCCAAATAAGCCTGCTGATTGGCAAAGGTAAGAGGGCGAGGTGGGATTGTGGACAGGACGCTACAATATTTAAGGCTCTTCTCGTACAGCTGTGTATGTTCACTGTAATCCACCCTCCAGGTCTTCATGAATTCGACTCTCTAAATGATCCAGAAGTCAATGATTTCCGCAGCAAAATGCGCCTGCTCTGTGAGGAAACCGCTGTGCGGCGGCAGCACATGAACTGGGACATCTGGATGGAGTCCAACTTTCCTCTTCAGCTGGAGCATTCCTCCAAAGTGTTTGCGAAGACTCAGAGCAGCAAGACCCTGATGATCAACGTCAAGTTCGAGGGTAGCGAGGTAAGAAGCACGGGATGAGCCACAACTGTGACGGGACGCCCGGGGTCTGGTTCAGACGCCCTGTCCTATTCATGTGCAGTACCTAGAGCGGGCACTATCATACAAGGGCAATAGGTAAACTGTGAAGAAGTGGCCTCTAAATTGCGCTGTTGAGTCGGAAGCTCTGGAGTCTGACCCATCTGATCAAAAACTAATGGCCAGTTCTGAATGTTTAACCCCTTCCCAGAATGCAATCGTACATCCTAGCAAGGCTGTGTCTGTACAGCTGGTACGTACTTCTAATGACTTCATTGCTGTTTAACCATTGAAATGCTGCTGTCAATCTCTGGTGACAACTGGCACTATCCCGGTAGGGCATCTATTGGTATCCAACAGCACAATCACGAGCTACTGACGAGTAGCAATGGCAGTCGGAGAACTGCTAAAGTCCCCCTGTTACTGCCCTCCTAGTACTCTGATAAAGCCACAGGACGGACTGGAAAGGAAGTAATAATTTTTACTGCTTTTCATTGCAATATTGAAGTGCCGTAATATACAGGACAAGCAAATGATCGCAGGGGCAAGACCTCTAAGTGGACTACAAAATATAATAAAAAGTATTAAAAACACATACGCTCACGCTTCGTTTTTATGTTTTGTTTTTAAGCCACTAAGATAATGAGGAAACAATCCAAGTATAGTATCGTCATAATCACCCGGAAATTGAGAATTATTTTACCGCACAATGACCTCAGCTGAAAAAACAAAACCCACAAAAAACAATGGCAGAAAGCGCAAAAGTGAAAATGGCTGCATCATTATTGGTTAAATAATGGAAAGGCAACTTGTCAGCAGATCCCTGTTCCTCTCTACGCAAATAGGGTTGGTGGTGGCTGTAGGGGGCTGCACACGAGAGTCTGTCCCCTCAATCCCTGCACCTTTTACAATGTCTTTTTCTGAAACGCCACTGCCCCAGCTAATTGCAGT
Organism: Dendrobates tinctorius; assembly: GCF_039654945.1. Classification (NCBI taxonomy): domain Eukaryota; kingdom Metazoa; phylum Chordata; class Amphibia; order Anura; family Dendrobatidae; genus Dendrobates; species Dendrobates tinctorius. Next base: position 8,649,313 of record NW_027361754.1, read on the forward strand.
TGGAGTCTGGCGATATTTCATTCTGCTCTTATTTGGGGCATCATGAACGAATAAGCGGATCAAGATACAGAGATATGATATGATGTGCTGTGTGTCAGTGTCCTGTAATATGTTTTCAGGGACCCCTTTAATTGTAGCCATTGTATTTTTCAGGAAAGCTTCACAATACAAGTGTCTCCTCGGGACTTTCCTCTCTCCATTATCCGTGTGGCTCTAAGGAAAAAGTCCAACGTGTCCGGTCAGCAGTGCCCGGGGCGCCCGGAGGATTACATCCTGCAGGTCAATGGCATTCTGGACTACATCTATGGAAACTACCCGCTGTGCCAGTTCAAAGTAAGACCACGAGTCTGCCTGAAGCGTCACCATTTTGCAACATTGTATCATGAAAAGTTCTGCAATTTTCTAATAGTTTTTCAAGATCTCTGCTTGTTGTGAGTGATCGGAAACCCTCCTATATACATCCAGACAGGAAATGTTGTCCTTTTGCGCACACAAGAAGATGGTTGCTTCCCTTGATATAAGACCACAGTCTTGTCACTGAGTTATCATGCTCCAAATGTAAACTGGAAAGTTTCTGTTCACTGTTGGCAAGCAGAGATACGGGAAAGTGTATTAAAAATTTAGAACAATATTTTCTGTGCCCATTTGAGAGTTGATTCAATCTTGTTACCACCACCAATGGTTTCCCGTGTTCCAGCACATCAGTTACTGCCTGCAGTCCATCTCCACCGCTCACCTCACCCTTGTCCCCATCTCCTCCACGTTACCGGACCAGCAGGGATGCACTATCATGGGCTCCAAACTACGGCACAAACCGCCGCCGCTACCAACAAAAAAGGTGGGACGTCAGCGACGAGGAGTGAGGAGAATAAATAACAAGAGTTCAAACTTTTTGCCTTCATCTTCCTTCCCAGCCGCATCAGTGCTCACTATGGAAACTGGAGAGGCCATTCGTTTTCGAGCTCCTACATGGATGTAACGTCAACGCCGACGACGGGTTAAAAGTGAGAAGACAAAAATAATAATGTGCATATCTTGTTTAATGAGCTGCTTATTCACATATCTGCACCACTGCAAACTTGGACATGGGAAATGACAATAATACCACCATGTTACAATTTACAGAAAGAATCACTCTACACTTAATTTGCTGATCCTGAGTTACATCCTGTATTATACCCGAGAGCTGCACTCACTATTCTGCTGGTGCAGTCCCTGTGTACATACATTACTGATCCTGAGTTACATCCTGTATTATACTCCAGAGCTGCACTCACTATTCTGCTGGTGCAGTCACTGTGTACATACATTACATTACTGATCCTGAGTTACATCCTGTATTATACTCCAGAGCTGCACTCACCATTCTGCTGGTGGAGTCACTGTGTACATACATTACATTACTGATCCTGAGTTACATCCTGTATTATACTCCAGAGCTGCGCTCACTATTCTGCTGGTGCAGTCACCATGTACATACATTACATTACTGATCCTGAGTTACATCCTGTATTATACCCGAGAGCTGCACTCACTATTCTGCTGGTGGAGTCACTGTGTACATATATTACTGATCCTGAGTTACATCCTGTATTATACTCCAGAGCTGCACTCACTATTCTGCTGGTGCAGTTGCTGTGTACATTACATTACTGATCCTGAGTTACATCCTGTATTATACCCCAGAGCTGCACTCACTATTCTGCTGGTGCAGTTGCTGTGTACATACATTACTAATCCTGTACTAATACTAAGTTATATCCTGTGTTATACTCCAGAGCTGCACTCTTTCCTTTCGCCGTGTCTTGTTATATGGTGGCCACTCCAGGTTCTGAGCTCCCGTGTTTTCTCGCAGCTGCTGGTCCAGTGCGGCCTCTATCACGGCAATGAGCTCCTGTGTAAGACTGTGGCCAGTAGTGAAGTCAACGCCTCCTCAGATCCTCAATGGTTTCAGCCTCTAGAGTTTGACATCAACATTTGTGACCTTCCCCGCATGACCCGTCTGAGTCTCGCCCTATATGCTGTTGACAAGTCCAAAAAGGCCAAGTCCACCAAAAAGAAGTCTAAGAAAACGGTGAGAGTCGTAGTACTCTGCCGGTTGTTCCGTTCTTGTGCTCCTTATACCTGCAATGCCCACGTGTCTTTGTTGCCCGCAGGACTACCCCATTGCGTGGGTGAACACCATGCTGTTCGACTACAAGGACATGCTGAAAAATGGTGACTACTCTCTCTGCATGTGGTCATCCTTTCCAGGTAATCCCGCTCACTCATCGCAGTAGATACCTGATCGCTCATCATCTGTGGATGATGAATGTGTAGTTTTTCATCATGTCTGTGTATCGCTGATTATAGATTATAAGATGGATTGGCTGTGATATCATAGCCACCAAAGAAACCAATGTCTGGATCTGCCGTCTTTTTAGAAGACATTCTTAAAGGGGTTGTCCATCTTGGATGGTCCCGTAGAAAGGTTCCCTGGGGATAAGTTGATCTCTGAGCGTTTTTGTCTATTCAGACCCCTACGATCAGCCTTGATCTATGGAGGAATTCTGTTGTGTATCTCCTGCTTCTCCGCAGGAGAAACTGGGAATTAGTGTGTTTTTACCCCTTAATGAGTCCACCACTGCTATAAAATGTAATGACATAACTCCAGATTTCCTACTAATATTTGTGTCCGGATCTCGTCTCTCCCGGTGTTTTCTGCTTTGTGCCATAGATGAAAAGGGAGAACTGCTAAACCCAATGGGAACTGTTCAGTGTAACCCGAATACAGAAAGTGCTGCTACCCTAAAGATCAGCTTTATTAATATGTCCGATTATCCCATGTACTACCCCTCTATTGAGAAAGTAAGTGGTGCAGTCAATGAGATAATTTTCTTGCTCGTTATCCATCCTAACACTTCTGTCTTTTCCATTTTGCCTTTAGGTACTTGAGCTGGGCAGACTAGGAGAAGTGTGTAACGCCACAGCCGATGAGGTAATGGGCATGTGTGCCACGGGCCGTCACTGAAGGGCGTTGGGGGATAAGTAGTCTCAGTAACCAACACTATTCTAGGGCACCCTGTATTTTCATAGTGGGTTACATAGAATATTAAACTGTGAAAATTCACTGTATAAAACCAATTATGTATTTTATTGTATTACACACTCAGAGTAAAATTACATTTTCATTGTTTGCAGCAATCACTAGGGGGAGCACACTTCCTTTGGTATTTATTTCTGTTGTAAATGTGTGTAAATCTTTATGTAGTGAGCTCCCCCTAGTGGTGGCTGTATAAATCTGTATATAGTGAGCTCCCTCTAGTGGTGACTGTATAAATCTGTATGTAGTGAGCTCCCTCTAGTGATGGCTGTATAAATCTGTGTGTAGAGAGCTCCCTCTAGTGGTGGCTGTATAAACCTGTATGTAGTGAGCTCCCTCAAGTGGTGGCTGTATAAACCTGTATGTAGTGAGCTCCCTCTAGGCGTAGCTGTATGAATCTGTATGTAGTGAGCTCCCTCTCGTGGTGGCTACTGGCAGTCACATTATCGTTGTTTAGCACCGGGATTATAATTGGCAGCTTGGCCTTGTATCAATGCAGCAGGGCAATATCCACTATATGGATCTATTCATTAATCTCCCCATTTTTTGTGTATGCACTGAGGATAAATCTCTATGGGGGAGGGGAGCTTTCAACTTTGCCTGATCTCAAAACAGGGAAATTTGGTAAAAACTCAGCAGTGAAAGCAATAGCGATAACTACAAGACTCTACATCGTACCAAACTGCATTTTCTATTGAACTACTTTATTACTCCTGAGGGGTGTCTAGTTTTGGTCTTGTGCTGTGTTTTTCCAATGGGGCTGTATTCATCCCCTGTGATTGCTGACTGCTGGCAGAGCCCATTATAGCGGTTGCAGCCACCGAGTGCTCGCACCGTGTGTTGTGGTTTTGTGTCCTTGCAGTCCATGTGACTGGACCCCCCACATGGGCGCCGTCTCAGCGCCGAAGATCTGGGACGCTGTTAAGAGATGATAAACAGCAGGTGTCTCATCTTGTCCTTTACAGCGTCAGCAGCTCCTGGAGATAGTGGACCGGAAAGGCCAAGCCGAGCTGTATGAGCACGAAAAGGAGCTCGTGTGGAAACTGCGTCATGAGATTAAAGCGCGCTACCCGGAGGCCCTCACCAAACTGCTGCTCACCACCAAGTGGAGCAAACACGAGGATGTAGCACAGGTGCAGACAGCAGCATCTGGTCCTGTAATGTGCCCCTTTATAATCCTATGGGATATATCCCGTGTAATAATGTCTCCTCGTGTCTTTACTAGATGGTGTATCTGCTGCAGACTTGGTCGGATCTGCCAGTCCTCACTGCCCTGGAGTTATTAGATTTCAACTTCCCTGATAGACACGTGGGATCGTTCACTATCAGCTGCCTAAAAAAGTTAACGTGAGTACTGATCCTATGTGGTGCGACAGACCCTACAGGGTACTGACGGAGTCTGTGCACTGGGAATGGAGTTGTCAGACATCGCCCATGTAATAGCCAGTGGGCTCCAAAGTGGCAGTCTGATAAACTCCCTTCCTCATTAGTTTTGCTGGTAAGAGCATTTCCCCCAGTGTTCCTCTGTATGCAGGGGTCCCAGTGACACTTTGTAGAATGTCGTTGATCTTGGAAATAAACCAGGACAAGATGAGGTGGGGTCCATGCCACCTACAATAGTAACGCTGCGCTCTCCCTTCTTTTGCGCAGGAATGAGGAGCTTTGTCAGTATCTCCTTCAGCTGGTGCAAGTCCTTAAATATGAATCCTACCTGGACTGTGAGCTGACGACGTTCCTCCTGGAGAGGGCGCTGATCAACCGCAAGATTGGACACTTCTTATTCTGGCACCTTAGGTAAGTGATGTAGACACAATGTCTGCGGACCCCTGGGGTTATTCTGACCATGACTCGCTGGCAATGAACCGTCCGTATTTTTTTTTGCAGATCAGAGATGCATGTCCCAGCAGTGGCCTTGAGGTTTGGCCTCATCCTTGAAGCTTACTGCAGGGGCAGCAACTATCACATGAAGGTCCTGATGAAGCAGGTACGGTTCTGGATTTGTATCTATATTTTGCAGAGACCCAGTGATCTGCCATCAGTGTTCCTGAATGTAAAATAGCATTTATATGACCCAAAACCGACGAGTGCAGAGAATAATCCTCCTCGGAAGTTGTAGTCACAGGAAAGAAAACTGTGGCTAGGGTAATGTCTGGGAAGGAGGACATGGAGATATTGCTCCAGACACCAAGATGGCCGCCATTACCCCAGTGCAGTAACTCGTGTAGCCATTGAGCGTCAATAGTATCCAAGATTCAGATAAAAGTTTTATCTTTGTAGTCAGGGTATGTCCACACACTTATTTGCTTTTATGCAGTTTTTAGAGCAGATTCCATGCCAAAATCCACAGCAAAGACTGCTTGCAACAAGCTTTCCATGAGACCATACGTCTATAGCGCACGTCGTCCTTTTCTGTACAATCAACGAGTCAGTAAAACCGTAATGTCAATTCTTTGGTGCATTTTCTGCACATCAACCAGTTTTTTAAGTGGAAACAAGACCAAAGCCCCCACCCTGTTGCTCCACTTTTTTGCCTCAGTTTTTGATGAGTTTTTCAATTTTATAAAATGGCGATACAAGTAAAGCTGCATCAAAAAAGCACATGGGGAGAAAATATTATAAAATTAGATGATGATACACCTTCGTTTTCAAAAAACTGATGTAAAAAACCCTGTTTGTGAACATGGCCTTAGTTGAATCTGGTCTCTGATGCTTGGTCTTCCTCTTGCTGCAGGGAGAGGCTCTGTCCAAGCTGAAAGGTCTCAATGACTTTGTGAGGTCCAGCGTCCAGAAGACCAACAAGGCCCAGGCCAAAGAAGCCATGCACATGTGTATGAGGCAGGACACCTACCTGGAGCCACTGTCCCATCTCTATTCACCGCTGGACCCAAACCTCATCCTCACAGATGTGTGGTGAGTCCACTGCAGGCAGGATGTGTAGGGGGAGGCTATAGGTGGAGGGGACACCCCTGACCCCCCGTGTCCCACTCTTTACCAGTGTGGAGCTCTGCACTTTCATGGAATCCAAGATGAAACCTCTTTGGATTGTGTACAACAACGACATGCGGGGCGGGAGCCGCGTTGGCATCATCTTTAAGAATGGAGATGGTAAGATCTGGTGTCACAAGTGATGTCGTTCTACAGAGGATTTATTGTGGGTAGAAAATTCTCCAGAACAAATGTCGCTTTCTGCAGATCTGCGGCAGGATATGCTGACCCTACAGATGATCAAACTAATGGATATTCTGTGGAAGAAGGAAGGACTGGACCTGCGGTGAGTTCAAGGAGCCGTACTGGTCACCGGAGGCCATGCATAAGAACTTCTATGTAGCCACACAACTTGGTAATGGTGGTTTTAGTGGGGAGCCACCATCATGTCTGACAGTCACGTGTCACAATCTAACGCTATGGCCAATCATTAGGCTGTGGCGTGTTGTGTTGCAATGTGACATCACATGTAACAATGACCTGTGACTGATTTGCAAATGTTTCCAAATGGGTTGGCTTTACCCATGCGACTGCTACTTGCATGCGTCTTTTTTTTTTTTCAAATTTTTTTTTTTGTAAATTGCAATGCAGCACCGCTGTCTGACTGTGGTTATACATGTAGACCCCTACCATGAGCTGTATGCAGATTACCGTCATTGACTCTTGTATATGGAGTTATATCGCTTGGTAGATGAACAAGGGTGCCACCTTGTGGACAGTATTAGAGGTTACAGCTCTGCATACCATTACTAATCCTTGGCTCTGCACAGGGTCACCCCTTACGGCTGCTTATCGACAGGAGACAAGACTGGTCTTATTGAAGTGGTCATGCAGTCGGACACCATTGCCAACATTCAACGGAATAAAAGTAACATGGCAGCCACTGCGGCTTTCAATAAGGATGCCCTGCTAAACTGGTTAAAGAGCAAGAATCCTGGGTGAGTGTCAGACACATGGTAGTCACCAGTCATGCTGCTATGCGCGAGTGACCTAGCAGAATCCCTGACCTATCATTCCCCGCTCTCTCGTCTGATAGTGACGCTCTGGACCGAGCCATTGAGGAGTTCACTCTGTCCTGTGCTGGCTACTGTGTAGCAACGTATGTTCTGGGCATTGGGGACCGTCACAGCGACAACATCATGATACGAGAAACTGGGCAGGTAATGACGATCCACACTGCACCCGTCCACTGATGCTGTGCATCGATTACTGAGTGACAGCCTGAAATTCATTTTTAATATTCCAGCTATTCCACATTGACTTTGGTCACTTCCTTGGTAACTTTAAAACCAAATTTGGCTTTAACCGTGAACGCGTTCCCTTTATCCTGACGTACGATTTCGTGCATGTTATCCAACAAGGGAAAACTAACAACAGTGAAAAGTTTGAGAGGTGAGAATATCCCGTGTCGTCATTGTGGCGGCATATACATGTCCGCTGCTCAGAAATGAGACTGCAAGCAAGAAGACGCTGGGCTCTGCTACATCCGGCGACTCTTGGGGAGGGAGGGGCAGAAATCCAATGGTAGCTTATAACTCTCCATCATCTGGTCATGCAGGTTCCGGGATTACTGTGAAAAAGCGTACACCATCCTCCGATGCCATGGCGCTCTCTTCCTGAACTTGTTTGCACTGATGAAAGCGGCGGGCTTGCCTGAACTTACCTGCTCTAAGGACATCCAGTATCTTAAGGTACATATACAAAAAGCTGTGGGCACAAGAATGACAAAAAAAACCCCTCCATTCTTTACACTGCAGGCTACATGATATTCCTTTTTATTACATTATCACAGCCGGCATTTCTTATTCTCTACAGGGCTCTTTAGCGCTTGGGAAGAGCGACGACGAAGCACTGAAGCAGTTTCGGGTGAAGTTTAACGAGGCGCTGCGAGAAAGCTGGAAGACCAAAGTGAACTGGTTCGCTCACACAGTGTCCAAAGACAACAGACAGTGATGGAAAGGGACACAATTTCTTGGATTTTGATACAATATTTGGATCCTAAAGGCACAAGAGAGCGTTCCTCCATAGCGGACTCCACAATCTCGTCATACGTTCCTCTCCGAATCTACAAACTTTTGGGATTAATCACTGCAACATCTGTTATGTTCCTTATTGGACGTCATCAGGTTCTTGGCGTCGGCTGTGCCAATGCTGAATTCTCCGGGGAAGATTGCACCCTCCGCAGGATCGAGCTGCCTTGGCATGTGTTATAATCCATCTCTACGGCACACTGCTTCCGTCAGCATGAGGCTACTGTAAGACTCTCATTGTCTTGTGTCCGGTCAGTGACGAACGAAGGTTCATTACATCTTTCGCCGTACAGATCCCGGAGCTTTGAGAACTGGTTTGTGTAAGTCTCTTTTCATACAAAGCTGATTGCACTGAGATTGCGCTAAAGCAGGATCTGCATCCTGTGGCTCTACAGCTCCCAGTGTGTGCAAATCATGCTGGGAGTTGTAGTTAAGCAGCTGGAGAGCTCTAGGTTCAATAGCGCTGGTCTATGGAGACTTCCGGCCATACGTGGTAGACCTTGCACTGATGTCATGTTGTCATATAGACTACCTGTAGTTCTCAGCTTTTTAAATGGCCCTGACCAGAAGCGGCTCGTATTGAAGCATTGGTTGCAATAAACAACTTCCCTTGTAATTATGTTAATAAATGTGTACGTTGTACGTGTTTGGAAAGAGACAGGCGTCCTGAGTGGTAAGGCTCGGTTGTCTTATTTTTACTTTATAGAGGTGACCACCAATGTTGCACAAATTCAGATTTTCTGAAAATCTGCTGCCTCTAAAAATCTTTTTGCATAGAGTCTTCAGAAGTCATATGGTGCACAAATCTGCAGGAAATCCAGAATGTGGCCTAATAACCGTAGCTGTCACTGCAGACTTTTGCACCATTTTCACACAGATTTCCATAGAGGTATTTATGGCTAAAGTTTCTGCTGACTGATCCAATGTGGAAAGTCCCTGTTGTAAAAAAAAAAAAAAGAAAAAAACAGAAGCTGCTGGGTTCCCACGTTGCACAATTGCAGCAGTAAAATCTGCATTTTATATTCCTGGTGTGGTGTGAGGTTTTTTTTTTTTTTTTCCCCCCCACATAGTGTTCCATTAGATACTTAAAAACAAAACCAAGAGCATCAAGATTTAGAACCAGAAATTTATTGTAGCTTATAGACTGTTCAAACTGACCTATCACCAATATACAAATCTGAAAAGTTATATTCATTGCGCCTACATACTGCATCGGCACGCTTAGGACACTGTAGCGGTTGCGTTACATGTCGCAGTTTTGTTTTTTTTTTGTTTTTTCATTTTTAAAGTCTAAATACAGCAGCTATGGTGATATTAAATGTATGGACAGAGCTACACGACATAAACACAAGACAAAGGCGGGGGGGAGAAGGGTCCCCGGGTTATTCCAGAGCTTGCAGTTATGTTTGTCACGTTATCACAGAAGTCATTAAACAATCCCCCATATCTTACGTAAAAATCTAAGAATTTACATTTATGGTAACCAGAAAAAAAAAGACTAAACCGGCTCGGTGGTCTGCAGCTGTCTGTCCTGTAAGATGAGACCCCGGGCCCTGCTGAGCACCTGTAGTGTAAATTTGAGGGAGCACTAACTTACCATAATCCATAGGCCATCCCCTAACCTTACATATCTCGGACCTAATAACAGCTTACGTGTAACACCAATCCAATAAGAGACTTTTTCCACTTACCTGGCACAAAAGACACCTTACTGAATCCAATCCTAGGGAACAGAACGAGTTGCTGCTGTCCCCAACCCTCCATTTGAACTTTATCCATTGTCAGAGGGGGCCACAAACTTAAAGTGACTGTAATAAAGCCGAATCTGCCATCGTGCACAGACCCTGAAGGTGAGAAGGAGCTGGACGGTCCCACTTTATACCTTGCTGCAAGGAATTTTAGGTCCCAATGTCCCCACCACCAAAAAGCTTAAATGGCTGTGAAAAATGTCCCCAATTTCTTCAAAGGGGATACCTCTTATGAGTCACTTTAAATGTAGTGTCCCTTTAAGTAAAACTTTAAAGAACCAGTTTAATCTAAGACGTACCATATATAATCATCCCTAGAGCTGAGCTCTTTGATAGAGGCTCAGCCCTCCAACCTGTTGTTTTAGCCTCCTATCCCCAAATGGGTCGTACATAGTAATTCCTTATAAACCATCTTGCCTACTTCATAAAAGCAGCACTTTTTTTCCCTCTCTTCTCACATAAAAACGTACAGAACTTTGCTTTTCCTCCAGAAACTAAAGTCACATGTAAACAATATCCTTGTGTCCCACTAACAACCTGTGGGTCTCGCTAATGACAGAAGAATAAATCTCCACCATTGGGAAGTTACAATTATACATAAGTGGATTGTTGAGCCTGACCTGCAGAAAAGAGAACCTGGTATTTAAAGCATGGGAATGAACGAGCTGAGATCTGGTGTGCTACAAGCAGTTGTGGCCGTGCCCCCGAGAGTGGCACCTTATTTACGACTGGTTACAGCCCTGTGCTTCTATTTTGGGGAGTTGTAGAGACCAAGCCAGAAAGACACAGCACTCGGGAGGGAGCGTTACTCAAGCTGACCTCCACCATCCGGCTGCAGACCTCTGAAAGCCACGGAAAGAAAAAAAGTTCACCTCACTGAGGTTGCGCAAGACTGGCACAGGTGCCACCCTGCATTCCAGAAATCCAAACCCCTTTACACTAGCAACATGGACATAATTACATTGATTCCAACATATTTACAAAGAAAATATTAAAAAGTTAGTCTTGGGTTCACCCCCTTTTACTGCCTGCTGGAGCCATTTTGCATTACCACCCAGATGCAAAAGCTGCTGGCTCCTCAGTCAGGAAAAGGGATCCCAGTGCCGCTATGTGACATGCAGTAAATTCAGGATGGGGAAAAAAAAACAGATAAAATCACCAGTTCCTGTGTCTCACAACAGAAATCTGGAATGGAGGATGAAGTCCAGTGATGCCTTGTCCCTCCTGTCAGTGAGCGACGAAGAGAAGGAGAGTGCAGGATGGACCAACACTGAACATGACCCCAGCCACTGGGAGGGTAGAAGAGGGCACCAGCTATCTGCATGTGCCATGGCCTTGTGCCAGTTGGGTTCAGTGCCTGGAAAGACTTTTTACACCATGTGCCTGCAGAATGATGAGTGAGAGCTGTGGTGGTGGGTGGTGATGGCAGCTCAGATCAATAGGTCAGAGTGGAGTCATCCCACTCCAGCTGCTGCTGCCGGTTGACATTCTGCTGGTCCTCCTCATGCTCGCCCTCCTCTTCCTCACTGCTCTCAGATTCAGCACTGGTTATGTCGTCATCCTCCCCATCTTCGCTGTCCTCCTCTTCCTCCTCCTCTTCTTCCTCCTCGCTGCTGTGCTGGTCCTCATAGGTCTGGATCAGGAACAATGAAATACAAAATTCAGTCCATATACAGCGTGCTATACACACACATCAATAGGAAGAGCAAATGGGTTGTTCACCGCTGACTGGGAAAGAATGACTGATGGTGGTTCTACTGATGAAGTTGTATTCTGTGAAATGTGTTGACTAATAACCCACATACTACTGTATTGGAGTCTTCCATTCTTTCACAGCAGCACAGGACTACCAATTGCTTTTCCTTTTTAGGAATTTCTCTCGCTGGGGTCTGCTGCAGCCTAAAGCGCCATCAGTGGTTGTGTGCACACAACCCGACCAGGCGAGCACAATTTGTGTATTTCTGTTAAAGCGCAGAATAGGGTGTTATCTGGGTAGCGGTATGGTCTCCTTCCAGTTTTTTCCTTCGAGCGGGTGGGTGTGTGTATATGTACAGTACAGACCAAAAGTTTGGACACACCTTCTCATTCAAAGAGTTTTCTTTATTTTCATGATTATGAAAATTGTAGATTCATTCTGAAGGCATCAAAACTATGAATTAACACACGTGGAATTATATAATTAAGAAAAAAGTGTGAACCAACTGAAAATGTCATATTTTAGGTTCTTCAAAGTAGCTACTTTTTGCTTTGATTACTGCTTTGCACTTTTGGCATTCTCTTGAAGAGCTTCAAGAGGTAGTCACCGGAAATGGTTTTCACTTCACAGGTGTGCCCTGTCAGGTTTAATAAGTGGGATTTCTTGCCTTATAAATGGGGTTGGGACCATCAGTTGTGTTGTGCAGAAGTCTTGTGGATACACAGCTGATAGTCCTACCGAATAGACTGTTAGCTGCTGTTTTCTTGCCATAATACAAATTCTAAGTAAAGAAAAACGAGTGGCCATCATTACTTTAAGAAATGAAGGTCAGTCAGTCCGAAAAATTGGGAAAACTTTGAAAGTGTCCCCAAGTGCAGTAGCAAAAACCATCAAGTGCTACAAAGAAACTGGCTCACATGAAGACCGCCCCAGGAAAGGAGTCACCTCTGCTGCGGAGGAGAAGTTCATCCGAGTCACCAGCCTCAGAAATCGCAGGTTAACAGCAGCTCAGATTAGAGACCAGGTCAATGCCACACAGAGTTCTAGCAGCAGACACATCTCTACAACTGTTAAGAGGAGAATTTGTGCAGCAGGCCTTCATGGTAAAATAGCTGGTAAAAAAAACACTGCTAAGGACAGGCAACAAGCAGAAGAGACTTGTTTGGGCTAAAGAAAACAAGGAATGGACATTAGACCAGTGGAAATCTGTGCTTTGGTCTGATGAGTCCAAATTTGAGATCTTTGGTTCCAACCACCGTGTCTTTGTGCGACGCAGAAAAGGTGAACGGATGGACTCTACATGCCTGGTTCCCACCGTGAAGCATGGAGGAGGAGGCGAGATGGTGTGGGGGTGCTTTGCTGGTGGCACTGTCGGGGATTTATTCAAAATTGTAGGCATACTGAACCAGCATGGCTATCACAGCATCTTGCAGCGGCATGCTATTCCATCCGGTTTGCGTTTATTTTTCAACAGGACAATGACGCCAAACACACCTCCAGGCTGTGTAAGGGCTATTTGACCAAGAAGGAGAGTGATGGGGTGCTACGCCAGATGACCTGGCCTCCACAGTCACCAGACCTGAATCCAATCGAGATGTTTTGGGGTGAGCTGGACCGCAGAGTGAAGGCAAAAGGGCCAACAAGTGCTAAGCATCTCTGGGAACTCCTTCAAGACTGTTGGAAGACCATTTACGGTGACTACCTCTTGAAGCTCATCAAGAGTGTGCAAAGCAGTAATCAAAGCAAAAGGTGGCTACTTTGAAGAACCTAGAATATAAGACTTATTTTTAGTTGTTTCACACTTTTTTGTTAATTATATAATTCCACATGTGTTAATTCATAGTTTTGATGCCTTCAGAGTGAATCTACAATTTTCATAGTCATGAAAATAAAGAAAATTCTTTGAATGAGAAGGTGTGTCCAGAACTTTGTCTGTACTGTGTGTGTGTGTGTGTGTATATATATATATATATATATATATATAATTATATTTTATAGAGAGATCTCTATCACACACACATTGTTTGAAATTAAAGTCTTTGCAACTCTGTTAAAAACTTGGCATTGTATCATGTTAAAAAAAAAATCGTACCAAAAAGCACTTTTTCCATCTTTAATGTCACCCATAATCTGTACAAATCCATTAAAGGGTCCCTGTCGCCACTTTTTTGGCCCACCAGCTAAAAATATCAGTTAATTGTGTCAGCTATGCCTTCCACAACTAGTTCTGAAACCCCCTGACTCCCCATGTAAAACCCCCTGACTCGTAAAAACCATTATTTGTCCCACGCTGTATGGTAATCTGTTAGGTCCGGTATGATGGGTGTTGCCTCTGTTCCCTCACTCCTCCTCGGCTTGCTGTACGCATTCATCGCCGTGAATATCGGAGATCGCGTAGAGATTTTGTGAGTGCGCATTGAAATGGTATCTCGCTCGTGCGCAGCATGCTTTGTCCAACTAAGAGCAAAGCCAAAAATCAGTAGTAGTAGAGAAAAAAATAAAGGTTTTTATGGGTGATACATGAGTCAGGGGGTTACATCACTATTTAGGGAATGCATGGCTGACACTGAATAAAATATTTTTAGCTGGTAGGACAGAAAAGTGCTGACAGGTTCCCTTTAACCCCTTTGTGACCCAGACAATTTTTACAATTCTGACCACTGTCACTTTGAGGTAATAACTCTGGAACGCTTCAACGGATCCCGCTGATTCTGAGAATGTTTTCTCGAGACATACTGTGCTTTATGATAGCAGTAAAATTTCTTCAATATGACTTGAGTTTAAAAACAAAAAACGGAAATTTGAAAATATATCAGTCTTTTTGATCTCGTGTTCCACTTTTTGTTCAGCAGTATGATGATAAAGCATTGTTTTTTTGCCTTTTTTTAATGGTGTTTACTAAAGGGGGTAACTAGTGGGATAGTTTTATAGGGCGGGTCATTACGGACGTGACAATACCAAATATGTGTACTTTTTAAGGTTTTTTTTATTTACATAAATATTTTACTAATAAATAAATTTAATTTTTTTTCTTTATTTGGGGATTTTTAAAAAATTTTTTTTACACTTTCTTTAACTTTATTACATTGTCCCAGTATGGGACATTGCTGATCTGACACTGTGCTGTTATATAGTAATCTGACAGGCAGTGTAGGAGGCTTGGAGGCTCCTCACTGCCACCTCACTGAAGGACCCGGAAGGACCCCTCAGCCATCTTGGAGCCAGGGGCCTCCATGGAGACCACTGAAACAACCCAATCGCATTGCGTTGTTCAGGTGGGAGTGCGCACGGAGCCCCCTCCCTGCGCGATTGTGGGCGTTGCTGCGGGGTGTCAGCTGTCTCATACAGCTGACACGCACACCCGATCACCGCGGCGCTCAGCGTTCCGCCATACTAGTACTGCTCTGGACGGAAATGCAGTTCCCGCAGAGCAGTACTAGTACGGCTTAAGTCGGGAAGGGGTTAAATATCCTGAATGTGCACCCATGTATTGCTTGAAAAAGGTTCTCACTCTTGAATGGAAACATCGCTATGATGGGCTATTAACCCCTTAACGTCCAATGACTGACACAGTCCGTCATGGCTGGGTGTCAGTTCCCACACCAGGACGGGCTGTGTCCATCTTGCATTTAAACTATCACTCTGTGTAAACATGCAGTGACAGTTCAGTGCCGACAGCTGTCTGTGACATGCCGGCAGTCCCTGCACCCAGATCGCTGTGATCGGTCAGTCAATCTGACTGACCGATATCAGCATGATGGCACAGGAGATGCTGAAATATCAGCACTTCCTGCCCGGTTAGTGCAGGAGCTTAGCTAGTGGCTGAGCATCTGCACAAACAGTCAGAAGCGACGTCCGTGCTGCCCCTAGCTGTTAACCCCCTGATTGCTGTAATCAAGCTCAATCGCAGTGTTCAGAAGGGAGGCAGAGGGACGGGAGCTCCCTCTGCTTTCAGATTGGCGGCGTCGCGGGGCCCAATTGACCCCCAGGTCATCAAGCTATGGAAAGCCTCTGAGACCATGCTCACAGCATGGTGTCAGAAGCTTTCACCATAGGTATAATGCACTGCCATGCTAGTGCACTGCAATGCATTATACATGCAAGTAAAGTGAAAGTCTCAAAGGGACTAGGTAAAAAAAAAAAAAAGAAAACTTTAAACAAAAAGTAAAAAAATCCACAAATTCATTTTTTTTTTACATAAAAATGTGTAACAAAAAACACGTTTGGTATCGCCGCGTCCATAAAAATCCGATCTATAAAAGTGTCACCCTAGTTAACCCCTTCAGTGAACACCGTAAAAAAACAAACAAAAAAAAAGTAGCAAATTATGCTTTATCATCATACCATTTGGAAAAAGTGGAATAAAACGCCATCAAAAACACGAATGTGAATAAAAATAGTATCACTGAAAGTGACATCTTGTCCCGCAAAAAAACAAGCCGCCATACAACTCCATCAGCGGAAAAATAAAAAAGTTATAGCTCTCAGAATAAAGCAATGCTAAAATAATTATTTTTTCTATAAAAGTTTTGGTGTAAAAATGCCAAAACATAAAAAGATATAAATGAGGTATCGCTGTAATCATAGTAACCTGATGAATAAAACTGCCTTATCAATTTTATCTGATGCGGAATGGAGGGGGGGAAAAAATCCTGAATTGCTGATTTTTGTTCATTGTGTCTCCCAACAATTGGAATAGAAAGCGATCAAAAAATGGCATGTGCCCAAAAATGGAACCAATAAAAACATCAACTTGTCCCACAAAAAACAAGCCCTGACATTATTCTGTTGGCCGAAATATGGAAAAATTATAGCTCTCAAAATATGGTGATGAAAAAACTTCTTCTTGCAAAAAAAAAAAAAAAGTCTTAGTGTGTGACAGCTGCCAAACATAAAAAAAATATAAATCTGGTATCGCGGTAATCGCACCAACCTGAAGGATAAAGTCACCTAATCACTTATACTGCACGAGGAACGGCTTAAAAAAATAAAACCAATTCTTCACCTGCTGTGGATTTGTTCATTCTGCCTCCCAAAGATCACAGTAAAGCTGGAGTCACACATAGCGACTTACCAGCGATCACGACAACGATATCAACGCGTCAGGATCGCTAGTATGTCGCTATGTGATCGCTGGTGAGCTGTCAAACAGACAGCTTCACCAGCGATGCCGAGCGCCCGGCATCGCTGTGTTTCTTAGCGCTGATGCCATATCCCTGTAAAAAAATAGAATTAAAATAAAAAATATTGTTATTCTCACCTTCCGACGTCCCGCGCAGCCATCCTGCCTCTCTCCATGCTCCGGTCCCAGTAATCCTTTGCGAGAATGACCGCGAGAATGTCACGGTCTCGCGGCAGCGCGACGTCTCCCGGTCATTCGTGCAAAGGATCACTGGGACCGGGAGCATGGAGAGAGGTGGGATGGCTGCGCGGGACGTCGGAAGGTGAGAATAACAATATTTTTTTTTTTTTTTACAGCTGATCACTGGTCTCCCGCCTGTCACACACAGCGATGCGTGCTGGCCAGCTTGAGACCAGCGACGAAAAATATGTCCAGAGGTTTCTTGCAGCGATCAGCGATACCGGCAGGGGGGGGCGGTCGCTGATCGCTGTCACACACAGCGATCTCGCTGGTGAGATCGCTGTTGTGTCACAAAAGTTGTGACTAAGCAGCGATTTCGCTAGCGAGATTGCTATGTGTGACTCCCGCTTAAGGCTAGGCACTTATTTATCCTGCGCTCTACGCTGAGCGCTTGCATCAGGGTTGCCATGTAAATCTCAAATACGTGATTCAGAGAACCGCCGATGGAAGATTCCCTATAATGAGGCAGATGGATGTACTGTGAACGCCATAGGACCCGTGATCCGGAAATACAAGGCTGGAGGGCACCACTGCACGGGATCACCAGTTACATGCTATAAATTGTGAAACTGAACAAAGGAGAAAAGGCGCATGTACATATCAGGGATCACCAGATAGTAATATCAAAAATACTTTATTGAAACACCAACACACTAAGAGAATATTAAAAACATCTAAGGCTAGTTTCACACTAGCGTTTATGAGCGCAGCGACGGCCTGCGCACGGCCGCCGCTAAGCCCCGCCCCCTGCCACACCCCGCCGGTAGCTCCGCCCACCGGCGCACGACGCTGCATGCGCCCTGCGTCCCCTATCTTTATCACAGGGGGCGCAGGCCGTGCGCAGTATGCGTTTGGCGGCGCATGCGCCTTTTTGACGGTGCGCCAACGCAACCAAACTGCAGCAGGTTGCGTTTGGCGCAGGTCAGCGCACCGTCAAAAGGACGCATGCGCCGCCAAACGCATACTGCGCACGGCCTGCGCCCCCTGTGATAAAGATAGGGGACGCAGGGCGCATGCAGCGTCATGCGCCGGTGGGCGGAGCTACCGGCAGGGGGCAGGGCTTAGCGGCGGCCGTGCGCAGGCCGTCGCTGCGCTCATAAACGCTAGTGTGAAACTAGCCTAAAACTGCAAAAATGCAATCAGGACAATTCATAAACCCATAATAGGATTAAACCCCTGCCAAAACCCACATAGACAGTGTATTAAACAAATGGACATATATAAAGATAACGCTATGCAAACAATCAAGCTGAAAATTCAAAAACACACTGCCTGCAAAAAATCATGAACTGCAGAGACTGTATTACAAAAGAACCAGGGTAAGCTTTTCTGCTTGGAGAGTAATATAATACAACCCCAAAATGAGGGGGAGCAGAGAATAGCATACAACCTGAACCGGGTATACAGAGAGGCCTGCGTAGGGCTAGGTCCACATGAAATGCCAATGCAGTATAAGATAGAAGTTGTGTGCGTGTTTTTCGGTGTGCATAAAAAGGAGATTTTTGTGTACTCACCGTAAAATCTCTTTCTCTTAGCCTTTAATTGGGGGACACAGAACCGTGGGTGTTATGCTGCTGTCCACTAGGAGGCGACACTATGCATAATCTGAAAAAGATTAACTTTGTCTCCTCCTCTGCAGTATACACCCCTGGACGGCGTCAGCCTTCTCCAGTTTTGTGCAAAAGCATTAGGAGGAAAATACCAGAAACATAACCATGCCTGTAAGAAGGCTACTATAAACGAGCTCAAACAACAATATGAGAACCCAACCGTAACAACGGCCCGCAAGGGCAACAGGGTGGGAGCTGTGTCCCCCAATTAAAGGCTAAGAGAAAGAGATTTTACGGTGAGTACACAAAAATCTCCTTTACTCTGTCGCCTTATTGGGGGACACAGAACCGTGGGACGTCCCAAAGCAGTCCCTGGGCGGGAAGCAGTGGACGAATATTGTGCTGACAGTCCCCTAGACTTGGGGTACTGCCGCCTGCAGGACCCGTCTACCCAGGCTCGCATCCGCTGATGACTGGGTATGCACTCGGTAGTGTTTTGTAACTGTGTGCAGGCTAGTCCAAGTGGCCGCCTTACACACTTGATGTGCCGAGGCCTGATGCCGAATGGCCCAAGAGGCCCCTTCCGCCCGCATAGAGTGTGCCGTGATACCGGCCGGAAGAGGAGAATTGTTGAGGCGGTAAGCCTCTTGAATGGTGGACTTGATCCACCTAGCAAGGGTGGCTTTGGAAGCCGGTAGGCCCTTGCGAACGCCTTCTGGAAGAAGGAAAAGTGAATCAGACTTCCGGAAAGGAGCAGTCCTAGACACGTAAACACGCAATGCCCTGACAAGGTCAAGCGTATGCAGAGCCTTCTCCACCCTATGAACGGGAGCCGGGCAAAGGGACGGTAGTGAGATTTCCTCATTGAGGTGGAAGCTGGACACAACCTTCGGAAGGAAGGATGGGACTGTACGTAGAACCACCTTGTCCTGATGAAAAACCAGGAAGGGTAGTCTGCAGGAAAGAGCTGAAAGGTCAGACACCCTGCGTAGCGAGGTGATCGCCACCAGGAAAACCACTTTCTGTGATAGAAAGCGGAGTGAGACCTCCTTAAGGGGTTCAAAAGGAGGTGACTGTAGTGCTGTCAAGACCAGGTTGAGGTCCCACGTCTCCAACTGACGTTTGTAGGGGGGAACCAATCGGGAAACCCCTTGGAGAAAAGTCTTCACTTGCGGCTTGTTAGCAATACGCCTCTGAAAGAGCACTGAAAGCGCTGACACCTGGCTCTTCAGCGAGCCCAGGGATAGCCCGGCGTCCAGGCCTGACTGAAGGAAACCGAGGACCCTTGGAAGAGAATAGGGGAGTGGGATCTGCCCACAAGATTCGCACCATGTGAAGAAAACCTTCCAGGTACGATAGTAAATCCTGGCTGAAGTTGGCTTTCGAGCCCTGATCATGGTTTTAACGACTTCCGGTGAAAAACCTGCTTGGGTCAAAACCCAGGTCTCAATGGCCACGCCGTCAAATTGAGAGCTCCTGAGTTCTGGTGGAAGAACGGGCCTTGTGACAGAAGGTCGGGACGTGTGGGGAGACGCCAGGCAGCGTCTGCTGTGAGTTGCACGACGTCGGCGTACCATGTACGCCTGGGCCAGTCTGGAGCGATCAGGATGGTGGGAACTCCCTCTTGCTTGATCTTCCTCAGGACTCTGGAGATCAGGGGAAGAGGTGGCAAAATGTACAGAAGCTGGAACTGGGTCCAGTCCTGAACCAGGGCATCTGCTCCGAGCGACCGCGGATCGCGCGTCCTGACCATGAAATTGGGAACCTTGGCATTGAGATGGGATGCCATTAGATCCACGTCCGGGGTGCCCCAACGATGACAGATCTGACAGAAAACTTCGGGATGGAGAGACCACTCCCCCGAGTCCATTCCTTGTCGGCTGAGATAGTCGGCTTCCCAGTTGTCCACACCCAGAATGTGGACCGCAGAGAGTACCGACCTCGCATTCTCCGCCCATTGTAGGATACGTGTTACTTCGGTCATCGCCTGGATGCTGCGGGTGCCGCCTTGATGGTTCACATATGCCACTGCCGTGGCATTGTCCGACTGTACTCTGATATGAGAGTCTGCTAGCAAGTGATGGAAGGCTTTCAACGCCAGGAAGATGGCCCGGATTTCCAGGATGTTGATGGGCATGGTCGCTTCCATTGGTGACCACCTGCCTTGCGCTCTGTGATGCAGGTGCACCGCGCCCCAACCTATAAGGCTTGCGTCGGTGGTCAAAACCTTCCATTGACCGGAGAGAAAGGATTTTCCCCTTGCAAGCGAGGTTGGCTCGAGCCACCAGTGCAGGGACCTCCTGGTTTTTGCTGATAACCGGAATTCCCTGTCGAGGGAGAACGGATTCCTGTCCCAGGACTTGAGGATGGCCAGTTGAAGGGGTCTGAGGTGAAACTGGGCAAACGGTACCACCTCCATTGCTGCTGCCATCCTGCCAAGTACTCTCATGGCATACCGGAGAGATCTGGGGGACTTGCGGAGGAGTGTGTGAACTCCCAGACGGAGAGCCAGTGCCTTGTCTCTGGGGAGAATCACCAGACCCTTGGAGGTGTCGAATAACATCCCAAGGAAGGTCAGAGACTGACTCGGGGTAGTCGAGGACTTCTGTAAATTGACTATCCACCCCAGGCGCCTCAGAGTGTCGATCGTGATCGAGACGTTGACCTCGCAGTCCTTGAGGGTGGGGGCCTTGATGAGAAGGTCGTCCAGGTATGGAACGACTACTATGCCTCTGGAGTGCAGAACGTCCATGGTAGCTGCCATGACCTTTGTAAATGTTCTGGGAGCCGTGGCGAGACCGAACGGGAGGGCCACAAACTGGTAATGGTCTTGGTCGATTGCGAATCTGAGGAACCTCTGATGGGCGGTAGCAATCGGTATATGCAGGTATGCGTCCTGTATGTCTATGGAGGCGAGATATTCTCCTTTTTCCTTGGACGCAACGATTGACCGGAGGGATTCCATGCGAAAGTGACGAACTTGAACATACTTGTTGAGTTGCTTGAGGTCTAGTATGGGTCGGACGCTGCCTCCTTTCTTGGGCACCACGAACAGGTTGGAGTAGAACCCTCGGAAGCGCTCTTCTGCTGGGACCGGCACTATGACTCCTGCTTGCCGGAGGGAAGAAACCGCTTGAAGGAAGGCCTGAGCTTTGAGCGGGGATTTTGGAGGGACAGAGGGAAAAAACCTGTGCGGTGGGCTGGTAGTAAACTCGATTTTGTATCCTGAAGACACTATTTCCTTGACCCACTTGCCGTCTGTAATAGGCAGCCAGACCTGCTGAAGGAGTAGCAGTCGTCCGCCTACAAGTGGGGTGTCTTCCGGAGGGCATGAGTCAAGATGAGGGAAAAGTCTGAGGTTTTCCTCCTTTAGATTTCGCTTGGCTTGCCTTTGACTGCCAGTTCCTGTCCGGCCTCTGTGCCGCACGTGTGTTGTCCCTGCGGGGGGAACGACTACGGTTTTGTACTGGGCGTGAGACGGACCAGCCTGAAGAATTCCGAAAGGATCGGAAACAAGATTGATTACGTCTTTTAAACGTGCGTTTTGGTCTTAATTGAGGGAGGGAAGTACTTTTGCCCCCGGTAGCATTGGATATCATTGTATCCGGCTTTTCACCGAAAAGACGGCCACTGAAGTACGGGAGATTTGTTAGGGACTTTTTTGAGGCCGCATCCGCTTTCCATTCTCTTAGCCAGAGAATACGCCGGATTGTGATGGTGTTTGATGCTATTGCCGCTACCCCTCTTGCAGAGTCCAACGCTGCATGGACCATGTAATCTGCCACCACTGCAATTTGCACCGCCTGGTCCGCCAGCTGAGGATTTGAGGCTTAAAGGCCCTTTTGCAAGAGATCAGCCCAGGCCATGATGGCCTTGGCTGCCCAAACTGAAGCAAATGCGGGAGCCAGAGAGGCACCTGCCGCTTCAAAGATTGAACGAGCCATGCGTTCAACCTGCCTGTCTGCTGTGTCCTTGAGGGTTGAACTGTCCGGCAGCGAGAGAAGCGTTTGTGCTGCTAGTCTAGAGACTGGAGGGTCCACTTCAGGCGGATCTGTCCAATCCTTGGTGTCTTTCTGTGGGAAGGGGTACTTTGCTTCCAAATACTTGCGATTGGCAATTTTTTTCTCAGGCTGCGAAAAATGCTTAGAAAGGATTTTTTGAAATTCCGGGTGATTAGGGAAGACCTTCGATGGTTTCTGAACACTTTCAAAGGAAATCTTGTGTTCTGGTGCATCCGGGGTTGGATCTGAAATGTCCAGCACCCGAAGGATGGAAGAGACGATATCTTCAACTATCGCAGTATTGCTAGGGGGACAAGGGAGCAGAGCGGTCTCTGTTTCGTTATCTGAGTTGGAGTCACATATGCCCTCTGAGTCTTGCGCATCGCTAAGGAGCTCCCTAGCGGGTGAACTAGAGCGGAGGTTTTCCCTGGTCTGGGATTGTGGAGATCCGCATTGTCTTTCCCTATCAGGGGACGGCCTCGGTGACCTGGAGCCACTGTGTCTCTCCCTGGAGGGGGAAGGCCTATTGCTATGTGAGGACGCAGATGAACGCGACCTGTGGGTCCGCTTACGCCTCGAACTGTCGGAAGCGACCTGCACGTGAGACCGGACGTCCCTTTGCTGGGTAACGTTCATCCGAGACATGACCCTGCAGAGCCTGCAGTAATGTGGAGGTCAGGTTATCTATAGACTGTGTCATAGACTGCGACATCTGAGTTGCCCATTCCGGCGCAGTAGCGGTCGCCGAAGCGTTGGTAGGGACTTCTTGGGGTTCTGCTCCGGTTTTTTGGGTACAGTCCCAGCAGTGCGGATACGTGCTGCCGCTGGGGAGAGTGACCTTGCAGGCTGTGCAGACTGCATAAAAGCAGTCTTGCCTGGTTCTTTTCTTTGAGCCCGACATAGTACCTAGGCTGATTAATAGAGGCCCTACAGGGGTATCTACGCAGAGGAAAAAGGAGTAGGAGAGCGCTATATGGTATAGGAATTCACAGATGAGTACCATGGACCCAGCTGTGATCTTACCCCACCGGTGCTCCCCTTAGAGTCTCCGGGGGGGCATAGGACGTGGGGCTTATCAGCGCTGGACCTATGCTGCCTTCCTCCAGGTGCAGCAAGATGACCACCGGATTCTGAGGTGGAGAGGGAAGGGGGCGGAGAGCTGGAAAAGGGCGCGCTGGGCCATGTAAAAGCGCGCCCTTCCTGCCTCGATCCGCCCCTTCTATGACACTGCAGTGTCATTTTCGTCATCCGGGGGGCGGGCCGGGGAAAAGGCGGCGGCTTCGGCTAGGCTGAAGCCGCGGTCTAAATTAGAGGCCTGATGCCCAGGAGGGCACCAGAGCGGCGCGGTAGTCCGGGAGGGGGTCGGATTTGCACCGGACCCCCCCCCCCCCCGGAATGGGCGACTGGCTAGCGGTGGGGGCAGCAGGGCTAGCGGTTCCCGTGTGGGGGGTCCCTGGAGCGCCATGGAGCCACTGCTGCTGCAGAGGCAGGGGCGCAGAAAGCCCTGTCTCTGCTGTGCCACGTCTGCCTGCACCCTACCCCCGGCCCCAGCAGGATCCCACAGCTGGTCTGGGGTCCCTGGTGCAGAATGCTGTCTGTACTCCGACCCTACCTGCGGCGTCTCAACCTAATGCCCCCTGCGGGGGATTAGGGAGGGTGCGTCTGTCACCGTCAGGGGGTCTTCATCCTTGCCTCAACCTCAACCCAGACCCTGAAGGGGGTTGGGGAAGGAGGGGGGTCTCAACTTCGGACCAGTACCCGAGGGACTGGGGAAGGAGCGACATGGGGGAACCGCCATCTCCACTTCAACTGGGCACCCCTAAAAAGGGGGCCAAGGAAGGAGCCATGCCGGGAGTCTCGCTGGAGACCCACTTTTCTTCATCTGTTCCGACGAAAGGAAAAAAAAAAAAAAGAAAAAAGGTGTGCCTCCTTGCGACACTAAGCAAAAACTGGAGAAGGCTGACGCCGTCCAGGGGTGTATACTGCAGAGGAGGAGACAAAGTTAATCTTTTTCAGATTATGCATAGTGTCGCCTCCTAGTGGACAGCAGCATAACACCCACGGTTCTGTGTCCCCCAATAAGGCGACAGAGTAAACGCAGTCCAGCATAGTTTTGTGCACCTCTGAAAGGAAGGACGACGCTGAACAGAGGCCAGATGGAGTCCAGAGTAACTGCTGCCTCATTATAGTGAATGGATCCCTCAAGGGTTTCATCTGTCACGTAGCTTGGAGATTTTGATGGAAACCCCAAAGTATGTGCTTCAGCTCAATCCACAAAAAAAGTCTACACTCAGGTCTGTCATCTGTCAACAGAAATATAGAAGGCTTCCACATTACTGGTAGCACAAAGGCTCTGGAAAAACTGAAAAAAATTCAGCAAATTCTGCGCTCCCAAATGCCCCCCTCTCTTCTGAGCACCAGTGTGCATAAATCACCTTTAGCATGCATATTTGGCAGGGGTATAATTTCCAAAATGGGGTCACTTGGGGGGATTCTGCTTTCTAGCACATAGTTTGCGGACTCCATATAGAGAGCCCCTATTTGAAAATCTGCGCTCCACGAGGCAAATAGGGCTCCATCCCTACTGAGACTCTCCCTATAGCTAATCAGTACTGTACACCCACATATGGTGTATTTCTATATTCAGCAGAAATTGTGGGACACATTTTGGTGCCAATTTTACCCATTTCTTGTGTGAAAATATTAAATCTGGGGCTACAACAAAATTTTTGTGGTAAAAATGTAATTATTTTTTCTTTACTGCCTAATGGTATAAAATTCTGTGACACACCCTTGGTATCAATATGATCATTGCACCCCTAAATTAATTAATTGAGAGGTGTAGTTTGTAAAATGGGGTCACTTATGGGGCATTCTACTTTTCTGGCACTTCATCAGGGGCTCTCCCAGTGGGTCATGGCACCCTCAAACCATAATAGTAAAATCTGCACTATAATATGGTGCTCCTTCCCTTTTGAGCTTTGCACTGTGCCTCAAAAGTAGTTTTCACCCACACATCTAGATAAGTTCCTTGAGGGGTCTAGTTTCCAAAAGAGTATCACTTGTGGGGGGTTTCCACTGTTTAGGCACATCAGGGGCCCTCCAAAAGTGACATGGAGTACGCTCTTGATTCCAGCCAATTTTGTGTTCAAAAAGTCAAACCTTTCTCCTTCCCTTCCGGGTCCTGCTGTGCGCTCAAACAGTGGGCTTCCTTCACACATGGGGTACTAGCGAACTCACATGGGGTATTGGCACACTCAGGAGAAATTGCACAACAATTTATGGGGTCCATTTTCTCCTGCTACCTTTGTTAAAATAAAAAATTTGGTACTAAAAGATGATTTTTGAGGAAACAATTGGATTTTCAATTTTCATGGCTCTGTTATAAACTTCTGTGAAGCACCTGGGGCTTCAAGGTGCTCACCATGCATCTAAATACATTCCGTGAGGGGTCTAGTTTCTAAAATGTTGTCACTTGTGGGTTTTTTTCACTGTTTAGGCACATCAGGGGATCTCCAAACGCAACATTGGCGTCCGATCTCAATTCCAGCCAATTTTGCGTTGAAAAAGTCAGACGGCGCTCCTTCCCTTCCGAGCTCTGCCATGCGCTCAAATAGTGGTTTACCCCCACATATGGTGTTTTGGCGTACTCAGGACAAAGTGCACAACAACTCTCGATTAAAGCCAATTTTACGTTCAAAACCTCAAATGGTGCTCCTTCCCTTACGAGCCCTGCAGTGTGCCTAAAGAGTGGCCTTCCTCCACACTTGGGGTATCGATGTACTCAGGAGAAATTGTTCAACAAATATTGTGGTTCGTTTTCTCCTGATATCATTGACAAAAAAAACTTGTAACCGAATGAAAATTTTTGTGAAAAAAAAGTTAAATGTTCATTTTTTCCTTCCACATTGCTTCAATACTTGTGAAGCACCTGAAGGGTTAATAAACTTTTTGAATGTGGTTTTGAACAACTTGAGGGGTGCAATTTTTAGAATGGTGTCACTTTTGGGTATTTTCTGTCATCTAGGCCCCAAAAGTGACTTCAAATGTGAGGTGGTCCCTAAAAAAAAAAAGGTTTGGTAAATGTTGTTGAAAAAAATGAGAAATCGCTGGTCAACGTTCAACCCTTATAATTTCCTAACAAAAAAAAATTGTTTCAAAAATTGTGATGATGTAAAGTAGACATGTGGGAAATGTTATTTATTAACTACTTTGTGTGACATGTCTCTGATTTAGGGGCATAAAAATTAAAAGTTTGAAAATTGTGACATTTTCAAAATTTTTACCAAATGTACAGTTTTTTTTCACAAATAAGCACAAGAAATTTTGAAGAAATGTTACCACTGTCATAACATACAATATGGTACGAAAAAACAGTCTCAGAATCAGCGGGATCCGTTAAAGCGTTCCAGAGTTATAACCTCATAAAGTGACAGTGGTCAGATTTCAAAATTAAGGCCTGGTCATTAAAATACAAAGTGGCTTGGTCCTTGAGGGGTTAAACAGAAGCTCCCTTTTTTCACTTTTAATGGTGCGCTGCCTCCAAATTTTGTAATCTCTACAAATACACACACATACCTCTGTATGCACATGCAAAAATGAGCATAAATATAAAAAACAATCACACAGACGTATATCTATATGTACACTCACATTGGAAGGCTTACTTTGCAGAATTTTTTCACTACCTGTGTAACACTTTTGCACTGGTCTATAGTATATACACATACTCACTATATATACAGAGGGCACCCCCACATGTAGCATCAGGACTTACCTCCATGGGGTTCACCGTGATAGTAAGAGCAGAGTCATCCCAGTCCATTTCGTTTTCTTTGCCCCCCTCTTGGTCACGTATGGTGCGCTGATGAGCAGCACGAATGCGAAACACTCCGAGAATGATCATGAAGACCAAGAAACTGACACAGACAACTATAACGATGGTAGCCGCACTGGGAACCACTGAGGAGGAAGCAACACGTCACATTAACACCATCATAACACCGCTGTGTATCAGTGAGCAGTAGGGGGCGCCATCATTACAGCGCTGTGTGTAATGTATCAGTGAGACATATAGGGCGCCATCATTACACCTCTGTGTGTAATGTATCAGGGAGCAGAAGAGGGTGCCATCATTACACTGCTGTGTACAGTGTATCAGTGAGCAGCAGAGGGTGCCGTCATTACACCTTTGTATGTAATGTATCAGTGAGCAGTAGAGGGCACCATCATTACACTGCTGTGTGTAATGTATCAGTGAGCAGTAGAGGGTGCCATTATTACACTGCTGTATACAATGTATCACTAGGGGGTAGTATAAGGCTGTGATTTTACCAGTTCTCTAACAGAGGAGGCTAGGCATTTGTCAGCTGATGTTATTGACCATAGACATCCAGCGTATGACAGATACTCTGATACTACATACCTGATGCGGCGTGTGTGCTGGCTGGATTGTGTCCCAACAGATCGGGAGACTGATGCCGGGACGGGACAAACAGAGCCTCAGATATAATATGATTTGGGGCCTCTGGGGGGCTCGCAGTATGGATTACATTCACCTATAACAAGAAACAATGCAGGACAGGAGAGACTTAGGCTAAGTGCACACGTACCGGAACTCTCGCGGAAATTACTGCGAGAATTCCGGAATTCCAGTCCGCGGGAAAATCGCATTTTAAATTTCCGCGATTTTCCCGCGGAAAAACTAGCATTTTGCAAGCGTATTTAGCTTCCAAAATGCTAGCGTTTTCCAAGCGATCTGTAGCATCGCTTGGAGAACTGATTGACAGGTTGGTCACACTCGTCAAACATAGTGTTTGACGAGTGTGACCAACTTTTTACTACTGAGGCCGCCTATGCAGCATCAGTATTTAAAAGATAGAATGTAAAAAAAAATAGTGTTATTCTCACCCTCCGACGTCCCGCGCATCCGTTCCCAGTAATCCTTTGCGAAAATGCCCGCGATGACGTCAGTTCTCGCGGGATCGCGACGTCTCGCGGTAATTCGCAATGACGTCGCGCGAATGACCGCGAGACTTCACGATCCCGCGAGAAGGGACGTCATCGCGAGCATTTTCGCAAAGGACTACTGGGAACGAGAGCGTGAAGAGAAGCGGGAAGGCTGCGCGGGACGCCGGAGGGTGAGAATAACATTTTTTATTTTTAAATTCTATTTTTTACAGGGATATGGTACCCAAAGCCCGGAGGACAGTCTCCTCTCCTCCGGACCGTGGGTACCATCCGCAAATGTTCTGCTTACTTTCCGCATGGTGTGCACAGCCACATGCGGGAAATAAGCGGAACAATGCATTCCTATGGGTGCGGGATCGCCGCGATTCCGCAAATTAATGAGCATGCTGCGGTTTTTACCGCGAAGCGATTCCGCCGCGGTAAAAACCGCAGCATTAGCACAGCATTGCGGAATCCCATAGGAATGCATGGGATGCTTATTTTTTGCGTTTTCGCGGCAAAATCGCGCGGTTAAAACCGCCGCGGAAACGCGAAAAAAACGCCACGTGTGAACTCAGCCTTAATCAGAATCCGAAGCTGCTGGCCGCCCAGACCTACTGCAGTCATTGCTTCCTCTCTTCCTCACCTCCACCTGGAATTCGTTGCTGCTGTAGCGTCCGTTCAGCTCAGAACAGATCACCTTGAACTTTCGGTCAAACACGGAGACTGTGTTCCAGTTCCTGTAGCGGATCAGATGCAGAACCTCCTCATAATTTGCCATCGTATCCACACCTGCAATACATGAGAATTCTTTTCTTCCTGAGTTTGGCCATACTTGGATTTCCTGCCTCTTAGTGTTTTTGCTCTCTGGCAGTTACCGTGTAGCGCGCACTGACATCATTACATAACATGGCACGTTTCCCAGCCATGACTGACCCCCGGGAGCAGAGCGGCGTCTATTCCTGCATCCTCCCAGATACAGTCCACACTCCGCTGGAAACTACAAGACCCATGCACCAGACCTTACAGCCATGATCTCGTGCTGAGTCATCTTGCTCCGATTTTTGCTATTTTTTTTTCATACCTTTTCCATTTTTATAATGTATTTTTCAGTACAGAAATGCCGGATTCTGCACTGTCAAATGCAATTACATTTTTTATAGATCCTCATAGAATCCTATAGAGAAAATATGCTATAAAAAAATAAAAACAAAAAACAAACACAGCAGGCAGGACTTTTCCTGACATCACATACACTTTGATTGGACTGTTCAGTGAAGATTTTCTGCACAAAAATTAAAAAAAAAAAAAAAAAATGCAGCGCTTATGCTACGTGGGAACACGGCCTACAAAGAGCCCTAGACAACGAACATCCCGGCTAATAAGTAGCAGCTGAGAGACAAGCACAGCAGTGCAGAGGATGGGCCGACCTGTGATAACGATGCCTTGGTTGGAGGAGCTCATCTCCAGGCCCTTCTGCTGCAGGTGGGTAAGGTCCAGCTGGAGACTTTCCTGCTCGGGGTTCAGGGCCTCCCCCACCACGCTGATTTCACAGGTGTCCAAGTTGTGCATGATTTCCTCTGACACCAGAGATTCCTGGACTGTTGGGGAGAAAATGACAAATAGGACATTCTTAACAACTCAATGCATAGCTTAAAGAAAACTTTAGGTGCAAAGGATGTTCCCAGGCTTTAGTTTCACTGTTGCCTCTTGCTCAGATTTAGCATCGAGCTCATGGACAACTGTTCTGGAGCTCTCTCAGTCTTCCAGTCCATGATCTGAATCTGAGCACCACAGATGGTCCCCACATACCACCTATCATACAGTCACAAACCTGTGGGGTCCTCGTCTCCTTCCCCCTCGGCCTCTACCTCGCGTGTGATGGTGCTGATGATACGCAGCTCAGGGAACAGGGTCACCCCTTCTGTGCCCTCAAACTCAGAGGCAGAACGGGCAAAGTGGTCGATGCCGCTGACACTGATTTTGGGCTCCTCGGGCTGTAGTACCATGACGTAGCCGTCCACGTCTGGAATTCTGATACAGGTCTCTTCGTTAAAGCATCTGCGGCACAAGTGCAAAGCGGTGGTGAGAGAAGGCGACATTAATCTACATATTGTAAATCCTACACATCCCCGGGGCCCGACCCCATATGTATAATGACAGAATATAGGAAATCCTGTGTCATCTCACATCCTAGTGAAGAACGAAGTAGGAGACCCCCATGATGGGAAACAAGGAAAAAAATAATGTGGCAGCTGCAGCAATGTGACCCCACACTTCAAGATCTGGATGTGGCAGTGCACCCCCCAGGGGCTGTAGGACCACGTACTTCACTGTAGTTGTGATCTTAAGACGTCTGATACCGGGGGTGGGGAACTGGCGGGTATTCAGGTAGGAGATGCGCTGCATTGCTTGGTCAAAGCGATCAATGTCATCTCCTTCGACGGTTAAAGTGGAGACCTGCAAAAGTCAATTCAGAAGATTACAACGTGGTGATGCACACAGTGACTGCACCAGCAGAATAGTGAGCGCAGCTCTGGAGTATAATACAGGTGAGGTAGATTTTTAATTATTAGTACAGAATTTGAATGCTATCACTTTTAGTCTTTGCCCGTCTGGACTCACCTTAATCCCTTTATCAACTCCATCAGCGGGTGGGGACTCCAGTCCCTCCTTGCAGGTATACAAGCAGTCAATGACCTTCTTGCTTTCTAGCTTTCCAGAACGAATCATCAACCCTGCGAGGTTTCCACGGAAGAACTGGGTCATGTGCTGCTCCCCACCTTGACATAAAAAAGTAGAGAGCAGTTCAGTATCTCTGCTATTTGGGTTTACTGTTCTCCTTCAAAAGATGTTACAGCGCCACATGCAGGTTAGTACCGTCCAGTCGTGGTGCAAACCTGGCTGCATCCAGGGACCACGAGTGGGAGAGGACATGCAGATGACCCTGGAGGTGACCGGTGGAAGTGGAGATAGAAAAAGCATGGTATAAGTTGGCGCCTAAATTGAGGGAGTCAAGAACTATTCTCCTGTACTAAAAGTGGCATCAGGAGTGCAGAAGAGCCCGATGCTGCGATCACACTGTGAAGACAAGGGCACTATGACTTCTTGTTGCTCCCCGACACTTCCGCCTCAGAGCATCAGTAATGCTTGTATTGGATTTAGCCTTTACATGTACACGATGGTGCACCGTCTGACGATGCATCTGAAGTGTAGCTAAAATTACATATAAGGGAATGTTGGCCCTTGGTACCACAAGTCCCAGGCAGCCTTACAGCTGGATGACCATTGGTTGCTTTGCCTTTGTACTATGCTCCTCATTGTGTCCCTGCATTGGGCATATTTCATGTATGTGGGACTGATTATGTCTCTACAGACTAGCATTCCTCTCATTTCTCCCTCCGGCATTACACATACAGAATGGACTATGTTAGGCTGAGTTCACACGTGGCGGTTTTTTCGCGTTTCCGCGGCGGTTTTAACCGCGAAAAATAAGAATCCCATGCATTCCTATGGGATTCCGCAATGCTGTGCTTATGCTGCGGTTTTTACCTCGGCGGAATCGCTTTGCGGTAAAAAACGCAGCATGCTCATTAATTCTGCACCAATAGGAATTCATTGTTCTGCATGTGGCTGTGCACACCATGCGAAAAGTAAGCAGAACATTTGCGGATTGTAACCACGGTCCGGAGGAGAGGAGACTGTCCTCTGGGCTTTGGGTACCATATCCCTGTAAAAAATAGAATTTAAAATAAAAAATATTGTTATTCTCACCTTACCACGTCCCGCGCAGCCTTCCCGCCTCTCTCCACGCTCCCGGTCCCAGTAAGCCTTTGCAAGCGATGACGTCCGTTCTCACGGGATCGCGAAGTCTCGCGGTCATTCGCGCGACGTCGTCGCGAATGACCGCGAGACGTCGCGATCCAGCGAGAACAGACGTCATCGCGGTAATTGTCGCAAAGGATTACTGGGACCGGGAGCGTGGAAGGAGGCGAGAAGGCTGCACGGGACGTCGGAAGGTGACAATAACTATATTTTTTTATTATTATTATTCTTTACATTCTATCTTTTACTATTGATGCCGAATAGGCGGCCTCAATAGTAAAAAGTTGGTCACACTCGTGAAACACTATGTTTGACGAGCTTGACCAACCTGTCAATCAGTTCTCCAAGCGATGCTCCAGATCGCTTGGAAAACGCTAGCAATTCTGCAAGCTAATTACGCTTGTAAAATGCTAGTTTTTCCGCGGGAAATCGCGGGAATTTAAAATGCGATTTTCCTGCGGAATGGAATTCCGGAATTATTGCGGTAATTTCCGCGAGAGTTCCGCTACGTGTGAACCCAGCCTTAGAATTGCTCCCGAGTTACACAAAGGGAAAGATTAAAAAAACTAAATAAATAAAAGCCTGAAAACAGAATCCGGACAGAAGTAAACCCCGAAAATAAAGCGAGAAATGAGTTTTGCTTTTCATGCGGGGTGTGAATGAGGTGAAATGTCTGTGCGGTGGAGGAGGATGGGGATGAACTGCAGCCACCTGCATCGCTCTCTGGCATTGGCTCACTGACATTTCCACTTTCTGAATACTCTGCAGAGAAGAGGGGACAAACAAGGGAAGTGACCACAGGGTTAAGGACATTGTAACACCGACATCAGGTTATGATAATAAATGCACTGTGATAAGAGAGGACGCGCAGCTGAGGGAGCGCCGGCTGCGGCCCGTGCTCAGGTCTAGATAAATGGTGACCTCTGCAACACAATCCAGCAGAATACACACACGCAGAAGCCACGACAGACACATGGCCTGATGTGCATGGTAATGACGCTATGAATAGCTCAACTACTGGCATCCAAGTGTCCAGCAACACACTAAAGAGGTCTGTCTGCCACACATACCAGATCCGTCTCTGTGCCCCCCCCCAGTTAGATTACAGGGGGCACAGCACCTCATCGCCATCACTTCAATCCACTCATCAGTGAAGGTGCTGAATATCGGAACCGCACAAATTAATGGCTGATCCTAATAATAGTCTGTGTCTTCTCTTCCTGAGATCCCCTTTAAGTGACCCCTGACTTTTAACTACTGCAATTTTCTTATGTACTTTGTCTTTCAGTTCATCAACATTTACTCTGCTTGCTGTCATTGAATGGGAACATACTTGACTTTTCAGATGCTGAAAACCCATCCTGATGTCCTGCTCATACAGCTGCAAGGCTGATTGAATAAGCTCAGGCACACATGCCGGGCAGCGAGGGCAGGACGATTTCGGGGCAGGATTGCAGCAGTCGAATGTAAACTATCATTTCTCCACTCAAAGAAAGAAAGAATACAAATCAGAGTATATCGCAGCGTAGCATGTAGTGAATGTCAGTGGATATCGACATGAGAGATCTGTAACGCATAGTTACGTAGGACTGACCCTAACACCCTGTATAAGGTCAGTAGTCTCCAGCCAGTCCTTCTCCAGCACGATGCTGGAAGTTGTAGTTTCACAGCAGTTGGTAGTCACTGCTGGTCTACAGTTGTGGCCAAAAGTATTGACACCCCTGCAATTCTGTCAGATAATACTGTTTCTTCCTGAAAATGATTGCAAACACATTCTTTGGTATTATTATCTTCATTTAATTTGTCTTAAATGGAAAAAACACAAAAAGAATTGTCCTAAAGCCAAATTGGATATAATTCCACACCAAACATAAAACAAAGGGTGGACAAAAGTATTGGCACTGTTCGAAAAATCATGTGATGCTTCTCTAACTTGTGTAATTAACAGCACCTGTAACTTACCTGTGGCACCTAACAGGTGTTGGCAATAACTAAATAACACTTGCAGCCAGTTGACATGGATTAAAGTTGACTCAACCTCTGTCCTGTGTGTACCACTTTGAGCATGGAGAAAAGAAAGAAGACCAAAGAACTGTCTGAGGACTTGAGAAACCAAATTGTGAGGAAGCATGAGCAATCTCCAGGCTACAAGTCCATCTCCAAAGACCTGAATGTTCCTGTGTCTACCGTGCGCAGTGTCATCAAAAGGTTAAAGCCCATGGCACTGTGGCTAACCTCCCTAGATGTGGCTGGAAAAGAAAAATTGACAAGAGATTTCAACGCAAGATTGTGCGGATGTTGGATAAAGAACCTCGACTAACATCCAAACAAGTTCAAGCTGCCCTGCAGTCCGAGGGTACAATAGTGTCAACTCGTACTATCCGTCGACATCTGAATGAAAAGGGACTGTATGGTAGGAGACCCAGGAAGACCCCATTTCTTACCCCGAGACATAAAAAAGCCAGGCTGGAGTTTGCCAAAACTTACCTGAAAAAGCCTAAAACGTTTTGGAAGAATGTTCTCTGGTCAGATGACACAAAAGTAGGGCTTTTTGGGCAAAGGCATCAACATAGAGTTTACAGGAGAAAAAAAGAGGCATTCAAAGAAAAGAAAACGGTCCCTACAGTCAAACATGGTGGAGGTTCCCTGATGTTTTGGGGTTGCTTTGCTGCCTCTGGCACTGGACTGCTTGACCGTGTGCATGGCATTATGAAGTCTGAAGACTACCAACAAATTTTGCAGCATAATGTACGGCCCAGTGTGAGAAAGCTGGGTCTCCCTCAGAGGTCATGGGTCTTCTCTTCCAGCAGGACAATGACCCAAAACACACTTCAAAAAGCACTAGAAAATGGTTTGAGAGAAAGCACTGGAGACTTCTAAGGTGGCCAGCAATGAGTCCAGACCTGAATCCCATAGAACCCCTGTGGAGAGATCTAAAAATGGCAGTTTGGAGAAGGCACCCTTCTAATATCAGGGACCTGGAGCAGTTTGCCAAAGAAGAATGGTCTAAAATTCCAGCAGAGCATTGTAAGAAACTCATTGATGGTTACCGGAAGCGGTTGGTCGCGGTTATGTTGGCTAAAGGTTGTGCAACCAAGTATTAGGCTGAGGGTGCCAATACTTTTGTCTGGCCCATTTTTGGAGTTTTGTGTGAAATGATCAATGTTTTGCTTTTTGCTTCATTCTCTTTTGTGTTTTTTCATTTAAGACAGATTAAATGAAGATAATAATACCAAAGAATTTGTGTTTGCAATCATTTTCAGGAATAAACTGAGTATTATCTGACAGAATTGCAGGGGTGTCAATACTTTTGGCCACAACTGTATATAATATTCCTTAATCTTTCAGTTACCAACACGGAGATCAATAGAAGAGAAAAATGTGTAAAGCACAAGACCGCCTGATGGTCCCACACATCACGTCACTGATCAGTCTATGAGGAGCCTAAGGCCGGGGTCACACTAACCGACGCAAAATACGGTCAGTATTTTACATGCGTAATACGGATGAATGACCCCTAAACAGTGCTCCGTATGTCATCCGTAATCAAGGTGTGGTTGCGTATTTTGGGCATGTGAGCATCCGTATGTAATCCGTATGGCGAGATTTTCTCGTCACCTTGGAAAATGGACATATAATAGAGCCCTATGACAGGTTTTATAACAGAAAGCAAAGAATAGATATAGACTCATAGAATGCATATATATATATATATATATATATATATATTCTATGTGTCTATATCTATTCTTTCTTTCTTTATTAAACCTGTCAGTGTGAGCTTACTGTATAGCGCACTGAATTACCAGCTTTGCTAAAAGACACCAGGTGCGTATTTCTCGCAAGTCACACGTGTGGTCCGTGTGTAATCCGTATTTTTTGCGCACCCATAGACTTGCATTGGCGTACTACGGGCGTAGTACTCTGACAATCGTAGCATGCTGCGATTGGCACGGAGCGTAGAATACGGATGAGAAATATACGGCTGGTGCGAGGGACCCCATAGAGAATCATTTGTCCGTGTCTAATGCGTGCTTTTTGCGCCTCTCACTCTCCCGTATCCCTCGCCAGTGTGACTCCGGCCTTACAGACATACTCAGCCCTACAGATTACAGACTGGACTGTTACCTTGCCAGCATGCGCCCACCACCAGCTGAGTGTCCAGTTTAGTGGGATGTAGCGGGTAATCCTCCGTCACGGTGGAAGGATCGTATGAAACACCATCGACATAGAGCGTGACTGTGGGTAAGTCAATGGTCAGGACATAGTGATGCCATTCCTTGTCACAGGCCTGGGGACACAAAAACATGAGAGCGTCATTCATTTCTTATGAATTTCAAGTCGTCTATGAGGGACATAAAAAAAAAAAAAAATCACAAACCACAACATTCCCACATGAAGCGCTGATGACGAGGTGCCATTTACAGTAGATGAGAAGATGGGAAGCAAATGCAACCTCTATGTCAGGGAAAGTCTGGCTATCGTCAGTACTGTCACTGAGGTTATGTGAATGGTGTAAAGGCAATGTCCAGGCACAGGAGAAAATTCTGCAGTCAGGCTGCTGAAATGTGACAGTGTGCAACTTTGTGGTCGCTGCCGAATTGTCTCTCCTGGCCGCTCTCAATACAAAAGATTGTTGGCAGCAGGCCGCAAGTGTGAAAATCACATACATGTCATCATGTGATTGCCCACTCGTACCGTACCAGGGAATCCTGACACTGTCACTATTCAGCACAGTGAATGCAGACTTTTCTTCTGAGACCGGACGAGCGCTTTAATTACCAACTTCACACTTTTTATGTCTCTAAATTTCTTCAGCCATAACTAACTTTTTTTTTTTTGGGGGGGTGGGTGGGGGAGGTTAATTTGTTTTGGGTGTGCATGCAAATTACTGTGATGTATATAGATAGATAGATAGATAGATAGATATAGATCTAGAGAGAAAAACGTGTAGCCTTTTTTCATTATCATTAATTTTTAATAACACATTTTTATTTTTTTATTCTATTTCTGCACCAGCATAGAAGAGGGTTCTTCACGGTAAGAGCAGTGAGGCTCTGGAATTCTCTTCCTGAGGAAGTGGTGATGGCCAACTCACTGAATGAATTTAAGAAAGGAATGGATGCTTTTCTTGTGAGTAACAGTATAGAAGGTTACGAATAACAGAATATTATAGGTAGATGGTTGACCCAGCTAAGGCCTCTTTCACACTTCAGTTTTTTGCATCAGTCAAAATCCGCCAAAAGGACAGATGCAGGATCCGTTTTAGAACTGATGACAACGGATGCCACCCATCCGTTTTTTTGACGGATCCGCAAAATGAAGAATGAGAGAGAGAGAGAGAGAATTTTTTTTTTGTCCGGCACCCAGAAAGAATTTTGGGTTAAATGAGTGTCTGGAGGATCCGCCAGAAAAAAAAACGTTGCAAGCTCCGTTTTGAAATCTTAGAGGATGGTGACGGACAGCAACTTTTGGCGGATCCTCAAAAAAAACGGATGCAACGGACAGCAATTCGTCACAATCCGCCATTAATGAAAGTCAATGGAGAAAAAAAACGGATCCTCAAAAGAAAATTGAGGATCCGTTTTTTTCAAAACCTGGCGGATTGTGACTGATTGGAAAAAACTGAAGTGTGAAAGAGGCCTTAGGGGAAGGAATTTTTTTCCCTATGGAGAAAATTGGCTTCTACTCTGTGGGTTTTTTGCCTTCCCCAGGATCAACAATGCAGAACAGCTGCACTAAAAACAGGCCGAACTAGATGGACATAAGGTCTTCCTTCAGCCTTCAAAACTATGTTACTATATATTCATTATACTATTTACCATTGTTATGTCTTGGGTCACTAAAAAAAAAGCTTAGAGTATATGAAGAAGAAAAGCTTTGACCCACAAGGTTAACTACACAGGGTCACCTAAACCTGATCGGAGGATGGGGGGGGATACTTTAATCTCTCTTAATTGAGGCAATCAAAGTTTGTTTTACGGTCTTCTACCATTACAGCTCCGGCTGCCTGGGAATTAATCAGCCAAGCACTGGCTCTAGCGCTACACAGGTCACTTATGCAGGACTTTCCCTACTTCACCATGGTCCCATGGTTTTTGCGATGCTTTAGAACTGGGACTCTATCAACGGCTGCTGTGAAAAGGTCCATTGGCTGCCGTTATCAAAGCCAAATATTGAGTAAAATATGATCAGTCAGATGTCAATCTTCAATGCAGGAAAAACAGAACAGTATGAGAATGTCTTCAGAGAACCAAAAACTAAAGTGACCTCCATGCCCGCTGATGACATTCACACCATTGGTACAGGTACAGCGGGCACCAGGAGGGCAGAACGGCCTGGTATCTGGTTACACTGAAGACATGAAGTCGAGAACGGTACAAGTTGATCCTACTAGGAAGCGGCATAAGGTCACATTGGCATCTGACTGCAGCCCCCTGGGGCAGATAGTGTAACAACCACTAGCATCGAAGGGCTTCAGTAGTGAAAATATCAGAAGCAGGTGGCGAGATGCAACGTACTGCCATTCTAGGAATGGGGGAACGGGGGGAGCAAGACAGACTTCACCTCCTGCAAATTGTTTTATGTCGTCATCCACTAATTGGAGCTGAGAATTTTTTTTAATTTTAGGCAAAATGAGAATCCTGCCTTTTGGTTACTTACTCTTTAGTTTTCAAGTGAATGTAACCTCCTATGATATCTGTAGTTGCAGCCCGGCCGTGGGAGGGTTTGCACCGGTCAGACCACGTGTCAGTCTGTGATTGAGCATCTCTGCAGGGGCCTGCAGCCTCTCTAAATATTGACAAAGAGCCTCTTGAGGTACACTAAATTCCTGATATTTCCCCTCGGAGCTGTGCTCTGCAATGTGACAGCGAGGCTCGTCTGCAAGTGTTTATTGGAAATCATGTTTGCTGTGCAGTAACAAGCGACCCGCGCTGCCTACCGCAATCTGCTGCAGAAGCAGCCACACCCGAGGGGAAGATGCACAACGCTAAGTCAGGACAGAGACCGGTTTTGTAGTTATTTTTCATTCTTCTGTCTGAAATTTCAGAAAATCACAAATTTAAAGAAGAAAACCAAACAGCAGTCAGAATTCACTCAGGAACTGCTTCTGTGGAAATTCTATGGTATAAGAGCTGCAGGAGCGATCTGAGGACGGCCTAGTTGCTGCAGTCTGCAGCCCTTCCTTCACAAATTAGACATTTCCGGCTGTCCTGGAGATTCCCCCCTCAGCTAATAGAAGTAATTTTAGCTATTAACATCATCTTCAGGGACTGGTCTTGGATCGATCCAATAATACATTGCATCTTGTGCGTCTACACTAGTGAATGTGTCCTTAGGCCGCATGTTACCCACCTCGCACACGTGGCGGCATCCACATCGCTCCCATCTGGAGGATCTGTGCGGCGCATTACAAGACATAACAAAAGCCCCGTACCTGGTTTAACTTCCAGTGAAACTCTGCGGGTTTGTACAATTTCTCCTCTGTGGGTTCTTGTCGGAACAGGAAACCCAGCTTGCAGTTGTGAACATAGAGAGAGTAATGGTGTCGATTCATATCTAGGCAGGAAGCAGAAGACAAATGGCAAAAGATCAGTGAACAGCGAGGAGCGAGTCCGTGACCGGTCCCAAATCCTGCAAAACCATACCGCACATCAGGTGAGAGCGTCATTGTGCACGTTGGGTTTATTCACAGGTATATTTTAATAAAAAATATGAAGGGATCTTATAAATGGAATAAAAATCCAATTTGCTCCCCTCATGCAACAACCAAAATGGTGATTAGTCAGTTTCTAATACTACTAATAAACAGTAGGAGCGAGAAGCGAATGATACCGGATGATGATCAGAACGTGGCGAGCATCGTATATGTGTACAGTTTATGGTCATGAAGGATCATTACTACGATCGCACACCCACGCACAGCCTACATTACTGTCGGCAGCACGTTCCCTGCTTACACGATGGGATGTGCTGCTTGACTTTTCTGTCCACATGAAGGATGCAATCTGCTGATAAATGACAAATTGTTTGTGGCTAGTCACGGGGCACGTTTACAGGGGCGATGATCGGGAATGAGCGCTCCTGTGAATAGGCCTTAAATCACCTGACAGAGGAAAACAGGATGTTTGGTTGCTTACCGTAAAATCTGTTTCTAGGAGCCTTCATTGGGGGACTTAGGAAACCATGGGTGTAGGCTGCCACTAGGAGGCTAACACTATGGAGAAAAGAGCTCCTCCTCTGCAGTATACACCCCACTGACCGACACTAGGATAATCAGTTAGTGAGAAAGCAATAGGAGAAGCAACATGTAAAAGAGAAAGAAACCACAGAAACCTAAACTGTAACAATGTAATACAATAAACAGAGCTGTTAAACATGGGAGGGTGCTGTGTCCCCCAACAAAGGCTCAGAGAAACAGATTTAATGGTAAGCAACCAAAAATCCGGCTTTCTCTATCGCTTCACTGGGTACACAGGAAACCACGGGACGTCCCAAAGCAGTACTCAAGGGGAGGGAACAGCAGTCATCTCCAATCAGGTCGGAGAACTCACCACCGCCGCCTGCAAAGTCTTTGTACCTAAGCCGCCATCCGCCGAAGCGTAGGCATAGACTGAAAAATTTTGCGAACATGTGGAGGATCGATTATAGTCCTGCAGAGGTGTAGGGCATAGGTCCTATGTGTACCGCCAGGACGCATCCACTGCCGGGGTAGAGTGTGCCTTAAACTCAGAAGAAGGCGTTCTGCTATGACCCAGTAAACCTACAATTGCCATCCGGATCAAGCGCTCATTCGCTGACCTGGAGGCTGGAAGGTCTTTAAACGCACGAGCCCATGTCTCGAAAAAGGGGGGGGGCGGCCTTAGCTGGATAGACACACATCAACACATCACTCTGACCAGGTAAGATGATGAGAGAGCGATACCGAGGATGAGTCCGAGCCAGACGAAAGGAAGGGAATCAAGAATGATGGACAGAGCCATGATGAGAATGTCGGCGAGGTAAGGGAAGGGATGAGCACTGAAACTGTGATCCACAGAATGTGCAAAACTGCTGCCACAGTCTCTGCGAGACTCTGGGAGTGGTGGAGAGCCCGAAAAGAAGGCGATAAAATGGACATGGATAAAGGCTTCCATGGAACAAAAAACTCCTGTGGTTCCCAGGAAGCAATTACTGAACAAAAAGACTCCATCTTGAAAAGACAAAAACTCCTACATTCAGCAATCTTAGATCCACGAATCACGCTGAGGAAAATCCACCAGGACTGTTCCTGGGGGATCTACTCCTCGCGTCACGGAAACGCCCGGAGGAGGATTTAAAGGAAACCTTTTTCCTAACCTGGTAAGCCTGTGACTTCTCTTGGTGGGAGAACTCCTCTGTTGAAAGGAAACGTTGAAAGTGCCGAAACTCCTGTGACAAAGGATAACGACAGGTTTGGCCTGAGGAAGGAGAGAGCTCGTCCCTCCGGTGGCCTCCTTAATAATTTGGTCTAACTTGGAACCAAACAGACGGGAACCCTGGAAAGGCAAGTTGGTAAGGGACTTTATCAAGTAATATACACTCACTGGCCACTTTATTAGGTACACCTGTCCAACTGTGTGTTAAGACTTAATTTCTAATCAGCCAATCACATGGCGGCAACTCAGTGCATTTAGGCATGTAGACATGGTCAAGACAATCTCCTGCAGTTCAAACCGAGCATCAGTATGGGGAAGAAAGGTGATTTGAGTGCCTTTGAACGTGGCATGATTGTTGGTGCCAGAAGGGCTGGTCTGAGAATTTCAGAAACTGCTGATCTACTGGGATTTTCACGCACAACCATCTCTAGGGTTTACAGAGAATGGTCCGAAAAAGAAAAAAAATCCAGTGAGCGGCAGTTCTGTGGCCGGAAATGCCATGTTGATGCCAGAGGTCAGAGGAGAATGGGCAGACTGGTTCGAGCTGATAGAAAGGCAACAGTGACTCAAATTGCCACCCGTTACAACCAAGGTAGGCAGAAGAGCATCTCTGAACGCACAGTGCGTCGAACTTTGAGGCAGATGGGCTACAGCAGCAGAAGACCACACTGGGTACCACTCCTCTCAGCTAAGAACAGGAAACTGAGGCTACAATTTGCA
Organism: Dendrobates tinctorius; assembly: GCF_039654945.1. NCBI lineage: Eukaryota > Metazoa > Chordata > Amphibia > Anura > Dendrobatidae > Dendrobates > Dendrobates tinctorius. The sequence goes on from NW_027361754.1 coordinate 8,691,659, forward strand.
CAAGCTCATCGAAATTGGACAGTAGAAGATTGGAAAAACATTGCCTGGTCTGATGAGTCTCGATTTCTGCTGCGACATTCGGATGGTAGGGTCAGAATTTGGCGTAAACAACATGAAAGCATGGATCCATCCTGCCTTGTATCAACGGTTCAGGCTGGTGGTGGTGGTGTCATGGTGTGGGGAATTTTTTCTGGGCACTCTTTGGGCCCCTTGGTACCAATTGAGCATCGTTGCAACGCCACAGCCTACCTGAGTATTGTTGCTGACCATGTCCATCCCTTTATGACCACAATGTACCCAACATCTGATGGCTACTTTCAGCAGGATAATGCGCCATGTCATAAAGCTCGAATCATCTCAGATTGGTTTCTTGAACATGACAATGAGTTTACTGTACTCAAATGGCCTCCTCAGTCACCAGATCTCAATCCAATAGAGCATCTTTGGGATGTGGTGGAACGGGTGATTCGCATCAGGGATGTGCAGCCGACAAATCTGCGCCAACTGTGTGATGCCATCATGTCAATATGGTCCAAAATCTCTGAGGAATGCTTCCAGCACCTTGTTGAATCTCTGCCACGAAGAATTGAGGCAGTTCTGAAGGCAAAAGGGGGTCCAACCCCTTACTAGCATGGTGTACCTAATAAAGTGGCCAGTGAGTGTATATATATATTGAGGAACAGCACCTGAATTGGATGCTGTTCCTTTTCTTTTCTGAGTTAATTTTTGTCCAGTTGGGTCTATGGACTTGGAGCGGGCATCCTGATGTTTTTCTGATGTGCTGTCGACTATTGTTGTTCTTTTGAGGATATGTCCGCCTGCCACGCCTTAAGCTAAATGGTCCTTCGGATGGCCACGATATTCCTGAACGCCTGATCAGCACATGCAGCGGCGTCCATGGAGGCAGATACCATGTACTTCCCTGCAAGAGTGATTTAGTCCGCGAGGTCGGCCAATTTCTCCGTTCAGGCTCCAGAAAGAATGTCTTGACGGAGAAGCTTAGCCCATGCGCCTATAGTCTTTGCCACCCAGGTGGAGGTAAAGGCAAGGCATAATGTAGCGGCGACCACTTCAAAGGCTGACCTTGCCAAGGACTCGATGAGTCTGTCGTTGGTATACTTGAGGGATGCTCCATCTGGGAGAGTAGGGACCGTATTGGTGAAAAGTTTGGAAACGGGAGGATCCACAGTCGGAGAAATGGTCCAGTTCTCAGTGAGTTCAGGAGAGAAGCGATATAGGATACCGAGGCGCTTCCCTCTTTGGAAGCGGCTGGTCGGGTTGTCCAGTTACTTGGAAAGTAGATCCTCAAATTCTGTATGAGTGGCAAAGACCTTTGTAGCTGATCTCAACCATCTAAACGAAACCGCCTTTTATGCTGGCTCCGTAGCGGTATCCTTAATGTTAAAGGTCAGTTTGACTGCCATGATGAGGCTCTGGACCATGTCTCTCCTATTCAAGGTGAGAATCCAGGTCCGGGTAACCCTCAGACAGCACATCCGAAACCTCCACAGCTGACTCTGGGGAAGAGGAATGAGATAAAAATGTCCGCCGGTGGAGGCCAGGGGGAGAAAGCCACCGGAAAATGGCGGCCACAGAGAGCGGGTGGAGGGCTGGCAGTGCCGCGAAAAGGCACGCAGATGCCGAGATGCAGAGAGAGAGAGGGAGGGGCGTGGGCTGAAAAGTCCGCTCACTGAGACTGGATGGAGAGGCGGAGCTAACCGCCAGAGCAAGAGACAGAGAAACCCTCTCAATGGAGCCGGAAAGAGTGAGCGGAGCTAACCGCAGAAGCCAGGAAGAGATGTGTCATCAATGGATGGGAGAAAAGCCCTCCTGAAGACACTAAGGAGAAGGAGGCAGAGCCAAACGCCGGGACTAGGCCGCGCTGAAGCGGGTGCCTAAATAAGTAGCAAAGGCCCGGAAATAGCCTTTCCGAGCTATGAAATACAGCAAAAGGTACCCAGTAGACAGGGAAGCGAAGATTCAGTACTGAGGACAGTGTCATTTATCACACAGTCAGGTAACCGCCAGAATAAAGGCGGAAACAGGCCCTATATAGAGAAGAAAACCCTGAATTAAAATTTTGGGAAGAGAGGTAGGGGGAGGTAAGACTCATCCATCCTCTTCTGTTGTTTTCCTCCATCTTCCTCTATGTCTTCTTATCTTCATCTTTCTTTAGCCCCTTCTTTCTTCATTACTCAAATCTTCTCCTCCGACACCTCTGGACCAGAATCTTGCAGAAAGTGGGAGAGATAAAGAGAGATGTACCTCTCCATCTGACGCATTCCAAGAATCTGAGTATGTGGGACGTACATGACTCCTTAAACCGAGAGGCTCTGGTGGGCGAGTGGGTAGGAGAAGGGTGCCAGGACCAAAAACGGATCACCTAAACACTCTTTTGTGTTAGGAACCGGGGTCCTGGCGACTAGACATATGAGGATACGGAGAGGCAGTACATGCTGTACTCATAGTCTCTACGTGGGAGTACATTTGTGATCATTCACTCTATATCCCTCCAGAGGTAAAGGAGAAGATCCATCTGATAAAGAAGAGACGTTACTGGAAAACAACGAAATCCGAGGTAGATATGGGTCTAGTGAAAGACCCATGTCCACCATCTACTGACAGTAAGCTAAACTGATTATCCTAGTGCCGGTCGGTGGGGTGTACACTGGGGAGGAGCTAACTATTTTCTGCATAGTGTTAGCCTCCTAATGGCAGCAGCATACACCCATGGTTTCCTGTGTCCCCCAATGAAGCGATAGAGAAACACTAATTTCCCTTTTATCTATAAAACCCATTTTGCAGCAGTTTTACGGCCACTTCTTGTGCACTAAATATCAACCTGCAAATCTATGAATTCAGCTGTGGAATATGATACATTGGATAATTCAGGATTAGATCGTTATTACTATGTAATTATGGAATTATGAAGTGGTTGGGAGAAAAATATATGTCAGCTCCTTGATAAAACTTATTTGCCTCATTAGCCACCTGTCAATCACCTTTCAGGAGTTAGAGGGAATTTATTCTAAATCCTTGGCAAAACAAAAAAAATACTTACCTAGGATCGAGTCTCATGCATCAGATATCCCACAGAGACACAAGCAGAGCTCGGTTTACTTATTTTTAGTAAAAAAAAAAAAATTTAAAGTCTATTAATGGAGGGCAGGGATCGCATGGGGTCACATTTCACTTCCCACAGACAACAGGGCTCTGTGCTCCTCCATTAATGTGCAGTCAGATCAATGCCTCCTCTGTGCAGCAGCTCAGGTGGACGCAGAAATGAAGCCATATCCAGCCTTCTGCTCTTCTTCCCGGCACTGCAGATAATAAGTATAAGCAGCTTTCTATCTGTCCACTGACCACGTACGCTGCTACATGTATAAAAATCGGTGACGCAGGAGTCACAGTACTTATTAGTGAAAGAAGCAGCGTTTTGCTATGCACTATGTCTATGTACATGGTGTAATTAGGGGAGGGGGGGGTCGTTTTGCAAACATAAGAACAGGTCAATAAGGCGGCTTGCTGGCAGATATAATGTCACCTAGATAATTGCTGCATTGCAGTTTCCAGGCCTCTGATGCTCACAACTCGTCATGGAAACAGAAATCAATCCATGCTATATGGCATATCAATAAGCAGGAGCCGGGATGGATCTTCAAATACATCACTACAATACGAGGTTACCACGAGCAGCCAAGGTGCTGTGGAACTACAAGTCTCAGACAGTTACAAATGGCAGAGACTGACGAATGAATACACTTTCTGCATATGTTCCTGAGATCTGCACCTAATGTAGAGTGACGTCCCTGATTAATGACATCGTATACAGGGGGATCCAGTACCTGTCTTGTCAGAATTACACAGGATCGTCTCCTTGTCGCGTCCTCCTGGTCCGTGCCTCATCCACACTGATATAACAAACGGCTCCTTCAGGTCGGCAGTAACAATCCCATCGGGAACCTTGACGGCTTGTGTGCCATTGAACTCAAACATCAGATCACTGTCATGGCCGTTATCGGTGGACAGCCCCACGGTCCAGTTGGCAGCGTTACTGGGGGGAGGCAGCAGCTCGGCGGTGCTGGATGAAGCACCTAGAATGAAAATAATAATTAGTAAATGGCAATTAATAATGTCACATCTAAATTTTATTAAGGCTATGTACCCACGTGGCGATTCTCAAGCAGAATATTCCTGAGCAGAATTGCACACCCTGCTCCTGGGAAAACGCATGCGGTTTTTGACGCGGTTTTTTAAGCGTTTGTCAAGCATTTTTGCATGCGTATTCCTAAGCGTTTTTGCCCATACAATTGATGGTATGCGGAATTGCGGGCGATTCCGCAAAATTAATGAACATGCTGCATTTTTTACCGTTAAGCGATTCCGCAGCGGTAAAAAAACACACCATTGGCACAACATGTGCATTTTCTATTAGGAACGCTTGGAATGCTTTTTTAAGCGTTTCCGCGGCAGAATTGCGCATTTAAAAATGCTGCGGAAACGCTTAAACGCTACGTGGGCACACAGCCTAAATGTGATACTTTTCATGGGGTCCTAAACTAAAAAAAAAATATGCAAGTTACTCTTCAATAAAAACCGGCCGATGTCATGAACTAATGGGAATTCTGGTCAGAGGGTTTGATAACGCCATAATCACATCGCATCTGCTGGTACATGGGAGCATGCACATTTTATGGACCAGAATTGTGCATACAAGGGCAGACCCTGCACTGTCTGCGATGTGGTCGAGAGCACGGAGAGACATACAGACCCAGTCACATCTTCAATTTGCAGACGGGACTGGAACGATCGTTACAACATCCATCTGAACCCAGGCACACCCTGCTACCCTAAAATCATAACACAATGGCTTCTGGCTCTTACCGCACAGCCTGTGAATAGACTTCTCCGAATAGGTATCTCGGTCGCACCCCTTGCCGATGTGACTGGTTTCCAGTTGTACTGTGGCCTGAATGGATGTGATGGGCTCATCACATGTCTCCAGATGCATACCAGGGAACAGCGCCAAGGACCCAGTGCCGGGCTCGTACTCTATCCGCTTACTCCAACCTGCAACAGAACCAGAGAAACTGCTAACAGTACTGACCCTCATGTCCTCCAATTTTGCAGTATGTCGGTGCAGCAATGTTACAATTTCTCAGATTGTGCAAACATAAGAAGAACCACAAGTACAAGCCATGCCTTCCAGGAAATCACCCACCTTGCAAACTTGCTTTACATGTTGGTTTAATGTTGATCTTGACCAGGATGTCCTCGCTCGCCCGCTTCTTCCCGCAGTCATAGGCGGTGACCGTGAGCTTATACTGACGTTCTTTTCCATAATTCAGCTTCTCTGTGTTCTTGATGTAACCTGCGGTAAAATAGATTATGTTTTATAGTGATTGCATCATCTAACACCGGACATCAGACCAAGGGAAAAATAAAAGTCTTATACATCTGAGTAGACTGATGGCTTTTGCCTTACAACAAGTTGATTGGTTTTGGAATCACCTCATTGCAGGCATCTTTTTACATGCCTGCATTACATTTGTCGCCTTGTGCCTTGTTTTTTGGCTACTCACATCAATTTTGTTTGTCAGATTATCAAACTTTTATGACAAGTTCAATACAAACTGATTAAACAAAAAAATTCTGCATCAAGGTTTCCGACTGGTACATTGTAAGGAAGATGTGACAACTTTATGTGGGTGTTCGTGGTTCCTGTCCTCAACAAACCTATCACAGAAGTATGACAATGGCCGGTGGCCTTGTTTCTACCCAAATTCAACACCGGTTCCTATGGATGTGTTTACACTGGCTGTCTGACACATGGTAATTAAATGACCGCCGACAAGCTACATGAAAGCGATCATATAATAGCATGTTTCCACAGGCTGACCATGTGCACTGAACATTCGATGGTACGACTGTTCTGTGCACACAAAATAACATTGTTTTCAGCAGCGCGTACTGTTTACATAGGACGACATGCTACAGAGAACGATGCAGAATATTTCACCAGAGCATTTTGTTTATTCATCGGAGACTGGCAGCCTGTGTAGACTAGCAGATTATTGAGAAAGTAGTATTTCTGGGAGCTCGTTCCCATTTATCATAAAGGTCCATTAGCTGCTACTGAACTTATGGCAGAGAAAGGACAAAGGGTGTGTGCACACGATGCGGATTCCGCTGCGGATCCGCAGCAGTTTTTGCTGTGGTGTACAGTACCTTTATTTTCAATGGAAAATATAAACTGCAGTTCACATGCTGCGGATTTTTCCGCAGTTTTCAATCCGCAGCATGTCCCTTCTTTGTTCGGAATCCGTAGCGGTTTCACACCTGCTCCATTGTACGGGTGTCAAACCGCAGGCTAATCCGCAGATAAAACGCATTTACCTGCGGATTTTGCAAAATCCGAGCGGAAAAATCCGCAGCAGAATCCGCAACGAGTGCACACACCCAAAGAGACCTGGCAGACGTGAAAACTGGAGCTTGGGATCGGGCACTTACCATCTTTATCCACAGTGAAGGGTACATCAGGTGTGACAATTTCATAGCTGCAGATCTGGCTGAACTGAGGGGAGCAGTCGGCATCCACAGCCTCCACCTTCAGGATATTGTCGTATTTCTTTCCCTCGATGACTGTGGCCTTGTAGGATTTCTCCTTAAACACTGGTGCGTACTCGTTCACGTCATTCACTTGGATGTGCACGGTTGCCCTGCAGCGAGGTAATAACATTATTGCCATGAGATCAGCAGGACGCCTAATTACTGGAAAACAGCCTCTGATGAACGGGTCCCGCTGGTTCCCTCTGACAAAAAATCCCACTGCTGAGATTGTACAACCAGGCGCTGAAAATATTAATAATCTTTTGTAAGTAGGGAAATGCAACATGTAAACCACAGTAAAAGATTTGTACAAGCAGGAGGGACAAAATACTGCACACTGATGCCCGTCTGTTACTATAGGGAGTGACAAGATAACGTGCACACTGGCGCTGATTCCTGAAGGGGTACAGCGAGCCAGCCACTAAATATGAAAATGCCAATACTACCAATGGTATATCAGAATTTGTAGGGACCATATGCCCATGATGATCGCTCGTCAGGTCTTCATCACTTCAGATGGAGCAAGAAAACTGGGCCGTGCCAAACACATAACTAAAATCTAAGGAGTGACTATTGGGGTGGTACATAAAAGAAGTATATGCATTTTGTTGGCACTTAAAGATGCCCGTTATTCAATGAACAGACGTGTCAGTGAGGCAGAGCACAGACAGCAAGTGAAGTGAGCAGAGCCGCATAGTAAATTATGTGCATAAATCACGTTACATGATTCAGAAAACGACCTTTTAAACATTAACGACACGCAACAGGTTTTATAGCAGCTGCTGAAATATCAGCATCACGTCTTCCATTAATTATCTATGGCCACTTTATTTTACAGTAAGGGATGGGGCCGTGGTGATGACCCTTCCACAGATAGAAACAGAAATATCTGCAGGCGAATGTCAGACTCCTACCCTGCTGGTCACTGCAGTGATGGGGACCACCATGGGAGGGACACCCTCTAAGCTCGCAGGCAGGCAGCCAGCTGACATGGGCTAGCAGTGGTCCATCCTCATAAGGTCACTCTGACTGACTCAATATGTTCATTACAGACGAATATATACAGCTCTGGCAAAAATTAAGAGACCACTTTCAAATGTTCAGTTTGTCTGATTTTTCTCTTTATAGGTTTATTTTTGAGTGAAATCTGAATTGTTCTTTTAGTCTATAAACTTCTGACAACATTTCTCCGAATTTCCAAGCAATAAATTTTGTTTTTTTTTCCTGACAAAGAAAAGTTGTCAAAATTAAAAAAAAACCAAAAAACAACAACAACACTGCTTTCAGACCTCAAATAATGCAAAGAAAACAAGTTCATAATCGTTTAGGAACAACAATACTAATGTCATAACTGAGGAAGAGTTCTGAAATCAATATTTTGTGGTATAACCATGATTTTTAATAACAGCTTTTATGCATCTTGGAATACTTGACACAAGTCTGTCACACTACTTCTGGCGCAAAAATGTAAACAGTTCTTCTTTGTTTGATGGCTTGTGACTATCCATCATCCTCTTGATTACATTCCAGAGGTTTTCAATGGGGTTCAGGTCTGGAGAATGGGCTGCCCATGACAGAGTTTTGATGTGGTAGTCTCTTAATTTTTGCCAGAGCTGTATATATAGGAGGCTATATGGGGTGCATACTGGACAGTATACAGGGGGCTGTGTGGGCTTATACTATATATAGGAGGCTACATGGGAGATCGTACTTTATATATGGAGCGATGTGCGGGCTTATATTTTGGGCTGCCCATGACAGGGTTGTGGCGTGATAGTCTCTTAATTTTTTCCAGAGATATACTGTGTGTGTTTGTGTGTATATATATATATATATATATATATATATATATATATATATATATATATACACACACACACACACACACACACAGTACAGACCAAAAGTTTGTACACACCTTCTCATTCAAAGAGTTTTCTTTATTTTCATGACTATGAAAATTGTAGATTCACTCTGAAGGCATCAAAACTATGAATTAACACATGTGGAATTATATAATTAACAAAAAAGTGTGAAACAACTGAAAATAAGTCTTATATTCTAGGTTCTTCAAAGTAGCCACCTTTTGCTTTGATTACTGCTTTGCACACTCTTGGCATTCTCTTGATGAGCATCAAGAGGTAGTCACCGGAAATGGTTTTCACTTCACAGGTGTGCCCTGTCAGGTTTAATAAGTGGGATTTCTTGCCTTATAAATGGGGCTGGGACCATCAGTTGTTTTGCGCAGAAGTCTGGTGGATACACAGCTGATAGTCCTACTGAATAGACTGTTATAATTTGTATTATGGCAAGAAAATAGCAGCTAAGTAAAGAAAAACGAGTGGCCATCATTACTTTAAGAAATAAAGGTCAGCCAGTCCGAAAAATTAGGAAAACTTTGAAAGTGTCCCCAAGTGCAGTGGCAAAAACCATCAAGCGCTACAAAGAACCTGGCTCACATGAGGACCGCCCCAGGAAAGGAAGACCAAGAGTCACATCTGCTGCGGAGGATAAGTTCATCCGAGTCACCAGCCTCAGAAATCACAGGTTAACAGCAGCTCAGATTAGAGACCAGGTCAATGCCACACAGAGTTCTAGCAGCTGACTCATCTCTACAACAACTGTTAAGAGGAGACTTTGTGCAGCAGGCCTTCATGGTAAAATAGCTGCTAGGAAACCACTGCTAAGGACAGGCAACAAGCAGAAGAGACTTGTTTGGGCTAAAGAACACAAGGAATGGACATTAGACCAGTGGAAATCTGTGCTTTGGTCTGATGCGTCCAAATTTGAGATCTTTGGTTCCAACCACCGTGTCTTTGTGCAACATAGAAAAAGTGAACGGATGGACTCTACATGCCTGGTTCCTACTGTGAAGCATGGAGGAGGAGGTGTGATGGTGTGGGGGTGCTTTGCTGGTTTATTCAAAACTGAAGGCATACTGAACCAGCATGGCTACCACAGCATCTTGCAGCGGCATGCTATTCCATCCGGTTTGCGTTTAGTTGGACCATCATTTATTTTTCGACAGGACAATGATCCCAAACACACCTCCAGGCTGTGTAAGGGCTATTTGACTAAGGAGGAGAGTGATGGGGTGCTACGCCAGATGACCTGGCCTCCACAGTCACCAGACCTGAACCCAATCGAGATGGTTTGGGGTGAGCTGGACCGCAGAGTGAAGGCAAAAGGGTCAACAAGTGCTAAGCATCTCTGGGAACTCCTTCAAGACTGTTGGAAGACCATTTCCGGTGACTACCTCTTGAAGCTCATCAAGAGAATGCCAAGAGTGTGCAAAGCAGTAATCAAAGCAAAAGGTGGCTACTTTGAATAACCTAGAATATAAGACATATTTTCAGTTGTTTCACACTTTTTTGTTAACCCCTTCGTGACCGGGCCAATTTTTTAAATTCTGACCAATGTCACTTTATGTGGTCATAACTCTGGAATTCAACAAATCCCAGTGATTTTGATACTGTTTTTTCGTGGCACATTATTATGGTAATAGTAAATTTAGATTGATATATTTTGTATTTATTTATAAAAATATCAGAAACTTGACAAAAACGTAAAAAAAATTGCAGTTTTCAAACTTTGAATGATTATCCCTTTAATCCAGATAGTCATACCACAGAAAAACATGAATAAATAACATTTCCCACATGTCTGCTTTACATCAGCACCATTTTTAAAACTGTCATTTATTTTGTTAGCCTTTTAGGAGGTTTAAAAACGTAGCAGTAATTTTTCATTTTTTCAAGGAAATTTACAAAATTTATTTTTTTGAGGGACCTATCCAGGTTTGAAGTGACTTTAGGGGTCCTATATATTGGAAAACCCCAAAAGTGATACCATTTTATAAACAGCACCCCCTGACATATTGAAAACTGCTGTCAGGTAGTTTATTAACCCTTCAGGTGATTTTCAGGAATTAATGCAAAGTGGTATAGCCGGAATGAAAAAGTGTTTGTTTACCACCTAAATGTCGCTAACTTCTGAACTGACCGCTATATCCGGGAGACTCTAAGGCCGCTATTTGGCCATGAACTGCTATGGCAAACATCAGGATCACAGAATCATGATCTCAGTGTATCAATTAGATTAAAATGCAAGCCCCCACAATCTTTTAACCATTTATTTGATGTAGTCACTTTTGACAGCAGCAACTAAGGGGTTAAACAGATATGGACGGTGCCAACACAGATCATTTGTGATACAGCAAGTTGTCAGATATAGTGGACAGTCAACAGCTGCTGGATTGTCTCCTTTATGGGGATGATATTCTCTTATATCTCAGGTCAGTATATATACATATTGGCGGCCTTGAAGGGGTTAATTATATAATTCCACATGTGTTAATTCATAGTTTTGATGCCTTCAGAGTGAATCCACAATTTTCATAGTCATGAAAATAAAGAAAACTCTTTGAATGAGGTGTGTCCAAACTTTTGGCCTGTACAATATATATGTGTGCATATATATATATATATATATATATATATATATATATATATATATATATATATATATATATATATATATATATATATATATATATAACACACATACACATTGTTTGAAATAAATAAGTCTTTGCAAAATTTCTGCTTCCTTCCCAGAAAACGAGCGTTTTATTTCCGCGGGTTTTTTTTTGCTAAAAAAAACATGCGTTTTTTTCTGTGCGTCTTCTGACAGATAGGAAATAGCTAAAAATGCGGACTTTTCTGCAAAATTAATGAGCATGCTGCGTTTGCGTAATTTATGTATGTATATATACTTACTAATTCATAGGGGTCTTTCAGCAAGATGCACAGTTTCTGGGCAGCAGATATAATGACCCAGAGTCTTTTCTTAGGCTATGTTCACATGCATTGTTTTGTTTTTTTTTGCAAATAAGGAGCTGCATTATACAATACCAGCAAAAGCGGAGATATCAGAAATCTCCTGCAAACGCTTGATTTATATTTTCCTGACTGAATTTGAGATTGCAGTGTTTTATAAATCTGCAGCATTAATTCGGTCAGCATTTCTGGAGCATTTTTTCACTCATAGAAAGCAATGAGAAAATGAAAAAATGCTGCAAAAAAATAACAGACTTTGCTGCAACTTTAGTGAATAAAACTAACTTAATTAAACATGTACTGTAGAGACTGCACACATGTAATCCGCAGCTGAAGAACACTGGAAATCGGGGCGGTCTCGCAGCGTTGCAGGTGGTTCCCGTCCGGCGGGTGCCCTTGTCCTAGATCCGGTGCTTGGCCTATGCAGTGGGGTGGGGCTCCGATGCGTTTGGCTGTTCTCGACGCATTTCATCACACAACCAGATGATTCAGCGGTGACATGGTGCCATAGCCCTAGGGACACTTGACCCCTTGTTCTACCCAACTCTCCTGATGATTCGTGACATGATGGGGCGCGTCAGGAGTGGCAAACTCGCCCCCAACCAGGTTCTAGAAATTAAATAATTTCTGTATACAAAACATAAACGAAGAAAAAGTGGCCATAGACCTCAAAGAGTTTTTCCAAATTAATAATGCCACAGCATCTATTCCAATGATCTGGAAGTCTATGAAGGCTTATCTGAAAGGGATATTTATTAGAGAAATGACTATGAGCAAAATGAAGAAAGTGTTACTATCTCGTTACAGCAGCGCAAAGGGATTCGTCCCATATTTATAAGCTTCGCTCTCAAAATGGGGATTGGGCGGAGTCTATGGGAGAGATTCTGGAGGTTCTGCTTTCATTTTATGATACACTATACTCTTCAAAGGTTAGACCTCCGGAAGAAGAAATTTTCAATTTCTTAGAAATGGCCAGGTTGCCCACACTGTCTGAAGATGAGAGGAGGGCTCTGGATGGTCCCCTGTCACTGGAGGAACTAGAAAATGCTTTATCTTCTATGCCGGGTGGTAAGGCTCCAGGCGTAGATGGCCTCCCTGCAGAGGTGTTTAAATGTTTTAACAAGGCATTACTCCTAAATTTGTTGCAGCTATAAAACCACTCTCTTCCTGCAAGTTCATTAACACCATCTATGACCGAGGCAATTATTACAATTAGGCAAAGATCCTCAGCTTCCAGAGTCATACAGACCTATTTCTCTATTGATGGCAGATATCAAAATATTGGCTAAAATATTAGCTAATGGGTTGTCAGGAATTATGTCTAAAGTTATACATCCGGACCAAACTGGCTTTATGGCCAACAAATCCACAGCAATTAATTTGCACAACCTCTTTTTGAATATGCTGCTCCCAGCGGATAACATTGGGCATAGAGTGGTGCTGTCGTTAGACACAGCAAAGGCCTTCGATAGCATAGAGTGTAGCTTTCTCTGGGAGGTGCTGAAGAAAATGGGGTTCGGACACACGTTTATATCATTGGTGCAGTTGCTATACTCCTCCCCTACAGCAAAAATCAAAGCAAACGGTGAACGGTCTCAAAGCTTCAGATTATATAGACGCACAAGACATTATTGTTTGCCATTGCAATAGAACCCTTAGCGGCAGTAGTGAGGAATTCTTCTGAAGTTAGAGGATTTCAATATGGGAATATAGAAGAGAAGATCACATTATATGCGGAGGACATTCTGCTATTTCTGGGAGACTTTGGTAGATCCTCTCTGAATAGTGTAATGGATACAGTTGTGCCCAAAAGTTTACATACCCCAGCAGGGATTTCACTTTTTTGGCCTTTTTTCAGAGAATATGAATGATAACACCAACACTTTTTCTCCACTCATGGTTAGTGGTTGGGAGAAGCCATTTATTGTCAAACTACTGTGTTTTCTCTTTTTAAATTATGACAACCCAAAACATCCAAATGACCCTGATCATAAGTTTACATACCCCATTTCTTAATACCGTGTATTGCCCCCTCTAACATCAATGACAGCTTGAAGTCTTTTGTGGTAGTTGTGGATGAGGTTCTTTATTTTCTCAGATGGTAAAGCTGCCCACTCTTCTTGGCAAAAAGCCTCCAGTTACTGTCTAGCATGAACTGCGCTCTTGAGACCTCCCCAAAGTGGTTCAATGATATTGAGGTCAGGAGACTGAGGTGGATACTCCAAAAACTTCACTTTGTTTTGCTGTAGCTAATAACAGGTCGACTTGTGTTTTGGATCGTTGGAACGTCCAAGTAAGTCCATTGCGCAGCTTCCGGGCTGATGATTGCAAATTTACCTCCAGTATTTGCTGACAACGTACTGCATTTATATTTCCTTCAACTTTGACCAAGTTTCCTTTGTCTTTGTAGCTCACACATGCTCAAAACATCAGAGATCTACCTCTGTGCTTTACAGTAGGAATGGTGTTCCTTTCATCACAGGCCTTGTTGACCTCTCTCCAAATGTAACGTCTATGGTTGTGGCCAAAAAGTTCAATTTTGGTCTCATTACTCCAAAATGCCTTGTAACAGAAGTTTTGAGGCTTGTCTCTGTGCTGTTTTGCATATTGTAGGCGTCATACTTTGTGGCATTTGCACAGTAATGGCTTTCTTCTGGCGACTCGACCATGCCGCCCATTTTACTTCAAGTGCCTCCTTATTTTGTATCTTGAAACAGCCACACCGCTAATTTTCAGAGAGCCCAGTATTTCAGCTGATGATGTTATATGTGGGTTTTTCTTTGCATCTCGAACAATTTTCCTGGCATTTGTGGACAAAATTTTTGTTGATCTACCTGACCGTGGTTTTGTTTTTGCAGAGCCCTTTATATTCCATTTGTTAATCACAGTTTGAACGCTGCTAACTGGCATTATCAATTCCTTGGATATCTTTTTGTATTCCTTTCCTGTTTTATACATTTCAACTACCATTTCCTGTAGATCCGTTGACAATTCTTTTGCTTTCCCCATGACCCACAATCCAGAAATGTCAGTGGCTGGCTGAAAGGTGCAAGAGTCTGTCTGGATCTTAGAAACTCACTCAGCTTTTATGCGCACACACTCTGATTACAGGCAAACATGTCACAGGTGAGGATGTTACCTTTAATAGCCATTTAAACCCATTTGTCTCAACTTCTGTGCATGTTATCAGGCCAAAATCACCAGGGTATGTAAACTTTTGATCAGGATCATTTGGATGTTTTGGGTTGTCATTATGATTTAAAAAGAGAAAACACGGGGGGCGTGGCCTAGCGTGGATGTGAGTGGACGCTAGGTAGAAGAGCTCCGCCGTCAGATCTATGAATTATCCTTAAACAGGTCGTTTTGGCACTGACCTGGACATATCTATTGGCACAGTGAGTGCCCAAGAGTCGGGAGGAGACGCCGTGAGTGCAGAGGAGCGCCGAGATGGGGAGGAGGAGGCAGAAAGATATCGGGGAGGACGGCAGCGTGACTGCACAAGATGGCGCCGGGAAAGTGGAGGAGGCGCGGAGACAGACTGATAGCTTTGATAAACGGTCACGGATCCTCCAGAAGTTGCAGCGCTTTGCAAGAGAGGAGGGGGACACTGAAGAAGGTATAGTGCTGGAAGGAGAGGGAGTGAGCGGTGAAACCGCGGGAGAGGCCGATAGCAGGAGAAGAAAGGGAGGGGGAAATCGCTGGCCCTGAGTGTGTGTCTGAGGAGGAAGACAGTGGAGCTGATGATGAGACTCCTGAGAGAGAGCCAACCTTGAAAGATGTCTTCATGGTGGTGTCGTTCTGCAAGAGGACACTGACTAAGTTGAATAGCCGGGTTGATAAGATTAAAGAAGAAATCACTGGCATTAAAGAGGCACTGAACAAGGCAGATACCAGGATGGGTGCTGTGGAAGAGAGAGTGAGCAGCACTGAGGACTCTGTAAACAAAATGCAGAGGACTCAATCCCAGCATGCTCAAAAGATATCAGCAGTGCATTTGAAGCAGGATGATTTGGAAAATAGATCAAGGAGGAACAATCTCAGATTTGTGGGTTTTCCGGAAAAGGTAGAGGGCAGCGACCCCACCGACTTTATTGAGCAATGGATCTTATCCAAAATCGGCAGAGACACGCTTTCCAGAGTTTTTGCGGTGGAGAGAGCACACCGTGTCCCCCTACGGCCCCTCCCACCGGGTAGCGCTCCTCGTACTATGCTGGCCAGGATGCTGAATTGTAGAGACAGAGAGACTATCCTCCGGGAAGCCAGGAAGTTGCAGGATCTTATGTTTAATGGAAGTCGTATTGAAATATATCCGGACTATTCAGCAGAGGTCCAGAAAATGCGGATGAAATTCGGCGAGGTCAAGAGAGAAATGAGAGCGCTGGGAGTGAAGTACTCTATGATGTATCCTGCTAAACTAAGAGTAGCAGCGTTGGGGTCTGTCCAGTTTTTTCCGTCCCCAGAAGAAGCAGTCAAATGGATGGAGAACAATCATTCTAAGTTGGGAGTAGTGAGAGACGGTGAAGGATGAAGTAGAGACTCTCGGATATATTTCCCTTCCTTTCTTTTTTTGGATGTTGTGCTCCGAGACACCTGGTTTTTCAAAAACTTTTTTGGGGGCGTTGATCCCCGGGTGGTTTTTTGATGACTATTGCAAGATCCTTGTTAGAAAATGTTATGCGGCCTGATTGGTAATGATAATTGTTTTTGTTTTCTGATGGTGGGAGTGTAGGACGCCAAACAAGGGAGACTCAGTGGCTTTATATGGGTGTGAAGCAATTGGGTGCTGGCTGTATTCTCTCTCGTTGGAAGGAGAGAATCAGCTAGATTGGGTTGGAGGGGAGGGGGGGGGAGGGGAGGGGGACAGGGGTGGGTTGGTTACGGGGGAGTTCGCATACTGCAATATAATATAGTGACCACAGAAGTCCGGTTATCTTTTAATTTTTTAGGACATAATGAGTGGTGATGTTAAAATTCTAAGTTGGAACGTACGGGGAATGTTAGATCCCAATAAAAGAGCGGCAGTTATGGCAGAAATTAGAAAGCATAACCCAGATATCGCATGTATATTAGAAACTCATTTGATTAAAGGAAAGGAAAATTGGTTAGAGAAAAAGTGGGTCACTCGGGCCTATCACTCTATGTATTCGGCTTACGCAAGGGGCGTATCTGTACTAATACATTCTCACACTCATTATGAAGAAATTGACTCTTATATAGATAAGGACGGTCAGTTTGTTTCTCTGCATTGTCGAATTTCTGGAATATGCATAATTGTGGTGGCCCTCTATATTCCACCCCCATATTCGAAAAAGAAACTACAGGAGATTTTTGAGTGGATTGGGGGGAGAGGGGATTGCCCAGTGCTAATATTAGGGGACGTCAATAATGTTCTGAATGAGTATTGGGACCGGGCGGGCAGTGAGGGAAATTGCCCTAGGAAAGATAGGATGACTCCATTTGGGACATATGTTAGTGAAATGGATATGATAGACCTATGGAGAGTACGCAATGAGGGGAAGAAATGCTTTTCGTGTTATTCGACTTCGTATCATACTCTATCACGCATAGATTTGGCACTGGGTAATAGGGGCATGGACAGATTGGTTGGAACAGTGGAATATTTGCAGAGACTTATCTCCGATCACAGGGCAGTTGAGGTTAGTCTGAGATTGGGAGTGGGGAAAAGGAGGAGAGTAGGAGGGACGATTCATCCGGAATGGCTCAAATGCTTAAACATGGGAACTATTAGGAATGATATTGCTGAGTTCTTTCAGTTAAACGAAGGCACTGCAGATCCACTCATGGTATGGGATGCTATGAAAGCTTATCTGCGGGGTTTATTCATACGAGATATCTCGAGGCAGAAGACACGAACAAGGCAGGTAAACCAAGAGGCTGCTGAGAGACTCAGCAGGGCAGAGGAAGAGATGATAGTTAGTCCCAATGCCGACACCCAGAAAGCATTAAAAGAAGCACAAGAAGAAGTAAATAAGTTATATTTACAAGGGATAGATAAGAAAAGGGCATTCCAAAAGGCACTGTTCTATGATGAGGGGGAAAAGGTGGGACACTTATTATCAGTGATTACTGCTGCGCAGAAAAAACCATCACAAATATACAAAATTGTCACTAAAGATGGGGCAGTTCATAGGGATACCATCAGGATATTGGAATGTTTTAAGGAATATTATGTAGAATTGTATACCTCGGAATTGAGGGCCTCGGACTTGGAGTTGGATAAATACGTACAAGGGATAGAGTTACCTAGGTTAAATGATTCTGATAAACAAAATTTGGAAGCATTATTCACTGTAGAAGAGGTAGAGAAGGCTATCCTATCATTATCAAATGACAGGTCACCTGGATCTGACGGGATACCGGGAGAAGTGTATAAAGATTTAATAGAAATTGTAGCGCCTAAGTTTAAGCATGTACTTGAGGTGGCAGCGGAGAAGGGGGTATTGCCAAGCTCTATGAGGGAGGCTGTAATCGTGGTGATTCCTAAAGAAGGGAAAGATGCCTCATCCGTAGAATCCTATAGACCAATCTCGTTATTGACATCAGATGTTAAAATACTAGCCAAAATGTTGGCGATAAGAATGTCTAGAGTTGTCCCAAAATTAATACATCCAGACCAATCAGGGTTCCTGCAAAACAGATCTACCGCTATTAACCTGCGAAGACTGTTTTTAAATATTCAAATCCCAGCAGATAATAGGGGGGAAAGGGTCGTGGCCTCACTGGACGCACGGAAAGCCTTTGACAGGGTAGAGTGGAAGTATTTATGGGCAGTATTGAATTGTATGGGATTTGGGCACAGATTTATTTCTTGGGTTAAGTTATTGTATGTGGACCCGAAAGGATATATTAGGATTAATGGGGAGACTTCGGGGGCATTTGGGTTGTTCAGAGGAACTCGTCAGGGTTGTCCATTGTCACTGTTATTGTTTGCTGTGGCGATGGAACCGTTAGCGATTAAAATTCGCAATTCTAAAGAAATACAAGGCTTTAGATATGGGGAGCTGGAGGAAAAGATCGCCTTTTACGCGGACGATATACTCCTGTTTTTAAAAGACGGTGGAGAGACACTGACTGCGGTCATGGACCTTATAGGGGAATTTGGTTTCTTTTCCGGATTGAGAATTAATTGGGACAAGTCATGTATCATGGGGATTGATGGAGAGTTGAGATGTCGAGCTGCAGGGGAGGCGGTTGGTCATTTGAAAGTAGTTAAGGAGTTTAAATACCTCGGAATATGGGTATCTATGCCTGTATCTAGATATCTCGAACTAAACTTCGACCCATTACTAGTTAAATTCAAAGTTAAAATGACAGCATGGTGTAAGTTAGTACTATCAATAGTGGGGAGGATGAATCTAATTAAAATGATAATGATGCCTCAGTTGATGTATGTCCTCCATAATGCCCCGGTTTGGATTCCAAAGAAAAAATTCTATAAAGTTAATACCATTTTTAGAGAACTGATCTGGGGGAAAAAACAAGCAAAAATTAAATTGGAAATACTGCAAAGGGGAAGGATGAGGGAGGGTTGTCGGCGCCAAATCCATGGATATACTTTGTAGCAACGCAGGGGCAGCACTTTAGGGGCTGGCGAGAGGAGGGGAACTTGAGTGTTATGGGGGAAATTTTGGTCCAACTGACCAACAAGAGAACATTGGTACAAAGTTTGGAAGCAGGAAGTTTTGGGAGACTTGGGAAGGACGTGCCCACATTCGGACTTATGCACAAGATATGGCAGCATATCAAACTTCTTAGATGAGTTGAGGAACTGACGATATACACACCTATTTGGGATAATGTGAATCTATCGGAACTATATAAACTGAAGGACTTTATCGATTGGGAGAGGAGAGGTTTGCAATATGTGTGGCAATTATTGGAGGGGTCTGAGATCAAGCCTTTCTCTGTTCTTAAAGAAGAGTTTGGACTCTCATGTAGTGGGGAATTTCGATATTATGGCCTTAGGCATGCATTTCAAGCACAGAAACAGACAATGAATATGACGGTACAGAGGGATGTGGTGCTGGATTATGTGTGTGCACCCGGGGGTACTAGAGGTGCTATCTCTACCATTTATAAAGACCTATTATACTCTTACTCGGCTGGGTTTCCTCTAACAGTAAAATCTAAATGGGAGAGAGAAGTGGGGGACATGGTAGATGAGACATGGGAGACCATCTTAGAGTATATACCTAAACTTTCTTTGAGTGAGCCGGGTAGGATATCTCAACTATATATCATTCATAGAACTTATACGACCCCAGAACTTATGAGGAAAATGGGCTGGAGGGACAACGCGGAGTGTCCAAGATGCGGGTACGAACCTGCGGGACTGCTTCATATGCTCTGGTCCTGTCCAGGACTTTTGTCATACTGGGAAGAGGTTATTGGGCTTGTTGAGAAGATATACCGATGTGATATAGGAAGAGATCCAATTACGTGTGTGTTGGGATATGTGGAGGAGGTGTCGGTGGGAAATGCCTATAAGTCCATCATAGCAAAACTCTTATATACTGCCCGCAAGCTGATCGCACAAAAATGGATTGATGTTGTACCCCCAACGATTGGGGAGTTTGTCACTCGTGTGAATAATGTAATCCGATTGGAAGAGAGAATTTATAGAAAACGACATAAAGAGGCACAATTTGAAAAACTCTGGGCCATGTGGTTACAGTCGAGACAATCACATTGAGAAAGTCTGTATTGCAGTTGGGAAGGGGGGGGAGGGAGGAGGGAGGAGGTTGGTTCTGTTTTTTATTTTCTTCTTTTTGACGGGGAAGAAATTGAATGTCGTGTTCCTTTTTTTTTCTCTGTATGCAATGGAGATGATTTGAAAGCTTTGCTTAAATGTAATTATAACGACATTTGAATATAATAAAAAATCTTTGGTTTAAAAAAAAAAAAAAAAGAAAACACAGTAGTTTGACAATAAATGGCTGCACCAACCCCTAACCATAAGTGGAAAAAAGTTTTGGTGTTATCATTCATATTCTCTGAAAAAGGCCAAGAAAGCAAAAATTCTGCCGGGGTATGTAAACTTTTGAGCACAACTGTATACTTAAACAGTTTGGGCAGTTGTCAGGTCTGACTATTAACGAGGATAAATCTGCACTATTCCCCTTAGATGCCCCGGTAGACCGTTCAGACATTCAGCATACCCAAATAGAGGTGGTTTCCCAGTTCAAATACTTGGGGTTGGTAATATTGTCCCCTCTTAATAGATTATGAAAAACAGAATCTACTGCCTCTTCCAGACAAAATTAAGTGCAAAATAACAGCATGGTGTAAACTCCAACTCTCTGTGGTGGGCAGGTTAAATCTTATTAAGATGGTGTTGATGCCTCAGATTTTATATATTCTACATAATGCTTCAATTTGGCTCCTGCCATCTAGATTCCATAAGATAAACACGCTTTTCAGAGATTTGGTCTAGCGTAAAGGGCAGTCTAGAATAAGACTACAAACTTTGTAGAGACCAAAAGACGACACTGGCCTGGCACTGCCCAATGCATGATTATATTTTCTGGCGGCTCAATGCCAACATATGAAGTGATGGAAATAAAGTGTTATGGGCATTGGTTTGCAAAATTATTCAAAATACTGTGGGAAAGGGGCCCCTTGTGGATAGTTTAGAGCAGGGGTGGGGAACCACAGGCCCCAGGGCCATTTACGGCCCTCGATGACCTTTTATACGGCCCCCGGGCAGATTCTCAGGGACCACAATGTTTTGGCAGGGAGTTGTATTTTGATTGCCACCAGCTCTGAAGGGCATGCAATGAACGATTACGTCCTGAAACCAGTGCCAGAGTCAGGATCTACTTTGTGGGCAGAGTTTGTACGGCCCCCGAAGGATGTTATAAATATCCAAATGGCCCTTGGCAGAAAAAAGATTCCCCACCCCTGGTTTACAGGCAGGCAAGTTTGGGGGTCTCTCAGTATACCCTACATTGGACTTAATTTCCAAGGTTTGGCTTAAAATCAAATAAGAAAGGTCCAACACTTATCAATGTACACACCTATTTGGAGTAATGACTTAAGGAACTGTCACACTAAGCGATATCGCTATAACTTGTGACGTTATAGCGATATTGCTAGCGACATCGCTGTGTCTGATACTTACCTACGACCGGCTCCCCCGCTGGTTATCGCTGATCGCGCGAGAACGTCCTGGACCGCTTCTCGTTGTCAGCTTCCTGCGGCGCTTCCTGTGGAGCGACGAGCGTGGAGCCGGGCGGGAGGACGCAGGATCGCCTAGTGTGACAGGTAAGTAGCAACCCCCGTCCCCAGTGATGTCGCTGGTGAGATCTGCCTGTGTGGCAGCTCACTAGCGACCACTTAGCGATGTACCAGCAATCCTGACCGCGTCATATCGCTGGTCGGGATCGCTGGTACATCGCTAAGTGTGACAGTACCTTAACTCTCAGAATTTGCCAAACTAACTGAGTTCAGGAACTGGAAGAGTAGGGGTATACAGTACGTTGACCAGGTGGTTGGCAATGAGGGGCTTAAATCCTTTGTCTGCAAAAAGAGTTTGATCAACTGATAGTTGCTTCTTTCAATACTTTCAACTCAAACATGCCTACAAAGCCCAATATAAAGTGAAAGATGTTAAAACTCAGAGATGTGGTATTGGACACTAATTGCTTAGAGGACATCACAAAGTGGGTAATATCTAGTGTTTATGGTGACTTTCTCTTTGTCTTCCTTAAGACAGTCCCTCTGTTGGTTAGAAATGGGAGACCGAGATTGGTTCTATCACAGATGATAAGTGGGCTTCAGTGCTGGAATACATACCCAATCTATTGCTTAGTGAACCTAAACCTGAAATAATGTTCAAAATGGGTCTTGGAAATTATTCTAGATGCCCGAGGTGTGCCCAACAGGAAGCAAGAATATTACACATGTTATGGTCATGCCCGCATCTGCACTCCATATTGGAGAGCAGTTTTAGGCCATATAGAGTCATCCTCTGGGTGCGTGGTGATTAGTAATCTTCTCACTTGCATACTGGGATATGTAGATGAATTGTGTACTGCTGACACTGGGAAACTTGTCATAGCTCATTTACTATACATGGCTCGAAAACTCATTGCTAAAAACAGGATTTCAGCAACTCCACCGACAGACAGAGTTTATTAATCAAGTTGAGTCCCTCATATCATTGGAAAAAGGGGTATACCTCAAAAGAGATAGAAGTAAATATGATAAATTATGGGGTCCTGGCATGGAGGTAACCAGTGATCAGCCTCGATAGGATCTTGTTAGATGTGCATCTTGTGCTATGGATTCACTACACATTGCGTTTACAAATGCAAATCATCTGTGTGCCTTTCGACTTGGCTGGTCTTGACCGGCTTGATTTATTTTGTTTTGTATGGTCGTATATCTATGATGTGGTATGATATGGTATTCTGAATAACAAATGTTGGGGGGGAGGGATTAACACTTTTGGTTGAGATTTTTTTTTTGTGTATGTGTCACTGTTATAAAATTAATAAAAATCTACTTGATTTAAAAAAAAAAAAAAAAAAAAAAAAAAACGTTGCAAAAACGGCATTTTTTGGCTACAGAAAAAAAGACGATGCAAAAACACTGCAAGTTAACATAGCCTTAAAAAAGGTTCCCGGTGGCAGGAGACACCCTGACAGAAGACACCAGGGGATGCTGCAAATGCTTAAAGGTTTTCAATTTTGTTTTGCTTTTTTACTAAAGTTACCAGGGGAAGCCACCTGTCTGACCGAACATGATGACATCTCCTCTACCAAAGACCTGGTTAATAAAGTCACTGACTGGCTGCAGGGTCAGGACATCATCACGTCTGGTGTGATCAAAATCATTGTAGTGGCAGCCCTAGAGCAGAGGAGGTCGGATCCCGGTGGCATGTATGGCTTCCAACTGGTAGCTTTAAAAACAGAGACTTTTTAGAAACCAGGAACTGTTATATGCAAAAATGAGTACTTGATCTTCTCTTGATTTTTCTATTATTTTTGTTTTTCTGCCCTTCTTACTTGTGCGATTTTTTTGCATTCGAGCCGTCTGGTCCTTTGCCGCAGTCGTAAGCTTGAATGGTGAAGGTGTAGTCCTTCTGCAATTCGCAGTCCAGCTTCTCGGTGGAGCGAATCACACCCTCACCAGTGGATTTGTCCACCACCATGGCCTCGAATGGCACATCCTGGTCGTGAATCTTAAATCCGCAGATCTCTCCTGGAAACACCACAAGCAAATATAAAAAGACAGGGGGGGAGAATAAATAAAAAATTAGAAGCTGAAACTAGCCCACACTTAGCCCTTCCGCTGCTGTGTTTCCCTAAAAATTGGGTAACTGAGCAGAAAAAGGGTTAACATCGTGCACTATGTGGGGTAGATATATCAACACAGGATATAGAGACATAACCAAAAAGAATAAATAAAATATGACAATTTGGCAGCCAGGGGGGTGTGAGGGTCTGTGGACAAGGCAGAAGCACTGTGCTTTAATAGATAGGGTGAAGTCCGGGTATTGTTGTTAACAGAAGCAGGTGCCTGCCTTTCAAGCAAGTTCAGTATCTGGCATCCATTCATGCAGGAATACAAAGAGAGAAAAAATAAAAAAGAGAGATACGTATGTAGACAGGCATTTCACAGGAGTACTTGAGATTTGCACTAAAAAAAGAGGAGAAAAAAAAAAGAAAAAGAGAAACAGAAAATAAAATAAACGGCATGCAGCCGAGGCGGCTGGTGGGCGCACGCCGGGGGGGTTAGGGCTCTGCCAGGCAATTGGACAGAACGTTTTAAAGCAGAGCAGTATAAGAGATGAGGAAGCTTCAGCTACAGCTCCACTGATCCATGGCAAGTCTATCACCAAGAAAATTGGTTTCTTGGGCCCGGATAAAAAAAATAAAATACAAGACAGCAAGTCATAAGATGAAGTCTTCCTGTGCAATGAACCTGGCTAAAATTAGGGAATCAAATGCAAAAAAACTCATGGGAGAAAACAGAAATATTCGTAGCTCAGACATCCATTTCAAGAGGCCGGCCGAGGAATAAGACGGTTTATAAACTGCTGCCTATATAGGACGTATATCACTTGGTTCTACGCAGATCCTCAGACTCCTTGTCTCCAGTTTCATCGTCAAGTTTATGGAAATGTTTAACTCGGGCGGCTACGCAAGGCCTCTGTGCTACTTCAGTCGTCTTATAAAGTGGCAGAAGAGCTACGTGCGCCATCAAGCACGTGCTGTGGTGGTACTACAAGTCTCAGCATAGAACGGCAAGTCTTGTAGCCCTGCAACAGCTGAAGTGAGTGGTCATATGTGATGATGAGACCATGGAGCTGCTCCTTCCCATCCCATATCTTCCAGTATGAGCTCCCAGTATACAGGAGGTGCTGAATGCCCAGTGTGAAGTGAATACGACGTGTGCAGGGGGATTATACTGGATGGACTCCATATGGTCCTGATACTGGTTCCGTATGGGTGTGACAACAGGGGATTGGCTCCGTGTGGTCCCGATACTGGTACCGTATGGATGTGGGTATGGGGACGGGCTCTGTGTAGTTGCATTACTGGTACATATGGATGTGGAAATAGGGAAAGGGCTACGTGTGGTCCTGATACTGTACAATATGGATGTGGATACAAGGGATGGGCTCCGTGTGGTCTCATTACTGGTAAGTATGGATGTGGAAAGGGGGGATGGGCTCCATGTGGTTCTGATACTGGTACCATAGGATGTGGAAAAGGGGGTTGGGCTCCGTGTGATGCTAATACTCTACAATATGGATGTGGAAACGGGGGATGGGCTCCGTGTGGTCCTGATACTGTACAATATGGATGTGGATGTGAGGGATGGGCTCCGTGTGGTCTCATTACCGGTACGTATGGATGTGGAAAGGGGGGGATGGGCTCCGTGTGATCCTGATACTGTACAATATGGATGTGGAAATGGGGGATGGGTTCTATGTGGTCCAAATACTGTACAATATGGATGTGGAAACGGGGGATGGGCTCCGTGTGGTCCTGATACTGTACAATAAGGATGTGGATGCGAGGGATGGGCTCCGTGTGGTCTCACTACTGGTAAGTATGGATGTGGAAAGGGGGGATGGGCTCCATGTGGTTCTGATACTGGTACCATAGGATGTGGAAAAGGGGGTTGGGCTCCGTGTGATCCTAATACTCTACAATATGGATGTGGAAACGGGGGATGGGCTCCGTGAGGTCCTGATACTGTACAATATGGATGTGGATGTGAGGGATGGGCTCCGTGTGGTCTCATTACCGGTACGTATGGATGTGGAAAGGGGGGGGATGGGCTCCGTGTGATCCTGATACTGTACAATATAGATGTGTAAATGGGGGATGGGTTCTATGTGGTCCTGATACTGTACAATATGGATGTGGATGTGAGGGATGGGCTCCGTGTGGTCTCATTACCGGTACGTATGGATGTGGAAAGGGGGATGGGCTCCATGTGGTCCTGATACTGGTACGATATGGATGTGGAAACGGGGGATGGGCTCCGTGTGATCCTGATACTGTACAATATGGATGTGGAAATGGGGGATGGGTTCTATGTGGTCCAGATACTGTACAATATGGATGTGGAAACGGAGGATGGGCTCCGTGTGGTCCTGATACTGTACAATATGGATGTGGATACGAGGGATGGGCTCTGTGTGGTCTCATTACTGGTACCGTATGGATGTGGAAAGTGGGGTTGGGCTCCGTGTGGTCTTGATACTGGTACCATATGGATGTGTAAACGGGGGATGGGCATTGTGTGATCTTGATGCTGTACAATATGGATGTGGAAACAAGGGAGGGGCTCTGTGTGGTCTAATTACTGGTACCGTATGGATGTGGAAAGTGGGGATGGGCTTCGTGTGGGCCTGATACTGGTACCATATGGATGTGAAAACGGGGGATGGGCTCCGTGTGATCCTAATACTGTACAATATGGATGTGGAAGCGGGGGATGGGTTCCATGTGGTCCAGATACTGTACAATATGGATGTGGAAACGGGGGGTGTGGTCCTGATACTATACAATATGGATGTGGATACGAGGAATGGGCCCCTTGCAGTCTCATTACTGGTACCGCATTGATGTGGAAAGTCGGGATAGGCTCCGTGTGATACTGATACTGGTACCATATGGATGTGGAAACGGGGTATGGGCTCCGTGTGATCCTGATACTGTGAAACATGGATGTGGAAATGAGGGATGGGCTCCGTGTGGTCTCATTACTGGTACCGTATGGATGTGGAAAGGGGGGATGGGCTCTGTATCGTCCTGATACTGTACAATATCGATGTGGAAACAAGGAATGGGCTCCGTGTGGTCTCATTACTGGTACCGTATGGATGTGTAAACGGGGGATGGGCTCTGTATCGTCCTGATACTGTACAATATGGATGTGGATACAAGGGATGGGCCCCGTGTGGTTTAATTACTGGTACCGTATGGATGTGGAGAGTGGGGATGGGCTCCGAGTGGTCCTGATACTGGTACCATATGGATGTGGAAAAGGGGGATGGGCTCCATGTGATCCTGACACTGTACAATATGGATGTGGAAACGGTGATGGGTTCCATGTGGTCCAGATACTGCACAATATGGATGTGGAAATGGGGGATGGGCTCCGTGTGGTCCTGATACTGTACAATATGGAAGTGGAAACAGGGGATGGGCCCCATGTGTGATCACGACACCGTATGAATGTGGATATGGGGGATGGGTTCTGTGTGGCCCTGATGATACTGTATAATATGGCTGTGGCTATGGGGGATGAGCTCCTTGTGGTCCTGATGGGGGTCCAGAAGAGACAGAAATAAAGGGCTTGATCATTGTGGGGTCCTGGTACCAGTGTTGTGCTGATATTCGTACTAATGACTGTATGAAGGACATAAAACCACTACAGTGGATAACACTAAAAAACATCTCACTTCCAGAATTTTCCATTTTCCTTTCCTGAAATGGATGTCTGACGGCTCAATATTTCTAACCAATGGGGGTTACATAGCAATTCATTTTGATATCAAAATATAAACTTAACAAAAAAAAGTAACAAATAAGAGAAACAATAAAAAACAGAAGATCGTAAAAAGGGATCAGAGTATCTTCTGTTTAACCCCTTCAGAGCCAGTACTCAATAGCAATAGCCACATTGCAAAATTGAATGGCCCTGAAGGAGTCAAGTGCTGATTCCCCATTTTCAGAACCAAAAAGTTAGTGGGTTAATAAGTCATAAGAGGATAGAAAGAACCCGTTATCACCTTCTTTGGTGACTGTCACCTCAAAACTCTCTAAAGGGAAAAAAGATAAACCTGTGTCAGTAATTGGGGAGAGAAGGAACGGTCAGAGAAACACACAATTTGCAGCCAGTATACCTGCCGTGTCCTCTGCTGCTAAACAAAAGCTGAACGGGAGGAAGAACAAGTAACACAAAATCGCATGTACACAACGTGCACCGCAAAGTAACGTTCCTGCCATTCAGAGTGGGAGGAAGCATCACATGCTATGGCAGAAAGGTTTAAAGTGCCCCTGTCACCTAGAAAGTCACTTTATGGGCAAAGCCAAACAGTTCCGAGAAGTTTTATGGGAGGTCAGAAGAGCCCACTGACATTGGATGAGACTGGGCTAAAAGGACAAGCCATTTTCTACTGGACAGGAAAATGGGCTCAGATTCTGATACAGAGCTCCAAATCCCCAGCTGCACATCACACACCCATAACATTAAATTCTGGTAGATGTACTAATAATTACATATATCTATATGTCTTCAGGGAGCACTCCGCAGTGGGCAGGTAGCACTCAATCCCCTCATACTAGCATTTCAGAAGGGAGGGGGGTTAATACATATAGTTTGCAGGATACCAGTGGTGACAAGTGAACTTTAGAAATCAAACAAAAAATGAAAATGAAAAGCAATTATTGTTATAAATACAATAAAAAGCAATTCTACCACAAAGCCAATAAGAAAAGCAAAGGGCGACATATTTCATTGGCATCAGGTCGGAGCTCAGCATCACATAGACTAGTATAGAACATTCTGTGAGAGGCAGCACATTGTCTTCACATAGACCAGTATAGAACATTCTGTGAGAGGCAGCACATTGGCTTCACACAGACCAGTATAGAACATTCTGTGAGAGGCAGCACTTTGGCTTCACAAAGACCAGTATAGAACATTCTGTGACAGGCAGCACATTGGCTTCACATAGACCAGTATAGAACATTCTGTGAGAGGCAGCACTTTGGCTTCACATAGACCAGTATAGAACATTCTGTGAGAGGCAGCACATTGGCTTCACACAGACCAGTATAGAACATTCTGTGAGAGGCAGCACGTTGGCTTCACACGGACCAGTATAGAACATTCTGTGAGAGGCAGCACGTTGGCTTCACATAGACCAGTATAGAACATTCTGTGACAGGCAGCACATTGGCTTCACATAGACCGGTATAGAACATTCTGTGACAGGCAGCACATTGGCTCCACATAGACTAGTTTAGAACATTCTGTGACAGCGCACTGGCTTCACATAGAGCAGTATAGACCATTATAGAACATTCTGTGAGAGGCAGCATATTAGCTTCACATAGACCAGTTTAGAACATTCTGTGACAGCGCATTGGCTTCACATAGACCAGCATAGAACATTCTGTGAGAGGCAGCACATTGGCTTCACATAGACCAGTTTAGAACATTCTGTGACCGCACATTGGATTCACATAGACCATTATAGACCAGCATAGAACATTCTGTGACAGCACATTGGCTTCACATAGATCAGCATAGACCATTCTGAGAGATGTAGCACATTGGCTTCACATAGACAAGTTTAGAACTTTCTGTGACCGCATATTGGATTCACATAGACCATTATAGACCAGCATAGAACATTCTGTGACAACGCATTGGCTTCTCATAGACCAGTATAGAACATTCTGTGACAGGCAGCACATTGGCTTCACATAGACCAGTTTAGAACACTGGCTTCACATAGAGACCTAAATGAACATTGTGGTTGTATTACCAAGGGTCGTCTTATTTCGTCTTATTTTGCTTTAATTATTGTATTGTTAACGTCGTTACTTATGACTTGTGTTTTGAAACTGTTAAACTGTAAAGCCCTGCGGAATATGTTGGCGCTATATAAATAAAGATTATTATTATTATTATTCCTTTTTCTTCTTTTCATGGGCTGTGGTGACAGAGCGTTCAAGTGTACCAGTGGACAGAGGTGCAGCAATTTGTCCAATTAACATCCAGGTCTACAGAACAAATAAGACGTTTCAGAAGGCAGACGGTGACTCGGCACCTCCTGCAATCATGCAAGCAAGCAGGACCCTTGCATTGGTAATCAACTAGGTTCTTTATGTGGAAGCTTGATTTTGAGTCAATATGAAAGGAGGAAAGTGCTGACCACCAATTTTAACACTGCCCTCCCAAGTAAACCATTGTTTATTTTAAACACAGAAAAAAAGCATCAACTGTGCTTGACTTACCCTTCCCCGGGTCCCGCATGGAGATCTATGGAAAGCAAGTCAAGCACAGTTAGTTTACGTGTTTGTTTTTTTAAAACCCGGGAAACCCCTTTAAGTCTTCAATATACAATACTTTAGATAGCAGTTGGACATATAGTATGACCACCATCTCTCCCTGCCCACAGGGCGCTCTTTCTGCCGAGCACTCTTATTTTCACTATGAGAGACTCCTCTGACAGCGGCTTATCTTGCCGAGAATAAAAAGGATCAGCATTCTCAAATAGGACATACCATACACTTCTGTCCCCAAACATCATCGGGGACATACACAATCGAATATCTTTGATATCAGTGGGTTCAACCGACATTAGTCTAATGGGTACAGGGACCTTAAAGCTGCAATGATGGCATCTGAAAATATTACAAGTCGATCAATACTGATTAACGGTCTTTTATAGAGGCCAATGCAAATGGTGTGGGAGTCGAATGGTCATTAACACATCTTTTGCAGCAAATAAGGTGCAATTGGCTTGAAGCACAGTCACCGTCAATCAGAGCCTGGCTGTACGGTGTGTATTTTAATGTCCGGTATTTCATAGAGAACATACTTTGAAAATCCGGCTGGGACTATTGGGAGGGACCCCACTATTCCAATGTGGCCCCCCGGTGGCTTCTCCATAAGAGTTGATTGACAGGTCTTTCCCATGTGTGTACATAGCCAGAGACTAGTCAGATCTTTCCCTATAGTCCATAGGTGGCTTCTCAGTACACCAAATAGTATCCAAATTATAGATAGATAATATAAAACAATACTTTTAATAAAAATGTATAAATTATACACATATAACAAAATATATAATTACAACCCCAACAACATAAGGTTTGTATTTGTGGGGGGAGGAGGAAACAGGAGGAGAAAAATCGCCCTAGTATATTACTATTGTCTCCCTACCTAACAGCGGAGTTTGGCACCCTCAATCCTGCGTAGTGGCCACAGCTATCCCTCCCTCTCCCTAAATGACCCTGTAGAAAATTTAGGGTGCAAAAAAGACTTAGCTGTAAGGTACCATATGTTAATAATCAGGTAAATATGGTACCCTGCTTCTGATATACCATATGGCACGTGTAATATATCAGAGCCGGAGGCTAGTAAGCCTCAGAGGCGTTTTATGTACATTGGTAGCCCAACTGTATATTCCTTTTGCACATAACCCCAGATACAATCACTTTAGGATTCAAATACTAGGGTGATTTTTCTCCTCCTCCCCACCCATAAAGACAGACCCTCTGTTGTTGGGGTTTTGATTAAATATTGTGCTATATGTGTATACTTTTACATGTATATCAAGTTACGTTTTATATGATCCATCTATAATTTGGGTACTATTCGGTGATCTAATTCTGTTTTTGTTTTTTTTTTGTACCATGGTAATTTATTTGCTATACGGTGATGTATTGGCTTCTCAGTACACGAACAGGTTCTGATCCATGGTGCCCGTGCTTCTAGCAGCATTAATTTAATGACAGGTTCCCTTAAAGGGTTTTCTGGGCTTTTCACATAATCTCAGTGCATATCGGGGCTGCAGAATACTGACAATAAGTAATTTACCTTCTGTGGCCAGTTTGCAGGGTTTCCAAGATATGATCTCTTGCTTCTAAGAAAAACATCCGGGGGGGGTGTTCTGGCATTGAAATGAGAACTGGTCGTTTCCTCCTACTCTACTAAAAACCTGCCCTCTATAGCAACAACTCCACCCTCCATTGCAACAGGCCCTCCCCGACCACATGAACAAGCCTATCCCTCTTCACACAGTAACAAATCCTCCCCCTCTAGCAGCCTCAGTGCAGAGAGCAGACCACCCAGCTGTTCTTCCCCCTATTCACACGCTGAACAGTGATCTATGCAAAGTGAAACTAGTGAGGAGGAAACGACCAGTTCTCATTTCAATGCCAGAACACACCCCCCCTGGACGTTTTTCTTACAAGAAAGAGCTGATATCTAGCAAACGCTGCAGACTGGCCACAGAAGGTAAATTACTTATTGTCAGCATTCTGCAGCCCAGATATGCACTGAGATTATGTGAAAAGCCCGGACAACCCCTTTAAAGGTCAGTAATGGATTTTCCTGGTGCTGAGCAGAACATGAAGTAGTAAAATAAGAGGATGTCAGTCAGCAGCCATTTTTTCTATCTGGCCCACTCTACCATCCACATTCATAAGCACAGGGCTACCAGGTGGTATACACAATAGTCATTTATACAGGTATAGAAACTCAGCCGAGCCTTCTGTTTGATTAAGTGTTTGTTTCATCTGAGCAGCAGCCGGTTGTACAGGACAAGACACGTAGCAATGATGTTAATGGGTCCCACCAAAATACCTCTCTGGCTTTATTCTGAGGACGATAGAGTGGAGATGAAATGTTTACCACATTACTAATACATCGCGGCCTCTTGGTATAGAGAACAGAGATATTTCACCACCGGTCACCTCGATCTCCATGTATGTGCAGTTAACTGCATTTGGCAACTGTCTGCTATTAAAAAAAATAAATTGCTGTCTTGAGCAATTAATGTCTGCGGGCAACGCCAGTCTGAGAAAACATTATTAGAAGTGACAGCCGGGCTTACAGGAGCACTCAGACGGAAACGACTCTTGCATGACCATCTCGTGACAATCTCCTCCGAGGTCTATGGAAGCTATACAAAGACCACGGGAACTTGCTGTAGGAGAAGATATTATGACACCATATTTAAAGGGGCCTGACGAGGCAGTTGCTAAGCAGCAATGGTCGCTTTACTCTATCTTGCCAATTATGTGCACCGAAAAAAGGTGAATCTGCACAAAAGAAAGCATGTCTATGGGTATATGAATATAAATTATTCCATTGACACATTCCCCCGTCGTGCGGCCTTTCGTTGGGTACATCTGATGGGCTTTACATGAGCTTCCCGACCAGATGTTCTAGATCACGCACAGAGATCTCCATCCATTGTGGCACAGGGACATTGGCGTGAAAAAGACAAGACAAGGCTTCCTACTAACAAGCAGGCAACTCTGAGACCGGGCCTTGTATGGAGACGTCACAATCTGCTGGTGGGTTTTAATCTGCTCCCAAGAGACCCCAGAAAAGGAACAAGGCCGGTGGGCACATGCATCAGCCCTATCAAGAGCACAGCTCCGAACAAGGGGGTAGACACGGAGTAGTCACCTCATTGTGAGGATAATATGTGGGGGTGAACAGCAATTATTGCCGAGTAAATAAAAGCCAGACAAGTGGGTGGGTGGGGGTCTTAACAGTCCCTCCGAGTCATAAAGGTTAACAAGACAAGTACATACTTGCCTTCTAATTATTAACCCTTAAGCCCCAATTATCCACTAAATGGAGGGTAAGAAAGTGGTTATATAATAAGGGAATAATGAGAAGAGGACTGTAACAGAGAGATCAAGACATGATTCACACCAGAATTGATCCAGAGAAGTTGGATTCAAAGACGTACAATGTGGCCATCTTTACTAAGTACCGCATATCTGAAACAGCACCAAACCCTGACCCCAGAAGTGACTACATCACCTATTTTATTAGCATCTTACTTCCAGATGAAGCCTATGGCTATGTTCACATGTTGAGTTTTTGCCGCGTTTTTCACTGCAGGCAAAACCTGCTCTCTTAGCAGTAAAGAAGCTGCTTACAAAATGCAAGTTTTGCTGCGTTTTTATTGTCTCTAGTGAATGCTGATAAAGTTTAGTGCCCCCTCCCCCCAAAACACACGATGCAACTTCCTTAGGTTTTTGCACCAAAACCACAGCAAAACCTGATAAGTGCGTTTTTTTTGCACTTACTCATTGGTTTCTATGGGTGAAAAATGATGCCAAAATGCTGAGAAGGGCTATGTTCACATGTTGTATTTTTACTGCATTTTTTCAGCAGACAAAACCTGCTCTCTTGCCAGTAAAGAAGTATACAAAACGCAGCTTCTGCTGCCTTTTTGTTATCTCCTATGCATGTTGATAAAGTTTAGTGGCCCAAAAAATATCACGATTTAATTTACTGAGGTTTTTTGCACCATAGAACTGCGGTGTGTTTGTGTGTGTGTTTTACTGGAACTGTAAAACGCAGCTTAAAATTTGCATACAAAAGCAGCAAAAACGCAAATATGAACATGACCTTCAGGTACAGGTTTAGGCAGTAGCGTAACTACAAAGTTATGGGCCCGCTGCGAACTTTCAAATGGCCCCCCCCCTGCCAAAATACATGCACATCTCCGCTCCGTACACCTCGTACACACGCGGATCCTCTCCGTACACCCCTTACCGACGCGGCTCCGCTCCGGACCCACGCGGCTCCGCTCCGAACACCTCGTACACACGCGGCTCCACTCCATACACCTCGTACACACGCGGCTCCTCTCTGTACACCTCGTACACACACAGCTCCGCTCCGTACACACAGCTCCGCTCTGCACACCCCATACACACACCGCTCCGCTCCGTACACCTTGTACACACACGGCTCCGCTCTGCACATCCCATACACACACGGCTCCTCTCCGTACACCTCGTACACACACGGCTCCTCTCTGTACACCTCGTACACACACAGCTCCGCTCCGTACACCCCGCACACACAGCTCCGCTCTGCACACCCCATACACACACAGCTCCACTCCGTACACCTCGTACACACACGGCTCCGCTCTGCACATCCCATACACACACGGCTCTGCTCCGTACACCTCGTACCCACACGGCTCCACACACCTCGTACACAGACGGCTCCGATCCGTACACCTCATACACACAGCTCCGCTCTGCACACCCCATACACACACGACTCCGCTCCGTACACCTCGTACACACACGGCTCTGCTCCGTACACCTCGTACCCACACGGCTCCACACACCTCGTACACACACGGCTCCGATCCGTACACCTCATACACACACAGCTCCGCTCTGCACACCCCATACACACACAGCTCCACTCCGTACACCTCATACACACACATCTTCGCTCCGTACACCTCGTACACACACAGCTCTGATACATCCACCCTGTAAACCCCCCGACCCCACAAAGAAACTTTACCTCATCCAGCATCATGACAACCAGCACAGCAGAGTCCTGCAGACAACTACGCTCATGATCATGTGACCCCTGACTCCTCTCACAGGTCCTGTGTGCACAGAAAAGGACTTCATTGCAGGCTGTGGGGGGCTGGCTGCGGTGGGTCTATATGGGAGGGTGAGGATGGGGTGCATGGGGGAGGTGGCGGCTCAGTGCGGGGTGCGGGGTGCGGGGGGGGGGGGGGGGGGGGGGTCAAAAACAGGACTATCCTGTGAGAATCGGCACAGTTGGGACATATCACAGTTTGACCTGCCGGGCTCCTGACTCTCCTCGGGCCCAGTCGCAGTGGCGACCTCTGTGACAGTGGTAGTTACGCCCCTGGGTTTAGGAGAGCTACTCCATGCTGTAATTCCAAACATGCATGAGGATTGCTGCACCCAGTACAGAGGATCTGCAAAATTGCTTATTCGTGTAATATTGGATTTCAGCGGGGTGAGGCAGGTAGCAGATTCATACCTTGCACCAAACTAATATTCTGACTAACTGAACATACACACAAGAATCCTAAATTTTGGGGAACATTGGTGCCTGATGAACAATGCATGCAAAATCTGCAAGACGTGGGTGAAAAATAAAAGAACAATCTGCTGGGAAAATTGGGTCCTGTAATATGGAAGATCAGATGGAATCCGGACAGATGCAGACATCCTCATGGAGCAGCCGTCAAATGCTGCTTTGTTTCTTCACTGTCTATTTTAGGAAAGATGGGGCTACCTGGCGTTTTCCTCGATTCACAATGCAATACTAAATTACACATTTGTAATCTTATCTCTCATTGCAAATTAATCTTCTCAACAAGTCCAAACTCATTGATAAATTATTTCCATTAGGCGCCTTCTCTCTCTCCTATGTGGTCAAACATCATCTACAATGATGGTCAAACATTCAAGGAGTCTTTAGAAAAAAAGAAAGAAAAAAGAATTGAAAAGGAAACAAACATGAAGCGTAGAAATATAGACACCTAGATTGTAACTTTGGGGCAATTGAGGATTGAAACTGGAAAAAAGAGGCAAACTATAAAAAGATGCAGCGTTAATAAAGTATTGAGTTTATTCCCGGCGCTGGATTTTCACTCGTTGCTCACAACACCAACAAAGAGCATAATAATGTAAAGGAGGCGATGGAGGGATGAGGCGTTGGTCCCGGGTGGGATTCGGGAGCCTTTGATTTTCCGATCACATGTTCCAGCCTGCAGTAAGACAGGCAATAATGTGGCCTCATTGAAATTCCAGCCACGGATTTTCTTCTGCTCCCAGCAACTTCTCAAAGTCCTTTTCCTCCTTCACTTCAAGGAGTCGTCTTTCATTCCTTTTAAAAGGTTTAAAACTGAATCACCTATGAGCATGAGGGAGAGTTGGCAGAATCCGTAAGAAAGGAAAAAAAAAAAAAAGAAACGACACATGTATAACCAGAGTGCGAGACCTCGGCGCGGGCATTTCTGTACTGCACTCAGTTACACGCGTCATGGTAAATCTATGTGACCCCGACATGACATCAGGGTTTCGCTACGGGAAACTGAGCCACAAGCTTCATTCCTCACATGTCAAAAAAAAATAAAAATGGCTATTAAAGGGTTATAAAAAAAAAAAGTGATTCCCAGTCCATAGTGGCTGATGGACCCCCAGCGATCCAGAATTTGGGGCTGGAATAAAATTCCATGAGTTCGGTTTATTGCTGGAAAACCACATAAATCCTCAGGATTAATCCCCTCACCCCTGACATGTAAGTTTGTGAAGCAGCCCAATACCAGACCATAACGCTAGAACAACGGTGGAGATAACTAGAATTGCAGCCCTGGGTGTGACGATGGAAACATGTTCAGGGGGCCCAAAATATTTGGTGTGATGGTAACATAATATTGCAGCTTTATATAATCGTGCCACCCAGCACTAAAATAAACCGTCTCAGGTTACCCATCTGTCTGATGGGAATGTCAATGTATGTGTTTAGCAGTAAATTAAGACACAAAACAAAAAAACCTGCTCCCTGTTTAGCTGCCATTTTCACAAAGCCACTGCAAAACTATGATATGTGACCTACACAAATCAACATATCTCCGCAGTGCAGAAACAGGAAAGCAATGAGAAAATCTAGGGCAGCAGAAAAGGAAAGACAAAATAATCTGCAAGTGCAGCATGAAGACGGGAGGTGCGCTTCACACCCACTGTATTTCTTCTGGTGGTTACATATTCTTAAAGGAATTCTCCCCTTATTAGATGTAGGGAGTGACGATCTGCAGATTACGTGACCCCCTGCATTGGCTGTAATCTAATGGGAAACCTGTCAGTTAAGTGTTCAATTTTCCCGCAGCGCCACCTCAAGGAAAACACAGTATTACACAGTGTCCAATAAAGTCAAAGAGATGTCTGCGTAATGCAGGACAGCACAGGTCCTCCGGAGTGAGGGATGATCTTTATAACAGGTAACGAGAACCACCCATTAATGTAGACACCTCTGACAGTTCCCTTAGGACTCCATCACCTGGCAGAGATGTACGCAACGACCCTGCACTCTGCAGCAACACAGCCACAGACAATCTCATGACGGGAGAAATTCTCCTCTATAAGTGGTATCGCTGTTAGACCCTGTTCACATTACAACTTATGCTTGGACTGTTGATATACCATTGACATATGCCACTCGGTGAAATAAGTTGGCCATTACAGGGGAGTTTTAGAACAAGCTATCATCTATCCTCAAAATAAACAAGTCCAGGACAGGCGACTGCAGAAAAGCAGCTGTATACACAATGTGAAAACAGTCCCAAACAACATGTTCAGCAGCAGCCCAGAGCCTGGTGTGGCGTAACCTGTTCTCCATTCCCACACACTAGCCTAAATCTTCAGGCAAGCGACGAACCCAGGCCAAAGACGTGCCCATTATGGTGAAAGGCTGCTAAGCAGATTAACATGTCTGTGCAACTGGATCCAGCACAGAAACATTTCAGCCGTGGTTAATGGGCTTCTCGCAATTTACACACAACACAAAACACCTACTGGAGAAGGCCTCGGCTATTTGTTCTCCGGGGAAGGGACAGCACAAGGCCATATTGTTTACTAGGGTGACATGAAAGGCCCTGCTGATTCAACGCTTTGGGAATGTGGTCTCTGCCAGCGTCACACATTTCTATGGGGCAGAAATTCACACTGGGTGACTGTTAGCAGGAATCTCAAGCCAGAGGACAGTGATGGCGATGAAGTGTTTATCTATCACATCTAAATAAAGCTTTTTCTTTTTTATGCACACATCTAATATTCACTATGACAGGAGAGCTCAGAAGGCCTGTCCGGCAGACAAAGAGATGTTGCCGTTTCATGAAAATTATCATTAAATCTGTGGATACAGGGGGGCATGTCCGGATGCCGGCGTGAGCGGTTGTGCGGCTGCAGAGCTCCTGCCGGGTACACTCGCACAGTGGCTGAAGCAACCTGCACCAACGCTTCTCTTCAATCACACCCAACCCAACACCCCCCCCCCCCACCCGCGGCAGAGCTGCTGCCGGGTACACTTGCAGAGTGGCTGAAGCAACCTGCACCAGCGCTTCGCTTCAAACACCCCCCAATGGGTCCCTGGAGAACTGGGAACCGAGAACGGGGAGCCATCTTGCCTCGTGGAGGAAGCGGTTCAAAAGCGTGTTGGGGTCGCGGCTTACGATACCCTGGGGGATGGAGACAGATGCCCCAGAGATGCGCTCTCCTGCTGTATCAACACAGGTGCTGGTCTCCCCTGGCCAACACGCTGCTGACATTGGCAGTTTACAGCAAGCAGTGGAGGGAGGCCATTTCCCCCCATCTACTGGTCAGGCTCAGGCTACAGAGTCCGCACTGCAGATAACCCACACAGTGTTCCCTATGGAGAATGAAAAAAGTGGTTTGGTACTGTGTTAGCCAGTAGAAAAAAAATATATAAAGTGCTCTCAGTGAGAGAAACAAAATAGGAATCTTGTGGGTATGATACCTTTTAATGGCTAACAAATAATAGTGACGTCCCTTCATCAGGCTGATATGACAAAATATCTGAAGAAACCTTATTCATATACAGTTTAAAGCACAACATTTCAATAAACAAACAATGAGGGTAGGCCATATCAGAGTGAGAAGAGTCCCAGAATCAAATAATCAGGAGAACGTTAAGCTAATTCGACAATAAATCTTCACCTCCATCTTGGGCGACCCAATCTCCACTCCCCCTAAATTTGATCGGGCCAACCTTACAGCCTAAGGGATCTACACCTTTTCCAAGAGACACTATTAGCTGACACATTACATGATTTTGAAATTAAAGAGAGGATTATGATGAAGTTCAGGTCCTTAAAGGAGATTATGTTCCAAGACACTGCCATTCAATTATTCCCGTACTTGTCTCATATAACTTTGCAAAAGAGGAGACTCCTCCGGCCTTTGCTGATCATCCTGAAAGACCTCAAAATTCCCTATAGGTAGGGGTTCCCATTTGCTTTAACTGACCGGAGAGGGGGTCTCGGCGACTCTACGCTCCACGGAAGATCTTCCATCCTTTTGCGAGAAATTAGAACTCCAAGTCCCCTAGATTCCAGATTGGGATATCCCTACCCCTGCAGGTCCACCTCCAGCTCCGGTTTGGACCCAGAAAAGAAGGTAGGAACTTCTGAGTGGCAGAGGAGGAAAGGGGGGAGCATCAGGTCTTCACTGATTTTTTGGACAGAACTTTTTATAACGTTTTCCACTTTTTTCCTTTCTAAATACTTGGCTTCGAAAAGCTGTTTAAGTTCCTTTAAAAGTATTAGCCGGTGCAGGCTCATCCCTATATTATTTTATAAAGGTCTAATAGCCATACTTCTTTTTGTTCCCTTTAGGCGGGTATCCTGCAAATTACTAATGATGAGTGCCTGGGGGAGCCCTGGTTTGTTCTATGACAGGGGATAGTTTTGTTGTTTTCTCCTTGTGTGGTTTAGGCATCGGGTTGCATCTCCCTGAGAATCTTTTCTGAGGCTGCAGTGCTCCTGTTGATATTAACCTTGTGGGTCTGATATTGACCTTGTGGGTCTGATATTTTCCACAAGGTCAGCCACAGGCCAGGCTTCCTATTCCTGGGAAATATGGTGCTTTATTTTCTAATGTTATGTTTTTTCCTCTTTGTTGTCCTTGTCTTTCCCCTTAACTATTGTTTCCACCCCTTACATTCACCCGTCTGCAACCACCGTATCTACAGAGGCAGAATACTCTGGAGGAGAGGGTCCATTACTGTATCCCGAGGGAGGTGGGAATGGTATTAGCTTCTGGAGTATAATATTTTGGGTTTGCTTTCAACTCCTTCCCTGTGTCTTACTCTGCTTTCACCAATAATGAGAGGGGGAGTGGCCATCTTAATTTCATCAGGCTGTCCCTTACAAGTGAACAAATCACACATCGATCCTGGGGGTAGATATGTCATTTTGGAGGCTTCTTTGAGGGGCAGGCCCATCATTCTATGTAATTTATATGCTCCAAATTCAGGTCAGATCAAATTTCTGAGAAAGATTTTTTTCCTTGATTCAAAAACTTCTGCCAGCAGCTTTGCTGGTGGGTGGCAATTTTAGGCTATGTGCACACGTTGCGGAATTCCCACGGAAATTTCCATGGCAATTCCGCAACTCCCTGATGCGGGAAATACGCGCATTTCCCGCGATAAACTAGCGTTTTGAAAACGTAATTAGCTTGCAGAATACTAGCGTTTTCCAAGCGATCTGTAACATCTGTAACATACCTTGGAAAACTGATTGACAGGTTGGTCACACTCGTCAAACATAGTGTCTGACAAGTGTGACCAACTTTTTACTATTGAGGCTGCCTATGCAGCATCAGTAGTAAAAAGATATAAAGCTAAAAATAATTTTAAAAAAAAAAGTGATTTTCTCACCTTCCGGCGTCCCACGCAGCGTCCCCAGGCCTCAGCAATGCTCCCGGCATCTTCCGGTCCCAGTGATGCCTTATGACAATGACCTTTGATGACGTAGCATCTCGCGAGACAGCTACGTCATCTCGGGTCATTGTAGCAAGGCATCCCTGGGACCGGAAGATGCCTGGAGCAGAGATGAGGCCTGGGAACGCTGCGGGGGACGCCGGAAGGTGAGAATATTATTTTTTAATTTTAATTCTATTTTTTTACAGACTCTTGGTACCATCCGCACATTTTCCGCTTACTTTGCGCATGGTGGCCGTAGTCACATGCGGAAAGCAAGCGGAACAATGCTTTCCTATGTGTGCGGAATTCCCGTGATTCCGCACTAAGAATGAGCCCGCTGCGTATTTTTCCGCGATGCGATTTTGCCGCGGAAAAATATGCAGCATTAGCACAGCATGTGCAGAATGCCATTGAATACAATGGGTTGCTTATTTTATGCGTTTTCGCGGCGAAAAAATGCGGCAAAAACGCATAAAATCCGTGGGAATTCCGGACGTGCACACAGCCTTAATATCCCTTTCTCGGAACAGTTTGCTAGACTCTCTAAAAAATAATAAAACTCCATCACAAAACCTGATTACACTGGCGAGAGACTTTAGAAAATTAATTAGGACTAACTCCATCCTAGAGACCGGACCTTTTC
The DNA here is from genome assembly GCF_039654945.1 of Dendrobates tinctorius. Classification (NCBI taxonomy): domain Eukaryota; kingdom Metazoa; phylum Chordata; class Amphibia; order Anura; family Dendrobatidae; genus Dendrobates; species Dendrobates tinctorius. The sequence continues at coordinate 8,733,287 of NW_027361754.1, forward strand.
CTTCCATTCTCACCCTCGCCACACCCATTCTAGAATTGATATTTTTTGCAAATATTCCGATCATTAGGATGATGGCGAAGGCGGAGATGGGTCACATTACCTGGATTGACCATGCCCCGGTGGTGTTAGATCTTAAATCCACTCAGAAATTTTTCAGGGCGTGCCACTGGCGGTTGAAAGAGTTTTTAAAAAGGGATCCAACAATTCGGAAGACTATTGAACCATCTCTATTGAACCATCTCACTGATTTCTTCCACCTGAATGAGGGCTCGGTTTCTTGCCCTTCAGTCCTGTGGGAAGCTGATAAGCCCACCATGAGGGGGTACTGTATTAACCCCTTAACCCCCAAGGGTGGTTTGCACATTCATGACCGGGCCAATTTTTACAATTCTGACCACTGTCCCTTTATGAGGTCATAACTCTGGAACGCTTCCATGGATCCCGGAGATTCTGACATTGTTTTCTTGTGACATATTGTACTTCATGATAGTGGTAAAATTTCATTCATATAACTTGCGTTTATTTGTGAAAAAAGTGGAAATTTGGCGAAAATTTTGAAAATTTCGCAATTTTCCAACTTTTTATGCCCTTAAATCACAGAGATATGGCACACAAAAAGCTTAATAAGTAACATTTCCCACACGTTTACATTACATCAGCACAATTTTGGAACCAAAAAATTTTTTTGTTAGGAAGTTATAAGGGTTAAAAGTTGATTTCTCATTTTTGCAACACCATTTTATTTTTACAGACCACATCACATTTGAAGTCAGTTTGAGGGGTCTATATGATAGAAAATACTCAAAAGTGACACCATTCTAAAAACTTAAGGTGCTCAAAACCACATTCAAGAAGTTTATTAACCCTTCAGGTGCTTCACAGGAATTTTTTGAATATTTAAAAAAAAAAAAAAAAATGAACATTTAACTTTTTTTCACAAAAAAAATACTTCAGGTTCAATTTGTTTTGTTTTACCAAGGGTAACAGGAGAAATTGGACTGCAAAAGTTATTGTGCAATTTGTCCTGAGTACGCTGATACCTGATATGTGGGGGGGAACCACTGTTTCGGCGTATGGCAGAGCTCAGAAGGGAAGGAGCGCCGTTTGACTTTTTCAATGCAAAATTGGCTGGAATTCAGATCGGACGCCATGTCACGTTTGGCGAGGCCCTGATGTACCTAAACAGTGGAAACTCCCCACAAGTGACCCCATTTTGGAAACTAGACCCCCCCAAGGAACTTATCTAGATATGTGGTGAGAACTTTGAACCCACAAGAGCTTCACAGAAGTTTATAACGTACAGTGGTACAATTAAAAAATCATATTTTTTCCACAAAAATGATCTTTTCACCCAGGGCTGTGGAGTCGGTAAGCCAAACCTGCGACTCCGACTCCTCAATTTCCCTTACACCGACTCCGACTCCAACTCCGACTCCACGACTCTGACTCCCACCCATATTGCTTATATTTAAGTGAAAAATTTATTGTAGTACAATGTGAACCTCAGACATTTAATCATTTTTATGATCCAATAATCAAGATATTTAGATAGAACAGAATATATATTGGTGTACTACCTGGTTTTCATTCTTTTTGGTACAGATACGATATGGATAGACAGATATGGATAAATGGATAGATAGAGCAGATTTCTAATCTGCTTTTGCTATTGAAAACATTATCTATGAGCTCAAAAACCTTTCAGGTGATGCAGTTTTTTAAAAAGATGATCAGCTTTTGCAGCTGAAAAACGTATCCTCAAAAAACACAGGAAAAACGCTGTGTGTGAATGTAGCCTTAGATCAGGAATATAACAGCCATTTATAGGACATTTCATAACTTTCCCAAACTCCTATGAAAAAATATTCAGCACATCCTGCATTGAATTACTGTACCCAATTTATTATATATTTTAGGAGTCGGAGTCGGTCCATTTTATACCGACTCCAACTCCACCAAAATGACCACCGACTCCGACTCCACGACTCCGACTCCACAGCCCTGTTTTCACCCCAAATTTTTTTTTTTCCCAAGGGTAACAGCACCCTAAAAGTTATTGTGCAATTTGTCTTGAGTAAGCTGATACCCCATATGTGAGTGTAAACGACTATTTGGGCGCATGGCAGAGCTCAGAAGGGAAGCAGCGCAATTTGACTTTTTTTGCAGGGCTGTGGAGTCGGAGTCGGTGCTCATTTTGGTGGAGTCGGAGTTGGAGTCGGTATAAAATGGACCGACTCCTAAAATATATAATAAATTGGGTACAGTAGTTCAATGCAGAATGTGCTGAATATTTTTTCATAGGAATTTGGGAAAGTTATGAAATGTCCTATAAATGACTGTTCTATTCCTGATCTAAGGCTACATTCACACACAGCGTTTTTCCTGCGTTTTTTGAGTATACATTTTTCAGTTGCAAAAGCAGATCAGCTTTTTAAAAAACAGCATCACCTGAAAGGTTTTTGAGCTCAATATTTTCAATAGCAAAAGCAGATTAGAAATCTGCTCTATCTGTATATCCATTTATCCATATCTGTCTATCCATATCATATCTGTACCAAAAAGAATGAAAGCCGGATAGCACACAGACTAACACTACCTTTTTTTAGCACCAGTCAGGTACACCTCATAGCTGCCCAAAAGGACGCCCAGGACAGGCATTGCTCGTCTTCAGTAGCACATCAACATCAATTGATAGTTGGAATAAGTAGACTGCATTCAGCACCACATCTTCTTAAGGTGCAGGCTTTATTTTCAAGTGTAGGGGTATGCAGTATGAGGTTCTGCAGCAGCTGAGGTGTGCAGTATGAAATTCTGCAGAACAGTATGAGGTTCTGCCCCCCCTAGGTTTGATCCTGGCTACGCCCATAGTGTGCATGTAGCCTGAGGATCTAGGCTTTATCTTAGCCGAGATAAGTCATAGAGTGTGTTTGTGTATGTGTGTGTGTGTATATATATATATATATTACACACACATACAGTATATATATATATATATATATATATATATATAGTACAGACCAAAAGTTTGGACACACCTTCTCAATCAAAGCGTTTTCTTTATTTTCATGACTATGAAAATTGTAGATTCACTCTGAAGGCATCAAAACTATGCGTTAACACATGTGGAATTATAGAATTAACAAAAAGTGTGAAACAACTGAAAATAATGTATGTCTTATATTCTAGGTTCTTCAAAGTCGCCACCTTTTGCTTTGATTTCTGCTTTGCACACTCTTGGCATTCTCTTGATGAGCTTCAAGAGGTAGTCACCGGAAATGGTTTTCACTTCACAGGTGTGCCCTGTCAGGTTTAATAAGTGGGATTTCTTGCCTTATAAATGAGGTTGGGACCATCAGTTGTGTTGTGCAGAAGTCTGGTGGATAAACAGGTGATAGTCCTACTGAATAGACTGTTAGAATTTGTATTATGGCAAGAAAAAAGCAGCTGAATAAAGAAAAACGAGTGGCCATCATTACTTTAAGAAATGAAGGTCAGTCAGTCCGAAAAATTGGGAAAACTTTGAAAGTGTCCTCAAGTGCAGTGGCAAAAAACATCAAGCGCTACAAAGAAACTGGCTCACATGAGGACCGCCCCAGGAAAGGAAGATCAAGAGTCACCTCTGCTGCGGAGAAGTTCATCTGAGTAACCAGCCTCAGAAATCGCAGGTTAACAGCAGCTCAGATTAGAGACCAGGTCAATGCCACACAGAGTTCTAGCAGCAGACACATCTCTACAACAACTGTTAAGAGGAGACTTTGTGCAGCAGGCCTTCATGGTAAAATAGCTGCTAGGAAACCACTGCTAAAGGACAGGCAACAAGCAGAAGAGACTTGTTTGGGCTAAAGAACACAAGGAATGGACATTAGACCAGTGGAAATCTGTGCTTTGGTCTGATGAGTCCAAATTTGAGATCTTTGGTTCCAACCACCATGTCTTTGTGCGACGCAGAAAAGGTGAACGGATGGACTCTACATGCCTGGTTCCCACCGTGAAGCATGGAGGAGGAGGTGTGATGGTGTGGGGGTGCTTTGCTGGTGACACTGTTCGGGATTTATTCAAAATTGAAGGCATACTGAACCAGCATGGCTACCACATCATCTTGCAGCGGCAAGCTATTCCATCCGGTTTGTGTTTAGTTGGACCATCATTTATTTTTCAACAGGACAATGACCTCAAACACACCTCCAGGCTGTGTAAGGGCTATTTGACCAAGAATGAGAGTGATGGGGTGCTACGCCAGATGACCTGGCCTCCACAGACACCAGACCTGAACCCAATCGAGATGGTTTGGGGTGAGCTGGACTGCAGAGTGAAGGCAAAAGGGCCAACAAGTGCTAAGCATCTCTGGGAACTCCTTCAAGACTGTTGGAAGACCAATTACAGTGACTACCTCTTGAAGCTCATGAAGAGAATGCCAAGAGTGTGCAAAGCAGTAATCAAAGCAAAAGGTGGCTACTTTGAAGAACCTAGAATATAAGACATATTTTCAGTTGTTTCACACTTTTTTGTTAATTATATAATTCCACATGTGTTAATTCATTGTTTTGATGCCTTCAGAGTGAATCTACAATTTTCATAGTCATGAAAATAAAGAAAACTCTTTGAATGAGAAGGTGTGTCCAAACTTTGGTCTGTACCGTATGTATGTAATCGATATTATACAGTGTATTACATATTTACAATTACAGTTTTTGTGTTCTAAAGTTGTATTCCAATAAATAGATATTATGTTCTATCTAAATATCATCTCTCTTCTTGCTCCCTCTTCGACCGCTTACAATCTGGCTTCCGGTCACACCACTCCACTGAAACTGACCTTACTAAGGTCACCAATGACCTCTTAACTGCCAAGAGCAAGCGACACTACTCTGTCCTCCTCCTCCTGGACCTGTCGGCTGCCTTTGACACAGTGGACCATTCCCTATTATTACAGACCCTCTCATCCCTCGGCATCACAGACTTGGCCCTCTCCTGGATCTCATCATACCTAACAGACCGGACATTCAGCGTCTCCCACTCACACACCACCTCCTCACCTCGCCCCCTATCTGTCGGAGTCCCACAAGGTTCAGTCCTAGGGCCCCTGCTGTTCTCTATTTACACCTTTGGCCTGGGACAGCTCATAGAATCTCATGGCTTTCAGTATCATCTTTATGCTGATGACACACAGATCTACATCTCTGGACCAGATATCACCTCCCTACTAACCAGAATCCCTCAATGTCTGTCCACTATTTCATCCTTCTTCTCCACTAGATATCTGAAACTCAACATGGACAAAACAGAATTCATCATCTTTCCCCCATCTCACGTGACCCCCCCTACGAACCTATCAATTACAGTAAATGACTGCCCACTCTCCCCAGTCCCACAAGCTCGCTGCCTCGGAGTAATCCTTGATGCTGATCTCTCCTTCAAACCACATATCCAAACCCTTTCCACTTCCTGCCGACTTCAACTCAAAAATATTTCACGCATCCGTTCATTCCTCACCCAAGAATCTGCAAAAACCCTAGTCCATGCCCTCATCATCTCTCGCCTTGACTACTGCAACCTCATGCTCTGCGGCCTCCCCTCAAACACTCTCGCACCCCTCCAATCTATTCTAAACTCTGCTGCCCGACTAATCCACCTGTCCCCCCGCTATTCCCCAGCTTCTCCCCTCTGTCAATCCCTTCACTGGCTCCCAATTGCCCAGAGACTCCATTACAAAACCCTAACCATGACATACAAAGCCATCCACAACTTGTCTCCTCCATACATCTGTGACCTCGTCTCCCGGTACTTTCCTGCACGCAACCTCCGATCCTCACAAGATCTCCTTCTCTACTCCCCTCTTATCTCCTCTTCCCACAATCGCATACAAGATTTCTCTCGCGCATCACCCCTACTCTGGAACTCTCTACCACAACATATCAGACTCTCACCTACCATCGAAACCTTCAAAAAGAGCCTGAAGACCCACCTCTTCCGACAAGCCTATAACCTGCAGTAACCACCGATCGACCAAACCGCTGCACGACCAGCTCTACCCTCGCCTACTGTATTATCACCCATCCCTTGAAGATTGTGAGCCCTCGCGGGCAGGGTCCTCTCTCCTCCTGTACCAGTTATGACTTGTATTGTTTAAGATTATTGTACTTGTTTTTATGTATACCCCCCTCACATGTAAAGCGCCATGGAATAAATGGCGCTATAACAATAAATAATAATAATAATAATATCTTGATTATTGGATCACAGAAATGATTAAATGTCTGATGTTCACATTGTACTACAATAAATTTTTCACTTGAATATAAGCAATATATGTGGGAGTCGGAGTCGTGGAGTCGGAGTAAGGGAAATTGAGGAGTCGGAGTCAGAGTCACAGGTTTGGCTTACCGACTCCACAGCCCTGCTTTTTTGGCTGGAATTGAGATCGGACACCATGTCGCATTTGGAAAGCCCCTGATGTACCTAAACAGTGGAATCCCCCCACAAGTGACCCCATTTTGGAAACTAGACCCCCTAAGGAATTTGTGCCGAGTACACTGATACCCCATATGTGGGAGAAAACTACTGTATAGGCACACGTCAGGGCTCGGAAGGGAAGTAGTGAGGTTTTGGAATGCAGACTTTGATGGAATGGTCTGCGGGTGTCATGTTGCCTTGGGAGAGCCCCTAATGTACCTAAACAGTGGAAACCCCCCACAAATGACACCATTTTGGAAACTAGACCCCCTAAGGAACTTATCTAGATGTGTGGTGAGCACTTTGAACCCCCAAGGGCTTCACACAAGTTTATAATGCCCGGGCGTGAAAATAAAAAAATCGTAGTTTTCCACAAACATGATCATTTAGTCCCCAATTTTTTTATTTTCCCAAGGGTACCAGGAGAAATTGGACCCCAAAAGTTGTTGTCCAATTTGTCCTGAGTACGCTGATACCTCATATGTGGGAGAAAACTACTGTATGGGCACACGTCGGGGCTCGGAAGGGAAGTAGTGATGTTTTGGAATGCAGACTTTGATGGAATGGTCTGCGGGTGTCATGTGCGTTTGGAGAGCCTCTGATGTGCCTAAACTATTGAAACTCCCCACAAGTGACCCCATTTTGGAAACTAGACCCCCCCACGGAACTTATCTAGATGTGTGGTGAGCACTTTGAACCCCCAAGTGCTTCACAGAAGTTTATAACGCCCAAGCGTGAAAATAAAAAAAATCATATTTTTTTCCACAAAAATTATGTTTTTGCCCCCAATTGTTTATTTTCCTAAGGGCAACAGGAGAAATAGGACCCCAAAAGTTGTTTTGCAATTTGTCCTGAGTAGGCTGATACCCCATATGTGGGGGTAAAACACTGTTTGGGCGCATGGCAGAGCTTGGAAGGGAAGGAGCACCATTTGACTTATTCAACGCAGAATTGGCTGGAATTGAGATCAGACGCCATGTTGCGTTTGGAGAGCACCTGATGTGCCCAAACAGTGGAAACCCCCAATTTTAACTCCAACCCTAACCCCAATACACCCCTAACCTTAATCTCAGCCCTAGCCCTAACCCTAATGGGAAAATGGAAGTAAATACATTTTTTTAATTTTATTATTTTTCCCTAACTAAGGGGGTGATGGAGGGGGGGGGGGGTTGATTTACTATTTATGGCGGTTTTTATATATTTGGCAGCTTTCACACACTAAAAGACGCTAAAAATAGTTTTTGCATCACCACATATTGAGAGCTATACCGTATTTTTCCGACCATAAGACGCACTTTTTTCCCCCAAAATTTTTGGGGGAAGTGGGGGGTGCGTCTTATGGTCGCAATACACGGTACTAACCTGGTGGCTGGTGGCAGCGGGCGGGGCTCTGCGGTGCGGTGGTGGCAGCGGGCGGAGGCCCCCGCACTTCCCTTGCTGGCGGCCGCCATGTTGCGGTGGCCTCCAGGAGCATGGACGCCGGGAAGATGGCCGCCGGTCCGGGGATGGCGCATGCGCAGCTTCAGATCTCGTCCCGAGATCTCGGGGAACGAGATCTCGTTGCCGAGATTTGAATCTCGTCCCCTGAGATCTCGGGACGAGACCTGATCCCACGCATGCGCCGTCCCTGGACCGGCGGCCATCTTTCCGGCGTCCATGCTCCCGGAGGCCACCGCAACATGGCGGCAGCCAGCAAGGGAAGTGCGGGGGCCTCCGGGCTGCAAAGAAATGCCGGCGGAGCCGCCGCCGCTGCCCCGGAGCACAGCCCGCTGCCACCACCGCAGAGCCCACCTGCCCCAGCCCCAGCACTGCTGCCCCAGCCCCAACACTGCTGCCCCTGCCCCAACACTGCTGCCCCTGCCCCAACACTGCTGCCCCTGCCTCAGCACAGCTGCCCCTGCCCCAGCGCAGCTGCCCCTGCCCCAGCACTGCTGCCCCTGCCTCAGCACAGCTGCCCCAGCCTCAGCACAGCTGCCCCTACCCCAGCGCAGCTGCCCCAGCACAACCAACCTGCCCCAGCACAGAGCCGCCACCGCATGAGCCTGGACCACTGAATGACCCCTGTGACTACTTCTCCACCTGTGCCGGATCCCTTCCCAGGTAAGCTGAATTTGGACTGTAAGACGGAACCCCATTTGACACATTTTTTTTCTTCCCTATTTTCCTACTGAAAATTGGGGTGCGTCTTATGGTCCGGTGCGTCTTATAGTCCGAAAAATACGGTAATTTGAAAGCTGTAGATAAGCCCCTGATGGCGGTGGCCGCAGCTTACAGCGCTAAAATGGGGTGACAGATTCTCTTTAATCTATCCTCTTCTTACGGGAATTTATATAGCTCTAATTTCCCGCCACTTCTGAATGACCTAAAGAAGTTGAAGAATAAATGGAAACCGCTTTCACTTTCACTGATTGGTCGTATTATTTCCCTTAAGATGTCCCTCCTTCCTCCTTTATTTTTTGAGACCTTGCCGGTTAGGTTAGGGTGCCCATATGTGAACTTAAGTCTCTCCAGACTGCCATGATGAGGTTCATTTGGTGTGATAGATGTCATCAAATCTCTAAGCGTCTCCTCGTCTCTCACAGGGAGGTCTGTCGGTCCCTGATATTATTAAATACTACCTGATATTATTAAAGGCTACTAACCTTTGAAGACCTTGTGGGCTTCGTTTTGGGCATTTAATAAGTTGACAGAAATAGAGAAATTGTGGTTGGCACCAATTCATCCAAATTCTCTACTATGGTTAAAAAGGACCATAGTAACCCCGGAGCCTATTCGGTTCACGAGGGAGATCTGGCTCTCCTGTATGAGGAAGTTTGGTTTAGCCCCCCTAATTCGCCTATGATTCATTCATATTTCAACCCTTTGCAAGTCTGGAACCCTTCCTAGTCTGGAACATTCAATGGCCCATCCTTGGTCCTCTGCGGGTTTATTTAGGTTTGTGGATTTGGTCGATAGAGACACGCTGGAGTTTCTTACATTTGATGATGCAAAGTCCAAGTTTCCTATTACTAATAAAGAATTCTATCAGTACTTACAGATTAAACACTTTGCCTTTTCTCTCTTTGGTTCTTCATGTGTCTCCCTACTGACTGACTTTGAGAAGATTTGTAGGAGAGGGTCGTCGACCAAAGGTTTAATATCAGAAATATATAAAATTCTATGTTCTCCTCAAGAGGGCCGACAATTAAAACATTCCTAAAAGTGCAAATGGAAGTCTATTCTGGGAAAGGAGATCTCACACCACAGCTGGCATACTATCTGAGAAAAAGCGACTAAGTCCTCTATTTGCACTCTTTACATGGAAAATCAGTATACTAATGTTCTGGTATCACACTCCTGACCTCCTTCACAGACTAAATCCCTCGATACCAAACGTGTTTTGGCGATGTGGCTCTGATGTGGGCACGCTGTATCATATCTTCTGGTCGTGTCCTGGGATTACGGGTTTCTGGAGGGAGGTGAGATTCTTGATCTCTAAGGCTGTGTGCACACGCTGCGGATTTTGCTGCGGTTCCGCAGCGGTTTTGGCTGCTGCGGACCCGCAGCAGTTTCTGCTGCGGTGTACAGTACCATGATTCCCTATGGGAATCAAAAACCGCAATGCAGAGAGTGCGGAATTTTCCGCGCGGATTATTTGCGGTTTTCAATCTGCAGAAAGAATTGACATGTCAATTCTTTCTGCGGATTCTGCTGCGGTTTGCCATCTCCTCCATTGAGATGAAAAACCGCAGAGCAATCCGCAGGTCTTTTGACCTGCGGTTTCACCTGCGGATTTTACAAAATCCGCGCGGATGAATCCGCACCTAATCCGCTGCGTGTGCACACAGCCTAAGGTTCTTTATGCTGAAGTGGGGCTGGATCCGACTATATACCTGTTAAATTACTCCTAAAGGGATGGGAAAAATGTCAGCTAAAATGTTACTACACATTCTCACAGCGGCTAGGTGTCTCATCGCTCTTAACTGGAAGCAGATCTCCCCGCCCTCACACCTGCACTTATTATATAGAGTTAACGACATTCGAAGGATGGAATATTTGACGGCGATTCTGAACGCGAGAGTGGAAAGTTTTGAGTCAGTTTGGGCTCCATGGTACTACTTTTGGGCTCAGAGAATTGAATAGCTCTTTCCTCAAACACTTGGTCCCCCTCTTCTCGGAATTCATGCTCTACCCTTCCCTTCTCTCCCTTGTGGGGTGTGTCCTGTCTTTTTGTCTTGACATGTTTATGACAATCAGTTTGAGCTTTTATTATATCATTGTTGGATTTTTGCTGAATCAATATAATTCTTTTAATTTATTTTGTTTTGAAATGTAATCGTTTGTCCGGATTGCTTGTTCATTTGTCAAAAATTTATAAAACTTTAATAGAATTAACAGTTTAAAAAAAAAATAAAAATCTGTGGATACATTTCTTCAGTCATTCATTTATTTGTTGAGGTCAAATGCTGACTAAGTTTCTCATCCACTGAGAACATTGAGAGAAGCAGAAAAGCCACCAGTCGGTACAAGACCAGCAGCAGACAAAGTGTATACTTACAAGACGACTGCTAGAGCTGGCAACAGAGAAGAATCCTGACAGTGTGCACACTGCCCAGTCATTCTCACTGTGGCTGATCATACAACTTTGTTTCCTTTAATGCCTGGACAACCCCTTTAAGCAAAGGCTTTGAATATCAAGGTCCCTGAAATCCCCTTTAATCATTTTATAAAAGAATATTATAAAACCTTATGTTCAATTCCTCACCATTTTCAGGAACTCTGTTTGCTGTCAAAGCATGGAAACATTTCTAACATATATGACGAGCACTGCATCCCTCTCACCAGTATAAAGGGATCATTAATTGTACACCAAAACATAAATTACAATTTTTAATAGCCGCATTAATTGAAAAAAAAAAAATTAAAAAGTGACCCTTTAACGTTACACACGGACAGTAAGAAAAGGGGCAACATAGTAGTGATCAATCCAAAAACAGTTATTGGTTGAGACCCGTGGACAATACTACAATATACCACAAGCCGCTATAACAGGTCTTGTAGGAATAAAGTGATCGAATAAGATTAGGTGAACAATTTGCTGTCAAACGGAGTGGAACAATCGAGAAACTGCTTCCTCGCTAATTCGTGTGGTGCTGTCTGGCAGGGAGGCCTCTCACACCCAGGGGCTAGGAATCCAGTGAAGCAGAACGCTCAGTGAGCGCTTGATAGGGAAGGGGCACAAAGACCAAGGAGATGATGTGTGTGGACGGTATGTCAGGCCAAACGCCAAAGCCCATCATCGCCAGTTAGCAGAGTACTGCATCAAACTTTCCCCTGGTCGTACACAGGGTCATGTACTGCACATCCCCCCTGACACATTACACAACAGCAACGCACATCCGAAATCCGCAATTACAGAGGAAAAAGCCTTCTAGTGAAGATCGGCCATGAATCGAGGACACTCGATGGATATGGCAACTGAATGCAAAACCAAGAACAACTTCCCTTCCAGGACGGAAGTCGCAATTGTGGGAAGGTTATGAGAAACAGAGCTCGTACCTGCGTAACGTAGCGGAGCGTCTTTGTCTAGCGCTATTAGAGGAGGGTCCAGCAAAACTGCATTGTCATTTTCAGTTACTATCCCGTGGTACGTAGTTTCAATCCAGGGCTTGTGTTTATTCACTGAAAAGAAAAAAGAGAGGAAAAACACAATGAGAAATCAAGACACTAAGTGAAAAGTCCGGTCATTGTATAATAAAACTCTGTAACTTTCTAATATACTTTGTTTATGAATTCCTCAGTTTTCAATATCTTTGCTTGATGTCAGAATTTTTTTACATGTAAAGGGTTTGACCAAGTTAATAAAGTCATCAGCTATCCTTAAGCCCCCCCAAATACCTTAGAGTGCTATCTCGGCCAAGTTGCCCACATATAGAAGTGCTCGTCTCTGCCTACCACACCTGTGTTCTCTTGGAGAGAGCCCCTGGCAATGCCAACTTACAAAATTGGACATGTCGGATCTTTATCTACCCATACAGTCATCTGGCTGGGCCCCCATGCACATTAGATATCGGCGGGTTCGGCTGGCGGTCTCATGAGGACCCCAACCGAATGGAGCAGAGGTCAAGGATGCACACCACTGTGCTCCATATCTATGGTAATCCCGTATACAAGCAATGGAGGAGGTACGCATCCTCAACATCCTCTCCATTCAGGCAGGGCAACGCAGAGACTCATTGTCAAAATTGTTGGAGGTCTCAGGGGTAAAGGGGGTTTTACACATAGCGATATCGCTAGCGATATCACTAAAGCATCACCGATTTGGTGACGCAGCAGCGATATCGCTATGTGATACTTACCTCCGACCGGCTCCCCCGCTGTCTGTCGTTGATCGCGCAGGTCCATTTCTCGTCGGGTGCTTCCTGTTGGCGCCGACGAGCGACGCGTGGACGCGGACGTCAGGATCGCCTCGTCTGAAAGGTAAGTAACGACTGCTGTATCGCTGCTGCATCGCTCTGAGATCTGTCTGTTTGGCAGCTCACTAGCGACCATTTAGCGATGCACCATTGATCTTGACCGGGTCGTATCGTTGTCGGGATCGCTGGTGCATCGCTAAATGTAAAGGGGCCTTAAGACCCCTGGAAATTATTAAGTTATTAGTGGACCAGCTTGTCACAACTTTATAATATATTTCCCCTCCAAGACAAGGAGCAGGATTTGGTCTAGGGGCTTTACAGCCTTTTCAGGAAGACAATTTTTCCATTCACTAAAAGCAAACAGAGATCTTGAAAACTCTGCGGAATAGAAGCGATTGATAGTTTGTCCCCATAAATGAGCTTCAATCAACTATATACAATGTGCTTGCCATCACGATCACACGGGTCAACAAAACCGAATGTGGACACAATGACCATTTAGAAAACTGTTCTGCCGCCAAACAGCGGGCTTGTTCTCGACAGCACTTTGTTTGGTCAGATCGATATGCTGCCAACAACAGTATTATTTTTATGCTGCTGTAAACAGTCCAATCAGTTGGTGTACAATTATTTTGTTAGCTCCTTGCCTGATTGGCGGTATTTTTACACGAGCCAATTATCAGAAAAAAGTTTCCTTATAAAATCGCTGGATTGTCGATCATCTCATGTAAATGGGCCGTTATATATGTGTTCTCGTTGATTAGCGCCCATTATGGGCAGAAATCTATCAAATGTAAATGCAGCTTAAGGCCGGGATCACACTACCCTGTGTGATGCGAGAAACTCGCACAAGTCTCTCACATCAACACCCGGCGCAGCCACAGCTCCGGTCCTGTGTGCCGGCGGCAGCGCGGGGTGTTGATGCGAGAGACTTGTGCGAGTTTCTCGCATCACACACGGTAGTGTGATCCTGGCCTAAATAAAATAATCTGAGGACAAGTGAAAAGATCCTAATTAACCAGGAATACAGAGATTACTAAACCCTTCTGTAACGCAACATCTAGAGCGGCGCAATCCCAAGGACAATTCTATGGAAGCCTTTATCTGCAATAATGAAATTGTAAGGGGTTCTGCAATTTGTACAATTGCAGCAAACAGACCTATTAGATGATAACCTGTCTGCTGCATCACCCGCTCCATGCCCATTGATTGCTCATAAGGCTTCCACCCAGAGCTTATTGCTGGACTGCAAATAATCCTGAGAGCTGAGGTGTAAGGCTAAGTGCATACGTAGCAGAAAATTTCTGCTTGAAAACCTGACTCTCTTCCCAGAAAACCGCGCGCTTTTTTCTGTGCGTTTTCCGCGCGGTTTTACCGCAATTTTTGCGCGGTTTTTATGCGTTTTTTTCCGCGCGTTTTCTAAACGCATGGAAATAATCAGAAACACGGAAAAATCCGCGAAATTAATGAGCATGTTGCGTTTTTTTTTCCGCGATGCGGTTCTTTCGCAGTAAAAAAACGCATCAATGTGCACAAAAAGTGGAAAATGTATAGAAATGAATGGGAAGCTTATTTTTCGAGTTTTTCCCGTGGATTTTTTGGCAAATCCGCTGGGAAAATACGCGAAAAAAACGCTGCGTGTGAACACAGCCTAAATGTGCACAATGGGCGGTGAAGAGTCTTCATGCACAGACATGATACTTACATGTGAGGTGGATTTTTACTGCTATTGCAAATCTGCAAAGTGTAATTGGGTAATATAAATGAGACCAGGGACACATGGACGTCAAAAATTGAGGCTGAAGGCTATGTTTACACATGTCTCAGCAGCTGCACGAGGACAAACACACACACACCCATCCACAACCCCACACTATGTAAGCAAGGTATTCAACCAGCTTGGTGGTAACACTCCAGAAAACCATATAGTTATCATTAATCATGCAAAGAAAAAAAGATAGATGGCACTCACCGTCTTAAAAATTCCAATACTTCATTAGGACATCTTAAAATTGCAGCGGTAGGAGAGTATTCAGTGGATACTGTGTCAGGACGACTGCCGTTTCGCGCAAATGGGAAGTGACGAGGCTCTATCGGACATCCAGGCGGAAGAATCAGTGACTTGACTTTAGGAATGTGATACCAGTGTGCCCTACGATGAAATTCTGGTAATAATTGCTCTGCTCTTTTCTTAGAAAGTATACCTTTCTCCACCTGAGTCCTCAAACATGTGCGTAATTCACTTTTAAATTTATTTGTAGGGTCACCACGCAAAACTGCATAGGTATGACGGTCAGACAATTGTCGAAAAGCTTCTTGGACATAATACTCATGACTTAACAATACAGTATTGCCACCTTTATCTGCTCTGCGGATCACCACATCATCGCATCCTCTGATGGTTTTAATAGCTTTATGCCCCATCTGAAGGAGGTGACGACCATAGGTCTTTACTACGAAGGGAAGCAGAAAGAATTCTGCGAACACGAGCCCAGGGTCCAGGTGGTTTTTAATTATAAGGTAGATATGGCTGTATTTTTGTAATTCATTTGTTATGTTCATCCAATTTTTTATTGAGTGTGAATTTTAAATGTTTTTTGTAATAATTTTTTGTGTTCATTTGATCTAAAACAGGGGCTTATTGTAGGCAGTGGGGCGGCCCTTTGCATTCCTTTGTATAAGAGCCTTGTCACTTCCCATTTGCCCAGGGACCAGTAGAAGCGCACATTTGCGCGAAACGGACGTCATCCTGACACAGTATCCACTGAAAACTCTCCTGCCGCTGCAATTTTAAGATGTCCTAATAAAGTATTGGAATTTTTAAGCCGGTGGGTGCCATCTATCTTTTTTTCTTATGTGTGTACTGCAAAGACTATGGACTCTTTTTGTATGTGCACCCGGTCTATTTGAGATAGGTGTCTTTATAGTAGCCACGCTTGTATGGTGCCTGTTTCTACAGAGTAAACAGGGGCTGTGACACATTGCATTTTCCTTTTTGTGTGGATTTTATCATCAATCATGCTAATGGCCACCCGGCTTTGAAGATGCTGTGGGATTAGTGACAAAATCATTTGGCTAATTAAGAATCTAATTGGAAAGTTCACCCACGATGCATTGGAGTGGTTCCATTTACATGTGATGATCCAACGTGTGAACATACCCTAAGGCTAAGTTCCCAAGATAAGTATTTGGTGCGTTTTTTGATGTTGCAGATTTTTTGCACCAGGTACCTACATGAGATTCCTTGCATATTTTCATTGTATTTTTCTAAAGTTTTTTTGTACGTCAAGTTTTAAATTAAACCACTTTGTTTTGGAAACGTCCCATTAGCTTCGCTTTGATAAAACCTTATTAAGTCAACTGCGGATTACATGTGTTCTTACTGCATTTCCTCTGCGGAAATTAAATAAAAATGCATGTGTATTTCTTATATGTGGATTTTCTGCATCTCATTCAAATCTATGGGGAAAATCCACATATAAAGCATATATTTAACGCAAGAGGAATTGATATGTTGCAGAGTCCAAAAAGTTGTTTGCAAATGGACAGGGTGTGTCATTCCAGAAATCAGCATAAGTCTCAATAGCTTTCTTCTCACCTCAGGACATATCAGATGATCACTTTTTCAGATTTTCCTGTTACTAGCCTTAAGGCCCCGTCACACATAGCGAGATCGTTAGCGAGATCGCTAAAATGTTGCAGGTTTTGTGACGCAACAGCGACCTCGCCAGCAATCTCGCTACGTGTGACACATAGCGGCGACCGGCCCCCCCGCTGGATATCGCTGATCGTGCTCGAATGTTCTAGGCCCTTTTTTGATCGTTGGCGTCCCGCTGGCCAGCATGCATCGCTGTGTTTAGACGCCGACAAGCGACCTCGTTGGCGACTCAGAACTCAGGGACGCAGGCGTGAGTCGTCAGAATAGCTGCTGTGTGACAAGGTCCCAACGACCGCCGAGGTCATTTTACAGATCGCCGTATCGTTGCTGCGTCGTTGGGTCATTCCATATCAAGTGATCCAAAAATGAATATTTTTTTACCTGATGTCTTTAGATTTTTTTTATTTTTTTGCTTTTATGAAGTATAACTTTAGTTAATTCCAAATTAAAAGTTTTGAATTTTTTTCACCAGTGCCGATTATATTCACAGGTCACATAACCAGTTATGTCATCCATTGCCAATCTTGTGCCGCCTTCTACCACTTCATGCACTTCACTGTCTTTGCTGAATGAAAAATCCTTGTTTTTATTTCTGTTTCACTACATGGAATGACAGTGTGGTATTGCTGAGTCCCTTTGATGCGTTCTGCTTCCTGTAACCCAGTGATCCCCAACTTTTTTTGCACCAGGGAGCGGCTTCAAGCAAGACCATTCTTCCATGGCACGGCAGGGCGAGGATGGAGGTGGGGCAGGGGGCTGGGCTTTTGTCAAATGGGGGCGGGGCTATGGACGGAGTTGTAGTATGTATATGTATGTTCCCACACATATAATCCCCCATGTATAGTATGATGGTCCCACACATATAATACCATCATGTATAGTATGATGGCTCAACAAAGTACTGATTGAGATATATATATATAGATATACACATACATACACTGTATATGCTCGATTATAAGCCGACCAGAGTATAAGCCGAGGTACCTAATTTTGCCACGCAAAACTGGGTAAGCTTATTGATTCGAGTATAAGCCAGATATGCATTGTCCCCTCCTTCCTATCCCGGTATGTATGGTTCCCCCGTCCTGTCCAGCTCTGTGTGGCTCCCACCCTTGTTTGCATGGCTGCTCCCACTCTCCCATCCTGTATACATGGTTATGCTCCCACTCTCCTGTGTGGTGCGGTCACGTGGTACCGCTCATTAAGATCATGAAGATGGACGCCACGCCTATGGCATCCATATTCATGACCTTAATGAGCAGTACTACAAGACAGCTCAGCACAGGATGAAGCTGCCACGCTGGGACAGGGATGCATAGACGGAAGGTGAGTATCGATGACTTCTGGAAGCCGGCGGCTGCAGCTGTCACTACAGTGCTACAGCCGCCGGCTCCCCGTGTGTCCAGCATTTGAGCCTGGCTCCGCGGACCGGCAAAAGAAGTGCAACGGCCCGGTCCTGGGCCGCAGACAGGTGGTTGGGGACCCCTGCTGTAACCGATGCTTTAACAAACTCTCCTCCTTTTTGTAGTCCTGGTTTGTAAGCATACTGAGTGTGTACCACTACAACCAGCCAGGACACAATTATTTGGTCGCAGGTCAGCAAATTTTGAAAATCCTATTTTGGCAGAAGTGGAATTTTTTTCTTTAAAAAGTTCATAGGTTTCTTTCAAATTGGTAAGAATCAGCCTCTTCTGGACTGGAGTTTTCTTACCGTTCACTTTTATAGACACACAATCACTTCTGCTGTGGGTGGATTTAAATTTATCTTTAAGCTGCAGAATGATCTCTGAATCAGTGTCATTTTTTCCTTCACCTTCTACTGTTTCACCTGCCAGCTCAAGGGTCAATTGTTTTGTAACTTTTTCTAATTTTTTTTGGCAATAACCTGGATAGTGGATTCTTTTTTTTGCAATGGGTGATTCTTCAATGTTAGAAAGTGATTCATTCAAATACTCTATTGCTAAATCAGGATTGATAAAATCCTCTGTGTTGGAATTCACAGGTTCTTTGAAATTTTCTGCCTGCTGAGCATTTTTCTCTTTTGCAAGTTGCTTTCTACAACTGTCACAAATTTTCATGCCTGCATTGATTGATGGATTTATATGAAACATCCAATCTTGTACCGGCCTAAGGGTACGTGCACACGCTGCGGAATCCGCTGCGGATTAATCCGCACGGATTTTGCAAAAACCGCAGATAATCCGCAGGTCCAAAGACCTGCGGATTATTTGCGGTTTTGCCTGCGGTTTGGTCCTGCGGATTCACTATCTCCACAATGGTGGAGATAGGAACCCGCAGCGGTTTCCGCAGAAAGAATTGACATGCAATTCTTTCTGCGGATTCAAAACCGCAGCAAATCCGCGCGTTTTTTTCCGCAGCGTCGGCACAGCGCTTTTTTTTTCCCATTCAAATGAATGGTACTGTACACCGCAGCTAAAACTGCTGCGTGTCCGCAGCGGCCAGTGCACACAGCCTAAGATTTTTTCTTGTTGTGTGTCCAGTTTTTTTCAAAAGGATTGCAATAGCATATATTATAAAATGCTGTTCTTTGAGAAGTAGCAGCCATTGCGGTGTGAGAAAAATACAGTTAATATTATGTAAGGAAGATGGGTAATAAAAATAAAGATTTACAGTACACTTGAGATATAACTGTGTTACTATAAAGTGAGTATTAGGGCTAATGCACACACACAGCTTTTTCTTTCTGCAGATAAACGCTGCTGTTTTGGCACATTTTTCTACCGAGTTTTCACTATATCTGCATTAGTCTTTTTAAACGCTAGTGAAAACGATGGCAGCTTTTTATATAAATAGTGATAAAGGCGTTTATTGCAGATCAAAAAGTAGTGCAAACAGTGATTTACTCACTCTGTGTTTTAAAAAACACTGCATGTGTTTAACCCCATTGAAATCAATGGGGGGGGGGGGCATTTTTCTGAACGATGATCACTCAGAATAGCGCTGTGTATGTATTAACCCTTAATAAGAAAAGCATTAAACTATTAATATTAGTTTACTCAAACTTTAAACACACTCACCAATATTGTAGCAAACAGACTCCCTTGATGCCGTAGAGACTATTGTTTGTTCAAGAGTGAACATGTCAGGACATGAAAGCTCTGCCTTACTTTCTGACTCTGCGGTGGGCAGATACTCCACACGACTGACAGAGCTGCTGGCCTGTCATTTGCTCTGCATTCACTGTCTACCCCTGTTCATTCTCAGGTTGAGCCCTAACAAAGCTTTCTCCTCTGTCCTCTCCTGCTTCCAAGGCCTGTTTCACACTTCAGTCTTTTCTGTCAGTCAAAATCCGCCAAAATAGCGGAAACCGGATCCGCAGGCGGACTGACAGAAACGGGGGACAGCGGATCGGCGGATGTACGGATCCGCTGATGGTCAAAATTTAAAGGAACCACGGAGAGAGAGAGAATTTTCTTCCAGCAGCCAGACAAGATTCAGGGTTAAAAAGGGAAAATGCGGATCCGCAGGGCAAAAAAACGTTACAGGCTCCGTTCGACGATCTCAGGGGACAGCAAAAATTTGGCAGAACCGCAAAAAAACGGATCCAACGGATGGCCATCCGTCAAGATCCACCGGTAATGCAACTCAATGGGGAAAAAAACAGATCCGCCAAGCAAAATGGCAGATCCGTTTTTTTTGCAAAAGGCGGATTTTGCCTGATGGTGACAAACGGATGTGTGAAACAGGCCTAAGCTGTAACATAATAAAAAATACAGTAATATCTAAAAATCATGGATTATTTTGTAAATATAGACCCCACACTTCTAGACCACAAGCCGAACAGATCTGAATTCCAGATTTCGGAATTGACACTGTATAGTTTAATTTCTTAAAATATGATCCCATCATGATCCTAACTTGAATTTTGGTACAGATGTGGCTAGGAGCATAGCAGGTACATGTGCAGTTTTTGAAATTTCTAAATTAAACTTTTTTCAGAAATGCGTTTTAAACTTTTGCATTTGCATTCGCACGGGTAAAATATTAACAAAGATACTCTTGTGACATATCTGGTCAAAGCCCGTACAGTTCTGGGTAGACTGGCGTTTATTTTGTTTGTATATCTTTTTTCTAGCCTGAGTTATGAGAAGAAATGTTAAGGCAGGCAACACCGAAATTCGCACTTTTTCTGAACTTTGAAAATCAATAAAAAATAAAAAAAAAAATCTAGAATTTTTTTTTCCTTCACATTTTGCATTCTCTGACACACTATTACCAAATAACAAAATCTCAAAAGCATTAAAAATATAGAGGTAAAAATCATTGGTTCACTTGACATGGAATGACCCGAGTAGATCTGCCTGTTTGACAGCTTACTAGCGACCATGTAGCGACGTACCAGCGATCCTTACCAGGTCGTATCATTGTCGGGATCGCTGGAGCGTCGCTATGTGTAACAGTACCCATACAGTACCCTGTTGAACGGTTGTGGGATCCTTTTTAGATATCAAACGGTAATTACCTATTTACATTCCTTCATTACAGATGAGCGGATCGGACTGATAGACAACTGCACTTTCCTTGAGGCTACAATTACAAAGCAGAGGATTGACGAGAGACACGGTCAGTTGTCCTATTGTCTGCAGTCTCTGTACACTGTAGCCTGGGGGCAGGAATACCTGTCCACCTCACCTTTAGGCTGTGTGCACACGATGCAGATTTGTAGCGGATCCGCAGCGGATTTTACCGCGCAGAAACGTTGCATTTCTGCATTGTGATGTACAGTAGCCTTAAAATCAATCTAAAAAAAAAAAAAACGCTGTGCAGACGCTGCGGATTTTTCCGCGCGGTTTTCCCGCGGTACAAAATCCGCAGCATGTTACTTCTTTTGTGCGGTTTTCCATCTCCCCTGTCACCAAATCCACAGGAGGAAAACCGCACGAAAAATGGAAGAAATCCGCAGGAAAAATGCAGGTCATTTGACCTGCGGATTTCTTCCATTCTGCGCGGAAAAATCCGTAGGGCCAAAAAGTACGTCTGCACTCACCCTTAGGCTATGTGGACACGGTGCGGATCCTCCCGCGGATTTTTCTGCGCGGATTTTACTAAATCCGCAGGTCAAATGACCTGCATTTTTCTTGCGGATTTAGTGCATTTTTTGTGCTGTTTCACTGCTATTTTTGTGCGGTTTTCCACTGCAGTTTTCCACCTGCGGATTTTTAGAATGGAGCAGGTGGAAAACTGCAGCAAAACCGCACAAAAGTGACATGCTGCTTTTTTTTTCCGCACAAAATCCGCAGCATGTGCACAGCGTTTTTTTTTTTTTTTTACATAGGCTATAATGGTACTGTAATCACCTGCAGTTCTGCTGCAGATCAGCAGGGGCAAATCCGCTGCGGATCCGCAGTAGAATCCGCACCGTGTGCACAGACCCTAAATCGCACTTATACAAACATGACAGTCATTAGCACTTGGATACCTCTACATTGTGAATGCCTGCTAGCAAAGAGGCTGAAAAATCCATGTAGATTTTTGTGTCAGATCATTCCATCAGATAAATGGCCAAGACAATAAGAACTTCCAAAGACATTAATTAGAAAAGATTAGATGCTACCTGCAAAGATAATTACTAACATGTTGCCAAGTCTTGTGTGATATCACAAACTACTGATCATAAATGATCCAGTGCATTCATGGTGACACGTTCCCATGGTTTGTTGTGACACGATTGGTGCAGGAACTCCCAGATCTCTATGATCGCTTCGTCGATCACACAATGAAGCCGCGGGATCCTGCTTCGTACTAAGTATCTGCAGAAACGTTAATCCAACATCTCCACAGAATACTTGTTTTTCTCCTCTCTCAAGAACTTTGTAATCTTACCCAATATTAGTTTTGTGATGTTGATTATAGCATCGGGTAAACTCCTATAATTAGATACTTGTACTGTGATAAACACAGGTGCATATTTCCGCCTCTCACCCATCAAGCGCCTGCCTTCAGCTTTCCACCAAACAATAACACCAGCAGAAACAGTGTTTCCCCAGCACGACAAACACGACGACAACTGCTTACACACTGTCTGCTATTCCTATACAAATGGCCTCAATTCTCTTGTGGAGCGACATGACCACCGTATAAAGCGACCTGATAACAAATAACCAGCAAATACAAAGCTGAAGATAAGGGCACAAACACCAGGAGGCTGCTGAGGAGACATAAACCTGTGTGTGAGGGCTCCACAGGCACACAGCAAACACACAGATGACTGGGACCACAACACGGACCGCTGGGACAATATCACAGGAGATACCGTAAATCCTAAAATAAAAAACCTTTCTTGTCACTATGATGGAGAAAAGCTTCAGCAACAACCCTTCTGCTCCCTCGGTTCTCCCAGTGTGAACTCAAACACAAACTTTGGCATTCTTGGCGCAATCATGTCGGCAGCTCTGTGCACTCATCTGCATCGCAAATAGGTGCAAGAACAGACTGTCATTAAAACAAGTCGTATCTTGGCCTGAATATGTTCCCTAGCGCTGACTACATACTACAGAACTAAAATAATTGGAAGGACCCTGGTCCAGTGGCCGCCAGACAGGAGCCCTGCAAACCACCTCCTAACTGCCGCCATCCTCTGTGTCTCTTCAGATTCTGGCAAGGAGCAATGTCATGCGTGTCACACAGTAACATTAAGGTTGCAATGTGTCTACAAATCAGAATAAGAGCCAGGGAAGCCGGAAATTATGAGGTTGTACGCAGGGCTCCCATCCAACAGCCACAGATTACTGACAAGGCCGTCACAAGTTATTTGCTCATATCTACTACATACCATAAACTGGTTGGCCCAACTTTATTACTAAATCTGAGCTCCTGAAGAGGTCAAAGAACAAGCTCAATTCCGAGAAAATGGGGACAGACACAAGTAGAAAATTAATGTAGGAAGCCCATGAAGTCATGTGGAAATTATTGGCGCCATATAAGAGTAAAATAAAAAAAAATGTCATTTAACAGATGTTAAGATGATCGGCCATGCTACATATCCTGCAGTAAATCCTGTGAACATTCTTGGATATTTAGAAAAGCACAGAAGGAGACATCCAAGGTAAAGCATGCTGGAGGAAC
Source organism: Dendrobates tinctorius (assembly GCF_039654945.1). Taxonomy (NCBI): domain Eukaryota; kingdom Metazoa; phylum Chordata; class Amphibia; order Anura; family Dendrobatidae; genus Dendrobates; species Dendrobates tinctorius. Next base: position 8,756,882 of record NW_027361754.1, read on the forward strand.
CACCAGACACCTGGACTCAGAGCCGGAACTGAAGGCAGCCATTGTGCTGTGATATTCTCAGCAATCAATGCCTGAACACGTTTGTAAAGCTGCATTGTCTCCTAATCTGTACCTGAACTGCAACAGCAAAGATAAAGATCATATTTCTATGACTCAACACCTTAGGGCCAGGAGATTGTCTTACTTCTGCTCTATAGGCATAACTACTCAGCATTTCATACTACTACTACATACTATGAAATGAGGGCTTTTTTAGTTGTGTGTATTATTACAGATCATTGTTGAAGTTGTATGTTTTGAATAAAAAACTGGACTGTTACTCAGATTGGATTCCATTTTTGGTGGTAAATATTACAGACATGTAATCCACAGTGATCAAACTTGGAACGGCCAGGACTAGAGACTAATGAATGTCTTCACCTGCACAAATGATGAGATAATAAGCATTCCGACGTCCAATCTCAGATCTAAATTAATATTTAGGGTATGTGCCCACGATCAGGAATTGGCAGCGTTTTGGACACATCGCATGTCCTCTGCGTCCAAAGTGCTGCTGGCTTTTGAACGCAGGTGAATCCGCATGTGTTAATTGAACTGTGCAGATTCACCGCGTGCAATACATTGTAAGGGTGAGATATATCTTACGGAGGCTTGCATCTCCGCAAGATAAATAGACATGCTGCGGTCTGGAAAGGCGCGACGCATGTCTGCCTCCACGGGTGTCTCTGGACGCATAGTGAGCATGGGATTTCTTGAAATCCCATCCACTATGTTGTAACATCTGGACACTGTGGGCTGAATGCTGTAGAAGTACGCAGCGTCCAATCCACAGCGTTTACTGATCATCTGCACATACCCTTAGACTGCAATGTATGGACTTACCGGCTCGTCATCAGGCCCGAGATTCACAGCTGCATAGAAATATATGAAGCTGTCACGCTCGGGTCAGGAGACCAGCCGGTAAGTCCATGCACTGCAGTCCAATCGTGGACTGACTTATACAGACATGTGAATGTACCCTTAGGCCGGGGTCACACTGGCGAGGAATACGGCCGAGTGAGAGGCGCTAAAAGCACGCATTAGACACGGACCAATGATTCTCTATGGGGTCCCTCGCACCAGCCGTATAATTCTCGTCCGTATTCTACGGTCCGTGCCAATCGCAGCATGCTGCGATTGTCAGCGTACTACGGCCGTAATACGCCAATGCAAGTCTATGGGTGCGCAAAAAATACGGATTACACACGGACCACACGTGACTTGCGAGAAATACGCACCAGGTGTCTTTTAGCAAAGCCGGCAATTCAGTGCGCTATACAGTAAACTCACACTGACAGGTTTAATAAAGAAATGAAAGAATAGATATATACACATAGAATACACATATATATATATATGCATTCTATGTGTCTATATCTATTCTTTGGTTTCTGTTAGAAGCCCTGTCATAGGGCTCCATTATACGTCCATTTTGCAAGCCTGCGAGAAAATCTCGCCATACGGATGCCATACGGATTACATACAGATGCAGACATGCGCAAAATACGCGACCACACCTTGCTTACGGATGACATACGGAGCACTGTTTAGGGGTCATTCATCCGTATTACGCTTGTAAACTACGGACCGTATTTTGCGTTGGTTAGTGTGACCCCGGCCTTACTCTTAAGTATTATCCGAGGTACACCAGCTGTCCGCAGGTTAATGCAGGTTTTAGGAATCTGTCAATAAGACTACAGTCCCAATAATTGACAATTGGTGCACAATCTTCTTTCGGCCACATAAAAGCAAATTTCAGACTTGGTTAATTGATTTAACCATGCATCCTTATGGAAATTGAGGGAGGGAGCTACTCTGCTAAACGCCACCTATACACATAACAGGAAAGTCAGCCAAACTCACTGATTTCAGCTGGACTGGCCAAACATCTGATATGTACAGTTGTGGCCAAAAGTATTGACACCCCTGCAATTCTGTCAGATAATACTCAGTTTCTTCCTGAAAATGATTGCAAACACAAATTCTTTGGTATTATTATCTTCATTTAATTTGTCTTAAATGAAAAAAACACAAAAGAGAATGAAGCAAAAAGCAAAACATTGATCATTTCACACAAAACTCCAAAAATGGGCCAGACAAAAGTATTGGCACCCTCAGCCTAATACTTGGTTGCACAACCTTTAGCCAAAATAACTGCGACCAACCACTTCCGGTAACCATCAATGAGTTTCTTACAATGCTCTGCTGGAATTTTAGACCATTCTTCTTTGGCAAACTGCTCCAGGTTCCTGATATTTGAAGGGTGCCTTCTCCAAACTGCCATTTTTAGATCTCTCCACAGGTGTTCTATGGGATTCAGGTCTGGACTCATTGCTGGCCACCTTAGAAGTCTCCAGTGCTTTCTCTCAAACCATTTTCTAGTGCTTTCTGAAGTGTGTTTTGGGTCATTGTCCTGCTGGAAGACCCATGACCTCTGAGGGAGACCCAGCTTTCTCACACTGGGCCATACATTATGCTGCAAAATTTGTTGGTAGTCTTCAGACTTCATAATGCCATGCACACGATCAAGCAGTCCAGTGCCAGAGGCAGCAAAGCAACCCCAAAACATCAGGGAACCTCCACCATGTTTGACTGTAGGGACCGTGTTCTTTTCTTTGAATGCCTCTTTTTCTCCTGTAAACTCTATGTTGATGCCTTTGCCCAAAAAGCTCTACTTTTATCTCATCTGACCAGAGAACATTCTTCCAAAACGTTTTAGGCTTTTTCAGGTAAGTTTTGGCAAACTCCATCCTGGCTTTTTTATGTCTCGGGGTAAGAAGTGGGGTCTTCCTGGGTCTCCTACCATACAGTCCCTTTTCATTCAGATGCCGACGGATAGTACGGGTTGACACTGTTGTACCCTCAGACTGCAGGGCAGCTTGAACTTGTTTGGATGTTAGTCGAGGTTCTTTATCCAACATCCGCACAATCTTGCGTTGAAATCTCTTGTCAATTTTTCTTTTCCGTCCACATCTAGGGAGATTAGCCACAGTGCCATGGGCTTTAAACTTCTTGATGACACTGCGCACGGTAGACACAGGAACATTCAGGTCTTTGGAGATGGACTTGTAGCCTTGAGATTGCTCATGCTTCCTCACAATTTGGTTTCTCAAGTCCTCAGACAGTTCTTTGGTCTTCTTTCTTTTCTCCATGCTCAATGTGGTACACACAAGGACACAGGACAGAGGTTGAGTCAACTTTAATCCATGTCAACTGGCTGCAAGTGTGATTTAGTTATTGCCAACACCTGTTAGGTGCCACAGGTAAGTTACAGGTGCTGTTAATTACACAAATTAGAGAAGCATCACATGATTTTTCGAACAGTGCCAATACTTTTGTCCACCCTCTTTTTTATGTTTGGTGTGGAATTATATCCAATTTGACCTTAGGACAATTCTTTTTGTGTTTTTTCATTTAAGACAAATTAAATGAAGATAATAATACCAAAGAATTTGTGTTTGCAATCATTTTCAGGAAGAAACTGAGTATTATCTGACAGAATTGCAGGGGTGTCAATACTTTTGGCCACAACTGCATGGTGGCCTCAGCAGCCACTCCAAACAGAGGAAACTGGGATAGATAATTGAAATGTCAATGCCCTGTCCTTTAGTTTTCAGGTAAGATAAGTCACTGGGAGCACAAACTGGCAGCAGCTTTCTCCCCTCTGTCAATTGGATGCACATGAACGCTCAGTGGAGATGAGTGTTCATGTGTTTGGGGGGGGGGGGGGGGTAAAATCTACCAGTGAAGCTTCCACTGTGTATTTACTCGGGAAATAATACTCGGGCCAATGAGAGGAGCACTGAACTTCCAAGACCATGTTAAAGAATTCTATCCAATTCTCAGGTACTCCCACCAAAAAAAGACATAATGCAAAAGATGTCAAGGAAGGGAGCACTGTCCAAAATCCATGGCTAACTTTCAGAATCGAAGGGCAAAAGGATTACTCTCGTACAGGTGCCCACCATAGCACACAATGTTTTGGTACCAGCGAAAGCATCGATGTTAACAAGCTTCAATAAACTTATCCCCAAGCAGCCCAGACATGAGGCATGTCCTAACCCTACCCAACCAAATTAAGAAAGTGGTTCAACATATTGTATGTGTAATACTGGTGGCCCCATATCATATCTCACTCCCCATCCACCTCCAGAGAAAGTTCCACACCACGGCTACCTGCATTGATCAATGTGATCAGTATTTGCACCATTTAGAAAGTCAGGTAGCATCCAGCACAGACTTTCCATCAGTCAACGGCAGAGAGAAGCTTTTCATTCTTTTTCCAGCCTTATAATGTTGGTTACAAATAAAGAATAACCATCTAAAAGAGTAAAGGGCCTGTTACACATAGAGATATCGCTAGCAATATCGCTAAAGCGTCACCGATTTTGTGACGCAGCAGCGATATTGCTAGTGATCTCGCTACATGTGACACTCAACTGCGACCGCTCCCCCGGTGGTTATCGGTGATCGCGCGAGATCGGCCTGGTCCATTTCTCATCGTCTGCTTCCTGCTGGCGCCGACGAGCGAGCCATGGACGCAGGCGGAAGATGGTCACCCTGGCCGCGTCTGACAGGTAAGTATCGACCGCCGACAGCTGCTGCATCGCTGGTGAGATCTGCCTGTGTGGCAACTCACTAGCGACCATTTAGCGATGCACCAGCGATCCTAACCGGGTCGTATCGTGGTCGGGATCACTGGTGCATCACTAAATGTATCAGAGGCTTAAGACTACTTTCCTTTGATAAAAATAAGAAAAGAGGTTAAAAAAAAGTGATACTTGAAATTCAAGTGGGGATAATTGATGCTTTAAAATATAGAAGAAATTTATATCATTTAGGTTTTAGAAAGCCACAGTGGGAAAAGCGGCGGCTCCACGCCAGCCTGTAAGGTCATAACCGATGTGCAATTAGGGTGGAAAATCAGCGGAAGATAAAATCAGATGACTGAAGGAAATCAATCATTAAGCTGCTTAATGACACCCTCCAAGGCAATGACCCTCCAGATTACACCACAGAATTAAAGGTGGCTTTGTTTTCTCCACCAAGTTTATCCATCTCCTCCAAACAATAATGCTATCAAGTCATAGAGGAGACAACTCTGTCATTTGCCAGCTTCTTATCAACTGAAATTTGGCTCAGTCCCCATAATGGATCTCAACATCAATAGAAGTGCTCCCATCATCCACTGAAGAAAACAAAACTGCAAGAAGATTCTCCTGCGATTTACATTCTCTCCATTATTTGTATATCACCTGCATAGTCTGCATTGTTGTACAGAGAAGATCACAGACTAGTAACATCACATGTATCCACAACACTGGAAGTCTTCTCCTTTATGTACGAACACCTGGCGCTCCAGACAGACTCCCAGCACCAGTAATTGTCAGCTATAAATTTGTGTTATTTGGGTTGTAAAACTGCTGTAATCTTAAGAGAAGGATCCTGAATCCCGAGCTCCTGTTATTTATAGGGCGCGCAAAGAATATAAGTAGTAACCGCAAATCAAATAATGTGTCTGCCGGAGGTCCATGAATTATGCAGCAGCTCAGAGACTGCAGTAAGTAAACTTGACTCGTCCACTGCAGTATGGAGCCGGGAAGCCAGAGGAAGGAAAGGCGCAGCGCTGGAGTTTACTGGGTCAATACACCACAACCAGACTCCTCCACAGTTTAATGCTGGCTGCACTGGAGATGGAGTCTTGCCAATTTGCATAAAACTCTCCAAGGACAGATCACTACGGCAGGTAATAAAGTGAAATGTTGTGTATTTTATGTAGTGGGAGCAGAGGGAGGACAAGCATTCACAAGGACGGTCATCAACAGGCGCTAAAAACCGGATCCACTGCACAGACATAAAAATGTACATGTAATAAGGGAGAGAAAAAAAAGCAAAAAGGAAAATCAGGCCAATCATCAGCCATTTCCATGATGGAAGCTGACTAATAAATACCTAACAATCAGGAATCATAGTGGACACTGGACATTTTTCCCTGCATTTATTAGGTGCACAGTAAAAAAAAAAATTGTCACCATTTATACCAGACTTTTAATGTAAGGGTGCATTTACAACAGCCAATTATGGTGAACGAGTGTTCCTAAATGGGATGCCAATCACCCGACGATCCAGCTAAATGCTCATTTGTCAACCAAAATGAATTTTATGCTAATCATCATTCTCGGCAGCACATTGGTCTATGTAAACTAGACAAGCGCAGCAGAGAAAATTATGTTCTATGCGCAAAGAACACTCGGCTTGGCTAAACAGGTTACTGCTGATCAATTTCTTCATATATGACGCCTTGCACTAGGCAGAATATTAACTAAGCTTGCCCAGTTTTTACAGTGTACACTCCTGTCATATCATTAGGATACTAATGCCAGCACCGAGCAGCAGGATGACAGGCGAGAGGATTATGGGCTCGTTGAGGATTATACCAACATATCAGACTTTTACCAAATTTTTCCTTCCGAGCTATGACTTCATACATGATTTCTTTGATGTCAATCTTCACATGATGCAGCTAAAACTTGGCGCTCATACATAGAGATATCTTAGGATTACATAACGCCCCCAAGTTACACAGTGCTGTAATAACTCCCACTAAACTCTGTCTGGTCTCAGTAATATGCCCTTTATTCCCATATGTCTTCACCTTCATACACAGGTACGTGGAGATGTTACAGGGCGGATACTTACTAAATCCAACATGAAAAATGAATGGTGGCATCTGCCATCAGACACAGCGTTTTGCTCTATGCTCCGCAGTTTGTGCAGGCTTTGTGCTCTGGTGGGCCTGGAGCCTTACAAGATGTACAAATCATGTTACCCCATTAGACGCTGTGCCCAGCAGTAAATGAGAACTAAAGTACTGCAAGTCAGAAATAAAACACAAGCTATGGGAAAGTGATTTCTGAAATAACTGGAGGAGCAGTTATAATACTAAATCCCAGGAACGAACGTGGCACAGACGACTACACGAGAGTGCAGCAGTAGTTGTGACAATGAAGCTTTATGATCATCAGCTTTCTGCCTCCTTTATACTGTTAGACATTGTATAATAACGCACTTTCATCACGGAACCGTCACAGTAATACCGGGGCTGAATGCGCAAGTGATGGAGCCGCAGACACATCAGTTAATGGCCTGGCACCGGGATTTCTGACATAACCGCAGAACCGGCATGTAGCGAGCGTTTCATTAGGCAATACTGTACACGCTGCCATGACGGGCGGCCGGAGCGCTTCACTCCTCACTCTACACATAATGGGGTGTTTCTTTTTGTTCTTTGTCTCCAGTAGAGTTGCTTTTCCTGAAAAAGTAAATAATGAGGAGAGGAAAGCAGTTTCTAAAACTTAAAGGGAGACTAAGGGCAGAGTCACACTGGCGTATTTCTCCTGTGATAATCGCACCGCACTGAATGGCCGGCACCTCTCCTGACCTGAGCATGACAGCATGATGGATTACTATGCCTATGTCAAGCCCAGGTCAGGAGAGCCGACAGCCAGTGTGAGTTTTACAATGCGATTCTTGGATGAGAAATATGGCAGTGTGACCCCAGCCTAAAACATAAAACCTGGCTTATCAGTTTTTGCTGTGCAGGTGAATGTAAAGTATTCACTGACAGAAACCAGATATAGCGGACCACCAAGTGTTGTAAAATATTGGGGGAAGGTGGTCACACGCAATACATAAAGGTCAGCCAAATTCACTGACAGGGGGATAGGTTGACCATTTAGTGTGCATTTGATGTCTGGCAGATATTTGTTCAGGCTATAATGTGGAAAAAATGGGGGTAAAGCATGCAAAATTCAGCATACCCAAGCCTTTATATTTTAAGGGTATATTTCACCAGGCTTTCACACTTCTCTCAGATTACGTGGTAATGTAAAGACAAAGACCCTGATTCCAGCGATGTGTCATTTTCTATGCTGCTTGCTGTAGTTTTGATAAAAGCACAGTTTTATCAGCAGGAGATCATCATTGCAGGGCTCTTTTTTTTTTTTTTGCTTTGATTATACAGCACTATCATATTCTGCAGCGTTTTACATACATTATCATCACTGTCCACAGTGGGGCTCACAATCTAAATTCCCTATCAGTATGTCTTTAGAATGTGGAAGGAAACCCACGCAAACTCCTTGCAAATATTGAACCCAGGACCCTAGCGCTGCAAAGCAATAGTGCTAACCACTGAGCCACCGTGGTGCCATGTAGCCAAGCATGCACATGAGTTCTGTATAACCCCTCCCCCCAACACTGATTGGCCACTTTCTGTGTGCACTCTGCATAGGCAAAAAGCTGCCAATCAGTTGCATGGGCGGGGTCATACAGAGCTCCGCATTTAGAGAACTGCAAGATCTGAAGCAGATAAACCAGTGATTTTATCAAAATGACCAGGATTTCTGCCCCTAAATTATACTACTCTTAGGCTAGGTTCACACTGCGTTAGGGGCATCTGTTTAACGGATCCGTTAAACGGATTCTCTAACGCAGATTTAATTTTTTACATCGTTTTTGCCCATAGCGCTAACAGATGGTAGCAGATCGTTACCATGCACTACCATGCGTTAGCCATTCAGGTCTATGCACAGCGAACGCGTCCGGTCGCTGTGCGCTTGACCCGACGCACCCGAAAACGCGGTAGACCGTGTTCGAGGGTGCGTCATAAAGTGCATCATCACTAATGCATGCCGATTTTGGCATGTGTTAGGATGCATTACTCTTAATTGCGGCCAATGGGTGCGTTAACGCATCTGTTACATAGCATTAGTGCAGCTATGTAACGGATGCGATCAACACATGGCCCCTAACGCAATGTGAACTACCCCTTAGATGGAAGAGCAAAAAGTAGTGACAGATTCCCTTTAAGGCCAGGGTCACACTTGCGAGAAACTCACGCGAGTCTCACGTCTCAATACCCGGCACTGCCGCCGACACTCGGGACCGGAGCGCTCAGCTGCATAGAAATACATGAAGCCGCACACTCCGATCCCAAGCGCCGGCGGCAGTGCCGGGTATTGAGACGAGAAACACGTGTGAGTTTCTCACAAGTGTGACCCCGGCCATAGGGAGATGTTGGGATGCCTGGCAGCATTATATTCCCCTTTCTCCTTTGGGAAAACATGGCACTATTATTGCAAAAACAAAAATGATAACTGTAATCTGACTGCCGATAGCCTTGGGAAAAACTTCCACATTCTGTCTGCGTTCACATTTAGTTCTGTGACCAGGAATGGATTAGGCCTGTTAATTATGCTGCTTTTTACCTGACGTGGCTACAAAGTTCTGCATATAAGGGAAAAAAAATTGCCTCCTATTGAGGCTTATATCTGCTGGGGTTTCAGAAGAGAAGATGCTTATCAGGGAGAAATTGAAATATGTTCAGAACACAAGAACTTCTGAGTGTTTTCTGCCCAACTGTGCAAACAGCGTTCTGCCAAAGTAAGAAAAAAAATGGATCTTTCAGATACAACATCAAAAAAAAAAAAAAAAAAAAAGGATAGAACACAAAAAAGGCTAAAGAAATGAAAAGTTCGTGCAGCTGCTTGACGGCCGGGCTTCTGAGCAGGCAGTGGAGAAACAGATGCACATACTTTATATTTCAAGTTATGTATTTATTTTTTTACCTTTTAATTTGATTTATTTTATTTGTTTTATACTGGCATCAGGCTGATTTTAATAGGGTCAATTAGTTACCCTTATACCATGATGTGGATGCGTTTTAATGCACCCACATTTCAGACCACAAGCTTTCGATTGTATTGAGCGCCAAGAGAGCGGCACATCCCAATCATCTGACTGGCTCCATTACAAATTTCAACATTTCTTCCCTACTTTATCTTAACTAGGGTTATTCCGCTGTCTTCAGGAGTACACCTCTCCGCTACCTCCCAGCTTGTTTGTCGAGGGGCAGTGGGTTCCTGAGGATTGTAAGGTCGGACCAGCAACATTTGAGTAGTGTTGTCCTCAACTGTGTGTTCTCCAATGTTGCAACCAGAGGAGAGCAAGGGAATGGTAGCTGGATCCATAGCAAAGAGCTTGCCTGGGAAACCTGTCACTGCTGACAGACTGCAGAAGTGGCCAGTAACCAGGTCAATGAGATGTAAAATATAGAATTTCAAAATCTGTCCACTCGAGAATACCGAAAGTTTTCATAAAAAGGTAAATTGAAAAAGTTGTTTTTTTTTTATACAAGCGCTTTGCAAGTCTTCCCATTTAAGATGAGACAACCCCTTTAAGACCAATAATATATAGCTCTGGCAAAAATTAAGAGACCACTGCAGAGTTTTATAAAAATCAGCTTCTCTATATGTCTGACAGCCATTCCATTCAAGTGTCAGTTAAATTCCAACCAGAGTACACCTCATTCTACTTAATGTGCTTCTGATTAGGTGATCACCTGAACCAAATCTTATTTAAGGAAGGAAAGTATAAAAACCCTGCTGTGGTGTTCACAATCCTGTTGCAATAGGACAAGTTGGATGGCAAAACAAGTGCTAGTAATATCCCAAAAGTAATAGGAATGAAAAAATAACTTTTAACCATGCCAAAGGAGTTGAAAAGAAAAGTCTTGAGTGAGGAAAAGAAGGGCTCAATTCTGGCTTTACTAGTAGAGAGATACAGCGAGCGTCATGTTGCCTCCATCCTTAAAATTTCGAAGATGGCAGTCCATTACAACAAGGTCAAGCAGCAGGCATTGGGAACAACAAAGCTACAGACCAGCAGAGGGCGAAAACGACTTTCCACTGACCGGGATGACCATCATCTTATTAGAATGTCACTCAGCAACCGCAGAATGACATCAAGTGACCTGCAGAAGGAATGGCAACTGAGGTGAAGTGAACGGCAAGAACAGTTTGTAACAGGCTCCTAGAGGCAGGGCTCAAGTCATGTAAAGCTAGAAAAAAGTCTTTCATCAATGAGAAGTAAAGGAGAGCCAGGCTGAAGTTTGCCGAAGACCATAAAGGATTGGACCATAGAGGACTGGAGTATGGTAATCTTCTCTGATGAGTCTAATTTTCAGCTTTGCCCAAGACCTGGTCGTCTAATGGTTAGACGAAGACCTGGAGAGGTGTACAAGCCACAGCGTCTAGCACCCACTGTGAAATTTGGTGGAGGATCGGTGATGATGTGGGGATGCTTCAGCAAGGCTGGAATTGGGCAGGTTAATCTTTGTGAAGGACGTATGAATCAATCCGCATACAAGGTTATCCTGGAAAAACAGTTGAATCCTTCTGCTCAGGCAATGTTCCCCAACTCTGAGGACTGTTTTTTCCAGCAGGACAATGCGCCATGCCACACAGCTAGGTCAATCAATGTGTGGATGAAGGACCACCACATCAAATCCCTGTCATGGCCAGCCCAATCTCCAGACCTGAACCTCATTGAAAACCTCTGGAATGTAATCAAGATGGATAGTCACAAGCCATCAAACAAAGAAGAACTGCTTAAATTTTTGTACCAGGAGTGGCAAAAGATCACCCAAAAGCAGTGTGAAAGACTGGTGGAAAGAATGCCAATACGCATGAAAGCTGTCATTAAAAATCATGGCTATTCCACAAAATACTGCTTTCTGAACTCTTCCTGAGTTAAAACATTAGTATTGTTGTTTCTAAGTGATTATGAACTTGTTTTCTTAGCATTATTTGAGGTCTGCAAGCACTGCATTTTTTTGTTCTTTTGACTATTTCTTATTTTCTGAAAATAAATACAAAATTTAGTGCTTGGAAATTCAAAGACATGTTGTCAGTAGTTTATAGAATAAAAGAACAATTTACATTTTACTCATAAATATATTTATAAAGAGAAAAACCAGACAAACTGAAAATTTTGCAGTGGTCTCTTAATTTTTGCCACAGCTGTAAAACTAAATGTGACTGGATGGATCTTGCTTACTTAATTATACATTAACATCAGTCTAATAAATCATTGAGAAAACATGGCAGTGTCGTATCCAAACACAGACAATGCTGGTGGTCTCCAACACCCAGTTAGCACAGGTGCTTGAAGAATCACTGTGAAGTTAGAAGACCACTTCATTTTATTGCTCTCGCAGGAAAAGGCTTTCTAGATCTTCCAAACAAGATGGGTGCATGATAAGTATTAGGCCGGTTTGATACGTGCAGATTAAATGGTATAGTAGTGTGACAGATCGCACAGGGGAAGGGGTGTGTCACCTTCACTCACCTCTGGGGAGGGGAGAGAAGGACCCATCAGGGATTGGCTCTCTCACGCCACCACTTGCCCCAGGTCAGTCATGGTACTGCATCGAGGCAAATAGTCGCTGGAAAGGCTTCCCTTGTAGGTACGAGTTATTAAGGCACTCCCAGTGAGGGGGGATATACATCACCAGTCCAGGCTGAAGATATATATATAAACCTCCCGGCCGCCCCTGTCAGAGTTCCTCACTAACACAGTACGGTTGCTGCCACCAGTTCCTCATTTGATATAAGCCCCGTCCGACAGCAGGCTTATGTCAGGTTAGAAACCAACCCGGGGGGTAGCATATAATATAACCAACTGAGCATGTGGACGTTGAGATTCATGAATCAAGATAAAAGAGCAGCCCAAGATTAATTTTATATTTAAAGGGAATCTGTCACCCCTTTTTTCGACTATGAGCTGCCGGCACCAGCATCAGGGGCTTATCTACAGCATTCTGTAATGCTGTAGATAAGCCCCCCGATGTAACCTGAAAGATAAGAAAAAGAGTTAGATTATACTCACCCGGGGATCCGATCCGGTCCGGTCCGATGGGGATTCAGTCCTGTCCGATGGGTGTCGCCGTCCGGTCTGGCGCCTCCCATCTTCTAACGGTGAAGTCCTCTTCTTTGCTGCCTGTCGTAGTTCTGGCGCACTGCTCTCCCTATTGAGGGCAGAACAAAGTCCTGCAGTGCGCAGGCGCCGGGAGAGGTCGAGCGCCTGCGCACTGCAGTATTCTGCTCCACCCTCAACAGGGCAGAGCAGTGCGCCTGCGCCAGAGCCACGACAGGCAGCAAAGAAGAAGACGTCACCGTTAGAAAATGAGAGGCGCCGGACCGCAACACCCATCTGACCAAGACCGGACCGCCCCCCCGTGAGTATAATAAAACTCCTTTTACTTCTCTTTCAGGTTACAACGGGGGCTTATCTACAGCATTACAGAATCCTGTAGATAAGCCCTGATGTTGGTGCCGGCAGCTCATAGTCGAAAAAAGGGGCGACAGATTCCCTTTAATCGCCGAAAAGGTGCACTAGAAATATACAGGCATATACAGTATATATATATACACAGAACAATACATACAAGTATACAGTCAAGAGTGTAGTACAAGGGTAGGGTACAGATAGGTTACAATTACCGTGTTGTGTAGCATGTGATCACAGGGAGGCGCTGATAGATCACAGGTCCAAATCTTAGTTACGTGATTCCCCTGGCCGTGTCAGCTAGCGGTCCTCCTGCCAGTAGAAAAATCTAAGTCCAAAGTGAGGGGCTGCCTAATATCTCCTAGGCTGCTCCCTCCGACACTCTGCGCCCACCCCTGGGCTGGGTCACCTCCCTCCTCCCATATCTGAGAGTATGATTTTCCAGGTGGAATTGTGGCTGGCCCATAACTTTTCACTCGAAGGTCCAAATAAGACCACAGCTGCGCCACTGGAGTCCACTGGATTTTATCTGTCCAAGGAGACCAAATACGGCTACTGAATTTAATTCCTAGTAGCTATGCTTTATAACTCTATAATGCAGGGTTCAGGAGGTGGCTCAATGGTATGGGTGTGTGAGGAAAGGAATGCTGATTCAGATTATGTGCTCAGCTAGGTTCAGAGACATTGCATTCTTTTATTATAGGTAATTTTCTAGATTCCATATCTCAGAGCCTTGCGCTGGTTAGCCTGGGATCTGTTGTGCCAGGATGGCAGCCCGAGTCAAACAAAGGAAGCCAGTTGGCTTGTAGCTGCACAAGAGTTCACACCCCTGTGCTAATTGCTGGACACGGGATCTATGTCCCCCCCAGGAGAGAGCTTCAAATTAGAATTAACAAAAAAAAAAAAGAATAGTCTTGTGGAATTCCAAGGGCGGGGAGCAGAGTTTGGGATCACGCATTCTGGGCCACAGCATCTGGTAGAGAATTCCATCCGATAGGAAAATGATATCAAGTAGATATCATTTTCCCATATCTCACAAGTAGCAGTTTTGATGCAACTATAATGTTCCCCATGGGGAGAAAGGTCAAATACAACATTGCAGATATTGCAAAATTTCCAACACAGCTGAAATTTCTGCAAAATCATTAACATGTTTTTGTCCCATAAGACACAATAAAAAGTCATATTGAGATATTGATGCATATCTGGATTGTAAAGAAAGTGCTGCAGAATATGTTGCCACTACAGGACTAAAACAAATATTATTATTGTTATTATTATTACTACTATGATCCAGCCCTACAATGCCAATAATGTCTGTAAGGCGCTGTGTAATTAATGGTGTTTTATAAATTGGTAATATAAATAAAGCAAAGTGTTCCCGGGATCCGGAAAACTGCACAACGGCACTGAACATCTTGAACTTGGAGTAATCATTTTTCTTTCAGGTTTTGGCATACCATACCAGAGGAATGTTGGTCAGCTCCTCCACAGACGCTGCCTAACTTCACTTGCGCTCCAGGGCATTCATTTTTGCAAAGCACTTAAGGACTGGTAGACAACAGAACTATTGGACAGAGGGTATACAATCTTTTTCAAGAGATTTTCTTGGAGTGGCATCGGACTGGTAGCTACACCATCTATCAAAATGACGCAGAATCTTGCACAAAACAGGAAATATTTATTATTTTACCATTCACATTCCCTATAAGACCTACCGCATATGCTCGTGTATAAGCCAAGATTTTCAGCACATTTTTTTTGTGCTGAAAATGCCCCCCCCCCCCGGGCTTATACACGAGTAATTTTGCAGAAAGCAGGAGGGGGAGCAGCAGGAGACGGCGGCTGTGACATCATACTCACCCCCCTTGTCCATTGCTGAACGACCCTGCGTCTCCGTTGATCCGGCTTACTGCAGCTCTTCCTGTGTTAAGCTGTCACGTTGTACCGCTCATTAAGGGAATGAACATGCAAGCGTCTCCACTCCCATAGGTGTGGAGCGCATATTCATTACCTTAATGAGCAGTACCACGTGACCGCTCAGCACAGGAGGCGCTGCAGGAAGCCGGGACAACTGAGACGCAGGGACGTTCAGCGATGGCACGAGGAGGGCGAGTGTGACAGGGGAGGACGGGGGAGCGCAGAGGAGTTTGGGGTAGCACAGAGCAGGACGGGGGAGCACGGAGGACGGGTGGGCACGGACGACGGGGGAGCAAAGAGGAGGATGGGGGAGCACAGAGCAGCACGGGGGAGCACAGAGAAGCACGGAGAAGGATGGGGAAGCCTTGGAGAACGGGGGAGCAGAGAGAAGGACGGAGCAGGACGAGGGAACATGGAGCAGGACGAGGGAACATGGAGCAGGACGGGGGAGCACAGAGGAGGACGGGGGAGCAAGGAGAAGGACGGGGGAGCAGAGAGGAGGACGGGGGAGCAGAGAGGAGGACTGAAAAGGATGGAGTAGGATGGGGGAGCAGAGAGGACGGAGCAGGACGGGGGAGCACAAAGCAGGACGGAGGAGCATGGAGGAGGACAGGGGAGCACGGAGGATGGGGGAGCACAGAGGAGGTGGGGGAGAACGGGGAAGCACGGAGCAGAACAGGGGAGCACAGAGCAGAACAGGGGAGCAGAGGAGCACGGGGGAGCACGGAAGAGGACAGGGGAGCACGGAAGAGGACGGGGGAGCACAGAGGGGGATGGGGAAGCACAGGGAAGCACGGAGGAGGATGGAGGAAGACGGGGGAGCACGGAGCAGGATGGACGGACGGATGGAAGACGGGGGAGCACAGCCATACATAGAAGGATGGGACTGGGGGGAGCCACACAGAGCAAGACAGGGATGAGGGGACAATGCATGCCCGGCTTATACTCGAGTCAATAAGCTTACCCAGTTTTCCTTGGAAAAATTAGGTGCTTCGGTTTATACTCAGGTCGGGTTATACTCGAGTATATACGGTAGTACATGGCAAGGACTCTTCTTATTTTTATCTGTAGCTGAGCAAAGATTTTGAAGTTTAACGAATAGAGAATTTCCACGTGATTTAATAATAATAATAATTTTATTGCTATAGCGCCAACAAATTCCGCAGTACTTTACATTTTAGAAGGGACTTGTACAGACAATAAAAAACATTACAGCATAACAATAATCACATAAATCAACAGATACCAAGAGGAACAATCTTATGTCTATGGAGTCTGGCTGACAACACAGGGAACCGAAGACCCACCAGGGTGCATTTTCATACATCGAATGTCTAGTGGCCTTACTAGTTTGACATGCCATGAAACATTTCTGAAAATTTTCTATTATCTGTTGGTATCTGAGGCTTTTTGGTGAACAATATCCTTTGTTCTCAAGGGAGATCAGCGTCGCCCGAGGTGTCAGGCAGCAGCTTATTTCGCTCCACATGCACGCTCAGCAGTCTGCCAAGTATATGGACCTGATGGTACTAATACTGCTGGTCAAAAAATATCTAGGGTGCGTGACCACGTATAAATCAATAAATAAAAAAGCAAATTCTGATATCTACCACTTTTTCATTGTAAAACAGTTTATTTAAAAGAATGGACTCTAGCAAATAAAGTGGTTTTGCAATTCTTTCAGAGGTCGGCGGCTGCTACATCCTACAAAATGAGTCATGAATGACACAGTCACATTCACATCTCTTAGGTGATAAATCACACTTCTATATACTGCAAATGCCACAATATCTCAACAGTCAGCGCAGATTTAACTGCACAATGGGATTTATTTAACCTTCAGTCACAATTTTGATACACACTGGCCACAGCTTTTACAGCATTGATTTCAATGGGAAGACCTCAGCACTGAGAATCATTCCTACCTGCCGAATCTCTGGAGGAGAGGAAACATTACATGACTTACAGCAGGTAGAGACTGAAGGGGTAGGCTTCTTTTGGTATTTTGATGCTTGACTCCTCAGACCCAGTGCCCTCACTACCTAGACGGCCAGCGATCAGCTGTGAGCTGTATGGGAACCTGACAGCAAGTGATCAAATTTCTTGCAGCGTCCCCCCACAAGAGAAACAAAAAATTGTAAGCAATTGGTTGCCCATGTAAGGCCCCTTTCACACATCAGTTTTCTTGCCATCAGTCACAATCTGCTGGCTAGCGGATCCGGCAAAAAAAACTGATCCGTTGCATAATTTTTGCCATCCGTTTCTTACGTTTTTCGACGGATCCGTTTTTTAAAAGTCAGCAATTCAGTGCGCTGTACAAATCACACTGACATGTTAGAATCGAAAGAATATATATATATATATATATATATATATATATATATATATATATATATATTAGCTGAAGAGCCCGTCGCTGTCCGGGCATAGTATCTAATATGTATGGCGAGCAGCGCCGGGCATAGTAACTAACTGTGGTTAGTTATAACAAATTATAATTATCCTCCATCCCATAGTCCCGTGCCCATATACCCATCATACATATCCACCATCCCATAGGCCCGTGCCCATATACCCATCATACATATCCTCCATCCCATAGGCCCATGCCCATATACCCATCATACATATTCGCCATCCCATAATCGAGTGCCCATATACCCATCACACATCCTTCATCTCATAGTCCCATACCCACATACCCGTCATACATATCCTCCATCCCATAGTCCAGTGCCCATATACCCATCACACATCCTCCATCCCATAGTCCCGTGCCCATATACCCGTCATACATATCCACCATCCCATAGTCCCGTGCCCATATACCCATCATACATATTCTCCATCCCATAGTCCCGTGCCCATATACCCGTCATTGAGACACACACATATGCAGTATATATATATATATATATATATATATATATATATACACATACAGTGCCTACAAGTAGTATTCAACCCCCTGCAGATTTTTCAGGTTTGATAAGATGCAAATAAGTTAGAGCCTTCAAACTTCACACAAGAGCAGGATTTATTAACAGATGCATAAATCTTACAAACCAAAAAGTTATGTTGCTCAGTTAAATTTTAATAAATTTTAAACATACAAGTGTGGGTCAATTATTATTCAACCCCTAGGTTTAATATTTTGTGGAATAACCCTTGTTTGCAATTACAGCTAATAATCGTCTTTTATAAGACCTGATCAGGCCGGCACAGGTCTCTGGAGTTATCTTGGCCCACTCCTCCATGCAGATCTTCTCCAACAGGGCCGATAAAGTACGCGTGCGCAGGAGCCGAGGGAGAAGCAAGGAGGAGGACATCATCGTATGAAGATGGGAGGCGCCGGACGGGACCGAACGCCGGGGTGAGAATAATCTAACTGTTTTTTCTTATCTTTCAGGTTTCATCGGGGGCTTATCTACAGCATTACAGAATGCTATAGATAAGCCCCTGATGGCGGTGGCTGCAGCTGATAGGCCAAAAATGGGGTCCCCTTTAAATTCCGCAACAATATAGCGGATTGCGGCAAATCTGTGCGGCAGGAGATGACCCGCGGCAACCTGCGGATTTTGCAAAATCCGCGCAGATCAATCCGCAGCAGATTCCGCAGCGTGTGCACACACCCTTACTATGGTTTTTCTATTGTGTGGCCTGCTATTACATTGTGCACACATCAGGTGCACTGCTCGTATGCAATTAAATGTTTGTGGCTCACTTGTTGTTAACATGATTGATGTGCTCATGGCGCTGAGACACCTGTTTGGCTGTGTGCACACGCTGCGGATTTTGCTGCGGTTCCGCAGCGGTTTTGGCCGCTGCAGACCCGCAGCAGTTTTTGCTGCGGTGTACAGTACAATGATTCCCTATGGGAATCAAAAAACGCAGTGCAGACGGTGCGGAATTTTCCGCGCGGATTATCTGCGGTTTTCAATCCGCAGAAAGAATTGACATGTCAATTCTTTCTGCGGATTCTCCTGCGGTTTGCCATCTCCTCCATTGAGGAGATGAAAAACCGCAGGGCAAAACCGCAGAGCAATCCGCAGGTAAAACCGCAGGTCTTTTGACCTGCGGTTTCACCTGCGGATTGTACAAAATCCGCGCGGATGAATCCGCACCTTTTCCGCAGCGTGTGCACACAGCCTTTGTCTCTTCTTTTTTATTGTGTACTACTATTTTTTGTACTAATAAAATTCATCTTATTCATGTTCGCCTATCTCTTCCGTTTTTTCCGATTGTAACTATCAATAAAGCTGTGACAAAGCCAAATGCCAGGAGCTATCAAAAACCGCTTTATTTAAACCATGACATACCAAAAAGAGACAAAAAAAACGCAGCATCAAAAATGTATAAAAACACACACAAAGACACACTGAAAAAAGCTATTTATCTGAAATGCTACAGAAAATCTGCAACATCATAAAATTAACAAATACTACTATTGCGAATTTAGCCTACCATGTTACTGAAAAATGATCAATAATTTCCAAGGCAAAAAAAATAAATAAATAATAATAATCCAAAAATTGGAAAAAAAAACAACAACATATTCCTCCTGTACATAGACCTATGCGTATAAACTGATCTAATGTTCTCCCAGAACCATTCCTTGCCATTTGTGTCCACTCCTGGGCTATCTGGAAAGCAGAGATGAGGCGATTCAGGCAGGTGGAATAAGATAATGTGGCCTAAACCCTTCTAAAAATCAGTGTCTAGATGCCAAATATAAAGGACTACTGAAACCAAAGCATTCAGTGCAAAAGGAATGGCCGGACTGAAATAGCTCTCATTTAGCTGGGAGTCTTTTAAACAAGCAATCAATCTCAGAGAGAGAAATCCAGTGAACCGGATCACTTACAGCGGCACAATGATGGGGGGCACAGATATATTCACGGACTAGCACTGGTTGGAAGGTGGCGAGCTCTGGAGCAGAGTGGTACCATGCCAGGCCTGCAATCTTCTCATAACCTCAGCACAATAAATTCCATACTGGATACCAATGAATGCGTTACTTGTTCCTCAACAATCCCTGCAGGTCTTTCCATTTTCTGCTTGGACCTGAACATTATGAGAACATAACCGCTTTGCAATCATGCGCTAATGTTAATCAGCAGATGGTGCAGCATATACAGCACGACCAAGAACCATTTACACTGTATACAGCACAACAGGGTGCCATTAGATTGTAATCCCAAGAATAGGTATAAGGGTAGCGTGTGGGACCGATTATCACCATGTAACAGTCATAATCATCCGATCATTAACATTTTTCAACAGTGACTGTTTTTTGTTTTGTTTCTACCCAAACAAAATATCCCTGTTTGTAAGACAAGACAGAACAAATCCTTAGAGACAAGTCAGAAATTTGGTACGGCCCCCCGAAAAGCTGTGCTCACATCACACAGATAAAAATTTAATGTGCGCGTGTAAGTGAGATCTGCCCCATTCTCAGTTCAGGATAACTGACAACAGAAGCATCTGGCAGCCATTTATCCCTCGCTCCACATTCACACCAAAATCAAATTCACACAGAATCCATATACATTAAAGTACTATGGGGCTGTTCACATACTCTTGTTTTATTTGCAAAAAAAAGAAGCGACACGGGTCCGTGTTCAATCCACGTTATGGATCAGTCACCTATATTAAGTCTATAGGTCTGTGAAAAATCATGGACAGGACACAGACGGACGGCCATCTGTTTGCTGTCAGCTTTTAGCTTTGTAATAGGTAAAAGATTTTCAATTATTTTGGATTTTTTTGCTGATTTTGGACAGACAATCGTACTGTTCTCCAGTAGCCAGCACTCCCGTGTATGGGAGTCGGACAAGATTGTTGCCAGGCGAATGATCGGCCGACATCCATCTAATGTGTATGGGGGTCTTGAGACCTCTATGGACATTGAATAAAAGTCGTCCTGCTTGTAGACCATCTAAAGTGAATGGGGGTAAAGTTGGAGTTCAATTGCCAGATGCTTTTGCTCGGAGAGAAGATAATTTGGTAGTGGCTCTCATTTAGTTATACATCTGCACTTTTTCCCAAAATCCCCTTAGATTAACATCACTAACTGAGCATCCAGTCTATTACTGCTATAAACTACCATTACAGTAAGAAATAATAAAGTCGACCTAAGTGCAGACACTTTCCCCTATTAACGTTTCCACACTTTCCAAGCCTCATCTGGTAGAAACCAGCTAAACAGCGAGGAGCACTAAGTATGTTAAGCATAATTAGAAAGCATTGTGCTAAAGGGATCTAGCACGTCGTCACAAGACTCGCACTATTATGGGACGCCAGCAAAGCACGCTCCAAAAATAAAGCACATTTCCCGCAGTATTGTCTTACTAGGACTCAATATATTTATACACCCATCTGCTGAACGCTACATATCTGTCCAATATAGCAACCGGCAGCTATCAGTGATGTCAATCCTGCTGGCACAGAGGAGAGGACTTTGAGGGTTAACTGAAACTCATCGCCATTAACCAAAACATGGTGTACATCTAATACTGGCAATGAGGCGTTTGGGCAAAGGAAAAGTCCATGCAAATAAATTACAGAGCGTCACCTGTCAGGAGGTTCCTGGAATTAAAGCATACATGCAAATATTTGGGGCATTGTTACAATGTTTTATATACAAAGTGATTTCACCTGAAAGAAAACATTTCCCATCACAGCAAAGAGATGGAGCGCAATACGGAGCAGAGGGGGATGACACGGGCCCGGTCTTATATAATGAGGTTTCTATTGTCACTGTGTGACTGTGTGTGGTCTCCACTGATATCCATCGTACAGAGATCTGCAATGCGCATACCCCCGGACCCCTATCTGGGTGCAGGATCCTAAATGAATGGGAGTGTGAGGAGCGCTGCTCCCCAGGGAGGAGATTAATGAATCCCTGCACAACACAGATGAAGTCCTGCAGAGGGCACAATACCACGTAGCCTGCAGGTACCCTGGCAAGACTGAACTTTGCTAAGGGCAAGACAGGCAGCGATCAGTGCACGCAAGGAGCTTCTCTCATTGTCCTAATGCCCCCATTAATCGGAGAAGCTGCTCCCTGACATAGCGATGGCAGCCAGCATCTCTGCGTCTATGGCAATACGATAATCAAACATTTAACATCAGTCGAAAACGCCTCAGGTTTATTTTTTGGTCTCTGGGGGAGAAGTCTGACACCCCTCCCCATTACAAAATAATAGAAAGGCTTTCAGAGAGAAAGGAGAATTCAGTCCAGAAATCGACAGTCTCCTACTCAATTATCCTGTAGACCAGGGTTCCCCAACAGATCATGTTTTCAGGATTTCCTTTGTATTGCAGAGGTGAAGCAATTATCACCTGAGGAATACTAAGGAAATCCTGAAAACATGATGTTGGTGGGCCTTGAGGACTGGGGTTGGGGAACGCTGCTGTAGACTGTAAGCCCGCAGGGGCCAGGCCCTCTGCACCCGTCTGTCATTGGTAGTTTGTTCCCTGTAATATATATTTGTATTTTGTAGGTAACTCTCCTCATGTACAGCCCCGGGAGAATGGAGGATCAATGGTGATAGAAAAATAAATGCTAATAATAAATGGCTATATAGCTGGAGATAGCTCCTCAGGGCCCATTATAAGCCTGGGGGCCACTAGTGTGCAAGCAAACGGCTGTCAGTGTCACCCCGGCATGGAAATGGTGAAAGTGGAGCCGAAAGTAAACGTGGCAGCTGATCGCAACTGTCACTAAGGGCATAGATATTAGATGGATAGATGGAAGGATAGATGACAGAAGAAATAGAAGAGCTAGATGGATAAATAGAAAGATGGCTAGATAATCGATAGAAAGATGGATAGAAGGATGGATAGATAATAGAGAAATACTAGATCAGGAGATGGCCATTCCATGCAGACATCCGGACATTACATAGAAGGATATGATACAGATCTAACACACATGAGGATACATTAGAGGTGATAGATAATTCCTCAGGGCTGACGTCTCCATAGTAACCGTCTCCTGCTGCGGTGACCTCCGCCCTATGACCCCTCACCTCCTCGGAATCCTCCATACCCCATCCCCCTCACCTCGGGCCGCCAGTGCAGCACACACCAGCCCGGTGACGAGCAGCAGGCAGGCCGGCGAGCACCGCCACATCCCCGGCATCATCTTCTCGGCCCTCCTCCCTCACTCCGGGAGCTAATAACAACCAGACGTCCCTCCTCCGGTGCTAGTGCTCCGATAATCCGGGAGGGCGAGCCCTGCGCTCCGCGTGTTCCGTGCACCCCTCCTCCGCTGAGGTCCGGTACCCGGTGCGGAGTTAAGATGGCGGATGCTGCTGAGAAGACGTCTCTGTGTCTGCGGGCACCGCGGGACCAGCCACGCCCTCCTGCCACACCTACCAATCACTGCACCGTTTGCGTTCCAGGTTCTTGGAGACACGCCCATGTCAGGAGCTTTCCGCAGCTGCTATTGGCTGCCTGTGAAACGCAGGCTTTTCCCGCCCATGATGGGCTGAGGTGTTGTACAAATAGCAGAACCGCCCCTTGCCTGAGGGGATGAGATGGGGCAGGTTCAGTGATGGGCGGTGGAGGGCACTGCCTGCATCCTCAGAGATGCTCTGCACCAGGGCACACCCTGTACCCAGCAACCTTTACCTCAGGATACATCATGTCACCTGTCTTGTCAGAAGAAGCCCTCATATTATATCGAATCGTGCTATCACATTCTGATACAGCAGCCTTCACCTCATGTAAACTGCCTGCTCTCTGTAATTCTTGACTTAACTAATGCCCCCATAATACCAGCCTGTGCCCCCCCAAATGTATTTAGTGCCCTCATAACACCATCCAGTGCCCCCAATATATACAGTATAGTGCCCCATAATACCAGCCAGTGCCCTCAATATATACAGTGCCCTCATAACACCAGCTAGTGCCCCAATATATACAGTATAGTGCCCCCATAATACCAGCCATTGCCCCAATATATACAGTGCCCTCATAACACCATCCAGTGCCCCCAATATATACAGTATAGTGCCCCATAATACCAGCCAGTGCCCTCAATATATACAGTGCCCTCATAACACCAGCTAGTGCCCCAATATATACAGTATAGTGCCCCCATAATGCCAGCCATTGCCCCAATATATACAGTGCCCTCATAACACCATCCAGTGCCCCCAATATATACAGTATAGTGCCCCATAATACCAGCCAGTGCCCTCAATATATACAGTGCCCTCATAACACCAGCTAGTGCCCCAATATATACAGTATAGTGCCCCCATAATGCCAGCCATTGCCCCAATATATACAGTGCCCTCATAACACCATCCAGTGCCCCCAATATATACAGTATAGTGCCCCATAATACCAGCCAGTGCCCTCAATATATACAGTGCCCTCATAACACCAGCTAGTGCCCCAATATATACAGTATAGTGCCCCCATAATACCAGCCATTGCCCCAATATATACAGTCATGGCCAAAAGTATTGACACCCCTGCAATTCTGTCAGATAATACTCAGTTTCTTCCTGAAAATGATTGCAAACACAAATTCTTTAGTATTATTATCTTCATTTAATTTGTCTTAAATGAAAAAACACAAAAAGAATTGTCCTAAAGCCAAATTGGATATAATTCCACACCAAACATAACAAAGAGGGTGGACAAAAGTATTGGCACTGTTCGAAAAATCATGTGATGCTTCTTTAGTTTGTGTAATTAACAGCACCTATAACTTACCTGTGGCACCTAACAGGTGTTGGCAATAACTAAATCACACTTGCAGCCAGTTGACATGGATTAAAGTTGACTCAGCCTCTGTCCTGTGTCCTTGTGTGTACCACATTGAGCATGGAGAAAAGAAAGAAGACCAAAGAACTGTCTGAGGACTTGAGAAACCAAATTGTGAGGAAGCATGAGCAATCTCAAGGCTACAAGTCCATCTCCAAAGACCTTAATGTTCCTGTGTCTACCGTGCGCAGTGTCATCAAGAAGTTTAAAGCCCATGGCACTGTGGCTAACCTCCCTAGATATGGCCGGAAAAGAAAAATTGACAAGAGATTTCAATGCAAGATTGTTCGGATGTTGGATAAAGAACCTCCACTAACATCCAAACAAGTTCAAGCTGCCCTGCAGTCCAAGGGTACAACGGTGTCAACCCGTACTATCCGTTCGCATCTGAATGAAAAGGGACTGTATGGTAGGAGACCCAGGAAGACTCCACTTCTTACCCCGAGACATAAAAAAGCCAGGCTGGAGTTTGCCAAAACTTACCTGAAGAAGCCTAAAACATTTTGGAAGAATGTTCTCCGGTCAGATGAGACAAAAGTAGAGCTTTTAGGGCAAAAGCATCAACATAGAGTTTACAGGAGAAAAAAGAGGCATTCAAAGAAAAGTACATGGTCCCTACAGTCAAACATGGCGGAGGTTCCCTGATGTTTTGGGGTTGCTTTGCTGCCTCTGGCACTGGACTGCTTGACCGTGTGCATGGCATAATGAAGTCAGAAGACTACCAACAAATTTTGCAGCATAATTTAGGGCCCAGTGTGAGAAAGCTGGGTCTACCTCAGAGGTCATGGGTCTTCCAGCAGGACAATAACCTAAAACACACTTCAAAAAGCACTAGAAAATGGTTTGAGAGAAAGCACTGGAGACTTCTAAGGTGGCCAGCAATGAGTCCAGACCTGAATCCCATAGAACACCTGTGGAGAGATCTAAAATGGCAGTTTGGAGAAGGCACCCTTCAAATATCAGGAACCTGGAGTAGTTTGCCAAATAAGAATGGTCAAAAATTCCAGCAGAGCATTATAAGAAACTCATTGATGGTTACCGGAAGCGGTTGGTCGCAGTTATTTTGGCTAAAGGTTGTGCAACCAAGTATTAGGCTGAGGGTGCCAATACTTTTGTCCGGCCCATTTTTGGAGTTTTGTGTGAAATGATCAATGTTTTGCTTTTTGCTTCATTCTCTTTTGCGTTTTTTCATTTAAGACAAATTAAATGAAGATAATAATACCAAAGAATTTGTGTTTGCAATCATTTTCAGGAAGAAACTGAATATTATCTGACAGAATTGCAGGGGTGTCAATACTTTTGGCCATGACTGTACAGTGCCCTCATAACACCATCCAGTGCCCCCAATATATACAGTATAGTGCCCCATAATACCAGCCAGTGCCCTCAATATATACAGTGCCCTCATAACACCAGCTAGTGCCCCAATATATACAGTATAGTGCCCCCACAATACCATCCAGTGCCCTCAATATATATAGTGCCCTCATAACACCAGCCAGTTCCCCAATATATACCAAGTGCCCTCATAACACCAGCCTGTGCCCAAAATGTACAGTGCCCCATAACACCAGCCTGTGCCCCCAATATATATAGTGACCCATAGTACCAGCCAGTGCCCCAATATATACAGTATAGTGCCCCATAATACCAGCCAGTGCCCCCAATATATACAGTGCCCTCAGAACACCAGCCAATGCCCCAATATATATAGTGCCCCATAACACCAGCCTGTGCCCAAAATATATACAGTGCCCCATAACACCAGCCTGTGCCCCCAATATATATAGTGCCCCATAACACCAGCCAGTGCCCCCAATATATTCACTGCCCCCATAACACCAGCCTGTGACCCCTAATATATACAGTGCCCCATTACACCAGCCTGTGCCCCCAACATATATAGTGCCCCATAACACCAGCCAGTGCCCCAATATATACAGTGCCCTCATAACACCAGCCTGTGCCCAAAATATATATAGTGCCACATAACACCAGCCTGAGCCCCCAATATATATAGTGCCCCATAACACCAGCCTGTGACCCCCAATATACATAGTGCTCCATAACACCAGCCTGAGCCCCCCGATATACACAGTGCCCCATAACACCAGCCTGTGCCCCCAATACATACAGTGCCCTCATGACACCAGCCAGTGCCCCCAATATATATAGTGCCCATAACACTAGCCAGTGCCCCAATATATACAATGCCCCATAACATCAGCCAGTGCCCCCAATATATAAAGTGCCCCATAATATGAGCATGTGACCCAAATATATACAGCGCCCTATAATACTAGCATGTGCCCCTCAAACATACAGTGCCCCATAACACCAGCTTGTGCCCCCAATATATACAGTCCCCCATAATGCCAGCATGTTCTCAATATATACAGTGCCCCCATAATACTAGCATTTGCCCCAATATATACAGTGCCCCCATAATTTCAGCATGTGCCCCTCAATATATACAGTGCCCCATAATACCAGCATGTGCCCCAATATATACAGTGCCCTCAAAACATCAGCCTGTGCCACCTAATATATACAGTGACCCATAATAAACCACAGTGCCCCATAACAACAGCCTGTGCCCCCATAACTCCAGCCAGTGCCCCAATATATTCAGTACTCCATAATACCAACCTGTGACCCATTATATTTGTACACCACAATAAACCACAATAAACCACAATCCCCCTCAAATATATGCAGTGCCTCCATAATACCCACCAGTGCCTTCCAATATATACATTGCCCCCATAATAACATGCTGCCCCTATAGTACCAGCCTATACCCAATACCAGAATGCCATTAATAATGAAAGTGACCCCTGACAGCCAGTACCCTATAGCAGAACTACAATACCCTCAAAAATACCATTCACAGTCGCCCCCATAATACCACAGCGCTCAGAAGTGTTTGCCAAGAGTACTAATAGCTGATGGAGGTATAATTGTGACATTGTCATCTACAAAGGTGGCCAACACCCCAGTTAGCCCGGTCAAAAATAAAATCGAGAGTCACAAATGTTGTTGGTATTTTAGTAGAAAATTTCTTTAACCCCTTAACAACCGCCGATACGCCTTTTAACGACAGTAGTTAAGGGTACTTAAACCACAGCGCCGTGAATGTGCAAAAAGTGTATAGCGCCCCCCAGAGTCGTAATTTCTCTGGTGTCTAGGCTGTCGGGGGTAGCCGAGACCCCAGAGAACATGATTGGGGTTGGTTTTCACCGACCCCGGTGTTGCGATCGCCGTTATTAGCTGTATAATGGCGACTGCAAAAGATGAAAAAGGACGATGTGCCATTTAATTTCTCTCTCCTCTGAGGTGATCGCAACTCAGAGGAGAGAGAAATAGGTTCCCCAATCCCCCCCGGTACCTCCCAATGTCCCTGGGTCTCCTGGCTTTCCCCCGCAGCCACCGGCTTCTTCTTCCGGTAAGAAAAAGGCGGGCGCATGTGCAGTGCACCCGCCGAGATTTGCCGGCCGGCACCCATAGGAATATTTTTCCTATTGGTTCATTGTGGTTACTTTGATAGCCCCTATCACAGTGATCAAAATAAAAAAAAATAGTAAATAAATCCCCCTTTATCACCCCCTTAGTTAGGCAAAAATAATGAAATAAGAAAATATGTTTATTTTAATTTTCCCATTAGGGTTAGAATTAGGCTAAAGTGAGTTAGGCTAAAGTTAGAGCTAGGGTTGGACTTATTGTTAGGATTGGAATTAGGGTTAGGATTAGAATTAGGGTTGGGATTAAGGTTAGGGTTGGGATTAGGGTTAGGATTAGGGTTAGGGTCGAGATTAGGGATGGGGTGTATTAAGGTTAGGTTTGTGGTTAGGGTTATGGTTATGGTTGGGATTGGGATTATGGTTAGGGTTGGGAATAGGGTTAGGGGTGTGTTGTGGTTAGGGTTATGGATAGGGTTGGGATTAGGGTTAAGGGTGTGCTGAGGTTAGGTTTGTGGTTAGGGTTATGGTTAGGGATGGGATTAGGGTTTTGTTGGGGTTAGGGTTGGAGTTAGAATTGAGGGGTTTCCACTGTTTAGGCACATCAGGGGGTCTCCAAACGTGACATGGCACCACCATTGATTCCAGCCAATTTTGCGATCAAAAAGTCAAACGGTGCTTCTTTCCTTCCAAGCCCCAACGTGTGCCCAAACAGTGGTTTACCCCAACAAATGGGGCATCAGCGTACTCAGGACAAATTGCACAACAACTTTGGGCATCTAATTTCTCCTGTTACCCTTGGGAAAATAAAAAATTAGGGGCTAAAAAATAATTTTTGTGGAAAAAAATGATTTTTTTATTTTCACAGCTCTGAGTTATAAACTTCTGTGAAGCACTTAGGGGTTCAAAGTGCTCACCACACATCTAGATAAGCTCCTTGGGGGGGTCTAGTTTCCAAAATGGGGTCACTTGTGGGGGATTTCTACTGTTTAGGCACATCAAGGGCTTTGCAAATGCAACATGACGCCCGCAGACCATTCCATCAAAGTCTGCATTCCAAAATGGTGCTCCTTCCCTTCCTAGCGCTGCCATGTGCCTAAACAGTGGTTCCCCCTCACATATGGGGTACCAGCACACTCAGGACAAATTGCACAACAACTTTTGTGGTCCAATTTCTCCTGTTACCCTTGTGAAAGTAAAAATTTGGGGGTGAAAACATAATTTTTGTGAAAAAAATATGATTTTTTATTTTCACGGCTCTAAGTTACAAACTTCTGTGAAGCACTTGGGGGTTCAAAGTGATTACCACACATCTAGATAAGCTCCTTGGGGAGGTATAGTTTCCAAAGTGGGGTCACTTGTGGGGGGTTTCTACTGTTTAGGCACATCAGGGGCTCTCCAAACGCAACATGGCGTCCGATCTCAATTCCAGCAAATTCTGCATTGAAAAGGTCAAACGGTGCTCCTTCCCTTCCAATCTCTGCCGTGCGCCCAAAACAGTGGTTTACCCCCACATATGGGGTATTGGCGTATTCAGGTAAACTTGCACAACAAATTTTGTGGTTCATTTTCTCTTTTTACACTTGTGAAAATAAAAAGAAATTGGTTCTGAAGTAAAATGTTTGTAAAAAAAAGTTAAATGTTAATTTTTTCCTTCCACATTGCTTCAGTTCCTGTGAAGCACGTAAAGGGTTAATAAACTTCTTGAATGTGGTTTTGAGCACCTTGAGGGGTGCAGTTTTTAGAATGTGTCACTTTTGGGTATTTTCTGTCATGTACACCCCTCAAAGTGACTTTAAATGTGATGTGGTCCCTAAAAAATGGTTTTGTAAATTTTGTTGTAAAAATCAGAAATCGCTGGTCAACTCTTAACTCTTATAACTTCCTAACAAAAAAAAATTTGTTTCCAAAATTGTGCTGATGTAAAGTAGACATGTGGGAAATGTTATTTATTAAGTATTTTGTGTGACATATCTCTCTCTCAGGGCATAAAAATTAAAAGTTTGAAAATTGCAAAATCATATCAAGTCATATCGAATAAATTTTACCACTAACATGAAGTACAATATGTCACGAAAAACATCCTCAGAATCAACGTGATCCGTTAAAGTGTTCCAGAGTTATAGCCTCATAAAGTGACAGTGGTCAGAATTATAAAAATTGGCCTGGTCATTAAGCTGCAAATTGGCTCTGTCACTAAGGGGTTAACATAGTTATTGCTAAATCCAGACTCATCTGCATTACTGTCTAATTCTAAGAGGTTCTGCAGCAGCTGTGTATTGCTTTAATATTTAATCTGAGCTGTTTTCTAGGAATAGTAATAATAATAATAATAATAAATGTTATTTCTATAGCGCCGACATATTCCGCAGCACTTTACATTTCAGAGGGACATGTTCAGACAATATACATTACAGCATAACAATAATCACATAGATCATAACAGATACCAAGAGGAATGCGGGCCCTGCTCGCAAGCTTACAATCTATGAGGAAAAAAGGGGAGACACGAAAGGTGGGTGGTAACAATTGCCCTGATTGTATGGACCAGCCATAATGCTAAGTGTGTAACAGTACAGATGCAGAGGGCTAATGGATGCATAAAGCATGTGGGAACATGATGCGGGGAACCTGGCTATGGTAAAAAACTTCTGGCTGTGCCACATAGGGATAGATTAGGTTAATGTGTTGAGGCGGTAGGCCAGTCTGAATAAATGCGTTTTCAGGGCACGCTTAAAATTGTGGGGATTGGAGACTAATCGTATTGAACTGGGAAGTGCATTCCAAAGAATTGGCGCAACACGTGTATAGTCTTGAAGACGGGAGTGGGAGGTTCTGACTATTGAGGTTGCTAACCTCAGGTCATCAGCAGAATGGAGGGCGCGAGTAGGATGGTATACTGAAACAAGGGAGGAGATGTAGGGTGGTGATGAGCAATGAAGAGCTTTGTGGGTGAGGGTAATAAGTTTGTACTGGATTCTGGAGTGGATGGGTAGCCAGTGTAATGACTCGCACAAGGTAGAGGCATCAGAATATTCATGTCAGAGACGATGTCCATCTAAAAATAAATAATGGACAGAAGGAACTAATATTAACATTATAGTCTAAAGATCCACGGTTCCTGGCATCATGGCCTGGCACAGAAAATATCTTAAAGGGGATGTCCTGTAATGGGCAATAATCACCAGCTCAGAGGAGAGACGGTGCACAAAGCTTTTCTCTTTTAAAAAAAAAAATATAAAAACATTAAAAAATCCTGCTTCAAATATGCCCCAAAATGCATCAAATAAAATGGAAAATGCAGCAAAAACCACAATAGTAAAAGAAAATTGTTATTGCGTATTTTGGTGCCGACACCTGTAGAAAACGTAGATAAAAAGGGCAGGAAAAAAACAAACTTAACACTACATGCGAACTCAGCCCTAAAGTTCCACTGTCCATTATAAAATACTAACACTGCATCTTTACTTCCCGGGCCATCGGCCGACACCGATCCTTGGAAGTTAGCGCTGTGTATCTCAGCCATTATGAGATACTGTTATATCATGTGACGGACTATTTAAGACTACAGCTGATCAGCGCCTTCTGATTGGTTGCAGTGTTGTCACATGAAATCAGATTATCACGTGACCACAAATGGACACAAGCCAACGTCAGAGAAATTGAACCTGTGGGAGGTAAGTGTGCAGTTTTATTATTTAATGATGGACAGTGCCATCCAGTAATAGACAACCCCTTAAATTAAACATTCTGCAATATTTAATAAACTTTCTGAATCAATTCCTTGCAGCTTTCAAGATCTCTGCCAGCTGCCTGTAAATACAAACGTTCATAATTGATAAAAATCGGTTGTAGTCATGTGGTAATGTTTCCTGGGAGTAAACAATGGCTGACAGCAAGCAGAGATTTTTAAGAAAAAAAGCATATTGGAGACTTGTGTAATAATTTTATGTAACGGGGAGCACTAAAATATCCCTTTAAGGCTGCGGTCACATTATCAGTATTTGGTCAGTATTTTACATCAGCAGCGTCAGACTGGGGTGTCTGGGGCCCACAGGAGGAATTGACTCTAGTGGCCCACCCTACAGCTATGTGCAAATGCCGGTTAGCCTTTATCCCGTTATAATGGAGCATCGACTTTAAAATACAGGCGGCTCCTGCACATCTACTGTGCGTCTCCATAACTGGGATGTCGCTCTTTGGTTAAAATACACTAATCCATGGGCTCCACAGGAATGGTGATAACTTATTGTGCGTTTGGCTTCGACCATTGGAAACCGCACTGATCGAAAGAATGGGGAAGTTTTATCCCCGACAGGATACTTTTATCCCCATTTTAAAACAGAGTGGCAGGTGGGATGTCTGACTGTAGCTCCATTCATTCTCTTTGGGGATTCCCGAAAAAAAATAAGAGCAGCGCTCACAGCCACTGAGGGAATGAATGGATCAGTGGTCAAGTCGCACACGCTGCTCAAGTCTAATGGAGATAAAAGCTCCACATTCTGCCTATCGGTTCAGGTCCCAGCAGTCGGACCCCACCAATCAATAAGTTATCAATTATCCTGTGGAGAGCTGATTACTTGGTTTCATCGTAGAGCCCCTGTAAGTGCATCTTGTTCCAAGTGTTTAATCACTAATGGAAATAAAAAATCTTCTTCTAATTAATATCAGAGAGAACAACTCACCAGCATATTCAGCACTATTCCCTATACCAAGACCAATAATACTGCACACAAGGGAGAACTACCGCCATTCTGTGACCAGACCACATATTACCACTGCATAGTGACTGAATAATACCACATACAAGGGAAAAATACCGCCACAACATGAATACTGTAGACCACATATTACCAGCATATAGAGGCCAAATAATTCCACATAGGAGAGAGACATACCACCACACCATAGAATCATTGAATGGTAGCGTTGGATGGGACCTCCTGGGTCATCTGGTCCAACCCCCTGCTCAAAGCAGGATTCACTAAATCATCCCAGACAGATGTCTGTCCAGCCTCTGTTTGAAGACTTCCATGGAAGGAGAACTCGCAACCTCTCGTGGCAGCCTGTTCCACTCATTGATCACCCTGTCAAAAAAAAAATTTCTAATATCTAATCTGTGTCTCCTTCCATTCAGATTCATCCCATTCCTTCTAGTCTTTCATTGTGCAAATGAGAATAAAGATGATCCTTCTACAATGTGACAGCCCTTGAGATATTTGTAGACAGCTATTAAGTGTCCTCTCAATCTTCACCATGACTGGACTACATAATACCACCACATAGTGACCGAACAATACCACATACAAGGTCAAATATCGGCACACCATGACTGGACTACATATCACCGCCACACAGTGACAGAATAATACCACATACGATACAAGGACGAAATACAGCCACACAATGAACAGACCACATATTACCAGCATATAGCAACCAAATAATACCACATACAAGGAAGAGATACTGCTACACCATGGCCAGACCACATAGTGACCGAATAATACCATATACAGGGATAAATACTGCCACACCATGACCAGACCACATATTATGACATAGTGACAGGACATTACAATACTGTCATTAACAAAAAAACACAATACTAGCAACACTGTTATTACCACCGTTTACATTATGCACAGGAACTCTGTGTATAGTTTACAGTGTGTAGTGTAAGTGTACAGATAATAGAGGGGCTCACCAATGACATTAGACACAGGAGCTCTCTATATAGCATATAGTGTAAGTATACATGTAACACTTACCAATGATGTCTGTATTTCAAGTCCTTCATCTTCACTTTTCTTCTTCTGGCAAGACTGCCATCAGTTCTTATAGCCAGGACTCATCTCTGCAGAAAATAACACACAGTTATCAATAGCTGATCGCTTCTAGAGCACATTCCCTGACTTATACACTATGCCAGATGAAGGAAAAAAGCGACATAGTGGCGCTATGCACAGTAACAGGACACTCCTTTTGTTCCCCCCCATAGAAAACAGTATTCTAAAAAGTAAATTATATTACAGCAGTAATTATCGCTAATTGGTCCCTACAGTAATTATGTCAGTCCACTTGCCACCATAAACTAATAATGTAAGTTCCTCTTTTGGCATTGTGGCGTGGCTAAGGGTTGTATAGTCGATGGGAGATATGTGTCTCAGAGATGGCTTTTCTCTGTAATGTAAGCCCAAAGTGTTTCTTTAGTACACATAAGCCCTAATGGATATCATTATACTTCTAATGTATTGCAAGGACCTGTGGTGAGGTCACAATCACATGACTAGTCTGCTGCTGGGTTCGTGCGTGTGGCTATACCTTTATAATGTAGACTACTGAAACACAGAGCTGTGTGCGGGGAGGGATAAGCCTTCTGTGTGTGCTGAGGCTCCAGGACTGAGCTTGAAGTAATGGACACTAGTGATTTCTTTTGCCTGAGCTAAAGGCTATTTCTTTTGTTATGTGCTACTTTATGGGTTAGGAAGCAATAAACCCTATGAACTTTAAGAGGAACGTGCCTCCTGATGGACTCCCGTTGCACCTGAGCGAGTATAATCCCTACAATTGGTGCTAGAAGTGCGGGCAGCGTTCCCAGCAGAGCCATGAGACTGTGATTGCATGTCCTGGGTCAAG
Organism: Dendrobates tinctorius; assembly: GCF_039654945.1. NCBI lineage: Eukaryota > Metazoa > Chordata > Amphibia > Anura > Dendrobatidae > Dendrobates > Dendrobates tinctorius. The sequence continues at coordinate 8,791,849 of NW_027361754.1, forward strand.
TTTGCAGCAAGCGAGCAAGCATTGCCTGGAAAAATGGAGGACCTGCTGAAACACCTGGTCCAGTCACAGCAACAGGAGACCAACAGGCTGTTGTTACAGCAGATCCAGCAGAGCCAGCAGGAGCAACGGCAGAAGATGCAGCTTCTGGCAACCACCATCCAGGGCAGGACGAGCACCCCAACCCCAGGTCTGGCTGATGACACCCACGTCAGAAAGGCGGTAAGACGCGCATTGCAGAAAATGACCCCTGAGGATGATGCTGAGGCCTTCCTGACGGTATTTGAGAGGGTGGCTGAGAGGGAAAAAGGGAAAAAGTTCAGCCAGACCAGTGGGCAGAGGTACTGGCACCATACCTGACCTGACGGGGGAGCCCCAGAAGGCGTACAATGATTTCACTTTGCAAGATGCCAAGGAGTATCCCAAACTAAAAGCCGAGATTCTCGCACGTTTGGGGGTGACAATGACTGTCAGGGCACAGTGAGTTCTCCACTGGGCCTATCACTGGGACAAACCACCTCGCCCCCAAATGTTCGACCTGTTGCACCTGGTCCAGAAATTGCTGCAGCCATAGTCTTCTACTCCTGCACAGATGGTAGGGCGAGTGGTGATGGATCGGTTTGTGCATTCCCTGCCGAGATCCCTACAGACTTGGGTTGCCCAGGGTGATCCCCAGAATGCCGATGAACTGGTCGGACTGGTCGAGAGATACCAGGGGATGGAGGGCTCCTTGGGGAAGCAGCCCATTCCGTATTGGGGGTTCCAGCAGTGGGCGGAGTACCAAAAAGGGGTGGGGCGTCCAAGAGGTCAAAAGGGGTGGGGGAGGCGGTACCCAAGGTCCCCACAGTTGATATTATTTGCTGGAAGTGCCACGGGCCAGGACATATAGATGCCCGTTGTCCCCAGACCACCGAGCAGATGGACTGCAGCATGGGGCGCCGTAGTTCATACTATGCATATCCAGCCTGCAGTGTGAACTCTCCACCTAACGAGGGGCCACAAGCGTGTCCCATGAAGGTGAACGGTCGAGCAGTAATGGCGCTGCTAGACTCCGGGAGCTTGGTGACCCTTGTACGGGCCACTTTTCCTCTCAACCTACTCCGGGGTAAAAAGGTCGGCGTTCAGTGCATACATGGCGATGCAAAAGACTACCCTATGGCCAGGGTGAACATTGAAACGGTGCATGGCACCGAGTCCCATGAATGTTGAGAGGTTTAACAAGACACTGAAGAGCATGCTAAAAAAAGCCATAGAGAAAGACGGTAGAGACTGGGATTGTCTCGTACCGTATCTGCTGTTTTCTATTCGTGAAGTTCCCCAGGCCTCCAAGGGGTTCTCGCCCTTCAAGCTTCTGTACGGCCGACATCCGCGAGGTCTCCTACATATCACGCCCCACAGAAACGTCATTGAGCATGTGGCACTGATGCAGCAGAGGATTGCGAAGGTGATGCCCATTGTTAAGGAACATCTCCGCCAGGCACATGAGGCTCAGGCCAGGGTCTACAACTGGTCAGCAAGAGTGAGGCAGTTCAATCCGGGAGACCGAGTTCTTGTGTTAATTCCGACGGAGGAGAGTAAGTTTTTTGCCAATTGGCAAGGGCCGTACGAGGTGGTGGAGAAGCTTGGTGAGGTAAATTATAAAATTCACCAACCCGGAAGATGGAAACCATACCAGGTTTACCATGTCAACCTCATCAAGCCATGGCAAGAAAGAGAGCCAGCGGTAATGCCGTGCTTGCTGGGCAACCTAGAAGGTGAGGTTGGAGCGGTTACCATAGCGGAGACGCTATCGAAGGCCCAGAAACAGCAGTGCCAGGAATTACTCCAGAAAAACAGGGACCTGTTTTCAGAGTTGCCGGGGTGCACGAAGTTCTGACCGAGCCACATGTGCGGGTGAACGTGAAGTCTTATCGAATTCCTGAGGCCCGTCGAGACGTAATCGCCAAGGAGGTGCAGCGTATGTTGAAGCTCGGGGTCATTGAGGAATCCAAGAGCGACTGGTCGAGCCCGATTGTCCTGGTCGCAAAACCTGATGGTGAATAGAGGTTCTGCAATGACTACCGGAAGCTGAATGAGGTCTCCAAGTTTGACGCATTTCTCATGCCACGCGTTGATGAGCTCATTGAGAGACTTGGACCTGCCAGGTACATAACCAACTTGGATTTGACAAAGGGATATTGGCAGATCCCCATGGCACAGGAGGCCAAGGAGAAGACTGCATTTTCTACACCAGACGGGAGCTTCCAGTATGTCCGGATGCTGTTTGGCCTGCAGGAAGCTCCGGCGACCTTCCAGAGGGCTATAGCTAGAATCCTTGTGCCTCATAAGCTATACGCTGCCGCGTACCTGGATGATATCGTCATCTTTACCCCGGACTGGGAGAGTCACCTGGAAAAGGTCCAAGCAGTATTTGAGGCTCTAAGGGAGGCGGGGTTTACAGTAAACCCAAAGAAGTGTGCCTTGGGTAAAGAAAAAGCCAAGTACCTCGGATATGTAGTGGGGCGTGACGAGATCAAATCCCAAATCAATAGAGTGGAGTCAATTCAAACATGGCCGAGACCTTGGTCCAAAAAGCAAGTTAGAGCCTTCCTGGGGATCGTGGGATATTACAGAAGGTTCATCCCAAACTTCGCCACGATGGCTGCGCCTCTAACTGATCTGCTTAAGGGGACAAAATCTGTAATGGTCAGATGGTGCGAAGAGGCAGCATCAGCCTTCCAAGAAATGAAAGCGGCTCTATGTAAGCAACCCGTTCTGGTGACCCAAGACTTTAAAAAAGAGTTCATCCTTCAGACAGACGCCTCAGATGTCGGGGTATGAGCAGTCCTCTCCCAGGAGATGCATGGGGAGGAGCATCCTGTCCTCTACCTGAGTAGGAAGCTATCTTCATGCGAAAAGAATTACTCAGTCGTAGAGAAGGAATGTTTGACCATAAAGTGGGCAGTGGATACATTACGGTACTATCTGGTGGGACGTAAGTTTATATTAATATCCGACCATGCCCCACCAGATGGATGAGGGAAACAAAGGGTAAAAATGCTAGGGTCACCCGCTGGTTCTTAGCCCTGCAAGACTTCAGCTTCCATGTAAAACATAGGGCCAGGAAGCTACATGGTAATGCCGATGCCCTCTCAAGAATCCCTTGTCTAGTAGGGGAAAGTGCCAAGCCCCACGGGTTTAGGCAGAGGGGGGACGTATGTGGCGTGGCTAAGGGTTGTATAGTCGATGGGAAGTATGTGTCTCAGAGATGGCTTGTCTCTGTAATGTAAGCCCAGAGTGTTTCTTTAGTACACATAAGCCCTAATGGATATCACTATACTTCTAATGTATTGCAAGGACCTGTGGTGAGGTCACAATCACGTGACTAGTCAGCTGCTGGGTTCGTCGGTGTGGCTATACCTTTATAATGTAGACTACTGAAACACAGAGCTGTATGTGGGGAGGGATAAGCCTCCTGTGTGCGCTGAGGCTCCAGGACTGAGCCTGAAGTAATGGACACTTGTGATTTCTTTCGCCTTAGCTAAAGGCTATTTCTTTTGGTATGTGCTACTTTATGGGTTATGAAGCAATAAACCCTATGGACTTTAAGAGGAACGTGCCTCCTGATTGACTCCCGTTGCACCTGAGCGAGTATAATCCCTACAGCATCTATACAATAATTAAGTCACTCAGCCTGGTCCCTTTAATTAATGATGTCCCTCCATCTTGGGCCCCTATGTTCCCCTATCTTGGACCTTTAGGTCCCTGGTTCTGGTTCCCACATCCCTGATGCTGACCCCCATGTCCCTGGTCGTGGCCCCATGTCCTTTGTGCTGGCCACATGTCCCTTTTGCTGGCCCCATGTCCCTTTTGCTGGCCCCATGTCCCTGCTCCTGGCCCCATGTCCCCGCTCCTGGCCCCATGTCCCCGGTCCTGGCCCCATGCCACATATCTCCCATTGTCCCTGGTCCTGGACCCATGCGCTTAGCCTCTTGGCCCTGGTCCCATGTGTTGGTCCCATGTCCCTGGTCTCATATCCCCCTTTCCAAGTTCCATGTCATGCCACATCCACAGAAGAAAAAAAAATATTCTTCTTACCTGCACACACTCCGGATGCAACGTGGTCTTCTCTTCCTTCAGATCTGACGCGGTTGTGATAAAATGGCTGCCGACCTATTAGAGACGGCGGCTGACTTCAGGTCGCCCATCGAGGTCACTGTCATGCTCCTCCTGCGACAGGCGTACTGACGTCAGTCACCAGCTTCTGATAGGTCGACGGCCATGTTAACTATTGTGGTGCAGACTTTCTGCACTGCAATACATTTCAACTGCTGGGAGACCTACCAAGGACCTGGTCCCACCGGAGAATTGTCCGGTGTCCCGATGCTTCTGTCCAGCCCTGTATCAATATTTGTAAGCCAAAATCAGGAGTGCAATAATCATAGAAAAAGTACTGTATAATAGAAACATGTGCACCACTTCTACATCTTTGATCCATTCCTGGTTTTGGCTTACAAATACTGATGTAAAATATTGACCGAATACTGAATGTGTGTCCGTAGCCTAACGAGAAACAAACTTTTTTTTAGCATTATTGGGATTTTGTTCCTTAAAGGGGCATACACTGTAGACATTTATTGTAGAGTTGGATTGCTAAAAATGATTATTACACACTACACTAAAACTGTATCTGCTATAAATATGTCTGGATGACAATCAGTATAATATAAATTCTTGCCCTACACAGTCATAAGCTAATAGTACGCATAAATGTAACACATTAAGGCTTTTTTCCCTGGAGTCTCATCACAAGAACAAGCATCTAAACCGTCTCGGAGTCCTGTATGAAATAAGGGATTAGATACAGTAAGATTTATCCACTGTCGCAGCACAAGTATGCGGACCCTTCATTCATTTAATTCAGTAGCTATGAGGCTATATCTTAGGCTGTGTGCACACGGTGGGGATTCTGCTGCGTTTCCGCAGCGGTTTTGCCCCTGCGGAAACGCAGCAGTTCCGCTGACAAAGTACAGTACAATGAACCCTATGGGGTTTCAAAAACGCTGTGCGCACGGTGCGTTTTTTTCCGCGCGGTTTTGCTGCGGTTTACAAACCGCAGCATGTCAATTGTTTGGGCATTTTCCGCAGCGGTTTCACACCTTTACCATAGTAGAGGTGTGAAACCGCAGGGCAAAACCGCAGGATAATCCGCAGGTAAACCGCAGGTCACTTGACCTGCGGTTTTACCTGCGGATCCGCGCAGAAAAAAACGCAGATGATTCTGCAGCGTGTGCACATAGCCTAATTCTGGGAAGGCTGAGTGACCAATATCTCAACATTACAGCATCTACGGTGGTGACGGCACCTAACTATTCTAGGCAGTACGTTGGCATTTGTTTAAGAGCAGGGCAAATATCACAACTACCCATGTGTTGCTTATATAGTGCCATTAATTCTCAGCACTTTACAGATATCATCATCGCTGTCCTCATTGGGGCTCACAATCTATATTCACTACTGTATAAGAGAGAACATATAAACTCCTTGCAAATGTCATCCTTGGTGGGATATGAATCCAGGACCCCAATTTTGCAAATCTACAGTGCTAACCATTGAGCCACCATAACACAGTGGTGGAAACAGACAAAAGTGGACTCCTGTTGAAGAACAGTGTCTGGGCCCTTTGCAGTCCAATAGCTCATTATCATGCACAATTCCATCTGCTTTGGAGGTGGTAGTGGCCCCCTGACCTCTTGGGCCCCTATACAGTTGCATAGGTTGTACCAATGGTATGACCACCCCGGCTTTAATCCTTTAATAAACTACTTTTTAATCTAAAGCTGCCATTACACTTTAAAGGGACGTTCCATTTTGCTAGAACTTGTCATCACTTTGTATTCGATGGGGGTTAAACTTCACGGAGAAAGAAGCGGACTCAGTGCTGGTGTAGGCTCCACTGTTTTTCTCCGTTGCAGGGTGCTCCCAGCCACCCAACTGTCCTGGAGATATCAGCCCATCCTGCTTACTCACCTGCACAGCTGTAAGACCAACACTGTACAAAGCTAAAAAAAAATGAAAGGTGCACAGTGTTACACCAGCGTCATATCCACTTCATTCTCACCATCCCAGAAGATAGATCATCACCAATCATAAAAAGGATGGGTAAACCCAGGAAGATAGCTCTGGACAAAATGCTCATCCAGCCAACAGCAGCTGTTCCTCCTAACTCTCCCATAAGGCTGGGTTCACATTGCGTCATGGCAGACCGTCTAATGGATTGCGTTGCAACGCGGCATTAACGCGATGTAACGCATCCGTTAACGTTGCCATAGACTGCCATAATGTTGCACAACGCTAACACATATCATAATCGGCATACGTTAGCGATGTGCCGTCATGCTGTGACAGACCCTCGGACGCGATCTGCAGCGTTCGAGGGTCTGTCACTGCTAGCGCAGATGGAGCATCTGAGCTAGCGCGATCGCATAACGAGATAAAAAAAGGCAGTTGCGCTAGCGCAGTCCGTTTAAAGCATGCATTGATTGAACGGACTGCCCTAACGCAATGTGAACCTGGCCTAAGCGTGCGCACAGTGAGGCGTCCACCACAGTCAGGCGTGCACATAGACAAGCGAGTTTACTTCATAGGGGAGAGAGAAGTAACCCTGCTAGGCACATAGGTAGCATCTTATCTCCTAAAATCCAATAAGCCCAATCCCTCTTTTCCACAACATCTTCTGTCTATATACATATTAGATAATTGACCAATTCCCCCAAAATCTGCAAGATTTATCAACTTTTATACAGTTAAAGTCTCCCGAGCCCTCTATTCTACATCATTCAGTTCATAAATCAGGATGTACAGTATTCTGTAATTTATGGTTTAGTAAATATAAATAAAATGTAAGTAGCAAAACATCTTGGTGTGGTCACTACATCTTCATCATCCTCCTTGTGCATGAGGAATTTGCTACTCCGCCATGAGTAATGCGGCGTGCACCTGTGCGCCCTGTTTTCACGCAGATACCTCTCATATATTTAACAACAATGTAAAACCTCATAGGAACAATTTACCAAAACAGTGATAATGAACTTGATTCATAAGGGCGGCCTTCAATTCTGTCATCACTGAAACCATCATTTACAAACTTCATTTATCATGGACACGGTTTTTAACGTGATTGTCCACCTTTGGAGACTATTTTTATTCTTACTTCAAAACAACGTATTTTTGTGTCAAAAATAATAATTTCTGAAACTGAGTTTGAATAAAAATGTTGCACAATTTACCTTCTGTACTCTCTGTGTTAGAGCAGACGCAGATGAGTGTATTTTCAGTCCGAGTTCAATTTCACAAAACATTGGATCACAACCGCACCAATGTTAGACTATGGGGTAGTGCATATGTCCGATTTTTTTTACCTTGAACAGGGACTGTCCAAGTAAAACTCGCTGCATTCCCAAGTTTGATCTGATATTCAGATTCCACTCGGCCATGCAATTCAACAAGTGCGTGGAAATCATCGGACTCAGTCCGAATTCCATGCAGTCACAGAATGGAGAAAATGGATACCGTATATATTTTTTTTCCATCTTCTCCTCAGTCAAGGGAATCAGATCACACTATGATCATGATCATTAGAGAGTCATTTGCATAATTGATCCAATTTTTTGGGATGACAAAAAATATGCTTTTCTGCCCCTGCCCTGTTACTGTCGATTAATTGCTGAAGAATGAGTTAACTGAAAATCTGTCAGCAAGCTGCAGTGTAAAGCATGGATGAGTGAAAGCAGTTCTATTAAAGACTGAGATTAATATTACCCATAATTTGTGAGATGAACCTAATATTTTATACCTTTTAAAGATGTTGTCAGTTATCCTGTGGATAGGTGATAACTTGCTTTCTCCTGACAAACCCTATAAAGGGATTCATTGTTGCTATTTCTTTGTTCTAACTGGACATGATGGGAGTAGTACTTTTGCAATGGCTGAAGAGCTGGGGATTGGAGACCACCTTCCGAGGGCATAAATCTCAGGAAGTTGTTGCACACGTCAATATTTTGACTTGTCTATCATCATCCTGTTGAAAGCAAATTATCCATTGTGTCAGTATTGTATGTGACAATACTCCGCTCTAGTCACATCCAAAGCTGGAAACAGAAGACTGTTTGGTGCTGCTGCTTAGAATTTGGATCTTGTTACCTACAAGGTGAGATAGCAAACAATACACAGTTTGTTGCAAAGCAGAACTCCTTCTTCAGCTTTGAATGTGAATAGAGCATAAGACATACATATGTCATCTCACATATTATGTAATGTGAACTCAGCACACAATAAGTAGATTTATGTATGATGTCCATGGGGTGTTTTCTATTAGAGCAAGGATTAGAAACATTCCAAAAACAGCGCCACACTGATCATAGGTTGTGTCTGGTATTGCAGTCCAGCTTAAAAAGTTTGTGCAGAATCAGAAAAAAAACAGCGCCACACCTGTCAACAGGATGTTTGTGGTATGACAGCTCAGCTATATAAAACTGTAATACCAGACACAATCCATGGCCAGGTGTGGCGCTGTTTTTGGGTTCCCTAAGGCTGGTTTCACATTTGCGTTAAAACAACGCTGCGCCCTGCGCCGTTAAGCCCCGCAGCATGTTGCATTTCGGCGCGCACGGCGCACCGTCAAAAGTGCGCAGCACGCTACTTTCACACTGGCAGCGCACGATCTGCGCACCCTATGCTAAAGATAGGGTGCGCCGATCGCATGCGTGCAAATGCGAAAGTAGGCGGTGATCCCGGATGGGGCGGGCAGGGAGCCGGCTCGGGGCGGGGCTTAACGGCGCAGGGCGCAGCGTTGTTTTAACGCAAATGTGAAACCAGCCTTACAACCCCTTTTCAGTTCACATCCTCTCTGCGTTGCTCCATTCATTTCTTTGTTAAAGAAAAGTTTGATGCAAATACCATTTGGAGATATTCACAGCGCGTCGTGAGCCGCTAACATATTCACATAAATTAAAATAATGTCTGCATTGTAATGAGATTTTTTTTCAGAACAACTTGAACTTGTCACTTCAAGAGCAGAAACATCTTAGTCTTTGTAATAAAAAAAAACTTCACAGACCAAACCTGATTCTCCCAAAGCAAAAGACGGAATATTAATATCAGGGACGTGGGGAGTAAATGAAAACACGTCTTCCTGGGTCGGACGTGTCTCATACAGCAAACCACATTACATAGCCGGACTACCCTGCTGTTCCTGGAAACCGTCAGCTGTTGATGGCCAGAGGATTGTGCCTTTATTTTAATAGCAATTATGATTCTTGCAAAGCTTAATCTTTAAAGGGTTTTCCTCTCTCATAAAGTGATGCCATATCGCTAGGATATGTTCTCTATTTATGATCGGTGGAGGTCTATTCTTTGCGATCCTCACCAGTTCTGAGAATTAAGAGGACCCAGCACTGTTTTAATGTTGCAGACTCTTCATTGTTTGTCCCCAGCCAGCACAGTGGCAGTAGGTGCTACTGTGCAATGAAAGTGCGGTGACCCGATTGTTCCCAGGGATTGGACCACAAGCGATCATAAAGCAATGGCATATCCTACCGATATGGCATCGCTTTCTGTGAAATGAGGAAAACCCCTTCAAGTACACATGAATGCAATATAAGGTGGTGTAGGTACGTGTGCCGACTGGGGGGGTAGTCCCTTTTTCGACGTAGACAGACTGGAGACAGAAACCAATGCACGTTCAACAAGTCCTCTTTATTGGTCATCCTCCCAACAACCACAGCAGCACGACAGCTTCCGTACACACAGGCCCGGATACCTTTCACCTTCTTCTCTTCCTAAATTGACGTCCCTCGCGGTTCTAACGCTGTGGCTGCCCTAGGCCTACCACCACAGCGCTTCGCCTGTCCAAGTCCGTCCATCTGGTACCCCCGGGCTTCCTCTGTCCTGTGGCTCTCCTGTCAGGGCCACCCCCCTGACCTTCTCTCCTTCCAGTCTCTCCCGGAGTTCTTCCTCTTTCAGTCTCTTCCTCCTTCAGTCTCCTCCTCTGCTGAACTCCTCCTCCTGGACTGGCTTCCTTCTGGAACTTTCTCTGCTTTTTTATTCCCCTCCCTGGGAATTCCCCTCTGAAGTCCCCCTAACTCTGCCCACCATGACTACGCAGTTTCCTCGCCTTAAGCTGCTGTTAAGCCCTTTTCTCACTGCTCTCTGCCTCCATCTTGTGGCCAAACCTTAGTACTGCACCGTCTCCTTTTCCTTCTCCTTGGTCTCCCCTTAGTGGTCAAAACCCAGTACTTCACCATCTGTCACTACTGTATTTCTAGCCGTCTCACCACAAGTATATACCAGTTCATGTCAAGTATATTTGCTGCACATCTTACATTCACTTTCCTGCTTCAGACAGGTCCATAGGTCAGTCCACTTCCCTACAGTGGTCCTCCGCCTAAGGCTACGTTCCCAAGATGAGTTTTTGGTGATTTTTTTTACCCTGTCTATTTTCCAAAAATACATGTAACCTGTTTGACTTAATGGGTGCAGAAAATCTGCAACATCAAAAACTCACCAAAAAGCTCATCATGGCAATATAGCCTAAGGGCTCGCTCACACTTGCGAATAAATTGGACGAAAGCAATCCGATAAAAAATCAGATTGTGTTCAGACCAGTGTTATTCTATGATTGTGTGCTCAACTGCGTTTTTTTTCAGCTCCGATTGGATCAAGATTGGACTGAAAAAAGACAGCAGCATGTTGCGATTGCATTCGAAATTCAGATCGCAATCACCCATACAAGTCTATGGGTGCATGTGAAACATCACACTGCACTCGGAAATCAACCAAGTGCAATTCGATTCCTGTTGATGCCGGCAACAGAGGAGATGGAGAAATTACTTTCTATGTCTCCTCCGCAGCTGTGCTCCGATCCTGTAATGGAAGAGGATCGAAGCACAGTAGCATGACACTCGGATCACGCTCACAGCAGAGCAGGAGCAGAGGGTGATATCAAATCTGATGCCATACGCTAATGTGACTCCGGCCTTAGGGCCCCATCACACATAGCGATGCATCAGCAATCCCGACAACGATATGACCTTTTCAGGATCGCTGGTGTGTCGCTACATGATCGCTGGTGAGCTGCCAAATAGGCAGCTTCACCAGCGATCAGCACCAGCGACACGTGGGTAACAAGAGACGCACGTCGCTTAGTTACCCACTGTGTACCTTAGTTACCAGCGCGCTGGTGCAGGGAGCTGGTAACCAAGGTACACATCAGGTTTCTAAGCGGCGCCAGCTCGCTGATCGCTGGTCTCCCGCCTGTCACACGCAGCGATGGTTGGTGGCCAGCAGGAGACCAGCGATCAAAAAAATGTTCTGGCCATTCCAGGACGATCAGCGATACTCGGCAGGGGGGCCAGTCGCTGGTGTCACACACAGCGATCTCGCTGGTGAAATCGCTGTTGCGTCACCAAACTTGTGACTCAGCAGCGATCTCACTAGCGAGATCGCTGTGTGTGACGGGGGCTTTAGTCTTCCAATCTGGAATACTTAGCTTGTCCTCCATTGATTTTGAGCATAATTCTTTAATAAAATTGACACCAGCATCCCAATTAATACGTGGTAGTACTGATAAGATGGACAGAAGTTATGCAGAGTGGGCGACGTCATTAATGCACCCTGCAGCTGAGCTCATGAACGCACATGATTGCCATATAGATGTGCATTGTTTGCATTGGCCATCATGGATTAATCCCCAGGGCTGCACCAGTCGTATACGTGAACGATCATGGACCGATAGAAGCAGCAGGAAATCTATCCCTGCTCTGATCATAATGTTAGATTCTCATCAGATTTGACCATTGGTCTGCAGATACTGTAATTATCTCGTTTGTATGGCCAACCTAAACCAATCAGGATTGGGAGAAGAGCCAGGTTGGTGCAGTAAAGGCCACCGATATTAAAAAAAAAAATAAAAGAGAGAGAATAAGGCCAAAAGATTAATTGTATTGTCTTGCTTGAGTCATCCTTGAGTATTATTTAATACAGCCTGATCTTGGTAATTTCTCTCAGTTGCTGTGATCTGCTCCTCCCTTGCAGATGGCTAGATAGATCCCCTGATGCTGTGTGCCTGGTGGGGAAGGATTTTTGTTTTCCATCATTTGTGACTCTGTTAAAACTTGCCACAGTCCTTGGATTTCTCTGTTATTTCTGTCACGGTCACGCGCGGCTGGACACAGCGCCCTCAGCAGGGCAGATTTAGATGACATGCGTGACCCTGGATACACCACCTCCAGTGGGGCGAATTTAAATAATAAGACGTGCAGCTGGATACGCCGCCTCCAACAGGCGAATTTAGGTAATGCACGTAACACGTAAATCTGGAAACCCCGCCTCCAGTAAGGCGAATTTAAACAAGGGAAACCTGTGTAACAATAACAATGGTGGCCCTGCGATAGGGAACGGGGAAGTGGAGACCTCCTGAACTCCCCTGAGTCAGTGTCTCTACACTCCTAACGTTCCCTAGGCCGGTTCCGCACCGGGCGCCGATCTGGATACCTGATATCCCTAGCTCGCCCTGCACCTAAACCCTCACTAGGGAATTGGTCGGTGCGGAGACTAATCCCACCACTGCACTAAACACACATAAGGAAAAATGACAAAACAGGGGAAAATCACTTAGCTTTGCTCTGCTGCTTACGCTCCCAGCAACAGAGCCCGCCACCTGCGTGCATCTTTTCCTCCAACCGGATCCATCGCCATAGTGCAGCCTTGGAGCAAACAGAGTCCACCACCTATGTGCAGCTGTCCAGAAACAGAGTCCAGCAAATGAGTCCAGCTTCTGCCAAAAATTCCAGCATGCTTGAGTCCAGCTCTCAGCAACCAAGTCCAGCACCGTGAGTGCAGTTCTACACCGCAACTGCCACTCCACCAAGCCATGCAGGCACTCCTTGCTGACACCATCGCTGCGACTCCACCACGCCATGCCAGCACTCCTTGCAGACACCATCGCTGACTCCACCAATCCACTCTAGGACTCTCTCTGAGCTGCCTGTGACTCTCCTTTAGCTCCATCCTTCACCCAGGCTTGCTTGTAACTGAAGACCTATCACCAACAGTGATTGATACACCTGACACTTTTATAGAGCATTCACACCTGTTACTTAATCACGTGCACAAACTAAGGTAAACTAAGTGCAATGACCCTAATGGCCACCGGGGATAAAAACCACAACTGAAATCACCACAGTGCAATGACCCTAATGGCCACTGGGGGCAAAAAAACACCTTTGGCACACAGTCAAAGGAAAAAAGTTACCTTGTGCATTTAAAACTGTCAGATCCAACCTGGATCATGACAATTTCTTCTGAAGCTGCTGGAGATTTCTGAACAGCTAATGGAAACGTCACTAGGAAGATTAATTGCGAAGACATCAAGAGCAAGAGGTACAAGACTACAGGATGTCTATAGGATAATATATGCACCAATAAAGGATGGTTGTGATGGTGTGATATGCTACATGGATATCATTTTGTGTATATTGCTATTTCACTGATTTGCATAGTGTTAATCTTGATGCCTTGTATGTCTGCAGCCTGACTTTCATCTATGACTCTTGATGACCCCCTGTAGTGTGGTAATCCCCCAGGCACCTTTTGTCAAGTCTGGGAGGCCTGAAAACCGGCCCCCAACCTGTTTTGACTCCCTGGACATAATGAGGGGGGCTGGGGAGGATAGGGGCTGGGCAAGTCAGTTGCTGTGTGCAGAGCATGGTGTGAAGACAGGACTTCTGAGAGAAAGAAGAATATATGGAACATGTTATCACTGTCTGCTGGATTTTGGACTCTCATCTCTCTGGACATGTTATACTGTTACTGAACTGCATTCAGATTCTGGACTATATATCCTTTGTGGGGTGGACTGAATATGGACCTTTCATATTTTTGCCTAAATAAATGTCTTGGAATTGTTCACTCTCCTCTTGCTCTGTTGATTGTGTGATACCAGAGAAGGACCCCGTGACAGTTATCATCATCATCAATGGAGAAATTGCAAAGAGCTAGTAAAAACAGGAACTTTGTATTTTTTTTACGTCCTTCAGCTTGAGCCATGGCGACTTGATGGATGAACGCTCTGTAGGAAAATCGATCTTGTGCAAGCTAAGACAGGTCCACTAGGGTCTATTCCACCATTATCATGATAGTATCAAGCCATCGGGTTGCTTGTCTTCCTCTTTGCCTCATTCCTTCTATTATTCTGACCATGATGTCCTTCTCCAGTGATTGCTCTCTTCTTATGATATGTCCATATTAGGCAAGTCATAGCTTGGTGATCCTTGCTTCCAATGATATGCCTGGCTTGATTTTGTTCCAAATCTGGCATAGGTGGTTTCTTCATTGGAGACTGCCCTTCCCGTGGTTGTTCCTTCCCGGGGAAAGACCTGGCTAGTCATTGCTTGCGTTGAGAAACATGTGATGGTGTCTCCGCGCAGTGGCTTAGCAACTGTTTGTGGCGCCCGGGGCAGTCGAAAAATTTGCCGCCCCTTCGGTCGTTGATAATTCGGAAGCATCCGAAGAGCCCACACTACACTCAAAGATCTAATTTTTAGTCTGCTACTAACTCTGCTATTATTTCTAAATTTCTAGACTTTCAACTTCTTGCAGTTCTCTATATATATGTATGTATTAGCTTGATGATGCTGGATGAAGACCTAATGGCTTTTTTTAATAATAATTTTTAATAATGTGACAGAAAAAAAAACAGAAAGTACAAATTATTTTGGCGGACAGGGGGCGGACACTGACAGCTTGGGGTCCCTGTGCAAGAAATGTGTCCGGGCCCCCCTCCTTTTATGGCGTCAAAGCTACGTGTGTGTGTATATATATATATAGATAGATAGATTATTGATATTATATAGCCACACACACACATACAGGTATATATTACATAGTCTCCTTTATTATGTATATTGCTGTCCCATACACAGTGCCTTCTCTTGTTATGTACAGTTCCGTCCCTTACATATTGAATTATATAGAGCCCTGTTTTTTATTACATACCGTCCTGTCTTGTTAGCTGTATAATGCAATGATGGCTGATGGAGCATGGGAAAGCTTCCTTTCTAATGGAGGAGCTGATGGACTGGTCGTCTGGTCACCGGCTCCTCGATCAGCAGTCATTTTATATCTAACAAGAGAGGGGACCATGTAATAAAAGAGGGCGCTGTGAATAACAAAAATAACAAAAATACACTATGTAAGAGACAGCACTGTACATAACAGCAGAGGAAGCTATATAATAAGGGACGGCACCATATATAACTAGAGAGGATGGTAGGTAATAAGGGGCGGTGTTATACATAATAAAAGAGGAAACTATGTAACTAAGGATGGTGTTATACAGAATTAGTGAGTACACTATATACTAAGGGACTGTGTTAGACATAATAAACGATAATGTCTTCCTCCACCTCCCCCTGTTCCTAAGGCCATTATAAGTCCCCCTTCCTCCCATCCCAATCCCCCACACCCCTCATTGTCCTCCTCCCCTCGCATCCCATTATTGTCCTCTCCCCCACCTCCATCATTTTCTTCTCCACCACTATCTTTGCTTTCTCCCCCACCACTCCCATCATTGCCCATTCCACCACCTCCATCATTTCCTCCTCCTCCACCACCCCAATTTATTGCCCTTTCCACCACCACTATCATTGCATTCTCACCCACCACCCCATCATTGCCCTCTCGACCATCACCCCATCATTGTCTTCTCCCCATCACTGCCTTCTCCATCACCCCATCACTGTGCCTTCTCCCCATCACACCCATCATTGCCTGCTCCATCACCCCATCACTCCCATCATTGTCTGCTCCATCACCCCATCATTGCCTGCTCCATCACCCCCATCATTGCCTGCTCCATCACCCCATCACTGCCTTCTCCATCACCCCATCACTGCCTGCTCCATCACCCCATCACTCCCATCATTGTCTGCTCCATCACCCCATCACTGCCTGCTCCATCACTCCCATAATTGTCTGCTCCATCACCCCCATCATTGCCTGCTCCATCACCCCCATCACTCCCCTCATTGCCTGCTCCATCACCCCATCATTGCCTGCTCCATCACCCCCATCATTGCCTGCTCCATCACCCTATCACTGCCTTCTCCATCACCCCATCACTGCCTGCTCCATCACCCCCATCACTCCCCTCATTGCCTGCTCCATCACCCCATCATTGCCTGCTGTATCACCCCCATCATTGCCTGCTCCATCACCCCCATCACTCCCCTCATTGCCTGCTTCATCACCCCATCATTGCCTGCTCCATCACCCTATCACTGCCTTCTCCATCACCCCATCACTGCCTGCTCCATCACCCCCATCACTCCCCTCATTGCCTGCTCCATCACCCCATCACTGCCTGCTCCATCACCCCATCATTGTCTGCTCCATCACCCCATAATTGCCTGCTCCATCACCCCATCATTGTCTGCTCCATCACTCCCCTCATTGCCTGCTCCATCACCCCATCATTGCCTGCTCCATCACCCCATCATTGCCTGCTCCATCACCCCATCATTGCCTGCTCCATCACCCCCATCATTGCCTGCTCCATCACCCTATCATTGCCTGCTCCATCACTGCCTGCTCCATCACCCCATCATTGCCTGCTCCATCACCCCATCATTGCCTGCTCCATCACCCCATCATTGTCTGCTCCATCACCCCATCATTGCCTTCTAGACCATCACTCCCATCATTGCCTGCTCCATCATACACACAGACACACACACACACAGACATACATACATACATACACACAAGACACCACCTCTCTCCTCTCACCTGTCCGCAGCATCGTCCGCGCTTCCTCCCTCACACAGCAGCGGCCGCTGAATGATGACGTCATTCAGCGGCGCTCCTCTGTGTGAAACAGGAAGCGCGGCCTCCGGGCAGGAAGCAGGACGGACCCTTGCAGCTCCGCTCCTGCTATTCACTCTTGCAGGCAGCGGAGCTGCCGTGATCGCATCGCTCCCTGCCCGCCGCTGCACTGCACTGCAGGGTGGAATTGCTGCTGCCGCGCCGCCCCCACACACATGCCGCCTGGGGCGGACCGCCCCCCCCGCCCCCCCCACGCTACGCCAGTGTCTCCGCGGCTTGTGTTTTGCATGATTTTGTTCCAAGACTGAATTGAGAGTCCTCAGTGGTTGACACCTTTTAATTTCAGTTAGCCATTAAAAGGTATCAACCACTGAGGACTCTCAATTCTGAATATTCTTCAATCTACTGGCTAACACGGTACAAAGATATACATCTTTCCTGTTCCAAGACTGATTTGTTTGCTCTTTTTGCCATCCATGGTATCGATAACTTCTTTCTACAGCTTAACATTTCAAGGGCGTTGATTCTTCTCCTGTCTTGTTTCTTTATTGTCCAGTTTATTGGTAATTTACTTAAATTAAAGATCTAGGGATTTTTAAATCTATTACTTACCCTTCATTTCCTAGATATCTGCCACCACTGCAGTCTATCGGAAGTTCTCGGTTTCCCAGGAAAGAAGCACAGCACATAGAAGCTCTTTCCAATAGCGCTTGTAAGCACTGCTCGTAGGCTAGTTTCACATTTGCGGACGGAGGAGCTGCGGAGGGCTGCAAACATACTCCGTGAAGCTTCGCCCATGGCCGCACCTCCTCCGGTCAGCTCCGCCTACGGCCGCATACTTCTACATGTGGCCTGCGTACCCTATCTTTAACATTGGGTATGCAGGCCGTGCGGAAGTATGCGGATGCCTCCGCATGCGTCGTTTTGACAATGCGGCACCCGCATAAAATTCCAACATGATGCGTTTAACGCAGGTCGCCGCATCGACGCATGCGAAGGTATCCGCATTCAGCGGCACGGCCTGCGTACCCAATGCTAAAGATAGAGTACGCAGGCCGCATGCAGAAGTATTCGGCCGTAGGCGGAGCTGACCGGAGGATGTGCGGCCATGGGCATGGGCAGAGCTTCACGGAGGACATCCGCAGACGTCCACAGATCCTCCAAACACAAATGTGAAGCCAGCCTTAAACTGGCTGGGTAGCAGGAGCACATTGCGCTCCTCTGATGCTGCAGAGGCAAAGCTGAATTTGCTTAAAGTATGGGAGAAAGCACAGTTCTGAGCAGCGGTGCAACGATGTCCAAAAGTCCAAACTGTCAATCAACAATCAAACAATCAGGAAGCTGAGAGTTAGGGTACCGTTACACCTAGCGACTCACCAGCGATCCCGACCAGTGATATGACGCGGTCAGGATCACTGGTGCATCGCTAGGTGGTCGCTAGTGAGCTGCCACACAGGCAGATCTCACTAGCGACATCGCTGGGGACGGGGATCGCTACTTACCTGTCAGACGCGGCGATCCTGCGTCCTCCCGCCCGGCTCCACGCGTCGCTCGTCGGCGCCACAGGAAGCGCAGCAGGAAGTGACCGACGAGGAATGATCCAGTAACTTCTCGCACGATCAGCGATAACCAGCGGGGGAGCCGGTCGGAGGTAAGTATCACATGCAGCGATATCGCTAGCAATATCGCTGCAACGTCACAAAATCGGTGACTTTACAGCGATATTGCTAGCGATATCGCAGTGTGTAACGGGGGCTTTAGGCGAGCGATGTGCTCCTGAAGAATGAACATGAGAAAATGCCTTTATTTCAATCTAAAGTGTCATGACAGAGAAAGATAACAGAAATATGGAGGTCATCTATAAACGTGTAGGGAGGTGGCAGGAACCCCCGTCTGCTCTCCTCTCTCCTATGTGCACTGTCCTGCTTATGATGTGTGCATTTACTGTACTGTTTAGGTGTAGTGTAATAACGTAATGTATGTTATGTATTCTTATGCTGTATTTGCAATGTGTGTACCTGCAATGTACCGCCATATGTTTTACCTGTTTACTATGTACTGTATTGTGTATTGTGGGGAGTTCCCCTTTAATTACTACTGTTAAGCTAGGGACAGTTAGGGGTTAAGTTGGGGGCTGGGCCAGCAGCAGGAAGGGGGAGGAAGCTGCTGCTCCTGGTGAGAAGCTTGGCACATTAGCCCTGAGCAGATGTTTAGCAGCAACCGGGGCATTGCCAGACTCCCAGAGGGGAGAAATTCTACTGCCCTGGGCTCAAGAGGACTCCAGTGGACTCAAAAGGACTAAAAAGGACTTAAGGACCGCAACACGGGCCCCAGGACCTCGAAAGGGAAGGGCTCCAGCTGAAGGGACTATAAGTGTCCAGATCCCAGCAAATGGGTTACTGCGTAATTTCGGCTACTACGGCTGTTGTGGGTACGGCCGTGAATAATGTCAGGGAGAGAGCAGGAATCCAGTGTTGTACTCTTTTCTTCCTCATCAACGTTTTTTAAAAGTTATTCCCTGTTGGACCGCAGCCGTGTTCTTGGACTTTACTTGCCCGGAGTACAGTGGCCGGTGGGAGGAAAGGTAACCGTGGGAAGAAGCTGTGTCAGTCATGTCTATTTACAGCTCTGGCAAAAAGTAAGAGACCACTGTAAAATTTTCAGTTTGTCTGATTTTTCTCTTTATAGGTATATTTTTGAGCAAAATGTAAATTGCTCTTTTATTCTATAAACTATTGACAACATGTCTTTGAATTTTCAAGCACTAAATTTTGTATTTATTTGTAAGAAAATGAGAAATGGTCAAAAGAACAAAAAAATCCAGTGCTTGCAGACCTCAAATACAGTAATGCTAAGAAAACAAGTTCATAATCATTTAGACACAACAATACTAATGTTTTAACTCAGGAAGAGTTCAGAAATCAATATTTTGTGGAATAACCATGATTATTAATCACAGCTTTCATGCGTCTTGGCATGCTCTCCACCAGTCTTTCACACTGATTTGGGTGACCTTATACCACTCCTGGTACAAAAATTTAAGCAGTTCTTTGATGGCTTGTGACTATCCAGCTTCCTATTGATTACATTCCAGAGGTTTTCAGTGGGGTTCAGGTCTGGAGATTGGGCTAGCCATGACAGGGATTTGATGTGGTGGTCCTTCATCCACACATGTTGACCTAGCTGTGTGGCATGTTGCATTGTCCTGCGGGAAAAACCAGTCCTCAGTGTTGGGGAACATTGCCTGAGCAGAAGGAATCAACTGTTTTTCCAGGATAACCTTGTTTGCGGCTTGATTCATACGTCCATCGCAAAGATTAACCTGCCCAATTCCAGCCTTGCTGAAGCATCTCCAGATCATCACCGATCCTCCACTAAATTTCACAGTGGGTGCAAGACACTGTGCCTTGTACACCTCTCCAGGTCTCCGTCTAACCATTAGACGGCTAGGTGTTGGGCAAAGTCCTCTATGGTCCAATCCTTAATGGTCTTTGGCAAACCTCAGCCTTGCTCTCCTTTGTTTCTCATTGATGAAAGTTTTTTTTCTAGCTTTACATGACTTGAGCCCTGCCTCTAGGAGCCTGTTATGAACTGTTCTTACCGTGCACTTTATCTCAGCTGCCATTTGCCACTCCTTTTGTAGGTGACTTGATGTCATCCTGCGGCGGTTGCTGAATGACATTATAATAATATAATATATAATAATAATATATATTATATTATAATATATAATAATATATAATAAGATGACGGTCATCCCAGTCAGTGGAGAGTGGTTCTCGCCCTCTGCCAGTCTGTAGCTGTAACAACCCTGCCGCCATCACTGCATGGCCTCCCATCCCCCACACACCAACTTGCTCACTGCTCCAGGTCATACTGTGAGTTCTGTTTGCTGCCGGCTCCATGCTGTGTGCCTCTTGCTTCCTGCCTGCTCTCTGCATGCTTCCTGGCTGTGTGCATGGGGGGGCGGCGCTGGCACTCTCTGGTTCTTATGGAATCAGTGTGCACCTGCCTAATGTGCTCCTGGCCAATCACCAAGAGGCCTCTAGTATTTAGGGCAGCTCCACCCAGTGGAAGCTGCCTGAGCAACACCTTCACTCAGTTAGTGTCTTGCTACTGAGTTGCCAGGTCCTGTCCTG
This sequence comes from Dendrobates tinctorius, assembly GCF_039654945.1. NCBI lineage: Eukaryota > Metazoa > Chordata > Amphibia > Anura > Dendrobatidae > Dendrobates > Dendrobates tinctorius. Next base: position 8,812,845 of record NW_027361754.1, read on the forward strand.
TGTTTTGCCTTCTCTGTAGGCTTGACTCCTAGTCCTGTATCTGTGCCTGTCTGCTCTGCCCTCCAGGAGGCAGAATATCCTGGTCTCAGTGTGTTTGTTTTACTCTTGTCTTGTACCTGCCATGCCGTCCTCCAGGAGGCAGAATATCCTGGTCCCTGTGCTATTGCTCTTTGCCTTGTCTCATACCTGTCATCTCTGCCCACCAGGAGGCAGCATATCCTGGTCCCTGTGTCTTTGGTCCTGTACCTTGTCTTGTACCGTTACCTTGTCTGAACTCAGTCCTACCTCTGTTTCTCGGTCTCCTTGTCTGTGCTCCTTTCCCTGCCGTGTCTTTCCTTGTGCCCTCTTTATCAGCCTGTGCGTTGCACTCTTGCGGTTCTGCCTGTGCTCTGCACTCTTGTGACTCTGCCTGTGCTCCGCACTCCTGCGGTTCTGCCTGTTCTCTGCACTCCAGCTGCTCTGCCTGTGCTCCGCTTCTGCTGCTGCAGAACCTCTTGTTGCAAACTGCAGTCTTGCGGTTCTCCTCCAGTGTGAACAGGTCCAAACCTGTTCCCTCATACCTGTCCATATTTCCATCCTTCCTGCATCAGTTCCTACACCTCCTGTGTGAACAGGACCCTACCTATTCCATACACCATTCCTTCCTGCGCATGTCCCTGTGCCTTTCGAGTTAGTCCCCACCCCTGTGTCTCAGCTGTGCCTGCCTGCCTGTGTCTCAACTGTGCCCGCCTGCCTGTGTCTCAGCCGTGCCCGCCTGTGTCTCAGCCGTGCTCATCTGCCAGTCGTGTCTGCCACCCGCACTTGTCCTAGTGATCCGTCTCCCCGAGTGGGATCAGCAGCCACAGCCAGACACCACTCTGGAGCGGCACTTGGCAGCTACCTGCCGCACGAGCCTGATCTCACCTTCAGAGGCTCCAGTGAACACCAAGGTAGCTGTCCTAGTCTCGCCCCTTCCAGGGTAGTCTGGTTTGTGTCACTGTGGGGCCACAATTTCCTTGCTCACGCCCACCAGTCAGGGCGTGAGCGTGACAGTAGTTTTGTTGTTCCCAACGTCTGCTGCTTGACCTTGTTGTAATGGACTGCCATCTTAGAAATTTTAAGGATGGAGGCAACATGACACTCACTGTATCCCTCTGCTAGTAAAGCCAGAATTGAGCCTTCTTTTCCGCACTCAAGACTTTTCTTTTCAACTCCTTTGTCATGGTTAAAAGTTATTTTTTCATTCCTATTACTTTTGGGACATTATTAGCACTTGTTTTGCCATCAAGCTTGTCCTATTGCAAGAGCATTGTGAACACCACAGCAGGGTTTTTCATGCCACTTCTAACCCATGGCCCCTGCTGGAAGAGATAAAACATCCTGAAGTTTTTTTTCTTTGCTAAACAATAGCACAGTGAAACAAAGCCGTGGTTCCTCTTCTTCCACCTGTAAGTGCCGAGTCTACAAATGACTGGTAACGAGGGGGAGCTTATAATTAGTTGTTTGCACTAATTGGTAATGCCATATAAACAGTGCAGCTCGCACAGCGGGTGGGGGGGTGTCGCTTTTAGGCCCTCGTCTCTTTGTTCCTCTGTCATATTGATCGCACTGCCGAGACTTTGGCAATTATTACAATTATAGTAATGAAGGCAGTCGTTTCATCCTGATTTAGTTGTAGCAATTCCGGGGGCCTCCTGGGATCACAATTGCTGTGTTATAGAAATATTCCTCTGCGGGTGAGCAGAACCTCAGTGACAGCCGGCTCTTCAGAGATCCATAAACATCATCAATCTGGCATCCTGTAATGCAGAATATATGAGTTATTCACAGAACTGAATGATAATCCAGAATCTAAGAAGTCCAAATGTAGAAGATGGAGCAGAAAGGATCAATTTTAAGTGTATATAATATATTTAATGACATACGGTATATGTACAACAGCCCTCACTGCTCTCTACTTAGTCACAGTTACACACAGCCTGATTATTGGCATTAACACAATTACAGGATTACTACATTTCATTAATCACGGTACACTAGAAATGAGAGTCCTCTCCAAACAAGATTGCAAAGTTGAAAAATAAGATATATATGGCGACATGGAGAAAACCACATCTTCGCATTGCGTCATCCTATCTAATGATTGCCAATGGGACAACCCAACATCAAAAGTGTTGGATTTTTAATTGCATGGAGCATGCAACAATTGCCCCATAAACTTCAAGTGTAAGTTGTGTGCAGCTGTAACTCGCATGTAACATCTGTCAACAGCAACTAAGGCCTCTTTCACACATCAGTTTTTCGCCATCAGGCGCGATCCGGCTATTTTTACGAAAACCGGATCCGGCGAAATGCAATGTTGGATCCGGTTTTTCCCCATTGACTTACATTAGCGCCGGATTGCACCGGATGGTCATGCGTTTTGTCCGGTTTAGGCCGGATCCGGCAATGTGTCGCAATCCGGCATCTGGAAAAAACGGCAACTGTAACGTTTTTTGTCTACGGCAAAAAAGCCGGACCCGCTGGATCCGGCGCGTCCGGCTTTTTCACACAATGAAAGTCTATGAACGTCTCAATGTGCCGGATCCGGCCAAAGCTGGATCCGGTGGCCGGATCCGTTTTTTTTTGGTCTGAGCATGCTCAGTAGCCCTGCCCACAGCAAACATATATAAAACCATGACAGTGGGACCCTCAGCCACAGCCAACATGCCACCCAAGAGAGTCGACAGCCGCAGGAGAAGGCAGGAGACCACTGCACCACCAGCACCACCACCCCAAATGGAGCGAAGGGACCATGGTGACCATGCGGAGGGGAGTCCACCAGCAGATGACATACGGTAATTATCAAATCCCCCATTCCTCAAAAATAGGGCCATGGAATATCAAGATATTCAGTGGCCCTTTGTTTCTCTTTATTCACCAGGAGAAGACGCCGTATAGATGCAGCAGCACCGGCAGCAGCACCAGCAGCAACAGCAGCAGCAGCAGCATCAGGAGTGGAGACTGGCCAGCAGGAGGACACCACATCTTCTTCTGGGAGCCCTCCCTCACATCATCAGCGTTTGACGGTAAGTTTTTATTTAAAAAATCCATCATCTCTGGAATATATGTCTATTCATTGGCTTTTATTTCAAAACAGGAATCACAAGCTGAAGAGTAGCTCCCAGAAGAAGAAGGAAGGGGTGGACAGATACCTGGAGTGGGCTCGCAATTGGTAAGTTTCCTGCATCGAACGCAGAAACACAACATCACACTACATACAACACATAGAAAACAATGTAGCGCAGATATCACACAGCAAACACATATGCCTACATCCAACCACATAATTCTTTTGCTTTTCTTTTCTAGTCTTCCCAATCTGGTGCTCGGCCAAGAGGTCCTCACAGTGCCTCCCAGGGTCGTCGGCGACAGCGACGCTGCGGTCACCAGCGTGTAAGTATAATATTTTTGCTTTGTTTTTTTTTAACTTTTTATTTGATTACTTGTGGTGGCTAATTATTTTATTTTTCTCTTTTTCTTTAACAGCCTTCACAGCGTGCTCCCGACTCTGACGGTGAGGATGGAGGGATTGATGTGGACCACCTCATCGATCTTGTTAGAGAAAGGGAGCCGCTTTGGAATATGGCTGACCGCCGGCATGCTGATCTAATTGTGACCCGACGGCTCTGGGAGGAAATCTGTTCGCTCCTTGTGGACCGCTGGGAGGACCTTGCAGCTCGGGCCCAGATTCAAGAGCGTAAGTATATACAGTTCCCGTTGCTTGATGTCAAGCAGTGTTTCCCGAACTCCGGTCCTCGTGGTACCCACGGGTCATGTTTTCAGGATTTCCTTTTGTGCAACACTATTGGAATCCTGAAAACATGACCCGTTGGGAACCACGAGGACTGGAGTTTGTTAAACACTGATGTTGTATACTAACCACTTTGTGCTTTCTCGTTTCAGGGGAGAGAATTGTGAAGCGGTGGCGGTCTGTGAGGGATCGTTTCAAGGAGTTCAATAAAGAGATGCGGGCCCCGAGTGGATCTGGAGGACACAGGAGCAAGTACAAGTACGCATGAGCCCTGTCGTTCCTCCGGGCAACAATGGTCACCAGAAGGTAAATATTACACACCCCATGTCCAAAAGTGATGTTTACATGTCTAATTTTTTTTTCAGCCAGGGCCAATGGCATGTCAGTATATTAATTGTGTTTTTTTCTCTCTGTTCCACAGCACGGTGACCAGCACTCGGGAGCCTGCACGGTTGGACCCTTCTGAAGCGATCCCTGAGGAGACCGACACCGAGGGACACTTCGACCGCCCTGGTACATCTGCACCTTCCCGGCCTTCCCACACATTCGACCCATCTGTCCCATCCACCAGTACAGGAGCATCGTGGCCGCCTACATTACATGAAGCTGCTGGTGGGGAGATCGCTTTCCCTTTACCCCACCCTTCTGCTCCAGCCACCTCTAGTACACCTGCGGGTACTGGGCGGCAGCGGCAGAGGGGTCAGGAAAAGAGCTATGCCCCAGAGTTCTTGCATCTGAATGCATCTTTCCAGAACTGTCTCAAAGTCTTGTCCGAGCAAATGTCCACAGGCTTTCAGCAGCTCAACTCCGGCAGTCTGGAGTTGAAGACACTTCTGCAAACAAATCTGTTGTGGAGCGCATGGCAACACTATCTCCTACCCAGCAGATGCATGTAATGCATTCGTGCCACGGTGCTCTACAGCAGGTTACCTCCCAACCTCCACCTCCCACCACTGTAGTTCCTCCACCTGCACCCCCTCCATCCACTGTCCATACTCCCCCTCCAATTCAATACCAGCCACCTCCCCAGTACCAGCCACCTCCCCAGTACCAGCCACCACCTCAGTACCAGCCATCTCCTCAGTACCAGCCACCTCCCCAGTACCAGCAAACTCCCCAGTACCAGCAACCTCCCCACTTCCAGCAGCCTGCCCCGTACCAAACTACTTCCCAGTACCAAACTCATTCCCCCTACCACTTCGCAACCACATCATCTGCTACTCCATTCCCTGCCCAACCCTCCTCTCCACCACCCACCACCTGTTCTGCCACACACATGTCCACCCATTCTCTTGCTTTTCCACCCCTTCACCTCTAACTGTTCCTTCCCCACCACGAACCCAGTCCTCTCTCCACACTCCCAGTGTCGAAGTGTCCCGCAGCCCCTCCAGCAGTATTTCCACCCCACACTACACTCATTTATAAATGTGTGTATTTAAATAAAAAAGAGAAACATTTTTAACAATTAAAACAGTTTATTAAAAAAAAAATTTTTTTCAATAAAAGTTAAAGTATTGGTTTACACTGGTTGTCTGTCTTTTATTTCTGCGGCGAACTATGGTATAAAAAAAAGGTTAAGTACAGGGTATACAAAAGGTAAAATGTATACAAAACCAGGTACATTACTGTGGGTAAAAGGTAAATAAATTTTGGCCACAGTTGTGTTCCTGGTTGTGTTTTAGAGAAAGTAATTCACCTTTTACCAATAGTTGTGTATCTTGTTGGGGATTTCCTAACAATGTACACAACTTTTGGTAAAAGGTGAAAGACTTTGCCTAAAACACAACCAGGTACACAACTGTGGTCAAGGTAAAAATAGCTAAACCACTACAAGACAGACGACAAGATAGCCAACTTTGTTTGTAAAAGGTATATACTGTTGGTACAGAAGGTACACAACTTTGGTTAAGGGCAGAAATTTATCAAATTCTGTCATCCTGCCAGTCTATTCTGCCTTGAGGTGACATAAAGTATCCTGCAAATATGTCCCTCATTCGTGACACCGTCACAGAACTTCTATTGGTAATGTTCTGGTAATCTTGCAAGGTGGTTTCTTCAGCGGTGTCCTCAATGGAAATGGGTTCCTTGCACATAACAAAATTGTGGAGTACCACGCAAGCTTTGATCACCTCGTCCACAGTTTCTGTCTTGAGGTTGATCGCAGTCAATAGGACACGCCATTTGGCTGTCAGAATACCAAAGGAGCATTCCACCATTCTTCTTGCTCTTGTTAGCCGGTAATTAAAAATGCGTTTTGTTCTTGTCATTCCTCTGCTACAGTAGGGTTTCAAAAGGTGTTCTGACAGCTGGAATTCTTCATCCCCTACACAGACAAAAGGCATAGGTGGACCAGATGTTTGCGGCAGCGGTCTAGGGGATGGGAACTGGAAGGTGTTTCCATACAGTTTACGCCCCATGGCAGACAGTTTGAAAACTTGAGAGTCATTGGAGCGGCCATAGGCCCCAATATCAACAGCAATAAATTTGTATTCCGCGTTAGCGATGGCCATGAGGACAATGGAGAAATATTTCTTGTAATTGAAATATTCCGATCCCGATCCGGCTGGCTTTACAATGCGGATATGTTTCCCGTCCACAGCGCCCAAGCAGTTCGGAAACTGACATATCTGTTGAAACTTTTCAGAAATTTCAATCCACCTCTCTGTTGTGGGCTCTGGTAAAAACTCTTCAACTAAGGAGTCCCACAGTGCACGGCATGTGTGCTTCACTATTCCAGATATGGTGGAAATCCCGAGTCTGTACTGGAAATGCAGTGACGAAAGGGATTCTCCAGTTGCAAGAAATCTGTGGGGAATTAAAAAACAATAAATTAGTTAAAAATCACAGCATTACATACCAAAACTCAGCTATAACACTTGGAGATACAAACTACCACCAACAAGATTGCAGTGAAAGTGTGCTCTGATGCGAGCATATCCAATAAATGGGGTTTACCTTAAAGTCACCATCAGACGCTCTGCGGGTGAAACGGAGAAGCAGCAATAGGTGTCCGCTTTTCTTATGAGGTGTGCAATGCGCTCCACCAAGTAATCAAAATTCTCCATTTTCATCCGAACATATCCAAAAAATTTCTCCGGGTTTCGTCTAAGGTCCATGCAGAGTGTAGAATAGACCCCACGCGTCATTCTCTTGGCTGTGATGGGGTGGATCCACAAACGGCGTCGCTGATGCCTGATGCGCTGCTGTCTTGCTCTCTCCTTCTCCAGAACAATCACCCTCAAACGGTTCGCCTCCGCTGTAAAATCCACCAAATTCTTAAAAATATTTGCAATCACAACATCCATCTTCGCCAGTCACTTGCTCTTCTCTCCAACATGCAGTTTCTCCTCTACAACCTGTCAAAGATGGGCTGTAGGAACACGGTATATATAGATTTCAGCAGCCAATCCCGTTTCGAAGCCCCCAAGGGGCGTTTTAAAAAACCGGATCCGGCGGAAAACGGATGGAAAAATGGATGAAACTGATGAGACGGATCCGGTTTATGGTCTGACAACCAAGATGGATCCGGCAGAAAACCGGATCCGTCACATCCGGTTTTACATAACGTTTGCCGGATCCGGTGCTCCGGCGCGATGCCGGATCGCACCTGACGGAGAAAAACTGATGTGTGAAAGTAGCCTAACAGTACATACAGCATCCATCAACAGAAGCCACTAGTGAATACAGCATTCATCAACAGCTAATAGTGGATGCGGTATCCATCAACAGCAAGTTTAATTGCAAATCACAAGCAACTTTGCACCCATAGATTTCATTGTAAGTTGTTTGTAACTGCATTTTGCATCCATCAACAGCAGCTAATAGTGCATGCAGCACCCATCAACAGAAGCTAATAGTGCATGCAGCACCCATCAACAGCAGCTAATAGTGCAGGCAGCATTCATCAACAGAAGCTAATAGTGCATGCAGCATTCATCAACAGAAGCTAATAGTGCATGCAGCACCCATCAACAGCAGCTAATAGTGCAGGCAGCATTCACCAACAGCAGCTAATAGTGCAGGCAGCATTCATCAACAGAAGCTAATAGTGCATGCAGCATTCATCAACAGCAGCTAATAGTGCATGCAGCACCCATCAACAGCAGCTAATAGTGCATGCAGCACCCATCAACAGCAGCTAATAGTGCAGGCAGCATTCACCAACAGCAGCTAATAGTGCATGCAGCATTCATCAACAGCAGCTAATAGTGCATGCAGCACCCATCAACAGCAGCTAATAGTGCAGGCAGCATTCACCAACAGCAGCTAATAGTGCAGGCAGCATTCATCAACAGCAGCTAATAGTGCAGGCAGCATTCTCCAACAGCAGCTAATAGTGCATGCAGCATTCATCAACAGAAGCTAATAGTGCATGCAGCACCCATCAACAGCAGCTAATAGTGCAGGCAGCATTCACCAACAGCAGCTAATAGTGCATGCAGCATTCACCAACAGCAGCTAATAGTGCAGGCAGCATTCTCCAACAGCAGCTAATAGTGCATGCAGCATTCATGAACAGAAGCTAATAGTGCATGCAGCACCCATCAACAGCAGCTAATAGTGCAGGCAGCATTCACCAACAGCAGCTAATAGTGCATGCAGCATTCACCAACAGCAGCTAATAGTGCAGGCAGCATTCTCCAACAGCAGCTAATAGTGCATGCAGCATTCATGAACAGAAGCTAATAGTGCATGCAGCACCCATCAACAGCAGCTAATAGTGCAGGCAGCATTCTCCAACAGCAGCTAATAGTGCATGCAGCATTCATCAACAGCAGCTAATAGTGCAGGCAGCATTCTCCAACAGCAGCTAATAGTGCATGCAGCATTCATGAACAGAAGCTAATAGTGCATGCAGCACCCATCAACAGCAGCTAATAGTGCAGGCAGCATTCACCAACAGCAGCTAATAGTGCATGCAGCATTCATCAACAGCAGCTAATAGTGCAGGCAGCATTCTCCAACAGCAGCTAATAGTGCATGCAGCACCCATCAACAGCAGCTAATAGTGCAGGCAGCATTCATCAACAGCAGCTAATAGTGCAGGCAGCATTCTCCAACAGCAGCTAATAGTGCATGCAGCACCCATCAACAGCAGCTAATAGTGCATGCAGCATTCATCAACAGCAGCTAATAGTGCAGGCAGCATTCACCAACAGCAGCTAATAGTGCAGGCAGCATTCACCAACAGCAGCTAATAGTGCATGCAGCATTCATCAACAGAAGCTAATAGTGCATGCAGCATTCATCAACAGCAGCTAATAGTGCATGCAGCACCCATCAACAGCAGCTAATAGTGCATGCAGCACCCATCAACAGCAGCTAATAGTGCAGGCAGCATTCACCAACAGCAGCTAATAGTGCATGCAGCATTCATCAACAGAAGCTAATAGTGCATGCAACATTCATCAACAGCAGCTAATAGTGCATGCAGCATTCATCAACAGAAGCTAATAGTGCATGCAACACCCATCAACAGCAGCTAATAGTGCAGGCAGCATTCACCAACAGCAGCTAATAGTGCATGCAGCATTCATCAACAGAAGCTAATAGTGCATGCAGCATTCATCAACAGCAGCTAATAGTGCATGCAGCATTCATCAACAGCAGCTAATAGTGCATGCAGCATTCATCAACAGCAGCTGAGCTAATAGTGCATGCAGCATTCATCAACAGAAGCTAATAGTGCAGGCAGCATTCACCAACAGCAGCTAATAGTGCATGCAGCATTCATCAACAGCAGCTAATAGTGCATGCAGCATTCATCAACAGCAGCTGAGCTAATAGTGCATGCAGCATTCATCAACAGCAGCTGAGCTAATAGTGCATGCAGCAACTGTCAACAACTAATAGTGCATGGAGTATCCATCAACAGCAAGTTTAATTGTAAGTCACAAGCAACTTTTCCCCAATAGACTTCATTGGGGAAAGCTGCGACTCAAGGAGAAGTCATTATTATGGGGGACTTCAACTACCCTGAAATACATTGGGGAACCGAAACCTGCAGTTCCAGCAAAGGTAATAGGTTTTTGACAACTATGAGAGACAATTACCTTTCACAACTGGTTCAGGGCCCAACAAGAGGGGGGGCACTGCTAGACCTAATATTAACCAACAGGCCAGACCGCATATCAAATGTAAGGGTTGGGGGTCACTTAGGTAATAGTGATCACAAATTAATACGTTTTCATGTATCCTTTAATAAGATGTGTAGTAGAGGGGTTACAAGGACACTAAACTTCAGGAAAGCAAATTTCCAACGGATGAGAGATGATCTTGGTGCAATTAACTGGGACGATATCCTGAGACATAAAAATACACAAAGAAAATGGGAGACGTTTATTAGCATCCTGAATAGGACCTGTGCACAATATATACTGTATGGGAATAAATAAACATGCGAGAAATAGGAGGAAACCACTATAGCTAAATAGAGCTGTAGGGGGCACAATAAGGGACAAAAAGAAAGCATTTAGAGAATTAAAGCAAGTAGGTAGTGATGAGGCATTAACTAAATACAGAAGATTAAATAAATTCTGTAAAAAGCAAATCAAGACAGCAAAGATTGAGACAGAAAGACTCATTGCCAGAGAAAGTAAAAATAATCCCAAAATATTCTTTAACTACATAAATAGTAAGAAACTAAAAAATGATAGTGTTGGTCCCCTTAAAAATAGTCTGGGTGAAATGGTGGATGGGGATGAGGAAAAAGCCAATATGCTAAATGACTTTTTTTCAACAGTAACATAGTAACATAGTAATTAAGGTTGAAGGGAGACTTTAAGTCCATCTAGTTCAACCCATATCCTATCCTAACTTGCCCTAACATGTTGATCCAGAGGAAGGCAAAAAAAACCCATGTGGCAAACAGTAAGCTTCACATTGGGGAAAAAAATTCCTTCCCGACTCCACATACGGCAATCAGACTAGCTCCCTGGATCAACGCAACACTAAGGAAACTAGTGTATATACCCTGTAATATTATACTTTTCAAGAAAGGCATCCAGTCCCCTCTTAAATTTTAGTAGGGAATCACTCATTACAACATCATATGGCAGAGAGTTCCATAGTCTCACTGCTCGTACAGTAAAGAATCCGCGTCTGTGATTATGCTTAAACCTTCTTTCCTCCAGACGTAGAGGATGCCCCCTTGTCCCCGTCACAGGTCTAAGAGTAAAAAGATCATTAGAAAGGTCTTGGTATTGTCCCCGCATATATTTATACATTGTAATAAGATCACCCCTAAGCCTTCGATTCTCCAAACTAAATAACCCCAAGTGTAATAACCTGTCTTGGTATTGCAGACCCCCCAGTTCCCTAATAACCTTGGTCCCTGTTCTCTGCACCTGCTCCAGTTCAGCTATGTCTTTCTTATACACCGGAGACCAGAACTGTACACAGTATTCTAAGTGTGGTCGCACTAGTGACTTATATAGAGGTAAAATTATGTTCTCCTCATGAGCATCTATGCCTCTTTTAATGCATCCCATTATTTTATTTGCCTTTGCAGCAGCTGCCTGACACTGGCCACTAAATGTGAGTTTGTCGTCCACCCATACACCCAGGTCTTTTTCAGTGACTGTTTTGCCCAGTGTTTTACAATTAAGCACATAATTATACATCTTGTTCATTCTACCCAAGTGCATGACCTTACATTTATCCCCATTAAAGCTCATTTGCCATTTATCAGCCAAGCTTCTAGTTTACATAAATCCTCCTGTAATATAAAATTGTCCTCCTCTGTATTGATTACCCTGCAGAGTTTAGTGTTATCTGCAAATATTGAAATTCTACTCTCTATGCCCCTTACAAGGTCATTAATAAATATGTTAAAAAGAAGCGGGCCCAAAACTGACCCCTGTGGTACCCCACTGCTAACTGTGACCCAGTCCGAGTGTGCTCCATTAATAACCACCCTTTGTTTCCTATCCCTGAGCCAGCTCTTAACCCACCTACACATATTTTCCCCTATCCCCATTGTTCTCATTTTATGTATCAACCTTTTGTGTGGCACCGTATCAAAAGCTTTTGAAAAGTCCATGTACACCACGTCCACTGCATTCCCTTGGCCCAGTCCGGAACTTACCTCTTCATAAAAGCTTATCAGATTAGTCTGACAGGAACGGTCCCTTGTAAACCCATGTTGATATTGGGTCATAAGGTTATTCTTCTCCAGATACTCCAGTATAGTATCTCTTAGAAAACCCTCCAGGATTTTACCCACAGTTGAAGTTAAACTCACTGGCCTATAATTTCCAAGTTCAGTTTTTGTCCCCTTTTTGAATATTGGCACCACATTTGCTATACGCCAGTCCTGTGGTACAGACCCTGTTATTATGGAATCTTTAAAGATTAAAAATAATGGTCTATCTATGACTGTGCTTAATTCCTGCAGTATTCGGGGTTGTATCCCATCCGGGCCCGGGGATTTGTCAATTTTAGTGATTTTTAGATGCCGCCGTACTTCCTGCTGGGTTAAGCAGGTGACATTTAATGGACAATTTTTATCCCTGATCATGTTATCTGTCATGGGATTTTCTTGTGTAAACACTGTCGAAAAAAAGTCATTTAGCATATTGGCTTTTTCCTCATCCTCCTCCACCATTTCACCCAGACTATTTTTAAGGGGGCCAACATTATCATTTTTTAGCTTCTTACTATTTATGTAGCTAAAGAATATTTTGGGATTATTTTTACTTTCTCTGGCAATGAGTCTCTCTGTCTCAATCTTTGCTATTTTGATTTGCTTTTTACAGAATTTATTTAATCTTCTGTATTTAGTTAATGCCTCATCACTACCTACTTGCTTTAATTCTTTAAATGCTTTATTTTTATCTCTTATTGCACCCCTTACAGCTCTATTTAGCCATAGTGGTTTCCTCCTATTTCTAGCATGTTTATTCCCATACGGTATATATTGTGCACAGGTCCTATTCAGAATGCTAATAAACGTCTCCCATTTTCTTTGTGTATTTTTATGTCTCAGGATATCGTCCCAGTTAATTGCACCAAGATCATCTCTCATCTGTTGGAAATTTGCTTTCCTGAAGTTTAGTGTCCTTGTAACCCCTCTACTACACATTTTATTTATTTACACAAGAAAATCCCATGACGGATAACATGATCAGGGATAAAAATTCTCCATTAAATTCTCCATTAAATGTCACCTGCTTAACCCAGCAGGAAGTACGTCGGCGTCTAAAAATCACAGAGAAGAGCGACCAAGGTTATTAGGGAGAACTGGGGGGTCTGCAATACCAAGACAGGTTATTACACTTAGGGCAGAGACACACTGGCGAATTTTTTCGTACGAGAATCGGATAAAACTTGCCCTGGCTGGCACCTCTCCTGACCTGAACTTGACAGCTGCATAGTAATCCATCACGCTGTCATGCTCAGGTCAGGAGAGGTGCCGGCCAGGGCAAGTTTTACCATCCGATTCTCGGACGAAAAATTTGCCAGTGTGTCTCTGCCCTTAGGGTTATTTACTTTGGAAAATCTAAGGCTTAGGGGTGATCTTATTACAGTGTATAAATATATGAGGGGACAAGGGGGCATCCTCTACGTCTGGAGGAAAGAATGCTGTAGATAAGCCCCTGATGGCGGTGCCGGCAGCTGTTACTTGAAAAATGGGGTGACAGTTTCCCTTTGAATAGTGCATGCAGCATCCACCAACAGCAGCCAATAATGCATGCCGCAAGTGTCAACAGCTAATAGTGCATGCAGCATCCATCATCAGCTAATAGTGCATGCATCACCCATCATCAGCTAATAGTGCATGCAATATCATCATCAGCAGCTAACAGTGCATACATAATCCATCAACAGCAGCAAATAGTCAATGCAGCATCCATCAACAGCAGCTAATAGTGCACGCAGCATACATCAGCCGCTAATAGTGCATGCAGCATCCATCAACAACAGCTAGTGCATGCAGCATCCATCATCAGCTAATAGTGCATGCATCACCCATCATCAGCTAATAGTGCATGCAATATCATCAGCAGCAGCTAACAGTGCATACATAATCCATCAACAGCAGCTAATAGTCAATGCAGCATCCATCAACAGCAGCTAATAGTGCACGCAGCATACATCAGCCGCTAATAGTGCATGCAGCATCCATCAACAGCAGCTAATAGTACATGCAGCATAAATCATCAGTGGTTAATAGTGCATGTAGCATACATCATCAACTAATAGTGCATGCATCATCATGTAATACTGCATGCAGCATACATCAGCAGCTAATATTGCATGCAGCATCCATCATCAGCAGATAATAGTGCATGCAGCATACATAATCAGCAGCTAATAGTACATGCATCAATGCAGCATACATCCCCAGCAGCTAATAGTGCATGCAACATTCATTATCAGCAGTTAGGCTGTGTTCACACGTTGCATTTTTTTTCCTGCGTTTTTACCAAATAAAACGCTTAAAAGAAGCTTCCCATTCATTTTAATGAATTCCGCACTTTCTGTGCATATTGCTGCATTTTTTTCCGCAAAAAAAACGCATTGTGGAAAAAACGCATGCTCATTAATTTTGTGGAAAATTCCGCATTTCTAGCTATTTTCTATGTGACTGGGACCGCTCCGGAAAAAAAAACGCATCAAAAACTCGCAGAAAAACGCGCGTTTTCTGGGAAGGAGTCAGGTTTTCAAGCAGAAATTTTCTGCAGACGTGTGCACATAGCCTTAATACTGCATGCAACAGCCATTATCAGCAGTTAATAGTGCATGCAGCATCAATCAACAGCAGCTAATAGTACATGCAGCACTCATCATCATCAGCTAGCAGTGCATGCAGCATATATCATCAGCTAATAGTTCATGCAGCATCCATCATAATCAGCTAATAGTGCATGCAACATCCATTATCAGCATTTAATAGTGCATGCAGCATCAGTCAACAGCAACTAATACAGTAGTGCATGCAGCACACATCATCAGCTTATAGTGCATGCAGCATCCATCAACTAATAGTACATGCAGCATATATTATCAGCAGTTAATAGTGCATGCAGCATCAATCAACAGCAGCTAATAGTACATGCAGCACACATCATCAGCTAACAGTGCATGCAGCATACATCATCAGCTAATAGTTCATGCAACATCCATTATCAGCAGTTATTAGTGCATGCAGCACCAATAAACAGCAACTAATACAGTAGTGCATGCAGCACACTTCATCAGCTAATAGTGCATGCAACATACATCTTCAGCTAATAGTGCATGCAGCATCCATCATCAACTAATAGTACATGCAGCATATATTATCAGCAGTTACTAGTGCATGCAGCATCAATCAACAGCAGCTAATAGTACATGCAGCACACATCATAATCAGCTAACAGTGCATGCAGCATACATCATCAGATAATAGTTCATGCAGCATCCATCATCATCAGCTAATAGTGCATGCAACATCCATTATCAGCAGTTAATAGTGCATGCAGCATCAATAAACAGCAATGAATACAGTAGTGCATGCAGCACACATCATCAGCTAATAGTGCATGCAGCATACATCATCAACCAATAGTACATGCAGCATATATTATCAGCAGTTACTAGTGCATGCATCAATCAACAGCAGCTAATAGTATTGGCGAGAGAGAGAGAGAGAGAGAACACTATGGGGTTAAAAGACAACGTGCCCGGGCATGCGCAGTGCTGAAAACCGTTCCGGCGCTCTGAAAAAACGTTACAGGGAACATTTTTTGCACACGCCGGACGGCGCATTTTTCCCGTTTCCAGCAGAAACCTGACACGCCGCATGGCCATCCGGCACGATGCGGCGATAATGACAGTCAATGAGGAAACAACCAGATCCGGTGCCATCCGGTTTTTTACATTTTCGCCGCATCGTGCCGGATTCCAGAAAACGGATGTGTGAAAGTAGCCTAAGCCAAATCCAGGAGTGGGTAATAAATACAGAAGTGGTGGCGTGTTTCTATTATACCTTTCCTCTGATTGTTCCATTTCTGATTTTGGATTACAAATATTAATGTAAAATACTGACCGAATACTGATCGTGTGAACGTGGCCTAACATGAACAGTATCCAAGGAAATAAGGTTATAATTGGAAATTGCTCCATATTCAGTGATAGATTTGGCAGCGTGATCACACTTATTGAGCACATTCTGGATTTTCGAGATGTTACTGCACAAGGATGTTTCAGTTTCAGCTTTTCAAGCTCAGTTGGGTCCTGGGATCCTGCTGTTTCAGTAATTGAATGGAAGGTTGAAGAAACATTAATGGTTTGATTTCCTTTTCATTGTAAGAAGCCGCTCACAATATTTCTCCTTTTTGCAGTGAAGGTCAGAGGGATTTCAGTCTGTTCTGTTGCATTATTCATGTCCATGTTCTCCCAGTAAAAGATAAGAACTTAAAATACTTCAGCTCAAGTTCCAGAAATATTTTTCCTCCTGTTTAACACCAAGCGTCTTGCAATCTCTCCCTCGGCCTGTAGCCTTGAGATACGCCAGGCTATTTAAAGGTGCAATCAATAAGTTTTATGGACGGATACTAGAAATGCTGTCCTGTTTATCCTGTACATCCATGAAGATACCGGAACTGTCAAACTTGCTGGGAAAATAATTAAAATAGCAAAACTCTGTTGGCCACAATAGTGTAATGTTTTGGGTTTTTTTTCCCCTTAAATGTACGCATTTACGTGTAAAAAGCATTTTTGCAATTGGGTTTCATTAATCATTTTGTACCATTCGTTTTCTACATCGTCTATGTATCACTGTACATAGCAGACTGCAGAATGAGTTACCAGTGAACTATCAGTGAGCCCTGTCTGGTCTGTAACTCTTACCTCTTTTCCTGGGCCATCTTCTATGCTCATTGATGTGGTCATAAATCAGCTTAGAAAGGATGTGTTACAGACCAGAACAAACTCACTACAGCAGAATGAATTACCAGTGATGCTTTAGGATGCTTCACATTGCGTTTAGTACACGCTCGGTGGCCCCGTCTGGGCATACATCCAAACTCCCCATACAAAACAAGATTCGGAAACCCAGTAAGGCGTACACACTCGAAAATGATGAACAGCATCGGGTCCGTGGGCAGCAATAAATGCTTCCACCCAGAGGCGTAGCTAGGGTTTTGGTTCTGGGGGGGCGAAACTTCTGAGTGGGCCTCTAACTAGGTAACTATGATTACAACTGGGTGATGTTCCCTAATAGTGGATGTAGGAGAAATTGAGCAGATGACTGCTCTGTTACTGAAAATAATCTCTATACAAAGACCAACACTGATATTACCGCCATATGGCCAGTGGTAGGTCTCAGTCCTACAGAACATATAAGGCCTCTTTCACACATCAGGTTTTCGGCGTCAGGCGCGATCCGGCGCTTTTGACAGAAACCGGATCCGGCGAAATGCAATGCCGGATCCGGTTCCCCCCCCATTGACTTGCATTTGCGCCGGATCGCGCCGGATGGCCATGCGTTTCATCCGGTTTTCGCCGGATCCGGCAATGTGTCGCGATCCGGCGTCTGGAAAAAACGGCTACTGTAACGTTTTTTGTCTCCGGCGAAAAAGCCGGACACGCCGGATCCGGCGCGTCCGGCTTTTTCACACAATGAAAGCCTATGAGCGCCGCAATGCGCCGGATCCGGTTTTTTGGTCTGAGCATGCTCAGTAGCTCTGCCCACAAGACATATATAAAAGCAAGACAGTGGGACCCACAGCCACACCCAACATGCCACCCAAGAAAGCAACCAAGCGAAGCAGGAGAAGGCAGGAGACCACTGCAGCACCATCAGCACCACCACCACCCCAAATGGAGCAGCAAATAGAACATGCTGAGGAGGGGAGGCCAGCAGCAGATGAGAGACGGTAATTATCAAATCACCCATTCCTCCAAACTAGGGCTATTGAATATCAAGATATTCATTGGCCCTTTGTTTCTCTTTATTCAACAGCCGCCCAATAGATGCAGCAGCAGCAGCAGCAATGGCAGCAGCTGGAACACCACCCACAGGCATGGAGTGTGGCCACCAGGAAGACAGCACATCATCTTCTGGGAGCCCTCCCTCGCATCGTCAGCGTTTGACGGTAAGTTTTTATTTCCAAAATCCATCTTCTCTGTAATATATGTCTATTCATTGCCTTTTATTTCAAAACAGGAATCACAAGATGAAGAGGAGCTCCCAGAAGAAGAAGGAAGGGGTGGACAGACACCTGGAGTGGGCTCACAATTGGTAAGTTTTTTGCATCAAACGCAGAAACACAACATCACACTACACACAACACATAGAAAACAATGTTCTGCAGACCACACACAGCAAACAAATGCCTACATCCAAAGACATAACATTTTTTGTTTTCTTCTCTAGTCTTCCCAATCTGGTGCTCGGCCAAGAGGTCCTCGCAGTGCCTCCCAGGGTCGTCGGCGACAGCAACGCGGCGGTCACCAGCGTGTAAGTATAAATATTTTTGCTTTGTTTTTTTGCACTTTTTATTTCATTTCTTATGTGGAGGCTAATTATGTTATTTTTGTCTTTTTCTTTAACAGCCTTCACAGCGTGCTCCCGACTCTGACGGTGAGGATGGAGGACTCGATGTGGACCACCTCATCGATCTCGTCAGAGAAAGGGAGCCGCTCTGGAATATGGCTGACCGCCGCCACACTGACCTTATCGTTACCCGACGACTCTGGGAGGAAATCTGTTCGCTCCTTGTGGGCCGCTGGGAGGACCTCGATGTTCGGGCCCAGATTACAGAGCGTAAGTATATACAGTACCGGTTGCTTGATGTAAACCAGTGTTTCCCGAACTCCAGTCCTCGTGGTCCCCACGGATCATGTGTTCAGGATTTCTATTTACTATGGAAATCCTGAAAACATGACCCCTGGGGACCATGAGGACTGGAGTTTGGGAAACACTGATGTTGTATACTAACCACTCCTTTCTCGTTTCAGGGAACAGAATTGTGAATCGGTGGCGGTCTGTGAGGGATCGTTTCAAGAAGGAGTTCAATAAAGAGATGCGGGCCCCGAGTGGATCTGGAGGACGCAGGAGCAAGTACAAGTACGCAGAAGCCCTGTCGTTCCTCCGGGAAACAATGGTCACCAGAAGGTAAATATTACACACCACATGTGAAAAAAAATGTTAGATGTAAATTTTTTTTTCAGCCAGGGCCATACCATGTCAGTATTTTAATTGTTTTTTTTTTCTCTTTATTCCACAGCACGGTGAGCAGCACTCGGGAGCCTGCACGATTGGACCCTTCTGAGGCGATCCCTGAGGAGACCGGCACCGAGGGACACTTCGACCGCCCCGGTACATCTGCACCTTCCCAGCCTTCCCACACATTCGACCCATCTGTCCCATCCACCAGCACAGGAGCATCGTGGCCGCCTACATTACATGAAGCTGCTGGTGAGGAGATCGCTTTCCCTTTACCCCACCCTTCTGCCCCTGCCACCTCTAGTACACCTGCGGGTACTGGGCGGCAGCGGCAGAGGGGTCAGGAAAAGACTTATGCCCCAGAGTTCTTGCATCTGAATGCATCTTTCCAGAACTGTCTAAAAGTCTTGTCAGAGCAAATCTCCGCAGGCTATCAGCAGATCAACTCCAGCATTCTGGAGGTGAAGACACTTCTGCAAACCATGCATTCAGAAGCAAGATCTTCGCCAAACCACACCTTTTTCAGGTCTGTTGTGGAGCGCATGGAAACGCTCTCTCCTGCGCAGCAGATGCATGTAATGCATTCATGCCACGCTGCTCTCCAGCAAGTTACCTCCCAACCTCCTCCTCCCACCACAGTAGTTCCTCCACCTGCACCCCCTCCAGCCACTTTCCATCCTCCCCCTCCTATTACATCTACACCCCCTCCAGCCACTTTCCATCCTCCCCCTCCTATTACATCTACACCCCCTCCAGCCACTTTCCATCCTCCCCCTCCTATTACATACCATCCACCTCCAGCCACTTTCCATCCTCCCCCTCCTATTACATACCATCCACCTCCCCAGCACCATCCACCTCCCCAGCACCATCCACCTCCCCAGCACCATCCACCTCCCCAGCACCAGCAACCTCCCCAGCACCAGCAACCTCCCCAGTACCAGCAACCTCCACAGTACCTGCAAACTCCCCAGTACCAGCAACCTCCCCAGTACCAGACATCTCCCCACTTCCAGCAACCTGCCCCGTACCAGACATCTCCCCACTTCCAGCAACCTGCCCCGTACCAGACATCTCCCCACTTCCAGCAACCTGCCCCGTACCAAACTCCCTCCCCATACAACTTGCCATCAACATCATCTGCTCCTACAGTCCCTGCCCAACCCTCCACTCCACCACCCACCACCTCTTCTGCTTCCCACATGTCCACCCATTCTGTAGTTTTTTCCACACCTTCACCTCTAACTGTTCCTTCCCCACCACGATCCCAGTCCTCTCTCCACACTCCCAGTGTCGAAGTGTCCCGCAGCCCCTACAGCAGTATTTCCACCACACACTACACAGATTTATAATGTGTGTATTTAAATAAAAATGACCAGTTTTATGGTTTCAGTTTTATAGTTTCAAAGTTTTATTAAACAAGTTTATTAAAATTTTAAAAAAGTTTACTAAAAAAAACATTTTTCAATAAAAGTTAAATTATTTTACACTGGTTGTCTGTCATTTCTTTCTGCGGCGAAAAAGGTTAAATACAGGGTATTTAAAAGGTGAAATGGTATTCAAAACTAGGTATATAACTGTGGGTAAATTTTAGCTTTTTGCCACAGTTGTGTTCCTGGTTGTGTTTGAAGCAAAGTATTTCAAATAAAAAGTTGTGTTTATTGTTGGTGATTTCCTAACAATGTACACAACTTTTGTTAAAAGGTGAAATACTTTGCATAAAACACAACCAGGTACACACCTGTGGCCTAAAGCTAAAAATAGAGACCATGACAAGATAGCCAACTTTGGTTGGCAAAGGTATATACTGTTGGTACAGAAGGTACACAAGTTTGGTTGGGCACAAATCTTTCACACTCTGTCATCCTGCCAGTGTACTCTGCCTTGAGGTGACATAAAGTATAGTGCAAAATTGTCCCTCATTACTGAAACCGTCACAGAACTTCTAGTGGTAATGTCATGGTAATCTTGCAAGGTGGTTTCTTCAGAGGTGTCCTCAATGGAAATGGGTTCCTTGCAGATAACAAAATTGTGGAGTACCACGCACGCTTTGATCACCTCATCCACAGTTTCTGTCTTGAGGTTGATCGCAGTCAATAGGACCCGCCATTTGGCTGTCAGAATACCAAAGGTACATTCAACCATTCTTCTTGCTCTTGTG
Source organism: Dendrobates tinctorius (assembly GCF_039654945.1). Lineage (NCBI taxonomy): Eukaryota > Metazoa > Chordata > Amphibia > Anura > Dendrobatidae > Dendrobates > Dendrobates tinctorius. The sequence continues at coordinate 8,833,932 of NW_027361754.1, forward strand.
AGGCGGTAATTAAAAATGCGTTTTGGTCTTGTCAATCCTCTGCTAGAGTATGGTTTCAAAAGGTGTTCTGACAGCTGGAAGGCTTCATCCCCTACACAGACAAATGGCATAGGTGGACCAGATGTTTGCGGCAGCGGTCTAGGTGGTGGGAACTGGAAGGTGTTTCCATACAGTTTACGCCCCATGGCAGACAGTTTGAAAACTTGAGAGTCATTGGAGCGGCCATAGGCCCCAATATCAACCGCAATAAATTTGTATTCCGTGTCAGCGATGGCCATGAGGACAATTGAAAAATATTTCTTGTAATTGAAATATTCCGATCCCGATCCAGCTGGCTTTACAATGCGGATATGTTTCCCGTCCACAGCGCCCAAGCAGTTTGGAAACTGACATATCTGTTGAAACTTGTCAGCAATTTCAATCCACCTCTCTGTTGTGGGCTCTGGTAAAAACTCTTCAGCTAAGGAGTCCCACAGTGCACGGCATGTGTACTTCACAATTCCAGATATGGTGGAAATCCCGAGTCTGTACTGGAAATGCAGTGACGAAAGGGATTCTCCAGTTGCAAGAAATCTGTGGGGAATTAAAAAACAATAAATTAGTTTTAAATCACAGCATTACATACCAAAACTGACCTATAACACTTGGAGATACAAACTACCACCAACAAGATTGCAGTGAAAGTGTGCTCTGATGCGATCATATCCAATAAATGTGGCTTACCTTAAAGTCACCATCAGACGCTCTGCGGGTGAAACAGAGAAGCGGCAATAGGTGTCCGCTTTTCTTATGAGGTGTGCAATGCGCTCCACCAAGTAATCAAAATTCTCCATTTTCATCCTAACATATCCAAAAAATTTATCCGGGTTTCGTCGAAGGTCCATGCATAGTGTAGAATAGACCCCACGCGTCATTCTCTTGGCTGTGATGGGGTGGATCCACAAACGTCGTCTACGATGCCTGATGCGCTGCTGTCTCGCTCTCTCCTTCTCCAGAACAATCACCCTCAAACGATTTGCCTCCGCTGTAAAATCCGCCAAATTCTTCAAAATATTTCCAATGACAACATCCATCTTCGCCAGTAACTTGCTCTTCTCTCCAACCTGCACTTTCTCCTCTACAACCTGTCAAAGAAGGGCTGTAGGAACATGCTATATATAGTTTTCCAGTAGCCAATCCCGTTCGGAAGGCCACAAGGGTCAATTTTAAAAACCGGATCCGGCGTAATCCGTCGAAAAACGGATAGAAAAACGGATGAACCGGATGAGACGGATCCGGTTTTGTCTGTCAAGAAAAAGACGGATCCGGCAGAAAACCGGATCCGTCACATCCGGTTTTACGAAACATTTGCCGGATCCGGCGTTCCGGCACGACGCCGGATCGCGCCTGACGCCGAAAACCTGATGTGTGAAAGTAGCCTAAGAGATTAAAGCACAGTTATAGATGACTTACAGAGGATGGTCTTTCTGATGGAATCGTTCACTTTTCCCGTCTTTTCCATCTGTCCCATATCGACATGACGACTTCTTCCAGCCAGGACTCGGTTGCAGAGATTACAACAAAGACACATTTCACTTCTCACATTCCAGCCCCCTCACCATCTATCCCCAACCTGCACAAACGCCTCATCCTGCTGATACCCCAATACTGAGCCGCTGCTGCCGTATGTGTCCCTATTACTGCACCTGCTGTGGGGTTCTGTGTGCCCTCTAAATTCTAAAGCAACCCTCTAGAAAAGACCTGGGCAAAGTGCAATCACATCCGGCACTCTGGCTGTCTCAGTCTGGCCCGCGGACCGAGTCAGCCGTGGGGCTGGAAATCAGAGGTCCACGGGCCGCACGGTGCCTGCCCGCTTGCTGTTTCCATGTGCGGCTCTGCACTGCACCGCTGACTCCTTTGGTGGAGGAGGGGCCTCTGGCCACTTCCTCCACAAATCAGCGTGTGAAACAACTGACGCGATGACGTCACTTCATCGCTTCAGCTGTGTACTGCGGAGAGTCCACGCACCGGAGGCAGGGAGAGAAGCAGAGCGCTGGGGAATGGGCTCATGCAGTGTATATAGGGAGGCTGTGTGGGCCTTATGCAGTATATAGGGAGGCTGAGTGGGGCTCATGCCGTATATGGGGGAGGCTGTGTGGGGCTCATGCCGCATATAAGGGGATGTTGGGTGGCTCATGGGATATACAGAAGGGGCTGAGCTCGGGTTCAAACGATGTATAGGGCGATGTCAGCATACTTAATTCTGCTCATTATTAAGTGATACAATTAATATTAATAAAATTATCAATAATATAATTATTATAATATATAAATATTAATATTGAGCAGAATTAATTTCGGCCTATTGGTTCAGCCCTCCACAACAGTCACGGTCTCTCATGTGGCCCCTCAGGAAAATGAATTGCCCACCCCTACTCTAGAATATAGTAATGCCAGGTGCAAGTGCCCTAGAAAACAGTACCCACATTTTGCCCCCTAGAAACCTAGAACGTAATAATGCTCTGTGTGCCCTTTTGACAGACACAGTAACCTGTGTTCCCCTATAACAATAAATACCCACTTTACATTTAATAATGTCCCAAGTCTCCCCCCTGCATAGCTCCCCTATATACAGTATAATGAGCCCTCGCTGTATAGTACCACCCACACAGTATACTGACCTCTTAGTAGCCCCCAAATTGTTTAATTGCTCCAACACTGTATGATGGCCCCATCCCCATAATCTCAACTGCATGATGGCCCCATAGATAGCCTCCATATAGTATAGTGCACACCCCATAGGCATCCATATAGTATAATGAACTCCTCATAAGTCTCTATAGTATAATGCACCCTCCATATGCAGTCTCTATATAGTATAATGCATTCCCCATGGGCAGACTCTGTTTAGTATAATGCACCCCCCATAGGCAGACTCTATATAGTATAAAAAAAATATATAGTATACGTACTTGCGCTATGATTCAGTTATAACAAGACATTACTGATAAATTTATTGGAAAAATACCTTGTAATGGTTTGTTGAAGAATATTCCGATATTAGATGAAGGAAGATGTGACTTCTAATAAGAATCTGTTATGACAAGCTAAAAAATTAAAAAAGAGGAAAATAATTTAAGAGCTATAAATAAACGCACTCAGTAAAAAATGGAAAAAAAGAGAAATTATTTCCTATGCATAGAGTGCAGTAGTAATAATATCATAGAATGGCACTTAGCAATATGTGCCCAGTTTGGTAATAAGATAGCACAAATTAATCCCCAAGTCTGGTGGAGTACTAATGAATCGTATCGTGCCCAAGTAACGTGAAGATGGGCTTCTGAACAAAGGTGTCTGGCGCTATATAATTATATTAACGCCGCTTTGTAAAGTGCTATAAGTGCTAGAAAAACATAGCGATATGGGCAGGTGGAGTCCGGTACCTGTGTAAAAGATGCACCTAAGGCCGGTTTCACATTAGCGCTTTTTCAGCGCACGCACGGCCGGGGGTAGCTCCGCCCCCGAGCCGGCTCTCTGCCCGGCGTGCCCGCCCCTTGCTTGTAGCGCCGCCTACTAGCGGACAGCGGCGCCTGCGATCGGCGCACCCTATCTTTAGCATAGGGTGCGCAGATCGTGCGCAGGCCGTGCGCTAGTTGCGCTTTGACCTGCGCTGCGCACTTTTGACGGTGCGCCGTGCGCGCCAAAATCAAACTTTTCGGATTTTGGCGCGCACGGCGCACCGTCAAAAGTGCGCAGCGCAGGTCAAAGCGCAACTAGCGCACGGCCTGCGCACGATCTGCGCACCCTATGCTAAAGATAGGGTGCGCCGATCGCAGGCGCGCTGTCCGCTAGTAGGCGGCGCTACAAGCAAGGGGCGGGCACGCCGGGCAGAGAGCCGGCTCGGGGGCGGAGCTACCCCCGGCCGTGCGTGCGCTGAAAAAGCGCTAATGTGAAACCGGCCTTATTCCAATCAGTGGGTAGATTGTTCAAATTAGCTTTCTAGATGGGCGGTCAGTCCTGGAGCATTGTCTCGGCCGGAGACAAGCTCTCTGGGTAGGCTGTATTCTTATTGTGTGCCTTTACAATCCTTACTGGTGCTCTGGATTTTTGGTAGCACACACTATCATATAATGTGTTTATATTGTTTGCCCCAATTATGATTGATGTCACTATCTTTACTGTATTTCCTCCATGGTCTGTCTTCGTGACCTTGGTTTATTATTTTTTTTTTATTTTTTTTTAATTTTCTTCTCCTGATTCTTTATGCTGTGACCTTAGTGCGCATACCTGCGCTCACCCGTTGCTCAGATATGGGTTTGGGCGTCTGCCCGCCTCAGGTTATACACGGGGTTAATTTTCCTCTGTGTTTTCCCTGACGCGTGACGCCTGCCCCATTTCCTGGAGGACTGAGGTGTTGCACTGAGTATGCGCCGCTATTATGGTCTGATTACATCTTTATCATTCATTGAGCTCTGACACTTTTTGTCAACGCAATACACTGCGCAGGCGTCTAGGGTAACGATGCTATCTAGTTTTTCACATGAGTGCGGTTTTGTCCCGCTTTTTTTTTTTTTTTTTTTGTGACCATACTATTGATCACTTCCTGGTTTGAGTGAGCTGCACTGCGCATGCTCTGTCCGCTGCCTTTGGTTGGTAGACCTGCCCCATGTGACCGCTTTCAAGTGGGAGGTCTTTCTGCATAAAAACATGGTGGTTCACCTCAGTCAACACTCCCTTGATAAAGCGCCTGTGGCGGGCGCGAAACGTACGTCGGGGGTCGTTGCATGGGCCTTCACCTCCTCTGCTCCCCGGTAAGCAGCCTGCCTTTACTTGTTTCCACACTTCGGTCATTTGGACCGCTGGGCGGGTCGTCTCCCGGGTTCTCTCTGGCACAATTGCGCAGTTTTGATATGCTGATACATATGTTATTAACTATTTAAGAATCCTTTCACATGTCATTGATTCATTTATGTTCAGTGTCCATTGGACTTGCACATTGACCCCTCTGGATGGTTTTTTTTTTTTTTTTTGGCGCTCTAGACATGTACAACTATGTACAATACACATTTAATTGAGTATGCCATATTTGACTATCTTTTACCATTAGACATATGTCTGTTATGTGCAATGCCCATGGGCTGACTGAACGTTGTGCCATGTAGATTTCGAGCACTGGTATCATTTTATTTACCCTGTCCTTGTCTGTCCTGATTGTTGTATCATTGGGGCTTATCCCCCCTATTTTAGTCAACTTGTATACTTGTCAGCACTTGATGTGAGTACTAATAAAATTTATACTTTTGCATATATTTTGGATCCGTTACTCTGTTTTCTCCTTTTTAAGATTAGCATATGGAGTGGTAATCCATGCACAAGGCGTTTTTGGACCATTGTCACCGCCTTGTCTCGTTCTCTGATACTGGGCATTATCATATATGTATTCCCCATAGGCAGACTCTTTTTAGTATAATGCACCCCCATAGGCAGACTCTATTTAGTATAATGCACCCCCCGTAGGCAGATTCTATAGTATAATGCAGCCCCCATAGGCAGACTCCCATAGGCAGACTCTATACTATATTGCACCCCCACACACACCGGCAGAATCTATAGCATAATGCACTCCCCCCACACAAAAGCAGATTCTATAGTATAATGCAGCACCCCCGCTCACACACACAGGCAGATTCTCTAGTATACTGCACTCCCCATATGGAGACTATAGTATATTGCACCCCCCAACACACAGACTCTATAGTATAATGCACCCCCCCTCCAGACACACACACAGCAGACTCTATAGTATAATGCACACACACTGTAGACTCAATAGTACAATGCACCCCCCCACAAACACACACAGCTGACTCTTGGTATACTGCACTCTCCCCTCCCCACAGTCAGACTATAGTGTAATGCACCCCATAAAAACACTAAAAACAACTCACTTCTCTTTCTCCTGGTTACTCCGCTGCTCTGAGCGCCTGCACATCTCTGGACCTTGCCCGCCGCCAGTGTCTGCGTCAGTGACGTCAGACGAGGAGCAGAGATTGATGGGAGAGGGAGTGTAGCACTCCCTCTCTCATCAATGCGGTCAGCTGTATTGGCATTCAGCTGATACAGTTGAACCTGCGATGATGGGCGGGGGGCCCACTGTTGGCACTGGACCCCCCTGCCTGCTCAGGGGCTCCATAGCAACCGGGTGGCAGAACAGGGTGATCGGGTCTCCCTGCTCTGCCACAGAGTGTAACTGTATCGGCACACTGTGGACTCTCATACAGTTACAGCAGCTTAGCTCGAGGTGGACCCCCTCAGAGCCCGGGGCCAATCAGAGGAGTGCATGTGACCGGGGGCGCATGGCAATGATGTCATGCTCCCTGTCGCACAGTGAAGTCAGCTGCTGGCTTTACAAGAGGATGCCGTGGGGCAGGGGAGTATTTTTTTTTTTTTTAAATCAGTCACCATACTACAGTACTACATAAAGGACTATGGTCTGTGCATTATACTACATGGGTAATTATGGGCAGGGCCAGCGTTAGGGGCAGGCAGACCAGGCAGCTGCTCAGGGCCCCCGCTCCCCCAGGGGCCCCCAGCTAGCGGCACATCACGCAGTCGCTTTGGGGCCCCTGTGAGGCAGGGGGGCCCGGCTGCCCCCCAGTGCCGACTCCCCCCGCCGCCGCATTGAAGGAGGCAATGATGGAGGAGAGAGCATCAGCTCTCACGCTCCCTCTCCCATCATTCCCAGCTCTGCCTCTGAGACAGCGGGTGCGCGATGACATAATTGCGCACTCACTGTGTGCCAGGCAGAGCAGGAGCCAAGAGCAGCGCGGGCACGAGGAGAAGGTGAGGAGTGTGTTTTTTTTTAATCAGTGTGAGTACTGGACTGTGGGGACATTCTATATACTATGCAGGGCTGAATACGATGGTGGGCTATATACCATGCTGGGCTGTATACCATGGTGGGCTGTATACCATGGTTGGCTGTATACAATGCTGGGCTGTATACCTGTAACGTCCGTCTGTTGCGAGTCTGAGCTGCAAGTAAGACAGCATCCCGAGAAACCCCTAGACCCTTTACCCCCATACAGGGATCTGGAATTACAGCAGAGCCCAAGAGGTAGCTGCCTATGAGAGCAGCGGACCGGAGCAGGACCGTCATCAGGAAGGGACTAAAAAATGGGACCGAAAGCGTAGTCAGGAGTCAAAGTCAAAACCGGGCGAGCAGCAGAGGTACAAAATTGGCAGGCTGTAGGAGGGTTAAAAATCCAGGCTAAGGTCAGAGTCAAAATAGTAATTAAACACTAGATACCGAAAGTGTAGTCAGGAGGCAAAGTCAAAACCGGGCTAGCAGCAGAGGTACAAAATCGGCAGGCTGTAGAAGGGTCAAAAATCCAAGATAAGGTCAGTCAAATTAGTAACTAAACACTAGATCACTGGGGAAACCAAGACTATATCTGTCGGCCTGCAGGACAGGCTCCAAAGTATTTGAAGGACACAGCTACCTCTCATTGGCTCACAGCCTGATGACCTAATCTGGACCGCCCCCAGAACCAGGCCAGATGGCGATGCACGACTGGCACCAACCACTTCACCTCTGACATAAGAGCGAAGCCTGTGCCCAACAGACACCTGCGCATGGATCCCTTCTCTGTCACCAACATCACCCACAGGAGAACCACGGCAATGCCCAATAACAGAAGCATGCGTCAAAGGAGCGGGACCATATGAGGATATAGCCCTCCTATCACCGGCACCACCAGTCGAAGGAGTCCGGCGCCTCCCAGCGGCCGAGGCAGGAGCAGCAGCTACCGAGTCCAACGGCGACGTGACAGTAGCCCTCCTATCACCGGCACCACCAGTCGAAGGAGTCCGGCGCATCCCAGCAGCCGAGGCAGGAGCACCAGCCACCGAGTCCAACGGAGACGTGACAATAGCCCTCCTATCACCGGCACCACCAGTCGAAGGAGTCCGGCGCCTCCCAGCGGCCGAGGCAGGAGCACCAGCCACCGAGTCCAACGGCGACGTGACAGTACCCCCCCTCTAAGAGGGTCCTCCGGACCCTCAAAACCCAGTTTGTTGGGATGAAGGAGATGAAACTTCCTGATCAAACCCTTGACCGTAGCCCTTCCAATGCACCAGATACTGCACGGATCCTTTCACTAAGCGGGAATCAAGGATTCTTTGGACTTCGTATCCCATAGCACCTCCGACCAAAACCGGAGGAGGAGGGCACTGGACAGGACGAATCAGAGAGCAGTACAACTTGAGAAGGGACTTATGGAATACATTGGGCAGTTTAAATGATTGAGGGAGCTTCAGACGAAAGACTACTGGGTCAATCACCTCAATAATTTCAGACGTACCAATAAACCTGGAACCTAGTTTGGCAAACGGCACTTTGAGCTTAATATTCTTTGTAGAAAGCCAAACATTGTCCCCAACTCCCAGGTCCGGGCCCTTGGAGCGCCGTCTATTAGCAGAAGAAGCTTGTCTAGTCTGAGCACCTTTCAAGTTTACGTTGACTTCCGACCTACTTTTTAACTGATCTATGGACCTTTCTACCCCAGGGGAAGCTAACATCTTAGAAGAAAACGAACCTGTCAGAAACACAGCACTACACTCGCTCACTGAGCCAGTGTGCGTGTCCTGAGTACAGAAACAGTGCTAAAAGATACCTGTGGAGCAGGGCAGCAGAGGTGACAATGCGTGCTTCAAGCTATGGGTGTCAGGAGCCTGTCAGCGCCGGAAAGTAAAGATGCACAGGACCTGCAGATGCTGAAGTTAGCAAGCTGGCACAGGACCTAGGTCATGTGACTGCAAGGGGGCGGGGCTTAGCGTCCTGCTTTCAGAGATGACAGGACACCATACAACAACTCAGAGTCAGGCAAAACGGAGGTCACACACAGTCCGGGCGAACGAGGCACAGGAGGGACAAACAGACGGGTGGTCAGCCAAAGGTCATACACAAGAGGGCGACGTGGTACCAAGGGGTCAGGCAGAGAGAAGTCGGATCACAAGCAGAGAGTCATACACAAGAGGTAGCGCAGTACAAGAAGGACAGGCAGATCTCGAAACAGGGACATAACCAGATCAAAAAACCAAACAAGCAAGCAAGATATCAGGCACAAGGCACACGTACGCACGCACAAGGTCAACTAACTCAGCCGAGGGCAGGAGTATAACTGACACTGGGCCTAGGTCCAGTGAGCATTAAATAGCCACCCTCTGCCGGAGAGAGGCGGAACAATTAACCCCCAGTCTGATCAGGACGGGCCAAAGCGAAACCCAGTCCTGGATCATGACAGAATCAAAGCACGGGTGCAGCCCATGATTACAGTAGAAAGGGGTAGTCTTGATGGACTCCTGGTACTGATTATTCATGGCAAACGCTGCTAGCAGCAGGTGTTCCACCCAATCCAGTAGCGTAGCTAACGGGGGGGCAGAGGGGGCGGTGGCCCCGGGCCCCGTGCTCTGAGGGGACCCACCCGGAGCTACGCTACTGTAACTGTATCTGCGGCAGAGCAGGGAGAATCGATCATCTCCCTGCTCTGCCGCTATGTTCTCTTCTCTGCCAAAGGGCCTGTGATGAGGTCACAGGAGGGGAGGAGTCGAGGTCACATGATCAGGGGCCTCAGTGTATGCAGGACTTTGCCGTGCTGGTTGTCCTGGTGCTGGATGAGGCAAGTTTATGTGTGGGGTCAGGAGGGGTTTACAGGGTGAATGTAGCAGAGCCGTGTGTGTACGAGGTGTACGGAGCGGAGCCGCGTGTGTACGAGGTGAACGGAGCGGAGCAGCGTGTAAAAGGTTACGGAGCAGAGCCGCGTGTGTACGGAGCGGAGACGCGTGTGTACGAAGTGTACGGAGCCAGGTGTGTATGAGGTGTACAGAGCGGAGCCGCGTGTGTACGAGGTGTGTGGAGCGGAGCCGTGTGTGTACGAGGTGTACAGAGCGGAACCGCGTGTGTACGAGGTGTATGGAGCAAAGCCGCATATGTACAAGGTTTACGGAGTGGAGCCATGTGTGTACAAGGTGTACAGAGCGTGGCTGCGCATGTACAAGGTGTACGGAGCAGAGCCGCATGTGTATGAGGTTTACGGAGTGAAGCCATGTGTGTACTGAGTGGAGCCGTGTGTGCGCGTGAGGTGTACGGAGCGGAGCCGCAGAGGCGTATCTAGGCTTTCTAGCACCCGGGGCAAGAATTCGGTTCGGCACCCCCCCCTCCAAATCCCCCCACACATTAACCCAATCCCCACTCATTAACCCCCATCACCACTCAAAATCCCCCCACACATTAAATAACCCCCATCCCCACTCCAAATACCCCCACACACATTAACCCCCATCCCCACTCATTAACCCCCACACACATTACCCCTTATCCCCACTCATTAACGCCCCCACACATTAACCCCCATCCCCATTCATTAACCCCCACACACATTAACCCCATCCCCACTAATTAACGCCTCCACACATTAACCCCCATCCCCACTCATTAACCCCCCACTCATTAATGCCCCCACACATTAACCCTTATCCCCACTCATTAATCCCCATCCCCATTCATTAACCCCCCCTCTTTCTCTCTATTTTCTTTCTATTTTATTTCCCTGTTATTTCTTTCCTCTCTTTCTCTGTTCTTTCTTTCTCTACAATGTAGCCCCCTTCATATGGTATAATACAGCCCCCCCCAAAGAATATAATGTAGCCCCTTCAGAATATAATGCAGCCACCCTCATAGGGTATCATGCTGCCCCCCTTATGGGGTATCATGCTTCCCTCCCTTATATGGGGTATCATGCTGCCCCCTTATACAGGGTATCATGCTGCCCCCCTCATGCGGGGTATCATACTACCCCCCTCATACGGGGTATCATGCTGCCCCCTCCTCATACGGGGCATCATACTACCCCCCTCATACGGGGTATCATGCTGCCCCCCATCATACGGGGTATCATGCTGCCCCCCCCCCATACAGGGTATCATAATCATGCAACCAGGACTCACTATATAAATTTAAAAAAAAAACTATACTCACCTCTCCTCCTCGCTCCCACGCTGATTTCGGCGGCGGCTTTGCTCTGATGTCAGGAGCTGGGCTGCAGTCAGACCGGCACACAGCGGGGACACGATGAAGTGACATCATCGCGCACCCGCTGTGTGTCAGAGGAAGAGGGTAATGATGGGGTATCATGCTGCCCCCTTATACAGGATATCATGCTGCCCCCCTCATGCGGGGTATCATACTACCCCCCTCATACAGGGTATCATACTACCCCCCTCATACGGGGTATCATGCTGCTCCCCATCACACGGGGTATCATGCTGCCCCCTCCTCATACGGGGTATATCATGCTGCCCCATCATACGGGTATCATGCTGCCGCCCCCCCCATACAGGGTATCATAATTATGCAACCAGGACTCACTATATAAATAAAAAAAAAACTATACTCACCTCTCCTCCTCGCTCCCACGCTGATTTCGGCGGCGGCTTTGCTCTGATGTCAGGAGCTCGGCTGCAGTCAGACCGGCACACAGTGGGGACACGATGAAGTGACATCATCGCGCACCCGCTGTGTGTCAGAGGAAGAGGGTAATGATGGGAGAGGGAGCGTCATGTGATGCTCTCTCTTCCATTATTGCAGTGCACACTGTGGGGTCGCGCTGACGTCACAATAATGGAATATACAGTGGGGAAAAAAGTATTTAGTCAGTCAGCAATAGTGCAAGTTCCACCACTTAAAAAGATGAGAGGCGTCTGTAATTTACATCATAGGTAGACCTCAACTATGGGAGACAAACTGAGAAAAAAAAATCCAGAAAATCACATTGTCTGTTTTGTTTTGTCTTTTGACCTGCGGTTTCACCTGCGGATTTTACAAAATCCGCGCGGATGAATCCGCACCTAATCCGCAGCGTGTGCACACAGCCTTAAAGACCATAACTGAGATGCTGCAATGCCCTACAATAGGCCTTTCTGATACCTTCCTAACCGTGGAGGTTGGCACCCTAGGAATCCCGATTTTTTTGGCTCCCCCACTCAGCGAAGGCTGTCCCTCACTGCCCTGCTGGTCCCTAATATCACTGGCAGGAAAACAATAAAAAGATAGTGCAGAGATGAATAGTAAAAATGTCCTGCGGCTATTGCAGACAATCCCAGATACAATAGAAAACGAAAAATTACCACATCATGACATTAAGGTCCACCGCAATTTCATACCCTAACCATAGAGCAAATAGGTACATAAAGTGGCCACTTATCATTTGTGGAATACCCCAACGCGTTTCCCCGCAACAGCGGTTCATCAGGAGGCAAAGCTGATAAAAACGGTGTCCATCATGTCAGATATCAGGATGGATGGCCTGATACCTGACATGATGGACACCGTTTTTATCAGCTTTGCCTCCTGATGAACCGCTGTTGCGGGGAAACGCGTTGGGGTATTCCACAAATGATAAGTGGCCACTTTATGTACCTATTTGCTCTGTGGTTAGGGTATGAAATTGCGGTGGACCTTTTTTTTTTATCATAAAGGTTTTTATTGAGTTTTTAGAAAAAATACAAACTTCTCATACAAAAACATCAAGAACAGGAGCAATGAGTAGCAAGAGGTGGAATTATCTCGAGCCATTATTAGAATATCAATCTGGGACATTAAATACCCCTTCCAACAACAACTTGAACATAGAAGCGGGGAGAAGGCATTCTTAGGCACAATCAATTTATTTATGGTGTAGGTGTCTGTATCTGGGGGAGGGCCGTTGCATAAAGGGAAGTGGCCCACGGATGCCATTGTTTAAGTCTCACCGTTCTCTTCTCTAGATTGGGGGTCAAGTTGGTTTCGTATAGCCAGTGTAGGTTGGTCCTCTCAATTAGTTCTGTTCTTGTAGGGGGGCTCACCGACCTCCACTTGTATGCCACACATTACCTGCCGGCTATGAGAATGTGAGAAATGATATTTTTTAAAAGATCCGGGATCCCATCTAGGCCAATGTGTAGCACCGCTAAGGTTGGGTTTGGGGAAAGACGGAGACTAGTAACCTCATGGATTAGATTGAACACCTCCTGCCAGAAGTTAGATAACTTAGGGCAAAACCACCACATATGACACAAGGTGCCCCTGTGGTTGCATCCCCTCCAGCACAAAGGTGACATATGTGGGGAAAAAGAAGCCAGTTTAGTAGGGGAGTTGTACCACCGCAGATGAACCTTTTTTAATTGCTCTATGTGATTGAGACATGAAGAGAATTTGTGGATCCATTTTGAGGCCGCGAACCATTCTTGCGACGGAAGCTGAGAGGCTAGATCTTTTTCCCATTTGAGCATATACGGCAATTGTTTGTCCGGAGTTTAGCAGGTTATGGATGTATGAAAGGCCTTTGATTTTGCTATTTTGAAAGAATTTTTTAATTGCAGCGTGGTCAGCTGTTGTGGGAACCGGTAGGTGAGGAGCGGACTGAAGGAAGTGACGTATTTGAAAAAACTGGAATAAACTGTGTCGGGGGAGGTTAAATTTAACACACATTTCTGAGTACGGGAGTAGGACGCCTTCTCTATAGAGATCTGCTAGGGTAATTGGACCTCCACGTGTCCAGGCGGCAAGATTCAAATTCGGAATGAAGGCTTCCAGCGATCTAAGGGGAAGGCTGGGACCTAGAGCCTGTGACACTGGCTTGCTCCATAAGGACCAAGCTTTCTTTAGAGCTGCTGTGGTGGGTAGAAGATCGCCGGGGGGTGAAGGGGTTAGGAGCAGGGAGTCTATGAATTGTTTAGGGGAGTGGGCCTGTGCCCAGGTGTACTCAATCTGTAACCATCTCAAGTCTGAATCATTCTTCCACCAATCTCGAGCCGGTTCCAGGATAGCAGCTCTGTGATATGTTAGAATATTAGGAATACCCATTCCTCCACCACTGAACGGGGCATGCATACATCTCAGGGCTATTCTAGGTTTTTTCCCAGCCCATATAAATTTACTCATTAGCGAATGAATTTTGGTGAGAATTCATTGCGGAATTGTTAGGGGCAGGCACCGAAGTAAGTAGATAATTTTTGGGAGACAGATCATTTTAAAAGTCTGCATTCTCGCCACCCAAGAGAGCGGGAGAAGAGAAAGGCGAGTAAGTTCTTTATCCAATGAGGTGTGCAGGGTCAGCAGATTTTTCCGGATCACGGAGTGTAGCGGGGCCAGTATAATACCCAGGTAGGGGATTCCCTCGTCTTCCCATTTGAAAGGGTAAAGATGAGAAAGAGTGGCTCTGGTAGAGGCTGGCAAGAAGAGCGGTAAAAATTAATGACTTGGTAATATTAAGCTTGTAATACGAGACTTGAGCGAAGGAGGACAGGATCTCCATTACGTGTTGTAGGGACACCTCTACATTAGTGCAAGATAAAATCACGTCATCTGCATATAGACTGACCACATGATTTATACTCCCCACTCGAATCCCCGAGATCCGAGGGCATTCACGGATAGTCTGCGCCAGAGGCTCTATAGCAAGGGCATAGATGATAGGGGAGAGCGGACACCCCTGGCGTGTCCCATTGGTTAATTCAAAACTCCGAGATATAAATCCGGATGCCAGAACTTTGGCGTTAGGGTTAGAGTACAGCGCCATTATGGCATTAAGTATGGGGCCTTTGAAACCAAACTTGGCCAGAACAGATTTCAGATATCCCCAGTGCACCCTGTCGAACGCCTTCTCTGCGTCCAGGGACAGGAATACACTGGGGATTTTCCTCCCCTCAGCCACCGCAATCAGATCCAGCATACGTCTCGTCCCATCTTTCGCCTGCCTCCCCGCCACAAACCCCACTTGATCCGGGGAAATCAGTGATGGAAGAACTTTATGTATTCTAGCTGAGATTATTTTGGCGTACAATTTTAAGTCGCAGTTTAGGAGGGATATTGGCCTGAAGTTTCCCGGTGAAATAGGGGGTTTTCCTGGTTTTGGCAGGGTAGTTATAATGGCCTCTAGATTATTTGGTGAAATATCTGCTGTGGCTCGCCAAGAGGAGAAAAGTCTCAGGAGGAAAGGAGACAGGGTTTCAGTGAATTGCCTATAATAGGAGTTAGTGAGGCCGTCTGGGCCTGGAGCTGAATTTCTTTTGGCTGTGGTCACCGCCTGGCGAACCTCTTCCAGAGAAAAAGGGGAATTTAGTTGCTCCAGCTGTACTGCAGATAACCGAGGAAGATTAATATTGTTTAAGAAGGAATTAATTGCCGTTTGGGTAGGCTTTGGGGCAGTGGGGTCATTTTTAAGGTTGTAGAGAGACTGGTAAAAGTCAGCGAATGCGTTGGCTATTTCCGTTGGGTTGCGTATTGTGGCATTAGAACCCGTCACGAGGTATTGAATTTTATTTTGCATTTCTCGTTTTTTAACCCTCCTGGCTAGTAAGGCACCCGCCCTGTCACCCATCACATAGTACCGCTGTTTGAGGGATCTTAAGTTTTTCTCATAGTCTGCCATCAACACCTGGCGGAGCTGTGTTCTTAGTTTCCTGAGTTCGTCAGATGTCGACAAGTTTGGGGCAGATTTATTGTGGGCTTCCAAAAGTACTATGTGGGACAGTAGAGCTTTGTAAGTTGCCTGACGCCTCCTTTTCTCCCTAGTGGCAATTTTGATGAATGACCCCCTAATATAGGCCTTGTGTGCAGACCAAAGCGTTTCCTCTGTCACCTCCTTGTTATCATTAAAGTTAAAAAACTCTGCGAGGTCGGCCTGCAACTCCTCAGAGATTTGTCTACAGGCTAGGAGGGAGTCATTCATGCGCCACCGGGTAAAAACAGGCACGCGGTTTTGCTCCTGAACTGTCAGGTATATGGGGGCGTGGTCCGACCAAGCTATAAGTCCAATTTTTGAATCTGAGCAATCCATAATAAGCGAGCTATCAACCAGAAAGTAGTCCAATCTGCTGTAAGAGGTGAACCGAGGCGAGAAGAATGTGTAGTCCCTCTCATTTGCATGTTGGTATCTCCATATATCATGGAGATGCCTTTCTGAAATTATTGTGCTCATCTCCTTCCTCTTTACAGCAGTATTGGAGCAATCCAGAGTGCTGGACATTACATGTTAAAATCCCCGCAGATTATTTGCTTACCCTCTTTAACGGATGAAAGCTTGGAAAGAAACCTCCGCAAAAAGCTGATCTGACCAGAGTTGGGGGCATAAACGGTTGCAATAGTATACTTAGATCCATTTATGGAGCAATTAATAATGGCGTATCTACCGTCAGGGTCTAAATGTTGTGAATGTAGTGTGAACGCAACAGTATTTTTTACACAAATTAATACTCCAGCCTTTTTTTTTTTTCCACAAGCCAGCAGTATGAAAGGAAATTTAGCATTATTTAACCTGTGCGAGTCCCCTTGGAGGAGATGAGACTCCTGACCACATATTACATCACATTTGGATTTAACCACTTCCCGCCAAAACATGGATCTCTTGGCTGGCGAGTTCAGACCCCTAACATTTATAGACATACAGTTCAGTACCATTGTACATGAAAAAAAAGTCTCTTGCCTAGAGCTGCAGGGGGAAAAGGAAGGTCAGGCAGGAAAGAGAAAACACTAACAATATTGACATCACTAACATTACTGATGTAGGGAGCATCAGTCCACAAAGAAAAAAGCCCAAAAAAGGGGCCTGCGGTATGGTGGAAATTTACCGCCATGGGGGTTCAGGGTCCTGGTTGAACAGAACCAGCGGACCTTAAAAGTAGCAACTAAGTCTCAGCCGCGACTCAAACATATCACATAACTCACACGACGGACCAATCTTCATTCACTTTATCCTGTTGGGATGATCCTGTAGCTCTTGGAGATCTGGCCGGGAGATTTGCCAAGTTCCATGAGGATAGGAGCTTTGCCAACTGCTGTGGGGAATGGCAGGCGTGGGTATTTCCTGCTCGGAAAAGCAGGATCTTTACAGGGAAACCCCATCTATAGGATATAGCTTCATCCCTGAGAACTTTGGTATAAGGAGCAAATTCCCTCCTTTTTGCCAGGGTTCCTGCAGACAGATCTGGAAAAATGGACAGGTGCCGGAATTGCTCAGACAGAGGGGGTCTCTTTCTCAGGGCTTGCAGCAGGGCTTCTTTGGTCTTGTAAAAGTGCAGGCGAGCTAAAGTGTCCCGAGGGACATCAGCACTGAGGGATTTAGGCTTAGGGACTATGTGTATTCTGTCCACCAGGAAATCAGTTGCAGTCAGGTCTGGGAGCAGCTCCTGCAGCAAGGAGCCCAGAAAACTCTGCAGCCCCTTGTCTGGTATGGCCTCTGGAATTCCTCTGATTCTTATATTATTTCGGCGGGACCTGTCCTCTAAATCCAAGACCTTGGTATGGAGCTTTTGCACTTGTTCCTCCAGTGCTGCATTGGCATCAATGAGGCTATTGTGTGACTTTGTCAGCTCCCCCATTTTAGATTCAATATGTGCTGTACGGCTGCCTATGGCAGTGATATCTCCCCTCAGCTCAGCCACCATATCTTTCCAATCCTGCTGCAGTGATGAGCGGAGGGCACTGAGCAGTTTCTGCATTGTACCTTTGGTAAGCGGTATATCTGCAGCGTCTGTGTCCAAGTCTGGGCCTGCTGTGGATCCCCTCCTGGATGAGCGTGAGGAAGCTGTGGAGGAGGATGCTGCCGCCATTTTCCCTCGCCCCGTGCTGGAGAAGAAGTCTGTAACTTTCGCCGGGGACGGCTTCTTCTGGGATTTTCCCCTTGGCATGCTACGATCCTGGATACCTCCGCAGCACTCCCCCCCCCCCCCCCCCGTGTGCAGAGAGATTGGTGCCGCTGGCGAGCCGCAATGAGCCGATTAGGAGTCGAAGTGGCTGGAGCTCAGCAGCTAAGTGACCGGTGCCATTAGCAAGCAGGCCACGCCCCATTGCGGTGGACCTTAATGTCATGATGTGGTAATTTTTTGTTTCCTATTGTATCTGGGATTGTCTGCAATAGCCGCAGGGCATTTTTACTATTCATCTCTGCACTATCTTTTTATTGTTTTCCTGCCTGTGATATTAGGGACCGGCAGGGCAGTGAGGAACAGCCTTCGCTGAGTGGGGGCGCCAAAAAATCGGGATTCCTAGGGTGCCAACCTCCACGGTTAGGAAGGTATCAGAAAGGCCTATTGTAGGGCATTGCAGCATCTCAGTTGTGGTCTTTTAATGTGGCATTTGCCATGGTTTCACTGGGAAATTGGTGTTTTAATACATAATAAATGAGTTTTTATAGGGATTACATGTTCACTCTGTATATTATTAATTCCTACAATATTTGAGTGTATAAACAGAGTCAAAATAGTAACTAAACACTAGATCACTGGGGAAACCAAGACTATATCTGGGGGCCTGCAGGACAGGCTCCAAAGTATTTGAAGGACATGGCTACCTCTCATAGGTTCACAGCCTAATGACCTAATCTGGACCGCACCCAGAACCAGGCCAGATGGCGATGCACGACTGTCACCAACCACTTCACCTCTGACAGAAGAGCGAAGCCTGCGCCCTCCAGACGCCTGCGCAGGGACCCCTTCTCTGTCACCAACATCACCCACAGGGGAAACACAGCGATGCCTAATGGCATAGGCATGCGACAAAGGAGCGGGACCATATGAGGATATAGCCCTCCTATCACTGGCACCACCAGTTGAAGGAGTCCGGCGCCGCCCAGCGGCCGGGGCAGGAGCACCAGCCACCGAGTCCAACGGCGACATGACAGTAGCCCTCCTATCACCAGCACCACCAGTCGAAGGAGTCCGGCATCTCCCAGCGGCCGAGGCAGGAGCATCAGCCACCGAGTCCAACGGCGACGTGACAATACCATGGTGGGCTGTTTACCATGCTGGGCTGTATACCATGCTGGGCTGTGCTATATATACCATGGTGGTGCTGTGCTATATACCATGGTGGGCTGTGCTATATACCGTGTGGTGCTGTGCTAGATACCATGTGGGGCTGTGTTATATACTATGCGGCTGTGTTATATACCATGGGGGTACATTTTACATTATATTATATGGAGGAGGCTGTGTTATATAATATTAGGGGGCTACATTATATTCTATGGGGAGGTGGGCTGTATTATATTCTATTTGGGGCTACATTATATTCTATGGGGGGCTGTATTATATTCTATGGGGGGTGATTGCATCATACTTTATGAGGGGGCTACATTATACTATATGAGGAGGCTACATTGTATTCTATGGGGGTTTGCATTATATTCTATGGGGGCTAGATTATATTGTATGGGGGCTTCATTATACTATCAGGGGACTACATTATATTCTATGGGGCTGCATTATACTAGATGAGGAGGGCTACATTGTATTCTATGGAGGGGCTACATTATACTATATAAGGGGCTGCATTATATCCTATTAAGGGGTTGCCATATATTCTGTGGAGGGGCTGCATTATATTATATGGGGGGGCTGCATTATATTCTATGGGGGGGTTACATTATATTCTGTGGAGTGGCTGCATTATACTCTGGGGTAGCTGCATTATTCTCTAAGGGGTGGCTGCATTATACTATAAGAGAAGGGCTGCATTATATTCTATGGGGGGTTACATTATATTGTATGGGGGCTGCATTATACTCTGTGGTGTGACTGCATTATGCTCTATGGGGTAGCTGCATTATACTATATGTGGGCTGCATTATACTGTATCGAGGACTATGGGGAATAAATTATATGAAGAACTATGGGGTGCATTATACTATGGGAAGTGAATTGTACCACATGGATGACTATGGCGGTGCATTATACTATATGGAGAACTATGAGGAGTGTATTATACTATATGGAAGACTGAGCAGTGTATTTTAATATATGGAGGGCTATGAGGAGTGTATTATACTATATGGAGGACTATGGGGAGTGTATTATACCATATGGAGGACTGAAGAGTGTATTACACTATATGGAGGACTATGGGGCAGATTATATTATATGGAGGACTATGGGGTGTAAACTGTAGATGTGCTGCTGATAACATGATACTGTATGGTGATCTGTTAGTGATCCATTAGTGATCGTTCTGTCCCCATCATTCTTTCTCAGACGGTGGAAAGAGGCCGGGAAGCAAGTGTTGAATGACTTCAATATTGTCGATCACACTCATTTAGCGGGCTTAACTCAGCGCATGTAAATGCAACCGAAATGCTTCTGTGTGATGTGCAATATGTTAGCATTTGGGGCCCCATTTTAAACTTTGTTTAGGGCCCCACATTGTCTAAAACCAGCCCTGACTATGAGTTGTGCATTATAGTACATGGGTGACTGTGTTATGTGCATTATACTATATGGATGATTATGGGCTGTGCATTATATTACATGGGTGACAATGGACTGTGCATTATACTGTATGGAGGACTATGAGCTGTGCTTTATACTATGTGGATGACTATGGGCTGTGTATTATACTATATGGATGACAATGGATTGTGCATTACACTATATGGGTGTCTATGGGCTGTGCATTATACTATATAGATGACAATGGACTGTGCATTATACTGTATGGAGGACTATGGGCTGTGCATTATACTGTATGGATGACTGGGCTGTGCATTATATTATATGGATGACTATGGGCTGTGCATTATATTATATGGATGACTATGGGCTGTGCATTATATTATATGGATGACTATGGGATGTGTAGTATACTACATGGGTGACTATTGGCTGTGCATTATACTATATGGATGATTATAGACTGTGCACATGCAGTCCTCGGGCAAACATCCAGATGAAGTGAATTGTGGCTCACAGACCCATTGGGTACGTGCTGACGGCCAATCTGAGTCAGCTGCCGAATTCACAAGAGGATGGAGCGCAGTTGGAGAGTGAAGAGAAGGTATTTACTTATGATATGGGGCCCCAAGACTTCTATATATGCACCCAGGGGCCAGGATGAGGGATATATATAATTTATTCAGGATGAGGGGGCGCGGTACAAATCTTGGAGCGTGGCCCGTCAGACTCTGGTTATGCCACTGGGCAGAATACAGTGCTCTCTGACCACTTATTCGGTGCCGCGAACAAGGTTTCCACGTAGCCCCAAGAGGTGCACAGGGCTCCTGTCTCTTGTCATAGACGACTGATGTGGCCGCTGAACCAGGGTCTTGTGCATCTCTGCTATTAAGAAACCATCTCCCAGTGGGACTGTACACGTCAATGTTTGGGTAATTTTTATTTGACCTCCTCAATGCTCATTTCTTTTTATTTTTAGGGGCTGATTTATAAATCCAGGGATCAGAGGATCCAGAATGAGAATCTGTGGGTTTGACTGAGCTAATGGAAGGTCCCAGGTCCGGACGAGTAATGAATCACATCCTGCACACGTCACAGTTCTTCTCTATATATGAGTCACTATATACACAGGCCAGGGCGTCACTTTCCAGCCGCTGAGGGATTGGGCTAGGGATGGGTTAGACATGAGCTCAGAAATGGGAATTTAGAACATATATTTTTTCATGACCCTGCATAGAGGAAGAGACTAAATGAAAACGGCCTGCTAACGGTTTACTATAATAAACCTTCAATCCATCTGTAAGGGTTTTCGATATTGGTCGTCAATATGACATTGGTGGGGGTCTGACAACTGACACTTCCACAATTTGCTGTACAGTCAGGAGTCTTGAGCGATACCTTCCGATATCGGGAAATATCAGATCGGTTTGGATCGGACCGATACCCAAAAAGTATCGGATATCGTCGATTCCGATACCGGAAACCAATGCAAGTCAATGGGACAGAAATATCGGAATTAAATAAACCATTTCTTTCCTTGTAGGTTAATTCTACACGAAGGAAAACAACTAAGAATAATGAAGAATGTATTGGGGGAGGTGGAGGAGACATTAAAAGCATAGAGGTTTAGCCCAATCAAATGGAATAGCAGGAATTAATTTTTTTTAAGACGTTCGGAGTTACAAAGATATTGACAATGTTAACCTTTTTTATATTTTGTCAGATATGTATGTTTCACTACTTCCATGCTCTTCACCTTCTTTTTTACTTCTCCCACACTTTCTCCTTCATGATCCTCAGCAGGAGCAGCATCTTTTTCATCAACTTCTTCTTCACCTTATTCATCTTCTTCTTCGTCACCTTCTTCCTATTATTCTTTTTTTTACATTCTTCATATTCTTCTTATTCAACTATTATTCTTCTTCATATTCTACTTCTTCATCTTCTTCCTATTCTTCTTTTTCATCATATTCTTATTTGTGACAGGCATTCCTGTAGTTGTTATCTATAAAAGTTTGAAGATTACACCTTCCATTCTGCCTGTCACAAAAGATTTACAACAGGATTTGTCCGCGTACAGTTTGGCCTGCAGCAGCAGCCATTTCCTGGGGCACCACAAGGAGGAGCGGACTCATCCCCATACACTGCTTAGTCTTCTTCTGCTTATAATTTAGATAATATCTTTTGCTCTGATTTTTAGTCTTATGCTTAATGTTCTTCTGCTTTTTGTTCTTCTGCTTTTTGTTCTTCTGCTTCTTGGTCTTCTGCTTCTTGGTCTTCTGTCTCTTGTTGTTCTGTTTCTTGGTGGTTGTCTTCATGTTCTTTGTCCTCTTGGTCATCTTCTTCAGGGTCATCTTTTTGGTCTTCTTTGGGGTGGTCTTCAGGGTCATCTTCTTCAGGGTCGTCGTCTTTGGGGTCATCGTCTTCTTCGGGATGGTCTTCAGGGTCGTCGTCTTCAGGGTCATCGTCTTCAGGGTCGTCGTCTTCTTCGGGGTGGTCTTCCGGGTCGTCGTCAGGGAGATCCAGAGTGATTACCAAAAACCATTTCAAAAAGCTTGAACTTGGAAATGTAGCAGAAGGTACAAGAAGGCTGAGGAACTGCTGAGAACCAGCTGACGGTACTGGAACCCGGATGGGTAGCAGAAGGAACAAGAGCCAATGGCACTACCGAGGACCAGCTGATGGTACTGGAACCCGGTTACTAAGCAGGAGGTATCTGTGCTAGAAAGCACTACCAAGGAGCAGCAGACGTTGCTGGAACTCGGATACCGAAAAGGAGGCACCTAAGCCAAAGGCACTGCCGAGAACCAGCTGACGGTGCTGCAACCCGGATGGGTAGCAGAAGCTACAAGAGCCAATGGAACTACCGAGGACCAGCTGACGGTGCTGGAACCCGGAGGAGCAGCAGAAGGAACAAGAGCCAATGGCGCTACCGAGGACCAGCTGATGTTACTGGAACCCGGTTACTAAGCAGGAGGTACCTGTGTCAGATAGCACTACCAAGGACCAGCAGACGTTGCTGGAACTTGGATACCGAGAAGGAGGCACTTAAGCAAAAGGCACTGCTGAGAGCCAGCTGACGGTGCTGGAACCCGGATGGGTAGCAGAAGGTATCCATGAAAAACAAAGTTGCAAGGCCGCGAGCCGGCCGCAGTTACCGAAACCCACAGTCCTACAGGGGGTGCTTGTCCTATTCGCACTATGGAACTAGCCTTTATTGCCAGATCCCGCAGCCCACTAGGAAGCACCTAAACTGCAGGCACCATAGAGTCGGCTAACCTGACCGCAACACGACAGGACAACGTATTGGTGGAAAAGTGACTTTGACACTACCTGGAAACAGCCGGCATGCTGGAACCAGGCTGGGCAGGAGGGAGTACCCGTGCCAAAGACACTGCCGAGAACCAGCTGACGTGGTGGAACCTGGATGGGTAGCAGAAGCTACAAGAGCCAATGTAACTACTGAGGACCAGCTGATGGTGCTGGAACCCGGAGGGGCAGCAGAAGGAACAAGAGCCAATGGCACTACCGAGGACCAGCTGATGGTACTGGAACCCGGTTACTAAGCAGGAGGTACCTGTGCCAGAAAGCACTACCAAGGACCAGCAGATGATGCTGTAACTCGGATACCGAGAAGGTGGCACCTAAGCCAAAGGCACTTCCGAGAACCAGCTGACGGTGCTGGAACCCGGATGGGTAGCAGATGCTACCCATGAAAAACAAAGTTGCAAGGCCGCGAGCCGGCCGCAGTTACTTAAACCCACAATCCTACAGGGGGTGCTTGTCCTATTGGCACTACGGAACCAGCCTTTATTGCCAGATCCCGCAGCCCACATAGGAAGCACCTAAACTGCAAGCACCATAGAGTCAGCTAACCCGACCGCAACACGACAGGACAACGTATTGGTGGCAAAGTGACGTTGACACTACCCGGAAACAGCCGGCGTGCTGGAACCAGGCTGGGCAAGAGGGAGTACCCGTGCCAAAGACACTGCCGAGAACCAGCTGATGGTGCTGGAACCCGGATGGGTAGCAGAAGCTACAAGAGCCAATGGAACTACCGAGGACCAGCTGATGTTGCTGGAACCCGGAGGGGCAGCAGAAGGAACAAGAGCCAATGGCACTACCGAGGACCAGCTGATGGTACTGGAACCCGGTTACTAAGTAGGAGGTACCTGTGCCGGAAAGCACTACCAAGGACCAGCAGACGTTGCTGGAACTCGGATACCGAGAAGGAGGCACCTAAGCCAAAGGCACTGCCGAGAACCAGCTGACGGTACTGGAACCCGGATGGGTAGCAGAAGCTACAAGAGTCAATGGAACTACCGAGGACCAGCTGACGGTGCTGGAACCCGAAGGGGCAGCAGAAGGAACAAGAGCCAATGGCACTACCGAGGACCAGCTGATGCTACTGGAACCCGGTTACTAAGCAGGAGGTACCTGTGCCAGATAGCACTACCAAGGACCAGCAGACGTTGCTGAAACTCGGATACCGAGAAGGTGGCACCTAAGCCAAAGGCACTGCCGAGAGCCAACTGACGGTACTGGAACCCGGATGGGTAGCAGAAGGCACCCATGAAAAACAAAGTTGCAAGGCCGTGAGCCGGCCACAGTTACCGAAACCCACAGTCCTACAGGGGGTGCTTGTCCTATTGGCACTACGGAACCAGCCTTTATTGCCAGATCCCGCAGCCCACATAGAAAGCACCTAAACTACAGGCACCATAGAGTCGGCTAACCAGACCACAACACGACTGGACAACGTATTGGTTTCAAAGTGACATTGACACTACCCGGAAACAGCCGGCGTGCTGAAACCAGGCTGGGCAGGAGGGAGTACCCATGCCAAAGACACTGCCGGAACCAGCTGGCGGTGCTGGAACCCAGGGTAAATACTACAAACAGAGTGGAGACAGAGGCCTAATTGGAGCAAGTTTAAAATCTGTAGTTGTGTGAGTGTGGACAGAGCAGGAGAAATTGCTGGACACACAGCTGGGGATCAGCTGACATTACTGAACCCCAATAACACAGGAGCATATGTTGACTGTGCAGACGGCACTTCTGAGCTGCAACTGGCGTTGTTGGAGCCCAGGGTCAATAGTACAAACAGAGTGGAGGCAGAGGCCTATTTGGAGCAAGTTTAAAATCTGTAGTTGTGTGAGTGTGGACAGAGCAGGAGAAATTGCCGGACACACAACTGGGGATCAGCTGACATTACTGCTGAACCCCAATAACACAGGAGCATATGCTGACTGTGCAGACGGCACTTCTGAGCAGCAACTGGCGGTGTTGGAGCCCAGGGTTAATACTACAAACATAGTGGAGCCAGAGGCCTAATTGGATCAAGATTAATATCTGTTGTAGACTACTACTGATTTTAAACTTGCGCCAATTAGGCCTCTGGCTCTACTCTGTTTCTAGTATTTACCCTTGGCTCCAACACCGCCAGTTGCTGCTCAGAAGTGCTGTCTGCACAGTCAACACTTGCTCCTAGTGGGAATGTGGACAGAGCAGGAGAAATTGCCGGACACACAGCCGGGGATCAGCTGACGTTACTGAACCCCATTAACACAGGAGCAAATGTTGATTGTGCAGATGGCTCTTCTGAGCAGCAACTGGCGGTGTTGGATCCCAGGGTAAATACTAGAGACAGAGTGGAGCCAGAGGCCTAATTGGAGCAAGTTTAAAATCAGCAGTAGTGTGAATGTGGACAGAGCAGGAGACATTGCCGGACACACAGCAGGGGAGCCGCTGACGTTACTGTACCCCACTAACACAGGAGCTAGTGTTTTTCTCTGTGCAGATGGTACTTCTGAGCAGCAACTGGCGGTGTTGGTGCCCAGGGTCAATCAGGGTGTAGGCTGAGGCCTAATTGGAGCAAGTTTAATATCTGATGTTATGTGAAGGGAGCAGGAGATATTGCCGGACACATAGCAGGGGAGCAGCTGGCGTTACTGAACCCCACTATCACAGGAGCTAGTGTTTTTCTCTGCGCAGATGGCACTTCTGAGCAACAACTGGCGGTGTTGGAGCCCAGGGTCAATCAGGGTGTAGGCTGAGGCCTAATTGGAGCAAGTTTAATATCTGATGTTGTGTGAATGTGGAGGGAGCAGGAGATATTGCCAGACACACACAAACAAGAAGCATTC
This sequence comes from Dendrobates tinctorius, assembly GCF_039654945.1. Taxonomy (NCBI): domain Eukaryota; kingdom Metazoa; phylum Chordata; class Amphibia; order Anura; family Dendrobatidae; genus Dendrobates; species Dendrobates tinctorius. Next base: position 8,860,322 of record NW_027361754.1, read on the forward strand.
AGCTCACCCCTCTTCACTCCTGATCACACCTCCGACGCACGGAAACATCCTGACCCGGGTGTATAGTGCATGAACAACATAAAGAAGGATTTTTCCAGCGTCTCCAGGAGATAAAATAATAATTGCTTTATTGAGAATATAAAATCGAATTCCATGATTAAGCCCTCTTAGGGTGAAACGCGTAGGAAATTGCTCCCCTCCATACGCCTCTTTATGTCGTTTTTACCTGATGGTATGAAGATTTTATATTCTTAATAAAGCAATTATTATTTTATCTCCTGGAGACGCTGGAAAAATCCTTCTTTATGTTGTGCATATTGCCAGACACACAGCAGCGGAGCAGCTGGCGTTACTGAACCCCACTAACACAGGAGCTAGTGTTTTTCTCTGTGCAGACGGCACTTCTGAGCAGCAACTGGCAGTGTTGGAGCCTAGGGTCAATCAGTTCAGGTGGTAGAAACACGAACACAACAGGAGATCTGGATACTGTTGCCAACCAATTATTTAATCTGGAAGAGGACTGGCAAATTCCAGTGAGATCCAGGCCTTGTTCATTTTCAGAAAAGTAAGCCGGTCAACGGAGGATAGTCGCATGCGATGGTCTGTTAGTACACCACCTGCGGCACTAAAGACGCGTTCCGATAATACACTAGCAGCAGGGCAAGCCAGCACCTCCAATGCATACTGGCTAAGCTCTGGCCATGTATCCAGCTTAGAGACCCAAAACTTGAAGGGGGAAGAGCCGTCTGGGAGTACACTGAGAGGGCAAGACATGTAGTCTGTCACCATCTGATGGAAACGTTGCCTCCTGCTGACTGGAGCTGTCTGTGCTAGTGTAGACATTTGTGGCGGGGACACAAAACTTTGCCACATTTGGACCATACTGGTCTTGCCTTGTGCTGAGGCGCTGTTTCTGCTCCCTCTTTGTGCAGAGCTTCCTCCACTGCCTCGACGCACAGAGCTGCTTTGTAAAGCACTAGCAGCACTGCTCTCGGGTGGAATGGAGAACATGATGGAATGCACCAGTATGTCTTGGTACTCCCGCATTTTACGCTCCCGGTTCAACTGTGTTATGAGGCTTTGTAAGTTGTCCCGGTAGCGAGGATCTAGGAGGGTGTACACCCAATAATCAGCCGTGTTGAGAATGTGGGTGATGCGGCGGTCGTTTCTCAGGCACTGCAGCATGAAATCAACCATGTGCTGCAGACTCCCAACTGTCCAAGAAACGCTGTCCCCTGCTTGAGGCGTCATCTCTGCCTTCTCTGCATCACCCCACCCTCGCTCTACATACTGACTACTAGAGCAGTGTGTACCTCCCTCCTCTGGAGGGATGTCTTCCTCCTCCATTGACTCCTCCTCATCCTCCTCACAAAGTGTCCCCTGCCTAGGCTTTTGTGAGGAACCACGTTGTGCAGACTGTCCAGAAGCAGATGGCATTTGTGACTCCTCATCCTCCACCTCTTCCACAACCTCCTCCCTTAGTGCTTGCAGTGTTTTTTCAAGCAGGCAGATAAGGGGGACAGTCATGCTGACTAATGCATCATCTGCACTCGCCATCCGCGTGGAATCATCGAAGGCACGCAAAACGTGGCAGATGTCCTTCATAGAGGCCCACTCAGTGGTGGTGAAGTGTGAACGGCGCGCAGTGCGACTTGTTTGCGCCTGATGCAGCTGGTACTCCATTACTGCTGCCTGCTGCTCACACAACCGCTCCAACATATGTAATGTTGAATTCCACCTGGTGGGTAAGTCACATATGATGCGATGTTCCGGAAGGCGGAATCGGCGCTGCAATGCGCGATCTTGCCATGTTGGAACGCCGCAAGTGAGCGCACTCTATGCGGACCTTGTGCAGCAGTGCATCAAGATCCGGATAGTCCCTCAAAAAACTCTGCATGACCAAGTTGAGCACATGTGCCAGACATGGGATGTGAGGTTGCCTAGGCACAGAGCTGCCATCAGATTTCGGCCATTGTCACACACTACCAAGCCTGGCTGGAGATTCGCTGGCACAAACCACATATCGCTCTCCTGCTTGATGGCATTGCAGAGCTCCTGCGCTGTGTGGCTTCGATTCCCCAAAGAAATTAATTTCAGTACGGCCTGTTGATGTTTGGCCACGGCTGTGTTCATATCGGTCGTAACAGGTAAATGTTCACGGGTACATGTGGAGGTAGACCGTGACGGCTCCTGCAGCGCTGATTCAGAGGAACTGGAGTATGAGGAGGAGTCAATGTGTACAGACTGGATTCCTGCAATCCTTGGAGTTGGCAGAACATGGACCTTGCTACTGACGGCGTTTAGTAGCGCATGTTTAATTTTTCCCTCCACATGCTTTTGCAGGGCAGGGACGGCTTGCCTGCTGAAATAAAAGCGGCTGGGCACGTTGTATTGTGGGACTGCCAATGCCATGAAGTTACGGAAGGTGTCAGTCTCCACCAGCCTGAATGAGAGCATTTCAAGGGACAGTAGTTTTGCAATGCCAGCATTCAGAGCCTGTGCTCGGGGATGGTTTGCCGATTATGGCCGCCTTTTCTCCCATACCTGTGCTACCGATGGCTGTAGAGTGGCCTGGGAGTGTGAGGATGACAGGGAACGTGGTGCTGTGGGTGGAATTACACTGGGCCTCTGTACAACAGTGCCAGAGGTTCCTCCATGGCGATCCTGTGAGGAAGCCGAACCAGCTGTGTGTGAGATGGAGGAAGAGGCTACAACAAGAGCTGAAGAGGTGGTGCTGTAGGTTGGCCTACGTCTTCAGTGTGTCTTTGTAACTCTACCACGTGCTTGGTCCGCACGTTTCCACATATTTGTGGTATTGAGGTTGCTGACACTTTTCCCTCTTTTGACTTTCTGATTACACAGCTTGCATTTGACAAAGAAAATGTCATCTGCAACTGTGTCAAAAAAGGACCACGCACTGCAAGTCCTGGGAGCGCCCGTTTTGGGTTTTGGAAGAGGAATGCTCCTAATGGGTGTGAAGTGGAGGCTACAGGCAACCAAGTCTGCCCCCTCCCTCTCCCTCCTGTTTTGGCCGTTCGGGGAATCTCTTCCTCAGAGCTGCTCCCACCACCTTCCTGTTTCTCACGCCATGATGGGTCAAGGACCGCATCATCTACACTACCCTCTTCAAACACCTGCTTCTCCTGGGCAGCACAGTACGCACCAGAAAGTGGCACCTGAGTCTCATCATCAGATGCGTACTGAGGTGTGCTGACCATAGGCACTGTCCCACCCGCCTCTTCAGATTCAGAGACAAAGCTGTTGCGCATCACTGCATACTCCCTCTTCTTCACATTCTAGAATGCTGCTTGGCTGGCCCCCTCTTTCCAAGCCAAGAGATTCAGAGAACAGAAGTAGAGATGGCTCTTGTCCAGGGCTCTCTGACTGCCTGGGCAATTTGGCAGGTGGTGAAGAGACAGATGGTTGCTCTTCAGTGCTCTGGACTTGAGATGATGTGGAAGTCATTGAAGTCGATGCGTTAGCTGCCATCCATCTGATAACGGCTTCAATTTGTTCCTCCCGCAGCAGTGAGGTATGGCGAGCTCCTACAAAAGCTGCGCATAAACGACTGTTCCCTGGGAAAACTGGGGGCTGCTGAGTCACTGGTGCCCGCAGTAGGCACAGAATCCCCACGTCCTCTCCCTGCTGAAACTCCACGCCCACGACCATGTGCCTTACTCTCTCTGCCTTCTTCATCTTGGTAGACTGATAAAGATAGGCAGAAAAGTACTAAGGGCTTAGTGTGCTTATTCCTGAACAGATGCTAACAGGTATAAGAAACACTAATTTTATAAAGTGTGGACTACACTTCAATATGAGCTAAAGTGGCCTACACAACTGTAAAGTGGAGTTTTTGGTGAACTTTTTTTACGTGTTTTTTTTCACAAAAAAAAAAGGATGTGACCAAAGATGTAAATGCGATAGTATCACAAACTTTTTGTAGCTATTACAAAGCAGGAAGATAACCTACAATGCAATAGATGAGGCTACAAAAAATAGGCTAATACTAATCTGGCTGGGGCTGCAGGGCACAAGCCAGCAGAAAGGCTCCTCTATCTACGCCGATATAGTGTTTGCAACCAATCTAACTGGATACGGATGGAAGCACACTAACAGGAGAAATTCAGGAAAAATAAGCAGCACTACAGAAAAAAAGGACAATGTTTGAGGCAGTGACGCACGCTGAGCGGACTACAACCAGAGGTGGTGCAGAACACACTACAGCGTGAGCTGCACTCACACACAGAGACCTCACAGACAGCCGTGAACAGTGCAGAGAACTGTGCACTAGCACTGAAAGGCTGCAGAAAGGCTCCACTATCTACTCCTATATAGTGTTTGCAACCAATGTAGATGGATACAGATGGAAGCACACTAATAGGAGAAATCAGTAAAAATGAGCAGCAATAAAACAAAAAAAGGACTATGTATGAGGCAGTGACGCACGCTGAGCGGACTACAACCAGAGGTGGCTGCAGAACACTACAGCGTGAGCTGCACTCACACACACAGACCTTGCAGACAGCTGTGAACAGCGCTGCAAGGCAAAATAAAGCTACAGCGGTTGATAAAGTAGCCTGGGTAAAGCACTATATAGAAAATCGCTATCTCTAACTGTCCCTCAGAGTCTGAACAGCAGCCTGTCCCTAACTGAATTCACAGCAGAGTGAACCCAAAATGGCGGCAGCGGCTTTTATAGTGCATCATGACATCATTTAAGCAGCCAATCACAGCCATGCCATTCGTTAACATGCCTACATGCCTAACAGGATGTGCCCACACTTCTTAGGATTCCTCATTGGCTGAATCAAATCAAACTGGCTCATAGCATTATGGGAACTTCCGATTCCGGTATTCGATATGCAAAAAGTATCGGAACTCAGTATCGGAATTTCGATACCGCGAATATCGAACGATACCCGATATTTGCAGTATCGGCATGCTCGACACTAGTCAGGACACAACAGTGCCATACACACTGTAGTGGCCATCCTTGGTACTGCAGCTCAGAACACATTCATTTTAATAGGAGCTGAGCTGCAGCACCGAGAACGGCCACTACATTGGTGTATGGAGCTGATCTGCGGTGAAGATGGAATTGAATTACAGGCAGCAGTTGCAGCACTTGGGGCTGTCATAAATGTTAACAACGTCACCCCCATAGCTGCAAATCAGCAGGGCTGATGTATTATTAATTTCTGACCTCTGGCAGGGAATGTTTGTGTGGGCTGTTACAGTGTCCAGGCCAGAAGTGACCTCTCGTCATACTTCCACCAGTGGGCAGCTGCTTGTACCATTTGTGACATGAAGGCGGCACAGTCACATTTAGTCACAGCCATAGCCTGGTGCTGGGATTATTGCCATTCCCATAGGCCAGGGCCAGTACATGATGCTTTCCCAGGGATCGTGCGCCTCTCAGAAGCCTGATTTATGGGAATCAGGACTGACCCCCACCTGCTCTTTTCCCACAACAGTCACAATCTCTGCCTCTCATTCTCCCTCATTACACTTGTGGAATGCCCTTTGTCCTGGAGCTGCAGGATGGCAAGAGCTGCGACCCCAGACACACAGAGTGGCTGGAGTCAGACCTGATACCAGCCATCACATTCTGGAGCCGCTTCCTTATGACTAAGGCTGTGTGCCCCCGATGCGGATATATAGCGGACCCGCAGCGGATTTTTCCGCGCAGAAACGCTGCATATCCGCATTGTGATGTACAGTAGCCTTAAATTCAATGAAAAAAAAACCGTTGTGCAGACGCTGCGGATTTTTCCACGTGGTTTTCCTGCGGTACAAAATCCACAGCATGTTACTTCTTTTGTGCGGTTTTCCACCTCCCCTGTCTCCAAATCTGCAGGGGGGAATCCGCAGTGGGAAACCGCACAAAAACCACAGGAAAACCGCATTAAAAATGGAAGAAATCTGCAGGAAAAATACAGGTCATTTGACCTGCGGATTTCTTCCATTCTGCGCGGAAAAATCCGCAGGGCAAAAAAGTCCGTCTGCACTCAGCCTTAGAGAAACTAATAATTTGCTTTTATTTGCATTTGATAAAAAAAAATCATATATTTTGTTGCAAGTTTTCCCAAAAAACTTAACGTAGAAATAAACCCCTAGATGTTTTCCTCTTAACTCCGCTCCCATAGGACTCTGTGTTAAACCGTTACATGCCCTCTTGCTGCCGATCACGCAGTGAGAGCCTATGTGTGTCCCTGTGTACACTGGTAGCACATGTCTGGCTCGGGGTTTAAAGGGTTTTCCTGTTTTATGTAAATTAAGTTGTCTGTGATGAGACACCCCCTTTAATTTGAAGGCGAATCGTTGTAGGATTGGCACCTGAATCCTAGATGAAAAGCAAAATTTTAGCTGGAGCAAATGACTACTAGTGTGAAACTTGTCAGCACTTTCTACTCTGGCTTTTAGAGAAGGTCTCAAGAAGGAGACCCCTATATGCAAGCCACGTGTCTGAGGGGACAAGCCTTATAACCTGGTATACAGCAGGTCTTGTATGGTGTTGCCAATATTTGGTGGACATTGTGGGGTGCTCCTGGGATCTGGCAGGTCTTGAGGGGTGTTCCAGTATCCAGCAGGTTTTGTGGGGTGTTCCAGGTATACGAAGGGTTTTGTGAGTGAGTAAACTGAGGGTCTTTTGAGGTGTTCCCTGAATACGGCAAGTCTTCTGGGGGTGTTCCCAGTATACAGAGGGTCTTGTGAGGTATTCCCAGTAGGGCCTGTCACACTAAGTGATATCGCTAGCAATATCGCTATAACGTCACTGGTTTTTGTGACGTTATAGCGATATCGCTAGCGATATCGCTGTGTCTTATACTTACCTCCGACCGCTCCCCCGGTGGTTATCGCTGATCGCGCGAGAACATCCTGGACCCTTTCTCCTCGTCAGCTTCCTGCTGTGAAGAGCGACGCGTGGACGTGGGCGGGAGGACGTCAGGATTGCCTTGTCTGACAGGTAAGTAGCGACCCCCGACCCCTGCGATGTCGCTGCCACTAGCGACCACTTAGCGATGTACCAGCGATCCTGACCGCGTCATATCGCTGGTCGGGATCGCTGGTACATCGCTAAGTGTGACAGTACCTAGTGTCACCCCCAGCCTGTATACATGGACCATACTGTAATCATGTCTGCATTAGCATTCCTTGTCCTGTATCTGGTGTGGTCATATATGTTTTTGTTCCTCTCTGCAGGGGTCATCCCCAATACGCAAACCTGCAGACAGGCTGAAGACTGGGTTTCTGGGACATTCTTAATTTTTGGAGCTATGTGTAAGGGTACCGTCACATTTAGCGATGCACCAGCGATCCCGACCACGATATGACCCGGTCAGGATCGCTGATGCATTGCTAAGTGGTCGCTAGTGAGCTGCCAAACAGGCAGATCTCACCAGCGACATAGCAGTGGTCGGGGGTCGCTACTTACCTGTCAGAAGAGGCGATCCTGACGCCCTCCCACCTGCGTCCACGCGTCGCTCGTCGGCGCCAGCAGGAAGCCCAGCAGGATGTGGCCGACGAGAAACGGTCCAGGACGTTCTTGCACGATCAGCGATAATCAGCGGGAGAGCCGGTCGGAGGTATCACACATAGCGATATCGCTAGCAATATTGCTGCAGCGTCACAAAACTAGTGACGTAATAGCGATATTGCTAGCGATATCGCTTAGTGTAACGGGCCCTTTAGTATCTGCCCAACAAGGGGGCTGATCGCAAGAGAGTTAGGACAATAAGCCACATGTTGAGCGAGTTGATGCTGTGTCTTGGGAAGAGCGAGGATCTGCAGTTGCGGTCAGGTCCTGTGTCATGAATGGAGATAGATCATTTGCCACGTGGGATTGTGATGCCTTACAACCCAGGTGGATTTGAGGACCGAGTCGAGAGTTTGTCGTTACAAATTCCTTGGCGTCGGATTACCAGTTGGTGCCCCCGGAATTGTCCCTTTTGTGTGGCCACCTTGCAGACTCCAAGGAATCTACGTTTGGTGTTATCATTTCCCTGTTTCAATAAAGTTGTTGGAGTGTTCATCAGCTTGCTGTCCCTGCCTGCTCACACACACCATCACAGTGGTGATCCCATTATGGAGTGGTTCGTTACCTTTGAGATAACTAACAGCCCTGTCATTTGGGAGAGTATGTGATGCCGTATATGAGACGTATCAAAAAGTTGCAGAAGTTTTCATTATAGAGTTAGGACGTATCTCCTCCAGACTCAGTGGTGACAGGGTCATTCCCACTCTACTGTGGGATACGTGCAGTTTAGCAAAGGACAGGTAAATGTTCAGTCATGGCTGCACAATGATACGTAATGTATAGGAACAGCAGCCTTTTGTATGTGATGGCTTATGGCCACCCGGAAACTTGATTCACATAGGATCACGCACTGGAAATACTCCCCCGGCTTTATAGAAGCTGAGCTATATAGCCAGACAGTGACACCATAGCTCCAGCTGCTTGCACAGGCCAGGACTCGTTAGTACACTGTGAGCTCACACAGAACACACCTACAAATGAGAACATGATGGCTTGGCCCCTGAAGCCATGAAAATAAGAAAATGGAGCAAAGTGCCACGCCACCAGTGACTGTGGCCATAGAAATGTCACCTGTGACCAAAGGTGGAGGAACCCAGTGTACGGAAGGTTTCGTGGGGTGTTCCCGGTGTATGGTGTTTCTTGTAGGTTGTTCCCGGTGTAGAGGGTCTTGTGATGTGTTCCTGGTATACAGAAGGTCTTGGGAGATGTTCCCGGTATATGGAGGGTCTTGTGGAGTGTTCCCAGTATACGGCGGGTCTTGTGGAGTGTTCCCATATACGGAAGTTCTGTAGGGTGTTCCCAGTATACGGCAGATATTGTGGGGTGTTCCCGATATACGGCAGATATTGTGGAATGTTCCCGGTATATGGCGGGTCCTGTGGAGAGTTGCTGACCACTCTCCACTGATGAAAGCTCTTACACTAGGTATGTGAGCATCAGACCTGGTCCATGGTGCAATGGATAAAGGTGGTCTCATGAATCGTTTTCCATCATGGACTTTGGGGGAAACAAAGTGATGGACATTTTGCACTACAATAGTGCAATGTTCTGTTGGCATCATCGGGATGTGACACATGCCACCTACGTACACATTCTACGGCATCCCTTTCATAGCAGTGTGATTCTCTAATGATAGCGCCTCATCTCTTTCATTAGATAGTGATTATTTAATGAGGAACATAAAAGATCAAAGGTGATGATTCAAAATTGTAAAATATCAATCCGATCATTCATCTGTGGGATGAGCAAAGCTCAAGATTTGCTGAAGAAATGTGAAGTTCAGGCAATGATGGGTCAGCACAGAGTCCTCCAACATTTTAGTCTGCAGCTGGTCGGTCTCTCTCCCTCAGGCTTTCTACGTGTCCACTTTGTTGTAGTTTTACTGTTATTTTCATGAACAATTCTAATTTGCTTATTTGTGGCAAAGGTACAGTGTAAAATAAAGTTACATGCAGGAAATTCTGGGACACAATTTATGTCAAACCGGAGATCGCATGGAAGTCTCTGCGTGGACACTTCACATTCAGGCTCCAGATTTCTTACTATTTTTCTCCTTGAGTTTTGCTTTTTAGCAACAGGAAAATAACCTGTTTTCATCACCAGACTGTAAGAAGCAGCAGCCCTGGGGGAAGCAGGTGAGTGCAGGATTAGTCATAGGCAGTGCTGAGATAATACTTGTGCCTGCAATCTAAATCCGCCCAGGACGGAGTCACCCCCACTGTGTGCGAATGGCAAGGACAGGAAAACAGGCGGCCGCTGAGAGTGCGATCGATGGTGAATCAGAAGAAATACATTGGAGATTTCTCTAGGCCATTCACAATCCAAAGAGCAAAAACTGAGAACCCATGGCACACTTTTATAGCGGCAACGTATTCTGTGGCAACGTACATAGACTGTACTGACCCACAGCAGCCACACCAAACTCCTCTATGTACTAGGAAGACTATGAACCTGGCAAGCTCTAGTGTGATCCCTTTGGTGCCATATTATAAAAAGCAGATTTTTTTTTTTTAATAAACGAACATAGGAATGGGACTCATCAGTCTGGATGTAAAGAAAAGGAAGAAAAGCATTCTTCCATTCATTGACAGCAGGCAGAGATTTCAAAATTTTGGTTTAGGTGGCAATATTAAGGAAGGCCATCGATCATGTAATCTGTACCGTGGTGCGTAGGTGTCACACAACTGCACATGCGGGAGTAGTATACAGCCCGATTGTGGCTGCCATATTGTAATGTGAAATTCCCACTCTTATCCTGCATGATTTACTTTAAATTCTCTACTCCTGAAAATATTTCTGATATCCGACTCCTTGCCACACACCTCCGTGCCGCCTGCCATTCCTAATATGTGATAGATCGGCCGGTGGTGCACAGCTCACAGATACCAGTGCCATCCTGTAATACCTGGGTAACATGTCCGTTCATGATATTTCTTCCTTCTGAATCTTCCCCATCACCTGTGAGTGATATCACTGAGAAGTGTAAGGAACCGCAGCAACTCAGCCACAAAGTGGAGACCTCGTAAAGTTACAGAGCAGGAGGCCAAGTGCTGAGGAGCAGAGGGCAGAAAAGTTACCACTGCTCTCAGGGCTGTGGAGTCGGTAAGCCAAACCTGTGACTCCGACTCCTCAATTTCCCTTACACCGACTCCGACTCCCACACATATTGCTTATATTTAAGTGAAAAATTTATTGTAGTACAATGTGAACCTCAGACATTTAATCATTTTTATGATCCAATAATCAAGATATTTAGATAGAACAGAATATATATTGGTGTACTACCCGGTTTTCATTCTTTTTGGTACAGATACGATATGGATAGACAGATATGGATAAATGGATATATAGATAGAGCAGATTTCTTATCTGCTTTTGCTATTGAAAACATTATCTATGAGCTCAAAAACCTTTCAGATGATGCGGTTTTTTAAAAAGATGATCAGCTTTTGCAGCTGAAAAACGTATCCTCAAAAAACACAGGAAAAACGCTGTGTGTGAATGTAGCCTTATATCAGGAATATAACAGCCATTTATATGACATTTCATAACTTTCCTAAAATCCTATGAAAAAATATTCAGCACATCCTGCATTGAATTACTGTACCCAATTTATTATATATTTTAGGAGTCGGAGTCGGTCTACCGACTCCAACTCCGACTCCACCAAAATGAGCTCCGACTCCACGACTCCACAGCCCTGACTGCTCTGATTCCCATAACTACAGAGTCCAGACCTCCTCTGGTATTAACATCAGCACAAGCACTGCTTCCTCTCCAATAGCTTCATGGCCGAGCAGCTGTATGCAGACGTAGATCACCAAGCACAATGCCGAGCGTTGGATGGAGTGGAGTAAAGCCGCCACCACTGGAAGAGAAGAGTTCTGTGCAGTGACAGATTGCGCTTCTTTATCTGCGTTTTATGGAGAAGTCTGGGTTTGATGATTCCAAAGATTATTATTATTCTAGGAGGACGTTATCCCCTGACTCCATTGTGCTCCCTGTACAGATGGTCGAGGAGGATAATGCTATGGGCTTGTAATCAGGGTTGGACAATTGTAGCTTTCAGCTTTTTGAGAACAGTTTGCGATGACCCTTTTCTGTTCCCCATGACTGCGTCCAGTGTGCAAGGTCCATACAGACATGGGGTGGGGGGGAGGGGTTTGATGGAAGAAACCGACCCATCACACAGAACCCAAACCCCAACCAACACCTAGAATGGAGATTATGAGCGGAGCCGTTATAATCTGCAGAGGAGCCGAGTCCATATTAATGTGAAAGGCTGTAGGATGGGAGCACAGGGAAGACCCTGGAGGAGGGCTGTGTGGGGGGCACATACCCTTATATATTATGTAGCTGTATACACATTTGAGCTCGTATACACCAGAGAAAAAAGAGGAGCAAACGAATTGCAAATTTTTTTTTATTAAATATCATATAAAGTGCACGTCATATAAAGTGCCAATTTAATTGCAGATGAAAACACATACCCACGACAGCCCACATCTCCGACCAAGATGGAAAAAAAAACCCCTGATGAAGGTAAATCCCACAATGAATTAACTGTGTATATATATATCTGCCCTATTGGAATATAACGCCTAGTGGCCACTTATAAAATGTAGGTCCCAAGGATAGATCACAAAATAATATAGAGGAGACATCTACAGACATCCCACGTTATCCCAAGGATACAGGTTACACATTGGACTCATTGTCAGCCCTAATAATGGTCCACAGTGTGGGGGCTTACCAGAGGAAGCGGAGGGAGGGTGGGCACCTGGCAGAGGAACCCCCCAATATACATCCATAGTCATTTATGGATAAGTAAATAAATAATTGCGCAAAAGAACACTCCCGTACATTGGGAACCCAGCTTCATATGACGTTGTGCACTTTATATGATATTTAATAAAATTTATTGACATTTTTTGCAACTCATCGTTTGCTCTATTTTTTCTCTGGTGTATAACTGATTATTGGAGTTGATGTGGCCTCTGCCTGAGGTGGACAAACTTTTTTGCTTCTATCCTCTGGCATGGCAGCAGCCTATATGGGATTTCTATTATCATTGAGCTCTTGTGAGCAGGGTTCAGACCTCTTCTGGATTAATAGTTTGCCATGTAACCCTTGGTTTCCTCTGTACCACCCCCATCGTACTCTGCATACATAATCGCTTGCAGTAAATAAGACTAGTGCACACAGGAAGATTAAAAGTAAGATTCATGTTGTCTTGCTGAGATTTACACTGATTGGTAGACAGGATGCACTGTTTCTTATTGTGCAAACATCAGGTTGGAGAAGGGACGGAGAATCTGCTCTAATAATACGAGACATCGGATCTAGGAGGAGATGTGGACCCTCTATCAGATCGGGTCATCACATCACTGAACGGCAGGGACCACAAGCTGTGAAGACGATTCATTCAGGGTTGTGATATCACTGAGGTACGAGGCGCTTTGGAGGGGATGTCTCCAGATTAGGATTTTATATGCATCAAATTCTAACATGAGGCTACACTCATTCTTAAAGGAACCCTGTCTCTCCGTCAGCCTACAGCTAAGCCTAACCTTCGAGGAGAAACAGCAAGACAAGTAAAAAAAAAAAAAAAAAAAGCATTCAAAGAGCTTGAATCCTCTTTGTAAGCCCTTCCCTTATGACTTCTTGGAATGAGAATTTTAATTTTACTGTAGTCAGGGGGTGGAGCTCATCTAGTACCCCAATGATTGCCTGGAAGTAGAGTTCAGCAGAATAGTTTGCAGGAACCTGATGCAGTGGCCACCTTAGGAAGTCCTGCACACCTCCTACTACCTACACCTCTACTGATGAGTAGGAAGGCCTCAATGGATGCTTGACGTCACACGGCCCTACTCATCAGAAGAGGCGTGGGGATGCTGGAAGGCAGACGGAAGGTCACAGGCCTTTGGTCCAGTGGCTATGGATTACCAACGTGGCCGCTGCAGCAGGGTCCTGTGACGCTTTGTGCTCAGTTTTGGCAGCTAGTAATGGAAGATTACTAATTTTGCTTCTTTAACATCTCACAAATGTGTGGCTTCTGCACTGGAGACAGTGCGCTCCCCAGGTTTTCGAGGAACGGATCTAGTTTCTGGCGCACACGGATCAGCTGCCATCTGTGTACTGTCTGTAGGAGGCACAAAGTTCTTACCACAAAGAGAAAAGAAAATATTGCTGTAAACACATATGTAGGAGTAGTTTCTCATATTTAAGGATAGGGCACATATATGCAGATCACATCTGTGAGGGAGGGTCTGTGAGCAGAGACCCCACATAATACAAAAGGTGGCTTTACTGAATGCGCAACACATTTCCAATGGGCTCCAGAAGAGGACAGTGCTATATAACAGTATATCTGAAGGGTCATTATTATGGCAGCAACACCTGTCGTCCTACAAGATTGAGACCCCAATGGGGCAGCTCCCTGTTTTATAAAGCATCATGGTCTCTTACAGTTAGAGATAACTGGGGGTTGTAGCTCACAGGTGACCTCCCTTGATCGAGCATATAGATCCCCAACCCAGCAGTTAGTACATCACATCTCATACGGCATCAGTGACCCTGTAAACAAAAATTCAGTTATAAGAAAAAGCATCAGAAAGGAAATTATCTGATCCCATTGTGAACAGGAGTGCCGTTATGACCAGGAAGACTGCACCAGACATTAAGAAGACATTGCTACCCAGGATGATATTATCTTCTTCATGGCCATTACATAAAATAAGGGTCTCAGGTGACCGATACAAATATATTACTGTGAGAGGAGAAAGTAATAAAGGGCGTAGGGGGGCAAGACCCAAATAAACACTTGGCGAATATTATAAAGGTGGGGTCCATCAGGCAAAGGCTCATATACAGCGAGACATTAACTTAGGGCCGATACTGCAGCTTCTGACTATGGGCAGCACAAAAGAGCAGCTAACATTTGGATCAAGGGATGCAGATACTGTCCAGGACCGTACATGCGTCGTATTCCGAGTCTCTGATGTAACGCCTCTTACCTCTGGCCGTGGAAGTGAGAAATGATGGAGAACCCTTCCAAGGCTACATCCACACACCACATATCAAGGACTTTATTGCAGACATGCTGCGGATTTCTCAGTAATTATTCTGCAGTTTCCTTCAAATCCACAGGATGTAAATATATGCTGCGGATATTTTAAGCATCATGTGGTTAAAATTGCTTAAATTACTCTCCATAGCCACCTCCTGTGCATGTACCCCACTACCTGTCAGGACACCTTGTAATTACTTCAATACATGTAGGTCATTCCTAGGACCGGACTATTACCACAGGCAGAATCCATGCAGTCTAACCATTCCTAGGACCAGGACCCTTCACCTAGCCAGAATCCATGCAACCTAACCATTCCTCGATCACATTAATGGAGTAGGAGGCACATCATGCCTCAGTGAGACCACCAACAAAGAACTGAATGTCAGTCTAGCTGAGAGAGCGGCCGGTTGCCACTGTCTGGTCGGAGCGGCACCACTGCTACACATATGGCACACGATGGAGTAACGTAAAAAGCGTGACATATCAAAATAAAAAGTGAAGCAGCCCGCCCGCCCACCCATCCCTCCCACTTTTCAGACTGTGCCTACCCAATGTCAGACAAAAGAAACATTAAAAAATAAATGAATAAATGAATCCATTTTCTTGTGCTTCCAAGGTAAAATAAATCAAGACAGAAGCACATACATCGCCCTCCCCCACACTGGTAATAAATACTGCAAAAGCTTACTTCTTTTAAGTCAAAAAACACAGTGTAACAGCCAAAGCGCTGACATCATCAATAATTAAAAAAGAAAATTACAATATGAACCTAAAAGTCTGTACACGCGAATCCAACGCAGAGCACAGACCTCAGCAGTCGCCTTCCCCACCACGGAAATCAGGCGGGAGTGTGGATCGACCTCTCATTTTAGAAACAAGAGTGATGGCAAAACGCCCCCCCCAAAACATCAACATAGGAAGAAAAATGCTTCTGCTGACGAAGAAAGTCCGCTCTTCGTGTGTCAGGCCACCATGTTGTTTTGGTTGGTTTCTCGTAGTCAGTAGACGACGGGAAGAGTCTTAAAAGTAGAAGGATGAAATTAAATCATATTAGAAACTTGGGAGAGACTGAAGAGTTGTCGGGAGGACGAGAAGGAGAACTCCGGGGCATCTCTGCCTCAACCATCTGTGCTCTGGGATTTGGCAATGGTGGCTTCACTGTTACTGCCTTCGATCTTCCGCCTCTGACCTGGAGAACGCCATCACCACATCCTCAGCACCTGCAAGAGAAAGATGGAAGGTAAAAACTGAAGAAAGATTCATCGTTGGGAGCGTAGTTGATTCTAAGAAATGTCAGCCACGACCATTGTGTGATGTCATCTGTTAGATATCCCCAATTCTGACTGATGGTTTGTAATAGTAAGATCCAGACAGGGACTGAAATGCATCAGCGTTGGGTTTGCATATGGAACGCGACTTCTGTCTCCCGTGTAAAACTTTGAGGAGCCATGTGCTTGGTGTCATTTAATGCTGGTTTTATAAAGCGACAAATATTGTGTCGGCTAAAACTTGCAATGTGTGTAGTGTCATGGTGAATGTGGCCAGTTTGCAGTCGCAAAGAATCCAAACCTGCAGGATTTTTTTCTGTAGGGCGCGCCTGCTTGCATTAACCTGGCACGATGCGACCACACTCATGCACCTTAAGCTTTGATGCTTGCCTCATGTGTCGTGACCAAAGTCGCCATGTTGCCCAATGCCAGATCCCTTACAGATCAATATTTTATAGATGCAAAAAAAGAAAACACAAATTGCATCTGAGTCGCGGTCACAAGCAACTTACACCGGGGATAAAAGCTGCAAAAATTTCACAAGGAATTACAGTTGTGGATCGTAACGTGGCACCACGACCGCGCACGTAACGATTGTCAAATGGGAAGATTGTCATGTCTGTCGCCTTGTCCTTAAGCCACAGACACGCTGAGCTCTGCTACATCAGCTTTTATGGTATATTTTGTGCATAGGATGCCTGCACTACGTAGAGATGATAGGAGCCATGACAAGGCCCATCTCTGAGCAGCAGCACAGCGTAGTTTCTTGTTTTTTTCTTTTTATAGCCGCTATGCCAATTAACATGCCCGACTGCAACCACCTTCAACGCCAGAGAAATGAAATTCACATCGTATCAAAGAGCCGCGCAACTTCTCTGCGGCTTTGTATTTCAAGCTGTGTGTGCGCCGACAGTTGAGGGGATGTGCCAAGAACCAGCACTTTAATAATCCCCCATCACAATCCTACAGGAGGCTGCCTCCCTTACCAGCAGAGCGAGGAGACCGCTCTCTTCAGTTACCATGGCGACGGATGGATAAGCCGGGAGGGCACGGAAAGCTGCAGGTTGACGTTTGGATACCTAATGAGGACGGAGAATTACAGAGGATTCAGCAGACGGCCTGATTAATGCGCCACAGTGACTCGAGCGCCAGGCAAGATTGTGGGTACATCTCCGGGAACATCACCGCTGCCGCCGGCAGAGTTCCTTTATAAAACAAGTTGCCCTTCTCATCCAGAGCCTCCTGGTTCATAAATATAAAGCCTGCTCTGACCTTCAGGCATATGATCAAAATTAAGGGAAGGTGCAATACAGAAAATTACACGCCATTTGGCTGTGGAGGATATAATGGCGTCTCTTAGTACTTACTACTTTCTGCACCACCTTATGGCTGGTAAATAGGTACACCAAAGATTTGGGTTGAAAATGTTGCAAAATGTTAATACATTGGGAGCTTTTATGACTCTGGGCAGCAGAGCCATCTTCATCTTACAGGAAAAGAAAAGGCGTCAGTATCACGTAACACTTTTGGTCTTACACTTGCTTTCAATACAACCTCGAGCATTCCTGCTGTCACTACAACTCCCAGCATCTGGAAACTCCTCATGCCGGGGCCGGGCTTCTATCCCAGAGTCACAAAAATGCAATAATCTGAGGTGTAACCTCAGCCTGTAGTCACCAGGCAGACACGGATTAGAGTGCAAGCTCCTCTGCATCCAACATGTGGCTTGTATACAACTGGAGATTATGTTGGCCGGGGAAGGACTGCTCATCTCGCTACAGTGAAATAGCACAGAAAGAGGACTTAAAAATCCTCCAATAATAGAAAACAGCAAAAGAGCAGAAAGGTTTACCCGTCCAGGCCTCCAGACAAATGCACTATCAGGATACAGTGGACCCATATAATTAAGATGGCAACACAGGTGCAAGAATACCGATGAAACAACCGCTCACAGCCTACCAATTCATGGAGGGGGCGGCTGCCTGGAATGTTAATGCACAATAAAACACTTGCATGCGGCGCTGTTCACACTATGGCCATGCACAGCATCCAGGCCAGCCTAGTAGTGACACCCTTCTATTAGCTCAGGAGACCTTTGGCGCAGGTTGCGGGCTCACGTATTTTGGCCAAAATATCAGCTAAAACTCCACATTTTTTAATGTGTTTTTTGTCTGGCAGCCTGGACAGGTAAACCTTTTTGCTCTTTTGCTGTCATCTCGCTACAGCCAAAAGTTGGGACCAGGATATTGCAAGCCATACCCATTAAATGCAAACCTAAGGCCATGGTCAGACTTTGCGGATTTGTAAAAAAAAAAAAATAAAAAAATAAAAAAAAAGGCAAATTTGAAGATTTGAAGAAATTTACATTAATGTACTTGTTGACAGGTTTTCAAAACCCCGCTCACATGCAGCAGAAATCTGAGCACGCTCATTCTTGTGCCTAAATGTGGTGGATTTTACCATTTGCATTGGGCGGTATCCGCTAAAAGCAGATTTGTGGAAAACAATCTTAAGCACTTTAAATCCAAAAGGAAAAAGAATTGCTCATTTGTTCCGGTCGGATCCACTCCTGTGAATGAAGCCCGACCTGTACAATCTCCTACGTGACAGACCCTCGGTGGCAGCAATAACCCGGGAGAAGACGTGCGTGCGGTATACTACTGGCAATGCACAAAGCTGTGAAGGTGCAGAACGTGAAGAGGCGAGTGACAGGTCCTCCCACACCGCCACCACCTACACCCGACACGCCATCTGCTTCATTTCATTTTTTTACAAACTTTCATCCAACAAGACTATTTATAACATCTGAGCTAATCACATGCTGGAAAGGTAAAATGATGAATTTTTTTGCGGAATTGTATAAAAAAACCTGAGGTTTTTTTTTTTTACATTCATTACATTTTTTGCAAAGCAAAAAAAAAATAAAATAAAAAAAAATAATTAGATAGAGAGAGATATTATATATATATATACACACACACACACACACAGTATATATATTGCATTATTTTTTTTTTGTAGCATTTTGGATGACACTCGGCATACTTCTGATTGAATGGATGGTAAATACTAGATTAGTGGTGGTCCAACAACAGAGATCTCCTCCGATTGCCAGAATAAAGGGTCCCTTGCTATATTAACCTAGATCGCAATGATAAGGAGGGGTCCAAATGGGGCAGCAGACCTGCAGATGAAACGGTGGTCTACAGTACCACGATTTGGTGTTGGTAGGTTTCCTTTGGTGGGAACCAATTCACTTATTTCCCATTTAACCAATGGACAGGCAATAAATGCTTCAGACAGGAAGAACTTTTTAGAAATCTCCATCTTTAAATCGAGTGTGGGGCAAAGGATAGAAAGGGCCCTGCGAATATCAGATTGGGGTATTGATAAGACATGGCGCATTTGCTTCTGCCACCTTGTTGTTGCATGTGGTACAACAGGCCAACTCCTGCACATAAGTAGTGAAGCTCTGGTCAGATAAAGGAGGATTATTAATAAGGGGTAAAGCTTGACAGGAAAATCCCTTAGCGCTTTCTAATCCTATTAAATACTTATAGGTCATCCTTGGACATCCGCTGACGAATGGGAAGTCTCATCCGCTGGCAGGTAGGAGCATGCTGGGACATGGGGCCCTGCAGCAGCTGCAGGGCTTCATCATTATCTAGGGAGCGGGGTTCCTTTAAAAGTCAGTCATTGTTTTGTGCGGACTGCACAGCGCTGCCTCCTCATCGCTGCCCTTGACTGTGGCATTGAGTTTTGTGTCTGCAGATCTCGGTTTTCATTTCACTTTGTAGAAAGCAGCAGAACATCCCGGGGAGGGGGAAAGCGACTACGTAATCTCACCCAAGCGAATAGGACCGGAGTGTGATGACGCATCCTGCCCTCTAGGGGGAGAAGTTGCTCAATTCATCTTACAGTCAATTCAATAACTGCAGAAACTATTCCGCTCAGCATCATCGAGTGAGCATGTTTTCCGATATCTCTAGCGGAGGCTTAGCTCCTCGGAGAATAATTCGGTCATATTGAGAATCAACATGCCCAATCCTTCCCTATATCTGCTACTGCAGGCGAGATCCGAGACCCCCCCCCATTCACAATAGCTGGTCACCTCTGTACAGTGCCCTCCGCTACTGCCCACAAGCCCAGAAGTTTAGGACGGATTAGCCGGTGATTATATTTTAAAGGTGTTTTCCTAGAATATTTTTGTTTATGGTATTTTATGTACACTCCTCAGGTTTCTGCCCAGTGTGAATGAGCTTTAATCATCTACCTCAGGACCACCGCTGCTTTATTTTTTGTTCACTGGCTGCAACGTTAACATTGCAACGTATGACCGCTGCAGCCTGTTACTGGACTCAACAGTGATACTGATGTAGTGAAAACGACAACTCTGAGCCTAGTGACTGGCTGCAGCGGTCATCGTCATGTCACCAATGCAGCCTGTCAAAGACGGCATTGCACTGCGCAGGAACTGTGAACACAAAGCAGTCAGATTTTTACTTTAAGGTATATGTCTATATGCAGACATATAATCTCCCCATTCCCGCTCCTGACGTTACCTGGCTCACATGGCATCACAGCTGACTGCCGCCATCACAAGTCAGGACATTGCACGTAAGGCACCCGTTGCAGTTAATTAAAATGTGTCGAGAGGGTTCGGCCCAGGCCGGTAAATTGCACTTTCTTAATTAAACTCCGTTCAGCAGATCTTTCACAAGCGCAGTGATGAGATTCCCAGACATCGCTACCAGGCCGTCCTCCGTCAGCCTTATACTACATTTTAGGCTATGAGAACATCTAAATGATTAGCGTAATCTGCTCCCCCGGGACAGACAGTCATTGCTAATTGCACGATTTTATTGTATATGATCTGCGCAGTGGTGACGAGATCCAACATCCACTGCTGGATTATTGTCTCAGTCTATAAAACATTCACATTCAGGTAAGAGCAGATTCCTTCAGTTGCAGTAACTTGGATAATTGTGCGTCAGCAGAAAATCCAAGACGCTCGCCCAGAGCGAGGGAGGACAGCGACATGATGAGTGATCGCCTGATCCATGAAGAGTGCTGCGGGGACACCTGGTGGTCAGTAAAGGTAAACAAAAAAGAAAGAACTGCTGCAATGTCACAAAGTAACTGCTGGATGTACCCCGACTCCATTACAGCCACTCATTGATCCTCCATCAGAACAGGGGACTGGGTGACACATTGCAATTCATACACTAGGGCAGACACGCTAAATACATCACTGGGGAGAACTGTCTACAGATGAAAGCTGGGCTTACACTGCACAAAATACACAGAAGTATCAGTAACAGATCTGCAGCACATCACTGATTACAACTAAGGTGTGCACATTAAAAACATCTGTGTCACGAGATGGCTCCGATTTTTGTGAGGACAGTTTTCTTAATTTTAATGACTCCATTCAATTCATCATATAAGCCACTAAAAAAAAAAAAAAATTAGAAATGAGTTCCCAGTAATGTGAACTTTTACTTAGTTTATTGTTTGGTGGAGGGTGCAAGTTTTTTTTTTTTTTTTTTTTTTACTACTTAAAAGGGAATCTGTCACCTATTTTTTGTACATAAGCAGCAGCCACTGCCATCAGAGGCTTATCTACAGCATTCTGTAATGCTGTAGATAAGCCCCCGATGTAACCTGAAAGATAAGAAAAACAAGTTATATTATACTAACCCAGGGTCCGGTCCGATGGGTGTCGCGGGTCCAGTCCGGCGCCTTCTATCTTCATGCGATGACATCCTCTTGCTTGCAGCCTGTCGCGGCTCCTGCGCAGGTGTAATTCTCTGCTCTGCAGTGCACAGGCGCCAGGAAAGGTCAGAGAGGCCCAGCGCCTGCGCACTGCAGTACTCTGCTCTGCCCTCAACAGGGCAGAGAATTACACCTGCGCAGGAGCCACCCAAGGAAGCAAGGAGGAGGACGTCAGCGCATGAAGATGGGAGGCGCCGGACCGGACTGCCCCTGGGTGAGTATAATATAACGTGTTTTTCTTATCTTTCAGGTTACATCGGGGGCTTATCTACAGCATTACAGAATGCTGCAGATAAGCCCCTAATGGCGGTGGCTGCAGCTTATATATGAAAAAATAGGTGACAGATTCCCTTTAAAACAAAAACCATATTTCACCATCTAAAGGATGCTGATCGATAAACACATTTTATACAGACGCGCTTTTTATTAGTACCTTTAGGAAACTTGAACCTGTGATCACACGATCGCGTAATTTTGCATTAGGCTGCGATTTTGCATTATCTCCTACGAAGCAAAGGTGCAGGGGGCTTCATTAGTGTACACATATGGGAGAGATGGGGGTCTCCAATAGGAATCGGCTGCCATGATAATACACGCCATTGGCCCGCAGGATGCCGAGAAGGCGCAGTAAGTAACAAAAATGAAATAGTTTTTAGCTACTTAAATGTCGCTGTCACTATTGACAGGCAAAATTAAAGATGAAAAGGGAAGGTTTCATCAGGAAATGAAGATCTATTGTTTAAACCACATGTTTAAGTTACAAATTTTTTTTTTTTTTTTTTATAATAATTTTTGGCATTTTTTACATATGATCTGTATGAGGAGGAAAAAAAAAAAAAAAAAAAAAACAGAAAATGCAGTTTTCACACTGGCAATTTGGGTAAGTTTAGACGCATACGTCCAATGTTGTTTTTTTGTGTTTTTTTTTATATTAAAAGGGGACTCATCATCACAGCCAGGATTATAATTACTGATAACACCTCTATTTACAGTAGATAACACAGGATCCACCATTCACAATAGGTGATGTCACAGGTCACCTCCTCCTCCTGTACAATGACTGATAACCCCTCTATATACAATAGATAATACAGGAACCACCATTCACAATAGGTGATGTCACAGCTCACCTCCTCCTCCTGTACAATGACTGATAACCCCTTTATATACAGTAGATAACACAGGATCCACCGTTCACAGTAGGTGATGTCACAGGTCACCTCCTCCTGTACAATGACTGATAACCCCTCTATATACAGTAGATAACACAGGATCCACCATTCACAATAGGTGATGTTACAACTCACCTCCTCCTCCTGTACAACGACTGATAACCCCTTTATATACAGTAGATAACACAGGATCCACCATTCACAGTAGGTGATGTCACAGGGCACCTTCTCCTCCTGTACAATGACTGATAACACCTCCAAATACAGTACAAACACAGGAGCCAACATCCAAAATAGATGATGTCACACCTCACCTCCTCCTCCAGTTCATGACATTTGCACATGATCATTACATGCTTTAATAAAATAGGTTCACACAATTTCTAATGTGGAGAAATCCCTTTAATCTAATAATTGCATAGAATGACCAGACAGGGTCAGGGTTATGGGAGAATTTTCAAAAAATTTCTTTGTATCTGTTTAAAAAAATAAATAAATTGCATAAAACGTAATTACTATTAGATATTATTAATAGAACATAAGAATAAAAGAAAAAGAACAAACAGGTGAGGACATCGCCAGAGCCATGATGGTGTGAGGGCAGACGCTGCACTCCCACCATTGGTGCTGTGTTGCACGTACCTTGATCGATCGAGTGCTGAGGCAGCTGACTAAGCTGGCTATTGACCACTCCGGCATATGTCCGCAGGAACGCCTCTTCACTGGGCGTCAACTACGTGAAAATGAAAAAAAATAATAAACCAAATATACAATTTAGTGAATCTGGATATCTGAGCAACCAAATATATAATTATGAATCCAGATATCTGAGCAACCATACACAACAGCACCTAAAGCCAACAAAGGTACTCCCACTGCATGAAACAAATACTCACGTTGGAGCCCATTTTCCGCAGCATGAGTAAGACCCGCACCTTCTGCTGAACATACATTTCATCCGGACTCTTCCCGGGGGCCCCCTCACGGTTCATACCCCCTGCCCTGCTCCCTGTAAGAAGAAGTAAGCCTTCAGTAAAATGACAATAGGCGCATACATAGTGATGGTCAGAGGGAGCAGACACAGCCGCACTGCCATTTATCACCACAAGATGGCAATGTTCTCATGTCTAAAGGGCATGTCACACTAAGAGATATCGCTAGCAATATCGCTATAACTTGTGACGTTATAGCGATATTGCTAGCGATATCGCTGTGTCTGATACTTACCTACAACCCGCTCCCCCGCTGCTTATCGCTGGAGAACGTCCTGGACTGTTTCTCGTCGTCAGCTTCCTGCTGTGACGACGAGCGACGCGTGGAGCCGGGCGGGAGGACGCAGGATCGCCGCGTCTGACAGGTAAGTAGCGACCCCCGACCCCAGCGATGTCGCTGGTGAGATCTGCCTGTGTGGCAGCTCACTAGCGACCACTTAGCGATGCACCAGCGATCCTGACCGCCACATATCGCTGGTCGGATCGCTGGTGCATCGCTAAGTGTGACAGTACCTTAACACCATATCCAGCAAAGGCTTCAGGCAAAATCAACCAGTTTTGTATTTACAGCATTCACTGTACAGTAACAATGACCCCATAACATAATTCTTGAGATCAGTGCGATTACAAAAATATCAAATGTAGGCTACGTTCCCACGATGAGTTTGTATTTTTTTTTTCTTTTTTAAAATGCAAGTGACCCATCTTACATAATGGGTATAGAAAATCTGCAATATCTGCAATATCAAAAACTCACCAAAAAGCTCAGTGGGAAATTAGCCTTACGCAGGATTTTTTACATTTTTGACTCCTTTCAGTCCTATAGGCACGGCCATAGTAATTACACACCACTCGCCCCAGCACATTGACCCCTTGATTTACACAGATGTCAGAGTGCCGTTGCTCACGGTTTAGTGAGCGGTGACTGTAGCCACCCCAGCCTCATCACTGTGACTGAAAGCAGCGGCTCCCAGGAGGATAAAAATGCATTTTCTCCAGATAGCCGCACTTTCAGCATGGTGGCCAAGTATCAGTAGAAGGCTGGAATCACACCAGCATCTGGCATCGGATGCAATATGATAACGACATTCGGCTCAAACTCCGCAGCGAGCGGGAGCCGAGTGTAAGTGCTCCGATCCTCTTGCATTACAGGATCGGAGCACAGCTACGAACAAGATAGAGAAAGTAATTTCCCCATCTCCTCCATGGCCTGACGCGCTGCGCTGTATATTGAACTGCACTGGGGTGACATCCGAGTGCAGCCCGATGTTTCACTCGCACCCATAGACTTGTATGGGTGTGTGAACAGAGTTTCGATGCCAATCTCAACATGCTGCCGAATTATCATGAGAAAATAATCGCAGATGTGATCTGCCGCATAGTATAACACTGAATCGAGTGCTATGCAATGTTTCATCACATTCTACTAGGCCGTGTTATACAGTAGTGTGACGCCGGTCTAATACCAATTACCTGCAGATTAACCCTATATTTGCAGGTAAATAATATTTTTAGAGGTTACAGGTTCCCTTTAATGTACATGTGAGATCTGGTGGAATCGTGTAGACATACCTCTTTCCTGATGGGTCTTCTAGGTGCAGCCAGTAGGATGGTATGGAGGGGGACCCTGCAAAAAAAAAATAATGGGTAAACCACATAACAGGAATAAAACCCTCAAGTATCCCCCAGAGACATCAGTACTTCACACAGCACAGGAAGGCGCAAAGTCCCTATCACAGACAGGGCTAAACTGCAATCTGAAGCGAGGGTTAAACTGTCACATACAGGACAGGCAGTCATCGGCAGCACTGGAGAGGGGTCACCCCCAATGTTATATGATGGCACAAAACCAACGACCTTCCCACAAGAGGTTATTACTGCTGGTGACGGCAATCCCTCAGGACTGGAGACGTCCATACATTCAGCTCTTATGGTAACACATTTCTCATATCGCTTCTTAAATTACAGTTCCGATAGCAGCTGTCCGGCAGCCTAAGAATCCGCCCGTCCCCTCGGCCCGGAGATCACATTCACCAGGTCACATCATTAAGAGGAGTATTGGAAAAGACTTGTCGCATCAGCGAAAAACTCTTTGCAATCATCGAATATAACCCTTCATCGTTTAAGCTGGCCTTACAGAGATGACAACCGAACCATGAAAGATTATTCATCGGTCGTAAGACTCCTCGTACACACGTCCAATTACATTGTACAAACATAGTAATAATTTTACTTCTATAACATATTCAGCAGCACTTTACAATTAAGCGGGGACATGTACAGACAATAAAGGCTTCACAAAGTACCTACAATAGTGAATAAAGGCTGGTTAAATATCCGATTTTCAGAGGACCAAAAAAAAATTATATCTTTCTCTCTGTATATATATCTATCAATCTGATGGCACTCGGTTACCATCCAAGTGCAGTCTGATTGTCACAAACTGTTTGATAGACAGTGGAGACACTTGTTCATGTATGAGGAAAACTGATGAAATCTGCGCCAAACTCAGACTGGTAATCTTTTTATTTTATTTTTTTTATTCACGCACAAGAAAAACTAAGAAAAGAAAGAAAAACTGACGTGTGAATGAGCCCCAATATGACACAGAGTGTGCCATTGTTCCTTGGTGTACAGCTTCATTGTCAGCTGCCGGTTTACAAGGGGCAACGCCAACAAGCATTTTATCAATGATCTCGCCGGTCATCAGACACACTTAAAAGGACCATGTAATCATGTGCCTGATTACTGGCCTGCAAAACAAGAGCAGGCAGGTCCACGTCACCCTGTGTAAGCCTGCCATGTGCTGCAAACATTACTGAAACTAAGCAAACAAATGCCAACACCTCGGTCATACACAGGGCCGGTGATTGCTCAGTGGTAATGAGCCTAAACGAGCGCTGAGGGAGCTTAGTTTCAGACAAATTCTGCGCTTATAAAAGGAGCCCCCGATATTACGCCGCTGCAGTCATAGAATCATAGAATCGTAGAGTTGGAAGGGACCTCCTGGGCCATCTGGTCCAACCCCCTGCTCAAAGCAGGATTCTCTAAATCATCCCAGTCAGATATCTGTCCAGCCTCTGTTTGAAGACTTCCATTGAAGGAGAACTCACCACCTCTCGTGGCAGCTTGTTCCACTCACTGATCTCTCTGTCAAAAAGTTTTTTCTAATATCTAATCTGTGTCTCCTCCCATTCAGTTTCATCCCATTGCTTCTAATCTTTTCTTGTGCAAATGAGAATATAGATGATCCTTCTACAATGTGACAGCCCTTTAGATATTTGTAGACAGCTATTAAGTCTCCTCTCAGTCTTCTCTTTTGCAAACTAAAAAATCCCAAATCCTGCAACCTTTCCTCATAAGACAGGGTTTGCAGACCGGTCACCATTCTGGTTGCTCTTTTCTGAACTTGCTCCAGTTTGTTGATGCCTTTTTTAAAATGTGGTGCCCAAAACTGGACACAGTATTCCAGATGAGGTCTGACCAAAGAGGAGTAGAGGGAAATAATGACTTCACGTGATCTAGACTGTATGCTTCTGTTAATACATCCTAGAATTGCATTTGCCTTTTTTGCTGCTGCATCACACTGTTGACTCATATTCAGTCTGTGATCTATTAGTATACCCAAGTCTTTTTCACATGTGCTGTTGCTTAGCCCTATTCCTCCCATTCTGTATATGCTTTTTTCATTTTTAGTCAGGCCCCCTATATACCATGTGCGGGGTGCATCTACTCATACATGTTTAGCAATATGGCACTGCACAGTGAAGGGGCAGCTGCTACATCAGTGCAGGTTATCATTATCTGCCGGGGGTGAGTCAGGCAGACCCCCATACACAGTAGATTGTCAGCTCATTCCAATGGGTTTGGCCAATGTTAATCTAACGTGTGTTGGGACCATTAAAAGGAGGTGTTGTAATCTTCTGTCTTCAGGAGCACGCTGCTACTTTTCCTCCCGGCTTCCTGGTGTCCAGTGCGGACCGTTCAGACTAGCTGCAGCGGTGGTCCAGCCCAACTGCTTTCCTATGCTGCTAGCAGAAGCACAAGGGGACAGAAGATGACTGAATCCGCTCAGCTTCACGGCAGCACTTGTAGGCTGTAAAGCATGGACTCTGCTCGTGCCGCGAGCTCCAGCCACTCAGACTGCAGAGGTGGCCAGTAACATACGCAAGAACTGTACACCACCAAATTACAAATGCCTCTGTTCTTTATAACAAAGAAGATTTTTAACAAGAGGTAAAATACAAAGTTGCGTGTTTCCAATCCCCAATTTTAACTATTTAAGAACTGTCCATTTGTGTTTCACGTGGTGACAGCACAAGGCGGTCAGCCATCATCTGACATGATGTTTAGCTTTGGAGAACTATGGAGGACTCATAATTACAGAGTCACAAAGAAAGGCAAGTGACACCTAAAGCACGAGACCCCTGTGGCCAGAGATTGGCTGCAGCAGTTACTATATTATCACATCATTTACTGTTCAGCAAATCCCCTTTATCTCCCAGGTCATTGACTGAACACAACTGCAGAAAACAGGGTTAGAAAAAGGAAATAAAATTGCAAAATTTCCTATATGATTCTTAATAAAGTCTTTATTGACATAAACATGAAGACCCCCTATGCTTCCAATATCACGGTGAGGTTCTGTTCACACTGCTGTCATGGAGCTCAAGGCACACCTGTGCTAGAAACCATGAATCTTCTTTGCCACAAAATGACTGCACAACAGAACACAGAGATAAAAGACAAGGTCCAAATATTATAATAGGCATGTACTATTACACAACACAGGTCTGGAGACGCTGGAATAGTCTAGAAATTCATGGGCACAACACTAGGTCTGGCACCGCGGCCCGGTCATTAGCTGGGCCTAGTGGGAAGATCCTAGAGAGGTGCACGTCATTCATATCACAGGGCAAGTGGCTGTGAGAAGAGTAACTTAATGAGCCCTGCCTCTAGAAGAATATGTAAGCGACCCATAGCTTCCTACTGGAAATGAAGACCTCCATCCTCAGGATGAGCTTATGTTACAGGCAGCTGCGGAGCCGAATCCCCTGCCCTGGTGAAAGACAGCAGCTGTCTGTATGAGAGTGACAGCGCTGATGACAGTGTGCCAGTCTGCTGCCAGGGTCGCACCTCAGGACTGTGTGGGAAGAGCACGATTATAATGTCCCGTGTGATCAGAGACCCTCTTGCTCAGCGCCAGCAGCACTAATACCCAACTACATCTGCCGCTGGTAACACAATGGCCGGTGTCTGATGTGGACATAAGATGGCACTCAGTGCGGGGTGCCATCAGAGCGGCTGTGTGAATGCTGGCAAAGTGAAGGGCGCTACAAAAAGGGGCTGTTACGGCATTTGGAAGAAAATAAGGAAAAAACAAAAGTGCAAAAACTGCCCAATTGTAAAGTAGCTAAAAAGCTGATCTAATCAAGACGCCCCCTTTTTGGCCCAGGTCACGCCAGGAACATAGCGAATATTACTGGAGGAAATGACAATGAACTGCAGCAGTCATGAAGATGATGGTTGGAGTCTGCCAGACCCGCTCTCCCGTGTTATAAGGCCCCTTTGCCTGTAGAGCAGTGGTCCCCAAGAGATCATGTTTTCAGGATTTCCTTAGTATTGCCACATTCAGCCCAATGCAGGCCCGGGACCTGACACAGATCCATTCTCCCTGACTTGGGTCATTATAAGGGTTTATGGTATTTGAAGTCTGAAATGCTGCATTTGCATATATTTCACGATAAGCAAAAATGCAATGTAAAATCACTCATCATATAATAGACATACCTAGGTGAGCCGCCAGGCCAAAGACTGCAGAATTGAAGCATTGTGAAAAAGCGCTTGGTTAGTTTGCAAAAATCGTCAGAAATCTAAACCTGCGGGATCCATGGTGACACATCCCAGCTGTGGAGACTTGCACATGTCACTATGCTGTAAGGTAGCTCAATGCTGTGATTCTTGGCTGTGCAGACCTGGCATAATCTAGACGATCTTCATCAGACATAGGGGGCACGTGTCTAGGGATGGGGGCTGCATATTGTTCAAGTTCTTGGAAAACTTACACGACAAAAAACATTTGTGAAACTTTCTGTGGCACCACTATTTTGAATTAAAATCGTATATTAAAGAACACGTTCTCTCCACGTTATCAATATTAGATGTAAACACTCATTCATTGTATGCACATCACATAATATACCGTCACTGGCACATAGATGTGTTCATGTGTTGTGAGAAAGCAGGTCCTGTATGTACAATGCACAGAACAAACACATATATAACATGTATGTATGTGACTCTAGTGTAGATCACATCATGTGCATGTAAGTACCAGGCACTGCTCATCACCTGCCCAATACAATCCCAACAGTGAAACATGGTGGTGGCAGCATCATGCTATGGGGGTGTTTTTCAGCTGCAGGGACAGGACGACTGGTTGAAATTGAAGGAAACATGAATGCGGCCAAGTACAGATATCCTGGATGAAAACCTCTTTCAGAGTGCTCTGGACCTCAGACCTGGCCAAAGGTTCACCTTCCAACAAGACAATGACCCTAAGCACACAGCTAAAATAGCAAAGGAGTGGCTTCAGAACAACTCTGATCATCCTTGACTGGCCCAGCCAGAGCAATGACCTGAACTCAATTGAGCATTTCTGGAGAGACCTGAAAATGGCTGTTCACCAACGTTCACAAAAAAAACTCATACCACAAGATATGGCCTTCCCAAAACCCTGTCTGATGACAAATGCACATATAGCAGGATGCAGCAGGCCTCCACTAATAAAGGCAAGGGGCAGCTCAGGTGCAAACTACTGATAAAAACAACCACCCCACACCTACCAGACCATGGAGGGGTTGGCTGCCTAGTAGAAAAAATGCACATAGATAAGGCTTGCATAGGACGCCAGTCACACAGGCAAGTGTTATGCAAAGTGTCTGGCATGCAACCTATTAATGACGCCCATAGTATTATCAGGCGGGCTGCTCCAGCACTATAATATGCAACACACAGTGACAGACACCCCAATAGACCAAGCCAACGTTCACCATCCTACCTGGCGGAACTGCAGAGGATCTGCAAGGAAGAATGGAAGAGGATTCCCAAATCCAAGTGTGAAAAACTTGATGCAGCATTCCCAAGGAGATTCATGGCTGTACTGGCTCAAAGGGTGCTTCTACTCAATAATGAGCAAAGGGTCTGAATACTTATGGCCATGTGATATTTGTTTTTCTTTTTTAATAAATTTGCAAAAATTTCTACCTGTCTGTTTGTTTCAGTCAAGATGGGGTGCAGAGTGTACATTAATGAGAAAAAAATGAACTTTTTTGAATTTACCAATTGACTGCAATGAAACAAAGAGTGAAAAATTTAAAGGGGTCTGAATACTTCCCGTACCGTGTGTGTGTGTGTGTGTGTGTGTGTGTGTGTGTGTGTGTGTGTGTGTGTGTGTGTGTGTGTGTGTGTATGTATGTATGTATGTATGTATGTATGTATATATATATATATATATATATATATATATATATATATATATATATACCGTATTTTCCGCTTTGTAAGACGCACTTTTTTCCCCCAAAAATTTGGGGGGAAAACAGGGGTGCGTCTTACAAAGCGGACATGCCTTACCTAGGCTGTGATCGGGGGCGTCCGGCGGTTGCTGGCCGCTGCTGCGGGTGTGTCCGGTGCCGCGTTGTGTGCCCGTCGATGCCCGGGGCTCTGCCAACATTGAGCGACAGGCCAGAGCCCCGGCATTTCCTCAGTTCCCTGTGTGCCGGTAAAAAGATGGCCGCCGGCGCGTGCGCAGATGGGATCTCGGGACCCAGTTCTCGAGAGATGAGATTTGAAATCTCATCTCTCGAGAGGTGGGTCCCGAGATCCCATCTGCGCACGCGCCGGCGGCCATTTTCCCTGGGTTCCCTGTGTGCGCGCGGTGGTGCCTGCAAAAAAATGGCCGCCGCGCGTGCGCAGATGGGATCTCGGGATCCAGCTCTCGAGAGATGAGATTTCAGATCTCATCTCTCGAGAACTGGTCCCGAGATCCCATCTGCGCACGCGCCGGCGGCCATTTTTTTTTTACCGGCACTTCAGCGCACATATACAGGGAACCGAGGAAATGCTGGGGCTCTGGTCTGTCAAACAATGTCGGCAGAGCCCCGGGCATCGATGGGCACACAACGCCGCACCGGAGCACCCGCAGCACCGGCCTCCAACCGCCGGACAAGTGGAGAAACCTGACACCAGCACAAGACTCTGCAGCAGCAACAGCACACATCGGAGCCCCCCCTCATCCCTGAATGCGGCCTGCAGCATCACTCCACGCCTGCCTCCTCCAGCAGCGAGCCTGGGATCCCTCTACACCGCAGCCACCAACCGCGGTAAGCAATAAGATGCAAGGATTATAAGAGGCACCACCATTTTATTAAAAAATATTTTTTTCTTATTTTTCTCCTCAAAAATTGTGGTGCGTCTTATAATCCGGAGCGTCTTATAAAGCGAAAAATACGGTATATATATTTATTGTGAGCAGGGTCCTCATTCCTCTTGGTATCTGTTATGATCTATGTCAGAGGTCTTAAACACGCGGCCCCTGAGGCAGTCATCTGCGGCCCGCGGTGCACCACATGTCTTACTCGCTCCCTGAGGCAGGTAGAACGGGGAAGGCACGCATTCAGGAGCGCGCGAAGGCTGTGTGTTCTGTGTGCACAGGACCTGGGATGAGGTCACAGGAGGGGGAGGAGCCAGGGGTCACATGATCAGTGGCCTCGTGTATGCAGGACGCTAATGTCTGTGTTGGATGCGGGTAAGTTTGTGTGGGGTCAGGAGCCGAGCCGCGCGTGTGCGAGGACCGTGGTGTATGGAGCGGAGCCCCGTGTGTACGAGGTGTACGGAGCGGAGCCGCGTGTGTACGAGGACCGAGGTGTATGGAGCGGAGCCGTGTCTATGAAGTGTACGGAGCGGAGCCACACGTATGAGGTGTACGGATCGGAGCCGTGTGTGTACGAGATGTATTGAGCGGAGCAGTGTGTGTACGAGGACCAAGGTGCAGGGAGCGGAGCCATGTGTGTACGAGGTGTATGGAGTGGAGCCGTGTGTATATAAAGTGTACGGAGCGGAGCTGCGTGTACGAGGTGTGCGGAGTGGAGATGTGCGTGTACGAGGTGTGCTGAGTGGAGATGTGCGTGTATTTTGGCATGGGGACCCCATTTGAAAGTTCGCACCAGGGCCCATAACTTTGTAGTTATGCCACTGCTCACGCTAGAAGAGAGGAAGAGTGCGCCGCTCTGTAGTGGCTGTGGCCCTGCCTGATGACATCCCTCTGGCGCTGTGTAATGACATCACGCCAGTGCACAGAGAGGGGAGGCGTGACTTTCCCCCCATTGCTGGATTTTGCAGGTGGCTGTGCGTGTACAGTGAGATGATAGCGCCAGCTCACATGCAGAGCCGACACTATCATCCGCTGAGGTAAGCTGTACATCAAAGCTCACAACCTATTTGAACAGCCACGATCGGTCTTAGCACCGATCGCGGCTGGTTAATCTCTTAGATACCGCTATCAATCGTGACTGTATTAAGTTTGAAAGGAATGCGGCCCACCAGCTTAAATTTTTTTTTTGTGTGGCCCATTTACTCTGCCGAGTTTGAGACCCCTGATATATACGCGCACACACACAATATATATATATATATATATATACACTCACTGGCCACTTTATTAGGTTCACCTGTCCAACTGTGTGTTAAGACTTAATTTCTAATCAGCCAATCACATGGCGGCAACTCAGTGCATTTAGGCATGTAGACATGGTCAAGACAATCTCCTGCAGTTCAAACCGAGCATCAGTATGGGGAAGAAAGGTGATTTGAGTGCCTTTGAACGTGGCATGATTGTTGGTGCCAGAAGGGCTGGTCTGAGTATTTCAGAAACTGCTGATCTACTGGGATTTTCACGCACAACCATCTCTAGGGTTTACAGAGAATGGTCCGAAAAAGAAAAAAAATCCAGTGAGCGGCAGTTCTGTGGGCGGAAATGCCTTGTTGATGCCAGAGGTCAGAGGAGAATGGGCATACTGGTTCGAGCTGATAGAAAGGCAACAGTGACTCAAATTGCCACGCGTTACAACCAAGGTAGGCAGAAGAGCATCTCTGAACGCACAGTGCGTCGAACTTTGAGGCAGATGGGCTACAGCAGCAGAAGACCACACTGGGTACCACTCCTCTCAGCTAAGAACAGGAAACTGAGGCTACAATTTGCACAAGCTCATCGAAATTGGACAGTAGAAGATTGGAAAAACGTTGCCTGGTCTGATGAGTCTCGATTTCTGCTGCGACATTCGGATGGTAGGGTCAGAATTTGGCGTAAACAACATGAAAGCATGGATCCATCCAGCCTTGTATCAACGGTTCAGGCTGGTGGTGGTGGTGTCATGGTGTGGGGAATTTTTTCTTGGCACTCTTTGGGCCCCTTGGTACCAATTGAGCATCGTTGCAACGCCACAGCCTACCTGAGTATTGTTGCTGACCATGTCCATCCCTTTATGACCACAATGTACCCAACATCTGATGACTACTTTCAGCAGGATAATGCGCCATGTCATAAAGCTCGAATCATCTCAGATTGGTTTCTTGAACATGACAATGAGTTCACTGTACTCAAATGGCCTCCTCAGTCACCAGATCTCAATCCAATAGAGCATCTTTGGGATGTGGTGGAACGGGAGATTCGCATCAGGGATGTGCAGCCGACAAATCTGCGCCAACTGTGTGATGCCATCATGTCAATATGGTCCAAAATCTCTGAGGAATGCTTCCAGCACCTTGTTGAATCTCTGCCACGAAGAATTGAGGCAGTTCTGAAGGCAAAAGGGGGTCCAACCCGTTACTAGCATGGTGTACCTAATAAAGTGGCCAGTGAGTGTGTATATATATATATATATATATATATATATATATATATATATATATATACACACACACACACACATATACATACATACATACACACACATACATATATAATAAATTTTATTTCTATAGCGCCGACTTTTTCCACAGCACTTTACATTTCAGCGGGGACTTGTACAGACAATAGACATTACAGCATAACAATAATCACATACAGTGCCTACAAGTAGTATTCAACCCCCTGCAGATTTAGCAGGTTTGATAAGATGCAAATAAGTTAGAGCCTTCAAACTTCACACAAGAGCAGGATTTATTAACAGATGCATAAATCTTACAAACCAAAAAGTTATGTTGCTCAGTTAAATTTTAATAAATTTTAAACATAAAAGTGTGGGTCAATTATTATTCAACCCCTAGGTTTAATATTTTGTGGAATAACCCTTGTTTGCAATTACAGCTAATAATCGTCTTTTATAAGACCTGATCAGGCCGGCACAGGTCTCTGGAGTTATCTTGGCCCACTCCTCCATGCAGATCTTCTCCAAGTTATCTAGGTTCTTTGGGTGTCTCATGTGGACTTTATTCTTGAGCTCCTTCCACAAGTTTTCAATTGGGTTAAGGTCAGGAGACTGACTAGGCCACTCCAACACCTTGATTTTTTGCCTCTTGAACCAGGCCTTGGTTTTGTTGGCTGTGTGCTTTGGGTCGTTGTCTTGTTGGAAGATGAAATGACGACCCATCTTAAGATCCTTGATGGAGGAGCGGAGGTTCTTGGCCAAAATCTCCAGGTAGGCCGTGCTATCCATCTTCCCATGGATGCGGACCAGATGGCCAGGCCCCTTGGCTGAGAAACAGCCCCACAGCATGATGCTGCCACCACCATGCTTGACTGTAGGGATGGTATTCTTGGGGTCGTATGCAGTGCCATCCAGTCTTCAAACGTCACGTGTGTGGTTGGCACCACAGATCTCGATCTTGGTCTCATCAGACCAGAGAACCTTGAACCAGTCTGTCTCAGAGTCCTCCAAGTGATCATGAGCAAACTGTAGATGAGCCTTGACATGATGCATTGAAAGTAAAGGTACCTTACGGGCTCGTCTGGAACGGAGACCATTGCGGTGGAGTACGTTACTTATGGTATTGACTGAAACCAATGTCCCCACTGCCATGAGATCTTCCCGGAGCTCCTTCCTTGTTGTCCTTGGGTTAGCCTTGACCCTTCGGACAAGCCTGGCCTCGGCACGGGAGGAAACTTTCAAAGGCTGTCCAGGCCGTGGAAGGCTAACAGTAGTTCCATAAGCC
This sequence comes from Dendrobates tinctorius, assembly GCF_039654945.1. Classification (NCBI taxonomy): domain Eukaryota; kingdom Metazoa; phylum Chordata; class Amphibia; order Anura; family Dendrobatidae; genus Dendrobates; species Dendrobates tinctorius. The sequence continues at coordinate 8,896,351 of NW_027361754.1, forward strand.
TTCCACTTCCGGATGATGCTCCCAACAGTGGAGACAGGTAGGCCCAACTCCTTGGAAAGGGTTTTGTACCCCTTGCCAGCCTTGTGACCCTCCACGATCTTGTCTCTGATGGCCTTGGAATGCTCCTTTGTCTTTCCCATGTTGACCATGTATGAGTGCTGTTCACAAGTTTGGGGAGGGTCTTAAATAGTCAGAAAAGGCTGGAAAAAGAGATAATTAATCCAAACATGTGAAGCTCATTGTTCTTTGTGCCTGAAATACTTCTTAATACTTTAGGGGAACCAAACAGAATTCTGGTGGTTTGAGGGGTTGAATAATAAATGACCCTCTGAATAAACTTTTCACAATTTAAAAAAAAAATTAAACAAAGAAATAACATTCTTTTTTGCTGCAGTGCATTTCACACTTCCAGGCTGATCTACAGTCCAAATGTCACAATGCCAAGTTAATTCCGAATGTGTAAACCTGCTAAATCTGCAGGGGGTTGAATACTACTTGTAGGCACTGTAGATCATGACAGATACCAAGAGTAATGAGGGCCCTGCTCGCAAGCTTACAATCTATATACAATCGAGATGGTTTGGGGTGAGCTGGACCGCAGAGTGAAGGCAAAAGGGCCAACAAGTGCTAAGCATCTCTGGGAACTCCTTCAAGACTGTTGGAAGACCATTTCCGGTGACTACCTCTTGAAGCTCATCAAGAGAATACCAAGAGTGTGCAGAGCAGTAATCAAAGCAAAAGGTGGCTACTTTGAAGAACCTTGAATATAAGACATATTTTCAGCTGTTTCACAATGTTTTGTTAATGATATAATTCCACGTGTGTTAATTCATAGTTTTGATGCCTTCAGAGTGAATCTACAATTTTCATAGTCATGAAAATAAAGAAAACTCTTTGAATGAGAAGGTGTGTCCAAACTTTTGGTCTTTACTGTATATGTGTGTGCCTATACAGTATATGCACATATATGTTGCGCAATTGGTACAGACAACAGGTACAACTGATTGGAAATTAGCAAGACAACCTCTATAAAATGAGTGGTTCTGCAGGTGGTGACCACAGACCATTTCTCTGCTCTCATCCTTCTTGGCTATTTTGGTCACTTTTGCATTTTGTCATTGTTCTCACCCCTAGAGATATTGTACAGTAGAATGAGGCGGTGACTACAATCCACAGAAGTTGCATAGGTAGTGCAGCAGAATGGCACATCAATGCCACCTGTAGCAATAAGAGTAGCAGTGTATGTCAGCAGTGTCCAGAGAATGGAGCAGATTCCAGGAGACAAGCAAGTACACCAGGAGACGTGTAGGTGGCCGTAGGAGGGCAACAATGCAGCAGGACTGCTTTGTCCCTCCTTTGTGCAAGAAGGATCATTGCCAGAGCTCTGCAAAATGATCTCTAGCAAGCCATTAACATCCATGTGTCTGCTCAAACGGTCAGAAACAGACTTCATGAGGGTTGTACGAGGGCCCGACATCCACAAGTGGGTGACGCCGCACCGCACAGGGCAATTGGCATTTGCCGGAGAACACCAAGATTGGCAGACTCGACATTGGCACCCTGTGCCCTTCATGGATGAGAGCAGGTACACACTGAGCAAATGTGACAGACGTGACAGTCTGGAGACACCTTGGAGAACGAACGATCTGCTGCCTGCAACATTGTCCAGAATGACCGTTTTGGCAGTGGGTCAGTAATGGTCAGAAGAGGCATTTCTTTGGAGGAACGCACAGCCCTCTATGTACTAAAAAGAGGTAGCCTGACTGCCATTAAGTACTGGGATGAGATCCTCAGACCCATTGTGAGACCATATTCAGGTGCACTGGGCCCTGGGTTCCTTACGATGCATGACAACGGCACACCTCATGTGGCTGAAGTGTGTCAGCAGTTCCTGCATGATGAAGGCATTGATGCTATGGACTGGCCCGCCCGTTCCCGAGACCTGAATCCAATCGAGCACATCTGGGATATCATGTCTCGCTCCATCCACCAACGTCACGTTGCACCACAGACTGTCAGGAGGTGACATGCTGTAATCCAGGTCTGGGAGGAGATCCCTCAGGAGAACATCTGCCTTCTGATATACTTTTTTTTCAATAGCTTTATACTATTTTCTAGGGAGATTTTTGAGGCCAAACAACAAGTGATGTTTTTCTATTTTACTCCTACTTAGTATCATCACTTGTGATTACCTTTTGCTTATATGCATCACAGTATGTATGATGCACACACATGTGACCTGCGGGGGATATATATTACACACACCATACACACGCACACTGTACTCACACACCGGAGGCTGTCACATGCGACCTGCAGAGGATATATATTACACACAGTATGTATCATGCACACACATGTGACCTGCGGGGGATATATATTACACACACCATACACACGCACACTGTACTCACACACCGGAGGCTGTCACATGCGACCTGCAGAGGATATATATTACACACAGTATATCTGATGTACACAGACCATACACACTGTACTCACACACCGGAGGCTGTCACATGCGACCTGCAGAGGATATATATTACACACGGTATATCTGATGTACACAGACCATACACACTGTACTCACACACCGGAGGCTGTCACATGCGACCTGCAGGGGATATATATTACACACGGTATATCTGATGTACACAGACCATACACACTGTACTCACACACCGGAGGCTGTCACATGCGACCTGCAGAGGATATATATTACACACGGTATATCTGATGTACACAGACCATACACACTGTACTCACACATCGGAGGCTGTCACATGCGACCTGCAGAGGATATATATTACACACGGTATATCTGATGTACACAGACCATACACACTGTACTCACACACCGGAGGCTGTCACATGCGACCTGCAAAGGATATATATTACACACGGTATATCTGATGTACACAGACCATACACACTGTACTCACACACCGGAGGCTGTCACATGCGACCTGCAGAGGATATATATTACACACGGTATATCTGATGTACACAGACCATACACACTGTACTCACACATCGGAGGCTGTCACATGCGACCTGCAGAGGATATATATTACACACGGTATATCTGATGTACACAGACCATACACACTGTACTCACACACCGGAGGCTGTCACATGCGACCTGCAGGGGATATATATTACACACGGTATATCTGATGTACACAGACCATACACACTGTACTCACACACCGGAGGCTGTCACATGCGACCTGCAGAGGATATATATTACACACGGTATATCTGATGTACACAGACCATACACACTGTACTCACACATCGGAGGCTGTCACATGCGACCTGCAGAGGATATATATTACACACGGTATATCTGATGTACACAGACCATACACACTGTACTCACACATCGGAGGCTGTCACATGCGACCTGCAGAGGATATATATTACACACGGTATATCTGATGTACACAGACCATACACACTGTACTCACACACCGGAGGCTGTCACATGCGACCTGCAGGGGATATATATTACACACGGTATATCTGATGTACACAGACCATACACACTGTACTCACACATCGGAGGCTGTCACATGCGACCTGCAGAGGATATATATTACACACGGTATATCTGATGTACACAGACCATACACACTGTACTCACACACCGGAGGCTGTCACATGCGACCTGCAGAGGATATATATTACACACGGTATATCTGATGTACACAGACCATACACACTGTACTCACACACCGGAGGCTGTCACATGCGACCTGCAGAGGATATATATTACACACGGTATATCTGATGTACACAGACCATACACACTGTACTCACACACCGGAGGCTGTCACATGCGACCTGCAGAGGATATATATTACACACGGTATATCTGATGTACACAGACCATACACACTGTACTCACACACCGGAGGCTGTCACATGCGACCTGCAAAGGATATATATTACACACGGTATATCTGATGTACACAGACCATACACACTGTACTCAGACCATACACACTGTACTCAGACCATACACACTGTACTCACACACCGGAGGCTGTCACATGCGACCTGCAGAGGATATATATTACACACGGTATATCTGATGTACACAGACCATACACACTGTACTCACACATCGGAGGCTGTCACATGCGACCTGCAGGGGATATATATTACACACGGTATATCTGATGTACACAGACCATACACACTGTACTCACACACCGGAGGCTGTCACATGTGACCTGCGGGGGATATATATTACACACACCATACACACGCACACTGTACTCACACACCGGAGGCTGTCACATGCGACCTGCAGGGGATATATATTACACACAGTATGTATGATGTACACAGACCATACACACGCACACTGTACACACACCGGAGCTACTACGTGTGGCCTGCAGAGGATATAGATTACACACAGTATATCTGATGTGTATACACGGTATATCTCACACATGCGCAGTGTGCCCGCAGTCCGTGGAGCATTACCGGCCGGTCACACTCTTCTCTTCCGGATGCGCATAGACAATGGAGCAGACGCAGGCCGGGTCCTCGTCCGCAGTCACTCACCGTTTCCGGAGCGGCTCTTCCGTCCAGCCGGCTGCGTGGCTCCACCTCGGCCGCTCCCGGTGGCAGGCTCAGGCCTGTGAGCAGGGGTGTCCGGCAGCTTCTCTCTGCCACAGCCTGGGAGTCACCGGCGGCAGTGGTGGAGGAGGGGAACAGAGGGCGGGGCGCGGGGAGGAGCCGGCGAGCGGGTACAATGGACCGCCCTCACCTGTTACCATGGTGATATGGTATCATATGTACTCTTATCAGCCAATCAGAATCCAGCTTTCTTTGCTGCCTAGCAGGTTAAAATATGAAAGGAGTGATGTGATTGGCTGATTTGTGAAAAGCTTCACAAGGCCCTAACTGTGTATAGGAAGTGTCTGACAGACAGCAGTGAGGACTGCACAGGGGCAAACCGGCTCTGTACAGGAAAACCGGGGGCGAAAGTAGAGCAGTGATGTGGTACATGTATATCTATAAACAGTATATCCACCTCACCACTAACAATACACCAAGAAAGAAATGCTGCAGAAAGATGGAAGACATCGGACGGAACCGTTCCATCCAGTATGGCGTGTGAGCCCTGATAGAAACCCTGGTCCTGCGGTGTTCGGCGCCATGTCATCAGGTCGGCTGCAGAACCCCAAGTCCTGCGCGCTGCCTGCTGCGGCCTCCATGAAGACGACTGATATTTCAAGCATATTCCATATTCACAGCCGATGGCACGTTCTTTGATGTGGGGCTACAATCTTATAAGGATCAGACAAGATGGCGCCTCCTCTCCCCAAACACATTAATGAGTCTCAGAAACCCATGAGCCTTTCACGAGCTCAGGAGAGGGCCGTCCTTGAACCATTTTTGGTACATACTAACTACCGTAGACTAAGAACACCCCACAAAAGACGCCTAATACCAGGAACACCCCTCCTATATACCAGGAACACCCAGAAGACCTGTCTAACACTAAAATCACCTCCGTAAGATCCGCTGTTTACCGGAAACACCCCACAAGAACTGTTGAACACTGAAGTCACCCCCATAAGACCTGCCAAACACTGGAAACACCTCACAAGACTCGCCCAATACTAGGACACTCCACATGAACTGTCACATACCAGGAACAAACCCACAAGAGCTACCAAATACCAGGAACACCTCACTAGACCCGCCGTATACCGGGAACACCCCACAAGACCCGCCGTATACCAGGAATACCCCACAAGAACTGCCAAACACTGTGAACACCCCACAAGACCCATCATATATTGGGAACACGCAAGATCTGCCAAATACCAGGAACACCCCACAAGACCCATCATATATTGGGAACACGCAAGATCTGCCAAATACCAGGAACACCCCACAAGGCTTGCCAAATACCGAGAACACCTCATGTCGTAGAGAACAATTTAAAATCCATAAAGACATTTCCAGAGTGAGGACATATCACCCTCACATTGAACGTATGGGATTAATTATAACTGGGGAAGTGAGAAACTAATTCTAACTGGGAAGTGAGAGAGCTTACACTTCAACCTCCATTGAAGTAGGGACCAGAAAATTACAACAGGAGATCTGATCTGGAAACCAGACACTAAGCCAAGGATTTGTTTACTCAGAGACAGAGAAGTACACTTCCAAGGCAAGAGCTTCCTCTGTTCTAAGGGCTTGTCTGAAAAACTTTGGTGCCAGTGGTTAGTGATGAATATTGGGGTTTGCATTGATCTGCTATTTATGGGAGATACATTTTCAGCATCATAGCGAAGGGAGGAACATAACACGCATTCACTCATCACACCATAGGGCCATGCTAACCCCTCCGACTTAATCGTTGGGACTGATGCATGATGCTATACATGCCATGATGTAATCTCTATAGCAGGGTAAACTCGTGATAGGCGGGAGATATTATGCTTCCTAGGACCTCCAGGGGTGAAGATATACTGAAATTTGGGGATGTCATAAGCTTCTAAAAGACTTAACACATCTCACAACCAGCCCCCATATCAACTCACCAAGGGGAGGTATATGGGCGTAATCTTGAGCTAAAAAAAACAGAGTTTGAGTTTCTTTCAATGTTTATTCTGGAAGCCAGTTTTCTGTGAGACTGTTTTATTTTCCTAATCGGAGCGCTTCCCTCCATAAAGATAAGAGCCGTTCTTGCAACATTAGGTTTAGTACTTCTCTTTCATTATCCCTTTTATTTTATCAGTTTATACCGTATTGTTTTGTTCCTATTTTGCATCATCTTTGTATATTTAAAAAAAAAAAAAACTGCCTACCTTTCCAGATTAAATATATAAAATTGAATAGCTCTGTTCCTCTTGCTCTGTAAATTGCACCCCTGAAGCCATACACTACCTGTAATGGGCATCAAATCGGCCTGCATACACGATTGGTGGTGGCAGCGAGTAGTTCCTTTTTCTTTTTTTTATTGTGGAGCTGGCAGCGACCATATTGGGGTATATATACAGTGCCTTGCGAAAGTATTCGGCCCCCTGGAACTTTTCAACCTTTTCCCACATATGCTTCAAACATAAAGATACCAAATGTAAATTTTTGGTGAAGAATCAACAAGTGGTACACAGTTGTGAAGTTGAACGAAATTTATTGGTTATTTTAAATTTTTTTGGGAAATTCAAAAACTGAAAAGTGGGGCGTGCAATATTATTTGGCCCCTTTAACTTAATACTTTGTTGCGCCACTTTTTGCTGCGATTACAGCTGCAAGTCGCTTGGGTTAGGTCTCTATCAGTTTTGTACATCGAGAGACTGAAATTCTTGCCCATTCTTCCTTGGCAAACAGCTCGAGCTCAGTGAGGTTTGATGGAGATCGTTTGTGAACAGCAGTTTTCAGCTCTTTCCACAGATTCTCGATTGGATTCAGGTCTGGACTTTGACTTGGCCATTCTAACACCTGGATACGTTCATTTGTGAACCATTCCATTGTAGATTTTGCTTTATGTTTGGGATCATTGTCTTGTTGGAAGACAAATCTCCGTCCCAGTCTCAGGTCTTTTACAAACTCCAACAGGTTTTCTTCAAGAATGGTCCTGTATTTGGCTCCATCCATCTTCCCATCAATTTTAACCATCTTCCCTGTCCCTGCTGAAGAAAAGCAGGCCCAAACCATGATGCTGTCACCACCATGTTTGACAGTGGGGATGATGTGTTCAGGGTGATGAGCTGTGTTTCCTTTACATCAAACATATCGTTTGGCATTATTGCCAAAAAGTTCGATTTTGGTTTCATCTGACCAGAGCACCTTCTTCCACATGTTTGGCGTGTCTCCCAGGTGGCTTTTTGCAAACATTAAATTACACTTTTTATGGATATCTTTGAGAAATGGCTTTCTTCTTGCTACTCTTCCATAAAGGCCAAATTTGTGAAGTGTATGACTGATTGCTGTCCTATGTACACACTGTCCCACCTCAGCTGTAGAACTCTGCAGTTCATCAAGAGTGATCATGGGCCTCTTGGCTGCATCTCTGATCATTCTTCTCCTTGTTTGAGATGAAAGTTTAGAAGGACGGCCGGGTCATGGTAGAATTGCAGTGGTATGATACTCCTTCCATTTCAATATGATCGCTTGCATGGGGCTCCTTGGGATGTTTAAAGTTCTGGAAATAATTTTGTATCCAAATCCGGCTTTAAACTTCTCCACAACAGTATCACGGACCTGCCTGTTGTGTTCCTTGGTCTTCATGATGCTTTCTGTGCATCAAACAGAGCCCTGAGGCTATCACAGAGCAGGTGCATTTATACGGAGACTTGATTACACACAGGAGGATTATATTTATCATCATTAGTCATTTAGGACAACATTGGATCATTCAGAGATCCACAATGAGCTTCTGGAGTGAGTTTGCTGCACTGAGAGTAAAGGGGCCGAATAATATTGCACGCCCCACTTTTCAGTATTTTAATTTCCACAAAAATTTTAAATAACCAATAAATTTCATTCAACTTCAAAATTGTGTTCCACTTGTTGTTGATTCTTCACCAAAAATTTACATTTGGCATCTTTATGTTTGAACCATGATATGTGGGAAAAGGTTGAAAAGTTCCAGGGGGCCAAATACTTTCGCGAGGCACTGTATATATACATAATATATATATATATATATATATATATATATATATATATATATATATATACACACATACCATGCATTGGAATCAGAGATGTACAGCAGCATGTAAAAATTTAGGCACCTCTGGTCAAAATTACTGTTCTTTTGAAGAGTTAAACAAGTTGGAGATGAAATGATCTCTGAAAGGTCTAAAGTTAAAGATGACACATTTCCTTTGTATGCTAGGCAAAAAAAATATGTATTTTAAAAATTACAAAAAGGAAAATGGGCTGAAGCAAAAGTTTGGGCACCCTACATGGCTAGTACCTGGTTGCACCCACTTTTGCAAATATCACAGCCTGTAAACGCCTTTTGTAGCCAACGAAGAGTCTTTCAATTCTTGTTTGAGGGATTTTCCTCCATTCTTCCTTGGATAAGTCTTCCAGTTCTGGGAGATTCCTGGGTCGTCTTCCATCCTCTGCTATTTTGAGCTTTAGACAGATTTTCAATGATGCTCAGATCAGGGGATAGTGAGGGCCATTGTAAAACCTTCAGCTTGTGCCTGTTGAGGTAGTTTATTGTGGATTTTGACATGTGTTTAGGATAATTATCCATTTGTAGAAGCCATCCTCTCTTTTCAGCTTCAGCTTTTTTTTACAGATGGTGATATGTTTCCATCAAGAGTTTGTAGAAATTTCATTGAATCCATTCTTCCCTCTACCCGTGAAATGTTCGTCCTGCCATTGGCTGCAACACAACACCAAAGCATGATTGATCCACCCCCATGCTTTTTTTTTTGTTTTGTTTTTTTTTGTTTTTTTAAATCAGAAATTTTTATTGCATATCAAAATTCGAAACAACAAACATTCAGTCTGTCAACAGTAGACAGGTTATACATTTTCCAATATATTCCCCATTCCTTTCCCCCACCCCCTTCCCCTCTGTAAAGCACATATACAACCATTTAAATAACAGTACACAGTAATGCAGCATAAATCTCCCGAGGTCAGCACCTCTCCACCCAGGGATTCCATATTGTTTCAAAGGTACCAGCCCTTTTCCTTTTCTCGTATATACTCTTTTCTATACTCATAATATAATCAGACTGCCTATAGAACTCCCGCATTGACGGTGGATCTTCACTTATCCAACATCTGGCAATTTGTTTCCTCGCAATATACAACAATCTAGCTATTGCTAGTTTATGACAATTCGATACCCCAATCTCTTCTACATATCCCAAAATACATATCAGCGGGTCCCTTTTCATTCTACAATTATATGTTCTTTCAATTGCGGCTGTCACTTCCATCCAAAACGAACTTAGCTTTGGGCATTGCCATAGCATGTGAACAATCCTAGCCCCTTCGTTCCGACACCTATGGCATTCGGAGGTCTTCTCAACCCGGCCTTGTATAGCCTATCCGGGGTCCTGTACACTCTATGAAGCACATACAACTGAGAAAGTCTGGCCGGTTCGCTCAATGATAGCTTAGGTATATATTCCATTATTGTTTCCCTTTTATCTTCATCTATGTCCCCTACCTCTTTCTCCCATTTCTCTTTTGCTTTAATTGGATACCTTTGTAAGAAGGCAAACAGTAGGTCTCTATATATTCCGGAAACCATACCTCTTGTTCCCCCTTTTGCACAAACATAATTTACCAGAATATCCGCCTGAACCTTCATATTAACCATTTTACTCTGGGTCCTGTAAGCATGATGAAATTGCCTGTACTGGAACCTACAGATCTCCGGCAGCCCATAAACCTCCTGTAGTTTATCAAAAGATAACAACTCCTGCCCGTCTTGTACCTGGCCAATGTAACATATTCCCAAACTCTTCCAAATTTTAAAGTCCCCCATTTTAACAAACTCCGGTAGATTGTAATTTTGCCATATTGGAGAGAAGTCAGTTAGATATTCCACCCCTCTAATCTTCTTAATTTCCTCCCATACCTTATGTATCAGTAAACAGGTGGGATAGACAAAACCAACCCTCCTAAAGCATCCTGCTTCCAGGCCCTGGACCAGTGGACTCCTATCCAAAACATGAGCCAAGACCCTTTGTGTTGAACCCATATTATCAATTCTCTCCAGCCCCTTATATGTTGACCCTGCACAGCTAGATAATAAATCCAAGGGTTCGGAAGCGCCAATCCTCCTTCACTCTTAGGTCTCTGCAGAATTTCCAGTCGAAGCCTTGCCTGTTTTTTCCCCCAAACCAGATCTCTGAAAATGGAACTAATGGTACGAACCACTTTTTGGGAATCCAGATAGGGGCATTATGCAGCATATATAATAGCTGAGGCATTAGAATAATAATAAATAATAATCTTTATTTTTATATAGCGCTAACATATTCCGCAGCACTTTACAGTTTGCACACATTATCATCACTGTCCCCGATGGGGCGCTCAATCTAAATTTCCTATCAGTATGTTTTTGGAATGTGGGAGGAAACCGGAGTGCACGGGGAGAACATACAAACTCCTTGCAGATGCTGTCCTTGGTGGGATTTGAACCCAGGATTCCAGCGCTGCAAGGCTGCAGCGCTAACCACTGAGCCACCGTGCTCAGAATCATCTTAATCAAATTGATTCTCCCCACCACTGAGATATGCAATCTGCTCCATGTCCCTATTTTGTCACCCCCATGCTTAATGGTTGGTGAGATGTTCTTTTCCTGAAATTCTGTGCACTTTTTTCTCCCCTTTCTCCCCTTGATCATTGAGAGATTTATTTTAACCTCATCGGTCCACAGGACTTGTTTCCAAAAAGCATCAGGCTTGTTTAGATGTTCTTTTGCATACTTCTGATGCTGAATGTTATGGTTTACTTCTGAGGACTCTTCTATGAAGGCCATATTTGTGCACGTGTCTCTGACCAGAAGAACAGTGTACCACAACTCTAGAGTCTGCTAAATCTTTCTGAAGGTCTTTTGCGGTCAAACAGGGGTTCTGGTTTGCCTCTCTAGCAATCCTATGAGCAGCTCACTGAAATTTTGTTTGGTCTTCCAGACTTTATGTTGACCTACACTCCGCTCTGGCAATCAGGGATTGCCAGTGTTCGTTTCATACTGCCTGGTTCTCGAGTTGGAGGCATTGGTTGTTTGAGGAGGTGTTTGGAGTGTTGTTCAGAAGACTATTACTTGGTGATTTGTCTGTCTGCATATCCTCATCCTCTCCAATTTGATTTTTTTCTTCCCGGTGTTCCACTCTGTCGTTTCTTAGGCTACTTTCACACTTACGTTTTTTTGCGCTGCGCTCCGTGTGCAGTGCAAACGCATATAAAAAATGCATCATGCGTTTGTGTGCGCTTTTTTGCGGGTTTTGGTGTGTTTTTTTGCGCACCCATAGACTATAATGGGTGTTTGGCTGTAAAAAAATCCAATTGCATGCGCATGCTTTTTTTTGGGGAAAGTCGGACGCACAAAAAATGCAACAGGATGCAATTTGTGCGCCTGAGCGCACACTACAAAAAACGCATGCGCGTACAAACACATGTGTATGCGCACCCATGTAAAAGATAGGGGAAAAAAAGCATGCGTTTTTTTGCGCTAAAAAACAGCGCAAAAAAACACAAGTGTGAAACCAGCCTTAGTGTATATTTTTAGGATTGGCATTTTCATTTATCCTTGTGTGTCTTCCCTTGTTAGTCTGGTTTGTGTATTCTTTTAATTTACTATTCCCCACTTCACTGTGTGTCATCGTTAACTTTAGGCCTTTTAGAGATCATTTCATCTTCAACTTGCTTAACTGTTTACAATAACAGTAATTTAGACCAGGGGTGCCCAAACTTTTACATTCCACTGTACACCATACGCTCACTATCCCAATAACCAGTCTAGTACTTTAAGTGTCCGCGGCCTCAATCAATCACTCGTCAGTCAATTGCGTAATTGTTCCGACGACTTCAGGCAGCGTAGTTGCGTACGCTGTCAAACTGGTGACGGAAGTGGGATCTCTCTGCTATTATATGTGACACCGCACAAGACTTGACAAATACTGGGAACACCCCACAAGATCCTCGGTATTCCAGGAACATCCCATTAACCCTTTTGATTACCGAAAAGCCCCATGAGATGTGCCATATACAGGGAACACCCCAGAACGCCTGCCAAAAACCGAGAACACCCCACAAGACCCTCCATATACTGGGAACACCTGCTGAATATTATCGAGAACACCCTACAAGACCCTCCATATACTGGGAGCACCCCAGAACATTTGCCGAATACCAAGAACACCCCACAAGATCTGCAGTATACTAGGAACACCCTTATAAACCTGCTGAATACTGGGAGCGCCCCACAAGACCCACTGTTTACCCAAATTGTATCTTTTTTCCTAAACCTGAAAAAAATGGCAAAGGCTCATGCTTTGAAAATGTGTCTGGCCACCAAAATTGTACTGTGTGCCCCATCATCCCCAAACTGGAAGCCACTGGCCATATGTCTTTCTCAGCCCCCTCCATGCCACAGATGAAGCTGATGTTCTGCAGATCCACTCCATGATGTCTTTTAGGTGTCGTTGTGGTGCCTTTGATTCATTATTGTATTATTCTCGTATATAATTAGCTCTGGCGGGGGCACACAGGACATGTTAGAGGGCTCACATTTCACCTTGGCGCCGTCAGCCGATTTTTCATTTTTGCACTGAACACGCTGTAATGGAGGCTTCTCGCCTTTGTAGCTTTTATTTGATGCTGTTGAGATAGGAATATTTGCCGGTTGCCCTCAGTCAGATCTTAAGAAGGTCACTTTGATTTCTGCGAACATTCGCTGGAAGACGCCACTTGGGAATAGCAATTTAATTCCGTCAGATCCGCGGTGACAAGAATAGGCAGCGGTTCTGTGACTAATTACAGCCGGTGAGGAGGCGGCCGCGTGCCCCGTGATGGTTAATTTAGATGTGGATGAGCAGAGGGTTTCTTCCTGGCGTATGTCACATTCAGCGCAGCATATTCCACATGGCCCTATAACAATGGCTTTCACCTCACAAGAAGATGAAGGCGGGAATGTCACAGCGCAGGCAGCGCCGAGTTACAGATCACTCGGCCTCCGGGATTTAGACAGCGAAGGCCCATATATCGGAGAAGTGCTTATACAGCAATTCTTAAAGCGCTCCGCTCAGCTCTGCAGACATACTCCTTATGTAATAACATGATTTCTTGTTGTGCCGTTCCGGTTATTCCTACTGGAAAAATATTTTGACAATTGGCATCTTCCTGCTAAAAAAGGGATCAAGGAGTGGGCGCGTCTTCTTTAACCCATCAATGTAGTTGCTATCGGTTACGTTTCTCGACAGAGATGTGGTTCTTCCAAGCAGCGTACACAGATAATAAATATATGGAATCTCCTTTTTCTTGCCCCTTATAGGAATTGCCAGCACATATAAAATAATGATCTCTCTTTTGGATAGGTCATCAATATCAGGATCAATGGGGTCCGACACCCAGTACTCCCACCGATCAGCAGTTTGCAGTTCAAATATACACAGTGTACAAAGTCAGATCAGCACAGCGCCGTACACTGTGTTGTGGCCATCTTCGGTACTACAGCTCAGCTCCTATTGATGTGAATATGATCTGAGCTGCAAGATTGAGAACGACAACTCTGCACCAAAGATTGAATTGTCCTACTGTAAGATGCTGCACCTGTAAATCCAGACAGAAAATATATTGCATAGCCGACTCGTTTGAACAAAACCTCTTGTATCTGATATTAGGTCAGCAATTGGCAGCAGGTGCAGAAAGGGAACCGGGATGCAACAAAGCCACCGGATGAGACGACTTCATAGCCAGAGGGGTGCAAGGCGGAAGAGGGACATAGGCTTTGGCTGCTTTCCCCTAACCTGGGGACTGATTCCAGGTCTTTGAATGAATGAATATGGATGGGGCCTTATAGGCAGTTCCCTACTACACAAGTATAAGTATCATGTAAGTCATGTAAAGGAGAACCAATGTCATCCAGAGATCGGCAATAACAATCCACTGACAATATCCATCTGGCAGAATTTTCCTGCTCATCATCGCATGCAGAACACATATTTTACTGATTTGTCCTGACTTGCACATATACAAATGGCAAAAGCCAAATGACTTCTGACAGCTCGTTATTAGCCGCATGCTCCCTGGAGAGTCGCAGATTATTGTGCCATTAGTATCAGATCCCTCGTGTCTGCACAGCGTCAGGTGCAAAAGGAAATAATGATGAGGACGGTGTGATCCCTGGACGGTCCGTCGCATCCAAATTCAGCCGAAACTACCAAGGAAACAATATATTCTGGAAGTGACATTCATGCAGTCGTAAGATATACATTGGTAGAGGGTCCGAGAGATAAATCGCCCCCTGTATATTTACATGTGAAACTCTTTTTCACTAGTTTATATTTAGCCGCCGTTCACCACAAACATCTTGGGCTCGGTCCAGCATCTGGTAATGTTATCACGATGTTACTTCATCTCTGAGCCCCATTTTCATGACAGCCATAATCTACGAGGAGCAGCGGCAGATGACCAGGTGGAGGGGGCAATTACCAGATGAACTGTAAGAACAAGGGACGTTTTCAGTCTCCTAAAATGAAAATTTAGCTTGGACTACAACATCGAGGACATAGATATAGCAGATAAACACTGACCTTTTTAAGGGGAGACAGTAATTTTGATGAACTATCCTTAGGATACATCTTCAATATCAGATCGATGGGGGTCCGACTGTGACACTCCCACCAATCGGGTAATTAAAGGGGCCATGTCGCACCGGAACTAGCACAGCGCTATACAGAACATTTTGTAGTGGCCGGGAATGGTACTGCAGCTCCATGCAAATCATTTGCATGGAAAAGAGCTGCAGTACCATTTATGGCCACCGCAAACAGTACAGTGCTGGGGGATGCTTCTTAAAGGGATACTCTTATCTTGGATTTTTTCCAGCATATTTTCCATCTACAACATTTTATAAAGACCTGATAGCTGCAAATATGGGGCTGTGAACCCTAAACCGAAGAACTGGATCTGTCTATATATACTTCAATGGAGAGGTGACCCCCGTGGCTGGAAAAGCAGCAGGTTCAGCCAACTATAGTATAGTTAAACTTAAGCCGAGTTCAGACAGTCATATGCTTCAAGGTTTGTATATGGACAGCAACAACCCGAACTTACCAAATCATAAGCATATAGGATGGTATAAATATGGATCAGGAGACTAGTGGTCAGTCCAGGTGTTGGGGTCTGTTCATCTATACCCGTCCTTATGCTGCACTAAGGAGTGGACACAGTTATATCAATCAAGATGTCAGCTAAACCCATTATTACCAGCTGCACAGCTCGCAGAGGGTTTGTTACAATGTATCAGTCCAGTATCGTCTACACTAGATACAATTGTATCCAGTGGGAATAGTTACATACAGCAAGCATACAGCAAGCAGTAATACTGAAAAGGATAAAAAAAAAAAAAAAAAAGTTTATTACTAAGTTGTACAACTTTTCATGCAAATACAGATTAATCTGTTTGGCTAAACATCTACTGCAATGGTAGAACTATAAATAGCAGCATGTCTCCATCAGAACTTGGTACTGGGTTTCTGAAAAATACTTTTATTATTGAATAAGTTCATTTTCTCCACCAATGTCTAAACAAATTGTAAAGACTCGTCTTCAATTTCATCCCGGGCAGATATTTAAACCTGCAACATGCTAGACATTGCAGACACCATCCTGACCCCGATATTAGGAATATCTTCACACCCCAAACAAAACCCTGCAGCTGACTGCCCCAAGCTCAAGTTACACCTCCATTAAAACTGCTGAGAGCAGTGATGCCAAGAGAAACCCAATCACCCTGACCTGGCGTGCCACCACGGACCACCAAGAACCAGGCACACCGAGAGAGACCAGAAAATAGGGATTCTGCTGCAAGAAAAACTATTGGGAGATTAACATAAAGGATAAGTGAGAGATTAATCCATTAACTGCTTACTTCGGCTGCTGCAGAACCTCATTTTTTATAAAGAACTTCAGGTTAATCACAGATTGAATAATCAAAAAAAACCTCTTAAAATTAAAGTTCTGCAGCAGCTGCAGTAGTCATCTGCCCAAGAAAGCCATACACAATAAATGCTTCCTTTATGCTCATTCTTTCTTATGACAGAACAGGAGGAAGAACGACCTGAAGAAAAATCTGTAAAATATCTGCAGGGAAAGAGGAAAAGATGAGCGGCGCCGACGTAGAGCCACTTATCTCTGTACAGTCATAAACCACTGAGAGCAGGAGTGATTAACACTGGAAATCTGGTGAAAGCAGAGGTTAGACGTCTCCAAAGTGACTGATCCTGTGGGGCGTCCCCAGTAAACGACAGGTCCTGTGGGGCGTCCCCGGTATATCATCTTGTGGGGTGCTCCCGGTATATGGCAGGTCCTGTGGGGTGCTCCCGGTATATGGCAGGTCCTGTGGGGTGTTCCCAGTAAACGGCGGGTCTTGTGGGGTGTTTCTGGTAGACAGAGATCCAGGTGACGCCTTCTCATCAAATTCTCAGATCTCAGTCCGATCAATCATCTGTGTGAAGAACTGGAAATACGAGTTGGGTCCATTGAGGCCGCAATGAGCAACTCACAGGAATTACAGGATCCGCAGCCAATACTACAAGACGCCTTCAGGGAACTTGTGACATCCGGATATCGACGGGTGATACAGGGGGAGCTACATTGTATTGTTGTTATTATTGTTATGGCTGATCGGTGTGTATACAGAAAAGTCTTGGATACATCTTAGTTTGGTAATACAATGCCAGCCGCCCTTGGAATATGTGCTCTAGACGTTCCCAGCAAGTCGCCAGCTCGGCGCACACCTGACGCTGTACAATTAACTTAATGGGGGATTTAATTTACAAATTTGTGGCACAGAAGATGACAGTGGCGGCACGAACAAGGGGGATTATGCTTAATCCTCATCTGCAGAGCACAGGAGCCGAGGAGGAGGCTGAATGTGTGGGCCGGAGAGGAAGATATCAGTAATGTGGACGTCACAATGTACAAGTGACTTCTCTATAGAAGGGGTGAAATTGGCAGATCGTGTGACATGATTTGGACCTCTCAGTCAGACGCCAGGTTTGTTGCCCATCACCCTCTGCATACCATAAAGCTACAGCACCGAGTGGGCTAATGGCAACAATTTTACAAAACGAAAAATGAGCTTGATGCCGTTGTCGCTTCCCTTCCCCCACTTTTCTTATAGCAAATATAGAATAATTGAGCACCGGATATCCGTGAAATAAAAGGACATTAGTCAAGGAGATCGCTTTAAGTACTGGAGTTAAAAATGTGGGGTCCCAGGTGTAACCCTCGCACCCCCCAATGGCTGAATGAAATCCTGTTTAATCCAAGGAGAAGAAAATTTGATATTGGTATAATTTATTATTGTACAGTCACATTACAAAAGAACAAGTCTATGAAAAAATGTGCGTGGAGAAGACATCGAACACTCCCGCACATTGTAAAAATGTTCAAATAAAAAAATCTACACGGACGGTAACGCCATTATCCATGGGATGGATCCTAGAAAAATCCCCAAAGTATGAAAACTGCAGATACAAAACTGAACACGTACGTCCCCCAGCCAACACCATCCGGCCTGTGCAAAGCGAAACATCGCCCACGTCCTGCCATGACACCTCACTTCTTAGCGTTCTCCACCTCAATACTCGCCAGAGCCAAAACTTTGTCCCCCGATCCTACAACACAAAACACACAAAAAGCAATGAGAACGACTGCAAACAAACAAGGGTTAAAACTAGTCCTAACCCAGATCAGCCACTGAGGGCAACAAAAACCAAACTAGGGGCAACAAACCACCTCCATGAGCAGAGGTTGGGTGAGAGGGCATTTCTAGAAAGACCAACGCTAACTGCTGTTTTTTTTTTAAGGGAATTAATGAAAAATAAGCAACTAAGGTATTACTTTTAGTTTTTTGTTAATAAAGTTTTATGCAGGTTGTTTTTTTTCCATTTAAATATATATATTTTTTTAACCCTAGTAGAGTGATCCTCCAATCACCTGTTCGGCACCGACAGGCGGCAATATGCGCATTAATTCATCACTGACGATCTGCGGACAGGGTCGGCATTAGCCTGAATGGTGCCCCATGGAAAAATGCCCCCACCAGATTGTTTTTTCACCCAAAGCACAAATAAGAGCAGCCGGACATTTTTTTTTAATATCCTATAAAACTAATTTCAGCTTTCTTCACACTTTTCTTCAGTTTTCTTCCATCACGTAGGGATTCTACAAAACTAGAGAAAAATATCTGCTTTCCTGCATAATGTAGAGTTCGTGGGTTACACCTGGTTCTACTTCTCAGCTCCATTGGCTTAAACAGGCATGGGGTGCAGTACCACATACACAACATGGGGAATGGGGGCGCTGTTTATAGAAGAACACTGCCATGCTAATTACGAAGAACCCCTTTATTAACCAATCTGGGCTCACACCCGTTGGCAATAGCAGGTTTTGAAATATGTTAAACAAATCCACACCAAATTATGTGCATATTGGTGCAGATTGTCCTCTGATTTTCAAAAGATAAAACCAAGGATTTTGAAATTCACAGAAAAATATGCAATGCATTGCACATAATAAACACAGCTGCTGCAGACCCTCAGTAATACACACCTCAGCTGCTATCGTTATCATTACACAACCACAAGTCTGCAAATCACGTGAGCGATCATGTGATGCTTTTGTCCCCCCCCTCACATAGCCTCCACTGTGTCTCCATAGTAATACATGAAGCAGTCATGCTCGGCTCAGTAGTCCCCTAGTCAGTCCGTACAGTAGTGATCTATGCTTAGACTAATATGCACAAACATTGGCATAACGCCATACATGGGAAAAACCGAGCAATTATTATGATCATACTCTGATCAAATTTCTACGATTTTACGGTGAGTACACAAAAATCTCTATTTCTCCTACGCCTCATTGGGGGACACAGAGACAGTGGGACGTCCTAAAGCAGTCCCTGGGTGGAGAGCATACATCTGCTAACACCCCATGTACCTCTGAGTTAAGACTGAGGTACTGCCGATTGCAGGATGCGTCTGCCGAGAGCTGCATCCGCAGAGGCCTGAGAATGAATTTGGTAATGTTTAGTAAAAAGTATGCAGACTGGACCAAGCTGCAGCCTTGCAGACCAGTTCTGCCGAGACCTGGTGCCGAATGGCCGAAGAGGCGCCCACTGACCAGGTAGAGTGCGCCTTAATCCCCGCTGGGACAGGCGCGTTCCTGACACGGTATGATTCCTGAATCGCCAAGCAAATCTACCTGGCTAGCGGTGCTTTTGACGCGGCTAGACCCCTCCTATGCCCCTCTGGAAGCATGAACAGGGCATCTGACTTGTGGAAGGGAGCCGTCCGCGAGATGTACCGTCTCAGCGCCCTCACCACATCCAGGGTGTGGAGGGCCTTCTCAATCCGATGGACTGGCGCCGGACAAAAGGAAGGCAAAACAATTTCCTCGTTGAGATGGAAAGAGGAGACGACCTTGGGCAGGAAGGACGGGGACGTCCTGAGAACTACCCTTTCCTGATGAAAATTCAGGAACGGAGAATGGCAGGACAGGGCTGCCAATTCCGAAACTCGTCTGATTGACGTAATTGCCACTAGAAAGACCACCTTCCAAGAGAGGACAGACAGTGACACGTCCTGCAGCGGTTCGAAAGGAGCCTCCTGTAAGGCCCCGAGAACCAGGTTAAGGTCCCATGATTCCAATGGCCTTCTATAAGGAGGCGCCACATGGGAAACTCCCTGAATGAACGTCTTGACCTGAAGTTTGGTGGCAATTTTGCATTGGAAAAGCACTGACAAGGCCGAAATGTGGCCCTTGAGCG
The DNA here is from genome assembly GCF_039654945.1 of Dendrobates tinctorius. Lineage (NCBI taxonomy): Eukaryota > Metazoa > Chordata > Amphibia > Anura > Dendrobatidae > Dendrobates > Dendrobates tinctorius. The sequence continues at coordinate 8,916,863 of NW_027361754.1, forward strand.
AGCTAAACGCGAGGCCTGATTTTAATCCAGATTGAAGGAATTCCAATATGGCCGGAATGGAAAAACATCAGAGGTGATCGACCATGATCCTTCCACCACGAAAAGAAGGTTTTCCAGGTGCGGTGATAGATGCACATGGGCACAGGCTTCGTAGCACTACTCATGGTGGAAATCACGTCGTGAGAAAACCCAGCCTGTGCTAAAATCGAGGATTCAACGGCCAAGCCGTCAAAGACAGGGCCCCGGAGTTCTGGTGGTAAATCGGGCCCTGCGAGTGTAGATCCATGCGATCTGGAAGTCGCCAGGCGACTAGTTGTATTAGTTCTGCATACCATGCTCAGCGCGGCCAATCTGGCGCGACTAGGATCACTGGTACTCCCTCCACTCTGATCTTCTTGATTACCCTCGGAAGCAAGTGAAGAGGAGGGAAGATGTATGGGAGCCGGAACCGGTGCCATGGCAGAACTAGGGCGTCCGCTCCGATGGTGCTTGGATCGGGCAATGAACCGAGGAACCTTGTTGTTCAGTCTTGAGGCCATTAGATCCACATCCGGAGTCCCCCAACGATGACAAATCTGCTGAAAGACTTCCGGATGAAGAGACCACTTCCCCAAGGCAATGCCTTGGCGACTGAGAAAATTTTCCGCCCAATTTTCTACGCTCGGCCCAATGAAGGATGTGACTCACTTCGTGTACAGCCATCCTGCTCTGGGTACCTCCCTGGCGGTTGATATACGCTACAGCCGTGGCGTTGTCGGATTGGATCCTGATGGGGTGACCTAAGGAGATGGTGGAAACTCCGTAGCGCTAATCTGATCGCTCGTATCTCCAAAATGTTGATGGGGAGACATGACTCTCGGGTTGACCAATGACCCTGTGCCGTGTGGCGACGAAAGACCGCACCCCAGCTAAGAAGACTTGCGTTGGTGGTTACTACGAACCATCTTACTGGGAGAAAAGACCTCCCTTGATTCAGGGAGGACCTCAGTGCCCACCACCTGAGGGCTTGCCTGACCCACAGGGACAGAGGGATCTGACGGTCCAGGGAGAACGGATTCTTGTCCCAAGCGAACAGCAACACGTGTTGTAAGGGACGGAGGTGGAACTGTGCAAATGGAACTGCTTCCATCGCTACCACCACCTTTCCGAGAACTCTCATGCTGAAACGAAAGGATTGAGAAACCGGTCGGGAAAGAGTCCACGCTGCCTGTTGTAAGGCTTGGGTCTCTCCTGGAGGGAGAATGACCAACCCGCGGGAAGTGTCCAAGATCATTCCTAAAAGGGAAATCTGCTAAGCCGGTTTTGGGAAAAACTTTTCGAAGTTTATCTTCCACCCCAGGCGAGAAAGTGTATTCACTGTTATCGATGGATTCCTCGTAGGCTGGAAGGGATGGACCCTTGATGAGCAGGTCGTCCAGATACAGTAACACCACCACTCCCCGAGAGTGGAGAATGGCCATGGCAGCCGCCATGACCTTGGTAAAGACCCTGGGGGCGGTGCGAGTCCGAAGGGCAAGGCAACGAACTGGAAGTGTTCCTCGTGAATTGCAAAACACAGGAACTACTGGTGGGACGGGCAGATCGGAATGTGAAGGTAAGCGTCCTTGATGTCGATGGATGCTAGGAACTCTCCTTTTTCCATGAAAGCGACAACTGATCGAAGAGATTCCATTCAGAATCGCCGTACCTTGACAAACTGATTTAACAGTTTAAGATCCAGAATGGGTAGCATCGTCCCGTCCTTTTTTGGAACCACAAAAAGGTTTGAAAAAAAAACAAAACCCTGAACCTTTCGTGATGAGGGACCGGAATGATGACTCTGTCCCTTAGCAGAGCCCGAAGCAAGGCTCTTGTCTTTTTCTTGGGGGGAGACGAAAGGAAAAACCGAGTTGGAGGAGGAGAAGAAAATTCTAATCTTGTATCTGGAGGACACCAGCTCCCTGACCCACTTGTCGTCATTGGGTAGATCTATGAGATCTGGCTCCCCTAGATCCAGAAGCCCTAGACCTGGGTTTCCAAGAGCGGTTAGATCTGTATGAGACCTGGGAGCCTGTCTCCGCGCGGTGACCGACCTGATCCGGAAGAGACGGTAGAGGAGGACCAACCGGATTTGTTGCGAGAAGATCGAAAACGCGTCGGCTGTTGGTTGTGAAACGGCCGAACAGCCCCTTTTGTTGAGGAAGGAAGTTACTTTTTCCCCCGGTAGTATCAGAAATGAGCTGGTCCAGTTTCTCTCCAAAAAGACGACCCGTTTGAAAGAGGAGAGAAGCCGCGGAGCCATAGGGCTCTTCTAATGGAGATCGCATTAGCGGTAGTTTGAGCCGCGCAATTGGCGGCATCAAAAGAAGCGGCTACTACAAAGTCCGCTGCGTGAATTATCTGCCTGGCGACAGTGGTTGCCTCCGGAGGAAGATTGGTGCCCTGGAAGGAAGTAATCAAGACTTCTGCCCAAGCGGCCATTGCCTTAGTGACCCAAATTGCCGCAAAAGATGGAAAAACCGCTGCTCCTGAAGCTTCAAAAACTGAACGGGCAAGGTAGTCAATTTGATGATCGGAGGGATTTCTGACTGAGGAAGCCTCAGAAACAGATAGGAGCATTTTAGAAGCAAGACGCGATACAGGAGGGTCCACCGGAGGGGACTGTAACCAATTCTACATTAGGTCTGGATGAAAAGGGTATTTAGCCTGAGTAGACTTTTGCCCTGTGAACCGCTTATGTGGACGATCCCTATGTTTCTGGACGGCTGATAAATAACCTGCGCACACGCTAGGTTTTCTTAAATGAGATAGGGTGTGCTGGAGCGGGAATAGTTTCCTCATCCAACCTCAGAATCCTGTTGACTGATTCTATAAGAGAATCAAGCTACTCTTGATCAGTTGGGGGATTTTGAGGGGCTGACGTGACAGATTCGAATTCAGAGTTGTGCTCGCTGTGAACCTCAGGAGAGGGCGAGCGAGAGACAGGAGTCGCCAATGCTGAGGCGCGAACGTGACTAAGGAACGCGTCATGGGTCCGCTTTTTACAGACCTGACCATCCCTTGAACAAGTATGGCCCCTGCTGGTGGACGGTTCCCAGCTGACGCCGGAGCCCTCCTCGGGAGGTAAAGACGCTTTCTGACTTAAAGAGTCCTCCCGGAGGGAGAATATAGCCTGGGTCAGAGACTCTACCGACCGTGACAGGGACGCAGCCCACCTAGGGGTACTAAATGCAGGAGGCCCGTCAGCAGCGGCGGCGAGGGACGTTGGAGCGCAGGTCAGGGCGCAGTCCGTGCATAACGGATTAGTCTGTGCACTGGGTAAGGCAGACTTGCAAGTGGTACACGCGGTAAAAAACGCAGTGTGCTTCTTAACAGCCCGTTTAGCCTCCTTAGATTGAGGCATAGCGCTCCTGAAGGGTTAACGGCAGAGTGTCTGCAGCTGCAGGGAATGTGCCGGGAAGGGGTTAAGCTTTAATCTGAGGGCAGATGCAGCTTACCCACGGTCCTGTGCTGTGTCCCCCGGGAGGAAAAACGGTGGCCCTGTGGTGTCACCCGGTATCCGGCTGTCCAGAGCAGGCATAGCACTCCTGAAAGGGTTAACGGCAGCTGAAGACATGGCCCCCGAGATTAGAATTGCGCGTTTCGTAAGTAATGAGAGGCACCAAGAGGAGGGGGCCGCGACGTTAGCGTGGGCGGCGCTATTCAAATTGCGGCCTAGTAGGCCGGAAAAGCCGGGGACTAAATTTTTGGCCTACCCGAGGTAGACGCTGGGGGCGGGGAGGGGGCGGCGCTAGTGGACGGCGCCATTCAAATTGCGGCCTAGCAGGCTGGAAAAGCCGGGGACTAAATTTTTTGGAATACCGGGGCGCCGAGAGCGGGGGGGGCCGCGATTGGGCGCCGGTGCACCGCCGCTGTCGTTAAGTCAGCGCTTCTCACGGGGGCAGGACCCGACCGCATACCTCCACTCCTATGCTCAGGCAGGTCGTCACTGTCCGGGGGCTTCCAGCTGCAGGTGTGTGTCTCATCCTCCGGGCGATGTAGCAGAGCTGGAGGAGGTCTTAAAGGGTTATTGCTCAGTCAATCCACCCTGTGGTAGGGGGAAGGAGAGCTCTGGGGCTGATTCAGGGCATCCGAAAAAGGGCTGCTCAAGTCCTCTCCATGCACTCCTGTGCTTCGTCCTGTTGCGCTTGCCCTCATATCCGTGGAGTACCAACCGTAAGGGAACCATCGTCAGAGGAATCAGCCTCATTCGTCGCAGGAAAGTGTACGGGGAGGTATACTCAGCGTGCTTGCCCTTTGTTGGTTCGGGGGAGAGCGAGCTGTAGAAAGGAACCGTCGCCCCCTTCACTCCGTTAATTAAAAACTAAAAATTTACAGAAAATTCAAAAATAAAATAAAAACGATGGGGTCTGAAACCAGACCCAAGTACCTCCTACAGACACTAAGCAAAGAACTGGAGAAATCTCAGCCAGCGAGAGGGTGTATACTGCAGGGGAGGAACTAACTTTTTTTCTGGTTTACTTAGTGTCCTCCTAGTGGCCAGCAGCATAACACCCACTGTCTCTGTGTCCCCCAATGAGGCGTAGGAGAAAAGTTGGTCACACTCATCAAACACTATGTTTGACGAGTGTGACCAACCTGTCAATCCGTTTTACAAGCGATGTTACAGATCGCTTGGAAAACGCTAGCATTCTGCAAGCTAATTACAATATGCTAGTTTTTCACGGGAATTCCGCATGCGGATTTCCCGCGGAAATTTCTGTGGCAATTCCACACGTGTGCACATAGCCTAACTCTTCCTGCAGCGCCCCCTCTGACGTCTGACAACCAGTGCCCTGTGCGACCGCACACAGGTAAGGCCAGTCATGTCAGAACGTATCATTCACGTGTCATATTCATTGGCATGTGTGATATCATTCAGTGAGGTGCTTTAGGCGATTATTAAATCTGGCCATACACTAGAACTGAACGCTCACGCGTCCGTTAACTATTCTTCCTTGGTCTTCCCTCCTTCCACCAATCATATGCCTGCTTGGTTCAGACAGTGACTTATCTCCCTCAAGACCTAAGTATCGATCATGTTAAAATTCAATTTGTCCCTTTTGCCACTTTTAAAACAAAATCAGCATTGGATTAAAACAATAATATACGTTATGATTTACCTAATCCGTCTGACACCTTCTGAAACTGGCTGAGGGCTGCACCTGCATTCTCTGCTAAGAAAGCCTCATCCTCTGGAGTCAACTAAACAGAAAAAATGATGGAATGAGTTTTAATATTTATAATTTATCAACCAGAAATCCCAGAGTCCTCAAATCCCACACATAAACATTAGATAAGATTCTGTCTGCAGCCACCACTAAAGGGCCCTTTACACAAAGCGATATCGCTAAAGCGTCACGGATTTTGTGACGCAGCAGCGATATCGCTACTGATATTGCTACATGTGATACTCACCTCCGACCCGGCTCCCCGCAGGCTATTGCTGATTGTGCGAGATCGGCCTGGTCCATTTCTCGTCGTCGGCTTCCTGCTGGCGCCGACGAGCGAGCCATGGACGCAGATGGAAGACGGTCACCCTTGCCGCGTCTGAAAGGTAAGAGCGACCGCTACTGCATCGCTAGTGAAATCTGCCTGTTTGGCTGCTCACTAGCGACCATTTAGCGATGCACCAGCGATCCTGACTGGGTCGTATCGTGGTCGGGATCGCTGGTGCATCGCTAAATGTAAAGGGGCCTTAAGGGGAGCGCTCTGTATACAGAGACACATGATAAGATTCTGTCTGCAGCCACCACTAGAGGGAGAGCTCCCAGTATACAGAAATACATAAGATCCTGTCTGCAGCCACCACTAGAGGGAGAGCTCCCAGTATACAGAGATACATGATAAGATCCTGTCTGCAGCCACCACTAGGGGGAGCTCCCTGTATACAAAGATACATGATAAGATCCTGTCTGAAGTCACCACTAGAGGGAGAGCTCCCAGTATAAAGAGATACATGATAAGATCCTGTCTGCAGCCACCACTAGGGGGAGCTCCCTGTATACAAAGATACATGATAAGATTCTGTCTGCAGCCACCACTAGGGAGAGCTCCTTGTATACAAAGATACATGAGAAAATTCTGTCTGCAGCAACCACTAGGGGGAGCTCTCTGTATACAGAGATACATGATCCTGTCTACAGCCATATACTATATAATTATCTTTAGACATTTCACCTTCTCTCCCAGTTTCCGCAGTGCGGTCAGGATTTCTCCTTTCTGCTGAGTGTAAACATCTTGGGCTAATTTTCCCACCATTAGATCTCGGTCCATCTGTAAAATGAGACAAAATACCTAATTGTAGGAGGTCACGTATCACATTGTCAGCATTTTTTGGAAACAATCTGTGAGAAAACCCAATGACTAGTCCTCTACCATTTTAGCCTTAATTATGAAGAAAATTAAAATTCTCTCTCACCTCGGATAACCTTGTCCTCAGCTGCCCCGGCTGCTTCTTGGCAAACATCCTGATGACCTCCGGGGTCTTGAACGCTTGGCTGATTGCTGCTTGAATGGCCTCAAAGACAAAAGGGGCTGTAATATATGAAACTATGACACAGAGAGAGCGCACTATGGCTGCTGCGCCCACTGCAAACTACAGTGGGTACAGAAAGTATTCAGACCCCTTAATTTTTCATTCTTTGTTTCATTGCAGCCATTTGTCAAATTCAAAAATGTTCATTTTTTTCTCATTAATGTACACTCTGCACCCCATCTTGTCTGAAAAAACAGAAATGTAGAAATTTTTCCAAATGTATTAAAGAAAAACTGAAATATCACATGATCATAAGTATTCAGACCCTTTGCTCAGTATTGAGTAGAAGCACCCCTTTGAGCTAGTACAGCCATGAGTCTTTTCTTGGAAATGATGCAACAAGTTTTTCACACCTGGATTTAGGGATCCTCTGCCATTCTTCCTTGCAGATCCTCTCCAGTTCCATCAGGTTGGATGGTGAACGTTGGTGGACAGCCATTTTCAGGTCTCTCCAGAGATGCTCAATTGGGTTTAGGTCATGGCTCTGGCTGGGCCAGTCAAGAATGGTCAATGAGTTGTTCTGAAGCAACGCCTTTGTTATTTTAGCTGTGTGCTTAGGGTCATTGTCTTGCTGGAAGGTGAACCTTTGGCCAAATCTGAGGTCCAGAGCACTCTGGAAGAGGTTTTCATCCAGGATTTCTCTGTATTTGGCCGCATTCATGTTTCCTTCAATAGCAACCAGTCGTCCTGTCCCTGCAGCTAAAAAAAGACCCCTATAGCATGATGCTGCCACCACCATGCTTCACTGTTGGGATTGTATTGGGCAGGTGATGAGCAGTGCCTGGTTTTCTCCACACATTCAACTTAGAATTATCACCAAAAAGTTCTAGCTTCGTCTCATCAGACCAGAGAATCTTATTTCTCATAGTATGGGAGTACTTCATGTGCTTTTTAGCAAACTCTATTCAGGCTTTCATATGTCTTGCACTGAGGAGAGGCTTCCTTCGGGCCGCTCTGCCATAAAGGCCCGACTGTGGAGGGCTACAGTGATAGTTGGCTTTGTGGAACTTTCTCCCATCTCCGTACTGCATCTGTGGAGCTCAGCCACTGTGATCTTGGGGTTCTTCTTTACCTCACTCACCAAGGCTCTTCTCCCGCGATTGCTCAGTTTGGTTGGATGGCCAGGTTTAGGAAGACTTCTGGTGGTCCCAACCTTCTTCCATTTAAGGATTTTGGAGGCCACTGTGTTCTTAGGAACCTTGACTACTGCAGAAATTATTTTGTAACCTTGGCCAGATGTGTGCCTTGCCACAATTCTGTCTCCGAGCTCCTTGCCCAGTTTCTTTGACCTCATGATTCTCATTTGGTCTGACATGCACTGTGAGCTGAGGTTTTATATAGACAGGTGTGCGCCTTTCCAAATCAAGTCCTATCCGTTTAATTAAACACAGCTGGACTCCAATGAAAGAGTAGAACCATCTCAAGGAGGATCACAAGGAAATGAACAGCACGTGACTTAAATATGAGTGTCTGAGCAAAGGGTCTGAATACTTATGACCATGTGATATTTCAGTTTTTCTAATAAATTTGCAAACATTTCTACATTTCTGGCTTTTTTCAGTCAAGATGGGGTGTACATTAATGAATAAAAAAAAAATGAACTTTTTGAATTTACCAAATGGCTGCAATGAAACAAAAAGTGAAAAATTTAAGAGGGTCTGAATACTTTTCGTGCCCACTGTACATTATAGTAAGCTCAGAAAAATGCCTTTAATCCGGTATCAACGGGACAAGATTGGATCTGGATTGTCAGACATTCTGGATTACTGGATGGGTATAGAAGGGTCATAGAACAGATAGGGGACCTTCAGGAAGGCAGACAAAACTAGATGTGGATTGTAGATTCCCCAACTGCTGGACAGCCGCAGGTTTGTGATCCCTGATTTAGGACTTATTCACATGAAGGATATTATGATTCCTGTGATGGTAATTCCTGGTCCCTCCGCGGGTTTCTGGACCTGATCTAACAGCATCAGACCTGACTACGAGGTTCCTAGTCCGGCTCAGGAGACTCACAGTCAGGCCAGTAATTGGGACTGCAGCCATAACACGTTCTTGTGAATTTACAGGTTCCTCACCAGCTGCATCCCGCCGAGCTCATCCACCAGTGTCATGTTCCCTGCGATGATTTTCTGCAGAGAGTCATTGAACTCACTCAGCTGCTCCAGCGTCTCTTTCTTAGTCTCCTCATACTCATCAGCATCCAGCTCATCTCTAAGAGGAAAATGAGGATACTACTCCACGGCACGCTGACATATTGCACGGTGATGTTTTTCCTCATGCTGCTGTATAATACCAGTACGATACCTGCATTCCTCCAGGTCTTGAAGCTGTTGCATCAGACGATCCAGCTGCTCTTCTAGGTTCTGGCGGAGTTTACCGGTTTCACTCTTCCCTCTCGACGCCATCTTGTCACTAAGAAGAGGAAATGACAAGTGTAATAATCCTCCGCAAGACCCAGAATGTAAGACACTAGGTGTCATGTTGGCGCAAACATTAGGGCTTGGCAGCAGCATCATCATGGCAAATATGACCACGCTGAATGTCCAGGCTCTTCTGCGGATAAGTGTGGCCACATCTTACAGGAACTGGGGAAAAGTACTGTCATGTGGAAAGATGGCTGCCGGCTCCAGCACTGGAGCTGCAAAGACTAGAAGCGCCATATTCTGATAAGTGCTACCAGTGGAACAACAGTGAGGAATGAGACGCCAGCAGCACGTGAGAAGTGAGAAGGAGCTCCAGACTGGGGATGAGCAGAAGGTGAGGATAGAGTATTTCTGCCTGAGGCTGTAATGATCTCAGCTGATTATGGGAGTGACATAATTCTAAGTCAATTTGTATGATGACATCGTATTGTGCGCAGCCGCTATGGGACGTGACACTTATCTGGACAGAAAATGCCAGGATATTTGCAACCTGAAAGCCAGTCGTCAGTCAACAGTTAGGAAAATGGCATTGCAGTTGCCACTCATATGACAGGGGCATCTTGTACCATGTACAATGCAATACATCAAACGTACAAATATGTGCACTGGGACTTACTGAAGTATGATGCATATGCAGGAGTGGGCCAGGAAGGAGCGCACATCAGCACATACAGGGGGTACGGCTCAAGTGTTCTTAGACCGTACAGCAGATATTACGTGAAAGTCCCCAGGCCATACTGCGGATATGGAGTGAGAATCTCTGGACCGTACAACCGGCACGACATAAGGGTCCCCAGACCATACAGCTGGTAAGGCAAGAAGGATCCCAAGCTTACAGCGAGCATGGTATAAGGGTTCCCAGACCGTACAGAGTGCATGGCACAAGGGATCCAGACCGTACAGAGCGCACGGCGCAAGGGATCCAAGACTGGACAGCGGGCCTGTCACGAGGGTTCCCAGACCGTGCAAAGCGCACAGTATGGCACTAGGGTTCCCAGACCATTCATCAGGCACGGTGAAAGGGATCACAGACCGCAGAGAGGGCACAGTGTAAGGTGTCCCAGACCATAAAGACGGCATGACGAGAGAGATCCCAGACCACAGTGTGAGGTGTCCAAGACTATACAGAGGGCACAGTATGAGAGATCCCAGACCATATAGAGGGTACTGTGCGAGGTATCCCAGATCGTATAGCGGGCACATCGCAAGGGATCCCAGACCATAGCGAGAGCATAGTGCAAGGCGTCCCAGACCATACAGCGGGCACAGTGTAAGGTGTCCCAGGCTATACAGAGGGCATGTCACAAGGGTTCCCAGACTATACAAAGGGCACAGTGCAAGGTGTCCCAGACCATACAGACGGCACAACGAGCGAGATGTCAGCCGTACAGCAGGCACAGTGTGAGGTGTCCTAGACTATATAGAGGGCTGGTACGAGAGATCCCATACTATATAGACAGTATGGTACAAGGTATCCCAGACCGTACAGCGGGCACATCGCAAAGGCTCCCAGACCGTAGAGAGGGCACAGTGCAAGGTGTCCCTGGCCATACAGACAGCACGAGAGAGATGTCAGACCATACAGCGGGCACGATGTGAGGTGTCCTAGAATATACAGAGGACAGGGTGCAAGAGATCTCAAACTGTAGAAAGGGCACAGTGCAAGGTGTCCAAGACTGTAGAGGTCATGGTCCAAGAGTTCCCAGACCGTACAGAGGGCACATCGCAAAGGCTCCCAGACCGTAGAGAGGGCACAGTGCAAGGTGTCCCTGGCCATACAGACAGCACGAGAGAGATGTCAGACCATACAGCGGGCACGATGTGAGGTGTCCTAGAATATACAGAGGACAGGGTGCAAGAGATCTCAAACTGTAGAAAGGGCACAGTGCAAGGTGTCCAAGACTGTAGAGGTCATGGTCCAAGAGTTCCCAGACAGTACAGAGGGCACAGCACGGAAGTTCCGAGACCATACAGCAGGCACGGTACGAGGTGTCTCAGACTATACAGAGGGCACGGTGCAAGTGCCCATACAGCAGGTACTACGTAAGGGCACCCAGGTCATACAGCGGGCACAGAGTGGATGGACTGTATATCCGGCACTATGTTCAGATAGTTTTTTCCATTCACAAACGGCTTTTTCTAGTCTGGATTTTCCCCATTTATTTTAAAGTGAATCCTAAAGCCCAGAATTAGATGGCTGCTCTGAAACTTTTTTTTTTTACGTTTCTGCAATACAAAAACGCACATAAAAACACGAGAAGGAATTTGTGCAGAAACGCAGCAGATTGCAACGTAGAAACCGGCGATGTGAAAACCAATCCGGAGCTGCACATACTGGTGGGAGTTGCTGCAGATTTTACCCAACGCCGGTGAAGGGTTAAATCAGCAATGAAGATCCTGAACACGGAGCATGACGGATGCAGGACGCGTCCTGGGCTACTGCAGACAATGACCTGCCCCTCCCTCCTTACACTGCAGCCATGGTCCTAGCCGGGTGCAGGGTGAGGGCAGTGCCCCCGACCAGAACCGTCAGTCCACACCCTACAGGTGACACAGACACACCGCCGCCACATTACTGCTCCCTACCTGGCTCCAGCGCTGGCTTCACTAGGGTGCGCGCATCCTGATGACGTCACTGCACGTCAACCAATGGACGAGCGGGGCTGAGGTTTCCTCCAATAAGAAAGCACTTTTCTTTTCTTGTGCATCGCTTAATATCTTCCCCCATGTGGACGGTGAGTACCGGGGGTGTATTGTTGGGGGAGCGCAGGTGACAGATGTGTTATGTTTCTGTGGCACTTGTGGTCTCTGTGCAGGTGGAGCAGCCTGCAGTGCAGCTACACGACTAGACAGAGACTCAGAGAAGCACAAGGGCAGTACACGTCAGGTGCAGGAGGAGCGACCTCCAGGTGCCCACTCTGGCCCCGTGCAGTGGTGACAGTCACCGCCCTGTACTCCTGGTCCTCACCTGCATTTCTCATTGGGACCTGTCCAGCGACGCCCCCTGTCCACGTCCCGTTCACTTTCACTAGTTCTGCAGGAGTAAGAAATAGGCACGGCCAAAGATCATGGCTGGCAATGGAGGTGGATGGAGCCCAGACTGCGCTTCACACACCCTGGCCTGGTCCAGCTGACCCGGGGATCTGCCACCGACCTCCGGGAGAGCGAGAGGGCTTCCTAAATCCGAGAGTGTCCCCTAGGCCTGGTGATGGAGTTATGCTCCTGTCATGGAGGATCCCACACTCCTCCCCACTGTCCCAGGTTCCTCCAGCATTAGACAGAGGTTGTTCTAAGACTGCAGGCCTTCTGACTGTCCTGGAAATATGTGGTCATTATCCTTGTAGAACAGCCTCCGTATGATGTTCACTGTGTACTGCTTCTCTTGTCTGTGGCCTTATGGGGTCTCCTGCCCTCGTGGGGGCCCTTCTTTAGCCAAGTTTGCTGTCCCTCATCGACCCTCGTGGGGCTCTGTTTCCTGCCCTCACTGCCTTTGTGAGGTCTCATCTCTTCCCATTTTTTGGCCCCGCTTGCTGTCCCCCTACCGGCCCTCGTGGGGCCCCATCTATCTACTTACCAGGCCTTGTGGGGCCCCATCTCCTGTCTGTCTACCTGCCCTTGTGGGGCCCCATCTCCTGTCTCTATCGGCCCTTGTGGGGCCTCAATCTCCTACTCTTGTGGGGTCTTGTGGGGTCATCCACTTTTCTTAAACCTTTTTTGGACCCTCTGTGTTGCATGTGTCTGTTTTGTTCTTCCTCTGAGTAGCCCAAACATTATGGCCACAAGTTTCATCCTTTCCATGTCACCTTCTTGTCTTTCATCTGTGATTGATGGCTTTATAAACCTGGTTCCTTCCAGGGCCTCTCAGAGATATTGGACATTTTCCCTGTAGGACATTTTTTTAAAGTGCATTACCAGTGACAAAACTGATTACTTATTTTCCCCCCAAAAAACAGGACTCTACATTGTAATGTTTTAAAGATTGAAAATAAATAAACAGTTACTAGATGAGGGTCCTCTAATTAGCACCCTCATAGCATGGTCAGAGTGGAGCGGTTCTAGAAAGTGTCTCACCCTCTGGAGGATCTGTCCTGTCTTGCATTACACAGATAACATGATAAAATTAGTGGCGCAATGTAATATGTTTCCTCTAGGGGCACTGCAGAGAAATTGAAAACAGATTAGAGCTGATCACTGGGGGTCCCGGCAGGGGGAAACTTTGTGATCACCTTGTCGAGGGTAACGATTTTCTAAATGAAAAACCCTGATTTAGCTGGATGCAATGTCCCTGAGGTTATTTAAGTAAGAGACCCAAATCTGCAGGTGGCTTTATACATATATTCACTATAACATAGATCCTGTCCAGTTCCCTCGGTGTGGTGGCGACTCACGTGGTGATTTTTGACTAATCAAATAGAAACGCTTTTAAAATAAACCAATGAGATCAGATATATTTATGGTCATTGTATTTAATGAGAAATTGAACTTTATGCGGTTCCCTGCAGCACAGAGTATTTCAGGAGAGGAGTGTACTGATTTAGTGGAAGGCAGTCACCTTGTCCAAATGTGATAAGATTAGTCAGTACAGAACATGTATGGAGGGTGGGGGTCACAGTCTTCTCATCTCTTGGTATACATCACTGTGTGCACCCCCCCCAGATCAACATGAGGTCTTCTAGCCCAGGGTTCCCCAACTCCAGTCCTCAAGGCCCACCAACAGATCATGTTTTCAGGATTTTCTTAGTATTCCTCAGGTGATAATTGCTTCACCTGTGCAATACAAAGGAAATCCTGAAAACATGATCTGTTGGTGGGCCTTGAGGACTGGAGTTGGGGAACACTGGGCTAGCCAATCACAAGCGACTCAACTTTTCCAAACTTTCTGTAGTTTAGGATCATCTGAAGCATCTTTATGTAAACCACAATTACAGCAGCACCATCTAATGGTCAGTGGCTTTATGGCACGACTTTGGATATAACTACAGTATAGCAATTTTTTCCTTTTGGCAGATGCAGTAGCTCAGGGGAAAGATGTACAGTATATAATTAACTACATTGTGGAGTTGTATATTATTTTACTTTATACATTTTATAGCTATTGTCTGCTTTAGTGCCTTCTAGCAGATATTGTGGGGGACATGATGGACCCCATTATATTACCCCGAGTGGGAGTCATTGTCATGAATAGCTTAACATTGGTTAAACATTTAATACACAGTGACCCATTCTTAGGCATAGACTTAGTGGGTCCTGTAAAACACAAAGCCTGAAAAAGGTGCAGCCTCACACTGACCACTAGGTATGCCAACAACAAGTCCTGCAGCAATCAGTTGTAGGGTCACCCTAACTTGGATATCCCCTTTAAGAGCTGGGCATTTTTAGGACTTAAAGCACTATGTTTAGCCTGTATGTTATGAATGGAAATTGTATCATTTACTATAATATAACTTTAAAAGGCTCATGATATGCAGAGATGAGAGCACCCACATACATGAGCAGGTGTGTGACGGTGGGAGCCCTGCTTTACTGCAGGCTGTCAGCCTTGGCTTGTGGTTTTCTGCTGTGAAAAATGCCCCCCCCCCCCTTGTCTCTGCTCCTTTATTTCCCCTCTAATCTCTGAATGACACAATAATTTGTCCATTTGGGAACATAGCCAAAAACTGTCAGCACAGAACCTGCCAATCACTGGGAGACTTCAGTAATCAGGAGCCCCCCACCACTGGCTGCTGCTGGAATCTCTCTCCTCAATTTCATAGTGGGAAGGGACCATTGTTTCTGATAGAAACTGACTGCTCTCCTGTTCTGCCGCCTCTGTGGACTGATTTGCAGGACCAATAGGTATGAAGCGCATTAGTCCTCACTGTTCTCAGTCCGTTCCCCCCCTTCCATTGTCCACAAGTACAGTAGTTCTTTATGAAGCAGCGACTCCGGGGGGCTACAACTCCTCAGATGTGCCATGTACATGGGCAGCAGGTCACTACTTCATAGCAGATGCCGGTTCTAGTTTCTTTACTAAGGACCAGCCCAGGAAAAATGGAGTTGTAGAGCCAGAAAGGGCCAACGATCAGGAAAAACACTGCAAAAAAAAGTCCATAGTTCCAAAATTAGTGTCTGATATATTTAAGTTCCCATTTATTCCAAAGCTCTTGGTGCAGATTATACAGTGATGTCAGTTCTCAGTCAGGTCAGGAATTGCAGCCATAACATGGACCGTAAAATAGGACCACTACATGGTGGTGTGAATAAGGTCTTATTCTTCTTTCTGCTGGTTCCTCTTCTGACACTGCCCGTGTGATTCCTACCTAAGGGTTTGTAGCAATGGAGATGTGTAGAGCTGAGCAAAAAAGATTTGTAGGACTCAGGTTCAGCGGGGACATGAGTGGTCCATTACCATCGACCACACCCCTGCTGGCATCATCAGGACCTCTTCTGGTTTGTAGGGACTCATGCTGCCCCATGACATCACGCTGGAATCACATAGCAGAAGAGGCGTCAGGGGTGTCAGCAGCTAGAAGGCGGTTCACAGGGCTTTGGTCCATCCGCCATGGATTACTGACATGACTGCTGGAGTAGGGTCCTGCACAAATCATTTTTGCTCAACTCAGGAGACGCATGATAAAGTGGAGAGGGCATGGATTCTTTCTTCTAGCTTTAAGTGGATGATATCCGAGAGCAATAGCTCACTTTTGCCTGGACAGCACATACACCGATAATCGATCTTAGGCGTATCGTCTCTACAAGGCACTCCGGGTGTTTCTCCAATCACAATGGGGGTTGCAGTTTTGCAGGTTGGGGAGCAGTGCTATAGGGGGTTTCCTAGCATATCAATAACAAATGTCATCATTGTCTGATTAATCGGGGTACAACTCTTTTTATCTCTTCCCATTGTGTTACAGAGCTGTGTAGACACAGGAACAGGACGTGTTGTCTTGGGGCAAAGGCAGAGATTTGGTTTAAGCCTTTGATAAAGAATTGCAATAAGCTTTTTGGGGTAATTCTTCTCAGTGCCAATAATAATAGCATAAAGAAAAGATAAGTGCCAGTAAGAGTGTCCCCAAAGTAGCCAGAAATGACCGATAAACCTCCAGAAATAACTCGCCTTCTGATACCACCCTGTTCACACAGATCATATATGCCGGTTGCTTTGTGAAGGTTGACTGTTGGTACGTCATAGGCTGTAGGATTATCACGTGTCCTCATGTCTTTGTGTGGTTGTATATAGAGATATGTACACACCTGTAGATAAGACACTGATGTAGGACTGCACCACAGACAGGTAATACAGAGCTGGAGTGCTCATGGCCTGCAAGAGATGGAAGACTTCACGTTTATAGTGTTCTGTCAAATGCAAATTGAAGATAAATAGTATGGCAGACTTGAAAGTTCCTACAGGGCCGCGATACAGGGGTGTGCTAAACATCCCAGGTTAACTAGAAAGAAAGCCATTTGCACATGTTGGTTGAGGTGGTTCCTGTTGTACATTTTGCATCAGCCCGACAGCTATTATATGGCATTAGGACAGCTTGGGGCTCCTATTGGTGGGGGATATATCCAAAATATACTTCAGTTTCCTTATAGATTCAGTTCTGTAAATTTTTGCTCATTCTTTATGTAGTAATTCTTGGGTTGAGATCAACAACTCGAGCACTTACACATTCTGCAGCCAGAGATGTCATTAGGACAGTGCAGATCCCCTCGATGAAGGAGGCCACCCCAAATATGTGAAAAAGGGTCTTCAGCCAACATGGTATCGGCTCCACGAGTGCGAGGATGAGAGCAAACGCTGCAATAGAAGGTGCACTGTCAGCGCAGGACGGTAATAGAAGGTGGATGGTCAGTGCAAGTCAATAATAGAAGGTGGACTATTAGCGCAGGGCATTAATAGAAGGTGGACTGTCAGCGCAGGGCAATAATAGAAGGTGGACTGTCAGCGCAGGACGGTAATAGAAGGTGGATGGTCAGTGCAGGTCAATAATAGAAGGTGCACTGTCAGCGCAAGGCAGTAATAGAAGGTGGACTGTCAGCGCAGGGCAATAATAGAAGGTGGACTGTCAGCGCAGGTCAATAATAGAAGGTGCACTGTCAGCGCAGGACGGCAACAGAAGGTGGATGGTCAGTGCAGGTCAATAATAGAAGGTGGACTGTCAGCGCAGGTCAATAATAGAAGGTGCACTGTCAGCGCAGGACGGTAACAGAAGGTGGATGGTCAGTGCAGGTCAATAATAGAAGGTGCACTGTCAGCGCAGGGCAGTAATAGAAGGTGGACTGTCAGCGCAGGGCTGTAATAGAAGGTGGACTGTCAGCGCAGGTCAATAATAGAAGGTGGACGGTCAGTGCAGGGCAGTAATAGAAGGTGCACTGTCAGCGCAGGGCAGTAATAGGTGGACGGTCAGCGCAGGTCAATAATAGAAGGTGGACTGTCAGCGCAGGGCAGTAATAGAAGGTGGACTGTCAGCGCAGGGCAGTAATAGAAGGTGGACTGTCAGCGCAGGGCAGTAATAGAAGGTGGACTGTCAGCGCAGGGCAGTAATAGAAGGTGGACTGTCAGCGCAGGTCAATAATAGAAGGTGGACGGTCAGTGCAGGGCAGTAATAGAAGGTGCACTGTCAGCGCAGGGCAGTAATAGGTGGACGGTCAGCGCAGGTCAATAATAGAAGGTGGACTGTCAGCGCAGGGCAATAATAGAAGGTGGACTGTCAGCGCAGGGCAGTAATAGAAGGTGGACTGTCAGTGCAGGTCAATAATAGAAGGTGCACTGTCAGCGCAGGACGGTAATGCAGGTCAATAATAGAAGGTGCACTGTCAGCGCAGGACGGTAAAAGAAGGTGGATGGTCAGTGCAGGTCAATAATAGAAGGTGGATGGTCAGTGCAGGTCAATAATAGAAGGTGGACTGTCAGCGCAGGGCAGTAATAGAAGGTGGACTGTCAGTGCAGGTCAATAATAGAAGGTGCACTGTCAGCGCAGGACGGTAATGCAGGTCAATAATAGAAGGTGCACTGTCAGCGCAGGACGGTAAAAGAAGGTGGATGGTCAGTGCAGGTCAATAATAGAAGGTGCACTGTCAGCGCAGGGCAATAATAGAAGGTGGACGGTCAGTGCAGGGCAGTAATAGAAGGTGCACTGTCAGCGCAGGGCAATAATAGAAGGTGGACTGTCAGCGCAGGGCAGCAATAGAAGGTGGACTGTCAGTGCGGGGCAATAATAGAAGGTGGACTGTCAGTGCGGGGCAATAATAGAAGGTGGACTGTCAGTGCAGGACAGTAATAGAAGGTGGACGGTCAGTGCAGGGCAATAATAGAAGGTGGACGGTCAGTGCAGGACAGTAATAGAAGGTGGACGGTCAGTGCAGGGCAATAATAGAAGGTGGACTATCAGTGCAGGGCAATAATAGAATTTGGTCTGGCAGTAATACAAGGTGATTGACAGTGGGATGCGGCTGTTTATGCATGTATGGCAGTGTAGCTTTTCAGTAGCTGGAGAGTCTCAGGTTGGAAACCAGTCTAAGGAATATTCAAAAAGTTTAGATTTTTCAAAAACACCCCTGTAGCCCCCACATATGAGACCCTTTGTTTTCTTTTACTAGATCCCCCTTTAAATGCTACATGTAATGCAGTGCAGACTCTCACCAGTTGTGAATAGGGTGAAGCCAATGTTGCAGATCAGGTTGTTGAGAAGAGGTTGGTTGCAAAATCGCGATGAGCTCGGCCTGTGGGGAAAATATTGGGGTTAGTTCGATCTACAAACACCAGCTTGAGATGCGGACCCCTGACCTGCATACAGTTTATCAACAATGAACCCTATTAAAAAAAAAAGGATTATCTAAACCAGACAACACTTTAAAGAGGTACTGGCCCCTGGCAGTGATCAGGAAGGGGCGCAGCTCTGTAACATACGTGCTAAATGATGCGACCTTCTTTCATCAGTCGGTGTCTTGGGCTGTGGAGAGGAATCACCTATGTCGGGGTCCACACCTGCAGGACGCCAGCTGTTGTACAGGCTGTCAGGGCATGCTGGGAGCTGTAGTGTAACTATAGCAGGAGTGCTGCGAGTTGCTGACCTATGTTATAGAATAGGAGCGTTTGCTCTGCCATTGCCCCTACAGGACTAGGATGGGGACATATTCAAAAACCCCTCTATCCCTCAACTGCACTGCTCTGTGTAGTATGTCATTGTGTTACCTTCCTATAATGGCATCATCTTTATGGAGGTTTTATACCTTGTAGTATTTAGTGCTCAGGTTTATCATGGAGGATGCGGTGAATGGGAAGTAGAGCTATGGGACAGGCCGCAGCGTCAATCATCCCGAAATTATGTAGGACCACAAGCCAAGCTGAGAGGACAGGTAAGATACCCCCACATGCCGGAAGCTTGGATGTAAAAACTGTAATATTCCAATGGCTGCTTTTGGAGGAAGGTAGCCGTGTTTTTCCTACCCCATACAACACCTTTATTGCAGCCAGCATAAACAATGGAGGTTCATATTCTGGAAGCCACAATTATAAAATGCATCGTGTCTGCAAAATCCATGAAAGTATCTCATCAGGTATTATATATGGTATAGACTTACACAGACCTGAGCAGTATATACACCTGCGGGACGGTTAGGGTGATCCCTGAGGATGCCACAGTCACCAGCCTGGAGGAAAGAGAGAAATTAGGAGAGATTAGGGATCATCATGGCGGGTTGCTGTTCATGTAGCAGATAGGGAGCGCACTTACAGTCTGAATTTGTGGGTTCGGGGTAACCAGCGGCTGAGATGGTGGGAGACGTGAGCTAGAAAGTAGAAGATCATGCTGTCTGTCACCTGATCCTCAGCTATGAATAATGTAACGTGGCTCCCGGCTCATTCTGTGCCCATTGTAGTCCTGCTCTCCTCCTACGCGGCAGAGGGGACTTAAAAGGCCACATTCACATGGTCAGTATTTTACATCAGTATTTGTAGCCAAAACCAGCAGTGGCTGATAAATACAGAAGGCATGACGTGTTTCTATTATACTTTTCCTCTGATTGTTCCACTCCTGGTTTTGGCTTACAAATACTGGTGTCAAATACTGACCAAATTACGCCTCTCCATTATTAATTCCTGGGCTTGATGTCAGCTGCCAATTCAAAGCTGACATCAGCCCCAATATTATTACCCCACATCGCACCAGGGCAAGCGAGGCTAAGCGTCAGAATTGGTTCGGCTGAGAGCTGATGTTTTTAGTCTGGTAGGGGGCCAATATCCATGGCCCCTTCCTTGGCTATTAATAACAGCCCACAGCTGTCTGCCTAGCATTTGCTGGTTATTAGTTATGTGGGACCCTAATCACTTTTTTTGTGGGGGTCCCCTATTTTAATAACCAGTAGAGGCTAAACAAACATCTGTGAGCTGATATTAATAGCCTGGGAAGCTCCATGGATATTACCCCGTTCCCAGGCCATAAACATCTGCCCCCAGCTGTTAGCTTTCCCTCTGCTGGTTAAGAAAATTTCAGGGGATTCCACATCATTTTTTTCAGAAATGTATTTATCAATTACTAATATACATGTACAGTAAGCTACAGATTCACTGTACTAATATATATGAGAATATTTACTTTGAAAACTATCTTTATATGACATAGAGAATTACTGTATGTAAAAATCGGACAGATTTTACAAATGTTATTGTGTCTCCGGCCTTAATAAGAAAGTTGCAGAGTTGCACCTTAAGTTTCCAGAGACATTTCCGGGAACATGCCCAATATCACCTCGTACCCACCTGCATTGGCCAGCACTACTTTCTTTCATTCTCTTTCCAGATTTGTTCGGTTTTCATAGTTTCTGCACCACTTTTGCAATTGTCACTTCGGCCTGATGATGCATTGTCTGTCCTTTTGGAAACAGGATGCAAAATTTGCTTCTGGTGTTGCATGGATTAATTCTTCACCATTGCACCAGTCTCCAGTCTCGGTTACCAGTGGAGCTTGCGGATGACACCGTGCAGGAGCTCAGCACTCTTCACCACGAGCCAGTTAGTGACTATAACACAGACCATCACTGTGATAGCCAGAGACTGAGCCACCCAATGGAGCATGGTGGATGCAGCTACAGGACTGTAGTGGCACTGGGGCAACGTGGCATCTTTGAAAGGGGGGAAGGGAGAGGCTGGGACGGATTAGCATCTCAATGGTTTATACAGTTGGTTGGATGCAGACAAAAGTATTCAGCAGAGCTATGTGATGTGTGGGCATCTGCTGGCTGCACACTGGGACCATTCTCCAATCTGTGAAACTGTGCAAGCAGCGCCCTCTGCTGTACACACGCGTGGAATTTGTGGAGGTGGCTTGTCATAGGTGGAAACATTTTCATTATTTTCAGTAATTAGAGTGCAGAAAAAAATGATTGTTACATATGTTAGTTGATAAAGTTAGTTAAAAAAATTTCATCCTGCAATTATCATTCATTTTCAGACCTCCTGAATCCAGTTTACAGTCTTCTCACAGGTTCGGACTTTTCACTTGTGAACGTGCCCCTGTCAGTAATGTTTATTCGGACTCCCATGACAGCACCACGAGAGAGGGGATCCGCCCTTCGGGAACAGGAAACCTACAGATACAAAAAGGGTGGCACCTCTCCCACGCATCAGTTGGTTTCCTGTTCCTGAGGGGACGGGATCCTGCAGATGACCGGATCCCAGGCCGGCCGGCTGGTACAGGTAGCGAGGGGGTCTCCTACCTCGGCCTGGTGCGGAGCTCCTGGAAGACGCCACGGTGGCCCAGGATGGGTGGCACGGCGGTGGCGTAGGCAGCAGGGAGCGGCGTCCGGAGGAGGTCCGTCTCCATAAGCAGACCGCGCCGGTGAGTATGCCCCCCGGGGACTCCTAACTCCAGCGGCGCGATCGCGGTGGTCGGGGGGGGGGGGCGGCGCGGCTGCAGAGCGTTGGGGTCGGGGAGCGCTCCATAGTGCAGTGCCCGGGCGTCCCGCGTGACTTCCGGTCACGTCGGAGTCGCAGTGACGTCAGAAGGCGCCACTGCGCAGGCACGGAGACCCAAGATGGCGGCGCCCATCGGGAGCGCCGGTTCCCCTGCCAAAAGCGGCGCCAGCTGGGGAGGGGGGCCCTATTAGGGGGGGGGCGCGGCAGGAGGATATCTGCTGTCCGGTGGAGGGGTATATAAGCAGGACCCTAGATGGGTGCCTTGCCTTGGCCACATTATTGCAAGCCAGTAATGGAGAGCGATCAGGAGCAGCAGCAGCAGCAAAAGCAGCAGCAACGGCGGCAAGAGCGACAATCTTCACTGCCGCCCCTGGATGACCTTAGGCAGGTCAAACAGAAGAAGAAAGAGGCCCGTGACAGTAAGGAACGTCCGGGACGAAGTGACCAGTCCAGTCATAAGAGCTCCGCTAGGCGGACAGGAGCATCGACTGACAAAAATCCCCCTCATTCTCCGGTACTTGATTGTGGCACTGGTAAGTGATCTTCGTGAATGTTCACTCAGTGATGGGGCCTCCTGTGTTTTATTCTAGGGGAAGAAAGCTACGAGTAAAACCAGACACAGGGAATGCGCACTCTGTGCATGCCCGTTACCAGATTCATGCCCCAAAAAGTTATGTCCCCCCCTGTATCCAGCGGACAGTGGCGGAGGAATCGCCCACAGTAGCGGCGTGTTTAAGGGATATAGTAAGGGCAGAGATGAGGAAACCCTAAAATCCCTGTCCCAACCAGAGAGTGTAAGGGGTGAAGACCCGGTGGAGTCGGATTCCTCGACAGAGTGGAGGAGAAGTAAGGGCTCCCATATTTCATCTCCCTCGTCCTCCTCAGAAGAAGAGGACTCTGGTCGGTTTTGCCTGCCACTCGACCGAGTAGACAAATTGGTAAAAGCGGTCAGAGGAATAATGGAGGTGGAGGAGCCGAAGCCTCAATTATCCATGCAGGATGTGATGTTCGGGGGTCTGGAGCAGAGGAAGCGTAGGGTCTTCCCACTAAACGAAAAGATCCAGGATCTCATCCGCAGAGAGTGGAAAAAGCCAGAGAAAAGAGGGTCGCTACCACCAGCCCTCAAGCGGAGATATCCCTTTGACGATACAGCAATGAATACTTGGGACAAGGCCCCCAAATTAGATGCAGCTATTGCGAAAGCATCGAAAAAATCCTCGCTACCCTTTGAGGACATGGGGTCCCTTAAAGATCCTCTAGACAGGAAGGCAGATACCTTCCTTAAAAATACCTGGGAGATGGCAGCCGGTTCCTTAAGACCAGCAGTAGCATCGACTTGCACGGCCAGGTCCATGATGGTCTGGTTGGACCAGTTAGAGTCGCAGTTAAAACAGGGAACATCTAGACAGGCAATCCTGGGGGCCCTTCCAATAATCCAGGATGGCGCAGCCTTCCTAGCGGATGCCTCGGCTGATGCAGTCAGAATGGCCGCCAGGGCAGCAGGACTCTCTAATGCGGCTCGGGGAACCCTGTGGCTGAAGTGCTGGCCGAGAGATATTCAGTCCAGGGCGAAACTCTGTACTATCCCGTGTGAGGGGGAATATTTATTCGGAGCAGTCCTGGACGAATTACTGGAGAAGGCCGGGGATGATAAAAAGAAATTCCCAAACCTTTGGTCCGCATCTTACCGTCGTCCGTTTAATAGGAGGAGATTTGGTCAAGGGAGAAGGCGTAACCCTTCACCTAATAGAGACCGTCCCAGATGGGAGGATAGAAGGAGAAGAGGTACGGGCTTCATGTTCAGACGCTCGTCGAGAGAGCGAAAAAGACAAAACCAATGACTAGCGATTCCCATGGAGGGTAGACTGTCATCCTTCCTCCCAGCATGGCTACAGGTCACCAATAGTGACTGGGTGCGGAATGTGATATCCACCGGACTCAGGTTGGAGTTCACTCAAGTCCCACGGGATACCTTTAAACCAACACCCTTAAGGTCTTCACCCTTCGAGCAAGCGGCTTTAGAAGCAGAGGTCTTGAACCTGTGTCTAAAAAACGTTCTGATAGAGGTTCCAGAATCTGAGAGAGGAAGAGGATTCTACTCTCCCTTATTCCTAATCCAAAAGCCGGATAAAACATTCAGAACGATTATTAATTTACGTTTTCTTAATGAATTTTTGGTTAAACGCACCTTTAAAATGGAATCCATTAGTTCTACAATAAAGATGCTGTTTGAAGGGTGTTTTATGGCAGTAGTGGACTTAAAAGACGCATACTATCATGTGCCCATCCACGCAGATTTCCAGCAGTTCCTGAGAGTGGCGATATCAATAGACGGTATAATCCGTCATTATCAATATAGGGCCCTTCCCTTTGGTCTCTCAGCAGCGCCCCGGGTATTTACAAAAATAGTGGCCGAGGTTATGGCTCATTTACGGGAAGTTGACATCTTAGTTATCCCATACTTGGATGATTTTGTGATTGTGGGAAATTCAGTGGACCATTGTCTATCTCAGATTAAAAAAGCTAAGTGCAGATTAGAGAACCTCGGATGGATTATAAATTACGAAAAGTCCCGATTTCAGCCCTTAAAGGTCCAGAAGTTTCTAGGCTTGCTGTTAAATTCAGAAACCCAGCAGTGTCTGTTACCCGTAGATAAATTACAGCAGATACAGCAGCAGGTTCTTCGGGCAATCGATAGACCCTCCATGACCCTCAGGCAGGCCATGTCCCTGTTAGGCTCCCTAACCTCATGTATCCCAGCGGTCAAGTGGGCACAATTCCACACTAGGGCCCTTCAGAATGACGTCCTGGTTAATAGCAGAACCTTAGAGGGCTTCTTGCAGGGTCAGGTATTGCTAAGCTCCTCAACTATTACATCTCTTAGGTGGTGGCTCGATGTCGGAAATTTAGCCTCGGGGGTGCCCTGGGTGATACAGATATCCCGCGTAGTAATCACAGACGCTAGTCCTTGGGGTTGGGGGGCCCATATGGGGGACATAGTGGTACAGGGACAGTGGGACTCCGATGCTGAGATCTCATCTAACCAGAGGGAGCTGCTGGCGATTGAATTGGCCATTAAAAAACTCATTATGTATCTACAGGGCCATCATGTGAGGATACTCTCGGACAACCAGGTAGCGGTAGCCTATGTCAACCACCAAGGTGGAACCCGCTCCAACGCCCTGATGCGGATAACGGAACGTCTCCTTCAGATAGCAGAGAAAAATTTTCTATCTTTAACCGCGCTCCACATCAGCGGAAAAGACAACATGAAGGCAGACTTTCTAAGCCGCAGGGCCCTAAGGCAGGGAGAATGTGCCTTAAACTCAGACATCTACAATCAGATTGTCCGCAAATGGGGTCGACCGGAGGTGGACCTCTTTGCCACCAAGGAAAACAGGAAGGAAAAAACTTTGTTCCCTAAATCCCAGGGAAAATCCACTGGCAGTGGACGCCCTCCTAATAAAATGGGACTTCTCGCTGGCTTACGCCTTTCCGCCTTTGAACCTTCTACCTCTGGTAGTGAGGAAGATCAGGGAAGACTGGGCAAGAGTCATATTGATTGCCCCCTTCTGGCCCAGAAGGACCTGGTTTGCATGGTTGAGGACCATGTCAGTAGGCGATCCTTGGGTACTGCCGAACCTTCCAGATCTCCTCTACCAGGGGCCAGTCAACCACCCACAAGTAGCGGGACTCCGTTTGACGGCATGGTGTTTGAGAGGACACTATTGAGGGATAGAGGGTTCTCAGAAAATGTAATCGATACACTCCTAAAAAGTAGGAAACAAACCACCACAGGTATATATGCTAGAACCTGGAGGCGATTCCTGTCCACCTGTGAGTTTAATATCAGGGATGGAATACCTGTAAAACAGATCCTAGAATTCCTCCAGAGGGGTCTCGAGTTGGGCCTTTCCACTAGCACATTGAAAGAGCAAGTTTCAGCTTTAGGGGCCCTATTTGCATGCGACATTGCCGGTAACCATTGGGTAGCGAGATTCATTAAGGCAGTTACCAGATCAAGACCCATACTCAAAGATAGGTGTATGCCTTGGGACTTAAATTTAGTCCTGACAGCCATGACAGAGAAACCGTTTGAACCTCTGGATTCTGCTTCACTAAAGATGATATCACTTAAGACAGCCTTTTTGGTAGCAATAACATCTGCACGTAGAATAGGCGACATACAGGCACTTTCCAGATTACCTCCATACACAGAATTCTTACAGGATAGAGTAATCCTAAGGCCAGACCCGGCATACCTTCCCAAGGTAGCATCTCATTTTCATAGGACACAAGAGATAGTTCTGCCTTCCTCCCTAATCCAACCAATCCTAAAGAACAAAGACTTCAGGCTCTAGATGTTAAGAGATGCCTACTTAAATATTTAGCAGCCACAGATCCTTGGAGGAAGGAGAATTCATTATTTTTATCCTTCCAAGGTCCCAGGAAAGGGTATAGAGTGTCAAAGCGCACGTTAGCAAGGTGGATTAGGGAGGCTATCTCTCTTGCCTACACAGCAGGTGGGGGTCCGGCTCCACAGAACCTGAGGGCGCATTCCACCCGTGCCATGGCATCATCCTGGGCAGAGAGATCGGGAGTATCAATTGACCAAATATGTAAGGCGGCCACCTGGTCATCTCCTTCCACCTTTTTTAACCACTATCGGTTAGACATGTGTGCCTCCTCAGACCTCACCTTCGGGCTAAGGGTGCTGCAGGCTGTAGTCCCTCCCTAATTTAGTTTACATCTCTGTAATTCTCTCGTGGTGCTGTCATGGGAGTCTGAATAAAGTATTAAGTTACGTACCGGTAACGGTATTTTTCGGAAGCCCATGACAGCACCCTTAGTTCCCTCCCTTGTTCACGTAGAAGGGTGCACCCCTTTAGAGGATTGTTTTTGCGAGTTCACCTTATGTGGGAGATGGTTTAAAGAATTGTAAATAGGATAGATAGGTTGTATATATTGTGTATATGCGGTGTACTAACCATGGTAGCCTCTCAAGCTCTGTAATCCAACTGATGCGTGGGAGAGGTGCCGCCCTTTTTGTATCTGTAGGTTTCCTGTTCCCTCTCTCGTGGTGCTGTCATGGGCTTCCGAAAAATACCGTTACCGGTACGTAACTTAATACTATCCTGGATATTGCTACCTTCATTAGCTCTTATATATCAGCACAGCTTCATTCCTGAAATGATTTTCCCTATATGTGCTTACCTCCACCCTACCTGAGACTATAGATGCTTTTTCACTCCACTATGCCATGTATAACCCCCTCACTGCTGCTGCTTCTAACACTGAGAGAAGTCAGGGGGGAGAGCAGAAAGAGCCCTCACAATCAGGAGCAGAGCTCTTACGGAATCTGCAGAGCAGCCAGCTTAGTGAAGGACTGCAGCAGCAAAATGAAGAATATTTACAAGGTTGCGTCATTTTACATTCAGGAAGCAAATAATAAAAAAATAATAAAAAAGTTTCGGGTCACTTTTTAAAATAAACTTGCATGTGTGTACATGATTCAATACATGACTTGTATCTTAACATTTTTTAGCATGTTTTCCCATCAATAGCTTCTTCCTAAAATTTCAAGTTGTCTTTGAGCCTATGGGAGTAGACGAGCTGCTTTTTTTCCCATACACAACACACAGAAATGGGGGATTCCTGCTCCCCTGTCTCTATGTAGCATGTTCAGGAGCAGAAGCATGGAGCACATTATAATACAGTACTGAGCAGTGTAGCTGTAAATCCAGCCCTGGAGTGAGATAAAACACTTACTAGACAGCAACAGCATGGAGGACATACTGCAGTACTTAGCTGTGTAGCTGTAAATCCAAGTCTTGAGAAAGATAAAACACATACTAGACAGCAGTAGTAGCATGAAGGACATGCTGAAGCACTAAGCAGTGTAGCTGTAAATCCAGGTCTGGGGTGAGATAAAACACTTATGAGACAGCAGCAGCATGGAGGACATACTGCAGTACTAAGCAGTGTAGCAGTAAATACAGCTTTGGAATGAGATGAAACCCGTATTAGACGCAGCATTGAGGACATGCTGCAGTACAAGTAGTGCAGCTGTAAATCCAGGCCTAGGGTAAGATAAACCACTTACTAGACAGCAGCAACATGGAGGCCATACTTCAGTACTTAGCAGTGTAGATATATATCCAGATCTGGGGTGAGGTAAAACACTTTCTAGACAGAAGCAACATGGAGGGCATACTGCAATACTAAGCAATGTAACTGTAAATTCAGGTCTAAGGTAAGATAAAACACTTACTAGATAGCAGCAGCATGGAGGACATACTGCAGTACTAAGCAGTGTAGCTATAAATCGAGGTGTCGGGTGAGATAAAACACGCACTAGATAGCAGCAGCATGGAGGACATTATACTACAATACTAAACAGTGAAGCTGTGAATCCAGCACTGGACACTACAAATCTGCCCCCATGGGTCTACCTGTGCCTCTCTTTATCTACTCTCTGTTTCCTCTCCAAAAACTTCAATGTCAGCTGTAATCTGATCTCTGTGAGCTGACAGTCTGTTTTTGCAGGATAGATTTTAGGGTAAATGATGAGTTGAGCTGGAGAAGTGGCTCATAAGTGGATAAAGAAGACGAAATCTCTGATAAGATTTATTGCAAAGTTTTTTATATTCCTTTGTTCTATTAATTTATGCAAATTTTGTTGTATTAAGGAGGGAATTTTCTTATCTATTATTCCACATTACAGATCTCCCATTGAATAAAAACATATAAACTAAAACTCCCCACCTTTGTGTTGTGATCCAGACACTGCACCTTATTCTTTGTTTAATTCTTTTATGCTATTGTTTTGTTTGTTTTTGTATCATTTGCCGATTTCTCCCCTTTATTTTATCAGTGATGGGATATAGCACCGCGGATTTGGGGTGACCCATCCTCCCGGCTTCTTATGTTGGGTTTATCCAGAATAATTTTAGCCCTGTGCCCCAGACTGTCCAGGTGCAGACGTAGGGACCCCATTAATGTCTACACCTGGCGGTGTAATATCCAGAGGCGAGTGCCGATCAGAGGCCTGGTAATACCTCCTCAAGGTGACGCCAGTACGAGGAGCTCACAGCGGGCACAGGGTGAGTGAACATCGCCAACTGTTTAAATTTTACATTATTTCTCCTCTTTTTATACGTTGCCGCCTTCCACATTTGCTTTGTTGCCCTTTGCAGAATCGGAGTTTTCCTTTCCTATTTATTTTATATCTTATACTTCAGTTGCTTCCAAAGCTGCATGGAAAAATGGACAATCCTTGTGCAAAGGTGGTTAGAATCTGATCGGGCAGTCGTGTGTATAGGTGGCCATAAACCTTACAGATATATTGCCCATCCAATGGTTATGGGGGCCTCCCGAACCTCCTCCCAACTCGGAGAGGAAATACTCCGCTCTTCTAATTGAAAACGTGCATGCTCGGTCGACTCCAGTGTGCATGAGTAAAGGGGAGTCAGAGGAGGATGCTGACGGTCCATCTGCCCCTTTTCTACTGTCTGCAGATTAGCAAGAAGCCAAAGTCTTTGTAGTCGGTCCTCTTGGAGGCACAATGCTCTTTATAGGGGCTGTATATATAGGAGATTTTCACTCAAGACTATATACAAAGTATTTTTTTTTTACTTTCCATATGTATTAAAGAAAATACATTAGATTCAAAAGTGTAATGAATATTTGGACCATCTGCTAAGCAGCACAGGCTCGAATTATGTTACTCCCATTCAGTAGGAGTGTACATAGCATATGTTGCATGCATTCACCTGTATATGCACATACTGTAGTATATGCTGTATGCATGCAACTATATATACACATAGTATATTCGTCAGTATATGCAGCATGCATGCACCTGTATATGCACCTGTATATGTTGCATGCATGCACCTGTATATGCACATATAGTAGTATATGCTCCTGTATATGCACAAACTGTAGTATATGCACCCGTATATGTTGCATGCATGCACCTGTATATGCACATACTGTAGTATATGCACCCGTATACACTACTGTTCAAAAGTTTAGGGTCACTTAGAAATGTCCTTATTTTTTAAATACTGTAGTATATGCAGCTGAATATGCTGTATTCATGCAACTGTATATACACATAGTATATTCACCAGTATATGCAGCATGCATGCACCTGAATATGCACATACTGTAGTATATGTACCTAACTGTATATACACAGTACAGACCAAAAGTTTGGACACACCTTCTCATTCAAAGAGTTTTCTTTATTTTCATGACTATGAAAATTGTAGATTCACTCTGAATGCAATATGCTAAAGGAACCATGAGTGAACCCTGACTGGGGTGAGATAACTGAGGCTAGAAAGCCTGTGTATGTTTAACCTGTGTGACCACAGGGATTACAGAGCTGAACTCTGTCATGGACGCTATGCTGTTATAAGAACTTTATGTTGCTATGGGTTTATGCTGCTGAATAAACCGCATGGACTGTTATGAATTTATGGAAAATTTGTGCCGGATCAGATTTTGTGGCTGCTGAGCGAGTATCCCCTACTTGAATGACAGCACTACCTCACAATACTGTATGCACATAGTATATTCACCAGTATATGCATCATGTGTGCACCTGTATATGCACATACTGTAGTATATGCACCCGTATATGTTTCATGCATGCACCTGTATATGCACATACTGTAGTATATGCATCTGTATATGCACATTCTGTAGTATATGCACCTGTATATGCTGTATGCAGGCAACTGTATATGTACATACTGTAGTATATGCTCCTGTATATGGTATACGGTATAATAGAAGAACACACGCGGGTTAACATTACCCGGTGTGTACAGAGGCGGACTCTGTTGCTTCACAGAGCCACACTACCGCTGAACATAAATTCAGGAGCCTATTAAACTTTACAGAGCTTAGCAAGGTAAGCGCTCAGTATACGGTCACAGAACTCAGTCCAAAAGGACACAGGGTCAGAGTCCCTCTAGACCTACAAAGCGTGTAGCGTCGCAACTGCGGACGCCACTAATTGACGCTGGCTACCGTGGAGTGCCAACCAAGCCACCACTTGGCGTTGATGCCAGTCTCTGACTCTGCCTCCTACTTGCACCTCAGCCTGGGCGCTAACAGGCTAGGCTACACAACACATGTGTACCAAGGGTAGGGGTTTCATAATGAGTCATTCACCTGAAACATTCATACATGCATACAACACTCACTCCACATGCTCTATAAACCTTTTCTATATTAGCGCATGGTTGCAGTGTCACGATCCATTTTTGGATCTGTGTCAGTTTGGGCTGCTCACATTTAAAATTTTTTCCTTTATGGCCATCGGGGGTTAAGGTCAGTTTTTCCCCCCGGTGGCCGCTGGTGTTACTACATGTTTAGTTAGTCTGCTGCTATAAGGTCACCTGAGGCATCAGCTGCTGTTGATGATACACTTACATTTGGATACCAACTGTGGTCAAGACAGGAGCTGGCTGAGAGCAGTGGTGCTTCTGCTGAATGCTGATCTGGTGCCTTACTCTGCTGCTCGGTGCATTGCAGCAGAGAAATCTAAGTGTTGTTTGTCTTACCTTGTCTGTTATCTTTCCTTGGTGTTATATTAGTGCAGCGGTGGGACCAGTGTCCGCACTTACCAATTCCCTATTGAGGGATAGGTGCAGGGTACGGCATCACGCTCTCTCCCGCACCTGAAATCCACTGCCTCGGAGTAACTCTCGACTCTGCCCTGTCCTTCAAACCACACGTCCAATATCTTGCCACCTCCTGTCGCATCCAACTCAAAAATATTTCCAGAATCCATCCCTTCCTCAGTCCTCAATCTACTAAAACTCTTGTACATGCCCTCATCATCTCCCGCCTTGACTACTGCAACACTCTCCTCTGTGGCCTCCCTGCTAACTGTCTTGCACCACTCCAGTCAGTCCTCAATTCTGCTGCCCGACTAATCCACCTGTCTCCCCCCTCTGCAAATCCCTCCATTGGCTCCCAATTCCCTAACGAATCCAGTTTAAACTACTAACACTGACCTACAAAGCCAAAAAGCCATCCACAACTTTTCCCCTCCCTATATCTCTGAACTAATCTCCCAATATCTTGCCTCACGTAATCTTTGATCCTCCCAAGACCTCCTACTCTCCTCCACACATATTCGTTCCTCACACAACCGCCTCCAAGATTTCTCCCGTATATCCCCTATACTCTGGAATGCCATGCCTCAACACGTCCGATTATCCATCACCCTCAGATCCTTCAAACGGAACTTGAAAACCCATCTTTTCAGGAAAGCTTACAGCCTGCAATAACCATTCTGCCGCCTCATCACTACCAGAGCTGCTGCACCCCCGACCTTCTGTCTCTTCCCCACCATCCCGTAGAATGTAAGTCCGCAAGGACAGGGTCCTCTCCCCTCTGTACCAGTCTGTCATCGTAAATTTGTTTACTGGTAAAGATATCTATAACATTGTATGTAACCTCCCTTCTCATGTACAGCACCATGGAATTAATGGCGCTATATAAATAAATAATAATAAGTGAGGGAGGAGGTACCCTGCTCGGCGACAGGTTGAAAGAACCTGTATAGGGACGTCAGGTTAGTCCAGGACTCAGCCGCAGCAGAGTGCAGGAGGTGTCCCTTTCCCTGTTCCCTATAGCAGGGCCCACCGTTGTAATTGTGTCCCCAGTGTCCCCTTGTTTGTCTTGTTGTTTGGTGACCGACCGATCGTCGCGTCACGTCACGCAGGGCCAGTCACATATTGTAACATGCAGCCTTCCAGGACCTTCCTGGTGGTCCAATCGGAGCAGCAACAGGACCTGAGCATGTGACCTCCGACCTCCAATGAGAGATCGTCCCACGGGCATGCTCAGTAGGAGAAAAGCAGGACTTAGTCCCAGGAGCGTCTGCTCGCCGCTGACTCATGCATGGTACAATAGCTGAGCCTGGAGGAGCAACCAGATGCCTAGCATTAGCCTGGGCAAGACGCTGGGACCGATGTCTCTGCTGAGCAGGAACCTCTGCGGCCGCAGAAGAATGGGAGACCGCAGAGGACATGGCTTGAGATTCTCCCTGTGCAGTGGGGGAAACTTGACGCCTAACAATATGCACCCGTATATATGTTGTATGTATGCACATACTGTAGGATATGCACCTGTATACACTACTGATAAAAAGGGTAGGGTCACTTAGAAATTTCCTTATTTTTGAAAGACAAGCGCAGTTTTTTCCAATGAAGCTAACATTAAATGATTCAGAAATACACTCTATACATTGTTAAAGTGATAAATGACTATTCTTACTGCAAACGTCTGGTTTGTAATGCAATATCTTCATAGGTGTATAGAGGCCCATTTCCAACAACCCTCACTCCAGTGTTCAAATGGTACTTTGTGTTTGCTAACTGTGTAAGAAGGCTAATGGATGGTTAGAATACCCATGAAAACCCTTGTGCAAGTATGTTAGCACAGCTGAAAACAGTTTGGCTGATTAGAGAAGCTATAAACCTGACCTTCCTTTGAGCTAGTTGAGAATCTGGAGCATTACATTTGTTGGTTCCATTAAACTCTCAAAATGGCCAGAAAAATAGAACTTTCATGTGAAACTCAACAGTCTATTCTTGTTCTTAGAAATGAAGGCTACTCCAAGCGAGAAATTGCCAAGAAACTGAAAATTTCAGAAGAGAGCACAAACAGGCTCTTACCAGTGTAGAAAGAGAATTGGGAGGCCCCGCTGCACAACTTAGCAACAAGACAAGTACATTAGAGTCTGTAGATTGAGGTCCTCAACTGGCAGCTTCATTAAATAATACACACAAAACACCAGTGTCAACGTTTACAGCGAAGAGGCGACTCCTGGATACTGGCCTCCAGGGCAGAGTTGCAAAGAAAAAGCCATATCTGAGACTGGCGAATAAAAGAAAAAGATTAATATGGGCAAAAGAACACAAACATTAGACAGCGGAAGATTAGTAAAAAAAGTGTTATGGACAGACGAATCCAGGTTTGAGGTGTTTGGATCACACATAAGAATATTTGTGAGACGCAGAACAACTGAAAAGATGCTGGAAGAGTGCCTGACGTCATCTGTCAAGCATGGTGGAGGTAATGTGATGGTCTGGGGTTGCTTTGGTGCTGGTAAAGTGGGAGATTTGTACAAGGTAAAAGGGATTTTGAATAAGGAAGGCTATCACTCCATTTTGCAACGCCATGCCATACCCTGTGGGCAGCGCTTGATTGGAGCCAATTTCATCCTACAACAGGACAATGACCCAAAGCACACCACCAAATTATGCAAGAACTATTTAGGGAAGAAGCAGGCAGCTGGTATTTCATCTGTAATGGAGTGGACAGCGCAGTCACCAGATCTCAACCCCAATGAGCTGTTGTGGGAGCAGCTTGACCGTATGGTGCGCAAAAAGTGCCCATCAAGCCAAACCAACTTGTGCGAGGGGCTTCTGGAAGCATGGGGTGAAATTTCTCCAGATTATCTCAGCAAATTAACTGCTAGAATGCCAAAGATCTGCAATGCTGTAATTGCTGCATCGGGAGCATTCTTTGACGAAAGCAAAGTTTGAAGGAGAAAATTATTATTTCAAATAAAAATCTTTTTTCGGACCTTGTCAATGTCTGGACTAGATTCTCAATTCATTTGGCAACTCATTTGATTAATAAAAGTATGAGTTTTCATGGAAATCACAAAATTGTCTGGTCACCCCAAACTTTTGAACGGTAGTGTATGTTGCATGCATGCACCTGTATATGCACACACAGTAGTATACGCTCCTGTATATGCACACACTGTAGTATACGCTCCTGTATATGCACACACTGTAGTATATGCACATACTGTAGTATATGCTCCTTTATATGCACATACTGTAGTATACGCACACACTGTAGTATACGCTCCTGTATATGCACACACTGTAGTATACGCTCCTGTATATGCACACACTGTAGTATACGCTCCTGTATATGCACACACTGTAGTATACGCTCCTGTATGTGCACACACTGTAGTATACGCTCCTGTATATGCACATACTGTAGTATATGCTCCTGTATATGCACATACTGTAGTATATGCACATACTGTAGTATATGCTCCTGTATATGCACATGCTCCTGTATATGCACACACGGTAGTATATGCTCCTGCATATGCACATACTGTTGTATATGCTCATACTGTAGTATATGCACCTGTATATTCACATAGTATGTTTACCAGTATATGCAGCATGCATGCACCTGTATATGCACATATTGTAGTATATGCACCTGTAACGCTGTCTGTCCTTGGTGTCTGAGGACAGAACAAAGCAAAGAACAGCCTCTGGAGGATCCAGTCTGGCAATGTATCCATAGAAGCTGTGCAATGCATCCTCCCCCCTGCGGAGACGCTGCAGAACACTTGAGCACTTCTGAGTTCCTCCACCGGTCACAGATGATCGCTGCAGGTCCTATTACCATGACATCTTATATTTTGCTTATCATCAGGGTAAAAAAAACAGCCCAAAGCGGACAGACGGGTGGCTGAGCCTGGCATGGGAGCTAAAACTGCACTGTCCATATACAGTCAGCGGTGTTAGCCAGACGCCCAGACATGGGTCACCCTTGGATTTTTGATCTTTGTACATCTGGGGCGACATGATCCCGTCCGGCTGTGATGAAATAATTGCGCGGTTTTGGCCGCCGTCTGGTTATCTTCTTACCTCTAACCCCATTTTTCCTTTCCCAAGTGCGATGTGTGCAGGGGTCAGTGTGAATACATGTACAGTGCCTGGCGTAATAACGCAGAACCGACCGGATTACAACACCCTGATTATGGCATGAGACAGGTTAACCCTTTTCCTGCCTGGTCCTTGCTTTCCTGGGTCTCTGAGTGGATGGATAAAAAAAAACAGGAAAAGCTATGACAGAATGAATGTATCACTGCAAGTCTGGATTTATTTAATTCTTAAAGGGGTTCCTCATCCCCTGATTTCTGGGGTCTGCCATCTCTTCCTGATCAGCAGGGGAGGGGGGTCCCCACCATTTCTCAGCATCAAGAGACTGCAGCAATAGTTTATAGGTTATTCCCCAACTTTGCGACATGTCCGACCACTGGAACCCCATTGATCCCCAGAATGGGGGTCTGAAATGCCCCATGAGAATGAAGATGTGGCCACATCTGTCACTAATTCCTGGCCATGTGTGGAGGAACCCTTTAATATCTGTGGTTCCTTTTCAGAATCCCCCTATGAGGCTTCTGGCAGAGAACAATAGCAGAGGACCATTCACTTCAGTGGTCTCTGCTGCGGTTCCCTGCGCAGCAGGCAGACAAAGGAAATGCTGCGCAAGAAGGCGCCTGTGTAATAGATTTATGGTGACTTCTCAGGTAATCCAAGGCTGAGTCATTCCGTCTTCACTCTGCTCCTTTTTCTTCTTTTCATTTCCTCCTCTGTAGATTACATCAGTAACACTGACGCCTTCCACCTAACATCCGAGTATTCTGCAGACGTGATGGAGAAATCCGATGAGAGGATGGAGGTTGTACTACTTGCTACAGGATCTTTTAACCCTATCACTGTGATGCACCTAAGACTGTTTGAATTGGCACGTGACTATCTGCATGGGAAGGGTAAGAAGATACGTGCGGTATAATACAGAATGGTTCCACCAGCAGAATAGTGAGTGCACCTCTGGAGTATAATACAGGGGGTAACCCAGGATCAGTAATGTATGTATACAGTGACTGCACCAGCAGAATAGAGAGTGCAGCTCTGGAGTATAATACAGGGGGTAACTCAGGATCAGTAATGTAATGTATGTACACAGTGACTGCACCAGCAGAATAGTGAGTGCAGCTCTGGGGTATAATGCAGGATGTAACTCAGGATCAGTAATGTATGTACACAGTGACTGCACCAGCAGAATAGAGAGTGCAGCTCTGGAGTATAATACAGGGGGTAACTCAGGATCAGTAATGTAATGTATGTACACAGTGACTGCACCAGCAGAATAGTGAGTGCAGCTCTGGGGTATAATGCAGGATGTAACTCAGGATCAGTAATGTATGTACACAGTGACTGCACCAGCAGAATAGAGAGTGCAGCTCTGGAGTATAATACAGGATGTAACTCAGGATCAGTAATGTATGTACACAGTGACTGCACCAGCAGAATAGTGAGTGCAGCTGTTGGGTATAATACAGGATGTAACTCAGGATCAGTAATGTAATGTATGTACACCGTGACTCCACCAGCAGAATAGTGAGTGCAGCTCTGGGGTATAATACAGGAGGTAATTCAGGATCAGTAATGTAATGTATGTACACAGTGACTGCACCAGCAGAATAGTGAGTGCAGCTCTGGAGTATGATAAGTCAGGATAAATACTTTCATGTTTTTTTTCTTTTTTTTTGCAGGAAAATACAAGGTTGTGAAAGGTATTATCTCTCCAGTGAGTGATGGGTATAAGAAGAAGGGGCTTGTTGAGGGGTCTCATCGTCTGGCCATGGCTCAGCTGGCTACTGAGAATTGTGACTGGATAGAGGTGGACCCCTGGGAATGTTTGAAGAAGGAATGGACAGAGACCGCTCTGGCATTAAGGTAAGAGAAGGGGGCACGGAGCAGTCACTGGTCCGCAGTCATATACATAC
Source organism: Dendrobates tinctorius (assembly GCF_039654945.1). Taxonomy (NCBI): domain Eukaryota; kingdom Metazoa; phylum Chordata; class Amphibia; order Anura; family Dendrobatidae; genus Dendrobates; species Dendrobates tinctorius. Next base: position 8,954,386 of record NW_027361754.1, read on the forward strand.
AGTTGTGCTCAAAAGTTTACATACCCCAGCATAAGTTTTGCTTTCTTGGCCTTTTTTTTCAGAGAATATGAATGATAACACCAAAACTTTTTCTCCACTCATGGTTAGTGGTTGGGTGAAGCCATTTATTGTCAAACTAGTGTTTTCTCTTTTTAAATCATAATGACAACCCAAAACATCCAAATGACCCTGATCAAAAGTTTACTTTTGATCAGTGAACTTTTGATCAGGGTCATTTGGATGTTTTGGGTTGTCATTATGATTTAAAAAGAGAAAACACTAGTTTGACAATAAATGGCTTCACCCAACCACTAACCATGAGTGGAGAAAAAGGTTTGGTGTTATCATTCATATTCTCTGAAAAAAGGCCAAGAAAGCAAAAATTATGCCGGAGTATGTAAACGTTTGAGCACAACTGTATATTGTGAGGCAGTGACCTCTGTTACAGCTAGGGAGCGCTGTATGTTTTCTCCAGAATACGCACTGAGGCATATTGAGGCTATTGGAATGCATTGCGGTCACAGGCGTAGCTGGGATTGCAATGATGAAGCAGTGACCGATGTCACAGGTAGAGGTCGCTGTGTAGTTTCCCCAGAATATGCACGGAGGTGTATGAAGGCCATAGGTGTGCAAGGCAGTCATGGGCGTAGCTGTGACTGCAATGCAGACTGATAATAAAAGTAAGTGTTTAGTCTTGGACATGTTATTGTCCAAGGCAGAGGTAGGGAAAACCTGCTCTGGATGTTGTGTTTGAAACAGATTGCAGTATGATAGTAGTTTGTGCAGTCTGTTCCATTCCGGATCCAGGTTTTCCATGTGGCTGAAAGCCACAGGTTTCTGCGATAAAAGCCATGCAGGAAAGGGTTAGGAGGTCTGAGTAAGACTGAGTGAATGTTTAGTCAGTCTCAGTTGTGTTAGGGCCAGAGTGAGGCCTGGCAACCCGCAGTGTACACAGAGATGCAAGAGCGTCCACGGTGACTGGTCTCGGATGTGGACAGTCCTGTGCCCGGAGGTGGATGTCCTGTGCCTGAAAGAAGACTGGCGTGTGTAACGATTGCAAAATAGGCGGTTATGGTGCCTGGCTGCGATCCGGAGGATATCCTGGACTGTGTACGGCTGTGTGAGTAAAGAGACTGTGATTCAGCGGTGCAAGACACCCACGGGAACTAGTCAGAGGAGGACTAGCGTGTGTAGTGCCTGCAACATGTAATGCTGTGTGAATAGTCTTGGATGCGGCGCATAGACACCCATGGGAACTAGTCAGAGGAAGACTGGCGTGTTTAGTGTCTGTAAAATGAAGGATGCCATATAAAATATATAAATATATATATATATATATATATATATATATATATATGCTGCAAATGGTGAAATGGATACTAGTTATATGCACTGAAGTTGTAGGCACTGAAATTGTAGGCACTGAAATCATAGGCACTTGTGTGGATTGGACTTTTAATGCTGTGAGGAAACATATTAAAGAGACTTTTGTGTTTGAATTTCGTGGGTCACTGCCTCTTCACTGCGTACCAGTGCTACCGTTGCCTTACAATATATACAAGGTAAGAAACGTGCTACTGTTTGTCCTCACCAGACATTACCAGCAGCTGCAGACGTGTACTGCTAACACTGGAGTGCTGGAGAAGAAACCGTGGCACAGAAAGGGTCAGAAGAGGAAGAGAAATCACGTCAACCAAGATGTCCCCGACTATTACTGTCCGGAGAGTAGAGGTACACGGACCGGAATCCCACATTACATGGATTCTGATATGACTGCCACAGTAGAGTTATACTGTATATACAGAACACTACAACCCCCAACATGCTCCAACTCCAGCTATAATATAATTGTGTATTTCTGTACAAATAATAAACTAATAATAATCTTTATATAGCGCCAACATATTCCGCAGCGATTTACGCGGTTTTAAACGCGCGATTTCGCCGCGAAAACGCGAAAAATAAGCATCCTATGGGATTCCGCAATGCTGTGCTAATGCTGCGTTTTTTTCCACGGCGGAATCGCTTTGCAGTAAAAAACGCAGCATGCTCATTAATTTAGCGGAATCGCAGCGATCCCGTACCCATAGGATTGCATTGTTCTGCTTACTTTCTGCATGTAGCTGTGTCCACCATGCGAAAAGTAAGCAGAACATTTGCGGATGGTACCCACGGTCCGGAGGAGAGGAGACTGTCCTCTGGGCTCTGGGTACCATATCCCTGTAAAAAATAGAATTACAATAAAAAATATTGTTATTCTCACCTTCCGGAGTCCCGCCCAGCCTTCCCGCCTCTCTCCACGCTCCTGGTCCCAGTAATCCTTTGCGAGAATGACTGCGATGACGTTGAGATCTCCCGGGAGCGCGATGTCTCGCAGTCATTCGCGCAAAGGATTACTGGGACCGGGAGCGTGGAGAGAGGCGGGAAGGCTGCGCGGGACGCCGGAAGGTGAGAATAATAATGTTTTTTATTATTTTTTACATTTTATCTTTTACTACTGATGCTGCATAGGCGGCATCAGTAGTAAAAAGTTGGTCACACAAGTAGTGTGACCAACCTGTCAATCAGTTCTCCAAGCGATGCTCCAGATCACTTGGAAAACGCTAGCATTCTGCAAGCTAATTACGCTTGCAAATCGCTAGTTTTTCCTCGGGAAAATCGTGGGAATTTAAAATGCAATTTTTTTTCCCGCGGAATGGAATTCCGGAATTCTCGCGGTAACTTCCGCGAGAGTTCCGCTACGTGTGCACATAGCCTAACAGTTTCAAAACACAAGTCATAAGTAACAACGTTAACAATACAATAATTAAAGCAAAATTAGACAACCCTGCTCGAGAGAGCTTGCAATCTACAATGAGGTGGGGGAGATACGAAGTACTGGTGTGTATTTACAATGATGTATTTAGAGTATGTGCACACAGTGCAGATTCTGGTGCAGTTCTGCAGCAGATTTGGCCCTGCAGAACTGCAGCAGAACTGCAAGTGATGTACAGTACCATTTAAGGCTATGTAAAACAAAAACCGCTGTGCACATGCTGCAGATTTTTCCACGCAGATTTGGTGCAGATTTAAAACTGCAGCATGTCACTTCTTTTGTGCAGTTCTGCAGCAGTTTTTCATCTGCTCCATTATAGAAATCTGCAGGGGAAATCCGCACAAAAACTGCACTAAAACAGCAGGTAAAACGCAGGTCATTTTACCTGTAGATTTAGCAAAATCTGCGCGGAAAATTCCACAGCAGAATCCGCACCGTGTGCACATAGCCTTACAATGATGGTCCAGCCATCTTCAGGGAGTGAGGGATGGATGGAGATATCCCAGATCTGATGCTGCCCAGTATTTTCTTTCTTTCAGCGCCACCTAGAGTTATGCTTCTTTGTGGAGCCGACATGCTTGAGTCTCTCGGGGTCCCGAAACTTTGGAAACCGGAACACGTTGTAGAAATTGTGTCGTCGTTCGGTCTGGTCTGCATTACCAGGATGGGCAGCGATGCGAGCAAGTTCATCTACGAGTCTGATGTCCTGTGGAAGCACCGAGACAATATCCACCTGGTGGAGGAGTGGATTACCAACGATATCTCCTCCACCAAGGTGCGCCGAGCCCTGCGGAGGGGCATGAGCGTGCGATACCTGGTGCCCGACCCAGTCCTGGACTACATCAAGAAACACGACCTGTACAGTGAGGAAAGCGAGGGGAAGAACTCCAATCTCATCCTAGAACCCTTTCTAAGAAACTCCACCAATCCACAGGAATGATGGACCCGTCGCACCGTCACTGCCGCAATGTTTGGGAGTCTCCAAATATGTTGATCACATAGTAGAAACAATCAATTTTTCTTATACCTATGATTTAGGGTTTGAGCTTCTTTTACCTCATTGCTGCCTGGGTCTTACTTCTGGTGTCCCCAGACAGATGATAGAAAGAGCCCATCTGCTTCTAGAGGTCAAACCAACCCCCTACTTAGCTGGTTAAAAGGGTAGGTGTGGGCCACACGGAGCTACCAGGAGCTGATGGACATTTCTGTATAAGCCACATAAAGGTCCTCATAAATGTAACAGCATAAGACCCGGGGGAGGCTCACGTGAGGGGGGAAGTTACACTATTTTTGGGTTGGAGAACGCTAAAATCTGTGCTATATTTTAAGTATATGACCACTATCTACTGTACAGGATACATATAACTATGATCTACAGCAAATATTGTCACTGCTTTATTTACCCTGTACTGATGTATTATACCCCAGAGCTGCACTCACTATTCTGCTGGTGGAGTCACTGTGTACATACATTACATTACTGATCCTGAGTTACATCCTGTATTATACTCCAGAGCTGCACTCACTATTCTGCTGGTGGAGTCACTGTGTACATACATTACATTACTGATCCTGAGTTACATCCTGTATTATACCCCAGAGCTGCACTCACTATTCTGCTGGTGCAATCACAGTGTACATACATCACATTACTGATCCTGAGTCATATCCTGTATTATACTCCAGAGCTGCACTCACTATTCTGCTGGTGCAGTAACTGTGTACATACATTACATTACTTATCCGGCACTGATCCTGGGTTGCAGCCTAAACACGCAGACTCCACCAGCAGAATAGTGAGTGCAGCTCTGGAGAGATGTAATGCATGTACTCGGTGACTCCGATGTTTCTGTAGATTATATTGATATATTATCTGTACGGTGGATGCACTATTGATTGTAGGTGCTAATACTGTGGAGTGGTCGCCGTTTCCTTCCTCAGGCCATAAATGAAGTTACATGGGAGGTTGCTGTGGTCACTTAGTGCTTTAGTTGCTTCAGATGCAGATGTGCCGGTGTTACAGGATTAGACGCCTCCGTGTTTCGGGTTCCCATCTGTAACTACGCATGATATTGTTACAGTATCACAATGCTGGACTCCTGCTGCTGTAGAGGAGGGGAGGATTTGGTACTTTGTTTCTTTTATGTGAACTTTAAATAAATGAGATGATTGATTCTTCATTTATTGTCCTGATCCTATCAATATTGTAATATTAAAAAAAAAAAAAATTGGGAATTCTTGGAATTCAAAGGGTTACACCTGAGAGATTAACCCCCCTAACTTCTGTACAGTATCCTGTCTGTTAGTTAATATGTGATTACTGATCTCACGGTCCTGGCAGACAGATCAGGACGGTCACTGTCTGGCCCGGGTGTTGCATGCGTCCATTCATGATTTCTACTTTAACCCTAACATGACTGTGTTCCACACAGCATCCATTCCCATTGCCCCAGATGTATAACACCCGACCCCCCGTCATGCCATCTGCGTTTACTAACATGACATAATGGGTGGTGCGGAGCTCACTGATACCAGCGGCGGTTCCGTAATGCTGTGGTAACAAGTCTGTCCATGACAATTTTTCCTCCTAAATCTTCCCCCTTCACCTGTGAGTGATATTATGGAGAAATGGAAGGAACCACAGCAACTCAGCCACAAAGTGGAGACCCCATAAGGTTACAGAGCAGGAGGCCGAGTGCTGTGGAGCAGAGGGCAGAAAATTTACCAACGCTCTGCTGACCCCATAACTGCAGAGTCCAGACCTCCTCTCATATCAGCACAAACACTGCGCCCCCACCGGGAGCTTCATGGCTGAGCAGATGCATGCAGCCGTACATCACCAAGCACAATGTCGAGTGTCGGATTGAGTGGTGTAAGGCTGTGTGCGCACGTTGCGGATTCTGCTGCGGATTTTTCCTCGCAGATTTGACAAAATCCGCAGGTCCAATGACCTGCCGTTTATCTGCGGATTTACTGCGGATTAGCCAGTGGTTTTCCCCTGCGGTTTGACACCTGTCATGGAACAGGTGTCAAACTGCTGCGGAATCCGCACAAAGAATTGACATGCTGCGGATTTAAATCCGCAGCAAATCTGGGAAATCCGCAACGTCTGCACTGCGTTTTCCATCTTAGATTGACTAAAATAGTACTGTACAACGCAGCAGAAACTGCTGCTGATCCGCACGGCCAAATCCGCTGCGGATCCGTAGCAGAATCCGCAACGTGTGCACACACCCTTAAGCTGCCAGCACTGGACTCTGAAGGAGATGAGTTCTGAGCAGTGACGGATCGCACTTCTCTTTCTGGAAGAGTCTGGGTTTGGTGATTCCAGGAGGGCGTTACCCCCTGACTGCATTGAGCCCGCTGAACAGATGGTGGAGGAGGATAATGCTATGGGCTGTTATCAGGGGGCAGCCTCGACCCCTTAGCTCCAGGGAAGGAAAATGTTAATGCTTCAGCACAAGACATTGTAGATGATTGTAGCTTCCAGCTTTGTGGGATCAGTTTGGGGAAGACTTTCTGTTCCCTATGATGGTGCCCAGACAGCACTGAGTATAGGATTATATCCCTGTGCATTGACCCTCCATTTCTATCGTACAGAGGGTGGGCCGTACACGAAGGGACTTTGTTGCTTCTTAGCCTGTGCCCGTGACTGCAGCTTCATCCATGCGGTTTGTGGGGGATTTCCTGTGACAGCGGGGGATCAGCAGGCAGTACTCAGGATACAATGGTCGCTGACGTCACTGACACAAAAACAGCGGGATGCGACTTCAGATCACAAAATAATGCAAATATACAAAAATTGCAAGAACGGAAACAAGGAGAGCAACATTGAGGTCTAGACAAGTAACCATTTGTGGGGTCTCTAATAAGCCCCCACCCATCTTGCATCACTTCTACTACTATTGTCTTCTCATGTGGCCCCTGCACCGGGCCCTTGTTATTAGTAATGCCAGTTCTCCATTGGGTGGATCACATCACTACTGAGGTGATATAAGGAAGGCCGGGTGCTGGATGGTGCGTCCAGCTCTATACACTAACAATTGCAATTCGTCCTTGGGTTACATCAGTCCTGTGTGACCCCTGGATGAAGTCTCTACTGCCAGTGTGAACGCTCTGCTATTGGCTATTGTACGCTGCCCTCTCACACCATGCAGCCGCCGATGGTGCAAAGTGGAGCAGACGCCACAACTGTCTATGTTTACCAGGTCAAACAAATATTCACTGCTGTACGTGACCAAGAACTGGTGAATCACAGCTCCGCAGAAGTCAGTGGCACAATGTGAATATACAAGAGCTTTTATACTGTGTAATGTGTCTGCAAAGTGTATATGTGCAGGTCTGGGAGAATGACACTCGGGTACAGGATAATGACACCGACAATGGGGTACTGGATAATAATACTTGGGGTAAAGGATAATGACACTGACACTGGGGGTAAAGGACAATGATAAGGGTAAAGGATAACAACACTGACACTCAGGGTGCAGGAGAATGATACTTGTGGTAGAGGATAATGACACTGACACTAGTGGTACAGGGTAATGACACCGACAATGGGGTACTGGATAATACTCGGGGTACAGGATAATGTCACTGACACTGGGGGTACAGGATAATGATACTTGGGGTAGAGGATAATGACACTGACACTGGGGGTACAGGGTAATGACACTGACAATGGGGTACTGGATAATAATACTTGGGGTAGAGGATAATGACACTGACACTGGGGTAAAGGACAATGATAAGGGTAAAGGATAACAACGCTAGCACTCGGGATACAGGATAATCTCACTGACACTGGGGGTACAGAATAATGATACTTGGGGTAGAGGATAATGACACTGACAGGGGGTACAGGGTAATGACAGACAATAGGGTACTGGATAATAATACTTGGGGTAGAGGATAATGACACTGACACTGGGGGTAAAGGATAATGATAAGGGTAAAGGATAACAACGCTAGCACTCAGGGTACAGGATAATGTCACTGACACTGGGGGTACAGGATAATGATACTTGGGGTAGAGGATAATGACACTGACACTGGGGGTACAGGGTAATGACACCGACAATGGGGTACTGGATACTAATACTTGGGGTACAGGATAATGTCACTGACACTGGGGGTACAGGATAATGATACTTGGGGTAGAGGATAATGACACTGACACGGGTACAGGGTAATGACGCCAACAAAGGGGTACTGGATAATAATACTTGGTAGAGGATAATGACACTGACACTGGGGGTAAAGGACAGTGATAAGGGTAAAGGATAACAACGCTAGCACTCGGGATACAGGATAATGTCACTGACACTGGGGGTACAGGATAATGATACTTGTGGTAGAGGATAAAGACACTGACACTGGGGGTAAAGGGCAATGATAAGGGTAAAGGATAACAACTAGCACTCGGGGTACAGGATAATGATATTTGGGGTAGAGGATAATGATAATTGGGGTACTAGATAATGATGACAGGGTACAGGATAAAATGTCCCTTTTAGATGACTCACTTTATACGCTGTGGAATTAATGGCGCCATATACGTGAGCAGAATACATACGAATACTATTTCTGGCCATTATATGACTTGTTTCCAGCATTAGCAGTTTTCCCCACTCCAGGCTCTAAGCACTAGAAGTCTCAGCATTTTCTCTTTGTGTGCTTCATCGCCTCTTTCTCTTTCCACCTCCTTCTCTCTCCCTTCTCCGTAGACTTCTATAGGCAGCAGGTGTAATTTGATCCCTCACTGCAGACAGATCTGAGTGGATCATAAGTGGAGAAAGAAGCAGATGTTTTTCTGATAAGATCTTTTACAAAATGTCTCATCTTCTCCTGACTTGTGTCATTACTCTTTGAGGCCACGTTGATGCTTTCCATAACGCCGCTTATTGATTTATCTCTTGAGCTCCAGCTTTAGTCCATTGAGTGCTGTTAATAGCTGAGGATGGAGTCATGCACCGATTTTTAGCAGAGCAAGTACGGACTGCAATGACAGACTGATGAATATGGTTGTGTCACGTTCAGGTCAGGAGACGCGTGGCTGTTGCGGGCGTCATCCATACTCCGGCCATGAAACATGGATGTGCAAATCCAACCTGAGGCTACATTCACACAATGAGGGCAGTTTCACATGTCCAGATAATTCCGGTACCGGAGCTATCCGTGTGCATACGTATGCCATCCGTGTGACATCCGTGTGCTATCCGTATGCCCGTGTGTACCATCCGTGTGTTGTCCGTGTGCTGTCTGTGTGTCCGTGTCCGTGTTTTTGAAAAATTATTTTCAATGTTAACCCTTTGACTTTTAAAAACGCACACGGACAGCACATGGACAGCATCCGTGTGCGGTACATGTTTACACGGACCCATTGACTTGTATGGGTCCGTGTGATCCGTGCTGTTGCACAAAAACGGACATGTCAGCGTGTTTTGCACACGGACACACGGTCCGTGAAAACACGCTGACATCTGCATAGACACATTCATTAGAATGTGTCTATGTGTGTCAGTGTCTCGGTTATGTGAGAAAACTGTCACTACACGTACCGGAGCCACTGACGTGTGAAACTGCCCTGAGCTTTTGGTGAGTTTTTGATGTTGCAGATTTAAAAAAAAAAAAAAACGCAAGTAACATATGTTGCTTAATAGGTGGCGAAATGGTGCAGAAAATCTGCAACATCAAAAACTCACCAAAAAGCTCATCGGCCGAACGTGGCCTAAAAGTGTAGGTTACCTGCGCAATTCTGTGGTTGCTAATATTCGACTGGAAAGAGTGGATCTAGGATGCATGTGTGGTTTTGATGCTTTGCGTGACAAGGTTGCTGTGAATTCTGAGCTTTACATACAATTTGGATAGATCATGTTTTGCATGAGAAAAGTGACACTAATGTTTTACCCCCATCCATGCACAAGCTGTAGAGAAAGGGTTAAAATCAGCTGATTAGTATGTGGACCTCCCTGCTGAGCTGTGACACTCCTCCACATTGAGTATATAACTGCCTGGCTGTGCTGGGGCTCTACAGCTCTCATGGCTCCTCAAGACTTCAGTGGCACCTGGAACATGGTCAGCAATGAAAACTTTGACCGCTACCTGCAGAGCCTGGGTAAGTGGGTGCTGACATTCAGGGCACATTGCCCTAGATTTGGCAGCTTTACTTCTCATGTAGTTGTCTCCACCAGGGGGTGCTGCTGCCATGGTGTTACCTGTGTGACCTAAGAGGTTTGTAGGTTACTCCAGGTCATTGGAGCATTCACCTGCCTAAATGCAACCTTCAGTGCTGTGCCCCCCTGCAATGTGCCAAAGGCCCTGCAGGGCATGATGCCCCCCACCACAGCAGACACAGGGGTCTTGATTGCATTAAGCCTTGTGACTGTTGCAATAAACTATCTTGCAACATTAGTAACAAAAAAAAAAAAATCCCTTAGTGATTCTGTGAATTCCTTGTCCATGGTTCACAGTAATGGAAGTAAGTGAAGGTAAATGGGACCAGAGAGAAAAGGGCAGGAGGAGGCCACAGCCTAGCTGACTGCTCCACACCCTAAAGAAGGGAGGAGAATCTGTCATTTATACCATTAAGAATCAATACAGAATTTTAATGTCACCAAAAGGTACAATAGTGATAACACAACAATTACAACAGTTCTGATATGGATCCATGATCCTAATAAGCAAGAGTAAAAAAGGAGGACAAGGCAAGAACTGTTAGATGGAATGCGTTTAGTATTGATGGATAGATATAAACTTAATTTTGTGTGTGGTTTTATTTTTTTTCCTTCTCTCTGTAACTGATCTAATCTGTGAAGTCTTGCTGAGTCAGTGGCACAGAGGAGCTGTCTGGCAGAGTCTTTATCTTGGTGCAATGACAGAAGCACAGATTGCCTTCATCTGACTCATAGCTGCTGGATGGAATCTGCCCCCTTCTAAGGCTCTGTTCACATGTTGCTTATCTGCAGGCAAAACCAGCTCTCCTGGCAGTAAAGCGTGTTTTTGTCAAAGTACATTTGACTCTTGTGTATGCTAATGAAGTTTAGTGCATTAAAAAAAATCAACTCTTGTCTTGGCACTAAGGAGGCAGCAGAACCTGATACCTGTGTTTTGTGCACTGCCCATTGCTTTCAATGGGTGAAAAATGCTGAAGGTGACATGCTGCACTTTGCAAAAAAAATGCTGGTACTATATAACACAGCTGATAATGTGCTTTAAAAAAAAAAAAACTGCAAAAGCGCAACGTGTGACCATGGCCTGATAGTATTTACCAGCACACTGCTTGTGGCACCCAGCGAAGGATATATATATATATATATATATATATATTTTCTCTCATATTTTCAATAACCATTTCTTGGCTGCTTTCCTCCTGGTGTTTGTGGCTCTAATCCTCTGGGAGCAGCTGCACGTGCCTTTGTCCTGTCCTTGTAAAAGCTGAAGGGCCAATTGTTGCACTGGGGAACCTAAAGGCTCCTCTGCTACATGAGACACTAGTGTCCTGACTCTGCAATGGGACCAAGGATCTTCCATGTTACACCAGACACTGGATCCACAAATGTAACAAACCCTTAAAGGGACCTGTCACTTGCCGTAAAGGTCACTATGTGCAGGACCAGGACCGTGCAGCCTATGACTGTATGAGGTGCTGACAGCCAGCAGAGAGATTGACACCCAAGGTGACTGGAGAACACAGAATCTTAACTTCTCTACTGCTTACAGGTATTGACATTGTCACCAGGAACTTGGCAAAACTAATCAAGCCTCAAAAAATCATCGTCCAAAATGGAGACTCATTCGAGATCCAGACCCAGAGCAGCCTGCGCAGTTATCTGGTTCAGTTCACATTGGGACAAGAGTTTGATGAGGACACAAAGGGCCTGGATAACCGGAAATGCAAGGTAAAGTCAGAATGCCTCCTCACTTATATTGTGGGTGACGGAAACAGTGTTGTACAGGAACAGCAAAACCTGACATGCCTAATACCTCATTCACATGGTGCATTTTTATTTTTTCTGCCATTAAAAAAACAAATGTGCGGTATTTCATCTTCTACTTTCCAGCCATGTCCTGTGACTCTCATGGAGAGGAGAAAAAATAAACTAAAGAGTCAAGTCCCTTTTTAAGGCCCTCTTCACATGTATGTGTGTTGCATACTATTATTTTTACATTGCAAAGTATAGCAGATACTTTATAACATTATTATTTATTTTTTTTTTTTTTCTTTATGCATGCCAGATAAACCCTGACTCCAGTTTCATACAGACATGTGAAGGGGCTGAAGATGTACTACTTGTCCTGATTGTATACTGGATGTATTAAATCCACTGTGATCCATGGTCAGTTTCACTACTGGCCAGCAGGGGGCATCCCATCTCTAGTCTGGTGCCATCACTTCTTACCTGAATTTGGAGAAACTTTCCAATCCTATCTCTTCTCTGTGACAGGGTTTCATTCAAAATTCTGTTCTGGCTTGCATATGTCATAAGGTGGTGTAAGGGGGCTACGGGATCAGGTGAAAGTCTAGCACTGCAGGTAGAACACCAAAGCTTTAGGGAATTGGGTAGAGCACTTATTTCCAGCCATATCTCAAAAGTAGATTAGTAGGAAGGGGCAGCTGCTTAATGTAACTTGTATTTCTTTCCCCAGAGTCTGGTTACCTTGGACAATGGGCGTCTCACTTGTGTTCAGAAGGGAGAAAAGAAGAATCGAGGGTGGACACACTGGATCAATGGTGATGACCTACATTTGGTATGTATTGCCTACTGGTGCATCCAGATAAATGATGGTGATGACACTGCCAGGATAAAATGGGACCATTCGCCAAAAAAAATCCTACTCTTCTATAATAAAATATATCACTTTATGGAGCTGCCCATACTGATCTCCCTGGTTCATGGCTATAACAGAAGTCCAAAAATTGCTGTGACTTTACAAAGCAGGGGTATTATGGCTGTTTTTCTTTCTTCTATAACTACATTTTGGGTAACTCTTACTACCTGACTATTGCATTGTGATCAGCCTTGGGGTTCATATTGTCTGAGCTCCCTCTGCTGCATAGCTGCGCACCGATGTGAAATGCCAAGACACCATGCTGGTGGACGGGGAGGGACGGTGGCAGCTGATGCACGTGCTGCTGGGTAGATTTGCCCCTCATAAGCTTGATGGTGGCTTCATGGTGCAGCAGGCACCCCGAAATGTATTAGTGCCTTCCACCTGCAGAATCACATGTACATGTCATTATTGGTGGAGGAGAGAAATTGCTATAAAAAGGACGTATTTGGAGATGCAAAAGCGACTCCTCAGTAATAGTATATGGGTCTATTATGTACACTTTGGGTTAAATTGCAATTCAAGGGGTTCATCTTATTACATCTTTTAGGGTATGTTTCCACTTTCTGGATTACATCCGGATTAGCTGCGGGTTGAAGGCTGCATCTTGCCGCAGGGTTCAGATGTTACAGCATAGTGGACAGGATTTTATGAAATTCCGTCTCCACTATGCATCCTAATACGCAGGTGACGCGCCCCCCTGAAACCGGACACGCGTTGTCTTTAGACAGCAGCATGTCTTGTCTGTTTACCTTGTGGAGACGTTCAATGGGCACATCTGGAACCACCGCGTGTACAACAGGTGGCGGCGCTGTGTTTCCGCTCCATCCAAAGGGCAGGCAATGCGCTTAGTGGAAACTCGCCCTTAAGCTATGTGCACACGTAGTTTTAGGTGTGGCGGATTTTTCTGCGCGGATTTAGAAAATTCCGCAGGTAAATTCTCAGGTCAAAAGACCTGCGGTTTCACACCTCTACAATGGAGAAGGTGTGAAACCGCTGCGGATTCCGCACAAAGAATTGACATGCTGCGGATTTGAACCCTCAGCAAATCCGCGTGGAAAAATCCGCAGCATGTGCACAGCGTTCTCAGTTTACCACTGAAAACAATGGTACTGTACAACACATCTAAATCTGATGCGGACCCGCAGAGCCTGAAACGCAGCAGAATCAGCAACGTGTGCACATGGCCTTAAGGTACTGTCACACTTAGCGATGTACCAGTGATCCCGACCAGCGATATGACGCTGTCAGGATCGCTAAGTGGTCGTAGTGAGCTGCAACATCGCTGGGGACAGGGGTCGCTACTTACCTGTCACACTAGGCTATCCTGACGTCCGCCCGGCTCCACGCTTGTCTCTCCACAGGAAGCTGACGATGAGAAGCTGTCCTGAATGTTCTCGCGCGATCAGCAATAACCAGCGGGGGAGCGGGTTGTTGGTAAGTATCAGACACAGCGATATCGCTATAACGTCACAAGTTATAGTGATATTGCTAGCGATATCGCTTAGTGTGACAGTACCTTTAGACTACTAAAAGAATGTGGTCCTGAAAGTTGTCGGCAGGAGGTCTTATGGGGGGCGGAGGGGGCACTCTCTATTACAGTATCAGAGCTAAGGATTAGATTTTACACCCTCTCCCCCTCCAGAGAAACCCCCATAGCTGAAGCTGACCAGTGCTGCCAATTTTTCTTTCACCCATTGAAACACAAACTAACTTTGGCATTGTGATAACTTCTGCAGCGGATAATACCACATGCCCATAACCCTTACATGCCAGCCATGTAATACCTGGCAATGCCATCTCCTCTCAAAGGCAAAGTATAGCCGGCAAAACCTACAGGACCAATCGACTTCTATGATAAAACAAAAAAATACAATGTCTTGGGCTTTAATTTGTTTCCATCCTGCAGGAACTAAGCTGTGAAGATCAGGTGTGTAAGCAAGTGTACAGAAGAGCGGAGGAGGCTGGCTGAAGACCCCCCACGCCATCGATTCTGGATAGTAGACGTATCTATGCAATAAATGTTCTGTATATTTATATTTCTTGCTCATTTCCTGACTCTGTATGACACTTGTAGTGATTATAAATATTCACAAAAGGATTTTTTTTTTTTTTTTTTTAAAGTTGCCTATTAAAGCATTTGGGAATCTGAAATAACTGAGTAATTTTGTTAATGCAGAGTCTTCTGTCAGAGTATGGAGGGGGCTGTGGTTTAATTCCATGTTTTACCCCTGTTTGTGGATAGTTAGGTGGTATGCATATGCACTCTGGTGGGGTGTGTCCCGTCAAGGCGCCGTCTCCCCTATTCTGGGCCCCTTCCAAGTATAACATACTCAACCAGAACAGATCAACTTTTGTCGCTTCTCTGCACAAATGCCTCTTCTGTGATGTGACGTATAAATAAGAAATTTCTCTATATAATATATATATATATATATATATAGTTTGGTGGTTTTTTTTTTGTTTTTCTTTTGCTGCTGGATATAGGGCCCACTCTAAGAACTGCAAGTACAATGACTGATGCCTCTTCAGGTCACTATTGGAAACTTTATTGACCTGTGGTATTTGTTTCTGTTTGACCATCTCACTATTTGCATTGTACATAGCGGCGGTGAGTCAGCGGCACCAAGCTGATCATCTCCAGCCAGGAAGGTTTTACCTTGAAAGTATCTTGCAGGTGCGATTAGATTCAGAATTTACAAGTGATGCAACTTTCGTGCCACCTTCTCAAAAAAAAAATCCCTGTAATATCCCAAAACTGCAACTTTTGTAAAATTCGTATCTTTTTCATATGCGACCAGCCAGGTAGACTAATGTGCATTTATTAGTCTCTGTGACAGTCACATAAGGTTTACTAAAACTGAATGGGCCCTTAGGTTGGTTTTGGGCATCAGTGGTCCAGTCTGTGTGTGGACGGTGATGGTATTGATCGTTTTCAGATAAGTCCTGATCAATAGCACCAACACCCCGGCAATAAAGACAAAATGGCCATTGCAACCTAGTATTTTAATATTCTTCCAGTTGGAGCAGAAAACTCCCTTTTTAGCACTTTCAGTCTTGTAGAATGTAGGCCTACAACAGGAATGTGCCAGTGCTCAACAAGCACAAATGATAACGCTCAGATGGTAAATCACGGCGGACTTTGCTCCTTCAGGCACATGGTGGGGGAGGTGGTGGCAGAAGTCCCTGGGGTGCAGGCCGTATGTCGCCTGTTAGTAATCTTCACTGCCTTCTATTAGTGTATATACATCTGTAGTCATCTGGTATATACTGTGGAATGTAGATGCTGGATTTATACTCTGCACAAAGTTGCTCATCTTCTAAGGAAGGCGATGACCTTGAATATTTTTTTTTTTTCCGAACTATTGCAGAAAGGCAGGTGGGTTTTTTTTTTTTTTTTTGTGAATTTTGCCAGGGATATCGTTGTCGGGATCGCTGGTAAGTCGCTATGTGTGACTCCGGCTTAAAACTTAATATGGACAAAACAGAATTAATCATCTTTCCCCCATCTCACCTTACACCCCCCCACCCCAACGGATCTATCCATTAAAGTAAATGGCTGCGCAGTCTTTCCAGTCCCACAAGCTCGCTGCCTCGGGGTTATCCTTGACACTGATCTCTCTGTCAAACCACATATCCAAGCCCTTTCCACTTCCTGCCGACTTCAACGCAAAAATATTTCACGGATCCGTACATTCCTCAACCAAGAATCTGCAAAACCCCTAGTCCATGCCCTCATCATCTCCAGCCTTGACTACTGCAACCTCCTGCTCTGTGACCTCCCCTCTAACACTCTCGCACCCCTCCAATCTATTCTAAACTCTGCTGCCAGACTAATCCCCCTGCCTCACCCCTCAGTCAATCCCTGCACTGGCTCGCCATTACCCAAATACTCCAGTTCAAAACCCTAACCATGACATACAAAGCCATCCACAACCTGCGTCCTCCATACATCTGTGACCTTGTTTCCCGGTACTTACCTGCACGAAACCTCCGATCCTCACAAGATCTCCTTCTACACTCCCCTCTTATCTCCTCTTCCCACAATCGCATACAAGACTTCTCCCGCGCATCTCCCTTACTCTGGAACTCTCTACAACAACATATCAGACTCTCGCCTACCATGGAAACCTTCAAAAAGAACCTGAAAACCTACCTCTTCCGACAAGCCTACAACCTGCAGTAACCACTGATCCACCAACACGATGCACGACCAGCTCTACCCTCGCCTACTGTATCCTCACCCATCCCTTGTAGATTGTGAGCCCTCGTGGGCAGGGTCCTCTCTCCTGTACCAGTCGTGCCTTGTATTGTTTAAGATTACTGTACTTGTATGTATACCGCTCCTCACATTTAAAGCGCCATGGAATAAAAGGCGCTATAATAATATATGCTTAACGTGTCCACAGTCTTCCTGACAATGGTGAGGCAAAGTGTGCACATGTGGTTTCAGAGGCATTAGATGCAGATGACGGGCAAGGAGAGCAGAGCGTGGGTAAAGGGTGTGGACATGGTCGCCACACACTGCTGGGTAATGGGGTGGGGGGGTGTGACGTAACTGACAACTCTGACCCCCCCAATAAATGCTTCATGTATTTGTTTACTTTACCTGTGCTAATAATGTTCCCCTAAGTACACGTGATCACTGCTGCCAATCACTAGCCTCATCACGTGTGACCATTGATTGGCTGCACGGTTAATGCGGATGTACATGACATCATGGCTCCAGGACAAGGACTGGAGGGAGGAGCACTGGAGCAGGACAAGACAGATGAGCAATGGTTGGTATGTTTACTGCAGCTGCTTTATTTCCATGATCTCCCCTTTAAGGCTCATGTATGTGGCTGTGCACAGGAGTCATACTGCACTTCAACATGGAACAGTGTGGCCTCTTTTAAGTGGCTCACAGTAGCCGTCCTGGGCCCCTAAACATGTCCCGGTGTGGAGTGTACATAATGTATATTTATATATATCGCTGATGCGTATCGTATGCTGCTTCTCAATGTGTAAATATGTTTCTAAATATGTCTAATACAGGGAGAGAGTAATAATAGTATTGGACCAATAGATGGAAATAGAGGGTATAACATAGGATTTAGGCTTAGCAATAGTGTAAATTGTTAACTGTAGGAGGGGTCACTGTGGTTAGAGGAATGGAGCTTCATGAACAGAGGCAGAAGGGCGAGGGAACCCATAGAGCTTGGGTGGGCTATTAGCCTGGGCAACTGTAAGACCCC
The DNA here is from genome assembly GCF_039654945.1 of Dendrobates tinctorius. Classification (NCBI taxonomy): domain Eukaryota; kingdom Metazoa; phylum Chordata; class Amphibia; order Anura; family Dendrobatidae; genus Dendrobates; species Dendrobates tinctorius. The sequence continues at coordinate 8,972,269 of NW_027361754.1, forward strand.
GTAATGTTGATACCAAGGAAGTGTCCAGGCATCCATTGTATGGGGAACAGCACAGCTGCAGGGGTTACAGAGGTTGGAGCTACATGTGTGAAGCTGCAGAAATGGACAAGGCAGAACAGACGGGCGGGTCACTCACCATGTGGCAGGTCTTAGCTTTGGCTGATGCCATCAGATCTGGGGTGAAACAGCTGAGGAACACCCGGTGGCAGTAAGTCTGGACAGGGAGGATGCCAAGAAAACGTACAGTGCGGTACAACCCAATCTCGAGTCGTGTGTCAGGGACAGAAGTGAAGGGAAAGCTGAAGTGACGTAATCTAAAACCTGCTGAAGATGTTGTATTGAACCTAGATGTGCTGCGAAGTTATGAGAGTAAAGTTTTGCATTTTGAGTTACAACTGGACTGTGTGTCTGTTATTCCACAAACGGCCAATGGTGACCTTAGTGAGCAAAGGAAGAACCCTGACAGCGAAGAGAATGAAGAGGCAAGCAACCCGAAAGTGAAACGTGATTCTTATGTAAAGGGAGGCCAGGGCCTGGAAAGCCAGATAAGCTTTAGCCACGACTACTGTCCCGGCTGACCTCTACACGTGGCGTAGTGGGCAGGATGCCGCTACCTTGCACTGTGGAGGAACCGCAAAGAAAGATGATGATTTGAATGTAACAGATGTGACCATAGAGAAAAAAAAATGAAGATTTTGTGAATGTTACTGAAATGCCTAATAAAAGTCGGCATTGAGCGGATGACATTCATCCACTCAATGCCAACTTTTATTCCCCATTGACTTACATTGGGGTCGGGTTTCGGACGAAACGCCGACTTTTTTTGCCCTAGTCAGACCAGTTTCATCCGACTCAAATTTTGTTTCAGTCGGGTTTCACGAAACCCGATCCGACCAAAGTCGCTCAACTCTACTTAGGACTATTCTGCGTCCTCACAGGCAAGGGAGCCCTGTTGTGCTCCAGAGACTGGAGCAATTGCGGCCTAAAGAGAACGGTGAATTGTTATGTTTTTTTCGTTGCGCCCCTTCTGCTGAATAGCAAGATTGGACCTTGAAGGAATAATGGGTCCATGGACTGATGGACCGGGTGCGGAGGCCACAACGGAGGGTGCTCTAGGGCCAGGCAGCTCGCCCATGGGAGGGGGACGCCACACTTAGGGACAGAGTACCCACAGGTACAAGCTTGAGGTGATGGACTGACGGTGCCAACGGAAGAACTTTTTCTGGGCTCCTGCTTGTATATAGCGTCAACCCAACAAGAAGGATCACCCGTGTGCACGTGGGTGATTCTTGGACTACTGCCCTGGCTGACCTCTACACTCTCTGCTCTGCATACTACAGCAATGACTATATCTACACTGAGTTCTTGGCAGAAAATGGCTGTTACCCCCCAACACTGTATTTAGGCCCCGAACAGGAAGGACTAGGCCTGGTTGCCATGGACACCCGACTCTTCCCCTGTTGCCAGGCGGCCCCCCTTTCTCTGCCCTATCTGCGGTCTCACATTGGCCACACCCCTATAAGCACATTCCCCGCCTCTCTAGCTCGCTGATTGGCCACCTCTTACATTCGGTGGGTGGGGTCTACTGATGTCACATGAGCTTCCTCGCAAGATGGCCGCCCGGTTGTTTTGATGAATAATCGTGTGTGAAGCGGCGCCGCTCCCGGTGTACAGGCCCCGCCCCCGTGTCCCCGGTCTGCTCGCGTTACCTCACGGCGTTTGAGCGGAAGGAGCGTAGTGTGCGGCGGCGCAGAGAGCGGCTCCTCTCCTCATCCACCATCATTCTCTCCAGACTCTGCCGGAGACAATGCAGCCCTGAAGCCGGAGGCCCCCGGCCCTGCCACCCCCTCCTCCTGCCCCTCACACGGAGCCCACAACTCTGCCACCATTAAAAGGAAAATCATGGAGGAGCTGAGCGCTGACGAGGTGAGAAGACCACCAGGTTGTGTGTGTCAGTCATGCACAGTCCTGGGCTGAGGTGTAATATATACATATATGTCCTGGGCCTGAGCGTAATATGTGTGTGTATATAATGTCATGTACAGACCTGGGCAGTGTCGGACTGGGTGCCAAGGGCCCACCAGTAACAATGGCTTTGGGGGCCCATTTTCACCTGTATACAAATATTACATTGCCCTCATTCACAAATGTACCTATATCTCTATATAATAATAAACTGGGTAGTTTGGTTAGTGAATGATGAGATGCTTTTTTTTCTGAATCAAGTGAATTATGACAAGTACTATCCATATAGTGGGGTTGGGGGCCCAGATCTGCCCACGGCTCCACCAGGGGATTCTCCTGTTACCCTGTGGGCCAATCCGAGCCTGGACCTGGGCTGAGGTGTAATATATATACATATAATGTCCTGGGCCGGAGTGTAATATGTGTTATACAGTCCTGGGCTGAGGTGTAATAGATACGTATAATGTCTTGGGCCGGAGCTTAATGTGTGTGTACAAAAGGTAGTTTACAAAAGGAGTGAGGACCATGCTTGCAAGCTATGTCCTATGATATATTAGTGTGCTAGACTGTTACTGTATTGTAATATAGGATGATATAGGACTAGACTAATAGCACAGTATATTATAGTCTATAAGCTACTAGACTATAAGTGTATATAAAATTATAGTTGTAGACTAACATGAAATGCTGTAATATATGTAATATGGTGCATAGGGTGTCATATATGATATAATGCTGTACTGTAATCTGATGCTGGTCTGTAATATGCTATAATAGATCTAAGCCCCTGTGCGCTTATAAATGGTGTCCTGATACAGATTTAGTGGCAGGACATAGCATCTCTGCCTCAGTTGGGTTTACCCCCCCCCCCCCCCCACACACACACACCATTTTATACATTTTTTCTAACATTTGTAGGCTAGGAAAAGCTTTAAAAATACCTATTATACTGTATATAAAACACTTTTATCCTTTTTGCTTTTGGAAAAGGTGGATGACCAACAACATGGCTGCTGCCAGTGAAGGGTTATCACCCAGCTTTCCTGAAGGGTGCTTATTGCCTTGTTTCTATGGTATACTGCTCCTTTCCTTTAGGCCAGTTTCACACGTCAGTGTCTCCGGTACGTGTAGTGACAGTTTTCTCACGTACCGGAGACACTGACTCACGTAGCCACATTCTCATGAATGTGTCTATGCAGATGTCAGCATGTTTTCACGGACCATGTGTCCGTGTGCAAAACACGCTGACATGTCTGTTTTTGTGCAACAGCACGGATCACACGGACCCATACAAGTCAATGGGTCCGTGTAAACACGTACCGCACACGGACGCTGTCCGTGTGCGTTTTTAAAAGTCAAAGGGTTAACATTAAAAATAATTTTTCAAAAACACGGACAGCATACGGACAGCACACAGATGGTACACACGGACATATGGATAGCACACGGATGTCACACGGATGACCTCCGTATGCACATGGACACGGATACCTCCGGTACTGGTTTTTCCGGTACCGGAATTATCTGGACGTGTGAAACTGCCCTTATATACAGTACCTTGATAGTTTTCATACCCTGTGGACCTTTCCACATTTTATTTCATGTTATACCCACAAACTTTACATTTATTTTATTGGGTTTTTATATGATAAGTAACTATTTGTGAAGTGTAAAGGAAAGGATACATGGTTTTCTAAATAATATATATATATTGTGGTGTACATTTATATTCAGTCGCCTGTAGTCTGTTAATCCTAAATAAAATCTTGAGTGACCAATTGGCTCCAGGAGTAAAATAGTTAGGAAATTGAGTCCACCTCGGTGTAATTTCTTCTCAGTATAACTGCAGGCCTCAGATGCTTGAGAACATAAACTATCAAACAAAACACAATCATGAAAACCAAGGAACACACCAGACAGGTCACGGATAAAGTTTTGGAGAAGAGTAAAGCAGGGTGAGGTTATATGAACAAAAAAAATAGCCCAAGCTCTGAATATCTCACAGTTCAGTGTTCAGTCCATCATCCAAAAATGGATTGAGTATGGCACAACTGCAAACCTACCAAGACATGGCCGTCCACCTAACTTGACATACAAAGCAGGGAAAGCACTAACTAGAGAAGCAGCCAGGAGGCCCATGGTCACTGAAGGAGCTGCAGAGATCCACAGCTCAGCGGGGTGAATCTGTCCACAGAGTAGCTATTAGTCGTATACTTCACAGATCTGCCTTTAGGGAAGAGGGGCAAGCAGAAAGACTTTTTTAAAGCAAACCACGAGGAGCTCCTTTTGCAAAAAGCCATGAATGGAACACAGAGCATGTGGAAGAAGGGGCTCTGGTCAGATGAGACCAAAGGGGATGACGTGTATAGTTGTGTGTCATCAGCATAAAGATAGTACTAAAAGCCAAATCTGCTGATAGTCTGTCCAGTTGGGGCCATGTAAAGAGAGAAGAGAAGGGGGCCAAGGACTGAGCCCTGAGGTTACCCCAACAGCGAGAGGAAGAGGAGATGACGTGGAGCCAGTGAGCAAAACACTGAAGGAGCGGTCAGAAAGCTAGGAAGAGAGCCAGGAGAGAGCAGTGTCCTTAATGCCTAGTGACTGGAGCCTAGATAGTAGGAGACGGTGGTCAACAGTGTCGAAAGCTGCAGAAAGGTCGAGAAGAATGAGCAGAGAGTGGTCACCGTTAAGTTTTGCTGTCAGAAGGTCATTGGTAAGGCTGGTTTTACATTTGCATATGGAGGAGCTGCATCGGGATGTGGACTTCCTCCATGAAGCTCCGCCCATGGCCACACCTCCAGTCAGCTCTTGCTCCGTCGGCATGCGGCCTGTGTACCCTATCTTTAGGGAAGGGAAACTTTTTTTTCCAAATGTTAAGTACAAGCTTCTGGTTTATATGCACTTTCCATGACCAGTAGATGACCTGGTCACCAGAGGCATCCGCATGCATCAGCACGGCCTGCGTACCCAATGCTAAAGATAGGGTACGCAGGCCGCATGCTTACAGAGGCGGAGCTGACGGAGGAGGTGCGGCAGTGGGCGGAGCTTCACAGAGGAAGTCCGCTTCCCTCTGCAGCTCCTCCTTACACAAATGTGAAACAAGTCTAACTTTGAGTGTAGTTTCAGTCGAATGTAGGGGTGGAAGCCGGACTGTGAAGTTTATAGGAGGGAGTGAGTGGAGAGATGAAGGGGAGACTGGTCTGTAGTTGTTTGTGCAGGATGGGTCGAAAGCGGGTTTCTTTAGTAATGGAGTAACGATAGTGTTTGAAGGAGGATGGTAAAAAGCCCGAGGAGAGGGAGAGATTAAAGATTATAGTTAGGTGAGTTGTGACGACTGGAGGAGATGTGAGGGAATGGGGTCGGTAGTGCATGTAGTCGGACGAGAAGAAGAGATTCAATTACAATTGAATGAATCGCATCATTATTTGGTTAGCAGATGACCCGGGAGGACCTGTGGTGTTATTAGTGACCATGTGATTTCAGTCACGTGCCCACCTTTAGCAGAACAGGTCCTGGCTCTTGGCGCTGACTCCAGAGCTGGATCTCCTCCACATTATGCCTATCTGGTGACCAGGTCATCTACTGATCATGGAAAGTGCATATAATACCAGAAGCTTGTACTTAACATTTGGAAAAAAAAGTTTCCCTTCCCAGTTGGAAAACTAAAACTCACAGCATGTCCTGAGAGCCACAGATTGCTGTCTCAATTTTCCCTTCCCCATGACAGCACCGCAGACATGAGAGATGGTATCCGCCCCCAGGAAACCTGTAGCAGAGACATAAGAAGGGGGCGGCACCTCTCTCCTCAGTTTGGTTTCCTGTTTCCCGCAGGCGGATGCCAGGGGGGCAGAGTCCGTACCTCCGGAGGGATCTCCCTCTGATATCAGCCAGTCAGGAGGCCGAGGTCCGCGAGGAGAGGATGGCAGCGGGGCACGGTGGCGTGCGCCTATCGGCCCAGCTCGGTGGGCGCTGTGAATGATGTCCTCCTCGTGAGACTCCCCGGCGGCCGCTCCAGTGGGAGGCTGGGTCGGGGGAGGCGTGGCCACCATGACGCAGGCTGTGACGTCACACGCCGGGGGAGCGGTGTACTGGGCACTTCCGGGAGGGAGCAGTCCCAGAAGCGCACACCGCTCCTCCATAAAAAGGGAAGCAAGGCAGGTGCCACCGGTTCCTGAGAAGCTGCATACAGGCTCCAGAATAGCAGAGCCAGATCAGCAGCAGAGCGCAGATGGATGCTGAAGGCGAGATGCGCGCGCAGGAGGAAGAGCCACAGGCCACCGGGGTACCCAGAGGGCCGGGTGAGTGCCTTGGTAAGACAACACATTATATTAACAACTGCCCTTTGTATGTCTTCCTTAGGGAAAGGCCACATCAAAACAAAAGAACAAGGTGTGTGCATTATGCAAAAAGGCCCTAGCTAAAACTTATGAGAAGCGACTTTCGCTCATGCATTAAAAGTGGCCGAAGAGTCACCATCCCTATTCCAGAGCATTAAAACTATGATCCGGGATCAAGTAAAGTCGACAATCAAAGATGAATTGAAGGAGCAGACTACACTTAGCTCCGATGTAACACTCGCTTCACCCCCGGCCCCACCTCCTCCTCTTCCTCCCACAGAAATACAGTAACTACCGACATAGAGTCTGAGGAAGAGCAAGGAGAGATAGGGCCCTCACACTCGGACCTGGATTCCTCGGACGAGGAAAAGGGTCGTCCATATTTCCTACCTGAGGACATTGGGAAATTACTAAAACTTGTAAGGTCCACAATGGGACTGGAAACGCCAAAAGAGCCAAAATCAATTCAAGATGCTATGTTTAGTAATCTTGAGGGGAAAAAACGAAGGGTTTTTTCCTTTCATGATAACCTGTTAAATTTAATCAAGAGGGAATGGATAAAAACCAACAAAAAAATGTCCATACCGCAGGCGCTCAAACGTAAATACCCGTTTGATGAGGAGGCATGCGATAAATGGGAAAAAGCACCCAGACTAGATTCTGCCATTGCTAGTACATCCAGAGGAATAGCATTGCAATTTGAGGACATGGGCGCCTTAAAAGATCCCCTTGACAAGAAAGCAGACGCTTTTCTAAAATCTGCTTGGGAGGCATCGGCTTGGTCGTTTAAGCCGGGGGTGGCCGCCACTTGTACAGCACGTGCCATGGTCGAGTGGTTAGACGAATTAAGTGACCAAATTAGTAATAAATGCCCAAGGGAGATACTGCTGGAGGCAATACCTTCCTTGCAGAAGGCAGCAGGATTCCTGGCTGACGCCGCAGTAGATTCCGTCCCAGGTGCCGCCCGTGCATGCGCCCTTTCAAATTCAGGCCGCAGAGCACTATGGTTAAAAAACTGGTCGGCAGACTTCCAGTCAAAGGTTAAACTCTGCGCCGTCCCTTGTGAGGGTCAATACCTGTTTGGGAAAGCATTGAACGAAATTTTGGAAAAAGCGTCAGATAAGAAAAAACTGTTTACACCCCCCTTCCCTAGGCGTCGGTGGACTGAAGCTCGCTCGTCCTTTCGTGGAGCAGGAAATAGAGGGACCCGAGGGCGGCCAGACGATAGAGCCACGCGGGGCAGACCCTGGAGGGGAAAAGAGAAAGGATTCCTCTTTAGTAAAACCACCCCGAGACCCGATACTAAGCAATGACGCCAGGGTGGTTGGGGGAAGGCTTCGGTTCTTTGTCCATCAATGGGTAGCATTGCCCGCCTCAAAGTGGGTAACCGACCTATTAGCTGGGGGCCTACGACTACGTTTTCTAAGCCTTCCACCTCAAAGAGTAAAAGTGACCCGGGTAGCCAAAAAGATTCAGGCCACGCTAGAAAAGGAGATTCAACTCCTCATACAAAAAGAGGTACTAATAAAAGTACCGTATCATCAAGAAGGGAAAGGGTTTTACAGCACTCTGTTCCTCACGCCAAAACCAGATGGGTCACTAAGAACCATATTCAATCTCAAAGCCCTGAACCAATACATCAGGACAGAGAAATTCAAAATGGAGACCTTGGGATCAGCAGTAAAGTTACTCGACCCGGGTTGCCTATTACCATGTGCCAATATGGGGAGAACACCAACAATATCTAAGATTGGTAGTAGAGATTGCTCAAGTCCCCACTCATCTCCAGTACCAGTGCCTACCCTTCGGGGTATCAGTAGCCCCTCGTATATTTACAAAAATTCATCAGGGAAGTAGCGTTTTTTATAAGGAGGGAAAATATCCTATTGGTACCCTATCTAGACGATTTCCTCGTTATAGCAAACGACAAGCAAAATTGCGAAAGTGCAGTTACAAAGGTCCTGGAAATATTGACCAGGTTAGGCTGGATGATCAATCTAAAAAAATCCAGACTCCAGTTCAGTCACAAAAATTCCTTGGAATTCTATTGGACTCATTAAAACAGCAATACATTCTTCCAGAAAGGAAAATAGGGGCTATCCAACAAAAAATACAACGGATACAATCCGGTCAAGCCATATCAGTAAGAGAGGCAATGTCACTCCTGGGCACGTTAACAAGCAACAATCCCAGCGGTCCGGTGGGCACAATCCCATACGAGAGAACTACAGTGGCAGATCCTATCCGAGCAGGAGAGGGGTCCCTCCAATTTCAACCGGGAGATCATTCTCTCACCTCATGAGCAGGAGTCATTAAAATGGTGGCTGAGCACCGAAAACTTAAACAGATCAGTGCCTTGGACTACTCAAAACTCGGTGGTACTGACCACTGACGCAAGTCCGAGTGGCTGGGGGGCACACATAGAGAAATGAACCCTACAGGGCCAGTGGGAACCCAGAATAAGGGATGCATCCTCAAATCTAAAAGAACTGGCGGCTGTAAGGCGAGCCCTTCCCCTAGTAAAGCGAGAATTGCAAGGGAGACATGTCACCATATTATCCGACAACAACACGGTCATAGCATACATAAACAGACAAGGGGGCATAAGGTCGGCAACCCTTATGACAGAAGCCAGGGAATTATTTGCATGGGCAGAAAACAATCTTCTATCCTTATCGGGTACACATTTAAAAGGGGCAGACAATTATCTGACCGATTATTTAAACCGGCATGTACTACACCAGGGAGAATGGTCCCTAAATCAAAAAATATTTGGGGAAATCTGCTCTGCCTGGGACACACCAGAGGTAGACCTATTTGCTACCAGGGAAAATCGAAAAGTGGACAGGTTCTACTCAATAAACCCAAGAGAATGGCCAGAGGGGGTGGATTCGCTACTACACCAGTGGAGATTTCGTCTGGCCTATGCGTCTCCCCCCCCGTTTCCATTGATTCCAGTAGTCTTGAAAAAGATCCGACATGACAAAGCTCGAATAATCCTGGTTGTGCCCTTCTGGCCGAAGAGGGCATGGTTCACGTGGCTCAGACGCATGTCTATCTCGGACCCATGGATCTTCCCAGATACCCCAAGTCTGCTATGCCAGGGCCCAGTAGAACATCCCCGGGTTTATGGGCTGCACCTCACTGCGTGGAACTTGAGAGGGGACTCCTTCTAGCAAAAGTGTTCTCAGTCCCGTTAGTAACCACCCTGCTCGCTAGCAGAAAGGAGGTAACTTCACGTAAATACCAAAAAATTTGGGAAAAATTCTTACAGTTCACGGGCCGACAATGGACTGGGACAGCCCAAAAAATACCAATAAAATAGGTCCTAGAGTTCCTCCAGAAAGGACTGGAAAAAGGACTGTCCACAAGCACCTTAAAGGTGCAGGTATCGGCCCTGGGGGGCGTTGTTTGATCAAAAACTGGCTGATCACCCATGGATCTATAGATTCATTCGGGCCTCCTTTACATCCAGGCCCACAAAATTACCATATAAGGTAGCTCCCTGGGATCTAAATTTAGTATTAAGGGCACTGACAGCGTCTCAATTTGAACCTATTGCTTCCATCTCAATAAAGGCGCTAACGCTAAAAACAGTACTCCTGGTGGCCCTAACCTCAGCTCGGCGTATCTGCGAGCTGCAGGCAATATCTGTAAATCCACAATATACCACCTTTTTGGATGATAGAGTGATCATAAAAACGGATCTGGCCTTCCTACCGAAGGTAAATTCCAAATTCCACAGGGAGCAGGAGATAATTTTGCCCTCGTTTTGTCAAAACCCCAAATCCCAGGGAGAAAAAACCTTTCATTGTCTAGATGTCAGACGTTGCCTGCTTCAATATATAGAAGCCTCAAAATCATGGCGACAGTCTTCAGCCCTTTTTGTCTCCTTTCAGGGGCCAAACAGGGGTAAGAAAGCTTCAAAGTCAACGATTGCACGATGGTTACGTATGGGTATTGCACTGGCTTATTCTTCTTTAGATCAGACTCCCCCACTGGGTGTAACAGCTCACTCTACGAGAGCGATAGCCACATCCTGGGCTGAAAGGGCAAATGCTTCGGTTGAGCAGATTTGTAAGGCAGCAGTATGGTCCTCACCATCCACTTTCTTCCGGCACTATAGACTAGACCTAGGACCCTCAAATCTGGCCTTTGGGAGAAAAGTGTTGTCTGCTGTTGTCCCACCCTAGGAGTCTAATCTATCTTTCCTCTCATATCTGCGGTGCTGTCATGGGGAAGGGAAAAAATAATTACCGGTTATTTGATTTTCCAGAGCCATGACGGCACCGCATTGTTCCCACCCTATCTTGGTGATGGTTGTGTGGTGCACTAGAAAATTTAAGGTTGTGTGTGTGTGTGTGTGTATATATATATATATATGGAAAAGAAGGTGAATATTAGTGACACTGTTATATAACATGTATATAAACTAATAAGGCGGTTACAGTTACCTTTGCATACTCTGAAACAAACTGAGGAGAGAGGTGCTGCCGCCTTCTTATGTCTCTGCTACAGGTTTTCTGGGGCGGATACCATCTCTCATGTCTGCGGTGCTGTCATGGCTCTGGAAAATCAAATTACCGGTAAGTAATTATCATTTTTCTAGCATCTGAAGTCACATTTCTGCAATTGTTTGCATATTGACTCCCCATTCCTCCCATTAATTGGCCACAGAGCATAGTCTTTTGCTTCAAACTTATCTCCAGGAGCTGCATTCACAGTTCTACAGGCTACAGAGCTGAAATTTCCCACTGTTCATTGTTAGGTGTGTGATTTGCACTCAGGGCCTGTTGTCTTTACATTAGGATGTTGTAGGAAAAGCTAGTCAGTTTATGGGTCAGAAACTCAGAATAGCTGCCAATGGCCCCAGCTATCAGGCCTATGAAAGGACTGGTCATTCCCTGGTTATTGGTCAGAAATAGTACTGGGGGCCACGGCTATGTGGTCCATGGAGGGGACTGGTCATCGGCAGGTTACAAGTTAGAATAACTACCAGGGGCCGCATCTATTGGGTTTATGATAGTGACTAGTCATCGGCCGGTTACAGTGCAAAAATACTGTTGGGGGCCCCAGCTTTTGGTTGTATGGAGGGACTGGTCATCAGATTACACGTAAGAATGGATACCAGGGCCACATCTATCGGGACTGTGGAGGGACTGGTCCGTTGGCTTATTATAAAACACAATAGATTACTGAAGCTGGCTTTACAAGTGTAGTTGTCCTGATATGCTTGAGAGCCTGTGTGCCGTCACTGGTATTTGATCTTTTAGGGGAAAAGTGTTTTATAGGAACTATGCTGTCATTACTTAGACCATTCTTTCCTACATGTGGCCTGGGGAGTCCGGTGAGCTGATATGCTGAATTAAATTTGATTTTTATTAGTATTTGTAGTATGGGAAGTACAATGGTAAAGTTTACTTCTACGGTCAGAAAACTTCAGACATGTTAAAACACTTAAGTTTTGTTTCTGGGGTCGGGTGTTTCGACAGATTGGCAGAAGTGTCTAACTGAGCGCTGTTTTCACATCTGCTCCGGTAGAGGAGTGTAAGCAGTGTGTGGCCTCATAAAAAGTAAAGATGTCCCTATACTGTCAAACTGATGTCTCTGAGGAGCAGCCAAGGAGGCCCTGTACCCCCCTGATAACGCACCACTCACATAGAGGCACTTCTGCCCTTTTTGTTTTCATTAGGTTTTCAGCACCCAGAATCTCAGGGTGTGTGTGCACATGCTGCGGATTCTGCTGCGGTTCCGTAGCGGATTTGGCCGGTGCAGATCCGCAGCAGTTTTTGCTGCGGTGTACAGTACCATAATATCCCATGGATATTAAAAACCGCAGTGCAGACGGTGCGGATTTTTCCACTCGGTTTTGCTGCGGTTTCTAAACCGCAGAAAGAATTGACATGTCAATTCTTTCTGCGGATTCCACTGCGGTTTGCCATCTCCTCCATTGTGGAGATGAAAAACCGAAGGACAAAACCGCAGGCTAATTCGCAGGTAAAACCGCAGGTCTTTTGACCAGATTTACCTGCGGATTTTACAAAATCCGCGTGGCCAAATCTGCACCCCAATCCACAGCGTGTGCACATACCCTTAAGGGGGTTTTACACATAGCGATATCGCTAGCAATATCGCTAAAACGTCACTGGTTTTGTAACGTTATAGCGATATCGCTATGTGTGATACTTACCTCCGACCGGCTCCCCCGCTGTCCATCGCTGATCGCGCAAGATTGGGCGGCTCCATTTCTCGTCGTCTGCTTCCTGTTGGGCTTCCTGCTGTGTGAGACGAGCGATGCTAGACGCGGGTGGGAAGACGCCAGGATCGCTGTGTGTGAAAGGTGAGTATCGTCCGCTGCGTCGCTGCTGCATCGCTGTGAGATCTTTGTGTGAAAGCTCACTAGCGACCATTTAGCGATGCACCAACGATCCTGACCGGGTCGTATCGCTGGTCGGATCGCTGGTGCATCGCTAAATGTAAAAGGGCCTTTAGACTACAACTTCTGAAATGTCGAAAGATTTCTGAATCTAGAAGAACACTTTAAACTTTTGTATAAACTTAGGCATAAGTGTGAGTGGGGCAATAGTTAATGGTGTTAAAGGGGTATTCCCATCTCGATGATCCTATCCCAATATTTAGTAGGTGTAATAATATTAGCAAATGCCTCCAATTAAAAATGTAGTATAGTTTTTCTGATTTGCTATGTCTCTTTACTCATGTGCAGGACCTTGGGTATCCATTGTTACGACCACTGATATAGTGACAACTAGTTGCTAGTGGCTGTAACCATGGATACCCAAGGTCCTGCAATGCCTACACATGAGGAAAGAGACATAGCGAATCAGAAAAACTATACATTTCTAATTAGAAATATTTGCCAGTATTAATTATTACACCTACTACATATTGGGTAGGATCTTGTAGATGGGAATACCCCTTAAGTGTTTGTTTTTTTAACGGTAATGGCATGTTGCTAGAACATGTGATTATCTGTTCGATGGTTACACCCCACAATCCTAAGTATGAAGTTATAGGGAGACTTCACAAGGCAGATCATTATGTTCGTGTGCATCCAGTCTGCATCACATGAGGATTGACAGCCGTAAGACGCTACTCACGGCATTGATTTGTTGAAGAGGAAATAAATAACAGGGATTTTGGCTGCTGTTCTCCCAGTGACACCAGTGCAGTGTGTTTTTCCATACTGGTGCATGTCAGACATGAGGACTATTGTATTGGCTGCTGGAGCTCTGGATATAAACTGTGAGTCATGCCGGTGCAGTGACTGATGCCGGTAATTACAGCGCCGCTCCAGGTAAAGCACTGCTGTCCCTGTTATGTGACCTACTTTGCTTTCTCGCTTGTCACTTACACGTGATTATGGAAGTGTTTATTGTGAGTTCCAGTGTAGGTACACTTTAGAAACAACTGCCCATAAACCACGACTTATTCTTAGGTTTACCAACTTTGTCAGTTACTTTGTTTAGTTTCGGGAGGGGGGGTCGCAAGAGAAATTCAGCCTCCTAAAGGCTATTTTCACACCACGTATTAAAAGGGTTACAATTGAAATTTTGCCCAGTGGTTGGTATGTGTGTGTGTATATATATATATATATATATATATATATATATATATATATATATGTATGTGTGTTTCCTGTTTCTGCACAGACCACAAAGCGATCTGAGATGGATCAAGGCAGGTAACTGTCGGAGGCTGAATATATATATATATATATATATATATATATATATATATATATACACATACACTAGCTGAAGAGCCCGGCGCTGCCCGGGCACAGTAACTAACTGTGGTTAGTTATAGCAAATTATAATTATCCTCCATCCCATATACCCATCATACATATCCACCATCCCATAGTCGAGTGCCCATATACCCATCACACATCCTCCATCCCATAGTCCCATGCCCATATACCCATCACACATCCTCCATCCCATAGTCCCATGCCCATATACCCATCATACATATTCGCCATCCCATAGTCGAGTGCCCATATACCCATCACACATCCTTCATCTCATAGTCCCATGCCCATATACCCATCACACATCCTCCATCCCATAGTCCCGTACCCATATACCCATCAGACATATCCGCCATCCCATAGTCCCGTGCCCATATACCCATCATACATATCCTCCATCCCATAGTCCAGTGCCCATATACCCATCATACTTCTGGCTCCCAATTTCCCAGAGACTCCATTACAAAACCCTAACCATGACATACAAAGCCATCCACAACTTGTCTCCTCCATACATCTGTGACCTCGTCTCCCGGTACTTTCCTGCACGCAACCTCCGATCCTCACAAGATCTCCTTCTCTACTCCCCTCTTATCTCCTCTTCCCACAATCGCATACAAGATTTCTCTCGCGCATCACCCCTACTCTGGAACTCTCTACCACAACATATCAGACTCTCACCTACCATCGAAACCTTCAAAAAGAGCCTGAAGACCCACCTCTTCCGACAAGCCTATAACCTGCAGTAACCACCGATCGACCAAACCGCTGCACGACCAGCTCTACCCTCGCCTACTGTATTATCACCCATCCCTTGAAGATTGTGAGCCCTCGCGGGCAGGGTCCTCTCTCCTCCTGTACCAGTTATGACTTGTATTGTTTAAGATTATTGTACTTGTTTTTATGTATACCCCTCCTCACATGTAAAGCGCCATGGAATAAATGGCGCTATAACAATAAATAATAATAATAATAATAATACATATCCACGATCCCATAGGCCCGTGCCCATATACCCATCATACAGTGCCTACAAGTAGTATTCAACCCCCTGCAGATTTAGCAGGTTTACAGCCTGGAAGTGTGAAATGCACTGCAGCAAAAAAGAATGTTATTTCTTTGTTTAATTTTTTTTTAAATTGTGAAAAGTTTATTCAGAGGGTCATTTATTATTCAACCCCTCAAACCACCAGAATTCTGTTTGGTTCCCCTAAAGTATTAAGAAGTATTTCAGGCACAAAGAACAATGAGCTTCACATGTTTGGATTAATTATCTCTTTTTCCAGCCTTTTCTGACTATTTAAGACCCTCCCCAAACTTGTGAACAGCACTCATACATGGTCAACATGGGAAAGACAAAGGAGCATTCCAAGGCCATCATTGACAAGATCGTGGAGGGTCACAAGGCTGGCAAGGGGTACAAAACCCTTTACAAGGAGTTGGGCCTACCTGTCTCCACTGTTGGGAGCATCATCCGGAAGTGGAAGGCTTATGGAACTACTGTTAGCCTTCCACGGCCTGGACAGCCTTTGAAAGTTTCCTCCTGTGCCGAGGCCAGGCTTGTCCGAAGAGTCAAGGCTAACCCAAGGACAACAAGGAAGGAGCTCCGGGAAGATCTCATGGCAGTGGGGACATTGGTTTCAGTCAATACCATAAGTAACGTACTCCACCGCAATGGTCTCCGTTCCAGACGAGCCCGTAAGGTACCTTTACTTTCAAAGCGTCATGTCAAGGCTTGTCTACAGTTTGCTCATGATCACTTGGAGGACTCTGAGACAGACTGGTTCAAGGTTCTCTGGTCTGATGAGACCAAGATCGAGATCTTTGGTGCCAACCACACACGTGACGTTTGGAGACTGGATGGCACTGCATACGACCCCAAGAATACCATCCCTACAGTCAAGCATGGTGGTGGCAGCATCATGCTGTGGGGCTGTTTCTCAGCCAAGGGGCCTGGCCATCTGGTCCGCATCTATGGGAAGATGGATAGCACGGCCTACCTGGAGATTTTGGCCTAGAACCTCCGCTCCTCCATCAAGGATCTTAAGATGGGTCGTCATTTCATCTTCGAACAAGACAGTGACCCAAAGCACACAGCCAAGAAAACCAAGGCCTGGTTCAAGAGGCTAAAAATCAAGGTGTTGGAGTGGCCTAGTCAGTCTCCTGACCTTAACCCAATTGAAAACTTGTGGAAGGAGCTCAAGATTAAAGTCCACATGAGACACCCAAAGAACCTAGATAACTTGGAGAAGATCTGCATGGAGGAGTGGGCCAAGATAACTCCAGAGACGTGTGCCGGCCTGATCAGGTCTTATAAAAGACGATTATTAGCTGTAATTGCAAACAAGGGTTATTCCACAAAATATTAAACCTAGGGGTTGAATAATAATTGACCCACACTTGTATGTTTAAAATTTATTAAAATTTAACTGAGCAACATAACTTTTTGGTTTGTAAGATTTATGCATCTGTTAATAAATCCTGCTCTTGTGTGAAGTTTGAAGGCTCTAACTTATTTGCATCTTATCAAACCTGCTAAATCTGCAGGGGGTTGAATACTACTTGTAGGCACTGTACATATCCTCAATCCCATAGTCCCATGCCAATATATCCATCATACATCCTCCATCCCATAGTCCCGTGCCCATATACCCGTCATACCTATCCTTCATCCCATAGTCCCATGCCAATATACCCATCACACATCCTCCATCCCATAGTCCCGTGCCCATATACCCATCATACATATCCGCCATCCCATAGTTCCGTGCCCATATACCCGTCATACATATCCTCCATCCTATAGTCCAGTGCCCATATACCCATCACACATCCTCCATCCCATAGTCCCGTGCCCATATACCCATCATACATATCCACGATCCCATAGGCCCGTGCCCATATACCCATCATACATGTTCGCCATCCCATAGTTAAGTGCCCATATACCCATCACACATCCTTCATCTCATAGTCCCATGCCCATATACCCATCATACATATCCTCCATCCCATAGTCGAGTGCCCATATACCCATCACACATCCTCCATCCCATAGTCCCATGCCCATATATCCATCATACATATTCTCCATCCCATAGTCCCATGCCCATATACCCATCATACATATTCGCCATCCCATAGTCGAGTGCCCATATACCAATCACACATCCTTCATCTCATAGTCCCATGCCCATATACCCATCTTACATATTCTCCATCCAATAGTCCCGTGCCCATATACCCATCATACATATCCGCCATCTCATAGTTCCGTGCCCATATACCCGTCGTACATATCCTCCATCCCATAGTCCAGTGCCCATATACCCATCACACATCCTCCAATCCATAGTCAACCATTATGACATCATAATGAGCGGCGGCGGGGCTTGCAACCTTTGATGACATCAGCGTCGCCATGGCAACCATTGTGACATCATGAGGGGCGGGGCTTGACACGCACACACTGCTTCCCCAGTATGCAAATAGGGGCATTGTGACGACATGAGGGGCGGGGCTTGACGCGCACACACTTTTCCCCCCAGTATGTAGATAGGGGCAAAATTGTTTGGTGAATTGGAACGTGCAGGGTTAAAATTTCGCCTCACAACATAGCTTAGGACGCTCTCGGGGTCCAGAAGTGTGACTGTGCCTAATTTTGTGGCTGTAGCTGCGACGGTGCGGATGCCTTTCCCAGACATACACACATACACATACACACACACACACACACACACACACACACACACACTTTGAGCTTTATATATTATATATATATATCTAATATATAAAGCTCAAAGTGTGTATGTATGTGTGTGTGTGTATGTCCGGGATAGGCATCCGCACCGTCGCAGCTACAGCCACAAAATTTGGCACAGTCACACGTCTGGACCCCGAGAGCGTCCTAAGCTATGTTGTGAGGCGAAATTTTAACCCCGCACGTTCCAATTCACCAAACAATTTTGCCCCTATCTACATACTGGGGGGAAAAGTGTGTGCGCGTCAAGCCCCGCCCCTCATTATGATGTCACAATGCCCCTATTTGCATACTGGGGAAGCAGTGTGTGCGTGTCAAGCCCCGCCCCTCATTATGATGTCACAATGGTTGCCGTGGCGACGCTGATGTCATAAAAGGTTGCAAGCCCCGCCGCCGCTCATTATGATGTCATAATGGTTGACTATGGATTGGAGGATGTGTGTGAGTATATGGGCACCGGACTATGGGATGGAGGATATGTATGATGGGTATATGGGAACGGGACTATGGGATGGAGGATGTGTGATGGGTATATTTTTGCAGTGGACTATGGGATGGAGGATATGTATGACAGGTATAAGGGCACGGGACTATGGGATGGCGGATATGTATATGGGCACGGGACTATGGGATGGAGGATGTGTGATGGGTATATGGTCACTGGACTATAGGATGGAGGATATGTATGACGGGTATATGGGCACGGGACTATGGGATGGCGGATATGTATATGGGCATTGGACTATGGGATGGAGGATATGTTTGATGGGTATATGGGCACGGGACTATGGGATGGCGGATATGTATATGGTCATGGGACTATGGGATGGAGGAAGTGTGATGGGTATATGGTCACTGGACTATAGGATGGAGGATATGTATGACGGGTATTTGGGCACGGGACTATGGGATGGCGGATATGTATGATGGGTATATGGGCACAGGACTATGGGATGGAGTATATGTATGATGGGTATATAGGCACGGGACTATGGGATGGAGGATATGTATGATGGGTATATGGGCATGGGACTATGAGATGAAGAATATGTATGATGGGTATATGGGCATGGGACTATGGGATGGAGGATATGTATGATGGGTATATGGGCATGGGACTATGGGATGAAGAATATGTATGATGGGTATATGGGCATGGGACTATGGGATGGTGGATATGTATGATGGGTATATGGGCATGGGACTATGGGATGGAGGATATGTATGATGGGTATATGGGCATGGGACTATGGGATGAAGAATATGTATGATGGGTATATGGGCATGGGACTATGGGATGGTGGATATGTATGATGGGTATATGGGCATGGGACTATGGGATGGAGGATAATTATAATTTGTTATAACTAACCACAGTTAGTTACTATGCCCGGGCAGCGCCGGGCTCTTCAGCTAAAATATATATATATATATATATATATATATATATATATATATATATATATATATATATATATATATATTCAGCCTCCGACAGTTACCTGCCTTGATCCATCTCAGATCGCTTTGTGGTCTGTGCAGAAACAGGAAGCTGTGATGTCACTTTTCCATCAGTCGCCGGAACGCTGCAGCTAGTGATTAGCTGCATCATTGTTACATATGCATTGTTGCGTTGCAAGGATTTCCTCAAAAAGAATTGACCTGATGCCAATTTGAAAGTCCACATGGCCTAGTAAAAATCTGCAGCAAACGCCCTACATGTATGAACAGTCCGCTAACGAACAATAGACCCATATTTATCCCTGATGAAATAGAGGAGCAGAAAAGAGGTGCACAAATCCCGTGTATAAAGGTGACCTGAAGAAACCTTTGTCGCTTGCTTTTTCGCTGTGACTTGCATTCCCTCTCCCAGAATGCAGCGTTCACTGTGACACATGGCGTGATTCTTTGCATCCGCTGTCACATGCTTTCCACAGGACTGAAATAATATCTGGGATCCAAGTCTTGAGCAATGCGGGGCAGTCACGCTGCCGGCTATATGCGGCCCCGTTCACCAGTCTCGAGGACAGCACAGTAGAGAACACCTTTGTGATCCCGTATGGCAGTGGGTTTATTCCCAAATCTATTAGCCCCTTGTATTTTAACTCATTAAGTCTCCACATTTCTTCTGCACTGCAGAACGGTAACCAGATACTATACAATGCCTGCAAAGCTATAAGGATTATAAAAAACACTAATGCCATCATCTTGCACAGATTACGATGATTATATATGTACCATATATATTTTTTTGCATGATTGTGTGCTGGTGTTGAACTTTTTTTTTTAAAACTGTAAATTTTTATTGAGAGAATTTTTAGTTTAACAATTAGACACAAGTCTGAACAAACATTGAAAGTCAGTATCTTGATAGAAAAAGTAATCAAATTAAACAAGGAAAGCCTCCGGTGTGAAGAAATGTTATACAAATATATTCTAATACATCCTCTAGCACTGGAGCGCCACATAGTAAAATCAAGCATTATGTTCAGAAAAACTGACAATCCTATAAACATAAACTTCTAGTGACACCGTTAGCTACCTCCAGTATACAATGTACTGAAATTCACATTATAGAATTAAATGAGTGAAACAACAACAATAATAATAATAATGAATGAGTCCCACAAAAACACAAGACAAGATGTACACAACAAGGGTAAAGAATTGGGAAAAGTGCAGGTTCCAAAAGATAAGAGGCAGGATAAACCTTAACCATTTCTCTGAGCCCAGTAGTAATCCCAAGGGGTCCAAACATTCGAAACTGTCCACTCTCGCTCCCATCAAAGCCATCATATACTCAATCCTGTGAATGTCAGCTGTTTCTATTCAATAAGTGCTGCTGAGATGGAGGGGAAGACTGCTTCTGGTTAAGGGCAATCGTACACCTAGCTGCAGTAAGAATATGAAGTAACAATCTGGCTGAATTTTTCCCCATCCCTTTAGGAGGATCGTTAGGCAAATAGATAGCCGAGTCAATCCCCTCTTCTACATAGAGAACCCTATTTATCAAGATTCTTACTTCATCCCTTGTAGATTGTGAGCTCTCGCTGGCAGAATCCTATCTCCTGTACCAGTCGTGACTTATGTTAAGATTACTTTTCTCGTTTTTATCATGTATACCCCTTTTCACATGTAAAGCGTCATGGAATAAATGGCTCTATAATAATAATCCCAAAAACCCACAATCTTGGGACAAGACCATAAAATGTGGTATTGAGTGCCTACCTCAGACCCACAACGACAGCACAAATTTGAGTTTAGGGGTTCAACCTGTGGAGGAAATCAGAGGTATGATACCAGAACATTAATTTTTATACTGAATTTCCTTGTAGAGAGTGCTAATAGATGACTTGGAAACTTTTTCCCATATGGTCTGCCAACCCAGGGGTAATATTCTTCTCCCTATGATAGATTCCCATCTACTCATGTCAGGGTGTTAAAGTTGTTTGGCCCTCTTGAGGACAATTTAGTATCCGATATATATCCAAAATTAATCGTCTGGTTGACGTGCCCCTTTTTGCAAATTCTCTCAAAATCAGTAGGCATAGACACTCTTGTGTTGAACATTTTTAGTTCTATGCACACTGGTGTTTTTGCTAATTTGTCCATGTTTCTGGTTCCTTTTGACTGTAAAAATAGCATGTTCTGCTTGTTGCCTCAGGAGGAATAACTGCCCCCCCTTTTTAATTCCGCAATGGCACCGAAGCCATGATGCTAGTGCCTAAGCACATGAAGCTGTGTAACTATTGTCTTTTTATTTGATGATGAATTATGAAGTAAAAAAACCTCTCTTCTAATAATCCGATGTGACATTATTGAGAAATCGAACGTCGAAGCTACATGCAAATTAGCCTGAAAGTGCTTTGTGGGTGTGTTTATGCACTTAGTGTAGTGGCATGCCCTAATTTACCTCCAGGTTAATTTGCATGTTGCTTTAAAGTGAGATTTCTCAGCATTGGCACATCACAGTACTACTTAGTGTCTGTACTAGGACCGTAACAGCCATAGCACTAGTTTCAGTAGTAAAATCATCCTGACATTTTCCCTTAAGGGTGCAGGAGGACAGCTGTATAGAAGCGGTTTGTTGCTTCCTCTTCCAGTATTGCATCGTACCCAACTCCGCTGCGGACCTTGATTTTTGTGCTTGGAAACAGTGTTCCTTTATTATCGTGTGAAATGCATTAGCTATTATGTATGTATGCGCCAAAAATGAAGACTGGAGACTGACGTATTTAGGTATCGTATAAGGGCCATGAAATTAAGACTTGTTCCTGCACAAAATGGTCTGTATGCACATGGAGTTATTGAGCTGTAATGAGCGCTAGTATTGCAGGCTATTGGTCCCGTAATTTGTACGTACCTGGTGCCTACAGCTCTGGTGCATGTGCAGCACAGAACTTCATAAAAATGAAAGCTTTTCCAGGAGGAGTTATAGGGGGCCTGTCAGGACTTATATGTATTGTGTATATACTTGCTTATGGGAGGTGGTCTGTTATTGGGGCCATGTATACCACAGAAACCCACCCTACAGCTTCTGTCAGTACCGGAGATCTCTTCAGCATTTGTACATTACTCCATGTTTCTTTTCACATTTACAGATTAGACGAAGGCGCCTGGCTCGGCTTGCTGGTGGGCCTTCTTCGCAGCCCACGACTCCTCTTACATCTCCACAAAGAGAGAACCCACCTGGACCACCAGTAGCAGGACCCGTTCCCAGTGTGTCCCACCAGCTTGGCCTAAATGTTCAGGGGATAACCCCAGCTACCTCACCCATAGGAGCATCAGGTACTGCGGCGGAGACTACAACGGTGCGGAGATTGTGTATAACACGTCTGCATCTTGCTGCATTTCTGTGAATCGCATGGTCCTCTGTATGACCCTCTGGAGGGAAAATAGTAGAAAAATAATTGCTTTTTTTAGTTTGCAATTTAATTACATTGAATTGGTGAGGTCTTTTGCAGCTACTGATATCATTCTGGTTGGAGCTAAAAATTCCCCTCCGTAATGTTATTGCAAAACATCTCTACAATAACCTATTTGATTCTGCAGAACTGACTCTGCATTGTAAATAGCGGTGTCCTGAATACATGGGGGGTGGGATGGACGGCACCAACTCATATTGCAATGTTCAGTTGGGATTTATAATCCGTCCACCTGGCTGGAGACTAATAAAGGGGTCCTGTCTCGTGCGGCCATGAATTGAGCTCTAAATAGCTGGCGAAATGTGGCTACCTTTTCACTGAGTGTCATCAGACGGGGCTCCAATCCCCAGATGTGTTGGATCTGCCTCTATCAGATATCTGTGCTTAGGATGACCTGGTGCAGAGGTGTAGAATACAAGTATCCTGCTGGGGTTACATCATAGCGGACAATCAGCCATAAGTCCAGATGTGGTGGATAATTCACTCCGTGAATCTGCAGAAAAGTATGCACATGATGCACCTGGATCTTGCCTTTTTTCCCTTATGCATTGGAAACAAAAAAAAAATTCACTTATTTTTGCATTATATGTGGATGCAGTTTTCTTAACGTCAATTTTTTTTTTAACATGGGTACCTGTTGCACCCCCCCCCCCCCCCCCCCAACACCGCTATCTTGCGTGTCCCCCGAACCGCTGCTATTGATGTGATCCTGTTCCTAGAGGAGGAGCAGGTTTAAAAATGGATGTTCCTGTGAGCAGTGTAAACAGAACATTGTGTCCCGGTGGGGGTGGCTGTAGGGTAATGCACCATCTCTGGCTGCTCTCTAGGATGTAAACAGCTGTGGAAGCAGAAACACAGGTTTGGTCAGATGTTCAGACACTTCCTTTTTTTTTTTTTTTCCTTTTCACGTGTCTGATAGTGCTTGGTCAGGAGAGTTTCCAGATGCTCCCATGAGTGATGCTGGATACGTGGTGTGTTAAGGCTATGTGCACACGCTGCGGTTTTGCTGCGGTTCTGCTGCGGTTTTGGCCCTGCAGAACTGCAGCAGTTCCGCAGACATGGTACTTCACCATGTTAGCCTATGGGTTTTCAAAACCGCAGTGCTCATGCTGCGGTTTTTTACCTGCGGAAAAGCTGCGTTTTTTTTTCCGCAGCATGTCAATTGTTTCTGCGGATTCTGCTGCGGTTTCACACCTTTAACATAGTAGAGGTGTGAAACCGCAGGGCAAAACCGCAGGCCAAACCGCAGCAAAACCGCAGGTCACTTTACCTGCGGTTTTACCTGCGTTTCCGCGGGAAAAAACCCGCAGGTGAATCCGCAGCGTGTGCACATACCCTAAGCCTCAGTACCTGATCCTGGTCGCTGGCTCAGAGTAGCCAGATTGCTTCCTTATGTCAGTCACGTTGTTTTTTTTTCCAATCAACATTAAAAGGGTTTCCAGAACTGGCGACAGGTGAGCAATATCAGGGCAGCCGGCCTCTACCGATCAACTGTTAGCAAGTGGCACCGCCGCCAGATGTACAGTGTATTGATTCGGGACACCGCAGCTCGTACACAGTGTTGTGGCTGTTCTCAGGGGCTCATCTCTTATTGAAGAACATGTGGTCTGAGGTGGAATACAGAGAATGGCCACTATACATTGAGCGGTGCTGTTGTGTTCCAGCCGTTCCTGTTTACATCCAGCTGCTGTGGGAGCTGGACCGCCACCGACTTGATAGTGATCAGCTATCCTAGCACAGGTCTGAATCAGTCCTTGTCTCCTTAGGTTGCTGCATATTACAAGTTGAGAAAAATTGTATTACTAGGTAAGAAAACCTAAATAAAAATTCACAATGCGAACTAAATTGGGGTGATCGATTTACTGATAAAAAGACGTCTGTGTGCACCGAGCACCATCTAAATCCCTGTTCACACTGTCCCGTTGTTCTGCCTGAATCCTCCTACAAAGAGGACGAACTAATGACGGGCGCTTTCCCTTTAAAATCCACATGGCATCCTCCATCTCCAAACCTCCGCTGACGAGTCCTGTCTCCGGCTTTTGGCACTGCTCCATTACATATTAGTTAACCGTGATGAGCGGTCACACTGCTGCTTAGTGTCCCGGCCATGTGTATGCACGACGCAGATACCGCATTAAGTTTATAAATAGGCCATCAATCTGGTTTTATACAACTCTTGTAAATCCTCCTGCTATTCAGAGAATGCAGCTCTAATATCCCGGAGCTACTTCATACGAGTCCTGCAGATCGCTGTATTGTATTGTTAACGTTGTTACTCATGACTTGTGTTTTGAAACTGTTAAACTGTAAAGCGCTGCGGAATATGTTGGCGCTATATAAATAGATTATTATCATCGCTGGCGCACTGTCGGCTTAGGCCTGACTAAGCTGTTTTGTATTCATTGATTCTTTTGTGCCAAGATTAATTATGTGGCACTATATGTAAGAAAAAAGGGCTTGTCCTGTTTTATGTAAATAAAGCAGATTTGGACAACTCCTCCTAGAAATGAGGCGAACACA
Source organism: Dendrobates tinctorius (assembly GCF_039654945.1). Taxonomy (NCBI): domain Eukaryota; kingdom Metazoa; phylum Chordata; class Amphibia; order Anura; family Dendrobatidae; genus Dendrobates; species Dendrobates tinctorius. The sequence goes on from NW_027361754.1 coordinate 8,997,544, forward strand.
TTGTTAGGCCTGGGGTCAGACTTGCAAGAAACTCTGACGAGTCTCGCACGTCAATACCTGGCACTGTCGCTGGCACTCGGGACCGGAGAATTCAGCTGCATAGAAATACATGCAGCCGCACACTCGGATCCGACTGCCGGCGGCAGGGCCAGCTATTGACGTGCGAGACTCATGCGAGTTTCTCGCAAGTCTGACCCCGGCCATAAAAGCATGTTTTCAGGGATGTGAAAAAATGTTTACCATTCGTCATCACTGCATTTACAATAATTTGTCAGAAATATTGAAATTTTTTTCTTTTTTTTTTTTTTAAAACCTCAAGTCTGTTTGCACAAAAATGTCCAGGCCTATTTTTACAACTCTGACCACTGTCACTTTGAGCGTATATCTTCAATGGATTCTTCTGATTCTGAGATTTTTTTTTTTTGGGACATGTTGTGCTTCATGATAGTGGCAACATTTCTTCGATATGACTTGTGTTTACTGTATTTGTTAAAAATTGAAATTTGACACATTTCGCAATTTTCAAACTTCAATTTTTTCTGCCTTAAAATCAGTCATATCCCACAAAATGGTTAATAAATATCATTTCTTCTACGCCTCATTGGGGGACACAGAGACAGTGGGTGTTATGCTGCTGCCACTAGGAGGACACTAAGTATTCAGAAAGAAAAAAAGTTAACTCCTCCCCTGCAGTATACACCCCGCAGCTGGATGAGATATCTCCAGTTCTTGCTTATTGTCTGTAGGAGGCACTTGGGTCTGGTTTCAGACCCCACCGTTTTTATTGTAATTTTGAATTTTTCTGTAAATTTTTATTTTTTAATTAACGGAGTGAAGGGGGCGACGGTTCCTTTCTACGGCCCTCTCCCCCGAACCAACAAAGGGCAAGCACATGGAGTAACCCTTCACGTACCTTTCCCCTTTCCTGCAACGTTTTTGGGGCTGATTCCTCTACCTTTGGCGATGATGGAAGTTCCCGTCCGGAGCAGGACAGAGCAGCTGGATACCGACATACGCCCTGAATCAGCCCCATAGCTCTCCATCCCCCTATCATAGGGAGGGTCGATTGAGCACGTGGCCCCTTTAAGAACTCCTCCAGCTCTGCTTCATCCTGGAGGATGAGAGCCTGCATAGAGAACCGAACAGCGCTGATCGCTGGAGTGGAGGTATGGGGTCGGGTCCTGTCCCCCGGGGGTAGCGCTGATGTAGTCAGCGGCGGTGCACCTTCTCAGCGTCCATCGTGGCCCTCACCGTCGCACCCCCCCGCGGGTAGCGCGAAAAATTTAGTCCCCGGCTTCCTGGCCTGCTAGGCCGCAATTTAAATGGCGCTGCCCACTGGCGCCGCCCCAGCCTGCCCACCGGTGCCTACCTCGGGTAGGTTAAAAATCCAGGCCCCAGCTTTTCAGGCCTACTAGGCCTCAATTTGAATAGCGCCGCCCGCGCTATTGGCGCCGCGCCTCTCAGCCTGCACGAGACGCACGCTCCTAATCTCGGGGGCCATATCCTTCTTCCTCAGCAAGCTGTGAGGTGAGCAGCCGGATACCGGGTGTCACCGCAGGGCCACCGCCATTCCTCCCGGGGGACACAAGATAGGACCAGGTAAGCTGCATCTATCCCAGATCAAAGCTTAACCCCTTCCCGGCACGTTCCCTGCAGCTGCAGCAGACTCTGCCGTTAACCATTTCAGGAGCGCTATGTCTCAATCTAAGGAAGCGAAGCGGGTTGCTAAAAAGCACACTGCGTTTTTTTACTGTGTGTACCTCTTGCAAGGCTGGCTTACCTAGTGCACAGACTAATCCGTTCTGCACTGACTGCGACCCGGCCTTCGCCCAATCGCACCCTGCTGCCGGTGCCGACGGGTCTCCTGCGTCTAGTACCCCTGAGTGGGCTGCGTCCCTGTCAAGATCGGTAGAGTCTCTGACCAAGGCTATATTCTCCTTTCGGGAGGGCTCTTTAAACCAGAAGGCGTCCTTGCCCCCCCGAGGAAAGCTCTGACGTTGAAAGGGAACCGTCCGCCAGCAGGGGCTGTTCTCGTGTCAAGGGATGGTCGGGGCTCTAGAAATCGGACCCATAACGCTTCCCCTAGCCCTGTTCGCGCTTCTGCAGCTCCTGTCTCTCGCTCTCCCTCTCCTGGAGTTCTCAGCGAGCACGACTCCGATTTTGATTCTGACACGTCAGCCCCTCAGAATCCTCCATCTGATCAAGAGTCTCTTGATTCTCTTATAGAATCAGTTAACAAAATCCTGAAGTTGGATGAGGATAATGTTCCCGCTCCAACACATCCTATTTTTCTTAAGAAAACCAAGCGCATGCGTAGGTTATTTACCAGCCATCCGGATTTTAAGGATGTGGTTCAGCAACATAGAGATCGTCCGCATAAGCGATTCACAGGGCACAAGACTATTCAGGCTAAATACCCCTTTGACCCAGACCTAATGAAAGATTGATTACAGTCCCCTCCGGTGGACCCGCCTGTATCGCGCCTGGCTTCAAAGACACTTCTGTCTGTGTCCAAGGGGTCCTCGATCAAAAATCCCTCCGATAGGATTGACTACCTTGCCCGTTCAGTTTTTGAAGCTTCAGGAGCAGCGCTTTTTCCATCTTTCGCAGCAATTTGGGTCACAAAAGCAATGGCCACTTGGACAGAGGTCTTGATTACCTCCTTCCAGGACACCAATCTTCCTCCGGAAGCAATCGCGTCGCCAGGCAGATAATTCACACAGCGGACTTCGTAGTGGGCGCCTCTTTTGACGCCGCCAACTCAAACTGCCGCTAATGCGGTCTCCATTAGAAGAGCCCTATGGCTCCGCTACTGGCAGGCGGATGCCGCATCCAAAAGATCCTTGACTTCTCTCCCGTTTCAGACAGGTCGCCTTTTTGGAGAGAAACTAGATCAACTCATTTCTGATGCTACCGGGGGGGAAGAGTAAATTTCTCCCTCAACAAAAAGCTGCTCGGCCGTTTCACAACCAACAGCCGGCGCGCTTTCGTTCCTTTCGCAACAACTCCGTTTGGTCCTCCTCTACCTTCTCTTCCGGATCAGGTCCATCTTCGCGCGGGGACAGAGGCTCCCAGGTCTCGTACAGACCTAACTGTCCGTGGAAACCCAGACCTGGGGCTTCTGGTTCCAAAGGAGCCAGGTCTCAGATCTACCCAATGACTTGCTGCGGTATCCGGCGGACACCGACAAAGTAGGCGGCCGTCTACTTTCCTTCAGCCAAACCTGGCTCGCGGTCGTCCACGACAAGTGGGTCTGGGAGCTAGTGTCCTCCGGATACAAGATAGAATATTCTTCTCCAACTCGTTTTTCCTCTCCACCCAAAGGAAAGACAAGAGCCTTTCTTCTGGCTGTTCAAGCTCTCTTAAGGGACGGCGTCATCAATCCAGTCCCTCATCACCAAAGGTTCAGAGGATTTTATTCAAACCTTTTTGTGGTTCCAAAGAAAGACTGCTCGATGCGTCCCTTTCTGGATCTCAAACTGTTAAATCAGTTTGTCACGGTTCGGCAATTCCGAATGGAATCTCTCCGGTCAGTGGTCGCTTTCATGGAGAAAGATTTCCTAGCATCCATCGACATCAAGGACGCTTACCTTCACATCCCGATCTGCCCGTCTCACCAGCAGTTCCTGCGCTTTGCAATTCACAAGGAACACTTCCAGTTCATGGCCTTGCCCTTCGGACTCGCCACTGCCCCCAGGGTCTTTACCAAGGTCATGGCGGCTGTCATGGCCATTCTCCACTCTTGGGGAGTGGGGGGTGTTACCTTATCTGGACAACCTGCTCATCAAGGGTCCGTCCCTTTCAGCCTGCGAAGAATCTGTGGAGATCACAGTAAATACACTTTCACGCCTGGGGTGGAAGATAAACTTCGAAAAGTCTTCTCCAAAACCGGCTCAGCAAATCTCCTTTTTAGGAATGATCTTGGACACTTCCCGCGGGTTGGTCATTCTCCCTCCAGAAAAGACGCAAGCTTTACAACAGGCAGTGCGAACTCTTTCCCGTCCAGCCTCTCACTCCATTCGTTTCAGCATGAGAGTTCTTGGAAAAATGGTAGCTGCCATGGAAGCAGTTCCGTTTGCACATTTCCATCTGCGTCCCTTACAACACCAGTTGCTGTCATCTTGGGACAAGAACCCGTTCTCCCTGGACCGTCGGATCCTTCTGTCCATGCAGGTCAGGCAAGCCCTCAAGTGGTGGACTCTGAAGTCCTCCCTGAATCAAGGAAGATCTTTTCTCCCAGTAAGATGGTTGATAGTAACAACCGACGCAAGTCTTCGCGGCTGGGGTGCGGTCTTTCGTCAGCACACGGCACAGGGTCGTTGGTCAACCAAAGAATCACGTCTCCCCATCAACATCTTAGAGATTCCAGCGATCAGATTGGCTCTACGGAGTTTCCACCATCTCGCAGGTCACCCCATCAGGATCCAATCGGACAATCCCACGGCTGTAGCGTATATCAACCGCCAGGGAGGTACTCGGAGCAAGATGGCCATGCACGAAGTGAGTCACATCCTCCATTGGGCCGAGACCAACCTTTCCTCCATCTCAGCAATTCACATCCCCGGCGTGGCTCCCCATCCCTATCCTTGTATGCATGGCTCCATATCTCTGTCCTTGTCTGCATTGCTCCTCATCCCTAACCTTGTATGCATGGTTCCTCATCCCTATCCTTGAATACATGCCCCCCCCCCCCGTGAGAAAAGCATAAAAAAAACCTTCTACTTTCATTACGCACCCTCGCAGCATCCTGTTCGGACTTCCAGCAATGCCTGCGGCCGAGCGATCACGTGCCCCTGCTCATTAAGGTAATGAATATTCACTAGGGTTGATCGAATAGCTGGGTTGACCTGGATACCTGGAGCGCTCCTACTAATTCCATGATTCCATCATTCCATGATTAAGCCCTTTCAGGGTGGAACGCGTAGGAAATTGCTCCCCTCCATACGCCTCTTTATGTCGTTTTTACCTGATGGTATGAAGATTTTATATTCTCAATAAAGCAATTATTATTTTATCTCCTGGAGACGCTGGAAAAATCCTTCTTTATGTTGTGCATGCACTATACACCCGGGTCAGGGTGTTTCCGTGCGTTGGAGGTGTGATCAGGAGTGAAGAGGGGTGAGCTGAATACTTCTTGTTTGTGCGCTCCTACTAATCATCTGTTCGGCGCCACGGCTAACCCAACAAATAGGCACAGTCACACAGCTGCGACGCATGTAGCTGCGGCGCCGAAGAGCTGATTATCGGGAGCGCTCCAGGTATCCAGATTTCTAATGCAGCTATTCGGGAAGCGCTAAAGCTATTTGGATAAGCACTTATCTGAAGCTATTTGATCAACCCTAATATTCACCTCTCTCCACTCAACGGGGACACATAATCGCTTGGCCACTGGAACTGTTGGAAGCTGGAACAGGATGCTGTGAGGGTGAGCAGGGAAGGTAAGTAGGAGTTTGTGTTTTTTTTTTTTTTGTTTTTTTTTTTTGTGCAGCAGCTGGAAGCCGGAGGCTGTGGGCGTTTATAAAAGAAATGAATATTCATTGCCAGTGCAGTGAATATTCATTTCTCTTTAGCAGCGGGCACAATAGCAACCTCCGGTTTCTGCCTCCTGTGACTCGCCGCACTCCCTACTTCACGGCTTCTGGGACAGTGACTTGTGTATAAGCCAAGGGGGGCATTTTCAGCACAAAAAATGTGCTGAAAACTCGGCTTATACACAAGTATATACGGTATCTAGATGTGTTGCGAGCGCCGTGAACCTCCAGCTGCTTCACAGAAGTTTAGAATGTAGAGGCGTGAAAATAAAGTTTTTTTTCCCTCAAAAAATGTAATTTTAGCCACACTTTTTTATTGTCACAATGACAGCAGGAGAAAATTGACCCCAAAATGTGTTGTGCTATTTCTCTTTAGTATGCCAATAACATATGTGGTCGAAAACTACTTTTGAGGCATGGTGCAAAGTTCAGAAGGGAAGAAGTGCCATGTCACGTACCGGCTTCTCAGCACGTGACTTGGGGTTGTGCTTGCAAGGGTTAATCTATCTTCTCTTACTCAGTCCAGCATTCAACCTCTGTCCTATTCTGCAATGGGAGCATAAATTACACCCCGACACAGACCGCGCTGCCCCGCTTCACACACGCTGCCACCACTCACCGAACACATGGGTGATGAGTCCCGGAAGTACCACTACTACTGTCTGCCAATCACTAGGAGCACACACTCTAAGGCTATGGATTCTTTTAGAGAATACAAGGTTCAAACTTATTAAAGTTTTAAGCTTTAATAGAAAAGGTACAGTGCTTACTATAAAAGGATACAAAAATATGGAAGTAAACAGTGACATACAAATATACAAATATGTAAAACACCATCCTGTAGAATGTAAGCCCGCCAAGGGCAGGGTCCCCTCTGTATCAGTCTGTGATTGTTAGTTTGTTTACTGTAAGTGATATCTGTAATTTGTATGTAACCCCTTCTCATGTACAACACCATGGAACCAATGGTGCTTTATAAATAATAAAATCAAAAGGAGAAACTTACAGATATATCTAAACTTTGCAGTTTGGTATTCTGTTCCCTGAGGGGGGGGGATATGAAATGGATCACATCAGCTTGTCTGCCCTCAATCTGTGTACAATTTTCTTTGTGTATGGCCCAAGTTATAGACTCAGCCTGGAGATCAGATTTCTAGACCAGCCGCTCATGTGAGTATTCTAATTCCTGGTTTGTGACTAGACCATGGCTACTTTCTCAATGAATACATTATTTTTCTAAAGGTTCTTGTCTAAAGGTACTGTCACACTAAGCGATATCGCTAGCAATATCGCTATAACTTGTGACGTTATAGCGATATAGCTAGCGATATCGCTGTGTGTGATACTTACCTACAACCCGCTGCTGATCGCGCGAGAACATCCAGGACTGTCTCTCGTCGTCAGCTTCCTGCTGGGCTTCTTGTGGAGAGACGAGCGTGGAGCCGGTCGGGAGGACGCAGAATCGCCTGGTGTGACAGGTAAGTAGCGACCCCCGTCCCCAGCGATGTCGCTGGTGAGATCTGCCTGTTTGGCAGCTCACTAGCGACCACTTAGCGATGTACCAGCGATCCTGACCGCGTCATATCGCTGGTCAGGATCGCTGGTACATCGCTAAGTGTGACAATACCTTTAGCTTTTCTTTCCCATAGTAAATAGAAATTGCCAGGCTGCAAATAGGTCCCATTCAAGGCATCAGAGGTGTGAAATGTTTTCAATTCTGTGTTCTCAGGAAGGCCCCCTGGGGTCTGAGACCCTGAGGCCAGGAAAGCTACCTTTGCGATATATAACATAGATTATGACCTTTTGTGAAGAGCTGCAGCCTAAAGGCCCCGTTACACGCAGCGATATTGTGAACGATATCGTTGCAACGTCACCAGTTCGACGTTGCAGCGATGTCGGAACGACATCGTTGCTTGTGACACGTAGAAACGATCAGTTGGCTAATCGTTAATTGTTGCCTAATGGTCTGGGCCATAAATCTATTGTTGGTCTCCTGCTGGGCAGCACACATCGCTACGTGTGACAGCGAGAGACCAACGATCAGCGAGCTCCCAGCGCCATACAGCAGACACTGGGAGCTGGTATCCAGGGTAAACAGTGGGTAACTAAGCGCCGTGCGGCGCTTAGTTACCCACTGTTTACCCTGGATACTAGCGTGCTCGCTGGTCCTGAACGCTGGTGAGTCTGCTTATGTGACAGCTCACCAGCGATCAGCTAACTATGTCCCAGCGATCCCATTCACATCGGATCGTTGGTGGAATCACTGGGACATTGAAGTGTGTAACGGGACCCTAAGAACAGATACTAATTTACTGCTGGTCCTACATCGCCTACAAATATTTCCATTACACGCCATATTGGAGTTCACATTTTGCTGGACTGATTTGAACGTGCCATGTCACATTGGCAGACCTCCTGGGGAGCCAGAACAGAAGAACCCCTCCCCCACCCAATAAGAGACCCCATTTTACAAACTACACCTCTGTGTGCAGTGATAATATTGACACCACAGGTGGATCACAGAATTTTAAACCATTGGACAATAAATAATTACATTTTTACCCCAAAATTTACACTTTCACTCTGGGAAATCGGTAAAAATGGCAGCACAATTTCTGCTGAATGTAGACATACTCCATATGTGGCTATACAGTTCTACTTAGCTATACTGAGTGACTCGGGAGGGATGGCGTGCTTTTGGCAGTCCCTCCCGAGTCTCACTGAATCGCTAAGCAGTATTGTTATAAAGGAGGCATCCTGGAGCGCAGAATTTTCTAGAATAGTTTGCAGACTCCATATACAGAGCCCCTAAGTGCTAGAAGAGCAGAATTTCCCCTCAAGTGATCCCATTTTTTAAATTATACCTCTTTGGGAATTTATCTACAGATGTAGTGATGATTTTGACTCCATGGAGTGTTTACCAGAAGCCATCAGCAATGAATGTTGCTGAGTGCAAATTGCAAACGGTCGCTGTAGTGTCCGTACATACATTGTGCCCAGCTGATGCACCCGTAAATTAGGCGGTCTCTCATTGCTACAGAAATGCCAAACGTGGACACTAACTGCGGTTTAGCGACACTGGGGCTCAGAAGGAAGGGGGATCATTTGGATTTGGGAGTGCAGAAATTGCTGAATTTCTTTTGAGCAGCAAGGACCCATTTTGCTTTTCCTGAGCCTTTAGTAAAGTGGAAGCCCCCTATATTTCTGTTAACAGACCACAGAACTGAGTAGGGACTTGCTTTTTTGTGGATTGAGTTGAAGCTTTTATTGGGAACATTTTACACAACGTTTGGGATCACATTTATCCGGCACTCTACGCTGAGCTCTTACATCGTGGTGTCCCTTTAAATATCCGAGTGACGTGATAGAGATTAAACGCTCGAGGGATCCACTCACTATAATGAGGCAGCAAAGTTACTTTGGGCTCCCCTAGGCCTGTGTTCCGCGGTGCCAATTTTCTTAGGTGGACACCGCCGAATCACAGGCCAGAAGGCGTCTACAGTGCCTCCATCTGCTTCATTACAGGGAGTCTTCTGCTGAGGGTTCCATCTGAATTGCCTATTTAAGATATTTAGGCTGAGTTCACACGTGGCGTTTTTTTCGCGTTTCCGCGGCTGTTTTAACCGCGCGATTTTGCCGCGAAAACGCAAAAAATAAGCATCCCATGCATTCCTATGGGATTCCGCAATGCTGTGCTAATGCTGCGGTTTTTACCGCGGCGGAATCGCTTCGCGGTAAAAACCGCAGCATGCTCATTAATTTGCGGAATCGCGGCGGTCCCGCACCCATAGGAATGCATTGTTCCGCTTACTTCTCGCATTGGCTGTGCACACCATGCGGAAAGTAAGCAGAACATTTGCGGATGGTACCCACGGTCCGGAGGAGAGGAGACTGTCCTCCGGGCTTTGGGTACCATATCCCTGTAAAAAATAGAATTTAAAAATAAAAAATATTGTATTCTCACCCTCCGACGTCCCGCGCAGCCTTCCCGCCTCTCTCCACGCTCTCGTTCCCAGTAGTCCTTTGCGAAAATGCCCGCGATGACGTCCGTTCTCGCGGGATCGCGAAGTCTCGCGGTCATTCGCGCGACGTCATCGCGAATTACCGCGAGACATCGCGATCCCGCGAGAACGGACGTCATCGCGGGCATTTTCGCAAAGGATTACTGGGAACGGCTGCGCGGGACGTCGGAAGGTAAGAATAACAGTATTTTTTATTTTTTTTTTACATTTTATCTTTTACTACTGATGCTGCATAGGCGGCCTCAGTAGTAAAAAGTTGGTCACACTTGTCAAACACGAGTGTGACCAACCTGTCAATCAGTTCTCCAAGCGATGCTACAGATCGCTTGGAAAACGCTAGCATTTTGCACGCTAAATACGCTTGCAAAATGCTAGTTTTCCGCGGGAATTTAAAATGCGATTTTCCCGCGGAATGGAATTCCGGAATTCTCGCGGTAATTTCCGCGAGAGTTCCGGTACGTGTGCACTTAGCCTTACATGGAATGCCCAGTGTGAGCGCAGGAAAAATGTGTGCCGAGCCTTACTGCGATCTTTGGGAGTCAGAATGAACAAATCAGCAGTTGAAGATTTGGTTTTATTAATATTTTACGCCATTGCTTGTGCGGCATAATTGATTAGGCAACTATTCTTCAGGTCGGTGTGATTACAGCGTTACCAGATTTATATTGTTTTTGTTTGCCTGCTGTCACACAGTAAAAGACACATTTTACGAATTTTTGCATCACCATATTTTGAGAGCTATAATTGTTTCATGTTTTGACCGACAGTCATTTGAGGGCTTGTTTTCTTTATCGCTTCGTTGGGGGACACAGATTACCATGGGTGTATGCTGCTGCTGCTAGGAGGCTGACACTGTGCAAAAACAAGAAAATTAGCTCCTCCCCGGCAGTATACACCCACCGACAGGCACCAAGTACCTCAGTTTGTGCTTAGTGTCTGTAGGAGGCGGACCTGGATCTCCCCAGATCCACATCTATCGATTCTCTTTAGGTTTTGTGTGTGTGTGTGTGTGTGTGTGTGTGTGTGTGTGTGTATTAATCTTTTCCCATTTATTTTCCAGATTCTACATCGGGAAAAGGGGTACATGTTCACCCTGCTTTCCCATATCATCTGGCTGATCGAGTAATGTGGTGTTAACAACATCGCAACTCTCAGGACCGCAGGCAGGACCCTTTCCCTACCACCCTCGGGTGCTACGGGCTGACTTCAGGTGGCGGGTCCTAGCCAATTCCCCTCCTCACCCCTTTCCCGGGACAGGGCTGAGAGGAAGACGGCGGTCACCGGCGGTGACTATCCCCTTCGTGCAGAAAAGTTTGGCACCGTCTTCTGCACTATTCGGACATAGTGCGGTGCAGAGGACATTTATTCCCAGCGGCCCCCCCTCATCGCGGGCCCCTGTGGTCATCCTCTTCAGGAAGCATGTGGACGTCAGGTAAGCAGCCTAAAGACTACCATCAGTCCCATGCTCACTCCTTACAAGGCTGGTAGCAGAGTCTCCTTTGAATTTCCCGCCCATTCTTCTGCAGCCGCGCGCCTCTCTGCAGCCGCGCGCCTCTCAGCCCACACGCCGGGTGCCCTTCTCTGAAGCAGCAGGCAGCGGTGCCTCTCTCCCTTACCTCCCTCTCCACCGCGGCGTCACGGGCTCATCGCGCCAGGATCAAGGGCTCCGGGAGCAGAAACCGGCGCTGCGCTGGTTTCACTTTCCATTGTGCTCCGGTGCATGCCCACTGCAGAGCACGCGCTTTGTTGGCGCCCGCATGTCACAGCCAGTCGCGCAACGCTGCCGCCCAGCTCCGCCCATATCTAAGGTCCTGCGCCTCTCTGATTCCTAGTGTGAGACACGCCAGGGATCTCAGCTTGGGGGACACATCTGCTGTGCATCAAATAGCGGTGCTGGTCACGGTAGGCTCTTATTTTTTTCTGAGCCCCTAATTTTAGCTCCCGCAGCAACCCTGCAAGGGCTCCTTACACTAGACCCACCGCTACCCACTACGCCTGCACGCGCTGCAAAAAGTGGGCGTCAGGTCAGTTGTCTCCATTCTGCCCGTCCTGCTGTCCTTCCGTGATGTCTGCCCCACCGGAGTACCCCGAGTCCCGGGATGAGTGCACCCCCTCCAGAGTGGGCTGTAGCAATGTCTCAGTTGGTTTCTGACCTAACTAAAGTATCTCAGTCCCTGGTCCAGGTCTTAGAACGGCTTCCTCAACTATCTTCAGCAACCTGTGGTCCAACCACCTCTGCACCTGACCGCGACCTCCACAAGGACAAGCCGGGTAGGATTTCTAGGAAGCGCGTTATTTCTAGCTCGCCTTCCAGTTCGTAAGGTCCGTCCGTTCCACCCAGGCTGCTTTCCTCATCTCCCTCGTCGGAAGACTACCTTAGGTCAGACAATGACTCTCAATTGGGATCTGACTCGGACACAGATAACATGTCTAAGACTCAGGACATGGTCGATAGTCTCATATCGGCCATTTTCAAAACGCTCAAAATAAAGGAAGATAAAGCTCCTCTTCAGGACGGCTCCGTCCCCTTTAAACGAGCAAAACCTCCCTCCCGAACCTTTCCTAATCACAAAGAGTTTGAGACTACTTTATCCCAACACTGGGAACACCCTGAGAAGCACTTCTCAGGCCGCAGGTACTTAGACGTCCTGTATCCATTCGATGCGGACCTTCTTACAAAATGGACGAAAGCTCCTGAAGTGGACCCACCAGTTTCCCGTCTATCCTCTATGACGGTTCTATCCCTTCCGGACGGGGCATCCCTTAAAGATCCAACCGACAGACAAATAGAATCTTTGGCTAAATCAATTTTTGAGGCATTTGGCGCCTCTCTCTGCCCTATTTTCGCTTCTGCCTGGGTGGCAAAAGTCATTTCAGCTTGGGCAAAAATTCTTCGCAGGGGCATCCTGTCATCTGCCCCTCAGGACGAGTTGGCAGATCTGGCAGACCAAATTAATTATGCGGGTAAATACCTTTTGGCCGCCTCCTTAGATGCGGCCGGGTGTGTAGCAAGAGCTAACAGCAACATAGTAGCTATACGCCGTATCCTTTGGTTGAAGTGTTGGAGTGCGGACACCACCTCCAAGAAGTCGCTCACTAACCTGGCATTTCACGGCTCTAGATTCTTTGGCGCCAAGCTGGATCAGATAATCTCCGATGCCACTGGGGGTAAGAGTACCTCTCTTCCCCAGTCTCGGCCTAGACGCTTTTTCAACAGAAAGGCTCCTCGGCCGTTTAGGTCCTTTCGTCCCTTCCCTTCAGCAGAAGGATCATCCCAGCAGGACCGGTCCTCTGTTTCCAGAGATCGCAGAAAACCATCGTGGAAATCAAGAGGCCAACCCTCCAGGTCCTCGGGTTCCCGTTCCGGTAGATTTTCTTCAAAGTGACGGGTCAACCCCACCTGGAAATTTTTCCAGGGTGGGCGGCAGACTTTCCTCTTTCATGGACGCATGGCTGTCTGTTGTTGACGACGCTTGGGTCAGGGAAATCATCATTTCAAGATACCAAATCGAATTTTCTTCCCACCCCAAACAGGCGCTTCTTCCTGTCGCGATCCCCCAGACAGCTGTCCCAGATTCCAGGATTCCTTCAAGCTGTTTCCTCCCTTCTTTCCGCCGGAGTTGTCGTTCCTGTTCCTTCAAACGAACGGTTTTCAGGGTTCTACTCGAATCTTTTCGTAGTTCCCAAAAAAGACGGCTCCCTTCGTCCAATCTTGGACCTCAAGTTGCTCAACCGCCACATAAGGATCCTCCACTTCAAGATGGAGTCCCTGCGCTCGGTGAAAGCCTCAATGGAACCCGGGGAGTTTCTCTGTTCTGTGGACATACAGGATGCTTATCTTCACATCCCTGTGTGTTTGCAACATCAGCGATATCTCCGCTTTGCGATTCAGGACAGCCACTATCAGTTCACGGCCCTTCCCTTCGGCCTAGCTTCGCTCCCTGGGTATTTACGAAGGTGATGGCAACAGTCAGGGCTATTCTTCGCTCCAGGGGTATTCTCATCATCCCTTATCTGGACGACCTCTTGATCAAGGGCTCGTCCCGTCAATACGGTCTTCAGAGTCTTCAGATAACACTGAATACTCTCAACCGCCTCGGATGGGTAGTCAACAAAGAGAAGTCTATCATGCACCCTACTCAGCATCTGACCTTTCTAGGCTTGGAATTCGACACGAACCATGCCCGGATGTTTCTACCAAGGGACAAATGTTCAGCCCTTTGCAAGGGAATCCGATCCCTAAAACGTTCAAGGCCCATTCCCCTTCGGTCCTGCATGAGGGTCCTCGGGAAGATGATAGCTTCCATGGAAGCAGTGCCTTTCGCACAATTTCACACTCGCCCTCTCCAGCTGTTCCTCCTTTCAGTCTGGGACAAGACCTCAGTTTCTCTGGACCGTCCCATTCTCCTTCCACTCAGAGTAAGGCAATCGCTGACTTGATGGACATTGCCGGCGTCAGTTCTCCAGGGAAGGTCCTTTCTTCTGCCTCAGTGGCAAGTCATCACCACCGATGCCAGTCTCCTAGGATGGGGGGCGGTTTTCCATCGGAAAACGGCCCAAGGGCGCTGGAACGCCCAGGAGACTCTCCTTCCCATTAACCTTCTGGAAATCGGAGCAATCTTTCTTGCTCTCCTCCGTTGGCAGCCTCTCCTCGTAGGCAATCCAGTCCGCATTTAATCAGACAACGCCACGGCCATGGCATACATAAACCACCAGGGCGGTACTCACAGTAGGCAGGTAATGTCAGAGGTGGCGAAGATACTGCGTTGGGCAGAGCGTCACGTTCCGGCGATCTCCGCCGTTCACATTCCAGGGGTGGAAAATTGGGTAGCCGACTTCCTAAGTCGCCAGGGTCTAGCGTCAGGCGAATGGTCCCTTCACCCCACGGTCTTCAATCAGATATGCCAGCGTTGGAGCACCCCAGACGTCGACCTCATGGCATCTCTGATGAACAACAAAGTTCCTCACTTTGTAGCCAGGTCAAGGGATCCTCTAGCTGTCGGTTGCGACGCCCTGGTAATTCCTTGGTCCCAGTTCCAACTGCCTTACCTGTTTCCTCCCCTTGCCCTGATCCCAAGGGTGGTCAAGAAGATTAAGTCAGAAGGCATCCCAGTAATTCTGGTGGCTCCAGACTGGCCACGACGACCTTGGTATGCGGAGTTGGTGAATATGCTCGCGGACGACCCCTGGAGGCTTCCAGATCATCCAGATCTTCACTCACAAGGCCCCCTTTACCACCAGAATTCTCAGTCTCTTAGTTTAACGGCATGGCCGTTGAGGCCGCGATTCTGAGGGAATCAGGTTTTTCCAGCCGGGTCATTCAAACCATGATCAGAGCTAGGAAGCCAGCCTCCTCCCGCATTTACCATAGGTACTGGAAGGCTTTTTTCCGATGGTGCGACGATAACGATGTTTTTCCATTATCATTCTCCATTCCATCCATACTTGGCTTCCTCCAGTCCTCTTTGGATGCGGGGCTGTCCCTCGGTACCCTCAAAGGCCAGTTATCTGCTCTGGCGATTCTCTTTCAGAAGGATCTGGCCTCCTTACCGCAGGTGAAGACTTTTCTCCAAGGAGTCGCCCATGTGGCTTCTCATCATTCTCCAATAGATGCGTGGGATCTGAATCTCGTTCTTGGTGCTCTCCTCTGTCCCTTCTCTCATGGAAGGTGGCTTTCCTAATCGCCATTACATGAGTTGGCGGCTTTATCCTGTCGTTCCCCGTACCTAATCCTCCACCAGGATAAGGTCGTTCTCAGGCCAGTTCCCTCCTTCCTTCCAAAAGTGGTATCCCCGTTCCACATTAACGAGGATATCGTCCTTCCCTCGTTTTGTCCTGCGTCTGCTCACTCTCTTGAAAAGTCGCTCCACAAACTGGATGTAGTGACAGCCTTGCGTGTCTACCGTGCCAGAACCGCTTCGTTTCGCCAATCCGACTCCCTGCTTGTCATCTCTGAAGGTCGCCGGAAAGGGTTTCTGGCATCAAAATCCACAATCGCTCGCTGGATTCGTTCTACCATTCTGGAAGCCTACCGACTTCAGGAAAAACAGCCCCCTCCGGGTGTGAGAGCCCACTCCACCCGGGCTGTAGGGGCTTCTTGGGCTGTGTGACACCAGGCTTCGGCCTTGCAACTTTGCAGAGCCGCGACCTGGTCGTCTGTGCACACTTTCGCAAGGTTCTACATGGTTCATACCCAGGCCTCATCTGATGCAGCTTTTGATAGGAAGGTTCTGCAGGCGGCGGTGGCACATCGACCAACCTAAGCCCTTCCTTATTTCGTTCCTTTATTGCTGTTCCCACCCTCGGGACTGCTTTGGAACGTCCCATGGTAATTTGTGTCCCCCAATGAAGCGATAAAGAGGGATTTTGGGATCTTAACGTAAAATCTTTCTTGGAGCCTTCATTGGGGGACACGGCACCCTCCCTGTTTTAAGTTGTACCGTGTTGGGTCTTCGACTCCCTTGTTGGGTTGGTACATATGTTGAGAGTTTTTGGTTGCTTCTCCTACTGCTTTCTCACCAACTGAGGTACTTGGTGCCTGTCGGTGGGTGTATACTGCCGGGGAGGAGCTAATTTTCTTGTTTTTGCATAGTGTCAGCCTCCTAGCAGCAGCAGCATACACCCATGGTATTCTGTGTCCCCCAATGAAGGCTCCAAGAAAGAGATTTTACGGTAAGAACCCAAAATCCCTCTTTTTTGCGGGACGAGTTGACATTTTACTGGTACCATTTTTGCAACAATTCAGGAATTTTTTTTTTGCCGTTCCTTGTATGGTAAAATTAATAAGACAGCTATATTCCTCAGGTCAGTGTAATTACAGTAATTCCCCATTTATACTTATCATTTTTTTTGTTTTAGCGCTTTTACAAAATAACTTTTATATAAAAAAAATTATTTTTGCATCACTTTATTCAGAGAGCTATAACTTTTTTTTATTTTTTGACTGATGGAGCCGTGAAGACTTTTTTTTTTTTTTTTTTGCTGGACAAGACAACGTTTTCAGCCTTAAAGCGGTACCATTATTTACATTTGTCTTTTGATTGCATTTTATTCCACTATTTGTTCGGCATTATAACGCATTGATTTTTCCCTCTGTTTTTTTTCTCTAATTTAATTTTTTTTTTTTTTTTTTTTACATTCACTAAAGGGTTTAACTAGTGGAACAGCTTTATAGATCGGTTTGTTCTTGACGTGGTGATATCAAATGTTATACCCGTCATACATATCATCCATCCCATAGTCCCGTGCCCATATACCCATCATACATATCCTCCATCCCATAGTCCCATATACCCATCATATCCTCCATCCCATAGTCCAGTGCCCATATACCCATCATACATATCCTCCATCTCATAGTCCAGTGCCCATATACCCATCATACATATCCTCTATCCCATATACCCATCATACATCTCCTCTATCTCATAGTCCAGTGCTTATACAGGGCTTTGCGTGTGGAGTGGGCGGAGCTTGATACACACATACACATTGCCTGTGGAGTGGCCGGGACTTGACACACACACACTCATTGCGTGTGGAGTGAGTGTGGCTATGCGGAGTGGGAGGGCTTGATACACATTTTTATGTACAGTATATATAGGTAATATAATTATGGATACGTCTAAAGTCGTAGAGAAGTTGCAGGTCTTAGTTTTTCTTCTTTGCAGCAATAAAAGTTAGGATTTATTGTCTTTTCTTGCTAATTTTGTCCTGTGCTCTGTTCCAGGGGTGGCCCACCGGAGTCAGAGTAGCGAAGGCGTCAGCTCGCTCAGCAGTTCCCCATCGAATAGCCTCGAAACACAGTCCCAGTCCCTGTCTCGTTCTCAGAGCATGGACATCGACAGCGTTGCCTGTGAAAAAAGGTAGAACTCAGTAGTGGTTATTATAAGTAAAAGGACCTCGTCTGCTGGTTCATGCTGCTCAAACCCACTCAGCATGAAACAGAGTCTGAGCTATTGCCGCTGTGTATGTCTTAGGGCCCCGTCACACATAGCGACTCACCAGCGATCCCGACAACGATATGAACTTGTCAGGATCTTAGGGCCCCATCACACATAGCGACTCACCAGCCTTCCCGACAACTATATGAACTTGTCAGGATCGCTGGTGTCGCTACATGATCGCTGGTGAGCTGCAAACAGGCAGATCTCAGCAGCGATCAGGACAGCGACACGCGGGTAACAAGCGGCGCACGTCACTTAGTTACCTGCAGTGTACGTTAAGATACCAGCGCGCTGGTGCAGGGGGCTGGTAACCAAGGCAAACATCGGGTTTCTAAGTGCCTCGCGGCGCTTAGAAACCCAATGTTCACCTTGGTTACCAGCTCCCTGCACCAGCGCGCTGGTAACCAAGGTGCTTAGAAACCCGATGTTTACCTTGGTTACCAGATCGCTGGTCTCCCTCCTGCCACACGCAGCGATGCGTGCTGGCTAGCGGGAGACCAACGATCAAGAAAATGTCCAGGCCATTCGAGCACGATCAGCGATACCCGGCGGGGGGGCCGGTCGCTGAGAAGTGTCACACACAGCGATATCGCTGGTGAGATCGCTGTTGCGTCACAAAACTTGTGACTCAGCAGCGATCTCGCTGTGTGTGACGGGGGCTTGACTCTGCAACGCTGCAAGAAAACACTTGGAGATATCGGACAGGGAATATGCATCTTGAATGACTAGTCCGAGAACTGTCCCCAACAACTCCTCCCCTAGACTGACAGGTCTCTCCTTATTCACACATGGGAACACGCCTGCATGTTTTCTCTGAAACACCACAGCTTTTCAGAGTAACAGCTCATGCAGGTGTCTGAGCAACATGGTCGCCAGTTTCCTGATCGAAGCACGACAGCCTCATAGAATTATATAAAGTGGTCACATTCAGGTCAGGAGTCCTGCGTCCAGTCCGTGCTTTGCAATCCATGCTCAGACTGTTACACAGACGCCTGCATGAGCCCTAAAACACATGATTGCAGTGACGCATCCCTGCTCTGATTCATCCTGCCTGTGGTTCTGCATCATTACTATGTGGCGGCAGAATCAGTCTAATATCCACAGTCCACTCTAGTTTAAGCTCCTTACATTTAGTAAAATTCTATTGAGGAACACAACTTTTCATTATGTTAATGCACTTCACATCAATCTGAAGAAGACCTCATTTCCTGTTCCTTGTTTTTCAGCATGTCCCAGGTGGATGTAGACTCAGGGATCGAGAACATGGAGGTAGACGAGAGCGATCGCAGGGAGAAGAGAAGCCTTAATGATAAGGTAGGGTAGACTCTCGGATCTGCAGGTCGATGAGCACAGAGGACGATGAGGGAGCTAATTTTGCGTGTGTTGCATCAATCTACAGGACAAAACTGAAAAGTACACATCTATGCAGTGTACATACTGGACAGCTGGGGTGTTTTCTTCCTGTTTAATCATTTGGTGCCTCCATCTTTTGCAGGAGTCCTCTTCAGGATCTGAGGTATCTGAAGAACAGTCACTGCAGCTGGTCTGCAAAATCTTCAGAGTATCTTGGAAAGACAGAGACAGAGATGTTGTTTTCCTGAGGTCTCTATCTGCTCAATTCAAGCAAAACTCTAAAGAAGGTAAACAATAAACCAGGATACGGATGATTTAGAGGTGTAATTCTCATCTTAGTAAAGGTTCTTATAACTTCAGCTTGCTTCCGATGGTCCTTTCGTGCAAACATTCCTTTGCTCAGGAAAATTCTCCTTAGTCAGCTAATCGGGTCATTTTTACAGGCCAGTAAATCATCGGTTATCAGCTTGTCTTCCTTTGTACATAGGGGCTGTGCTGCTGATAACATGCGTGTGGTATTATCATAAACATTGGCTTTTGTGAATTGGCCTTGAAAGGCGCACCGATCAATGCTCATTAGGAATTTACCCATGTATACGGACCTTGAGTGACCGCATAGGGCTAGGATATGATTGCCTAAAGCGAACCTGTAACCCGGTGTGGCCGATATAAGATACGGCCACTGCCTTATATACAGCATTCTATAATGCTGTAGATAAGCGCCTGATCCGGCCTGCAAGAGAAGAAAAATAAGTTTTATGATACTGCGATCCGGTCCCGTGGGTGGCGCAGGTCCGGGTCCGGCATCTCCCATCTTCTTGTGATGCCGCCCACCTGCTTGCTTCGTGGCTCTCCGGCATCGCGATCCTGCGCAGGTGTACTTATGTACCCTGTTGAGGGCAGAGGAATGTACTGTGCGCAGGCGCTGGGGTCTCTCTGACCTTTCCTGGCTTCTGCGCGCTGCAGTACTTTGCTCTGGCCTCAACTGGGCAGATAAGTACGCCTGCGCAGGAACACGATGCCTGGGAGCTATGAAGCAAGCAGGAGGGCAGCATCGCAAGAAGATGTAAGGCACAGGACCAGGACCTGTGACACCCATCGGACCGGACTGCCCTGCAAATGAGTATAATAAAACTTATTTTTCTTCTTTTGCAGTTTGGATTGGGGGCTTATCTACAGCATTATTCATTATTATACAGCAGATTCATTCATTTATTTTGATCACTTTCACAGTGATCAAAATAAAAAAAAAAAAAGTAAATCACCGCCCCCCTTATCACCCCCATAGGTAGGGGCAAATAATAAAATAAAGAAAATATTTTTATTTTTCCGTTAGGGTTAGAATTAGGGTTAGGGTTGGAATTAGGGTTAGGGTTGGGGTTAGGGCTGGAATTAGGGTTGTGGTTAGGGGTTGGTTGGGGTTGGGATTACGGTTAGGCTTGTGGTTAGGGTTGTGATTAGGGTTAGGGGTGTTTTGGGGTTAGGGTTGGAGATAGAATTGAGGGGTTTTCAGTGTTTAGGCACATCACGGGGTCTCCAAACGCGACTTGGCGCCACCATTTATTCCAGCCAATTTTGCGTTCAAAAAGTTAAACAGTGCTCCCTCCATTTCGAGCCCCAACGTGTGCCCAAACAGTGGTTTACCCCCACATATGGGGTATCAGCGTACTCAGGAAAAATTGCACAATAACTTTGGGGGTCTAATTTCTCCTGTTACCCATGGGAAAATAAAAAATTGGGGGTTAAATTATTTTTGTGGGAAAAAAAAATATTTTCACGGCTCTGCGTTATAAACTTCTGTGAAGCACTTTGGGGTTCAAAGTGCTCACCACACATCTAGATTAGTTCCTTGGGTGGTCTAGTTTCCAAAATGGGGTCACTTGTGGGGGGTTTCCACTGTTGAGGTACAGTCATGGCCAAAAGTTTAGAGAATAACACAAATATTAATTTTTACAAAGTCTACTGCTTCATTTTTTCTAATGGCAATTTGCATATACTCCAGAATGTTATAAAGAGTGATCAGCTTAACAGCAATTACTTGCAAAGTCAATATTTGCCTAGAAAATGAACTTTATCCCCCAAAACACATTTCAACATCATTGCAGCCCTGCCTTAAAAGGATCAGCTAACATCGTTTCAGTGATTGCTCCATTAACACAGGTGTGGGTGTTGATGAGGACAGGGCTGGAGATCAATCTGTCATGATTAAGTAAGAATGACACCACTGGACACTTTAAAAGGAGGCTGGTGCTTGGCATCATTGTTTCTCTTCTGTTAACCCCTTCATGACCCAGCCTATTTTGACCTTAATGACCTGGCCATTTTTTGCAATTCTGACCAGTGTCCCTTTATGAGGTAATAACTCTGGAACGCTTCAACGCATCCTAGCGATTCTGAGATTGTTTTTTCGTGACATATTGGGCTTCATGTTAGTGGTAAATTTAGATCGATAATTTTTGCGTTTATTTGTGAAAAAATCAGAAATTTGGCGAAAATTTTGAAAATTTCGCAATTTTCAAATTTTGAATTTTTATTCTGTTAAACTAGAGAGTTATGTGACACAAAATAGTTACTAAATAACATTTCCCACATGTCTACTTTACATCAGCACAATTTTGGAAGCAAAATATTTTTTTGTTAGGAAGTTATAAGGGTTAAAAGTTGACCAGTGATTTCTCATTTTTACAACAGAATTTACAAAACCATTTTTTTTAGGGACCACCTCACATTTGAAGTCACTTTGAGGGGTCTATATGGCAGAAAATACCCAAAAGTGACACCATTCTAAAAACTGCACCCCTCAAGCTACTCAAAACTACATTCAAGAAGATTATTAACCCTTTAGGTGTTTCACAGGAACTAAAGCAACATGGAAGGAAAAAAAGGACATTTTAATTTTTCCAACCAAAATTTTCTTTCAGCATCAATTTCTTCATTTTCACATGGGCAACAGGATAAAATGGATCCTAAAATTTGTTGGGCAATTTCCCCTGAGTACACCGATACCTCATATGTGGTCAAAAACCACTGTTTGGGCGCACGGCAGGGCTCAGAAGGGAAGGAGTGCCATTTGACTTTTTGAATGGAAAATATGCTGGAATATTTAGCGCTTGCCATGTCGCGTTTGGAGAGTCGCTGTGTGCCTAAACACTGGAGCTCCCCCACAAGTGACCCCATTTTGGAAACTAGACCCCCCAAGGAACTTATCTAGATGCATAGTGATCACTTTGAACCCCCAGGTGCTTCTCAAATTGATCCGTAAAAAAAAAAAAAGTACTTTTTTTCACAAAAATTATCTTTTAGCCTCAGTTTTTTCATTTTCACATGGGCAACAGGATAAAATGGATCCTAAAATTTGTTGGGCAATTTCTCCTGAGTACATCGATACCTCATATGTGGTCATAAACCACTGTTTGGGTGCACGGCAGGGCCCGGAAGGGAAGGAGCGCCATTTGACTTTTTGAATGGAAAATTCGCTCCAATCGTTATCGGACACCATGTCGCGTTTGGAGAGCCCCTGTGTGCCTAAACATTGGAGCTCCCCCCCACAAGTGACACCATTTTGGAAACTAGACCCCTTAATGAACTTATCTAGATGTGTAGTGAGCACTTTGAACCCCCAAGTGCTTCACAAAAGTTTATAACATAGAGCAGTGAAAATAAAAAATCATTTTTTTTTCCTCAAAAATGATTTTTTAGCACGCTATTTTTTATTTTCACAAGGGTAACAGGAGAAATTGGACCCCAAAAGTTGTTGTCCAGTTTGTCCTGAGTATGCTGGTACCCCATATGTGGGGGGGGGGCACTGTTTGGGTGCACGGCAGGGTGCAGAAGGGAATGAGCGCCATTTGACTTTTTGAAATGAAAATTAGCTCCAATCGTTAGCGGACACCATGTCGTGTTTGGAGAGCCCCTGTGTGCCTAAACTTTGGAGCTCCCCCACAAATGACCCCATTTTGGAAACTAGACCCCCTAAGGAACTTATCTAGATGCATAGTGAGCACTTTGAACCCCCAGGTGATTCACAGAAGTTTATAATGCAGAGCAGTGAAAATAAAAAATCTTTTTTTTTCCTAAAAAAAAATTTTTTTAGTTGGCAATTTTTTATTTTCACAAGGGTACTAGGATAAATTGGACCCCAAAAGTTGTTGTCCAGTTTGTCCTGAGTATGCTGGTACCCCATATGTGGGGGGGAACCACTGTTTGGGCACACGTTGGGGCTCAGCAGGGAAGTAGTGACATTTTGAAATGCTGACTTTGATGGAATGGTCTGCGGGCGTCATGTTACATTTGCTGAGCCCCTGTGTGCCTAAACAGTAGAAACCCCCCACAAGTGACCCCATTTTGGAAACTAGACCCCCCCAAGGAACTCATCTAGATGTGTGGTGAGCACCTTGAACCCCCAAGTGCTTCACAGAAGTTTATAATGCAGAGCCGTGAAAATAAAAAATCATTTTACTCTGTCGCCTAATTGGGGGACACAGAACCTTGGGTGTTATGCTGCTGTCCACTAGGAGGCGACACTATGCATAATCTGAAAAAGATTAACTTTGGCTCCTCCTCTGCAGTATACACCCCTGGACGGCGTCAGCCTTCTCCAGTTTTTGCTTAGTGTCGCAAGGAGGCACACCTTTTTTCTTCCGTTTTTTTCCTTTTTTTCATCAAACGCCATCACGATCCGACGCATCCTCTGGCTGCGAGAATGGAAAGCGGATGCGGCCTGAAAGAAGTCCCTCACGCGACTTCCGTATTTTACTGGAAGACTTTTCGGCGAAAAGTTGGACACCATGATAGCCAATGCCACTGGGGGTAAGAGTACCTCTCTCCCTCAACTAAAACCGAAACGCACGTTTAAACGAAGAAACCAGACGCGATTCCGATCCTTTCGGAATTCCTCGGGCTGGTCCGTTTCGCGCCCAGTGCAAAACCGCAACCGTTCTCCACGCAGAGACAACCCACGGACGCAGCAGCGACCGGACAGGGCTTGGCAGTCGAAAGCAGGCCAAGCGAGACCCAAGGGAGGAAAGCCTCAGAACTTCACTTCATCATGACTCGAGACCTCCGGAAGACACCCCACCAGTAGGCGGCCGACTTTTACTCTTTCAGCAAGTCTGGCTGCCTATTACAGAAGACAGGTGGGTCAGGGAAATAGTGTCTTCCGGATACAAGATAGAGTTCACTTCCGTTCCACCGAACCGGTTCTTCCTTTCTGTTCCTCCAACACCACCAGAAAAGGCTCGTGTTTTCCACCAAGCGGTTTCCTCTCTCCTTCAATCAGGAGTTGTGGTGCCGGTTCCCGCAAACGAGAGATTCCGAGGATTCTACTCAAATTTGTTCGTAGTCCCCAAGAAAGGAGGCGGCGTCCGACCCATACTGGACCTAAAACAGCTCAACAATTACGTACGGGTCCGTCATTTCCGCATGGAGTCCCTCCGCTCCATCATTGCATCCATGGAGCAGGGAGAATACCTCGCCTCCATAGACATACAGGATGCGTATCTCCACATACCAATTGCTCCCGCCCACCAAAGGTTTCTCAGGTTCGCGGTCAACCAAAACCACTACCAGTTTGTCGCCCTTCCGTTCGGACTCGCCACGGCTCCAAGAACGTTCACCAAAGTCATGGCGGCCACCATGGACGTCCTGCACTCAAGAGGCATCCTAGTCGTCTCGTACCTGGACGACCTCCTCGTCAAGTCTCCCACTTTCAAAGACTGCGAGGTCAGTGTCTCAATCACTCTAGACACTCTGAGTCGCCTGGGATGGCTAGTCAACCTACAGAAATCGTCGACCATCCCAACTCGGACTCTAACATTCCTGGGAATGGTATTCGACACCGCCAGGGGCCTGGTGCTCCTTCCCAAGGACAAGACACTGGCCATCCGTCTGGGAGTTCGCACACTCCTTCGCAGTCCTCCTCGATCTCTCCGGTTTGCCATGAGAATCCTCGGCAGGATGGCAGCAGCAATAGAGGCAGTGCCATTTGCCCAGTTTCACCTCAGGGTCCTTCAACTAGCCATACTCAGATCTTGGGACAGGAACCCTCTCTCCCTAGACAGGGAGTTCAGGTTGACGTCATCAACCAGGAGGTCCCTGCATTGGTGGCTCAAACCAAACTCGCTTACACGAGGGAAGCCATTCCTCTCAGGACAATGGAAGATCCTGACTACCGATGCAAGCCTGACAGGCTGGGGGGCGGTGCACCTACATCACAGGGCACAGGGCAAGTGGTCACCGATGGAAGTGACATTGCCTATCAATGTTCTGGAAATCAGGGCCATTCTCTTGGCACTGAGAGCATTTCATCACTTGCTTGCAGCCTCGCACATACGGATACAGTCGGACAATGCCACGGCTGTGGCATACGTGAACCACCAAGGCGGGACCCGCAGCGCCCAGGCGATGAGAGAAGTGGCTCATATCCTCCGCTGGGCGTAAGACACAAGGTCGGTACTTTCTGCAGTACACATTCCGGGTGTAGAAAACTGGGAAGCCGACTTCCTCAGCAGGCAAGGAATGGACTCGGGGGAGTGGTCTCTCCATCCCGAGATTTTTTTTACCAGATCTGTCAACGCTGGGGAACCCCGGATGTGGACCTAATGGCATCCCATCTCAATACCAAGGTTCCCAATTTCATGGCCAGGACACACGACCCGCGGTCGCTCGGAGCGGATGCCCTGGTCCAGAACTGGTCCCAGTTCCGACTCCTGTACATTTTTCCACCCCTCCCCCTAATCGCCAGGGTCGTGAGGAAGATCAAGCAAGAGGGAGTTCCGACCATCCTCATCGCGCCAGACTGGCCCAGACGTACTTGGTACGCCGACATCGTCCAACTTACGGCAGACGCCCCCTGGCGTCTACCCGACCGTCACGACCTTCTGTCTCAAGGTCCGTTCTTCCACCAGAATTCAGGGGCTCTCAATTTGAGGGCATGGCCCTTGAAACCTGGATTCTAACCCAGGCAGGTTTTTCACCGGCAGTCATTGCAACTATGATCAGGGCAAGGAAGCCTGCCTCCGCCAAGCTCTATTATCGTACCTGGAGAGCTTTCTTTTCTTGGTGCGAATCTCATGGACAAGTCCCACTCCCTTATTCCCTCCCGATGGTACTAGGTTTTCTTCAATCGGGCCTAGATGCCAAGCTATCTTTAAGTTCGCTTAAGAGTCAGGTGTCGGCGCTTTCAGTCCTTTTTCAAAAGCGCATTGCTATTAAACCGCAAGTAAGGACTTTCATCCAGGGAGTTTCCCGATTGGTTCCTCCCTACAAATGTCCGCTGGATACATGGGACCTCAATCTGGTCCTGACAGCATTGCAAGCTCCACCCTTCGAACCTCTTAGAGGAGTTCCACTCTCCATTCTGTCTCAGAAAGTGGTTTTTCTAGTGGCTATCACCTCATTACGCAGAGTGTCGGAATTGTCAGCACTTTCCTGCAGACGACCTTTCCTAGCCTTTCACCAGGACAAGGTGGTTCTCCGCACGGTACCATCCTTCCTTCCGAAGGTTGTGTCCAACTTTCACCTTAATGAAGAGATTTCACTGCCTTCCCTTTGCCCGGTTCCGGTCCATAGAGTGGAGAAGGCTCTGCATACGCTTGACCTAGTCAGAGCATTGCGGATTTACGTGTCCAGGACTGCACCTTTCCGGGAAATCCGATTCCCTCTTCATTCTTCCGGAAGGTAGTCGCAAGGGGTTGCCGGCTTCCAAGGCTACCCTTGCCAGGTGGATCAAGTCCACCATACATGAGGCCTACCGACTTAACAGTTCCCCTCTTCCGGCCGGTATCACGGCACACTCTACACGGGCAGTAGGGGCCTCCTGGGTCATTCGGCATCAGGCTTCGGCACAACAAGTGTGCAAGGCGGCCACTTGGACTAGCCTACACACGTTTACGAAACACTACAGTGTTCATACCCAGTCCTCAGCGGATGCGAGCCTGGGTAGACTGGTTCTGCAGGCGGCAGTACCCCAAGTCTAGGGGACTGTCAGCACAATATTCGTCCAGTGCTTCCCACCCAGGGACTGCTTTGGGACGTCCCAAGGTTCTGTGTCCCCCAATTAGGCGACAGAGTAAAGGAGATTTTTGTGTACTCACCGTAAAATCTCTTTCTCTTAGCCTTTAATTGGGGGACACAGCTCCCACCCTGTTGCCCTTACGGGCCGTTGTTTCCTGTTGAGTTCTCATATTGTTCTTTGAGCTCGTACATAGTAGCCTTCTTACAGGCATGGTTACGTTATTTGGTTACGTTCCTCCTTATGCTTTGGCACAAAACTGGAGAAGGCTGACGCCGTCCAGGGGTGTATACTGCAGAGGAGGAGCCAAAGTTAATCTTTTTCAGATTATGCATAGTGTCGCCTCCTAGTGGACAGCAGCATAACACCCAAGGTTCTGTGTCCCCCAATTAAAGGCTAAGAGAAAGATTTTACGGTGAGTACACAAAAATCTCCTTTTTTCCCTCAAAAAAAATGAATTTTAGCACGCAATTTTTTTTCTCACAAGGGTAACAGGAGAAATTGGACCCCAAAAGTTGTTGTCCAGTTTGTCCTGAGTACGCTGATACCCCATATGTGGGGGATGACCACTGTATGGGCACACGTCAGGGCTCGGAAGGGAAGTAGTGACGTTTTGGTATGCAGACTTTGATGGAATGGTCTGCGGGCATCATGTTACATTTGCAGAGCCCTTGATGTACCTAAACTGTGGAAACCCCCCACAAGTGACCCCATTTTGGAAACTAGACCCCCCAAGGAACTTATCTAGATGTGTGGTGAGCAGCACTTTGAACCCCCAAGTGCTTCACAGAAGTTTATAACGCAGAACCGTGAAAATAAAAAATCTTTTTTTTCCTCAAAAAATGATTTTTTAGCCCGCAATTTTTTATTTTCACAAGGGTAACAGGAGAAATTGGACCCCAAAAGTTGTTGTCCAGTTTGTCCTGAGTACGCTGGTACCCCATATGTGGGGGGGGAACCATTGTTTGGGCACACGTCAAGGCTCGGAATGGAAGTAGTGACGTTTTGAAATGCAGACTTTGATGGAATAGTCTGCGGTCGTCATTACGTTTGCAGAGCCCCTGATGTGCCTAAACAGTGTAAACCCCCCACAAGTGACCCCATTTTGGAAACTAGACCTTCCAAGGAACGTATGTAAGATGTGTTGTGAGCACTTTGAACCCCCCAAGTGCTTCACAGAAGTTTATAATGCAGAGACGTGAAAATGAAAAAATCATTTTTTTCCACAAAAATAATTTTTTAGCCCCCAATTTTTTATTTTCCCAAGGGTAACACGAGAAATTAGTCCCCAAAAGTTGTTGTGCAATTTTTCCTGAGTACGCTGATACCCCATATGTTGGGGTAAACCACTGTTTGGGCACACGTCAGGGCTTGGAAGGGAGGGAGCACCGTTTGACTTTTTGAACGCAAAATTGGCTGGAATCAATGGTTGCACCATGTCGCGTTTGGCGACCCCCTGATGTGCCTAAACAGTGGAAACCCCTCAATTCTAACTCCAACCCTAACCGCAACACACCCCTAACCACAGCCCTAACCCCAACACATCCCTAATTCCAACCCTAATTCTAACCCTAATTCCAACCCTAACCCTAATTCCAACCCTAACCCTAATTCCAACCCTAACCCTAATTCCAACCCTAACCCTAATTCCAACCCTAACCCTAACCCTCTTTCCAACCCTAACCCTCTTTCCAACCCTAACCCTCTTTCCAACCCTAACCCTCTTTCCAACCCTAACCCTCTTTCCAACCCTAACCCTCTTTCCAACCCTAACCCTCTTTCCAACCCTAACCCTCTTTCCAACCCTAACCCTCTTTCCAACCCTAACCCTCTTTCCAACCCTAACCCTCTTTCCAACCCTAACCCTCTTTCCAACCCTAACCCTCTTTCCAACCCTAACCCTCTTTCCAACCCCAACCCTAACCCTCTTTTCAACCCCAACCCTAACCCTCTTTTCAACCCTAACCCAAACCCTCTTTTCAACCCTAACCCTAGCCCTCTTTTCAACCCTAACCCTCTTTTCAACCCTAACCCTAACCCTCTTTTCAACCCTAACCCTAATGGAAAAATAAAAATATTTTCTTTATTTTATTAGTTCTGCCTACCTATGGGGGTGATAATCGGGGGGTTTATTTACTTTTTCTTTCATTTTGATCACTGTGAGAGCGATCAAAATGAAAGAATGGAATCTGCAGCCGGCAGATTCGGGCGGGCGCACTGCGCATGCGCCCGCCATTTTCTAAGATGGCGGCGCCCATGAACCAGACCCGCCGGACACCGGGAGCGACAGGGGGACTTAGAAGGTGCCGGGGGAGGTGAGAGTGGGTGAGGGGGGGATCGGAAGCTGGCGGGGAGCGGAGGGAATGGGAGGGGGGGCAGATGATGACAGCGGCGGCAGATCGCCGCTGTCATTCAGTTGCGGGGGGGGCGATCGCCGGTGGGGGGGGTGGAATCGGTGTCTCCAGCCATGTCCGATGCTACAGCAGCATCGGCCATGGCTGGATTGTAATATTTCATCAATTTTCATTGATGAAATATTACTATCGCTCTGATTGGCTGTTTCACTTTTAACAGCCAAGCAGAGCGATCGTAGCCACGTGGGGGCGAAGCCACACCCCCTGTGGCGAAGAACAAAGCCCCCTGTATCTGCGGGTCGGGTGACCTTTCAGTGACCTAGGTCACCCGACCCGCAGGGGGGGCTTTAAAGTCATGACGCCACATAGGCGTCATGGGTCGTTCTGACACGACTTTTCATGACGCCTACGTGGCGTCAAAGGTCGTGAAGGGGTTAACCATGGTTATCTCGAAAGAAACACGTGCAGTCATCATTGCACTGCACAAAAATGGCCTAACAGGGAAGAGTATCGCAGCTAGAAAGATTGCACCTCAGTCAACAATCTATCGCATCATCAAGAACTTGAAGGAGAGAGGTTCCCTTATTGCCAAAAAGGCTCCATGGCGCCCAAGAAAAACCAGCAAGCGCCAGGACCGTCTCTTAAAAGTGTTTCAGCTGCGGGATCGGGCTACCAGCAGTGCAGAGCTTGCTCAGAAATGGCAGCAGGCAGGTGTGAGTGCATCTGCACGCACTGTGAGGCGGAGACTCTTGGAGCAAGGCCTGGTCTCAAGGAGGGCAGCAAAGAAGCCACTTCTCTCCAGAAAAAACATCATGGACAGACTAATATTCTGCAAGAGGTACAGGGAGTGGACTGCTGAGGACTGGGGTAAAGTCATTTTCTCTGATGAATCCCCTTTTCGATTGTTTGGGACATCTGGAAAACGGCTTATTTGGAGAAGACCAGGTGAGCGCTACCACCAGTCTTGTCTCATGCCAACTGTCAAGCATCCTGAAACCATTCATGTGTGGGGTTGCTTCTCAGCCAAGGGAATGGGCTCTCTCTCAGTCTTGCCTAAAAACACAGCCATGAATAAAGAATGGTACCAGAATGTCCTCCAAGAGCAACTTCTCCCAACCGTCCAAGAGCAGTTTGGCGATCAACAATGCCTTTTTCAACATGATGGAGCACCTTGCCATAAAGCAAAGGTGATAACTAAATGGCTCAGGGAACAAAACATAGAGATTTTGGGACCATGGCCTGGAAACTCCCCATATCTTAATCCCATTGAGAACTTGTGGTCAATCATCAAGAGACGGGTGGCCAAACAAAAACCTTCAAATTCAGACAAAATAAAAGCATTGATTTTGCAAGAATGGACTGCTATCAGTCAGGATTTGATCCAGAAGTTGATTGAGAGCATGCCAGGGAGAATTGCTGAGGTCCTGAAGAAGAAGGGTCAACACTGCAAATATTGACTTGCTGCATTAGCTCATTCTAACTGTCAATATAATCTTTTGCTACTCATAATATGATTGCAATTATATTTCTGTATGTGATAAAAACATCTGACAAACACACATAAAAACCAGAGGCCAGCAGATCATGTGAAAATATAATATTTGTGTCATTCTCTAAACTTTTGGCCATGACTGTACATCAGGGGCTCTGCAAGCATAACATGACACCCGCAGACCATTCCATCAAGTCGGCATTTCAAAACGTCACTACTTCCCTTCCGAGCCCCAACATGTACCCAATCAGTGGTCCCCACCCCCACATATTGGGTACCAGCGTACTCGGGACAAACTGGACAACACCTTTTGGGGTCCAATTTATCCTGTTACCCTTGTGAAAATAAAAAATAGTGGACTAAAAATCATTTTTTGAGGAAAAAAATATTTTTTATTTTCACGGCTCTGCTTTATAAACTTCTGTGAAACACTTGGAGGTTCAGAGAGCTCACTACCAGGGCTGTGGAGTCGGTAAGCCACAGTTGCGACTCCGACTCCTGGATTTTATCAGGCTCCAACTCCGACTCCGGCTCCGACTCCTTCATAAATGGCCAATTCATAACAACAAATTTACTGTTGTAAAATATTAAACATCGTGCTTATTCAGTTTCTCACCATCATATAAGTAATCAGACCACTTAGAGCAAAAACTACATTTATTAGAATACAGTTAGAATATAGCAAATAACTTTTATAAACTTTTCTAAACTGTAAGTAAATATGCAATAAACACTTTTATGCAGTTAATAAGAAGAAATCTATAAATTTGTCCTCAGAAAAAGTATTGCCTCTGTCAGATCCTCCTTCATGGATGCCCTCAAATCTGATCTAATTATTTTGAGAGCAGAGAACAACCTCTCTACACTAACTTGTGTTGGTGGCAAAGCAGTAACCACTCGGGCAACATCGCTGACAATGTCAGGATACAGAGGAATCGCTTGTTGCACTGTTATTTTTGATGAACGGTCAAATTTCTCAATTTCTTTTAGTGCACATGAAAAATTCTGCTGAAATGTACTGGCTGTGATCCTTGATGGGGATGACTCTTCTTCTATGCGGGAACGCTTTGCACGGTCCTTGTGATCCAAATATTTTTCGAAATTAAATTCTTCATCAGTTGATGATGAGGGTGAAGATGTGGCAGGACGACCAAATTCTTCTTGTTCCTCCTGACTGTTCTGCAACCCTTTCATCCTTACTGCTATTTCAAACAGAGCTTCTTTTCCTTTACTTAGCTGTTGATCATCTAGAAGAATCCGATGCATTGGGTCTACATAAACAGCTGCCAAAAGAATGTTATTTTGTAATAGTAGCTCCTCTCTCCGTTTCATTGATGTAGCAATGCCACTTGCAATTAACCCTCCTCTTTGGGACAGGCGAAACATCAGGTTCTTCCACTCCTTTAAGAAAATACCTGGAGTTAAGACCTCTGCTTGTAATTTTTTAGTCACTGTAAATGGGTGCTCTAGCAATTTTTCCAGCTCAGTCACCTGATTCCACTGACTTTCATTTAGCGTCAGTTGAGGGTTAGCCATGTCTACAAGAAAGGTTTTCAGTTCAACCAAGCGCTGAATCATTAAGTAAGTACTGCCCCATCGTGTGGCTTCATCAATAATTGCCCCTTTTCCAGCACGTCTCTTCAAAATTGAGTCAACTTTAGGGGTTCTGGCAACAGTAGCCAATTTTCTCACCTTGCCAATCAGTGCAGCAGCATGTCCTTCTTGCAGACTGTCTCTTATAGCCAGCTGTAGCGTATGCACAACACAGCGCATGTGATGAATGAAAGAACATATTGACACAGTTTCAACAAGATCATCTAAACTATCATGTTGCTGTTCATCTGAAGCAACTTCAGTTTGCTCCTCAGTTACAATACTGTGTTCCTCTATTTCAAACATTTCTGTGTCTGTGGACCCAGAATGTTCTTCTAGCTGCTGGTCACCATCATTACTCTCATTCTTTAGCTTAATAGTACTTATATTTGAAGCATTGTCAGTTACGACAGAAAGAACTTGCTCTTTTTTAAGTTCATAGTCTTGCAGAAACTTTTCCACCAAGACCTGGAGAAACTCACTGGTGTGATGAGCTTTGGTGTCTTTTACTGCCAATGTCTTGGTAACTATTTCATTTTTGTCACAAACAAATCGGACATTGATGGCAAAATAGTTCACTCTGTGACGTGTGCAGGCATCCATTTTAAGAAACAGAAAGCGTCCCTTGAGAGTTTTTTTAAGTTCTTCCTTTTGTTTAAAAGCTTCTTCGATTACTAATTTTCTAATACTCTCTCTCTCCAGAGAAACACCAAGCTTGCGGGCCATTTCCCCATTCAGACACACAAAAGCTGGTCGTGAAAATAATGAAATAGGCACACTATCCTTTACAACAAGCTCTATGATCTGTTTTTTAAATGTATCTACTGTCATTGTCACAGTAACTTTGTCACTGACAAAATATCTTGCAACTGATGGCTGCAAAGTTCTCTGCTCCTTTGTTTGGCTGGAAGAGCTGGGCACTGGTTCATTGGTTTGGATGCAGTCTTTCTCATCCACTGCTTACAGTACTTCTGGATAAAAGTGCTGTAAATGTCTCTTTAGATTAGAAGCTCTGGTAGGAGCATTTTTATCTTTGCCTGAATATGCACTCATCTTGGCTTCACAGCATTTGTTTTCGTCTGGATCATTTGTCATACACTGACAGACATAATGTTTTCTATCTTGAGTGATGGTGAAATGTTCAAATACAGCTGATTTAATGTGATGCTTCTTTGACATTCTCAGGTTTTTAATTCTGCATTCACAATCCAAATGACAATTGTTTTTCCTAAAAACAATTGTACAAAATTATTGCCAGGTCGTACAACTGATATAGTGGTCAGTAATACTGTTATTATTCCTCATGTACTCACAGTTAACTGATGCAGAGTTTGTTGAAAGGATAATACTTCTCACAGTCTTCCTCTTCTGAGTAGCAGGCAGCTGTGAGATGCTTGGAAGATGCACACCTAGTATGATCTAGTCTAGAGGAGGAGCTTTACTACTAAGAATTTGCAACACATTTTCACTTTCAGTTTCATACATTGTAAGTAGGGGGGTTGGGGCAGCATGAGTTAACCAAGTATAAGATTAGATAAGGGCAGTGGAGAACAGTGACACACAAGAAGTAAGAAATGTCTCTATCTCCAGCAGAACTGCTTATCACTGTTGTTCATAGTTTGATAGAACATATATATTTGAGTAACATTTATAAAATTCATATGAAAGTTCAATTATGAAATATTAATACATTTTTTTTTAAAGCTGGAGTCGATACATTTCTACCAACTCCGACTCCAGCCAAAACTAACTCCGACTCCGACTCCGAATCCACAGCCCTGCTCACTACACATCTAGATAAGTTCCTTAGGGGTTCTAGTTTCCAAAATGGGGTCACTTGTGGGGGGGTTTCTACGGTTTAGGCACATCAGGGGCTCTGCAAATGCAACATGACGCACGCAGAACTTTCCATCAAAGTCTGCATTCCAAAATGGCGCTCCTTCGCTTCTGAGCTCTCCCATGCTCCCAAACAGTGGTTCCCCCCCACATATGGGGTATCGGTGTACTCAGGACAAATTGCATAGCAACTTTTGTTGTCAAATTTGTCCTGTTAGTCTTGTGAAAATAAAAAATAGCGGGCTAAAAAAAAAATCATTTTTGCGCAAAAAAAAAAAAAAAATCATTTTTTATTTTCACTGCTCTGCGTTAAACTTCTGTGAAGCACTTGGGGGTTCAAAGTGCTCACCACACATCTAGATAAATTCCTTTGGGGGGTCTAGTTTCCAAAATGGGGTCACTTGTGGGGGAGTTCCAATGTTTAGGTACACAGGGGCTCTCCAAACGCGACATTGTGTCCACTAACGATTGGAGCTAATTTTCCAATCAAAAAGTCAAATGGCGCTCCTTCCCTTCCGGGCCCTGCCGTGCGCCCAAACAGTGGTTTATGACCACATATGAGGTATTGGTGTGCTCAGGAGAAATTGCCCAACAAATTTTAGGGTCCTTAAAAACATATGCACAAAGGCGCAAGTTCCTAGGTGATAATGCCTGCAGCTGCAAATATGGACAACAACCACCCAATTTGTCCAACAGTAAAAGTCAATTAATAAAAATAAGTAATTTGCGCTAGCAGAAAAAAATCCTGAACAAACAGTGTGTAGACGCACACAGTGTATAGACACACACAGGACACTTCTCCCCTTCTCACACCAGGGGTAATACCGTTCAGACGTTGCAAGGAAATGTCCACAGTGGGACTGGTTCACAAAATGTATATAACGATACCTTCGTTCCGATGAATTAGGAACTAGTGGAAGACTCCTTCCTCAAGCAGGGTCCCGGTGCAGAGGTGACGATGCAAGCAGTAGTGATGCTGACGGTGGTAAGCTTTAGAACGTTGAAGCTCAGTTGGAAAATGCAGGTATTGGACGCTGCTCCGGCCGGTAGCAAGCGTCCTTCTAATCGCGTGACCGCCGCCGACACCCAGCGAGTATAACCGCGCGAATAGAATTCAAAAGCCGGCAAGGTAGCAAAACGTGCAGGACCTTGCGTGACGTCACGGTCACGCGGAGCACCACGTGACTGGCTAGTGAGCGCAAAAAAGACCAAAAAGCTATCTTACGCGTTTCGGAATCACCGGATTCCTTCCTCAGAGATGCTGAGATTTTAGGGTCCATTTTATCCTGTTGCCCATGTGAAAATGAAAAAACTGAGGCTAAATAAAATTTTTGTGAAGAAAAAAAAAAAGTACTTTTTTTTTTTACGGATCAATTTGTGAAGCACCTGGGGGCTCAAAGTGCTCACTATGCATCTAGATAAGTTCCTTGGAGGATCTAGTTTCCGAAATGGGGTCACTTGTGGGGGAGCTCCAATGTTTAGGCGCACAGTGGCTTTCCAAACTCGACATGGCAACCGCTAAATATTCAAGCATATTTTTCATTCAAAAAGTCAAATGGCGCTTCTTCCCTTCTGAGCCCTGCCGTGCGCCCAAACAGTGGTTTATGACCACATATGAGGTATCGTTGTACTCAGTAGAAATTGCCCAACAAAATTTAGGATCCATTTTATCTTGTTACTCATGTAAAAATGAAAAAATTGATGCTAAAAGAAAATTTATGTTGGAAAAATTAAAATGACCATTTTTTCCTTCCACGTTGCTTTAGTTCCTGTGAAGCACCTGAAGGGTTAATAATCTTCTTGAATGTAGTTTTGAGTAGCTTGAGGGGTGCAGTTTTTAGAATGGTGTCACTTTTGGGTGTTTTCTGCCATATAGACCCCTCAAAGTGACTTCAAATGTGAGGTGGTCCCTAAAAAAATGGTTTTGTAAATTTTGTTGTAAAAATGAGAAATCGCTGGTCAAGTTTTAACCCTTATAACGTCCTAACAAAAAAAAATTTTGTTTCCAAAATTGTGCTGATGTAAAGTAGACATGTGGGAAATGTTATTTAGTAACTATTTTGTGTCACATAACTCTCTGGTTTAACAGAATAAAAATTCAAAATTTGACAATTGCGAAATTTTCAAAATTTTCGCCAAATTTCCGTTTTTTTCACAAATAAACCGACCTAAATTTACCACTAACATGAAGCCCAATATGTCACGAAAAAACAATCTCTGAATCGCTATGATGCGTTCCTGAGTTATTACCTCATAAAGGGACACTGGTCAGAATTGCAAAAAATGGCCAGGTCATTAAGGTCAAAATAGGCTGGGTAATGAAGGGGTAACTGAGTTGTCCATAATTAGAAAACATGGCTGATTTCTTTCCGAAGGAGTTCCTCCTCTTACCATGGTTTGTGCATGATATTGCAGCTGCATTCACTTCTATAGGGCTGAATTGTGATACCAGACACGGTAATTTCTCAAAATCTCTGGTTAAGGGTGATGCTATGTCTAATAGAAAGCAGACATGTTTTTCTGATCTTGGACAACCTCTTTTAAAGGCAACCTGTCAGACAATTCATGCTGCCAAAGCCGTGGATGAATCGCATCTAGCTCTTCCCAGCGTTTCTTCCGGAGATGAACAAGTCTCTCCCTATGTACATGCGAGGGAGAAACCTGTCCATCACTTGCAGCGGCGCTGGGAAGAGCTGGCCGGCTACTGCTCACTGGCCGGATCTTCAAAAGCTGTTTGCTATTTGTGCTGGTTCCAATTCTGCTTCCTTTAAGTCTGTAGCATACATCTCGCCTCCAAAATTGAACTTTGACTAAACTCATGCCGTTGCAGCTTTTAGTGATTACCTGATGTTCAGTTACGGTTTACTAACTCTTTTTTTCCGCAGTCTTCTCCAATTTTAAAGACTTAATAGGGCAGATTTTAATGGAAGTCCTGATGATGTCCTCGCAATCTAAGGACGACAACCCTTTTGCCAGCTTGACCGCAACGTCGCAGCCAATTGCAGCCACGCGAATCCCAGAGAAGACTTTATTGCTGAACACTGGGTCTACACCTGGCACCAGCCCCATGTTATGTAACTCCGGATCCTTTGGTGCCAGCTCCTTATCGAGGCAAGTGGAGTCAGCCTGTAGGATATTGTTACAGGGTCATCTGTAGTAACACCATCGCACCTCCAGAATTAAAATATTTTCTATTGTGTTCCTGCAACTTGTAATTACAGAAAATGTCACCTTGATCCAAATCTGCCAGAGAATAATGGAGTCACTAGGAGGGATCAAGCAGTCTGTTGTGACATTAAGGGAATTGTCTCATGAAAACAACCCCTCTCCGTTCTCTATTAGGGCACATAATATGGCACAGAGGACGATCTCCCACCTAGGAAGGAGAGACAGTAATAATTAGTAGCTTTTACTAATTATCCTGCCTAATTATGTATTACCTAGTCAATCATTTTATTTTTTTTTTTTTTAACATTTCCCCTTCAGCAACTGGACATCTTCCCCGGGTTAAATCAGATGTTTGCTGGAAGGAAGACCCCGAGTGTTGTCTTTAGTTAGGCAACCCCTTTAAAGAAGACCTGCAACCTTGCCTGACATTAGGAAATATTAGCATAAAACAAAACTGAGCATCTCTTCATAGATCCCGGTGATGTCCCATTCCTCTGTTATTCCTCGTAGTAATGCCAATTTATGTATACAAGTGGCTGATAGCATTCCCCATGTTAGTGGGGTTTTTCTTTACGCTGAGGTGGAAGAAATTGATTGTAGGTATCCTACTGTGCAGGAACTCTCTCTATTGACAAGAGAAATTTACACCTATTTGTCAATTTATTATACATTACCAGGAAGAATAATAGAGGAGAACTACAATCCAGAGTTCTAAGAAAAGATGTTCCAGGATTATTTATTTAGGCATTAAAGTATTTACTGGTACAGATATTTAACGAGAGTTGACATTTCTTGGTGCTACTCACTTGCACATTGGGACTGACGTTGCATCTGCCGTGACTCGTCTCGTGCATGATCGACAGGTAATGTGCACACGGCTATACAAGTATGTGCAAATGAAACGTTCTCAACGCTGCCCACCTCTTTATGCGGAAGTGAATGGCGCCAGACAATCCTCTTTAACTGTAAGTAGCGGGGATATGCAATCCGTAAGTGTCACACTTGGATCTTGAGATCTGTTCTTGTGAAGTTTTGGGTCTCAATCACCGCACGTTTTTCTTTCTTTAAATCTATATGCAATGTAGTATAAGTGTATTTAAATGCTTAGCAATCGTCGTCTTCTCCGGTTTTCATTGCCACTCCGGTCCCCTGCTGGCCCACGTACCCACACAGGAGCTTTGTTGACTCACAATGACTTGAATGGAAAAAGTGACCTCCGCTCTGCACATAAACCTCTGTGTGATCCGTGAAGACTGAGCTGAGGTTTTGTGGTCCTGAAGAAGACTGGAGCAGCCCTTGAAAATGGGAAAAACTGTAATCAGTAAATATTTTATACACTTTGAAAGGATTGGAGGGAAATAATTCCTGCAAATCCTACTTTGATCTATTTTTTTCCCCATTAAACTACTGTTTTTTTTATTCTGGTAACATGTCAGCTCCTATACAATATTCACTATTTATTACTTTTTTTTTTTTTGCTCCTGTCTAAACATTGTTTTCACTTCCTGTTTTTCTCTCTTTATCCAGTCTTTATGATGCTAGTCCTGTTAATACTTCTCCTGTGCCAGCGCCGCACTCACCCTTGCCATCCATTTCTATTGCCCAGTCGTGCAACACTGCGCAATCTCGGCCAATACCGCCAAGCCCATCCATAGGCCATGCATCGTCCTCCCCTCATTATTGGCCTTACACTGTCACCCATTCAGGGCCAGTGCCCATTCCTTCCAGCCCAAGGACTTCCAGCCTCTCCCCTGTCTTGCACCTGTCACCCAGCCCTCGCACTTTGTCCAGCAGTCCTCGAGCCGTGCCGGCAAGCTCACCTAGACGGAGGTCTCTGTTATCTCCCAGAGTGTCCCCGAGGCAAAACCGGATTCCCGCTAGGTATTTTCTCTGCAGGTTGCTGGTGTGTGCATGGCCCCTGTATGTTGTCTGTTCTCTTAACTGACTGATTTCTGAAGCATGAGAAATCTGCATGGTAGCTGAAATCTCAGATTATAATTTGCACCTCTTATGATGATGGAAATGCCATCATCCTTATTATAAGACAAGGATGTTGTAGGAGAGGGGTGTACTGTAGACCCCAGGCTGCGTCCATCTCTGCTGTTTTTTGGGGGGGCAAGGATGTATGTAATTTGAGTCTAAATGTGCCATAGGTTTGCTGCACAATACGCATCATTTTCTTTGTCTAGTTTGCCATGTACTGACAACCAATATGGCTTCTGTTATCACTCTTACAAAGGTTGTCACCCACTTGCACACATTTCCTCTGTGTTTGGTAAAAGGTTTCTCACATTCCAGCTGGCGGTCTGGATAATGGCAGCGAAAACAAAACCCGAGCTGTGTGTGGCTTTACAGATTGGGGTCGTGCTTTGTGTCATGTTCACTACCTCTGTGCTTGCTGGGGTTTGCAGTGCCGTTGCATGCACTGTGTGAGACTGGATTGTATTTAGTGTCAGAATTAAATACCCGGTGCCATTCAGTTAATTTGTAGCTATCCTCCAGACGCCAATGCCGTAGGGTTATCTGGTGCCGTCTGTCGGCCTCCAGTACTAATGTATATAGAGGTAGACAGATGGGACGTACTGCTGCCACCCTTATATTTGGCTCTTCATATCTTCCCACCCTCCCAGTTATTGACTGTGTTTTCATGTTGTGCCAGTGCGTATGACAACCCTCTGTCCCTCCTCTTCCTCACCCACGTCAACGAGGCTGAGGACAGCAGTGACGAGGAGAGCGATGAAGAGGATTTCTCTAGTTTGCACTTTGGGTCCAGGTACTTGCCATGCGGCATGTGGATGTGCCCACCCGCTCACTAACTCTCACATACCATTTGCTGTGCCTGTCCAATGCGTTGGCGTTTTTGTATATGAGTGGGCTTTCTATCTGGGCCGCATGCTACTTTTAGGGGCCAAATGTGCTTTTGAGGAAATTATTACAAAGGAAGAAGTCAGGATGTAAAAAAATTCTCCAGAAATGGAGGTGGATGCATAGCTCTGAAACGTACATCTGGGGAAAAAGTATAATAAATCTATATTGTTACGGGTAAAGCAGATCTGCTCCTGATTAGTCCAA
This sequence comes from Dendrobates tinctorius, assembly GCF_039654945.1. Classification (NCBI taxonomy): domain Eukaryota; kingdom Metazoa; phylum Chordata; class Amphibia; order Anura; family Dendrobatidae; genus Dendrobates; species Dendrobates tinctorius. Next base: position 9,037,922 of record NW_027361754.1, read on the forward strand.
CCACCACGATGAGAACGAGATGACTCTCTTTCCAAAAAAAAGCGTAACATCTTATGCATGTTATCGAGATCAGAACTGATGATAAATCACATTTCTTTATCGCCTTATTGGGGGACACAGAATACCATGGGTGTATGCTGCTGCTGCTAGGAGGCTGACACTATGCAAAACAAGAAAATTAGCTCCTCCCCGGCAGTATACACCCACCGACAGGCACCAAGCACCTCAGTTTGTGCTTAGTGTCTGTAGGAGGCGGACCGGGATCTCCCCAGATCCGCATTTAATCCTTTTCTTTTCAGGTTTTAGTTGTGTTTTTTAATGATTTCCCCTTTCTTTTCCAGATACAGCATCAGGAAACGGGATGTGAGTTCATCCTGCTTTTCCTATTAATGCGGCTGAGCGAGCAATGTGGTATTGCCCACATCGCAACTCTCAGGACCGCAGGCAGGACCGTCCCCTATCACCCTCGGGTGCTATGGGCTTATAACGGTGGCCGGTCCTAGCAGAGTACCCTCCTCACCCCTCTCCCGGGACAGGGCTGAGAGGAAGACGGCGGTCGCCAGCGGTGACGTTTCCCCTACCATGAGCCGTCTTCTGCACCATACTGACATAGTGCGGGTACTGAGGATCGTTTCTCCCAGCGGCCTGCTGGCTATCGTGGGCCCCTGCGGTCATCCTCCTCAAGAACGTCAGGTAAGCGGATCCAGATGTCCCCTCCAGCCCCGCTCTCAAATATGGACCCTAGCCGACCCATCAGCCCTGCAGCGTTACAGCCAGTACTGCGCTGTATTAAAATACAGCCCTGCACCACGCTATCAGGATCAGTACCCCTTTTTGAATTTCCCGCCAGTTTCCTTCTCCAAGCGCTGTTAGACGCGCTTATCATCGGGGGGTTCAGCGGTGGCCTCCACATGCAGCATCCTACCCGGTGGCTGCCCTGTCCCTATGACTTTCCTATCCCTGTGGCCTCCCGGTCTCTGTGGGTCCTGTCCCTGTGGTTTCTTTGCTCCGGGCGCACCGTCGCTCATGAGGGCAGAGGGAGCACTTTCACTTTCGTTTAAAAAAAAAAAAAGTTAAGGAAGCTTCTCCCCTCTCCCTGCGCGCGCTTTCTTCGCGCACTTTTACAGCATATCACAGGGCTGCTTTCACTTCAACCCTGTCAGTGGGACATTTACCGCGCCCCCTCCTCGGTCCTCTTCCAATCAGGGCTTGGCGATTAAGCCCCGCCCACCGCTAGCGTCTCTTCCTGCCTCTCTCTTCACAAGATTTCTTCCTGGGGGACACAACGCTGGTTTTTCTGCATCTGAACCTCGGTAGGCTCGGCGCTGCTTCAGCTGACGCTAGAATTAGCTCCCCTCCGCAGTTCCACATCAGGCAGTGTTTCTACCCCTTTGACATATGCCCAATCCTGCAGGGGCTCTCTCCTCTAGGACCCACCGCTATTCAATACGCCTGCGCGCGCTGTAAAAAGAAGTGGGTATCAGGTCAGTCGTCTCCCTTCTGTCCGTCCTGCAGCCCTTCCTCCATATCTGCCCCTCAGGAGCACTCCAAGCCCCGGGTTGAGAGCACCCCACCCCCTGAGTGGGCCGTGGCGATGTCTGTCGGTCTCTGATCTCCCCCAGCTATCTGCAGCCACCTGTGCGCCGACCGCCTCTCAAGGTGAGTCGCCAGCACCTGACCGCGACCCTCAGACGGACAAGCCGGGTAGGGGCTCTAGGAAGCGGGTCCTGTCTGGCTCTTCTTCCAGTTCGCAGGGTCCCTCCGCTTCTCCCAGGCTACGCTCTTTGTCTCCATCCTCAACAGACGATCCTAGGTCAGACGATGATTCCCAATCTGGATCTGACTCAGAAGCGGACAACATAGCTAGAACTCGGGATATGGTAGATAGTCTCATATCGGCTATATTCCAAACTCTCAAGATAAAGGAAGATAAGGCACCCCCTCAGGAATGCCGTTTCCTTTAAGAAAGCGAGGCCTCCATCTCGAACCTTTCCTAATCACAAAGAGTTCGACACTTCCTTAGCCAATCACTGGCAACGTCCTGAGAAACGTTTTTCAGGCTGCAAGTACTCAGTTGTACTATATCCCTTCGATGCAGATCTAGTCACGAAATGAACCAAAGCTCCCGAGGTAGATCCACCAGTTTCTCGGATTTCCTCTAAGACGGTTCTTTCCCGTCCGGACGGAGCCTCTCTTAAAGATCCAACAGACAGGCAAATAGAGTTGTTGGCTAAGTCAATTTTTGAGGCATTCGACGCTTCCCTCTGTCCTATGTTCGCCTCCGCTTGGGTGGCGAAGGTCATTTCGGCTTGGGCAAAGATTCTGCGCAAACGCATTTCAGCAGCAGCTCCTCAGGACGAGCTGGCGGATTTAGCAGACCAATTTAGTCATGCGGGCAAATACCTTTTGGGTGCGTAGCAGGAGCTAACAGCAACTTAGTAGCCATACGCCGCATTCTTTGGTTGAAGTCGTGGAATGCGAATCTCGGATGCCACTGGTGGAAAGAGCATTTCCCTTCCCCAGTCCCGCCCTAAGAGGTTCTTTAACAGGAAGGCTTCTCGGCCATTTAGGTCCTTTCGCCCCTCCTCTCCCGCAGAAGGTTCATCCCAGCAGTACCGGCATCCTGCTTCCAGAGACCGGAGAAAGCCTTCTTATAAGCCAGCTCCCCGCTGGAGATCCAGAGGCCAGCCCTCCAGGTCCTCAAGCTCCCGATCCGGCAGATTTTCATCTAAGTGACGGGTCACCCCCACCTGGAAATCTTTCCAGGGTGGGAGGCAGACTTTCCTCTTTCAAAGACGCATGATTATCCATTATCAACGACGCTTGGGTCAGGGAAATCATCACATCCGGATACAAAATCGAGTTTTCTTCTCCCCCAGTCGCTGCTTTCTGTCTCGATCTCCAAGACAGCGATCACAGATTCCAGGGTTCCTTCAGGCCGTCTCCTCCCTCCTTTCCGCAGGGGTCATCGTTCCCGTTCCTGCAAACGAACAGTTTTTAGGGTTCTACTCAAATCTCTTCGTAGTCCCGAAAAAGGACGGCTCTCTTCGTCCAATTTTGGACCTCAAGTTGCTCAATCGCCACGTGAAGATCCGGAGAGTTTCTCTGCTCTGTGGACATACAGGATGGCTACCTCCACATCCCCATTTCTCTGCGGCATCAGAGATACCTCCGCTTTGCGATTCAGGACAATCACTATCAGTTCATGGCCCTTTCCTTTGGACTAGCCTCCACTCCCCGTGTCTTTACGAAGGTGATGGCAACAGTCAGGGCCATCCTTCGATCCAGAGGGATTCTTATCATTCCTTACCTGGACGATCTCCTGATCAAGGGTTCGTCCCGCCAAGACTGTCTTCACAGTCTTCGGATAACCTTGGATGCCCTCAGCCGACTCGGATGGATAGTCAACGAGAAGTCCATCCTGCGCCCTACCCAACGTCTGACCTTTTTGGGCATGGAGTTCGACACAAATCTAGCCCGGGTGTTTCTACCGAGGGACAAGTTTTCAACCCTTTCCAAAGGGATCCAGTCCCTACAACGCTCGAGGATCAAGTCCCTTCGGTCCTGCATGAGGGTCCTGGGGAAGATGATGGCTTCCATGGAAGCAGTGCCCTTCGCACAATTCCACTCTCGCCATCTCCTACTGTTCCTCCTGTCAGTCTGGGACAAGACCTTGTTTTCTCTGGACCGCCCCATTCTTCTTCCGCTCAGAGTCAGACAATCGCTGACTTGGTGGGCATTGCCGGCATCAGTTCTCCGCGGAAGGTCTTTTCTTCCGCCTTGGTGGCAGGTCATCACCACCGATGCCAGTCTCCTAGGATGGGGGGCGGTTTACCATCAGAAAACGGCCCAAGGGCGCTGGAATGCCTAGGAGACTCTTCTGCCCATCAACCTTCTGGAGATCAGGGCAATCCTCCTTGCTCTCCTTCGATGGCAGCATCTCCTCGTAGGCAAACCAGTCCGCGTTCAGTCAGACGGCACGGCTGTGGCGTACAAAAACCACCAGGGCGGTACTCAAAGCAGGCAGGTAATGTCAGAAGTGGCAAGGATACTGCGCTGGGCAGAGCGTTACGTTCCGGCGATCTCCGCTGTTCACATTACAGGGGTGGAAAATTGGGCAGCCGACTTCTTGAGTCGCCAAGGTCTAGCGTCAGGCGAATGGTCCCTTCATCCCACAGTCTTCAGTCAGATATGCCAGCGTTGGGGCACCCCGGACGTCGCTCTCATGGCATCTCGGATGAACAACAAAGTTCCTCACTTTGTAGCCAGGTCCAGGGATCCTCTAGCCGTCGGTTGCGACGCCCTAGTAATTCCGTGGTCCCAGTTCCAGCTGCCTTACCTGTTTCCTCCCCTTGTCCTCATTCCAAGAGTGGTCAAAAAGATAGAGGGCATCCCAGTCATCCTAGTGGCTCCAGACTGGCCGAGACGCCCTTGGTACGCGGAGTTGGTGAACATGCTCGTGGACGTCCCCTGGAGGCTTCCAGACCGTCCAGATCTTCTCTCGCTAGGCCCTCTTTACCACCAGAATTCTCAGTCTCTGAGTGTAACGGCATGGCCGTTGAGGCCGCAATTCTGAAGGATTCAGGGTTTTCCAGCCGGGTCATTCAGACCATGATCAAGGCTCGGAAGCCAGCTTCCTCCCGCATTTACCATAGGTACTGGAAGGCCTTTTTCCGTTTGAGCGATGATAACGATGTTCTTCCACTGTCATTCTCCATTCCATCCATTCTTCGTTTCCTCCAATCTGGTTTGGATGCGGGCCTATCCCTCAGTACTCTCAAAGGCCAGGTGTCTGCCCTAGCAATCCTCTTCCAGAAGGATCTAGCTTCCTTACCGCAAGTGAAGACTTTTCTCCAAGGAGTCGCCCATGTGGCTCCTCCTCATCATTCTCCGATGGATCCATGGGATCTCAATCTTGTTCTTGGCGCCCTCCAGAAGGCGCCGTTCGAACCAATCCAGGACATCCCTCTGTCTTTTCTTTCATGGCAGGTGTCTTTTCTAATCGCCATTACTTCCATCAGGAGAGTTTCTGAGCTGGCGGCCTTATCCTGTCGTCTCCGTACCTTATCCTCCACCAACATAAGGTTGTTCTCAGGCCAGTTCCTTCCTTCCTTCCAAAAGTGGTATCTCCCTTTCACATTAACGAAGATATCGTCCTTCCTTCGTTTTGTCCTGCGCCTGCTCATCCTCTGGAAAAGTCGCTCCACAAACTGGACGTAGTGAGAGCCTTGCGTGTTTACCTTGCCAGGTCCGCTTCTTTTCGCCAATCTGATTCCTTGCTTCTCATTTCTGAGGGTCGCCGGAAAGGTCTTCAGGCCTCCAAATCCACTATTGCTCGCTGGATTCGGTCTACCATCCTGGAATCCTATCGACTTCAGGAGAAACGGCCCACTCCGGGAGTGAAAGCCCACCCGGGCTGTTCGGGCTTCTTGGGCTGTGCGACACCAGGCTTCGGCCTCACAACTTTGCAGGGCCGCGACCTGGTCGTCTTTGCACACCTTTGCGAGGTTCTACAGGGTTCATACCCAGGCCTCGTCTGATGCAGCTCTTGGTAGGAAGGTTCTGCAGGCGGCGGTTGCGCATCGGCCGACCTAAGCCCTTCTGTCGTTCCTTTTATTGCTGTTCCCACCCTCGGGACTGCTTTGGAACGTCCCATGGTATTCTGTGTCCCCCAATAAGGCGATAAAGAAAGAGGGATTTTGGGTTCTTACAGTAAAATCTCTTTCTTGGAGCCTTCATTGGGGGACACAGCACCCTCCCTGTTTAAGTTGTACCGTGCTGGGTCTTCGAGTCCCTTGTTGGGTTGGTACATATGTTCATGGTTTTTGGTTGCTTCTCCTACTGCTTTTTCACCAACTGAGGTGCTTGGTGCCTGTCGGTGGGTGTATACTGCCGGGGAGGAGCTAATTTTCTTGTTTTGCATAGTGTCAGCCTCCTAGCAGCAGCAGCATACACCCATGGTATTCTGTGTCCCCCAATGAAGGCTCCAAGAAAGAGATTTTACGGTAAGAACCCAAAATCCCTCTTTTTGCCATCTTTTCAGCCAGGAAAGTCATGCGATGAATTGAATTCCGCTATAAATCCACAGGAAAATGTGCGGCAATATCTTAACTGACTGTTCTGTAGTTATGGACTTCTTTCTCTCGGGTTTGCGTACGGAGAAATCCATAGTGTATTTTAACACCAGGGGGATAAGTGCGTTAACAACAAATCTCATCTATAAAGCCAGGTTGATATTGCGTTAGGGGGCTGCGTTTAACGCATCCGTTATTTAGCGGCATTAACGCTATGTAACGGATGCGTTAGACTGCTATAACCGAGCGCATCGCTAACGCATATCATAATCGGCATGCGTTAGCGATGTGCCATCATTCTGTGACGGACCATCGGACGCGGTCTGCAGCATTCAAGGGTCCGTCACTGCTAAGCGCAATCACATAACGCGATCAGAAAACAGTAGTGTTAGCGCTGTCCGTTTAACGCATGCGTTGAACGGACTGCTCTAATGCAATGTGAACCTGGCCTAAGTTGCTGAAAATTTCTGCACATAAATCACAAAAGTTTCACAAATTTTACCCTTTGCAATTTATGAATCCAAACAACCCTGATGATAAGGGAAAAAAGGGAACAACGCCGCACAACAATCTAAGTGCAGTAGAAACTAGGTGTAAATTGCACACTTATATAATTGCACTCACTTAGTCAAAGGCGAAAATTAAGCATTGAAAGGGGATCCGACAGGAATCCAAGGGGAATGGTCTGCATCTCGGCCGACTGGGCACACTGAAAAGGCCCTCAGACATCGTGGTAAAGCAATAGATAGCTAGGAAAATCCCAGTATATAGCCAGCGCTCCCGTATAGAGATTCTCATAGATATTATATACTGTATAAATATCTGCTTTATTGAGGTAATAAAATAATTACAGGACAACACGTTTCATTTATATATAACATTTATGAGAATCTCTATACCGGAGCACTGTCTATATATTGGGATTTTCCTAGCTATATACCCTTTGCAATTGAAAGGGGGTAAAATGTGCAATACATTTATCTGTAATAAATGCAGTAGGCGGCATAATCACAGCAAGCTGTCTACATGTGAACAAACCCCTAGGCCACGCTCCTATGTGCAGAAATGCTGCACTTTCCTACATGTACCCGCGCCAAAATATTCATTTGCGTCGACTATTGCATTTTTTTCTTTTTTGCAGCATTTTCCCCTTTATGTATTTTGGGATGACCCAAAAGGTTAAAAAAAAAAAAAAAAATGCTCATTTTGTGCAATGGTCCGGCTGTGACCCTGTTGTCCTTCAGACCCCAGTTTCCCTTTAGTTTGGGAACGCGTCCTTATCTGTATTCTTACACTGGATGGAGATGACTAAACCGCTGTGTGAACTAAAGACTAACTCTCCAGGCGTCTTTTACTCACTAACTTAGTTTTATTTAATCTTATTAATATATTGTTTTTCCTCATGTGATTCACTGATACTGTTAACCCTGCAATTATAAGATCTTGTGCTCAGGATCCAAGATTGTGAATTTTTTTTTTTTATTAAATCTGAGACTACATTGATATAGTTCTTTCTCCTGCAGTGGAAATAGTAGTACAGAGTTGTGCGGCGATCACTTCACTATAGAAACTTGCAAAGAAACCGAGATGCTCAACTACCTCATCGAGTGCTTCGATAGAGTGGGAATCGAGGAGAGGAAAGCACCAAAGGTAAAATTTCAGCGATGAGCTGTAAGTGCATCCTCCGGCCTCTGGATGGCACCACAGCTCTGTGTAGTTTGCATGGATTGTGGCAGCCATATAATGAATGCAGAAGAAATAATACTGATCTGTTTCTTCCTGCAGATGTGCAGTCAGCCAGATGTGAGCCAGCTCCTGAGCAACATTCGATCGCAGTGTATCTGCCATGCTGCTCTGGTGTTACAGGGAGCACTCACCCAGCCAAGGTGGGTGCAAGACAAGAAAGGGTGTCGTTCATTAGAATTAGACACATGCATGATATTTGCTGATGGTTCATAGATCCCGGAGCTATCTGTAGATTCATTGACTTCCGTGCACCGTTCACCACCTGATGTGGACAGAAACAATGGGATCTGCAAAGTCCCAGAGGTTAATCCTTCATCGTCGGGATGTTAATGCTTGTTCCTAGCAGTACATGTTAGCAAATACCCCTTTAAAGGGACACAAGTGCCATATGTGGATCTCTTACGATGTACGGAAATCAGTATAAATGAGTGCACAGTTGTCCTGCTCTCCATATGTAATAATTTTTTCTCGTTCAGGTCTGTACAGCAGCAGTCTCTCCTGGTGCCATATATGCTCTGTAGGAACCTGCCGTTCGGCTTCATTCAAGAACTCGTAAGGACGACCTACCAAGACGAGGACATGTTCAAACAGGTACGGGGAGTCGTGAGCCCTTCACCCCTCAGGATTGCTTTATAAAAAGTTGATGCCAATACATTACACGGACACGTTAATAAAACCCTAAGATAGCCCCCTTTTTTGTACACAGATCTTCATTCCAATTCTGCAAGGATTGGCACTGGCAGCTAAAGATTGTTCTTTGGATAGTGACAACTTCAAATACCCATTAATGGTGAGGACCGTGCCACTTTCTGAATATTCACACCCAGTGATGACAGCGAGGCCGGACACGTTTGTATTCGCATAAGCGTGCTGTCATGGTTCTCCCGCTACTGCAGTATTCTTTTGTAGGATTTGTCTGTTAATTTGCACAGATTGCTGCACATGGACGGCGCTCTCTTACTGGGAATGGTTTCTGTTGCAAATTGTTGATTGTAGTTCTTGGACTTCAGAGATGTCTCCTCTTTTCTGTAGGCTTTAGGTGAACTGTGCGAGATTAAATTTGGAAAGACTCATCCCATCTGTTGCTTGGTGAGTGATTCATTATATTTTTTACCATTTTTCTCAATTGTTTACTATTCTCAGAAATATATGCTGAATCCAGTAATGTGTCCAGCGCCTCCTATATTTTTGTATAGAATTATAATACGCCTCATTGCAGTACATTGCATTTTAGATGGCCTCCCTGCCCCTCTGGTTACCCAAGTCCCTGAGCCCTGCGAGTGGCCGGGAGCTGCAGCGTCTCTCCTACCTTGGCTCGTTCTTCACCCTCTCCGTCTTTGCTGAGGATGACGTACGTTTTCTTTTATTTGATGTGACTTTGACTTTTTACGTTGTCTTGAATGGTCACAGATGATTTACGTAGCATATTTTTTATATGACCGGGATAAATCTATCTCCATACAGAATAAAGTTGTAGAAAAATACTTCTCTGGTCCGGCAATTACTCTGGAAAACACACGAGTGGTCAGCCAGTCCCTTCAACATTACTTGGAGTCGGCACGGGTGAGTATTGTACGCTGATACTATGTTATTGCTGTGCCCCAATGATGGGACAACCCATTTGTTTTTGCGTGAGCCGTATATGCTATGGATTTGCCACCATTGAATCACATCCAAATGCTGAGGATAAATTCTGCAGCGTAAATTGACCAGAGATGCTGATTTTAAAAGCCAGTAAATTTTTGGTGCAGATGTCACCTTTTGTAATGCAAAGGGAAAAATGTAGAGAAGCGTTGTTAAATTTCTGCGATGAAACGCTTTTTTGAATATACACTTAGAGGGGCTTTCCATTACTCTAATATTGATGATGTTTCCCTAGAATAATTCATCAATAGTGAATCTTCGGGAGGCCAATACACTGCACAGGTTAATGATGTGAGCAGATGAGGGCAACACTATAAGGCTTAATGCTGTAAGGCTTTCTTACATGTCTTTTATTTTTTTTCTAGCAAGAGTTATTTAAGATTTTACACAGTATTTTGCTAAATGGCGAGACCAGGGAATCTGCACTGAATTACATGGCTGCCATAGTCAATGGCAATATGAAGAAGGCACAGATGCAGGTACAAACCTGTCCACAATTACCTTTCTTCTAGGAGCGAGCACAGTTTTTAATTCTAATTCTTTGTGCATTACAGACAGATGACAGGCTGGTGTCAACAGATGGATTCATGCTGAACTTCCTCTGGGTGCTACAGCAGCTCAGCACCAAGATTAAGCTGGAGACTGTGGACGCCATGTATATTTTCCATCCAAAATGTCGCATAACGTTACTCAGTGATGAGACCCGTATCAAAGCCACAATGGAGGAGGTCGCCATCTGGATGACAGATTTAAGTAAGTGTCATATCCTTGTTACAAGAAATTCATTTTATTAGTAAAGAGGTCGTCTGGCTCCACTCTCCTCCAGATCGGGAGGTGCACAAAGCTAATTTCTCTGTCACCACATTGGGGGACACAGAGACCATGGGTGTATGCTGCTGCCACTAGGAGGCTGACACTATGCACAAAAAAGGTTAGCTCCTCTCCCACAGTGTACACCCCACCAACCGGCAGGAAATTCCTCAGTTTAGCTTAGTGTCAGTAGGAGGTGGACACGGGTCTTTCATTAGACCCCTATCTACCTCGATGTGCGTCGTTCCTTTTCAGGTTTCAGGAGGGATACAGTGTGAACAGTCACAACTGTACTCCCACAAAGAGGCTATGAGTACGGCGTGTACTGTCACCCCGTATCCTCTTAGTTCTCCGGGCGGACCACAGGCTCAGCACAGGTGACGTGCCAGCGAAAACGGATGGTCCTTGCCCCCCCCCGCCTCCCACCCACTCGCCCACCAGAGCCTGTCGGTTGGACGAGGCGCGAATACGTAGAAGATGAGCAGACAGCGTGGGATACAGAAGGTACCTTTATTGTAGCACCGGAACATGAAGCCTCAAAATGACCTGGGAGCGGCGCCAAAGTAGCGCCGCAGATTCTCGCCTGCTCGCGCCTTCCGACGGTCGCCGCATCCCTTTTGGCCCCGGCTGCGGTGCGGGCCTTCTTCTCCCCACCGCCGGTATTCTTGCGAGGGTTGCGTCTGGGAGCAGGGCTATGGTGGCGTCTTCTTTAGGGGAGGACGCGGCTGCGCCGCAGTTCTTCCACGCCGCCCCGTGCTGACAGGCGGCCGCCGTTTCAAATTTAGTCCCCGGCTTCAGTTTGGGCCTTCGCACCCGTCGCGGCCACGCCCCCCGTTCATTATCATAGGCCGGCTGCGCTCCCGCCCGTTCCTAAGCCCTCCCACCGCCTCTCTAGTCTTGTGGCTGGGAGGGGGAGGAGGTGGTTCTTCCCTCTGGTGCAGGCGGCTAGCTCCGCCTTTCTTCTTACACCAAAACTGCGTTTTTTGCTTCCTTATATCAGGCTGCCGCCATCTTTGCAGCCTGACACCCGGAGACTAAAGCAGATGCGAGCGCTCCCTGTCGGACCCCGGCCAGTTACAAGAGCCTAATACGTTTCTTTCGGGGACACCGGACCGTGAGTAGTTCTGCAACTGCAGACTGACACCCTACTCTGCCTTTCAGTCCCCCAACCTTCCAGCATTTCCGCAGGTTTTCGTCTTTTCTTCCTTCACCATGCCTAATTCTAAGTCTGAACGTGGCCGTCCGCCAGCCCCCACGAGAACCCTAGTCCAGTTTTTCGCATGCTCCTCTTGCAATCGCAAATTCCTCTCTGCCTGGATTGCAGCAATCCCGTTCAGCATGATGCCATCCAGGAGCCATCTACTGCGCCACGTGAAATCGAACCCCCCATCCCCGGCTGGGCCTTGTCTCTTTCACAATCTGTGGCAGACCTCACCAGGGTGTCTCAGTCCCTAGTGGCCGTTCTTGATAAGTTGCCCCTGGACACTTCTGCAGGGTCCAGCAGGCGCAAGACGTTCCAGCTGAGCCAGCTAGCATAAGCCGCAAAAGGCCCAGGTAGGATCCCCGGCCGGAATCCTCTCCTGGCCTCTCATCTGCACCTAGTCCTTCCCAGCAGTCGCCCCCCCGTGCCTCCTCACCCGAGTCAGGTGAAGCGTTCTCGGATATGTCTTCTGAAGGGATTTTAGAGCTGGATTCTGACCAGGACGCGGACATGAAGGTTACGGTACAGAACCTCATTGCGTCGATTAACCACACCTTCGAAATATCTGACTCCCCTGCGAAATCCTCAGATCAGGAGGTTTCGTTCAGACGGGCAGAAACACCATCCAGGGTATTCGCTTTCCACTCTGAGTTTGGCAAGATCCTTGCCAGGGAAAAAGAAAATCCGTCCAGGCGATTAAAAGGAGGGAAGCGCCTCGGAGTGCTGTATCTGTTTGCTAAAGAGCTCACTGACAACTGGTCTGCTTCCCCATCGGTGGACGTACCTGTGTCCAGACTTTCTAATAACACGGTTCTCCCGCTTTCAGGTGTAGCGTCACTAAAGGATTCTAATGATAGAATTATAGAATCCTTGGCAAAGTCAGCATTCGAAGCGGCTGCAGCGGCGCTATGTCCAGTCTTCGCCTCATCTTGGGTGGCAAAGGCCATAGCCACTTGGGCAGAGGATCTCCGTAAGGGCATCCTAGATAAGGCCCAACCAGAGCAATTGGCTGATCTGGCCAACCAGATTTCCCATGCAGGGGTTTATCTGCTTTCGGCTTCCTTGGATGCCGCGTCTTGCGCTGTTCAGGCGTCAAGCAACGTAGTGGCAATCCGACGTAGAATTTGGCTCAAGGCTTGGCAGGCGGACTTGTCTTCTAAAAAGTCTCTTACCAATCTGCCTTTTCAGGGAGCGCGTCTCTTTGGGTCCCAGCTGGACCAGATTATTAAGGACGCCACTGGAGGCACGAGTTCTCTCCTCCCTCAGTCCAAGCCTCGCAGACCCCCGCCAAGGCGTCAGTTTCGGCCATTTCGGTCTTACCGTCGCTTCAATACGGCATAGAACTTCTCTAACCAACAAAGACCACAGGCACGCCAGGATAGAAAGACGGTGTCCTTCAGACCCATTCCCTCCTGGCGATCTCACTCCTCCCAGGGCAGACCCTCCAGGTCCAGATCTGGACGGTCCACGTCAGCATGACTATCAACGAACTCCTGAGGGTCCTTCCCAATTGGGAGGTCGACTCCGTTTCTTCAGGGACGTCTGGCTGGCCTCGGTAGAGGACGCTTGGGTCAGGGAGGTTGTATCTTCAGGGTACAAGATAGAGTTCATTTCTCGTCCACGGGATCACTTCTTCGAGTCCCGTCCTCCAAAAGATCCAGCCTTAGTTCCGGGGTTCTTTGCATCCATCGCCTCTCTCCTCAGTTCCGGGGTGATTGTGCCCGTTCCCGAATCAGAACGTTTCACAAGGGTTTTATTCAAACCTGTTCGTGGTGCCGAAAAAAGGCGGGACAGTTCGCCCCATCTTGGACCTCAAGTTACTCAACAGGAGAGTCCGACTGCGTCATTTCCGAATGGAGTCTCTTCGGTCGGTAATCGCTTCAATGGAGACGCAGGAGTTCATGTGTTCAATAGACATTCAAGATGCCTATCTACATGTTCCCATATTCTCCGGGCATCAGAAATTCCTGCGTTTCGCGATTCGCCAGGAACATTACCATTTTGTTGCACTGCCGTTCGGTCTCGCCACCGCACCCAGAGTATTTACAGAGATCATGGCGGCGTTGATGGCCTTGTTGAGAATCAGAGGTCTCGTTCTTTTTCCGTACCTCGACGACTTTCTGATCAACGCTCCATCCTTTCATAAAGCTCGCCAAAGTCTTACCATTGTCCTAGACACCCTGTCCAATTTCGGGTGGCTCATCAACAAAAAGAAGTCCTGTCTTGTCCCGACACAATGTCTTGTGTTTCTGGGTCTATTGTTCGACACTCGTCGATCGAGGGTTTTTCTCCCTCAAGAGAAAATTGGCTCCCTGCAACGGGTTGTACGAATGCTGCAGATCATGAGACTTCCATCTCTCCGGACGACCATGAAAGTCCTGGGAAAGATGGTGGCGGCAACAGAGGCGGTTCCCTTTGCCCAATTTCACTCCAGACCTCTCCAACTCGCCATCCTATCCCAGCGGAACAGGTCTTTCCTTTCCCTGGATCGCCCATTTCGTCTTTCAAACCGTGTCAAGCAGTCCCTCAATTGGTGGCTGACGTCTCCTCTCATCTCCCTAGGACGGTCATTCCTCCCCATTCACTGGCAGATTGTGACAATGGATGCCAGCCTCCTCGGCCGGAGGCAGTGTTCCGCAACCACACTGTTCAGGGTCGTTGGTCAACTCAGGAGTGAGCCCTGCCAATCAACGTCCTCGAGATACGAGCGATTTATCTGTGTCTCGTTCACTGGGAGAGACTTCTCAGGGGGCTGCCTATCCGGATTCAGACAGACAATGCCACGGCGGTGGCATATGTCAACCGCCAGGGAGGGACAGGGAGTGTCTCAGCCCTGGCACAAGTGTCCAAGATTCTTCATTGGGCGGAGGTTTCAGTCCCGGCAATATCCGCGGTGCACATTCCTGGCGTGGACAATTGGGACGCCGATTTTCTCAGCCGCGAGGGTCTCGTGGCGGGAGAGTGGTCCCTACATCCGGAAGTATTTCTTCAGTTTTGCCGTCGTTGGAGAACCCCGGATGTAGATCTGCTAGCTTCTCGCCTCAACAGGAAAGTTCCACAGTTTGTATCCAGGGCTCGAGATCCTCTCGCGGTGGGCATCTACGCTCTGGCTATCACTTGGTCGCAGTTCGAACTCCCCTACCTCTTCTTCCCAGGCTGCTGAAGAAAATCAAGGCGGAAGGAATTCCAGTCATCCTCTTCGCCCCGAATTGGCCCAGAAGGGATTGGTTCGCGGACATCGTCAACCTTCTCGCAGACGCCCCCTGGAAACTTCCAAACAGGGCAGATCTGCTGTCTCAAGATCCGATTTGCCACCCCAATTCTCGGCCGCTCAATTTAACGGCGTGGCTGTTGAGACCGAGGTTTTGAAACGATCAGGCTTTTCGGATCGAGTTATTCATACTATGATCCGGGCCAGAAAGCCATCGTCTTCCAAAATTTATTACCGTTCTTGGAAAGCCTATTTCACTTGGTGCGAAGCCAACGACATTCCGCCCATGCGTTTTTCGCTCCCTTCAGTCCTGGCGTTTCTTCAGGCAGGGCTTGATGCAGGCCTTGCCCTCAGCTCTTTAAAAGGTCAAGTTTCGGCGCTGTCCATTTTATTCCAGAAGACGTTGGCCTCTCGTCCTCAGGTCAAAACCTTCCTTCAAGGAGTGGCTCATACGGCTCCTCCGTACCGAGCGCCCGTAGATCCTTGGGATCTTAACCTGGTTCTCGAGGTCCTGCAAGGTCCTCCCTTTCAACCTCTCAGGAAGGTTTCCCTATCTCTCCTTTCATGGAAAGTAGCCTTCATAGTAGCCATCACCTCCATCCGGCGTGTGTCGGAATTGGCAGCCCACTCTTGCCGCTCTCCTTTCTTGGTACTCCACCAGGACAAGGTAGTTCTGCGGCCTCCACCCTCTTTCCTTCCTAAAGTGGTGTCCACTTTCCACCTGAATGAGGATATTGTTCTCCCGTCGTTTTGTCCGGGTCGAACTCACCCTCGGGAGCGCTCCTTAAACAAGCTGGACTTGGTCAGGGTGATGAAGGTCTACCTAGCTAGGACGACTCCTTTGCGGAAGACGGACTCTCTCTTCATCATTCCAGATGGAGTGCGAAAAGGTCAGCCGGCCTCCAAAGCTACTATTGCTCGCTGGGTCAGATCTGCAATTTTGGAGGCCTACCGGGTCAAACATCGAGCGGCCCCTCTGGGAATTAGAGCGCACTCTACCCAGGCAGTGGGTGCCTCCTGCGCTGCAGCTTTGCAAAGCTGCAACCTGGTCATCGGTTCACACGTTTGTGAAATTCTTCAAGGTCCACACCTACGCTTCGGCGGACGCCAGCCTAGGTAGAAGGATCCTGCAGGCTGCGGTAGTGAGTCCGCTGGCCTGATGGAAGTTTGTTTTTCCCACCCCATGGACTGCTTTGGGACGTCCCATGGTCTCTGTGTCCCCCAATGAGGGGACAGAGAAAACAGGATTTTTGGGTTGCTTACCGTAAAATCTGTTTCTCGGAGCCTTCATTGGGGGACACAGCACCCTCCCATGTTCTACAACTCCTGTTATTATGTTGGTTGGTTGTTTACAGTTGAGTTGTCTGTTCTGTTTTCAATCTATTCTGTTACTTCTCCTACTGCTTTCTCACTAACTGAGGAATTTCCTGCCGGTCGGTGGGGTGTACACTGTGGAGGAGGAGCTAACCTTTTTTGTGCATAGTGTCAGCCTCCTAGTGGCAGCAGCATACACCCATGGTCTCTGTGTCCCCCGATGAAGGCTCCGAGAAACAGATTTTACGGTAAGCAACCCAAAAATCCTGTTTTCCTCAAGTCTGCACACAGCCTCGGATCCTTTATACATCCTGGCAGATATGTACAGATGTGACATCAGCGTTGCTCACCTGGAAATGACCAGCTCCTGACAACCCTTTTAATGGATGGAACAGTTCACCATTGTACTTGTGACTGCAATAAATATTGTATATCAATTTATATTTTTTTTCGTGTAGATCAAGATTCTTCTTCGTTTTCTGAGGCCAAGTTCCCTACAGAATGCTTCTTTCTGACCTTGCACGCTCATCACCTCGCCATCCTGCCTAGCTGCCGCCGTTATATCCGGCGATTAAGGGCCATTCGTGAGCTGAACCGGTGAGCAGCTCTTCAGTGTAAAAGCCTCCTTCGTCAATTCTGCCTAAATTAAGTTCACGGTAGTCGCATATAGTGTGTGCAGTTTAGGGATACCGTCTTGATCCTTATGTTTTTACCAACCTTAGAACAGTGGAAGAGCTGAAGAACAATGAAAGTCAGTGGAAAGATTCTCCACTTGCTGCCAGGCACAGAGAGATGCTAAAACGCTGTAAAACTCAGCTCAAGGTTTGTTCACATCTTTACGGAATATATTATATTGTAGAGAGCGGTGTTCATTGTTTCACCCACTTTAAATAAGAGCAGTCACTTGCTCCAAAGAATTGTTAATTACCGTGTAAAAATCCCTGAGCTACCGTGATTCTGCTACTCCTTACCATTTTGTGCTGCATTGCAGATATATTCAGATTTGTTTTGCAGTGCAGAATGTGAAATCTGTTTTATAAATCAACTGGGCGTTTCTTCAAAGTTTTCTATGGGAGTGTGCGCCTTCACCCCTCTCTCGCAGACACTGTCAATCACTGCTCTGCAGCTGATGTAGTAGTCTCAGGTGCTGCAGAGCTGTAATTGGGAGCATCTGGGAGGGAGGGGTGAAGACTCTGAAGAAGCCCCCATTTGAGCTACATGCTGAGATTTCACATGTTGTGCTCCAAATGTAATTGTGACTATCTCTGCAATAGAGCGACTCGACGGAGAAGAGACTCAGAATTATCTTTAGACTCATAAATTTATTTATGCAGTGACAGATCCTTTTTAACTTTATTTCATTTGATTCTTTTTTTGCCCTCATTTTGCTTTGTGCAGTTTTCTAATGCATTAACCTCATTTAGTTTTCGATGCATTGAAGTTAAAGATTCCTCGATCTGTTCTTACTGCAGAAACTAGTACGTTATAAGGCCTGTGCCGATGCTGGGTTACTGGATGAAAACTTCCTCAGAAGGTGCCTCAATTTCTACGGGATGGTTATACAACTTTTATTACGCATGGTAGAGCCTGCTTACCCAAGGTCAGTTTTCCTTCAGCTGCCTTGACTTTCCCTCCAAATATACTTGGCAAAAGTGGAAAGAGTAACAAGTCAGTCATTTGTATTGTTAAACTAGGAAAACCCCATCCTTCAATTTGTCTGAATTGGCAATGAATGTGTCTATTTTTTTTTTCTCTTCCAGTGTAACGCTGCCTTTAAACCCAGACATTCCCAAGACATTCGCTGCACTGCCTGAGTTTTATGTAGAAGATGTAGCTGAATTTTTGTTTTTTATTGTGCAGTAAGTAAACCTTTGTCTCAATTGTATGTTTGTGCAATGCTCTTCATGTTCTTTATATTGATTTTGTACATCTTGCTTGGGCGGCTTTGCTCACTGATTTTTTTTTTTGGTTTCTCTCCCCAGATATGCTCCTCAGGTTCTCTTTGAGTCCTGTACTCAGGATGTTGCGACGTTCCTGGTGGTTCTGCTATGCAACCAGAATTATATCCGAAACCCGTACCTGGTGGCCAAATTGGTGGAGGTTATGTTTGTGACTAATCCGGCTATCCAGCATCGGACTCAGAAATTTTTTGAGATGATCGAAGGTCACCCTTCGTCAGTCAAACTTCTCGTGCCCTCTCTGATGAAGTTTTACACAGGTAAGGGGACCATACGGCTGCTCACCATGGTCAGTCTCATTGATGGGTATAATGGAACAGTATAGTGAGGGGCAGCACAGTTTTTACTACAACAGGACGAAGCATGGGAATCCCATGAATTTTATGCTTCTCCTAATCCAAAAGATTTATATCAGAATAAAAATTTCTCTATCGCTTCATTGGGGGGCACAGGAACCATGGGGGCACAGGAACCATGGGTGTATGCTGCTGCCACTAGGAGGCTGACACTATGTACAGAAAAAGGTTAGCTCCTCCTCCGCGGTATACACCCCACCGACCGGCACTAATTTCCTCAGTTTAGCTTAGTGTGAGTAGGAGGTGGACACGGGCCTTTCATTAGACCCATATCTACCTCAGTGTGCGTCGTTTCTTTTCAGGTTTCCGGATGGATACAGAGTGAATGGTCACATCTGTAGTCCCACAAATGAGTACGGCGTGTACTGCCACCCCGTATCCTCATAGCTCTCCACAGCAGGACCAAGAGCCCCTAGCACAGATGCGTGTCAGGCAATCCAGACTGGTCCTCGTCCCCCGTCTCCCACCCACTCGCCCACCAGAGCCTGTCGGTCTGGAAGAGACGCGGACATCCTTCTACACTAGATGATGAAGGTACCATCTTCCTCCACAGGTTTTTGCCCTCAGAAGACAGGAACAGGTAGAGGGTAAGTATGGGACCCCTGAGTGGCATGTCTCCCGAGGTATCACGGCTCCTCTCAGCAGCCTCTTCCTCACCCTGCCCCCCTCCCTTCCTGGCTGCACTTCTCATTTCATCTCTGCAGCCGGGCTTCAGGCAGGGATCCATTGGGGAGTGGTCGCCGTGGCAGTGCAGCGATGTCTCAGCGCCACCCCGCTCTTCCCGGCGGCTGCCGCTTTTACTCCGGGCCCCGGCTTCAATTTGGGCCTTGCTCTGCGTCGCGGCCACGCCCCCACCTTCTTCCTTAGGCGGGCTTCTCTCCTGCCCGTTTTAGGCCCGCCCACCGCTCTATCCCTCGGTGTCTGCGTTCCTGAGGCGGCGCTCGGCCCACCCACTCCTAGCCTGCCTATTGGCAGCGGGTGGCGCCATCTTCGGCCTCCTTACTGCGGTTAGCCCCGCCCACTCCTCCCTGTCTCCTCAAGGAAGCGCACGCTTTTCTATCCTGCTCCTCTCAGGCTGCCTCCATTTTCTCAGCCTGTCAGCCGGACTCCGTCTCCTCTATCTGTGGCCCTGCAGGTCCAGACGAGCCATGCAGCATCGCTTGCTGGAAGCATCTACAGGACACCGGACCGTGAACAGCTCTGCAGACTGACGCCCTCCTCTGCCTCCTGTCCCGCAACCTTCCGGCACTGCTTCAGTGACTTTCCTTCATTATGTCTAACTCTAAGCCTGATCGTGCTCGTTGTCCTTCCTCCACTTGCACTTTAGTCAAGTACTTTGCATGTTCTTCTTGCAAACGCAAACTTCCCTCAGTTCAGTCCACTCCCTCTGTCTCGACTGCAGCAATCCCATTGAACCTGCCGCCCAGGAGCCCCCTATTGCTCCACGTGACAGTGAATCCCCCATTCCTGGGTGGGCTTCTTCTCTATCACAACCTGTGGCGGATCTCACCATGGTGTCACAGGCCCTAGTGGCCGTTCTTGATAATTTGCCCCTGGACACTTCTGTAGGATCCAGCAGGTCACAAGAGGCTACATCTGAACCAGCCAGCGTGAGCCGCAAAAGGCCCAGGCAGGATCTCCGGCTGGAATCCTCCCCTCTCCCCATCTCTCCACATAGTCCATCCCAGCAGTCTTCTTCCCGTGCCTCCTCACCTGAGTCATGCGAAGCGTTCTTGGATGCGCCATCCAAAGGGAATTTTATAGCTGGATTCGGACCATACCGCGGACATGAAGGTTACATTGCAGAACCTCATTTCAGCGCTCAACCACACTTTTGAGATCACATACTCCCCTGCGAAACCCTCAGATCAGGATGTTTCGTTCAGACGGGCAGAAGCACCTTCCAGAGTGTTCGCTTCTCACTCTGAGTTTGATAAGCTCCTTACCAGGGAAAGAGAAAATCCGACTAGGCGCTTTCAAAGAGGGAAACGTCTCGGCGTGCTGTATCCATTTTCTCAAGAGCTCACCGACAACTGGTCGGCTTTCCCCTCTGTGGACGCTCCTGTGTCCAGACTATCTAACAACACGGTCCTTCCGATTTCAGGTGTGGCGTCTCTGAAGGATTCTAACGACTGGATCATAGAATCCTTAGCAAAGTCAGCATTCGAAGCGGCTGCGATGGTGCTAAGTCCGGTCTTTGCTTCCACTTGGGTAGCAAAGGCCATAGCTACTTGGGCGGAGGATCTCCGCCAAGGCATTATTGATGGAGCCCAACCGGAGCGACTGGCCGAGCTATCCAACCAGATCTCCCATGCAGGGGAATATTTGGTCTCTGCCTCCTTAGATGCCGCATCTTGCACAGCTCAACCATCCAGCAACGTAGTTTCAATCCGGCGTACAATTTGGCTTAAAGGCCCCGTCACACATAGCAATCTCGCTAGCGAGATTGCTGCTGAGTCACAACTTTTGTGAGACAACAGCGATCTCACCAGCGAGATCGCTGTGTGTGACAGCGATCAGCGACCGGCTCCCCTGCCGGTATCGCTGATCGCTGCAAGAAACCTCTGGACATTTTTTTCGTCGCTGATCTCCCGCTGGCCAGCATGCATCGCTGCGGGAGACCAGCGATCAGCTGTAAAATAATAAAAAAAAATATTGTTATGCTCACCTTCCGGCGTCCCGCGCAGTCTTCCCGCCTCTCTCCATGCTCCCGGTTCCAGTAATCCTTTGCAAGAATGACCGCGAGACTACGCGATCCCGCGAGAACGGACGTCATCGCGGTCATTCTCGCAAAGGCTTTCTGGGACCGGAGCGTGGAGAGAGGCGTGAATGCTGCGCGGGACATCGGAAGGTGAGAATAACAATATTTTTTATTTTAATTCTATTTTTTACATGGATCCATGGCATCAGCGCTAACGAACACAGCGATGCCGCGCGCTCGGCATCGCTGTGCTAATCGCTGGTGAAGCTGTCTGTTTGACAGCTCACCAGCGATCACATAGCGACTTACCAGCGATCCTGACACGTTGATATCGTTGTCGGGATCGCTGGTAAGTTGCTAAGTGTGACTCCAGCTTAAGGCTTGGCAGGCGGATTTGTCATCAAAAAAGTCCCTTACCAATCTGCCTTTTCAGGGAGTGCGTCTCTTCTGATCCCAGCTGGACCAGATTATTAAAGACGCCACTGGGGGCACAAGTTCTCTTCTCCCTCAGTCCAAGCCTCGTAGACCCCCCCCTCCAAGGCGTCAGTTTCGGCCCTTTCGGTCTTTCCGCCGCGTCGCAACGGCAGAACCTTTTTCCAACCAACAAAGACCGCAAGCACGCCAGGGTAGGAAGAAGGTCTCCTTTAGGCCCCCTCCCTCCTGGCGATCTCACTCCTTCCAGGGCAGATCCTCCAGGTCCAGAACTGGATGGTCCACATCGGCATGACTATCAACAAAGTTCTGAGGCGCCTTCCCAACTGAGCGGCCGACTCCCTTTCTTCAGAGACGTCTGGCTTGCCTCAGTGGAAGACGCTTGGGTCAGGGAAGTTGTATCCTCTGGATACAAGATAGAGATCGTTTCTCGGCCCCGGGATCGCTTCTTCGAGTCCCGACCTCCAAAAGACCCCGCCTTAGTTCCGGGTTTCTTTGCGTCCATCGCCTCTCTTCTCAGTTTCGGGGTGATTGTGCCCACTTCCGAAACAGAACGATTCACAGGGTTTTATTCAAACCTGTTTGTATTACCGAAAAAAGGCGGCGCGGTTCGGCTCATTCTGGATCTCAAATTACTGAACAAAAGGGTCCGCCTGCGACATTTCAGGATGGAGTCCCTTCGTTCAGTAATCGCCTCCATGGAGGCGCAGGAATTCATGTGCTCAATAGACATTCAAGATGCCTATCTGCATGTCCCCATCTTTCCCGGGCATCAGAAATTCCTGCGTTTTGCTATTCATCAGGACCACTACCAGTTTGTCGCCCTGCCGTTCGGTCTCGCCACCACGCCCAGAGTTTTTGCAAAGATCATGGCGGCGTTGATGGCCCTGTTGAGGATCAGTGGTCTCGTCCTCTTTCCGTACCTCGACGACATTCTAATCAAAGCTCCGTCTTTTCCCCAGGCTCACCAAAGTCTTCCCATCGTTCTCGACACCCTGTCCAGATTCGGGCGGCTCGTAAACAAAAGGAAGTCCTGCCTTGTTCCGACTCAACGTCTTGTGTTTCTAGGCTTATTGTTCGACACACGTCAATCCGAGGGTCTTTCTCCCCAAAGAGAAGATGATCTCTCTGCGGCGAGATGTACGATCGCTGCAGAGCCCCCAGCTTCCATCTTTCCAGTCAGCCATGAAAGTCTTGGGAAAGATGATGGCGACGGCTGAAGCTATTCCCTTTGCTCAATTTCACTCGAGACCGCTTCAACAGGCCATCCTGTCTCGGTGGAACAGGTCTGACCTTTCCCTGGATCATCCAATTCGCCGCTCGTCCCGGGTCAAACAGTCCCTCAATTGGTGGCTGACGACACCTCTCATTTCACTAGGCCGGTCATTCCTTCCGATTCACTAGAAGATTGTGACAATGGACGCCAGCCTTCTCGGGTGGGGTGCAGTGTTTCGCAATCAGACTGTACAGGGTCGGTGGTCGACTCAAGAAACAACTCTGCCGATCAACGTCCTCGAGATATCGGCGGTTTATCTGTCTCTCATTCACTGGGAAAGGCTTCTCAGGGGTCTGCCGATCTGGATTCAGACAGACAATGCCACAGCAGTGGCATACGTCAACCACCAAGGGGGGACACGGAATTCCTCGGCTCTAGCGGAAGTGTCCATGATTCTCCACTGGGCAGAGGTATCAGTCCCAGCGATATCCGCGGTGCACATTCCCGGTGTGGACAACTGGGCCGCCGATTTTCTCAGCCGTGAGGGTCTCGCGGCGGCAGAGTGGTCCTTACATCCAGACGTCTTTCACCAGCTTTGCCGTCGTTGGGGGACTCCGGACGTAGATCTGCTGGCGTCTCGCCTGAACAGGAAGGTCCCACAATTCGTATCCAGGGCCCAAGATCCTCTCGCAGTGGGCGCCGATGCTCTGACCATTCCATGGTCTCAGTTCAAGCTCCCCTATCTGTTCCCTCCCCTTCCTCTTCGTCCCAAGCTGTTGAAGAAAATCAAGGCGGAAGGGGGTACCAGTCATCCTCATCGCTCCAGATGATTGGCCCAGAAGGTCTTGGTTCGCGGACATAGTCAACCTTCTCGCGGGCGCCCCCTGGAAGCTTCCAGACAGATCAGATCTGCTGTCTCAAGGTCCAGTCTGCCACCCCAATTCTCTGCCGCTCAATTTAACGGCGTGGCTGTTGAGACCGCGATTCTGAAACGGTCAGGTTTTTCGGATCGGGTTATTCACACCATGATCCGGGCTAGAAAGCCATCGTCTTCCAGGATTTATCGTAAGTGGAAGGCCTATTTCACTTGGTGCGAGGCCATAGACATTCCGCCCATGTCCTTTTCACTCCCTTCTATCCTGGCGTTCCTCCAGCCAGGCCTAGTTACGGGCCTTGCCCTCAGTTCTTTAAAGGGTCAAGTCTCGGCGCTTTCCATTCTTTTCCAGAAGACGTTGTCCTCCCGTCCGCAGGTCAAGACTTTTCTTCAGGGAGTGACTCATGCGGCACCCGTGGATCCATGGGATCTCAATCTGGTCCTGGATGCTCTACAAGGTTCACCCTTTGAACCTCTCAGGGAAGTTTCCCTGTCCGTTCTCTCCTGGAAAGTAGCCTTTCTGGTGGCCATCACCTCCATCCGGCGCATGTCAGAATTGGCGGCCCTTTCTTGTCCCCCCCCCCCCCCTTTCTTGGTACTCCACCAAGATAAGGTGGTCCTGCGGCCCCCGCCTTCCTTCCTAAGGTGGTGACCACTTTCCACCTAAATGAGGATATTGTTCTCCTGTCCTTTTGTCCGGGTTCAATCCACCCTCTTGAGCGCTCCTTGAACAAGCTAGACCTGGTCAGGGCGATGAAGGTCTACCTGGCTAGGACGACTCCCTTGCGGAAGACAGAATCACTTTTCATCATTCCAGATGGTGCGTGGAAAGGTCAGCCGGCCTCCAAGGCTACTATTGCTCGCTGGATCAGATCGGCAATTTTGGAAGTCTACTGGGTCAAGCATCGAGTGCCCCCCCTGGGATTAGAGCTCACTCTACCCGGGCAGTGGGCGCCTCCTGGGCGGTGCGCCACAGAGCTTCCGCGCTGCAGCTTTGCAAAGCTGCAACCTGGTCTTCAATCCACACGTTTGCCAAATTTTACAAGATCCACACCTACGCTTCGGCGGACACCAGCCTAGGCAGAAGGATCTTGCAGGCGGTGGTGGTGAGTTCTCAGACCTAATGGAAGTTTGCTTCGACGTCCCATGGTTCCTGTGTCCCCCCAATGAAGCAATAGAGAAAACAGGATTTTTGGGTTGCTTACCGTAAAATCTGTTTCTCTATCGTTTCCTTGGGGGACACAGAGACCTACGCTTCGGCGGACGCCAGCCTAGGCAGAAGGATCCTGCAGGCGGCGGTGGTGAGTCCTCAGACCTAATGGAAGTTTGCCTCTCCCTCCCCAGGGACTGCTTTGGGACGTCCCATGGTCTGTGTCCCCCAATGAAGCGATAGAGAAAACAGGATTTCTCGGAGCCTTCATTGGGGGACACAGGAACCATGGGGGCACAGGAACCATGGGTGTATGCTGCTGCCACTAGGAGGCTGACACTATGTACAGAAAAAGGTTAGCTCCTCCTCCGCAGTATACACCCCACCGACCGGCACTAGTTTCCTCAGTTAGTGAGAAAGCAGTAGGAGAAGTAACAAAATAGAGTAAAAACACAACAGACAACTCAACTGTAACCAACAAACAACAGAAGAACAGGAGTTGCAGAACATGGGAGGGTGCTGTGTCCCCCAATGAAGGCTCTGAGAAAACAGGATTTTTGGGTTGCTTACCGTAAAATCTGTTTCTCAAAGCCTTCATTGGGGGAGACAGAGACCTACAGTTAGTGAGAAAGCAGTAGGAGAAGAAACAAAACAGAATGAAAACAGAACAGACAACTCAACTGTAAACACCAAACAACATAAGAACAAGAATTTCAGAGCATGGGAGGGTGCTGTGTCCCCCAATGAAGGCTTCGAGAAGCAGATTTTACGGTAAGCAACCCAAAAATCCTGAGATATAGTTAGATAGATATATATATATATATATATATATATATATATATATATATATATATATATATATATATATATATATATATAATCTGTGTGTGTATATGTATATATGTATATTTTTAATTTTTTTAATGTCACTGCACATGCCATCTATAGTAACACACGACATTTATGTGTTAATGTACGTGTGGCGTATTATTTTGCGGAGGTCCCTGTTGGTTGCTGGGTGTTGTATATGTTTGGTTCCTACATCTCGTGGCCTCCTCAGTAGCTAATGGCCGGGAATGTGAGAGATGCGTGAGCCTCGCATGCCTTGACCTTGCGTTCATTTGAACAGTTCTTTCATGGATTCTGCGACAGCGATTCCCTCCATTAGTTCCCCTATGTTGACTTGCGAAATCAGATTTTCTCTGCTTCTCTCTGTCTCAGCTCCTCCATAGCTTCGGGGGGCACTGGCATGCTTTTCTAACAAAAAAAAAAGCTCGGTCTCATGACCTGCTTCTTCTCAGGCTGGGCTATCTGTAAACATTTCTGCTTCTCTTTCCCAGATGTCGAGCACACGGGTGCCACCAGTGAGTTTTACGATAAGTTCACCATCCGCTACCACATAAGCACTATCTTTAAAAGCCTCTGGCAGAATCCGGCACATCACGGCACATTTATGGAAGAATTCAAGTAAGTAGCTCAGTATAAAAACCACGAGTTAGCCTGGAATTGTATAAGGCAAGTTTTTTTTTTTTTTAATGGATAAATCCCTACTAGACATGATGTACAATTCACAACTGATCAAATATTAAAATGATTTTTATTGCAGCATTATAGAAGCGCTTAGTTTTAGCCAGCAGCGTGACAGGCCGCTGGTCTAAACTGTCAAGATGGAGTGGCCACTACTCCCCGGCCTCCTGGCTTTTTTCCGGGGGAACAGCGTGGTCTAGCTTCAGTAACAGTTCAGACTTGTTGCGCCACTGGTGCAGTCTTTGAGGCTGCGAGCAGAGGCATCTTTGCCTCCGCAGTATCAGAGGAGTGCAGGATCACTGAAGCTCGGCAGCTAGGAAGTACGTGCTGAAGAAAAAAAAAGTGTGAACTTGTCGGCTTCAGAGTAGCGCTTCAACCTCTTTGGGACATATGGAACTCTTCAACGTAGCCCACCGATTCTGAGAGTGTTTTTCATGACATATTGTATTGTGAAATTTCTTCTATATAACTTGCGTTTATTTATGAAGAAAAAAATGGAAATGTTTTCAAACTTTGAATTCTTATGCTCTTAAAACAGAGAAATACAGTTGTGGCCAAAAGTATTGACACCCCTGCAATTCTGTCAGATAATACTCCGTTTCTTCCTGAAAATGATTGCAAACACATTCTTTGGTATTATCTTCATTTAATTTGTCTTAAATGAAAAAACACAAGAGAATGAAGCAAAAAGCAAAACATTGATCATTTCACGCAAAACTCCAAAAATGGGCTAGACAAAAGTATTGGCACCCTCAGCCTAATACTTGGTTGCACAACCTTTAGCCAAAATAACTGCGACCAACTGCTTCCGGTAACCATCAATGAGTTTCTTACAATGCGCTGCTGGAATTTTAGACCATTCTTCTTTGGCAAACTGCTCCAGATCCCTGATATTTGAAGGGTGCCTTCTCCAAACTGCCATTTTTAGATCTCTCCACAGGTGTTCTATGGGATTCAGGTCTGGACTTATTGCTGGCCACCTTAGAAGTCTCCAGTGCTTTCTCTCAAAGCACTGGAAGACCCATGACCTCTGAGGGAGACCCAGCCCTACATTATGCTGCAAAATTTGTTGGTAGTCTTCTGACTTCATAATGCCATGCACACGGTCAAGCAGTCCAGTGCCAGAGGCAGCAAAGCAACCCCAAAACATCAGGGAACCTCCGCCATGTTTGACTGTAGGGACCGTGTTCTTTTCTTTGAATGCCTTTTTTTCTCCTGTAAACTCTATGTTGATGCCTTTGCCCAAAAAGCTCTACTTTTGTCTCATCTGACCAGAGAAGATTCTTCCAAAACGTTTTAGGCTTTTTCAGGTAAGTTTTGGCAGACTCCAGCCTGGCTTTTTTATGTCTCGGGGTAAGAAGTGGGGTCTTCCTGGGTCTCCTACCATACAGTCCCTTTTCATTCAGATGCCGACGGATAGTACGGGTTGACATTGTTGTACCCTCGGACTGCAGGGCAGCTTGAACTTGTTTGGATAGTCGAGGTTCTTTATCCAACATCCGCACAATCTTGCATTGAAATCTCTTGTCAATTTTTCTTTTCCGTCCACATCTAGGGAGGTTAGCCACAGTGTCATGGGCTTTAAACTTCTTGATGACACTGCGCACGGTAGACACAGGAACATTCAGGTCTTTGGAGATGGACTTGTAGCCTTGAGATTGCTCATGCTTCCTCACAATTTGGTTTCTCAAGTCCTCAGACAGTTCTTTGGTCTTCTTTCTTTTCTCCATGCTCAATGTGGTACACACAAGGACACAGGACAGAGGTTGAGTCAACTTTAATCCATGTCAACTGGCTGCAAGTATGATTTAGCTATTGCCAACACCTGTAAAGGTACTGTCACACTTACCGATGTACCAGCGATCCCGACCAGCGATATGACGCGGTCAGGATTGCTGGTACATCGCTAAGTGGTCGCTAGTTAGCTGCCACACAGGCAGATCTCACCAGTGACATCGCTGGGGACGGGGGTCGCTACTTACCTGTCACACTAGGCGATCCTGCGTCCTCCCGCCCGGCTCCACGCTCGTCTCTCCACAGGAAGCGCCGCAGGAAGCTGACGGCGAGAAACAGTCCAGGACATTCTCTCGCGATCAGCGATAACCAGCGGGGGAGCGGGTCGTAGGTAAGTATCAGTCATAGCGATGTCGCTAGCAATATCGCTATAACGTCACAAGTTATAGCGATATTGCTAGCGATATCGCTTAGTGTGACGGTACCTTTTGTGTTTGCAATCATTTTCAGGAAGAAACTGAGTATTATCTGACAGAATTGCAGGGGTGTCAATACTTTTGGCCACAACTGTATGTCATACAAAATGGTTAAAGTGCCCCTATCAGCAGGATTGTGCTCGGTAACCTACAGACAGTGTCAGGTCGGCGCAGTTATACTGATTACGATGATATTTAGTGATGAAATCTGACTTGTGGTGGTCGTTTAATCTGTATTTGCAGTTTTCTGTTAATGGTATGCTCGTGCTCCGGGGCGGCCGGTGGGAGTCTTCATGTGGTGCTCTGCTTTGGCTATTCATTCTTATGGCTTATGACACCCTAGGACAACCATGCCTTAAGGCCCCATCACACACAGCGATCTCGCGACGCCACAGCGATCTCGCCAGCGAGATCGCTGTGTGTGACGGGGATCAGCGACCGCCCCCCCCCCCTCCGCCGGGTATCACTGATCGTGTTCGATCGGCCTGGGCCATTTTTGGATCGCTGGTCTCCCGCTGGCCAGCGTGCATCGCTGCGTGTGGCAGCGGGAGCCGACGATCAGCGAGACTCCCAGCGCTCTAAGCAGGCGCTGATCTCTAAGGTAATTATCGGGTTACTAAGCGGCGCGCGTCACTTAGTTACCCGATGTGTACCTTAGAAACCTGCATGCTGGCAGCTCCCAGCGCAAGCACGCAGGTTTCTAAGGTACACATCGGGTAACTAAGTGACAAGCGCTGCTTCGTAACCCGATATTTACCTTAGAGACCAACGTCCTCGCTGGTGCTGATCGCTGGTGAAGCTGCCTGTTTGGCAGGTCACCAGCGATCATGTAGCGATGCACCAGCGATCCTGACAAGGTCGTAACGTTGTCGGGATCGCTGGTGCATCTGTATGTGTGATGGGGCCGTTACTGTGGAGGTTGGCACCCTATCTTAAATGCAATATGGCGCCCCCCCCCCGCTCACCAGTGACTCGCACTGTGTGACCCCTACAATCCCCTAATTTACACAGGTAAAGATCTCACAGTTGTAGGGCATTACACCACCTGGGAGAGGCAGACAGTTTTCAAACCAAAACAAAAGCAGTGATATAAACTGGCTGTTCAGGTAATCCAGGAGTGGAGATTTTCTCATTGGTTTTTAGAATGAGACCCACCTGCCCCTAACTTTTTATTATTTCTTCAAACAGACAAACAACAACTTGTGGCACCCCCCGCTCACTAACTGCTATCCCTAAACTAACCCTTTTGATTTCCCTCCTTGGCCAATGGTTACAAGCATGACTCCATAAAATGGACATCCTCATCAGTCCATTCATAAAGCAATTATCCTGGACATAGGCAGAAAATCTATAATATAACGGGCTAAGCGTCACTCTGTCCGAAGCCTTTATTGACTGCGCAAGCGCGACGCGCCTGCGCAGTCTGGCTCCAGACAGAATGAGGCATCCATGGGTGAGGAGTGTGTAAGGCGCCCTGGAGATGGCGGTATGCGTACATACCGTGATCTCGGGCGCCATACTTACCTGACCGGGAGGAGCGTTGCCGCGGCGCTTCTCTTCGGCCGGAGACCGGGGCAGGAGTGCGGCCAGAATCGCGCATGCGCATAGCTCGATCCGGCGCCATTTTATTGAATACACATTTGCAGTGTGTTTTCAGCAATATGGCGCCGGACAGCGCTATGGGCATGCGCGTACTCCGGCGCCAGACTCCTCCCCCGGCTTCCAGCAGAACGTGACAGCGGTGGAGCACAGGAAAGAAGGGTGAGTATAAATGTTTTTCTTTATCGCCTTATTGGGGGGGGACACAGATTACCATGGGTGTATGCTGCTGCTGCTAGGAGGCTGACACTATGAAAAACAAGAAAATTAACTCCTCCCCGCAGTATACACCCACCGACAGGCACCAAGCACCTCAGTTTGTGCTTAGTGTCTGTAGGAGGCGGACCGGGATCTTCCCACATCCGCTCTTAATTCCTTTTTTTCTTTTAGGGTTTTAGTCGAACCTTTTAATCTTTTCTCTTTTATTTTTCAGGTTCTCTGTCGGGAAACAGGGTGTAGCTATCACCCTGATTTCCCATATCAGGCGGCTGAGCGAGCAGTGTGGTGTGACCCACATCGCACCTCTCAGTACCGCAGGCAGGACTTTTATCCTATCACCTTCCGGTGCTATGGGCTGTGGACAGGTGGCTGGTCCTTGCCAATCCCCCTCCTCACCCCTCTCTCGGTACAGGGCTGAGAGGAAGATGGCGGTCGCAGGAGGTCTACGCCGTCTTCTGCAAGATGCGGGTACAGAGGATTCTCTCCAGTGGCTTGCCTTCTCCTCGTGTGCCCCTGTGGTCATCCTCTTCAGGGATGTCAGGTAAGTGCCTGTACGATCTCTCCAGCCCCGCATTATCTCCAGATAAACCATAGGCAACGTTTACTGGGCTCCCTGAGTTTAAATTTCCCGTCTCTTTTCCCCTGCCTGCCGTGCGGCGATCTCACAGCCGCGCGCCTCTCACTCTCTCACTGCACCTTTCAAGGGGACACAGGACATTGATCATTACTCAGCCACAGCAAGTACCTTACGGGCAATACCAGTTATATCGGCGCTCCTTCCTTTCTGCACATGTCAGTACGGGGCTGCTGTGTCCTTGGTTCACTTTCGTTTCAACCCTCTCAGCGCGCTCCCTCCCCCGTTCTGAGCGCGTTTTTCTGAGCGCCTTTACTAGCCCATCACAGGGCTCCTTTCTTTTTTGATATGCCAGCCTCCCCTCTTTACCGCGCCCCTCCACCGCTTTTATCCAATCGCGGCTCAGCCGCTAAGCTCCGCCCCCTTCTCCCATTATCGAGTATTTCCTGGTCTTCACTTCTCTTCCTGCGCTGCTTGGGGGACACTTCGGCCTTCTGCTGCTCGCCTGAATCTGTGTAGGCGCTGCTCTGAGGCTCAAATTAGCTCCCCTCTGCAGTTTCTTCCCTAACTACTGCGGACACTCAGCGCAGTTTTACTTATGCCCAACCCTTCAAGGGATCTCTGCTTCAGGCCCACCGCTACTCAATACGCCTGTGCGCACTGTAAAAAGAAGTGGGCATCGGGTCGGTCGTCCCCCTTCTGCCCGTCCTGCAGTTCTCCTACTATGTCTGCATCTCTGGAGCACACTGAGTCCTGGGCTGAGGACACTCCCCACTCCTTAGTCAGTCTTGGACTTGACTAAGGTTTCTCAGTCTCTGGTCCAGGTCTTAGAACGATTACCACAGCTATCTACTGCCACCTGTGCGCCGACCGCCTCTCAGGGTGAGTCTTCCGCTCCTGACCGCGACCTTCGGAGAGACAGACAGGGCAGGAGCTCTAGGAAGCAAGCTCTGTCTACTTCGTCCTCTAGCTCGCAGGGTCCTTCTGAGTCTGCCAGGTTTCATTCCCCTTCCTCCGATGACGACCCCAAGTCTGGCGATGACTCTCAATCGGAATCTAGTTCAGAAGCAGACAACGTTTCTAAAACACGGGACATGGTCGATAGTCTCATTTCGGCTATCTTTCAAACCCTTAAAATTAAGCAAGATAAGGCTCCCCCTCAGGAATGCTCTGTGCTCCTTAAACGAGCAAGACCTCCGTCTCGAACCTTTCCCAATCACAGAGTTCGATACTATCTTGTCCAAACACTGGGAGCGTCCTGAGCAATGTTTCTCAGGCCGCAAGTACTTAGACGTGCTGTACCCTTTTGAGGCAGACCTGCTCGCAAAATGGACCAAAGCTCCCGAGGTGGATCCCCCAGTTGCCCGGATAGCCTCTAAAACGGTTCTATCCCTTCCAGATGGGGCATCGCTTAAAGATCCTACAGACAGGCAGATTGAATCTCTGGCTAAGTAAATTTTTGAGGCATCCGGTGCCTCCCTCTGTCCTATTTTCGCATCCGCCTGGGTAGCGAAAGTCATATCCGCTTGGGCAAAAATTCTTCGCAGGGGCATATTGGCGACAGCTCCTCAAGACGAGTTGGCAGATCTGGCAGATCAGATTAACCATGCCGGTAAATACCTTTTGGCCGCTTTCTTGGACGCGGCCGGGTGCGTAGCAAGGGTTAATAGCAACATAGTAGCTATACGCCGAGTCCTTTGGCTAAAGTCATGGAATGCGGATACCACTTCAAAAAAGTCCCTTACTAATCTGCCATTCCACAGTTCTAGGCTCTTTGTAGCCAAGCTGGATCAGATAATTTCCGATGCCACTGGTGGTAAAAGCACCTCTCTTCCCCAGTCTCGACCAAAACGTTTTTTTAATAGAAAGGGTTTTCGGCCGTTTAGGCCTTTTCGTCCCTTCTCTTCCACGGACCGATCTGCCCAGCAAGATCGCCCCTCTGCCACTAGAGAGCGGGAACAGAAAAAACCATCTTACAAGCTCGCTCCCCGCTGGAGATCTAGAGGAGAATACTCCAGGTCTTCAGGCGCCAGTTCCGGCAGGTTTTCCTCCAAGTGACGGGTCACCCCCACCTGGAAGTTCTTCCAGGGTGGGAGGCAGACTTTCCTTTTTCGTGGATGCTTGGCTGTCTGTTGTTGACGACGCTTGGGTCAGAGAAATCGTCGCATCCGGTTACAAGATTGAATTTGCTTCCCCCCCCCCCCCGAACAGACGATTTTTCCTGTCTGGACCCCCGAGACAGCGGTCCCAGATTCCTGGGTTTTTTCAGGCCATTTCCTCCCTCCTTTCCGCCGGAGTGATTGTTCCCGTTCCTCCAAACGAACGGTTTTCAGGGTTCTACTCAAATCTCTTCGAAGTCCCGAAGAAAGACGGCTCCCTTCGTCTAATCCTGGACCTTAAGTTGCTCAATCGCCACATGAAGATTCTTCATTTCAAAATGGAGTCCCTTCGGTCGGTGATAGCCTCCATGGAGCCCGGGGAATTCCTCTGCTCTGTGGACATACGGGACGCCTATCTGCACATTCCTGTTTGTGTGCAACATCAGAAATATCTTTGATTTGTGATTCAGGAAGATCACTACCAGTTCACGGCTCTTCCCTTCGGCCTAGCTTCCGCTACCTGTGTTTTCACGAAGGTGATGGCGACCGTCATGGCCATCCTTCGCTCCAGGGGGATCCTCATCATCCCTTATCTGGATGATCTCTTGATCAAGGGCTCGTCCCGTCAGGACTGCCTTCAGAGTCTTCAGATAACCCTGGACACTCTTTGCCGCCTCGGATGGATAGTCAACAAGGAGAAGTCCATTCTGATCCCCACTTATCGTCTGACCTTTTTGGGCATGGAATTTGACACGAATCTAACCCGGGTGTTTCTTCCGAGGGAAAAATTTGCGGCTCTTTCCAAGGGCATCAGAATCCTCAAACGGCCAACTCCCATTCAGTCCTGCATGAAGGTTCTGGGGAAGATGGTGGCTTCCATGGAAGCAGTGCCCTTTGCACAATTTCATCTTCACCCCCTCCAGTTGTCTCTGCTTTCAGCCTGGGACAAGACCACGATGTCCCTGGACCGTCCCATTCTCCTCCCTCTCAGAGTGAGGCAATCACTCACTTGGTGGTCAATGCCAGCGTCAGTTCTCTATGGGAGGTCCTTCCTTCCGACTCAGTGGAAAGTCATCACCACCGATGCCAGCCTTCTAGGATGGGGAGCCGTGTTCCTTCAGAAAACGGCCCAAGGACGCTTGAATCCACAGGAGGCTCTTCTGGAGATCAGAGCAATCTTCTTGGCCCTTCTTCACTGGCAGCCTCTCCTCTCCGGCAAGCCGGTCCGTATTCAGTCGGACAACGCCACGGCTGTGGCGTACATAAACCACCAGGGGTGCACGCGAAGCAAGCAAGTAATGTCAGAAGTGGCCAGGATACTGCGCTGGGCAGAACGTTACGTTCCGGCAATCTCCGCTGTTCACATTCCAGGGGTGGAAAATTGGGCAGCCGACTTTCTGAGTCATCAATGCCTAGCGTCTGACGAATGGTCCCTTCACCCCAGTCTTCAATCAGATATGCCACCGTTGGGGCACCCCGGACGTCGATCTCATGGCATCTCGGATGAACCACAAAGTTCCGCGTTTCGTAGCCAGGTCCACGGACCCTCTAGCCGTCGCATGCGATGCCCTAGTAATTCCGTGGTCCCAGTTCCAACTTCCTTATCTGTTCCCGCCTCTTGCCTTGATCCCACGAGTGGTCAAAAAGATAAAATCGGTCCCTCTCCTCACCCCCTGAAGGGGTTAGATGGATCTAGGGTACCTGCACCATCCTATTTTTCGAGGCCCACCCCACATACCTGAGCTCAGGGAGCCGAAGAGGGTCGTCAGAGGAAGATGGCCTGGGAGGGCTCCTGCAGCGAAAATCCAGGGCTGGAGCCCTTAGCCAGCGGGCGCGGCAGCAGCAGTAGCCCGCACCAGTAAGTAGCGCCATTTTTCGGCGCCGTGGAAGGTCCACACACCCCCACACCCCCATTGCGGGCAGTGGGTAATTGAGGCTGCGGCTTTAGCCAGAGCTAGGCCGCGGCCGGAAGTTCCACCTACGGGCCGCGCATCACTTCCGGCGGCCCACCCCTCAGGCCCGGGCGGCGGTGAATAAATTTAGTCCCCGGCTTCGGAGCGCGGCTAGGCCGCAGAGCTGGAAGTACCTCCCCTGGAGCGGTCCATATGCTGCCAGGCCCGCCCCACAGCTGTGGCGCGCGATTTTGATGTGAAGAGGCATCCAGGACACGTGGGGGCACAGAACTGGGGTAAGTGCTGCCCGAGAGGCCACGCTACAGGGAAAACAAGGTGCTCCCTCCCCAGCAGCGGACAGATACAGCATGTCCGAAAAAAGCAAAGATGCACACTTTTTTTTACGCTGCATGCATCTCTTGTCGGACTGCGTTTCCATGGGCGCAGAGCAAGCGATTATGCGAGGCCTGCGAGTCCGAACGCGCCCAGGAGCCCTCCCCTGTGACCACGACCGAGGTCCTGAACCCCCCAGAGTGGGCCCTATCACAGTCCATGGCGTCGCTTACGAGGGCAATCGAGTCCCTTCAGGCCCCAGATAGGGGCAGGGACAGTGGCTCGCCGGCCTTAGAGGGAACCTCCACCTCACAAGAGCCTTCGGCCTGCAGGGGCCGCTCTCATTCCAACGCAGTGATTCTAGAGCAAAGCCCCCATCCCTTATGGGAAATATTTAGAAATATGCAAAACGCAAGCCGCGGAGACACCATCACATGTTTCTCAACACAAGCAATGAATAGCCAGGTCTTTCCCAGGGAAGGAACAACCACAGGAAGGGCAGTCTCCAATGAAGGAAACCACCTATGCCAAAACATGGTATCCATCCACAGACAGCTGTTTCGGGGTATTGCCCCTCATCAGTGTGGAGTAGGAAACTGGCCAGTAGGAGCAATGCCTAGTAGAAGAGGGATGGGGGCTTTGCTTTAGAATTACTGCGTTGAGAAACATGTGATGGTGTCTCCGCAGTGTTGGATGTTGATCTCCATGAGTTCATTCATCCTCATTTTTCACAGTCCCTCATACCATCCGTTTCGGGATGAGGATTCTAGGAAAAATGGGGGCAGCAATGAAAGCAATATCATTCACCCAGTTCCATCTTCGCCCTCTGCAGCGCGCCCTCTTGTCAGCCTGGGACAAGAATCATTTCACGCTCGATTGGCGGTGCCGATTGTCCCCTCAAGTCAGGCGGTCACTCGGGTCGTGGATGACCAGTTCCTCTCTGACCCAGGGGAAACCCTTCCCCCCAGACCATTGGTTGGTGATGACAACCGACGCCAGTCTCCTCGGCTGGGGAGCGGTGTTTCGCCACCACACGACCCAGGGCCGATGGTCTCCGCAGGAGGCCCGCCTCCCGATCAACTTATTGGGGATACGAGCAATTCGCCTGGCTCTGCGACAGTTTCATCACTTCTTAGCAGGCTGCCCCGTCCGAATTAAATCGGACAATGCCACGTGCACGTGCTTCAATGGGCCGAAGCAAACCACTCGGTGATTTCGGCAGTCTACATCCCGGGCGTGGAAAATTGGGCGGCAGACTTTCTCAGCCGGCAGGGTCTTGCGTCCAGACAGTGGTCACTGCATCCCAAGGTCTTCCAGCTGATTTGTCAACTGTGGGGAACACCGGATGTGGACCTGATGGCGTTCACTCTGGAAGCCAAGGTGCCCACATATGTCGCTCGGGCCAGGGACCCGCAGGCAATCGCTGTGGATGCATTGATTCTGCCATGGAACCGATTCTGCCTCCCATATCTATTTCCCCGCTGCCATGATTTCCGAGAGTCATCAAAAAGATCAAGACGGAAGGGGGGTTCCGGCGATTCTGCTGGCCCCAGACTGGCCCTGTCGAGCGTGGTACGCAGATCAAATGTAGCTGCTCGCCGACGTCCCTTGGCGTCTACCGATCCTTGGCGCCCAGATCTACTTTCTCAAGGGCCAATCTGCCACCCGAACTCGGGGGCCCTGTATTTGACGGCATGGCTGTTGAATCTTTGATCCTAACCCAGGCAGGTTTTGGGAGCAAGGTGGTCGCTACAATGGTTAGCGCCAGGAAGCCTGCTTCAGCACGAATTTACCATCACACCAGGAAGGTGTTCTTTGCTTGGTGTCGAGACCGGGGTGTCTCTCCACTGAGATTCTCGATCCCCAACATCTTGGCTTTTCTCCAGTCAGGTCTAGCCTCTGGGTTAGCCCCAAGCTCCCTCGGGAGACAAATATCGACCTTATCTGTTCTATTCTAGCGTAGAATTGCTACCAATTTGCAGGTGAAGACTTTCATCCAGGGAGTCTCCCATTTGGTACCTCCCTATAGGGCGCCTATGGACACCTGGGACCTTAACCTGGTCCTAAGTGTTCTGCAGGAAGGTCCTTTTGAACCTCTTCAGGAGGTCTCTTTCAGGTACCTTTCCTGGAAGGTGGTGTTCCTTGTGGCCATAACTTCTATCAGGCGGGTTTCGAAGCTGGCGGCCCTATCCTGCTGAGCTCCTTTCCTCACTTTCCATAAGGATAGGGTGGTGCTCAGACCAGCCCCTCCTTTTCTGCTGAAAGTCATGTCCTCATTTCATATTAATGAGGATGTTGTCTTGCCTTCATTTTGTCCAGCACCGGTGCACCATGTGGAAAAGGCTCTTCACACGTTAGACCTGGTAAGAGCGCTCCAGAGGTACGTGTCGCGGAAGACACCCTTTCGTCAGACGGACACGCTGTTCGTGCTCCCCGAAGGGCGCAGGAAGGGACTCGCCTCAAAATCGACCATAACCAGATGGATTTGTTTGACTATTCAGGAGTCCTACCACATTAGAGGCACGCCGAGTCCAGCAGGGATCAGAGCGCACTCTACTCGGGCAGTGGGCGCCTCTTGGGCGCTTTGGCACCAGGCTTCGGCGGAACTGGTTTGCAAGGCAGCAACCTGGTCCAGCCTGCACATATTTGCCAAGCATTATAATATCCATACTCAGGCCTCAGCGGATGCGAGCCTGGGTAGAAGGATTCTCCAAGCAGAGGTGGCGCACCTTTAAACAAGTTGTGCATGTAGCTTGGATCGGAGAGTCAATCTCCTACCCAGGGACTACTTTAGGACGTCCCACAATATCTGTGTCCCCCAATGAGGCGAAGGAGAAACCTGGATTTTTGTGATAAACTCACCGTAAAATCCTTTTCTCTGAGACGCTCATTGGGGGACCCAGCACCCATCCTGATAGCCAAGTTGGAGTCTGTTTTGTTTAGTACGCATTTATTTGTGATATTAGGGTGGTCTCTTTCTGGACATGTTGTACCTGTATAAGGCTGATTTTGTTGTCCTCCTACTGCTTTGGCACCAAACTGATTTCCGCCCGCAATGGGGGCGAGGATGTATACGGCGGAGGAGGAGCTAACCTCTTTTTTTCACTTAGTGTCAGCCTCCAAGCGGCAGAAGCATACACCCACAGTATCTGTGTCCCCCAATGAGCGTCACGGAGAAAAGGATTTTACGGTGAGTTTATCACAAAAATCTTTTTTTTTTTTTTTTTATGTGTGTAGTTTAACAGGGGTGAGGGGGACCATACATATCAGGATATAAGGGGGGGTGAGGAGACCATGCATACCAGTATTGGGGGGTGAGGGAACCATGCATACCACGAAAGGGGGGTGAAGGGACCATGTATACCAGGATTGGGGGGTGAAGGGACAATGCATACCAGGATTGGGGGGATGAGAGGACCATGCATACCAGGATAGAGGGGGTGAGAGGACCATGCATACCGGGATAGGGGGGGTGAGAGGACCATGCATACCAGGATGGGGGGGGGGGGTGAGAGGACCATGCATACCAGGATAGGGGGGGGGGGGGGGTGAGAGGACCATGCATACCAGGAAGGGGGGGGGTGAGGACCATGCATACCAGGATGGGGGGGGGGGGTGAGAGGACCATGCATACCAGGATAGGGGGGGGAGGTGAGAGGACCATGCATACAAGGATGGGGGGGGGTGAGAGGACCTTGCATACCAGAATGGGGGGGGGCGGTGAGAGGACCATGCATACCAGGATGGGGGGGTGAGAGGACCATGCATACCAGGATGGGGGGGGGTGAGCGGACCATGCATACCAGGATAGAGGAGGTGAGAGGACCATGCATACCAGGATAGAGGAGGTGAGAGGACCATGCATACCAGGATAGAGGGGGTGAGAGGACCATGCATACCAGGATAGGGGGGGTGAGAGGACCATGCATACCAGAATGGGGGGGGGGGTGGTGAGAGGACCATGCATACTAGGATAGGGGGGGGTGAGAGGACCATGCATACCAGGATAGGGGTGGGTGAGAGGACCATGCATACCAGGATAGGGGGGGGTGAGAGGACCATGCATACCAGGATGGGGGGGGTGAATAAAAATGCTTGCCACCCGGGCGTAGAACTGGTTCATAGCTAGTAGCATATAATCATGGAGCCAGCAGAAATGTGAAACTTATCTTCCGCATCCTAATGTACATAGACGGCCTCAATGCGTCTCCCTTCCATGATATAGTTCCTCATGAGGCTCAAGGAAAAAGTAGTGCCATGATCTCGACATCTGAATGGAGTAGCAGCCTGGTAGCATGTAGGTCTGGGTTAATGGCACTCCATGAAGTGATTAAATATCCCACCCATTCATCATTAATTCAGGTGGATAGATGCAGGAAGAAGAGTCCACTCG
The DNA here is from genome assembly GCF_039654945.1 of Dendrobates tinctorius. Lineage (NCBI taxonomy): Eukaryota > Metazoa > Chordata > Amphibia > Anura > Dendrobatidae > Dendrobates > Dendrobates tinctorius. The sequence goes on from NW_027361754.1 coordinate 9,077,455, forward strand.
CCAAATATCGTAAAATTCATCCCACATTGGGTTCTGCGCATATCATATGGATACATAGACACTAAAAGTCCTTCATAGGGCAGTGCACAGGCGCTGCACCAAAACACTTCCTCTGCGTCACCAAATGGTGCGGCTTGTGCATACGCATAGCACACACAGCAAATCCAAGTACAATGCACCGCTAGACTTACGGATAAGGTGAAGTCTCATATTGCGCGCAAAGGCACGTTACCACATGATCCTGTCATGCACGCGCCAAAGGTCTCTTGACAGCGCTCAGCATCATGCAAGTCTATACTTCCCGATGCATCGCATGATCAGTTGCTAATGCAGCCCAATGGTTTATAGTCAGCATAGCTTGTATCGCGCATGCGCTAGTCATGTCAGTGTCAACAATTATAGCATATAGGCTACGCATGCGCTAGACATCAGTCCGACCCATGTGAGTAAGATGGCATGTGTGGCATTCCATCTCCGTGACCAATTTGTAACATTTCTCAGGGCACCAGTCTAAAATCTCTTCAGAAACCCCCTCAGACAAACATACTTTCTCTATCGCTTCATTGGGGGGACACAAGTGGCCCTGATGATCATGTTAGGGCAAGTGTGACCAGCATGATCCCTCTCATAAGGAGTATGCCTGATTTGGCTGGCTTTCCAGATATGATAGTAGGTAAAAGGGTTTTTGGGCATACAGATGTAAGGGTGTCCCTAAAATAAAAAAAAAAGTTAATTGTTTAATTCCTAGGGGCAACTGACTCCATCCTAAATATCCGCTGAGTTTCTTTCTGTGGAATAAATGTCTATCCCAATCCCTTGGTCTACCATTTTTGCCCGTCTTATAGAACACAGAATGACAGAACATCACCATTTCCCTGATGACATTCCCAAACGTGTGCTATGGGGGTGGCTCTTTCGTGTCTTGCATAGCCTAATTGTTCATAAACTCTTTTTCTTAGTGTCCCGTTACACTAAACGACACACCAGTCATCCCGACAACGATACGACCTGGTCAGGATCACTGGTGCGTCGCTACTTGATCGCTGGTGAGCTCTCAAACAGGCACACTCACTAGCGATCAGGACCAGCGAGAACGCTGGTAACCAGTGTAAATAGCGGGTAACTAAGTCTCTTAGTTACCCGCTGTGTACCCTGGATACCAGCGTGCTCGCGCTGGGAGCTGGTATCCAAGGAACACAGCGGGTAACTAAGCGACGCGCGCGCTTAGTTACCCGCTATTTACCTTGGATACCAGCTCCCAGTGTCTGCTTACAGCACTGGGAGCTCGCTGACCGTTGGTCTCCCACTGCCACACGCAGCGATGCATGCTGGCCAGCGGGAGACCAACGATCAAAAAATAGCCCAGGACATCCCTGCACGATCAGCGATACCCGGCAGGAGGGCCTGTCGTTGATGCGTGCTACACACAGCGAGATCGCTGATGCGTCACAAAATCGATGACTCATCAATGATCTCGTTAGCGATCTCGCTTAGTGTGAAGTACCCCTTAGGCTAGTTTCACACTAGCGTTCAGGAGGGCTGCAGATGACTGCCTTCTTCCTCCATGAATCTCCGCCTACTTCTGTATGCGTCCTGCGTTTTCCTGCGTACCTATCTTTAACATTGGGTGCGCAGGGACATGCGTTGTATGCGGAGATTTGACATGTGCGGCTACCGGACGGAAACGCAAAATTGTTTAGTTCCCGCTTAGATTTTCCTATATAGTTTCAGGGGTAGGGGCACGTAGCCATATAAACAACCCCTGTGGTCTTAGTTTGCAAAATCTTTAATAAAAAATCTCTTTCCAGTAGAATCACTAGTGAAGCTTTAACAAGGTACAACCCACTTACAGAAAGAGCAACTACCACATCTATATGTCCCACAGATCATCCTATCAAGCCAGGCCCCTTCCGGTTTTGGTTTGATGTAGTGAATATGTACAAACCCCGATCATTTACAGACTGTGCTTTCTGAAATGTGACCTTTGGGTCCCTTAGAATGGCATCTACGAGATCACCCTCTTCTTGAAGGATACCCCAATATTTTTTCAGAATCCTAAAAATCTGGTTTGTCGATGATTCTAAATGAGTCGTTGATCTACTGGTTTTTTTGTCTGCCAAAATTTGTGTCTCTTTAAGGTAACCTCGCTGTCTAAACCTTTATCTGAGGTCAAATGCTTGATCTCTAAAGGTTTCCATCTCCAAACAATTTCTTCTAACTCTTAAGTATTGACCCTTAGTAATGCCCTTATTCCATGGGATCGAATGGTGGCTGTCCCACCAAAGAAGGGCTTTTGTGGCCGTTGGCTTCTAAAAGATACAGGTGCTCAGGAAGAAGACCCTGGCTGTTCATTGTTTTTACGTCAAGGAAAGGTTCATGTTGGTTACATTCTGATGTGAATCTTAAACCTATGCTATTGACAATTAAGTTCTTGTATGAACTTACCAAATTCATCTTTCGACTCTCTCCATATAGCAAGGACATCGTCTATGTACCGGTGCCATGCCGAAAGTTTCCCTTACCACCATCTGTCTTCCCCAGGAAACATGGCAGTTTCCTCCCACCAGCCCAGGAGGTCATTGGCATACGATGGTGCACCCCATGCCTGTCTCCCTGCGCTGGTGGAAGTACTTACTGTGGAACAGAAAGTAATTGGGGTTATTATAAAACTCATCAGCTCCAACACAAAATCATTGTGTCGGTTAAAGTAGGCAGCCCTTGTCTTGAGATAAAAATCAAAGGCTTTGAGGCCCATTACTATAAAGGACTTTGACATCGGTCGAGCCCAATAGTGTTTCCTTTTCCACTGAAACACCATCAATTTTCGGTAGCCGGTCCGATGTATCCCGCCATGTGAGGGCAGCGAGATTACAGCGGATCATAACATAATATAAATGCCCACACCTTAGGGAAGGGGTGTGTTAAGACCCTTGTGCACTTTTTGGAGGGCATATAATGTCGGAATTGTAGGACACTTCGGGGACATGAATTTGTATTAATTTTCAGCAATCAATCTCTTATCAAATCCTTTATCTAGTATTTTCAATAGGGACTCAGTATAACCATTAGTAGGATTACCTAGTATTATCTCGCAAGTATCCTTGTCTTCAAGGGTCAATTTACACATCTATGCAAGCTGTCAGCACTGCACTGACAGGCAAACTTCATCATACACTAAGCATGATCAAGCAACTTTGCTAGCTCTGGTGACACGGGTGTTGACATGAGTACATTGGGTCACCATGGCAACGATCGGGACTCTTGAAGATGTCACGGAGTCTTCGATCCAAAGGCAGAGGGTCTTTCTTCCCTCTGCCTGCTCCCGAAATGCTGCGATTGAGTTCGATCTCAGCTTTTAAATGGTTAAAGTTCCGGGAGCAGTTCGGGACCGCTCCTGACACTGAGTGCCGGGCGTCATCTGTCAGAATCAACTGACACCCGGCGGCGATCACACGTGCAGAGTCTATGCGCGCAAAATCTGGACGTATCCATTCATCCCAGGTCAGTAAGTATCAGGCCATCTAAGGTTGGAAAGGGGTTAATAAGTAGTAAATTGCAAAGTTGCATGTTTTTACAAACACTTTTCAATTTTGCCCCTATTAAGAACATAATTACCCTTTCTCCTATGCCTCATTGGGGGACACAGACAGTGGGTGTTATGCTGCTGGCCACTAGGAGGACACTAAGTAAGCCAGAAAAAAAGTTAGCTCCTCCCCTGCAGTATACACCCTCTCGCTGGCTGAGATCTCTCCAGTTCTTGCTTAGTGTCTATAGGAGGCACTTGGCGTTTTTATTTTAATTTTTGATTTTCTGTAAATTTTTATTTTTTAATTAACGGAGGGAAGGGGGCGACGGTTCCTTTTCTTCGGCCCACTCTCCCCCGAACCAACAGGCAAGCACGCGGAGTATACCTCCCTGTACACTTTCCTGTGAAGAATGGGGCTGATTCCTCTTGACGATGGTTCCCTTACGGTCGGTACACCCCAGATACGAGGGCAAGCGCAACAGGACGAAGCACAGGAGTGCATGGAGAGGACTTTAGCAGCGCTTTTCGGATGCCCTGAATCAGCCCCAGAGCTCTCCATCCCCCTGCCACAGGGTGGATCGATTGAACAATACCCCTTTAAGACCTCTTCCAGCTCTGCTACATCGCCCAGAGGATGAGACACCTGCAGCTGGAAGACCCCAGACAGCGCGACCTGCCTGAGCACAGGAGTGGAGGTATGGGGTCGGGTCCTTGTCCCCGGGAGAAGCGCTGACTTGGCGTCAGCGGTGGTACACTGGTGCCCAGTCGCATCCCCCACGGCTTTTCTGGCCTATTAGGCCGCAATTTGAATAGCGCCGCCCTCGCTAGCGCCGCCCCTCCTCGCCCCCGGCGCCTACCGCAGGTAGGCCAAAAATTTAGTCCCAGGCTTTTCCGGCCTACTTGGACGCAATTTGAATAGCGCTGCCCGCGCTAACGTCACCGCCCCCTCCTCTTGGCGCCTCTCATTCCTTACGAGACGTGCAGTTCTAATCTCGGGGGCCGTGTCTTTTACCTCAGCCTGCTCTGGACAGCCAGATACCGGGTGACACCACACGGCCACCGCTTTCCTCCCGGGGGACACAGCATAGGAACGTTGGTAAGCTGCGTCTGCCCTCAGATTAAAGCTTAACCCCTTCCCGACACATTCCCTGCAGCTGCAGACAGACTCTGCCGTTAACCCTTTCAGGAGCGCTATGTCTCAATCTAAGGAGGCTAAACGGGCTTCTAAGAAGCACACTGTTTTTTGTTTTTTTTTTACCGTGTGTACCACTTGCAAGTCTGCCTTACCCAGTGCACTGACTAATCCGTTCTGCACGGACTGCGTCCCGGCCTGCTCCCCGGTCTGTGCTTCGGCCTGCACTCCAATGCCCCTCGCCGCCGCTGCTGACGGGCCTCCTGCGTTTAGTACCCCTGAGTGGGCTGCGTCCCTGTCACGATCTGTGGAGTCTCTGACCCAGGCTACATTCTCCTTCCGGGAGGACTCGTCAGAAAGCGTCCTTACCTCCCGAGGAGGGCTCTGGCATCGGCCGGGAACTGTCCACCAGCAGGGACCATACTCGTTCAAGGGATGGTCAGGTCTCTAGGAAGCGGACCCATGACGCGTCCCCTAGTCACATTCACGCCTCAGCATCGGTGACTCCTGTCTCTCGCTCTTTCTCTCCTGAGGTTCATAGCGAGCACGGCTCTGAATTCGAATCTGACACGTCAGCCCCTCAGAATCCCCCAACTGATCAAGAGTCGCTTGATTCTCTTATAGAATCAGTCAACAGGATTCTGAGGTTGGATGCAGAAAATATCCCCTCTCCAGCACACCCTATCTCATTTAAGAGGACCAATCGTGTGCGCAGGTTATTTACCAGCCATCCGGTATTTAAGGAAATTGTCCAGAAACATAGGGATCGGCCACATAAGCTGTTCACAGGGCAAAAGTCTGAGGCTAAATACCCTTTTGATCCAGACCTAATGAAGGATTGGTTACAGTCCCCTTCGGTGGACCCTCCTGCATCATGTCTTGCTTCTAAAACGCACCTATCTGTTTCTGAGGGTTCCTCAGTCAGAAACCCCTCCGATCGTCAAATTGACTACCTTGCCCGTTCAGTTTTTTGAAGCTTCAGGAGCAGCGCTTTTTCCATCTTTCGTGGAAATTTGGGTAACTAAGGCAATGGCCGCTTGGGCCGAAGTCTTGATTACTTACTTCCAGGGCACCAATCTTCCTCCGGAGGCAACCACTGTCACCAGGTAGATAATTCACGCAGCGGACTTTGTAGTAGATGCTTCTTTTGATGCCACTAATTGCGCTGCTCAAACTGCCACTAATGCGATCTCCATTAGAAGAGCCCTGTGGCTCCATGGTTGGTGGGCGGATGCCACATCTAAAAGATCCTTGACTTCTCTCCCCTTTCAAATGGGGGGAGAAAATGGACCAGCTCATTTCTGATACAAGCGGGGGAAAAAGTTAATTCCTTCAACAAAAGGCTGTTCGACCGTTTCGCAACCAACAGCCGACGCGTTTTCGATCTTTTCGCAACAATTCCGGTTGGTCCTCCTCTACCTTCCGGAGCAGGTCGCTCCCCGTGCGGAGACAGAGGCTCCCAGGTCTCATACAGACCTAACTGCTCTTGGAAACCCAGGCCTAGGGATTCTGGATCTAGTGGAGCCAGATATCATAGATCTACCCAATGACTTGTTGCGGTATCCGGCGGACACCGACAAAGTTGGCTGTCGCCTACTTTCCTTAAGCCACACCTGGCTCGCGGTCGTCCACGACAAGTGGATCAGGGAGCTAGTGTCCTCCGGATACAAGATAGAATTTTCTTCTCCCCCTCCAACTCGTTTTTTCCTTTCCTCTCCCCCCAAGAAAAAGACAAGAACCTTCTTCGGGCTGTTCAGGCTCTGCTAAGGGACGGAGTCATCATTCCAGTCCCTCATCACGAAAGGTTCAGGGGATTTTATTCAAACCTTTTTTTGGTTCCAAAAAAGGATGGGACGATGCGACCCATTCTGGATCTCAAACTGTTAAATCAGTTTGTCAAGGTACGGCGATTCCGAATGGAATCTCTTCGATCAGTTGTCACTTCCATGGAAAAAGGAGAGTTCCTAGCATCCATCGACATCAAGGACGCTGACCTTCACATTCCGATCTGCCCGTCCCACCAGCAGTTCCTGTGTTTTGCAATTCACGAGGAACACTTCCAGTTCGTTACCTTGCCCTTCGGACTCGCCACCGCCCCCAGGGTCTTTACCAAGGTCATGGCAGCTGTCATGGCCATTCTCCACTCTGGGGAGTGGTGGCGTTACCGTATCTGGACGACCTGCTCATCAAGGGTCCGTCCCTTCCAGCCTGCGAGGAATCTGTGGATATAACAGTAAATACACTTTCTCGCCTGGGGTGGAAGATAAACTTCGAAAAGTCTTCCCCAAAACTGGCTCAGCAGATTTCCTTTTTAGGAATGATCTTGGACACATCCTGCGGGGTTGGTCATTCTCCCTCCAGAAAAGACCCAAGCCTTACAACAGGCAGCGTGGACTCTTTACCAAGCGGTTTCTCACTCCATTCGTTTCAGCATGAGAGTTCTCGGAAAGATTGTGGCAGCAATGGAAGCAGTTCCATTTGCACAGTTTCATATCCGTCCCTTACAACATGTGTTGCTGTTAGCTTGGAACAACAACCCGTTCTCCCTGGATCGTCAGATCCTTCTGTCCCTACGGGTTAAGCAAGCCCTCAGGTGGTGGACACTGAGGTCCTCCCTGAATCAAGGGAGGTCTTTTCTTTCTGTAAGATGGTTGGTAGTAACCACCGACACAAGTCTTCTCGGCTGGGGTGCGGTCTTTCGTCACCACGCGGCACAGGGTCGTTGGTCAACTCGAGAGTCACGTCTCCCCATCAACATTTTGGAGATGCGAGCTATCAGATTAGCTCTATGGAGTTTCCACCATCTCCTCGCAGGTCACCCCATCGAGATCCAATCCAACGCCACGGCTGTAGCCTATATCAACCGCCAGGGAGTTACCCGGAGCAGGATGGCCATGCACGAAGTGAGTCACATCCTCCATTGGGCCGAGACCAACCATTCGCCCATCTCCTCAATCCACATCCCGGGCGTAGAAAATTGAGCGGCAGATTTTCTCAGTCGCCAAGGCATTGCCTCGGGAGAGTGGTCTCTTCATCCGGAAGTCTTTCAGCAGATTTGTCATCTTTGGGGGACTCTGGATGTGGATCTCATGGCCTCAAGACTAAACAGCAAGGTTCCTTGGTTCATTGCCCGATCGCGCGATCCATGCGCCATTGGAGTGGACGCCCTAGTTCTGCCATGGCACTGGTTCCGGCTCCCGTACATCTCTCCCCCCCCCCCCCCCCTTCCTTTGCTTCCAAGGGTCATCAAGAGGATCAGAGCGGAGGGAGTACCAGTGATCCTAGTTGAGCCAGATTGGCCACACCGAGCATGGTATGCAGAACTAATACACCTAGTCGCCGACGTCCCCTGGCGACTTCCAGATCGCATGGATCTACTCTCGCAGGGCCCGATTTACCGCCGGAGCTCCGGGGCCCTGTCTTTGACGGCGCGGCCGTTGAATCCTGGATTTTAACACAGGCTAGGTTCTCTCATGACGTGATTTCCACCATGATTAGTGCTAGGAAGCCTGTGTCCATTCGCATCTATCACCGCACGTGGAAAACCTTTTCATGGTGCAAGGATCATGGTCGATCACCTGTGGTGTTTTCCATTCCGGCCATATTTGAATTCCTTCAATCCGGATTAAAGTCAGGCCTCGCGCTTAGCTCGCTCAAGGGCAATATTTCGGCCTTGTCAGTGCTTTTCCAACGCAAAATTGCCACTAAACTTCAGGTGAAGACGTTCATTTAGGCAGTTTCCCATGTGGCGCCTCCTTATAGAAGGCCATTGGAATCATGGGACCTTAACCTGGTTCTCGAGGCCTTACAGGTGGCTCCTTTCGAACCGCTGATGGACGTGTCACTGACCATCCGCTCTTGGAAGGTGGGCTTTCTAGGGGCAATTACGTCAATCAGACGAGTTCCGGAATTGGCAGCCCTGTCCTGCCGTTCTCCGTTCCTGAATTTTCATCAGGACAAGGTAGTTCTCAGGACGTCCCCGTCCTTCCTGCCCAAGGTCGTCTCCTCTTTCCATCTCAACGAGGAAATTGTTTTGCCTTCCTTTTGTCCGGCGCCAGTCCATCGGATTGAGAAGGCCCTCCACACCCTGGATGTGGTTAGGGCGCTGAGACGGTACATCTTGCGGACGGCTCCCTCCCACAAGTCAGATGCCCTGTTCATACTTCCAGAGGGGCATAGGAAGGGTCTAGCTGCGTCAAAAGCAACACTAGCCAGGTGGATTCGCTTGGTGATTCAGGAATCCTACTGTGTCAGGAACGCGCCTGTCCCAGTGGGGATTAAGGCGCACTCTACCCGGTCAGTGGGTGCCTCTTCGGCCATTCGGCACCAGGCCTCTGCAGAACAGATTTGCAAGGTTGCGACTTGGTCCAGTCTGCATATTTTTACAAAACATTACCAAATTCATTCTCGGGCTTTTCCACAAGGCTGCGACTTGGTCCAGCCTGCATACCTTTACAAACATTGCCTAATTCATTCTCGGGCCCCTGCGGACGCAGCTCTCGGCAGACACAGCCTGCAGTCGGCAGTACCTCAGTATTGACTCAGTGGTACATGGGATATTAGCAGATGTATGCTCCCCACCAAGGGACTGCTTTAGGACGTTCCACTGTCTGTGTCCCCAATGAGGCGTAGGAGAAATAGGGATTTTTGTGTACTCATCGTAAAATCCGTTGTCCGAGCCAGTCATTGGGGGACACAGCACCCCCCCTGTTTAGCCTATTGGCTCACTGTAGCATTTTTAGGTTTTGACATAGTTATGGTTATTGTTGACTGTTTATGTTCCTACTGCTTTTTTCACCGATCTGGAGAAATCTCAGCCAGCGAGAGGGTGTATTCTGCAGGGGAGGAGCTAACTTTTTTCTGGTTTACTTAGTGTCCTCCTAGTGGCCAGCAGCATAACACCCACTGTCTCTGTCCCCCAATGATTGGCTCGGAGAAAAGGATTTTACGGTGAGTACACAAAAATCCCTATTTTAGATGCTTAGTCTTTTAGTGGATAGAACTGCTGTTTTACCTTCAAGATTGTGCAACCAGCAAGTATACAGCAGAATTACATGGTTAGTAGGCTGCCATCTTTGTACATGCTCAATGTGTTTATACTCTTGAAGGGAATCGTCTCCCAAACTATTTTTATTCAAATTTATGCGCTTTCAAATACAAGTACAGCAATCCCTTTACAAGGCAGGTCTGTTATCCGTTACTGAGAAATTTAGTATTTGAATTGATGCGCAAATGAGTCTAAAGAGTTACGCTACATCTAAAGCCTCAGTCCAGCTCTATTTCTTTCCTCCTCCTGCCTGACAGACACACTTCGCTGTTTGATTTCAGACAAAGGACCTGTCGGTCAAGCAGGAGGCGGTGGCGCTGGACAAGGCATAGACCTGGAGTGAGAGGCTTCAGATCTACCGTAGCCCTCCAGACTCATATGCTTATCAATTCAAACACTGATTTTTCATTAATGGAGGCCATGTAAAGCTATTGCTGGATTTGCCTTGGAAAGGGAGTGAAATTTTGATGACATATTGTCTTTAATTACTGTTACTTGACAAGCATTGGCTGGGAAGCAAATCTGTTTTGCCCATTTTCCAAATAACTTTATTAAAATTTTAAAAATAACAGTAATATTTAGCAAAGACATTTAAATGTAGATGTTACATTTATACATACCTGACAAAGGGAAGGGAAGGATAAGGGGTTCGGAATGGGTTTAAGTTGCTTTATTAAGACATACAAAGGGCAAAACAAAAGGAGGGAAGGGGAGGGAAAATATAACAGTAATGTTATATATAAAGAAATAGTTAAGGTACATAACTATAACTAACAGTGTCGTGTCTCTTCGATATGATTGGGATTGAACAAACCCCATAAAGAAGAGAAAAGACAATAAACTAACAGTATTGTGTCTTTCAATGTTTTTAGGGATTAAATAAACCCCTGAAAGTAATAAGACAAGCATACATACACCAATATACCTGTAAAGAAAAAAAATATAACCGCTTAGAATATTAATTCCGCTTAATAAACTGCTTATAAACAGAGATGCTCAAAAGTAATTATAATCTAGCCAAAATGCTTACAAAATATCCTCATAATGATCTATATGTAAACTTGTCGCGACTGGTCTGAGTACACCAGTACCCATAGACCAAAAATGGAGGAAAGTTCAGCTTCATTCTCAAATTATACTCGTGAAATACGAACCACAGACCATTAAAGTCACTATTTTTAGGTAAATATTGATTGTAATCCATGCGAAGAGAGACCAATTTCGACAGTCCACTATAACGAGAACCCTTGGTAGTCCACAGCGTTCAGGTATGATGAAGGCGAAGATCCTGCGCAGATGGATGGAAAGCGTTGGAGGAAGATATGTGAGAGATCAATCCGGCATTTTTTAGAAAGTCACCACCCTCTTCTGGAGATTGGATGTGAATTATCTTGGAGGCATATTTTAGGAGCAATGTGGACGTATGGGACCAGTTATAATTTATTCCAGCACGTCGGAGTTCAGTTGTTTTTGGTGGAATGATCTACGCTTTAATATAGTATTCCAGGATAAATCTTTAAAGAAAATTAAATTCTTATATGGTGATGAGAGGAAGATTGATTCCTTAGAAATTCCAAGGAGGGAATTCCTCACCCATGTAGGGTAAAATGAGCCGATGACATCGCTAGATAAGTTAGACGGCAAGGAAGAAGGCCTTCGAATCCTATAAGCTTTCGCAATGAAGTTTTTCTTCTCAGTTCCAGGTATTAGATAGCACACCATTGAGAAGATATATTCTCTCAGTCGGGATGACTGAATCGACTGAGGGATACCCATAATTTTCACGTTATTTTTCCTTTTTATGTCTTCATAGTTTGTTAAACAGCTTCTAAAAGAGGCAATATCTTTCTGAATGTTAATCAAAGAGTTTGAGACCTCACGAAGATCAGACTTCTTTAGAACATGAGACTTCCTGATTTTTAAACATAGATTTCCCTTTTTGAAGAGAAATGTCGGGTGTACCGTTAGATTTTTCTTCAATATCTTTAACAATTTTTGATAATATATCTTTAAAAAGTTGCTTAATTAGATTTTCTGATGTTTTAACTTCGTCAGTTCCTGAATTACCCTCATTATTGATTCCCAGTTTATTCAAAGAGGTTAAAAAAGCTTTACATAACTTTACTAGGAAATTTTCCGTGGGATAGACTTCAGAAACCGGGATATTAATAAAGAAAAGTCTCTTCAAAGCCCGCTTCAGACTTCTTTTGGGCTATAACAGGTCTATCAGCTTGAAATATCAGTTTGTCTCTATTATCCCCATTATTACCAGAACCCTTCGATGAATAAGAGCCAAGCGAAGAAGCCTCATCAGGATCGCTCCCGTCAGTCAAGTCGTTTTCTGAATTTTTAGTAAATATCTCCCCCCCCAATGATTCCTCTGAAAAAACCCTTTCCGAATCCTCCCCGCTATCCGAAGAAAGGTCTGATTCGCAATCTGTATTGTTAATTATGTCTGGCTGCTCACTAATTTGAAGCTCCTTAGAAATATGTGCCAAAGGAGGATCCTGATGTCCATTACATCTGGGTTTTTTTTTTCAAAAAAAGCATTTAAGCAGTCAGTTGACACTTTACAGGCATCTGTAATAAGCTCTTTGACAGTAGCTGTTGAATTAACATAATTATAATGTTTAAACGGAGCATCATTAAATTCCTCCTTTGCCAAAGAAACTATAGGTAATTCTTCCCGTACCCCATTCGATAGGATTATAGATCTGTTAGCTTGCTTTCCCTCGTTAGTGCAATTATCCACTACTAATTTTCTCCTTACAATATTTAGATATTCAACATGATTATTGTCTCCAGGAGAAGGATGGATCTCACCGTAACCTAGTAGTAATTTCCCATTCAATTCCCCATTTAGTAACTGAGTAGAGTCCTTTCCTAATTGTTTTACCTCTTTAATAGAGGCATTAATGGGGAGATTCTCCCTATAACCGGACTGAATATGAGACTATGGTTCTCTTTTGTTGTTATTAAAAGATCCTCCTAAAATTATATGCAGCTGCATGGATGTCCCCTCCACCATCAGTTTCCCCCGTAACAGCCGGCTTTCCCCTATGCCCGCGGCACTGGGCCCAAAACTCCACTGTATCATATCGTAGATTACTGGTAACATACCCACTGTAGGTTGGGGATCCATCAGAATCAATAAATGAGCGATCAGAAGCTTCATGATTGATAATCCCCTGTAACTGTGGGCCCACGGCTATTACCGCAATCTCCTCATGCTTCCTAAAATCATCCACCGCTGTTGCCGAGACCACACTAAGGTCAGGGGGCTCCGATGCTAATAAGCGACGATCGGCTGCATTTCCATACATACCCGGGATTCTCTTATGGCTGTGGGAAGGTGATCCAAGAAGTCCAGGTATCGGAGAAGAAGGAATTACATCGCTGATAGTCCCCTGCAGCCGGGCGGCCCCGACGCACACTGCAGTGTCCCGGCTTTCTTCATCAGCTGAAGCTGGGACCGCGCTAAGCCCAGGGGACCCCGTCATCCATGTTCGATTGTCAGCCCGGATGTCAGAAGGACCCGGACCCCTCCTATGTCGATCGGCAGACCGCCCGACACATTCACTCTGCGACGGAGCAGGAGCTCCATCAGCGCGGCTGCTTCACTCACCGCGGTCTCCCGGCTTTCCTCCTGCTCTATGTCAATAGAGTCTGGGACTGCTCCAATCCGAGGGGACCCCACCGCTGATGTCCAGCTTGTCGGGCGGTCTCCACCAGAGTCTTCTTTCCTGCTCCCGCCGCCTGATTCCACTGCATGGAGTATCGGCCTGCTTTGTTTACTTCCAGTGCGACGGAGGCTTGGGCCTGACAAGCTCCCCAGGCTTCTTGGACCTGTCACACGATCCCTCCTCACAGGAACTGTTCTCTTCTTGCTTATTCTTCTTCCAGGCATGCCGCTCTTGGTCTGAAGTTAAAATATTCCACGAATTGATAATCTTTAGTTAGCTTAGAGTAGGGAAGAGCAGGAGCTCCCGAGGAACACGACCGCTCCGCTCCCCTGCAAGCCACGCCCCCTGTTTTGCCCATATACAAATGGACTTTTGTAGTTTGCTTTTACCGCCAGCTTAGCTTCCATTATGCAGGTTTTGCCTGCAGTAGAGTTGCTCTTGGTTTGCTGGAGCTTTAGTACTTCCTACCACATACACTGCACACACACACAAAAAAAAGGAACACTAAAATACCACATGTTAGATATCACTGAAATATTCTAGTTGTAAATCTTTATTCATTACATAGTGGAATGTCTTGAGAACAACAAAACATGAAAATTATCAATGTAAATCAAAATTAGTATCCCATGAAGGATACTCAAAATCAAAGTGGAAAATCAAATTACAGGCTGATCCAACTGTAAGTGGAAATGCCTCAAGAAAAGGAAATGATGCTCAGTAGTATGTGTGGCCTCCACGTGCCTGTAGGACCTCCCTACAACTCCTGGCGACGGATGTTCTCCTGAGGAATCTCCTCCCAGACCTGGATTACAGCATCAGTCAACTTCTGGACAGTCTGTGGTTGGTGGATGGATAGAGACATGATGTCCCAGATGTGCTCAATTGGATTCAGGTCTGGGGAACGGGCAGGCCAGTCCATAGCTTCAATGCCTTCATCATGCAGGAACTGCTGACACACTTCAGCCACATGAGGCCTAGCTTTGTCATGCATCATAAGAACCCCAGGGCCCAGTGCACCTGAATATGGTCTCACAATGGGTCTGAGGATCTCATCCTGGTACCCAGTGTCAGTCAATGTAACTCTGGCTGGCACATGGAGGACTGTGCAAACCTCCAAAGAAATGGCTCCCCGCACCATTACTGACTCACTGCCAAGACCGGTCATGCTGGAGGATGTTGCAGGTAGCAGAATGTTCTCCATAGTGTCTCCAGACTGTCACATGTGTTCAGTGTGAACCTGCTCTCATCCTTGAAGAGCACAGGGTGCCAATGTTGAATCTGCTAATTTTGGTGTTCTCTGGCAAATGCTAATTGCCCTGCACGGTGTTAAGCTATAAGCACAACATCCACTTGAGGACATCTGACCCTCCTACCAGCCTCTAGTGTCTGTTTCTGACAGTTTGAGCAGACACATGGATGTTAGTGGCCTGCTGGAGGTCATTTTGCAGGGCTCTGGCAATGCTGCTTTTGTTCCTCCTTGCATAAAGGAGGAGGTAGAGGTCACGCAGCTGGGATGTTGCCTTCCACGTCTCCTGGTGTACTGGCCTGTCTACTGGTGCCTGCTCCATGCTCTGGACACTGTGCTGACACACCACTACCCTTCTTGCCACAGCTCAGTTGATGTGCCATCCTGGATGAGCTGCAATATCTGAGCAACCTTTGTGGGTTTTAGTGACCTCCTCATGCTACTGTATCTCTGAGAACAATGACAAAATGGAAAAGTGACCAAAATAGCCAATAAGGATGAGATCTGAAAAATGGTCCGTGGTCACCCCCTGCAGAAGTACTCCTTTAAAGGGGTTGTCTTGCTAATTGCCTATCATTTCTACCTGTTTTTTGTTCCATTTGCACAACAGCCAGAGAAATTGATTCACAATCAGTGTTCCTTCATAACTGAACAGGATGATTTCACAGAAGTGTGATTGACTTGGAGTTACATTGTTTTGAGTGTTTCCTTTATTTTGAGCAGTGTACTTTCTCCATATCTAACACTATTTGTTCCAGATAGGCCCATATTTCATGCGCCTTATATAACTGTTCACTATTTGTCTTCACATAATCACATCCATGGTGCTCCTTGAAATTTTATCAAGGTCTTAAAAGCAGACATGTTTGTATCTGGAGTTTTGATGCTTGGAGGCCGTCACTCACAATTACCCCAGTGTTACTCGTCATAATGCAGGTCATTGAAATGCCTTGATATTGGTAGAAACATTTGCATGACCGATTAATAAGCAAGAAAAACCGAGTGTTCACGTGGCAGAAAATATAAGCAATGTATCTAGTCTCCTAAATCTGCTAATGTCATGACCTGTTTAGCTGTGCTGCCTTATTGATTTTTTGCTTTTTGGGTAAGGATCGATATTGACACGTTCTTGTATTTGCAGCTCGGGGAAGCAGTTTGTGCGATACATAAACATGCTGATTAATGACACCACCTTCCTGCTGGACGAAAGCTTAGAGTCCCTAAAGCGAATCCATGAAATGCAAGAGGAGATGAGGAACAAAGAGCACTGGGATCAGCTGCCTCGGGTTAGTGTCACGATGCAATTTGCCTTCTGCGTCATGGGGCTTTCGGAGTGGAGGAGGGCACAGCTTGGTGGCATCAGGCTCTCGCGTGCCCTGTGCTGTACTGGTGTCATATCGTAGGAAGCCTGATGATTGTTGCAGGCAGTTATGATACCATTGCATTTTCTTTTCAGGATCAGCAGCAAGCACGCCAGTCCCAGCTGGCCCAAGATGAGCGCGTCTCTCGGTCCTATCTTGCTTTAGCCACCGAGACTGTTGAGATGTTCCACATTCTTACCAAACAAGTGCAAAAGCCGTTCCTTAGACCCGTGAGTGCTGCATCATTGATTTTCTGATTGTGGATCCTGTTGTATTCCTCCCTAATCCTTGCCGGTGTATATTCTGCTTTACTCTGCAGGAGCTTGGTCCCCGGTTAGCAGCCATGCTCAATTTTAACCTGCAGCAGCTATGTGGACCGAAGTGTCGAGACTTGAAGGTAGAGAACCCAGAGAAGTACGGTTTTGAACCAAAGAAACTTCTGGATCAGCTCACTGATATCTACCTACATTTAGACTGTGCTCGTTTTGCAAAGGCCATAGCGGATGACCAGGTCTGTACGACAACCATACGTCTGTTTGCCTATGGATAGCCATCTGCAGGCATTCAGCACTCAGATATGGTCGTAGATCCAGTAGCAAAAGCAAATGCCTTTGTGCCTTTTCCCCAGAGATCCTATAGCAAAGATCTTTTTGAAGAGGTTATATCCAAAATGAAGAAGGCCGGAATTAAATCTACGATCGCCATCGAGAAGTTCAAGCTCTTGGCGGAGAAGGTGGAGGAGATTGTGGCACGAAACGCCCGGGCAGAGATCGACTATAGTGATGCTCCTGATGAGTTCAGAGGTATTTTATTACTTAGGAAAAATAAGTGTGATGTCAGAAAGCCTTAAGTGGTGTCTCTGCATCATTAACTAAAGTCATTTAACCCCTTTCTGATTTGCGATTTATATCTACGTCTTGCTTTCGGTGCCGGAGTGTGGATTGCTGCCTCAGAGCTTCCTCTGATCACTGCTGTTTAACCTCTTAAAAGCCGCTCTCAATCAAGGAGTGATATGTTGCCTTGACAGCCGGAGACCTACTGAAAGCACCTGTCACCACCATTTTTTGTACATATTGTAATACTGGAGTATTGTTGTATGTGCAAGTATTCCAACGATTGCAGGTTCAAGTGTATAGAGGGAATATAAAATAAAGTAAAAGTGAATTTATTTGGAAAGGGCCCTTTAAATAATGTGTCTACATGGGAACTAAAAGGAAATTTGCATCCATCAAATGCATCTAAACAACATGACTTTGGTTAAAGGGATATGCCTTAACGTCAAATTCCCTTTAAATGCATGAAATTTAATCTTATTATGGGCCTTTTTGCTGCTCCCTAGCTCCCGTCAGATTACAGATTGGTGTCACAACCTGTAGGTGACAGTCTATTAGGGGTAAATATTGGGATTTTTACACACTGCTTTTACAGAATAATGAGTTTTGTTAATCATACCCAGATCCACTGATGGACACTTTGATGTCAGAGCCAGTGAGACTGCCGTCTGGGACCATCATGGACCGCTCGATCATCCTGAGACACCTCCTTAATTCATCTACAGATCCCTTCAATAGACAAACGCTCACAGAGAACATGCTTGAACCAGGTATGATGCACACTATTTCCCAATGTGTTGTCTCGCGTTATACTTTTATCACTGTCCAAAGATATCGCAACTTGTCCCATAGAAGTGAACAGAGCAGCAGTCACAGGTGCTTCATTTACACTGGAGACTTTGTGACCCACATTACTTTGTCTGCCGCCGGTTTTATCGGTGCAGTGACTCTCCGTAATCTGTCATGTAAGGGAGTTGCATTCCTGACCAATAATTGAATCATTAACAAAGGCATTTAATGGCCACATTTCCTAGAACACCTGATATATAGCCGTCTTAATATGGCTTTAGTTGCCTTCATCAGGGTGTTACCGTCCAGACTGACTATGGGCGGGGTGTCTCTTATTTGTACATTTAAATAAAGGACCAAATCTCCACCCCACACAGGTCTGATCTGTTTATATGGTCAATCCAAAGTACAGGCAATAACATGTTGCTTAGTGTGGGGTCCAACTGCTCAGACTCCCAAGGCTTTGAAAAGGAACGATAGACTATGCATGGGTGCAGCCATCTATGGGACTACTGGAGATAACGAAATGCATCGCTCAGCTCGATCCGACAGTGCCATCGCGAATGAATGTAGCGGAGTATACATGGATGCATAGCCACTGATGCACTTCGATTGACCATTAAAATGGGTTGTTTGAGGACTTTTTTTCTTAAATGAGTGTATTACTAGTTAAAAATAATTTTTGTAATTGTGTTTAATTGCAATAAATTGCACATTTTCCTTTCTACAGCTGCTGTATTGTCTATTGCCAGCTGCAGAATGGGTTAACTGAGAATCCATCAGTGAGCTTGTTCCCAGTGTGTGACCAGAGTTGCAGCTTTTTTTTTTTTTTTTTTAAAGCTCACTTCAGCTGATTTATGACCGCATCAAAATTGAGGAATAAAAAAGGGGGGCAGACTCTTTAATGATACCCAAGTAGAAAAATAATTTTTGCCCCAAATACATGCATTTAAGTAAAATGTGCCAGAGGTTGGACAACCAGTTATACCCAAGTTCCTCACCTATGCTTAGGATAAGTATTATACATTATTTTTTCCCAAGAATTTAAAATTTTTTGAATACTTTTGTTTCAGTGCCAGAACTTAAGGAGAGGATCCACGCATGGATGAGAGAGAAGCAGAGCGCCGACCAATGACGCGGCCGTGAATCGCAGAGAGGTTTGTCATTTTGGAGACCACCGCAGATGAAACTCTGTACATATATTTAACTAATGTCACGCGCAACAAGAAGCTCACCCGGCGAGGAATACATGAAAAGGGGATTATATTTTCTTAATAAAAGCTGACAACTACAGTCCGGAGACCGTCGGGCTCATCCATGCCAGAGAGCAGACGGATGGGAAACATCAAGCTTTCACTACAAGCTGGCGACAAGTTGACTACAACAATGTATCAGTTTTTATATATAATATATTTTTTTTTTATTTGTATTTTTTTTTGCTGCTACATCCCTCTTTTTTTTTTTCTTTTTTGTTTTCCTTCACCCATTTTGTTCTTCCCACCAGGACACCAGGCTGAAAAGATATTGAAAATATCTGAAAATCCGTATTTGGGCTGAGATCTATTTTTTTTCTTTGCCACTCACGTCGTAACCACGTCCCTTCCTCCAAGATGCGCTGTTCTAATTTTGGGACCCGAAGCAAAGTCTGATTTGTGGACCGCTCTTTTATGATCTATGGCTGTATAATATATGATATATATTACCAAATATATATTTATATATTTTGTTTTAAGCTTAGCGACTGCAGATGTTTTATCACAGGCTTTAGAGGCTTTCTTTTTTTTTTTTTTTTTTTTTCCTTCTATTTTTCCTTCATGCATTCATGTGCAAAATTATTATTATTTTTTTTTTTCGAAAAAGCAGCACTGGGATTTGTTTTTAATTGCTGACTTTCTTGCGATTCGAGGGTGGTAGCGGTTTGCCAGGTTACACCCCAGCGTTACTTTGCACCCCCCATCCTCCTGCTTACATGTGAGAGGATAATTGCCCTGTATGTGAAATCTGTTTGCACCTATTATTTAGCCTTACCAAAGTGATTGGTGCCAGGGGGACTGGCATGTGCAAAGGTTTGTTGTTTTTTTTTTTTTTTTTTTCTTTTTTCTTTTTTTTTACGAAATCTTTTTGTATTACTGCCCTCCACGACATACTTGAATTCCTGTACTCTCTTCATGTGGAATGGCAGGAAACTTTTAAAATGAAACTTGTAAAAAGAGATAAAAAAAAGACGTGTGTTTTCCCTCTCCTTATATTTTCATTTTTTTCCTGCAGAATTTACTTTCTACTTCCCAATGAGTTATGGAGTCTGGGAAGGGAAAAAAGAAAAAAAAAAAAAACAATAAATGATGACATTGCAGAGATTGTGTCGTATCTTCATTTTCTTGCTATTGCAGTTCTCAGAGTCGGCCAGGCTGCATTAATCTCACAACACCAGGACGCCCCGTGTGCAGCAGAGGCTGCACCGAGACTCCTCTCTAGCCATAGTATTAGTGTAACTTATCACATGAAGAGCAATGCTGGTTGCATAAAAGAAAATGTCCAATTGTGGTAAATGCCATGTAAATGACTACCTGTCGCCCACCGGTGTATATTCTCCATCTCCATTGAGAAGTGAAAGGAACCGCAGCAACTCGGCCACGAAGTGGAGCCCCCGTAATGTTACAGACCAGGGGGCTGAGGAGCAGAGGGCAGAAAGGTCACCACCGCTCTGCTGACCCCATAACTGCAGAGTCCAGACCTCCTCTGGTATTAACATCAGCACAAAAACTACGCCACTGCCGGCAGCTTCATGGCTGAGAAGCTGCATGCAGCCGTACATCACCAAGCACAATGCTGAGTTGGATGGAGTGGTGTAAAGCGGCCACCATTGAACTTTTGAAGACGTGTTCTGTGCAGTGACGGATCGCACTTCTCTATCTGCATCTGATGGAGTCTGGGTTTGGTGATTCTAGGACAACATCCTTTTCTTCATATAGTCTGTATAAATATAATGAAATATCTGCCATCAATTGGGAAAAAAATTACAATACTAGCTCCCCAGTGTGGTTCATCACATGGAATTTTTCTTTCTTTTGTCATTTCCCTGCAGAAGTGGCCGACTGCCACTGCTCCGTCGTGGAGGAATACCAGCTCTTGTCAGTGTATTGGTGACGTCTGTGACAAACCCTGTCTTATGAGGAAAGGTTGCAGGATTTGGGAATGTTTAGTTTGCAAAAGAGAAGACTGAGAGGAGACTTAATTGCTGTCTACAAATATCTAAAGGGCTGTCACATTGTAGAAGGATCAACTTTATTCTCATTTGCACAAGGAAAGACTAGAAGCAATGGGATGAAACTGAATGGGAGGAGACACAGATTAGATATTAGAAAAAACTTTTTGACAGTTAGAGTGATCAATGAGTGGAACAGGCTGCCACGAGAAGTGGTGAGTTCTCCTTCAATGGAAGTCTTCAAACAGAGGCTGGACAGACATCTAACTGGGATGATTTAGCGAATCCTGCTTTGAGCAGGGGGTTGGACCAGATGGCCCAGGAGGTCCCTTCCAACTCTACGATTCTATGATTCTATGACATTACGCTCATACAGACGGTTTTTCTTTTTCTTGGGTTCTGTTTGGAAATTTGTGTCTTGCTCCATTTGGACGCAACAATGCAGCAGTTTTATGTAATAGAAGAATGACAGCAAAATAAAGCGATTATTCAAGGTACCACAGGGTGGCAAGTGGAGGGGTCCAGAGCCATAGGGATATAAACATAATGCACACAGTCCTGCCTGGTGCATGACCATGTTATTAGGGGGTGCATGAATACGGTACTTGATTTTGAAGCAGCACTCATTCATTACTCAAGCGGTTTTGTGCCCTGTGATGTTTGATCCATAAATTTCCTAATTCATGCGTTCACAATCTGTTACATTCAGACACTATTGCTGGATGGCAGTCCGGGAAATTCATAAAGAAATCCATAAAGCCTGGGAGGGTAGAGGGCCCTTTATGAAGAGGTAAAAATCTGAAAATGGTAATTTCTGAATCTGTAATAGGTGTAGTTGCTTTTAGGAGTCCAGATCCATAGTTTCCTACATTTAATAGTCACATTTTTGCTAGTGGAGCCTAAATTTTACTTTTGTCCACATATCCTAGAACAAAGTGGGAACAGTGACTATCAAGATTTGCAATTTTGTCTTCCTATTTCAGGAGTTAATAGATTTCCATAACTTGGGGGGTCTGTCCGGATGAGGAGCTGAGCGGTCGCAGGCAGCATTAGCTCCGTGCTTCTGCAGACCTTTAACATCTCAAAGCAGTAGATAACGGTGGGAGAAACCCGCACCAACGCTCACCGGAGCCTCAGGCACACTCCGGGCATCGATGGGGCGCTCTACCAGAAGCAGGGGACAGTGCCAAGCAGGATCACGGTCTTTGTATCGGTGCCTGAGAAAATCCAAGATGGCTGCTGCAGCACTCACCATGTGGCTGCCAGCGGTGTGGAGTGCTCTGGGGTGTCTGATCTGACACCGGGTCAGACCTCACCGGAGAGGAGCATTAGCGGAATGTAGCAGGCACAGGAGGAGTCGGGCAAATCTTTACTCGGAGAAATCATCAGGCAACAAACCGCAAGTATATGCACCTGACACAGGGCACAGCTCCACTCCCATGACAGGCCGCTAAAGTCCCTGCTGGGCGATCTAAAGCAGGCTCTACATAGCAACATCACCTCAGCCTTCACTGCACTACAGAAGGACATTGTGCACATTGGGGACAGAAAAGCCCACACTGAGGAGAAGCTGGAGGAGTTCACCACAACCACTTAGTGGATGCTCATAATGAGGCAGATGAGGAGATCACCGCTCTAAAACTGACCGCGCCAGACGCAACAATCTGCGCTTCAGGGGGATACCAGAAAGTGTTACTGTGGATGCATTGAAAGAGTAATGTAGAGCACAAAATCGGTTTGCTTGCCGACGACATTATTTCTCTATCGCTTCATTGGGGGACAGAGACCATGGGTGTATGCTGCTGCCACTAGGAGGCTGACACTATGCACAAAAAAAGGTTAGCTCCTCCGCAGTATACACCCCACCAACCGGCAGTAATTTCTTCAGTTTAGCTTAGTGTCAGTAGGAGGTGGACACGGGTTTTTCATTAGACTCCTATCTACCTCGATGTGCGTCGTTCCTTTTCAGGTTTCCGGAGGGATACCGTGTGAATGGTCACAACTGTACTCCCACAAAGAGACTGAGTACGGTGTGTACTGCCACCCCGTATCCTCATAGCTCTCCTTAGCAGGACCAGGGCTTAGCACGGGTGCGTGCCAGCGATCCAGAGGGTCCTCGCCTCCCGCCCACTCGCCTACCAGAGCCTGTCGGTTGGATGAGGCGCGGATACCACAAAAGACGCAGACAGCGTGGTATATATCAGGTACCTTTATGGCAAACGGATCACAGGGTGAGTATGCAGTCCAAGTCTCGGCCCCCTGGCGGTTTCAGGATTCTTGGGAGCGGTCGCCGAGGGAGTGCTGTAGAGTCTCTGTGCCGCTTGTTCTTCGCTTCCCCCACCTCCTTCTTTCTTCGGAGTTCGGCAGGGGTAGCGCAGGAATCGGGCGGCGATAGGGAGGTGGCCGCGGCGACGCTGCGAGACCTCCGCGCTGACAGGCGGCCGCCGCCATTAATTTAGTCCCCGGCTTCATTTCGGGCCTTCTCTGACGTTGCAGCCACGCCCCCGCTCTCTCTCATAGGCGGGCTTCTCCCGCCCATTCTAGGACCACCCACCGCCTCTCAGCCTACGGTGGGCAGCGGGCCGTACCTTCTTTGGCTCGGCGGCTAGCTCCGCCCATCTTCTTGGTTTGAAGGCATGCGTTTCTCCTTGTTCCCTCAGGCTGCCGCCATCTTCTCAGCCTGTCAGCCGGACACGGAGGGATTCCACGTTCTCTGTTGGGGCCCTGCATCTTCAGACGAGCCGTGTATCAGCACTTTTGGGGACACCGGATCGTGAGTAACTCTGCAACTGCAGACTGACACCCTCCTCTGCCTTCCGTCCCCCAACCTTCCGGCATTTCTTCATTATGTCTAATTCTAAGCCTGACCGTGCCCGTCAGCCGGCTCCCGCTTGCACTTTAGTCAAGTTCTTTGCATGGTCCTCTTGCAATCGCAAACTTCCCTCAGGTCCACTCCCTTCTGCCTAGACCGCAGCAATCCCATTCAGCCCGATGCTGCACAGGAGCCATCCATTGTTCCACGTGAGAGTGAAACCCCCATCCCTGGCTGGGCTTCTCTATCACAATCAGTGGCGGACCTTACCAGGGTGTCTCAGTCCCTAGTGGCCGTTCTTGATAAGTTGCCCCTGGACTCTTCTACAGGGCCTAGCAGGTCTCGAGAGGTCCCATTTGAGCCAGTCAGCAGGAGCCGCAAAAGATCCAGACAGTATCTCCGGC
Organism: Dendrobates tinctorius; assembly: GCF_039654945.1. Classification (NCBI taxonomy): domain Eukaryota; kingdom Metazoa; phylum Chordata; class Amphibia; order Anura; family Dendrobatidae; genus Dendrobates; species Dendrobates tinctorius. Next base: position 9,101,496 of record NW_027361754.1, read on the forward strand.
CGGAATCCTCTCCTCGCCCCATCTCACCACATAGTCCTTCCCAGCAGTCGCCTTCCCGTGCCTCCTCACCCGAGTCAGGCGAAGCGTTCTTGGAGGCGTCATCTAAAGAGATTTTAGAGCTGGATTCGGACCATGACGCGGACATGAAGGTTACGGTACAGAACCTCATTGCTGCGATTAACCACACCTTCGAAATCACAGACTCCCCTGCGAAATCCTCAGATCAGGAGGTTTCGTTCAGACGGCAGAAACGCCTTCCGGAGTCTTCGCCTCCAACTCTGAGTTTGGCAAGATCCTTACCAGGGAAAGAGAAAATCCGACCAGGCGCTTTCAAAGAGGGAAGCGCCTCGGCGTGCTATATCCATTTTCTCAGGAGCTCACCGACAACTTGTCGGCTTCCCCCTCTGTAGACGCTCCAGCGTCCAGACTATCTAACAACACGGTCCTCCCGATTTCAGGTGTGGCGTCTCTAAGGCTAGTTTCATACTAGCGTATTTTCCATGCAGCGCACATCGCCGCTAAGCCCTGCCCCCTGCCGGCTCCCTGCCCGCCCCATCCGGTCATCGCCGCCTACTATCGCACACAGCTGCATGCGATCTGCGCACCCTATCTTTAGCATAGGGTGCACAGACCGTGCACTACTAGGGTTTTAGCGTGCGCTGCGCACTTTTGAAGGTGCGCCGAACGCACCATGTTGCATTTTGGCGCGCTCGGCGCACCTTCAAAAGTGCGCAGCGCACGCTAAAATCCTGCCAGCGCACGGTCTGCACACCCTATGCTAAAGATAGGGTGCGCAGATCGCATGCAGCCGTGTGCGATGATAGGCGACGATGACCGGATGGGGCGGGCAGGGAACCGGCAGGGGCTGCGTGGAAAATAAGCTAGTGTGAAACTAAGCTAGCCGATTCTAACGATAGAATCACAGAGTCCTTAGCAAAGTCGGCATTCGAAGCGGCTGCGACGGTGCTAAGCCCGGCTTTCGCTTCATCTTGGGTAGCAAAGGCCATAGTTACTTGGGCGGAGGATCTCCGCCAGGGCATCCTAGATAGAGCCCAACCAGAGCGATTGGCCGAACTGGCCAACCAGATTTCCCATGCAGGAGATTATCTGCTCTCTGCCTCCTTGGAAGTCGCGTCTTGCGCAGCTCAAGCGTCCAGCAATGTGATTGCTATCCGGCGTACAGTTTGGCTCATGGCTTGGCAAGCGGATTTGTCTTCAAAAAAGTCCCTCACCAATCTACCTTTTCAGGGAGCGTGTCTATTTGCATCACAGCTAGACCAGATTATTAAGGACGCTACTGGAGGCACAAGCTCCCTTCTTCCTCAGTCCAAGCCTTGCAGACCTCTTCCAAGGCGTCAGTTTCGGCCCTTTCGGTCTTTCCGCCGCTTCGCTACGGCAGAAACCTTTTCTAACCAACAGAGGCCGCAAGCACGCCAGGATAGGAAGAAAGTCTCCTTTAGACTCACTCCCTCCTGGCGATCTCACTCCTCCCAAGGCAGATCCTCCAGGTCCAGAACTGGACGGTCCACATCAGCATGACCATCATCAAAATCCCGAGCCGCCTTCCCAACTAGGAGGTCGACTCCTTTTCTTCAGAGACGTCTAGCTTGCCTCAGTAGAAGACGCTTGGGTCAGGGAAGTTGTATCCTCAGGATACAAGATAGAGTTTGTTTCTCGTCCCCGGGATCGTTTTTTCGAGTCCCGACCTCCAAAAGATCCTGCCTTAGTTCCGGGTTTCTTTGCATCCATCGCCTCCCTCCTCAGTTCCGGGGTGATCGTGCCCGTTCCAGAGTCAGAACGCTTTACAGGGTTTTATTCAAACCTGTTTGTAGTACCGAAAAAAGGGGGCGTGGTTTGGCCCATCCTGGACCTCAAGTTACTGAAACAGCAGGGTCCGCCTACGACATTTCAGGATGGAGTCTTAGTTCTGTAATCGCTTCCATGGAAGCGCAGGAATTCATGTGCTCAATAGACATTCAAGATGCCTATCTGCATGTTCCCATCTTTTCCGGACATCAGAAATTCCTACGTTTCGCGATTCATCAGGACCACTACCAGTTTGTCGCCCTGCCGTTCGGTCTCGCCACGGCGCCCAGAGTTTTTACAAAGATCATTGCAGCGTTGATGGCATTGTTGAGGATCAGAGGTCTTGTCCTCTTTCCGTACCTCGACGACATTCTAATCAAAGCTCCGTCTTTTCACCAGACTCGACAAAGTCTTATCATCGTTCTCGACACCCTGTCCAATTTCGTGTGGCTCGTCAACAGAAAGAAGTCCTGCCTGGTTCCGAGACAACGTCTTGTGTTTCTAGGCCTATTGTTCGACACCCATCGTTCAAGGGTTTTTCTTCCACAGGAGAAGATGATCCCTCTGCGGCGAGATGTACGATCACTGCAGAGCACACGCCTTCCATCTCTACGGTCAGCCATGAAAGTCTTGGGAAAGATGGTGGCGACGGCCGAAGCGGTTCCCTTTGCCCAATTTCACTCAAGACCGCTTCAACAGGCCATCCTGTCACGGTGGAACAGGTCTGTTCTTTCCCTGGATCGTCCGATTCGCCTTTCGCCACGGGTCAAACAGTCCCTCAATTGGTGGCTGACGTCACCTATATCTTTCTGGGACGATCATTCCTTCCGATTCACTGGCAGATTGTGACAACGGATGCCATTCTTCTCAGCTGGGGTGCAGTGTTTCGCCATCACACTGTTCAGGGTCGGTGGTCGACTCAAGAAACAACACTGTCTATCAACGTCCTCGAGATTCGGGCGATTTATGTGTCTCTCATTCACTGGGAAAGGCTTCTCAAGTGTCAGCCAATCCGAATTCAGACGGACAATGCCACAGCGGTGGTATACGTCAACCACCAAGGGGGAACACTGAGTCCCTCAGCACTAGCGGAAGTGTCTAGGATTCTTCACTGGGCAGAGGTATCAGTCCCAGCGATATCCGCGGTGCACATTCCCGGCGGGACAACTGGGCCGCCAATTTTCTCAGCCGCGAGGTTCTCGCGGCGGGAGAGTGATCCTTACATCCAGATGTCTTTCATCAGCTTTGCCGCCGTTGGGGGACTCCGGACGTAGATCTACTGGCATCTCGCCTGAACAGGAAAGTCCCACAGTTCGTATCCAGGGCCCGAGATCCTCTTGCAGTGGGCGCCGGTGCTCTGATCATTCCCTGGTCTCAGTTCAAGCTCCCCTACCTGTTTCCTCCCCTTCCTCTTCTTCCCAAGCTGTTGAAGAAAATCAAGGCGGAAGGGGTTCCAGTCATCCTGATCGCTCCGGATTGGCCCAGAAGATCTTGGTTCGCGGACATCGTCAACCTGCTGGCGGACGCCCCCTGGAAGCTTCCAGACAGGGCAGATCTGCTGTCTCAAGGTCCGATTTGCCACCCCAATTCTCGGACGCTCAATTTAACGGCGTGGCAATCAGGTTTTTTGGATTGAGTTATTCATACCATGATCCGGGCTAGAAAGCCACCGTCTTCCAAGATTTATTATCGTACATGGAAGGCCTATTTCACTTGGTGCGAGGCCAATGACATTCCGCCCATGTCCTTCTCACTCCCTTCTGTCTTGGCATTTCTCCAGACAGGCCTTGATGCGGGCCTTGCCCTCAGTTCCTTAAAGGGTCAAGTCTCAGCGCTTTCCATTCTGTTCCACAAGACGCTGGCCTCCCGTCCAAGTTAAGACCTTTCTTCAGGGAGTGGCTCATGCGGCACCTTCGCGCCTGTGGATCCATGGGATCTTAATCTGGTTCTCGAGGTTCTGCAAGGTCCACCCTTCGAACCTCTCAGGGAAGTTTCCCTATCCCTTCTCTCCTGGAAAGTAGCCTTCCTGGTGGCCATCACCTCCATCCAGCGCGTGTCGGAATTGGCGGCCCTTTCTTGTCGCTCCCCTTTCTTGGTGCTCCACCAGGATAAGGTGGTCTTGCGGCCTCTGCCCTCTTTTCTTCCTAAGGTGGTGTCCACCTTTCACCCGAATGAGAATATTGTTCTCCCGTCTTTTTGTCCGGGTCCAACTCATCCCCTTGAGCGCTCCTTGAACAAGCTAGACCTGGTCAGGGCGATGAAGGTCTACCTAGCTAGGACGTCTCCCTTGCGGAAGACACTGTCTTCGTCATTCCAGACGGTGCGCGGAAAGGTCAGCCGGCCTCCAAGGTTACTATTGCTTGCTGGATTAGATCGGCAATTTTGGAAGCCTACTGGGTCAAGCATCGAGTGGCCCCTCCTGGAATTAGAGCTCACTCTACCCGGGCAGTGGGTGCCTCCTGGGCAGTGCACCACAGAGCTTCTGCTCTGCAGCTTTGCAAGGCTGAAGCCTGGTCATCTGTTCACACGTTTGTGAAATTTTACAGGGTCCACTACGGCGGATGCCAGCCTAGGAAGAAGGATCCTGCAGGCAGCGGTGGTGAGTCCGCTTGCCCGATGGAAGTTTGCTTTCCCTCCCCAGGGACTGCTTTGGGACGTCCCATGGTCTCTGTGTCCCCCAATGAAGCGATAGAAAAAACAGGATTTTTGGGTTGCAGTAAAATCTGTTTCTCGGAGCCTTCATTGGGGGACACAGCACCCTCCCATGTTCTGCAACTCCTGTTCTTATGTTTGTTAGTTACAGTTGAGTTGTCTGTTCTGTTTCAATCTATTTTGTTGCTTCTCCTACTGCTTTCTCACTAACTGAAGAAATTACTGCCGGTTGGTGGGGTGTATACTGTGGAGGAGGAGCTAACCTTTTTTTGTGCATAGTGTCAGCCTCCTAGTGGCAGCAGCATACACCCATGGTCTGTGTCCCCCAATGAAGGCTCCGAGAAACAGATTTTACGGTATGCAACCCAAAAATCCTGTTTTTATCCCTTATCCATCCCGGAGAGTCACTCAATAGAGTAATGGAAGTGATGGACTCCTTTACTCAAGTATAAATTGAATATCCCTAAATTCTAAATCTCACATCCTCCGTACCACATGCTGTAAACCTAAAAGTGAAATATCCCTTTAGATGGGACAATGAAAATATTACCTATCTTGGAATCCGCTTGACCCCCTCAGTAGATAGGATACTCTCACTAAATTATGAGGCTCTGAGACAAAAGATCAAAGGCGACATGCTGCGCATGAAGCAATACGACATGTCCTGGTTAGGAAGAATAGCGTCCGTAAAAATGTTCATAATCCCCAAATATTGTACGTATTCCAGGGCTGTGTTGTCGGAGTCGGAGCTCATTTTGGTGGAGTCGGTATAAAATGGTCCGACTCCTAAAATATATAATAAATTGGGTACAGTAGTTCAATGCAGAATGTGCTGAATATTTTTTCATAGGAATTTGGGAAAGTTATGAAATGTCTTATAAATGGCTGTTCTATTCCTGACCTAAGGCTACATTCACACACAGCGTTTTTGCTGCGTTTTGAGGATATGTTTTTCAGCTGCAAAAGCAGACCAGCTTTTTAAAAAACTGCATCACCTGAAAGGCTTTTGAGCTCATAGATAATGTTTTCAATAGCTCTTGCTCTATCTATCCATTTATCCATAGCTGTCTATCCATATCTTATCTGTACCAAAAAGAATGAAAGCCGGGTGGCACACAGATTAACACTCCTTTTTTTTTTTTTTTTTTTTTAGTACTAGTCAGGTACACCTCATAGCTGCCCAAAAGGACGCCCAGGACAGGCATTGCTCATCTTCAGTAACACATCAACATCAATTGCTAGTTGGAATAAATAGACTGCATTCACCACATCTTAAGGTGCAGGCTTTATTTTCAAGTGTAGGGGTGTGCAGTATAAGGTTCTGCAGCAGCTGAGGTGTGCAGTATGAGATTCTGCCCCCCCTAGTTTTGGTCCTGGCTAAAACCGTTTCTTATAGATACGGCGAACCCTCAGGTAACCCTAAATGAAGGTCAATGGACACAGGTGGCTGAATTGAAGGAATTGCTTAATCACCTATTTACCGTGACTAAAAAATTACAAGCTGAGGATTTAACTCCTGGCATTTTCATAAGGGAGTGGAAGAACTTGCTATTTTGCCTGTCCCAAAGAGGAGATTTAATCGCAGATGACATTTCTGCTTCAATGAAACGGAGAGAGAGACAGCTATTGGAAAATAAAATTTTTATGGCAGCTGTTTATGTGGACCCAAGTCATCGTATATTGCTTGATGATCAAAAGGTTACTAAAGGAAAAGAAGCTCTGACTGAGGTAGCAGTTAGGATGAGTGGCCTACAGTAGGCCTGCCAGGCGCAAGAGGACTTGGGTCCTGACAGTGCTACTGCTGCCATATCTTCATCATCAGATGAGGAGTTTGACTTTGACAAGTATTTGGATGATATGGAGCAGGCAAAGCGTTGCCGCAAGGAAAAAGATTTCACTCTGTCTCCTATAGCAAGCAGATTGACCATATTACAGCAAAATGTTTCACTTGCTCTCAAAGAGAGAGAAAAATTCAACCGTTCATCAAAACTGACTGTGCATGAGGCAATTCCTTTATACTAGGAAATTGTTAGAGATGTTGCCCATGTGGTTACGGCTTTGCCTCCAACCCAAGTTGGTGTAGAGAGGTTGTTCTCTGGCCTTAAAATTATTAGGTCAGATTTTAGGTCATCTATGAAGGAGGATCTGATGGAGGCAATTCTATTTCTTAGAACAAATTCATAGACTGCACAAATGTTATTTAGTATGTTTTTGTTGAAAACTCTTTTTTCTCCTTCGTCTCATTGGGGGACACAGAGACTGTGGGGGGTGTGCTACTGCCTTCTGGAGGCTGACACTAGGCATACAAAAAACAAGTTAGCTCCTCCTCCGCGGCATACACCCTCGCCCCGATAGCGGGCGGAAACCAGTTTTTTTGCTTAGTGTCTTATGGAGGCACACGCAGTCTGGATCTCTCCAGACTAATTTTTTCTAGTTTACCATGAAGATGTGACAGGGGCGACGGATCCTATAGAAAGGGTCCGATCTCCCCAAACCAACAACGGGCGAGCACGCGTTGAGTATCGCCTCCGCGTATCCTTTCCCGCACCGAGGGACATATCTGGGACTTTTCCCCAGACATCTATTTTTTTTTTTGTTTTAAGAAGATAAGACAGGGGCAACGCATCCTATTGAAAGGATCCGATTTCCCCAAACCAGCATCGGGCGACCACGTGCGAGTATCCCTCCACGTTTCCTCTCCCGCGACGTGGGACATTAGGCCAGACTTAGCCCTGTCCACCCCTAGGTATTGAAACCATGGGCTTGCACAGAGGCACAAGACTAGTCTGTGCGGCCCCCATGACTCCACCAACGCATGACGGCGGTGCTGCATGGCGGCAGACGGTCCCTCTCCTCGCCCCGGCAAGGCGGTCGGAGCTAGGGTGCCTGCACCGTCTTAAACAGAGTACCTCAGGTATGTGCTGGAGCGAGTGGAGGGGCCTGGGCAGCGTTTTCGGAAAGGCACGCTTTCCCCTTCCCCCCCCCCCCCCCCCACCCACCCACCTTTCCCTCCGCTCCTCTAACCTGCTTCGCCTCCCTCCGGGTATTGGCGCAGCCGGGAGACTGTGGGGAGCTGCAGCCAGATGGCCGAGGTAGAGGGGTAGAGATCGGTCTGCCGGCGTGCCAAGGCGGGCGGACCGGTTCTAATTTAGCCCGCGGCTTCGGCGCGGGGCGCATGTCTTCTCCGGCGCCGCCCCCCGTCAGGCATGGGGTAGCGGTCGGGCGGACCGCTTCTAAATTTAGCCCGCGGCTTCGGGCTGGGCCGCAGGCGGAAGCGCCGCCCTGGGCGCACGTCATTTCCGGCGCCGCCCCCCGTAGTCAGCCGGGCATGGGGAGGCGGGCGGCCGGGGTAGCGGTCGGGCGGACCGCTTCTAAATTTAGCCCGCGGCTTCGGCCTGGGCCGCGGGCGGAAGCGCCGCCCTACGCGTGACGTCATTTCTGGCGCCGCCCCCCATCTCCAGGGCAGGCGCCGGATTAAATTGAGGCCCCGGCGGCAAGGCAGGGTAGGCCGCGATCACAGAGGAATCGCAGCCTACCAGGAGTGAGGCGTGAACTGAAGCACGGGGAGAGACGTGCAGGGGCGGGTAAGTGCTACCCCGTCCCGGAGCCACACTAGGGCACTACACCGTACCCTCCTCCCCCTCCGCCTACCCCCCCATACCTTTAAGGGATTTTTTGTGTGTGGGCCGATGCCAGCAGTATGTCTGGGAAAGGAAAAACGCACATGTTCCTTTATGCCGCATGCGTTTCCTGTGGGGTGATGTTCCCACGAGCGCAAACTATTAAGTTATGTGAAGCCTGCGACTCCGAACGCGCCCAGGAGCCCTCCCCTGTGACAGAGCCCAGGGGTCTGGATCCCCCAGAATGGGCGTTATCACTCTCGGTCCATGGTTTCGCTCACGAAGGCGATTGAGACCATTCAGGCCCCGGATAGGGGTAGAGATGACGGCTCGCCTGTTTGGGAGGGGTCATCCACCTCACAAGAGCCTCCGGCCTGCCGGGGCCGCACACTCTCTAGGCAGGCGCACAGGAAAAGCGCCCGTACGGTGTCTCCTGGCCCCTCCGGTGCCTCAGCATCCGTGAGTGCGGCATCTCGCTCACCGTCACCATTTTCTGGGAGCGAGCAGAGTTCAGGTGATGACTGGGAAGAGTCCTTGGACCTGGATACCCCGGGGTACCGGGAGACGGTAGACAGTCTTATTGAAGCAGCCAATCAGACTCTGGGTATTGACGATGATGTCTCCCTAACCGCAGGTCATAAGGTATCCTTTAAGAAGACCAGGAGACCATATAGAGTATTTAGCACTCATCCTGAGTTCAAGGATATAGTGCAGCGGCATAGGGAATGTCCAGACAAACGTTTTTCAGGACAAAAAACGCTGGAAACGAGATATCCGTTTGCATCGGAACTTTGTAAAAAATGAGCGGAATCTCCGGTAGTGGATCCCCTAGTGTCACGCCTAGCTTCAAGGTCCTTGTTGTCAGTACCTAGCGGTTCTTCCATTAAGGACCCCACGGATCGACTCATAGAAGGTTTAGCTCGCTCGGTGTATGAAGCATCGGGATCAGCGCTCTTTCCTTCTTTTGCGGCAACATGGGTAGCCAAAGCCATGATGTCATGGTCAGATTCTTTAAACAAGGTCCTACAGGATAGAGATTTGCCGTCGGAAGTGGCGGAGATAGCAAGTCAGATCGCAATGGCGGGTGACTTTAATTAATGCATCCTTGGATGCGGCTAATGGCGCGGCTGTAGCGGCAGCAAATGCAATCGCCATTAGGAGAGCCTTGTGGTTAAGGTTATGGCGAGCTGATTCTATTTCTAAGAAGTCTTTGACTTCCCTAACTTTTCAGGGTAATCGGCTATTTGGGGAGAAATTAGACAAGCTCATTTCAGATGCTACAGGGGGAAAAAGCAGCTTCCTTCCACAGCAAAGGATTAGGCCGCCTTTTCGTCAACCTCAGGCGCGCTTTCGAGCATTTCGCACCCCCGGGTGGATGGCAGCGGCCAGTACCTCCACCCCAGCTCGCTATAACCATGACAAGGAGCGTCAGGTCACGTATAGAACCAACCCGCTGGGTAGGATGCGGGGCCGCCCGCCCAGATCAAGGGGGGCCAGGTCCCAGAAGCCCTCAGCGAAATGACTCGAGGCATCCAGTACCCGAGGACAGCAGAGTAGGCGGACGTCTGCGCAGGTTCTGCTGCGTCTGGGTCGCGGTGGCGCGCGACGCCTGGGTGGCAGAATTAGTGTGTTCCGGGTACAAAATAGAGTTTGTCAAAGATCCGCCAAGACTATTTTTTCTTTCCCGGCTTCCCAAAACGGAATCCCGGGCAGAGGCATTGCTAGGGGCCATCGAGGTGTTGCGGCGCAACGGGGTCATTGTCCCTGTACCAGAGTGCGAGAAGACCCAAGGATTTTATTCCAATCTGTTCGCAGTCCCCAAGAAGGACGGAACAGTAGGGCCGGTTCTGGACTTAAAGCTCCTGAACAGGTTCATCAGGGTCATGCGTTTTCGCATGGAATCTCTCCGGTCAGTCATATCGTCCATGGAGCACGGAGAATATTTGGCCTCGATCGATGTCCAGGATGCCTACCTGCACATCCCTATTTTTCCCCCACATCAAAGGTTCCTTCGGTTTGCAATCGAGAGCCGACATTTTCAGTTTGTGGCCCTAACTTTCGGGTTGGCCGCGGCCCCCAGGATATTCACGAAAGTGATGGCGGTCGTCATGGCCGTTCTACATTCTCGGGGCATAGTGGTTTTGCCGTACTTAGACGACCTCTTAGTAAAGGGGCCGTCCTTTCGGGCATGCAAAGAGAATGTGAGCATCACACTGGATACCCTATCTCGCCTAGGATGGTTGATCAACGGGAAGAAATCTTCCCTTACCCCAGCTCAGAGGATTTTATTCCTGGGGATGATTTTCGACACTTCCCGAGGGTTGGTAATTCTCCCTCAGGACAAGGCTCGGGCGCTCCGGCAGGGAGTCCGAAGTCTTCAACAACCGGGCCCTCACACTATCCGGTTCGGGATGAGGGTTCTAGGAAGGATGGTGGTGGCGATGGAAGCAATTCCGTTTGCTCAATTTCATCTCCGTCCCCTGCAGCATGCTGTCTTAGCGGCTTGGGATGGGAGTTCGTTCTCCCTCGATCAGTGCAGGTTGCCCTCTCAGGTTCGACGGGCGCTTCAATGGTGGACACACGACTCCTCTCTTCGTCAGGGGAAGCCTTTCCCCCCAGATCATTGGTTGGTGATCACGACCGATGCAAGTCTTTTCGGCTGGGGGGCAATCTTCCGGCATCACACGGCCCAGGGGCAATGGTCGCCTCAGGAGGCTCGTCTGCCGATCAACCTGTTGGAGATTCGAGCGGTGCGGTTGGCGCTGCAGCGTTTTCAGCACTTGCTAGCAGGACGCCCAGTCCGAGTTCAGTCAGACAACGCCACGGCAGTGGCGTACGTGAATCACCAGGGAGGCACGCGCAGCAGGGCAACCATGCGCGAGATAGAGCATGTGCTCCGTTGGGCCGAGAGGCACCACTCGGTAATCTCAGCAGTTCACATACCAGGTGTGGAAAATTGGGCAGCAGATTTCCTAAGCCGACAGGGCGTCGCGGCCGGGGAATGGTCCCTTCACCCCGAGGTCTTCCAGCAGATTTGCCAACGGTGGGGGACTCCAGACGTGGATCTGATGGTGTCCAGGGAGAACGCCAAGGTGAGCACGTTTGTCGCTCGGTCTCAGGACCCGCGAGCGATCGCGGTGGATGCGTTGGTCCTACCCTGGAGCCAGTTTCGGCTCCCATACCTGTTTCCCCCACTGCCGCTTCTCCCAAGGGTCATCAGAAAGATCAAGACAGAGGGGGTCCCGGCAATTCTGCTGGCCCCGGACTGGCCCCGTCGTGTATGGTACGCGGATCTAGTGCAGCTCCTCGCAGACGTGCCTTGGCGTCTACCGGAACGGCCAGACTTACTGTCTCAGGGGTCGATCTGCCACCCGAACTTAGGGGCCCTGTGTTTGACGGCATGGCCGTTGAATCTTGGATTCTGACCCAGGCGGGATTTGGGCGTGAAGTGGTTGCGACAATGGTTAGCGCCCGGAAGCCGGCCTCGGCGAAAATTTATCATAACACTTGGAAGGTTTTCTTTCATTGGTGTCGAGAACACGGGGTTGCGCCATTATCCTTTTCGATACCCAACATCCTGGCTTTTCTGCAGTCCGGCCTGGACGCAGGGTTGGCGCCAAGTTCCCTTAGGAGGCAGATTTCGGCCTTGTCGGTCCTTTTTCAGCGAAAGATCGCTACCAATATGCAGGTCAGGACGTTCATTCAGGGGGTCTCTCATTTGGTGCCCCCCTATAGAGCACCCATAGACGCCTGGGACCTTAACCTGGTCCTGGGTGTCCTACAGGAAGCCCCGTTTGAACCCTTACAGGAAATTTCATTGTCATATCTCTCCAGATAGCCATAACTTCCATTAGGCGGGTCTCGGAGTTAGGAGCATTATCTTGCAGAGCTCCTTTTCTGACTTTTTTTTTTTAAGGCTAAAGTAGTCCTTAGACCACCGCCGCCTTTTCTGCCGAAGGTCGTGTCCTCTTTCCATATTAATGAGGACATTGTTCTGCCTTCGTTTTGTCCAGCGCCAGTACACAGAGTGGAAAGGGCGCTCCACTCTTTAGATCTGGTAAGAGCTCTCAGGAGGTACGTGTCAAGGACAGCACCTTTTCACCAGACGGACTCGTTGTTTGTGATTCCTGAAGGGCGCAGGAAGGGTCTCGCAGCCTCACGATCAACCATAGCCAGATGGATTCGCCTAACTATTCAGGAGGCTTACCGTATTAGAGGCGCACCGATTCCAACAGGGATAGGGGCGCACTCTACTCGGGCAGTGGGCGCCTCTTGGGCGCTTCGGCACCAGGCTTCGGCAGAGCAGGTATGCAAAGCAGCAACCTGGTCCAGCCTGCACACTTTTTGTAAGCATTACAATGTGCATACTCAGGCCTCGTCGGATGCGAGCCTGGGTAGGAAAATTCTCCAAGCAGCAGTGGCACACCTTTAGACAGGAGGGCATGCGGCTTGGATCGGTGAGTTGTCCTCCCACCCAGGGACTGCTTTAGGACGTCCCACAGTCTCTGTGTCCCCCAATGAGATGAAGGAGAAACATGGATTTTTGTGAGTACTCACCGTAAAATCCTTTTCTCCGAGACGCTCATTGGGGGACACAGCACCCACCCTGATAGCCAGTTGGCTCTTGTTTATTTAATTAGTATAATTCTTATTTAATGTAGGGTGGTCCTTTTTCAGACATATGATTTTCTGCGTTAAGGCTAATTTTTGGATGTTCTCCTACTGCTTTTGCACTAAACTGGTTTCCGCCCGCTATCGGGGCGAGGGTGTATGCGGCGGAGGAGGAGCTAACTTGTTTTTTGTATGCTTAGTGTCAGCCTCCAGACGGCAGTAGCACACACCCCACAGTCTGTGTCCCCCTATGAGCATCTCGGAGAAAAGGATTTTACGGTGAGTACTCACAAAAATCCATGTTTTGCCACTTAGTTTATTACATAGTGTTATTTATATATATATATACACACAAAATATATATTTATATAATCGATATTACATAGTGTATTACATATTTACAATTTATTACAGTTTTTTGTGTTCTAAAGTTATATTCCAATAAATATATATTATGTTCTATCTAAATGTCTTGATTATTGTATCATAAAAATGATTAAATGTCTGATGATGTTCACATTGTACTACAATACATTTTTCACTTAAATATAAGCAATATATGTGGGAGTCGGTGGAAGGGAAATTGAGGAGTCGGAGTCGCAGGTTTGGCTTACCGACTCCTCAGCCCTGACGTATTCCACAATCTCCCTATCACAGACCCCGTGAAAATGCTCAAAGAATTCCAAACAATTGTACTAAAGTACATATGGCAGGAAAAACAGCAGAAAATCAAAGCAGACATACTATGTATCACAATAAGGGGGAGGTCTGGGCTGCCCCTCAGTGGTGAGAGATTATAGGGCAGCCATATTGAATAACTGAGGTCGATGTGGAATGATGAGGATAACGAACACTGGATAGAAATAGAGAAACATCTCAAAATCCCCAAATGTTGCATCGGTTTTTTACTCGTGTATCCTTACCGGGCCTAACCCCAGCGATGATAGAAAACTGTGTCTGCTACCAACGGTGGAAGTGTGGAGCATTCTAATCAAACTGCATACTATTAAACAGGCGCTCTCTAAAACCCCCATAGAGACTTTAGAGAGGTGTATTCCGGTCCTCCAGATTCGTAACTGGGAATCCTACTGATGGGGGACACGTACAAAGAAGGAATATTGTTATCCTTCTCTATGATCAGAGAGAAATACCACCTTCCATATAAAGACCATTATAAATATCTACAAATAAGACATTTTCTACAGGGAAAAAAAGATAATCTCACTACCCTCCAATCTATATACAATGCTCCTTACCCCAGAGCGGCAGATGAGAGCATTATCCATAAGCTACAACCATATGCTGGAGGAGACGTTCCCCGCTCTGGACTCGTATCTCCACAAATATCTCAGTGGCAGACGTCCTTCTCAATGATGGGGACACATTCTAAGTGCACCAGTCACCTGGAGAATGCCAGAAAGCTGCTGTACAGGTGGTACTTCACACCATACAGATTGTCTAAGATCTACCGCAGCTCCCCAGATGTGTGCTGGAGGTGCGGAGACGCCAACGCCGATGTTACATGTCTGGTGGAAGTGCCATAAGGTGGAGCAGCTCTGGGACGCAATCTCCCACCTAGTGTCTCAAATTAGTGACATCCCAATGAAAATTGGGAAAGAGCAGGCACTCCTGGCCATGGACCTGGATTTAATTCTGTGCGCGTTCAGGACAGTGATTGCGCATATCCTTATAGCTTCTAGAATTAAAATCGCAGGATAATGGAAAAACCCCCAATGTCCATCATTGACTGAGATCGTGGCTTTGGTGAATGACAATTGTTTATCAGAGAAGATAATTACTTCCTCCACCAATAATACAATATCATATCTCAGGAGATGGGACAGCTGGCTATCATTCAGGCTAAACACTGGTCATAGAGACGTAATAGAGCTATTAATGGTAATATACACTCACTGGCCACTTTATTAGGTACACCTGTCCAACTGTGTGTTAAGACTTAATTTCTAATCAGCCAATCACATGGCGGCAACTCAGTGCATTTAGGCATGTAGACATGGTCAAGACAATCTCCTGCAGTTCAAACCGAGCATCAGTATGGGGAAGAAAGGTGATTTGAGTGCCTTTGAACGTGGCATGATTGTTGGTGCCAGAAGGGCTGGTCTGAGAATTTCAGAAACTGCTGATCTACTGGGATTTTCACGCACAACCATCTCTAGGGTTTACAGAGAATGGTCCGAAAAAGAAAAAAAATCCAGGGAGCGGCAGTTCTGTGGCCGGAAATGCCATGTTGATGCCAGAGGTCAGAGGAGAATGGGCAGACTGGTTCGAGCTGATAGAAAGGCAACAGTGACTCAAATTGCCACCCGTTACAACCAAGGTGGCCAGAAGAGCATCTCTGAACGCACAGTGCGTCGAACTTTGAGGCAGATGGGCTACAGCAGCAGAAGACCACACTGGGTACCACTCCTCTCAGCTAAGAACAGGAAACTGAGGCTACAATTTGCACAAGCTCATCGAAATTGGACAGTAGAAGATTGGAAAAACGTTGCCTGGTCTGATGAGTCTCGATTTCTGCTGCGACATTCGGATGGTAGGGTCAGAATTTGGCGTAAACAACATGAAAGCATGGATCCATCCTGCCTTGTATCAACGGTTCAGGCTGGTGGTGGTGGTGTCATGGTGTGGGGAATTTTTTCTGGGCACTCTTTGGGCCCCTTGGTACCAATTGAGCATCGTTGCAACGCCACAGCCTACCTGAGTATTGTTGCTGACCATGTCCATCCCTTTATGACCACAATGTACCCAACATCTGATGGCTACTTTCAGCAGGATAATGCGCCATGTCCTAAAGCTCGAATCATCTCAGATTGGTTTCTTGAACATGACAATGAGTTTACTGTACTCAAATGGCCTCCTCAGTCACCAGATCTCAATCCAATAGAGCATCTTTGGGATGTGGTGGAACGGGAGATTCGCATCAGGGATGTGCAGCCGACAAATCTGCGCCAACTGTGTGATGCCATCATGTCAATATGGTCCAAAATCTCTGAGGAATGCTTCCAGCACCTTGTTGAATCTCTGCCACGAAGAATTGAGGCAGTTCTGAAGGCAAAAGGGGGTCCAACCCCTTACTAGCATGGTGTACCTAATAAAGTGGCCAGTGAGTGTACGGTATAGTAATCTGACGCCATCACCCCTTCCCTTCCCCCTTCTTTTTCCCATATTTAGTTATGTTAAATTAATATATTTAGCTGTCAAATGATTGAGAAAGATATTGTAACGATGTACAATGACCGGAGGCTAAATGGTTGTAAAATATGACTTTATTAAAATTAATAAAAAGTTTATCGTTAAAAAGAAAAAAAATTCCATGACTTCCTCTAACTTCTAAAAATAAATGTGTCCAGAACACTATTTATTTTTCTTGCACTTTTCCATGCATTTTTTTTTAACCCTCAGAAACACCTTTTAGAGATTGGTGTTCTTAGTAGGTTTAACCCTTCTCTGGCCACAGATTATTCTCCATAGATACACTTGTGGGGTAACGGCAGTTGCCAGTATATATTAAGGCTTAAACCCCATTTTAGAATACGATCTTGCTCCTCATTAGGGGATTTTTGGTGGGAGATGGTGCTAGTAACTCCTCAGTGTCTGCGTGACATAGGGCCCACTCACTGTACACATAGCATCCTTATGAGACAACCCCTTTAAGGCTAGTTTTTGTTTTTTTTTACATATTTGCAGGAAGATTTGACTTTGTAGTCATAGGAATTTTTATAACATTAATGCATACTAATGTGCGATGATGTAGTATCTGTATTATCCGTATACTTTGTTACAGTGGAATGTAGCAGAGCTGATTGTGCTGACAGTATTAAATCTAGCTAATTCTGTGTCTGTGCCTCATGTGTATGAATGGTTCTCTGAGTAGTAAATTCATCACCGAGACCTTTATAAAACAAAGCAGTCTTCGCCCCGATTATTAATAGTTAAGTGAGAAGTGACTGATTCATACCTCTGTCTGCTGGGCTGTGGGAGCGGAGAATACATGGGGATCGGTGATCAGAAAAGGGATGAAGTAGAGAAGGTGCGGTGAGTGTTAATGCTGCCATATTGTGCTGCCATATTGTGCTGCCGGTGTGGGTAAATCGACTCCGGGGGGTGACATTATTACTATGGGGGCCTGTACGTTCACACAGACTCTGCAGTACAAAGTTACAACAAATCTTATCTACACACTCCGGCAACATTTTGCATTGGAAATTCGGTGCTGATTTTAAAAGGAGATTTCTTTTGGAGAATTTCCCTTTTGCAATGCGTGGAGTAAAGTCTATGGCAAATCTGCCAAGTGTGAACATAACCTAAGTTTTTTGTAGCATGATCACGAGGGCATTCTGGTGGGCACTGTTATTATACAGATTAATAAAGGGTCAGTATATGATATTGACATTAATTGGTGGAACTATTTGTGCTGTTCTATTTTCGGGGGGGGGGGGGGGGTTTATCTGTATGGCATAAATTTTGGGACCATATTTTATGAATTTTAGTAATTCTGATAGAGGTTGTAGTCGTATTTTCGACATCATGTTGCATGAGGCGTCCTCTACTTGTCACGGGTATGGTTTGCACCCCTCATCTTTACGCCAGACTTGATCTCTACAGCAAATTCCATGAAGAATTTGTTTTTGTTATTGCATTTATTTGCCGGAACGTGTCCCTATTCTGGAATGGTTAATTTATCATGTGACTGTATGTGGACGAAGAAGCTGTGCGCGATAAGGTGGGAGATCATACAGGCTTATATTATTACAAGTCGGGACAAACACAAATCCTTCTCTATAAGAAGCAATTAACCATTCCCTCTACACCAGGGGGAGTGTAATCCCTGTTTAGTGGCTTGTGACTGCAAAATAAAAGATTAGCGGCTTGCATGAAAATCATTCAGCGTCCCCTGTACAGAATCCCAGCCCAGAGTCTGCATTGATCTCATTCTGACAGTAAAAGGGTCACCGGGGAGGCTGCTTCTGGCACAATCTAACATGCGGAGCAGACTAATAACGCGACGCTGCCCAATTCACAACAGGAGACTCCAGGAAAACTCCTTCCTGCACCTTCATGATATTCAGAGCGGAAGACGTATCTGCAGTGACACAAGTAGATAAAAGTGAAAAATGCTCGGCCATCATTGGCACTGCTGAATATTTACAAAATGTTAAGGAACTGTCTTCCCTTTTGTATTTATTCTTTATGGTCACAGTTTGTGAAAAATTGAAAAAAAATCCATTTACAGTCCTTTATGATAAAGGAAAAATATGTAAGTACTAGTGATGAGCGAGCACTAAAATGCTCGGGTGCTCGTTGCTCGGGTCGAGCAAATTGGAATATTCTGGTACCCGAGCAACGAGCCCACTGATAGTCTATGGGAAATCCAAGCTTTTTTGCTGTAACCCCCCCCCCCCCCCAGAGGTCTTTCTAGGGTACTGTTGTCAGAGTGTGATGCCACTTTAACAGGTGCACAGTAAAACATACAAAAACGAAACCAAGATGGATTTTACAGGGCAATATGTCAAGGGACATCTTTTCTAGGGTAATAATTTGTATGTAAGGCAAAAGGAATAACCCCCCCCCCCCCCCCAAAAAAAAAAATGCTCTTCCACCACTTTGGCTATGTTCACACGTAGCGTTTTTGATGCGTTTTTCAACGTTACCATTGCTTTCAACCAATACTAATGCATTTACTGGGAAATGTCATTGTAGCATTTAACAACCTTAACTGGCCATGTGGTGCGTGACACATCATCAGACACATCTTGTTTCATTTATGAAGGAGTGACTCTTAAAGTCACAAAGCCTATTTTTATATGGGCATCAGTCGTCATTACTATTCTTAAAGAGCCATTGTGGGTCTCCTATACTGTTATTGCCTATGCATTGAGTGGCTGGGCTGCCAAAAATTAGGACACACCCAAATACCCCTTTCACGAGACGTACAGGGGGGTCCTCCTGAAAAAATGTTCCCATTATAAGAAAGTGAGTCTTCCATAGTGTTTGCCTATGCATTGAATGCAAGGGCTGCCTTGCTCCAAAGTTACACACATCCAATAACCCTTGGAACAGACGTACTGGATGGCCACATGAAACCAAAGTTCCCATTATTTTTCATTTGTACTGCCATACTCTTAGCCTATGCATTGAATGCAAGGCCTGCCCTGCCTCAAAGTTACATGCACCCCAATAACCCTTTGAAATTATGTACTTGGTGGCCAAAGGAAAACCAAGATCACATTATTCTTTTGGTACTGCTATACTGTTAGCCTATGCATTCAATGCAAGGCCCACCCTGCACCAAAGTTTACATGCATCCCAATAAGCCCTTGAACCCACATACTGGATGGCCACAGGAAAACCAAGTTCACATTATTCTTTTGGTACAGCCATACTGTTGGCCTATGCATTGAATGCAAGGCCTGCCTTGCCACAAAGTTACATGCACTCCAATAAGCCTTTGAACCCATGTACTGGACGGACACAGGAAAACCAAGTTCACATTATACATTTTGTGCTTCCATACTGTTAGCTTATGCATTGAATGCAAGGCCCCTCCTGCACCAAAGTCACAAGCACCTCAATAAGCCTTTGAACCCACGAACTGGAAGGCCAAAGGAAAACCAAGTTCACATTATTCTTTTGGTACTGCCATGCTGTTAGCTTATGCACTGAATGCAAGACCCACCTTGCAACAAAATCACATGCACCCCAATAAGCCTTTGAACACACGGACTGCATGGACACAGGAAAACCAAGTTCACATTATTCTTTTGGTACTGCCATACTGTTGGCCTATGCATTGAATGCAAGGCCTGCCCTGCACCAAAGTTACATGCACCCCAATAAGCCTTTGAACCCATGTACTGGACGGCCACAGGAAAACCAAAATCAAATTATACATTTTGTGCTTCCATACTGATAGCCTGCGCATTGAATGCAAGGCCTGCCCTGTACCAAAGTTACACGCACCCCAATAAGCCTTTGAACCCATGTACTGGACGGCCACAGGAAAACCAAAATCACATTATACATTTTGTGCTTCCGTACTGATAGCCTATGCATTGAATGCAAGACCTGCCCTGCACCAAAGTTACATGCACCTCAATAAGCCTTTGAATCCACGTACTGGATGGCCACAGGATAAACAAGTTCACATTATTCTTTTCGTACTGCCATACTGTTAGCCTATGCATTGAATGCAAGGCCCACCTTGCCACAAAGTTACACGCACCCCAATAAGCCTTTGAACCCACGTACTGGATGGCCACATGAAACAAAAGTTCCCATTATTACTTTTTTTCTAACTACCATAAAGTTTGCCCATGGAATGAATGCAAGGCCTGGCCCACATTTGCACGTACCCCAATTCCCCTTGGAATTTACGTGGTGAAGGGCCTCATAAATTTTTTTCCCATTACAAAGGAGCGGGTCTCCTATACTTGGAATGCCCATACACTAAGTGTATGGGCTGACGAACATTACCCCCTGCGGGGTACACATCAACATAGTGTGTAACCTTTTTTTTTTTTTTTTTTTTACGGACATCATAAACACCCTGGAAAACAGAAATGTGGTTTCCTACAGTTCCTGCAGGGAAGGTGCAGGTTTTTAGCAAAAATATGGCGGATGAGTCGTTGGATGAAGTAATCAGGAAAAGGGGCATGGTGACGGCAGGAATGGGAACGTACAGGATTAATAACAGCGGCGGCTATGGGAGGTATGAGATCCAGGATACAGCCTACAATGATTAGCCGTTTAGCCGCCCACCACCAATTAGCAGAATGCGTTTCATGCCTGTCAGAAGATCGGTGTAACAGATGCGCGTCTGAAGCTCTGCATACAAGATGCCCGTAAGAAATATGTTGCCAAACATGCACGTGTCTGTATAAAGGGCAAAGTGCAACATGCTCGTGAGATGCTGAATTATACAAAGCAGATCAGTGTTGGAGGAAAATCAAACAAACTGATGGATGCTCGGTAAAAACTAAGTTTAAAGAGGAGTGCATCGGCTGGAACTATCAACACACCCATGTCACAAGATTCTTCATCTTCACCCATACATATTACCAATAATATCCAAATGTTACAGCTGATAAATATTTGTTCCAGTGTAACGAACACTGTTAACGGAATGTCAATAAACGTAGATACAAAGAACCTGGGAAACAACTGATATCCTCGTTTCCTCTTTAGAAGATATGGATGATTATGGTATTGATGACAACTTGGAACTTTAACACAACCCCACCAATAAGCTGAAGATGACAGCTGTAAACAAAGTTCAAAAAAGGTTGTGATTTTCTGGAAATCCATTTTCTCTTGGGCAAACTTTACCTCTAAAGTGTTACAGAATGAGGCATACACAGCTCCCATGTCTACTCAGCAAGACACTTCGCCAACCACCACCTTTATTACACACAAAGGCTGTAACCAACGTGTCACGGACACTTGTCACAAATGAGGCCAGTTCATCAGTAGGGACCACTCATAAAGAGTCTGTCTTTAGCTCTTTAGAAGGCACAACAATGACCATTAATAATTTGCATCCAAAAGTCACCGAGGAAGATAGCGTAGAGCTTTTTTGTGTATGCGATGCCTTGAAGTGCACCTGCTTGTTGAGTTTCGGAATTGCAGAGGTTGTGTTTGTAAGAAAGGAAGATGCAGTTGGTGCCTACATAAAATACAACAACAGATACCTAGATGGACAACCAATGAAATGCAGTCTTCCTTTGAATGGTAGTGTGATAACATCAGACACCCCATCAAAGAAGGAAAGTTAATGTTGAAGAAACACAAACTCCTCCTCCTCCATTGTTGCTTAAAATCCTCCAGCTGAAGTTGATCCTGATACTATCTTAAAAGCACTCCTTAAATCTTCAGGGTCATCAGCAATCATCTAACCACCTGCATTTGAGATCAAGCTCTGATGACACAAACACAACTTGGAGACTGTAATAACATTCACACTTCACATATGGGCCCAGAGATGAACACCAGCAGGTAGTTGAAGTCTGAAGGAGTCTGACATCAGATAGTATACAATTTTTCGTGTTCACAGCATTGTAGTACATTTCACCTTTGTCGTGGGGCAGTTGAGTTATTGCCATCAAGAATTTCTGTTTTCCCCTTGGTCTAGTATTGTGATATAGCACAATTATGGTTCTACTGTTCTGTCAAGGGAGGCTATATAAATGTTGAATAACTTGTTTAAATGTCTTCAATAATCTGTTTAAACTTAAAAGATAATGTTTATTGTTTAGTACCTTTAATATCTGAATTCCTACAAATGGATCTCGACCTTCATATTCCACTAAATGGGGGGGTGAATTAACAAGTGTCCACCGACTGTGTTCTAGAGAAATAATTTTATTTAGGACTAATTAATGTTTCACACTGTAAAAATGTAATCCAGAACTGTTCTATCGTAGGCCATACTCATTGCCGTGCGTCTGAAGCATGTTGTCATATCTGTGGTCTTTAGACCGAGAAATGTAAAAGGGAAATAGATCACGCTAATAGTGATCAAAATACAGAGATGTGTACAGAGGAATGCTGAGAGGACATAGATTGTGGTTTCTATCAACTTCATCTGCATTTGAAAATTTTTATGTAATGCTGGTAATTAAACAAAAGGTACTCTAGTGTTGACAGGGCGCAGTGCCATACCACGACTATCTATTTGCTCTTCCTGTACAACCCTATAATCTTTTAATAATTAATATTTATTTGTACTCCTCATTGGAAGGGGGGTGGGAGACACAAGAAACAGTAGGTGAACTCTGCTGAGTCCACAAACATCCCTTTGCAAACAATAACGTGGCTGTTGCATCACGGAACACGTTCACCCTGGTGTTCTAGTGGTGGTGTCTGAAGAGATGTGGAGGATGTGTGGTATCCCACTAAGAAGCCATTTCTATGGGGATACCGTATATATTGTGCGTTTTCATATAAGTGCTCTCCATTTTTACGTGGACTGGTCATTTTAAATACACAGGCAGCACAAAAAGGGTTAATCTCTCAGGCTTTATGAGGTGACCAAGCTCTGTTTTAATATGCATAAGGTATCATGCCTACATCGAATTTTTTGGTTGTGTCTCAGCCTAGTTATTCACATAATTTTTCTGGCCCAAAAATAACAAAATACCGGCAAGATATTTGAGTGGCCTGTCTCTGTCAGACGCCTTATCTATCTGTGTGCTACAAATTGTGGTATTTGAGTCCTCCATTGAACTGTTTTTCCTGTCTCTTACTAAAGTTATTGACAACAATTTGATGACTAAAAAAATTTTTAACTACAGGCCAGATATTTTAATCTGTGGGTTTCACGCACACACGGATAACATATAAGTTTGTTCGCTAAAAATTCTGACATTTGGAGTGAACGTGGAAAATAATGTAGTACATTTAAAAGGGGCAAGGCATGTGTCAAGGGACGGGAAAGTGGAGGTGTTGGTGATGGTACATGCAGAGGCTGAGGCTGTTGGCAAGCTGAAATTGGGCCACAACAAACACCCACATTTTCTCCCTCGACCTTCCTGTCATAATTACTAGGGGAACGCATCAGCACACCATGTATTGAAGCCACACCAGTGTAAAAAGGTTGTTTGTTGGATAACGTTTCCAGTCACTTTGCCGCTACCACCAGCACCCTGTCTTCCACACGGTCAAGTCTGAGTATCCGTGGGTCTGGACCGCATGTTCCTCACCCTGATCCTCCTTCCTCCCACCATGCCGATTGCCTGTAGACAACTGATCCCACACTTGGACACTTCCAAGAGTTGTTCACTTTACCATTTATAGATTCGGGCCTCTTGCATCGTACACTTGAAGTGGGGCAAGATGATATCGCATGTAGTGCTACCCAAATATTTGAGCAACCACGGTCACACAAAGGTGACGGTGGAAATGTATCACAAGAGGTGGACAATGATTAGACACAATTGTCAAAGTCAGGAGAAGGACCAGGGTGGGGAAGTAGAAGACGAGGTTGTGGATTATATTATTATTAGTCATTTTTTTATGGCCATTTATTCCATGGCGCTTTACATGTGAAAATGGGGCAAACATAGATAAGTACACTAAACATGAGCAATACAAGGCACACGCAAGTACAGAAGGAGAGAGAGGACCCTTCCCACGAGGGCTCACAGTCTACAGGGGATGGCTATGGATACAGTAGGAGAGGGTAGAGCATGTCGTGAGGTTCAGTAGACCAAGAATCACTGCAGGTTGTAGGCTTGTCGGAATAGGTTGTTCTTCAGGTTCATTTTGAATGTGTCCATGGTAGAGGGTAGTCTGATGTGTTGGGGTAGAGAGTTACAGAGTATGGGTGAAGCACAGGAGAATTCTTGTATGCGGTTGAGGGAAGAAGAGATAAGAGGGGAGTAGAGAAGATGTTAAGAGGACCGAAGGTTGCGTGTAGGTAAGTCCAGGGAGACCATGTCACAAATTTATGTAGGAGACATGTTGTGGATGGGGAATAACAGGGAGACAGGTGAATTAGTCGGGGAGCATAGTTCAGGATAGATTGTAGTGGTGCAAAAGTGCTATAGGGGAGGCCAGACAGTAGAAGGTTGCAATAGTCGAGGTGGGAGATGATGGAGGCGTGCTAAATCGTTTGTGCAGTTTGTTGGTCAAGGAATGTAATGATGATTTGGAGTCAGCAGGAGGAGGCAAGGGCTTGGATATGTGGCTTGAAAAAGAGGGCAGAGTCGAGGATCACCCCGAGGCACCGATCATGCGACACTGGGGAAAGTGATCAGCCATTAATATTGATGGTTAGTTTTGGTGGAGGGGTACAGTGAGATGGTTGAAAGATGATGATTAATTATGTTTTGTCCATGTTCACTTTTAGAAAGCGAGCAGAAAATAAGGAGGAAATAGCCGCCTGACATTGTGTGATATTGGTCAGTAAAGAGGTGATGTCAGGTCGAGATAGCTAGATCTGCGTGTCACCAGCGTAGAGATAATATTGCAAACCGTGGAATTCAATGAGCTGTCACAGGCCGAAGGTGGAGATGGAGTAGAGTAGGGGTTCTAGAACTGAACCGGGGAACCTCTGAAACACAGGGGGCGAGGTGAGGAGGTGGTGTGGGAGAGGGAGACACTGAATGTCCCTGTAACACTAACACAACGGAAGTTGCCAGTGCAACTATTAGGTGTTCCCGAGTCTGGTGGTTTTTTAAAGACTCCGCCGATAACCTCAAACAGGCCATTTGCACCACCAGCTATGCCAGCATCAGCAGGGGTAGCGAAAATTCCAGCCTGTCCACCACCAGCATGATCAGGCACATGGCATCAAAGCACCCGACCTTGTGGGCCAAACAACAGGCTCCAGGAACGGTGTCTGCGGGTGATACCTCTGTTTCTTCCGCTGTTGTGCGTGCAAGCAAATCCCCTGTCCATGGTGCATGCGAAGATGCCTCCTGCCCTGCATCTGCTGTTGTACACAAACTCAAATAGCGCTGTCAACAAGCACGTCCACATCCTTGTACCAGCACAGCGTTCAGTTGTTCATACCCCAGTCCTTCGAACACAAGCGGAAATATCCAGTCAAAGCCCCAAAGAACACAGTAATAAATTCACACATTTCTCTTCTGCTTGCGCTTGAAATATTGCCTTTTAGCCTCGTGGAGACGGAAGCTTTCTGCAACCTGAATTCGGCAAAAAAAAAGAGTTGTGCTGGATCCTTGAATTAAAAATATCCTTGTTTTTATTAGAAAATTATGTAAAAAAATCACATCAGGGTAGACAGTAACTGGTGGACGCGTTTCGGCGGAAGCCTTAACGACTAAGGCTTCCGCCGAAACGCGTCAACCAGTTACTGTCTACCCTGATGTGATTTTTTAAAATTATTTTCTAATAAAAACAAGGATATTTTTAATTCAAGGATCCAGCACAACTCTTTTTTTCTTTGGATTTATATATGCACCCAGCCGACGGGTGGCTGTGTTTCCTGCTTACATGGATCGGTCAGATCAGAGGACTTACTGGTGAACAACATATTCCCTACTGACTTTAACCTGCTTTCGGCGTCCGTCTTAAAAAAGGACTCTGTCCCCAGCCGCCACTATGTCTCCCGGTTTGGGGTCACAGCATTACACAAGAACGTGTCCCACTACATTACCCGGGCCCTCAACCATGCTGTTACTGGGAAAGGACACGTGGACAAGTGATTGTGGGCAGGGATGGTACATCTGACTGATGGCACACTAGGTTAACAGTGGAAGCTGGGACCCAGACGGACCTTGGAATGGAACACATCCTCCCGATGCCGAGAATTGCAGGCCCTACGTCAATCAGGGTTGCCCCCACAGTCTACATCTCCTGCACCTTTTCCTCCTCCTCTTCAGCCTCCATCTCTGAAATGACCACATCAGTCACAAGCTTGCAGCAGTGCCTCAGCCAAGCTTCAACAGGCTGAACTGAAGCGAATATGCTTAGATGATAAACCGCACAATGCTAACGAGTTGTGGACAGCTGTGAAAGAGCAGGCAGATCTATGGCTGAACCTACAGCCAGGCATGGTCGTGTGTGACAATGCCCGGAACCTGGTGGCGGCTCTTAGGAGAAGCGATCTCACACACATGCCATGCCTGGCCCATGTGCTAAAGCTCGTTGTTCAACGGTTTCTCAAAAGCGACCCGAAGCTGCCGGATCTGCTTGTGAAAGTACGCCGCCCTGCATGCCCATTTTACAAAGTCAGCAACAGCTTCATCCGCCCTTGATGTGCTTGAGCAGCATTTGCAACTTCCGGCTCACCGACTGGTGTGTGATGTGCCCACACATTGGAACTCTACACTGCACATGTTGGAAAGGATTTGTGAGCAGAAGAGGGCAGTTGTTGACTACCAGCATCAACAAGGCCATCGGCATTCAGTTCAGACTTTACACATAAGATCTCAGGAGTGGACATGGATGTCAGACATATGTAACATCCTCCAAAACTTTGAGGAATCCACCATGATGGAGAGAGGTGATGACGACATAATTAGCATCACCATCCCGCTTCTTTGTGTGCTAATAATACTAATCATTTTTTATATAGCATAAAACATATTTACAGTTTAACATTTTCAATCACAAGTCCTAAGTAACAATAACAACGTTAAAAATAATACAATAATTAAATCAAAAGATAACGACCCTGCTTGTGAGAGCTTACAATCTACAATTAGGTGGGGGAGATACAAAGTACAGGGGTGTATTTAAAATGATCAGACAGGTGTACAAAAATGTTACAGTACCAGAGGGCCCTTCTAGTGGAATTATTAAAAAAATTCCCACCTCAAAATGCTGACGGCAGAGGTCACAGTTCGTTGGACAACAAAGGAGTACAGGTGAGAGAGACACAACTCCAATCCAGCAGAGGCAGTGGAACACTGGCAAAGTTATGGGAGAGTTTTCTCAGACCCTCCCATCGCCCTGGCCCTGAGGCACGGGGTACTCTCATAAGGAGTGCAAAGTTTTGGAAGATGCTGAGGGAGTACCATGCTGACCTTTCCAACGTCCTCCATCATTCCTCTGTGCCTTATGATTATTGGTTATCCACGCTGGACACGTGGCATGAACTGGCTCTCTGTACAGCGCATGGCACCTCGCTCTCTGGCAGTACTGCTTGTAGCGGCGGGAGCTGACGGGAACAGTCCTTCATGGTGCCAGTGCTCTAAGGACGGAGCACGCTGCACAACCTACACGCTTCTTGACCCCGCCAAAAAAACTCTGCTGTCGTGCCCGCTTTCTCTTATGCTCGACCCCTTACCTCTAGGTCACTGGGTCTGTCTGCTGCAGTCTGTCGCAGCGCAGGCGCTTTGGGTGCGTAGTGCGCTGCCCCCTTGCTGCTCACACTCTGTCAAAGGGGGACTCACTCCTACTTTGCATGTTTTTTTCCCTCAGCTTCCAACCAGATTTCCTGTCTAAATACGTCCCCTCTTCCTGGGTAATTGGGCCTGTCCGTTCCCTTATTCCTTCCCCCGGGAAACGGGACGCAGCCTTGACAATTCAGCAGCACAGGTACCCGGAGCCCGGTCTTCCTGAGTCCGTACATATTTGGCCAATAAGTTATTTAATGCAAGCATCATAGAAGGCATGTTCTAATTTTTGCAAGCAAATTGTACATTTCATCCTGACCAGTCTTTCACTTTGAAGGACTTTGTGGCTCACATCAATTCACAAGATGATACTAGTCTCATACTTCAAAATTACGGTGGTAACTCAGTGCCACACAAATAGTTTGTATATGTTCAGACTTCTGTAACATCATTTGTGTGATAATTATTCATATCTATTTGTTTCATAATATATTCATCATCTTCTTCAATGCTTCGAAATATAATGTTGTAAAAGTGAAAGCAAGTTGGTGAAGTGTGTGGTAACTCATTGATGAAAGTAATTGTAATCTTTACTATTTCTACATTGTATGTGCAGCTAACCTCCTCATTGACCTTATTTAGTTTAGTTGGCAAGAAAAGAACAGCTCCAGCAAAACCACGTGCTTTTTGTCATGATCCACGTGGGATCTGACAGAGTAAATGCACAAAGTAACCTTTTTTTTTCCTTTGGCTGTGTGCCAAAGGTGGTTTTGCCCCCGGTGGCCATTAGGGTCATCGCACTGTGGTGATTTCAGTTAGTTTCCCCCCGGTGGCGATTAGGGTCATTGCACTCTGTTTACCTTAGTTTGTGCACGTCATTATGTAACAGGTGTGATTACTCTATAAAAGAGTATCAGGTGTGTTAATCACTGTTGGTGATAAGTCCTCAGTTGCAAGCAAGCCTGGGTGAAGGGTGGAGCTGATAGTCACAGGCAGCTCAGTGAGAGTCCTGGGGTGTCAGCTATGGTGTCTGCAAGGAGGGCTGGCATGGATTGGTGGAGTCGCAGTTATGGTGCCAGTGAAGAATGCCTTCGAAACTTGGTGGAGTGCCAGCTGCGGTGTAGAGCTGCACTCAGTTTGCTGGATTCTGTCGCTGGAAATCTGGACTCAAAATGCTGGACTCTTTGGCAGAAAAGCTGGACACGTGCTGGACTTTGTCTCTGGACAGCTGCACGCAGGTGGTGGACTCTGGTTGCTTCAAGGCTGCACTATGGTGTTGGACCCGGTCGGAGGAAAAGATGCATGCAGGTGGTGGGCTCTGTTGCTAGGAGTGTAAGCAACAGAGCAAAGCTAAGTGGTGTTTCCCCTGTTTTGTCACTTTTCCTTATGTTTGGTAAGTGCAGTGGTGGGATTAGTTTCTGCGCCGACCAATTCCCTAGTGAGGGTTTAGGTGCAGGGTGAGCTAGGGTTAAATGGTATCCTGAACGTTAGGACTCTAGAGACACTGACTCAGGGGAGTGCAGGAGGTCTCCAACCCCCCGTACCCTATCGCAGGGCCCACCGTTGTTATTGTTACCCAGGTTTTCCCTTATTGTTTAAATTCGCCTTACTGGAGTCGGGGTTTCCAGATTTACGTGTCACGTGTATTACCTAAATTCGCCTGTTGGAGGCGGCGTATCCAGCTGCACGTGTTATTATTTCAATTCACCCAACTGGAAGCGGTGTATCCAGGGTCACGCGTGTCGTCTAAATCTGCCCTGCTGGAGGCGCTGTGTCCAGCCGCGCGTGACCGTGACATTATCACCAACCGTGATTAACACACCTGATACTCTTTTATAGAGCAATCACACCTGTTACATAATCACGTGCACAAACTAAGGTAACCAGATGGCAATGACCCTAATGGCCACCGGGGGGAAAACTAACTGAAATCACCACAGTGCAATGACCCTAATGGCCACCGGGGGCAAACCCACCTTTGGCACAAAGCCAAAGGAAAAAAAAAAGGTTACTTTGTGCATTTACTCTGTCATATTCCACCTGGATCATGACACTTTTCCTATTAATTCATCATGCTGGTAAAGTACAGGTGAGATCAGAGATCTAGATAACATCTGTGGACTGTAGTCAACATGACCAACTGGGGTCTAGCTATCAATTTTACATAGTTTATGCACAGCTGAATAGAGTTGTGAGCAAAACCAGAATTTTAATCAATAACATGTTGGATGGATTGTCTAGTGGAAACACCCATATCATAGAAATCACATCTTGGACCACGACGCACTCCAATTGAAACATCTTGAAATCCAGCCGAAATGTCAAAATCTCTAGCTTCTGTTCTAGAAACTGCAGGGGCTCCTTTTTGACGTCCTCGTCCAAAAAGTTCAATATTAGTAAGTGATGGATTGTAATAATCCGGCCCAGGAAAAACAGGCTATGGTAGTTTTGAGTCCTGGCCCTGTGCTCGTCCACGTGCTCTTACTCTGGCTCTTCCAGTCATGATTTAATATAGAAGATTTTGCATTCATAATCCAGAGACAGAGTACAACACAGTAACTGCCTCTAGGCAGAAGAAGATGATGGTGGTAGTATTTGGTGCATTTAAGACACAGTCATGAAGCAGCCATAACAATTTGAAACAGAAGTATTTTTTTTTTTACAGCAAAATAGTGTTTAGAACTAGGGTAAGCCACAGCAAAAAAAAAACAGTTGAATGGAGCCCTAAAATGCCACATTTTGTAGACCACAGATGCATGAGGCATGTCGTGGACTTTATTTATTTTTTTGACAGAAAAATAGGGTATAGAAATAGGGTAACACACAGCAACAAAATGTTTCATGGAGATCTGAAATGCCACAATTTGTAGGCCACAGATAGATCTGGCGTTTAGCAGAGATAGCAGACTGTTCAATATGTGGCCTGTATTTTTAAATTTTGTACCCCAAAATAGTGTATAGAAATAGGGTCACAGACAGCAAATACAGTGGAATGTAGCCCTGAAATGGCACAATTTGTAGGCCACAGATAGATCAGGCGTCTGACGGAGATAGCACACTGTTAAATATGTGGCCTTGATTTTTTTTGTCCACCAAAATTGTGTCAATAAGTAGGCTATGACACTAGAAAAAAAATTATTTGGAGGACTAAAATTGTAAAATATTTAGCGCAATGATATGCGATGCGTGTGGCGGACAAAACAGTGTTAAATATATGAACTGTACCTAAATATTTTTTTGGGCAGCTAAATATTTTTTTGGCACCTAAATATTTTTGGAGTAGCTAAATATTTTTCGGCAGCTAAATATTTTTTTCCAGCTAAATATTTTTTTGGCCGCTAAATATATTTTTTGGGGCAGCTAAATATTTTTTGAGCAGGTGCATATTTTTTGGCAGATAAATATTTTTTTGGTAAATCAACCAAGAAAAAGTGTGCGCTTGGATAAACTCAAATATGGGTGGTATCAGAAGGGGGGGATGAGTAAGAATAAAACTGATTAGGACGTTGTGAATCTGACTAATAGCAGAGGTTTTTTAGAGTAATAACAGTAATAGTTAAAGGGCTTCAAAAGGTCCCTAAAAGACTATATTGTTAGTGCCTCAAAGCTAGTTAGTACAAGACAATCCCCTCTGGAGGGTTCTGCAGGAAAGTCACAATACAAATGCAAATAAGGATTGACTGTAATATTGTCAAAAGCAGTGTAAATAAAAGTAACAGTTCACACTACAGCGTCGGCAGATATACTAATATAAAGCTACAGCCTATGGGAGGCTAAACACACAAAAGTAAAAGAAAAGAAAAAAAAAAGTTGTTACTGCAGTAAGAGATACAGATAAAAGTACCACCTGGCACTCCAGCGGGTGTAGGAGTCAAAGAGGCGGCAGGCCATGAACAGTTAAAAACATAGTGCCTGCAATAATGTAGAGTGAAATAGGAGAGCGGTACCTTTGTAGATATGAAGTCCTTGCTGAGATATGCGGTGGAGGTGAAGGGTAAAGTTTTCTGCTCCAGCAATTAGGATAAAAGAACAAAGAAGCAACAAAAAAATATAAGAAAAGTGATTGTAAAAGAAATCCCAAGGGCTGCTCCGGCCGGTAAAACATTTTTTTGGGCACCTAAATATTTTGTTGTCAGCAAAATGGTGTCAAAATTTTTGATAAGACACTCCAAAAATACTACAGTACCACGAAAAATGACAAAATTTTCTGCGCACTCAGATGTGATGCCTGGGATGGGCAAAGCCATTTAAAATTGCTGGATTTTCACGCTGTAGTATTAAAAGAATCTGGCTGTAGTCTGCAGTGTCAACAAGCAAATGGAGAAAAAAAGGGGGTCTGGATTGCTTTGGATTAAAATAATCAGAATTAAGGTGCCAAAAAAAATTATTCCTAGCCACTGATACCTGGAGCTAGGTATATATGTAATAAGCAGCAGCAGACATTAATGCACCCTTTTGATGTATGCAATGATATCTACTATATATACCCACATATAGTGCCTGCATGCCTTGCACTGATGTGTATATATGCACATACCTTCCCTGCCTACCTAGCACTGCAATCTATATACCCCAGAATTTAGCTGGATTTGTGGATTATATGATAGTATAACACTAACTAATAAAAGCACAAATTTGTCCCTATCTCAGCAGCTGCTCTCCCTACACTGTCTAATTGCAGATGTGACTGTGACGAGCAGGGCAGCGCCATGTCTGATATAGACCTGATGACGCTGTACGGCCAGCCAATCACTGTAATACCACAACAAAGATGGCTGCGACATTACAGTGCGTGGAAGACAATCCCTGCATGTTGATTGGCACGCTAAAGAGTGCCAAAATTGCAGAGCGGAGACCCGAGCTCCCGCCAAATAATCCCGGAAATGCTCGGTGCTCGACGAGTACCGCGAGTATAGCGATACTAGGGCAAGTGCCGAGTAGTGGCAAGCATGTTCGCTCATCACTAGTAAGTACATATGTGTCCATGGCTGCAGTCTAAACAAGCCTGCATAGTCTAACGCCTCGTTCAGAAGTCCGTTTTGTGTAGGGTGTTTTTCCCAAGGGTGCGGACTGATTTTCATCAGTGTTTGGTGAGTGTCATCTGCGATTTTCATGTAAGAAACAAAAAAAATAAAGCTAATTACGGTACAATATTAAAAACGGCGGCCCCCGGATGATATGCATGTGCTGATCGTGATATTTATGGTTTCATAGACTTGTATGGAAGACTGTAATCTGGGGCATGATGCCGTGATTTTTTTTTTTTTTCAGACCCTTGGTCCTGAAACAACATGGACACGAGAAGTGCACCATAGACTAATGGATGCATGTTGTATCTGTGAAACATGGACATTTGAATGAGGTCTAAGCCTATGTTAAGTAATAGCAATTCTTGGACGAACTCTGAGAGTTTCCTCCATATTTTTCATACCTTCAATAAAGTCTGTCCTCACACAGCTGCTCCTTGGTGCATTAGAGCATCAGGAGACGTTTTGCATTATTAAATGTCCAGGAGGAAGCATATTCCACTGCCAAAACCAAAAATAATGGTGGTTATAGGTATGACCTACCACAAAAATTCATGGTCAAGAAGAAATAAAAGGTGGAGACAATTCTCTTTGTCTCCATTCTTCAGTTACATGGATCCAATAAATATCATTGATGATTATCTGCACTTTCCAGTAGTTGAGACACTTTTTTGCCATTGGGGATTATTACTACACAGCACCCCAAACTCTAAATTTCTGGGGGTGACTGAAACTTGACATGACCTTCATTTACAGCGGAGCCTGGATACCCTGACCAGCCATGGGTTTCTTATCGATATGAAGACATTTTATCTTGCTCTCATTCAGCGTTTTACTTTGAGAAAGGTGACGAAAAGCGTTGAAACACTAAAGAATTTTGGCCCATTAAAGTCTTCTCATTTACTGCGGCACAGTCTGAACAATGTGATAATGTCCTCTTCTGTTGTATTTAATTCTCGACTCATGTCAATCAAATTGTCTCCAGAGAAAGAAGAAAAAAATAGAAAAAAAATAATTGAGACTATCTCGTCATGTTTCAGTCCCGATTCTAATTTCTATCAAGAATATCATGGTTTCCCATACACAGCACGGCTAGATGTATTCCTGCTCTTCATTTTTTAGTTAGCACATAGTAAGAATCAGTGACTTGGAAGATGTTATACAGCAGTACTGAGCAGTGTAGATATGAATCCAGCTTTAGTTGAGGTAAAAGACTAGTTAGAAAGCCCAGCTTGATCTTTCTGTGTCTCCCTTTGCTTATTCCCTCACCTCTTCATAGGCAATACTGACTTGTGTAGCCCGACACTTCACTGTTTTGGTAATATATCTTCTCTTGAACAAGTTGAGAAATTTTTGTTTTTAGAGTGTTTGGTGAGTTCAGTGAGAAGTGGAAAAAGAACTTTGATACATTGCAAAGTTTCTTATATTCCCCGGATTTAATGATTTACGCAAAGTCTGTTGATAGTGCAGGTCCTTCTAAAAATTCCTAGACCAAATTGCATTTTTTTTTTTTTTTTAAATCCCAGTACCCCAATAACTTTTGCATTTATAAAAAAAAGTTTGTATTGCCATTTTCCAAAACTTACAACTTAGGGCTTGTTTATTGCTAAGTTGTATAATTGTTCGGTACAAATGATTGATTTGATCACCTCTTATTTGGGGTGAGGTGTAGCTAACTAAAAGTGGCAATTAGAGTTTTGATTCTTGCTTTCTTGACAATATGTAATTTAGGGATTAATTATATATTTTGAGAATTATTTATTTTTTAAATGTCCATTTTTGGATAGTAATAGAGGGGCGAATAATAAAAAAGCAGCGATTGGAGGCAGGTGCTGGCTGCATAGTGCAGTCGCCACCTGCCCTGTATGGAGAGAACTCTGCTCCTTTGCCCACGCCCTACAAATGCATTTTCCACATAAATGTCTGGGGAGTTCTGATATTCACGTTCTGGGTCACTAGAGACTGCTGCTGTATCCATCCCCAATTCTTTACACTATAGCACTGCTTAGCTGCTGTTCTTACTTGCAAAAAAAAGTATTTTATCCCTTTTTTTAATTAGCTATTTAAAAGTATCACTAAAAGTAATGTACAGGAAAGATATATATCTTTGTACCGTGTTAGCCAGCAGATAATTATCCCTCTCCCATAATGACAATTCTGCTTCACATCACTTGTCTCATCTATTGCGTTATTTCTGCGCTGTTTTGGGTATAAATACAGTTTGTGATTCTTCATATGTTGTATTATTCTAGCCTGATGAAGAGACCTGAGTAGTCTCGAAAGCTTGCAATGTGTTACCATCTTTTCAGTTAGCCATTAAAAGGTATCAACCACTGAGGACTCTCAATTCTGAATGTAATGTAGGATTTCAGTATAACATTTCCCAATGATGAAGTGCGGCTTTATGTAAGGTCACATACACGATGTTCACAGTGAGTCATGGACTTCGGATTGTTAGGAGGAGATTACTGAACTCTGCCATTAATCAAAGTTTGATGCGATTTTCTATGTGGCGCTCATTTAGTAAAGTCACTAGTGATGATGTCAGCTGGAAATTATAATGGCTCATAGTGTTACTTAGCCGGCGGATCATTAATATGAGCTGGATCCTGCATCACTGCCGATTATAAGAAGCTTATGTGTAACTGCTGGACATGAGCATAATACAACTATATGATATTCTATACAAAGAACACTACAACTCCCAGCATGACCCAACTACTGTACATGTCCATGATGCAATTCTATTACTCATTATAGCACTACAATCCCCATTATGGCCCTACTCCTGAGTGTGTCCATGGGTTATGCACTGAAATGGCCACGTTATTCTCATGCCACGATCTGAAGAGAGATTGAAGAGAAACATAAATGTAAGCGGTCAGAGGAGGATGTGAAGAATCGTTCTGATGCAAGGATCAGAGGAGGTTATGAAGAATCGTTCTGATGCAAGGATCAGAGGAGGATGTGAAGAATCTTGTTGATGGACAGGCGTTGTACTGTCAGGAAAACTGTGGACAGTATGAATTACCTATCGAGGTACAGTAATCACTTCATGAACCATGTGCAAGTAGCCTCTTCAGAGAGAAAGAAGACTTGAATCTTGGTGCCACCTATTGGAAGTAGCAATCCTAAAAGTCAATGTCATCTTTTTAAAAGAGCCTTGTCACATGACTTAACATAAGAAGCCAAAACAGACCCTCCATTTGCAGACACGTGTTTGCCCCTCATTAGTGCAAAGAAAGAGTTCTGATTTGACTGGATGAGAGATCTATGACGTGGTCTAAGTGGGAACGTTTCTACTTGGGCGAATGCCAGTCCGACGTTGGTTGTATTGCCTATGCGTTTCTGTACGCTGGCTTGGCAGTTTTTTCATGCACCATGGTACAAGGGTCTTGTAGTTCTGGATCAAAGCTTCCACATATACTTGGGAAACGTGCTGTCATGGTCAAGAAGGTGACTGGGTGCTGCTTGGGACATCAGAAGGAAGAGGCTTTGTGGCTCGCTTCTCCTCCAGTGAGGATATTATGATTGCAGATGTGATTACCAGCCTTGCATGCTATTTTGACATTTAGGGGGATTTGATCCTAGACCACTAGGGTACCACGACTTAACTTGTGGGTGACTCAAACTCTGACCTTATCTTTAGCTGTGCCACTGGACTCTACTTTCGTCTTGATTTTTGGATTTATCTACTGGTACTTGTACTCCACCAACCTAGTTTTGCGATAGTTCTTGGTTCCTGTTTTTTTGTGAATACTGAGCTCTTTCCCACTAATGACTCCAGGATTTCTAACTGCACCTTGCAAGCCGTGTACCTTATCCTAGTCGGTGCCTACTTTCATAATCATGGGGTAATGAGTCATTCAGGCACCAGGACATGAGTGGCACCTCAGATGCCACGTGTACAGCCACTTGCTTGGATAAGCACAATGGGGCAAGTATTATGCATCAGCCAATTTTAATGAATGGGATTGGTGATCAATACTTACATGTGTGCATGTATCCCAGCAGGTATCTGTAGACTTTACAACTGCGGTGCTGCTCACCTCCTGATGTGGATGTGAGCAGCGCTGGAATATTCCTAAGACTCACTTTAGCCAATACCAGACTGACTGCAGTTCAAGGATTCACTTTTCTGGTGGGAACTGCAGCAAGAATACTAAAGACAAGAATTAAACAGTACATTCTTCATTCCTCCAAGGTGTAAAACTTGAAATGGCTGTGAACAGAAAGAATGAGAAAACTGTACCAGTCTGCAGTATACTTAAACTGTGCTATGGCCCATAACAGCGTGTGACTGGTGATGGGCACCATAGTGTGCACTTAGTGCCACCCATGGTGTGGGGTGAAAAGTGGGTAAGAGCCGCATAATAGAAGTATTAAAGGCAAACTTAGAATTTGATTACACCATGACTTCCATTGCCTGCTGTCCTGTTCTGCTACGATAGTCTGACTTCCTGGCCTTTCCCTTACACTGAGATCTTATATGTTCAACTACACCTGAAGTAGTAATGGCAGTCTGATACTGCAACTTCTTCTGGCTCCTGCCTGCTCTTTGCCTTTATTCCTGACTCTTTCTCCGGGCTGGTCTTCCTGGCTCCTCTTCCTCCTGGCTTCTTCGTCCCTCTTTCTCTTGCCTCTTCCTCCCGGCTGCTCTGTGTCTCTTCCTCCCCAGCTGCTCTTTCTCTTCCTTCCGCCTGCTCTGTCACTTCCTCCTGCCACTTCCTAATAGCTTCTCTGTGCCTCTTCCACCTGGCTGCTCTTTGCCTCTTCATGCCAGGTGAGCATTCCATATATTTATACTTTATTTTGCTAGGATAAGATTATTG
Source organism: Dendrobates tinctorius (assembly GCF_039654945.1). Lineage (NCBI taxonomy): Eukaryota > Metazoa > Chordata > Amphibia > Anura > Dendrobatidae > Dendrobates > Dendrobates tinctorius. Next base: position 9,138,863 of record NW_027361754.1, read on the forward strand.
TGCTTTATGTGTCTCTCCACAGCCTCTCTTCCTTCTGCCTGCTCTGTCTCTTCCTCCCATCTGCTTTGTTACTCTTCCTCCTGCCTGCTCTGTGCCTCTTCCTCTCGGCTACTCTGCCTCTCTTCTTTCTGGCTGCAGTGTCTCTTCCTTTTGTCTCATTCTAATGGCTTCTCTGTGCCTCTTCTTCTTCCTGGCTGCTCTGTGCCGCTTCCTCTTGCCTCTTCTTCCCGGCTACTCTGTGCCACTTCCTCTCGGCTGCTCGGTGTCCATACCTCCCAACTTTTCAAGAAGGGAAAGAGGGACAAAGGCAAATTTTAGGCCACACCCTGTACCACACACATTTCACAACTAGTCACACCCAAGTCCACACCCAACCGCACCCATTTAGCACTGCTGATCACACTGACTGGTACTGAGGAAGTGGCTGGTACTGAGGAAAAGAAAGAATACAGAGAGAGATAAAAGAAAACAGAGATAGAGAAAGAAGGAAGAGCGAGAGAGAAAGAAAGAACAGAGAGAGGAAGAACAGACAGAAGAAAGGACAGCGAGAGAAAGAAGAAAGAACAGATAGAAAGAGGGGAAAGAACAGAGAGCGAAAGAAAGAACAGAGATAGAGGGGACAGAAAAAAAGAACAGAGGGAGAGCAAAAGAAAGGGGAAAGAAAGGAGAGAGAAAGAAGTAAAGAAAGAAAGAAAAGAAAGAAAGAGGGCAAAGAAAGAACAGAGAGAGAATGAAAATAGAAAGATTAGAGAGAGAAAAAGATCAGAGAGAAAGAGAAAGAGAGGGAAAGAAAGAACAGAGAGAGGGGGGAAAGAACATAGAGAAAGAGGGGAAAGAACAGAGAAAAAGAAAGAAAGAGAAAGAAAGAACAGAGCGAAAGAAAGGGGAAAGAAAGAATAGAGAAAAAGAAAGAAAGAGAAAGAAAGAACAGAGAGAAAGAAAGAGGGGAAAGAAAGAACAGAGAGAAAGAGGGGACAGAAAAAAAGAACAGAGAGAGAAAGAAAGATGGGAAAGAAAGAGGGGAAAGAAAAAAAAAACAGAACAGATAGAAAGAAAGAACAGAGAGAGAAAAAGAAAGAACAGAGAGAGAAAGAGGAGAAAGAAAGAACAGATAGAGAAAGATAGAGGGGACAGAAAAAAAAGAACAGATGGAGAGCTAAAGAAAGAAAAAGGGGAAAGAGAAAGAACAGCAATAGAGAGAAAGAAACAGGGAAAAGAAAGAACAGATAGAAAGAAAGGGGAAAGAAAGAATAGAGAGAGAGAACGAGAACAGAGAGAAAGAAAGAGGGGAAAGAAAGAACAGCAATAGAAAGAAAGAAAGAGTGGAAAGAAAGAAGAGAGAAAGAAAGAGGGGAAAGAAAGAACAAAGATAGAGAGAAAGAAAGAGGGGAACAAAAGAAAGGACAGAGAAAGAACAGAGAGAGAGAAAGAAAGAAGTAAAGAAAGAGAAAGAACAGAGAGAAAGAAAGGGGAAAGAAAGAACAGAGAGAGAAAGAAAAAAGAAAGCTTAGAAAGAAAGAACAGAGGGAAAGAAAGAACAGAGAGAGAAAGAAACAGAGAGAGAAAGAACAGAGAAAGAAAGAAACAGAAAGAGAGAAGGAAAGAACAGAGATTGTAAGCTTGCGAGCAGGGCCCTCATTCCTCTTGGTATCTGTTATGATCTATGTGATTATTGATATGCTGTAATGGCTATTGTCTGTACAAATCCCCTCTGAAATGTAAAGTGCTGCGGAATATGTCGGCGCTATAGAAATAAAATTATTATTATTATTAGAAACAGAGAGAGAAAGAAATAAAGATTCTATAAAGATACTATAGCAGCCCAGCTCCCATTGTAATGCCCAGCTGAGCCTCCCGATGCAGGACATATCATGATCCGCTCACATGGCCGGCATCCCCGATTCCACGGCGATCGACCTGTCCGTGCTGTCGGAGGAGGACATGGTGATGGATCTGAAGCATTCCCTGAAGTGTCTCCATGGTTCCATCACAATCTCTTCATTAAATTACCTAATTTCCGGTCAGCTTCCAGCACGTCACTTCCGGTGGAACGTCATGTGCGAGTTTTAAAGTGCTCCGCCGTGTACTCCTGTGTCCGTGGGAAAAGCCTGCTTTGTATGCCTCGTACACACTTGGCTTCGCTCCGCACATCCCGTACACACATAGCTCCACTCCGTACACACACGGCTCCGCTCCACACACCCCCATACACACACGGCTCCGCATACCCAATACACACGTGGCTCCGCTCCGTACACCAAGTACACACACGACTCCACTCCACACACCTCATACACACACGGCTCCGCTCCGTACACCTCGTACATGCGCGGCTCTGCTCTGTACACGCACGGCTTCACTCTACACCTCGTATACGCGCGGCTCCGCTCCGTACACCTCGTACATGCGCAGCTCGGCTCCATACACCTTGTACACATACGGCTCTGCTCCGTATACTTCGTACACACGGCTCTGCTCTGTACACCTCGTACACGTGCGGCTCCGCTCCGTACACCTCGTGCACACACGGCTCCGCTCCGTACACCTCGTGCACACACGGCTCCGCTCCATACACCCTGCTCCGTCCACCTCATACACGCGCGGCTCCGCTCCGTACACCAAGTACACACGTGGCTCCACTTCGTACACATGCGGCTCCGCTACGTACACATCGTATACGCGCGGCTACGTACACCAAGTACACACGCGGCTCCGCTCCATACACTTCGTACACATGCGGCTCCGTTCCGTACACCTCGTACACGCGCGTCTCCGCTCCGTACACCTCGTACACGCACGGCTCCGCTCCATACACATCGTACACGCGTGGCTCTGCTCCGTACACCTCGTACACGTGCGGCTCCGCTCCGTACACCCTGCTCTTTCCACCTCGTACACGCGCGGCTCCGTTCCGAACACCTCGTACACACGCGGCTCCGCTCCGTACACCTCGTACATGCGCAGCTCCGCTCCGTACACCTCGTACACGTGTGGCTCCGCTTCGTACACCTCGTACATGCGCGGCTCGGCTCCATAGACCTTGTACACACACGGCTCTGCTCCGTATACTTCGTACACACGGCTCTGCTCCGTACACCTCGTACACGTGCGGCTCCGCTCCGTACACCTCGTGCACACACTGCTCCGCTCCATACACCCTGCTCCGTCCACCTCATACACGCGCGGCTCCGCTCCATACACCAAGTACACACGTGGCTCCACTTCGTACACATGCGGCTCCGCTCCGTACACATCATATACGCACGGCTACGTACATCAAGTACACACGCGGCTCTGCTCCATACACTTCGTATACATGCGGCTCTGTTCCGTACACCTCGTACATGCGCGTCTCCGCTCCGTACACCTCATACACGCACGGCTCCACTCCATACACATCGTACACGCGCGGCTCTGCTCCGTACACCTCGTACACGTGCGGCTCCGCTCCGTACACCCTGCTCTTTCCACCTCGTACACGCGCGGCTCCGTTCCGAACACCTCGTACACACACGGCTATGCTCCGTACACCTCGTACACGAGCGGCTCCGCTCCGTACACCTCGTACACGCGCGGCTCCGCTCCGTACACCTCGTACACGCGCGGCTCCGCTCCGTACACCTCGTATACGCGCGGCTCCGCTCCGTACACTTTGTACACACGCGGCTCCGCTCCGTACACCTCATTTATGTGCGGCTCCGCTCCGTACACCTCGTACACACGTGGCTCCATACACCTCGTACACACACGGCTCCGCTCCACACACCCCATACACACGTGGCTCCGCTCCGTACACCAATCACACACGTGGCTCCACATCGTATACGCGCGGCTACGTACACCAAGTACACACGTGACTCCGCTCCATACACTCTGTACACATGCAGCTCCGCTCCGTACACCTCATACACGCGCGTCTCCGCTCCGTACACCTCGTACACGCACAGCTCCGCTCTGTACACCTCGTACACGCACAGCTCCGCTCCATACACATCGTACACGCGCGGCTCTGCTCCGTACACCTCGTACACGTGCGGCTCCACGCCGTACACCCTGCTCTTTCCACCTCGTACACGCGCGGGTCCGTTCCGAACACCTCGTACACACGCGGCTATGCTCCGTACACCTCGTACACGTGTGGCTCCGCTTCGTACACCTCGTACATGCGCGGCTCGGCTCCATAACCTTGTACACATATGGCTCCATACACCTCGTACACACACGGCTCCGCTCCACACACCCCACACACACACGGCTCCGCATACCCAATACACACGTGGCTCCGCTCCGTACACCAATCACACACGTGGCTCCACATCGTATACGCGCGGCTACGTACACCAAGTACACACGCGGCTCCGCTCCATACACTCTGTACACATGCAGCTCAGTTCCGTACACCTCATACACACGCGTCTCCGCTCCGTACACCTCGTACACGCACAGCTCCGCTCCGTACACCTCGTACACGCACAGCTCTGCTCCATACACATCGTACACGCGCGGCTCTGCTCCGTACACCTCGTACACGTGCGGCTCCACGCCGTACACCCTGCTCTTTCCACCTCGTACACGCGCGGGTCCGTTCCGAACACCTCGTACACACGCGGCTATGCTCCGTACACCTCGTACACGTGTGGCTCCGCTTCGTACACCTCGTACATGCGCGGCTCGGCTCCATAACCTTGTACACACATGGCTCTGCTCCGTATACTTCGTACACACGGCTCCGCTCTGTACACCTCGTACACGTGCGGCTCCGCTCCGTACACCTCGTGCACACACGGCTCCGCTCCATACACCCTGCTCCGTCCACATCATACACGCGCGGCTCCGCTCCGTACACCAAGTGCACACGTGGCTCCACTTCGTACACATGCGGCTCCGCTCCATACACATCGTATACGCGCGGCTACGTATACCAAGTACACACGCGGCTCCGCTCCATACACTTCGTACACATGCGGCTCCGTTCCGTACACCTCGTACACGCGCGTCTCCGCTCCGTACACCTCGTACACGCACGGCTCAGCTCCATACACATCGTACACGCGCGGCTCTTCTCCATACACCTCGTACATGTGCGGCTCCGCTCCGTACACCCTGCTCTTTCCACCTCGTACACGCGCGGCTCCCTTCCGAACACCTCATACACATGCGGCTACGCTCCGTACCCCTCGTACACGCGCGGCTACGCTCCGTACCCCTCGTACACGCGCGGCTACGCTCCGTACCCCTCGTACACGCGCGGCTACGCTCCGTACCCCTCGTACACGCGCGGCTACGCTCCGTACCCCTCGTACACGCGCGGCTCCGCTCCGTACACCTCGTACACGCGCGGCTCCGCTCCGTACACCTCGTACACGTGGCTCCGCTTCGTACACCTCGTACACGCGCTGCTCCGCTCCGTACACCTCGTACACGCGCGGCTCCGCTCCGTACACCTTGTACACACGCGGCTCCGCTCCGTACACCTTGTACACACACAGCTCTGCTACAACCACCCTGTAAACCCCTCCTGACCCCACATGTAAACTTCACCTCATCCAGCACCATGATAACCAGCACAGCAGAGTCCTGCAGAGTGTAGACAGGAGGCCCCTGATCATGTGACCCCTGACTCCTCCCCTCCTGTGACCTCATCACAGGTCCTGTGCACACAGCCACAGAACAGCCTAGGACGTCATTGCAGGCTGCGATGGCTCTCTGGGAGGGCGAGGAAGTGGTCGGTGCATGGGTGGGCGTGGCAGCTCAGTGCAGTGCGGGGAAAAATAGAGTCCCGGGAACGTGGGTGGGGGTCAAAAACGGGACTGTCCCGAGAGAATTGGGACGGTTGGGAGCTATGCTGAGTGTCTCTTCCTCTTGAATCTTCCTCCCGGCTGTTCTGTGATTCTTTCTCCTGCCTCTTCCTCTCTCCTGCTGTATCTTTTTCTTCTGCTTTTTCTCTCCTGGTCTGTATCTCATCCTCCTGCCTCTTCCCTACTCTGTACCTCTTCCTTTGCCTCTTTCTCCCAGTAGTTCTGTGCCTCTTTCTCCTGTCTCTTCCTCTCAACTGTTCTGTGTCTTTTCCTCCCAGCTGTTGTGTGTCTCTTTCTCTTGCCTCTTCCTTCCGGCTGCTCTGTGATAATCTCTCCTGCTGTGTCTCTTTCTCCTGCCTCTTCCTCCCGACTTCTCTGTTCCTCTTCCTTCCATCTGCCTGCTCTGTGCCTCTTCCTCTTCATTGCTCTGTGTCTCTTGTTTCTGCCTCTTTCTAATGGCTGCTCTGTGTCTCTTCCTTCCCGGCTGCTCTGTGTCTCTTCCTCCTGCTTGTTACTCCTGTCTGCTCTCTGTCTCTTCCTCCTTCCAGTTGCTCCCGGCTGCTCTGGGTTTCTTCCTTGTGACTGATGCTCCCGGCTGCTCTGGGTCTCTTCCTCCTGCCTGCTCTATGCCTCTTCCTTACAGATGCTCTGTGTCTCTTCCTCCTGCCTCTTCCTCCCAGCTGCTTTGTCACTCTTCCTCCTTCCTGCCTCTTCCTCCGGGATACTCTGTCTCTTTTTCCTGGCAGCGGTGTATCTTCCTTTTGCCTCTTTCTAGTAGCTACTCTGTGCCTCTTCTTCCTGCCTCTCCTTCCCGGTTGCTCCTTCCCCTGACTCTGCTTCTCTGCTGGTCTGTGTATCTTTCTCCTGTCTGTTCTGTCACTTTTTCTCTTGCCTCTTCCTCCCGGCTGCTCTATCTCTCTTCCTTGTGGCTGATCTGTGTATCTTCTACCTGCTCTTCTTCCCAGCTGCTTTGTGCTGTTTCCTCCTGCCTCTTCCTGGCTGCTCTTAGCCCTTACCACCAGCTTCTTCTTCCCGGTTGCTCTGTTCCTATTCCTCCTGCCTCTTCTTCCTGGCTGCTCTGTGCCTCTTCTTCCTCCTGCCGCTTCCTAATTACGCTGTGCATCTTCCTGCCAGGTGAGCATTTCATATGTTTACCTACTCTATTCTACTAGGATAAGACCCTATTGTGCTTTATGTCTCTCTGGAGAGTCTCTCTTTCTCCTGCCTTTTCCTCCCGACTAGTCTGTGCCTCTTCCCCCTGACTAGTCTGTACCTCTTCCTCCCACCTGTTCTGTGCCTTTTCCTCCCGCCCGTTCTGTGCCTTTTCCTCCCGCCCGTTCTGTGCCTTTTCCTCCTGCCCGCTCTGTGCCTTTTCCTCTGGCCCGCTCTGTGCCTTGTCCTTCTGCCTCTTACTCCCGGTTGTTCTGTGCCTCTTCTCCGTGTCTTTTCCTTCTGCTTGCTAAGTGTCTCTTCCTCTTGCCTGCCCTGTGCCACTTCCTCCCTGCCTGCTCTGTCCCACTTCTTCACAGCTGCTTGGTCCTTTTTCCTCCTACCTCTTCCTCTCGTCTACTCTGTGCCTATTTCTCCCTACTGCTCGGTGCTTCTTCCTCCCAGCTGCTCTGTGTCTCTTCCTCTTTAATCTTCCTCCCGGCGGCTCTGTGATTCTTTCTCCTGCCTCTTCCACTCTCCTGCTGTTTGTGTCTTTTCCTCCTGCCTCTTCCTTGCTCTGTGCCCCTTCCTTCTGCTTCTTCCTCCTAGCTGCTCTGTGCCTCTTCCTCCCATCTGCTCTGTGTCTCTTCCTTCCGCCTCTTCCTCCCTCCTGCGCTGTGCCTTTTCCTCCTGCCTCTTTGTCCCGGAAGCATTGTGCCTCTTCCTCTAGCCTCTTCCTCCCAGCTGCTCTGTGCCACTTCATCCCATCTGCTCTGTGTCTCTTCCTTCTGCCTCTTCATCCCTCCTGCTCTGTGCCTTTTCCTCCTGCCTCTTCGTCCCGGCAGCTTTGTGCCACTTTCTCTTGCCTCTACCTCCCGGCTGCTCTGTGCTTATTCCTCCTGCCTCTTCCTCCCATCTGCTCTGTCTCTCCTGCCTCTTACTCCCGGCTTCTTGTGACTCTTTCTCCCAGCTGCTCTGTGGTTCTTTCTCCTCCCTATTCCTCTCTCCTGCTGTGATTTTTTTTCTCATGCCTCTTCCTCTCTCTCCTGCTCTGTGTCTCTTCTTCTTGCCTGCTCTGCCTCTTCCTTCTGCTTCTTCCTGCCTCTTCTTTCCAGTTGCTCTGTGCCTCTTCCTCTGGACTCTTCCTCCTGGTGGCTCTGTGCCTCTTCTTCCTGGCTGCTCTGTGTCTCTTCCTCCTGCTTCTTCCTATTGGTTGCTCTGTGCCTCTTCCTCCTGTTTCTTCCTCTTGGCTGCTCTGTGCCTCTTCCTCCTGCTTCTTCCTCTCGGCTGCTCTGTGCCTTCCTCCTCTCAGCTGCTCTGTGCCTCTTCATCTCGGCTGCTCTGTGCCTCTTCTTCCTGCGTCTTCCTCTCGGTTGCTCTGTGCCTCTTCCTCACGGCTGCTCTGTGCCTCTTCCTCCTGCTTCTTCCTCTTGGCTGCTCTGTGCCTCTTCCTACTGCTTCTTCCTCTCGGCCACTCTGTGCCTCTTCCTCCGGCTTCTTCCACCCGGCTGCTCTGTGCCTCTTCCTCGCGGCTGCTCTGCGCCTCTTCCTTTTTCCTCTTCCGCCTGGCTTCTCTGTGCCTCTTCCTCCTTCCTCTTCCCCCAGCTTCTCTGTGCCTCTTCTGTCCTGCTACTCTGTCTATCTTCCTCCTGGCTGCTATGTCCCTTTCTTTTGCATCTTCCTCCCAGGTTCTCTGTGCCTCTTCCTCCTGCTTCTTCCTCTCGGTTGTTATGTGCCTCTTCCAACTGCTTCTTCCTCTCGGCTGCTCTGTGCCTCTTCCTCCTGCTTCTTTCTCTCGGCTGCTCTGTGTCTCTTCCTTCTGCTTCTTCATCTTGGCTGCTCTATGTCTCTTCTTCCTGCTTCTTCCTCTCGGTTGCTCTTTGCCTCTTCCTCCTGCTTCTTCCTCCCGGCTGCTCTGTGCCTCTTCCTCTTAACTCTTCCTCCCGACTTCTCTGTGCATCTTCCTCCCAGCTTCCCTGTGTCTTTTCCTTTTGCATCTTCCTCCCGGGTTCTCTGTGCCTCTTCCTCCTGCTTCTTCCTCTTGGCTGCTCTATTCCTCTTTTTTCTGCTTTTTCCTCTCGGTTGCTCTGTGCCTCTTCCTTCTGCTTCTTCTTTTCGGCTGCGTTGAGCCTCTTCCTCCTTGCTGCTCTTTACCTCTTCCTTCTGGCTGCTCTGTGCCTCTTCTTCCCGGCTACTCTGTGCCTCTTCTTCCTGCTTCTTCCTCCTGGCTTCTCTGTGCCTCTTCCTCCTGGCTTCTCTGTGCCTCTTCCTCCTGGCTTCTCTGTGCCTCTTCCTCCTGGCTTCTCTGTGCCTCTTCCTCCTGGCAGTTATGTGCCTCTTCCTCCTGCTTCCTTTCGGCTGCTCTGTGCCGCTTCTTCTTCTCAGCTGCTCTGTCCCTTTTCTTCCTCTCGGCTGCTCTGTGCCTCTTCTTCCTTTCTGCTGCTCAGTGCCTCTTTTTCCTCCTGGCTGTTCTGTGCCTCTTCCTCCTGGCTGTTCTGTGCTTCTTCCCAGCTGCTCTGTGCCTCTTCCTCCAGCCTCTTCCTCCTGGCTGCTCTGCGTCTCTTCCTCCTGCTTCCTTTCGGCTGCTATGTGCCTCTTCTTCCTGGCTGCTCTGTGCCTCTTCCTCCAGCTTCTTCCTCTCGGCTGCGCTGTGCCTCTTCTTCCTTTCGGCTGCTCAGTGCCTCTTCTTCCTCTCGGCTTCGGCTGCGCTGTGCCTCTTCTTCCAGGCTGCTCTGTGCTGCTTCTCCTCTTCTGGTGCTGATGCTGCAGCTCTCCTGCATTCCTCACACTCACCGCTAGGGGTCTCAGTAGGCGCATTCTCAATCTCCGCAACCGCCGACGTCATCCTAACTCCACGCCCCTTCTTCTTCCCTAAATCTGACTGGCTGCTGTTTCCATACCGCGCTCAGCGATTGGCTGCTTCCTCTGTCAGCCGTGTGACGCAGAACGTCTGTCCCGGCGCTGTCTTCACTCGGCATAGGGGCCTCAGTTAGAGCTAGACCGCCGAGGAGGAAGGATCGGGGCCCGGGCGGGTCAGGAAACCCTCACGCTACAGCACACCCCGGACTCAGTCCTCCTGGTGCCCCCGGTAACTCCATGGCGGGGCTCCCTTCTGTTGGATGACTGTCCCAGACCACGGTAAGTCGCGACTGCTCGTCCTATTGCTGAAGAGAATCGGGATAGTGGTCGGGGTGTGGCATCCTGACTGGAGCACAACAGGGTGACATCAGGGGACGTCACTGCGGAAGGAGGCCGTCACCTCTGTCGTGGGAAATCCTCTGTCACGATACTGATGACAGCTGCGACCCCAGGAGGCGGGGAGGGTTATTATTGGGCTGTTATAATGGATGGGTGCAGAATATGACGTCACTGCCGGGTGATATCATGGCGGGTACGGTTTGGGGTCCTCCCGTTTAACCCCTGCCTTGCAGCCCCCCCCCCCCCCCCCTCCCCCTTGCAGGGGTGGATGTTGGGGGTGGTGGTCTGTGTTCTGTACTGGGGGTCTGCAGACACTACAGGGCGTCAGCTGCGGCTTCTCCCTGCATTTCCTTGGGGAGATATTAACCCTTTCTCCGTGGAATCTGTTAACACCTTGTATCCCAGGGATGTGGATATTAATGTATTAACCCCTTCTCTGCTCAGTGAGCGTCTGGATTAACCCTCCGTGATCCATTATCACGTCTTTGGCTGCTGGTGCATTTTCTGCCTGCGTCGCTGTCCTTCCCCTTATGCATATTTTTCCCCATCGTGTGAGCCGACGTCTGCCGCCAGGATCTCGGCAGCTCCAGCAGCCATATTATGTGAGAGCCCAAGATGGCAGCTCTGTGCGTGGCCCCGGCCTCCCTGATCATGTCACATCCCTCTGCTATTATCAGCCACCGGCTGGTAACTGGGGAATAACCGGAAACGTGATGGATCAACCGATCGATCGATCTCGTACGTATCTGTCCACTTGTCTAACATCTATCCATGTAGATCAGTCTCCATAATGGTGAGATTTGGCCTACAAATGTAGCAGAGCTGAGTTTGCCACTTGGCGCCGCTCCGTATGATGTCAGCTTCTCTCCTGCTGCCCGGCTCTGATCTATATAACAATGAGGAATCAATAAATCCTTGTGGCTTCGGGATAGGATTGCAGATAATTCCGGTTATTGATCCCAACGTGCGGGAAATGAAATGATGACAGCGTCTTCACCTCTGCTACATCGGATTGTCTGGTTGGACGGACAGAGCTGTGTATCGGTTGCTAATAGATCATGACTGATATAAGGCTACGCGTGGGATTACCTGCAGTCCTGAGTAAGGCCTTGCTACATATATACCAAAGGCCGAACACGTCCTGACGTGGTACGGATGTCGCTCAGTGATGAGCTTGACTCTGCTATATTTGTAGGTTTGCACTTAGTGACACAGCTCATGGTTTGCTGCCTGGATTTACATAGGACTGCAGATTGACAGACTCTATTTTCATTAGTGACACATTTGGCTCTGCTACATTATTCTGGTTAGCTGGGTGTGTTATCCGGACCCTGTGATCGCTGCTGATGAGCGCAGATTCGCAGCAGGATGGTCACTTTGCATATGAAACGTTCCCCGGCACCTGCTTGGCTGCTGGTGGCTCCATTGGTGCTACTGTGGCTCGCATCTCTGCCAGACTCAAGTACCGTCCTATGATGTCAGTGACCGGTTTCTATAGAAACAGAATGACGGAAAGGGGAACCTGATGGGCAGAAATCGCAGAATGTTAATGTTCCCGGCACAGACTAATGAGTTATTAAGACAGGATCTCTCACTGGCGTCACATGACGTCGTCTGTGAGTCATCCCCCTCGTCATTGATCGGCAGAAAGGAACTGACGTGTTCACCAGCTCTGGAAAGCAGAGTTATAATGCACTAGATTTACCTGCAGTCCCATGTAAAACGCCTTACAGACTGGGTGCTCCTAATTTATTCCGATGATGTAGGATGATAAACCTCCTAGTCAGGTGGCACCGGGCTGCGGCCTTGTGATATGGTTGTGCCCTGGAATAGCGATAGCTTAGTCGGTGTAGTTTTCATCAGCGTTTGGTCTGTTTTTACCAACGGTGATTTTTTATTTTTTTTGGATGCCCCACAAAAAGCGACAAAGCGTCTCCCGTCCATTACAAGGATAAATACGGCCAGCACACAGGCCATGCATAGATGACGTCCGTGCGCTCTCCATCATTTTCACTGACACACGTCCACAGATTATTTTGATTTATGACTTGGTTCAAAAACGGACATGGGTGCTTTTTTTTTTTTTTTTTTTTTTGTTCTGCAAGAAACAAATCCACAAAAAAACTTGTACATGTGACCTTAGACTCTCACAGGTCCATGTTTTATGGATGAAAAGTGGACGCCTGAAGTTGGCCTTAGGGTCCCGCACTTCACACCCTCAAATGAGGTTGACTTTTTAGATACCTAACCACTTGGATGCTGCGATCACTTTTGATCGTGTCATCGAATCGATTGTGCAGACGGGATCAGGCCGATGTTTGACACCTGTGACGGGTGATGCAGCTGTAAATCCCTTGCCGTCTGAATGTATAGTTGTCTCTTTCCGGTTAAGGCAAATTTCGTGAGGGTTCTTGCAGCATCGGTCCTGAGCTCGACTCCATCCAGGGGCGCAGTCTGCTGGGAGTTGGCATGCTATCCAAATGTTTGCTTAGTTTTCTCCCACACTTGATTAAATTGTGAGTGATGGCGATCGCTGTACAGCGCTGCAGACTATGTTGGCGCTATAAATGAAGTGTAATTGTGCTGGTTCTCTGGAGTGACTGTGCCCTGGATCTGCAATCCTTCTATGTTTCGTTACAATTGTAAATATTTTCTCTTGTCGATTTGATACATTTGTAGCAAAATATCTAAAACCAGGAATTGGGCATCTGCTCAGTGCCTCCAATCAGGTAACGGATACGTGTTCGGTTCGGTGGCTCTTGGACGTCTGGTGGTTGTTGGCGGTGTATCCTGACAGGCAGGGCGCCTCCTATAATCTGCGGTGGGAGCCAATCCTTCTGCGCGTTCTTCGGCAATTTGCTTACATTACTCGGCATTAACATTTGCACATGTGGAATTCCCATCATTCGTCTCCCAGATCTGTGTCCTTCATTCTTCGCGGCATGTGGGATATCAGTGTGGAATCTGAGGCTGGAATACACCCCTCTCTGACGCCCGCAACACCAAGAACCAAATTATAGGACGACGTTCAGTCCTCTAGAACTGTGAGGTGATCCAGGTCTGGCATCTGTAGGGCCGCGTTCACATGGCGTCCATAATATGGAGAAATGTTACTGTCCGCACTATGGCTCCGTATCATGATCTGATTGTTGGTTGTGCCCCGATCAGGCCCTAGACGGATTCGCATTTCCTTTTATCCCGTTCATCAGTGCAGGATTTGATTTAAATGGATTGTCCGTTCTTAAGTTTTTTTTCAAACCTTTTAGAATAAAATAGGATATTGGTAAGGTGACAATCTCCTTCTGCTTTTCTTCCAACATTGCCTGGTCCCTTGCCAGGCTCTATACTGCTGGTTTCCACCCGTACGGGCATGTGACTGCTGCAGCCAATCAGTGGTGACCAACCTGCTTCCCTAATTGCAGATCTGGCGCCATAATCGTCTCCTCCTTTGGTCCAGTGAGGCTCAGACTTCTAGTAAATGAGACATTTTACTGATCTCATATTTTTTTTTTGTAAAATTTGGACTCTCCTGTTACTCTTAGGAGTGCATCATGTGCAATATGTGTCATGACCTACGTATAATTACTGATGTCCTAGTAATTACCGACTAATAAAACAGGTTTCTTTATTGTGTGCATTCATTGCTGTGCCTTCTAGCCACCCCACCCAACCCCCGCACAGTCGCCTGGTCACTTTCTTTACATTTTTTTCATATATGTATTAATGCATGCCCCTTTTTCTGGGTCTCGAGTGTGTGACCGGGTCCAGGCAGTCTCTGGGTATGCTCACATTTGGCGGTTCCACTGTGGATTTTTTTGCTTGGATTTGCAGTGTATTCTTATTTTTCCAAACCTCATCCATGTGCAGTGGAAATAAATAGTAATGGCGGTCACATGCAGCCGCCATTATCTTACAGGAATGGCAAAAGTGATGACTGCAGCATTTTATTTTTTTGCTGTCTGTTCACATTTGGCCGCAGAGATAGTATTACACATGGCCACATTCCATGATCGTAAGGATGAAATCGGGCGCTCGTTGCTGTGAACACCACAGAGTCGCTTAGTGATGATCAGTCGAATGTACATGTTCCCACACAGGTTTAACATGGATTTTAGTAATAAATTTAAGGGGAATTTGTCACCAGATTTTCACCTCCTAATCTGAGACCCTGATTCCAGAAATATTCAATTACTGGGCTGCTTGCTGTAATTTAGATAAAAATCTGTGTTATCAGCAGGAGATTATCACCAGAGGACTAGTTGTTTTGTGCTATGTAGTCCTCCATATTCATGTTCTTTGTATAACACTGCTCCCACCACTGATTAGCAGCTTTTTGCCTATGCACAGTGTACACAGTAAGCTGTCAATCAGTTGCTTGGGCCTGTTAATAAACAGCTCTGCATCAGCGCTCTGCTAGATCTGCAGCAGTGAAAAATGATTTTATCAAATCAAAAGCAAACAGCCCAGTAAGTGACACATCACTGGATTCAGGGTCTCCGTCTCTACATCATACTGCTCTCAGATAGGGCAGCTAAAACCTGGTGGCAGATTTCCTTTAAGGTGTGTCATGTGCGCATTAGAGCAGAGGACAGATCGCAACAATATACTGGGGCCCTTTCATGTAGCAGCGAGAAGAAGAAAGAGAAAACCAGAAGTATCCACCCAGCATCTCCATAAACAAGGCTGCGTGTCTGGAGCAGCCCCGCCGTGGGATGAAAGGCACGGCCTATATTTATAGGCTTTATAGGAAGATGGTGGCTTCCTCGGTCACAGCCGGAGCGGCGCTCATTGTGCTGTGCACGTGTCGGTGCTTTCTGTTCATCCTCCCCTGAGACTTTGTATTTGATCAGCCAGGATATGAAATGCTCGATCTTAACATTTTTTGGGGCTATTTCTACGTCCTTTTGTCATTTCCAGTCAGCACGGAGGCCAGGAAACCCCTTGTCTGATAATAACCTGTCTACAGGCCCCATGTACCCGCATTAGGCCGAATCAGCATCTCTTTGACCAGTGTGGATTTCCTATAGTGTTGTGGGTGGCTGAATTCAGTGCTGGACGAGTCTTCATGTACAGATCAGTTGGGAAGGGGGGACCTCGACATTCGTCTTTTTGCCATTCTGTATCTTTGGAAAGCTGGGTGGCAGCCGAACAGCAGCCATTTCTGCTATCAGCACTGCATTGGCAACTTTCTGTTGTGTGCGGCATAACGGCCTCTTATTGTATGGCGGCACTTTTTCAGTGTTCTATTGTCTGCTCTGTGAAACGCATGCGATGGATGACCGCACAGACAGCAAATTACCGCAGAGGAGAACGACCTGCTCTCTGCAAACTTTAGGGGGAAAATCCCGAATCGTCTTGGATGTCGGAATGACCTCATCTGCTGCTCTCCGCACAAGGAGGGGGCTTCACTCTTTGTCTCGCCTCCCAGCCCCCCACCACCGCTCCTCACAGGTTCATTCCCTTACATTCCCTTTTAGAGGTCAAATTCTTCACATCCAAATGCCAGGACAGCAAGAAAAACTGTATTATTCTGACTACCAGGAGCGGAGTCATTGTTCACACTCCACACTGTTTCCTTGTGCTGATCTCAGTTGTGCGGCGTTCTGTATAATCTCCAAGGTTTCGTGCGTATATATGGCATCTCTGAGATCTGGTGGGTGTTATACAGTGGGTACGAAAATATTCAGACCCCTTTAAATTTTTCACTCTTTGTTTCTTTGCAGCCATTTGGTAAATTCCAAACAGTTCATTTTTTTCTCATTAATGTACACTCTGCACCCCATCTTGACTGAAAAAAAACAGAAATGTAGAAATTTTTGCAAATTCAAAAAGAAAAACTGAAATATCACATGCTCATAAGTATTCAGACCCTTTGCTCAGTATTGAGTAGAAGCAGCCGTTTGAGCTAGTACAGCCATGAGTCTCCTTGGGAATGATGCAGCAAGTTTTTCACACCTGGATTTGGGGATCCTCTGCCATTCTTCCTTGCAGATCCTCTCCAGTTCCGTCAGGTTGGATGGTGAATGTTGGTGGACAGCCATTTTCAGGTCTCTCCAGAGATACTCAATTGGGTTTAGGTCAGGGCTCTGGCTGGGCCAGTCAAGAATGTTCACAGAGTTGTTCTGAAGCCACTCCTTTGTTATTTTAGCTGTGTGCTTAGGGTCATTGTTTTGTTGGAAGGTTAACCTTTGGCCAAGTCTGAGGTCCAGAGCACTCTGGAAGAGATTTTCATCCAGGATATCTCTGTACTTGGCCGCATTCATGTTTCCTTCAGTTGCAACCAGTGGTCCTGTCACTGCAGCTGAAAAACACCCCCATAGCACGATCCTGCCACCACCATGTTTCACTGTTGGGCTTGTATTGGGCAGGTGATGAGCAGTGCCTGGTTTTCTCCACGCATACCGCTTAAAATTATCACCATAAAGGTCTATCTTCGTCTCATCAGACCAGAGAATCTTATTTCTCATAGTCTGGGAGTCCTTCGTGTTTTTTTATTTAGCAAAATCTATACGGACTTTCATATGTCTTGCACTGAAGAAAGGCTTCTGTAGGGCCACTCTGCCATAAAGGCCCAATTGGTGGAGGGCTGCAGTGATAGTTTACTTCTTCCATTTAAGGATTATGGAGGCCACTGTGCTCTTAGGGACTTTGAGTACCGCAGAAATTCTTTTGTAACCTTGGCCAGATCTGTGCCTCGCAACAATTCTGTCTCTGAGCTCCTTGGCCAGTTCCTTTGACCTTAGGATTCTCATTTGGTCTGACATGCACTGTGAGCTGTGAGGTCTTATATAGAGAGGTGTGTGCCTTTACAAATAAAGTCCTATCAGTTTAATTAAACACAGCTGGACTCCAATGAAGGAGTAGAACCATCTCAAGGAGGATCACAAGAAAATGGACAGCAAGTGACTTAAATGAGTGTCTGAGCAAAGGGTCTGAATACTTATGACCATGTGATATTTCAGTTTTTCTTTTTTAGTAAATTTGCAATAATTTCTTCTTTTTTTTCAGTCAAGATGGGGTTCAGAGTGTACATTAATGGGAAACAAATGAACTTTTTTGAATTTACCAAATGGATGTAATGAAACAGAGTGAAAAATTTAAAGGGGTCTGAATACTTTCCGTACCCACTGTATGGCGTCTCTGCGACCTGGCGGGCGCGTGTGGCGTCTCTGCGACCTGGTGGGCGCGTGTGGCGTCTCTGCGACCTGGTGGGCGCGTGTGGCGTCTCTGCGACCTGGTGGGCGTATATAAATAAAGAAGCAAACCGTTGCTTATCTACTCCGCCTACATAGATGCCATTTGGGCAGAATAGATAAGCGATAATTTGCTTATTTGGTGACTTTCTGGAATGAAAGTGTCTCCTCAATTATTGACTTTTGCTCCAGAAAACCCATGGCATCCATTAAAAACCATAATGGTTGCTCTTCGATTTTAGTGATCGCCTTGTAATGCTTCCTCCCCCAGCCAGTGAACTGTCAAACAGTAGAAATTGGCAATAGGCAGGGTATAGAAGAGTTTGAAAAGTGCTCTGATCACGCCCAGAGCACTTCAGCCTCGTGCATCTTGAATGAAACATTGAATTTTAATTTTTGCTGAAGGGGACATATAAATAAAGGCACTAACTGGCTTTTCTTTCAACAAGCTACATGACTATATAGGTGGTGGTTTGGTGTGGGTTTGAGTGTCATGACGGATTGCCTTTTATTCCAGATGTTGAACTTGGCAGTGCACATGCTTACTCCGCCACTCCATTCATTCTCCATCCGACTGTCAGAAAAGGCTCGTCGGGCCCCATGGAGAATGAATGAAGTGGTAATTGGACATGCCCTGCTGTTCCATTCTAATGGGGGAACTATTGCCCCGTTTGGTGCAGGTCCCAGTGATCAGAATCCTGTGGATAAATGATAACCTGTTTTCAGTGGACAACCCCTTTAAGTGTTCGTGCCACGAAAGCCTCCTACTTAGATGTGCATGGCCATAGGGCTCCATCAGTTAGTTGGAGGCCAATAAGATGTCCTCTGTCTGCCTGTATACTGGAAAATAAAAAAAAAATGGTGTGTGCGAACACATGGGGAAAAACTGGGGAGCGCGGGGGGCGCTGAGGATGTCAAGGTGTATGAGCAGCTTTAGGCTTGTTCCTGGGGTTCTTTCTGTTCTTGTGTAGTTTCCTGGGATAACGTCATTCTGCAAATACAAGGTTGAAATTTTTGCAGTTTTTTTTTTTTTCTGCATTTTTGTCATTATTGGTGGTTTTCTTTCTGCATTGAAAGTCAGCTGAATTGCTCACGACTGGTAAAATCCATTTATTTCTCTTGCCCTGGAAATATGTGAAGGGGGCGGTTGCCATGGTGTCCCCCATATACTGTAATAGTCACTGGTTTGCTCTGCAGTCCTAATGGCTCGTGCATTTGTTACATAAGGCTGGTGCTGAATAGATGGAAGATGGGAAATCAGAGCTGCTAAATGGATGTGGGGGAGGTGAGGGTACCGGGGTAAGGGAAGGGGTTGGCATTAATGATGGCAGTCCTGCCACTGCCTCCATGTAGTAGATCTCTTCTGTTCTCTCGGCTTCCTGCGTCACAAACCACCAGCCGAGCCATTGACATAACATAAGCTGCTCTCGGCAGGTGACAAATCGCTCCCCGCGAGCACAGATATTAATATATAATGCCAGGCGCTGGCACAGATATATTTAGTCTCACTGAGGGGCAGAGATGTGGTAGGGCACATTTTTCTTTCCAAAGAATATTGTATTTTGCAATCTGAATAATGCCTGATCAGCAAAGCATTTAATATATATATATATATATATATATATATATATATATATATATATATATATATATAGTATAATTTGCTAGTAATATATAGTTGTGTTTTGTTTTTTCTGTCCTTGCTGCAGTGGAAATTGACTCTATACCCCGACCTCCTGCTGAGCTGCTGCTTCTACTCAGGAGCCTGTCTGATCAAAATAAGCCTAAAGCATGGAGCTGAAAAGAGGTGGATTTCCAACTTTCCTAGATGTGCACCTTATATTTGGGTCCTAACAAGACCTAAAATTAAACATTAAGCTTGGAAAAAGAATTGAGAAATTCTGATGGCCTCTAAGATGGAGTTTGGGACCATTGCATGAGTTTTACTTGGGGTGTGTGTCATTAATAAAGTCCTCTGCTTTTGGTTCCCTCCTTGCTTAGAGAACATACATGACTATTTTAAGAGCAAGAGCAATTTGGTTCTTTATTCTGCATAAGGGATATTTAATACCCGGACAGAACATGGCCACTGCTGCGGAGATGCCGACCGTACAGTGAGGCGTATAGTGATGCTCTCCGGGGTCGGACTGTATAGATGAAATATAACCCAGGGCCATTTATCCAACCTCCTATGTGACGACGCTGCAGCATCTCGCTTGGTTCTGCGCACATCTTCCTCTGATGTGAATGGTAGCGGTTTTATTTTGTGAACTGGAAACCTCCCTGCTGTTTGCAGTGGACACTGGAGAAACAATGGGCTTTGTAGTCTGAGCTGTGTCCTATTGTCCTCATAGGGAAGGGGGCTGATCAGGAAGAACAGCTTTAGACCCCCTCTTGGGCTCCTGAAGTCCCCATCTAGGTCCTGGGATGTGCGGTTCCCTGGAGAGGGGAAATCCATATACCGGTAGTTAGAATCGGGTTCCTTCTTTCATGTCACTGAAGATTTGTCTTACCGTATGTAATATTCCCACTTACCCGGAGCTTCCGGACTGACGGATCCTTACTGCAAGTCAACTCCTTAGGTTATGGGGACACGTAGTGTGCAGAATCTGACCGGCATTAAGGATCTGCTAATTAAATGATTTGCAAGTTTCCAGCAGATTTATTTGCAAAACCGCTCTGCCATTTGAAATCCGTGATGAATGACATGTGGACAAAAGTTTTGTCCGCTTCTCCACTGCCCGACGCGTGTTCTGTGCATCCATACTGTAACATTACAGTACTGCACCATAAAATCCATCCACCGATTTCAGTGTAAATGCAGATTAGACCTCATTCAGATGTACATTTATTTTTTGTAGACAGAATACGCACACGTTCCTTGTTTTAAATAAATGGTCCACAACAAAACAGTCATGTCCATTTTCAGATCCGAGCAATGGATCAAAATGACCCATACATGTCCACGGGTTTGAGAAAGTCGTCACTCTGCAGCCAGTATACTGTCCGTGACTGATTTTGCAGTGTATAGAAGAAGCTTTGCAAATTTTTTTAATTTTATTTAAGCACATGAGAAAATCACTGATGGTAAAAACAGATACTTTCCAAACTAATGACAATCTTATCCATGGACTGCCAGGTCCAGGCCATTACTGTCTAGGCGGAAACAAGGGCAAAAGAGTGAACGTTATTTCACCTAAAAGCGGAAACACTAGGTGGAGTATTAGTGCGCGGAAGATTTTTATAATTGTACCCTAGCTCCTCTGGAGGTTTTGACGTTGGTGCTTACGCCTCATTCACACCTCCGAGGGTCGCGATTTAGGGTTGGCTGCGGTGTCCTGACCTGCCTATGAGGCTGTCAGGTCTGTGCCAGGAGCCCCAGTGCCGCTCTGTGACTTACAGTCCACGGATTTGTGAATGTGGCATTGTTTTATCTTTTAATGACAGCTATTTCCCCTGTGGCAGAAGGACAATGCCCACTGGCACTAGGATCATATAGTCATGGATCGCTTCCAGGAACATGAGTGATTTTATTTCCGTGCCTTCACGGTCCCCTCTTACATCTCCAACACTACTCGATTGGTATCTGCAAGTGGCCATTCAGCCGGGGATGATAACCGAAGCTTCTGCTAGTGGCTATAGCCTAGGTTCCTAAACTCCACAATGACAAACTTGCCTAGTTATTAAAGGGGTTGTCTGGGCTTTTCACATAATCTCAGTACATATCTGGGCTGTATAATTATGACAATAAGTAATTTACTTTCTGTCACTAGTTTGCACGGTTTTCTAGATATTCTGAACAGAACGTCCAAGGGTGTGTGTGTTATGGCATTGAAATGAGAACTAGACGTAACCTCTTACTCTACTCCAAACATGCCCTCTATAGCAACAACCCCACCCTCCATAGCTATAGGCCCTCCTCGTCCACATGAAGAATCCCTCATCACACAGTAAAAAATCCTCCCCCTCTAGCAGCCTCACTGCAGAGAGCAGCTGCTCCTCCCCCAGACACATGCTGAACAGTGATCTATGGAAAGTGAAACTAGTGAGGAGACAAAATCGTTCTGTATTCTGGGACAGGCTGCTCCCATCAGTATTTGTGTCATTAGAGACACAGTGCTCACACATACACTGCACCAAATCTGCTGCTGTGTGAAGACCTCAGTGACACAGAGCTGTCTCATTCACACAGCAGAGGCTTTGTCACACAACAAATTACATCAGTGACTGCCATCCTCTGTGCAGATTAGAAGCTGCAGACCCCCATCACTGGCCATCACACAGTCTGTTCTCACTGCTGCCAGCAGCCTGGGACAGTGAGGGAAGGAATTACTGATGAGTTACAGTTGTGGCCAAAAGTATTGACACCCCTGCAATTTTGCCAGATAATACTCAGTTTCTTCCTGAAAATGATTGCAAACACAAATTCTTTGGTATTATTATCTTCATTTAATTTGTCTTAAATGAAAAAACACAAAAAGAATTGTCCTAAAGCCAAATTGGATATAATCCCACACCAAACATAAAAAAGAGGGTGGACAAAAGTATTAGCACTGTTCGAAAAATCATGTGATGTTTCTCTAATTTGTGTAATTAACAGCACCTGTAACTTACCTGTGGCACCTAATGGGTTGGCAATAGCTAAATCACACTTACAGCCAGTTGACATGGATTAAAGTTGACTCAACCTCTGTCCTGTGTCCTTGTGTGTACCACATTGAACATGGAGAAAAGAAAGAAGACCAAAGAACTGTCTGAGGACTTGAGAAACCAAATTGTGAGGAAGGATGAGCAATCTCAAGGCTACAAGTCCATCTCCAAGGCCTGAATGTTCCTGTGTCTACCGTGCGCAGTGTCATCGAGAAGTTTAAAACCCATGGCACTGTGGCTAACCTCCCTAGATGTGGACGGAAAATAAAAATTGACAAGAGATTTCAACGCAAGATTGTGTGGATGTTGGATAAAGAACCTCGACTAACATCCAAACAATTTCAAGCTGCCCTGCAGTCCGAGGGTACAACAGTGTCAACCCGTACTATCCGTCAGCGTCTGAATGAAAAGGGACTGTATGGTAGGAGACCCAGGAAGACCCCACTTCTTACCCCGAGACATAAAAAAGCCAGGCTGGAGTTTGCCAAAACTTACCTGAAAAAGCCTAAAACGTTTTGGAAGAATGTTCTCTGGTCAGATGACACAAAAATAGAGCTTTTGGGGCAAAGGCATCAACATAGCGTTTACAGGAGAAAAAAAGAGGCATTCAAAGAAAAAGACACGGTCCCTACAGTCAAACATGGCGGAGGTTCCCTGATGTTTTGAGGTTGCTTTGCTGCCTCTGGCACTGGACTGCTTGACCGTGTGCATGGCATTATGAAGTCTGAAGACTACCAACAAATTTTGCAGCATAATGTAGGGCCCAGTGTGAGAAAGCTGGGTCTCCCTCAGAGGTCATGGGTCTTCCAGCAGGACAATGACCCAAAAACACATTTCAAAAAGCACTAGAAAATGGTTTGAGAGAAAGCACTGGAGAATTCTAAGGTGGCCAGCAATGAGTCCAGACCTGAATCCCATAGAACACCTGTGGAGAGATCTAAAAATGGCAGTTTGGAGAAGGCACCCTTCTAATATCAGGGACCTGGAGCAGTTTGCCAAAGAAGAATGGTCTAAAATTCCAGCAGAGCATTGTAAGAAACTCATTGATGGTTACCAGAAGCGGTTGTGCAACCAAGTATTAGGCTGAGGGTGCCAATACTTTTGTCTGGCCCATTTTTTGGAGTTTTGTGTGAAATGATCAATGTTTTGCTTTTTGCTTCATTCTCTTTTGTGTTTTTTCATTTAAGACAAATTAAATGAAGATAATGCCAAAGAATTTGTGTTTGCAATCATTTTCAGGAAGAAACTGAGCATTATCTGACAAAATTGCAGGGGTGTCATTACTTTTGGCCACAACTGTATGTATTGTAATCATGGAGTGGCCCAGAATACAGGACGATTTTGCCTCCTCACTAGTTTCACTTTCCATAGATCACTGTTCAGCGTGTGTCTGGGGGAGGAGCAGCTGCTCTCTGCAGTGAGGCTGCTAGAGGGGGAGAATTTGTTACTGTGTGATGAGGGTTTCTTCACGTGGACGGGGAGGGCCTGTAGCTATGGAGGGTGGGGTTGTTGCTATAGAGGGCATGTTTGGAGTAGAGTAGGAGGTTACGACTAGTTCTCATTTCAGTGCCATAACACTCCCCCCCCCCCCCTTGGACGTTCTGTTCAGAATATCTAGAAAACTGTGCAAACTAGTGAGAGAAAGTAAATGACATATTGTCATAATTCTGCAGCTCAGATATGTACTGAGATTATGTGAAAAGCCCGGACAACCCCTTTAAGCGTCTTG
This sequence comes from Dendrobates tinctorius, assembly GCF_039654945.1. Lineage (NCBI taxonomy): Eukaryota > Metazoa > Chordata > Amphibia > Anura > Dendrobatidae > Dendrobates > Dendrobates tinctorius. The sequence goes on from NW_027361754.1 coordinate 9,162,580, forward strand.
GATTCTCTGCCTAGAGATGCTGGGTGACTGTATTAGTACTCTAAGGTTTTATTCTTATGTTGCATTTTTTTCTGTCCATGTTTTGATACAGAAAAAAATCAGCAAACTGACATCTCTGAAATCTTATGCACACTGCTTATTTTTTCGTTATGGATTTGAACCAGCAAAGCATTTTTCAAATTTGCAGCATATCAATTTTTTCATCATTTTTGTAGAGTTTTTTTTCACCCAGTTAAACGGTGAAAAAAAAGTGTATTTTATGTAGCTTTTTTCCTGCTAACACTCTCTGGATTTGGCTGCAAAAAAATCTGCTGCAAATACTTAGTGTGTGCACATAACCTAATGGTGCATATTCAGCTTTTCTGCTCTCTTGGTCGTTTCTTTAAGTAGCTGCGTCACTGCTGTCCACGAATAAAAGTGCTGCTATAACAATGGCAAAAGTCGAATTTCCACTGGGGGATATAAAATACTAATTGACTGTGACTGCTTTCTCATCGTACTATTGTCTGGGGTGGAAGTAGTCTTGTATGTGCAGGACTCAAATCCCAGCTAATGGCTGCCCCATTAAGCAACGCTGAGACCTAATAAATAATATAATAATACATTTTATTTCTATAGCGCTGACATATTCCGCAGCACTTTACATTTCGGAGGGGATTTGTACAGACGATAGACATTACAGCATAACAATAATCACATAGATTATAACAAATACCTAGAGGAATGAGGGCCCTGCTCGCAAGCTTACAATCTATGAGGGAAAAAGGGAGACACGAAAGGTGGGTGGTAACAATTGCCCTGATTGTATGGACCAGCCATAATGTTAAGTGTGTAACAGTACAGATGCAGAGGGCTAATGGATGCATAAAGCATGTGGGAACATGATGCTGGGAACCTGGTTATGGTAAAACTTTTTGCTTAGACCTCTTATGACCCAAATATATTTTGGAGATATAATCCCATTGTTCCTCGTACACCAAGGAGCCGCGCTCCCATCTCTCTGATCTCCGAGAAGCATCTGAGGAGCTTTGAAGTTCGGGAAATAAAATGCAAGGAGATTTTTATATATCACAATCTTTAGACGTTGTTATCCGGCTCTCGCCCTTGTCAGGGCCAAGGAGGCGCTTATTTAGGGTAATTCCAGTAATCCGACGTTAATTACAGCTGAAGATTTGGAAAAACCTCTAGCTTGTATTTGCTTTTAGTTGGCTGAAAGCAGGATATTAATAAAGTCTCCTAAGTAAAGCCGAGTTAAAGGAATTCTGGTTTTGCTTCAATCATAGCTGCCAATTTCTGCGATGGGCTGTCCAGACCATCTAAATACAGACCCCAGACCAGACCCCTAATCTGACAGAGACCCATTATTAAATACTAAAGGCCCCGTTACACATAACGATGACCCAGCGATCCCACCAACGATCCGACATGGATGGGATCGCTGGGACATCGTTAGGCTGATCGCTGGTGAGCTGTCACAAGACAGCCCCTCCAGCGATCAGGACCAGCGTGCAAGCTGGTTTCCAATGTAAGCAGCGGGTTTTTCAGAGCCGCGCAGCTCTTGGATACCCGCTGTATACCCTAGATACCAGCGTGCAGCCTCGCTGATCGTTCGTCTCCCACTGCCTGCCACACGCAGCGATGTGTGCTGGCCAGCGGGAGACCAACGATCAAAAAATGGCCCAGGACGATCAAGCGCGATCAGCGATACCTGGCAGGGGGGCTGGTCGCTGATCCCCGTCACACACAACAATGTCACTGGCGAGATCGCTGATGCGTCACAAAATCAGCGATCTCACTAGCGATCTCGCGGTGTGTGACGGGGCCTTAATTCTCCCAGAGCTCCTAAACTAAAGTCCACCATACACATTAGTTGAAAGTTGGCTGGACGATGGTTCGGCAGGCAGCCATCTTGGCCAGTGATTGGTGACTGCGTATCTCTGGGCAAACAATATGGTCATCAGTCTGAAATCGGACGTGATGTTCCCCCCCCCCAACAATAAATTGTCTGGCGCTCAATAGACATTAGACTGTCGGCCTTACCCGTCTCTATTAGAGTAAAACTACAACTTTTACATGTCCTGACAAAGGGTACAGGGAGTTGTAGTTTCTCAACAGCTATAGTGATCGAGGCTGATGATCCCCGACAGGAGAAATACTGTACAGACACCAGACCCCAAAGAGACCCTATATCAGATCTGTTAAATTAATGCAGATCCTGACCCAGAACACCATAAATAAATATAGCCACCAGACCCCCTAAATAAGTAAAGCCCCTAGACCAGAACCCCATAAATAAAGCCCCTAGATCAGACCCATAACCCCATAAATGAATGCAGCTCCCCAGTGCAGACCAACTTACTACAGACCCTAGACCAGAGTCCAAATAAATACAGCCCCCAAACTAGACCCCCTAAATAAATGCAGATCAAGGCCAGACTGGCTATAAAATGCTGAATGTTTTTTTTGCGGACGTGTTCGAGCAGCTCGGGAAGTGATGAAATGGAGAAAGTCTATGGTGGGGTGGGGGAGTCTAAGTCTATGGTGGGGTGGGGTGGGGGAGAAATCTGGACATTTTGCCATCTTCTCTGGGTTTTTTTTTTTTTTTTTGGATGATCTTTCCTTTTTTGATAGTCTTACTGACATTTTGGGAGAGTTGTCAGAAATGAAATCTAGAAATATACCGTATGTGTGTATAATAATAATAATCTTTATTTTTATATAGCGCTAACATATTCCGCAGCGCTTTACAGTTTTGCACACATTTTCATCACTGTCCCCGATGGGGCTCACAATCTAAATTCCCTATCAGTATGTCTTTGGAATGTGGGAGGAAACCGGAGTACCCAGTGGAAACCCACGCAAACACAGGGGGAACATACAAACTCCTTGCAGATGTTGTCCTTGGTGGGATTTGAACCACTGAGCCACCGTGCTGTGTATAATCCAGCATAAGAATTTATAGTAAGCCCACTGCAGTCTTGCTATAGATGAAGGCTTCACTGATCAGCAGATGCACTAGGTCTTGTTGCTCAGAACAACCAATCAGAGTTTAGCTTTTATTTCCAAATCTGCCCTGAGCAAATGTAAGCTGCGTTGTGATTGGTTGCTATGGACGCCGAGGAGTGTGTGTCACGATGGCTTCCTCCCAGCCTTCTACTCCACGTTCTTCTTGAACCAGGCTCCTTCGGGAAGGTTCAGGTGACCGCGCCACCACTGAAATTTTCACGTCCTGAGACTGTGCTGCTCTCATGACTCTGCACCAAGTGAAGGGCGTAGTGACCGCTGCATAATTTTTTAATTATTTTTCAGTCTGTGAAACTGTATGGTGTCCCATAAAAACAAGACTGCGTTTTTTTTATTACTATTTATTTACGGCGTTTATTGTATTGGTTAAATAATGTAATATTTTGATTATTAAGATTTTTATGGACGCAGCAATATTAAATATATTTAGGGTCCAATTAATCTGTTTTTTTTTTTTTAAGTTACAAAAATGTGTAAATAATGCAATAATGAATCAAGCGCTCGGTCATTGTATAATTCTTTCTATATTTTATTTTTTACCGGTGAAAAATGTGGGGATTTGAAATAAATTGTATGTGAACTGCTGATCACTTATTCTTTATCTTGTAATATTCCAGTATTTATAGTAAATAGTGAAAATAACACTATGAAGCTTAAGGTGATAGTGATGGACGTCTTCAGCCGTCCCCCGGCTGCCATCACTGGGGCCTGAATGGATGCATGGGCAAGATCAGGACACTTTAATGCTGCTGCCAGAGATTCAGATCTGCATTTTAAGGGGTTTTACGGCACTAGGACCTTTCTCTGACCACTGCTGTATAGCACAGCTGGCATCAGCTCACTATGGAGCAGGCTCCGCTCCTGAGCCTGCTCCACACGCAGTCAGTGATTTGAGGCAGCAAACAGGAAATGATGTGTGCACCAAGAAAGTGCGTACTCCTTCCCCTCTCTCCTATATCGTGTGAACAATGATGTTTTTTGCTTAGCTGCGTTGGAGATCTGGGCTTTGTAGTGGTGACCATACTGGTTGAGGCTCAACACTCGTTTGAGCTATTGACCTGTGAAATGTTGTGCCTGCCTGTGTTTCTGCCTGCACCCAGTATACGCTGAGTCAGGTTCATGGCTGCTGGATAAGGATTTACCAGATGTGTCTTTTTTTTTTTTTTTTTTTTATAAACTCTTTGCTTGCCTATAGCTGGCGTTTGATATCAGACTTAACCGGTGTGCAGCGTTGTTACCGGTTGCAATGTTGTTCACTTTCCTATTATTAACGTTGCATTGTTTGATTTTTGTCTTCCAGAATGAGGACCTGAGATTTATCACCTTCCCCCACCCCAACAGACTTTCTATTCTTTTATACATTTGGCACGTCCCTCCCTCGGACCAACATGTCGGGCGCTTCTGTGAAAGTGGCCGTTCGGGTTCGCCCCTTCAACACAAGGGAACTCAGCAAAGAATCAAAATGCATTATCCAGATGCAGGGAAATTCAACCAGTAAGTATGAATGTAGCCTTATTTGGGGGTCTGGGAGGGTGTGAGGTGTACATATGTCCACCCTCGAGCATTATTTTACAGTTTATGTATAGATATGATGTGCGTAAGACGTTGACAAGCTTAGTAAATACATGAATTTATTATAGAACTGAGAGTCCTCAGTAGTTGATACCTTTTAATGGCTAACTGAAAAGATGGTAACAAATTGCAAGCTTTCGAGACTACTCAGGTCTCTTCATCAGGGGTCATCACAGCACACATCCAGACCCCAATCAGAGGGCAATAAAACCTTCACACTGCTTATCTATGAACTGTTCCAATATTTATGTTTATCCCTCTGCCAGAATGACAATTCTGCTTCACATGACTTGTCTTATCTATTGCGTTATTTCTGTGCTGTTTTGTGTATAAATATGTGATTCTTCATATGTTGTATTAGTCAATGCCTGATGAAGAGACCTGAGTAGTCTCGAAAGCTTGGAATTTGTTACTATCTTTTCAGTTAGACATTAAAAGGTATCAACCACTGAGGACTCTCAGTTCTAAATATTCTTCTATCTACTGGCTAACACGGTACAAAGATATATATCTTTCCTGTTACGTTTTTATATCACTTTTGACAGTTAGGATGATCAATGAGTGGAACAAGCTGCCACGAGAGGTGGTGAGTTCTCCTTCGATAGATGTCTTCAAACAGAGGCTGGACAGACATCTGTCTGGGATGATTTAGTGAATCCTGCTTTGAGCAGGGGTTGGAACAGATGGCCCAGGAGGGCCCTTCCAACTCTACCATTCTATGATTTTATAGTCCAGAGCTGCACTCATAATAATAATTTTATTTATATAGCGCTAGCATATTCCGCAGCGCTTTACAATTAAGCGGGGACTTGTACAGACAATAGAGACATAAAAAAGTAATGAATAACTACCAGTTACATGCAAGCAAAAGGTCCTTCACTCCTCAAGCTACAAGCTATAAGGTAATAGGGGGAGAACTCAGTATCGGTAATGTATGTACACAGTGACTGCACCAGCAGAATAGTGCGTGCAGCTCTGAAGGATAATTCAGGATGTAACCCAGAATCGCTAATGTAATGTATGTACACAAAGACTGCACCAGCAAAATAGTGAGTGCAGCTCTGGGGTATAATACAGGATGTAACTCGGGATCAGTACAGGATCAGTAATGTATGTACACAGTGACTGCACCAGTAGAATAGTGAGTGCAGCTCTGGAGTATAATAAAGGAGGTACCTCAGGATCAGTAATGTAATGTATGTACAGTGGGGAAAAAAGTATTTAGCCTGCCACGAATTCTGCAAGTTCACCCACTTAAAAAGATGAGAGGCCTGTAATTGACATCATAGGTAGACCACAACTATGCGAGTCAAAATGAGAAAACAAATCCAGAAAATCACCTTGCCTGATTTGGCAAGATTTATTTTGCAAATTATGGTGGAAAATAAGTATTTGGTCACCTAAAAACATGCAAGATTTCTGGCTCTCACAGACCTGTAACTTCTTCTTTAAGAGGCTCCTCTGTCCTCCACTCATTACCTTTAGTAATGGCACCTGTTTGAACTTGTTATCAGTATAAAAGATACCTGTCCACAACCTCAAACAGTCACACTCCAAGCTCCACTAAGGTGAAGACCAAAGAGCTATCGTAGGACATCTAAAACAAAATTGTAGCCCTGCACCAGGCTGGGAAGAGTGAATCTGCAATAGGCAAGCAACTTGGAGTGATGAAATCAACTGTTGGAGCAATAATAAGAAAATGGAAGAAATACAAGACCACTGATAATCTCCCTCGATCTGGGGCTCCACGCAAGATGGTCACAAGAATGGTGAGCAAAAATCCCAGAACCACACGGGGGGGACCTAGTGAATGACCTGCATAGAGCTGGGACTACCGTAACAAAGGATACCATCAGTAACACACTACGCCGCCAGGGACTCAAATCCTGCAGTGCCAGACGTGTCCCCCTGCTTAAGACAGTACATGTCTGGGCCTGTCTGAAGTTTACTAGAGAGCATTGGGATTATCCAGAAGAGTATTGGGAGAATGTCATATGGTCTGATGAAACCATAGTAGAACTGTTTGGTAGAAACAAAACTTGTTGTGTTTGGAGGAGACAAAATAGCTGAGTTGCATCCAAAGAACACCATACCTACTGTGAAGCATGTGGGTGGCAACATCATGCTTTGAGGCTCTTTCGCTGCAAAAGGACCAGGATGACTGATCCGTGTACATTAATGAATGAATGGGGCCATGCATCGTGAGATTTTGAATGCAAACCTCCCTCCATCAGCAAGGGCATTGAAGATGAAATGTGGATGGGTCTTTCAGCATATTGGATCCCAAACACACCGCCAGGGAAGCAAAGGAGTGCCTTTGTAAGAAGCATATGAAGGTCCTGGAGTGGCCTAGCCAGTCTCCAGATCTCAACCCCATAGAAACCCTTTGGAGGGATTTGAAAGTCCGTGTTGCTCAGCGACAGGCCCAAAACATCGCTGCTCTAGAGGGGATCTGCATGGAGGAATGTGCCAACATATCACCAACAGTGTGTGCCAACCTTGTGAAGACTTACAGAAAACGTTTGACCTCTGTCATTGCCAGCAAAGGATATATAATAAAATATTGAGATTAACTTTTGTTAATGACCAAATACTTATTTTCCACCATAATTTGCAAAATAAATCTTGCCAAATCAGACAAGGTGATTTTCTGGATTTGTTTTCTAATTTTGACTCTCATAACTGTGGTCTACCTATGATGTCAATTACAGGCCTCTCCCATCTTTTTAAGTGACAATCACTGACCTCAGGGAGACCAGTCAAAGAAAACACTGCGGCAGCCATCAAAGGCGCTCAATCACAGTGAAATCCTAAGTGCAATGCTCCCTGGGAAATACGAATATGCAAATAAAGTCCGTGGAGCCTCATTTAAGAGTCTCAAACACGGGACTAGCCAGATCTTCCTCCACGGAAGGACCCAGCCAAGGAGTGGCTCCTTTTGGAAACCACCATTACCACCATATTAAGTGGCCCTTTAAGTCAATATCCAGCTCTTTATGAGTTTACAGATATGACAAGGGAAATACCAACTAGGCATTGCTCCCACCTAGCCAGAATCCTACTCCACACTGATGAGGGGCAACACCCCGAAACAGCTGTCTGTGGATGGATAACTGGCCTTGGTATTTCCCTTGTCATATCTGTAAACTCGTAAAGAGCTGGATATTGACTTAAAGGGCCACTTAATATGGTGGTAATGGTGGTTTCCGAAAGGAGCCACCCCTTGGCTGGGTCCTTCCCTGGAGGAAGATCTGGCTAGTCCCGTGTTTGAGACTCTTAAATGAGGCTCCACGGACTTTATTTGCATATTCATCTTTTTAAGTAGGAGAACTTGCACAATTGGTGGCTGACTAAATTATTTTCTCCCCACTGTACACAGTGACTGCACCAGCAGAATAGTGAGTGCAGCTCTGGAGTATAATACAGGATAAGTAATGTATTCAAAAATTACTTAAATGGTTCATCAGATATGCTCCTCCTTCCCAGGAGGTAATGCCTTGGTGGAGGATTATCCCTGTGTCCCTTAGCTCTTAGGCTGTCCGTTGTCTATTGTATTCTCTTACTTGTTCAGCATGCAGCCTGCATACTCCCTGTAGTTCTCAGGCTCTTGGTGAATGTTCCCGTCTCCTCCCTGTCCTGGGTGATTGTCATTAGATGGGATACAGACAAATAACTGCATGCAAACCACACAAAACCCAGGGTCAGCATGGTCCGGACTCCCTCCTTCTTTTGGGGTCAGTAACGTCTGACCTGACTTATATTGCAAAGTCAAAATGTATCATTTGAACAGAAAGAAACAAATGACGTGAGCAGCGTTTGGTCCTGTATCGCACTGCGACCGGTAAAATAGCCCACACCTGGACAGCGCCTTAAGGGGGTCAGCACAGGCTAGTAGGGTCTTGGTGCAGTGTGTGCTGGAGTTTTCTTTGGTTGCTATGGGTTATAGGTTTTTTTTTACTCTTAATTTTGGTGAATGCATTTTCACATGCTCTCCGTGATTTCTGAATATACAGATATTGAGTTTACGTAGTTGAGTGAATCAGGAGCTTTAAAAGCAAGCGCTCGCAATGTGGGGTTAGATATTATATCCAGTCCTGCTCATCGTTATTGGCACCCATGAAGTTTAAGTACATAATGTGGAATATCTCCTGAAAAAAAGAATCAAGTGAAAGGTTTTTTTTTTTTTTTGCATAGAGCACTTGTGTTAATTACAAAAGAGCAAATGATAAACAATTTAAAACAAAAAGCAATGGGAGGGAAAAATAGAAAAACCTAAAGCTGCTGTGACACTGGTATTAGCCCACTTTACATTACATTATTATGGAAACACGTTGTGACTCGCCTGCGGTAAATCACAAATGAGAATCACCTGTGATTAATTGGCAGTGCCCATGTGACATGAATTAGCCAATGAATGATGACTTCAGTGTTTTAAAAGGCCACATGGTAGGCCCTGTTCCTTTTGTCATAATGGTGAAAAGTAACAAAGGTGACAAAGGAGCTGTTTATGGAAATCAGAACTGCAGTTAGCAAACACAGGACTTCCAAAGGGTATAAGACCATCCCTAAAGACCTTAAGGCCAACCTGGTACAGTCTGGGGTCATGGTTTCAACAAGTATCATATGCTGCACACTAAACCTACCAGAGTTTTATAGGCGAAGGCCAAGGAAGAAACCATTGCTGAAGAAAAGACATAAAAAGTAACAACTGATCTTTGCCAAAGAGTACCTTGACAAGCCACAATCCTTCTGGGAAAATGTTTTGTAGATAGATGAAACAAAAATAGAGCTTTTTGGCAATGCAAAGCAACAGTTTTACAGCCGGCACAATGAGGCACACGTACCGGAACTCTCGCGGAAATTACCGCGAGAATTCCGGAATTCCAGTCCGCGGGAAAATTGCATTTTAAATTCCCGCGATTTTCCCGCGGAAAAACTAGCATTTTGCAAGCGTAATTAGCTTGCAGAATGCTAGCGTTTTCCAAGCGATCTGTAGCATCGCTTGGAGAACTGATTGACAGGTTGGTCACACTCGTCAAACATAGTGTTTGACGAGTGTGACCAACTTTTTACTACTGAGGCTGCCTATGCGGCATCAGTAGTAAAAGATAGAATGTAAAAAAAAAAAAAAAAAACGGTGTTATTCTCACCCTCCGACGTCCCGCGCATCCGTTCCCAGTAATCCTTTGCGAAAATGCGACGTCTCGCGGTAATTCGCGATGACCGCGTGACTTCGCGATCCCGCGAGAAGGGACGTCATCGCGAGCATTTTTGCAAAGGACTACTGGGAGCGAGAGCGTGAAGAGAAGCAGGAAGGCTGCGCGGGACGTCGGAAGGTGAGAATAACAATATTTTTTATTTTAAATAATATTTTTTACAGGGATATGGTACCCAAAGCCCGGAGGACAGTCTCCTCTCCTCCGGACCATGGGTACCATCCGCAATTGTTCTGCTTACTTTCCGCATGGTGTGCACAGCCACATGCGGGAAGTAAGCGGAACAATGCATTACTATGGGTGCGGGATCGCCGCGATTCCGCAAATTAATGAGCATGCTGCGGTTTTTACCGCGAAGCGATTCCGCCGCGGTAAAAACCGCAGCATTAGCACAGCATTGCGGAATCCCATAAGAATGCATGGGATGCTTATTTTTCGCGTTTTCGCGGCAAAATTGCGCGGTTAAAACCGCCGCGGAAACGCGAAAAAAAGCCACGTGTGAACTCAGCCTGAAGCTTATAAGGCAAAGAACACCCTACCTACAGTTAAGCATGGTGGAGAATCCATAATACTGTGGGGTTGCTTTGCTGTGTCTGGTACTGGAGGCCTTGACCGTATCACGGGAATCATGAAATCAGAGAATTATCAAGAGATTTTAGAGCGAAATATCCTACCCAGTGTAAGAAAACTTGGGTTGGAGTCGAAGATCATGGGTCCTCCAGCAAGACAATAACCAAAGCACACATCCAAAAGTACACAGGAATGGTTGAAAAGAAAAAATAGCCTGTTTTAAAACGGCCAACATTGAGTCCTGACCTAAATCCCATTGAAACGTTTGGAGGCCGTCATCGAAGCCAAAGGATGGGCAATTATGTATTAATTAGAGGTCCCTTTATTGGTGCACTTGCTGTTTATTCTGTTTCTTCTTTGAAATTGCAACATGTAAGTTGAGAAACAATGTTTTATTGTTGTATTACTTTGGACCAGTAATTAAAAAATCCTGAGGATATAACTAGTACATTTCCATTTAATTCTGAAGATATTGTAGTCTATGAAAAAAATGAAGGGGTGCCAATAATGTGAGCAGGATTGTATGTGATGCATTTGTTCATAAGAGGTTGGTGGCAATTTGCCATTTACCGTTTATAGTTTCTCGCTTTCATCTGGAAGATGTACAGCAGCACAGAGCATTTTAGCCTGGCTCGATCAATGTGGTCTGATGTGAGTGGGCCAAATACTTAAAGCAGGGTTCCCCAACTCCAGTCCTCAAGGCCCACCAACAGATCATGTTTTCAGGATTTCCTTTGCATTGCACAGGTGAAGCAATTATCACCTGGGCAATACTAAGGAAATCCTGAAAACATGATCTGTTGGTGGGCCTTGAGGACTGGAGTTGGGGAACCCTGACTTAAAGGATTATTACTTTTTTTTTCATCCAACCCTTTTGCAAAAAATGTGACCTTTTAATGTATACAGCTCCTAAGCAGAACTGTGTATCTCCATCGTTGTGTGCAGTTTTTTACCTTTAGGTTATGAAACCGAGGAGGGAGACGGAGCAAAGAAACACATAACAGCAGGATCAGACCACAGGGTGTTTGTTGTCTGTCACCATGGAGACACTTAGGTCTGCGTAGATGCTGCATGCACGGCCTAACCCACCTTTTTTTGCTGGGACCTTCCAACCAAGTAAAGGTTGGACATGTTTGGATTTCAACATGTCTGATCCTGTGTTTTACTTTTCTTTCCTTTTTGTGGGAGATAAGTCTTTTTACCAGGAGCTCTGTGCAGCGATGTACTCCCCTCTCCCCATTTAGGACATATGCATGCTTGGCAGGTATAAATGTGCTTGTGTGTCCATGCCGTGTGTCTGAGCTGTCAATCTTCAGGAGCGCACAGCCACTCGTCAAGCAAGTAATCGGGAGGCAGGAGAGTGCTGCACTGTGTGGCATCAATTCCACAGGCAGCAGATAATGTGTTCAGTTGTATCAATGCAGCCACAAAGAGTTAAAAGATAAATCTGTCTCTGCTGCTTTTATATCCATATTTTAATCAGCCGCAGTGCAATTTGCAGACCAGACTGTAATACATTATTTACCTTCCAGTGCGATCTAATGGACTGATTTAGAGGAAACCGCGTCATGTTTTACAGAAAAGGAATTTTAACTGATTATCCCGATCGGATGAGAATGAAATATTTACAGTGTCCAAGCTGCGCCGCAGCGTCCTATCATTCAGCGCGTGATTCTTTTGGTGTTTTTCAGGCTATTTAGAGCTCATACCAGAGTTAGGAAAGAATGCAGGAGGCGATCACAGCTCAGCGGTGGGGAGGGCCGTGCTGCACGGGGACAGGGGCTGCCAAGTCTGAGGGCTGTGGTGGGTGTGAGGGAGCGCTGCTTTGTGTCTGCTCCTTCCTTACTGCTTCAGTCAACTCTACAATTGTGCAACCTTTATACTTCTCTAAAGCTGTGGTCACCAGTCTGCCTGTGGCTCTCCGGCTATTGCAAACCTACAACCTTCAACATGCCATTAATGGCCGGCATGCAACATAATGACTTTGCAATGTTATAATAATAATAAAAATAATAAAAAAGCATTGTTTTATGTATGCAGCTCCTATGCAGACTTATGTGCCTCCAGGGTTACAGACTACAAAGCAACCCTGAGTGATTTTGATTCTGAAGCCATTTGAGATAATATATATATCTAGCATGTATTTACTCCATTCACTGCTAGCAAGCAGCATGAATGGTATAACTTCCTACCTCTGCTGACTCTATTTCTCTGCTGCAATATATCCAAATGGTAATGAACTGAGCCACCCTGCATGTATTTACTCCATTCACTGCTAGCAAGCAGCCTGAATGGTAATGAACTGAGCCACCCTGCATGTATTTACTCCATTCACTGCTAGCAAGCAGCCTGAATGGTGTAACTTCCTACCTCTGCTGACTCTATTTCTCTGCTGCAATATATCCAATTGGTACAACTCTGTACTTCTGCTGCTTTACCATTTTGCCGCATATTTTAATGTACTTGCTACAGCTTTGGTATAACTCATTTGTTGCACTGTATGTAATACTTACTGCTTTAGATCCATGACTGGGGCCTCTGTAGATGTTATCAGGTGCAAGGTGCTATAGCACATTGACACCGCCTGGTTTAGTGCCTTTGATCATCTAACCATCTCCTGGTGTGCTGGCCCCAGCTGCCAAATTATACCCAACCAGCTCCCACACTCCCTCTCTCCTGACCTATTGTGGCCTATAGATTCAAGATTCAAAGAAGCTTTATTGGCAGGACTAAATACACATTAGTTTTGCCAAAGCAAGTGTACAGAAGGGAATAGGAATAGGGGCTGTAGGAAAGGTGGATGGGGCAGATCCAGGATGGGGCTATAGAAGTCCATGGCATAGGGAAGGTGGATGGGGGCAGATCCAGGATGAGGCTATAGAAGTCCATGGCATAGGAAAGGTGGATGGGGGCATGGGGCAGATCCAGGATGGGGGACATAGAAGTCTATGGCATATCATAGTTCTTTCTCGCAGTCTATGACATTCGCTCACATATTGCGCTGCTATCTCCACTGCTCTCACTTCTTCCCCCAGCAGGATATATGTTTTCTCTTCCTCCTCCATGGTGATGAAATCCGGGAAGAGTTGTGAGAGTCTCCTGAAGTGAGTGTCCCTCACTGCTGAGTATTTGGGGCAGTGTAGTAGGAAGTGGGTCTCATCCTCCAGGGCCTCCTGGTCACAGTGTTGGCAGAGTCTTTCCTCCCTGGGCTTGTAGCTCTACCTGTGTCGGCCGACCTCGATGGCCAGACTGTGGACACTGAGTCTATACTGGCTCAGGATCTTGCGGTCTCTGGGGTCCGGGAGTTTCTCCAGGTATGAGGTCAGTCTGTAGTCTCTCTGTTGACTCCGGTACTTGGTCAGTTTCTGTGAGCTGATGATGTCGTTCTTCCAGTCACTTACGTACCTCTCCTGGCCTTCGTCTACCATCTTCCTGATTCCGGCTTTTGTCAGGTTGTTGTGATTGGTGTTCTGGTCAGGTTGGGTTTGGGTGAGCTGTTCCGAGGGTCCTGGTTTTTCTGTTTCCCCTACATGTGTCAGGGCTTTATGGTGATGGGAGCTTGGATTGCTCCTACGTAGGTGAGCCCGGAATGACAGTGCCCTCTTTAGAACCGTTAGGTGTAGAGGGAATCTGCCCAGCTTGGCCCGGCAAGCACTGTTGGAGGTGCTCCGATGGACTTGGAGAAGGTGCTTGCAGAATTCCAGGTGGAATATTTCTGTTGGGCTTGAATCCCACCTTGACCAGTCTGGGTAGGTGTGAGGACCCCAGACTTCGCTGCCATACAGGAGGATTGGGGTGATGATAGAGTCAAAGATTTTTAACCAGACCCTCACTGGTGGCTTCAGATGGTAGAGTTTCCTTCGGATGGCGTAGAAGGTTTTGCATGCCTTGTCTTTCAGGGTCTCTGTGGCTTGTTTGAAGCTCCCTGGGGCCTCTCCTATATATGTAGTAGTTGCTAAGGGGAAGCACGCAGTGTGGGGTGCAGCACGCAAGCATCCCATAAGCAAAGCATCACAGAAGCTAAGCATTATGAAAACGCAGTTATACATGGCAGTTAGTCAGGGCAGGAGTCAGGTAACCCACACTTTGCTCTCCCCCTCAACCATGTGCTTTATTTTTATCCTCCTGCGTTCCTTTGCCACCCATATTCACCACCCTATCCCCCCTCCACGACTCCTACACATCAGCCCCTCTATACTACCCTCTCCCATGTACAGCTCCCATGCACTCCTCACCTTCCAGAGAAACCTCAGCCCATCTTGCCCAAACACATCGCAGAAAAAAACTACCTACAATTCCAACAACTATTTGCTCTTTTTCTTCCTAATCCTACTGATTTCAGGTGACATCTCCCCCAACCCTGGCCCACCATCCCCCAACCTCAATCCCTACCCTAGCTCATATCGAAACCATAATAATCTTGTTAATATTACTTGCACTCCCTCATCTCAATCTTTTAATTGTGCCCTCTGGAATCCACGGTCTGCTTGTAACAAGCTTCCTTTCCTACACAACTACTTTCTGAACAACTCTCTTAATCTGTTGGCCCTCACTGAAACCTGGATTCAGGATTCTGACACTGCCTCTCCTGCTGCCATTTCCTACGGTGGCTTACAATTCTCCCACTCCCCGAGACCCACAGACAGACATGGTGGTGGAGTCGGCATACTCCTGTCCCCACAATGCACTTTCCAGGTCATCCCCCCAGTTCCATCACTCTTATTCCCTTCTTTTGAGGTCCACACCATCAGGCTCTTTCGTTCCCTCTCCCTCAGGGTAGCGGTCATATACCGGCCCCCAGGCTCACCCACCCACTTCCTTGACCACTTTTCAGCCTGGCTGCCACTTCATGTCCTCAGAACTTCCAACCCTTATCCTGGGAGACTTCAACATCCCCATTAACAGCCCTACTTCCACATGTGCATCCCAGCTTCTATAACTAACCACCTCTCTAGGCCTCTCACAGCTTTCAACCTCTGAGACACACAAGGACGGTAACACCCTTGATCTGGTCTTTGTCCGGCTCTGCTCAATCTCCCACCTAAATAACTCACCGCTTCCACTCTCTGACCACAACATTCTCTCCTTCACGCTCACAAATCCTCACCCACCCCAGCTCACTCCTACCTACCACACAGTCAGAAATCTACAAGCCATTAACCCTCAGACACTTTCAGACTCCCTACACTCATCACTGTCCCCAATCTCCTCTTCTTCCTGTCCTAATCTGGCTGTTCATCACTACAATGACACTCTTAGAAGCACCCTTGACCAAGTAGCTCCCCTCACCCTCAGAACCTCCAAGCACAGAGTAAAACAGCCTTGGCTCACATCGCAAACTAAACTTCTCCAGCGATGCTCTAGGAGTGCTGAACGCCTATGGAGAAAAACCCGCACACCAGAAGACTTCATCCATTTCAAATTTATGTTAAGAACCTATAACGCTGCCCTTCACCTCGCCAAACAGACCTACTTCACCGCCCTGATCTCCTCACTAGCCAACAACCCCAAGAAACTTTTTGACACTTTTCACTCCCTCCTCAGGCCAAAAGCACAAGCCCCTATCACAGACATTTGTGCTGATGACCTGGCCTCCCACTTTACAGAATAAATAGATAATATCCGTCAGGAAATCTGCTCCCAACCACCAAGTGCTGTGACTCCCATCCCTTCCTGCATCTTCCCTGGCTCACTTTCCACATTTGATCCCATCACAGAAGAAGAAGTCTCCAAACGCCTCTCTTCTTCTCGTCCGACTACATGCACTACCGATCCCATTCCCTCACATCTCCTCCAGTCTCTCTCTCCAGTCGTCACAACCCACCTAACTACAATCTTTAATCTCTCCCTCTCCTCGGGCATTTTCCCATCCTCTTTCAAACACGCCATCGTTACTCCATTACTAAAGAAACCCGCTCTCGACCCATCCTGCACAAACAACTACAGACCAGTCTCCAATCTCCCCTTCATCTCTAAACTTTTGGAGCGCCTTGTCTACTCCCGCCTTACCTGTTACCTCTCCACTCACTCCCTTCTAGACCCTTCACAGTCCGGCTTCCGCCCCCTACATTCGACTGAAACTGCACTCATCAAAGTGACCAATGACCTTCTGACTGCAAAACGTAATGGTCACCACTCTCTGCTCATTCTTCTTGACCTATCTGCAGCTTTCGATACTGTTGACAACCATCTCCTCCTCTCTAGGCTCCAGTCACTAGGCATTAAGGACATTGCTCTCTCCTGGTTCTCTTCCTATCTCTCTGACCGCTCCTTCAGTGTTTTGTTCTCTGGCTCCACTTCATCTCCTCTTCCTCTTGCTGTCGGGGTACCTCAGGGCTCAGTCCTTGGCCCCCTTCTATTCTCTCTACACAGCCCCAATTGGACAGACCATCAGCAGATTTGGCTTTCAGTACCATCTTTATGCTGATGACACACAACTATACACGTCATTCCCCGACCTTACCCCCTCTGTACTACAGAACGCCAGTGACTGTCTGTCCGCAGTCTCCAATATCATGTCCACTCTCTATCTGAAACTCAACCTCTCCAAAACTGAACTTCTTCTGCTCCCACCGTCTACTAACCTCCCTAAATCTGACATTTCCCTCTCCGTGTGTGGCATCTCAATAACACCCCGGCAGCAGGCGCGCTGTCTGGGTGTTATGTTTGACACAAATCTCTCCTTCACATCCCATATACAATCTCTTGCCCACTCTTGCCGCTTACACCTAAAGAACATCTCTAGAATCCGCCCTTTTCTCACCATGGAAACGACAAAAACCCTCACTGTAGCATTGATCCACTCCCGGCTGGATTACTGCAACGCTCTATTAATTGGCCTCCCCGTCACTCGACTATCCCCTCTCCAGTCCATACTTAATGCAGCAGCCAGGGTTGTCCATCTGGCTAGTCGGTACTCGGACGTGTCCGCTCTTCGTCAGTCATTACACTGGCTGCCCATTCATTATAGGATCCAATTCAAATTACTTGTTCTCACCCACAAAGCTCTCCACGGTGCGGCACCCCCCTACATCTCCTCCCTCATTTCTGTCTATCGGCCTAGCCGATCGCTGCGCTCCGCAAACTACTTTCGACTAACCTCTGCACTAATCCGTACCTTCCACTCCCGACTCCAAGAATTCTCCCGTGCTGCTCCTATCCTCTGGAATGCTCTACCCCAAGAAATTAGGACTAACCACAATTTGCACAGTTTTAGGCACTCCCTCAAAACACATTTGTTCAGAGCGGCTTATCACGTTCACTAATCAAAGTCATTCTATGTGTAAGGGTGCGTGTGTAGCCCATTCACTTTCTCCATCCATCTTTCACTCCCTCAAGATGGCTGAACCATCATTATAAATACACCATTGTAAATACACCCCTGTACTCTGTATCTCCCCCACCTCATTGTAGATTGTAAGCTCTCACGAGCAGGGTCATCTTATTTCGTCTTATTTTGCTTTAATTATTGTATTGTTAACGTTGTTACTTATGACTTGTGTTTTGAAACTGTTAAACTGTAAAGCGCTGCGGAATATGTTGGCGCTATATAAATAAAGATTATTATTATTATTATTATATAAAGTTCAAGTGTGTGTATGTATGTGTGTCCGGGATTGGCATCCGCACCGTCACAGCTACAGCCACAAAATTTGGCACAGTCACACGTCTGGACCCCGAGAGCGTCATAGGCTATGTTGTGAGGTGAAATTTTAACCCCGCGCGTTCCAATTCACCAAACAATTTTGCCCCTATCTACGTACTGGGGAAAAGTGTGTGCGAATCAAGCCCCGCCCCTCGTTATAATGTCATAATGGTTGCCATGGCGACGCTGATTCATCATAGGTTGCAAGCCCCGCCGCTCATTATGATGTCATAATGGTTGACTATGGGATGGAGGATATGTATGATGGGTATATGGGCATGGGACTATGAGATGAAGGATGTGTGATGGGTATATGGGCACTGGACTATGGGATGGCGAATATGTATGATGGGTATATGGGCACGGGCCTGTGGGATGGAGAATACGTATGATGGGTATATGGACACTGGACTAAGAGATGAAGGATGTGTGACGGGTATATGGGCACTCGACTATGGGATGGCGAATATGTATGATGGGTATATGGGCACGGGCCTGTGGGATGGAGAATACGTATGATGGGTATATGGACACTGGACTATGAGATGAAGGATGTGTGACGGGTATATGGGCACTCGACTATGGGATGGAGGATATGTATGATGGGTATATGGGCACGGGACTATGGAATGGCGAATATGTATGATGGGTATATGGGCATGGGACTATGGGATGGAGAGTATGTATGAGCTTCACTCCAGCCCGGCCTCATTATTCCTCTCACCATTTTGTCGGTCACACTACAGTCAAATCCTAAAGCTAAAACCTTCACACACAACATCTGCGCCCGGCTCTGCGCACACCGTCTGGGCCCACTGCCAATACCGGCATTAATGGATGGGGCTCATGTGACGGCAGCTGGGCCGCTGCTCAGACTCTTCCTCGCACAAATATTACTGTTCCTAAGCAATGGAAACCGGAGAGGAGAGAACACCGGGAACAGGAGCAACGCATTGTACCGGCCAAATGTTTAATTCCATGGGTATATATGGGTCTTCGTATGAAGTGACAACTCAGACCCCCAAAATGTAGTCCTGGCGGACTCCTGTATGTGGGTGATAAGTACTCTTTGATGTCCATATTGTGAGATGTTCCCATTCTCATTTTTTGTGGACTTGCACATCACAGATCAGTGACATGACTCAGGATGGGAGGCTGTGGAATCTTAGCTTCTGGAAAAACAATATTCCTGACGTTACCAGTGCTCATCCTCTCCGGACTCATCACATGGTGCTCACTACAACACGGACTCAGCGGGACGGGGGTGAGGGTCACACAGCAGAGAGCGGTGCAAATCAGCAGGGACTTCCTGCCCTTGTGGCTTCTCCCGTCATAGAGGGAGATGTCCGGATGTGCGCACAGGTGGAGATGACAACGCAGGCGTCAAAATAATTTCCGGACAAGAAAAAGTAAAAAAAAAATTATAATATTTGTTTAATCCAGAAAAAGTAGAATATGACAGAAAACCAAATTTTAGGCATTATCAGACAGTAATAGATAACAGTAAATGATAACAGCGAGCTATCAAACTTTTTAATGCTTTCATATTTTCTTCCCATCCTTCCAAAAGTCATAACTTTATAATTTTTCCATCTCCGTAGCCATATTAGGGCTTGTTTTTTTTTTTTTTGCAGGATGAGATGTAGTTTTGAAAAACACCATTCATTTTACTCTACATGCTAAAAAAATATGTAAAAAAAAAATTCCTCCATCCTATAGTCCAGTGCCCATACACCCATCACACATCCTCCAACCCATAGTCCAGTGCTCATATAGCCATCATGCATAAACTCCATCCCATAGTCCAGTGCCCATACACCCACCACACATCCTCCAACCCATAGTCCAGTGCCCATACACCCACCACACATCCTCCAACCCATAGTCCAGTGCCCATACACCCACCACACATCCTCCAACCCATAGTCCAGTGCCCATATACCCAACATGCATATCCTCCATCCCATAGTCCCGTGCCCATATACCCATCATACATATCCTCCATCCCATAGTCCCATGCCCATATACCCATCATACATATCCTCCATCCCATAGTCCAGTGCCCATATACCCGTCACACATCCTCCATCCCATAGTCCTGAGCTGGGTGGCGCTGGAGTTGTGCTGTTATGTAACCTGGCAGTGCGGCCGCTGATGATTCGATTTTCTATGCCGGTAACAATAGAACCTGGCAGTAATAGAGGAGGGGGTGATTTATTTCTGTCACGTGCTCTCTGCTCCTTTCTGGGGGGCAGACAATGGCTGGGAGCTTATGTTCCTGGGGATGCTAGATTTCTCCAACCCGGTCTGTCTGCTGAGGTGTTGTGGAGTGGGAAAACTGTTGCTCATAGCAACCAATCACAGCTCAGCTTCTTTTAAACAGCTCCGGTGAAATGAAAGATGAGTAGAGAATGATTATATATATATATATATATATATATATATATATATATATATATATATATAATCAATTTTTGAACACTCATGATACAATGATAGAAAAGTACTATATAAAATTTATATTAACATTTATTAAAAAATAAAATCATATAGAATATACAAATACTATATCAGAGGCTGCAATGCCATTTATCAGTCTCAGGAGACCTTGTTACATATTTTGCCCTAATTTAATTCCATTATGTGCTCAGGAGGAAGTGACCACACGAAATGTGCGTTGGGGTGCAGAAGTGCCTCTATCATACAACGCACGTTTTGTATGGTGACTTCTTCCTCAGCACATAATGGAATTAAATTAGGGCAAAATATGTATATCGTGGCCAGGCTGGAGTGAAGCTTCAGGTTTCTCTATGGAAAAATACAATGTGCAAAATCTTAGAGATTCCAAACTTGGATGTAAAAGTAATTGTGATGTATATGGTGACATAACCATGGACTCAGTATATGTTCTGCATACAACTATATTACCTGTAGTAGAGGCCCTGCATACAACTATGTCACCTTCAGGAGTCATATATATGGCTACATTACTCTCAGTAGGGGCCCTGTATACGGCTGCATTGCTCTCAGTAGGGGAAATTTCTACGGCTGCTTTGGGCTCTTGGTAGGGTCCCTGTCTACAGCTGCATTGCACTCAGTAGGGTCCCTGTCTACGGCTGCATTGGGGTCTTGGAAGGGGTCCTGTATATGGCTGCATTGGGGTCTCGGAAGGGGCCCTGAATATGGCTGCATTGGGCTCTCGGAAGGGGCCCTGTATGCGTCTGCATTGGGCTCTCGGAAGGGGCCCTGTATGCGTCTGCATTGGGCTCTCGGAAGGGGCCCTGTATGCGTCTGCATTGGGCTCTCGGAAGGGGCCCTGTATGCGTCTGCATTGGGCTCTCGGAAGGGGCCCTGTATGCGTCTGCATTGGGCTCTCGGAAGGGGCCCTGTATGCGTCTGCATTGGGCTCTCGGAAGGGGCCCTGTATGCGTCTGCATTGGGCTCTCGGAAGGGGCCCTGTATGCGTCTGCATTGGGCTCTCGGAAGGGGCCCTGTATGCGTCTCCATTGGGCTCTCGGAAGGGGCCCTGTATGCGTCTCCATTGGGCTCTCGGAAGGGGCCCTGTATGCGTCTGCATTGGGCTCTCGGAAGGGGCCCTGTATGCGTCTGCATTGGGCTCTCGGAAGGGGCCCTGTATGCGTCTGCATTGGGCTCTCGGAAGGGGCCCTGTATGCGTCTGCATTGGGCTCTCGGAAGGGGCCCTGTATGCGTCTGCATTGGGCTCTCGGAAGGGGCCCTGTATGCGTCTGCATTGGGCTCTCGGAAGGGGCCCTGTATGCGTCTGCATTGGGCTCTCGGAAGGGGCCCTGTATGCGTCTGCATTGGGCTCTCGGAAGGGGCCCTGTATGCGTCTGCATTGGGCTCTCGGAAGGGGCCCTGTATGCGTCTGCATTGGGCTCTCGGAAGGGGCCCTGTATGCGTCTGCATTGGGCTCTCGGAAGGGGCCCTGTATGCGTCTGCATTGGGCTCTCGGAAGGGGCCCTGTATGCGGCTGCATTGGGCTGTCAGTAGGGGCCCTGTATACGGCTGCACTGCTCTCAGTAGGGGCCCTGTATATGGCTGCATTGCATTGGGGTCTCGGAAGGGGCCCTGAATATGGCTGCATTGGGCTCTCGGAAGGGGCCCTGTATGCATCTGCATTGGGCTCTCCGTAGGGGCCCTGTATACGGCTGCATTGGGCTCTCCGTAGGGACCCTGTATACGGCTGCATTGGGCTGTCAGTAGGGGCCCTGTATACGGCTGCATTGGGCTGTCAGTAGGGGCCCTGTATACGGCTGCACTGCTCTCAGTAGGGGCCCTGTATACGGCTGCACTGCTCTCAGTAGGGGCCCTGTATACGGCTGCATTGCTCTCAGTAGGGGCCCTGTATACGGCTGCATTGGGCTCTCCGTAAGGGCTCTGTATATGGCTGCATTGGGCTCTCCGTAGGGACCCTGTATACGGCTGCATTGGGCTGTCAGTAGGGGCCCTGTATACGGCTGCATTGGGCTGTCAGTAGGGGCCCTGTATACGGCTGCACTGCTCTCAGTAGGGGCCCTGTATACGGCTGCACTGCTCTCAGTAGGGGCCCTGTATACGGCTGCACTGCTCTCAGTAGGGGCCCTGTATACGGCTGCATTGCTCTCAGTAGGGGCCCTGTATACGGCTGCATTGCCCTCAGTAGGGGCCCTGTATACGGCTGCATTGCCCTCAGTAGGGGCCCTGTATACGGCTGCATTGGGCTCTCCGTAAGGGCTCTGTATATGGCTGCATTGGGCTCTCCGTAGGGACCCTGTATACGGCTGCATTGGGCTGTCAGTAGGGGCCCTGTATACGGCTGCATTGGGCTGTCAGTAGGGGCCCTGTATACGGCTGCACTGCTCTCAGTAGGGGCCCTGTATACGGCTGCACTGCTCTCAGTAGGGGCCCTGTATACGGCTGCACTGCTCTCAGTAGGGGCCCTGTATACGGCTGCATTGCTCTCAGTAGGGGCCCTGTATACGGCTGCATTGCCCTCAGTAGGGGCCCTGTATACGGCTGCATTGCCCTCAGTAGGGGCCCTGTATACGGCTGCATTGGGCTCTCCGTAAGGGCTCTGTATACGGCTGCATTGGGCTCTCCGTAGGGGCCCTGTATACGGCTGCATTGGGCTCTCCGTAGGGGCCCTGTATATGGCTGCATTGGGCTCTCCGTAGGGGCCCTGGATACGGCTGCATTGGGCTCTCCGTAGGGGCCCTGGATACGGCTGCATTGGGCTCTCCGTAGGGGCCCTGGATACGGCTGCATTGGGCTCTCAGTAGGGGCCCTGTATACGGCTGCATTGGGCTCTCAGTAGGAGCCCTGTATACGGCTGCATTGGGCTCTCGGAAGGGGCCCTGTATACGGCTGCATTGGGCTCTCAGTAGGGGCCCTGTATATGGCTGCACTGCTCTCAGTAGGGGCCCTGTATATGGCTGCGTTGGGCTCTCCGTAGGGGCCCTGTATATGACTGCGTTGGGCTCTCCGTAGGGGCCCTGTATACGGCTGCACTGCTCTCCTGAAAACAGCAGAGTTTCTCCATTGAGTTATTGGCGTTGCTGCGGTTGCTGATTTCTTGCTTCTTTATTATTGGCCCCATCCATTGGGCTCCTATGTTTGCAGTGGAATATGTGGGTCATACGCTATCGCCCTCCTGATAAGTGTCGGGCGCAGCCTGGGTGTCTCCGCTCACATCATACTTTGTGTGAGGAAACTCCTTTTTGTTTCCTCAGTCGCTAGGGATTATTTCCTGGCTCCAGTTTTGGTTTTCTTGAGGGGCTGAAGTTCACCTTTTCTGACTGTAAACGCTCAGGACTGCGACCAAGGAGCTAATAGCTTCCAATGATTCTGCAGTGTCCAGGTCACCACCACTGTTTTAGGGTGTTTGGCACTCGCCCACTTCTTGCAGTCGCCCTAATCATCACTTGCCACATACGCTGTGACTACCATGATGTCACCCCTGCCTTACTGCAGATTTTTCAATGCATATTCCCTTCCTGGGCAGGGGTGGATCTGCAGGACAGAGAGCACGAAGATTATTTTTACTGGTCTGCAAATATGTTGTTGTGGCAAATAAATGAACCAGGAGGCTCCTGCTGAACATCCAGGATATTATGAACAAATATACAGATGCACTGCTGCATTATTGCACATTATATGACCAACTGTATGTTTCTATAGGAGTCCTGGGGGCTGTACAGGAAATTATTCCTGGCCCTCTTCTGTGTCTAGGCCTTTTTACACAAGATCCAGAGTGCTGATAGCCCTTTTCTCTGGGCATTGTAGGGGCCCTGTAATTCGGCTACATTGCTCTCAGCAGGGGCCCTGTATGTGACTGCTCTGCTCTCCAGTAGGGGCCCTGTATGTGGCTGCTCTGCTCTCCAGTAGGGGCCCTGTATGTGGCTGCACTGCTCTGTGTAGGGGCCCTGTATACGGCTGCATTGCTTTCAGTATGGGGCCCTGTATACGGCTGCATTGCTCTCAGTAGGGGCCCTGTATGTGGCTGCACTGCTCTCTGTATGTGTCCTGTATACGGCTGCACTGCTCTCAGTAGGGGCCCTGTATACGGCTGCACTGCTCTCAGTAGGGGCCCTGTATGTGGCTGCACTGCTCTCGGTAGGGGCCCTGTATACGGCTGCACTGCTCTCAGTAGGGGCCCTGTATACGGCTGCATTGCTTTCAGTAGGGGCCCTGTATACGGCTGCATTGCTCTCAGTAGGGGCCCTGTATACGGCTGCATTGCTCTCAGTAGGGGCCCTGTATACGGCTGCTTTGCTCTCAGTAGGGGCCCTGTATACGGCTGCACTGCTCTCGGGGCCATGTATACGGCTGCATTGCTTTCTGTAGGGACCCTGTATACGGCTGCATTGCTCTCAGTAGGGGCCCTGTATACGGCTGCATTGCTTTCAGTAGGAGCCCTGTATACGGCTGCACTGCTCTCAGTAGGGGCCCTGTATACGGCTGCACTGCTCTCAGTAGGGGCCCTGTATACGGCTGCACTGCTCTCAGTAGGGGCCCTGTATACGGCTGCACTGCTCTCAGTAGGGGCCCTGTATACGGCTGCACTGCTCTCAGTAGGGGCCCTGTATACGGCTGCACTGCTCTCAGTAGGGGCCCTGTATACGGCTGCACTGCTCTCGGGGCCATGTATACGGCTGCATTGCTTTCTGTAGGGACCCTGTATACGGCTGCATTGCTTTCAGTAGGAGCCCTGTATGTGGCTGCAAAGCTCTCAGTAGGGGACCTGTATGTGGCTGTACTGCTGTCAGTAGGGGCCCTGTATATGGATGCAAAGCTCTCAGTAGGGGCCCTATACGGCTGCACTGCTCTCAGTAGGGGCCCTGTATACGGCTGCACTGCTTTCAGTAGGGGCCCTGTATACGGTTGCATTGCTTTCAGTAGGGGCCCTGTATGTGGCTGCACTGCTCTCTGTAGGGGCCCTGTATACGGCTGCATTGCTCTCTGTAGGGGCCCTGTATACGGCTGCATTGCTTTCAGTAGGGGCCCTGTATACGGCTGCACTGCTCTCAGTAGGGGCCCTGTATACGGCTGCATTGCTTTCAGTAGGGGCCCTGTATACGGCTGCACTGCTCTCAGTAGGGGCCCTGTATACGGCTGCATTGCTCTCTGTAGGGGCCCTGTATACGGCTGCACTGTTCTCTGTAGGGGCCCTGTATACGGCTGCACTGCTCTCAGTAGGGGCCCTGTATACGGCTGCATGGCTTTCAGTATGGGGCCCTGTATACGGCTGCACTGCTCTCAGTAGGGGCCCTGTATACGGCTGCACTGCTCTCAGTAGGGGCCCTGTATATTGGTCCCCCCTTCTTGTCACTCTGGGTATCAACTGCTTTTCCGAGAAGTTGTTCTAGGGCTATTTGTAATATCCCTGTGGTCTAGAAATGTCTGCTCACTATATAAGCCTAATGTTGCAGAGCAGAATTCTCAATCCTGTCCGATGTCTTGGATCGGATCTGCTTTCCATATTGATTTTCTGCACTTGATGGCCGAGTTTTGTATTGACTTCTTGGCCTTTCACTAATGCTATGCAATGTGTGCAGCTTATAATAGTTTTTTTAACCCCTTCCAGTAATATGTATTAAGTTTCTCTCTGAAGGTTCCGTTACTATATTTCCTGACCCATCTGTTTCTATCCGGAACCTGTGCATTATGGAAGCTGATGAAAGCTTTCTACAGGGAGACAGTCAGCAGGTTGGCTAATTATGAATTAGGCTATCCGATCTGTTAGTAGCGAAGGTCAGTTCAGGTCCTCTGCAGCGCCACCACTGGTTAAATGGAGCATTGGTTAGCATTTTTTTTTGAGGAGATGTAGTGAAAATGTGTAAATGGTTGCAGATAGTTGTGAGCCCCCCGTGGCGCAGTCCCTCCTAGGACCCGTGTCGAATGGGTTAGTGCAGGCCCATTATATTGTCCCCACTAGTGCCTATACCCGTTCCTGAAGGTGCCCCACTTGTGTGCTCATACACTGAGGGGCGATTTATAGAGCTGCTGCTACCATTTTTTTTAATGATGGGTTACCACTGTCCTTACTTGCAATGGCATGTAGAGTCTTCCCCTGCGTTCAGTGCCACATTGCTCACATTGCACAGATGCCTCACGCTGACTTTGGCACCATTCCTGGGATACTCTTCTGGGGTTTTCTGTCACTCTCTTCATGATGCTTTTCCTGCGGGATTGTTATATGTAACTAGATGGTGGCCCGATTCTAACGCATCGGGTATTCTAGAATATGTATGTAATCTCACACCCCATTTTTGCCCCATAAGCTGGGGCCACCGCCATCAGGGGCTTATCTACAGCATTCTGTAATGCTGTAGATAAGCCCCCGATGAAGCCTGAAAAATAAGATAAACACGTTGGATTGTACTCACTGGGGGGCGGGGGCGATGGGTGTCGCGGTCCGATTCGGCACCTCCCATCTCTCACCAATCAGCGACAGGCGCAGTCCGGCCGCGAATTGGAGCGGAATTCGAACTACGCTCGCCACCGATACAGTCGGTACCCGATGAAACCTGAAAGATAAGAAAAAAGAGTTAGATTATACTCACCCCAGCGTTCGGTCTGGTCCGATGGGTGTCGCGGTACCATCCGGCACCTCCCATCTTCATACGATGACGTCCTCCTCCTTGCTTCTCCCTTTGCTTCTGCACACGCGTACTTTATCGGCCCCGTTTGTGGGCAGAGTAAAGTACTGCAGTGCGCAGGCGCCGGGAAAAGTCAGAGAGGTCCGGCGCCTGCGCACTGCAGTACTCTGCTCTGCCCTCAACAGGGCCGATAACGCCTGTGCAGGAGCAGAGGGAGAAGCAAGGAGGAAGACGTCATCGTATGAAGATGGGATGCGCCGGATGGTACGGCGACACCCATCGGACCGAACGCCGGGGTGAGTATAATCTAACTCTTTTTTTTCTTATCTTTCAGGTTTCATCCGGTACCGACGGTATCGGTGGCGTGCGTAGTTCGAATTCCGCTCCAATTCGCGGCCGGGCTGCGCCTGTCGCTGATTGGTCGCGCCCGTCCGGGCGCAACCAATCAGCGACGCGGGATTTCCGTTACAGACAGAATTAGACGATTATATAGTAGATTTCTATTTTCTATGTGACCCACTGCCCTGTAAGTCGCACAACTATGCCCTTCCCTATGCCCGCCCTGCTCGCTCAGCTCAAGTGTTTTTGTATGAAATGACTCTAATCCTTCATTCCCAGGCAGGGTGTTGTTCCCAGCTATGTCCTGACCAGCGCAGTTCTAGAAAGCTACAGCTGCCGAGGCTGTGTAATTATTATTATGATTATTATTATTATTATTATTTATTGTTATAGCGCCATTTATTCCATGGCGCTTTACATGTGAGGGGGGTATACATAAAAACAAGTACAATAATCTTAAACAGTATAAGTCATAACTGGTACAGGAGGAGAGAGGACCCTGCCCGCGAGGGCTCACAATCTTCAAGATGTGTAATGTGTGCGAGTGTGCCCGTACCTGAGTGTTAATTCACGGCGCTGTGGAGAAAGTATATCGCGCCCCCCAGTGTCGGATTTTCTCCGGGGTCTCGGCTGCCAGGGGTAGCCGAGACCCCAGAGAACATGAATCGGTTGGTTTTTACCGACCCCGCTTTTGCTATCGCCGTTATTAACCCTATAACGGCGACTGCAAAAAAAAACAAAAGAAGCTGCGATTATGCATTAAATTTCTCTTTCCTCTGATGTGATCGCACATCAGAGGAGAGAGAAATAGGGTCCCTGATCCCCCCACCCGGTACCTCTCCGTGGTCCTCCGTCCCCTCCCGGTGGTCCCGCCGGCGTCCTCCGATGGGCGCCGCCATCTTGAAAATGGCCGACGCATGCGCAGTACGCCCGCCGGGAATCTGCCGGCTCCGGCTGGCAGATTCCATTCATTATTTTGATCACTATGATAAACGATCATAGTGATCAAAATAAAAAAAATAGTACATAACCCCCCTGTTTATCACCCCCTTATATAGGCAAAAATAATGAAATAAAGAAAATATTTTTTTTTCAGTTTTCCGTTAGGGTTAGGGTTGGGTTAGGGTTGGGCTAGGGTTAAGGGTTAGGGTTAAGGGTTAGGGTTGGGCTAGGGTTAGGGCTCGGGCTAGGGTTAGAATTAGGGTTAGGGCGAACTAGGGTTAGGATTAGGGGTTAGGGTTGGGATTAGGGTTAGGGGTGTGTTGGGGTTGGGGTTAGGGGTGTGTTGGGGTTACGGTTGGAGCAAGAATTGAGGGGTTTCCACTATTTACCAACTTTGGGGGTCTAAAAATTGGGGTCTAAAAAATCACTTTTGTGGAAATAAAAAAGACTTTTTATTTTCACGGCTCTGCGTTTATAAACTTCTGTGAAGCGCTTGGGGGTTCAAAGTGCTCACCACACATCTAGATAAGTTCCTCAGGGGGTCTAATTTCCAAAATGGGGTCACTTGTGGGGGGTTTCCACTGTTTAGGCCCATCAGGGGCTCTGCAAACGCAACATGATGCCCGCAGACCATTCCATCAAAGTCTGCATTCCAAAATGGCACTCCTTCCCTTCCAAGCTCTCCCATGCGCCCAAACATTGTTTCCTCCCCACATAGGGGATATCAGCGTACTCAGGACAAATCGCACAATAACTGTGGGGTATGATTTCTCCTGTTACCCTTGTAAAAATAAAAATTTGGGGGCGAAAAGATCATTTTTGTGGAAAAAAAATGGATTTTTTATTTTTACGGCTCTACGTTATAAACTTCTGTGAAGCACATGAAGGTTCAAAGTGCTCACCACACATCTAGATAAGTTCCTTAATGGGTCTAGTTTCCAAAATGGGGTCACTTGTTGGGGGTTTCCACTGTTTAGGCCCATCAGGGGCTCTGCAAGCGCAACATGATGCCCGCAGACCATTCCATCAAAGTCTGCATTCCAAAATGACACTCCTTCCCTTCCAAGCTCTCCCATGCGCCCAAACATTGTTTCCTCCCCACATAGGGGGTATCAGCGTACTCAGGACAAATCGCACAATAACTGTGGGGGTATGATTTCTCCTGTTACCCTTGTAAAAATAAAAATTTGGGGGCGAAAAGATCAATTTTGTTGAAAAAAAAAATGGATTTTTTATTTTCACGGCTCTACGTTATAAACTTCCGTGAAGCACTTGAAGGTCAAAGTGCTCACCACACATCTAGATAAGTTCCTTAATGGGTCTAGTTTCCAAAATGGGGTCACTTGTTGGAGTTTTCCACTGTTTAGGCACATTAAGGGCTCTCCGAACGCAGCATAGCATCAGATCTCAATTCCAGCCAATTCTGCGTTGAAAAAGTCAAATGGCACTCCATCCCTTGCGAGCTCTGCCGTGTGCTGAAAAAGTGGTTTACCCCCACATATGGGGTATCTGCCTATTCAGGAGAAATTGTACAACAAATTTTGTGGTTGATTTTCTCTTTTAACACTTGTGAAAATAAAAAAAATTGGTTCTGAAGTAAATTTTTTGCAAAAAAAAGTAAAATGTTAATTTTTTCCTTCCACATTGCTTTAGTTCCTGTGAAGCACTTAAAGGGTTAATAAACTCCTTGAATGTGGTTTTGAGCACCTTGAGGGGTCTGGCTTTTAGAATGGTGCCACTTTTGGGTATTTCCTGTCATGTACACCCCTCAAAATGACTTTAAATATGATGTGGTCCCTAAAATAATGGTTTTGTAAATTTTGTTGTAAAAATGAGAAATCTCTGGTCAACTTTTAACCCTTATAACTTCCTAACAAAAAAAAATTTTGCTTCCAAAATTGTGCTGATTTAAAGTAGACATGTGGGAAATGTTATTTATTAAGAAATTTGTGTGACACATCTCTCCGATTTAAGGGCATAAAAATTTAAAGTTTTAAAATTGCAAAATTTTCGCCATATTTCCATTTTTTTCATAAATAAACACAAGACTTATCAAAGAAATTTTACCGCTAACATGAAGTACAATATGTCACGAAAAAACAGAATCAGAATCAGCGGGATCCATTAAAGCGTTCCAGAGTTGTAACCCTATAAAGGGACAGTGGTCAGAATTGTAAAAATTGGCCTGGTCATTAAGCTGCAAACTGGCTCTGTCGCTAAGGGGTTAACGTAACTTTATTCTTTCATGAGTTATTTACAAGTTTATGACCACTTATACTATGTGTTCAAAGTGCTGCCCATTGTGTTGGATTGTCAATGCAACCCTCTTCTCCCACTCTTGACACACTGATAGCAACACCGCAGAAGAAATGCTAGCACAGGCTTCCAGTATCCATTGTTTCAGATGCTGCACATCTCGTATCTTTACAGCATAGACAATTGCCTTCAGATGACCCCAAAGATAAGTCTAAGGGGGTCAGATCGGGAACCCTTGGTGGCCATTCAATTGGCCCACGACGATCAATCCACTTTATCACCAACCATTCCCATTTTATTTAGGTGTATCCATATAGGTGTATCCATATAGATGACCCAGCTTGTACATGTATCTGGTGACTATGATGGCAAGTGAACAGTCAGTTCAGGAAATTTGAGCAAATGCCAGGATCTGTGTTCCGGTATACGGCGGGTCTTGTGTGGTGTTCCTTGTATACAGGAGGTATTGTAGGGTGTTCTCGCTATACAGCGGGTCTTTTGATGTATTCTCTGTATGCAGCGGGTCTGGTGGGGTGTTCTTGGTATATGGTGGGTCTTGTGTGTTCCCAGCATGAGGCGGTTCCTTATGGAGTGGTTCTCAGGATATACGGCGAGTCTTGGGTGTTTTCAGTCCTTGGTGGGCTTTGTGGGCTCTTACCATTTTGCAGTTGTTGCTAACTAAAACTGATCCAAGGTTGAACCACCGGAGAACCATCTTGGACACTTAGGGCTTCTTGATGTGAGTAGATTACTGTCCCATCTGGTCACACAGAAGATCTAATGTTCTACAAATTGCTAAAATAATTCCTGCTGACTTATAGATACTGTTGATGGCAGGTTGTGATTCTCTGCTTGATCTGCCTCCTTTCTGTATATGGGGTAGTGCAGCCACAGAGCTCATGGTGAAGGCAGTGAACTTGCAAAAGTGCCTTCAGTTTATACTGGAGCAATGGGAGAAGCGGCCAGGCAGGATGAATCTTGTGTCCATCACTATTCTGGCGAAGAGAAGGCGAAGAAAGCCCCTATGGGAAGAGTACTAGTCTGCATCGGAAGTGTGATGGGGCCCCTATGGGAAGAGTACACATCTGCATTGGAAGTCTAATGGGGCCCCTATGGGAAGAGTACAAGTCTGCATCATCAGTGTGATAGGGCCCCTATGGGAAGAGTACAAGTCTGCAGCAGCAGTGTGATGGGGCCCTTATAGGAAGAGTGCAAGTCTGCAGCAGCAGTGTGATGGGGCCCCTATGGGAAGAGTACACATCTGCATTGGAAGTCTAATGGGGCCCCTATGGGAAGAGTACAAGTCTGCATCATCAGTGTGATAGGGCCCCTATGGGAAGAGTACAAGTCTGCAGCAGCAGTGTGATGGGGCCCTTATAGGAAGAGTGCAAGTCTGCAGCAGCAGTGTGATGGGGCCCCTATGGGAAGAGTGCAAGTCTGCAGCAGCAGTGTGGATGTGACACACTAATGGCAGCGCCTCCATCTCATCGATTAGGATGTGCAGGAGAGATAAGTCCTATCCATGGAGGCCGCCTCAGGCAGCACTCCGGACTCTTTCCTGGTGGTCTTTGTCGCTATGGCCTGAGGTTCGGGTTATGTATGTAGGTTGTAGGACAGCAGAGTCGGCCTGGATTGTTTCTCTGGGATTCTCCGTATATATATACACTCACTGGCCACTTTATTAGGTACACCTGTCCAACTGTGTGTTAAGACTTAATTTCTAATCAGCCAATCACATGGCGGCAACTCAGTGCATTTAGGCATGTAGACATGGTCAAGACAATCTCCTGCAGTTCAAACCGAGCATCAGTATGGGGAAGAAAGGTGATTTGAGTGCCTTTGAACGTGGCATGATTGTTGGTGCCAGAAGGGCTGGTCTGAGTATTTCAGAAACTGCTGATCTACTGGGATTTTCACGCACAACCATCTCTAGGGTTTACAGAGAATGGTCCGAAAAAGAAAAAAAATCCAGTGAGCGGCAGTTCTGTGGCCGGAAATGCCTTGTTGATGCCAGAGGTCAGAGGAGAATGGGCATACTGGTTCGAGCTGATAGAAAGGCAACAGTGACTCAAATTGCCACCCGTTACAACCAAGGTAGGCAGAAGAGCATCTCTGAACGCACAGTGCGTCGAACTTTGAGGCAGATGGGCTACAGCAGCAGAAGACCACACTGGGTACCACTCCTCTCAGCTAAGAACAGGCATCTGATGGCTACTTTCAGCAGGATAATGCGCCATGTCATAAAGCTTGAATCATCTCAGATTGGTTTCTTGAACATGACAATGAGTTCACTGTACTCAAATGGCCTCCTCAGTCACCAGATCTCAATCCAATAGAGCATCTTTGGGATGTGGTGGAACGGGAGATTCGCATCAGGGATGTGCAGCCGACAAATCTGCGCCAACTGTGTGATGCCATCATGTCAATATGGTCCAAAATCTCTGAGGAATGCTTCCAGCACCTTGTTGAATCTCTGCCACGAAGAATTGAGGCAGTTCTGAAGGCAAAAGGGGGTCCAACCCGTTACTAGCATGGTGTACCTAATAAAGTGGCCAGTGAGTGTGTGTGTGTATATATATATATATATATATATATATATATATATATATATATATATATATATATGGCCTTATCATGCATCAACTGCACAGACTGTATTTATAGCAGGCAGCTGGAGAGGAGTGAGCTTTCTGGCATTTTCTGCCGCTCTGCTTTCCTGGAGTTGTTCAGATTTCATTAATCTTTCTTGGAGCTTCAGCTTCTTCCTTTCATCCCTGGAAAGTCAACGTGAACTTCCATGAGCCTGGACTGCGGAGTTGTCCCTGGTGTCACATCGCTCCCCATGGGGAAAAAAAAAATTCACCTATGAGGATTTCTAGATATGTGCAGAATTTTAGGTCTTCCTATAGAACCTTCTTCTGTGTTTTTTTTTTTCCTCCTCTTAGTCATCTGTTTCATCATCTGCTGATTTGTAAGGCTTTTCTGCAGTGATTGCACTGTGCCAGTGACCTACATCTGCATTTCAGGCATGGTTGGCTTTACATTGTCGCAGGGACCAGCTCGGCCCCCTCCCCAGTTTTAGGATCTTCTGAGGTCTGTTCCTGCAGGGGCCCCTGAACCTGCTCCACACAGGAAGGGTTTATGCCCAATCCTCACACCATCTGCTCCTACATCTTATACTACCAGCCTGTATCTTGCTGGATCCTCACCTCTTTGTGTCTGGATTTACATCTCCAGACTGCAGGGACTTCCATTTTGGTTTTTAAAGATGTAATTTCATGTAGGAGGCGACAGCGCACTTTATATGTGCATGTGTGTCATGGCGCTGACAGTAATGTTTGATTTTTCAGGACGTATGAGTCATGATTAGAGCAGTGATAATGGGTGATGTCATCTGTTCTCCTCTGAAAGCGATGGCATCACCGTCATTTATAGCAGGATTATGGACGGCTTAATGTTTGCTCTATAAGTTGCAAATAGCACAGGGCTGAGGCTCAGCTGCTCCACTTCATTAAAGGGAAATAAGACAAACGTTGTGTCCAGTGGTATCATCCGAAAAAGCTTAGTGTATCTGTCCTGTCAGCCAGAACCTGTAGAAAAGAATAGTAAAAATGGCATTTGGTGCACAATTTTATTCAATATTTCTTGCAAATATTTTGATTCTATTGTTCCATAACTTCCCATCCACTTTTTCTGAGTATTCCCTTTTCACAAGCATTTTACCAGCACTATAGGTGCTAGAACTTCATTTATTTCACTTGTTATTCATTGTTGCTTTCTGTTGAGGGGGCTGCAATCCCACCCTCGATTTCTGTTGAGGGGGTTGCAATTCCACCCCCGCTTTCTGTTGAGGGGGCTGTAGTCCTGCCCTTGCTCTCTGACAAGGTTGCACTGCAGTCTCGCCCTCTCTTTCTGTTGAGGTGACTGTAGTCTTGCCTCCACTTTGTCGAGGGGAAGCAGTACCGCCTTCTATCAGGGGTCACGCAGGCCCACCCCTTCCCCTTTTTCCGTCGAGTCACATGGGCCTGCCTCCCTCTGTTGAGGGTCACGCGCCCACCCCTCTTTCTGTCAAGGATTGCGTGGGCCCGTCCTCTCGCTTTCTGTCAAGGGTCATTTTCCCCCGCCCCCTTTTTCTGTCGAGGGTCACGCGGGTCTGCCCCCTGTTTTCTGCAATCTATGTTGCATATAACCTCCTGTCTAAGGAAATGTGAGTGGTGCTGTTTGGGAGTAAGGGCTCAGGCTCCGTGAAGAGATTATTAGAGGGTTAGGTGCTGCACCCCTTTTTCTAGGACATCTTTCCCTGACCCTTCATTGAGGCGACAGGTCCCCTTTAGTATCACGTTGGCCGAGGTCTTTACTTTGCAATATACAGTGGGTACGGAAAGTATTCAGACCCCTTTACATTTTTCACTCTGTTTCATTGCAGCCATTTGGTAAATTCAAAAAAGTTCATTTTTTTCTCATTAATGTACACTCTGCACCCCATCTTGACTGAAAAAAACAAATGTAGAAATGTTTGCAAATGTATTAAAAAAGAAAAACTGAAATATCACATGGTCATAAGAATTCAGACCCTTTTGTTCTGTATTGAGTAGAAGCACCCGTTTGAGCTAGTACAGCCATGAGTCTTCTTGGGAATGATGCAAAAAGTTTTCACACCTGGATTTGGGTATTCTCTGCCATTCTTCCTTGCAGATCCTCTCCAGTTCCGTCAGGTTAGATGGTGAATGTTGGTGTACAGCCATTTTCAGGTCTCTCCAGAGATGCTCAGTTGGGTTTAGGGCATGGCTCTAGCTGGGCCAGTCAAGAATGGTCGCAGAGTTGTTCTGAAGCCACTCTTTTGCTATTTTACCTGTGTGCTTAGGGTCAGTGTTTTGTTGGAAGGTGAACCTTCGGCCAAGTCTGAGGTCCAGAGCACTCTGAAAGGTTTTCATCCAGGATTTCTCTGTACTTGGCCACATTCATTTTTCCTTCAATTACAACCAGTCGTCCTGTCCCTGCAGCTGAAAAATAACCCCAAAGAATGATGCTGCCACCACCTTGTTTATCTGTTGGGATTGTTTTGGGCAGGTGATGAGCAATGCCTGGATTTCTCCACATATCGCTTAGAATTATCACCAAAAAGGTCTATCTTCGTCTCATCAGTCCAGAGAATCTTATTTCTCATAGTCTGGGAGTCCTTCATGTGTTTTTTTTTTTTTTACCAAACTCTATGCGGGCTTTCATATGTCTTTCACTGAGGAGAGGCTTCCTACTGGCCACTCTGCCATAAAGGTCCGACTGGTGGAGGGCTGCAGTGATAGTTGACTTTGTGGAGCTTTCTCCCATCTCCCTACTGCATCTATGTTGCTCAGCTGCAGTGCTCTTGGGGTTCTGCTTTACCTCTCTCACCAAGGCTTTTCTCCCACGTTTGCTCAGTTTGGCTGGACGGCCAGGTGTAGGAAGACTTCTGGTAGTCCCAAACTTCTTCCATTTAAGGATTATGGAGGCCACTGTTCTCTTAAGAACCTTGAGTACTGCAGAAATTCTTCTGTAACCTTGGTTCAGATCTGTGCTTTGCCACAATTCTGTCTCTGAGCTCCTTGGCCAGTTCCTTTTGACCTCATGATTCTCATTTCGTCTGACATGCACTGTGAGGTCTTACATAGACAGGTGTGCGCCTTTACATATCAAGTCCTATCAGTTTAATTAAACACAGCTGGACTCCAATGAAAGGAGTAGAACCATCTCAAGGAGGATCACAAGGAAATGAACAGCATGTGACTTAAATATGAGTGTCTGAGTAAAGGGTCTGAATACTTATGACCATATGATATTTCAGTTTTTCTTTTTTAATTTGCAAAAATGTCTACATTTCTGTTTTTTTCAGCAAGATGGGGCGCAGAGTGTACATTAGAGAAAAAAATGAACTTTTTTGAATTTACCAAATGGCTGCAATGAAACAGAGTGAAAAATTTAAAGGGGTCTGAATAAATTCTGTACCCACTAAATATGAGCAAATAGTAGTAAGCATGACACATGAGGATGGAAAATGATTGCAACAATAACAAGGCAAATTGCCACCTATCCTTTACTCATGTGTAACTCAAATGGACAATTGCAGGACAAAACTGCAAGGAAGCAAGCTAAAGAAAAACTGGAAGCAGTCAAAAAAGTCCCATAAAATACCATCTTTATTCAATATAAACAATTGAAATTACATCCTTTGGAAAAGGGGGCAGAAATATTGCACACAACAAGTGAACACACAGTTAGAGGCATATAGGTCAGACCCTCCGCAACAACTGATGTTAACAACTAGCCACGACAGCTTGGTATATATACATACTCAAAAAATGTATAGTACGGTGCCATTATGCATGCAGCGTAAGGGTGTTAGGATGTGGGTGTGCAACTAGAAAATAATAATGAATAATTAAGGGTCAATACCCTGTACCCACTGTATGTTTTTCTCAGAATTCAGTTGTTTTTTTATAAATAGATGCATTTTATAACCGACATCGCTCCCTGCTTCTTATTGTGCATAATTTTCCCGTTGGTTATTACAGTCCTGCAGCAGTGCATTCTGGGAGAAATGTAATTATATAAACCTCTCTGGAACAGAGCACTGGCAAACGTTTGAGTCCCCTTTATCGTCTCCCAAATTAGATTTCTTTCTTTCTAGGAACATTCCCCAGTGATGATGGTAATGGTGATATTCTTACCAGTTAGCGCTCACATATAAAGCAGAAGATTGCTGAGATCTACGCTGTTTATAACTCATTAATGATGTCTTATGCTCTAGTCACTTCCAGAGCTGCAGATAAAGAAAAAATGCAGGGAAGTTTGTCGGCTTTTCAAAGGAAGATCTGACTGCGGGGTCCTGACTGCTGCTAGAAGATGCCCGAATATTGCCGATCTTGTGTTTGCAACCTGCTCTCAAGTCCTCCATCCATGCTCCCTTAATATTGCAGCCACTCTATTTAGGAAGGACTGAGACGTTATTAGAATTCAGTGATTATCTGTTTGCAGGAACTTCCATATTCTCATCACTTAGTGTTGGAGCAGAGCGTTTGGGTTCTATCCATCCTGTTCTGTTCCCGGAGATGAGCGGCACCAGGGCTGCTGCTCGTCTCCATGCACTTCATTCATATAAGGCTGTGCTCCCATCACATTAATGGCCTGATGTGCTTCATACTGTATAGGGGCACATCGCCGTTTTGGATATTGTCATCTTCTATACTTTTATTTATATATCCCCCGCGCTTCCCTCGTAAATGCTTGCATTTGGGCCTCAAAGTAATTTTTGTTATTTGGTTTTATTAAATATTTTGCACCATTTACTGTATATAGCCTCTGTGTTGAACCATGTATCACTGGCTGCATAGCGTTAACTGAGATTCTGCCAGCGAGCTCATTCAGATTAACTACGGGTAGCGTTTGGAACTATTTTGCACAGTCTTTTTTTCTGAGCTGCTTTCAGTTGATTTATAGCTACGGACCTCATCAAAGTTGAATGTGCCGTGAAACAAAGAGTCTGTAAAAGTGAAATGGTGCAGATGTTTACTAAAACCCAATTGCCATTTTGTTTTTTTTTTGTTTTTTAGCCCCAACTACATTTAAGTAAAAAATAAATGGCGGCCTGTCACATGAATGTTCACTGTCATCATCCACTGTCTCTACCATTGTTCTGTACACTGAGGTTTTTGCACAGGAGCCACTTCCTATAGATGCTTCGATGTCAGGTTTCCTTGTGAGACGTCTCCGCTGGTCACTGTGGCTTTATCATAACTGAAGCTTATGGAAACCACTCAGATTACCAAACACCCCCGGATCCTGGAATCCAACTGGCACTGAACGGGTTAAGAGGGCCGCCTGCGAGAAAGCGGGCGGCATATAATACAATCAGCGCCCAGTCGATGGTTTCCGCAGCCCCTCGCCGCTGCTGAGCATTTAATTATAACCAAGGTGACAGATCTCAGGAAACTTTTATTCCACTGTTTGCAAACACAAGTTTTTAATTACAGTTCAGCTGTGAGGGGATCTGCTGCGGTCAACACCGTGGAATGAAGCATCCTTATCACATCTTTGTATTTCACCGTGGCACCGCACCAAGGCATCTAAACATAGCAAAGCCGTCACTCGCTGTGCGCTAGGAAGCGAATCCAGATAAAGCGTGTCCTCTGAGGTAAAGCGCTGATGTCTGGTACAATGGCGGTTGTATGCAGGTAGATAATACGGATTTAAAGGAAACAAGTAATCTAGGATATGCAATGGCTTATATGGAAGAGCCACCGCTAACCCTTGAATATACGTGGATACAAGGTCCGTTAACTCATCAGAGCTGGAATACGTAACCTTCTTGGAAACCATAGTCCTGGCCTTTATATCCACACCATTGTCATTGCGCTGCTCGTAGTCCTGGGCGTTAAATCCACACTATTGTCATTGCGCTGCTCGAAGTCCAGGGCATTAAATCCACACCATTGTCATTGCGCTGCTTGAAGTCCAGGGCATTAAATCCACACCATTGTCATTGCGCTGCTTGTAGTCCTGGGCGTTAAATCCACACCATTGTCATTGCGCTGCTTGTAGTCCTGGGCTTTAAATCCACACTGCTGTCATTGCGCTGCTCGTAGTCCTGGGCTTTAAATCCACACTGCTGTCATTGCGCTGCTCGTAGTCCTGGGCATTAAATCCACACCATTGTCATTGCGCTGCTCGTAGTCCTGGGCTTTAAATCCATACCACTGTCATTGCGCTGCTCGTAGTCCTGGGCATTAAAGCCACACTATTGTCATTGCGCTGCTCGTAGTCCTGGGCATTAAATCCACACCATTGTCACTGCGCTGCTCGTAGTCCTGGGCTTTAAATCCATACCACTGTCATTGCGCTGCTCGTAGTCCTGGGCATTAAAGCCACACTATTGTCATTGCGCTGCTCGTAGTCCTGGGCATTAAATCCACACCATTGTCATTGCGCTGCTCGTAGCCCTGGGTTTTAAATCCACACCGCTGTCATTGCGCTGCTCGTATTCCTGGTCTTTAAATCCATACCACTGTCATTGCGCTGCTCGTAGTCTTGGGCTTCCATACCATTGTCATTGTGCTGCTCGTAGTCCTGTGCTTTAAATCCACACTGCTGTCATTGCGCTGCTCGTAGTCCTGGGCTTTAAATCCACACTGCAGTCATTGCGCTGCTCGTAGTCCTGTGCTTTAAATCCACACCGCTGTCATTGCGCTGCTCGTAGTCCTGGGCTTCCATACCATTGTCATTGCGCTGCTCGTAGTCCTGGCTTTTAAATCCACACTGCTGTCATTGCGCTGCTCGTAGTCCTGGACTTTAAATCCACACTATAAAATTTAGCTACTCAACAGGTTTAAAGCTGCAGATTGGCTGTCGGAACTAGCCACGGCCCTCGAGGAGACGATAAATACAAATTATAACCTCCACATCTGCCTTATCTTTTCCACCCTAAATAAGAAGCAATGTTGCTGGATCATGGGGTCGCCGATACCAAATAAGCGCTGCCAGTTACGTCACCCCAGGGTCTTATTTCCCCTATACTTACGGCGCCTACAGGTGACAAACTGCAAAATTAAATTCCAAAAGTTGAATGTCCCCTAGAAGTCTCTTATGACCTCTAGGTGGAAAAAATCAAGTTAAAATAATGTATGTGAATATACCGTAAGTTAATAAAAAGGAAAAAAAAATCCTATCCTCATAGCTGTCCTGCTCACTGAAGTCTAAAAACCCAATTGTGATGCTTTGTATTAGAGGGAATTTGCAAATTTAAAGGAGTTGTCCTGTTTCAAAATTCCAAAAGCCTCAAGAATGCCAAAAAAACCCCAAAGCTTTTATTCACGCTCCCAAGTCCAGCGTTGCCTCACTGCAGCTCTGGGCTTTGTTGATTGGCTGCAGCGCTGCGGTGCTGTCATATCAACAACACCGCACCCAATCCCTAAGTTCAGCTGATATAGATGGTTACCCTTCAGGTTTTTTTTTTTAAATTATTTATTTGCATATTTGGAGTAATACTTATTTAAGCAGACTAAATCTTTTAAAGAATAAAGTATTATATAAAAAAAAATTATTTTTTCCTTATAATTGCACATCATAAAACTAAGAAGAAAAGAAAACTAAAAAACAAAAAGGGTTTAACAAATGTATGACTAATAATTTAGGGCAGTTAAGCCACAACATGGTCATCTAGGACCAAAACACTAAGGTTGTTAAAGGGAATCTGTCACCAGGTTCTGAGAGCAGCATGATGTAGAGTTAGCTACTCTGATTCCAGCGATGTGGCACTTACTGGGTTGCTTGCTGTCGTTTCGATAAAATCACTGTGTTCTCAGCAGGAAAGTATCAAAACGACAGCAAGCAGCCCAGGAAGTGATGCTAAGCTGGAGCAGCGACACCTGCAGTCCGACTGATCCTGGGGTTTCTAATAACAGGACCCCGCTGGTTTTGTGCAGAAAAGGGTGTGTGGGGCAAAATGGAGTTGTCCATTGCATTCCCTTTAATATATACAAATCTGAAAGGTTCAAGGTGCAGAAAAAGATGCAGACGGGGGGCGTGGTCTGGATCGCTTGTGGGGAGGACGTGCTTTGCTGTAGCTCCCGCTGCCAGCCACAAAGTGAGCCCTCTTCGGACCCCAACGAGGGTGTCTGTGTGCCCCCCAGAGAGAGTTGGGCTTGGAGAAGGTGGTGGAGGACGGCGAGGAGGGAACTGCGGCTCTCTGTGAAGAGAGCGGTCGCGGGGAACGGGCCTTGGCGCCAGAGGCGGTCAGGCGCCATCTTTGCTGCTTCTTCCTGAGGTGGGCCGGTCAGCAGTCTGCGGAGAGCCGTTGGAGGTGGTGGAGGGCCGTGGCCTATGCTGGAGGAGAGATTGCTGACTAACAAGGAAAGGAAGGAGAAGATTAGCTTACCGGAGGAGAGGGAGGTGAGCTGGTCGCAAGTGCCTGGCTGGTGAACAGAGGGTGGCCGCAGTGCTGGGTGCTCCTGGTGCATTGCCCAGGGAATCTGAGACGGTCGCTCCTGCTGCATACAGCGACTGGGGGTTTGGGGGTACCGCTCCCCCCTTTCAGAGACGCTAAGACCGGCCTAATTTTATACCACAGCAGTGTGAGACTTTATATATAGTGCACCACATCAGGGCACGGATACCGCCTTATTCACTCATGCCAGCACTCCACCTTTCAAGACGCATGGGGTTATCTTCATCTATGAAGATGCATTAGGAGGCTTTCCCTGAATGCACGAGGAGTGATTCAAATGCACGCTTTAATTCAGCATTATGGTTAAATCTAATAAAGAGCGTGCAAAACCGCTAGCTACTAGTGTACATCAGGGCAGGCAAAGCGAAATGGAGAAATTTCTGAAAAATAAACCTGGGTCGGCTAGGCCCACACCAAAAAAGCTGCATGCAAATGCTGAGGTGGAGGAACAGGTCGAGGACTCGGACTCAAGTGATGATGTCTCAGGCAGCGATATTACCCGTTCAGACTCTGGGAAGTTCTCTAGATCAGTATTCAAAAAACTTCTGGCCCAATCATTAAAGCCTTTGGTTACGGAGATATCTGGTATGAGAGCAGATTTGTCCCACATTGGTAATAGAGTGGAGTCCCTTGAATCATCTCAGTCCTCTCTCATTAGCCACTCCAACGCCATGAGAGATCATTTGGACTACCACAGAACACAGCTTAATAACTCTCTTCTGGCCTTAGAAGATCAAGAGAATAGGAGTCGCAGAAAAAATATAAGGATTAAAGGCTTGCCTGAAAGTGTCTCTGCAGAAATACTAGAAAAATCCACGAAAGAAATCTTTGCCCTCCTAATCCCGCAAGAAAAATGCGACCAAATTGTAATAGAGAGGGTCCATAGATCGCTCAGACCCAAGCCTAAACCTTCTGAACTAGTAGTGGCTTCATACAATGTAAAAGGCTTACGCTCCCCGTGTAAGACAAGTCAGGTATTGAACCTTCTACATGCAAAAAAGGCTAGTGTGGTCTTCCTACAGGAGACACATTTTAAAGTGGGGAGAGTACCGGATATGTCTAGATCCCGTTTCCCGACCTGGTATCATAGTACGGGTGGGTCGGCGTCTAGAGGAGTGAGTATTGCTATTAAAAAGAATGTTCCTTTTGTCTTACATGATTGCCTCTCAGATTCCGAAGGAAGGTATATTATACTAAAGGGCCTTATTGCCAATACTAAAGTTACTCTATGTAACTTATACGCCCCAAACAGGAATCAGATTGGATGGCTGTGCAAAACAATGAATACCTTAAAACTATTTACTGAGGGTTTGTTGCTGATGGGGGTAGATTTTAACGTATCACTCAATCCATCCCTGGATACTTCCACGGGCAAGTCGACCCTTTCTCAAAGGGCACTGAGAAAATTACACCTTTCTTTCCAAGAATTACACTTGATAGACCCCTGGAGGACACTGTTTCCTTCGGGTAGAGACTACACTTTTTATTCCCATCCGTGTGGTAGCTATCATAGAATTGATTATCTATTGACACAAACAACTAATCTCTCATTAGTTAAAAATGCGACTATAGACATTATTTCTCTATCGGACCATGCTCCTATTTTTCTTGACATAGGCATAGTAACCATTCTGCGGCCAGCCAGGTCATGGTCACTTAATGAGACATTATTAGATTCAGATTCCCACATTACGAAACTGACTGGCACTCTCGAATTCTTTTTTCAGACAAATTTACACTCTGGCCCGCCCATACCTGTGGTGTGGGAATCACATAAAGTGGTAATGAGGGGAGAATTTATAGCTTTGAGTTCCCATCTCAAAAAAAGAACAAAACAGGTTGTGTCTATTTTGCACCAAATTAATTCCTTGGAAAGATTGCATAAGAGATCTCAAGTAATTAAGATACTAACTGAACTGACGGACCTAAGGAATTCGCTAAAAAATCTTTTAAATATCCAATCGGCCAAAACCTATATGAGATGCAAACAGAGGTTCTATCTCCACGGCAATAAAAGTAGTAAGCTTATGTCTTCACTGCTTAAAAAGCAGCAGGACAAGACGTTTATTAGGCAACTCAAAGCTCTGGATGGCTCTTTAATTTTCGAAACCGCTGACATTGCCGAGGAGTTTAGATACTTTTATGACAGTTTATACAATTTAAGCATACCAGATAGCATGCAAGACCCAATAACAGCTATAGAAAAAATCAAAGAGTTCCTGATTCCACTAAATCTACATAAAATAACCCCGGAAGGCCAAACTTTATTAACTGCTCCGGTTACCCCTAAAGAAATTTTGGACACCCTCTCCACCATTCCAAATGAAAAGGCCCCAGGCCCGTATGGTCTCCCCATTATATACTATAAAACGTTCATAAAATCATTCTTACCCCATTTGGTGACCTTGTTTAACTCCTATTTGAAGGGCCAGCTTCCCCCTAAGCAATCCCTGGAGGCATATATTACGGTTCTCCCGAAGGAGAGTAAGGATCCCAATTTGTGCACCAGG
Source organism: Dendrobates tinctorius (assembly GCF_039654945.1). NCBI lineage: Eukaryota > Metazoa > Chordata > Amphibia > Anura > Dendrobatidae > Dendrobates > Dendrobates tinctorius. The sequence goes on from NW_027361754.1 coordinate 9,206,727, forward strand.
TATAGACCAATCTCATTGCTTAATGCTGACATAAAACTGTGGGCTAAAATACTAGCGGGCAGAATAAGCAACTTTTTACCCAAATTAATTCATGTGGATCAAGCGGGCTTTGTGAGGGGTAGGGAAGGGAAAGATAACTCCACTAGGGCCATATAGTCTATAATGTTTGCCAAGACCCGGCGGGTCCCCTTGGTACTCTTGTCAACGGATGCCGAGAAGGCTTTTGACAGAGTGTGCTGGAGATTTATGGAACAGGTATTGATTAAATTTGGCTTCCCTCCTCAATATATAACAGCAGTTATATATTCTCAACCGACGGCCAGGGTCAGGATAAATGGCACCCTATCAAACAGTTTTGAGATTCACAACGGGACTAGGCAGGGATGCCCTCTGTCCCCATCCTTGTTCATTTTAGTCATAGAAACTTTGATACAAAGCATCAGACAAGAACAACGCATAGAGGGGTTGTCGGTGGGTCCGGGGACATTTAAAACGCTAGCTTTCGCAGACGATCTGCTTTTCCTCATATCCAACCCGTCTCAGGCATTCCCGATCATCCTCCAAATTTTTCAACAGTTTGGCTCCCTTTCCAATTTTAAAATTAATCTAACCAAATCTGAAGCGTTAAATATTACTCTCCCTCATTCTCAACTTTCCACTATTCGTACACAGACTCCCTTCTCTTGGGCTAATAGCTCTATTAAATATTTAGGAATATTCATAACTAGGGACCCCACTAACCTATTTCAAAGTAATTTCATCCCCTTAATGAAAAAAGTTACCAACCTGATGCATAAATATAACCTACCCACTTTATCCTGGATGGGTCGCATCAATGTGTTTAAGGCATATATCATGCCTATCATTTTGTATGCCATGAATATGGTACCGATTCAGATACCCCTGACCTTTTTCGGGTCATTAAAGTCACTAATAGGAAAATTTATCTGGAAATCTAAACCGGCTAGGTTGCCTTATAGGCTTCTTACTTATCCAGTCTCCTCTGGTGGATTGGGAGTCCCAGACCCCCTTTTATATTATAAAGCAATCCACCTTAGCAGATGGTTAAAGGTGGTGTCTTGCGCTGAAGGTGGGGAGGGAACTTGTGTCGACCTGGCTTTACTGGGCCCGAGGGGTTTGCCTTATCTCTGGACTAGGGCTAAACCACCGGTTACTCTTAGACTAGACGAGATAACTTCTACTACATTACGTATCAAAAGATTGATGTTGGGGGAACTACCGGAGGACACTTTTCCCTCGACGTTAACGCCGATTGGCTCAATACCTTATCTAATAGATTTTGATTTTCAAGATCCTTATAATCTATGGTCTACCCTCCCTAGAGATACACTGAATAGCTTTTATGGTAATAAAATATTACAGGGAGGAGTTTGGCCACCAAGTGCAGTGATTCAACCAACTAATTTTCTTCAGAGCCAGCACATTCGACGTACGCTTCTGCAGTTTAGGAAGAAATTCCCGACCAAATCCAATTGGTCCTGGCTAGATATTATGGTCAAACTTCCGCTTCCACGGCTAAAAATCTTATCTCGTATTTACTCACACCTGATCTCTCCGGGAGTACATTTTAAGCCCTCATTTATTTACTCCTGGGAAATGGAACTTAACACTACGTTCACAGAGAAACAAGTATCTAGAATGCTGTCTAGTGCACGGGGATTCTCTAGGTGTGTACTTTTGCAGGAAAATTCTTATAAAATATTGACCAGGTGGCATTGGACTCCCGCGAAGCTCTTTCATATGGGTCTTGCTGATAATGATGCTTGTTGGAGATGCCTCAACTCTGGAGGACATCACACACACATATTCTGGGATTGTCCCAAACTGAGACATTTTTGGGACGGTGTTGAGCTAGTTCTTAAGAAATTGCAACTAATAAAGATTAATCTCAGGGCTACGGAAGTTCTCCTTTCGTGCCCATCAAAGGATTTCTTACCAAAAAAGCATGGTCTACTCCCACTGATGCTAAGTGCTGCAAAACAGCTGATAGCTGTACACTGGAAAGATGTTGCCCCCCCCCCCCCCCACATTGGAGGAGTGGCATGTTAAGATAAATCAGATTTCTTGCCTGGAGGAGCTGTCTAGCTGGGAGATCTTTAACCATAAATCTTATGTGTCGACCTGGGCCCCGTGGACTGGATATCTGGGGGATGATCCTCTGGGTGAGATATCTAATACCACATGAAGTCTTACTTGGACCTGATGGCCTTTATACTAGGGTAGCTGGTCCCACGGTTGCTTACAGAACAGCCCACCTACTCTATTTTCATAAATACACCCATCAACTGCTAGTGTTCATGCCGACGACTACTTTTTGTTGATGTTATTGTTATTGTTCAATATTATGTATCCCTCTTTACCCTTCCCTTCTTTATTTTTCCTTTTTCCCACCCACTTTTCCCTCCCCCCTTTCCCTCCCTTTCACCTTGGACCAACTCCTAAGCAATACTTCACCAATTGTACTTGTAAAATGGTGTTGTGTCTTATGGTGTGGTTTAAATTTGAAAATAAAGAATTTAAAAAAAAGAAAAAGATGCAGACGCGGGGACCCGTGTGGGTTTGGATAAAGTCTTGGAATGCACCTTGTTGTACCGTGTACGTGTGATTATGCGGTGCAGCCTGTCCTTGATACTGTGGATGAGTCAGATGTGATTGGAAATGGTGAGCGTTGAGTTTGGGAGGAATGTGCACCTCTCGCACGCTTTCTTTTCACTGTGAGTCACCATTATCCCTAATCCCTTTAAACTCTGCCTCGGCAGCTGCTTCCATCTCCCTCGGGGAAGACGTTATCGCCTGGTAACCGAGTGCGGGGTGATGTGCCTCCAAACAGGGTCTCTGATACTATTTATACCTCCATCCACCATGTTCATTTGTGTGATGAAGTGTCCAGACCTGACCTGTAGCTTTACTGTATGGAAATCGGTCACCTCCTGTATCCGCTTGTGACAGTCATCTAGTTGGTACATTTATTTATTACTCTGCTCTTTGTCTGCTGCAAGTGTAAAACAATGTTGCCGCACAAATTCCCAAATTTTCCATCCCTTTTAAGCATCATTTCCGCTTCTATGACCCTATAAAATGTATTATCTTTGGAAAAGGCCTATGTCTGTGAGGTATCCTGGCAGTATCTGCTTGGTGAAATAATGTCAGTATTTTGTATGTGTGCGCTAAGGCGGTACTTTTAAATTTGGGATATCCTCCAGTCATGTGTTGCCCTCCTCCATTTGCTGCCTTTTCTCCTGCTTGTGGGGGCAGCAAGAAGTACAGTTGAGTGTAGTAACATGACTACAAGTTCCAACAACAATAGGCTTGTTTGTAGTCTGTAACCATGGAAACACATAGGGCTCCTCAGGAGCTTTGGACACAAAATGATGCAAAGTTGCTTTGCAACTGATAAAAATTGATTGCAATAGTGCAGACGCCCCATAGAGCAGCCCTCGCTTTTATCAGCCTTTGGTTGTTTGACTGAGGATGGCCTTGAATGAGGACCACAGGATCTTTAATGAATTTGACCATTTATTATACCAAGCAGCGGGGTCTAAAGAATTATGCAAGCTTCACCCTTTTACCTCTGTACGGGGGTATGGAGTTTTCCCCCAGGGTAGTCTACGTTGGCATCGACTGGTGCATTAGAGTACAGGAGGGATTTAGTCGCTGGTCCAAGGCAGGTCAGTATTCGTAGTCAGTGACCAGGTAGCGATTGTTGGATTTCAGTATCCAAACTGGTCAATGTCTAATGACACTGGAGCAATAACACATTCATAGACTCCGGCGCTAAAGCTGTTTGGTCCAGACAGGGCGTCATGGGGGAAGGACCGCTAATAGTGATGAGCTCAGCGAACGTGCTGGGATAAGGTGTTAACCGCCATGCTCGGGTGCTAACAGAGTATCTCAGGTGTGCTGGAAAAATGTGTTTGAGTCCTCGCGGCTGTTCGACCACTGCTCCTGTAATGGCATCACTTCCCATGATACCGTGGTATAATCTCTCTCCCTCTCTCGACAATGAAGGGTTAATTTGCGTTTGTCACTTTTTTTGCTCCTGATTGTCAATGTCCATTATTATGCTAGTTGTACACAGTGTCTGTGGCCATAACACAGCCAAAGATCATCTTGTACCGTTGCAACATCATATTGTAATGCAGGTGGATGGCACCGCATTGCCAACCCCAGGGCACTGCGACAAGCAGGATGCAAGGAATCCAACTGGCTCTGACTTTTTGCTCTAGAGACCACAACGCCATTACCTGTCTACACTGCGATGAAGCGTCTGCACAGAATGGTCTTTGGCCTGGTGTCCTGTGTCCTTTCCAAAGTCGCCGTGTACCCGCAGCGTTATTGGGTAAGGGTAGAAGACCTGAGCAAAGAGAGGGGAGGGCAGCAGCGAAATCGCACTGATTGTTCTCCCCGTGTCTGCTGTGCCCACAGGGGTTAACACTCTGGTATTATAGATGAGTCAGGAGCTGTCGGATGCAGTTTTTATTTTTCTGAGTTTATGCCCATTTTCTTCTTATAAATGCAGTTTTATTAACCAGAATTTGCTAATTGAAGACTAGTGTGTTGCAGGACGCTGGGTTACGCTGACATTCCTGCAAGGTGCATCAGGAAGGTTTATTTAAGGGAGAATGACTTGAGGTTTTATTACTTACGTCTACAGATAATAGTTTAAGCATTTCTTTATCACCCCGTTGCCTCCTTTCCATGTTCCTTCAGCTGAAAGGGCAGAGTCTGAAATAGTGCTCAGAATTTGGCGAGTCTCCGGCTATTTGTGGTGGGGCTGCGACTTCCAGGGAATCACAAGGACACTACATCTGCTAGGAAGCTTAGCTCCGAGCAGGTGGCGGTCTGATCCCTGTGGCCGTCTGTCAGTTCCTGGTAGTCCTCGTCTTACCTGCCCTCGTTCTGCCTGGGGCACAGATAACGACTGGTTTTCTATAACCGGAATAATTCTGGTTGTATTATTAGGCTGTGTGCACACTTTGCGGGTTTTGTTTTTGCGTTTTCACGGCTTTTTTTTTTCGCCGCGAAAACCATCCCATGCAATCCTATGGGATTCCGCAATGCTGTGCTAATGCTGCGTATTTTTCCGCTTCGGAATCGCATAGTGGAAAAATCCCCATGCCCACTCTTTTTGCGGAATCGCGGCGATTCTGCACTCATAGGAATGCATTGATCCGCTTACTTTCCGCATGTGACTATGCCTCTATGCGCAAAGTAAGCGGGTCATGTGCGGATGGTACCCAGGCCTGGAGGAGAGGAGACTGTCCTCCAGGCCCTGGGTACCATAATCCTGTAAAAAATAGAAAAAAAATAGTGATATACTCACCCTCCAGCGGCCCCCGAAGTCCTTCCCACCTCTCACCACGCTCCCGGCATCTTCCGGTCCCAGTAATGCTTTGTGCGAATGACTGCTGATGACGTCGCGCTCTCGCGAGTGTGACGTCATCACAGGTCCTTCGCGCAAAGCATTACTGGGATCGGAAGATGCCGGGAGCGCCACAGAGCAGATGGGGGCCGTCGGAAAGTGAGAATAACTATTTTTAATTTTTTAAAACATTATTTTAACATCCTATTTCCAAGCGATGCTAATCGCTTGGAATGCGCAAGCAAAAAACGCTTGCAAAACGTTTGGTTTCCGCGGGAAAAGCGCACGCGAATTCGCATGCGTTTTATCCGCGGCGGGAGTGTGGAAATGTTGCGGAACTTTCCGCAGCATTTCTGCAATGTGGGTACACAGCCTTACAATATAAAGACTTGCACTATAGTTGGCACCAATTGTGGAGGAATTGGCTGGAATGAATTCGCCCCATGTAACCCCGGGTGTCTGTGTTTCCCTGCCATTTTGGGTCTTGTTTTTGCTGTGGTTCTGGGTTTCTATGTCGTGTCGCTCTGGATCCTGGGAGTCCGTGTTTCCGTGCCTCTCACTCCCTTGGTGATGGTGTGGCCATGTTTCTAGTTTTTGGGTGTTGGCATGATTCAGGGTCGTGGATCGATGATTGATGTTGCTCCTGTCCCAGTGATTGTCATGGTTCTTGGCACCTTGGTGATGGTGGTCTGTGATTCTGGGTCCACGGCTGTCATTTCTGTGGTTCAGTCACTTGGGTGACAGTGTTTCTCTGCTTTTCGTTCCTGTGTATCCATAGTTTTTGCAGTTATAAACTCTCCTTGTGATGATACGTTACTTTTCACAGTCAGGGCCTGGGCGACTCCTCATATTCTCTTTTCCCCACGGTCCAGTAATAAGTCACACATTTCTCCTTTTCTTCTTTTAGGTATTCTCAATCCAAAGAATCCCAAGGAACCAGCAAAAAGTTTCAGCTTTGACTACTCCTACTGGTCCCACACCTCAGTAAGTGGCCCGGCGCTGCCTTTTTTTGTATAGAAATCCTTTTATGATCCTCACCGATCCCGGCTCTGAACATCGATCTGTAGATACTTTCAGCAATGGTGTTTCGTGTAGATTTGCTTGTTTCAGTAAAGTTTGGTCACCCTCGTCTAATGGCGTGCTCACTAACTGTGTCACGTTTTCTCTTTGCACAGCCGGATGATCCCAGCTTTGCATCCCAGAGCCGCGTGTACAATGACATTGGAAAGGAGATGCTGGAGCACGCCTTCGAGGGATACAACGTTTGTATATTTGCCTATGGGCAGACCGGTGCCGGCAAGTCCTATACTATGATGGGGAAACAGGAGGAGACACAGGCGGGCATTATCCCTCAGGTATGGGTTTTGGGTTTTTCTCCCTCATTCTTGGGCTATTTCTCCCCAAACTCTGTCTTGCAATCAGTGAATATCCCTTTAACATGCAGACATGAAACTAGACGTGCTTATGGGATGAAACCAAAGGGTATAGCAGGCTGGCTGTGTGAATCGCCATTTGGCATCCTTGTATATACTGCATTCGGGGACCTGCGGACCCCTATAAAGAGTTTCTCGCAATGGACATTAGTGGTGTATTCTTTCAGTATTGACTGAGTTATAAGATGCCGAGATTCAGCAGAAATGTCGTCGTGTAGGCTCATTAACATCATAAAATAGTGTTTGACTGTTACCATATGTCTCGTTCACTTTATATGGGTTGTCTGCTACTTGAACTCCTTAAAGGGATTTAAAAAACCCAAACTGAGCTTCATTCTCCCTCTCTAGGTCCAGCGCTGATTCTCCGCTGGTGTTCCTGGCATCTGGTATTGTCTGCAAATGCGTCGGCAATAACTGAGCTCATCGGCCCGTGCCGTCAACTTGGGAAGAGCCTCTGAGCTTGGTTATTGGTTGAAAAGTTTTCGACACACAGCAGAGACTCCACACTGGACCCAGGGAGGGTGAGCATAGCAGGGATTTTTTAACCAAGCTGCATTGGGGGACAGGGATTTTCTGAACTAGAAGACCCTTTTAAATGCTGTTGTCCCCCATGGAAAAACCTTGTTGGTGCTTGTGTGACGTTGATATGCCAATGACCACTAGTGGGCTGCTTTGCCTACACTTCCATTGGGTACATGAATTTCTTCAGAGGGAAGTGGGAGCGAAACAATCTGTAAATGGATTGTCTGCAGTGTTCACAAGGCATGTTAACTTCACACAAGCGTTGGAAGACACTGCGTCGGCGCTGGAGGTGAGTATAAGGTTTTTTTATTTTACACTACTAACTACACCATTTAGAGGCGCTGTCCAGTACTTTAATATTGATAGCCTGTCCTTAGGATAGGTCATTAATTTCAGATCGGTGGGTGTGCGACACCAGACACCACCGCCTCTCAGCTGTACCTGGTGTCTCACTTAGAGATCAGTTTAAACACGCCTATTGACGTCTATGGGGAGGGGAAGGTAGAGAGAGGGGGGCAGTGGGATGGACTGCTGCTTTCCAGTAAGTGTTTTTCTCACCCCAGAGCTGGATTTACAGCTACAATACTCAGTACTGCTCCATAATGTCCTCCATGCTGCTGCTTTGTAGTATTTTATCTCACCCCAGAGCTAGAAAACCACTGAAAAATGCAAGATACATGTCATATTGGTTGTCAGAAATCGTTTTATTCCTCATATATTCACACAGAACAGGAAAAAGAATAAAAAAATCACCTGAATTGACAAACTGAAACTAACCTCCCTGTTCTCTTCCCAGCTATGCGAGGAACTATTTGAAAAAATCAATTGTAATAACAACGATGAGGTCTCATTCTCCGTGGAGGTGAGTAGTGACGGCATCGAGACCGATAAAGCATCGGTGTTGTCATTGTGCCAGTCTTTCTCCAGTGTCTCTATAGACAGTGTATGTTGTCGAGAAACCTTTCCACAATCGATATCACAAGGTGACCAATCAGAGCCTACCTCTCATTGGGGTATTGCAACATATGGCATGAAAGCTGGCATTGGATTGGCTGGCATTATGTCGGATCTGTAGACACGTATAGATGCAGCATTAATGCTTATTATTCTGCGGTATTAAGTATATATTTCGTGACAACCCTGCCGGGAATATAAACGATCATCCCTGCTTGCTGCGATCACCCACTGTACTGTTGTTCTGCCGAGAGCGGTTTATGTGATTATATAAGATTACATACCCCCACATAAGGCTCTGTGACTTGCGGTATCATGGCATCGACAGGTTGCAGAGATTTCTTGGCATAAGCGGGTTTCATTCATTATAATGTATGGGGATTGTTCATGTGGGGTCCAGATAATTGCAGGTTCATAAAACAAGGTCGGGTCGTTTTATCTACATCAAACCAGAAACTTTAGCTGAAAAATAATAATCGGCATTGGCTGTGAGTCTTTGATATTGAGCAATATCCTGCATCCAGGTATATGGTGATGACTAATGTAACTAAAGCGGAGTCACGGGGCATTACTGACGGCCCTGCAATCCACCGAGGCAACGTTCTGCTGATTATCTGTTTTTTATGTGTAGTATACAGCTCGCTATTCAGGGAATGAGGGAATAACGTTCAATTCTGGTAATACCCAATGATTCGTATGCGCTGAGTGCAAAAGCTCCCTCTAGTGGTGGCTGCAGCCAGAGTTTTCAGGGGTCTTTGGGAGGGCTGAAGGCAATTAAACTCACATTCTCGCACTGCTTAGGGGTCTTCTTTCTCATTAGATCTTTACAGAGACCTAATGATGTCACGATTTACTGCTAACCCTTGTAGGACATTAATGATGGCGCACAAGGGCTGCTGCGTGCAGTGAGGAAAGGCTTCGATTTCACACGCTCCTGTCCGCTACACTGGATCTTTCCCTTCAGCATCGTGTTACAGATCGCCCTGTCAGCACCAAAAACTATACATTAGTTATAGGAATTGATTCCCTTTAAAATTCCATATTTAGCGAGACACGTGAAGACCTCTCGTTCCTTTTTACCTTGATCTCATCATGCACGAATAGGAATAATGTACAGATCATCAATGCCAATCCGAACGCTCCACTTATAGAGGGATTACGTGACCGTAAAGTGAAATGAATCCCTGAAAACTGATCGGATCATTGCAGATATCGGTTTCTTGTACGAATGCATGTAAATTGACACAAGTGATGCACCTCCCATAAAAAACATTAACAGGTGCAGCGCCATGGGGGGCTCAGACCAAAGCGTTCTGGGAAACATTGATTATGGAGACCTCCATTCTGTATAAGCGGCACATTTTATATGCCCAGATGTAAACTTCTCCACATCCAGGACTTCCCTCTGCTGATTATATGAAGCAATTGAAGAGCCAAACTCCCAGTGAATTATTCATTGCTTCCTTCTAAAACTTTAATGCAAACCTTACTAATGTGCGCTGATGAGCCAGACGGCTTCTACCCAGCCACATCACAACCAATGAAAAGATTATTTTTTTTCACAAATGATAAAGTTTAATCTGCAGAGAACATGAGGCTTTGTGCCGAGAATCCACAGTAACCGCACGGATCAGAAGATCAGGTGCATTAATCGTCTTTTTACATTGCACGTTCACTTTTGCAACAATTCTTTTGTTTGCTCCAATGAAACAAAATTCTGATCTTTAAGGGAAAAATAATCCTATTTATGAGCACAGCTGCATTGCCCTGTCCTCCTGCATTCTCTTTGCTCCAGGCTTCGTGTGGTAACACATTGGTGTATGGCTGGAGGATGGAGATGCATGGGAGCTGTAGACACAAAACAGTCTACTTTTTTATTAAGATTTTTTGCAAATGTGCTTTTTTATTTATTTTTTTTTTTTTTATTACAGCACTAAAAATGGCCTGATTCATCATTGCTGTTGTGCCAATTTTTAATTTTTTTTCTTAAGTCTTTTTTTTAATTCTTTCTTGACAGCTTTGCTCATTTAAGTGTTTTAGACAGATTCATTAAATTTACTTTTTACCAAATGTCACATTTTTTTTAATTTTTTTTAGAAAGAGGGGCGCATCTCAATCCAGTTTCCAATTTGTTGCACTTTTTAAAGAATATGCGACTTTTGGTATTAAAAAGTTGCAAAAAAAACTGGTTAAAGGCCAAAAATTAAAAACCTTTTTGATTTTGTCCCATGAATTTAACACACAAAAACATCCGTGATTACCACAAGTAGAAAAAAATAATAATTGACTAAAATAAATTGGAAATGATGAATCGGGTTCAGTAGGTGCAAAATTTCAGATCAGGGATTGGAAAGAGGCACCTGACCATTATTGATCATTATTAGTGATGAGTGAACGTGCTGGGATACTGTGTTATCGGAGCATGCTCGAGTGTTAACAGAGTTACTTCGGCGTGCTCGAAAATATGTTCGACTCCCCGCGGCTGCATGTCTCACGGCTTTTTGACAGTCACAACGCATGCAGGGATCGTCTAGCAAACAGGCAATCCATTCATGTGTTGTGGCTGTTGAATAATCTTGAGACATGGAGCCGCGAGGACTCAAACTTAGTATTCGAGCACACCGAAGACACTCTGCCAGCACTCGAGCATGCTCAGATAACACCTTATCTGAGCCTCATCATTATGCATCGAGGTTTTCTAATTATGAGGATACTATCCCTAACTTATATTTTTCTTATGATCCTCGTAGGTCAGTTATATGGAAATTTACTGTGAGCGAGTCCGTGACCTACTAAACCCTAAAAACAAAGGTAACCTGCGGGTGAGAGAGCACCCACTACTGGGACCCTATGTAGAAGATTTGTCTAAGTTGGCTGTCACGTCCTACACTGATATTGCGGACCTGATGGATGCAGGGAATAAGGCCAGGTAGGTGGTGCAGAGGTTGCCTTTAACTTATATGTCTGGCTACAGTTTGACCTTCAGGGGTTTAAGAAATCGACCACATGGTAGTCATCCTGTCTGAGCCGCCTACAATACTTCATCCTAGCACCTAGAAATGGAGGATATATATTAATTTCATGCACAGATATATGTAATGTTTTAAGTCTAGGATCCCTCGGGATGTCATTAATTTGGGGGACAAAGACAATCCCAAACCGCCACCTAAATAGCATGTAATGGGATCCTTCTTTTTCTATACATTGGTGGATCTGTATAAAAGTGCATATCCACAATGAGTACATTTATATAGTAGCATAATAAATTATAACTTTCCTTTTTTTTTTCCCCTTACCAGGACTGTGGCTGCCACCAACATGAATGAGACCAGCAGTCGCTCCCATGCAGTCTTCACCATAGTCTTCACCCAGAGGAGGCTCGACATAGAGACTAATCTCTCCACAGAAAAGGTAGCCAAGGAAGGATCTGTGTAATACTGATGTATTTGGGTTCCTATCACACACATTCTCTTGATGACCACCCACAAAATAGTTTGCATTGTTTGCAATGGGAAACCCGGCTGACACCTTGAATATTACTTTAAAAACCTGAAACATGTAACTTACTGATGCAGACTATTCCAGGAAGCCGCGGCTGGTAGCCATATTTGCAGAACTGCTCCATCATATTAATTTTTTTTAATTTTAAAGTCCTTTGTATAAATAACATGTGCTTTATGCATGACATGGGACATAGGATTAAAAAACGGGAGGCAAGTTAAGGATTGACTTTAATAAGTTCTCCGGCAGCGAGTTTGGATCTAAAGTTTACTGTGCACTTTTGGAAGTTCTGTCTTCTGGTGTCATTAGTCCTGAAATGTTTATTTCCTCTTCAGGTCAGTAAAATCAGTCTGGTAGATCTGGCCGGGAGCGAAAGAGCCGATTCCACTGGAGCCAAGGGGACCCGACTAAAAGCAAGTATTGATCCTTGGTAACACGAGCATCACACGGTCCCATTGTCTCCAAGAACTCCTGTTATTATGTCTTGGATCCAGAGATGTATATACTTTGGATTCAATCCGTTGCACTATTGAGTAAATCATATCCTAGATGACGAGGGCAAAATCTGCACTATTCACATCTTATGTCCCAATTACAATACTACTTGTCTTTGCCTTCTAAGAACATTGTTTGGATCCAAATAACCTCCTACATCGTACTCAAAATATATATTCAAGTCCCCGTGGCTACACGTCTCACGGCTGTTGGACAGCCGCAACACATGCAGGGATTGTCTAACAAACAGGCAGTCTCTGCATGTATTGTAACTGTTGAACAATACATAAGAGAGATGCAGCTGCGGGGACTCAAACTTCTTTTTCCAGCATGCCAGAGACATTCGGTTAGCACAAGAGCATGCTCAGATAACACCTTATCCCAGCACGTTCACTCATCACTATTAATAAATGCAGCTGCACAAAGAGAGATCCTGACAAGTGTTTGCTGTGCATTCATGCCCGTCTTGCCCGCAGATTTCAGCTGTGATAAACCCACCAGGAGCACGGTGCGGTTGGATGGGTTCATCATTTAGCACTTGTCAAGCTGCATTTTACTGTCTCATATTGAGCACGACCTGCTGCCTTTACCACAGATTTTACCCTGCGATGTCCGCACAGGTTTCCTGTTAAACTAGTTTTTACAGTTGCCGAGAGAGTTTCCCATATGTATTTCTACAACTTGTAGAGGTCATGGTAATTTAAGAAAGAAATACAAAAAACTGAAGGTGCACAATACTTGACATCAGGCATAAAATGCAGCGAGAAATAATCTTGTGATGTTTTGTGTTTGCAGGAAGGGGCGAATATTAATAAATCTCTGACCACTCTGGGGAAAGTCATCTCCGCTCTTGCAGAGGTGGTAAGTGTTCCTGCCATTGATATATACCATGGCTCTAATCCGGATGTGATGTAGCAGTAATAAGGGGGTTACTGAAACTTCTTACAGGACTGATCCTCCAGGAATGAAAGCGCCTTCAGACAAATCCTTACCTTCAAATCTACACATTTAATGTCGCGGTTTACATCCCAGCTAATCGTTTTAGTGTATAAGTTTATTGTAAGTTCACACGTCATGGATTTCTTTAGCATATTTACTACAGGATGCATAGATAGGATCCATGGAATAAATCCAGGGCTGATGGTCGTATTTTTTGCAGCCGGTGTTACGCACAAATACTTTCCCTACGTAGAGAGGATAATCAGAGTCTGTACAATGCTGGATCTGCAGGAAATAGGATCTTTCCTCTTGCAGACAAGTTTTTTTCCGCAGAGTGGACAAAAAAGTTTTTTTTGGGATGTGAAGGAAAAATTCCAGATAACCCATTCACATACATTAGTGGTGCAATGAATTAGTATTTCTGTGAAGACATATCTATTGCCCGATGGCATCTGATACACTATTTCATACATTGGAAAAACTTGTACCAACCCAATAGAAGCAAAAAGGGCACGCATGGCGTCCGACAGGTGCATGGCGACCTATGAGTATGTTTGATGTATGTGCATATATGGGAAGCGCGCTTATTACTAAGTGACTTGTAAGATGTATTTTGGATCCAGACTCTTATAATGTCTGTGCTCTCCTCCATGCTGTCCTATCAGGATAACTGTCCCAGCAAGGTATGTCGCTCCTCAGTATGACCCATGCTTCCGGATATCCGTGTCTGTGTAGTTGGTGGTTTCCACACTTTCATTACTTTACTATTTTCATGTAAATTATAACTAGAAACCATTGTGTAAAACATCCTCCTTCATTCGAAGCTTTGCTTAAATATTTTTTTGTGTTTTCAGAGCAAAAAGAAGAAAAAAACAGACTTCATCCCCTACAGAGACTCTGTACTGACCTGGCTGCTGCGGGAGAATCTAGGTATGATCTTCAGCTCTGGAGGCAATATTCCAGAAGCAGCGACAGATCACTACTAGTGATAAGTGAACGTGCTCATGTGTTATCCGAGTATCTCGGACATGCTCGAGTAATATGTTCGAGTGCCTGCAGCTGCATGTCTTATGGCTGTTAGTCAGCCACTGTTTATTAGGCAATCTCTGCATTTGTTGCGGCTGTTATGGAGCCACGGGAACTCAAACATAATACGTGAGCACGTCCGAGCATGCTCAGATAACACGATAACCGAGCACGCTCACTCATTGCTAATCACTAGTCAAGTGATCGGCTGAGCTCTTAGAAATAGTGATCATGTTTGACGGCTGAACTATGGTAACTAATTGTGATCTTTCATTTCAGGTGGAAACTCTCGCACGGCTATGGTCGCAGCCCTGAGTCCTGCAGATATAAATTATGATGAAACTCTTAGCACATTAAGGTGAGAGAAGGGATGGAAAACTATAGAATGTGTTAAAGGGGTTGTCTGTAGTCCCATGGGAGTGTGTGTGTAAATATATACACACACACTATATTACGTGTATGCTTCCATATGTGACTGTGACCTGTGGATGTCCTTATTACAGATATGCCGACCGAGCTAAACAGATCAAATGTAACGCTATTATCAATGAAGATCCCAATGCTAAATTGGTGCGGGAGCTTAAAGATGAAGTGTCCCGTCTGAAGGAGCTGCTGCGAGCCCAGGGTTTGGGTGATATCATCGACAGTAAGTGGCATCTGCCGATACACCAGAAGTTTATGTATATGTCTGCTTGACATTTTACCTTTATTAAAGGGATATTCTTCACCCAGACATTCACGGCATATCCACCGGTTGTGTCGCAAATGTCTGATTCGGCGGGAAAATAAATGCTCTTTCCGCTCTGGAACATAAATGGGTTTTCCATAATATACCATAATATTGTCTGTCCTTAGGATAACCATGAGTATGTAATTGGTGGGGATCAGACCGCCGGGACCCCATAGATCAGCAGAATGGAATGGACATGGTGCTCTGTAAAGGTGACACTCTCGACCATGTGACCGGGTCTGTTACTGCAGCATTCTGCTATGGCTGACAGCAGTATCAGACTCAACCACATGACGACACTGTCAGGAACTTTAGTGTTTTGCCAAAATTTGGCCGATCGTAGGAAGTCCCCACACACCTAAGGGCGGACATCAAGGTTAAATTCTGGAAAACCCCTCTGCACATCAAGTGTTTCCAAATACCTAAAATTCCTTCCATCTTGTCTTTCCTAATGCTTCCATCAGTTGATTCTATTGAAGACAATTTCCGTGGATTGACATGTGTGTATATCCGTCATCTTTATACCCATCGGCCTCGCTTTTCAGCCACAAGCAGCGCAAAGCTGAATCTTGCTTGCCAGCACAGACCGCAGAGAAATCCCAGACAGGATTGTGGAGCTCAAGAAAAAAATGCACCCAAATTTCTACATCCCTCAAAGCAACTGCTGGCTTCCCATTATATATGTAGAGTCCAGTTTCTGATATAATTTCAAAACAAAAGTGGCCAATGTCTTAGCCATTAGGTGAAAACATAATGAATAAAAGCTAAGTAAGGATCTGTTCACACATTCATCATGGTGACTGTTTATAACGGACACCATGACACCGGGCCATATCTGTCATATAAAGGATTCCAACAGCACCTCACTGACCTACCTAGGTTCCCCAATCACACACTATTTCCAATTGCAGCCAGCAGAATAGTGAGCGCAGCTCTGGAGTGCAATACATGATGTAACTCAGGATCAGTAATGTATGTACACAGTGATTGCACCAGCAGAATAGTGAGTGCAGCTCTGGATTATAATACAGGATGTAACTCAGGATCTGTAATGTATGTACACAGTGACTGCACCAGCAGAATAGTGAGTGCAGCTCTGGATTATAATACAGGATGTAACTCAGGATCAGTAATGTAATGTAATGTATGTACACAGTGACTGCACCAGCAGAATAGTGCGTGCAGATCTGGAGTATAATACATGATGTAACTCTGGATCAGTAATGTAATGTATGTACACAGTGAATGTGCCAGCAGAATAGTGAGTGCAGCTCTGGAGTATAATACAGGATGTAACCAAGAATCAGTAATGTATGTACACAGTGACTGCACTAGCAGAATAGTGAGTGCAGATCTGGGGTATAATACAGGATGTAACTCAGGATCAGTAATTATGTACACAGTGACTGCACCAGCAGAATAGTGAGTGCAGCTCTGGAGTATAATACAGGATGTAACCAAGAATCAGTAATGTATGTACACAGTGACTGCACCAGCAGAATAGTGAGTGCAGCTCTGGAGTATAATACAGGATGTAACCAAGAATCAGTAATGTATGTATACAGTGACTGCACCAGCAGAATAGTGAGTGCAGCTCTGGAGTATAATACAGGATGTAACTCTAACTCAGGATCAGTAATGTGATGAATGTACAAAGTGACTGCATCAGCAAAATAGTATAACACAGGATGTTACTGAAAAGAAGGTAGTTAGTTGTAGATTGATTTTATTTTGTACATTGGTGGAAGAACTCTTTAGATTGTGTAACATTTTGGAGCCGGGTGATTGATGATTGATCAGTTATATTGAGTTCTGGGATCCTGCAGTTGTTAGGAGAGCATCGGTGATCGATCAGACCTAAAGTGCCTGCGTATGTGTAGACCTCATGGAATACGCTCTCTTAAGTCTGTTTCTGGGTAACATTACACAGTTCTGCTCCATGCTGTAAGGATCTGTCTGAGATTTCCTGCACATTAGGAAAGTCTCTGCTGCTGCGCTGAGGACACTAATTGTTCTGCTGGGTAATCTTTGCATGATGGCTTTGCAGTCTCTTACAAGCAATCCACATGTTCTCCCGCTAATGGCGCCTGAATTCTGTATCTATTAAAGCTTCTGTTTATTACTGAATTGATAATTAAGCAGATATTTTTTTTATTCCTTAATGAGGTCGTCCAGTCTCCTGCAAATCAGTGGTAATTGTGGTATAATAAAACGTCGCACAACTTTGTTTTCCTCTTGTTGCTGCCAATAACTAGAATCTTGCTGGTTGTCAAATATTCAAATAAATTAGTTTTTCTGCCACAGCTTTGGGTTTGTTACAATGTATCATGCAATCCTCTGGGTTTCCTTCCACTGTTGCCGATAGAGACAGCAGCATTGCGTCCTCTAAGACATTTCCATCGGCTGGCAGATCACTTTGTACATTTCTTGGCGTCGTTGGGAGATGTAGAAGCGTCCCATGCATGGGTCTATCATTATAGGGCATTTATTATGATCCGAGGAGGACTTCTCATCCATCAGAAGAATGAAGGGCACGCTCCGGCAGTCATTGCAGTCCTGACATTGTCTACGTGGGCACTGTGCCATAGCTATGGCTGTGCCTTTGCTTGGTATTGCAGCCCAGTCCCATTCACTTAGACTCCAGACCGGCCTTTTCTGCGCTGATACATTGCAACAAACTTCAGCTACATGCGGCTTTGAATGTAAATATCAATATTCCCATTCACTGACTGCAAGCTGAGATGTTGTACATGGTGCGGAATTGGTACATAACGTGTATCAGAAGGTTGCTGATGTTTTATGATACAATTAAGCTGAAGACTGGAGGACCTCTTTAGGGAATATTTACTCCATACATTTATGGCAGAAATTTACGCAACTGAAAACCACAAATGCAGATGTTTTCGCTGCATTCCCCATTCACCTAAATGCAACAGGTGCAGAAATTTCTGCAACAAATCTGCTGCGTGTGAATTTGCCTATACAACCTTCTTGCTTCTTTTTCCGGTCTTGCTCGCTTCGTACACTATACTACTGGTTGGCTTTGCTGGAAGATCCCGCTGCTGCTCTCTGCACCCATGCGATCTGATGTTTGATGTTCTCTGCTTTTTGCCCAATGTGTTACCAAAATTTACATTTTTTTTTTTTTTTTTTTTAGCTTTTCTGGAAGATACTGATTTATGTGTTAAAAAAATAGGGCTATGGAAATCTGTGTAAAAAAAAAACAAAAAAAAAAAAACCATCAGTAAACCTAAATCCCCAAAGCTTATTTCCAAGATATTGTCACTATATAGGTACATGTATAGGAAATGATTACATTGGTGTTGGGTCATTGATAACTGATTTCAATACTTGCAAAATGATAGTTGTAACCTGACCGGTGGTGATCACTGCATTTCTACTATTTATTATACATGACCCCCGTTGTGGGCACCATCTAGGATGGAGAACTTGGGCTCCCGTGATCCAGGACTACTTATCAGATGAGTGGCAGGTGCTGAAAATAGTAGAAAATGAGAGTAGTATCTTCTGCTACATCTCGGGCTATGCACCTCCTCCGTAAAACACCTTTCTGATAATTTGATCTGGTGGGGTTATGATGGTAGGGAACCTACTAGCTGCTTGGGTGATGAGCAATAAACTCTGGGACCCCAGACCAATTTGCTTTACTTAGATTCTTTATATTAGCAGGACCTGTATATGAGCTATGGAGACTTGGGTTTGCTTAATATTCATCTCCTAAAATGTGCATTGATGAGCCACTACTGTTTAGGCAAGTGCCGAGAGCCAAGACGTATCGGCAGGTGGCATTAAGATGGCCGGTACTGTCCATACTGTGCTTGTATTCAGCATAGTGTAACTTCTGCAGGATGGGCTTATGCCTCAATTTATTGTATTATTGTGATATAAAGAGCACCTGTCTCCACCACCGTTACCTGTCACTATCACTCCATTCGTTTTCCTCACTTCCTTGTGATTTCTGAGCTGCCATCATGTCCGATGTGATGCAGAGTCTCTCCTATCTCTCACTGCCGTTTCCCTCTCTCCTTGTTCCTCCTCCTTTTGGTGCTTCTCCTGTGTCCAGCTCTTCCTTCTGTCGTGGCCTGCCTTCCTCTCTCAGACATCAACGATAACCAGAACCTTAAGAATAAGTACTTGCTGTCGAATGAGAATCAACGGCCTGGCCATTTCTCCACAGCTTCCATGAGCTCGCTGGCATCTTCCCCATCATCATGTTCTCTCAGCAGTCAGGTGGGGTTATCGACGGTGACTAGCATCCAGGAGAGGATCATGTCCACCCCCGGAGGAGAGGAAGCCATCGAGCGACTCAAGGTAAGCTTAATATATATATATTATGCACCCTCCGTACCATGGTGCATCGATCGTCACCAACCATTCATGGTGTCTGGATCTCCACCATGAAGTGCGATGGTGGATATGGAGATCTTCTATTCTTGGTGGAGGACCTGCTCCTTTTAGGACATCTTTATTTTCAGGATTTGCCAAATTCACTTGTGCCGGTCATATTGGGGCCATGAAAAGTAACTTGGAGATTCTAAATTTTAGGTATAAATTGTTTTCCAAATTCTCATTTTTGTCTGTCCTCGATGATCTGTCTGGCATTCCTTAACCATGCCCCTATTGACCACATATAATGAACTCTCTGCAAAGTTTCGAGCTTCCCTGGACTTTGCTGTTTCCCCATTGCAGCCCATTGTTCTGCACTCTTATACAATTTCCTGTTTTTGGAATATTCTTAATTTAGTTCTTGGAAATTGTGTAATGCAAATACCATCGAATTGAGGTTTATAGTACATTCGATTTCGTACTTTAGCATGATATGGTATTTTTCAGAAAGCTCCTTCACTCTGGACGTGAAGATTTATAGCAATAGTGCAAGATACTTGTGCCATATTCAGACACATTGGACAATAAAGGATAGATGATAATTCGCCGGTTGCTGGTGGTCCTACTACATGGACCCCCACCAGATCCAAAGAATGGGCTACGAAGTGCCACGTATGAGAAGAGTGATGTCCCCACATACACGCCATTGCCTGATCCATGGTGTATGGGACTATCGGGCATAGCGGCGGACAGCTCTCGTCTATCTCTGGCAGTTCCAGTGGAGCAGTCATCACTCTTTCCAAATAAGGCACCTAGTAGCCCTTTATGGGGGTCCCAGTAGTGAGACCACCAACGATTAGCAACTCATCACTAAAAATTAGCAAAAAGATTCCCATTCTCCTGTTCTGGCATCCAGTTTGTTACTCTGTAGCAGCCATTCGAACTTCCTCGGCCGGCACTTGTGACTCCTAGGCCCCAGCAACGGCATCGCGATGTCCTATTTATTTCCAGGGGTGCCCAGGATCCTGACTGAAAAACTTCTGGCTGCCATGGAGGATCAAAATGGATGCCGGACCAGGGTTGGACATATCTTTTTGTCCTGTGGTTTGGATAAGTGACAACCCCTTTAATGCAGACCCGAGTAGTTGCTCTTTATAAAACCTCCACTTCTCATTGATGGCTCTGGAATGAGGAGAGATCTTATTGAGGGAAGGACAATGCTGAGTGTGGCACCTCCTAGAGTCTGTAGCACAGGCGTCCAGGATTTGAGCCTATTGACTTTCGTTTAATCTATGTATCGTCTTCACTGCTTATTATTAAAGCTTTAGCCAGTGGCTTAAACATAATGGAAAATAGGTAAGAAAATAATATTCCAGAAAAGCAATACATAATCATTGCCCCAGAAGGTATAGGGGATGTCATTGGGATATTTGGGGACAGCGCTCCTACTCTTATCTGCCCCATCCTATGGCCCTCCAGTCGTACAAGACAGAGACTGTACAGTCCTAAGACCTGAACAGTTCCCCCATTGTCTGCAGAAGCCGTGGCCTGAGCTGTCGTCCATTGCATTTATATGGAGAATGTGAAGAATAGAGCGATTATGGGCACGATCTCCCCAGCGCTCGGATCACACCACCCCTAGTGCCTGATATAAACGGAACCTTACCACGCGACCCGCCATCTGCACAGGCTCATCTGAGACGTGCGCAGCTTCTCCTGCAAAGTCTTAGTTATTCTCAAGGTGGAGACCTTGGACCAGCGATGCAAGATGTGGAAATGCTGTGGTTTTTAAGGTCTCTGCTTGTAGTCAGTGATTGTAAATCTTCGTTGTCTTCTACAGGATGAAGCTCCTGTGATGGACACACGGGTACATGGCTCGTTACTGTCACATTAGTTATTGGAGATCAGTACCGGGCCATGCACCGGGGTCACCTGCACAGGATTTATATAGATTTTCACTTTCTGGAGCGAAACAATGTTTTCATTCACTGACCACAAGCAGAATTCTGGAAAACAATCATGAAGTGAGGCATAAAATGTACTAGGAAATGGCATCGTTTATTTTCTAAATCCAGGTTGTCCCATGTTGGTGATGGCATCTTGGTAGGCTATTCCATCACTTAATGACTAGAGCTCTCGGGAGCAAACACCATTATTTTTGCAGTAGTTCTGTATTAAATGAGTTGGCCCATATTCACAGCTAAATACCCCCACACCGGCTCCGGAGAGCCGCGATTATCCTAAGCGATTGTCCCACGTGCACCACTCACAGGCCATGAATGGAGCGATGGTGCGTAAGGGGGACAGTTGATTTATGCAGATGAAGCACCCCAGAGCCCCTGGATATCCCAGTGGGTGGACCTCCCCACTGGTTGGCAACCTACTACCTGACCTGTGTGCTTATGGTGGGCCAACTCCTTTAAGAAACTCTAAGGTTGTAGCTTCCTTTATCCTGACCTGTAGGACATGATTACTTCACCGTGAATCCCCATGTTCTCTGTGACTGGGGACTGTAATGCCTGTGCATGTTAGTTGGGACACATTTGACTTATGTCCGATCTTCCACCAGGAATCCGAAAAGATTATTGCAGAACTTAATGAAACGTGGGAGGAGAAACTTAGAAAAACTGAGGCGATCCGGATGGAGAGGTACGATAGACCTTGCTAACACGGTGCTCCCCAGCTGTGCCCTGCATTTTGATGGATTTCTCGTCTGCTCTGCAGCTGCCTGAATTTGCACTGATGACGACTGCTTCTGTCTGACTTCTGTAGATGCGGCCATTGTGAATCCACTGTTACCTTTAAAGATTGTAGTCTTTGGTGACACACACTGATCCTTCATGTATTTCCTTTCAGAGAGGCGTTACTGGCAGAGATGGGGGTGGCAATCCGAGAGGATGGTGGAACATTGGGAGTCTTCTCGCCTAAAAAGGTAGAGACCGTCCTTATGGACTATCCTTTCTGGAAAATGGATCTCAATCATGCTCTGGCTGATGTGTCTCAGCAGAACATACTACAGGGTTCAATATATTGTACGTCAAGTTTTAGTGGTTATCCTAGCAACAGCATTTATCACCTATCCTCAATATGGGCGATATATGGGTGGCTGACCCTATTAACACCCCATCTGCCCTGATCATACATCTATCATAGGTATTCCCTTTAACCCTGGGTGAATGGAGCTGCAGTTAGGGTTTGTGACAGCCATTCTATTCACTTTCTATGGAGCAGTGGTCACCCATGATGACTACTTTCCCCAAAGATGCGAATGGAGCAGAGGTCACATGTACTGCTACCATAGAAACAAATGGAGCAGTGGTCACATATGTTGACTTCTACTCCCATTGATGTGAATGAAGCAGTGGTCACATGAGCACTACTCCTATAGAAATGGATGGCGCAGTGGTCACACGTTCACCACCACTCCCATGGAAGTGGAGGGAGCACCGGACCCACATGCGTAATACCACTCCAATCACTTGGAGTAAATTGAAGGAAGAGGACCCACATGTCCATTCTGGTGATCGCTCTCTTTAAGAAAGTAACTGGTATGGACAGCAGCTATGATGGCACCAACTTTACACAGGCTAAGACCCCATTAAACGTGGGCACCTGAGCTGTGCTGTCATAAAAGAACATTGGTGTATCTGCACCCTGTAAATGGCTGCGGGGGCCTATGTCTAGCATGTGCCGTTAGAGAATTACCCTTGATGTCTTTCATTGGGTGTCTATGGTATGACACCTAATTGCGTTTGTTACCTGCACATTAGCCCCTTCCTCCAATATACCGGTGTCTGAGTGCCTGGCGTTGTGTGCCGGGTGTGGGGGGGTATGAGTACTAGGCCCATCTCCTCCCATACATGGCAGTAAGCGGCGCGTCCATCCTTCATACTCTGCATTTATTACTTCCTCTGATTCCCTGTGTTCATCTCACATTTCCTTCTCTCTCAGATTTCCTCCATGTTTTTTGATGAGTATTTTGACTCACTTTCTGCAGATCAGGTCTGTTGTAACTAATTCATAAGCCAAGTCCGTACCCTCCCCATAGTAGTCATAAATAAAATAGTAAATCCCCCTTAATCCCTTATTCCAGCTGTACATGACCCACATTTAAAGGGAACTCTAACTATTGTGCCTTTTAGCCGCCTTATTGATGTAGAGGACTGGGTCTTCTGCCAGCGTGGGCAAAAGAGGAATGGTGGTGAAGATGCTGCTGCCCCTCATTAGGCATTAAACAGACCCAATTATTTACCTCCCATCCTCTGCTAAAACGGCAAAATCCCTTTAAATGTTGCCAGGGGAAGACCCTCAGCTGAGCTTCATAGAACATCCTCCAAGACGCAATGTAGTAACCCCCAAAATAACGTACCTCCCAAATGGATATGTACCTGTCTAGTAGTAGAAGTCCAAATCCGTTCCACCTCCCAGACTCACCTGTGGTTTTGTAAGTGTGTGCATTCTTGGATCTGTAGTTCCACAATTCTAAGTTTACTAAATTTAGACACAAGTAGCTAGAAAGAATCTCTGCAGGTCTTCTATGGTCATTGTCACTGTGCCTTCATCTGTCTCCATCATCGCTCATCTGTCCAGATCTCGTCACCCAGCCTGTGTGACCTCATGGCTGACTCCAGTGGGGTCTTCTCCCCCAAGAAGGTTTGTCGTAGTGGATAGAACTCATTCCTAGAGTTAGACGGTCTGTGTCCCCAATATTTGCTTTTCCGTGAAATGCTCGTTCTCACAAAGTGTAACCAGTATATTTCCTGGAATGGTGACATCTTACTTTACTGGTGGAAAAATGATTTATAGTTTATAGACTAATAATAGATATAATATAGATAATTAGTAATCACTGATTTATAAAACATAATCGTCGAATAATTAAGTTTGGCAAATTTTTAATAGTCTAATTTTTTTTTAAA
This sequence comes from Dendrobates tinctorius, assembly GCF_039654945.1. NCBI lineage: Eukaryota > Metazoa > Chordata > Amphibia > Anura > Dendrobatidae > Dendrobates > Dendrobates tinctorius. Next base: position 9,230,976 of record NW_027361754.1, read on the forward strand.
TCCTTATCAAAATCTCTGCTTACTGTATAAAATGGAAAAGTCTAAATCTTTCCTTGTGCTGCAAAGTATGAAGCAATCCATTATGACCTTCAAGGGGTTAATATTTATTAGAAATCATTCACTAGAAATATGGATGAGCTGCATTACCAGACATGGCCATGGACAAGGGTGGCAATAAGTGTCGGCACAAATGGGTCTCCTCCTGTCCAGGTCACGGCTGGTAGAAATAAATATTGCTACAGATAAAATTGTATAACGTCAGGTCCGTTTATAGTATCCGATGCTTCCGTTTACTGACTGGAAGCAGAGATGTGTTGAAACGATATTTTCACAAGTTTTACACCTGAAAACTTTATTTCAGAGGTCTGTGCTCCCATTTTGTTTTACTGATCCCGTAATATCTCATTCCAGACTCCGCACCTCGTTAACCTTAATGAAGATCCTCTCATGTCAGAGTGCCTTTTGTATTACATTAAAGACGGTATAACCAGGTGAGGTCCCTGCTGTGCCCCGAGGCCAGGGGTTCACATGTGCCCACAGGGGCTCAGAATTGGGCAGCTATGTGCTGTTGCATGTGAGCTTGATTTTCATGCTTGGGGTCTGCGTAGAAAATTCAATGTAATAATTATTATGCCAATGTTATAGTGACAGGTGATAATTCTGTCCTTCTGTCCGCAGGGTTGGTCAGGCGGATGCAGAAAGACGTCAGGACATTGTTTTGAGTGGTGCCCACATTAAGGAGGAACACTGTATATTCCGCAGTGAGAGGAAGCCCACTGGAGAAGGTGACTGTCTTTTTGCAGCATTTTCTACCTGCCCGGTCATTAGACGAGCCCTAGATCATGTCGGGCAAGGGCTTAAGTGTAAGGATCGGATGGTTAATATGGTGCCTAAAGTTACTCTTCATGCACAAGCACCGCTGCTCCTCCCGAATATCTTATGTGGATTTCTTCAGTACATCTAAAATTCCCCCTTTTTTTTTTTTTTTTTAAATCCTGTCTATAATAAAGACTATGTGGATCCAAACATCTGTCTGTGCATTGACGTCCATTAAATAAACCGTTCGTAATTTTTTTATTTATTGTTTTGCAGTTATGTAAAATTTAGCACTTGCCCTTTCACTGTTTTTCAGCAGTCCTTGCTTTTACCATCCCCCCATAGACAACAATGCACATGTTTGGTTTGGAAAGTGTTACTGAGCATCATTACATTTGTATTTGCACCAATCACATAAAAAAGAACACTGTTATTATGTTTTTTTCTCTTCCAGTTATTGTGACCCTGGAGCCCTGTGAACTTTCAGAGACCTACGTGAATGGGAAGCGAGTGGTTCTTCCGGTGCAGCTTCGTTCTGGTGAGGATTATTAAATGTAGTGCGCCTTATTTACAGCTGTGTGCTCCAACCATACACTTTGGGGTGTCCAGGACTTTCTGTGGTTATCAGATTAGTGGTGGCCCGACGCCCGGCACCCCCACTGATCAGCTGTTAGCGGGTCTTGCGGCGGACTTGTTGCGGCACCCCCACTGATCAGCTGTTAGCGGGTCTTGCGGCGGACGTGTTGGAGCGTCTCTGCTCCATACACCATGTAGTAGCCACTCTCTGATACTGCAGTTGGTCTTATTTATTGCTGATGGTATTTTTGGTATTTGATCCCCTCAGGTAATCGTATAATAATGGGCAAGAACCATGTTTTCCGGTTTAACCACCCTGAACAGGCCCGTGCAGAGCGAGAAAAGACTCCTTCAGCCGAGACCCCCTCAGAACCGGTGGACTGGACCTTTGCCCAGCGGGAGCTTCTGGAGAAGCAGGGCATTGACATGAAGCAGGAGATGGAGAAAAGGTAGGAGGATGGGATGTTGCATGCATAGATGGCCTGTGTGGCATGCTACCATTGAGGGAGCCCATTTATTGCTATGGGGTTGTCTTGCTTTGGGTTATTTTTCGATGGTTGCCATGTCTTGGGTGGCAATTACACAAGAGTACATTTATGGTGTTCAGTTTTAATCTGGATTGTTTTGTCCTGCAGGCTCCAGGAGATGGAAATCCTCTACAAGAAAGAGAAGGAGGAAGCGGATCTGCTCCTGGAGCAGCAGAGACTGGTAAGAGCCCCGACACTTTCCTCCGCTGTCGCTCACACACCTCCCCGACACCAGTGCAGGTCTGCACTTCTGAGCTTGTGTATTGCTCTTCTTCTGGAGACACTTTTACAGGACACTTATAACCTTACATACAAATAACCTGCCGCACATTCAACGTCTTCTCCGCTCTCTGTGATGCATGCTAAATCTCCTCTTACCGCAATGCATGAAAGTCTATGGGGCTGCCTTGTGCTTTTAGCAAAATCTTTTTTTTCTGGTAGTTAGGACCCTTTTATGTGATGCGTTCCCTTACAAATGAGGGAGCAATGCATTATTGGGACAGGCAGCTAGTAGTAGATGCAGGGCACTTCTTTGTATACGGCCCCTCCTGCATAAGTACAGATCTCTGTCATGTTACTGATAGATTAGCGATGATGAATTGTGACAGTGTCACCTCCGCTGTAGGCATGGAGGGGAATAGGTTCTCCTTTACTTAAAGGATTTATTTTGAATAACTTTTTGTATCTTACCATTATTTTTTTTTTCTGTACTTATTGAGGTTATTTGCACATCTCAGTGCTTGATAAACTCTATGGAGTGGATTACATGCATGGAGTGTAAATCTTACTGACATGTTTGCTTTATATTGAACTTTGCCATTAACTTGTGGTTGCCGCCTACTAGGCAGCAGCAGATCCAATTTATGGCCTAGAACTGCTACCTGCAAAATAGCTATGTCTTCTGCCGGTGGGTCCTGGGTACATCCCAAGAACCATGTCACAGGGCTACTCTAATTATTTTATGACCTGGATATATTAATCCGTCCTCCATTGCGAGGCTCAGTACTGTGCATGTGTTCTCTCCTATCGCTGCATGCCGTCTTATCTCTTGCACCACGGATGCAATGTTCAGTCATAGTACCCTACCGTACATGCTTCCAAGTAGAGCAGGGCACTAACACTGTGGCCCTTTGCCTCTTATATATGCAGACCCATATAATTCATCAAACTAAGATGTGACAATGCAGGGAGTTGCGGTTGGAAAAAATTTATTTAGCCAAGATCATGGTAAAACTTTCTCTGGAGGCCACTGTGGTGTTGGGTAAAGCTTTTTTTTTTTTTTTCTCCCCCATTTGCAACTTTCTGCTGTGCAACCATTAGAATATCCACCCTTTGCTGCCACATAGTACGAATTTTTCATTGAGGGACTCCTTTTTGTGATCTTCCCTCACCACTGGATATATTGGGCCTAGTACGTTCCCGTAGCATTGTTGGTCTGTGTCCTGCCATTGGGCTGATCCTGCCCTGTATTGGCCCTGCAGCGGACATTCGACATGTCCAATTATATTATGTCTGATCATAGCACAATAATAGTCGTTCTGCTGGTACCATACCCATATGAAGGGGTTCGGAATGAAATAGTGACAAAATATACTGCCCCCCCATTACCAAATATATATACTGTATATATTGTTATTTTTTGGTAAGTAATGAATAAAAGTAACAAATTGATTTTTAAAGTCATGTAAAAATTAAAAATGTAGTCGACACTACCGATTTAATAAATGACATAGGTTGCAGATATGTGACCACTTCATAGAGTAATTGATCACTGGGTCCCAATTGCCCCGATCCCGCATTGTGTTTTGGATTGAATGTAGCCATATAGTCCATTCAGTTTCTATGGGACTGAGCGAGACAGCTGAGTACACGTCCCATAGACTTGAATGGAGCGTCTGTGGTGATGCGAGAGCTTGCGGCTTCATTCAGTCTCAATCGGAGAACAGAGGAGGAGTGGGAATTTGTCGCTTGGGATACTGTGGATTGGTGACATATGGGCCCTATGTGGGAAAGCCCGTCTGATGTGCAATAGATAAGAATAATCTAGTATCATGGTATATCACCATGTCTACTGCAGAAACTTCCCGGACAGGTGGGGTCCCATTAGGAGTGGCCGTCACAGGTTACGTTATAGGTGCTGGAAGACAAGGGCAATGTACTGCACAGTTTTAAATGACAGTAACCTGACGGACCACATTAAAGTAGATGGAATCCATTGGGCACCATTGCTGTGTCATATAACAGATGTGACACTGCCATTATTTGATTTTTTCGGTTTTATGACTGATCAGAAATGATGCACTGAATACAGCCCCGACCGTAAGCAGCAGTGTGGGTTTATCTCTCAGTAGTTTTATACATTTTATTCCTGTTAGCATTAAATGTGTCATGTGTAGGTATTCCTTTATGATAGATTTGCAGTGTTTGAGTATCTATAGTTTTACTTATTCCTCATATATAGTGCTATTATTATAAGCCTACTGCGGTCAGCCTTTTACCATTGGCATATAGGTAATCATGGGGGGATCCTGCTGCTGAGACCCTCTGACATAATAAATGAGCATCCATGTAGAGGATGTGCTAGTTTTCCTTCTGTGCAAGAGCCTCCATTTGCAGGGACAATGGCTAAAACCGTAAACCCCTCTTCTATTGCATCTTAAAGGGAATATCTTGTAGGTGGTATAATACCTCGCATCTTTAGTGATCTAATCACTGCCTCCATTCTGCAGAAACTGAGCCTCGATGCTCCGCGCACTGTCCTGCAGAAACTGAGCCTCGAGGCTCCGTACACCATTCTGTCTCTTTCTTTGGTAATTGACTGCGCTGTCTGGCATGAGCATTCTCTGTAGCCATGCACCGCTCTCCAAAAAAGCCAGCACTGTCAATCACCAGTGAGGGAGGCGGGGACATGCATATATTGATGGCCTTTCTTCTGGATAGATCATCAATATGAGATTGCCAGGGTGCACGACATCCGGCACTGCCACTGATCATCTGGTTGGATGTGATCAGTCACAGAGCTGAACAGCGTGGTTCAATCACCCGTATAAGAGCCACAGCAAGTTACTGCAGATCCACTCTGATTCATTGTAGTTGGGGGCGGATGTGCAGCACCACTCCACGGCCTCTCTACAGATGATGGCGCTGTTCTATGAAGTTCTACAACTGGTCACAGCTGAACTGATCTGTCATTGATGACCTATCCCATAAATAGTCCATCAATATAAAGTAGTGGACAACCCCTTTAATAGGACCAGCGCATGTGAGCACGTGCAGTAGGAAGCTGCTCTGATGTGACCTGAAGATATACTGTGATGGGGTCTCCGGGCTACATCAGCGGTGGGTCCTACGCCACGAGCTCGCAGGCACCGGTCCTATTAACATTGTAGGACAGATTATAACAAGGCAACTGCCATTATATACAGCCGAAACGAACATAATTTGATAAAGGTATATAGGAATTTTTAAAAAATGTTTGTTCTCTATTAATGTAGTGCTCTGAGGCTAGAAAAAAAAGTGTGGGGTTACATCAAACAATCCCCGTATATATAGCATGATCGGCATGCTGGCTAGTACTTGGGATGGATATCGGGATGAATGTTAAAATCTGCTTGTGCAAATGACCCCGAATATGTAGATTAAAGCCATCAATTAATTGAACCCATCGGATGACAGTAACGCTGCTCGCACACACACTCGTGTCACACATCTCTTCTGATGAATAACTCGCGTCTGTACGGCGGCCGAGCTGAGCACCAGCGTCTGACATCTGCATCTACTAACCTGCGTGCACTCACCTTCTTCTTGGCTGACCTGTCCTTCTTGCATCTTGGAGTTGTGGGTTTGCTGTGCGGAGATACAGGATTCGGCCTGTGTGTCGTGGGCATGGGGGTTGTGTCTCCTCCACCTCTAACTCTGCTCTCTTAATGAAGGCTGCTGCCTGTCTTTTCTTCAAACCTTTCACACGATATAGGTGAGGACTAAATATTTTTCACTTTTTTTATTTTTTTTTATATTATTAGTCACTCCTTCATTTCAGTTTTCACATCCCCTTCGTTTTCCTTTTTACGTTTCATGTTTGTCTTTTTTTTTTTTTTTTAATTTTCGTGTTTCCATTTTTTTTTAGTTTCTTTTGGGGCCATTTTGATTTTTTTTCTTTCTCAAGGATGCAGACTCAGATAGTGGGGACGACTCCGAGAAGCGATCGTGTGAAGAGAGCTGGCGTTTAATCACCTCTTTACGGGAGAAGCTTCCTCCCAGCAAAGTGCAGAGTATCGTTAAGAAATGCGGCCTCCCCAGCAGTGGCAAGAAACGTGAGACCAACAAGATGTACCATATCCCGCAGAGACGTCGACTGAGCAAAGACTCCAAGTGGGTGACCATCTCCGATCTGAAGATTCAAGCCGTGAAGGAGATCTGCTACGAGGTGGCTCTGAACGACTTTCAGCACAGCCGACAGGAGATTGAGGCTCTTGCCATAGTTAAAATGAAGGAGCTGTGTGCCATGTATGGAAAGAAGGATCCCAACGAGCGGGACTCATGGCGGGCAGTAGCTCGGGATGTGTGGGATACCGTAGGTGTGGGGGATGAAAGGATTGAGGATGTGGTGCCAGTAGCTAAGGCACCAACCGATGTTGATGATCTTAAGGTTCATGTAGATAAACTGGAAGACATATTGCAGGAGGTCAAGAATCAAAATAACATGAAGGACGAGGAGATAAAAGCCCTTAGAAATAAAATGCTGAAGATGGAGAAGGTGTTACCTCTGATGGGTCCACAAGCAGAACGGAAGACTCGAGAGTCCAGTAACGAACGTGATAAAGGAAACGCAAGTGAAATAAGTAAAACCTCCTCGGCGGACCCTGAAAAAGATGATAGGGTAAACCAACTATTAGATAATGACGCCTTGTTCTGCAGAGGACGGTCCACCTGGATGAGGCAGGAACAAGTCAAGTTTAAGAACCTCCAACAGCAGGAAATCGCCAAGCAGCTGCGGAGGAATAATGCTCCACACCGGTTCATCCCGCCGGAGAACCGCAAACCTCGCTTTCCTTTCAAAAGCAATCCCAGCCACCGGAGTTCCTGGAGTCCAGGCACGCACATTATCATCACAGACAAGAAGGTCATAGAGGTTAAAATCCCAAAAGATGCACAAATCCAGGAACAGGAGGAGGTGGATCCAGAAAGGCAAATATGGAGCCCCTATAGCCAAATGCGGAACCAGCACTTAAACCCGTATCGGGGGCAGCAGGATAATCAAGACAATGCTTCTGGTCGCTGGAGAAGCAATTCTCTCAATGGATATCAGAAAGGACTGAGACGCCAAGCATCGGGCTCCTCTGAGTCCCTGCAGTCCTGTGACTCTCAGCCGACCGACTCGCAGAACTTCTACCATCCCGAAAATCCACACAAGCTACAAAACTGGGGTCTGTACCAGGGCAACAGCAATAACAGCAGCAACAACTCTTACAATAGACAGGCCGAGCAACCCCACCATTACAACCAGTTTGTCACCCCGCCTCGCATGAGGCGTCAGTACTCCGCTCCCAACCTCAAATCAGGACGGGAGACGGCGGTGTGAGCTGCTATCTTGGATGGACTGGTGCTGACAACGTGTATTAGACAGGGAGGTTTGTGCCATGTCTTGTGCCCCCTAAACTGGTTGATCAGCCCTAGCAGTGTTGGGTGCGTGGAGGTTCCTACTCCGGATACTTTTGTGTGTGTTTCTGTTTGTGGACCCTAGGAGAGAGTGAAATGTGTCTCTAATCTGTGGGGGCCTCCGTCCACATCCCCAAGACCTACTACCTCTCCCGCCTTCAGTATTAACTTTGGCTACGTACTACCCAGTAATCCCATAGACTAAAATAATTGCATAATCCCCATATTATGGTTTATTCTAGGTGGCCTTTTAGTAAGTGCGCTGACTTTTTTTTTTATTTTTTGTTAAGTGTTAAGAACAATGTTATACCACTAGTCAAAAATCACTAATAGACTGAAAACACTAACCCCAACCCCAAAACACTTAGGCCTCATTCAGATGCTGTAATGCATGTTGTACTTGAGCGTCTGTGTTACAGTCTCAGATCCTGGGGCTGATCGTAAATCTACTGAATTCTGTTGTGGATCTGGTGATGCTGGTAATTCAGGTTGTGAAACCCACTGTCAGACCAGGACTTGCTGCTGAAATACAGATGGTAAAGTGCAGCTGATGCATTAGGGCCGTCAGTACGAGGCCTTGCCCTGTCTGGGCTGGGGAGGCCCTGCCCTGGCGTTACACCGAGCGAAGATCTGCCGGGTGTCCTTCTATAGTCATCATTTTCCCGTCTACTACTTGTTGCAGTAACACTTAACCCCTTTAGCTTTTATCACCCCCTTCTTTTCGTCTTCCCTAATCCTCTCATGTCAGACAGTATCTATCACATTGCAAATTACACATTGGCAATGGGTGGACAGTTGCATGGCGGCCCTAAAGTTGTCGGGTTTTTCCATTATTAAAGGGCCTGGAAGTTTGTTTTCAGGTGTGATCCAAAAACATTCACACTCTTGCTTTGCAATTTCTTCCAAAGATTCCGCATCGCGCCGCCATCTGTTCCTGGCCTGCTTGCTTCTCTGCAGGTTTAAATGCTGTAAAGGTGTGTTCACACTGAGGGTTTTTTTTTTTTGTTGCAAAAGCCACAAATTTTGGTTGGAGAGAGTTTCTGCTTTGAAAACTGTGCAAAAAAATAAAAGCTTAGCTTAGTATGAACACACTACACTACCTTGGTGAACGCAGATGGGCAGCTCTACTACAAAAGTATTTAGGGCTCTGTTCATACCGGCACCATGATTTTGTTACACTGACATCACATTTCCAAGTCATACGTGGCTTCCACTACTTGACAGATTAGAGTTTTATTGGGCCACAAAGGAACAAATTTAGCTTGGCTTGTGTCACCCAGCGGCCGATGATGTCATGGGGCCTATGGGAGCTATAATGATGTCATGCTCGGTGACAATGAAACGCATTTGTATAGTGAAATAGCGCCACCTATGGACATAATGTTTGAGACACACGTAGAACAAATCCTCGCACTTTGGTTCGTCACATCACTCACTGAGAATGTTTAAAAAGATGTTCTCAAACTTTTATAAAAAGTTCCAAAAGTTTTCTTCTAAAGGTTTTTCTTCCATTGCTTCTGTCCGCTGACTATTACTTCCTTACACACTAGTGTATTGGGCCAGAGGGATCTGCTTGATCCACTTCTTCTTACAACTAGATTTTTAGATTAGAATCTAAAACCTTTCTTTTAGTATTTTGGAAACAGTCAGCAAGTAGAAGTCTGCAGAATGTTCAGTTATGATACGTCTAGCTTGGGAACTACTTTTTAAGTGATATTTTGCTTTGTTTTTATCCCCATCGGAGTTGCTTTTGATCGGGAAGTAAGTTTTCATGTGTGCTTTGCTACGTGGCTAGCATTGCCTCATGGCGAAAGACCTTGCAAGTGTTTAATATGGGTATTGTCAGAGGAAAGAATGGAAGCGTCCAGTTTTAGGAAGATACATTATTCCAGAAACAACGCCACACCTGTCCATATCTAGTATTGCAGCTGATCTCCATTCAGGTAAATGGGGCTGGGTTGTAATATCTGCTAACTGATTGGACTCCAATCTGTAGACTGAAGACCATTGGATGTGCAGGTTGGAGATGTTTGCCTTTCAGTGGTAGTATTACACCATACGTAGAATTAGTGATGTATAGGTCTATTTTTTTTAATTTTTAGCCATGTGATAAAAATAGGTTATTCACAGTGGCCAATGCAAGTCATAATTCATCTGATGACCTTTGTCTGTGGCCGATGTTCTCCCGGCTGCCAGGATTGTGTGTGTGTGTGAGACTGGTCAGCCTGTGTATATGTGTCCAGGAGCTTCCATCCACCCAGCGCTGAGTATCTTGATCGCCATGATTCTTTGTGCCTGGTATTATACATGATACTACCTATTCGTGCCTCCACACTGCACACCCCGACGGTGGCTCTGATATCTCAGTGTTACCACTTAAGGGGTCCGTGCCCAACCAGGCTGAGGGGGAAATAAAAATGTCATGTAAACTGTTAAACCTGGAAACAATAAGAAAGGAAATATCCCTGTGGGGCCCCGCGGGGCCCAGACATTCTCTATGGATTGTAAGCTGTCCGATGAGCAAGTTTCTGTACAGAGTTTACATCCTGTCTGGTTCATGGCTGCTCTCTAAATAAACTCTGACCTGATACCGAAGTTGGATCATTCACTGCTTATTGTGTGTTGTATATTATTTCTCTCATCGTCTTATTAAAGTTGGCACCCTGTAAAAAACTGACACTGTGTTATGCCTAAAGGACAGAGCATATAGGTGCCAAAATCCCCCCCCGGGTTCTTCAATGACTTTCACTTCCCTTTCTTCCTGCCTGTGGTCCTTCCAATCCCCCTTGGGGTCCTTCCCTTCCCTGGTGTCCTTCACTTCCCTTTCCCTTTCCTTATCCCCTGGCGTCCTTCCCCCAAGCCCCCCCCCCCACGGGGTCCTTACCTTCTCCCCCCCCCCCCCCACGGGGTCCTTCCGTCCCCCTCCCCCCGGGGTCCTTCCCTTCCCTATTCTCTGGGGTCCTTCCCTCCCCCCTGGGGCCCTTCCCTCCCCCCTGGGGCCCTTCCCTTCCCTCCCACCTGGGGCCCTTCCCTTCCCTCCCACCTGGGGCCCTTCCCTTCCTTCCACCCTGGGGTACTTCCCTTCCCTCACCCCCCCCCCCCCCCAGGGTCCTTCCCTCCCCCCCCCGGGGTCCTTCACTTCCTTCCCTTCTGGGGTCCTTCCCAGACCCTCCCCCCCCCCCCGCATGTACCTTCACTTCCCTCTCCCCCGGGAGCCTTCCCCTCCCAACCCCCCCCCCCCCCCCCCGGGATCCTTCCCCTCCCAACCCCCCTGGGATCCTTCACTGTTTCTCATAAATCGCATTCCCTACAGAAGAGTCCTTTGTAGAGCGAAGCTTTCCTGCATATTTCTGTAAGCTCCAAATACACAGTTCAGTTCAGACTTCCTGCAGGTCATCAGACCTCTGCTGCCTCCTGCAGGTTCAGTGTACAGTCATCAGAGGGTGGCAGAACCTTACATCTCCCAGAATGCACATGCATGGTATTATAGGGTCATAGTTTGGAGGTTGCTGGGCATTTGTGCAGTGCTGATCGATTCCAGGTTAGCATCAGACAGCAGAATTTCAGATGCAGTTTTAGATGTGACTAGAGAGCTGGAATAGAGTATAATTAAGATGGTTTTAAGAGGCAGTCCGAGATCCCGAGTTTAGTGTCTGCCACAGGTCAGGGTGATATTGGGTCATGGGTAGACTTACATAGGACTGCATGCAAATCCACATTATCTTAGAGGGATTGTCCAAGGTAAGAAAACATGACTTCTTTCTACAAGGATCCATGCCATGCGTGCTCATAGGTTGTCTGGTCCTGCAGCACAGTGCTATGAAATAGAAAGGAACTGAGCAGCAAATTCCACACACAACCCGTGGACAGGTATGGGACTGTTTTCACATTCTGGACCCCTCTTTAATTTGGTGTTTTTACAGTGTGTTCACAAAGAATTATATACATTCAGCTCTGCTTCATCTGTGTATAGGATACATCCAGGCTGTACAATATTGTAATCTAAATAGAGAAATTAAAGGGGTTGTCTATGATTTAAATGGCTGATCCCTGGGGATCTTACTCACCAAAATGGTGGTTCCACATTGCCATCTAGTGGCTGAAATATAGAATGCACACCCCAGTCTCCATCAATGTTTGTATCTTCATCTATTGTTCCCTTGAAACCATCAACAAGCCTCTGTTGTTGGATCTACTTTTCCTATTACACTTTTCTGTTTAGTGCTTATCTCCTTAATAGGCTGTGGATAAGATTTGCTCCTGCATACACCTCTTAAGCTGCTCGTCCAGTCCAAGTATTTGGTGTTCTTATTCATTACCAAACCGTTTGGGTATTAACATATTTGCATTATGAGCATATCAACATATTATAATCATGAAAAAAGTAAAAGCAAGACCCAACAACACCAGTTGGCCTACTTTCTGATAGTTTCCCGTGAGCAACAGTTTAAATACCAATAGAAAAATAATTCTACAGTGATGTCAGATTTTATATTCGCCAATTAAAGGTGAACTGTATTTTTCCATTGGTACAGCACAAGAGGCCAATGTCGTGGCCTCCATCCATCTCCTCTACTGTGTTATAGGGAACCAGATTAATTTTCTTTGTGTTTAGTTTCAACCAGAAACGTCTACAAGCGCTGGAGCTCCTGTATAAAAACTTGTGATGACAACATGTGACTGGACCAGTCAGGTTCCTGCTGTCTGTAACCAGGAGAAATCAGACTTCACTTTCTACCTGCATTAGTTTTTTGTACCTGAGGCTTGTGATCTGTATAAACCTAAAAAAGCACAGATTGTCATAGTTTAATACACAAAAAAGCTGTTCTCCATATGACTTGTTCTTTGTATTTTTCTGACCATAAGACGCACTTTTTTTCCCTCAAATTTGGGAGGAAAGTGTGGGTGCGTCTTATGGTCAGAATGTAGCATGTGGGGAGGGGGCAGCGGTGGAGTGAGACCGCACTGGGATCACAGGAGGCAGGAAAATGTTGCCTGCTGCAGGAATCCAGCGCTGGGGAAACCACGTGGTCCCGATACTTAAAGTGAAGTGAATATTCATGAGCCGCTTCCCGCTCTCCTGAAGCAAATGACAGACCCACATGGTTTCCCCAGCACCGATTCCTGCAGCAGCTGGGGAGATCTGTGTCTGGTGGTGGAGGGGGCAGGAGCAGAGTGCAGCAGGAGGGATCACATACCTGACAGGCAGCACAGCCAGGGCTATGCTGATGCCATGCGGAATTCTCCTGTGGAGGACCTGTGGTGATGTCATGAAGAGGGCGGGCTGGAGCATCACATGACCGCACAAAGCCCTGCCTCTTCATGATGTCATCACAGGTCCTGCAGACACCACACTACAAACAGTGCAGCATCCTCTTGCATGACCTGTGGTGAGGACATGAGGGCTCTGTGCGGCCATGGGATGCTGCATTACCTCACCACAGCGTGGCTTCCTAGCTGCAGGACCTGCACTGAGCACAGTGAGCAGCAGCCTGTACAAGAATGAATTATAAGGTTAGCAGCACATAAAAATCACTCTGACATCTTGTGGTGAACTATAGCTCCCAGCATGCCATAGGATCTGCAGGACATGTTGGGAGTTATAGTTCTCCCATAGGATCTTAAAGCAGCACCCCAGTGTTATTTTTCAGTGCTGGAGTTGTGCTTTAAAAATAAGCCCTGTGCCCCCATTCTAATACTCACTCTCCAGCGTCTTCATACAGTACTTTACAGACAACACACTAGTCCCACAGCACCATCTTCTACCTGTAGCTCCCAACATAATAACATACTAATATACATATATATATATACCACATATAATAGTATGTTATTAAATATTTTACCACTTTTTTTGGTTCAAACATATTTTTCCTCCCCTATTTTCCACCTCTAAAACCTGGGTGCGTCTTATAGTCCGGTGAGTCTTATAGTCCAAAAATACGTAATTATATTGGTAAACGTGGAGAGGAAGTTTCCATCAGTCAGTATATTTTCTTTATAGCTTTCCTCTTCTGGATATGAACACATCCAGATAAGTCAGGTGTATTGTGTTTTCACTGCCAACAGAGGGCAGCAGGGAGCTCTATCTGTGAACAATAAGTGTCTTCTGCTCGCGCACCAGTTTTATACTCATCCTTAGAGCAACAGTCAGACCAAGGTTGCATTTTTATTTTTTTTTTATTTTTCGGGAAATCTTGTTTCTCCTCTTTCCCCATTCACACTTCAAAATGAATAACTGATGTATCAGATTACAGCCTCGAGCACATGACTATACATGGACCTTCTTTTTTCCATACAGAGAAATAACTGTGTTGCACCTGCAAGAAGTTGTTTTGTCACATGTCGCAGATGCAGTGTTATTCAGTTACTTTTCTCTTGCGGTTGCAGCAGAATTCAGTTTCTCACAAAGGTGTCACTGGCTGTGTCTGTGATGAGGATCTGTGAGACTCCGTACAAAAGTCTATTCATAGAAATATAATTAGGAGAAACGCTAATAGTTTTCCATCAGCTGAAGAATGCGGGTGTTTCCTAATCCGCGGCTTATCCCTTATGTCCGTTCAGCCCTGCTGTGAACTCTTCTATACTGTGACATAAAAGCTTACGGTATCAGGGCATTAACCTCTGCGTGCCCCGGTCACCCTGTGTTATAGCCTGTTATTACATGTACTAGATGGAGGCCCGATGCCATCGCTTGGGGAGGGCGGTAATGTCACGATGGGGGCATACTTTGCAGCATTGAGAATCTGCTCACCCACCTATCCACTCTCTTTCCCCATGTGCTGACTTCTCCCATCTCTGCTCTATTCTTTGATCTGTCTATACCACAGCTCCTCGGCAGGGGAGGAAGGAAAAGACAACACTGACATTACAGCAGGAGATCGCAGAGGATAAATTTTGTGAGGTAAATTTTTTTTTTAAAACAGTCAGTGAAATATTTTACCTCACAAAATGAATCCTCTGTGATCCCCTGCTGTAATGTCAGTGTTGTCTTTTGCTTCCTCCCCTGCCCAGGAGATGTGGTATGCTCCGTACACGGTAAGACAGTCAATTTTTAAAATGAACTTTCGTTCGTGGGAAAACCCCTTTAATGTGACCGGCTTCCTCTGCCTGTAGACACGTTGCGCATCTGCCGCCAGGATCAGCCGAATGATTCACTGCACCTGCGCGTAATTCGTGCAGGCGCAGTAAATCAGACCGCGGCCATCTTTGTGCAGACAGATAGCTGCGGTCACATTAAAGCTGCGCATGCACTCCTCCTGTACAAAGATGGCGTCAGTCAGTGAATCATTCGGCTGATCCCGGCGGCAGCGTGTTTGTGACGGTGTTCCGCTGGTGGCACCACGCAAGAGGGTGTGAGAGTGTGCGTGTGTGTGGTGCGACGGTTTTCCGCTGGTGGTACCGCTCAATAGGTTGGTACCAGCAGCAGTTTCCATATTGAGACACCCATCACTTGGGTGTCCCAATATGGCGGTCGGTGAACGTCCTCCGCTTGGAATTCTGGGATACGGTGACATCTGGACAGAATAGGAAATAAAAACATTACAAGGCAATTATATAAATAATAAATTTTATTTCTATAGCGCCGACATATTCCGCAGCACTTTACATTTCAGAGGGGACTTGTACAGACAATAGACATTACAGCATAACAATAATCACATAGATCATAACAGATACCAAGAGGAATGAAGGCCCTGCTCGCAAGCTTACAAACTATGAGGAAAAAAAGGGAGACATGAAAGTTAAGTGGTAACAATTGCCCTGATTGTATGGAGCAGCCATAATGTTAAGTGTGTAACAGTACAGGCACAGGGGGCTAATGGATGCATAAAGCATGTGGGAACATGATGCGGGGAACCTGGTTATGGTAAAACTTTTGGCTGTGCCACACAGGGATAGATTAGGTTAATGTGTTGAGGTGGTAGGCCAGTCTGAATAAATGCGTCTTCAGGGCACGCTTAAAATTGTGGGGATTGGGGACTAATCGTATTGACCTGGGAAGTGCATTCCAAAGAATTGGCGCAGCACGTGTAAAGTCTTGGAGACGGGAGTAGGAGGTTCTGATTATTGAGGATGCTAACCTCAGGTCATCAGCAGAACGGAGTGTGCTGGTAGGGTGGTATACTGAAACAAGGGAGGAGATGTAGGGTGGTGCTGAGCCATGAAGAGATTTGTGTGTGAGGGTAATAAGTTTGTACTGTATTCTGGAGTGGATGGGTAGCCAGTGGAATGACTGGCACAAGGTAGAGGCAATGATTGGTAAGGAATATGATCCTGGCTGCAGCATTCAAGACAGATTGGAGGGGGGAGAGTTTGGTAAGAGGGAGACCGATTTAGAAGAGAGTTACAGTAGTCGAGACGAGAATGAATAAGAGAAACAGAGTTTTTGCGGAGTCAAATAGATAGTGCTTAACTTATAAATAGATGGTGCTTAACTTATAAAATGCATTCTGTATCCTGGAAATATGAATCCGCTCTTCATCAGTCTTGTTTCATTATTCCATCGTCATCTCTGGCCATCACTCTGCACCAGATTTATGTATACATAGACAGATGCTTCTCACAAAATTAGAATATCATCCAAAAGTGAATTTATTTCAGTTCTTGAAACTCATATATAGAGTCATTACAAACAGAGCGATCTATTTCAGGTGTTCTGTTAATGTTAATGATTACGTCTTACAGCCAATAAAAAAACAAAAGTTATCTCAGTAAATTAGAATAATTACTGAAAAACACATGCAAAGGCTTCCTAAGAGTTTAAAAAGGTCCCTTAGGCTGGTTTCACGTTAACGTTAAAACAACGCTGCGCACTGCGTCGGTAAGCCCCGCCCCGATCCGGCTCCCTGCCCGCCCCATCCGGGATCACTGCCTACTATCGCATTTGCATGCATGCGATCGGCGCACCCTATCTTTAGCATAGGGTGCGCAGATCATGCGCTGCCAGTGTGAAAGTAGCGTGCTGCGCACTTTTGACCGTGCGCGCCGAAATGCAACATGCTGCATTTCGGCGCGCACGGCGCACCGTCAAAAGTGCACAGCACGCTACTTTCACACTGGCACTTCATGCCACTTCATTTTTAGAGCACTTCATGCTTCCTTTTGCCGACAAGCTTTTTGGAGATGGAAATGTCATTCTCCAGCAGGACTTGGCACCTGTCCACACTGCCAAAAATACCAATATCTGGTATACAAACAACAGTATCACTGTGCTTGATTGGCCAGCAAACTCGCCTGACCTTAAGCCCATAGAGAATCTATGGGGTATTGTCAAGGAGAAGATGAGAGACACCAGACCCAACAATGCAGATGAGCTGAAGGCTGCTATCAAAGCAACCTGGGCTTCCATAACACCTCAGCAGTGCCACAGGCTGATTCCCTCCATGTCATGCTGCATTGTATTGAGTGCATTTACTGAACATACATTTCAGTAGGCCAACATTTCATGTTTTAAATAATTTATCAAGGTGGTGTTATAAAGTATTCTAATTTACTGAGATAATGATTTTCGGGTTTTCATTGGCTGTAAGCCATAATCCTCAACATTAACAGAAATAAACACTTGAAATAGATTACTCTGTTTGTAATGACTCTATATAATGAGTTTCACTTTCTGTATTGAACAACTGAAATAAATTCACTTTTTGATGATTTTCTAATTTTGTGAGAAGCACCTGTATATAGCTCCTGATGCTTAACATATACTGTAGCGCTGTACAGAGATGTCACCATTCGCAGCGGTCCCTAGCCCCACTACACATGTTCTTTCCTTTCTTCCCTTTCTTTCCTATGCATCCTGTCTCTCCATCCATAGGATTATGAAAGCAAACTTCTGGCTCTGCAAAAGCAAGTAGAGACCCGGTCGCTGACAGCTGACACCACCGAGGAAGAGGATGAAGAGGAAGAGGAGGGTAAGAGTCCTTGTTGTTCCAGAGAGAAAAATCCAGGATGGGTGGGATAAACATTGCTCATATTGCCCCACCACCTCCAGAGCACATTGAAGTTATTGGGGCTCAAGTGCAGGACGAGTGTGTATAACTGAATACAGGGAACTCCCTCTAGTGGTGGCTGCAGACGGAATCTTATGTATCTCTGTGTACAGGGAGCTCCCCCTAGTGGTGGCTGCAGACAGAATCTTATCATGTATCTCTGTATAAAGAGTCCCCCTAGTGGTAACTGCAGACAGAATCTTATCATGTATCTGTATAAAGAGAGCTCCCCCTAGTGGTTACTGCAGACAGAATCTTATCATGTATCTCTGTATGCAGGGAGCTCCCCCTAGTAGTGACTGCAGACAGAATCTTATTCTGTATCTCTGTCTACAGGGAACTTCCCCTAGTGGTGGCTTCAGACATGAGCTTATCATGTATCTCTGTATAGAGGGAGATCCCACTAGTGGTGGATGCAGACAGGATCTTATCATGTATCTCTGTATACAGGGAGCTTCCCCTAGTGGCTGCAGACAGACCCTTATGTATCTAGCGTTGGTTGTAGACATTTAGGCCTGCGACACCCTCCTGTATGGTGGCTGCTGGGACCACCGGACACTATGGAAAGTGATGTCCCCTGGGCAGTACATCTATGCAGCCAATGCCAATAGATGCCCATTGGCTGTAACTCTTTTATCTCTGTATAGTTCCCTGGACACAACATGAGTTTGAACTTGCCCAGTGGGCATTTAAGAAGTGGAAACACCATCAGTTCACATCTCTTCGGGACCTGCTCTGGGGAAATGCCGTGTACCTGAAGGAAGCGAACGCCATCAGCGTGGAGCTGAAGAAGAAGGTGAGGAGCTCGTCGGACCTTTATTAGTTTTATTAGCCGCTTGTAGGTGGAGAGTTGTAGATAAGAGAGTCTGGCAGAGAAGGGATTCTGGAGGCCTCTTAAAGAGAGAACCGTTCTGTGTTTTAACCATTTCTTCCCTATCTTTCCATTAGGTACAATTCCAGTTTGTGCTTCTGACAGATACATTGTACTCACCGCTTCCTCCGGAGCTGCTTCCTTCTGACACTGAGAAAATACCTGAAGATCAACCCTTCCCCCGTACCGTGGTGGCTGTGGAAGTGCAAGACCTTAAAAATGGAGCCACACACTACTGGTCAATGGAAAAGCTCAGGCAAGTCACGACTGATCTGCTATGATAATACTTAGAGGGATTCTCCAGAAAAAGTCTCTGCAAGTAATATGCAATCAACAGCGCCTCTGTTGTTTGTGGCCTGGGTCTGGTATTGCGACCTCATTCACCTGACGAGTAGGCCTGTGTCGAAATGCTATCTTATCATGTCTGAAAACTCTCTTCATCTGACAGATGTCACCGCAATAAGATGCACGATCATCTTGTCTGATTGCACATTACTATAATGGAACAGGGAGATATCGGTGCATGTGACGTCTCCGACTTCCGACCGCCGATACAGAAGTGAGCGGAGTCAGATTAACCTTTTAATACAGAGATGTGACTAACGAGCTGTGCATCGATGTGGACGTCACCACATCTCTGTCAAAATGTGATTATCTCCATTCACTGACCGCAAGTGGATCTCAGAAACCGCGCATACAACACAGATCGTAGCATCAATCCCCCGTGATGGCACCACAGTCGCTATCTTTTCTAATCTTCTACATCTGCTCCCATAGGTTACGACTAGAACAGATGCGAGAAATGTATGACCGAGCAGGAGAAATGGCGTCTAACGTCCAAGATGAGCCCGACGCGGTAATGAGTGGCGGTGACCCCTTCTACGATCGCTTCCACTGGTTCAAGCTTGTCGGCAGGTAGGTTCATCCCCGGGTGCGAGCCTCGTACACACGGCTGCTGCTATCCTGACAGCTGCATTTCTTTCATTCGGTTTTGTATCACTTCCGCTTTTATACTTGGTTCTTATTGGAGTAATGGATATGTCAGTGACAGATATTTGCTCTATTCAGAGCCTATAATCCAGGTAACATACATGATGGCCATATAACTACCGTGTGTACAGTATGTGACAGCGGTCAGAGGTGGCACTATGCCATTTTATATGCCATGTGGCCAATTCATTAAGATTGCTGTGTTTTTAAATTTGTTGCCCAAAATTTTGCAACTTTTTTAATGCTGCCTTTCTGGCTTAAACAGATGAATTTCCCCCTCCATATGTCTATCGTTGTGTCTTAGTACATTGCACAATAATAGTGTATTAGGGCATGTAGACATCATTGAGGGGCTTCTTCCCCTCCGGACCCCCTGTGTGAACCACAATTAGCAGCTTCTCTCATTTTGATTAATTTGTGCGCCATCCTTCTGTATTCGGATCCCTTTTCTCCTGGCAAAATTTTATGTTTTTTTCAGAGATTTCAATAAATCCACTAAGTATGTAAAACATGTCTGCAGAAATCATCTGAAGTTTCAGGCCTCAAATCTAAGGCTGCACCACCGAGAGATGTGCCACGCTTCAGTGGTGTCGTGGAGCCAGATCATTGCCTACATCCTACTTGGCTTGGGATGTGACATTTGTGATTGTGGTGGATGATTTGGCTCCACATAAGGCATTCATGGCCATTTAACAGAAATCGGGGGACACGTGTTGTCATCAGAATCTTAGTAGTGCAGCCTCAGGCTTCAGGCAGTCATTTCTCATGATCGGATTTCTCCTGGTGGCTCTTACAGAACATTTGGACTCCTCTATGATAACCTACAGACACCAGAATCACACATTTTGCTATCATGGGCCACATTACATTGTACCTGGGCCTGGATTTATACGCATCCCCCATTGTTCAGCTTTCTGCTCTTATTATTTTTGCACCTGACAATATAGTAGTTGTTGTATATTCTTCCTATTTTATACTGCCCTGTGCATTTTGCACATCCACTGCCCCCATACGTTGCTTTTTGATTTGCACCTTGCATATCTCCTAGCCGCTCTCTTTGCTTATTTCTTTCTCCCTCTGGTTTTGCTCCTTAATTTTTTTTTTAATTTATGCTTTGTTTCACTGGTGATCTATGGAGTGTACGAGCCCTGCTGCCTTCCCATCCCCCATCCTCCTGTGCTAGTGCCTCTGGGTTATTATAACGACTCTTCCATTGCAAATGTCTAGTTCTCCCATATTCCACGGCTGCGTCAACGAGCGGCTGGCAGACCGAACCCCATCCCCCACCTTTTCAACAGCCGACTCCGACATCACCGAGCTGGCGGACGAACAGCAGGACCAGATGGAAGATTTCGACGATGAGCCATTTGTAGATGACACCGGCTCAGATATGGGGAATGAGGAAGGATCTGATCTCTTCAGCGATGGGCATGACCCGTTTTATGACCGATCCCCGTGGTTCATTTTAGTAGGAAGGTTGGTGAGGTTGCGCAAGGATTTGGTAGAAAAGGACAAAGTTCTTCACATTGATCCTAAAGCACTTTATGATTAGTCACAAGGGAACTAGTCGAAGAAAAAAAAAGTGAAAAACCATAAAAAAAAAAAAAAATCAAGACCATGGATGTATAAATGTTCGGACTGTGTGCAGCAGGAGAACCTTCATCCTCTATTCTTCTTAACCCTAGTGTCATTCCATATGGCATATGGCCACAATAGATGATGCTCTCATTGAATATCTTTAACTAAATCCAGACTAAATCAATGTATATTTTTTTTAAAGGGGACCTCTCCCCGATGTCATCCCTTTTACATTAGAAATCTAGATAATGTATCAAAGTTGAAGTAATGAACCCAATTGCGCTACTAAATGGCGCCTTATGGTGCCAAACCAGGAGGTAAGAAAAGCAAGTGCCACCACTGAGCAGTTTTGGGAGAACTTTTTGGGTACTTATAAGTGTCCCCTCTGCTCAGAGGCTGGGAGAACCACGAGGGGAGGAACATAGAGGACAAAACTGTTACACTGGCACTTTGGGATCATTGTAGTATGATTAGGGTAGCCATAAGATATTTCTACAGTTTCAGAAACTTGAAAACTTTATACTGAATTTAAATGCCCTAAAAGTTTTGTGCTGTTGACTCCTCCTTCCCGTCCGGTGGGTAAATGTGAGAACTTGTCCTTTCCATGCCTATCCTAGGTGGTCAGACGCAGGAATGCTAAGGAAGTGTGACAGGGTCATCACCTAATTTTCATTCATTTTTTTTTTTTTTAGTTTTAATTTTTTTCTTTCAAAGAAAATGGAAAACAAAGCATATTTTACTTTTTTCCTTGGTTTGTAGTTTGTTTTGTGTTGCCATTTCCTCACCAACCTCGCTGCTAATACTTCTGTTCCCTTCCTCTTGTCCCTGGCTATGGTTGGGGGGGGGGGGGGGGAGGGATCCCACATGGAAGGAAAAGGAGCACTATTAAAAAGTTTGGATCGTCTGCACTCCTCATAGGCAGGACTTAGTAACTCATGTTTTACTGCAGATCCATCCAACACCACTACATCAGCCTAGATTCTCTGTGCTCCTCATAGGCGGGACTTAGTAACTCGTGTTTTACTGCAACTCCCTCCAACACCACTACATCAGCTTAGGTTGTCTACCCTCCTCATAGGTGGGACTCGGTAATTCATATATTTTTTTTTTTTTAGTGCAGCATCCTC
The DNA here is from genome assembly GCF_039654945.1 of Dendrobates tinctorius. Taxonomy (NCBI): domain Eukaryota; kingdom Metazoa; phylum Chordata; class Amphibia; order Anura; family Dendrobatidae; genus Dendrobates; species Dendrobates tinctorius. The sequence continues at coordinate 9,253,111 of NW_027361754.1, forward strand.
CCACACCACTACATCAACTTAGGCCAAATGCGCTCCTCTTAAGCGGGACAAAGTAACCCATGTCTTACAGCAGCACCTTCCCACACAACTTTGGATGCCTGTGCTCCTCATAGGTGACACCTGGCAACTCATGTTTTACTGCAGCTCCCTCCAACTCCACTAAATAAGCTAGTGCCTTAAAGGGGTAATCTAATATTTAAATAATCTTTTTCTAATACCTGTGATACAATCCTGTTATGTATTTTAAATTGCAGATACAACTCTATACATATAGTCAATACTTTTTCTATAGGTTTTTGTGATAATAGCATTTACATTGGACTGCAGGTAAAACTATTGTGCTACTTAGTTATCACATTAAAATCCCAAGACACATTGTCATTTTCTTATTTAGTTTGTTTTAATGACTTAGAATATGAGATCTCTGCTTGCTGCCAATGAATACAAACCCTCTCTGACCGATGGCTATTTCTCTCCGTGGGTTTATAGCCATGTAACTAGCCTAAAACAATCTTCTGCTAGCCGAATCTGTCTTTGTGGTTTCAACCTACTTTGTAAAAGTCAATTTCACAAGTGAATATAAAAAACCTTTGTAAAATATCTGCTTCTTTCTCCATCTGTAAGACACTTCTTTTCCTCACTTTACCTCCTGATCTCATTTTTTACTCCGAAATGCTGCCAAAATCAGACTTGATGAAAATAAGACACCCTGAGGGATCATCTTAGAGCTGTATATTCTATGACAACGAGTATAGGGAGACGCACTGACCAACCAAAACCTGTTTGGCTGCTTTCTAGTAAGTGTTTATCTAACCCCAGAGCTGGATTCACAGCCACACTGCTCAGTAATTCTGTGTAGTGTCCTTCATGTTGCTGCTTTTTTCTGAGAGACTGGTGAGCAATACTGGCTGTAATCACACAATAGCCACAAAGATCAGAATCTCGCAGCAGCTACGCACAAATAGTTAATATTTCAATTCACTGTCAGTAAGCAGAGATCTTGAAAATGATTAGGAATTGGAGCACAGGGTATACTGGTTTTGATGGCCAGTTCCCGGGTGAATCCTGCATTGCCGATTTCTGCCCCTCGCCACCTCTGGACACCCCTCCTTCCTAGAGACATTTGAGGTCTGGAACACAATAGTTGTGTTTTAGTTTAATACTTTACAATTTCTTTGCAGCTACTTCCTTTTGTTTGTATTTTGCGTTTGCAGTGTGGTTATAACACTGCTGATTAATCCTTTTATGTTTTCGGTTCTGATTACGTTTGTAACCTATGTTCATTTTCATTTTGGTTTCTTTCCGTTGTGTTCCCTTTAACCCCTTGCCGGTTGAGTAGATGAGCGTGGATCCATGGTGTATGACGTAGTGTCTAGTTACAGCCTCCTTCATCTAGTGCTGTCTATCACATCTGTCACTCATCATTTCTGGGTGGATGCAGACAACGTGTTCTCAGATCCTAACACAGAGAAGTGACCTGTGACTAGACGGTAACGCAGTGCAGTCATGTAACGCAGCGCCTTCCATGGTTTCTCTTTCAGAGCGTTTGTCTATCTCAGTAATCTGCTCTTCCCTGTCCCCTTGGTCCATCGGGTGGCCATAGTGAGCGAGAAGGGGGATGTACGTGGGTTTCTGCGTGTTGCCGTGCAAGCAATTGCTGGTAAGTACCAATAGTCAGGTTTTTATATCGTACAGACCATCAGCAAGCAGGGACGAGTCACAGGGGCCGCTCATTCCAGCTCGGCATGATTGACTGGTCCAGACCTATCAATAGATCCGACCACTGGTAGCACGAGTCTCCTGTAAGGTTCAGGTTATCTGTCCTACGAATCTATGGCTCTTTTAAACTTCTCATATAAACATTTTTTTTATCACTTTTCAGGTGATGAAGAAGCTCCAGATTATGGATCCGGCATTCGACAGTCGGGAACTGCCAAGATCTCATTTGACAATGATTACTTTAATAAGGTAAGTTACCAAAGGATAGGTCACCCGTGGGGTATAGCACTGACAACTGAGGGTCTGGTACAGAGGGGGAGGACAATATGGATTGCCATTCATTAATGGGTACCATGTAACGACACTTCATTTCTATGTGTTCCTAAAGGTATTGTCCAGTACTATTAATTTTTTATTTTTACCTAGGCAGGTAACAAAAAATAAAATAGAGACAAACAAAGAATAGATAGTTGTCTAATAGAGACAACTATCTGGCTGTTCTACCTCGTGCCGGCTCAGAGCAGTTACCGACCGTGACCATCAGCAATTCAGCTTCTCCCACTGAGGTCATGTCAACAGAGCAGCTCTTCCGCTCTGACGGCGCGTGACTGTCGACATCATTCTGATTGACAGCTGGATCACTGCAGTTAGGCAGCAGGAAGCCAGCTGTCAATCAACATGACATCCATCAAGCCCTGTCAACAGAGTGGAAGAGAAGCCACTCCTCTGTCGATGTGATGTTATTAGAAGCCACTGAATCGCCGACAGAGATCGGCGCCAGGCACACCGTCAGGTAATTCCTCTTACTGCTTAGGCCCATAGTATAAAGAAAAATTGTAACATCTTTAATAAAATCACATGATTATGGGTTTCCATGTGCCATCTGCACTAATTGTCTATATGAATGCTAATCGGTGGTCGTTTACTATCCTATTTAGGGCAGCCAACTGCACGTCTGCACAAACAGAAAGATCGCTAACACGACTGTTCTTTGCACGTAGAATATAATTGTTCTCTGCAACACATCGTCTTGTTTATACAGGAAGATGTGCTGCCGAGAACAATGATTTTTCAGCCAGCTTAAAAATTACTGTAGAAGACGAGTGTGTGTTTTTCTTATTTGCTGGGAGATTTCTGAGCTGATTAGTTGGCCTGATCACTTGTACTGCAGATCACTTGTACTGCAGCTTGGGCTGACAGACTCCCTGTAAGTAAACTGTAGACGTTTATGATATTTCTTCTCTTGCAGAATGACGTATCCTCCGCCGTCCTCACTCACTCTGGGTTGTCTCTGGAAGAACTGCGCATTGTAGAAGGACAGGGTCCAAATTCAGAACTGAATACTCCTATGGAAGAGGTCAACCGGCTGGCTGAGATGGGTAATGGACCTAGGGGCACAGAACCAGGGCCCTATGACCTCCTGCTCAGCCCATCTCTTATAACCTCTTATAACCCTGCAGATATGAAATCCGGCAGTCTTCTGGATGGCAAGATGATGATGGAAGGGTTTTCTGAAGATGTAGGAGAACATCTGAAGATCGGCAGTGTCTTTACTTTCCGGGTCACCGTGCTACAAGCAAGTGGCATCCCGCAAGAATACGCCGACATCTTCTGCCAGTTCAAGTGAGTTACCATACAATCATCGGTGTAAGCAAAAATGGAGTCCATTGTGCCTACAAACCTGAAAATGGCCTGCACCCCAGTAATATTCCCCTCTGTTCGAGTGATCATTTGTTTCTTGTGGTTCACTGTCGGCCGCTGATTCTGAGTGTTTTGCAGTTTTTTACATCGGCACGATGAGGCCTTTTCCACAGAACCTCTTAAAAACAACGGTCGTGGGAACCCGCTGGGCTTCTACCATGTACAGAATGTAAGTGGTCGGCGACCAGGAATGTGACTCGCCATACTGGAGGCCATGGAATAAAGAATGCCTCTCTACATATTTCTTCACAGATTGCAGTCGAGGTTACTGAGTCCTTCATAGAATATATCAAATCCAACCCTATTGTGTTTGAAGTGTTCGGACATTATCAGCAACACCCGCTCCACTCCCATGGTCAGGACCTCAGGTGGGGTAGTGTGCATGTATGCATATACTATAGTACTTGTCTCATGGGATGGGTCATATCGAATTCCTTTCCTTACAGTCCAGTTCAGCCTTCCCGTCGTCATTTTCCCCCTCCGATGCCCCTCTCTAAACCTGGTGAGTAATTGCCATATAGCATAAGATATAGGATGATTCAGGAACTCTAGAGGGACCCTTGCATACCCTAAATTCTGTTACTTTGCCCCGCACTAATGATTGCTGCGCTGCATGCTTTTCATACGTTTAACCTCTCATTTTTCATTCATTTTTCTTGCTGCATGATGACTATATCTTTCGTTCCTCGGTTTTATCCCTTGGCCTTGCATTTCCTTTGCTTTTTCTCCTCCTTTTCTCCTCATTTGCATCATTGAATTGTCCCTGGTAGCTGGAGAGAGGAAGATAAATTTGGTCAGGTACCTAATGTCCAGCTATGTGAGTGTGCCAGTGTTGGATACGCTATCTGAGCACGCTCATGCACTCTCTGCAACGCTCCAAGACAGGGCCGAGCAGCTGCCGTCATGTCTCTCCCTGCCAATACCCATCTGCCTGCCGGAGAGGGCTCCCAAGAGAGATGGTTAGTAGTGGAGGTCTTGATGATGTAACCGTGCAGCGCCCACGTCCTGTAGGTTGTCTCCATAGATGTGTTTTTTTTCCAGTGTTTTTAACTCATTCTCTGCATTTGCATTACAGTTCCAGCCACCAAACTAAACCCTCTAAGCAAGCCAACCCTTGGACAGAGCGTCAGCAAATACGACCTGTTGGTTTGGTTTGAGATCAGTGAATTGGAGCCTACAGGAGAGTAAGTGAGAGGATGAGAATGCAAATTGTACCTATCGTCCATATTCGGGGGAGTGACCTTCATGTGTGACTTTTCTCCAGGTACATCCCAGCTGTTGTGGATCACTCCGGAGGTCTGTGCTGTCAGAGAAACTTCCTTCTACACCAGGTATGTCAGATCAAGAGAGATTGGGCTCTAATGTGAAGATTTACCACGTGTACTGGGGAAGCTCCCGGCAGGTTTATAGGGCCCCATTCACCAGGAGGAGGCCAATTTTTTTTTCTAATTTTTTGACCATGTGATTCCATATAGAAGAACATAGGCAACCATCACCTAGGTCTCTCCCAAGTCCAATTTGTGTTGGAGATGTGGCATTCACAAAGGGAACTTATCACATATATTCATATATTTTGGTCCTGCCCCAATATACAACCTTTCTGGACAGATGTTAACAAGACTTTAAGAGACTTTGGTCTAGTGACACATGAACTGAAACCTGCTGAAGTCCTTTTCTCCTGTCCATCCAGACACTTTAAAACAAGAAACCATGACCTTTTAGGGTGGTTGATATGCTCAGCCAAACACCTAATCCCTATTCATTGGAAGCAGTCAACTCCTCCAACCCACTCCCGAGTGGCTACCTAAGGCTGGGGTCACACGCGAGTGTGATGTGAGAAACTCCCGCATCAATACCGGGCACTGCCGCCGGCACTCGGACCGGAGTGTGCGGCTGCATGTATTTCTGTGCAAGTCCTGAGTGGCGGCGGCAGTGCCACGTATTGATGCGAGAGACTCGCGCGAGTTTCTCGTAAAGTGTGACCCCGGCCTAAGACTCAAATGATCTATCGACTGGAGGAATTATCTAGTTGAGAATTGCATTCACACTCACTTGTCATAAATACTTGGTCACCATGGATTGAGAGATTTGGAGCAGGGTCTACAGGTCATACACCATCCATCCTTCCAAACCTCGTTCTCCTTCCTCTACTCAGACACCTTAACGTAATTAAAAGTGTTGAGGTAGCTATTCAGGGAGTGCTAAATTAACCCTTCACGGTTGATCCAGTGATTTCCAAATTAGTTCATAGGGCGTTGCTAGCAACTGGGAATGACCACACGGAGATGGGGGTCTCTGTACGGGAGGATCGAGACAGATCACTAGTCCCCTTTATTTTAGTCACTTCTTTTATAATCTTTTGCTTAATTATGCAAAGTTCTCAACTACCTATAGCATCATTTCACTTTATAAGCCAATAATATTGCAAGAAAACCGGAAACTACATATATGTCCCTATCCAAATAGAAAGTAGTATAATGGCATATTCTTCAGAGTTTTACACCCCCGCCTCCCTTATCTTGCAACTGATGGGAACAGTCTGGTTTCATGACACTTTGAACTTTTACCTAATTACAAAATTTATCTTACAGCAACAAAAACGGAGAAACGAAACCTTCAGGAAAAATGGAGAAGTGAAACTTCAGCTCTGATTTTAGTATTAACCCTTCACATTCCCCCCTAGATAAATTTTGTTAACACATATGCAGCATCAGAGGTGCTATCCCAAGCCATAAGCTCGAGGGGTACTGGTCTTCACATGACTGATGCCATGTTATCAGTCATGGCTGTCGCAGCGCACCCGTCCCACCTGTATACTACAATTTACGAATAACAATTTTTGATAACGGTGGTGAAGATCTTTTGTAGGTAGCCATGTGCTTGGCTTCAACATCTTCATCAAGTATCCTTTTGAGATCGGTGCAGAGAAAAGCAGGGGCAACGACACCTTTGGTATCATCATTAGCTGTCTTAGTGCAGAATTTCCTAATACATACAGGAATACACCAAAGAACAAGCTTTGTAAGATCCCAGCTATCCAGCCCCCAATTCCCTTAAACCAATTGGCTGGATTGAGAAAGGAGAAGGTGTCTGACCACCAACTGTCCTTATTACGATCATTGTCTTTATTGTATTGATCTCTGAGTCTTTGAATATCTTCTAACTTTTAACTTCTACCAATAATAATATGGAAAATGCGGAAAACCAAAACATTATGCCCCCTTTATTTGCTATTGGCTTGTTGGGTGATGAGGAGGACTTGATAGGGACCGTCATTGAAGGGTTCTAGTCCGTGCTTCCTGACATGCCTTTTCACGACTACCAAATCACCAGGCTTCAGGTTATAACAGGTATCGGTTTCTGCTGAATCTGGAAAAGAAGAGAAAACTAGAACATGGGTGTTAGCAAGATTTTTACTAAGCTGAATAACATATTGAACAGCACGGTCAGTTTCTTCTGATAACTGCTGAGGCTGGAAATTTGCAACTGGGGGCCTAGTACCAAACAATATCTCATATGGGGACAGGCCATGTTTTGCAATAGGGGTAGTACGAATGTGGTATAGTACAATGGGTAGGAGCTCTGGCCATGGAGCCGTAGTCTGCTGCATCATTTTGGTCAATTATCCCCTCAGTGTGCCGTTCAGCCTCTCAACTTTCCCACTGGATTGTGGGTGGTACGGAGTATGGAGGGCTACAGTGGATCCAAGCATTGTCAGAACTTCCTGGTACACATGAGAAGAAAAGGCCGGACCTTGATCACTTTCAACAACTTCTGGAACCCCATATCTGCATATAACTTCCATCACAAGTTTCTTCGCTGTGGTCTTTGCAGTCATGTTGGTAACAGGGAATGCTTCCGGCCAACTGGAGAAACGGGGCCCAGTAGAATTTTTGCACCAGTGCGAGGGCCTGATTCTTTCCTCGATGTGTATTCCCATGTGCCCATGTGGCAGTAGCAGGGTACATCTGCTTAGGGAGACACACGAGTTTGTCCTTTTTCCAGAGACCATTATCCATACGTGCCCCATCAGTCTTCCATTGCTTCACCTCTTCCTTTGGAGACATTCTCTGCATCGTCATTAAGCGGTCTCGCAGGGTCCGACAGAAAACTTCAGTCTGTTGTAGATCTTCAGGTTCTTGTAGGGTCAATGCTTCTTGTAACTGTTTACGCTGAGAGCGTGTGGTCACCATAGCTAGTATGGTTGGTTCAACGGGTAAGAGAGCGGCGGCTTTTGCTTGCATATCCGCAAATGTGTTGCCAACAGTCTATGGACTGGTCCTAGGACCGTGCGCCTTAACTTTGATAATAGCCACCTGAGTAGGTAATTTGATCGAGTCCATGAGGGTTTTAACAGCTTCAGCATTTTTCACTGGGGTTCCAGCAGTAGTAATAAACCCTCGATTGGCCCATAGAGCCCGAAAATCGTGAGCAATACCAAATGCATACCGTGAGTCCGTGTATATATTAGCCCGTCTGTTCTTGGCCAAAGTACATGCAGTAGACAGAGCCTGGAGTTCTTCTTGTGCTGACTGTGAGGGCGGGAGTGCAGCTGCGTGCACTACAGTGTCCTCTGTGGTAACAGCATATCCCGTGTGGTATCTACCAAACTCGTCAGCATATCTTGAACCATCCGTGTATAACACCAGATCAGGATTTGGGAGTGGATTCTCACTGACATTTGGTGGAGTAGCTGTTTCTTCAGTCAGAAGTTGGGAACAATCATATTGGAGGTAATCCTCATCACTGCCATCTTTCCTTATAGTTCATTATACCGTCTTTTAAGGCATTGTAAATGGGTTGCATTATGCGGGATGCATCCGGTATCCACTGACAACAATAAGTGCATAGTCCAAGAAAACGCTGGAGTTCAGTTTCATCTAGTTTCATCTTTTGGGAAAGGAAGGGAGCTGACAGCTATTTTTCTTTCTTCTGCGAGGTGTCTGGCACCCTGAAGGAGACAGTGACCCAAGAATATCACTTGACCAAGGCAGAACTGAAGTCTCGAGGCCGAAACCCAACAGTTCAGTGCTGCCAGATGCTTGAGGAGGCTAACAATGGCAGCAATGGCAAAAGACACTCGCTCATATTTTTTATTTTTTTTGCAAACTGGTTGGGACTGTTTTGGGCCCCTTGTGGCATCTGTGGGAAAGGCATGAAAAATACAAATTTCCTCACTGTCTTCATCTACATAGGGATTATATAACGTAAGAGCCATCGGACCATCATCTTGGAATTGTATTCTGGAGCTGAACTGTGATAATAAATCTGCCCCTAGTAAATTTACTGGACATGTGAGAGAGATTACAAACGGAATAGTAACCTCGGGGAAGGGTTTTATGGGGTTTATAAAAATATATTAATTGGGTCTGCCATCTACTCCGATTAAGACAGCGGCCTGTATGACAATCTCTCTGAAAGTGTCCAAATCGGGCACAGCGCCAGAATTGCTGATGAGAATTAGCAGGGAGGGGCTGAGGAGTAAGGTTCTCAGTCATAGGATTAGGAGCTGAAGTCTGAGGGGGGGCCAGAGTTTGCTGTGTGCTCGCAGCCGCGCTGGGCACGATGGTGGGGGCTGCTGCTGTTAGAGCAGGGGCGGCTGTCACAGCTGCCGCTGTTGATTTATTTTTCTGTTTCCTTGCTGCTGCAGAACGGGTTAAATTCTTCTGAAAACTTTTTATCACTTTTAATGCATTGTCCGGAGTGGAATTCTCAACGTCAGGTCTAACTGAAATTATTGCCTCTTGCAATTCGGGTCTGAGGCCGGACATCAAAGCTGCCACAAAAAGATGTGTATGGGCTTCATTATACAGTGAGAATCCCAGATCTCTAAATACTACCATAAGACGCCCATAGAACTTCTCGGCAGTCTCCCCTTTGGCCCGTGTGACATCTGTGAGAGAGATAGCTTAGTCCGCTAATTTATCTTGTGCCTAAACCTTTAAAGCATTGCAGAAATCAACACCACTCTCATAGGTTTCCCTATCTAGATTCACATTATACATTATGCCACCCTCAATAATTGGAAAATACCCCTCCCCAACTTTCACTCGAAGTATGTGTAATAGATCTCTTCGGGGAGTGGAATAAATCTCTCGATTTGCTGCCATTTGCCTGTAGAAAGTCATGGGGGAAGTCTCTGGATTGGGTAATTGATTGCAAAGGGTGTCTATTTGGGATGGGGTGAAGGGAGTATACTCATAACCTCTAGCAATATTAGACATAAAGAGAGTCACAATCACTGCTCAATCCGGGGTGTCCGTCCCTTATGAAGTACGGTTCGAGCACTGGGCCCCCAACGGGACTGCACCTCTATATGATTCCACCCATGAATCACCCCACCACGGGGACAAACCTCAGATCCTCTTTGCAGCAACAAGCACAGGAAAATCACATCAACGGTCAGTCTGAACAGTATAACTGCCAACTTACCGTGGTTGTCGTGGGGGATGATCAGTCCCAATTTTCCAGCACCAGTATCCGCTCCGAGGGTCCTTTGTCTTGTTGTCCTCCGGGGGCAGAGGCGTCCCTATTCGGGGGCCCCCAGTTGGGCGCCAAGCTGTTGAGGTAGCTATTTAGGGAGGGCTAAATTAACCCTTCACGGTTGATCCAGTGGTTTCCAAATTAGTTCATAGGGCGTTGCTAGAAACTGGGAATGACCACACCGAGACGGGGGTCTCTGTACGAGAGGATCGAGACAGATCACTAGTCCCCTTTATTTTAGTCACTTCTTTTATAATCTTTTGCTTAATTATGCAAAGTTCTCAACTACCTATAGCATCATTTCACTTTATAAGCCAATAATATTGCAAGAAAACCGGAAACTACATATATGTCCGTATCCAAATAGAAAGTAGTATAATGGCATATTCTTCAGAGTTTTACACCCCCACCTCCCTTATCTTGCACCTGATGGGAACAGTCTGGTTTCATGACAGTTTGAACTTTTACCTAATTACAAAATTTATCTTACAGCAACAAAACGGAGAAACAAAACCTTCAGGAAAAATGGAGAAGTGAAACTTCAGCTCTAATTTTAGTATTAACCCTTCACAAAAGTTCCTCCCACAACAATCTCCTTCACAACCTCTCTTCAGCCCTCTTCCTCCATTTATTGTTACCCCTAATTGGTTTCCTATCCCCCCTCATAAAGAGTGTGAAATGTTATTCCTCTCTTACCACATTTTTAAAGTCTCTTTAAATTAACCTTGCATACCTCTATATTTTTGTACCTATACAATTTGTTGTTGTTGATCTAGTTTGATTGTATGTAAATTAATGTTTAATATATAAAGAATTACAAAAAAAAACATAGGCAATATTATTTTCACAAGTTCTTTACAATGATTAATGCAAAATAGTCCTTCAGATGCAACTGGATTTTAGCATCTGCTGTTCAACTGCAAAACGTGGATACCCCACAGTAGAGTTAAGCAACAAGATTTGCAGAACCCCATCCATTTCCTGAATCGGTAGTCCATGGTCTCTTGACCACATTCCTGTGAACCACCTCCTAGTTGCTGGGATCCCTGCCGCCTCTGGTGATTAGGTGATTAATAGGCCTGGCATAGCGCCGTCATTGCAGTCTGATGCACACATGTAAGTGCGTCCCGGGCCTAATAATCAGAGAAACCCTGTGGTTGCCTGCAGGTAGGAGGACATACTTGGGGCTCTGGTGCTCAACTCTACCCCTTGGTTCAAGTGAACTGGACTGAAGGTGGCTATTCACATTTGATAGGTCGTCGGTCCAGCAGCTGTGGATTGTCTGCAGAATGATCATTATGATGATGCAAACATACATATTTTAGTCATAGCAGCTGCTGATGTCTCGTGATTTATCATGACAGAGATATTTATTGTGACAGGGGATCCAGCGCAGAATCACGGTGACTATAATACATGAGAAAGGAAACGAGCTGCACTGGAAGGACGTGCGGGAGCTGGTGGTCGGTACGTGTCATGGCTGCTGTTGTCATCACGTGGCTGGTAGTTCACCACTAACCTGCTGTCATCTGTGCGTCCGTCTAGGGAGAGTACGTAATAACGCAGAGGTGGACGAAGCGGCTGCGGACGCGGTTCTTTCCCTCAACATAATCTCTGCCAAATACCTCAAAAATCACAGCAGCAGCAGGTAATGTCCGATACCTGAGCCCGTGAACCGGCCATTTCCAGAGGTTTATGCATTTACGGCTTTGCTGTCATTTTCCAGCTTCGGTTATATTTTGGGTTGCTCTTCATTTTTTTTTTTTTTTAATCCTCTCTGCTAATCCCTTGTCTCTCCTCCCGGGTCCCGCTTGCTTTTGTGCCCCTGACCGTCTGTGTCACTAATGGCAGCTTCTTCTTCTGTGTCTTGCAGGCTGTTTCTTGATAAGGATATGCCTAGGTATTTTCTGTTTTGCTTCTCCCTTCCCTGCACATAAAGATTCTCGGCCTCGCACAGAATACTTTATGTCCCCCACCGTCTGCACCCCTCCTGCTTCACTTCCTCCGCTCCCTGCATAGTGCTTTTATACTATTATACCTTGTAGATTTCTTACAGATTCAGACTAGAGAGTCAAAAAGAAAACTTTCTGCCAAGTTTTCTCTTGCATTTTACAGGATCTTCTGTCTGCAGCTTATATTGAAGGGTTTTGTCCATCTGTATTGATGGATATTGTCTGATAATGCTTGTGAACATAAGCACTTTTGCTATTAATTGCTTATCAAAACTTGCAGTTTTTCTTGATGTATTGAAGAGTTTTTTCTTTTGTCTTAAGCTTGTTGCCAAGTAGCCCGGCCACCGCTGCTGTCTATCTTGTAAGATGTGCTGAGGCTGATCGGGATTAGGAGGTAACCGCGAGCTCCAGTGATCCTGACCAGCTTAACAGCAAGCGTTTACATGCTTCATAGAAAAGAACTTGTAAACACTGTGCATATTCTAGCAGCAGTGGTTGGCCTCTGAGGCAGCAAGCTGTAAACAATAGAAAAATGTTTATATCTCAAGGAAAACTGAAATTGTTAATAAGCTGTAAACTGCAATAGTGTTCTTCTTTACAAGCGCTTTCCGACTATACCCATTTATGAAGAATAGAAATAGGGATTTTTGTGTACTCACCGTAAAATCTTTTTCTCTGAGCCAATCATTGGGGGACACAGACAGTGGGTGTTATGCTACTTGCCAATAGGACACCAAGTAAACCAAAAAAAAAGTTAACTCCTCCCCTGCAGTATACACCCTGTCGCTAGACGAGATTTCTCCAATTTGGTGAAAAGAGCAGTAGGAGCAAAAACAGTCAACAATAACCGTAACTATGTAAAAACCTAAGAATTCTACAGTGAGCCAATAGGCTAAACAGGGTGGGTGCTGTGTCCCCCAATGATTGGCTCGGAGAAAAGGATTTTACGGTGACTACACAAAAAACCCTATTTCTCCTACGCCTCATTGGGGACACAGACAGTGGGACGTCCTCATGCAGTCCCTGTGAGGGGAGCATACATCTGCTAATACCCCATGTACCACTGACTTAACACTGTGGTACTGCCGATTGCAGGATGCGTCTGCTGAGAGCTGCATCCGCAGAGGCCTGAGAATGAATTTGGTAATGTTTTGTAAAAGTATGCAGACTGGACCAAGTCGCAGCCTTGCAGACCTGTTCTGTCGAGGCCTGGTGCCGAATGGCCCAAGAGGCGCCCACTGAATGGGTAGAGTGCGCCTTAATCCCTATTGGGACTGGTGCGTTCTTGACACGGTAGGAATCTTAAATCGCCAAGCGAATCCACCTGGCTAGCGTTGCTTTTGAAGCGGCTAGACCCTTCCTATGCCCCTCTGGAAGTATGAACAGGGCATCTGACTTGAGGAAGGGAGCCATCCGTGAGATGTACCGTCTCAGAGCCGTAACCACATCCAGGGTGTGGAGGGCCTTCTCAATGCAATGGACTGGTGCCGGACAAAAGGAAGGCAAAACAATTTCCTCATTGAGATGGAAAGAGGATACGACTTTGGGCAGGAAGGACGGGGACGTCCTGAGAACTGCCTTGTCCTGATGAAAGTTAAGGAACGGTGGGCGGCAGGACAGGGCCGATAGCTCCGAAACTCGTCTGATTGACATAATTGCCACTAGAAAGACCACCTTCCAAGAGAGGACGGTCAGTGGCACGTCCTGCCGCAGTGCAGCGGTTCGAAAGGAGCCTCCTGTAAGGCCCCGAGACCCAGGGTAAGGTCCAATGGCCTTCTATAAGGAGGCGCCACACGGGAGTCTCCCTGAATGAACGTCTTGACCTGAATTTTGGTGGCAATTTTGAGTTGGAATAGCACTGACAAGGCCGAAATCTGGCCCTTGAGCGAGCTAAGCGCGAGGCCTGACTTTATTCCGGATTGAAGGAATTCCAATATGGCTGGAATGGAAAACACCAGAGGAGATCGACCATGATCCTTGCACCATGAAAAGAAGGTTTTCCAGGTGCGGTGATAGATGGGCATGGACTCAGGCTTGCTAGCACTAATCATGGTGGAAATCACGTCGTAAGAGAACCCAGCCTGTGCTAAATCCAGGATTCAACAGCCACGCCGTCAAAGACAGGGCCCCGGAGATCTGGTGGTAAATCGGGCCCTGAGAGAGTAGATCCATGCGATCTGGAAGTCGCCAGGGGACGTCGGCGACCAGTTGTATCTGTTCTGCGTACCATGCCCGGCGCAGCCAATCTGGCGCAACTAGGATCACTGGTACTCCCTCTGTTCTGATCTTCTTGATGACCCTCGGAAGCAAGGGAAGAGGGGGGAAGATGTACGGGAGCCAGAACCGGTGCCACGACAGAACTAGGGCGTCCGCTGCGATGGCGCATGGATCGGGCAATGAATCGAGGAACCTTGTTGTTTAGTTTTGAAGCCATGAGATCCACATCCGGAGTCCCCCAACGATGACAAATCTGCTGAAAGACTTCCGGATGAAGAGACCACTCTCCCGAGGCAAAGCCCTGGCGACTGAGAAAATCTGCCGCCCAATTCTCTACGCCCGGGATGTGCATTGCTGAGATGGGCGAAAGGTTGGTCTTGGCCCAGTGGAGGATGTGACTCACTTCGTGCATGGCCATCCTGCCTCTTCAGGGAGGACTTCAGTGTCCACCACTTGAGGGCTTGTCTGACCCGCAGGGACAGAAGGAACCGACGGTCCAGGGAGAATGGGTTCTTGTCCCAAGCTAACAGCAACGCGTGTTGTAAGGGACGGAGGTGGAACTGTGCGAATGGAACTGCTTCCATCGCTGCCACCATCTTTCCGAGAACTCATGCTCAAACGAATGGAGTGAGAAACCGGTCGGGAAAGAGTCCGTGCTGCCTGTTGTAAGGCTTGGGTCTTTTCTGGAGGGAGAATGACCAACCCGCGGGAAGTGTCCAAGATCATTCCTAAAAAGGAAATTTGCTGGGCCAGTTTTGAGAGACTTTTCGAAGTTTATCTTCCAGCACAGGTGAGAAAGTGTATTTACTGTTCTATCCAGGGATTCCTCGCAGGCTGAAAGGGACGGACCCTTGATGAGCAGGTTGACCAGATAAGGTAACACCACCACTCCCCGAGAGTGGAGAATGGCCATGACAGCCGCCATGACCTTGGTAAAGATCCTGGGGGCGGTGGCGAGTCCGAAGGGCAAGGCAACGAACTTGAATTGTTCCTCGTGAATTGCAAAACGCAGGAACTGCTGGTGTGACGGGCAGATCGGAATGTGAAGGTAAGCGTCCTTGATGTCGATGGATGCTAGGAACTCTCGGAAGCGACAACTGATCGGAGAGATTCCATTTGGAATCGCCGTACCTTGACAAACTGATTTAACAGTTTGAGATCCAGTATGGACCGCATCGTCCCTTCCTTCTTTGGAACCACAAAAAGGTTTGAATAAAAACCCCTGAACCTTTCGTGATGGGGGACCGGAATGATGACTCCGACCCTTTGCAGAGCCTGAACAGCCCGAAGGAAGGCTCTTGTCTTTTTCCTGGGGGGTGAAGACCGGAAAAAATGTGTGAGTGGGGGACGAAAATTCTATCTTGTATCCGGAGGACACCAGCTCCCTGACCCACTTGTCGTGGACGACCGCAAGCCAGGTGTGACTGAAGGAAAGTAGACGACCGCCTACTTTTTCGGTGTCCGTCGGATACCGCAACAAGTCATTGGGTAGAAGATCTATTGGGTCTGGCTCCCCTAGATCCAGATGCTCTTGGTCTGGGCTTCCAAGAGCAGTTAGGTCTGTATGAGACCTGGGAGCCTCTGTCTCCGCGCAGGGACCGACTTGATCTGGAAGGGAAAGTAGTGGAGGACCAACTGGAATTGTTGCAAAAAGGTCGAAAACGCGTCGGCTGTTGGCTCCGAAACGGCCGAACAGCCTTTTGTTGCGGAAGGAATTTACTCTTTCCCCCGGTAGTATCAGAAATGAGCTGGTCCAGTTTCTCTTCAAAAAGTCGACCAGTCTGATAGGGCAGGGAAGTCAACGATCTTTTAGATGTGGCATCCGCCCTCCAGTCGCAGAGCCATAGGGCTCTTCTAATGGAGATCGCATTAGCGGCAGTTTGAGCAGCGCAATTGGCGGCGTCTAAAGAAGCGTCCACTACAAAGTCCGCTGCGTGAGTTATCTGCCTGGTGACCCTGGTTGACTCCGGAGGAAGATTGGTGCCCAGGAAGGCAGTAATTAAGACTTCTGCCCAAGCGGCCATTGCCTTAGTGACCCAAGTCGCCGCGAAGGATGGGAAAAAGCTCCGCTCCTGCAGCTTCAAAAGTTGTGCGGGCAAGGTATTCAATTTGACAATTGGAGGGGTTTCTGACCAGTGGCGGATTATAATTAGGTCAATCTGGGCGGTAGCCCAGGGCTCAGTGGTGTGGGGGGGCCCACCAGCCCAAGGAAAATTGCCCCATTATAATCCGCCACCATAGCGCCACGCCCCCCATGTACTGACCCCTTCCTCCCCCTCCCAGACCCACCGGCCACCGCAGCGCCAGCCCCTCACTAATAAATCCCTGCTCTGTGCGCACAGGACCTGTGTTGAGGTCACAGGAGGGAGGAGTCAGGGGTTACATGATCAGGGGCCCTTCAGTGGAGGCCCCTGATCATCTGACACCTGACTCTTCCCCTCCTGTGACCTCATCACACAGCCCTCAATGTATTGTATGTGGGACTGCTGTGCTGGTTGTCATGGTGCTGGGTGAGGGAATTGTGTGGGGTCAGGAGGGGTTTACAGGGTGAATGTAGCTGCGTGTGTGTGCGAGGTGTTTGGAGCGGAGCTGCGTGTGTGTGCGAGGTGTTTGGAGCGGAGCTGCGTGTGTGTGCGAGGTGTTTGGAGCGGAGCCGCGTGTGTGCGAGGTGTACGGAGCGGAGCCGCGTGTGTGTGCGACGTGTACGGAGCGGAGCTGCATGTGTGCGAGGTGTACGGAGCGGAGCCGCGTGTGTGCGAGAGTTGTACGGAGCGGAGCCGCGTGTGTGTGTGAGGTGTATGGAATGGAGCCCTGTGTGTACAAAGTGTACAGAGCTGAGCCGTGGGTATGAGGTGTATGGAGCAAAGCCATGTGTGTACAAGGTGTACAGAGTGTGGCCACGTGTGTATAAGGTGCACGGAGCAGAGCAGCATGTGAACGAGGTTTGCAGAGTGGAGCCATGTGTGTACTGAGTGGAGCCGTGTGTGTGTGAGGTGTACGGAGCGAAGCCGTGTGTACGAGGCATACAAAGCGGAACCGTGCGTGTATGAAGTGTGCGGAGCCATGCGTGTACAAGGTGTATGATGGGGAGCATTCATACTTCCCAACCGTCCCAGATTTTGAGAGTCTGCCCCACTGCCCCGAGTGGGAGCTTACTTTTCCCACTGACACAGGAGTATACGGCGGAGCCCCGAGGAGCACTGGAAAACTCGCACGTGACATTCCATCGGAAGTGACGTGCTGGAAGCTGACCAAAGGAGATTGTGACGGAACCATGGAGGCACTTCAGGGAATGCTTCAGATCATCACCATGTCCTATGTCCTCTTCCGACAGCGCGGACAGCGGGATCGCCTTCGACTCTGGGATGTTGGCCATGTGAGTGGATCATGATATGTCCTGCACCAGGAGGCTCAGGTGGGCACTGCAAGCCGGGCTGGTATAGTATCTTTAGAGAATCTTTCTTTCCCCTCTTTCCTGGTCTTTCTTTCTTTCTTTCTCTGTTCTTTCTTTCTATCTCCCTCTCTGTTCTTTATTTCCCCTTTCTTTCTTTTTCTCTTTGTTCTTTCTTTGACCTCTTTCTTTCTTTCTTTGTTCCTCCTTTCCCCTCTTTCTCTCTCTCTCCCTCTGTTCGTTCTTTTTCTCTCTACCTCTGTTCTTTCTTTCTTTCCCCTCTTTCTTTTTTTCTCTGTTCTTTTTTCTGTCCCCTCTTTTTCTCTCTGTTCTTTCTTCCTCTCTGTTCTTTCTTACTTTCTCTCTGTTTCTCTTTCTTTCTTCTTTTTCTGTTTTCTTTTTCTCTCCTTTCTTTCTATTTTTTCTCTCTGTTCTTTCTTTTCCTCAGTACCAGCCAGTGTGCCCACAGTACCAGCCACTGTGCCCTCAGTACCAGTCAGTGTGATCAGCAGTGCTAAATGGGTGTGGTTGGGGTGTGGATATGGGTGTGACTAGTTGTGAAATGCATGTGGTCGGGCGCCTGGTAACCAATCATCATAGTGGAAGTCATCTGTTTCCATCAACTTTGTTATATGTGGGCACCTCTAGTAAGGTGGGCACGAGATGGCGGGTCTCGTCACCTCTGCCTCACACAAGTTATTATGAGGTGTACTTTATTCCTGCCACATTTCTTTCTTGGCCTACTGAGAGAAATGTTTTGACCAGTTGAAAGTTATACAACCTGAGGATTGTACGCTGCCCGTATGTATATATGTATGTATTTACTTACTCCGACCCCTATATATGTCAGACCGCCGTCCACTTTCCCATGCTCTTGTTCCAATCCTGGGGTCTTTTTTGGTCCCCCCTTGGTCCTCCATATGCTGAACATCTGGGACATGACTAACATTGCGCAATGTGCGCTTGTTCGTCACCAGATGCAGCGTCGTGTCCAGTGTGTGAGGAGACGGCGACTTGTCGGTGGCGTTAACCCCTCTGCTGACATGTTGGGCACAGCCTGTGACGAGGAGCGTCTCTTCCTGTGTATCCGGCCACAGGCTGCACATCGGAGGCTGACTCATGTGAAGTAACTTGTCTGACAGGTCATGGGTCCAGGTCAGCAGGTGATTGCAGACTATTAGCAGGTTTCGATGTTAGGTACAGGTGAGTCAGGACTAGATGTTGGGTGGAAGCCTTCCAGTATTTATAAGGCCTCATGCACACGCTGAGTATTTGGTGAGTGTTTTACTCAGTATTTGTAAGGCCTCATGGATGCGCTGAGCATTTGGTGTTTTTTACCTCAGTATTTGTGAGGCCTCGTGCACATTTGCAGAGTTTTTTTTACCTCAGTATTTAGCCCCTTCCCGCCCCTTGACGCACCATATGCGTCATGAAAACTAGTGACTTCCCGACCCCGTCACATGACCGGGGGGCCCACAGAGTCTCAACAGCCCGGGGCCCTGGCTACCCTTAATCCACCCCTGTTTCTGACTGAGGAGCCCTTAGAGACGGATAGGAGCGTTTTAGAAGCAAGATGCGATACGGGAGGGTCCACCGAAGGGGACTGTAACCAATCCTTCATTAGGTCTGAAGCAAAAGGGTATTTAGTCTCAGTAGACTTTTGCCCTGTGAACCGCTTATGTGGCCGATCCCTATGTTTCTGGACAATGTCCTTAAACTCCGGATGGCTGGCAAATAACCTGCGTACACGTTTGGTCCTCTTAAATGAGATAGCATGTGCTGGAGCGGGAATATTTTCCTCATCCAACTCCAGAATCCTGTTGACCGATTCTATAAGAGAATCAAGCGAGGTCAGTTGGAGGATTCTGAGGGGTTGATGTGTCAGATTTGAATTCAGAGTCGTGCTCGCTGCGAACAATAGGAGAGGGAGAGCGAGAGACAGAACTCGCCGGTGCTGAAGCGCAAGCGTGACTCGGGGACGCGTCATGGGTCCGCTTTCTAGCCTGACCATCCCTTGAGCGAGTACGGCCCCTGCTAGTGGTTGACGGTTCCTCGCCGTCGCCAGAGCCCGGCTTGGGTGGTAAAGACGCTTTCTGACTTAGACTCCCTCCGGGAGTCTTCTCTATGGCCTGGGTCAGTGACTCCACCGACCGTGACAGGGACGCAGCCCACTCAGGGGGCCTAAATGCAGGAAGCCCCGCAGCAGCGGTGGCGAGGGGCGTTGGAGCGCAGGCCGGGTCGCAGTCCGTGCACAACAGATTAGTCTGGGCACTGGGCAAGGCAGTCTTGCAAGTGGTACACACGGTAAAAAACGCAGTGTGCTTCTTAGCAGCCCATTTAGCCTCCTTAGATTGAGACATAGCACTCCTGAAAGGGTTAAAGGAAGAGTCTGGACTGCAGCTGCAGGGAATGTGCCGGGAAGGGGTTAAGCTTTGTTCTGAGGGCAGATGCAGCTTACCCCTGTCCTGTGCTGTGCCTCAGGGGACTAGGACAGGAGTAGAGGTATGGTACCAGGACCCGACCCCATACCTCTACTCCAGTGCTCAGGCCTGCCGTCGCTGTCCGTGCCATCCATACAGGTCTTCTCATCCTCCAGGGCTGATGTAGCAGAGCTGGAGGAGTTCTTAAAGGGGTATGCTCAATCGATCCACCCTATAGGTAGGGGGATGGAGAGCTATGGGGCTGATTCAGGGCATTCGGGAGCGCTGTAGGTAAGGTCCTCCATGCTGCGCTTGCCCTCATATCCGTCCACCGTAAGGAATCATCGTCAGAGGAATCAGCCCCGTTCGTCGCAGGAAAGTGTACGGGGAGGTATACTCCGCGTGCTTGCCTGTTGTTGGTTCGGGGGGAGAGCGGGCCGAAGAAAGGAACCGTCGCCCCCTTCACTCCGTTAATTAAAAACTAAAAATTTACAGAAAATTAAAAAAAAAAAAAAACGGTGGGGTCTGAAACCAGACCCAAGTGCCTCCTATAGACACTAAGCAAGAACTGGAGAAATCTCGTCCAGCGAGAGAGTGTATACTGCAGGGGAGGAGCTAACTTTTTTTTCTGGTTTAGTGTCCTCCTAGTGGCAAGCAGCATAACACCCACTGTCTGTGTCCCCCAATGAGGCGTAGGAGAAATAACCCTTTAAATATTAATTGGACGTGGGCTTTATAATCGTATCTCCAACTTTTTTTTCTTTGTATCTTTGACTCAATACCTCAATAACCATCCCAAATTTATGGGTCCATAGAAATGCAATGAATCGCTATGATCAAATGTACCGACATTCTTTTCCACCCAAGTATCCAAATGTGAAACCGCACCCCTAGTGGTCAGTTATCCAAAAGCCTATATGAAGCGTCTTATAGATAAGGAATGAGAAGACCTCAAATTTCCTGCAGTACCCTATCCTGCGTAGAGCCCAGTACACCACTCTGGTTGTGTCCAGGTCACTGTGTGTCCTTGTGCTTTGTGTTGGGGGGGCTTTGTGTTGGGGTCTGGGAAACACCGTTGATGCAGATAACTAATATCATTTGTTTCTCCGCGGCTCTGCAGGACGTTCTATCGCTTCGAGGCGGTCTGGGACAGTTCCCTACATAACTCTTTACTCCTGAACCGCGTAACCCCCTACGGAGAGAAGATTTTCATGACGCTGTCGGCCTATTTGGAGGTATTCATTGTCAGATCTGCTTCTCTGTGTTCTATGGCCGCATTGTGCACAATTTACAAATGCTGTATAAACTGTAATTTAATCTAACTTTGGATTCTATTCCTTACAGCTCGACCATTGCATCCAGCCGGCTGTCATTACCAAGGACGTATGCATGGTGTTTTACTCTCGTGATGCCAAGATCTCCCCTCCACGTTCCCTGCGCAGTCTCTTTGGCAGTGGCTACTCCAAGTCCCCTGACTGGTAAATGCGTACATTTTTCCCATAATGGGTTAATTGGACCTAGTGTGTGGGTGATATGTGGGAATATTGGTGCACACCGCAGGGACGGATGGGAGCGCTAAATGCATAGACCTTGTATAAAGGGCAGAACTAATAGCAGTACTGGGGTGTCATCGGCTGTGTTACTCCGTACATATGATTATTGGGTCTCTTTCTGTTTCAGTAATAAAGTAACTGGAATCTATGAGCTCAGTTTGTGCAAAATGGCGGACACAGGGAGTCCAGGTAAGAGTCCGTCCGCACTTGAATTGTGCACGTCCAGCGCTTGTCTGACATAACCCACAATGTAAGCAAAAGGGCTCAGGAAAATATTTAGTTATTTCTCATCACATTTTCTCTGATTTGTTTTTAAAGGGGGTATTATTATCTCGACAGGTGATGATCTGATATATAATGATACGCTATCACCGATCGCTGGGAGTCCGACCTCGGATGCTGAGAACGAACGCTGCAGTCAGACTCCAGTGATCATACTAGAAATATGCCATCACGTACAAGCATGGGAATATTCCTGCAGCCCAAGGGTCTCAAACAGGCTATCCCTGAGGCTGCTTCTTGTGGCCTGCAAGTACTGTAGACCCCTTGATGATTGCGGCCTGGTCCAGGTGGTGCTTTATTTGATTTGAATATGCATCCTTGTACACACATTTAATTAATATGTATTGCTATGCAGAGATGAGCTTTCTGCACCGCAATACCAATGCCATCTACCGGGCCAATCAGAGGTCAGCAGCTGACATCGGCCTGGCAGTGACATCATAAGCTGCAGGGCCGGCACGCTGATGTCAGCTGCTCTGATTGGCCTGGTAGATGGCATTGGTATTGCTGTGCAGAAAGCTCCTCTCTGTGTCGCAATACATTTCAATTAAATGTGTGTACTAGGACGCACATTCAACCGAAATAAAGCACCACGTGGACCGGGCCGCGATTGTCAAGGGATCTACTGTACAAGAAGGGGACCAGGATGGTGTGTTGCGACAAGAAAGGGACCAGGATAGGATGTTACTAAAAGAAGGTTACCAGGATGGGGTGTTACTAGAAGAAGGGAACAGGATGGGGCGTTACTACAAGAAGGGGTCAGGATGGGGCGTTACTACAAGAAGAGGACAGGATGGGGCGACACTACAAGGGGACAGGATGGGGAGTTACTACAAGAAGAGGACAGGATGGGGCGACACTACAAGAAGGGGACAGGATGGGGAGTTACTACAAGAAGAGAACAGGATGACTATTACTGTATGTGTTCAATTGGGGGAAGCAAAGTTGTAAAAATGTAGAAAGATAAAGCATGAAAAAATATTTTACCACTAAAAATTCCGTTTCTCTATCGCTTCATTAGGAGACACATGAAACCATGGGTGTATGCTGCTGCCACTAGGAGGCTGACACTATGCAGAAAAAAGTTAGCTCCTCCTCCGCAGTGTACACCCTACCGACAGGAAGTAGGATGTTCAGTTTAGCTTAGTGTAGGTAGGAGGTGGACACGGGTCTTTCATTAGATCCTTATCTACCTCAATGTGCGTCGTTCCTTTTCACGTACCCGGAGGGATACAGTGTGAACAGTCACAACTGTACTCCCACAAAGAGACTTATGAGTACGGCGTGTACTGCCACCCCGTATCCTCATAAGTCTAGTCGGCATGACCCACAGCCCCTAACAGAGAAGCGTGTTAGGTGATCCGGTCCCGGCCCCCCGTCCCTCACCCACTCGCCCACCAGAGCCTGTCGGTGTTTAGAGACGCGGACGTCCAACAACGCAGTCTTTTCGGACGTCCGACATCCTTGGATGGAAAGGTACTTCTGTTTTCTCTCTCTCCCCCCAGATTCCCGGAGGAAAAAGAAGACTTAGGAAGAGGAAAGAATATTTTCCTTTATTTACTTAATCTCAGGGGTCGGAGTGTGGGGACCCCCTTTTGATCATATCCCCTAGTTCGCAGGCAGATTAGGGCACCAGGCTACCTTTCTGACGGGCTTCTAAAGCCTCCGCGCTGCTCCGGCGGACACTGGTTGTTCAGGTCTGCGTGGCTGGTAGTTATAGATACTTTCTTGGTGGCGCAGGGTTACCTGGTGTGTAATTTTCGGGGCCTCCGCGCTACCATCCCCTGCTCGGCGGCCGCGGCTTCTAAATTTAGTCCCCGGCTTCAGCATGGCCTAGTTCTGGCACTTTAGCCCCGCTCCCCTTCCCTTCACAGGCTCTCCTGCCGCCGTCTGGGGACTCCGCCTCCCTCACCTCGGGGCCTATGTTTTCCTCTGTCTCTGGTGGTTAACTCCGCCTCCTCCTGGCCGACCGTCACTCCGGCGGTTAGACAACCCCCCAGTAGCCTCCTTCAGTCGGCCTTTTCGGGTAGCGCCCTCTTCTCTCCCCCTTCAGTGGCGCGTATTCAGCGCGCACCTCACTGAGGTCACCATTTTCTGGTGTTTGTTCCCGGAAGATGGCGTTTTTCTGAAGGAAACCAAACATCTCCTGCTATAATTGTTGGTTCTGTTCAGGGGAGAAACTGGATTAAGAGGTAGGCTTCAGAACATGCATCTTCATGCCTGTATTTCTGCTCTGCAGACAGACTCCTCTAAGCATATATCCTTCCGTCCCCTAACCTTCTAACTTTATGTAGAGTCACTGACGTAATAGTACTCTAGAATTGTGTATTTTCCCTTCACCCATGACAGCACCACATGAGAGAGGGATCCGCCCCGCCAGGACAGGAACCTACTGAAATATAAGGGGCGGCACCTCTCCCCCGTTTAAGTTGGGTTCCTGTCCTGGAGCGGGATCCCAGGCTGACAGCGGCGGTGCCTGCCATGGATGAAGACATGGACCCAGGGCCGTCCCGGCGCGGGAAGAGCAGGTCAGCTTACCTGCAGCGCTGGCCGTCGGCACCTGGAAGCGCAGTCCCCGGGGTTCCTCCAGCAGGCCCCGGGTTCGTGCGGGTGCGGTAAGGCGGCCTCCATTCGGGGCGCTCCTCCGTGCCTCCCTCCCCCTGCGCGCGCGCCCGCTCGCTCCTTCTCCCTGGGACAGGGGAAGCCGGGCGCGACTTCCGGCGCCTGACGTCAGCGGCGCAGTGCAGCTTGGGTATGCGCCGGCTGACGTCACGGACGCGACGGACATGGCGCCTAGTGCGGCGCCGGCCACAAAAGAAGAAGGAAAAAAAAAAAAAGAAGAATGGCCGGCGGTCGCAGGGGGGAGGGTCAAAAGGATCGCTCACCGGGGCCTATTTAAAGGAGGCAAGGAGCAGAACGGCCGGGCTGTTACAATGGGGTCACAGCAGGAACGCTCACCGTCCCTACTGTCTCTACCCCCGTCGCAGACCTCGGCACGGAAGCACGGTAACCGTTCGAGCGGTAAGAGCAGCAGCCGTCCGAGCCATAGATCAAATGATTCCTCGAGATCGAGAGAACACAGACCACATGCTCCAGCGCAGCCTTCCAGCCCGGTACCCGATTTTGTGGGTGGTGAGTGGATCTTCGTGAATGTTAGACCATTATTAATAGGGTCCTTTTTGTGTGTTATTTGCTTCCTTAGGTGAAAGGCAAAAAAGCAGGGAGCAAAAGAAATAATAGGGAGTGTGCGATATGCCAGAACCCCCTAGCGAAAGATTGGCAAAAAAACCTTTGCGCTAGCTGTATACAGCAAACAGTGGCGGAGGAAGTGCCGAGCCTAGCAACTCACCTCAGATCTGTCATAAAATCAGAGGTGGAAGGTTCACTTAAATTATTATTAAAGAAAAAGAAAAAAAGTAGAAGAAGTTCTTCATCAGACTCCTCCTCGTCCGAATATCAGGCTGAGCGCATGTCCTCTTCCTCCTCGGATAGTGACACAGGGGGCAAACCGTGTTTTCCGGTTGAGGATACTGATAGTCTCCTTAAAGCCATTAGGTCAACTATGGGCCTTCAGGAGGAAAAAGCGACCAAATCCCTAGAAGATGTAATGTTTGGTGGGTTACAGGAAAGGAAGAAACGCACCTTTCCAGTTAATGAAAAAGTCCAGGCGCTCATCGAAAGGGAGTGGAAGAAGCCTGAAAAATCAGGTAGCCTTCCTTCCTCCTCAAAAAGGAGATATCCCTTTGACCCTAAGGATACGGAAATATGGGACAAGGTCCCAAAAATCGATGCGGCAGTATCCAGGTCATCCAAAAGGTCGGCCCTGCCCCTAGAGGACTCAGGAGTACTAAGAGATCCACTAGATAAGAAAGCAGACTCCTACCTAAGGCATGCTTGGGAAGCAACAGCGGGGGGACTAAAACCTGCGATAGCCGGTACCTGTACAGCCCGGTCTTTAATGATCTGGCTACAGCAGCTAGAAGAAAAAATTGCTTCCAAGATGTCTAGGGAGAAAATTTTAGGAGACATGTATCTGCTACACGGAGCAGCCGCCTTTTTAGCCGACACCTCGGCCGATTCCATGAGGTTGACGGCGAGAGCAGCGGGACTATCAAATGCTGCAAGGCGTGCATTATGGCTTAAAGGGTGTCCGGGAGATCTACAATCAAAAGCCAAATTATGCTCCCTTCCATGTGATGGACAATTTCTCTTTGGAAAAAATCTGGACGAAATCCTAGAAAAAGCGGGTGATAAGAAGAAGGGCTTCCCCAGGTTTCAGGGAGATCAAAGAAGACCGCCCTTTCGGAGGGGGAAATTCAATAGAGGCCGGCCTCCGGGAGATCGGAAAAGATGGGAAGACAAGAGGAAGAAAGAGTCTGGATTCATGTTCGGGGGAGCCGCTTCATCCGCAAAAAAGTCCCCTCAATGACGCCGGCATCCCCGTAGGGGGGAGACTGATGCTGTTTGGTCAGGCCTGGGAAAATATATCTTCCAATACTTGGATTTTAAACATCATAAAGGAAGGTTTAAAATTCCCCTTTTTTCAACAGCCAAGAGCATCATTTGTGGTGACCCCCGTCAGGAGAGGGGTAGAAGAACAGTTGGCCTTAGAGGCAGAGATCCTAAGCCTGCTGGACAAACATGTCCTGATCGAGGTCCCAAGAGGACAGGAAAGAAGGGGTTTCTACTCGCCCCTCTTTCTAATAAAAAAACCGGATCATTCGTTCAGGACGATTATAAACCTGAGAGGCCTCAACCGTTGGATACAGAACCAAACCTTCAAAATGGAGTCAGTGACTTCAGCTATAAGGCTGTTACACCACAACTGCTTCATGGCGGTAGTCGATCTAAAGGATGCTTACTACCACATCCCGATCCATTCAGAATACCAAAAATACTTAAGGGTAGCGCTCTACATTCAGGGCAACCTCAAACATTTTCAGTTCAGAGCCCTTCCATTCGGCATATCCAAAGCACGAGGGTGTTTGCAAAAGTAGTTGCAGAGATGACAGCATTCCTCCGCATCCACAACACAATTATAATACCCTACCTAGACGATTTTCTAATTGTGGGCAACTCAGAACGTCACTGCACAGAGCAAGTAGAAAGGGTGATAGATACCCTACGGAATCTCGACTGGATGGTGAATGTCAAGAAGTCAAGGCTACAACCCTTACAAAGGCAAATGTTCTTAGGTTTCATCTTGGACTCAAATCAACAAATTTGTCTCTTACCAGACGCCAAGGTGGAAAAGGTAAGGGATATGATCTTGGCAACAATAGATCAACCTCACACGACCCTGAGAGGGGCAATGTCCTTGTTGGGCACTCTGACAACCTGTATCCCAGCGGTCAGATGGGCACAATTTCATACCCGTCAACTACAAGCAGAGGTCCTATCAGCACAGAAGTCGCTAAAAGGCTGTTTAGAAGGAAGGCTGGAACTTTCCGTAAAAACCAAAGGCTCTCTCAGATGGTGGCTAGACAGAGCAAACCTACTAACAGGGACATCGTGGCAGAAGCCAGTGTCCGACGTGATAATGACAGACGCAAGCTCCTCGGGGTGGGGAGCGCACCTAAGGGGACAGGTAGCCCAGGGACCCTGGGGACACCTAGAGCAAAACGCATCCTCCAACCTAAGAGAGCTACGGGCAGTAAACAGAGCCCTAAGGATATTCATGCCCACTCTAGAAGGCCGCAATGTCCGGATTATGTCGGACAACAGCACAACAGTAGCCTACATCAACCACCAGGGAGGGACAAGGTCACGCTCCCTAATGCTCGAAACCAACGAGATCTTTCACAGGGCAGAGAGACACCTACACTCCCTATCAGCCCTACACATCAGAGGGGTAGAAAACACACAAGCCGATTTCCTAAGCCGCAACACACTAAAACAGGGGGAATGGACCCTGAATCGGGTAGTGTTCCAAAAGATAGTACATCTTTGGGGAGAGCCAATAATAGACCTCTTTGCCAACAGAAGCAACAGGCAGGTAAAAAGATTCTGTTCACTGAACCCAAAGGAAGAGCCATGGGCAGTGGACGCTTTGCAAATTCCGTGGGATTTCAAGCTAAGTTATGCCTTTCCTCCGGTAGCTCTAATCCCAGTAGTAGTGAAAAAAGATAAGGGAAGATCAGGCCAGAGTGATCTTAATAGCCCCGTTCTGGCCAAAAAGGCCATGGTTCTCACTACTACAGATAATGTCCCTCTCAGATCCATGGGTACTGCCAGAGATTCCAGACCTGCTAGCTCAGGGTCCGGTATTCCACACGCAAGTCAAGGGGTTCCATCTGACGGCGTGGAATTTGAAAGGTCACTTTTAAGTAATAGAGGATTCTCCCCTGGGTTGGTGGCTACACTGATGAAAAGTAGGAAGCCAGTAACAACTAATATATACGGTAGAATATGGAATAAGTTTCTGCAGTTTCTGGGGAAACCATTAGACCAAGAACCCCCGATCAAGACTATCTTAGAGTTCTTACAGGCAGGTCTACAGCTAGGCCTAGCGGTAAATACACTCAAAGTACAAGTTTCAGCGCTAGGCGCTCTATATAATTGTAACATAGCGGCAAACAGATGGATAGCTAGGTTTATTAAATCCTGCCACAGGTCTAGACCAGTCCCATCGCAAAAAATGGCTCCCTGGGATTTAAACCTTGTGTTAGAAGCTCTCACAAAGGAACCATTTGAACCAGTACAACAACTATCAGTGAAATATCTTACCCTAAAAACCATTATTCTAGTGGCCCTTACATCGGCACGTAGGGTAAGTGACCTGCAGGCCCTATCAGTTAGTCCACCGTATACCCAGGTATACCAGGACAGAATTGTCCTAAAAAAAGACCCTGCTTATTTACCGAAAGTGGTGTCAGATTTTCACCGTAGCCAGGAAATCGTCCTCCCCTCCTTCTGTGAAAATCCGAAAAACCCAGGAGAAGAGAAATTCCATAATTTAGATGTGAAAAGAGCCCTCTTAGAGTATATATCAGTAACCAGCCAGTGGAGGAGGTCCCAGTCCCTATTTGTAGCCTTCCAGGGTGCCAGGAAAGGTTATGGAGTATCGAAAGGGACTATTGCCAGATGGATTAGGGAGGCCATTAGTGTAGCCTACTCAGCTAGTGGTGTTCCGATTCCTGATGGCATCAAGGCTCATTCCACCAGAGCCGTGGCGACCTCCTGGGCTGAAAAGGCAGAGGTATCAATTGAGCAAATTTGTAAGGCCGCTACCTGGGCCTCACCCTCAACCTTTTTTAAGCACTATAGATTAAATCTATCCTCCTCGGCTGACTTGACCTTTGGTAGAAGGGTGCTGCAAGCGGTGGTCCCTCCCTAAAGGTGTTTCGAAGTCTCCAAAAATCTCTCATGTGGTGCTGTCATGGGTGAAGGGAAAACCACCATGGTTACTTACCGGTAGCCGTTTTTTCCGGAACCCATGACAGCACCCCTATATTCCCCCCCCTTTTTTCACCGTATGGGTGTGCACAATAGTCGGGTGTATTTGTGTGATGTGGTGTTGGATAAACATGTAACTAACCGGGAAGTCCTCTCAATGCTCTGTAATCCAACTGAAGCGGGGGAGAGGTGCCGCCCCTTATATTTCAGTAGGTTCCTGTCCTGGCGGGGCGGATCCCTCTCTCATGTGGTGCTGTCATGGGTTCCGGAAAAACCGGCTACCGGTAAGTAACCATGGTGGTTTTCCTGGCGTAATTGTAATCTTCTGCCGCACGGTCTCTAGTGCATCAGTATGTCTGGCATAGCACACAGAGGCTTGGAGAGCCACGCTGCTGTCTTCTGTATTTGCCGCATGGCCTTGGCCTAGTAGGGGGTTTCACTCGCACGTTTTTTTCATCGGAGATCTGATTTTGTCACACGGCTGTTGTGTTTTTGGCCATTGCAGATATGTGCCTTGATTTCAGCAGAGCAGCACTCAACCGTTACTCCAGGTGCTGGAGCCCTGGCATAGCATCTGCTCCCATATCTACGGCTCACAGACACTCGCCCTTCCTTTTTTCTGCAGCCCCCTTCGGACGCTGGCTTCATACTGCTCTAAGCAGAATAATGTACGGCTTCTATCTCTTCACGTCTGCAGTGTTTGGGCCGGTCTTCCAGCTGGATAGAAGTTCGTGCTACCTGGCAATTGTCTACTGTGGTTCAGTGGATAAATAAGCTGACCACAACTCGCTGGTCCAGAGGTTGGAACCATAGCACACAACAGAGAGTGCAGTTAGTCTCTTTCTGATCCCAGGCCTAATGTTCTACTGTCAGAAGAATTGACTGGTCAGAATCTACTTTACTACAGTCTTTGTAATATGGCTTACTACACGTGAAGCCGTTATTCTACCTAATGTCGTCAGGTATCCAGACCTAGACAGCAACACAAGCCGTTATTCGGCCTAATGCCGTCAGGTACCCAGTCCTTGACCGCAACACAGAAGCCGTTATTCTGCCTAATGCCGTCAGGTATTCAGACCTAGACCGCTACACAGAAGCCGTTATTCGGCCTAATGCCGTCAGGTATTCAGACCTCGACTGCTACACAGAAGCCGTTATTCAGCCTAATGCCGTCAGGTACCCAGTCCTTGACCGCAACACAGAAGCCGTTATTCTGCTTAAAGCCGTCAGGTATTCAGACCTAGACCGCTACACAGAAGCCGTTATTCGGCCTAATGCCGTCAGGTACCCAGTCCTTGACCGCAACACAGAAGCCGTTATTCTACCTAATGTCATCAGGTATCCAGACCTAGACTGCACCGCAACACAGAAATGGCTGTCTCCTATTCCCTTCTCCGGGTTCTCTCCACGCGGATTTGTTCACAGGATACCTAGAGCCGATGGCAACTGTGCTATATCCGCTATACAGGCTTCAGAAGCACCACCTTCCACGTACACTAGTTGAAACGGCCGTATTACTGTGGAGACGTGTCTGGGTTTGACTGCTTCTGTGGTACTGGTGTTCTGTACCGTATTCAGGAGAGTTAGACGCTCCCGCCTTCAGGTTCCTCGCGCTCTATTGCAGCAGTATTATATCTCTTATCGAGCACTTGGATAGGCCTCTACCAGACATGTTTAGTCAATACATGCCGTCTTTCTGGTGACTCAAACGTACCCGAGGTCCATCTACTATACCGATCTGGCTCTACTGTCCCATTTCAGGTGAGTCAGGAGCGTCCTCTTTCGCGTTCATCTGGGTCTTTTGCAGCTTTTGCCTAAGCTCCCGTCTAATCACCACTCGTGGTGAGGTGCCGGCATTTATTGCTCCTGACGGGCTGCAGCTGCGGTTACAGGCCACGTCCAGGTGAGTCAAACACACCTTTCAGATGCATAATTCATTGTTAATAACATCTATGGTTTGTTAACAGTTAAACGTAAGCACTACCATGTCCAAACGGAGCGGATCTCTGTACTACAGAGCGGATCTCGGTAGCAACATAACTTGATTCTCCACCCTCAGGTGGGTCAGACACTCTCGTGTCAGGTACAGATGGTCGCGGTTTTACTGCAGCATGCTCTGGACCCTATGTGCGAGTTGCCCCACAGGAGTTTTTGCCACACCTTCTGATCAGTTTACAGTACTGTCCGCAGGCTATCTTTACTGCAGGTGTTACGTCTATCTTTAATGTTTGGCCAATAGTAGTTTATAAGTTCTAGTCTGTCCTAAGGGCCTTCGAGCTACCACAATGCCTAAGCTCCTTATCTGTCGGAACTTATTCTTTCTTACAGGTAAAGCCTCCAGCAGCTCAGACAGGTAACTTCTGACCATGACTGGAAAATGTATCCCACCTCAGACAAGAGTGGAATCTGACTCTGCGCAAGCATCGACCAGGGTAGAAAGCTGCTCCAGTCTGGGATCCAAGGATGAGTCTGGTGATAATGTGTTTCTTCCTTCAGCTAGAATTGTATCTTTTCCCTGTTATCCTCGGGCGTGTTGTCTTAGACTTAGGTAAGCGGGTCTACTCACCGCAATCCCCTCCCTGCTCCAGAGGGTCCAGGATGGATTTGGTCGTTTACATCGTCATACGGATTGACCTGCCTTTCGTCAGCCTAGTTGTCCTCTGGGGTCTATTTTATCTAACTAGAGCCAACTTTCCTTAGAGTTGACATAGTCCATGTTTTGCATGGACTTTTCTTGCTCGACTAATCTCTTTTCTAAGTCCGGCTGGACTATTTTTTTCCATATCCACCCTCATCCCTGAATGATGGGTTTATCTTCCCTTTGATCTCAAAGTAATCCAGTAGCCTTTGTTCTACCTGCCTAGTCGAGCAATCTGTTGTCTCTTCATAACCATCCTGAGCCTACATCACGACGATGAGATCCAGGTTATTCCCAGGTGCCATTCAGTACGTTTCCAGTGTTCGACTCTTTAGCAGGTTCCCAGTGGCCTGCTCTCAGGTCCTTTCCTTTTCTCACAGAACGGACTTCAGCCGTTTCCAAACAAGGGGGCGCCTCGGTATAGCTCTTTTCTCCCGAGTGCTTCGCAAAATTGGACTACTTCTGCGGCTGCGAACCCTCCGGTTCCAAGTTTTCCACCACTATGGTCCTTCCTCTCCCAGAAGTGCATCCCTCAGGGATGCCAACGGCAAATTCACACAGTAGTTGGCAAAATTCTATAGCCGTGTGGCCTAGCTTGCTCATCAGAGCATTCTTTCTGGACACCAGTCGGAAGATTTGACCGTCCTGACTGTCCAAAAATTTTTCTTGCATGGACACATGGGTTTTCGCCTATCGTTCCTATCTAAGGTTCCATTTGGCTTTCGGTTTCATGAGCGAAATTATCCCCAAACAAGTCCCTCACCAACTTTCCGTTCTTTGCATGTGTCTCCAATAGGTCAAATCATTGATGAGGTCACCGGAAGGACAAGCGCTCTCCTTCCTCAGGCTAAACCTCGTCATTCTTCAGCGCTTTTTTCCTCAGCTTGAATTTGCGGATCTAGCTTTGAGTCCATACTTGTTTTTCTCAAGATAAAATTTTCTTCGTTCAGCATTTGCCTCCTGTGAATCGCATGATTTTCCCTTGTTCCATGAAGCTCTTATCCAGGTCCTAATTTCTTCAGGACATTGGCGATATCTGCGTTGGCAACGGACGGGTTCCTTTTCCTTCCAGTTGGTAGCCTGTCCTTTCAGACTCTCAACCACCCTTGGGGTCTCACAGAGCCTGTAGCAGCCGTGGTGCACTTCCTGTGGATCAAGGGTCCACTCTCCATCATTCTGAATTCCCTTTCTTTTCGTCCGCCTCGAACTTTTACTTCATGACGCTCTCGCATCAGGCTACCTTGCCACTGCAACGGTACGTATCAAACTCCGGCTTGAAGTGTACAGGTCCTCTGGCCTCCAGGTCAGCGTCTGCTCGCGGAATCTGGTCGGCATTAGTAGGGTTGCTGGCTCAGAAAGGACTGCGTTCTTTTGAGTATGATGCACTCTGCCCGGGCAGTGTGTGTCCTCCTGGCGGTACTCTTTGGGCCTTCGTCTGGCACCTCTGCAGTGCGATGATATGTCCTCCACAAGTCCATGAGGTTTTCTTCAGAGCTCACTCCTAGCTTCGGCAAGTGCCGGTCGGGGTAAAGACCTCGCAGGTGACCTTGCAGGTGATGAGGGTGACTTCCTCGTCCTGATTGGAGTTGTTTGCTGTTCCCTCCCCTTGGGGACTGCTTTGGGACGTCCCATGGTTTCCTGTGTCCCCCAATGAAGCGATAGAGAAAACAGGATTTTTAGTTGCTTACCGTAAAATCTGTTTCTCTGAGCCTTCATTGGGGGACACAGCAACCTCCAAAGTTGAACAGCTAGGATACTGCATAATATTGTTACAGTGTGGATTTGTGTTTTTTTATCTCATCTACAGATTACTTCTCATACTGCTTTCTCACTAACTGAACATCCTACATCCTGTCGGTAGGGTGTACACTGCGGAGGAGGAGCTAGCTTTTTCTGCATAGTGTCAGCCTCCTAGTGGCAGCAGCATACACCCATGGTTTCCTGTGTCCCCCAATGAAGGCTCAGAAAAACAGATTTTACGGTAATCAACTAAAAATCCTGTTTTTGTATATAAACTACAGTAAGCCCAAAAAAGTGCATGTTTATCACCACATCCATAATGACCCAAGGTACAGTATAAACTGTACTATAAACCATACGATGAATGCCATTTGAAAATTGTAAAAAGATAAATAATCAAAAGGTGTATAGAAAAAAATGTATTCACTAAAAATGTCACTTTGTCCGGCAAGAAAGCGGCCCAAAAAAATTCACATTTTTTTCTATGTGTGGCCCTATTTTTTTTTTTTTTTTTTTACTATTTAGGAATGCAAAGAAGAAGAAGAAAGATCCTGGACACCTCAGTGGCATACGTCCGAGGGGAGGAGAACCTGGCTGGCTGGAGACCCCGCGGGGACAGCCTGATACTTGAACATCAGTGGGAGCTGGAGAAAATGGAACAGTTACATGAGGTATCACAATCCGATTAAGTCCAGTGTGCCCGGCACCGTGCACTGAGAGGCAAAGGGCATATTATCTATGGATTGTACTAGTCTATAGAAAGGCTTAATAGACAGATGGGATCCCGCTCTCCTGTCCTATGGAGTCTTAACTCTTTCCATAGAGATAAGTATCTGTTCAGCCTAAAAATCATTCATCCACATTAAACATTGCTTGCCACTACAGCATACATGATCCGAGAGGCAGAACAGCACATCCCCAAATTTTACCCAATATAACACGATCTAATCCATCTGTATCTTCAAGGAGATCATTTTGCTTCAGGAACTTAGTTTTTTTGGTGATGACGTCTTCAATCTGAATCTTTTGGCACGTTGTGTTACCA
Organism: Dendrobates tinctorius; assembly: GCF_039654945.1. Taxonomy (NCBI): domain Eukaryota; kingdom Metazoa; phylum Chordata; class Amphibia; order Anura; family Dendrobatidae; genus Dendrobates; species Dendrobates tinctorius. The sequence goes on from NW_027361754.1 coordinate 9,287,647, forward strand.
GCAAGAAGTCTAGGTTTCTAAACCTGTTCAGAATCATCTTGTGTTACACACGCTAATAAGAAAACGTAAAAACAATCCAAATAACCCCAAATGTTACATATGAGAGATATTATCAAGAATCGTCCTGAGGGTCCTATAACAAATCCCCCCGAACTGTTCCTCCAGGTGGAGAAGACTAGGCATCTCCTCCTGCTCAGAGAGAAGCTTGGCGACAGTATTCCAAAATCCCTGAGTGACTCCTTATCCCCCAGTCTGAGCAGTGGGACGCTCAGCACCTCCACCAGCATCTCCTCTCAGATCTCTACCACCACCTTCGAAAGTGCCATCACCCCAAGCGAGAGCAGCGGATACGACTCCACCGATGTCGAGAGCCTGGTGGACCGTGAGAAGGAGTTGGCAACTAAGGTAGTCGAGACCGTCGCATCCATTTTTTTTCTCTTACTTTTGGCTTTGTGTTCATGATTTCTGAAAGCAACAGGGGCCAATCTCTTTATTACTTGTCTTCCAGTGCTTGCGACTTCTCACTCATACGTATAACCGGGAACTGACCCAAGTGTGCAACAGCATCAGTGATTGTAAGGTGAGCTGCACATTGTGACCTCCCACCGATGTGCTGCGCCCACCTTTCTGAACTTCAGAGGGGTTTTCTTGTCTTGATAGATGGGTGCAATTGTTAGGGGAAGGAAAAAATAGCAATTTTCTAATTAAAATCCTTTAAAGACGACGCCTTTACATACACTTTGCTCATACTTTTTTCTGACCCTAAATCGATCACTTTTTTTTTTTTTTTTTTTTTTTATAAGTAAAGACTTGAATTTTCTTATTCTATTTTTGACCCCATTAACAATTTAACTATAACTTTTCCTTTCCCAGCTGTCCGATATTTCCCCCATTGGTCGTGACCCATCAGTCTCCAGCTTTAGTAGCGCCACCCTCACCCCATCTTCTACTTGTCCATCGCTGGCGGACTCCAGATGCAGCTCCGTAGATCAGAAGTGAGTGATAAGCTGACACTTGGGTACATTTACATACCTGCTGCCCACACATGAGCTTCATCCGTGCGGTTTCTTACAGGACCCCTGAAGCCAATTCCCGCTCTTCCAGTCCATGCATGGAGTTTGAACAGTTCCATATTATTCCCCCAGTAGAAAGCTCATACCTGGCCCGTGCCGGAAAGAATGAGTTCCTGAACCTAGTACCTGACATCGAAGAGTTGAGACCCGGGTATGAGAGACTGGATAAGCAGGACACACACGTGCCCTTGTCAAGGGGTCATTCCTCGGCTACGTAGTGAACCCTGTTTCTTTTGTCCGCAGGTCGGTTGTCTCTAAAAAGGGGTTTTTAAACTTCAAGGAGCCTCAGTCTCATTCTTGGGCCAAGCAGTATGTGGTCGTCCGGCGTCCATACGTCTTCATCTACAACAGTGACAAGGATCCGGTGGAGCGATGTCTTATTAACCTGTCTACAGCGCAAGTGGAGTATAGCGAGGACCAACAGGCCATGGTGAAGGTCAGATCCGACACCGACGTATTGAATACATTTCCCAGATTTAAAGGGAATCTGTCACCTATTTTTTCGACTATCAGCTGCCGGCACCGCCATCAGGGGCTTATCTACAGCATTCTGTAATGCTGTAGATAATCCCCCGATGTAACCTGAAAGATAAGAAAAATTAGTTATATTATACTCACCCAGGGGTGGTCCGGGTTCGATGGGTCTCGCGGTCCGGTCCGGCGCCTCCCATCATCTAACGGTGACATCCTCTTCTTTGCTTCCCGTCGCGGCTCCAGCGCAGGCGCACTGCTCTGCCCTGTTGATGGCGGAGCAGAGTCCTGCAGTGCGCAGGCACCGGGAGAGGTTTTTGCTGGTAGCACGGCAGCTGTTGAGCTTTGTCACGTCTGACTGTCTAGTTGCTGAGGATAAACTGCCTAACAATCAGAGGTTTTAAAGATGTCTGTATCATTCCACCTGATACCAATTTCTTCATCACAAAGCAGAATTGCTATTACTTGTTACTGCGACCTCCATCATTTCTCATATGTTTGTTTATGCAGATTTTTTTCTAACACTCTCCTGTATTCTTCAGAGTCCCAACATCTTTGCCGTCTGCACCAAGCACCGTGGGATCCTGCTGCAGGCCATTAACGATAAAGACATGAACGACTGGCTGTATGCCTTTAACCCCTTGTTAGCTGGTACAATACGGTGAGTATGGATGTGGGATAATGCCACCTCTGTGGTGACGGGACGTGGTTTAGGAGATAAGTTTCTCGTTATATCCACATGCTGACAATGTGATTTATTCTGATATCTGCAGATCGAAACTCGCAAGACGTCGTTCCTTGTCCAAGTACTGAGCAGCTTGTCTCCTTCCAGCGTGAAGGGTTAACTCCCTCTCCCCATTTTGTGATTGACGTTTTTTCTTGTCTGTAAAACTGTGGCTTTTCCCCGGCTCCTCTTCCGTCTGTGCCGAAAAACGAACCCAACTTGTCGCATGTGGCCAACCACAGAAGAAAGGACAGAGAGAGAAACTGACTCCCGATCGCCCTCTTTTCTTCTGAATGCGTGTCCCTCCACTACCTACTTTCCTGGCGGTTTCTAGTGTCTGTAGCGTAACTCGTCTGTCGGAAAATGCATCATATTGCATTTTTCTTCGCCTCACGTTATTTTTAATATTTCTCAGCTGTGGGAAACCGCTCTCCCCAAGATGTTACTCATCCTCCTGTATCTCTCGTCGTGCTGCTAACCACTCCTGGGGAGGGCGGGAGGTTCCATGTCTGACTTTCTCTGTCTCTTCTCCAGCTGTGGCATCGCCAATACCAGGGGCTGCACTGTGACCATTACTGCGCAGGGGCTATAATATTGGGCTGGGAGTGGCAAGTTTCAGATTATTCCCCCTGTCCCCTCACTCCCACCCTCCAAGGAAAATGTTTTTTCCTATCAAAGTTTTGAAACTTTTGAAAACTTTATTAATGTTGCTAGGCTTCTATGTGTACGTGGCATTGTCGTCCTCGTGCCCTGCAGAGCTGCGTGGACAGGTACCGGTGCCCTTCAATGTACGGATTACTGACTTTAATGCACAACAGAATTTGGGGAGGGTTTTTTTTATGATGTTTGGAAATTGTACAATTCGGAAAATGCTGCTTTTATTTATCTGTAACTAGGAGGTCACACGGAAGAAAAAGAGCAGGAAATCCAACCCTTTCTGCAGTGGGGGCATCTTACATCCTATTTTATACCATCTAGTGTCTCAGGACAAAAAATGTGCTTGCCTAAAAAGCTGCATGTGCGTCAAGCAAAACACCCCCGGCCAATCCGGTAACTCTTTGGCGTGGGGGAGGTGGTACAATGTACATTGGTTTTTACGACCATATCTCTGAAGGTTTTTCAGGAGACCCTTAGTGATCTCCAAAGAGCTTCACTTGTCAGCTGGAAGGTCTGATGATGAGAGTTATGTTACATTAACCCTTTCTCCCTTACCGGGATTCCTGCAGAGATTTGCAGACTTGCTCCACAACAAATGGGCGACAGCCTTGATATAAACTTATATTTCTACATATTATATATAAATATATAATTATATTACTTTAGAGGAAACAATGTCTTACGGTCTTTGCTTCGAGTGATCCCAGAGCATTAACAAGATTAATCTCCAAACCTTTATTTATGTGGCGCTAATATATCTTGCAGCGCTGTAGAGAAATGATCATCAGTCCCGCTCACAATCTTAATATCCAAACTTAACCCATCAGTATGTTTTAGGAAGGCGGGAGGAAACCGGAGACCCTGGAGGACTCCCAGGAGGATACGGGGAGGACAAACTCCTTGGAGATGTTTCCTTTGGTCAAATTCAGTACCAAGAACCATAACAGTAGCACCAACCCCTGAGCCATCGACGCTCGATAGGTTGGCACCCCAAATATTTCCAGTCCTAGGCCTCATGGCCGCCTCCAGTGTATGCAGGTAATATATAATATATCCTATATATAAAGGTCCGTTTACACCGGCAGCACAAAGCGACCACCAGTCTGGAATAAGGACGTTCAGTGCGCTCAGGCTGCCATTGTTTACACAAGACAATGCGCTGCTGAGAACAATTAATATTTTGTGCGACAAAAAAGATCATTTCACTCGAAGAGCAAACATTTTGCTCCTTCATCGGGTGATCCGCAGCGAGATTCATTGGATAACTATACAAGCGAATTTCTGATGGAAGCCCCCTTCACGTCCAGAGTCAGCCAGCTCTGTGACATTCTGTATATATCATGTCATGGGCCAGCAAACCCAACGAGCATGTTCCAGAAAAGATGGGCCTGAAGCAGAAAGTCCCTTGTTGGTAAAGCTAAACGATCAACGTGAGTATGTCTCCCCCCCCCCCCCCCCCCCCCCCCGGCGTGTCTTGCTCCCTGTGCGTTTCCTGCATACAATGGCGGCGGACTATAAGGTGCTGTTACATGCAAAGTCAGAGGGAACAGCCACGGACCCACTAGGTGGAAGTATCCTTAGGACCTGCACTCTAAGTGACACATATACCAAGCTAGCTTGACTACTTTTCTATGTAAAGTAGGGCTCCAAATTTAGTTACCACTTCACTATTTAACCAAAGCGATGGCACCGTATAATATGGCCATATATTTCGTACATAATACTGCAATTCAGTTCTCAAATAATGCCACCACATACTGTGTAATGTAATTTGCAGGCCCTATTAAATGAGGGTCTTTGACAACTGCCCTGTTTGCCTCACTGTAATATTGGCTCTGCGATTGTGGCCCTATAATAGGCGCCAGATAATGTCAATTCTTTCCATTAAATGCTACTTCAACCCTTCCCTGCTCAGTTCATTGGTCGTTGCCCTCCTTTTATCCCGCACCTTCTGACTGAAGGTCCAGACACCACAGCTTTAAATTGACATGCATGCACTTTAGTTTTTATGACATTTTTCTTTTTTATCCCGCGCTCTGGCATCACATCAAAGCAAAGTCCGCCGTTAACTTGTTTACTGATTTAAAGGGACGTTAACTTGTTTTTCGTTGTTTCGTGTATTGTATTTATGCCTGCGTTTACTTGCACATGATGGGGGGGAGAGAACGACATTGGCGGCTTGTCGTCGCACCTTATCGGGGGGAGCGGACTATGCATATCACAGCTACACAAAAATCTCACCGCAATCTCAGGCTGCTGCGGACTCGCGTGTGAAATGAAGGATTTCTGCTTCTCAAGGTGCCCGGCGTCCACTGCCTACAGAAAGGTTAGTGGAGATGTATATGGAACTGGATTTCAGAGCTCACAAGTCCCAGCATGCAAAAAGGGCTGTACGCTGGGAGTTCTAGTGATGGTGGGACCTGGCCATGCTAACTGGAATGGATTTGTACATTTTGTCCTTCCTCCTCCAGAAACTAGGTGACTTTAGTGTCATTAACGCACAAGTTTTAGCTTTCGATTAAAAATTACCTCAGCGCCAAACTGCAATGTTCTTAAAGCGCCAGCTCGGTCTTGCAGAGAATTGCATGCTATGGTGAGATACACTTGTTTTCCACTTGCTCCTTAGCACCAGATTACAAACCACTACTTGTCTTTTGCTAAGTAGCAAATCAAAGTGCCGAACTCGTCTGCACGGACAAGCGAATGCTTATAGGGCCAGTAGCCTGAGGTATACTTCTGGGAACTAAAGTATCTTTTATCTGATTGTGAAACATGGCGGCGTCCATACACGTAGCGGTGTCCATACACATATCGGCACAACCGGAAATGTACCTGTCATTTTCTTCACTATCGTATCAGGAAAATCTGGATTTGTTTTCTTTCTGATCATGGCAGAATCTTGTAGCAGATCCACATCAAGACTCTAGAGAGGCGCGAACCTAAATGATTAAATTGTGTCACCGAACTGCGTGTCATGTCCTCCATAGTCTGATGGATAAGCTGCTAGAGGGGTTCGTTGTCACTCCGGCTTAAGACCACATAGAAAAGCCTACGGTGGGTTCAATCCGCAGCCATCAGCCTGAAGCAGCCGCAGTCACATCATCCACATCTCGTGCTAGAAAGGACATTTATGTTCAGCACATTTGTTAAGCTTTGTTATTGTAGGATTAACCACTATTTGCCCTTCCGTATAGGTAGTGGTGTAGACAAGTAGGGGGCGCTACAGACGAGGCAATTTGTAGAACAAATGGAGACATATCTGTGATTTCTGATCATCTGAAGCACTGGATTTAGAGAAGGAACCAAAACCCACGACCAGGCCAATGTCTCGTGATTACAGAGTCAATGTCTCAGCTCCAGGAACTTTTTTTATTTTATGTCAAATATTTCACCTCTTACACTACAATTCGTCTGATTCCTCACTACCACCCTGAATTTAGTAGAAGGAAGAAAGTGAACATTTGGGATTTATCAGGTTTTAAACATTAAATTGCCTACGGCCATAAATAACTCATTTTAAGGGGTGGATGGATTAGTAAACCATGCCTGTTCTCTTCCAGATATGGTTCCACATCTGTCTACAGGTGGTAACTCATACTGCCCTACTGAACAGGACTGAGCTGTAACACCACCTGTGGACAGGTGTGGCGCTGTTTCTAGAAGAAGGCCTCCATGCTTATCCCAGCACTGAGTAGTAATACAGGGTTAGCACTAGGGCCGAGGTTTTGCTTTCTTTTAAGAAATAGCCCCCCCAGACCCGCTTCCTTCACACACTTACCATGTGATGCTTTGTCTTCCCTTTGCCAGACATGGGATATTTTATTGGACCAAAGCAGTCGCTTTTTATGTAACTGCGATTAAAAAACAAAACAATCTTTTAATAGAAATAATTAGTATTTTTATGTCAGTTCCAAATCCCAGATTTACAGAATGTCTCCAGTTTCAGATGCCCATAATATGCAGGGCGCGCTTAGGACAGAGAGTCGTCCTTAGATCACATATCGTTATCGGTGGCACTTTAGGAGGATGCAGCCTGTACACCTTTAACATCACTCCTGCTCCGATGATGTCATTCACAGCGCTCACACAGCTCACCTTAGGCCATTTGTCATCTGGTTACTTGCCTCGGACAGGAGGACACTTGGTAAGGTTCCTGGCAGTGTAAGGGTTACATACACCCGAACCTTGGCTCCCTTTAAACAACAAGGAAATATTAATCTCTCCAAAAACAGGACGGAAACTCTCATCACTGTTTTAATTTCTGTGTTTTACTTTGTAAATATAATTGGACGTGTGGGCTTGAGTATACAAAATGTAAATATATCATGTATTTGTACTAATTCTGATCCATTTGCTGTATAGCCTAGATGTGCAATGCAGATATATATATATATATATAACTGTGTATTGGTAATCTTGCACCACTGGAAATGTTAGTGAACAAGACCTAACAATAAAAGTACAAGCCGTGCATTAACAGCTCTGAGGCCTCGTGTCTTGTGTATTCACCTGCATGACCAAGATTAGAAAAACATGGCTGCTTTCTCCCAGAATCAGCGCCACACCCGACTACTGGATGTGCCTGGTATTGAAGTTGAGCGATCAGGTGCATCCACACTGAACTTATCCTCTGCAGACTTTCCATAGAACACAAATTTCATTGCAAAATCGCTATAGGTTTGCAAAAGGTTGGAGTCGTGCTAAGAATGTGCAGCATTAATTGACAAGCTGCAGATGTGATAAGAATGTGCAGCATTAATTGACAAGCTGCAGATGTGCTGAGAATGTGCAGCATTAATTGACAAGCTGCAGGTGTGCTGAGAATGTGCAGCATTAATTGACAAGCTGCAGATGTGCTGAGAATGTGCAGCATTAATTGACAAGCTGCAGGTGTGCTGAGAATGTGCAGCATAAATTGACAAGCTGCAGGTGTGCTGAGAATGTGCAGCATTAATTGACAAGCTTCAGTTGTGCTGAGAATGTGCAGCATTAATTGACAAGCTACAGATGTGAAGCCACATATCAGATCACTTTCTGCTGCAGATTTTCTACCCAGCGTGTAGAATCGAGTTTCTTAAAATTTAATTCATAATGCTTGTAACTAATATGCAGCGAACTTTGCAGTGCATTAATTTCATGTCCACATACCCTGACCCCTTGGCAACATCCGCCTTGCATGTTCGACCTGCATGTATAGCGTGGGCTTAGGAGCTGAACCTTCTCTATACTGCCAGCACCTGAGTGTAACTGCTGAGACAGGAGCTCGCTCCAATTGTAGCATTTTAACCCTTTAAATGCAGCTTTCAATTCTGACAGCCATTGGAAGTGATCCTTTCTGTCACACATGGGCTGCCCTGTGATGCAAATGTGGGGTATCAATGTTGTGGAGGCAGCAGGGAGACATACTGAAGACCCCCCATGTGCACCCATGTTGTGTAAAATGTTTGAAATGTTTTATGCCAATTTCTAGCATGAAAACTGAAGAATCACCTCCTTTTGTGTTTAGTGCATAAAACCAACGGGGTAGCATAGCAACTGTATGGTATCCCAAACTTATAAGGTGCCACTAAAAGATGTCTGTTACCGTAAATCGCTGACACAGGTACAGAGGTAGCAGTCACACCCTGGCCCTGATGCCCGAGGCGCCCATAGATGAAAATGAATTATTGCTCCCAAAAAACTATTAGTTACACATGTTTTGTTATACACGTTTATTTCCTTTGTTTTTTTTGTGTAAACTCCAAAAATGGGCCAGACACAATTGTTAGCACCCTCTGCTTAATATTTGGCTGCACACCCTTTGGAATAAAGAACTGCAATCAATCGCTTTCTATAGCCATCGACAAGCTTCTTACACCTCTCAGCTGGAATTTTGGATCACTCTTCTTTGCAAACTCCTTCAAGTCTTTCATATGTCTTTCATTCTCCCAACAGCAATTTTAAGATCTTGCCATAAGTGATCCAGGGGATTTAGATCTGGACTCATAGCTGCCACTTCAGAACTCTCCAGCACTTTGTTTCCATCCATTTCTGGGGGCTTCTTGAAGTATGTTTGTGGTCACTGTCCTCCTGAGAGACCCATGACCTAGGACATAAACCCAGCTTTCTGGCACTGGGCACTACATTGTGACCCAAAATACTTTGGTTGTCTTAAGATTTCATGATGTCTTGCACATAATGATGGCACCCGGGGCCAGAGGCAGCAAAACATCTTTCATATTTGGCTTTAGGTCCTGTATTCTTTGTAGTTTTTGGTAAACAGCACAATGAAGTGCTTTACCAAAAAGTTCTATCTTGGTCTCATCTGTCCACTAGACCATTTCCCAGAAGGATTTTTGCTTACTTACGAACATTTTTGAAAAATGCAGTGTAGCTTTGTTTGTGTGTTAGCAGTGGGGTCCTCCTGGGTCTCCTGCCATAGCGTTTTATTTCCCTCAAATGTCGACCGATAGTTTGCGACCAATGCACCTTGAGCCTGCAGGACAGCTTAAATTTCTTTGGAAATGATTGCGGCTGTATATCCACCATTCGGACTATCCTGTAGTGCAACCTTTAGTCAATTTTTCTCTGCTGTCCATGTCCAGGGAGATTCGCTACAGTGCCATGGGTTGTAAACTTCTTGATTATGTTACATACTGTGGACAAAGGAACAACAAGATCCCTGGAGATGGACTTGTAATCTTGAGTTTATGTTTCAATAATTTTGGTTCTCAAGTCCTCAGACAGTTCTCTTCTCCAGACAGAAGACTGGAAAAGAGCAAATGTTGTCCCCATCTTCAAGAAAAGGAAGAAGGTTGACACAGGGGAACTATAGGCTTGTGAGCCTTACTTCTATACCAGGAAACATCTTTGAACAAATTATTAAACAACATGTATGTAAGTTCCTGGATAAGAATGAAGTGATTAACAACCAGAGCCAGCATGGGTTTGTAGCAAACATGTTATGCCAGACTAATCTAATTTCTTTCTATGACAGGATCACTTACTGGGTGGCTCAGAGAAATGCATTAGATCTAGTATCTCTCAACTTCAGCAAAGCATTTTACAAAATATCTCCTACCATCCTTATGGAAAAAATGACCAAGTATGGAATGGACAAGGCTACAGTTAGGTACATTCATAACTGGCTCCATGATCGGACCCAAAGAGTGGCCATAAATGGTTGCACATTCAGTTGGAAGAATGTCTCAAGTGGGGTACCACAGGGCTCTGTCCTGACCCCAGTGTTGAGGGTAAACTGATTAAATTAGCTGATGACACAAAGCTAAGCGGGATAACTAATACTAGAGAAGAGAGGATTCAAAAAAATATAAATAAACTGGAGCAGTGAGCAGCAACTAAGAGAATGGTTTTTAACAGAGAAATGCAAAGTCCTACATTTGGGCAAGAAAAATGAAAAAAGCATATACAGAATCGGAGGAATAGAACTAAGCTACAGCACGTGTGCAAAAGACCTGTGTATACTAGTAGATCACAGGCTGCACAGGAGTCAACAGTGTGATGCAGCAGAAAAAAAGGCAAACAGTTCTGGCATGTATTAAGAGAAGCATAGAGTATAGATCACATAAAGTAATTAGCCCCCTCTATTCCTTCTTGGTCAGGCCTCATTTTAAAAAAGACATTGAAAAACTGGAGCAAGTTCAGAGAAGAGCGACCAGTATAGTCAGTGGACTGCAAACAAGGAATGGTTTAAGGATCTGAGAGTGTTTACTTTGCAAAAAATAAAGGCTAAGAGGAGACTTAATAGCTGTCCACAAACATCTCATGCACCCGAAAACGCTGCAGACCGTGTTCGAGGGTGTGTCATAAAGTAACGCACCATCGCTAACGCATGCCGATATCGGCATGCGTTAGGATGCGTTACTATAATTCCGGCCAATGGGTGCATTAACGCACCCGTTACACAGCGTTAGTGCCACTATGTAACGGATGTGCTCAACGCATGGCCCTTAACACAATGTGAACCACTCCATTCTAGGATTCCTCTTTCTGTTCTCCATGCTTAGTGTTCCACAGACAATGCTAAGATTGAGTCAACTTCTCCCCTTTTTATCTGGTTTCAGGTGTGATTTTCATATTGCCCACACCTGTTACTTGCAACAGGTGAGACTGAACAAGCATCACATGCTGGAACCAAAGTTACTTTGGCTGGTTTCACATTAGCGTTTTTTAGCGCAGCGCATCATGCGCCATGCGACGCTATGTTTAACATGGCGGGCGCATGGTCTAGCGTTTGCACACGTTCATATGCGTTTTTGTGCACATGCAGTTTTTGTAGTGTGCGCCTAGGCGCGCCCGACGCAACCTGTTGCATTTTTGGGTCCGTCCAACAGCGCAAAAAAAAAAAACGCATGAGTACGATTGCGCACAGAATGCAACAAAATAAAGTATTACAGTATAAGGGAATGCAGGCGTGCGCATGGACATGTGCACGCCTGCGATTGAGATCGCATGCGTTTTAAAAGTTAACATGGCTAGATAAAACGCATGCGCGTAAAACCCCCCGCATGATGCGTTTTTTGCATGCATTTCTATTGCACACGAAGCGCAGCGCAAAAAGGCACAAATGTGAAGCTAGCCTTACCCACAGTTTTGGAAAGGTGACAACAATTTGATTTGGCCCATTTTTGGAGATGTGTGAAACTGTCCAATTTGCTTTTTTCCCTCCAAATTTTTTTGTGTTCCAATACACGCAAAGGAAATAAACGTGTATAACAAAACGTGTAATTGCAATAATTTTCTGGGAGAAATACATAATTTTCTAAAACTATTTTAAGGATGCCAACACTTTCAGCCATGACTGTAAGTATTATAAATGGTAGGTAGGGGCCCTGTTGTGGGTTTTACATTGGAGCTTCAGGTTATTTCTCAGCCCCGACATCTCATTCTATATAAACCAACTGTTAATTTAAAGGACATTTTGTAGAATTGTCAGAAATTTTCAGTGATGACACAAAAAATTGAGGCCTTTTTATAGTTTTGGAAATGAGCAGTCAGAACTTGTGGAATTATAGTTTTTCTTTTTGGTTGGTGGTGTACAAACAAAAGCTGTGCACTCACTGCTCAGTACACGGAGCCTCCAGTACAAGTCGGGAGCCGTCCTTTAGGCTGTGTGCACACGCTGCGGATTTTGCAAAATCCGCAGATAAATCCGCAGGTCAAAAGACCTGCAGATTGGCCTGCGGTTTATCATCTCTACAATGGAGGAGATCGTAAACCGCTGCAGAATCCGCAGAAAGAATTGACATGCAATTCTTTCTGCGGATTTGAAACTGCAGCAAAATCCGCGTGGAAAATTCCGCAGCATGTGCACAGCGGATTTTAATTCCCATAGGGAATAATGGTACTGTACACCGCAGCAGAATCCCCAGCGTGTGAACACAGCCTTAGTCCTCCGACTTCCCAGTATACGTCTGCAAACTGTTTGCTGCTCATTCCTATACGCTAAAACAGACTATGTACTTCACTGTACAAAGGGACAATGCAAAGAAATGCACACCGTGCACTATACTTTCTTATATACATACGCACATTCCGTATTTTGAAGGAAACCATCCTGACTGTGGCCACGGTTGGGCACGTACCTCCTGAGCGAGCGTACGTGCCTGGCAGTAGCCACGAACCCAGTGTGTACCTAGCCTCACCGTTAGAACCAGGCCTCTCGTTGGGTGAGGGTGCGGGGTTGGCCTGTGCTGGGAATTAGTGTTAGATGCAATATAAACAGGAATGGCCACAATCTGCTGCTGACTATGGACGCTATCCAGCTCATTTAATAAGTCATTTTGACTCAGCAGATTTCTGCGCTCCTCCCAAACAGGGCACAATAGAAGATGACGACAGCCTGGAGCCTTCCTGGCCGCGTCCTCATGTCCCACAGATCCATCTGAGATATCGGCTGCTTCTTTGTATTGCACCGGATTCATCAGATTGCAAAAACAAGGAGCTAAACATAGAAAGAAATCCTTGAATTGTCCTCATCTCATAGTTATGTATATTGCATGGAAAGCTGAGTGACAGCCAGTATGGCTACCATTGATCAGGGCTTCTCACCAGGCTTTCCTCCACTCCTGTACGGCACATTAGCAGGAAAAGAAAATGTTCATTTTGGAACATATCTAAGGCCTCATTCACACTATTATTTTTGCATCAGTGTTTGCACGCCAAAGCCGAGAGTGGAACTATCATTGAAAGTACACATGTTCTGTATTTTGGAGACACTCCTGGTTTTGGCTTCCAAACACTGCGAAAATACTTATCAAAAATACTGATGTGTGAATGAGGCTTTATCATCACTTTTAAGAATCTTGTGCTGCAGAGAAATGGGAGCGGGAAAGTACGGTAGATTTTTTTTTCAGGAAAACCTTATGTATTTTAATTTTTAAAGAATGGGTTTTCTGAGACTGGGGACATGGTCACTATTGCTTCCCGTCTACTCCCTTAAAATCCTAACATGATTATTGGGTGGTGGTGGTGAAGGTTATTCTTTCTATGCCACAAAGCTGGCATCCAAAATCCACAAAATGTGTCACAAGGTATTTTCCAAATTTTGCAGCTTTTTGCCCTTTCAAAAAGTGATTGGGGTGTAGAAAAGAGGGCAAACTCCTCTCCATACAGCACATTTCCTATAATGGACGTTGGGAAACTGTGGCACATTGTAGCTGAAATGTCATTTTCTGGCCTACGGAGAATCCGATAGACGCACTACGTTTATTAGGGGCCATCAACCTCTTAATGCATTTTATGAAACTTTCTCCAGCTGTAGAATAAAACTCCAGTCTTTATCAATTCTCCCCGGTGTCTATTTTCAATGATTTCCCAATCTGTACTAATTAGGAGGGTACTAGAGAAGATGCCCAGCAGGACAAGTGTCTATGTCCCTACCATAATGCTGTATATCTTTCTTCAGCTTTAGTTCACAGCTGCCTATGTCCCCATAAACCCTGCAGTGAGGAAATCATAGGATCCTGAGCGAGAAGAGGACAGTTTCACCACTCGGCGACTTGCACCCAAGAATTACATTTCACATCCTTCCTCCTATGTAACATTGTAACACGCAGACCCATACTGGGCACATTGACATCACCTTCCAGAGCATTGAATCACTTGACTCGTCCTAGGACACAGATTCCTTGCTCTCAGGTCTGACCCTGGGAGCATTCTGCCCCTTGCTAGGACCCCACATCCCACAAGAAAGGCTGCTGCTATGGAGAACATGGGAAGGAATGATGGCTCCTTCACACTTGCCTATGACCCATTTGGATCCATGTGGGAACAATAACCGATCACAGGATAGTTTGTTTTTCTCTCCTTGGATCATTTGGTCCCCAGAACAAAATAGGGTCCAAGTGGGTCATTAAGAAGGCGCTATCACTTATGGAAACAATAGCTGAGCACAGGCTAACCCCTCCCCAATGGCCCACTTGGACCCCATCACATATGGGAAGGAGAGCCCAGCCCAGTATAGCTCCTTCCCAAAGGGCCACTTGGACCCCATCACATATGGGAAGGAGAGCCCAGCCCAGTATAGCTCCTTCCCAAAGGGCCACTTGGACCCCATCACATATGGGAAGGAGAGCCCAGCCCAGTATAGCTCCTTCCCAAAGGGCCACTTGGACCCCATCACATATGGGAAGGAGAGCCCAGCCCAGTATAGCTCCTTCCCAAAGGGCCACTTGGACAAAATCACATAGTGGAAGGATAGCCCCACAGAAGATAGTGCCTACCCAATGTCCCTTTAGATCCTAATATATATGGGAAGGATAACCCAGCAAAGGAGATTTCTTGCCCCTTCGTTCATCTGGATTCCAACACAAGAAATAATTAAAAAAGCCCACAGAGAAGAAGCTATCACATATGGGAAGAATAGCAAGCACAGGAAATCTCCTTTCCGATGACTTTTACATCCAATATACATGGGAAGGATGGCCCATAACAGGATAGCTCCTCCTTATGTACTTTTACATCCCCAAAATACACACGTGGTCAAAATTGTTGGTATCAGTTGTTTAATGACAGAAAAACCCACAATGGTGACAGAAATAACTTGAATCTGACAAAAATAATAATCAAAAATCTATGCAAATGAAAGTCAGACATTGCTTTTCATCCATGCTTCCACAGAATTTAAAAAATATATAAGCCTCATGAAATAGGCCTGGACAGAAATGATGGTACCCTTAACTTAATACTTTGCTGCACAACCTTTTGAAACAATCACTGCAATCAAACTATTCCTGTAACTGTCAACGAAACTTCTGCACCTCTCGACAGGTATTTTGGCCTTCTCAAGAGCAAAATGCTCCAGTTGTCTTGTGTTTGAAGGTTGCCTTTTCCAGACGGCATGTTTCAGCTCGTTCCAAAGATGCTCAATAGGATTTAGGTCAGGGCTAATAGAAGGCCACTTTAGAATAGTCCAGTGGTTTCCTCTTCGCCATTCTTGGGTGTTTTTAGCTGTGTGTTTTGGGTTATTATCCTGTTGCAAGACCCATGACCTGTGACTGGGACCAAGCTTTCTGACACTGGGCAGCACATTTCTCTCTAGAATCCCTTGATAGTCTGAGATTTCATTGTACCCTGCACAGATTCTAGACACCCTGTGCCAGATGCAGCAAAGCAGCCCCAAAACATAACAGAGCCTCCTCCATGTTTCACAGTAGGGACAGTGTTCTTTTCTTGATATACTTCATTTTTCCATCTGTGAACATAGAGCTGATGTGCCTTGCCAAAAAGTTCCATCTTTATCTCATCTGTCCGTAGGACTTTCTCCCAGAAGGTTTGTGGCTTGCCATCATGTAGTTTGGCAAATTCCAGTCTGGCTTTTATATGATTTTTTTTTTTTTTTTTAACAATGGAGTCCTCCTTGGTCGTCTCCCATGAAGTCCACTTTGGCTCATACACTGAAGGATGGTGAGATCTGACACTGATGTTCCTTGAGCTTAAAGTTCACCTTTAATCTGTTTAGAAGTTTTTCTGGGCTCTTTTGTTGCCATTTGTATTATCAGTTGGTCATCAATTTTCCTCCTGCGGCCATGTCCAGAGAGGATAGTTACAGTCCCATGGAGCTTAAGTTTCTGAATTATATGTGTAACTGTAGTCACAGGAACATCAAGCTGCTTGGAGATGGTCTTATAACTTTTACCTTTTACATGTTTGTCTATAATTTTCTTTCTAATCTCATGAGACAACTCTTCCCTTCGCTTCCTCTGGTCCATGTTGAATGTGATACACACCATGTCACCAAGCAGCACAGTGAGTATCTGTAGCCCTCTATGGCCTCTTTCACACATCAGTTTTTCGCCGTCAGGTGCGATCCGGCTTTTTTTTGTAAAACCGGATCTGGCGAAATGCAATGCTGGATCCAGTTTTTCCCCATTGACTTGCATTAGCACCGGATGGCATTGCGTTTCATCCGTTTTTTGCCGGATCCGGCTACTTGTCTCATTCCGGCGTCTGGAAAAAACGGCTACTGTAACGTTTTTTGTCTCCGGCGAAAAAGCCGGAAGCGCCGGATCCGAAGCTTCCGGCTTTTTGCCACAATGAAAGTCTGGGCGCCGGATCCAGAAAAAGACGGATCCAGCCACCGGATCCGTTTTTTTAAGTCTGCGCATGCTCAGATCCAATTGGCCAGCCCCCAGGAAACAGATATAACCTGCTAGACGGATCCGGCAGAAAAACGGATCCGTTTCTACAGTTCTCCAAAATTTATGCCGGATCCGTTTTTTCTAAAAATAGCCGGATCCTGCCTGACGGCAAAAAACTGATGTGTGAAAGTAGCCTAATCTATACAGGCTCACTCACTGATTCCAAGATTGTAGACACCTGTGATGCTAATTAGTGGACACACCCTGATGTAACATGTCCCTTTTGTCACATTATTTTCAGGGGCACCATCCTTTCTGTCCAGGCCTATTTAAACAGTTTTATTTTTGTTTAAATTCTGTGGAAGCATGGTTTTCATAGATTTTTGATTTATTACTTTTGTCAGATTCATGTTATGGGTGCCAACAATTATGACCAGATGTGTATACGAGAAGGATAGCTCCTTCCTGATGTCCCTTTAGACCCCAATATATATGGGAAGGATACTGAGTCCTCCTGTATCGCTAAGGTCAGTCCCACTTGTCCATTTACAGTGCCAGTACAGACCGTGATGTCCAGACCTCCTGCCTGGCACTCAGCAGCCTCATATATGACCCTTGGCCGGTCTGGATTCAGACTGTGAGTGTCGGGACCTGTGAAATCAGCCTGATGGACCCCTGGAAGTCTCATTCACATAAATGGGACAGCTGCCTAAATTTCTTCCAGAAATCTATAGTGTGAATACATCCTAGTACCGGCCGAAACGAGGAATCCATTGCACAGAGGCTTCAAAGGGAGTTTTTATATTTACATTTTATTATCCCAATGGTTTGCGTTCCTTAATAACGAGCGCCATTGCTCGCCCCCTGCTGCTCCTCGACAGCCTTTGCGGACTTGATCCCTGCAGCCAATCACTGGTCAGGGATCTTGTGTGATTTCTACCGCTGCAGCCAGTTACAGACCAGCAGAAAGCCGGCAGGCGACTAGTAATGATACGCATTAATTTTAGGGACAATAACCCTTGGAGTACTAAAATAAAAAAACAGCCCCTTTAAGAACTCCTGAACTAGAGGTCATTCTCACGATTTGCATTTGTCAACTCTTGAACATTTTCAGTCCTTTTTTCAGAAGAACCCTCCACCCTCCTGACTTTACAGCACGTGTGTGGAGGATTAGAAAAACATGGTGGGTTTCCTTCACAAACAGCACCACCCTAATTCACAGGTTGTGTCTGGTGCTGCAGCTGCATGGATGTACAGTGCCTACAAGTAGTATTCAACCCCCTGCAGATTTAGCAGGTTTACACATTCGGAATTAACTTGGCATTGTGACATTTGGACTGTAGATCAGCCTGGAAGTGTGAAATGCACTGCAGCAAAAAAGAATGTTATTTCTTTGTTTAATTTTTTTTTAAATTGTGAAAAGTTTATTCAGAAGGTCATTTATTATTCAACCCCTCAAACCACCAGAATTCTGTTTGGTTCCCCTAAAGTATTAAGAAGTATTTCAGGCACAAAGAACAATGAGCTTCACATGTTTGGATTAATTATCTCTTTTTCCAGCCTTTTCTGACTATTTAAGACACTCCCCAAACTTGTGAACAGCACTCATACATGGTCAACATGGGAAAGACAAAGGAGCATTCCAAGGCCATCAGAGACAAGATCGTGGAGGGTCACAAAGCTGGCAAGGGGTACAAAACCCTTTCCAAGGAGTTGGGCCTATCTGTCTCCACTGTTGGGAGCATCATCCGGAAGTGGAAGGCTTATGGAACTACTGTTAGCCTTCCACGGCCTGGACAGCCTTTGAAAGTTTCCTCCTGTGCCGAGGCCAGGCTTGTCCGAAGAGTCAAGGCTAACCCAAGGACAACAAGGAAGGAGCTCCGGGAAGATCTCATGGCAGTGGGGACATTGGTTTCAGTCAATACCATAAGTAACGTACTCCACCGCAATGGTCTCCGTTCCAGACGAGCCCGTAAGGTACCTTTACTTTCAAAGCGTCATGTCAAGGCTTGTCTACAGTTTGCTCATGATCACTTGGAGGACTCTGAAACAGACTGGTTCAAGGTTCTCTGGTCTGATGAGACCAAGATCGAGATCTTTGGTGCCAACCACACACGTGACGTTTGGAGACTGGATGGCACTGCATATGTCCCCAAGAATACCATCCCTACAGTCAAGCATGGTGGTGGCAGCATCATGCTGTGAGGCTGTTTCTCAGCCAAGGGGCCTGGCCATCTGGTCCGCATCCATGGGAAGATGGATAGCACGGCCTACCTGGAGATTTTGGCCAAGAACGTCCGCTCCTCCATCAAGGATCTTAAGATGGGTCGTCATTTCATCTTCCAACAAGACAACGACCCAAAGCACACAGCCAAGAAAACCAAGGCCTGGTTCAAGAGGCAAAAAATCAAGGTGTTGGAGTGGCCTAGTCAGTCTCCTAACCTTAACCCAATTGAAAACTTGTGGAAGGAGCTCAATATTAAAGTCCACATGAGACACCCAAAGAACCTAGATAACTTGGAGAAGATCTGCATGGAGGAGTGGGCCAAGATAACTCCAGAGACCTGTGCCGGCCTGATCAGGTCTTATAAAAGACGATTATTAGCTGTAATTGCAAACAAGGGTTATTCCACAAAATATTAAACCTAGGGGTTGAATAATAATTGACCCACACTTTTATGTTTAAAATTTATTAAAATTTAACTGAGCAACATAACTTTTTTGGTTTGTAAGATTTATGCATCTGTTAATAAATCCTGCTCTTGTGTGAAGTTTGAAGGCTCTAACTTATTTGCATCTTATCAAACCTGCTAAATCTGCAGGGGGTTGAATACTACTTGTAGGCACTGTACATGAGGCTGAGCAGGAATTCCACAGACATCCTGCTGCAATGTGTAGCGCTGGTTTTATTATTAATTATATGAAAGCACATGTTTTAAATACTGGACAACCCCTTTAAATGGCACCTCCAGCATCTTCTGATGGCAGCCTGTTGGGGTCACGAGCAGTGATGATAATGCAATGTCCTCCCCTGCTGCAGCCACAGTCACCCACCTGACACCCCTGACACTGACTCCTCCAGGCAGGTGAGGAGCAACTTCCTGCAATGTCATCGTCCTGTCAGCAGGGGCAGGGTTAACAGCTCGGCCTGTGATTGCTCTGGTCTGATTGGTCGGCCCACTGCCTGACGAGCCATCGTCCCCTCTTAGTCACCGCTGGCCACGCCCTTTTACCTGATCAGGGGCCAATCGAAGAGCGGTAGGGCGTGACGTCAGGTGATATTTCAAGAACTACATGGGCTGAAGTCCGGAGCTGTCACACGGCGGCGAGAGGAGGAAGCGGCCACGACCGGACACCGACATCACCGAGCAACAAACATGGCGGAGTGAGTGCGGGAGGGAGACGGGAGCGCTCATCCCACAGTCACTGCGGGTCACAGGGCATGATGGGAGAACTGCAGCCCCGGCATCCTGCTCCTCAGCCTGTGGGCGGCACCCTGCAGGGCATGCTGAGACTTGCAGTCCTCCAACTGCTGCCTGTTACGTTACCTGTCACCTGGGGTCACACTGCAGTACTGTCAGCACTCAGAGGCCAATATTGGGTGACAGGTGTGAGGGCGGCTGCCCCCTGTGTATGCACCCCTTACATGCTGGCTCTGCACCTTCTATATCTGACTGCTCCCACTGCATCCCCTATAATCTGCACCCCACCCCTATAGTTGTGCACCCTATCTGCCGTGACTGCCTTTTTTGCACCCTGACATCTACACCACAGGCTGCGCCCCCTATATTCTCTCTGTCCTCCCTCTGCCCCCAATATTTCCACCCCCCCCCCCCACTACCCCGGCTCCCTCTGCCCTCCTATACATGTACAGACGTCAGTGACAGTGTTGTTTCTGTGATTTCCATTGACTTCCATGACTTTGCCATCATGGTCCACAACACTTAGGAAGACCTGTTACCTGCCCCTTACCTTAAAGGGGTTGGCCCACAGACATGGGGTTCTGTCTGACCGTGAGAACAGGGGTCCTGCGTTCCCTTTATTGTATGGGGCTGACGGATGCGGTCTTCGTCACACATTTACTGACCCTTTACACCAACAGTCTAGGTAACACAGTGTTCTCTGCACTGGAAGATCTGGTGACACCTTCATTGTGGAGATTGGCAGCGTCAGTTTTCTTTTGGGAGCTGTTAGGGTGGTCTCGGCTCCCCTCTTTGGAGCGCTCAGTGCCCTGGTTCGTATATGGCGCGTGATGCACAGACCTCGGCCTTCACATGTGACTATGGGGCTGTCGGGAGACCCGCGATGCACAGACCTCGGCCTTCACATGTGACTATGGGGCTGTCGGGAGACCCGCGGGCAGTCCATGTAGTATGGGCCTTATACGCACTATGTCTCTGATCATCATCCATCTCTTACTGTGGGATGCACTGAAATCTCTCTGGATTTGTGCAGTTTGAAGAAGCAGCGATCAATGGTGAGGACGCAGAGCGACCTTGTGGGGTCCGGTAGTCACATGTGGATTGTACTTGCGTGTTTTTGGTTTTTTTTGTTTTAACATCTATTGTTAATTAGTTTTGCATGTTAAAAGTTATTTTACCTGAAACATCGCCCACCCATTAGCAGTCAGTCTGTATCCTGCAGCGAGATCTGCGGAGGTGGCTTTTTAAAGCCTCATCGTTTGTCTGATGGGATTACAGCTCTGTCCCATTGTAGCTGCATCTCCTGCAGATTTTAATGTTTGATGTCAGACTAGACTCACAGTGGAAAGTTATCTCCACGTGTTCTCTTCACCTTAGAGCAGATACAGACGTAGACCTTTATACCGACCTCAGAGGATTAGTTGCTGAATATAAAGGGTTAATGGTGATCCCTGAGTCCCGGTAATGCCGGTAATGGGAATCCTTAATTTCCCTTATTCTAATCCGTCTCCTGGCGGCCATGATGTAACGTGACAGCGATGGAGTCTGGATTTTCCCAAAGAACCAGTAATCCTGTGTAGTAATGAGATCAGTTATTTATATCCCGATTAGATGATCTATGGTAATTAGCTCCAGAAAGCTCGTCAGGAGACTACACCTCCGGCATATCCTAGAGCTGTGCAGCATTGTGACTGCTGGCTGATCAGACAGAGCCTTCTGGTTCATGCCTAGATTTCCTATAGGAGATGATATTGGGGCAGATGCAGAATTTCCCAGGATGCTCCTAAATCTATTCCAAAATAAGAATGTCTAAAATAGACGCTCCCTGCTCTGACGAACACCAGGAAGACTGATGACAGTTTTCTTCCTCGAGAAGGTGTGGCAGGCCATGTAGAAATCCAGGTATTTACAGTTAATGCTGTCCATGCAGGAGAGGGTTAATCCCCGGTGCCCATGTTTGTTCTAGCTGCATGCTGTGTCATGCCATTACCTGGTGGCACCCAGTGGGTGGGGGTTCTGTGCAGGATTTGCATCTGTCAGTGAGGTAGAGAGCGCCTCGTGCCTCCATAACCGCAGTGTCTTCCACTTGTATCTATACCAGGAACCATGCAACCTTAAGCCAAAAAACAGGAGAATCCAGGATAAGGTTTCCCCATACAGATGGCGAGCTGCTCCAAAATGAAGGAACACTTGAATATTCCAGTAGAGCGGAATTTTGTGTATATATACTGCAGCAAGAAATCATGAAATCCATGTAAAAACTGGCAGCGTTAGCTGAGCGGCGCTGACCTGAACCGCAGTGCAAGGGGTGAAAAGTACAGCGGATCTGCCGCAGTGAAGGCTGCACTGGATTATGCAGGTTTCACAGCAGGAGGTCTGTGGCAGAAACATCACGTGGGAATATACCCTTCAAGAGAGTTATAACCTATTGTCAGGACAGGTGATCAGGTTCTGATCGGAGGGGGTCACCAGCTCGGGAAAACCTCTGCCAAAATCCTGCTTCTCCCCATCTTGTATGGCAGGAAGTAGCTGACTTCTTCATAGATCTCTGCAGCCTGAGATAGAACTGCATGATAAGACATAAGATGTGACTTGTATAACTGACATGTAGCAGTTTTATTGTCCACACCAAGTTCTGCATTCCCTTTCCAAAATCAACACATGAAGTGACTGATCACAATTGTGCACGCTCCACGATGCAGTCACTGCTGCTTGTTCGGCTGGGTGTGTACGATAATCTTTCCCCGCCGTGTCCTCCGCTGACCTCTGGGTTCGTGAAACTTTATTCTTTAATTTTTGTTTTTCTCTCTACCAGAGCTGACATCGCTCTCATCGGATTGGCTGTGATGGGCCAGAACCTGATCCTGAACATAAACGACCACGGCTATGTGGTAAGTGGAGAGATGGCGAAACGAGTCATTGGTTCATCATTGGATTATGTAACGCCTGGCTCTTGGGTGACTTCCTTCCTTGGTGAACCTCAAATGTTTGCCAATAAAAATGTAGCAAAATAATGGAAAATTTGCAAATTGTGGGTGTCTTGCTAACACTACGCCTGCCAGCAGAGCATGATGAGAGTTGGAGCTTTGCAATTGGAAGTCAAAGCCCTAAACCAAGGGGCTCAAGCTACGGCACTCCAGCTTCTGTAAAACTATGAATCCCAGCATATTTGCAGCTGTGCAGGCTACATGTGGCCTGATATGTGACTGATCATCTCCTCCAGGTTTGTGCATTTAACCGGACGGTTTCTAAAGTTAACGAGTTCCTGGCTAATGAGGCCAAAGGCACCAAGGTAATTGGGGCATGTTCCTTAGAAGAAATGGTCTCCAAGCTGAAGAAACCTCGCCGGGTCATGATGTTGGTGAAAGCCGGACAGGCAGTGGACGACTTCATTAATAGCCTGGTATGTATTGCTAGCTGTATAGGCCCCTGGGCACCATCGCCGTGCATGAGTATGTGGGCACACTGTCAGTGCCCAGTTCAATGAGCCCTGATTTTCATGGTGTTGGCCATGGCCACAATGCCATCACATTCTGTTTACAGTCATGTTGATCCTCAGCGGGTACTAGGGGGCATCTGCACTATGGCATCTCACAATGCAGGGTGGAGGACGCACGGTCCGATCAGATTATTACTCCCTATCTGCCCAATATTTAATCACAATCTGCAAATACACACAGGATCCTTTGCACCGTGCCCGCTCCCAATGTCAATAGGGTGCAGGCCGTGCCCATTACCAGCTTGGTAAGAATGGATTTACTCCTGGCAGCGAGGACAATCTCCTGAGTCATCTGACCTGAGCATTTCTGGCAGGCGTGTAACTTCTTGTTCTATGATTGCAGGTTCCTCTTCTTTCACCTGGTGACATCATCATCGATGGCGGCAATTCGGAGTATGGTGACAGCACGGTAGGTTTTCCTCTGGACTGCTGGGATTACAGGGTAGTTGTCTGCAGAATAGTCACTGTATTTTATTTTTTTCCTTTCAGAGGCGCTGTAAGCAGCTGAAGGCCAAGGGCATTCGGTTTGTGGGCAGCGGTGTCAGCGGAGGAGAGGACGGGGCCAGATACGGCCCCTCTCTAATGCCCGGAGGAGATAATGAGGCTTGGTAAGAGTTCTGAAATGTTCACTTTCCTTTTCTTACAACTTTTGAGTTTTATTTTTATTGGTCCCATTAAATTTGGGGGCAGAGATTGACACGATGGAAAATAAATGTCCGCTGTGCCCTCCGCAGACTTGCCAGGGAACACTCAGGGGGTTTGCTTTTGTTTTTCAGGCCTTACATTAAGGACATTTTCCAGAGTATCGCAGCGAAGGTCGGCAATGAGCCGTGCTGTGACTGGGTGAGTCGATGTCCGTGATGTCTCGGGACCAAAGTACCTGGTGGTGTTTTGCGTCATTAGGACTAATAGAGTTGATAGTTAAGCGGGTCTCTAAGTTCAAACCCCCATGATTGAGCGGATACAACAAGTGCTGCGCAGGAATTTCCCACTGCTGTATGGGATGGGGACCCTTTAAGGATGGTAAAGGGTTAATTCCCCATTGGGTGCTATGGGAACCTTTGACAGGATGTAGTGCCTACATGTATGTGCTGCAGTTGTGTACAGCGCCCCCTGGTGGTTCTGTGCCAGTTTAACCCCGCATGTGTAGATTATGGATACTCACTGTTTAGACATTTATCCTCATGCCTTTATTTCTGGACCTCACCGCCATACTCTGATCTGTTCTGGGCAGGTGGGTGACGAAGGCTCCGGGCACTTCGTGAAGATGGTTCACAATGGCATTGAATACGGGGACATGCAGCTGATCTGCGAGGCATACCACCTGATGAAGGACGTCCTGGGGATGGAGCAGGATGAGATGGCGAAGGTGCGGCGTGTCCAGCATTAGGACGTGCGCTAGAAAATAAAACTTCCAAAAATTCAACATATTTACATTATTAGTTTTTGTGCTCTTTTTGTGAAATTGTTTCCTGTCATTCAGACGTTCGAGGACTGGAACAAGACTGAGCTGGACTCTTTCCTGATTGAGATTACGGCCGACATCCTCAAATTCCGGGACACGGATGGAAAACACCTGCTCCCGAAGATCCAGGACACGGCTGGTCAGAAAGGCACCGGGAAGTGGACTGCCATCTCTGCTCTGGATTTCGGGGTCCCTGTTACACTCATCGGTAATTTTTTTTTTTTTTTTTTTTTTTTTCACCCCCTTGTGTTTTCTTCTCAAGTCACCTCCTCAGGTCTTTGTTGGTGCGTTGTTGGAGCTGGACTGCATTGTGTCCTGGGGCAGGTGGCTTTGGTGTGAATGCACTGAACCTGTGCTAAATGTAGAATCGCATACAAGTGATAAGGTGGGATCGGCTGAGGGGATGGAAAAGCAAACGGCACTTACGGGTTGTCCGGGAATAGCAAAACACTGCAGCTTTCCTCCAAAACGGCACCACCCCTATCTACAGGTTGTGTCTGGTATTGCAGCTTGTTTATTTATTTATTCCTGTGAAGAAAGATGCATTGCCAAATACGACCTGTAAGCAAGCATGGCGCACTAAGGCTGTGTGCACACATACTGTTTTTTTTTTTTTTTTGTTTTTTTTTTCTCTGCATTTTATTTAGCATTTTCCCCTGCAAAAATGCTTTAAAAAACACATACATTAAGCATCCTATTACAATGCATTCCTCAATTTTTGTGCCCATGATGTGTTTCTTTCCGCCAAAAAAATGCATCGCGGAAAACAACGCAGCATGTTCATTAATTTT
This sequence comes from Dendrobates tinctorius, assembly GCF_039654945.1. Classification (NCBI taxonomy): domain Eukaryota; kingdom Metazoa; phylum Chordata; class Amphibia; order Anura; family Dendrobatidae; genus Dendrobates; species Dendrobates tinctorius. The sequence continues at coordinate 9,313,329 of NW_027361754.1, forward strand.
GCAGAAAATCTGCGGATTTGCCACTATGTTCATTGTATTAGGATGCTCCGGAAAAAAACGTGAAAAAAAATGCTGACTTCCTGAGGAGTCCAGTTTTTCTCAGGAAAAATCTGCTTATGTGGGCACATAGCCTAAAGGCCCTTTTACATTTAGCGATGCACCAGCGATCCGACCAGCGATCCGACCCGGTCAGGATCGCTGGTGCATCGCTAAATGATCGCTAGTGAGCTTTCATACAGAAAGATCTCACAGCGATACAGCAGCGACGCAGAGAACGATACTTACCATTCACACACAGCGATCCTGATGTCCTCCCGCCCGCGTCCACACGTCGCTCGTCGTCACAGCAGGAAGTCTCAGCAGGAAGCGCCCGACGAGAAATGGAGCCGGACATTCTCGCGCGATCAGCGATGGACAGCGGGGGAGCCGGTCGGAGGTAAGTATCACACATAGCGATATCGCTAGCAATATCGCTATAACGTCACAAAACCGGTGACGTTTTAGCGATATTGCTAGCGATATCGCTTAGTGTAAAACCCCCTTTATTCTGTACAATCTGATAATCTGGACTCTTTCTGGACATATTGTCTGTTAGTGCATCTGATTCCTGATTAAGAGGAACTGTAAATTGACATTGCAGTAAAGAGCCGTATAACTTGCTGGGGGAGGATTTCATGTTTTTCAGTCTCTTCCTTCCCGCTCCCCAGATCGCAGTGGCGTAATCCCATCAGGAAACGTTGTATAACTTTAATGGTGTCATCAGGAAACCAGTCCTGCGTGATGATGCTGCAGACGGCCCCAGCACTGACAGGGTTAATGTAAATGGCGCTGTCCTGATGAAATTGAGAACCTGATTACCTGCGTCTGCAGAGCATCACACATCTGTCTCAGGCAGAGCATCTCAACACGCTCCTTTGATTTCCTTTTTTGCACAACAATGCTGCAAATGGCCAACAGTTTTTTTTGGGGGCCATCAATACATTTTACGGTTTACACTTCAGGGTGTTTGAACCCCTGCCCCTAGCGATGAGTGAATTGATCTGCAGGTCCTGGGCAGTAGTCCTCGGCCTCCAGATGAGAGCGCTGTGAACCAGCTCCTACCTGCTGGTATTACAGAAGAGGAGCCTGGGATTTTGCAAGGTAGGAGGAGGTTTGCTGGCCTCCCGTCAGGGACTGATGCCGCCGCTGTACCGGGGTCCTGAGAATCTGATCACTTGGCTCCCTGCACCTCTGTTGTAATAGAATCGTACTGGGCTGCAGTACCAGGCACAGCCACACGTGTATGGCGCTGTCTCCAGTGATTGCCTGAGCGCCCTTCATTCCTCAGGATCGTATAATCGGTACTTTTTGTGGGCCGAACGTCTTCATAATGTGCAGTGAGAACCCGGCCGAAGGTCCTGGTGGAAAGCTTCTTACACTTGTCCTTGCTTCCCGCAGGTGAAGCAGTGTTTGCTCGCTGTCTATCATCTCTGAAGAAAGAAAGGATTGTGGCGAGCAAGCAGCTTCAGGGGCCAAAACAGGCGCCATTTAAAGGAGACAAGAAGGCATTCCTGGAGGACATCCGCAAGGTATGAACTTGGCAAAATGTGTTTTTGTTTGGTTTTTTTTTTTATACTGAGTACAGACCTAAGACTAATGATAAAAATTAAAACTGCAGACCCTGAATCAGCAGGAAATGCTGGGTAACTTTAGCTGTGAACTCTGCAGTATTATTAATGCAGCTCTGGGGTATAACGGTCAATTGTGCAAACTCCTACTCCTGTAAAGAAATATTATTGTTATAAAGCCTTTTTACATTATCTTTTTTTTCCTCCCTTCAGGCTTTATATGCATCTAAGATCATTTCTTACGCACAAGGATTCATCTTGTTCCGTCAGGCAGCGAAGGATTTTGGTTGGAAGTTAAATTACGGAGGGATTGCCATGATGTGGAGAGGGGGCTGCATCATCCGCAGGTAACGGGAGGGCTGTCGAGGTTTACAGCACCTTTCCAGCTGTGTTAAGACCACAACTCCCAGCGTGTCCTGACAGCTCAGAGTTGTGACTTTTGCAGCAGCTGGAGAGCGAGAGGTCAGAAATCACAATGTAGAAGTTTACTTCTTTACATCCTCTTCTAGTTTTATCGTTTTGCTGTAACTTTGGGCTGGCTCTTATGGTTACTAATAAAAAAAAAAAAATCTATATAATTTTTTTTTATTTCTTTTCAGTGTGTTCTTGGGCAAAATCAAGGAAGCATTCGACAGGAATCCTGATCTTCAAAATCTCTTGTTAGATGATTTCTTCAAAAAGGAAATGCACAACTGCCAGGTGAGCAGATAAAGGAGGGAGCCTATAGTCTGACATAGGGCAGACAGGATTAATCTGCCGATGGCGCAATGTCCTGAATTAATATTTGCATAACTCTTAGCGCCCATGGATGCTCCTGTACCTCTGTGCTTTCTGGCCCTATTATCGGGGTAGCTCACTTGCTACAGAAGATGGCAATGTTATAAACCACATGGAGGGGTTGGGGGTCCTATTAAAGATGTTTGCATTCACTCACTATGGTTTCCGCCTCCTGTTTTCCAGGAGTCCTGGCGCCGGGCGGTGAGCACCGGGGTGCAGCATGGGATCCCTATGCCGTGCTTCACCACAGCTTTGTCTTTCTATGACGGCTACAGGCATGAAATGTTACCAGCAAACCTGATCCAGGTGAGGGGGTTTATTTCCTGGAACATGGGGCTCTCCAGCTGCTGAACTACAACACCCATCCTGCTCTTGTGGACTCAGGTTGCAGAGTTGATGATGGTTTTTTTTTTATTTCAGGCTCAGAGAGATTACTTTGGGGCTCACACCTACGAGCTCCTGACCAAACCCGGAAATTACGTTCACACTAACTGGACCGGTCACGGAGGCAATGTGTCTTCCTCTTCCTACAATGTGTGAGCTGCTCGTCCGTCCCCTGAGAGATTCGTCCGGACCCATCGTAGTTGCTGGCCTGAGTGTTGTCCGTTTTTGTTTTTTCTAATCGGTTTATTATGAGAATAAATGTTTTTTATATGGTTGCTGCCTTGTGCCGTGACTCCGCAGCTAAAATATTACTACATACAGTAGCAAGGACTTTTCTATAAAAGGAAAAACCTGAGTTTCTGCACTCCTGAATTGTTGTGTCACTTTCTTACTCGCGCTTTGGCTCCAAATGTACTTTTCCTGTACCTCCGTCTTTCTGGGTTGAGTCCCAGATTCTTTTTTAATCGCCAAAATACAAAAGGTAAAATCCAACATTGGAAAAAGTTTACCATAAAAATCCAAAACCTTTCCCTCCTAACATTGAACGGGAAGAGTCAGTCGTATAAATCGGCCGGCTATCGCAATGCTCTGACTGGCCAGCAGCTCTACCGACCCAAGCGTGATGGCTGCACAGAAATACTTGGTGTCACATTCCATTCAGGAGAGCCCCTGGCCAGTCCGAACACTGCGTTGCAATACTCAGCCATCTGCTATTCTCTTAGGCTAGTTTCACACTAGCGTATGGTGGAGCTGCGGAGGGGTGTGGACTTCCTCTGTGAAGCTCCGCCCACTGCTCCACCTCCTCCAGTCAGCTCCGGCATGCGGTCTGCGTACCCTAACCTTAGCATTAGGTACGCAGGCCGTGCCGATGTATGCAGATACCTCCGCATGCGTCGTTTTGACGGTGTGCCGACCTGTACACCAGTCCCGGACATCCTTTTTGAAAGCGTAGAGTGACAGTCATAATTTATGCCACCAAAAAGGCCTAAATTACAATAGAAATGAACGATTATCCCTCTGACTTCCATCAGGACTCTATAAAGTAATAACGCCGCTCTTCTTTCCTTCTGTATGGATCAGTTTAGTCAGTTCTGTAGTTCAATCCAGAGACATCGCAGAAAAAAAAATGTGCATTCCGCACCTATAGTGTGAAAGTGTTCCCCCCTCTTTCCTGATTTCCTATTCTTTTGCATGTTTGTCACACTTAAAGGTTTCTGATCACCACACAAATGTAAATATTGTTCAAAGAAAACACAAGTAATCACAAAATGCAGTTTATAAATAGAAGCCTTTATTATTAAGGGAAAAAGAAATCCAAACCTACAGGTTCCTGTGTCAAAAAAGTGATTACGCGCTAAACTTAACTGGTTGGGCCACCCTTAGCAGCAACAACTGCAATCAAGCGTTTGTGATAACTGGCAATGAGTCTTTACATCATGCTGGAGGAATTTTGGCCACTCTTCTTTGCAGAATTGTTGTAATTCAGCCACATTGGAGGGTTTCCGTGTATGCCACAGCGGCTCAGTCGAATTTTAAGGTCAGAATTTTGATTAGGCCACTCAAGTCTTTAATTTTATTTTTTTTTTTCTTATGCAATTCAGAGGTGGACTTGGTGTGATTTGGATGATTGTCCTGCTGCATAACCCAAGTGCACTTCAGCTTGAGGCCACAAACGGATGGTCGGACATTCTTCTTTAGGATTTTTTTGGTAGCAGAATCCATGGTTACATTTACCACAGCAAGTCTTCCAATTCCTGAAGAAAAACAGCCCCAGACCATCACACGACCGCCACCATATTTTACTGTTGGTATGATGTTCTTTTCCTGAAATGCTGTGTTATACTTCTATGCCAGATGTAATGGGACATACACCTTCTAAAAAGTTCAACTTTAGTCTCATCAGTCCAGAGTATTCTCCAAAAAGTCTTGGGGAGCATCAAGATGTTTTCTGACAAAACTGAGATAAGCATTTATGTTCTTGCTCAGCAGTGGTTTTTGTCTTGAAACTCTGCCATGCAGGACATTTTTGTCTAGTCTCTTTCTTATGGTGGAGTCAAGAACACTGACCTTAACTGAGGGCTGCAGTTCTTTGGATGTTGTCGTGGGGTCTTTTGTGACGAATGAGTTGTTGCTGTGCTGTTAGGGTAATTTTGATCATGTTTTTACCATTTATGGATAATGGCTCTCACTGTGGTTCGCTGGAGTCCCAAAGCTTTAGAAATGGTTTTATAACCTTTTACAGACTGATAGCTCTCAATTACTTTATTTCTTATTTGTTACAGAATTTCTTTGGCTTTCGGCATGTCGTCTAGCTTATGCTGACCTTTTGGTCTGCTTCACTTTGTCAGACAGGTCCTATTTAAGTGATTTCTTGATTGAGAGCAGGTGTGGCAGTAGTCAGGCCTGGGCATGGCTAGGGAATGTGAACTCCGCTTAACTAAAAGATGTGATAAACTACAGATAATTTATGTATTGAGAGGGCGGGGGCAATCATTTTTTCACACAGGGCTCTGTCGATTTGGTTTTTTTTCACTTAATAATAAAAACCATTTATAAACTGCATTTTGTGATTGTGTTATCCTTGTCTAATAATTACATTTGTTTAGTGACCTGAAACATTTAACTGTGACAAACATGCAAAAGAATAAGAAATCAGGCAGGGGCAAACACTTTTTCACACAACTGTATATGAAATCTGCAGCTGCCCAAAGAGAAGCGTCAGGCCCAGGCGCTTTCTTACTGTCCAGTAAGGCTGTGTTCACACACAGTGGTAAAGCTGTGGATTTTTTTTCTCAGGATTTTCCATAGGGAAATCTGTATGACCGCAGCTGTAATGTGCGTGAGAAAACAACTGTAGCGTAAATTGTCCTGCATTGTGGACGTCATCGTAAGCTGCGGCTTTCATCCTGTGAACTATGTGGCAGAGTCGCTGCATTTCTACGATTTAAGCCGCAGAGGATTTAGTTGATTTTTTTGTTTTCAGCAGAAATTCCGCAGCATTGGGCCTCATGTGCCTGTCCTTCCCTGAAGGCGATGTGCTGGTCGCTCCCCTTCTTCCCACACACCGCTAGCGGAAGAAATTCCATAGACAAAGCCTCTAAAATTCTGTGGGGTCATATGAACGAATAAAGGGCTGTAGCGTTTCCGCCATTGCGGTGAAATCGGAAGGTTTTCTCGTCGCCTTGCTCTGCCCAGAGGGTGCACGACCCCAGACCGCAGCCTGTCTACAGGCCGCCATCTCTAACCCGTACACATGGTAGAGATACCGTGGACATATGGAGAAGAATTCAGCCCCAGGTTACACAAAACTGAAAACTGTGGTGTTTATAGGCCGGTAATGGGGTAATAACGACACGTGGCTCATTAATAGCTCTGATATTGATGACTTGGCATCAGAACCTGCTGGGACTTGTAGTTCTACATCTGCATGAACGTTCTGCTTATAAACACACTGAAGCCAGTAAGGAATAACCAGGAAGAGATCTAGCACGAGCAGAAAGGGGCCTTTTCACGCTTCGCGTTGCAGTTTGGTCCGCCTCGGTGACCGTAGTTCAGGTTTTGACAGACATTCGGCGGTAAAGCGCGGAGAGAGTTGGTGACGGCCGTCTCGTTAAGGGGCGTCATGGCGGAGGATGAGGAGCAGCGACTGCCGCACAACCAGGTAACAGTCTATTAGTAACTTTTGTGCCGGTTATTACCGGAGTGGCCAGTGAGGTACAGCCGGGTGTACGTGCTGACATCTTACATCTGCTGCTCAGTACAGCTCGGCGAGAATGTAATGTGTGCTCGCTGTGCCATCTGGTGGAGGTTTGCTGTAACTACACGATTTTCTCGCTCAGCGCGCCCTCTGCTGACCCCTTCAGTGATGAGCACTTGTGTCGCTGCTATGTAGCTTTTTAACCCCTTCGCGCCGGAGCCCATGTTCGTTTTTGCCTTTCTGTTTTTCCCTCCCCTTCTTCCCAGAGCCATAACTTTTTATTTTTCAGTCACTATGGCCATTTGAGGGCTTGTTTTTGGGGGACAAGTTGTACTTTTGAACGACACCATTGGTTTTACCATGTCGTGTACTCAAAAATGGGAAAAAAAATTCCACGTGCAGTGAAATTGCAAAAAAAAAAGTGCAATCCCACACCTGTTTTTTTTCACCATGTTCACTAAATGCTAAAACTGACCTGCCATTATGATTCTCCAGGTCATTACGAGTTTATAGACACCAAACATGTCTAGGTTCATTTTTATCTAAGTGGTGAAAAAAAAATCCAAAACTTAAAAAAAAGTGCCATTTTCTGAGACCCGTGGCGTCTCCATTTTTCGTGATCTGGGGTCGGGTGAGGGCTTATTTTTTGCGCGCCGAGCTAACCTTTTTAATTATACCATTTTTGTGCAGATACGTTTTTTTGATCGCCCATTATTGCATTTTAATGCAATGTCGCGGCGACCAAAAAAAACCGTAATTCTGGCGTTTTGAATTTTTTTCTCACTACGCCGTTTAACCATCAGGTTAATCCTTTTTTTTTTTCTTGATAGATCAGGCGATTCTGAACACGGCTATAACAAGTATGTGTACGTTTGATTTTTTTATTTTATTTTGAATGGGGCGAATGGGGGCTGATTTGAACTTTATTTTTTTAATTTTTTTTTTTTTTTTAATTTTTACTTTTGGCAAGCTGCAATAGTCTCCATGGGAGGCTAGGAGCTGCCATGGCCTGATCAGCTCTGCTACATAGAGGCGATGCTCAGATTGCCTCTATGTAGCTGAATTACTGCATTGCTATGAGCGCTGATCACAGGGTGGTGTTCAAAGCAATCCGGCATCAACAACCATAAAGGTCTCAAGGAGACCTCTGGTTGTCATGCCGACGCACCGATGACCCCCTATCACATTACGGGTGTCAACGGAGCGCGTATTTCCGACCCGACGGCTGGAAGCGCTTGTTAAATGCCGCTGTCAAATTTGACAGCAGCATTTATCTAGTTAGTAGCCGCGGGCAGATCGCGATTCCAGCTGCGGCTATTGCGCTCTCATGTCAGCTGTTGAAAACAGCTGACATGTCCCGGCTTTCAGGTGGTCTTACCGCTGGAGCCCACTTCAAAGGGGGACATGCGCCGTACTAGTACAGCGCATGTCCCAAAGGGGTTAATTGCTGGTTATGATGTCACATTTGTGCAATGACTTCATAATTGTGCAAAAAAGTCACAAAACGAAATGTGTCAACAGTGCTAGGATCATTTAAAAAAATTATATATTGCTGATTGCGTTGAATTTTTTCATATATACATACGTATAAAAACTTCCTTCTCACCCCTCAATGGGGGTGGTCTTTGTTGTCCTTTCTCGAGTTCTCTACCAGAGACCTGAGAGTTTGAGGGTTCTACGCAGGATCTTAGTAGTTCCAAGCATTGCTCTTTTCTGGACAGAGAGCTCAGATGTTGCTCCTGGGATCTGTTGTAGCCATTCTTCCAGCTTAGGGGTCACTGCTCCCAGTGCTCCTATCACCACTGGAGTCACTGTGGCCTTCACCTTCCACATCTTCTCCAGTTCTCCTTTGAGGCCCTGGTATTTCTCCAGCTTCTCATATTCCTTCTTTCTGACGTTGCTGTCACTTGGCTCTGCCACTTCTATTATCATTGCTGTCTTCTGATCCTTGTCTACTATCACAATATCTGGTTGGTTAGCCAACACCTGCTTATCTGTCTGGATCTTGAAGTCCCACAGGATTTTAGCCATTTCATTTTCCACCACTTTCTCTCGGGTCTCCTACCTGGACTTAGGGCGACTTAGCCCATATGCTGCACAGATGTTCCTGTATACAATTCCCGCTACTTGGTTGTGACGTCCAGTACAGTGCCTTGCAAAAGTATTCGGCCCCCTGGAACTTTTCAACCTTTTCCCACATATCGTGCTTCAAATATAAATATACCAAATGTAAATTTTTGGTGAAGAATCAACAACAAGTGGGACACAATTGTGAAGTTGAATGAAACTTATTGGTTATTTTAAATGTTTGTGGAAAGTTAAAAACTGAAAAGTGGGGCGTGCAATATTATTTGGCCCCTTTACTTTCAGTGCAGCAAACTCACTCCAGAAGTTCATTGTGGATCTCTGAATGATCCAATGTTGTCCTCAATGACTAATGATGATAAAGACAATCCACCTGTGTGTAATCAAGTCTCCGTATAAATGCACCTGCTCTGTGATAGCACAGAGAGCATCATGAAGACCAAGGAACACAACAGGCAGGTCCGTGATACTGTTGTGGAGAAGTTTAAAGCCGGATTTGGATACAAAATGATTTCCCAAACTTTAAACATCCCAAGGAGCACTGTGCAAGCGATCATATTGAAATGGAAGGAGTATCATACCACTGCAAATCTACCAAGACCCGGCCATCCGTATAAACTTTCAACTTAAACAAGGAATAAGACTGATCAGAGATGCAGCCAAGAGGCCCATGATCACTCTGGATGAACTGCAGAGATCTACAGTTGAGGTGGGACAGTCTGTCCATAGGACAACAATCAGTCGTACACTGCACAAATCTGGCCTTTATGGAAGAGTGGCAAGAAGAAAGCCATTTCTCAAAGATATCCATAAATAGTGTTGTTTAAGTTTGCAATAAGCCACCTGAGAGACGAGCGACGCGTGGACGCGGGCGGGAGGACGTCAGGATCGCCTCGTCTGACAGGTAAGTAGCGACCCCCGACCGCTGCGATGTCGCTGGTGAGATCTGCCTGTGTGGCAGCTCACTAGCGACCACTTAGCGATGCACCAGCGATCCTGACCGCGTCATATCGCTGGTCGGGATCGCTGGTACATCGCTAAGTGTGACAGTACCTTTAGTGCTTGTTCTTGTGCCGCTATGATTAGTGCCTCTGTGCTGTCTCAGAGTCCAGCTTTCTCCTGCCATTGGTAGGATTTCTCCATGTCAGCGACTTCCATTATCTGTCGGTGGTACATCCCATGCAGCGGCTTGTCTTGCCATGGCGCTTCATGATCCTGTTCTTCCTTCCAGATCTGTTGTTGTTGCTGCCCATCTCATCTTCTGGTGCCATTCTTCTGATGTATTCCTGGATGCTCCTTGTTTCATCCGTGATGGTGGCTTGGATGCTTCTCAAGCCTCGACCACCCTCCTTTCTGTTGGTATACAATCTTTGGGTGCTAGACTTAGGGTGAAGACCTCCATGCATTGTGAGGAGCTTTATTGTCTACACATCTGCAGCTTCCATCTCTTCTTTTAGCCAGCGCACTATGCCAGCAGGATATCTGATAACTGGCATGGCATATGTATTGATGGCGCAGATTTTATTCTTCCCATTGAGCTGGCTCTTCAGGACCTGTCTTAACCATTGATGGTATTTGGATGTTGCTGCTTTCCTTGCCTCCTCGTCATGGTTACCGTGACCCTGTGGGATGCTGTGGCATGTCTGGACATCTGCTGTGTGCCCTGCTGGTAATTCCACTCCATCAGTCTTGACTACCTTGCCTCTCTTTATTACCAACCGGCTTCACTTCTCAAGTCCGAAGGATATCCCGATGTCTATGCTATAGATCCTTGTCAGGAGATTTATGCTGTATTTTTCGGATTATAACATGCACTTTTTTCCCCCCTTTTTTGGGGGGGAAAATGGTAATGCGTCCTATAATGCGTATATACCTTACCGGTACCATTGCTGCAGGCTGGGATAAGGGTTTGTCCAGTAGTGCTGCCCGACGCTGAAATCTCATCTCACTAGATCTTGGTGGCCAGATCTCCATCTGGACACGCGCCGCCCCCGGCGGCCATTTTCCCGGAGTCCATCGCACAGGAAACCATGGAACTGCCAGGGCTCTGGCCTTTCACAAAATGTCGGCAGTGCCTTGGCAGCACCAGACACCCACAGAGGTGCGCTGCACATCGGAATACCCCCTCATCCCAGCCTGCAGCATCACCCCACTCCTGCCTCCTACAGCAGCAACCCAGGGACCCTGCTTCACCACAGCCACCACCCCCAGTAAGCAATAAGACACATGGGTTATAAGATACACCACCATTTTATTTACAACATTTTTTTTTTTCCTATTTTTCACCTCAAAATTTGGGGTGCGTCTTATCCGAAAAATACGGTATATGTAATTTTAGAGGAGAAGGGGAAAAAATACATCAATGGTGTCATCTGGGTTTTGTTATGATGGTGCCACCATGCGGTATAAATGATTCTCCAAGACCGCTAGACCTTAATTCATCCATCAGTATTCATCGAAATGGTGTAAAACTGTTTGGAATGTCCCTACGTTTTTGCATCACTTCAAATTTTGCAACTCTTTTGTTTTTTTGCCATTCCTGAACAGCTCCGCCCACTTGTACAAATGTAGTGGGGTTTATGCAGACAGGAAGTGGCCAAGCGTGTTTAACAAATTCATCATAATTAATGCCACAGAGTGGAAAGACGCGTCGGTACCATCGACCTGTATCTTCTTACTTTCTTTAGCTGTAATGTGTCTTTTTGTACAGAATTTATTTTTTTTTTACTATAATAACATTCTGATGTTTCTTTAGACTTACAGATGTTCTGTTTTTTTTGTTTTTTTTTTAAATTTCTCACTTTTTGAATTCGTTAGGGCCTTTTTTGGGTGGAGAGGGGGGCACAAAAATGCATCATTTCACAGCTGCAGCAGAATGAGTGCGCGCTCCAACATCTCACATTGTGCTTTTTCTTCCCCGTTTGTACGTTGACCTGCTTTGCGATATGTCAGTTATTTTACTGTTTTTATTTTCTCAGTTGAGATCTTTTATAAAAAAAACTACAAAAAAGAAACGTTTTCTGCAGAAAAAACACATTAAAAATGGAACAATTCCCAGTGGAATCGCCGCTGCAGCCAGGTCGCTACGTGTGATCAGAACCTCCGATCGCCTTTCTAACATTTCTGTAGCTGCAGTTTATTGTGCTGCAGATTTCTCGGCCAATCAAACAGTGAGGATTGGGTGATTTCTGTCCTGCGGTCACGTCCTGACTATAGTCTCATCCGCTTCTCTCATGGAAAACCCCTTTCAATGAGTTTCCTGTTGTGCATAAATACGTAATCATGTATGCCAGTTTTCTGTATGGTACATTTGTCGTGCTAATGCTTATTAGGCTATGTTCCCACATTGCAGAAATGCTGCGGAATTGTCCACAGCATTTCCGCAACTCCCTGCCTCGTGTAAAATGCATACGGAATTCACATGCGTTTGCCCGCAAAACACAAGCGTTTTGCAAGCATATTTACCTTGCGGAATGCTTGCGCTTTCCAAGCGATTTGAAGCATCGCTTGGAAAAGTGATTGACAGGTTGGTCACGCTTGGCCAGCATAGTGCTTGACAAGTGTGACCAACTTGTTACTATTGATGCTGCCTATGTGGCATCAGTAGTAAAAGATAGTATGTTAAAAATAATTTAAAAAAATAGGGATATACTTACCCTCTGTCGGCCCCCGATGTCCTCCCGCTCTTATTGGCGCTGCCGGCATCTTCCGTTCCCTGGGATGCATTGCGCAAATGACCTCTGATGACGTAGCATCACGTGAGACCGCTACGTCATCAGAGGTCATTCACGCAATGCATCCCAGGGAACGGAAGATGCTGGCAGCGTGGCAGAGAGGCGGGGGGACTGCGGGGGCTGACGGAAGGTGAATAGATCCCTATTTTTTATTTTAATTCTATTTTTTACAGGGATATGGTACCCAGGGTAAGGAGGAGAGTCTCCTCCAGACCCTGGTTACCATCCGCATGTGAAGCACTCACTTTACACATGGTGGGCATAGCCAAATGCGTAAAGTGAGCGTTTCAATGCAATCCTATCGCCGCTATTCAGCAGAAATAATGAACATGCTGCGGATTTTACCTCTATGCGATTCTGCAGCGGTAAAATCCGCAGCATGGGCACAGCAACTGCGGAATCCCATAGGAATGCATGGGGGTGCATTTTTATGCGGAAACACATAAAAAACCCAACATGGGCCCACAGCCTTAAGCCTCATCCGTCGGGATCGGGGGGTCCCATTCATCAGACCCTTATCCTTTGATTTGTCCTAATTCTGGGCACACCACTTTCACTGATACTTTCTTGCTTTTTTCCCTGTTTTTCTAGCAGCTTAGGGCTGCCGTGCATTATATCGTGGGGGGTCTCTGCCAGGAGATTGCCGAGGAAAAGCAAGTCACCTTCAGCAAGCAAGCTATCGCTGCAATTTCAGAAATCACCTTCAGGCAATGCGGTAAGAGTGCCGCCCCGTAACAGACTTTTTTTTATACCTTTTTTTTTTTTTTGCCCCCAGTTCTGTAAAGATCTGAGACGGACTGGTTACTAGGATCTTGCTTCTCTAGTAACTTGTTAGATACTTGTATCCTTAACATCCGGATGATCAGATCAAAGCTCGTGCGGGTCAGGGATTAAAAAATGGAGATCAAGAGGCTTTCCCAAAAATAAGCCTATGAAGATTATGGGGTAAGAACCCCATCTATGCCAGACCTATGGGGCGACACTGGTCTCTTTTTAGGAACCGATATGTCCTCATTAAGCATTGTACTGGTCCTAGTCAATTAGACTGTCTCATAGCTGAGAGTTTGTTACAATGACTTCCAGAATAATTTGGTGCAATGTATCAGTGCCAGACTGTGTGGATATTTTCATTCACTGACATCAAGCAAAGGTTTTGAATATGGTGAGAACTTGAAAGTTTAAATTAGAAAGTTGCACAAGTATTCATTATACACTGATTGAGCTGTATTTGTCTAAACCAGAAACCCCCTTTACTTATTGCCCTCCTCACGCCCTGGCAGATCCCATCCCCCATTTGTGACTTAACATCAAATTGTTCTTTTTAGTTTGCTGAAGAATTCACGTGAAACACTCGCTCCTCTGTCTTGATTTCCTTCCAAGATTTTTAATGATGAGTTTTCCCAGACTCACTAATTAAGGATCTAATTTCCATTTTTTCTCTCTCTCAACAGAAACGTTTGCAAAGGACCTTGAGATGTTTGCACGGTAGGTGTGAGAGCAACGATACTGGTGATCTCCAGATCCCGGCACCCCTCACAGTCATGTCACCAGCAGCACGAGATATCAGTCACTCATCTGCTACTACTTACAAGAATTAGAGGATGTGATACGTATGTAACTGCACAGCAAAGCTGTACAGTATATCCTGTATTATACCCCAGAGCTGCGCTCACTATTCTGCTGGTGCAGTCACTGTGTACCTACATTACATTACTGATCCTGAATTATATCCTGTATTATACTCCAGAGCTGCACTCACTATTCTGCTGGTGCAGTCACTGTGTACCTACATTACATTACTGATCCTGAGTTACATCCTGTATTATACTCCAGAGCTGCACTCACTATTCTGCTGGTGCAGTTACTGTGTACATACATTACATTACTGATCCTGAGTTACCTCCTGTATTATACTCCAGAGCTGCACTCACTATTCTGCTGGTGCAGTGACTGTGTTGTGTCCAGTCTCACATCCATGGTGGGGCGGGGGCCTGACATCCCGGACCATAAATACATCACATAAGCCCCTTGTTTTCCCTTGAGTCTTCTTTTTGTTCTGAGGCTGTGATTCAGACTGGCTGTGACACTTTTCTCTGGTGCGGGGATGTCTCGCTGCCCATTGTTTATAATGCCTGATTCCTGATCGCTGTGATCGGAGCGAGCGTCTCCTGCAGAAACGTAACATCTGTCCCCTCTACAGACGTCCTTTATGCTCCCCTGACGTCACGGCATTAATGCGACGCTCTCCTTCGTGCAGACCTCGGTGTCTTCTGAGTGCCGATCCATCAAATAATCTGCAGGTGTAAGGAGATTGTGGGGTAATTGCCGGTCTCCATTGTCCCGAGTCACTTCATCTGCGGGTAGAAGGGGCTGCACGTATCGCAGGGTCTTTAGTCCTCGCAGGTGCCGCGGCACGCTCTTGTGTGCAGTGATGCTTTTCTGTAATGGGGTGTAATTGTTTGTTTATATCCAGATTGCTTTCATCTTCCACCACTCCCAACATCTGCTCCGCTGCCATCTCTTCACCGCTTGGAATGATTTTTTTCTTTTTTCAACATTGAAGATATTAAACTTTCTTTTTCATGAAATTGTGATGTTAGTTTTTTTTTTATAAAGGGGGTCAGAAAAGTTGTGTCCCCACTTACAGCCCCGAGTCTCTGCAGCTCTCCGGGTCTCTGCTCTTGGCCTGCAGAGGTGACGTCCCATCGCCAGGGACATAGGGAGACGTTTTTACAGTTTTTGCTGCTTTAGATTTCTCAATGGAGTTTGCAGCAGATCAGTCCCTTGAAGCGTGAGGCCAAATATCACGGTTTTGTTGTCGTGTTGTGGGTAAATATTTCCAACAATCACAGCAAAAATGCAATAAAGTGGTTGCATGCATGTGTGTATACCTACAACATGTAAACTTCTCATGTGTTAGCCTTTTTTTTAAAGTTTGAGCTTGAAGAAATGTTACTTTGTTTTCTACATGAAAATCACAATGTGCAAGAAAAAAGTAAACAGAAAATTCACTTTAATAGTCTCATTTAAAAAAAAATATATTCCAGAGCTTCTAATTCCAGGAATATAAGACTTTGAAGTTTCGTCGTCTGCCGGCAGCCTGGCCGGCTCTCGCTCCCTCACAGGCCTTACCTGCAGATCAGTAAAGTCCCTTTCTTCACTTCTTACATAGACATGCGAAAAGGAGCACAATCAACATGGACGACGTGAAACTGCTCTGTAGGCGCAGCCGATCGCTGGTAAGTAATCCTAAGGGGAGACTCCGGTGGGCTTCTCATTCTCAGGCATTTGGGTTTTGATGCAGACTCTGATCTGTTGCATAAATGATACAGACGGAAGCGGAGGAGGACCCCACTGATTATTATGGGGTTGGCCTTTATATGTCTGCTTTTAGAATGGAAGAATAAATTCTACTTGCTGTTTTTTTTTTTTTTGTTTTTTTTGTTTTTTTTTTGTTTTGCTTCTGTTCTGAAAACGGATACCAAGCAGAACCCAAATAGCCCCCGTAATAATAAATCCAGGACCTCCGCTTTTGTGTAATACAGGCCCAGTTTCTGTGTTATACATTCACTCATACTCATTCCTATTTTCTAGCTCGATCACATTTCCACCTTCAGTGATGAGATTGCGGCCAACAACCAGAAAGCAAAAAAGAAAAAGTCTGTCAGCGTCGGGAAGAGGCGGTCGGATGGTGATTCAGAGGTGGCCGAGATAGAGGACCACAACATGGAATGAAGGAGTCGTGTGCGGCTCTCGTCTGCCACCGATCAATAACGAATATAAATATATCTGTTTTTTTTTTAATGTGGAAAATGTCAGTATATTTCATTAAAAATCTGTTATATAAATATTCTCATTCCAAGCGATGCTTTTTTTTCTTGTAAGAAATATGTTGAGTTTCATTGGAGAAATGGTAGTAAGACCTTTCCGATCTTCCGTCCGCTCTCCCTCGTCCGCTCTCCCTCGTCCGCTCTCGCTCGGCCGCTCCCGCCCGCTCTCGCTCGGCCGCTCCCGCCCGCTCTCGCTCGGCCGCTCCCGCCCGCTCTCGCTCGGCCGCTCCCGCCCGCTCTCGCTCGCCCGCTCTCGCTCGGCCCCTCCCGTCCGCTCTCGCTCGGCCCCTCCCGTCCGCTCTCGCTCGGCCCCTCCCGTCCGCTCTCGCTCGCCCGCTCTCGCTCGGCCCCTCCCGTCCGCTCTCGCTCGGCCCCTCCCGTCCGCTCTCGCTCGGCCCCTCCCGTCCGCTCTCGCTCGGCCGCTCCCGTCCGCTCTCGCTCGGCCGGATCCCTCCGCTCTCTCTCGGCCGGATCCCTCCGCTCTCTCTCGGCCGCTCCCGGCCGCTCTCTCTCGGCCGCTCCCGGCCGCTCTCGCTCGGCCCCTCCCGGCCGCTCTCGCTCGGCCGCTCTCGGCCGGATCCGTCCGCTCTCGCTCGGCCCCTTCCGTCCGCTCTCGCCCGTCCGCTCTCGCCCGTCCGCTCTCGCTCGGCCGCTCCCGTCCGCTCTCGCTCGGCCCCTCCCGTCCGCTCTCGCTCGGCCGCTCCCGTCCGCTCTCGCTCGGCCCCTCC
Source organism: Dendrobates tinctorius (assembly GCF_039654945.1). Taxonomy (NCBI): domain Eukaryota; kingdom Metazoa; phylum Chordata; class Amphibia; order Anura; family Dendrobatidae; genus Dendrobates; species Dendrobates tinctorius. The sequence goes on from NW_027361754.1 coordinate 9,330,171, forward strand.
CGTCCGCTCTCGCTCGGCCGCTCCCGTCCGCTCTCGCTCGGCCGGATCCCTCCGCTCTCGCTCGGCCGCTCCCTCTCGGCCGCTTCCGTCCGCTCTCGCTCGGCCGGATCCCTCCGCTCTCTCTCGGCCGCTCCCTCTCGGCCGCTCCCGTCCGCTCTCGCTCGGCCCCTCCCGTCCGCTCTCGCTCGGCCCCTCCCGTCCGCTCTCGCTCGGCCCCTCCCGTCCGCTCTCGCTCGGCCCCTCCTGTCCGCTCTCTCTCGGCCGCTCTCGCTCGGCCGCTCTCGCTCGGCCGCTCCCGTCCGCTCTCGCTCGGCCGCTCCCGTCCGCTCTCGCTCGGCCGGATCCCTCCGCTCTCGCTCGGCCGCTCCCTCTCGGCCGCTTCCGTCCGCTCTCGCTCGGCCGGATCCCTCCGCGCTCTCTCGGCCGCTCCCTCTCGGCCGCTCCCGTCCGCTCTCGCTCGGCCCCTCCCGGCCGCTCTCGCTCGGCCGGATCCGTCCGCTCTCGCTCGGCCCCTCCCGTCCGCTCTCGCTCGGCCCCTCCCGTCCGCTCTCGCTCCTACCCCAGATACCTCCGTCCTCTCTCCTCCCTCTTTATACTTCCATCCACTCTAGAAGCAGCTTATCTTCAAGGAGAGCAAATGGATCGGGGTTGAACGTCTACAAGTCTGATAGTTCTCTCCCAGCATCCTCTGTTGGAGAAGCCCCTTATAAACATGAGATTTTGCGCTTGTTCGGACAACTTTACTGTGTATAAGATCTTTTAGTCCTATGGGACTTGATGAAGCTGAGTATCAGGATGCCGACTGCAGGGCTTCCTTTGTCTGCTGCACCCAGAGTTGCACTACAATGCTTTTATGAGTTGTGTTTTTTTTGGGTTTTTTTTACCCTTTAGAACCACAAATTTACAAATTGACTGTCAGCTTAAATAGGTTTTCCACCTTTGGGGACATGTTTTTTTTTTTTTTTTTTTGGAGGTGTGGAGTTAAAGATAAGTTTTCCATTTGGGTTTCATTGAAAATGTTGCACGTTTGCCTCCTGTAGCCGCTGTGTTGCACTGTCTATTGCTGGCTGCAGAATGAGTTAACTGAGAATCCATCAGTAACTGAGGAGTTACTCTTTTATATGCTTTTTTTTCTCAGCTCCTCTCAGTTGATTTATGACCATTCACCACAAAAAAAATTAAACGTGCAGCAAAACAAACAGTCTGGGAGAGTTGAACTGTGCAAAATTTCTAGTTAAACCCAATTGAAAACATTTTTTTTTTTACCCCAAAGAACTGTGCATCAGCTTTATCATGAGGATCCTGCATACAGCAGCCTATGTCTCAGCTTCTTGAACTCCATTATTTATGGGGATCACGGTTGACTTGAAATTAGGACTCTGTTCTGATTAATCACAACATCCCCATTAATAATAAAAAAAAAAAAAAGTATCCCCTTACCGTTCCTTCCACCTGGTACATATTGTGCACACACACAGTTGCAACTACTTTCCAAGAAGTGGAATTAGAATCAGATGTCTAATAAGGAGTCTCCACATTAATGTGACGATCGTGTAAGTGTGAACAGACACATAAGAGTTGCAAGAAGTTATTTCTTTTCAATCATGCTCCTTGTGTAACATATCACCTTTTCATAAGTTTCTACTCCCAAAAAGAAGGTGCGTTACCCTCCTCCAGTATAAAGCACCTTCACTAATCACCGCATTATACACTCCTAGCAAATTGCTGTCAATTAACCGTCACAGTCGAGGTGTTAGCTTCTCTGCTTATATAAGGCGCTGCCAGGTGATGCCAAGGAACAATCCACCATCTGCATCCAATCAGACATGTGCCAGTCGCTCAGCACCGCACAGCTCTTACTGGTCCTCCTTGTGAGCTGCACCGTGAGATCGACTGTGCCCATAACACAGGACAGAGTGGCAGCAAGTGACAGCATGGTAAGTATCAAGTAGGGGCAGTATTATAGCAGTTATATTCCAATACATAGGAGTAGTGTTATAGCGGTTATAGTCTTGTACATAGGAGCAGTGTTATAGCGGTTATAGTCTTGTACATAGGAACAGTATTATAGTAGTTATATTCTTGTACATAGGAGCAGTGTTATAGCGGTTATATTCTTCTACATAGGGAGCATTATTATAGCAGTTATATTCTTGTACGTAGGGAGCAGTATTATAGTAGTTATTTTCTTGTACATAGGGGGCAGTGTTATAGTAGTTATATTCTTGTACATAGGGGGTAGTAGTATTATAGTAGTTAAATTCTTTTACATAGAGGTAGTATTATAGAAGTTATATTCTTGTACATAGGGAGCAGTATTATAGTAGTTATATTCTTGTACATAGGGGCAGTATTATAGTAGTTATTCTTGTACAAAGGGAGCAGTATTATAGTAGTTATATGCTTGTATATAGGGGCAGAATTATAGTAATTATATTCTTGTACATAGGAACAGTACTATAGTAGTTATATTCTTGTACATACGGGGCAGTATTATAGTAGTTACCTATACTTGTACATGGGGGTAGTAGTATAGTAGTTATATTCTTGCACATTGGTGTGACGTCCGTCCGCAGATCTGGGCTGCAGTAGGGACAGCACCCCGAGAAACCCTGAGACTCTTATACAGGGATCTGGAATTGTAGCAAGGCCCAGGGGGTGGCTGTCTAGAAGCAGTGCGCCAGAGCAGGACGGTCGCCAATAGGGAAGAAGGCAGGGAACCAAAAACGTAGTCAGAAACCGGGCGAGCAGCGGAGGTACAGAAACGGCAGGCAGTGGCAGAGTCGAGAGTCCAGGCCAAGGTCACAAAACGGGAGGGCGGAAAAGGTACAAAAACGGCAGGCAGTAGCAGAGTCGAATATCCAGGCCAGGGTCACAAACCGGGAGAATAGCAGAGGTACAAAGTCGTCAGGCAGTAGAGAGGTCAAAAATCAAGTCTGAGGTCAGAGTCAAACAATAGCAAATCACACAGTAGCACATAGGGGAATATATCCGGCGGCTTGCAAGACCAGTCCCAAGGTATTTGAGGGATCAGGTCATCCCTCACAGGCTCCCTGACTGATGATGTCATCAGGACTGCCCCCAGGACCAGGCCAGATGGCGATGCACCAACCCCTCCATGACCGACAGAGGAGCGGAGCCTGCGTCCATCAAATGCCTGCGCAGGAGCCCCTTCTCTGTCGCCGCCATCACTCGGGGGCGAACCACGGCGCCTCCCAGTGGCCGAGGCAGGAACAGCAGGCCCCGAGTGACAGCGATGTGACAGTCCGGCGCCTCCTAGTGGCCGAGGCCGGGACAGCAGTCCCCGAGTCTGATGGCGACGTGACAATAGGGGACAAAATTACAGTAGTTATATTCTTGTACAAAGGGAGCAGAATTATAGTAGTTATAGTCTTGTACATAGGAACAGTATTATAGTAGTTATATTCTTGTACATACGGGGCAGTATTATAGTAGTTATATACTTGTAATGGGGGTAGTATTATAGTAGTTATTTTCTTGTACATAGGGGGCAGTGTTATAGTAGTTATATTCTTGTACATAGGAGCAGTATTATAGTAATTATATTCTTGTACATAGGGAGCAGTATTACCGTAGTTATATTCTTGTACATAGGAGAAGTGTTATAGCGGTTATAGTCTTGTACATAGGAGCAGTATTATAGTAGTTATATTTTTGTACATAGGGGTAGTGTTATAGCGGTTATATTCTTGTACATAGTGGCAGTGTTATAGCGGTTATATTCTTCTACATAGGGAGCAGTATTATAGCAGTTATATTCTTGTACGTAGGGAGCAGTATTATAGTAGTTATTTTCTTGTACATAGGGGGTAGTAGTATTATAGTAGTTATATTCTTGTACATAGAGGTAGTATTATAGAAGTTATATTCTTGTACAAAGGGAGCAGTATTATAGTAGTTATATGCTTGTATATAGGGGCAGAATTATAGTAATTATATTCTTGTACATAGGAACAGTACTATAGTAGTTATATTCTTGTACATACGGGGCAGTATTATAGTAGTTACCTATACTTGTACATGGGGGCAGTAGTATAGTAGTTATATTCTTGCACATTGGTGTGACGTCCGTCCGCAGATCTGGGCTGCAGTAGGGACAGCACCCCGAGAAACCCCGAGACTCTTATACAGGGATCTGGAATTGTAGCAAGGCCCAGGGGGTGGCTGTCTAGAAGCAGTGCGCCAGAGCAGGACGGTCGCCAATAGGGAAGAAGGCAGGGAACAAAAAACGTAGTCAGAAACCGGGCGAGCAGCGGAGGTACAGAAACGGCAGGCAGTGGCAGAGTCGAGAGTCCAGGCCAAGGTCACAAAACGGGAGGGCGGAAAAGGTACAAAAATGGCAGGCAGTAGCAGAGTCGAATATCCAGGCCAAGGTCACAAACCGGGAGAATAGCAGAGGTACAAAGTCGTCAGGCAGTAGAGAGGTCAGAAATCCAGTCTGAGGTCAGAGTCAAACAATAGCAAATCACACAGTAGCACATAGGGGAATATATCCGGCGGCTTGCAAGACCAGTCCCAAGGTATTTGAGGGATCAGGTCATCCCTCACAGGCTCCCTGACTGATGATGTCATCAGGACTGCCCCCAGGACCAGGCCAGATGGCGATGCACCAACCCCTCCATGACCGACAGAGGAGCGGAGCCTGCGTCCATCAAATGCCTGCGCAGGAGCCCCTTCTCTGTTGCCGCCATCACTCGGGGGAGAACCACGGCGCCTCCCAGTGGCCGAGGCAGGAACAGCAGGCCCCGAGTGACAGCGATGTGACAGTCCGGCGCCTCCTAGTGGCCGAGGCCGGGACAGCAGGCCCCGAGTCTGACGGCGACGTGACAATAGCGGACAGAATTATAGTAGTTATATTCTTGTACAAAGGGAGCAGAATTATAGTAGTTATATTGTTATATATAGGGGCAGAATTATAGTAGTTATATTCTTGTACATAGGGGACAGAATTATAGTAGTTATAGTCTTGTACATAGGAACAGTATTATAGTAGTTATATTCTTGTACATACGGGCAGTATTATAGTAGTTATATACTTGTAATGGGGGTAGTATTATAGTAGTTATTTTCTTGTACATAGGGGGCAGTGTTATAGTAGTTATATTCTTGTACATAGGGGTAGTAGTATTATAGTAGTTATATTGTAAATAGAGAGCAGTATTATAGTAGTTATATTATTGTACATAGGGGCAGTATTATAGTAGTTATATTCTTGTACATAGGGGACAGAATTATAGTAGTTATATTCTTGTACAAAGGGAGCAGTATTATAGTAGTTATATTGTTCACAGGGGCAGTATTATAGTAGTTATATACTTGTGCATAGGAGCAGTATTGTAGTAGTTATATTCTTGTACATAGGAGCAGTATTATAGTAGTTATATTCTTGTACATACGGGGCAGTAGTATAGTAGTTATATACTTGTACATGGGGGTAGTATTATAGTAGTAATTTTCTTGTACATAGGGGCAGTGTTATAGTAGTTATATTCTTGTACATAGGGGGTAGTAGTAGTATTATAGTAGTTATATTCTTGTACATAGGGGCAGTATTGTCATAGTTATATTCTTGTACATAGGGGCAGTATTATAGTGGTTATATTCTTGTACATAGGGGACAGATTTATACTAATATTCTTGTACAAAGGGAGCATGATTATAGTAGTTATATGCTTGTATATAGGGGCAGAATTATAGTAATTATATTCTTGTACATAGGAACAGTATTATAGTAGTTATATTCTTGTACATAGTGGCAGTATTATAGTAGTTATACTCTTGTACATAGGGGCAGTATTATAGTAGTTATATTCTTGTACATAGGGGCAGTATTGTCATAGTTATATTCTTGTACATAGGGGCAGTATTATAGTGGTTATATTCTTGTACATAGGGGACAGATTTATACTAATATTCTTGTACAAAGGGAGCAGGATTATAGTAGTTATATGCTTGTATATAGGGGCAGAATTATAGTAATTATATTCTTGTACATAGGAACAGTATTATAGTAGTTATATTCTTGTACATACAGGGCAGTATTATAGTAGTTATATACTTGTACATGGGGGTAGTAGTATAGTAGTTATTTTCTTGTACATAGGGGGCAGTGTTATAGTAGTTATATTCTTGTACATAGGGGCAGTATAGTCATAGTTATATTCTTGCACATAGGGGCAGTATTGTCATAGTTATATTCTTGTACATAGGGGCAGTATTGTCATAGTTATATTCTTGTACATAGGGGCAGTATTATAGTAGTTATATTCTTGAACATAGGTAGCAGTATTATAGTAGTTATATTCTTGTACATAGGGAGCAGTATTATAGTAGTTATATTCTTGTACATAGGGGACAGAATTATAGTAGTTATATTCTTGTACAAAGGGAGCAGTATTATAGTAGTTATATTGTTCACAGGGGCAGTATTATAGTAGTTATATACTTGTGCATAGGAGCAGTATTGTAGTAGTTATATTCTTGTACATACGGGGCAGTAGTATAGTAGTTATATACTTGTACATGGGGGTAGTATTATAGTAGTAATTTTCTTGTACATAGGGGCAGTGTTATAGTAGTTATATTCTTGTACATAGGGGCAGTATTGTCATAGTTATATTCTTGTACATAGGGGCAGTATTATAGTGGTTATATTCTTGTACATAGGGGACAGATTTATACTAATATTCTTGTACAAAGGGAGCATGATTATAGTAGTTATATGCTTGTATATAGGGGCAGAATTATAGTAATTATATTCTTGTACATAGGAACAGTATTATAGTAGTTATATTCTTGTACATAGGGGCAGTATTATAGTAGTTATATTCTTGTACATAGGGAGCAGTGTTATAGTAGTTATATTCTTGTACATAAGGAGCAGTATTATAGTAGTTATATTCTTGTACATAGGGGCAGTATTATAGTAGTTATATTCTTGTACATAGGGGCAGTATTATAGTAGTTATATTCTTGTACATAGGGAGCAGTGTTATAGTAGTTATATTCTTGTACATAAGGAGCAGTATTATAGTAGTTATATTCTTGTACATAGGGGCAGTATTATAGTAGTTATATTCTTGTACATAGGGAGCAGTATTATAGTAGTTATATTGTTCACAGGGGCAGTATTATAGTAGTTATATACTTGTGCATAGGAGCATTATTATAGTAGTTATATTCTTGTACATACGGGGCAGTATTATAGTAGTTATATACTTGTACATGGGGGTAGTAGTATAGTAGTTATTTTCTTGTACATAGGGGGCAATTTTTATTGTAAAAACCAAACAAATAACATTCCTCCAATAATACAAAACTGAATTCACTAGGATTGTACATACATTCATTACATATCCAGTTTATACATATCAAATTAACTTAAGGGGGTTTTACACTAAGCGATATCGTTAGCAATATCGCTAAAACGTCACCGGTTTTGTGACGTTATAGCGATATCGCTATGTGTGATACTTACCTCCGACCGGCTCCCCCGCTGTCCATCGCTGATCGCGCGACAATGTCCGGCTCCATTTCTCGTCGTCTGCTTCCTGCTGGGCTTCCTGTGGCGCCGATGAGCGACGCGTGGAGGCGGGCGGGAGGACGTCAGGATCGCTGTGTGTGAAAGGTGAGTATCGTGCGCTGCGTCGCTGCTGCATCGCTGTGAGATCTTTCTGTATGAAAGCTCACTAGCGATCATTTAGCGATGCACCAGCGATCCTGACCTGGTCGGATCGCTGGTGCATCGCTAAATGTAAAAGGGCTTTAGAGTCCATACTCCTAGTTTGAGAAAAAAAAAAACACTTTACAAACAGAGCTCATCATGTTCCTACCCAGTGACTCATCCTTCTCTATCTTAACATGTCCTAATTTCTTCTAATGATTTTCCCTATCTGAGTTCGGACATTATCTGGTTGACAGCGTCACAGATCTGAGTCGGAGTTATTCTGTTCACCACCGGTCTCCATCTCAGACTCTACTCGAGTGCCCTCAGTTAAGGGCTTCCGCTTTGGCGGAGGACAGTCCTCTACGTCCCTATCACACTCTGCGTCAATTCTCTTAAGGTCATCTTCAAAATCGCCGTCAGACTCAGACAGAACATCAAACCTGTTAGATACGACCATTACACCTGCAGAACTCTGGAATTTCTTCCCGGCTCCTTGGCCAGTGTCGTACCCCTCAGGTTTACGGGAAGCCTTGTCCTTTTTCTTCCTTTTCTGATTATTGCTATACTCTTCAGACACAGATGGTAGCACTGAAGTTATGCCTTCCTGTGACCGCTGCCCCTGAGGTACAACCTCCATGCTCCCCTGTTCTCTCTCTGATCCCTGCTGCTCTGGTGTTAGCTGAGTAGACCCCTGGTGGACCTCTGATCTGGTCAGTATTTCCCCTGACATTAAAGCTGCCTCCTCCAGAATCTCTGCCCCTGCCACCAAGTCCTCGTCAGGAAAGTCCTTACAGATATTGTGCCAGGCGTCTGGACAGTCCCTGTGAGGGTGACCGATCTTCCCACAGAGGTTGCACCTGATGTTCTGGCAGTCTGCAGCTAGATGGCCGACCTCCCCACACAGGCTGCACTTCACCACAGTACAGGTATTTGCCAGGTGACCTGCCTTGCCACATTTAAAGCACTTACGAGGCTGCCCAGGATAGAAACACACACCCCTCTCCCTCCCAATAAAGAAGGAGTTGGGTAAATGGGCAGTGATGTTATTGCATTGGCGCAGTTTCACCAAAACCCGCCACCCTCCCGTCCAGATCCCATCACTGTCTCTGCTTTTGGTGAGGTCCGAGACCAGGTCACAATGCCTCCGGAGCCACACCACAATGTCCTGCGGGGGAACAGACTCATTCCAGAAGATGACATTTACAGTGACAGTATCTGGCTTAGAGATAGGAATAAAGCTGAACTTACTCCAGCCCTCCGAGTCTCTAAACTTGGGGAAACTAGACCAGAATCTGTCCAGATCAGACGTGAGCTTAAAGCTGACATCATAGCCCTGCCTGTCTGGAAGATTAATTACTGCCAGGATGCTGACTGGCACAAACCCCATCTGGTGGCACAAGAGCTCCCTGACGACAAACCTCCTGTCTGGCAGGTCCTCCTTGGCACCTCTGTGCCGGAAACGCATGACGTTTCTCCGTTTAAACGCCTGGCCTGTATAATTGGTACCAGAGGTAAAGGACGGAGCACCACGACTCCAGGCATTACTGGGGGGACCGTGCTGGGTCACATTGGGTTGCCTGACGGGGTGAAGGTCTGCAGCAGGAGGGGCAGCTACACCTTGTGTGCTTGAAATTAAAGGGGGGAAATCACAGACATTATCATGCACATTGTTAGCATCAGCATTAATGTCATTATCAGACTGTGCAGCATCCACCAAAGATACTGTGCTCCCCCAAGCCCCCGACCCCCCAGATACAGTGCGGCTATCCCCAGCATCAGAGCCCTGCTGGGCACCATCAGTAATGACCAGCACATGTCCACTGCCCAACTGTTGTGCTTGGCATTCTGAGACTTGTAGTCCCTCTGATAGAAAGTGCAGTCCATGCTGCTGCTTGGAATCTGCTGCAGGCTGCTGTGCTGGGCATTCTGAGACTTGTGGTACACCTGCTGGAATCTGCATAACATGCTGCTGCTTGGTGTCTGCCGCAGGCTGCTGCGGCTGCAGTATTTGACCCTTTTGGAAGCAGAAACTTGCAGGCTGCAGCACTGGCCGCACCGGCTTCTGGGGCTCACCTGGGACAGTGTCTGAGCTGGAACCTGCAGAGTCCTGCTTGTGTGACATAAACAGTTCCTGGTTCCTATAAGTCTCTGCCAGGGGCCCATCCTCTCTAGGACACAGTCCATGTCCGTCACCACTTTTGCCAGCTGTATGCCAAGCATGTTCAGAGTCTGATCACAAAAGGTGTGATCCCCACCAGGATTAGCAGCCTTTACCTTATAGCCCATGTCTATTTGTTTCTGCAGCAAGTCTTTGTGCTGCTGTAACTCACCGAGCCTCTTGACCAGTCCTGGGATCTCCTTTGCGACCTGAAGCTCGGGTGCACATGGCGTCCCCTCCTGGGATCCTGCTTTCAGCAATGTCCCTGGATGCTTGAAACCAGACGTCTCCTTAACCTTCACCACCGCTGGTTTCGTGGCTCCAGGCTCCACAGCACTTTTACTGCTGCCACCTGACTGCGACCTTGTGCGCCCCGAGCTCGCCATGCTGGCCACCACATGCTTCTGCTGCAGGTTCTCCTGGAGCGTCTGTCTCTCCAGTGAGGTTCTCCTCTGTCTGCTGGGAGTCAGCTGCACACCTGAAGATGGTGATGGCACCTCCTGAGCTGCAGGCTGCTTTCCTCCATTCAGCTTCTCACCAGTAGATTTCTTTTGGATTTCTCCTAGTTGTCCTTCACTCTGCTTGCCTTGGCTGGCCGACTGCTTAACTGGAACTTTCTTACCCACAGCCATGGCTTTTCCTTGTTCCGTTACTTTTTGCACTTTCACAGCTTCATCTTTCTTGCTGCTGCTGCTGTTACTTCCATTCTGAGCTTTCTTTCCCTCAGATACAACTTTGGGACTTGCATCTGCCTTAGACACAACTTGAGCGTTACTTCCAAGTGTAGGCCTGGAAGCCTGGGCCTTGCTTGGGGAGTTACCCCGCCAAGGGTGGCCTCCCCCTGGGCTTGCTCCAGACATCAGGAGAGCTACAAACACACAACCTCACACATAGGAGGCAGTATTATAGTAGTTATATACTTGTACATGGGGGTAGTAGTATAGTAGTTATTTTCTTGTACATAGGAGCAGTATTATAGTAGTTATATTCCTGTACATAGGGGCAGTATTATAGTAGTTATATTCTTGTACATAGGGAGCAGTATTATAGTAGTTATATTGTTCACAGGGGCAGTATTATAGTAGTTATATACTTGTGCATAGGAGCAGTATTATAGTAGTTATATTCTTGTACATAGGAGCTGTGTTTTAGTAGTTATATTCTTGTTCATAGGGGCAGTATTGTCGCTATATTCTTGTACATAGGGGCAGTATTATAGTAGTTATATTCTTGTACATAGGGGACAGAGTTATAGTAGTTATATTCTTGTACAAAGGGAGCAGTATTATAGTAGTTATATGCTTGTATATAGGGGCAGAATTATAGTAATTGTATTCTTGTACATAGGAACAGTACTATAGTAGTTATATTCTTGTACATACGGGGCAGTATTATAGTAGTTACCTATACTTGTACATGGGGGTAGTAGTATAGTAGTTATATTCTTGCACATTGGTGTGACGTCCGTCCGCAGATCTGGGCTGCAGTAGGGACAGCACCCCGAGAAACCCCGAGACTCTTATACAGGGATCTGGAATTGTAGCAAGGCCCAGGGGGTGGCTGTCTAGAAGCAGTGCGCCAGAGCAGGACGGTTGCCAATAGGGAAGAAGGCAGGGAACCAAAAACGTAGTCAGAAACCGGGCGAGCAGCGGAGGTACAGAAACGGCAGGCAGTGGCAGAGTCGAGAGTCCAGGCCAAGGTCACAAAACGGGAGGGCGGTAAAGGTACAAAAACGGCAGACAGTAGCAGAGTCGAATATCCAGGCCAAGGTCACAAACCGGGAGAATAGCAGAGGTACAAAGTCGTCAGGCAGTAGAGAGGTCAGAAATCCAGTCTGAGGTCAGAGTCAAACAATAGCAAATCACACAGTAGCACATAGGGGAATATATCCGGCGGCTTGCAAGACCAGTCCCAAGGTATTTGAGGGATCAGGTCATCCTCACAGGCTCCCTGACTGATGATGTCATCAGGACTGCCCCCAGGACCAGGCCAGATGGCGATGCACCAACCCCTCCATGACCGACAGAGGAGCGGAGCCTGCGTCCATCAAATGCCTGCGCAGGAGCCCCTTCTCTGTCGCCGCCATCACTCGGGGGCGAACCACGGCGCCTCCCAGTGGCCGAGGCAGGAACAGCAGGCCCCGAATGACAGCGATGTGACAGTCCGGCGCCTCCTAGTGGCCGAGGCCGGGACAGCAGGCCCCAAGTCTGACGGCGACGTGACAATAGCGGACAGAATTATAGTAGTTATATTCTAGTACAAAGGGAGCAGAATTATAGTAGTTATATTGTTATATATAGGGGCAGAATTATAGTAGTTATATTCTTGTACATAGGGGACAGAATTATAGCAGTTATAGTCTTGTACATAGGAACAGTATTATAGTAGTTATATTCTTGTACATACGGGGCAGTATTATAGTAGTTATTTTCTTGTACATAGGGGGCAGTGTTATAGTAGTTATATTCTTGTACAAAGGGAGCACTATTATAGTAGTTATATTGTAAATAGAGAGCAGTATTATAGTAGTTATATTCTTGTACATAGGGAGCAGTATTATAGTAGTTATATTCTTGTATATAGGGGCAGAATTATAGTAATTATATTCTTGTACATAGGAACAGTATTATAGTAGTTATATTCTTGTACATGGGGGTAGTAGTATAGTAGTTATATTCTTGCACATAGGTGTGACGTCTGTCCGCGGATCTGGGCTGCAGTAGGGACAGCACCTCGAGAAACCCCGAGACCCTTAACCCCTATACAGGGATCTGGAATTGTAGCAAGGCCCAGGGGTTGGCTGTCTAGAAGCAGTGCGCCAGAGCAGGACGGTTGCCAATAGGGAAGAAGGCAGGGAACCGAAAACGTAGTCAGAAACCGGGCGAGCAGCGGAGGTACAGAAACAGCAGGCAGTGGCAGAGTCGAGAGTCCAGGCCAAGGTCACAAAACGGGAGGGCGGTAAAGGTACAAAGTCGTCAGGCAGTAGAGAGGTCAGAAATCCAGGCTGAGGTCAGAGTCAAACAATAGCAAATCACACAGTAGCACATAGGGGAACCAAGAATATATCCGGCGGCTTGCAAGACCAGTCCCAAGGTATTTGAGGGATCAGGTCATCCCTCACAGGCTCCCGGACTGATGATGTCATCAGGACCGCCCCCAGGACCAGGCCAGAAGGCGATGCACCAACCCCTCCATGACTGACAGAGGAGCGGAGCCTGCGTCCATCAGATGCCTGCGCAGGAGCCCCTTCTCTGTCGCCGCCATCACTCGGGGGAGAACCACGGCGCCTCCCAGTGGCCGAGGCAGGAACAGCAGGCTCCGAGTCTGACGGCGAAGTGACAGTCCGGCGCCTCCCTAGTGGCAGAGGCCGGGACAGCAGGCTCCGAGTCTGACGGCGACGTGAAAGTCCGGCGCCTCCTAGTGGCCGAGGCCGGGACAGCAGGCCCCGAGTCTGACGGCGACGTGACAATAGGGACAGAATTATAGTAGTTATATTCTTGTACAAAGGGAGCAGAATTATAGTAGTTATATTCTTGTACATAGGGGACAGAATTATAGTAGTTATATTCTTGTACATACGGGGCAGTATTATAGTAGTTATATTGTTCACAGGGACAGTATTATAGTAGTTATATTTTTTTGCATAGGAGCAGTATTATAGTAGTTATATTCTTGTACATAGGAGCAGTATTATAGTTATATTCTTGTATATAGGGGCAGAATTATAGTAGTTATATTCTTGAACATGGGGACATAATTATAGTAGTTATATTCTTGTACATAGGAACAGTATTATAGTAGTTATATTCATACGGGGCAGTATTATAGTAGATATATACTTGTACATGGGGGTAGTATTATAGTAGTTCTTTTCTTGTACATAGGGGGCAGTGTTATAGTAGTTATATTCTTGTACATAGGGGGTAGTAGTATTATAGTAGTTATATTGTAAATAGAGAGCAGTATTATAGTAGTTATATACTTGGGCATAGGAGCAGTATTATAGTAGTTATATTCTTGTACATAGGGGCAGTATTGTTATAGTTATATTCTTGTACATAGGGGCAGTATTATAGTAGTTATATTCTTGTACATAGGGGGTAGTATTATAGTAGTTATATTCTTGTACATAGGGGGTAGTATTATAGTAGTTATATTGTACATAGGAGCAGTGTTTTAGTAGTTATATTCTTGTACATAGGGGCAGTATTATCATAGTTATATTCTTGCACATAGGGAACAGAATTATAGTACTAATATTCTTGTACAAAGGGAGCAGTATTATAGTAGTTATATGCTTGTATATAGGGGCAGAATTATAGCAGTTATATTCTTGTACATATAGGGCAATATTATAGTAGTTATATACTTGTACATAGGGGCAGTGTTATATTAGTTATATTCTTGTACATAGGGGCAGTGTTATAGTAGTTATATTCTTGTACATAGAGGTAGTATTATAGAAGTTATATTCTTGTACATAGGGATCAGTATTATAGTAGTTATATTGTTCACAGGGGCAGTATTATAGTAGTTATACTTGTGCATAGGAGCAGTATTATAGTAGTTATATTCTTGTACATTTGGGCAGTATTATAGTAGTTATACTTGTACATAGGGGCAGTATTGTCGTAGTTATATTCTTATACATAGGGGCAGTATTATAGTAGTTATATTCTTGTACATAGGGGCAGTATTATAGTAGTTATATTCTTGTACAAAGGGGACAGAATTATAGTATTTATATTCTTGTACAAAGGGAGCAGTATTATAGTAGTTATATGCTTGTATATAGGGGCAGAATTATTGTAGTTATATTCTTGTATATAGGAACAGAATTATAGTAGTTATATACTTGTACATGGGGGTAGTATTATAGTAGTTATAGTCTTGTACAGAGGGGGCAGTGTTATAGTAGTTATATTCTTGTACATAGGGGACAGAATTATAGTAGTTATATTCTTGTACATAGGAACAGTATTATAGTAGTTATATTCTTGTACATATGGGGCAGTATTATAGTAGTTATATACTTGTACATGGGGGTAGTAGTATAGTAGTTATATTTTTGCACATAGGGGACATAATTATAGTAGTTATATTGTTGTATATAGGGGCGGAATTATAGTAGTTATATTCTTGTACATAGGGGACAGAATTATAGTAGTTATATTCTTGTACATAGGGGCAGTATTATCATAGTTATATTCTTGTACATAGGGGCAGTATTATAGTTATATTCTTGTACATAGGGGCAGTATTATAGTAGTTATATTCTTGTAGAAAGGGAGCAGTATTATAGTAGTTATATTCTTATATCTAGGAACAGTATTATAGTAGTTATATTCTTATATATAGGAACAGTATTATAGTAGTTATATTCTTGTACATACGGGGCAGTTTTATAGTAGTTATATTCTTGTACATAGGGGGTAGTATTATAGTAGTTATATTCTTGTACATAGGGGGCAGTGTTATAGTAGTTATATTCTTGTACATAGGGGCAGTGTTATAGTAGTTATATTCTTGTACATAGGGGGTAGTATTATAGTAGTTATTTTCTTGTACATAGGGGGCAGTGTTATAGTAGTTATATTCTTGTACATAGGGGGTAGTAATATAGTAGTTATATTCTTGTACAAAGGGAGCGGTATTATAGTAGTTATATTGTTCACAGGGGCAGTTTTATAGTAGTTATATACTTGTGCATAGAAGCAGTATTATAGTAGTTATATACTTGTACATGGGGGTTGTATTATAGTAGTTATATTCTTGTACATAGGCGCAGTGTTATAGTAGTTATAATCTTGTACATAGGGGCAGTGTTATAGTAGTTATATTCTTGTACATAGGGGGCAGTGTTATAGTAGTTATATTCTTGTACATAGGGGGCAGTGTTATAGTAGTTAAATTCTTGTACATAGGGGACAGAGTTATAGTAGTTATATTCTTGTACATAGGAACAGTATTATAGTAGTTATATTCTTGTACATATGGGGCAGTATTATAGTAGTTATATTCTTGTACATGGGGGTAGTAGTATAGTAGTTATATTCTTGTACAAAGGGAGCAGCATTATAGTAGTCATATACTTGTACATGGGGGTAGTATTATAGTAGTTATATTCTTGTACATAGGCGCAGTGTTATAGTAGTTACAGTGGGGCAAAAAAGTATTTAGTCAGTCAGCAATAGTGCAAGTTCCACCACTTAAAAAGATGAGAGGCGTCTGTAATTTACATCATAGGTAGACCTCAACTGTGGGAGACAAACTGAGGAAAAAAAATCCAGAAAATCACATTGTCTGGTTTTTTTTTCATTTTATTTGCATATTATGGTGGAAAATAAGTATTTGGTCAGAAACAAGCAATCAAGATTTCTGGCTCTCACAGACCTGTAACTTCTTCTTTAAGAGTCTCCTCTTTCCTCCACTCATTACCTGTAGTAATGGCACCTGTTTAAACTTGTTATCAGTATAAAAAGACACCTGTGCACACCCTCAAACAGTCTGACTCCAAACTCCACTATGGTGAAGACCAAAGAGCTGTCAAAGGACACCAGAAACAAAATTGTAGCCCTGCACCAGGCTGGGAAGACTGAATCTGCAATAGCCAACCAGCTTGGAGTGAAGAAATCAACTGTGGGAGCAATAATTAGAAAATGGAAGACATACAAGACCACTGATAATCTCCCTCGATCTGGTGCTCCACGCAAAATCCCACCCCGTGGGGTCAGAATGATCACAAGAACGGTGAGCAAAAATCCCAGAACCACGCGGGGGGACCTAGTGAATGAACTGCAGAGAGCTGGGACCAATGTAACAAGGCCTACCATAAGTAACACACTACGCCACCATGGACTCAGATCCTGCAGTGCCAGACGTGTCCCACTGCTTAAGCCTGTACATGTCCGGGCCCGTCTGAAGTTTGCTAGAGAGCATTTGGATGATCCAGAGGAGTTTTGGGAGAATGTCCTATGGTCTGATGAAACCAAACTGGAACTGTTTGGTAGAAACACAACTTGTCGTGTTTGGAGGAAAAAGAATACTGAGTTGCATCCATCAAACACCATACCTACTGTAAAGCATGGTGGTGGAAACATCATGCTTTGGGGCTGTTCCTCTGCAAAGGGGCCAGGACGACTGATCCGGGTACATGAAAGAATGAATGGGGCCATGTATCGTGAGATTTTGAGTGCAAACCTCCTTCCATCAGCAAGGGCATTGAAGATGAAACGTGGCTGGGTCTTTCAACATGACAATGATCCAAAGCACACCGCCAGGGCAACGAAGGAGTGGCTTCGTAAGAAGCATTTCAAGGTCCTGGAGTGGCCTAGCCAGTCTCCAGATCTCAACCCTATAGAAAACCTTTGGTTGGGAGTTGAAAGTCCGTGTTGCCAAGCGAAAAGCCAAAAACATCACTGCTCTAGAGGAGATCTGCATGGAGGAATGGGCCAACATACCAACAACAGTGTGTGGCAACCTTGTGAAGACTTACAGAAAACGTTTGACCTCTGTCATTGCCAACAAAGGATATATCACAAAGTATTGAGATGAAATTTTGTTTCTGACCAAATACTTATTTTCCACCATAATATGCAAATAAAATGAAAAAAAACCAGACAATGTGATTTTCTGGATTTTTTTTTCTCAGTTTGTCTCCCATAGTTGAGGTCTACCTATGATGTAAATTACAGATACCTCTCATCTTTTTAAGTGGTGGAACTTGCACTATTGCTGACTGACTAAATACTTTTTTGCCCCACTGTATATTCTTGTACATAGGGGCAGTATTATAGTAGTTATATTCTTGTATATTGGGGGGCAGAATTATATTAGTTATATTCTTGTACATAGAGGTCAGTGTTATAGTAGTTATATTCTTGTACATAGGGGTAGTTATATAGTAGTTGTATTCTTGTACATAGGGAGCAGTATTATAGTAGTTATATTTTTGTACATGATCTCTTGGTATAGTTAAAGGGAATCTGTCACCTATTTTTTCATCTCAGCTGCCAGCACCGCCATCAGGGGCTTATCTACTTCATTCTGTAATGCGGTAAATAAGCCCCCAATGTAAAAGCCCCGTCACATATACAGATGCACCAGCGATCCCGACAACAATACGACCTTTTGCTGTATTCATTGTGATGGATCTAGGCTGCTGTGCACACACACAGCAGCCCCGCCCTGCCCCAGGCTTTATAATTTGTACATCTGTGTCTGAGCCTGCATCGCCCTTCATCTGTGTTTGCTGGTTGGGCAGTGTGTGGAGGTTTAACCTGAGATGTCTGTGTTCAGACCTGGATGGCCTTTATCTGCACTTGTTTCATCTGGCTGCACGGAAGCGATTCAGACATGTTTCAGGTACATTTGCAATAGATATGGTCTTGCTTTTGAAATATTCAGTAGGCCGTAATGGCACAGTGAGTAATAAAAAATGTAGAGTAGGACCCCCCACATGAGATTGCCTTGGCGCGACGGGGTGACTCAATGTATTGATCAATATTTTGCCAAATGTCTCATTTTGATTACAGTTAGATGTCAATATGTGCATTGCACTTCATGTTATGCGTTCTGACCTTCGGCAGCGCTGGCTTCTCTCTTTTTATATAACGATACGACCTTGTCAGGATCGCTGGTGCACCGCTACATGATCGCTGGTGAGCTGCCAAACAGGCAGCTTCACCAGCGATCAGCACCAGCGAGGACGCTGGTATCTAAGGTAAATATCGGGTTACTAAGCGGCGCGCGTCACTTAGTTACCCGATGTGTACCTTAGAAACCTGCGTGCTTGCGCCGGGAGCTGCCAGCACGCAGGTTTCTAAGGTACACATCGGGTAACTAAGTGACGCGCGCCGCTTAGTAACCCGATATTTACCTTAGAGACCAGCTCCCAGCGCCTGCTTAGAGCTCTTGGAGCCTCGATGCGCGCAGCGGGAGACCAGCGATCAAAAAATGGCCCAGGCCGATCAAGCACAATCAGCGATACCCGGCGGGGGGGGGGGGGGAGGGGCGGTCGCTGATCTCTGTCACACACAGCCATCTCGCTGGCAAGATTGCTGTGGCGTCACGGGGCTTTAACCTAAAAGATAAGAAAAATGAGTTATATTATACTCACCCAGGGGCGGTCCATTCTTGGTCCAATGGGTGTTGCGGTCTGGCGCCTCCCTTCTTCTAACGATGACGTCCTCTTCTTTGCTGCCTGTCGTGGCTCCTGCGCACTGCAGTACTCTGCTCTGCCCTCAACAGGGCAGAGCAGTGCGCCTGCGCAGGAGCTGCGACGGGAAGCAAAGAAGAGGACGTCATCGTTAGAAGATAAGAGGCGCTGGACCGGACCGCGACATTACGATGTGCTCCACTATTGCCAATGCCATCCAGTGCACGTCTTGCCGCATGTATGAAATCCTTGAACAGCCGATCGAGGGTGCATACTGCTGTGCAAGATGTGAGCACATTGCGCATTTGGAAGCCCAGATACTGGATCTAAATGTGCAGCTGGCAACACTGAGATCCATAGACAATATGGAAAGGAGTCTTCTGCTCACTGAGCAGATGCTCAATGGGATAGATGAGGGAGGGGATGCTAGGTTGGAGCTGCAGGACAATGAAGCAGCTAGCTGGGTGACAGTTAGAAGGCGGAGTAGAGGGAAGAGCACCAGGGAGGCTAGTCCTGATCTGGCACACCCCAATAAGTTTGCTAAGTTGGCAGATGAGGGGAGTGTTAGTACAGGAGTAGCACTGCTGCCGCAAGGCATGTCCTCTGAAAGCCGGAGGAGTGTCTGCTCCAGTAAGGGGGGAAATAGGAGAGCAGGGCAGGCCAGACAGGTTCTGGTAGTGGGAGACTCAATTATTAGGGGAACAGATAGGGCAATCTGTCACAAAGACAGGGATCGTCGAACGGTGTGCTGCCTACCTGGCGCTCGAGTCTGACACATTGCTGATCGGGTTGACAGATTACTGGGAGGGGCTGGTGAGGATCCAGCGGTCATGGTGCACATTGGCACAAATGACAAAGTTAGAAGTAGGTGGAAGGTCCTTAAAGATGATTTCAAGGAAATAGGCTGTAAGCTTAAAGCAAGGACCTCCAAGGTGGTATTTTCGGAAATACTTCCTGTACCACGTGCCACGCCAGAGAGGCAACGGGAGATTAGGGAGGTTAATAAGTGGCTCAGGAATTGGTGTAGGAAGGAGGGGTTTGGGTTCCTGCAGAACTGGGCCGACTTCTCAGTTGGCTACAGGTTCTACGCTAGGGACGGACTGCACCTCAATGGGGAGGGTGCAGCTGTGCTCGGAGAGAAAATGGCTAGAAGGTTGGAGGAGTGTTTAAACTAGGGACGGGGGAGGGTATTCCTTTTATAGGAGGGGAAGACAGTGCAGATAGAGACCTGGGCACAAATAATGAAATTGGGGGTGGGGTTAGAACAGTTAATAATTTAAGAAAGAATAGAGGTACAGAGAGATACATAAAGTGCGCGTATACTAATGCCAGAAGCCTCACCAAAAAGATGGAGGAATTGGAGTTAATGTTGTTGGAACATAATTATGACATGGTGGGGATATCTGAGACATGTCTGGACGAGAGCCATGACTGGGCGGTTAATTTACAGGGCTATAGTCTGTTCAGGAATGACTGTACAAATAAGCGAGGGGGAGGCGTGTGTTTATATGTAAAATCATCCTTAAAACCCATCCTTCGTGATAATATATATGAATCTAATGAAAATGTAGAGTCCCTGTGGGTAGAGATAAGGGGAGGGGGGAAAAATAATAAATTAATGATAGGGGTTTGTTATAAGTCTCCAAAAATAATGGAAGCAACAGAGAATATCCTCATAAAGAAAATAGATGAAGCGGCGACTCAAGGAAAAGTCATTATTATGGGGGACTTCAACTTCAAGTTTTCGTGTATCCTTTAATAAGATGTGTAGTAGAGGGGTTACAAGGACACTAAACTTCAGGAAAGCAAATTTCCAACGGATGAGAGATGATCTTTGTGCAATTAACTGGGACGATATCCTGAGACATAAAAATACACAAAGAAAATGGGAGACGTTTATTAGCATCCTGAATAGGACCTGTGCACAATACTGTATATACCGTATGGGAATAAACATGCTAGAAATAGTAGGAAAACCACTATGGCTAAATAGAGCTGTAAGGGGCGCAATAAGAAATAAAAATAAAGCATTTAGAGAATTAAAGCAAGTAGGTAGTGATGAGGCATTAACTAAATACAGAAAATTAAATAAATTCTGTAAAAAGCAAATCAAGACAGCAAAGATTGAGACAGAGAGACTCTTTGCCAGAGAAAGTAAAAATAATCCCAAAATATTCTTTAACTACATAAATAGTAAGAAGCTAAAAAATGATAGTGTTGGCCCCCTTAAAAATAGTCTGGGTGAAATGGTGGATGAGGATGAGGAAAAAGCCAATATGCTAAATGACTTTTTTTTCAACAGTATTTACACAAGAAAATCCCATGATGGATAACATGTTCAGGGATAAAAATTCTCCATTAAATGTCACCTGCTTAACCCAGCAGTAAGTACGGCGGCGTCTAAAAATCACTAAAATTGACAAATCCCCGGGCCTGGATGGGATACACCCCCGAGTACTGCAGGAATTAAGCACAGTCATAGATAGACCATTATTTTTAATCTTTAAGGATTCCATAATAACAGGGTCTGTACCACAGGACTGGCGTATAGCAAATGTGGTGCCAATATTCAAAAAGGGGACAAAAACTGAACTTGGAAATTATAGGCCAGTAAGTTTAACCTCAACTGTGGGTAAAATCCTGGAGGGTTTTCTAAGAAATACTATACTGGAGTATCTGGAAAAGAATAACCTCATGACCCAATATCAACATGGGTTTACAAGGGACCGTTCCTGTCAGACTAATCTGATAAGCTTTTATGAAGAGGTAAGTTTAGGACTGGACCAAGGGAATGCAGTGGACGTGGTGTACATGGACTTTTCAAAAGCTTTCGATACGGTGCCACACAAAAGGTTGATACATAAAATGAGAACAATGGGGATAGGGGAAAATATGTGTAAGTGGGTTAAGAGTTGGCTCAGGGATAGGAAACAAAGGGTGGTTATTAATGGAGCACACTTGGACTGGGTCACGGTTAGCAGTGGGGTACCACAGGGGTCAGTTTTGGGCCCGCTTATTTTTAACATATTTATTAATGACCTTGTAGGGGGCATAGAGAGTAGAATTTCAATATTTGCAGATGACACTAAACTCTGCAGGGTAATCAATACAGAGGAGGACAATTTTATATTACAGGAGGATTTATGTAAACTAGAAGCTTGGGCTGATAAATGGCAAATGAGCTTTAATGGGGATAAATGTAAGGTCATGCACTTGGGTAGAACGAACAAGATGTATAATTATGTGCTTAATTGTAAACACTGGGCAAAACTGTCACTGAAAAAGACCTGGGTGTATGGGTGGACGACAAACTCACATTTAGTGGCCAGTGTCAGGCAGCTGCTGCAAAGGCAAATAAAATAATGGGATGCATTAAAAGAGGCATAGATGCTCAGGAGGAGAACATAATTTTACCTCTATATAAGTCACTAGTGCGACCACACTTAGAATACTGTGTACAGTTCTGGTCTCCGGTGTATAAGAAAGACATAGCTGAACTGGAGCGGGTGCAGAGAAGAGCGACCAAGGTTATTAGGGAACTGGGGGGTCTGCAATACCAAGACAGGTTATTACACTTGGGGTTATTTAGTTTGGAGAATCGAAGGCTTAGGAGTGATCTTATTACAATGTATAAATATATGCGGGGACAGTACAAAGACCTTTCTAATGATATTTTTACTCTTAGACCTGTGACGGGGACAAGGGGGCATCCTCTACGTCTGGAGGAAAGAAGGTCTAAGCATACTCACAGACGCGGATTCTTTACTGTAAGAGCAGTGAGACTATGGAACTCTCTGCCATATGATGTTGTAATGAGTGATTTCCTACTAAAATTTAAGAAGGGACTGGATGCCTTTCTTGGAAAGTATAACATTACAGGGTATATACGCGTACTCTAGTTTCCTTTTTTTTTAATCAGATAATTTTTATTAACAAGATTCAAAATGACATTGCACACAATTGTGTCCAAAAAAGGAGCATAGACATATTTACAAACATTATAAAACCAATCCCCCATTTCCCTCCCTCCACCCCCCCTCCCTTAAATCCTCAATAGCCAGTAATGAGTGTAAAATAATGCTTATCCTGTAAAATACTCAGGACTAGTTACCAGATAAAAATATAGTGGTTTATTTGGATTCTTCCATCAAAGAAAGGTTATTACAGAAAAACAGGTGAATAAAAATAAGTGAAAGAGAGATTGTCCATTGTTCATAGCAAAAGCTTTCCATCTTCATTCTCTGAGATCCCACATGGCAAATGGCCTCTGTCTCTCTTAGGCTTCTTCGTAATAAAGTAACATACCAGCTGTTCAGTTATGTCATCTTGCGTCTGTGTCTCATGATGGTGAGGGAAGAAGACAGCGACCTCTACAGTTAGCCATGAATTATATACGTCTCTTGAAGCACGTGATCTCGGTATATATGGAGTTTGACATTTACCTCAAGGCTAAACTTAAATATGTAGTGAGCTGACATTTCTACCATGAGCCAAGCTTAAAAATAGCCTATGTCATATAAGCTAAAGCAATCTACAGAACTGGGTGTAATAAGAAATATTTAACGAATTATTAATATTTAACAATTCCCCCTTTTGAGGGAGACAGACATTAATTGGAACCCTCAAAATATAATGAGATCTTTTTTCTTCTTTTCTTCTTCTTTGACAAAATATTTTAATATCAATCATAATAATAATATCAGATTACCGTTATAAGTACTCAATGACATAATTGATTTGAATTCATGTTATGGTAAGCCGTGAACAATATTCATATAAAATATGTATAATTATACTTCCCTAAGTCTAAATTGAAGCATCTCAGGTTCAGTCATCATCTGGTGTCATCTGGTCTTCATTTTGATGTCTTCTGTCTTCTTCTTGGTTCTTTTAAAAATACAGTTTTTCTCTAGCATATAGATGTTGTAGAAATCGTGTTGTATATAAAATCAAAGTCTATAGATGAAATGCAGCTTTAATATCTGTGCAGTGTCATCTTTAAAAACCTGGGCTTACATTGGCTCGCCTTGGATATTCTGGAATCCTCCATCGGTACTGGTCTTTGAACAGGTGTGACGTCTTTGGTCAGCAAAGCAAGGGTTAAAATGACTCTTCCTTGCTAAACATAGCACCATAACCAGTCCTTGTCCTAATGCACAGGACATATGTCAGGGTTAATTACCTTCATTGTTCACCAGCTTTACATTGAAGCTTTACAGGTGATTGAAAACCTCTGGAACTTGGTAAGAACGTGATAACACAGTTCATCTCAGCATCATAGGATCATCGTCCTCTGGTTGTCAGGTTAGACACTTTAATTGTGACTGTCGGTGGTGGATACTGCACTTGTGATTGACAGTGGTGGATACTGCACTTGTGACTATCAGTGGTGGATACTGCACTTGTAATTATCACAGTTCATTTCTCAGAAGTCATAGCTTTGTTACCTTCTGGGACTTCTGGATAGCGACATTCTTCTTCTTGCAACTGATAAGAATCAATTTTAATATGAAAAGTCTTTATTAACGTAATTTCAGTATCTTGCTTGAAGTCTTCATTCCCTATCTTATACCAAATCTGGTAATTTTCCTATCCTATAATATCACAGCGTACCATAGCAATCAGTAATATCCATATAATTATTATCAGAATTTGTACCATATATGGATTTCAATATTTGAAATAATAAACCAATAATAAGTGATAATACATTATTATCCATTTTTTTCATGTGATAGAACATTTTTATGTCATAGGTGTAATTACCTTTTTCAACCCATAGGTGTCACTGTGTTTTATGTAACCAGTGTTTTCATCTTTATTAATAAGGAATATATTTATTATACTAATAATATGTAGGAATGTATAGCCATGAACCAAAATAAGAATATATGAGTGAGCGAATGAATGAATAAAAGAATTGTTGCATATAACTCAGAAGTGAAACATTTTCCTTAGTAATAGAACCATATAATTGCTATATTTAATGAAGCAATATTCTCAGTAGACATTACCCCACTAAATATTGGTGAAAGAATTAAAAATAATGAAAAATAAGAATAAAAATAAAAATAAGAATAAGGCCTTTATGTTGATGCAGAGTAGTTATGTCTTCAGTAACATATACCCTTAATATTTCCATGATCTGGATTATTTCATAATTGTCATAAACTTG
The DNA here is from genome assembly GCF_039654945.1 of Dendrobates tinctorius. Classification (NCBI taxonomy): domain Eukaryota; kingdom Metazoa; phylum Chordata; class Amphibia; order Anura; family Dendrobatidae; genus Dendrobates; species Dendrobates tinctorius. The sequence continues at coordinate 9,355,348 of NW_027361754.1, forward strand.
TGTTACCAAAATATTCAAATTATGCAACTTTGCATGTAATTCCTCTTAGTGTAAAGAAATGACTCTTTATAATACTTGTTATTATACCCAATACTTATACCATTGTACCTTATTAATATTTTTTCCTATTAAAATGTGTGAAGAAGAGGTATTAATCAAATGTGATGATGTAGTCAGGATCAAAAACATATTTTCCCCCTTAATACCAAAAAATATTGTTCTATGAAATAATTCATTTATCAAAACCAAAATTAAAAATAATTAATGTATAAATTATGTGAATTTATACTTGCTTATACCATTTATTTGTCTGAAGATGTGTAACCATCAAAATTAATTTGAATATCATAAAATTATCCTTTGGAAAAATTAATTTAAATGTAGATTTTCTTCATAAACCATTTTGATGTGCGATTGCACTTATCCACAATTAACTAAATCAAGAAATAATAATTACTATAGAAATATAGAAATATATGTTGTATAGATAATATTTCATTCTAATAATTTAACTGATCTGCATATTTCTCCTAAAGATAAAAGCTTTTGGGTTTTTTTTTTTTTTTTTTTTTTCTCTCTCATTCAGAATCCTGAGGTCTCATACAAACGTATCACATTACTCGCTCAGCAGCTGCTCATACACTCAGTCACTGTCACTCAGACTGTGTCACATATTTAAGTTTAAACCAAATACCTCACATACGAAGGTGTGATGAATACACGTATTTTAACCCAAATTATCCTAATTATCAATGCATTGTAAACTATTTCAATTTAGTCTCTTAATATTTCTTTGAATATTCCCCAAATACACATGACATAAATATATGTATAGCTATACTTGACATTTAGGCCTGGAAAAAAAATTCCATTGCTTTGCAAAAGCTGAGACCCCTTTAAAAATTCTTTCCCTAAGGAACAGGGACATAGTATACTGGTCTGGTATACTTATTATTAGAAAAAGGTACAAATTCCACATGCTGTGGTAGTCATTCGAACCATGCAGTGAAGGCACACACACAGAACATATTTTAAAATGCAGTTAGTTATTTTCTTTTAAGTGTTAAATATATAAAATCATGCAATTATTGCAACTTCCTGTGTAAATAAAGGCATAAATCCTTGGAAGAGAATTTTTCCCGATTAAGTCCTGCTTTGAAATGAAAATTCTAAGGAAGCATAAAAGATAAGGTTAATATCATATTCAGAATTCTAAATATTATTACTGATGTAGATTTTAATTTTCATTAAAAAATACAGTTCTACTATTTCTACTTCTACAAACACTCTATATATACTGTATGAATATGTATATATCCACAAACCATAAAACTACAGGATTATACTCTATAAAATAATTACATATAACTCACTAATTGTATAACACTGTTACACAAAATATATATATATAATTACTTTTTCTAGCCAATTCCTAAACCCATACTTATTTCTCTGCAAAAAATATCCTGAAAGGTTCTTGCCATTTTAAAGCTGATAGATTCTTGGAGCAGAGTATTCAGTTTACAGGCCATGATGTCACTCACCACCTGTTTCTGTCTGTCAAATTCGGCCATCTTGGTTACAGAAAGAAGATCAAAACTCATCATTTTTCTTAATTCAATTTGTGTCTTTTCGGTGTTCCTTTGCATCATTCCATATGGCTTATAACAAACATGTGATTTCCTTTGTTCTTCATATATTTGATTTTGGGGAAAACTCATTTTAGAAGGTTTTGCTAATACAGGCTTCTGATAAGATTTTACTCTGCCTGTCTTTACAAAATTAGCACAATTTACTTTCCTTTCACGGTTCTCGTGTTTTCTGGCAAAATCAAGGGATTGCGCACATTCAAACAAAGAATCTTTTTGTGACGCAATAACACGAGATGCAGGATTTAGAAACCAAAATTTGCTTACAAAACTCCTTATGAGGGACGGTGTTTTGACATTCTCACTCAGCATTCTATACAAACGTTCATATATGGACATGAACGTAAAAATACATTCCTTCCGACCAATCCTTAATTTTTGAAGAATATCAATATCTGGATGATTTTCATTTGATGAACAAAAAATGAGAATTTTTAATCTGTCCTTATCAGTTAAATTCTCATGTATTTCACCAGATAACTTTAAAGACAATCTCCTAGCAAAATTTACAGGGATCCACATTTTGAACAACTGATTCTTCTCCTCGTTAGATAAATCAAATTTATCAACACAACTTTCAAAAACCTCAGAGTTTCTACAAACATGCATTTTGCTGTCATATGCAGGAATTATTTTGCATATCTCTAGCAAAGTTTTTCTTACTTTCCTTCGGATTTGGGCCTGTGAGTGATCTATTTTTAGTGGTACGTCTTTCCCTTGTACATCCTCTACGTCAGTTCTGAAGTCTCCTCCTACTACTCCATCTTGTTCCACGTCTGCAAGGTCACCTTCAATGGCCGCTACAGACACTTGATTACAGTCAATCTCCCTAACTTTACAGCCAATCTCGAGAACATCACAACAATCATTTTTGGATTTCTCTGACACAGATCTATGAAATATATCTACCATCTGTAGAATATTTTTTAATCTCTCTCTTTCTCTATTGAAAAACTTAGAATCTAACCTTTGATTCTCGAGTTCACACTCGGCATATAAACTTAACCATAAAACTTCTGAATTAGAATTGTCTACAGACTTAAATTTCAATTTACTCTGCTTAGCAAGACAATTAATGACATCCATTTTATCTTACCTTGAAATGTCTCAGCTTGTTCCTTTGATGGACAACGCTGGGTTCCTGTCTTCACACGTCTGGCTTACGTCTGGTACTTTTGGCCCTTGTAGTACTTCTCAATCTATCTGGCACTTCTTAGTCCTCACGTCTAGGTTCCGTCTGATTCTTGTGAATAGTGGAATTCCTGACAACTTGCACATATGAGCAAAGTTCATTCCCCCTTGTGAGCAAGTTGAGGGAAATCCGCAAAAAAGTACAAAAATTCAGATCTGGCTGGCTCTCCAATGTAAAATAATGCTTATCCTGTAAAATACTCAGGACTAGTTACCAGATAAAAATATAGTGGTTTATTTGGATTCTTCCATCAAAGAAAGGTTATTACAGAAAAACAGGTGAATAAAAATAAGTGAAAGAGAGATTGTCCATTGTTCATAGCAAAAGCTTTCCATCTTCATTCTCTGAGATCCCACATGGCAAATGGCCTCTGTCTCTCTTAGGCTTCTTCGTAATAAAGTAACATACCAGCTGTTCAGTTATGTCATCTTGCGTCTGTGTCTCATGATGGTGAGGGAAGAAGACAGCGACCTCTACAGTTAGCCATGAATTATATACGTCTCTTGAAGCACGTGATCTCGGTATATATGGAGTTTGACATTTACCTCAAGGCTAAACTTAAATATGTAGTGAGCTGACATTTCTACCATGAGCCAAGCTTAAAAATAGCCTATGTCATATAAGCTAAAGCAATCTACAGAACTGGGTGTAATAAGAAATATTTAACGAATTATTAATATTTAACAATGAGACATTAGCATCCATTGCTTACACGTTTACTCTAGTTTCCTTAATATTGCGTTGATCCAGGGAGCTAGTCTGATTGCCGTATGTGGAGTCGGGAAGGAATTTTTTTTTCCCCAATGTGAAGCTTACTGTTTGCCACATGGGGTTTTTTTTTTTTTTTTGCCTTCCTCTGGATCAACATGTTAGGGCAAGTTAGGATAGGATATGGGTTGAACTAGATGGACTTAAAGTCTTCCTTCAACCTTAATAACTATGTTACTATGTTACCCATCAGACCAAAACCGGGCCCGGACTGCCCCTGGGTGAGTATAATCTAACTCGTTTTTCTTCTCTTTCAGGTTAAATTGGGGGCTTATCTACAGCATTACAGAATGCTGTAGATAAGCCCCTGATGGCGGTGCTGGCAGCTGATAGTCGAAAAAATAGGTGCAGATTCCCTTTAATGTTGCATAAAAATGGCTGCTATATTCATTCGCTTTCCTGTTTATTGAAAAAGCTGCGTTTCCAGTTTAGGGAATACAGTAGATAATTCGGTAAAATATAATCCTTACTGGGTCACTTGTCACATTAAACAAAACAGACATAAAAGTCAGATCCATTGAAGCCGTCCAGCTGATTTGTGTCCACACGGAGACCGCACACAACACGGCTTTTTCCAGATAAGTGCCTTTATATGTTTAGCTTAATAAGAGGCTGCATCTAAAGAGCGGAAAAATACACAAGAAGGTGAATTGAAAGGAAATCAATGGTAAAATAAAGTTATGTATGAAAGATGAAATCCTGCCATTGGCTGCGAGTTCAGGCCTGGACAGTTAATTAAATCCTCTCCGTTTTACAGGCTCCTATTTCAGAGATTCATTTACTTTTTTTTTTTCCATTTTTTTGAAAAAGTTCCAGGAAACAGTCCATAAATGTAACCATTAAAGCGGGTTATTACATTAAAATGGTGCGGGGAAGTGCAGCACTGGAGCCGGCAGTACATTATCTGTCAGGATCTGTCATATTCTTCTGAATTGCCTGCAGACTGATGTGGAAAAGGTTACGACCCTTATATTTAAAGAACCACTGATGTCACACAAAAATAATGAGGGGACAGAATAATGAGGCCGGTGATTTGTTCTCTCCGCCCCATTTAACTAACATCTGTGTAAAAGAAAAAAAAATGGAAAAGGAAAATAATTTTATTTTACCATTATCAAATGCCACAGACGTAAATCAAAGCATTGTGCATGTCTGGGGAGGAGAAAAATGGCCATTTGTGGAAGATTTAGCTGCGTCCGTAGCAAATGTAACGTATTAACCTGCTGAGCCGCTTATAAATTATATCGAAGATCAGGCTCATCACCATTTATACCTTTCAATACAGATTTAGAATCGGATTTAAAGGGGTTGTCTCACTAAAAAATCCCATTATGTCCCTCAAAGGGATACAGGCATCTTAGAGTTAGGAGGATCCTGTGTAACCAGATCCATGGCCTGATATGTAATGCTGCCGTCCTCTTATGTGGCAAGGAGGACTTTGGATCCCAGTTGGCCATGTTCACACCACAACTTTTTTTTCAGTCCAGACACGGACTATTGGCAGCCACATGGAAGATTACAGCATGTGATATGCTGGTACATTTTACAGGTGAGAATAGCGCATGCAGTGGCACCTGTGGATGAGCGCACAAAGTTGCGCACTGAACCTACACCCCCCATATGCAACTACGAGGAGACAGGAAGACATCCAGCAACCGCAATGTAAAGCACGATTAAAACATTATTTGTTAGTAACGATTAAGACATCAAAAGAGAAAATAAAATAAAACACCCACTAAGCCTACGCATTTCGAGTAGTGATGAGAAAGCATGCGCGAATAAGGTATTCGGTGCTCTCTAATATTTTTTTCGAGTCCCTGCTGCTGCATGTCTCGTGGCTGTTCGACAGCTGCAACACATGCAGGGATTACCTGTTTGTTAGGCAATCCCTGCATGTTTTCCGGCCTTGAAACACCTGCGAGACGTGTAGGCGCGGGGACTCGAACATAGTATTAGAACTCACCAAAGACACTCTATTAGCACCCGAGCACGATCGCTCATCACTATTTTCGAGCACTAAGATTCTTAATCATGGTGCTATGATCATAAACACGTAGGCATAGTGTCTTTTCTTAAGAACAAATTCCACTGATACATATCCATAAACTGTACGGTCAATAAACCAATCCACTCGACATGTCGTAAGTACGGACACTCCAATACAACATAAATCCTACAAAGAACACAGAGATATAATCCGAACTATATATAAAATATAGATTGTATTAATATAAATAAAGTACCACGTAATACAGACAAAAGACAAAGCACTATACAAAGCTCATGTATGGTGGACACAGCAGCACTATTGTAGCAGATTGGATAAAGACAGCAATACCCTATACAGAGTTACCCGCAACAAACAATCACAAAAAATCCCAGAAAGTGCATAGTGCATAGAAAATATTAATAGCGGACAACCCTAACTGAATCTCCCGGGGCACCAGAGTACCAAGAATAAAAGTGTGTATCATGAACATATCATAGAAAAGTAGCCACTATCGCCGGGACGCATGCCCTACCCATATGTAGCTGCAAGTGAGCGTGTCCAAGAGCAGCCCCGTCGCGCGTTTCGTGTGGGCTTCCTTGGGGGGCTGTGCCTGTGTGTGGAAATTGTGGGTATTTATGCAGGAGAACCAGGTGTTGCTGATTACCAGCGCCATTACCGGCGCATGCGCAATGCAAAGTAGGCCCATCAAATACATCGCCCTCAGCCGCTGCGTGGAAATAATCGTGCCACTCATGTCTAAAAGTTGAACAAAGGCAAAGAAAAATGTGACATCAACTCAGCCTGTCCATATAACGGTAAATCTAATAAGGGTGCGGTGCATGGGCAGGGACCACGGACATAGACCACAGACAGAGAACACGGGATGGCTCCTGTGTGAAAATGATCAGGATAACGGCTGGAAGATATCCAGCAATCATGATGGAAAGGACCATAAAAACATTATTTCATAGTAACTATTAAAATATCAATAGGGACAAACAAAACCACACTATCTCTACACATTTTCGATCATAGATCTATGACTAAGAGCATTAGTGCTCGAAACGCGCGTCTCACTCCTGGAGAATTAAGCCGGCAAGTTGCTTTTAAATAAAAGTTTTGTAATCTCCTTGTGTCTTATTTTCTGCAGGACGCTGATGAACTCAAGAGGAGAAACCTTCTGACTGTCCTGGCTGCCATATTTGACTGGCAGATACCAGAGAACGACGCAGAGATAAACGTTGAGGATCCCGAGTTGCCCTTTAGGCCGCAGAGGTCTATGTATAACCCACAGCTGAGCAGAGAAAAGAACATGTGTAAAAACTTCTTTTGGAAGACATTTTCTGCTTGTTGAGCTCATAATCCTCCCATAAGAAGTCCTGTGGGGTGCGCGCCCCGTCCCGTGCATGCAATCATGGTGTCATGTCACTACAGGAGCCTGGAGTCGGCCATTTATCGGTCATGCGTCCTGAGCCTTAAAGTGGTTATTCGGGACTTCTCAATTGATTACCTACTAGTGATGAGCGAGTATGCTCGCTGCTCGGGTGATCTCTGAGTATTTGGATGCGCTCGGAGATGTAGTTTCTCTCGCTGTAGCTGCATGATTTGCGGCTACTAGACAGCCTGAATATATGTGAGGAATGCCTGTTTGTTAAGAAATCCCCACATGTATTCAGGCTGTCTAGCAGCCGCAAATCACGCAGCTACGGCGACACAAACTAAATCTCCGAGCACGCCAAAATACTCGGAGGACACCCGAGCATGCTCGGGAAATCTCGAGTAACGAGTATACTCCCTCATCACTATTACCTACCCATAAAATAGGTTATCAATATGATATCGGTGGGGGTCCTACACCTGAACATCAGCAACGTACGGGGACAATACAGCAGCCCAAAAAATTGCTGAGTGGCCGCAACTCATTAACAGCCACTAAAGTGGGAATTGATTACGGCACAGATCTCGGTTGATAGGTGGGCACCGAAGGTCGAACTCCCACCAGTCTCACATTGACGATAGCGCTCATCAGTTCTTATGTGCTGGTGGTAAAGGAATTCTCCGAATCCGAAAACCCCCCTCTAAGTCCTGGACATCCCCTTTAAGCTAACGGTATATAGTATCTTGATTTTTATGTATATTTATTGTATATATTTGGTCTTCCCGTCTTTGTATGAAGGATGGATTCAACTTAAATGCAGGGACTTAGGGTTATAAGTCTAACTATATGGCAGTATATATGTATCCAGAAGAACTATAGAAAGGCAGTTGCCATTTTTATGACCATACACATTATTTTAATTTTCTTGATTTTTAGCACAATGTGCTATTCTGTTACAATGTATTATAAGAAGCATGAATGTACGTGCAAAATAAAAGCATTGTGTGCACAAGTGTTGCCAATGTTCCTGAGCACAACCTGCGCCTGGACCGACAGTTTGGGACTGGAATGGAGTATCTGGCGCTGGTAATGCAGCATCTTCATTAAAAGCATAAACTGCAGTACCAGGCACTACCTATGAACGAGGGTGGTGCTGTTTACAGAGAGGGGAAAAGCATTTTTTAGCTACCGTAATTACTCTGTATCCTGGTATCAAAAAAATGCTAATTCCAAATGCATAATATCCAACTAACATCACATGCAATCTACATGGATTTCATTTTCAGGACTGCAAATACTAAAATATTATATTATCTGCATTAGCTTCAGAGTTCAAAGTAGATGTTTTTTTTCCCTGCTAGCAGCCATTACTGAACTTGCATAAATGTTTGAGCGTTGATCTATTACAAAGCTCCAAATACCCAGCTGTGTCCCTTCACTTAGCCATAGTGTTCATTCTTAACGGCCACCACTAGGGGGAGCCTACTGCATATTCCAGTTCAATATGAACTGTCATCTGTGAGCTCCCCCTAGTGGTGGCTACAGGAAACGAATAGTATTATTTTTGTTATAGAGATATAGCCATAGTGTTCTTTCATATGGCCAACACTAGGGGAAATCTACTGTATACTTTAGTAGTTCAGTAGGAGCTGTCATCGGTGAGCTCCGCTTAGTGGTGGCTGCAGGAATCCAGACTTGTATTCTTTATGTTGTAGAGATATAGCCAGTGTTCATTCATATGGCCACCACTAGGGGGAGTCTACTGTATAGTCTAGTAGTTCAATAGGAGCCGTCGTCGGTTAGCTCCACCTAGTGGTGGCTGCAGGAAACAAGAATAGTATTCTTTTTGTTATAGAGATATAGCCATCATGTTCATTCATATGGCCACCACTAGGGGGAGTCTACTGTATAGTCTAGTTCAATAGAAGCTGTCATCGGTGAGCTCCACCTAGTGGTGGCTGCAGGAAGCCAGACTTGTATTCTTTATGTTGTAGAGATACATGTGAAGCTCTGTAAAATTAATGGCGCTCTCACCCTCTAAACTTATACTTTAAAGTTAATTTTCATAGATTTTTTTGTCCTAAAGATGTAACAATAGGCACTTTTTAAGTTTAGACGCTAGTATGTGCCCCAATAATGGAGGGGAGGGGGGCTCTGATTTGGCATAGGGCTTTGCACTGTCGTCATAAAGCCATTACGTAAAGCACTGACCCCAAGGACACGCGTGTAAGTGCCACTGTGTTTAATGCTGCAAAAAACCCGTCCATATCGGCTTTCAGATCCATATTTTAGCTGATTTAAATCATCAGAAGACTGTCCCTCAAAAAAAATCAATAGATATGAACTAATTAAACATTTTACATTATAATTTGCAGATCCAAACACAGGAATGAATCACGCTCGGAGGGTAATTCATGCGCAGCTCCACCTCCAACCTCACTTTGTAAAATTGATTAACGAAACATTTGCAACTCCGCGCTTAAATCTCCGGCAATGTTTCACTGCAGAAAGTGAATTATATTCTGTAGGGGTTAATTCCTCCCGGTTTTGCTGCCTTCAGCAGTTTCAATAACATCCTATAGAAATAAAGGTAAACTCTCGCAGCTTGTATAATGTTTGAATCATGTTTCCTGGCCAAGCAATTTGCTTCACTTTTCATTAAGCCATAAATCAGTTTTATTATCAATGAACACTTTGTAATTCTCCAGTCGTGGCTGGCAGATATGGTCAGGTTACCATAAAGTAACATGCCCTTTCTGAAACAGAAGTCAAAAAATCTCTGCCGCCGCGCTGTCGCCACGTCTTAACACCGTATTGTTTCTATTATAGATTGTTAGAATGGTCCGAGATCCTTTTGTTTTTTTATACAGAGTCCAAATCACCTGCAGGGACAAAGGACTAGGTTATAAAATTCTGCTTTTTGCAGACAACAGTAGGGGGAGCTCAGGAGCTGATCTCTACATTGAATTTAAAGGGGTATTCTTATGTTTCTAAGTTATCTTCTATCATATGGAGGATATGGGATCACTTCAGAATTGCTGGAGGTCTGACCTCAGGGACCCCCACCAATTCTGAGAAGCGGGACTCTGTCGAGCCCGTGAGAATGGAGCAGTGGTCGATCATGCGCACTGTTGCTCCATTCACTTGTAATGCAGAAATGCTCTCGGCTTGTGTCTAACACTCCCATAAGAATGAAGCAGAGGTGTCCGTGATCAACCACTGCTCTGTTCACGTGGGCTCTTCAGAGTCCCGGTTTTCAAGATCAGTGGGGGCCCAGAAATTGGACTCTCAGTAAATGGGAAATTATCGCCTATCCAGTCAAAAATTATGCATATCCTTTTAAAGGGCTGTTCTACTTTAAGAAAAGTAGTACCTTAATGGTTATGTACCTGTAAAATAATAGAGCAGGTACTCATCTTTTTCCGGTCCAACTCCGGCTCTCCACCGCTGCTGCTACTCCAGTCTCTGTCTTTTGGCTGCAGAATTGACGTCATATCAACAGTGCATATCACTGCTGCAGCCAATCACTAAGCTCAGCGGCTTTCGCCATCTACATCAGTTTAGTGATGGGCTACATTAGTGATGTGCACTTTAGTGGTGACGTCAACGCTGCAGCCAAAAGAGATACGAGGGTCCGACACTCAAACTCCCCCAATAAGTTATCAGCTTTGACAGTACATGGTCGTACACAGTATACGGAGCAGAATGTCATGGCGATGTACATGTACACTATTCAGAGGCCATTGCCGAGAACAGAGTGGGTGTTAGACTCCCACCAATCTGATTGATTTTGATGACCTAAGTGGTGATCATGGACAACCCCTTCAAATCCAGAACTGTAGGTCAACTTTTCGGAGGAAGGTTTGAAAAGACCCCTGAACCCCGATGCCAGAGCAAGATGGTTGACGTTCCTGTACAGGATTTCACTTGTTCCTGCCGGTGGAGCAGAGCCTCATTTTACAAGGGGTTATCTGGGAATTGTATAGTGGTGACCTGTCCTTAGGATGGTATAAAGAAGTGAGGCAGCAAGAGTCGTCTCAAACAATTGTGCTAAAATCCAGAGTGAAACATTTTATCCACATCGTGGCCTATCTCAAGCATCTATGGCAGGGTTCCCCAACTCCAGTCCTCAAGGCCCACCAACAGGTCATGTTTTCAGGATTTCCTTTGTATTGCACAGGTGAAGCAATTATCACCTGGGCAATACTAAGGAAATCCTGAAAACATGATCTGTTGGTGGGCCCTGAGGACTGGAGTTGGGGAACCTTGATCTATGGGATATTGTAGCTGAAGCGTCCCCTTTCTGGATTATAATACGTTGGTTTGCGGCCACTTTTGGAGCGCTGCCTCACTTTTTTTGTATTTGGAATTTCATCTTGGTGGATTACTGACACCATGATGACCCTGAGGGGCTGCGACACTTTACCTGAACCTGGGTGTGCCATATGAGCATAGGTAATCATCAGATCCCTACTGATCAGCTTTGTGCAACTCCCACCAAGGCCAAAACAGCACAGTCATGGGGACAGCGGCTCAGCTTCCATTCACTCCAATAGGAGCCATGTTGTTCCATCTCCATACGCCTGCAGCTGCAGACAGTCAGATTGGTCATTAGTATATAACAACCTTTTATGTTTTGCTGCGGTATCATATGGATTCTTTTTTTTTTGTCCCTGTCCGTAGATAAATGTCGTTGTGAGATGAAGGGTGAAGAGTGATTTTTAGCTTTGCAGAAAAAGCCAGGTAATGACTATTAAAGGTGCGTACATGACATGAAACACCAGCGTATTAATGGGGTGGAGAGGGTTGATATCTACTCTATCTATGGCAGGTTTTGTCTTTGGGATTGTTTGCAATGGGCCAAGTTGCAGTCTTTCTGATAGAACAGAGGACCCTCCGAGTATCAACGAGAGACACAAGGTTTCTTTAGAAAATGTATTAGCATCAATGCATTAGATCACTTATCCTTGTATAATACAAGTGACATCCTTGTACAAAAATATGGCAGCGTAACAGCAAGAACATGGAGAGAGGGAATGCGGAGGCTCCCAAACCACAGATGAATATATAAGAGCCTATAGTCCTAAATTCAGAAGCCCTGCATTCCCTGTGTGAACACCGCCACATGCGGATTATTTCTTCTGCACTGGTGTACCACACGGCCAATCCCTGATTGTAGGCTGGCTGTTTCATTTGGTATTTATGCACCTGTGCAGCTGCCACTTTACTTGGGTCCGCAGCACCCTGGATTAGTGCAGATGCATTTAGGCCTGCCTGGTTTGTATCTGAATTTTTTGGAGGATTTTTTTCCTCTTTTTGAGGATTTCATGTTAGAGTAGGACTGGCAAGTGTAAGGAACTTTGACGCAGTTTGCCAGCTTCCGTATTAAGGCCTTAATATCAACCAATACCTTACATATATTGCTAAATTCATGGAGACCCGATGAAGAACAAATCACTATATTAGGGCTCGCGCACATGACCAGATTATTTTTAGCCTATGAGACCGAGCACATGGCAGATCTCATCAAGGACTGCACTCAGGTGACATCAGTGCAGTCCGATTTCCACATTCTGAGACAATGGAAAAGATGGAGGAAGTTTTTTCTCCATCTTATCCTTATCCAAGAGAATCAGAGCACACTATGATCAGTGTGTGATCAGCAGAATGGATACGATTTTATCAGACGACAAAATAAATGGGTCGCCCGCACCTGGCCTAAAAGGAAGAAAGCTATCTCACTACTACAGGAAAGAAAAACACAGCTGCTGCTGTAAAACTTAAGGTGGTTAGAATTTGATAATAAAAAAAAAAAAAAAAGACAACTTTAATGCATAAGTTCATGTTAAAAATATCAAGAAGATATAGTGGATACAAAGTATAATTATACACAACATGATTATAGAAGATATTAGTATATTAGGTCTAAAAGGGGCATCATATATATATAAATCGGCAATCCACGGGATAAATGTAAAGTATGACCGATGCGGGTCCAACACAGCATTTCCCACTGATCACGAGAAAAGGGTTGTCCCAAAAAATTCTAACACCTACCCAGAAAATAGCTGAGGATCCGTCTGCCGTGACCCCCAGTACGGGCATCCCAAATTCACTGTGGCGCAGCAGCGATCATGTGCGACCACTGCTCTACTCCCTGTACACAGAAGTGGTGGTCGCAGATGCTCAGCACTGCTCCAGAGGAAGTTGGGACGTTTACTCTTAAGGCCCCGTTACACATAACGATGTGCCAGCGATCCCACCAACGATCCGACATGGATTGGATCGCTGGGACATCGTTAGACAGCCCCTCCAGTGATCAGGACCAGCGAGCAAGCTAGTTTCTAATGTAAACATCGGGTATCCAGGAACCGCAGCTCCTGGATACCCGATGTTTACATTAGAAACCAGCGTCGCTGATCGCTGGTCTCTCGCTGCCACACGCAGCGATGCGTGCTGGCCAGCGATCAAAAAATGGCCCAGGCCGATCGAGCGTGATCAGCAATACCCGGCAGGGGGGCCGGTCACTGATCCCTGTCACACACAGCCATCTCACTGGTGAGATCGCTGTGGCGTCACAAAATCAGCGCTCTCGCTAGTGAGATTGCTGGATGTGACGGGGCCTTTAGGCTGGCGTCACACTTGCGAGAAACTCGCACAAGTCTTGCGTCTCAATACCCGTTACTGCCGCCGGCATTCAGGATTGGAGTGTGCGGCTACATGTATTTCTATGAAGCTTAGCATTCCAGTCCAAGTGCCGGCGGCAGTGCCGAATATTGAGACTCGTGCAAGTTTCTCGCAAGTGTGACCCCTGCCTTAGGATCAGTATGGGGGCTACAGCAGCCGGACCCCAGCAATAATACAGTAAATTTATCATCTATTTTATAGATAATGATAAATGTTAAACCAAAGTAAGGAGCCAGAACATAAGTTGGTTTATTTGCCCCTACCCATTGCACATATACCAACTTACAGTCATGGCCAAAAGTTTTGAGAATGACACAAATATTAATTTTTACAAAGTCTACTGCTTCATTTTTTCTAATGGCAATTTGCATATACTCCAGAATGTTATAAAGAGTGATCAGCTTAACAGCAATTACTTGCAAAGTCAATATTTGCCTAGAAAATGAACTTTATCCCCCAAAACACATTTCAACATCATTGCAGCCCTGCCTTAAAAGGACCAGCTAACATCGTTTCAGTGATTGCTCCATTAACACAGGTGTGGGTGTTGATGAGGACAGGGCTGGGGATCAATCTGTCATGATTAAGTAAGAATGACACCACTGGACACTTTAAAAGGAGGCTGGTGCTTGGCATCATTGTTTCTCTTCTGTTATCCATGGTTATCTCTAAAGAAACACGTGCAGTCATCATTGCACTGCACAAAAAAGGCCTAACAGGGAAGAGTATCGCAGCTAGAAAGATTGCACCTCAGTCAACAATCTATCGCATCATCAAGAACTTCAAGGAGAGGTTCCCTTGCTGCCAAAAAGGCTCCAGGGCGCCCAAGAAAGACCAGCAAGCGCCAGGACCGTCTCTTAAAAGTGTTTCAGCTGCGGGATCGGGCAACCAGCAGTGCAGAGCTTGCTCAGGAATGGCAGCAGGCAGGTGTGAGTGCATCTGCACGCACTGTGAGGCGGAGACTCTTGGAGCTAGGCCTGGTCTCAAGGAGGGCAGCAAAGAAGCCACTTCTCTCCAGGAAAAACATCATGGACAGACTGATATTCTGCAAGAGGTAAAGGGAGTGGACTGCTGAGGACTGGGGTAAAGTCATTTTCTCTGATGAATCCCCTTTTCGATTGTTTGGGACATCTGGAAAACGGCTTATTCGGAGAAGACCAGGTGAGCGCTACCACCAGTCTTGTCTCATGCCTACTGTCAAGCATCCTGAAACCATTCATGTGTGGGGTTGCTTCTCAGCCAAGGGAATGGGCTCTCAGTCTTGCCTAAAAACACAGCCATGAATAAAGAATGGTACCAGAATGTCCTCCAAGAGCAACTTCTCCCAACCGTCCAAGAGCAGTTTGGCGATCAATAATGCCTTTTTCAACATGATGGAGCACCTTGCCATAAAGCAAAGGTGAGAACTAAATGGCTCAGGGAACAAAACATAGAGATTTTGGGACCATGGCCTGGAAACTCCCCAGATCTTAATCCCATTGAGAACGTGTGGTCAATCATCAAGAGACGGGTGGACAAACAAAAACCTTCAAATTCAGTCAAAATAAAAGCATTGATTTTGCAAGAATGGACTGCTATCAGTCAGGATTTGATCCAGAAGTTGATTGAGAGCATGCCAGGGAGAATTGCTGAGGTCCTGAAGAAGAAGGGTCAACACTGCAAATATTGACTTGCTGCATTAACTCATTCTGTCAATATAACCTTTTGCTACTCATAATATGATTGCAATTATATTTCTGTATGTGATAAAAACATCTGACAAACACACATAAAAACCAGAGGCCAGCAGATCATGTGAAAATATAATATTTGTGTCATTCTCAAAACTTTTGGCCATAACTGTACATTACGGCTCATTTCTTTGGTTTTCCTGTTTTTTTTTGTTCTCTATACAGACCCTTTTTGAGTCAGAACAGTCGGACCTGGGTCCCGCTCTGCCCTTATCCATGTTGAAGTCGTCTGACAAGGAAAGGTTTTGATACTAGACACAGGATAGGCCGTCCCAATTGGGTAGACCTTGTCGCGGCGGGATGGTTTTACACTTTTTTGATCAAAATAACCAAGCACCCTATGTTATTTCCATGCACTATTACTTATGACTAAGTGAGAGCTTCTTTATTTGCAGGGTGAATTGTAGTTTTCAATGACATAATTGACGATCATCTAAAGTACTGAGGGAAAAAAAAAACAAAAAAAAAAACTTAAAAAAAAGTCTTTGTTGGGTGCAAAAGAAATAAGTTTAGGTACACTTTTACTGCATTTGTATGTAATTAGCAATTATGCTGTTTTTATTATTTGCTAGTACAAATTCTAAAAAGCCGATAGAAAACCAAATAAGTTTATTCCAAGATGAAGACCCCAGTTATATCCACCTGTAAAATACCAATGCAATCACACAAAATAATACTGAAGACATAGAAATACCTGCAGGGTCACCAAGCACAGCATTCGCATTTTAACTCCCTGGAATAATAATTATTGTACACCAGATTAGTGAGGATATCACAGCTGCCGATGGCATCATCGCTTCAGCAGTTCTCTACAGGAAAGATCCCTTTTTTTTCTTTCCTTTCACCAATGATTTGTAATGGCCACTGGAAAAAGACTTATCAAAGCTGTAGGAAGAGATGAGAAGACTTTATCAAGAGTTTAGACTCCAGTCTTGGATCTATAAGCCCCCTTGGTTAAGGTGGCCCCTGAGTCAGAAAGTAACATCATTAACAGCCCTAGGTTTTCATCTTTTTGCCCTTATCCACTGGTTGGTGCAAAAGGGGCAAAAAGTCACAAGATTTTGCATTAACTTGCACCATAATGTGGTTTTCTGACGTAAATCCTAAAAGTTCATATAAGATGAACTCCGCAGCTGGAGCAACGTCTCACCCTCCGACGCGATGATATGTTGTCTAACCAGGGCGTGTCTCACCCAGCCTTTATTTTTCATACTTTACACATGATTTTATATTTTTCTTCTACCCGGGGCAAATTTTTGCCTTTTCGGCTCGTGATGCACTTAAGAGAAAAAAAAAACCTAAGACGTTCAGGCCAAAAAAAATGTAAGAAAAAGTGCAAATAGTGCGAAATTCTTATTGAGACTGACATAATCAGAAAAGAGGCAGTGACCATATCGCCATCCTCTCCATCCACGGTGGCCGGTGTATCTCATGGTCGGATGGCATTCGGAGCAGGGGTAATAGAAGATAACCAAAAGTTTATGGCGAGGCTCACCACGATCCAAGAACTAACGGTGAGGCCTTTCTCAGGAGGAGACACAGAGCATATGTGGCGCATGCAGTATAGAGAGGCCCATGTTAGCAGAATGCATGCAAAACCGTACCCGGATATGTAAAACACAAGGCACATTAAGTAATAGAAACACTCAAAAGTTTCCTAAAAGTCATAGAAATGCAGATAATGAAAATTGCAGAAGGTGGTCAATGCGTTCCTCCGAGGAAACTATTGGTGCTAAGAGCGCATCCTATAGGAATAGCTACCCTTAGGCGGCAGTGCAGTTTGCAGCAGTTCCAAAGATTTTTCACATCATCTGCATTTCATGCTTTATATGTTACTTTGGAGTATTTTTAGTACGTTTCCCGCTTATTTCGTATTCTACAATGCTAGGTGCTGATAGTCTGCTACGTAAACGTTTCAGGCTACAGCACTTTTCCGGGGACTTGCGGCACTCTGTACTAGAGTAATTGTGTTATATTGTGTCATCTATGCTTTCGCTGCAGTCCTGAGTAAGGGGATACATACGAGTCCTCTCCATTATAAGAAATTGGGTTATATTATATTACACCTTCTTATTTCCTCCATCTGACCAGGGGACACCTGTGAGACGGTTCTGCCCCGCAGTGACCCGACAGACATGATTTAAGGTGATGAGCTGCAGTGTGCGGTCACAGAACAGAGCACTTTGGGGGGTTCTGTCTCTGCGGGGGCTTCTTGGCACCCCCTCTTCATGGACTCTGCCTTGTGTTTGTTGTGCTGCGATACACTTGACAAGGAGTTCATGTAGTGCACTTGCTCGTAGCGCTTAGTTAGCTCTTCTCCGCATTCATACTGCAGTCGGCGTGCGCGTTTTGTATCCCAGTTTAAGTCCGTAGACAAAGCATCAAGATTCTGTTTCTGCACATCCTGGAAACATGGAGGCAAAATTGCAGACATTATAATGACAGCAGGGATTTTACGCAATGCAGGAACAGCTCCCGTCTGTCAAGTAACTGTACTCTCCAATAAACGCACAACTACAACTCTCAGCATGGCAGGGTAACGTAATACAATAGAGCCACCATCGCGGCTCCCACCCAATTTCTGAATGGAAGGTATGCCGCCGTTCAACTTCTAAATGTACTATTCAACTTTTCTTCATTCCTCAATTGAGCTATCACATAATTAAGAGGGGTATTCCCATCTTATAAAGTGATGGCATAACTCTAGAATATGCAGTGTCTATACGATCGGTCAACGTTCAATTCCGAGACCCCACTTATCCTAAGCAAAAAGGTAGAGCCGAAATATCACAGCAGCAAACATTACTGGGTACTACAGTTCAGCTCCCACTCACTTCAATAGAATCTGAGCTGAAGAATGGTCAATATATGTAGCCGTTATGTTCCTGATACATGTACATCCGGCTACCATGGGACCTGCAAACAGCTGATCAGTGAGGGTGGTGGGTGCTGGACCTCTATCATTCAGATACTGATGGCCAGTCCTACAGAGGGGGCATTAATATCCTGGACAAACTCTTTAGGAGCTGCCAAAATAAAGCCCCCTGATGAAGCAAGGGTGAAACGTACATTGGGGCACCAGCACCACATACCACACCGGTCTATTGGATATGTAAGTTATGTTATTTCCTTGCATATAAGACCCACCATACCATCTGTTTAGACATGCCAGAATCTTGCACTATGAAGCCCACCATTGTGTTACTCTGTTGACCCTACATTGTTACTAAATTGTTGAATGCAATAAAGTTTATACATTTTAGAGATTATATGCACAAATTGGTTCTTTTGGAAGTCTGGTGATGTTGCGCCAAAAGTGTCACCTGGTAAAGCGATCTCAGTACTCACTTCCAGCTGCTGATTGGATAAGCTGAGTTGTGGTGACGTCTTCTCCTTCAGTACCTTGATCACGTGGCTCGGGAGCTGGGTCTTCAGTTCTTCCAGTGCAGGCGCCTTGGAATCAGTGTCATCCACATTGGCTTTCTCTGAGATAAGAATAGAACATTTATTAATATAGTTTGATAGGAACAAACTTTAAAAAACAAAAGTCTGGTTCCTTTATATCGCTGCCTGAACCTTTATTCACAGCCTTTAAATAAAGCTGCAGCAGTTCCTTAGACTCCCGCTCTTCTGCCCTGCGGTCCAGCAGGTTCTGCAGAGTGTCCTGCAGCATTGCTGCCTGCCTGTCCGGTATTGCCATCTCCTTACAAAGCTCCTCAGTCTGAACATCGATAAGAGCCTAAAAGAGGGAGAGAGAAATATTTGACATTAGATTTCTGGCTGCCTGCGAACACCACTAGGGGGAGCATAATGAAAGCATTGGATCCATATGTGCTGACATCCCCCTAGTGGTAGCACCAGGATTATTTACAGCATCTGCACACGGGGCTGCAAATTAGTTGCTTATTTTTGCAGTGCCCTTGCCTAACAATGAAGTTTTACTGTGGAATTGATGCAGACTTTATCTATGCATTGCAAGGGTGAAGTCTGCATCAAACAATAAACACTTGTTGTTGCTTCCCCAAATGGTTCAGTCCGGTACTGGGAGTACAACTCCCACTGTTCTCATATTGATTACTGATAATTCCTCTCTGCTCTTGTAATTAGAAGACACCTACAGCTACACGGGATTACAAAATGAACAGTCAGCCACAGCTACAATTCAGAGACACGTATCAGACTGAAAAGGAAACAACAAATATAACGAAAATTAACAATGTTCCTTGATGCGATGGCGGCGTCAGAGGCAGAAGAACCTTACCTGATAGTCAGAGTCTGAAAACAGAACGATGTTGGCCAGGTTTTGATTCAGTTGTGCAGCCAATAATTTCCACTGCGGGCGCTCATTACTACTGTCCACATCATCCAACTCTTCTGACTCCTGAGCCATCCACATGGTGCCGCCATCTAAGAGAAAGCATCAGGATGGTGGGTGCTCGGTGCCCCTCGCGAGGGACCTACTACGCTAATAAGAGGCACCGATCACACACAGAACCGCTGCGCTAATAAGAGGCACCGATCACACACAGAACCGCTGCGCTAATAAGAGGCACCGATCACACACAGAACCGTTGCGCTAATAAGAGGCACGATCGGACACAGAACCGCTGCGCTAATAAGAAGAGGCACCGATCACACACAGAACCGCTGCGCTAATAAGAGGCAACGATCGGACACAGAACCGCTGCGCTAATAAGAGGCACCGATCACACACAGAACCGCTGCGCTAATAAGAGGCACCGATCACACACAGAACCGCTGCGCTAATAAGAAGAGGCACCGATCACACACAGAACCGCTGCGCTAATAAGAGGCACCGATCACACACAGAACCGCTGCGCTAATAAGAGGCACCGATCACACACAGAACCGCTGCGCTAATAAGAGGCACCGATCACACACAGAACCGCTGCGCTAATAAGAAGAGGCACCGATCACACACAGAACCGCTGCGCTAATAAGAAGAGGCACCGATCACACACAGAACCGCTGCGCTAATAAGAAGAGGCACCGATCACACACAGAACCGCTGCGCTAATAAGAAGAGGCACCGATCACACACAGAACCGCTGCGCTAATAAGAAGAGGCACCGATCACACACAGAACCGCTGCGCTAATAAGAAGAGGCACCGATCACACACAGAACCGCTGCGCTAATAAGAAGAGGCACCGATCACACACAGAACCGCTGCGCTAATAAGAAGAGGCACCGATCACACACAGAACCGCTGCGCTAATAAGAAGAGGCACCGATCACACACAGAACCACTGCGCTAATAAGAGGCACCGATCACACACACAGAACCGCTGCGCTAATAAGAAGAGGCACCGATCACACACACAGAACCGCTGCGCTAATAAGAAGAGGCACCGATCACACACACAGAACCGCTGCGCTAATAAGAGGCACCGATCACACACACAGAACGGCTGCGCTAATAAGAAGAGGCACCGATCACACACACAGAACGGCTGCGCTAATAAGAAGAGGCACCGATCACACACACAGAACCGCTGCGCTAATAAGAGGCACCGATCACACACACAGAACCGCTGCGCTAATAAGAGGCACCGATCACACACACAGAACCGCTGCGCTAATAAGAAGAGGCACCGATCACACACAGAACCGCTGTGCTAATAAGAGGCACCGATCACACACAGAACCGCTGCGCTAATAAGAAGAGGCACCGATCACACACACAACCGCTGCGCTAATAAGAAGAGGCACCGATCACACACAGAACCGCTGCGCTAATAAGAGGCACCGATCACACACAGAACCACTGCGCTAATAAGAGGCACTGATCACACACATTCTGGTACGCTCAATGCACCTGAGGGTTTAACTTGCAAACTTGTTTTTTTCTTTTGCAAAAAAGCTTAAAAAGAGGCCTTTTAGGGTGTGTGCACACGCTGTGGATCCGCAGCAGTTTTTGCTGCTGTGTACAGTACCATTATAACATATGGCAAACGAAAACCGCAGTGCAGACGGTATGGATTTTTCCGTGCAGTTTGAAACCTGCAGAAAGAATTGACATGTAAACTCTTTTCTGCGGATTCCGCTGCGGTTTGCCATCTCCTCCACAGATGATAAACCGCAGGGCTTCTGACCTGCAGATTTACCTGTGGATTTTAATAAATCCACGCAGAAAAATCCACAGAGCATTCCGCAGCGTGTGCACATACCCTTAATTTTATTATCAGCGGGGGGAGGTCCAACCTGTGAGACTCCCACTAGTGATGAGCGGGTATACTCGTTGCTCTGGTATTTTCCGAGCATGCTCGGGTGTCCTCCGAGTATTTTGGCGTGCTCGGAGATTTAGTTTCTGTCGAAGGTGCTGCATGATTTGTGGCTGCTGGACAGGCTGAATACATGTGAGGAATGCCTGTTTATTAGGAAAACTCCACATGTATTCAGCCTGTCTACAAGTCGCAAATTATACAGCTGTGTCGACAAACACTAAGGCTGTGTGCCCACATTGCGTTTAAGCGTTTCCGCCGCAGCAGAAACGCTTAAAAACGCTAGGGAAAATGCATGCCACGCATTACTATGGGATTCCGCAGTTGCTGTGCCAATGCTGCGGATTTTTACGCTGTGGAATCGCATGGTGGAAAAATCCACAGCATGTCCATTAATTTTGCGGAATCAGGGCGATTCTGCACCCATAGGATTGCATTGAAACGCTCACTTTACGCATGTGGCTATGCCCACCATGCGTAAAGTGAGTGCTTCATGTGCGGATGGTAACCAGGGTCTGGAGGAGAGGAGACTGTCCTCCAGGCCCTGGGTACCATATCCCTGTAAAAAATAGAATTAAAATAAAAAAAATAGGGATATACTCACCTTCTGATGGCCCCCGGAGTCCTCAGCGGAGCTGCCGGCAAGTTCCGTTCCCAGGCGTGCTTTGCGGGAATGACCTCTGATGACGTAGCAGTCACGACAGCTGCTTATCAGAGGTCATTCTCGCAAAGCACGCCTGGGAACAGAACTTGCCGGCAGCGCTGTTGAGGACTGGGATCGCCGCTGAGGAGATCGGGGGCCAACAGGAGGTGAGTATATCCCTATTTTTTATTACGGTATTATTTTTTACATTCTATCTTTTACTACTGATGCCGCATAGGCAGCATCTATAGTAAAAAGTTGGTCACACTTGGCAGGCACTAAGCTTGACGAGTGTGACCAACCTGTCCATCACTTTTCCAAGCAATGCTTCAAATCGCTTGGAAAGTGCTAGCATTCTGCAAGCTACAGTGGGGAAAAAAAGTATTTAGTCAGTCAGCAATAGTGCAAGTTCTACCACTTAAAAAGATGAGAGGCGTCTGTAATTTACATCATAGGTAGACCTCAACTATGGGAGACAAACTGAGAAAAAAAAAATCCAGAAAATCACATTGTCTGTTTTGTTTTCATTTTATTTGCATATTATGGTGGAAAATAAGTATTTGGTCAGAAACAAGCAATCAAGATTTCTGGCTCTCACAGACCTGTAACTTCTTCTTTAAGAGTCTCCTCTTTCCTCCACTCATTACCTGTAGTAATGGCACCTGTTTAAACTTGTTATCAGTATAAAAAGACACCTGTGCACACCCTCAAACAGTCTGACTCCAAACTCCACTATGGTGAAGACCAAAGAGCTGTCAAAGGACACCAGAAACAAAATTGTAGCCCTGCACCAGGCTGGGAAGACTGAATCTGCAATAGCCAACCAGCTTGGAGTGAAGAAATCAACTGTGGGAGCAATAATTAGAAAATGGAAGATATACAAGACCACTGAATCTCCCTCGATCTGGTGCTCCACGCAAAATCCCACCCCGTGGGGTCAGAATGATCACAAGAACGGTGAGCAAAAATCCCAGAACCACGCGGGGGGACCTAGTGAATGAACTGCAGAGAGCTGGGACCAATGTAACAAGGCCTACCATAAGTAACACACTACGCCACCATGGACTCAGATCCTGCAGTGCCAGATGTGTCCCACTGCTTAAGCCTGTACATGTCCGGGCCCGTCTGAAGTTTGCTAGAGAGCATTTGGATGATCCAGAGGAGTTTTGGGAGAATGTCCTATGGTCTGATGAAACCAAACTGGAACTGTTTTTTTAGAAACACAACTTGTCGTGTTTGGAGGAAAAAGAATACTGAGTTGCATCCATCAAACACCATACCTACTGTAAAGCATGGTGGTGGAAACATCATGCTTTGGGGCTGTTTCTCTGCAAAGGGGCCAGGACAACTGATCCGGGTACATGAAAGAATGAATGGGGCCATGTATCGTGAGATTTTGAGTGCAAACCTCCTTCCATCAGCAAGGGCATTGATGATGAAACGTGGCTGGGTCTTTCAACATGACAATGATCCAAAGCACACCGCCAGGGCAACGAAGGAGTGGCTTCGTAAGAAGCATTTCAAGGTCCTGGAGTGGCCTAGCCAGTCTCCAGATCTCAACCCTATAGAAAACCTTTGGAGGGAGTTGAAAGTCCGTGTTGCCAAGCGAAAAGCCAAAAACATCACTGCTCTAGAGGAGATCTGCATGGAGGAATGGGCCAACATACCAACAACAGTGTGTGGCAACCTTGTGAAGACTTACAGAAAACGTTTGACCTCTGTCATTGCCAACAAAGGATATATCACAAAGTATTGAGATGAAATTTTGTTTCTGACCAAATACTTATTTTCCACCATAATATGCAAATAAAATGAAAAAAAAACAGACAATGTGATTTTCTGGATTTTTTTTTTCTCAGTTTGTCTCCCATAGTTGAGGTCTACCTATGATGTAAATTACAGACGCCTCTCATCTTTTTAAGTGGTGGAACTTGCACTATTGCTGACTGACTAAATACTTTTTTTCCCCACTGTAAAACCGCTGGCAAAACACTTATGTTTTGAGGGAAAACGCATGTGAATTCCGTATGCGTTTTACCAGTGGCGGAGAGATGCGGAAATGCTGCGGACAATTCCGCAGCATTTCTGCAACGTGGGCACAAAGCCTAAATCTCCGAGCAAACCAAAATACTCGGAGATCACCCAAACATGCTCGAGGAGATCAGAGCAACGAGTATACTCACTCAGCACTAACGCCCACCAATCCAGGGAGTGCACACACAGCGGCTACTCGGCTATTCCCTATCCTTGTGAATAGTGATGACATGTGGGGGGGGGGGGGGGGGGGAGAGATCACAACTATGAAAGAAAGGAAGACAGATAGATCTCCAATATTATTGTGACAAAACATTCCAAACTGTATAAATAAAAAAAGTCCTTTCTAATACAGTTTGTTTTTTACCACTTCATCATTTTCAAGATTTCGGCTTGTTGTCAGTGAATGGAAGCAGTCAGGTTTCTGCGGAGTCACTGTGTGCAGGCAGCACAGAATGGAGGAGAATCATGGCGCTGGGGGCAGGTGGACGGCGTCCCAGAATTAAACATCACTTTTACACAAGCTGCAGCAATGCCTAGGTACAATAAGGGGCTCAGAGTCTGATGACGCGCTCCATGTCAGGTCCCCTTTACTACACCGGATGCTTCCTACACCCTCTTACCATTGGATTAGACTGTAACCAAAACTGAAGAAAGCCGACCCCATTATCCTGTCCCAATGTGTCCTGATTCTAAGATACATAAATATCAAACCTATAAAACAAACACCTCATCAAGATGGAAAAATATGATGTCCCCAAAATCCAGGAGGCAAACTCCGGACCAGGCCCAATGCTGCTCACAGGTGAAGGTTCGTCACTATTGTATCCAATCTGCAGAATGATCCAGGAGCAACACTCACCTCTATCCTCTTCATAGTTTATAGCAATGTATCAGTCAGGAATGGGTGGAGCTCTGCTCTGGATACTTTTGTGTTACATAGGTTGAAAAAAAGACCACGGTCCATCACGTTCAACCTTTCTCCACCAATTACACATTTTGTCACTAATTTAACTATGACCAGCAATGTTATGTGTACTGAGGAAATCATCCGGCCCTTTTTCACAAGCTGTTATAGTGTCGGACATTACTACCTCTGTGGTCGGCATCACATTCTGACTGCTCTAACTGGAAAGAACCCTTTCCTATTTAGGTGCCCCCTGGTCCTTGGTATGGTCATTGGAAGGAGTAAGTCATGTGCACATCCGCTGTACTGACTGCCCATGTATTTATACATATAAATCTGAGACTGCTTTTTTCTAGGCTAAATAAGACCAACTTTTCCTCATATGAGAGGCCTCCATCCCATGTAATAATCTAGTGATAATCTAGTAGGCACCTTTGCACCGACTAACTTCTGAATATCCTTTTTTTAAATGTGGAGCCCAAAACTGGATCCCATATTTTAGATATTGCTTCACAAGTGTTTTATAAAGGGGTAACAAGTGTAAAAAGAATTAGGCCAGAGCATGTATAACAAGAATAACCACTGAGCCATGAAAGATCTTGAAGATGTTGAGAAACTTTATTTTGCTGTGCTGGCCACTGCCCGGCTAGTAGCAGAGATGCCAGGAGGACTTCAGTATGTCTGCTCTCCTCATAGAGCAGGTGTTTCTATGACAGTGCACTGTAGGGTGCAACCTTCCTACAGTGGCGCGCCGTGCAGCATCCCCTCCCGCAGCGGCGCGCCATGCAGCCCCCCCACCTGCTTCTGACATTGATTTTTATGTTGTTATTTATCCTTAATTAGTCATCTGCATTTTTCACCACAACTTTCACCAAATTGTGGTAAAGAACAGCATTTTGTTTTAATCACAATAAAAAAAATATATGCCACGAACAAGAGGAGAAAAACAGTATAGAACAACATGAAATACAGCTGGGTGCAAGAGACACTTTTTTATGGAGGCATTTCCTTCAGTCCTTCTCATCTACTACACGGGCTGGGGGCAGTGGCCGCACTTCCTTCAGTCCTCCACTACAACACGGACGGGGGGCGGTGGCCGCATTTCCTTCAGTCCTCCACTACAACACGGGCGGGGGGCGGTGGCCGCATTTCCTTCAGTCCTCCACTACAACACGGGCGGGGGGCGGTGGCCGCATTTCCTTCAGTCCTCCACTACAACACGGGCGGGGGGCGGTGGCCGCATTTCCTTCAGTCCTCCACTACAACACGGGCGGGGGGCGGTGGCCGCATTTCCTTCAGTCCTCCACTACAACACGGGGGGGCAGTGGCCGCATTTCCTTAGGGCCTCCACTACTACATGGGGGCAGCGGCCGCACTTCCTTCAGTCCTTCGCTACTATATGGGGGCAGTGGCCGCATTTCCTTCAGTCCTTCTCCGTTACTACACAGGGGGCAGTGGCCGCACTTCCTTCACTCCTTCGCTACTATACGGGGGGCAGTGGCCGCATTTCCTTCACTACTATACGGGGGGCAGTGGCCGCATTTCCTTCAGTCCTTCGCTACTATACGGGGGCAGTGGCCGCATTTCCTTCAGTCCTTCTCCGTTACTACACGGGGGGCAGTGGCCGCACTTCCTTCAGTTCTCCACTACAACACGGGTGGGGGCAGTGGCGACATTTCCTTCAGTCCTTCTCTGTTACTACACGGGGGGCAGTGGCCGCACTTCCTTCACTCCTTCGCTACTATACAGGGGGCAGTGGCCGCATTTCCTTCAGTCCTTCGCTACTATACGGGGGCAGTGGCCGCATTTCCTTCAGTCCTTCGCTACTATACGGGGGCAGTGGCCGCATTTCCTTCAGTCCTTCGCTACTATACGGGGGCAGTGGCCGCATTTCCTTCAGTCCTTCGCTACTATACGGGGGCAGTGGCCGCATTTCCTTCAGTCCTTCTCCGTTACTACACGGGGGCAGTGGCCGCACTTCCTTCAGTCCTCCACTACAACACGGGTGGGGGCAGTGGCGACATTTCCTTCAGTCCTTCTCTGTTACTACACGGGGGTAGTGGCCGCACTTCCTTCACTCCTTCGCTACTATACGGGGGGAAGTGGCTGCATTTCCTTCAGTTCTTCGCTACTACACGGGTGGGAGCAGTGGCCGCATTTCCTTCAGTCCTCCACTACTACACGGGTGGGGGCAGTGGCGACATTTCCTTCAGTCCTTCTCTGTTACTACACGGGGGTAGTGGCCGCACTTCCTTCACTCCTCCACTACTACACGGGGGCAGTGGCCACACTTCCTTCAGTCCTCCACTACAACACGGGTGGGGGCAGTGGCGACATTTCCTTCAGTCCTTCTCTGTTACTACACGGGAGGCAGTGGCTGCATTTCCTTCAGTCCTTCGCTACTATACGGGGGCAGTGGCCGCATTTCCTTCAGTCCTTCTCCGTTACTACACGGGGGGCAGTGGCCGCACTTCCTTCAGTTCTCCACTACAACACGGGTGGGGGCAGTGGCGACATTTCCTTCAGTCCTTCTCTGTTACTACACGGGGGGCAGTGGCCGCACTTCCTTCACTCCTTCGCTACTATACAGGGGGCAGTGGCCGCATTTCCTTCAGTCCTTCGCTACTATACGGGGGCAGTGGCCGCATTTCCTTCAGTCCTTCGCTACTATACGGGGGCAGTGGCCGCATTTCCTTCAGTCCTTCGCTACTATACGGGGGCAGTGGCCGCATTTCCTTCAGTCCTTCGCTACTATACGGGGGCAGTGGCCGCATTTCCTTCAGTCCTTCTCCGTTACTACACGGGGGCAGTGGCCGCACTTCCTTCAGTCCTCCACTACAACACGGGTGGGGGCAGTGGCGACATTTCCTTCAGTCCTTCTCTGTTACTACACGGGGGTAGTGGCCGCACTTCCTTCACTCCTCCACTACTACACGGGGGCAGTGGCCGCACTTCCTTCAATCCTCCACTACAACACGGGTGGGGGCAGTGGCGACATTTCCTTCAGTCCTTCTCTGTTACTACACGGGGGTAGTGGCCGCACTTCCTTCACTCCTTCGCTACTATACGGGGGGAAGTGGCTGCATTTCCTTCAGTTCTTCGCTACTACACGGGTGGGGGCAGTGGCCGCATTTCCTTCAGTCCTCCACTACTACACGGGTGGGGGCAGTGGCGACATTTCCTTCAGTCCTTCTCTGTTACTACACGGGGGTAGTGGCCGCACTTCCTTCACTCCTCCACTACTACACGGGGGCAGTGGCCGCACTTCCTTCAGTCCTCCACTACAACACGGGTGGGGGCAGTGGCGACATTTCCTTCAGTCCTTCTCTGTTACTACACGGGAGGCAGTGGCTGCATTTCCTTCAGTCCTTCGCTACTAAACGGGGGGCAGTGGCTGCATTTCCTTCAGTCCTTCGCTACTACACGGGTGGGGGCAGTGGCCGCATTTCCTTCAGTCCTCCACTACTACACGGGGGGGCCAGTGGCGACATTTCCTTCAGTCCTTCGCTACTATACGGGGGCAATGGCCGCCCTTCAGAGAGCTTTTACATAGCAAAACAACAAAATTAAATAACACTTTGGATACACAGCTTACATAACATTATCGATGAGTATATTAATCCTGAAATACTCTGCGCTCCACGAGGACCCTGCTTTTCACTTCACATCATGTGCAGCCCTCTCCTCACCATTACAGATCTCTATATCCTACAAGAGCAGCACTTTTGCCTCCTGAAACACTCTGTGCTGCTGCTCCCTGTCAGAATATTGCTGACATCGCCATGTGCCTCCTCTCCGCGCTGCACCTTCTAGAGGGGCGATGTCGCCTTTACAGCGCCCACCACATACCTATCTGGCATGGAGACCATTTCTGGTTTCCGGTGAGCAGAACGAACTCTGTATTTTCAGGCAAGCAGAGGAAGTAGTCCTTATCCTCTACGATCGTCCCATCATCCGCCAGCACCAGTGTGACCGAGGCACTGGGGTCGACGTTCAGCTGTTTCACGGCTAATAAAGACAAGGCCGGGGATCAATACAAAATATAGTCAGATTGCAAATTAACATTCGTGCCCCCTATATATTGTGCCTCCCCAAACTGCTGCAAAACTATCATTCTCACCTGCCAGAGCATGCTGGGAGTTGTAGTTTTGCAGCAGATAACAGGGAATAGGAGCACACAAGCAACATCAAAAATATGTGCCCCTTTAAGAAGGGACCGGCGTTGCACGCTGGGGCTTGTAGTTCTCCGGCAGAGGCCGCTCTCACCCTTGTTACTTAGCTCCTTCAGGGAGGAGGCCGCGACCCCGTACTTTTCTTTTGCCCCCTTCACTCTGACCAAGAATCGCTTCATGCCTGCACAGCCGTTCTCACGGAGGAAACCGCCCCCTTACTAGCAGTCGCTTCCGCATTCCCGGCCACAAAGCATGACGGGAGTGGTAGTTCCAGGGATTCGTTAACCCATTCACCGACAAACAGAAATTATACTTGTAGACTAAGTGTGTTTGGGTATTTTTTTATTTGCTAATGTCCTGGGTAGAACTACAAGTCACAGCAAGTCATTATAGAGAAAACAATCATCCGTAGTAATCACAATCCGATGTATAAAGTGTGAGACTGGATCAGGAGACTCGATGATCGACTACTCGGGCCCGACTGAGCGCGGCAGGGCGATAGTGTTCACTCTGCGCTCGGCTGCTCGGGGCTGGGAAAATGGCCTCCTCGGATCAGGCTGAGCCTCCTGTGCAGGTGAGCGCGGGGTCTGTCCTGGGGGGTGCGGGCGGGGCGGTCACCGGGCCAGGGCTCCTGTCACTGCTGCCCCCGGGAAGATGGAGGGAGGCCGGCACCTGTCACCCCCCCCAACACACACAGCCTGAGCCCCCTCCACTGTTATATCACCACCTGTATAATGTGCCCCTGAGCCCCCTCCTCAGTTATATCAGCCCCGGGTAAAATGTGTCCCTGTATAATGAGCCCCAACCTCGATTATATCACCCCCTGTATAATGAGCCCCCTCCTCGGTTATATCACCCCCTGTGTTATGGGCCCCTGAGTCTCCTCCTCAGTTATATTACACCCTAAAGAATGAGACCCCCTATCCAGATATATTACCCCCTGTATAATGAGCCCCCTCCTCAGTTATATTTCCCCCTATACAATGAGCCCCCTACGTGGTTTTATTATGCCCTATAATGAGCCCCTCCTTGGTTATATTACCTCCTGTATAGTGAGCCCCCTCCTTGGTTATATTACCCCTTGTATAGTAAGCCCCCTCCTCAGTTATATTATGCCCTATATAATGAGCTCCTTCCTCGGTTATATTACCCCTGTATAATGAGCGCCCTCATCGGTTATATTACCCCTGTATAATGAGCCCTGTCTTTGGTTATATTACCCCCTGTGTAGTGAGCCCCGTCCTTGGTTATATTATCCCCTGTGTAGTGAGCCCCGTCCTTGGTTATATTACCCCCTGTGTAGTGAGCCCCGTCCTTGGTTATATTACCCCCTGTGTAGTGAGCCCCCTCCTTTGTTATATTACCACCTGTAATATGAGCCCCCTCCTCGGTTATATTACCCCCTATGGAGTGATCCCTGTCTTTGGTTATATTACCCCCTGTGTAGTGAGTCCCCTCCTCGGTTATATTACCCCCTGTGTAGTGAGCCCCGTCTTTGGTTATATTACCCCCTGTGTAGTGAGCCCCGTCTTTGGTTATATTACCCCCTGTGTAGTGAGCCCCGTCCTTGGTTATATTATCCCCTGTTTGGTGAGCCCCGTCCTTGGTTATATTACCCCCTATGTAGTGAGCCCCCTCTTTGGTTATATTACCCCCTGTGTAGTGAGCCCCCTCTTTGGTTATATTACCCCCTGTGTAGTGAGCCCCCTCCTTGGTTATATTACCCCCTGTGTAGTGAGCCCCCTCCTTGGTTATATTACCACCTGTAATATGAGCCCCCTCCTCGGATATATTACCCCCTATGGAGTGAGCCCCGTCTTTGGTTATATTACCCCCTGTGTAGTGAGCCCCGTCTTTGGTTATATTACCCCCTGTGTAGTGAGTCCCCTCCTCGGTTATATTACCCCCTGTGTAGTGAGCCCCGTCCTTGGTTATATTACCTCCTGTGTAGTGAGCCCCCTCCTTGGTTATATTACCACCTGTATAATGAGCCCCCTCCTCGGTTATATTACCCCCTATGGAGTGAGCCTCGTCTTTGGTTGTAGTGAGCCCCGTCTTTGGTTATATTACCCCCTGTGTAGTGAGCCCCCTCCTCGATTATATTACCCCCTGTGTAGTGAGCCCCCTCCTTGGTTATATTACCACCTGTATAATGAGCCCCCTCCTCGGTTATATTACCCCCTATGGAGTGAGCCCCGTCTTTGGTTATATTACCCCCTGTGTAGTGAGCCCCGTCTTTGGTTATATTACCCCCTGTGTAGTGAGCCCCGTCTTTGGTTATATTACCCCCTGTGTAGTGAGCCCCCTCCTCGGTTATATTACCCCCTGTGTAGTGAGCCCCGTCCTTGGTTATATTACCCCCTGTATAATGAGCCCCCTCCTTGGTTATATTACCCCTTGTATAGTAAACCCCCTCCTCAGATATATTATGCCCTATATAATCTCCTTCCTCGGTTATATTACCCCCTATGTAGTGAGCCCCCTCATCGGTTATATTACCCCTGTATAATGAGCCCCCTCCTTGGTTATTTTACCCGCTGTGTAGTGAGCCCCCTCCTTGGTTATATTACCCCCTATGTAGTGAGCCCCATTCTTGGTTATATTACCCCCTATGTAGTGAGCCCCATTCTTGGTTATATTACCCCCTGTGTAGTGAGCCCCGTTCTTGGTTATATTACCCCCTGTGTAGTGAGCCCCCACCTTGGTTATATTACCCCCTGTGTAGTGAGCCCCCTCCTTGGTTATATTACCACCTGTATAATGAGCCCCCTCCTCGGTTATATTACCCCCCTGTATGATTTGTCCCTTGTAGCTCTGCAGTGTACAGCTGTCATCTACTGCTGCAGGGGGGGCTTTGAGGCCCCTCTAAGGCAGCTTTTTGTGGAATATCTTTCTTTTACAGATTTAATCCAAATATGCATTTTTTTTCCAGTTTTCTCCCCTCATTCGTTCTTTGCCTTGGGGTGTATTGTGACTTCTGTGTCCCCCACCTCCCATCCTCCCCTCAGATAAGATGTTTGCTCTCTTGCATCACACGGATATTGTACCTTCAGACTCGCTCCGACCTTCGTCCTCTGACCCTCATTTACTCCCAGTGGTGCAGCCTGCAATGCTGCTACAGAAATGCTTGCATTAACGGGATTGTCCAGGATGAGAAATAAAAGGCTGCCACCTCCTGCCGTGGATTTTGTCTGGCTCTGCAACTCGGCTTTTCGCAGGGTTTATTAGAGAAAGCAGCCTTGTTTTTTTCATAATCTTAGACATGTCCTTTAAATACAGAAGATTGTTGATAACTGGGTATATTTTACAATAAAGAAATGTTCTGCCCATTCAGCTATGGTTTATTTCCCATTCCCTGTTTTCTGTCAGTGAGGAATAAGCTGTTTCTTCCTAACCCCTGGCCCAGGCAGTGCCGGTTACCAGTCCAGATGCCAGTCTGCTCTAGTCACAGTCTCTGTAGACATCCTCCTTCACATCTGACATTCACGGACCTATAGAAGACCTTTGTGTTTGGGTCTGGAGACCCGCGGTCTGTGCTCGGACCATCCATGTCGGACGTGTGACGTTGGCATAATGCAGTGTACCTGCGCTGATACATTGGAAGAAACGCTGGACAAATGAGATATTGAACCTAGAAGTTTGTCTACATTGTCTGCAAGTGTAACAAACTCTCAGCTCTGCCAACTATCAGGCCTTGTAGTCTGGGGATGTACGAAACATATTCTTCACTGACAGCAAGCAGCTATTTTGAAAATGTTAGGAAATGGAGTCACGCAGTATATTAGGAAGATCTGGGCCTAATGTAATCTTTCCGTCAGCCCTGAAGGTTGCTGTTTATCTGGAGATCAGCGGCATTGGAGCAGTAAGCTGCCGATCTCCTCTTGCCTGTTTATGAGGCTCTCATTCTTTGTTCTCTCCCCTGAGATTTTCTTTTTTTTTTTATATATATAGAGCGGATCCTTGCTGGGAAATGAGAAGAGAGTTCCCCGGGAGCAGCTGGTGAGTGACAGGAGGAGCGCTGTACTTTTCTAAACTTTTAGCCTATGAAATATTAGGAGCCTCTGTCAGTTCTGCTCTGTTCCTTTTATGTGCTCGTGATTTAGATGTTTACTCATGAGTCGTTTATATGTAAAGTTATGGAAATCTATCTAGAATCTATAAAAAGTTGACTCTTCCATGAGACGCCGCTATGACTTCTTATTTCACGGCAGTGTCAAATCCCAGGTGTGTGGACTGTGCGTTTGTGCAATGTTGCTGCATTTCTGTAAATTAAGACCTTGCACCATTTTTGCTCCAGCCTATAAACTGTGCTGCTGCGGCCTGAAGAGAATCAAAGACTTCCACAAAAGATATTTTGATAGACATATATCTGCAGATACAATCTTCATACATTACTGATCCTGAGTTACATCATGTATTATACCCCAGAGCTGCACTCACTATTCTGCTGGTGCAGTCACTGTGTACATACATTACTGATCCTGAGTTACCTCCTGTATTATACTCCAGAGCTGCACTCACTATTCTGCTGGTGCAGTCACTGTGTACATACATTACATTACTGATCCAGAGTTACCTCCTGTATTACACTCCAGAGCTGCACTCACTGTTCTGCTGGTGCAGTCACTGTGTGCATACATTACATTACTGTTCCTGAGTTACATCCTGTATTATACTCCAGAGCTGCACTCACTATTCTGCTGGTGCAGTCACTGTGTAAATACATTACTGATCCAGATTTACCTCCTGTATTACACTCCAGAGCTGCACTCACTGTTCTGCTGGTGCACTCTCTGTGTATATACATTACATTACTGATCCTGAGTTATATCCTGTATTATACTCCAGAGCTGCCTTCACTATTCTGCTCTTGGATTTGTACTGTGTTTTTATGATACCTGATGAAGGATATACACTGTATCCGAAACGCGTTGTATCTCTTTTTTTAACCTATGAAATAAAAAAATATGGAATATCATCTTTGGATGTGAGTCCTGGGAAGCGCTGCCGTTTATGGGCTGGATGTGTTTTTCTTGATTTACTCATCCTGTGTGAGCCTGAACCTGGCTCTTTCACTTGGATCCACCCGAGGCAAGCTGCAAGCCCTGTCTTCTGAGAAGTATCCCAAAAGGAAGGATTTTTGAGGATACATAATCCAAAGCTATATTAGTCTTCTATCAGGTGAGTGCATAAAATTGTGCACCCTTTAAAGACTACAATATTGTGTTTACGCACTTAGGGCGCCGCAAATTCTCTGTTCTTCTCTCCCAAACAGGGGTTTTTTTGCACAATGTTTTAACTCAGGAAGAGTTCAGAAATCAATATTTTGTGGAATAACCATGATTTTTAATCACAGCTTTCATGTGTCTTGGCATGCTTTCCACCAGTCTTTCACACTGCTTTTGGGTGACCTTATGCCACTCCTGGTACAAAAATGTAAGCAGTTCTACTTTGATGGCTTGTGACTATCCCTCTTCCTCTTGATTACATTCCAGAGGCTTTCAATAGGGTTCAGGTCTGGAGATTGGGCTGGCCATGACAGGGATTTGATGTGGTGGTCCTTCATCCACACATTGATTGACCTAGCTGTGCGGCATGGCGCATTGTCTTGCTGGAAAAACCAGTCCTCAGAGTTGGGGAACATTGCCTGAGCAGAAGGAATCAACTGTTTTTCTAGGATAACCTTGTATGCGGCTTGATTCATACGTCCTTCACAAAGCTTAATCTGCCCAATTCCAGCCTTGCTGAAGCATCCCCAGATCATCACCGATCCTCCACCAAATTTCACAGTGGGTGTAAGACACTGTGGCTTGTACGCCTCTCCAGGTCTCCGTCTAACCATTAGATGACAGGTGTTGGGCAAAGCTGAAAATTAGACTCATCAGAGAAGATTACTTTACTCCAGTCCTCTATGGTCCAATCCTTGTGGTCTTTAGCAAAGTCCAGCCTGGCTCTCCTTTTGCTTCTCATTGATGAAAGGCTTTTTTTCTAGGTCACTTGATGTCATCCTGCGGATGCTGAGTGACATTCGAATAAGATGAAGGTCATCCAGGTCAGTGGAGAATCGTTTTCACCCTCTGATGGTCTGTAGCTTTGTTGTCCCCAATGTCTGCTGCTTGACCTTGTTGTAATGGACTGCCGTCTTAGAAATTTTAAGGATGGAGGCAACATGACGCTCGCTGTATCCCTCTGCTAGTAAAGACAGAATTGAGCCCTTCTTTTCCTCCATCAAGACTTTTCTTTTCAACTCCTTTGGCATGGTGAAAAGTTATTTTTTCATTCCTATTACTTTTGGGATATTACTAGCACTTGTTTTGCCATCCAGCTTGTCCTATTGCAAGAGGATTGTGAACACCACAGCAGGGTTTTTATACTTTCCGTCGTTAAACTACTCCTCTTTGGTCAGACCTCATCTGGAATATTGTGTCCAGTTTTGGGCGCCACATTTTAAAAAAGACATCAACAAACTGGAGCAAGTTCAGAAAAGAGCGACCAGAATGGTGACCGGTCTGCAAACCCTGTCTTATGAGGAAAGGTTGAAGGATTTGGGAATGTTTAGTTTGCAAAAGAGAAGACTGAGAGGAGATTTAATTGCTGTCTACAAATATCTCAAGGGCTGTCACATTGTAGAAGGATCATCTTTATTCTCATTTGCACAAGGAAAGACTAGAAGCAATGGGATGAAACTGAATGGGAGGAGACACAGATTAGATATTACAAAAAACTTTTTGACAGAGTGATCAATGAGTGGAACAGGCTGCCACGAGAGGTGGTGAGTTCTCCTTCAATAGAAGTCTTCAAACAGGCTGGATAGACATCTGTCTGGGATGATTTAGCGAATCCTGCTTTGAGCAGGGGGTTGGACCAGATGGCCCAGGAGGTCCCTTCCAACTCTACCATTCTATGATTCTAAACAAGATTTGGTTCAGGTGATCACCTAATCAGAAGCACATTAAGTACAGTCATGGCCAAAAGTTTAGAGAATGACACAAATATTAATTTTTACAAAGTCTACTGCTTCATTTTTTCTAATGGCTATTTGCATATACTCCAGAATGTTATAAAGAGTGATCAGTTTAACAGCAATTACTTGCAAAGTCAATATTTGCCTAGAAAATTAACTTTATCCCGCAAAACACATTTCAACATCATTGCAGCCCTGCCTTAAAAGGACCAGCTAACATCGTTTCAGTGATTGCTCCATTAACACAGGTGTGGGTGTTGATGAGGACAGGGCTGGAGATCAATCTGTCATGATTAAGTAAGAATGACACCACTGGACACTTTAAAAGGAGGCTGGTGCTTGGCATCATTGTTTCTCTTCTGTTAACCATGGTTATCTCTAAAGAAACACGTGCAGTCATCATTGCACTGCACAAAAATGGCCTAACAGGGAAGAGTATCGCAGCTAGAAAGATTGCACCTCAGTCAACAATCTATCGCATCATCAAGAACTGCAAGGAGAGAGGTTCCCTTGTTGCCAAAAAGGCTCCAGGGCGCCCAAGAAAGACCAGCAAGCGCCAGGACCGTCTCTTAAGTGTTTCAGCTGCGGGATCGGGATGCCAGCAGTGCAGAGCTTGCTCAGGAATGGCAGCAGGCAGGTGTGAGTGCATCTGCACGCACTGAGGTGGAGACTCTTGGAGCAAAGCCAGGTCTCAAGGAGGGCAGCAAAGAAGCCACTTCTCTCCAGGAAAAACATCATGGACAGACTGATATTCTGCAAGAGGTACAGGGAGTGGACTGCTGAGGACTGGGGTAAAGTCATTTTCTCTGATGAATCCCCTTTTCGATTGTTTAGGACATCTGGAAAACGGCTTATTCGGAGAAGACCAGGTGAGCGCTACCACCAGTCTTGTCTCATGCCAGCTGTCAAGCATCCTGAAACCATTCATGTGTGGGGTGGCTTCTCAGCCAAGGGAATGGGCTCTCTCTGTCTTGCCTAAAAACACAGCCATGAATAAAGAATGGTACCAGAATGTCCTCCAAGAGCAACTTCTCCCAACCGTCCAAGAGCAGTTTGGCGATCAACAATGCCTTTTTCAACATGATGGAGCACCTTGCCATAAAGCAAAGGTGATAACTAAATGGCTCAGGGAACAAAACATAGAGATTTTGGGACCATGGCCTGGAAACTCCCCAGATCTTAATCCCATTGAGAACTTGTGGTCAGTCATCAAGAGACGGGTGGACAAACAAAAACCTTCAAATTCAGACATAATAAAAGCATTGATTTTGCAAGAATGGACTGCTATCAGTCAGGATTTGATCCAGAAGTTGATTGAGAGCATGCCAGGGAGAATTGCTGAGGTCCTGAAGAAGAAGGGTCAACACTGCAAATATTGACTTGCTGCATTAACTCATTCTAACTGTCAATATAACCTTTTGTTACTCATAATATGATTGCAATTATATTTCTGTATGTGATAAAAACATCTGACAAACACACATAAAAACCAGAGGCCAGCAGATCATGTGAAAATATAATATTTGTGTCATTCTCTAAACTTTTGGCCATGACTGTAGAATGAGGTGTACTCTGTTTGGAATTTAACTGACACTGGAATGGAATGGCTGACAGACATGTAGAGAAACTGATTTTTCTAAAACTGTGCAGTGGTCTCTTAATTTTTGCCAGAGCTGTATATACTTTGAACGTAGACCCTTACTTATCTCCACGCACCTTCTGAAATGAGTAAAATTGCAAGAAGTAAAAATAAACAACTGTGCAATTTAATTGTTATTAAAATTCCTCTCTGTTCTCAAGAACGGAGATTACCGTATATACTCGAGTATAAGCCGACCCGAGTATAAGCCGACCCCCCCCTAATTTTGCCACAAAAATACTGGGAAAACTTATTGACTCGAGTATAAGCCTAGGGTGGGAAATGCTCCATAGATTATTCCCCCATATGCTGCCCCCATTAGAAGCTCCATATTGTACCCCCATATACTGCCCCCATTAGAAGCTCCTTAAGATTATTCCCCCATATGCTGCCGCTGCTGCAGCATGTAAAAATAAAAAAAATGACATACTCACCTCTCCGTCCCTAGGTGTCAGATTCTCACCTGTCCTGCGTCCATGGCTGCTCACCGCTATCTGCCACGTCATCAGTCAGTGACGTTCAGACTGCAGGGGGCGTGGCGCGCACTAATCACGTCACCGTGCCCTCTGCTGTCTGAAGTCACTGACCGATGACAGACAGCAGCAAGCAGCCATGGACGCAGGACAGGTGAGTATCGCTATACTTACCCGTCCTGACGCTGTGTCTTGAGCCCCCAGCTTCTCCGCGCTCTCTCTTCCTGCCTTCAGCGGTCATGTGATACCGCTCAATAAAACTCATGAATATGCGCATGTTCATGAGTTTTAATGAGCGGCACCACGTGACCGCTGAAGGCAGGAAGAGAGAGCACGGGGAGAAGCTGGGGGCTCAAGAGACAGCGTCAGGACGGGTAAGTATGACCTGACACCCCCGCCCCCCCTCCCCCTCTGAACCCCGGTGTATATGACTCGAATATAAGCCAAGAGGGGGACTTTCAGCCCAAAAAAACGGGCTGAAAATCTCGGCTTATATTCGAGTATATACGGTATCTTTTTTTTATGGTTCGTTACTTGAGGAATCGGCTATCTCTGCAGTCTTAGTAGTGACCGAATCGGTGCATCTCTTGCAAGCTGTGCTGTGAAGCTGGCTGGGGTCACTGGAGTCTTAGGATATTTCAGAATGAGGAGCTGTTTTCACAAAATGATTTGTGTAATCCAACTCATTAAGGCTCCCCCTTATCCGAACCTCTAATAGATGATATAGTCTCCATTCTATACTGATCCTGAGTTACATCCTGTATTATACTCTAGAGCTGCACTCACTATTCTGCTGGTGCAGTCACTGTGTGCATTACATTACTGATCCTGAGTTACCTCCTGTATTATATACTCCAGAGCTGCACTCACTATTCTGCTGGTGCAGTCACTGTGTACAAACATTACATTACTGATCCTGAGTTACCTCCTGTATTATATACTCCAGAGCTGCACTCACTATTCTGCTGGTGCAGTCACTGTGTACAAACATTACATTACTGATCCTGAGTTACCTTCTGTATTATATACTCCAGAGCTGCACTCACTATTCTGCTGGTGCAGTCACTGTGTACATACATTAAACATAGAATGGTAGAGTTGGAAGGGACATCCTGGTTCATCTGGTCCAACCCCCTGCTCAAAGCAGGATTCACTAAATCATCCCAGACAGATGTCTGTCCAGCCTTTTTGAAGACTTCCATTGAAGGAGAACTTACCACCTCTCATGGCAGCCTGTTTCACTCATTGATCACCCTCACTGTTAAAAAGTTTTTTCTAATATGTAATCTGTGTCTCCTCCTATTCAGTTTCATCCCATTGCAGTCTTTCCTTGTGCAAATGAGAATAAAGATGATCCCTCTGCAGTGTGACAGCCATTGAGATATTTGTAGACAGCTATTAAGTCTCCTCTTAGTCTTCTTTTTTGCAAGCTAAACATTCCCAAATCCTGTAACTGTTCTACATAGGACATGATTTGCAGACTGGTCACCATTCTGGTCGCTCTTCTCTGAACTTGCTCCAGTTTGTTGATGTGTGTTGTTGTGTGTGTGTGTGTGTTGTGTTTTTTTTTTTTTTTTTTTTTTTTTTTAATAAATGTGGTGCCCAAAATGACACCGTATTCCAGGTGAGGTCTGACCAAAGAGGAGTAGAGGGCAATAATGACTTAACGTGATCTAGACTGTATGCTTCTGTTAATACATCCCAGAATTGTATTTACCTTTTTTGCTGCTGCATCACTCTGTTGACTCCTGTTCAGTTTATGCTCTATTAGTATACCCAAGTCTTTTTCACATGTGCTGTTGCTTAGCCCTATTTCTCCCTTTCTGTACATGCTTCTTTTTTCATTTTTATTGCCCGGATGTAGTACTTTGCATTTTCCCTCTTAAAAACCATTCTGTTTGTTGCTGCCCAGTGCCCCAGTTTATTTATATCTTTTTGAATCCTCTCTCTTATCTAGTATTAGCTATCCCTCCTAGCTTTGTGTCATCAGAAAATGTAATCAGTGTTCCCTCAATTCCTTCATCTAAATCATTGATAAAGATGTTGAACAATAAATACAGGGCCCAGGACAGAAACCTGTCATACCCCACTTGAGACATTCTTCCAACTGGATGTGCAGCCATTTACGACCACACTTTGGGTCCGATCACTAAGTCAGTTATGAATCCACCTAACAGTTGCCTTGTCCATTCCATACGTAGTCATTTTTTTCAATAAGGATCGGGTGAGATACTTTGTCAAATGCTTTGCTGAAGTCAAGATATACTATATCTACAGTATTTCCCTGATCCACCCAGTCAGTGATTCTGTCATAGAGGGAAATTAAGTTAGTCTGACATGACTTATTAGTTACAAACCCATGCTGACTCTGACTAATCACTTCATTCTTATCCAGGTACTGACATACATGTTGTTTAATAATTTGTTCAAAGATCATTCCTGGTATAGAAGTCAGACTCGCCGGCCTATAGTTCCCTGGGTCCACCTTCTTCCCCTTTTTGAAGATAGGAACATTTGCTCTTCTTCAGTCTTCTGGGACTTCACCTGAGCTCCAAAAATTTTCAAAGATTATGGAGAGTGGCTCAAAAACTTCTGCCATCTCCTTCAGTACTCTGTGGTGCAATTCGTCTGGACCTGGAGTCTTGAATTCATTTGTTAGCTAAGTGTTTCCTCACTATCTTTCAGTTCATAGATATCCTGGATTCTTCTCTTCCTTTAATAGGACAGTGAAAATCAGTTGACGTTACATTTCCTTTCTGAGAGAAAACATTATTAGAAACATTACATTACTAATCCTGCGTTACAACCTGTATTATACCCCAGAGCTGTGCTCACTATTCTGCTGGTGCAGTCACTGTGTACATAAATTACATTACTGATCCTGAGTTACATCCTGTATTATACTCTAGAGCCCCACTCACTATTCTGCTGGTGCAGTCACTGTGTACATTCATTACATTACTGATCCTGAGTTACATCCTTTATTATACTCCAGAGCTGCAGTCACTGTGTGCATACATTATTTTACTGATCCTGTATTATACTCCAGAGCTGCACTCACTATTCTGCTGGTGCAGTCAGTGTACATACATTACATTACTGATCCTGAGTTACATCCTGTATTATACTCCAGAGCTGCACTCACTATTCTGCTGGTGCAGTCACTGTGTACATAATTACATTACTAATCCTGAGTTACCTCCTGTTTTATACTCCAGAGCTGCACTCACTATTCTGCTGGTGCAGTCACTGTGTACATACATTACATTACTGATCCTGAGTTACATCATGTATTATACTCCAGAGCTGCACTCACTATTCTGCTGGTGCAGTCACTGTGTACATACATTACATTACTGATCATGAGTTACATCCTGTATTATACTCCAGAGCTGCACTCACTATTCTGCTGGTGCAGTCACTGTGTACATACATTACTGATCCTGAGTTACATCCTGTATTATACCCCAGAGCTGCTCTCACTATTCTGCTGGTGTAGTCACTGTGTACATACATTACATTACTGATCATGAGTTACATCCTGTATTATACTCCAGAGCTGCACTCACTATTCTGCTGGTGCAGTCACTGTGTACATACATTACATTACTGATCCTGAGTTACATTCTGTATTATACCCCAGAGCTGCACTCACTATTCTGCTGGTGCAGTCACTGTGTACATACATTACATTACTGATCCTGAGTTACATCCTGTATTATACCCCAGAGCTGCACTCGCTATTCTGCTGGCCTGGCAGCCTATATTGTGTGGAGTTGGTTTTCCTCTGTTAATGACTGTACTATGGTTTATATGCTTTATATTCGGGGCAGGAATTATTCCGGAAATGTATAGATGTTCTGCGCGATGTGCAACAATAAATCCCTTGTAGTAGTCACATGCATGCCCCTCTGTGTGCGTGGGGTTAATGGGGTTTAGCTCCGGGTGCTCCTGGATCCTGTCTGTTTGGGTAAGGCGTCTCCACAACCTCCGAGCTTCTCTCCCTTTATTCTTGTGCCAGTCTGTGTTTACATGACCTCAGGAGATCCCGCTCGCCCCTCCCTGCTACATGCGCCACCCTGATGGCGGGGGGTGCTGGCATCAGTCACTGCTCACCTGGATTAATGCACGGGCAGAATATCTGCGGTTCTGTCCTGGGCACAGTTAGTGCTGCACTAAACCTGCCTGCTCCAGGTAAAGCGGCGCTGCAATAATGTCCGACTGTACTGAAACTACAATTCCCATCATGCTGTTGTCAGGAAACATCACTGACCATAGCTACAGGAGCTCTCCGTATCCATCTTCAAGTCATGGACTGACCTCTGCCGGCTATAGAATGGAAGATGAATGTAGAAAGGTGGAACATGCGTCAGTGTGGAAACCATACTGCCCTCAAAGTATCGAAGCCTGAGGCTGCACTACTGAAGCCACTCTGACCGGGACCTCCCCAAAAATTCTCATAACTGATCACACACGTGCACACTGCCAAGATTTAT
Organism: Dendrobates tinctorius; assembly: GCF_039654945.1. NCBI lineage: Eukaryota > Metazoa > Chordata > Amphibia > Anura > Dendrobatidae > Dendrobates > Dendrobates tinctorius. The sequence goes on from NW_027361754.1 coordinate 9,398,314, forward strand.
TCTTCCAAAATGAAGTTATTCCCTATCCAAAGAATAGGGGGATACTTGCTGATCGCTGGGGGTCTGATTGCTAGGACCCTCATGGATGTTGCACATCGGGCTCTGCACTTGTACTTGCTCGGCCTCCTCTTCATTCACTGTCGATGGGACTGCCAGAAATGGCGCAGCACCGTCCTTTCTCCAGCAGTCCCACAGACAGTGAATGGAGCAGTTCCCGATGCGCAAGATGCATGAGGGTCCCAGCAGTCGGACCCCCTATCCTGTTTAATTTTTGGAATAAGCCTTTGCTGTAGGTGATCCTCTCAGTGGTGCAGCCTCAGACATCGACCCTGTAACTTCAAGCAGTTTCATCTCCTCCACCTAGAAGGTGAAGTCGTCAATGGCTGCAAGCTGAAGATGTCCCTTTAAATCCTGTTCTAGCTCAGGTTCCACATAAGCGGACCCCCGGCCGATAGCGGCTCTCGATCAGCAGGATCTGCGGCCTGGAGACACTTAAGGTGAAATAAAAAGGAAAGAATAAAGAATGGAATTATGCTTCATTTGCTCTTAGCGTCCAGGTTTCTGGGTCACGAGATGCCGCTAATGCACCGAGCTAAGTAGTTCAGCAAGCGTGTGTTTCTATAGCATCAATCACGTATAGGCGGATGGTACGGATGTGCGCTGCCTGGCCGGACCCCGGGGGGCTCTGCACACAGCCTGCTGACTACACGGGCGTTCCTGACTTGTATCCATTGCTTTTCTCAGCCACACGTTTTGTCCTAAATGGGATTAATTCTAATATAGAAAAGTCCTGTCTTTTTTTTTTTTTTCATCTTTAAGCGTCACTCGATTAGTAAGACTGCAGCTATTGTGATGTGATTCTGCACTTTTACCACTTTTGCTTATTATTTTTTTTGCTTACATGTCAGTTTTTACTGTGTTCTAGCATTCTATTCCCGCACGCGACGAGCTGCGGATGTACAGCAGTGAGTCATCGGTCAGCGCCTGTTGGGTGTTGTAGTTCTGCAGCGGCAGGAAGGTTATGGGGGTAGTGGCCCGAGACTGTAGGATATGCTGTATCGGAGCGGCTGACCGACTTTGCGGTGCTCCTTGCCGGAGCATTTTGCAGAGCGACATTTTGGAAGTCACTCTGTGTCCTTGATGTAAGCGATACTGAGAATTTCTTTCCAATTCCAAATATTTGTGATTGATATAAAGTCACTGGAGGCGCGGGGGATTGTTTGCCAGAATGTTGATCGCTGCGTCTTTTATCGTATGCCAAATAATTCATATGCTTCACTGTATAAATAATGACTTTACACCGGAGAGTCCGCTTCATTCTGCTCGCCTAATACCGTGTATCCTGCTGCTACACCTGGAGCCAGATCCTCGCTCTTTTTTTCAATTCCTCCTACCAGTCAGTGAATGGATGCTCTTTTTTTGTTATTTCCCATACACATCAGATGAGCCGTCTGCTCATCAAAGGCCTCAATCTCAAACTATGTCGACTGTCATTGACCATAAAAAAAAAAAAAAAAAAAAAAGTTTTCCTGACCGGTGTCATGAAGGTTCATCTGTTGTGATCGAAATTCGCCGTTTTATTCCGGTTGTATCAAGTGTTGTACGCAAGCAAAATTATGGCCGACAGGGTCCACACGAGTCGTCACCCTGCAATGAGCCAGACAGGTTTTTATCCACGGGATGTACGTAAGGTTTCCATTCACTGTTGGAAATGGAGAATTGCAACATATAACGAAAATAAGAAAGTTCCAGAACCATTTGTTATATAATGTTTTAATTTAAATGTAGAAATCTATTTTTTTTTTTCCTGTAAACTTCTACATTTTTTTTTTTTTTTTTTATAGGTGAGTTACTTTAAATGGTGGGTTATAAGTGGCGCCAGGGAATAAAAGGCAATACCAGACGACATGCGTAACACTTTTTGGGAAAAAAAAATAAAATAAAGGCCCTGTTTGTAACCCTGGACAGACCCACCCCATCTCTCAATATTTAGAAGTGTTAAAAAAGGCTAGGAGAAAAAAAAATGAAAAAAGCCAAACGTGGCTGATAACAGGGAATAATTGCTGACTTACCTGCACATACCTGGCAACCTTTGAAGTTAACGTTCTTTTTTTTTTTGCCTTGCTGCATTTCAGTTGTGGCCACTAGATGGCAGCAGAGGTTTGTCGTATTGACCTGGTGGTTCTACCATTGGGGCGATCATTCCTCTGCCAAAATCCTCCACCTTCTCCGCAGACCTCGCACAGCTACACAGGACAGGTTAGCAGCGGCCTGTAGACTGCAAAAACTCCCCTGTGGCGACGGTTAGCTGGTTAAACTGCGGGAAGGCTGCCAGGGCGAAATGACAGCGCTTTAATGGAGCCATATTTCACGGTTCAGAGTGACACTGACACCGTCTCTTTTCGCCATCCTATTTACGAAGTCGAATTGAGAGATCTGCAAGGTGTTTGCTGGAACGGAAGGGCCTGTTCTAGCCACTGATTTGTAGCCCTTGGGCCCCTTGTTTGGGTACTAGCTGGGAAGCGGTCGGACATATGTAAGTGAGCAGAATGCATGTAATGGGTCAGGAAGGTGTTCCCAATAAATTGTGTACAAACAGCGAACCTGACACTAATGAAACATCTCTTACGCCTGCAAATACACTGTAACGAGACGCTCTGCTAATGCACAGCATGAGGTCTCGTGCAGAGATTACCTACCGGCGAGAGGGGGCCACCGCTTATACATGGCTCTTATTAACATCGTCAATCAATTCACTGGGAACTAGTGGGCAGGCTGAGGCATTCTGAGCCCCACACCTCCGCCCTGCTACTACCCAAAGCGCTTTATGGCCTATGCACAGGATACTCCATGGGGGGTCCCACCTGGCTCCCCCATTCCAACTGTTGCCTGACCATCTGCATGTACTGACTCTCTCCATCCACAGCTATGGGGGTGCGCTCGGCTGATTTTGGACCTCCCATAGCTGAGAATACAGGCTTTACTACCATTACTAGCTTCACCTGTCTCCATAGAACTCTATGAGCACCAACCATCATCTCCTATTCACTGAAAGATCCATCCCAGAGGAGAAAGAAGCAGATTTCTCTGATCTAATATATTACTAAGTTTCTTGTTTTCATGTGCATTATTCATTTATAGAATACATATTAATACGACGGTTACTCTTAAAGTGTATGGGAGCCTTAAAGGCAAAGTCCAGAAGTGGAGCGTTAAAAAGTGGAACCGTCTTCTTGTTGCGACTCCTCTTTGATCCTAGATTTTTCCCAGATCTCCAGTTTCTCCGTTCAGACACCCAAATCTTTGCACAATTCGGACGGCTTCATCTTCCCTGACCTAAACATTAGCGCTTGGCGTCTATTCACACGCGCGTCACAATTGTGTCCTTTAAAATACATCTCAAAATCTGTGGCAGAAATAAAGTGGATTTGTGATGCCGATTTGCCCCCACTCAGATGAAGGGTCGCCTCATTATTTATTTATTTTTTTACTTAATGAATTTTCAAACCGATTTTGCTCGAAAGTCCACTTTTTTTAATGTGGAAAAAGCAACATAGCAATTCTTAAGGAAAACATTACAGATGTGATCACTGAGTTTAAGCAGTAAAAAAAAAATCCTTACAGAGTGAAAAATTCTGGAAACTGCTCGTGTAAAATGCGCTGATCTCCGAGAAATAATAGACGAGCTCCCCCTCCATACATATAGGGGGACATGTCGCCGGTATCAGTTCTCTGTGCAGAGGACAGGGGATGGATTTGTCCATACTTTCCATACACTTTACATCTGTAAATTTCTTTGCAATCGCAGTTTTGAGAAAGGTAAATGTGAAGCAGAAGAGCTGACAATCTACAGTGCTGATTATTACCATGATCCCCAGATAATCAGTAATCGGCCATTTATAGGAAATTGTGTGACAGCTGCAGAACCCACAAATGGGGGCGATCTCTGGATTCCTCCTAGTGTTGCTGCACTGTTGGCGCTCACCAGCAGCCTGTTACATAGTGCGAGATAAACCCCGCGGGGGGCAGTCTGGAGAAGCAGCACGACCATCGTACATCCACCATTTTGCTTGTGTACCCATGCGGACATTGGTGCAACCCTTCTATTTTGTAACTTGGTAATTTCAGCGTATTTTCTAACGTGCCTGCGCCATTTTTTTTGTGCAAGTTGCCGCGTTTCTGTGCTACAGTATTACATGGACACCTAAGTCTCCGGTGGTTTGGGTCAAAGTGCCGCTATTTCTGTCCATACCGGAGAATATTGTCAGTGCTGGAAAAGGCTGTGATTTCAGATCAGCGAGCCTCGGTAGACGGGTACCATGTGTGCCAGCTTGCGCAGACTGGCACATTAGGTGCACAAGGATCGAGGAAGAACGAGAGATGAGGGGGGAAACCCAGCAATAATGGATTCCATCCAAGGGACGGGCAGGGCTGTAAATCCTCCTTTTATTTGATGCCACTTCTCTATCGATCACTGGGGGAGGACGGGCTGATTTTGGCAGCAGATCTGAGGCACCGCGCTCTTACCAATCTGTTTATTACGGAAGCATCAATAATTTGTTTCACCACAGCTATGCTCCGCGACGTGCATAGGTCTTTCCTGAATGAGGCTCTGCCATGGAGGGAGGGGGAGGTTGTGGATCATTCTGACTCGCTACCAGTCTATTAGCACCCTATGCTGAGATCCAGAGGTTTATGACACCAAAACGCGCATGTGCACCAGGGCGATGGCATCATTTGGCACATGTGCGTGGTGCTGCCTGTCGTGCACACAAACTGATGAAGGGTCTCCTGACGATACGCCGATCACTGAGGTTCCCCCTGATGAGATCAGTAGTGATCCACCCTCGTCTGTGGGTAAACCTTGCAGTAACGAGAGGTGTATGTAATGCCGGCCAGGATGAGTCCTCGAGCGCTGCAGTTCATGGCTTCACCTCCTCGATGTTTATACTTGGCAGCGAGTATATATCATACTAGAGCACACACAACGCGCCCCCCCCCCCCCCAGTCTGCATTTTTGGGGCTGCTTAGTGCATGCCCATGTACCCACCAGGTCATTTCTTGCACATGCCCTCATTTATAAGGGTTGGTTGATCTTGACCGTGGCTTCTGTAGTGACAGCCGCTGGCTAATTTTGCAGCGATGACTTATGCACTCAATTATGTACTTGTAATTAAAGTCCAAAAAACTGAGCGCAAGTGTTTTGTTTATATGGCGGGATCTAGTTCTGTTCTTCAGAAGTGCTGGGTGCGTGCAGTTCTGGTATAAGGGAAGACGACTTATGAGCGAGTGCCCCACACCTAAGACCTGTACAGACCCCAACCACTTTCTCCAGGGTGATTGCACCCGGTGTCTCGGATCACAGCTTTCTTCCAGGTTACAGACTAGATACATGGTCACATCATATGGAATAACTCTGCCTGCTGCCACATTACGACTGTGCGACTGATAATGACACAGTTAGGGGGGCTGAAGATCGTGGCTATATCACAGCGTAATACATGTGAATGGAGGGCACAATGCAATTGCAAAAAATGCACTTGAGCAATGTGTGAACATGGTTTTACACTGTAGATATATTTTACAGCCTGTAAATTTGTATAATGTCACACTCTAGGCTGGTGCTGTAAAATCCAGAGGCAAATCGGCTGTTTTCAAACAATGGAAACTTAACAGGTTTGCAGAATTCGATTCTTCTAAAAAAAGAGTGCCACCCCTATCCTCAGGTTGTGTGTGACAATGCAGCTCAGTGCCATTTACGCACAACCTGTGGACAGCAACCAGGGCACTTGGTTTGGAGACCACAAGTTTTTTCCTTTCTGTTGGAGATGGGCTGAAAGGTTGCCGGATTTTCACGCGTTTTGCGTCGAATTTATCTACTATTGGTTCACAAACTTTGTCCTTTTGTGGAGACGTCTTCTGTCAGATATGAATTATTAAGGACTGATTTTGGGTCCACGTTCTGCATGAGTCCCAGCTGCTGATACTTCTGCTGACACCAGGTTTTGGGCCCCAGCCTGCACCCTTTTTATTGGTCTTGGGTAATTTGCTTCCTTGTTCCCAAAGATAAAAGGGGCAGGTTGCCTAAAGTAAATAACGCCGAGATGGGGGGATGCATAAGTCAGCATTAGAGGCAATAGGATCTCCCAGGCTGGATATTAATACTAATTCATTGCTAGCTCCCCGCTGTGCGTGTTATTTGTTTAAATTGGGAGAATCCCACTGCGCGGTTATATCCTCACCGCAGAGCTGCTCGTGCCGGCTAATTATTTAACATTACCGCCTGATAGGAACGGGAACCATTAAAGAATGGTAATGAGAAAGAGAAAAGCACAAGATTAACCTTAGAAATGGCTGCATCAGCCTTTCCGGGAGTGAGCGACATGGGGGGGAATCTGCTCCGGCGCGGGTCCCCTGTACGCAGAGGTCAGCGGTCATTGCATCGGCCGTAGGGTTCTAGCATCACAAGGGGTGTGGGGCAGTGGCGACCTCTCAGGATATAAGCTACGGAAAGATGGATCCATTTATGTACAAAGTAATAGAAAAGAATACATACATAAAAATTTCTACGTAGTGAAAGAGCTGAATTTCCTGCCACTGACGCCTGAAGAAGACCGCTATGAACATTTTCTGCTCACGAATTGACCCGCAGTGCAGATTTTGAGTTCCCGTTTTTTTTGTCAGGTTTACATTGGATTTCTGTCTCATGATTTGTTTATTTTTTTTTCCCAAAATCCTTTTCACATGCAGCAGGGAAACATCTGTGTAAACTTTTGGCGATATTGCAAAAATTAAAAAGTGTGCAACTTATTCTGCACAGAAAAGACCCCAATGAATTACTTTGTAGGTTCATCCTCATGCGGATCGGTTGCACAGCTTCTGAAATCTTGAGCCTTAGCCGCTAATTTTTGCATCGGAATTTCACGTCCCTTTTATGCCTATATATGAAGGTTCCCTAAAATCTGCAACGTGCCCATTTATGTTAAGGATTTGACCCCTTTTTTAATGCAACATGTGAAAACTATGTTGGGCAAATTCTACCTACGACCCATCCTTAAAACTAATACGGCACAGACGGATTAGTTGCCGTTATTTGGATGAGCATTGCTGATGCCGTCTGTTTTGGGAAGGCCGTGCCATGTTTTTGAAGAGCGACCAGCGGTGGCTGCGGCTTTAAGACAGCGCACACCCCACTCGGACTCCTATACAAACATATTAGAGCATCTGCCTTGATTTTTGCTGTGTATTTAGCTGGCCGCCTCCTGGGGTAACCTGGAACGTGGCCAGATTTCACCACAATTCATTCTGTGTCAGTTTAATAAATGCACTACTTAAATTATGAAATTACAAAAGAAAAAAGAGAATGCACTTATTCAGACTCTAATACATTAAAAATAAGGCATTAAAACTCCAGCAATTTTTTTTTTTTTGTTCCAGAATCAATAATGAACAGGAAGAGTTGCAGACATTAACAGCTGCGGACATCCAAAGTCTAAGACATAAATTATCAGAGAAAAATGCACAGAAGCCCTGAATAATGTAAATACATTAATGCATTTAATAATTTAAACATTAAGATGCAGGCAGGGGCTTATCTGTCAGAACTGCTCATCAAACTCCTGTGACTCGGGGGCCAAAGGTGCCTCCTGGTTTTAAACGTTGGTGGGGGGGTATGGAGCAGCCAATAACGTGGCAACATCTAATTTGCAGACTTCATCATTTTTCTATCCGGAAGACTCGAGTAATATTCATACAGACCTGGGGGGCATTCTCACCGTTTCATGCAGCATTACTGTTTACATTGCACAACATTGACCATTTCTGGTTCAAGTTCAAAGCTGAACTTGGAAATTATAGGCCAGTAAGTTTAACCTCAACTGTGGGTAAAATCCTGGAGGGTTTTCTAAGAGATACTATACTGGAGTATCTGGAGAAGAATAACCTTATGACCCAATATCAACATGGGTTTACAAGAGACCGTTCCTGTCAGACTAATCTGATAAGCTTTTATGAAGAGGTAAGTTCCGGACTGGACCAAGGGAATGCAGTGGACGTGGTGTACATGGACTTTTCAAAAGCTTTTGATACGGTGCCACACAAAAGGTTGATACATAAAATGAGAACAATGGGGATAGGGGAAAATATGTGTAGGTGGGTTAAGAGCTGGCTCAGGGATAGGAAACAAAGGGTGGTTATTAATGGAGCACACTCGGACTGGGTCACGGTTAGCAGTGGGGTACCACAGGGGTCAGTTTTGGGCCCGCTTCTTTTTAACATATTTATTAATGACCTTGTAGGGGGCATAGAGAGTAGAATTTCAATATTTGCAGATGACACTAAACTCTGCAGGGTAATTAATACAGAGGAGGACAATTTTATATTACAGGAGGATTTATGTAAACTAGAAGCTTGGGCTGATAAATGGCAAATGAGCTTTAATGGGGATAAATGTAAGGTCATGCACTTGGGTAGAACGAACAAGTTGTATAATTATGTGCTTAATTGTAAAACACTGGGCAAAACAGTCACTGAAAAAGACCTGGGTGTATGGGTGGACGACAAACTCACATTCAGTGGCCAGAGTCAAGCAGCTGCTGCAAAGGCAAATAAAATAATGGGATGCATTAAAAGAGGCATAGATGCTCATGAGGAGAACATAATTTTACCTCTATATAAGTCACTAGTGCGACCACACTTAGAATACTGTGTACAGTTCTGGTCTCCGGTGTATAAGAAAGACATAGCTGAACTGGAGCGGGTGCAGAGAAGCGACCAAGGTTATTAGGGAACTAGGGGGTCTGCAATACCAAGACAGGTTATTACACTTGGGGTTATTTAGTTTGGAGAATCGAAGGCTTAGGGGTGATCTTATTACAATGTATAAATATATGTGGGGACAATACAAAGACCTTTCTAATGATCTTTTTACTCTTAGACCTGTGACGGGGACAAGGGGGCATCCTCTACGTCTGGAGGAAAGAAGGTTTAAGCATACTCACAGGCGTGGATTCTTTACTGTAAGAGCAGTGAGACTATGGAACTCTCTGCCATATGATGTTGTAATGAGTGATTCACTACTAAAATTTAAGAAGGGACTGGATGCCTTTCTTGAAAAGTATAATATTACAGGGTATATACACTAGTCTCCTTAATATTGCGTTGATCCAGGGAGCTAGTCTGATTGCCGTATGTGGAGTCGGGAAGGAATTTTTTTCCCCAATGTGAAGCTTACTGTTGCCACATGGGTTTTTTTTGCCTTCCTCTGGATCAACATGTTAGGGCAAGTTAGGATAGGATATGGGTTGAACTAGATGGACTTAAAGTCTCCCTTCAACCTTAATTACTATGTTACTATGTAAGAAAACCTTAAATTCACCCCAAACTTTTTGGCGCGATGATGACCAGGCACTACTATTTTTTTTTTTTTCGCCCAATGTTTGATGCATGGAGGTTGTCCACTGTGGATGTATTTGTGGTCCTCAATCAGTGGTGAAGCCTCTAATCACTTTGAAGTTTCCCTAAACATGGGGCATGAACACTTGACAGCTGGAGCGGCTGTTGTACACCGGTGGTACCAAGAATATCTTGGCGGTATTGAAACTTACCACTGGCTCCAAACCCTATGGCAGCTGCACCTGAAGCCAGGACTAGAGGACTTGCAGTGGGCACAGGGCTAAAACTATATGACTGACAGTCTCCCATCAAGGTCGGTACCATATGACTATTTTGGCTCCTGGTCTTGAACTATATAGCTAGCAACTAGCACCAGGCTCGAAACCTTTAGACCGGCAGTGAGAACCAAAGTCAAACCTTTGTGGTTGGAAGTCGGTGCCAGGGCTAGAACGGTTCAACTAGCAGCTGGCAACTAGACTGTATGACTGGCTGTCGGGGCCAGGATCACTTGCAGTGGCATGTAAAAGTTTGTGCACCCCTGAACAAAATTACTGTTATTGTGAACAGTTAAGCAAGTTGAAGATGAAATGATCTCTAAAAGGGCTAAAGTTAAAGATGACACATTTACTTTTGTATTTTAAGCAAAAAAAAAAATTTTCATCCTTTTTACATTTTAAACATTACACATAGGAAAATGGGCTGATGCTGAAGTTTGGGCTCCCTGCATGGATAGTACCTAGTAGAACCCCTTTTGGAAGTATCACAGCTTGTAAATGCTTTTTGTAGCCAGACAAGGCTTTTAGTTCTTGTTTGAGGGATTTTCATCCATTCTTTCCTTTCCTTGCATCCTCTACTATTTTGAGATCTAACCACAGATTTTCAATGACGTTCAGATCAGAGGACTGTGAGGGCCATTGTAAAACCTTCAGATTGTGCCTTCTGAGGTTGTCTATTGTGGATTTTAACGTATGTTTAGGATCATTATCCAATTGTAGAAACCATCCGATTGTGCTATGTTTCCATCAAGAATTTGTTGAAATTCATTGAATCCATTCTTCCCTCTACTCGTGAAATGTTCCCCGTGCCATTGACTGCTGCAACACAACCCCGAAGCATCATTGATCCATCCTCATGCTTAATGATTGGCGAGATGTTCTTTTCCTGAAATTATGTGCTCCTTTTTTTTTTTTTTCTCCACACATACCTTTTGATGATTGTGGCCAGAGTAGAGTTAAGCGAAAATCTTCGGTTCCCCGCTTATTCGGCTGTGTCACTGTCACAGCACATGCATGGAGAGCCCAACACACAGGATCTCCATGCATGTGCTGTGACAGCCACGGCATATGCAGCTGCGGCAGCGATCAGTTGTTTATCCAACTCAATCCAGGAAGCCGTGTTCCCGCTGTAGCTTATTCGGCAAATGCTATAGCTTGCCGAATAAGCGGGAAACCGAAGATATTCGCTCAACTCTACCAAACAGATCTGTTTTAACCTCATTTGTCCATAGGACTTGTTTCCAAAAATTAGGCTTGTTTAGATGTTCTTTTGCTTAGTTCTGATGCTGAATTTTATGGAGCGGACGCAGGAGAGGCTTTCTTCTGATGACTCTTCCAAGAAGGCCATATTTGTGCAGGTGTCTCTGAACAATAGATCAGTGTACCACAACTCCAGAATCTTAAATCTTTCTTATGGTCTTTTGCAGTCAAGCAGGGGTTGTGATTTGTGTCTCTAGCAATCCTACGAGCAGCTCTCACTAAAATTTTGCTTGGTCATCCAGACCTTATCTTGACCTCCACTGTTCCTGGTAACTGCCATTTCTTAATTGCATTTCAATTTGAGGAAAGGGCAACTTAAACGCTTTGCTATCTACTTATAGCCTTCTCCTGCTTTGAGGACCTCCGTCATTTTCAGAGTGCTAGGCAGCTGCTTAGCAGAACCCATGGCTGCTGATTTTGTCACAAGGTTAGAGGAGGACAGGTTTTTATTAAGCTGGGCAATTTCCAACACCCGGCCTTTTTGAATGATGATGGTGAACAAACCATAACCCTAACAGGCTAATTAACTTTGACCAAGGTTTCAGACCTTATCTGAGCACACAAATCTCCAAGGGTGCCCAAACTTTTCAATCGACCCATTTTCCATTTTGTAATTTTTAAAATGTAAAAGATGAAAATGTGTATATATAATTTTTGACTAAAATACAAAGGAAATGTCATCTTACATTCTAGGCCTTTTAGAGATCGTTTCATTTTCTTCAAATTGTTTAACTGTTCACAATAATAATGATTTTGACCAGGGGTGCCCAAACGTTTACATGCCACTGTATGTCTAGAAGCCCAGGCCATTATATTCCTTCTTGGGCCATTGACCGTTTAGCCTCTTTCCTTATCTGTGTCCGGGGGCTTTAAAGTTATTACACGGGCTCTGTTCCTGTAGGGAGCGCTAGGTGTTCGGAGGGGCCCAGAGCTCGTCCTCTATACTGGAGAACAGCTGATGGTGCAGTATATAATTCCTGCATATTGGGTAAATATTTAACCACTGGATACATTATCCTATATATTGGACATCGTGTCATTCTCCTGTGGAAGCATTCATGAGTCACGACGCAAATGACTTCGCTGCTCTATAAATATCAATTATTTCCCTACGGGATTGATACTGTAATCCAATATTTCACAAGAATTCCATCACTATGTTCTATCTCTGATTAATGCGATCACATTGATATTTGATTTTTGGAATGGTTTTCAATTTCTAAATCATCCAACTTTTCGAGACGTCCGGGTAGCATCCAATTGATTGGGAAATAGATACATAACGAAAGTATGAATAGCTGGAATATTGGTTGGTGCCCTGCGTTCCCATCAACTAATATACCTGAGAAATGACCGTAGAATATTCTTTGATTTATTTTATTGGAAATACTAATTTTATGGTAGCTGCGATTTTTCTTGAGCATCTGATGTTTGAGGAATTTTGATTTGAATTTCAAGTCTTTGTTGGACTTTATAGACCTCAAAGGAAATTTATGAAGAAATTGGAACAAAAATCTAAGGCTTTTAAAGTTGTAGACTTTGTCATAAAAATTTGTTTCATTTTTAAATTTTATGCTGCTTTTTGCTACTTTTGGAAAGTTTATGGGAAACTTGCAAAAAAAAAAAATTGTTACTTATACTCTAGTAGTGGGGGGGATAGAAAGTGTAAAATCCACTGTAGACTGAAGTTTTCAATCTAAAGATGTTAAAATTTATCAAGCGTTCTGCAGCACTTTGATAAATTTTCCGTAGATGATTGCGAGAAGGCCACAAAATTTTATCTGACGACGACTATCTCTGAGAAGTGAGCAAAAAGATATATACAGGACCCTGGTCCAGTGGCCACGGTCTACTGACGAGAGCTTTGCGAGCCTCATCCTTTCGACATCGCTGGTGCCTCTTCTGATTGGCAGGTGCCATGGGTGTATTCTATCACTCCGGGCCTACTCTGAAGAGGAACTGGGAATGTCGGCAGGTAGGAGGAGGTCCGCATGGCGACCACGGAGAACTGATGTGGACTGTTGACCTACTAATTTGTTTGCTGACCTCTAGTCTCCCTCCATAGTTCTTTACAGTGTCCCCGTCCATCTCTTGAACTCTTCGTTTCCAGCACTTTGGACCCTCCGACAGCTCCTTGCCCTGATACTTTGTACATTTCTCAGCTACAAAGTGTTAATGCATGTAATCTATACTCCATGCAATATACCCCAAAGCCACTTCTGATGAAATCCTTCCAAAGGGAGAGAGCGAGAGCGGCTGAACTCGTTAATTAAATTAATCTGGCACAGGGTGCAGGGTAATTATAGGTGCTAAAAACCTACGTTTAACAGGACGGCTGTTTGAAAAATGATAGGTGGCAGCGAATGGAGGCGACTGTGGGCATGGAATGTAGAAGAACCAGCTCTCATTAATTGAAGTGTTGGCACAATTCCTTTCAGAATGAGTTTATTTATTCTTTTATACATTTTTTTTTTTTTTTTTATTTTGCGTACGGGAAGTTGAGGACATATTTTTCTTTTCTTTTTTTTTTTTTTTTATTAACCAGGTTACACCCTGTGACATTCTTGAAAAATAGGACAGGGTGCAGCACCGAGGTGGCAGGGAAGCTGGTATTTGTGAATGCCAGGTCTACGGTGCCATCATTTCCTGTTTAGAGTTACTAAGTCATTATTATCGTTGTACAAGGTTTGGGGTATTATTGGCAGGACGCATGGAATGGGAACTTGTAGGGGGTGCAAACTGTTTATAAAAAATAATTGTAGGGACTGAAATGGAATTGGTACCAGACAATGTTTTCTGGGAACCCATTGGAAACTGTGCGGCTTGCCCGGCGGAGGGCGTGTGGGTCAGCGGCTTGCCCGGCGGAGGGCGTGTGGGTCAGCGGCTTGCCCGGCGGAGGGCGTGTGGGTCAGCGGCTTGCCCGGCGGAGGGCGTGTGGGTCAGCGGCTTGCCCGGCGGAGGGCGTGTGTGTCAGCGGCTTGCCCGGCGGAGGGCGTGTGTGTCAGCGGCTTGCCCGGCGGAGGGCGTGTGTGTCAGCGGCTTGCCCGGCGGAGGGAGTGTGTGTCAGCGGCTTGCCCGGCGGAGGGAGTGTGTGTCAGCGGCTTGCCCGGCGGAGGGAGTGTGTGTCAGCGGCTTGCCCGGCGGAGGGAGTGTGTGTCAGCGGCTTGCCCGGCGGAGGGAGTGTGTGTCAGCGGCTTGCCCGGCGGAGGGAGTGTGTGTCAGCGGCTTGCCCGGCGGAGGGAGTGTGTGTCAGCGGCTTGCCCGGCGGAGGGAGTGTGGGTCAGCGGCTTGCCCGGCGGAGGGCGTGTGGGTCAGCGGCTTGCCCGGCGGAGGGCGTGTGGGTCAGCGGCTTGCCCGGCGGAGGGCGTGTGGGTCAGCGGCTTGCCCGGCGGAGGGCGTGTGGGTCAGCGGCTTGCCCGGCGGAGGGCGTGTGGGTCAGCGGCTTGCCCGGCGGAGGGCGTGTGGGTCAGCGGCTTGCCCGGCGGAGGGCGTGTGGGTCAGCGGCTTGCCCGGCGGAGGGCGTGTGGGTCAGGCAGTGGCAGTATATCGTCACTTCTCAGTTCTGCTAATTAAAACAGCGCTTCATGTTTCTGATCCTTTTGTTGCAAGAGTTGGAAACAATTGTAACCCAATTTCTGTGTTTATGGGCGATTTATTACATCAGTTGCATTTCTGTAGATTTGCAGGGCAGCGGGGATTGAATTGATCGTCACTGCAGACCTCCTAATGATTTCCTCATCCTAATGCTTGTGAAAGCTTTGTAACCGCTCGCCCCTGCCCCAACCTGTCTCTTTCCCTTCCTCCTGTCCCGATCTCTCTTGGGTGTTTTTATTTTATTTATTTTTTTTAATTTTTTTTTTTTTTTTTTTTTTTTTTTTAATACCAACATCTTGGAAAATAAAAAGCTTCACTTTACATTTGCCATCGAATCCTTGCAGTGAAGATTTCCATCCACTATTTAATGGCACACACAAATAATAAGTCATAGAATATATTCTTATAAAGACTTTTATTCTATTCAGTCATTTATCTGTTTTGGGAAAGCTGGGTGACAGATAACTAAATCACTTCCTCTAGAGTTGGGACCCAAATCTGTAAGTGCCCCCCCCCCCCACCTTCTGGGACACCCGAGTGATCAATTGTGTAATCTGTGATTACCTGGCAGTAAGTGTTCAGTTTCCCTGCAGCACCCCCGCAGGAGAAATGAAGCATTACACCCAGTCCACTCAGATCAGTATTTGTAATGCAGGACAGGTAGGTGTTCTTTTTCAGCCAAATAATAAATACATAAGCTGGACAATTCCCTTTAAGCATCCAAAGCTAAGTTCTGATAGGTTGTTAGATTAAATTTTGGCCTTTATTCTTCTATGAAAAAATTGTACTAAGTGATTTTCTGGGATTATTTTCTCGTTGGGTTGGTGAATAACTCCTAAGGCCTCATTTAGACCCTCAGGACTCGAGTGAATTCCAGTTGCTGCGCTGCGTCGTTGCTCAGGCTCCAGGTAGCACGTCACGTCAATAAATTATTGACTTTTTTTTTTTTTAATAATGCAGATTAGAGTATTGTCCTGCACAGAAAGGGACATTTTTTTGCACAATCGCCTCTTTTAAAATCTGCCATCTCCCTGCCAATATGTAATGAAATCTCCAACTTAAGAGATCATCTTCGACATGAACGCTCCAGGTTAATGTTTGTGAATCATTTTTATTGGATTTTAAGCAATCCGCGCCATTCAGGTCCCTGATGTCCTAATCTTATTTCCAAAGATTAAACGCGAGGCAGAATGATCTTCCGTCCTCCTCCACCTCCTGTCTAATGGAGTCTGACAGGGTGGGTCTGGGGTGCACATGTAAAGTCCCCAATTTCTGTGACGAATCCTTTCTATTCCTATGTACAGTGTCGTGTAAAAGTTAGGACACCCCTGGTCAAAATTACTGTTAGTGTGAACAGTAAAAATTATACACAGCTCTGGCAAAAATTAAGAGAAAACTGCAAAATTTTCAATTTGTCTGATTTTTCTCTTTATAGGTATATTTTTAAATATAAATTTTTTTATACAATGTAAATTGCGCTTTTATTCTATAAACTACTGACAACATGTCTCTGAATTTCCAAGCACTAAATTTATTATTTTCAGAAAATGAGAAATGGTAAAAAGAACAAAAAATCCAGGGCTTGCAGACCTCAAATAATGGTAAGAAAACAAGTTCATAATCATTTTGAAACAACAATACTAATATTTTAACGCGGGAAGAGTTCAGAAATCAGTATTTTGTGGAATAACCATGATTTTTAATCACAGCTTTCATGTGTCTTGGCATGCTTTCCACCAGTCTTTCACACTGCTTTTGGGTGACCTTATGCCACTCCTGGTGCAAAAATTTAAAGGGAGTCTGTCACCCCATTTTTCGCCTATCAACTGCCGGCGCCGCCATGCGGGGCTTATTTACAGCATTCTCTAATGTTGTAGCTAAGCCCCTGATGTAACCTGAAAGATGAGAAAAAAAAGAGTTAGATTATACTCACCCTGTCTTTAGGTCCAGTCCGATGGGTGTCGCCGTCCCGTCCGGCGCCTCCCATCTTCATAGGATGACGTCCTCCTCCTTGCTTCTCCCTCGGCTCCTGTGCAGGCGTACTTTCTCTGCCCTATTGGGGGCAGAACAGAGTACTGCAGTGTGTAGGCGCCATACCTCTCTGACCTTTCCTGGCGCCTGCGTACTGCAGTACTTTACTCTGCCCTCAGCAGGGCAGAGAAAGTACACCTCCCAGGAGCCGAGGGAGAAGCAAGGAGGAGGATATCATCGTATGAAGATGGGAGGCGCTGGATCGGACTGCGACACCCACCACACCTGAGCCCCCCATGTTCCTGTTCTTCCTTCCAGATATGTTGTTGCTGCCTTAGGCTTTCTCTCAGCATCTAATCTTTTGGTGCCATTTTTCTGATGTATTCCTGGATACTCCTTGTTTCATCTGTGATGGTGGCTTGGATGCTTCTCAAGCCTCAACCACCCTCCTTTATGTTGGTATACAATCTTTGGGTGCTAGACTTACGGTACCGTTACACTTAGCGATGCACCAGCGATCCCGACAACGATATGGTTCGCTGGTGCATCACTAAGTGGTCGCTAGTGAGCTGGCACACAGGCAGATCTCACCAGCGACATAGCAGGGGTCAGGGGTTGCTACTTACCTGTCAGACGAGGCGATCCTGATGTCCTCCCGCCCGCCTCCACGCGTCGCTCGTCGGCGCCACAGGAAGCCCAGCAGGAAGCGCCCGACGAGAAATGGTCCAGGACGTTCTTGCGCGAACAGCGATGAGCAGCGGGGGAGCCGGTCGGAGGTAAGTATCAGACATAGCAATATCGCTGCTACGTCACAAAATCGGTGATGTTACAGCAATATTGCTAGCGATATCACTATGTGTAACGGGGGCTTTAGGGTGGAGACCTCCATGCATTGAGGAGCTTTTGTGTCTTCACATCTGCAGCTTCCATCTCTTCTTTTGGTCAGCACAAATATGCCAGTAGGTTATCTGATAACTGCCAGGTCATACCGGTATGTATTGATGGCGCAGTGAATTGATGTCTCTTTCGTTTTTCGCATACAGCTTGATGTAATCCATGTAGAGGAGGTGGCTGATGGTGCTTCTACTCTTGAACTTGTATCCATAGCCAGATTCTGTAATTATCTGACTGAGGGGGTTCAAGCCTATTCAGAACAGCAATGGGGACAGCACATCACCTTGGTATATGCCGCATTTGATTGATTTGATATATAATTTTCAGCTTTTACATTTTAAAAATTACATAAAGGAAAATGGTCCTATTCAAAAGTTTGGGCACCCTTGGAGATTTGTGTGCTCAGATAACTTTGACCAAGGTTTCAGACCTTAATTAGCCTATTAGGGTTATGGTTTGTTCGCTATCATCGTTTGGAAAAGCTAGGTGATGCAAATTTATAAAAACCCTTACTCATCTAACCTTGTGCCAAATACAGCACCCATGAGTTGTTCTAAGCAGCTGCCTAGCTCTCTGAAAATGGTGGAAGCCCACAAAGCAGGAGAAGGCTAGGAGAAGATGGCAAAGCTTTTTCAAGTTTCCCTTTCCTCAGTTCGAAATGTAAATAAGAAATGGCAGTTAACAGGAACATTGGAGGTCAAGATAAGGTCTGGAAGACCAAGCAAAATTTCAGTGAGAGCTACTTGCAGGATTGCTAGAGGATCAAATCTGAACTCCTGCTTGACTGAAAAACACCTTCAGAAAGATTTTCAGACTCTGGAGTTGTGGAACATTGTTCTACTGTTCAGAAACACCTGCACAAATATGGCCTTCATGGAGTTGTCATCAGAAGCAAACATCTCATGCGTCCTTGCCATAAAATTCAGCATTAGAACTAGGCAAAAGAAAT
This sequence comes from Dendrobates tinctorius, assembly GCF_039654945.1. Taxonomy (NCBI): domain Eukaryota; kingdom Metazoa; phylum Chordata; class Amphibia; order Anura; family Dendrobatidae; genus Dendrobates; species Dendrobates tinctorius. Next base: position 9,416,650 of record NW_027361754.1, read on the forward strand.
CCAAATAAGCCTGATGCATTTTGGAAACAAGTCCTGTGGACCAATGAGGTTAAAATTGATCTTTTTGGCTACAATGATCAAAGGTGTGTGTGTGTGGAAACAAGGGCACAAAATTTTCCCTTCCCTCGTGACAGTGCACCTGAGAGAGTGGATCTGCCCAGTCAGGACAGGAAACCTGCTGAAAGTAAAAGGGTGGTACCTCTCCCTCGCTTCAGTTGGGTTTCCTGTCCTGACAGGGACCCTTGTGCTGAAAGACGGCGTGTTGGAAGACAACCTGGACAATGTATGTATCATAGGAATCACTGAACTCTATATTGAACTCTATATATTAAGTCCTCAATATTTCCCGGACTCTATTGATGAAATAAACCAGATACAAAACGGTGAACCTGTTAGGTGAGAAGGCCTGTGTTCTTTTGTGTGATGTCGTTTGTTTTAGTGATAAGGTAAAGGTGCAGCTCCATACGAAATGAATATTGGCCCTCCCAACTAATAGAAGATACAGGTGTACACTTTGGAGATCTTGAATGAATAGCCTCTATCCCGTTGTGACCTATCGTTATCTGCATATGTACACAGCTCCTGTGGGTTTCCATTATAAACCAGTGGACCTGAAATAGACATCCGGTCTCCGGCCTATGGATATGTATATTGATACAGAATGTCTGTGGTGTTTTGGATGATAAACCATTGTTCTTAAATGAACCTGTCCTACACAAGAACTTTCTTCCCAAGCACGAGAATGCCATCTGCAGGAAGGTGACAATTACTGAAGCCAATGACCATGTTCATATTACCGGAAGATGAGTGGACATTTGCCACAGAAGATACCGGAAGAGAGGGACGGAGTTGTGGGTTGTAATGTATGTGGGTGTGGATGTGAAATCTTGGTATAAATGGAGGAAGAATCAAGGCCATCTCTCTATCTCTTTCATTATTGCCATGAAGAACAATTGCTAAGTATACTTATAATATATAGATATTTGTATTGTTATTTGTCTAATTATAGGACATTGAAGAAAGGTTTTATTGTTAACAATATTATTTGAATTCTTACTGTCTTATTTTACTTGTCATGAAATATTTGTTGTTTTCCCAACTTGAGTTATTGATAGGAAATATTCAGGACAGGATACAGGATGGGAAATTGCCTCCAACACGGCGGTTAAATGTTTTTTTTTCCTCTAACCCACGCCTGTCCTGGCACTGGAAGAGCCGGCAGGACACCTGTATGTCGGCCTTCAGATAGTGTAAGCGCCGTCCGTGGGTCCTGTGGAACCTTGTCGGGCATGGGGCAGCGCAATCGGGGGTCCAGTGTCTCTTCTGCGGCTGCGGCTGCCGCGCCGCTCTCCCTCCTCCTCCGGCTGTTCATCACTCCAGGAGCTCTACTTCCGGTTGGCGCTGCCGTCGTCACGCGCAAGGCCCGCTGGGAATGAACGGGCCTGCGTGACATCAGTATGGCGCGCCGGATCCAAGATATCGGCGCCCATGAGGAAAACGGCGGTAATGCAGGGATTTTTTTGCACGGTGGGGTGGTGGAGGTGGGAGGGGTATAGAAGGGATCTGGAGGAGGCGGGGAACGCATTGGATCCCTCTTAAAAAGGAGGGATGACCAAAGAAGAGGCACTCATGTCCAAAGCTAGTCATGGAGGAGTATTTGGAGCAAGAACAGCAGCTGCAAGAGCAGGTGCTCTCACGAAGTTCTAAGTCTGGTCAGAGAAGATCGGGCACTGGGAGGAGCAGCCGCTCGAGTGACAGTCATCCAGAACAAAGGTCAGAAGGCTCCTCAGCTTCCATGAGGGATGTACGTCGTACCCCTGATCAGCCTCCAAATCCGGTACCCCTGATTGACATCGGTGGTGAGTGATCTACGTGAATGTCACCCTTTTTGTAATGGGGGTCATTTTTCTGCTAAATCACCAGTGGTTGAGGAAGGCTAGTGCAAAAACAAAGCACAAGGAGTGTGCTCTTTGCAAAACCCTGCTGGCAGTTCAGTGGCAGAAGGATCTCTGCGTTGACTGTATACACAAAACCCCTGACTTGGCGGAAGTAAAGGGTTCCCTTAAGTCAGCTCTAAGGAAGGAGGGCAAGAAGAGCCATAAGGGGCTCTCAGACTCAGAAGACTCTCCTTCGGGTGGTTTTCAGAGATCCCTGTCTCCTCCTCCTCTTCTCCCCAATCCTCGGACTCCTCCTTGGACAGTGATATAGGAGGTCGACCGTGCCTTCCGACTGAGGATATGGAGAGACTGGTTAAAGCAGTCAGGTCTACAATGGACCAAGAAGAGTAGAAAACACCTAAGTCCTTAGGGGATGCTATGTTCGGGGGATTGGAGGAATAAAGGAAGCGCACCTTCCCTGTTAATATGAAGGTGAAAGCGCTTATAGAAAAGGAGAGGAAGAAGCCAGAGAGATCGGGTAACCTACCTTCATCCAAATGGAGGTACCCCTTTGAGGAGAGACTCAGAAAGCTGGCAAAATATCCCTAAATTTGATGGGGCCGTGGCTAGATCCGCAAAGTTGTCCCTGCCTTTAGAAGACTCCGGCTTGCTAAGAGACCCATTAGACAAAAAGGTAGATGGGTTCTTGAGGCACGCCTGGGAGGCGGCGGCAGGAGGTTTGAAACCAGCGATAGCTGGGAAATGTACCGCCCGCTCTCTTTTGATCTGGCTGCAATAAATTGAGGAACATCTGAGGAATAAAGTACCAAGGGATGAAATCTTGGCTAATATGTCTCTGGTGCAAGGGGAAGCAGCCTTCTTAGCGGACCCCTCAGCTGACTCAGTAGGGTTGGCGGCAGGCCTGTCGAATGCAGCGAGATGCGCCCTGTGGCGAAAAGGGTGTCCGGGTGACTTGCCTTCAAAGAATAGACTCTGTTCCATCCCATGTGATGGTCATTTCCTCTCTGGTCAGATTCTAGAGGATATTTTCGAAAAGGCATGCAATAGAAGGGATTTCCTCATTTCCCAGGTGAGACCAAGAAACCCTCTTTTCAGAGAAGAAAATTTTAAGAGGTCGTCCACCGGGGGGAAGGGAAGAGCTGGGACTTTAAGGACAAAAGAGGGTCTGGTTACATGTTCAAAGTCCCCTCTACGTCATCAAAAAAGTCAGGTCAGAGGTAGAGGGAAGGCTCTCTCTCTTCCTCCCTGCCTGGGTGAACATCTCCCCCAGTGTTTGGGTACTGAATGTCATCAGAGACGGCTTAAGGATAGATTTCATCCCTTCACCCTGACAGACTTTTGTGATAACACCCCGCCCTGGAACAACTAGCCCTGGAGATGGAGGCCTTGGGTCCGGTACAGAAACAAGTGCTTCACGAAGTTCCGAGGCAAGATAAACGAAGGGGATTTTATTCCCCCCCCCCTCTTTTTGATGCAAAAGCCGAATGGTTCCTAGAGAACCATGGTCAACCTGAGGAAGCTCAACCGGTGGGTAGAGAATTACTCCTATAAGATGGAGTCAATAAACACTGCCACAAAGATGATGGTCCAGCACTGCTTCATGACAATCATAGACTTAAAAGATGACTACCACCATATCCCAATCCATCGGGGTTATCAAAAGTACCTGAGGGTAGTTCTGTATATACAGGGACAGGTCAGGCACTACTAATATGCAGCCCTCCCATTCGGTCTGTCCACAGGTCCGAGGGTGTTTACCAAGGTGATGGTGGAAGTAATGTCATACCTTTGGTCTCGAAACAGTTATCATCCCATACCTGGACGACTTCCTTATAGTGGGAAGGTCGGAAACTCACTGTATAGTTCAGGTGAAGGAAGTGACTTTAACCCTAAAGGAGCTAGGATTAGGATGGCTGGTAAATACCCTCAAGTCAAAGTTGGTACCAAAAAAGGTGTAATCCTTCCTCGGGTTGGTGCTGGATTCTGAATGCCAGCTTTGCCTCCTGCCAGAGAGCAAAATTGTCAAAATAAGGAGTTTAGTACTGTCAGCAATACATCAGCCCGTGATGACACTGAGGAAGGCGATGTCCCTTCTAGGTTCCCTAACATCTTGCATAATGGCAGTAGGTTGGGCACAGTTTCACCTAAGACACACCTACAGTGGGAGGTCCTGTTGGCGCAAAGATCATTGAAAGGACATTTAGGAGGAAGAGTACATCTTTCCTTGGCCGTAAGAGATTCCCTGACCTGGTTGACTGTAATGGAACATGGCATCGGGGGTCCAGTGGTTAAGACCGGTGGAGGAAGTGATCACAACCGATGCGAGCAGTACGGGATGGGGAGCACATCTAGGACTCATTGCAGGGAACCTGGTCTCCTCTAGAAGGAGATCAGGGTTCAAATGTGAAGGAGCTGAGGGCTGTGGAAAAGGCCTTGAGACCTTTTCTCCCCTTACTTCGGGGTCGCCGTTCCCGAGTCATGTCGGACAATCGAGCAGTAGTGGCTTATATCAACCATCAGGGGGGAACGAGATCCCGTGCTCTTATAGAGTTATCCAGAATCCTGTTCCAGTTAGCAGAGCAACACCTGCTATGTGCACACGTAGTTTTCGATGGTGCGGATTTTTCCCCTGCGGTTTAGGATGCGGTTTAGCCATGCGGTTTCATACCTCTACAATGGAGGAGATGTGAAACCGCAGCGGATTCCGCAGAAACAATTGACATACTGCGGATTGTAACCCGCAGCAAATTCGTGCGGAAAAATCCGCAGCATGGGCACAGCGTTTTTGGTTTTACCATTGGAAACAATGGTACTGTACAACGCAGCAGAAACTGCTGCAGACCCGCAGGGCCAGAAACGCTGCGGATCCGCAGCAGAATCCGCACCGTGTGCACATAGCCTAAGAGGCATCGAAAATGTGAAAGCAGACTTCGAGTCGCAGGGCATTGAGACAGGGGGAATGGTCCCTAAACCCTCGAGTTCCAGCAATTAGTACAGGCTTGGGACAGGCCGGAGATAGACTTGTTTACCACCTTACACAACAGGAAGGTCAGGAAGTTCTCGCTAGATCCAAGAGAAAATCCGTTCGCAGTAGATGTCCTACAGATACCTTGGGAGTTCACCCTGGCGTACGTGTTTCCCCCCCCGATAGCAAAGATTCAGACAGTAGTGAGGAAGATCAGAGAGGATCAGGCGAGAGTAATTCTCATTGCTCCATTTTGGCAAAGGAAGCTGTGGTTCTCCCTTCTGAGACAGATGTCCGTGACCTATCATGGATTTTGCCAGAGATTCTGGACCTACTTACCCAGGGACCGGTATGCTACTCTCAGGTGAAGGGCTTCCATCTGGCAGCATGGAATTTGAGAGGGTGTTACTGAGTCGCCAGGGATTCTCACCAGGGCTAGTCTCCACCCTGTTGAAGAGTAGGAAACCAATTACATTGAGAATCTATAGTAGAACATGGGAAAAGTTCCTGGAGTTCGTGGGTCAACCTTTTTGGGGATGAAGCTCCAGTAGGGCCTATTCTAGAATTTCTACAGGCGGGATTACAACTTGGGTTGGCAACTAGTACTCTCAAGGTTCAGGTTTCGAGCATGGGGGGCCTTGTATAATTGCAACCTATCATCGAATAGGTGGGGGTCCTGTAGTATATCTAGACTGGTCATGGTCTCAAAAATTCCTCCATGGGACCTGAATCTAGTGTTGGAAACTCTAACCAGAGACCCATTGAAACCCTTACAAGAGTTGTCACCAAAACTCCTCACGCTTAAAACTGTGTTACTAGTGGCCTTAACATCAGCCCTGTCTATATGCCCTCCATACACTCAAGTTTTTGAGGACAGAGTAGTTCTAAGGCCGGATCTGGTCTATCTCCCCAAGGTAGTTCTTAAGTTCCATAGGAGCCAGGAGATCACCTTGCCATCGTTCTGTAGCAACCCTAGGAATCCAGGGGAGGAAAAGTTTCATACGTTAGATGTGAGAAGGTCCATGTTGCAGTACATGTCTATGACTAGTCAGTGGAGGAACGACCTGTCCCTGTTTCTAGCCTTCCAGGGTAGCAGAAAAGCGTACGGAGTAGATAAAAGTACCATTGCCAGATGGATCAGGGAGGCCATTAGGTTATCCTACTCTACGAGTGGCGCTTCAGTTCCTGAAGGCATCAAGGCTCACTCCACCAGAGCCATGGCTACCTCCTGGGCAGAAAAGGCAGAGGTATCGATTTGATCAAATTTGTAAGGCCGCTACCTGGTCCTCACCATCGACCTTTTTCAAACACTACCGGCTAGATCTATCCTCTGCTGACTTAACCTTTGGTAGAAGGGTGCTGCAAGCGGTGGTCCCACCCTAAGGTGCTTCATTCTCCAAAAGTCTCTCAGGTGTGCTGTCTTGGGGGAAGGGAAAACACCAAGGTTACTTACCGGCAGCCGGATTTTCCGGAACCCATGACAGCACCCATATATTCCCCCCTTTTTTCACTCATTTGGTGTGCACTATAGTTTGGGTGTTTTTTGTTGATAAAATATGGTGATCATTTTACCATGTGAACTAACCAGGGGGGACTCTCATGCTCTGTAAACCAACTGAAGCGAGGGAGAGGTACCGCCCTTTTATTTTCAGTAGGTTTCCTGTCCTGACTGGGCGGATCCCCTCTCTCAGGTGTACTGTCATGGGTTCCGGAAAAAACGGCTACCGGTAAGTAACCTTGGTGTTTTCGGAGAAAAACATCTCGCCAACCATTAAGCATGGGGGTGGGTCAATCATGCTTTGGGGTTGTGTTGCAGCCAATGGCACATGGAACATTTCACTGGTATGGAGAAGAATGGGTTCCATGAAATTTCAACAAATTCTTGATGCAAACATAGCACAATCTGTAAAAAGCTGTAGGTGAAAAGAGCATGGCTTCTACAAATGGATAATGGTGCGAAACACACATCACAATCCACAAAAGACTACCTCAAAAGCGGCAAGCTAAAGATTTTTTAATGGCCCTCACAGTCCCCTGATCTGAGCATCATTGGTAATCTGTGGCTAGACCTCAAAATATCAGAGGATGCAAGATGGCCCAGGAATCTCACAGAATTGGAAGAAATTTTCAAGGACGAATAGATGAAAATCCTTCCAACAAGAATTGAAAGACTTGTCTGTCTACAAAAAGCATTTACAAATTGATTCTTGCAAAAAGGGGATGATACTAGGTGCTAACCATGCAGGGTGCCAAAACCTTTGCATCAGCCCATTTTCCTTTTTGTAATTTTTAAAAATGTAAAAAAAAATTTTGGCTAAAATACAAAGGAAATCTGTCATGTGTAACGTTAGGTTTTTTTAGATCATTTCATCTTCAACGTGCTTAACTGTTCACAATAACAGTAATTTTGACCAGGGGTATCCAAACTTTTACATGCCACTGTATGTAATGTCTCCAGTATAGGCTTTTATCTTTAGGTATGAATGAGCGTCTCCATAATGCAATGCTCCTGCTCCAGTGGATGATCCCTCCCTAGTCATTGAGATGATGCCCTCGCTGTCTTCATCCAAACCCACAGCAGATCACAATCGTGTTATGATTGATCACAGATTGATGTCCGGGGGGGTCCTGGCGTATGATGGAGGAAGCTCCTTGCATTATATTTTATTTAAGGAAAGCGGGAAGCTTTTTATGGCGCTCGTGCACCTGGGTACTTCAGGATGCCGGCAGCAAAAGTCGATATCAGAAAACTAATGATGTCATACATGGCGAAATGAGGGTGACGGGTGATCTTGGCTCACTAGGGTGAGAGTGGACCTGCTCTGTACCATATGGATTGACCAAGTTTTTTTTTTTTTTTTTCCTTGCTATTCGTTTAGCCTTGCCGCCCAGCTTTCCAGGGACAGTTACATCTGCATCTGAGCTCTGAGGCCAGGTCTGATTTTTGGTTGCAACATAGATAAAGCGGCCAATTATCGAAATTTGCTGCTGCTACATTGCAGTCCAACCTGCAGGGAGACACAGTAAGCGAGTCACTGAAGAAACTCAGACTGGATCTGACTCTTTGAAGTTTGCTGGTCACAGTAACCTCAGAGGACGCAGTGTGACCCATTCACCTGCACTGAGCTGCGTTGTTATCTCTGCACATGGCGATCTTACATGTGCAGAGCTCGATGCTACTCTGCTGTGAATTTTATCAAAATCCGGTGTCCTTTGTTTCTTTGCATCCAGGTTGCGGTTTCTTGCTTTGATGGAGGTCGTTTTCTCACGGTAACTAGATTTAGATTTATTTTCTCGGGTACGTCGCTGTGCGTGCCTTGCTTCTGCAGTCTGCGCAGAGTCTCCTCTTCATCACCGTCATGGTCTGTCTTTCTCTTGCCTGCAGCATCTTCAAGAAACGCACAGAAAAGCTTCCGGTACAACTCTTATTTCAAGGCCGTTAGTGCGACAGATAACCCTCTGCAGAGGTCAGGGTCCTGGAGCATGTCGCTGAGTCCAAATGCTGTCCGCTTGAGAGGGCAATGACTACACTTGTAGTACTAGTAATAGCCATGAAGCGTAACCCATATGTGTACTGCCAGCAGTGATGCCGGCCTTGACCTCAGTCTTGGTACAAAAAACAAAAAGAAGAGAGTCCATCAGTTTCCTTTTGCCTAATAGTTTACAACATCGAGCCAGAACTAACTTGGGCTGCCTTGCACGCGCCCTCCAGCAGTGACGCCAGAGCTTGGGCTGCCTTGCACGCTCTCTCCGGCGGTGATGCCAGAGCTTGGGCTACATTGTGCGCTCCCTCCAGCAGTGATGCCAGAGCTTGTGCTGCCTTGTGCGCTCCCTCCATCAGTGATGCCAGAGCTTGGGCCGCCTTGCACGCTCCCTCCAGCAGTGGCGCAAGAGCTTGGACTGCCTTGCACTTTCCCTCCAGCAGTGGCGCCAGAGCTTGGACTGCCTTGCGCGCTCTCTCTGGCGGTGACGCCAGAGCTTGGGCTGCCTTGCGCGCGCTTCTTGGGATGCCTTACACGCGCTCCCTCTTGCGGTGACGCCAGAGCTCACTAATTCAGCTTGTTGCTACCAGTTGCCAGGATGTTTTGTCCGCAGATCTGCATAGCCTCCATGGCCCTGGCTCACATCTGACTTCTGAACCTCTTTCTTTGGCCTTGTTTTGTTTCTTTGCAATTATCTTGTTCTCTGCCAACAATCTGAGTATTGTCTCCTGTCCAGATCGACTGTTCCTACTATTGCCACATCTGTAAACATTAGTCTCCGTTTCAGATGGCGTGTAAGAGTTGGGTTGGTAGCTGTGACTGACGCACAATACACACATGGCACCTAATAATCTTGGTGTAACGTGCATCGACCACAGAGGTCCCGAGATCCGCCATAACTGACAGCACTTCTCACCACGACACAGCACCTTTTTAGCCATTTTCAGTTCTTCCTGCTGTAAAGATGGCGCCGTTACATAGAGATACTTGCAGCGTCGAGTGCCGGTGCCATCTTTCCACCATAAAGTTCTATACAAGGAAACCTAAAATCAGATTTTTACCTTGCCTTTTCCTTACTGGGGGCAAAGGGGTGGATTTTTTTTTTTTCTATTGCCCTCATCTGTGCAAATGAATGTTCTTTGCAAAAAAAATACATTTTTGCTGGCTTTGAGGCTCTTGATCCTCCCAATATCCCTCACACCAGCACCCACTATACATTGCCCCTAGACTTTACCGGTGATGGACATCTGTTACCCAAACTCCAAATCAACCATAAAACTGTGCCATGTGCAAGAGCTGAAGACCCTCCTATACATTAGACCAAGGTCAGCCGGGCTTGCGGATGGATACGGGCTGCGCCAGCTGTCCTGCATAAGGGGGACCCCAGACAGAAAATTTAAGGGAGGTGCGGATCCTGCATGTCCAACTTCAGAGCACCGATCTCACAGAAGACAGATGAGTGCTCCTGTGTGTGGGACAGTCGGGCAAGATGGCTGCCGGCCGAATGATGACCGCTATCTAGTGTGTATTAATGGGGGCATAAGAAATGGCGGCATTGGTTGTCGCTGTGCAATCTCTATTCTGACCCACCACAATCCCTAATCTCATAGGGCCCGTTCACACCTGACTTTTTCTCCATGTTGACTGCTTCTGATTTCAGCAAGTCCCTATGGCTAGTCACACACGTTTTTCTCGCTGACCCGTGTCCGTTTTTTTGAGTGAAATGCGCTCTGAAGCCATCCACACACAATCTGTTTTTTCTTGGGTGCAGATTTGCAGGCTGTGTGTGAATGCAGCCCCACAGCCGCTCCTCATCGCCCAGTAACTTCTCCAGTTTCCTGCAGACGGGTTCAAGTTGAGGCTTTAAAATCTTATTCAAGAGGAAATTGATTCATGAAAAGTTCCCTTTTTTTTTTTTTTTTTTTTTGTTTCGCAGGAGTTTTCTTTTCTAGCTGTGGCTTTTAAAGCGTTTTTTGCAGCCTTTAGACTGGACAGATTCAATTAGGAGCTGCTTCAAGGAAATGATAGAAACTTTTTTTTTTTTCCCCACCAGGCATTTTTCAAACCCTAAAGTTGCAGAAAAAGCCCCCCAAGAAAACTGAACTGCAAAGAATATTTTACTTTTTATTTTTTTGCTGATCTTCTCCATCTAAACACTGCATAATAATCGGATTGTAACATGAGACTCGGTCCCGCTGAATAGCTGCTGATCATAATTTTTCTTTTTTGGGTCGTTTTATACTTTGCGCCCCTGACGGACACCTGAGCCGCGCTGCAGGGAGGGAGTGCTAGTCTTTAGTGGTCTGTCCCTGGGGTCCTGCATGTTGTGTGATACTTTCCTGCCTTTTTATCTCCTCCAGACCTGTGATGAGCACGGACAGCGCTGATTTACAGAGTGGCATTAGATTGCCGGTAATTGCACGGATGAGGCCCCCCGCTCTATGATCTTGGAGATGTCTCTCTATCTCCTTGATGCGGACACTCGCACTGGTTGGAGATTTATTCTTTGCTATGATAAGGAGGCAGCATATTGCGCTCCCGTGCAGTAATAGTGATTCACGGGATCGGCTCCTAAGCACCGTCATTGAGAAACGCTCCGGTGAGTCTTTTTTTTTTTTTTTTTTAAATGAAGGTTAAAACATTCTGACGACTTGGATCCATGTCCACTAAGCCGTTTTCTGACTCGTGGCCCTGCCGGTGTCCGTTACCTAGAGAATTGCTAATTAATTTAGAATTATGAAAAAAATACGATTTTTTTTTTTTTTTTTTTTTTTACTGACTTGTTCATTACATATCCTTTCACTGATGTCATGTAGACTTTCTCCTAACCGTAAAGTTTTTGCCTGTGGCTGACATTCTGGGAGTTGTAGTTGCACCTCGGCCACATGGCGCAGAACACCAACCTAAAGATGCAATGGGTTATCCTATGTCAAGGTGGGTTTCATTTTTTTTTTTAGATAACTTCTGTCCACAGGCAACATTTTTATAAAAAAAAAAAAAAAAAATGATAGTTCCCAGGTCCAGTGCAGAGTCCCCACCGCTGCTCCCAATATATTATTGTCTGCAGCGCTCACATCTGCGCTGCAGCCAATAACTGAGCTCAGCAGCTCTACACAAGTAGTCAGCATGAGCCCGATTGTCTGCAGCATCAATGTGACGTCAAGGCTGCAGACAGAATTTCCTTTGTCTTCTGACCCTTAGCAATAATAAGAATGATGCCATGTCCATATCCCAGTATTGGACATATTATAAAACAATATTCCCGTGGTAGCGGAATGTCCCGATATGTTTTGTCTCTTCTCTAAATTTTGGTTTTATGTAGAAAATTTTTTCCTATGCATATTTTTTTTAACCTGAGCTGAATTTGATCACTATGTTCCACTAAATCCAGCTAGAGGGCAGTCTAGAGCTGCTCCTGGAATGTCCTGTCTGTGTAACGCTGTAAGGTCATTGAAGGAAGTTTGCGTGTCTGCAACTCACTGAGCGCTTCACAGCGAGAATGGCAGCTCTGGGACATTAAAGGGCGAAGACCAGGGTGGGGAAGGGTTAGCAAGGAGCAACTTAGGGGTTCAATATAGGATTAGCAACGTATGTACACAGTGAGTGCAGCTCTGGAGGATAATACCGGATGTAACGCAGGATCAGTAATGTATTTACACAGTGACTGCACCAGCAGAATGAGTGCAGCTCTGGAGTATAATACAGTATGTAACTCAGGATCAGTAATGTAATGTATGTATACAGTGACTGTACCAGCAGAATAGTGAGTGCAGCTCTGGAGTATAATACAGGATGTAACTCAGGACTAGTAATGTAATTATGTGTACAGTGACTCCACCAGCAGAATAGTAAGTGCAGCTCTTGAGTATAACACAGGATGTAACTCAGGATCAGTAATGTATGCACACAGTGACCGCACCAGCAGAATAGTGAGCGCAGCTCTGGAGTATAATACAGGATGTAACTCAGGATCATTAATGTAATGTATGTACACAGTGACTGCACCAGCAGAATAGTGAGTGCAGCTCTGGAGAATAATACAGGATGTAACTCAGGATCAGTAATGTATGTACACAGTGACTGCACCGGCTGAATAGTGAGTGCAGCTCTGGAGTATAATACAGGATGTAACTCAGGATCAGTAATGTATGTACACAGTGACTGCACCAGCAGAATAGTGAGTGCAGCTCTGGGGTATAATACAGGATGTAACTCAGGATCAGTAATGTATGTATCAGGGCTGTGGAGTCGGAGTCGGAGTCGGTGCTCATTTTGGTGGAGTTGGAGTCGGTATAAAATACTCCGACTCCTAAAATATATAATAAATTGGGTACAGTAGTTCAATGCAGGATGTGCTGAATATTTTTTCATAGGAGTTTGGGAAAGTTATGAAATGTCCTATAAATGGCTGTTCTATTCCTGATCTAAGGCTACATTCACACACAGCGTTTTTCCTGTGTTTTTTGAGGATACGTTTTTCAGCTGCAAAAGCTGATCATCTTTTTAAAAAAACTGCATCACCTGAAAGGTTTTTGAGCTCATAGATAATGTTTTCAATAGCAAAAGCAGATAAGAAATCTGCTCTATCTATATATCCATTTATCCATATCTGTCTATCCATATCGTATCTGTACCAAAAAGAATGAAAACCGGGTAGTACACCAATATATATTCTATTCTATCTAAATATCTTGATTATTGGATCATAAAAATGATTAAATGTCTGAGGTTCACATTGTACTACAATAAATTTTTTCACTTAAATATAAGCAATATGTGTGGGAGTCGGAGTCGGAGTTGGAGTCGGAGTCGGTGTAAGGGAAATTGAGGAGTCGGAGTCGCAGGTTTGGCTTACCGACTCCACAGCCCTGGTATGTATACAGTGACTGCACCAGCAGAATAGTGAGTGTATCTCTGGGGTATAATACAGGATGTAACTCAGGATCAGTAATGTATGTACACAGTGACTGCACCAGCAGAATAGTGAGTGTATCTCTGGGGTATAATACAGGATGTAACTCAGGATCAGTAATGTATGTACACAGTGACTGCACCAGCAGAATAGTGAGTGCAGCTCTGGAGTATAATACAGGATGTAACTCAGGATCAGTAATGTATGTACACAGTGACTGCACCAGCAGAATAGTGAGTGTATCTCTGGGGTATAATAAAGGATGTAACTCAGGATCAGTAATGTATGTATACAGTGACTGCACCAGCAGAATAGTGAGTGTATCTCTGGGGTATAATACAGGATGTAACTCAGGATCAGTAATGTAATGTATGCACACAGTGACTGCACCAGCAGAATAGTGAGTGCAGCTCTGGGGTATAATACAGGATGTAACTCGGGATCAGTTATGTATGTACACAGTGACTGCACCAGCAGAATAGTGAGTGCTGCTCTGGAGGATAATACAGGATGTAACTCAGGATCAGTAATGTTATTTACAGAGTGACTGCACCAACAAAATATTGAGTGCAGCTGTGGCGTAAACCAGTAATGCAGCATGTGAATCGGCATCCATTGTAATCACTGGTCTCTGCAGTCGCGTGGGAAGCAGGAAAACCTCAGTTTTCTCTCCCTTCTTTATTAGCTGGGCTATAGTAATGGCATCCCTACCTGGGGCCTGATCACTGGCACATCAGTACACTGCTGTGTTCAGTCTTTGGCTGCAGCGGTCACATGTACAATCGGACTCCACTGCTGCAGGACAGAACACTTTTTTTTTACTCAGGGAAGGTCTTTCTGGTGATTGAAAATTTCATGTACATTACTTTATATCATCAAAAATTATTAATGCACAGAATACTCCCTCTTATGGTGAAAGGGGTTTGCAGGACACTTCTCCCTTAACTAAAATGTTACAATTATCAGTCCTTGAGTCTAACGTTTAATTCTTTTCAGTTAATTGGAGGTTTTCCCATTTCTTGTATTTTTGGCAAATCCACAGGATTTTTCTTAAGTATGGCAGATACCGGGGGCCACCCATGGCACTAGCAGCTGATGTTAATAAGGCCATGAGGTGAAGAAGTGGTCGGCGTTCCCATTCATTTGTATGGGAGTTCCGGCCCACCTCCCAATTATCAGCGGGCTGTGACGGGGTTCCGTTCTAGGGATCGATGCCGGTCCTGTTGGTGGGGCTCTAGAGCAGAGCTAATGATGTGCAGTACCCCTGTATATCGGTTTTGTCGGTAGCTGTGGGCGATGGTCCAGCACTTTGCGAGCTAACCTTTTTATGTGTCTGTAGTCACCTGCTAAATGCTGAGTAGTTGAGGGTGCACGGCTTATTCTTCGCCTTCAGATGAGATCATACTGTTCAGAAAACACTTTAGCTGTCCGAATATAAAGTTGTTAACAAAGAGGTTACATAAGATTTAAAAAAAAAAAAAATAAATAAATCATGACTGCTATATTCTAGAAACAGCGCCCCACCTGTCTATGGATCATGTCTGGTATTGCAGTTTAGCTTCATTGAAGTAAATCGGGCCAAGGTGTAGAAAACCACAGACAAGCTGAGTGCTGGGGTGGCTAATCCTGGACAACGAACCTCCGAAAGTAAAATGTCAGCCAGGTTTTGGGGTTTTTACAGGTCACAGAAGCCGACAGATCTGAGCTAGGAAAAATCATCTGCTACAAATTGCCACAGAAGGGAACATCTGTTTATTGGGGGCTCTTTGATTTTTTATTTTTTTTTTCTTTCTTTCTTTCTTTCTTTAGGGGTCATTCTCTGTAAGAAAAAAATAAATAAAAAAAAATACAAATGTTACTACTTATCTTCTACACTGACACTGTGATACTTCCTTATACTCTTTGGTACATTCTCTGCAGCACTTTTGTATTGGCCAAGTGCCGCCGTCCTCCTTGTGCGAGTGCTGGTACCTGCGCTGTCAGTGCTGGCACGATGAAGCCAAGTGGAGCGTCTTTAGCGAGATATACAGCTTCATAATTAGCCTCCTGCATTTTTCCCTGAGTGCTGGCATCAGCACTGTGCGATAGCTGCCTCTGATTAACAGCCGCTCTGCAACCATTTCCTTGTGCCACCGATGACCAAATTTGTCACTTCAGTTTTGACACAGACCTGATTTCTTGCTAAAACTTTGCTCTGCCGCTGCCGGCTCCATCACTTAATGCTTCACATTGTTCATTACGGTGGGGGCTGCGGAGCTAACGGGCATTAATGTGTCGCTGTCTCCACGTTTCCAGATCTCCAGCACAGTGCCTCACGTTATAATAGGAGAGGCTGGAATATAGAACTTCCCTTCTGTGCGGGGTCCCCGATGGGAGGTGTCCAGTCCCCCAGAGACGAGCTAATTGTTTCCTGCATCTATTAAGATGACTTTTGACCTCGATCTGTGTCTGGGTTATTGGGCATCCTCCCTGCACAGGCATTACTGCTCCTGCTGAGATGATCCCATTGCATCGCGTCTGCGTCAGAGTTATAGGTGTAGTCTGAGAGGTTGGTGTATATTAGTGATATATTGTGCATCTTCAGACACTCCTCCTTCTCTAAATTACTCAGCCAACCCTCCCCTTCAGGTCTCCTTTCTGCTGGCCCTACACCTCACCCCCCCCTTAACTGTCCCATCCCGCCGCCTGTACTCACCTGCCCTCAGCTCGCCACGCTGTGCCCGCCTCCTCCTTGCTCCCATCCTCCCGGCGCGTGGTGGTCACGTGCACTCGCTCTAGGTTGCGGGCGCGCGCTCTGCAGGTTCCTTAACCCTGCGGCGCCCGCCCAGAGGTCTGGCCGCCCAATCAGACTGCAGCACGTGCTATATCAGGCGTCTCCAAGATGGTGGAGACGCCTGATTATCGTGTGTTGTACCTTGCGGTACTCTGGCCAAGTTGTAGGGGTTCTTCCCTGCAACTCTCTCTGTATTCCTGCCTTGCCTCAGTTCTGTACTCCGTCCTGTACTCCTTGTTCAGTTCTGTACTCCGTCCTGTACTCCTTGTTCAGTTCTGTACACAGTCCTGTACTCCTTGTTCAGTTCTGTACACAGTCCTGTACTCCTTGTTCAGTTCTGTACTCCATCCTGTCCTCCGTCCTGTACTTCCTACTCAGTCCTGCATTTTGTACTCAGTCCCGTACTCCGTCCTGTACTCCGTTCTCAGTCCTGCACCCCATGCTCATGTCCTGTACTCCGTCCTCCGTCCTATACTTCCTACTCAGTCCTGCACTCCGCACTAAGTCCCGTACTCCTCACTCAGTCCTGTACTCCGCCCCGTGTGCCTGACCCGTCCTGTATCGCTGGTTCTTCTTGTGCTCTGGTTCCACCAGTCCCTCTCTGGTCCTTTGAGCCGCCCCTCTTGGTTCTAGCTGTCGCGGTATCTGTCTTCCGAGGGTCTGCCCCTAACGGTCCCTGTATAGGGGTCGGCTCCACCTGGCGCGCTCGCCTCCGGGAGCTCCAGTTCCGCGATCCAGAGGGTCCACTCTCGGACGTTACCTTTCTGGTCGTCACACATCCCTTCTGGTCCCCTTTCTGCCAGCCCATCCCTTACCTGATGTCCTTTCCCTTTTGGCTGCCCCTGTTCCCTCCTGGTCCCACCTCTGCCGTCCATTCCCCTCCTGGTCCCACCTCTGCCGTCCATTCCCCTCCTGGTCCCACCTCTGCCGTCCATTCCCCTCCTGGTCCCACCTCTGCCGTCCATTCCCCTCCTGGTCCCACCTCTGCCGTCCATTTCCCCCCCCCCCCCCCACTCCTGGTCCCACCTCTGCCGTCCATCCCCTTCTTCCTGTTATCTCCCATACCCCACCCTTCTGCGCCCTCTGATGTCCCTTCACTCTTGGTCCAGTCCCTTTCCGCTGTCCCTTCCTTCCTGCCCCCTACTCTTCAGTGTCCCTTCTTTCTTTGCCCCCCCTCTGTCGGCCAGCCCCTGTCCCCCTCCAGTTATTCTGGTAGCATTTTTTTTCCCCAAGAGTGCAAAAGAATAACAAATTGATATTGTCAGGAGAGAAGAACACCCCCATACACAATAGATAGCTTTATTGTCCCACCAGTAATGGTGGGCTTTGATTACTTCCATATAAGGAGCCACGTAAATGAGCTGATCAGCTATATACAGGCTTAATGGCTGGTTTCCCATTCATCTGGTAATTGCCGGCCTATTTAGACAGGAACAAGCAAATGCTCCTTCCCCAGTTTTCAACCTGTATAACGGGCATTAATGTGTACAGGGACCTTCAGTGGCCGGTGTCTGTCATCTATCTGCTCCCTGCAGATTCTAATTGCAACGATCCATCACTGACCTGACCCTGTGGCCGTACATGAGTCTCAAGTAGCTCGGATCAGAAGATTTCAGTCAAAACGATAGTTCTTTAGTGACCTTTTTTTTTTTTTTTTTTTTTTTTTTTTACATCTAATGACCAATGATGCACTGTCAGGAAAGGCGTCTCCATGATAAAAATTTCCTCCGATAATCACTAGTCCTTGTAAGATTCAGTCACAGAATGTTACCAATAATAGTTTTTCGCTGTCATTGAACCTACAGGATTTGTTTGACTGTAACTCTCAAAGCACTAAAAGACTATACACATTGGACAGACTTCAGCCTACAGATGTTGTTCACAACGCTTTCCCTACCTCTTTCCCATACACTGGAACCCCCTTGTACTGATCCTGAGTTACCTCTTATACTCCAGAGCTGCACTCACTATTCTGCTGGTGGAGTCACTGTGTACATACATTACTGATCCTGAGTTACATCCTGTATTATACCCCAGAGCTGCACTCACTATTCTGCTGGTGCAGTCACTGTGTACATACATTACATTACTGATCCGGAGCTGCACTCACTATTCTGCTGGTGCGGTCACTGTGTACTTGCATTACATTACTGATCCTGTACTGATCCAGAGCTGCACTCACTATTCTGCTGGTGCGATCACTGTGTACGTACATTACATTACTGATCCTAAGTTACATCCTGTATTATACTCCAGAGCTGCGCTCACTATTCTGCTGGTGCGATCACTGTGTACGTACATTACATTACTGATCCTAAGTTACATCCTGTATTATACTCATGAGCTGCGCTCACTATTCTGCTGGTGCAGTCACTGTGTACATACATTACATTACTGATCCTGAGTTACCTCCTGTATTATACCCCAGAGCTGCACTCACTATTCTGCTGGTGCAGTCACTGTGTACATACATTACATTATTGCTCCTGAGTTACATCCAGCATTATACTCCAGAGCTGCACTCACTATTCTGCTGGTGCAGTCACTGTATACATACATTACATTATTGCTCCTGAGTTACATCCATCATTATACTCCAGAGCTGCACTCACTATTCTGATGGTGCAGTCACTGTATACATACACTTTTTATCCTGTGGGTTTTGTCCCATCTTGGCTACTTATTTGTTCTCCAGATGCAAGGTGATAACTCGCTGGTCGCTGGCAGACACCCCTCTCCCATTCTGAGAGCACAGCTCTGAAGTGCCTTACTTATATCAGAGGGTGCACCTGGACTTATTGTCTATGGCACTATATGGCTTCGACAGTCCTATAGCCAATGAGTAAAGCATTGGGGCACGAGTGGCCATCACTCGATTCAAACAAGTCAGCTCGTTGCACCGTTTTTTTGTAACCACAATCCACTTTATAGATAGGTGATAACTTGGTAAGGTGGAACTGCCCCTTTAAATCAGGAGCTGCCTTCAACATTCTGCTGGTTCTTAGTTTTACTGTGATTGGTCAGTAAGATAGTAAGTGACACAACTCCCTTTACAAATTGGCTGAGCTCCTATAGTTACTTTGGAGAGTCAGGTGTGAAGACGAGCTTTCTCAGAATACATATCATCAAAGCAAGACACAGCACCAGCAGGGATTGTTGCTCCAAAGTCAGTAGAATTGTGAATGCAGCTCTGGGCTAAACATGTGCCATATGAATGAGTAGGAATTTCTTGCATTAAGATCGTGGCTGGACCTGTGCAGCATCTATGGAACCTCTTGTACAGATCCCATTAGAAAAGAACCCAGAGAGTTTCTTCTTGTGTGGAAGCACAGACCTCGCAGCCCTGGTTCGGACCTTGCCTGTCTGGATCTGGGATATTCAGACGATGCCTTTTATTGTACCCCCCAGGTCTTTCTGCTCGTCCTCTTTATATGGCCCCGGCCTCTCTCCCTCCATCCCTGGCCGCAGCTTAATCTCTTCGCACATGTAAATTCACTTATCATGCTTTCTTAAAAGTCGCCTCCTTCCCCTCCTCTACCTGACATCTAAATTGCTTTCAGTCACTTCTCCTTCTCCTGTTTTCCTTTAAATGAATTACTAATGACATCTTGCTCAATCATGCCCTCTCTGCAGGCACTTGGAGAGTAATGTGCCCCATCCGAACCTTTTAAACTATTACCGAGCGTATTTCCCAATTGAATCAGCGCCATCGCAGGTGTAATAACTAATCGTTTGACTTACACCTGCTCCGATCGCCTTAATGTCCGTGATCTGTGTTGGATGCTGGTAATTTCCTGTTTATTGCATTGTCCCATGGATCGGTTTTGCCTACATTTGCCCAGATTAGTGAATTTATGGAAACAAGATATGTAAAGAGGTGGGAGGCGCTCCCATGGCAGCCGGGGATCAGCGGCTGGAGTCACACACAACCCCTGCTAATATTCAGTGTTCCTCCATTTTTAGTTGACGTCAGATCTGCAATCATCAAATCTGATTTCCTTTTTTGCACTAAGCTACTTTCAGGAAACAATCAGCATGCAGGATAGTTGCAGCTGAAGGATCTTACTATATCTTACAAGTGGATTCTTCTTGATCGCTGCAAATCTTGAATCTTCAATAAAACAAAATTTAAAAATATTTAAAAATCCCTGATCCAGAGCTGCGGTGGCCTGAATGAGAACCGCGGATTGTTCATTGCTTTAGAACCTCGGTAACTGTTCCTCCTGTTCCTCTTCATAGTCAGTTTCTAATTAACCTTTTGTTTTTGTCGGTGATAATATGTATCTGCTGCAGGGTCCTCATCCATACGTACCTCTGTCCTTACAGATTGCCACCGCTGTAAAGTTTCTGCAAAACCCGAGAGTGCGCCAGAGCCCTGTTTCCACCCGGAAAGACTTTCTGAAGAGAAAAGGTAAAATTTAAACATTATGCAAGATATTTTTGCAAGGGACAATATTATGCCACCTCCTAATATACTAAAGGGGCTCTCCGGTGCCCTCCGTTTTGATGAAGTTGCCTGCCACGGTTTCTGCGTCCTATTCCAATGACTTGGGCAGGTGCAGAAAGCTTGGCAGCCGCTATGCATCCTGATAGGCACCTGGTGATACTATAGTATTCAGTTCTCAAGTGTCATTAAGGGGCCAATATATTAGCAGCCCCCCACAAATCTGCCCAGTTTCAAAGAATTTTTAAGAAGTTTGTTAATCCATTCGGTGCTTCACATGAAAGAAAAAGGAAAAAATAAAAATACATTTTTGATTCTATAAAAATGAGGTATTGAATTGCATGAGATAATGGTACTCCCCTCCCTCCCCATCTCCCCCAAGAAATGACCCTATTTTGGAAACTCTACCCATCAAGGAATCCATCTAGGGGTCTAGTGAACATTTTTACCCCACAATCGCTAAGCTGTTTCACATGAAAAATGTTTATTAGAATATTAAGTAGATTTGGCTGAAAATGTTCCATTTCTCCAATGAGGGATCAAAAAGAAATGCTACCCTGAAACAATTTGACCTAAGTGATGCGCTATTTTGTGGGTCAGTACGATTAAATGAAATACCAAATTGATGTTTTACAATGCTTGCACAATAAATACTGTTAAAAACTAAAATATTTTGTGCCTCCATCTTCTGGGAGACAAAGCTTTTTATTTTTTTATGTATACTTAGCTTGATGAGGCTTTTATTATGCTTTGGCAAAATGAGTTTGTAGCTTTTTATTGGTACCATTTTGGGGTATACGTGACTTTTTGATCACTTTTTATTCCAACTTTTGTAAGACAATGAAACCTAAAAACAGCAATTCTAACTTTTTTTTTTTTTTTTGTTATGGTGCTCCCTGGGTGGGGATAAATAGTGTGCTCTTTTTATAGTTTTGATATATATGGACAGGATTATGCCAAATATGTATATTTCATATGTTTTAGCATTTTTTTTTTTCTTACTATACAGTCCATTAAAAAAAAAGCTGTAACTTTTTTTATTTTTTAGTCAACGGAGTTGCGTTAGGGCTTATTTTTTGTGATGAATTGTGTTATTGGTATATTTTTGGAGGTCGTGAGTACCTATTCAGGTTTTTTTTTTTTTTGAGAAATTCTCATAAAACAGCAATTCTGGGTTCTTTTAAAATTTTGTTTTACATGGTACAACATGCTAACTTTATAGTTTGTCTCGCTATGGATTCTGGCTTTTTTATGGTGCTCAATTTGATAGCTAATTGAAAAGTTAGTTTTATAGTTGAAGTTATTACAGTTGCAACAATTTTTTTTGTTTTTTTCCCTACGCGTTTATTTTATTTTGCTCTTGTAATATTCAACTATTCTTACACAGTGACATAACAAGAACGAAAGAAACCACTAGGCATGGACCTAAAAAGAATTGTAACAGGACAATGGAAATGGTTAAGCCCCCATCACACATAGCGATCTCACTAGCGAGATTGCTGCTGAGTCACAATTTTTGATCGCTGTGTGTGACACTGACCAGCAACCGGCCCCCCTGCCGGGTATCGCTGATCGCCCTGGAATGGCCAGGACATTTTTGTGATCGCTGGTCTTCTGCTGGCCAGCACGCATCGCTGCGTGTGACAGGCGGGAGACCAGCTATCAGCGCGCTGGTAACTAGCGTAAATGCTGGGTTTCTAAGCAGCGCATCACTTAGAAACCCGATGTGTACTTTAGTTACCAGTTCCCTGCATCAGCGCGCTGGTAAATAACATACACAGCGGCGCCGCGCGCTCGGCGTCACTGGTGCTGATCGCTTGTGAAGCTGCCTGTTTGACAGCTCACCAGCGATCATGTAGCGACACACCAGCGATCCTGACAAGTTGATATCGTTGTCGGGATCACTGGTGAGTCGCTATGTGTGATGGGGCCCTAAAACACCTTTATAAAACAGTGGGTGTCAAAATTTGGCAATGTGTGCAAGAGAGTGCCTGCACAAGTCAAACAATTAAATTAAACGAGTGTATAAAAATACATTGTACATGGAATTAAATTGATTCGGGAGAAAGGGGGAACCACAGGGAAAGTAATATGGTAGATAATTAAAGTGCAAAATAAATAATCCCTTTAAGAATAAGCCAATAGGTAGGAAATATGCAAATACCATATTCAGTTATCCAAAAATAGTTGAATGCAGTGTCACCCAAATACATATATGGGAAGCAGTCATATAAGGAGAGCAATCATAGAGAAGATACATGGGGCATGTTAGCTGCACAGTATGTGTGAGGGAAAAGGAATGTGGATAGCAGCAAGACACCCCAACGCACGTTTCCGAGCTTAGTCCTTTGTCAGGAGAAGATCACACAGAGCCTCTCTCCTGTCCCTGTTTCAGCCTGCTCAAGCGGAGATTACGTTTGTAGCAGAATATCTCAGTGGTGATTTATCCGAGTTATGGCCATTGGATGCCAGAATGTATCCCCAACATTGTTGACCTCTGAGTCTCCCCCCCCCCCCTCCCCCCTGCAAGGATGTATGAGATATAGTGGCTTGAGAAAGTGATTGCTCTCTTGGCTTTTTACATATTTTGCTACATTACAACCAGTGTTAAAATATTTTTTAAATCCGATTTGTGTGTAATGCATCAGCAATAAATAGTCTAAGTTGGTGAAGGGAGAAAAATGTAGGCAAAAATTAAATTTATGGGATCAAATTACTTAAAATTGGAATTTGCATATGTATTCACCCCATTTGCGATGAAGTACCTAAAAATTTCTGATGCAAGCAATTCCCTTTATAAGTCCTATGCTTAGTGACAGGATGTCCCTCTGTGTGCAATCTAAGTATCACACGTCTGACAGTATATACACTTTACCTTTTCTGAAAGGCCACAGAGGCTGCAACACCATTAACAGGAGGCCCCACTAACCAAACACCACCATAAAGACCAAGGAGATCTCCAAACACCACCATAAAGACCAAGGAGATCTCCAAACACCACCATGAACATCAAGGAGATCTCCAGTCAGGATAAAGTTGTTGAGAATACAAGTCAAAGTTGGGTCATAAAAAAAAAAATATCTCCCATTCTCTGATGATCCCATGGAGCACCATCAAATCCATTATCATCAAATGGAAAGAATATGGTACAACAACAAAACTGCCAAGAGAGGGCACCCACCAAAACCCTCAGCCTGGGCAAGGACATTAATCAGAGACGCAGAACAGAGACCAAAGGTAACCCTGAAGGAGCTGCAGAGGTCCCAAGCAGAGACTGGGAGTATCTGTTCATACGACTACAATAAGCTGTTCACGCCACAGAGGTGGTCTTTATTGAAGAGTGGGCATTAAAAAAGCTTTTATTTAAACACGAACATTATAAAGCTCATTTTGAGTTTGCCAAAAGGCATGTGGGAGTGTCCCCAAATGTACTGAGGAAGGTTCTGTGGTCAGATGAGACCAGACTTGAACTTTTTGGACACCAAGGTAAACTCCATATCTGGCGCCAAACCAACACAACTCCTCACCCCTAGAACACCATTCCCACAGTGAAATATAGTGGTGGCAGCATCATGCTGTGGGATTGGTTTTCTATAGCAGGGACAGGGAAAATGGTCCAAGTCAATGGGAAGATGGATGGTGTGAAATACAGGGATATTCTTGAGCAAAACCTGTTTTCATGTCAGTGATTTGAAACTGGGACGGAGGTTCACCTTTCAACAGGACAATGACCCAAAGCATACTGCTAAACACTCGAATAGTTTAAGGGTAAATGTGTAAATATTTTGGAGAGACCTAGTCAAAGCCCAGGCTTTAATACAATATAGAATCTGTAGTCAGATGTGAAGATTGCTGTTCACCAGAGGAAATTATCTAACCTGAAGGAGCTTGGGCAAGTTTTTCCTTGCAGAATGAGCAAAAATCCCATTGGCAAGATGTGGAAAGGTGACAGAGACTTATCCAAATCGATTTGCATCTGTAATTGCCACAAAAGAAGGCTCTACAAAGTACTGATTGGGGGGGTGAATAGTTATGCACACTGACGGTTTCAGTTATTTTGTCCTATTTGTTGTTTGCTTCGCAATAATAAGAATAACAAATCTTCACAATAGTCGGCTTGTTCTTTACATGAACTGATGCAAACCCTCAAAAGTAAACCATGAAATTCCAGGTTGTGATATAGCAAAACATTAAAAAAATTTTTTTAAGTATTTTTGTCTCTTTGTAAGGCTTTTTTGTGTGTTTGCACGGCGTGAGTTGGACACTTTTGATAAATATGTCCTAATATTGCCGGGTACCAACATCATAGTTATGGTAAGTGTATAAGAACATATGGGCTTCATTGATTAAAAAAAAAAAAAAAAAAGTTTCATTTTACAAGCAACCAATCAAAGCTCCGATTCAATTTTTGTTTTCCCGTCCAGAAAGTGCTGCCTTGTGATTGGTCACTAAAAGCCAAAAGGTAGTTTGTTTGTTTTTTTTTTTCCCCCTTCGGGCGTCTTTTGATGAATGGGGTCTGTGCCCTTATTGCTACCGCACAGGCGGAAATGAATGTAAACTTGTATAATGATCTCATCCATTCAGCTGCACGGAGTGTGGCGTGCGAGGGCGGTCACCTCCTGTCCCTGCAGATAATCCGGCTCCTCTCCATCATTGCATACATCTCTATTAACAGTCCCTCTGTACAGACCCCGAGCTTCAGCTGCTGAGACCCTCATCAATTAGCGACAGCCGTATTTACACTGAGCCGCAGGATAAATGTCATCCGCTGCGCTCTGCGTGCTGTGGACTCGGAGAATGAGCTGGAAAATCACTGTAAGGTCACGGGGCAGCCGCTCTTGGGGTCGGGGAAATCTCCCCCTGATTGGTCTAATTAGTGAGCAATTGATCTGGCTTCGCTGTACGCGCTCATGTAACGACGTATTGAGCCAGGGATCTGTACTGAGCAGCGCTGCCGGACCGCCACTCGTCTGACAACAGATTCTTGATTTTTCCCTCTTTTTCATTGACTCTCAATTAAAGCTAAAAGAAAGGGGGTAAGAAGCAACAGGAGAGGGAACTTCATTATACGCAGGTATTAATTGTTCAAAGTGTCCCACCACCTGTTATGTGAGGTGATGTCTACAGTGACCACACTCAGCAGAAGCTCTGGTTCTGTGGGTCAGTGGTGTGGGGCTCATTTTTAATCCACTCCTGGCTTCTGCCATGAAAACCTGCACGTGTGGATCCATTCGATAGTCTGCGCTAGTGCTAACCTCTTGTTCGGTGATGGCTCAGAAGCTTATGCGGAATAACAAGTGTCTGCTCCATACTTTACAGTGCTGCTCTGCTTGGTCTTATTTATTATAGATGTTTTGCAGAATGATTTTTGTGAGATGTCCAGTATAGAGATAAAAGAAAAATAGTCCCGGCTTCAACACAAACATTTGCGAGAATAAGTGCAGCTTCCTGAAATTATGCAATGTATCCCTGGGGCTCTGTATAAAATCATACATCTGTGTGTGTATATGTATAATATATAAAACTGAATGTGTATCACCAACCAATCACGAAGCATCTTTCATTTCACCAGAGCTGTTCAAAAGAAGCTGAGCTGTGATTGGTTGCTATGAGCAACAGTTTTCCTTGCAACCAATCACTAAGCATCTCTCATTTTGCCTGAGCTGGTTAAAAGAAGCTGAACTGTGATTGGTATGCTATGAGGTATGAGCAAGTTTTCCCAATTGACAACACCTCAGCAGACAGTGACATGGTGGGAGAAATCTAGCATCCCCGGGAACATAAGCTTCCAGCCATTGTCTGCCCCCCAAAAAGGAGCAGAGAGCACATGACAAAAATGAATCCCCCCTCCCGTTCCCATATACCCATCACGCATCCTCTATTCTATAGTCACATCTTCCCTCTTAAAGGGATCATTGATATTGAAGTCAGAGCAAATCCATCCAGGGCTTTGGTTTTGACCCCAGGCCTCTCTTAAAGGGATCCCCGGTATGGAAGTTAGGACCGTTCCACTTAGCGCTATGGTTCTGACTCCAGGCTGACGGGATGATGTGGGATATTAGGTGTAGTAGTCCGGTGGCTCTGGCTGACGGGATGATGTGGGATATTATAATGAATGTAGCTATGCAGAGTGGGCAGGGCTCTACACTCAGTTTTATATACAGTACAGACCAAAAGTTTGGACACACCTTCTCATTCAAAGAGTTTTCTTTATTTTCATGACTATTAAAATTGTAGATTCACTCTGAAGGCATCAAAACTATGAATTAAGGCTAATTTCACATTTGCGCTTTTGAGTGCAGCGACAGCCCGCGCACGGCCGCTGCTAAGCCCCGCCCCCTGTCGCGCCTCCGCCGGTAGCTCCGCCTACCGGCGCATGACGCTGCATGCGTCCTGCGTCCCCTATCTTTATCACTGGGGGCACAGGCCGTGCGCAGTATGCGTTTGGCGGCGCATGCGTCCTTTTCACGGTGCGCCGAGCGCAACCAAACTGCAGCAGGTTGCGTTTGGCGCTGGTCGGCGCACCGTGAAAAGGACGCATGTGCCGCCAAATGCGTACTGCGCACCGCCTGCGCCCCCAGTGATAAAGATAGGGGACGCATGCAGCGTCATGCGCCGGTAGGCGGAGCTACCGGCGGAGGCACGGCAGGGGCGGGGCTTAGCGGCGGCCGTGCGCTGGCCGTCGCTGCGCTCAAAAGCGCAAATGTGAAACTAGCCTAACACATGTGGAATTATATAATTAACAAAAAAGTGTGAAATAACTGAAAATATGTCTTATATTCTAGGTTCTTCAATGTAACCACCTTTTGCTTTGATTACTGCTTTGCACACGCTTGGCATTTTCTTGAAATGTCACCAGAAATGGTCTTCCAACAGTCTTGAAGGAGTTCCCAGAGATGCTTAGCACTTGTTGGCCCTTTTCCCTTCACTCTGCGGTCCAGCTCACCCCAAACCATCTCGATTGGGTTCAGGTCTGGTGACTGTGGAGGCCAGGTCATCTGGCGTAGCGCCCCATCACTCTACTTCTTGGTCAAATAGCCCTTACACAGCCTGGAGGTGTGTTTGGGGTCATTGTCCTGTTGAAAAATATATGATGGTCCAACTAAACGCAAACCGGATGGAATAGCATGCCGCTGCAAGATGCTGTGGTAGCCATGCTGGTTCAGTATGCCTTCAGTTTTGAATAAATCCCCAACAGTGTCACCAGCAAAGCACCCCCACACCATCACACCTCCTCCTCCATGCTTCACGGTGGGAACCAGGCATGTAGAGTCCATCCGTTCACTTTTTCTGCGTTGCACAAAGACACGGTGGTTGGAACCAAAGATCTCAAATTTGGACTCATCAGACCAAAGCACAGATTTCCACTGGTCTGATGTCCATTCCTTGTGTCCTTTAGCCCAAACAAGTCTCTTCTGCTTGTTGCCTGTCCTTAGCAGTGGTTTCCTAGCAGCTATTTTACCTTGAAGCCCTGCTGCACAAAGTTTCCTCTTAACAGTTGTTGTAGAGATGTGTCTGCTGCTAGAACTCTGTGTGGCATTGACCTGGTCTCTAATTTGAGCTGCTGTTAACCTGCGATTTCTGAGGCTGGTGACTCGGATGAACTTATCCTCCGCAGCAGATGTGACTCTTGGTCTTCCTTTCCTGGGGCGGTCCTCGTGAGAGCCAGTTTCTTTGTAGCGCTTGATGGCTATTGCCACTGCACTTGGGGACACTTTCAAAGTTTTCCCAATTTTTCGGACTGACTGACCTTCATTTCTTAAAGTAATGATGGCCATTCGTTTTTCTTTACTTAGCTGCTTTTTTCTTGCCATAATACAAATTCTAACAGTCTATTCAGTAGGACTATCAGCTGTGTATCCACCAGCACAACACAACTGATGGTCCCAACCCCATTTATAAGGCAAGAAATCCCACTTATTAAACCTGACAGGGCACACCTGTGAAGTGAAAATCATTTCCGGTGACTACCTCTTGAAGCTCATCAAGAGAATGCCAAGAGTGTGCAAATGTGTGTGTGCATATATGTGTGTGTATTTATGTGTGTGTGTGTATATGTGTAATATATATATATATATATATATATATATATTATTAAAACAATTTGTTATAACTAACCGTGGTTAATTACTGCGCCCGGGCAGCATCGGGCTCTTTATATTATAATAAATATATATATACATACATATTTTTTTTTGTGCAACCATAGACTTAAATGGGCAAGTCTTATCCAACACACAGAAGAAACTAATGCAAGTTGTGTTCTTTTTTTTTATTTTTACCCCCTATATGTAGATTCATAAAAAAAATTGCTCCCATTCACTGTCCCATTGAATAACGTTGGTCTGGGAGCTGCCCAGTTTTTCACTGAGAGCATTTGGACATTAAATTATGGCAGTGGAAACCTACACGACCAACAGTCCAAAATGGGAGGAGGGGGGTGCTACATAAAAAATGTTGGTTAAATACGTAATTTTTTTTAACTTGCATATATTTTTTAAATTAAATTTTGTTTAAATTGGCACTGTTGGACTTTTAAGTGACATTGCTGCAGAATGATTTAACCAAGAATCAGCTAGTGACCTAGGTGTGGGTCTGACCAGGAGTTTGTAGCTTTTATCTGTTTTTTTTGTTGTTGTTTCTTCCTGAGCTTCTCTCGGCTGATTTATGACCACATCAAATTTCGGTTCAACTTTGATGATAAATCTCCACAGAGGAGTGCAGAAAAAGTCAGACAGCAGATAAATGCTCCCAGTCAGACCGAGCCCACCGACACATTCTCCGTTAACTCATTCTGAAGCCAGCAATGAGCAAGAGATACAAAAGAACCTGAAAAAGTGAAGCAATGAAATTTTTTTTTTTTTTTTATGAAACCCAATAGCAGACTCCAAGAAGTGAGGTTGTTGCTACATTGCTGCGCAAACTTTTTGATACTTGACCCCCATTATTATAAGTTATTTTTTTTCACAGCAGAAAAGACGAGGATTTCTTTTTCTAGGTTTTTTTTTTTTTCTACAGATCTACTATTGATGAGGTTTGAAGTTTGATTTTTGGGAGCTAAAAGCCACAAAAAAGCGATTGTTTTCCTAATGCCTATTGTGGATGTCGCCATGGTTACTTTATAGACTTCACTTGTCTCAAGAGAGTCATCCGTTTTGTATCTCCCCTCCCTTCATACTTAATATTTCAGCTGCTCATAAAAAGCACCAGAAAGGGCAAGAGGAAATTATTTAAATTAAATCACAAAAAAAGGTGATTAGCGCCGGTTACGGAGTTAACCCCTTCCCCACTGGCAGACGTCCCGCTCCGGCATTTGCTACAATGTAGTATATACAATTTCATTATTTTAAAAGAAAATCTGTCTACCGCTATGAAATAAACATATGACTGGGTTGTCTCCTCTGTTGTACAGTAGGGGGAGAGGACCCCCCAAATATTTCTAAATGTCAATACAAATGTTTCCATACAAGAATACATGTTATGTGATGCTCAGCAACCCATCATAGGATTGGCTCCTTATGTCTCCTATCGCTTAATTGGCTGAAACACACTGTGCAGGAACAGCAGAAGGGTCTCTGTATGCTGGGAGCTCTGCTCATCTCTCCACTTGCGGCACCCTTACCTCTATCCCATTCCCTCCTAGACTGCGCAGGACGTCCAGAACCCCGCTCCTCTGCCGGGATAGGCACTCTTGTCCTATGCCTGGCCCGTGGTGGAGGGGTGGGGCCTCTCGTCCTGTGCCTGGCCCGGGATGGGGGGTTGGGGCCCTCTTGTCCTGTGCCTGGCCCGGGATGGGGGGTTGGGGCCCTCTTGTCCTGTGCCTGGCCCGGGATGGGGCGCTGGGGCCCTCTCGTCCTGTGCCTGGCCCGGGATGGGGGGCTGGGGCCCTCTCGTCCTGTGCCTGGCCCGGGATGGGGGGTTGGGGCCCTCTTGTCCTGTGCCTGGCCCGGGATGGGGGGCTGGGGCCCTCTTGTCCTGTGCCTGGCCCGGGATGGGGGGCTGGGGCCCTCTTGTCCTGTGCCTGGCCCGGGATGGGGGGCTGGGGCCCTCTTGTCCTGTGCCTGGCCCGGGATGGGGGGCTGGGGCCCTCTTGTCCTGTGCCTGGCCCGGGATGGGGGGCTGGGGCCCTCTTGTCCAGTGCCTGGCCCGGGATGGGGGGCTGGGGCCCTCTTGTCCTGTGCCTGGCCCGGGATGGGGGGCTGGGGCCTCTCGTCCTGTGCCTGGCCCGGGATGGGAGGTGGGGCCTTCTCGTCCCGTATCTGGCCCGGGATGGGGGCCTTCTCGTCCCATGCCTGGCCCAGGATGGGTGGGGGCCTTCTTGTCCTGTGCCTGGCCTGGGATGGGGGGGTGGGGTCCTCTCGTCCCATGTCTGGCCCAAGATGGGGGGGGGGGGGGTCCTCTCGTCCCATGTCTGGCCCAAGATGGGGGGGGGGGGGGTCCTCTCGTCTTGTGCCTGGCCTGGGATGGGGGGGGGGGGGGGTCCTCTCGTCTTGTGCCTGGCCTGGGATGGGGGGGCGGGGACGGGGCCCTCTCGTCCTACGCCTGGCCTGGGATGGGGGGGCGGTTTCTTGTTCTGTACCCAGCCTGGGATTATCCCGCCCCCCCCCCCCCCCCAACCACCCCGTCTACCCCCTGCTCTCAGCCTGGGATGGGCCCTCTGCCTGTTCTCCTGCCTGGTACACCTCCCCTCTGATTCTTGGGTCTTCTAAGGATAATCAGACTTTTTTCTTTCTTTGATACTTTAATAAGATGTTCCATAGCTCCTAGGACGAGTGCGTCTCTGTTCTCTGGGTGGAAAACTCACCTTTTTAGGCAAAGATTCTAATTTTATTGGGAAAGGGCTTTGTAAATCTTAAAACAATGGCG
Source organism: Dendrobates tinctorius (assembly GCF_039654945.1). Taxonomy (NCBI): domain Eukaryota; kingdom Metazoa; phylum Chordata; class Amphibia; order Anura; family Dendrobatidae; genus Dendrobates; species Dendrobates tinctorius. Next base: position 9,447,990 of record NW_027361754.1, read on the forward strand.
GCGTGCCCGTCCTGTGTAATCATCCAAACATACAGTAGATCCCATCTCTATTAGCTGCTGCACAGTGGACTCTAGTATTCCCTGTTATCAGCCGCGGCAGAAGCTGAATTTAGATGACTTTGTGCCTCCTGATCACTTTGTATCTATTAGAAAGAAGAAATGAAAATCCTTCTGGGTAAGTTTCCTGATGTGGCGGAGACATCACTGACCTGTTGGAAATATTTACCTTTAAGGCCTGTTTCACACTTCCGTTTTTGTGTCCGCCAAACGGATCCGTTTCCGTTTTTTGACGGAAACTGATGCAAACGGATCCGTTTTTTAAAAAACGGATCCGTTTTTTTGACGGATCCGCGGTAACCACTAATGGAAGTCTATGGGACAAAAAAAACGGATCCTGCAAAAAAATGGCGGATCCGTTTTTTTACGGAAACCAACGGATTTTGACGGATTTGAAAAAACGGAAGTGTGAAACAGGCCTAAGTGTCAACTGAGGTGAAAAAATGACAAACTAAAAAGTAACTCTGAGCGGCTACACGGACGAGTTAGTTTCAGCTTTTATTTACTGGAGGTTGTTCTACTTTTTTCTTAATGTTTTGATGACTTTTTGAAGCTTTTTAGAAGAGGTTACTTTTCTCCTTCCTGATGCATTTTTTACAGACGTGCTTCAAAAGAAGTGACCCTTACTTTTCCCTCCCTCACCCCAGGTGTGATTATTTTATATGCTAAAGTGGGGGGTGTGGGGGGGGGGGGAACGCTCACAAACCTCTACAAATGGAGTAACATGACATTGAAAAGGAAACGATAATTGTTTTCTTTGTGTTTTTGTTTTTTTTGTTTTTTGGGGGGGAGCTAATTGCAGGGATTCTTTCTATTTATTTCTATTAATTTTGCATGCATGTAACCTGGTGCTGGATTACCAGATACTTCGTATTATTGGACAGCGATAGAAAAGCATTGACTGACTAGTAAGGTGGATAATCTTCAGGAAGAAATGTCAGGCCATGTGCACACGATGCATTTTTCCTGCGGATCCGCAGCGGATTTTACCGCTCAGAAACGCTGCGGATCCACAAAGTGATTTACAGTAGCATGTAAATCAATTTAAGAAAAAACCGCTGTGCAGACGCTGCGTTTTTTTCCGCGCGGTTTTTGTGCGGTACAAAAAAATGCAGCATGTCACTTCTTTTGTGCGGTTTTCCACCTGCTCCATTCTCCAAATCCGCAGGGGGAAATCCGCAAGAAAACCGCACAAAAACAGGAAGAAATCCGCAGGAAAAATGCAGGTCATTTGACCTGCGGATTTCTTCAATTCTGGGCGGAAAAATCCGCAGGAGGAAAATCAGCATGTGCACTTAGCCTAATAATTAACACATGCTGGATTAACAAATGCCAGAAAGGAGTTTTTTGGTTGTTTTTTTTTTCCCCCCATATTTTATTCTCCAAGCATATTTTTTTTTTTTTTTCTTCCAGTAAGAGCCATTTGCTTCAGTTGCTGGAGTCTTTACTGGGCGCCGCTGATCTCCGGATCATTATGTGCAAAGAACAAAACATGTTTTACTTTCTAAAGTGTTCTGGTAAATCAGTGCAAATTATCAGCGCTGATGATCTATTTCCTTTTTTTGATTTATTTTTTGTTATGATAATTTTTTTTTTTTTTTGCACATTTTGCTAATGTGCGGATCAGCAGGGAGCGATTAATTATAGAAGCCTTGGGATTTCTGCGGCTCGGTGAAAGCATCCACAACACATCCTAAAAGCCCTCTTGATTACCCCGGGTAACCGGAGATTGGGATCTGTGCTTGCCAAGATCTCGTTAGCGCCCTCTTTTTTTTATATTTTCATAATATTCTGAGTGCTTGGCGCAGTTGGCATGAAGAATCGCCAACTCTGATCTCTGGGGGTAACGGGGACAGGGATTCGCTCGCTGCCCTCTAGCAGCAGAGATCTGATGTAAGGCCCGGTACCCACTGTGGTGCATCTGTGGTCTACCGATACACGCCGCTCCTGCAGGCCCATTACTCGCTTTCTGTAATCTAACCATCCATTCAATTAATTAACACTTTTTTCTGTTAAAATCCGCGGTTGCAGCATCGGCTTCTGCTGTTACGATCGCTGTCTGTGGTTATGAATGGGTCTGTCACCTCTGCAGAAAACCACATCACTTTACTTAAGACGCAGTGATTTGTTTTTCTTAAAGTGACACGAAGCCAAAAATCTATCGAATATCCATTTTTTTTATGCAGTTTTATTCAAGTCTGTTGTCAATGGCATGGCTGGCAGCAAGTGCAAAAATTACTTCTTATAATCGCCGCCTTATGGCCAATGTCTCCGTATTCTTTGGAAATCTGATTAGAAGCTGGGGACAGAATGCTCACTTGGCCAATGGTTCTGATCAGTTCAACATGCGTTTTAGATGGGGATAGGGGGGAAACGGGTGCCAGGCAGCTCTGGGAGACCATCTACCTACAGAAAAATAAAAGGAGTGGCTGTTGAACTTCAACAAGGCCGATTTTTCTAGCTCCCTTCACCGTTCCTCAGAAGGCCCCCATTCACGTAAGATAGTCAGCCCACCTGGCCAAAATCAGTGGTTACAGCCAACTTGGCTCCATTATCAAAATCCGCCTTGAAGGTCAGCTCGTCACTAAAATCCATGTTTATCTGCCCTATTAGGCACAATCACCTAGAAAAAAGCGGAACATCTCTCCGGACTTTGACCTGCTCCTATTCTGGCGGTCGGCCATCATTCACACTGTTCTGATATTCTTAATTTTTTTTTTTTTTTTTTTTACATGTCCCCACAAAAAAAAAAAAAAAACAAGAAATTTGCAGCAGTCACTTCTGGTGCATACATTAAAGGGATTGTCTGAATAAAATAAGCAGGGATAAAAGTTCCCCATTCTGCCGATCAGTGCGGGACCCCCAACAATCAACAAGATCCCACCGATCACATGTTGCGTATTTTGTGCTGATTTTATACATGAATTTCTAAACTGAAATCTGCGGTATTTTTGCTAATCTTCTGCACTTATTTACACTGCTTTTATAAATCTTTTTGTCGCAGGCAAAAAAAAAATGCATCTAACAATGTCAGATCAGTGGCATAACCTTAGCGGATTTAGGGTCCTCATTGGAATAAATGGGTAAGATCCGCTCCACAATGGTGTGTGTCCACAGAAATAGACATGCTGAAAATGTGTTGTTTTTTTTTTGTTTTTTTTTTTAAAAATCCACAAAAGCCTATTTACATGCAGATTCTGCAGTCAAAAAAGTAGCATATGGATGACATTAAATTCAACTCGCCCACTGTGGGGAGAATGTGTAAAATGCTGGTGCTTTTACATGTGGATGATCGGCACCATACACACCATTTGTGTACCTGGCCTTGGGGGATGTTTACAGTTTTGCTGTGGATTTTGCGCCAAAATTCTTGTCCAACACTATCGCAAATACTTTTTTGTTCGCTTTCAATTAAGTTCAGCGGAGGAACACATTTTTTTTTTTTTTTTTTCCCCCTTGGTGAAGTTTTGGAAAAAATGATGTCCAATTTATTTATTTTTCTCATTCCTCATTGAATCTGGGCCAAACTTGTCAAACAGCTGCAAAAAAAATAAATTTAAAAACCGCATTAAAATCCACCTGAAAGCTAGAAATGTTGAAAAACTGCACGGATATCGGACTTGGATTTCAATTAAAAACCGCGTCTCTTTCTTCCGAAACTTCTTATAGAAAAAAAAAAATTACGCTAAATTTTACTATAAAGTTTCTGTGTTTTTTTTTTTGTTTGTTTTTTTTATCTCCTGCCCATTGAAGATTTACTTCTAGTTCTGTCTTGTGCACAAGTCATAGATGTAGAGGTGGAGTGTTCCCGTTTCCAGCACGTGTAACATTTCAGCTTTGGTCCATGACTGTACTTTTCTAGGAGTATGAAATTTTAATGAAAACTCCATATTGGATGCATTTTAATTTATAGCGTCCGAAGGCTAATGCTGCAATTAGAAGCTTCTATAGGAAATAGTTTTCATTTTTCCATTTTACACTGACGCTCTCTCTCGGGGGTCACCATCGCCTCCATCCATGCAGGTATAAGTGCAGAGGCGCATCTGTGATGAAGCGGTCTGATGATCTCTATGATTGATGCAGAATTTCGGCTTTTAATATATGCGTAAAAAAGTCATCGGAGCAAGTCTATGGGACTCGAGGATTGGAGGGGTCACATCCGCACCCCCGGGTTGGGGGCGGCCACGATCTGTGTAATAAATCGTTAGTATCACTTTTATTGGTCTTGGTTCTTTCCCATTTTTAAGAATTTATTTACCCATTGCTGACATGACAGGGGCCGGCGGGTTGAGGCTGCCTACCGACTGCTTGCATTTCACCAGTGATGTACGGCTGTCCGCCACCCATGCTTATATATGTAAAGCATCCGAAGCCAAGACCAGAGATTGCGACGGCTGATTTAACACCTTCGGAGCAGAGATATCCCATCCCAAAAGACACCTAAAGGGTTAAGAAGGTGGAACCGTCTTTGGATGGAATCTCGTTACAGTGAAAGCCTTTTTAGCATTGATTTCATAACAGTCTTAATTTAATAGATCCGTCATTACCGAGAAGTCCTGGGAGTCGGGCCTAGCTTTCCAGGTCACCGACCTTTTAATTACAAACCTTGCTCTGATGGTCAGGTTATCGACTGAATGGCTTCCAGCTTGCTGGGCCTCAGGATGCAAATGCTAACTCTGCACCTCCTCCCCAGGCCCTTGCTATAAGGGAAAAATAAAATTATAGGCTTTTTTGACAGACCAGCACCAAGTACACCGCTTGCCCTGATAATTTTTTCTCTGCTGACTTGCAGTCGTGGCGTCGTCTCCTTATGTCACGCTCACCATCCTGCAGCCACACGTGTGCGTTTGTGTCCAGATGGCATGACCCGTATTCCTTCAGTGTAATTTAATGGCTGACATAATCTGTACATCCGTCTGTTTGTCAGGATGGGTCCTTGCAGATCTATTTTCTATTTTTACTTGATTTTAAAATGTTTTTGGGAAAAAGTTGCATATTTCTTAATCTGTTCTGCAATGCATTAGGGTCCCCTGCTTGTTCAGTGTCTGTAGAGTTTCCTTAGAAACTGCAGTTTACATAACCCCCTACCTACTGTCTCCTTTCCCCATTATAATGTAGACCAGGGATGGGCATTAAATTTTCCCAAGGGGCCACATGAGAAACCGTGACTGTAGGGGACCGAATCAATCGGCTGAAATTTAATTCTGCTCTATATTTATAGTAACCTATTATAATTTATTTTGTATCTCGTAATATTGAGCAGAATTAAGTATGCTGATATCCCCCATCCCCCTATATATCGTATGAGCCCCCACATAGACGCCGATATACATTATGGGCCCCTATATACAGTATAACCTCCCCTTGCGTGGCCTCCCACGTTCAGCGCGAGCCCCCCGCGTGGCCTCCCACGTTCAGCGCGAGCCCCCCGCGTGGCCTCCCACGTTCAGCGCGAGCCCCCCGCGTGGCCTCCCACGTTCAGCGTGAGCCCCCGCGTGGCCTCCCACGTTCAGCGTGAGCCCCCCGCGTGGCCTCCCACGTTCAGCGTGAGCCCCCCGCGTGGCCTCCTACGTTCAGCGCGAGCCCCCCGCGTGGCCTCCTACGTTCAGCGCGAGGCCCCCCCGCGTGGCCTCCTACGTTCAGCGCGAGCCCCCCGCGTGGCTTCCTACGTTCAGTGCGAGCCCCCCCCGCGTGGCCTCCTACGTTCAGCGCGAGCCCCCCCGCGTGGCCTCCTACGTTCAGCGCGAGCCCCCCGCGTGGCCTCCTACGTTCAGCGCGAGCCCCCCCCCGCGTGGCCTCCTACGTTCAGCACGAGCCCCCCCGCGTGGCCTCCTACGTTCAGCGCGAGCCCCCCCCCGCGTGGCCTCCTACGTTCAGCGCGAACCCCCCCGCGTGGCCTCCTACGTTCAGCGCGATCCCCCCCTGCGTGGCCTCCTACGTTCAGCGCGAGCCCCCCCGCGTGGCCTCCTACGTTCAGCGCGAGCCCCCCCCGCGTGGCCTCCTACGTTCAGCGCGAGCCCCCCCCCGCGTGGCCTCCTTCGTTCAGCGCGAGCCCCCCGCGTGGCCTCCTACGTTCAGCGCGAGCCCCCCGCGTGGCCTCCTACGTTCAGCGCGAGCCCCCCGCGTGGCCTCCTACGTTCAGCGCGAGGCCCCCCCCCGCGTGGCCTCCTACGTTCAGCGCGAGGCCCCCCCCGCGTGGCCTCCTACGTTCAGCGCGAGGCCCCCCCCCCCCGCGTGGCCTCCTACGTTCAGCGCGAGGCCCCCCCCCGCGTGGCCTCCTACGTTCAGCGCGAGGCCCCCCCCGCGTGGCCTACGTTCAGCGCGAGCCCCCCCGCGTGGCCTCCTACGTTCAGCGCGAGCCCCCCCGCGTGGCCTCCTACGTTCAGCGCGAGCCCCCCCGCGTGGCCTCCTACGTTCAGCGCGAGCCCCCCCGCGTGGCCTCCTACGTTCAGCGCGAGCCCCCCCGCGTGGCCTCCTACGTTCAGCGCGAGCCCCCCCGCGTGGCCTCCTACGTTCAGCGCGAGCCCCCCGCGTGGCCTCCTACCTTCAGCGCGAGCCCCCCCGCGTGGCCTCCTACCTTCAGCGCGAGCCCCCCCGCGTGGCCTCCTACGTTCAGCGCGAGCCCCCCCGCGTGGCCTCCTACCTTCAGCGCGAGCCCCCCCGCGTGGCCTCCTACCTTCAGCGCGAGCCCCCCCGCGTGGCCTCCTACCTTCAGCGCGAGCCCCCCCGCGTGGCCTCCTACGTTCAGCGCGAGCCCCCCCGCGTGGCCTCCTACGTTCAGCGCGAGCCCCCCCGCGTGGCCTCCTACGTTCAGCGCGAGCCCCCCCGCGTGGCCTCCTACGTTCAGCGCGAGCCCCCCCGCGTGGCCTCCTACGTTCAGCGCGAGCCCCCCCGCGTGGCCTCCTACGTTCAGCGCGAGCCCCCCCGCGTGGCCTCCTACGTTCAGCGCGAGCCCCCCCGCGTGGCCTCCTACGTTCAGCGCGAGCCCCCCGCGTGGCCTCCTACCTTCAGCGCGAGCCCCCCCGCGTGGCCTCCTACCTTCAGCGCGAGCCCCCCCGCGTGGCCTCCTACGTTCAGCGCGAGCCCCCCCGCGTGGCCTCCTACCTTCAGCGCGAGCCCCCCCGCGTGGCCTCCTACCTTCAGCGCGAGCCCCCCCGCGTGGCCTCCTACGTTCAGCGCGAGCCCCCCCGCGTGGCCTCCTACGTTCAGCGCGAGCCCCCCCGCGTGGCCTCCTACGTTCAGCGCGAGCCCCCCCGCGTGGCCTCCTACGTTCAGCGCGAGCCCCCCCGCGTGGCCTCCTACGTTCAGCGCGAGCCCCCCCGCGTGGCCTCCTACGTTCAGCGCGAGCCCCCCCGCGTGGCCTCCTACGTTCAGCGCGAGCCCCCCCGCGTGGCCTCCTACGTTCAGCGCGAGCCCCCCCCGCGTGGCCTCCTACGTTCAGCGCGAGCCCCCCCCGCGTGGCCTCCTACGTTCAGCGCGAGCCCCCCGCGTGGCCTCCTACGTTCAGCGCGAGGCCCCCCCGCGTGGCCTCCTACGTTCAGCGCGAGGCCCCCCCCGCGTGGCCTCCTACGTTCAGCGCGAGGCCCCCCCCGCGTGGCCTCCTACGTTCAGCGCGAGGCCCCCCCCGCGTGGCCTCCTACGTTCAGCGCGAGGCCCCCCCCCCCGCGTGGCCTCCTACGTTCAGCGCGAGGCCCCCCCCGCGTGGCCTCCTACGTTCAGCGCGAGGCCCCCCCGCGTGGCCTACGTTCAGCGCGAGGCCCCCCCGCGTGGCCTACGTTCAGCGCGAGCCCCCCCGCGTGGCCTCCTACGTTCAGCGCGAGCCCCCCCGCGTGGCCTCCTACGTTCAGCGCGAGCCCCCCCGCGTGGCCTCCTACGTTCAGCGCGAGCCCCCCCCGCGTGGCCTCCTACGTTCAGCGCGAGCCCCCCCGCGTGGCCTCCTACGTTCAGCGCGAGCCCCCCCGCGTGGCCTCCTACGTTCAGCGCGAGCCCCCCCGCGTGGCCTCCTACGTTCAGCGCGAGCCCCCCGCGTGGCCTCCTACCTTCAGCGCGAGCCCCCCCGCGTGGCCTCCTACCTTCAGCGCGAGCCCCCCGCGTGGCCTCCTACGTTCAGCGCGAGCCCCCCCGCGTGGCCTCCTACGTTCAGCGCGAGCCCCCCCGCGTGGCCTCCTACCTTCAGCGCGAGCCCCCCCGCGTGGCCTCCTACGTTCAGCGCGAGCCCCCCCGCGTGGCCTCCTACGTTCAGCGCGAGCCCCCCCGCGTGGCCTCCTACGTTCAGCGCGAGCCCCCCCGCGTGGCCTCCTACGTTCAGCGCGAGCCCCCCCGCGTGGCCTCCTACGTTCAGCGCGAGCCCCCCCGCGTGGCCTCCTACGTTCAGCGCGAGCCCCCCCGCGTGGCCTCCTACGTTCAGCGCGAGCCCCCCCGCGTGGCCTCCTACGTTCAGCGCGAGCCCCCCCGCGTGGCCTCCTACGTTCAGCGCGAGCCCCCCCGCGTGGCCTCCTACGTTCAGCGCGAGCCCCCCCGCGTGGCCTCCTACCTTCAGCGCGAGCCCCCCCGCGTGGCCTCCTACCTTCAGCGCGAGCCCCCCCGCGTGGCCTCCTACGTTCAGCGCGAGCCCCCCCGCGTGGCCTCCTACCTTCAGCGCGAGCCCCCCCGCGTGGCCTCCTACCTTCAGCGCGAGCCCCCCCGCGTGGCCTCCTACCTTCAGCGCGAGCCCCCCCGCGTGGCCTCCTACGTTCAGCGCGAGCCCCCCCGCGTGGCCTCCTACGTTCAGCGCGAGCCCCCCCGCGTGGCCTCCTACGTTCAGCGCGAGCCCCCCCGCGTGGCCTCCTACGTTCAGCGCGAGCCCCCCCGCGTGGCCTCCTACGTTCAGCGCGAGCCCCCCCGCGTGGCCTCCTACGTTCAGCGCGAGCCCCCCCGCGTGGCCTCCTACGTTCAGCGCGAGCCCCCCCGCGTGGCCTCCTACGTTCAGCGCGAGCCCCCCCGCCCATGTGGCGCCCACGTTCTGCGCGAGCCCCCCGCCCATGTGGCGCCCACGTTCTGCGCGAGCCCCCCGCCCATGTGGCGCCCACGTTCTGCGCGAGCCCCCCGCCCATGTGGCGCCCACGTTCTGCGCGAGCCCCCCGCCCATGTGGCGCCCACGTTCTGCGCGAGCCCCCCGCCCATGTGGCGCCCACGTTCTGCGCGAGCAAATGTAAATGCATTTCTTAGGGACAATACACAATGTAAAGCACAACCAGCATGCAATGGGTACAAAATGTATTACGTTTTTAATAAACTTTTCTATATGGAATTGATGTTTAAATATGAAAATAACCTTCTAAAAAAACAAAAGTTCAACCAGGGCTGTGGAGTCGGAGCTCATTTTGGTGGAGTTGGAGTCGGTATAAAATGGACCGACTCCTAAAATATATAATAAATTAGGTACAGTAGTTCAATGCAGAATGTGCTGAATATTTTTTCATAGGAATTTGGGAAAGTTATGAATTGTCCTATAAATGGCTGTTCTATTCCTGATCTAAGGCTACATTTACACACAGCGTTTTTCCTGTGTTTTTTTGAGGATATGTTTTTCAGTTGCAAAAGCAGATCAGCTTTTTAAAAAACCGCATCACCTGAAAGGTTTTTGAGCTCATAGATAATTTCAATAGCAAAAGCAGATTAGAAATCTGCTCTATCTATATATCCATTTATCCATATCTGTCTATCCATATCATATCTGTACCAAAAAGAATGAAAGCCGGATAGCACACAGACTAACACTCCTTCTTTTTTTTTTTTTTTTATCACCAGTTAGGTGACACCTCATAGCTGGTCAAAAGGACACCCAGGACAGGCATTGCTCGTCTTCAGTAACACATCAACATCAATTGATAGTTCGAATAAATAGGCTGCATTCACCACCACATCTTCTTAAGGTGCAGGCTTTATTTTCAAGTGTAGGGGTGTGCAGTATGAGGTTCTGCAGCAGCTGAGGTGTGCAGTATGAAATTCTGCGAAACAGCATGAGGTTCTGCCCCCCCCCCCCCCCCCCCAGGGTTTGATCCTGGCTACACCCATAGTGTGAATGTAGCCTGAGGATCTAGGCCTTGTCTTAGCTGAGATAAGTCATAGTGTGTGTATGTGTGTATATACACTCACTGGCCACTTTATTAGGTACACCATGCTAGTAAGGGGTTGGACCCCCTTTTGCCTTCAGAACTGCCTCAATTCTTCGTGGCAGAGATTCAACAAGGTGCTGGAAGCATTCCTCAGAGATTTTGGACCATATTGACATGATGGCATCACACAGTTGGCGCAGATTTGTCGGCTGCACATCCCTGATGCGAATCTCCCGTTCCACCACATCCCAAAGATGCTCTATTGGATTGAGATCTGGTGACTGAGGAGGCCATTTGAGTACAGTGAACTCATTGTCATGTTCAAGAAACCAATCTGAGATGATTCGAGCTTTATGACATGGCGCATTATCCTGCTGAAAGTAGCCATCAGATGTTGGGTACATTGTGGTCATAAAGGGATGGACATGGTCAGCAACAATACTCAGGTAGGCTGTGGCGTTGCAGCGATGCTCAATTGGTACCAAGGGGCCCAAAGAGTGCCCAGAAAAAATTCACCACACCATGACACCACCACCACCAGCCTGAACCGTTGATACAAGGCAGGATGGATCCATGCTTTCATGTTGTTTACGCCAAATTCTGACCCTACCATCCGAATGTCGCAGCAGAAATCGAGACTCATCAGACCAGGCAACGTTTTTCCAATCTTCTACTGTCCAATTTCGATGAGCTTGTGCAAATTGTAGCCTCAGTTTCCTGTTCTTAGCTGAGAGGAGTGGTACCCAGTGTGGTCTTCTGCTGCTGTAGCCCATCTGCCTCAAAGTTCGACGCACTGTGCGTTCAGAGATGCTCTTCTGCCTACCTTGGTTGTAACGGGTGGCAATTTGAGTCACTGTTGCCTTTCTATCAGCTCGAACCAGTCTGCCCATTCTCCTCTGACCTCTGGCATCAACATGGCATTTCCGGCCACAGAACTGCCGCTCACTGGATTTTTTTTCTTTTTCGGACCATTCTCTGTAAACCCTAGAGATGGTTGTGCGTGAAAATCCCAGTAGATCAGCAGTTTCTGAAATTCTCAGACCAGCCCTTCTGGCACCAACAATCATGCCACGTTCAAAGGCACTCAAATCACCTTTCTTCCCCATACTGATGCTCGGTTTGAACTGCAGGAGATTGTCTTGACCATGTCTACATGCCTAAATGCACTGAGTTGCCGCCATGTGATTGGCTGATTAGAAATTAAGTCTTAACACACAGTTGGACAGGTGTACCTAATAAAGTGGCCAGTGAGTGTATATGTACAGACCAAAAGTTTGGACACACCTTCTCATTCAAAGAGTTTTCTTTATTTTCAGGACTATGAAAATTGTAGATTCACTCTGAAGGCATCAAAACTATGAATTAACACACGTGGAATTATATAATTAACAAAAAAGTGTGAAACAACTGAAAATATGTCTTATATTCTTGGTTCTTCAAAGTAGCCAACTTTTGCTTTGATTACTGCTTTGCACACTCTTGGCATTCTCTTGATGAGCTTCAAGAGGTAGTCACCGGAAATGGTTTTCACTTCACAGGTGTGCCCTGTCAGGTTTAATAAGTGGGATTTCTTGCCTGATAAATGGGGTTGGGACCATCAGTTGTGTTGTGCAGAAGTCTGGTGGATACAGAGCTGATAGTCCTACTGAATAGACTGTTAGAATTTGTATTATGGCAAGAAAAAAGCAGCTAAGTAAAGAAAAACGAGTGGCCATCATTACCTTAAGAAATGAAGGTCAGTCAGTCCGAAAAATTGGGAAAACTTTGAAAGTGTCCCCAAGTGCAGTGGCAAAAACCATGAAGCGTTAAAAAGAAACTGGCTCTCATGAGGACCGCCCCAGGAAAGGAAGACCAAGAGTCACCTCTGCTGCGGAGGATAAGTTCATCCGAGTCACCAGCTTCAGAAATCACAGGTTAACAGTAGCTCAGATTAGAGACCAGGTCAATGCCACACAGAGTTCTAGCAGCAGACACCTCTCTACAACTGTTAAGAGGAGACTTTGTGCAGCAGGCCTTCATGGTAAAATAGCTGCTAGGAAACCACTGCTAAGGACAGGCAACAAGCAGAAGAGACTTGTTTGGGCTAAAGAACACAAGGAATGGACATTAGACCAGTGGAAATCTGTGCTTTGGTCTGATGAGTCCAAATTTGAGATCTTTGGTTCCAACCACCGTGTCTTTGTGCGACGCAGAAAAGGTGAACGGATGGACTCTACATGCCTGGTTCCCACCGTGAAGCATGGAGGAGGAGGTGAGATGGTGTGGGGGTGCTTTGCTGGTGACACTGTTGGGGATTTATTCAAAATTGTAGGCATACTGAACCAGCATGGCTACCACATCATCTTGCAGCGGCATGCTATTCCATCCGGTTTGCGTTTAGTTGGACCATCATTTATTTTTCAACAGGACAATGACCCCAAACACACCTCCAGGCTGTGTAAGGGCTATTTGACCAAGAAGGAGAGTGATGGGGTGCTACGCCAGATGACCTGGGCTCCACAGTCACCAGACCTGAACCCAATCGAGATGGTTTGGGGTGAGCTGGACTGCAGAGTGAAGGCAAAAGGGCCAACAAGTGCTAAGCATCTCTGGGAACTCCTTCAAGACTGTTGGAAGACCATTTCTGGTGACTACCTCTTGAAGCTCATCAAGAGGATTCCAAGAGTGTGCAAAGCCGTAATCAAAGCAAAAGGTGGCTACTTTGAAGAATCTAGAACAATAGACATATTTTCAGTTGTTTCACACTTTTTTGTTAATTATATAATTCCACATGTGCTAATTCATAGTTTTGATGCCTTCAGAGTGAATCTGCAATTTTCATAGTCATGAAAATAAAGAAAACTTTTTGAATGAGAAGGTGTCCAAACTTTTGGTCTGTACTGTATGTATGTAATCGATATTATACAGTGTATTACATATTTACGATTTATTCCATTTTTTTGTGTTCTAAAGTTGTATTCCAATAAATAGATTATGTTCTACCTAAATATCTTGATTATTGGATTATAGAAATGATTAAATGTCTGATGTTCACATTGTACTACAATAAATTTTTCACTTAAATATAAGCAATATATGTGGGAGTCGGTGTAAGGGAAATTGAGGAGTCGGAGTCGCAGGTTTGGCTTAGTGACTCGACAGCCTGAGGTCAACTTTAATTAATTAAAAAAAAAAAAAATCACAAAAACTGACTTGTGTAGGAAAAAGAAAGTATTGGACATAGGCATGGTGGAATTGAATAATCCTTTGGTGCTGCAGAAAGTGTTATTAGTGTTAGGGCTACCTGGCAATCTTGGCCACGACTGCTGTCGCGCTGCAATATTTGGCTCGGTGCCGTGGCTACTTTGCTGCAGTGTAGAAGTAAATGGTGCCACATTGCGCCACCTCACTGCTGCAGGAAGTAAGCTGCAAATAGTGACTCGCGGTCTCTGCAAACTGTGAGCTGCGGTAGAGCAGGGGTTGTAATGTGACACCATTTACTTCTATAGGGCAGCAAAGTGGCGGTGGCACCGAGCGAACTTGGACTGCACGACAGCTCGTCTTGGCCACGTTTGCGGTGCAGCCTGAGCCTAAAGGTAACCGACAAATCCACGACTGCGATTCATTTATTTCTTTTACTTTTCATTCTAAACTAAGTGAAATGTTTTCTTTGTGGATTGTGTTTTCCTGAGTTCTGAGGAATGGCTGCAATGATCGGAGAAAGATTCAGTGCGGCCGGCCGCCGTCTCCTCTTTAGCTGCCACTGTGAGACAGTGAAAAATGAGCTTGTTGTCAGAAATGTTGTCGTGTAGCGATGTAGACTGATGGGCATCAAACAAAGCCCCGACATTGATCTCCCCTCCGCCTGCAAAGGAAAAGGGGAACGGCAAAATATGAACTGAAAGATCAAGTCACCGACCCCGCGGCACAGTGCAGGTGTCACTTCTGGCCAAAAACGGCAATTCCTAGTCATCTCCGGCCGTTTCACGTAATTATTTTTTTTTTTTTTTCCTATTTTAATTTTTATTTCCATCTAGTTAATTTATTTTTGTATGTATTATTATTACCGTATATATAATTTTTTTTCCTCTTGATGCTTAAGCGAATAGATTACACTGGTTATCTATCACCCTCTTTTTTTTTTTTTTTTTTTTTTCCATAGGAATTTTTTTTTTTTCCAATTTCCATACATTTCAATAAATACAGAATTTAGCTTTTTTTTGCGGGAGGGGGCCTAATTTTCTTAGCTTTTCTTTTTTCCCTTTTCTGATATTTTCAGCATTGCTCTTAAATATAAAGTAATATAACGATTAAAAGGAGATATAGGCTGTTGTAAATAATTTTATACAACTTTTTCCTATATCCCTAGTCCCCCTACAGCTGCCCTTACAGCTCCTAGCAGATTAGACTACCTACGCTTTTAGGGTGATTGACCCCGTTACCTAGGATCCATAGCCATACACCTAGAACTGGGCACTAAGCGGCTGCCAACATCTTATGCCGCTGATTTTGTAGGAAACCGTAGTAAGGAAGAACATGTGACCAGTTATTTTCCTCCCCCCCCCCCTTACTGCATCATGATTTGTAAAGCTCCGTAATCGGGGGTCTCGACCTTTACAGTACTACAGTATAGTGCCCCTGTGAGTGTGTATGTGTGTATATGTATATAATATATACACACACATCCTAGAAAAACCCAAACTGTATTATGTAACATTTCACAATGATGCTGGACTGCTGCTTTGTCCCTACACCATGCTTTACACTGCAGTTCAGCCTGCACACAACCCCGGTGTATAACATTCTACAAACTCTGCAGGATGCCTGCACATAGAGATCAGATTCGTATTACAGAATAACCTGTTTATTTTTTATAAATTCCAGGCAAATAAATGGGATGTATTGGGTTTGAGTGGGGGGGGGTTAATTTTAAGAGAAAAAATACTTGGGATCTCCAGCAAGAATATTGTGGAGCATGGAAAGACTGAGAAATAGAAAGAGCAAATGCTTTGAAATAAAGCATCATTAAGCCAGTGACCTGTATCTATTCACCTGTGATTGATGGCGGCCATAAGCCAATAAAGGCTGCGTATATTAGCCGTGGTGGTCTCTGGGTGGCAATATACCATTAGATTGACTGGTGCTGCGTAGGGGAAGGCATCAACCTATGTGCCCTGCAGAATGTTGCTGCCCACCCGGTACTGTCTGGGTGAGCCGCCCTGGTTTGTGGTGACCTCAGGACGTTGCAGTCATCGGGGGGGTCTTTATCCCCCTGCTCGCTTTCCAAAACCTCTTTCTATTTTCAAGTCCATTACTCCCATACTTCTGTAAGGTTTGGGCTCCCAGAGGAAGCCGCAGTGATATATCATTTGTGTGTTTATTTATTTTTTTATAAAGATGGAGAGCTTAGTTTGCGAGTGCGGGGGGCAGGAGGGCGCCCCCTGAGATGTGTATTTACACCAGATCCACACGCGCCTGCTCCGATGTCTCTATTAGGATGAGACTAGATGCAGGACTCAGCTGGGCCCCGGGTGTTGCATCAGGGTCTGCGCAGCTCATCTGCTCCAGGTGTTGCATCAGTATGCCAGGGCTCAGCGGAATGACATTGCTTCATGCTCTGCTCCGAGGGGAGGGCACGGAGCCGCTCTGTAATGAAGTCTGTGCCGAGGACCATTACCAAGCGCTGCATTAACCCATTACTTATAGCAGACCTTGCTAGCCCGTTACTTGATGGGATGCTTTTTTTTTTCCTGTTTGTAGAAAAGTTAGATTTGGAAACGGTTGGCGAAACTCCGTGCCCAACATTTTATCCAATTTTTGTTCCTGATCATCAAATAAGTTGTATCGACACCTTCAGCCATCACTTAACACTTGCAACCAGATTTTGGAAAGTGTAAAGTTTCCGTCTAGCGCCACCACAGGGAGTATTGCACAATTCCCGTGTAATGCTTGTAGCCGTGCTCTCCTGAACTTGGGACCGAGTCCAATTTGGGTCTCACCACTGAGACCTCACTGATCGCCAGGACGGGGCCACTTGTGTTCCCATTCCTGTGCAAGACTTGAACCAGGAAGAGGTGAATGGAACGACAGGTCGCACAAGGTGCTGAAAATCTGGAGATAGCCGACCGCTGCGCCCCGCTATCACCGTCACACTCCAGTCTATGGTGCTGTCTTGCACGCTTGACTTGCCACTTCTTTAAAACCCCTCCTGGCCATAGTATTGCATCACAAGGAAAATGAGGGACCTGACCCCTTTTTGGGGATCAGTCAGGGTCCCAGTGGAGGCTCACACACTATTCTTTCCAATAAAAGGGTAAAACTCAGACCAGAACACCCCTTTTAATTTTGGGATCTACTGTATGTTATAGTGCAGTCTTCCACGCTTGTTCTTGACTCGCTGGCTTCTTATAAGGTGCGCTTTGTGCCCCGGGGAGGTGCTGATGACACCACGTCTTGGTCTTGCACTTGCACCTTAGCACGTGTGTTGCCATCTCCAGCTGTCATCTCCCTGAAGCCACTTTGCTTTTTTGCCCTGAGACACCAAGCAGCAATTAATTAGTAAATTGACAAAACCCAACATGTACAGTTTGTTTTTGTGTTTTTTTTTTTCATAAAGATGTAAAAAAAATAATTAACACGACAGGCTCCGAAACCATCCTTATATTCCACATTCATCACGGTCTTCTCTGGTTCGGGAATCTGCAAGTAATTTTTCTGAATAATTTTTTGCACCAAGTTGAAATGATATTTATGTAAAATTTTAATTCTGGACTCAAAAAGTCATCTGATATAAGGCGGCTGCAAATCCAGAGTGTAATATCAGGGAAAGCTGGGTGATGACTAGTATCGCTGCGCTTACTGCCTCCTCGGTGGCTCATACCAAACTCTTCCATATTTCTGCAGAGTATATCTATTTATGTAGCATTATACACATCTCCCTATAACTTTGATGATTTGCCTTTCAGGATCCAGTTATTAATTTCTGTCCTCCCTGTCATGTAAGAAAAAAAATAGTGTAAAAAAAAAAAAAAAAACTGGCTAAAGTTAGGTTACGTTCACACTAGCATTTTAACGGTCCGTTTGTTCCACTGTTTTTTTTTTTTGTTTTTTTTAAGGACAGACTGATTTAATCTGCAAAATGGATCTGTGGCAAAACTGACACAAACAGAAGCAGTGAGATCACATTGATTTTTGGGGTCCATTTGGGTTTTGTTGTTTTTTTTGTTTTTTTCCTTTAAAAATCCAGGCGGACCCAATAATAATCATTCAGCTGATTTCTGATTTGTTTGTTGTTTTTTTTCATGAATTTTGTTTTTAAACGAATGGACAAATGTAAATGTGAAAAAAGCGCGAAACAAGAGTGTCAACATCGGAATTCAGGAAAATGTAACCGCAGGCATTTTGGTTAATTGGTTACAAATATATTAATGATACATTCTTATCTTTTGTGTCTATTTATGTGAATTTAAAATAAAATATATATATATATATATATATATATATATATATATATTAGTTCTCGCTGCTGTTGTGCTAGAGGGACGGGCGTAAAAACCCATAAACAATGTGATATATAATATTTTTCCCTCGCCCCTTTTAAATAAATACCGATCAGCTTTATGTTCAGAGACAATAGGAGCCGTTGGCTTAAATTTGCAGTTTACAGTATTTATGGCTGTAATATGAAGGTGCTGGCATCGTAATTTCATGCCCCAATGAGAAGAGCAAGGTCGAGGAGAATGCCTCTATCCACATCTGCTAACACACTAACTCATAAACAAGAGCCGTCTGTATCAGGTAGCACAGAATCCGCTCGCCTAATGAAATACAGCACAGCTTTCCATTACTGTTAGTTTTTACTGTGTCGTCATTACGTGTAATTTATGTTTAAAAAATTCAATTTTATACAGGGCTCTGGGAAATAGGGGTCTTAGGGTCAGCCGGGGACTTTTAACGGCTCTCTCGCCCTGCATGCTCTCCCAACTCAACCTTAACCCTCTCATTCCCACCGCAGCCTGAGGCACCTTGCTCCAGGGGTCTTGTAGTGGGTGTGGGGCCCTGGGTATCGCATTCAGTACCATAGTACCCATCAATATAGGTGTAAACGGCTATTGAGGTGACAACGTAATTTATTCTTTCCAATGAGTTTACTAGGAAAGTGGTAACAGATATTATAGCAGAGCTGAGTTTGTCATTTAACACATCCCATGGTGACGAAACAATGTGATATGTGATTTTTTTTTTTTCGTAGGACTGCAGGAAAATGTAATCTATAATCATTACTAAGGACAGACAAAATGCACAATTAGTACAGTTGATGAAGACATAAATTCAGCTCTGCTACATCTGTACATTACAGCAGGTGACTCACAGACATCAGATTTAGGCAGTAAAAATGCATTGAGGTTTTAGGACCCAACAAATATTATAGTAAGAGATCACTGACACCTGGCTGGGCCTCGAATGTGGCTGATGCTAAAGTCACCAATAGGACCCAAAACCCATGAAATTGGCAAACGACCAGCGGGAGTTAACAGAACTAATGGCTCCCATTTGCTTTGCATCTTCTGCTATTAAACATCATATAACATATAGTAATCTATCTTCATCTCATTGGTGTCACTCTGTACATACGTTACTGATCCTGAGTTGCCTCCTGTATTATACCCCAGAGCTGCACTCACTATTCTGCTGGTGCAGTCACTGTGTACATACATTACTGATCCTGAGTTACATCCTGTATTATACTCCAGAGCTGCACTCACTATTCTGCTGGTGGAGTCACTGTGTACATACATTACATTATTGATCCTGAGTTACATCCTGTATTATACTCCAGAGTTGCACTCACTATTCTGCTGGTACAGTCACTGTGTACATACATTATATTACTGATCCTGAGCTACATCCTGTATTATACTCCAGAGCTCCACTCACTATTCTGCTGGTGCAGTCACTGTGTACATACATTACTGATCCTGAGTTACTTCCTGTATTATACTCCAGAGCTGCACTCACTATTCTGCTGGTGCAGTCACTGTGTACTTACATTACTGATCCTGAGTTACATCCTGTATTATACCCCCAGAGCTGCACTCACTATACTGCTGGTGCAGCCACTGTGTGCATACATTACATTACTGATCCTGCGTTACATCCTGTATTATACTCCAGAGCTGCACTCACTATTCTGCTGGTGCAGTCACTGTGTACATACATTACATTACTGATCCTGAGTTACATCCTGTATTATACCCCAGAGCTGCACTCACTATTCTGCTGGTGCAGTCACTGTGTACATACATTACTGATCCTGATTTACATCTTGTATTATACCCCAGAGCTGCACTCACTATTCGGCTGGTGCAGTCACTGTGTACATACATTACTGATCCTGAGTTACATCCTGTGTTATACTCCAGAGCTGCACTCACTATTCTGCTGGTGTAGTCACTGTGTACATACATTACATTACTGATCCTGAGTTACATCCTGTATTATACCCCAGAGCTGCACTCTCTATTCTGCTGGTGTAGTCACTGTGTACATACATTACATTACTGATCCTGAGTTACATCCTGTGTTATACTCCAGAGCAGCACTCACTATTCTGCTGGTGCAGTCACTGTGTACATACATTACATTACTGATCCATGAGTTAAATCATGACACACTCCCTTTATAGAAGCTCTGATAATCTGTTATGGGTGTGTCATCAGAAATTAGCTGTTTTTGTTAAATTTTATATTTTTTCAACCTTCTGTAATATGATCAATATAAAAATATTACTTTTTTTATATGACTCATTTTTCAGTACAGCTGTGCCATTATCCTCACAGGCAGGATTATACTGACACAGGATCCACCATTCATAATAAGTAATGTCACCGCTCACCTGCTCCTCCCTATAACTTTGCTCGGATTAGTGTATTGTTAGGTTAGGCTTTGTGTCATTCTATTGCTCCTAATGTCCATGTGCCCAACAGCTAAGAGGAATCTTAAAGGGAAGGTGTCAATAGGTTAATGCTTCCCAATATTAGGACCGCACAAAATCGGGGCAGCTCTGATTCCAGCTCCTTGCTGCACTTAGATATCACTGTTTAAGGCTGGTTTCATATTAGCGTTTTTGTGCGCAGCGCATCCATGCTTCATGCGAACCTATGTTTAACATGGCATACACATGGCCTTGCGTTTGCATGCGCTCGTCTGCGTTTTCATGCGCATGCGTTTTTTTCCAGGTGTGCATCTAGACGCCCCGAACGCAACATGTTGCATTTTTGGGTCCGTCCAAAGGCATCAAGAAACTGCTTGCGCATGGAATGCGTCAAAACAACTTATTATAGTCTATGGGAACGCAGGCGTGCACATGGACATGCGTACGCATGCATTTTAAGAGTAAACATGTCTAGACACTGGTTTAAACCACCCCTACACAAAGAAACCTTGTTTGATGGAGTCTGTTTCAAGGATTTTCCTCCTGTGAAATGTGACACCTAGAGAACACACGCGCATAAAAACGCAAACGCATGCAAAAACGCATGAGCGTTTTGCATGCATTTCTACTTGCGCACGATGCACTGCACACAAGGACGCAAATGTGAAACTAGCCTTATCTGCTAGGACTCTTAATGAGTTCTGTTTTACTATTCCATTGATTGGCAGCTCTCTTACTACACCGTACATAGGCAGAAAGCTGCCAATGAGAATTGCTAGGCAGAGTTAGCTCGTGAAGATGGTGGACCCCATAGCAGAAACTCCTCAGTAAGAAAACTTGCAGAACTACAAAAGATAAATCCGTGTTTAATCAAGTCCTACAGCAAGCAGCCCAGTAAGTGACCCATCGCTGGAATCATGGTCTCTGCCCCTACATTATGCTGCTGTCTGATGGGGCAGCAATTTCTGGTGACAAATATTTCTCTAATGGGTTATTATGGCAGCCGGGTTCTGCTGAAGGCCCGCATCGCTGCATCTTGGCACTGCCGTGGACTCAGTGCAGCCTCCATCGGAGACTGATCTTTACTTGGGAGACTGAAAAATAGTAAAAAAAAAAATTACATTGTTCCAGAAATATAAAAATGTGTTACTTTATTTTTATCTGGGAAGTAGAATAAATGAAATAAACCTGTTAGGTTTCCACCTGTCCTGTCTATGAAATGATAGACTAAAAAATCAGTGTCAAATTGCAATTTTTCAGTCACCAAACCTGCCTACAAAAATTCTATTTGTAGCCCAAAATGGTATCAATAAAACCGTCCACTCACCACTCAAAAAAACAAGTTCTATTGATGGAAAAATTAAAACCTTGCTGGAAAATGGAGGCAGAAATACAAATTTTATTTTTTTTTTTATGAACTCATGAATTTTTTTTATTTACCAATTTCGATGACAAAAATCTCTGCAGGTTTGGTATCACCATAATTTTATTGACCTGGAGAATTGTGATTTTAATCATTTTGGCTTTCCAATAAACACCGTAATAATGCCGAGATGATGGCAGAATTGTGGGGTGCATTTTTTATTTTTTTACTATTTCACCTCAATTTACTCTGTCGCCTCATTGGGGGACACAGAACCGTGGGTGTTATGCTGCTGTCCACTAGGAGGCGACACTATGCTTAATCTGAAAAAGATTAACTTTGGCTCCTCCTCTGCAGTATACACCCCTGGACGGCATCAGCCTTCTCCAGTTTTTGCTTAGTGTCGCAAGGAGGCACACCTAAAAATTTTTACTCCGTTTTTTCTTACTTGTTTTTTTTTTCAACGGACTACAGATGAAGAAAAGCGGGTCTCCAGCGAGACTCCCGGCATGGCTCCCTCCTCGGTCCCCTATTAGGGGTACCTGGTTGAGGTCGAGGTGGCTGTTCCCCATGTCGCTCCCTCCCCAGTCCCTCGGGTACTGGTTCGAAGTCGAGACCCCCCCTCCTTCCCCAGTTTCTTTCGGCTCTGGGTTGAGGTCGAGGAGAGGGTGAAGCCCCCTGACGGTGACAGCAGCACCCTCCCTAATCCCCCTCTGGGGGTATTAGGTTGAGACACCACAGGTAGGGCCTGTATCAGGCACCATTGAACCGCTTACAGACCCAGGGACTCCAGCCCAGCTGCGGGCTCCTGTTGGGACCGGGGGAGGTGCAGGCAGGCATGGCACTTGTCAGAGACGGGGCTCCCTGCGCCCCTGTCGCTACGGCAGCACCAGCTGCATAGCGCCCCAATGGACCCTTCACAGGGCACCGTTCGCCTTCATGACCCCACCGCTAGCCTTCCTTTCATTCCAGGGGGGTCTGGGTTAAATCCAACCACCCCCCGGACAACCGCGCCGTCCTGGAGCCCTTCTGGGCATGAGGTCTCAAATTTAGACCGCGGCTTCGGCCTAGCCGAAGTCGCCGCCTTATTTCCGCCCCCCGGATGACGAAAATGACACTCTGCAGTGTCATAGAAGGGGCGGATCGAGGCCTGAAGGGCGCGCTTTTACATAGCTCAGTGCGCCCTTTTCAGCTCTCTGCCCCCTTTCTCCTCCACCTCAGAATCCCGGTGGCCATCTTGCGGCAGCAGAAAACATAGCTGAAGCAACACAGCAGTCTCTGGGGGGCACAGGACCGTCAATTGTCGGCGCTGGATCTAGGGGCACATCGGTGGGGTAAGATCACAGCTGGGTTCCCTTACCCAGTTGTGAATTCATATTACCTATAACGCTCCCCTATACTTCCCTCTGCATAGCCACCCCTGTAAGGCCCCTGATAGCCAGCCTCTAAGCACTATGTCGGGCTCAAGAAAGAGGACCAGGCAAGACTGTTTTTATGCATTCTGCACAGCCTGCAAGTCCACTCCCCAGTGGCAGCACGTACCCGCACTGCCGGGACTGTACCCGAAACACTGGGTCCGAACCCCAAAACGTCCCTACCAATGCTTCTGCGCCTGCGACCACGCCGGAATGGGCCACTCAGATGTCGCAGTCTATGACAGTCCATGAATAACCTGACCTCCACACTACTGCAGGCTGTGCAGGGTCATGTCTCGGCTATGAACGCTACCCAGCAAAGGGACAGCCCGTCTCAGGGACATGCCGCTTCCGACAGTCTCAGACGAAAGCGGACCCACAGGTCGCGTTCATCCGCGTCCTTACATAGCACTCGTTCGTCCCCCTCCAGGGAGAGACACGGTGGCTCTAGATCACCTTCACCGTCCCCTGACAGACAGGCAACGCGGATCTCCACAACGATTCCCGACCACAGAAGACCTCCGCCCTAGTTCACCTGCTAGGGAGCTCCTTAGCGATGCGCAAGACTCAGAAGGCATTTGTGACTCTAACTCAGGCAACGAAACAGAGACTTCTCTGATACCTTGTCCCCCTAGTAATACAACTCTAGTTGAGGATATAATCTCCTCCATCCTTCGGGTGCTGGACATTTCTGATCCAACCCCGGAAGCCCCAGAACACAATATTTTCTTCGAGACTGTTATGAAACCACCTAAGGTCTTCCCTAATCACCTGGAATTTAAAAAAATACTTTCTAAGCATTTTTCGCAGCCTCAGAAAAAAATTCGCCAATCGCAAATACTTAGAAGCAAAGTACCCCTTCCCACAGAAGGACACCAAGGAATGGACCGATCCACCCGAAGTGGACCCCCCAGTCTCTAGGCTAGCAGCACAGACTCGTCTTTCACTGCCAGACAGCTCAACCCTCAAGGACGCAGCAGACAGACAGGTAGAACGCATGGCTCCTTCAATCTTCGAAGCAGCAGGAGCTTCCATGGCTCCCGCGTTTGCTTCAGTCTGGGCGGCCAAGGCCATTCTAGCCTGGGCTCAAAAAATGCAACAGGGCCTCCAAGCTTCAAATCCTCAGCTGTCGGACCAGGCGGTTCAAATAGCACTAGTAGTAGATTACATGATCCATGCAGCTTTGGATTCTGCAAGAGGTGTAGCATCAAACGCCATCTCGATCCGGCGTATCCTCTGGCTGAGGGAATGGAAAGCGGACACGGCCTCAAAAAAGTCCCTCACAAATCTCCCGTACTTCAGTGGGCGTCTTTTCGGTGAAAAACTGGATACAATGATATCCAATGCCACCGAGGGTAAGAGTACCTCTCTCCCTCAATACCAAAACGCACGTTTAAAAGATGTAACCAATCTCGTTTCCGATCCTTTCGGAATTCTTCAGGCTGGTCCGTCTCGCGCCCAGCACAAAATCGTAAACGCTCCCCCTGCAGAGACAACACAAGGGCGGCACAGAGGCCAGACAGGACCTGGCAGTCAAAAGCAGGCCAGGCAAAGTCCAAAGGAGGAAAATCTCAGACTTTCTCCTCATCATGACTCACAGCTTCCGGAAGACACCCCACTCGTAGGCGGATGACTGCTACTCTTTCAGCAGGTCTGGCTGCCTATTGCAGAAGACAGGTGGGTCAAGGAAATAGTGTCTTCCGGATACAAGATCGAGTTTTCTACCAGCCCACCGAACCGGTTCTTCCTCTCCGTTCCCCCAAAACCACCACTCAAGGCACGAGCCTTCAATCAAGCGGTTTCCTCCCTCCTTCAAACAGGAGTCATAGTACCGGTTCCTGCAGACGAGCGCTTCTGAGGGTTCTACTCCAATCTGTTCGTAGTTCCCAAGAAGGGAGGCAGTGTCCGACCCATACTAGACCTAAAACAACTCAACAAGTATGTTCGGGTTCGTCATTTTCGCATGGAGTCCCTCCGGTCAATCATTGCGTCCATGGAGAAAGGCGAATATCTCGCCTCCATAGACATACAAGACGCATACCTGCA
The DNA here is from genome assembly GCF_039654945.1 of Dendrobates tinctorius. Taxonomy (NCBI): domain Eukaryota; kingdom Metazoa; phylum Chordata; class Amphibia; order Anura; family Dendrobatidae; genus Dendrobates; species Dendrobates tinctorius. The sequence continues at coordinate 9,472,881 of NW_027361754.1, forward strand.
TATACCAATTGCTCCCGCCCATCAGAGATTTCTCAGGTTCACAATCGACCAGGACCACTACCAGTTCGTTGCCCTCCCGTTCGGACTCGCCACGGCTCCCAGAACGTTTACCAAGATCATGGCAGCCACCATGGACGTTCTACACTCCAGAGGCATAGTAGTCGTTCCATACCTGGACGACCTTCTCATCAAAGCCCCCACCTTCAAGGACTGCGAGGTCAACGTCTCAATCACAATCGGCACTCTGAGTCGCCTGGGATGGTTAGTCAATTTACAAAAGTCATCGACTACCCCGAGTCAGTCTCTGACCTTCCTGGGGATGCTATTCGACACCTCCAGGGGTCTGGTGCTCCTCCCCAGGGACAAGACACTGGCTCTCTGTCTAGGAGTTCGCATACTCCTCCGCAATCCCCCCGATCTCTCCGGTTTGCCATGAGAGTCCTCAGCAGGATGGCAGCAGCAATGGAGGCGGTACCATTTGCCCAGTTTCACCTCAGACCTCTTCAACTGACCATCCTCAAGTCCTGGGACAGGAATCCATTCTCCCTCAACAGGGAGTTCCGGTTAACATCAAAAGCCAGAACGTCCCTACACTGGTGGCTCAAGCCAACCTCGCTTGCAAGGGGAAAATCCTTTCTCCCAGGCCAATGGAAGGTTTTGACCACCGACGCAAGCCTGACTGGTTGGGGCGCGGTGCATCTACATCACAGGGCGCAAGGCAAGTGGTCACCAATGGAAGCGAATATGCCCATCAACATCCTGGAGATACGGGCCATCTTCCTAGCATTGAGTGCCTTTGATCACTTGCTGGCAGCCTCTCATGTCAGAATACAGTCGGACAATGCCACGGCGGTGGCATACGTGAACCATCAAGACGGGACCCGCAGCATCCAGGCGATGAAAGAAGTGACATATCCTCCACTGGGTGGAGGACGCGAGGTCGGTACTCTCTGCGGTCCACATTCCGGGTGTGGACAACTGGGAAGCCGACTACCTCAGCAGACAAGGAATGGACTCGTGGGAGTGGTCTCTCCATCCCGAAATTTTGTCAGATCTGCCATCGCTGGGTGCAGATGCCCTGGTTCAAGACTGGACCCAGTTCCAGCTTCTGTACATTTTCCCACCCCTCCCCCTGATCTCCAGAGTCCTGAGGAAGATCAAACAAGAGGGAGTTCCAACCATCCTAATCGCACCAGACTGGCCCAGGCGTACATGGTACGCCGACGTCGTACAACTCACAGCAGACGCCCCCTGGCGTCTCCCCATCCGTCCCGACCTTCTGTCACAAGGCCCGTTCTTCCATCAGAACTCAGGGGCTCTCAATTTGACGGCATGGCCATTGAGACCTGGGTTCTGACCCAAGCAGGTTTTTCACCGGATGTCATTACAACCATGATCAGGGCACAGAAGCCAGCTTCCGCGAGGATTTACTACCGTACCTGGAAAATTTTCTGTACTTTGTGCGAATCTCATGGACAGACTCCACTCCCCTACTCTCTCCCAAAGGTTCTTGGCTTCCTTCAATCGGGCCTGGATGCCAGGCTATCCCTGGGCTCGCTTAAGAGCCAGGTGTCAGCACTCTCAATGCTCTTTCAGAGTCGCATTGCTAACAAGCCGCAAGTGAGGACTTTTCTCCAAGGGGTTTCGCGGTTGGATCCCCCCTACAAACGTCCATTGGACACGTGGGACCTCAACTTGGTCCTGACAGCATTGCAGGCACCTCCTTTTGAACCCCTTAAGGAGGTCCCTCTCCGCCTTCTATCACAGAAGGTGGTCTTTCTAGTGGCAATCACTTCGCTACGCAGAGTGTCCGAACTTTCGGCACTTTCCTGCAGACGACCCTTCCTGGTTTTCTACCAGGACAAGGTGGTTCTCCGTACAGTCCCATCTTTCCTACCGAAGGTCGGGTCCAGCTTCCATCTCAATGAGGAAATCTCACTGCCTTCTCTTTGCCCAGTTCAGGTTCATAGAGTGGAAAAGGCTCTGCGTACGCTTGACCTTGTCAGGGCATTGCGTATATACGTGTCTAGGACCGCTTCCTTCCGGAAGTCTGATTCACTTTTCCTCCTTCCGGAAGGCGTTCGCAAGGGCCTACTGGCTTCCAAAGCCACCCTTGCCAGGTGGATCAGGTCCGCCATACAACAGACTTACCGCCTTCACAATTCTCCTCTTCCGGCCGGTATCACGGCACACTCTACGCGTGCGGTATGGGCCTCCTGAGCCATTCAGCACCAAGCCTCGGCTCAGCAAGTGTGTAAGGTGGCCACTTGGACTAGCCTCCACACGTTTACAAAACACTACAGTGTTCATACCCAGTCCTCAGCGGATGCGAGCCTGGGTAGACTGGTCCTGCAGGCAGTACCCCATGTCTAGGGAACTGTCAACACAATATTCGTCCACTGCTTCCCACCCAGGGACTGCTTTTGGACGTCCCACTGTTCTGTGTCACCCAATGAGGCGACAGAGTAAAGGAGATTTTTGTGTACTCACCGTAAAATCTTTCTCTTAGCCTCTAATTGGGGGACACAGCTCCCACCCTGTTACCCTTACGGGCCGTTTTTTGGTTGAGTTCTCACATTGTTCTTTAAGTTTGTACATGGTGGCCTTATTACAGGCATGGTTATGTTATTCCTGTTATGTTCCTCCTAATGCTTTTGCACAAAACTGGAGAAGGCTGACGCCGTCAAGGGGTGTATACTGCAGAGAAGGAGCCAAAGTTAATCTTTTTCAGATTAAGCATAGTGTCGCCTCCTAGTGGACAGCAGCATAACACCCACGGTTCTGTGTCCCCCAATTAGAGGCTAAGAGAAAGAGATTTTACGGTGAGTACACAAAAATCTCCTTTTTCTTTCTTTAGTAATTTTCCCATATACTATACTGAAAACAATTCAAAAATTAGTTTTAATTAAAAAAAATTAGTCCCTGAAGTGGCTAGGTATATAAAAAATACAAAACATAGGAATGGGGGTGAAAGCGCAAAAACGAAAAAAAAAAGCCTGGTCCCTAACGGGGCAACATAAACGGTACATTTCTGATGGCGCGCTCGTTCATGTACTTCTGTCCGGTGTAAAGACCGTTCTCAAAATGCAAGTTCGCTCTGTAAAGGCCTTGAACAAGCAGGGGCTGCCGTGAATTAATTCTATATGTTCTGCTTTATATAATGTCACAGAGACCACAAGCCAGGTGCTAAATAGTCCAGCTGGACTCCCCACAATCCATATAACCTCCCGCTGTCCCCGGAGGAGCTGTCTGCAGAATACAGGCTGCATTTGTGGCAGCCTGCACTCCGCTGAGTGTTTATTGGCCATTTGCGGTATTAGAACATCGCTCCTGCAAATTTTTGTATTTTTTGGAACAATTTATAATAATGCAGCTTTCAGTACTTGCGTGATGGCCATGTTGGCGCATACCCTTACATATATGGCCAAGACGATACTCTGTTGAGATAAAGCGGAACAATTCTAATGTAAGTCTTACTATAAAAATCATAATAAAACGAATACTAGAGATAAACGGCTTTCAGTCTGGAATATAGAGGAGTCTGCGTCGTGTGTTGTTGCCATCCTAAGGTTGATGGTGACTGTGTGCTGCCGAGTCCTTGCCTTGTGTCCCCTCGGTGTCTCGCAGATTATTCAGCTCAGATAGCAATCAACTGGGAGACGCGCGTGTGTCTAATTTGCATTAGATTATTCGAAACAAAAAAAAAAAAAGAAATCTGCATTAGTCAGGCTAGTGATAAACAACGGCCAGGAGTTTATAATATCAGCCAACGCTGCAACGTCCTTCTCTCTCGGATGATCTGCTCTTGTTAACCTCTTGTCATCCGTCTGATAGAAGAAGGGGGGGTTACTGATACAAAGAGATACAGGATTCATGGCTTGTGCATTGCATATGTACAGGTTATTAAATGTGCACAATAAAAGCTGAGACAACAGTTTATACATTAGTGAACTCTGGTGGTGTTATATGTATTAAAATATTTACATATCTTTGAAGTACACTCATTGCAGAAAGATTAAAAAAAATGTCCTTTGGATTCATATCACTGTCTTTAGAATGCAGTATTATAGTAGTTATATTCTTATACATAGGAGCAGTATTATAGTAGTTATATTCTTGTACAGAGGGGGCATGATTATAGTAGTTTGTCTTGTACATAGGAGCAGTATTATAGTAGTTATATTCTAGTAATAAGGGGACAGTATTATAGTAGTTATATTCTTGTACACCGGGGGCAGTATTATAGTAGTTATACTGCCCCCTGTGTACAAGATTATAGTAGTTATATTCTTGTACATAGGAGCAGGATTATAGTAGTTATATTCTTGTACACAGGGGGCAGTATGATAGTAGTTATATTCTTGTACACAGGGGGCAGTATAACTACTATAATACTGCCCCATGTGAAATTATAGTAGTTTTATTCTACTGCTCCTATGTACAAGACTACTATAATCATGCCCCCTATGTACAAGACTATAACTACTATAATACTGTCCCTATGTACAGCATAACTACTATAATACTGCCCCTATGTACAAGAATATAACTACTATAATACTGCCCCCTGTGTACAAGAATATTATAGCAGTTACATTCTTGTACATAGGAGCAGGATTATAGTAGTTATATTGTACACAGGGGGCAGTATTATAGTAGTTATATTCTTGTACATAGGAGCAGTATTATAGTAGTTATATTCTTGTACATAGGAGCAGTATTATAGTAGTTAGGGAGCAGGATTATAGTAGTTATATTGTACACAGGGGGAAGTATTATAGTAGTTATGTTCTTGTACATAGGAGCAGTATTATAGTAGTTATATTCTTGTACATGGGGAGCAGGATTATAGTAGTTATATTGTACACAGGGGGCAGTATTATAGTAATGTTCTTGTACATAGGAGCAGTATTATAGTAGTTACATTCTTGTACATAGGGAGCAGGATTATAGTAGTTATATTGTACACAGGGGGCAGTATTATAGTAGTTATATTCTTGTACATAGGAGCAGTATTATAGTAGTTATATTGTACACATGGGGCAGTATTATAGTAGTTATATTCTTGTACATAGGGGGCCGTATTATAGTATATTCTTGTACATAGGGGGCAGTATTATAGTAGTTATATTGTACACAGGGGGCAGTATTATAGTAGTTATATTCTTGTACATAGGAGCAGTATTATCATAGTTATATTCTTGTACATAGGGACAGTATTATAGTAGTTATTATTGTACATACGAGCAGTATTATAGTAGTCATATTCTTGTACATAGTGGGCAGTATTATAGTAGTTATGTTCTTGTACATCGGGGGCAGTATTATAGTAGTTATATTCTTGTACATAGGAGCAGTATTATAGTCGTTATATTCTTGTACATAGGAGCAGAATTATAGTAGTTATATTCTTGTACATAGGAGCAGTATTATAGTAGTTATATTCTTGTACATAGGGGGCCGTATTATACTTCTGTACAAGGATATAAGGGCAGCTGAGTTTTACTTATCACCGTATCCTTTACCAGTATCGTCGATCCTCCATAGCTGCAGCTTTCATGTGACTCTCTACGGTAATTTGGTGTGAAATTGTCTCAGGTGAGTCTTGCATGTATATCCGTGTCCGCTGTTAGAACCTAATTAAAGGAAGGCAATGAGGGGGTGAGTTAGCTTTTATTAAAGACCTCTTACCAGTAACATTATTTACTATTGATACTGATGATGAGACGTGAGTTGTGTGTATGTGTTAGTCATTTATGGAATATAGCAGCAATGTATTTCCAAGTATCTAAGGTGTGGACATATTGAATTGTGGTCGACACAAAGTTCCAACCAACAACAGGTTTAAATCTTCGGCGACCCTAATACAATCCGTTTTAGGACCTGTAGGGGTCTTTTACATGTCTCTTTGTTGTGTTTTTTTTGCGTACGAGTTGCTATTCATGTTTTTTGCTAATACAACTCTTACCTTTTTTCACATGCTGTGATTGTTCATGGGCTGAGTAGTTTGCAAAAATCGTGAGACACGGCCAATATTTCCAAACTTATTTAAAGGGGTTGTTCCCTTTCAAAGATTATTGGTCCATAGGCTCAGCCCCAAAGGGGAGTTGTTACCTGCCCTCCCTGCCTCTTATCGCTGTTCCTGTGATGGCGCACAGGCTGCAGAGGTGACGTCACTTTGGCATTGCTGCAGCCAGTTACTCAGGTTTGCAGCTTGTGCCGTTGGTCACAGTGATTGGCTGCATCGTTGACAGTTGACATCTCCCCTGCAGATTTTTTTCTGACCGACTTTTTGGTTGGAGAATCTATTGTGTTTTACAGTAGCAGCATTGTAAATCAGTTTAAGAAACTTTTAAGTTTGCGCTGCAGAGAAAAATTGACAAGTAAATTGAGCTATTTTTCTGATTTTTTTCCATTTGCAAAACAACCACCAGTTGTCCCTGGAACTGTGTCCCTATCTATCCCTGTCCCGGGGGTACTCTTAAACCCTGCTCTGTCCCCTCCCCCACCCCATGAGGCTTGGGATGGAAAGGTAAAGTAAACAAGACACAAAGACCGAGCATTAATAACAGAAAACCTCTATCCTACAAAAGCACTAAACAACAATAAGGAGGATAGGGACATGGAGGAATAAACTAAATGGGAACAGGGACCAGGAGATAAACACACACACACTTGCTACAACAACTCTACGGCCGGCGTCACACACAACGTAGAAAAATACGGACCGTATTGTACGGCCGTAATATGCATAAATGGTCCCTAAATGGTGCTCCGTATGTCATCCGTTGTCAGGGTGTGGCCGCGTATTTTTCCCATGTAAGCATCCGTATGTAATCCGTATGGCATCCGTATGCTGAGAATTTCTCGCAGGCTTGCAAAATGGACATATAATGGAGCCCAATGACAGGTTTTCAAACACAAATGAAAGAATAGATATAGACACATAGAATGCATGTATATCCTGCATGCTGCGATTGTCTCAGCCCGTGAAAAATACGGCTGATGGGAGCTACCCCTTAGAGTATCATTGGTCCGTGTGCAATACGTTTTCTTTAACACCTCTCACTCGTCCGTATTTCTCTTTATTGTGACGGCCTACTACAAACACTTCATTTTAACACTCAGCACAGGAAGACAAATCTTTCACCGGCAGGGACAAGAAAACTGGACCAATTTTTTATAGGAAGAGGTAATGAGCAGATCAGAAGCAGCTGAAATGGAGCTGCATGTTTCTGACCAGCATAGAAAAGGTTTTTAACCTCTTCCACACCAGAGAAAGCTAAATCCATTTAATATGGGACACAAATCACACGATCTTTCTAAAGAAGACCTGCGGTTCATTATCCGATGTGACCGTCTAACTGCAGGTCTTTGGGGTGGGGGACGTGACTATAATCTGCCGACAATTTCCTGCCAGGGCTATTTGGTATTCTTTTTGTATTTTGCTCCTTTTTCCAATAATCGCTCAGTGTGCATTTGATTTTCTTTTTATTTCTCCTTTTGTCATAAAACGTCGACTTCCTCTCCTCTCCTCTAGTAATGATGCACGTTAACGAGCTCCCTCTTTACATAATTAGCTTTGGTTAGTTTTCTTCTGTTTTGTCTGGTTTCATTGCACCTTACGTGAGCAGAATGAGGGGTGCCAGCCTTGTAAGCGCTGAAAATTCTCAGCCGCTTCCTTATTTTGGTAGAAAGGGGTTTTGCTACTGATGGGCTTCTTTGAGGGGAGTGGTTGTGGAGTATTAAGCTTTGAGCTGCGATAATAAAACTGTTGAGAAATTAAGCAAATTGATTTGAGAAAATCAAACCTCAAACAAATGTTCACGCTCAGTCTATAAGATCACGCTCAATAGTTTATTACCCTCCTGGTATATATAAGTGTCAGTTGCATAATGGTTCCCTGTGCACACTGGAGCTTGTCTCTTCTCATCCAAATTTTTTTCTTCCCCTTTTGCAGGATTGAATGATGAAGAGATAGAGTTGGCGCTCCAGCAGTCGGGCACTGCCCACGATGACCCGCCCCATGTGGGCACCGCAGGCTTACCCCACCTGGGTCCACCATACCAGCTAGCAGTCCAGCCCTACCGTAAGTGGCACCATAATGTGTCTCTACACAAACTTCATTTTTGCAGTCATACAATGAAAATCTGCATTTAATTCCTAAACATCCAATGAAATAAAATTTGCTACGAAATAACTTTTTTTTTTTTTTTTTTTAATATATCAAGTCTCTGTTGCATTAACAAAGTAGTTATGATTAACCAATTTTATGGTCCTTTCTATGATGTCGCACTCAGAATCCAATATTTGATTTTTGCAAAAGTTACTTTTTTTTTTTGCTAATGTAGCCACTGGGTGGCGCTGTAAATATTTCAAATAATGTCATGGAGATTAGACGCGAATAGTCCAAAAATAAACTCTTCTGTACATGTATTTTTTATTTATATACCTGTAATTTGCAAATATGCCTGGAAATATGTGGAATCGCCTCTTAAAGGGGTGGTGGTGAATAAGGTCTGTGAATATAATTTTGTATGCAGACCATAATGTATAGACTGTTCTCCAGTTCTCGCGGGTCTCCCAATCTGCGCTAAATGCCGTAAACATGCCTATGGGACAGGAGACTCGCTGGAAATGTGTACATTGAGTGTGAAATGCTCTCATCTGATCTCGGGCATGGCCGCTCAGCTTCTATTGAAGTGAATAGGACTAATCTGCAATACCACTCACAACCTACATACAGAGGGGGCGCTGGTTTGGAATATGCGTAAATACAATCCATTTACGTTTTCATGTCAGATCTCAGAAGTGGGACTTGGGGTTTGCAGTCTAAATTACTGTGGGTCAGCTCCATTTAATGTGCCGCTACCCCAAGTGCCACATATTAAAATGGTTTTGGAAACCGTTCCAAATACAAGGAGCCATTTTCCCATTGAAACCAGCTAGGTACAGCTTGGTAGTGCTTTCCTGGGCAAGGTTGGATATTGGCGCAACAATCTGTGCAGAAACCTGCTCAGTCCTGTTCACTTTTTATGTAGAAAAGCTGCAATACCAGATGTAACCTGTGTACAGGTGTGGTGCTGTTTTTGAAAAAAAAAAAGGGAAAAAAGTAATATATATTTTTGCTCAAAATCCTGAACATACCCGAGGTCTAAACCCAGAAGAAAATTTTGCTGCATTTTTGAAACACAAAAAAGGCCTAAAAAGAATATAGAAAAAATGCATTAAAGTAGCTTATTTGATTTTGAGTTTGTTCTCCAGTCACATTGAGAACTTTGTCTTTTTTTTTTTTTTTTTTTTTTTTTTACTTTTTATGCCCATGGACAAAACTCCTTTCCCTTGGTCTGTAATGGTCATCTGAGGCGTCCGGTAAAAAAAAAAGCTGTAATATTCTGGCCTTTACTTTGGGTCTGAATGAAATTGATAATGCAATTAAAGGGGTTGTTCTCTTTTGCTGACTATTATTATTTCTTCTTTTTTGCTGAAATGCATTTGGCGCTAATCATTTTTGCATTTGGGTTTCATTAAAACTTTTGCACCATTTTGGCTTTTACCACTTTGATGTGGTCCGTGGTCAAAAATCGGCTCAAAAGACAAATTTAGAACCTTTCCATGCATCAGAACGCGCTTGCTGATGGATTCTCCGTTTACTCACTCTGTAGCCAGCAGCACAGAGGCGAAAGAAAGGAAACTGGTCAGAATTTTTAATGAAAAGCAATTACAAAAATTAATGTTAGCTCCAATTGAATAAAAGACCTAAAAATTATCCCCCCCAGAGGTGCCCAACAGCTGTAATATAAAGTCAGTAAAGTGGCTTTATACGGAGAATCACTATAAGCCCCGCGGATCGGCTATTACATAGGAACTTTGTGGGGACGGGCAATGTCCCCGAACATTGGGTGAGTGTCGCTTTAATGGTGACCTTTCCTGATACTTTTATCTGGTGCACCGTGCGCAGTTCAATAAACCCCTGTCAAATATCATATCCTGACCCTATTAATTAATTGTAAATCAGGACGGTTGTTTGCACGGGAGGGGGGGGAATCATAATAGATGTGTTTTTACTAAATTAAAATGTAAATGTAATTACCCCATAGATTGTGAGTGAGGGAGGGCGTCGTTATTAATATTCCGCTTCACGGTCTCCTTGGCAACGGCCTCGCCCAATCCCGAGGCATCTATTAAGAAAGTGACAATGATTTTTTTTTTTTTTAAATTTTAATTTTTTTTCTTGTTTTATTTTACATAATATAATTTTTTTTTTTTTTTCAGTATTTTTATTTTTTTTCCCCATCTGATAATTGCTTAAAAAAATATATTAAAAAAAGGCGGAAATGAACCCTTTAGTCGCCAAACGCTGTGCCGCTGTATCAAGAACGCCGCTTTCCTCACCAGTACGATACGAATGGAGTTAAAAAAGGAAAAAAAAAAATGTTTGATTAATTCCGAGAAACAGGACTGATAATAATGCTGATAAATGACACTGAAATTACTTTTTGCCTGTAATTTATTACATAAAATATCTGGTGTTTGACATGCGATTAGTCGCCGGGTGCATCAGTCAGTCTGATGTGGATCTGAGGAGGAAAGTCGGAGCTGTCACTCCTGAGGCGGGAGAAGCTTAAACTGTGAGAAAAAAAAAATCACATTAATTTCCTCACAGATTCGCCTAATTGCCAAGAAAAAAAATCTACAGCGCAAGGCGTTTTTATTTATTTTTTTTTCTTGCAATTTGTACCGTCGTACACAAATGAGATTTTTTGATTAAGTCCGGTTTGTCCAAGAATGGAAAATAAAATTTAAAAAAAAAATTTAAAAAAAGTCTCCCGTTTTCTGTATGCAGCTCCAGTGCAAACTTATGCATTGCAATAAGTTGCAAACTAAAAAAAAATCTTTGTTTAGTTGCAATCTTTCAAGCTCATTCCTTTGTTTCCTGTTGCTTTTTATGGTGTCGTCATATTCTAGGAAAGAAACAAATTCTTACCTGCGTGATTTGGGGGAAGAATATATAGACTCCTTGCATAAGCCATCCTAGGGCATCCCCCTCTGCAAAGTGCCAGCGCGCCCGTATATCTGACCCTTTCTTCTTTATAATCACTAAATGTTAGTTAGGTACATAGGGGGAGATTGAAAAAGAAACGTAATGACTGCAGAATATTACTACAAAAAGTTTGTTTGTAGTCTGTAACCATGGAGACACATAAGCCTGCAGGGGAGCTGTATGACCAAACTGTGGGAGATTTCTTTTTCTTTTTTTTTTAATTAAACCCATTTGCAAAGTTGCTTTTCATTTCAGTCTAAAGGCACTGGAGCAACTAAAAGGTTAATCTACCTTATGCAATTTCCATATAGACAGATGCAATGATTTGGTCTGTAGAAATTGCGGTAACAGCCAACCTTAAAGGGGTTTTCCCAGAATAAAAACGTATCACTTATTCATACGTTTTGGAACTCCAGATCTTCAGTAATCACAAGAACAGGGGTCCTTCATTCCCTGGTTGAATGTAGGAGCACATGAAACTTTATTCACGGTCTATGGGACTGAGGAGGGGACCTGGGTGGTCTCCCATAGACTTTAATGGAACGACAGTGGTCATGGGGGTCGTGGCGATCAAATGGTTTTGAAAAAGAAAAAATTCCTTTAAAGAAAAATCCAGTTTTGAAACTAATTGACCTAATTCTATAAATCTCCATATAATTAGTATACAGCGCTTCGATCACGTATCTGATTGCGGAGCAGAATGAGACCGCCATCAGTTTTCAAGGTCGCCCAGTAAAATTCTGAACGCAGCTTTGTATGGGAGTGGAGGAAATGACACGAAACAGCCCAGATCCTGTCCACTAATAGTTACAGAAAGCATCTTGCAAAGTTATTAAACTTTTTGAAATGTTATTAAAGATGGAACCCGCCCGCCCCTCTTACAGTCACAGCTTTACCACTTTTTTTTTTTTTTTTTGTAAATTCCTCAGACTTTTACACTTACGCCAGTAACGCTCTCTGAGCGCCAGCTTTTATAGATGTGACCTGCGCTGCGGGCTCGTAGTCTTCTCATCTGAATACAAGGAGCGTTCGAGTCTTAATGTGTCACTTCAGATACTAAAGAAAAACGCTATTGAGACAGGGTTAAATAAGCTGTTTTTGACATTTTTCCATCTACCCACACCCTTGGGTGTGCCATGCTGATTACCTAGCCAGAAAAACTGGTGTTCTGCCCTACGATTACTGTTTTAGGGCTGTTCTCTTAAGGGATAGTGGAGAACAGAGGCAGAATTGTCCCCTTATTTTCGGCTCGTGGGGAGAATAATATGCTTTTATCTGCTATACATTTACATATATTTGTAGCGAGAGGCTGACTGTGCTTAGTGTGGTGGTGTCAAGAAGCTGCTGAAAGGTGTCTCATTTTTATCATTGCTTTTAAGGCCTTTTTGGCTTCAATCTGTCAAGGTTGGGCAGTTAATTTTCCCATTAGACATCATGAAAGACTGACTGTTGTGGAGACCCAAACCAATAGGCTGAAATGAATCCTGTTCAGTATTAACAATAATTATTACGATTAATATAAAATAATGTAATACTGAGCAGAATTAAGTATGCTATTGCCCCCGTATACCATATGAGCGTCCTATATACAGTATGATGCCCTACATAACTCCTTTATACCGTATGATCCCACACAACTCCCTGTATTCAATGAGACCCTACAGACTGCACGAGTCCCATAAAGATAGCATGAACCCCGCATAGCCCCCTTTTATACAGTATGATCCCCCACGTAGCCCTCTTTATGCAGTATGATCTCATACATACTCTACAGACAGCATGAGCCCACACATAGCCCCTTTATACTGTATGATCCCAAACATAGACCTTACAGTCAGCATGAACCCCCTATGGATGGCATGAGCCCCCTCATAGATCCTACAGATGACTTGAGCCCCCTATGGATGGCAGAGCCTCCACATAGCCCCCTTTATACAGTATGATCCCACACAAACCCTACAGATGGCAATAGCCCCCTATGGATGGCAGAGCCTACACATAGCCCCCTTTATACAGTATGATCCCACACACAAACCCTACAGATGGCAATAACCCCCTATGGATGGCATGAGCCTACACATAGCCCCCTTTTTACAGTTTGATCCCACACACAGACCCTACAAATGGCAATAGCCCCCCCATAGCCCACTATAGATGGCTTCCCACTATGTACAGACACATTCAGTAAGTCCATTCCAAGTTGGGAATGTATCAATGAATATAGTTTGTCCTCGCCAGTATGCAAATAAGATCAAGGAGAGACTGATTAATCAGCATTTTATTATACTTGCATAGGAAGATAGATTGCCTTGGCCGCTGGACGGTCACCGGAGGATAGAGAATGTCATGGCAAAAAAAGTGCTTTCGGCTTTTAATAGGCTGATGCTCATAAGTATCTGGTTAGGAAAAGGTATGGAAATGATGGTGGATTCCCAAGATGTGTTTAGAGATGGCTGGGGTTTGGCGCGATCACAGGGCGCGTACGGTTATCTTTTCCAAGATGGACCAGTATGACCATCTTGTCCAGGATTGGGTCGGAAATTGCCTAAAACATATAATTTGAGATGCTGACTACTGGAGGAGGCTTGTAAGTCGCTGACTATCCAGGGGCTGTTTCATCCATGTTCATGGATCCCAACATGTGACTTCCTAACTACTTTTGTTTGTTTTAGATCTTCAGAGGATATAAAAATCTTGTAACTGTTCAGAACCTGTCCTGGTGGTGTCCTCGCTGACACTGCCATGTGGTTCGTTACAGGACGGGGCACTAATACACTTTATACCGGGATTTCCACCTCTTGCTGTTATCACAAAGGTTCTCACTCCATGACCACAAACAGATGGGGAGAAATCAAACTACAAAGTATAGCAAAGTGTTACAAAACTTTCTGTTTTCAATGATTAAAGGGTTATTCTCAACTTGACCAGTATAACCGATTCCCAGAATAGGTGGTACCGTAACTTGTTGAATGTTGGTGGACCTGGGGCCCGGACCCCCAATGATTTACTTAGAACTGGGCTCTGAGATGTCCCTTTGGAATGGAGCATTATCCGTCACCCCACTGTGCCCGTCATCATGCATGGGACTGCCGGATGTCCAGCGAGAAATCCTTTAGATATATGTGCATAAAGCCTAAAGACCCCTTATAAGTGTGGCAATGGGCCGAACAGATAGTGATACTATTCATTACCTCTTGGACATAAAAGTTGTCTTTCTGCCCCCTCCCTCTCCGTTCCCGGCACCCCCTTCTGATGTTCGTTTTTCTTCTTTAATTTTGCCACGAGACAGACTTGTGTCACTTAATGTAAAACGAGTGAGATGGCATTTCAGCTCAGAGGCTTTATAGACTTGCTGAACTTTTGTGAAAGATCATCCCAGTCCCGTTTCATTAATAATGAAAAGGAGGGGGCAATAAAACCGCTCTGTTCCCGGATGCACCATAGACTCGGAGCGAGGGGTTAGCCGATATTAATGCTGCCCCCTTAACCCCTCTGCTAGCGGTGGGCCCTACTGCTCCCATTATATCCTCAAGCACCTCCGACCTCCTGTGCGGGCATCGGGGGGCAGGAACATAAACCTGCCCCTCCAGCTATCTATAGCCGTAGAATATTTTTGTCTTTTAACATGTTATACTTTATTTGCAGAATAGATAATAGTTAGATCGGTTAAAATGTGAGACCCCAGGTAAAGGAATGAGCTTGCTCGGCTGGTTAAAGTGGCTGGCTAACTTCGTGGCAAGTTTTTTGTTCGTATTTGGGGCAAAAAATAATTTTTGCGATTGGGTTTCATTAAACATTTTGTGGTGGTTTGCTTTTTCAATCTGTTTCCCTGCACATGCGTATTTAATATGGTAATAAATCAGCAGAAAGAGGCTAAAACAAAGGAATGAGCTCCCTGAAGGATTCTCATTTAACTCATTCTTCAGCCAGTAATACAGTCTAACACAGAGGCTGCAGAATTTGATTAGAACAATATTTTTTTTTTTTTTTTTTTTTTTTTTTTTGAAACCCAATTACAAATATAATTTTTAGTATTTAAGTAAATAAATGGCCCCCAAAGATGGGCAACTCTTAAGTATGTCCTTGTGTGGAGCAGTAGTGCGCTCGCTCATCCACTCGCCAAACTCTTCCCTCATGATCCTGGATGTATTTTTAATGATTGGTGGAGGTCTGCATGTGATCATCCAGTGTTAATGACACCATCTGCTTTTTCTTCCCACAGACCCTCCTCCCTCTCGATGGAGGGAATATGGCGCCCTTGCCGTCATCCTGGCTGGCATCGCCTATGGTTTCCACCATTTGTATAAGGTAGGAGATTTTTTTTTAGAAGATTTTGTAGCAGAGGTGAACTTCCTGTTCACTGGTGTTAATGTCATAGATGTAACAGCAGCTCCATGGAAAGCCCGAGATGACAGAGTAGTACTGAATTCTGCGCTTGGCTCTGCTGCACCAGACCCCACTACATGGCTTTGCTGTCCAGGCCTGATCTCGGGAGCGTCCGGCTCGGCCAGGCATTGTGACACAAGCCGCTCCTGTATCTGGGCTCTAGTTAGGTTTCCTTTGTAATGAATCGTGTGCTGTTCCAGCTTGCATTCCTTTTATTTTATGCTGCTTTTAGTAGTTACACCCAAAATAATCTGATTAATTATCTGAGTAATGTCTTGTTTTTCTTGCAATCGTTCCATCGGTTGTCAAAACTTTAGGCTTCTCATTTATTCTCACAAACTATGAATAATTATCACAGATCCATTAGACCTTGCCATAGTCTCATAGTGGAAACAGCCTTATATATTTAAGCGGTTGTCAATCTTTGTGGACAGTTTTTTGTTTTTTTTTCTTAAATGCATGTATTTGAGGCTAAAGATGTATTTTTGCAATTGGGTTTCATTACAAATTTTGCATCGTTTTGCTTTCACAGGATCTGTTTCCTGCTCAGTGTTTGATGTGGTCATAAATCCACTTAGAGTAGCTCAGAAAAAGACAGGTGTTAAATTCCCCAACAGTCTGCCAGAATGAGCTCACTGATAGAATCTCAGTTAACTCATTCTGCAGCCAGCGATAGACCATGCAACATGGCAGCTATAGGTGGAAAACTGTGAAACATTTATAATAAAACTAAATTGCAACGCTTGTTTTCTGCCCCAAATGCATGTATTTAAGTGAAAAAGGACAACACCTTTTAATCACAGATAGGAAGGTCACACATTTATTAGGTCATTTAGCCTTCTCTCAATAAGAATTTGGGCTGGGTCATACTTAATGTTGGAATTGATAAATGGATTCCAACTAGTACAGCACCTAACAGACTTTTGAATGCCTCGAATGGTCAAAGTTGCGTTGCTGTTGACGGATCCACTTCTAAATGCCAGGTGTAAAATCCCCCTTGCACATTAGATAAGTCAGACAAACCCACTGACCATCAGATGTGTATAGGGGGGGGGGCACCTGTCTATTTCCGATAAATGATTTGGGGTTGGAGAAAAATCAGGTTGGGGAAATTTAAAAGCATGATGCTTTTTTTGTGTTCAGAGGAGAAGAGCCGCTGCCAGAGCTCAATGGCTGCGTCTCTCTTCCCTCCAAAAGTCGATGTGAATGGGGGAGCCCAGCCCAGAGGGGAGAGAGAGAGCTGTGGGCAGTCAGCTGTTGCATGTATTATGGTTAACTTAAGGTAGAACTATTTCTATAAATATTAGTTACTTATTGTAATAACCGGTCTCTGCGGATACAAATACGTTCCCAGTAACACTTTCTTGGAAAAGTAACAATTTAAAGGAATAGCTCAGGCGCAGCTGATGTGTTATATTATAAATGGTGCAGGAACTGCGGGGGCGGAGTATGTACAGATTCACAGACACCAATGAGAAGATCCCTGATGTAGCTCCGCCGCCGCAGGGCCTGCACTCTTAGGCTACTTTCACATTTCCGGATTTTAAATCCGGCGGGCTGCGGTGAAAAGTTGTAAAACCGGATCCGGTAGAAGCCGCAGCCCGCCGGATCATCTGTTTTGGCCGGATACAGTGCGGGAGAGGGAGTCTTTGGGCATGCGCTCTGCAAAAAAGCGGTCCGGCGCTGTCAAAAAAACGTTGCAGAGAACGTTTTTTTTGCAGACACCGGACAGGCATTTTTTGCCCTTTCCGGCTAAAGCCGGACACGCCGCATGGCCATCAGGCGCAATGCGGCGATCTATAGGAAAAAAGCCGCATCCGGTGGCAACAGGCGCCGGATCCGGTTTTTACATTTTTCGCCGCATCGCGCCTGATGCTTCAAAACGGAAATGTGAAAGTAGCCTTATTTTTGCCTGGAGTGTCTTTAACTTTCGCAAACCCATAATGGCCTCAATATAGTGTAAGATGTTTCTTTTTTCACCTTGCACAGAGGTATCTGCTTCCACTAATCACTAGTAGCAAGGAGAGCCGCAAGCAGCTGCAGCGCATCGAGTCCAGCGTGTCGGAGATGAGTGGCAGCGTCACACAGACAGGTAACGATTAACGACTCCATTGCAGCCCCCACCCCGTAGTCATAACTTCATTTATCTGCTCACAAAATCTGTTCACATTTGCAAATGAAGACGCCGTCATTTCGGTTTAATTTGAAATTGCTTGTTTACTGTCGCTGCGGCCTCAATTAATTATGTTTTTACGGAAAGGATCCCAACCTCAGAATATTAATAAGGGGCTGGAGTGACAGCCCTTTAGTGAAGAGGGAGGTTTAGCTTCATTCTCCCCATCGTGACAGCAAAGGGGGTTGTGTATGTGCCGGGTTGGGAGCAGGTATACCCGCATTCAGGACGTGGAGTCGATATAGCTAAGCCACATTCGGAAAGGAAACTTTCGTTCAGATGTGACACTAGTAAGTAGGATACTTTTTTTTTTTTTTTTTTTTTTAGCACTATGGTATCTCAACATCTAACAAGGCCCTAAAATATCTGGCTAAGTTAACTCTTAAAACGAGCGATGCCGCAAGCAGACCTGTATCGTAAGCTGAACAGATCCAAACGGTGGATGCTCTGTGGTCATATATGAGAAATTGTTTCCGAGGCACCAAAGAGATAATTTAATTCCTTTTATTTATCCAAAATGCAACGTTTCGGACAATAAGCGGCATTTTTTCAAGCATTAGCAAAATGGCAGATAAATTCCGTGTCAGAGGAATTGCCATTATGGACACAGTGGTCAAATATGAAATCTATCGACCATATTGCCCCTTGTGTGGATTACTAGATGGCGCTGCTCTGGCTTTTATGGATGCCATGCGGAGGGCAGATTCCATTGTAGCTGCTGGAGACTGTTGTGTTTGGATGCGTGTAGTGAACTGGCCGAGGTGTACAGTGATCACGTCTCCATCTGCCAAATAAATGCAAAAAACTATGAAAATTATATATGTACGCATCAATATGTCTTACATTAACCCTCTCCAGGTCCAGATCTGGAATGCCGCATGAATTCTTCTTGCTCACAGCCGTCACCACGTTCCACCCAACTTTTTCTTAAATTAGCTATTTTTGTTTTATATTTAAAAAAAAAAAAAAAAAAATCCACCTTTTCAGGTTTTTGGCAATGTGTCATTCAGGCAGCCAAACCCAAGATTGTGAGCCAGAGCGTCCACTCCCATCCCAGCCCTGACAGGGCTTAAAGTGTCGTCATAGCAAGTCTCCAGCCCTAGAACGGGGTTGTGCGTGCCGTGTGGCTTCAGCAGTGGCTGAGGGTTCCCCTGGGATCTTTCCTTTTGTAAATCTATAAGGGTAAATTGTGATCTCTGCGTACGGCGAGACGCAGCAATCACGGCCCTGTTGTTTGCCCACAGCCTCCCCACCCGCTCCGCACACCCTCCTCTAGCAGCCGCTGTCACAGAGATGACAGGCGAGGATAGATGGATACAGCAGACAGTGCTGAGATACAGAGAGAGCCATTGATAAATGGCTGTCTGTGATAAGGGACACACAACGCTATACTTCTCCATCCAGGCAGCCCTCTGCCAGTGATACATTGCAAATCCCACAGATGAGATGGGAGGGGAGAGATTAGATGGGGACGAGCATAAATCCCAGGCAGAGGAGGCACACGACGGCGGTGGCTCAGTTTAGCCAGAGCTGGGAGCTGCCACTGAGCACATGATTAGGCCTTTGCTCAACTGGTTGATTTCCGAGTGTCATTCATCACATTACCGAGCTGCTTGTAAAGACACGGGGTGTGCGCCCTGACAGCAGTTTATTTCCCCTTTCTTTCTAAATCCATCATGTCGGAAGCATCGCAGAGTTATAGATGGGATCCGGTAATGACATTACAGTCACACGAACGCCGTGTAAAGCGACACAGAAATTCATATTTGTGATAGAAGGGGCATGTAAATCAACACAAGCAGATAACGCCTGCATAATCCGCAGCACTGTACAAAGATCACTCCTAGGAATCCTTGCAGATTTCGCCCCTGGTTGCATTTAATCCCAGGACCCAGTGAGGGAAAAGTACAAAGTGCTGAGCCGCCGGCTACAGCTGGTCAGAAGGGGAATTTTAATAGTTGCAGCTAGTGATGAACACAAGTGCTCGCTACTCAGGTTTGTCGGGGGTGCTCGCCGAGTGTCGGGGGCACCAGGGGGGCGCTCACCGAGTGTCGCGGGCGCTCAGGAGTGCTCACCGAGTGTCGCGCTCCCGCTATTAGCCACAAAACATGCGGGGATTGCCTTACATACATGTGCAATCCCCGAATGTTTTGTGGCTGTGTAACAGCGGCAGAACATGTGGGTGCGGAGACATGAACATGTCACTCGAGCACCCGCAATACATGGTGCTACCCGAGCACCCTTGGCAAACCTGAGTAACGAACACTTGTGCTCATCACTAGCTGCGACTATTAAAAGTCACCTACCCACCTCCAGATGCCTGGACCCAAAAGCCCTACAGGCAGGCACAAGTACAATAAACGATTCTTGATCGTTGGGGGATCTTATGTTTTTATGCATCTGCCTTCATGTCATGGATCCAATGTAATCTTCACGCATGGAGTTAGATGCGTTGGTGTCTGGCGATTTTCAGTGCCGAATGTATTAATTGTCCTTATCGTGTTGAGCTGTTCATGCATAATGAGTAAGATATC
The DNA here is from genome assembly GCF_039654945.1 of Dendrobates tinctorius. Lineage (NCBI taxonomy): Eukaryota > Metazoa > Chordata > Amphibia > Anura > Dendrobatidae > Dendrobates > Dendrobates tinctorius. The sequence goes on from NW_027361754.1 coordinate 9,493,018, forward strand.
TCCTTAAAGACTATGAATGTCCTATTTCTTATGAAGCATCGCTGTGTCTTGTACACCGTCTTAGTGACCCAGTTGCAGACCACGTTGGCTGCCGTGCAGGAACTGCTCCTACAACATCAGCAGAAGATCCAGGAGCTGACGCAGGAGCTGGCCACCTCCAAGGTGAGAGACGGGACACCACCATATTCCCTTCCCCTGGCTCCGTACACTGCTCTCACTTTAGGAGCCCATTTCTTGCATCCCTCAATCATCCATAAATACGTATACATGCATGATGGATTGTAAGCTCTGATGGCGAGGACTTCCTGCTACTGTTTTGGTACCAAATTATAAAAATACGTATTCCTTCGTTACCATAGATGTTCTCAGCCGTGTAACTCCAGCCTCTGAATTGTATAAAGAAAACCATGAGAGGAGATTATTGTGTGGGGTTTTTTTGTTTGTTTTTTACGGCTTTCTACCAGGGTACAGGCCCAGGTATTGGGGTATGACCACAGTCATGCAAAAAAGAATGGGGACTTGATGAGGGGTAATGGAAACAAAAGGTTTTTGTCGCGTGTTTTTCATTTTTTTTTTTTTTTTTTTCACCAAACAGTTTAGGATGTCAAAAGAAGTTACCTTGTCAACTCAGAATATAGAAGTTTTAGTAAACCTGTGAGTTCAGTCCCAGAGCACAGATTCACTGCTGATACCAATTCAGAATTGCAGGAACCAGGTATCTAGCAATAAGGCAGAGTCTCAGTGAGAAATGTCGTACCTGTAGTAATGGAGTACTGTTCAGGGTCAATAAATACACAGGATTTTGGAGTTTTCTGTGAAGGTCATCCCCTTATTGATGTGCTAGGCCCAATGTCCTCTAATCTCTGTGTAGCCCCCTAAGTCCCCAGACCCCCATATGACACATGGGGCAGACATCCGGGGCTGGAACCTGTGAAGTCTAGCGGTAATATATAGCACGTTAGATGTAAGATCTAGAATTGCATCGGAATAATGGGGGGGGAACCAACTTGTGAGCTTTAAGGCCAAGTTCCACTGCTCATCGGACGTGGTCCCCAACATCCTAATCGCTGTTCGTCTCTCCATGGACGGGGCCAGTAATTTTTACCTTGAAAGGTTTTGTATAAGAAAAAAGTCGATAATGACTATGGTTACATAATCTTTTTCCATTTATGTCACTCTGCGTTACAAATCTATGATAAATGTAAGTGTCCTATACATGTGGTGCAGGGCTGCGGGGCAATAGCTGGTCTAAGGCCATATCAAGTGCCACTCCATCCTGGGTGGCGATAACACAGAATGGCTGGTGACATTTACGGTTTTCTCCGGTCCCGTTATAGCCTTAGAGTTAATGGACCCTTCGCTGTCAGAAGCATTCAGTCAGGCGCATCCTCGGCGTCTTCATTTTTTCTTCCCAGATCTGCGCCTTCCCTAAGTTTTGGTGCACCGTCTATCGGTATAATCTGCTGGTTTCCAGTTTGGGGTTAATATATTTTATATCCATGTTTCTGTCTCTTTTTCTAGGCGTCCAACTCCACTAACACAATCGTGGAATCTCAGAGCATTCAGGAACTAAAGTCGGAAATTTACTCCTTAAAGGGACTACTTCTAAACAGGTACCGGGGTCCTCCCTCAGTGGGTACATATGGTGTAACACAAAGGGACGGGTGCGGTATATAACAGGCATAGGATGATAAGGTTGTGTCGTCTGAACTCTCTGGAGGGCATAATGTTTTAGGTTCAGTATTACCAGCCTACAAATGCTGCCCGCCATGTGGTGGTGGCTGATGCACATTGTCATGTAGTCTTGGCCTAAAGTCTACTGACACTATACGAACCTAGTCCACGATGTTTATTTATAGATTTTGTCATCAAGGGGTTTTATGATACTCAAAGTCTAATATACTTTGGCGCTATCGCCGGATCTCTTGGGGTCTTGTGACTGTGGCTTCAATGGTGACAACCAGCAAATCTAAAAGATTGTATGCAAATCGAATGATCTATGCGTCTGTTAATTCAAGCTTTGTCATTTTATATGGCTGCACTGAATGTTTGATCGCCTTCTAATTATTTTTATAGATATGCAGGACATCCTTTTGGTCCAGTTACTAATAAAATGTCACTTCCAAAGCAGCACAGTGTCCTCATCCCAAGAGTTCCAACCTCTTGGAGTGCAGCTGGGACATGGCCACCTATAGAGGAGCAGAAGACCAAACCTGTTCATAGCCAGCCTCCTCCGGACGGCGCTGTGCATGCGCTAGTTTCTGATGCAGTGCACAGTGTTATTCTATGGAGGGCACTAATGGACAAGTCTGGTCCCATCAGTAGCTCGGATCCATACTGTAAGGGGGCTTGCACATTTCAGATGAGGATATTGGTTCTGCTCTGGAAAGACCTTATATTAGTAAATGGATTAAATAGTTATTTTCTTACAGAACTTCTAAAAAGTGTCCAGCACATAACACAGGACGTATGAGCTACGTTTATTACATGTGACTTTTGTGAGTGTTTTTTTTTTTCCTCCATTACCAGGCGGCAGTTCCCTCCATCTCCATCTGCTCCTAAAATTCCTGCTTGGCAAATCCCTGTGAAACCTCCATCTTTACCTAATCAGGCAACACTAAACCACAACAGCAGCAGTGACATATCTCCTGTAAGTAACGAGTCCAGCTCCTCTTCTCCAGTGAAGGAGAATCACAGCCCTGAGGGCTCGAAGGTTAATTCCCACCATTTGACGACCTCTCGAGATGAAGACCCTGAGATTGATGTGCAGAGTCAGGTGCGCATGGAAGTTCAGGGCGAAGAGGAAGGAGAGGAAGATGAAGAAGAGGAGGAGGAGGATGTTGGACAAGCTGATGAAGACTGCATCGGGGTCCAGACTGAAGACCGAAGAGGTGGAGATGGACAAATCAATGAGCCGGTGGATAAGTTGCGTCGACCTGAGGGAGCCAGTAATAACTGATGGTAAATGATCGAGGTTCCAAGTATTTCTCCTAGCTGTCCCCCCTTCAACCCTTCTGACGTCTGTTTCAGAGGTGGCCCCCTGCACCTGTCACCAGGAAACTGTGATCTTCTGTGGTCCAAAAATGTGAGAGAGAGGGATCTTGCAGACCAGGTTTACTCGAGAGCTGCCATGTTTTTTCTCCATAATTGTGTCTGCAGTCATTTCTGCATATGTGTAAAGAAATAGCCAAAGTTCAGTTCACTTTCACAGCCCCCGTCGGCCCGGTGCCCTTGACAGCAATCTGCTGGCATGCAAGGAAATGTGACAATGAAGGGCGGGATGCGACTTATATCCTCAGTTTACGAGAAATACATACCCCTCTCCTCCAAAAATAGAGATAAAACAAAGAAATGTTCCCGTGAATTAATGTCAAATCGCCTGTTGAATTGCACACGTTGTCACCGTTCGGCTCACTAATAGCGTGCGTGCATGCGTGTGACACGTCTCGTGCGAGTGCTACACGTGGTGAAGTTTCCAGCCTCATTGGCAAATGGAGACATACAGAAAACATACTTTACCGTCTAATGTCATATTATTACACGTTTTATCTCTTCTCACTCTGACCATGGCTGTAATCTTCAGTCATTTTGTTACCTTAATCATTCACGTCTCACCGTCTTATTCACACGTTATTGCTCAGTATTGGTTGTAAATCAGTTCTACAACCAGGCTGGAGGCGCGCCAGGCACCTCGCTCCTCACTGCCAGACATTCAGAGTCCTTAAATACTTGTACTTAGATATTCTCCTGAATTGCAGCTGAACGGTCATTGAGTGATTCTCTCAACCTCCATATTTCATCATCTTCTCCAGTGATTCCAGCGCTCCCAGTCCTTCTCCCATGGAGACATTTTATCCTATGTCACCATTCTGACATTATTCCTTCCTGAGATCATCATGCACCTAAACCATCCAAGCGTCTCGCAAATGTCCTCCACACCTTCCTTCTTGTAATTGTATATCCACCAGCTGTTGTTACTTTTCTATTTCCTCTCTTACCTCTATTGTTCTTTTTACTCATCTTTTCCTTTCCTTCTAACTTTTCTATCCATTACTTTCAACTATTGTTTATTAGATTCAGATTTCTCCTTACTTTTCCATCCATTTTTCTACTTGCCTACGTTATCATTCTTTACCTTGTCATACAGTCTTTTTTCCCTATCTATCCCTTCTTCATTTTTCCTTTCGACTCATTCTTCTTCTTTCTTGTCTTCCCTTCTTGTTCTTATCTTTTTTCTTTCATGCTTTTTAATTCACTTCCTTACACCTCCATCCATTTTTCTAGTTTCATTCATTCTTCTCGTTGCTTTTTTCCATTGTGTTTTCGTGACCCCCATCCCTGTCCAGTCTTCATGTCCTTTCATCTTTATCCCATTCCTCTTTATCTTTGCCTTCCGTTTTCCCTTCTCTGGCCCTGCCCGCTTCCTTTTGCCCTGCCCGCTTCCTTTTGCCCTGCCCGCTTCCTTTTGCCCTGCCCCCTTCCTTTTGCCCTGCCCCCTTCCTTTTGCCCTTGCCGCTCATAGTCATACCTCTATTCTCTTACACCTCACTCGTTATAATTTATTTTTTCTCTACTCTCCGTTCTCACAAGTTTTGCCTTTTTTCTAGCTTGTCTCTCTAAATCACGACTCATAGACAATAGGAAACATTGAACAGTTGGATTGTGAATAGTTTTATGTCTTCAGCTCTTCATCCTGTAATTGCCGTGTTCTGGAAAATATTTTCTGTCTCATCCCCAAGACGAAAATAATCAAACGCAGAGTCTGAACAATAGCTGAAGCCACCTATAGAACAGCTCTATCTTCTTTCATTTCCATGGATATCATATTTTCTTTTGCTTCCCCCATTTGTGCTTTTGATCTATATTCCTTGCAAATAGACAGAACTGGTCATATGGGGTTTAGCGACTCTTATTTTATTATGTCAGGGACAGGAAAAAAAAAACGAAAATCCTTATTCATTGCATGAATACAACGCCGCACATCCTTAATTTCATCAGCCAACTGTGCTCATTAGTGTGCTAATGTATAGATTTCCAGTAAAAATATAATTGTACATAATTGTAATAAAGATGAGTTAGACTATTTAATCTTGGCCTTTGAGTTTTATTCCTTGGGTGTAATTTATGCAGCGGGGTTGTCTTTAGGATTTTGTTTTTCTGTTAGAAGTAATAATAGTTTGTTACTTAATATCCAGCGCGCCCTTCCTCCATCATCAGTGAGACATTATCCTGAAAAAGATAGTGACTCACAAGGAGCAATGCTCTGCGCAGGTGGGTGCGACGAGGCTCTGCGCAGGTGGGTGCGACGAGGCTCTGCGCAGGTGGGTGCGACGAGGCTCTGCGCAGGTGGGTGCGACGAGGCTCTGCGCAGGTGGGTGCGACGAGGCTCTGCGCAGGTGGGTGCGACGAGGCTCTGCGCAGGTGGGTGCGACGAGGCTCTGCGCAGGTGGGTGCGACGAGGCTCTGCGCAGGTGGGTGCGACGAGGCTCTGCGCAGGTGGGTGCGACGAGGCTCTGCGCAGGTGGGTGCGACGAGGCTCTGCGCAGGTGGGTGCGACGAGGCTCTGCGCAGGTGGGTGCGACGAGGCTCTGCGCAGGTGGGTGCGACGAGGGTCTGCGCAGGTGGGTGCGACGAGGCTCTGCGCAGGTGGGTGCGACGAGGCTCTGCGCAGGGGGGTGCGACTAGGCTCTGCACAGTCATCTCCGTACTGGACAGCTGCACCCTGGAATAGTTTCACCTTCTAAACCTACATAATATGGCGAATCTTATCTCGTACTGATTTTCATCAGCATTATGGCGTCTATTCCAAGTCCAACTGCACTGAAATTGGTTGTGGTACATGACTTGGGAAAGTCGCCTTTTATTATTGGGCTTTGCCGTGACTAGTTTGGCGCAGGATACCGTGGCCCGTCCATATTTCTCAGTCCATATTCTTAATTCGGTCTTATTTGCAAAACACAAAAGTGACAGTATGGAGGAAAATGTGTTTTTCTTCCTAATCTCCTTTTAAGGGGCTTTAATAACGGAGAAGCTGAATCAGTAGTGTATTAAGATGTGAGGCAAATATGGGGCACAATGCAGCATCTTCATAATGGGGGCAGCTTTTTAGTAAGGTTCGATACTTATCCTCCTCTTTCCCACCTCGTGGCCACAAAACACGTCCCAACAGTAATTTGCACCAATAAATGGCACATCTAGATGTGCAGCAGTTTGCGGCTTATCTTAATATTTTAGCACTGTAAAGCAAGGCTTAAAAAGTATTAAAAATATATATATCAATCTGATCGGCTGACAATCTGTATGAGGACGGCCCGACCTATGTCTGCACTTGGGGGATCATAAACAGAACTTTGAGATAAGTGCAGCAGATTCTGGCAGCTGCTTATCTCCCCTCTCCCTATGGCAAGAAAGCGGCGTGCTTGACCACCCAATTTCTTCCAGATAGCGGTGCAGACCGGACAACGAAGCCCTGACCCATTGTAATAAATATTAGTAAAAAGTGAGAGCGCCTTTTTTTTCCCATTTATAAAACTCTTCATACCGTGTAGCTCTACTGGGAATGTCTGTGTGGTGGAGACCCGCAGGCCAATGCCCCCTTTCTGCCCCTGGCAACAATGTAGCAATGATGCTAGTTTGCAACAGATACAATATTGCCTCTACTTATAGGCCAGAGACATTGTGACTTGCCTCAGTTTGTACCTGTGTGAGACAAACCGATACCAATAAACTGGATTTATTCTTTTTCCTTAAAGAACATTTTACTTTTTTCTTTCCCTTGCAAAAAAAAAATTGTCTATTAAGTGGTTAAGTTGTGTCGATGTAATTGCGCATAAACAGCAGAATTAGGTGATGATTTTTTTCCTTCGCCCATAAATAGTCCGTCTTGTGTGAGAACTGTACTCCGAGATAGAGGAAAGCCAAAGACTGGAGGTATAAATCCTTCTCCTCAAGGACAAGATCCCTCGAGAAAGCCAAAAAAGCTCTAATTTAAAAATAAAAATGAATAGATAAAAACTGTTGTTATTAGAACCTGTCAGTTGTGTGTGGAATGGACTTATAAGGCAGATAGATCGCAGGAATGTTTTCCGCTGTGACTCACGACAGATTTTCAGAACATCTCTACAAATGTCCAATATGAGGTGAAACGCTTCTGCATGCATAATGCCGGCAAATATATAAAATGTATCTCCTACTTATAACCACAGAATCCTTAATTTTTTTTATCACATTGATTTATTCTATTTGATATTTTAACACAATATATATGTAAATTCTTGTGGAAATTTATTTAAGCTGCATATATTCCTTTTTTATTCTGCTATATTAGTGATCTCTAACCTGTTGCTCTTAAGCTCCTGCACCACTACAACTCCCAGCATGTCGCTCAATATAATTGCCAAGCCTCAGTGTACAAATGTAGCTGCAAATCCACTGGCATTAAAAATGGTCATATTTATCATTATACAAGTGACCTCAGATGCTTATATTTTTTTAAGAGGCAAAACCGAAGACAAAAACAAAATGAGCTTGTACACTGTTGTAAGTAAAAGTGTAAAAGCCATCCCACCGCAACAAGGTGACCCCAATCAGCATGGTCCAAGCTCCTTTCTTTTTGTCAATCGACCTCAATATAGATGGGGGCAGAGCAGGACCCAGGCCTGACTGTTCAGACACCCACCTATGGGAAGCTATATAAATGACATGCTTAGTTCAAAAAGGGGGACCCATGCCCCTGTTAGGACAAGAAACTACATCAAAACCAAAGAAATGAGCCGGAACATAAGTTGGTATAAGTTCAATGTATATGAGCATGTTCACACTGGGGCTATTTAACAGACAAAGCCTAAGGAAAAAACAAAATTGGTATATACACTTGTAGTCAGTAAATGGTAATAGTGCATGCAAATAAAATATGGGACCTAGTTAACACTATTTTGATCAAGAAGGCATAAAAGCCATCCCACCACGATAAGGTGCCCAATTGGGATGGTCATATTTCCAGTAGTAAAACCTTACCTTGTGTCAACCGAACTCAACATAGATGGTGCAGAGCAGCACCCAGGTCTGACTGTTCATCTATATAGCTTCCCATGGGCGGTGTCTGAAAAGTCGAGCCTGGGTCCTGCTCTACCCCCATATATACTGAGGCTTTAATACTAGAAATATGACCATCCCAGTTGGGTACACCTTATCGTGGTGGGGTGGCTTTTATGCATTTTTGTTAAAAATAGTGTTAATTAAGTACCCTATGTTATTTACATGTACTATTAATATTTATTTACTGACTACAAGTGTATATCCTCATTTTGGCTTTGTCTGTTAAATAGCCACAGTGTGAACGTGCCCCTACACATTGAACTTATACCAACTTATGTTTTGACTCATTTCATTTATTTAAGCCATAGTTCTTTATCAGTGGTTTTGCAAATAAAAAAAAATCATCATGATTGCTGCTTAAAGGGGTTGTCCACTACTAGGACAATCCCATAAACTAAATGTTCTGCTCTGATAAAATAACATAGCCTATGCTCCCCTCCCATGCTGGCTTAGTTCCTGAGGTGTCAGCACTGGCTCTCCCTTGGGCTATGATGTGGTGTTGTGACACGTGATGCCTGGCGCCCAATCAGCACTTGCATCACTGTCTCCAGACAAACAGAACATGGAGTACACCAGGGCTGCAGCACATCTTGGACTTCCTCTTCATGTTCAGTTTGTCTGAAGGCGGAGCCAGTGACGCCAGCGCTGATTGGGTGCCAGGCATCACGTGTCACAACACCGAATCATAGCCCCAGGGAGAGCGAGTGCCGACACCTCAGGAACTAAGCCAGCATGGGAGGGGAGTATAGGCTATGTTATTTTATCGGTGCCAAACATTTAGTTTAACAAGGGATTGTCCTAGTAGTGGACTGCCCCTTTAAAGGGGCTATTCAGAAGTTATAGGTCTGATACTTGGCACCTCACCATCAGCTATTGCCAAGTCTTATGGGTCAGTGTATAGAGTGGTAATGCAGCAGCGCTATACCCTGTCTAGTGGTCATTTTCAGGTACTGCAGCCCAAATCTCATTCACTTAAATGGACAGCCCCTTTAAAATGTCTATCTTAATGTTTTTTTTACTTGATTTGGTCCAATATTCTGTGCTGATTTGTATATTTCTAGTGTAGAACTTTATATTCCCTGCATAGACTGTAAAATGTTACTTTTTTTTTTTTTTTTTCCATTTCCTGACATCACTAGAGGGAGCTTAGTGCATACAGCTTACACATTAATCTCTATAGTAAAACTGTCTGCACTGAATTCCATGTCATGGGGAATGCTGGCAGCCGAGAGTCCCATCACCCCCTCTGTATATGCCGAGGACCTCTACATCTATGGTCTTTTACCACTTAAAAATAAAAAATGCTTAATCTGACGGGGTTCAAGATTTAGAGAGAAAATATATATTATTTGAGTGTTAGGATATTAATTTTATGTTTTTAAGCCCTTTGTCCTGGTATTACTTTTTAGCCTCTACGGGCTCATACTCAATTGCGAGAGACTCGCACGATTCTCGTGCGAGTATCTCACATAGAAACCCGGCACTCAGACCGTAGCATGCAGCTGCATAGAAATACATGTAGTCACACACTCCGATCTGAGTGCCGGCGGCAGAATCATGCGAGTGTCTCGCAAGGGAGTATGAGCCCTAAGGCTTATAATCTACTTTACCACACGGTAGTGAGAGTCCGGTATTTCTGTAACACCAGTCCCCGCACGAGTCCTATGAAAGCCCCTCTCTAAACTCCCTGACACCAAGAATCAACACAGATCTATATTGATTTTAACCTGATGAGACAACCAGACCAAGAGGGGAAAAACCTGATGTTTAAAGGGATGCCTTTCTGTAAAAATATAATATATTTCCTCCTAATAAGGTAAAATATTTGCAGAGGGGCGAGCGCAGAGCAGAAGCTCCGAACTGTCTCCTAAGGCTTGTTTATTCATCCCAGGCTGCAGATTCTCCTAGCAAATACACATTGGCTCCTGAGCGCTGCTCCTCTTTGTGTTCTTCGCCCGCCACGTGCCGCGTGTGGTCGGGTTTACAACGCACTAATAGAAACTTGCTGTTAATAATATTCTGCAACTAATTATCAAATTAAAAAGAAACAGAAAACACATTGCCACGTCTGCAAAACAGTCTCCTTTCAAAAGAAATTTGCAAGGAGATATATATATATATATATATATATATATATATATATATATATATATATATATATATATATATATATATATATATATATATATATAATATATAATTTTTTTTTAAGATTTAAAAATGAATTTTTGTTTAGGAGACCGTGTGCAAAATATATATTGTGGAATTGCTTTCTCTACAAATCCTTCATATAATGCACTGATCAGCAGTGCAGTGATGCAGATAATGCTGAGGACCATTGGAGGGTATTGTCATTTGCTCAGTGGGTATGTTCTTCCTTACTTAATGTCTGAGCCAATCTCCTTCCTCTATTTGAAGCTGCCATAAATACTGTTTAGGGTGGTATTGAAGTTCAGCAACTTTCACTTAAAGGGAACATTGCAGTAGATTTTGATATGTAATCTGAGAGCAGCACGATGTAGGGGCAGCGATCCCGATTCCATGGATGTCACTTACTGGACTGATGTTTTTATAGAGTCCTTGTTTTCTTTGCTGTAGGTGTGTAGAAGTGGCAAGAATGAGGAGCTCTGTGTAACCCCGCCCAAATCTCTGGCAGCATCTGGAGTCCAGTGGGGGCGGGGTTACACAGATTAGCCTGATTACCTTGCATGCAGCACCTAGTCCTGGAGTGATAATCTCCTGCTGATAAACCTAATTGTGTTAAAATTTCCAGGCTGTCGAGCACGTGACATATCTCAGGAATCGTACTATCTACCCCTACCTTATGCTGCTCTCAGATTAAGTAGCAAAAGCCTGCTGACAGATTCACTTAAGGAATCTGTAAGCAGGATTTAGAACGTTAAAGTAAAAGCATGGCCGTAATGGCGCCGTTATGCTGATTACATTGGTGCCTGCTCTGAAGGAATCTGATCATTGGTTGTTTAATCACCCTTAAGGCTAGTTTCACACTAGTGTTTGGGAGGGCTGCGTAGTTTCTCAATGAAGCTCCGCCCACTGCCGCACCTCCGGTCAGCTTCGCCTACGTCTGCATGCTGCCTGCGTACCTATCTTTAACATTGGGTACGCAGGCCGTGTGGATGTGTCCACATGCGTTGTTTTGACGACCACAACAAATTGCAACACGTTGCGTTCGGCGCGGGTCGCCGCATCGTCAAAACTACGCATGCGGACGCATCTGCATACATCCGCATGGCCTGCATACCCAATGTTAAAGATAGGTACGCAGGCCGCATGCAGATGTAGGCGGAGCTCACTGGAGGAGGTGCAGCAGTGGGCGGAGCTTCAGAGGAACTACGCAGCCCCCTGCAACTCTGCCGAACCCAAATGTGAAGCCAGCCTAAGAGTTTTCTTCTAATATCTCTGCATTGGAGCGGGCCTAGGTGGAAGGGTCTTTTCTGCTCTGTCCCCTCCTGTGGTTCTTTTACAGGTCAATGATTATTCATGACATGCCTCCTTTTTGAAAATACGCGCAGCCGGCAATATTGGGGAGGGTGGTGCGTGCGCAGTGTGATCGCAGTCTTCAGGTCTTCAATAACATGGAGGTGGCGCATGCACAGATCGAGATCTCTGCTCAATTTATTTCAGTAAATAGTTGAATGCCCCGTGAAATAATAGTTCTGGAGCATCTTTTCTCCGCATTGCTCCGATTCTCTAGAAATTTGTCTAAAATTACCAATTGGGTGTTACCAGTCAGGGGCACTGCACACTATAAGGCTATGTGCAGACCACCGCGCGTTCTCTCATCCCAGAGAATTGGGCCGATTACACTCATCAAACACCGCTCAGAGTTCTCTCTGATTAGGAGAAGATGGAGAAAAAAATGTCTTTTCCATTGTGGAAATCTGACTGTGCAGAGACGCCCGCAGCTCACCTGCGGAGATGGACATGTACGTCTCTAGACCGCAGCATGTCTATTAAGGTTTCAGAGACGTGAGTCTCCACAAGATAAATTTCACCCTTGCAATGTATTGGACTCGGTGAAGCAGCGCAATACAATGAACACATGCAGATTCACCTGCGTTCAGTAGCTGGCAGCGGCCATGTGCTGCCTCCAAAGAGCTGCCAATTCCTGAACGTCTGCACCTACCCTAACAAGAAGGATAACTGAGGAACGGCACAACACGGAGTTATGAGAGAAGGTTTTCAAGATTTCCTCTGATGAGTTGATTGATCCTTTAAAAATGGTTCTGGGCTGCAATACTAGACAATGCCCATGGCCGACTGACCATCTGTTCTGCCGGAAAGGTGACGTTCAACTGCAACGTAGAGGTGGAGACTGACTGAACAGGGGGGATCAGGAGTACAGGGGGATTCATCCGCAAACTATGATAAACCCATGGATGCTCGGGTCAACATTGGAAACTTAAAAGCACACTCCAGGCAAAACGTAACATGTCTATTGCAGGGCCTAAAAGGGATCGATCATGATACAAGAATGAATCCATGTGTCATCCTCTGCCCCCTTAGACTTTGCAGTATCCGTTATGCCTCGAGTGCTCCTTTCTACCCTCAGCAGTAAGGAGGAGATATTCCTATCTTTTTAGTATATCAGATTGCTATTTAAAGGAAAGTTGTCAGGAGGATCCCTTTAAGCACATACAGTTGCTGCAATGTTTCTCATTATGGACAGGCTCCTCTTACACAGAATTCTAATCATCGTTCATATCCGTACTTGTGTAAATGAAGATAATACACCTTTTATGGATTTGGTTCATCCCTGTATACATGGAGAGAAAACTTTGCCGAAATCTTAGCTATATTCACAGATAAATGACACTTGTAAATTCTCCATAAACACTACTTAAAGTGAAGCTTTAGTGGGCTAGTTAAACAAACCCTCGATGGAAATGTGCAAACATCCCTACTAACAATACCTGCTACTATGTAACGGTATCACCGCCGAATTCTAAGAGTCTGCGTATTATCAGCGGGAACTGTAAGAAAGCATCGTTTATGTCGGCCATAAATATACATATTTCCATGTATTGGGATAATCGGAAGCATGTGCTCTTCTCTCCAAAGGGAAAGGCTTTGTTATAATTCTGAGTCCAGACCAGTTTCCTTTTTTAGGGTAAAATGGAAAGAATTTTTATACAGAATGACTGTCAGTCTAGTGTAAGATCTACTCACTATAATATCACTAGAAGGAGCTGAATAAATGTCTATTTACTTTTACTGATTTTTTTTGTCACTTGATACTTTCTTGTTTGTAGGGCAGAATATTGAGTTAAGAGAGGTACGGTCTGGGCCCATGGATTTCGATGGACATTCTATATAAATTGGACCATAAATACATTACAAAAATAATTCACAACTGTCAATTGAGGTAAATTACTGCAGTATGTAAGAGAAGACTTGGAAGCAATTATTGAACATTTAGTGTATGTGCACAAATTAAGTATTTGGTGCAGGAATTTCTGCATCTCTTGGCAAGAAAAATGCTGTGTAAAATAGACAACCTTGATATTGAAAAAATATCTACAATTGACGTTTTTCCTGATCAAATATAATGATGCAACTTTTCATTTGTAAGCAAACTTAAAGGGCTTGTCCCACAGACAAAGTACATTTTAATTAATAGATCTTTGAATAAAATTAGCACATAATCACTAAAATATGTTGTATAAGAGCAGTTAAAAGCATATGGCCCAGTGGCCTAATTTAAATATATAATGACAAAGGATAAAAAACCTTGAATTAATAAATACAGATAATAATGTATGATGCCAACAAAAATGCTCCTCAAACACATTCCTTCACAGTACCCTCCACACGCACACTATAATGACCATACTGTACCCTTCCACCTCCACCAAAGTTTAGTGACCCATCACAATATGATGCCCAAACTGTAATCCCCACATTGACCTCCACATAGTATAATGAGCCCCCCCGTAGTCCTCCAGTAAAAATGGGCCCCATGTAGTCCTCCATTCAAAATAATGGGCCCCATGTGATCCTCCATTCAGAATAATGGACCAATGTAATCCTTCATACACAATAATGGGCCCCACGTAGTCATTCATGCATAATAATGGGCCCAACGTAGTCATCCATGCCATATAATGGGTCCCACGTAGTCTACCATACAGAATAATGGGCCCCACGTAGACCTCCATACAGAATAATGGGCCCCACGTAGTCCTCAATGCAGATTAATTGGCCTCACGTAGTCCTACAGATAGAATAATGGGCCCCACTTAGTCCTCCATACGGTATAATGGGCCCCACATAGTCCTAAATACGGTATCATTGCATTCACTTAGTTCTCCATACGTTATAATGGCCCCCACTTAGTCCTCCATATATGGTATAATGGGCCTCACATAGTCCTCCATATGGTGTAATGGGCCCCACATAGTCTTCCATACACTATAATTACATTCACTTAGTCCTCCATACGGTGTAATTGCATTCACTTAGTCCTCCATATGGTATAATTGCATTCACTTGGTCCTCCATACGATATAATGGCGCCCACATAGTCCTCCATACGATATAATGGCGCCCACATAGTCCTCCATACGGTATAATGGTCCCCACATAGTCCTCCATACGGTATAATGGGCCCCACATAGTCCTCCATACGGTATAATTGCATTCACTTAGTCCTCCATACGATATAATGGCCCCCACATAGGCCTCCATACAGTATAATAGGCCCCACATAGTCCTCGATATGGTATAATGACTCCCACATATTCCTCAATACGGTATAATGGCCCCCACTTAATCCTCCACATGGTATAAGGGCCCCACATTGTCCACGGTGTTGCAAGCCAAATATAATCACCCTGAGGTCCACAGTTTGACTTCTTCTCTAAATTGTGGGTGGTCCGGATCCTGCTTCTCTAACAAGCAGTACAATTTGTCACATTATGGCCTCCTGGATTGGTCTGTAAGCATTATGTCATAACCTCTTTGCACGCTGATGACTTTCTGCTTGGCATATACCAAACATGCCGATAGTCTCCTATTCACCCAATGAAGGTCCTGTGTTGGGGCCATATATGTAAGGAATATTGTATTTTTTGGTGTTTGCGGGTCAAGGGACCTGCGGCGGTTACTAGATCTGATCTGGTCCCCTACATCGGCTTCTCGGCAACAGGTGGAACACATTTGGCAATACCTCAAACTTGTTTTTTTACAACCTTCTAGATGCCGCTGTTATCGCCGTGGATCATAAACTTGATTAGCCAGTACTGCCCCATCCAGGAGCAATTTTATATACCATAACCCTATTTTATAAAGGAAATGTCCATAAATTACCCTGTTCTGTTCATGCGCTTCGTGATCCTTCTCGATCCTATTTTACCGACTTGGCAGAAAATTGTGGGATTACACTTAATGGTATATTAATCTGAGTCTCAGTAAAGGCAATCTCTTATTAAAAAGGATGTGCGCCAGTTCCCCTTTAACAGCCGTGAATTAAAGCCTGGGCTGCGAGCACATGTAAAGAAGTCCCACATTAATTACAGAGGACACGTTTAATATGAACATTGGGAGATGATTTAACTTGTGATCATTAATGTGGACAGAAGTTATAATGATTGAGTTGGAGCGTTCCGCAGGATGGTGCTGTGGGGAGGCCGGTCCCAGCGCTGTGCTAAACTTTACGCCTCTCCAGACTAAAATTGTAGCGGCCGAAGAAATGCTTCACCGTCCAACCCTTCAGCGACATGGGGTAAGTTCTGTCTTTAAGACTTAAAGTAAAAAAATAAGCAAACATTGGGGCCCGGGACTGCCACAGTGTAAAATAAAGAAGCCATATTACAGATCTGGAAAAGAAAAGGCAATGGATGTAGCAGAGCTGAGTTTGTAAAACCTCAACAAATTCAGCTCTGCTATGTATCACACTTTATTTCATATACAAGTAATTTTTCTCCAGGACACGGATTCTTAAAGGGATCCTAACATCCCCATCACCACCATCTTTGACATATCCCTTGTAAGACTAAGGGGCTTCGCTGTGTCCATGGGCATGTAATATTAAGATTGCAATGATCCCAAATGTGGTCATACAGATTAACGTATCCATGACAGACACCAAAAATCCCAAACCGCCAAATTTCAATGAGCCCTTTAGTAGAGTGACACTGCAATCTTGATGTTGTGTAGGCCTTGCCGAAACCAAAATAATGTGTTAAAATAGTCCTTGATATCTGTGAAGTCATGTGGGTGGGCCCACTGTGCCTAGGAGTCATGTTTTCTCCCCCTCCTGCTGTGATTGACATCTCACAAGCCCAAATATATTATTACAGGTCATGAAGTGTCATGTGGACGGGCCCGCTGTCACCTGGAGTCATGTTTTCTCCCTTTCCTGCGGTGATTCACGTCTCACAAGCCCGGATATATTATTACAGGCCCGTGGGATTAAGCGGATATGCTGCGGCCTGGCTTCAGCTCCATCTGTGCACTTGTCTTATTCGGGTCCAGGATCGCCCATCGGACCCTTTCCTGGTTGCACACTCTTTTGTGTTCCTGCTGAATTAGACAGGTCTCGCTCTTTTTTTTTTAAAAAACCTATTATCCTACATAATGCTGCAAAAGAGGTTTAGAGGCAAAATGTAGGATGACTGGTTCTGTTTAAAGGGATTGTTCAATCTCATGCTCTCAACAAGGTGACACTTTACAAAATCCTTTTAAGAGGTTGGAAATGTGGGGCAACCTATCTCCATTCTGACTTGTATAGGGCGAATATTTGCTCTAATTGGACATCTCAACCGGGAAAGTCTCTGTAGTGCAACCCATTTAAAAAGAGATAAAAAAAAAAAGGTTGGGTTACAATTGTTAAACTACGTCTAGTTGCCCTTAGCAACCATTTAGAGCCCCTTTAGTTATTAAACACTCTGGGGGGGGGGGGGGAAATAATGGCTGCTGATTGGTTGCTATGGGCCACAAGTTTCTTTTTGCCCTTGGCTTTCTTTGAAGCCTTGTCAGTTGCCTATGGACCTTGCACTGGGGTTAGGTGTTGCCTTTAGCAATAAGGCTTGCGTGCTTGCCATAGGTTACTACAGATATACGAACACTTGGGTAAAGTCGTCCCCAGCAACCGTGTTTTATCTTCTTGATTGTTCGAATCTCTGGCCACCCGATGCCCCAGAGCCAATGAGCAGCGGCCTCGCAGGACGCTCTTGTGTTGCCGCTTCTGATTGGTTGATTGATTTATCAGCGAGTGACAGACCACAGCACCAACTAGGGCTCCGCTGAGACGGTTCGGCATTTTCTGAGGTAAAGAAGCGTGGGAACATCAGGTGAGTACTGGTGGAGTGGTGACGGCCTCGAATATTCTCCCCAATATTCACATAAGCTGAGGTAAATGCAGCGTGTTTCTTGGCTGTATGTCCTTCCCTCGCTTCTCCAGGGTTCTCCAATGGGGTCTCCTGGACTGCAAGGGCAAATTTAGTCTTGTATGCTAATAATGCTGAGGGGATGATACAAACATGTGCTAAATAAGAAAATATACTGAAATATACATGTGTAGTGTTCTTAATATAAAGTGTTTGTGTAACGTACGCGGTGAGTATCGGGGGCTAATGTACGGGGTGTGTATGATGGGTAATGGATGGAGGCGTGTATGGGGGTAATGGTCAGGATGTGTATGGGGTGTAATGTATGGGGTGTGTATGGGGTAACCTGGGGGATAATGTATGAGGGGTAATGGACGGGATGTCTATGGGGTGTAATGTACGGGGTGTGTATGATGGGTAATGGACTGGATGTTTATAGGGGTAATAGACGGGATGTGTATGGGGGTAATGGACGGGATGTGTATGGGGTGTGTATGATGGTTAATGGATGGGAGATGTATGGGGGGTAGTGAACGGGGTGTGTACAGGGTAACATATGGGATGTGTATGGGGGGGTAATGTATGAGGGGTAATAGACATGGTGTGTATGGAGGGTAACGGACGGGGGCTTGTATGGGGGGTAATGGATGGGATGTGTATGGGGTGTAATCTATGGAGTGTGTATAGGGTAACGTATGGGATGTGTATGAGGGCTAATGGATGCGATGTGTATGGGGTAATGGACAGGGTGTGTATGGGGTAATGTATGGGATGTGTATGAAGGGTAATGGACGGGTTGTGTATGGGGGTAATGGACAGGATGTGTATGGGGTGTTTATGGGGGTAACATATGGGGGGTGATGTATGAGGGGTAATAGACATGGCGTGTATGGGGGGTAACGGACGGGGGGCTTGTATGGGGGTAATGTATGGGATGTGTATGGGGGTAATGTATGAGGGGTAATGGGATGTGTATGGGAGTAATGGACAGGTTGTTTATGGGGGTAACGGATGGGGGTAACAGACGTGGTGTGTATGAGGGGGTAATGGGTGGGATGTGTATGGGGGTAGTGGACGAGATGTGTTTGGGGGGTAATGTACGGGATCTGTAGCAGGGGGGTATTGGACGGGATCACATGATTTCTTGGTTCTATCAGCTCTTCCTATCCGGTATACACATTGTAATTTCAGTGTGGTATATGCAGCTATCCAGAAGACAAAGATGGAAATAAACCCTCTGTGGATCCACCTCTGTGCGACAGCCTACTCTACACTCCTGTGGCCGCACATTCTTCTACATCTGCTTACAGGGTAAGGCCTCATCCATACCTCAGTATTTTTGCATCAGTGTTTCTATTCCAAAACCAGGAGTGTCTTTCAGTTAGTTTTTCTCTGTAAGGCCCCTTTCACGCTTCATTTTTTTGCCATCAGTCACAATCCGTTGGCTAGTGGATCCGGCGAAAAAACGGATCCATCGCATCATTTTTTTCCATCCGTTTCTTCCGTTATTCGACGGATACGTTTTTAAAAGCCGGCAATTCAGTGCGCTGTACAGTAAAATCACACTGACATGTTAGAATCGAAAGAATAGATATATACACACAGAAAATATATAAATATATACATACAAACACATGTCATTGAGACATATATATGTTTATAGTTCATAGAGTTCTACATGGCATAATAGCCGCAAAATCAACTAGATAGCGTGTTAAAGTTTCTGGACTTTTTTTCACGCTGTCAGATCACCTCAAGTCAGCTGGGGACTCTGCGCAGCCTCAGTGACATCAGAGGTAGTCGGTGAGGCTGTGCGGAGTCCTTGGCTGACCTGAGGTGAACTCAGGAGTGTGGGAAAAAGTTCAAAATCTTTCCCACGCTAGTCAGTTAATCTTCGGTCTGCCGGGGCGCCTGCGCAGAGATGAATTAATTCATTCTGCAGTGGTTTACAGCAGGGTCAGTAGCATTAGCATCGGTCCCTGTTGTAAACTAGTTAACCCCTTGTGATGGATTGCAGCGGGGGACTTGACTGAACAGCGGGGAGGTATGTACAGTTGTGGCCAAAAGTATTGACACCCCTGCAATTCTGTCAGATAATACTCAGTTTCTTCATGAAAATGATTGCAAACACAAATTCTTTGGTATTATCTTCATTTAATTTGTCTTAAATGAAAAAAACACAAAGAATTGTCCTAAAGCCAAATTGGATATAATTCCACATCAAACATAAAAAAGAGGGTGGACAAAAGTATTGGCACTGTTAGAAAAATCATGTGATGCTTCTCTAATTTGTGTAATTAACAGCACCTGTAACTTACCTGTGGCACCTAACAGGTGTTGGCAATAACTAAATCACACTTGCAGCCAGTTGACATGGATTAAAGTTGACTCAACCTCTGTCCTGTGTCCTTGTGTGTAAAATATTGAGCATGGTGAAAAGAAAGAAGACCAAAGAACTGTCTGAGGACTTGAGAAACCAAATTGTGAGGAAGCAGGAGCAATCTCAAGGCTACAAGTCCATCTCCAAAGATCTGAATGTTCCTGTGTCTACCGTGCGCAGTGTTATCAAGAAGTTTAAAGCCCATGGCACTGTGGCTAACCTCCCTAGATGTGGATGGAAAAGAAAAATTGACAAGAGATTTCAACACAAGATTGTGCGGATGTTGGATAAAGAACCTCGACTAACATCCAAACAAGTTCAAGCTGCCCTGCAGTCCGAGGGTACAACAGTGTCAACCCGTACTATCCGTCGGCGTCTGAATGAAAAGGGACTGTATGGTAGGAGACCCAGGAAGACCCCACTTCTTACCCCGAGACATAAAAAAGCCAGGCTGGAGTTTGCCAAAACTTACCTGAAAAAGCCTAAAACATTTTGAAAGAATGTTCTCTGGTCAGATGAGACAAAAGTAGAGCTTTTTGGGCAAAGGCATCAACATAGAGTTTACAGGAGAAAAAAAGGCATTCAAAGAAAAGAACACGGTCCCTACAGTCAAACATGGCGGAGGTTCCCTGATGTTTTGGGGTTGCTTTGCTGCCTCTGGCACTGGACTGCTTGACCGTGTGCATGGCATTATGAAGTCAGAAGACTACCAACAAATTTTGCAGCATAATGTAGGGCCCAGTGTGAGAAAGCTGGATCTCCCTCAGAGGTCATGGGTCTTCCAGCAGGACAATGACCCAAAACACACTTCAAAAAGCACTAGAAAATGGTTTACGAGAAAGCACTGGAGACTTCTAAGGTGGCCAGCAATGAGTCCAGACCTGAATCCCATAGAACACCTGTGGAGAGATCTAAAAATGGCAGTTTGGAGAAGGCACCCTTCAAATATCAGGGACCTGGAGCAGTTTGCCAAAGAAGTATGGTCTAAAATTCCAGCAGAGCATTGTAAGAAACTCATTGATGGTTACCGGAAGCGGTTGATCGCGGTTATTTTGGCTAAAGGTTGTGCAACCAAGTATTAAGCTGAGGGTGCCAATACTTTTGTTTGGCCCACTTTTGGAGTTTTGTGTGAAATGATCAATGTTTTGCTTTTTGCTTCATTCTCTTTTGTATTTTTTCATTTAAGACAAATTCAAAGAAGATAATACCAAAGAATTTGTGTTTGCAATCATTTTCAGGAAGAAACTGAGTATTATCTGACAAAATTGCAGGGGTGTCAATACTTTTGGCCACAACTGTATATTGTTGGTTTTTTATTTATTTTTGCAGAACAAGGACTTTTTTGGGATTGACAGAATAATACATTTGGTCAAAAACTTTGTGTATTTATTTCATTAAAAGAATTTTCAATTAATGTCTTTTTTAACCCTTTACTATTCTAGGATTAATAATGGAGAGGTGTCTTATTGACACCTCTCCATTATTAACCCGGCTTAATGTCACCTTTCAATAGCAAGGTGACATTAACCCATTATTAATAACCCATGAGCCACTGCTAAAGGCCATGGGAATAGAGAGGATAAGTGCCAGAAAAGGCGCATCTTAGGCTTGTTTCACACTAGCGTTCTCGGGCGCAGGACTGCCGCTTAGCTCCGACCCCGGCCTTGCCCCCTCCGGTCAGCTCCTCCTAGGATCGCATGACGCTGCATGCAATTAGCGTACCATATATTTAGCGTTGGGTATGCTGACCATGCGCTGGTCGTGCACTGGTATGATTATGCTAGCGCTGCGCCCAGCGCACAAAAATGCAACACAGCGTGTGGAGAACAATGAGCAATCTGCTGCCTGCAACATCCTTCAGCATGACCGGTTTGGCAGTGGGTCAGTAATGGTGTGGGGTGGCATTTCTTTTGAGGGCCGCACGGTGTTGGGCTGTGAGCACAACCCCCATCTGTGGACGTCGGGCACTCAGACCATCCTCGCGGAGTCGGTTTCTAACGGTTTTTGCGGACACATGCACATTTGTGGCCTGCTGGAGGTCATTTTGCAGGGCTCTGGCAGTGCTCCTCCTGTTCCTCCTTGCTCAAAGGCTGAGGTAGAGGTCATGCTGCTGGGTTGTTGCCCTCCTACGGCACCCTCCCCGTCTCCTGGTGTACTGGTCTTTCTCCTGGTAGCGCCTTCAGCCTCTGGACACTACGCTGACAGACACAGCAAACCTTCTTGCCACAGCTGGCATTGATGTGCCATCTTGGATGAGTTACACTACCTGAGCCACTTGTGTGGGTTGTAGAGTCCGTCTCCTGCTACCACGAGAGAGAAAGCACAACCAATATTCAAAAGTGACCAAAACATCAGCCAGAAAGCATTGATACTGAGATGTGGTCTGTGGTCCCCACCTGCAGAACCACTCCTTTATTGAGGGTGTCTTGATAATTGGCAATAATTTCCATCTGTTGTCTATTCCATTTGCACAACAGCATGTGAAATTGATTGTCAATCAGTGCTGCTTCCTAAGTGGACAGTTTGTTTTCACAGAAGTTTGATTTACTTGGAGTTATATTCTGTTGTTCAAGTGTTCCGTTTATTTTTTTGAGCAGTGTGTGTATATATCCTTTCTTTTGTGTTTTAACCTGTCAGGAGCATGCTCAGTTAAAAAAAAAAAAAAGATCCATCGCCGGCATCCATCATTTGACTAATGACAGATCCTGCGCCCATAGGCTTTCATTCTAGCAAGCGACGGATCCGTCGCTCTCCGATTATTCACGGACACAAAAAACGTTGCTTTGTGCGTCGTGTCCCGCCACCAGACAAATAATTTTCAATGGATCCGGTGAACGACGGACGAAACATGAGGCCATCCGTCGCTAATACAAGGCTATGAGAAAAAAAACGGATACAGCGGCATCAGTTGCCGGATCCGATTTTTTTTCAAAAAACGACGGATTGTGACTGATAGCTAAAAACTCGTGTGAAAGGGGCCTTAGTTTCCCTCCTGGCTTTGGCACACAAACACTGATGCAAAAATACTGACGTGTGAATGAGACCTAAAATGCAGCCTGCCTGAACATTTAAAATCTGATGGCGGTATGTAAGTAGTTAAATGCATTTTGTGCTTTCGATTTTTTACTTCCCCTCTTTCTAAGAGCCAAAACGTTATATTTTTCTATCAACATTGCCGTACAAGGGTTCTTTTCTTTGTGGCATGAGTTATAAATTTGGATGATACCATTCATGTTTTCATGTAATGTACTGATAAACAGGAAATAAACTCCAAGTGGGAGTGACATAGTGGTGGGCAGAAGGGGGGTAAATACAACTACAGTATTTTTTTGGGGGGTTTGTATTTGTTTTGTATTTTATGTTAATATTCATTGCGCAATAACAAATTACTTTGCGATATCCGTTTCCAGGTCGATACTATTACTGCAATTTATTTTAATTTAAAGGGAACCTGTCATTAGGTTTTTCCCATATAAAAAAGGCCAACACCTGTACACCCTTATATACAGCATTCTAAAATGCTGTATATACAAGTGCATCTCACAAAATTAGAATATCACAAAAAGTTTTTCAGTTCTTCAATACAAAAAGTGAAACGCTTATATTATATAGTCATTACAGAGTGATCTATTTCAAGTGTTCGTTTCTGTTACTGTTGATTATGGCTTACCGCCAATGAAAACCCAAAAGTCATTATTTCAGTAAATTAGAATACCATCTTGAAAAATTATTTTAAAATCCGAAATGTTGGCCTACTGAAATGTATGCTAAGTAAATGCACTCAATAGGTCGGGGCTCCTTTTGCATCAATTACTGCATCAATGCAGCGTGGCATGGAGGCGATCAGCCTGTGGCACTGCTGAGGTTTTATGGAAGCCCAGGTTGCTTTGATAGCAGCCTTCAGCTTGTCTGCATTGTTGGGTCTGGTGTCTCTCATCTTCCTCTTGATAATACTCCATAGATTTTCTATGGGTTTAAGGTCAGGCGAGCTTGCTGGCCAATTAAGCCCAGTAATACTGTTGTTTGTAAACCAGGCATTGGCACTTTTGGCAGTGGACAGGTGCAAGTTCCTGCTGGAGAATTAAATTTCCATCTCCAAAACGCTTGTTGGCAGAGGAAAGCATGAAGTGCTCTAAAATTTTCTGGTAAACGGCTGCACTGACTTTGGTCTTGATAAAACACAGTGGACCTAGACAAGCAGATGACAAGGCTCACCAAACCATCAGTGATTGTGGAAACTTCACACTAGACATCTTGAAAACTTTAATAAAAATATTGTTTAAGAAACTTCACACTAGACCTCAAGCAGCTTGAATTGTGTGCCTCTCCACTCTTCCTCCAGTCTCTGGGACCTTGATCTCCAAATGAAATGCAAAATTGACTTTCATCTGAAAACATCACCTTGGACCACTGAGCAACAGTCCAGTTCTTTTTCTCCTTTGGCCCAGGTAAGACGCTTCTGGCATTGTCTTTTGGTCATGAATGGCTTGAAACAAAAAATGCGACACTTGTAGCCCATGTCCTGGATACCTCTGTGTGGTGGCTCTTGAAGCAATGACTCAAGCAGCAGTCCACTCCTTGTGAATCTCCCCCAAATTTTTGAATGGTCTTTTCTTAACCCCTTTGCAACCTGCTCTGTACTAGTATGGCGCAGGTCCCTTCCTTCCCTTGGATGTGGGCTCTGGCAGTGAGCCCACATCTTTCCCGGTACATGTCAGCTATTTTGAACAGCTGACGTGTCTGGGACAGCCACGGGTGGAATCGCGATCCACCCGCGGCTATTAACTCGTTAAATGCCGCTGTCAAACTCTGACAGAGGCATTTAACTCTCGCATCTGGCCATCAGGCTGGAAATCCACCCACTGGTGACCCCCATCACGTGATCGCGGGTCACCGGTGGGTTGGCATGACAACCAGAGGTCTCCTGGAGACCTCTATGGTTGTCCGTGCCGGATTGCTATGAATGCCAGCCGGTGGTCGGCGCTCATAGCAAGTTAGCAATTCTGCTACATACAGGTGATCTGATCATCGCCTGTATGTAGCAGAGCCGATCGGGTTATGGCAGCTTCTAGTCTCCCATGAAAACTATTGAAGCATGCCAAAAGTAAAAAAAAAAAAAAAAAAAAAAAATATTAAATAAAAAAATGTAAAAGTTCAAATACACCCCCCTTTTGCCCCATTCAAAATAAAACCATGAAAAAAAAATCAAACCTACACATATTTGGTATCTCTGCATTCAGAATCGCCCGATCTATCAATAAAAAAGGTTAACTTGATCGCTAAATGGTGTAACGAAAAACTAAAAACGCCAGAATTACGTTTTTTTTGTCACCGCGACATTGCATTAAAATGCAATAACGGCCATGAAAAGATCATATCTGCACCAAAATGGTAAAAATAAAAATGTCAGCTTGGCACGCAAGAAATAAGCCCTCACCCAAACCGAGATCACGAAAAATGGAGACGCTATGAGTCTCGGAAAATGGCTTTTTTTTTTTTTTAAATCAAACTTTTGGATTTTTTTTCACCACTTAAATAAAAAAAGAACCTAGATATGTTTGGTGTCTATGAACTCATAATGACCTGGAGAATCATAAAGGCTGGTCAGTTTTAGCATTTGGTGAACATGGTTACAAAAAAATTGTGGAATTACACTTTTTTTGCAATTTCACCACACTTGGAATTTTTTTTTTTTTACCATTTCCCAGTTATGAATTTTTGTCTTGTTACGCCGTTTACCATTCATATTAATTCTTTTTTTATATTGATTGGGCGATTCTGAACGCGACAATTCCAAATGATTGCTTTTTTTTGTTTTATTTTGAAAAACATTTTTTTTTTTTTACTTTTTGCATGCTTCAATAGTCTCCATGTGAGACTAGAAGCTGCAGTTGTTCGATCGCTCTGCTACATACAGGCAATGATCAGATTGCCTGCATGTAGCTGAAATTCTCACTTGCTATGAGCGCCGACCACTGGGCGCCGCTCATAGCAATCTGGCTATGACAGCCATAGAGGTCTGCTGGAAACCTCTGTTTGTCATGCCAACCCATCAATGATGGGTCACCGATGGGCGAGATTTCCGTTGCTCTTACCGAAAGCGTCAGTTAAATGCCTTCTGTCAGATTGACAGTGGCATTTAACAAGTTAAAAGCCGCTGGTGAATCATGATTCCACCCGTGGCTGTTAAAGGTACATGTCAGCTGTTCAACACAGCTGACATGTGTCGGGAAAGATGTGGGCTCAGCGCCGGAGCCCACATCAAAGGGAGGGATTCCAATGTGGACGTACTATTATGCCCAACATCGGAAAAGGGTTAATATGCTTGGATACATCACTCCGTGAACAGCCAGCTTCTTTAGCAATGACCTTTTGTGGCTTACCCTCCTTGTGGAGTATGTCAATGACTTCCTTCTGGAGATCTGTCAAGTCAGCAGTCATCCCCATGATTATGGAGCCTACTGAAACAGACTAAAGGACCTTTTTAAATGCTTAGGAAGCTTTTGCAGGTGTTTTTTGTTAATAATTCTAATTTACTGAGATAATAACTTTTGGGTTTTAATTGGCTGTAAGCCATAATCGTCAACATAAACGGAAATAAACACTTGAAATAGATCACTCTGTAATCACTCTATATAATGAGTTTAATTTTTTTGTATTGAAGAACTGAAATAAATTTATCTTTTTGATGATCTAATTTAGTGAGAAGCACTAGTAAAAGACCTTATTATACTTAGATGGCACAGTCCGGTCCCATGGACGGCACTGGTCTTCATCCGATGCCTCCTCTCTTTTTGCGATCGTGGTCTTTTTCCTTGCTTCATATGGATGACGCATCCTACATCTACAGTGTCCTCCATCACACTCATGCGCTCTTCTATCTGCCCTGACAAGGGCAGAGCAAAGTATTGCAGTGCACATATGCCGGCGCTCTTTCCTTGCGCATGCTCATTACAGTGCTTTGCCCTCAGAAGGGCACCTGCGCAGGAACGCGATGGAGGACGCTGTGTGGATGATGCAGGACGCGTCATTCACATGAAGCAAGGAGGAAGATGGCAATCACAAGAAGACAGGAGGCGTTGGATGATGAGACCAGCCACACCCATAGGCCCGGCCGCACCATAGTTGAGTATAATTTTTTTTTTTTTTGCCATGCACAGGACATTGAGGACATATATACAGCATTTCAGAATGCTGTATATAAGGGCGTACAGGTGCTGGGCTTACTTGATAAGGGAAAAACCTTGTGACCTGTTCCCTTTAAAGGGGTTGTCCAATGAAAATAAGGTATCACCTATCCACAAGTGGGGATCTGACTGCTGGGACCTACACAGATTGGCAGAATGGTGCATTTTTATCCCTGACATAGTACAGTATTTTGTCTCTGGGAGAATGGAGCCACAGTTCGCATGCACAGTGGTGGTCTGGAATGTGCTCTGCTGCTCCACTCTAACCAGGATAAAAGTGGCCTATTTTTTTATGTATTCATTTTCTTGTTCACAGAAAACTCTCAAGTGCAAGTACTACTGTATCAGGACTTGTAGATGTTCTGACGTTTTTATGAAAAGATTATTTCCTTAAAATAAAAGAATAAATAACATCCTTTTGCTGATAGGCCATTCTCATTGTTGTGGCCTGACCTCTGGGACCCTGGGATCCTTAGTGCTCATGTGGATGGTATGAATAAAACGTGTGCAGTCCAATATTTAATTGGACAGTAGACTCACCCATTTTTTTCTGTAGTGTGGCTCAGATGGATGACTTGTTTAGTGTTCAGACTGTGAGAAAAATAAAAACAGTGTGCACCACTTTCTTGCACATTAAAGTCTATGGGTGCGTAAAACAAAAGACAAAACTATGGAAAATCCTAGTGGCATCTGCTTTTTATGGATATATCTCTGTTACGAGTATAAATCCAGGAAACTGTATTGTATCATGTACATTTTTTAGTGTAGATGTATGAAAATAGATCACACAAAATGTCCCACTGGCGTAAAAAAAGGAGGCACGGATGAAAATCCGGTGAGAATAAAAAAAATCATACTAGTTTTTTCTATTCACCTTCCACGACAGCTTATGGAGGTTGTCTCCACTCCCTAATGGGTGATAGGAAGCACAGAGGTTAAAAGCCCCTCCTACCTCCTACTCGCCAGTGTCTTTCTTGTCCCTCATGGGGCAGGGAGAGGTTACTTTGTTTGCTGTGGTGGCCGGTTACCACAGCTTACCTCCTGTGCTTGCAGAGCCTGTTAGCCGGACAGTAGTGGTCGTGGGTTCAGCCCTCCTCCTCCGTGCTGGTCCCGTGTGTGGTGGCCTCGGGCCCTTCCTGGCATATCTGCGTTCCTACATAGGGGGTAAAGCGGGCCAGTGATCCCGACCGGAGGCCTTCCTGAGCCCTCTGGTCTTCCTCCTCCCTCTCCTCACGTTTGGCATCCCGGAAGTGACGTTATTGGGCAAGTGTGTTACTTCCGGGTCTTGCGTTCCACCTTGGAACGCATACACTTCCGGTTTCGGCCCTTGGGCCTCCGGATTGACCGAACGGCGTGCTGAGCACGCGGAATCACCAGAGGCCTGTTCACGGATGCGGGGAGGAAGAGGAAAATAGTTTCATTCACGCTGAGGGTGGGGTTTATGGCTATATAAACCCACCTGAAGACACCTCCAGGTAAGATTGTTCCCTCAGTATGGATGGTACTTCCTGCCCAGTGCTGCTCCAGTAAGTCTGTGTATGGGGTGGGTCCTGGGTTAGGGTCCTTGGCATTGATAAAAGATCCCCCTGCTTACACTACTCTCCCTCTTTCAGGGAGACAAGTCTGCCCATAAAGCCCCTACCAACAAGACTCACAAATGTGCCATTTGCAATATCAAGCTTTCCTCGCTATGGAAAAAGGAGCTCTGTCAAGTGTGTATGGAAAAGGTAGTCAGAGCAGAACAGCTCACTCTCCTTGAGGAAATACGCACCCTTGTTAAACAGGAGGTGCATCCTCCTTAGCCGCCTTTACCCCTCCTTCGCCGCCACCACCTCCCTCTCCGGGACCATCTCCTTCTAAAAAGAGGAAATTCCAAATAGATGACTCCAACTCTGTCAAAGCACTCTTACACTTCATCTTCTGGGAGATGGGAAAGATCTACATCCCCGAAAAATTCAGAGGCGAGAAAATATCTTTTCTCCTCTGAGTATATAGAAGAGCTGGTGAGCTCAGTATACTACTATGGGATTGGAGGAGGAGTCAGTCCCTCAGTCTATTCAAGATGAGATGTAAGGAAACTTCCAGAGAAACGCCTCACTACTCCCTCAGAATAAAAACATAGGTTCCCACTGGAAGAGGACTCCCCTAGGTGGGATGTGCTTAAAGTGGACGTACAGGTGGCGAGAGTAGCGAAAAAAAATGCACTACCCTTTGCGGTTTCTTCACAGCTGAAAGATCCTATGGATTGGAAAATAGAAAGTCTGTTGAAGAAAACCTGAGAAACATCCTCTGCTGCACTAAAATCCAACATAGCTTCCACCTGCGTGGCCAGAGCCCTCTTTCGATGGCTGGATGAGTTGGAAAGTCATATTTCCCAAGGCATCTCAAGGGGGAATTGATGGACTCTCTGCCCATTCTCCAATGAGCCCCTGCTTTTCTAGTCGATGCCTCCATGGACTCTATCAGGATTGCCGCCAGATTCCTGGTCCAATCTAACTCCACCAGAAGACCCCTCTGGCTTAAGATGTGGAGTGGGGATGTCACCTCAAAGGTCAAATTATGCTTAATCCCCTTTAACCCCTTCACCCCCAAGGGTGGTTTGCACGTTCATGACCGGGCCAATTTTTACAATTCTGACCACTGTACCTTTATGAGGTCATAACTCTGGAACGCTTCCATGGATCCCGTTGATTCTGACATTGTTTTCTCGTGACATATTGTACTTCATGATAGTGGTAAAATTTCATTCAAATAACTTGCATTTATTTGTGAGAAAAACGGAAATTTGGCGAAAATTTTGAAAATTTCGCAATTTTCCAACTTTGAATTTTTATGCCCTTAAATCACAGAGATACGGCACACAAAAAAATTAATAAGTAACATTTCCCACATGTTTACTTTACATCAGCACAATTTTGGAACCAAAATTTTTTTTTGTTAGGAAGTTATAAGGGTTAAAAGTTGACCAGCGATTTCTCATTTTTACAACACCATTTTATTTTTACGGACCACATCAAATTTGAAGCCACTTTGAGGGATCTATATGAGAAAATACGCAAAAGTGACACCATTCTAAAAACTGCACCCCTTAAGGTGCTCAAAACCACATTCAAGAAGTTTATTAACCCTTTAGGTGCGTCACAGGAATTTTTTTGAATATTTAAAAAATGAACATCTAACTTTTTTTCACAAAAAAAAACTTCAGGTTCAATTTTTTTTATTTTACCAAGGGTAACAGGAGAAATTGGACTGCAAAAGTTATTGTGCAATTTGTCCTGAGTACGCTGATATGTGGGGGGGGACAACTGTTTCGGCGCATGGCAGAGCTCAGAATGGAAGGAACGCCGTTTGACTTTTTCAATGCAAAATTGGCTGGAATTCAGATCGGACGCCATGTCGCGTTTAGGTACATCAGGGACTCTCCAAACAGTGGAAACCCCCTACAAGTGACCCCATTTTGGAAACTAGACCCCCCAAGGAACTTATCTAGATATGTGGTGAGAACTTTGAACCCACAAGGGCTTTACAGAAGTTTATAACATACAGCCGTACAATTAAAAAATCATATTTTTTCCACAAAAATGATCTTTTCACCCTCAATTCTTATTTTTCCAAGGGTAACAGGACCCTAAAAGTTATTGTTCAATTTGTCCTGAGTACGCTGATACCCCACATGTGGGGGTAAACCACTATTTGGGCGCATGGCAGAGCTCGGAAGGGAAGCAGCGCCATTTGACGTTTTTGGCTGGAATTGAGATCGGACACCATGTCGCGATTGGAAAACCCCTGATGTACCTAAACAGTGGAAACCCCCCACAAATGACCCCATTTTGGAAACGAGACCCCCTAAGGAACTTATCTAGATGTGTGGTGAGCACTTTGAAGCCCCAAGGGCTTCACAGAAGTTTATAATGCCCGGGCATGAAAATAAAAAAAATCGTATTTTTTCCACAAACATGATCAATTAGTCCCCAATTTTTTCATTTTCCCAAGGGTAACAGGAGAAATTGGACCCCAAAAGTTGTTGTCCAATTTGTCATGAGTACGCTGATACCCCATATGTGGGAGAAAACTATTGTATGGGCATACGTCGGGGCTCGGAAGGGAAGTAGTGACGTTTTGGAATGCAGACTTTGATGGAATGGTCTGCGGGTGTCATGTGCGTTTGGAGAGCCCCTAATGTACCTAAACTATTGAAACTCCCCACAAGTGACCACATTTTGGACACTAGACCCCCCACGGAACTTATCTAGATGTGTGGTGAGCACTTTGAACCCCCAAGTGCTTCACAGAAGTTTATAACGCTCGGACGTGAAAATAAAAAAATCATTTTTTTCCACAAAAATGATATTTTTGCCCCCAATGTTTTATTTTCCTAAGGGTAACAGGAGAAAATGGACCCTAAAAGTTGTTTTGCAATTTGTCCTGAGTAGGCTGATACCCTACATGTGGGGGTAAAACACTGTTTGGACGCATGGCAGAGCTTGGAAGGGAAGGAGCACCATTTGACTTTTTCAACTCAGAATTGGCTGGAATTGAGATCAGACGCCATGTTGCATTTGGAGAGCCCCTGATGTGCCCAAACAGTGGAAACCCCCAATTCTAACTCCAACCCGAACCCCAACACACCCCTAACCCTAATCTCAGCCCTAGCCCTAACCCTAACCCTGGCCCTAACCCTAATGGGAAAATGGAAATACATACATTTTTTTTATTTTATTATTTTTCCCTAACTAAGGGGGTGATAACGGGGGGTTTGATTTACTATTTATGGCGGTTTTTATGTTTGGCAGCTGTCGCACGCTAAAAGACGCTTTTTATTGTAAAAATAGTTTTTGCATCACCACATATTGAGAGCTATAATTTTTCCGTATTTTGACCCACCGAGGCATGTGAGGTCTTATTTTTTTGCAGGACGAGTTGACGTTTTTATTGGTACCATTTTCGGGCACGTGACATTTTTTGATCGCTTTTTATTCCGATTTTTGCGACACAGAATGAACAAAAACCAGCGTTTCATGAATTTCTTTTGGGGGGGTGCGTTTACCCTGTTACGCCTGCGGTAAAATTGATAAAGCGGTTTTATTCTTCGGGTCAGTACGGTTACAGCGATACCTCATTTAGGTCTTTTTTTATGTTTTGTCGGTTTTATGCAATGAAAACTATTTTATATAAAAAAAAAATAATTATTTTTGCATCACTTTATTCTGCAAGCTATAACTTTTTTATTTTTTCGCTGATGAAGCTGTTTGGTGGCTCGTTTTTTGCAGGACAAGATGACGTTTTCAGCGGTACCATGGATATTTATATGCGTCTTTTTGATCGCGCGTTATTACACTTTTTGTTTGGCGGTATGATAATAAATCATTTTTTGCTTAGTTTTTTATTTTTATTTTTTAAGGGGCTCGCTAAAGAGGTTAACTAATGGGACAGTTTTATAGGGCGGGTCGTTACGGACGCGGCGATACCTAATATGTGTACTTTTATTGTTTTTTGTTTTTATTTCCAAAAAATGGATTTATTGGGGGAATA
The DNA here is from genome assembly GCF_039654945.1 of Dendrobates tinctorius. NCBI lineage: Eukaryota > Metazoa > Chordata > Amphibia > Anura > Dendrobatidae > Dendrobates > Dendrobates tinctorius. The sequence continues at coordinate 9,525,564 of NW_027361754.1, forward strand.
TTTTTTTTTTTTTTTCTAATTTATTTGGCAATTTTTCTTTTTTAAATTATTTTAACACTTTTTTTTTTTAACTTTATTACATAGTCCCAGGTGGGACATCACTGTCTTGTGATGCTTCCCTTTAACCCCCGGTACACCACGATCATGTTTGATCGCGGTGTGCAAGGGGTTAGCGTGTCGGGGGCGGTCCGTGACCACCCCTGACACATTGTGCCGGGTGTCGGCTGTGATAATCAGCTGACACCCGGCCACGATCAGCGGCGCTCACCACGTGGGCACCGCTGATCGCGCTAGATGTACTATCCCGTCCATGGGCATAGGGGCCCGGGTCCCATGGACGGGATAGTACATCGGATGTCAGGAAGGGGTTAAAGGTGATTACGTCTTTGTCCCCGCTCTAGACGAAATTCTAGAGAAGGCCACAGATAAGAGAAAATCCCTCCCTGAGTAGAAACCGACCAGGAAGCGTTTTTTTCGTACCTCCCAGGCTCAGCCCCCACCAAATGGGAAGGGAAAAACTGGGAACATCCTCATTCCGCAGCAACAACAGCAGCAGGATAAACAATGACTCCGACCCGGTGTGGGGGAGGCTTGCAAATTTTTTCCATCAATGGCAAGCGATTACTGATTGCTGTTGGGTCCTCAATGTTATACAGGAGGGCCTCCTTATAGAGTTCGAGTTCTCCCCTCCTCTGGGTCTGAGAGTCACCTCCCTTCCATCCCAGGGAGCCCAGATAACATTGATAGCAGGCCTCCAGAATCTTGTAAAATCAAACGTGATCTCCCCAGTACCAGCAGCAGAGTGGGGTGCAGGCCACTGCTCCCGACCTTTTTTGGTATAAAAAAAAAAAACCTTCAGGGGATGCACATATTATCATAAATTTAAAAAGGCTCAATCAGCACATTTTGTACCTCAGATTCAAGATGGAGTCAATGAAATCAGACATTCCCCTGATAGGCCCGCTCTTCTTTATGGCAACCACACTAACAGTTCAAGGTGCTCCCCTTCGGCATCTCTTCACCACCAAGTGTCTTCTCCAAGATAATGGCAGAGGCGGTGTCACATATCCGGAGAACGGGCATCTGAATCATACTTTATCTGGACGACCTGCTAATCGTGGGTTCCTCCGCTCTAATTCTCAGGAGTCATGTATCAAGATCTCTCGATATTTTGAAATCTCTGGGATGGCTTCCCAATCTAAAGAAATCTCAGCTACAGCCCTCCCAAACAAGAAGGTTTCTGGGGATCCTTTTAAATTCTGCCAAACCAATGTCTTTTCTTCTGCAAGATCATCACCTGGCCATGATGACAAAAGTCTCAAGCTTCAGAGACCAGAGGTCCCCTACCATGCAGGAAGTCATGTCGGTCCTAGGTTCCATGACATCCTGTATTCAGTCAGTGTCCTGGGCGCAGACCCACTCCAGAGTTCTTCAAACCCACATCCTTGAGAATTGGAACGGGAATCCCAGCTCTCTGAACAGGAGAGTGCACATTCTAGGACGTGTAAGGGCCTCCCTGGCGTGGTGGTTGAATCCCAGGAATCTTCTCGGAGGCGTAGGCTGTTCACAATCCCCTCTGGTTATGATCACATCCGATGCCAGCAAATGGGGCTGGGGGGAGCCATAGTGTCCCATATACTTTCCAGGGATGCTGGGATCGAGCGATAAGCACCAGGTCGTCCAACTTCAGAGAACTGAAGGCGGTGGAGGAGGCTATTCTGGCAGCGAGCAGTCTGCGGATGTCACGTCAGTCTATTCAGACAACATGACTACAGTTGCTCACTTCAAACATCAGAGGAGCACAAGATTCAAAAACCTAAAGAGCATTTCAAATTGAATTTTCTGTTGGGCCGAAAAACATCTCTCCCTGATAGCGGTCCATCTGAAAGGCTCTTCAAACCTTCAGGCGGATTTCCTGAGTCGCCAGGTTATACAGCCTGGGTAATGGAGTCTAAACAGAAGAGTCTTCAAAATGCTGGTAGATAGATGGGGCCTACTGAAAATCGATTTTTTTTTTTTTGGCTGCAAGTCAAAGCCTTTTTTTCCTGACTCCTATGGTCAACACCAGGGGAGTAGATGCCTTCGCTCAGAAATGGGACTTTCGGTTGGCTTACGCATTCCTGCCGATCCCAATAGTAGCAAAAGTTCTTTGGAAAATCCGGGAGGATCAAGTTCCAATCATCCTATTATCTCCGGTCTGGCCGCGGAGAAGCTGGTTCAACCTAGTTATCGAGTTACAGGTAGACGGACCAGTCCATTTACCGAAAGAAACTGACGACCTTTCACAAGGGCCTCTTCATCATCCAAACTCTCAGGAGTTGAATCTAGCTGCCTGGTTACTGAGGCCCAGGTTGCTAAGGGCTAAAGGACTTTCGGACACAGTAATTGCAACTTTGCAGAGATCCAGGAAGCCAGTTACTAATGCTATCTATAATAAGGTGTGGAAAAAGTTTTTAATCTTTCTGCCTCCCTAATCTATGGACTTCTTACAAAAAGGACTGGAATTAAACCCAGTACTCTGAAAGTTCAGGTCTCTGCCCAGAGCTCCGTATTCTATCAGGACCTAGCCAACCACCGTTGGATTAAGAGATTGATTATATCAGCTCTCAGATCGCATCCCAGAGAACAGACTGTTGTCCCCTCCTTGGACCTAAATCTAGTCCTCAGAGGGCTAACATGCCCACCATTCAAACCCCTGGCTTCCTGTACTCAGCTTCTCTCATACAAAGCAGCCTTCCTTGTCGCTATAACCACAGCAAGGCACATAGGGGAATTACAAGCTTTGTCAATGAGAGCCCTACTTTATAGTTAGAGACGACTCTATAGTCTTCCGCCTTGATCCGTCCTTTCTTCCTAAAGTGGTGTCTGATTTTCACCGATCTCAGGAAATTGTCCTCCCTTCCTTCTGCCAGAATCCAGCAAATCCAAAGGAGGAGGAATTCCATACACTCGATGTTCAGCGTACTATCTTGCACTACCTGGAACAAACCAGCTCCTCAAGAATTGACTAAAACTTATTTGTTCATCCATCAGGCCGAAATAAAGGAAAGTAGGTGACAAAAAGTACCATCTCAAATTGGATGAAGAGGGCCATATCGGAAACATATCTGGCTCAGGGCATGACACCCCCTGCCGGGGTCAAGGCCACTCTACGAGATCTACCTCAGTCTCCTGGGCAGAAAAAGCAGGTACATCCACTGAGCAGATCTGCAGGGCTGCAACGTGGTCTTCACTTCATACCTTCACCAAACACTACAGATTGGACTTATTGTCCAATAGGGATCTAGTCTTTGGCCGGAAAGTACTCCAGGCTATTGTCCCCACCCCCAGTGCAGAATTAGTTGGTATTCCTCCATATGCTGTCATGGAAGGTGACTAGAGAAAATAGAATTAGACTTACCGGTAATTCAGTTTCTAGGAACCTTCCATGACAGCACTAATTCCCTCCCTATTTTCCATAGATAATTCCTGGGAGCCTAAAGGTAACCGGTGCTGTGGTGTTCGTTATAAGTCCCTCGGCTTTTAACCTCTTTGTGCTTCCTGTCCCCCATTAGGTAGGGGAGACAACCTCCATATGCTGTCGTGGAAGGTTCCTAGAAACCAAATTACCGGTAAGTCTAATTCTATTTTCTGGATGAAATGCAGATGATTTCTCATTTGCTCACCTGCAGATCTTAGGAAGGCCAGAGTCACACTACCGTACAATATGGAAGAGTGCTATGCGAGAAAACCTTGCGTAGCACTCTGCCCAGTGTTAATATATGGAGCAGCTCACATCACCAGGCGTATTCAGTGTGCGTGTAAAATTGCAGCAACCAATGCAAGCGTATGGGTGCGAGAAAAAAATCGCACAGCACTCGGACCATGCGAGTGCCATCTGATTGTTACGCACCGGTGTCCTTTGAAAATCAGGCAATTCATGTGCCGCATACGGTTTTGTGCCGCACAATGCTTCCTGTGACCCCTGATCTCATTGGGACCTGATTGGTTAAGGTTGTGATGTCAGCGTCACACCAGCCAATAAGAGAGATCACCAGGAAAGTTTGTTGTAGCAATGAACTTTCCTGGCGATCTGCCTCATAGTAACGCTGTTTCTCCTCTGATCTCCTGTCAGTGAAAGATCAGAGGAGAAACAGTGTGACAAGTGCTGTTGGCAACACCTGTCATAAAGTAAAAAAAACATACAGCCAGGTTAGGGTTAGTGCTATAGTTGGGGTTAGTGCTATAGTTAGGGATACTGTTAGGCTAAAGTTAGGGTTACTGTTAGGATTAGTTTTACTGTTAGGCTTAAGTTAGGGTTACGGTTAGGGTTACTGTTAGGCTAAAGTTCGGGTTGTTAGGCTGAAGTTAGGGTTGGGGGCTAAAGTTAGGGTTAGCATTGAGGCTAAAATTAGTGTTAGAGTTAGGGTTAGGGGTGCGTAGGTGTTAGGATTGTGGTTATGGTTAGGTTTGGGGTTAGGGTTGGAATTAGAATTGGGGGGGTTTCCACTGTTTAGGCACATCAGGGGCTCTGCAAACGCAACATGACGCCCGCAGACCATTCCATCAAAGTCTGCATTCCAAAATATCACTACTTTCCTTCCAAGTCCCACTGTGTGCCCGAACAGTAGTTTTCTCCCACATATCGGGTACCAGCGTTCTCAGGACAAATTGGACAACAACTTTTGGGATCTAATTTCTCCTATTTCCCTTGTGAAAATAAAAAATTGTGGACTAAAAGATAATTTTTGTGGAAAAAAATTGATTTGTTTTATTTTCACAGCTCTACATTATAAACTTTAGCGAAACACTTGGGGGTTCAAAGTGCTCACTACACATCCAGATAAGTTCCTTGGGTGGTTTAGTTTCCAAATTGGCGTCACTTGTGGGGGGTTTCCACTGTTAAAGGGAATCTGTCACCGGAAGTTGGAGGCCTATGTAAATGGCCTGTGTCCGGTCCAATGGGCGGTGTTTCTTATTCTTTCTCCACCCCAACCGTGGCCCCCGTCTGCGATCTTTGCCGGTATTAGAGAAGTTCAACTCCATAGTTTACGCATGCGCACAGCAATCTTGCTTTGCGCACGCACAGTATGCTTTGCCCAACTGCGGGCAAAGCCGAAAATCATTACTGTGCATGTGCCGGTACACTATGTCCCGGAACACAGCAATATGCTTCAGGGACATAGTGTACCGGCGCATGCCCGCAGTTGGGCAAAGCATACTGCCTGTGCGCGAAGCAAGATTGCTTTACACACGCGTGAACTATGGAGTTGAACTTCTCTAATACCGGCAATGATCGTAGACGGGGGCCACGGATGGGGTGGAGAAAGAAGAAGAAACACCGTCCACCGGAACAGACACAGGCCATTTACGTAGGCTCCAACTTCCGGTGATAGATTTCCTTTAAGGCACATCAGGGGCTCTCCAAACGCGACATGGTGTCCGATCTCAATTCCAGCCAATTCTGCATTGAAAAAGTCAAACGACGTGCATTCCCTTCCAAGCTCTGCCATGCACCCAAACAGTGGTTTACCCCTACATGTGGGGTATTGGCGTATTCAGGACAAATTGCACAACAACTTTGTAGGTCTATTTTTTTCCTGTTACCGTTGAGAAAATAAAACAAATTGTGTCAAAAATATCGTGTTTGTGGAAAAAATGATGTTTTATTTTCACGGCTCTACGCTATAAACTTCTGTGAAGCACTTGGAGGGTTCAAAGTGCTCACCACATATCTAGATAAGTTCTTGAGTGGTCTAGTTTCCAAAATGGTGTCACTTGTGGGGGGTTTCCACTGTTTAGGCACATCAGGGGCTCTCCAATCGCGACATGGCGTCCAATCGCAATTCCAGCCAATTCTGCATTGAAAAAGTCAAACGGCGCTCTTTCCCTTCCGAGTTCTGCCGTGCCCCCAAACAGTGGTTTACCCCCACATATGGGGTACTGGCATACTCAGGACAAATTGCACAAAAAATTTTGTGGTTCTTTTTATATTGTGAAAATAAAAAAAAATTGGTTCTGAAGTAAAATGTTTGTGAAAAAAAGTTAAATGTTTTTTTTCCTTCCACATTCCATTCATTCATGTGAAGCACCTGAAGGGTTGATAAACTTCTTGAATGTGGTTTTGAGTACCTTGAGGGGTGCAGTTTTTAGAATGGTGTCACTTTGGAGTATTTTTTTGTCATATTGACCCCCCAAACACGCTTCAAATGTGAGGTGGTCCCTAAAAAAAAATGGTTTTGTAAATTTTGTTGTAAAAATGAGAAATCGCTGGTCAACTTTTAACCCTTATAACTTCCTAACAAAAAAAATTGTTTCCAAAATTGTGCAGATGTAAAGTAGACATGTGGGAAATGTTATTTATTAACTATTTTGTGCCATATGACTCATTTTATGGCTTAAAATTTTGAAAATTGCGAAATTTTCAAAAATTTTGCCAAATTTCCATTTTTTTTTTTTTACAAATAAACGCAAGTCATATCAAAGAACTTTTACCACTATCATGAAGTACAATATCTCACAAGAAAACATTCTCAGAATCACCGGGATCCTTTGAAGCGTTCTAGAGTTATGACCTCATAAAGTGACACTGGTCAGAATTGAAAAAATTGGCCCGATCACGAAGGCAAAAACAGGCTCTGACGTGAAATGGTTAATGTGGGTCACCATTCTTGGTTGGGGGTTACAGTAGGGTCATCAAACCGTGCGTGTGGAGGAATTCTCGGGGGGGAGGGTATCGTATTGAGTTTGGGGGCACTTTTGTTTTTATCAATGATCCTACATAACCTATATTATTCCAATGTTTTATTTTAAGATCTATTTATTAATAGGTACTTTGTTTGTGGGGCAATCCCATTACATTTTTTTCCATATGAAAAAGTTCGTTATATTTGATGATCAGTAACAACCAGGGCTGTGGAGCCCATTTTAGTGGAGTCGGTATAAAATGGACCGACTCATAAAATAAAATATATATTAAATTGGGTACAGTAGTTCAATGCAGTTTGTGGGGAATATTTTTTTCACTGTAACTGTTACTATGACAGCGGATGTGTTTAAAAGACAGCTCATCGAGCTTGTTGTGAAGGACACTGTACCATTATTATTATTTGCACGACCAGCTTTTTACAGCTCTTAATGGAGAAATGGCTTGCAAACTTGGTGATTCTCTGGAAAGAGAAAGTATTAGAAAATTACTGATTGAAGAAGCCCTTAACCAAAAGGAAGATCTTAAAAAGACTCTTAAGAGACGCTTTGTATGTCTTAAAATGGATGCCTGCACACGTCACAGGGAGAACTATTTTGCTATCAAAGTTCTATGTTTGTGACAACGAAAAAAATTGTTACTCAGACACTTGCAGTAAAAGATACTTAAAGCTCATCACAGCAGCCAGTTTCTCCAGACCTTAGTGGAAAAAGTTCTGCAAGATTATGAACTCAAAAAAGAATAGGTCCTTGCTATTGTAACTGATAATGCTTCAAACATAAATACAATTAAACTGATGAATGAGAATAATGAAGGTGAACAGCAGCTAGAAGAACATTTCACATTCAGTATGGATGGCCACAGTCCTGTCCCCATAACGGAGGAACAAACAGATATTGCTACAGAACAGCAAAATGATTTTTTACAATTAGATGATCTTGTTGAAGCTGCTTCACACCTCTTTCCTATTCATCACATGCGCTGTGTTGTGCACACGCTGCAGCTGGCAGTAAGAGTTAGTCTGCAAGAGGGACATGCATCTCGGATTAGCAAAGTGAGGAAATTGGCTATTGCTGCCAGAACCCCAAAAATCGATTCCATCTTGAAGAGACGTGCTGGAAAAGGGGCAATTGTGGTTCAAGCCACTCGGTGGGGCAGCACCATAATGATTGAGAAATTGGTTGAGCTGGAACCCTTCCTTCCTTGTAAATATGGCCAACCCTCAGGTAACACTACATGAAGGTCAATTGACACAGTTGGCTGAATTGAAGGAATTGCTTCATCACCCATTTACAGTGCCTAAAAAGTTACAAGTTGAGGATTTAACTCCTGGCATTTTTATAAAGGGGTGGAAGAACCTGTTATTTTGCCTGTCCCAAAGAGGAGGTTTAATCGCAGGTGGCATTGCTGCATCAATGAAACGGAGAGACACTGCTATTAGAAAATACAATTCTTCTGGCAGCTGTTTATATGGACCCGAGTCATTGTATATTGCTGGATAATCAACAGCTTACTAAAGGAAAAGAAACTCTGATTAAGGTAGCAGTTAGGATGAGTGGGCTGCAGGATGGCCAAGAGCAAGAGGACTCGGGTCATGACAGTGCTGCTGCTGCCATTCCTTCATCCTCATCAGATGAGAAGTTTGATTTCGACAAGTATTTGGATGACATGGAGCAGGCAAGGCGTTGCTGCAGGGAAAAAGATTCCACTCTCATAGAAAACAGTGACTCTATTTCAGCAACATTTTTCACTTGCTCTCAAAGAAGTAGAAGGGTATGTGCACACGCTGCAGATTCTGCTGTGGATCCGCAGCGGATTTGGCCCTGCGGATCCGCAGCAGTTTCTGCTGTGTCGTACATTACCTTTATTTTCTATGGAAAATGAAAACTGCAGTGCACACGCTGCAGATTTTTCCGCGCGGATTTGCTGCGGTTTCAAATCCGCAGAATGTCACTTCTTTGTGCGGAATCCGCAGCAGTTTAACAACTGCTCCATTGTACAGATGTCAAACCGTAGGGGAAAACCGCAGGCTAATCCACAGATAAAACGCAGGTCTTTTGACCTGCGGATTTTGCAAAATCTGCAACGTGTGCACTCACCCGAAGAGTTCAATCGTTAATCAAAACTGACTGTGCACGAGGCAATTCCTTTATACCCTGAAATTGTTAGAGATGTTGCCCATGTGGTTACGGCTTTGCCACCAACCCAAGTTAGTGTAGAGAGGTTGTTCTCTAGCCTTAAAATAATTAGGTCAGAGGAGGATCTGATGGAGGCAATACTATTTCTCAGAGCAAATTCATAGACTGCACAAATGCTATTCAGTGCATTTTTGTTGAAAACTGTTTTCCACTTACTATGAGTGTATAATAAATTGTAAATCTGCAAAGTTTTTTTTATCTAAAGTTGTATTCCAGTAAATGTATTTTATGTTCTATCTAAATGACTTGATTATTGTATCATAATAAATATTAAAAGCCTGATGTTACCATTTTACCATAGTAAATTTATCACTTAAACTTGAGCCATGTATGAGGGAGTCGGAGTTGTGGAGTCGGTGTCATGGGAATTGAGTTGGAGGTTTGGCTTACCGACTCCACAGCCCTGGTAACGACTTCCTCAATTATAGACATTTTTTTAATAAATATCATGGTTGGCACGTGACTTTGTTCAAGCTTTTAACTTTGCCCCCCTGTGTGTTTGAGTTTGACATCCCTGATCTAAACAGACTGCCTTATGATATCATTTGCTCATGCAAATTGCTAGGTTATTGGAGGCTAAATGAAAGAAATTCTACTATAGATAAACTCAGCTCTAACACCTTTATGACAACTAAATTATTTTATTTTTGCGTCAGCAGCTTTGATGGGGACTGACATGTTGTGACCTCTCCATAAGTCAAGTGAATGGAAGATAAACTGCAGTCCACTAGACCATGTGCAGAACTGTGATGTTGCACTCCTTACGTTTTTACGTCCGCTGTTGTCAGAGCAGATATCAGCTAATTGGTGAGGGTGCAGTGTGTCAGATCCCCACCCATCTCGTAGTGATGACTTTTCCTGCTCATATGTCATTATTGTTAGTCCTGGACAACTCCTTTTTTAATTTTTTTTATCTTAATGAATTTGGCTGTATGTGGCCTTGTATTTTGTGGGCTTTGTAATCACAACTTTCCCACTTTTGACCTCGGTGATCTAATGGTTTAAGGATTGGGTTCAGTGAACAAAATCACAATTAGAGCAGGTGCTTGACCATCATGAAACACAAGCACTAACTCTGGGTTGACAAGGACTGATTGTGGTAGAAGTTCTCTCATTGGCTGATGTAAAGGGCCTGTCACACTAAGCGATATCACTAGCAATATCGCTATAACATCACTGGTTTTTGTGACGTTATAGCGATATTGCTAGCGGTATCGCTATGTCTGATACTTGCCTCCGACCGGCTCCCCCCACTGGTTATCGCTGATCGCGCAATAACGTCCTGGGCCGTTTCTCGTCGTCAGCTTCCTGCTGGGACTTCCTGCTGTGGAGACGAGCGACGGGAGGACGTCTGGATCGCCTCATCTGACAGGTAAGTAGCGACCCCTGACCCCTGCTATGTCACTGGTGAGATCTGCCTGTGTGGCAGCTCACTAGCGACCACTTAGCAATGCACCAGCGATCCTGACCGCGTCATATTGCTGGTCGGGATCGCTGGTGCATCGCTAAGTGTGACAGTACCTTAAGAGGACGTCTTGGTAATCATTCAGATGTAAAATAAACATACAAAGATTACATGTATAAATGTATTATATTTTAATTTCAATAATGTAAGATTTCTTGAAGAACATACTGTGCGCTGAACTTGGCTTTCTTGTTACTTCTCTGGCCTCACATTTCACAATAACAGAGACGAGAAGTTTTTAATTAAAGTAACTTCCTAGAGATCTCTCGCAGACTGAGACTTTCTACTTTGACTCAGCAACTTTAATATATATTTATTATTAAATGGGTTGTCGAGGAGTCGGTTATTGATTATGTATTCATGCTATGGGTCATCTATGTCAGATAAGTGGGGTTGAACACACGGCCACCTAACAAATCAGCTAAAGCAGAGACTGGATTTAAACCTCATAGCACGTCTTCATACACTTACTAGATAGCGGCTGGTCGTGGGTACTGTAACTCAGCTTCTGTTGACATGGCCATGATGTGAGCTGCAGTACCTGGCATCTGCGACTACACGGTGTATGGAGCAATAGTTTCCTGGTTGCATACACGGTTTACATCTTGTGGCTGCCAGAGCTTATAACAGATGATCAGTGGGTTGGAGCCACACTAATTTAATATCAATAGGCTATCAATACATAAGTATTGGACAACCCCTCTGAATGCTTATCACTTGTATCCATACACTAGTGACCATATCGCCTCACTCTGTTTAGAGGGGTTTGTCTCATGAGAAATGTTTCAAAAGATATGCCAAAAATGCCGGTTCCACCTCTGGGACGAACACCTGTCTGCTTGAACCCATGTTGCTGCTGGCGGCCGACCACAAATGATTGGCTGCGTAGTACTGTATGATGGTGCTCTGCAGGTTTGACATCCGCATCCTGTCAATTTAACCTGCACAATCTATTTCACTCTTTTCAATTACAGTTAAAATCTGCACCATTTGATGAAAGTTTTATCACTGTAAATTCCCAGCGGAAATGAAACAGACAGAGAACTTTAAGGTTGAAGAAGATAAATTTTAAACGGGTTGTACTTGACTTTTTTTTTTTCTCTCCCCCCATAAAATCAGGTCAAACACTTATCAGTTGGGCACCAGGGAAGCTGGCTGGCTGTCAACCAACTTGACATCTGCAGTGATGCCCGTTGACCGAGCAGAGCAGAAGAAAAGGAACTGCTCTGTCAGTGGTCACAGGAAGGCGTAGAATCGCCAGCAAGAGTGGTCCATGACTACTCTGAGTTGGGAGAGATTGTCACAAGGCAGAACAGGCAGGTAGATGGCAACTACAAGCAGATAAGTGGTTAAAACCATAGGGGAGAAAAGTCCCAGATAATCCCTTTTTAAAATACTTCTCAAATATATATATTCTTGGGGAGTGTTTGAAAAACCTTCCTAATTTAGTAATAATAGATGTTAGATCTGGTACTTTAGGAAAGCAAGGCTGGATTCAGCTGAAGTAGCTTGTCAACACTTGGGAAATCTGTGCTGCTGTTGTCATGCTGAAAGTAACAAAAAGACATGTAAGATGCAGTCCTGTGTATTATGGAGCATCAGGAGGGTGCTAGAAACAGCATATGTTTTCCATGATGTGTTGTGAATGTCTTGTACAGTTTGTAGTAAGTCAACTTAATGCCGACTTCACATTTCATTTTACCCTCAAGTTAGTACCTCTGTCTGGGGTTACGTCTGAAGCCTTGAAAAATGCGATTCTGGCAAATGTGCTGACGGGATCATTGATGGAAATGATGCAGAGTCACTGTCTGCCCTAACATTGTTTTCAGCTGAATGAGGAGTATACCAAGACGTGGTCAACTGTATCTCGAGGTCTGTCTCACGTAGACTGATACAGCCGAAAAGTACCGTATATACTCGAGTATAAGCCGAGGCACCTAATTTTGCCACGTAAAACTGGGTAAGCTTATTGACTCGAGTATAAGCTGGGTATGCATTGTCCCCTCATCCCTGTCCTGGTGTGTATGGCTCCTCCTGCTGTATGCATGGCTCTTCCGTCCTCCCCCCTGCTGTATGCATGGCTCTTCCATCCTCCCCCCTGCTGTATGCATGGCTCTTCCGTCCTCCCCCCTTCTGTATGCATGGCTCTTCCGTCCTTCCCCCCTGCTGTGTGCATGGCTCTTCCGTCCTCCCCCTGCTGTGTGCATGGCTCTTCCTGTTGTGAGCTCATTTTCGGGTTTGCCTCTGGCTTCTGGTGAGGGTTATGGAGCTGGCTGTGCTGACAGAGGAGTAGTGAGTTCTCTATCTGGACTCCCTCTGTTGGTGAAGGGAGGTAATGAAGCTGATCTAAATGGCAGAGACCGGCCACCTGAGGAGGAGGACTGCGATTGGACATCAGGAGTTTGATTGGATTTAAGGCAGCCGACTCCCTAGTTTCTTGCTGGTGATTTTTCCTGACTCTGGCTCCTGGTTTCCAGTTTGGTTCCTGCCTTCCTAAAGCTAAGTTTTCTCTGCTATTGTTCATATGAGTTTTTGTCTGGTTTACTTAGTTTTTGTGTTCAGCCAGCCCTGGCTGGGACTGGGTTGAATCCCCATTTTGTCTCTGATCAGTTGATCTCTTTTGCTCGGTAATCAGAATATACCTGAGTGCTGATATGGTGATTTGAAGTCTAGCGACTTAGGGCCTTCTTCTATCCGATGTGTTGGACATTCTTTTTGGCAGGGTTTTTTGCGTGATTGCAGACAGCAGCTTTTCTTTCCTGTCCTTTCTAGTTAGCGAGGGCCCCATCGTTTGCTCAGCCTATCTTTCTACCTGTGTCTGTGTTTTCATCTTGTTTCACCGACGATACATGTTGGGGGCTGTCTATTGCTTTGGGGTCTGCTCTGGGGCAGTTTAGATTTTCCCTTTCTTTCTTTAGGCTTATTTAGTTCTCCGGCCGTGACGAGGCGTCTAGGATCACCGTAGGCATGCTCCACGGCTACTGCTAGTTGTTGTGGATAGGATCAGGGGTCTGCAATCTGCTAGTTACCAACCTCTCCGGTTTTCTGGGCTTAGCTTGCTTTTGTTTTTTTCCTCCTCGGTGACTCATTCAAAATAGAATCACCAGTCATACCGCAGATTCTAGGGTACTCAAAAGCAGGAGAGAATTGTAAAAAAAAAAAAAAAAAAAAGTGTCAGAAATTTTTTTTTTTTTTATATGTATATTTTCTCCTCTTTTTCTCTGGGGCCGTAGGAGGATTCTTTTTTTTTTTTTTTTTCTCGATGGAGATTAAGCAATTGTCTGATCGTGTGGAGCAGCTCGCTGCTGAAGTGTGGGGAATTTCCGCCTATCTCACTCATTCACATGCTGTTGAACCAAGGATCCCTGCTCCTGATGTGTTTTCTGGGGATCGGTCTAAATTTTTGAATTTTAAGAATAATTGTAAATTATTTCTTGCCTTGAAGCCTAACTCATCGGGGAGCTCTGCGCAGCAGGTTAAAATTGTCATCTCCTTGCTGCGCAGCGATCCCCAGGATTGGGCGGTTTCTTTGACACCTGAAGATCCTGTTTTGACTAATGTGGATACATTTTTTCAATCCTTGGGGTTGTTATATGATGAACCTAATGCTATTGATCAAGCTGAGAGAGCCCTATTGGCATTGAACCATGATCAGGATCCTGCAGAGTTATACTGTCAGAAATTCCGAAAGTGGGCGGTCCTTACTACATGAAATGATAGTGCATTGGCAGCTCTCTTTCGGAATGGTTTGTCTGAGACTTTAAAAGATACTATGGTGGGATTTCCTGTTTCCTCTGGTCTTGACGATTCTATGTCATTAGCCATTCAAGTTGATCGGCGTTTACGTGAACTCAAGACTACACGGGAGGCGCTGCCACATTTTGAACAAATGTCTGAACCTATGCAATGTGATGGAGTTTTGTCTAGGGCGCAATGTCAGGAGTTTAGAAGGCGTAATAAGCTGTGTTTTTTTTCTATGGAGATGCCTCTCATGTTATTTCTGTCTGCCCTAAACGAGAGAAACGTTTTGCACACACATTTGCTGTGGGTGGTGTACAACCTAAGTTTCTTTTGGCAATTATTCTGATCTGCTCCTTATCCACATTTTCCACGTAGGCTTTTGTGGATTCAGGAGCGGCCTTGAATCTAATGGACTTGGATTTTGCTAAACGTTGTGGTTTTCCTATGACACCTCTGCAGACGCCTATTCCTTTGAGGGGTATTGATGCTACTCCTTTGGCGAAGAATAAACCTCAGTTTTGGACCCAGGTCATAATGCGGGTCGCCCCAGACCACCAAGAAAATTGCAGATTTTTGGTGTTGCATAATTTACATGATACCATTGTTCTGGGTTTTCCCTGGTTGCAAATCCATAATCCAGTTTTGGATTGGAAATCTGTGTCTGTCGTGAGTTGGGGTTGTCGGTGTGCTCTTGGTGACACTCCTGTTTTCTCCACTTCTCCCCAATCGCATGATGTTCCTGACTATTTGGCTGATTTTTATGATGTATTTAGTGAGAGCAAGTCTGCGTCTTGCCTCCTCATAGGAGTTATGACTGTGCCATTGAGTTGAGACCTGTAAATTTTCCAAGGGTCGACTTTTCAATTTATCTGTACCAGAACACGAGGCTATACGATCTTATATTAAGGAGTCGTTGGAGAAGGGTCATATTAGACCATCCTCTTCGCCATTTGGTGCTGGGGTTTTTTTCGTGGCCAAGAAGGATGGTTCATTAAGGCCTTGTATTGACTATCGTTCCCTCAACAAAATTACGGTTAAATTTCAGTATCCGTTACCCCTGATTTCTGATTTATTCTCCAGAGTTAAAGGTGCTTGCTGGTTTACTAAGCTTGACCTCAGGGGGGCGTATAATCTTATTCGCATCAAGCATGGGGATGAATGGAAGACGGCGTTTAATACTCCGGAGGGACATTTTGAGTACCTGGTGTGATGCCTTTTGGGCTCACTAATGCCCCTTCTGTCTTCCAATCTTTCATGAATGATATTTTCCGGGACTTTGTGGATAAGTTTTTGATCATCTATCTGGATGATATTTTGATCTTTTCCAGGGATTGGGATTCTCATGTGGAACATGTTCGGACTGTGTTCCGGATTTTGAGGGAGAATTCCTTGTATATTAAGGAATCGAAGTGCCTTTTTGGTGTACAGAGGATTTCATTTTTGGGATTTATTTTGTCTCCGTCAACTATTGAAATGGACCCGGCCAAGGTACAGGCTATTTATGATTGGGTTCAACCCACTTCTTTGAAGGCTCTCCAGAAGTTTTTGGGTTTTGCTAATTTTTATCGTAAATTTATAGATAATTTTACTGGTATTGCTAAACCACTGACTGATTTAACTAAGAAGGGTGCTGATGTGCTGAATTGGTCTTCAGAGGCTGTTTCGGCCTTTCAGGAGCTGAAGCGAAGGTTCACTTCTGCTCCGCTTTTGCGGCAACCTGATGTCTCACTTCCTTTTCAGGTGGAGGTAGACGCTTCAGAGATTGGTGCAGGAGCTGTTTTGTCCCAAAAAGATCCGGTGACGTCTAAAATGAATCCCTGTGCCTTCTTTTCCCGAAAGTTCTCCCCATCTGAACGCAACTATGATGTGGGGAATCGGGAATTGTTAGCCATGAAATGGGCATTTGAGGAGTGGAGACATTGGTTGGAGGGAGCTAGACATCAAGTTGTGGTCCTCACTGACCACAAGAAGTTGATTTACCTTGAGTCGGCCAAACGCTTGAATCCTAGACAGGCTAGGTGGGCCTTGTTTTTTACGCGTTTTGATTTTGTGGTCTCCTTTCTTCCAGGCACTAAGAATGTTAAGGCAGACGCCCTTTCTAGGAGTTCTTTGCTAATTCTCCTATTGTGACCAAGCCTACTACCATCCTAGGTGAGGGGGTAGTTCTTTCTGCCAACTCGCCCAATTTGAGACGTGCTCTGGAAGAATTCCAGGAGGACAAACCTGAGCGTTGTCCTATGGGAAAATTGTATGTTCCTGACCAGTGGAGGAAGAGAGTGATGTCTGAAGTTCATTGCTCCGCATTGGCTGGTCATCCAGGTATTTTTGCTACCAGAGATTTGGTGAGTCGGTCTTTTTGGTGGCCCGCCTTATCTCGTGATGTCAGTAATTTTATGCAGTACTGTGGGACTTGTTCCCGGTCTAAACCCTGTTCTCGCTCTAGTGGGTTGTTGATGCCCTTGCCGGTGCCTAAGAGGCCATGGACCCATATTTCAATGGATTTTATTTCTGATCTTCCTGTCTCTCAGAGAATGACTGTTATCTGGGTGATTTGTGATAGATTCTCTAAGATGGTCCATCTTGTACCACTCCCAAAGTTGCCCTCTTCCTCAGAGTTGGTACCCTTGTTTTTACAACGGATGGTTCGGTTGCATGGGATTCCTGAGAACATTGTATCGGACAGAGGAGTTCAGTTTGTTTCCAGATTCTGGAAAGCCTTTTGTTCCAAACTGGGAATTCAGTTGTCCTTCTCCTCTGTGTTTCACCCTCAGACCAATGGGCAGACGGAGAGAACAAACCAGACTTTGGAGTCCTATTTGAGATGTTTTATATCTGCTGATCAGGATGATTGGGTTTCATTTTTGCCCTTAGCCGAATTCACTTTAAATAAAAGAGCTAGTTCTGCCACCTTGATGTCGCCCTTTTTCTGTAACTTTGGGTTTCATCCTCGATTTTCTTCAGGGCAAGTGGAATCTTCAGCCTGCCCAGGTGTTGACACTGTGGTAGAGAGAATGCAGCAGATTTGGGACCAAGTAGTGGATAAGTTGCCTCTCTCCCAGGAAAAGGCCCAGCGGTTTTCTAACCGGCATAGCTCCATTGGTCCCCAGTTTAAAGTGGATGATATGGTTTGGTTGTCATCAAAGAATATCTCTATGAAGGTGGCTTCTCCAAAGTTCAAGCCAAGATTTATTGGACCTTACAAGATTTTGGAGATTCTTAATCCGGTTTCTTTTCGATTGGCTCTTCCTGTTACGTTTAAGATCCGTAACGTGTTTCATAAGTCGCTGTTGAAGAGATATGTTGAGCCAGTAGTTCCTATGGCTGCACCTCCTGACCCTGTATTGGTTGAAGGTAATGTGGAATATGAGGTAGAGAAAATACTGGATTCTCGTCTGGCTAGACGGAGACTCCAGTATTTGGTCAAGTGGAAGGGTTATGGCCAGGAGGACAATTCTTGGGTCTCTGCCTCTGATATTCATGCCGATAGATTGGTTCATGCTTTTCATCGGGCCCATCCTGATCGGCCCGGTGGCATGGATGAGGGTTCGGTGACCCCTCCTCAAGGGGGGGTACTGTTGTGAGCTCATTTTCGGGTTTGCCTCTGGCTTCTGGTGAGGGTTATGGAGCTGGCTGTGCTGACAGAGGAGGAGTAGTGAGTTCTCCATCTGGACTCCCTCTGTTGGTGAAGGGAGGTAATGAAGCTGATCTAAATGGCAGAGACCAGCCACCTGAGGAGGACTGCGATTGGACATCAGGAGTTTCTGATTGGATTTAAGGCAGTCGACTCCCTAGTTTCTTGCTGGTGATTTTTCCTGACTCTGGCTCCTGGTTTCCAGTTTGGTTCCTGCCTTCCTAAAGCTAAGCTTCCTCTGCTATTGTTCATATGAGTTTTTGCCTGGTTTACTTAGTTTTTGTGTTCAGCCAGCCCTGGCTGGGACTGGGCTGAATCCCCATTTTGTGTCTGATCAGTTGATCTCTTTTGCTCTGTCTTCAGAATATACCTGAGTGCTGATATAGTGATTTGAAGTCTAGCGACTTCAAGGCCTTTTTCTATCCGACGTGTTGGACATTCTTTTTGGCAGGGTTTTTTGCGTGATTGCAGACAGCAGCTTTTCTTTCCTGTCCTTTCTAGTTAGCGAGGGCCCCATCATTTGCTCAGCCTATCTTTCTACCTGTGTCTGTGTTTTCAACTTGTTTCACCGACAGTACATGTTGGGGGCTGTTTATTGCTTTGGGGTCTGCTCTGGGGCAGTTTAGATTTTCCCTTTCTTTCTTTAGGCTTATTTAGTTCTCCGGCCGTGACGAGGCGTCTAGGATCACCGTAGGCACGCTCCACGGCTACTGCTAGTTGTTGTGGATAGGATCAGGGGTCTGCAATCCGCTAGTTACCAACCTCTCCGGTTTTCTGGGCTTTTTGCATACCATACGGTCAAGCTGCTCCCACAACAGCTCAATGGGGTTGAGATCTGGTGACTGTGCTGGCCACTCCATTACAGATAGAATACCAGCTGCCTGCTTCTTCCCTAAATAGTTCTTGCATAATTTGGAGGTGTGCTTTGTCCATATTATTCTTTTATTTTTATTAGCGAGACTCAGAAATGGCTTTTTCTTTGCTACTCTGCCCTGAAGGCCAGCATCCCGGAATCGCCTCTTCACTGTAGACGTTGACACTGACATTTTGCATGTACTATTTAATGAAGCTGCCAGTTGAGGACCTGTGAGGTGTTGAGTTCTCAAACTACAGACTCTAATGTACTTGTCTCGTTGCTCAATCGTGCAGCGGGCCTCCTACTTCTCTTTCTACTCTGGATAGAGCCTGTTTGTGCTCTCTTTTAAAGGGAGAAGTACACACCGTTGTAGGAAATCTTCAGTTTCTTGGCAATTTCTCGAATGGAATAGCCTTCATTTCTACGATCAAGAATAGACTGTCGAGTTTCACATGAAAGTTCTATTTTTCTGGCCATTTTGAGAGTTTAATGGAACCAATGAATGTAATGCTCCAGATTCTCAACTAGCTTCTCTAATCAGCCAAACTGTTTTCAGCTGTGCTAACATACTTACACAAGGGTTTTTAAGGGTATTCTAACCATCCATTAGTCTTCTTAGGCCGGGGTCACACAAGCGAGAAACTCGCACGATTCTAGTGCGAATCTCTCTCATGAACACCTGGCACTTCCGCCGGCACTCGGACCGGAGCGTGCAGCTGCATAGAAATACATGCTGCCACAGGCTCCGGTCCGAGTTTCGGTGGCAGTTCCGGGTGTTCATGCGAGAGACTCGCATGAGAATCGTGCGAGTTTCTCGCATGTGTGACCCCGGCCTTACACAGTTAGCAAACACAAAGTACCATAAGAACACTGGAGTTATGGTTGTTAGAAATGGGCCTCTGTACACCTATGAAGATATTGCATTACAAACCAGATGTTTGCAGCTAGAATAGTCATTTACCACATTAACAATGTATAGAGTGTATTTCTGAATCATGTAATGTTAGCTTCATTGGAAAAAAACCTGTGCTTTTCTTTCAGAAATTAGCTAATTTCTAAGTGACCGTAAACTTTTGAACTGTAGTGTATGTCCTCCTCTTAGAGATTTATCCTATATAATAAACAGCACACTTATATGAAAATCAGACGCCTGAATAGGAATTAATTTTGCAGTACATCATCCAATTTGCTATTGACAAATATTTGAGAAAAGATGTATAATTTAATCTACTGTCACTTTTTATTTTCTGAATGTGTACACAAGGAATAACACTATTTGTGGCCATTATATGACTTGTATCCTGCATTTTTCACTAGTTTTCCCCTCTACATGCTCTTTCTAATTTTCAGTTGTCTCTGAGTTAGAGGGGTTAGTAGCTGCTATGATACCATTAGGCTAGGGTCACATTTGCTTTCAGGAGGGCTGCAGATTGATGCCTACTTCCTCCCTGAAGCTCCGCCTACTTCTGTTTGCGTCCTGAGTTTCTCTGCGTACCTATCTTTAACATTGGGTATGCAGATGCGTCCACATGCGGCAATTTGACATGTGTGGCGACCACACGAAAACGCAAAATTTTAGGCGGAGCTTCAGGGAGGAAAAAGGGAGGAAATAGGCAGCCATCCGCAGCCCTCCTGAAAGCAAATTTGAACCTAGCCTAGGTTTATGCAAAGTTTGTTGAAACAACATTGACAATTTAAAGTGACCAGCTTCAGGAAGAGAACCTTTTTTTATTGTTTTATATATCATTCGGCTATCAAAATTTAAACTAAAGGGAACTTTAAAAATCGTAGTATAAATAGAAATTTGTTTTTAAACTCTCCTTAAATGTGCACCCATGGGATCTTGACTTATTTGCCTTTTCCTTTAACAATCAGGAATTTATATTTGTCAAGATCTTGTCCTAAAACTCTCACCTCATTGACCGTTTCGATTTGCAACAAAGACTTCTCCGTAAATGTCAGTACTGTTTACTAATACTAATATATGTCTTGTTATTGTGTTTTTTTATTATCATACAAGCGGTGGATACCGCGTTTTGATCTACATACCCCAACCGACCTCCACAAGCCCATACGCAAATAGTATCAATTGAGTGCACACCTGCACCAACCTTGATAGCAGGAATCAATATATACAAAATTTGGGACTTGCATTTAGTCACCACACTGTGACATCAGTCGGCAGACCGATGAAGGCCTGTTGTGGGCTGAAACGTTTCTGAGACTGCACATAATAAAATTTTCTTTCAAAAAGGATCATTCAAGTTGAGTGCCAAGTTACTATTTGTTTTTTATTATTGCACGTCTTAGTTCTTAAAAGATATAAAAATATACCGTGTGTATACACACAGTCAAAATTGTTGATACCCCTCGTTTAATGACAGAAAAACCCACAATGGTCACAAAAATAACTTGAATCTTACAAAAGTAATAAAAAATGTATGAAAATAAACAAATGAAAGTCAAACATTGCTTTTTCAACCATGCTTCCACAGAATTTAAAAAAAAAATAAAACTCATGAAATAGACCTGGACAGAAATGATGGTACCCTTAACTTAACATTTTGTTGCACAACCTTTTGAGGTAATCACTGCAATAAACGATTCCTGTAACGGTCGCCTCTCGGCAGGTATTTTGGCCAACTCCTCAAGAGCAAACTGCTCCAGTTGTCTCGTGTTTGAAGGCTGTGTGTATATACAGTATATATACCGGTGTGTATATATATTTTTAACACTCCTTAGTAAGGCTAGTTTCACACTAGCGTTTTAAGGCGCAGCACACGCTCGCCGTGTAACTCCGCCCCCTGCCGCGCCTCCTCCGGTCAGCTCCGCCTATGGGCGCATGACGCTGCATGCGACCTGCGTACTCTATCTTTAGCATTGGAGTATGCAGGCCATGCGCAGGTATGTGTTGTGAACTCATTTTCTGCTCCTCCTTCCGTTCTCCCTATGGTGGTGACAGGAGGTAGTGAGGTTGGTTTAATTGGTAGTGATCTGCCACCTGATGAGGAGGATAACGATTGGATCTCTGTAGTATCAGACTGGATATAAGACAGCCGATGCCCTATCCTGGTGCTGGTGATTCAGTCTGCTTCTCAGGTCTTGGACTTCAGTTCTGTTCCAGTCTTCTCAAGTTGTTTGTTTTTGCTATTGTTCACACTTGCTCTTGTTGGTCAATTCAGTTTTTTGTGGTCGGTCAGCCAGCCCCTGCTGGGGTTGTGCTGAATTTCCGCTCCTATTTATCTGTATTTGCCTTTTGGTCCCTTATTAGATTGGCCTCTTTTTGCTCTGTCTCAGAATATTTCAGAGTGCTGCTATAGTGGGAGAAGTCTAGTGACTTCAGGGTTAATTTTGCTATCAGAAGTGTTGGACATTATTTTGGTAGGGTTTTTGGCAGATTTCAGACAGTGTCTTTCCTTTCCTGTCCTTTCTAGTTAGTCGGGCCCCATCGTTTGCTCCGCCTATTTTTCTGCCTTTGTTTGTGTTTTCATCTTGCTTCACCATCAATACATGTGGGGGGCTGTCTTTCCTTTGGGGTCTGCTCTGGGGCAGTTAGTTTTCCTCTTTTCCTGCTTTAGGCTTATGTAGCTCTCCGGTTGTGACGAGGCATCTAGGATCATCGTAGGTACACTCCACGACTGCTGCTAGTTGTGTGGTAATATCAGGAATCTGCATAGTTACCAACCCCTCTGGTTTTCTGAAACTTGGCTTCTGTTGTTTTTTCCTCCTCGGTGACCCATTCATAACAGGTATGCTTTTGACGGCGCATGTGTCCTCTTGATGGTACACCGACCTGCGCCAAACGCATCGCGTTGCATGTTGGTGCTGCCGGCGCACCGTCAAAAGGACGCATTCGCCGGCAAAAGCATACCTGCTGGATCTCTTCACGTTACTTACAATTGGCGACAGTCGCAGATAGCTTAACTCAGCTGCTGGCACACATGTTATGAAGAATCCAGAAGAGAATTTGATTCCTTTAAGAATTCTTGTTGAATGCATACAAACAGCAGCAGGTAAAAAAGACTTTCTTCAGACAGGCTGAAAACACATGTGCCTCTAATGAAGCCAAGATGGAGACTGAGACACAGGGGGAAGAAGAAGGAAGTGACATCACACCCAGAAGAGGGAGACAGAAGGGACAAACTTGATGGAAAGGGAGGATTTCAGCTATGCAAAACACAGGAACACATAGCAACAATAAACAATATGAGAGACTGCAATACAGCACGTAAAATGTACAAGACAGTCTGTAAAATATCTCATTCATGGGATGTAACAGCTTGTATTTTGTCGTATCATTGGAATCCTATAGTTACTGTGTGCACTAGGACATTAATGGCTTCTTTCACCTAACTAAAAGACTTTGCTTTGCCCTGCTTTTGGCTACTGGATTCATTTTTCACAGTTCCAATTATTTCACATTATTTCCTAAATGCAACTTTTTATGCTAAAACACCTGTCAGAACTATTGGCACTCAGTATTACAAGAGTCGCGAAATGTTCGAAATATCAGTATTATTAAGATAAAATCCACAAGCTTCCATTTATGAGCTTCGTGAAGCCTGCCGCATTGCTGGCATATGTACCATAGCTTTCAGTATAATGTTCTGACTAGATTGTTATGTCAGGATCCTGAGCTCAAGATGGGAAACAATTTCTTTTTTCTTCTTCTCTAAAATGGAATGTTTAAAGCAATCTCGCCGGCCCGCCTGACACTCGACAGACCTTTTTTTATCTACAATAAACATTAAGGATCTTTTTCCTCTAAACAGCCATGTATCGCTTCTCCATTCTCATAATATTTTACTTAAGAGGTTTTTTGGTACCCAAATGCATTACCGAGCATTTGTCTACATTAAATCTCTGCTGCCATTTATCAGCTCATTTCTGTCTTATGTCAGTATATTTTTGGATTGCTCGTGCCAACGCTTCATAGCATTTATCTAGTGTGTAGCAAGAAATACCATCTGTGAAGTCCTGAGCTTTACACGGTCACCTGCCCAAATAGTGAATCCACACCAGTCTAGAGAGTTTGCTAACAAGTTATCTTTTAATGAAGCCTTTATCAATTAATATGGTTGTTAGAGATTATGAGAAGACATGAAAAGTGACACCAGATGGAATTAGAAGACTTTTCACAAATCCAAAATTAGCAAATTGGACGATTTCCCCTCAGTATTACAGGGACATGTTTGACTTAAATTTTTACTTTGGTGGGCTAAAAAGTGGTGAGATTCTCTTTTCTGGAAGGATAAAACTGTGGGTAATGGGTGGAAGCTGATTCTTTCCAGTATCTGGCTGGCAAAGTGTAGCTTTGGCAGGATGTGGCCTGATTTGTTGTTTTGTCAAGTACCTGTTCAGTAGAGTATAATGAGGGAACGGAATTACCTATTTTCGATGAAGAAATTCACCAAAAGAGAATCGCCGATGAAGTGAATTCACCTAGTAATTCCAATATCCAGTGAATAAGCGAAACACAGATCAGGCGAAAATTTACCTCCCATCCAGCCTGGAACGTGTATTTTACCACACACAAAATGTTATTTCTCAGCCATGTAATAAGATGTCTCTGTGTCTTATACAGAGTAGCTAATA
The DNA here is from genome assembly GCF_039654945.1 of Dendrobates tinctorius. Classification (NCBI taxonomy): domain Eukaryota; kingdom Metazoa; phylum Chordata; class Amphibia; order Anura; family Dendrobatidae; genus Dendrobates; species Dendrobates tinctorius. Next base: position 9,549,735 of record NW_027361754.1, read on the forward strand.
GAGGAGGACAGGGCTGCTTCTCAAGTGTTTGCCTTCATTCACACATCTGCTTTCAGACCAGTTTTTACCTATGTGTAGTTCTTATGTCTTTGTTTTACAGCCTTGTTGGACTCTTTTCTTTCTCTTACTTATTAAAAAAATGAAGGCGTTTAGCTGTCCAAACCAATTTTTATCCTTTAACTTTTGGCAATAGATCAGTTAAAAATGGAAGAAACACTAACGGAAAACATCATTTTTTTTATCTTACAATCCCTCATAGACTAAAATGGAGTCTCACACATCGGATACATGGATTCTTCCCCATCCAAACCAAACCCCCATGAAAATTTGAATGGATCAGTTGAATAAGGGATGTGTTAATGCAGCCTAAATGTGCAACAGGAGGGCTTTTGACGTGTGGAAGCTCTTTCCAAGCCTCTCACTCAAGCTCTATTCCCCACCTCCTCCTGCTTGACAGATACTCTAAGGCTGGAGTCACACATAGCGACTCACCAGCGATCCTGACAACGATATCAATGTGTCAGGATCGCTGGTGAATCGCTATGTGATCGCTGGTGAGCTGTCAAACAGACAGCTTCACCAGCGATCAGCCCAGCGCCCGGCGTCGCTGTGCACGTTAGTAACCAGTGCGCTGATGCAGAAGCTGGTAACTAATGTACACATCGGGTATCCAAGGGACGTGCGACCCTAGATAGATACCCGACGTGTACGTTAGTTACCAGCGCGCTGATGCAGGGAGCTGGTAACTAATGTACACATCGGGTATCCAAGGGACGTGCGACCCTAGACACCCGATGTGTACGTTAGTTACCAGCTCCCTGCATCAGCGCGCTGGTAACTAACGTACACGTTGGGTATCTAAGGGACGCACGTCCCTTGGATACCCGATGTGTACATTAGTTACCAGCAGATCGCTGGTCTCCCGCCTGTCACACGCAGCGATGCGTGGTGGCCAGCGGGAGACCAGCGACCAAAAAAAAAGTTCTGGCCTTCCCTGCAGCGGTCAGTGATACCGGCAGGGGGGCCGGTCGCTGATCGCTGTCACACAGCGATCTCGCTGGTGAGATCGCTGTTGTCACAAAAATTGTGACTCCGCAGTGATCTCGCTAGCGAGATCGCTATGTGTGACGGGGCTCTAAGCTGTATGACTTCAAGGAAAGGAGCTGAAAGTCAAGCAGGATAAGGCAGCACTGAGCAGGGCATAGAACTGGAGTGACAGAGGCTTGGAAAGTGCTTCCAGGCATCCTGAAAAAATAATTTCATTTCATTAAATCCTCAAACTGTTTTACCTGATGTGCAAGTGCGTTAAGATTGTATTCCTACTGTACTTGTTGGAGGCAATGCTTTCTGTAAAATCGCAGGTTTACCTTTGTCTTGCTGATTTCAATTAAGTGGGTTATAAAGACAGTTTTAATATATTTCATTGCTTGAACGCCAAGCAATGAATTGCAGTGATTGAAGTTAATGGATGAACAATAGCTTGACAACTTTTTTTTTTTTAATGATGATGAGTAATTATTTTTTTGAAAGTTGATTTTTTTTTTTTTTTTATTTTTTTTTTACCTTATACAAAGACATTTGACTTTATCTCACACAGCAGTAAGGAGCTCATTTTGTTTCATGAGAGGTTAATGCCCAACTCTGCTCTAAACCTGAAAGTTCAAGTCTAAGAGCATCTGTCACGTTATGAGTTACAATCAGTGTTACATTACAATATATTTTCATGGGAATTTTCAGTTAAATGATGTCTCTTGAGTTTTTTTCGGCTTCAGAGAGTGTTTTGACTAAGTGTTCTGTTACTGTGGTTTTTTTTTTTTTTTTTTTTTTTTTAAAGGATCTTTCTCCATAGCTTAGAAGATAACTTGCTGTTCACTGGAACCCTCAGCGTTCCTGAGAAAAGGGCTCTGCAGAGCCCTATCTGAATGGAGTGAATGCTAAGCCTGGTCACCACCGCTCCCATTCATTGTCCATTGGACTGACAGGAAAAGCCAGTCAGTCTAATGACAATGAATGTAGAGGATGCAACCATGCATGAACTCCGCTTCATTCAGATTGGGCTCCCTATTCTTGGGACCACTGGGAGTAGTTACTTACGATTGGCTCACATCTGCGTGTATAAACTTGCTGAGATTCTCAGCCACAAAGTTTTCTTTGTGATTGTGCATTTTTCCTCACTACTGTGCTTCACACATCCCACCAATGAGTAAAGACAGCAAAGCGGTGCTGAGAACTTTACTATCAGAGCTGTTTGCTTCTATGGTGTTCTTAGCTGTAACTTTTTTCTAAGATGATACAAACTTGTGGTATATCACATATCACAGCCGTATGCAATGTTTTTAACATCAGCTTTTACATACTGTAATTCTGTCATTTAAAGCTAGTTTGCAAACTAATAAAGAAATTTTATATACAGAAATAGATCTATAGATAGAATAAATAGGATATATGTCACAAGCCTCCTATATATAATAAACTATATCTCCCTTTAGTGCCTTTCATGTGGCGTTAATGCCTTAACGATACGCCTTTTATCGGTGGCAGTAAAGGGTACTTATTCCTCAGCGCCGCTTTTTAACAGCGCTGAGAAATAAGTGTATAGCGCCCCCCTAGCGTTGGAAATTCTCCGGTGTCTCGGCTACTGAGGGGTAGCTGAGACACTGGGGAACATGATTCAAGTCGATTTTTACCCACCCCAGTGTTGTGATCACCGTTATTCAAGGAATAACGGCAACCACAAAAGTCTGATTTCCCATTCAATTTCTCTCTCCTCTGATGTGATCTAGCACATCAGAGGAGAGAGAAATTGGGTTCCCTGGTACCTCCAGTGTCCCTGGACCCTCCTGCATTCCCCGGTGATATCCCCTGGCAACTTTAACCGGGAAGAAAATGGCAGGCGTATGCACAGTGCACCCTCTGAGATCTGCCGGTCGGCATCTGGCAATAATAGGAAATTTTTCCTATTGGTTCATTTTGATCACTGTGATAGACCCTATTACAGTGATCAAAATAAAAAAAATATTAACGCAAACCCCCCTTTATCACGCCCTTAGTTAAGTAAAAATAAAAAAAATATTTATTTCCATTTTTCCATTAGGGTTATAATTGGGGTTATAGCTAGGGATAGGGTTGGGGCTAGGGTTATGGTTGGGGTTATAGTTGGTTATAGCTAGGTTTAGGGTTAAGCTAAGGTTATTGTTGGGGTTGGGTTAGGGTTGGGGCTAAGGCTAGGGTTGTGGTGTTGGAGTGGTTTTGGGGTTAGGGTTGGGAATAGGGGTGTGTTGGGGTTAGTGCTGTGTTAGGGTTGGAGTTTGAATTGGACAGTTTCCACTGTTTAGGTACATCATGGGGTCTCCACACGCGACATTGCGCCACCACTGATTCCAGCCAATTTTGCGTTCAAAAAGTCAAACGGTGCTCCCTCCCTTCTGAACCCTGCCATGCACCCAGATAGTGGCTTTGCCCCACATACAGTGTATCGGTGTACTCAGGAGAAATTGCGCAACAAATTTTGTTGGCTATTTTCTCCTGATACCCTTGTGAAAATAAAAGTTTGCTTCCAAAGTACCGTAAATTTTTTGTGAAAAATGTAAAATGTTCATTTTTTTCTTACACATTGCTTTAGCTCTCTTGAAGCACCTGAAGAGTTGTTCAACTTCTTGAATCTGGTTTTGCGCACCTTGAGGGGTGCAGTTTTTAGAATGGTGTCACTTTTGGGTATTTTACATCATACTGACCCCCCAAACTCAATTCAAATGTGAGGTGGTCCCTAAAAAAATGGTTTTGGAAATTTTGTTGGAAAAATTACAAATTACTGGTCAACTTTTAACCCTTACAACGTCCTAACAAAAAAGTTTCCAAAATTGTTCTGATGTAAAGTAGACATGTGGGAAATGTTATTTATTAACTATTTTGTGCAATATTGCGCTCTGATTTAATGCAATATTGCTCTTTGATTTAATGGCAGAAAAATTAAGTTTGAAAATTGCAAAACTTTCACAATTTTTGCCAAATTTTCATTTTTCTCATAAATAAACACAAGTTAGCGAAGAAATTTTACCACTAATATGAAGTGCAATATGTCACGAAAAGACAGTGGGATCTTTTGAAGCCTTTCAAAGCTATAACTGCATAAAGTGACAGTGGTCAGAATTGGAAAAATTGGCTGGGTCAATAAGTATCAAATTGGCTCTGTCACTAAGGGGTTAAAGAGCCCAAGGATGGAGGGGGACTGGCGCTTCCGAACCCTTGGATTTATTACTTAAGCCCCCGTCACACACAGCGATCTCGCTAGCGAGATCGCTGTTGAGTCACAAGTTTTGTGACGCAACAGCGATCTCACCAGCGAGATCGCTGTGTGTGACACTTATCAGCGACCGGCCCCCCTGATCATCCTGGAATTGCCAGGACATTTTTTTGATCGCTGGTCGCATCGCTGCATGTGGCAGGCGGGAGACCAGTGATCAGCGAGCTGGTAACCAAGGTAAACATCGGGTTTCTAAGCACCACGCGGCGCTTAGAAACCCGATGTGTACCTTACTTACCAGCACGCGGCGCTTAGAAACCCGATGTGTACCTTGGTTACCAGCTCCCTGCACCAGCGCGCTGATAACTAAGGTACACAGTAGGTAACTAAGCGACGTGCGTCGCTTGTTACCCGCGTGTCGCTGTCCTGTTTGGCAGCTCACCAGCGATCATGTAGCGACACACCAGCGATCCTGACAAGTTCACATCGTTGTCGAGATCGCTGGTGAGTCGCTTTGTGTGACGGGGCCCTTAGCTGCTCAGGGCCAATAGATGAGGGGATGGAGGGTGTGTCTGGGGCTGGATCAATACAAAGGGTCTTGGTCCAGGTGATGGGGAAGGATCCCTTGGTTCAGGGGTTGGAGGCAGGAAGTTTTAGGAGGATTGGTTTGTTGTCTGGGAGGCAATTAAAAAGATTAGGGGTTTGGAACACTTGACACATTTTTCCCCGATATGGCAAAACGAGGCTCTACCGGAATTTGTTAAAATGGGAGAATTTAAAAATTGGATGAGACTGGAAATACAGTACATGGTTTAGGTGCAGGACATGCAGGGACTGGTGCCCTTTGGAAAGTTGCAAAAAGATTATGGGCTACGGAGGTCTGCAGATGTTTATGGTACGCAGAGTATGACGATGAATATGGAGATTCACAAGGATATATTGATTGATTATGCCTGTGCAGGGGGGGAAGGACAAAAGGGGTAGTGTCAGGTATCTATAAGGATCTAATGCATACTTTTTTAAATAATTATCCTATTAGAGCACAGGGGAAATGGGAAGAGGAGTTGGGTAGGATAGAGGAATATAAATGGGAAGTGATTATGGAATATATATCCCAATTATCGCTGAGTGAACCGGGCAGACTCTCGCAGATATATGTACTGCATAGAGTATATAGGACTCCTGAACAGCTGTATAGAGCGGGTCTGAGACACACTTCTGAGTGTCCTCGGTGCCGAATGGAGGGGGCTGGAATTCTCCATATGTTATGGCAGTGTCTAGATTTGAACCCGTATTGGACAGCGGTGCTTAATGCCATAGGAGGAGCGTATGGTTGTAGGATTGAAAGGGATCCTGTGGTGTGTATACTGGCATATGTGGAGGAGGTTCAGGTACATAATAAATATAAGGTGGCAATAGCTAGATTATTATATATTGGGCGAAAGCCAATTGCCAGATACTGGATAAATGAAGATCTGCCGACGTTGAGGGAATTTTTCAGACAGTCTGACCTTATTGTGAATATGGATAAAAACATTTACGTTAAAAGAAAAGGCATAAAAACATTTGAGACTCTGTGGACATCTTGGGTGGAGAGAAGATGACCCTGAATTTAATTACACCATGCATTCATTGCTGCTCTTGTATGTAATGGGGGGGAGGGGGAGGGGAAGGGAGGGAATTTCTGAAACTAATGACCATTGTTAATGTTGTTCTCATTGCGATTTTTGCTCTATTGCTTCGTACCTCTTAAATTTGGTTAAATAAAAATGTATCCAATTTAAAAAAAAAAAAAAAAAAAAAAACTAAGGGGTTAAAGGTTGTTTAGCCCTATTAAAACTATTCAATAAATACTGTGAAAAAAAATAGCGTGGGCTCCCCCTCATTTTTAATAACCAGCTGAGGGAAAGCAGACAACTGGGGGCTAGTGTTATTATTCTGGTAGTGAGCCAGTATCCATGGAGCTTCCCAACCTGTTAATATTGGCTGGCAGCTCTCTGCATTGCCTTTACTGGATATGTAAAAGGGGAATCCAAAAAAAGAGACATGGGGGTCCCCCCTATTTTTAATAACCAGTAAAGGCTAAGCAGTCAGCTTTGGGCTGATATTAATAGGCTTGGGAAGCTCCATGGATAGTGGTTCCATCCCAGAATAATATCAGCCCCAAGCTGTTTTCCCTTAGCTGATAATTAAAAAATAAGAGGGATCCCATGCTAATAACGTCAGCCCTCAGACACACAAGAAATGGCGCTTTCATTAGATGCGCCAATTCTGGCTTGTAGCCTCGGCTCTTCCCGGTTTTCCTGGTGGGTTGGCAATCAGGGTAATTGTTTTAGCGTTAATGTTAGCTGTGTAATGTCCGCTGTCATCAAGCCCGGGGGGGTTAGTAATGGAGAGGCGTCTGTCATGCACTTCCCATGATTAACCCCGTAAATTTAAAGACAAAAAAGAAAGTCCTTTATATGTAAAAAGCACTTCCTGATCATTACCCTTTTTAACCTTTTGGATTTTTTTTTTTTTAATGGTAATGAAGCGTCCTCAGTAATCCATAATATGAGCGATTATGTCACAGCAGCTGATTCACACGTTACTTTGTGTTCCGTTGGCCATGGTGAGTGGTAACGTTACTAAGGTCACCGCTCATCATAGCCTCTGGATGTAGCAGAGTCTGAGATTGTCGTGGGACATTCATATTATAGATTACGGCAGACCCTTTAGTTTACTTTCTTTATGATATTAAATGGGTTAAAGAGGATAATTGTTGTTGGGTGTTTTAAAAATAAAGGACTTGTCTTTATTACCGATGACAGCACCACGGAGAGAGGGGATCCGCCATTCAGGGAAAGGGAACCTACAGATAAAAAGGGCGGTACCCCTTCCCCACATCAGTTGGTTTCCTGTCCCTGATGGGTAACCTCTTTCAATTTGGACGGTACCTTTTTAGAAGACTCCGCAGAAGATCCGGGGCCGGCCAGTCCAGATACTGGCACCGGGGAGGACCCTGCCACGGCTGGTGTGGTGCCCGAAGCCGCCACCGCTGGGACCAACTAGTCTTTCAGGGTGAGCGGAGGGAAGCGTGGCCGCCGCTCCGGAGAGGACACAGGACTTCGGGGGTCCGGGCAGGTGCACATGCAGATAGCGTGCACCCTGAGACTGGAGCAGGCATACGGGTGGAGCAAGATAGTCACCTCTCCGGAAATAGAATACTCCTTCCGGGACCCGGGGCAGACGCATGCGCAGATGAGACGCTCCCCGAGTGATGAAGCCGCAGGAGGAGGACCGGAAGTGACTTCATACGCACGTTAAATTTAAAAAGGACAACAGAGGAAACATTCCTTGCTGCAGGCTGTTCTCTGTAAAATGGAAGACAGCGATCAGCAGCAACAGCACCGCCACAAGCAGCAGAAGAAACGCTCTTCCACAGACAAGCGGATCAGCCGGTCCAGCAGCCACTCCACACAGTGCAGCCGGGAGTCCAGCATGATGAATAAGTCACCATCTCCGGAACATCCTTTGCAGGATCCTGTCCCTCCTCCAGAACCGGTACCTGAGGCTGCGTCTGACTGGTGAGTGACTTTCGAGAAAGTTCACGAATGTAATGGGGGTCCCTTCTCTTCCTTTTTATTAGGGAAGGAAGAGATTGGGAAAGATGAAAAACAAGTGCTGCCCCATATGTGACAGAGCCTTGCCTGTGTCCTAGAATAAGAAGCCCTGCGACTCTTAGGCCAAGTTCACATAGCGTTAACACAGCCCGTTCAACGCATAGCGTTGACGGGCTGCGTTAACGCTATAGCATAATGCGATGTGTTATGCTATACCACAAGCGCTGATGCTTCATCAGCACTAGCGGTGACTGAGCCTCAGATGCTGCAGCCCACGTCCGAGGCTCCGTCAGTGAATGACAGAACGTCGTGAACGCATGCCGCTTTACGACATGTATCGCGATGCGTCATATAATGGGGGTCTATGGCAGCGTTAACGGACTGCGTTACACCGCAGTGTGACCCCAGCCTTAGAATCATAGAATCGTAGAGTTGGAAGGGACCTCCTGGGCCATCTGGTCTAACCCCCTGCTCAAAGCAGGATTCGCTAAATCATCCCAGACAGATGTCTATCCAGCCTCTGTTTGAAGACTTCTATTGAAGGAGAACTCACCACCTCTCGTGGCAGCTTGTTCCACTCATTGATCACTCTGTCAAAAAGTTTTTTCTAATATCTAATCTGTGTCTCCTCCCATTCAGTTTCATCCCATTGTTTCTAGTCTTTCCTTGTGCAAATGAGAATAAAGATGATCCTTCTACAATGTGACAGCCCTTGAGATATTTGTAGACAGCTATTAAGTCTCCTCCCAGTCTTCTCTTCTGCAAGCTAAACATTCCCAAATCCTTCAACCTTTCCTCATAAGACAGGGTTTGCAGACCGGTCACCATTTTGGTTGCACTTTTCTGAACTTGCTCCAGTTTGTTGATGTCTTTTTTAAAATGTGGCGCCCAAAACTGGACACAGTATTCCAGATGAGGTCTGACCAAAGAGGAGTAGAGGGCAATAATGACTTCACGTGATCTAGACTGTATGCTTCTGTTAATACATCCTAGAATTGCATTTGACTTTTTTGCGGCTGCATCACACTGTTGACTCATATTCAGACTGTGATCTATTAGTATACCCAAGTCTTTTTCACATGTGCTGTTGCTTAGCCCTATTCCTCCCATTCTGTACATGCTTTTTTCATTTTTATTGCCCAAATGTAGTACTTTGCATTTTTCCCTGTTAAAAACCATTCTGTTAGTTGCTGCCCACTGCTCCAGTTTATTTATATCTTTTTGAATTCTCTCTCTCTTCTCTAGTATTAGCTAGCCCTCGTAGCTTTGTGTCATCAGCAAATTTAATCAGTTTACCCTCAATTCCTTCATCTAAATCATTGATAAATATGTTGAACAATACGGGGCCCAGGACAGAGCCCTGTGGTACCCATTTGAGACATTCTTCCAACTGGATGTGCAGCCACTTACGACCACTCTTTGGGTCCGATCACTAAGGCAGTTATGAATCCACCTAACAGTTGCCTTGTCCATTCCATACTTAGCCATTTATTCAATGAGGATTGTGTGAGATACTTTGTCAAATGCTTTGCTGAAGTCAAGATATACTATATCTACAGCATTTCCCTGATGCACTCAATCAGTGATTCTGTCATAGAAAGAAATTAAGTTAGTCTGACATGACTTATTAGTTACAAACCCATGCTGACTCTGTTTAATCACTTCATTCTTATCCAGGTACTTACATACACACATGTTGCTTATTAATTTGTTCAAAGATTTTTCCTGGTATAGATGTCAGACTCACCGGCCTATAGTTGCCTGGGTCCGTTTTCTCCTTTTTGAAGATAGGAACAACATTTGCTCTTCAGTCTTCTGGGACGTCTCCTGTTCTCCAAGACTTTTCAATGACTATGGAGAGGAGTTCAAAAATTTATTCTGCTATCTTCTTCAGTACTCTGGGGTGTAATTCACCTGGACCTGGAGTTTTGAATTCATTTAGGTTAGCTACGTGTTTCCTCACTATCTGTTTATAGATATCCTAGATTATTCTATTCCCTTAATAGGACAGTCAAGAACAGTTGATGTTACATTTCCTTACTGAGAGAAAACAGATGCAAAATAGGAATTTAAAAGTTCGGCCTTCTCAACATCCTGTCTTTCCATTTCCTCATTTTCATCCTGTAAAAAGCCTATAGCATCTTTGCCTTTTCTTTTACTATTGACATATCCCCAAAATCATTTATTATTGCTTTTGACGTCTCTTGCAAGCCTCAATTCATTTTGTCAGCTTTAGTTAATCTGATTTGTGCCCTGCAATTTCTGCAGACAGCATTATATTCTTCTTTAGATATGCCTCCCTCTTTCCATTTTATAAACATTTCTTTCCTCCTTTTTAGCATGTGCTTAAGTTCTGTGTTCATCCATTCTGGTTTCCTTAAATGCTTCCTATTCTTCCCTCTTTTCGGAATTGTTAACAATTGTGCTTTGAGAATTTCATTTTTCAAGATTTCCCATCCTTCCTGGACATTTTTGTCCTTAAGGATATCCAGCCATTGGATCCCTCCAATTCTCTTTCTGAATCCCTTAAAATCTGCCTTTCTGAAATCTAACCTTGACGTCTGAGTCTTCACAGGTCTTCCTCCTCTTGTATAGGGAAAGTACTCTGTGAAGAAATCCCAGACTTCGCCTCCGAACTTAGATCTGCAATTAGATCGGAGGTCCAGAGTGCTTTTACGTCCCTAAGACAGGGAGATAAAGCCAAGAAAAGGAAACCATCATATACTCCCAGTCCGATACCTCCAGCTCTGGGGGCAATAGACTCAGATATAGCAGATTCCTCCTCCTCATCCTCGGACGATGAAAAGGGGGAGCGTCACTGCTTTCCCCTAGATGAAGTAGATACACTGGTAAAAGCAATAAGATCTACCATGGGGGTGGTGGAACCTCGTCCCAATAAACCAATTGAAGACAATGTTTGGGGGATTAGGTCAAAAGAAGCGGAGGGTGATTCCCCTAAACGAAAACATCCAGGCCCTAATTAAGAAAGATTGGGAGAGGCCGGAAAGGAAGAACTCCTCGGTGCCTTCTCTTAAAAGGAAGTACCCCTTTGAGGAGGGGGCATCCACATCTTGGGACAAAGCCCCTAGACTTGACGTTGCCATAGCCAAGGCCTCTAAAAAAAAATTGGCCCTCCCCTTCGAAGACATGGGTACACTTAAAGACCCCTTGGACAAAAAAGCTGACACCTTCCATAAAGGAGCCTGGGAATCAGCAGGGGGAAACCTTCGACTAGCCATAGCAGCAACATGTACTTACAGATCCCTAATGATATGGGCGGATCAGATGGAAAAGCAGTCGAGTTGAGGGAGGGGGCACCCAGGAATAATATATTGGAATCTATTCTCATAATAAGAGGTGCAGCGGCCTTTTTGGCAGACTCATTGGCTGATTCTGTCCGGTTAACAACTAAATCTGGAGCTCTCAAACGCAGCCCGAAGAGCCCTATGGCTCAAATGCTGGCCGGGTGTTTTACAGACAAAACTCAAGCAATGCTTGATCCCATGTGAGGGACAGTTTTTGATTAGGGAGACGCTGGACGATATCCTCCAAAAAAAGCAGGGGATAAGAGAAAGGGATTCCCAAACCTGGGCCCCCATCAATTAAACCGTCCTTTTGGAACAAAAAGTTTTTCTGCAGAAAACCCCAGAGGGAACAAATTAGATGGGATGAGGGGAGAAAGAAAGACAAAGGGTTCCTCTTTGGCAATTCCTCCTGGAATAAAAAATCCTCTAAGTGACTGTCCCCCCCAAGGTGGGGGGAAGATTAACCTTTTTTCCTTCTGGCCTGGGAAAAGATCTCGAACAGCCCTTGGATCTTAAATCTAGTCAAGTCGGGCTTGCGGATAGACTTTCTCTCTCTTCCCCACAAAACTATGTAGTGACTCCCCTAAGATCCTCCCTGCAAGAACAAAGGGCTCTGGAATGCAAAGTCATGAACCTCGTACAAAAAGCAGTCCTTCAGGAAGTCCCCCCTCAGGAAATGGGAAAGGGATTCTACTCCCCGCTTTTTCTAGTGTCCTAGCCAGATGGCACCTATCGGACAATAATAAACTTGCGGAAACTGAATGGCTGCTACGTGAGAAATCAAAAATTCAAAATGGAGTCGATAAAATCGACCATCAAAATATTGTTTCCTAACTGTTTTATGACTGTCTTGGATATCAGTGACGCGTACTACCACGTCCCCATTCACAAAGAGTCCCAGAAATTCCTCAGACTGGCCGTTTCCATAAAAGGGGAAATAAGAGAATTTCAATAAAGAGCCCTCCCCATCAGAATATCAATAGCCCCCCCCTACCGGCTGGACCTAGCCTCTTCGTCTGGCTTAACCTTCGGTAGAAGGGTTCTTCAGGCTCTGGTCCCTCACTAAGCTAACAAATCTTTGTAATTCTCTCCGTGGTGCTGTCATGGGGGATAGAGAAAGACGTAGTTAATTACCGGTAACAGGATTTCTCAGAGCCCATGACAGCACCCACTTATTTCCTTCCCATCACATGTGTGATGAGCACGTTTTTCTGTCCGTAGCATGTGTGTGTATATGTGTGTGTATATGTATGTGTGTATATATATATATATATATATATATATATATATATATATATATATATATATATATATATATATGTGTGTGTGTGTGTATATATATACACGGTGTTTAGTTTGCCAAGCAGTTTTGATAATGTATATATATTTAGTTGTCATTAACCTGGAGGCGCTCCGATGCTCTGTAAACCAACTGACGAGGGGGAGAGGTACCGCCCTTTTTATCTGTAGGTTCCCTGTCCCTAAAGGGCGGATCCCTTCTCTCCATGGTGCTATCATGGGCTCTGAGAAATCCCGTTACCGGTAAGTAACTATGTCTTTCTGTGTGTTTTGTTTCATGTAACTTCGGGGTTAGTGTCTAACAGACACCTCTGCATTCCTAACCCCTGGGCTCGATAACAGTGGACATTGCAAAGCTTACATCAATCCCAAAACCATTACCCCAATTGCCACTGCACCAGGGCAATCGGGAAGAGCAGAGACTAAACACCAAAATTGTCACATCTAATAGATGCGCCATTTCTGGGGCGGCTGAGTACTGGTGTTGTTAGTATGGGAAGGAGCTATTATGCATGGCCTTTTCCAGAATATTAATATCAGCCCCCAGCTACCTGCTTGGGCTTCGCTGGTTATTAAAAATGGGGACGTCAGGTTTTTTTTTGCTCCTCTTTTTTAATGGCCTTTAAAGGCTAAGCAGACTGCTGTGGGCTGATATTAATAGTCTGGGAGGCCCCATGGATATTGGTCCCTTCTCAGAATAATATCAGCCCCCAGCTTTCTGATTTCTTTCAGCTGGTTAGTAAAAATAAGGGGGACCCCACTTTTTTTTTCATTTATTCGCTTAATACAAGTACACAAAAATACACACGCATAGCACTGATTGAGTGATGAGCGAACTTGCTCGCCTAGCATGTTGTTCGAGTACCTTGGTCGTGCTCTTGTAATATGTTCGAGCCCCTGCGGCTTCATATTTTGCGGCTGTTAGGCAATATCTGCATGTGTTGCGGCTGTCTTAACAGCCGCAAAACAAGCAGCCGCAGGGACTCAAACATATTATTCGAGCACGACCAAGGTACTCTGATAACACCCAAGCATGCTCGGGTAACACATTATCTGAGCACGTTTGCTCATCACTACTGACTATATATCTCACTGACATCTTCCTATCCTGATGGTTCACACTGTGAATTCACTGTACTTGACTGATGAAATGTTGGGTTTTCTATAAGATGGGTGCGTAAAAATTGGACGCACCTACTGACTTGCATTGGGGAGTCTGTCGTTTTACGCGACCATACGCAGCATGCTGTGACTTTTTTCCTCACCCCAATTCCACATGAGGAAAAACTCAGATGAACACTGAATAACATTTGGTGCTAGTGCAATGTGATTTTTTTTTTGTCACATTGCACTTGCAATGTGCGTGTCACTTAGTTACTCGCTGTTTACCTTGGATACCAGTTCCCAGCACAAGCACGCTGGTATCCAGGGTACACAGCGGGTAACTAAGCGACGCAGTCTTAGTTACGCGCCATTTACCCTGGATACCAGCTCCCAGCGTCTGCTTACAGCGCTGGGAGCTCGCTGATATCCCGCTGCCACACGCGATGCGTGCTGGCCAGCGGGAGACCGACCAAAAATGGCCCAGGACATTCCTGCACGATCAGCGATACCCGGCGGGGGGGGGGGCGGTCGCTGATGCATGCCACACAGCGAGATCGCTCATGTCACAAAATCGGTGACGCAACAGCGATCTCTATAGCGATCTCGCTTAGTGTAAAGTACCCCTTAGGCTAGTTTCACACTAGTGTTAGGAGGCACAGCGCTTGGCCGCCGTGCAGCTCCGCCCCCTGCCGCATCCAATCCTGTCAGCTCCTCTTATGGGCACATGACGCTGCATGCGACCTGCATACCCTATCTTTAGCATTGGGTACGCAGGCCGTGTGTTGGTATGCTTTTAGCCGCGCATGCGCCCTTTTTTTTTGACGGAGCTCCGAGCGCACCAAAATGCAACACGGTCTGCTTACCCAATGCTAAAGATAGGGTACGCAGGTCACATGCAGCCTCATGCGCCCATAGGAGGAGCTGCCAGGAGGGGGCGTGGCAGGGGCGGAGCTGCACGGCGGCCGTGCGCTACGCCTTCTAATGCTAGTGTGAAACTAGCCTTACTCTGTGACCTCACAGCAAACTTAAGATTTTGTTGTTTATTTGTAATACAGCTCTTGACATGGAAAATTAAAACACACAGGCCCCAAATTCTTGGACATGTTGAGCATAAAACTTAAACAATAAGTTGTATGCTGATTGGGTAGTCTTGGCTAATTATGATGCATCATTCCATTACTTTTTTTTCTGGCCATTCCATTAAAGCAGAAAACCCCAAATACACAGTGGCTCCTCCACGAGGTAGACCCGGTCTATCTATATGTAGCACTACATTTCCGCTGCTGCTGATAACCTAATGTGTATATTGTTAGCCTGATGGCATTTTTGTAACATAATGAATACTTGGCTCTCCCAGATAACTGCTACTGCAGACACTAGTTAATCCTCTCCTATGAGTATGGAAGTTGACATGCGTGTTTATGGAATCAATGCCAGATTTGCACTGAAAGATATAGGAAAATAAAATTCATATATTTGATTATATAGGGCCCTGTTTTTTATTACATACCGTCCTGTCTTGTTAGCTGTATAATGCAATGACGGCTGATAGAGCATAGGAAAGCTTCTTTTCTAATGGAGGAGCTGATTGACTGGTCGTCTGGTCATCAGCTCCTTCATCAGCAGTCATTTTATATATAAAAAGAGAGGGCACTGTGAATAACAAAATTTAAGAATACACTATGTAAGAGACAGTACTGTACAGTACATAACAGCAAAGAAAGCTATATAATAAGGGACAGCACCATATATAACTAGAGGATGGTATGTAATAAGGGACGTGTTATACATAATAAAAGAGGAAACTATGTAACTAAGGGTGGTGTTATACAGAATTAGTGAGTCCACTATATACTAAGGGACAGTGTTAGACATAGTGAGTACACTATATACTAAGGGACTGTGTTAGACATAATAAGCTATTATAATGTCTTCCTCCACTTCCCCCTGTTCCTAAGTCCATTATAAGTCCCCCTTCCTCTCAATCCCACACACCCCTCATTGTCCTCCCCCGCATTCCATTATTGTCCACTCCCCCACCCAATCATTGCACTCTTCACCACCTCCATCATTGCCTTCTCCCCTACCATCCCCATCCTTGCCCATTCCACCACCTCCATCATATCCTCTCCCCTCCATCCCATTATTGCCCTTTCCACCACAATCCATCATTGCCCATTCCACCACCTCCATCATTTTCTCCTCCCCCCATCCCCACCCTTGTCCATTTCACCACCTCCATCATTTCCTCCCCCCCACCATCCCCATCCTTGCCAATTTCACCACCTCCATCATTTCCTCCCCCCCCACCATCCCCATCCTTGCCAATTTCACCACCTCCATCATTTCCTCCTCCCCCACCATCCCCATCCTTGTCCATTCCACCAAATCCATCATTTCTTTCTCCCCCACCATCCCCCATCCTTGTACTTCCTGACAAGGCTGCTACGGGCAGCGACAGGCATTGGGCTGTGCGGGCACCGTCACATTCCATTGGGTAAATATGGCTCATGTATATCTTTGATTATAATTATGTGATTCTGATGTTAATGAGAGCTTTTTTTTTATTTATGTGCTATTCACATTCCACTACTGGGCAGATCTCTGCCTTATTAGTCCTCTAATTTTGACATTGATCACATTACTTGCCATTTTCTATTGTGATCCCTTTGGTGGTGGTCTCTTTATTCATATCATTATTAAATGTTATACTTTATTATGGATAGAGAATATTTTTGCCTGCTCACCATTCTTTTGTAAGTTTCATACTGTTGTTTTTAAAGGTCTTTTCTCCTTGGCAATTTGTTGTCTCAATAAAGCCTCTACTATTGATTAAACATGCTGTATGTGCACTGTTATTGTGCTCTTTTTTTCACTTGCTTGTGTTCACATCCCCATCCTTGCCCATTTCTTCACTTCCATCATTTCCTCCTCCCCCCATCATTGCCCTCTCCATCACCCCATCATTGCCTTCTCCCCATCACCTCTACCCCATCATTGCCCTCTCCCCCAACTACACACACACAGCACCATTCACTTCTTTGCACATTCCCCTGCAGCACTATGCGCGCACACACACACACACCACAACTCATCTCTACACACACAACACACATACATACAAAAAAAAAGACACAGCACCGCTCACCTCTCCGCATGCTCTCCCATTGCCGGCAGCTTCCTCTCTCTGGCACAGCCGGTCGCTGAATGATGACGTCATCCAGCGGTGCTACTGTCTGTGTGAGAAAGACAGGAGGCGTGGGCAGGAAGCAGGACAAATCGCTACAGCTCCGCTCCGTTGCCATTTTCTCTTGTAGGCAGCAGAGCTGTAGGGATCTCTCCCTGCCCGCCGCACATGAGGGCTATGTGGCCAGGGGCCCCCTGGAGTCTCAGGGCCAGATAAACAGGCCAGATTGCCATCATTATTAGCCACCCTGCAGGGCCCCCCTCCATCTCTGGGCCCCGGTGCAGATGCACAGGCTGCACATGCGGAATGTCCACCCATGTCTGTAACATCAGTTAATTGCACAGTTTGTAATAAATCTTTCCCAAGTACTTTCCAGTTGCCATTGGTGGTGTCCTGGTGTAGATCTTTTGCAGGATAAGCATGCACAGATGCCTTCACTTTAATATGAGCAGGCAACAGTTACAGCTCATGCGCACTAGTTACGGTCTGTAAGTACAAGGTGAGCGCTTGCACGACAGCCGCAATACAGAAAAGAACACTATACATGGAAACAACAAGTAATTTACCAGCAGCGCTGCTTCTCTGCCATGTGTCCATTGCTATAGCACTGCTGAGAGGATACCATAATACTGTGCACAATGTATAAAGACAGAAAAACGGCACTGAGGATTTTACTAGCAGCGCTGCTTCCCTGTAATGTGTTCTTGACTGTGGTGCCGTTAAGGGCACGATCCTGAGCACTTCGTTTTATATCTCCCACCAATGAGTAAAGACTGCAAAGCAGTGCCGACAACTTTACTAGCATCATTATTTGCCGCTGTTGTGTCCTTAGCTGTAACTTTTTGCTAAGATGATACAAACTTGTCTAACGTGGTTTACACACGTCCCTTCCAAAAAATACAAAAAACGAGAAACTGAATTGAGAGACTAAAGGTAATTCGAGGCACTGGGGGTGACACTGGATCACAGTAAGCTCCTAGGATAGGTAGTTTTTTCACCTTAGAATGGGGGCATGTGACACTTTCCAGGACTGACTATTCCAGGCTCCTGTCAGTGAAATGATATCGGCGCTGCAGGGGGTCAGATAAAAAGAGCGACTAATGAGGTGACAAGGAGAAACCACATAGAATGTTTCTAACACTTTATTGACATGGTTATTTGGAGAGACCCCTTTTAAAGTTTGAACACAAATTTGGGAATCCACAGTTCTTGTTTAGAACTGTGAAAGAGGATTATTTCCTGCAGCAATCTGCCTGTGCGCAGACCTACATGGTGGTCCCAGACTTGTTGGCTAATATGTTTAGTTGACTCCGGGGTATTGTTAATGAAGTATCACCTGTGTAATGTATGTCATGTAATGTATGGAACCAATGAATGGGCCTTTTTACTAATCTGATGATGGATCATTTTCGGATGTTGATTTATGTGACTTTTTTGTTCTGAGAGGCTTGTGTAGGTAACTGTGAATTTATGACAAGACTGTTCCTGATCTCAGGAAAACTGCAAAATATACAGTTACCACTGTTTTTTGTTCTTGAATCTTTTATCAATCTTCTGCATCGATTGATTAGAAATTTAACTTTTTAATCACCGCCATTAGGCCTTTTTACTGATCTGAGAAATTTTAAAAAATTGCATCCAACGGGTGAAAATGAAGCTGGTGTCCGCAGTGTACTATAGCTGAGATTCTGCTACATCAGCCTCAACTGATCAGGGCAAGTTACCACCCTAGATACAGCTGTCAATAGAAACATGGGCATCTAGATGGTCAGGAGAGGTCACCCCTTTTAATCCATTGGCACCCCAAGATCATGATTGTGTGGTCATTGTGACTACCATGGCAATCTGAGGCCAAGTAAGGCTATGTGCACACGCTGTGGATTCTGCTGCGGATCCACTGCGGTTTTGGCCCTGCGGATCCGCAGCAGTTTTTGCTGCGGTGTACAGTACCTTTATATTCTATGAAAAACAAAAACCGCAGTGCACACAGTGCAGATTTTTCCGAGCAGATTTGCTGCGGTTTCAAAACCGCAGCATGTCACTTCTTTGTGCGGAATCCGCAGCAGTTTCACACCTGCTCCATTGTAGAGGTGGAAAACCGCAGGCTAATCCGCAGATAAACCGCAGGTCTTTTGACCTGCGGATTTTGCAAAGTCCGCAGCGAGTGCACACACCCTAATGGTCTCAGGATGTGCAAGCTAAGGTGGCCTGTTAGGATGTTAGCAATATTTTAACGTAAAAGTATATAATTTTTAACTTCACTGTACTTTGTGTTTAACCCTTCAGTGCCAGCATGGAAATTAACTGAGTGGTCCTGTCCAATGTATAGGCCCCTCAAAGTAACTTCACAACTGAACAAGTCTCCAAAAATAAACGTTTTGTAAATTTGCTTGAAAAAAAAAATTTAAAATTATTGATAAACTCAAACCTTGAAACAAAATAAAAGGACATATGAAAAATGATGCTGATGTACGCGTATGGGAAATTTAATTTATTACTTTTTTTGTGTAGTATTATTGCTATCATGATTAAGGGTAAAACCATTTATTTAAAGACTGAAAATTGCTTTTTTTTCCAAAATGTATAAAATTTCTGTAATTATTGTAAATAAATTAAAAACATATTTGCCTAAATTGACAAGTAACAAAGTTCAGTGTGTCCGCTAAAAGCTAACCCAGAATCAGTGGGATACGTTAAGTGACCCCAGTCAGACTTAAAAAATTGATCTGGGTCACTATTATCCATTTAAAAACTGTGTGTTGGCTCTCTGGAAAATAAATATGGGGTACAGCTGGTTTAACACTGCCCCTCCCCAACTTATCCCAACATACGTGGCAAATGTGTCCATAGTGTTATATTAGCCTCAGAGAGACTCTGTTATAAGTCAAAGCCTTTGGATGAGTGATGGATGCCTCTGTGCCAGAGGACATGTCTCGGGGTCAAAAGTGGATAGTTGCTTTTATTTTGTGCCATCTGAATATTACTTTTTTTTGTGATGGTGTTGTGTTTTTTTTTTTTTGCTTTTTTTTTTTTTTTATAAAGGGAACCTGTTGAAATCGGTCCTTCTTAGTAGTCTATATGGGCATGCAGGTCATAGGAAGCTGAATGAAATGATACATTGAGATCTGCGATCTGTTGTCTTAGTCCAGAGAAATCCCCATTTTTCTTGTATGTAAATGACCTCTTCCGGGCATGGGGAGGATGTAACGCCCTTTCTATATACAATTGGCTCTGGAGGCAGTTATCTTCCAGGCGTTGCCCTCCCCAGAGCCTGGAAGAGGTAATTTATATAAAGTGATAAAAGATTATTTATCCCACAACAAGGCATCTGATAAAAGGCACACAGGTATCACTCTTTTCAGCATTCTACAACCTGTATGTCCATATTAATAGTTAAAAAGAGAGGTCAAATGTGGTCACACATTCCTTTTAGATTAATTTGCATACAGACAACTGACACAAATGGTCTATTTTTTTTTCCAGTTTTTATTGAGTGAAAATGTCAAACCTTGCATCAGTCATGCAAAAAAAAAAAAATCAAATAAATAAACACATATATTAAATTTCTAACAGCACTAAATTCAAGTGGAAAAATATTCAGTTTTATCAATGCGGGAAAGTCCAATTCAAGTATTTAGAATAACTCATTCTTACCTGGCTTATTAATAATAATAATGTTAAAGTATATATCTGTATGTAATACATATATAACATATATCTATCACATACCCCATTATATACAAATGTACACATGCTTATACCTATATCAATATACACATAAAGTATCCAGATATAGATAGTAAACTGTCATTAGCCAGGGTGACCTTAGTTTTGTTTCCACAGAAAATTAAAAAAAAAAGACATTAAATTTTGCAGATGATTTGGAGATGGCTTACGTCCTACTGTGCAATATCAGGTTAAGGAAAAATCTTTAACCTGATCTTTCATCAATTTAATATTTTTTTATTCCCCCTTTTTTTTGCTACATTGAGTACAATTATTTTTGTGGAGAGGTGTATTTGGATTCTAGAAATTGTAGTGTCCTTAGTAGTTTTTGTTTGGACAGAAAGTCTCCATTTAATTCTATCCCTGATAATTTTGTAGGTCCAACTGATGCTTACATGCAAAAGGAAACATTTCAGATACAGTGAGGACAGGAAAAATAAACAACCCAGTGTATCTGAAAAATAAAGGATCTGAGACCACTGCAGTGTTATACAAAGTACAACTAGTATGTTTTCATACTATTAACTTTGACTTGGAGATGTCGATGTTTGAACAACACAGTAGGGGTCAACTCTGCTGCAGCGCTTATTTCCCAATACTCATCTCACAGATAATTACAGTAATATTAAAAAAATGTAATCTGGGGAGCACACAACTGATTGAGTGAGAAACCCATAAAATTAAATATATAACTACAAACTTATATAAACAACCTGAAGATTACAATCCTCCATATCATCCGAAAATTGGTATTTAGGTTTTTTTTTATAAAATTCAAGTTAAAAGTCGGAATCACGCTTTTCAGTGCTAAAGTGAAGTCAAACTTCGAGAAATCAGAAGCTTTTTTTTAAAAAAAAAAAAAAAAAAGGCATTCGAGCAGGTTCTGGGAGCTGATGTCTGACATCTGATGATGGTAAGACACTCCAACAGCCACCATATGCAAGCTTACTTTAATTTTTTTTTTACTTTTTATTCTATATATAACCTTTACAGAAAAAAATACTGTACAACTTTTTCATTTATTTATTATTTTTTTTTAATCAGCATGAATAGGTTGCTCCAACACCGCTTGTTGCAAACACTTTGAGGCGTTCCCCACCTAATCTTTTTACAGTCTGCTTTAAGGGTGAATACAAAGAATCATTCAAGGATTCAATAAGGTGGTTAGGGCCTGTATCACCTGTCTCTTAGAGAGAAGGCCTTTAGTGTTTTCAAAACAATGCATCTATAATTGCATCTTGCTGATTCATAGAACACACAATCTTGATCAGAGATTCACCTCATCAATTCAACACTTTTGTACTGCATCCTTTTCCAAATAGCTTTGTTGAATCAGGATAGAGGGCCTAAAACACCTGACCTAGTGACAGATACAGGGAAGCAGTGTTTTTTTTTTTTTTTTTAAGTGCAAATACATTTTTATTTTTAATTAAAAACAATCCATCTGCACTTGCCCAAATGAATGAGTTTCTTTACTGAATAGTTTCCTACCTGAGAGAGAGGGGTCATCCTGTGCTTGGTCAGTGGTGTATTCTCTATCCCCCAATGTGACTGCTCAGATCAGTTTTCTATCAAGGTCACTGGTCTGTCAGAGGGTGCTACCATTGAGCTCTGGCCCTTGCTGGCCCCTGAGCAGTGATATGGAGCAGTCTCCAGGATGTGCTACAGGAATCCTTCCTCCTTTGATATATTTTTCCCCACACTAATATTTCCAATCTTTTCACAAGCCGTAACAGCATGTCCTATTGGGTAGAAGGCCTCCTCTACAGATGTGAGGTTCTCCTGGCTGTTCTTGTAAGAAAAGTCTCATTATTATTATTACTATACCAAAAAAATGCCAAAATAAATAAATAAACTATAGCAATTGGTGCAGAGGAAAGTTTTCTATATAAATATTTATAAAATAAAACAATAGCTTCCCGGGAACAGCCCAGAGAGAAACTGGAAGAACAGGAGAGAGCCTCGTCACAGGGCGCCCGATAATGCTAGTCAATAAATACCCACCAACCCAGCCCATCTGACCTCCTCCCTTGCCATAACTATATCGGAACTTCCCCTATTTTAGGAAAAGGAGTAAAAGTACTTTTCTCCCCCCACCCACCACCTCTTACCCATGAATGGTGTAATACAAGGACTTCATATCTCAAGGAGTCAAATTTGATGTCCTTTGTCCTACTGCTCTCAAGCACCAGTGTGAGTGGATCTTAACGGAGGAGGCCAGAATAGCAGAAATGCCTCCTTGAGTCCTATGTAACTGATGACTTGGTTGAGTCCAAAGTTGCAGAAGCTGCTTTTGTTAAGGTTCCTATTCCTTCACTTGTTCTT
The DNA here is from genome assembly GCF_039654945.1 of Dendrobates tinctorius. Lineage (NCBI taxonomy): Eukaryota > Metazoa > Chordata > Amphibia > Anura > Dendrobatidae > Dendrobates > Dendrobates tinctorius. The sequence continues at coordinate 9,572,526 of NW_027361754.1, forward strand.
TGAGTCTTTTTTTTTTTTTCTTTTAAAACTTTTGTTTTTCCTTTTTTGGCAGAAAGGGGTTATGGGTGAAGAAAGTAGAGTAAAGCCCTCAAAGGGGGGGTACTTATAAAACATTCAGTTCTGAGAGAAGTTAGATGGATGTTTGGAGGTTCATTGGAGTTTTGGAGGTATCACAGTGGTTTGTGGAATCCCCAGCACTTTCTTTATCTTTCTGTGATAAACATTCACCATCGGGTAAGGAATCATCAGAATCTGTGTTCAGATCTTCCTCATCATCTTCATTAATTTCTTCATCATCCTCCTCTTCATCATCCTCATCTTCCTCATCCTGAGACATGTCATCATCAACATCCCTACAAGTGGGCATCTGAGTGTTACCCCTATGTAGACGCTCGGCACCATCCTGTGGTTTCTTGCTAAGGTCGAGTGAGTCATTTAGGCCCACCCCTGCAGCATTTTGCAGGAACAGAAGAGAGTTGTGAGTGTCTGTGCTCAAGTTTAGGGAGCTGTCTAAATTCACTACTTGATTGTGGAGGTCATAGTCAGCACTACATTGAGTCGACCCCTCTGGCCCAGGAGAAACTGAAGGCAGTTCCCCCCTTTCCTGTTTCTCATGCTTACGCTTGTGTGAGTCCATTTGAGACATTCCCACCACAGTGTGCTTGCAGCTGGGATAAGTGCAATGAAAGTGTGAGCACTTTAACTTGTACTTGCATTCGGGCACCTCGCAGTCAACGCTGGAACTAAATTGACAGAAGCCTGCTGCAGTGATGACATCCTGCTTTCCATGGTGCTTACGGTGAGCGGTCACTTTCGTGCTGTCAGTACAGCGGAAGCCACAACGCAAGCAGTGAAAATGTGTGCTATTGCCAGAGAACTGGCAGTCAGGGAAGTTGCAGCTAAGAGAGGATTTGAAACGCTTAAAATCATCAAGAACGAGATTGTCCACTCGGTCGTGGTGCTGTGCATGCTTATACATGTGGGTTCGTCCACAGAACTTGTAGCCACAGTTTTCTCTGGTGCAGTGGTAGTGAGTGACCTTCAGGGAAAACTGGCACGCCATATCCTTACAATCTTCATACAGGTCGTAACGTCTGAATCCTTCCAACATCATCCCTTCATCCAGCATTTTGCGTGATGAAGCCGTCTTCCGCCTCTTTCCAAAAGGAGACATATCCTCAATGATCCAGAATCTCTTTTTGGCTCCAGAAGCTGTTGGCATAGTGATGGTGTTTCCTGCAGGGAAAAAATATCCACCATTGTGATATTACGTATATAGGGAGAGCACATGTAACATTGTTGATTTGACATATTATTGTTACTTTGGATGGTTATATGAGGTATAGGATACAAATGAGTTAAATAAAGCAGATGCTAATCATTCTGCTTAATTACTAGTATCCCCTTTACCAGCAATAACTGCAATCAAACACAACATGAAAGACTTGTGAAATTAGTAATAGTATAAAGGGTATGTGGAAAAATCTGAAAGTTTAAGGTGTATTACAGTGGAAAGTCTTTTATTGTAAAGCCATATGCTAGTGGGTGCTTGCGCTGCTGTTCGTCATACTCCTATACAGAAACTGACTTCAGGGCAGCAGTGAAGGACACTGCTCACAGGGGGTCCCTGTGACCATACCACCCTGCTGCCCAACTTAGGCATTGATTTGCATGTAACACCGTGAGCATATGTGCTTAACTCTTGGCAAGAAAATGTAATTGCGTTTCAACAATTACTATGTTGGCATAATATTTTACGGTAAGCACAGAGACCATATTTTTTGCTTAGTTTTTTTTCTCTGGGGTAGATACATCTATTAATCATTTTCTAATGTGTGCCTTGTTTGTGGTTGTAATATTGTAAATCTGAATGTCAGGAAAGGTGTTTATTAAACCAGCTGCAGCCCCAAGTCCATAGCAAAATGGTTTAAGAAGCCTGGAAATGTATCCTACCTCCACTGATGGTTTACATATGCAGGCACAGGCACTAAAGGGTGGATATAACTAGTCATATAAAAATCATAGCAACCTGAAGGCATTTTACAATAATATCCATGTTTTGATATGGCTATATCAAAGAAATGGCTGGAAATGTACTACGGAATAAGTAGCCATAGGCTCACATTGTGCCTTATTACATAAGCGCCTTCAAAGGGAATCTGTCAGCAGGTTTTTGATATGTAATCGGAGGACAGCATGAGTTAGGAGTTAAAACACTGAATTCAGCAATGTATCACTTATGTTGTGTGCTATTGTTTACTTATAATGCAGGTTTTATCAATAGGACATTATCACTGCTGTGACTGGCTGGTGAGTCATGCGAGTCCTGCAGTCAATCAGTGGCAACATTATGTAGATCAAATAGAGGACACTAGGAAGACTGTCAGGGATCCAATAGGTGAATAGCCATTATTTTTATATCACCCTGGGCCTGATTTCAATGAAGAAATTAGTATTGGACTCATTTAAAGAGAAACATTGATCACTGTTCCAAAAATTGAGTGAAAACAATCCCTGAGCTTCCTTGATTCTGCCTCTTTTTTCCATTTTGTGCTGCGTCACTTCATTGCAGAGATATTCACATTTGTTGCTTTTGAAGTGCAGTAAGTGAAATTTCTGCTAGTAGTGCAACTGGACATTTCTTCAGAGTCTTCTGTGGAAGCATGTCCATCCTTCACCAATGCTGCCAGTCACAGCTAGGCAGCATCTGAGACGACTTGCTCAGCTGCCTGAGCTGTGACTAACAATGTTTGCTAGGGAGGGGTGAAAGCGTATGGCCCCCAGAAAAGACTAAAGAAACACCCAGTGGAGCTACAAGCAGAGATTTCACATGATGCACTCCAAAAGCAACAAATGTGAACACGATGCTAAACGGAAATTGAATTGAGCAGCGAATTTCAGAGTTCCCGTATTTTTACAAGGTATTTAACTTAAATTTTTTGAACAAGTGATAAGTCCTCTTTAATAGTCTTATTTTACATGTAATCATACAAAATGCAGCAAACATAAAAAATGAAAGCAATTAGTATTTTCATTTTGTAAGAAGCTGAACGGTACCTGCTGCATCTTGTACTAGTGGGACATCACTTTTGACTGGAGCTGGAGTGGCTATAACTGGTGTAAAAGTTGGAGCGCTGCTTGTTGGCACCACAATGCCCCTGCTGACCCCAAGGCTGGCAGTGATCAAGGAGTATGAGACACAGGATGGAGAGAGCAGGAACGGTAGGGAAGAGAGGGGAGGCCTAACCAAGGCAGGAGGAAAGGAAGGAGCATGAGGCATAGCCGTTGCTTGAGGCGCATTGTGGGTGAGTGTGTCATCTGAAGCAGAAGGAACCAGGTAGCCTGGAAAGTGTGAAGAAGCAGGAAAACCAAACAGAGAAAGGAAAAAAAGAAACAGAACAAAATGAACCAAATGACAAGCTGAAGAGAGAAAATGATGAGATGAAATGAAACGCACAACAGAAGAGGGACATCCAGACTCACAATACTTGACCATATGGATAAAATGTAAAATGGAGTGGGCCATAATGTTAATATAAACCGACAGGAGAGAATTACCTTGACATGAATTAAATATTTTGATATTGCGTGCTTACATTTATGAAGCCATATAAGTTCTCTTACTATGACAAGATGTTTTAGCTTTCTTACCTGACTCTGCACTTTCATTACCCACTGGAGTACTGGAGCAACTACGATCAAGGTTGGAGGACTCGGAGGACATCCCACCAGGGCTGCCCAAACCAGTGTAGTCCATGCACTCATCTGTCTCCGTGTCCATCATGTTTAGGGATGTGGTCTGGAACGATGAAGGGTTTTCTGTAGACGATGGACTGTGGGCTGTGCTGCCACCCATGGAAGTATGTGATACCACCTATAAGAGACTACAGCTGGTTACAATGTGTGTGGTGATTTGCACTGTTTAAATACGAGGCTGAAAGTATTTCTCATGATGCACCTGTCCAGGAACCCGGTCAAAATTCTTTCCCAGCATTCTCCTCATGTGCTTGCGGGCGTGTGAGGTCATCTGGTGCTTAAGGAGGAATGAAAACTGACAGCCTTCTCGAATGCAGTGGAAGTGACTATTCACCTGATTGTATTTACATCCTGTCAAGAAAAAGGAAGGAACGTTAAATACTTCACATATATCATAGATTAAAGGGAACCTGTCAGCAGGATTATGCATAGTAACCTACACACAGTGTCAGGTTGGCGCCGTTATACTGAATGAAATGATACCTTGGTTGATGAAATCCATCTTATGGTTGTTTGTTAATCTTTATTTTCAGTTTTGTGTTAATAAGATTTTCGTGTCGTAAGGCGGGGTTCATGTATGTGGCGCTCTGATTAGCTATTCATAATGCAGACAGGTCACTGATCCCTCAGTGACCCGCCCCTAGTTTACATAATGAATACCATCACATACTGAATAAAAAAAAAAAAAAAAAAAAAAGCTTCTGCAGGTGCCAGCCGTGGCACCTGCGCTGCAGCATAATCACATGGTTACTGTGCACTTAATCCCTTTTGCAGATTTACTTGAGTGAGGGAAAACAAAAAGACACTTTGAAAATGGCGCCTGCGCAGTAGCAGCTGTTGGTTTGTATAGAAATCCGATAGCTGCTGTTGCACAGGCGGCACCATCTTGCTGGAGAAAAAAAAATGTCCTCCACCAAGATGACGTCGCATGCGCAATAGCATCTGTCGGCGATCTCTGAGAGCTGCTACTGCGCAGGCGGTGCTATCTTGGTGGAGGACATTTTTTTTTCCTCCAGCAAGATGGTGTCGCCTGTGCAACAGCAGCTATCGGATTTCTATACAAACCAACAGCTGCTACTGCGCATGCGCCATTTTCAAAGTGTCTTTTTGTTTTCCCTCACTCAAGTAAATCTGCAAAAGGGAGTAAAGGCCCCGTCTCACTAAGCAATCTCGGTAGCGAGATCGCTGCTGAGTCACAACTTTTGTGACGTAACAGCGATCTCACCAGCGAGATCGCTGTGTGTGACAGCGATCAGCGAGCGGCCCCCCTGCCGGTATCGCTGATCGCTGGAAGAAACCTCTGGACATTTCTTTGGTCGCTGGTCTCCCGCTGGCCAGCACGCATCGCTGTGTGTGACAGCGGGAGACCAGCGATCAGGTGTAAAAAATAATAAAAAAAATAAAAAATAGTTATTCTCATCTTCCGACGTTGCGTTCAGCCATCCTGCCTCTCTCCACGCTCCGGACCCAGTGATCCTTTGCACGAATGACCGCGAGACTTTGTTATCCCTCGAGACCATGACATCTCGTGGTCATTCGTGCAAAAGATCACTGGGACCGGAGCGTGGAGAGAGGCAGGATGGCTGAACGGGACGTCGGAAGGTGAGAATAACTATATTTTTTATTTTGATTCTATTTTTTACAGGATGGCCAGCGATGCCGGGCGCTCGGCATCGCTGTGCTGATCGCTGGTGAAGCTGTCTGTGTGACAGCTCACCAGCGATCACAAAGCGACTTACTAGCGATCCTGACACCTTCATATCGGTGTCGGGATCGCTGGTAAGTCGCTTAGTGTGACGGGGCCTTAAGTGCACAGTAACCATGCGATTATGCTGCAGCGCAGATGCCACGGCCGACACCTGCCTGCAGAAATGTTTTTTTTGTGTGTGTGTTTTTTTTTTTTAAATTCAGTATGTGATGGTATTCATTATGTAAACTAGGGGGCGGGTCAGTGAGGGATCAGTGACCTGTCAGCAGTCTGCACTATGAATACTTAATCAGAGCACCACATACATGAACCCCGCCTTAGGGCACGAGAATCTCATTAACACAAAGCTGAAGATAAAGGTTAACGAACAACCATAAGACGGATTTCATCAACCAAGGTATCATTTTATTCAGTATAACGGCGCCAACCTGACACTGTGTGTTGGTTACTATGCATAATCCTGCTGACAGGTTCCCTTTAGTATAACATGAAGATAAATCTAAACAGTGTTCTGGATGTTGGATTATTTTACTTTTTCCCAATCTACTCTGCCTGCCGCGCATTTACGAGGTTCAGAATGGTAAAATATGTTGTTCATTCTTATTTTCTGACCGTTGCTTCTCTAGCAACCAGAACAAACAGGTGGAGGGTTTGGCAGGTGAGGACTTGCAGTCACCATGACAGCGCTGCCTGACTTTGTAAGCTGGCCCGGCACCTGTAACTCCAAAAGGTGAGCAAATAAGAGCAAGAACCGTCTCTTGACATCTGTAAGAGGACACGGCACTGGCTCGTGTATGTTGATACTGATCACCGTGGTTACTGCAAGCCACTATTAACCTGGGACGTAAATACTTTATGAGTTAACAGGGTGAGGTCTTCTGTTTTGTTTGTTTGCAAAGGTTTTAGTTATGCAAGAAAACCAAGAAAAACGAGAGATACAATCTGCACGTTGACTAATATCACCCAGTTCATTTTCTGTTATTTTAAAACAATTAGGTTTGTTGTCAAAGGACTGTTCCAATAGTTACGCAGCTCTATATTACCAGCCGTTAATACAAGACCGAAATGCAATGGCTAGAACACATTTGTATCAAAGATGATATATTTTTAAAGCGGATTTTTTTCCTTAAATATTTCTGCATTGCAATTATTTTTTTAATTTTAGGCTTCATTAAAAATTTCACACTGTTTTCTCTCTATAAGCCTCTGTCTTCCACTTTCTATTGAAAGTGGCTGCAGAATGAATTAACTGAGAATCTGTCAGTGAGATAGTTCTTATGGAAAAGTATGCAACTCTTAGGCTACATTCAAATAACGTTTATAGCCACACGGTCTAAAGCCCTCAAAAACGGGATTCAGGCGTATCCATCAAAGGGGCCATTGACTTCAATGAAGCAGGCAGTGTCACTTTCTGCTCTGTCTGACCTCATTTTCGGCAGCCCCCACCATTTTAAGGTGGGCACTTAAATGCAGTCAACCACATTTTTGTGCCTGCCTGAAAACGTTGGATACTGTCAAATTGGTTGAGACAGTGCAGATAGTGACTGTCTTGTCTTCTTCATTCAAACCCATGGTCCAATAGGCAGATTTTTTGAGTTGTTTTTTACTTTTGTAATCGGGTAACTTTTTATAACATTTAACAAAATAATCATGTTACAGTAATCAAAATTCCGAGCAAAACAGTTCCCCCTTGAGTTGCTTTTCTAGCAGTTCTGTCATATAGTTCCATTTGCAGATATGTTTCCAGAACACAGCCATATGAAAGAACTAAACAAGCAGCAGGGTCTAGCAGCTGGCTGTAGTTTTGATAAAATGGTGAATTTTTTATTTATTTATCAGCAGCAGATTAACACTAGAGCACTAGTAAACCTGCTGCCAGGTAGTCCTCCATAGTCATAAGCTTTGTATAACCCTGCCCTCACCACTGACTGGCAGCTTTCTGCCATGGCAGATTGCTCCTAGAAAGCTGCCAATCAGCGGTATGGGCGGGGGTATAGAGATCTACAGCAGATAAGTGATTTTATCCAAACGACATCAAGCAGCCCAGTCAGTGACAGGCTGCTGGACTTGGCGGGCTCATCCCATACATCATGCTGCTGTTACATTAATGAAACTATAGCATATACTGTACATTAGAAAATATACTTGCAATAAGAAATGTGATAAAGCGAATCTGTCCCTAGTAGTGGCTGTCCCATATGAGGGCGCCAATTCCACCATGAGGTCACTTTTGTTGGTGAAGTAATTTTCACGACATAGACAGGCAAGTGTACTGCACACGCTGCCAAGTCTTCACTATTTGTGAGCTGACACGTTGTCTCACTATACACAGTGTAGGAAAAAAGCTGTCAATCTGCAGCGCGAGGGCGGAGGTAATCCATAGCTCCTAAATATTGAAAACCTGCCCCTCTGCTAGCGCTACACCAGATAGACAGCGATTCTTTGGAAAGTATTTCTAAAAGTGACCCCACGCTGGAATCAAGGTCTCTTTGGCTTTTTTATGCCGTTCTCATAAACCTGCTGATAGGTTCATTTCAGGCATTTGGTCAAACTGCTGTTTGTAGACGTATTATGAGACTTTTTACGTCCTTATTTATACCCACCCATTCTACCACATTCTTCTCTCTTGGTGAAGTATTTGAAGCCATTTGCTGCCCTCCGTTCTGCCTTCTCGTGCTTTTTAACGTGCCATGGAAGCTTAGTGGTTATATTGGTGACAAAGTAACAGCTGGGCCTTAAACAGTGGTAGTGTCCACGCATCCTGAACTCGCAGTGCTAATCAGATTGAAGAAGAGTGAGAGATAATTAGATGGAGGACATCTCATGTTTGGCTTAGTTTTCATATGTGTTCTGTGTCGTGTACACACCTGGTTAGGGCACAGACACTGCAGGGAGTAATATGCAAACTGGTCTCGCACATTCACTAAACTGTTGTTGGGATTGATGTGGTCAAGGCAATGGGATTCCGCTTTGCCAGAAGTCTTACAGACATACTTGCAGTTTCCAAACAAACAATGAAAATGAAATTTGTTTGCATATTTGCAGTCAGTGGCCAGGCAGGGATCACTGCAAAACAAGTATTAAAAAGGGAGAAATGCAGTTGGTATCAACAGTAACATTGGATTCCTGTCAGATCTATTTGATACATTATATTCTATACTTTAGCCTAAAGTTTTAGGCTGGTGGTTCAGCTCTACCATATGGTAACTGTATTTTGTCATGGAAAAGGTATTGCTGATTTCCTGCAACTTGAATCCCTAAGTGGTCGGTTCCAAAGGTGCGCAAATGATTATGGATTCCCAAAATATGATCATGTACTCTTATGGTAAAATCAGTTTCCTTTCAAAGCTGCTCTTTTTAGTATTGAACTCACTTCTCCTGGAACTGTAGGAATCCTGGTTTCACTTGAGGTTTAGCATTTTCAAGAGAAGTTGTTGCCATAGGAGATGACGCTATACCGGGAAGCGATGCTGGTATTTGAGGGATTTGTGGTATGGACGATGCCAGCTGTTTCCATGCTAGTAGAGTTGGTGTAGATGGTACAGCAGCGAGACAGGGAGCAGGAATATCACATCCGGGTGTCAAAGTACTAGGTACAGGAGGGGATGCTGACATCGGGGAAACCTTAGAGTCTCCTGTAAAAGAGATTTCTGAGCTGCTTTTTGTTCCGACATCAGTCCGAAGGTGGAAGCTGTAGAGAAAAATACATTAGAAAGTTCAGATTTCGACGATACAAAAAAAGTTGATGCTACATAAAACACATGGATACATTGTTTTTGCTTAATCACTTACTTTGCATGTTTTACGGCTCCATCCTGAGTACTAAACAGAGCTCCACATTCCTCCACAATGCAATGAAAGTGCAGTTTATGCAGGAAATCACACTGACGGTCACACACATCAGCTGGGTCAAATCTGAGGATAAACACAGAGATGTTAATATAAATCTCACTGGTTTAAACATTTCTTATAGCTTGCACTTTGATATGATTTCAGCATGTTACCTGCGCAGGTATGTCTTCCAAGGTTCTGCATTCTTCTCACGATCAAGGGCTTTCATTACTTTGCCCAGATAATGCGTTGACTCCCCAGCCCCAGAATCGCTGCTCTCTGCATCTGCTTTCAGACTTAGTAAGCTCCCTGCATTAGAGTGTTGGTTCTGCCAAAAGGAATTATGTAAAAATGTGAGACAAATCTGTAAAAAAAAACAAATCCAAAATTTGGGGCAAGGCTGTAAGTAAAGCAACAGGATTGCTTCTAAATATTAAAAATGCACATGCTCCTATTACCTTATTTAGAAGGGAGGGGTGAAGCTGCGGATCGCATACAGTGTCTTGACCGTTGGGCTCATTACTATACAAGAGGATCATAAGTGTTAAGTCTGTTACTTTTCAAAACAATTTAAAAATTAAATAGAATTGTCATTTTCACCATTTTTTTCTATAATATTCCCACCTGTTTAGACTCAGGTCCAGGCTGTGCTCCTGAGAGCTGTTCTGTAACGTTCCCTCTGCATCTGAAGTATCTGCTTTGATGCTGAGGCGACCCGACGCTTGACCATTGCCTGTTCCAAAATTCAGGAATTAAGTAAATATTGTGAACAATGACTATGGGTAACTATGTTGCACACCTGAAAGGCTGACCTCAGATAATAATTGTATGTAATGGCAACCTAAATATCATTGTGGAGTACATTAAGAAAACAAGTTCCAAACTATACGAGATTAGTTTGTGAGATTAATTCCTTTCCTCTAATCAACAGTACATATGAAAATCATTAAGTAGCATTAGCAGTTGTGAAAGAGAAGCTCACCTGCTTCAGGAGAGGGTGCCTGCTTGAGTGCTGCTGCTGCCAACCGTGCCATCATTGGAGAAATTAGACCCTTACTAGCAGAAATTTTCTCCATGATGGATGTAGCAGCTGGGGAAGTGCTGTTTTGATCGCTGGCCCCTGAAGCAGACTGTGGAGAAGCATCTGGGGCACCTATAGGCATTATATTACTTGCACTAAGAGGTAATGTGGTGTTTCCACGGCCACTCATGATCGGAAAATATGGCCCAGTACCTGCAGGTAGTGCTGAGCTTGACAAGGCTAAAGCCAGGGGCATATTCGTAGGTAAAGTCTGGGATAAAAGAGTGGAGATCTTCGTTGTCGGTGGAATGGTGCTGGTGGATTTATGTGTTTGTGGTGAAGGTGCTTCAGACACGGTTGGAACTAGGGATACGGAAGACTGCTGGCTCGTAGGTGAGGCACTCAGACTGGAGTTCTTGCTGCTCAGTGCGGAGAAGTCAATGAGATCATCATTGCTGGACTCTTCCAGGTCATTGTCCTTTCCTCCCATGATGGAAGATGAGAGGCCAAGCACCCCTGAGCTACGGATGTGTCGCCTCTCGTGTTTGCGTTTATGTGAGGTCATCTGGCTGGTGGAAGTGAATGTAAAGCCACATCCAGTGCGTATACAGTGAAAATGGTTGGTAGCCTTGCTGTACACACATCCCTCATATTTGCATTCCTCATATTTGTAGAACTTCTTGAATCCATCTTTTGCATATGCATCATCTTTTATGTGGTAACTCTTGTGCTTCTCTATGTCACACTTATTTTTGAATGTAAAGCTGCATCCTGGACGTCTGAAAACAAAATGAAGACCTGTCTAATTATTTGTATTAAGAGGAGAAAAAAAAGCTGTAACCCATATAACTAGCAGACTAAACGTATGTAGACAACCAACACTGACAATGTGGCTAACGCAGCGCTAACCTGTGAACATTGTCATAGGCATTACCTGCAGTGAAAATGAGTGGTTTTCTGCCCGTAGAACTGGCATTCCACTGTGCCACAGTCTTCAGTGGCTCGGAAGCGCTGAAAGCCATCATTAATCAGCTGAGTGTTCTTCTTATGGAAATTTTCATGTGTCATCACATCTGAGGTGCTTGTGTACACTTTGTTACATCCCACCTGACAAATAGAACAAGTGACCTTAATGCCAAGTGGTCATGTCTTGAATACACAGACTAGAGAAGACGGCTCGAAACAGTGAAGATTTGAGGCCAAGTGTATGCACACGTGTACATACGTGTGTGATATATCCAGTCCACAACTACTGGAGAACACACAAGCTGGTATAGTAAAGTTCTTTTACTATATTAGGTAGATATCACTATATTAGGTAAAGAGAGAAGAAAAGGACAAGATATAATTAGCGAGGGTCTACAAAACCACAGCTGAAAGTCTATCTGAATCCTGTAAGTCCAAGCTCAAAGTCCTCACGTCACTAACGGAATGTTCAACTTGTCTTCCCTCTGGCATCTGTCACCAGGCAAACCGGGCAACTTTGCCATATTGAGTAAAAAAAAAAAGTACGGAATCTGTAAATGCGGCAGCTGAGGGGGGAAAGCAAGAGCCAAGTGCCAGGGTCTGCACCATCTCACAAGTGAAAGGGGAAAGAAAAAAAAAATGTACCTCCCTGCCTTCCCCTATTCACTTCTGTTCTGCTAGCAGGTTGATGAGAACAGACAATAACAAAACCCTCTGACAAATGCCCAAAACGAAAAAAAAATCTCCAGCTGTTTGCTGTACAAAAGCATACTCACTGTTGACACCTTGAAAAAAAGCAGAACCCCACCACGGGACCAGAAAAGAAAAAAAAGAATTAAACAAAAAGCTGCAGAGGAATAATTTGCAATGTGGCACTAGGTTCTAAAGCTTGAAAAATGTGGGCTTTGTATAAACAAGGACCTGAAATTTATCCACACCAATTATGGACATAACCAAAGTGTGTCCTGCACAAATCTTGTTGTTTCATCTCTTCACACCTTTATATTTAGTGTGTTGCAACCAGCAATACTCAGCAGCCACCCACCAAAGTAACACAAAGGTGAACGTAAACCAATCATGGAAAATAACCCAAAAATATGGAAGCCAGCAGATGTCTACACTGATCACTAACCCAATAGATAACAATAAAACCACTTGATCCACAATCGTTTATTACGTATGTGTATAAGTAGTTAGGATCTAGTGACGAAAACAATGTAAAGACTCTCCGAGAAGGATAAGGGGTATGCTAAGATGTCACCTTTGTGCAGAATATAGGAGGGTGTTGCCTGTGTATTTGGGCTAGATACAACCTGTATGCAGCATCAAGGAGTAGGGTGTTACCGGAGCAGTATCATGGCTCTGGGTGGGGTGTATTTATATACTGTATAATAAAGCAGGGTGCTGCCTCTATATGTATCACACAAATCCACTCTACAAGTTACTGTTTTATGACCTGGCTCTTGTAATTTGGCCAATCTTTTCATGTCTAAGTTCAGGCTGACCGCTTTTACTAACAATAGGGGTCACTAACATAGCTGTTTACAGCGGAATATAAATGTGGCCAACATCACTGTTATGAAATGGAGGTCTGATTTTTATGTAAATAAATGCCACATTTCTACAGAAATTTGAGGACTTGGATAGTTAAAAGGTGATGTAATTTAATTTGGGGGCACACAGATAACTTCTGAAATTTATTAACAGATGCTCTCTTCTTAAAGGTGCATCTTTACGCTAAGAGTGGTGCACGAATCGCCAGTCTCAGGCCCCCAATTTCAAGAGCTCTGCTTGCTGCCCTTAGTGACTTGGACCTTCTCACATCACTGTATACTATCCTTTGTGTCCTAAATGAATCCACAGCACAAACCTCTTTATATAAACCTCTTTATATTCCTGTTTGCTGTAGTGTATTAGAGGAGGTGAAAACCCTTTTAATGCAGTTTTTTCAGTTTTTGCCCCCGAAACTTACCTGCATGCAGTGGTAGTGTGTGCTTTTGCCATTTAAATGGCATCCATGATAATAAACACTGCAATCATCTAAAGGACTGAAACGCATAAATCCATGCTGCAGAGAGTTGTCTCGTTTCTTGTGCATATTGTAATGACGAATAACATCTTGCTTACTTGTAAATCTCTGAGCAAAGAACACAAGGCGACAGGAAACAGTCACATGTATGTACAAATACTGCCCACTACTTATCATACATTTTATCTACCGGGCAGCCGCAATGGCAGGGTGATATTACCTGGTAGTTACACTCGGGGTCCAGGCAGTGGTAGTGCTCTCGATACTGATACGCACAGTGAATATGACCACAGTGTTGGCTGCCTGAAAATCTACAAGAAAACCATACCAACAGTGAAAATGTGTAACGTATGCAAAGAGAGTTACAAAATCCTAAAGGACTGGGAGACTAATCACAAACCGTTAAATAATAGCTGCTGGTACTACGTTTGTGATGTATATCATCTATGGAAATGGCACAGCAGAGAATGCACACATACACACAGAAGACACATTCTGGGTATGGTGTCTTGCTGATTTCAGAGGTTTACTTTGGATGGTGGTGAAAATGGGCACATGGGCTTATGTCATGTGGTCCTACAGCCAGCCAGAAGCATTCTCATCTCCTTACAAACTCCTACCTGGAAATGTATTTCTGGTAAATATTTACATCTTCAGGGGGCTTGTCTGGGGGCAGTCCATTCCTGGTGAGAAAGACAGGCCAGAGCTGGTTAGAGTCCACTTAGCTCCCTATCCAGCTCCTGTCATGCCACACTCCCTGATCAGGATGTTAGTAATCCACACCCAAATTACTTAAACCCTTGAGATCCAGAATCTAGACCACCAACCCACTATGCTGTGACAGGCACCCCCACACATACATTTAACCTGCCTGCAGTGATCCTATTCATCTGTATACAAAACTAATAATCACCATTTCCATCATCACATGAACTTTTATAATAAATGCTAACAAAGCATCACTTTTTTTTTTTGCCTCTTCACATCCTGGACCTTTTCAATAGTTTAAGACAAACTTTCTACTTTTTGACCAATGTAAGCTTTATGTCCTATGCCTCTCCTGCCTATACAACCTGAAAGATGTCTTGAGATCCGATTAGGGATGCGTGAATAGCTTCGGATAAGAGCTTATCCGAATAGTTATCGCGCTTACCGTATAGCTGCATTGGGAACCTGGTTACCTGGAGCCCTCCCGATGATCAGCTGTCGGCGCCGCAGCTGCATATTACTGTCACAACACATGTATGGAGAGTCCAACAACAGGCTCTCCATGCATGTGTTGTGACTAACACAGCCGCGACACATTCAGCTGTGTCGCCGAACAGCTGATCATCGGGAGGGCTCCAGGTAACCAGGTTCCCAATGCAGCTATTCGGTTAGCGCTATAGCTATTCGGATAAGCTTTTATCCGAAGCTATTCAATCAACCCTAGTTCTGATTAATAATGTCAGCAAGGATGCTCTGTATATGAGCAATGTAAGCCCATCCAGGATTGAGTCACACAGCAGGTACTTACTTAACAGTGGAGACTGTTCCTGTAGTGATGGAGTCTGTCTTTGAGAAGGTTGACTTTAGATATTCTGGAGTGTTGAATGTCAATGTGACTGGCTGCTCAGACGCGGGCACAGGGGTGGAAGGAGTGCTTGTGAGAGGAGCAGGGGATATACTGGGGACAACTGCTGCTGCTTTCAGTGGAGTGAGCTTTTGAATATTGCGTACATCATACTTGGAAGGGCGCCCAACTTTTCCGGTTTTAAAAGCAATGGATCCTCCCATGTCTTGGTTCCCTTCACCTGGCTTAAAAAGATGTAGATATTTTACATTCTCCAGGTCGTATTTGGAAGGTTTTTTGTAGGTGTTTCCATTTTGTGGGCGCAAAGATTCTCCAGTTTTTAATTTCTGAATAAAAAAATCATATTTGGAAGATCGAGACATAAGGCCTTGCATTTGAGAGCTACCAGCTGTTGTCAGGGGCAAAACAGCAGTTTTGGGTTCTTGCAAAATGATTGGCTCAAGTCCTGGGCCTCTGGTACTTAGGGGCTGCGGAGTTGGCTGTTGTGTTGGCTGCGGAGTTGGCTGCAAAGTCGATGCACTCTCTTTGCTCTGTACGGTTTTGGAGGCGATTTCCTCAGGTTTTACAACATGGGCAGGCCAAGACAGGTTTTCTCCAGCTTTCAGTTTTCGGATATACTCCTCATATTTGGAAAACCTGGCTCTTTTGCTGAGGGGGTCTTCAGCAGATGTTTGCTCTGAGGTAGCAGCATTGATCTTCTCAAAGCTAATCTTCTTTGCGAGCTCATCTCTCACATTGGGTTGTGTGTACCCGAACATCCCCAGAAATTCACTCATAGTGTTAGCTGCATAATCTCTCAACGAGGATGCTTCTCCTGTATGCATAAAAATGAAATGTTCAGATTCACAGAGAGCACAGTCTTGATCTATCCTTGCCTACCACACACATCTGGCTTACTGGCTAGGTTTTATGACTTTTAAATTAATTTCTTTAAAAAAAAAAAAAAAAAGTAATTAATACTGGTAAAATAAAAAGGAGTTCATCAATGGCAAGAAAATCAATTCCCTGAATGTTCTCTACGATGGCTCTTCAGTACATTAAACAAAGTTTTCATAAATGTCTCTGCTCTCCCATCTTGGCCTAATAGGAAAGAGAATCATTTTACTGGAAGTGGAGCCAAGTCTTATCTGTCAAAATGTATGAAAATGTCTAATATATCCTGGGTAATGTGTGTCCGAATATTGATTTTGTAGAAAATGTCATCATTCCTAATATATAAGCTTGGTTTTACACTTTTTTTTTTTTTTAATAAAACATGAAAAACCACAAGAAATCTATCTTATTACTTGTGTTGTCCTACGTGGAAATCCATTAAATTAGGGTAAGAGTAAAGGGACACAAATGATTCATCCTGCTGCATTCATTCTCTAAACTCTACACCCTCTAATACAAACTGTAATCTAATTGTATGTTTGGTGTTAGATCTAAAAACAGCTAAACTTTTAGCTGTGAGTAACCAACAAGCAAATAAAAGTCCCTGACTTTGTTCTATAGACAAAATCTAGTAAAGTTGAGCAAAAAGATTTGCAGAACGCTTGTACAGCGGCAAAGTCGAGAGTCTATCACTGCTGGATCAGAGCACTGCGAACCTCAAACTATCTGCAGCATCCTCAGTCCCTCTCCTGATCAGTGGACCCCTGTGACATATCTTTTGTGTAGAAAATGGAGGGTGTTTATTATGTACTAAATTTGTATTTTAATTCAAAAATCTATTTTTTGTGCTGTAAGTTTAACTTGGCAATGAGATGATTTATATACCACATATGATTAACATGATTTATCAGAATAAACTAAAAGTTTCTTAAATTTGCACTATGTTAACAGAAAAAAAACCATTTTTTTTGGTAAAAGGAAAAATTATTCAAATTGCATCCTCCGATTCATAAACAGTGGCATGTAAAAGTTAGGGCACCCCTGGTCAAAATTACTGTTATTCAGAACAGTTAAGCAAGTTAAAGCTGAAATGATCTCTAAAAGGGCTAAAGTTATAAATATGACACATTTCCTTTGTATTTTAGGGAAAAAAATTAAAATAGAATTTCATCTTTTACATTATAAAAATTACAAAAAGGAAAATAGGCCAATGTAAAAGTTTGGTCACCCTGCATGGTTAGTAACTAGTAGTACTCCTTTTTGCAAGTATCAGTTTGTAAATACTTTTTGTAGCCAGACAAGACTCTGGTTACAAAAACAATTCTTGTTTGAGGGATTTTCTTCTATTCGTCCTTGGAAAGTTCTTCCAATTCTGTGAGATTCCTGGGTTGTCTTGCATCCGCTTCTATTTTGAGGTCTAGTCACAGATTCTCAATGACGTTCAGATTTTCAATGATGTTCAGATCAGGGGACTGTGAGGGCCATTGTAAAACCTTCATCTTGCACCTTCTGAGGTCGTCTTTTGTGGATTTTGATGTGTTTAGGATCATTATCCATTTATAAAAGCCATCCCCTTTTCACCTTCAGCTTTTTTACAGATGATGTTATGTTTGCATCAAAAATTTGTAGAAATTTCATTTGAATCCATTCTTCCCTCTACTCATAGAATGTTCTCCGTGCCATTGTCTGCAACACAACCCCAAAATATGACTGATCCACTCTCCTGCTTAATGGTTGGCGAGATATTATATTCCTGCAATTCTGTGCCCTTTTTTCTCCACATATACCTTTTGATCAGTTTGGCCCAAGAGTTCTGTTTTAAACTTATCAGTCCACAGGACTTGTTTCCAAAAAGCATCAGGCTTGTTTGGATGTTTTTTGCATACTTCCAATGCTGAATTTTCTGGTGAGGACAAAGGAGAAGTTTTCTTCTGACTTTTCTATTAAGGCCATATTTGCGCTGGTGTCTCTGAACAGTAGAATCGTGTACCACTACTCCAGAGTCTGCTAAATCTTTCTGAACGTTTTTTGCAGTCAAGCAGGGATTCTGATTTGCCTCTCTAGCAATCATATGAGAAGCTCTCTTGGTCTTCCAGACCTTATCTTGACCTCCACTGTTCCTAGTAAGAGCCATTTTTTAATTACATTTCAAACAGAGGAAAGGGCAACGAAAACATTTTGATATCTTTCTTATAGCCTTCTACTGCTTTGAGGACCTCCATCATTTTCAGAGTGCTAGGCAGCTGCTTAGCAGAACCCATTGCTGCTGTTTTTTGGCACAAGGATAGAGGCGGCCGGATTTTTATAAAGCTGGGAAATTTCCATCATATGGCCTTTTCTACTGATGATAGTAAACAAGTCATAACCCTAAGGGTATGTGCACACGTTGCGGATTGCTGTGCGGAATTTTCTGCTCGGAATCTGCGTCTCTTGGCAGAATTCGCAGGTCAAAATCCACGCGTTTGTTATGTGGATTTCGCCTGCGTTTTTACACCTGCAGATTCCTATAATGCAATGGGTGTAAAAACACTGCAGAATCCGTACAAAGAATTGACATGCTGCGAAAAAAAACCGCTGTGTTTCCGTGCGGAATTTTCCACAGCATGTGCACAGCAATATTTTTTCCCTATAGAATAACATTGTACTGTAAATCACTTGGGGAGCCGCAGCAAATCCACAACGTGTGCACATAACAGGCTAATTAAGGTCTGAAACCTTGGTCAAGGTTATTTAAGCACACAAATCTCCAAGGGTGCCCAAACTTTTGCATTGGTCCATTTTCTTTTTTGTAATTTTTAAAGGATGAAAATATATATACATATGTTTGCCTAAACTACAAAGGAAATCTTTAACTTTAGCCTTTTTAGAGATCATTTCATCATCAACTTGCTTAACTGTTCACAATAAAAGTAATTTTGACTAAGGGATGCTTAAACTTTTACATGCCATTGTAGATTACTTAAAGAAGGCTGTTGTTCAGTCTGCACTAGAGCCTCGGTTGCAGATTTAATAAAAAAAAAATGGCAGACAAATGGCAAGACCTGTTACACCTTATTGTCAAGCATAAAGAACAGCACAAGGATGGAAACCATAGGTGCCTCCATATACTCAATGGGGTTCATTGATCTCCATTAGTGTCAGTCATAGGATGGATCCAAATTTATTTCTGGTTGCTCTGTTCCTATGTTGGTGCAAAACAACAGAAATGGAGAAAATGAAGAAACAGTATTCAGTTCTCTGTAATGTGCATGTTGCAATGTGCATATAGCATCACGACTATAACAAATGAACTTGTGTGCTGATGAGTCCATTTGCACAGCGCTAATCGATCGCCAGCATGTTAGCTATTCGGCAGTCATTAATCAGTGATCATAAAGACTGTGCTGCCGAAAACTATGATCTTTAGTGCAAACCAAATGATCATTTCAACCAACAAGTAAGTGTTTTTGCTCAATTCTTGGCTTAGCTGTAGCCTGTCTACTGCAAAATATTATTATTATTATTTATATAGCACCATTATTTCCATGGTGCTGTACATGAGAAGGGGTTACATACAAATTACAGCTATCACTTACAGTAAACAAACTAACAATCAGACTGATATAGAGGGGAGAGAGGACCCTGCCCTTTCGGGCTTACATTCTACAGGATGGTGGGGAAGGAGACAGTAGGTTGGGGGGTTACAGCAGCTCCAGTGATGGTGAGGCGGTAGCTCCAGTAGTGGTGAGGGGGCAGCGAGGATCATTGCAGGCTGTAGGCTTTCCTGAAGAGATGGGTTTTCCGGTTCCGTCTGAAGGATCCGAGTGTGGTTGATAGCCGAACGTGTTGGGGCAAAGAATTCCAGAGGATGGGGGCTATTCGGGAGAAGTCTTGGAGGCGGTTGGGTGAGGAGCGAATAAGTGTGGAGGAGAGAAGGAGGTCTTGGGAAGATCAGAGATTACGTGAGGGAAGATATCAGGAGATTAATTCAGAGATATATGGAGGAGACAGGTTATAGATGGCCTTGTAGGTCAGTATTAGTAATTTGAATTGGATGCGCTGAGGGAATGGAAGCCAGTGAAGAGATTTGCAGAGGGGAGAAGCGGAGGAGAGAGATGAATTAGGCAGGCAGCAGAGTTAAGGATAGACTGGAGAGGTGCGAGGGTGTTAGCAGGGAGGTCACAGAAAAGGATGTTGCAGTAGTCGAGACAGGAGATGATGAGGGCACGCACAAGCATTTTAATAGATTGAGGATGGGACAGATTCTGGAAATATTTTTGAGCTGGAGGCGGCAGGAGGTGGAGAGAGCTTGGATATGCGGTTTGAAGGACAGGGCAGAGTCAAGGGTTACTCCGAGGCAGCGGACCTCCGGTACGGGGGAAAGCGTGATGTCGTCAATTGTTATAGATAGGTCAGGTAAGGAGGATCTGTGAAATGGGGGAAAGATGATCAGTTCAGATTTGTCCACATTCAGTTTGAGGAAGCGGGAGGAGAAGAAAGAGGATATGGCTGATAGACACTCCGGGGTTCTGGACAGCAGAGAGGTGACGTCTGGGCCAGAGCGGTAGATCTGAGTGTCATCGGCATAAAGATGGTACTGGAATCCGTGGGACTTTGAGTTACCCCAGGCCAAGTGTATAGATTGAGAAGAGTAGGGGTCCTAGAACAGAGCCTTGGGGGACTCCAACAGAGAGAGGGTGGGATGAGGAGGTAGTGTGGGAGTGGGAGACGCTGTATGTGCGGTTGGAGAGGTATGAGTTGATCCAGGATAGGGCAAGGTCTTTGATGTCAAAGGAAGAGAGGATATCTAGTACGAGGCAGTGGTCAACTGTGTTGAAGGCAGAGGACAGGTCTAGAAGGAGGAGTATAGAGTATTGTCCGTTTGCTTTGACTGTAAGTAGGTCGATAGTAATTTTGGTCAGGGCTGTCTCAGTGGAGTGATGGGGGTGGAAACCAGATTGTAGATTGTCAAAGAGCAGGTTAGATGAGAGATGGGAAGAGAGTTCAGCGTGGACGTGCTGCTCCAAGAGTTTGGAAGCGAATGGGAGCAGCGATATTGGGCAATAGCTGGACATAGCGGTTGGGTCGAGGGTTGGCTTTTTGAGGATAGGTGTGATTGTAGCATGTTTGAAAGCAGAAGGGAAGGTACTGTAAGTTAGTGATAGGTTGAAGAGGTGGGTTACAGATGGGATAAGAGTGGTGGCGAGGTTGGGGAGGAGGTGGGATGGGATGGGGTCAAGTGCACAAGTGGTGAGGTGTGATTTGGAGAGAAGATGAGCAAGCTCCCCTTCAGTGATGTTGGATAAGGAGGTTATAGGGTTTGGGCATTGGTCTGGTATACAAAAGGGGGTCATATTAAAAAAAAAAAAAAAAAAAAAAAATGACCAGCATTATGTTAAATATTTTGGTTTAAAAGCAATTAAAAAAAATTTGAATATCTTGGTTAGTATATTATGCATATAATGCTCCACCCAGTGCCCCTTGGTTAGATGTCAGCGGAAACCGGCTCAGATAAAAATAGCACTTGCTGGCTATGTTTGGAAAGAAAACTGTAAAGACAGAGGAATCTTTTTTTGATCCAAGATCTGACTAGAAGTGGCTGTGTACTGCGCTCCTGCAGTCATTTGTGTGCTTATGCCACTATCTGTGCACACAATGAGCGAAGTCACCTTGTCCCATAGAGGGAAATGCTTTCCTATGGGCGTCTGTTGAAGGTCACACATCTTCCCATTGATCTCACAATGTTTGTTAATTACTTTGTCACTGATGTGGTGAAGGATAATTAAACAGCTCTGTTTATATCTTCATGCATAATTATGAGCCTAGCACTGCCACTCGCAGCCAACCAGCAGACAGCCAAGCCAACAGTCTGACCGCCTAAACACTCGCACAAAGAGACGGGGATTACAAGCTAGCTCCTGTCTGTCATATTGAATGGCAAATGCTTCATGGTCAGTAAAACCAGAGGAGAGACCACATTAGAGACCCTCTATGATAGCTGAAGGGCAGGGTAGCAAATTGATAACCCAAGGATTTATAAATTAGAACAACATCCGCCACTTAATATAAATGTGATGAAACCGTTTTTGTTGCTTATTATCTGTTATATGCCCAAACCTTGCCTATTTCACTTATACTTGTGTCCATTCCAGAGTCACACACTAATAGCTCTTATAGTTGTCCCTACGCGAGATTAAAGAATTATTTTGTTTTTGAATAGTCTTTCTATAAAGGAAGAGAAATTGCCTGTAAACAGCACTGATCAACGAATAAGTCAGTCAGTGCTCGTTTTACATGCTGCAATTATTAAAAGGGTTTGGTGAGAATAACGCTTTTTCCTCACTTTTCTCAGCGATTACATGGTTTTTGTCTGATTTATATAGATCACTGATGATGTACAGCTGACAAAAAAAATTTATGTCTGCGTAAAATTTGTGGTCAACGACAATTGAGTGAATTATGTAGTTTGACGTTTGATTGGTAATTTTGTTTAAAGGAGCACTTTGATGATTTTATTGTATTTCTCCCTTTGTTAGCAATCGTGTATGTGTGTGTGTGTGTATATATGTGGGGAGGGTGGTAATATACTCACGCCGGTTTCTGCCATTCAGCGGCACTCCGGCACCAAGTGTTCGCATTTGTGACCTGCCGAATCACACATTGTCTTCTATGTGGGGCTTAAAGCCACTTTTTACACTTTCTCATTGTTTGTCTATGAGATTCAGAAAGTGGCTAGAGGGCCTCCTTCTGATCCTAGACCTGCAATGAGAAAGAATCCCCCGCTACACACAGAAGACTCTGAACCGCAGGTTACAAATGCGGACACATAGTGTTGGAATGGACCAGAGAACGCAGAAGACAGCGACCACCGAGTAAATTACTCTATGCTCATTCACCTGTTTAAAAGTTCCTTAAGAATACAAAATAGAAGTCCACTACTGCTTGGATTGTGGGATTTCTTTTTTGTATTAGTGTCCACTAATTACCACTATTTTGTTATATAAAGGTCTCTTTATATAACAAAATAGTGGTATAATAATTATTAATAATTATATATTATTATTATATTATATTATATATTATATATATTATAATATTATATTATATATTATATTATTATATTATACCAATTATATAATAATTGGTATAACAAAATAGTGGTATAATAATATAATAACTATAATAATAATAGTCTTATTATTATTATGAAATCCCTTACCTGAGGGTGCTCCTGAAGTTGGTTTTGTAGGGGCTTCTGCATCCTTGGAGACTGTCCTCCCTGATTCTCGCTCTTCCACGTATCTACTCTTTCGAGAGGCTCTGGATTCCTCAGTATTGTCTTCATCATCACTGCAGCCCTTAGGCTGCACCATATAGACCCCCTCAGGGAGAAACTCTGGCAGTCCTATTCTTTTGCAGTCTTTGTTTGATCTTTCATTGGGTTCATCTGTGTATTCCCCATTGACCCATTTCTCTATCACCTCCCGACGTCGCTTGTCTTCTTCAGCACTTCTTTGATCAGTGCTGAGGTCTTCAGCAGGATCCACTTTTTGTTCTCCATGTCTTTCGTTGTTTTCTAGAGGTGCGGTTTCATTATCTCCTGTATCCGATCCCTGTTCTGATCCAACTTGCCGGCTCAGTTTGGCACAGATAGCATTTAGTTTCAGGCCACCTTTCCGTTTGGCGGCCATCTTCGGCTTTCCTGAGGTTCCGTCAGTGCACACACTTCTTTCAGCTATAGGTGGTGAACAGAGGAACAAAACAGTAAATAACCTGTTATACAACATAAAAAAAACAACAACAGCTAATCCAGCATGAACACATACTATGCCACAGCATTACTACTATGCTGCCAGGAACAGCAGATCAAACACCTACTAAAAAGGAATCTCTAGTAAAACTCCACTTATAATTGATTTGTGACATCTTGGTTGTTTTTGGTAGACACCAGGGTTAGAAGAGGCATATCTCCAATGTTCACTATGCAATTATTCACAATGGCTTTAAAATTGTTACCTTTTTCTTATATACCCATGGCTGTACTGTCAATGCAAATATTGATTTAGAATGGCAGCACCCATTGTATAATACTGGGAAACCTCTGCAGAAGCAGCACTTGCCCTGTCCAAGCTCTTTGGTGCATTTCCTGGCAGAAGAGACAAATAATGCAAACTATCTAAATATTAAAGTTTTAAAGGTGCTTTGCAGCGATGAGATATCACTGACCGACTTCTCGAGAGACTAAATCTTCTATGTTATTTTTGGAACTTTACAATTCTTATTACAAAATATCTTAGAAAAATAATTTTTGGGAACGACGACAAAAGACAGAAAAGTTGTTACCTAGGAGCCAAAGTCTCCAGCGCCCGGGCTGCAAATAATCCCGCAGCCTGGAACTTGTTATCAACCAGTTGATAATGATTCACCACTTTTATCGAGGATTGCATTGTACATAAGGGATTGTTAGGCATCTGGGGACAGAATCTGCAGCATGAATCCCCGAAATACAATATGATAGCCGGATTTTGATATCTGCAGAAGTTGTAATCTGCCCAACATCGCAGAAGGAGCCGTGACTTGCATGCCATGCAGGTGATATACATAGCAATATACATACTCCATTTGTGCATGTACTTTTAGTATTGTACCTCCGTTTTAAAGTTGTACATTGACACATTGTTCACAAACAATAGTTCATTATAACCGTGGGGGTGTAATACTGAAAACAGTAATCTAGTGGTACTGTATTTGGGGTTGTAATTGGTAACCTATGCTTTTTGGGGGTTGTTCTGAGCTTTAAAGGAAAATTGTATTTGTATAAAGTGATTTCTAGTTAGTTGGGATGTTTTTCTTGCATTACTCTGGTAAGTGAGAGAGCTTACTGAATCTTTAGGCCACTTTGTCGACCGTGTATGTTTACCATATGCGCCAGGAAATCTCAGAGGACATTCATTAGATGGATTCATAGGCCTCTATTCACCAGATGGAGGTGTCCTTTTGGCTTTTATGTGACCCGTTGGGGTTCTGTGTATGGCATAATACAGCAGGCAACTTCATCTAGAGACAGCTAGTAGTAACACTGTAACCATGAGGTATAAAATGATAATATTTTTATTTACAATGGAAGCATTTGTAGGACAGATGTCGCAGAATATGAAGCCAAAGGAACTTCTTAGTGAGCGAAGCTGCTTGTCAGCAGCACTGATAGTATGCCATAAGAGAGGCATCTTTCTAGAAATGGACTGGAATAGCTCTTGTCACCTATACACTGCTCACAAAGGCTATAATCCTGAAACCTGCTCAGTGCACACAGGAGATAGAGGCGCCGTGAGTCAGCCGGACAAGGACGGCAGGCCCTGACCGCTCCTGAAGGAGCTACATTTAAGGCGAGAGTACGAGAGTCCCGCTAGGACTTCACATTGAGATAGGAAGACAAATGTGGCTGTAAATATATATCCATATAAATGGGCAGCTTGTTTGTACACCAGCGTAGATACTGCACGTCACACCAATAGCAATCCTACTGGAAGCCATTTTGAGCATGTAATCATGGTTAAAAAGGGAGAAATTGAAGTTTCTAAGTAATTACTATAGTGGGATGGAAATGGTTAATCAGCTGGCTGCTCCAACACTGGTTGGACGAGCCCAGCATGTTATTGCTCTGTTAAAATAAACATCCCGCTTTATTTCATTTTGCCCAAACAAAAATTCTTTTATTTTACATCAATATAAGGAAGACATTCATAAAACCGGCCTGTCAAACTGAACGTTTTCATCTTTTTCCCAGCACAAACTCACCAACTACTTTATTTACATGCACAACTTCCTCTTAAAACAATGCCAGCGCGGTTTAATTGCCTCATGGGCCTGAGGACGCCCGGAGGAAAGAGCTGTGCCCAGAAAAGCTCTAATCTGCGGACGAGTCCAGGGCTACCTGAGATGAGGAGCAGATATGTAATAGCTGAATAATCCCACTGGTGGATTACAACCTGTCTTTTACTTTTATTGTAAAAAAAAAATATCACCGACAATGCAAACCATATCTCACAGTCAAATAAGCGGTTCTAATTTGGATGATCTGGTTACTCTCAAGCACTAGATAGGTGAACGTGATAAAGCGGATGTCCTTTGGAACCAAGCTGGGACACATTGACAATTTGCCTGACATGCTTACTCTGAGAGTTACTTTAATGTCGCTAGTGCATGCTGGTATTGGAGCTCACCCCTATTTAAATACGTCAACGCTACACACCTACAACCAGACCTGCTATCTATATTGTCACACAAGCCATTTCAATAATCTTCATCAGATACGGATAGTCCATATTATCTTTATGTAACATCCATTAGAATTCTCTGCAACTGTTATGTAGCAAAATCAAAACTTAAAATGGAAAAAAAATAAAAGTCCCACACAAACCACCGAGATGTGGTCCTGAACGCTAATATACATGCGGTATGAAGGAAATGCATTGTATGTCTGCGTGTACAATGTAGAGCACATTCTACCATCCAGATTATCAATAAAACACATTACTGCTTTTAGTTCAGGCAGTGACCTTGGACGTGCACTGTCCCCTGCTTGTGTCCTTGACAGTTTTTCAGAACAGTTTAATTATTTATTTTTGGCTTGTTTCGAGGATTTCTCTCTGATGGAAGCATACTCACACCCTAAACTGCTGACATGTAGCAAAATGATCCAGATAACCATCTTGAAATAATGAAATCAAGACAAAATCTAAGTAGTGAATTCATTATGTTCATGTACTGCACCATGTGTATATCTATGAGAATACCGCATCCAAAACACCATTTATTTTTTTAATCTGTAAGCTCTTGCTTAGATCTCTTGTATTGTGCTACGTGAACTGTAGCTGGAAGGCCTCATTGTTCGGCTTATTCTTTAAATGGAGGGGCATTTATTTCCAGCTGTCATTCACTTATTCATATAGCTTGTTAGTACCACATCTTCCAAATGGCCAGATGAAATATTAATCCTGCGTATTTTCATTAGATAAACTTAATTGCTTGCATCTGATGAGCTGATTGTCTCTGCAGTATAGATAACTCAGCCATGAGCATCACTTCCATCACTGGCACAAAGCAGAACTTGCCACCTCCATCATACTGTGCCAGAGTCCCCCCCAGGGATAACTTTCTTTGTAGCTTCTTCCTACATGAACCAAGGCCACCAAACACAACACGTTGACGGCCATCACGTGCTGTAGTAATAGGTGATGTTGCTTATGTCTTTAGCTGTATAAAAAACACACCACTAGAAACCAGATCTCAAGTTATAGAAGTAAGCAAGTAATTTAAGAAAGAAAAAACAATAACAGACCAGTGATGTAGAAGAGCAAACACGCACCTATGTCATTGCTACATTGTACTCTACATGGACCAAAAGCAGACAACTTAACGATATATTAGAAAACCACTGTAAATGCAATCCCCAAATAAAAGGTTAGGCAAACCCTTCAAAGTAATTCCAGGAAGCCATTAAGATTTGTCCATAAAGAGACATTCAATTTCATATGCAGCTGCAGTAAGCAAAGCGTTAACTGCAATTGTTAAATGGTACGGCAGATTGCCCCAATAAATAATTTACTGATATTTATAAATATTCAAATCAGCAGGCATCAGAAATTGAAAGGGAGGTGACATTAATTCCAGAGCTCTCCAAATTCATTTGAGAATCGTTTCTCATTTCAAACAAATATTAAATCTTTGGCGGCAGTCCTGAAGCATCCTCAGTGCTGCGGTAACTCCCCCAATGCACCGTGGAGGAGCCGGGCCTGTGACAATGTCACCTATAGATGGAAAGCGGTCACCTGAGAGACCCAGGATTGAGCTGTGCCTACAGGATGTAAGGCCATGGTCACACAGCGTTATTTTGCCGTAGCCGAAAACTCATGAACACACTTGCTTGTTTCTTGACTGAATTTGAGCTGAGCGGCATTTTTGAAATTTGCAATGTACCAATTCTTCCAGCGCTTTTTTGCCGCGGCTTTTTCTTGGGGTTTTTTTTTTTTTTTTTACACCCATAGAAAGCAAACAAGTTTTTCAGCAGTTTTTTTCTGCATTTTTGGTAAATAAAGCTAATTTTATTAATTATGTATTTTAGAGAAATCTCAGATGTAATCTGCACAAAAAAGCTAAAAAAAAAAAAAAAAAACCCTGAAAATTTTACCAAAAAATCCAACAAAACCAGACTGTTTTACTGCCCAGAGTATTGGCTGCAGAAAAAAAAAAAAATAACACTCCAAAATTGCTGCGTGTAAACATAGCCTAAAAATGGTGCAAAGCTGTGATTAGCTCATGGTAGAGAGAGACAGACATACCGTATATATCTCTCCACTATCCTTATGTCTAAGGTTGTGCTAGGCTGGAATTACCATTTGTGGCTTATTTTTGGTATTTGCTGTATGCACTTGTTTATGATAGTCATGGCCAACATGGTGGCTCAGTGGTTAGCACTGCAGCCTTGCAGCGCTGGAGTCCTGGGTTCAAATCCCACCAAGGACAACATCTGCAAAGAGTTTGTATGTTCTCCCCCTGTGTTTGTGTGGGTTTCCTCGGGGTTCTCCAATTTCCTCCCACATTCCAAAGACATACTGATAGGGAATTTAGATTATGAGCCCCATCGGGGACAGTGATGATAATGTGTGCAAACTGTAAAGTGCTGCGGAATATGTTAGCGCTATATAGAAAAATATTCAGAATGGAGCCTTCAGTGCAATATAAAGATTATCTAGTTTAGAAAGCTCAATCCAACCATTTCCCTAGTTCATTTCTTGCCAGACTAGTTTACAGGAAATACACTTTTTCTCAGTACATTTTCTATAGGTGATGGTCATCCACAATACAATGCCCAGTATTCTAACACAACTGACTCTCCTTCACCGCAGGCTGTCTTTTCTTGTTCCTTATCCAGAAGGTTACCGTGTACTTTTCTTTTTTTCTTCTTCCATATTCACTCCCTCCATAATCTGCCGATTGAACTAGTATAGAAAGGCTAGGACAGAGAAATGAATCCCCCTCCCTTGTTCTATCTGTAAATCATGGCGTGGAAAGAAAGGGGTCGGACCAGGCATCCTTGCTGAATTATAGGTTTTCTAATGCAGGGCCGGCTGTCAGCTCCCTGCACTTTGCTTTATAGCTCTGTCTGTGTGTCTCTGAACTCCCTGGTAGGAAATAAAGTTACCCCTTGGCTAGACTTCTAAACATTTCATTCAGTGTGAATGCTGCTTAAGAAAGATGAGCATATAATTCTTCCTAAAGATGTATCCTCTTCTTTGGATGAAGCTAGCACAATGCCTGGGTCGTGGAGGCTGGATACATGTATTACCACACAAAGTGCTGGAGCCATTTACATTGGTCAGACAACATTTTAATATCACAAATTGCATAGATAATCACAACTTTTACAATCAGTTTACTTATATTTGCTGGGCTAAAATTTTAGAAAGTGGCAGTTGTGGTCTAGACCAGTAGGGTTTAATTTTATGACTTATAGAATATTGACTTTCATGATGCAATTTACCCTTTTTTTTAATTTGGGAAACCCTGTGGCATTTACTTGAGGATATAAAAATAGAAATGCTCTAGTCTAGTGCCCAGAATGCAAAACAGTTCTACATTATGGATCCTTGGGTACTTCATGTGTTCAGGTGCCACCATATGATATGAGATTTATTTCATGAAGCCATTTTAAGCACCAGGTTCTCCTAACTCTTTGACTGCTCCTTCAGTGTATCATCTTCTGGCTCTTCTTCGTCTCCTCTTGTGGTTCCTCAGGGCTCAGTTCTAGGCTCTCTCCTTTTCTTACTATTAGAGATGAGCGAATTTGATGGGGTCCCTGCTTATTCAGCAAGCTATAGCGCTTACAGAATAAGCAGCAGAGAGAACCCGGATACATGACTCCGGCTGATCAGCTGTTTGGCTCCGCAGCTGCATTTGTTGCGGCTGTATCACAGTCACAACACAGGCACACAGCCGCGACACATGCAGCTGCAGAGCTGAACAGCTGATCAGCCGGAGCCATGTATCCGGGTCCCCTCTGCAGCTTATTTGGTAAGCGCTATAGTGTGCTGAATAAGCAGGAACTTGATCAAATTCGCTCATCTCTACTCATTATACATCAGCAGATTTTGTTTTCAGTACCATCTCTATGCTGAGGACACCCAATTATACACCTCTTCCCCTGACATCACCCCCATATAACTACAAAATACCAGTGACTCGCTGTCTGTAACAATTATGTCCTCCCTTAATCCGAAACTGAATCTTTTCAAAACTGAACTTCTTGTGTTTTCCTCCCTTTACTAACTTACCTAATGCTAATATTGCCATCTCTTGTGTGTTTCTAACCATAATTAATAAGCAACACGCCTGCTCCCTTGGGGTTATCATCTAGGGTCAGATGCTTTCTTCACTCCCAATATTTGATCACTTGTTCATTCATGTCTTTTGTACCTCAAAACCATTTCCAAAATCAGATCTTTCCTTACCTTTAACACTGTAAAAACTGTTGCTCTGATTCATTCTCATCTGGATGGACTCTACAAATCAGTCCCCCTAGGACTAACCCCTCCCCTCCAATATATCCTTTTGCCAGTCATTGCACTAGTTGCCCATCCGCTGGAGTGCAATATAAACTTGTCTCTCTCACACACAAAGCTCTCCACGCTTCCTTCATTCAATCTCTGTCTACCACCTCATCCTTGCTCTCCATTCTGCTAATGATCCAAGACTTACATCCTCAATAATCTGAACCTCCCACTCCCGTGTACAAGACTTCGTTCACGCTGTGCCAGCTTTCTGGAATGTACGACACCAGACAATCTGGTTAATTCCCAGAGTTTAAAGTTTTACGTGTGCTTTAAATACACATTTCTTTAGCACATCATCTCACTAATCAAACTATTCCCTGTTTCCAAAAATTTTCCTTAGAAACTGGCCCCTTTTATTATCTATTTCCAAACCGGCCATGCACTCAATAGAACTTTGTATCTTTACGTACATAGATGGTGGCTGATGACTGGTTCATTCTGCGTTACTAGAATGTCCCTATTTATTATATTGATGGCTGGACCTTACAATACAAGCACTTTTTACCTTTTGTGCATGTCCCTTTTTTCACAGATTGTAAGATTGCGATCAGGACCCTCACTCATCGTCAATTGTTGAATTACCGTATGTGTTTTTCCGTAATGTTTTACATTGTTTGAACATGTCCCTTCTGAATTAAGTATTACCAAATAAGTTGGCACTAAAGAAATAAGTTATTATGCATCTGTATCAAACTTGTGATATATTTATATGGGGTCTCTATTGTGGAACTGTTCAACAGTTATTTTTGAGGATCATTTTGATAGATATTTCCATCAGATCTTCACATATGTATTTTTCGAAGCCCTGATCTTTCATCAATGGTGAAAAAAATTGATCTTTATGAATTGGCCCTAATCAATGTGACTAGTATCAATCTAAATAATGTATAGGTGGCCTACTGATCTTATTCTCTGATAGAAAATATAGCTGAAGGACCATGAGCATGTATATTATCATTGATTTTACTACTGTTTGTAGTGATGTAATATATCCAAGCTTCCACAGACATTGAAAGCAAAATTTCCACCAATATTACCAATAATGTGGGCAACAATAGTAATCTAACATTTAATCCTGACATATGGACATCCAGTGTAAATGTAAAACATTTACAAGCATTACTACTTCATGATTTTCTGAAAAGTAGCAAAAATGTTGTGGTTCTACCTAGATCGTAGCAAAAAGTTGCAACATGTGAAAACAATGTAAGTTGTGAAAGAGTCAGGACCAGCGTGACCAAATTGCCAAGCAATGAAAATAAATGTCATTAGGTAAGGTGCATTTAGACGGCTCGATAACTGGTAAACAAGCAGTCGTTACAACATGTTGGCATAAAATGTGTTGCTGATACCATGATGGAGTGGGGCTAAACTGATCGTATTAACAACCATTCTGTTCCCGATCTGTGTAAACGGACCAGTTAGGCTTCTTTCACACATCCGGCTTTGTGTCTCCGGCGCCGTGTGGCAAAAAGCCGTAGGGGTGGATCCGGGATGTGCCGGACACACCGGATGCCTGTGTGGCCGGATACGGTGGCGCCCACATTTAAAAGAGCAGCGCGAGACTCAGAGTCTCCGCGCATGCGCTCTGAGAAAAACAGGTCAAGCTGTCAAAAAAACGTTGCAGCGAACGTTTTTTGCCGACGCCGGACGGCTACTTTTTGCCGTATCCGGCAAAAACTGAATGCGCCGCATACCCATCCGGCACGGTGCGGCGACAGTACAACTCTATGGGACAAAACCAGATCCGGTACCGGATCCGGTTGTTCCAAATTTCCCTGCATCGTGCCGGATTCAAAAAGCCGGATGTGTGAAAGCAGCCTTAGCGAGCAATGAGACTTGGGCCAATATCGGCCCACCTGAGTGCATCTTTTGTAGTATAATACGGTTGTGTTTATTCAATAAAGCAGTCTGTGTCCCACACTCCACCTCACATGTGAGAATTTGTGTTTGTAGGACCTTACTACTGAAAAGAAGCCAAGAGGAATCCTACGTTATTCTTCCTGCCATCGCTTTACTTTGCGCTCTGTTTTATGAATTGGTATGTTCTCCAGTGCTTGCGTTGGTTTTCTCCAGTTTCCTCCCACACTCCAAAGACATTCTGATAGGGAATGCAGATTGTGAGCCCCAATGGGGACGGTGCCGATATCTGTAAAGTGGTGAGGAATTAATGGCGCTGTATAATTGTGTAAAATACGGTAAATAAATTTCATTCTTCTAACATATGGAAAACCATGTCCAAAATTATAGCATTTACCACCCCATCCCAATGTTTCATCTAACCATACATCACTGCCTAAAAAATATTAAAAAATTTCCCCCCTCCATCCCAATTTCCTTGCAATGGTAAAGAGAATAATCAATCCAATGTGTGCATTTTTTTCCTTCCATAAACTCGATTTCTCTCTCCTTCTGAAAACAAGTGAGCTGTAAATACTGTTTAACCTCTCCCCCTCCCCTCCGCTCTATAAAAACACAAATATGCCATAACTCAGCCCTTCCAGCCCTGGCGTCTCCGCCATGCCCTGCTGCAGGCCTCACTGGAAGGTCAAAACAAACGACTTTCCGATTCACTGCTCCTGAAATAATTTTGTGTATTAAAACCTGAATCTGCACTTTCTGGACCGAAAGGCCCTCTTAATTATTGCAGCCGTCCTTGGGACGGACAGTGATCCTTCACGAAGACACAGTCACCACCCCCCCCCCCTTCGCCAATCTGTTTGCAAAGTGTGTCTGTCCTTTATTAAATTGTTTTCTTTTCCACATTATCAGTTGCCATGGAGACCTCATCTCTCGGATTATTTGAATTTCATTATATCTATTGATTTGGGAGCATTTCATCTTTTTTATTGTTTTTCTGTCAATTTTCAAAACGAATAACCATCTAATTTGCGTCAGTGCTGATTATGTTTGTTCCTCAATAGAGGTCGGCAGCTGCACCATGCACACAAATCAATGTACAGCCAGCTCAGCGCTGCCTGCCTGCTAGGGCATCTGACAAACACAACAGCTACACAAGGACTGCACACAGCTCTGCTGGTCACAGACACACCACACCATGTACACATTGCACTAATGGAGGTTTTACAATTTACTAGTTTTTGTTAATCTTATTGAAAGCTACAATACAGGATTTTCCAGGCACTTAAGGAAGTACAAGTGTCTTTCCTTACTTCTGAACCATATGAGTTTTTAAGGAAAAACAAACTCACATGACAGCAGAGAATACAAAGATTAAGAAAGAGCTAGGAAATGGACTTTCATTCATTCATTCTTATAGGACAGCAGCTCGCCCTGCTACAGGACACTTCCGTAGTGAACAAAAAATCCCTTAAATTTCATCTTTTCCCTTTGTGCCATCACATGATCCCATTTCTTTCTAATCCACATCTGGATTGTTCATGTAAGTAAATTTGGCTTTTTCATCCTAAAAAAAAATAAAAGTTCAATATAAAACCAGAAAAGAATGGAAGATTATTCATGGTAAGAAAAACAACAATTTGCTGTTACAAAGTATAGGAAAGGAACGTTTCTGCCTCCTGATAGTCCCCAAGACCTTGGGGTGAAATCAAAAGTTCACAAACTTTTCTGTGCACTGTTGGGTAACAAGGCACTGTCCCCTCTAGAGCAGGGTTCCCCAACTCTAGTCCTCAAGGCCCACCAACAGATCATGTTTTCAGGATTTCCTTAGTATTGCAGAGGTGATCATTGCTTCACCTGTGCAATACAAAGGAAATCCTGAAAACATGATCTGTTGGTGGGCCTTGAGGACTAGAGTTGGGGAACCCTGCTCTAGAGCGTGGCCTACCAGAGGCTGCACCTCTTACCAAAGAACCAAAACATATCTGACGTCTCCTTGCAAAACTTGGCAACTGCAACTTATGTTCAGTTATTTGCAAAAATGTGTAGTGAATGTAAACAAATGTTAACACACCCATCACAGCATTGTACAGGTGCATTACAGCACCCAACACTACACAACACAAAAGTGAACCTCAAACTTTAAACCCGCCAAAGGTGTATTACTCCTCTATATATATACACTCACTGGCCACTTTATTAGGTACACCATGCTAGTAAGGGGTTGGACCCCCTTTTGCCTTCAGAACTGCCTCAATTCTTCGTGGCAGAGATTCAACAAGGTGCTGGAAGCATTCCTCAGAGATTTTGGACCATATTGACATGATGGCATCACACAGTTGGCGCAGATTTGTCGGCTGCACATCCCTGATGCGAATCTCCCGTTCCACCACATCCCAAAGATGCTCTATTGGATTGAGATCTGGTGACTGAGGAGGCCATTTGAGTACAGTAAACTCATTGTCATGTTCAAGAAACCAATCTGAGATGATTCGAGCTTTATGACATGGCGCATTATCCTGCTGAAAGTAGCCATCAGATGTTGGGTACATTGTGGTCATAAAGGGATGGACATGGTCAGCAACAATACTCAGGTAGGCTGTGGCGTTGCAACGATGCTCAATTGGTACCAAGGGGCCCAAAGAGTGCCTAGAAAAAATTCCCCACACCATGACACCACCACCACCAGCCTGAACCGTTGATACAAGGCAGGATGGATCCATGCTTTCATGTTGTTTACGCCAAATTCTGACCCTACCATCCGAATGTCGCAGCAGAAATCGAGACTCATCAGACCAGGCAACGTTTTTCCAATCTTCTACTGTCCAATTTCGATGAGCTTGTGCAAATTGTAGCCTCAGTTTCCTGTTCTTAGCTGAGAGGAGTGGTACCCAGTGTGGTCTTCTGCTGCTGTAGCCCATCTGCCTCAAAGTTCGACGCACTGTGCGTTCAGAGATGCTCTTCTGCCTACCTTGGTTGTAACGGGTGGCAATTTGAGTCACTGTTGCCTTTCTATCAGCTCGAACCAGTCTGCCCATTCTCCTCTGACCTCTGGCATCAACATGGCATTTCCGGCCACAGAACTGCCGCTCACTGGATTTTTTTTCTTTTTCGGACCATTCTCTGTAAACCCTAGAGATGGTTGTGCGTGAAAATCCCAGTAGATCAGCAGTTTCTGAAATACTCAGACCAGCCCTTCTGGCACCAACAATCATGCCACGTTCAAAGGCACTCAAATCACCTTTCTTCCCCATACTGATGCTCGGTTTGAACTGCAGGAGATTGTCTTGACCATGTCTGCATGCCTAAATGCACTGAGTTGCCGCCATGTGATTGGCTGATTAGAAATTAAGTCTTAACACACAGTTGGACAGGTGTACCTAATAAAGTGGCCAGTGAGTGTATATCACTGTGGACTGTAAGGAAACACTGAATCACAAGGCAGCAGTGGACATCACACAACAAAATGCTGCAGTTTATTTTCTTCATTGTCACTTTATGTGGATAGTACCAGAAGGGGGGTACAAGTCATTAAAGTGCTTACTTGGTTTTTTTTTTTTTTTTTTTTTTAATAATTTATGCAATTTTAAGCATTTGTGTATAAATTTTTTAATAAGCCACCCTGGAGCAAAATGGCCATTAGCAGCCCGTGCACTGCTGTCCAATCATCTCAGACCAGGATCACTCGCACAGCACTCTTGTTTTTTATGACAAGATAAAATGCTTTTAAAGCAATTTGCACGAATATGGAAATTTCCTTACATTTTTTTTTTTTTTTTATAGATGCTTTCCTTAGCCGTGGGGGACAGATGTGTGCATTTTTAAGTGTATAATATATGTAGCAGAGCGGATTTTGTCAATGCTAATAATGGCATATTGGTAGATATTACTATAGCATTTCTGGCAGGGATGCGGCTTGCTTTGCGAAAGCCCTAAATAATCAAGGATTTTCAGAGTATACAATCAGCTCTATCTTTTTCTACAGACTGATGGATACTAAACTTTTGATTTGTTTTTTATTCTAAGATGGGCAAATATAAAGTTCAATGTTCCAAGTCTCATTGGTCTGTAGTGTCTGGGAAAGGATGGTGGATTATGCAATTTGTCCACATCTCTCGCTCTGTATGTTCCCGCGTGTCTCCCCAGCTTCACACCGACTGTGCTTTCTGCAGCTGTCTGCTTCACAGCCTTGATAATTTAACTGTCGCAATTCTTGTTTTCTGTAACTGTCCCTAAAATAACAGGTTTCCATCTTAAACAAACATTCCCACGTTGGAGAAAAGGCTGCGATTTAAGCGGGTCCCTCTGAGTGCTCTGTTTGCACAGACCTCTTCACTAGAGGTCCCCTCCTGACGAAGTGACTTATTAAAGTTTAAACAGTAATTAACAGAACAATAAAAATAAAGGGATGTTTGGGGAGCTGTAGCACACACTGGGTTTTTGGCAGCGCCAGCACTTTCCAGTGCCCTGTGCTGGCAGGGAAAGTCTGTAGCAGAGCCAGAGAAGTAAATTGGAGAATGAGAGGATGGATGAGAGGCAGAGGGTGAGGCTGATGTGTTGGGAGCCTGGGATACAGGGGTCAGGACACACTGTGTGACCCAAGCATCAGGATTTGGGAAGCTAACGTGTGTGGCGAGCAGCTCAGCTAACTGCTGCACGTTCATCGTGTGGCACAGACCTGTATAAAGATGAATGTACAGTAGTTGTCCCAGACTGGTAAAAAGTTATTCTAAAAACTAAAAGAAAAAAATCAGAAGATACACTTCATATTATTATAGGCACATTAAGCTAGCATAGTAATATCTGCTGCATTGTAGGTTCCAGATATTTTCTGATCACATTTTTATAGTAAATGTTGGCGTGACAGGTCTACTCCAAAAAAATAATATTGTGCAAATATATATATATATATAATTTTACACATTGAATATGGTATGATATGGATAATGTATCCAGTTTCTATATGTGGAAAAGTTAAAAAAACAAACAAACTAAACTTGTGTATGATTTAGGTTTATATCGGTAGAGAACATGAGATTCAGATCTAGTGTGTAATACATCCCTGTATCAGTGGAAGTCTTTGGAGGAAAGTGACATTGTTTCTGTATTATCCTATACATGAAGGCGGATGTTACAATCATTATGACCAGACTTTATCGACACCAGCTCCACTTGCTTGCATTTGCTAAGTCTGTTGTCAACCATCTGGGGATAGGAATTACAGTCACCTTCCTAATCCTATACATACTAAACCCTAAAGCGGGTTACAGAGGATGGAGGAGGCAGGTGCAGAATACTGGCAAAATACATTTGAATGATTCAGCAAAGTTGTGTCTGAGCAGCCCCAATGCCACCATAATAATTATCTCAAGCTAAAATAAAAATACAAAGAGAACCTGACTAATGATACAGGTGACACTCAGACACAGGGTCTGTTTTACCCAGACATAGACGTTCACACAGAAAAGCACACACAGACACAGTCCCCTCTCCGGCGCGAGGCTGTCAGGTAAATTAGATCTGAAAGCTGACAATTTCTGACCATATTTCCTTGATTATTTCAAACAAATGCACACCAGCCGCTGTAAGGAGATTAAAGTGACATAAACGTCCCGAGTGGGAGGAGGGAGGGCAGAGAATTCAGGTCACCCCCATCCGTCCCCCATCTGACAGCCGCTATATCGCTATCCAATCCAATAAAATCCCCCCCCCTTTGCTTTAATTAATTTTACAGCTAGCTTGCTTAATTACTTTCAATCAAAATCCTCCTGCCATCACAAAATTAGAAATGGTTGAGCTCCATTAGCCTAAATTCTTCATTTCCATACAGATCTCGTCCATGCAATTCTCTTCTACATGCTTCCTCACTTTGGGAGGCCTAAGCTAGTCAATCACTGGGGGCTCATACACTTGGGAGGCCAGAATGAGCCAGGGGCTAGGAGATCATAGCCCCAGGGGGCTTGAGTAAAACAGAGGTTGGAGGATTACATGCATGAGTGAGTTGAATGCAGGGGCATCACACTACTGGAAAGCCTGACAATACAGATGGGGAACCAGCAATACTGGCAGGAGGCTGGAGGAGCGGGATCACATTCCTGGGAGACATGAATTAGCTAAGCAGATCGTACTCCCAGGAGGCCTGAGTAAGCCATTTACAGGCCTGGTTGTGCTCCTCGGTGTGATATCACACAATGGACTTGATGGCATGTGGGGGATTATATAGAGTTAGAAGGATCATACTCCTGAGAAGCCGGAGTGGGCTGGCACAGTTGGAAAAGGCTCATGTCACTTGGAGTAGATGAATGTCTTGATCAAATTAGAGTCTTCAGATCACTCAACATAGAAGGGCTGTGTCTGGATCATGCCAGGAGATCACACATCCAGAGACATCAGTTCACCATAGGCAGATTAAATACCATGGAGGTGATCACTCTTGTGTGAGGTCAGAGCACAGGGTTGAATGCTTCCTTCAGATCTCAAAGTGGATGCATCTGTCAAGGGAATAATGATAAACGGCTCCCAAGGAGAAGATTCACTAAGGCAGCCACAGAGGCTACAAATCAACTTGCTTCTTCTACTTCGGATTTGTTCACACAACCGTATTTTTGGTCAGAGTGCTGTCTGTGAAAAACACGGATAGCACTTGCACCAATGTTGTTCAACGGGGCAGTACATGTGACCAATTTTTTTCATTACGGAATCTGTGAAAATAATCGCAGCATGCAAGACTTATGCATATTACGCTGGTTCACATGAGCAGAGATGAGTAGGGCTCATCTAATATGGAAATTGTAGGAATGACCAAGCACACAATAAATTGTTTGGTAAATGTTTTCCACACAGACTTTTTTTTTTTTTTTTAAGTTAAGTTATATGTATGGGTAACCTTAGTGATCGCACTCCCGGGGCCAATGAGTGAACCAGAGCATTGGGGGAAGAAACTGGGAACAGTTTGCAGAATATATCTAGAAATAGTCAAAATGCACACTCAACATAAAAATAGTGCCTCCATTTACTCACAAGGTATTTACTGTGCACTGGAAATTTAGTGCAACAAATAAAAATGTGCCATATTTTATCTTGATTATAAAGCTTTTTTTTTTTTTTTATACTCCCCTACTGGCAGATAAGATACACATTAAAGGAGGTCCAGCCCTCTGCAAATGCGCCCTACAGAGCACAGGCGGTAATGTGGCTTGACACATAGGAGCCTGTTATTTTTTCTGTCATCGCTTGGATGAAGCTGTACATAACAATCAGCGTTACATTCTATCTAACCAAAAACAGAATTGCTGGTGTGATCATGTACTACAGCACAGCAAGTGTCAGCGACACAGACTGATCAACTACAGAAAAAGCTAAACTGTGCCCAAATACTCCTCAGAAAACTTTATCATAGGAGACAAATGTCAGTAATAAGTGCTGAATATTCTACAAAACTTGTGCAGTAACTTAAGTTGTAGCCAACTGCACACCAACATCAGACATAGAGATGGAAGGAAGCGTTGCAATGAACTCCAGAATTTCAGGGTTGCAAATTTGGTCTGTTCATATTGGCGCAGTTTTGGTGAGTATCTGGATTGGTATTCTTTTCCTAAACAAAACAAAATCCCAAAGAAACTTAATTCCACACTGAATATTTGAGTGGATCAGTCTTTTTATTGTGCTACATAAACTGACCTATGGTGCATTATTGAAAACCGCAACATGTCAATTTCTCTTGCAGCTACACTGAGTTTTGTGAGTGGAATTGCATTACATGTAGAAATTCCACTGGTAAAAGAAAAAAACAAAACACGTTTTGGTGCATTACTAAAAACGCATGTAATCCGCACACGATTGTATCAGTAGTTTTGTCAAAGCCAAATACCAGGAAGTATCAAAAAATCTAGCAGCTTTATTCGAAACATGACATACCACCCCCCACCCCCCAAAAAAACCCAGAAACCACAGTGCCAAAAACGCATGTAAAAAAACCCCTCAACCTTATTTAGCCAATTGTGTGAACGTAACTTAAAGAAGGAGCGTTTCCTGAAGTGGTCTGCACTTCATTAGTTTTTACCGCCTCAAAAAAAAAGACCAAACAAAAAACATAGGCTTAGGCCTCCTTTAGAAGTCAAGATTTTTTTTTTTAACCTATGACTTCATAATATCAATTACTGGATAAGGTTTTCAGCCATTTTCTGTGCATGTGTCCATTTTTACCATCAGCATAGCAATAAATTTTCTCATATGAAAAAAAAAAAATTTCCAGGCTTTTCCTAATTATTAAACAGTAAAAAAACATCCAAGTGCTGTTGTTTTTTTTGTTTCTTCTCTCGAACCCATTTTTTCGAATGGACGAGTTAGATCTGTAACTTGGATCAAAAATGGATTTGTCTTTTTTTTTTTTTAACAGACACTTAGAGCCCAGTTCATAAAGACTGGCGTTGTGCACACCAAACTTAATGGAGAAAAATGTGCCCAATTCATTAGGAAAGATCCACCATGTAATTTAAGAGCATCTTTCACTTTTGTGCGCCTCACAAAAATGTTACTGAAGGGACCGAAATGCATTTCTGACATAGGTTACACCACCAAAGTGGAGAAACGTTTGAAGAACTCCTTGGGGGGCTTCACCATGTCCTGCCCATACATTGCTGACATTGGCAGGTCAGTCCTGGACAGGTGTGAAAACACTAAAAGACCAAAAATTATTGCGCAACATCACACATCCATGAGTGTTACCGCCCGAGAGTAACGCAAACATTTTTTCCCTCAGACATCATCCCAGTGGCTTCCATTTTTTTTCTTCTTCACTAAAGCAGGTAGACTAGGTTTTCTGTATGCACTGACATAACTGCTATGTATCGGTTAAAAATGGATGAAACTCGGATGGAAATCTAAAGTGCAAAGTCTGTCTTCTGTGTGCCATCAGTTTTACGTGGATCCCCATGGACTTTAATGGTCGATTCTGCTATGCTAAACAGGAAATGCTATGAATTTCATGAGCTGGAGACACAAATTGGTTTTATAAGTAATGTATATATAGCCCAATGAAACGCTATGGGCAAGTGGACTGTACGGGGGGAAAAAAAAGGACCGCACTAGGGTACCGTCCCCACGGTCAGTAATCGGCAGCGCTTTGGACACAGCACATGTCCGCTTCTGGCTTTTGAACGCAGGTGAATCTGCATGTGCTCATTAAAACGTGCGGAATCACCGCGTCCAATACATTGTACGGGTGAGATTTATCTTGCGGAGACTCGCGTCTAGACATGCTGGAAAGACGCTCCGCATGTCCGTCTCCGTAGGAAAGCCGCGGTTGCCGGTGCACGCATAGTGGGCATGGCATTTCTTGAAATCCCCTCCACTAGTCTGTAACATCTGGACGCTGCGGGTTGGATATTGTGGATGTACGCAGCGTCCAGCCCGCAGCGTTTACGGACCGTGGGAACGTACCGTACCCCAAGACGTATCACACAGATGCGTGAATGTAGTCTAATGGTGAAGCCTAAGTGTATAGTGGCAATGTACCTGTAAAACATGCTACACAGATGATCCATATGAGTTCCATTTTTTTTTTTTTTTGTATACTCGTATACTTGCATGAATGTTCAGATATTCGGAATATTACAGGTTTTTTCACACGGACTGAGTGTGTATAAAAGAATGGTCATACAGCCCTGTTAGATTACATTGGTCAGTGTGCTGTCTGATTTTTACCTCTACAGCACACATCCATAAAGAACTGAATGAGCCCTAAGGGTGTGTGCACACGCTGCAGATTCTGCTGCGGATCCGCAGCGGTTTTGGTGTACAGTAGCATTATAACCTATGGAAAACGAAAACCGCAGTGCAGACGGTGCAGATTTTTCCGCGCGGTTTTGCTGCGGTTTTCAATCCGCAGAAAGAAATGACATGTCAATTCTTTCTGCGGATTCTACTGCGGTTTGCCATCTGCTCCATTGTAGAGGTGATAAACCGCAGGCTAATTCGCAGATAAACCGCAGGTCTTCTGACCTGCGGATTTACCTGCAGATTTTACTAAATCCAAGCGGACAAATCCGCAGAGCATTCCGCAGCGTGTGCACACACCCTAATAGTGAGATTATCCAGATTATAGTACAAGGAGAACAGCCAGGGATGCCATGATTAGTGAATAAAACCAACATGCATCCATCAGCAGTTTGTGGATAGACTTCTTTACAAAGGACTTTTCACAGAATTTTTTTTATTAAATCTGAATACCTCCTACAACTGCCGATGTGCTACTGATTCTGGGACATTTTTTTTTTTTGTTGCTGTCTAATACCAGGGGGCATAACTTTGGAAAAAAGGCAAATTTTCCCTTCAACCAATTGGGCATTTGCTTTTTCTCCTCTGCAACATAAGTTTCCTGTTCTCAGGTGGTTGAAAATTGGTGTCTTTATGACCAGGGAGGATAACTTTGGAATGTAGGGGCACAAAAAAAATTAAAAAAAAAACTGTTCCAGGATCGGAAACAGCAGCAATTGGAGGAGGTACTCAATTTAAATTAATAAAAAATCCAAAAGGACCACTTTCAAGACGCAGGGTGCAAAAAAAACATAACCAACATCAGGAGACATTATCTATAAATTTTGACAGTCATATTTGGTGGAAAAGAAAACAATAATTACCCTTTAACTGTTAAGGCTCTATTCACACGGTGGGGTTTTTTTTGCCACATTTCCCAAAAACGAGGTCAAATCGCCATTTTTTTTACATCAAAATCAAGGCACAAATTCATCGAATACATATCATGTGAACACGGCCTAACTTATTGAACAGAATCATGGCCATGGTTTAACTCCCAATGGGAGACTACATATATACAGGTCTCCCTTTCACAACAGGGACTTGTTCAGCCTTTTGAGCGAGATGTTGAGATTTTGTATAATTGCATAGAGAAGCAGTGCCGTGATTTTTCTAGACAAGCTTTCAAAACAATTCATTCAAGTTCTGCTGCAGACGCAGGACGTGTGTTAACCCTTTGCTTTATTTAGTTGCTAATTTCCCTTTAAGACTTACGAGCTATAATTTCTCATTGCCATAACCAAGTCAAAAATGGAGATGTCCTATACCCTCTAAATGTCCTCCCTGAGCCAGTAAACTCATAACTGCACAATCCACAGTTGTCCCGACATTTCTCACTTTGCAGAACAACTGTTCCTATTCCACAACTGTTCTAAAAAGTGCAACTCCCCTCACCCCGACAAAGCTACACAATCCAAAAACAAGGGCTCGCCTGCCGAAAAATGTTATTAAGAAAAAGCTCTGCCAAAGCCAAAAGGACAAACCGTGGCACCTGTTAAATGGAGACAACTGTCTGATTCTGTAGTTAGTAAGTGACAATCAGGACATATACACTACCTTGGATGACAGGGCAAGACATTACACGGGTAATGCAGGTTATACTCTCA
Organism: Dendrobates tinctorius; assembly: GCF_039654945.1. NCBI lineage: Eukaryota > Metazoa > Chordata > Amphibia > Anura > Dendrobatidae > Dendrobates > Dendrobates tinctorius. The sequence continues at coordinate 9,616,157 of NW_027361754.1, forward strand.
TATTTGCAAATATCAGGTTAGTCAAGGTCCACAGGGACATGAGCTTCCATACTGATAGTCCAGAGAGTACCACGAAAAAGCTACAAATGCGCACACACGTTGTAACGCAGCAAAAAGCTGGGATGTAGAAATGTATCCATCCCTAATATGGGGCTTTTCTCGTATCAGTACTAAATACATTTTAGTTTACATTTGACACACTCGCAAACAGTTTGTGTTTATTGAGAAATGGAACCACTTAGCAAATATTGATTTAAAACATATTATTTTATGTATACATCTCCTATGCATCTGCATGGTAATAAGGTACGTAGTCCTACAGTCTGTCCTTCTTGCCAGTTTATGAAATAAAAGTTCTTAAAGGGGTTGTCAAAACTGACAAGTGCAGTCACTCTGTGTGACTGCAGTCTTAAGGTACTGTCACACGTAGCGATGCACCCGCGATCCCGACCAGCGATATGACGCGGTCAGGATCGCTGGTGCATCACTAAGTGGTCGCTAGTGAGCTGTCACACAGGCAGATCTCATCAGCGACATCGCTGGGGACGGGGGTCACTACTTACCTGTCAGACGAGGCGATCCTGACGTCCTCCCGCCCGCGTCCATGCGTCGCTCGTCGGCGCCACAGGAAGCTGACGAGAAATGATCCAGGACGTTCTCGCGCGATCAGCGATAATCAGCGGGGGAGCCGGTCGGAGGTAAGTATCAGACACAGCGATATCGCTAGCAATATCACTGCTGCGTCACAAAACCAGTGACGTTATAGCGATTTTGCTAGTGATATCGCTTAGTGTGACAGGCCCTTTATGAATCTCCCCCAACACACACTGTGCGCTGTGAGGACACACCAGTTTCAGACCAGGGAAGTTATACATACCCCCAGCAATTGAGTGCGGACTTGCTCCACACTAGTGTAAGGAGAGCAAGACCACGCCGCCCACTATAACTATATATGTTATATACTATAATTACAGTTGTGGCCAAAAGTATTGACACCCCTGCAATTCTGTCAGATAATACTCACTTTCTTCCTGAAAATGATTGCAATCACAAATTCTTTGGTATTATCTTCATTTAATTTGTCTTAAATGAAAAAACACAAAAGAGAATGAAGCAAAAAATTGATCATTTCACACAAAACTCCAAAAATGGGCCAGACAAAAGTATTGGCACCCTCAGCCTAATACTTGGTTGCACAACCTTTAGCCAAAATAACTGCGACCAACCGCTTCCGGTAACCATCAATGAGTTTCTTACAATGCTCTGCTGGAATTTTAGACCATTCTTCTTTGGCAAACTGCTCCATGTCCCTGATATTTGAAGGGTGCCTTCTCCAAACTGCCATTTTTAGATCTCTCCACAGGTGTTCTATGGGATTCAGGTCTGGACTCATTGCTGGCCACCTTAGAAGTCTCCAGTGCTTTCTCTCAAACCATTTTCTAGTGCTTTTTGAAGTGTGTTTTGGGTCATTATCCTGCTGGAAGACCCATGACCTCTGAGGGAGACCGAGCTTTCTCACACTGGGCCCTACATTATGCTGCAAAATTTGTTGGTAGTCTTCAGACTTCATTATGCCATGCACACGGTCAAGCAGTCCAGTGCCAGAGGCAGCAAAGCAACACAAAACATCAGGGAACCTCCGCCATGTTTGACTGTAGGGACCGTGTTCTTTTCTTTGAATGCCTCTTTTTTACTCCTGTAAACTCTATGTTGATGCCTTTGCCCAAAAAGCTCTACTTTTGTCTCATCTGAACAGAGAACATTCTTCCAAAACGTTTTAGGCTTTTTCAGGTAAGTTTTAGCAAACTCCAGCCTGGCTTTTTTATGTAGGTAAGAAGTGGGGTCTTCCTGGGTCTCCTACCATACAGTCCCTTTTCATTCAGACGCCGACGGATAGTACGGGTTGACACTGTTGTACCCTCGGACTGCAGGGCAGCTTGAACTTGTTTGGATGTTAGTCGAGGTTCTTTATCCAACATCCGCACAATCTTGCTTTGAAATCTTTTGTCAATTTTTCTTTTCCTTCCACATCTAGGGAGGTTAGCCACAGTGCCATGGGCTTTAAACTTCTTGATGACACTGCGGACGGTAGACACAGGAACATTCAGGTCTTTGGAGATGGACTTGTAGCCTTGAGATTGCTCATGCTTCCTCACAATTTGGTTTCTCAAGTCCTCAGACAGTTCTTTGGTCTTCTTTCTTTTCTTCATGCTCAATGTGGTACACACAAGGACACAGGACAGAGGTTGAGTCAACTTTAATCCATGTCAACTGGCTGCAAGTGTGATTTAGTTATTGCCAACACCTGTTAAGTGCCACAGGTAAGTTACAGGTGCTGTTAATTACACAAATTAGAGAAGCATCATATGATTTTTCGAACAGTGCCAATACTTTTGTCCTCCCTCTTTTTTATGTTTGGTGTGGAATTATATCCAATTTGGCTTTAGGACAATTCTTTTTGTGTTTTTTCATTTAAGACAAATTAAATGAAGATAATAATACCAAAGAATTTGTGTTTGCAATCATTTTCAGGAAGAAACTGAGTATTATCTGACAGAATTGCAGGGGTGTCAATACTTTTGGCCACAACTGTATGTATAACTCGTACATATCCTCCCGTTCCCGGTCTGAAACCGGCGGTGAGGAATTCATAAGTCTGCAGTCACACAGAGTGACTGTAGACTTATCGGTTTTTACTGGACAACCCCTAAGAAGGGGGGCACAGATGTGTGACTGCATCAGACTACACAGGGTCTGTTTGTAGTCTGTTATCGTGGAGACACAAATCTTTATAGAAACTGTATAAACAAAACTATATGAAAATTTTAAATCAAAATTTGCAAAAGTTGTTTTTTTTCCCATCATTTTTAAATGCCTTGGAGCAATACATTTGGTTTTGATGGTTGACACACCAAAGTTCAACATTTTAGATAATCTATATTAAAATGCTACCAATTGTTTACATCCTTTCATATGAAGTGAGCTTTCTTAATTGTTCAGACGACTTAGAGGTCTACTCATGCTACACATATTGCATTTTAGTTGGAGGCACACAGCTTACCCGGGCTCTTTAATGGTCGTTAGCGTTGCTTTGCTGTGTGCCCTGTCACATTTCCTCACTATGTCCTTTCCAGGCCCAAAATGGCCTTAATTTTTTTATTACCTGTTTGACTCTGCTGCCTTATTGCTCGCTCCTAGTTAATGGTCCCGTAACCACGGAAACCAAACGAATACAGAGTCACTAGAGAATGGAATGATTAAACAGGTTGCCCTTGCAAAACAAATTTACTTCAAGTAGAAATGTGTGCGGGGAAGAGTGCTGACATCGTGGATGCTCCGAGCGCCCAGGAGTGCAGCCCTCTGCACCTGTGGACAATAAACCTGCAGCCTCCCACATTGGTGGAGAGGATTAGCACATCCAGCCGGCCCTTATCACCCTCTTATAAATGTAGCACAGCTCTAGTACTCCTCCTGTCCTATGTACATATTGTAAAGTAATTAATCGCCATTTTTATTGTGAACCTTTAGCATTTTTGGCATTAACAAAACACATTAATTCTGTCACAGAGATGGCACTGGTATACTTCTTGTGATATCAGTAAGTGCAAATTCACCCTTATTCCTTCAGTCATGAAAATAACTTGCAAATGTCTAAGACGTGATTGAATTGAGTAGCGATGAAATTGACTATATTCTTGGTGACCTCCAGCTTGTTAGTAAGAAGCTCCAAGCAGATCCTACTAGAGCCGCTCCTTCATGATCTAACGAGCACCCTACTCACTTAGCTCAGCCAACAGGTGTCCCCCAGCTCTCCAACACTGATCAAGTGTCACATTTTTTTTTAAATTCAAGTCACAGAACAAAGTCAGTCTGTTCCCCCCCCTCCCCAGAAGCTAAAACTGACAGCTGGTTCCCTGCAATCATTATTCCATAAGACGGCTCCTGCTGCCCTTCCATAAGTAATATATTTAATATGCTCGCAACACTTCAGCAATAGGCCCCAACACTTCACTCCTCAGGCTGCTGAATGGCAAATATGGCTCTCATCTGTGGCAATAAGGGGACCACCAAGTATCAGTGTGTACCCTGGCATATGTGGGACCACAAAGTATCAGTGTATACCCTGGCATATGTGAGACCACAAAGTATCAGCGTGTATCCTGGCACGTGTGGGACCACAAAGTATCAGTGAATACCCCGGCACATGTGGGACCATAAAGTATCAGTGTGCACCCCAGCATATGTGGGACCACAAAGTATCAGTATGTACCCCAGCATATGTGGAACCACAAAGTATCAGTGTGTACCCCGGCATATGTCAGACCACAAAGTATAAGTGTGCACCCCGGCATATGTGGGACCACAAACTATCAGTGTATACCCTGGCATATGTGAGACCACAAAGTATCAGTGTGAACCCCAGCATATGTGGGACCACAAAGTATCAGCGTGTATCCTGGCCTGTGTGGGACCACAAAGTATCAGTTAATACCCCGGCATATGTGGGACCACAAAGTATAAGTGTGTACCCCGGCATATGTGGAACCACAAAGTATCAGTGTGTACCCCGGCATATGTCAGACCACAAAGTATAAGTGTGCACCCCGGCATATGTGGGACCACAAACTATCAGTGTATACCCTGGCATATGTGAGACCACAAAGTATCAGTGTGAACCCCAGCATATGTGGGACCACAAAGTATCAGCGTGTATCCTGGCCTGTGTGGGACCACAAAGTATCAGTTAATACCCCGGCATATGTGGGACCACAAAGTATAAGTGTGTACCCCGGCATATGTGGAACCACAAAGTATAAGTGTGTACCCCGGCACATGTGGGACCACAAACTATCAGTGTGTACCCCGGCACATGTGGGACCACAAACTATCAGTGTGTACCCCAGCATATGTGGGACCACAAAGTATCAGTATGTACCCCAGCATATGTGGGACCACAAAGTATCAGTATGTACCCCAGCATATGTGGGACCACAAAGTATCAGTGTGTACCCTGGCATATGTGAGATCACAAAGTATCAGCATGTATCCTAGCATATGTGAGACCACAAAGTATCAGCGTGTATCCTGGCATGTGTGGGACCAAAAAGTATCAGTGAATACCCCGGCACATGTGGGACCACAAAGTATCAGTGTGTACCCCGGCATATATGGGACCACAAAGTATCAGTGTGTACCCCGGCACATGTGGGACCACGAAGTATCAGTGTGTACCCCGGCACATGTGGGACCACAAAGTATCAGTGTACACCCTGGCATATGTGAGACCACAAAGTAACAGCATGTATCCTAGCATGTGTGGGACCACAAAGTATCAGTGTGTACCCCGGCATATATGGGACCACAAAGTATCAGTGTGTACCCCGGCACATGTGGGACCACAATGTATCAGTGTGCACCCCAGCATATGTGGGACCACAAAGTATCAGTGTGTACCCCGGCCTATGTGGGACCACAAAGTATCAGTGAATACCCCGGCACATGTGGGACCACAAAGTATCAGTGTGTACCCCGGCATATATGGGACCACAAAGTATCAGTGTGTACCCCGGCACATGTGGGACCACAAAGTATCAGTGTACACCCTGGCATATGTGAGACCACAAAGTATCAGCATGTACCCCGGCATATGTGGGACCACAAAGTATCAGTGTGTACCCCGGCATATGTGGGACCACAAAGTATCAGTGTGTACCCCGGCATATGTGGGACCACAGAGTATCAGTGTGTACCCCGGCATATGTGGGACCACAAAGTATCAGTGTGTACCCAGGCATATGTGGGACCACAAAGTATCAGCGTGTATCCTGGCCTGTGTGGGACCACAAAGTATCAGTTAATACCCCGGCATATGTGGGACAACAAAGTATAAGTGTGTACCCCGGCATATGTGGAACCACAAAGTATAAGTGTGTACCCCGGCATATATGGGACCACAAACTATCAGTGTGTACCCCGGCACATGTGGGACCACAAACTATCAGTATGTACCCCAGCATATGTGCGACCACAAAGTATCAGTATGTACCCCAGCATATGTGGGACCACAAAGTATCAGTGTGTACCCTGGCATATGTGAGATCACAAAGTATCAGCATGTATCCTAGCATATGTGAGACCACAAAGTATCAGCGTGTATCCTGGCATGTGTGGGACCACAAAGTATCAGTGAATACCCCGGCACATGTGGGACCACAAAGTATCAGTGTGTACCCCGGCATATATGGGACCACAAAGTATCAGTGTGTACCCCGGCACATGTGGGACCACAAAGTATCAGTGTACACCCTGGCATATGTGAGACCACAAAGTATCAGCATGTATCCTAGCATGTGTGGGACCACAAAGTATCAGTGTGTACCCCGGCATATGTGGGACCACAAAGTATCAGTGTGTACCCAGGCATATGTGGGACCACAAAGTATCAGCGTGTATCCTGGCCTGTGTGGGACCACAAAGTATCAGTTAATACCCCGGCATATGTGGGACAACAAAGTATAAGTGTGTACCCCGGCATATGTGGAACCACAAAGTATCAGTGTGTACCCCGGCATATGTGGGACCACAAAGTATCAGTGTGTACCCCGGCATATGTGGGACCACAAAGTATCAGTGTGTACCCAGGCATATGTGGGACCACAAAGTATAAGTGTGTACCCCGGCATATGTGAGACCACAAAGTATCAGAGTGTACTCCTGCATATATTTGTATAGGTGACAGCTCGCCTGCCATTGCTGCTGTTTATTGTTGTCACATATTAGTTTTACATATTTTTATATTCATCAATCATTTCTGGAGGGAAACTTTCTTGAGCTTTGAATCCTTTGATACTTCACAACTTTCACACCGGGTACGTTGACAGCCTGAAAACCTCCTCAGAACTTTTACATTTATTGCCTCTGTATGTGCATAATTAAAACCTTTAAAAAACAACTGATCTGATAAAAAAAACTATTTTTTTTTTTTACTACAATTAAAGTTACATTTTTGTACTGATGTCCGGCTTTTTTCATATCTAAATCGATCACTTTAAATGGAATCACAATAAAATATATGTCTGTGTTCATTTTGCTTCCTATTTCATTAGAACTATTTATTAATATTTAATACGTGAAAACCACATGTTTATGGCACTTATTTTTTATGTTGTACACTGGTGAACCATGGATTTCCTGGATTGACCTGAAGGACAATGTTTTAGATGATAATCGTTCACCATTCAGTATCACTGTTAGCAGGAACTGTCCCTGGCATGACAGCAGCAGAGATGCAGACTTCTGATCTTTGCTGCCTCCAGATTACAGGGAAAATATTGGAATAAGTAGAGACATAGGGGGCGCCACATTCCCTTGAATACAGTAAGGTAATAGAAGCCAAGACTTGCAATTACTTTCCTTGTCAAGTTTTCATTTTCTACTTCCTAAAAGCTTTCAAATGAAGAGCTTCTGGCAGGGGGAAAAACAGATTATGATAAACATGAAAATGTTTGAGAACTGGACTTCTCTGCACCAATGATAAATATGTGTGAAAAATGCAATCCACAATTTTACAAGTCAGCAGATGTACGAGCCACCGTCACTTGTATTCCCACCGGTTAGTGACTTCCAAAGTTTGTACCTTGCAAAGTTTATTGGATTTATGAGACATTAGGAATTTTTAAATTTTCTTTACCATATTTATATTTTTTGACTGTCTCAGATTACATAGTTGTTTTAGAAACTTTTGAATACTGATGTTGTTGTGGGAACCATCTGCTTAACCTTGGACATGTGCATTCCTTCTGTTTTGACAGAGATGAGCTGTAGAAGGTAATTTTCTAGAAATCTATATTGTTCTCTTGGGGTGTGGCATCAGTAAAATATACACAAAACTCGTTGTACCTAAGGAACCTCTCCATCTCCTTACAACGGACCTGCAGATACGTCCCCTGCTGCCACCTGTAATAGAGTCTGAGCCTTGTATGCCGTTACTTCCAGCCTCAGGCCCTGACAACCTGTAAACACAAGGCGGAACGTGAGCCGACATTTGTTTGGGAAGGAGAATAATCTGGTTTTCCATCACAAGCCATCTCATCTTCTGAGAGAAACAAGTCTGATGTATGCACCAGAGTGACGCCCCCATATGGTGGTAGTCTGTGACTGCTCACTTGTGGGGGGTGATCACTACAATGACTCCTAAGCCTCTTCATCAGTGATACAGCTTATTGGGCACTAAGATATTGGAACGCTTCAACCTTCTAACAGAAGCAAGTAATCACACCGCCGATCCTTTATTTATGAGTATTCTACTAATCCTCATCACTTGTTGCAGCTCAGGAGATTCGTCAACTACGAAAAGTATTTTATATAAGCGCCGAGCATTTATGATAACCAGCATTGTACTTGGCTGATAATTTTACAATCCTGTACACAAGTTGTCAAAGTTTGCATGGTTGATGTATCTACTATCCATGTACCATAATGACGGCAGCCTTGTATCACAGAGACAACCTGTCCCACTGAGAAAATCTGATGAGGTGAAAATCTTCTGGGGGGGAGGGATGTATCACTGTAAATCCACAGGTTTAAGATAATCTTATTTAACTGGATAATATTCTAATACTTGTAATGTGCGCACACACACAATATGTGCTCTCCATGTAGTAAACACATACATGATGTCACAATAACGTAAATTTATTTTCCAAGCTCCTCCCAGCCTCTGGGGAAATCAGACTAAAAGAGGCTAATGCAAAGCAGATACTTCTTTTTCCTCTTTTTTTTTCTTCATGACAGTGTTCACAAAATTTATTTTCCAACTCTTCTAATCTTTGGTACACAACCATTTAATTTACATAACCCAGCCCTCTCGTAAAGCACGAGGAAAAAAATATCTCAGCACTCGTTTAATTAAAAAATGTAAATTTGCTGTCATCTTGGGGCCTGGTGAGTTAGGGACGACAGTGGCATCTTTTACTGCTGACAGCGAAGCACAGAACGTGTTTTGTGAACTGCAGGAAAATGAGATGATAAGGGACATGTGTGGACAGAGGCCCAGAACGCCACGACTTCCATCCTTGTCACCCACCACACGAGTAAATCCAGAACCTCACCCCACAGTACCATCATATCCCAAAGGGGCAAAATATACAACAGTAAAATTCACATTGGACTTGTACATACGAGTCACATAATTTGATGCGAATTGAATGATCTCCACGATCAGTTGTATAGAAAATGTCAAGCAATAATGCTACTGATATTCTAGTGTGAATATATACTGAGAAGTTTCTCCAGCTGAAGTACGAAGGTGCAACCACCAAGTGGAGAGGCTACATAGTCTACGCTCAGTCACCAACTGGTCTGTAAGTGGCGTGTAGACTGAGAGTTGTAGTCCGACAACTAGAGAGACATGTTGCACATGATTCTTGCTCGGGATTTGCGTCTAACACTGAACATATCCATCACTCACAGGCACTTCAGTCATGTGTCCATCACTGTGCACACTGCCAAATTAATAAATAATGGACAATACTTGAAACTTTAGCAATAGCACTTAAGTCAATGTACAATTTTAGATTTCATTAACAAGCTTTATATGAGTGCTATCATAGGGAAATGGAGAGATAAGAAAGCACGAGGCTCAGGCTCATATAGAGCTTGTTATACGGGATAATGTTCTTTTTTTTTTTCTTATTTAAAAGCTGAAACCATGATCTCCTGGGTGTGATCACAGTCACTACGGAAACCCCTGAGCACATGTGCGGCGGTAACCGTCTCTGCAGACAATGCCTGCAAGGTTCAACTGCCACCGGCTGCCTGAATAATGCCCTCTTCTCGCCTGCCCCCTCCCCCAATGCTGCCCTCACCTGAGCCACCTGCCTAAGATGTGAAGCAAACAGGGTTCCTCCCAAAAATAAAATATTAAATTACAATAATGATCACTGCTCACAACAGCCACTGCCTTGTCCCAAATTAATGACATTCCTTTCAGGTTACACAGACTCTCACAAATAAACCAGAAGGACCAGAACCTGGGATAGAATAACATGAAAGGAGCGCTCCCTACACCATCGCTTCTGACGGCGGTCCATGCCGACAACCACAGCAGCCAGACAACTGGCCCCCTCCATCCCACAATTGCACAATGGGCACAAGGCCATACAAACAGAACAAGACACTGATACGGCAGCCTGAGATCACCCCTCATAGTAATCGGCATCCCATCACCATGTCACTGCGCAGCACAGTGCCCTCTGTGACGGGCACAAAACTTTTTCAGACAGCATTTCTCATCCATTATAGGAGGGGGTCTGACTCTAAACTTTACTACAGAACGCTAAACAGAAACTATAGACAAACAATAGTCAAAGTGAAACGACACCAGTGAGTCAGGAAGAAACACAATGCAAATAACACACAAAAGCTCGTTTATTAAAACTTCTAATACATCCTAGGATGAAAAGAGAGAAGCAAGTGCCAGGTACTCACCATAGTCAGAGAATCCAAAGCTGAATTCACTTAAATAATCAACTTTCATAATACTTAATTAGTATCTAATTGAGGCTGATTTGCTTCCCGGATCACAAGTTGTTTGACTGATGTCACTGTGTGTCTGTGGGAGCTCTGTCAGTGGAGCAGGCGGGCAAGCTGGGATTGGCACAGCAGCAAGGGCACCGCCTCCTACTGGCCTTGCCAACTGGTTAGAGGGCAGGTGAAAGATCACAGTGTCCTGCCCCTTTCCCTGTGTGTATGTGCTTCCCTCTGAACACTGCTGCCTCAGAGGTAGATGTGAAGTGAATGAGCTCCCAGCATGGAGTTTGCAAAGAGGAAAAAAAAAAAGCTACACAAGCCCAGTCACAGAGAGTCAGGCTGCCCTATCAGTGTGTCGCGCTCTCAGGGGCTGTCCTTCCTGCTACACAGGCTTGTTCCCAGAGCATGGAGTCCCTGACAGCGGAGGCAGCACAAGACATTCCCTAACACACAGGACACACTCATTATTAGGGTCCCAGTGTCTCTCATTGCACCAAGCCCCACAGGAGCCCTCCGCTACACACAGAGGTGCACAGTGGTCAACAGAAAACAGACAAAAAGAGGAAATAAAATCATTAGGAAATGTTACAAATGTCTTTACTGTAATGTAAACCAGGCTTGATAAAAAGCAACAATAAAAAAGATGGCAAAATAAAGTCATTTTCACATCTACTGCTCTACTGAGACATTAATAAATTCCAAATGTCTGTAATACGCATAAAATCCAGGTGCAGATACTTTCCCGCAAACTGGAGAAAAATCTAACTAAGAGATTGCATTATAATAATCTATTCCCCGAGCAATTTGTCAAATAAATACATGGGGAGGAACAGTGTCTAATCTTTGCTGTCCACAGAAATTTGGAAAATATTATGCAATTTTCAATCCATGTCTCTATGAATATATTCCCCTAATCTGGAATTCTGCACCCAAGTGTTCCCAGAACTCAGCTACATGTATAGACAGTCTCACAGTACTGTAACATTACCTTCTTTATTTCCGTTTTCACACAGGGTTATAACAAAGACCACAACATCCTGTATTATGACATTAGAGGCCGATCATTATTTATCAGTCATTGAAGGCTGTGTGCAGATACAAAGTTGTCAATTCACTAATATCCACCAGTTTAGATCATGTTTTGGACAAGTGAAATCCTCTGACAGAACTTGTGTCTCATGTAATCGTATGTGTCTCATACAATCGTGTGTGTCTCGTGTAACCACGTGTGTCATGTAAGTGTCTCGTGTAATTGTGTTTGTTGTGTAATTGTGTCTCTCGTGAAATTGTGTCTCTCGCTTAACCGCGTGATTCTTGTGTAATTGTGTGTCTCGTTTAACAGTGTGTGTGTGTCTCATGTAATTGTGTTGCTGTCTGTTTTCTCTTAACCTGAGCTGCAGGAGACATTTATAGTTGTATTTCAACCCAAACTATTTATGATAAAAGTCTTGCAATCCAAGGCGTCCCAGTGGCAAACAGAAGCTCAAGAACAGTCAAGCACAACATTAAATGCGGGACTTAAGTTTGGGGCACTAGAGAGGCTTGCAACACCATTAACAAGAGGCACCACTAACAAAACACCATGAAGACCAAGGAGATCTCCAAACAAGTCAGGGACAAAGTTATTGAAGTACAAGTCAGGGTTGGGTTATTTAAAAAATCTCTGATGATCCCCAAGAGCACCATAAAATCCATTATCATCAAATGGATAGGACATGGTACCACAACCAACCTGCCCAGAAAGGGCCGCCCGCTAAAACTCTCAGCCCGAGCAAGGAGGGCATTAATCAGAGAGGCAGCCCAGAGACCAAAGGTAACCCTGAAATAGCTTCAAAGTTCCCAAGCAGAGACTGGAGTATCTGTCCATACGACCACCATAAGCCGTACACTCCATAGAGGTGGCAAATTAATTCAAGAGTGAGCAGAACAAGCCTTTACTGACCCCAAAATTTTAAGGCTCGTTTTGCGTTTGCCAAAAGACATGTAGGAAAATCCCCAAATGTATCGAGGAAGGCGCTGTGGTCAGATAAGACCAAAACTGAACTTTTTGGCCACTAGGGTAAACACTATGGCGCCAAGCCAAACACAGCTCATAACCCCAAGAACACAATTTCCACAGTGAAATATAGTGGTTGCCGCATCATGCTGTGGGAATGTTTTTTGGCAGCAGGGACAGGGAAAATGGTGCAAGTCGAGAGGGGAAGATGTATGGTGCGAAATACAGGGATATTCTTGAGCAAAACCGGTTTCAGTGATTTCAACATGGAACGGAGGTTCACTTTCCAACAAGACAATGACCCAAAGCATACTACTAAAGCAACACTTGAATAGTTTAAGGGGAAACGTGTAAATATTTTGGAGACGCCTAGTCAAAGCCCAGACCTTAATCCAATGGAGAATCTGTGGTCAGACGTGAAGATTGCTATCCACCAGAGGAAACCATCTAACCTGAAGGAGCTTGGGCAGTTTTTCCTTGAGGAATGGGCAAAAATCCCAGTGGCAAGATGTGAAAAGCTCACTTATCCAAAGCGACTTGCAGCTGTAATTGTCAAAAGTAGGCTCTACAAAGTACTGACTTTATGGGGGTGAATAGTTATGCACACTGTTCTCTTTTCATTGTGAAGCAAAGAACTGAAAATGTCAATGTTCACAATTGTAGGCATGAACTGGTGCAAACCCTAAAAAAAAAAGTGAAATTCCAGGTTATGAGGTAGCAAAACACGGAAAAAAAAGGCCAAGGGCCATATACTTTTGCAAGCCACTGTATATGTGGCTGTGCTATAAAGGGTTTAATTTGAAATTGCTCCTCAAAGGTGTTGAGTGAATTAGAAAACCCATTTTTAGATATTGGTTTAGGGCATATGGACTCTCATTTTGGATCTCTATATCCCAGTATAGACTGGCTCCCAAACGTCGCTCCTAGACCTGACACAGTTGAATAGCACAGACAGCTATGTAACGCTCAGAGACAGCGTTAGGTGCAGGCAGCCCAAGCAGCTGCCTAGGGCCCTCGCTCCCCCAGGGGCCCCCAGCTAGCGGCACATCATGCAGCCGCTATGGGGCCTGTGAGGCAGGGGGGGCCCGCCAGCCCCCATCGCCAATGCCCTCCGCCGCCACATTGAACTATACCGGCGTCAGACGCCAATACAGTTCACAGCAATAATGGAGGAAAGAGCATCAGCTGATGCTCCCTCTCCCTACATTCCCCGCTCTGCCTGACATTGTGGGTGCGCGATGACGTCATTGCGCACTCACTGTTCGCCAGGTAGAGCAGCCGCTGAGACAGGAGCATCGCGGGCATGAGGAGAGGTGAGGAGTGTGTTTTTGTTTTAATGCAACAGTGAGTACTGGACTGTGGGGCAATTCTCGGGGGGAGAGATGTGGGGCTGTGCTGTATACCATGTGGGGCTGTGCTGTATACCATGTGGGGCTGTGCTATATACCATGGGGGGCTGTGTTATATACTATGTGGGCTGTGTTATATATTATGTGGCTGTGCTATATACTATGTGGCTGTGCTATATACCATGGGGGGGTACATTATATTCTATGGGCGAGGCTGTTATATAATATGTGGGGGCTAAATTATATTCTATGGGGAGGTGGGCTGTATTATATTCTATTCGGGGCTACATTATACTCTATGGGGGGCTGTATTATATTTATTATATTCTATGGGGGGGTGATTGCATCATGCTCTGAGGGAGCTACATTATACTATATGAGGAGGTTACATTGTATTCTATGGGGGGGCTGCATTATATTATATGGGCGCCTAGATTATATTGTATGGGGGCTTCATTATACTTTATGAGGGGGGCTACATTATATTCTATTAGGGCTGCATTATACTATATGAGGAGGGCTGCATTATATTGTATTCTATGGAGGGGCTACATTATACTATATAAGGGACTGCCATATATTCTATGGAGGGGCTGCATTATATTCTATGGGGGGTTACATTATATTTTGTGGGTTGGCTGCATTATACTATAAGAGGCGGGCTGCATTATATTCTATGGGGGGTTACATTATATTGTATGGCGGGGCTGCATTATACTATATGTTGTCTGCATTATACTGTATCAAGGACTATGGGGAATACATTATACTATGTGAAGAACTATGGGGTGCATTATACTATGGGAAGTGAATTGTACTACATGGATGACTGGCAGTGTATTATACTATATGAAGCACTGTGAGCACTATGAGTGTATTATATGGAGGACTGAGTATTTTAATATGGAGGGCTATGAGGAGTGTGCTATACTATATGGAGGACTGAGGAGTTTATTATACTATATGGAGGACTATGGAGCACATTATATTATATGGAGGACTATGAGGTGTAAACTGTAGATGTGCTGCTGACAACATGATACTGTATGGGGACAGATTGATCCATTAGTGATCGTTCTGTCCCCATTATTCTTTCTCAGACGGTGGAAAGAGGCTGGGAAACAAGTGTTGAACAACATAAATATGGTTGATCCAACTCATTTAGCGGCACGAACTCAGCACATGTAAATACAATCGAAATGCTTCTGTGTGATGTGCAATATGTTAGCATTTGGGGCCCCATTTTAAGCTTTGCCTAGAGCCCCACTTTGCCTAAAACCGGCCCTCCTGGTAATGCTATGGTGGAGCCACTTGCGAATTGTACAGCAGCAGGATATCTTATGAACATTCTTTTTTTTTTTTTTTTGGGGGGGGGGGATGAACAATCTTCAGTTGGTTTTAAGCCTGTAGTGTGAAAACAGTTGCATAAACTAATTACAAAGACATTCTGTAGTGAAGGCTCTTTGTGCTCCTGTGGCAGTTCTGTATACTGTAGACTTGAAACCATGGTAAGCCTGTAAACAGTGACAAAGGCATACAGATATTTTCTGCCACTTAGGTAATAAACCCAACAATATGCTGGAACTCGCACAATACACCTGACCTATCACAATTAATGATATCACGCTTTCCCAAGTACCAGAAGTCCGCTGCCTCGGAGTAACCCTTGACTCTGCCATGTCCTTCAAACCGCAGATCAAAGCTCTTTCTACCTCCTGACGCCTCCAGCTCAAAAATATTTCCAGAATCCATCCTTTCCTCAACCCTCAATCTAGTAAAATACTAAAATGCTTGTGCATGCCCTCATCATCTCCCGCCTCGACTACTGCAACATCCTTTCCTGTGGTCTCCCTGCTAACACCCCCACACCTCTCCAGTCCATCCTTAACTCTGCTGCCTGACTAATTCATCTTTCTCATCGCTACTCCTTCGCTTCTCCCCTGTGCAAATCTCTTCACTGGCTCCCATTCCCTCAGCGTATCCAGTTCAGATTACTAATACTCACCTACAAGGCCATCTATAACCTATCTCTCCCATATGTTTCTGAACTAATCTCCCGATACCTTCCCTCACGTAATCTACGGTCATCCCAAGACCGCCTTCTCTCCTCCACAATTATTCGCTCCTCGCCCAACCGCCTCCAAGACTTCTCCCGAATAGCCCCCATCCTCTGGAATTCTTTGCCCCAACATGTCCGACTATCAACCACATTCGGATCCTTCAGATGGGACCTGAAAACCCACCTCTTCAAGAAGGCCTACAGCCTGCAATGACCCCGCTACCTCTTCACTACTACCGGAGATATCGCCTCAACCAGCACCGGAACTGCTGCAACCCACCAACCTACTGTCTCCTTCCCCACCATCCTGTAGCATGTAAGCCCGAAAGGGCAGGGTCCTCTCCCCTCTGTATCAGTCGGTCATTGTAAGTTTGTTTACTGTAAGTGATATCTGTAATTTGTACGTAACCCCTTCTCATGTACAGCACCATGGAATCAATGGTGCCATATAAATAATAAAAATAATTCTTGCACGTACAAGGCCTTACATTATGGCACATCCAACTGCAACCAGTAATAAGGCTGCCAGGACCACCTTTTTCACCTTGCAGTTTTTCATACTGAACCCTCCACCATTCCCCTCACACAGGTGGTTGTCCCCAGATAATGGACCTCGTTTTACCCTTACATGGTCCAGGATATTTGGGCCTTCAGGAGTAGAGATGAGCGGACCCAAATTGTAAATGTAAAAATTTGTTCCCCATTCTGTAAGAATAATTTTTACATATTGGACAAGTTTTCTTTATGGGGGCGAGGCTAGAAACAGAGATTTAGATTAACTGTGGCATTTTTATTAACCTGCTGTTTTGTTTGTTCATTCATTGCATTTTTTTCCATTTATTTTTTACACTGTTCCCCCCCCCCCCCCCTCCACCCCAACAAGGTCATAAAAGACATTTTAGGGGGGTATTTCAATATTCAAATATTTTAATTGCTCTTTTAACTGGATTATCCCTAGTTACAGGGGAAATGCAGACCTGACTATGGTAGACCTAGCTGGGTGTCTTATGATCCAGCAGCTCCTTATATATAGTGATCTCAGGACCGCTGTATTGTAGTCAACGCTTCTTATTACTGAATGTACTGTGCTATTTTTTTTATTTTTTTTTTAAGCTCTGTGTATACAGCTATAGTGAAGACACAGACAGTAATAAACAGTCTGTGCTTTCTCTATGGGGACTCAGGCCACGGGAATCTCACCCTCACAGCTACATGATGGCTTGTAGCTGTGGTATTCTGCAGTGACAATTTTGAATGTCACTGCAGAGTAGAAGTGGGTCCACCCAGACTTTTAAAGTCTATGGGTGGTCCTAGTTATGCTAAAATGTGTAGAGCTGGGGGGCATGATGCCACAGCTTGTCTAATTCAGGAAGAACTGTAGTTCTCCTTATTCCAGAAATCTTACTCATCCCAGAAATCACACACCACTCGTCAGACGATTCAGATTCATGAAGAGGTATGCACCTCTTCATAAATAAAGACCATCTGACTCTTATCAAGAGTGGCAAGAATAGCGCTGGTCTTGATAAATCAGAGCCATAGTGCTTTAATGTCGCCAATGCTCAGCTCAATCAATAACTACAGAGCTCCAAACCTCCTATGGCATTAAACAGGTTGTCCAATTTTGGGGACAATAATAATTTTATGCTTTAATCTATGTATTATTTTTGCAATTGGGCGTCTTAAAATGTTGCATAGTTTTTCTTTTACTGAATCTTTATTTCACTTTACGTGGCCTTACCATGGAAATTTTCAAAAAGAACCTGAAGACCTACCTCTTCCGACAAGCCTACAACCTGCAGTAACCACCGATCGACCAAACCGCTGTACGACCAGCTCTACCCTCGCCTACTGTATTATCACCCATCCCTTGTAAACTGTGAGCCCTCGCGGGCAGGGTCCTCTCTCCTCCTGTACCAGTTATGACTTGTATTGTTTAAGATTACTGTAATTTTTTTTATTATGTATACCCCTCCTCACATGTAAAGCGCCATTGAATAAATGGCGCTATAATAATAATGTGGCGATCAACTATCTGAGAGGAGCTCAGAAAAATACAGATGAGAATTACTAATGCTCCTGTCATTTAATTTGAATGAACTCACTGAATGATTCTCAATAATTCTTTCTGCAGCCAACAATAGAGTAAATGGTGCAAAATGTTTAATAAATCACAACTGAAAAAATGTTTTGTAACCAAATTAGACACATTTAAGTAATAAAAAAAAGTCTCTAAACTCCTTTTTACATCAGCAATACAAAAAAAACTTGTGCTGGTAGCTTAAAGGGTTTGTCCAGGTTTGGTGCAAAAATCTGCAGTCACACTATGTTACCCCCCTTCACCTAGATAAATGTGAGGGATTACAGCCTGTAAGAAGCACAGACCCCAGTGTCTTTACTTGTATAGTCTTTGACTTGAGCGTAAGAGAAACTCATAACAGCATCTTAAACTGTACTCCAATAAGGTTTCTCACTTTGGGTCAGTGGTTTGCAACCAATACTGTGGAGTGTCATAATATGCAGATACTTGTAGTTTTAACTACAGCTAAAATGTCACTGGTAGTAGGTCGACTTTGCATTCTTAAAAAAAAAAAAAGCATTCACAGAAGTGTCGCTCCATGTAGCCATGTTCAGTCAGAACACTGCACAACCCAGAAGGTCACATAGTGATAGACTTCCAGTGCTAGGATTGTGGTTCTGTGAATGGTGACAGTCATAGATTCAAAGCAACCCAAAAAGTTAGTTCCGGACAGCAAATTGAGATACGTGTCCTGTGTGGTAGTCAGGTTATTTTAATCAGCACCAGTTCACCATTTTACTGACCCAAAGAATAATCCGAGTTCTCCCCCACAGGTGGAAGAGGAGCCCTGCTGCATCAGTCACCACTGTTGTCCTCACCAATTGTAACCGCTTAACCCCCTGGAAGCTGCTGGCAGTAGCGACCGCGGCATCTAGGCGATTAACAGAGAGAGAACTCAGTCTTTCACCACATAGACACCCCTTGAAGACTATAGTGTGGTCCCTATAGTTACCATAGCAAATTTACAGTTTAATTTTTGAGGGTTGTAGATCAGCATGAAGCAGGTAATTTACAGTAGAATTGTATCGTTCCAGATCTCCACTGTACGCGTCTAGGACAGAGCTGACGCCAGTGTTCACCATGGAATCACATCGTAAAGGAGTTGGAACAAGATATTCGTGTGAATTTTACCATCTAAAAGAAACTGAAGGTTTTTTCTCAGGTATCATTCTGGTTCTGCATTTTTTTCAGTATTGTTTTTTTTTTTCCTTGGATTTGTTTGTTCCCAAACCAATAAAAAAGGTCCCCGGAAGCCCAGACGGTTTTATTCAAGCTTATTAGTAAGCAACAAATCTATGAGACACTGGTGCAAATTGGAAGTAACGTAATTGGAAGTCTTCAGATTTGCATCCATGTTCACAGATTTCTATCAACTTGTATGGCAGATACTTATCTGCAATCGTGGATCACAATAGGATCTGCTCTGTCTCATGAATCTATGGGCCTGTATGCTGTTCAAAAATAAAATGGCACAGCCCATGGACATTTTATACAAACTCTGAAATACAAAACTCCCAAGTGGCTCATGACATCTGTGCTCATGTATGATGTCTGGGTCAAATCAGGCTTCACAATTGGCCAATAGAAGGCTAGCTGAGGATCGCCAGAATCAGATTCGAGGAATCATGGAAGCACAAAACTGGCTCCAAATATTACCGTATTTTTCGGACTATAACACGCACTTTTTTCCTCCCAAAATGTGGAGTGTGTCTTATAGTCCAGATGTACAGAGTCTGGCTGTGGTGGGGAGGTGGGGGAGCGGTTTCAGTGGAGCAGCGGGTCACAGAGGCTGGAGACGGCGGCTCCAGCTAACTCCTGTGCCCGCTGCTAAAGAGAATGACCCTGCATACCAGTATAGTGATGATCATTCCTGCCAGGATAAGGATGAGGGGGACCAATCCTACCAGGATAGGGATGAGGGGGCCATGCATAACAGGATAGGGATAAGGGGGCCATCATGTTTACCAGGATAGGGATAAGGGTCCATGTGTATCAGGAAGGGGATGAGGGGACCATATTTATCAATATAGGGATGAGTGGGCCATCATGTTTACCAGGATATGGATGAGGGGCCATGTGTATCAGGATGGGGATGAGGGGACCATATTTACCAGGTTAGGTGATATTAGGTACAAAATTGACCACATTTTTTGCTTCAGTTTTTTTTCTCCCAATTTCATCCTCCAAAACCTAGGTGCGTCTTCTGGTCCGATGCGTCTCATAGTCCGAAAAATATGGTAGTCTCTATAGAGTAAAGGGCCTGTAACCCTAAGCGATATCGCCAGCAATATCGCTGTAACGTCACCGATTTTGTGACGCAGCAGCGATATTGCTAGCGATATCGCTATGTCTGATACTTATCTCCAACCGGCTCCCCCGCTGGTTACCGCTGATCACGCGAGAACGGCCTGGGCCGTTTCTTGTCGGGCGCTTCCTGTGGTGCCGACGAGCGACGCGTGGACGCGGGCGGGAGGGCGTCAGGATCGCCGCGTCTGACAGGTAAGTAGCGACCCCCGACCGCTGCTATGTCGCTGGTGAGATCTGCCTGTGTGGCAGCTCACTAGCGACCACCAGCGATCGTTGTCGGGATCGCTGGTGCATCGCTAAGTGTGACAGTACCCTAAGGGGGAGCTAGTGACCTCGGTCACTGAGAAGAGCAGCGACTGTAAACTTAATACTCTTAGAACTCCAATTTCTGTTTTGACATCGTTCTTGTTCTGGAGTTTTTTGTTTAACAAATAATAATTTACAGTGGTAATGATTAAAAGTCAATGTCACATTATTTAAAACAAAAAAAAACAACAACTATAATTTATCAAAATGAACCAAATAAGAAAGCATAGAAGAGGAGCCTTCAAATCCAGTGAAATAGTAGGAGCATGGTGGAGTGTTGTGCCTGCTGTGTGAATGCAGACTTGTGCCACCAGTACGTCATCTGTGTGTACCAGTTTGTTCATGTATGTTCGCCTGTCTTTGTGTACTAAGGCGTGGCAGCGTGTTTACATAAGCACTGTTGGCACACCGGCCTCTCCTTCTCTATAATCCTGTTAGCTGGCAGCCTCCTTTCTCTAGGTTTCTTAGTGAGTATTTGTAAACTAGATATCTAATGGAAAATTATAGGAAAATTATAGTGAAAGCCATGATGAGAAAATCAGATTACCCCCAATTCAATTCTGCCATCCCAGCCCACACAGTGCGTTCTCCATTTTTTTTCCCATAAATGCCAATGCCAGGGGTCCCTATAATCAAATAAAATTGAAAATCATCTTCCCATTAAATTCAATTAGCTGCAATTTCTAAAGCCTATCAGAGATTTTAATTACTAAATTATAAAATTCTCCAATGCTAAATTGAAGACCCGAAAAAAAACCGTGCATCTTTGCATTTCAGTGAAAAATACAGCATAAGACCTTGGATGGCTGTGTGCCTCAGTCGTCTGAATGTGACAGTCTCCCTGTCCTGTAATTACAGCAGTCAGCATGCCTGCACCGTACTCTGCATGAGGACAAGGTGTAACATGACCCATACCTGTAGCTCTACCTCTCTTATGTGCCCTAAGGCTCAACGCTAATTGTGACTTCATTGTTGTCTATAAATATGTAAATTAAGTGTCAATTTTATCAAATCGGGTCTCGGGTAAAGTATAAGGCGAAACATTTCAAGTTCATTGACATAGATGAGAAACTTCTGGGGAGGAGGCGTTATGACCTATTTTTATTATGGGTTCTTTATCCTCATTGGTCTTATTAGAGTGCTTACATACATACATACATACATACATACAATACTGTGCAAAAGTTTTAGGCAGGTGTGGAAAAGTGCTAGAAAATAAGAAGCTGGCAAAAATAGTGTTAACTGTCTTATGCAAAGTGAATGAACAAAAGAGAAATCTAAATCCCATCAATATTTGGTTACCGTCCATCGCCTCCATCACTTCTTCTAGTAGTAAGACAAGGCAATCAGCTCACCTGTCTTGTGCGGGGCAAAATGCCCTATGTAGTGATGCCAGTAGATCCACATAGAAGCCAGCACTTGAAGCATCCATTGTCTACCATTTTATATACATTTTTAATTATTTTTGTTGCTGCTCTTTACCACTCTTTTTTTTTTTTATTTGCACAGTTAATAATTTTGTATGGAATACTTCTTCTCGGTCATTTTGTGTTTATGAAGGATCTCAGCAGAAGGTTGTTCCAAACATCTTGGAGAACTGCCCCCTGATTTTCTGTGTATGAGGCTTGTGCAGATCTGTCTGTGTCTTCATGTGATCCTCGACAGACTAAATTACGTGAGATCAGGGCTTTGTGGGACCAGATAATAAATTCAAGGTTTCCTTGTTCATCTTTAAGCTGAAGATAGATTGTAATGGCATTGGCTGTATGTTTGATGGCTAAGTATCGATCTGCCTGTATTTCTCAGTAATAAAGGGCACCATTATACTTGACCCAAATTTGTTTGCCGAAATCCAGCCCCAAACTTTCAAGACACTCTACCATGGGGTTCACTGTTCCTGCAGATGCTTATTATTGTGCTGTTCTCCAGACTTCAGTGAACAAGCTGCTTCTCTTCCTGCCAAAAATTTCATATTGTGACTCCTTAGTCCAGAGCAGCTGCTACCATTTTTATGCACCCCGCTTCCTATGTTTTCGTGCATAGTTGAATTGCTTGGCCTTGTTTCCATGTCCAAAGTATGGTTTTTGGCCAGAATTCTTCCATGGAGACAGCTTTTGG
This sequence comes from Dendrobates tinctorius, assembly GCF_039654945.1. Classification (NCBI taxonomy): domain Eukaryota; kingdom Metazoa; phylum Chordata; class Amphibia; order Anura; family Dendrobatidae; genus Dendrobates; species Dendrobates tinctorius. Next base: position 9,638,902 of record NW_027361754.1, read on the forward strand.
TCAGAGTTCTCTGAATATTAGATGGTCCTACTGGTTGCTGCCAGATCTGAGCTGATGGCACTGCTGGACATCTTCTGGTTTCGAAGGAAAGTATGCATGATGTGTCTCATCTGCTACACTAAGTTTCCTCTGCAGACAACTGCCACTACGGTTTGCAATGTTGACCATTTCTTGGAATCCTCAGTGCTTAGAAATACAGGGAGATAGTTATCCATCATGCAATATCATCATGGAGGAGTCTGATTAGATAAAAATTATTCTGTAGCAGAACGACCCCAGTCATACAGACAATGTCATTAAGAAATATCTTCAATGTAACGAAAAACAAGGAGTCCTAGAATTCCCCATATAGTCCAGATCTCAAACTTATTCCGTCTTTGTGGGATTACAATAGGAGATGGAAGGATTTGCGCCAGCCAACATTCTGAGGAGATCTGTGGTTAGTTCTTCAAGATGTTTGGAACAACCTCCTGCTGAGCTCCGCTAAAACTGTGTACAGGTGATAGGTATACATAGAAGAATTGATGATGTTCTGAAGGGAAAGAGCGGTCACACCAAAATTTGATTGGATTTATATTTCTCTTTTGTGTATTTACTTTGACTAATTGTACATTGTACAGTACTATCCAGCAAAAGGCAAAGACATAGTGACATCAGTGTCCCTATCTGAGACTGTATAGACGCATGGTGCTTTGCCTACTAACATCATGGTAGTGAACAACAAAATGATAAGAGCCAAGGATGCACACAGTTTGTTTGCTGCATGAGAACATAAATAATAATTTCTGACAAAAGGTCAGCATTCTCTGTGGTAACTGGATGTAACATGTAATCCTACATGAGATTAGCTGGATTATAGACAGTGAAATCCCATCAAATGTAAAACAGACAAGTTACCAATCATTCTAAAACAGGGTAGAACAAGGGAAGTTTATAGAATTGCCAATCTTACAGGATGTATAGTGTAATAATGCCAATGCATCTATCTAAAAAGGCTGTCTGGTTTGAATATCTGTATTCAAGGAACGAAATGTGTCATCTATACTGATTGTAGTAATAAATTAAAAATAGTACCACCACGACAAGATGAAGACAAACCAGTCAATACTTCCCCTTTCCACCAGAGGTTAAAAAAAAACCCTTATTCAACTTTGTCCTATCTCCAAAATGTTCAGCTTTTGTCAGAATTTTCACAATACCTGAAACTGGTGACAAACCAACTGCTTCCATGTATAGACGAGAACAGCATTAGAAAGTATTGGAAAGAGTGATTACTGTGACAGTAGAAAAGTTAACTCCCTAGTAGGATGCTTGATTTTAAAGGGAACTTGTCAAGCCCCCCGTGCCCTCATAACCACCAGCATGTGTCTTCATAGCTAAATTCCCTGCCAAACAGTCTCTATTACATTACACACAAACAGATCTTCAGAAAAAGTATTTCAAAAATCCGTTTGATATGTACATGAGGCCTTTGACTAGTTGATGGAGCATTAGCTTCCCCAGACTAGTCAGCCCACTTAGCATGTTGTCACACCCCTGTGGGCGTGATAACATGACCTACAAGCACTGGCATCATCATCAGCGCTATACATACCTCCACATGCCTGCAGCTTCTTTCCCTCACTGCGCTGATCCTCTGAAGCCAGGTGTACGCTTTCCATCTCTGGCAGTGGCTTCTTTCTTACAGAACAAAAGGATACACAGTTCAACCTCGGACAACGCGTGACTTGTGTCTCAACTGAGAGAGGAGCTGTAGTATGAGCATACATACCTCCGTGAGCTGAAGAGAATGGATGTGACAGGAGAATAAATAAATATTCTCAGTTGACAGAGCACAAATGATTTTTTCTCTCCAGCCTCAGTTCCTGTGCACAGTCTAGTGAAGAGAATTATTTCTTCTCCTAGCAGCTCACTGAGGAATGTATGATTATGATATAGATCCTCTGTCAGTTGAGACACAGGACGGGCTGCAGTGTGATGAAAAACAACTCCAGATACCTGACACTTGACTAGGACAAGCTGCCATTTGTCTTACATGCCATAGGCTTTTTTATTAAATTGTTGGAAACCCCTTTAATGATAAAGATATTTAGCTTATTGTAGTTTAGTGTAAAACAAAGTGCACCTTCTTGCAGAAATTAGCAGGGACAAGCCTAATGGATATTTAATGCATTTGCTTTAACATTATCAAATTGTTTTGTAATAATTAAAATCAAATAGTGATATTTATTGGTTTTATTTTTTTGGATGTTTATTTTGGTTGTTGATTCTGTTTTCTGTACATGATTATGGAGGCAGCCATATTGCCTAAGCTGCTGTTAAGCCACAGAATGGAGCATAGCAAACCTATAGACAGGAGATCATTTGTTGATTTCTATGGGAGGATGTTTTAGGCAAATGTTATTGGGAAGAGGAGGAGCTTTGACATCTGCTATTGTGAATTGTGGATTCTGTGTCATCAGCTGTATATAGCGGTGTTATGTATCAATCATTGTATAGGAGGAGGTGAGCGGTGACATCACTTAATGTGAATGGTGGATCCTGTGTTATATCTACCATATATAGAGGTTTTATCAGTCATTGGACAGGATGATTAGCCCAAAAAATGAACTGAAGTTTAAGTTAGCATGCATGCATCGTATCACATTATCCATTAAACAGATAAAAATTAAGATATAAACAAAATTAACATATACCCTGCTGTAAGTAAAGATATGAAAGCAATAATGCATATAAATAACATGGGGTACTTGCTAAGCACAGTTTCTGATTGAAAAAAAAAGTGTAAAAGCCAGACCACCGCGACAAGGTTTTAATACTAGAGGTTAGGACAATCCCGAATACACCTGACGCTGGTGGGATGGCTTTTACGCCTTTGTTGATAAAAAACGGTGTTCACCAAATACCGTATGTTATTTATATGCACTATTGCTTTTACTTATTTACTTACAGCAGGGTATATGTTCATTTTGTTTCCGTCTTAGGTTTTGTCTGTTTAATGGCCAATATGAACATATTCCTATTTCGCATGCATACCAACTTACACTACAGCTCATTTTTTTGGGTTATGTTTCAGGCTTCTGCACTTAGTGCAGGTAAGGGTGTGGCCTCCCTTTTTTGAATTGGACCTTACATCTATATAACTTCCCATTTTACTGGGTATGCATATTCGGAGCCCGGTCCTGCTAAGCCCTAATTCAGAATGATGTCACTTTGACATAATACTAGGTTAGGACCTTCCTGGATCTTTGTACACCCTGACACTGCTGGAATAGCTTTTATTTAGGTTGTTTGTTTGTTTTTTGTTTTGTTTTTTCTTTTCTTTTTTTTAAGGCCCCATTACACATAACGATGTCCCAGCGATCCCACCAACGATCCGACATGAATGGGATCGCTGAGACATAGTTAGGCTGATCGCTGGTGAGCTGTCACATAGCCCCTCCAGCGATCAGGACCAGCGAGCAAGCTGGTTTCCAATGTAAATAGGGGGTATCTAAGAGTCGCGTGGCTCTTGGATATCCGCTGTTTACCCTAGATACCAGCGTGAACGCTGGTTTCCAACGTAAACATCGGGTAACTAAGAGCCGCGCGGCTCTTAGTTACCTGATGTTTGCCCTACATACCAGCGTGTGCTGGTATCTAGGGTAAACAGCGGGTATCCAAGAGCCACGCGGCTCTTAGTTACTCAATGTTTACGTTGGAAACCAGCGTTCAGCGTCGCTGATCGCTGGTCTCTCGCTGCCACACGCAGCGATGTGTGCTGGCCAGCGGGAGACCAGAGATCAAAAAATGGTCCAGGACGATTGAGCGCGATCAGGGGGTCGGTCGCTGATCCCCATCACACACAGCGATATATCGCTGGAGAGATCGCTGATGCGTCACAAAATCAGCGATCTCGCTGTGTGTGACAGGGCCCTTAGAAAAGAGGAGTAGCAACAAGCCACAAATAAAAATAAAAGATAGTGTTTATCAAAATCACAACAACAGATAAGACAAATACAAATCACATACAGTTGTGGCCAAAAGTATTGACACCTCTGCAATTTTGTCAGATAATACTCAGTTTGTTCCTGAAAATGATTGCAAACACAAATTCTTTGGTATTATCTTCATTTAATTTGTCTTAAATGAAAAAACACAAAAAGAATTGTCCTAAAGCCAAATTGGATATAATTCCACACCAAACATAAAAAAGAGGGTGGACAAAAGAATTGGCACTGTTTGAAAAATCATGTGATGGTTCTCTAATTTGTGTAATTAACAGCACCTGTAACTTACCTGTGGCACCTAACACGTGTTGGCAATAACTAAATCACACTTGCAGCCAGTTGACATGGATTAAAGTTGACTCAACCTCTGTCCTGTGTCCTTGTGTGTACCACATTGAGCATGGTGAAAAGAAAGAAGACCAAAGAACTGTCTGAGGACTTGAGAAACCAAATTGTGAGGAAGCATGAGCAATCTCAAGGTTACAAGTCCATCTCCAAAGACCTGAATGTTCCTGTGTCTACCGTGCGCAGTGTCATCAAGAAGTTTAAAGCCCATGGCACTGTGGCTAACCTCCCTAGATGTGGAAGGAAAAGAAAAATTGACAAAAGATTTCAAAGCAAGATTGTGCGGATGTTGGATAAAGAACCTCGACTAACATCTAAACAAGTTCAAGCTGCCCTGCAGTCCGAGGGTACAACAGTGTCAACCCGCACTATCCGTCGGCGTCTGAATGAAAAGGGACTGTATGGTAGGAGACCCAGGAGACCCCACTTCTTACCCCGAGACATAAAAAAGCCAGGCTGGAGTTTGCCAAAACTTACCTGAAAAAGCCTAAAATGTTTTGGAAGAATATTCTCTGGTCAGATGAGACAAAAGTAGAGCTTTTTGGGCAAAGGCATAAACATAGAGTTTACAGGAGAAAAAAGAGGCATTCAAAGAAAAGAACACGGTCCCTACAGTCAAACATGTCGGAGGTTCCCTGATGTTTTGGGGTTGCTTTGCTGCCTCTGGCACTGGACTGCTTGACCATGTGCATGGCATTATGAAGTCAGAAGACTACCAACAAATTTTGCAGCATAATGTAGGGCCCAGTGTGAGAAAGATGGGTCTCCCTCAGAGGTCATGGGTCTTCCAGCCGGACAATGACCCAAAACACTTCAAAAAGCACTAGAAAATGGTTTGAGAGAAAGCACTGGAGACTTCTAAGGTGGCCAGCAATGAGTCCAGACCTGAATCCCATAGAACACCTGTGGAGAGATCTAAAATTGGCAGTTTGGAGAAGGCACCCTTCTAATATCAGGGACCTGGAGCAGTTTGCCAAAAAAGAATGGTCTAAAATTCCAGCAGAGCATTGTAAGAAACTCATTGATAGTTACCGGAAGCGGTTGGTCGCAGTTATTTTGGCTAAAGGTTCTGCAACCAAGTATTAGGCTGAGGGTGCCAATACTTTTGTCTGGCCCATTTTTGGAGTTTTGTGTGAAATGATCAAGGTTTTGCTTCATTCTCTTTTGTGTTTTTTTCATTTAAGACAAATTAAATGAAGATAATAATACCAAAGAATTTGTGTTTGCAATCATTGTCAGGAAGAAACTGAGTATTATCTGACAGAATTGCAGGGGTGTCAATACTTTTGGCCACAACTGTATATAAATGGAGGAGACACGAAGGTAGGCGGGGGGGGGGGAGATGAAGGGTCAAAAAAGTTATATGGAATGGGATCTGGGGAGAGCTAGGTGAATATATATCAGGGAAGCACGTGGATAACACAAAGTAATAATTAGAATAAATATCAATACACAGTATCCACATCACAGCAGCCCTTAGCACCCAAGCAGTAGCTTCCCCTTAATGAATCCAGACCACAGAAGCCCCAACTCCCCGGGACAGCAACTGACACGCACTTCTTTATCAAAGGGTAATGTGTACATTATAGGCACCTTTATAAGAGGTCATATCTAAAAAAAAAAAAATCTATTTTGTAAAACCACAGAACCCTAAAAAAAACCCAAAAAAAACATTGTGACCTCAGCAGATACAAAGATACCGTAAGTCCCATTAGTGATGTTTATTGATGTCCAATGCACAATGTCCAAAGCATTTGTAGATAATAATTCTGTCTCTAGGAGAGCAGCGCACTCATGAATTGTGAATAGTTGCCTTCATTTACATGTCAGGCAGCTGTACTGACACCGGGACAAGTTATCACCAGAAGTCCCAATGTCCAAGTAATCAACTCCATTTCTGTACAGCTACAACCCAGCAAAGTTACTGCTCATCATTTGTACAATCTCGTTCGCTATTACCAGACTACAATCCATGGGTGAGGAGAAGGCATCTTCCCTAATTGTGTCCTCAGTGACACAAAGCCTAATGTAAAGAATGAATTGAGCGAGTCACAGCAAACGTAATGTACACCGGGCTGTTAACATCATTAGGGAGACTGTGCAACCAACGCAAACTGTAACAATATGTATATGCGATCTGCCATCCTCCCCTCTCCTTTATATTGTCTGCCATCTTTCTTTATGTCATAAATACGTCACGCAATTCACCATCTGCTGCTCCCTACGTGGCTCCTGCTTCCACCCGGAGCTTCATGTCACACAGTTTGGGCAGTTGCATTTGGCAAGAAGAAAATAAACACATTAATTATACTGGTAAAAGGTTTTTTTTTTCCCTTCATATAAAAACAAAACTGGTCTGACTTGATTCTCCTGTTTAAATCTTTGCCTTTCTTACAGAATTACTAATCAGTTTCAGTTGAAAGCTCCCAAACTTAGAAGCCTCTTTTGCAATAACACAGTTGCAAAATACAGAGAGTATGTATGGCGGGATCAGGATTGCGGCTACTGGCGTCTGAATCAGTTGTCACTATGATACGGACACAAATGTTGAACGATGTTCGCTCTGTGCACTGAATTGCAGAGAATATTCAGCAAAGATGGGAATAGAAAAGATTATTCCCACCAACATATTAAAATAGTAGCATCAGTGATAATGAGACAGTAAATACTTTGTACAGACCGACAATGCTTGGTTCCATCTAGTGATGAGTGAGCGACCTGTTCATGTTCAAGTGCTAACAGAGTATTTTCGGAGTGCTCTAAGGCTATGTGCGCACGTTGAGTGTTTGCTTGCAGAAATTTCTGCAAGGTTTCTGCATCTCTTGGCAGGAAAAACGCGCATTTGTGCCACGATTTGGTGCTGTGGTGTAGTAACCACTGTGTCCGCTAGGGGGCGCTGTGTGAATGTCCCAAGAGAAAGGATGAATGGCAGAATACGGAATGGCCGTAATGTATCCCAAAGTGGGTGGCTTTGGGATGGAGACTTATGTGTTGTTCAGCAATGATATTGCTGAGGTGTTGTTTCAATGTGTAAGGGAGAAGTCTCCAGGTAACTAGAGAGATGGTCGGGCCTGGTTACCTACAAACCCACCCAGGGGGTGTGTTTAAAGCACTGTTGGAAAGAGAGTGTAAATGCTTGAAGGACCTGTGATGAGGTCAGTTATGTGACCCGTTGGGCGTGGCTATGAACCATATAATGTGGCCAGGGTAGGTCACAGGTGGTGAATGCTTGGATCCGGTTGGTCCAGTGTGGAAGGTCCCGCTGAGATGGGGCTTCCTGCCTGACAGCACGTGTGGACGCTGTGAGTAATGGTTGCAAGTGCCTGAGAGTTCCCTGGAGGGAATGAATGTCTGCAGTATGGAGAAGCTGCCATGAGAGAACCCTGACGGGGTGAGATATAACTGTGAGGCTGAAAAGCCTGCGTATTGGACATTGCTAACAGAGTGAAGCTCTGTCATGGACGCTATGCCGTTTATATATTTCTGATCATGGTTTATGATGTTTAATAAACCGCATGGACTATACTGGTTTATGGAAAACCTGTGCTGGATCTGATTTTGTGGCTGCCAAGCAAGTGATCCCCTACTTAAATGACATCGCTACCTCACAATTGGTGGAGAAACCTATGGGCATTATTGTAGCCTTGTTGCTGGGAGCAAAGGAAGACGACTGCAAAGTCGGTTGCTAAGGGCAACGCTGAGCCAGGAAGGCTGAAGGTTGGGGAAGCCACTGCCCTGCTGTGGTTCTGGAACCGTGGAGCGGCCTAGTGAGTAAGGCACTGTCCGGATCGGTGAGCCCAGTGCGGCCGTTTCCCCAGGAGAAAGAGACTTATAGGATACCTCTGCGGTAGAGGGGTCCGAGAACCTGCGCGGCCAGCGGGTGACTGTCGTGAAAACCGTGTTGTACTGACCGGGGTCAGTGAGAAAGAGACTGGTGATTGTTAGGGTGCCTCTGTGGAGAAGAGGTATCCGAGGACCTGTGGGGATGACACAGGTAGCGGACAGGTGTTCGTGTTGTACTGACCTGGGTCAGTGAGAGAGACTGTGTACCTGGAGGGTTCAGTGAGCAAGGTCCTGGAGGGTCAGTGTTGGGAGATTCTAGGAGAAGAATCGGATCCCTGGAGCACGTGGTATGACCTTGGACCTGGTGAGGTGTGAGTGTTGGGCAGTCTCAGGAGGAGATGGATGTCCTGAAGAGCACCCGCTAAGTCCCTGGACCTGGTGAGGCTGGTGTCTTGGGAAACCCTGGGAGGAGGGCCGCTCCCTGAATAGCACCCGGTGCGCCCTGTGTGTTGGACGGTCTTAGGCGGAGACGGAATGTCCTGAATAGCACACAGACAGGACACGTGAGTTTTGTGTGGTGTGTTGGTGTGGCCGGTGTGTTGGGAAACCCTGGAAGGAGGGTCGCTCCTTGAATAGCACCTGGTGCACCCTGTGTGTTGGACGGTCTCAGTAGAGGAGACGGAACGTCCTGAATAGCACACAGAAAGGACACGTGTTTTTTGTGTGGTGTTTTTTTTTTCCTTTTCTCAACTTAGCCTGCGGTGGCTCAGTGGGAGTCAAGAAGGTGACAAGCGGCTTCCTGTAACTCGGTGGGGTTACGAAGGGGACAAGCGGCTTCCTGTAACTCGGTCGGGTTACGAAGAGGACACCAGCCGCTGTGTGTGAACAGCAGCTGGTGGTGTCGGTGATCGGTGACAGCAGGAGCTGTGGTGGTGCAAACAAGGACTTGTGTGGTATCGTAAAAGAGACAAACTGTGTTGTGTGAACTGTGGTCTAAGGAGACCGGTATACCGGACATGGGGATATCCCGAAAGGGGGCGGTGGCCCAAATCAGGGTGGTAGCCCCAAAGGGGGTGGAGTCCCAGAAGGGGGCGGTGACCCAAATTGGGGTGGTAACCCAAAAAGCGGTGGAGTCCCGGGAGGGGGCGGTGACCCAAATTGGGGTGGTCCAGAAAAAGGCCGGTGTGTCAAAAGAGGAATGGCAATGTTCGTGTATGTTGTTTTCTGAATGTGGAATATTCTTTCCAGATAATGACGGACCACAGGTGTGTACCGTAATACTGCACCGAGAAGGAGTCTCGGGTCGGTTGGATTCAAAGTGTCAGGTGACTGACAGGATCTCCTCTCACTTTCTGTCTGACTGAGAGAATGGTCCAGGTTCGCTGTAAACATGGGGAGACGGTGAACTATACGGTAGACAGAGTGATGTTTGAGGGGCCCATAGGTGGTGAGTGCCAAGGGGGCGGGATACCACGCGACTTAGTCTATGCCTTGGAGAGGGGCTGGGACTTTGTCGTGTTTGATGACATATGGCAGGAGGTTGGAGACGTTTCTACTGTTGGGTTAACAGATATTGAAACGGTGACTGCTCCTGACGTGGACAGGTCAGAGGTAGAATTGACCGGAAGAAGTACATCTGCCCAACTTACGGACCTGATGTCTTGTGATATGACGGATGGTGGGCTGGGAGATGAGACGATTGGGGGGAAAACACGGTTAGTGGGTAACTGGAAGAATTACTCGACAGGCCGTGGTGACTCAGACTCTGGGGGTGACTGTGGCTCTGAGAGAGACAGAGAGCACAGAATAGAAGGGCTAGAGAAGGAAGTCTCTGAGCTCAGAGGTCACCTGTCAACGTGGCAAAACGTGAACAAGACGCTTATCGAAGAGATGGAAGAACATCTCGAACAAGAAAGAGTCCTGAGACAAATGGCCGAGCACAGGGTTGAGGAGCTCGAGAAAGAAGTCTTGGAGCTCAAAAGAAACTGTAAGTGGTCTTCTGTGGGAGAAGAACTTTGACAGTGATGAACAGCGGCCGGGTCCGACTGGTGGTGGAACGGAGCTGCTGGTGCCCATCTTGGCAGACGGTCATGAAGAGATGAGATCTCGTGAAGTTGGGGAGCTAAGAACTGAAGAAGACAGTCACCCGGTCGGGTCAACTGTAGTGAGGGAAGTGTCCGTGGTAAAGCCAGAGCCTCCTGGCCAGGAAGAGAGCAAGGCCACGACCTTCAAGTTTGTGATTGATGTACCAAAGGACATGCAAGAGGCCTGTGCTGAGGAAGGTGTGCATGAGGATTTCAAAGAGGTGGTCAAAGCGTGTAAGGTGCACTGGGCGCCTGAGACTCGGCAGTTGGTGATAATGTCAGCCAGGGAAGACACAGCAAAGCAGGTGGCTGTCCTGAAAAACATGCATCTGCAGTCTCCATGTCAAACAGTTGGTTAGGTGGAGTAATATGAAAGCTGCTCGACGCCTAGACTTAGCAAGAGAGGCTATGGATAGGATGGGTTTACGGAAAGAGGTAGTTCCGGTTCCCAAAGGTCTGATTGGGAGAATCATTGGAAGATTCGGGAAGGTAATACAAGACCTTGTAAATAGCTCCGGTGTGGTGAGGGTGAGGATCCTTCCAGATGATGAAAACCAGGTATCCAATGAAGAGGGTAGGATTCCCATCCTGGTGGTTGGCTCCGTGGAAAGCCTGAGAAACTTTCGGATGCTCTTGGAGTATCGAGTGGGGTACCTGCAAGAGATTGAGCAGTTGAGGCTGGACCGTCGGCGAATCAATAAAGAGGTACGGAATACCAGGTGACGGCCGCTTTCAACCCAAGATATAAGGACCCGAAGGGTTCCTCCAAGAAGTGACATGGCAGATGGCCGAAAAATGTCAGCAAGTGGTAGTTCGACTGGCAGGACGACGTTGAGAGACCGTAGTTCCTATGAGACCCTGAATGAGTCAGACTCAGGCCAAACAGTAGGCCTGATTAAGACTGATGACCGTACCAACCGGGGGAGCTGGTCGGGGAACGGAACAAACAGGGAGAGGAATGTGGTGACTAGACGGTGTCTGATGACACAGACAGACTGTAACTGGAGGGCCAAAGATCAGGGCCGGTATTCTGACCGCTGGGGGCGGGGGAGGCCTAACTTAGAGATGAGGCCATATCATAGATGGAGACGGTTCTCTCGACCTGTGGGGCAAGGTGTAATGAGTGCCCGGTCTCGGGAGCCTGATGTAAGGTTGTGTGTTCAACCCCACAAGTTTGAACAGAGGGGGAAGGTATGTAGTGTTGTAACCACTGTGTCCGCTAGGGGGAGCTGTGTGGATGTCCCAAGAGTAAGGATGAATCGCAGAATACGGAATGGCCATTATGTATCCCAAAGTGGGTGGCTTTGGGATGGAGACTTATCTGTTGTTCAGCAATGATATTGCTGAGGTGTTGTTTCAATGTGTAAGGGAGAAGTCTCCAGGTAACTAGAGAGATGGTCGGGCCTGGTTACCTACAAACCCACCCAGGGGGTGTGTTTAAAGCACTGTTGGAAAGAGTGTGTAAATGCTTGAAGGACCTGTGATGAGGTCAGAGTCATGTGACCCGGTGGGCGTGGCTATGAACCATATAATGTGGCCAGGGTAGGTCACAGGTGGTGAATGCTTGGACCCGGTTGGTCCAGTGTGGAAGGTCCCGCTGAGATGGGGCTTCCTGCCTGACAGCACGTGTGGGTGCTGTGAGTAATGGCTGCAAGTTCCTGAGTTCCCTGGAGGGAATGAATGTCTGCAGTATGGAGAAGCAGCCATGAGAGAACCCTGACGGGGTGAGATATAACTGTGAGGCTGAAAAGCCTGCGTATTGGACATTGCTAAAAGAGTGAAGCTCTGTCATCGACGCTATGCCGTTTATATATTGCTGATCATGATTTATGATGTTTAATAAACCGCATGGACTATACTGGTTTATGGAAAACCTGTGCCGGATCTGATTTTGTGGCTGCCAAGCGAGTGATCCCCTACTTAAATGACAGCACTACCTCACAGTGCATTTTTGCATGCATTTTTGTACAGTAGTTAAAGCTTTTTTGCGCTAAATAAAGATTTTAAAAAAAAGTTTTGTGATATATTTTCTTTGTTCAACACCACCTTTTTCATGCTGATGCAGTCTGGCATCAGGGTAATATGATTAGGGCAACAGCTGTTATTGACATGTAGCTTATTACTAAGCTGATAAGTAAACACAAACACACACACAAACTTCACACACATTGTCACCAGCCTATGTAGGAGCGTTAACAGAACAAACGTACATAGGCTGTAAGCAGACAGCAACTGTTAATTTTTAAGAAAAAAAAATTAAAAAACAATTGCATGGGATCCCGTGTAATTTTAATAACCAGCAGAGGGAAAGACTACGGCTGGGGGCAGATGTTTATAGCCTGGGAAGGGGGTAATACCCATGGCGCTTCCCAGGCTAATAATATCAGCTCACAGCTGTATGCTTAGCCTTTACTGGCTATTAAAATGGGGGACCCCCCAAAAAACATAACGTGGGGTCCCCCTATAATTAATAACCAGCAAAGGCTAGGCAGACAGCTGGTGGTGGATATTAATAGCCTAGGAATGAGCCATGGATATTGGCCCCTCCCAGACTAAAAATATCAACTTTCATCCACCCCAGAAAAGGAACATCTTTAAGATGCGCCAATTCTGGCGCTTAGACTTGCTCTTCTCACTCGCCCTGTAGCGGTGACAAGTGGGGTTCATATTTGTAGGGTTGATTTGTATTGCCAGATGACATCAAGCCCACAGGTTAGTAATGGAGAGGCGTCCATAATACACCTATCCATTAGTAACCCAATAGTGATACTGTATAAAAAAACACACACACCAAAAATAAAGTCGTTTATTTGAAATAATGACATAGACTCCTTTAATAATCTTAATTAATCATACTCACCGAATGCCTAATCCACCAAAGCCAATGTTTCCTGCAACAGAAGTAAAATTATAAACCACAATATTCCTTACCTGTTCACAGAGAAGATAATCCATAATGTCCCACAACGATCCTGATCACTTTGAGAGCAGTCACATCAGTGACGAGACTACGCTCAAGACAGCCGGCGATACACTGACAGGAGATACTCTCTCCTGCAGTGTATCACTGAGCTGCCGTGAGAGAGTTCACTGGAGTTCATCAGCTGATCAGCTCCGGTGATCTCCCTTATGGCACTGCTGCTGCGTGGGAGAGTTCTCACGCTGCGGTGCCGTAAGTGAGCACCGGAGCTGACGAACTCCAATGAACTCTCAGTGATACACTGCGGGAGCGATTTCCTCCTGTCAGTGTACCGCTGGCAGCCGTATAGAGCGGTCACATCCGGTGTGACTGTTCTACACGAGATTCCCGTGGGACACTCAAGATTACGTGGACTACGGCAGACAGGAGAGTATATGTTGGTTTATTATTTTACATTATTTCTAAGAGACGAGGGCGTCAGGGATTTGGTATTAGGTGTGTATAATGGGTTTTTATTTTTAGGTGAATATGTATGTAATTATATTTTGTGAGCACAGGCGCCGACTGATGATACTACTTCTCCCATTAGTGGCACCTGCTGTCACTGTTATCAGTGACAGCAGACATAGCCTGATGGGAGCAGTAGTCTCATCGGCTCATGCCAGCTTGTTACCGCAGGTCACCGCTGTGGGTCACAGTCACAGCTGCGAGGTCACACTGACATCTGTCAGCATGATCCCGCAGAGCTCTGATCGGCAGTAGCGTTACCGCAGGTGACAGTCACAGCTGCGGGATCACGCTGTATTCTGACAGTTTGACCCCTCAGTGTTCTGACTGATGGTCTTACAGGCAGTAGTGTTACCGGCGATAAGAACTAAAGGACCGGTGTTTCTCATGCTGTCACACAGATGACAGCGTGAGAAACACCATAGAAAGACGGTAAAACGCAATACAAAAACTCAGCGAATCCGCAACCATTTTTATACATGCGTTTTTGTTGCGGATATGACTGACTCAATTGAAGTCATTGGGTGCAGAAACGCAAAAAAAATGGACATGCTGCAGAAAAAAACACGCTCTACAAATACGCATGGAAATTTACTGATCATGTGCACAACACTTCAGGATTGTCATTGAATTACCTTGCATAAGAATTCCATTGCGTTTTTGGACCATTTCCGAGTGGGAAAAAAACGCATCGTAGGCACATAGCCGTGGCTGCATGTCTTCGACAGCCACAACACATACAGGTATTACCTAACAAACAGGCAATCCCTGCATGTGTTGCGACTGATGAAAAGCCATGAAACATGCATCCGTGGGGACTCGAACACGGTATTAGAGCACGCTGAAGATGTTTTATTAGCACTCGAACATGCTTGGATAACACCTTATACGAGGTCGCTCGCTCATCACTAGTTCCATCCAACTCTATATACTCAACTATTTACAGAGATCTGACATATTCATTTGGATTGTGCCAAGTCTGCCATATGCATTAGATGATCGTCAGCAGCCACCTCGTCCGGCTCTCCCATATACACGAGCATTGTTCGGCTTATGTGCAATGAATGATCGATCACTGGCCATTCAGTGCGCATCTGAAGCACAGCTGCCTTGTATAAAAACAAGTAAGCTGATCAGTAGTCGATAAGTGGCACCCGTTGGCTATATTTACACCTATTTTATTTTGGCAATACACATTAAATAAAAGGTCTGAGACTATGTGGACACAAATTTTTTCCAAGTGGGTTAGCCGTGAAAACAGCTTAAAAAAATAAAAAAAAAATGCTTTAAAACACTTTTTTTTTATTCATTTCCACTGTAAAACACTGTTGCTTTTGAGGTTTCTCTCTTCTAGAGGTTTTTCAGTCTTTTTTCTGCTCCAGGTTTTGAAAAACATCTGATGGGAGGAACAAAGTGAATGTTCCGTTGAAGCGGACTCCTAATGGGATCTGCTCCAAACTTGGCCATCAAATGCTTAAAAAAACGCTTGATGAAAAAACCCTCCAAAATGCTTCAGGACATAAAAAAAGCACCCAAAGTAACATTTCTTTAAGCTGTTTCTACTAGAAAATGGGACCTTTTTGACCACCTCAAAAATCTCTCTGCAAATATCCTGAAGACGCTTACACGGCTGGTGTTAAACTGTCATCTTTCCCATCAATACACCCCACCCCCCCGCATACATCTCTATGTTTAGCTGAATGTTTGGGTTTTCAATGACGTGAAGAGAGCTGGTACAAACGATCGGCAAACGCTCATTACCGATCTTCATCCCATGTAAATATGCCGCCGATCAGAGAGCGCAATTCTATTATGTCAGAATAAAAATCAGCGTTGTCGGCAGCACGTCGTTCTGCGAACAGGTAATACTCCATACAGTTGGTATTGGTCCAAGTGACCAACCTAATGACCTGTATAGCGGCACTCATTTATACCTATATATCAGTACACATAAAGGGGCAATAAATAATGGGTTTACCTTTCATGACCGGTGCTGCAGACTGCTGGGATCCAACCTTGAGATTGATGAAATAACCAATCTCAACCACACTGCTCACTAGGCAGAAGCTCCGAAGCTTCTGGATAAGTGTGGACATGGAGCGGTGTATAGAAAGGGCATGAGCCATACACTGCTCTGTGCACACATGCAGGGTGAATGTATGCTGCATGGATGAGGATATGTCTTATGAAAGGAAATATTCTTGCCAGTATTGTAAACACATCTTCACTGAAAATAGCATAAAATCAATTCTTGTATAATAACGGAGCACATTTCCTTGTGTAACAGTGACTGTATGTGAGCGATAGTGGTGTATCCCTCCTGTTACATCTTTACCTACAAGCAAGGACCAGGTACGACCATGAGGTCTTCAGATCTTGTACAGCGCATTCTACATCCCTTTGTACAATACGTCTGGTGTCTACAGTTGTTTACAAAGCAAGAGAGCAAATCTAAGTACTGTCTCCTTGTACTGAGCGAACACCATGGCTCAGAGACCGCGTCGCACGACTGTCACCGTGTATGTGCGAGGCTGGATGTTTGTTTGCTACGGCACAGCAGCCGCTGGCTTTGGATTAGTTTGTATATTCCCCCTCCTTACTTTTTTGTTGTCTGACAAAGCTATCATATTTTCTGTGTTTAGCAGACCATGAATTAACCTTCATACCAGTTACAGGGCTATTTAGTTCCTGCCGCTAGTAATCACCATACTTTCGTTGTCTGTTGTGCCTTTCTCTAGCAACAAATCTCAATACATGACTGCAGACTCGTCACCACCATACAGATGAGGTAGAGCTGATGGCATTGGACAGCGGGAAGTCTGCAACTGCGGCCCCATTACCTGTAGCAGAACCTTAGCAATAAGCTCCGTAATATACAGTACATTACTGCTATATATTACTGCTCACTAGTGACGAGCGAGTATACTCATTGCTCGGGTGTCCTCCGAGTATTTTGGCGTGCTCGGAGATTTAGTTTTCGTCGCCTCAGCTGCATGATTTACGGCTGCTGGACAGCCTGAATACATGTGAGTAATGCCTGTTTGTTAGGGAATTCCCACATGTATTCAGGATGCCCAGCAGCCGTAAATCATGCAGCTGAGGCGACGAAAACAAAATCTCCGAGCACCCCATAATATTCTGAGGACATCCGAGCATGTTCGGGAAAACCCGAGCAACGAGTATACTCGCTCATCACTACTGCTTACACTTTTGAGAAGGTTTTCCTATGCACTTAGAAACATGACCATAGGGATGTTTTATGGCAAGACCTGGCTTACCGATGGAATAAATATTGGGGTGATATTGCAATTTCAGTAAATCTCATTCTTACTTAGTTGGCGTGCCCATATATAATTATGGTAGTGTAATGATGTATTTAACAAAAGTAATAATTGGGAGTTACAGAAACTTATAAATGAAAGGAGACGCTCATTTCAGCTGCCAGACCCCCAAAGATGACTTGGACTTCTGAGGTGCTAGGCTAGAAAAGCAGTCTGGGTCTTTGAAAGCAGATTACAATCACTTTGGTTATGTGCCCACCTTTAGTATTTGCAGCAGTTTTTTTCAGAGTGTTGGCAGGGAAAAAAGCTGTGTAAAATATGCACAAAGTTTTGAGGCATTTTTTTGCATGTTTTTTTTCCTCATTCATTTCAATGGATGAAAAACACTGAAAGAATTGACATGCTGCAGATACAAAAAATGTTTTAAAAGTTCAAATCTGCAAGTAAAAAATAAGCAGCATGAAATGTCAGGGATCTCAGTCACTTTGCTGGTACTGTATGCAGCATGTGAATAAGCCATTTGTTCTTTTCATGCGGTTGAGAAAATTACTCCATAGTGACATTATCGGGGATGCCTACAACGTCGATGAGCAAATGCTATCATTAAGTGCTACATAATATATCAGATGAAAACATAAAAAGGGTGTTTGCAAGTGTGGATACTGAGGATCTCGTAATATATGAAAACCCCAGCAGCCATGCATCCACACTACGCTGATGATTTACATGGACGCTTGCATTTAAGTTATTTAAATAAGCCATACTACCTGATTATATACTTCACTGGCGGAAAAAAACATTAGTGCCCCTTACTGACCCCACCAGAGAAAAGTGGGTCACCATATATTACCAGGCCAAACACTGCGCACAGCATCTATGAGAGCGCTCTGTTTATTCAAAGACACACACAACATGATGCTGTCTCATTAAAGCAACTTATTGTTCCTCCTACTCTACCGTAATGTGCTGAATATCAAGCTTCCAATACAAGCGCAGACTCCCGGCCATGTGGATTATGGCTCTACACTATGGACTCTACGAACCACTTCAATGTATGTATGTATGTATGTATGTATGTATGTATGTATGTATGTATGTATGTATGTATCTATCTATATATACACACACACAGTTATTGCCGAAAGTGTTGGCACCCTAAAATTGTTCCAGTCAAACATGGTGGAGGGGTCAGAAAGATCTCTGGAGATGGATTCATAACCTTGAGATTGTTGATATTGTTCAACAATTTTGGTTATCAAGTCCTCAGACTGCTCTCTTCTCTTCTTTCTATGTGTATATATTTATTTATTTATTATGTGGCACAAACACACACCTACAGTTCAGGTACCTAAGCAGAAATACCTGGACAGCAGTGATTACTGATAATAGAGGACGAGAAATTTATTTTGCGACTTGCAATTTAGCCAGAAGTTCGTAGTAGTAATTTAGTTTCAAGAGAGTTTGTCAACTTTTTTTTATTTAACAAAAAAATCTAAAAATGAACTTTCTAAATCAATATCAGCTGTAGAACTTCAAGAACGTGTCCGTGTGCATGAATGTCCGCGTCCATGAGTGTCCAGCTGTCTGTGTTGTTGGTCTAACAAAACTTCAGTTGATTGAGTGCTTCGGTGTTTCCTACGAGAGTGCCATCACCAAACGTGTCCGAAATTGAACATGTTCGATCGGCATCTCCTCTGACAATCAGGCCGAGTTCACACGTGGCTTTTTTTCGCGATTCTGCGGCGGTTTTAACCGCGCGATTTTGCCGCGAAAAATAAGCATCCCATGCATTCCTATGGGATTCCGCAATGCTGTGCTAATGCTGCAGTTTTTACCGCGGCGGAATCGCTTTGCGGTAAAAAACGCAGCATGCTCATTAATTTTGCGGAATCGCGGCGATCCCGCACCCATAGGAATGCATTGTTCTGCTTACTTCCCGCATGTGGCTGTGCACACCATGTGAAAAGTAAGCAGAACATTTGCGGATGGTATCCACGGTCCGGAGGAGAGGAGACTGTCCTCCGGGCTTTGGGTACCATAAATAGAATTAAAAATAAAAAAATATTGTTATTCTCACCTTCCGACGTCCCGCGCAGCCTTCCTGCCTCTCTCCACGCTCCCGGTCCCAGTAAGCCTTTGCGAGCGAGAACGGACGTCATCGCGGTAATTGTCGCAAAGGATTACTGGGACCGGGAGCGTGGAGAGAGGCGGGAAGGCTGCGCGGGACGTCGTAAGGTGAGAATAACTTTTTTTTTTTATTATTATTTTTTACATTCTATCTTTTACTATTGATGCCGCATAGGCAGCCTCAATAGTAAAAAGTTGGTCACACTCGTCAAACACTATGTTTGACGAGTGTGACCAACCTGTCAATCAGTTCTCCAAGCGATGCTACAGATCGCTTGGAAAACGCTAGCAATTCTGCAAGCTAATTACGCTTGCAAAATGCTAGTTTTTCCGCGGGAATTTAAAATGCGATTTTCCTGCGGAATGGAATTCCAGAATTCTCGCGGTAATTTCCGCGAGAGTTCCGCTACATGTGAACGCAGCCTCAGTTGTTTGTGGCCGCCCATGCACAGAGCGTTGGCTGAACAGGCAGGCTTAAATTCACTTATTGTTAATTTTCCACCAACATCTAGAAGTTCGCATCAGGCACCTACTAGCACTGATTAGCAGGATATTCTGACATCGCTTCTAAACTTTCTCCTTAATTAATTTAAGATCATGTTTTGTTTCTTCTCTCTTGAACAATATTCAATCCTTTTACACATGTAAAAATCAGTCTAATTTAATAAAGAACTGCCAACATAGTACCTCGCACAAAGGAATTTTTCCCATTGGAAATATTGCAGTTTCATTATTTTGACTATTTTTTCCAGTAAAGCTAGAACATACTTAATCTAACAGACACCTTCAGTAATATCAACTGTATTATATACACTCTAAAGAATAACAGAGAGACGGCCCCGGACTGGTGAGCAGCATCGCTACTGAATGCTCACCATTAAGGGGGCTGTCCAGCACAGCTCACGTTCACATCAGGAGATGAGCAGCAATCAGGTCACGTCTGCACATACCTTCTGGGATGCAAGAACGATCAGCAGCTATCAGGCTCATTTATTAATGAACAGGACAGGAGCATGAAACTGGCTGATGGTGCTATTTCACAACAGGTGTATGCAGACGTGACGTCATCAGCGCCGCTTATCTCCTGATGTAGAAGTGAGCGGTACACAACACTCATTTTCTTTTTTAAACCCAATAATTTGAATTCAAGGATTTTGTCAAATTTTTAAAATCTCTTTAATGTTAAATTGGTAAATTAGGTGATAAACAGAGAAAAACTTTCATGTAGCACTTTTGTACCATAGTCAAGAGAAATCAGTAACGCTATACTGTTTAGGAAAGCTGTGGGAGCGCTGGAATGCTGTTACTTGTCTATGTCTTGTGTAATTAAAAATGGAGATTCTTTAAAGGGGTCTGCAAAGAATTAAGTGTCTGATTGTTGGTGGCCCCATCGCTGATCACAAGAATGAGGTCCTGTGTCCCTTTGAATGGAGAGACATCCCATTCACAGTCTATGGGATTCATAGAGATAGAGAAAGCACAACACTCGTCATTGCCTTCCCACCTCAAACATCTATCCATTTACTCAGAATAAACTGCTTCACAAATTTCATTCCTTTTATCATCACCTAATTAGCCCCATTGTATCTGGTAAAATGTGACTTGTATCTGTTCTCTATCTGGGCTTGTAACCCACAATAAAGGCCAACCGGAAAGTATTTCTGCCTAGCGGGAGGGGGCTATTAGTGTCTGAATAAAGTTAAAAGAAGATAAGCAGCTGCAATTATCAAGAATTTTCTATAATATTTTGAGTTTCCATTATCTAGTAATCTTTAATTCTGTGTTTTCCAACCTCTTCTCCACAGGACACCGCTGAAGAGCAAAGAGAAGAAGCCATGTATGTATAAATCAGTGGAATTTCCATACTAATTCTCCTAATAACTACACAAGTATATTGTCTGTCTAACACAAGACCCTTGTACAAATATTCTAATCACCACACCATTTTCTGCTTCCATCGCGTGTCCGATTGTAACACAATACAAACATATCAGTATAGTTTTTGGGTTTGTGTGTTAGGCTGGTTTCACACTAGGGTTTGTGTGCGCAAAACCCTTAAAGGCCCTTTTACATTTAGTGATGCACCAGCGATCCGACCAACGATCCGACCCGGTCAGGATCGCTGGTGCATCGCTAAATGATCGCTAGTGAGCTTTCATACAGAAAGATCTCACAGCGATGCAGCAGCGACGCAGCGCACAATACTCACCTTTCAAACACAGCGATCCTGGCGTCCTCCCGCCCGCGTCCAGCGTCGCTCGTCGTCACAGCAGGAAGTCTCAGCAGGATGCAGACGACGAGAAATGGAGCCGGACATTCTCGCGCGATCAGCGATGGACAGCGGGGGAGCCGGTCGTTGGTAAGTATCACACATAGCGATATCGCTAGCAATATCGCTATAACGTCACAAAAGCGGTGACGTTTTAGCGATATTGCTAGCGATATCGCTTAGTGTAAAACCCCCTTAACTCCTTTGAGACGAAGTCTGTTTTCACCTTAATGACCAGGCCAATTTTTACAATTCTGACCACTGTCACTTTAAGAGGTCATAACTCTGAAACGCTTCAACGGATCCTGGTGATTCTGACATTGTTTTCTCATGACAGGATAGTGGTAAATTTTCTTCGATATGAAATTTGGCGAAAATTTTCAAAATTTCACAATTTTCAAACTTTTAGTTTTTATGCCCTTAAATTAGAGAGTCATATCACAAGTAGTTAATAAATAACATTTCCCACATGTCTGCTTTACAGCAGCACAATTTTGGAAACATTTTTTTTTTTTGGTTAGGAAGTTATAAGGGTTAAAAGTTGACTAGCGATTTCTCAAACTTTGCAAAACCATTTTTTTAGGGACCACCTCACACTTGAAGTGACTTTGAGGGACCTATATGATAGGAAATGCCCCAAAGTGACACCATTCTAAAAACTGCACCCCTCAAGGTACTCAAAACCACATTCAAGAAGTTTATTAACCCTTCAGGTGCTTCACAAATTTTTGGAACGTGGAAGGAAAAAATAAACATTTACTTTTCTTTCACAAAAATTTTCATTTAGACTTAATGCTTTTTTACTTTCGCAAGGGTAAGAAGAGAAAATGGACCATACATTTTGTTGTGCAATTTCTCCTGAGCATGCCGATACCCCATATGTGGGGGAAATCTACTGTTTGGGCACACAGCAGAGCTTGGAAGGGAAGGAGCGTTATTTGACTTTTTGAATGTAAAATATGCTGGAATAATTAGGGGACACCATGTCACGTTTGGAGAGCCCCTGATGTGCCTAAACAGTGGAAAGCCCCACAAGTGACACCATTTTGGAAACTAGACTCCCTAGGAAACTTATCTAGATGTGAGGTGAGCACTTTGAACCCCCAATTACTTCACAGAAGTTTATAACGTAGAGCCGTAAAAATAAAAAATAATTTTTTTCACAAAAATAATCTTTTCGCCCCAAATTTTTTATTTTCACAAGGGTAACAGGAGAAATTGGACCCCAAAAGTTGTCCAATTTGTCCTGGGTACGCCGATACCCTATATGTGGGGGTAAATCACTGTTTGGGTGGACAGCAGAGGTCAGAAGGGAAAGAGCACCGTTTGACTTTTTCAACGCAGAATTGGCTGGAATTGAATTCGGACGCCATGTCGAGTTTGGAGAGCACCTGATGTGCCTTAACAGTGGAAACCCCCCAATTCTAACTCCACCCCTAACTCTAATCCCAGCCCTAACCACAAACCTAACCCCAACCATGTCACTAAGAGGTTAAGATCCGCAACATGTTGCTTTGGCGGGCACGTCAAAACGATGCACGGGGACGCATCCGCATATAGCACATGTCCCTGCGTACACAAAGTTAAAGATAGGTACGCAAGACGCATGCGAATCTTAAGGAAAGAAGTGTGCAGCCCTATGCTACGCACACAAACGCTAGTGTGAAGTAAGCCTTACCACGGTCTGTGCAGATTCTGGCTTCAGAGGTTATGGGTCTATCACCAAGTCACTCTGGAACGGCCATTGTATTCTCTCCTATAATGAAACTCAGAAGGAATACTTGACCCAATATGGGGGCTGGGCCTCCTGCAATTCTTGGTAGACATGGATATAGAAAAGATATGTGATTCTCATGTAAAATTCAATTAAATTAAAAAGTCTCCTAGATATCCAAGTAGGATCTGGGGTTTAGCAGCTGCTGTTGCTCGTGTCTTGACTTACACGCTGTGATCCGACTGGTAATGAAATAGAGCATGTGCACTTTTTATTGCCATTAGTCAAAATGACAATTCTCCCCCATTGAACGAACTTCATCAGCAGATAAATGGACGTGCGCTGTTCAAAAGAAGTATCAGGTGGTTGGCTGAAAAATTGTAAATTCTCCAAACCTTCAGGGGCAGGAAGCCTCCGTTATAATCTCTAACAAGTACCCTGCAGACTAGACTTTACCTGCACAGAGAAAATTCCCTGATGGGTAGCACGCTCATCCTCCTCAGATAGAATTGAAGTAGTAGTACCGTTCTACAGCAGAATCAGGCTGAGGAACCCTGCCATGGATAGGGGCAGAGGCAGGTAGCTAGGATCCATGACAATGAATAGTAAGAATCTCAGAGCAGCCATTCACACTGGCAGGCATGATGCCCTAATGTGACCTGCGGTGTGCTCGCTCTGTGTTCCTATTTCAAGGCCACTGCCTGGAGCTGCCAGACAATGATTGGGGATGGCTTTGAAGTCAGAATAGAAGCCGAAAGCTAAACAAGCAGGATGGTTGAATTAAGGAGGGGGTTTAGCCTGGATGGGAGAAAAGGGTGGATGCATGTATATTTATGGATATTTAAAAAAAAAAATGACAGGACAAAAGAAAAGTGGTTCACAGTTGGGCATCAAAATGTAAAGACAAAAAGAAAACCAAATAGACCCAAAGCAGGGCACATGCTGCTAATGTTTGGACGTGCCTTCTGTGCAGGGAGGATGATGGATGTCTTGCCGAGGCCGGCGGGACCTATGCATGTTACATCACAACTATCTACAGAAATTGCAGATCCACCCGTAACCCCTGACACCAGCCAGACCAAAGGAAACAAGGGGTCTGACAGCACGGACTGCGAGAGATCTCAGAGAGCCGTTACCTACCCCAGACTTGGGGGTGGACTGTGCACCTGCTAAAATGCTCAATTTGATAGAATTTATTTTTTATTGCTTCTTATTCACTCATATGTAAAATATATTTTTAATTTATACAAATAATACTTTCTGGATCACATAATAAACTCAGGATACACTTAACCTTTGAGTTTAAAAAGGAGGATTTGAAAAGTGAACTTAAAGTTTCAGAAAACTTCGGACATGTTAAGTTTTGAACAGTGGTGGTCCGGGACTACCCTGTGCCGGCAGTGATCGGCTTTGCTGGTCTCTCCCCAGAGATGTGACCAGAGTGACTTACAAACTGCTATGCTAGTTCAACACTTGTCAGATCTGCAGGCTTTACATTTTTAAAACGCAGTACGATCAATATTTTGTGCAGATATTTTCTGGAAGGGTATGAAATAGCTTTCCCTAATACCGGTAATAGTCTCTACCCATTTCCTCTCAGAATCCGGCCCCTGTTTTTGGTTTTAGCAGCTGAACCCATACAACTAAAAACTTCTGATATGTCAGAAATCTGAATCAACATTTTAAAGAGGCGATTCAAGATTAGACAAACAGGCAGCGCCATTACTGCCTACAGGTAGAGCGTGGTACTGCAATACTAGATTAACCCAGACATTACCTGTAGACATGAGTGGCACCTTTTTTTCTAGTTTTGAATACCCCCTCAAGGGCTTGTTCATACCTTGCGTTTTTGCCCCTTTTTTTTTTTTTTTTTTTTTATTTCATGGAAAAAAAGCGTAGTGTTGTTCGGTACCACTAAAGTAAATGAGATTTCTGAAATCTCATGCACTGGCTTATTTTTTTCTTGCAGATCTGAACCTTCAAAGCGTTGTTTCAAATCTGCAGCATGTCAATTCTGTGTTTTCATCCATTAAAACGAGTGGGAAAAAATGCAAGTAAAAACACACAGTAAAAATGAGTATTTCACGCAGCATGTTTCTTGTCAATGCTCTGGGGTTTGCAGCAGAAAAATCTGCTGCAAATACTAAACGTGTGCACATATCCTGAGGCCATGTGCACACGTTGCGGATTGTGCTGCAGATTTTTCTGAGCGGATTTGGAAAAATCCGCAGGTAAACCCGCAGGTCAAAAGACCTGCGTTTTATCTGCGGATTAGCCTGCGGTTTTCCCCTGCGGGTTGACACCTGGTAATGGAGCAGGTGTCAAACCGCTGCGGATTCCGCACAAAGAATTGACATGCTGCGGTTTTAAAACCGCGGAAAAATCTGCAGCCTGTGCACAGCGTTTTTAATTTTCCATTGACTATAGTGGTACTGTACTGCTGCGGATCCGCAGAGCCAAAAACGCTGTGGATCCGCAGCCGAATTCGCAATGTGTGCACATGGCCTTACACAACTACCATGCCAACGACAGCTGCCTCATGCCACGTCCACCCGAGTGGAGCTGTCAGGGAAGTAAGGACGTGTCCCCTAATGTAGGGCACAATATGGGCTCCGGCCCTTTTCCACCAGGTTTGTAATGGGTTTTGCTTAGACATAACAGCCAGCAAGTTGTTATAAAAGAAAACTATGATACACTCGTAAGTATGCAGGACCAAAAGTCACTGTTCTTACCTTGTAAAAAGACGCCCCAAACCCTTTCACTGCCCCAGCCTTCACTTCATCCTAATTGAAGTAAATGAGAAAGAAAACACAAAGGCTTTAGCTGTATATAAAAGAGACACTAGATGTTTTCCACAGTGTATGCAGTAAGACGTGGTGAGCAGCAGCGCTACAGTGTCAGCGGTACACCAGACTCCTAATGTAACAGGTGTCAAGTGCTTACTACAGGAGGGGCACAGGTGGCGGGTGTACAGCAGATGTATACAGCGGAGGACATCGGTGTGTAGGAGTGCGGCTGGACTGTAGGAAGCATGTGTCACACAGATCTATAGGAGAATGCCTGCAGCTGACGATAAACGTGTGCACTGACTGGAGAGAACGGGCACTTCTTAGGAGGGCAAGGAAGGGGTGCACAGGCTGAATATATAACAATATTCACATTTCTAAAAAGCCAGATTTTTTTATGTAATTGTACACATAGAACAAATGGATTTTGGCACGAGGAATATCTGCGACCTCACTGAATGGGGATGTCACTTGCACAGTTTATAAAGTCTCTTTCTATTCATCCCCATCCTTCTTCACACTCAGGAAGAGGCCACTGAATTATTTACCGCCATATGTTGCAGAGCTCCGACAGGAAAACTTTTAGCTCCAAGTAGAGGGGGGATTCACTGCTAAATATATAGCAGCAAGTTAGGTGTCAATTGTTGATAATTAACTAATCCAAACCCTCATCCTCCCAGAACAGATCTCTTGAATTATGTGATCTACAGTATCATTCTTTTTTCGCTGAGCAGATCTAAAGAAGAGAAATCTAACTCCGTGTTCAAAGTCACACTGTCCCCTGCTGCCACGCAGGAACAGAAGGAAGAGGATTAAAAATTCTCTTTCTGCCGCCCTCACTCCCCTTTCTTTTCGCTTATTTTGAGTTTGGAGAACATGTTTCCATCCAGAAACTGCCCCTCATGGGTGAGGGGTAAGGATTACACAGTCCCCTACTGTCCAGACACAGGAGCAGAAGCCATGTAACACGGACATCAGATGTAATTGGTTAGAACGTTTGGGCCGTAATGAAAACGGACCTTTATTTTCCCTTTTAAATTAGATTTTTCAAGTATGTAACTGTAATGTAAACTAATTGGTATAAACAGATCCTTTTATATATATATATATATATATATATATATATATATATATATATATATGAGAAAAAAATTATATATATTATACATACATATACACATATATACATACATACTTATATTTCATCTTCTACACCTTTTATTCTACTTACCGTATGGGTAGGCTCGCATTGTGAACCCTTCAGGCTTAGAAAACTCCTATACTATGACACTGTGGCTACTGTCCCATAGGACAAAAAAAGATTTCTACATCAGCCACAAGATCCGGAGAAAGGCCCGGATCCCTCATACACTGCAGTATTACTCCAATTCCAGGCTTGTACCTCTTGTTACGCTGCATTCATTGGTTGCATTTTTTTTAAACCACCATGGCCCCGGTTTGCGTGTGTAGCCTTAGAAGAGAGCTGCCCTGCAATGGTCCATAATTTGTGTTTAGCGGGGATTTGGGGTGAAATGCTTTTATGTCAGTGGCATGGCATATTCATGTCTAGTTATAGGATGACGATTACCTCAATATGCGTCTGACTGTGGCCAAGGACTAATGTCAGAGTAATATAAGCAGCGCAGAACAGAACTTTCTGCACACCAGGAGGAGGAGTGCGGTACAGGAGACACGGCAGCTGCTCACTATATATTAGGAACCACATTTTCCCATCCCATCAGAGGCGCACATATACATTTGTTTTGTCAAATTTTTGCTTCCCCTCTTGTGTCTTTCAACCGTGGCTTATCAGTGATGCAAGTAGAACAACGCCAATTTACAGAGAATGCGTAATCCTAAAATCAGATTGGGGGATTTTATGAGGCAATATGACCTTGCATATGTCTCCATTAAAGCTATAGAAACCTGTTCTTGTATGCTGTGTTCCCAGTACATATTTAGAAAGATAACACTAATTGCACTTGACATGTCCTCTTAAGGATGGACTCCCTCCTCCCCGGCTCCTCACAGCCCCCTCCTTACAGAGCGGCAATGAGTGAGATCTGCATTCCCTGACAATACACCATCAGCACACAGTGTTACCGGTGACCAGAGAAACTAGCACCAGCAACCCGTCCTATTGCCCACATACCCATTACGGACATCACTGCACATCACCACCATGTGCACCAGCCCAGATGGATCCAATTCTCTTACAAACAGGACTCATTTCATTATCCGGGTCATCCTTACATGATTGGGGCTTAAAGGGCAAAATAAATGTTCCTAGTATATAGAACAGATCCCTTCACTTCACTATTCGTATAACTTTAACATGTGTCTAACTAATGCAAGATACTACATTTTCCATCATGCCCTGCCAGAAACATTGGAACTTATAGTTTCAGGAGAGCTCTAGAGTTTAATAGAACTACAGCTCCCAGCATGGCCTGATAGCCACAAGTTGGAGAGGACTACAGCTCCCAGCACAGCCTGAGAACCACAAGTTGGAGAGGACTACAGCTCCCAGCACAGCCTGATAGGCTCAAGTTGGAGAGGACTACAGCTCCCAGCACGAACTGAGAGCCACAAGTTGGAGAGTATTACAACTCCCAGCACAGCCTGAGAACCACAAGTTGGAGAGGACTACAGCTCCCAGCACAGCCTGAGAACCACAAGTTGGAGAGGACTACCGCTCCCAGCACAGCCTGAGAACCACAAGATGGAGAGGACTACCGCTCCCAGCACAGCCTGAGAGCCACAAGTTGGAGAGTACTACAGCTCCCAGCACGAACTGAGAGTCACAAGTTGGAGAGGACTACAGCTCCCAGCACAGCCTGAGAGCCACAAGTTGGAGAGTACTAACGCTCCCAGCACAGCCTGAGAGCCACAAGTTGGAGAGGACTACAGCTCCCAGCACAGCCTGAGAGCCACAAGTTGGAGAGGACTACAGCTCCCAGCACAGCCTGAAAACCACAAGTTGGAGAGGACTACAGCTCCCAGCACAGCCTGAGAGCCACAAGTTGGAGAGGACTACAGCTCCCAGCACAGCCTGAGAGCCACAAGTTGGAGAGGACTACAGCTCCCAGCACAGCCTGAGAGCCACAAGTTGGAGAGGACTACAGCTCCCAGCACAGCCTGAGAGCCACAAGTTGAAGAGGACTACAGCTCCCAGCACAGCCTGAGAGCCACAAGTTGGAGAGGACTACAGCTCCCAGCACAGACTGAGAGCCACAAGTTGAAGAGGACTACAGCTCCCAGCACAGCCTGAGAGCCACAAGTTGGAGAGGACTACAGCTCCCAGCACAGCCTGAGAGCCACAAGTTGGAGAGGACTACAGCTCCCAGCACAGCCTGAAAACCACAAGTTGGAGAGGACTACTATTGAAACGAGCAGATCTTATAAGAGTACACAGCATCACTACAGTAGCTACAAAGAGAAAAGAAAAATATATCAAAGTAGTAATATCAAAAATCAAACTTCTTGTCAGTGTCCGCACAGCACATTAAACTCTAGTGTTTGTGTAGGCCCAAGCTAAAAAGAAAAAACAATGCACGTTAGACTGTCTGCAGACTTGATTCATGTCACCATTATAAAGCGTCCCCTGTCAAAGACACAGAGCCACTAACTCTCAGCCTTTCTTCCCTGCTACCCCTTCTTTTTATTTTTTTTCTAGCCAAGCAACTGTGCATTTATTAATTCATGAGGCACTAATTAGTTCTTTGTTTAATTTTGTGTTAAACAGACTGACCGGAATGATAACGACTTGCAGCGCTGCGTTGCGGTCCCAAACCGCCCCTCTTTTCTGACAACAAGGGAGCGCAGTGCGACTGCCGTGATGAACCCAAATTCCCTCTTCAGTTGCACTTCATTAAGTCAAAATGTGACAAGAAGCTTAGAGAGCAACTTTCAGATCCGATCGCACATAACAATTGGGGAGTGAAGTTCTCCGAGAGGATGCTGGGGAGGCAGCAAATGTTCTGCCTGTCTCCTAACCCCTCCAATGCCACAAAAAAGTATTAAAGAGACAACAAAGCATATTTAGCCAAGCTCGAACTGCTGATGCGCACAGTAAGTCTAGCACATAAAACTTCCACATACTGTAAAGGCGACTTAGTACAGTCATCCGCAGGGTGAGTGCTGGGAGCGGCTGAGAGAGAAATGATCATACACAGCCGTACATGAGGTTCCCGTTATAAAACATTTGCAATCTCGATAATTAAATTTTAAAGACGTTAAACAGTCTATATCCATTTGATCTTCAGTGAGAGACAGCACGGTAGTCGTGCGAAGACCGAGATACCCCTCAGGAATTATTGCTATTTTGAAGCCATATTGACCTCTTGATGTATAGACGTGCTCCTGGGACATCTGACTTCAGAGTTACACGACAGCTAAAGTTGCTTGGAGGCAAAAGGCACAAAGCCTTCTGAATATGTGAGTGAGAGTGAGGGGCACTGGGTTTCTCAGCACCAGCAGTCTCTTCCATTTTATCCAGACATCCTCACAAACTTTCACTAGTGGAGAGAAATCTGGGACATGGCGAGAGAAGGATCCATCACTTCCCATGAATCGGTTTACATCCTGCAAAGAATTAGGCACATTTACGCCTTTAGTTTATTACATGTAAAAAATAATCTACTTAATGAAAATGCTTTGTGGATGGCAGTGGATGCGTGTGTGGGTTTACATATTCAAGCACTCATTTTATGGGCCACATGTTTAACTATTTTGTAATGAATGATGTCACTTCACAGTCTTCTGTCATGCAGTAAAAAAGTTAGAACTTAAAAAACATGGGAGACTACAGGCGATGTATAATACAGTGAGCCAGACAGAAAGCCACTACTGACCCAGAGAAGAAAACTCACTGTCATTGAAACTCATGTAGAACTGGAGGTTTTGGAATCTGGATGGGAGTCTTCAAATTGGCTGCATATTACATAACTATAGTATATTACTATTGGCAAAGCATTCACATTATGTTGCTAGATAATTCCTTTTAGGTCCTGCTGGCTTCATACCATTCTTATAAACTATAGGTTGGATGATATTTTTGTTGTTTATCTCTGGTAGCTGGAAAGGGGTTAATCTTTTAAAACCTATGCCTCTGCAGTCCAGTGCTTAATGTGTTGAGCACATGTTTACAAATGATAACATACAGACCAGTGATTAATTCCAACTCAAGGACCAAAGACTGAACACAGCCAACAAGTATCGGAGATAAATTGGATGTTTCTATTTAATAATGACGATCATTTATTCTGTCCTCTGCCTCCGCTGCTTGTCTCAACAACCCCATTCCCTCCTATCAAATATGATCTATAAAACCTGCATCCTCCTTCCATCTATCACAGGCCTAGCCCCTATCATCTCATCTTCACTTTACTTCTAATGTTTTTTTTGTATTGGATCATGAAGTAGGTGTGTACAAAAGTGCCCACATTCCCCTGCTGCTAGAGCAATGGATACAGGTTCTGTAGCCCCAGAGAAGGACAAAGCCATCAACGTGTACACCATCACTAATCATTGTTCTAGAGCAGAGGTCCCCAACCTGTAGCTCGGGAACCACATGTGGCTCGCGGTCCCATGAATTGTGGCTCGCAACTGTCTGTCAGCTTGGTGCAATTAGGTCCAGGTCTAGCAAACATGCATGAAGAGTACATATCAAAATGGTGAATTGTGTGAGTATCCCAGCACAGAAGTGCAGATGTGGATGCACATATACTGGTCTTAGGGGTTTAGAGATGTTTTAGGTATGGTACGCTGGAGGATGGTACTACCTCTGTTAGAGGAGGTGCTCAAAGCTGGATGTGAGTGTGTTGGGAGTCCTTGATGGGAGAATACTGAATGGGGTGCTAAGACCTCAATCTGAGCAGGCTCCACCCACGGTGGCCATTTTCCCGGAGGCCACCTCATCGCAGCAATGGATCTGCGGGGGCCTTCAGGCTTTCACAAAATGCCGGCGGAGCCCCCCCCGCACCACAACTGCACCAGCCTGGGAAGGGAGGCTGCATCGCCCTGCAGCGTCGGACCGGGACCGCCGCCACAGTATTTGTAAGTATATTCCAACTATAAGACGCACCCCCATTTTCCACCAAAATGATTTTGGAAAAAAGTGCGTCTAAGGCCGGGTTCACATTGCATTGCTGGCAATGCGCTGACGGCATCCGTTACATAGCGGCACTAACGCTATGTAATGGAAGCGTTAACACCGCCATTGCCCACAATAATAGTAACGCATGCCAAAAACGTCATGCGTTAGCGATGATGCATTACTTCATGACACACCCTCGAATGCGGTCTGCACGTCCGAGGGTGCGTCGGTCTAGCGCACAGCGAACGGACGTGTTTGCTGTGCATAGACCTGTATGGGCTAACGC
This sequence comes from Dendrobates tinctorius, assembly GCF_039654945.1. Taxonomy (NCBI): domain Eukaryota; kingdom Metazoa; phylum Chordata; class Amphibia; order Anura; family Dendrobatidae; genus Dendrobates; species Dendrobates tinctorius. Next base: position 9,671,090 of record NW_027361754.1, read on the forward strand.
ATGGTAACGAATAGCTACCATGTGTTAGGCGCATACGTTACTGCTAGGTCACAAAAGATGTCAGAAATGACATCTGTGTTAGTGCATCTGTTTAACGGATCCGTTAAACAGATGCCCCTAACGCAATGTGAACCTAGCCTTATAGTCCCAAAAAATACGGCATGTTTGGCCTCTCCCGGCCAGCAACTATATCAACATCCTTGATGCCGAAACAGTTTAAAGTAATGATGGAGGAGGGAGCGTCGGCTGACATGCCCTCTTCCATCATTCACCCTTTGCGTCTGAGGTCTCAGCGCAGTGGACACCATGACATCATTACAACACGCGCCAGCTGTACAGAGATGTGCAGAGGATTGGAAGACACTGTGAAGAGACTAGAGAAGCAGGGGAACTGGCAGAGGTGAGTATTTATGTATAATTTTTTAATGTGGGGCCTATTATACCTTATGGAGCACTATGTGGTGCACATTGTACTGTATGAAGCACTATTTGAGTCCCTAACACTGTATGGAGCACTATGTGGGGACATTACACTGACTGGAGCATTATGTGAGGCCATTACACTGCATGGAGCACTATGTTGGGCTCATTATACTGTATGGAGCACTCTGTTGGGCCATTATACTGTATGAAGCACTATGTTGGGTCATTATACTGGACAGAGCACTATGTTGGGCCATTATACTGGATGGAACACTGTCGTACCATTATACTATATGGAGCGTTATGTTGGGCCATTATACTGTAAGGAGCACTTTTTGTACCCATTATACTGTAAGGAGCACTTTTTGTACCCCTTATACTGTAAGGAGCACTTTGTGTGGCCATTATACAGTATGGAGGACCATGTGGGACTCTTTATACGTAAGGAGCGCTTTTTTATTGCCAATTTACTGTGTGGGAATTACAGTTGAAGAATCATACTTAATGGGGGTCACCATTCTTTGTTGGGGGATTGAGGGAAGGGGGTACAGTAGGGTCATCATACTGTGCGTGTGGAGGAATTCACTCTGGAGGTATCATACCGTTTTTGAGGGCACTTTTGTGTGCAACATACTTTATCTGTATTTTTCAAGATTTTTTTTTATAATTTGTTATTACATAAGGTATTTAAATTAGGCCATTTAACTACGGTATATGCTTTTTACTGCTCTTACATAACATATTATATTATTCCAATGTTTTATTATAACATCTATTAATTAAAATGTACTTTGTTTGTGGGACAACCCAGTTAGGTTTGTTTCCATAGGAAAAAGTTCATCGTTATATTTTATGAGGAAAAACTCTTAGCACTATGCCGGAGTCCTGCTCTGATAGGCAGGGTCCCCGGCATATCTCTTCATTCACCCGTGCTGCGATCAGTTCTTCCCTTCCCCATGCTTTCACCCGGTCCTCTAGCTATGTCCTTAGGGCATGCGCGCGTGGGTGCACTACCGCCCTCTTAAAGGGTCAGCATGTGCACTTGCTATTTCCTCCCCAGCCAATAGCTGTGGGACATTATGTATATATTGCTTACTCCCCGCTGGGGAGGTGCCTGAGCAACCTTCCTGTTTCGCTGTCTAAGTTGTGTAAGGTTGCATACCAGTCCCCACTGTACTCTTATGCAGATCATGCCTGCTGCACGCTGATGCAGATCCTGCCTTCTGCATGCTGATACAAACCCGGTCCGCTGCACTCAGGTGCAAACTCTGTCTGCTGCACTCTGATGCGAACTGTCTGCTGCATTCTAATACAAACCCCTCCAGTCGCTCCCCTCCAGTCTGTCCTCTCGGTCCAGCTGCTGCGCGTCTCTTGGTCTGTCCTGGAGTGGCACCTGGTGTTCATCGGGAGCCAGAACCTCACAATCAGAGGCTCTACGGAACAGTCAGGTGTTTTCTTAGTCACACCCCTCCAGGCTCTCCACGGTCTGTGGCCCAGTGGTTCCACAAACCACGTCCGTGACAAAAACTTCCTCAATTGTAGACTTTTTTTAATAAATATCAAGGTTGTGTGATGCAACAGTGTTCACGCTGTGCAGGAATGAGGCAGTGACCCAAGCACGTTCAAACCAAAAACATGTTTAAATGTCCAACAAAAAAAACTCACAGTGCACAGCACACTGTATCCTCCAGATCAAAGCCGGGTAATCAAAGACAGTCCAGTCACATATTACACCGGTCACTGCCTCACATACCCCCCCCTCTGTTCAAACTTGTGGGGTTGAACATTTGTCACCATACAGGGGGCCCGTGACAGGGCATCCACATTTCCCTGCGATTTCCCCGCCCGATGTTCTACTGAGAAACTGAAGTTTTATAGGGACAAAAACCATCTGGTGACTTGGGCATTCCTTTCTTTTGCATTACTCATCCAGACGAGGGGTGAATGGTCCCTTACCAAACGAAACTGACGCCTGAGCAAATAGTAGCGTAGGGACTCCAAGGCCCATTTAATCGCCAAGCACTCCTTCTCCACTACGCAATAATTTTTCTCTGCCGGTGTCAGTTTCCGGCTCAAATAGATGACTGGATGCTCATCCCCGTTCACCTCTTGCGTCAGCACCGCCCCAGGCATACCTTTGAGGCATCGGTTTGCACAATAAAGGTTTTCTTGAAGTCGGGGCTGATGAGGACTGGCTGTCCACACAACGCTGACTTCAGAGACTGGAACACTTCTTTCGCTTGAGGATTCCACCAGACCATCACAGTCTTCTTATCTTTTAACAGGTCCGTTAGGGGTGCTGATTTCCAAGCAAAATTGTGTATAGATCGGCGGTAGTACCCAATGATGCCAAGGAATGCTCTCACTTGTTTGGTACTTAAGACCTGGGCCAGTGTTGATTGGCCTCAATCTTGTTCACTTGGGACTTGATAACCTTGCGGCTGATCACGTATCCGAAGTACCGGGCCTTTGTGAGACCCATCACGCATTTATTTAGGTCTGCTATTGACCCCGTGACTCTAAGAGACTCCAGCATTGCTTAGGCCTGGGACAGATGGGTATCCCAGTCGGTACTAAAGATGACTGTCATCCAAATAGGCAAATACGTAATCCCCATGAGGCGCTAACATAATGTCCATCAGCCTCTGGAATGTGGCCGGAGCCCCATGTAACTCAAAAGGCAAGACAACATATTGAAGAGAACCTCTGGTGTTCTAAAAGCGGTCTTTTCTTTTGCTGACTCTGTTAAAGGGTCCTGCCAGTAACCTTTAGTGAGATCCAGCATGGTGAAGTATTGGGCCTCCCCCAGTCTCTCAATTAGCTCATCCACCAGTGGCATGGGATAGAGGTCAAATTTTGACACTCCATTTAACTGAAATTATTACAGAAGCGTAATGACCCATCTGGTTTTGGGATTAGGACAGTGGGGCTGGCCCACTCAATTCGGGACTCCTCAATTACTCCCAACTGGAGCATTTGATTCACCTCGGCCACGATGGCTTGCCTTCGGCCTTATTGCACTCTGTACGGTTTCATCAGTACCCTTACCCGGGGCTCAGTCATGTTATATCACTGAGGTCCGCCCCGGCAGCTCTGAGAATACATCCGCATTCTTCTGCATGAGGGCCTGAGCATCCTGCCACTGCTGTTTGGTAAGAGCCTCATTTATTTTAACCTGACCCCCTGCTGTGTCATTTGCCAGTGCCAGAGGGACCCCTGTTGGTACGACCGGAGATGCCTCCGTGACCAAACATTCCTGGTCCTTCCAGACCTTTCAGCAGGTTTACATGGTACAGTTGCTCGGGTTTCCTTTTTCCAGGTTGGTACACTCTATAATTCACTTCACCCACCTTTCCCCATATCGCATAAGGCCCTTGCCGCTTGGCCATGAGCTTACTCCCTGGGGTGGGCACTAGTAGCAACACCCAGTCACCTTCTTTAAAGGTCCTGACCCTGGCCCTTTTATTATACGTGCGGCTCTACGTAGCCTGAGCATCCATCAGATGCTCTCTTACTATGGGTCGTACGACCGCAATCCGATCCTGTATGCTTGCTACGTGCTCAATTACGCTTCGATGCAGAGTGGGCTCCTGCTCCCATATCTCCTTAGCTACATCAAGCAATCCCCTCTGATGCCTGTTATATAACCGCTCAAACGGGGAAAAACCTGTGGACGTCTGGGGTATCTCCTGGATGGCGAACATCAGCTAGGGCAATAACATGTCCCAATCCCTCCCATCCTTGGCAACCACGTTTTTAAGCATGGCTTTGAGGGTTTTATTAAACCTCTCCACCAACCCGTCGGTTTGTGGATGGTACGACGACGTCCGTAGCCGTTTAACCTGGAGCAGCTTACATAGCTCCCTGGTCTCCTTAGACATAAAAGGAGTTCCCTGATCTGTAAGGATCTCCTTGGGTAGCCCAATGCGACAAAACATGGCAAATAGTTCACGGACTATAAGTTTAGCCGAGGCGTGGCAAAGTGGTATCACCTCTGGGTACCGGGTGGCGTAGTCTACAACTACCAATATGTGTTGGTGACCCCGTGCGGATTTCACTATTGGCAGTTACCAGATCCATTGCAATTTACTCGAAAGGTACCTCCGGACACATATCGCAGTACCTTTGAACCTCAGCATAGACTCCTGGCCAGAATGCCCTCCCAGCATGTGGGAGGCACTTCAGGGAATCTAATACGCTTCTGAACGCATCCTGGGGGACACATAGCAACCCTCACATATGACACCGCTCACTGTCTCACAGTTGTCACGCGACTTTATTGAGGCTTTTAATTTTGGCCCGCTGTGTTTTTGAGTTTAACATCCCTGATGTAAACAGACTGCCTAATAATGAGTCACCCACCAAATTTGATCTTTGCAGGTCCCATTTAATCCAACTCTATTTTATCATCATCTATCAGGAGATAGATTGGGAGAGGTTAAAGCACTAGGACTCCCACAGTTTCTGTGAACAAGAGCCCCAGTTACCATGTATGAATAGTGCGCATGAGTGACCACTGCACAATGTTATAGGACTGAGAAGTAAATGAAGCAGTCATCACACATAAGAACTAAACACATTCACACAGGCGACTTTGAGACCCCAGTCTTTGGGATCAACAATTGGACATTTAGTAATCATTTGTTATATAAAATGTACGTATGTAGCGGTCTAAGGGTCCCGTTTCTCATAGCGACGCACCAGCAATCCCGACAACGATACGACCTGGTAAGGATCGCTGGTGCGTCGCTACATGGTCGCTAGTAAGCTACCAAACAGGCAGATCTCTTCAACGACGCAGCAGCGATACGGCGATCCGTATAACTTCCTCAGCGGTTGTTGGTACCTTGTCACACAGCAGCTTTTCTGACGACTCACGCCTGCGTCCCTGAGTTCTGCATCGCCAACGAGGTCGCTCGTCGGCGTCAAACACAGCGATGCATGCTGGCCAGCGGGACGCCAACGATAAAAAAATTGCCCAGGACATTCGAGCACGATCAGCGATATCCATCGGGGGGCCGGTCGCCGCTATGTGTCACAAGTAGCGAGATCGCTGGCAAGGTCGCTGTTGCGTCACAAAATCGGTGTGTGACACCTATCAGCGACCGGCCCCCCTGCCGAGTATCGCTGATCGTGCTCGAATAGCCTGGACTTTTTTTGATCATTGGCCTCCCGCATCGCTGCGTGTGGCAGGCGGGAGACCAGCGATCAGGAGCTGGTAACCAAGGTAAACAGAGGGATTCTAAGCGCCTCGCGGCGCTTAGAAACCCGCTGTTTACCTTAGTTACCAGCGCGCTGGTGCAGGGAGCTTGGTTACCAGCGCGCTGGTAACTAAGGTGCACAGCGGCGCCGCGCGCTCGTCGTCGCTGGTGATGATTGCTGGTGAAGCTGCCTGTGTGACAGCTCACCAGCGATCATGTAGCGACACACCAGCGATCCTGACAAGTTCATGTCGTTGTCGGGATCGCTGGTGAGTCGCTATGTGTGACGGGGCCCTTACTGATCATACCACATTTGCTGGGCAGGGGAGGACACAGGAGAGGATACAGACATTACAGTACAGGATCACAAATGATTATTTCTTTGAAGTGAATCATTGTTTAAAAACAGGCAGGGAAAAGTTTTCTCTCACAAAAAGAATAAGCTGCAATACAGTCCTGTAATGTCTGTATCTTCTCTTTTGAGTCCTCCCCTGTCTAGGAGCTGTAGTATGATCAGACCATGTTCCTGTATGGTCAGACACAGCCATTACACAGTACACAGTAGGGGCACTTTTAGAAGATTATCTCAGCCGAGGAACATTTTATTTAAATATATCCAGTTGTGGAAATTATTATTATTCAAAGATCTATTGATTAAAATTAAATTTTGTTAGTGGGAAAACCCTTTAAGTAATTCTACAGATGAACTATTAATTACCTTCTTATATTAAAGATCAAATTATCTGGTACATTATAGTTTCGTCATATTTTAGATGCACCTTTACACTATATCCAATTCTATGTAATACTCAGGATTTTTTCGAACTTTGCATCGGGCAAACTGCTTTAAAATACAAGACCCCAAATATCACACGCACACTAAAAAAAAAAAAAGTCAAGGAAAAATTGTCCTCCGTCTTCTCTCACCTACTGGAAGAGCAAAGCAATCCCACATCACATTTTGGCAGCGGCTGGCTTGCTTTAGCTAATTTGCTGTCAGACTGCCTAAGCAAACCAATTAAAACTAATCATTAATTATAAAAGGAGAAAGAGTGCGAGGGGAGAAGAGAAGGGAAAAGTGGGGAAACGTGATAAGTGAGAGGTGGGTCTAGCAGGTAGACAGTACACATTAATGCAGCAGGAGACGAGGTAACACACAAGTGATTTCTCATTCTTCATCAGGACTGCCATGCTAACCAGCAGCTATTGTGTTAAAACACTCCCCTCTAAATGACCTTTGAGGAATGCTAACCAAATTAAAAGCACTTAGCATATTTAAGCTAGATCTGCCTTAGAAAATTCAATTACCACTGTATAGTGTGATCTGTTTCTCTTCTAGGTAAACCTGTCTGTAAAAGCTCAACTGCTACCCATAGCCAATGTCTGTAGGGTGTGAACTACAGCTTCCGATTTTGGAAGGCCACTGTGCATTTTATCCGACTCCTGTGTTTTTTCTTTTTCCCTACAGTACATAAGTGGTAATGAGATCACTGGTAGCATCACACAGTACACCCCTCTGGTGTATATTGTGCATGCTGCACCAAAGGGGAGAGACAGACAAAAAAAAAAAAAAAGGGCAGCTGGCATAGCATTCACCATCATTCCGTTCTCTAGCCCGACTCCAGAATCCCTGAATTGAAGGAAAAAAAAAAAAAAAAAAAGAAAAAGCACACACACCGATCTTAGTTTCTTTTGGAAAGTGCAAGACCCCCAAGAGCCTAATGAATCGCTGGGGAAACGGACAACATGGAGTGGTGTCATGGAAACCATAGCCTTCCTCGAAAAATATCCATATTCCTTCTCTGCCTTTCAGGAGCTGTCAAGAGACTGTGTGATTGTCACACGACCCACAACCCAGCCGTGACAAAGCCAATTTAATGCCTCATACTTGATTGATTAAAAAACTTTTTAGTAAAACCATGTTAAAAGACAAAAAAAAAGAAGAAAAGAAAAAAAAAAAAAAACAAGAGAAAACCTCCCCAAAGAATAGAAAGTGACACAGAGGGTGGTGAGGGTCTAGGGCAAAGGCCTAACAGCAATGTTCCCTAGGCAATAGATCCTGGGGTGACTGTCATCAACGCATTACACACCAGAAGCCGTGAAAAGGAAAACGGTCAAATTGAACACAATGGTGATTAAGATAATGATGAAGTAGGTAACAGGGGAGAAATGAAGGTGACAAGTTAGAACTCAACATCTTTTCTTCTTCCAGGAAACAAAACCACTCCAAGCGGTGGCTCTCTCTGCTGGAGCGCTGGAAATCGGTGTTGTTCTTCTAAAGGGGAACACGCAAGGGAAGCTTGATGCTGCTCGCTCAGGGTATAAAGGGGCACACAGGGGCTGTGAGAAGATGATTTTATAGTGACAGGACACAGCAAGGAACGTGCCAAAGAGCTGAAAAGATGATCTTGTAACTTGAATGTCCAAGTGTAAAATTTACTTGCAAAGCTTTCAAAAACTTCTTTTGTGTTGCAGGGAAAACAACAAGTGCATTGAGTGCTGCCTGTGAAATGAGGCTTCAGCAGAAGTGGTCGGTGTGTGTTTCTTTAAAATGCTTTTTAACCATCAAAGAGGCAACAAGCAAAGTCAACAACTTTCATAGTATGTATCAAAAAGCAGCACCACTCTTTACTGCATCTCATATGTCCCGACACGATTGTGGTTCCATTGAATGATGGAATGAGAAAACTTGTGGGGCAATTTCCCTAAGTAACACACAAGGGAGTTTATGGGTATTAGTGAATCATGAGTGCTACAATCAAACAATCCAGATATTGTGATAATCCTGTAGAAAAGTGTATGACTAAGACCAAAACCAGTACACTGAGGAGCCAGCCAATTCCTGAAAACATGGCGTCATGTCTTATTCTGTAGTGGGATTTTCTGCAGTTTTTATCTGGTTTCTCTAGTTAATCCTTTAGAACTTTCCATATTTCTGCATAAATTTGACCCAAGACTACATCAGATTTTTACACGATTCCTAAAATTAGATATAGAGAACCAAATTAGTCAATTAGACTGTTTTTGAAATTAAGAAAATGATCTAATATCGCATGTCTGTTAGTGGCAAAAGTTTGTGAACCTTTGAAGGTGCCAACCAGCAGATTCTGACACAAGTACTAAAATTAGATGTTTTGAAGGGAGGAATGGGCTAAAATTCCCCCAAGTCGATGTGCAGCACTAATTAACAATTTCCAGAAACGTTTAGGTGCTGAAAGCAAAGGTTCATATACTTTACCACTCACTAATATGTGAATAATATGTGTATATTAGGTAATTTTCCTCCAAAAAAAATTACAACGTGTAATATTTTTTACTCATTTATTTGATTTGGTTCATTTAATCTACTTTTAGGATTTGTGTGAAAATCTAATGTAGTTTTAGGTCATTTGAGCTGAAATATGGAAAATTCTTTCAAAGTTTCACAAACTTTAAAGCACCACTGAAAGTATACTTCTGTCCAGGATATATGATAACATGCCATAAAATCTAATAAAAGATTACAGATCCATTCTGTGATCACAGTAGTGATCAGTAAAGGCATGGAGGACGTAGTCAGATACATTGTTTACATTGAATTGTTAGTGGATGATTGATGAAATTACATCAAGTCCTTAACAATAAACGTCCAGCTGGCCCATGCTCTACCCTGATGTGACATTCTAAAACATCATTTCATAGTATAACAGCTGCATGAAATTATGCAGGCGTATTGTCAGATACAGCCAGACTCCCCAATGGTTTACTACCATCTCTGCGATCCCTTTCACACTGTATACACAGCACTTCCTCCCATGGTCCTAATAGTTACCTGACTCCCAAGTATAGGGAGGGAGGGTGCAGTAGTCAATAATTGTTAAGGACAGGGCAACAAAATGTATCATGTATTTTAGTGTTCCCTGATTCTTGTGAAAAACAGACATATTTCCTTTATTGTTTCTACTAATATAGCCTGCTATCGGAAACAGTCCTATGTTATTTTCCTAGATATGTTGGAAGAATGAGAAAAAAATTTACAGCTCTTGAAACCGTATGTGCAGAAAAAAACAACAGGGGTAAGTAAATGGATAAAGAGCAAGTAAACCTTTACAACATTGTTTTAATATACTTTTCTGCCCTTTAACTTGTAATAAGTTCGGTGGAGGGCCGAATCCCCCTTACTGAAAGGTACTCAGCTTAGCAGAGGAGCACACCGCTCCTGTCTCAGTGCGCACACGGACCTGGGTACAAATACAATAGAAAGCATTGGAGTCTGTACTCTGCTCTGTGTACACGCTCAGACAGGAGCTGTGGGCTGTTTTCTTCTCGCTGGCGTCCCGCTGGCACCGACGAGCGACGCATGGATGCAGGTGGAAGACGTCATCATCGTTGCATGTGACAGGTAAGTAACGACCGCCGAGCATCGCTCCGTCGCTGGTGAGATCTGCCTGTTTGGCAGCTCACTAGCGACCATTTAGCGATGCACCAGCGATCCTGACCGGGTCGTATCGTTGTCGGGATCGCTGGTGCATCGCTAAATGTAACGGGATCATTACTCATAGGACTTTTGTGGGCCTTGAAGTAGAATAACATGAGGGCCGGATTCCAGTTTATCCTGGCATAATGACCTGATCATGTATAGTGACAGCACTTATCAGTTTAGTACTACAGGACATCAGATCTCAGAAAAGCAAACAAACCTGTTCAGTGCAGATTTTACTGTGGACAGAAGGGGAACATGTCAGCACCTTAAACAATCAATTACATACATTAATTTGAGAAGCTCATACAATGCTCGTGGTGAGATAATCTAAAAATCTAAAAACCTGGTTACCACCACTTGTCTTAAACATGAAGGGGGGACTTGCGGCCTCTTCTAACCCTTCTATTTAGTTTGCAGCTCACCTGCATAGTATGGTGGTCACTTTACATTTCTAGATAATTTTAATAAAATACTGCTAAAAATAAAACGTGGCAGACAATGCTCACCTTGGCTTGTACCAAGGTAAATCCCAAGACTTCCAAGCTAATCTAAAAAGCAGAAAAAAAAGATGCTTTTTGACAGAGTCATTTATATTTTAGCTTTGTTCCATTATCCTAACGAATTCTTCATCAACGGATGCAATATTAACGGCAGAAAATCAGCTCCCTCCACCCACGGGAATTTCACAAAGACAGCGGCCATGCTCGTGTCTCCTGCAGCCGTCCAGAGGGAGCCCTGCAATGATCGCTCACTTCCCTTCAGTTTTCACCGCTTTACACATATTTACCCTCTTACATCTTTAAAATATGACAGTGCTTCAGAATCGGAGCAGAGGAGCTGTGGGCTGTTAGTACGATCAGATACCAAGCTATGACTTCAGTGTCTTTGATCCTCCTCTTCCATGAAACGATTTCTGCAGTGTTGTCTCACAGTCTCTGTTTTATTTAGGCCTCATTCAGATTGGCACACTTTTGGTCTGCAAGCTGTCTGTACACAAAGAACAGAACAGCCCATGTGCTTGTGCACATTAGCATGATGTATTATTTTGGTTAATTTAATGGATAAGAAAACTCTGCAACCACATGTGACGCAAACACACACAGCTACACAAGGGCCAATTGCAGACATGATCCGCCTGAATCAAAAGCCATCTCATCAAAACCTTACACATAAGTTCATTTAATAAAATGGTTGAGAGCAGAGAAGCTACACTAAAAATATCAAAATGCGACCCAATTGTACTCCACCAGTTTGGAGTTATATGGTCTGGTGCACACTTTCCTTCCCGTGCAATACCTAGGGTGAAGTTGCCTTCTGGCCATACTTTGTTGCCAACACTGATCCCTCTGAGGAACACAAAGCCCGTTAGTAAAGGTAGAGAGATGGGCCCCATAGCAGCTACCTAAGCCACAGGTACAATATGCCCATCCCTTATTCTAAAACTGTTCCAGCGCCTAGGCGAATATAGTCTTTCCCCAGTCATTCCTTCCATCTTTAGAATGAAGCCCACCAGCAGCTATGCAGTCCTGAAGAAAAGCCCAAAAGAAGATGCCGTTACCACCCAGAATGGCTGGAGAAACAAACAACTAAATTAAAGAAAAGCAGCAACAATGCTGACAGCTATTTGGCAGAGTAACAGAAAGACAAAACACGGCATTACTGCAAGTAAAAGCATATTATATGGCTTCGTTAGCTCATTAAAATGACTTTGTGGTGGAACAATACAGATATCAGCTGTTTATTTTTAGGACTAAATGTATATTTTCTCTAAAAGGAAGCCATGGTTAGTTTCCTATTGATTAATTGCATATTATATGATTTCTAAGGAGAAAAAAAAGAATAACCCGGTGCTGAATATTTATAAGATTGATCTAATTTTCTTTGTTTATTCAAGGGGAAAAAAAGCTTTATAGATTTGATATTTTCAGCTGAAAACCACAGTTAGGTTCTTCCTAAGGAAAAACCACCCACAAGAAAATTCCAAAATTAGTAATATCCATTGATCAGTTCTAGAAGACGACAGCTGCTGCGATTCCTGACTTCTAACATTTGGAGACACTGGCTTGTCTTGGCAGCCCTCTCTCCAAACGTATGAGTGTCACTTTAATCGATATTTACTGATGCTTATAAATAACATGACAGGGCTCCTGGTTAAACCATCAATGTACGGCCAAAAGCTCTTAGCAGGAAGAGAGGAGGAGGCAGAGCTGTGGTTAAAGGTGCATTCACTCCCAAAACATACATTCCTGCCTGTATGCAACAAGATCTTCCTTTTTAATATTTGTTTTTTTCTCAGCATATGGCATTCTGTTATGCACTTTATTTAGTCAAGATCACGCAACACATTGGATTAGGTCATAAAACCGCTCCGAGTGCCACAACTTCCAGAGCGACAGGACTCTCCGTACAGGCGGAAAACCTTACATTTGTGTGAACAAGTTCGAATCTGTGGCAGGAGGATCTATAAAGTTCTGTAATTACACATACAGTGCCTACAAGTAGTATTCAACCCCCTGCAGATTTAGCAGGTTTGATAAGATGCAAATAAGTTAGAGCCTTCAAACTTCACACAAGAGCAGGATTTATTAACAGATGCATAAATCTTACAAACCAAAAAGTTATGTTGCTCAGTTAAATTTTAATAAATTTTAAACATAAAAGTGTGGGTCAATTATTATTCAACCCCTAGGTTTAATATTTTGTGGAATAACCCTTGTTTGCAATTACAGCTAATAATCGTCTTTTATAAGACCTGATCAGGCCGGCACAGGTCTCTGGAGTTATCTTGGCCCACTCCTCCATGCAGATCTTCTCCAAGTTATCTAGGTTCTTTGGGTGTCTCATGTGGACTTTAATCTTGAGCTCCTTCCACAAGTTTTCAATTGGGTTAAGGTCAGGAGACTGACTAGGCCACTCCAACACCTTGATTTTTTGCCTCTTGAACCAGGCCTTGGTTTTCTTGGCTGTGTGCTTTGGGTCGTTGTCTTGTTGGAAGATGAAATGACGACCCATCTTAAGATCCTTGATGGAGGAGCGGAGGTTCTTGGCCAAAATCTCCAGGTAGGCCGTGCTATCCATCTTCCCATGGATGCGGACCAGATGGCCAGGCCCCTTGGCTGAGAAACAGCCCCACAGCATGATGCTGCCACCACCATGCTTTACTGTAGGGATGGTATTCTTTTGGTCGTATGCAGTGCCATCCAGCCTCCAAACGTCACGTGTGTGGTTGGCACCAAAGATCTCGATCTTGGTCTCATCAGACCAGAGAACCTTGAACCAGTCTGTCTCTGAGTCCTCCAAGTGATCATGAGCAAACTGTAGACAAGCCTTGACATGACGCTTTGAAAGTAAAGGTACCTTACGGGCTTGTCTGGAACGGAGACCATTGCGGTGGAGTACGTTACTTATGGTATTGACTGAAACCAATGTCCCCACTGCCATGAGATCTTCCCGGAGCTCCTTCCTTGTTGTCCTTGGGTTAGCCTTGACTCTTCGGACAAGCCTGGCCTCGGCACGGGAGGAAACTTTCAAAGGCTGTCCAGGCCGTGGAAGGCTAACAGTAGTTCCATAAGCCTACCACTTCCGGATGATGCTCCCAACAGTGGAGACAGGTAGGCCCAACTCCTTGGAAAGGGCTTTGTACCCCTTGCCAGCCTTGTGACCCTCCACGATCTTGTCTCTGATGGCCTTGGAATGCTCCTTTGTCTTTCCCATGTTGACCATGTATTAGTGCTGTTCACAAGTTTGGGGAGGGTCTTAAATAGTCAGAAAAGGCTGGAAAAAGAGATAATTAATCCAAACATGTGAAGCTCATTGTTCTTTGTGCCTGAAATACTTCTTAATACTTTAGGGGAACCAAACAGAATTCTGGTGGTTTGAGGGGTTGAATAATAAATGACTCTCTGAATAAACTTTTCACAATTTAAAAAAAAATTAAACAAAGAAATAACATTCTTTTTTGCTGCAGTGCATTTCACACTTCCAGGCTGATCTACAGTCCAAATGTCACAATGCCAAGTTAATTCCGAATGTGTAAACCTGCTAAATCTGCAGGGGGTTGAATACTACTTGTAGGCACTGTATATAAAATGCTGATTTGTGGCACATCTTGTTCTAGAACCGACAATTTTTGTAGCCTCTCTTGGATGTAACCAAATATCTTTTCTTGTAAGACGTAGGGCTCCTTTAGTCAGATGGTGGGCCATGAGTGTGAATATGTGCATTTCCCAGAAAAGTCTGTAATGCACTAAAGTTCTTGAAGTAAAATCCTTAAAATTCTTAATTAATAGGAGAGCACCATGACTATACGGAAAGGCCACTGCGCTGCACAAGTGTAGCATAAGTAAAGCGTCTTCATCTCTAGTGAGAGCAGACACATGCTGTGATGGAGCCCAGCCTGACCACACGCAGTATGCAGCAGTGTCCTGTACTGACTGGTGGCCCCACACTCTGATGCCATCCACACTCATTCCCTCTGCAGGGGTCAGGATTCAATTTCCCAAGGGGGAATCTGTACCCAGACATTGCCTCAAATCTACGCTCCTTGTCCCACACATCCCCAATGTGTAGTAGATACTATAGGCAAGGATTTTTGTTATTACGATGGCCCCATGGGTGGGTCCACGGCTGACCCTGTAAAAACCAGGGATTGGAGAAGCAGGAAGCTCATCTGCATATTTCCGGTGCATTCTGGGAAGAGAAGAGTCGCCTTAAGCTGATCGATCGCTGGGACTTGTCGGGACTCGCTGTTTGAGGACATCGCAAAACCAGGGATTGGAGAAGCAGGAAGCTCATCTGCATATTTCTGGTGCATTCTGGGAAGAGGAAAAGAGTCGCCTTAAGCTGATCGATCGCTGGGACTTGCCGGGTCTCTCTGTTTGAGGACCCAATAGCAATATGGAAGAGAAGAAAATCCACATGGTCATCTGCAACACATGCTACTTGTTTATGGATCTTCCGGCCCAAAAACTCAACTTTACCTGTCAGAAGTGCAAACTTGTTGCCCTCTTAGAGGAAAAGGTGCAGGGACTGGAAGAAAGAATAGCAACATGAGGACTTCTTGGATGAAGCAGAAGCAACCGTTCAGGATACGGAAAGTGAGAAAAGCTTCAGAGCACATACAGAGGCTGAAAAGTGGAGCCATGTGACGAAAAGAAGCAAACGGATTAAGTGGTCATCACCACCCACACAGCTTAGTAACCAATATGAAGCCCTCATGCTGAAGAACGAAAATGGCACAGCTCAGGATGATACCATATCTACAAGAGAAGACACACTATCAACAAAAGAAGTTACTGTGTCAACAAAGGCGAAAACAAATGACACTCAAAAACACTCACGAGCAACAAGCAGTGCGTCCGGAAAGAAAAGAAGAGTGGTAGTTATGGGCGACTCACTACTAAGAGGCACGGAGGCAACTATCTGCAGGCCGGACATAACCGCACGAGAAGTATGCTGTCTCCCAGGAGCAAAAATCAAGGATGTGGCCAACAGGGTACCAACTATCCTCAAATCCAAGGACGACTACCCTTTCCTACTGATACATGTAGGCACAAACGACACGGCAAGAAATGACCTACCAACTATCTGCGAAGACTTTGAAATTCTGGGGAAGAAAATAAAGGAACGGAACGTACAGGTTGTTTTCTCATCAATCCTCCCAGTCGATGGTCATGGCATCAGAAGATGGAATAGGATACTAGAGGTGAACAACTGGCTACGACGGTGGTGCAGGCAGCAAGGATTTGGATTCTTGGACCATGGCATGAATTACTGAATTACCTCTACGATGGACTTCTCACAAGAGATGGGATACACCTCACAAAACCTGGGAAACACACATTCGCCAGAAGACTTGCCACACTCATCAGGAGGGCTTTAAGCTAGAAGAAGAGGGGATGGGAGGAAAAAACAGCACACAAGAACATGCAGCAGAAGGAAAAACTAATCAAGGATACTAGATGTGGTACAGAGGACCCAAGACAGGGAAGCAAAACTTCCTTCCTCCATGCTGACCTTCGCAAGGAGCCTGACCAATAAGATGGAAGATCTGGAGTTGGTAATGTATGAGGAAAAATACGACATAGTAGGAATAACTGAGACATGGTTAGACGACAGCTATGACTGGGCGGCTGACTTGCAAGGATATGATTTGTTTAGGAGGGATCGTAAAAAAAGGAAAGGGGGTGGAGTCTGTCTATATATAAAGTCCACTTTAAAGCCCACAATAAAAGATATACAAGAGGGAAATGAAGAGGTGGAGTCTCTATGGGTGGAGATACAAGGAGGGAAAAGTAATAAAATCCTCATAGAGGTTTGTAATAAGCCACCAAATATAACAGAAACCACTGAAAATGTATTATTGAAACAAATAGACAAAGCAGCAAATCACAATGAGGTGATTATTATGGGGGACTTCAACTACCCCAACATAGACTGGGAAACTGAAACCTGCGTATCTCAGAAAGGAAACCAATTTCTGTCAGTGACCAAGGATAATTATCTGTCACAACTTGTGCAGGGCCCAACTAGAGGGACAGCCCTTCTGGACTTAATTTTAAGCAACAGGCCAGATAGAATAACAGAAGTACGAGTCGATGGGCACCTAGGGAACAGTGACCACAATATAATACAATTCCACTTGTCCTTCAGTAAGGTGCCCTGGAAGGGGGTTACAAAAACGCTGAATTTCAGGAAAGCAAAGTTTGATCAGCTTAGAGAGGACCTTCGCCGAATTGATTGGGACAATGTCCTCAAAAATAGGAGCACAGAAAATAAATGGGAAATATTTAAATCAGTTTTACACACCCACTGCGATCTAGCCATACCGTACAGAAATAAAAGGGCTAGGAACAGGAGAACACCAATGTGGCTAAATAAGGATGTAAAAAAGGCAATAAATAACAAGAACAAGGCATTTAGGAAGCTAAAACAAGAAGGCAATGAAGAAGCATTAAAAAGTTAGGCCTCTTTCACACATCAGGTTTTCGCCGTCAGGCGCGATCCGGCGCTTTTGACAGAAACCGGATCCGGCGAAAAGCAATGCCGGATCCGGTTTCCCCCCATTGACTTGCATTTGCGCCGGATCGCGCCGGATGGCCATGCGTTTCATCCGGTTTTCGCCGGATCCGGCAATGTGTCGCGATCCGGAAAAAACGTCTACTGTAACGTTTTTTGTCTCCGGCGAAAAAGCCGGACACGCCGGATCCGGCGCGTCCGGCTTTTTCACACAATGAAAGCCTATGAGCGCCGCAATGCGCCGGATCCGGCGAAAGCCGGATCCGGTGGCCGGATCCGGTTTTTTTGGTCTGAGCATGCTCAGTAGCTCTGCCCACAAGACATATATAAAAGCAAGACAGTGGGACCCACAGCCACACCCAACATGCCACCCAAGCCAAGAACCAGGAGAAGGCAGCAGACATCTGCAGCACCATCAGCACCACCACCACCCCAAATGGAGCAGCAAATGGAACATGCTGAGGAGGGGAGTCCAGAAGCAGATGAGAGACGGTAATTATCAAATCCCCCATTCCTCCACACTAGGGCCATGGAATATCAAGATATTCATTGGCCCTTTGTTTCTCTTTATTCAACAGCCGCCAAAGAGATGCAGCAGCAGCAGCAGCAGAAATGGCATCACTGGCAGCAGCAACAGCAGCAGCAATACCCACAGCCATGGAGTCTGGCCATCAACAGGACAGCACATCTTCTTCTGGGAGCCCTCCCTCGCATCGTCAGCGTTTGACGGTAAGTTTTTATTTCCAAAATCCATCATCTCTGTAATATATGTCTATTCATTGACTTTTATTTCAAAACAGGAATCACAAGATGAAGAGGAGCTCCCAGAAGAAGAAGGAAGGGGTGGACAGACACCTGGAGTGGGCTCACAATTGGTAAGTTTTTTGCATCAAACGCAGAAACACAACATCACACTACACACAACACATAGAAAACAATGTTCTGCAGACCACACACAGCAAACAAATGCCTACATCCAAAGACATAACATTTTTTGTTTTCTTCTCTAGTCTTCCCAATCTGGTGCTCGGCCAAGAGGTCCTCGCAGTGCCTCCCAGGGTCGTCGGCGACAGCAACGCGGCGGTCACCAGCGTGTAAGTATAAATATTTTTGCTTTGTTTTTTTGCACTTTTTATTTCATTTCTTTTGTGGAGGCTAATTATGTTATTTTTGTCTTTTTCTTTAACAGCCTTCACAGCGTGCTCCCGACTCTGACGGTGAGGATGGAGGGATTGATGTGGACCGCCTCATCGATCTCGTCAGAGAAAGGGAGCCGCTCTGGAATATGGCTGACCGCCGCCACGCTGACCTGATCGTTACCCGACGACTCTGGGAGGAAATCTGTTCTCTCCTTGTGGGCCGCTGGGAGGACCTCGAAGCTCGGGCCCAGATTAAAGAGCGTAAGTATATACAGTACCGGTTGCTTGATGTAAACCAGTGTTTCCCGAACTCCAGTCCTCGTGGTCCCCACGGATCATGTGTTCAGGATTTCTATTTACTATGGAAATCCTGAAAAAATGACCCCTGGGGACCATGAGGACTGGAGTTTGTGAAACACTGATGTTGTATACTAACCACTCCTTTCTCGTTTCAGGGAACAGAATTGTGAATCGGTGGCGGTCTGTGAGGGATCGTTTCAAGAAGGAGTTCAATAAAGAGATGCGGGCCCCGAGTGGATCTGGAGGACGCAGGAGCAAGTACAAGTACGCACAAGCCCTGTCGTTCCTCCGGGAAACAATGCTCACCAGAAGGTAAATATTACACACCACATGTGAAAAAAATGTTAGATGTAACTTTTTTTTTTCAGCCAGGGCCATACCATGTCAGTATTTTAATTGTTTTTTTTTCTCTTTATTACACAGCACGGGGTGCAGCACTCGGGAGCCTGCACGATTGGACCCTTCTGAGGCGATCCCTGAGGAGACCGGCACCGAGGGACACTTCGACCGCCCCGGTACATCTGCACCTTCCCAGCCTTCCCACACATTCGACCCATCTGTCCCATCCACCAGCACAGGAGCATCGTGGCCGCCTACATTACATGAAGCTGCTGGTGAGGAGATCGCTTTCCCTTTACCCCACCCTTCTGCCCCTGCCACCTCTAGTACACCTGCGGGTACTGGGCGGCAGCGGCAGAGGGGTCAGGAAAAGAGTTATGCGCAAGAGTTCTTGCATCTGAATGCATCTTTCCAGAACTGTCTCAAAGTCTTGTCAGAGCAAATCTCCGCAGGCTTTCAGCAGATCAACTCCAGCATTCTGGAGGTGAAGACACTTCTGCAAACCATGCATTCAGAAGCAAGATCTTCGCCAAACCACACCTTTTTCAGGTCTGTTGTGGAGCGCATGGCAACACTATCTCCTACCCAGCAGATGCATGTAATGCATTCGTGCCACGGTGCTCTACAGCAGGTTACCTCCCAACCTCCACCTCCCACCACTGTAGTTCCTCCACCTGCACCCCCTCCAGCCACTTTCCATCCTCCCCCTCCTATTACATCTGCACCCCCTCCAGCCACTTTCCATCCTCCCCCTCCTATTACATACCAGCAACCTCACCAGTACCAGCAACCTCCCCAGTACCAGACATCTCCCCACTTCCAGCAACCTGCCCCGTACCAAACTCCTTCCCCGTACCAAACTCCTTCCCCATACAACTTTCCATCAACATCATCTGCTCCTACAGTCCCTGCCCAACCCTCCACTCCACCGCCCACCACCTCTTCTGCCTCCCACATGTCCACCCATTCTGTAGCTTTTTCCACACCTTCACCTCTAACTGTTCCTTCCCCACCACGATCCCAGTCCTCTCTCCACACACCCAGTGTCGAAGTGTCCCGCAGCCCCTCCAGCAGTATTTCCACCCCACAGTACACAGATTTGTAATGTGTGTTTTTTGTAAAAAAAATGCCCATTGGGTTTAAAACCTTTATTAAAAAAGTTTTTTGCACTTTAAAAACATTTTACAAAAAAAAAAAAATTTAAATAAAAGTTAAATTATCGTTTCACAATGGTTGTCTGTCATTTCTTTCTGCGGCGAACTATGTTTTAAAAAAAGGTTAAATACAGGGTATTTCAAAGGTAAAAAGGTATTCAAAACCAGGTATATAACTGTGGGTAAACTTTAGCTTTTTGCCACAGTTGTGTTCCTGGTTGTGTTTGAAGCAAAGTATTTCACCTAAAAAGTTGTGTTTATTGTTGGTGATTTCCTACCAATGTACACAACTTTTGTTAAAAGGTGAAATACTTTGCATAAAACACAACCAGGTACACACCTGTGGCCTAAAGGTAAAAATAGTAAGACCATGACAAGATAGCCAACTTTGGTTGGCAAAGGTATATACTGTTGTTCCAGAAGGTACACAAGTTTAGGGCACAAATCTTTCACACTCTGTCATCCCAGTGTACTCTGCCTTGAGGTGACATAAAGTATAGTGGAAAATTGTCCCTGAAACCGTCACAGAACTTCTAGTGGTAATATTTCCAATGACAACATCCATCTTCGCCAGTAACTTGCTCTTCTCTCCAACCTGCACTTTCTTCTCTACAACCTGTCAAAGAAGGGCTGTAGGAACATGCTATATCTAGTTTTCCAGTAGCCAATCCCGTTCGGAAGGCCACAAGGGTCAATTTTAAAAACCGGATCCCGCGTAATCCGTCGAAAAACGGATAGAAAAACGGATAGAAAAACGGATGAACCGGATGAGACGGATCCGGTTTTGTCTGTCAAGAACAAGACGGATCCGGCAGAAAACCGGATCCGGCACTTCAGGTTTTACAAAACATTTGCCGGATCCGGCATTCCGGCACGACGCCGGATCGCGCCTGACGCCGAAAGCCTGATGTGTGAAAGTAGCCTTAGAGAAAAAAATAAAATGTGTAAAAAACAAATACATTTAGCAAAAGTGGAAACAGAGACTCATTGCTAAGGAAAGTAAAACAAACCCCAAACTATTCTTTAATTATATAAACAGTAAAAAGATTAAAATTGATGGTGTCGGCCCTTTAAAGAGCAATGAGGGTGAAATCATAGAGAGCGATGTGGGATAAGCAAATGTTTTAAATACTTTTTTCTCAACAGTGTTCACACAGGAAAAGGATTTGCCAGGGGAAATGCAGAGTGATAATGTAAACTCCCCATTAAGTATTACCTGCCTAAAGGGGGTTTTACACTAAGCAATATCGCTAGCAATATCGCTAAAACGTCACTGGTTTTGTGACGTTATAGCGATATTGCTAGCGATATCGCTATGTGTGATACTTACCAGCGACCGGCTCCCCCGCTGCTCATCGCTGATCGCGCGAGAATGTCCGGCTCCATTTCTCGTCGGGCGCTTCCTGCTGAGACTTCCTGCTGTGACGTCCAGCGACGCGTGGAGGCGGGCGGGAGGACGCAGGATCGCTGTGTGTGAATGGTAAGTATCGTGCGCTGCGTCGCTGCTGCATCGCTGTGAGATCTTTCTGTATGAAAGCTCACTAGCGATCATTTAGCGATGCACCAGCGATCCTGACCGGGTCGGATCGCTGGTTGGATCGCTGGTGCATCGCTAAATGTAAAAGGGCCTTTACCCAGGAAGAAGTGCAGAACCGCCTTAGTAAGATTAAAATTGACAAATCACCAGGCCCTGATGGCATTCATCCTCGGGTATTAAGAGAGTTAAGTAATGTGATAGACAGGCCTCTATTCCTTATATTTAAAGACTATAGAAACAGGGTCTGTTCCTTTTGATTGGCGGCAAGCAAATGTGGTACCAATATTCAAAAAGGGGTGTAAAAGGGAACCTGGAAACTATAGGCCGGTAAGCTTAACATCTGTTGTGGGTAAAATTTTTGAAGGGTTTCTAAGGGATACCATTATGGAATATCTCAATGTTAATAAATGTTTAACTCCATATCAACATGGATTTATGAAGGATCGCTCCAGTCAAACTAACCTGATCAGCTTCTATGAGGATGTAAGCTCTCAAATGGACTAAGGAGAATCATTGGATGTCATTTATCTCGACTTCTCTAAAGCATTTGACACTGTCCCACATAAAAGATTGGTAAGTAAGATGAGAAAGCTTGGGCCAGGGGAAAATGTGTGTAGATGGGTAGGTAGCTGGCTTAGTGATAGAAAGCAAAGAGTGGTTATTAATGGTGCATACTCAGATTGGACCAGGGTTACTAGTGGGGTACCACAGGGTTCTGTATTGGGCCCCCTACTATTTAATATATTTATTAATGATCTAGTGGATGGCTTACACAGTAAAATATCAGTATTTGCAGATGATACAAAACTATGTAAGGTAGTTAACACAAAGGAGGACAGTTTGCAACTACAGACAGATTTGAGTAAAATGGATAATTGGGCTGAAAAATGGCAAATGAGGTTTAACACAGATAAGTGTAAGGTTATGCACATGGGAAGGAGAAACAGATGCTATAATTACTTACTAAATGGGAAACTGCTGGGGAAATCAGACATGGAAAAAGATTTAGGCATCTTAGTCAATAAGAAGCTAAATTGGAGTGCCCAGTGTCAGGCAGCTGCCACCAAAGCAAATAGGGTCATGGGATGCATTAGAAGAGGTCTGGGGACACGAGAAGAAAACATAATTCTCCCTCTGTACAAATCACTCGTCAGACCACACTTGGAGTATTGTGTGCAATTTTGGACGCCGGTGCTCAAGAAAGACATTACTGAACTTGTAAGGGTTCAAAGGCGGGCTACTAAAATGATAAATGGAGTTGGTTCACTACAATACCAAGAAAGGTTATCAAAATTAGGTCTATTTACTCTAGAAAAGAGAAGACTTAGGGGAGACTTAATATATATGTACAAGTATATCAGAGGGCAATACAGAGATCTCTCCAATGAACTGTTTGTACCAAGGACTGTGACAAGAACAAGGGGGCATTCTCTTCGTTTGGAGGAAAGACAATTTCTGCACCAGCATAGAAGAGGGTTCTTCACGGTAAGAGCAGTGAGGCTCTAGAATTCTCTTCCTGAGGAAGTGGTGATGGCCAACTCACTCAATGAATTTAAGAAAGGAATGGATGCTTTTCTTGTGAGTAACAGTATAGAAGGTTACGAATAACATAATATTATAGGTAGATGGTTGACCCAGCTTAGGGGATGGAATTTATTTCCCTATGGAGAAAATTGGCTTTTACTCTGTGGGTTTTTTACCTTCCCCAGGATCAACAATGCAGAACAGCTGCACTAAAAATAGGCTGAACTAGATGGGCATAAGGTCTTCCTTCAGCCTTCAAAACTATGTTATTATGTTACTTCCACGTATTACTTCCACGTACTTTTCCTATAAGTCTTTAAACGGCTTTCTCGTTCTCTAAAAGAGTCTGCGGAGATCATACGCATAACTTAATAGTAACGGGTTCAATTGTCACTTTCACTGTGCACAGTGGTTTTGTGGAATCCTGGGCATTTTATACTTTTCAGCACACTTGTCGCTCGCTGCCCTCCCTTCGGAGCGGCAGTTAATCCGGTGTTTCAAACTAAAGGATTCTCCGAATATTCATTAGATTATCAACTGCTACCTGCTGTCTCTGTGCTGTGCTGCTAATCCTAATCCCATCTGACTCCTATTAGCCTGATTCAGGGGAAGCTAACCTGTCCGATCTAAGTAATTAGGGTCCCTCCTCCTAACATCTCCACAGTTGCTCAGCTCAATGCACAGTTGTGTCCCGAGTGACAGGTGCAATTTTCTGCATGATTACTATGATTTGGTGCATTTTAAGAATACGGTTTTTGGTTTGTTTTCTTCTATCACTGACATGAAATGGGCCATATGTCTCCATATAAACAAATCTGGCTCTGGTAAAAGTTGGTGTGAAAAACAACAACAAAACAAAAAACAAATTCCTGCTGGAAAGTGTCATTTTCAAGCATGCTGAGGACTGTATTCAAAGTGACAAGCAAATAATGGTACTAAACAATCCACCCTCAAACACTTCATACGTGCCATGTAAAGGCAATGTCGGCTCTTAAATGTTCCTCCAAATATTTTTATGTCATATGCTAATTTTGGAACAGCCTGTCCTTGAACAGAAAAAAAAAAAAAAGCGGTCAGCCATATGTTGAGCTATCAATCAAGATTGTGATATCGAGGAGGCATTTTTTTTAAGTGACAAAACATTTAGGAATAGAAGTTCAGCTGCACTGGTGGCACTACAAGTCCCATGATATCTATTGAATTTCCAGAAGCCTAGCAAGTAATAATCAACTTCCAGCAGTGGAGCTCTTTTGGGAATACAAGCTTGGTGAGGCCTGGCTAATTAGAAGCTTTTATGGGCTTGTTCACACAGTTTGGATATGTGGCAGGTACTTCGGACCCAAAATCCACAGCTTGTTACAAGTACCAACAGCGTGTATAAGAATTCATGAAATCTAAGGCGCACATTGCAGAGAAAATCTACTACATAACTTGACCTTCTCTGTGGATTTGACATGAGTAGCAAATCACAGACAAGTCATGCGACCAAAAATGTTGGTGCGACTTGTCTCGCTGTCATGTGCAAATTTTAGACTTGCAATTTAAAAAAAAAAAAAAAAGGATCAGATCATACTTCAAACTAATTTGGAAACATTTGCAATGTTACTGTTCATGATGTGATGTATCACTGCACTCGTAATATTATCCTAAAGCCCCCGTCTCACATAGCGAGATCGCTGAAGCGTCACCGATTTTGTGACGCAACAGCGACCTCGCCAGCGATCTCGCTACATGTGACATGCAGCGGCGACCGGCCCCCCGCTGGATATCGCTGATCGTGCTCGAATGTCCTGGGCCATTCTTTCATCGTTGGCGTCCCGCTGGCCAGCTTGCATCGCTGTGATAGACGCCGACGAGCGACCTCGTTGGCGACGCAGAACTCAGGGATGCAGGCGGGAATAGTCAGAAAAGCTGCTGTGTGGCAAGGTCCCAACGACCGCCGAGGTTGTTATACGGATCGCCGCTGTGTCGCTGAAGAGATCTGCCTGTTTGGCAGCTTACTAGCGATCATGTAGCGACGCACCAGCGATCCTTACCAGGTCGTATCGCTGTCAGGATCGCTGGTGCGTCGCTATGTGAAACGGGACCCTAAGACTGCGCTGCCGATAAGGCAGAGTCTAAAGTAAGGTGCCACATTTCACCGCAGAATGCATAGCTAAACAATGTCCATTACACAAGAGATGTGTGCTGCCCGGATGTGTATCACACCTGTGTGCACTACATGCATTTCTACTTCATTGAAAAATGCATTGTGATTTGATTCTTACAATATTCTCCACAGATTACGGTGACCCAAATGAAGATTGATCTATACAAGAAAGCACTACTCTATGTCTAATCCAGCACTGGTAGAGGAAAAAAAAAAACCACCAATAGCACACACACTGCACAACTACAATATAACATAAAAGTCAAAAGGGAAACAATGGGCAGATTCAGAAAAGAAGCAAAAATTATCTGAAAGGTTCAGCACTTGTGTAAAATATTTATGAGCGTGTGGGTGTGATGATTGGGTTTGTGTTTGAAAGGTGACTAAAGTAGTAATTTGAGTTTTCCTGAAAACGTACGTATACGTCAAACAATGACAGGGGCCGGGCTCTCCAAGCACCAGCTGCTGTCCCCTCTTGATCAGTTAATATGATATTTCTCGTCAGCTCCTCTAAAAACGAGTAAACTAATTCATATTTGATGTGTTACACAGAAATAATGGGAACCATTACAGAAAGTTAAACTGCAGTTATTCAGTGATGAGTAGAACATCAGAAGAGTGTCATCATGGCTTGTACAGATGTACCGTGCATTGTAAAGGCCATGCATTGCCCAATGAAGTAAAAGTTTTATTAGACAATACAGGGAAACAGCGACCCTACTAATAAGACACAGTGGATACAAATTCTCTACAGACAGAAGTCTTACTTTTATTAGTGACAATATCAGGTATAGCTGTTATAGTTCCTACAGGAGAAATTACCAATCATTGTACAAACTCCAGAAAGAAGGAAAATGAATTATAAAGTAAAAAATTGGAAGGATAAGCTCTAAACTGCATTGTGAATGTGGCCTCGAGCACGACTGTATTCACATGACAAACTACATGACCATAGGAGCCTCGTGTTCTGCCAGCATTGACTCCTTCACAAAGCACTGCATTCACCCTTGGAAGCAATGCTCAATATGGCGTCCATAGTGCGCCCCATATTATAATTTACATTCATTTTCAATAAAACAGATTAGCCATTCATATCTAGAGTTATAAAACTGACAAATCCTAAAGACGTGTTTTGCCAAAGACTGCAGGAAGAAATATAACGTGGGATCCTTTTACAAAGCTTCCTGTTCGATAT
This sequence comes from Dendrobates tinctorius, assembly GCF_039654945.1. Lineage (NCBI taxonomy): Eukaryota > Metazoa > Chordata > Amphibia > Anura > Dendrobatidae > Dendrobates > Dendrobates tinctorius. Next base: position 9,697,530 of record NW_027361754.1, read on the forward strand.
GAGCACCAATGGATGATAAAGCGTTCATCAATGCTTCTTTAAAACCTTTTAAATGTATCAACTGTAAACAATGTATGTGACCTAACGATTGAAAGTGTGACAGTTTGCATACAGCGTCATTGCTGGCAGCAGCACATATCTACTTGCATTGGGTGATGTGTACAGATAAAGGACAATTCCACACGTGTCGGGTGTTTGGTGGGTGGGTGTTTACAAATTTTCATACTCTATGTCGATACATCTCCATTATATGTACCTGTAGGTTGTACTACGTTTAATTATTGTATGTACATTTTTATATGGTCATAGTTGTTGGGTGACCATCCTATACTATACACCTTAACTAACTGATACAATCTACATATATCTGTATGTGTGTCATCCCATAACTGAAAGGTGATATCTTTGGGGATCCTACAGGGACTTCTCCACCATTTTCTCTGTGTGTTATTTTTGAATTTTATTTTATGTTTTTATTCAATACAATTTACTTACTTTCTTTCATTTATGTGTTAATTATATTGTCCCATCATATTCTTTGTTTTTGGTATTGCTATGGCTGTTAGTGACGTCTGGAACACGTTACCCTTACCTTATCCGGGCTTTACAACCTTTTGTTGTCCACTACTAGGACAACCCCTTCTCATACCGCACGTTTGGCCCCGATAAAATAAAAAAAGTTTATATTCCCCTCCCGTTGGCACCAGCTTTCCCTGGGCTTACCCGTTGCATGATATGAGTGCCCGGTGCCTAATCAGCGCTGGTGTTACTGTCTCTGCCTTCAGACAAACTGAACATGGAGAGAAAGTCTGAGATCAGTTGTAGCCTTGACTTCCTCATCATATTCAATTTGTCCGTAGGCAGGGAGAGTGACACCAGTGCTGGCTGGGTGCCGGGGTCACAACAACCACAAGGGATCCTCAGGGAAAGCAAGTGCCGACACCTCAGGAACAGCGCCGGTATGGGAGTGAAGTATAAGCTTTGTTTATTTTAACGGGGCCAAGCGTGCGGTGTGACAAGGAGTTGTCCAAGTAGTGAACAACTTAGAATCCTAGAATGTTAGAGTTGGAATGGACCCCCACGGTGTTAGGAACGGCGGAACGCACTAAATAAAATAAATAATAAAATGCATTCGCCGCTCGGGGTCCACCGTGCAGAAGGTGTTATAACTGCTGCTGAGTAATGGCAGACGTGCTATATGGTGGTATAATGCGCACGGGTTTAAACGTCACGCAGGTGCGCAGAGCAATCACTGTTTAATAAAAGAGATGCCAGTAAGGGTAAACACAAAAAGGCTGAGCCTGTTAGTGTCACAGGTCTCAGATATATGCACACACGGTATCAGGTCACAGTTGCAGGACCAAAGGCAGAAGGAACTGCGTCCGTCTAGACCTACCGTGTGTGCAGCGTCGCTACTGCGGGCGCCAAAGAGAGCTGCAACTGCAGCGTGGCGTAGGACACTGCCACGAGACGATAGTGCCGTGAGGAGTAGCACAATCGGACGCTAGTGTAGAGGCGCGGTGTGCACAGTGGCCTAAGGCTTGTCACTGACTGGCGAACTAATTCCCTATCCACATGCGTAATATCAGAGGGAAGGGGTTTCAAATGAGTGAGTCACCAGAATCATGTATCCATCACCATTCACACATCTAGCAAGTAATGTCTATGCTAGCGCATGGCCGAACGGCCATGCGGTCCTTTTATAGCCATGCGCTGCCGGGACCTTCCAGATCTCTGAGATGGAACAATCAGATCAGGGGAAGGACCTGAGCACGTGACTCCCGAGCTCCAATGGGAGATAGTCTCATGAGCATGCTCAGTGGAGCGGCAGCGGGACAGCCTCAGGAATGATTTGCTGAAAAGCAGTATGTGAGGCTCTGGACTCCTGTTGTGTAGCTACAGGAATCCGACGCCTAACACAGGGTCATAGTGTCCAACCCCCGCTCAATGCAGAACTCAGTACACCATCCCAGACAGGTGTCTGTGCAGCCTCTGTTTGAAAACTTCCATTGAAGGAGAACTCACCACCTCTCGTGGCAGCCTGTTCCACTCTTTGATCACCCTCACTGTCAAAAAGTTTTTTCTAAGATCTAATCTGTATCTTCTCCCTTTCAGTTTCATTCCATTGTGTCTCGTGTTTCCATGTGCAAATGAAAATAAGGATGACTAGCTTGGCCCATGCAAAATTTTCGCACATTGGTCGTCGAGGGCGCAGGCGACTTCATAAAAAGCAAGCTGGTCAAATGTAAATGTATTTCATGAGATGATGAACACAGGTATTTATATATGTAGATTGGTAATACAATAATAATAATCTTTATTTTTATATAGCGCTAACATATTCCGCAGCGCACACATTATCATCACTGTCCCCGATGGGGCTCACAAACTAAATTCCCTATCAGTATGTCTTTGGAATGTGGGAGGAAACCAGAGTACCCAGAGAAAACCCACTCAAACTCCTTGCAGATGCTGTCCTTGGTGGGATTCGAACCCTGGACTCCAGCGCTGCAAGGCTGCAGTGCTATCCACTGAGCCACCGTGTTGCCAATAACTTGGTTTGATAAGTAGAGGCCAAAAAATGTCTTCCGGTTGAGGTACCACTTGCAGGTCATTGTGTCTTTCTGCAGGTTTATGAAAATGAATGCTTAAACTGTATTTAGTGATAAAATCTTGAATGTGTGGTTTGTTTGGCTCTTTTCTTGCTGAAGGGAGCAAGTTTACCTTTCAAATGGTGTATCATTTGCGTGTGTGGGGCGAAAAAGCAGTGCATGCTTACAAATGTGTTTGCATATGTGACTCACCATTTGTGTGTGTGGGGCGAAGTAATCACTGAAAAAGCAGTGCATGTATACAAATGTGTTTGCATAGGTGACTCACCTGCAGTGAACTGTGCAATCCTCCAATGTGCCTGAAATAGGCTGGGCAAGCTCTTGAGCAAGCTGGAAAGACCCCAAGGCAAATGTTTGGATTTGTTTGTGATGTTTGTAAGCAGCTTTGTGGTAGTGTACTGCCAACTGCAGGTAATTTGACCTTTCAAATGGTGTATCATTTGTTTGTGTGGGTGGAGTATGAACGGAGCAAGTGTGCAATTCAATAGGCAGTGCATGTTTACAAATGTGTTTGCATATGTGCGTCACCTGCAGTGAAGTGTGCAAGCCTCCAATTTGGCTAAAATAGGCTGTGCAAGCAGTTCGGCAAGCTGGAAAGCCCCAAGGCAAATGTTTGGATTTGTTTGTGATGTCTGTAAGCACCTTTGTTGTAGTGTGCTTTGGGGTACTCAAGTGCCACCTGCAGGTCATTTTTCCTTACTGCAGGTTTATGAAAATTAATGTTTAAACTGTATTTGGTGATTAAATCGTGGATGTGTGGTTTGTTGGCTATTTTCTTGCTGAAGGGGGCAAGTTTACCTTTCAAATGGTGTATCATTTGTGTGTGTGGGTGCAGTATGAACAGAGATACAAAGTAATCACCTAAAAACAGTGTTTAGAAATAATAGAATAGATCCCTCTACACTGTGACAGCCCTTCAGACATTCTTTAAAGGACTAGTTTTGTGCCATGTAGTCCTCCATAGTCTTAAAATTTGTATTACCCCTCCCACCATCCACTGATTGGCAGCTTCTGCCTATACCCAGTGAGCATGCATACAAAGATGCTATTCAGTGATGTGGACCAAGCTATACAGGACTCAGCATTCAGAGAACTGGTACAGCTGCAGCAGAAAAAGCTGTCATTTTACCAAAACTGCAGCAAGCAATCCAGTGACATCACTGCATTCAGGGTCCCTGCTCCTACATTATGTTGCTCTCAGATGGGATCACAAAAAGGGAATCTGTCACCCCATTTTCAGCCTATAAGCTGTGACCACCACCATCAGGGGCTTATCTACAGCATTCTGTAATGCTGTAGATAAGCCCTCGATGTAACCTGAAAGAGAAGAAAAACCAAGTTAGATTATACTCACCGGAGAGCGGGGGCGGGTGTCGCGGTCCGGCGCCTCCCATCTTCTAGAGATGACGTCCTCCTCCTTACTTCTGCCGCAGCTCCTGCGCAGGTGTACTTTATCTGCCCTGTTGAGGGCAGAGTACAGTACTGTAGTGCGCAGGCGTCGGGAAAGGTCAGAGAGGTCCGGCGCCTGCGCACTGCAGTACTTTACTCTGCCCTCAACAGGGCAGAAAAAGTATGCCTGCGCAGGAACCACGGCAGAAGTAAGAAGGAGGCCGTCATCTCCAGAAGATGGGAGGCGCCGGACCGGACCGCGACACCCATCGGACCGGACCGAATCCCCGGGTGAGTAGAATATAACTTGTTTTTCTTATCTTTCAGGTTACATCGGAGGCTTATCTTCAGCATTACAGAATGCTGTAAATAAGCCCCTGATGGCTGTGGCTGCATCTTATAGGCCAAAAATGGGGTGACAGATTCCCTTTAATGTCTGCATACCCAAAGTTTGTTTTCATACAAATGTTGATCTGATTTTCGTCCAAGTAAAAGGACCTTAAGAGAAAGAGGAGTACATCTCATAAGCTTTCATTTACTGTTTATGTTATTTTTGTATTTTAGAAAGAAACGACCTTTGGCATTTAAAGTAAAAATGTATCTTAAGACTGCAAAATTGAAAAAATACCCCATAGTAAAGAAAGAAACTGAGACCAAAAATAAACCTGCAGCTGTAAAAGGTGGATATTGCCTCAGTTTACTTTTTACCTATTCATGGCTTTTCTAGTTTGTCTAAAATTACACTATAGAATTCTGGCAGAAAACACGAATTTCTAGAACCTGTTCCTGGTGTTTTTTTTTCTTTTTGCAATTTATCAGCAGATTGAGAATGTAGCATGCCTCACCCTGCTAAATAAAGCATTGGCATTTCTGATAAAGCCATCAAATTCCTTATCACACTGTCATAGGCAGCATTTAAAGAGACAAGTTCTCTAAACTTTCCCACAGGCAGGGATTTGTGGCCAGTGATGACTAGCGCCACCAGCAGTCAAACACATGCCAGAGCAATCATTTGCCAACTAATCTGTTATGGAAAGGGAAGAGTGAGAATCTCACGTCACCATCATAACAGATAATGTAAAGGACACATGAACATAAAGATTGGAAACATTAAAGAACAAGATAAAGCTTTTGGAGGTCGATTGCTATACTTCTCTGAATACAATGCAGATAAACTAGATGAAGACAGATTGTAGAAGCTGAGTCCCCGGCCCGTACTATGATGCCAACAGTACTTTGAGTGCTGCCTGCACTGTACCTCTGTATGGTGCCATATTGCAGAGCTACACCTGCATTATGGAATCCAGTGGCACATCACAAAATTTATAATAAATATATGGCATCTGGTAGGAAAAATACATTTACGACCCTTTTTGGAGGCAAGTAGGATCCTATATACTTCTATAGGTGCCCTATCATAATGTGGTTGTGTGACTAAACCAAGGCTAAAGAACAAGAACATATTCTGGGAGAGGAGACATCTTTCTAAAAAATTAAAAGTATTATGACACTGTCTCCATATGGTAATGTAATCCACAGTTGTTCTCTCTCCTGAAGCAGTGATTTTAGGGGAAATATTTATCATTAAATACAATCAAGCTTGCCACCATGTTAAAGGTTCGCTCGCACTAGCGGTTACAAAATATATATATATATATATATATATATATATACATACAGTGGGGGAAAAAAGTATTTAGTCAGTCAGCAATAGTGCAAGTTCCACCACTTAAAAAGATGAGAGGCGTCTGTAATTTACATCATAGGTAGACCTCAACTATGGGAGACAAACTGAGAAAAAAAAATCCAGAAAATCACATTGTCTGTTTTTTTTCATTTTATTTGCATATTATGGTGGAAAATAAGTATTTGGTCAGAAACAAAATTTCATCTCAATACTTTGTGATATATCCTTTGTTGGCAATGACAGAGGTCAAACGTTTTCTGTAAGTCTTCACAAGGTTGCCACACACTGTTGTTGGTATGTTGGCCCATTCCTCCATGCAGATCTCCTCTAGAGCAGTGATGTTTTTGGCTTTTCGCTTGGCAACACGGACTTTCAAATCCCTCCAAAGGTTTTCTATAGGGTTGAGATCTGGAGACTGGCTAGGCCACTCCAGGACCTTGAAATACTTCTTACGAAGCCACTCCTTCGTTGCCCTGGCGGTGTGCTTTGGATCATTGTCATGTTGAAAGACCCAGCCACGTTTCATCTTCAATGCCCTTGCTGATGGAAGGAGGTTTGCACTCAAAATCTCACGATACATGGCCCCATTCATTCTTTCATGTACCCGGATCAGTCGTCCTGGCCCCTTTGCAGAGAAACAGCCCCAAAGCATGATGTTTCCACCACCATGCTTTACAGTAGGTATGGTGTTTGATGGATGCAACTCAGTATTCTTTTTCCTCCAAACACGACAAGTTGTGTTTCTACCAAACAGTTCCAGTTTGGTTTCATCAGACCATAGGACATTCTCCCAAAACTCCTCTGGATCATCCAAATGCTCTCTAGCAAACTTCAGACGGGCCCGGACATGTACAGGCTTAAGCAGTGGGACTCGTCTGGCACTGCAAGATCTGAGTCCATGGTGGCATAGTGTGTTACTTATGGTAGGCCTTGTTACATTGGTCCCAGCTCTCTGCAGTTCATTCACTAGGTCCCCCCGCGTGGTTCTGGGATTGTTGCTCACCGTTCTTGTGATCATTCTGACCCCACGGGGTGAGATTTTGCGTGGAGCACCAGATCGAGGGAGATTATCAGTGGTCTTGTATGTCTTCCATTTTCTAATTATTGCTCCCACAGTTGATTTCTTCACTCCAAGCTGGTTGGCTATTGCAGATTCAGTCTTCCCAGCCTGTGCAGGGCTACAATTTTGTTTCTGGTGTCCTTTGACAGCTCTTTGGTCTTCACCATAGTGGAGTTTGGAGTCAGACTGTTTGAGGGTGTGCACAGGTGTCTTTTTATACTGATAACAAGTTTAAACAGGTGCCATTACTACAGGTAATGAGTGGAGGAAAGAGGAGACTCTTAAAGAAGAAGTTACAGGTCTGTGAGAGCCAGAAATCTTGATTGCTTGTTTCTGACCAAATACTTATTTTCCACCATAATATGCAAATAAAATGAAAAAAAAACAGACAATGTGATTTTCTGGATTTTTTTTTCTCAGTTTGGCTCCCATAGTTGAGGTCTATCTATGATGTAAATTACAGACGCCTCTCATCTTTTTAAGTGGTGGAACTTGCACTATTGCTGACTGACTAAATACTTTTTTTCCTCACTAAAATATAAATATATATATATATATATATATATATATATATATATATATATATATATATATATATATAATTTTTTTCTCACTTGTCATCGATGTTCAATCTGGTTTTTGTTTTTTTTTTACTCAGCAGCTATTAATCTTTCACAGGACTATTTATTTTCCTATGCTACAGAATTGGAATGTATTTGTAAAAATCTGATAGTCCAGATGGCATGCATTTTTTTCTTGCACTACAGCTGAGAAAAATGCTCAGATCTGCACTGCCTTATTATAACATCGGTCTGAATGCAATACAATTTATCGGATTGTACTCGTCCGATTTATATGCTAGTGTGACTGAACCCTAAATCTTACAGGCTCTATATGAAATTTGAGGTTTACAAAGGGTCAGTACGAGCCTACAGATCCATAAGGTAGGCAAAGTGCATAAGACCTTAGTCCTACAAACATTACCAATAGGTCAGGTTTATCCATAGTGCTCACAAAACTCAATAAGATCCTAAGTATCCTCCCAGTGATAAACACAGGACCTACGTGGCCATTTTATTTCTATTGAACATACATTTCTCTGGCTCAGATCTGGGCCATTCCCTTATCAGCTGCCTGTCCCTGTGATTCCTGTGAATCGGATCCTACTCTAACCACAAGCTCTTTCATCCCAGGTAAGAGAACACAGCTGGGAGGTGCTGGCAGTTTTCTGGGCAAAGCAGTAGGGCAGGACTGGCTACAGAGCTCCCTGTCGACACACTGAATAAGTATACACAGCTGAAGTTACAGCTGGCGCTGGCATGGTGCTACCCACAGAAACTCTACACAGCTGGAGTCCCAGCTGGTAACCAGAGGGCACTGCTTCAGGGAAGCCCACAACGATATGGGCATCTTTCCTAAACCCCCAAGGCTGGTGTCCAAACCTCTCGGCTGCGGAAAGCAGCTTGTCTTCCCCTGCACAAACCATTCGCTGAGCTGAGATCTATCCCTACTAGAATACACTTTTACTGCCCAGAGTGATGAGGGATTTATTTACTCCCAAATTTATTATTTTTAATTATTTTGATTTACAAAAGTGCACAGCCATTAAAAGTGGATTAAATAAACTTGGTACTACAGTATTTAGCAATGAGACAGGGAAATCCATAAAATAAGACAGTGACTGCACTCCCTCGCCAGGCGCTTCCTAAACTATCTGACCAGCTTCCCCCTCACTATCGCAGCTTAATTAGCCACCATTTTACCTTCTTGTCTTTGGAATAAAAGTGAAGAAATCTGGAAATAATATACATTCTGCAGCCGCATAACCAGAGGGAACTGGTACATCAGTATGGGTCCTCTACACCAAGGCTTAGCAACCTTTTGTAGGGTGTAATGATTTCAGTATGAAATGGCCTAAAATCCAAACTGTTCTGGGAATTACTTGTGAGATTTTCCCGCTGTCTACTTGTACCATGGTAATGTTGGCACTGTTACAACCTATGTGGTTGCAGTTTTCATCATTATATTTTGGTGCCTGGAAGATCAGTCCTTTCACTTGTATAAAGTAAAGGTTAAAAAGTAATTTGTCACCAGTGCATACCCTAAATGTAGTTAAATGTAGTTACTTAGTGAGGGAGAAGGCTAGCGCCCTTTGCCAGACATGGAACCAGGAGTATGTCCTTTAATGTATGGGTCCTGCACAGCTCACCAGCCCGGTCTCCACTATGCTTGCTCAATACATTGGCATTCTCCATCTTGGCAGCCTGGTGTTCTACGTTCCTGGTGCCTAGGCATCCTTCCCAACTGTAGCCACGATCAGGTAGTGCCTACTTGGCCATTATCAGGTTAACCTCCTGAGCAAGTGCGCTCATTTGTGACCATAAACTGATGTCTATAAAATTGCAGTGTAAGTCCTCGGTTGTGTTCACGTAGTCACAGACGTGTAGAAGCATGTTCTGCATATTACACGTCTGTTTTCCCAACAATTGACTTAGCGGAAAGTCAAACATGTCTGGCTAATGACCAAAGTAACCGAATCAGGGTCGGACTGGGGTATCTGGGGCCCATAGGGGGAATTGACCCTAGGGGCCCACACTACAGCTATATGCAAATAACTAGCCATTATCTCCGATATAGTAGAGCGTCAACTGTAAAACACAGGCGACTGCTGCACATCTACTGTGCGCCACCATAACTGGAATGAACAATTTACGGTAGTTTGCATTAAAGGGTGCTATCCCCAGGTTAGGTAGGTGGAATCCGATCACTGGAAACCGCACCGATCAGAGGAATGGGGAACTTTTATCCATGACAAGACACTTTTATCCCCATTTTAAAATGGAGCGGCAGATGGGAATTTTAGCCTCAGCTCCATTCATCCTCTTTGGGGACTTCCAGAAAAAGCTAAGTGCAGCACCTTAGGGAATGAATAGATCAGTGGTCAAGTCGTACATGCCGCTCCATACTAATGGGGATAAGAGTTCACATTCTGCAGATCAGTGCAGGTCCCAGCAGTCGGACCCTCACCAATCTATAACTTATCACTTATCCTTTGGCCACGTTCAGTATTTGGTCAGTATTTGTAAGGCAAAACCAAGGGTGGAACAATCAGAGGAAAAGTATTATAGAGACACGTCACCACTTCTGTATTTATCACCCACTCCTTGTTTTGGAGTACAAATACAAAATACTGACCAAACACTGAATGTGTGAACATTGCCTTAGGCTAGGTGATTACTTGTTTTCACCGTAGAACCACTGTAAGTGCATATTTGCTACTGTGTAATAGTCACAGGACAGGGAGGGGTTAAACATCCAAGTATTTAATCTCTATTAGAAATGAAAACTCTCCTTTTTGATATCACAGAGAACAAGTGACCACCATACACAGCACAATCCCCTATACCATGACCAATAATACCATATGCTAAGCAACAAATACCGCCACACCATGACCAGACCACATAGTGACCAAATAATACCACATACATGAGACAAATACTGCCACACCACAACCAGACCACATAGTGACTGAATAATACCACATACAAGAGAAATACCACCAAATCATAACCAGATCACAGATTACCACCATATAGTGAGAGAATTACAATAATGATCATTAATAAAAACCAAAATACTAATAACACTAATATTACCACTGGTAACATTATACACAGGAGCTCTGTATATAGTTTGTGTACAGGTAATACAGTGCTCATCAGTGACATTATACACAGGAGCTCTGTATATAGTGTAGAGGTAATACAGTGATCACCAGTGACATTATACACAGTTGATCTGTATATAGTCTCTGTGTACAGGCAATACAGTGATCACCAGTGACATTATACACAGGAGATCTGTATATAGTGTCAGTGTACAGGTAATACAGTGATCACCAGTGACATTAAACAGAGGAGCTCTGTACACAGTGTATAGTGTAAGTGTGCAAGTAACAAACTGACTCACCGGTGACGTCTGTAGTTGAAGTCTTTCATCTTTCATCTTCATCCAGTGCGGACAGCCATCACTCGTCTCTGCAGAAAATAACAGTTATCTATACCTGATCGCTTCCACAGCACATTCCCCAATATTTTCCCCAACTTCTACACTATGTCAGATTAAGGAAAAAAAAAAAAGACAGTAACGCGCTGCACAGTAGCAGGATCCCTTTTGTTCTCCCCCATGGAAGACAGTAACCTCAAAAGTAAATTAAATTACATTACAGCAGTAATAATGTCCCCTGATTGGCCCCTACAGTAATTATGTCCCCACTTACCACCATAAACCAATAATGTATGCTCCTCATCCTGACCGCCATACAGTAATTATGTCACCCATTTACTTAACAAGGTGCTAGATCCTGGACCCCTTTAATGTCACCATCCTGGACCCCAATATCCACTTTAATAAGGTACCTATCCTGGGCCCCTTCCGGGAATTATGTCCCCATCCTAGGCCCCTATGTCCATTTTAATAATGTCCCCTCCATGGGCCCCTATGTCTACCCCTATGGCCACTACCTTGCCCAATCACGGGGGGAGGGAGGGGGATTCTCCCACCTTCTTGCATTCCCCGGCATCCTCTTGTGGCTTCATATTCAGAGTGGTCGTTAAAATGGCTGCCAACTGCAGCTGTGACATGGTGCTCTGCTCTATGACAGGCCACACGCTGACGTCACATAGCAGTAACATTGAAAGGCCGCTAGTCTATCAAAGGCTACAGGAGTCATTTAACAAAACTGCTATTTGACGTCAAATCACAGCCTGTCACAGAGCAGAGCACCCTGTCACAGCTGCACATATGGATGTGTGTTGTCGCCAGGGTCAGCTCCAGGTTTTCGTGGGCCTCAGATGAAAGAGTATCAGTAGGCCCCTTTAACACATGCCACGATTCCTGATGAACAGATAAAAATTACAGGTATAATACAATATATGGGCACCACATAGTACTCAATACAGTATTACTGGCAGCTCATAGTCCTCCATACAGTATTATGGGCACCAAATAGACCGTCATACAGTATTATGGGCAACCACATAGTCCTCCATACATTATTGGCACCTCATAGTTCTGCATACAGTATTTTGGGCCCCATATAATGCTCCTCCGTACAGCACATCACAGGCCCCATGTAATGCTCCTCCGTACAGTATTATGGGCCTCATGCTCCTCCATACAGTATTGTGGACCCCATGGTCCTCCATACAGTATCGTGGGCCCCATGCTCCTCCATACAGTATCGTGAGCCCCATGCTCCTCCATACAGTATCATGGGCCCCTATTAATGCTCCTCCATACAGTATTATGGGCCCCATTAATGCTCCTCCACACATTATGGGCCCCATTAATGCTCCTCCATACAGTATTATGGGCCCCATTAATGCTCCTCCATACAGTATTATGGCCCCATTAATGCTCCTCCATACAGTATTATGGGCCACATTAATGCTCCTCCACACATTATTGGGCCCCATTAATGCTCCTCCATACAGTATTATGGGCCTCATTAAAGCTCCTCCATACAGTATTATGGGCCCTATTAATGCTCCTCCATACAGTATTATGGGCCCCATTAATGCTCCTCCATACAGTATTATGGGCCCCATTAATGCTACTCCATACAGTATAATGGGCCCCATTAATGCTCCTCCACACATTATTGGGCCCCATTAATGCTCCTCCATACAGTATTATGGGCCTCATGCTCCTCCATACAGTATTGTGGACCCCATGGTCCTCCATACAGTATCGTGGGCCCCATGCTCCTCCATACAGTATCGTGAGCCCCATGCTTCTCCATACAGTATCATGGGCCCCATGTAATGCTCCTACATACAGTATTATGGGCCCCATGTAATGCTCCTCCATACAGTATTATGGACCCCATTAATACTCCTCCATACAGTATTACGGGCCCTATTAATGCTCCTCCATACAGTATTATGGGCCCCATTAATGCTCCTCCATACAGTATTATGGGCCCCATTAATGCTCCTCCATACAGTATTATGGCCCCATTAATGCTCCTCCATACAGTATTATGGGCCACATTAATGCTCCTCCACACATTATTGGGCCCCATTAATGCTCCTCCATACAGTATTATGGGCCTCATTAAAGCTCCTCCATACAGTATTATGGGCCCTATTAATGCTCCTCCATACAGTATTATGGGCCCCATTAATGCTCCTCCATACAGTATTATGGGCCCCATTAATGCTCCTCCATACAGTATAATGGGCCCCATTAATGCTCCTCCACACATTATTGGGCCCCATTAATGCTCCTCCATACAGTATTATGGGCCTCATGCTCCTCCATACAGTATTGTGGACCCCATGGTCCTCCATACAGTATCGTGGGCCCCATGCTCCTCCATACAGTATCGTGAGCCCCATGCTTCTCCATACAGTATCATGGGCCCCTATTAATGCTCCTCCATACAGTGTTATGGGCCCCTATTAATGCTCCTCCATACAGTATTATGGGCCCCATTAATGCTCCTCCACACATTATTATGGGCCCCATTAATTCTCCTCCATAGAGTATTATGGGCCCCATTAATGCTCCTCCATACAGTATTATGGGCCCCATTAATGCTCCTCCATACAGTATTATGGGCCCCATTAATGCTCCTCCATACAGTATTATGGGCCCCATTAATGCTCCTCCATACAGTATTATGGGCCCCATTAATGCTCCTCCATACAGTATTATGGGCCACATTAATGCTCCTCCACACATTATTGGGCCCCATTAATGCTCCTCCATACAGTATTATGGGCCTTATTAAAGCTCCTCCATACAGTATTATGGGCCCTATTAATGCTCCTCCATACAGTATTATGGGCCCCATGTAACGCTCCTCCATACAGTATTATGGGCCCCATGTAATGCTCCTCCATACAGTATTATGGGCCCCATTAATGCTCCTCCATACAGTATTATGGGCCCCATGTAATGCTCCTCCATACAGTATTATGGGCCCCATGTAATGCTCCTCCATACAGTATTATGGGCCCCATGTAATGCTCCTCCATACAGTATTATGGACCCCATTAATACTCCTCCATACAGTATTACGGGCCCTATTAATGCTTCTCTATACAGTATTATGGGTCCCATGTAATGCTCCTCCATGCAGCACATTACGGGCTCCTTGTAATGCTGCATACATAAGAAAAAAAAAATCAAGTACTCACCTCTCCCGTTCCCGCTGCAGGTCTGGTATACTCAGCGTCTCTCCTGACTCAGCAATGTTCAGCACAGAGAGGCTGAGCGCGCAATGATGACGTCATCGCGCCCTCTGCCCTGAGACATCGCAGAGTCTGAGGGAGCTAAATACACTGCAGCTGCTGGGAACAAGGCATCTAGGAGAGGTGATTATTATAGAGGGTGATCCGTGCAAGCGCTGGCACCGGGCTCCCCTGATTCATTGACCCCATACCTTGGGTCCCACCCCGTTTGCCCAGGGCCCCCAGCGCTTACCTGGGTTCGCCAGGTGGTGCTGCCGGCGGGTTGGGACAGGGTGCACTGCACAGCGTGCACTTTTACCTCCTTCAGTTTTAAAGGGCCAGTGTCCCTAAATTTTTCTATCTTCCTTCTTCCACCTCTCTGGGGCCCACCAGGCATTTCACCGGTAGGCCAGACCGACCCTGTACCCAATCAAAGCAACTTTTTCCTCTATCAATTAATGTGCAAGGATTCGTCTGCAGCCATCTTATCGCAGTTCTGTACCAGCTGTATTGGTTCTTGAAACAGCAGCGTTATTATATGCACATAAATTATGGATGCCTGTTTTCCACAGAGCACTTGGATCAGGAAGATCGGACACGATGAAGTAACATTTGTCTCCAAGGCTTTTGTAGAGGTTTTTTTTATGCTTTCGCTTTCAGTTGCCCGAGTAACCTACAAACTGGGAAGATTTCATTTTATTAAAGCAAAATAAACCAATAAATTGCATGAAAATGTTTAATTACCAAGAACCCACAATATTGCAACTGTGGTCTGTGAACAAGTCCTGCCTGAAAATAAACTTCAGGAAGCTCAAGGTCATTTTAATAAGTTGTTTGCTTTAGAACCGCATTGGACACAGAAGAGAAAGTGTTATAAAAAGCAACCACATGACATTGGGACTGAATAATCTGCTCCTACAGGATCTGGAAAGACACAAGGCATATTAGGGTCTACTGGGGAGAAATGTTCCTAAAGGATTGTTAAAGGCAAGATACTTAACCTTTCAGAACAAACCCACATGATGTGCTATCCTTACAAAAGCAGGAGACACATGATGATCGAGCCTACAAAAGCAATGTACACAAGACACAGAAGTGTTGGATATAAACGACTATCCCACAGAAGTGGTGGATATAAATATCTATCCCACAGTTGCAGTGGAGACACCACTGAGGTTTTCATCATACAGAACTTTTAGATACCTACTTTATGTTCTACACATTTGCAAATTACGGACATCTGATCATTGGGCTTTCCTAAAACCTTCCACCATCTCAGTCATCATGTGTAGATCAAATTTTTGTTTTGCCATTACATTGATATCTACAATGATACTTAAAGGTTTGTGAACACTTCAAAATGTTCCATATTTCTGCATAAATTTGACCTAAAACTATGTGAAATTTTCGCACAATTCCTAAAAGTAGATAAAGAATCAAATCAAACGAGTCAAAACTATGTTTGTGAATCAAAGGGATGACAATCGGGTGTCAGTGGTCAACCAGTTATTATATAAAGGACAGGGATCTATCAAAGTCTGATCTGCACTACCTGTTTGTGGAAGTGTATCATTGCAGTTAATGCTCATCACACTGGGAAAGGCTAGATACCCGTGTCTAAAGAGTTTGGACTCCACCAATACAGATAGATTGTGTAAAAGTAGTGAAAATTCAAGACAATTATTACCAATCCAGGAGTGGTTATCCAACAAAGATAAAAAACTCTAAAACAAGGTGTGTAATTGTGTCCAAAGAAACCCAAGGTAACCTTCTAAGCAATGAAATTCCTCGTTCACAAAGAGGAATCCACCGCTTTCCAAAAAGAACTTTGCTGCCCATATGCAGTTTGCTAAAGAACATCTTGACATGCCAGGATACTTTAAGTACAATATTTTGTGGACAGATTCAGCTTTTTGGTTTATAGTAAAATGCTGGAAAAAGAAAAAAAAAACATTGTATTACAGCATAAAACCCTCATACCATCATCAAACACATTGTTTGGCGCTGCTTTGTCATCATTGATGGAACAATGGATTTTGGATTTTATCAGCAAATTCTGAAGCAAAAAAAGTCAGGACATTTGACTAAGAGCAGAATCTCAAGAGAACATGGGTCATGCAGCAAGACAATGATCCAAAACGCACAAGATATTCTACAAAGTTATAGTTAAAGAATAAAGTTTTTCTCCAAGCTGATGTGCAGGATTAATCTACAATTGAAGGAAAAATGTATATGCAGCTATTACTGCACAAGGGGCCACACCAGTCACTGAGAGCAAAGGTTCACATACTTCTGCCACTTGCACATATGCAATATTGGATCATTTTCCCCAATAAAATAAGATTACAATCTAATATTTTTGACTGGTGTTTTAATTTTTATTCTTTTTATCTACACTTAGTACTTGTGTGAAAGTCTGATGTAGTTTTTGGTAAATTGTATACTTAAATATGGAAAATTCTGAAGGGTTCACAAACTTTCAAACACCACTGTATGGCTGAGTCCAGCTACCAAGTAAATATAAAAATACAGTGAGGAAAAAGTATTTAGTCAGCCACCAATTGTGCGAGTTCTCCCACTTAAAAATATGAGAGAGGCCTGTAATTGACATCATAGGGAGACCACAATTATGAGAGTCAAAATGAGATAACAAATCCAGAAAATCACCTTGTCTGATTTGGCAAGATTTATTTTGCAAATTATGGTGGAGAAAAGTATTTGGTCATTAACAAAAGTTCATCTCAATATTTTGTTATATATCCTTTTTTGGCAATGACAGAGGTAAAACCTTTTCTGTAAGTCTTCACAAGGTTGGCACACACTGTTGGCTGTATGTTGGCCCATTCCTCCATTCAGATCTCCTCTAGAGCAGTGATGTTTTGGGCCTGTCACTGGGCAACACGGACTTTCAAATCCCTCCAAAGGTTTTCTATGGGGTTGACATCTGGAGACTGGCTAGGCCACTCGTTGCCCTGGCGGTGTGCTTGGGATCATTATCATGCTGAAAGACCCATCCACGTGTCATCTTCAATGCCCTTGCTGATGGAACAAAAAACGTGAGCAAAGCTCCAGAAACAAGCGACAGAAGGTCCACACTTAATGTCATAAAATGTAAATTTATTAGTGTTGATAATTACATATATCAAAAGACAATGGACAGGTAGGGATACAGGGACAAACCAGTGTCATATCCAAAACAGAATGGGCATAGCAGCAAAGGGGGCTGGAACTGGAGAACCGGTCCGGTGTAATAATAATGTAATAATATATACACAGATCCACTATGTCCTCAAGTAGAGATGTATTACAAATATAGCACTCACTCCATGTAAGCGTGCAAATTAACCATAGGGGGCGCCACAGTTATAGTATACAGAACCAAATATAATATACCTGAGGACAACTCCCAGCGGCTTCCAGTATCCACTGGAAGCCGCTGGGCGTTGTCCTCAGGTATATTGTATTATATTATATTTGGTTCTGTATACTATAATTGTGGCGCCCCCTATGGTTAATTTGCACACTTACATGGAGTGAGTGCTATATTTGTAATACATCTCTATTTGAGGACATAGTGGATCTGTGTATATATTATTACATTATTATTATTTGTAATTATTATATTTGTAATACATCTCTATTTGAGGACAAAGTGGATCTGTGTATATATTATTACATTATTATTACACCGGACCGGTTCTCCAGTTCCAGCCCCCTTTGCTGCTATGCCCATTCTGTTTTGGATATGACACTGGTTTGTCCCTGTATCCCTACCTGTCCATTGTCTTTTGATATATGTAATTATCAACACTAATAAATTTACACTTTATGACATTAAGTGTGGACCTTCTGTCGCTTGTTTCTGGAGCTTTGCTCACGTTTTTTGTGCCTATGTATGCGATAGGTCATATTCATCCATGTGCGTTTTCTCATATATATTGAATTACTGTGTACAATGGGATGACAATTGTCATTAGCATGCTATTACCTTGCTGATGGAAGGAGGTTTGTACTCAAAATCTCACGCTACATGGCTTCATTCACTCATGTACACGGATCAGTTTCCTGGTCCCTTTGCAGAGAAACAGCCCCAAAACATGATGTTGCCACCCCCATGCTTCACAGTAGGTATGGTGTTCTTTGGATGCAACTCAGCATTCTGTCTCCTCCAAACATGACGAGTTTTGTTTCTACCAAACTGTTCTACTTTGGTTTCATCAGATCATATGACATTCCAATACTGGATAATCCAAATGCTCTCTAGCAAACTTCAGACGGGTCCGGCCATGTACTGGCTTAAGCAGAGGGACACGTCTGGCACGGCAGGATCTGAGTCCCTGGCGGCATAGTGCGATACTGATGGTAGTCTTTATTGCGGTGGTCCCATCTCTATGCAGGTCATTCACTAGGTCCCCCCCGTGTGGTTCTGGGATTTTTGCTCACTGTTCTTGTGATCATTTTGACCCCACAGGTTGATATCTTGCGTGGAGCCCCAGATCAAGGGAGATTATCAGTGGTCTTGTATGTCTTCCATTTTCTTATTATTGCTCCAACACTTGATTTCATCACACCAAGCCGCTTGCCTATTGCAGTTTCAGTCTTCCCAGACTGGTGCAGGGCTACAATTTTGTTTCTGGTGTCCTTCGACAGCTCTTTGGTCTTTACCATAGTGGAGCTTGGAGTGTGACTGTGAGGTTGTGGACAGGTGTCTTTTATACTGATAACAAGTTCAAACAGGTGCCATTAATACAGGTAATGAGTGGAGGACAGAGGAGCCTCTTAAAGAAGAAGTTACAGGTCTGTGAGAACCAGAAATCTTGCATTTTTTAGGTGACTAAATACTTATTTTCCACCATAATTTGGAAAATAAATCTTGCCAAATCAGACAAGGTGATTTTCTGGATTTGTTTTCTCATTTGGACTCTCATAGTTGTGGTCTACCTATGTTGTCAATTACAGGCCTCTCTCATCTTTTTAAGACCAATCAGCTTCCTGTAATTGTAAAAAAAAAAAAATTCACATGGGAAAGCTGCTTTTCTATTGGAGGTGGCTGATGGTCTGGTCACATGCTCCTCCACCAGCAGCCATTGTTATAGAGACAGGTGTTGGTCAGCATCTGAGGAAAGATGCACTAACAATAGAAGTGGTCAATAAGTAAAATATTAGGTGGCCAATCTGGAACTTCAGTTGCATTCCTTGTGGAAGGTGGTGGTCTGGAAACAACTGCATAACTATTCTCTTCATAAGGGTTGCTCAGCCTTAGGCCACAAGTCTGCAGTTATTCATTCTATGTGACTGAAAACTTGTGAATCCTGACTGAGTGTACTGTGCGCTGTGAGGATTCACCGGCACCGGAAGTGGTGGGTACCTGACCACAAGTAAGTGATTTGCATACATGCGGTTACGTGCTGACTAGACGTGCGAAGCCTCGCTCAATGCAAGTGTGTTGAGCGAGGTTGGACACGTTTAGTTGGAATGTGGCTGAGATTATGCAAATCGTTTACTTGCGGTCACATATCCGCCTGCTCCTGGCACTGGAAAATCCTCACGGTGTGAGGGTTCACATAAAATGACAGCAGATTTGGGCATTCCCTTTAATTTCCATTGATGGTGCCACAAAAATGGCACACTCTGTTTTGCATTTTGTCAAACTGAGTTGTAGCTTTCTGCTCATCTGTACAATCTGTTGTTAATTGTTTAGCTAATAAAATGTAAGATTAATACAAATAATAAAGTGTATGGATAAAAAAAATTAAGAAAAAAAAAAAGGAATCTAAGAACAAGAGTGAGAACAGTAAAGCGCCCTGGAAAAGGACATGGGGCCATAATCTAAATATAAGAATGAGCAGCGAGCAGGGCTTTCTGTTGTCGTCTGTCAGTGCGGCTGCTGGTGTGTGTGAGGCTTTGGTATGGGGGAAGCAGAGGGTAAGGGAGGGCTCGGTATGAGCTGCCTCCAGTCACACTGTCTTGTCAATAAATTGTGTGTTCACTTGCTTTGTGACAGGAATTCTTTCCCTAATATGGGGCTGCCAGCTTTCTGGGTTATTTCCAGTGTGTGTGATAATGCTGCCTGGATGCCAACGACTGCTGAAGTTCAGGATTCCAAAAAAACTTAACGGCAGGACAGTGAAAGACAAGTGCGAGAGTGGGGGGAGTGGGGTGGAAAAAGGACACCAAAAAAATAGCTTGGCAGAAAAGGTACACACATGTAGGTTTGTAGAAGCAAGAACCTGACGCAAGAAAAGCTGGAAAGTCAAACTGTCCGGGTTATAAGATGAGAAAGTTACATGCTGCTCATGATAATATAACTAATGGATTATATTGATACATTGTAACTATATTAGGACAGCAGAAAATATACCTATATTACCTTCTCATTACTATGAACATTGTGCCTGGCGCTGGCAGAGTTAATCTGTTTCCATTTATTTTCCTGCCTTCGCCCCTCTCCTGTACCAACATTCTCGATGGCTTCCATCACCTTCCTCCCCCGCCCCCTGATCTTAGGAAAAAACCCATCAAAATAACTATTTTATGTCTCCAAATATGCAGATCATTTTGTTTAATGAAAGATGCTTGACGTCTGCGATCCAATTAATATGCAAATGCGGGCAAGGATTTATTTGTGACATTCTGTCTGGGTGAGAGAAAACAAAAAAGGCCCGTTAACCAAAACACTAATTGCTGTGACTGATTGTCACATATCATCATTTTCATTGGAGCTCCACAATCCCTGGCTGGGGAGAAGCTGGGAGCTGTGCTCCAAGGAGAATCAGGGCAACTGTCTCCAGCACACAGGACTCAGGAGCGGCAGAGTCCCAGGGGGCTGCTACAGGAGCCTGGCAGCCCCACCACAAGGGTAATGGGGAACTCCTGGGTGTCCAGGGGCCACAGCCAGCTCCAAACCCACGCTCAGTGTCTTGGGTCTCCCATTTATAGACACACATGGTTAACACATAGACCAGAGGAGACAACATGAGTCACCTCTCAGACAGCGCAGACTAAATGTGACATCCTTAATGGTCCTTTCCTCTTCCCTGCAGTGTTCACAATCACTGGCTGCATCACTATTGTGTCTGGCAGTGCAATATTAACTCCTTGTTACAAGGGAACACCACAGCACTGTGACATTACTTTGTCAGTCTTCTAGGGAAAACTAGATCCGCTTGGATGCAAATGTATAACAAAAAAGTAAGAAACAAAATTTACACTTAATACTTATATGAATATAATATTCGATACATTAGATCAGTGGTTCCCAAACTCCAGTCCTCGCGGACCCCAACAGGTCATGTTTTCAGGTTTTCCATAGTGTTACATAACTGCGTTCGATAATAAAGGGGTTTTCTGCTGGTTAAAAAAAGGAATTGTCGCACTTGGTTTGATCATATTTTCCGCTTCCCTGTTGCCATTACAGTTTTGAGGGTAAGGTGACTGGGCTTCAGTTGCTTAAATCTGGTTGTTAGGCAATACTTCTCCTAGCAACCAGTTCAAAGCCATGTGCACAGCCTGGACCGAGCCATGTATGGACGGACACATTGGATGACATACTGTATGATCCCTCTGATTCAATCATTTCTTATGAGTACATGTGCAGGATATTATCCACAATTTGTCATTTTTTCCGCTCCCTCTCTCTGATCTGTTGGTTTTGGGATCTCAATACAAATTTCTTCATAATTGTGGACTTCAGATAAAAAAGCAATTAATCTGTATCCTCAGTATCTGGTGACTACCACCACTGAATATTAACATATCCGGTCAGTGTGTATAGATGTAAAAGTCAGTGCAGTTTACAAAGCCAACAGAATCCATCATATTGTGTCTAGTTCAGCTGCAAACACAGCACTATTAGTACCGCACAGGGGCGCCCTTCTCACTTTATACCCATATTATGGATCCTTCAGAAGATAAGACCGGCAGGTCAGATGTGTTGGCTGATAATCTGAAGGCATATTATAAGGCGGGAAGAACCTACACAGCTGCATAGCTTTTTAGTAATTTTGCTCCCGGACTGGAGGAGATCTATGGAGCCTTCGGATGTATTCTGTGTTGCTCTGGTCAATAAGTTTCCCCAGGAACATACAAAAGACAAGAAGAAGGTGAAAAGAAATAATAAAAATGTATGAAAACAAAACACTACACACAACGACTAGAAATGTCACAGAGCTCCAGCCTAACGTTGTGCCGAAATGTTGTAACGATTCTTGTCTGTGTGGTTTTATGGTGGATCAGTAGACCACCAGATTGGTCCCAGGTCTTGGAAGCACCTTCACATAGATGCTGTAAGATCCTCCTGCACCTACCAGTCTTAACACAAGATTACATGAAAAAACACAATCTCTGCCAGTGTAAAGATGATGACTTCTGTAAGTAAAAGGCACAGAAGCTTAAAACTAAGGAGGATAAACAGAAACTAGAGGGTGTGTGACTCTCAAGCCAGAAAAAGTTAAGATGTTTTTCAATTAAGAGTAACATACTTCTGAGGAAGAGCAAAAGCGACGGCTACAGTGGTAAGGAAAGCTGTTCTGTCATTTCATGATATTGTGTGTTTTAAATTTAATTCTGGTTTTCTTGAGTTCAGCGGATTAAAGTTGAAATAACCTACAAATTACTTAATGTGTTGTAAATCTTGGGAAATTAAGGTTTAATGTGCAACACATGTCAGAGGGGAGCAAGATGGAGAGGGAGAGAATTCCTCTTCCCCACGACAAGTATGAAAAAAAATTTTTTTTTCTTCTATGCTGAAAACATACAGGATTATTGTAGCCATAAGGGTCAGTAACAAACGTGCGAACAGAGATAGAAAGGTTACAGCTGCTACTGATCACCATGACTGACAGCTACCACAGTTAATAGTGTGAATTTACACAAGCCATGATAGTCCGTCAGTAATTATAAAACTAGGAACAATGTCAGCTCTGTAGAACGGGAAACTTTCCAGTAAAAAACTGCAATATTACTCCATATACAGTTATACACAATGTTTATGAGTCAATGCTTAATGCTCTGATGTACAGCACATTTACGAACATTGACAATAAAGGGGTCATCCAACAGGGCTGCTATGGCTTTACAAGAGTGGAAAAGACTACTTTCACTTTGGAGGATCATTCACAAATGTGCAACACAGCCTGATTTCAATAAGAACTTGTGTAATACTCTACTTGCCCAGTGGTGGCACTGCAGAAAATTGAATATTTGCTGCTGGTCTCCACTACATTAAAGAGGATTCTTAAAAATGAATTGTGCAAAGTAGCGCAGCCTTTGAAAAACAGTTTTCACTGGGGTTTTAACGATTGTAAAAAAAAAAAAAACCCACCACCAAAATACATGAAATACAAGTAAATTGTGGAACAGCAGACGGTCATCGGCTATGGCGCAATCAGGAGCTTAATTGTCTGACAACACATCTATTGTACATCTTCCTGACCTGCATCTAATCCCTCCAGAAAGTGATTGGCATTAACGTTCATTGCAAGCGTCTTTATCCTGTACTCACATTCTCAGTACATTACAACTTTATTTTTAAAACTAATTTTACGCTTTATCTCCTTTTTAGTTGATAAAATGCAATGTTGGGATACCAAGTGGTGTAATATAGAAGTGCACTGACCACTTTGCACAAGTAGTGAACTCTGTGGCCCCGTGTCTTCCCCTGTGCAGCATTCTAGCCTCGGTTACACTTTCTATTGTTTATTATCTATTGTTCTTTATCACAGTTGTTCTGCTTGCTGTAATGTTAGGGTACCGTTAAGGTACTGTCACACTAAAGGTACTGTCACACTTAGCGATGTACCAGCGATCCCGACCAGCGATATGACGCTGTCAGGATCGCTGGTACATCGCTAAGTGGTCGCTAGTGAGCTGCCACACAGGCAGATCTCACTAGCGACATCGCTGGGGATGGGGGTCGCTACTTACCTGTCACACCAGCCGATCCTGCGTCCTCCCGCCCGGCTCCACGAGTCGCTTGTCGTCACAGCAGGAAGCGCCGCAGGAAGCGGACGATGAGAAACAGTCCAGCCTGTCCTCGCGCGATCAGCGATAACCAGCGGGGGAGCGGGTCGTAGGTAAGTATCAGACACAGCGATATCGCTAGCAATATCGCTATATCGTCACAAGTTATAGCGATATTGCTAACGATATCTCTTAATGTGACAGGCCCTTTTGCGATATCGCTAGCAATATCGCTATAACTTGTGACGTTATAGCGATATTGCTAGCGATATCGCTGTGTCTGATACTTACCTAAGACCCGCTCCCCTGCTGGTTATCGCTGATCGCGCGAGAACAGGCTGGACTGTTTCTCGTCGTCAGCTTCCTGCTGCGCTTCCTGCTGTGACGATGAGCGACGCGTGGAGCCGGGCGGGAGGACGCAGGATCGCCTGGTGTGACAGGTATGTAGCGACCCCCGTCCCCAGCGATGTCGCTGGTGAGAGCTGCCTATGTGGCAGCTCACTAGCGACCACTTAGCGATGTACCAGCGATCCTGACCGCGTCATATCGCTGGTCGGGATTGCTGGTGCATCGCTAAGTGTGACAGTACCTTTACACATAATGATGTCCCAGCGATCCCACCAACGATCCGACGTGGATGGGATCGCTGGGACATTGTTAGCTGATAGCTGGTGAGCTGTCACAGACAGCCCCTCCAGCGATCAGGACCAGCGAGCATGCTGGTTACCAACGTAAACATCGGGTTTCTAAGGGCCGCGGGGCCCTTAGAAACCCGATGCTTACCCTAGATACTAGCATGCACTGCAGGCAGGGCGGGACGTGGAGGCAGAGCGGTGCAGACAGACCGGCGTAGCTCTGCTATCTGCTACTCCGGTCTGACAGACTGGAGTAGCAGATAGCAGAGATACTCCGGTCTGTGCGCCGCTCTGCCTCCACCTCCCGCCCTGCCTGCAGTGCACGCTGATATCTAGGGTAAACTTCGGGTTTCTAAGGGCCCCGCGGCCCTTAGAAACCCGATGTTTACGTTGGTAACCAGCATGCAGTGTCGCTCATCGCTGGCTCCCGCTTCCACACGCAGCGATGCGAGCTGGCCAGCGGGAGACCAGCAATGAAAAAACGGACCACGACGATCCAGCACGATCAGCAATACCCCACGGGGGGGCGCGATCACTGCTGGATGTCACACACAGCGATCTCGCTGGAGAGATCACTGATGTGTCACAAAATCAGCGATCTCGCCAGCGAAATCGCTGTGTGTAACGGGCCCTTAACTACAAGAATCTGAATGATCAAAGCGTCCCACAGTCTAAGGTCCCGTTTCACATAGCAACGCACCAGCGATCTCGACAACGATACGACCTGGTAAGGATCGCTGGTACGTCGCTACATGGTCGCTAGTAAGATGTCAAACATGCAGATCTCTTCAACGACGCACCAGCGATCCCGACAACAATAAGACCTGGAAAGGATCACTGGTGTGTTGTCACACAGCAGCTATTCTGAACGATTCCCGCCTGCGTCCCTGAGTTCTGCATCGCTAACAAGGTCGCTCGTCAGCGCCAAACAGCGATGCATGCTGGCCAGCAGGATGCCGCCAATGAAAAAATGGCCCAGGACATTTGAGCATGATCAGCGATATTGTCAGGATCCTGACAGCGCCGGCGTACAACCTCCGCTGAGCAGGGACTCACCCGCACTGTAGGGGGCCCGGGGACAGGTACAGCCGGAAAGTACAGATGCACAGGACATGTGGACGCTGAAGTTTAGCAAGCAGTCACAGGACCTACGGTCATGTGACTGCAAGGGGGCGGGGCTTAGCGTCCTGCTTTCCAAGATGGCAGGACACTATACAGAAAACTCAGAGTCAGGCAAAACGGAGGTCATACACAGTACGGGCAAGGGAGGTACAGGAGGGAGGTCAGACAAAGCCAAGGGTCTTACACCGCACAGGCAAAGCAGGTACAGAGTCAGCAAACCAGAGACGTAAACCGTAACAGAGCAGGGTCAGAATACCAGGCAGACGGACAATGATTGGTGTGACGCACGGACAGAGAAGGGTCGGGTACACTCAGACAGGAGTATAAGCGACGGGACGGCTCTCCCCTGAAGCTATAAAAACCCTCCCCAGATCCACAGAGAGGCTCTCAGGGTTAACTCCTACACCACCTACCCAAAACACACCGTGACCGATATCCAGCGGGGGGGGGGGGGGGTTGGGGGGCGGTCGCCGCTATGTCACATGTAGCGAGATTGCTGTTGCGTCACCAAATCGGTGACACATTAGCGATCTTGCTATGTGAGATGGGGTCTTAACACTACAGCCAGGAACATCTCAGGTGATAGAATTGATATGGATTGTTAAATGTGACCACAGCAGAATATCGGCCATAAATACCCAGCAAAACACCCCAATAAAGTATTAGACAGCACCAGAGGATGTCAGACGAGGCCAGAATTCTGGCATTTGTAGTACTAATAACATGATAACATGGCATCTCCACTGATGTGATTCAGAATACACTGCACGGATGTTTAGATAATGGATGAATATATTGTACAACATATTGCCCGGTTTATTACTGTTCTGCAGTCGTATTGTAGGAGGTAGACCTGACAATGAAAGAATAAAGCAGTTGCTGGGAGGGCTGGATGTCAAAGGTCCATTAGCTGAGAGAAACAGATGGTTCCCCACTATTAGCTGAAAACTTGGATATCATGCATGAGGGATCGGGCAAGATAAAAGAAGTTTATAATGAAGTCTCTGCATTGGGATGTGTCGCGCACACACCTTCCTGTGTCCCACGTCATGCTGCCTGACACAGTGACTGCGGTTGTGTGCGCGGCTCCCCTGGGGTAGTAACATTGTCCATGGTAATCAGGAGACAGACGGTCACCCTATCTACTCCTGTCTGCCCTCCTCAGTGTCCGCTCTCCCTTTCTGCAGCTACTTCTCTCCGGAGTGGCTGCCATATGGTTCTAGTTAAGCTCCATATTTTTTCTTGTCAATAGAAGCCACACTTTCCTTGCTGCCAGACGTTCTACAGATTGCTCTGTTGGCTCAATTTCTTATTGGATCTTTTTTTTTTTTTTTTAAAGAAAACTGACATCTTAAATTAATTTACAGCCACAACAAAAAGAGTGGAGAATTTTAATGGTGTTGTAAGTAATTTTTACCTAATCCGCTCCAGATTTTGGTATTAACCTTTGAAATAGAGTTCATTCAGCTACTAAGTTACAAGCTTTGGACTGATATACTGCTGAGAGGAGCTGTACGCGCAGACAAGAGCGCAGGATAAATAGCGTTTAAGCATGTACCTACAACCCAACATGTGTCCAGACCGGAGGGCGACAACGATGATGGTGGGCTCTGGAGTACGAAAACCTGCAGAGCTGTAATCACATTGAATAATAGACGTTAAAGGGAACCATTGAGGTGTGTTTTACTGCCACTGTAATAATCTGCTTCTGTTTTTTCTAGACATGTGCCAAGTAGCCTGAACTAATGCCCAATTTTGCTAAAAGAAAATATAATGTCCAATCAAATGGATGCAAAGTACCTGCTTGCAGTCAAGACGGAGACAATCTAAAGGCAGCCAGAGGCAGTCAAAAGGTAGCCACGTACTAACATCGCCCAGTCTGGCTTGATATATTGACTTTAGAAGAACCGAAACGCGTCATTTATGATGTTCTGATGATTTAATAGAATAGATCTTGGAAAAGTACTTTAACACACGAGTGCCGGTCTTTCTATAACCAAGCCCTCTCTTCAGGAATATTGATCAAACTAGATGTCAGTTTGGGAGGCAAAAACACCTTATAGGCACCTTTAATCCGGTTTCCTGATGTCTCACAGACGGGGCCTTAAGCAACCAATTTAGAGTCATATTACTACAGCGCAGGGGTCCTGGCATCTAATCTGACCAAAGGCAAAATCTGGAAGGAATTTGTAGGTCCTACCTGTTTGTTTAGGGTTATTTTGGATACTTCAGTTTCCTGACTTACTGCAAAAAACACACTAGGTTTATTAAGAATGGGATTTTTAATAGCAACAGTCTTCTTGTATATTTTTTTCTGTACAACACCTAGAGCCATAGAAATGTAGATGCTACAAGTATTAGTATTATTAGAATGATAACCGATGTAAAAAGATGGCCCTTTAAAGGGCTTTTCTGGGATTTAGGTTTTTACGCCATAGGCTTTTCCACTGTAAAAAAAAAAAAAAAAAATGAATTTGGCTCCACTAACCCATTATTACAGGCCTAGTGCATCCTCTACACCAGGGTTCCCCAACTCTAGTCCTCAAGGCCCACCAACAGGTCATGTTTTCAGGATTTCCTTAGTATTGCCCAGGTGATCATTGCATCACCTGTACAATACAAGGGAAATCCTGAAAACATGATCTGTTGGCGGGCATTGAGGACTTGAGTTGGGGAACCCTGCTCTACACCACTGCCCTTATGACAGGCTGCAGTGGTGAAATCACAATTACAGTGCATGTGCCGCTGCAGTCAATCATGCAGATGTAGTTGTCATGGGACTGCTGAGCCCAATAATGTACACTTTGGTCACGTGAGCCGCAGACAGGTCGTCACCACTGCAGCCAGTGAAAACGACCTGGGGGCAACAAGGGAAAGGCAGCACTGGAACATTTTTCATTTTTGCGTTTTTGTCCCCCCCCCCCCCCCATCTTTTCCTCACCAAGAATCATTACTTTTTATTTCTCTGTCGACATAGTTGTATGAGGGATTGTATTTTTGTGCAACAAGTTTTAGTTTTTCAT
Organism: Dendrobates tinctorius; assembly: GCF_039654945.1. Taxonomy (NCBI): domain Eukaryota; kingdom Metazoa; phylum Chordata; class Amphibia; order Anura; family Dendrobatidae; genus Dendrobates; species Dendrobates tinctorius. The sequence goes on from NW_027361754.1 coordinate 9,726,259, forward strand.
GACACTATTGTTTTTAAAACTGCAGTGTACTAAAAAGAGGAAAAAAAATCCAAGTCAGATAAAATGGTGAAAACAAAAATGCAATTCCAAAGTTTTTTTTTTTTTTGTTTTGTTTTTACGGCATATATTGTGCTGAAAAAATACCTGGAAACATGATTTTTCACATCAGTCCAGTTACAGCGTTACCAAACATGCACTGATTTTTTTTCTACTTAACAAAAGAAAATCTGAATATTGTATAAAAAAATAATTAGCTCTGACCTCATTTTCCAAGACCTACAACTTACTAAATACTGCGGTCACAGTCCGGCTCTTAGAGAAAGATGTCGACTATGTAATATACCACACTTGTGGACGGACCCCTTACGTGGACGAGAATTCACATCCTAATGCAGGAAGGCGTTAAGGCATAATTATATAAAAATGGGGGGGGGGGGAAGGTCACCCAATCCATAACATTTTATACAGTAGAAGCTCCATAAAATATATATATATAGCTTAACTGCTGCATTATAAAAATATAACAATGTTGATGTGAGAAAAAGATGTGAGTAGTATGACACTAATTATGTGACGTCACTGTGGACAAAGCTAGCTGGCTCCCATCAGCGGCAGTACTAGATGCTCTCATAGCTGATGCTATTGCTTACGGGTGGATTTGTTTAGTGTGAGTAAAGATTGGCTTGAGATGTCGACAGGAGGAAATAAATGATTTATTTTACCTTGTTGTTTTATTATTGATAAATGCTCAACCCTAAATATGTAACGACAGTTTAGACGTGAAAGATGCAATTATGAAACAATATCACAGCATGAGACGCTCAGTAGCACTAACTGATAGTGGGGAGCTGCAAATCAATCACCAGGGTTTAGAGGAGGCCTTCACTGCATCATCATCACCCAGGGACAAGTGCAGTAGCGCATTTTACATGGCTGCTTCATCATTACTAGAAAGAGTGGGCATCAGGGGGTCAAAATACTCCTGTACAAAAACAAACCTCCTTGGCATCAGTGACTGGGGCACTGCCAACCGGCGGCAAGTCTACATTCTCAAAATTCCACTGTGCCCAAGAGGTTCCCCTGGCATCGGGGACCAACAGTGGAAGACATAACTGCTGCAGGGAGAGCAAACTAAGGAAGATGTCACACATTAGGGGGGCTGGCACAGTCTGCAATGAGCCGAGGGCCTGGGACTTGTCGTTGTGGTCCACAAATAGTTTGATGTCATGTAGAAAATTATATAAATAGGATTAGGGGAAAGTGGAATCATATCATGAATAAGACCTGAATGGTCGAAACGCATCAGTCAAATAACCAAGGACCCTATCCTATGTATCACATATACTGTATACTTAATTTTAATTATGCTTTGAATAAACTGGAATTTTAACTGCATGTAGTTCCACGCTAGAGATTACTTCCTCTCCCTCTTTTGCAATATAGAAAATTAAGTATTTTGATAACTGCATAAAATTAAGAACTGAAACACACAAAAATAAAGCCAAATGTAAAAAAAACACCTACACACTGCATTATAAAGTTAATCCTTTATAAACTAAAAGTTCTTGTTTCCATAGTAGGAAAAAGATCCATACAGTCCATACAAAGAAATCTTAGGCAGATACTGTCTTGGAGAAGGCGGGAATTATTAAAAAAAACCCAAAACACATCCCTTAATCCTTTATAATCTTGTATATCTTCATATGTATCCAGATACATCTGCTGCATTACTAACGTCTACCTAGTGAACATGCTACAGCGCCAGCGAGCGTCCTTCACAGGTGCCACAAACCACAAAAAGGCCTTTTCCCAGTTAAATTAAAATAGGACCTTCCAAATTGAGCGCCCATTTCTTATGCACAATATATCTATATATAGTCCATTGCAATGTGCATCATCTACACTATATTTCACATATGTAGCAAATCCATGTAAGATGCTAATGTCCAGGAGTAGTGTTGAGCATTCCGATACTGCAAATATCGGGTATCGGCATATATTCGCGGTATCGGAATTCCGATACTTTTTGCATATCGAATACCGGAATCGGAAGTTCCCATAATGCTATGAGCCAGTTTGATTTGATTCAGCCAATGAGGAATCCTAAGAAGTGTGGGCACATCCTGTTAGGCATGTTAACTAATTGCATGGCTGTGATTGGCTGCGAGCAGACCACCCAGCTGCTCCTCCCCCAGACACACGCTGAGCAGTGATCTATGGAAAGTGAAACTAGTGAGGGAGGAGGAAACGACAAGTTCACATTTCAGTGCCAGAACACCCCCCCCCCCCAGGACGTTTATCTTAGAAGAAAGAGATGATATCTTGGAAACCATGCAGACTAGCCACAGAAGGTAAATTACTTGTCAGCATTCTGCAGCCTAGCTATGCACCGAAATTATGTGAAAAGACACCCTGTTCTGTTATGTATTACCGCCAAGTTGGATCGCCCGCCAGGGCTGGTGGGGTACTCGGTACCGGGCCCGTTGGTTTCAATGGGAGATGTCACGGTAGCTGTGACCCGGTTCGTGGCCCTGGGTGTCCATTGTAAAAGGGAAATGTTGAACGTGTGGTGATGATTAAAGTTTATGAGTGAATGATTCGTGACGCCACCTGTGGTGTTCGGCAATGAAGATGTTAAGCCGACGCTGCATGCAGATCCTCTGGGACAGATGGTGTGGTGCAGCTTTGATGTTGTGGCCCTCCACAGGTAGGGCTGTAGTCCCATGGCAGTGTAGATGGAGAGGTAGTGAAGAGACATAGATGGTGCAGTGCCAGGCACAGAGATGTAGCAGTGCTGAGTGTGTTGGCGCAGGAATAACTGGAATACACCAGGGCATGTAGTTCCAAAGCTTTACTCACAGTCTGTTGTGCATACAGGTGCCCGCATCCGTGCTGTGTCCTCCAGGTCAGGAACTCAGTCAACCTCCAAGCTAGATGAAGCACTCCATTCCAACACTCCGCCAACATGTGCCTTTTCTGAACGTCTCCCTCTATTGCTACACAACCCCTTTATCATAGTCAATATCTTTGTAACTCCGAATGTCTTAAAAAAAAAAAAAATAATTAATTCCTGCTATTCCATTTGATTGGGCTAAACCTCTATGCCTTTAATGTCTCCTCCACTTCCCCCAATGCATTCTACATTATTCTTAGTTGTTTTCCTTCATGTAGAATTAACCTACAAGGAAAGAAAGGGTTTATTTTAATTCCGATATTTCTGTCCCATTGACTTGCATTGGTTTCCGGTATCGGAATCGGCGATATCCGACACTTTTTGGGTATCGGTCCGATCCAATCCGATCCGATATTTCCCAATATCGGAAGGTATCGCTCAACACTATCCAGGAGTCATTGATCATTACAGGCATGCACACAGTAGATTTTCCTACATTACGTTATCACTTCAGATCTTTGTGTCTCTCACCGCTTTGGAAATAAAATTGATAGCGCGATGCAGGAGCCCCTCTAATGTAGGCGATCTGAGGAGGAGCATGGGCACCAATACTTTTAATGCGCAGATTGGAGTAGTATTTGCAGCCATCATTATGTGACAGACTGGATTATTACTACCTTGAGAGCCTTTTTTTTTTTTTTGCATAAGACCCATCATTAAAAACAAACAAAACTCTTAAGAAAAACTTTTAATGTGCAAATGCCGAGATGAATTGAGAGGATGAGACGCCCTTCACGCGCTCCTCCATCAGCTGCCCTCATGTTCATATCATATCAGCTAGCTTATGCTTGAAGGGGGGCATAAGGGGATATTTTAGTCCCCCTGGCTTGGATGACCCAAGCGTTTCTATAGAAACTTCCAGTTTGAAAAACAACCTCTGGAAGTTGCCAACTATTTTGTCTTCTAGTTTAACAACTGCTTTGCTCACATGCTGGGGACAGCTGGGGGGCCCCTGCCTTACAAAAGTAAAATGGGTTTATAATGGACGTCCTTCTAATGCTTTCAGGATACAAAAGAAGAGTGTGAGATTTTTTTTTTTTGCTTTGATTTTTCTCAGAAAATGACAAGCGCTCTCCATTGACAAACTGCTCAGAGTTCACTTTCTACATTACCACATTTACTGCACGAGTGGCAGCGACTTCTCCAACAGATAATACATTAAACTACCCGGTATAGAAAAGAAAGCCTGAGTATAAGGAATTACCATCAAAAGTGAGGAATGGGTAAATACAGGGAGCGCTGCCAAGATGTGCGACAGGAAGACACGTCCATACTGTGTCATTTGCACCGAAAGCCGCACACTCTTTATAGTAAATTGTCCACACTGTGTCATCTGCACCAGGAGCCGAGGACTCTGTATATTAAACCGTCCACACTGCGTCATCTGCACCAGTAGCAGCGGACTCTGTATAGTATACCATCCACACTGCGTCATATACACCGGGAGCCGCGGACTCTGTATAGTAAACCATCCACACTGCGTCATCTGCACCGGGAGCAGCAGACCCTGTATAGTAAACCATACATACTGCGTCATATACACCGGGAGCCGCGAACTCTGTATAGTAAACCATCCACACTGCGTCATCTGCATCGGGAGCAGCAGACTCTGCATAGTAAACCATCCATACTGCGTCATATGCACCGGAAGCCGCGGACTCTATACTAAATCATCCATACTGCATCATATGCACCGGGAGCTGATGACTCTTTATAGTAAACAGTCCATACTGCGTCATCTGCACTGGGAACAGCGGACTCTGTATAGTAAATCATCCATACTGTGTCATCTGCACCGGGAGCAGCAGACTCTGTATAGTAAGCCATCCATCCTGCGTCATATGCATCGGGAGCCGCGGACTCTGTATAGTAAACCTTCCACACTGCGTCATCTGCATCGGGAGCTGCAGACTCTGTATAGTAAACCATCCATACTGCGTCATATACACCGGGAGCTGCGGACTCTATAGTAAATCATCCATACTGCGTCATATGCACCGGGAGCAGCAGACTCTGCATAGTAAACCATCCATACTGCATCATCTGCACCGGGAGCCGCGGACCCTGTATAGTAAACCATGCATACTGCGTCATATGCACCGGAAGCCGCAGACTCTATAGTAAACCATCCATACTGCGTCATATGCACCGGGAGCAGCGGACTCTGTATAGTAAGCCATCCATCCTGCGTCATATGCATCGGGAGCCGCGGACTCTGTATAGTAAACCTTCCACACTGCGTCATCTGCATCGGGAGCAGCGGACTCTGTATAGTAAACCATGCATACTGCGTCATATGCACCGGAAGCCGCAGACTCTATAGTAAACCATCCATACTGCGTCATATGCACCGGGAGCAGCGGACTCTGTATAGTAAGCCATCCATCCTGCGTCTTATGCAGCGGGAGCCGCGGACTCTGTATAGTAAACCTTCCACACTGCGTCATCTGCATCGGGAGCCGCGGACTCTGTATAGTAAACCATCCACACTGCGTCATCTGCACCGGGAGCAGCAGACCCTGTAAACCATACATACTGCGTCATATACACCGGGAGCCGCGAACTCTGTATAGTAAACCATCCACACTGCGTCATCTGCATCGGGAGCAGCAGACTCTGCATAGTAAACCATCCATACTGCGTCATATGCACCGGAAGCCGCGGACTCTATACTAAATCATCCATACTGCATCATATGCACCGGGAGCTGATGACTCTTTATAGTAAACAGTCCATACTGCGTCATCTGCACTGGGAACAGCGGACTCTGTATAGTAAATCATCCATACTGTGTCATCTGCACCGGGAGCAGCAGACTCTGTATAGTAAGCCATCCATCCTGCGTCATATGCATCGGGAGCCGCGGACTCTGTATAGTAAACCTTCCACACTGCGTCATCTGCATCGGGAGCTGCAGACTCTGTATAGTAAACCATCCACACTGCGTCATCTGCACCGGGAGCAGCAGACCCTGTATAGTAAACCATCCACACTGCGTCATCTGCATCGGGAGCAGCAGACTCTGCATAGTAAACCATCCATACTGCGTCATCTGCACCGGGAGCCGCGGACTCTGTATAGTAAACCTTCCACACTGCGTCATCTGCATCGGGAGCAGCGGACTCTGTATAGTAAACCATGCATACTGCGTCATATGCACCGGAAGCCGCAGACTCTATAGTAAACCATCCATACTGCGTCATATGCACCGGAAGCAGATGACTCTGTATAGTAAACAGTCCATACCGAGTCATCTGCACCGGAAGCAGATGACTCTGTATAGTAAACAGTCCACACTGCGTCATCTGCATCGGGAGCAGCGCACTCTGTATACTATAGTAGACCATCCATACTGCGTCATCTGCATCGGGAGCAGCGGACTCTGGATAGTAAAGATGTGTGCTCACGTTGCGGATTCTGCTGCGGAATTTTCCGTGCAGATTTGTCAAAATCCATAGGTAAATCTGCAGGTCAAAAGACCTGCGGTGTATCTGCGGATTAGCCTGCGGTTTTCCCCTGCGGGTTGACACCTGTCATGGAGCAGGTGCCAAACCGCTGCAGAATACGCACAAAGAATTGAGATGCTGCCGATTTAAATCTGCACTGTGGGCACTGCAGTTTTCACTTTACATAGACTAAAAGGGTACTGTACACCGCAGCAGAAACTGCTGTGGATAACGAATTTAAAAAAAAAGAAAGAAACTGCTGCGGATCCGCAACAGAATCCGCAACATGTGCACACACCTAAACAGTCCATACTGTGTCATCTGCACCGGGAGCAGCGGATACTGTATAGTAAACCATCCATACTGCGTCATATGCACCGGGAGCCGAGGACTCTGTATAGTAAACCATCTACACTGCATCATCTGCACCGGTCTCTATATAGTAAGCCATCCATACTGCGTCATATGCACCGGGAGCTGCGGACTCTGTATAGTAAACCGTCCACACTGCGTCATCTGCACCAGAAGCAGCGGACTCTGTATAGTAGACCATCCATACTACGTCATCTGCACTGGGAGCAGTGGACTGTATAGTAAACCATCCATACTGCATCATATGCACCGGGAGCCGCGGACTCTGTATAGTAAACCGTCCACACTGCGTCATCTGCACCAGAAGCAGTGGACTCTGTATAGTAGACCATCCATACTACGTCATCTGCACCGGGAGCAGTGGACTGTATAGTAAACCATCCATACTGCGTCATCTGCACCGGAAGCCGCGGACTCTATAGTAAACCATCCATACTGCGTCATATGCACCGGAAGCCGCGGACTCTATAGTAAACCATCCATACTGCGTCATATGCACCGGAAGCCGCGGACTCTATAGTAATTGATCCATGCTGCGTCATATGCACCGGGAGCCGATGACTCTAAATAGTAAACAGTCCATACCGCGTCATCTGCATCGGGAGCAGCGGACTCTGTATAGTAAGCCATCCATACTGCGTCATATGCACCGGGAGCCGCGGACTCTGTATAGTAAACCGTCCACACTGTGTCATCTGCAGCGGAAGCCGCAAACTCGGTATAGTAAACCATCCATACTGCGTCATATGCACCGGAAGCCGCAGAATCTATAGTAAATCATACATACTGCGTCATATGCACCGGAAGCAGATGACTCTGTATAGTAAACAGTCCATACTGCGTCATCTGCACCGGAAGTAGCGGATACTGTATAGTAAACCATCCATACTGCGTCATATACACCGGGAGCCGCGGACTCTGTATAGTAAACCGTCCACACTGCGTCATCTGCACCGGGAGCAGCAGACTCTGTAAAGTAAACCATTCATACTGCGTCATCTGCACCGGGAGCCGAGGACTCTGTATAGTAAACCATCTACACTGCATCATCTGCACCGGTCTCTGTATAGTAAGCCATCCATACTGCGTCATATGCACCGGGAGCCGCGGACTCTGTATAGTAAACCATCCACACTGCGTCATCTGCACCAGAAGCAGCGGACTCTGTATAGTAGACCATCCATACTACGTCATCTGCACCGGAAGCCGCGGACTCTATAGTAAACCATCCATCCTGCGTCATATGCACCGGAAGCCGCAGACTCTATAGTAATTGATCCATACTGCGTCATATGCACCGGGAGCCGATGACTCTAAATAGTAAACAGTCCATACCGCGTCATCTGCATCGGGAGCAGCGGACTCTGTATAGTAAGCCATCCATACTGCGTCATATGCACCGGGAGCCGAGGACTCTGTATAGTAAACCGTCCACACTGCGTCATCTGCACCGGAAGCCGCGGACTCTGTATAGTAAACCATCCATACTGCGTCATCTGCACCGGAAGCCGCGGACTCTGTATAGTAAACCATCCATACTGCGTCATCTGCACCGGGAGCAGCGGACTGTATAGTAAACCATCCATACTGCGTCATCTGCATAGGGAGCAGCGGACTCTGTATAGTAAACTGTCCACACTGCGTCAACTGCACTGGGAGCAGCGCACTATCTAGTAGACCATCCATACTGCGTCATCTGCATCGGGAGCAGCGGACTCTGTATAGTAAAGGTGTGTGCACACGTTGCGGATTCTGCTGCGGAGTTTTCCACACAGATTTGTCAAAATCCGCAGGTAAATCCACAGGTCAAAAGACCCGTGGTTTATCTGCGGATTAGCCTGCGGTTTGACACCTGTCATGGAGCAGGTGCCAAAACGCTGCAGAATCCGCACAAAGAATTGAGATGCTGCGGATTTAAATCTGCGCCGAGGGCACTGCGGTTTTCACTTTACATAGACTAAAAGTGTACTGTACACCGCAGCAGAAACTGCTGTGGATCCGCAGGGCCAATTCCGCAACGTGTGCACACACCTAAACAGTCCATACTGTGTCATCTGCTCCGGGAGCAGCGGACACTGTATAGTAAACCATCCATACTGCGTCATATACACCGGGAGCCGCGGACTCTGTATAGTAAATAATACAGGGAAATGGTCTTCCAACAATCTTGAAGGAGTTCCCAGAGATACTTAGCACTTGTTGGCCCTTTTGCCTTCCCTCTGCGGTCCAGCTCACCCCAAACCATCTCGATAGGGTTCAGGTCTGGTGACTGTGGAGCCCAGGTCATCTGGCGTAGCACCCCATCACTCTCCTTCTTGGTCAAATAGCCCTTACACAGCCTGGAGGTGTGTTTGAGGTCATTGTCCTGTTGAAAATTAAAGGATGGTCCAACTAAACGCAAACCGGATGGAATAGCATGCCGCTGCAAGATGCTGTGGTAACCATGCTGGTTCAGTATGCCATTGTGTGGCATTGACCTGGTCTCTAATCTGAGCTGCTGTTAACCTGCGATTTCTGAGACTGGTGACTCGCATGAACTTATCCTCCACAGCAGAGGTGACTCTTGGTCTTCCCCTTTCCTGGGCTGGTCCTCATGTGAGCCAGTTTCTTTGTAGCGCTTGATGGTTTTTGCCACTGCACTTGGGGACACTTTCAAAGTTTTCCCAATTTTTCGGACTGACTGACCTTCATTTCTTAAAGTAATGTTGGCCACTCATTTTTCTTTACTTAGCTGCTTTTTTCTTGCCATAATACAAATTGTAAAAGTCTATTCAGTAGGACTATCAGCTGTGTATACACCAGACTTCTGCACAACACAACTGATGGTCCCAACCCCATTTATGAGGCAAGAAATCCCACTTATTAAACCTGACAGGGCACACCTGTGAAGTGAAAACCATTTCCGGTGACTACCTCTTGAAGCTCATCAAGAGAATGCCAAGAGTGTGCAAAGCAGTAATCAAAGCAAAAGGTGGCTACTTTGAAGAACCTAGAATATAAGACATTTTCAGTTGTTTCACAAGTTTTTGTTAATTATATAATTCCACATGAGTTAATTCATAGTTGTGATGCCTTCAGAGTGAATCTACAGTGTTCATAGTCATGAAAATAAAGAAAACTCTTTGAATGAGAAAGAGTGTCCAAACTTTTGGTCTGTACTGTGTCTGTGTGTATATATATATATATATATATTTATTTATATTGCACAATCATTAGTAATGGCTTTTCATGAGAGATGAGTGAATCTATTCTCAGGGGTCTTGTTCTGCGACCACATTAGTAGTCTGTGTTCACTGGCTCCTACCTACAAAACCAAAATCACAGAATCCTCTTCAGATTTGTAGGTTCGGTACAAAGTCATCATTTTGGCGTGATGGCACAGAAGAGATGACGGGGATGCCAGAAGGTATGAGGCGGTTCAAAGGGCTCTGGCCCGATGGTCATGGACCACTGATATGGCTGCTGGAGCAAGGTTCTGCGATTCGATCATCTTTTCATGAACTCCATGTCATTTAGGGCACAGGTAGAGATCCACAGATGTCTATGTGCTCTACATTATTCTACCATATAGAAAAAAGCCAGGTAATAGGGCATGTCCGTGAGGTCTTAAGTGACTGACGTTAACAGCTTCTGGATAATTGATGAAAAGGCCCCAGTGTAGAGTAGCCCATATCGCTGATCTCTTTATTGCCATCCCCAAATACAGATTAAACAAAAATAAAATATACGGCGGTCATAAATATTTTTAAAAGTTTGCGAGTGAGTGATTGAAAGATGTTGAGTGGAGATCCTGTGACATTAAAATGAAATAGTTTGCTTCACTTAATACCCGGCTCGTCACCGATGCTCAGCCTTGACTGCCATCTTTCTTCTGAAACCACACACAAAAAACTGCACATTCCTCAACAGAGGACTCACCGAATCGGAGAAAACTTCCAACACTTTCATCTGTCTGCCAGGGGTTGCCGAAAAAGGAGGAGAAATAGCAAAAATGTGAAAAGTGTTGTCTAGGAATCAAAGAGTCACCACTTCTTTTTATTTTGTGTTTTTTTTTCTCAGTAATTACACTAAAGATGAAAAACTCATAATAAACATCTTGCAGTCCCCACCTGCTAACAGTAATTATAATAGACTCAACAATAAATGGTAACGCAGCATAGAGCAGCATCTTGGGAATTCTCTGGGGTATGTGGATTAGCTTGAAAAGCCTGAATGATTAAAATACACTAATTAAAATTTTGCGTTCCTTGGTAACTCGTCTGCCTGGGCCCCTGGTGTTGGCAAAATGGGAATTAACGTGACAAAAGCAACACAGAGGGGTTTTGTTTTAAATAAAAAAAAAAAAAAAAAACTGATGCACACAAACTCTTCCGCAGGACAGGAAGAAAAGCGGAGATATTTGCCTCCCTTTTCACCCTTACCCGCCATTCCTAGTTCACTTGTCAGGATCTTGACATGTTTCGTGCACATAAACCTTTACCTGGCGGCACAGTAAGATGTGACTTTGTAATCCAGCCTGAGAGTCACACACAAATCTCACCAGGTATTGTTTAGTAACATTGGATCAGTTTTTTTTATGCTATTACTGCCCTCGCGGTACTGAAGTCTCCATCTCCGGAGATGATCTACCCCTGCTGGTCTCTGTGGGTACAGAGGGATATGCTACATATATTCTGGTCTGGTGGGATTTGCAACAGATGCTCTGTTCTGCAGCCATATACTGTTGTATACTCGTAAGTATTTATGCTGATTTGCTGAGAGATTTACACAATATGGCAAGGAAATATTTCTTTTAAAATGATCATTCTCTTGGGTAAATATGTGTCATCCTCAAACGCTGCAGTATACAAGCAGAAAACCAGGTGAGCGGGTGCAAGAAAAACGTTAAATCAGCAGGATGTTGGCACAGGGACGGCATGCAGCAGGTAGATGGATGACAGGCAGGGTCCGCTCAGTACCACATTCCTATAGGATACTTGGTGCCAATACTTTTACTAGAAAAGGGTGACTTCTCCTCGCTCCAGTTTTACAAAAGAATTCAAGCACTTTTGAGTTGCCCTTAGCAACCTAATTGCATCAGTACATTGCACACAGGAGCCAAAGTAACTGAATTTTGATGAAAAGGCGGCGGTAATTTACGGCATCACAAAATTAGTTGCCGTGGCGACGGGTTAATTACATCTCAAATTAACAAAGCAAGTGTGGTGAAATTAAATATAAATCATATTTTCTGCATAAATTATAGGGGTTGATTAGACCGGGGCTATGGGAGAGGAAAAGGTTGTCCCACGGAGGGTCTAGCATTGGAATGACTTAAGCCGACTTTGCAAGTGACATAACAAAGTCTCACAATGTTTCTCACAGGCTGCAGACTTCTCTCAGGTCTGTAGTTATCAGGCATCCCTCGGCCACACGCCGGCCATTGACCTGCTGCTTTTATACTTGGGGGCGTCTGTGCGGCGTTACCAAGCACAGACCCTGCTGTGTGTAATGTGCAGGCTGCGCTGCATTGTGCTATTGTGTTATAGTGATCTGTGATCTTCCTTTAATACTTGGACTCTATGAAGAAGACAATAAATCTGTGCTGCTGTATCCTGACCCGCGCAGTTATACACGGTTTTCACATGATACAAAAGGAAAGGTCGACACAGACTAGATACATTTCTTACTCCTGTGACTAATTGGAACTATAATATTTCACTTAATATCAGACCAGGGATCTACAAATACCTACAAGTGTATGTCTAACTTCTAATAAACTGGGGGCCTGTCACACTACATTCATTATCTAGACCCCCTTGTTTTAGAACATTTAGAAAGCAGAAATCGGTCACGAGAAGGTAATATAAAACATCACTGAGATTAGGGAGGGGCTAAGTGACAGTCAGTAGGAGGAGTCAAGTATAGAACATCAGAACAATTAGGATGGGTCTAGAATTTAATCGGATGTATAAAGTAAGGAACGGTTCAGGAGGGCAAATAGGAAAGTAGTAGAGGACATGTACGGAAATGATTTTGGTAGAATACAGATAACAGGGAAGCAGGAGAAAACATATTGCAAAGCACTGTAGTTTAACAAAAAGAAAAAAATGACAGCAGTATAAACGACTACAAAAAACACTTAGTCAGGCCCCATCTGGAATATTGTGTCCAGTTCTGGGCATCACATTTTAAAAAAAGAAATTGAAAACTAGAGCAAGTTCAGAGAAGAGTGACCAGGATGGTGAGCAGACTGCAAAGTATGTCCTACCAGGAACGGTTACAGGTTTGGGAACGTTTAGATTGCAAAAATGAAGGCTAAGAAGAGACTTAATAGTTGTCTACATACATCTGAAGGGCTGTCACAGTGTAGAGAGATCATCCTTATTCTCATTTGCACATAATAATAATAATCTTTATTTTTATATAGCGCTAACATATTCCGCAGCGCTTTACAGTTTGCACACATTATCATCACTGTCCCTGATGGGGCTCACAATCTAAGTTTCCTATCAGTATGTCTTTAGAATGTGGGAGGAAACCGGAGTACCCGGAGGAAACCCACGCAAACACGGGGAGAACATACAAACTCCTTGCAGATGTTGTCCTTGGTGGGATTCGAACCACTAAGGGATGCTAACCACTGAGCCACCGTGCCGCCCCTGGAAATATGAGAAGCAATGGACTGAAACTGAAAGGGAGAAGACAGATTAGATATTAGAAAAAAACTTTTTGATCATGAGAGTGATCAATGAGTGGAACAGGTAGCCACAAGTGGTGGCGAGTTCTCCTTCAATGGAAGTCGTCACAAAGAGGCTGGACAGACATATGTGTGGGATGGTTTAGTGAATCCTGCACAGAGCAGTGGGTTGGACACGATGACCCTGGAAGTCCCTCCCAAAACATTCTTCTTGGGCAACTTCTTGTCATACCCCACGCTTGGGGTATACTCGACCAGCGCTGTTCCTGGTGTCGGAACTCGCTTTCCCTGGGGTTCCCGTAAGGTTGTTCTGACACATGACCCCGGCGCCCAATCAGCACTGGCATCACTGTCTCCACCTTCAGACATATTGAACATGAGGAAGTCAAGGCTACAACTGATCTCAGACTTCATTTTTAATGTTCAGTTTTTCCGAAGACAGGAACAATAACGTCAGCACTGAATGGGCGCCGGGCACCCGTGTCATGTAATCATACGAGAGACCCAGGATCGCGATCTGTCTGAGATGGTTAAGTGGCTCTTGAATTGAGCGGGGTTTGGACACCATGACCCTGGAGGTCCCTTCCAAATCTAACATTTTAAAATTCTATGACAATATTGAGGAATGAGAAAGCATCAGCAGTACAAGATAGCACTAAAATTAGGGGCTATCAAGGAATCAAACCACCATTCCACCGCTGGAGTGCTGCTTTAAATTTAAGCCACCTGTCCACTGTTACATACTCACCCTCTGGCGTCTTCACCGGTTTTTTGCTGCCGCTTCGGTTCCCCAGCGCCATCTTGTGAGTGCAGCTTTTGGCTAGCCGGAAGTCAGGAGCCAAGTCACAACATCACAATTGAGAGCCAGAACAAGGCTGTCATAGACGTGTATTGTAAAATGAATACTGGAGATGACAGCAGGTCGTTTTCGACAGGAGCAGCGGCGAAAAAGGATGAAAACGCCAGAATGTTAGTAATAGACAGGGGAATTACATTTTAAGATTCACTCCAATGGTGCAATTAAAAAAAAACAAAAAACTTTGCTGCAGTGGGGCTTTAAAAGAAGTCTAAAAGCAGCTGAGATTAAGGAAAATTATAGCAAGAAGGTGGCTCACACAGGAATATAATATGATGGTTAGGCTGTGTGCAGTAAGGGTACAATCAACAAGTAAATGTTACCACAATGCCATCAACCCTCGTCCTGGGAGAGGAGTTAGGACCATAACTAAGGGAAACATGAAAGTTTCTGACTCTACCCTTGTATTTCCAGTGTACCAAATCCCCCTTTGCCCCTAAGATGACAGCAGCACAAGGACATGTAATGGTCTGTTACAGGATCGCACTCACCCCAGAATTTTCAAGTCAAACAGCATAGGGGTAGATGCTATGATGAGAAAAGGGCAAATAAACAGATGAGACGCTTTTACAACATGGATACAAAATAACACACATTTTATTTACCTTCGAGTTTAACAACACACAACATATTCTGTTCTATTGAGTTAGCAGCTCTTTAATGTTTGCACATTATACCCTTTACGCACTGGGCAGATGGACTGCGGTAAACAGAGGGTTGTAACAAAGTAAGAGAAAGTTTTCAGTATTCACATACAGTTCGTGTTATGAATAAAACTAAGAAAAGTGTTGAGAAGGCGACCAGCCCCAGCCACTATTTCACTTATCTTCCTTTACCAACGCATTGTTTCCTTTCACACGCGGCGCGCTCTTTCCTCTTGGTGTTTGAAGGTGACTGTGAGGCCAATTGGGAATGGAAGTGAATGACTGTAATCTGTAATTACTGTCCAGAGCTAGTAAAAATTACAAGGACACTTAAAACGAGTGCCACTACCTCTAGAAAGCCTGCTTCATTATGCAATAAAGAGCCGCGGAGGTAAATTAGGACGAAGGACTGGCAGCCTCCGCTCTCACATAAAATAAATGGCAATGTTAAATAAACTATATCACCGCTGTTTGTTTGTGCGGAGACTGAACATTCGGAAAGCGACAAAAGGGAACATGGGGCGTTCAATGCTATGGATAAGCCGCACAGACATGAGAGGAAGTAACGGATCTTACAGAGACATCCTATAAATCATTTTCATACCCAAAGTCCTGAGCAGGTTGTTAATAGCGGATTAATAGATTGGATTAATCTCCAGCATAATAAAGTAAACTTTCCATTCTTATTCGCTTCCAGGTGCTGCTGGGGTGGTCTCTAGACAGAATAGTCTCAACAGTATTCATTGACAATATAGCCCCTTCTCACTAAGGGTGTGTGCACACGCTGCGGATTCTGCTGTGGTGTACAGTACCATAATTTCCTATGGATATTAAAAACCGCAGTACAGACGGTGCGGATTTTTCCGCGCGGTTTTCCTGCGGTTTCAAAACCGCAGAAAGAATTGACATGTCAATTCTTTCTGCGGATTCCGCTGCGGTTTGCCATCTCCTCCATTGTGGAGATGAAAAACCGCAGGGCAAAACCGCAGGCTAATCCGCAGGTAAAACCGCAGGTCTTTTGACCTGCAGATTTACCTGCGGATTTTACAAAATCCGCGCGGCCAAATCCGCACCCCAATCCGCAGCGTGTGCACATACCCTTACCCTGCAAACGTAGTATATTCCCCTGTACACTGCAGAGGATCTGACAAGCAGGACAGACGGCTAATCCTATTGGCTGCAAGGAGACTGACTGAGCCTGTGTGTCCACCAGCACTCCAACATGCACATTGCTGTACACCAGATCACAACATACTAAAGAAAATGTCAGAACTAGATTTTATTAACCCCTTTAGTGACAGAGCCAATTTTGTACTTCATGACCGGGCCAATTTTTACAATCCTGACCACTGTCCCTTGACGACGTTATAACTCTGGAACGCTTCAACAGATCCCACCGATTCTGAGATATGACTTGTGTTTATTTATGAAAAAAAAAATGGAAATTTGGCAAAATTTTTGGCAATTTTCATACTTTTAATTTTTGTGCCCTTAAGTCATATTGCACAAAATAGTTAATAAATAACATTTCACACGTCTACTTTACATCAGCACAATTTTGGAAACATTTTTTTCTTGCTAGGATGTTAAGGGTTAAAAGTTGAACAGCAATTTCTCAATTTTCCAACTAAATTTACAAAACCAGTTGTTTTTTTTTTTAGGGACCACCTCACATTTGAAGTGAGTTTGGGGGGGGGGGGGGGGGTCAATATAACAGAAAATACCCAAAAGTAACACCATTCTACAAACTGCACCCTTCAAGGTGCTCAAAACCACATTCAAGAAGTTTTATTAACCCTTCAGGTGCTTTACGGGAGCTAAAGCATTGTGGAAAGAAAAAAATGAACTATTCACCTTTTTCACAAAAAATTTATTTTAGACCCAAACTTTTTTTTATTTTCACAAGGGTAACAAGAGAAAATGGACCACAAAATTTGTTGTGCAATTTCTCCTGAGTAAAACGATACCCACTGTTTGGGCGCATGGCAGGGCTCGGAAGGGAGGGAGCACCGTTTGACTTTTTGAACCCAAAATTGGCTGGAATCAATGACGGGTGTCATGTCGCGTTTGGAGACACCCTGATGTACTTAAACAGTGGAAACAACACAATTCTAACTCCAACCCTAACACAGCCTTACCCGACCGTTATCCCAAACCTAGCCCCCAACACCACCACCGTATCCCCACCACAACCCTAACCCCCAACACCACAACTGTAACCCCCCCACACCACAACTGTAGCCCCAACCATAACCCTAGTTCTAACCCCAACCCTAACCCCAATCATAAACCTAACTCTAGCTCTAACCCCAATCCTAATGGAAAAATAAATAAAAATAAAATAAAAAATTATTTCTAACTAAGGGGGTAACAAAGGGAAATTTGATTTACTATTTTTTTTTTCTTTTGATCGCTGTGATAGATCCTATCACAGTGATGAAAACAAACCAATAGGAAAATCTCCTATTGGTGCTGGCCAGCAGATCTCGATGGCGGACACACTGCGCCTGCCATTTTCTTCCCAGGAGAAGACACCAAGGGACAGAGCCAGGGGTCCAGAAACACCGGTGGAACCGGAGGGGGACCCCACAGATTTTCCGACGCTGGGGAACGCTATACCCTTATTTCACAGTGCCGTTAAAAAGTGGCGCTGAGGAATAACTACTAAGCACCCTTAACTGCCACTGCTAAAAGGCGTAATTGGCAGTCGTTAAAGGGTTAAGAATATCTCCCCAACACCATGTTTACACTACAATGTATTACATTTTTTTTTTTTTAACAAGGAAAAGGTGAAACCATGTATGCACTGGTTGTTATCAGTTTTATCCCCCAACCTGTAATATCCATGATTAATCTTTAAAAAAAAAAAAAAAAAAAAAACTTCTCTCCCCAACATGCAGGTAAATGCTCCACGTTCCATCAAGGTAAATATGGGGTCGAGCACAGGCTTTACATGGCGGTACATGTCTCTGAGGTAGAACTAGAGAGATTACAAAGGCCGGGGCGAAGATCACCTCCACAACCTTAATAAAAGCACATGGTGAAGGCAGGAAAGTGAAGAGTGGAACTATTAAAAAAAACAAAAAACTAGGTAATTACTTTGCAAAGAATATTCCTTCGTTCATGAGCAGATATTGACAGGATTCTGAATAGCATCACGTCTTAAATTCATAAGCATGAAATAAAAAACCATCAATTGGTTATTTTTAAGGCCAAAGAACAGTAAATAACTCAAAAGGTGAGCATGCGTATAACAAGGCAACAAAAACATCCTATAATGCGTAAAAGCTCCTTAGTGTTCAGCCCAAGGTAGAAATCCATAAAACTATGCTGAAAAATTCATGATGCATCCACTGAAATCCAGTGACATTGGCTCTGATGTGCTATGTCCTTGTCCTGCTGATTTCTGGGCAAATGGAAAAGGACGGGCTAAACAGATCCCCCTCCACCACCTCCCTTCCACCTGGTTCAGCCAAGACTGCAGCACTGTGCAAGATCATATTCCCCCCCTCCCCATCCCATATAAAACACCCGGTGAGGTTGGAGAGAAGTTTTGAGAAGAGTGATGGAATCAATGTACCTGTAAGCACAGTGGAGCCACAGATGCAGAGCATTGCATTTCTTCGCGAAGCCTCACACAACTTGTGCACAATATTGTGATTCACATCAAGACATCAAAGGTTGAGACTGATGCAAAATGTTTATGAAATGCTTTCCTGTGGAGCCAACTGAAATCGAAGCGTTTTCCTCTTTCACCCCTCCTTCATGTTTCATGCAGGAGGATTCTAATAAAACCAGAAAGTAGCAGGAAGTAAAAGGAAGGAGGAGGAAAGTGTAATAGACACTCATTATAAAAGGCAGAAGGAGGAGATCGCAGGGCGGATTTACCTATTATGACAAATCTACAGTGATCTCTACAGAACCGAGCCTGGAGATATGTCACCAGAGGATATTGTACAGGGAAGGTGGTTACACGGCCAGTAAGAGAACGATGAACAGATCAGGAGGGCTCAGATCAATATACGAGTGCATGAATCACGTTGTAACCCAGGGCTGCAGGAAACAGATGAGCGCAACCCATAATCAATGGATGCACATCACTCACGACTCCTTAAGAGATGTGTCAGTCATTTATCGTCAGCACCCCAGGTAATAATGTACGAGCCGGGCAGTTACAACTGAGCGCTGCAGTCAGCTCGACATCCACTTATTTATACACAAAGGCTTTACAACAAGATTTTCCAATAAAATCCTAATAAAAAGTTGGTAGTATTAGTTTTATTTCTATATATCTTTCTCCTTTCACACAGCTGGTGCCTCTGGAAACAGACAGCTGTTTAACTCCACCCAATTGTCAGACATGAGACCTAGCCATGTAAGGCATTGTTCAAGTGGGTGTATTTAGTATGTAACATCCAGATAGTATGCAGTGTGTAAGAATACCTTTGAATTAAGCTCAATTGTTTTCTGATAACAGGAAGCCAATTGGAAAATGAACCTGTCACCTGAAAAACGCTACTACCTGCAGATATGGGGTTAATCACGTTATTAACCTGTCCTGTGCCCGAACTCAGACGAACACTGAGGGGGGAAATTAACTTTATTCTCCTCGGAAATGTTCGTGTTTCAGTCATGGGGGCTGCGCCTGCACGGTTTCAACATTACAGGCAGGAGCTAAAGCTACTGAGCCACTTGCTCTGGTGATGTCACTAGGAGAATTTTGTATACTTGATCTGTATTACAGGCCCTGACTCTACAGGCAGATTACATAAGAGACAAGAATACACTGCTGTGTACAGACGTAAATCTATATTTTCTACAGTGAGAAGATTTTTTTTTCTTCCTATAAAATTACTAAAAGACAACGAAAAACAATTTCAATAATATCAGTTTTACTTACCTTTTTTAAAAAAAAAAAAAAAAAAATCACAAACCAGCAAACATGGACAAATATGATGTCCCTGTAATCGTAATGACCCACACATCGCAGCAATCAAATTTACGGGAATCCGTAAATGGCATAAAAAAGGCGTGATTTATATTTTTCTCTCTTAAACCCATTAAACAATATGTAATAAACATGTAATGCTAAGTGTGGCTTCACATAGTGTAAAGGTTTTGCTTTTTCTACTGATTTTTTCCTGCACGTTTTCTGCAGCTGTCCACACGACACAACGCAATAACAATCTTCTTGGAGTCACTGTGTTTCTTTTATACGCGTTTCCCCATATTTGATGCATTTTTGGTGCAGATGTGAATCCGTGTTTTTAATAGTACAGAAAAGCTTTGATTCTGCATTTAAAAATGCAACAGCGTTTTTTTTTTTCAGGCTCCACAGAGAAGCCGATAGAGAAAAAAAAAAAGCACCAAAACCGTAAAGTACCTCTTTGAGGTCTAACATTTCATGAAATCACATCCACTTTACTTAGACATTTAGACCTTGGTCACATGTAGCGTAAATGCTTTATTTTTTTCTGCTGCTTTTTTTTGTACATAAATTCTGCTGTGTTAATTGTTCTAGCAAAGTGGAAATGATTTCATAAAAACTGTTCCCACTGTGGTCTAAAGATGCTGCTGAACTGTGCAGTTTGAGGGGGTTTTTTTCCCCTCTGGAGACTTTGATGTGGAGCCTAAAAAAACTATGTAAAAAAACTGCAGATACTTTATTAAATGGAACCTGTCACCACTTTTCTGGCTTACTAGCTAAAAATATCAGCTAACTGAGTGTCAGCTATGCATTCCACAATTACTTTGAAACCCCCTGACTCCCCATGTATCACCCATACAAACCTTTTTTATTGCTCCCGCGCTGTATGGTAATATGTTCGGTCCGGACCGATGGGTGTTGCTTCGGTTTCCTCACTCCACCCTTCCTCGGCTTGCTGTACACATTTCTTGACGTGAATAACGCAGATCGCTTAGAGATTTCGCGCATGCGCAGTATGCTTTGTCCAACTGCGGGCAAAGTAATGCTTCTCGGCTTTGCCCGCACTTGGGGAAAGCATACTGCGCACGTGCGAGATCCCATTTGACTGCGCAGGCGCAAAATCTCTAAGCGATCTCTGTTATTCACGTCAAGGAATGCATACAGCAAGCCGAGGAGAGGTGGAGTGAGGGAACCGAAGCAGCACCCATCGGACCGGACCGAACACATTACCATTCAGCGTGGGAGCAATAAAAAAATGTTTTTATGGGTGATACATGTGGACTCAGGGGGTTTCATGAGTAGTTGTGGAATGCATAGCGGATACTCAACTGATATTTTTAGCAGGTAGGCCAGAAAAGTGGTGCAGGCTCCCTTCAGGTGAGAATCAAAGCTTTGCTGCACATTAAAAACGCGGTTTCACATCTGCACCAAAAATGTATCAAATAAGGAAAAGGCCTAAAAAAAATGCAGCAAAAGAGCAGTAATCAGAGAAGATTGTTATTGTGTAGTTTGGTGCGGATCCTGTTGAAAACAAAAAAAAAAAAAACCCAGTATTTCTACAGCATGTGAACATAGCCTTACAGACAACAAAAAGCTGGATGTTGTACAGTGAAGCTACATAGATATAAGAGAGTTCTGACAGCTCCGACTGTGACTTAAGGAACAAAAAATAAATCCACAGGCCCTGACTAGAAAGGAACAGAATGCACAGATTACGTCCTGCCAGTCTTAGGTGATCAAAAGCCGCGTTGGGGGCGCCGGAAAGTAAGAGATACACAACCTCTCATCCAGCCGCCAGGTAGAACTTATATGGATGATTGAACAAGAGACCCGGGAATCTATCCGCTCATCTCTAGTCCCAACTGTCCAGCATACAGCACACAGTCCTGGATTTGGGTATATACCCTGCAGTCTCAGGCATCTGCTGAATGTCTCTCACTGCCAGCGCCCGCTATGACATCTCCTCCTGCCAAGGAAGAAATAAATGGTAAATGGGCATGGATTGGGGTTTGGCCATGTGCCGTTACGATTTCTCCCTCTTTCTGTTCTTCAAAAGTTGGGAGTTATGATTACGATGCAGGGAATAGTTGGCTTTATGGAGGGGACACAAGTAAGTGCTGGTGCTTTTCTGCCCACATCATGGAAATGAGGAATTAGAATTTTTTTTTTTTATCTGGGTCTTGAAGTTTTGTTGTTGTTTTTGCTAATAATTTTCTTAGGAGTGTGCAATAAACGGCTAACACTGGAATGTTTTTAACGACGTTGACCCTTGACTGCTCACCCTCCCTCACCATTGCGGGATCAGATTATTGTCGCTTCTGACGATCCGTAGACTGCAGTGCAGGTAACAGTCTCCGCTTTCTTCTACATTTACTCCATCAGTTGGGACGGATCCACTTCCGCATTCTGTGCAACGTCAGGTTTCGTCATTCTTTACACTGCACAGTTACTTCTGGTACGTTGTAAGTTTTATACAAGTATATGCAGTTTTTATGATCATCATATTCATATTTTTCTCATTGTTCTCATTTTAATATATTGCTGGGTCTGTCATGCTTCAAATTAAGACTGAAAAGACACCGTCTGTTTCACATTATCTTGACCAAAAGATTGAGAATTTTATTTCTATCTTTCTAGAAGTAATCACATTTATTTTTTTTTTTGTTAAGTGTCACACTAATGAAATCTAGCATTTCATGAAATGCATGGTTCATCTAGACTTAGGTGCCGAGTGGAGAAACGTATCAATGGTCCACTCTGGACAGCACCTTTACATATCCACCACTAAGCAGGAGACAACTGTATGGCTTCATTCAAGCATCTGTTTTTTCACAGATAGCACTTGCATCTACAATGATGAATGGGGTCATTCTTGTGTCGTGATTTTCCACAGTGGTCAGTGTAAAATTGTGGTGATATGTCCAATTTTTATCTGTCAGATCTGATTTGGGAATGCAAGTTTAATGAGTCCATGCAAAAAAAAAACAAAAAAAAAAAACGGAGAGCACTCGTATAGCAGCTGAGTGTGGTCCAATTTTCACAGAATATAGATTTTTTTTTTCCTTTTCACATACAAGAAAAACTGATGACCATCAGACGAAACTCTGACCAAGAATGACTTAAGAAACTCAGACAGTTTTTCTCACATGAAAAGAAAAGCAATGTCTGAATGAGACCTTAGTCATTTTCAGCCATTATGTCAGTTTTGACAGTAGACTGCATCGACAAAAAATATTTAGTGAGTTAAAGAAAAAAAAATCCATAAAAGCCAACATATTATGGATATATAGAGACTTGGGTACGTTCCTACGATCAGTGTTTGTTCAGGCTTTCACACAGATGAATTTCCGCAGGAATCCCGCACCTGAGGTCACTTGCATTTTTTCTTGCGTTTTGGTGCATGCGTTTTTGTCTCTCTTTGGTATGTTAGATTGGATGTGCAAAGAT
This sequence comes from Dendrobates tinctorius, assembly GCF_039654945.1. NCBI lineage: Eukaryota > Metazoa > Chordata > Amphibia > Anura > Dendrobatidae > Dendrobates > Dendrobates tinctorius. The sequence continues at coordinate 9,749,583 of NW_027361754.1, forward strand.
ATATATAGAGAGAGATGGGGTACATAGATATCTGTGAGCTATATAACTGGTGCCGTGTCAGTGCAGTTTACTGTACATGTATAAACCTAATAAATGAAAAAAAAAAAAAAACATGACGTAGGGTCTCCCCTATTTTTGATGACCAGCACAGGTAAAGCAGACAGCTGTTGGCTTATACTATCAGGCTGGGAAGGTCCATGGTTATTAGGCCCTTTCCAACCTAAAAATACCAGCCCACAGCTGCCCCAGAATTAGATGCACTAATTCTGCTGCTTTGCCCAGCTCTTCCCAATTGCCCTGGCGTGGTGGCAATCAGCGTAATAGCATTGGGGTAGATGTCCGCTGTGATTTGTCAAAAATCACATCTGCCATCAACCTCTGGGGTAAGTAATGGATAGGTGTCTATCAGAAACCCCCATTACTAACCTGGTAATAGAAATTAAAAACTCACACAGAGAAAATTTTGTTGGAATAAAGTCTCCCCCACACTATCCCTCGTTCACCAATTAAAAGAAAAAAAATACCAAGTGGGTCCAGAAAAGGAAACATGAATGACATAAAAAGATAAATAAATCCAATAGACAGTCCCTCATTCACCAATTACCCAAAATGTTCCCACGAAGCTCCGCCATACTCCACGTTACCCGATGTCTCTGGCATCTGTGAATACTAGTAAAGTGACTACTATTCACAGGCGCCAGGTAGTGACAACTACGCTCAAGAGAATCCGGGTCTCAGTGACGCTGATTAGAATTGTTGTCACTACTCGGTGCCTGTGAATAGTGGTCACTTTACTAGTATTAACAGACGCCTGAGCCAGATTCGGGGATCGTGGACAACGGCAGAGCTTCATGTGAATAGTTTGGTGAAAAAAGGGACTACTGTTTTCATTTCTGTCTTTTTATGTTTTTCAGGTTTCCTTTTCTGGACAACAAGAGAATCAGAACAGAATACATAATCAAATCATACCACAAAGTCCTCAGCCTCATCAATAGGACCTGGGAGGTGCCCAAATGGACACTCCTATCTGGACTATTATACAAAAAGACACATGGAGTACAAGCCCAAATCTCATAGTACAAACAATTATACTTTTATTATATTCACAGGCACATCAGTATATATTCAACAAACCAGTATCCAAACAAGGAACTTATAAATATGGATTTTTAAGCTATAGGCAGTATGATGTACTCATAAGTACCTGTGACCTCGTACCTTAGCACTAAGCACTTTTATATATTGTTGGTATCTGGTATAACTGCTCCTTCACCTCTTTACAATTTACCAAGATACACTTGTTACTTTTGCGCAATTTCAATCTCTTTATTTATAAGTTCCTTGTTTGGATACTGGTTTGTTGAATATATACTGATGTGCCTGTGTATATAATAAAAGTATCATTGTTTGTACTATGAGATTTGGGCTTGTACTCCATGTGTCTTTTTGTATAATAGTCTAGTTAGGAGTGTCCATTTGGGTGTATATAATAAAAGTATCATTGTTTGTACTATAAGATTTGGGCTTGTACGCCATGTTTCTTTTTGTATACTAGGTTTCCTTTTCTGGACTATTTCAGAGTCAGTGGATTACTGCAGACCTGCATGAGTTTGTTTGTTTTTATATAAATTTATGAACGAGTGTAAAAAGTGTTTTTTTTTCCAGTCTGTTATTATTCTCGATTACTAACCCAACCCAAGGGGATGATGACATATGATTTTTGACAAATCACAGCTGTTACCAACCCCAACTACCATTACCCAGATTGTCCCCACACCCAGGAAATTGAGCAGAGCCGTGCAAAGCTCCAAAATTGGCCCATCTCAAGTGATACAACAATTCTGGGGCAGCTGCGTGCTGGTATTTTTAGGCTGAGAAGGGCCAAATAACAAACAACCTCAGCTGTCTGCTTTACTTTGGCTGGTTATCTAAAAAAATTTACCAGGGGGCCCCTCTATTTTTAAGTATTTATTTATTAGGTTAAACCAGGCTAAATACACCTGCGTAAAACGCACTTACAATGCATGTACTTTTTTTAAACTGTAGATTTACCACATCTAATGCAAATCTATGGGGAAATTGGGCACAGAAGACTGAACGTTCCCGTAAGAGAAACTGGCATGCTGCGGCTCGTAAACCTGCACCACAAGTGATTTTACGCAGCGTAAAAAAGAAGCACAGTGGCCATAGGTTTTCTATTAATCACATCCACTATGCTTCTACTGAACAACGCAGAATTTTAGACAGTGAATATACACTGCATCCAGAATACTAGCATTACTGATCATGCACGCAGCCTAAGAAATCATCTTCGGGGACAAACACTCTGTTGTGTGCTCTAAAAATGCGAGAAATGATATCCTTCATTGTATAAAAGAGTCCCAAAATGTTTCCTGCTGTCAGTGAAGCTTATGCACTAGAAGCCCCTGAAGTCTGGAGTCTCTATTAGACCTGTGCAGCTTTTTAGCAAATTTCTATTTCTGCACCAGAAATATGGAAGATCACCAGATTTATGCAGTGGGTTTAGTGTGGGAGTGCAGTGGAACCGCAGAAGATTCCCTAGTGGGTTTTCATCTGAAATAAGTGATATTTTTTTTTTCCCACGATCCAACCAGAGACCCAAGAGAAAATTTTCCATTGCATGTGAACAAGGTTGCAGAAACCTTATTTGTATGCATTGGATGTACATTTTTAGTGGATTTTATGTAGATTTTCTATGTTGTATTTTTATGTGTTACTTTTTGGCCATTTGACAAACCATAATTAGAGAATACGCATCAGTAAGGTGGGGTACTTGTTAGAAATATAATCCCGGACCTGATTGGGGCTTCTCATTTCTCATAAACTTTTAAAAATGATGTAAATTTGCACTAAACTGAAGGGAAGACTTTTCACAAATTTTTGCCACATATCACCCAGACCAACCATGCGGAATTTCTCAGGACGGAGAGAATTTCTCCTTCACAGAAAAGAAAAAAAAAATTAAAAAAGGTTATGCTGTCGTGTATGTGTGAATATTCACAATGAGCACCGGCTACGCAGGGAGGTGCAAGGATGGAACTTATTAACCATTCTGGTTAACCCTTCGGTGCACCCAGCCCAGAAGTTAGCAGCACATAACCAGGGGAAGATGTGTTTATTTATGAATCTTCATGTGTGAAGCAACGCACAATCTCATTAAACAAAACTATAACAAATGCCCAGAGACTATCAGCAGTTTGTGATACTTCGCCTCAGCATATAAATGACCGTTTAGCAGCAGATGGACAGCTGGAATATTCTCTCTTTTATAAGTTAATAGGTGTCACCCAGATATTATGATTTAAGTTTGATGCATGAGGTTAGGGGGAGACTCACCCAAGGTCGTGCAGAGTCACAACTTTTCCTCCAGTACTGAATTAAGACTACTGCGCCTCCTGGTGGACAGAGGAAGTTTTTTTTTTTCCTCCCCATGAAAGGGTTTACGAAACGTGAGTGTGAAGAGATTGTCTGTCCATAAGCTGCGTAATTTCTCCAGAACTCCTGTAAGGTGACAAGTGATTATTTCGTTCACCGTAAATCAGTATATTTCCTATCTGGACTAATGTGTATAACACCAAGTACAAGTGACAGAGCTACAAAGTCAATGCCACTTACCTCCTTCCCCTTAGTAACAGTATATGAGCTGCTCTGTGACATAGAAGGTGATACGGCCCCATCGACACCTGGAGCAACACAGTATACTCACCTCCGGCAGACGTGTAATCTCAATTTTAGTTCTGCAGAGACGAATAGGGAGTGAAGGAGAAGGGGCATCAGGCAGCCGCTCATCTCCCACTTCAGTACAAACATGGGGTCTAACATTCATGGTCTGCTGTGGCTTCATTGACCCTTATTGAGACATGTGGTTAGTAATTAATTAATAGGGTCCAATGAGTCGAGAGTCTGACATAGTCGTAGCTTAAATCCTCTGGGCTGCTGTGAGCATCTACTCTCTACCCATAGCTGAAAAGTTCTGGAAATAAACAGTTACTGTTTAAGTCATCACTTTATCTTTATGAATGAGTAGACAAGTGATGATCAGATCCCTGACTTACAGCGGGCACAGGCCCCATATATTACATGGGACGAGGTATATCCGGCCGTACACATCACACCCCTCTGTCCTGCCCCAAACAGAAGCCTAATAAAACATACAACGCTAACAGATTAACTTCCAGTCAAACAGCTCGGTGCTGCGGATTCCTCCGGCATATTACTGCACAATGTATAAACAGCGCAGACACTTTTACTAACTAGTGGAAAATACAGTTATTAGATGTTCTGTTCCCCGGGGAGAGGAGATGTGAGGCCAGGAAAACGCTGCCATTCCTCAGATTATTTGTACCAGTCACTGGGTATAACACCAGGTTTAAATGTGGAGAGACTTAGACGAAAACTGGGGTGAGACCCAAAGTTTAATAATCCATTTACTGATTACACAAGGGGTGACGGTGCTGGATCACCATGTCCTAGATTAGGAGAACTGGTGCCTCTTCTTGCTGATGTATTTCTACTTACTGCCTTTTAATATAAAAGATGGACGCTATTTCCTGAGAAGCGACAAGTAAGCGATATTTTCGTTTGTCTTCTTACCTAGAAAAAAACTTCTTGTTACATTGTCAATAACGCCCAAGGATTTCAACACAAGCCTTATATTAGAAAAGTGCGGTTTAGGCAAATGATGGACGGCGAGGACAGAGAAGAATAGAGAATCTCACACTCGGGGTAGGCTGAGCCCACACTAAGAGCCACGTTCACAAGTTGGGTGTCTGCTGTGGATTCGCCGATCCACCGTGAAGACAGACAAGCAATGAGGCTCTAACAAATCTCTGGTTGCTGAACGTTTCTGCTGAATCAGGGCAGATTTCGAAGTCTAAAGCTAATCCACAGCACAGTTTGTGTGGAACAACGTGCGTTTTGCTGCAGATACACTGAGGAAAAAATTGCAGCAAAAATGTGCTGCGTGATAAGGATATCACATTTTGCCTTTTTTCCCCACCCAGGATTTTATACCCTAAGTATTAGCACAGAACTGGATCATGGCCGGGCTTCCTTAGCCCAGGAATATTTCCATCGCCATCAATGCAACAAGCAAGTCACACAATGAAGGAGAGAAGCGCTGCTCTGTGGGACTATTGGGCCTGCCATCCCCATATCACCTAGGTCTGATTTTAAGGGCCACCTAATTCTCCCCGAGATGCTTCTTATCGGCCCTGTTCTGTTGACTGGAAAATTCCAAACTGGGACATGAGCGGCTCGTGTACATGGCACTTTACTCACAGGCTTGTAACTTTCCAGATGAATCCCAGACTCCTCCAGAACGGCCTCATTTAGATAAGAGGGTGATATATTCCCTGAGGGAGACAAGCAGCCTGAGGCCTGTGGTCATGAAAAATGAAGATATTTCGCACAGGAGCAGCGCTGATTCCAACACACAGAACCGGAGCTACACATGGGAAACATTCACAATCTGAATTTTTGATTTAAAGTGCAATTTACACTAAAATTCCGGAAACAATGGACGCGACGAGGTGTAGCGTACAAATATTATGACCACGTAAAAGGTTTTTCGAGGACTAATCATACAAATATCCTGTTCTATTGCAAATAGAAACACCAGCAAAAGACGTCAAATGCCCATGCTACAAGGCGACTCAATATCATACTACAATGAAGGAGGAACAACGAGTAAATGTAGCCAATAATTTAAAGAAATAATTATATTTATCAAACAAGTTAAACTTTAATAAATATTTGTAATACAAACATCATATATAAAACAACATGCATGGGCATATATCAATGTCATGTGACTGACTCCATAGGTCAATATAACGACCAAGAAAAATGGGACCCACAATGTGAATAACATATGTACTATTCAAAAAAGAAAAAAAGTTTTTTCTATATAAAGAAATTAGAATATATTTTTTAATTCACATATTCTCCAAAGATAGGGATTTAGACGGTACTAACTTCCCCAAAACCCACTATTGCTATACCGCTAAGTGAATAGCTTCACATAGACACAGATTAGCTCCTTTATGATACAGTGCACAATAAAGAAAGGTCTATAAGAAGGTAAGTGTAAAGTAATTACCCATAGCGGCGTGTGTGCAGTCCCGTCTGAACCTCGGTCAGATACCCCGACGCGCGTTTCACGATGTCGCTTCCTCAGGGGGCGTGGCCTAATCCCGGTCTCGGTCGAGCTTTTATGACAAGTGAACCTGGTCACGTGACTAAAATGTGAGGTGAAAAAAGTGCGCTAATACGGATCATAGACGTGCTGTCCACTGCTTCCAAACCTCGGTCTCGGCACACATAAGATGGTCACATGATGGGGCTGGTACCAAGCACCCAGCGCGTCACACACTTGCGGCGCCATACCGAGGGTAAATGCAATGGAACATTGTGAGTGAAAATATATATAAAATAATACACATAATGAGAAATGTGAGAATAATAAGAAATAATAAAAAATTGACTTTTATTTGAAACCTCTTGTGGAGTTACTTCCCTCCTATGCCCGGGATACATCGGACGTCCTATGTAGGATCAATGGGATTCAATTGGAGGAAGATATGTGGCTGGTGGTTGCTGATATAGAGTCTCTCTACACATGTATTCGGCATGATGATGGTTTATGGGCGGTTCGCTTTTTCTTAGATGCAAGCAACTGGGATGTGGATATTTGTGATCTTGTTGTTGAATTGTTGACATTTATTCTGACTAAGAATTTTTTTGTCTTTAGGGATGTCTTTTATCTGCAGCAACGCGGCACTGCCATGGGCGCGGCCTGTGCGCCTTCTTTCGCCAACCTCTTCCTGGGTTACTGGGAAAGGGAGGTTTTTGGTGGGGGAGACGCGCGGGTCGTCGACCATGTGCAGTGCTGGTTGCGCTATATTGATGACTTATTCATCATATGGCAAGGATCAGAGGATATGTTGCATAAATTTATGCAGCAATTGAATGATAATGGGTACAATATCAAATTGACCTATCAAATGAGTAGGGAGGCAGTGGACTTCCTGGACATAAAGATTGAGGTGGATGAGAATCGTTATTTGCAGACTGATGTGTACAGGAAGCCCACGGCTGTTAACTCTCTGCTACATGCGGATTCAGGTCATCCCTACTCTACAATAAATGCCATCCCGGTTGGTCAGCATCTGAGAATGAAGCGTATCTGCTCCTCAGCTGCCAGATTTGAATTGCAAGCTGAGGACTTGAAATCTAGATTTAAAGCAAGGGGATACAGTAATAGATCCATTAGGAGAGGATATGAAAGGGCTAAATATCAAACAAGAGAGGATTTATTATGCCCACGGATTAAGATGAATAAAGAAAAAGATGTTGTCCGTTTCATATCCACATATAATGGAGAATGGGTCTCAATGAGAAATTGTTTACAAAAACATTGAGACATTCTCCTTATGGATCCAACTTTATCGAAATATTTGACTAGATATCCATCTATGACCTCCAGACGTGGTAAAAATTTAAAAGGTTTACTTGTATCGAGCCATTATGTCCCAATGCCTAAACAAAATATTTTTGGTTCACGTGGTCTACCTAGGGGATGCTTCCCATGTGGCAACTGCATAGCTTGCAGTAATGTTTGTCGTACAACAGAATTTGCATCATCAGACGACAAAAAGATTTTTTCTATCAATTTTCATATTACCTGTGGAACCACCCAGGTAATATATTATGCGAGATGCAGTTGTCCTAAAATATACATGGGAATGACATCCAGACGCCTAGGTACACGAACGCGGGAACATGTACGTGATATAATGGCGGCTGAAAGTGCCACTGATATAGCACAACTAAAAACGTTACCACGTCATTTTTTGCAGTTCCATAAATGTGATCCTAGGTTTCTCTCGGTGCGGGGGATTGATCATGTCCAATGTGGAATCAGAGGCGGCGATATTCAACGCCTCCTTGCACAAAGAGAGTGTAAGTGGATCACAATATTGGACACCATGACTCCTAGGGGTCTCAACGAAACTCATGGGTTTTCTTCCTTTTTATAAAAATGTGTATATATTATACATTTTTATTTTCATCTGAGGTACGGTATCTCTACTTGTCACTGTTGTTTTTTATAATAATTTTTGTCTTGGTTGTTTTTTATTTTTAGTGTAGGTGTGCGATGGAGTTGTGCATCATTTGCTTCAGCAATTTTTGACAGCATTATTTTTGAGTAATAAAGATGAAGATAAGAAATATGAAAAATGAAGTTTGAAATGAAGAAAGAAATAAAATGAAGATAGTGGAGATTATTACCTTTAGGGAAGGGACATATTAAAGGATATAACTAAATTTCTCTACTAATATTTCACTATATTTTTGAGACTTTATGTAATTTAATAATATGCAAGTTGTTGTACTGTAAAAACAATGTCTCTAGTGAAATAGGAAAAATATACATAGTTCTATTATTGCTCAAATGATTACATATTTGATTATTATTGTTTTGAGCATATGTATGCACAGAAGTCCCCCTTTTTAGTATTTGTATGTATGATTGGCAATATGTATATTTTATTTGTTATGAGAGAGTATAAGAGATGAACAACATATTATGCATATGTCATATTATATTTTGTCACTTTGTATTATTTATGCTTTGTTTTATTAAGGCATAATTTATTCACATATATTTATTTATGTATATTTATATATAATCAATAAAATTAGATTTCACTTTTACTTTAGTTCACGGCACTATTTCTTATTATTCTCACATTTCTCATTATGTGTATTATTTTATATATATTTTCACTCACAATGTTCCATTGCATTTACCCTCGGTATGGCGCCGCAAGTGTGTGACGCGCTGGGTGCTTGGTACCAGCCCCATCATGTGACCATCTTATGTGTGCCGAGACCGAGGTTTGGAAGCAGTGGACAGCACGTCTATGATCCGTATTAGCGCACTTTTTTCACCTCACATTTTAGTCACGTGACCAGGTTCACTTGTCATAAAAGCTCGACCGAGACCGGGATTAGGCCACGCCCCCTGAGGAAGCGACATCGTGAAACGCGCGTCGGGGTATCTGACCGAGGTTCAGACGGGACTGCACACACGCCGCTATGGGTAATTACTTTACACTTACCTTCTTATAGACCTTTCTTTATTGTGCACTGTATCATAAAGGAGCTAATCTGTGTCTATGTGAAGCTATTCACTTAGCGGTATAGCAATAGTGTGTTTTGGGGAAGTTAGTACCGTCTAAATCCCTATCCCTGGAGAATATGTGAATTAAAAAATATATTCTAATTTCTTTATATAGAAAAAACTTTTTTTCTTTTTTGAATAGTACATATGTTATTCACATTGTGGGTCCCGTTTTTCTTGGTCATTATATTGACCTATGGAGTCAGTCACATGACATTGATATATGCCCATGCATGTTGTTTTATATATGATGTTTGTATTACAAATATTTATTAAAGTTTAACTTGTTTGATAAATATAATTATTTCTTTACATTTTTGGCTACATTTACTCGTTGTTCCTCCTTCATTGAAATATCCTGTTCTGTTTGATGGCCTCTTGTGCTAAAATGTAAACTTTGTGAGATACATAAAGCTATAATTTTAGGACCCAGCAGAAAATTACGGATCCATAATGTGCCAGACAACACAGACGTGTACCCGCAGAATGCCAGGCTACACCCAATCTATGAAAAGTCAACACTTACTGGGTTCACATGACAGACTACACAGATTGACTGGATTTACTAGACATTATATCCTCCTGCGATGGATGAAGAGATCATATAATGCAGTTTTTTATTTCTTTTTAAATAATAACTTCCTTTAGCAGAAGCAACGAAGAAAATTATGTCTGTCTCTTTAACAGAATCTTCATTTAAACGCTCTTATATCTTCCACCATCCCAGTGATCTATATGCAAATATGCTAATGCATGCAAATTAAGACACTACTTTTAGTCCCAATTTAATAGAAAGCATTAAAATACCATTTTTTTTTCTAAACCCTCCATATGCATATGCACGACGGGCTCCAGCAACAAAATGAGCCACTGACAGTTCTCAAGAAAATCAGTCGGGAGCCGCATCGCAGAATCAGCTGTTAATACACTAATGCATGCCTGCGATCCGAGGCTCGCTCTGTTTTGTGCACCTGCGATTACTGACACTTTTCAGAAAAATTGCCACCTTGATTAAAACAATTGCAGTGGGTCAAACTAGTTCATATTATGGCGTGAAGAGGGGGATGGAGACTTCGTGTTTGTGTCTCTTTCCTCTCTAAGTGTGCAGTCTATGTACCTGTTACGGACCAGAACAACATGTAATAGCTGCAACACCTCCAATCTGCATGTGACTGGCATAGCGGGTACAAAGGCCTAAAGGCCCCGTCTCACATAGCGAGATCGCTAATGCGTCACCGATTTTGTGACGCAACAGCAATCTCGCTACATGTGACACGCAGCAGGGACCGGCCCCCCTGCTGGATATCGCTGATCGTGCAGGAATGTCCTGGGCCATTTTTTCATCGTCGGCGTCCAGCATGCATCGCTGTGTTTGATTGCTGGATTGTTGCTACATTGCTGAAGAGATCTGCCTGTTTGGCAGCTTACTAGCGTATCGTTGTCGGGATTGCTGGTGCATCGCTAAGTGATCGCTAGTAAGCTGCCAAACAGGCAGATCTCTTCAGTGACATAGCAACAATCCCTTAGTCACAATGGTACGTCATTACAAAGGTGGGCCTTCATTAGGGAGCTCATACAGATACATAGGGCATTGTGACCAATGGCGTAAACCGTTTGCAATTCTAAGATGTACAGCTAACAGCCAGAAAAGCGCAAAACTGACAGAACTGAGCAGAAAAACTTGGGTTTATCCCGCTAATAAGAGCACTGATATGGTCACCCCGAAGGCGTCTAAAGAAGCTGTGCCATGCCCACAAGTACGCTGCACCATGCCCACACTACACTGCGCCATGCCCACAAGTACGCTGCGCTGTGCCCACAAGTACGCTGCGCCCACAAGTACGCTGTGCCGTGCCCACAAGTACGCTGCGCCGTGCCAACAATACGCTATGCCTCCAAGAACGTTGTGCCATGCCCACAATACTCTGCGCCGTGCCTCCAAGTACGCTGTGCCGTGCTCAAAAGTACGCTGTGCCTTTCCCACAAGTACGCTGCGCCCACAAGTACGCTGTGCCGTGCCCACAAGTACGCTGTGCCTCCAAGAACGTTGCGCCGTGCCCACAAGTACGCTGTGCCTCCAAGAACGTTGCGCCGTGCCCACAATACTCTGCGCCGTGCCTCCAAGTACGCTGCGCCGTGCCCACAACTACGCTCTGCCGTGCATGTAAGCTATGCTGTGGCAAATAAGTACGATGTGCAGTGACTGCAGCACAGATGGAAGTATTTTGCAGTGCTGGTAAGAGGCCCTGTTCAATGACAACACATTGAGCAGAGTAAAACACTGGCACAACATAGACTCCTGTGACTGTTAAGTGGCAGAAAGTGTTTGAAGTAGTGGAGCTATTGTCAGCCAACCTTCTCCCCCTCCTCCCCTTTAGGTTTTGCTTTCTATATGAAATGACAAGAAAGAAACATTTGTATAAACTTTCCCAACAGCAGCAGCCATCAGTCACCACGCGTCTCCTCCACCCAACGCCATCTCCACTGTGCCCTGCGGGGAGATGTCATACAAAAGGGGGCTGAGGTGGGAGATGAGGAAAACTCAGAGCAAACAACAGCAACAGGAACCAAGTTGAGCCATTTCAATTATTCATATGCCAGATGGAATCTCTTCCTGCCTTCTTCTTCTGGAGAAAAGAAAAAAGGAAGGGAAGCGGGAGGCGGATAGAGGAGGACACGGGGAGTGAAAGGAAGATTCAAAGCTCATTGATGTGTACGGTATAAGAAGTGCATGATAGGAGAGGCTCCCTGTACAAGGGGGGATCATTCATATTGTTGCCATGCACCCTACAATCCAAACATACTGGAAGACAGCCCGACACCCTCACACTCCTCAACTGGCAGTTAGGCTGCAGTCACACAGGCAGTTTCTGATGCAGTTTTTTGAACAAAGTAAGACCACGTATACAAATAGAGTAGTAAAAGTATCAGTTTCATCTTTACACTTTTCTTTTTGTATCTACTGCTGTTTGACTCTAAAACTGTCTGTGTGATTCCCGCCATCCTCAGCCTAGACAGAAAAGGTGTTCTAGATAAAGAAGTGGACTCGAGGGTTTTGTAATATGTCAGCTCTGATGGCTGGGGGGAGAAAGGTTAAACAATAAAAAGCTAGAGAATAAAAGGAAGAGGCGATATGTGATCGAGGTACAAGGAGAACAGAGAGAGGGGGAGAGACTGAGCATCAGGACAAGTAGCCGGGAAAGGGCTTTGACCTTCTATGAAGGAGATAAAAAAATCCAGCAGCCTCAGGGGACACCCAACTATCTAGCATATTGCTGTTAAAATGTCTGCAAAATTTAATACACTTGGCATGCCATGTGATCAGCCGTTGGACAGCTCGCCTCCGCTGGCTTCACCGTTCGCTGCAATAGACAAACTTTGGATATTCCTACTGGGTTATAACAGCTGCTGCTCTTGGTGGAAACAGTGAAATAATAAAGAACCCGCATATTGTTACAGTGCATGCATGTACAATATGGCCGGGGTTATTAGAATGCATGTGTGATGTGGAGGACGGGGCACGCACAACACGGACACTGTTTATTGAAGAGGACAGCTGCTTCCATTGCTGGGCGGCTTTAGGAGCCATATTTCTGCCTTAAAAGACATTAGCGAAAGCAGCAAGTCAAGTCTGAGAGGACATCAGTCAGCTGCCTCTCTTATCGAAGCGTCCGCACGCAAACGGAGCAGCGTTCGTGTAGACATTGACTGGGGATGTTAAAGGGGAGGAGAGCAGAGAAAATGAGATGGACGTCCATGCAGATACACATAGCGGAGGAGGACAGGGAAGAAGATGTGGTTAAACAGTGTCAGTATACACCAAGGACACAATATACAAGGGAGAGGTTAATAGTGTCATGTGCACATGGCAGCGGAGAGCATTATGCAGCCGTATAGCAGCGATGTGCTACATACAGAGATCAGACTCGAAGAGGAACCAGAGGACCAGGAGAATTACAGATATTTGTTACAGGGGATAAGGGCCATGGAGCACCCGAGGCACAAGGTTAACAGGCCTAATATATGCACAAAGTAGGCACAGCAGACTGCGCTTTAATATACAATGAGCCACAGCAACATAAAAATACTATATTTTTTAAAAAATTTTGCAATGATATGATATGAGCCAGTATGACCCCGTATGCCTACATAATGACTTATGTCAGAGTTGTTTTCAGGCGAATATATATCAGGAAAGCTTTACTATGTATATGCATCATCCATGAAAGGCACAGATGCAATTTTCACACCACACACAAAATTCAAAGCCTGGAAGACATGTACAAAACTACACGGAGTAATGTACACACAAAGACAAAACAAATGTCAAAAGTTTCTGTCTCTGACTATAATGCAGTCAGGAAACCTCCAGATGGAAATGGAGCCTCTGATGAAGTCGGCAGACCAGCAAAACATGAGGCGACTCTGGACCCACATGGGCACTAGGCAGCACCCCTCCATGACTATATTGGCTGATTCTGATCTCTCTTTCAAACACAACCAATCATTCTTAGGCTTGCCTATATCCTCTGTATTTAAACTGACAGAAATCCGCCCATCGGCCCCTGTCACGTGATCGCGGGTCACCGATAGGTTGGCATGACAACCAGAGGTCTCCTGCAGACCTTTATGGTTGAGAAAACAGAAAGCAAAAAACACAAATATCCTGAACTAAAAAGTAAAAAATAAACTGCAAATAATGCATAAAGATAATAATAATAAGGGTATTTAGTAAACATAATTTTAATCAAAATAATGTACAAGCCATCCCGCCACGTCACGGCAACCCTTGTGGGACAGACGCTTTTTATTTATTTATTTTTTTAGACTTTTATGGTTGTCAATGCCAGATTGCTATGAGCGCCATCGGTGGTCGGCGCTCATACCAAGTCAGCAATTCTGATACATACAGGCGATCTGATCATCGCCTGTATGTAGTAGAGCCAATTGTGTTATGGCAGCTTCTAGTCTCTTAAGGAGACTATTGAAGCATGCCAAAAGTAAAAAAAAAAAACATTTTTAAAAATATTAAAAGTTCATATCACCCCCCATTTGTCCTATTCAAATTAAAACAATAAAAAAAATATAAAAAAACAAAACAAACATACACATATTTGGTATCGCCACATTCAGAAACGCCCGATCCATCAATATAAAGAAAAAAAAAATAATTAATCTGATCGCTAAACGACGTAACGAGAAAAAAAAAAATCAAAACGCCCGAATTAAGTTTTTTTGGTTGCCACTGTATTGCATTAAAAGACAATACCGGGCGATCAAAAGATCGTATCTCCACGAAAATGGTAATAAAAACGTCAGCTTGGCACGCAAAAGAAATAAGCTCTCACCCAACCCAAGATCACGAAAAATTGAGATGCTACGAGTCTCAGAGAATGGCGCAATTTTTTTTTAAACTTTGGATTTTATTCCACCACTTAAAAGAACCTAGACATGTTTGGTGTCTATGAACTCATAATGACCTGGAGAATCATAATGGCAAGTCAGTTTCAGCATTTGGTGAACATGGTTATAAAAAAAAAAAAAAAAAAAAAAAAAATAAATAGAACAAACAGTTGTGGAATTGCACTTTTTTGCAATTTCACCACACTTGGAATTTTTTCCCTGCTTTTGAGTACACAATATGGTAAAACCAATGGTGATGTTTAAAAGGACAACTTGTCATGCAAAAAACAAGCTCTCACACGGCCATACTGACGGAAAAATAAAAAGTTATGGCTCTAGGAAGGAGATTGAAAAAAACGAAGAAGGGCTCCTTCATGAAAGGGTTAATATATTGCAGGGTGTCTCCCTCAATCATGTTTCTTTGTGATGGCTTCTGCACTTGTTCTACCTCTTAATTTTAATTGGTTGCATCTTTGTATGACTAAATTGTGTAGATGTTTTTGAAAATTTAGATGTGACATCTGGTTACTTGCGTGTGTCTTTAGGATACATGATTAGGTATATGTAATGTGCACTCCCTAGAATGATTTTTTTCTGTGGCGCCCGTCTTTACTATGTTTTTTGCACTTCAAGGCCTGGTTCACACAATGCCGTTTGGCATCATATATTATGCACTAAATTAACTAATTTAATGTAAAGCTCAATATCATGCCATCTGGGGTCAAAATAAGGCATTCACAGTAAACCTACACTAATATTACTAGGGTCAATTATTACTGGACTGAAGCAAAACACAGTGGAAACCACCCAAGTAACAAGGAAACATCTATACTGGTTCTAGTACATAATGAAACATTCTCATTAATATTTTACCATCTCCATGAATATATGTTTAGCACACAAAACATCCATTACATTAATGCAGCAGGTACATATAACCGGAACCGAAAAATCTCTATGGAAGAAGACACTTTAAAAAAAATTAACTTTGGTATGTACACAATGACTACCACCAGAATAGAGATTAGTGCAGGATAAGTAATGTATGCACACAGTGACTGCACCAGCAGAATAGTGAGTGCAGCTCTGTTCAGCTGTTGCTCGCTGTGGTAATTGTGGGTGCGGTCGACACTGATCCTGCTGTGTGCTCCTGAGCTCCAGAGAACCAACACCTCTCCACCCAGGGAGGGAGTGGGGTTCCTGGGATGAGTGAAGGAGCCAAGTCCCAGGCTTCTGTTTCTTTTCCCAGTCCAGGCCAGCAGGGGCAGAAGAAACCAGCAACCGGCCTGCACATCAGAGGACTCGGGAGTGAGACGCTCCACTAGGAGTTGTAGCAATGTGGCTCCTACTCCCCCCAGGTCTGAAGAGACCCAGAGAAGCCGCAAGGCTTCCAACATGGAGGAGAAGCCTGCTGGAATGCAAGATGGAGACCCTTCCGGAGGAAAGCTGAGTGCTCATGGAGGTGAGTCTGAACTCACTAAGGAAGGTTGGGGGTTGCAGAGACCCAAGGAGTCTGTGTCCACCTATGGCTCCTGGGTGATGAGCCACCTCCATGAGTATGAAGATGCAAGTAAGACCATCAGTAGGCTCTGGGAGGAGCTGATCTACACAAGCGCGAAAGCTGCAGGTGCCTCCAAACCGAGGAAGAATTAGCTCCAGGCGGAGGTAAAAAGACTGAAAGTTGTAATCAATGAGCTTGAAGTCAGAAAAGCTTTCATCAGAGAAAAAAGTGGACTGTTTAAGGAAAAACTTATGAATGAAGACAGATTCAGAGCTATGGCTGATACCAGAGAGCAAAGGCAGATGGGGTGGCAGCATTAGAGCCAGGTGGATGATGACCAACAAAAAGCCCCACCTGGTGGCCTGTAAAGTCACCCGCAGGCTAAGTGCAGCAAGCTCCCTGCTGGACAGGCGACATTGACATCTGGTCGCAGTTATGCTGGCTCTGGGGAGAACAGTGACAACAGCGGCCAAGGAGGGGCTCTAGTGGCAGAGATCAAGCTCCTGGATTTCTCAGTGTGCCTTTAGAACTTCCATCTTGGTGACAATTTACCAGAGGAGGCACCTGGGGGCCAGAAGAAAAAGAGACCACCAAGCCAAAGCTACAGGAAGCGGTAAGCTATGTATATGCCCCCCTCCCTGTACCCCCTGAGTCGGCTGCAGGGTCAGTAAAAGATCAGCAGCGTCTGATGTCAACTGTTAAACAGCAGAAATTCCCAGCTGATGATGCGAAAGAACAGGAGTGAGGTCGCCTCCAGTTCTGTGGAGGAGACTGAGCCCCTTGTGCCTGATGATGCGGAGGTCAAAATGTCACCCCTATTGTCACTGGTCCAGCAGGAGTGAATGTGGTGGGGTGTATAAATGAGGACAATTCTCTCTCTAGTGGTGTGGTTGCTGGTTTGGTGGAGGGTGAGGGGTTTATGGAGGTGGGTAATAATGGTACTGTTGGTGTTGATGTTGTCAATGGTCTGGTTGGTGGCAGCACCTGTTAGTAGTTATGCCGCTGTCACCTCCGGAAATAGGGCATCCTCCTCATCTCCAGGCTCTGGGGACGGCATGTTGCAGCAGTGTCTCCTGGAGGCCCTAAAGAAGGGGGCGAGATCACTAATGGTAGAAGGTCAAGGGGTTGATCTGTCCTTCTGGATAATCCGAGAGCTAAACGGTAGGGATACAGTGTGGTCCCACCCAACAGCAGGGCCGGGTAGTGCGCGTAGGAATGTGGTCCATCTTTGGTGGAAGGGCAGTGATGCATGTCCAAGTTTGTGGAGCTCCTGCTGAGGATGGGCTTCAAGGCAATTGACATCTACGCCTTGATACATCCCTATTCCATGCCTGAGTTTGATGTCAGCTTTGTTCAGCCAGAGGGGCTTGAGCTCTTCTGGTCGAATTAGGAGTTGGCAAAAAATGAGCCCAGCTGGCGAGACTGCCATTCAGGTGGTGTCTCGCCAAAACCAAGTCAAGAAAGTGACAGTGATGACTTGTAACGAGTCGCTTTCTTGTTTTTTGATATCATGACGTGGCTTGGCCGATATGGAGAGGTGGTGGAGATACCAAAGAAGAACAGTGACGAATTTGGTATCTGGTAAGGGGCCAGGATGTTTATGGTAAAACGTAAGCATTGAGGTGGTACGGTTGCCCACATTCCATATGCCTTTCTGGGTAGGTATTGTATCCAGGTTTTCTACCAGGGACAACAGAAGCTCTGTCATAGGTGCGGCGACCCCACACACTTTAGTGCAAACTGCACTGTGCAGAAGTGTGCATTGTGTAGGGATGTTGGCCATCTTGCTGCATCTTGTTGAGGTGGAGTTCTCCGACCACTATTTAATTTTGTTTTCTCTGAATGTTACAGAGACCCTCCGGATGGAAAGAGGCTTTTGGAGGCTCAATTAGTCTCTCTTGGAAGAAGCGGAGAGAAGACAGTCCTTTTGAGGATTTTCTTCAGAGCCAGGCACCCTTACTGGATCTTTGTAGTAGTAAGTCAGAATGGTGGAAGATGTTCAAGAAAAGGGTGGCGAGATTCTTCCGCCAGCTCTCGAGGCTCAGGGGTCTGAGCAGGTGCCACCTGTTTTAGGGTCTGAGGAGGAAACTCGAGCATCTTGTCTCAACTAGAGGTAGCCGCGAGGAGATCTCCAGAGTGAAATCTTTGCTTATGAGGTGTCAGTACGATAGAGACACATCTTTGGTTTTTGAGAGGGATTACGGGAAGTACCGCTCGCCCGACCCTTACAGAAACTGCAAAATGTCAGTGAATAATAAAGTGGTTACAGGACAGGTCGACACTGTGGGGTCCCTGAGGTGATTCAGATCAGGGATCCTGGAGGTCGTCAGATCCTTCTACTCGCACCTCTTGGGGAAGAGGGATCTTAATTGGGATGAGATGTCGGCTTTCCTGGCTGAAATAGTCCCCGAACCAGGGGTAGACCCCTGTCATGACGTTTTGACAGAGATGATCAGGGAAGAGGAGGTTAGGTTGGTGATTAATGGGCTTGGGGGGGGGGGGGGGGGGGAAATCGCCTAGTCCGGATGGCTTAACCTGAGAGTTCTACAAGACCTTTAAGGACGCTTTGGTTCCCTTCTTGACTGAGGTATTCAATGAGTGTCTTTCCTCAGGCAGTCTGCCAAAGTCAATGAGGAGGTCTGCCCTGATCATCTTGTCAAAGGGTAAGGACCCATCTTGCATTGAGAACTGGCATCTCATAGCGCTTCTCAATGCAGATAGGAAGGTTCTGGCAAGGGTGATGTTTAATCGGCTGGTGAAACTTACACCCCGACTCCTTTCGGAGGCCCAACATTGCTCTGTTGCAGGCCGCAGCACATTTAGTGCTGTGCTCTGTGTCTGAGATGCAGTGGAGCAGGGTAGGGCTGATCACTGGAAGGGATACATGCTTGTCACTGGACCAGGCAAAAGCATTTGATCGGGTTAATCACAAGTACCTCTGGTTTGTCCTTCTGAGATATGGCCTGCCGGGGGAGTTTGTTGATTGGCTTAAGACCTTGTATGGTGGGGCAGAGAGTTTCACACTTGTAAACGGTTGGATTGGCAGCTCTTTTGAGGTTGGATCTGGTGTTCGCCAGGGTTTTCCGTTGAGCCCGCTGCTGTGCGTGTTTGCGATTGACACACTTCTTAGAAGGGTGGAGCATGGACAGTTGGACCGAGCAGCACCAGAAGCCACTGTGAGGGTGGTGGCGTATTCTGATGATGTCACCGTTTTTGTTTCCTCTCACGAGGAGGCAGGGTGGCTGATGTCAGAGGTAGATCGCTACTCGGAGGCATCTGGGTCCAAGATCAACCGGAATAAGTGTGAGTCTCTCTCTGGGGGAGGAGATCCTGGGTTTGATCTCCTGGACACCTTTCCACGACCCAAAGTCTCTGCAAAAGTCCTTGGCATCGAATTTGGCTAGAGGGATTACCCCAAACAAAATTGGGACAGCAGGCTAGAGATTGCCACTCAGAAGGTGAACCAATGGAAGGATTGGTCTTTGACCCTAAGGGAAAGGGGAAACCTGATCAAAACTTACCCGCTCCCTTTACCAATTTATGTGGGCAGTGTGTGCATCTTGCCGGAGTCTCTCTAGACTCGGGTCTACAGTTTGTTCTTCCAACTGTTATGGGGGAATAGACTGAACCTGGTTAAGAGGGAGGTTACTTACTGGACGAGGAGACTAGGAGGGTTGGGTATGGTCAACCCTGTGGTATTCCTTGTGGATGCCTTCATTAAGATCAATATTGCAAACCTCTGGAGAGAGGGCTCCTCCGTGGGTATTCTCCTGTAGGGGATGGTTTCAGCCATTGTTCCAGGAATGGGAGACAGGAGGGCAAGTGAAGAATCTTCGCAAACCGCATGGACATCTTACGGCTTACGTTACCTTGGTTCTGAAGGTAATTCACCGGTGGGGTCTGGGAATTTGAAATATCAGGACTCTGCCAAAGAAACTCCTTGACAATAGGGTTCTGCTGACACATTTCCAGAGGCCCCTGGTGCTCCGGGATTGCCCAAGTTGGGATCTTGGGGTGGGTTTGCATCTTCTGCATTCTATCAGGATCCCGTCAAAGTTTTGGGACTTCTCATGGCGCTGCTTCCATGGGAAACTGTGTGAAGGACAATCTGAAGTGTAGGAGCTCTGAGGACAGGAACTGTCCTCGGGAGCATTGTGGTACCGAGCTGTGCTTAGTATTGACGCAATGGAAAATCCTCCCAGTGGACGATGTGTTTAGGACCATACTCGGTGACCTGGTGAAGGTGCGCTCTTTGGAGTATGAGAGACTGGGCACACGTAGGGCCGCTCTCCTCTGGAAGGGCTTTTCTTCTAGTGTGCCCTAGTCTGGTCATCTCCTTTCCTGGTTTTGGGCTGCTGCTGACACTGCAGATTTTTGTTTTGTTTGATCGGTATACAGTGATGTAGGGCTGCAGGTGCTGAACTTGGGTTTTGTGATTTTGCGGGTACTTTAGTGCTTGTTTCTGTATATAGGGATATAGAATTGGGTGTAGGTGTTAGGTTGGGTGGTGGGAAAAGGGGGAGGTGGGTTTATCTTGTGGGACTATGGGACACTGGGGTGTTTGGGGAAAAACACTGGCACCACCTGATCTGGCCTATGGGCGTTGGACATGGACTGAGACATGAGACACAGGACCAGCTCTCAGGTCAGCGCGGGGGTTGGGAATGGTGGGCTTGAATGTGGGGTGGTGATTAGCTTAGTATTGTATATATTTGTATAGTTTGTGGTTAATTTATTGAAAATTAAAAAAGTATGTGTATAGTTTTTGCTTGCTATTGTTTATTTTGTTTGTTATTAGTTTGTTTGGTGACCAGACCAGAAGGTATAAGTACTTAATATTAGTTATTATTCTGTATATATGTATAATATGTGAGAGGACAGAATGAGCGGCTGGACCAGTGTTCATTATAATGATTATTTTTCTGGCTTATATTTTTGTTTTGTTTCTGTTATTATTATTGTTAATGTTTTCATTTTTATAATAAGAGCTACAGGATGTAACTCAGTATATAAGAAAGGAAGATTCGTAATGTATTTAAACTGAAATAAAGGGGTTGTTCAGGACTTTGATACAGATTGCTTGTCATTTAGATAAGCCATCAGTGTTTGATTGGTGGGGGTGCAGAATTTCCAGCTGATCAGTAAGGATGCACGGTGTCTGACCCCCACAATCTGAGACTGATTACCTAGATATAAAGGGCTTGGGATATGTAATCTGCCTTAAAAGTTACACTGTATAAAAGGTGTTTCCAGCTGAAAATGCATTTTAACTACAGGGAAGGAGCATTGCTTTTTACAAATGGTCTCCAAGTAGCAATGTTCAGTTTGTGATTACACTTGTGTTTTCTTTACTAGTGACAAGGATGTAGTAAAAATATTGAGGTTTTCACCTTTTCTATGGATTCATGTAATACTCAGTAACCCTACAAGTGTCAGACAGGCCTCATGAATATTAACCAGCCATGCCTCACTTAAGCCCCCGTCACACTAAGCAAGATTGCTAGCGAGATCGCTGCTGAGTCACAAGTTTTGTGACGCAACAGCGATCGCAGCAGCGATCTCACTAAGTTTGACAGGTAGAAAAATGACCAGGCCCTGCTGTGAGATCGCTGGTCGCGTCGGAATAAACCTGGACATTTTTTTGATCGTTGAGGTCCCGCTGGGTAGCATGCATCGGTATGTTTGACACCTTACCAACGACCTTGTTAGCGACTCAGAAGCGAGACACATAGGCGTAGATTTGCCGACATTGTTACAAAGGTCGCTACGGGTCGCCGTATCGTTGCTGGGTCATTGGGAAGATCTGACTGTTCGGCATCTCACCAGCGACCACATAGCGACGCAGCAACAATCCCTGCTAGGTCGTATAATTGTCAGGATCGCTGTAGCGTCGCTGAGTGTGACGGGAGCTTAAAATCACTGGCTACCAGCTAACTGTCCATTGAGCTGACAGTTTTCTTGTCCCAGAAATCAGCAGCAGATATTCATCATATAGAACACGAAAAGAAGATGCTGAGTGCTAGTTTAGTGATCACAATGGAGAGTGCTCTAAAATTAGGAAACTTGCTTTTTCAAACCTCAGAATTTGAGCTGTGGACTTGGACAGCCCAAGACTTCAGAATCGTTCACATTGTTGTGTGGTTTGGAGACAAAACAGAAACTCTGTAGCCACTTAAAATGTACATTACATATTGCAAGAGAAAACCAATAAAGGGCCATTTCACTGTCATCAATTATTTAGATACAAGTGGGAAGCAATAGAGAGGGAAGGAGATTTTTAAAAAAAGGAACCTCTAATTAAAGGGGAATATACAAGGTTCATCAGAGTAGCTTCTGTGAAAGTGTAACTCTGTATCACTACAAACAAGGTCTCGTTACACATTACTCCACAGGAAGGATCCCATGTGTCTCCGGATACCAATATGAGAGGATACCACCATTTTTGTTCTGCTCAGAAACCAACATTCACAAACAATAAGAAGGCATCTAAAAGTGACCCCAGAATTACTAACAGTAAATATAACACCAAGATCAGGAAGATTACAACGCAGCCAGCAAAAAAAAAAAAGTTTCAATCCTGGAGGATATTTTGAAGGATTATGTAGAATAGAGGAGATTGCTGTGGGCCGGATGGGGTGAAATACCTGTACAGTTGTCAGCATACAGATTTGCTTTCTGTGCCCTTTAACTGAGGTTATCCAAGTGGCCAATTCATCTCACAAATAACCCTTTAAATATTTGGCTGCATGCCATGCTTATCCAAGGGCACAATGACCCCTGTCTGAAAAAAAAAAAATTAAAATCAAGATTTCCAATATACAAATGGGAAGAAAATGTGATTTCTCGAACTAAACCCAACAGTTTTTTATTATGGTTTAATTACACAAGTACCAACCAAGGCAGAAGCTACGAACCTGACCTTTCATAAACCTAGAAAACACGTCCTGTTCTTCCAAACAAAAACTTAACATTGCCAAGACGCACACTTATACAGGGACTGTCATTGGATTTGATTTTACGTTCAGTTTAACTGTGCACCTCCTGCTTCACCATTTCTGGAACAGTTTTTCCTTTTCTTCTGCGCCCCTCCATTCCCAAGCTATGACCTCAGGTAATAGTGGTACCACAGAATGTGTCTCTGGGTGTTTGCCTTTTCTCCTCTGATATCGGCCAATCAGAACACGGCCTTGCCAACAGAGAAGTTCTGTGGCACACGCCCAATTGGTTGAAAGAAAAATTTGCAACATTATTAACGAGGGGTATAACTTTGGAATGGAGGGGCACAGAAACAAAAGGACAACTGGTCCACAATTTGTGGAGCAGCGCCAGTTGGAGGGAGGATGTACTCTGCTTAAGTTCAACTAAACCTGTTACAGGGGTTGTCTGGGTTATGAACAGTGCTCAAAAATCTATTAAAGTGGATCTAGCAGCTGATTTTACTAAATAAATTGCACAATTTAACAGTTCTCTTAAACTTAATGAGTCTGGTATACTTACTGTCAGAATGGCTGTTTAATCTAGAAACTAAAGTGAGCAGTTATAGAATTATACAGTCCGGGTTTGTTCAGTCTCTGCCCACCCAGCCTGATTGGCAGCTGCCATAACTCCACCCACTCAGCTGCAGCTTATGCTTTGCAGTGCAAGATCTCAGCAGCAGCAGGTAGGAGGGACACTGAGAAGCTGTCAATCAAACTAGTTGAGCAAATAATTAGTGAAACTTTCGTTAAGATTATACTATCAATCTGACATGAATTTTCAAAGTAAATAACATAAAAACAAAGAGCTCTTTTTACAAATTTAACCAGTTTCTGTTGTGAAATCTAGTGACAAATCACCCTGTTGAACACTGTTGTAATCTGTCTTATTTTGCTCTGCCTTGTTATAAAGCTGCAGTTGTCTGTGGAAAGCGCGCCTCCCTATGGCAGACGATACATCACTAGGGATTAACACAACTGAATAAAGCTGTCACGTGACTATATGTCAGCGTCGCTGCGGCCTCCTGACATGGATAAAAAAGTGGCAGCAAACTATAAAAATTCAGGATGTCTGCAAGTCACAAAATGATATTTTCTATATTCTAATACTTTTTACTTTTATTTAATTGAAGAATGTACTAATCTCAAACCCAACCCATTTATACACGAAGGGTAGACAATGTCGACTTGAAGATCCTATAGGCCATGGTCTAACAGTGCTAATTGGTTGGTGACATGATACCTCAGTAATTACCATGACTAATGTATACAAGACTCCTAGAAGCGCTCACATGGTGCCATGGCATACTTCTGTTATCACGTGGCAAGCTAACTAGGCCTCTATGTAGAGAGAGGAGGGCACCGCAATATGACAGAGCTTGTATTAGTGCCACCAATGGAGAATCTGGCTTTAGTGTGGGTAACCCCAATGAAAAGTCATGGTAGGTAGAGACTTGGGGGGGGAATTTAACCAGGAGCCATCTGTAGCTTTCACGTAGCTGTAAATGTCACATGGAGCTGCCTGGTACAGGAGTTAAGTGCTGGATTATGCCAGCTGTAAAGAGTTAAAATATCTCCAGCCCTCATCTTGCCGAGCAGGGCTACAAGCCATACACGAGACAGAAGTCAGATGCTAAACATTTGCCACAAAGAGACAGAACGGTGGAACTTCACTGGAATTATTTACTTTTGCTGTTCCCAAGCTAAGCCCCAGTGACAACCAGCCCAGCAGCGGATTGCAATTTCTTAGAATCCCCTTCAGTGCCCGGACGCTGCCCCCGACTAAGTTTTGAGTGCCCCATGGTACCATCACCTACCTGCTCACATTCGCATATTGGCCCATTAACCCAACAGAACCTATAACTAGTGCCTATTCCCTATTGATGGTCCTATGTAGCAGAGCAGCACGGCTGACGCATGAAGACAAAGTCACGATTTTCTGCTACAGTTGCATGTAAGTGTTTGCTAATTTTCCATATGAAATAACGTTGCGCCCAGACATCCCTAAATTATGCCGAGTTTCAAACGTAACGAAGGAACCTTTTCACACGTCTAATTACCATACAAATCAGTTATCCTAAAAAATATGGCCTAGGCTCAGATTATAAATATAGGTTTGGGAGCCTTCAGCCACCGCCATCAACATATTTCTATAGTCGCATTATTCCACATGTCTTTGTAGTATGGCGTTTACTCAGTTTAACCCCTTCCGGCAGACGCTGGTGGCCACGCGGAGTTAATCGCTTTTCTTTCTCGTGATCGTCGGCCCCATAATTACTTCTGGACCAGGGACTGTTGCAGAGGAGACGTCCTTAAAAGCTTTGTGTTTGTGCTGAAGGTCTACTCTGTTGATTAATAAGCGTTTCATAATTGGTGGTGCTTTTAATACCATCTAGGTCTGATGCCGTTAATGAAATCTAAATGCCCGAGTTAATGATGTGGCCAGAAGACACTCTGGGCAACTGGTAGCTGTAGAGAATGGGGGGGTGCACGCATGATCTCACTCACGAGCCGGGTTCTCCTCTCCCACTCAGTCATGTGCCAACAAAAGCTATTAAGTGCTGGCACAGCGATCTACAACGATGGACCACTAAAAAGAGGTGCTGTGACCTCCAATATCAGCATTATGGAATTTAACCTCGTTGCTGCCAAAACGGTTGCAATGTTTAATCCGCGGTTTCCGTTGTCACATTGTAGAAGCTGCAGCCCCAGATTTACTAAAGAATTGCAAGACTTCTTCATAGAAGTCAATTTAGAGTTTCCAAAGATAATATAATATTGCCCATATTGTATCTTGCTCAGTATATCCCGATTCTTAATTCTATGCAAAAGTTGTTGCAAATGTGTTCTGTGTATTTATACATTACCAATAAACCAGAGAGGAACCCGAACAGACAGAAGTTTAGAATAAAAGTCTGTGCATCAGAAAATCAGAATACTGTCGGGCCTATGTACCGATGCCTCAGAGTCATCTGTCCATATCGGTATATAAGAGCGGTCATACAGAAGACAACCTCCCGAGGATGGGTCAGAAACTAGAATTTCACCATGAAGTTTAATCTCCCCAATTCTAGTTTTTATGATGGCAACTATGACACATAAGATCAATCCTACCAAACCTCACCTAAATGTGGCACTTTGCAGGTATCAATATTGGGATAACTGCATGATATTACCCGGCTCAATAGTATTTTTCATCCTGCTTCCCAGATACAATTAAGGTAAAAAAAAAAAAAAATCTTCCATATTGAGCACTTTGGTCTAATGTCATATGGCCGTGCCCTGAACTAAGGGGTTATACCAGCGCTCAATAATTCTGGCTCTCTGACCTGGCGTGTGGTAGGGTTAAGGCAGAACAATTAAAGACACAGCTGTCAATAGTCGGGAATGGTAGGAAATGCTACCTGCTGGTGGGGAAAGTGAGCACCTGAGGACAAGGGTTAGAAATCCAGATCATCTGGCTGAGCGGAGCCGACAGGACACGGCTCTGCACAAATCAATGAGTAAAGGAACATACAAGATCCTTAAAAAACTGTGCAGGGATTTTCCTGTCGCCTCAGATACTCTGTAGCAGCCGACAAGTGACTTCCCATCTAGTACAGCAGGAGATGTAGGCATATCATTCTGGCCCGAGGTTTCTCAGGGGATTTGTAATACACACCTCATAAATCCTGCTGCCCCCTCCAATTTCAGACACTAGTAAAGTGAAGAGTAAAGCTCCTCACGGTACATCCCTTTCCCCCCTATATTTCCCAGTTTCACCTGCAGGACCCGGAGGAGAGATGGACTCGTCTGCAGGGGTTTGGGACTGTTTGGATAAGAAGCTAATCCCTTGGGCAGCTCTTGTCAGATTACTAATTAGCTAAATCGGATCGGCCTGAGAAGACCATGCGGTCAGTCTGACTCCAGATGAAGCAGGACAAGGAATAGAAGGGGGGTCTGTAGCCAACCTTAACCCTTCCTGGGCAAATGGTGCAGCACACTATGGACGTTCCACAACAAGCCAACATGATGCTGCTGCTGCTTTACACAGGACGACAGACATGGGACGTATAAATTACCTTGCCCGTAAGACTCAGCTACAAGTTCACCTGGTGACAAAAAAAAAATCATTTTCCCTACAGAGCAGATTATGGCTTCTGTAAAGCATGATTTATGGAGGCATAAAAGCAGGAGGTGTCAAATCAGTCAGCATCTAAAAATATGGAGTATTGTTATTCCAAAAGCCTCCACTGTCTGTAAACGGGGGGAGAGGAGGCCGGGCAGTCAGACTGACATTTGTGTTATCCCTGATGTCATCGCAGGTAGTAATCCGTAAGCAGCGCTCGGCCTGGAGTTCTCATCTACACCCTCTACCGGGGAAAAACAAACCTTCTAAATATTCCAAGATGTTTTCTACGATTTTCCATAGATTTAGTCATCTAAGTGTTAGGCCAGGTGCAGACGAGTGCATTTTTTGATATTCGAGAAAATCGGGTCAATTATGCAAACGATACTCTGATCACGGTGCGATCCGATTCTTTCGGATGAAGAGAAGATCAAGAAAAAATTTTTTCCATTCTGTGAGTGTGCAGAAGTCAAACTGTTCTCAGATGTCATCTGAGTGCAGACTGATGTTTCCCACGCACTCATTGACCAGCATGACCAAGAGCGATCCAAATATCGCATTAAACATGGACATGCGGTGAAATCGAACATGTGAATGGCCTCATAATCAGCCCGCAAAAATTCAATGGTGCTTGCTCGATATTTTTCACAGCACGCATTTAAATCAATGAGGTCGCAAAAACAAACTGGAAGTTTATTTTTGCGGCGCACAGTCACTTCTTGTTTTGCGGAACGCTTGTTTTTTTCTCCAATACTATTTCCATAGTATTGGGGGGAAAAACGGGGATCCGCAAACATTTTTTTGTGGCCCGTTATTGCGGTACACCACAAAAAATGCTGCAATACGGCCCGCAAAAACGGGCGGCAATAACGGACCGCAAAAAATGCGGTAAGTGTAAAACCACCCTTAGAGTACATTTCCAATTAAAATATACCCTGATAATTCAGTCTGGATTTGCCGTTGGAAAATCTGCAGCACAATAGATCACGTTCACACAATACATTCTCAATGTGGGGTTTTTGCCAAAATTGTCCCAAAGTGCAATACAAACTCTACATTATTAACACATTTTCAGAAAACTGTGGTAAAAAAATCCATCCGGGAACGCATGGTTTGAACGCAGGCTTTGAGTTGATTCACGTACACACTGCCGAAATTTCCGCAATTGTCTCATCCATAAATCAGAAAAGGCCAAAAGAATCTATTCAGATGAATGAAACTTGATTTTCAATTACAAAGTTCTGTAACAAAACCCGCAGTGTGTGAATATACAGCTCTGGCAAAAATTAAGAGACCACCACATCAAAACCCTGTCATGGGCAGCCCATTCTACAGACCTGAACCCCATTGAAAACCTCTGGAATGTAATCACGAGGAAGATGGATAGTCACAAGCCATCAAAGAACTGCTTACATTTTTGTGCCAGAAGCAGTGAGAAAGACTGGTGGAAAGCATGCCAAGACACATGAAAGCTGTGATTAAAAATCATGGTTATTCCACAAAATATTGAATTCTGAACTCTTCCTGAGTTAAAACATTAGTATTGTTGTTTCTAAATGATTATGAACTTGTTTTCTTTGCATTATTTGAGATCTGAAAGCACCGTTTTGTTTTTAATTTTGACCATTTATCCTTTTCAGACAAAAAAAAACAATTTATTGCTTGGAAATTTGGAGACATGTCAGAAGTTTGTAGACTAAAAAAAATAAATTTACATTTTACTCAAAAATATACCTATAAAAGAGAAAAATCAGATAAACTGATCATTTGGAAGTGGTCTCTTAATTTTTGCCAGAGCGGTATACAGCTCAGGATATGTGCACATGGAGGTTTTTTTTTTTTTGGAGGTGGTTATAATCAAGGATCTTTCTAGTGGAAAGTGCTTCAGGAAATGCTCCTTCTTTGAGGATTTTTTCATTTTCTTGAGTCTCAAATGATTTTAGGCTATGTGCATACACATCTTTGGGATGCTGATGCAGGTGCCAAATTTTTTATCTGCAGCAAAATCCACAAATAAAATAGAGAATAAAAAAACCCAAAGTTTAATATTTAGAGAAAACCACTATAAAAACCTACCATCATGCTTCTATAGCCCGCTTATCCAATTCTTTACCAGTCACTGAATATCCTGCCCTCCTACAATGACATCTAAAACAACCATGGAGGTGCTGAAGGACGTGATACGATGATTTTTTTTTTTCGATTCTGCAAAAACCGCAGATCCAGCAGAGGAACATTGTGCACTACTTGCAAATTCTGTGTTGTTCCTGCTTTTTTTTTGGCAAATGCTAGAATGGATCCCAGCTAATGAAAATGGGAAAACCTTTCTGGAAGCTTTTTTGTATTTTTATTCTGCTCCCTGCATTCTAATAAGCGGATACATGGCTGTCCGCAATGTGAATTAACCCCTAGATTTGATACTTTACTACAACCTATTTCAAAATACAAGAGCGAGAAAAGGAAATCAGAGAACACGTGACGGGATCATGGCATCAAACTGCCAGGCGTGAAGGAGTGGCATAATATTTATTATCCAGGTTGAAAAGTAATTAATAGCTGAGGAAAGAGGAATTTAACCCAGCCCAGGCAATAAATGCTAGTTAATGCCAAACTTGAATTGCAGATTTTTTTTTTTTACATTTAAATTGATCAAAGTACACAATCATAAATATCTAAAGAATGAGTCCAGTGTGCAGGTTTGCATGGGATAATCTGGAAATTTACATAACATGATATAATGGAAACTTGGTCAAATTATCAGGTCTGCAGGCAAACGAGTCAAACGTGTTTTTTTATTTTTAATTAAACATAAGACAACAATTAATTTATCTGGTTCCTTAATATACTGTATATATCATAATAATCAAACACAACAGGCTGGAATGCTGCCTGCAGATCCAGTTTCTATAACTCGAGATGTCGCGGTATTTGATATTTGTGTGTGTTGTCATATACGCCAAAATTTTTGGACAATTATATTAGTTTGGCTAATCTGTGGGGAGTATCAGAGGGAGAAAGGCAGCCCGGAGCGAACTACAGCTATGACTCGGCCATGTACACACCAAAGAGAAGCCAAGAGTAAAATAAAAGGTGGTTACACAAGAAATGAGCATAGTTATTCTTCACACAACCGCCAAGTTGTACACATTGTTAATACGGCAACTATAGCCCTCACCAGGACCATCCTAGGCCATGCAAACATGGCCATGCAGTTTTCGATGCACTTGCACTTTTTTTTTCTTCCTCAGGTGAAACATGTACATATTCACCTTTAACACCTTCCTGCAGCAGTCTTTTTTTTTTCTCCTTTTTTTTCCAAGAGCCTTAACTTTTTCCATCAACATAGTCATACGAGGGTTTGTGGTTTTTGCAGGATGAGACTTAGTTTTGAATTACTCAATTACAATTTACCATAAAATGTACTGAAAAACGGGAAAAAGATTCCAAGCCCCGCGAAAGAGTGAAGAAACTATTTAGCTTTTTTTCTTTACAGCAGTTATTGTGCGCTAAAAACATGGAAACATGAATTTAGAGGTCAGTACGATTATAAAATAAAAAGATTAGTTTTGCCTTAAAGTATTGAAAAAAATCTACTGTAGAAATTTGTGAAAAAAAACAAACAAAAAAAAAAGACTAAAAATAATTTATGAAATGTCCTATAAATGTCTGTTCTGTTCCTGATCTAAGGATCTCGGCTTTTAGTTGAGATGAATCTGTGCTGTGGTGTTGGGGTCAGGGAAATTGAGGAGTCGGAGGTTTGGATTACAGACTCCACAGTCCTGGTGCTTCTACATTCTTCTTCATGGCACCAAAATGTATGCCAGCATAATAATAATCATCAGTAACGTAAAACCGATCTATACAGTATGAACAGCGGTCTGAACACTGGCTGTCACCGTGCCTCCTATTGCCGGCATTCTCCAGAGAGCAGAGAGACATACCGACATCCTATGTCCAATGTCACTTAACTGATTTCTCAAGGAGCTGGTCTCTGATCCTGGACATGACATTCAACAAACCACATCCTCCGTTATTGTGTCTCCTCTTTTTTATCTGTTTGGCTGATGGCAGCCTGAGAGTGCACAGCTGACAACGCTTCAGTGGAGCCCTGAAGGATGGACTTACAACTGTCCAGTTCATTTACACATGAAGGTCAATGATCCAGCGCAGGCCCAGGAACACAGGAGATGCACTAAATAAAAAGCCTGCAGCTAATGCAGTGAGAGCATCCTTACACGTTGCGAGGCCCCAGAGCTCCTCTCAACCTGCCCTTCACGCTCTCGGCTGCCACTTTTGGAGGTCTGCTCTCCCATGCGTTCCTGGAGAGTTAACCAGTCCATATGGTAGCCAATATGTTAACAATATGGATGAGCCATTTGTCGGGTCCAGAGCAGATGGATGTGACATATCAACCCTCATCCCTGACATGCTCTAACTTCCTGCCGTCAGCCAGGACGACACCGGAAGCCGTGACTGCAGGGCTGGCTGAAAAGGCAATTGTAGAGCTGCCAACAGCTGCCCATCATTAACCACTTCATAGTCAACAGATACTTTAGTCTTGGTGTGAATTAACTGTGCGGAAAAACTACAATCTGCATGCTGTTAACATACGCAGTACTTCCTATGTTTAATACCAAGTACTCCATAACGAAGTCGCAATGTCTAAACACGTATATCACACCGCCGCGGTGTTCAACACACCTGCTATATCATGCTGCAAGGCAAAGGCCATGAAGACCTGTAGAGATACAGCTGGAAACTCTTCTAGAGCGGAAAGTTATAGGAACTGTGGCTACACTACCTGGACATGGCACAAAAAGGAAGAGGTCATCCACCTACTGTCACCAGATTCATAGAGGTAGGTGATCAAAAACCCTGAGAAACACAGGCAGATACTTAACTATCAGGAGGCGTCTAATTGGCTCCAAATTTATTCAGCAGCAGGACAAAGGCCCCAAACATCCAGTCAATATCATTAAGAACAAGGAGTCCTGGAGGTGGTGATCCGGCGACCGCAGAGCCCTGATCTCACATCATCCCATCTGTCTGGGATCACAAGAAGAGACAGAAGGATCCGCACAAAACTCATACACAGAAGATCTGGGGACAGGTCTCCAATATGTTTGTTACAAACTCCTGCTGAGAATCTCCATAAACAGAGTAAATGAGCAAGAAGAAGTGACAAAGGCAACAAGTGGTCACCAAATACTGATGATGGGGGTGACGGGCGATCACCGGATACTGATGATGAAGGCAACGGGTGGCCACCAGATACTGATGATGGATGTAACGGGAAATCCTCAGATACTGATGATGGAGGTGACGGGCGATCCCCAGATACTGATGATGGAGGTGACGGGCGGTCACCACATAGTGATGATGGAGGCGACGGGCGGTCACCAGAAACTGATGATGGAGGCAATGGGTGGTCACCAGATACTGATGATGGAGGCAACGGGTGGCAACCAGATTCTGATGGAGGCAACGGGCGGTCACCAGAGACTGATGATGGATGTGACAAGCCATCACTAAATACTGATGGGATTTACATTTCTCGTTTGTTCATTCACTTTCCATTTTGTTAATGGACAAAAAATAAACTATTCACACTTGTATCTTAGAAAGCCTTATTATTTTGCAGCTTTTTTTCGACATCTGCAGAAAACTTTTGTACAGTGCTGTATATACACACATCCACGACCAGGTAAGAATTTCATGTCTCTAACCCTAACCATTCAGATCACAGAATTATACTGGAGAGTTAGAGAACCTACACATTACAGTGTAAAACACATGGGGGTAAAGAAAAACTGAAAGCAAAATTCTACATGCTTGAGAAGTTAAATGACCAGCAGATATTTTATGCACTATACGTGTAGAGAAATGACATGTCCACAGGGACAGTAACAATCCGCCATCCCCTTACAGTCACATCCTCCAGTAGAGGTGACAGAATTTCCTCCACTCCTGTGAACACGATGTGAAACTTGCCCGAATGACAGGTGAACATTATACACGTTCTGCACAGGAAAACAGCTGTACCGGCCGTCACCAAAAATTCATGGCTATTGATTTCTATGTATTTCTTTTAGACGAGCAAACGGCATCTTGGCTTTCATTTATAATTCATAATCTGGCTATAATTTGTAGAAATGAGGCGTAATATAAAGAGATTAGTGACTGACAGCTGCAGCATGTCGGCTCGGGGATGATCTGCATAGTCATGTTTGTGTGTCGTCTCCAGCTTTGGCTCTCGGTACAAGCAAAGGATGGCCCAGCGGGGGCCTCATTAAACTGACCCCCAAGTTCCTTGACTTCAAAACCAAAGGTCATATTGGATGAATTCATTTTTAATGAATGAAATAGCTGGTGTGCACAACGAGGCTGAAAGACATCTTGTGTTTCTAGCTGAGCCCCCTCAGATGTAGTTTCTTTCACTTACTGAGCCCCCTTACATGAAAAGACAGCAGATGGCATATACCTGTTGGCTGTTCTGCATCTGCCCACATGTAACCGGTGAGCGCAGACCTCGGCTGTGGGATAAAGGGGTTTTTGTGTCAACGACAAGTTATTTGCATGTAATTTGTTAATAGTCTAAAGTGCCACATTAATGAACATATTTTTGTTTTTTATAGTTCCTTCTGTCTAATATCCACTCTGCTGACATGGTTGCATTAGTAAATACTTGCATTCATCATTAAATAATATTTCTGGATCACTTTTTATAACCCCAATTCCTATGTCATTTCTGTTGTAAATGTAAGAATCAATCATATATCGTGTGCTACTATTCCTCTTGTCAATAGGGGGAGAGGTGTGTATTCACAGTCTGGCACTCCGAGATAACCGAACAAGGAAAGACACAACACACCGACAAGGAGAATGGCAGCACTCCGCTGATAATAAACTCAGCCATTTCCAGGAGGACTAACAGAGGAATGACACAATGCAGAGTCAGAGGAAAAAATGGTTAACAAGTGTAACCTCATAGGAGAGTATATAAGTGGGAATAAAAAGTATTAAAAGGGGTCGTCCCAACTTAGCAAGATGCTAATCGCTTACGGTTCACACAACTGGGACCCCCATAAATTGTGACAATGGGGTCCAGGAGTGCCCAATTTGAATGGCGCCATGACACCGCCGAGCCTTGGTCTTGGGATTGATGCGAATAGGTGATAAGTTGCTAAAGTGGGACAACAGATATGTGAAAAGTTGCTGATCAGCCTCCCAAAAAAATAAATAAAATTGATTTGCAAAAGTAGAAGCAAAACCAAATTATAATTTCACCTACAAGTGATATCACATTAGCGCCACAACAGTAATTAATTTCGCTGGAGTATTGCAGGAATTTTTCTGTAGAGCCTTAAGGTGTAGAAAAGCTGTCCGACAACCCTCTTTGGGAGCCATTTTTGTTGGTGACGGTGACGACAAAGTACAATTTAGTGGAAAATTCAGTGAAAAGTATCAGGGGGGAGAGAAGTGACAATCATCACTGTGACTGCACAATAGGACGGAATTAGAAGTAATATCTTGGTGCCTCCCCCCCGTATGTTTTTTCAGATCAGTTCATTAACTTACCCTAAAAATTTATAGCACAGGACACAATAGGATTACGGTTATCAGGTTAGAGCAAATACGGCTAAAATACTGGGGCACGTAGTAATTCTCCGACATGTACATATAATCACATAACGTATAATAAATAATTGCTGCTGTTGGATGGTCTGGGAATCAGGCCTTGTTGATGGCAGGCAGGGCGGGCGGGAGCGCGGTGGTCAGAGCTAAGTCTAAAGGAAGTTCTATTAGATTTTATACTTACAAATGGATAGATTATCAGATGTGACTGCGGTGGGGAGCTAATGTCTTACTGATTGCCTATCAATGTGATTTACTGGACTGCTACGTAAAAAGGTCTTCCATTTTGAAAATGCTGACAGCCATACTTTACTACAAACCATGGGAGAGGATGATGGTATCGGAAGGAATATTTTTTTTTTTTTTTTACCTTTTACATAAACAATAATCTGGATAGTCACAATAGGAAATAGAGAAATTAAAAAAAAAAAAAACACACAAGCTAAATTCTACAAAAAGACAGAAAATACTCTGCATGTTAAACTACCAGGAAAAAAAAAATAGGCCTGAGTTTTTGCTATAGAAGTATCAGTAGACGTCCAGTTGGGGGTGCTTTCACTGCTGTATATTGTGTGGACCATTTTTTTAAGTTCTGCTGGAGATGAGAAAATCAGAATGCTGCCCCCATGTTTTACACTGCAGCTCTGCTTGGTCAAGACCGCCACGCTCGACAAAAGGAGAGCGCTGGTATTCAGTAAAGAAAAAAATAAAAGTTCAAAACCCATTGGTAAGTACAAAATGGTTATATTTTAGAGTAAATATGCGCCTATGTGAGCTTAAAATTGGACACAACACTTAGGAATTGCACACGAGTCGTGTAACGGGATCTTTGAAGAAGACCTTACCTTGTACATGTAGTCTCGCTGCAGCGATGTCCATCCCAACCTGTGACACTCCTCTCTGCAGTCTTAATTAAAATGGCCTCGCTCAACTGGATTCCTACATGAAAGATCAGAAGAAATATTCATTAACTTCAGAACCAGCTTCAAAAATGCAAAACATCAGATTACATAGATTTGGAAATTCATCTATGTAGGTGTATACATATTCCAGCCACCACACCCAAACTTAAGGGATTAATGCTAACAAGTGACAAGTAGTCCTAGTTTTTGACCCATCGGCCTCATCCCAACAAGCCAGAAGTGGAAGGAGATAGAAACCCAGTGGGTGAGTTCTTCAAACATATACGTGTCCCTCATGGTTTTGTGAAAGATAGTGAACATAAAAGAAAAAAAAAAGTTCAGTCATCAGGTCCCCTGGTAAAATATTGACACTGATTTTTCATTTTTTTGTTTTGTGATATTGCCATTATTTTTGCAATTTTTTCTTAAAAAATAGAGCAATTTGATGAATTTTGCACAAGAGCAAATACTTTTGTCTTTTACCAATTCATGCGCCTTTTTAGAAGAAACTCGCAAATCAATGTTCAGCTGCTCAAAAATAAAATTTAACAGATTGTGTATTACACAAACCTCCCCATCTTGCATGAACAAGAAACCAATTAGACACAAACACATGGGCCATGCACACCGTGAACGAGTCTGTATGACAGTGTTCACACCACCAAAAGACTGAAAACACCGAAAAACACAGTAAAACAAATGTATAAAAATACTCTGCTGTTTGTGTCTATTTGGTTTCTTGTTCATGCAAGATGGGGAGGTTTCCACCCCTTCCTTATGGGCTGTGCACACAAAAGCCATCTTCCATAGCGTGTCCACTTCGGACCTTACTTGACTGAATCCTGCTTATACAGGTACTATACACATGATCAGGTTTTTAAATACATCGGTTAGGACTGCTCTGAGATGGGTATACCTTGACGTTTTGTAGAGCGGCTTAGTATACATTTTTTGCAAAAAACGTATCAACTAAATACCCTGTTTTGTAATCATCTTTTTACTAGCACTTGCTGTTTACTGTTACTTTTTTACAACAAAGTATTTTTATACGTTTGTTTTACTGTGATTTTCTGTGTTTTCAGTGGCATTTAAGAATTTGGGCACCAATGGTCAAAATTACTGTTATTGTCAACAGTTAAGCAAGTTGAAGATGAAATAATCTCTAAAAGGCCTAAAAGTTAAAAATGACATTTAATTTGTAAATAAATAAATTTACATTTTAAAAATTACAAAAAAGGAAAATGGGTCAAAAGTTTGGGAACCCTGCGTGGTTAATAACTAGCAGCATCCCCTTTTGCAGGTATCACAGTGTGTAAATGTTTTTTGTATCCAGACAAGAGTCTTTCCATTCTTGTCTGATGGATTTTCAGCCATTCTTCCAGTTCTGTGAGATTCCTGGTCCATCTTGCATCCTCTGCTATTTTGAGGTGTAGTCAAAGATTTTCAATGACATTAAGATAAGGGGACTGTAAGGGCCATTGTACAACCTTCAGCTTGCACCTTCTGAGGTCGTCTAATGTTGGATTTTGATGTGTGTTTAGGATTATTATCCATTTGTAGAAGCCATCCTCTTCCTCTTTTCACCTTCAGCTTTCTTTTACATATGGTGTTATATTTGCATCAAGAATTTGTTGAAATTTCATTGAATCCATTCTTCCCCTCTACCCATGAAATGTTCCCCGTGCCATTGGCTGCAACATAATCCCAAAGCATCATTGATCCACCCCCATGCTTAACAGTTGGCAAGATGTTTTTTTCCTGAAATTCTGTGCCCTTTTTTCTCCACACATACCTTTGATCATTGTGACCAAAAAGATCTTCTTTAACCTCATTGGCCCACAGGACTTGTTTCCAAAATGCATCAGGTTTCTTTAGACTTTTTTTGCATACCTCTGAAGCTTCTGATCCACAAAATGGATGAGAATCTTAAGTGCGCTGAGTCTCACGGACCAGGTACAAGGAACAGCTTTTAAATCGGATGTGTATATGGTTCAATGAAACTATGGGTCAGTGTGCTGTCGAGAAATAATGGACAGAACATGGACGTGTCACATGGCCGTGTGACTGTGGCCTTACGGATAAAGCCTGCATAGGGAAAAACTCGGTAAAATACAAGGTAAAGGTCATAAAATAGTCAGAAACAGTGTTAGTCCTCCTATCACGGCTACTTCTTCTGAAAAGTTACCTGAAATGATAAGTATTCCTCAAGTGTGGGCTCTAAAAGTGGAGTCAAAATGACTTGTACCGATAAAGAAAAATGTCGTATACATAAAGGGTACGGCTTAATTCATTTTTCATTGGAATATAAAATGTATTTTATGCGTAGAAAAAACATACAAGAAAACAAACATGAAGCGAATGCGGTTTTAATTTCCACCTAATGCGAGCTCGGAACATATCTTTGGTTAATTTGCTCTTATGATTATCAGCTTGTAATGTGGAGATTACGCCATGTCATTTTATACAGAGTATAATCATATTTTCCAGCTTTATACCTTGACAACAGGCAAAGTCCAGAACAGACGCAGTTTTCTAATCAACTTTAACCACAAGAAATTAGAAAAAAACAAACATAAAACTTCTGAAACTTGTCGTATTTCTGTCCTGTGTTATAAGCGCTGGAATAGTTTTATTTGCGGGATTTTCGCAACACAATTACAGCATCTGTCGTGTTTCCTTCATACCGGGACACTCCAGGGTGACTTTTTTTTTTTAACTTTTTAAATGAATCCTGAACTCGTTCCACATTTCTTAATTTCGGGACAAAAGCACAAAAGTTGAGGAAAAGCAGCTAATTGTTAAATAACAAAGGCGACTGTAAAGATCCATTTCAGATAGGGACAGAGCCAAAAATGGAGCCAAATGTGTCAACACAGCTACCAAGAGACTTTGTGTCATTTTAAGCAAATATTGTGGCGTTTCCATGACAATCCCTGTTTTG
Organism: Dendrobates tinctorius; assembly: GCF_039654945.1. NCBI lineage: Eukaryota > Metazoa > Chordata > Amphibia > Anura > Dendrobatidae > Dendrobates > Dendrobates tinctorius. The sequence goes on from NW_027361754.1 coordinate 9,788,255, forward strand.
AATACGCTTCTTGCTCACATATTGAAAAAAATGGCCCTTCCTGTTTGCTACTTAATAAGCAGATTTTAGCACGACAAATAGCAAAAAGTTATACAAATGCATAAAGAATAAAGCAGGACTGGAAACCACGGATATATGAAGCAAAATTAGTTCTTCTGATACAAGTTATCATAACTACTGAATATAGATGGAAAATTGCATTAGCTGGTGTCCATGATAATGTAAAGATAAATCATCAATACGTCATTCATAAGTATAGAGACTTAATCAGGAGTCAGGACATGAAGTCTTTGGTCCCCAGGATATTTCGGGTCTGCCCAGGGATTTGGGAAAAAAATTGCTCAGGATCTGCATCTCAGGGTGGAAAAATCAATCCGCTATATTGTAGCAAAGACAGCAGCACACATTACTATTAAAAACTGAATAAAACTTAAAGAACAAAACAACCGTACAGGCTATACATGAGAAAGAAGGTTCTGGCACCTACATCAGAGATGGAGAAATTTGGTCACAGGTACGAGATCATATGTTGCAGTCTATGGGCAGAGATTCACACACATTGGAGATTTCCCACGCCTGGCACTTCACACGTCCTATAATTTTTTTTTTCCCTGCAGCAAAAAAGCGCTGCGGATAGGTTTAAATCAATAGATGAATGTAATCAACATTTTTTTCACACTATTGGGGCTTTTTTTTTTGTTATTTTACATATTCTAGAGGATTTTTATTTTAATGCATTAAATAATGGCCTTTTTAGAGGTAATCAACCCATCCAACCTCAGCCCCACAAATCAAACTTATATGACAAATTTATTAAGCTGTGCATGTTATAATTTGCACCAATTTGTCATATTTTACAATAAATTTTTCAGGTGGATGGTGATGGTGACCCAGCTCACAATTCAAAGAGGCGGACATTAAAAGTCGCACATTTGTAAGCAAATATGACATATGCTGAAGTATGCTACTATGTTATGTTACTTACTACTAAAGTGTCAAGCTTGATAAATCCTTTGCACCCCTACTAAGTTAGTGGACGGCAGGGAAATAAACTAGCCACATACAGACAGGTCCATAAATATTTGGCCAGTGACAGAATCTTCGTGATTTCAGCTCTGCAGGTCACTATTTTGGATTTAAAATCTAACAACTGTAATGCAATTGGAGACTTTCAGGTTTAATTAAAAGGGTTGAACAAAATGATCCTGTGAAATGCTTAGGAATTGCAACCATTTCTCTACAAAGCCTCCTCATTTCAGGGGCTCAAACGTAATTGGACAATTTAACTATATCATAAAATGTTCATTTTAAATACTTTGTAGATAATCCTTTTGCCGACAAATATGGCTGCTGGGTTTCCTCCTTTGTGAGGCTTTGCCACCTTTACTGCAGTCGATTTCAGTTATTGCTTGTTTGTGGGTCTTTCTGCCTTCATCTTGTGAAATGCTGCTCGGTGGGGCGAGATCTGGTAAGGACTCAGCCTTTGCAGAATATTCCACTTCTTCGCTTTCGCAGTATGTTTTGGGTCATTGTACTGTGAAGCGCCGTCCAATCAACCTTACTGCATTTGGCTGAATCCAAGCAGAAAGTATCTCCCTGTACACACAGGATTCATCCGACTGCTTCTGTTTTCAGTCACATCATCAATAACCACTAATGACCCGCTGCAATTAGAAGCCATGCATGCCCGCACCATCACACCACCTCCATCATATGTTACAGAGGATGTGCTGTGCCGAGGATCAGGAGTCACTCCAAGCTCCTCTTCTGCTTCTGGTAAAGGTTGATCTTCGTTTTTGTTTTTCCAGAATATATGCCACCGCCCCTCTGGGTTGGACTGAATTCTCCTCTCTTGACCTGCTAGCTGAAATAATTCCCAATGTCTAGGATGGGTCATAGGAAGTCCAAACGGGACGACTGACGTGTCAATGGGTTCCGTTGGGGCTGGACCGATTTGGAGAGTCCAAACTTGGGTCGGCTAAGTGGTTCTGGAGAGCCATTCTAAACAGCTCGGTATCCGGGACCGCTAGAGAAATATGAGATGCAGGGGTGTGTGCAGAGGGCTCCCAGGGTTCTGGTGGTATATTGGACTTAACCCTGAGATTCACGGTACTGTCATAATTCATCTCTAGGTGTCGCTGCCGAAGTGTCTGGAGCTTTCCCTTGATGGCTAATTGATTTTGTCCGCCTTGCACAAAAGACAGCAGGGGGTCCTAGCTCTGCTCCTCCTTGCCTTCGTTAACACGTAGCCTCCAATTCTCTGGCCAAATGGCAAAGTTCTCTTGTTGTGGGGATCTGTGTGCTTTTCCCAAACGTGGGGGGCACTTCAGGAGTGGAGGGAGATCTCTGGACAATATATTGGGCCTGAATTAATAAATCTAAAATGGAGTCTCCCTCGCAACTCACATTCCCACATAACCTATGGCCACCACCTTTCAGCCCCATGTAACAGCATTCTAAAATTTTATTTCACTCTCCTACCGGATGTTCTTGGATGATGGGCGTCGCTGATCTTGCTTTGCGGTCTCTTTTCTTGCGATGCCGTCCTCATTCTCTGCTTCGTGTTGATCACACATCCTACATCATCCATAGATTATTCGCTTTTGTGCTCCTGCACAGGCGCACTTCTCTCTGCTTTGCCGAGTGCAGAAAAGAACACTGTTCTGGCCAAAGATGCCAGCGCATGCGCATTATAGTACTTTGCACTCCTGCTCAGGCACACTTTTCTTTGCACTGCCAAGGATAAAGAAAAGGGAAACATTGTGTGGATGAAGTAGGATGCGTCGTCCGCACGAAGCAGAGGAGAACGGCACTGCAAGAGGAGAGGAGGCACAGGATGAATACCAGTAACACCCATGGGACCGGACCACCACATAGACAAGGATAATAAAATGTGTGGTTTGCCTTACAGGGGAATTGGAGTTATATATACACATTATTTATATATATATATATATATATATATCAGTTTAGAATGCTGTCACATGGGGCTGAAAGGTGGTGGCCATAGGTTATATTGGAAAAACCTGGTGACAGGTTCCCTTTAAGCCTATATTGATTATATAACTATATCTTGAATATGTTTTGGTAAAAAGTAGTGATGCACGAACGTGATCAGATAAGTGTTATCCGAGCATGCTCGTGAGCCAACAGTGTGCTTGAATAATAAGTTAGTGTCTCGTGGCTGATTGACAACCATTACACATGCAGGGATTTCCTGTTTATTAGGAAATCCCTGCATGTGTTGAGTCTGTCTAACAGCCGCGAGACATGCAGCCGTGGGGACTCGAACATATTATTCGAGAACACCAAAGACACACTGTTCGCACACGAGCATGCTCGGATAACACCTTATCCCAGCACGTTCGGTCATCACTAGTAAAAAGCTAAAGTGTCAAAACTTGTGTCACTGTCCAAATAATTTTGTACCTAACTGTAGTAGCTAATATGGCAGGTAACTATTATAATGATATGTGCCAAATAACTACTTCCTGCCCCCCAGAAGTGGCAGGTATGAAATATGATCCCCATATTTCTTATTTGGCATCTTAGAAGATTTGGCTTCTTAGGTATTTCTTGGTGGCACGGTCTCTTCAGAGCGCTGCAGCTACAAATCCATACGTGACTTTGCTCAGTCACCGCAGTGTCACTTACCAGGTAGGACTTTTATAATTGGAAATTGCAAGCTTGATGCTACAATCACTTTAACATTTACAGGCAAAATAAAACTAAAGACAAAGTTATTACCAACGTGGAAGCCAAATATAACGAGCAAAAGTGAAGGACTCGGCTCTATATGTAAACATCGGTTTACTGAAAATGTTTTATTTGGAGTAGTTTTGCATTTTATAGCATTTAACAATATATGATGAATTCCCCAGTTGCTTATTAACCCTACGCAAGGCCAAATTTGCAGATCCTGGAAAAAGGACAAGATTCGAATATCGTGCAAAACATGGAAATCATTTTTTAATAATAAACAAATAAAATATTTATGAGGCCCAAATTGCTGGACAAAATTTTTATTTCAGCCTGAATAAAGCAGCTTAATTATTACCACAATTAAATTTTTACTTAAGACATTTTCTTGCTAGAAGGATGGTATTTCCTCACTACTGCAACGCAGGACGCTGATGTGAAATCTGGAGTGAGAGAAAGACTTGTGGCTTCTCATGCAAATGTCCTGTATGGGCCCTAATGGCTAGGAGACAGTCTTGACAGTGGACACAATCTACTCAAGTTGGCTATGACATTGGTCGATAAGACCAAAACTGCACCCAACATCCACTTTGGCGGCTGCAACAAAATGGCTGCATTGGACGGCATGGATACTTTCATAGTTTCTATCTGTGAAATGCAAATTCCTCTCCAACTCTTGTCCAAGACATAATTGGCATGGTGTCAATAATGAAATCTGATCTCTCTTAGTCTTTTGCCATCAAGTGACACCAAGGCCATTGGGTCACCAATATCAAGGCATCCAGTACTATCGGCTTCTTACATGACAATAAAAGACTTGTATAAAGACAGACTGATTCTATTACTTTCAATACAATAGTAATTCGTTATTCCTATAGATTAATAAAAAAAAAATGAAAAAATTGGCAGCAGATCTTGGAGATTGTAATGTGAATAAACAAATGAACAAAGAGTTGGGAAGATCTACACAAAGAATGAAATGTTCCCATCCCTCTCTGCGCCACAGACCTGCACTGTCTTACATAAGGCAGGACTGGGTGGAACGTAAATTCCAAACTGATTTCTTCCCATTTATTTACTATAAATACAGATTAGCAAAAATGAATGCTCTTTTTTATTATTCCCACGCCCGGTTGTTTTCTGAGACACCTGTTCTCAGCCTTAAAAAAAGAGAAGCTGGAAGTTGCAGGAGGAAGCATGGCCATACTGGGGGCTGCAGAGATAGATACATGGACCATGCAAGGAGAAGAAATATACTTTACAATGTAAAGATTAACAAAAACAAAAGTATACAGATCCACTGCAGAAGAGGAAAAGCTGCCAAATTTACCTAATCCAATGTCTATAAAAGGCAAGCTGAAGCACATCTCCTCACATTCTGGCTTATTCAGAAGCAGACGTGCAATATTTTTCAGTCCATTTCACCAAGGTATTCTGCAACTCTAACATGCATCTCTCACACCGGCCCCTATCTTCAGGAGAAAGCAGATTTCTGAATAAAAAATAAAATATATAAATGAAACAGTACCCCAATGTAAAAAAGATAGTGTGAATCTGGTCTAATTGAACCATAATACAGCCCAATATACATACTTTAAAAGCCAGGTGAGTTTTACTTTACTCTACCAGCCAAAAAAAAAGTTTTACACAAGTTGAATAACAAGAGTCAACAAATACAAATCTACATTCTCACAAGTTTATTAAAATTCAGTTCTCAAAATAGACAAAATACACATTTGTTTCACCTGATATATTTCTGTATTTTATTAATGTTGTCAGTGGTTCACCTGATGCTAAAGACCCGGGGCATTTCTCAGTTTTTCCCAGACACAGATACAAACAAAAATACTATAAAAAAAAAAAAGTTATCGGATCTTTTTCCCCATATTGTTAATAAACTGAATTGGATTAGTGAAAACGCAGCCCGATAAGCCGTTTATTAAGCAAATGCAAGTGAAAAAAATACACACACACACACATATATATATATATATATATATATATATATATATATATATATATATATAATTTTTTCCCCCTGGACTTACACTTGTGTGTATGAAGCTTTAAATCAACCACAAAAGGACCCACAGTTTGTATTCTACAAGTTTCCTTGGGTATCTATAACACACCCTAATACTATGATGGTGGGTGCAGTTGCAACCGCCAATTCACCATCTGAAGGTAGATGGCTTACAAAGCCCGGACCGCTTTACAGTCATGTTTGGCCTTTCGCAGCTTACTAATTCTCCAACGCATGAAGACGGAAACTCCCTCGACTTGGTCTTCTCTCGGCTTTGTGCAGTGGATGATTTTGCAAACTCCCCTCTCCCGCTCTCTGACCACAATCTTCTTTCATTCTCTATAAAGAACTGCCAGGCTGCTCAGGTCACCCCCACTGTCCAGACTTATAGAAACATACAGGCCATTAACACCCAGAAACTTCTGAAGAACTTGCAGTCTTCATTGGCCCCTATCTCCTCCCTCTCATGTCCTGATTCTGCATTGAAGCATTACAATGAAACACTTCAAAGTGCCCTGGATGAATTTGCACCCCCTATAAATAGAACACCACAACACAGACGGCGACAACCCTGGCACACGGTGCAAACACGTTTCCTGCAGCGGTGCTCCAGGTGCGCCGAACGTCTGTGGAGAAAATCCAATCTACACGAAGATTTCATCCATTTTAAGTTTATGCTTAGAACATACAACACTGCCCTTCACCTCTCCAAACAAACCTATTTCAACACCCTCATCACCTCACTGTCCAATAACCCGAAACGTCTCTTTGACACTTTTCATTCTCTACTCAATCCAAGAGTACAGGCCCCAACCACGGAAATCCGAGCTGACGATCTGGCCAATTACTGCAAAGAAAAAATTGACCAGATCCGACAGGAAATTATCTCCAAATCCCCTCATACCATGCACTGTCCTCCCTCCCCCACTGCATCTAACTCACACTCTGATTTTGAACCAGTCACAGAAGAAGAAGTAAGCAGGCTCTTGCATCGTCTCGCCCAACTACTTGCACCAGTGACCCATTTCCGTCACATCTCCTCCAGTCCCTTTCCCCTGCTGTCACCCCTCACCTAACTAAAATATTTAACCTCTCTCTCTCTTCTGGTATTTTTCCCTCCTCATTTAAGCATGCCATCATACATCCACTACTTAAAAAACCATCCCTCGACCAAAACTGTGCCGCTAACTATAGACCTGTCTCTAATCTTCCCTTCATCTCTAAACTCCTGGAACGCCTGGTCCACTCCCGTCTTATCCGCTATCTCTCAGAAAACTCTGTTCTCGACCCTCTCCAATCCGGTTTCCGCTCTTTACACTCCACTGAAACTGCCCTCACTAAAGTCTCTAATGATCTGCTAACAGCTAAATCAAATGGTCATTACTCCATACTAATTCTTTTGGATCTCTCTGCAGCATTCAACACTGTGGATCATCAGCTCCTCCTCACTATGCTCCATTCCATTGGCCTCAAGGACACCGTTCTCTCCTGGTTCTCCTCCTATCTCTCCGACCGCTCCTTTACTGTTTCTTTTGCCGGTTCCTCCTCCTCTCACCTTCCCCTTACTGTTGGGGTTCCTCAAGGATCGGTTCTAGGCCCCCTCCTCTTCTCCTTGTACACTGCCCCTATTGGTCAAACAATCAGTAGATTTGGTTTCCAGTACCATCTCTATGCTGATGACACCCAATTATACGCTTCTTCTCCTGACATCACGCCAGCCTTTCTAGAAAACACTGGCGATTGTCTAAACGCTGTGTCTAATATCATGTCCTCACTATATCTGAAACTGAACCTGTCAAAGACTGAACTCCTGGTGTTTCCTCCCGCTACTAATGTACCTATACCCGACATTGCTATTTCTGTGTGTGGTTCCACTATTACTCCCCAGCAACATGCCCGCTGTCTTGGGGTCATACTTGATTCCGAGCTTTCCTTTGCCCCCCACATTCGATCACTGGCTCGCTCTTGTCATCTGCACCTCAAAAACATTTCTAGAATTCGACCTTTTCTTACTTTTGACTCTGCAAAAACTCTTACTGTTTCTCTTATTCATTCTCGTCTCGACTATTGTAACTCTCTTCTAATCGGTCTCCCTCTTACCAAACTCTCCCCTCTCCAATCTGTCTTGAATGCTGCAGCCAGGATCATATTCCTCACCAATCGTTACGCCGATGCCTCTACCTTGTGCCAGTCATTACACTGGCAACCCATCCACTCCAGAATTCAGTATAAACTTATTACCCTCACCCACAAAGCCCTCCATGGCTCAGCACCACCCTACATCTCCTCCCTTGTTTCAGTATACCACCCTACCCGCGCCCTCCGTTCTGCTGATGACCTGAGGTTAGTATCCTCAATAGTCAGAACCTCCCACTCCCGTCTCCAAGACTTTACACGTGCCGCGCCAATTCTTTGGAATGCACTTCCCAGGTCAATACGATTAGTCCCCAATACCCACAATTTTAAGCGTGTCCTGAAAACGCATTTATTCAGACTGGCCTATCGCCTCAACACATTAACCTAACCTATCCCTGTGTGGCAGAGCCAAAAGTTTTACCATAACCAGGTTCCCAGCATCATGTTCCCACATGCTTTATGCATCCATTAGCCCTCTGTGTCTGTACTGTTACACACTTAACATTATGGCTGGTCCATACAATCAGAGCAACTGTTACCACCCACCTTTCGTGTCTACCTCTTTCCTCAGACTGTAAGCTTGCGAGCAGGGCCCTCACTCCTCTTGTTATTTTTTATAATCTACTGTATGTGATTATTGTTATGCTGCAATGTCTATTGTCTGTACAAATCCCCTCTGAAATGTAAAGTGCTGCGGAATATGTCGGCGCTATAAAAATAAAATTATTATATTATTATTATTGTTCATATGGATCCCGAAGAGGAGCCCAAAACAGCCCTGTCGCCCTCTGGAGCCTCCACCTTTCACGGACATTACTGCTTCTCTTCTACATTTGTCATTTGGTTACTAAAACTAAAGTCAGTAAAATCAAAGTCAGTCCTTATGTGGGGATATCCTGAACATTGCATATCAACAGAATAATTGTAAAACTGTACACCAGCAGATTCCACAGAAAGGACTGAATAAGGGCAGCCAAGCAGCGAAGAGGTAATTAAGAGATATGGCATATCTTATCTTTGTGGCCTTCACTAAAACCTGAGAAGGAAGTATTCCTTCCACTGAGTCCACCACCATAAATTAGACAAGTTCCCTCATTTTCATTGCAATCAATAAATCCTTAGAGATTGTGGAATCAGAAAATGATTTTTTTTTATAAATCAAGTTATTATTAAATATACTGTATACAGAGTACTGCTCGAAAGAGGTGACACCCCTGTTCGTACAATGATTTCCTTTCTTGTTATTGGAAAGTGCACATTGTAGATTCAGAATGAAGGCAGCAAACCACGAAGAAACACAGAGAGTTCCCAGTGGAGCCGAGCACTTGTTGGTTGGTGATCCTTCACTCTACATTCAATTCATCCCAAAGCATGTTATCTGGGTTGAGGTCTGTGACTGTGGAGGTCATGTCACCTGACACAGCCTCCATCTCTCTCCTTCTTGGTCACATAGCCCTTAAATGGCCTGGAGATGCTTTTAGGATGGTCCTACTTGAACACAAATGGTGGTCATACTAAGTGCTGATCAGATGTGATGGTGGTCATTGCAGAATGCAGAGGTCGCCATGCTGGGGAAGTGTCAAGAATTTGGAATAAAATGCCAAACAGAGTTACCAGCAAAACCCTAATCTCTCTCTCACACCCACACACACAATCACACCTCCGCCTTCATGAGGACCACAAATATAGAAGCCATCTGCTTCACTTTTCTGCATCTCAGAAAGATGTGCTGGTTGATACCAAAAGTCTAAAATTTTAACTAATCAGAACACAGGAAAAATTTTCATTGATCCAATGTCCTGTCCTTGTGTTGCTTTGCTAATGCAAGTTTATTTTTGTTTGAGGTCCTCACTTGTGGCTTCTATGCAGCAATTCGACCATAAAGTCCTGCTTCTCGCAGTTCCCTTTGGATAGTTGATATTGAGATGTGTCTACTACTTGACGTCTATGAATCATTTATGAGGGCTGTTATCTGAGGTGCTTCAATTTGTGGTTACAACTATGCAAATTGTCTTTTCAAGAGAAGAGGACTGGAATTCTAGTGCTACCTATTGGTTGTAGCAATCCTAAGTCAAGATCGGCCCTTTAATGAGCCTTCGGATAAAAGCCAAATCCGAATCTCAATTTGCAGACAGACTGTTTCGGGGTATTGGCCCTCGTCAGTGCAAAGTATGAGATTTGATTTGGTTAGGTGACAGGCTAAAACTGGGATCTAAGGGGTAAGGTTTCTCCTTGTGGAACATCATATGACCGGTCTGTCACACATGTATGAGGAGACAAACACTTTGCATGCTTGTCGGGGAAATTAAATATGCAAAACTGTCTCTTCAGAGAGGACTTGAACTCATACTTTGCACTGACGAAGGGGCAATACCTTCAAGCAAGTCTGAAAATTGAGATTCTGATTTGGTTTTTATCCCAAGTCATATTGTAAGGCTCGTTAAAGGATCAATATTGATTTGTAGGATTGCTACTACCAATAGGTGGCACTAGAGTTCTAAAGCCCCCGTCACACATAGCAATCTCGCTAGCGAGATCGCTGCTGAGTCACAAGTTTTGTGACGCAACAGCGATCTCACCAGCGAGATCGCTGTGTGTGACACTGACCAGCGACCAGCCCCCCTGCCGGTTATCGCTGATCGTCCTGAAATGGTCAGGACATTTTATTGATCGTGCTGGCCAGCGGGAGACCAGCGATCAGCGCGCTGGTAACTAAGGTAAACGCAGGGTTTCTAAGCAGTGCGTGGTGCTTAGAAACCCAATGTGTACCTTAGTTACCAGCACGCTGATGCAGGGAGCTGGTAACCAAGGTACACATCGGGTTTCTAAGTGACGCGTGCTGCTTAGAAACCCGATGTGTACCTTAGTTACCAGCTCCCTGCATCATCGCGCTGGTAACTAACGTACACAGCGACGCGCCCGCTCGGCGTCGCTGGTGCTGATCGCTGGTGAAGCTGCCTGTTTGACAGCTCACCAGCGATCATGTAGCGACACACCAGCGATTTTGACAAGTTGATATCGTTGTCGGGATCGCTGGTGAGTCGCTATGTGTGACGGGGCCCTAAGTCCTCTGACTCTCTGAAGAGACAGTTTGCATATTTAATTTCCCAGAGGAGCCTGCAAGGCATTTGTCTGCTCATACTAGTGCGCCAGACCTGTCAGGTCACTCTCCACAAAAAGAAAAAACTTACCCCTTAGATCTTGGTTATAACTAGTGGCTTTGAGGACCTTATCCTCTGCAGCAGATGTAATTCACAGTCTTCGTTTCCTGCAGCAATCCTCAGAGTCAGTTTCATCCTACCGATTGGAGTTTTTTATGACTGCATTTGAGGATATTTTCAAGGTTGAAGCAATTTTAAGGATTGACCGAAGTAGTGATGAACTGTTGGTTACATAGTTTGAAAAAATAAAAGAGTCCATCAAATTCAACCTCTCTCTTTTTTGCTAGTTGAGTGATTCTTGCCAGATTCTGGCTTAGAACAGTTGTGGAATAGAGCTCAGCACAGTATATCATATGAAGCCGTCTACCAGCACTTACGCTACAAAAACACCGAGGTTTTATACCGATAGGCGGTTTTTCCGGAACCCATGACAGCACACCTGAGAGGGATCAGCCCAGCCAGGACAGGAAACCTAAAATCAAATCAAAGGGAGGTACTGCTCCCTTGCTTCAGCTGGGTTACAGAGCATGAGAGGCCCCCCGGTTAGTTCACATGGCAAACTATCACCACATTATATCAAGAAAAGGCACCCAAACTATAGGGCACACCGAAGGAGTTAGAAGGGGGGGGGGGGGGACATACGAGTTCTGTCATGGGTTCCGGAAGAAACAGCTACCACTAAGTAACCTTGGTGTTTTCACCCATGACAGCACACCTGAGAGATTTTTGGAGAAATGAAAACACCTTAGGGAGGGACCACCACTTGCAGTACACTTTCTACCAAAGTTTAGATCAGCCGAGGAGGACAGATTCGGTCGGTAGTGTTTAAAGAAAGTAGATGATGAGAAAAGGCAGCGGCCTTACAGATCTTATCAATTGATACCTCCGCTTTTTCTGTCCAGGAAGTAGCCACTTCTCTGGTGGAGTGAGCCTTGATGCATTCAGGAACCAGAGCGCCACTCGCGGAGTAGGACAAACTAATGTCCTTCTGATCCATCTGGCAATGCTACCTTTAGATACTCCATACACCTTTCTGCTACCCTGGAAGGTTACAAATAGGGACTGATCTTTCCTCCATTGACATATATTGCAACACTGACCTCCTCACGTCTAAAGTATGGAATTTTTCCTTCCCTGGATTTTTAGGGTTATCACAGAATGAGGGTAAGGTGATCTGCTGGCTTCTGTGGAATTTAGAAACTACCTTGGGGAGATAGGCCGGATCTGGTCTTAGAACAACCATGTCCTCAAACACTTGGGTGTATGGGGGGGGACATATACACAGGGCCTGTATGTCAGTCACCCTACAGGCCGATGTTAAGGCCACTAGCAATACCGTTTTAAGCATGAGAAATTTTGCTGACAACTCCTATAAGGGCTCAAATGTATCCCTAGTTAGTGTCTCAAACTAGGTTCAGGTCCCATGGAGGAATTATTGATACTATAACCGGTCTAGATCTATTACAGGACTTACTAAATCGGACACCCACCTATTGGATGCTAGGTTGCAATTATACAAGGCACCCAAGACCGACATCTGTACCTTGAGAGTATTAGTTGCTAACCCTAGTTGCAATCCCAACTATAGGAATCAGATGCATCACCCCTACTCTGGAACTCTCTACCACAACATATCAGACTCTCACCTACCATCGAAACCTTCAAAAAGAGCCTGAAGACCCACCTCTTCCGACAAGCCTATAACCTGCAGTAACCACCGATCGACCAAACCGCTGCACAACCAGCTCTACCCTCGCCTACTGTATTATCACCCATCCCTTGAAGATTGTGAGCCCTCGCGGGCAGGGTCCTCTCTCCTCCTGTACCAGTTATGACTTGTATTGTTTAAGATTATTGTACTTGTTTTTATGTATACCGCTCCTCACATGTAAAGCGCCATGGAATAAATGGCGCTATAACAATAAATAATAATAATAATAATAATAGGAATTCTAGAATGGCCCCTACCAGAGCTTCATCTCCCAAAGGTTGCCCTAAAAACTCCAGGAATTTCTTCTATGTTCTACCATGGATTTTTGATGTAATAGGTTTCCTAAGCTTCAACAGGGTGGAGACTAGCCCTGGTGAGAACCCCTGTTGACTCCGTAACGCCCACTCAAATTCCATGCTGCCAGATGGAAACCCTTCACTTGAGAGTGGCACACTGGTCCCTGAGTAAGTAGGCCCAGAATCTCTGGATCGGTAACAGACATCCACCTTAGAAGGGACAATCACGGTCTCCTCATGGAGCAATGAGAATTACTCTTGCCTGATTCTCTCTGATCTTCCTCACACCTGCTGGAATCATTGCTATCGGGGGGGGGGGGGGGGGGGAGCAGAAGTTCTTCATCTTCCTGTTGTGTAACCTGGCAAACAGGTCTACCCCTGGCCTACCCCAAGCCTGCACTATTTGGTGGAACACTAGAGGGTTTAGAAACCACATTCTCCTTGTCTCAGTTTCTTGCGACTCAGGTAGTCTGCTTTCACGTTTTCTATACCCCTTATGTGAAGTGCCATGAGAGATAGCAGGGGCGTTGCTCTGCTAGCTGAAACAGGATGCTGGCTGCCCCTATAAGAGATTGGGACCTCTTTCCCCCTTGGTTGTTTATATAAGCCACCACCGAGCGATTGTCCAACATGACCTGGCATGGCGACCCCGAAGGAAGGGAAGAAAATGTCTTAAGGCCCTTTCAACAGCCAACAGCTAGCTCCTTTACGTTTGAACCCTGATCCCCTTCTAGAGAAGACCAGGTTCCCTGCACTGAGTGGGACATTAGATGTGCTCCCCATCCTGTACCCCGTGTGTCTGTCGTGATCACATCCTCCACCGGCCTCAACCACTGGACCCCTGATGCCAAATGTTCCCTTACGGTACACCAGGTCAGGGAATCTCTTACAACTAAGGAAAGATGTATTTTTCCCTGTAAATGTCCTTTCAATGACCTCTGTGCTGACAGGACATCCCAGTGTAGCTGCCTTAGGTGAAATTGTGCCCAACCTACTGCTGGTATACAGGATGTAAAGGTACTGTCATACTAAGCGATATCGCTAGCAATATCGCTATAACTTGTGACGTTATAGCGATATTGCTAGCGATATCGCTGTGTCTGATACTTACCTACAACCCACTCCCCTGCTGATTATCGCTGATCACACGAGAACAGGCTGGACTGTTTCTCGTCGTCAGCTTCCTGCTGTGAAGACGCGTGGAACCGGGCGCAGGATCGCCTCGTCTGACAAGTAGCGACCCCCGTCCCCAGCGATGTCGATAGTGAGATCTGCCTGTGTGGCAGCTCACTAGCGACCACTTAGCGATGTACCAGCGATCCTGACCGCGTCATATCGCTGGTCGGGATCGCTGGTACATCGCTAAGTGTGACAGTACCTTTAGGGATCCTAGCAGGGACATCGCCTTTCTCTCCGTGTCATTATGGGCTGCTGTATTGCTGACAGTGCCAGTCCCATTATTTTGACTAATTTGTTCTCTGGTAGGAGACAGAGCTAGCGCTCAGAGTCCAGAACCAACCCGAGATAGGATTGTATTTTTTCCCGGTGCTAGCCTTGACTTGAGGGTATTTACCACCCAGCGTAGCTCCTTTAGGGCCATAGTCACTTCCTTCACTTGATATACACAGTGATCTTCCGACTCTCCAACTATAAGGAAGTCGTCCAGGTACAGGATGATAACAACGTCCCGAGAACAAAGGAAGGACATCACCTCTAACATCACCTTGGTAAACACCCTTGGAGCTATTGACAGTCCGAATGGGAGGGCTGCATACTAGTGCCTGACCTGTCCCTGGACATACAGAGCTACCCTTAGGAATTTTTGATGGTCTCGATGGATTGGGATGTTGTAATAGGCATCTTTCAAGTCTATGACCAACATGAAGCAGTCCTGGAACAACAGCTTTATAGCCGTGTTTACCGACTCCATCATGAAGGAGTAATTCACGACCCACCGGTTGAGCATCCTCAGGTTGACAATAGTTCTCAGAGAACCGTCCAGCTTTTGTATCAAAAAGAAGGGGGGAATAAAATCCCCTTCCTTCCTCTTCCCTCAGGACTTCTCGTAGAACCGGCTTTTGCACCAGTCCCAAAACCTCCGCCTCCAGGGTTAGTTGTTCTCTTGGAGTCTTCCTGCAGGGTATGAATACAAAAGACTGTCGGGGTGAACGGATGAAGTCTATCATTATGCCGTCCTTGATGGCACTCAGGACCCAACAACTGGAGGAGATGTTCACCTATGCAGGGAGAAAGAGAGAGCCTCTCCCTATCTCTGACCTGATGTCATTGAGGAGGCTTTTTTGACAATGTAGAGGGTCCTCTAAACCTACTGTATAACCAGACCCCTCTCTGTCTTTGAAGTCCCAGCTCTTCCTTTCTCCAGGGGGACGACCTCTATTAAATTTTCTTCACCGAAAAGGTTTCCTGGTCTCCCTTGAGAAACCCCTTCTTTTTATCCCCTGCCTTCTCTAAGATGTCCTACAGCTTCTGACCAAAGAGAAAATGAAAGGTCAGAATGGTCATGAAACGTGTTACACCGCTCCGACAGACTCACCCGGCCTCCGCTCCCACGTCGTCTTTGCATACTCACCCGGCCTCCGCTCCCACGCCGCAGCCTCTCGCCACCCGACGGCCACGGCGGTCACCTCTGACAGGCTCGCGGCCGACGCCATCTCTGCATGAAATGCGCATGCGCCATAGGCCGCGCCTCCCTTCTGCTTCTTGTGCTCCGGCTGTGCCCTGACCCGGAAGCACCTTCGGACCAATGGCAGACCAGACGGGGCCATATGAGGCCGCTTCCCCTGAGGGAGGTGCCTGATCGTTGTGTTACCTTGCACACTGTGCCCTGCTTCCTCCTGTGCTCTCTGCAGTCTCTCGGTGCCGTCCTCAGTGTTTACTGCAGCAGACTCGCACCCTGTCTTCCGTGTTCGCTAACAGTTATTCTCAGTCCTGCTCCAGTGTTCCTGTTTCCTCCGTCTCCTGCCTCCGGTGTTACTGTTCCATCCTGCTCCAGTCCTGCCGTCCTACTCCAGTCCTGCCTCCGGTGTTCCTGTTCCATCCTGTTCCAGTCCTGCCGTCCTACTCCAGTCCTGCCTCCGGTGTTCCTGTTCCATCCTGTTCCAGTCCTGCCGTCCTACTCCAGTCCTGCCTTCGGTGTTCCAGTTCCATCCTGCTCCAGTCCTTCCGTCCTCCTTTATTCCTGTCTCCTGTGTTCCAACTCTGTCCTGTCATCTACACTTCAGTTCCTCCACGTTCCAGTCTATAGTCTTACTCCATTCCTGTCTCCTGTGTTCCAGCCCTGTTCTGTCATCTACACTTCAGTCCCACTGTCCTACTCCAGTCCATCCTGAGCCGCCCCTCTCGGCTACCGTGGTACTCGAACCCCTGGGCCTGCTCCTAACGGTCCCTGTATAGGGGTCGGTTCCACCTGGCAGCTCGCCCGGGGCCCCTCGGTGCCACGGTCCAGAGGGTTCACTCCTGGAGATTCCGGCTCCTGACCACCCACGCTAACAAAACGGAATGGAGCAGAGTCTATTTTTCAAAGGCAGTTCACCCGGACACCCTTTTAGCCACAAGGCCCGTCTAGTCACATTACATAGGCCTGCCGCCCTAGCTGCCAACCTTACCAAATCTGCTGAGGAGTCTGCTAGGAAGGCCGCTGCCCCTTGCACCAGAGTCATATTGGCCAAGATCTCATTCCTTGGAACCTTACTCCTCAGCTGTTCCTCTATCTGCTGCAGCCAGACCATAAGACAGTACATGTCTCAGCTATTGCCAGTTTTAGACCCCCTCGGCTGCCTCCCAGGTGTGCCTCAGGAACCCATCTGCTTTTTTTGTCTAATGGATCTCTCAGCAAGCCAGAGTCCTCTAAAGGCAGGGACAATTTTTTAGCGGACTTAAGGGGGTTTTACACGATATCGCTATAACGTCACTGATTTTGTGACATTATAGCAATATCGCTAGCGATATCGCTATGTGTGATCCTTACCTCCAACCGGCTCCCCCGCTGGTTATCGCTGATCGCGCGAGAATGTCCGGCTCCATTTCTTGTCGCCGGTTTCCTGCTGTGACGACGAGCGACGCGTGGAGGCGGGCGGGAGGATGTGAAAGGTGAGTATCGTGCGCTGCGTCGCTGCTGCATCGCTGTGAGATCTTCCTGTGTGGAAGCTCACTAGCGATCATTTAGCGATGCACCAGCGATCCTGACTGGGTCGGATCGCTGGTGCATCGCTAAATGTAAAAGGGCCTTTAGCCACTGCCCTGTTGATCTTAGGGATTTTATCCCAACTCTGTGTTCTTTCCCTCAAACAGCCATCTCCTTTTGGAAGATGAGGGCAGGCTACCAGACTTCTCCAGCTTCTTACACTCCTCTATGAGCGCTTTTACCCTAGAATTCACTGGAAAGGTGCACTTCCTTTTTTTCCTCCAGACCCCCCAAACAGAACATCCTCTAAGGATTTAGGTGTCTTCTCCTCCTTTAGACCCACTGTAGACCTGACTGCTCTAACCGATCTATCCGTGTCCTGGGCCGGAAAGCAAGGTCGGCCACCTACATCACTGTTCGAGGAGAAGTAGGGGAAGACTGGGATTCCCCATGATATTCCCCACTGGATTGTGAGGCCTAAAGCCCCCGTCACACATAGAGATCTCGCTATCAACATAGCTGCTGAGTCACAAGTTTTGAGACGCAACAGCGATCTCACCAGCGAGATCGCTGTGTTTGACACTGACCAGCCCCCCTGCCGGGTATCGCTGATCATCCTGGAATGGCCAGGACATTTTTTTGATCGCTGGTCTCCCGCTGGCCAGCACACATTGCTGCGTGTGACAGGCGGGAGACCAGCGATCAGCGAGCAGGAGCTGGTAACTAAGGTAAACGTTGGCTTTCTAAGCTGCGGCGCAGCGCTTAGAAACCCGATGTGTACCTTAGTTACCAGCGTGCTGGTGCAGGGAGCTGGTAACCAAGGTACACATCGGTTTCTAAGTGCCGCGCGCTGCTTAGAAACCCGATATGTACCTTGGTTACCAGCTCCCTGCACCAGCGCGCTGGTAACTAAGGTACACAGTGGGTAACTAAGTGACGTGAGTCGCTTGTTACCCTCCTGTCGCTGGTGCTGATCGCTGGTGAAGCTGCCTGTTTGGCAGCTCACCAGCGATCATGTAGCGACACACCAGCAATCCTGACAAGGTCATATCGTTGTCGGGATCGCTGGTGCATCGCTATGTGTAACGGGGCCCTAAGAATTCATGATACGCCACCCGGGCTCTCTTGCCTCCCTTTGAAGGATGACTTTAGGGAACCTATATGCGAATTTGGGGGTCTTCTCCCGTATTGTTTTTTTGTATACAGTCAGCGCAGAGATCCTTCTGGCACTGAACTGCCAGCGGGGTTTTGCAAAGGGCACATTCTTTATTCTTTACTTTGGCGCTAGCCTTCCTCGGTCCCTGGTGATTAAGCATAAAATAGTCCCTATTACAAAAGGTGACGTTCTCATAGATCACTCACCACCTGCTCTCAATCAAGGGTACCGGATTCGGAGGCGGATCAGGGGTACGAACAATGTCCCTCCTGGACACTGAGGAGTCCTGTGACCTCTGGTTGGGACAGCTGCCACTCCTGCCACTCGAGCGGCTGCTCCTCTTAGTGTGCCCCAGCTGGTGACCAGGCCTGGATCCTGGTGAGAGCTCCTGCTGCTGCTTTAAGGCTGGTTTCAGACTAGCAACTGTGTACACAGCGTAGGGCTGCGTACTTCTTCCCTTAAGATCCGCATAGATGCGCATGCGCCTTGCATACCTATATTTAACATTGGGTACGCAGGGACATGTGTTGCATGTGGATGCGTCCCCGTGCGGCGGTTTGACGTGCTCGCCGAATAAGAGGTATCCACTGCGCTTTCCGCCTTCTCCGGTGCCAACCTATGCCCCTCCGCCACCCCGCCAGGACGCGTCCAGAATCCATGTACCCCAGCCGGCATTTTCACCCTGGTCGCCACCATCTTGGTTCCGGCACACACCCACTGACGTCACACGGGTGCGCCCATTCTCAGCATACTTCATGCGCGGTCAGCAGTGCGCTCCCTGGAAGCCCGACTCACTATGGAGTAGCAGACAGCAGGCAGAGGAGGGAGAGCGGTGAGCCGGCCAAAGAAGTCGCAGGACCCCTGACTGCGCCGCCTCACACCAGCAAGCACATCGAGGCCCCACAGGACCCGCAGATGGCACTTCCAGCACCTGAAGGCCGGCATACAGGCGCTCTGCCTGTTCCTCCAGTGCCAAGAAAGGTCTTTTAACCACCATTTTCAGCACGAGGGTCCCCATCAGGACAGGAAACCCAAATGAAGCGAGGGAGAGGTACCGCTCTTTTATGTTCAGTAGGTTTCCAGTCCTGGCTGGGCAGATCCCTCTCTCAGGTGTGCTGTCATGGGTGAAAAGAAAAACCACATGATGGTCAAACAATTTCTGAATGCCGGCGATTCCACAAATGAACTCTTGACAAAGCATTTCCAGGTGAGTAGTTGACTCAAAGTAAATCTGAACAGCTTACCTCACACTCATGTTTGCATAGTTTTCCCCAGGAGACTACTTTGAGTGCAAGGGCACCTGCTGACCTCAACAGGTAAAGGATCAAAATCTCAGTCAGACATGAGCAGTTCAGCATCCGGTAAAGTGTAAAAAGTCTTCTTTAGCAATAAAATAAAGTTATACTGCACATACAAGCACCCTCTAGTTACATCCTAGGCACATGGTCCTTTATGTCTAGGTGTTTCGACCATTAAACGTTTTATGAACTATGAAATGAAACATTTGTTTACTACAATCTGTTACAAAGGAAAAAAAAATACTAAAAATAAAAACCTTATCCCAGATTTTTCCCGACAGACTTCTATGATGTTTTCATCTTCTCTTCGACTGTCTCGCTCCTAAGTCTCAGAAGTCTTTGAAAGTTCCTTTGCAGGATAGTCCTGTAGACCCATTACCTTGTCACCTGTACACTGATTAGAAGATCTGCTCCTAGACGAAACGTGGTTCCGGGTGGATTTTTTATTTCTTGAAGTTTACTCTTTAATTGTTACGTCTGGATAATCCATGAAACAAGGTCTGCTCTTAATTTCCCTCTGATGTTTGGTGTTCTGTTTTTGGTTGTGTGGTTATCACACCTCTGTTTTGCAGGTTTAAAAGCAGAAAGTTAATGCCCTTTTATATCGGGGTGGCGGCATGTAAGGACTTATTCAGTAGACTGCAGTGACAATGGAGAGAGGGTTGTATGTTCTCGGCAGCCTTCGTCTGTCAGCTCTCCAAGCAGCAGGGCCACACATGAAGTGCCTGTGGGAATCTGGCTGAAGGACAGGCACACTCCATCCTGGAACTTTTAACGGGGTTTTCCCCAGGTGTAAATTGCTCGTAAAACAGTTCCTCTAAGTGGATTTACAATTTCTACTTTATTTATAACCTCTACAGGGGGGGTTAAAATGTACCAAGCAGTACAGCTTGTGTGCATGGGATCATACCTTTGCGAAATGTCCAGTCCAAAAATCCAGTTCCAGTCACATGTAATGGAAATGGGCAAAGATAGGTTTTAAATACAAACAACAGTCTACAAATACATGTTTGAAATATATTGTTAAGTAACAGACCATAGTGATGAGCCACACGTATGGAAAAACAATGTGCCATGTGCAACCGTACGTGGGGCCAAGGTGCAAGGTTCAGGAGCGCAGGCACAGATGGCAGGGTACCCAAAGTTTGCACTTTGATCCCACAGTTGTTGCCCTACCTAACCTACAGAATGACAGCTACATTCCCTACTTTATAGATTGGACAGTGGTATTTATGCATTTTTCTGAACATGTTGTTTGAGCACTTCAGGGGACAAAAACTTAGGAACTAAAGCTGATGCTTTTATATCCAAATAAAATGGACATAAAATGTGTAAAAATCAGCTACTTGCAGCAAATCCTCTTGTACGGATATAATATCTACGGGGGGGGGGCGTGGCATGGCAGGCGAGGAGTGAGGACGCGCTCTGGAGAGCTCCCGCTTCTATACCGGTAACTGACCTGAACAGAGCCCGATACAAATGCCCTCTACACCGATGCCTACCAGAAGGAGCAGAGGGAGCACGTCCACCGGCCCCGCAGCGCCCGACAAGGTTCCCCAGAGCATCTCCCGCTACTTTTCAGGAGCGGGGAGAAAGAAAGCCTCAGGCGCCATGATGGATGTGGCGCGCAGAGCACAGCCAGCCCCGCCGTTAACAGGAGGCAAGGTACAAGAAGTGAGGGAGCAGATGGAGGACCATGGGGGGACCCTTCGGGGATCTGGCAGTGTGATCGCGGAGGCTCCACAGGGGATAAGGCGCTCTCCCCATGATAGGATCACTGAGCCCCTGGAGGCCCGTCTCTCACAGGGGAACCCCGCAGACAAACCAATACAACCACGCGCCAGTGAAGCAGGCGGGGGCCTGGGAGAGACTTCTGCAGAACTCCCCACGCTATACTTACAGGGAATTATGAATCCCCCAGATACCAGTATTAACACCACCAGTGATTCTTCAGCACAGGGGGAAGATGACTCTATGATAAGAGGGCAAGCAGACCATGCTATGTCACCTGCTCATCAGGCTGGACTGCCATTTAGCACAGCTCCACCACCTGCCTACCAACAAGATGCATCCCTAACACCACAGTGCGGGACATCGGCCCCGCTCTTTACAGGACACTCCGCAGCACCCATAGGAGTCGATTTCAATCTATTATATAACAAAATAAAAGACATCCTGACGAAACAGGATATGGAGCAGTACATTCAGCTGAACTTTCCATACTTAAAGATGACATCCAACAATGTGGTGAGAAAGTTGAATCCCATGACCAGCTTCTGGCCTCTCTGAAAGGAAGAATGGAGACTCAGGAGAATGTCACAGCCGCTCAAGCTAGACAGCTGCAGACCCTAGCAGAAATGCTGGATGATTCTGAGAATAGGGGACGTAGGAACAACATAAGAATACGGGGGTTACCCGAATCTATACCTCCCTAGGAGTTAAATTCCACTCTGAGAGGCATCTTCAACTCGGTATTAGACAGGCCCCAAGACACCCCACTGGAACTGGACCGTGCCCATAAAGCTTTAGGCCCGCGTCCTAGCGAGCAGGACCCACCGAGAGATGTGATATGCCGGGTACATAAATACCAACTTAAAGATGCGGTCATGGGGACAGCCAGGAGAGCAAAGCCCATAAACCATTTAGACACTCGCATACAGCTTTTACCAGATTTGTCCAGATGGACCTTGCAGAGGCGCAGAGCTCTTCGTCCCCTTTTGGATGAGTTACGGCAGTGCGAACTTTCTTACACCTGGGGGTTTCCGTTTTGTCTTCGAGTTCAGAAGAGGGGAAGGATGCACCGACTGAGCCACCCTAGTGGTATTCCAGCATTTTCGGCCGCCCTAGATATACCTGAGGTGGACATTCCTGAGTGGCCATCCTTACCATCATTCTATAGAATGGAAGACCCTCTCAGAGGTCAAGACCCCAAACGACAGCGTCGACGCGGGAGATGGCTCAATGGACATGGGCGCATACATCTAGAAGAGGAAGAAGCTGACTTGATCACCCAGTATTATTGAATTCTCTTATCTGATTTGAAGTGGGTCTATATATATTTGGATGGGGGAGGGGTCTTGGGGATCATTTCTACAAGTAATGTAGAACTAAAGTTCATATATGCTCATACTATCAGATGATTCCCCTCCTCTATTCCTTCCTTTCCCCCCCTTTTCCCTCTTCCCTCCCTCCCCTTGCTCCCCCCTCATACCATTAGACAGTTAATTTTTCATATTAACTATTCCCACAAGCCTTTAATAGCTGAATAATATATCGAGTGTCCTATTTTAAGGGAAGACTTGATTCCTAAAAGCTTATACTGTTTCAGGATTATAGGTTGGGGTACCTTTAAACATTGTCAGCTTTGATGACACTGAAACTAATTACGAAATGGGATGTGTTTACGGCTCATATGTTTCATAGTTAAGTTATATATGGTCTTTATCCATTAGACTCTTTGCTTTAGAGATACGCGACTGTTATATCATTACGAGGTCGGAAACCGGAGTAGACGGTACCTCCGACTCCCCTTCTGTCGTACACTTACCCCCCCGGAGGGCTGCTTCGCCATTGAGGTGTGCAGCAATTAACAATTACCTCCACTAGGCTTTAAATTGTTTGTTGGAGTGTGCCTATCCAAACTCGTATTGTTAAATTTTCTTTTACCTTTTGTCTTCCTTTAACCCTTATCTATTTTCCTTGATTATATCCACTCCCCCCTATTAGCTTCTTCCTCCCCTTTCTACAGCGGGCACTGGACTCCGAAGCTGACCCATCCCTTCTGGCGAAACTTGCATCCTTGACTCCGGACTACAAATACAATGCCGGGTAAGACTGCCACACAAAAGATCATACTGGGCTCCTTGAATACTAGAGGCTTTAATACCCCGCAGAAACGGTCACAAAGATCGAGACCGTCACAAGATCGCTATGTGTGACTGGGCCTTTAGTCATTGCGCACTGGCATGGGATCCGAGACCGTCTATTGGAAGTTTCCTGTGGTCGGATCATGCCCCAGTCTTTTTGGACATCAGCCCTCCTGACTCAGTGACGCGACAGTGGACATGGAGATTGAACGATAACCTTTTAAAGGACCCTACTTGTGTGAACGATGTTAAGACTACCATAGCAGAATTCTTACAAGATCACACACACGACACCACTGCTATGCCTATCAAGTGGGAAACTCTTACATGTGTCCTAAGAGGGATACTTATTAAACATGGATCTCGCTTGAAACAAATGAAAAGTAGGGAAATTATAGACCTCACGGAAAAAATATTAACATTAGAGACGAAACATAAGAAGGATAAGGAGACAGGGACGTTGACTGAATTGATCAAATGCAGAGACGATCTGAAATCCCTGCTAAATGAGAAGTCCCGACATCATAGAAATCGCTTTAAGAGTATATTATACGGCCAAGCTAATAAATGTGGACGCCTGTTAGCTAGATTTCTACACCCACGTAGTCAGACCACATACATTCCTTCTCTCCAACGACACCGTGGCCAGACAACATCGAATCCAACGGAAATCCTAGACATAATGCGGCGTTATTATCACACATTGTACAATATTAACGGTGATCGCTCCCCCAATCGCCCCTAGAACCCCCAACCACACATAGAATCTTATATACGCGACACAGCCTTCCGACATTGGCCACAGACTTGACGACATCACTAGATAATGATTTTACGACTGAAGAGATTGATGAAGTCATTCAGAACACCCCGGCGGGTAAAAGTCCGGGACCGGACGGCTTCTCCCCTCATTTCTATAAGATGTTTCGAGAACAACTCAATCTCATTATGACGCTGGTGTTCAATTCCATCGCGATCGACTCCCCGTTTGTCCCGTAATCCTTAGAGGCTTTTATTACGGTGATACCGAAGCCGGGGAAGGATCCTAAAGTAGTAACTAATTACCGCCCCAATATCTCTCATTAACGTTGACGTAAAACTATATGCAAAAATCTTGGCAAACCGATTGGCCCCTCTTTTACCTTTAGTAGTACATTCGTACCAGGTGGGATTCGTACGGGGAAGAGAAGCGAGAGATGGTA
Organism: Dendrobates tinctorius; assembly: GCF_039654945.1. Lineage (NCBI taxonomy): Eukaryota > Metazoa > Chordata > Amphibia > Anura > Dendrobatidae > Dendrobates > Dendrobates tinctorius. Next base: position 9,812,947 of record NW_027361754.1, read on the forward strand.
TAGGTAAGACTCTCATTTTGACTGCACATGCTAAATTAAAACGTAAGCCACTGGCTTTGTTGTCGATTGATGCAGAGAAGGCCTTTGACCGTGTACACTGGGGCTTCATGTTTTCGGCCCTACGACAGGTGGGCTTGGGGAATCGCTTCCTACATAAGGTCGCGGCTCTTTATTCCGGCCCTTCAGCGAGGGTTAAAGTCAATGGGGCAATGTCGGATTCTATAGCCATTGGGAACGGAACCCGACAAGGTTGCCCTTTGTCTCCCCTTTTATACGCGATAGTTATGGAACACTTAGCGGTGGCGATCGGGAAGAACCCCAGTGTACACGGTCTATGGGTGGACCAGGTTCATCATAAGGTCTCTCTTTATGCAGATGACCTCCTTCTGTACATATCCCAGCCACACATTACCCTCCCGTCATTGATGGAAGAGTTTAAAAAATATGGAGCAGTCAGCAACTTTAAGATTAATTTTCAGAAAACTGAAGCCCTTAACATATCTTTGGGACAGACAGAACTTACAAGAATCATGGGAAATTTCCCCTTTCAGTGGAAATCCGGGGCCGTTCAATACTTGGGCGTTCAAATTCCTACCGACATGACTGACCTGTACAAATTAAATTATTTGCCCCTCTTGGAATCGACCCTGAAACGTTTGAGGGAGTACGGACGGAAGAATATCTCATGGTTTGGCAGGATGAACTCATTTAAGATGGATATTCTCCCCAGGTTTTTTTATTTGTTCCAGGCGGTTCCGATTGCACCGCCGAAAGCATTCTTCCAGACCATTAGATCTGCACTGATCCGTTTTATCTGGCAGACCTCTAAACCCCGTCTAAAATACTCTACTCTGACTGCCCCGAAATTCAGAGGCGGCGCAGGTCTCCCTGACCTGGAACTATACCATAGGGCCTCCATACTGGCACGGTTATTTGATTGGCAATTCGGTCACCATTCTAAACAATGGGTTCAGCTGGAACAGACATCTTTTAATATTCCATTGCGCCACCTTCCATGGATCCGACGCTATGACTTGGTTGCAAATGACTCTGAGGGACCTACTGGTTTCTTGACTCGAGAAGTTTTACAGATATGGAACCATTTTAAAACTAAAAAGAAATTGACCAGCACTCTGAATCTGATTTTCCTCCAGGGTGTCAGAGACAAATTTCTGGGTTGGCATAGAAGTACTGACTTACGTCTGGGACAAGTGTTGGTGGAAGGGAATGTTCCGTCTTGGGAACCTTATGGGAAAAGTTCCCCACTAGGGTGCTCTCCTGGATGGAATACAATCAGCTGAGATTGTTTATCCGGGGACATTTGGTCGACCGTACTTCTCACCCCCACACGACACGGTTGGAAAATTTACTACAACAACAGGACCCTCCCTCTCATCTGATTTCTCTCTTATACAAGGAATTCCATACAGTAGACTCGGACGGGGCCCCGAGCTACATCCGAGCGTAGGAAGAGGAGATGGGATATAAATTTTCAGCTGAAGACCTTGACAAAGCTTATCTCTTTACGCATAAAATGTCTCCGGCTGGGGGCGCACAGGAGAAAAATTTTAAGATACTGACCAGGTGGTACCTGTCCCCGTCAGACTAAAGTCTATTTTCCCGTCGGTAGACGATACCTGCTGGCGATGTGAAGCCAAAAGAGGCACAATATTCCATATTTGGTGGCAGTGCCCTGCTATACAACCCTTCTGGGAAAAGGTGTTTGGGGCTTATCAAAAAATTTCTGGAAAATACGTTCCCCCCTCCCCGCAAATTGCCATCCTATCAATCCTTCCAGTTCCCATATCCACTCAGAAAAGAAGCCTTCTCCGGTTTTGCATTACCGCAGCGCGCATGGTTATCCCACGCCACTGGCGCACGACGACACCACTGACTATGGCAGAATGGGTGTCAGAATTTGCAGACATCTTCCGTATGGAGGAACTGTTGGCCAAAATAGAGGGAGATAACACTCGTTTGGTCCAAATGTGGCAGCCTTGGATATTATTCAAAGAATCTCCCGGACTACCTCGATTGGTCGAGGGAGCCCCTTAGAGGTCGGCTCGGAGGTCCGAGACCCACTCTCCCCCCCGCCCTCTTTCTTTTCCTTCTCCCCACCATACTCCCTGTGAGTTTTTTCTTTCCCTTTCTAACTTCTTTTCTTCACTGTTCATTGAAGTACACCTCCGCTGGTTACATGTAAAATATGGTTAAACATGCCTGCAATTATTATTTTCTTATATTCGTTTACTGATGATGCTGACGTGCCGGTAGACACACGGGGTGGCATGACATCTCTCCAGGCTGTTATAATGTACACGAGTAAACATTGTATAAAGAATGTTCATACAGCTGAGTCTATCAATCCATAGTGACAAATACATGTTTGCTCTCTGGTACACGGTAGTATTGATGATGCACCGATCTTCATCCAACTGAGGCGATATGAGCCCTAGAGCCGGAAGATATCTCATCTTTACAAGAGACTGACTATATTGTAACCTGACACGGCTTGGTGTACAATGTTTGTTGTCTTGTATGTTATTATGTCTAATGGTTTTCAATAAAACAGATTCAACATAATATCTACAGGACCATGCTTGGTGGTCTTGATGTTAAATCAACCTATTCACAATGCACCAAGAAATGGAGGAAAAACTCTACAGTGCATTAGAAAAGAAAAAAAACTTTGATCTTAAAAAATACTTATCTTCAAAGTGAACTAGAGTAGAGTAAAAACTCAAACCAATAAATAAAGGGATAAAATGAAAATCTATACCGTAGTTAGAAATTCAACTCACTAAAGAACGAACTGTCTGTCACTACGAGCGTCCATAGTGCACCTACTGAGTATATTATGCAAACAAGCATGGAAGTGTTGAAATGGCTGGTGGAAGGTTTCTACAAGACACTCAGCAAAAATGTCCAGCGACATCGCAAATCCAAGATATGCGTCCCAGATCAGAAGCATGAAGACATAGCTGCGTGTCCCTCCCCAATCAATACTACAGAATGGAAGTCAGGCAGTAAACATGGCAGCAGAGAGAAATCAATGAGCCCTGGCAGATCGGATCCCTTTAACTTCCAGGGATCAGTAACTCTAAGAGAAATCAATCCTTAGGCTGCTAAGCAGCCCCCGAGCTGCCCGAGAGACACGAAGGATAGCAATAGCCCAGCCTCGTGGCACAAGGAAAAGACACAAACTAGGGGATAATGTACTAGGATCATAACTTTGGCTTTTTTTGTAGTGTTTGGGAGGATTTTTGTTAATCACCGCTCCTATTCTAAATCCATACAAGTAAAATCCCTTCCAAAAAATGTTCCCATACAACATCCAGCGAGTCCTAAAATGGCTACAATCATTCCCAGTAGTCAATGTGTTCCAGCCAGTTATTGGAACAACAATAATCTGACCTGAAACTGTTCTAACCAGAATAAAAATAAATACATTAATGCCATTACCTAAGCTTCCAGCAGCAGAGAACAAATTCCGACATTATGAATGCATTTCTTAATAATTAGGTGTGTCTGATTGGTATCTGGTCTATGTTTGTAAAAACACATAAAAAGAAAAGATTATTGAATCTGGGGCAATGTCTACTACAATATCCTCATTCTTCTCAAGCCCATCCCTATTTTGTACACTATTGGGTGGGCAACAGGACGATGCAATCCAGGCTCAACCAGATTCTGACGTGTGGTCATCTATCAGTATTATAAAAGCTAATCACTCTACTGACTCTAGAGACAAAAAAAACTAATTTATTAAACATTGTCTCGAGACATTCAACATCAGAACACAAGCTCAGCCAGTCTCTATGAAAAAAAAGGGTGTACTCCCAGCGATAACCGGTACCGGTCCTAGTTTATTTGGTAAGGGACTACACCAGTGTGGCTACAACTTGTGTCATACCTATTTATTATGTGATACACTCAATTTATTTTTTTTTACGGGCAAGTCTTCAAAAAGGCCAGATGCATATGTTCTACAATGAATATGCAAATCCTAAATACATAGAATAAGTGTCTATTTTAAGAGTCAATGATGTTTATGTACTAATTAAAAAAATTGTATACCTGTGCACTTGGCACACATGAGATCACCTGTACGTATGTAATACTCCAAAAACAATCACAACAGCCATCCCTTATCTAATATACTGTATCTAAAATGTGCAGCAAAAGTAGCAACTACACCCCGAATCTAAAAAGGGATGGGAACATAAGTCCTCTCTTTACGTATATAAAAGGTACTTCTCACATTGATTTCATTAACATTTTCACTAAAATTTAGATAAGGAAATGTGGGGTACTCAGAATAAAACTTGCCCTGGGAACCAACTGCCCAGCATCCGTAATATCTGTATAGTTCGATACAGTTTAAAGCCTGAGTTTGTAGAATACATTTTTCTTTTATATAAAGAAGGGAGTGGATTTTTTTCCAAACCAAAACCATCCACAAACCAAGCATTCATGACGCTACTACAACGATCTTCCTTGATGATTAACTCACAAAGACTTAACAAAAAGTATACATAATAGTAACAATTCATTTAGAAAGGAAAAAAACCTGCAATTTGATCTGTTGCGGCATGAAAATGTTTTTCTTTGCATTTTTTCATCCTGATGTCACCGGCTTTATCTCGGCACTGGGTACGCCCATGCAGCAGGTATTTCTTGTACACAAATAGAGCAAACACATACAATTAAAAAAACTGGATTGGTAAATATTTAAATTAATTAAGGTTGGCATCTTTCTTTCTTCTGTGATTCAACATCACGTCTTCCCATTGGCTGCGAGTCCGGGTGTTTGTGCAGCGCTGGTCAGGTGTGCCTCTTGTTCGTAGCGTGGGTGTGTGCATGTGTGCTCACCGAGGGCATGACTGTGTCGTGGCAGAGACAGGAGCTTTTTATACACCTATGCTGCTTTAGAAAACCATCTACAATCAGAATAACTAGTCATTTCTAGATGCATACTTGTTAGAAATGAAATATTTAAAATCACACCACTGTTATAGCAAATAAAATAGGTTAAAAAAAAAACAAAAAAAAACTGCGCCACTATAGTCCAGTGGTGAAGTCTGGTATTGCAGTATTCTCATTTTAGGAGGGACTTTTAATCCAGACATGGCCATTTTACTAGAGGGAACTGTATCCAAGTAAAAGCACACCAACGTCATTTATGGTATTCCCATGATGCACAGTAGACGCAGGCCGCCATAAAGTGCTGTAGTAGATCGCAAAATAAAATTCTTTACAGGACTTTAAAGTAAATATGGAATCACCGATCGTACAGGAATATATGTTTAAAAGGGTTTTACATTTTTCAAAAAAATCTGTCTCCCAAGACGATCGTGCAAGAAATAAGTTTGTTTGAAGATTAAAACAAAACAACCTACTCTTCCTCACCCACCCGATGTCTAATGTTAGGTCCGCCGTTGCTCCTGGGATCTGTTTGAAGCTGCAGACAGTCAGTGGCTTGTGCCGTCTACTCAGGCAGAGCTGCCGAGCTCAGTAATCGGCGGCGGTGCTGACGTGACACCAGCACTGCGGAGAATGGGCACTGGCTGAGATTCAGCGCTGGACCTGGGGAGGGGGGAGTAAAGGGATTTTTTGTGCATAGGGGAAATGGGTTACCTGAAAACGGATAACACCTTTAATGCCCTCACAGTTAATTAGCACTATGGCTTAGGCTACTTTCACACTAGCGTCGTGCGACGCACGTCGCAATGCGTCGTTTTGAAGAAAAAACGCATCCTGCAAAGTTGCCCGCAGGATGCGTTTTTTCTCCATAGACTTACATTAGCGACGCATTGCCACACGTCGCATCCATCGTGCGACGGATGCGTCGTGTTTTGGCGGCCGCGACGCACACAAAAACGTTACATGTAACTTTTTTTGTGCGTCGTCGCCATTTTCGACCGCGCATGTGCGGCCGAAACTCCGCCCCCTCCTCCTTGGACATTACAATGGGGCAGCGGATGCATTGTAAAACTGCATCCGCTGCCCCCGTTTTGCACAACTTTCACAAAACGGCGACGGCCGTTGCACGACGCTAGTGTGTGAAAGTAGCCTTAGTTGTTCGCACTCTTGCCTTGTAGCGCAAAAGTCCTGGGTTTGCAAAGAACAACATCTAGATAGAGTTATCTTCTTGGATTAGAACGCGTGCTCACAGTGTACAAAACAGACCAATATTCTAAGACGGAACGACTGTGAGTACGGACGATCTCTGTACAACGCAGCAGAATATGTTACAGCTATAGCTCATAACACCAGAATCTTATTTTCTACCCATGTGAAGTATGCAGAACATGACTTATTCTATCTGGATACAAGTAAGTTCTAGAAAGTGAAGAAATATTATCCACCGAGATCATGGAGCATACATAGTATAAAGCTTGGGCAATATTGACATTACACAAATAAAGTAGAAAGCTAATAAGACAAAACAGATAATATCAGTCTCCTACATGCTCAGACAATGCACGCCTGCTATAGTCATCTATATCATCCCCCTCAACTACATCTTTCCGGGTCTTAGTACTTTGTCCATGCTCACTTCTAGCAATATTTCTGGATTTTATGCTAGTACTTTTTACACTTGCTCTAGCTATTCTTAGTACTGGACTATAAGTTGTAAGATCAAATACGCTTGTGCATGAAGGCAAATATAGATCGTCCAACAAATGTATTAGTTTACAGAAGTTGAACAGTGCAAGGATTTAATGTGAGCCCAAAGCAAAAGTACACGGATTTAAGAGAGTCGTCTCTGTGGCAAGAGACAAAATAAGGGGGAAAGAGTCGGAGTCCATCCAAAGGACTTGCAGAATTTTGGTCTAAAACAAATAGTCAATAGTGATGAGCGAACGTGCTTGGATAAGGTTTTCAAAACGTGCTCAGATGCTAACCAAGTGACTTCGGCATGCTCAAATAATGTAGTCAAGTCCCCGCGGCTGTTAGAGAATCCCTGCATGTGCTATGGCTGTAGACCAGCCGCAAGACAAGCAGGCGCGGGGACTCAATATTATTCGAGCACGCAGAAGACACTGAGTTTGCACCTGAGAATGCATTGATAACACCTTATCTGAGCACGTTCGCTCATCACTATTAACTACTGTGTCCTCCAAAAAAAAAAAAAGTGCAACGCAAGTGTGGCGAGAGACCAGTGTTCGGTTTGACTCTGCAAGTGGGACAAGTGCAGGAGCTGCCAGCTATTTATATGCAGTAGTCGATCATCCAAGGGGCGATGGCTCGAGATCCAGGGTCGTTAAATAAGTCCATGTGAAGTAAGGACCAACATTGGGCCTGTGAGCTGTCCGTTTAACATTGTGTAACATTCACGGATACAACATACCAAAGTGAGAGCGGCAGCAGATAAATCAGACCTGGTTTTTTTTTTGCACTAAGTGGTGCGTCTACTTGACATCCACCTTTTAATACAATAATTCCAGAAAACTAGAGCGACTGCACTGCTAAATCCCCCCTATTATATGCAGCAGGCTCGCCATATGGTGGGATCAGCACAATTCCCATCCTGGACAGGTGGCAGGGACGCCTCCCATCGCACAGGCGGAAGCTGCTGCAGGTAACCCAGCCTGTTTGTGTCCTGCCCTCCCAGCTACCTATCTATTTTATTTAATAGTTGGATGACTTTCTGAGGTTCTTTGCCAAAAACAATCAACTCCAGGGAACTGAGGAACATAAAATAAAAAGGGTGTGTCGCCACAAAGACCTGGTATCCACGGAAACCGCCACCTTTTTTTTTTTTGCCTAGGTGAAAGCAAAAGCTTTTAGGGCTGCTGGGAAATCTGACAATAAGCTGCAATTCAGTTATTAATTAAACGCGCAGCCTTGTACGGACTCTCACAGAACACACAAACTTTTCTCTAAGTGCTGGGATGGGAACTACCACCAGTGATTAACCCTTCCCGTGCTCACATCTTATAATCTATGCTACTGAAGGATACAAGAATCAGCTGGTATGAAAGCCTAAGTTCTCCACAAGGTTTATCTTTGTTGCTTCAGACAGGGAGCTCCACTTGAAGATTACAATAACATTCATACAAGAGATGGGGACAAAAGGAAAACACATGAAGTGAGTGAACACCAGCAATAAAAATATCCAAGCAATCGCATTCTCCCAAATTAGTAAATAGGAGTAAAAAAACTGGGCATGCGTGATCTCGGGGGTCAGTGCAGCAGTGGGGAGCATGCACCCATACTTTTTTTTCCTTGGTGTCATCCATGGCAGCTTTTAGACTTTTCGTTACTTGAGACGTAAAGTGTGATGGCGCCTCCTCCAAAAAATAAATATAGAAAACAGTTTGGGTGCAGTTAAGTGCAGCTGCAAAGATAAGGCAGCAAGCCTTACGTATACATCATGTTCCAAATTATTATGCAAATGATATTTTTCTCTGATTTTCCTAAATGGTCGGTGCAAATGACAGTCAGTCTAGTAAAAGTCATCACCCGTTAGAGTATACAGAGAATAGAGAATTTTATTGAAGAAACCTCCCAATGTTAACAGTATAATCTCCAAAATGAATAAAAACTCAAAATGCACTGTTCCAAATTATTAGGCACAGTGGAATTTCTAAACATTTGATATGTTTTAAAGAACTGAAAATGCTCATTTGTGGAATTTGCAGCATTAGGAGGTCACATTCACTGAACAAAAAAGCTATTTAACTCCAAAACATCAGAACAGGCCAAGTTACATGTTAACATAGGAACCCTTCTTTGATATCACCTTCACAATTCTTGCATCCATTGAACTTTTGAGTTTTTGGAGATTTTCTGCTTGGATTTTTTTGCATGATGTCAGAATAGCCTCCCAGAGCTGCAGTTTTGATGTGAACAGCCTCCCACCCTCATAGAACTTTTGCTTGATGATACTCCAAAGGTTCTCTATAGGGTTGAGGTCAGGGGAAGATGGTGGTCACACTATGAGTTTATCACCTTTTATGCCCATAGCAGCCAATGACTCAGAGGTATTCTTTGCAGCATGAGATGGTGCATTGTCATGCATGAAGATGACTTTCCTCCTGAAGGCACGCTTCTACTTTTTATACCATGGAAGAAAGTTGTCAGTCAGAATATCTATATACCGTATATACTCGTGTATAAGCCGACCTGTGTATAAGCCGACCCCCCCTAATTTTCACACAAAAAACTGGGAAAACTTATTGACTCGCATATAAGCCTAGGGTTAATGGTGGTCCAAGAAGATGCTCCATAGATAAACCTCCCATATGCTACTGCACAAGGGTTAATGCTGGCCCAAGAAGATGCTTCATAAATACCCCCCCATATGCTGCTGCACAAGGGTTAATGCTGCCCCATAAGATGCTCCATAAATACCCCCCATAATATGCCGCTGCACAAGGGTTAATGCTGCCCCATAAGAAGTCCATAAATACCCCCCATATGCTGCTGCACAAGGGTTAATGCTGCCCCATAAGATGCTCCATAAAAAAACCCCATATGCTGCTGCACAAGGGTTAATGCTGCACCATAAGATGCTCCATAAATACCCCCCATAATATGCTGCTTCACAAGGGTTAATGCTGCCCCATAAGATGCTCCATAAATACCCCCCATAATATGCCGCTGCACAAGGGTTAATGCTGCCCCATAAGATGCTCCATAAATACCCCCCATAATATGCTCCTGCACAAGGGTTAATGCTGCCCCATAAGATGCTCCATAAATACCCTCCATATGCTGCTGCACAAGGGTTAATGCTGCACCATAAGATGCTCCATAAATACCCCCCATAATATGCTGCTTCACAAGGGTTAATGCTGCCCCATAAGATGCTCCATAAATACCCCCCATATGCTGCTGCACAAGGGTTAATGCTGCTCCATAAGATGCTCCATAAATACCCCCCATAATATGCTGCTGCACAAGGGTTAATGCTGCCTCATAAGATGCTCCATAAATACCCCTTATATGCTGCTGCCGCTGCTGCAATTATAATAGAAATGACATACTCACCTCTCTGTCGCTGGGGGCCAGGTGTCGGCGTCTTGAGCCCCCGGCACTGGCGATATTTACCGGTACCATTCCATCGCCGTCCACCGCTGTGTCTCCCGGGTCTCTGCAGTGACGTTCAGCAGAGGGCGCGCACTGACTACGTCATTGCGCCCTCCGCTGTCACAGCAGGAGGACCCGGAGACACAGCGGTGCGCGGCGATGGAACGGGGACAGGTTAATATTACTCTGCCCCCCTGTCATACTCACCCCCTCCTGGCGCACGGTCTTCTCTGCAGCCCCTGCTTCTCCCTCGGTCGTCTGCTTCCTGCGTTCAGCGGTCACGTGGTACCGCTCATTAAACTCATAAATATGCGCATATTCATGAGTTTAATGAGCGGTACCACGTGACAGCTGAATGCAGGAAGCAGAAGACCGAGGGAGAAGCAGGGGTTGCAGAGATGTGCCAGGAGGGGTGAGTATGGTCTCTGACACCCCTGCTCCCCCTCCCACCCCCAGTATATGACTCGCATATAAGCCGAGAGGGGGACTTCCAGCCCCAAAAAATGGGCTGAAAATCTCGGCTTATACACGAGTATATATGGAACTTTGCAGAGGTAATTTTTACACCTTCAGGAACCTTAAAGGACCCTATCAGCTGTTTCCCCATGATTCCGGCCCAAAACATGACTCCTCCACCTCCTTGCTGACGTCGCAGCCTTGTTGGGACATGGTGGCCATCCACCAACCTTCCACTACTCCATCCATCTGGACCATCCAGGGTTGCCTGACACTCATCTGTAAACAAGACTGTTTGAAAATTTGTCTTCATGTATGTCTGGGCCCACTGCAACCATTTAGGCTTGTGAGCACTGTTTAGGGTTGGCCGAATAGTAGGTTTATGCACCACAGCAAGCCTTTGAAGGATCCTACACGTTGAGATTCGAGGGACTCCAGAGTCACCAGCAGCTTCAAATATCTGTTTGCTGGTTTGAAATGGCTTTTTAGCAGCTGCTCTCTTAATCCGATGAACTTGCCTGGCGGAAACCTTCCTCATTCTGCCTTTATCTGCACGAACACGTCTGTGCTCAGACTTAGCCACAAATCTCTTAACAGTACGATGATCACGCTTAAGTTTTCGGGAAATATCTAATGTTTTCATCCCTTGACCAAGGCATTGCACTATTTGATGCTTTTCAACAGCAGAGAGATCCTTTTTCTTTCCCATGTTACTTGAAAACTGTGGCCTGCTCAATAGTGTGGAACATCCAGTTTTCCTTTTATTGGGCTCACTTGGCAAATTAATTATCACAGGTATCTGAGGTTGATTTCAGTGATCCAAAGAAACCTGAGACACAGTACCATCAATGGGTTTCATTGAAAAAAAAAACGCTATGACACTTAAAACTAATTTGCATAATAATTTGGAACATGGTGTAGTTCTTGTCATACTTCACTGCATGGAGCATCCGTGTCTAGATGCCCCTCGTCAGCTCAGACTTTTCTAGATCAAGGGAACCCGACAGTTTGTGAATTGCTTTGAGAGAACTGGGTGGAAAATATCGGCAGCACATTACACTAGCAGCATTGTGGATGAGATTTTTCACAAAGCTTGTATACAGTGTAGGCTGACCTGCAGGGCAGATTTTTAATTTGCACCATGTTCATGCATTCTCTTATGCTCCAGATTTTCGACACAAATTTGCAGCATTTTCAAAATGTATTGGTCCCATGAGGATGTACCATTAAAAAAGCTTTTTCCATCTTGTAAAGTGATGGCATATTGCTAGAATAAGTCCATCTTGATGAGGTCTTCTGGTACCTGCAATGTCTCTGAGAATAAGGGGGCAGTGGCGCAGATTTCCTGGGGCCCTGGCCACTTGGTTGTGCAGCCACCTGCAGGCGGCATCCTGCCTGGGAGTGTGGAGTGCAGCAGTTCTCCTGCGCAGACAGGGCAACACCAGATATTACAAAGCCCCTGGCTCTCTTGCGGTATGTGCACACATTGCGGATTCCATTGCACATTTTTCCGGGCGGATTCTGCAGAATCCACAGGTAAAATTACCTTCCTTTTACTGCGGATTTAGTGCGGATTTCGCCTGCGTTTTTACATCTGTGGATTCCTATAATGGAGTAGATGTAAAAACGCTGCAGATTCCGCACAAAGAATTTACATGGTGCAAAAAATAAACCGCTGCGTTTCTGCACGGAATTTTCCGCAGCATGTGCACAGTGGTTTTTGTTTTCCATAGCTTTACATGGTACTGTACACCGCATGGAAGACTGCTGCGGATCCGCAGGGCCAAATCCGCAACGTGCGCACATACCCTTGTACAGACTCACCGGCCTCTAGTACCATAGGGCTAAGTTCCCACATTGTGTTTTTCTTTTTCTGCAGGCAAAACCTGCTCTCTTGGCAGTAAAGAAGCTGCTTACAAAAAGCCGATTTTGCGGCATATTTATAGTCTTGTGAATGCTGGTAAAGTTTAGTGCCCCCAAAAATACGATTCAACTTCCTTAGCTTTTTGCACCAAAAAGCAACAAATATGAAAAATATATTCCGCTCACCCCTTGGCATCCTTGGACAGCAGGATCTACACCGTCGTACGGAGCCGCCCTGGCCTGGCGGATAAAAGTCCAAATATACAGTAATCTCCAGCGATCTCAGGCAGGAAGGTAAGAATAAGAATTATTCCTTTAGTTAAAAGAACATGTTACAGGCAGTGGATACCCCAGTGGAGAGTAAAATATCCGACGCGTTTCAACTCAAAAGAGTCTTCATCATGATTAATCCATGATTAAGAGACTTGAGTTGAAACGCGTCGGATTTTTTGCTCTCCACTGGGGTATCCACTGTCTGTAACATGTTCTTTTAACTAAAGGAATACAGGAATATTTTTTTATACTTACCTTCCTGAGGTCGCTGGACATTACGTGCATTTAAAAAAGCAACAAAGCCAGATACCTGCGTTTTTTGCACTTACTTGTTGCTTTGTATGGGTGAAAAACGCTGATAGAAGATACATGCTGCAGTTTAAAAAAAAAAACGCAGCAGTTTTCCAATTCAGGCAGGAAAAAAAAACAGTGTGTGTGCATGAGATTTCTGAAATCTCAGCTTTTGCTGGTAATGTAAAACGCAACTTAAAATTTGCATTAAAAAACTGCACCAAAAACGCAACATGTGAATATAGCCTAAAGCAGGGGTGCTTGCGAGCAGGACCCTCATTCCTCCTACTATCTGTTGATCTATGTGATTATTGTTATGCTATAATGTCTATTGTCTGCACACATCCCCTATAAAATGTAAAGTGCTGTGGAATATGTTGACGCTATAGAAATAAAATTATAATATGGGAGGACATCAGAACTGTTACCAATGTTGTGAGCGACTAACAGAAGACAAACTGTCGGGCGTAATGTGGCCAGAAGCGACATTTAAGGCACAATGTCGGGCCAGAGCAGTTTATAGTGGTGGCAGATGTAACAGAAATACTGGTAATTTTCCGTGCAGATTTGCAGGCAGAAATAAACACGCCATTTTCTCATCCACACTCAGGATTTTACATCAATCAGTTCTGGGATTTTTCACCTTTTGCAATATATCCACAACAATACGTGTAAAACACGAGGATTTTGTAGCCGATTTGACACAGATCTTTTCCTAACCTGAAAACTGGATCCCGCAAGTTGAAGTGTTGAACAGTTTTCCTCTCCGTTCAGTAACATGTGCCCCCAAAATATTGACTCATCTGATTGATCAGCCAATACGTAGGAGCAGTGGGACAGTTTATTGCGTTGCCGCGCTGGAGTCTTGGGTTGAAATCCCACCAAGGACAAAACAAGATATGTTCTCCTTGTGTTTCCGTGGGTTTTCTCTCGCTTTCTCCCACACTCCAAAATAACCATGGAATTTAGATAGTGAGCCCCAATGAGAACAGTGATGATGTCTGTACAATGCTACAGAATATGATGGCGATATACAAAGAAGCAAACAATAAATAGCTCAACATGGTCTCTGCTTTGTACATGTCCAACACATCAGACACACAAACTCTTATACATCACTCATACGTTGCAAGGACAAGATGCAAATGTAGCACATACAGTGGCATGCAAAAGTTTAGGCACCCCTGGTCAAAATTACTGTTATTGTGAACAGTTAAGCAAGTTGAAGATAAAATGATCTCTAAAAGGCCTAAAGTTAAAGATGACACATTTGTTTTGTATTTTAGGCTAAAAAGTAATACACATTGTAATTTTTTCACATTTTAAAAATTACAAAAAGAAAAATGGTCCGATGCTAAAGTTTGGGCACCTTTGGAGATTTGTGTACACAGATAACTTTGACCAAGGTTTCAGACCTTAATTAGCCTGTAAGGGATATGGCTTGTTCACCCTCAATGTTAGGAAAGGCCAGCTGATGCAGATTCCACAGGTTTAGAAACACATAGCCTCCTCTAACCTTGTGCGAAAAAACAGCCACCATGGGTTCTTTTAAGCAGCTGCCTAGCACTCTGAAAATGAAAATGGTGGAGGCCCACAAAGCAGGAGAAGGCTATAAGAAGATAGCAAAGCGTTTTCAAGTTGTCCTTTCCTCAGTTCAATATGTAATTCAGAAATAGCAGTTTACAGGAACAGTGGAGGTCAAGATAAGGTCTGGAAGGCCAAGCAAAATTTCAGAGAGAGCTGCTTGTAGGATTGCTAGAAAGGCATATCAGAAACCCCACTTGACTGCAAAAGACCTTCAGAAAGATTTAGCAGATTCTGGAGTTGTGGTAATTGTTCTACTGTTCAAATATGGCCTTCATGGAAGAGTCATCAGAAGAAAACCTCTCCTGCACCCTCACCATAAAATTTAGCATCAGACCAAAGAGTTTTATTTTAACTTCAGCGATTCACAGGACTTGTTTCTGTGCAGAGAAAAAATTGCATAGAATTTCAGGAAAAGAACATCTCTCCAACCATTAAGCATGGGGATGGATCAATCATGCTTTGGAGTTGTGTTGCAGACAATGTCACAGGGAACATTTCACAGATAGAGGGAAGAATGGAGTCAATGAAATTTCAACAAATTCTTGATGCAAACATAACACCATGTGTAAAAAAGCTGAATTTGAAAACAGGATGGCTTCTACAAATGGATAATGATCACACACATCAAAATCCACAATAGATTACTTCAAAAGGCGATAGCTAGAGGTTTATCAATGGCCCCCACAGTCCCCCGATTCGATCATCATTGAAAATCTATGGCTAGTCCTCAAAATAGCAGTGCATACAAGACGACCCAGGAATCTCACAGAAATGGAAGAATTTTCCAAGGAAGAATGGATGAAAATCCATCAAACAAGAATTGAAAGACTCTTGGCTGGCTACTAAAAGCGTTTACATGCTGTGATATTTTAAAAGGGAGTACTACTAGGTACTAACTATGCAGGGTGCCCAAACTTTTGCATTGGCCTATTTTCCTTATTGTAATTTTTAAAATGTAAAAAAATGACAATATATAATTTTTTTGGCCTAAAATACAGAGAAAATGTGTCATCTTTAACTTTAGTCCTTTTAGAGATCATTCCATCTTCAACTTGCTTAACTGGTCACAATAACAGTAATTTTGACCAGGGGTGCCCAAACTTTTAAATGCCACTGGAGGTTGTGATTGTGGTACAATTTGTACTTTCGCACATCTATTTTCCCTTTCCACATCACTGCTTGCTGTTGCTGAATGACGGCATTCATATATACAGAGTCTATTAAAATGTAGAGACCTCGTGTTCTTCTCACAAGAGGGATCGCTACAATTGTACTCCGGCTACATAATCCCATGTACTGTACATACATCAGCAGCACAAATCCCTTTCTTCTCATAATAAGTTTGGTTCAATGTATCGGTTTTTAGTTTATAGTTTAGATTAGGTCTTCAAGTTTATCACCATTGTCAAGAATTATGCCGGTGAAAAGAAAATAGTATTTTGGAAAATTGCAATTTTCATTATGAAATGGTTCAACTGTATTTACATAAAACAGGATAACTCACTTAACATGACAAAGCCATACATGACGCAGACCTCCGCAGATACTTTCTGTCCGGTTGCTACAGCAATAATATGTAATTACTGTATGCGATTAAAATACACGGTTGATTAAATGGTAGCACAAGTTGGGTTATTTCTTTCGTCTTGTATTAGTACATACTGAGATATATATATATATATATATATATATATATATTCTACAGCTTAGCAGCCCCTGGACCGTTCACTCACCAGAGTATAAGTGCGCAGGGACGGCTGGTGCGTCAGCCATTTCTACAATCGACCTCTTAGTCTCATTAAAATATTTCCATTTTTTTTTTTTAATTTAATGTTCTCCATAATTCATCTGTCCCAAAAGGTAATCAATACATCCCATAATGAAACCCTGAGCCATATTTTATTATTGGCTGCAGGGAACAGGCCCAATAAGCAGCAGCTTTAACTCACCAATCCTTAAGATCGCACATGCTGCATACGAGTTCTTGTCTATATCTGCACCATATGCTTAGACATATGTTATTGCACTGTATGTGTACACATTAAATATTGTTTTATCTGCACACACAGTATATGTACTTTAAAAAGTGCTTTGATTAATGTAGGTTTTATATCAAGTCTTGTTTGAAATTGTATCAAAAGAAGTTAAAAATTCAGATGCAATTCAGACAAACGTTTCATTGCCGATACCAGCACAAATCTGGAGACATATGAGCCAATTGCATATAGTTTAAGGTGGACTTTTCTTTCCCCTTGGTAAATATTTAGTTAGCCCTGTATCAAATTTAAAGCAGAGTTGCTTGTTAGCGCCCTTCTTTGCATCCTGGGTACTTAACTTAACTCCTCATCTTTCCTCCATCTCACGTATCTTCCCTACCCGATCTATCAATTATGGTAAACGGCATTACACTCTCTCCCGCACCTGAAATCCGCTGCCTCGGAGCAACTCTTGACTCTGCCCTGTCCTTCAAACCACACGTCCAAACTCTTGCCACCTCCTGTTGCCTCCAACTCAAAAATATTTCCAGAATCCATTCCTTCCTCAGCCCTCAATCTACTAAAACTCTGGTACATGCCCTTATCATCTCCCGCCTTGACTACTCACACTCTCCTCTGTGGCCTCCCTGCTAACTCTCTTGCAACACTCCAGTCAGTCCTCAATTCTGCTGCCCGACTAATCCACCTCTCTCCTCCCCTGTCTCTTCCCTCTGCAAATCCTTCCACTGGCTCCCAGTTCGACCTACTAACACTGACCTACAAAGCCATCCACAACCTGGCCCCTCCCTATATATCTGAACTAATCTCCCAATATCTTCCCTCACGTAATCTTCGATCCGCCCAAGACCTCCTACTCTCCTCCACACTTATTCGTTCCTCACACAACCGCCTCCAAGATTTCTCCCGAATATACCCTATCCTCTGGAATTCCATGCCTCAGCACATCCGATTATCCACCACCCTCGGATCCTTCAAACGGAACCTGAAAACCCATCTTTTCAGGAAAGCTTACAGCCTGCAATAACCATTATGCCGCCTCATCACCACCTGAGCTGCCGCCTCATCACCACCAGAGCTGCTACACTCCGGACCTTTTGTCTCTTCCCCACTATCCCGTAGAATGTAAGTCCGCAAGGACAGGGTCTCCTCCCCTCTGCAACAGTCTGTCATTGTAAATCTGTTTACTGTTAACGATATCTATAAGTTTGTATATAACTCCACTTCTCATGTACAGCACCATGGAATTAATATAGATATAAATAAATGATAATAATAATAACTGACCAGTCTCCTTACAACTGATGTCTTAGCAGTGTAAAACTGATGTTAGATACATCTACAAGGGCAATGAATGGGTGCAAACTATCAGTTTCCTAACCACTGCCCCATGGAAAAAGCCCTCAAAACTGGGTTTATGGACAAAAAACTTCAGAAAAGCAATTACTACGCAGTACAGCTTGGAGCAGTTGCTGTAAGTGACCAATAGTAATAATTTACAATGATGGCAATTCATTAATCTGAGAAGAAAATAAAACTAAGCGTTGATCACGGTGGTTCTCACGTCTGACAACACAAACAGGAGTCCCCATTGGTCATCAGCATGAATCGTTCAGATCCTACTGAAAATCAGCGCCGTCTCCAGAATCGTTCCTAGTCTCAATCAGAATATCTAAATAATATCCTTTATAGGAAGAAATAATTCTCATCTTTTAGGGACAGATGACTTTTTTCCTTTTAATCTACTGTTCAGAAATGGACTGCGCATTCCGCAGGGAGGACTTATCTTCAAACTATGGACCAGAATTGATTAATAAACATAGGCAATGACGGCAATGTGATAAATTAAAGTCTGACGCCTATATGGATCCTTCCCTTCCTTTTTACGAGAGGTTTTATATTTTAATAGCTTTGTAGATTTAGCTCTTTAACCCAAATGCACTGCCAGCAAAGCAGAGTTCTCAATGGGCTGACCTCATTCACGGAGAAGGTCTCCTGTGTGATGCGAGATTGTGTTTCATCGCCTCATCACCACCAGAAACAATATAAGGGTGTTACACTTCTCAGTAAGGGGCAGCAACTAGGAATCTAAGGACATCCTCTGGTATGGCAATACCATCCGGGCATAGTACATGGAAGACTAATGAAATCCATGGTCGTGGTCTTATATAGCCCTACACATGCATAGTAAACCATTGGGCCGGGTTCAGAGGATTGTCACCATTCACAGACTAGTCACATCCCCAACTTGCATACGTGGCTGGGTCAATACGTGGATCGGACAGGTGCCAGAGTGTTCTACTTTTATACAGAAGGAAGAAGAAAAGAAGCGCTCCCTGTGTAATATCGCTAGCATAGGGTGAGGGTGGACACAATCAGATGCTCTCCTGAGCAGGTTGCGTGCGGCACAACTTCGTTCAGTGTGAAAATAAAAAGGGGCTGCCGTTCCGACCACTGGGCTCACACCAGGTGGGTGGAGAACGAGGTTTGAGGAGAGGAGGACAAGAGTGGTAAACCCTGGGCGCTGCCAAGGTATCAAAAGCCTTGAGGATACAAACCAGATTTGTTCATGCAATGCGTTTCGGGGTAGATTCAACTCCTTCAGGCAACTTTTATAAACAGCCGCCAACAGAGTATGCTGTGACTTGTGCACTAAGATTGGTCGGTGTACACATTGACCGAAGACACACTGATCTGATCCCGGCCTTTGGGTCAGAGACTGGCTTATGGCAGTTTAGGAAAAATAAAATAATCTACTTTAGGGAAGATAATGAGTAGTCTTAATCTCCAATGCAAATATATAATTGGTTTACATGACTTTATCCACTAAAGTCTATCTTTTCTCCAGGGACAGAAACCACTCTTGTCCACGGATCGAGTTTAGCATTGCAGTATACTGAAGGCAATACCAATAAGTGTGAGCGTAAATCTGGATTTTGAGCACTATTGGAGACCAGAACTGATCAGTTTTATACATGTTTCTTGAAAGATAGATTATTTGATAGATCACACAAGTGGAGATGAAATAGATAATCTATTAACTGCTGACACGATCTAAATAAATAATAAGAATTGCTTTTCCGTAGACTTTTATGGCCATTTGGACTTCTTCTGTGTAGTCTCAGTGGATAAGGAAGAATCAGCAGAAATTCCATCTTTCTGACTTCTATCAGTCGGCTCTTTGGATATTGATGAGATGGGGGGGTTATAAAAAGGTGATAAACGCTGTCAGACTTGATATTAGAAACATTTAAGAATATTAGGTTTTCTACCGTTTCTGCTTATCTTTATTGGGATGAAGTGAATGTCACATTTCTAGAGGTGATATTTGTCAGCTATGTGGGCACTAAGTAACTACTTGTATGGTACTGGGCCCCTGGACACCAGGGTGCTACGCAGCCAACGGACTGCAGCTGTCTATGCTTTTTAGTGTCATTTGTAATGAAGTTGATACTTGGCCACCCTCCATGAATATTTAACATCCTAGATCGGAAGGACTGGTTTGATGATTCTCCACCATCAAGTCCATTGGTCGGGTAGTAACAGAAGAGTACCAACCCTGTTTTGCAGTGTAAACCACATTTGCATTGTTTTCAGAATGCTCTGTGCTCTATATTCTGTCTGTTTGCTCACCTGTCCTAAAACAACGCATTTATTTTTCGCCCCCTCTCTTTTTGGGGTCAGAATCGGCAGGCGTATGTTTATTAACCAAACACCTTTGTTGTAATTGCATTGGGCGTTTCCACAAATGACATCAGAAAATAATGAAATTGTACTGCACAGGAGAAGAGAGAGGAAACCGGCTCCAAAGTTGTAGCTTTTAATTAGAAGCTTATAGTAAACTTGGGAGATCTGACATGGGAGCATCCCTTAGAAATGAGCCGCAGTGTAAACAGGATATTTAATGAATTCCACCTCTTTCTGACACAAAACTGGATCAACCAGATAAAGAACTTGCTTGTTTTCTTCCTTTTCGATCTTGGACTTGGCTATAAAGTTTAACCCCTTTGGCTCCGTTATAACAAAACAGGAGTTTCTTCAAAGAGATGGTACAACAGACGCAAGCACAGGCATAGGACGATGAAACGTAAAGGAATGAGTAGTTAGTATTTAAAGCGGTTGTCAAACTAGAAAAATAAACTTTTGTTGTTGCCCAAAACCTTCACAATACTCATCACCGACACAGGGTGTCAGCTCTATCGGTGTGAAACCAAAACCAGATTGGATAGGCCAAGACTCGGGACTGGCACTGAGATCAGGGCAGCTTTTTTATTGCATGTACATTAGTAAGTTTGGAGGGTTTCTCCAGTGCTGCTAATTTCCATCTGCAATAGGAGATGGGGCGCCGATAACATCGCATATTGAGGTACCTGCCGGATTCTCTAATCCTAGTCAATCCAGTTGCAAGTCATCGGTCATAGCTCTGAGACATAGTAATGTCTGATCTAAAAGCCAAAAAGGTTCACATAGTCTGGAACAAGGTGGCAGGACACTTGGGGGTCCATTGTAAAGACCCCCCACTAACAGTCTCAATGACAGATCATTAGAGAACAGCATAGGTAATCCACCCCAGTGGATGTTAACACTAGGCCCATCCTGGTACCATCAGTTTGCCCATGGTATTACTACTGTACATTATAATGCCAATTAAAGTTATTGGTAGGTTTCTATAAAAATAACATAACCATGGTCACTTATAAAGACCATTATTAATATAATTAGAGAGCTTTTGTTTTTTTTTCTCCAAAATGCTTGTATTTAACATTTCAAAATCCTAGAACTTATTGCAAATTTCTTCCTTGAATGGGACGAGACACAGAAACAAGAACTTTTTGACAGTGAGGATGACCAATGAGTGTAGCACGCGGCCACAAGAGGTGGCGAGTACTCTTTTAATGGAAGTCTTCACACAGAGGCAGGACAGACATCTGTCTGGGATGGTTTAGCGAGTCCTGCATTGAGCGGGGGTTGGACACGACGACCCTGGGGGTCCCTTCCATCGCTAACATTCTAGGATTCTATGAGTCTATGATTCCCCAATCAACTAAACTCTTTGACAACACAAACAAAAATGTAGAAAAAGATTTTTTGAAAGTAGATATATCCAAAATTTCCTAAAGACGTGTCTATAATATTTTCTCCAAAATCCATACAACTAGGTTTGATTTTGTCTCTACCTTCTTGAAGACAAGATATTTAGGTCATTGGTGTCGACTCATGACCTAAACCCTTCCACTTATACAGTCCATGACGGCCTAAACACGGTTTCATACATATAATTTGTGGTACATTCCTTTGAGCCGACAATCAAATGTGTCATCAGGCTAAGATATGTGGAGGAATCTTACTGATAACGTAGGTCAAAGAACAGTATAATAGATAATGTAACCTCCCTCTATCGCATGTTATGATCAGTTGAGCTGACTAAGACACTGGAGACCCGAGAGGATGGAGAATGGCGAGAGAGCTTAGCTTAGGTCTCTATACAGAAATACATGTGCCATCGCCTCAGGGCTTACTATGGAACATTTGGGGTAAAGACTGATATAAATTAAATTCGCACATCCTACATGGGTGTGAGGTTTTTGGAGCCTGACTGGTAAATGACAGATGAACACATTTAAAAGAGGTTTGATTCATAATTTTTCTCTCATCTTATTTGTGTTTTCTATGAGGCATCTTTGCCACTGAATGATGTAATCTTAACACCCTCTGGGATTTAGAGACAGCAAACACATTTTGCAATAAGTTGTTCACAAGGTACTTGGGAAAATGAAGCATAAAGAGGAACGCATCAAGGTCTATGGATGGAAAGCTTCTCTCCAGGAAGGTTTTTTGCAGCAGAATTGTATGTCTTATTGGATGATAAAGCCAAACTAAAAGCAAACTTTAGAAATCTAGAATATGTGGCGCCATTGTGTGTAAATGGAACTATCACACACGGTAAACAACATACGTGCTAGACCATGAAAGTTCTAACAAGAAACGATGAGTGACGTAAAGACTGGAACGACAGTGAGAGCGATAGGATAATAATAATAATAATAATAATTTTTATTTATATAGCGCCAACATATTCCGCAGCACTTTACAATTAAGCGGGGACATGTACAGACAATAAATTCAATACAAGTTAAGACAATTCAAACAGTGACATTAGGAGTGAGGTCCCTGCTCGCAAGCTTACAATCTACAAGGAAATGGGGGACACAGTAGGTGAGAAATGCTTGTTAGTTCAGGTCTGGCAATTATAATAGGGATTTTCATATAAAGCTGCATGATCCGGTCATCAGCCCGTGTGTTTAAGTGCAATAGACAAGTATCAAGTGCAGTTATCATGTGCATGAAGGGTGTGGAGACAGATGAATAGTAGGGTGCAGATTCAGAATAATATTTGGAAGGAGGGAACAGGGCAAAGTTAGCTTGCTGAGTAGTTTATGTGGTAGGCTTGTTTGAAGAGATGGGTTTTCAAAGCGCGCTTGAATAGGTCAGGGCTAGGTATCAGTCTGATCGTCTGGGGAAGTGCATTCCAGAGAGCTGGAGCAGCACGAGAGAAGTCTTGGAGACGGAGGTGCGAGGTTCGGATTACGGGGGATGTTAGTCTTAAGTCATTTGTAGAACGGAGGGCACGTGTAGGGCGATAGACAGAGATGAGAGAGGAGATATAAGGCGGTGCAGAACAGTGGAGAGCTTTGTGGGTGAGAGAGATGAGTTTATACTGGACCCTGTAGCAAATAGGTAGCCAGTGTAATGACTGGCACAAGATGGAGGCATCGGTGAAGCGGCTGGACAGAAATATGACCCTGGCTGCCGCATTCAAGATGGATTGGAGAGGAGAAAGTTTGGTAAGAGGGAGACCGATCAGAAGAGAGTTGCAGTAGTCCAGACGAGAATGAATAAGAGCGACAGTAAGAGTCTTAGCAGTTTCAAAGGTGAGAAAAGGTCGGATTCTGGAGATGTTTTTAAGATGCAGGTGACAAGAGCGACTGAGTGATCGGATGTACGGAGTAAAGGAAAGTTCAGTGTCGAATATGACCCCAAGACAGCGGGCATGCTGCTTGGGAGTTATGGTTGAACCCTCCAGGGTTATTTCGATGTTAGGTAGAGTGAGGTTAGTAGAGGGGAGAAACACAAGAAGTTCAGTTTTAGAGAGATTTAGTTTCAGATAGAGGGAGGACATGATGCTAGAGACAGCAGACAGACAATCCTTGGTATTTTGAATTAGGGTAGGGGTGATGTCAGGGGAAGAAGTGTATAATTGGGTGTCATCAGCATAGAGATAATACTGGAACCCAAATCTGCTGATTGTTTGTCCAATAGGGGCAGTGTATAAAGAGAAGAGGAGGGGGCCTAGGACTGAGCCCTGCGGGACCCCAATAGTAAGGGGACGAGAAGAGGAGGAGCCGGAAAAAGATACAGTGAAGGAGCGGTCAGAGAGGTAGGAGGAGAACCAGGAGAGGGCTGTGTCCTTGAGGCCTATAGAGCGGAGCATAGTGAGGAGGAGCTGGTGATCCACAGTGTCAAATGCGGCAGAGAGATCCAGGAGAATCAGCAGGGAGCAATGACCTTTCGATTTAGCTGTTATTAAATCATTAGAGACTTTAGTGAGGGCAGTTTCAGTAGAGTGTAAAGAGCGGAAACCAGATTGTAAGGGGTCGAGAAGAGAGTTATCCGAGAGATAGCGGATTAGGCGGGAGTGGACCAGGCGTTCCAGGAGTTTAGAGATGAAGGGAAGGTTAGAGACAGGTCTGTAGTTAGCAGTGCAGTTCTGGTCCAGGGATGGCTTTTTAAGTAAAGGGGTTATGATGGCATGTTTAAATGAGGAGGGAAATATACCTGAAGAAAGAGAGAGGTTAAATATTTTAGTCAGGTGAGTGGTGACCACTGGTGAGAGAGACTGCAGGAGCTGTGAAGGAATAGGGTCACTGTTGCAGGTTGAAGGCCGAGCAGAAGCGAGGAGCTTGGAAACTTCTTCTTCTGAAACAGGCTCAAAGATGTCTAGTGAGCTTGAGATGCGGCAGGGAAGGGGATCCAGGCACTGAGTAGATAGGGCTGAGATATCCTGATGGATGTGGTTGATTTTTTCTAGGAAATAAGTGGCCAGATCCTCACCGCTGAGGTTGGTGATGGGGGCCTGTACTTTAGGTTTCAGGAGGGAGTTTAAGGAGTTTAAGGATCTTATTCGGTTTAAAAAGAAAAAGAACGGGACGTGCTCACCTGGTGGGCTTGTGACAGTCTCAACCCCTACGTTAGCTTGTTGAAAGGCTGCTGCAGATCCACCAGAAGTGATGAGATGTAAACTTGGAGGGAAAGTGGAAGTAAATCCGCGCTTCCAACGGTCCAACATGTGATAGGAGACTAGGAAAGTATAGATGTAGTTTTTGTCAACATTTTTTGAAGTCTTCATACTTCTTTATCACGACAAACTACAATGAACAGGAAACTATTGGCGGAGGGATTTACTAAGCTAAATGTGCCAGAATTATGGTGAAATTTTTTGCCAACAGATTTATTTCTTTTTTGCAACTTTCACCATGTTGCTGAAACAGCGGCAACATTTTGGCATAAACTAAGCCAACTAATAGTGCAAATAGTCTAATAGATGTGCCAAATGTATCATACAGCATGAGGCACTGGGATAATTCGGGACCATTTGGTGCACGTTTGCAATGTATTACACAGGACAAAAGTCATGTCTTCTAAAAAGTGAAGAACCACAGGTTGTTCAGTGCAGGCAGCATAAGAGCGTGAACTCCTGCAGGAAGCGCCATTTTGCCAAATCCCCTTAGGAAAAAAAAAAATCTATTTCAGGACACTTTTCCTATACCTCTGTGGTGCTTCATTCCTTTTTTTATTCCTCCTATACATTCATGTATAAACTGACAACTGGTCGTTATCATTCCCTTGTGAAAAAGGCGTGTCTCTACCCACCCACTGATTGGACAGTGTCATTGCACGTTGACACATTACCTACACATTTCTTCATATATTTCTAGGAAGAATAATGTAGGAATGTCACAATACAGAGTTTTAACTGCATGGCGAAGAGCGAGATTCTGCTCAGATGGGTTTATAAAATGCCTCAAAATCCTTAGGCTGTGTGCACACGCTGCGGATTCTGCTGTGAAATTTTCCACGCAGATTTTGCTAAATTCGCAGGTAAAATGACCTTTTGTGCGGATTTCCCCTGCAGATTTCTATAATGGAGCAGATGTAAAACTGCAGCAGAACTGCACAAAAGAAGTGACATTGTGCAGTTTTAAATCCGCACCAAATCTGCACGGGAAAATCCGCAGCATGTGCACAGCGGTTTTGTTTTACATAGCCTTAAATGGTACTGTACATCACTTGCAGTTCTGCTGCAGAACTGCAC
Source organism: Dendrobates tinctorius (assembly GCF_039654945.1). Lineage (NCBI taxonomy): Eukaryota > Metazoa > Chordata > Amphibia > Anura > Dendrobatidae > Dendrobates > Dendrobates tinctorius. The sequence goes on from NW_027361754.1 coordinate 9,838,822, forward strand.
AGAATCCGCACCATGTGCACACACCCTTATAGATTGTAAGAAGCGATGCTCACCCTAAGGCTGAGTGCAGACGGAGTTTTGAGCCCTGCGGATTTTTCCGTGCAGAATGGAAGAAAACCGCAGGTCAAATGACCTGCATTTTTCCTGCCGATTTCTTCCATTTTTCATGCGGTTTTCATGCGGTTTTTGTGCGGTTTTCCATTGCGGTTTTCCCCCTGCGGATTTGGTGACAGGGGAGATAGAAAACCGCACAAAAGAAGTAACATGCTGCGGATTTTGTACCGCAGGAAAACCGCGCGGAAAAATCCGCAGCGTCTGCACAGCGTTTTTTTTTTTCATTCATTTTAAAGGTACTGTACATCACAATGCGGATATGCAACGTTTCTGCGCGGTAAAATCCGCTGCGGAAACGCTGCAAATCTGCATCGTGTGCACATGACCTTAGGCTGAGTGCAGACGGACTTTTTGGCCCTGCGGATTTTTCCGCGCAGAATGGAAGAAATCCGCAGGTCAAATGACCTGCGTTTTACCTGCAGTTTTAGTGCAGATTTATCGCAGATTTAGTGCAGTTTTTGTGTGGATTTCCCCTGCAGTTTTCCACCTGCAGATTTCTATAATGGAGCAGGTGGAAAACTGCAGCAAAACCGCACAAAAGAAGTGACATGCTGCTTCTTTTATTCTGCACCAAATCTGCACAGAAAAATCTGCAGCATGTGCACAGCCTTTTTTGTTTTACATAGCCTTAAATGGTACTGTACATCACGTGCTGTTCTGCTGCAGTTCTGCAGGGCCAAATCTGCTGCAGAACTGCACAGAATCTGCACCGGGTGCACAGGGCCTTGTGCAGTTCTGCAGCAGATTTGGCCCTGCAGAACTGCACGTGATGTACAGTACCATTTAAGGCTATGTAAAACAAAAACGCTGTGCACATGCTGCAGATTTTTCCGCGCAGATTTGGTGCGGAATAAAAGAAGCAGCATGTCACTTCTTTTGTGCGATTTTGCTGCAGTTTTCCACCTGCTCCATTATAGAAATCTGCAGGGGAAATCTGCACAAAAACTGCACTAAATCTGCACTAAAATTGCAGGTCATTTTACCTACAGATTTAGCAAAATCTGCGCGGAAAATTCCACAGCAGAATCCGCACAGTGTGCACATAGCCTTAATACCACTCTTATTTCTTCTGTATTTTCTAGTCCTGCCTGATACAACAGAAATGCCCCAGTACAGCATAAGGGCAGGGGCCAGGAAGCAGTGGGGAACAGGAACAGGTGAACATTGATAAATTTTAAGCAGTTTGAAGAAGCATTTAAGAAAAAAAAAAAAAAAAAATCACTGCATGTTCCCACGAAAACCTCTTGAAAAACAGATTTTTCTTTAACCTATGGTGGTGATGTTGCCATTTCGGAGATCAAATTGTCTAGCCTTTATTCACCAGATGTAGTAATGTGAATGGAGCCTCATATGGGCAGCAATCAGTTAAAATAAAAATTAAACTTTTGATTACCTAACTTGGGTTCAGCCAGAGATATCTTTACTGTGAAAATGGAAAATGCTTTAAAAACATCTAAACAAGCCTGAGGGACCCGTGTCACAAGACAACCTATAAAATACTTTTAACAAATATTCCTGGCGCTGTGTGAAATCCCCCCGGCATGGCTGGGGAGCAATTTATCCTGCTCAAGGTCTAGAATAGCAGAGACATAAATGAAATGTCCAACATCTTCAAATTTGCATTGTAAAACCATCCTTCAGCTTCCTTGAAATAAATTTTACTATTTTATTGGTGCAAACAACATGGTAATAAAACTCTAATACAGATCCTTGTAGCAGAGGGATGAGCGAAAATTAACAAAGACCAAACAGTGTCGGCTATTACATTCAATTACCTTTTTGCTTAAGATTTACATTCTCATCTCATAATCTCTATACATTTTTTACCCATTTCCTTCACTCACTGGAGACCTAAAGTACACTTACTTAAACCTTCTACTGAATATAAAGCTTCGCCTGTCTCTGAAAATGAGACAAGTGCTGGGAACTTCATTATTTTGCAGAAAAATGTGGCAAAAGTCCAATTTCACGTGCTATCGGCAAAAGAGGAAAATATAAGGCTTCATTCACGCAGCCGAAGGAGCGAGCCATATACTTGGTATCAAAAACGGATTGGAGAAAATCCCAAGAATATCCCTGCTCTCTTCTAGATGGCATTTCATCCCATTTTGGCACACATCCTATGGCAATCGTAAAGGCCACATATATAGCCGATGCCCAATGACCAGAGCATGATGTGCTAAATCCCTGTAAAATCCAAAAGCTTTTTGCAATATGCAAAAAGACTGATAGAGTGATCCATTATGCAGGTTCAATTAGCAGGACAAAATTTTACCAAGATAGGTTACTTTACCAATCATTTTTTAATCCCCATGTTTGACTCGGCCCTCTCTGAACCAGGACTAGGGGAAAATAACAAAAAATAAATAAATTTTTTGATGGTGGATTAATTATGGAAAACCCCTTTACGCGCGTTTGAGTCAACATGTATAAAATTGTTGGGCTTTTGTCATTGTGATTCTAAGATGATTGAAAATCATTTCTCAATCTAAAGTTTAGATTTCGAAAACTGGCTCTAAAACTAATACTACGATATGGCAATGAAGATCTATTCTAAATGTTGAAGCATCTTCTGAAACTGGTATTCTTGACTGTCTGTAGGCTCCGTGATTGGACAGTCTTGCCGTAAATTGGAGCGTTTGGCAGAATAGAATAATGATTAGATCCATACGTTCTGATGTGTTTAATTTGTCCAAAAACGGAGATCCGAAAGGATTTCATCCACATCTGTTCTGAACAGGATGTCTGTTAACTAATTAGTCCGTATACGTGATAAAGCTTCTCTACAAGACTTCTGTATTGATGAAGACCTGATACAACCCTTGGAATCAATATAATCATTCCTGAGAGTCACAAACTGGCAGGATAATAACTGCTGCGAGCTCCATCTAAGTACATAAAACACTATTAACATGGCACCGAAACAAACAAAAAGAGCAACAAAAGGCCGAAAAGTGAACTGATATTTACAAAAGATTTTTTTCATTTGCGTTTGGTTAGGATTTATCCCCCATGAAAGGGTTTCTCTTTGTTTTACATTATATTTAAACAAAAGAAAGTTTGTAATAGTTTTGATATTTCTTGGGTTCTGTCCGAGTTCCACCTTGTTTTTTCTCTTTTTTTTGTCTTATGTGCAGCTCCACCCTTGATAAATAAAGTGAGCTGACTGGCAAAGGCTGGGAAAGCAAAATACAGCAATCTCAGAATTTGTGACTATGTTTTCTTTCATCAGGCTGAAGTTTTAAGCAAAGGACAAAGGGTAATATTGAAATAGTACAAGTCACTCTGTGACTCACAAGGACAAATCGCCTCATAGGTTTAGGCATAAAAGGTGTTCAAGCCTTGGATGGTTGAAAAACAAAGTCAGGGATGGATGAGCGAACAAAGCTACATTTATCCAAATGTTGCTGAACTAAAATGCACCACAATATCAAGCAAAGATGACCTGATCTGTATATATTACTGTTCAGAAAATCCCATTATGTTGACACTTTATGGTGAAAGCTTTACAGGTTTATTAAAAATCGGTATATCAAGAATGAAAAGCGATACATGTGCACTACTGAAAGTTAAAAAGGTGTCCCCAAACTGAATATCCCTTAGTAGGTACAGGAGTTGTGTTAAAGACAGAACGCCTCTGACGGGCTTCATATATGAGACTTGGACAATGTGTGGCCAGTGGGCCACATCCGGCCCTTCGACTGTTAGGCTGTGTGCACACGCTGCGGATTTTGCTGCGGTTCCGCAGCGGTTTTGGCCGCTGCGGACCCGCAGCAGTTTTTGCTGTGGTGTACAGTACCATGATTCCCTATGGGAATCAAAAACCGCAATGCAGACGGTGCGGAATTTTCCGCGCGGATTATCTGCGGTTTTCAATCCGCAGAAAGAATTGACATGTCAATTCTTTCTGCGGATTCTCCTGCGGTTTGCCATCTCCTCCATTTGAGGAGATGGAAAACCGCAGGGCAAAACCGCAGAGCAATCCGCAGGTAAAACCGCAGGTCTTTTGACCTGCGGTTTCACCTGCGGATTTTACAAAATCCGCGCGGATGAATCCGCACCTAATCCGCAGCGTGTGCACACAGCCTTACAGTCTGGCCCACAGACCAAAACAGTTGAAGGACTGAACACCGTGCCCACAGGCCACATCATGCTTCTGCAATCCCATGCCCTTTATCCCAAATACACAGGAGACAGTGAACAAAATGGTGGAGGAGGGAGCCATTGGCTCCTTATTCTACCATTCAGCATATGCAACTGAGTCAGCAGACGTTAGGACGTCACTATATTGCGTCTGCTGAGCGGAGCGCGTTTGTGCACACAGCAAAAGACTGGAGCAGAGCTCTGGGGGAACGGGAGCAAGGTGAATGTTTTTTTTCCCCCTATGTGTGAATGTGTGGGGGCTCATACTGTATATAGTGGTGCCATGTGTGGGTTTCATACTGGATATAGGGGGCTCATTGTATATAGGGAGCTGTGTGTGGGCTCAAATGGTAGTACAGTGGGTACGGACCCCTTTAAAATTTTCACTCTGTTTCATTGCAGCCATTTGGTAAATTAAAAAAATGTATTTTTTTCCCTCATTAATGTACTCTCTGCACCCCATCTTAATAAAAAAACAAATGCAGCAATTTTTGCAAATTTATTAAAAAAGAAAAACTGAAATATCACATGGTCATAAGTATTCAGACCCTTTGCTCAGACACTCATTTAAGTCACATGCTGTCTATTTCCTGGTGATCCTCCTTGAGACTATTCTACTCCTTCATTGGTGTCCAGCGGTGTTTAATTAAACTGATAGGACTTGATTTGTAAAGGCACACACCTGTCTATATAAGACCTCACAGCTCACAGTGCATGTCAGACCAAATGAGAATCATGAGGTCAAAGGAACTGGCGAACTGGCCAAGGAGCTCAGAGACAGAATAGTGGCAAGGCACAGATCTGGCCAAGGTTACAAACGAATTTCTGCAGTACTCAAGGTTTCTAAGAGCACAGTGGCCTCCATAATCCTTAAATGGAAGAAGTTTGGGACCACCAGAAGTGGAAGTCTTCCATGGAAGTCTTCAAACAGAGGCTGGACAGATATATGTCTGGGATGATTTAGTGAATCCTGCTTTGAGCAGGGGGTTGGACCAGAAGACCTAGGAGGTCCCTTCCAACTCTACCATTCTATGATTTAAGTCTTCCTAGACCTGGCCGTCTAGCCAAACTGAGCAATCGTGGGAGAAGAGCCTTGGTGAGAGAGGTAAGAAGAACCCCAAGATCACTGCGGCTGAGCACCACAGATGCAGTAGGGAGATGGGAAAAAGTTCCACAAAGTCAACTATCACTGCAGCCCTCCAGCAGTCGGGCTTTTATAGCAGAGTGGCCCAACGGAAGCCTCTCCTTAGTGCAAGACATATGAAAGCCCGCATAGAGTTTGCTAAAAAAAACACATGAAGGACTCACAGACTACGAGAAATAAGATTCTCTGGTTTGATGAGACGAAGATAGAACTTTTTGGTGACAATTCTAAGCGGTATGTGTGGAGAAAACCAGGCACTGCTCATCACCTGCCCAATACAATCCCAACAATGAAACAGGTGATTTTCAGCTGCAGGGACAAGACGACTGGTTGCAATTGAAGGAAACATGAATGTGGCCAAGTACAGAAATATCCTGGATGAAAACCTCTTCCAGAGTGCTCTTGACCTCAGACTTGGTCGAAGGTTAACCTTCCAACAAGACAATGACCCTAAGCACACAGCTAAAGCAACAAAGGAGTGGCTTCAGAACAACTCTGTGACCATTCTTGACTGGCCCAGCCTGGGCCCTGACCTAAACCCAGTTGAGTATCTCTGGAGAGACCTGAAAATGCCTGTCCACCAACATTCACCATCTAACCTGACAGAACTGGAGAGGATCTGCAAGGAAGAATGGCAAAGGATCCCCAAATCCAGGTGTGAAAAACTTGTTGCATCATTCCCAAGAAGACTCATGGCTGTACTAGCTCAAAAGGGTAAGGGTTCTTCTACTCAATACTGAGCAAGGGGTCTGAATACTTATGAGCATGTGATATTTCAGTTTTTCTTTTTTAATACATTTGCAAACATTTCTACATTTCTGTTTTTTCAGCCAAGATGGGGTGCAGAGTGTACATTGAGAAAAAAAGAACTTTTTTGAATTTACCAAATGGCTGCAATGAAACGAAGAGTGAAAAATTTAAAGGGGTCTGTATACTTTCTGTACCCATTGTATATAGGGACAGCATACAGTAGTGGTTAGAGGCAGAACCCTACAATATAAATCACCCCATTAAGGGATATATGGTCATCTTAACAAATGAATATGAAGGGAACTGGACTAAAACCTAATAGTGCGTCATTATCTTTTAGGAATGCATGTACATCGTTATTAAACTAATATTCATTACAACGCTGACCAGACCTACACTACAGTAAACCAATATTTTGGAGGCCTGTTTTTTTTTCTATTTCAGTCCATCAGTTTTAGAAATACAAGAGAAGTGGGTGGATATGAAAAACACGCTGAAACTAGGGGGAATATTAAAGTTAATAAAAAAGTAATTTACACTGCTTAAATGTAATTTCAGTTGCAGCGTTAAATCATATATTATACCATCACTGTGATCATGTTCTGTGCATGAGCTTTGGATTGTGAATATTTTGAGTAAAAATGACAGATCTGTAAAGGAGTACGTTCTCATTGCATTAACCTTAATCCTCCAAATAAGGAGAAAAAAATAAAGCTTTTTTGGGTGGGTTTATCTTGGCTTCACTCTGAACCCATCCATTGATTACTTGTATAACATTTTAAGGAAAAGACAACAAAAGGTTTATTTTTCAAAAGTACAAGATCATATGCCCCATCCAAATATGGCTAACCCAGCGACTCGCAGTTTAGCTGAACATTTGCTTACGATGTTATTTGCCCGCCTCCCCATCTTCATAAAAATTACTTTAGAACACTGTGTACCCATGTTTCATCCCAGTTAACAGGAAAAGACCAAAGGTTTTATGTAGAGAGGTTTATGTGAAAATTCACAGCAAATAAAACCTACAAAAAGCTTGTGTGACCCCCCTGAGATCCATATATTTCATCCATAGGCAAGAGATGGGAATTGTATACTTTAGCCATATAAAACATATTTGAGATCACCTTCAGGGTCATCTTCATGGGCCAACACTAGACCTTGCATTCACCCAGCGGTAATTAGGTGTAAAAAAAACAAACAAATAAAACAGAAAACAAAGTAACTTTATTGACTATAAGAATAGGATGGGGCTTTTACCTGCTCCCTTTTCTTTTCCCAATCCCATGACTTCTGGACGCTACCCGTTCTGTCCCAACCACGCCACGCAGCTGGGCTAGAACATATGCTATTTATTGTGAAGGACATATCACACATGATTAATGGGATATCATATAATAATAATGTCGAGCTACTGAATGGTGGTCAAGGAAGATTTAGTGCCACCATTAAAGCATTAATGCATACAAAGGGGAAAAGTACAGAATAGCATTAGTTCTGCTGACAATGCGTCACTACAAAAGTTTTTCAATCAAAAGAAAAATAAAATATGCAAAAAAAAGTGCAACATTTTTTTTCCACATAAAAGAATTTCACACCTAGAAATCTTTGCTCATCTGCAGTGATAAGCCCATACAGTAGTTTATCAGGGGATGACACATTCTTGATTGTTTTAATTCACTTAGCAGAGGAAGATGACATGAAGCTTGTAAGGACATCCAAGGAAATTCACACAAGAGCAGATGCTTGCTTGCTGTTTGTACACATTCGTACTCTGGCTCGCTTAGACATGACCTCACATGATCTCTTAATGCCTCACCTTCTCAGTTTCAGTACCATGGCCTAGTCACTGGTGTAGCGAGACCGTCCCCACTCATGGCTGATTTCTGTGCATGACTGCAACAGAACGTGAGGTGTGTGGATAGGATTATGTCAGGTACTGCAACCCACACAAGAGCAATGTGACTTGTGAACACTTTGCAACATAAGAACATGTGTACGCCTGAAAAGGCCCAAGCTATGTATTAAGTGTAAAAGTGGAAAGATTACAGAGTCTCTGCTGAAAAGTCAGGCGCCCCAAAGTAGAAGAGAAAAAGAAGACGTCAATGCAATAAAAACACAACTCAGCCTGTCAATCACATGGCAGCTTTCATTTGATACCACTTTGTCAATGACAGAACAGCTGCTGAGCATATTCAACAAGATTAAACCCTACGGAAACTCAATTGCTCAGATACAGTGTGATAAGCAGTCACAGAGTCGGTGCATGGAGCTGCATCACAAAAAGTGACATCTGCATTATATTGGAAGAGTTTGTGAAACGGGCACAGAGAATAACGTTGTCAATGGCGAGTTGGTATTCCTGTGGGCCTAGGTGGAAGAATCATTAATTTACACTCCTTACTATCTACATTGACTTTTTTGTTAGTTGTAGAAACTAATACAAAATCTTCAACACTACATATATAACAAAGGTGTCAGAAATGGCGAGCAAAAGCAGTCCTAATATTGGGGTTGTAAGTCAGAATAATTTTAGCAAAACAAACCCAAGTCCGGCAGAACTGACAATGAACTGAAGGACGAAACTTGGGGAACCACAGAACCCCGTCTGATATGCGGCACAAGCTATGGATAAGACAGTCGTAGGAACCCCACTATAAACTAATTACCAATTTATTATTGATTGTGCAGGCGTAACTTCTGGTCTGGGCAGAGGGACATGCAGAAAAATCTTTGTATCACGATATTTGGACAGACAAGGTCTACTAGAGCGACTGCCACTCTTGGGCCATTTTCCCACTTTCGGAAACAATGGCTCTCTTCATGTATTCCAACCGGTCTTTGCACAAGCATATACGATGGCAATCTGCTCCAATTATTGCATTTTTTACGTACATGTGTCTTTTCCCCCTTTTTCTGATACGTTCTTCTTGCAAATTAGACAACATTTTTTATATTTTTAGTGAAAAAAAACTGGGACTTGTGTTTTTATATGTATCATTTCAGGGAACCAAAACATCAAAAAGCGCACAGTTCAACGACCACTTTAACTGCACAAAGCCGAGAAGTTTTGACGAATTAATATCCACTTTGCTTTAATCATTAAATGAAGATTTTTCACACAAAAAACACAGCATTTACATTATGTGTGAACTTGGCCTCATCGTAGTCCCTGCTATGCCTTCCAGGACAACCCTGCGTAATGCCCACATCCCCTAATAATGGCCACCCCGCATTTAGGGTGCACACAATCACTAACAATCCTACTCTCCCCATGGCTCGGTGACGCTGCACAGACATACTTGCAGTTCGCACATTGCCCGACCACAGGCTTATATTGCTGTTAGTTTAAGATGTTGCCTAACCTGGCTGAATTGAGTAACATTGCAACTCGAAGATGTCACACATTAAAATATAATTATTGTATTATCGGTATCATTTGTGCTTAGGCCTTTACCGGTTTCTCCTTATTTTATTGTTGCTTCTAAACCTTACTTCGAGTCGACAAGATATTTATCAACCTGTGAAACCAGAGCCCGAGCCCCAAGTTACATAAATGCCATTTCTTAGCACCTAATTTTACTAAACTTCATGCAAGCTGATCTGGAGGATAACGTCTTCCCCAGGCCCCTGATCTGCGGATGTAATCTTAGCTGCTCTTGGATGTAACTGGAGCTGGACCCTGAGCCCTGACTATCTTATATAAACGTGGTCTCTTAGCACCTAATCTTAGTAAAAGTCAGCCAGGCTCCTGCGGTGCCTTGTCGACTTGTTGATTACAATTGGGTATAAGAACTTCTCAAAAAAACTGTAAAATCCTTATGCAACTTGGGAGTGTAGACTGCGAGCACACTGGACGTTAAAGAGACACAACCTAAAATTCCAACGTATCTACATTTATTATGCAATTTTATTCCTGCGATCGGCCATTTTATCCTGGGAACTGACTGCCAGAAACCCCCCCCCCCACAGACATACAAACTTGCGCATTACATAATCCACTTCGTTTTTAATGCTGCCCCATAATAATCCGTGGAGTTTAGTGGCCATTAGTACAAAGCGGTAAAGAGCGCCATTATATAAGTTACAAGACTTCTGACCCTTTAGTCTTCACACCATAAGTAAGGCGTTTCCTCTATTTTTCGATCGTGACCGTTTTATATTGGCTTAGTATCTCGGTCTCACGCTTTGTACTATAGTACATTGAAGAACGTCCCACTATTTAATGGCGATAAATCCATTCGCACCTTCAGGATTGTACACAGACTTCAATCCAGATTGTGTGCCAAAATCTGCAATCATTCTTCATGCCAGGCTTGTGAATGGGTCCTATAATTACAGAAAATTTCTACATGGATTTTTTTGTTCACACCATGGAAAAATAATCTATGAAAATAAGTAGCATGTTAGGTTATTCCATGTGGGTTCAGTGAGGCTTTCCAATGGCTTTTCTGCACATCCACAGCAGAAACCATACATTTTATTCTCGGATTTCTGTGGCCTATCCTAAAATAAATATGTGCCCTAAATCTTCAATTACTTCCATTAATACCTTCTGAATACTCAATAGTACCAGTCACCTGTTTCTTGCTGCAGTGAAAACCTATTAATTAAAGCAGAGATGGCACTACCTACATCCCCAGGGGAAGTGCAGCACCCGAATGTCATTCTGTGTGGTCCTCAACCTTGTGGACACAGATATGTCTGTCTGGTGGCTGCAGTTTCTATGTCAGACAGAGGCGGGAGCAGTGATGTGCAAGCTATAATGGTGCACTGTGTGGCCATATGGAGAGAATGGGATTTCTGGGGTCTTTGTTAACACTCCATAAAGTAGAGGAGATGAGGTGGAAAGGGGGATGTTGCCTTCTTCATTGAAGCTTATAAGAGTTGTGATATTCTAGGTTGTTTCTGCAACTCTTATATCCAACCTTGTAGAGAGCTACATACATCTACGATCTACTTTCTCAAATGCCAAGAGAAGTAGAAAGGGACTACCTTTATTCTATAAGGTGAGAGTCAAAGGAAACTGTACCCATAACACATTTATGCCACATAGTTTTGATATGCTATAAAGGTCTCCAATTGTAATATTTTAATTTTTGCAGCCCTTTGGAGTAGTTTACCATAGAAAGGTTGTGTACTACTGATTTAAAGGCTTTTAAAGAAGACAAGATACATGTAAGATCATATTCTTCTCAGCTCAATGGCCAAGATTAATCATGTGACAGGTTCTATAACAGCCTGTAGGAATCAAAAGCACTGTGCAAAAGTTTTAGGCAGATGTGGAAAAAAAAAATGCTGAAACAATAAGAATGTTTTCAAATGCAGAAGTGTTAGTAGTTTATTTGTGTCAATTAACAAAAGTGAATTAACAAAAATGGAAATGTGAATCCCATGGATATTTGGTGACCGTCCTTTACCTCCATCACTTCTTCTCAGTCACTTGTACACAGTTTGAGATTGTTCAAAACGCCTTTGAGAATTGACCCCAAATCTTCTGTGGATGTTGCTTGTGAAAATCCTTCTGTCTCTTCATGTGATCCTGTGAGGATGTGGACTGTCTTTAGCCCATTCCTGCACTAAAGACAACCGCCGTTTGCATAAGTGTAATGTGAAAAGTGTTATGCGTTTTATGGATTTAATGTGTATGTGTACAATCCCTATGTACTGTTTTATGATAATGTGTAGAATAGCTGTGTTAAACACAATGATCATATAACAGTGTTTTATAGATAAAAGGGGGAAAAAAGGTTATTAGCAAGATACTGTAGGGATAAGGAATAGTTAATGTCAGGCACAGGCCCACAGATGGGAGGGCAACAGTGTTAATAAAAGAGGAATCACTTCCGGATTAGAGGAGTCGGTTGTAGATGAAAAGATAAGAAAGTTCACTGTTAAGGTCTAGTTCAGTGGGCTGCTAGGGCCAACACAAACCTATCACTCGGGGCAGTGGATTGCCATATAACCCTTCAGTGTGGATCCGTTGGTTAGGCGCGGGACCTCAAAACTGGCATTGGGGCCATAGGGAACATCATGCCTGTGGGGGAAAATGGACACAGACTCTCTAAAGTGGAAGGTAATAGAATCCAGGTGCACTTGCCATCGGTGGAGAGGAGACCCTAGTGTTAGTGGAGACAAAAGTAAAAAGGATGTCCCATGCAGAACGAGTGCTAGAGCATGAAGATATGTCCGGTACCAGAGGAAAACAGTGTAATCTGTTGTGCCCTATCCAACATGATCCTCTGTAATAATCATGATCTGTTCAGTAGATGTTTGACTTGAAAAGCACTTAAGAGTCCCATGGATTGTGTGAGACGGTTCTGGAAGATGGAAGCCAGGAGTCAGCAGAGGCCTATGGTCGACAAGTGAGGAGGTTGCAAACCACACCTAACACAGCACACTGGGACTAGGGCACAATATTCTGTAGGGTGCAGGAGCAGCAACTCAACCACCTTACAATCTCACTAAGATTTGATGACTTTGAGATCACTGCCCTGGTAGCCCTGATCATCAGTTAATAGACTCCTTGCTCTTTTTTACATTGAAGATCACTTTTAAATTACATTGTATGTTTGAGGTCGTTGTCCTGCTGCAGAATAAACTTGGAACTCATCAAACACCTAATGGTATTACATGATAGATAAGCATCTACCTACATTTCTCAGCATTGAGGACAGCAAGAAATTGGCAACATAAAGAAAAATGTAATCACAGAGGTTGGCCAAGGAAACTTAGTGAAGCAGATGAAAGCCACATCATGCTACGTCACTTTGAAATCAGATGTCCAGCAGTGCTATCAGCTCAGAACTGGTAGAAACCAGTGGGACCAGCTACGGTAGAAACCAGTGGCAAACAAGTGGGACCAGCTACAGTGGGAAAAAGTGGCATTGGGGCTAGCTACACCCATCCATAAGTAGAAGTCTGTCCAGAAGTGGTCTTCATACTGCAAAAAGCCATATATTTGTCATGGAAACAAAGCCAAATTAACTAGAGTGCAAAAAATAAAAATGGCAGTAGGTCTCTAGACTGAGGACACACAACGTGAAATATTTGGCTTCGACATAAGAAGTTTGTTCCCCAGAGGCTGCAGAGTAATACAATAATGAGTGTCTGCAGGAGCAGTGACAAACAGTGGAGGGTCTTCCCACTTTGCGGCAAAGAGGTGTTTGATTGGAAGTGGGATCAAATGAAGAGACAGAAGGATCTACACAAGCCTCATACACAGTACATCTGGGGGCAGTTCTCGAAATTTGGGAACAACCTCCAAGATGAGCTCCTTCATAAATTGTGTACAAGTGACCGAGAAGAACTGATGGAGAAGGGATTGATGGGATTTACATTTCACTTTTGTTTAGTTAATTTTCATCAACAAAATATGAAAAATAAATCATTAAACACTACTACTTTCTTACAGTATTCTTAACTTGCAGCATTTTTTCCAACTTGCCGAATACTTTTGCATAGTACTGTAAGTAGCAATTCTCATCGCACAGTGGTGTATATTTCACAATAAGTACTTCATTTCACACACTACATTAACCACCTATACAACCAAGCATTAGTCCTTAGCCGTCCTCCCGTGTCTGTAGTGACTGCTCTGTCCTCCTTGCTACTCTTTACGCTAAAGCTCTGCTGCTGTGTATAAGCACAAGTCCACCATTCTCCCAGTAGGAGTCAGTGTACAAAAAACGATCACTACAGCAAAAAGAAAAATGATCACAAACTCTAAGCAGCTGAACCATCAAAGGGCAAAGAAAAAAAAAAATATATATATATATCAGGTAATTGTCATTAAAGCTCAAAAGTGTCATACAGTCAAAGAAGCATGAATAAAGATAAGACTAGGGCTGAACATAGAAAGATTTTCCAAGTTCGACCAGGGAGGGGATATGCTAAAATACTAAAACAACCTTTGAATCCCAGCACCCTGACGCACTCCACCTGTGTGACCCTTACAGCGAATTACTGCACTCTACGGTCACACAGTCATCACCAGGCAACTTGAACAAACATTGGTGGGATGCAACGAAAAGATGAAGCTGGAATAGCGGGGAATTTAAACACATTTAACCACCTTGGCCATTTTTTTTTTTATTGTTTTTTGACCTTGGAAACCCCCTTTAAATCTGAATAACCACATTATTCCTTATTGAGAGAGAAAAAAAAAATGTACTTTTTTTTTTTTTTCAATGGATCTTGGATCGTAAACGTGACTTAAAGCAATATTTCCGCTGTAAGGGTGTATGCACACGTTGCGGATTCTGCTGCGGATCCGCAGCAGATTTGGCCCTGCGAATCAGCAGCAGTTTCTGCTGCATTGTACAGTACCATTTTAGTCTATGTAAATAGAAAAACGCAGTGCATACGTTGCAGATTTTTCCACGCGGATTTGCTGCGGTTTCAAATCTGCAGCATGTTAATTCTTTGTGCGGATTCCGCAGCGGTTTGGCACCTGCTCCATGACAGGTGTCAAACTGCAGGCTAAACCGCACTAAATCCACCGATAAACCGCAGGTCTTTTGACCTGCGGATATACCTGTGGATTTAGACAAATCTGTGCGGAAAAATCCGCAGCAGAATCTGCAAAGTGTGCACATACCCTTAGGCTGTGTGCCCACGAAGGGTTTTTTTAAGTGTTTCCGCTGCGTTTTTAAACGCACGATTCTGCCGCGGAAACACTTAAAAAGAGCATTCCATTCAATTATAATTGAAAACGCACATGTTGTGCCAATGGTGTGTTTTTTACCGCTGCGGAATCACTTAGCGGTAAAAAACGCAGCATGTCCACTAATTTTGCGGAATCGCCCGCGATTCTGCATACCAATGGGCAAAAACGCTTTGGAAAACGCATGCTAAAACGCTTGACAAACGCTTAAAAAAGCGCGTCAAAAACCGCATGTGTTTTCCCGGGAGCAGGGTGTGCGATTCTGCTCAGGAATATTCTGCTTCAGAATTGCTACGTGGGCACATAGCCTCAGACAGGCGACACGGTGGCTCAGTGGTTAGCGCTGCAGCGCTGGGGTCCTGGGTTCGAATCCCACCAAGGACAACATCTGCAAGTATGTTCTCCCCGTGTTTGCGTGGGTTTCCTCCCACATTCTAAAGACATACTGATAGGGAATTTCGATTGTGAACCCCATCAGGACAGTGATGATAATGTGTGCAAACTGTAAAGCGCTGCGGAATATGTTAGCGCTATATAAAGATTATTATTATTATTATGATAAAACTGAAAAAATTATAAATTCACAAATGCACAGTCTGGAAAATACTAAATATTTGAGCTAGTGAGGTTATATACCTGAGTATTTAAGGGCTTGTTTATAAAAGTCTATTAAAAAAAAAAAAACAAGCAAGTATTACATGAAATACATGACAGAGGCACGTTGGAGCCAGATGTGAGCGGATGCAGCTCCCGCCACTGTTTAAATATCCCTTCTAGTGCTTTATATTTCTAAAAAAAGGGAACGAGAAAAAAAAAGTGTCATTCTAATTAGATAAATCCTTTAAGCGCGTGGCCTGCAGTTCGTCATGGAAATTAACCTCCCTGAAGATCACACTAACTGAAATAAGAAACTCAGTGTTTTGGCATACTGCAGTGAAATTAGAGACCCAGGACAGCGTTTAATACACACTTTCATAAACTTACCACATTTCATCTTTCTGAAGCCCTGAATGCATGTCCCTTCTGAGACTCCCCAATCCAGTGCTACTGACAGAAGCCCCCAACTATGAAGTGGTGGGGGGAGGACACTATCCACCTTGAACCAGCTGCTTTAGAGGATCATGGATGGGAGAATATTTTTTTTTTTTTTGAGTAAAAGCATCTGCTTGGCCAATCTATGAAATGGCTCTCTCATGAATATTGCTATGAAATTAGTGCTGTGTGACGCACTTCCCTGAAGAGGGGTCTACAAGATTCCCGTCCACTTGTGATAATTTCATTAGAGAAACTTGCCGCTACATTAAATGCACAATGTAAATGTCTAGAAGACCGCTTCCCTCACAAAATCACCCAAAATATTGGTGTGCAACATATCATCGGTACATAGGTCAAGTGTTAACATCAAGACCAAGCAATGTTTTATTTTTTTGTATTCTGGTGTCCAACAGTCCAAAATTAAATACAGATAATAGAGATGAAGTCATCTACACTGTCAGCAGAGAAGGAAGACATTGCACCAACATAACCCCAAAAATGGTCCATCATGAGTTAGGAGCCACCTTGACCCTTTAGATAGAAGCAACACCTCCATGACTCCTGTCAGGTCATTAGAATATAGCACACACATTTCAACTACTTTTTCTAAATGATGGAGAAAGGGATCATATCAATCTGTTACTCACCCAAGTAACAGATCGGGTAGATAGGGTCTCCTAAGATGTTGGACATCTATATTAGTCACTAGTGCGACCACACTTAGAATACAGTGTACAGTTCTGGTCTCCGGTGTATAAGAAAGACATAGCTGAACTGGAGCAGGTGCAGAGAAGAGCGACCAAGGTTATTAGGGAACTGGGGGGTCTGCAATACCAAGACAGGTTATTACACTTGGGGTTATTTAGTTTGGAGAATCGAAGGCTTAGGGGTGATCTTATTACTTTGTATAAATATATGTGGGGACAATACAAAGACCTTTCTAATGATCTTTTTACTCTTAGACCTGTGATGGGGACAAGGGGGCATCCTCTACGTCTGGAGGAAAGAAGGTTTAAGCATACTCACAGACGCGGATTCTTTACTGTAAGAGCAGTGAGACTATGGAACTCTCTGCCATAAGATGTTGTAATGAGTGATTCACTACTAAAATTTAAGAAGGGACTGGATGCCTTTCTTGAAAAGTATAATATTACAGCGTATATACTCTAGTTTCCTTAATATTACGTTGATCCAGGGAGCTAGTCTGATTGCCGTATGTGGAGTCGGGAAGGAATTTTTTTCCTCAATGTGAAGCTTACTTTTTGCCACATGGGTTTTTTTTTGCCTTCCTCTGGATCAACATGTTAGGGCAAGTTAGGATAGGATATGGGTTGAACTAGATGGACTTAAAAGTCTTCCTTCAACCTTAATAGCTATGTAACTATGTTTCTTGTCAGTTGGTGTTTTTGATCGTAAGACAAGCACCACCACATTGAAATCACAAAAAAAATCCCAAAGAGATTCTTTAGACTCAAATTTAAAAACGGATGAGCAATAAGTTTCATGGATCTTTCTTACAGTTTGTATATATTTAGAAAACTCTTCAACTTCAATATATCACACTGGGGGATTATTCAGCATTTAGTTCATCATCAATGATCTACCATGTTCCAGTAATGTTAGGCTCAGAACATAGGGAAAATGCTTTCTATTGACCGCTCAAAATTCCATTGATCTTCGACGAAAATGGCTGGTATACATAATATATGGAATAATTGAGAATCAGGTCTTGATAAGAGGGTGGTCTCCTCAAATAGGTGATTCATTTGAAGTGGTTTAAAAGTACATTTATTCCTCTATAACCAGAAGCAGTTAAGGGCACTTAAGTGCAATCTTGTAGCTTTGTTGTATTGGCATCGGTGGCCTTTAGTACACGTTACCCCCAGTCTTTACTAAAGCAATGCCAAAAGTGGGTAAGTCACCACCTAGGACAAGGAAGAAAAAAGTTTGCCAATACAACCTAAATATACCAAACAGTATATTTACTATTGATAGTCTTCAACCTATGGTAGATTTCATGAAACAGAATAAATTTCTTAAAATGATCACCTAATATCTATAACGTTAGGAAGGAATTTTCCCTCCAATGTGACAAAAATGGCAATATTCTCGTAGGGATTGTTTCATATTCTACTGGATCAACACAGACAGGAGGAAACCTGGAAGAGGTCCGACCAGTTCACCTTACATAAGAAACTTGGCCGTATCTTATCTACCAGGACAATGTATGCACTTCTTTAGCAGCTGGTCCCATTGGGCACATCTGCAGGTCAGCTTCCGCCAGTTTTTGGCATCCCTAAAGTATTTTGAAGCATTCTATTTTGGGAATCCTGAGTAAATCTATGACTGGTCCAAGCGTGTGATTTACCTGCGGAGACAAGTCCTAGGAGACCACAGACCATTGCATAATGGAAAAAAAACCAAAACAAAAACTTGGTGTAGACAAACTGTTCATAGACACATTAAACGCTGGCACAAGGGGCCCCTCTTATTTTATAAAAGAAATGGAAGCTGAAAGGGCTGTAAAGCAGGCTTAAAGAAAATGAAGATTATTAGTTGAAAGGAAAACTCCTTGAAGGGATCTGATCTAAAAGGACATTTGGGGGAACCAGGATTTGGAACTGAGCTGCGAAAAGAGGCAGCATGCGAGCAGCACGGTGAGAGAACAAACGTGAGCAGGAATTACGCTGTACAGGAATATGTTTGGGGACCGGGACATGAACCAGGAATTACTGACAGGACACAGGGGGACCCTCTGATATAAAGAATGACAGACGTCGGACAGGATATAGAAGAAAGACGGACTCCTAGCCCCATCCACAATATGATCCTGTATCGTGCAAGTGCAGCAGCGCATCACTCAGGTCTACAGTCTCCTTCCCGTGACCAGAGAGGATAAAGGGTTTCGACAAGAGAATAGCGTAACCATCTCATTTTTCTAATCAAACTGTTAAGTGCTTTCTCCTTCCTCAAAGAAATCTTCCACCCCTTTGATCGACATTAATATATTTCCCTAAAGCAACTTTCACTCGTGCTTCTTTTGTGGTACTTCTTGTTCACCAAAACACTTTTTTTTTGTTATTTTTTTTTTTTTTAGGGCCACTGTTATTTTCTCTCCTCTGCCTTCTTTCCCATTTGTCCTTAAGACTCCTCTCACCTTGAGGAGTGTTAGGATTACCCGGCATTTATACTCAATGCTCCTCTTTATTCCTTAAGACTTATTAAGAATGATAATGAGCTCCAAAGGACCGTCACGTCGCGCTCCTTCCCTCTCTCTCTGTCGCTCTCTTCTCTACGTGCCTATTCTGTCAAAGGCACACAGGACAAATCAGACCAAAAAAAAAAAAAAAATCTGACAATATGGATCAAGGACACTTGAGGATTTATATTCTATAATTCCACCCTTTCTTTTGTTTTTATTATTCCTCTTCAAATTTCTCATCCCCCTCCCGGACTTTGACCGGGGACGCGAGGAGGCAGCCTGCCTAGAAAACCTCGTTAATGGGAAGCCCTTAAACGGCTGATTAATTTTAGCAAAATTTACGATGTTCTCTCTCTCTCTTATTCTTGCTTTCATTTAAGCTGCAGTATTCTGTCAAAGAGGGTTAATCTGGCGGCTAGGTTGTCTTACCTAGCACACCGCAGGACTACTTCTATGAAAGTGAAAAATGTGCATGATATTAGGGGTATAAAAGAACATTTTATGAAAGTAAACTTCATCTTCTACATAGAAGAGTCAAATGCATAAAATAGAAAGATATGAAATTTAGACAGAGAACAAACAAACAATAAAGGCCTAGACTATTCTGAATAAACAGCATAAAAAAATACCCAAATACTGCAAAAATTCCTAAGTGAGCACGCCATAATAAACGCCTTTACTGAACCCGACCTTATCGACTTCCAAGTTTCACTCAATGCATATTAACGTGTGTGTTAACCGACGGCTTCTATCGAACAGGATGGACAAGTGTCAATGTTAAATGTCCAGGTTCTGTCGACATGGATATAAATAAGACAGCAATGCTGCTCACATTGCCGGACGGCCGACTAGCATGGGGCACCGTACGGAAGATATCGAGCAGTAAAAGGCTCATACACAAGCAATGCAGAATACCGCACTTGACCATTTCAACCAGATGACAGCAAGTCCACTTTTTAATTGCCGCTTGTGGTCAATTATATTGAATGAGGGTGTAAACATGAGTGACAGATGAGACTGCCAGGAACAAGTGCATTCTTCTAAAGCAACTCGGGCCATAGTATGTTTCATACAGTGACCACAACATTCCTCATTGAAGGAGACCAACAGATAAACCATGGGTGATGGGTGGGGGCACTACATTGGATGGCACATTTCTTGGAAGAAGAGCGCGGCTTCTAAATAAAAGGAATACAAACACAAATTTCTAATCCCACTAAACCGTCCATATGGATAGCTGGGTTAGCTAGATAACAGATTAAGGGTTTTAATAAGGAAGCGGCTGCTAGCGCAGTCATTTCACATACAGGGCACTTGAAATCACCGAGACGAACCTTAAAAAAAGTTTTGGTGGCTAATTCCCCAAGGTCCTTTGGCGATCACCTCGGGTTTGCATAGGAGTGGCTGCATTAGCGTTATGTCGGATGATTTACACCCACTACGGACTGTACTCTCGCCCCCCTGGCTTGTAAACATTTCAATTAAGAGCTGCTAAAATGAAGACGGCTAGTGAAAAGAAGAAGAAGAAGAAGCCTCGATGTTCTAAGTTCCATGGGGAGGATTTCACTGTAAATTCCTTCAGGATGCTGCCGCCTCAATTCTGTTCTACAACCGAACACTTCTACTTACAGGGATTTCCTGCACCACAAGCCAGATTGCTAACAGTGTAAGGATGACAACCTCGTCTGTCTGAACGCTGACACTACAGCCTTTAAAAGAAAAGAGAATAAAATAAGACGTTGACTTTGCCACTAAAGGATTGTCATGTTATAACTAATTTTCTTGTGTCACTGTGTTCTAAAAAAAAAAGAAACATAAAGGGGGGAGATATGACTTTCCCTGAATGATCTGTTTAACCTAAGCCAGAGAGGAAAAAAAAAAAAAAAGAAGTCATTAATTACTTATGTGAGCTATTCCTTCACAAAGACAATAAACCTGCCTGGTCGCCATGGATATGACATATTTGCTCTGAAAACAACACAATAATTAGCAAAGGGGAGAGATCCGAGGAGAATATGCAAACTCCTGAGTTTAAAGCTGTACAGCCTTTTTGTTGTGTGGTTTTTTTCTCCTAACTTGTCATTTCTACGTCGGAACCAAATGACAAACAAATACAAACAAAATGCATCATTAAAAGGGGAAAAAAAAAAGAAAAGAAAAACACGCGGCAATAACTACATAGTAACAAAGTGCACGTAAAGCAGAGAAATGAAGAAAGAATAGCAAGAGACCTTCCAGGGGGAGAAGGGCTGGGAGGGAATATGGTTCTGTCCCTGGTTATGGCTAAGGCCACATCTAATCACGGTGATTTATAGTTTATCGAAAGAGGAAAAAAAAATATAGAATCTGCAGCACCTAATGAAGCGAACCATAAGACGCACACCCCTTATTGTAATAAACTTAGTTTTCAGTCATCTTGCACTTGAACACTCACACACCACAGGCACACATGTACACAAACACACACAGTACATACACAAGGTAGACACACGTACACATAGTTACTCATGCATACACTCTACAGCACAACGAACATCCAGATGTGTGTATATAAATATAATATATATCTCTATATACACACAAAAATATACCAACACTACAGAGACACTCACATGCTTGTATACACACACACAGACACACAATACACACACTGAAATATACATGTATACACAAACACACATTTTTCTGAAATACACCACATAGACACAATGCCACACTCTTAAGCCCACCGTGTAGAAACACAACTGTCAAACAAGAAAATGGAAACAGCATATAAATATAGATACCGGTGTACATGAAAACTCTAAAAGGAACGCAAAAATATACACACACACACACTCACCCAAATACTCACAAAGTACACCCCCCATCCATAAATGAGGATGTGCCCACAATCCACTCGTCTTCAGCCAGTCATCTTCTGGTTACACGAGTCTCATCAAGTTCATCGTTGTGTTTGTTGATTCCCTATAAACCAGGATAATACGGGAATAAAACAACCAGATCTGAGCGTTCACAGCTCGGACCAGGGGCAGCTTTGAAGTTGTTTATACATCACAAGGATTAAGTATAAAACAACATTATAGCCGAGGAGCTTTGTTTTTATTGCTAAAAATTCCTCATTTAGGTCAAAACGAGCAGATCGTGGAAACCTCATTCATAAGAAGAAAAAAAAAAAATTATTGTTTTTAAAGTTCAACTTCTTTTAACACAATAGTTCTTCGCCAAAGTCTTTGATCTTGAAAGGTTTTTGAGATTTTCGGCTGGGGGAGAGAAAAATGATCTATTTTAAATAATGATGCAACTTGAGGATCAAAGCCATGACTTTGTGTCAGCCATAATAAGCTCGGCTTGGCACAGAGCGGAGAGTGTAACCTCCCTCCTATAAAACAAAATATATTGTGGACTCGAACCACCTTGGGAAAAAAAAAAAACTTCACAGCTACCGTCTGCAAACGTCAAACTGGCCCTTTAAAATGCCCCGGTGTTACACAGAGTGTGATTTCTGAGAGAGATCCGTTGACATCTCTATGGAAACCAGCAACAGATTATCATCAACAGAATAAATAACTAGTCTAATAAATTAAACAGGAGACGGCACAAGATCGCAGAAACTTGATTACTCCAGGTTCAGCAATATTCCCCATAACGTGGCTTCTTCAGCTGACACCGGAGCGGCGGCGGTAACGCGTCCCCATAGGAGCAGCATTAAATATTAGAATAACAGCAGGGACTGTAATGTGACCACAATGCGGAGTCTAAATCCTGATATTAGGATGGAGATAGATACATAGATAGATATTAAACTTTACTAAAGTGTCAGTAAAGTATCAGGGAACTTCCCAAAATGCAGTTGGTAACAGAAAATTAAGGACTTGCCCCTTCTTAGCCCTGCTTTGGTGTCAGCCAACCTTTGTGATGATCTCTGGTGGGGGGCAGGGGGGTCACACACTCTATACAGAGGGATCAAACCTCCGGCATAATTTGGGGAACTTCCTGGGAGCAGGCGTTGGTACTTACCGGGGCGCCAGTCGCTGATGTCCTCTCAGGGGCAGCCGGTCACTTGGGGTGAACTTTCCTCCGGTCATCAGATGTCACTGCACTTCACACAACTTCCAGCCTTTTTTCCCCACAGAAACATAAAAAAGGAAAAGAAACAGAGGAATCCACCAGGTTCCAAAATTTTCTTTTTGATAAGTCAACTCCCCAAAGTCTGTCCGTGCAGTGAGTGACAGATCGGGCACCTGTTCCCTGTCCCGGGCTCAAAAATAGGAGTGTGACATTGACCAAAAACGCACGGTTCCACTCCCCCCTGCACACACGGCGGCACTGTACACGGCCGTACACACACCCCCTGGGCGAGCCGCTGCCTCCACCTCCTGCCCAGCCTGCGCGATCATCACTGGCAGAGCAACCCCTCCTGTCACCGGCCACCGAGCCCCGGCCGGCCCACGTGCACGGGAGAAGTCGTGCTGCTGCAGAACCGCTTGCGAGGTGCCGCTGACAATCACTTCTGCGCCCCGGAGTGATTGACAGCAGCGCCTCCTGGGTGAGTGTCGGCCAGCTGGCAGCTCTCGGTGCCCTCTGTGTACCCGGGGAACTTTGCACACTTTCTAGAGTGCAGTCGGGCATGGCACCTGGGCACCAGTCTGCCAGCAGCTGTCACGCCGGGCTGCACCCCTCACCACTGCTCCAGCCATCACCCCTAACCACACTTGTGCCCGGCCCCATGCTCCTGTGCCCTGGCAGAGTCTCCCGGGCACGGCGTGCTGGCAGGGCAGCCCCGGAGCGCCGGGAACTCTCTTACCTGCACTTGTGCGGCTTTGGGTGACTTTCCAAGTAAAGGAAAATGTGTGTTTCGGACGTCGGCTCCGCGCATGCGCCATCTAACTTGCCTGATCCTGGGGTTTTATTATTGAATTTTCCTATTTCTAACCAGGCGGCCGGGGGCGGAGCACGAAACCCGGAGCGGAGCCAGGAAGATGGGGACTGGGAATGGCCGCAAAACCCGGAGCTGCTGCCTGTGACCTCTAGTGGCGGCAGCATGGCTGTACCTGCGGGGACTACAGCTCTCAGCAGGCACCCACACCACGTGCTATGGGGTAGTGCTCCAGCTGTGTGCACACAGCATCCACCTGCTACACTGTACCGAAGCCATGGGCTCAGCTCTGCCCTCCCCTCACCCTGCTACACTGTACCGAAGCCATGGGCTCAGCTCTGCCCTCCCCTCACCCTGCTACACTGTACTGAAGCCATGGGCTCAGCTCTGCCCTCACCTCACCCTGCTACACTGTACCGAAGCCATGGGCTCAGCTCTGCCCTCCCCTCACCCTGCTACACTGTACCGAAGCCATGGGCTCAGCTCTGCCCTCACCTCACCCTGCTACACTGTACCGAAGCCATGGGCTCAGCTCTGCCCCCACCTCACCCTGCTACACTGTACCGAAGCCATGGGCTCAGCTCTGCCCTCCCCTCACCCTGCTACACTGTACCGAAGCCATGGGCTCAGCTCTGCCCTCACCTCACCCTGCTACACTGTACCGAAGCCATGGGCTCAGCTCTGCCCCCACCTCACCCTGCTACACTGTACCGAAGCCATGGGCTCAGCTCTGCCCTCACCTCACCCTGCTACACTGTACCGAAGCCATGGGCTCAGCTTTGCCCCCACCTCACCCTGCTACACTGTACCGAAGCCATGGGCTCAGCTCTGCCCTCCCCTCACCCTGCTACACTGTACCGAAGCCATGGGCTCAGCTCTGCCCTCACCTCACCCTGCTACACTGTACCGAAGCCATGGGCTCAGCTCTGCCCCCACCTCACCCTGCTACACTGTACCGAAGCCATGGGCTCAGCTCTGCCCTCCCCTCACCCTGCTACACTGTACCGAAGCCATGGGCTCAGCTCTGCCCTCACCTCACCCTGCTACACTGTACCGAAGCCATGGGCTCAGCTCTGCCCCCACCTCACCCTGCTACACTGTACCGAAGCCATGGGCTCAGCTCTGCCCTCCCCTCACCCTGCTACACTGTACCGAAGCCATGGGCTCAGCTCTGCCCTCACCTCACCCTGCTACACTGTACCGAAGCCATGGGCTCAGCTCTGCCCCCACCTCACCCTGCTACACTGTACCGAAGCCATGGGCTCAGCTCTGCCCTCACCTCACCCTGCTACACTGTACCGAAGCCATGGGCTCAGCTTTGCCCCCACCTCACCCTGCTACACTGTACCGAAGCCATGGGCTCAGCTCTGCCCTCCCCTCACCCTGCTACACTGTACCGAAGCCATGGGCTCAGCTCTGCCCTCACCTCACCCTGCTACACTGTACCGAAGCCATGGGCTCAGCTCTGCCCCCACCTCACCCTGCTACACTGTACCGAAGCCATGGGCTCAGCTTTGCCCCCACCTCACCCTGCTACACTGTACAGAAGCCATGGGCTCAGCTCTGCCCTCCCCTCACCCTGCTACACTGTACCGAAGCCATGGGCTCAGCTCTGCCCTCACCTCACCCTGCTACACTGTACCGAAGCCATGGGCTCAGCTCTGCCCTCACCTCACCCTGCTACACTGTACCGAAGCCATGGGCTCAGCTCTGCCCTCCCCTCACCCTGCTACACTGTACCGAAGCCATGGGCTCAGCTCTGCCCTCCCCTCACCCTGCTACACTGTACCGAAGCCATGGGCTCAGCTCTGCCCTCACCTCACCCTGCTACACTGTACCGAAGCCATGGGCTCAGCTCTGCCCTCCCCTCACCCTGCTACACTGTACCGAAGCCATGGGCTCAGCTCTGCCCTCACCTCATCCTGCTACACTGTACCGAAGCCATGGGCTCAGCTCTGCCCTCACCTCACCCTGCTACACTGTACCGAAGCCATGGGCTCAGCTCTGCCCTCACCTCACCCTGCTACACTGTACCGAAGCCATGGG
The DNA here is from genome assembly GCF_039654945.1 of Dendrobates tinctorius. Lineage (NCBI taxonomy): Eukaryota > Metazoa > Chordata > Amphibia > Anura > Dendrobatidae > Dendrobates > Dendrobates tinctorius. The sequence continues at coordinate 9,864,797 of NW_027361754.1, forward strand.
CTCAGCTCTGCCCTCACCTCACCCTGCTACACTGTACCGAAGCCATGGGCTCAGCTCTGCCCCCACCTCACCCTGCTACACTGTACCGAAGCCATGGGCTCAGCTCTGCCCTCACCTCACCCTGCTACACTGTACCGAAGCCATGGGCTCAGCTCTGCCCTCCCCTCACCCTGCTACACTGTACCGAAGCCATGGGCTCAGCTCTGCCCTCACCTCACCCTGCTACACTGTACCGAAGCCATGGGCTCAGCTCTGCCCTCACCTCACCCTGCTACACTGTACCGAAGCCATGGGCTCAGCTCTGCCCCCACCTCACCCTGCTACACTGTACCGAAGCCATGGGCTCAGCTCTGCCCTCACCTCACCCTGCTACACTGTACCGAAGCCATGGGCTCAGCTCTGCCCTCACCTCACCCAGGACCAGTCCCTCCATTACTACAGGTCCCCACTATTCAGTGTCAGACATCACAAGTTTTCTATTCGTCCATATAGATGACTGAAGAGGAATAAATCCTATGGGATTCCGATTGGTCACATTTCCTGTTTGGTGACAAAATTGTATCATTTATTTCTTATCGTTCTATAAATTGAAACATCATTTGTTCAACAGGCGATACAATCTCTAAAGGAACCCCATCAGAACATTGTAATTGCTGACATTACAGGTAGGGAGGTATAGATCCTTGAAGGACAATATGAATGATATTTTGTATTACTCCGATGTGCCGATGCTGAGAAATCAAGCGTTCAATCCGTATGCAAAATAGCCTGTAAGTGCATTGGGGGCGTGTGTGAATTTTTCCGAGCGTGTAGGAACATGCCCACAATGCACTTCCAGGCACATTTGCATATGGATTTAATGCTTGATTTCTAAACATTGCATAGTGGAGCAGCTGTGGGAGTGCGTAACTGGCTGATAGACACCTCTTCGCTGCCCGTAGAGAAGGGAGAGGTGGTTACTACGGTCTATGCCTTTTTGATATCTGTATACACAGCGCTGAATATACAATAAGGCCAGGGTCACACTTGTGAGAAACTCGCTCGAGTCTTGCGTCTCAATACCCGGCACTGCCACCGGCACTTGGACCGGAGCGCTCAGCTGCATAGAAATACATGCAGCCGCACACTCCGGTCCTGAGAGCCGGCGGCAGTCCCGGGTATTGAGGTGCGAGACTCGTGTGAGTTTCTCACAAGTGTGACCCCGGCCTAATAAGAAGCGCTGTCGGCTCTTTCTCCTTTCCTAGGAGACCCAGTGAGGTCTGCTGTGCAGCCAGGAAGCTGTATTTTCACTGTAACTTGGGCTAATATATCAGCCCCAGTTACAGGGCAACTCAGGATTAAAAAGGAAAGTATTTAAATATTGCAAAAAAAAACCCAAAGGTCATAAAAGACAATAAGAGAAATAAACAAAAGACAAAAGTTAAAAAAAATATAATAATAAAAAAAACACTCAGGCTAAATCAATGTTAATAGCCTCAACCCTGTAGGAATAAAAAGAGTACGGTATATATAAAAATTATTACAGAAAGGGAAACTAATTTTTAAATGTATTTCAATGGTTCTATGCGGGTGAACAGAAAAATAAAAATGTGAAAAAAATTTATTTTTTTCTAACTGATATCAACAAAAAAAATGTAAAAGGAAAAAGAAAAGTATGACAACTACAGAAAAATGAAGCCCCATGTATCACAAAAAAATGCATAAAATATTTGAATAAAGAAGAATTTTTTTTTTACAGCTATTTAAACCGCAAGTATGAAAAACAAAGATTTTAAAATGGTTAACTAAAAAAAAGCCAAAATGATGAGCGTTGACCAAAATATATTTCTACCTATCACACCTCTGCTTTGTCTCATACAGAAGGGTAAGTGAGATAATGGGACCGCTGATGATTTTCCCTTAGAGGGGAAAAGAGAAAAAGATTGGACAGACTAAGGCGACGTTCACACGTTCAGTATTTGGTCAGTATTTTACATCAGTATTTGTCAGCCAAAATCAGGAGAGGATCAATCAGACGAAAAGTATAATAGAAACACGTCACCGCTTCTGTAACTAAGCTGTATCATCTGGCTGCTGCAGTTTTAATGCTGCATAAATACGCAGGGCCAAAATCGCAACGATTCCTGATCGTGGGCACGTACCCTCATTGTTCACAGCAAGTCAATAGCCACAGCAGGGCCTGGCTGCTATGTGAATGTCATACCTGGCCTCACCCCAAAGTGTATTCCCATCTTGTTCATTCATAGCGTAGCCAAAGAATATGCCATAACTAGATACGGGTCTATATCCGCCAACATGCTTGCCAATTTTTGTAACTTCTGTGCAAGAGAATGGAGAGAGCTCGGCATTCGCGAAAAGTTCTCAACTGACAGCAGCACACAACTTAAAATAGATGGTATCATATATTTATGCACGTTATTAGTGTAAAAGATGAGGATAACCCATTGATTATAAATATCGACCTGATAAGTGACACATAGTAACATAGTAATTAAGGTTGAAGGGAGACTTTAAGTCCATCTAGTTCAACCCATATCCTATCCTAACTTGCCCTAACATGTTGATCCAGAGGAAGGCAAAAAAAAACCCCATGTGGCAAACAGTAAGCTTCACATTGGGGAAAAAAATTCCTTCCCGACTCCACATATGGCAATCAGACTAGCTCTCTGGATCAACGCAACACTAAGGCTAGTTTCACATTAGCGTTTTTTTGCGCAGCGCATCAGGCGCATAAAAAACGCAAAGAAAAACGCAAAACAAACGCGCGTTTTTTTAACGTCATGCGCACGCTGATGTGTAAAAAAAACGCAGCGTTGTTTGCGTTTTACATGCGTTTTTTGCATGCGTTGGCGTTTTTTATGCGCATGCGTTTTTAAGTGTGACGTTTTTTCCATTGTCTAGAGAACATTCTAGACTTGTTTAACTCAAAAACGCATGCGCAAAAAAACGCAAGCGTGCGCAAGACCATGCGCACGCATGCGTTCCCATAGGCTCCAATGTGGTGTTTTTGCGCATTCCGTGCGCAAGCGTGCGCATGCGTTTTTTTGACGAGACAGGGCGGAACCAAAAATGCAACATGTTGCGTCTGGCGCGCCTGGCGCAAAAGACATAAAAACGCATGCGCACGAAACGCAAGTATGCGCAAGACCATGCGCACGTCATGTTAAGTATAGGTGCGCAGTGCGCATGCGCACGGGTGCGCACGATGCGCTGCGCACAAAAGCGCTAATGTGAAACCAGCCTAAGGAAACTAGTGTATATACCCTGTAATATTATACTTTTCAAGAAAGGCATCCAGTCCCTTCTTAAACTTTAGTAGGGAATCACTCATTACAACATCATATGGCAGAGAGTTCCATAGTCTCACTGCTCTTACAGTAAAGAATCCGCGTCTGTGAGTATGCTTAAACCTTCTTTCCTCCAGACGTAGAGGATGCCCCCTTGTCCCCGTCACAGGTCTAAGAGTAAAAAGATCATTTGATAGGTGGCCCTCATTCAGATTTTTTGTATCTTGAGAATTACTTAATCTGTTTGGCTTCGGTGACTCAAGCATCTGGAGCAAAGATTCATCGAAAAAAAGCCAGCTACAGTTCGGTCCAGAAATATTTGGACAGAGATACCAGTTTGTTTTAGCTGTTTACCAAAACATAGTCAATATACAGTTACATAATCAACATGAGCTTAAAGTGCAGACTCTCAGCTTTAAATTTGAGGGGATTCCCATCCTCATTGGAGTAAGGATTTAGGAATTACATCTCTTTAAGATGGAGCTGCCTCTTCTAAAAGGGACAACAAGTAATTGGACAACTATTTCAAAAGCTCTTTAATGGTATGCATGGGTTATTCCCTGGTTAATCCATCATCAATTAAGCAGTTAAAAGATCTGAAGCTGATTCCAATTGTGGCATTTGGAAGTTGTTGCTGTGAACCCACAACATGTGGTCAAAGGAGATCTCAATGGAAGAGAAACAGACCATCATTAGGCTAAAAAAAACACCAAAAAACAGAAATCCATCAGAGATATAGCTGAATTGTTGGGAGCTGCCAAATCAACAGTTTGGTAGATTCTGCAAATAAAAAAGAACGCATTGGTGAGCTTGGGAGATAAAGAAAAAGGCCTGGGCGTCCACGGAAGTCAACAATGGTGGGTGATTGCAGAATATTTTTCAAAACCCCTTCACAAGATCCCCCCCTCCAGGAAGTAGGTGTTTCAGTATCTAAGTCCACCATAAGGAGAAGTTTTAATGAGAGCAAATACAGGAGCTTCACCACAAGGTGCAAACCATTCATAAATCATCTATAGAAGCCGCCCAGTTCTGGAAAAGCAAAAATAAGATCAAGATGTGCCAAAATGATGGGAAGAAGAAAGTCTGGAGAAGGCTTGTAACGGCTCACGGTCCAAAGTACAGCACATCCTCTGTAACACATGGTGGAGGCAGTGTGATGGCACGGGCATGTATGGCTTCCAACAGCACCGGGTCACTGGTGGTTATTGATGATGTCACTGAAGACAGAAGCAGTCGGATGAATCCTGTGTGTACAGGGAGATATTTTCTGCTCAAATTCAACCAAATGCAGCAAGGTTGATTGGACTGCAAAGGTTGGGTACAGATGGACAATGACCCCAAATATACTACGAAAGCAAAAAAGTGTAATATTCTGCAAAGGTTGAGTCATCACCAGATCTCAAACCCATTGAGCAGCATTTCATGCCCTTAAGACAAGCCTTGATAAAGAGTTGTTCACTGTTCAAGTCTCCAAGATCCTATCCCAGTATGTAGTAGGTGTGATAATAATAATATTAGCAAATACTACCAATTAGAAATGTAGTGTATTGTAGTTTTTCTGGTTCGCTATGTTTCTTCACTCATGTGCAGGCATTGCAAGACCTTAGGTGTCCATGGTTCCGTCCACTGATGAAATGACAGCTAGTAGCTAGAGTTCATAACCATGGATACCTAAGGTCCTGCAATGCCTGCACATGAGGAAAGAGACATAGTGAATTAGAAAAACTATACTACACAATTGGAGGTATTTGCTAATATTATTATTATTACATCTATTACATATTGCGATAGAATTTTGGAGATGGGAATACCGCTGACGTCAATGACTTTCAGTCTTCAGGCCGTCTTTGCCTGCAAAGGATTCTCTACAAAGTATTAACGATGAACATTTTATTTATGGCAAAGTTTATTTGTCCAATTACTTTTTAGAAGCTGAAATAAGACGACTGTATAGAAAATGGGAATAATTCCAAAAACGTTTCACAGGATATTTTTGTTCAACCCCGTTTAGTAAACCTGAAAGTCTACACTTCAATTGCATCTCAGTTGTTTTATTTGAAATAAAAAATAGCGACCTGCAGAGCTGAAATCGCAAAGATTCTGTCACTGTCCAAATATTTCTGGATCTAACTGTATATTTACTGATAAAATAAACCCTAGCTTCTGCAGAGAACCCAAAATGTACACGATATGGACAAAAGTTTTGGTAAAAAGAAAAATATTGTCCGGCGCCACTCATTTGCCATCTGCGTATACTAACGTGTGACAGAATAACTTGTTCTAAAGAGCTCTAGGAGCCACCAGGCTAACAAGCCCGTTCATGACATTTCTTCCTCCTGGATCTTCCCCATCACCTGTGAGTGATATTATGGAGAAGTGGAAGGAGCCGCAGCAACTCGGCCACTAAGTGGAGATCCCGTAACGTTAAAGAGCTGGGGGGAGTGCTGAGGAGCAGAGGGCAGAAAAGTCACCAAAGCTCTGCTGACCTCATAACTGCAGAGCCCAGACCTGCACTGGTATGACATCAGCACAAACACTGCGACGCCGCAAGGAGCTTTATGACCAAGCAGCTGCATGCAGTCGTACATCACCAATCACAGTGCCAAGCGTCGGATGGAGTGGAGTAAAGCCGCCACCCTGGACTCTGGATTAGATGTGTTCTGTGCAGTGACGGATCGCACTTCTCTAGCTAGTGTCTGATGGGAGAGTCTGGGTTTGGTGAATGCCAGGGAGACGTTACCCCCTGACTGCATTGTGCCTGCTATACAGATCAGTGGAGGAGGATACTGCTGTGGCCTTGTTATCAGGGGTCAGACTTGGCCTTTTCATTCTAGTGACATCAAATTTTAATTCTTCAGCATATCAAGTCATTTTGAACAATTGTAGCTTCCAGCTTTCTGGGAACAGTTTGGAGAAAGCCCTTTTCTGTTCTCCATTACTGTGCCTAGTGTAGAAGCTCCATACAGACATGGAGGGGGAGTTTGGTGGGGAAGAACATGACGGGCCGCACAGAGCCGCGATCACATCATATCCAACACCTTTGGGATAAACTAGATTGGAGATTGTGAGCGTGGCCTTTCCCCAACATCAGTGTCTGACCTCACAAATATTCTTCTGGATGAATAGCAAAAATACCCACAGACTCCTCCAAATTCTTGTAAAGCGGAAGCTGATACATCTCCAGATGGACCAACTCCATGACACTAGAATGTGAGGTCAGCTTCTCTAAATTTTATGTGTAGACATGTCCCAATACTTTTATCCATGTAGTATACTTCATTAAGTAATTAAATAGATTTTCCAGGATATAATATTTTTGTAAAGGCAGAGAATGGCATAAAGTGTACCTTTAGTTTCAGGAGAACTTGCAGCAGAATGTCTGTATTCGCCTCTAGCTCCTCACCCCTCCCATAAGACTTTATGTAGTAACAACTTTTTTCTCCTCTCCTAATGCTAAAATTCAAACTCACAGAAGACATATCTTACAGATTATTTTTACCCTTGATTTGAAAGTGAAAAATCAATCCAGAAGGAAAAGGAAGGGAACTAAGTGGGTTACAAAGTGGCTTATTTTCATATGTGCTATTCATTTATGAAATACAAATTAAAAGGACGGTTACTCTTTAAATACAAAAACAATAAATAAATATATAAAAAACACAACATTCTCACCTGTTTATTCCCCCAGTGCTCTAGCATTGTCTCTCTCCATTGGAATCTGTGTATTTCCTTGCAGATGATCATGTGAGGTCTCACCACATAACAGTGGAAGCCAATCGCTGGCCTCTCAACATTACTGCATTTCTTCCCTAACCACTTAATTGCCTGACCAGGAAATAAATAAAACCATTGCCTGTAAATACATAGACAGATATCATAGCCAAGCTACCAATATATTCTGCAGAGGAACCTCCAAACAAGAGGCTACTACAGCACCACCTAGGTTGACACCGCCATGAAAACCAGTAAGCTTTTCTTGTGTAGGACAAGTGTCTAATAAAGCACGGAGAGGACGTCTACATCACTCTCTATAAAAGACCTATAATGTATAGATTTATTTTGTGATATAATGTTGTTTTATAAGCCCTGGAATTGCTCAATTAAAGAATCAACGCTTCGCTGTGAAGCATATTTCTTTTTTGTAATCCCACACTTATCAAGAGTGACAAGTGTCATTCAAAGGGTTGTCGCAAGGAGAATTAGCCACTTGAGATTCGAGAGCTCACTACATTTTAGTGAATATATAGTAGCAAGAATGAATAATATCAGAAGGCAGACAATTAATTCCTGGTAAACTCTGTAAAAGTGAAGCACGGACAGCAGCGTAGGTTTCCAGAAGTCTTATATGTGGTACTGGTCATTTGTTACAACGAATGACTTCTTACACTTTGGGTCATAGCAGCTTGAGCATAAACTGATTTATAATCACTGCTGTATTTATTTCAATAATTTTTGCTGCTTCACCTGAATTCTACCATATAGTTCAGGGGACAGAAGTGCTGGTGGTACAATCAGTAATAGGCAATACAAGCACATCAGTAATGTAAGAGAAGCCCAAACAGAACCAGCAAGGCCACCTGTGGCAACCAGGTCCGATGCTTGAAAGAGATAAATGTGGGTGTTAGGCGTCGGGTTTCTGCATCTGCTCTGCAGGAAACCAGAGCCTCACATTCTGCGGTCTCCTACTGTTTAGCTACACCAGAGGAGATTGCTCTGCAGCAAATCCCTCCAGAGACTCTCTATCCTCCTACCGGGCATGCTCATGAGACGATCTCCCATTGGAGATCGGGAGTCATGTGCCCAGGTCCTGCTCCAGATCTCATTGGTCCATCGTGGAGATCTGGAAGCTTCCGGAAGGTCCCGGCTATAAAAAGCGCGCATGGCCGTTCCGCCATGCGCTAGTATAGTCTCTAGTTGCTACTGTATGAATGATGATGGATGTATGATTCTGGTGACTGACTCATTAAGATCCCCTCCCTCTGATATTACGAATGTGTACAGGGACTTAGCTTAGAGTCAGCGCCAGCGCGTGGCAAGCCTCAAGCCACTACAACATCATCCACAGTGCTAGCGTCTGACATTGCGCTTGCTTCCTTGCTTTGTCGACTAGTGGCAGTGTCCTACGCCGCCCTGCAGTTGCAGCCCTCTTTGGCGTCTGCAGTAGCGACGCCGCATGCACGGTAGGTCTAGACAGACGCAGTTCCTCTGCTTTGGGTCCCGCTCCTGTGACCAGATACCGTGTGTGCAGTTACCTGAGACCTGTGACAATAACAGGCTCAGCCTTTTGTGTTTACCTCTGCTGGCATCTCTGTGAGCAAACAGAGATTGCTTAGCGCACCTGGGTGACTTATAACCCGTGCGCCTTATACCGCCATATTGCTCGTCTGTCACTACTTAGCAGCAGTGATATCACCTTCTGCACGGTGGACCCCGAGCGGCGAACGCACTTTATTATTTATTTTATTTAGTGCGTTCCGCCATTCCTAAGGCTGGAGTCACACTAACCTGCGTAAAATACGGTCAGTATTTTACATGCGTAATACGGATGACAGACCCCTAAACAGTGCTCCGTATGTCATCCGTAATCAAGGTGTGGTCGCGTATTTTGCGCATGTAAGCATCCGTATGTAATCCGTATGGCATCCGTATGGTGAGATGTTCTCGCAGGCTTGCAAAATGGACATATAATGGAGCCCTATGACAGTTTTAATAAAGAAATGAAAGAATAGATATAGACACATAGAATGCGTATATATATATATATATGTATTCTATGTGTCTATATCTATTCTTTCATTTCTTTATTAAACCTGTCAGTGTGAGTTTACTGTATAGCGCACTGAATTGCCGGCTTTGCTAAAAGACACCGGGTGCGTATTTCTCGCAGGTCACATGTGTGCTCCGTGTGTAATCCGTATTTTTTGCGCACTCATAGACTTGCATTGGCGTATTACGGGCGTAGTACGCTGACAATCGCAGCATGCTGCGAATGGCACGGAGCGTAGGATACGGAGGAGAAATATACGCCTGGTGCGAGTGACCCCATAGAGAATCATTGGTCCGTGTCTAATGCGTGCTTTTTGCGCCTCTCACGCACCCGTATTCCTCGCCAGTGTGACTCCGGCCTAACAGTGGGTTACCGGTGTCAGACATTTAGTAGACATTTTTGACATATCCTGTGTATATGCAACAAACGTCTAATATAATATTACCACTTACCAGTAATCTAGAGGAACAGAGATTCCTTTAAAAGGTTGGTGCCTACGGGTATGTGCACACATAGTTTTTTGTCTCTGCGGATTTTGTAGAGAAAATAGATAGGTAGATTTATAGGTAAATCTGCAGGACAAAGTCCTGCGGTTTATCTGCGGTTTTGCCTGCGGTTTAGCTCTGCAGTTTTACACCTCATAATGGATGAGGTGTAAAACTGCAGCGTTTCTGCACCAAACAATTGACATGCTGCATTTTGAAAACTGCAGCAAAACCGCGCGGAAAAAAACGCAGCGTGAGCACAGCTTTTTTTTATTTCCATAGGAAATAAAGGTACTGTACAACGCAGCAGAATCTGCAGAGCCAAAACCGCTGCGGAAACGCAGCAGAAACCGCAAAGTGTGCACATAGCCTACGATGTCCTTTCTAAATATCTATTTTTACACCCTAATCACTTTTGTAATTCGCTTTATTATTAAAATGCCTTACACTTCTCCCTATCAAACAAATGCTTAAATGTGTTTTTTTTTATATCCCTGTGTGGCACAGCCAAAAGTTTTACCATAACCAGGTTCCCCGCATCATGTTCCCACATGCATTATGCATCCATTAGCCCTCTGTGTCTGTACTGTTACACACTTAACATTATGGCTGGTCCATACAATCAGGGCAACTGTTACCACCCACCTTTCGTGTCTACCTCTTTCCTCATAGACTGTAAGCTTGCGAGCAGGGCCCTCACTCCTCTTGGTATCTGTTATGATCTATGTGATTATTGTTATGCTGTAATGTCTATTGTCTGTACAAGTCCCCTCTGAAATGTAAAGTGCTGCGGAATTTGTCGGCGCTATAGGAATAAAATTATTATTATATTATGGTACTTCACAGGAGGCTGGGGCTGCACTCACTTCCCTGCAGCATCGCCCCTCCTGGAACAAAACATCATCAGGGGCAGCGCTGCAATTACTATGGTTTCTTGCGTCAACACCCTCTGAAGATGTCCTGGTTCCACGGGGCTGATTGAAGCGGAGCGAGAGGCGTTTGTTGATGCCACTCACACAACTTCTATTACTACCCCTCATGACAGTTTGCTTAAGGGTGGCGTCGCCCCCTGTTGACGATTTATTTGAGGGTTGTGTCACTCCCTGATGACATGCTGTTCCAGGAGGGGTGATAAATGCTGCGGGGAAGTAAGTGCAGCCCTAGCATCCTGTGAGGTCACATTTTAGACTCCTCTCAAATGAAGTGTAACAGGAAGTGAAGTAAAAACAAGAAAAAGACTTTTAGGAATTAGGAATATAGGCAGAAGCTAAATCCAAAAGTGGTTAGGGTGTAAAAACAGATATTTAGAAAGGAACTTTTAAGACCCGGACCAACTATGTAAGGATCCAAGTTATGCATCATTGTTATCAAATATGTTATAGAGGAGGAGTGCATCCGCCTCGGATCAACATTTTACAACTGACCGATCAAACTTCTATAAACACTAAGTAATTTAACAAATTCAGTGTATTACATACTTTTCATTGATCCTGGTCTGGTGATTTATATTCTGGGAAGTGTTGCCTTTATGTCACTGGTTGTACTTTCATCTCAAATCCGTACGGTTATCCATAACAGAGTAATAATAATGCTATTATCAGATTGGCAAAAAGACTCTGTTCACATCAGGTATGAGTAGTGTGTTGGAGGTATACACCGAGAAGATATCCAGACATATAGCTCTGGCAGAAAACTTCATCACACTGTATAAGGTATAATCTGCTACCTATTAATTTGTGGAATGTCTCTGCAGAGAATACAGTAACTAGTCTATTATGCTATTCTGTGTAGTGAAAAAAGTATGCTAATTTATACTAGGCCCTTGTGCTCACTGTATGCACTATTTTTAATAGAAGTGGAAAAAATGGAACACTTTGATATAACCTCTTTAGATTTGGTGTAGAGCAATTTTTTTATATTAACGCATGTCAGTCAGGCACATGCAAAAAGGGAACCACTTAACATCTTTTGGGTTAATCAAGACCTATGGACACATTTGACATATATATGCTGATGGCTTTCTTGGCGCATACAGAAAATATAGAACTTGCACATAAGACTTTTCTGAACTGATCAGTAATGGAAAGAGAGAGAACAGGGGAAAGACTGTATATACAGGTTGGCAGGAGGGCGACCAAAGGTAGAGAAGGGGCTCAGCAGCCTCCAAAGTCCAATGCAAACTGCACAAGTTAAAGGGGTTGTACCAAAAATACAAGTTAGACCCTTACCTATAGGATAGAGGGTAACTTTTTGATTACTGGGGCGGTTCTTCACTATGATCTCCAGTGCTCCCAAGAGATGCTTGAAGCCTCACTTAAAAGTAGCAGAGGTTGAACATTTGTAAGAAGATGGACCGGACCAGGGCTACCTCTCTTGCGCCGGTTCCGGAACTGTCGGGGCTGTCACCATTGTTCTCCGGGGGAAAGCTTTCCAACCTGGAGTGACCTTTGCTCTTGACAGCAGGGGGCGTGACTAAGCCTGTGCGCGGGGAAGGGAGAGGAGACTTGGCGGGAAGAAAGAGCACGCAGCAGGGGAAGTTTGGTGCTTCGTCCTCTGAGCACCATTACAGCACAGGCCCGCGCTATAGATTCCCTGCATCCAGGTACCGTGACTGTGGACAGAGATCTGCTGTGTGCCCATTGGCACCAGCAACCGAAAGTGCCAAGAGCTCCGAGCCAGTTGTTACTGCGCGCGTGCCGCCTAAGACAGATCGCGTGACCCATCTAAAACTGTGCCATTCCTCACCTGCATACTACTGTAGAGCTGAGTCACGCTCTGGCAGTGTTATAGACTGTGATGCACTACGTATGATGAACCTTGGACCCAGGACCCCGCACAAGTCAACAAGGACTCATCGCCACTGTCGGGAAACGGACCCTCAACTTCTTCCAGATGACACCAGTTGCGTAGGTGCCACCATTGGAACCTAAGACTCTGCAGTCAGGAAGCTGTCGGGCTGATAAGTTAACTTTTTCATGAACAGTTGCTTTACTTATTACTTCACCCCGCACCCATACTGTGCTAATATCATTTGCCATACCCCTGCTTAACCAAGTACCTCCCTGCGTGGAGTATTCCTCTGTTAATAAATCTGTTAACCCTTGCTCTGCCTTCTGTCTGTCACTGCATCTGGCAACCTGCTCAAACATTCACAGCTCCACTTTATTCATCCTCTATAGGACTGCCTGAAAATGCTGAGCACAGTACTTGACTTTCTCCAAAAGTCCCATTGAGAATCAATAATGTGGAGATGTACATGCTCAGCCTCTATAGCCTCATGGGATGTTTGGATTCATAGTGATCAATTTAGGCATTTCTCACCCTCTTTGTAGGAGATAACATATAATTGATGGAACCCCTTTAAATACCGAGTAGTATCGAACATTTAAATTAAATATAGTCAAATGGGAGAGCCTAAAAAAAAATCTAAATGTCACACTTGTCTCCCATATTATAGATTTCAACCACATTTTCACTCAAAAATATAATAAATATGCCAAGCCATTGTTAGGCTATGTTCACACATTTCGTTTTTGCTGTGTTTTTTTGTTTTTAATGCAACTTTTAAGCTGTGTTCTACAGTGCTAGCAAAGGTTATGAGATTTCAGAAATCACATGCACACACACATTATTTTTTATCCTGCCTGATTTGGAAAACTTGCATTTTTACAAACTGCAGCATATGACACTTCTTTCAGTGTTTTTTTTCCAACATTTTTGAACCCATCAAAAGCAATGAGTAAGTGCAAAAACGCAACAAAAACACAAGTATCAGGCTTTGCTGCATTTTTGGTGCAAAAACCTTAAAGGGAATCTGTCACCTATTTTTTCGACTATCAGCTGCCGGCACCGCCATCAGGGGCTTATCTACAGCATTCTGTAATGCTGTAGATAAGCCCCCAATGTAACCTGAAAGAGAAGAAAAACGCGTTATATTATACTCACCCAGGGGCGGTCCGGGTCCGGAGGGTGTCGTGGTCCGGTCCGGCGCCTCCCAACTTCTTGCGGTGATGTCCTCTTCTTTGCTTCCCGTCACGCCGAAGCAGTGCGCAGGTGCCGGGAAAGGTCAGAGAGGTCCGGCGCCTGCGCACTGCAGGACTCTGTTCTGCCCTCAACAGGTCAGAGCTGTGCGCCTGCGCAGGAGCCGCAACGGGAAGCAAAGAAGAGGACGTCATCGTTAGAAGATGGGAGGCGCCGGACCGGACCGTGACACCCTCCGGACCCGAACCGGACCGCCCCTGGGTGAGTATAATATAACTCGTTTTTCTTCTCTTTCAGGTTACATTGGGGGCTTATCTACAGCATTACAGAATGTGATGCAGACACAATTTTAGTTGGAAAAGTGATTTACGGTTTGCTTAAAAATTTGAAACTTTTTCATGCTTTTAACACTTCAACATGCAAAAAAAATCCCAAATCTATTCTGCTGGGCAGTTTTCACCTGAAGGCCATTGATCATTTATCTATAATGCTCAGAGAAAACCTTTAGTTCCTGCGTCATATATTAACATAGAATAATTTACAGCCTCTTGATAAGCCTATACTGTGCTTTACACTCGTTGCAGACGAATCATTTAGTAGCAGGATCAGACAAAAAGGGAAAAAAATGTTGCTTAATTTCATAAAAATCACAAATTAAATTACTGCACCTGAAAATGAGGTATTTCATTATCTAAAGCCATTGAAATATATACGGTATATGATTTTTAATGAAATGTCCCTTTGGGCATGACTGTAATAATTTTATCACATCGTTGATGTCTTACACAATAGTATTTATTGCTTACTGTAATATAGATTTTTACAAATTACTGTTTTCTTAATTTCAAGAGTTTGGAGTTCCCATGGTAACTAAATTGATTGTACCGGCCGCTCAGAATTCATTTTACTCTCCCAGGCACTTAATATTTCACCTGTCCGGAATAGCTAAATGAAGCAAGGTCATGTGTAGGCAATGTGAATGGGAAAATCTGAGGCCGGGACGTAATAATCATCATCCTGTATGTGTCAGGTTATAAGCGGTCGTGTGACTGGGACACAGGGGGGGAGGGCGTTCACCATTTTTCATGTGTGTTATGAAGCATGCACACTGTATAAATGTCTCCGTCCTTCCACTGGGTCTGAATGCAGTTAAAAAAAAATCCACCAGGTCTAAGGTGCCAAGAATGTCTCTCGTTAACAAGCGGTGCCAGATGAGAGACGGCTAACAAGATTATTACATATGACACAGTTTGGTGGAGAATATAATGCAGGGTGTCAGGAGCCTGAGGAAAGTTGGGCATTGTATTTAGTAAAAATGCAATAAATTAGATGGTTCCATTTATGTGCTTGTCATCTGATGTCTCAAGGCTAATTAAATTATGAAAACATTAAAAATTGTCCGGAGACCAATTTTGTCAATAGTGTAATAAGATTGTTCCTTGTCAATGAATCACAGTACCACTACTTAATGATTGGGCTCCATAAGTACTGGATGCCATGTCAGTGATTCTGTGATCCAGGCTGTAAATACTACTCTCCTGTCATTACTAGTCCACGACTGAGAATCGCTGGCTTTGCCACTAAATGAATGGAGGCATGACATTGAATCTGATAATTAGGAAATGTTCCATAAACTGACTGTACTGTAGGGTTCACCTGGCTGTAGACGTTGTGGATGAATTCCACCATTTTGGATCTTCACAGCTGCCATTGAAAGAAGCAAGGTTCTACCAGGATGGTTTATTCTTGTCTGATCCGGAGATAACTAGTGTCAGTGCCGCCTGGCAGCTGCTTACCTTACTAATTCTATTGAAATTGCATTAATGATTGAGCTCATTGTGCACAGAATGGGGTACTAGCACTTGAGAAAAGTGATGGCTCGTCTGTCTTGTCCACAAAGGCTACTTCGTTACTGTCAGAAATGGCTAAAAGAGCGAGTTCATCTATTTCCAATGCTCCTGCATACATCTGTAAAATCTGTCAGAAATTATCAGCCCAAAAAGGCTACTTTGGAATGACTTGGCCCAATCCACTCCAGTTGATATCATATGAAACCATCCTTTACTTGTCGATCCTTACGACGTAATCTAGACTTAAAATAGGGCCTGCTGGGTTGTATCACGGAGTAACTTCTGACTGCAGGTGCATGCCTAAGGCACGGTGGTCAAATAAAACTCGGTCAGTATCAGAAGTAGCAAAACCAGGTACAGAAACAAAACCAAAATCAGAGGGAACTCCAGAGTGTGATACCAGGTGGTCAGTCAAGAGCGGAGTCAGAATCAGTGCAGACAAATAGCACCAGAGATATAGGAAAACCAAACAATGACTGGCAACTCGCTGCACTATGCTGGCTGTGTGGTGCTGCCCCATTGGCCACAGCAGCGAGTCAATTACTCCTGCTGAGGAGGTGCTGGACAGAACTCATCCATTCTGCCTGACTGGACGGCACCTCAGGCCCCAGCCACACCTGAATACCTTTATGGGCACAACCTGTGCTGCCCAGTGAAACTTGGTGGGATGATACACATGATTGAAATACAAACATTGAAGGCTACAACTTATTTATTAGAAACAGGAATCATAGAATCGTAGAGTTGGAAGGGACCTCCTGGGCCATCTGGTCCAACCCCCTGCTCAAAGCAGGATTCGCTAAATCATCCCAGACAGATATCTGTTCAGCCTCTGTTTGAAGACTTCTATTGAAGGAGAACTCACCACCTCTCGTGGCAGCCTGTTCCACTCATTGATCACTCTAACTGTCAAAAAGTTTTTTTCTAATATCTAATCTGTGTCTCCTCCCATTCAGTTTCATCCCATTGCTTCTAGTCTTTCCTTGTGCAAATGAGAATAAAGATGATCCTTCTGCAATGTGACAGCCCTTGAGATATTTGTAGACAGTTATTACGTCTCCTCTCAGTCTTCTCTTTTGCAAGCTAAACATTCCCAAATCCTGCAACCTTTCCTCATAAGACACGGTTTGCAGACCGGTCACCATTCTGGTCGCTCTTTTCTGAACTTGCTCCAGTTTGTTGATGTTTTTTTTAAAATGTGGCGATCAAACCTGGACACAGTATTCCAGATGAGGTCTGACCTAAGAAGAGTAGAGGGCAGGATGAACAAGAGGGGAGGAGGTGTTGCATTGTATGTTAGGAAAATGTATATCTCCACAGAGATCCAAGCTTCAGACACTGGTAGAATTGTAGAAACTGTTTGAGTAAAACTATGAGGAGAGAAGAACAGAAAGGACACTATTGTAGGTGTTTACTATACGCCACCTGGACAGACTGAAGATATGGATGAACTTTGTTTTCATCAGAGGTCTCTGTTCTCAAAAAAGTATGACATGGGAGATTTTAACTATCCAGATGTTTGTTGGGAATCTCTCACAAGCAAAATTAATGGGTCCAGAAAATTCTTATATTCTCTTGCTGACAGCGTTATATTTCAAAAGGTAAAACAGATAGCAAGAGGATCGGCAATCTTGCACCTAATTCTTACCAACAGGGAGGAATTTATGAGGCAGCAATCATGCTATCTTCAAATTTTGGATTACAAGAGGTGGAAGACCAGTGAGGACTCAGTCTTTAAAGTTAGACTTCAGAAAGGCAGATTTTATTAGACTCAGAAAGAGGATAGGAAAGGTCCAATGGCCAGATGTTCTAAAGGACAGAAATGTCCAAGAAGGATGGGAGATTTTCCCATATGAAATTCTCACTGCAAAATCGGTGACAATCCCAAAAAAAGAAGAATTGGAAGCATTTAAAGAGACCAGGATGGATGAACACATAACTTAAACACTTGTTAAAATGGAAAAAAAATGTATATTAAATGGAAAGAGGGGGCATGTCTAAAAAAGAATTTAATGCTGTCTGCAGGGAATGGAGGCCAAGAGATAGAAGAGCTAAGGCCAGTAATGAAGTAAGGCTTGCAAGGGAGACAAAAAGCATTAAATACGTATTTGGGAGTATGTCAAAAGCAAATGAAAAGTCAAAGATGCTAGAGGATTCTTACAAATTGAAAAGGGTGAAGTGGCCAAAATGATATTGATTGAGAAGGCTGAACTTTTAAATTCTAATTTTGCATCTGTGTTCTCTGAGAAGGTAACGGTGCCATCAAAGGAATAAAAGAATCCACACTATCAATAAATAAAGAGATGAAGGAACACTTACCAAATTTAAATGAATTTAAATCTCCTGGTCCAGATGAATTACATCCTAGGATACTGAAATAGTTATCAGACAAAATTGCAAAACCAATAGCCGGAATCTTTGAAAAATCTATTAAAAAAATCTTTGAAAAAAAAAAAGAGAACAGGAGAAGTCACAGAATATTGGAGAAGGGCAAAAGTTGTCCCTATCTTCAAAAAAGGAAAGAAGACGGGAAGCCAGGAAATTACAGGCCGGTGAGCCTGACTTCTATACCAGGAATGATCTTTAAACAAATTATTAAACAGCATGTATGTGTAAGGTTCAAGCAGAAACGTGGGATGCAGTGATGGACAAGAGGCAGATTAAGGGTTAACAGGTTTATTTACAGGGGAAATACTCCATGCAGGGAGGTAAAGGGTTAAAAAGCTAATTAAACCGAATAAATGTCAAAGATATGGTGAAGTGGAGAACTAAGTTTCAGATAATGGCAGTTCGTTAGCACGTGAGTCAGGAAGTCCTTAAACTGCAGCTCCTGCTGCGAACTCCAGCTGGCGCAGTATATTTTCCAGGAAGGTCCTGTATGCAACAAAACCCAGTTTTCTGGTGACAGTGGTCGGTCTCTGACACCTTCCGCTGCCCCTAGTCCAAATACCATTGTGGCCGGAGGAGTGTGAGTCACGGTACTGTCTGAGCCCAGCGTGGCTCCACGTCTATTCTTCACTGGTGAATTCAGGTCACAAGTGTCAGGGCAACTACTCTCTGCCAACATCAGGGTATAAGTGTCAGTGTCATATGTGGTCCCTCTTGGACAATGCATGTGTGGTACTCACGGTCATGTAGTGTATGGCAGCCGGTTCTCTGGCTGTCACTGGACACACACTGCATGTCTCGCTCTCCCTGGTCCCCGCTGTTGGCGGCAGGCAAAGCTGGTCTGCGTGGTGCTGGTGCTCCTGGCTGGAGCACTCCTCTCTGTGGCTGCTGCAACACCCGGCTCAGCTCTGATCTGTGTGCATGGCTCTGCTCTGCATGGCTCTGCTCCGCACGGCTCTGCTCTGCACGGCTCTGCTCTGCAGCGGTCTCTCTCTCCGGATTGCTGCCAGGCACACTACTCCCCTCAACGCAGCAGTCACCGTCTTTCAGGTCTACTGCAGCATGGCCTGTCACAGCCCCAGAACTCTCTGGTGGGGGAAGGAGAGCGCACTGCTCACTTCTCTGCACTGGCGCCACACTGACTTGCTTTGCGTGCTTTTTCCTTCTTTTACTCTGCTGCTGCATGCGCTTTTCTGGCTCTCCCCGCCCCCTTTGGTCAGGAAGAAGGTCCGGCTCATTCGGCCTCCCCCAGGCTGCAGGTGAAGGGCCGCCTCGTTCAAGCTTCCCCCCTGGAACAGTGAATGCAGCCTCTCAAGTTCCGGACTCGGCACAAAGGTACCCGCTGTCTCTTTGTCTCCCCTACATATGTAAGTACTTGGATAAGAATACAGTAATTAATCAGGGCCAGCAGTAGTGTAGCTACCGGGGGGAAGTGGGGGGCAGAGGAAGGGCCTCTCTGAGCCCCATGGTCTGGAGGGACCACCGGGAGCTACGCTACTGTAACTGTATCGGCATGTACAATGCGCCCATACAGTTACATTCTGCAGCAGAGCAGGGAGACTCAATCGTCATGCTCTGCCACTCGGCCGCTATGTGGTCCCTGAGTAGTAGGGGGGTGGGCCTTTAACGGCACGGGGCCCCCGACCATCATCGCAAGTTCAGCTGTCAGCAAAATGCTGATACAGTTGACCGCATTGATGAGAATGGGAGTGTCACGCTCTCCCTCCCATCATTCCCCTTCTCAGTGTCTGATGTCCCTGACGCAGACGCTGACGGGTCACAATGATGTTACAACTTGGCGCCTGCTGTCCTGAGATGTGCGGGCACTTGGAGCAGCAGGGAAGTGAGGAGGAGAGGTGAGTACTGTATTTTTGTATGGGGTGCATTATACTACACAGGCCTATGGGGTTCATTATACAACTGTATATAGAGTCTGCCTATGGGGGGTGTATTATACTGTAGATAGTATGCCTATGGGGGTACATTAGAACATATAGAGTCTGCCTATGGGGGTGTATTATACTGTATAGAGCCTGCTTATAGGGAGTGCATTATACTATAGAGGACTATAGAGGTTTGTTTTACCATCTAGAGGGAACAATACCACACAGTAGGCGCAATAAGCACATATACGACAGCAGCGGCTCAGCATTGGGGTATTAGCAGGATGAGGAGTTTGTGCAGGTTGGGAATAGATGGGTATGGTGATGAAAATATGAGAAGTGAAATGTGTCTTTGCTGTAGTCTCTGTAGACGAGTCCTGGCTGGAATAAGTTGTCATGTCGGTCTTTGCCAGATGGAAAAGATGGGAAAAGTGAATGATTCCATCAGAACGAATGTCAGCGGTAAGTCACTATATATAACTGTGCTGTAATCACTTAGGACTGGTATTTACCACTGACCGTATGGCGGTAATATCAATGTTGGCTTTTGTATAGAGATTATTTTCAGCAACGGCGCAGTCATCTGGTGAGGTTCTCCTACTTCCACTATTAGGGTGTGTCACAGAGTTGCAATCAAGGTTACCTTGTTAGAGACCCTCTCAGAAGTTTTACCCCCCCCGAACCAAAACCCTAGCTATGCCTCTGAGAGCCAGCATGGGTGTGTAGCAAGCAAGTCATGCCAGACTAATCTAATTTTCATCTATGATGGAATCACTGACAGGGTGGATCAGGGAAATGCAGTAGATCTAGTATATCTCGATTTCACCAAATCATTTGATAAAGTATCTCATACTATACTTATTGAAAAATTGACTAAGTATGGGATTGACAAGGCTACAGTTAAGCCCCCGTTACACATTGCGATATCGCTAGCAATATTGCTGTAAAGTCACCGATTTTGTGACGTTGCAGTGATATTGCTAGCGATATCGCTACATGTGATACTTACCTCCGACCGGCTCCCCTGCTGATTATCGCTGATCGTGCGAGAAGCTCCTGGATCATTCCTCGTCGGTCACTTCCTGCGGCGCTTCCTGCTGTGACGATGAGCGACGCGTGGAGCCGGGCGGGAGGACGCAGGATCGCCTCGTCTGACAGGTAAGTAGCGATCCCCGTCCCCTGCAATGTCGCTGGTGAGATCTGCCTGTGTGGCAGCTCACTAGCGACCACCTAGCAATGCACCAGCGATCCTGACCGCGTCATATCGCTGGTCGGGATCGCTGGTGGGTCGCTAGGTGCAACGGTACCCTTAGGTGGATTTATAACTGGCTTATTGATCATAATCAAAGAGTGGTAATAAATGGTTGCACATCCAATTGGTAGAGTGTTACAAGTGGGGACCACAAGGCTTTTTCCTGGACCAAGTGCTGTTCAACATTTTTATAA
This sequence comes from Dendrobates tinctorius, assembly GCF_039654945.1. NCBI lineage: Eukaryota > Metazoa > Chordata > Amphibia > Anura > Dendrobatidae > Dendrobates > Dendrobates tinctorius. The sequence goes on from NW_027361754.1 coordinate 9,885,884, forward strand.
ATGATCTAAATAAGGGAACTGAAGGTAAACTGATCAAATTTGCAGACGATGTAAAGCTAGGAGGGATAGCCAACACTAGAGAAGACAGAGAAAGGATTCTGAAGGATCTAGATAAGCTTGAACATTGTGCAGCGACTAATAGAATGGTATTTAACAGGGAGAAATGCAAGATTCTACATCTGGGCAAGAAAAACGAAAATTACATCTATAGAATGGGAGGAACAGATCTAAGCAACAGCACTTGTGAAAAAGACTTGGCTATACTAATAAATTACAGACTGCACATGAGTCAACATTGTGATGCAGCAGCAAAAAAGGCAAACACAGTTCTAGGATGTATTAACAGAAGCATACAGTCTAGATCACATGAAGTAATTATCTCCCTCTACCCTCTTTGGTCAGACTTCATCTGAAATACTGTGTCCAGTTCTGGGCACCACATTTTAAAAGACATTGAAAAACTGGAGCACGTTCAGAGAAGAGCGACCAGGATGGTGAGCGGACTGCAAAGTATGTCCTACGAGGAACGATTAAAAGAATGTTTAGCTTGCAAAAAAGAAGGCTAAAAGGAAACTTAATAGCTGCCTACAAATATCTGAAGGGCTGTCCCAGTGTAGAGGGATCATCCTTATTCTCATTTGCACATGGAAACACGAGAAGCAATGGAGTGAAACTGAAAGAGAGAAGATACAGATTAGATATTAGAAACAACTTTTGACAGTGAGGGTGATCAATGAGTGGAACAGGCTGCCACTAGAGGTAATGAGTTCTCCTTTAATGGAAGTCTTCAAATAGAGGCTGGACACACATCTGTCTGAGATGGTTTAGTGAATCCTCCATTGAGCTAACATTCTAGGATTCTATGAGGTGTAACGTACTCTGTGCGTCACAGAGCACTTAAATAGGCACTGCTCTCTAGCTTGTTTCCTCGCCCAGCACCAACCTGATTGATAGCTCACTGTGTGATGTCAGGCACTGGCAATGAAATCAGACTGTAAGATATCAAACAGTAAACAACTCAGGAAGGCAGTAGATCCTTTAGTGCTCTGTCACAGCCAGAGCACTTAATGCAAATTACCGATGAATGCAGCAACAGAAAGAAAATATAAAGGTGTTGAAGGATTACCATTTCAAAAACCTGATGTATGAGGTTTGGGGAGGAAAAGTGTTTTATCTTACTGACAAATTCCCTTTAAAAGTATAAAATATATTTTATGGTTTATCAATCTAATCGCAATTTTTATTAATTTAAAAAAGTGATACGGTGGGGTTATTATTTCGCTGTAGTACTGTAAATTAGTTATTGCTACTACTTGGCCATTTATGAAGGAGTCGGAGTTGGGGAAAATACATATTCAAATCTGTAGAAGGAGGACACATAATAAAGTGCCCGACACACTATGTGTTGTGTTCTACCTTAGGGACAAAGTAAACCTGTCCCACTTAACAATAGAATGAATGGCAATAACTGCACAAATAGTAAATATATAAGTGTCCGGCTGTGAAAACACAGTAAATACCGTAATCTATTTATTGGGGCTTGTATAACTTTTGCATAACTTTTGCATGTTTTTGAAACCATCAGATTTTTGAGATGTGGGGTGCAAATTTCGTAGTTATCTTCCAGGAAATGCGGTCATAGCAAAAGTATGAGATTAGAGAAAACTCTGACAATATGCTGAACTTTTTTTTAATGAAAACTTTATACTAGCAGAACAAGAGATAAGACTTATAGCTCACCATGGTTAATGTTTAACCCCAGCAGTGTGGTATGTATTCAAGAAATGTTAATTTGACATTAGGGCCTAGTTAAGAAAACCTGCAAGAAGTCTAAAATTCTTTCAAATCCCTTTTATAGTCATTGTCATTGTCTATAGTTTCCTATTCACATTTCTGGTTCATTGTCATGTACGAGTTCAACTTGTCATAAACCAAAAGGGGCATAAACATGTGGATTTTTCAAGATTCAGGCAACAGTATGACAATATAAAAGGTGCCAATAAGTTCATCTTTCACTGGGCTACATGCACATGGAGAGATAGATTCCCTTTAACCCCTTTCTGACCTTTGACGTACTATTCCGTCCATGTGCTTTAATGACCATGGACGGAATAGTACGTCAGCCGCGCTCTCGGGGCGTGGGGGAGCACGGCTGATTGCGGCCGGGAGTCAGCTGATTCTCACAGCTGACACCCGGCACTAAGTGCCAGGAGCGATCATGGACTTTAAATATGATCGCAGCGTTCCGGGAACAGGTAGAGGGGCTGTCAGAACGGAGACCCCGCGGCATGACGTGGGTCCCTATTGCTCCCATGGTAACCCGATGTCATCATGATGACAGCCGGGTTACCAGAGGTCAGAGACTTCCTGTCATGCGCAGTGCATGTCAGGAAGTCTCTGAGGTTAGTGAGAAATTACATGCAGCGCTGACAGCTTATATGGCTTGCAGATCGGCATATATATAAGCGATCAGCCTGCAAAAAATTTAGTGTCCCATAGTGGGACACATTGTAAAAGTTAGAATGAAATAAAAAAAAGGTTTTAAAATAATTGTAAAAATATTTTTAAAAAAATAACAATAAAAAAATCAATATTTATTCAAACAATAAAAATTTAAACAAAAAAATCTAAACACTAAAGTACACATATTTAGTATTACCGCGTCCATAACAACCCACCCTATAAAACTATCCCACTATTTAACCTCTTTACTGAACACCATAAAAAACAAGGCAAAAAAACAATGCTTTATCATCATATCGCCAAACAAAAAGTGTAATAACACGCGATGAAAAAGACGGATATAAATAAACGTGGTACCGCTGAAAACGTCATCTTGTCCCGCAAAAAAAAAAAGAATTCATATAGCTCCATCACCGGAAAAATAAAAATGTTATAGCTCTCAGAATAAAGCGATGCAAAAATAATTATTTTTTATATAAAATAGTTTTTATTGTATGAGAGTGCCAAAACATAAGAAAAGATATAAATGAGGTATCGCTGTCATCGTACTGACCCGAAGAATAAAACTGCCTTATCAATTTTACCATACATGGAATTATATAAATACCCCCCGCAAAAGAAATTCATAAATTGCTGGTTTTTGTTCATTATGTCTCCAAAAAAATCGGAATAAAAAGTGATAAAAAATGTCATGTGCCCGAAAATGGTACCAATAAAAACGTCAACTCGTCCCACAAAAAACGAGACCTCACATTTGTTAGAATCTGCTCAGTTTGTGACTATCTGCCATTTTCTTGTAGTGTTCTGGCTGCTGGTCTTTTTCCCCTGGTGCTGGGTTTGCCTTTGGTCAGGTGATTGTGTCACCCTTTATTAGCCTGCACCTGTCTCCCATTTCTTGCTGGACAACAGTGTTAATCCGCTTGAAGTCTGGTTTGGAGCCTTGCTTTGCTTTCCCTGTGTTTAATTAGTGCAGTTCTGGGACCTCTGGTTCTGCTAGTCTTAGTTTCTGTTTTCAGTTTGTTTCTGCAGCTCTCTTTGTGCTTTCTGTTAGGAGGTGGCCCGTTTTTGTACCCACTCCTTATATCTTTCAGGGACCCCTTCCCCCTATCTATAGGTCTTCGCTTGAGATTAGCCTAGGATCGTCGGTGGGTCTATTCACAAGGAATGGGTCACCCACTCCATCGTAGGGCATCAGCCTATTCGCAGTGCAGGGTCAGTTTTCCCTCTCCTACCCTAGTCCTGTGCTGCAGAACCATAACAACATGACTCTGTGGGCCAAAATATGGAAAAATTATAGCTCTCAAAATGTTGTGATGCAAAACCTACTTTTTTGCCAAACATAAAAACTTGCTATACAAACCCGCTACAAATAGTAAATCAAACCCCCCTTTATCACCCCCTTAGTTAGGGAAAAATAATAAAAAATAATGTATTTCCATTTTCCCATTAGGGCTAGAGTTAGGGTTGGGGTTAAGGTTAGGGTTAGGGTTAAGGTTAGGGTTGGCGCTAAAGTTAGGGTTAGGGTTGGGGTTAAAGTTAGGTTTAGGGTTGGGGGCTAAAGTTAGGGTTAGAGTTGGGATTAGGGTTAGGGTTGGGATTAGGGGTGTGTTAGGGTTATGGTTAGGGTTGGGATTAGGGTTAGGGGTGTGTTGGGGTTAGGATTGGAGCTAGAATTGAGGAGTTTCCACTATTTAGGCACATTAGGGGCTCTCCAAACGCGACATATGTCTGATCTCAATTCCAGCCAATTCTGCGTTGAAAAAGTCAAACGGTGCTCCTTCCCTTCTGAGCTCTGCCATGCACTCAAACAGTGATTTACCCCCACATATGGAGTATCAGCATACTCAGGACAAATTGCACAACAACTTTTGGGGTCCAATTTCTCCTGTTACCCTTGGGAAAACAAAAAATTGGGGGTGAAAAGTCATTTTTGTAAAAAAATAAGATTTTTTTATTTTTATGGCTCTGCATTATAAACTTCTGTGAAGCACTTGGGGGGTTCAAAGTGCTCAGCACACATCTAGATAAGTTGCTTAGGGGGTCTACTTTCCAAAATCATGTCACTTGTGGAAGGTTTCCACAGTTTAGGCACATCATGGGCTCTCCAAACGCGACATGGCGTCCGATCTCAATTCCAGACAATTTTCATTGAAAAGTCAAACGGCGCTCCTTCCCTTCCGAGCTCTGCCATGCACCTAAACAGTGGTTTACCTGCATATACGGTGTATCAGCATACTCAGGACAAATTGTACAACATTTTTGGGGTCCAATTTCTCCTGTTACCCTTGGGAAAATAAAACAAATTGGATTTGAAGTACATTTTTTTGTGTAAAAAAGTTAAATGTTCATTTTTTTAAACATTCCAAAAATTCCTCTGACGCACCTGAAGGGTTAATAAACTTATTGAATCTGGTTTTGAGCACCTTCATGGGTGCAGTTTTTAGAATGGTGTCACTTTTGAGTATTTTCTTCATATAGACCCCTATAAGTGACTTCAAATGTGAGGTGGTCCCTAAAAAAATGGTGTTGTAAAAATGAGAAATCCCTGGTCAACTTTTAACCCTTATAACTTCCTAACAAAAAAAAATTAGGTTCCAAAATTGTGCTGATGTAAAGTAGACATGTGGGAAATGTTATTTATTAACTATTTTGTGTGACAAATTTCTCTGTTTTAAGGGCATGAAAATTCAAAGTTGGAAAATTGCGACATTTTCAGAATTTTTGCCAAATTTCCGTTTTTTTTTCCACAAATAACGCAAGTCATATCAAAGAAATTTTACCACTATCATGAAGTACAATATGTCATGAGAAAACACTGTCAGAATCACTGGAATCCATGGAAGCATTGCAGAGTTATTACCTCATAAAGGGACAGTTGTCAGAATTGTAAAAATTGGCCTGGTCATTAACATGCAAAGCACCCTTGGGGGTAAAGGGGTTAAGGACTCATTCATAAGAGCGTATAATCGTTCCACATTCTGTCCATAAGCAAAACTGATCAGTGCAAGGCAATGTGGTAGTTCACATGACCGTTTATACACACGGACTGTTTGTGAAAAATCTCAGCATGCGCTATTTTGATCCATATTCCATATCAGACTCACTTTTTATTAGTCAATAGGTGTGCAAAAAAGCAGCTCACATATCATTTACTCTCCGTATGTCATGCGTTTTTCATGGATCCATTAAAGGGAATCTGTCCCCTATTTTTTGGTATATAAGATGCGACCACAGCCATCAGGGGCTTATCTACAGCTTTCTGTAATGCTGTAGATAAGCCCCCGATGTAATCTGAAAGATAAGAAAAATGAGTTATATTATACTCACCCAGGGGCGGTCCGGTTCGGAGAGTGTCGCGGTCAGGTGCCTCCCATCTTCTAGTGATGACGTCCTCTTCTTTGCTTCCCATCGCGGCCCCGGCACAGGAGCACTGCTCTGCCCTGTTGAGGGCAGAGCAGAGTACTGCAGTGCGCAGGCGCTGGACCTCTTTCGGTGCCTGTGCATTGCAGTACTCAGCTCTGCCCTCAACAAGGCAGAGCAGTGCGCATGCACCGGAGCTGCAACGGGAAGCAAAGAAGAGGACGTCATCGCTAGAAGATGGGAGACGCCGGACCGGACCGCGACACCCTCCGGACCCGAACTGGACCCGGACCGCCCCTGGGTGAGTATAATATAACTTGCTTTTCTTTTCTTTCAGGTTACATCGAGGGCTTATCTACAGCATTTTGTAATGCTGTAGATAAGCTCCTCATGGCAGTGGCCGCATCTTATATACCAAAAAATAGGTGACAAATTCCCTTTCAGATATTACAAGGATCAAATACACGTCTTATTTATTAAAAATTGTTAATGAAAAAGCGCATGCCAAATGGATGCTAAAAATGGACACGGATGTCATATGTATTAAGAAAAATCATCATGTTATATGGATAAAAATGGGCGATTTTGCATACGCTCATCTGAACCTGACCTATAAAAAGAAGGATCCTTGCTGTGAAGAAACCAGATTGTATCTTAATTTCCCAGACAACCATGTTTTTGCAAACCAAGAAGAATTGACTTGCAAGCTGATATACCATAGTGTTATGATTGAGTCACCGAGGAGGAAAAAACAAAGCACAAGCTCAGCCCAGAAAATCAGAGAGGTTGGAAACTAGCGGATTGCAGACCCCTAATCCTATCACACAACTAGCAGTAGCTGTGGAGTGTTCCTACGGTGATCCTAGACACCTCGTCACAGCCGGAGATCTAAATAAGCCTAAAGAGAGAAAAGGGAAAAACTGACTGCCCCAGAGCAGACCCCAAAGCAATAGGCAGCCCCCAACATATAATGACGGTGAAGCAAGATGAAAACACTAACACAGATAGAAAGATAGGTTGAGCAAACGATGGGGCCCAAGCTAACTAAAAAGGACACGACAGAAAAGCTGCTGTCTGCAATCCGAGAAAACTCTGCTAAAAGTATTACCAACACAACTGATAAGCAAAAAGGACCCTGAAGTCACTAGACTTCAAACCCTATATCAGCACTCAGAATATTCTGAAAGCAGAGCAAAAGAGAACACTGATCAAGGAAAAAGAATCCAGCACACCCCCAGCCAGGGATGGCTGAACTCAGAAAACAAGGTAAACAAAACCAAAACTAATAAGTTCAATAGCAGAGCAAAAACGTATCTTTGGGAAGCAGGAATCAGACTGGTCTCCAAGAATCCAGCAGAGAAATCACCAGCCACTCAGAAGGGCGTCGGCTGCCTTATATCCAGTCTGAACTTCCCGTTACCCAGTCACAATCCACCTGATCAGGTGTTTGGTTTGTTTCATCCAAATCAGCCTCACTACCTTCCTTCACCAGAAGAGGGAGATCCTCGGACACAAAAGGTGAATGAACAGATGAGCTCACAACACCATAGTATGCGTTTATCTTTGACTACTGATGTCTGCTGATATACAATTGCGTATTGTATTCTGGAACCGGTTTGTTGACTTCAAAAAGAGATAGGGAAAGGCTGTGAGGGTGGACTGAAGGACACTGGGTAAATCTAAAAATAGATCACATGCCTCGAGTATAAAAGAGACTTTTTTTTTCTTCTGGTTGGGGCCACTCTTCAGGATCTCAGCTGAGGGTACATTGGACCCCGCTGATAAAACACTGGACTGCTCTCGGTTATATCCCCACTCTTGTTGTTACCTCTTCTTTGCGTGCGTTTCATAGGTGAAGTAGCGTCCCTGGGAGCTTGGACATAACATGTACCATTATCCCGGCGAGTCACTGGATGGGTGAGACCATTTTGGGGTAATTGCTGGGATTGTTCTGCTTGCTATTGGGTGTTGTGGTTCAATAAAGTACTGCCACACTGTTTTACCCTAACCCTGCGTTATCTGTGTAGTGTTCTGCCCATGGGGAGAGAGCGGGCGTTCAATGGTATGAGCCCTGGTCCATGCAGTCTTGCTAAAGGCAGCCGGGCCAGGGGACGAGAGCACCCACTGACCCTGTTTCTCCACACTTGCCCTAACCCTGACTGGTTCCCTTTTGTATGGACAAGTGAAAAAGTGTTAACATTTTGCAGATATTTACTGAATATTCTATGATTCTAGTAATCCGTACGAGCATGGGCATAATCTAAATGCTATTAACTTGAATACAAAACTGAATAAGCCTTTCTGAATCACTTCCATTATTTTCTTTATATGGAGCGAAGATGAGTTCTGTGGTTCAGCCATCACACAGAATTCATAATTAGGTCTACCCACAATTAAACACACAATTAAATGTGTGCATCATTCACAAGGCCTTATAATGATGGTGCGTTTAACCTCTTTCCCTTTCCTAGATGTATCTCTCGATCTTGTGATAAGGTATTATATCATGCCATCAGGATAGATAATCTACTGAATGCTTCACATCAAGCAATACAGAGGAGTACACGCCGTCGTCGCTACAGTAATGCTTTACTGCACATGTGACATCAGTAGAGCGCAACATATTAAGATGATTTAGATGTAAAACTAAATTTCGCAATGTACACTCCTCAACATTGATATTGCAACACCGAAAAGGAAAAGTCGTGTAATCATGAAAATCAAAGGACGGAGACATGTTAATGATTTACAAATTATCAAAAAAATGAAAAACAAATTTTGCAAAGCATCTCAATTTTTTCAGTAGGTTCTGCCTTGCTGAATGCACTTGGAGAATTCATCATGATCTGCTGCTGGCAGCTCCTTTTACAATTGCTGACCAGAGACTTCCCAGACGTGCTGGGTGGGAACAAATCCGGAGAAGTTGTAGACCATGGTAGAACGGTTAGGCCACGTAGGCTGCTCACAATAGCATGACCAACAAGCAGCCCAGAGTTGTAGTGTTCACAACTGACTGTACCACTGGTTCCATCACCAAATCAATGAAACGAAGAGCTGGTAGTGTACCGGTAATGAAGACTAGAGGGATTTTACATTATACCCCCAACACCATAATCCCAGGACTAGGATCAGCATGATATTACCTCATGAAGGCCTCGTCATAGCTTTGCCCACATCGTCTGTATACCAATCTCAGGCTATCATCATATCCAACACCGCACCCTGAAGAAGTGAACGCGAAACGAGCGTTGGGGCAGTGCAGCACGTCTCCTTTACAGCACAACATGGGTAAGCACAATAATTAGGAGATCTACTGGATTAGTATATATGATGTGTATTCACACTCCTTTACTTGCTACTTAGCAGTTTGATTTTTTTAGTCCAGGTTTTATCCCTTGATATTTTGCACTATGCACTTTATAAAAGGACTGCTTGCCATGTTATGGACACAGCATTTAGTCTCTACCTGATCTCTTGTGTCTTTTTGTCTTTTGATTTTGTTGGTATTTGTAATGATTATTGCAATATTTGTATTTAATAAATTTATACTTTTGACTACTCTTCTGGAATGTTTTCTCAAAAAAATCTTTTTTCTTGGTTTTGCATATATTGATATATTTTGGAGTGTACTTTTTTAATGCCCTGGTTGAGGTCTACCTATTGGGGCTGTGGCCCACAGGGTATAGTTACTTTGTTCCCCCAAGTGGTGATGTTTTGTATCATCATCATATCCAAGACAAAAGTGGAATTAATCACTAACAGCTCAGAGTTACATTGATTTGGATGTGGAGCCAGTGTTGTGGGTGTTTCTCCACAGTGTCACATGAGCCATTTTTCCACACGACAACACCAGACCACTTGTGGCTAGTGCTGCAGGTGCTTCTCGCAAAGTTATAATATCATCAAAAAATTAATTTATTTCAGTTCTTCAATACAAAAAGTGAAACTCATATATTAGGTAGAGTCATTACGAACAGAGTGATCTATTTCAAGTGTTTATTTCTGTTAATGTTGATGATTATGGCTTACAGCCAATGAAAACCCAAAAGTTATCTCAGTAAATTAGAATACTTTATAACACCAGCTTGAAAAATGATTTTAAAATCCGAAATGTTGGCCTACTGAATTGTATGTTCAGTAAATACATACTTGGTCGGGGCTCGTTTTGCATCAATTACTGCATCAATGCGGCGTGGCATGGAGGCGATCAGCCTGTGGCACTGCTGAGGTGTTATGGAAGCCCAGGTTGCTTTGATAGCAGCCTTCAGCTCATCTGCATTGTTGGTTCAGGTGTATGTCATCTTCCTCTTGACATATGGGGTTAAGGTCAGGCAAGTTTGCTGGCCAATCAAGCACAGTGATACTGTTGTTTGTAAACAGGTATTGATACTTTTGACAGTGTGAACGTTGTCTATTGGTCATGAGTGGCCGACATAAGGAATACGTAGCCAAATGTCCTGATACGTCTGTGTATGGTGGCTCTTGAAGCAATGATTCCAGCAGCAGTCCACTCCTTGTGAATCTCTCCCAAATTTTTGAATGGCTTTTTCTTAACAATCCTTTCAAGGCTGCAGTTATCCCGGTTTCTTGTGCACCTTTTTCTACCACATTTTTACTGTACCTTCCACTGAACATTCGATTAATATGCTTGGATACAGCACTCTGTGAACAGCCAGCTTCTTTAGCAATGACCTTTTGTGGCTTACCCTCCTTGTGGAGTGTGTCAGTGACTGCCTTCTTGACATCTGTCAAGTCAGCAGTCTTCCCAATGATTGTGGAGACTACTGAAACAGACTAAGGGACCTTTTTAAATGCTTAGGAAGCCTTTGCAGATGTTTTTATTCATTATTCTAATTTACTGAGATAATGACTTTTGGGTTTTCATTGGCTGTAAGCCATAAGCATTAACAGAAATAAACATTTGAAATAGATCACTGTTTGTAATGACTCTATATAATATATGAGATTCACTTATACTGAAGAACTGAAATAAAATAACTTTTTGATGATATTCTAATTTTGTGAGAAGCACCTGTAATGTGAGGTGAGCAGCCTGCTCGTCCTCAATGTGCTTCCATGGCTGCAGCATCTCCAGACTTGTCTCCCATTGAGCACATCTGGAACATCATTGTTCAGCAATTGCAAAAGGAGCTGCCAGCAGCGAATATTTATGATTTGCATCTGGAGCACCCCCAGGGCAAGTGGGGTTCACTCACTTACTCGGTACCGGGCTGGTCTCTCAAGGGGATGTGTCACGATTGCAGTGACCCGGTCCCTGTCCATGTAAAATAGGTTGAATGAAGTAAAGTTTATGTATGGATAAGTTGGTGACACCACCTGTGGTATCTGGTCAGAAGTGACCAGCGCTGCAGTGCAGATCCTCTGGGACAGATGGTGTGGTGCAGCAAAGATGTAATAGCTCTCCACAGGCAGAGCTGTAGTCCCAGGGGAGCGGTAGTAGATGTTTGAGGTAGATGGTGTAGTGTTAGGCACAGAGATGTAGCAGTGCTGAGTAGGTTGACGCAGGAAGAAGGCAGAGACAGCTGAATGCAGTTCCAAAGCTTTACTCACGTTTCTGGCATACACAGGTGTCCGCTTCAGTGCTGTGTCCTCCAGGTGAGGGGCTCAGCCAACTCCCAGGTAGATGGAATACACCCTTCCAGCACTCCCTTCCAAATGTGCCTTTTCTAAACGTCTCCTTGCTAGCGCTAATCTGAAGTACTTGTAGTTATGAATTACACTCAAGTTCCTCTTTCTTGCTGTTACTCAAAACTCCACTCACATGGCAGGCAGCTGTAGCCTACTTCAGGGACTCCTTACAATCATGTCCCGGCTCACGCATGTTGCTGCTGTGTCGTCGAGTCTTAGGGGGGAATAAAGTAGTCACAACTTCTATTCCTCCGGTTTCTGCTGTAGGATCATTAGTATCACACACAGCCTTGGATACCGGCGCCTGGCCTTTGGCGCATTAAACTTAGGGAAGGGCTCTGCTCTAGCCATAGTCCCCAGCTCTCTCCTCCTCATGTTCCGTCCTTTTCTATCTTTCTTCTGAAGAACTGATCTTTCTCTTTCTCTCTTTCCTTGCCAGCAGCTCCAGCTCACAGGAAGCTGCTGCAAACACGTCCTCTCTCCATCTTCCTCAGGGGAAGTTCTGACTAACTTCCTGTCAACTTTCCCATCTTAGTGCAATCTAAGCTCCACCGACCACCCAGCACCCTTCATGAACCAAAGCAGCTGCCATAAACGGTGCTCTGCTGTTGTAAGGTGTCTATGCTGAATGTAGGTGCTCGAGTCTGGCAGATGTTCCCATCCTACCTGGGGAGTGGGTTACTACACCTCAGGAGGAGGTGCAGTACCTCTGTGGCAACTGAACCCTCAGGGGCGCCACACATCCCTAAAGGTAATAATTGCAGCAAAACCTTCCTCAGACAACCATTAATAACCTCGCAGCCAAGGCTGTAAGAGCATGCATCATAGCTCCCAACCATCCCAATTCTCACGGGACAGTCCCGTTTTTGTCACCCCCCACCCGCGTCCTGCCCCGGACGCTATTTTTCCTGCACTGCACTGAGCCACCATGCCCCCCTCCCATGCACCCCATCCTCACCCTCCCAGAGACCCACCGCAGCCTGCAATGATGTGGCTGGGCTGTTCTGTGTGCACAGGACCTGTGATGAGGTCACAAGAGGGGAGGAGTAGGGGGTCACATGATCAGGAGCCTCCGTGTCTGCAGGACTCTGCTGTGCTGGTTGTCATGATGCTGGATGAGGGGAAGTTTCTGTGTGGGATCAGGAGGGGTTTACAGGGTGGAGGTAGCAGAGCTGTGTGTGTTCGAGGTGTACGGAGCGGAGCCGCGCGTGTACAAGGTGTACGGAGCTGCATGTGTACGAGGTGTATGGAGCGAAGCCATGCGTGTATGAGGTGTACGGAGCGGAGTCATGTGTGTACTTGGTGTACGGAGCGGAGCCACGTGTGTATGGGGTATGCAGAGCTGTGTGTGTATGGAGTGGAGCCATGTGTGTACGGGATGTACGGAGCGGAGCCAAGTGTGTACGAGGCATACAAAGCGGGCTTTTCCCACAGACACAGGAGTACACGACAGAGCCCCGTGGAGCACTTTAAAACTCGCACATGACGGTCCACCGGAAGAGATGTGCTGGAAGCTGACCAGAAATTAGGTAATTTCATGAGGAGATTGTAACGGAACCATGGAGGCACTTCAGGAAATGCTTCAGATCCATCACTGTGTCCTCCTCCGACAGCGCGGACAGTGGGATCGCCTTGGAATCGGGGATGCCGGCCATGTGAGCGGATCATGATATGTCCTGCACCGGGAGGCTCAGGTGGGCACTTACAATGTCAGCCGGACTGCTATAGTATCTTTATAGAATCTTTCTTCATTTCTTTCTTTCTCTCTCTCGGTTTCTTTCTCTGTTCTGTCCTTCCCTCTCTTTTTCTTTCTCTCTCTATTCTTTCTTTTTTTCTTTCTCTCTCTCTCTTCCTTCTTTCACTCTCTGTTCTTTCTTTCCCCTCTTTCTTTCTTTCTTTCTTTCTTTCTTTTTCTTTCCTCTCTTTCTTTCTTTCTTTCTTTACTTCTTTCTTTTTCTCTTTCTTTCTTTCTCTCTCTGTTTCTTTCTGTTTTTTTCTTTCCCCTCTTTTTTCTCTCTATCTCTCTGTTCTTTCTTTCTTTCCCCTCTTTCTTTCACTCTCTGTTCTTTCTTTCGCTTTCTTTCTCTCTGTTCTTTCTTTCCCCTCTTTCTTTCTCCCTATCGCTCTGTTCTTTTTTCCCCTCTTTCTTTCTTTCTTTCTTTCTCTCTGTTCTTTCTTTTTTCTCTTTCTTTCTCTTTCTCTCTCTATTCTTTTTCTTTCTTTCTCTCTCTGTTCTTTCTTTCGCTCTCCCTCTGTTCTTTTTTCTGTCCCCTCTTTCTTTCTCTCTCTGTTCTTTATTTCCCCTCTTTCTCTCTATGTTCTTTCTTTCTCTCTGTTCTTTCTTTCTCTCTGTTCTTTCTTTTTTTCTTTCCTCTCTTTCTTTCTCTCTGTTCTTTCTTTCCCCTTTCTCTCTCTCTGTTCTTTCCTTTGCTCTCTGTTCTTTCCCCTGCTGTTATGAATGAGTCACCGTAGGAGGTAAAAGCAGAAATACATGCTAAGTCCAGAAAACCAGAGAAGTTGGCAACTATCAGATTGCAGACCCCTGAACCTATCAACACAACTAGCAGTAGCCGTGGGGGGTTCCTACGAAGCCCTAGACCCCTCGATCACAGCCGGAGAATTACATAGGCCTAAAGAAAGAAAGGGGAAATCTAAACTGCCCCAGGGCAGACCCCAAAGCAATAGGCAGCCCCCAACATATAATGACGGTGAAGCAAGATGAAAATACTAACACAGACAGAAAGATAGACTGAGCAAAGACGGGGCCCGCAACTATCTAGATAGGAAAGGACAGGAAGGCTGCTGTCTGTAATCTGCCAAAACCCTATCAAAGACATAAGCCAACAAGCTGATATGAAAAAGGCCCTGAAGCAGCTAGGCTTCAAAAACTAAATCAGCACTCAGGTATTTTCAGAAGACAGAGCTAAATGAATTCAGCACACCCCAGCAGGGAATGGCAGAAATCCAGAAAAACAAAGCAAAACAAAGTCAAAGCACAAAAGCAAAAGGCCGAGCAGCAAACTTAGCTTTAGAGGAGCAGGAATTCAGACTGGTCTCCAAGGATCCCACAGAGAAATCACCCGCAGGGCAGAAGGGCGTCAGCAGCCTTATATCCAGTCCGTAACTCCACTCAGCCAGTCATCATCATCAGCCTCAGGTGTTTGATAATCAGGCTCACTACCTTTCTTTACCAGAAGAGGGAGTTCCTCGGGCCTCAGTAATGAAGGGGAAAATGAACTCACAACAGTACCTCCCCCTTGAGGAGGGGTCACCGAACCCTCAACTACTCCACCAGGGCGATCAGGGTGAGCCCGATGAAAGGCACGCACCAATCTTTTGGCATGAATATCAGAGGCAGAGACCCAGGAATTATCCTCCTGACCATAACCCTTCCACTTAACCAAATACTGGAGTCTCCGTCTAGCCAGACGGGAATCCAGTACTTTCTCTACCTCATATTCCATGTTACCTTCAACCAATACAGGGTCTGGAGGTGCCACCCCCGGAACAACAGGTTCAACAAACCTCTTCAACAAAGATTTATGGAACACATTATGGATTTTAAATGTGACAGGAAGAGCCAAACGAAAAGAGACCGGATTAATAATCTCCACAATCTTGTAAGGTCCAATAAATATAGGCTTAAACTTAGGAGAAGCCACCTTCATAGCAATATTTTTTGATGATAACCACACCATATCACCAACCTTAAACTGGGGACCAATGGTCCTATGTCCGTTGGAAAACCGCTGGGCCTTTTCCTGGGAGAGAGATAACTTATCCACCACTTGGTCCCAGATCTGGTGCATTCTCTCCACCACAGTGTCAACACCTGGGCAGGCAGAGGGCTCCACCTGCCCTGAAGAAAATCAAGGATGAAACCCAAAGTTACAAAAAAAGGTGACATCAAAGTGGCAGAACTAGCTCTATTATTTAAAGCAAATTCGGCCAAGGGCAAAAATGAAACCCAATCATCCTGATCAGCAGAAATAAAACATCTCAAATATGACTCCAAGGTCTGGTTTGTTCTCTCTGTCTGCCCATTGGTCTGAGGGTGAAAAGCAGAGGAGAAGGACAACTGAATTCCCAGCCTGGAACAGAAAGTTCTCCAAAATCTAGACACAAACTGGAATCCTCTGTCAGATACAATGTTCTCAGGAATCCCGTGCAAACGAACCACCTGTTGTAAAAACAGGGGCACCAACTCAGAGGAAGATGGCAACTTAGGGAGTGGTACAAGATGAACCATCTTAGAGAACCTATCACAAATCACCCAAATAACAGTCATCCTCTGAGAGACAGGCATATCAGAGATTAAATCCATTGAAATATGGGTCCATGGCCTCTTGGGGACAGGCAAAGGCATCAACAACCCACTAGAGCGAGAACACGATTTAGACCGGGAGCACGTCCCACAGGACTGCACAAAATTCCTGACATCACGAGACAAGGAGGGCCACCAAAAAAAACGACTCACCAGATCTCTAGTACCAAAAATACCTGGATGACCAGCCAAAGCAGAGCAATGAACTTCAGACATCACTCTCTTCTTCCACTGGTCAGGAACATACAACTTTTCACTGGGACAACACTCAGGTTTGTCCTCCTGGAACTCTTCCAGAGCACGTCTCAAATCGGGCGAGATGGCAGAAAGAACTACCCCTTCGCCTAAGATGGTAGCAGGCTTGGTCACCACAGGAGAATCAGCAAAGAAGCTCCTAGAGAGGGCGTCTGCCTTGACATTCTTTGTTCCAGGAAGAAAAGAAACCAAAAAATCAAAACGTGTAAAAAACAAGGCCCACCTAGCCTTTCTAGGGTTCAAGCGCTTAGCCGACTCTAGGTAAATCAAATTCTTGTGGTCAGTGAGGACCACGACTTGATGCTTAGCTCCCTCCAACCAATGTCTCCACTCCTCAAATGCCCATTTCATGGCCAACAGTTCCCTATTCCCCACATCATAGTTACGTTCAGATGGAGAGAACTTTCGGGAAAAGAAAGCACAGGGATTCATTTTAGATGTTACAGGATCCTTTTGGGACAAAACAGCTCCTGCACCAATCTCAGAAGCATCCACCTCTACCTGGAATGGAAGTGAGACATCAGGTTGCCGCAAAACCGGGGCGGAAGTGAATCTTCGCTTCAGCTCCTGAAAGGAAGAAACAGCCTCGGAGACCAATTTAACACAACAGCACCCTTTTTAGTCAAATCAGTCAATGGCTTGGCAATACTAGAAAATTTTGCTATAAATTTCCGATAAAAATTAGCAAAACCCAAAAACTTCTGGAGGGCCTTCAAAGAAGTGGGCTGAACCCAATCGTGAATGGCCTGTACCTTGGCCAGGTCCATTTCAATATTTGACGGGGACAAAATAAATCCCAAAAAAGAAATCCTCTGTACTCCAAAAAGGCATTTAGATCCTTTGACTTACATACAGGGAATTCTCCCTCAAGATCCGGAACACAGTCTGAATATGTTCCACATGAGAATCCCAATCCTTGGAGAAGATCAAAATATCATCCAGATAGATAATCAAAAATTTATCGACAAAATCTCGGAAAATATCGTTCATGAAGCACTGGAAGACAGAAGGGGCATTAGTGAGCCCAAAAGGCATCACCAGGTACTCAAAATGTCCCTCTGGAGTGTTAAACGCCATCTTCCATTCATCCCCATGCTTAATGCGAATAAGATTATACGCCCCCTGAGGTCAAGCTTGGTAAACCAGCAAGCACCTTTAACTCTGGAGAATAGATCAGAAATCAGGGGTAACGGATACTGATATTTAACAGTAATTTTGTTGAGGGCACGATAATCAATACAAGGTCTTAATGATCCATCCTTTTTGGCTACAAAAATAAACCCGGCACCTAAGGCCTGTTTCACACTTCCGTTTTTTCAAATCCGTCAAAATCCGTTGCTTTCCGTAAAAAAACGGATCCGCCATTTTTTGCAGGATCCGTTTTTTTGTCCCATAGACTTCCATTACGGTTACCGCGGATCCGTCAAAAAAACGGATCCGTTTTTAAAAAAACGGATCCGTTTGCATCAGTTTCCGTCAAAAAAACGGAAACGGATCCGTTTGGCGGACACAAAAACGGAAGTGTGAAACAGGCCTTAGGGCGACGAGGATGGTCTAATATGACCCTTCTCCAACGCCTCCTTAATATAGGATCGCATAGCCTCGTGCTCGGGTACAGATAAATTGAAGAGCCGACCCTTGGGAAATTTACTCCCCGGGCTCAGTTCAATTGCACAGTCATAACTCCTATGAGGAGGCAGAGACGCAGACTCATTCTCACTAAATACATCATAAAAGTCCGCCAAATAATCAGGAACATCATGCGACTGAGGAGAGGTGGAAAACACCGGAGCCTCACTAAAGGCACACCGACAACCCCAACTCACCACAGACACAGATTTCCAATCCAAAACTGGATTATGAATCTGTAACCAGGGGAACCCCAGAACAATAGTATCATGCAGATTATGCAACACCAAAAATCTGCAATTTTCTTGATGGTCTGGGGCGACCCGCATTACCACCTGGGTCCAAAACTGGGGTTTATTTTTAACCAAAGGAGTAGCATCAATCCCCCTCAAAGGGATAGGCGTCTGCAGAGGTGTCATCGGAAATCCACAACGTTTAGCAAAATCCAAGTCCATTAGGTTTAGGGCTGCTCCTGAATCCACAAAAGCCTTGGCGGAAAATGTGGACAGGGAGCAGATCAGAGTAATAGCCAGAAGAAACTTAGGTTGAACACCCCCAACAGAAAACGTGTGTGCAAAGCGTTTCTCTCGTTTAGGACAGACAGAAATAATATGCGAGGCATCTCCACAGAAAAAACATATTACGCCTTCTGAACTCCTGACGCTGCTCTCTGGAAAAAACTCTATCACATTGCATAGGTTCAGACATTTGTTCAACAGGTGGCAACACCTTTCGTGCAGCTTTGCGTTCGAGCAAACGCCGATCAAAATGAATGGCTAGTGACATAGAATCGTCAAGACCAGAGGGAACAGGAAATCCCACCATAGTATCTTTTACGGCTTCTGACAACCCCTTCCGAAAGAGAGCAGCCAAGGCATTATCATTCCAGGTAGTAAGTACTGCCCACTTTCGGAATTTTTGACAGTACAATTCTGCAGAATCACGACCCTGGCTCAATGCCAGCAGGGTCTTTTCAGCCTGATCAATGGCATTAGGTTCATCATACAACAACCCCAAAGCTTGAAAGAATGCGTTCACATTAGTCAGAATAGGATCATCTGGTTTCAAAGAAAACGCCCAATCCTGGGGATCGCCACGCAGCAAAGAGATGACAATTTTAACCTGCTGCGCGGAGCTCCCTGACGAGTTAGGCTTCAAGGCAAAAAATAATTTACAATTATTTTTGAAATTCAAAAATTTAGACCGATCCCCAAAAATACATCAGGTGTAGGAATCTTTGGTTCAGCAGCATGTGAATGAGCAAGGTAGGCGGAAATTCCCCGCACTTCCGCAGCGAGCTGCTCCACACGATCAGACAATTGCTTTATCTCCATTGAGAGAAAAAAAAAATTCCCCCTACGGCCTCAGAGATATAGAGGAAAAAATATACACTTTTTTTTTTTTTTTACAATTCTTTCCTGCTATTGAGTACCCTAGAATCTGCGGTATGGCGGGTGATTCTGTTATGAATAAGTCACCGTAGGAGGCAAAAGCAGAAATACAAGCTAAGTCCAGAAAACCAGAGAAGTTGGCAACTATCAGATTGCAGACCCCTGAACCTATCAACACAACTAGCAGTAGCCGTGGGGGGTTCCTACGAAGCCCTAGACCCCTCGATCACAGCCGGAGAATTACATAGGCCTAAAGAAAGAAAGGGGAAATCTAAACTGCCCCAGAGCAGACCCCAAAGCAATAGGCAGCCCCCAACATATAATGACGGTGAAGCAAGATGAAAATACTAACACAGACAGAAAGATAGACTGAGCAAAGACGGGGCCCGCAACTATCTAGATAGGAAAGGACAGGAAGGCTGCTGTCTGCAATCTGCCAAAACCCTATCAAAGACATAAGCCAACAAGCTGATATGAAAAAGTCCCTGAAGCAGCTAGGCTTCAAAAACTAAATCAGCACTCAGGTATTTTCAGAAGACAGAGCTAAATGAATTCAGCACACCCCAGCAGGGAATGGCAGAAATCCAGAAAAACAAAGCAAAACAAAGTCAAAGCACAAAAGCAAAAGGCCGAGCAGCAAACTTAGCTTTACAGGAGCAGGAATTCAGACTGGTCTCCAAGGATCCCACAGAGAAATCACCCGCAGGGCAGAAGGGCGTCGGCAGCCTTATATCCAGTCCGTAACTCCACTCAGCCAGTCATCATCATCAGCCTCAGGTGTTTGATAATCAGGCTCACTACCTTTCTTTACCAGAAGAGGGAGTTCCTCGGGCCTCAGTAATGAAGGGGAAAATGAACTCACAACACCCTGCTCTCTGTTCTTTCCCCTCTTTCTTTCTCTCTCTTCTTTCTTTCTCTATCTCTGTTCTTTTTTCTGTCCCCTCTTTCTTTCTCTCTCTGTTATTTCTTCTTTCTCTCTCTCTCGCTCTCATTTCTTTCTTTCTTTCTTTCTCTCTGTTTTATTTTTCTCTCTCTGTTTTCTTTCTTTTCCACAGTACCAGCCACTGTGCCCATAATGCCAGCCACTGTGCCCTCAGTACCAGTCAGTGTGATCAGCAGTGCTAAATGGGTGCGGTTGGGCGTGGACAGGGGTGTGACTGGTCGTAAAATGGGTGTGGTCGGGGCCTAAAATTTGCAGCTGCGTGCGCCGCAGCCTTTGTCCCTCTTTCCCTTCTTCAAAAGTTGATAGGTATGGAATGCATTACCTCGTGGGACGCTCATACTCTCTGCTGAATAAATCAAGATTTGTAAAGTTTCTTTACATTTTTTTAATCATTTGCATATCATTAACATGTCTATTGATCAATTTGAAAGTGGCCACAATCTTTGGTCATATACAAAGAAACTTATTTCAGAAAACCATGCATAACAGCATTGCAATCCAATCTTCTACAGGGTAATTCTTTATCATTCAAAAATTATCACAATATCTAAAACTGTCTAAAAGCCACCTCCTCTCCTAACACAAACTGGTCTATCCCTACTTAATGCAGTAAAGGTACTGTCACACTTAGCGATGCACCAGCGATCCCGACAACGATATGACCCGGTCAGGATCGCTGGTGTATCGCTAAATAGTCGCTAGTGAGCTGCCAAACAGGCAAATCTCACCAGCGACATTTTTCCTAGAAATTCACATGTAAATATGTTTTTCCTCAAAGCATGTTAAATAGGATCTGGATTTAAAATATGTATTGCTACTTGCAAGTTACCAATGACCCGGGCAAATATCTGTGTAGATGCAAACCATTTCTGTATGTAAAGTGTATTACAATATTGTGGTTTATTAACAAAAATATCTAAAGATTTCCTGTATGAAATTGGGGCTAAAATTCTCAAATAAAATATCCAAAGCAAAAGAGAAGTTTTAGATGCATCAGATATAGAGAGCTGGCGAGAGCGTTGATGAAAATCTGCTGTCAGTGATGGAAGCAGAAAATGATACTTATAACTCAAGATTGTCCTCAATCAGTCATTCATGCTATAATAAAACACACTTTATAAACAGGTATTGGCAGGATCCCCACCACCTCAAATATTCCAGATTGTCAGTCAGTAGACAATGACTGTGAAAAACAAAATACATTTGTCTCCAGATCTGATTCATGTCCCAACCAAAAACACCTACTGTAGAATTATGTCACAAAAAAACCCAATACATTAGGAAAAATAAGTATTGGTTCCCACATAAAAAACAAATGGAGCAACGCTGAATCGTATCACTTGTGCACAGGGGTGTATATACTGTAGGAATCATGGGGCCCCATAGAAATTGTTCTATTTGGGCCACCACCCTAAAAAAAAAATGTTTTGAGGGGTCACAAAAGAGCATATCTCGCAACTTTTCAACCTTTACAAAGTAATTTTCCTCCTATTGAAGCCCTAGATTCCCTTTTCATAACACCCATAAAGTATGATGCCAACAAAGTGCCCCCTATACACAGTATGATACTCCAACAGTGACTTCCTCCACAGTACTCCACACGCACAGTATGATGACCTTACTGTATCCCACATCAACACCCCCAACAAAGTATGTTGACCCCAACACAGTATGATCTCCAAACTGTGCCCCTCCCCACAGTCCTCCATGCAGTATAATGGCCCAACACTGTATAATTGCCCCCACTAGCCTTAAACACAATATAATGGCTCCCACACAGCTCTCCTCACAGTATGATGGACCTCACACAAACCTTCACCCTGTATAATTTCTTGCATATGGTATAATGGCCCTCCATAAAGTATAAAGGCTCACATGCCCTTCCAAATATTATAATGGCCCCACATAGCCCTACAAATATTATAATGGCCCACACATAGCCCTACATAATATATAAGTGCTATATAATTCTCTATATGGTATAATGCACTCCCCATATTCCTCCTTATAGCATAATGCAACCCCCATAGTCCTCCATACAGTATAATGCACCCCTCCATAGTTCTCCATACAGTATAATGCACTCCTCATAGTCCTCCATAGAGTATAATATACTGTAATCCCCCATATTCCTCCATACAGTGTAATGCACCCCCATAGTTCTCCATACAGTATAATGTACTCCCCATAGTCCTCCATACAGTATAATGCACACTCGTAGTCCTCCATACAGTATAATACTCCTCGTAGTCCTCCATACAGTATAATACACTCCTCGTAGTCCTCCACAAAGTATAATGAACTACCCATAGTCCTCCATACATTATAATGCACTCACCATAGTTCTGCATACAGTATAGTGCATTCTTTATAGTCCTCCATATAGTATAACACAGTCCCCATAGTCCTCTACACCGTATATAATGCACTTCTCATAGTCCTCTATACAGTATTATGGCCACCACAATTAAAAAAAGATACAATACTCACCTCTCTTCCTTGTTCCCCTGCTGCTCTGGTCTCTGCAGTGAGAGATTTGAAGTGCTGCACATCTCAGTGCAGTGGGCACCATGTAATCATGACGTCAGACGTTATCATTGCTTTCAACTGTACAGTTGAACATGCAATGACGGGCGGGGGTGTGCCTGCGCAGACACTGGGTCCCCTCGGGAGACAACCTCCACCGCATCCGCGTAGCTTGCTGTTATTGGCGCTATGCCA
This sequence comes from Dendrobates tinctorius, assembly GCF_039654945.1. Classification (NCBI taxonomy): domain Eukaryota; kingdom Metazoa; phylum Chordata; class Amphibia; order Anura; family Dendrobatidae; genus Dendrobates; species Dendrobates tinctorius. The sequence continues at coordinate 9,908,619 of NW_027361754.1, forward strand.
TTGCTTGTGCACAATGATATCCTGTGCTGTAGTTTGACACATATTCCTATGGAAAGAAAAAAAAGGCAAAGCTTATAAAATGACAAATAAGCTTTTCTGCATTAGATTATGTTGATTACATAATGCCTTATATATCCTTATATATTAGCATGAAGGCTGCATAGATTGATAGATACATTGATTGATTGATTTGTGCGTTTCGGTGATATGTCACATAAGAAAAACTTCAGTGTGTGTTTGTGTTATTTTTTCCCTTCCCTCTTGAAAATAACATTTACATACATACATAGTAATTTGGAACTGGAAACAGTGTATTTTTTACATCCATCAAGTGCATCTCTCTTCTGATTGCATCTGGAGCAATTTATCTGTGTATTTAGGGAAATAGACACAAAACACTTCCTCCTGAACTGTCTGCTGCCAGGTGAATTCTCACAACACATTTAAAGGGAAAGTGCTTTGACGTGACATATTTCTTTGTCCTAGGTAAAGAGTGTTAAGAGATGATGAAGCATTGACAGCAATATAACACACTGTGTTATCAGCTTTTAAACACCACAGGTCACTTATGTACCAAGAACTTGCAGACCATAGCTGCACACAGAAATCTATCCCATCTCTGCTCCTGGAGAGCTAACTTTGCTCCTGTAACCATCATTTATATGAGATCATTGTGTGCGGAATTGGTCATTTTATGTTAGGACAAGATAGTGTTGTTCTATTGAGATGCGACAATGGTGCAGGTATGAAAATGAGTTTAACACCAGTGTTCTCCTTTGCATAAAATTTGTCTACAGAATACATTATTTATCCATGAAAGTAACGATTAGAAACAATGCAATGATATTAAACAAATGCTACTTTTGGGCCAAATATTACCATTCGGCAAGGTCATCAAAAACCTGACTTGGGAAAATGTGACAAGTTTACTGTCATGTGCCATCTCATGTGTACCTGTAATTTCAAGCAACTTTTCAGATTAAGCTGTATACATGAGTAATAACACTATTTCTAGCCATTACATGACGTGTATCTTGCATTTATCCTCAGTTGTCCCCTCTACAGCCTCTATCTCTAATTTTCAGTTGTCGCTGAGTTAGTGGGTAAAGACTAGCTGCAATGATGTTTCCCATAATCAGCCCACACAAACATTAGGGATTCCTGCTCTCCAGTCTCTATGTGGTACTGGACATAATTCAGCAGTACTAAGCAGTGTAGCTGTCAATCCATATGTGTGGTGATATGAAACACGTACTAATAAGCAGCAGCGCAGTTTGACTGTGTGCCTTAGGCCGGCGTCACGCTTGAGAGTGCAATGCGAGAAAGTCATGCGAGTCTTTCGACTCAATACCCGGCAGCCACCGGCACTCGGGACCGGAGTTTGCGGCTGCATGTCTTTCTATGCAGCTGGTAAAACAAAACACTGTGAGCACAACTAGAGGGTGGTGCTGAAGTTAGGTTCCCAAACCATATAGATAATAGGTATAAACTTAGCACTCAACTTAAGTGTAATCAAAGGAGATTTATTGTAGTATGAAGGTAAAACGTTTCGGCCAATTAATGACCTTCTTCAGTTACGTGTTTATAATAGATTTCTTGCAATAGGATGTGAACGTATAAAGTAGCTCCGTGTGCTCAGTATAGGGACAGACTGTCCTTAGACTGGGCTGGTAAGCTTAGTATGGTGTGGAGCAGGGGCAAACGTGCCTCCAGACGCAGGATCCACCACTACAATAAATCTCCTTTGATTACACTTAAGTTGAATGCTAAGTTTATGCCTATTTTCTATGCAGCTGAACACTCCGGTCCGAATGCCGGCGGCAGTGCCGGGTATTGAAGTGAGAGACTCCTGCCATTTTCTCGCATTGTGGGATCCCGGCCTTACTGTGTTCCTCCCTCTCCCCACATCTTAGACTTCATTAGGCAGCTGTAATATGATTCCTCAGTGAACTTGCAGCCATATTTTAGCAGTTTTTCAGAGTTCATTATGAATTAAGGTGGCAGAGAGGGAGTTAAGTAGCTTATAAATTGAGGGAAAAAATATATTCTCTGATACAAGAAACTCTGTAATTTATCTTATTTTCTTGCACTACTGATGTTGGCAAAGTTTTTTGAAACAAAAGTGACATTTACTAATTTACAGTTGTGAATTGTACCATTATTAACGCTTTCTGGCACTAGCTAGGATTTGCCTTTTTACAAGATCAAATCACTTGCTGAAATGACTGCTCCTACAATTAATATACAAATCATACTCTGAACGGTATTTTATCTCCACCCACCATAAAATTAGAAACTTCAGACTAAATTGACATGAATATTTACATTTTAATTTGGGGAAAACTTTTTTTTTTTTTTTTTTATGAAGGCCGAACAACACTATTAAACTGATTTGGAATTGGCGATGTAGACAAACCCGTAACAACATCACCTCTAGGGTGATACAACTTAACTTCCACATTTGTAACACTGGACTTACATTATTTTCCATAAGTTCTCGGATTGTAAGAATTCATTAATAGTTACTAAATGGTTAATACCCTCTTGCTGCAGGTTTATATAGTCAAGGTCCCAGTCTGTTTGTTTCTTTTTGGATGAAGAAAGTTGGAGCTCAGGGGAAAATTTTAATCGAGCGATTATGGAATTGTATACTACCTAACGCTACATTCACACTAAACAAAGGGCATTGATTAGTGATTAAAACGGCGCTCTCTCTACTGGTTGTCTTTTGTTTGTTTTGTTTTTTTATTATAAAATGCTGTCGTTTCAGAATACTAATACCGGCTGGCAGCGCATTCTCCGCTCCTTTATTTCTTCTCTTTACAAATATATGTTTTTTTTTTCCCCCAAGCAGTATGTATTTTACATCTTCACAAATTGAGTTTAAACATTAACTAAAAGAGAAATTCAATACTCTTTAGGACGGTTCACCTTAAAACTTCTCCTGTGAGACTGCCGATGAGGAGATACGAAATGCCAGGTTTGTCTGGTGAAATCTCAATTATCTTACACAGATAGGTAAATGCTTCTGAGTAGCGAACATTGACTCCTCATATAAAGCATCCAAAATTTTCCCAAATGAAGCAGCGAATACACTGTAACTAAGCCAAGCTTGAGCCTCTAACATCCGGAGACATTTCATACACCTACTGGAAACGGTGCGGCACATCTTTTACAGATAGATGAGGAATAACCAGCAGATTATTGTAAATGCTCACAAGCTTAACCGCTTAGTGACAGGCCAATTTTTTACAGTTCTGACCACTGTCACTTTATGAAGTTACAGCTCTGGAACGCTTTAATGTATCCCACTCATTCTGTTTTTTCCGTGACTTATTGTAGTTCATGTTAGTCGTAAAATTTCTTCAATATAATGTGTATTTATTTATGAATAAAAATGGAAATTTTGCAAAATTAGGAAATTTTGCAATTTTTAATTTTTGTGCCTTTAACCCCCCCTTATCTCCAAGGGTGGTTTGCACGTTAATGCCCGGGCCAATTTTTACAACTCTGACCACTGTTCCTTTACAAGGTAATAACTCTGGAACGCTTCCATGGATCCCGGTGATTCTGATATTGTTTTTCTCGTGACATATTGTACTTCATGATAGTGGTAAAATTTCGTTCAAATAACTTGCGTTTATTTGTGAAAAAAATGAAAATTTTGAAAATTTTGCAATTTTCCAACTTTGAATTTTTATGCACTTAAATCATAGAGATATGGCACACAAAAAACTTAATAAGTAACATTTCCCACATGTTTACCTTACATCAGCACAATTTGGGAACCAAAATTTTTCTTTGTTAGGAAGTTATAAGGGTTAAAAGTTGAACAGCGATTTCTCATTTTTACAACACCATTTTATTTTTAGGGACCACATCACATTTGAAGTCACTTTGAGGGGTCTATATGATAGAAAATACCCAAAAGTGACACCATTCTAAAAACTGCACCTCTCAAGGTGCTCAAAATCACATTCAAGAAGTTTATTAACCCTTCAGGTACTTCACAGGAATTTTTTGAATGTTTAAAAAAAATGAACATTTAACTTTTTTTTCACAAAAAAATTACTTCAGGTCCAATTTTTTTTATTTTACCAAGGGTAACAGGAGAAATTGGACTGCAGACGTTATTGTGCAATTTGTCCTGAGTATGCTGATACCTGATATGTGGGGGGAACCACTGTTTCGGCGCATGGCAGAGCTCAGAAGGGAAGGAGCGCCATTTGACTTTTTCAACGCAAAATTGGCTGGAATTCAGATCGGACGCCATGTCACGTTTGGAGAGCCCCTGATGTAGCTAAAAAGTGGAAACCCCCCACAAGTGACCCCTAATAGGAAAAATACATTCATTTTAATTTTATTATTTTTCCCTAACTAAGGGGGTGATAAAGGGGGTTTGATTTACTATTTATGGCGGGTTTTTATGTTTGGCAGCTGTCACACGCTAAAAGACGTTTTTTATTGTAAAAATAGTTTTTGCATCACCACATTTTGAGAGCTATAATATTTCCATATTTTGACCCACCGAGTTATGTGAGGTCTTATTTTTTGCGGGACGAGTTGACGTTTTTATTGGTACTATTTTCGGGCACCTGACATTTTTTGATCGCTTTTTATTCTGATTTTTGGGACACAGAATGAACAAAAATTAGCATTTCAGGAATTTCTTTTGGGGGGTGTTTACACCGTTCCACCCAGTGTGGTAAAACTGATAAAGCGGTTTTATTCTTCAGGTCAGTACGATTACAGCGATACCTCATTTATGTCTTTTTTTATGTTTTGGCGCTTTTATGCAATGAAAACAATTTTATATAATAAATAATTATTTTTGCATCGCTTTATTCTGCGAGCTATAACTTTTTTATTTTTTCGCTGATGAAGCTGCGTGGTGGCTTATTTTTTGAGGGACAAGATGAGGTTTTCAGTGGTACCATGTTTATTTATATTTGTCTTTTTGATCGTGCGTTATTGCACTTTTTGTTCAGCGGTATGATGATAAAGCATTGTTTTTTGCTTTGTTTTTTTGAAGGGGTTCACTAAAAGTGTTAACTAGTGGGACAGTTTTATACAGTTTTATAGGGCGGGTCGTTATGGACGCGGCAATACTAAATATGTGCATTTTTATCGTTTTTTTAATTTACAAAAAAAAAGAATTTATTGGGGAATTTTTTTTTATTTATTTGGGGATTTTTTATAAATTATTTTTATACTTTTTTTTTCTTTTTACTTTATTATATTGTCCCAGAGGCGGACATTACAATAAAGTGTCAGATTACTGATCTGACAGGTGCTGCAGCAGGTTTCCTCATGCAAGCCGCCTCTCTGCAGGCCCCCGTGGCCATATTGGATCTGGGGGCCTGCAGAGAGGAGACCCTCGGAGCGACGCAGCACATCGCGCTGCTCCGGGGGTCGCAGGGAAGCACGGAGGGAGCCCTCTCCCTGCGTGCTTCTCTCCTATGCCCCCGGTACACTGCGATCATGGTCCGTGACCGCCCCTGACACACAGTGGCGGGTGTCAGCTGTGATAATCAGCTGACACCCGGCCGCGATCAGCGGCGCTCCCCCAAGGGGGCGCTGCTGATCGCTATGACATACTATTCTGCCCTTGGGACTTGGGTCCCAGGTCACATGGACGGAATTAGTATGTCTAATGAAGGAAAGGGGTTAAATCAGAGCGTCATATTGCACAAAATTGTTAATAAATAACATTTCCCACATGTCTACTTTACATCAGCACCATTTTGGAAACATAATTTATTTTTTTTTTGTTAGGACGTTATAAGGGTTAAAAGTTGACCAGCGTTTTCTCATTTTCCCAACAAAATTTGCAAAACTATTTTTTTAGGGACCACCTCACATTTGAAGTGAGATTGGGGGGGTTAGTATGACAGAAAATACCCAAAAGTGACACCATTCTAAAAACTGCACCCCTCAAGTGCTCAAAACCACATTCAAGAAGTTTATTAACCCGAATTCAGGTACTTCACGAGAACTAAAGCAATGTGGACGGAAAAAATGAACATTTTACTTTTTTCACAAAAAATTTACTTTTGAACCCAAATTTTTTAATTTCACAAGGGTATCAGGAGAAAATGGACCATAAAATTTGTTGTGAAATTTTTCCTGAGTATGCCGATATCCTGCATGTTTGGGCACATGGCAGGGCTCAGAAGGGAGGGAGCACTATATGACTTTTTGAACCCAAAATTGGCTGGAATCAGTGGCGGGTGCCCCCCAATTTTAACTCCAACCCTAACACAGCCCTAACCCCAACCCAAACCCCAACTCTAACCATAACTCCAACACCACCCTAACCCCAACACCACAACCCTAATGCCAACACAACACTAACACAACCCTAAACCTAGCCCCAACACTAACCCTAGCCCAATCCTAACCCTAGCTTAACCCTAACCCTAGCCCCAATCCTAACCCTAGCCCCAACCATAACCCTAACTATTACCCCAACCATAACCCTAACCCCAGCCATAACCCCAACCCTAACCCTAGCTATAACCCCAAACTTGACCCTAACCCTAATGGAAAAATGGAAATAAATACTTTTTTTATTTTACCTAACTAAGGGGGTGATAAAGGGGGTTTGATTTACTATTTTTTTATTTTGATCACTATGATAGACCCTATCACAATGATCAAAATGAACAAATAGGAAAAATATCCTACTGTTGCCAGGTGCCGGCCAGCAGATCTCGGTGGGTGCACTGCGCACTTGCCCGCCATTTTCTTCCCGGAAGACGTCGACGGCCAGGGGACAGAACTGAGGGATGCAGGAGGGTCCAGGGACACTGGAGGTACTGGGGGGCTTGGGGGGACCCCATTTCTTTCTCCTCTGATGTGCTAGATCATATCAGAGCAGAGAGAAATTAAATGGGAAATCTGACCTTTTTTTTGTGGTCGCCGTTATTCCATGAATAATGGTGATTGCAACACTGGGATGGTTAAAACCGACCTGAATCATGTTCTTCAGGGTCTCAGCTACCATCGGTATCCAAGACCACAGAGAAAGTATACAATAAAGGTACAGGCGAGCAACACCACAATAACCAAGTTCAGGAGGAGGCACTACAGGCACATGAGGAACTTTTGAGAGGACAGGATGCAGATAGAGCAGATATATTCCCCAAAGTCATATATCTGCGCTCTCTTAGTTTTCCCCCTTGCTAATCTGTCCAGCAGTAGACATTTTCACCAAGTGGTTGTAGAAGATTTCCGTCGCATATCCACGACACAGAGATTTGACAACTTAACGGCCAAATAACGCCTTGTTTTAAAGGAATTACAATTTTCTCCTGACATTGTAATAAAGTCAGCTGACAAGGGGGGAAACATAGTGATATGGCTACAATGTATGTATGAAAGGGAAGCATATAGACATTTGAGAGATAAAAAAACAAACTTCAAACTAGATCAGAGCCTTTTGACAGCTTTCTCAGCCGAGTTCGAGATGATTCTTCAACAAGCATTTGAGAAGGGAATAAATAAAAAAAAAGTCCTAGATGCCTTATTAACTAAATTCCCCAAAATTCCAACTATGGCATATATTTTATACCTAAGATCCATAAAAATCCAATGGAACTGTCAGAGCGTCCTATTGTGTCCGGCATTGGTAGGCTGTGTGAACCAATCTGCAAATTCATAGATTATTATTTGAAGCCCTTGGTGGAATCACTGCCCTCCTATGTCCATGATACAATGGACGTCCTGGTGAGGATTGAAGGAATGACCTTGGAAAAGGGTATGTTACTCGTAACAGCAGACACTGAGTCTCTTTATACATGCATTCTCCATCGTGATGGACTAGATGCTTGTCGGTTCTTCTTGGCAGGCAGCAACTGGGACGGCCCCATCTGTGATTTGGTTTTGGAGTTACTTCAATATATTCTCACCCACAATTTTTTTGTTTATTGGGATGTTTTTTATTTACAACAATGCGGCACTGCCATGGGTGCGGCCTGTGCACCCTCCTCCGCTAACATCTTCCTTGAGTTTTGGGAGAGGGAGGTTTTCGGAGGGGAGGGCACCCAGGCCGCTGACCATGTGCAGTGCTGGGTTAGTAAAACAAGTGGATTTTCTTGATATTAAAATCCAAGCGGATAAACATCTACAGGTACAGATGGATGTATACCGCAAACCCTCCGCAGTCAACTCACTCCTGCATGCAGACTCCTGCCATCCCTATGTCACATTTAGGGCTATCCCAGTGGGCCAATTTTTGAAAGTAAGATGCATCTGCTCATCAGTTCAGAAATTCCTACAAGCAAATGACTTTAAAGAGATTTCAAACAAGGGGATACAGTAATAAATGTATTAAACAAGGTTATATTAGAGCCAAAAAAAGTAGTCGAGAACCACTCCTGCACCCCCCTATGTAAAAACAAGATCTCGCAGGACCAAATAAGGTTTATCTCTACTTATAATGGGTAATGGTCAACGATGAGGGATTGTCTTCAAAGACACTGGAGCATCTTACAAACTGAGCCCACACTATCCAAATTCCTAACAAAATATCCTCTCATGACATCTAGAAGGAGTCAAAATTTAGGCGATATGCTGGTCCATAGTCATTATGCCCCGATTGTCAAAAACCCATTTAATTCCCGTGGCCCATGTCAGCTCAAGACACGCACTAGGGAGCACGTATGTGACATATTCGCCGCTGAAGCAGTTGCTGACCTGACCTTGCTGAAAACTATACCACGGCATTATAAACTTTTCCATCACAGTAACCCTAGGTCCTTTATGGTGAGAGGAATCCAATGCATTCAATGTAGAATTGGGGGTGGGGCGACATTCAAAGCCTCCTGGCCCAAAAGGAGTGTTGATGGATCGCTGTATTGGGAGCAATGTCTTCCTCTGGTCTAAATGAATCCCAGGTATGTGCCTCCTTCCTCTGATTCCTTATTTAGTTTTTTACATGGTTTCTACTGCCCCCATTCTCATCTGATATTTTTATGGCTTTTTTACTTTAATATTTTAAATGGTATTCTTTTTCATTTGTTCCTCCTCTTTAGTGACGATTGTTGATAAATTCTTAATTCTTCAGTTCTTGATTTCCCTACTGTCTCCATGATGTGAACATTCATCTTATCATGGTGTATCCATAGACTTTATAGTGCCAGATATATAGGTTTTAATTGAAGATATATAGGTTTTAATTGAAGAAATCATCATTGAATCTGCAAGGTTTCATCTATCTTGTCTGTATTGCCTATGTATTTCCCTTTATAAAATGTGGAAATTTTTATGGTAATATTTTTTGATTATACCAGTGCAAAATAACTATGGTAGCAATATATGATATAGCTGCGGATGTACATTCATGCATAAACTCTTGTTTTAATATTGTGCTTCATCAGAAATAGATGTAAAATGTTTTCCCCGAAAATAAGACACCGTCTTATATTAATTTTTGCTCCGAAAGTTGCACCATGTCTTATTTTCGGGGGGGGTGTCTTATTTTCATGAGAAACATTCCAGCGCGCTCTACCCTTACATAAGGAACGTTCTGTAGCGTAAAACCAGTAGTCAGACATATAGACCGACCGTTCAGCAGAAAAGCGGACAACAAATTAAAGTAACACACTACGGTATGGTACTGTAATTGCCCGACTTCCACACAGGGCCACAAAAGATAAGGGCTCTAAAATGGCTCCCACACACTTTCTGGACACTGTGCCACTACCGTAACAGTCACCCACAGCAGTTCCTTTACCGTAGCAGCCCCATCATCATTTTGCAGCCCCAAATATTCCCATCATCCTATTGCAGCCCTCATCATCCCTTTACAGTCCCCAATACAGCACCCCCATTATTCCATTACAGCCCCCATCATTCTACGGTACAGTATTGCAGCCTCCCATCATCCCACATCATCCCAGTCCAGCCTCCGATCATCCCGGTATCCCACTGCAGCCTCCCATTATCACAGTATCCCACTGCAGCCTCCCATGTGTGTACCGTACACACACACCCATACACAGACACACACACACACACCCTTACACAGACACACACACACACACACCCATACACAGACACACACACACACACACACACACACTTTCTTACTGGTTTCCTCCGCGGTGCTGCTTTCAGTGCTTTGGTGGTGCAGGAGCCCTGGGCCAATCAAAGCGCAGGAGCCCTGGGCCAATCAGAGAGCAGGAGCCCTGGGCCAATCAGAGAGCAGGAGCCCTGGGCCAATCACAGCCCAGGAACAATCAGAGGCAATGGATGATGTCAGCCAGCCCATGGTTCCTGCGCTGTGATTGGCGCAAAGCTCATGGGCGGAGATCGGCACACAGCTCCGAGGCTGTGATTAACTCCAGCGAACAGCGCGGCTGCAGTGGCGGGCACCGGAGGGCACCGGACAGCGGGAGCGAGACACAACTGCATGCCCCATGCACAGAACAAGGTATGCCTTATTTTCTGGGGGGGTGCCGTTATATTAGCAGGCACAGTGCTCCCCCTAGCATGCCTTACTTTCGGGGGGGGGCCCTATTTTCGGGGAAACAGGGTAGAACTTTATTTGATATTTGGCTAAGTAAACTCACAACCATGGTTCATCTGATAAACTTCTGCATTATCTCTAGTTAAAGATATAGCCCTTAATGTGTAATTTTGGTAATTCATTCTGCATAAGGGTATTTACACAAGGCTTGGTGTGGTTGCGTGGCTATGGCCAGGCACCGTCCGTCCGCCGCAATCACATCAGACCAATGGGCGGGTGGACAACTGTGAGCGGCCATGGCGATAGTTCGCACGAGCCGTCATTGCATCATGGATGGCCCCTGATGACCACGTGATCAGCCGTGCCTGATATATAAGGAGAGACACATGATTTCTGTGCGAAACGCGCATCGGGTGTGGTGGGCTCCCGGGTGTTTCAGGTAATTATATCAGAATAATGTGCGGGTTATTAATTCTGCTATATTTATTATTATGCATATGAACTATCATGTTACAAAAGGGGTAGCGTTGATAACATGACCATATTGCCACTGGATATTGTAGTTTTTCTTTTTCTGCATGTACTATGCTGGTATCACTGGATACGTTTATTTATCCCTATTTATTAGATGCACTTATATCTGCACAGAGTTGTGTGATGGATTTATTATTGAAGGGGTACCGCAACCCTAGTGCCAATACTATGTACTATATATGATGTAATTCTACTAGTACCCGATGTTCTGTGCCTTTGTTATAAAAATATGGAACTATCTATGATATTACTCGGGCTGCCCACCTACTGGTGGGTAGCTCCAGGTGTGCTCCAGGTGTGCTGAACGTCTATGGAGAAAATCCAATCTACACGAAGATTTCATCCATTATAAGTTCATGCTTAGAACATACAACACTGCCCTTCACCTCTCCAAACAAACCTATTTCAACACCCTCATCACCTCACTGTCCAATAACCATAAACGTCTCTTTGACACTTTTCATTCCCTGCTCAACCCAAGAGTGCAGGCCCCAACCACAGAGCTTCGAGCTGACGATCTGGCCAATTACTTCAAAGAAAAAATTGATCATATCCGACAGGAAATTATCTCTCAATCATCTCATACCATGCACTGTCCTCCCTCCCCCACTGCATCTAGCTCACTCTCTGAGTTTGAACCAGTCACAGAAGAAGAAGTAAGCAGGCTCCTTGCATCTTCTCGCCCAACCACTTGCACCAGTGACCCATTTCCGTCACATCTGCTCCAGTCCCTTTCCCCTGCTGTCACCCCTCACCTAACTAAAATATTTAACCTCTCTCTCTCTTCTGGTATCTTTCCCTCCTTTTTTAAGCATGCAATCATACATCCACTACATAAAAAACCATCCCTCGACCAAAACTGTGCCGCTAACTATAGACCTGTCTCTAATCTTCCCTTCATTTCTAAACTCCTGGAACGCCTGGTCCACTCCCGTCTGATCCGCTATCTCTCTGATAACTCTCTTCTCGACCCTCTCCAATCCAGTTTCCCCTCTCTACACTCTACTGAAACTGCCTTCGCTAAAGTCTCTAATGATCTACTAACAGCTAAATCTAACGGTCAGTACTCCATGCTAATTCTCTTGGATCTTTCTGCAGCATTCGACACGGTGGATCATTAGCTCCTCCTCACTATGCTCCGCTCCATCGGCATCAAGGACACCGTTCTCTCCTGGTTTTCCTCCTATCTCTCTGACCGCTCCTTTACTGTATCTTTTGCTGGCTCCTCCTCCTCTCATCTTCCCCTTACTGTTGGGGTTCCTCAAGGATCAGTCCTAGGCCCCATCCTCTTCTCCTTGTACACTGTCCCTATTGGTAAAACAATCAGTAGATTTGGTTTCCAGTACCATCTCTAAGCTGATGATACCCAATTATACGCTTCTTCTCCTGACATCACGCCTGCCTTTCTAGAAAACACCGGCGATTGTCTAAACGCTGTGTCTAACATCATGTCCTCACTAAATCTGAAATTGAAGCTGTCAAAGACTGAACTCCTTGTGTTTCCTCCCTCAACTAATGCACCTATACCGGACACTGCCATTTCCGTGTGTGGTTCCACTATTACTCCCCAGCTACATGCCCACTGTCTTGGGGTCATACTTGACTCCGAGCTTTCATTCACCCCCCACATCCAATCACTGGCTCGCTCTTGCTATCTGCATCTCAAAAACATTTCTAGAATTCGACCTTTTCTTACCATTGACTCTGCAAAAATTCTTACTGTTTCTCTCATTCATTCTCGTCTGGACTACTGTAACTCTCTTCTAATCGGTCTCCCTCTTACCAAACTTTCCCCTCTCCAATCTGTCTTGTATGCTGCAGCCAGGATCATATTCCTCGCCGATCGTTACACCGATGCCTCTACCTTGTGCCAGTCCTTAAACTGGCTACCCATCCACTCCAGAATCCAATACAAACTTATTGCCCTCACCCACAAAGCACTCCATGGCTCAGCACCACCCTACATCTCCTCCCTTGTTTCAATCTACCACCCTACCCGTGCCCTCCGTTCTGCTGATGACCTGAGGTTAGCATCCTCGATAATCAGAACCTCCAACTCCCGTCTCCAAGACTATACATGTGCTGCGCCAAATCTTTGTAATGCACTTCCCAGGTCAATATGAGTAGTCCCCAATCCCTACAATTTTAAGCGTGCCCTGAAAACTCATTTATTCAGACTGGCTTACCGCCTCAACACATTAACCTAACTATCCCTGTGTGGCACAGTCAAAAGTTTTACCATAACCAGGTTCCCCGTATCATGTTCCCACATGCTCTATGCATCTATCAGCCCTCTGTGTCCGTACTGTTACACACTTAACATTATGGCTGGTCCAAACAATCAGGGCAACTGTTACCACCCACCTTTCGTGTCTCCCCTTTTTCCCTCATAGATTGTAAGCTTGCGAGCAGGGCCCTCATTCCTCTTGGTATCTGTTATGATCTATGTGATTATTGTTATGCTGTAATGTCTATCGTCTGTACAAGTCCCCTCTGAAATGTAAAGTGCTGCGGAATATGTCGGCGCTATAGAAATAAAATTTATTATTATTATTATTATTATTATTATTATTACTGATACTGTACCTGTGGGATCATTTCCTTAGTAACATTTTAATGAGTTGTCAATAAAATTAATCTTTTATTATTTTGGAGGTATCTTAGTCTGGTCTTTTTGGTGTTATACACACACTAGTAGACAACAAATTTAAAGAATTACTGTAGTCATATCATGTCTAATAGAGAGCCTAAGTATATTGTCCATACGAAGCAACCACTGGGTGGCCAAGACCAGCAGCAATATCGATTTTACTGCAAACTGTTTTTAACTTTTTTAATGCAGATTTGTCATCAGATTTCATGATCCAACTTGCATATATCATTAATCAGATTCCCTAGACAAGTTGGGGATGGTGTACTTACTTTGAAAATCCAAGTCCGAATGCCTGTATTGTCTTGGAATAAAAATGAGCATTCTGACATATATCATCATTTTTGAAAAATTGCCTGGCAAATAATACAACTTGCACTTTATTAGTCCATCTCTAGATAGACTCAATTTTATTTCAGGTAGCAGGGGCATTCTGACATGGATTTTCAAAGTTAGTCAACCAGTCTCATCAGGGCTAAGGGATTTATACATTTATGTAATTTGTATAGTGAAATCTGATGCCAGATTTGCTTTAATGGCTGTATAATAGTAATTTTGAAGGTAGACAATAGTATTATTCACAAAACCATGTGGCCATCAACAATCAATTTGAAAAACATGCAGCTTTGCAGTAAAACCTCATAAGGGAGGATTTTTATCCGCATCATCTTATGCATGATGCCAAAAAACGCAGTGTTTGCATGCGTGTGTATGCGTTTTTGCATGCGTTTGCATTTTTTATGCGCATGCGTTAGAAATTTCCAATTTTTTCCAGTAGCTTTTCCTTGATATCAGACACCCAGTAGTCGTGTCCCATGGGATTTCTATATATATATAGACACACTGCACTGAGGAAATCCTCGTCTTTGGCTGCTGTGTCTAGCTGCAAAATGGATCTTGACCTGGACAGCTTCCTAGAAGATCTGGATTCACAACTGAAGTTGGCTGCTGCCTTTCCTTTTGCTTGTCAAGAACACAGAAGAAGAGAAAGACGGAGAAGATGTTGTCGTCGCTATTGGCAACACCCCATCCTTGAACTCCGAGAGAGCCATGGAGCCTACCACTCTTTGTACAACGAGCTGCAGCAAATCTCGGAGAGGTTTTTTGACTACACGAGGATGTCGCAACAGAGCTTCCATGACTTGCTGCTACGTGTCCAAGGATCCATCGCCAGGCAGGACACACAGCTCCATCGAGCAATTCCTGCTGAGGAATGTCTCTTGGTCACCCTGAGGTACGTAGTGTTGAAAAAGAAACTCCTGTCACAAATAACCCTAACCCTACTCTATCCCAAACCCTATCCATAACCCTAAGCAGTGTACTGATTTTTGTTTTTCATTTTATTTTCCGCAGATTCCTGGCTACTGGAGAGACATTGTCATCGTTACATTTCCAATTCCGGATGGGAGTATCCACCCTTTCTGGGTTTATTGTAGACACTTGTCGTGCTTTATTTGGCATTCTGCAGCAAGAATTCCTCCCCCAACCCACAGGTGAACTCTGGATTGAAAATGCTTCCAAATTCCAGGAAATTTGTAATTTTCCTAACTGTGTGGAGGCTGTGGACGTCAAACACATTAGGATTATGAAACCAACTGAAAGTGGACCAGAGTACTTCAATGGAAAAATATTTTTTATAATTGTTCTAATGGCTATTGCGGATGCCGATTGTAGATTTGTTGCCGTGGACATTGGCTAATTTGGATGAGGCAATGATTTGCAGACATTTAAAAACTCTGACATGCCTTTTGTTGTTGTTGGTGCTGAGGCGTTCCAAATGTGTGCCAACCTCATTAAACCATACTCAAGTTGGAACTTAAATCATACAAAAAAAATTTCAACTACAGACTGACAAGGGCATGAAGAACCATGGAGTGTGCATTTGGATTGTTGGTATCGAAATGGCGCATTTTGTGCACATCCATTAATCTAAAAATTGACACTATTGATGAGGTTGTGAAAGCAT
Source organism: Dendrobates tinctorius (assembly GCF_039654945.1). NCBI lineage: Eukaryota > Metazoa > Chordata > Amphibia > Anura > Dendrobatidae > Dendrobates > Dendrobates tinctorius. The sequence continues at coordinate 9,924,240 of NW_027361754.1, forward strand.
GTGTTGTTCTGCACAATCACATCATGGTAAAAGAGCGACTAAGCTTAAAAACTGAGGAACCTGTTACATTGCATGATAACCAATTTCACCCTCTGAGAACCAAAGTGGAAGTTGCCCAGATGAGGGATAAGTTTGCCGCTTACTCTGTTTCAGATAATGGATGCGTGGCATGGCAAGACGAAATTATTTATGCCGCTAAGTTAAATGTACCTATTATGTTTTGTACCGGTTATGTTGAAAACATACCTGTAATGTCAAATATTACATACGTGTTATGTTTAAATGTACCTGTGATGTTAAAATGTACATGTAATGTAAAAATTTACCCCTAATGTTTGCTGAGTTAAATATAAACTACCTACCTTCCCTCAAAAATAAAAGTGTGTTTGTGTCGGCGGCGGCGCATAAAGATACAAATAAGACAAGATATAGTGCTAACAAAATACAACTTTTATTTTCAACACTTTTACAAAAAAAATGGTTAAGGTTGGGGTGATTTGTTTTTTCTTCGGAGTTTACGTGTGGGTAAAATGGGGAGGACCTTGGTGGTGTGAAGCTGTGAGGATTGGGTGGTAGTTGATGAGGAGGGGATTACAGGGGAAGGGACTACAGGAGAAGGGGCAACAAATTGAAAGATTGGATCAGGGATGGCAGTGGAGACAAAGGGGATAGATGACAAAGTGGAATCATGGGAATCAATAGACAAACAGAAAGGAACAGACAGAGACACAAGGGAAGGTAGTAACAAATTGGTAGGTGAGGGTGGAGGTGGTGGGTTCAATGTAGGCATATTTTTTTGGCTCCTGGTTTTGGTCCTGATGCCAAGATTTTTTTTGGACCTCACTTTTCTTGGCCGAGTATATAGTATATATTTAGACGTTATAAGGGTTAAAAGTTGACCAGCGATTTCTCATTTTCCCAACAAAATTTGCAAAACTATTTTTTTAGGGACCACCTCACATTTGAAGTGAGATTGGGGGGGGTTAGTATGACAGAAAATACCCAAAAGTGACACCATTCTAAAAACTGCACCCCTCAAGTGCTCAAAACCACATTCAAGAAGTTTATTAACCCGAATTCAGGTACTTCACGAGAACTAAAGCAATGTGGACGGAAAAAATGAACATTTTACTTTTTTCACAAAAAATTTACTTTTGAACCCAAATTTTTTAATTTCACAAGGGTATCAGGAGGAAATGGACCATAAAATTTGTTGTGAAATTTTTCCTGAGTATGCCGATATCCCGCATGTTTGGGCACATGGCAGGGCTCAGAAGGGAGGGAGCACTATTTGACTTTTTGAACCCAAAATTGGCTGGAATCAGTGGCGGGTGCCCCCCCAATTTTAACTCCAACCCTAACACAGCCCTAACCCCAACCCAAACCCCAACTCTAACCATAACTCCAACACCACCCTAACCCCAACACCACAACCCTAATGCCAACACAACACTAACACAACCCTAAACCTAGCCCCAACACTAACCCTAGCCCCAACCCTAACCCTAGCCCAATCCTAACCCTAGCTTAACCCTAACCCTAGCCCCAATCCTAACCCTAGCCCCAACCATAACCCCAACCATAACCCTAACTATTACCCCAACCATAACCCTAACCCCAGCTATAACCCCATCCCTAACCCTAGCTATAACCCCAAACTTGACCCTAACCCTAATGGAAAAATGGAAATAAATACTTTTTTTATTTTACCTAACTAAGGGGGTGATAAAGGGGGTTTGATTTACTATTTTTTTATTTTGATCACTATGATAGACCCTATCACAATGATCAAAATGAACAAATAGGAAAAATATCCTACTGTTGCCAGGTGCCGGCCAGCAGATCTCGGTGGGTGCACTGCGCACTTGCCCGCCATTTTCTTCCCGGAAGACGTCGACGGCCAGGGGACAGAACTGAGGGATGCAGGTGGGTCCAGGGACACTGGAGGTACTGGGGGGCTTGGGGGGACCCCATTTCTTTCTCCTCTGATGTGCTAAATCATATCAGAGCAGAGAGAAATTAAATGGGAAATCTGACCTTTTTTTTTGCGGTCGCCGTTATTCCATGAATAATGGTGATTGCAACACTGGGATGGTTAAAACCGACCTGAATCATGTTCTTCAGGGTCTCAGCTACCATCGGTATCCAAGACCACAGAGAAAGTATACAATAAAGGTACAGGCGAGCAACACCACAATAACCAAGTTCAGGAGGAGGCACTACAGGCACATGAGGAACTTTTGAGAGAACAGGATGCAGATAGAGCAGATATATTCCCCAAAGTCATATATCTGCGCTCTCTTAGTTTTCCCCCTTGCTAATCTGTCCAGCAGTAGACATTTTCACCAAGTGGTTGTAGAAGATTTCCGTCGCATATCCACGACACAGAGATTTGACAACTTAACGGCCAAATAACGCCTTGTTTTAAAGGAATTACAATTTTCTCCTGACATTGTAATAAAGTCAGCTGACAAGGGGGGAAACATAGTGATATGGCTACAATGTATGTATGAAAGGGAAGCATATAGACATTTGAGAGATAAAAAAACAAACTTCAAACTAGATCAGAGCCTTTTGACAGCTTTCTCAGCCGAGTTCGAGATGATTCTTCAACAAGCATTTGAGAAGGGAATAAATAAAAAAAAAAGTCCTAGATGGCTTATTAACTAAATTCCCCAAAATTCCAACTATGGCATATATTTTATACCTAAGATCCATAAAAATCCAATGGAACTGTCAGAGCGTCCTATTGTGTCCGACATTGGTAGGCTGTGTGAACCAATCTGCAAATTCATAGATTATTATTTGAAGCCCTTGGTGGAATCACTGCCCTCCTATGTCCGTGATACAATGGACGTCCTGGTGAGGATTGAAGGAATGACCTTGGAAAAGGGTATGTTACTCGTAACAGCAGACACTGAGTCTCTTTATACATGCATTCTCCATCGTGATGGACTAGATGCTTGTCGGTTCTTCTTGGCAGGCAGCAACTGGGACGGCCCCATCTGTGATTTGGTTTTGGAGTTACTTCAATATATTCTCACCCACAATTTTTTTGTTTATTGGGATGTTTTTTATTTACAGCAATGCGGCACTGCTATGGGTGCGGCCTGTGCACCCTCCTTCGCTAACATCTTCCTTGGGTTTTGGGAGAGGGAGGTTTTCGGAGGGGAGGGCACCCAGGCCGCTGACCATGTGCATTGCTGGGTTAGTAAAACAAGTGGATTTTCTTGATATTAAAATCCAAGCGGATAAACATCTACAGGTACAGATGGATGTATACCGCAAACCCACCGCAGTCAACTCACTCCTGCATGCAGACTCCTGCCATCCCTATGTCACATTTAGGGCTATCCCAGTGGGCCAATTTTTGAAAGTAAGATGCATCTGCTCATCAGTTCAGAAATTCCTACAAGCAAATGACTTTAAAGAGATTTCAAACAAGGGGATACAGTAATAAATGTATTAAACAAGGTTATATTAGAGCCAAAAAAAGTAGTCGAGAACCACTCCTGCACCCCCCTATGTAAAAACAAGATCTCGCAGGACCAAATAAGGTTTATCTCTACTTATAATGGGTAATGGTCAACGATGAGGGATTGTCTTCAAAGACACTGGAGCATCTTACAAACTGAGCCCACACTATCCAAATTCCTAACAAAATATCCTCTCATGACATCTAGAAGGAGTCAAAATTTAGGCGATATGCTGGTCCATAGTCAATATGCCCCCATTGTCAAAAACCCATTTAATTCCCGTGGCCAATGTCAGCTCAAGACACGCACTAGGGAGCATGTATGTGACATATTCGCCGCTGAAGCAGTTGCTGACCTGACCTTGCTGAAAACTATACCACGGCATTATAAACTTTTCCATCACAGTAACCCTAGGTCCTTTATGGTGAGAGGAATCCAATGCATTCAATGTAGAATTGGGGGTGGGGCGACATTCAAAGCCTCCTGGCCCAAAAGGAGTGTTGATGAATCGCTGTATTGGGAGCAATGTCTTCCTCTGGTCTAAATGAATCCCAGGTATGTGCCTCCTTCCTCTGATTCCATATTTAGCTTTTTACATGGTTTCTGCTGCCCCCATTCTCATCTGATATTTTTATGGCTTTTTTACTTTAATATTTTAAATGGTATTCTTTTTCATTTGTTCCTCCTCTTTAGTGACAATTGTTGATAAGTTCTTAATTCTTCAGTTCTTGATTTCCCTACTGTCTCCATGATGTGAACATTCATCTTATCATGGTGTATCCATAGACTTTATAGTGCCAGATATATAGGTTTTAATTGAAGATATATAGGTTTTAATTGAAGAAATCATCATTGAATCTGCAAGGTTTCATCTATCTTGTCTGTATTGCCTGTGTATTTCCCTTTATAAAATGTGTAAATTTTTATGGTAATATTTTTTGATTATACCAGTGCAAAATAACTATGGTAGCAATATATGATATAGCTGCGGATGTACATTCATGCAAAAACTCTTGTTTTAATATTGTGCTTCATCAGAAATAGATGTAAAATGTTTTCCCCGAAAATAAGACACCGTCTTATATTAATTTTTGCTCCGAAAGTTGCACCATGTCTTATTTTCGGGGGGGGGGGGTGTCTTATTTTCATGAGAAACATTCCAGCGCGCTCTACCCTTACATAAGGAACGTTCTGTAGCGTAAAACCAGTAGTCAGACATATAGACCGACCGTTCAGCAGAAAAGCGGGCAAAAAATTAAAGTAACACACTACGGTATGGTACTGTAATTGCCCGACTTCCACACAGGGCCACAAAAGATAAGGGCTCTAAAATGGCTCCCACACACTTTCTGGACACTGTGCCACTACCGTAACAGTCACCCACAGCAGTTCCTTTACCGTAGCAACCCCATCATCATTTTGCAGCCCCAAATATTCCCATCATCCTATTGCAGCCCTCATCATCCCTTTACAGTCCCCAATACAGCACCCCCATTATTCCATTACAGCCCCCATCATTCTACGGTACAGTATTGCAGCCTCCCATCATCCCACATCATCCCAGTCCAGCCTCCGATCATCCCGGTATCCCACTGCAGCCTCCCATTATCACAGTATCCCACTGCAGCCTCCCATGTGTGTACCGTACACACACACCCATACACAGACACACACACACACACACACACCCTTACACAGACACACACACACACACCCATACACAGACACACACACACACACACACACACTTTCTTACTGGTTTCCTCCGCGGTGCTGCTTTCAGTGCTTTGGTGGTGCAGGAGCCCTGGGCCAATCAAAGCGCAGGAGCCCTGGGCCAATCAGAGAGCAGGAACCCTGGGCCATTCAGAGAGCAGGAGCCCTGGGCCAATCACAGCCCAGGAACAATCAGAGGCAATGGGTGATGTCAGCCAGCCCATGGTTCCTGCGCTGTGATTGGCGCAAAGCTCATAGGCGGAGATCGGCACACAGCTCCGAGGCTGTGATTAACTCCTGCGAACAGCGCGGCTGCAGTGGCGGGCACCGGAGGGCACCGGACAGCAGGAGCGAGACACAACTGCATGCCCCATGCACAGAACAAGGTATGCCTTATTTTCTGGGGGGGTGCCGTTATATTAGCAGGCACAGTGCTCCCCCTAGCATGCCTTACTTTTGGGGGGGGCGCCCTATTTTTGGGGAAACAGGGTAGAACTTTATTTGATATTTGGCTAAGTAAACTCACAACCATGGTTCATCTGATAAACTTCTGCATTATCTCTAGTTAAAGATATAGCCCTTAATGTGTAATTTTGGCAATTCATTCTGCATAAGGGTATTTACACAAGGCTTGGTGTGGTTGCGTGGCTATGGCCAGGCACCGTCCGTCCGCCGCAATCACATCAGACCAATGGGCGGGTGGACAACTGTGAGCGGCCATGGCGATAGTTCGCACGAGCCGTCATTGCATCATGGATGGCCCCTGATGACCACGTGATCAGCCGTGCCAGATATATAAGGAGAGACACATGATTTCTGTGCGAAACGCGCATCGGGTGTGGTGGGCTCCCGGGTGTTTCAGGTAATTATATCAGAATAATGTGCGGGTTATTAATTCTGCTATATTTATTATTATGCATATGAACTATCATGTTACAAAAGGGGTAGCGTTGATAACATGACCATATTGCTACTGGATATTGTAGTTTTTCTTTTTCTGCATGTACTATGCTGGTATCACTGGATACGTTTATTTATCCCTATTTATTAGATGCACTTATATCTGCACAGAGTTGTGTGATGGATTTATTATTGAAGGGGTACCGCAACCCTAGTGCCAATACTATGTACTATATATGATGTAATTCTACTAGTACCCGATGTTCTGTGCCTTTGTTATAAAAATATGGAACTATCTATGATATTACCCGGGCTGCCCACCTACTGGTGGGTAGCTCCAGGTGTGCTCCAGGTGTGCTGAACGTCTATGGAGAAAATCCAATCTACACGAAGATTTCATCCATTATAAGTTCATGCTTAGAACATACAACACTGCCCTTCACCTCTCCAAACAAACCTATTTCAACACCCTCATCACCTCACTGTCCAATAACCATAAACGTCTCTTTGACACTTTTCATTCCCTGCTCAACCCAAGAGTGCAGGCCCCAACCACAGAGCTTCGAGCTGACGATCTGGCCAATTACTTCAAAGAAAAAATTGATCATATCCGACAGGAAATTATCTCTCAATCATCTCATACCATGCACTGTCCTCCCTCCCCCACTGCATCTAGCTCACTCTCTGAGTTTGAACCAGTCACAGAAGAAGAAGTAAGCAGGCTCCTTGCATCTTCTCGCCCAACCACTTGCACCAGTGACCCATTTCCGTCACATCTGCTCCAGTCCCTTTCCCCTGCTGTCACCCCTCACCTAACTAAAATATTTAACCTCTCTCTCTCTTCTGGTATCTTTCCCTCCTTTTTTAAGCATGCCATCATACATCCACTACATAAAAAACCATCCCTCGACCAAAACTGTGCCGCTAACTATAGACCTGTCTCTAATCTTCCCTTCATTTCTAAACTCCTGGAACGCCTGGTCCACTCCCGTCTGATCCGCTATCTCTCTGATAACTCTCTTCTCGACCCTCTCCAATCCAGTTTCCCCTCTCTACACTCTACTGAAACTGCCTTCGCTAAAGTCTCTAATGATCTACTAACAGCTAAATCTAACGGTCAGTACTCCATGCTAATTCTCTTGGATCTTTCTGCAGCATTCGACACGGTGGATCATTAGCTCCTCCTCACTATGCTCCGCTCCATCGGCATCAAGGACACCGTTCTCTCCTGGTTTTCCTCCTATCTCTCTGACCGCTCCTTTACTGTATCTTTTGCTGGCTCCTCCTCCTCTCATCTTCCCCTTACTGTTGGGGTTCCTCAAGGATCAGTCCTAGGCCCCATCCTCTTCTCCTTGTACACTGTCCCTATTGGTAAAACAATCAGTAGATTTGGTTTCCAGTACCATCTCTAAGCTGATGATACCCAATTATACGCTTCTTCTCCTGACATCACGCCTGCCTTTCTAGAAAACACCGGCGATTGTCTAAATGCTGTGTCTAACATCATGTCCTCACTAAATCTGAAATTGAAGCTGTCAAAGACTGAACTCCTTGTGTTTCCTCCCTCAACTAATGCACCTATACCGGACACTGCCATTTCCGTGTGTGGTTCCACTATTACTCCCCAGCTACATGCCCACTGTCTTGGGGTCATACTTGACTCCGAGCTTTCATTCACCCCCCACATCCAATCACTGGCTCGCTCTTGCTATCTGCATCTCAAAAACATTTCTAGAATTCGACCTTTTCTTACCATTGACTCTGCAAAAATTCTTACTGTTTCTCTCATTCATTCTCGTCTGGACTACTGTAACTCTCTTCTAATCGGTCTCCCTCTTACCAAACTTTCCCCTCTCCAATCTGTCTTGTATGCTGCAGCCAGGATCATATTCCTCGCCGATCGTTACACCGATGCCTCTACCTTGTGCCAGTCCTTACACTGGCTACCCATCCACTCCAGAATCCAATACAAACTTATTGCCCTCACCCACAAAGCACTCCATGGCTCAGCACCACCCTACATCTCCTCCCTTGTTTCAATCTACCACCCTACCCGTGCCCTCCGTTCTGCTGATGACCTGAGGTTAGCATCCTCGATAATCGGAACCTCCAACTCCCGTCTCCAAGACTATACATGTGCTGCGCCAATTCTTTGTAATGCACTTCCCAGGTCAATATGAGTAGTCCCCAATCCCTACAATTTTAAGCGTGCCCTGAAAACTCATTTATTCAGACTGGCTTACCGCCTCAACACATTAACCTAACTATCCCTGTGTGGCACAGTCAAAAGTTTTACCATAACCAGGTTTCCCGTATCATGTTCCCACATGGTTTATGCATCTATCAGCCCTCTGTGTCCGTACTGTTACACACTTAACATTATGGCTGGTCCAAACAATCAGGGCAACTGTTACCACCCACCTTTCGTGTCTCCCCTTTTTCCCTCATAGATTGTAAGCTTGCGAGCAGGGCCCTCATTCCTCTTGGTATCTGTTATGATCTATGTGATTATTGTTATGCTGTAATGTCTATCGTCTGTACAAGTCCCCTCTGAAATGTAAAGTGCTGCGGAATATGTCGGCGCTATAGAAATAAAAATTATTATTATTATTATTATTATTATTATTACTACTGATACTGTACCTGTGGGATCATTTCCTTAGTAACATTTTAATGAGTTGTCAATAAAATTAATCTTTTATTATTTTGGAGGTATCTTAGTCTGGTCTTTTTGGTGTTATACACACACTAGTAGACAACAAATTTAAAGAATTACTGTAGTCATATCATGTCTAATAGAGAGCCTAAGTATATTGTCCATACGAAGCAACCACTGGGTGGCCAAGACCCGCAGCAATATCGATTTTACTGCAAACTGTTTTTAACTTTTTTAATGCAGATTTGTCATCAGATTTCATGATCCAACTTGCATATATCATTAATCAGATTCCCTAGACAAGTTGGGGATGGTGTACTTACTTTGAAAATCCAAGTCCGAATGCCTGTATTGTCTTGGAATAAAAATGAGCATTCTGACATATATCATCATTTTTGAAAAATTTCCTGGCAAATAATACAACTTGCACTTTATTAGTCCATCTCTAGATAGACTCAATTTTTATTTCAGGTAGCAGAGGCATTCTGACATGGATTTTCAAAGTTAGTCAACCAGTCTCATCAGGGCTAAGGGATTTATACATTTATGTAATTTGTATAGTGAAATCTGATGCCAGATTTGCTTTAATGGCTGTATAATAGTAATTTTGAAGGTAGACAATAGTATTATTCACAAAACCATGTGGCCATCAACAATCAATTTGAAAAACATGCAGCTTTGCAGTAAAACCTCATAAGGGAGGATTTTTATCCGCATCATCTTATGCATGATGCCAAAAAATGCAGTGTTTGCATGCGTGTGTATGCGTTTTTGCATTTTTTATGCGCATGCGTTAGAAATTTCCAATTTTTTCCAGTAGCTTTTCCTTGATATCAGACACCCAGTAGTCGTGTCCCATGGGATTTCTATATATATATAGACACACTGCACTGAGGAAATCCTCGTCTTTGGCTGCTGTGTCTAGCTGCAAAATGGATCTTGACCTGGACAGCTTACTAGAAGATCTGGATTCACAACTGAAGTTGGCTGCTGCCTTTCCTTTTGCTTGTCAAGAACACAGAAGAAGAGAAAGACGGAGAAGATGTTGTCGTCGCTATTGGCAACACCCCATCCTTGAACTCCGAGAGAGCCATGGAGCCTACCACTCTTTGTACAACGAGCTGCAGCAAAATTCGGAGAGGTTTTTTGACTACACGAGGATGTCGCAACAGAGCTTCCATGACTTGCTGCTACGTGTCCAAGGATCCATCGCCAGGCAGGACACACAGCTCCATCGAGAAATTCCTGCTGAGGAATGTCTCTTGGTCACCCTGAGGTACGTAGTGTTGAAAAAGAAACTCCTGTCACAAATAACCCTAACCCTACTCTATCCCAAACCCTATCCATAACCCTAAGCAGTGTACTGATTTTTGTTTTTCATTTTATTTCCCGCAGATTCCTGGCTACTGGAGAGACATTGTCATTGTTACATTTCCAATTCTGGATGGGAGTATCCACCCTTTCTGGGTTTATTGTAGACACTTGTCATGCTTTAGTTGGCATTCTGCAGCAAGAATTCCTCCCCCAACCCACAGGTGAACTCTGGATTGAAAATGCTTCCAAATTCCAGGAAATTTGTAATTTTCCTAACTGTGTGGAGGCTGTGGACGTCAAACACATTAGGATTATGAAACCAACTGAAAGTGGACCAGAGTACTTCAATGGAAAAATATTTTTTATAATTGTTGTAATGGCTATTGCGGATGCCGATTGTAGATATGTTGCCGTGGACATAGGCTAATTTGGATGAGGCAATGATTTGCAGACATTTAAAAACTCTGACATGCCTTTTGTTGTTGTTGGTGCTGAGGCGTTCCAAATGTGTGCCAACCTCATTAAACCATACTCAAGTTGGAACTTAAATCATACAAAAAAAATTTCAACTACAGACTGACAAGGGCATGAAGAACCATGGAGTGTGCACTTGGATTGTTGGTATCGAAATGGCGCATTTTGTGCACATCCATTAATCTAAAAATTGACACTATTGATGAGGTTGTGAAAGCATGTGTTGTTCTGCACAATCACATCATGGTAAAAGAGCGACTAAGCTTAAAAACTGAGGAACCTGTTACATTGCATGATAACCAATTTCACCCTTTGAGAACCAAAGTGGAAGTTGCCCAGATGAGGGATAAGTTTGCCGCTTACTCTGTTTCAGATAATGGATGCGTGGCATGGCAAGACGAAATTATTTATGCCGCTAAGTTAAATGTACCTATTATGTTTTGTACCGGTTATGTTTAAAACAGACCTGTAATGTCAAATATTACATACGTGTTATGTTTAAATGTACCTGTGATGTTAAAATGTACATGTAATGTAAAAATTTACCCCTAATGTTTGCTGAGTTAAATATAAACTACCTACCTTCCCTCAAAAAAAGCGTGTTTGTGTCGTACCTTACCTCAAAAATAAAAGTGTGTTTGTGTCGGCGGCGGCGAATAAAGATACAAATAAGACAAGATATAGTGCTAACAAAATACAACTTTTATTTTCAACACTTTTACAAAAAAAATGGTTAAGGTTGGGGTGATTTGTTTTTTCTTCGGAGTTTACGTGTGGGTAAAATGGGGAGGACCTTGGTGGTGTGAAGCTGTGAGGATTGGGTGGTAGTTGATAAGGAGGGGATTACAGGGAAGGGACTACAGGAGAAGGGGCAACAAATTGAAAGATTGGATCAGGGATGGCAGTGGAGACAAAGGGGATAGATGACAAAGTGGAATCATGGGAATCAATAGACAAACAGAAAGGAACAGACAGAGACACAAGGGAAGGTAGTAACAAATTGGTAGGTGAGGGTGGAGGTGGTGGGTTCAATGTAGGCATATTTTTTTGGCTCCTGGTTTTGGTCCTGATGCCAAGATTTTTTTTGGACCTCACTTTTCTTGGCCGAGTGAGAGTGCTGGGCTCTGTAGCAGTCATCTGGCATGGTGCTGGACTGGGCCGCATTGTGGATACTGCTGGCTGCAGGGGTGCTGTAGTGGGCAAGGGTACTGGAATGGGCAGGGGTGATGGACTGGGCAGGGGTGATGGACTGGGCAGCATCGTTGATACTGTTGGCGGCATGGGTGCTGTACTCTGGAGCATGGTCGATGCTGCCAGCTGCAGGGTTGATGGACTTGACAACATGGTCGCTCGGTGAACTGGAGGCGGTGGTGGTGGCGGATAGTTAGGTGCTGTGGGAGCTTGAAAGTAGATTGGCTGCTGGTGACATCCTCCGGCCTGTTGATTGTAGGATTGTGACTGCTGCTGTTGCTGCTGTAATGTGTGCATGTAAGCAACCTGGCAGGCCTGCAAGACGTTCAGCTGGAGTTAAGGCGTAAGGTTTTCCAACACACTCCGCTCAATTGCAGAAAAAAAATGTCGTGCCGGTCTCTCAAGGTCAACTTCCAGGCGGTCAAGGCGTTTGTTGACTTCCTTGAACCCACTCTTCACTCTGTCCGCAATCAACCTAACCCCATCCTGGAAGACCAAGCTTAAATGCAAAAACTCGGGCATGCCTGACCTCTCCCAGGCCATCTGCCGCTGATGAGAAAACCCAGCAAAAGCAGAGGCAGAGGGCTGGGAGAGGGGAAAACCTGACGGACCGGCTGCCTCTTCCCTAGACTGTGAAGCCTGCAAGGTTGCTCCATCGCTGGTGGATGACTGGGACCACGGGCGAACATACCGCCGGTTCATCCGATGCAATGCACCGGGGCCCAGAGGTGGAAGGGGGCCCCTGAGCGTACTGCCCATAGCGGCAGAGTATGCAGCCGCTATGGGGCCAGAGTCCAGATTGCATGCGGCGGGAGTGTAAGGGGCCGGGTGTTTTGCAGCATCGGCCCCTCTCACTTCCTGCTGTAATCACCTGAACACCAGAGCTGGGGAGAGAGCGGCGCGGGAGAGCAGTTCAAAAAGGGGGGGTGTCATGCAGGGAGAGACGCTGGCCAATGAATGCTTTCCTCACCAGACTGAGGAGAGCGCTCACTGGCTGTTGTGTCGTCTGTCCTCCTGCATGGCGCGTCTCAATGGTGAGTACTCACTGGTTGTCAGGGGCCCGGGCGCACAGCAAATAGGTACTGCAGTGGAGGAAGAGCAGGACTTACAGTGTGTACTGTATTCTGCTTTCTGCACTGTGCCTTTCTAGGCAGGCTGCAGCATCTAGGAGCAGAGGTGAAGAGGCTCACTGCACAGGGCATCTCACAGAGGAGGTCGGGGGAGGGGAAAAGACTCACTGTATGGGAGAGCTCTGCAGCAGGGAGCTGAAATCCTCTGTGCTCCCCATCCCCCACAGTGGGCCCTGCAGTCCTCTCCAGGCTCCATCTTATCTCTGCACTATGTGGCCGACCTCCATGGCTCATCTGAGCAGAACATCTGAGGTCGTAGATTATTATGTGTGTGTTTATTTACATATGTGTGTGTACAGTATATGTATGTGTGTGAATGTATATGTGTGTATCTGTGTATGTATGTATGATATATGTGTATGTATCTTTGTATGTACAGTATATGTGTGTCCGTGTATGTATGGTATACTGTATGTGTGTATGTATATATGGTGTATGTCTATGTGCATGTACAGTATGTAAGTGTGGGTATGTATGGTATATGTGTAGATATATGTATACTATATGTGTATAGAAGTGTGTATGTGTATGTGTATGTATGTGTATACTATGTGTATAGAAGTGTGTGCATATGTGCGGTATAGGTATGTACAGTGTATGTATGTGTATCTGTGTATGTACGGTATATGTGTGTATGTATAGATGGTGAATGTCTATGTGCATGTATGTAAGTTGTGTATGTATGGTATATGTGTGTATATATATGGTGTATGTCTATGTGCATGTATGTACAGTATATGTGTATGTATATGTAGATACTATATGTTTATATAAGTGTGTGTGTGTATGTACGGTATATGTGTATGTATGTGTATACTATGTGTATATAAGTGTGTGCGTATGTATGGTATAGTTATGTACAGTGTATGTATCTATGGTATGTATATGTGTGTGTACAATATATCTGTGTATATGTATGTATGGTATATGTATGTGTATGTATGTACTGTATATATGTGTTTGTGTGTATGTATGGTGTATGTATGTTATGTGTATGTGTGTGTATGCATATACGGTATATGTATGTGTATCTGTGTGTATGAATGGTGTATGTGTATATGTATCTATGGTATGTGTGTATGTACGATATATCTGTGTATGCATATATGGTGTATGTATGTACTGTATATAAGTGTTTATCTGTGTGTATGTATGGTGTATGTATGTATGGTATGTTATGTGTATGTGTGTATGCATGTACAGTATATGTGTGTATATGGTGTGTGTATGTGTATGCATGTACGGTATGTGTATCTGTGTGTGTATGTACGGTATATGTATGTACGATGTATCTGTGATCCAGCAGATCATGGATAACTTGCTGATTACTGGGGATTCAACTACTGGGCCCCCAGCTCTATTCATTATCTATAGAGCTGCTGAGCTCGGCTATTTCCATCAGTTCCATAGACAATGAATAGAGCAGAAACCAGATGATACAGGCACCAGACATAAAATGTAATATATACATTGTTGGACTCTGCCACGAGGAGGTGCTCTGCACACTTTCTGTCATGTGCCAACCAAAGTGTCAGCCATGTCTGCAGTGTTCTAGTCACTGACATAGCGGAGACTGGTTGTCACATGACTGCAAGTCTGACTGCACTGGAGCCAGCAGAACTGCATGATAACGGATATTTATATATTTATATATTACACACACAGTATATATATCCATCTCGGTGAAAAAATATAAATAAATATATTTTTTAGATAGATGTGTGGGGCCCAAATATAACTTTTGCTATTGGGCCTTGTGATTGCTATGTACGCCCCTGCTTGCAGGGCAGTATTAATGAGGGCAAACTGCCTTGTTTCTCAGAGCCTGAGGCTCCAGGGGTCCCATTGCCAGATTGCTCTCATCTTAAGAAACGTAGCGGGCAGGGAGGGGGGCTCAGACACATTTCTTGCACAGGGGCCCCAAGCTGTCAGTGTCCGCCCCTGACTGGGACTGCGTCTGTTCAGTGGGTGGTAGATGAGGGGCCACTTCAACCGAGGATGATCCGGGTTGTGTGGTGCTGCACCAGGTTCTGTGTGGAAAAGAGAAAAACATTACTGGAAAAATCAAGGTTGTGTTGTGCTGCTCCTGGTTCTGTGTGTGGAAAAAAATTAAACATTAGTAAAAAAAAAAAAAAAAAAATATATATATATATATATATATATACTTACGTTTGCTGAGCAAGCGCAGGCCTCAGAAAGCCAAGGTCCCGGTGGTATTTGTGGAACCTTGCAGCAGAACCACTTCGAACCCGAACCTCCTCTCATGTCCTTGTTGAGGCGGTCCTTCATTGAGCGCCAACGGATTTTGATTCGCTTCACTGTAAAGGGGAAAGAAAAAATTAGAAAACAATGCACATCCATTCACAGGTTCACTGCCGGTCCAGACCACATTGCAATACTTACCAAAATCAGTTCTGGCTTGTGGCGTGGCACAGTCCCAATCAGGCAGCAGCGATGTTGCCACTTGTTCCCAGAGCTGTCGAATCACCACATTGTCGGAGTGCTGACGGTCATGGGTGTCCCACAACGGTACTCGCTCTTGCACAAGGTGGATTAGTTGTTCGTTGTCTATATCCAGTGTGGCTTCTTCCAGTTGTGAAACCTATAGATAAAATAGAAAAAATGATTTTAAGTAAAACTGAAAAAAATTGTATTACAACTCTGATGAAAAGAATACTTACACCCCATCTTTCCTCCTGAGACACATAAACCCGACGACCCTGGGAAGAATCTTCTCCACTGGACTGCTCCTGCTTTTCATCACTGCCAGGTACCTGTAAAGAAATTAAATGATTGAACACATTTGGAGTATTGCCAGTCAATACATACCAATCAGTATAGCAAATGTAAATGCATAATCTTTGTCAGGTCCACCCTGGGAAGAAGTCTGTTCTTCACTTGAGGACATTTTGAAGAGCAGACAGTAGTCAAGTGAAGCACTACAGAAAACAACAGAAGAAAACTTAAACTTGTACAGATCCAAAAACAATGTAGACAAGAAAAAAAAGGACAACAATACATTACAGGCAGTAGTCCAACACCACAGCAGTCAGTACAGGCCAGGAATGGACGGCAGCAACAGGAGACAACCACAGCACCAGGAGACTACCAGTAGAAAACCGCTGCACGAGGAGACACCCACTGCTCCAGAGAGAATCGGCCAGTCTACAAGGAACAGAAAAAGCATTCAGAGAGACAGATATTTCCAAAGTTTCTATCATTACATAGACAGAGTTGTCCTCACCACGACAGAAAGCAGCACCAGGAGACGAACTGGAGAAACCGACTCCACCAGGAGCCAACCACTGTACCAAGCCAGTAGTCGTGTCTAAAAGTAAACAGAAAATGTTTTTAGCTTAGTACAAACAGCAGTGAGGGAGAACACCATTTTCTAAGGTTCTATACTTACACAGCCAGTGTTGTGGTATCATCCAGAGTCCAGAGAGTTATGGCCTTGCTGTGTCCACACTTCCTTTTATAGAGCTCTCAATTAGCAGGTGGGTGAATCACTTCCTGGACCAGCTCATTAAAAAAAGCATGCGTATAGAACGCATGTGCGTACGCATGTCCTTGCATACGCATGCATTTCCATAGACAGTAATGCGTTTATTTGACGCACTCATCCGCATGCGCATGAATGCGCATATTTGATAGATTTTTGCCGATTCCAAAAATCTAACATGTTGCGTTTGCCGGACCCCGCCGCACACTGAAAAACAACGCATGTGTACGCTGACGCATGTGAACTGATGCAAACGCATGTCCCTGCATACACCATGTTAAAGATAGGGAAACTTGACTCATACTGATTGCTACGGATGAAATGCTGCGCAAACAGGCGCAAATGTGAAACCAGCCTTACCCTGTAAGCAACGCCCCCTTGGTAAAGAAGATAAAACTTTCCAAATAAATAAAGTTGCCCATATCCGAGTAACTGTATGGTGGATTTATAACGCCCAAAACAAAGGCAGAAAGCTGGCAATTAATGGTGGGGACTGGGTTATACAGAGAACTGAAGCAGGTAAAACTGGGTTATCAAAATGACACCCAGCAGCCCAGTAAGAGAAACATCACTGAAATCAGGTCTCTGCCCCTACATCATGCTGCTCTCAGATAGAGTGGCAAAAACCTGGTGACAAATTCAATGTAAATTGGAATAATTGGCAAATGAGCTTTAATGGGGATAAATGTAAGATCATGCACTTGGGCAGAAGAAATAAGATGTATAATTATGTGCTTAATTGTAAAACACTGGGCGAAACTGTCACTGAAAAAGACCTGGGTGTATGGGTGGACGACAAACTCACATTTAGTGGCCAGTGTCAGGCAGCTGCTGCAAAGGCAAATAAAGTAATGGGATGCATTAAAAGAGGCATAGATGCTCATGAGGAGAACATCATTTTACCTCTATATAAGTCACTAGTGCGACCACACTTAGAATACTGTGTACAGTTCTGGTCTCCGGTGTATAAGAAAGACATAGCTGAACTGGAGCGGGTGCAGAGAAGAGCGACCAAGGTTATTAGGGAACTGGGGGGTCTGCAATACCAAGACAGGTTATTACACTTGGGGTTATTTAGTTTGGAAAAACGAAGGCTTAGGGGTGATCTTATTACAATGTATAAATATATGTGGGGATAATACAAAGACCTTTCTAATGATCTTTTTACTCTTAGACCTGTGACGGGGACAAGGGGGCATCCTCTACGTCTGGAGGAAAGAAGGTTTAAGCATACTCACAGGCGCGGATTCTTTACTGTAAGAGCAGTGAGACTATGGAACTCTCTGCCATATGATGTTGTAATGAGTGATTCCCTACTAAAATTTAAGAAGGGCCTGGATGCCTTTCTTGAAAAGTATAATATTACAGGGTATATACTCTAGTTCCTTTATAGGGCGTTGATCCAGGGAGCTAGTCTGATTGCCGTATGTGGAGTCGGGAAGGATTTTTTTTCCCCCAATGTGAAGCTTACTGTTTGCGGTATGGTTTTTTTTGTCCTTCCTCTGGATCAACATGTTAGGCTATGGGTTGAACTAGATGGACTTAAAGTCTCCCTTCAACCTTAAATACTATGTTACTATGTAAGCAGTCTAGATGCAAGTTACCTTTTAATCATTCACTTCTGAACAATATACATTTATTACATTGCTGACTGTATCACCTTACGTATATTGTACTGATCATTAATTCACGTTTTAAGGCTGTCGCTTTCCAAAATGTGCTGGTTTGCTGTCAGCACTGACATCTCAATTACTGGCACTGCCCCGCTGGTTCAGTGTCTGCTAATCTGTTGTGGTATATTGTGGAACATCTAGTGATCAGATCACTAATTTCAATGTAAAAACATTTAGATTAAAATGTAATTTGATATAGAGAAAAATCCTAAATAATAATAGAGAGTAAGGCTGTGTGCACACAATGCGTTTTCTACGCGTGGAAATGCTCCAAAAACGCAATGGAATACTAAAGCAAGGTAATGCAATGACAATCCTGAAGTGTTGTGCACATGATCCGTAAATTTCCGTCCGCATCTGCAGCATGTCAATTCTTTTTGCGTCTCTGCAGTGTTATTGACTTCCTTTAAGTCAGTCAAATCTGCAGCAAAAGCGCAGGTGTAAAAAGGTTTGTGTATTTGCTGCAGAATTGTCAAAGGAAATGATGTCAGAAGGAGGAAGACTGTGTGAGCAGAGAATATGTGTGTGAGCGGAGAATATGTGTGTGAGCGGAGAATATGTGTGTGAGCGGAGACTGTGTGTGAGCGGAGAATATGTGTGTGAGCGGAGACTATGTGTGTGAGCGGAGAATATGTGTGTGAGCGGAGAATATGTGTGTGAGCGGAGACTATGTGTGTGAGCGGAGAATATGTGTGTGAGCGGAGACTATGTGTGTGAGCGGAGAATATGTGTGTGAGCGGAGAATATGTGTGTGAGCGGAGAATATGTGCGTGTCTGTCTGCGGGTGTCTGTGTGTGTACCCATGCGAAAAACAGCCCATAGTGATTGTACTTAAGCGATGTCTGATGGAACTACTACTCCCTGCTGTCACATTTAACAGAGACAGCATGAGCCGATGATGGGAGGATAGTTCACTTGTAAAAAAAAACACTGTGCAGGACACTTGGCATTTGCCGCAGAACACCAGGATTGGCAAATTTGCCACTGGCGCCCTGTGCTCTTCACAGATGAAAGCAGGTTCACACTGAGAACATGTGACAGACGTGACAGAGTCTGGCGATGCTGTGGAGAGCGATCTGCTGCCTGCAAAATCCTTCAGCATGACCGGTTTGGCAGTGGGTCAGTAATAGCGTGGGGTGGCATTTCTTTGGAGGGCCGCACGGTGTTGGGCTTTCAGCACAACCCCCATCTATGGACGTCGGTCACTCAGACCATCCTCATGGAGTCGGTTTCTAACTATTTGTGCAGACACATGCACATATGTGGCCTGTTGGAGGTCATTTTGCAGGGCTCTAGCAGTGTTCCTCCTGTTCCTCCTTGCACAAAGGTGGAGGTAGTGGTCCTGCTGTTGGGTTGTTTGCCTCCTACGGCCCCCTCCACGTCTCCTGGTGTACTGGCCTGTCTCCTGGTAGCGCCTCCAGCCTCTGGACACTACGCTGACAGACACAACAAACCTTGCCACAGCTCGCATTGATGTGCCATCCTGGATGAGCTGCACTACCTGAGCCACTTGTGTGGGTTGTAGAGTCCGTATCATGCTACCACAAGTGTGAAAGCACAACCAACATTCAAAAGTGACCAAAACATCAGCCAGAAAGCATTGATACTGAGATGCGGTCTGTGGTCCCCACCTGCAGAACCACTCCTTTATTGAGGGTGTCTTGATAATTGCCAATAATTTCAATCTGTTGTCTATTCCATTTGCACAACAGCATGTGAAATTGATTGTCAATCAGTGTTGCTTCCTAAGTAGACAGTTTGATTTCACAGAAGTTTGATTTACTTGGAGTTATGTTCTGTTGTTTAAGTGTTCCCTTTATTTTTTTGAGCAGGGTATATATATATATATATATATATATATATTCACTTATATTTGTTTTGTGTGTGTAAACATAAATTTGAACATGGTATGTAATGATATTATGGTCTTCAATGGAGAATGAATAAGAAGAGGTTGAAAAAGCAAATTACATCTCAATTCTTTTTTTAAATAATATATCTTTATTACACTCTATGGATTTACAAAAACTGCATCAAAAATGCAACAAAAACATAAAAAAGCACGGATTTTCCACTGCGTTTTTCTGCCAAAAGATGCAGAAACCTTGCAGAAATTTGTGCAAGTAAATATGCAACGTGCGCACATAGCCTAACGGTGTTGGGACAATTACAATAACTGGGTTTTCCTCTGTCTGTTACACACTTCTTACATACAAACAGGCGACATTTGGGCACCAGCAGATTATTGACTGTATATGTACAGATGTGGCCAAAAGTATTGACACCTCTGAAATTCTGTCAGATAATACTCCGTTTCTTCCTGAAAATGATTGCAAACACAAATTCTTTGGTATTATTATCTTCATTTAATTTGTCTTAAATGAAAAAACACAAAAGAGAATGAAGCAAAAAGCAAAACATTGATCATTTCACACAAAACTCCAAAAATGGGCCAGACAAAAGTATTGGCACCCTCAGCCTAATACTTAGTTGCACAACCTTTAGCCAAAATAACTGCGACCAACCGCTTCCGGTAACCATCAATGAGTTTCTTACAATGCTCTGCTAGAATTTTAGACCATTCTTCTTTGGCAAACTGCTCCAGGTCCCTGATATTTGAAGGGTGCCTTCTCCAAACTGGCATTTTTAGATCTCTCCACAGTTGTTCTATGGGATTCAGGTCTGGACTCATTGCTGGCCACCTTAGAAGTCTCCAGTACTTTCTCTCAAACCATTTTCTAGTGCTTTTTGAAGTGTGTTTTGGGTCATTGTCCTGCTGGAAGACCCATGACCTCTGAGGGAGACCCAGCTTTCTCACACTGGGCCATACATTATGCTGCAAAATTTGTTGGTAGTCTTCAGACTTCATAATGCCATGCACACGGTCAAGCAGTCCAGTGGCAGAGGCAGCAAAGCAACCCCAAAACATCAGGGAACCTCCGCCATGTTTGACTGTAGGGACCGTGATCTTTTCTTTGAATGCCTCTTTTTTTCTCCTGTAAACTCTATGTTGATGCCTTTGCCCAAAAAGCTCTACTTTTGTCTCATCTGAACATTCTTCCAAAACGTTTTAGGCTTTTTCAGGTAAGTTTTGGCAAACTGCAGCCTGGCTTTTTTATGTCTCGAGGTAAGAAGTGGGGTCTTCCTGGGTCTCCTACCATACAGTCCCTTTTCATTCAGACGCCGACGGATAGTACGGGTTGACACTGTTGTACCCTCGGACTGCAGGGCAGCTTGAACTTTTTTGGATGTTAGTGGAGGTTCTTTATCCAACATCCGCACAATCTTGCGTTGAAATCTCTTGTCAATTTTTCTTTTCCGTCCACATCTAGGGAGGTTATCCACAGTGCCGTGGGCTTTAAACTTCTTGATGACACTGCGCACGGTAGACACAGGAACATTCAGGTCTTTGGAGATGGACTTGTAGCCTTGAGATTGCTCATACTTCCTCACAATTTGGTTTCTCAAGTCCTCAGACAGTTCTTTGGTCTTCTTTCTTTTCTCCATGCTCAATGTGGTACACACAAGGACACAGGACAGAGGTTGAGTCAACTTTAATCCATGTCAACTGGCTGCAAGTGTGATTTACTTATTGCCAACACCTGTTAGGTGCCACAGGTTAGTTACAGGTGCTGTTAATTACACAAATTAGAGAAGCATCACATGATTTTTTGAATAGTGCCAATACTTTTGTCTACCCTCTTTTTTATGTTTGGTGTGCAATTATATATAATTTGGCTTTAGGGCAATTCTTTTTGTGTTTTTTCGTTTAAGACAAATTAAATGAAGATAATAATACCAAAGAATTTGTGTTTGCAATCATTTTCAGGAAGAAACTGAGTATTATCTGACAGAATTGCAGGGGTGTCAATACTTTTGGCCACAACTGTACTATATATTTAATGACGGACTCATCTAAATTAAGGCGATAGTGAGCTGACGAACACATAGGATTGTGTGTATGATAATCAAATTATCATGCTGACAACACGGATTATTATAGAAGTCACCATAGATCATCAAAGCTAGGGGTTTTTGAGGACATCAATCTTTCTGGTGTGTGATATCTCATGTGTCCGTCCCTATTTTTGTGCTAATAAGATAAGATCGCCTATTCTATTTTAATGAGGCTCCGGCATTACTAGTAAATTAATTCCATCTATATACAGTATATAAAAATGAATGTATGTGTGTATGTATGCGTGTATCAGCCACGCCCACTCCATATATCCCCACCCAATCACTAAGCATCTTTCATTTCACCAGAGCTGTTTAAATGAAGCTGAGCTGTGATTCATTGCTATGAGCAACAGTTTTCCCATTCTACAACACCTCAGCAGACACTGACTGGGTGGGAGAAATCTAGCATCCCCGAGAACATAAGCTCCCAGCCATTGTCTGCCCCCCAGAAAGGAGCAGAAAGCACATGACAGAAATGAATCACCCCCTCCCGTGCCCATATACCCATCACACATCCTCCATCCCATAGTTCCATAGGCACATCTTCCCTCTTAAAGGACCTCCGGTATGGAAGTCAGGGTAAATTCACTCTGCACTCTGGTTCTGACCCCAGGCCTCTCTTAAAGGGATCATTGGTATGGAAGCTAGGACCGTTCCACTCTGCGCTCTGGTTCTGACCCCAGGCTCTCTTAAAGGGATCATTGGTATGGAAGTTAGGGCAATTCCACTCTGCGCTCTTGTTCTGACCCCAGGCCCCTCTTAAAGGGATCCCCGGTATGGAAGTGAGGGCAAATCCATTCAGCGCTCTAGTTCTGATGCCAAGCTCTCTCTTACAGGGATTCCCGGTATGGAAGTTAGGACCGTTCCATTCAGTGCTCTGGTTCTGACCCCAGACCACTCTTAAAGGGATCCCCGGTATGGAAGTGAGGGCAAATCCACTCTGCGCTCTGGTTCTGACCCCAGGCTTCTATTAAAGGGATCATTGGTATGGAAGTCAGGAAAAATTCATCCAGCGCTTTGGTTATGACCCCAGGCCTCTTAAAGGGATCCCCGGTATGGAAGTTAGGACCGTTCCACTGATGCTCATATGGAACTTGTACTGAAATTCTACAAGAAAATATTCAGCAAAGTCTGCAGCAAAATTTTTAAATAAGCATCATATCATGCAATTTTTTTGCTGCGGAAAAGCTGCGTATTAGTTACAGTAATCCGCAATTAAATCCACACCGCAGGTCAATTTACTGCTGTAAATGCATCCAGGAAAAAGACAAATTAAAAAAGCATGGTGTTTTTAGCACTGTTGCTTTACCTAGCTAGGGTCCTGGGTTCAAATCCCACCAAGGATCTGCAAGGAGTTTATATGTTCTCCCTGTGTTTCCGTGGGTTTCCTCCCACACTCCCAGTACATACTGATAGGGAATGTAGATTGTGAGCCCCAATGGGGACAGTGATAATATCTGTACAGTGCTGTGGAATTAATGGCGCTATATAAGCGAGTAAAATAAAATAAATGAAAAACAATATTTTTGTACATTACTGTTCTATCGTCAGCAGCGGTCTCCTACAGATGGTCATGTAGTATAAAGACCAGCCACTGGCATCAAATCAACTGCGATAGAAAATGTCTTATTGAATAAACCAAATTTGGTCATAAAATATTGAACGCTATAAAAAAACATGACTAGTCAGATATAAAATATTCTGCTCACAAGACGAAGCGATCAAAGGTCGGCAGAAGGCACAAATAAATCCTCATTTCTCTGGAACGTCACAATAATTAAGATCTGTCGCACTCATATAAAAACCGTTGTTAACAGTAAAGAATCATAAACATTTGATAATGAATCAACTGGAGAGAAAATGGAAAAATACTGAATATCTCCAGAGAGAAGCAATGTGAAAAGTCAGTGAAATCCATATCAAGGTGTGGAGGTAATCTCCCCTAATACGGCAGACGTTGAATTTATTATTGTTGAATAATGTTATCACCACTGATAAGGGATTATTTTTCTGCAAAAAAGCAAAGTGCAATGACAAGAAAACACTCAAAATAAAATGGAAAGTTACACAACTAAATGGGCACTGACTGGGTTAACCCTTTTTCTTCCAGATGGAACATTTGCATTCATAAATTCTATTAAAACGTTAATTACAACTATCGATATAATTAGAAACCTACCTTTATTGATGGGCTTGTCCCATAGAACCGGACAAATTAATATGCAAATAACATTATAACTTTATGTCAATGGAAACTGTCATCTATAATATTAAATGGTATTTACCTCTATACTGAAATGTACAATTATTAAAGTAGATTGAGAATCACTTCTAAGCACTTTTCCCTCAACAGAGGCGTCAATTACCTGACAGTTTTCCTTTTAGAAATTATCATGTGGTTTAGTTGCATGAAACTCTCCACACAATGGCATCCTGGTGAGTATTCATAGTGGCCAATCTGAATAAGCAAAGCTGCAGTGCAAAGTAAGGCAGTGGGACAGATCAGCAGCATAACTCTGTAATAAGGAAAAAAGGTGGATTTTAGACTATCTCGGGCTCATTGTAGACAATGCAGCTAATATTTGGCTACATGGGATGAGAATGCAATTGTACCTTTGTAACAAGGTGGCACGGGGTGGTAGTCATGGACGATTCCTCTAGGTTACAGTCAGGGAGCACCCTGGCCCATTGCACATGAAAGGACAGTTCTAGTCCCAGCCCCAGGACACAGTGGGTTACCTCAGGATCATGGCTGCTCTCCATGTTGAAACGGCATCAACTGGATACACATCACGTCACACTCTTTAGGGCTTACCAGTGGCAGCTTGTATTTAATAAAAGGTGATGAAGAAAAGAGGGTACAATTCCTGAGCTGCCCCTATCTCCAGCAACAGCTGCAGAAGACCAGGCAATAAATCCCAGTAGGCTCTCCGGAGCTAAAAGTCTCTGGTGGGGCACACACTCAGTTCTTGTGCCCAATAGTCCCCTGACAGATCTGTCCCCTCCAGGAGTATGGCAAGCTCCCAACAGGGGAGCACATCCTGCCACGGGCACACCTGCCGGGGCTCTGTCTGCAGACAGAAACTTCTTGTCCCTTTTGGAGGCAGCTGTCCCAGCCCCCTCAGTTAAATCCTTGCTATCCCGATACTACTAATACATACATTGCAATGATATAACATTAAGACAGGTCAAACACAGCACAGACATGACATCACATTAATACATACTGTATAATAAACATTGCACATACATCAATGCAGAACCCAGTGAATATGCTCATATTCTTTACTTTAATGAGCGGTACCACGTGACTGTTGAACACAGGAAGAGCTGCAGCGCCGGAGACCATCTGAGAAGCATGGACTGCAGAGACTGCTCCAGGACGGGTGAGTATGACGGGGAGGACAGGGGGAGCCATGCAATATTCACTGTGTGATGAGGGCTGCTTCATATGGACGGGGAGGGCCTGTAGCTATGGAGGGTGGGGTTGTTGCTATAGAGGGCATGTTTGGAGTAGAGTAGGAGGTTACGACTAGTTCTCATTTCAATGCCATAACACCCCCCCTTGGAGTTCTGCTCAGAATATCTAGAAAACCGTGCAAACTAGTGACAGAAAGTAAATTACTTATTGTCATAATTCTGCAGCCCAGATATGTACTGAGATTATGTAAAAAGCCCGGACAACCCCTTTAATAGTGCTTCTTATTTTCTGAACACTCAGTTAACCATACTATATTTATTGACATCTATGAGTATGCCCCTTTTTGTAGCATTTGGCACAATACTGAATAGATTGCTACGCATATGTACTTTCTGGTATCCTGTTGGATATTTAACTCCTTTTATGATTGTCTATGTCTCTTTTTTGTATTGATTCTAATAAAGCTATGTTATTTTATGGCGATATGCTTCCCTGATCTTTTTGGATGAAATGTTTATTAGGAAGTGCCATTTTTTCTAGGCCTAATTTGTTGCATAATATTTGAATTTGTTCCCTGTACTTTGTTACAGTGGTGTGTGGCCAGTATGGACACTAAAGCTAGAGATCAAAGCTGGCTTACCTCTATGGATGCAGTTTTTAAAGGAGATATTATATCCAATGTTTCTGTGGAAGGTGGGCAAAAATCAGACCTCAAAAGTTCTATGAAGGCCCTGTTAAAGAAAAGGACCAGGATGTGGTGGACCAAGGCCTCTTTAGAGAGCTATCTTGCTAAAAGTCTTATTCCCAGAGGACTGAGGGTTAGGATTATGCCATCATATCCTGTGGAGGATTCCACCTTTAGAACGAGATGGGAAGATGCCTGTAATATATGTTCAAGATCCCTCATCGAACTATTTATTGGCAACAATAAAAAAAAGTCTGGATAAATTAGACTCTGATATTGAACAAACCAGAATCAAGTTTAGAAGAATTGAGTGAGGAATGTGAAGGACCTCTCAATAGGGGTAAGTTCAAGCCCCCTGTACCTAAAAAATTCCCCCCTCTTTACTTATATTCTAATGTTGAACATTTTGTCAGATTGGTTACTGATTAGTTTGAAAAAATTCCAAGACACTTTACCCACGGCAATCTCTCCTTTGTCCAAAGGAAAGCACTCAAAGAACTGAGCAATCTTAAAGAGGTGGTTATCAAATCCGCGGACAAAGGGGGGAATGTAGTGGTGTGGCCTACTGTATTATATGAGAGGGAAGCCTTAAGACAATTAAGGGATACCAGTTGCTAACAAAAAATGACTTTCAACCCTACTTCAGCATACCAGCAAGAAATTGGGGTGATTTTGGAGCAGGCCTTCCTGGATGGCATAATCAGCCGAGAGCTTAGGGATAATCTTGTGCCTGAATATCCTAGGGTGGCATGCATATATTTCATACCCAAGATACATAAAAACTGCACGGTTCCACCGGGACGACCCATTGTATTGGGCAATGGCAGTCTGTGCAAGATTATCTCTAAATACCTTGACTTTTATCTAAAACCCCTGGTTTTTGATCTCCCATCCTTTGTGAAGGACACTAGTGACGTTCTTAGAAAGGTTGAAGGTATACCTATTGAAGATGACATGTTGCTTGTAAGCTTTGATGTTGAATCCTTGTATACATCCATCCAATATCGGGATGGTATGCAGGCCACTAAGTCATTTTTGATGATGTCTAATCTTGATGAGGAGCTGGTCAGCCTTTTGATGACACTACTCAGGTTTGCCCTGGAGCATAATTATTTTATGTTCAAGGAAACCATTTATTTACAAAAGCAGGGAACGGCAATGGGGGCGGCTTTTGCCCCCTCATATGCCAGTTTATTCTTGGACATGTGGGAACGGAATATTTTCTTCACCCACCCTGTAGCTTTCATTGAAAAGGTCCTGTTCTGGGTAGATAGATGATATCTTGATGATATGGCAGGGGACAGAGCAGGACCTTCTCAGTTTCTTGGACATGCTCAATGATAACTCAATCAATGTCAGACTGACGTGCAAGTACAGTGAGACTGAATTGATTTTTTGGATATTAAAATCTCAAAGGTAGACAATGGGGTTTTGCACACTGATGTATACCGTAAAGAAACAGCGGTAAATTACATTTTACATGCTGCATCTTCATGCCCAAAACCTTTGGGGGAAGGTATCCACACTGGCCAGTTTCTTAGGGCCAGGCATATATGTTCAAGTGAAGAAGCCTTTCAGGGACAGGTTGAGGATCTTACACAAAGATTTGTATCTAGGGGTTACTCTAGACACAGTATAAATAGGGGAATGAAAAAAGCGAGTCGGGCAAAACGGGCAGACTTACTTATACCAAAGAAAAAGCCCATGGAGACACACAAAGTGAGATTGATCTCCACTTTCAATGATAAATGGCATGAGGTTAGGAGAGCTCTTGAAAAATACTGGCCAATTCTCATGACTGATAGGACCCTGGAGAGATTTGTCCCTAGACATCCCTCTATTACATATAGAAGATCTAATAGTCTTAGGGATAGTCTGGTGCACAGCTATCATGGGGGCCAAAAACCTGAGAAAATATTTGGGTCAAAGGGTCCAAAGTGGGGATTTTTTCCCTGCAAAGAATGCATCTCATGCCCCAATATGGTACATGCATCTTCCTTTTCTTCAAGTGATGGCAGTAGAACATTTAATATCACCCAGCACATCACCTGTAATTCGGTTGGTATGGTTTATTACGCCACATGCCCGTGTATGAGAATATTTGTTGGCATGACCTCCAGACCCCTAAAAACCAGAGTGAGGGAACACTATAGGGATATAAAGAATGCTTCTGAAATTGAGGATAACACCACCCTCAAACCAGTCCCGAAACACTTTAAGATGTTCCATGATAGTAATCCAAAATTGCTTAAAGTTACCGGTATAGATAAAGTTTTTATTGATCAACGAGGTGGTAACTGGAGAAGGAGATTGGCCCAAATAGAAGCTGAGTGGATATATAAGCTGGGAACAGTAAAAGCTAGGGGACTTAATGAGGTCCTGGGTTTTGCCCCTTTCCTGTAAGTGTTGTTTGGTGTATATGTTTTTAATATACTTTTATTTTTCAGTTTTTAGAATTCAGAGAACCATTCACTTTCATATATGTTGCGTGACCCGTTACATGGAACATATGGAGTATCAAGATTCGGGTGGACTACTTGTTGTGCCTGTGACCCTTGCAAGCAGTTTGAAGCCCTTTTATTCTATGACATGGAGTTTCATTTGGAAGAGACTACTCTTCATCTTTGTGGATATCAGGACGAATTTGGATTACTTGAGCTCCTCTGAAAATATAAAAATGTATCCATCCGGGAACTTCTAACCTATATACAGTACATACATGGACTAATTATGTATACTGTCTGCAGAGGTCACACTAAGTTGAGAAATGACAGGTCACTTTTGTTAATAGCCCTGTTTATACCCGCATTTCCTATGTATTGTTTGTACCTTTGAATAATTTTGATACACCTGCCATACTTCCCATGTTTTTAAGTATCCTTAAGAGATGTATAGTTTTGCATAACATACTTGGGACATTTTATGCAAAAATGTGCTGCACTGGTTCACTTTATAATGTAGTGGTATGCACAGTGTGCTATTTAATGTATGTTCATTTTTTGTACTGATATACGTAGCTATGCATATTATTCCCTCATAGTAGGTAATTATGATGCTAATTTCAAATCCACCTAACTTTGTCCCTTCATCACACCCCTCTCCCTGCAAACTCTGTGTGGATATGTTCGCTGGTTAAGCTGAAGCGGCCTTTTTGTCTTGACACGCCGGGCGGAGGCGCAGCTTGGCTGCCCATGACGTTATCGCGCAGTGCGTTGCCTTGGGAACGTGGTCTTCCTGGTTTACTGTAGCTGCCTCCGCATCATGACGTGCCGGATGGGGGTGTGGCTGGGCAGCTGGGAGGCGCATCCCAAGATGACGTCACACGCTGGGAGCTGTGCTTTTGCAGCTATGCACATGTATTGACTGAATAAAATGGTAATATTTTATGGCTACATGCTTCCGTAAGTCTTTTTGATGATAGTGCTTTTGGAAGTGCCATTTTTTCTAGGCCTAATTGTTGTTTTGAAAATTAAATGGTTATTCTGTACTTTGTTACAGTAAAGGGGCCAGTGTTGTGAGTTCATTTTTCCCTTCACCGTTGAGGTCTGATGAATTCCCTCCTCTGGTGAAGGAAGGTAGTGAGGCTGATTACCAAACACCTGGGCAGCTAGATGATTACTGAGTGGCTGGAATTGAGGACTGGATATAAGGCAGCCGACGCCCTTCTGCCTTGCTGGTGATCCTGCTGGATTCTTGGAGACCAGTCTGATTCCTGCGTCTCACTTCAGATTTGTTTTTGTTTTGCCTTGTTTTTTGGGAGTTCTGCCATCCCCGGCCGGGGGTGAGCTGTATTCCATTTTTGTCTCTGATCTGTTGATCTTTTGCTCTGTCTTCAGAATATACCTGAGTGCTAATTTAGTCTTTTGAAGCCTAGCGACTTCTGGGCCTGTTTTTCCTATCAGTCGGTTGGCACATTTTGGACAGGGTTTTTGCGGATGGCAGACAGCAGCTTTCCTATCCTGTCCTATTTTAGTTAGCTTGGGCCCCATCATTTGCTCAACCTATCTTTCTATCTGTGTTAGTGTTTTCATCTTGCTTCACCGTCATTATATGTTGGGGGCTGCCTATTGCTTTGGGGTCTGCTCTGGGGCAGTTTAGTTTTTCCCCTTTCTGTCTTTAGGCTATGTAGTTCTCCGGCTGTGATCGAGGGGTCTAGGCACCGTAGGAACCCCCCCACGGCTACTGCTATTTGTTGTGGATAGGTTCAGGGGTCTGCAATCCGATAGCTTCCAACCTCTCTGGTTTTTCTGGACTTAGCTAGTATTTTGTTTTTTCCTCCTTCGGTGACTCATCATAACAGAATCACCAGCCAGGCAGAAGGGCGTCGGCTGCCTTATATCCAGTCCTCAATTCCAGCCACCCAGTCATCATCTAGCTGCCCAGGTGTTTGGTAATCAGCCTCACTACCTTCCTTCACCAGAGGAGGGAGTTCATCAGACCTGAACGGTGAAGGGAAAAATGAACTCACAACAGTATCCCTGGTTGCAAATCCATAATCCAGTTCTGGATTGGAAATCTTTGTCTGTGGTGAGTTGGGGTTGTCGGTGTGCCCTTAGTGATGCTCCTGTTTTCTGCACCTCTCCCCAGTCGCATGATGTTCCTGACTATTTGGCTGACTTTTATGATGTATTTAGTGAGAATGAGTCTGCGTCTTTGCCTCCTCATAGGAGTTATGTGCAATTGAGCTGAACCCGGGGTGTAAATTCCCCAAGGGTCGGCTTTTCAATTTATCTGTACCCGAGCACGAGGCTATGCGATCCTATATTAAAGAGTCATTGGAGAAGGGTCATATTAGACCATCCTCTTCACCCTTAGGTGCTGGTTTTTTTTTTCATGGCTAAAAAGGATGGTTCATTAAGGCCTTCTATTGACTATCATGCCCTCAACAAAATTACTGTTAAATATCAGTATCCGTTACCCCTGATTTCTGATCTATTCTCCAGAGTTAAAGGTGCTTGCTGGTTTACCAAGCTTGACCTCAGGGGGGCGTATAATCTTATTCGCATTAAGCATGGGGATGAATGGAAGACGGCGTTTAATACTCCGGAGGGACATTTTGAGTACCTGGTGATGCCTTTTGGGCTCACTAATGCCCCTTCTGTCTTCCAGTGATTCATGAACGATATATTCCGAGACTTTGTGGATAAATTTTTGATTATCTATCTGGATGATATTTTGATCTTCTCCAAGAATTTGGACTCTCATGTGGAACATGTTCGGACTGTGTTCCGGATTTTGAGGGAGAATTCCCTGTATGTCAAGGGATCGAAATGCCTTTTTGTGGTACAGAGGATTTCATTTTTGGGATTTATTTTGTCTCCGTCAACTATTGAAATGGATCCGGCCAAGGTACAGGCCATTTATGATTGGGTTCAGCCCACTTCTTTGAAGGCCCTCCAGAAGTTTTTGGGTTTTGCTAATTTTTATCGGAAATTTATAGCTAATTTTTCTGGTATTGCCAAGCCATTGACTGATTTGACTAGGAAGGGTGCTGATGTGCTGAATTGGTCTCCGGAGGCTGTTTCTTCCTTTCAGGAGCTAAAGCGAAGATTCACTTCTGCTCCGGTTTTGCGGCAACCTGATGTCTCACTCCCGTTTCAGGTGGAGGTGGACGCTTCTGAGATTGGTGCAGGAGCGGTGTTGTCCCAAAAAGATCCTGTGACATCTAAAATGAATCCTTGTGCTTTCTTTTCCCGAAAGTTCTCCCCATCCGAACGTAACTATGATGTGGGGAATCGGGAACTGTTGGCCATGACATGGGCATTTGAGGAGTGGAGACATTGGTTGGAGGGAGCTAAACACCAAGTCATGGTCCTTACTGACCACAAGAATTTGATTTACCTGGAGTCGGCCAAGCGCTTGAATCCTAGACAGGCTAGGTGGGCCTTGTTTTTCACACGTTTTGATTTTGTGGTCTCTTTTCTTCCGGGCACTAAGAATGTCAAGGCAGACGCCCTCTCTAGGAGGTTCCTTGCTGATTCTCCTGTTGTGACTAAGCCTGCTACCATCTTAGGCGAGGGGGTAGTTCTTTCTGCCATCTCGTCCGATTTGAGACGTGCTCTGGAAGAGTTTCAGGAGGACAAACCTGAGCGTTGTCCCAGTGGAAAGTTGTATGTTCCTGATCAGTGGAGGAAGAGAGTGATGTCTGAAGTTCATTGCTCTGCATTGGCTGGTCATCCAGGTATTTTTGGTACTAGAGATCTGGGGAGTCGGTCTTTTTGGTGGCCCGCCTTGTCTCATGATGTTAGGAATTTTGTGCAGTCCTGTGGGACTTGCTCCCGGTCTAAACCTTGTTCTCGCTCTAGTGGCTTGTTGATGCCTTTGCAGGTGCCCAGGAGGCCATGGACCCATATTTCAATGGATTTCATCTCTGATATGCCTGTCTCTCAGAGAATGACTGTTATTTGGGTGATTTGTGATAGATTCTCTAAGATGGTCCATCTTGTACCACTCCCTAAGTTGCCATCTTCCTCTGAGTTGGTACCCTTGTTTTTGCAACAGGTGGTTTGCTTGCACGGGATTCCTGAGAACATTGTATCTGACAGAGGAGTTCAGTTTGTGTCTAGATTTTGGAGGACTTTCTGTTCCAAGCTGGGAATTCAGTTGTCCTTCTCCTCTGCGTTTCACTCTCAGACCAATGGGCAGACGGAGAGAACAAACCAGACTTTGGAGTCTTATTTGAGATGTTTTATTTCTGCCGATCAGGATGATTGGGTTTCCTTTTTGCCCTTGGCCGAATTTGCTTTAAACAATAGAGCTAGTTCTGCCACTTTGATGTCACCTTTTTTTTGTAACTTTGAGTTTCACCCTTGATTTTCTTCAGGGCAGGTGGAGCCTTCTGCCTGCCCAGGTGTTGACACTGTGGTGGAGAGAATGCACCAGATCTGGGACCAAGTAGTGGATAAGTTGTCTCTCTCCCAGGAAAAGGCCCAGTGGTTTTCCAACAGGCGTAGGACCGTTGGTCCCCAGTTTAAGGTGGGTGATATGGTTTGGTTGTCATCAAAAAATATCGCTATGAAGGTCGCTTCTCCTAAGTTTAAGCCTAGATTTATTGGACCTTACAAGATTTTGGAGATTATTAATCCGGTCTCTTTTCGGTTGGCTCTTCCTGTCACATTTAAAATTCATAATGTGTTTCATAAGTCCTTGTTGAAGAGGTTTGTTGAACCAGTAGTTCCTGTGGTGGCACCTCCTGACCTTGTATAGGTTGAAGGTAACATGGAATATGAGGTAGAGAAGATACTGGATTCCCGTCTGGCTAGACGGAGACTCCAGTATTTGGTTAAGTGGAAGGGTTATGGTCAGGAGGATAATTCCTGGGTATCTGCCTCTGATATTCATGCCGAAAGATTGGTGCGTGCCTTTCATCGGGCTCACCCGGATCGCCCAGGTGGCATGGATGAGGGTTCGGTGACCCCTCCTCAAGGGGGAGGTACTGTTGTGAGTTCAATTTTCCCTTCACCGTTGAGGTCTGATGAACTTCCTCCTCTGGTGAAGGAAGGTAGTGAGGCTGATTACCAAACACCTGGGCAGCTAGATGATGACTGGGTGGCTGGAATTGAGGACTGGATATAAGGCAGCCGACGCCCTTCTGCCTTGCTGGTGATCCTGCTGGATTCTTGGAGACCAGTCTGATTCCTGCGTCTCAAAGTTAAGTTTTTCTGCTCTGCTTTGTACACTTCAGTTTTGGTTTTGTTTTGCCTTGTTTTTTGGGAATTCTACCATCCCCGGCCGGGGGTGAGCTGTATTCCATTTTTGTCTCCGATCTATTGATCTTTTGCTCTGTCTTCAGAATATACCTGAGTGCTGATTTAGTCTTTTGAAGCCTAGCGACTTCAGGGCCTGTTTTTCCTATCAGCTTTCCTATCCTGTCCTATTTTAGTTAGCTTGGGCCCCATCATTTGCTCAACCTATCTTTCTATCTGTGTTAGTGTTTTCATCTTGCTTCACCGTCATTATATTTTGGGGGCTGCCTATTGCTTTGGGGTCTGCTCTGGGGCAGTTTAGTTTTTCCCCTTTCTGTCTTTAGGCTATGTAGTTCTCTGGCTGTGATTGAGGGGTCTAGGGCACCGTAGGAACCCCTCACGTCTACTGCTATTTGTTGTGGATAGGTTCAGGGGTCTGCAATCCGATAGCTGCCAACCTCTCTGGTTTTTCTGGACTTAGCTAGTATTTTGTTTTTTCCTCCTTCGGTGACTCATCATAACAGGCCAGTATGGACACTAAAGCCAGAGACCAAAAGCTGGCTTACCTCTATGGACTCAGTTTTTAATGGAGATGTTGTACCCAATGCTTCTGTGGAAGGAGGGCAAAAGTTGGATCTTAAAAACTCTATGAAGGTGATATTAAAAAGGAGAACGAGAATGTGGTGGACAAAAGCTTCTTTGGAGAGCTATTTGGCTAAAAACCTTATACCCAGAGGCTTGAGGGTTAGAATTATGCCGTCATACCCTGTTGAAGACCTCACCTTTAGAACAAGGTGGGAAGATGCATGTAGCTCTTGTTCCCGATCCCTGATTGAACTACTTATAGGCAATAATAAAAAAAAGTTTGGACAAACTTGATGCAGAAGTTGAACAAACTCGTGCTAAATTACTGGAAAAACTGTCAGGTTCCGAAATGGAAAACTTCAACAAGGAGATTGAGGCTCAACTTAATATCTGGGAGAAAGAAGTGAAGGAAGTAAAAGCCAAAAAATTCCAAAGGGACCTTAGTGATCAAAGGAATGGACATATTTACAAATGGCGTTCTATGACACATGAAAGTATGACTAGATCATCCTCTTTATCTTCATTGTCCTCTAGAGAGGATGATACTAGATTGAGTAATTGTATGTACAATTTGAGGAAAAATATTAATAGGAGACGCAATGATTACTATAAGAAAAGGGACAAAAGGCTGGATACTCCAACATCCTCCAAATTACAGGTAATTAATTTATCTGAACTGGTATTAACTAAACCACAGATAGAGGTCCTCAGTCTGGGACTCTCCTCACCCACGGCCCCATTTAATTGTTTTTCAGCAATAAAAGACCTCCATCTATTTGCCCGTAAACTTGTCCTTAAAAAATTACATGAAAAAAATGGTGGAGGGGAGGTATGGAACAGTAAAGAATTGGAGGCCATATCCACCTTAGAGGAACTATATGAGGAGGGTCAAGGACCATCTGATAGGGGTAAGTTTATACCACCAGCCCCTAAAAAATCCCCCCTTAACACCTATCCTAACGTGGAATTGTTTGCAAAATTGGTCACTGACGAATTTGAAAAAATACCAAAGCACGTTATCCACAGCAATCTCACCTTTGTCCAACGGCAGGCACTCAAAGAGCTTGGCAACCACAAAGGGGTGGTCATCAAGCCTGCGGAAAAAGGTGGGAATGTAGTGGTATGGACAACTATGCTTTACGAGAGGGAGGCCCTTAGACAACTAAGGGACAGCAGTTGCTACCAAAAGATGACCTTTAACCCCACCTCGGCCTATTTAAAAGAGCTTGAGGGTATCCTAGAACAGGCGAATCTTGATGGTGTTATTACAAAGGAACTTAGGGATAATTTAGTGCCAACACATCCTTGTGTGACATGTATATACTTTATCCCCAGGACGGCCTATCGTATCAGGAAACGGTAGCCTCTGAGAGACCATCTCTAAATACTTGGATTTCCATTTAAAACCCTTTGTCTGTGACCTTCCATCATTTGTGAAGGACACAAGTGATGTTCTCCGGAAAATTGAGGGCATCCCTATAGATGATGACATGTGGCTGGTCAGCCTCGATGTTGAATCGCTTTACACATCTATTAGGCATGAAGACGGTATACTAGCCACTAAATTCTATTTGACGAGATCCAGTCTGGATCAACTGCAGGTCAATTTCTTGATGACAATACTCAAATATGCTCTGGAGCACAATTATTTTATGCTCAAGGAAACAATCTATTTACAAAAGCAGGGCACGGCTATGGGGGCGGCGTTCGCCCCCTCATATGCCAATCTATTCTTAGGCATGTGGGAACATACCTTTTTCTTCACCCACCCAATTGCTTTCATTGAGAGGGTCCTGTTCTGGGTCCGCTATATCGATGATATTTTCATGATATGGCAGGGCTCAGAGCAGGACCTTCTAAGTTTTCTTGACATACTCAATGACAATCCCATCAACGTCAGATTGACGTGCAAACGTGGCCAGACTGACTTAGACTTCTTGGACATCAAAATTGTCAGAGGTGCCAATGGGATATTGCATACTGATGTGTTCAGGAAAGAAACGGCGGTGAATTCTATTTTGCATGCCTCATCATCACACCCTAAGTCCCTGATAAAGGTTATTCCGACAGGTCAGTTTCTTAGGGCTAAACGGATCTGATCGAATGAGGTAGCCTTTCAGGGTCAAGTGGCTAATCTCACACAAAGATTCCTGTCTAGAGGGTACTCCAAACGGAGCATAAGGAAAGGCATAAGGAGAGCAGAACAGGCCAAACGGACGGAACTGCTCAAGCCCTGTAAAAAACCTAAAGGGACAGATAAAGTGAGGTTTATTTCGTCCTTTAATGATAGATGGTATGAAGTGAAGAGAGCACTTGAAAAATATTGGCCTATCTTGATGACCGATAAAACATTGGAAAACTTTGTTCCCTAATATCCGGCTATCACTTAGAGAGGATCCAATAATCTCAGGGATAAGTTGGTCCATAGTTATCATGGTGGGCTGAGGCCTGAAAAAGCTTTTGGATCTAAGGGCCCTAAATGGGGTTTCTTTCCGTGTAAAGAATGCATCTCATGTCCCAATATGATACAAGCATTTACCTTCACTTCCAGTGACCGTAGCAAAACGTATGACATCACACAACATATTACATGCAACTCATTTGGGGTAGTATATTATGCCACATGTCCGTGTGGGAAAATATATGTTGGTATGACTTCCAGGCCCTTAAAAATTAGAGTGAGAGAACATTACAGAGATATAAAAAATGCTCTGGAAGTAGATGATGAGCTTGCCCTTAAACCTATTCCCAAACACTTTAAGAGACATCATGGGAGTGATCCCAAACTTTTGAAAGTGATGGGGATTGATAAGGTCTTCATTGACCAACGGGGCGGAAATTGGAAAAAGAAATTGGCCCAGGTAGAAGTGGAGTGGATTTATAGGTTAAATACAGTTCAGCCACAAGGACTTAATGAGGTTTTAAGCTTTGCCCCCTTCTTGTAAGTGTTTGTTTGGTTGTGTTTTTATGACAAATTTTAATGTCTACTTTTTTTAGTTTTTTAGTATCCATAATTGTTTGGTGAATTTTCCTTGGGCCTTACGACCTTTTTCTGAAGAGATGGCAAGTGATGCTACATGTGCAAGTGATGATTCCTACTATCAAATTTTTGGATGTTCAGGGGGATTCAAGAAACCATCTTTCAGGACTGTCTGATACAAGATATATGACAATTAAAGTGACGGGACTCTTTAGTGCTGTTATCAACCTTGTGAATGTGTATTATTTATACCATTTCTGTCAATTGTTCAGCCATTTATCTCACCCTATTATAACTGCTGTTGCGGTGGTGTGCTTGATATAGTTCTCCCTCCTCACCTTGCTGGACATATAGGTAGCCTTGACTTTATCGCTGGGCGCTACCCGTGTTCTAGTTTGCGCTATGTCTTTTGGAGGCTTTTTGTGTGCCATATCTCTCTACAGCGTCCTCTACAGTGTAGGAAATCTTCTGCGCGAGTCCCGTTCCCCTGTTCTTTTGACTTTGTGCCATGTCCAATCTATGCTGTTTTAGCGTTACTCTCACATTTCTCGTTTTCAAAGTTTTGGCAGTCTCTGGTATTCCCAGCTTATGCCCCTTCACTGTCCGCTTTGCCATGTGTTACGTTTTACTTTCAGTGATATTGATGCTGCACCCTCCTAGATTGCTTATTTCAGCGGAGGTTATTTTATGTTGGGTTTTTTTGGCGAACCCCATGACACATACGTTCGCAGTCCTTGTTGGTTAGGCATCCCTGTCCTGACACGCCGGATGGAGTGCCGACCGACAGATTGCGACGACATGGCACGGTGTTAGCACACTCTCCCCACTCAGTGGTTTCCTTGGTATGTTCTAGCGCCCTCCTCACCCTGACGTGTCGAGTGGGGGAGGGGCTGGACACTCGGGGATGGAGCGTTTTGGGTGGGTGTTGCATGCCAATTTTTTTGGCATCTCACCTTTGGTCAAACCGATTTAGATATATGTAAATAAGTTTTTTTACTTAAATTAAAATTATTTAAACCTATTTAATCTCAGTACTGTAAGGTGCAACTCAGCAACCACACTAACACATGGCAGCGTGGACCATCGCCTAGGCGACGCACCGCCCCCTGTCCATCGGAGCTGGCTCCTCCTCGCATCGTGCTGTTCGGGGTGGTGGCCGGGCGGCGCGATCAGAGGTAACGTCCACTCCATGTTGACTGTTGCCCTAGCAATGCATTCCGCCTGGTGTGCTCGGGCCCCCTTCCCCGCGCGGCGCAGTGGGTGGGGGAGTGGCTGGACGTCAGGGGCTGACTCCCCTGGGAGTGGTGCCTCGCGCTGGCATCCACTGCTTGTTTATGCCAGTTGCCCTAGATGTACCATCTTTGTGATCCTCCCGCTTGCCGAGCCTCTCCGCCTTTGGCGATCATCTCCCGGCTGTTTCCTCTTCACGGCGCGCTGAGTGGGGCGGAGACTCAGCGGTCGGATGGCACGGGCTGTGGTGACGTCAACTTCCTGTTGACTGTTACCGTGGCTACGCGTCCTTCCCGACATGTTTGGGCCGCCTTCCACTCGCGACGTGCTGGGTGGGGGAGTAGCCGGACTGATATGCTAGGGAGGTGTGGCCGGCAATGACGTGGCACGCTGGAGGCTGCGGCTCCATCTACGCACAGGTGCATTGAACGTCTCCATTAGAAACACTCTATTTAAAACCAGTAAGCCCTTGTAACCAGACGCACTTACCCCCCTGGATGAAGCCAACGCGAAACGCGTGTCGGGGACCTTCACACCTACAGGTCGTATGCTCTATATGTATTGTACTTTCCCTGGCACTTGCCTCCTAGGCTGACATACAGCCCACCCTGTACATCTCAACTTTATTTACATTTAGCCGGTGTTTTCCTAGCCTGTATATTTTGTAGTTTTATGCTACTCTACATCATTCTAATTGGGGACACATCCTGCTCAAGTATGCACAGGTTTAATTTCAGCACTGCTCTAGGACACACTATCTCCTAGTTATTTTTCCCACATCAGTGATAGATGGAGTTTTTTTAATGCTTGTATATCTCTATTTACTCTGCTAGCCCTGGCCACCTTGATTTTGTGGTAACATCTTGTATTATATTATTTGGGCTGGATACTGGTGCCATTAGGTTGCATCACTTATAACCCTTACTGTTTTATAATGGAACTGTCCTTGCATTATATTAGGGATATATCTTGCTGATTTGCATTTTTTGGTTTCTATAGGCACTGATGGGCAGCAGTGTGTCTTTGCGTGTGCTACCACTTTTCAGGCTCGCTTATCCACTTCTGTTGTGTGCATCTATTATATAGGCTATTTATTGTAGTTTTTCTGGCTTTATTACTTAGGGTTTTTTGCATCATTTTGATACAGAACTGTTTACAGGTGATGTACATGGTGTCGAGCAATGAGTGTATCATCATTATAGTGCATACACACTCTGGGGTGTTATATCGGATACTCATCTCCTTTTATCACATTTGTTTATGTCTGTGTGTTTTTTGTATTGACTGAATAAAATGGTAATATTTTATGGCTACATGCTTCCGTAAGTCTTTTTTGATGATTATGCACATGAAAGGTATTTCCTTGATTATGGCCTTATATATAGGGTCACAGATGACATGTAGCTATAGTCACTTACCCCCAGGAGGAAGCTCACGCGAAACGCGCGTCGGGGACCATGATACCACAAGGTCGTATGTTTCTTAATGTTCTCTTTGGGGCTATTGTAGCACACTTGGGGAATGAGAGTAGCACATTGTAGAAACCTTATGGGCCACATACTACGGCATTTGTGTTGGAATTTGATGTGCTAACTACCCCATGACATGTCTACCTCATCTTTGTTATATACCCCATGATATGCCTTCCTAATTTTTGCAATATACTTTGCTGCTATTTGTTTATCACATGATGACACTAATGCTGTGCACCTCATATTGCGATCTCTGCTTGAATGTGTATTAGTTCATGGTGAGGTGTTGTCCTCATCTTTTTTAGCCGTGGGCTTATTATAACCTTGGACACTACTGTCCTCTGCTGGGTACTTACCCTTATAGATGCTATTTAATCATTGTATTGATATATTTGAATATCGCTGTAATTGCACAGATTATGACATACCTATCAGCAGTATGCATATCATTAGGGTGTACCCTTAATAGTGCTTCTTATATTCTGAACACTCAGTTAACCATACTATATTTGTTGACATCTATGAGTATGCCCCTTTTTGTAGCATTTGGCACAATACTGTATAGATTGCTACGCATATGTACTTTTTGGTATTCTTTTGGATATTTATCTCCTTTTGTGATTGTCTATGTCTCTTTTTTGTATTGATTCTAATTCCATGTTATTTTATGGCAATATGCTTCCCTGATCTTTTTGGATGACATGTTTATTAGGAAGTGCCATTTTTTCTAGGCCTAATTTGTTGCAAGTATTGAGTGCATTTACTGAACATACATTTCAATAGGCCAACATTTCAGATTTTAAAATAATTTTTTCAGGCTTTTATTATAAAGTATTCTAATTTACTAAGATGAACACTTTTGGGTTTCATTGGCTGTAAGCCATAATCATCAACATTAACAGAAATAAACACTTGAAATAGATCACTCTGTAATGACTCTATATAATGTGACTTTCACTTTTTGTATTGAAGAACTGAATTAAATTAACTTTTTGATGATATTCTAATTTTGTGAGATGCACCTGTATTTTTAAAAAGTCGTAAATAGAATTTGTCGCAAACATCTAGATGCCAAAAGCCAGGCCCACTGTGGCGAACTGAGCCCAAATCACCTCCCTCCAAAAAACCCTCAAGATTATCAAATGGAAAATAGGCACAACTAAAAAGGACATGAGGCAAAACAAAAAACATAATACAGGAAAAACTATAAGAAAAAACTAAGAAACAGGGAAGGGATCTGAGCAAGTTTGATGAGGGCCATACCCAGATGACTGGGGTAGAAAAGGGCGGGTCTTGTGAGGTGTTCTTGCCATGCAGTAGGTCTTGTGAGGTGTTCTTGCCATGCAGTAGGTCTTGTGAGGTGTTCTTGCCATGCAGTAGGTCTTGTGAGGTGTTCTTGACATACGGTAGGTCTGTGGGGTGTTCCTGACATACGGTGGGTCTTGTGGGGTGTTTTTAGTTTGTAGTCCTTAGTACCTACTTAACACAAGCCAAGAGAGGCCAACACAGTTATAGCCGCTTCAAGAGTAAAGACTAATTCGGGTTCCTGTTGGCAAATCAGCGAAATACTGCATTTTTAAAAAGAAATTCAAGGGGGCTATATAAAAGATAATACTGCACAAGTTAAGGAAAAATTAGGTTAGGATTAGGAAATGTGATGTATTCCCTATTTGCAATTCGTAGGGATCAATGAGCAAACTTAAAATGAATGAATATATGAAATAGCCTCTGCTTGCTGTATGCTTGGGGTAACAAAGTCTTTCACAGAATGCATTCACAGCAATTCCATTTCACCTGATCTTTGCTATAGTTAAGTGTTGATAAGAGTCTTTGATTTTAATGCAAAAAGGTAATTATAAAAATATACAAATACAAGAAAGTGTTTACGGAGCTGTGGTATGTTAGAGGCGTTCACCTCTGTGGAGGAGACTAATAGCATGGTTCCCACTTATAGTTATGAATGCAAAATAAACCAAGCTCACAAAAGCACCCACGTCTTTCACGATCCTGGGGAAAAAAAGCTGAAACTAAAGACTTTCATTGCATAGCGTCAAGAATATCCTAAATTTATAGAACTACAGCAGCCTACAGATTTAGGACTGGAAATTTCTATAGCTACAAATCCTAAAATAAACCGAGTTTGTAGAATGCTGTGAAGTTTCTCAGGGGTGAGAGGCAAAGTTAGAGGCCTGTTCAATACCTGCTTTCACTAAGACAGTCTTTCCAGATAAAACCAACATTACTGACTTTAAAAGGACTTCAAAAACAGACATTATTTGTCATCTGCAGGGTCTATAAAAAGAAACACTTCTCAGGCAGCGAGTGTGAATACTCTTACTTTACCGAATCAGGGAAAAAGAGAAGATAACCTTGAGAAATGTGACCTTCCTGCTGCAGCAGAGGACTTTAGACTGTAAAACTAGATATAAATACATATTAGTGATTGCCTCTATGCTAAATGGTTCTGAATGAAGTGAACCTGACTTAGCGATGAACACAGAGACTCACACAATGCTAGTGAGCCTGGCATTAGGTCAAAATGTGAATTTTATCAGTTCTGTAGCATTGGAGAAACCTTTACTATGTTTATATTTAAGAGGTTGTCCACTTTGGACAATCTCCATTTATCAGGGCAGGTGCAGACGACTATATTTTCGGTCCGAGTGCATACCGACAAAACAGTGGATCGCACCTGAATCAACGTTAGTCTATGAGGCTGTGCACATGTTCAACTTTTCTGTGTCTGTCCAAGGAAAAACATTGCTGTGTGCCTGAGTACGATCCAATATTTGGATCGTACCTGGCCATGTAAGTCAATGATTGAGTGGGAAACAATGGACTGCACTCGGGTGATATCTGAATGCAGTCCAATTTCTATATACTCACAGAATGGAGGTTTTTTTTCTGCAATCTGCAACCCTCAGCTGTCAGCTTTAGCAAGGCTGGTTATCAACAATAGGGGGGTCCCCACACCGTTTTTTTAATCCATTTTTGACAACCAGCCAAGCTAAAGCAGACAACTGGGGGCTAGTATGGGGCCATGGTGCAGACAATTGGGGGCTGGTATGGGGCCATGGCTATTGCTCTCTCCCCACCTAAAAATAGCAGCCCACAGCCTCCCGGAAAAGGCGCATCTTTTAGATGCGCCAATTCTGGTGCTTTGCCCGGCTCTTCGCACTTGCCCTGTAGCAGTGGCAAGTGAGGTTCATATTTCTGGGGTTGATGTCACCTTTGTATTGTCCAGTAACATCAAGCCTATGGCTTTTAGTAATGGAGAGGTGGCTATAAGACACCTATTCATAATCCCATAGTTATATTGTAAATAAACACACAGCCAGAGTAAAGTCCTTTATTTGAAATAAAAATAACCACACTTTTCCTTTTTTTATTTAAAAATCACAAATGCAGTTATACTCACCTAAACATCATTGTATTGAATCCCTTGTCTCCTGTAATAAAACAAAAATAAAAAACAATATTCCTCACCTCTCCGTCGATCTGTCCCACGCCGTAATCCATGTCTGGGGATAAATAGTTTTCAACCTGGACGGTGCCAACATGCAACCGTCCAGGCTGAGAACCACTGCGGAATGAGCAGCAGCAGTAATGTCATCGAGGTTACCGCCGGTCACTGAGGCTGCATTCCCAGCTGGGCCCCTCAACTGCGGTGACCTCTCTCTACTGATATCCCTGCTAGCAAAGAGAGAATAACTCTCATGGTGCAGAGGCGAGTTCACATTCTCATTTCTGTTCTTAGCTAATTTTTCAAAGTCATAATTTACTTTTAAATGAGATAAATAGTTAACCTATTTTTATTATAAGATTTATGGGGGTCCGTTACCTG
This sequence comes from Dendrobates tinctorius, assembly GCF_039654945.1. Classification (NCBI taxonomy): domain Eukaryota; kingdom Metazoa; phylum Chordata; class Amphibia; order Anura; family Dendrobatidae; genus Dendrobates; species Dendrobates tinctorius. Next base: position 9,968,131 of record NW_027361754.1, read on the forward strand.
GCATCATGTCCCTCGGTGATGGTAAGCACACAATAAATAAATTTCCAAACACTATGAAGGGTCCATTATTGAGTATTGCAACTTAGCCCTCAATGAAATGTATGGTAGCTGAGCTGCAGTACCCAAAAATGACTACTATGCAGTTTACAGAGCCTTGGTGTTCAGATCTGTCGTGGGTGCTTCTATAAGGGTATTATTGGGGGGTGTTTTGGTTGTTGGACTTCTGTAATCTGAAGTTAATGACCTTACACTAAAGACAGGCCATCACTATCAAAGTCAGAAGCCTCTTGAAACTTCTGTGATTGTGATTTTACTCTGTTGGGGTGAAAAAAACACCAAAACCTTTATTATGTGTAACTTAGATTATATAATGTGTATGATTTTGTCCAATGCTAAAAGATGAAGTTGTAATTTGGGCCTCGAAAACACAATATAAAAGAAACTGATGTGGAAAGTTGTCAGGGAACAGAGGAAATCATGAGGCCATCAGTGAGCAGAGAGTGGAGCGGAGACAGCTGATGGTTGGTTGGGGCCTCATATTTTGGTTTATTTGCTGGGTTTTAGCTTTTGCAGCTGCAGCCAAGCCTCACACCCCCTCCATTTTTTTGTGGTAAGTGTGAAATTATGAGCAGCAGGCAACAAATATTTTAAATATTTAACATTGCCATTTTGGAATGTATTCTACATTTTCATTTACAAGGGACATTTAAGTCCTTATTATTTTGCAGAAAAATGATTTAATTAGTACCTGCTGGGCATAACAGACACAAAACCACAAGTGCCACAAATGTTCCGTTTAGCAAATTAATTTTTCTCTCTAATTCTGAGTATTAACCTGTTCACAGCTACAAGGTGCAACTGCAACTAGAGACAGACATGATATGGCTGAAGCAGTTTTACCCACAAAAAAACAATGGCCATTAATTATCAATATTAGTAGCTGTACAGTTTTGCAAATAAAACTGCTGGTTTATTGCAGTATTGTGCTGCATGAAAACCTCCCCGCCTACAAATTGGCAGTTTTCTGACACATTGAGGATATAGCTACATGTGACCGTACCCTAAGGGTGTGTGCACACGCTGCGGAATCTGTTGCTGATTGATCCGCGCGGATTTTGCAAAATCCGCAGGTCAAAAGACCTGCGGTTTATCTGCGGATTAGCCTGCGGTTTTGCCCTGCGGTTTATCACCTCTACAATGGAGGAGATGGTAAACCGCTGCGGAATCCGCAGAAAGAATTGACATGTCAATTCTTTCTGTGGTTTGGAAACTGCAGCAAATCCGCGTGGAAAAATCCACACCATCTGCACTGCGGTTTTTGATTTCCATAGGTTATAATGGTACTGTACACCACAGCAGAAACTGCTGCGGATCCGCAGGGCCAAAACCGCTCCGGATCCGCAGCAGAATCCGCAGCGTGTGCACACACCCTAAAACTGGTCGTGCAAGTAGCTCAGGCCTAATGACCAATCGTAAACTTATGGATTACAAAACATTTTAGGTGAGATGGGGCACATTTAAGGGATTGTCAACAACCTGGATCCAAGGATTTGCCCCGTCCTAGAGATTATTGTAATCCATAATCAATCAATACTCTGAAACAATAAAGCCATGTTCCAACGTTAATTTTTTTTGTGCAGAAAATTGTCTACTTTAAACATATCAAGCACAGTGTACGAAATTTCATGAAAACCCTTTTTCCCAGTGTGCATTTAAAAATGCTGTTGAACTGTGCATTTTTCTTGACCGGGGGTTGGGGGGGGGGGGTTAACTGCAAGCTTCAATGCAGAGTTTGAAAGACAAAAAATGCAATTGCATTTTTTAGTGCAGAATTCAAACATTTCTGCACTAAAAAAGCACAATAAGGCTGTGTGCTATGTGTGATTTGAACAGCTGACATGTGCCTCTAACTGCCGTGGGTGGAATCGCGATCCACCCGCGGTTGTTGACCTGTTAAATGCCACTGTCAATCTCTGACAGTGGCATTTAACTCGCACTTACCGGAAGCATGCTGGAAATCCTGCCAATCAGTGACGCATCATGACATGCATGACAACCAGAGGTCTCCATCAGACCGGTAAGGTTGTCATAGCCAGACTGCTATGAGCTGATCATCGCCTGTGTGCAGCAGGGGTGATCAGACAACTGCAGCTTCTCTTCTCACATGGAGACTATTGATGCATGCAAAAAATGAAAGTTTTCAAAAATATTAAATAAAAAAAAAAAATATTCAATTCACCCCCCTTTCGCCCCATTCAAAATAAAAACAAAAAAAAATCAAACATACACATGTTTGGTATTGCTGCATTCAGAATTGCCCAATCTATCAATATAAAAAAGAATTAACCTGATCGCTAAACGGCGCAACAAGAAAAAAATTCAAAACGTCAGAATTACGTTTTTTGGTCGTCACTAGCAAAGTTAGGATTTTTTGTAACCACTTAAATGAAAAAGAACCTAGACAGGTTTGGTGTCTATGAACTCATAATGATCTGGAGAATCATAATGGCAGGTCAGTTTTAGCACTTGATGAACATGGCAAAAAAAACAACAAACTATGGAATTGCACTTTTTTTTTGCAATTTCACCGCACTTGGAATTTTTTCTGTTTTGCAGTACAAGATATGTTAAAACGAATGGTGTTGTTCAAAAGTACAACTTCTCCTGCAAAAAACAAGTCCTCACATGGCCATTTTGACTGATATATAAAAAAGTTATGGCTCTGGGAAGAAGGGGAGCAAAAAACAAAAACGCAAAAACGAAAATATCTCTGGTCATGATGGAGTTAAAAATACTATATAAATAATCTGACTCCATGACTAAAGCCCCCGTCTCACATAACGATGTCCCAGCGATCCCAGCAACGATCCGACATGGATGGGATCGCTGGGACATCGTTAGTCTGATCGCTGGTGAGCTGTCACATAGACAGCCCCAGCGATCAGGACCAGTGATGCTGGACGCTGGTTTCTAATGTAAACGTCGGGTATCCAGGAGCCGCGGCTCCTGGATACCCGCTGTTTACCTTGGAAACCAGCATGTATGCCGGTTTCCAAGGTAAACAGCGGGTATCCAGGAGCCGCGGCTCCTGGATACTCGACGTTTACATTAGAAACCAACGTCCAGCATCGCTGATCGCTGGTCTCTCGCTGCCACACGCAGTGATGCGTGCTGGGCAGCGGGAGACCAGCGATCGAAAAACGGCCCAGGCCGCTCGAGCACGATCAGCGATAACCGGCAGGGGGGCCGGTCGTTGATCCCCATCACACACAGCGATCTCGCTGGCGAGATCGCTGATGTGTCACAAAATCAGCGATCTCGCTAGCGAGATCGCTGTGTGTGACGGGGCCCTAAGCTGCAAGCGTAGGGCGCTGTGAGACACCATTTCTAGGCTGCCTCATTTAAACCATATTCACACGTAGTGATGTCCTCAGATATGTTTTAACTCATCTGTAAGAGGCAAGTATGAAGATTCCAGAAGAAGGTTTATTTTCCAGCTGAATTCTTGAAGAAATTGGCACATACAGCAGGTAAAAAATACTTTTCGGAATCAGGGCTGCTACACAAGAGCTTCTAAGATGGCTGATAGATGGTGACTGAGGAAGAAGGTGTTATTGACATCAAAGCTACATCAGAGAGAGACAGGGAGATCGAAGGACAAACTACAAAAGAGAGAAAAATTTAGTGCAAAAAAATGAAGCTGCAATATATATTCCCAAATCATGTCAATGACAGTAAAACCTGCAACAAAAACACATGAGAAAAAGAGAAGGCGAAGCAAAAATGCAATAATCTAAGCATATTTAATTTTGCTGAAAACACCTTAAGAAAAAAAAAAAGACAGCAGATAAAAAAGCAACGTTTCAACACATGGGAACTTAGCCTAAGGGCATTTGATGCAGTTTTACCGCAATTCAATGCAATTAGCAAATTGATTGCTAATGGCCACACGAATTTACAGATAAACAACAGTTTTACAAGCAAAATTGTGCTGTCATTACCAATCAATTTGAAAACTGCATTGATCTATAACAAAACCACAGAGAACATGTTTGCAAAAAGATCTAATAAAGGCAAGGCACAAGATGCTTACACATTTCACACCCGAGGACCCTTAGGCTGTGTGCACACGATGCAGATTTGCAGCGGTTCCGCAGCGGATTTTACCGCGCAGAAACGTTGCATTTCTGCATTGTGATGTACAGTAGCCTTAAAATCAATGTAAAAAAAAAAACACTGTGCAGACGCTGCAGATTTTTCCGCGGTACAAAATCCACAGCATGTTACTTCTTTTGTACGATTTTCCATCTCCCCTGTCACCAAATCCGCAGGGGGAAAACCGAGATGGAAAACCGCACAAAAACCGCATGAAAACCGCATCAAAAATGGAAGAAATCCGCAGGAAAAATGCAGGTCATTTGACCTGCGAATTTCTTCCATTCTGCGCGGAAAAATCAGCAGGGCCAAAAAGTACGTCTGCACTCAGCCTTAGGAAAAAAGAAGTAACATGCTGCGGATTTTGTACCGCAGGAAAACCGCGTGGAAAAATCCGCAGCGTCTGCACAGCGTTTTTTTTTACATTGATTTTAAGGCTACTGTACATCACAATGCAGAAATGCAATGTTTCTGCGAGGTAAAATCCGCTGCTGAACCGCTGCAAATCTGCATCGTGTGCACACAGCCTTAGTCACAGAATTTCGAGAGAGGAAGGGAAGAGGAATAAATCCTTATGGCCATCCAGTGGCAGTGGTTACAGTGGATCACACTCACTTGCTCACCAAAAACACATTTGAGTATGCAATAAACAAGAGGGTTATGACAGGTCTGCAAAATGTTTCCTAAAACATAAAACAGGCCGTTGTCAAGTATGGAAAATCAAGAAATTACTATGAATTTAAAAAAAAACCAAGGGACACAAATTTAAATAAGGTTTCTTTTCAGGTGTTATTTGGTGAACTTATTCCTCTAACATACTGCTCCAATGGGAATTAATAAGTCTTCTTGATCACAGGATCATTCCAATTTTATACCCTTACATTCTCTGCTGTTTCTTTGAAGGCGGCAAGTTTCACACTAGATTAATACAAGTACATTTTTGTGCACAGCCAAATATCTGACCCTCACCACTGTTAGGGCTCATACTCACTTGCGAGAGACTTGCACGATTCTCGTGCGAGTCTCTCGCATGAAAACCTGGCACTGCCGACGGCACTCAGACCGGAGCGTGCGGCTACATGTATTTTTATGTAGCCGCACGTGCCAGTGCCGGCGGCAGTGTCAGGTATTCATGTGAGAGACTCGCACGAGAATTGTGCCAGTCTCTCGCAAGTGAGTATGAGCCCTTATACTGACCTAATTTGACCAGGTCTTAAATCGTAACTTTATTTTAAACAAACTTTGCATAAATCAGTAGTACAAGCTAATATATACGGTGACATGTAAAAGTTTGGGCAACCCTGGTCAAAATTACTGTTATTGTGAATGGCTTGTTCACTATCATTGTTACAAAAGGCCAGGTGATGCAAATTTCCCAGCTTTATAAACACCCAGTCTCCTCTAACCTTGTGCCATAAAACAGCTGCCATGGGTTCTTCTAAGCAGCTGCCAAGCATTCTGAAAATGGTGGAAGCCCAAAAAGCAGAAGAAGGCTACAAGAAGATAGCAAATTTCAACAATTCTCGATGCAAACATAACACCATCTGTAAAAAAGCTGAAATGGAAAAGAGCATGGCTTCTACCATTAGATAATGATCCTAAACGCACGTCAAAATCCACTGTAGACGACCTCAAAAGTCACAAGCTGAAGATTTTACAATGGCCCTCACAGTCCCCTGATCTGAACGTCATTGAAAATCTGCGGCTAGACCTCAAAATAGCAGTGCATACAAGACGACCCAGGAATCTCACATAATTGGAAGAATTTTACAAGGAAGAATCTCTCAAAGAAGAATTGAAAGATTCTTGGCTGGCTACAAAACGCGTTTACAAGCTGTCATACTTGAAAAAGTGGGTGCTACTGGGTACTAACAATGCAGAGTTAGACCTCCACTCTTTGGGATGAGTTGGGATGATGAGGAGAGAGGAGCAGAGTGAAAAAAACGACAAAAGATGACACAAAAAGATGGAGCTGAGTTTTCCAAGAAGTCTTTTATTTCACACTATGCTGGATTCATATCTACACTGCTCAGTACTGCTGTATAATTTCCTTCACACTGTTGTTTCTGTGTGCTAACAAAATAATGAAGAGCAGGAATCCCTCTGTCTGTGCTGTGTATGGGAGACATCATATCAGCTAGTCTCCTACTAGTGAAGAGTCAACTGAAAATTTAAAAGATAAAGACCGTAGAAGGGAAAACTAGTGAAAATGTAGTAGAAGTCATGTACTGCCAATAAATAGTGTTATTTCTTATGTACACAGGACAGCTTGTTCTGAAAAGTTACTTAAAAGTATAGTGATCCTTTAAGACTCAATATTGCTATCCATTTGGGTCATTAAACTCAGTCAGGTCAAGGAGTAAAAACACCCAACATTACTCTAGTAATAACCTGGTCTTATTCTGACACTCAGCTCTATTTAATTGGGTATCAGTGAAGGAGTAGTAGTGGTTCACTAGCGCCCTCTATTTTAAGAAGCAGAAGTCCCAAAAGCCCCTTAAAATGTCAGGCAAATGCTTTGTCTCAACTATACAATTTGATCTCACATGCAAAAGGGAAAAAAAGTCTATTAAAAGTTTGGCTATCAATATAAAAGTATAGGATGACTTCATTGGTTAGTTAATTATAAAACTAGATAACGGAATATTCTCTTCACCCCTTGCGTCATTTTGGATCACATATTAAAAAAATGCTGCACTGTAATGGCAATGAAAAAAAAAATAAAACCTAATGCCTGACATTCTTTTTAGGATGCCAATAAAAGATAATGTTACTAGTAAAAGGTAAAGCCAGCTTCCATTATATCTCATCCCTGCTCCGTTCTCGCTGTCCTAGCTTTCGGTAAAGGGGCTGACCACTGTGGAAGCAATGACCCTGTGGACAATGACACAGGACAATAAATAAAAAAAAAATCCCTGTAATGTTTTACAGCTTCATTAAAACAAGAGGCAAAAATATTCTTTCATCTTACTAATGTCATAACTTTTCTTTACCAAGGTGAATGCCAGGACAATTAATAAAAAAAAAATGATGGATCGAGTAATAGATATTACATACATCTCCTATATATCCGCATCATATTAATCCATTTATTACCTATATCACTATTCATCTTTCTCCCTCATCTGTTATAATTATCTTTATCTCTGCTATCAGAAATCTGATATCTAACATGTATGTATCAATCACATATCCATCTAGCTCATATCTTCCAAGAGGCCAATGAATGGCTGTTGCTTGGCTAGACTGCCGTTAATTGTTGAGGAAAAAAAATATCAGATTGCACTGGAGTGTTGGATTTTGCTGTCCAATGATTGGCCAAAAACATCCAAAATACCCAGTCTTTTGAGCAAAAACTCAGGGCGTCACGTCCCCCTGGAAGACCTGGAATTAGACGGTCACGTCTGGTAATGAATCATACTTCCTCTTTAGAGATGGTGTGATTAATGTTTAATGTGATTAATAACCCACCTCTTCAAGAAAGCCTACAGCCTGCAATGACCCCTCTACCTCCTTCTCTTTCACCACTACCGGTGATCTCACCTCAACCAACACCGAAACTGCTGCAACCCACCAACCTACTGTCTCCTTCCCCACCATCCTGTAGCATGTAAGCCCGAAAGGGCAGGGTCCTCTCTCCACTCTATATCAGTCTGTCATTGTTAGTTTGTTTACTGTAAGTGATATCTGTAATTTGTATGTAGCCCCTTCTTATGTACAGCACCATGGAACCAATGGTGCTATATAAATAAATAATAATAAAAAAATAATGTCCTATTTTAAATGGATTTGGTTTCCTTCAGTGCTGAGAGGATTAAGGACTCTTTGCATGCTGGCTAACACCATGCTGCTTGGTTGTTCTCAGCTGCAATTGCTTATCATTTATTCCCTACATATATACTGGCTCTGGGTGGTTAGTCCCTGCCAGTGAAAGATTTATCTTCCTGTGCTAAAGCTAAGTGATTAGAGTGGAGTTGTTGTAGTAGTGTTCTGTACTTTGTTGTTGCACGTGTGTGATTATCTCCTGGTCCCTGTTCCCATTTAGTTTATTCCTCTCTGTCCCTATCCTCCTCCCTATTGTTGGTTAGTGCTTTTGTATGATAGAGGTTTTCTGTTATCAATGCTCTGTCTTTGTGTCTTATTTACCTCACTTTTCTGTCCCAGGCCTCATGGGGTGGAGGAGGGGACAGATTAGGTTTTAACAGGAGCATAGCAAAGTCGGAGACCCGGGCCTCTCAACCTTCAAGACAGCTTGAGGCCCCTCTTGCTTACCGAAAACCATCATAACGTGACAAAGGGCCATTGGTTGCTCATTCCACCAAAACAGTTGCTGATTGTTCATTACAATCCAAAACAGCTGTTTTGGTTTACTTTTATCTGTTGTATATGGGGGTAAAAATATATCTCACATTTATCTTTCAACCTCTCTCTATTCAATGTGTAAGTTTTTATCTACGATCTATCCATCAGCATTCACATCATATCGATCTTATATCCATATGTCTCATATCTACATATGTATGTATCTATCTATGGCCAGTGTCAAAATTAATTAAGTGGTTTTGGCCCTATATTAATTGACCTGTATATGCATAAGCCGTGGGTAGCAGTTATGTGTTTTGCTGTCATGAGATATATGTACCAAAACCTGCAGTGCTTAAATAAACACAGAAGAGTGTGACAAGAGTGTAAAAGGTCCTGGCGTGATCATAAATTTCTGAGAAGGAAACACTTTGTGTTTGCGACTTATTCTCCACAATAAACCTGACCCACTATTTAGCCAAATTAACTGGCCACTCAGAGTGGCTGCACTCTAACCCTGTGCACATTACATCAAGCGAGAGCGTGCGTGGTGGAATCATCAGAAGGCAAGTGGCTGATCTAACTACAGGCGAAAGAAAAAAGAAACTGACCATTGCTAGACGTTTGTAATTGTAATGCACTTTGACATAAAATGTATAATAAATTAATAGATCAAACATCTACAATTGAATACTGCTTTTACACCGGGGTTTACACTGAATACCGTTTTTAAGATTTTCCACATGTGGGCATTTTGTAACAGCAAATCTGTAAGAAAATATGCATGAGTTATATGCGGATTTGTTGTGCATTTTGATGCAAATCTGCAGCGAGTTTCACCCTCTGTAATCACACTGCTGGACGTAATGAAAGCAGAGATCTGGTAGTACAAAGGACTTGAACTCTGTAGCAATCCTACAATTCTACAAGTCAATATCGACCCTTTAAAAAGCCTTGCAATATGACTTGGGATAAAACCCATATTGCACCCCGTGAGTGCAAAGTGTGAGGCCTGATCTGACTAGGCGATAGGCTAAGCCTGGGATAGGGCAGCATGGTGGCTCAGTGGTTAGCATTGCGGTGCTGGGGTCCTGAGTTCAAATCCCACCAAGGAAAACATCTGCAAGGAGTTTGTATGATCTCCCCATGTGCGTGGGTTTCCTCCCACACTCCAAACCTGGAGGTAAACACTATTGGAGAAAACAGACAAGAAAATTGATGAGAATCTTCAGTATGGGGAAGTTTGAACATGAACACGTTTACATTTTTTGTCCATATAGCTGGAAGTAAAAAAAACTCATCCACGTAAAAAAAAAAAGGTTAGATACATCTAAAATGTAAATATACAATATTTAATAAGGTACTTGTATTATTCTCAAAGGTGTCCTGAGCTCCAAATAACAATAACGCTTCTTGGCATGGCACGATCACTCAAGTTCTACACAAAGTGGAAAAGAGAAAGATTCCTATGCCATCATGTCATTAATATTGTATGTGAAGGGAGCTGGCTGGCCCCATTCAATAGCTAAGCCAGACCCCTACTCTGCTTATCTATCAGCTGTAATAAAGAAAGGGCTGGCCAGTCACCCTATCCCCATTTACAGACAGCACTGGTCACAAGTCAGAAATGACCCCCCGCAGCTGTTAGGCAATCCCTGCATGTGTTTCGACTGTCAAACAGCCGTGAGACATGCAGCAGCGGGACTCAAACATATTTATTGAGCACGCCGAAGTCACTCAGCACCCGAGCATGCTTGGATAACACCTTATCCCATGAATTCCTACATTGTCTGAAAGGGGTTGTCCAGTCTTGGTACAAAAGTCTGCAGTCACTCTATGTGCGCTATACCCATGTCATGTGAATGCTTCTCTCAATAAAAGTAAATTGTGACACATGTGGTCACGTAATCACATGCTTCCAGCAAGAATACCAGGAAATTGTGACAGTATGAGAATAAAGTGGCTGCAGACTTTTTTGCCAAGCCCGGACAACGCCTTTACTGTTTTTTTCAATCAAAATATTAGAATGGTATATACAATTTCCCTGAAAATAATCCCAAGTATGATATTACAGGATTATTGGAGTATGTTTGAAATATAAACCCTACTCCAAAAATAGGCCTAGTTACAGTCAGTATCTATCCCATCTGTTGCACTATAATCCCACAGATTATGGGGAGTGAACAGAAAAAGCACAAATACAGCTTTGGCAAAAATTAAGAGACCACTGCACAGTTTTATAAAAATCAGCTTCTCTACCTGTCTGACAGCCATTCCATTTCAGTTGTAACGGTGGGCCAGGGTGGTAGTCGTGGCAGAGGACTCCTGCTCCATCACACCCTGGCCTCCCCTCACCTAAATATAGTGTCCCTTAGTCAGCATACACCTGTGACTTCAGGTCCAGGATCATCAAGATCTCTTCTGTGCAACTGAACGCAACCCTGCAAACAGTTTTGCATGGATTGAGACAAAGTCCATTTCAACTTGAAACTGAACAACTTTACTGTTTTCATTTCTCAGCACATCCAAGTATTTCACAGTATTATTCACATGTTCAACATTACACATTTCTTCCTCTTTCCCTGTACTTCGCTCACTGTCACACAGCATGTTCCTGGTCGGACCATACCATACGGTTCCTCAGCGTCCTCCCTGTTTGGCTCTGCCACTGTTACACACTCCTCTGTCTGTTTCTTCCCAGACATCAGATCATCTGTAGCCAAAGTCAGTTGCCACATGGCGAGTGATCTGCCATTCTGTACTGTCATAGCTTCTCCTGTGGTACTTCCTATGGCCTCCAGTACATCACGGGGACCTACTGCCTATAACGGTAACACAGCATCCTCTATGCTTACACTCATTGAGGATGGGGATTCCTTCAGCCATTTAGCCCCAGATCTGAGGGCATCAGCCCATGCGATAAGTTGCCACATCATGGAGTCTCCTGCGTCCCTGTACTCTCCTGGCCTTTCCTTCTGCTTCTGCACAACACTGATGTAGCCCACTGTAGTTCTGTCTTGCTGCTTTCCTGGCCTGTTACTGCAGATGGCTGGGCTCCTCACTTATAACGTTGCGTGGTCACTGCTACGATTCTGTACACTTAAGTCCATGCTATAGGCCTGGAGACTTATGCCCGAGCAGGCGGTTTGGGCACCGTGGCCCGTCTGTCTCTTATCAGGAAGTTCTCCCTCTCTTAGCTGCAGCTGACCCCTCCTACATTAACTATTTACTCTGTGAAACTCCTATACTAATTTCCTTTCATACTATGTACACTGCTCTACCTAGAATTATAATGTACCCCATCTTGTGGCTATAAATGGGTACTACGCTGTCCCTACTTACTAAACACTCACAATAGTAAATATGTACATAGCAGCAACAGTAAATACAGAGCATACGGTACCAGGACGAGTAAGAAAGCAAGGACATCATATATCCCCTTACATAGTTTCAGTTGAATTCCAACGAGAGTACACCTCATTCTACTTAATGTGATCACCTGAACCCAATCTTATTTAAGAAGGAAAGTATAAAAAACCCTGCTGTGGTGTTCACAATCCTCTTGTAATAGGACAAGATGGATGGCAAAACAAGTGCTAGTGATATCCCAAAAGTAATAGTAATGAAAAATAACTTTTATCCATGCCAAAAGGAGTTGAAAAAAAAAGTCTTGAGTGAGAAAAAGAAGGGCTCAATTCTGGCTTTACTAGCAAAGGGATACAGTGAGCGTCATGTTGCCTCTATCCTTAAAATTTCTAAAACGACAGTCCATTACAACAAGGTCAAGCAGCAAACATTGGGGACAACAAAGCTACAGACCGGCAGTGGGCGAAAATGACTCTCCACTGCCCTGCACGGGATGACCATCATCTTATCTGAATGTCACTCAGCAACCGCAGGATGACATCAAGTGACCTACAAAAGGAATGGCAAATGGCAGCTGGGGTGAAGTGCACGGCAAGAACAGTTTGTAACAGGCTCCTAGAGGCAGGGCTCAAGTCATGTAAAGCTAGAAAAAAGCCTTTCATCATTTCATCAATGAGAAGCAAAGGAGAGCCAGTCTGAAGTTTGCCAAAGACCATAAGGATTGGACCATAGAGGACTGGAGTAAGGTAGTCTTCTCTGATGAGTCTAATTTTCAGCTTTGCCCAACACCTGGTCATCTACTAGTTAGACGGAGATGTAGAGAGGCGTACAAACCACAGTGTCTTGCACTCACTGTGAAATTTGGTAGAGGATCGGTGATGATCTGGGGATGCATCAGCAAGGCAGGAATTGGGCAAGTTAATCTTTGCGAAGGATGTATGAAACAAACCGCATACAAGGTTATCGTGGAAAAACAGTAGATTCCTTCTGCTCAGGCAATGTTCCCCAACTCTGAGGACTGTTTTTTCCAGCAGGACAATGCGACCACCACATCAAATCCCTGTCATGGACAGCCCAATCTACAAATCTGAACCCTATTGTAAACCTCTGAAATGTAATCAAGAGGAAGATGGATAGTCAGAAGCCATCAAACAAAGAAGAACTGCTTAAATTTTTATACCAGGAGTGGCATAAGGTCACCCAGTGTGAAAGACTGGTGGAAAGAATGCCAATACGCATGAAAGATGTGATTAAAAATCATGGTTATTCCACAAAATATTGATTTCTGAACTCTTCCTGAGTTAAAACATTAGTATTGTTGTTTCTAAATGATTATGAACTTGTTTTCTTAGCATTATTTGAGGTCTGCAAGCACTGCATTTTTTGTTATTTTGACCATTTCTCATTTTCTGAAAATAAATACAAGGTTTAGTGCTTGGAACTTCGAACATATGTTGTCAGTAGTTTATAGAATAAAAGAGCAAATTACATTTTACTCAAAAATATACCTATAAAGAGAAAAATCAGACAAAATGAAAATTTTGCAGTGTTCTCTTAATTTTTCCCAGAGCTGTATAAGGACATTTTTTCAAATAAGTAACAGTTTATTAGATATTTTTTAATTGTAAAACCTAGATAAAAACACATAGTAACCTCAGATGTGAAAGACACTGTTGGCTATAGACACCTTTAATCATACCCTACTAAGTATATGAAGAGGAGGATGAATGAACTAATGGAGATCAACATCCGACACTGCGGAGACACCATCACGTGTTTCTCAACGCAGTGATTCTAGAGCACTGCCCCCATCCCTTATGGGAAATATGTAAAACATGCAAAACAAAGCCGCGGAGACACCATCACGTGTTTCTCAACGCAAGCAATGACCAGCCAGGTCTTTGCCCGGGAAGGAACAACCACGGGAAGGGCAGTCTCCAATGAAGGAAACCACCTATGCCAAAACATGGTATCCATCCACATACAGCTGTTTTGGGGTATTGCCCCTCATCAGTGTGGAGTAGGAAACTGGCTGGTAGGAGCAATGCCTAGTAAAAAGACTATGAAGAGGAGGATGAATGAACTCATGGAGATCAACATCCGACACTGCGGAGACACCATCACATGTTTCTCAACGCAGTGATTCTAGAGCACTGCCCCCATCCCTTATGGGAAATATGTAAAACATGCAAAACAGAAGCCGCGGAGACACCATTACGTGTTTCTCAACACAAGCAATGACCAGCCAGGTCTTTGCCTGGGAAGGAACAACCACGGGAAGGGCAGTCTCCAATGAAGGAAACCACCTATGCCAAAACATGGTATCCATCCACATACAGCTGTTTCGGGGTATTGCCCCTCATCAGTGTGGAGTAGAAAACTGGCTGGTAGGAGCAATGCCTAGTAAAAAGACTATGAAGAGGAGGATGAATGAACTCATGGAGATCAACATCCGACACTGCGGAGACACCATCACGTGTTTCTCAACGCAGTGATTCTAGATCACTGCCCCCATCCCTTATGGGAAATATGTAAAACATGCAAAACAGAAGCCGTGGAGACACCATCACGTGTTTCTCAACGCAAGCAATGACCAGCCAGGTCTTTGCCTGGGAAGGAACAACCACGGGAAGGGCAGTCTCCAATGAAGGAAACCACCTATGCCAAAACATGGTATCCATCCACATACAGCTGTTTCGGGGTATTGCCCCTCATCAGTGTGGAGTAGGAAACTGGCTGGTAGGAGCAATGCCTAGTAAAAAGACTATGAAGAGGAGGATGAATGAACTCATGGAGATCAACATCCGACACTGCGGAGACACCATCACGTGTTTCTCAACGCAGTGATTCTAGAGCACACTGATGAGGGGCAATACCCCAAAACAGCTGTATGTGGATGGATACCATGTTTTGGCATAGGTGGTTTCCTTCATTGGAGACTGCCCTTCCCGTGGTTGTTCCTTCCCGGGCAAAGACCTGGCTGGTCATTGCTTGCGTTGAGAAACACGTGATGGTGTCTCCGCGGCTTCTGTTTTGCATGTTTTACATATTTCCCATAAGGGATGGGGGCAGTGCTCTAGAATCACTGCGTTGAGAAACACGTGATGGTGTCTTCGCAGTGTCGGATGTTGATCTCCATGAGTTCATTCATCCTCCTCTTCATAGTCTTTTTGCTAGGCATTGCTCCTACCAGCCAGTTTCCTACTCCACACTGATGAGGGGCAATACCCCAAAACAGCTGTATGTGGATGGATACCATGTTTTGGCATAGGTGGTTTCCTTCATTGGAGACTGCCCTTCCCGTGGTTGTTCCTTCCCGGGCAAAGACCTGGCTGGTCATTGCTTGCGTTGAGAAACACGTGATGGTGTCTCCGCGGCTTCTGTTTTGCATGTTTTACATATTTCCCATAAGGGATGGGGGCAGTGCTCTAGAATCACTGCGTTGAGAAACACGTGATGGTGTCTCCGCAGTGTCGGATGTTGATCTCCATGAGTTCATTCATCCTCCTCTTCATAGTCTTTTTACTAGGCATTGCTCCTACCAGCCAGTTTCCTACTCCACACTGATGAGGGGCAATACCCTGAAACAGCTGTATGTGGATGGATACCATGTTTTGGCATAGGTGGTTTCCTTCATTGGAGACTGCCCTTCCCGTGGTTGTTCCTTCCCGGGCAAAGACCTAGCTGGTCATTGCTTGCATTGAGAAACACGTGATGGTGTCTCCGCGGCTTCTGTTTTGCATACCCTACTAAGTATAAACTTGTGATTTTATATAAACTATTATGAAGATTTGAAGAGGGGAGCAGCCTATTCGTAATAAATCATGCTAGACGCAAAACCGTGCAGTATATATGAAGTCCTTGTGCTTGAGATCAGAAAAAGCTGTATACCCAAGTCTCATATGGAACATGATTGGCAAATAGTATTTCATATAGAATGCCCTGAGTGTTGGAGCAGCGAGTCCCTAAAGTTAAAGCAGTTGAACCGCAACTAGCAAAATGTGATGCAATAGATGCAGGCATTGAACCTCTCAATGTGTACTTACTGGGTGTGTGGAGTCAGTGCCGTGTCCCTCCACTCCGACGCTCGTTTCGTCCACACTTATTCAGGGAGCGTGTCAGGGCCATATATATATGAATGTCAAGAACATGACATTTTTGGATCTTTAATTGATATAACTATAGTAGTTACAGTCAGGGCTGGCAGTAGGTGGGGTGAAAACCTGAGCAATTGTCCAAAGCCCCTAGGATTTCTATTCTGAGGCTAAGACTGCTTAAGGACCTTTGGTGCCATCATGGTCATGTGACCATGATGTCACTATTGGTCCTTTAACTGCGGGAGTCTAGGAGAACTGAACCTCTCAATGTGTACTTACTTGGTGTGTGGAGTCAGTGCCGTGTCCCTCCACCCCGATGCACGTTTCGTCCACTCTTCTTCAGGGTGTGTGTCAGGGACATATATATGAATGTCAAGAACTTGACATTTTTGGATCTTTAATTTATATAACTACAGTAGTTACAGTCAGGGCTGACAGTAGGTGGAGTGAAAATCTGAGCAATTATCCAAAGCCCCTAGGATTTCTATTCTGAGGCTAAAACTACTTAAGGACCTTTGGTGGCATCATGGTCATGTGACCATGATGTCACTATTGATCCTTTAACTGCGGGAGTCTAGGAGAACTGGAAAGGAAACAGGCTGGTATGTGCAGTGTGTGTGATGACAAGATTATATTTGAATAAATGTCGATGTTTTTGTTCAAGAATAAATGTGGATTGTTTTTCATGGAAAAAAAGACATTCCTTGTATAAAAAATGCCCTAACCCATCTTTTGGGGCAAAAAAATAATATAAGACTCTTTCTTATTTTCGGGGATGCACGGTAATAAAAAATGTATTAGTTCCCTTTCTGCTCTCGTGCCACCACTTTGGCCTCCAGCAAAGATGTTTCGACTTGCACATATGATTTTTTCCAGCCAACCACTGGCTGCAGTTGTGTCCTCCGTGATGTGTTCTTCAGTCAGTAATTGACACCAGTGGTCACATGCCGATATCAAAACATTTTCACTGGAGGCCACAGACAAGCAGGATGAGAGTGGTGATATATTGGAAAGTTGATTACTACTTAGTTTGTTATTTGGAAGCATTCTAAACTTTTGGTAAAAAATGTAAAGGGATGTAGCTCTTGTTTCATAATCATTTTACTTTATAGCAATGTGTGAGCTCATACAATAATGGTTTTGCTGAGGGGTAAATAAGCCCGACCTTGAAATCAGACTATTTACATAAAGTCCTATAGAACTAAAGAACTAAAGATGGAAGTTAGAAGTGTAAGGCTATGTGCCCACGTTGCAGAAATGCTGCGGAAATGTCCGCAGCATTTCCGCAACTCTCTATCGTGGGTAAAACGCATGCGGAATTCGCATGCGTTTTCACGTAAAACACAAGCATTTTGCAAGCATTTTTAGCTACTGATGCTGCCTGTGCAGCATCAGTAGTAAAAGATAGAATGTAAAAAAATAATAAAAAAATAGGGATATACTCACCTTCTGTAGCCCCCCGGTGAGAATCACTTCAGATGACGTAGCGGTCACGCGACCGTGACGTCATCTGGGGTGATTCGCGCAATGCATCCCTGGGACCGAAAGATGCTGGCAGCGTGGCTGAGGGCGGGAGAGCTCCGGGGGCCATTACAAGGTGAGTATATCCCGATTTTTTATTTTAATTCTATTTTTTACAGGGATATGGTACCCAGGGCATGAAGTAGAGTCTCCTCTCCTCCAGACCCTGGGAACCATCCGCACATGAAGCGCTCAATTTGCGCATGGTGGGCATAGCCAAATGCGTAAAGTGAGCATTTCAATGCAATCCTATGGCGGTGGAATCGCCGCGATTCCGCAGAAAAAATGGACATGCTGCGTATTTTACCGCTATGCGATTCCGCAGCGGTAAAATCCTCAGCATGGGCACAACAACTGCAGAATCCCATAGGATTGCATGGGGGTGCATGGGGGTGCGCGTTATTAGCATTTTTTTAAGCATTTCCGCTGCGGCGGAAACGCATAAAAAACAACATGGGCATACAGCCTAAGGCATGAAGTACTGTATACAACGCACTCAGCTGCTGTAGAAGTAATAGAGAATGATGGGAGTGATGCTATGTACATATATACAGTATTATCAGAGACACGGTGGTCATAGTTATCTGACAGAGCTGGTAAAGTAGGGAAAGATTTTACAGGCACTCAATCCTAGTAGAAAAAAAATCCGACAATACAGCAAGAAGGGGTCAGAGCTGAAACATTCAACTGAGCTGAAACGAGATTCACTTACTACACAATTAATGGAAGATACTCTCATCAAATGAGGAACAAATCATAAAATTAGGGAGATGGAAATTAAGCACAGACAAATGATTCAGGTACAGTGGAGATTTATGGAGAAGGTTGTGTTACAGCTAATGATTTCTGCTAATGATTCTCCAAAGTATGAAGTGGCACCGAGCCCACATCTGGTGGGACACTGCTCGGCCCCTGTTTCAGATGAAGGACATTGTTCAAGTAGAAGGGACAAAACGAATAAAAATATTTTGAGAAAAAAATATTACTAATGTTATATATGAGGATTTGGATAAAATGTATATACAGTGAATACGGTGTGTAAAACTACAAATATGTCATGTTTAGCAGCACATCTATATGTGGTCATTACAGTCTTGGAGTAACTTTAGAATCAATGACCATTGGCTGATACATAGCAGGTAGTTTCATTGTTTATTGTGCAATGAATCACTTCATCTCAATGTATCTCTGGACAACAGCTCTAGATGAAGCCTAAAGTGAGAAGAAACACAAGGTTGGCCAGAGGGAGCATACCACAAGTTTTTTTTTTTTGCTTATTAGAAAAGCTTTGCATTTTACCTTTGTGATTACATGGAATACACACTTTCTGCTTTGTTAAAGTCATTTTCCAGTACTTGGACAACTAATTCTCAACCCCAAAGTTTACCCTTGCAAAATAATAACATGTATACTCACTTTATGTGAAGACATTGCTGGAACGGTGCTGGCACTGTCTCTCCTGTGGATAGTAATGTCAATTTACTCTCTTTTGCTTCCTCCCCTGCCCAGGAGACGTGGTATGATCAGACCATATTCCTGTATGGTCAGACACAGACACATTACACAGAGCAGGGGCATATTTATAAAATTATCTCAGCACAGGGTTATTTTTAACACATGCTGTTGTGGAATTATTCATATTACAAGATCTTTTAAGTAACTCCTTCCTGACCTGTGACACCACCTAGGCATCATGAAAGTCTGTGCCAATCCAACCTGTGACGCCTATGTGGCGTCATGGCGGGATCGCGTTTCTGCGGGTCGGGTGACCGGGGTCACTAAAATGTCACCTGACCTGCAGGTACAGAAGGACCTGTACTTGACCCCAGGGGGTGGCTTTGCCCCCCCGTGGCTACGATCGCTCTGATTGGCTGTTGAAAGTGAAACAGCCAATCAGAGCAATTGTAGGATTTCACCAAAGAAACGTGAAATATTGCAATCCAGCCATGGCCGATGCTGCAATATCAGTGGGCATTGGCTGGAGCCACCGATTGACGACCGCGATCTGCTGCCGCCACTGACTGACGGCCGTGATCTGCCTCCGCCATCAGTATTTGCTCCCCTCCGCATGTATGTGCTGTCCTCTGCTCCCCTCTGCTGCCCCCTGCACCGCCGCTGTTCGATTACACCCGCCCACCCCCGGTATCTCCCGGGGTCCCTCCATCTCCAGGCCTCCCCCGATGGGAGCCATCTTCGTCCGGTTAAAAAATGGCGGCGCATGCGGCACCCGGCAACAATAGGAAGATTTTTCCTATTGGTTCATTTTGGTCACTGTGATAGACCCTATTGTCATGTCCCACGACTTGGGAAATCATTTAATATTTGCATTGCTTGTGTTGTATCCTTGTTGCTAGGCAGAAGTTTGCCTTTCGCTGTATTTTGTCCCAACTCTCTCCCTGTAGTCCTGTGATGTATGTTTGTTCCCTCCTTCATTCTCCATTTTGTGATCGTCCCTCCATCTGTATGCATCTTCTTACATGTCCTCTGAAGAATATTCCTTTTTACCTGCTGCTTTCATCATAATACAAGAATTTCAGTTAAAGCATCCCTCTTTTCCTGGAGTCTTCTTACATGAGATCGTGGCTGAGTTAAGCTGTCTGATTAATCGGTATGAACGTGAGTACAGGTCGATACGGAAAGGGCCCAGAAAGAGAGGTCTATCCAGGCACCATACGTTCTACATATCCATGAGTCAGAATAGTAAAAAGGAATAACCTGCCTTCAGAGACAGTAACTCAAGGTCTCTGCTGAATCTCAGTGGAAAAGGACATTTTCCAGATAGACTGTAACCCAGTTCCAGCCAGACCCCAGCGTGCATAGAAGCCACACTGCAGCTGAACAGAGAGGAATATAACTCCCATCATTACGCAAGACCCTGCAGCTGCTCCAGCATTAGATACAAAGTATCAACTCTGTGCAGAGTATCTGTGTATTTCCTGTTGCTGAACAGTGAGAAGTATAACCCTCATCATCCACTCTTCCTGCCTGCAATCTAATCATGTCTGAAGCAAGGAATACAATGTCCCTACCAGACTTACAAGCACAGGAAAGAGACCCAGACCCCCATCCACCATCTAGCGAAAGGGGAAAACGTACAGTCAAACCCACATGGAAAGTCATGGAGAATTTAGAGACTGCAAAATGTGAATTATATAGTGATGTGTCTTCAGTATGGAAGAAAGTGCTGAGTCACATAGACACTGTATCAAGGCCTGCTTCTCATGTGTTACCACCAGAGGGAGTCCTAGAACAATTATGCACAGCATACCAAATGTATATGGAGAAGAGTGACCAATACATTATTCTCCTGAAGAAACTGAATCTCCCAGAGACTTTAAACGAATTGCAAGGTTTCCAGCAGCTTAATTCTGAAAGAGACTGCACTGTACGTGACATTAAAGCCAAGATAGAGGCTAGAATCGCACGGACACCAGATGCATCAACTCGCTCTTCCAAATCGTGTAAGCACTCAAAACGTTCATCTAGGTCAAGTTCATCAAAATATTCTACTCTTAGTGAGCAGCTTATAAGAGCACGTGCTAAGGCTGAAACTACTAAGGTACAAGCTGCCTTTGCACAAAAGAGAGCAGAAATGGATGCAGCTGCTGCACAAAAGAGAGCAGAAATGGATGCAGCTGCTGCACAAAAGAGAGCAGAAATGGATGCTGAAGCGGCACGCATGGAAGCTCTAGAGAAGGAATGTGAGCATGCAACAGCCATGGCAGAATTAAAGGTACTCGAGCAGGCTATCAGTGGGAGTCAAAGAGACAGCGTCAGTTTGTGTGAAATGGAGGCAGAAGACCCTATTGAATGCACAAGAGACTACGTGCTAAGCCAAAATGGCGAACCGCAGATCATCACCAACACTCCTGATGGTGTTGACGCTTCTCCAGAGTACCAGGATGCCGATCCACTTACAGAATCCTGCATTCAAGGTCAGTACAATGCTCCCAAACTTGAACTTCCTTCATATTCCAGTATGCGCCAAAACCCTGCATCTCACCAAAATCCACAGGCTAATACCTACATGCAACCCAATATGCCGGCAGGTCATTATACCCTCGACAACCACACAGTGCCACCTCCGCAGGTAGCAGAAACTATACCCACCAAACCAGTTGCTGGACTAAATGCATATGCCACTCCATACTTCCCCATGTTTCAAGGCCAAGACATCTCCACCCCTATGTACAACACCGCTCAGCCAACAATTGTGCATCCTAAGTCAGAAAGAACAGACATGTCCGACTTCGCAAGGTACATGATTCGCCGTGAACTTACTAAAACCGGTCTCACAAGGTTCGACGACCAACCTGAAAATTACAGAGGTTGGAAAAGTGCCTTTAGAACCGTAACTAGTGACCTCGGCATCACTGCTGCGGAAGAGCTGGACCTGCTGATCAGATGGTTAGGACCACAATCCACAGAGCGTGTCAAGAGACTCAGGTCTGTACATATCAGTAATCCAACGGCTGGTCTCATGGCTGCATGGGAAAGACTGGAGAGAAACTTTGGCAGTCCAGAAGCCATAGAGGATGCACTGTTCAAGCGACTACAGAGTTTTCCAAAGATATCAAGCAAGGACAATTCAAAGTTCCTAGAGCTCAGTGACCTGCTGTTAGAGCTCCAGCTGGCCAAGGCAGACACCCACCTACCTGGCCTTAGCTACCTGGACACTGCTCGTGGAGTAAACCCCATTATCTCCAAGCTACCATACAATGTACAAGAGAAGTGGACTGCAATAGGGTCAAAATACAAGAAAGATCATCAAGTGTCATTTCCTCCGTTCTCCTACTTCTGTGAGTTTATAAAAGACATTGCAGAGCGTAAGAACGACCCAAGCTTTTCCTACGGAGAATCCAGTGGCCAAGCTTCACCTCCCTCTAAATACGTGAGCACACGCTCGAATGACAGAAACCGCAGGGGTCCAGTGTCAGTGAAGAAGACGGATATTCTTCCCTTACCAACATCAGCCCCAGGCAAGAGCAACAAGGGTGAAAAGATAGAGAACCCAAATCGTGAGTGTCCCATCCACAAGAAGCCACATCCCTTAAAAAAGTGCATTGGCTTCAGGAAGAAACCGCTCCAAGAATGCAAGGAACTTCTAAAGAAGTTCGGGGTATGCTACAGATGTTGTGCTTCTACTGAACACCTTGCTAAAGACTGTAAAACTACAATTAAGTGTATGGAGTGTGACAGTGAGGATCACGTACAAGCACTCCACCTATACCGTCCTGACTCTACACGTACTCCTTTCCCCACCACGAGCCATGGCGGGGAGGACGCAGCTCAAACTGCAAGTCATACCACAATATCTTCTTCATGCACAGAAGTCTGCGGAGAAGGTCTCTGGGACAAGTCCTGTGCGAAGATTTGCCTGGTGAACATATATCCCAACGGTCACCCAGAGAAAGCCGTGAAGGTGTACGTCCTCTTGGATGATCAGAGCAACCGATCACTTGCAAGGTCAGAACTCTTTGATATGTTTAACTTAAAGGGAAATGCTTACCCTTACACCTTAGGTACCTGCAGCGGTGTTACAGAGGTCTCTGGGAGAAGGGCCAGTGGTCTTATAGCGACATCCCTCGAAAACACCGTAGAGATACCCTTACCTACACTTGTCGAGTGCAACCAGATTCCATCCAATCGAGAAGAGATCCCAACGCCAGAGGCTGCTCTTCATCACCCACATCTCAAGGGGATAGCAAACAAGATACCAGCCCTCAACAACAACGCAGATATCCTGATTCTGCTTGGCAGAGACATTCTCCGGCTGCACAAGGTACGTCAGCAAATTAACGGACCACACGACGCACCATTTGCCCAACGCATTGATCTAGGCTGGGTAATTATAGGCAATGTTTGCATACACAAGATGAAGAGACCTAATAACATCTCCTCTTACAAAACACACATCTTGCCAAATGGTCGCAGCACTCATTTTCAGCCATGCCCACATCATTACTGGGTGAAAGAGAAAGTGAGCAACACCAAGAGGCAACAGGAATCCTTCAACAACATGAACATGCTCCAGCCCTGGGACGAAAACCTCGGGTCAACAGTGTTCGATTCCACAAATGAAGACAACAAGTTAGCACCCACAAGGGAAGATAAAGAATTCATAAAGGTTATGGACAAAGAATTTGTTCAAGATGACTCCAACAGTTGGGTAGCTCCTTTACCCTTTCGTTTCCCAAGAGCGAGGTTGCCGAACAACCTGCAGCAAGCAACTGCAAGGTTCTCATCCTTAAAGCGTACCCTAAAGAGGAAACCAGAGATGGAGAAGCATTTCATTGACTTTATGCAGAACATCTTTGACAGAGATCATGCTGAACCTGCTCCACCACTGAAGGAAGGAGAAGAATGTTGGTACCTTCCATCCTTTGGTGTCTATCACCCTCACAAGCCTAACCAGATCAGAGTGGTGTTTGACTCCAGTGCTCAGTATGAAGGCCTCTCTCTCAACAACCTGCTACTAACTGGACCCAACCTGAACAACAGCCTCCTTGGAGTATTGATCCGCTTCAGACAAGAACCTGTTGCTATAATGGCCGACATTCAGCAGATGTTTCATTGCTTCATCATGAAGGAAGACAGCAGAAACTATCTTAGGTTCCTATGGCACAAAGACAACAATGTCAACAACCAAGTCATAGACTACCGGATGAAGGTCCATGTCTTCGGCAACAGTCCTTCACCTGCTGTGGCGATCTACGGACTGAGACGGACAGCCCAGGAAGGTGAGAGAGAGTACGGATCCGATGCTCGTCAATTCGTAGAGAAGAACTTCTACGTAGACGACGGGCTCAAGTCCTTGCCCGCAAGTGAAGAGGCAATTGACCTACTCTCCAGGACACAGGAAATGCTATCCACATCAAACCTCAGACTCCACAAGATCATCTCTAACAGTCAAGAGGTAATGAGCGCGTTTCCATCTGAGGACCATGCCACGAACCTAAAGGACCTCAACCTAGGTTCTGATGTTCCTCCCACACAGCGCACCCTTGGTCTACTGTGAGATATCAAACAGGACACCTTCACCTTCCAAGTGTCGCCCTGTGACAAACCCTTTACCAAACGAGGAGTCCTATCTGTCATAAACAGCATCTACGATCCTCTCGGGTTTGTAGCACCCATCACTATTCAAGGCAAGATACTGTTAAGACAGCTCACTGCCGAGAACACTGATTGGGACACCCCGCTGCCGACTCAGAAACAGCAAAGGTGGGAGACATGGAAGAAATCCTTGAAGTTCTTAAAGCAACTCCGGTCCGACTGCGGCACCAACTTTGTAGGAGCCTGCAAGGAATTGCAGTTTGACAATTTCTTGTCCGACAATGGATGCACTTGGGTATTCAACCCTCCACACTCTTCACACATGGGTGGATCCTGGGAACGCATGATTGGAGTTGCACGAAGGATCCTTGACTCCATGTTGCTGGACCATAAACTTCCCCTTACTCATGAAGTTCTGGTCACTTTCCTCGCAGAAGTGTCAGCCATAATAAATGCTAGACCTTTGGTCCCAGTATCATCTGACCCTGATGCTCCAATAATCCTTACCCCAGCTACACTTCTTACACAGAAGATTGGAGCTGCTACAGTTCCTCCAGGGAATTTCGATAACAAGGACATTTACAAACGTCAGTGGAAGCAAGTACAACACATAGCTAACGTGTTTTGGCACCGTTGGAAGACCGAATACTTGCACCTGCTTCAAAACCGTTACAAATGGCAGACACCCAGTCCCAATCTCCAAGAAGGAGACCTTGTCCTCTTAAAAGACAAAGAGGCACATCGTAACGACTGGCCAATGGGTCTTATCACCAAGGTCATGCCCAGCGAGGACGGAAAGACTCGTAAGACAGAAGTTAAGGTGACAAAAGGGGGCTCTACCCGAACCTTCTTCCATCCGGTCACTGATCTCGTGCTGCTTCTACCAAAGGAGGACGTCACATGAACTGAACATTGCTCCTGGACGTTGCTCACGGCGGGGAGCATACCTCCTCATCCCCCAGTTTTATTGAACATTGACATTTTCCATTGGATTGAACTTTGAACATTGCCATTGGATTGCTGGGTTGGTGGAAGAGTTGGCATGTTTCCGGCTTCCCCAATCCGAAGATGGGTTTAATAGACTTGGACTTATCTTCCGGTGTGATCTACGGGTCAACAACAATGAGTTGGACTTTAAAAATGTTTATTATTGCATGCATGTTTTTCTTTTCTCTTGTTTTTCAGGTTCGAACGACTTCAAAGAATTACGGACATCGTGAAATCCAAGGATTTCAGACGGGGAGTGTCATGTCCCACGACTTGGGAAATCATTTAATATTTGCATTGCTTGTGTTGTATCCTTGTTGCTAGGCAGAAGTTTGCCTTTCCCTGTATTTTGTCCCAACTCTCTCCCTGTAGTCCTGTGATGTATGTTTGTTCCCTCCTTCATTCTCCATTTTGTGATCGTCCCTCCATCTGTATGCATCTTCTTACATGTCCTCTGAAGAATATTCCTTTTTACCTGCTGCTTTCATCATAATACAAGAATTTCAGTTAAAGCATCCCTCTTTTCCTGGAGTCTTCTTACATGAGATCGTGGCTGAGTTAAGCTGTCTGATTAATCGGTATGAACGTGAGTACAGGTCGATACGGAAAGGGCCCAGAAAGAGAGGTCTATCCAGGCACCATACGTTCTACATATCCATGAGTCAGAATACCTATCACAGTGATCAAAATAAAAAAATAGTAAATACAGCCCCCCTTTATCACCCCCTAAGTTAGGGAAAAATAATGAAATAAAGAAAATATATTTATTTTCATTTTCCCATTAGGGTTAGGGTTGGAATTAGGGTTGCAATTAGGGATAGGGTTGGAATTAGGGTTAGGGTTGGAAGTAGGATTAGGATTAGGGTTGGAATTAGGGTTGGGGCTGGAATTAGGGTAGGGTTGGAATTACGGTTAGGATTAGGGTTAGAGGTGTTTTGGGGTTAGGGTTGGGATTAGGGTTAGGCTTGTAGTTAGGGTTATGGCTAGGGTTGGGATTAGGATTAGGGGTGTGTTGGGGGTAGGGTTGTGGTTAGGGTTATGGTTAGGGTTGGGGTAAGGGTTGGAGTAAGAATTGAGGGGTTTCCACTGTTTAGGCACATCAGGGGCTCTCCAAATGTGACATGGCGCCACCATCTATTCAAGCCAGTTTTGCGTTCAAAAAGTCAAACGGTGCTCCCTCCCTTCCAAGCCCCAACGTGTGCCCAAACAGTGGTTTACCACAACATATGGGGCATCAACATACTCAGGAAAAATTGCACAACAACTTTGGGGGTCTAAGTTTGCCTATTACCCTTGGGAAAATTAATAATTGGGGGCTAAAAAAATCATTTTTGTGGAAAGGAAGGGAGACATAATGACAACCCAAAACATCCAAATGACCCTGATCAAAATCACATACACCATTTCTTAATACTGTGTACTGCCCCTTCTAACATCAATGACAGCTTGAAGTCTTTTGTGGTAGTTGTGGATGAGGTTCTTTATTTTCTCAGATGGTAAAGCTGCCCACTCTTATTGGCAAAAAAGCCTACAGTTCCTGTGAATTCCTGGGCTGTCTAGCATGAACTGCATGCTTGAGATGTTCCCAGAGTGGCTTAGTGATACTGAGGTCAGGAGACTGAGATGGCCACTCCAGAACTTTCACTTTGTTAAGCTGTAGCCAATGACAGGTGGACTTGGCCTTGTGTTTTGTATCGTTGTCATGTTGGAACGTCCAAGTACGTCCCATGCGCAGCTTCTGGGCTAATGATTGCAAATTTACCTCCAGTATTTGCTGATAACGTTCTGCATTCATCTTTCCTTCAACTTTGACCAAGCTTACATTGTTCCAGAAGTTTTGAGGCTTGTCTCTGTGCTGTTTTGCGTATTGTAAGCGAGTTACTTTGTGGCATTTGCGCAGTAATGGCTTTCTTCTGGCGACTCAACCATGCGCCCATTTTTCTTCAAGTGCCTCCTTATTGCGCATCTTGAAACAGCCACACCACTAGTTTTTAGAGAGTCCAGGATTTCAGCTGATGTTATCTGTGGGTTTTTCTTTGCATCCCGAACAATTTTCCTGGCAGTTGTGGATGAAATTTTTGTTAGTCTTTCTGACCGTGGTTTGTTTTTACAGAGCTCCTGATTTTCCATTTGTTAATCACAGTTTGAACGCTGCTGACTGGCATTATTAATTCCTTGGATATCTTTTTGTATCCCTTTCCTGTTTTATACAGTTCAACTACCATTTCCTATAGAACGCTTTTGCTTCCCCATGACTCACAATCCTGAACAGTCAGTGGCTGGATGAAAGATGCCAGTCTATCTGGATCCCAGAAATGCACTCAGCTTTTATGCACACACACTGATTACAAGCAAACAGGTCACAGGTGAGGATGTTACCTTTAGTAGTCATCAAACCCATTTGTGCCAACTCCTGTGCATGTCATCAGGCCAAAATCACCAGGGTATGTGAACTTTTGATCAGGCTCGTTTGGATGTTTTGGGTTGTCATTATGAAAGAGAAAACACAGTAGTTTGAAAATAAATGGCTTCACCCAACCACTAACTATGAGGTGGAGAAAACGTTTTGGTGTTATCATTCATATTCTCTTAAAAAAGGCCAAGAAAGCAAAAATTCAGCCAGGGTATGTAAACTTTTGAGTACAACTGTACATTTTATAAGTATAGTGTATAAGACAACAATGCAGTTTAAAACTGATATATTCAATGTTTGCATATATGTTGGCGCACACAGTGTGCTGCTGCCCTGTCTGGCATGCATTTATTGCAGTCATTGCAGCTTGCACCTCGTCATATTTCCATAATTTTGTAAGAGGCGCTGGACTGGTCAGATGGTGTTTTTTTGTAGAATAAATTTTTAGATGGCAACCGCCTCCAGTCTAAGATTGTTTTTAATTAGAACTGGATATTAGCTGTCCTCTAAATTTGTAGGCCTTGGGTCAGTAGAGGTAAGTCGGATATAGTTAGAGTCCCATGAAAGATAGGCGTGCCTTGTCTGGGTTGGTGGGCACTCACTAATTCACTAATCTGTCCGCTAAGTAACTCAATTTTGTAAGTATCATCTATATAACGGCAATGCAGTTTAAATTTCATACATGTAATGTTTGCACTTACACTGGCACACAGTGTGTGCTGCTGTACTCTATGGTATATATGTATATATCTAACTACACGCATACACAAAGAGAGAACACATAAGTTATGATTTAATGTCTAGCATATATACACAACATAATGAGGCCTTAATGACCGTTATAAGATACAAAACAAAGAATGAAAATCTGGAATGTTTTTGCCTGAAAACCATTTTATAGTGGTCACGCCATTCATTAAGTCTATTCGGAACTGATGAGATGAATACATCCAATTTTTCCATTTTCTATTGTTACAATGTGATTTTTAGCAAAAGAATGAATCACATACATTTAACAAATCATTTAACAAATATGTATATATAAAGTTAGGCATAAGTCTTTGGTTTTTTTTTTACATGCAATAAGCATGACCATGAATGAATAATGTCTGAATTTACTGCTATATTTTTCCTTTCACAGGCGTCTACATATTTGTGCTACACAATACACATATTTGGGTCTGCTAAGCACAAGTTAATGAGCTCTGTTACAGGGAATTATTTTCTAAATAAAGAAATAATTAGTTTGGCGAATACCATGTAAAATCAGAAAAGATTACTTTCCGTTTCATTTATAAAAAACCTTCCACAAGCTAAAGTGATTACCAACTATTGACTACATGATTAATGGCGGCAGAGGTAACAATAATCAAAACAATGATAATAATAGTCATCACAGTGAGACACGTTGGCACCTTTGCTCTTCTGCTTTGAATAAAGACATCGACTTTCTTAAAAGAAATCATATTGTTAAAATCTGGAGAATAATGGCCCTTGATTCATTCATTATACACATAAGTGGGAATTTCCTATTAACGTGTCTACAGCTAATATTTCTATAAACATCTCATTCTGATGTCAGAACCTGATGATTAGACAGAGATAAGTGATGCTAAGGCCTGTTTCACACTTCCGTTTTTGACCATCAGTCAAAATCCGCCGGTTTTGCAAAAAAACGGATCCGCCATTTTTTTTGGCGGATCCGTTTTTTTCCCCATTGAGATGCATTACCGGCGGATCTTGACGGATGGCCATCCGTTGGATCCGTTTTTTTGCGGATCCGTCAATTTTTTTGCGTCCGCCGAGATGCCTGGACGGACCATGCAACGTTTTTTGTGCTGCAGGATCCGCATATTTATAGTGCGCATGCCCGGAGGAATGAAGTCAGCTGGAAATTTAACCCTGAAATCATGTCTGGAGGACAGAAAAAATTCTCTCTCTCTCTCTCCTTCCCGGGCAGCGGTTCCTTTAAATTTCTTCATTCGGTGGATCCGTAAAACAAACGGTCCGGTGGCATCCGTTCACATCAGTTACCAACGGATACGCTTTCCGCCATTTTGGCGGATTTTAACTAACACAAAATAACTGATGTGTGAAACAGGCCTAAATTAGCGTTGCTCATCTTTTTACACATCTATTGGGAAATTGTCTATCTGATGGTAGGACGTGACTACTTAGAGTATACTAGTATTCTGCATACCTTACGAAAATCTGCATCCAAAAAACAAGTACGGTAATTAAAAAAAAAGTAGCACATTAGAGTAATAGTAAAATATTTGCAAAGGCGAGCATGTCCTTTAAATTCTTAAAATCTGATTCACTCAGGCAAGAACATTTCATAAGAAAAATACAGTAGGATTGAATTTTTTTCTAACCCAAACTAAACTACTTTTAGTTAACGTGGAACTCAAAATGATCACTGCCTCTACAAATACATAGATATATTGCAAGTTCTGTCTTATGTGTATGACATTAGACTTTTATGCACAGTTCTATCCTCGATGAGAGCCGTACATGTCAATCCCAACTTAAAATCCCACAAGCCACTTAGAGCCATGGCAGAAAATCAAGTCTTCATGTGCACTTATTCCAGGAATTGTGTTGGAGACAAATATTAGAACTGCTGAGAGAGCAGGGTGGTAACGCTGATACGGGCATTCATTCTTTATAGATATCGTTAATTTCAGAAATGTTGCTCTGCCAAGCCAAAGAAATATGTGTTCACTCACGAGCTAAACCTAGCACATGTCCCCAAACCTCTGTACGTGCTAAGTGGTCTCTATACAAGATGAAAATCATCAAAGACAAAAGGCAGAAAAAAAACTTCTCAAGACTCCCAATTACCTAATAGAAACACATTGATTAAAAATTCATGGATATTACATTTGATATAATGCCAGGGTGGATGTGTGCAAATTTGATTTTTTTTTTTTTTTTTTAATCTTCCTCAATATTTTCTTCTTGTTCTATAAAATGACAATGCAGGCTAACTTCGAGAATGGGGAAAGAAAAGCCACAGAACATCAAACAAATAGGTATATATACTGTATATACATATATATATATTCTACAACTTTCCATTTGGTGATTACGGTATGTTCTGCTCACAGGTAATGTTTTTTTTCTTCACATAGATATGCATTTTCTGCTTCCTCTGGAAAGATGTGAAGGGTTGTCTACTGTCTCCATAAATTTACTTTCAAGGTCTTTTTTCCATCCTCTCTCCTACAAAGGAAAGTGAACTTATCAACGATATCGGAGCTAAAATGGCGCAGCGCTGATGTGTAAGAGGAGTAACACTTAGCAATGTATCCTCTAAGGTAAAGTATATTAAAAAAAAGTAGCAAAACATTCACCAAAACTATTGCTCATATTAAAGGCGCTAGACACACACCCACAAACGTTTGTGCCATGTTTCAAAAAGGTTTACATTAAAGCATTTGTTTTAGAGGTGGGATTTTACAAAAAAATGCATACACAAACACACACATCACAATATGTTCGTACAACAACCCCATGCTCCTCATGATTAGAGCATGGGGACAGGCACAGATTACACTACTTCCTGAGCTCATCTGCTTAAAATTGTTTCTGCCATCTTCATTGTCCAGCCGTGCAGTGGAATAGACTTATAAATAAAAGATAACATTACAGGGTTATAATGATGACATTCTGTATTAAGTGGTTACATTTTCGATGTTGCACATTCAACTGTTTTGATTGCTTTGTCTTTTAAGGATCGCACCGGAATTATCTCTTAACTCCCGGGAGGATTGTAGCAGCTGAATGATCAATCGTGGTGCAGTCTATGTATTTCTAATATATAAATTATATAAAACAAAGAGGAGAACCAGTTTATTTCTAAAAAAAAAAGATCAAGTGGTCTTTATGCCGGAATTTAGTCCATAAATGGTTAGATGGGGACACTAAAACCCGTATACAGGCCACAGCCATGTGCCTGGAGCTTCTATGGCGACACATTGGGTCTTATGATTCTGTATTTTTGCCCTAGAGGCATTTTGAGTTCCACTATATGGTGCCCACTGCCACCATTAGACCCTGTATTCTCACCCAGTAAGAACAATTCATAAAGGAGAATACCATAATGTTGAATGGGAGTCCTAAACACGTGAAGCCAATGAATTGGTTCTCAATCACATTCTTGAGATGAAATTTGCCTCCACTGATAAAAAAGAAACGTATGCCCTCAAAATTCTGAAAATATGTGAATCCATCAGATAGGAACAAGTAAGCCGCGCCAAACAAGAAGGAAACTGTTATTTTTTTTTTTGGCAAAAATACGAGGCAACTGATCTATTAGGAAACATGTGAACCCCTCAGAAAAATACCACTGACGTCACCCAACAACGAGCTGCCAAAGCCAAGAGGCAGATCTCTGCGCTTAGGACTATTTGTAAAGCAAACATGCCAACCTGTAGGCTCTACCCAGGGGATTTGGATAATTGCAAGGGAGCTCCAAGCAGTGTTCTAGTCATAAAGTCGTTTGCAAACAATTTGAGAATTCTGTTTTGTGTTCAATCCCGTGCTGAATTCCCTAGAAGATAATAGAATAGAGAATCGCTTT
Organism: Dendrobates tinctorius; assembly: GCF_039654945.1. Taxonomy (NCBI): domain Eukaryota; kingdom Metazoa; phylum Chordata; class Amphibia; order Anura; family Dendrobatidae; genus Dendrobates; species Dendrobates tinctorius. The sequence goes on from NW_027361754.1 coordinate 10,000,613, forward strand.
CCTTTCAAAATCTGAAAATGGAAGGAGTTCAGCGCGAATTACAAGTGCACATCAGAAGCTAAACAAACAGGTCCTGACAACGCACAGTTATCCTTGCACTGATTAATTGTTCGCTTTTGCTTCTACTCTCCCTGTTTTGTTAGCATAGAGCAGGTTTTTCCTTTTGGGCTTCCAAACTCCAAGCAAAGCCTTGGCGCAGCTGTGACTATTATTTCAGTGCATCTAGGCAGCATTGTCTGGCAGTGACACCTACTGGAGAGGGAAATATCATAGCAAGTCCTGGTAACCCTAATACCCCACAAAGAAGCGGCGAAAACAATGCCACAAGTCCACAATGTACCATGAAGGAGCTGTCCCTGTTAGAATTTAAAGGAATTTCCCTTTGTGCCCATGTCACGTTTTGGTCACGTTTCATTCTGCAAAAATTCAATTCCAGATCAGACACCAGGAGTAGTGGATTTGCTCACTTGCTCTAGATATCGATGAGCTGCTGTCAAATGACAGCTGCTTCCTTCTCACCTTCCGGCACTGAAAGAACAACAGCAACAAGTAGGAGGCAAATGTTTACATGTCAGAATTGGACAATGAACATATCCGGGTGAAGTGTCACCGGATGCGCTGCTGATACTGTAGGTCTAGGTTTCCGTCCTGATGAAGAAGTCCTGCATTGACCTCGAAACGCGTTAACTTTGTTAACCTGCTAATATAAAGTTTTCAAGGAAAATATTTGTTAGATATAATTATTAGCAGTGCATCCAGTGACACTTCACCCGGATACGTTCTTTCTCTAAGTCCTGCAGCAGCTGATATATGCGTTTGATACGTGTTGCTTTGTTGCAACACCACCAGGTGAACAGATCCATGTTGGTTTCTGTATTGTTTTAACATTTAAAACCCTATTGTGCACTCTTCCTTTTCCCAGTTTTACTTACTAGAATTGGAGCGCCTGCCAGGGCTATCGGGGTACTCGGCACCGGGCCCGTTGATCTCAATGGGAGTTGTCACGGAAGCTGTGACCCGGTCTGTGGCCCTGGGACTCCATGGCAAAAGGGGGTGAAAGAACAATTAAATAGAATTGATGAATAGTTCGTGACGCCACCTGTGGTGTTCGGCAAGGGAGATGTTATGCCGACGCTGCATGCAGATCCTCTGGGACTGGTGGTGTGTTGCAGCCAAGATGGTGAAGCTCCCCACAGGTGGAGCTGTAGTCCCAGGGCAGTGTAGATGTAGGGGTAGCTGAGAGGCGCAGGCAGTGTAGAAGCTAGTACCCAGATGTAGCGGTACCAGATGTGTTGGCGCAGGAATGACTGGAGGACACCAGGGCTTGTGGTTCCAAAGCTTTACTCACAGTCTGTAGTACACACAGGTGCCTGCCTCCGTGCTGTGTCCTCCGGGTCAGGGACTCAGTCGACCTCCAGGCAAGATAGGACGCTCCCTTCCAACACTCCGCCAACATGTGCCTTTCTGAACATCTCCTCTATAGCGCCTTTAAGTGTGAAGATCTCCTAGTACTGAGTTACACTGGAGTTCCTCCTGACAGATGTTCCCAAGAACTATACTTGTACGGCAGACAGCTGTAGCCTGCTTCGGGGACTCCTTACTCCTAAGTCCCGGCTCACTATCCAAGTTGCTGTGGTGCCCCAAGTCTGAGATGGGAGTAGTGCATTTACAGCCCACTACTCCACCGGTGTCTGCTGCAGAACAATTAGTGTCCATACAGCCTCGGGGACCAGGCCCCGGCCTTGCGCTTAGAACTTCTAGGCAGGGTTCTTCCTCTAACCCACGTCCTCTGTTCCCTTTTACTCCTACGTTCCGTACTAGTCTTTCCTTCTTATGGAAGATCAGGTTTCTGCTCAATGTTTTCTCTTTCTTTCCTTTCCGGTGCCAGCAGACACAGGTCACTGAGATCTGCTGCATCACCTCCTTCCTCCATCCCTCTCCCAGGGATCTTCTTTCCTCACTCCTCTCTGAGTGACTCTCCGACTGACTGACCTGAAATTCTAAACCTTCCCACTCTTTTATGTATTCTAAACTCCACCCGCCTCCCAGCACGTTTCGTGCTCCAAGCAGGGAGCCACCAAAGGTGCTCTGCTATACTCTAAGCAGGGAGCCGCAATGTGGCTTTGCTGAACTACCGTGTTGTGTGGGTTGCGAGTGTTGGAGCGTTTTTAGGAGCCTCCAACTCACCTGGATGGTGGGGCACCACACCTCAGGAGGAGGTGCAGTACCTCTGTGGCAACTGAACCCTCAGGGGCGCCACACTTGGATAATGTTACATAAAGGGAAATACTTATGAATGGTTACATTCAGAATTTGGTTGTTCTAATTCTAAATCGTATTAATCAGGTCAAGACCATGTTGCTGATGTCTGTACAGCGTTGTAGAGTTAATGCGATATTAGTGAATTAATGAATGAATAAATAAATACTGTTCTATTTTCCCCCGTCCTTGACCAGGAGCATCTTTGGTATTTTTCGTACAGAGATGTAAAATTTGTGCTCAGAAATCTACAGACAGTGTCAGGTCTGCGCCTTTATACTGATTGCAAGGAAACTTTGATTCAATCCATCTTTTGTTGTGTAATTTTTATTTTCAGTTTTGAGTTAATGATATGCTCGTGCTCTAGGGAAGCCTGTGGGGGGTCTTCATGTGGAGCTCATCTTTGCCATTCATCTGTATGGCTTCGGATAGGATCCCTCAGTGACCTGCCCCCTTGTTTACATAATGAATATTATATATATATATATATATATATATAAATAAAAAGAAAAAACCTTCAGCAGACAGGCTCCTCCGCTGCAGCATGCTCCACATGTAAAATGTGCATATAATTCAGTTAATTGCTGCTATAAATAAATTCATTTTAAAAAAGCCTCCTCCAAGATAGCGATGGCAGTGCCTGCGCAGTAGCAGCTATTGGTGATTGCCAATAGATGCTACTGCGCAGGCACAGACAGCACCATCTTAGTGGAGACAATTTTTTTTCTCTAGCAAGATTGCTACTGCGCAGGAGCTGCCGGCGCCATCTTGGAGGAGGTTTTTTTTTGTTTGTTTGTATTTATAGCAACAATTAACTGAAGTACCTAGTATATGCACATTTTACATGCGGATCATGCAGCAGTGCAGGCGCTGCTGGAACCTCTGCCTGCTGAAGGAGTTTTTTTTTCAATATATAGAATATTCATTATGTAAAATAGGGGGCAGGTCAGTGAAGTATCAGTGACCTGTCAGAAGCTATATTGGTGAATACCTAATCAGAGCATCACATGAAGACCCATTCACAGGCCGCTCCGGAACACGAGCATATCATTAACTCAAAACTGAAAATGAGATTAAACAACAACCACAAAATGGATTTCATCAACACAGATATAATTTTAAGGCCAGGGTCACACTACCGTAGAATATGGACGCGTGCTATGCGAGAATACATTGCATAGCACTCGGCCCAGTGTTAATCTATGGGGCAGCTCACACCAGCGTTTATTTTCTCGGGAGTATTCAACGTGCTTGTAAAATCACAGCATGCTGTGATTGGCGCCGAGACTTGGCCAAGACTCATCAATGCAAGCCTATGGGTGCAAGAAAAAAAAAACCTCTCAGCACTCGGACAATGCGAATGTTGTCCGATTTTTACATGCCGGTGTCCTTTGAAAAGCCAGCAATTCATGTGCCACATACAGTAAAATCACATTGTAAGAAAACACAGACACCCAGAAAAAGTCATTTAATTGAAAGAAAGACACAGGCTCCTTTAGTATTCTTAATTAAACCATACTTATGAACTCACCCATTCTCTCGATGCCCTCGTCATTTGCAAAATAGGTAAAAAAACAAACAACAAAATTCCTCACCTTTCCGCAGAGATGCTTTTAATCCATTAGTCCCGCGATAGGTTCAGCTCTGCTACATCTAGATGGCAGGCTGCATGATGCGACCATGCAGCCTGTAATTCAGCGGAGAAACTCACTGTCTCTCTGTGAAATGCTATTCCCTGTCTGATGGCACTGCGAGCGTGAAAAAGTTCTCCTGCTCGTGGTGCCGCCTGACATACAGGTTCTGCGACTACTTGACGTTGGTGTGAACTCGCAGGACCTGTCTGCCAGATGGCACCGTGAGCAGGAGAACTTTCTCATGCTCGCGGTACCATCAGACAAGGAATAATAGTTCACAGGGAGAAACTGTGCTCTCAGTGCTCAATTTCTCCACTGAATGACAGGCTGCATGTTTGCACCAGTAAAATAACACTTACACTTCCATCCGATGCTGGTGACGGTTCAGCGGCAACAGCACCCACTCTCCTGGGGATGGCGAGACATTATGTCATACAATTCCTGCGACCAATCAGTGCTGGCCTCACTCTCCCCACTGTTAGACAAATTAGACATCAAAAGGAATTGAGAGCTGCTTCAGACCGTTCGCCTCCTCTTGATGTCTGATTCATCCAAAGGCAGTGCTGATTGGCAACAACAATAATGTCACTCGATCCCTGATAGAGTGAGTGCCGACACCGATGGAAAAGCGCCTGCACCAGAGGAGAGTATAAGTGTTATTCTATTGATTCAAACATGCTGATTAAGATGGGATTGTTAGAGTAGTAGTAGTTCATTTTTTGTGGTTTGTGGGAATATCAAGAGAAAAAAAATAGGAAATACTTGTCTTTTTTTCACATTTTTTACGACCAGAAAAATATCAAAATTGTGGTCTGTTTTCCATAAAATTTTTTTTTCTTTTTTTGTTTGGGCATGGCTAAATACATCAATTTGAACTGGCAGCAGACTGCTATTTTTTCTGATATAAATAAATATACCTATATACAGTATATATATATATATTTATATATATATATATATTATTACACACACATTATATTAGACCCATTTACTGTGTAAATTTTGCCTCTTTTTGCTACCCTGTAAACAGATCTGAGTCTGTTAGGCCACAGCAGCTCCTGTTCCCTCATGGCACCATGTGATCACATGTTCACTGGGACTTGAGGGGGAAGTGCTGTCAGTGGTTCCTAATCTGTATACACACCGCTCCTTCCACTCTGTAAATACAATAATCAGAAAGGCAGAAATGGTATTAACAATCTCTGCCTTCTCTAGCCAGTTGTGCCTGGCAGCTGGCTTCTCGCTATATGATCTGCATTGCTTACTCTGCAATGACATTTTAGAACAACCTGGTTGTTTAAAGTCTATGGACGGTCCATAAGTAGTTAAAGATCTATACACAAAAACTCAGTTAAAGGCTAAAAACACAGTGATTGGACAACGTAACCACCAATAACTTCACATGAAATCATGGGATGACAAAGGGATGCATTATAAAAGAAAGATTTAAGCCAAATTCAGACATCTGTGAAACACTGTTGTAAGGAGGTCGACGAGATCGTGGGTACTTGCGAGCTGGGTCCGGAACTAAAATCGCTGCATCCTCTGTTCCCTGGGGGAAACCTGAGTGAGGCGGAACTTCCCCTGCAGCCTGGGGGGAGCCCTTGTCAGCCAGAGTTTCCTGCTGTCTCTGGTGGGAGGGAAGAACCTGAAAAGGGTGCGCAGCATTGAAGGCATAAGAAGAGAAAACGTGTGAAACAGGAGAGTCTGGTGCCAGCTGTGTGCAATGCATAGGGCAGCGCAGAGAGCAGCGCACAGAGCGGTGAGCGATGCACCCTGCTTCCCTCACTAGAAGGTACCGGTGTGACGACGAGCCATATAGAAGGAATCCTGGTCACCTGCAGAGAGAGCCATGCAGAGCAGAGCCGTGCCAGCAGAACGGAGCCGTGCAGAGCAGAGCCGTACCAGTGGGATAGAGCTGTGCAGAGAAGAGCCATGCCAGTGGAGCAGAGCCATACCAGCTGAGCCATGCAGAGCAGAGCCATGCCGCGTGCCAGCAGAGAGACGTGCAGAGCATAGCTATGTGGAATAGAGCCATGCCAGCAGAGCAGAGCCAAGCCGGGTGCTGCAGAGGCCAGGGAGAGGAGTGCTCCGTCCGAGGAGCACCTACGGCACACAGACCAGCAACCGCTGTCACTCACCGTCAACAGCAGGAACCGGAGAAAGAGACGGTCAGTGTGTGCCCGTTGACTGTCAAAGCCAGGTGCCAGATGCTACAGGATCGTGAGTATCGTGCATGGGCTGCTTGAAAGAGAACAGGAGCATGACCGTTATCCACACCCCGACTGTGCTAGAGAATATTTTCCCCAACATGTTTGACCTGACTTGACCAGCACATATTTGGGCTCGTATAGGACTGTGGCCCTCGCTGTTGTTTAGCCACTACAATAAATGGACTAGGGGCATTGGAAAGTACCAGAGACCGACCACTGTCACCAAAAGACGGGGTATAGTTGTTTGCCGTACCACACTAGAAAAGACACACATCGCCTGCCGTTGCCGGCGCTATTGAATGCGCAGCAGGAGCTGCAGTGAAAGGACTTCCTGATACTCTTGTCACTGAATTGCCATTATTTGAACAGTTGTATTTCACTTTGTCATTTATACTGTTTAACGCTTTGCCTCCCTGTGTGGAGTATTCCCCTGTAAATAAACCGGTTACCCCTTGCTCTGCCTCCCGCTCGTCACTGCATCCCGCGTTCCTGCGATTTCTACAATGTCCAAGTATGGACCCCGATGTTTGGGTCAGGCTGCCCAAGGCAAGTCCGGACTTGACAGACTACTACATGTAACTAGTCCGGACACATGGAGATGTGAATCCTACCTTATAGGCATAGAAAGAGCAACAGGGCTACATTCTGTGCAGTAAAGCTGACGAGTCACCTAAATATGTTGTCTTACCTATCAACAGTATGTTACAGAAAAAGGTCCATTCTACTTTTAGCCAGAAAATAATAACAGAATAGATCAGACATGTAGCTATGAGCACTAGCGTAACTACCGGGGTAGCAGCCAAAGCGGTTGCTTTGGGGCCCGGCCCATATAGGGGCGTGGGTCCCCGGCTCCGATCGGCGCTACCCCAGGGGCGGATCTACCGCCCGTGCAGCCCGTGCATTGCACGGGGGCCCCAGGGGAGAGGGGGCCCCTCCAGCACCACATGGCTAATTCTTCAAATTAGCCATGTGGAGCGCCAGGCGCAAGGAGGAGAGGAGCCAGCCCTAAGGTGAGATGATATCAGCGTCAGTCACGCTGTGCTGCACTGCTGCTGTGGGGGAGGAGAGGAGGAGACAGACTGTCTCACTCACTGTGCATGTGGCGCCGGACGGTGGCTGCAGCCGCAGGTCAGTCAGTCACTTGTGTGTGTGTATGTATGTGTGTATGATGTATGTGTGTGTCTGTGTGTATGTCTCTGTGTGTACAGTATGTGTGTATGTATGGGTGTATGTCTGTGTGTATGCATGTGTGTATGTCTGTGTGTGTATGTGTGTATGTCTGTGTGTGTGTATGTCTGTGTGTGTGTATGTCTGTGTGTATGTGTGTGTATGCCTGTGTGTGTATGTTTGTGTATGTGTGTATATTTGCATGTGTGTGTATGTATGTGTGTCTGTATGTATGTATGTATGTGTGTCTGCATGTATGTATGTGTGTATGTCTGTGTGTGTATGTATGTGTATGTCTGTGTGTATATTTATGTGTGTATGTCTGTGTCTGTATGTCTGTGTGTGTATGTGTGTATGTCTGTGTGTATGTATGTGTGTGTGTCTATGTGTGTGTGTATGTATGTGTGTGTGTATGTCTGTGTGTGTATGTATGTGTGTATGTATGTATATGTGTTGTGTATGTCTGTGTGTGTGTATGTGTGTATGTATGTGTGTCTGTGTGTATGTATGTGTGTATCTCTGTGTGTGTGTATGTCTGTGTGTGTATGTATGTGTGTATGAATGTGTGTATGTGTGTGTATCTGTGTGTATGTGTGTGTGTGTAGGTGTGTATGTATGTCTGTGTGTGTCTGTGTGTATGTATGTGTGTATGTCTGTGTGTATGTGTGTATGTATGTATGTGTGTATGTATGTATGTATGTGTGTGTGTGTATGTGTGTGTGTATGTGTGTGTGTATGTCTGTGTGTGTGTGTATGTATGTATGTCTGTATGTCTGTGTGTATGTATGTGTAGGTTAGCCTGGCCCTGGAGGAGATGCGGACATGAGAAGACTGTGATGAGGAGAGAAGGCCATGATGCCCGGGGTGATGGGAGAAGGCCATGAGGGGTAATGGGAGAAGGCCATGGGGGGTGATGGAAAGAAGGCATTGATGGGGAGAAGGCAATGATGGGAGTGATGGAGAGAAGGGAGTGATGGGGAGAAGGCAATGATGGGAGTGATGGAGAGAAGGGAGTGATGGGGAGAAGGCAATGATGGGAGTGATGGGGTGATGGAGCAGGCAATGATGGGGATAAGGCAATGATGGGAGTGATGGGGTGATGGAGCAGGCAATGATGGGGGTGATGGAGCAGGCAATAATGGAAGTGATGGAGAGAAGGCAATGATAGGAGTGATGGGGTGATGGAGCAGGCAATGATGGGAGTAGGCGATGATGGAAGTGATGGGGAGAAGGCAGTGATGGGGTGATGGAGAAGGCAATGATGGGAGTGATGGGGAAGGCAATGATGGGAGTGATGGGGTGATGGAGCAGGCAATGATGGGAGTGATGGGGAGAAGGCAATGATGGGAGTGATGGGGAGAAGGCAGTGATGGGATGATGGAGAAGGCAATGATGGGAGTGATGGGGAGAAGGCAATGATGGGGGTGATGAAGAGAAGGCAATGATGGGGTGGTGGGGAAAAAAGAAATGATGATGGGGTGGTGGGGGAGAATGCACTGGTGGTGGTGAAAAGGGCAATAATGGGGGTGGTGGAGGAGGAGGAAATGATGGAGGTGGTGGAATGGGCAATGATGGGAGTGGTGGGGGAGAAAGCAAAGATAGTGGTGGGGGAGAAAAAAATGATGGAGGTGGTCAAGAGGGCAATGATGGGGTGGGGGAGATGACAATAATGGGATGCGAGGGGAGGAGGACAATGAGGGGTGTGGGGGATTGGGATGTTAGGAAGGGGGACTTATAATGGCCTTAGGAACAAGGGGAGGTGGAGGAAGACGTTATCGCTTATTATGTCTAACACAGTCCCTTAGTATACAGTGTACTCACTATGTCTAACACAGTCCCTTAGTATATAGTGGACTCACTAATTCTGTATAATACCACCTTTAGTTACATAGTTTCCTCTTTAATTATGTATAACACATCCCTTATTACGTACCATCCTCTCTAGTTATATATGTTCCCGTCCCTTATTATATAGCTTCCTCTGCTGTTATGTATAGTGCTGTCTCTTACATAGTGTATTCTTGTTACTTTTGTTATTTACAGTGCCCTCTTTTATTACATAGTCCCCTCTCTTGTTAGATATAAAATGACTGCTGATGTAGCAGCCGGTGACCAAACTACCAGTCCATCAGCTCCTCTATTAGAAAGGAAGCTTTCCCATGCTCCATCAGCCATCATTGCATTATACAGCTACCAAGACAGGACGGTATGTAATTAAAAACAGGGCTCTATATAATTCAATATGTAAGGGATGGTACTGTACATAAGAGAGGGCACTGTGTAAGGGACAGCAATATCTAATATATAAAGCTCAAAGTGTGTATGTGTGTATGTATGTATGTGTGTGTGTATGTTTGTTTGTATGTCCGGGATAGGCATCCGCACCGTCGCAGCTACAGCCACAAAATTTGGCACAGTCGCACGTCTGGACCCCGAGAGCGTCCTAAGCAATGTTGTGAGGCGAAATTTTAACCCCGCGCGTTCCAATTCACCAAACAATGTTGCCCCTATCTACATACTGGGGGAAAAAGTGTGTGCGCGTCAAGCCCCGCCCCTCATTGTGATGTCACAATGCCCCTATTTGCATACCGGGGAAGCAGTGTGTGCGCGCCAAGCCCCGCCCCTCATTATGATGTCACAATGGTTGCCATGGCGACCCTGATGTCATCAAAGGTTGCAAGCCCTGCCGCCGCTCATTATGATGTCATAATGGTTGACTATGGGTTGGAGGATGTGTGATGAGTATATGGGCACCGGACTATGGGATGGAGGATATGTATGACGGGTATATGGGCACGGGACTATGGGATGGAGGATATGTATATTGGCACAGAACTATGGGATGGAGGATATGTATGATGGGTATATGGGCACGGGACTATGGGATGGCGGATATGTATATGGGCACGGGACTATGGGATGGAGGATGTGTGATGGGTATATGGGCACTGGACTATGGGATGGAGCATATGTTTGACGGGTATATGGGCACGGGACTATGGGATGGCGGATATGTATATGGGCATGGGACTATGGGATGGAGGATGTGTGATGGGTATATGGGCACTGGACTATGGGATGGAGGATATATATGATGGGTATATGGGCACGGGACTATGAAATGGTGGATATGTATGATGGGTATATGGGCACGGGACTATGGGATGGAGGATATGTATGATGGGTATATGGGCATGGGACTATAAGATGAAGGATGTATGATGGGTATATGGGCACGGGACTATGGGATGGAGGATATGTATGACGGGTATATGGGCACGGGACAATGGGATGGAGGATGTGTGATGGGTGTATGGGCACTGGACTATGGGATGGAGCATATGTTTGACGGGTATATGGGCACGGGACTATGGGATGGCGGATATGTATATGGGCATGGGACTATGGGATGGAGGATGTGTGATGGGTATATGGGCACTGGACTATGGGATGGAGGATATATATGATGGGTATATGGGCACGGGACTATGAAATGGCGGATATGTATGATGGGTATATGGGCACGGGACTATGGGATGGAGGATATGTATGATGGGTATATGGGCACTCGACTATGGGATGGCGAATATGTATGATGGGTATATGGGCATGGGACTATGGGATGGAGAATATGTATGATGGGTATATGGGCATGGGACTATGGGATGGAGGATGTGTGATGGGCACTCGACTATGGGATGGAGGATATGTATGATGGGTATGTGGGCACGGACCTATGGGATCGAGGATATGTATGATGGGTATATGGGCACGGGACTATGGGATGGAGGACAATTATAATTTTCTATAACTAACCACAGTTAGTTACTATGCCCGGGCAGCGCCGGGCTCTTCAGCTAGTACATAATAAAGAAGACTATGTAATATATATACATGTATGTGTGTGTGGCTATATAATATCAATATATATATATATATATACAGTGCCTACAAGTAGTATTCAACCCCCTGCAGATTTAGCAGGTTTGATAAGATGCAAATAAGTTAGAGCCTTCAAACTTCACACAAGAGCAGGATTTAATAACAGATGCATAAATCTTACAAACCAAAAAGTTATGTTGCTCAGTTAAATTTTAATAAATTTTAAACATAAAAGTGTGGGTCAATTATTATTCAACCCCTAGGTTTAATATTTTGTGGAATAACCCTTGTTTGCAATTACAGCTAATAATCGTCTTTTATAAGACCTGATCAGGCCGGCACAGGTCTCTGGAGTTATCTTGGCCCACTCCTCCATGCAGATCTTCTCCAAGTTATCTAGGTTCTTTGGGTGTCTCATGTGGACTTTAATCTTGAGCTCCTTCCACAAGTTTTCAATTGGGTTAAGGTCAGGAGACTGACTAGGCCACTCCAACACCTTGATTTTTTCCCTCTTGAACCAGGCCTTGGTTTTCTTGGCTGTGTGCTTTGGGTCGTTGTCTTGTTGGAAGATGAAATGACGACCCATCTTAAGATCCTTGATGGAGGAGCGGAGGTTCTTGGCCAAAATCTCCAGGAAGGTCGTGCTATCCATCTTCCCATGGATGCGGACCAGATGGCCAGGCCCCTTGGCTGAGAAACAGCCCCACAGCATGATGCTGCCACCACCATGCTTGACTGTAGGGATGGTATTCTTGGGGTCGTATGCAGTGCCATCCAGTCTCCAAACGTCACGTGTGTGGTTGGCATCAAAGATCTCGATCTTGGTCTCATCAGACCAGAGAACCTTGAACCAGTCTGTCTCAAAGTCCTCCAAGTGATCATGAGCAAACTGTAGACGAGCCTTGACATGACACTTTGAAAGTAAAGGTACCTTACGGGCTCGTCTGGAACGGAGACCATTGCGGTGGAGTACGTTACTTATGGTATTGACTGAAACCAATGTCCCCACTGCCATGAGATCTTCCCGGAGCTCCTTCCTTGTTGTCCTTGAGGGTTAGCCTTGACTCTTCGGACAAGCCTGGCCTCGGCACGGGAGGAAACTTTCAAAGGCTGTCCAGGCCGTGGAAGGCTAACAGTAGTTCCATAAGCCTTCCACTTCCGGATGATGCTCCCAACAGTGGAGACAGGTAGGCCCAACTCCTTGGAAAGGGTTTTGTACCCCTTGCCAGCCTTGTGACCCTCCACGATCTTGTCTCTGATGGCCTTGGAATGCTCCTTTGTCTTTCCCATGTTGACCATGTATGAGTGCTGTTCACAAGTTTGGGGAGGGTCTTAAATAGTCAGAAAAGGCTGGAAAAAGAGATAATTAATCCAAACATGTGAAGCTCATTGTTCTTTGTGCCTGAAATACTTCTTAATACTTTAGGGGAACCAAACAGAATTCTGGTGGTTTGAGGGGTTGAATAATAAATGACCCTCTGAATAAACTTTTCACAATTTAAAAAAAAATTAAACAAAGAAATAACATTCTTTTTTGCTGCAGTGCATTTCACACTTCCAGGCTGATCTACAGTCCAAATGTCACAATGCCAAGTTAATTCCGAATGTGTAAACCTGCTAAATCTGCAGGGGGTTGAATACTACTTGTAGGCACTGTATATATATATAGCTTTGACTCCATAAAAGGAGGGGGGCCCAGACACATTTCTTGCACAGGGGTCCCAAGCTGTCAGTGTCCGCCCCTGCGCTATCCGGTAGAGCAATTTAATTAAGTACATTACTGCGGCGCTCCGGTGGGTGCTGTGGGTGGCCAACGCTGTCTTGGGGGCCCGCCGGCCCGGTGCGTGTAGTGTAGGGGATCCGGGGCCCCGGCAGAAAAAAATGTACACTATGATTTCGCAGCCTACGCTGCATTTCTGTTCCTGCTGTGCGGAGTGAAGCACATATTGGGCCCGCCTCCCTGCCTGCAGCCAGTCACAGAGTGTATTGCTTCAGACTAGTTTAGTCCCGCCCCTTCCCTGAGCCCTCGCTGTCTATTAGCTCTCTGCAGAGCTGCCTGCCGCATGGACCTCTGGGAATGTCTTGAAGGGGGTGTGTCTTTGAGGGGGGGTGTCTTTGAGGGGGCCCCGTTTAAAACTTTGCTATGGGGCCCAATCAGTTCTAGTTACACCCCTGGCTATGAGTTTGCTGAATTAAAGAGAAGAGTACTCCCCTCCTCTTGACGGTGGTAGGTAAGGAAAGTTAGAGCTTGTCTATCTATCTATCCATCTACCTCACAATACCATGATTATTACAGATTATAAAATAACGGATAAAATTGTCTTTAAGCAGGATCTATAGAACCCAGGTCTCCAGTTGGAATTTGAACGTCGGAGTTGTGGGTTTCCTGCATGTGCAATAGCAGCCTGTACCTTTTAAAGCATAATTTAGAGTCAAAATGTGAGATTTTGCATGTTATCACGAGGTTGTGGCTTAGACTCAAGAAGCGCTGTCTGCATAAATAAAGCAACAATTACTGATCGCTACCAACACCAAATACTGATCTGACACCAAATACTGCCATGGATGGTTGTGGGATGGCACATGCTGGGACCCCACAACCAGAAAGATTATGAAATTAGATTTGAAGAATTGCTAAAGTGGATTTTAGCATGGGTCTCACATAAAAATCCTAGTAAAAAAAATTGTGAGCTAGGCCTATAAATTATGATGCCATTCTTTTAGGCTATGTAACCACGTATGCAGAAAATTCCTGACTAAGGCTATGTGCACATGTTACGTAATTGCCGCGGAAATTTCCGCTGGGAATTCCGTAGTTCCATTCAGCAGGAAATATGCGAGAAAACCGCATTTTAATTCCCGCGTAAAAACTAGCGATTTGCAAGTGTAATTAGCTTGCAGAATGCTAGCGTTTTCCAAGTGATCTGTAGCATCGCTTGGAAAACTGATTGACAGGTTGGTCACACTCGTCAAACTCAAACATAGTGTTTGACGAGTGTGACCAACTTTTTACTATTGAGGCTGCCTATGCGGCATCAGTAGTAAAAAGATCTAATGTTAAAAATAATAAAAAATATAAAAAATGGTGTTTTTGTCACCTTCCGGCGTCCCGCGCAGTGTTCCCGATCCTCGCGATGCTCCCGGCAAGTCCCTTTCCCAGTGATGCATTGCGACAATGACCCTTGATGACGTCGCGGTCTCGCAAGACCGCGACGTCATCAAAGGTCATTGTCGCAATGCATCACTGGGAACGGGACCTGCCGGGAGCATCGCTGAGGCCTGGTGAAGCTGCGAGGGACATCGGAAGGTGAGAATATGACAATTTTTTTATTTTAATTCTATTTTTTACAGGGATATTGTAACCAGAGCCTGGAGGACAGTCTCCTCTCCTCCACACCGTGGGTACCATCCGCAAATGTTCTGCTTACTTTTCGCATGGAGGGCACAGCCACATGCGGAAAGTAAGCAGAACAATGCATTTCTATGTGTGCGGATTTTCCTGCAATTCCGCACAAAGAATGAGCATGCTGCGTATTTTTCCGCGATGCAATTCCGCCGTGGAAAAATCCGCAGCATTAGCACAGCATGTGCGGAATCACATAGGAATACATGGGATGCTTTTTTTTTGCGTTTTCGTGGCAAAATCGCGTGTTTAAAATCGCCGCAAAAATGCAAAAAAGACGCTATGTGTGAACACAGCCTAAAAACCAGACTCCTTCCCCGCGCATTTTCTGCGTGATTTTTGCGCATTTTTTATTTGTTTTTTTCCAAAGCATCCCCTGTCTCATAGAATATAGTTAGAAATGCAGATTTTTCAGCGAAATTAATGAGCATGCTGCGTTTTTTACCGCGATACGTTTTTTTCGTGAAAAAAACACATCAATATGCACAAAGGTGCGGAATTCATTAAAATGAATGGGATGCTTCTTGTAAGCATTTTTTAAGCGTTTTTGCTGGTAAAAACGCTTAAAAAACACGAAAAAAATGCTTACGCCCTTAAACTTTCTGGCCCGATTTACCAAGAGTGTTATTTTAAAGGCCAAGTTAATTAAGAGGCATGACTCCGCCAGAAATGTTACTCCAGTCAGAGGAAGGGAATGGTGTAAATTTCTGCTGCAATTTATACTCCTTTGTGGCATAAATTATGATGGATCTGACCACTTTTTTTTTTACTAGTTGTTGAATCTGGCTGAGATTAGTGTAAAAATGCAACATTTTTGCGCAACTTTGAGAGGAGTGAAAATTTAGCTCCATCTCAACAAGTTTTTTGCCTGGAGAAAACTCCTTGATAAGTTGTACTCGGTCTTAAAGGTGGAAATTGACCATTATTAGTAGAATCAGCAGCAACTGAAGTTTAGAAATTCTGTATTATATACTTGTGGAAATATTAGCATTTTTGTCTTTTTTTTTTCTTAGAAACAACCACAGTAAACGCAGCCATGTTGCTCAAAATCTTTGAATATTAGCAAAACGTGAGCAACTTGCACTACATAAAAGAACAGGTTGAGACAGTCCAGACGTGGCTCCTCTCTTGAAAGGATTCCCAGGCACAGTACCCCCAAAACAAACTCAATCATCCCTTAAACAGTCGAGTCATGGCTTCCCTTTTGACAGGATTCCCAGGAACAGTGCCCCCATAACAGAGCTAACTATCCCTTAAACAGAGCAAAGGTTCCAACAGTTCATCCCAACAGAACTCCCCAAAGCAAAACAAAAATAGCATCAATGCCTTGAGAACAGAGCCCCCAAAACAGTAACAAGCTTGCAACGGTCCAGCCTCAATAACAGTGTCCCGATTATAGGGTCAAGTTGCAACTTTGCACCTATGTAATGCTAACAGTGAGCTATCAACAAAAAATATCTGAGGGCATAGTCTGGGGGCTCCACAAGTATCTCCTAGAGACCTAGACCAGCGCTGCTTACCTCCTAAGGGACTTTTGCCATAAGAAGGGTGGTGAGGTCATGCACACACCTCACAATATTGGCTAGTTTAAGGAAAAATTACATCAGGTACATTATTTTACCAATACTTCTAGCATCTAATGATACTAAGATATCACATTGTGAGATTGCAACATAGAACCTTTATAGCAGGTGTTACATGGATACTAAAACCTTTGCAAAAATCAACCCAAAATCTAGATCAGGTGTTTTTGTTTTTTTTATTGCAATGAATTTTTGATTTTCCTATATGTATATTAGTACTTTTTTAGAGAGGACCATAATTTTAGAGAAGACCTATAAGTCCATCAATGTCAATTTTGGATTGTTGTCTTAGGCTTCTTTCACACATCTGGCTTTGTGTCTCCGTCGAAAAGCCGTAGGGGCGGATCCAGGATGTGCCGGAGACACCAGATGCCTGTGTGGCCGGATACAGTGGCGCCCACATTTAAAAGAGCAGCGCGAGACTCAGAGTCTCCGCGCATGCGCTGTGAGAAAAACCGGTTCGGCGCTGTCAAAAAACGTTGCAGCAAACGTTTTTTGCAGACGCCGGACGGCTACTTCTTGCCGTATCTGGCAAAAACCGGATGCGCCGCATACCCATTCGGCACGGTGCGGCGACAATACAACTCTATGGGACAAAACCGGATCCGGCACTGGATCCGGTACCAGATCCGGTTGTTCCAAATTTCGCCGCATCGTGCCGGATTCAGAAAGCCGGATGTGTGAAAGCAGCCTTAGAGAGGTTCCACTGTCTAATAAGAGAGATTAGTGATAATTTTTAAATAGGAAAAAATGAATTTCATCGATGAAGAATTATATGTGAACATACACCGAAGGGCAATTGCAAATATTCACTGACTGATACATTTCACAGGTGATTTCTTGTAAAAATCTACACTGTTCAATATGATAAAACTGTCTCCTCTACACAAGGGCCTGCGGTGTCTTCTAGATAGATTTGGGGGAGGGGGAAGGGTGAGTTTCCTCTATAACATCGCGGCTCTCCCTGATCATTCACGCTTCTTAATTCAATAAGGTGAGAAGGAGCATAATCTGATCATATTTGTTTTGCATCACTGCGAAAACAGAAAATGAGGGGCTTCAGAGCCGCACCAATTTACTTCATCCGACCTTGATTAAAAGAAAATTAATTGCCACATCTTGCAGGAATATCTCAGGCAGCAGCCAATGGCTCTTTAGAATACTTCAAAAAATGAGAAAAGAGGAAAGGAGAGCCAGGCTTTGCCCTTTTATCTTTTCAAAACTAACTCACTGGAAAATGAGTCTGACCGTAACAAAACAGAAAAATCCACCTGATAAGGCATAGACGAAAAATGCAGGAGCGTTCGAACATTGGTAATCTGTTACGTACATCTCGGCTGAGGCAGGCGGTCGTGTGTCTGAACAAGGCAGCGAGACACAGTCGCCTGCTCACACGTCGGCTCGCTTCTGTAGCTGGGAATTGTGGGTTCCGAAGGACCAAATAAATTAACGGACGATCTACTACTGGCCTTAAATGCCTCAAATTGTTCTCATAAACATGCCAAAGTTTAATGGAAGAATACTGCTAAAAAGTAGGAATGATTAAGGAACATCCAGTAGTAAGGAGACATTTACCAGTTCTTAAATTACGGTCTACATTTGCTTTTCTTAAATACACTAAAGGTCAGGCCATATTTGCTTTCATTACATTCTTCTCTATTTATTTAAGGCAAGTTATCACAAAAAAATATTAGCGGTATGCAGTGATGTACTGCTTAACCCATCAAATGCTAAAAAGTGTTAAAGGCCTAGGCACCCTCTGTTACAAAAAAGGGAAATTAACATATTAATCTGTCAGGTTCACAATGGATCATATCTTTCAATATGCACATGACAGATTTTTGCTGCTGACCTCTTGCAAGAGAAATGGCGCATCAAAATCCACATCAGAATTTGCTGTGGAAATAGTATAGATAAAGGATATGGACACCACTGGAGAAATTTTTTTTATGTAATGTATGTATTTCGGACTAAAAATCATTTTCTTAAATCGGTTTCAATAAAAATTTTGCAACGTTTGTCTTTTACAGGCAAATTGCTGGCTGATAACTAAGGTAACTGAGACTCTGTCCGCAAGCACTGACAGAGTTTGTAATAGTTATATTTCTCCAGTCATCTCTCAGATGATTTTTAACGATAACATTCACCTCAGCTTTAATGTAGCTTGTGCTTTTATTGAGCTGACCGGAGCTCAGACCTCAGAGAAAAGACAGATAAGAGTTTAAAAACTCTTCCATCAGAACAAGCTCACTTTCGGATTCTCAGTTAACTATTCTGCAGCCAACAATGGACAAAACACAAACTATAGAAGGCAAAAGAAGCACAATTTTTAATGGAACACAATTGGAAAAAAAAAGGTTTTTAAATCAAAATACATTCATTTAGGTAAAGAAAAATTCCTCCCAAAAGGTGTTTATATCCTTTGAGACAAACAATTCAATCTTTGCATTACAAAGGGTGATAGCAGTAGGGTGACATCCACAGCATGTCAATTTCAAATCCATATTGCAAGTCATTTTTTTTTTGTTACAAAGAAACTCCAAAGATACATGCTTCAGATGAAGACCCCAGTGTGACAAATATTCCCATAAGTATTAATGCAAAAAAAGACTCATGAACATATGGAAAAACGGAGAAAAGTTGAGTCACCAATTGCTGCATAAATAGACACAGTTATCTTACGGTAATTACAAAAGGACATATATTGGGATGAGACAAACTTCATAAAATAGTCACATAATAAGTGCAAAATGACGGGAGAATAATGACCATTGCCCAGAAAAGAAAGGCTGGTATAGCCCTATTGTCAGTAACCCCTAGGTAGAGGCATGCTGAGGCTGGTCAGATTGCCAGACTGATAGGTGACATGCAACCAGAAATGACAGGTAGTAATGCACGTATAAGGGCATAGGCACCCTGCCATACCAATTACATATCGACCACCAGAAAGGCAAGGAACGGCTTAGCACACAAATGCACAGCTAATAGCCACCAAAGGGGCACGCAAAATAATATATGAAGTGGGGCAGAAAAAGCCTCTATATAATAAAGCAATGTTGGAAAGTTCCCTGATAAAAAAGAGGCTTGACTGCACCACACCCAGAAAAATCATGAAACAACATTAGCCAAAGAATAAATTACCCATTTTAGAGGACGTATGGGAACACCGGCACCCCGACGTACGTTTCCTGCAGGTGATAATAGCTTCTTCAGTCATTATACACTGGAGATACTCTTCATAGTCTTTGCATGGGACTGCACAGAAAATCTGCCTGTATGCACAGGAACTACCACGGTCACAGAGGCCCCACGATGCCTTAAATATAAAAGACACCTTTCCTCGACTATAGATACCTCACTCAGGTAATCAATGTACCTTGAAATTTGCTGCAGGTGCCAACATAAACTAAATTCTAGAAACACTGGGAGTTGTAAAAAGTATCAGCATCCACTAGATATTAAATAGTCACTACGGAAATAGTCACTACGGACAAAAAAAAAGAAATTTCAGAAGAAAATGTTGTGTCTCCAACTCACCGGATCAGATGCAGATTACATGTCCTGAACATGTGGAAAGTGATATTACTCCATGCTATCTGTCATCACAGTTTCTGTTTTTTATTAAATGTAACAGAATTACAATGGAGTAGAAGGTTCTTTCTGGTTCACATTTGTTCTGCATGTTATATATTTAGAATTGTATAATCTCTAAAGTCACAAATCATTGTTTTACTTTTACATTATGCAGCATACATTTACACTTTTCAGCTTATTCTCACAAAGGTAAGATAGCATAAAGAATGTATAAAAGAGTAAATGGAAAATAGGGCATTTTACCGCACCCAATTTCCTAATAATATTTAAAATAAACGCCTTGCCTTAAACACAAATATAAAATATAACATGTACAGTCCAGAACCAAACATAGAATATGTTGGACCGCTAAGGGTTAGTACATAAGACTCGCTGCAAATTAATACCAGCAGAGAAGTAAGAAATCCTTAATATAGAACTTGTGATGTTTTTGTTAAAATACATAAGCCAATAATTCAAAATATATGCAACAGTTATGGATCACCCCCAGGGCTGTGGGGTTTACTCGGTACCGGGCCGGTGTCTTAAAGGGGAAGTGTCACGGTGGCAGTGACCCGGTCCGTGGCCCTGAGTGTCCATGTAAAATAAGAGGATTGATGCTGAATAAAGTTCATGTGTAGATAAGTTCGTGACGCCACCTGTGGTATCTGGTCAGAGGTGACCAGCACTGCAATGCAGATCCTCTGGGACAGATGGTGTGATGCAGCAAAGGTGTAATAGCTCTCCACAGGTAGAGCTGTAGTCCCAGGGCAGTGGTAGTAGAAGTTGAGATAGATGGTGTAGTGTTTAAGCAAAGGGATGTAACAGTGCTGAAAGGGTGATGCAGGAAGAAGGCAGAGGCACAGCTGAATGCAGTTCCAAAGCTTTACTCACGTTTCTGGCATACACAGGTGCCCGCTTCAGTGCCGTGTCCTCCAGGTGAGGGGCTCAGCCATCTCCCAGGTAGATGGAGTACACCTTTCCAGCACTCCCTTCCGTATGCGCCTTTACTGGACGTCTCCTTACTAGCGCTAATCTGAAGTACTTGCAGTTATGAATTACACTCAAGTTCCTCTTTCTTGCTGCTACTTAGAACTCCACTTGCATGACAGGTAGCTGAAGCCTACTTCAGGTACTCCTTAAAATCATGTCCCGGCTCACACACCTTGCTACTGTGTCGTCGAGTCTTAGGTGGGGAAAAAAGTGGTCACAACTTCTATTCCTCCGGTTTCTGCTGTAGAACCATTAGCATTCACACAACCTTGGATACCAGCACCCGACCTTTGGCGCTTAAGCTTAGGGAAGGGCTCTACTCTAGCTCCAGTCCCCAGCTCTCTTCCACATGTCCCGTCCTTTCCTATCTTTCTTCTGGAGAACTGATCCTTCTCCTCCTTTCCTTCCCAGCAGCTCCAGCTCACAGGAGGCTGCTGCATACACCTCTCACTGCTTCCCCCTCTGGGGAACTGATCCTGACTTCCTATCAGTTTTCCCCTTCTCTAGTGCAAGAACTATACTCCACCCACCTCTCAGCACCCTTCATGAACCAATCAGGGGTCATAGAGGGTGCCCTGCTGTTTTAAGGTTTCCGTGCTGGGTGCAGGTGCTGGAGTCTGGTCAGGTGTCCCCATCTTACCTCTGTCGCAACTGAACCCTCAGTGTCGCCACAGTTACATCAAACACTATCCACCAACCAAATTCTGCCATATGACTGTAAAGCAGGTAAACTGATGCAGTAATGCAAAGGCACAGAGCAAGAGTTAAAAGGAGTGTGGTTTAATTAACAATAATGAACCCCTCGCAGGGAGATAACAGGAAGGGGGAAGACAGGTTAAACAGTATAAATGTGGTTCAACGCAATAGACTCTCTATAAACTTTAAGTTATCATGACTCCATTGTCTTTTAGTCGCCTGCAGTCCAATAGAAGATGCAATGCCAGGAGGGGCCGACACTACATCTTTAAGCTTTCCTGCCCGACACACGGTCACGCTTCTGGCAGCAGCGGGCAGTCTCCAAATGTTGAAGCTCCACACAAGTCTCTCCTCAGCGTGTGCTCCCCTGCGCACCCGCCAACAACTGGATGCACGCACCACGATGTCTCACTTGGCACTCGTCCCTTGGTACACCCGCCAGTATCTGAACACCTATACCATGATGCTTTACCCGTCACCCAATCCTGGGTCTCTGCTCTGCACTTCAACTCGCTCCGCAGTGCGCAGCCGACCCCTGCTCTCTCTCTCCTTCGACGAGAATATTCTGCCTTTTTGCTGCGGGTTTGACGCTGCATACGTATGCGGTGCCAAACCAGCAGCGGGCAACTGTTACAGCATAGTGGATGGGATTTCAAGAAATCCCATGCCCACTAAATAAGAGGAGGGCAGGATGGTAATCGCAGCCGAGGACACCGGGGCTCTGGTGTCCTGACCTCCTCCCACAGAAATACCTTCAGCATCTACCGGTGTACCTGTTCTGGTTGCTGGTCCACGGTCAGGGATTCCACTGCGCGCAATCCAGCTCCTGCATACTTGATTCCAGTGCCTGAAGATAAAATAACGGACACAGATACCGGTTCTGATGCAAAATCAATTCCTTTACGTTCTTCTTCAACGGTCCCGGACACATCAGTTACATGACAGTCCACACAGCATTACTTCTGCTCTTTCCCTTTCATACTTTCTTCGCCCTCACGTACAATATGGGGTAGTGCATACATTACGGGGCAGTAGCACTCTTGACGGTACCGCAGCTTCACTACTGTAGGACCTCAGTACATAGGGGATCCCGCTCATCCATTTTGCCCTGGACTTGCCAGCTTCAGGCCTATTGAGGAATTGCCACATCATGAACATTCTGTGCCCTGCACAACTTTTGGACCACGTTTCCTTCTCTGTTCCTGCTGCTGATGTAAACTGTAACTTCCTTGGGTGCTCTGGTCTTATCCAGCACCCATCTGACTGTGCCTGTGCTTCTTCACTTAAACAACGTTGCGTAGTTGCTATGTTGTCCTGGGCTTAGAGCCCTTGTGGACCTGTCGGGTGTGCATGCCCTTCTGACTAATTCCTACAACCTACACTAACGTAACCCATAGCAGCTCCCCTACAATTAACCCTTAAGCAAACTTCCTAACAGCTATACCTAATGAGGCCCACTAGTATGCCCCCATCTAGTGGCCCATTCCAGAACTACGCTTATCCATACTATGATCTCTATACTACAAGTGCCCTCCTCTAATGTTCCCATAAGAAGCACTATCTTACCCTAATCTGTACAGAAATACAATACAATACAATAGTCATAATAAAGCATAATATCTTACAGTATGTACAATATGGTAGCACATAATGTGGCAATACCAGACGGTCAGTAATACACAGCCGTGTAGCAGTACCGAAGAATAACAGTGTATTTATGTTGAAGCTCTTAAAGGGGAAGAGGCAATAAAGGGATGTTCTATTCCAATCCCCTACATTCCCCCTTTCCTAAAATGTGGTCGTCCTGACCAAACAGTCTTAAATATTTACATATACATATATATACATATACATATATTTACATATACAGCAATGTTCATTACTTGGTGATGAAGCTCAACTTTTCAAAGATACAAACCTGGCTCACAGTCCTCCAGATGAAGTCCAATGGAAAATATATACATTTTTATATGCAACATACGGCTCATTGTTTGTAGGAGCTGCCAGTCTCTTTGCGGTAGGGCTCCCCCTTTCCTTAAGGGGAGCAGGCTTTCTCATCAATAAGGGAAACATCATCTTTTTTTGTTTTACAAACACAGGGCCCGTAGTTCAGGTCGTCCAGCAGTTATTTACACTTCCACGTATGGGACAGCAGTCCTGAGGACAAACTCCCCCTCTCCTTGAGGGAAGTGCGGCTCTCGTGCTACCAAAGCGGGCTGAATGGTAAATAAACAGAGTCTGTTGCTGCAGCCACATTTGGTCCCATAGTCAGTCCATGGACTCGTAGTTTCACACAAGTCCTGCCATTGAGCAGGAAGTTCGCAACAGGCGCAGCAAAATATGTACAAATATATACAAACTCAACTGAGGTGTTCTTCATGACCCGATTCGGTCATGCCACCTTCATTCCTGGGGTGGTCAGGGCTCCTCGCCCAAAGGGGCGGGAAACAGTCCCATTACAAACAGTTCAGCATGGCGCAACGTGTGCAACATTTTTCCCAGGCAGACAAGTTTAAGCAATTTAGCGGCATGCATCTCGTGCTTCTGTAAACGTAGCTAAATCCCAGATCCGATTTTGGGACTGGGGTGACTGCAGCCGCAGAGGTCACAGGCCGCCATGGAGTAGCAGCTACGGTTGAGGCCTGAGGGGTAAATAAAGGCTGAGGTGCACTCACCCACTCAGACGCAGGAACAAAGGCCACGACCGTCCCGGGAACGCTGGATCCTTCCACGGGGACGTCTGCACAATCGGCTGGTATATAGAGCTCAGGCTCATCCTCAGTTTCCGGCATCGGTTCCTCCAGATCTGGACCCATGGAAGCGTGTTAAAAGCGAAATTGCTGTAGTCCTGTCTCTTGTCTGAATGCCTGCACTTGTCCTGCCCTCACAAACCTTGTCCATGTATACCTTTCTAAAATAAAGGACTGATGTTAATGGTGTTAAAGTTTATTAGAATAGTTCGTGATGCCACCCGTGGTGTTTGGCAAGTAAGATGTTGAGCCAACGCTGCATGCAGGTCCGCTGGGACTGATGGTGTGGTGCAGCAAAGATGGTGCAGCTCCCCACAGGTGGAGCTGTAGTCCCAGGGCAGTGTAGGTGCAATGGATGAGGAGAGGCGCAGAATGGTATAGATGTTGTTACCCAGGTGTAGCGGTGCTGGAATAACTGGAGGACACCAGGGTGTGCGGTTCCAAGACTTTACTCACTGTTTGCAGTTCACACACACGCCTGCCTCTGTACTGTGTTCTCCAGGTCAGGGCTCCAGCTAACCTCCAGGCCAGATAGGGTTCTCCCTTCCACACTCTGCCAATATGTACCTTCATTGAACGACTCCTCCAATGCGCCTTTAGGTGCGAAGCACTCCAGTACAATGCTTTCATCCTGCAAAGTGTCGCTGACTCAGAGTCCACCCACTCCACCAGTAAATAGACTGTTTCTTAGTGCCATTCTATTTTTTTCTTTTTTATCTGTTTGTTCCAGTTACTATTTTTCTTCCATGGCATTTAACCCATTAGTGGTATTCAGGCATGAGTGAGGCACTTGAAGTGTTATCATGGAATAGAAGAGAGGCAAAAAATTGGAAGAAAAGCATGATTTTTTTTGCATTTTGCTGTCCAATTGCTGTTATATAGATGTGTACAATGATGTTAATGATATTGGTGGATCACCACTAGTATAATATGTGGTTTTGTGGCATTTTGGGCAATGTAAGATTTTAATTTAATATCTTATGTGTAACAATAAAATTGCAATGAAATTATACTACACGAACGTTGGACCACATCAAGTGTGAGAAATCCAAACAAACCAACGGAGGCAGAAATCCAACAGTCACAGTGCATCCAAATCCATCTTAGTTGTGCTATATTACTATATTTCAGAGATTGAGATGACAGTTTTGAAATCTGACAAAGTTTCCTTAAATCCCTCAGGATATGTGCACACAGAGTTTTCTTGAGGCATTCAAAAAAACAATGTGTTTTCTAGGGGAAATTTCTTTGGAAACTTTTTTTACGAGAAATTTTTTTTTGTTCCATAAAATTGTTTTGAAGAGTTTTTAAAGCATTTTTTATTTATTTATTTTTCTTGAAGTGCTTTTTCCGTCAGATTTTATAGCATCTAGTTTGGAGCAGATTCAATCAAAAGCCGCTTCTAAGGGTGTGTGCACACGCTGCGGATTCTGCTGCAGATTGATCCGCAGATTGATTGATTAGCAAAATCCGCAGGTAAATCCGCAGGTCAAAAGACCTGCGGTTTATCTGCGGATAAGCCTGTGGTTTTGCCCTGCGGTTTATCACCTCTACAATGGAGGAGATGGTAAACCGCTGCGGAATCCGCAGAAAGAATTGACATGTCAATTCTTTCTGTGGATTAGAATATTATGGTACTGTACACCGCAGCAGAAACTGCTGCGGATCTGCAGCAGAATCCGCAGTGTGTGCACACACCCTAAGGCTGTGTGCACATGCTGCGGATTTTCCTGCGGTTCCGCAGCGGTTTTGGCCGCTGCGGACCCGCAGCAGTTTTTGCTGCGGTGTACAGTACCATGATTCCCTATGGGAATCAAAAACCGCAGTGCAGACGGTGCGGAATTTTCCGCGCGGATTATCTGCGGTTTTCAATCCGCAGAAAGAATTGACATGTCAATTCTTTCTGCGGATTCTCCTGCGGTTTGCCATCTCCTCTATTGAGGAGATGGAAAACCGCAGGGCAAAACCGCAGAGCAATCCGCAGGTAAAACCGCAGGTATTTTGACCTGCGGTTTCACTTGCGGATTTTACAAAATCCGCGCGGATGAATCCGCACCTAATCCGCAGCGTGTGCACACAGCCTAAGAAGTGACATGCATTTTTTTCTACCAGGTATTTTTCAAAACCTGAAGTGACAGAAAAAAAACACTGAACAAATGGTAAGCAAAGTGGTTCACAATAGAAATGAATAGGAAGAGTCTTTCAAGAGATTTTTTTAAAGCAGTTTTATGAGTGTTTCGTAGCTGACTCGCTTAAAAAAAATCATGTGCACATAGCATAAAATGCTCCTAATTTACATAAAACTTTAAATCTCTTTACTGGAATAATTTTGAGTCACCATTTTCCTTCCATTGATAAGCAAGTCTCTGTTTTTAAACTCTGGTAAGTATTATGGGAGTTTGGAGTGTGGTAACAGGACCCATCAGGGGGCTGAACAGTTTCCGCAGCTTTATGACAATTTTGAGACCAAGCAATCTTAATATTCTGAGGTTTGTAAGTTACGAGTAGGTAAGATGTTTGGATAATGAAATCCTTTCTCATACTCCCATACCTGTCCTTTATTGAAAACACAGAGAACATGCCAAGTGGGACAAGAACAGAAATGAATACTCCCAATTGTGAAATATTTATGACATTGTGACACCAGTGAGTGTAAAAGGAATGAACGTTGGATAATCTGTCTCACAGCAGCAGAAAATATCTCCAATGAAACTTATTGAATGTCAACTGCTGTCAGAAATGTTCCCACTTTAATAGCAATGAATATAGTGGCTCTCCGTCCAGGACACCTGCTTACTTCCTATCATAGAGATAGAGTCTTCACATGAAGTCATATACTGTATTTCAGAAAGTGAGGATGCAACATGAATTTAAAGAGTAGCTAAACTTTTTTTAATTTAAATATTAGCCAGAAATGGCAAAACTATGAATTTCTGTGACATAACTTATGACCTTTTGTTGCTATATTCTCTTCAAAACACTAGGCTGCTGTCCCGTTTTAATACTCAATTTTTGCTCTTTCAGGAGTTGCTTTGAACTGTTGCTCAGCAAAATCCCTATAGTACAGTCCAGCAATCTAGATAATGAGCATTCCCCTGTTTGAGTAGAGGAATGGGAGATAAAGAGGCTCAGACAGGAAGAGTCTGATACTCAGATTGTTTGAATGCAGTGTAGGGATCCAGCTGAGCAGCAGCTGAAAGGAACTTCTAAAGGAGCATAAACTGGACTTTAAAAGAATACTACAGCATGGTATTTGAGATAGAAGGCGGTACAATAAAGTAATTAAGTTTATTACAGAAAAAATCACATCAAATCTGTAAAAAACAACAGTGGCAATTATATTACATGGAAGTCCAGAGTGCAGATCCTCCTCTTCAGAGAGGAACAGGACAGGAACTCTAGTGGCACCTATTGGGTGGTAGCAATCCTAAAAGTCGATGGTTCAAGTGTGGTAATCGCAGTATGCACTATTCTGGTCCACCTTACAGACCAGAATAGTATATGTAATAGAAAGTAGCTGCTGCTATATGGATCGAGCACACAGAGCTCATGAAGTTCGGATTTTGTGACCTTATCGTAAGCCCTATACAAATCCGTCCATATCCGATTTTCTTTTTGTAGTCCAGGTTCTCCATTTATAGTGCATCTTCAGAATTCCTTTTGCTGCAATGTCAGCTGTGGTGTTTATGTCCTTGCCATGATGTGGCTGAAAAACGCATGTTTAGGTCCTGCTGGGGTTTTCAAATTACTTATTAGACAATTCTTTGAATTTGCAGGGGATCCACTGTTTCACCTGGTAAACCGAGAGATTAATTGTTATGGCTCTGTAGTTTCTGGGGTGAAACAGAATTTGCCCCACAAAAAGAATTGTTTATTGGTGGATTTAATACCCCAAAGTGGCACCTGAACACTGGTTCTCAGCCTAACAACTGAGACTACCTCAGACTCCCGATAGGCAATGCTGTTCAGCTGTAGTCACTGATTGTGCCTATGCCCAGATATAGTAGATCTATAAAGCCTTCAAGCCCTCTCGGCTGTAGATATATTTATCAAACCACAAAACAAAATCTTCTAGTATCTCTTACTAAGTCAACCCATATTTTATGTACTGACAGTACTGTTCAAGATGCAGCACTCAACCATTTTGCAACGATTCTTCCCAAGTATGTATTAACCCAGCCAACAAGTAAAGTAACCATGTGTTAGTCAATCCAGAGATATTAACAAAACAGTAAAAACCACAATGCATGGAGCCATTAAGCATTTTAAAAATGTATGCAAGTTGCATAAATAAATATTAATGTACTACATTGACAGTAATTCATAAGGTCCTAGTTTATTTTCTAAGATGTTAATTACTCCGTTCTTAAGATACATGACTCATAAGTGCTAAATCTTGTTGTAAAACGATCAGATCAGTAAACAGCAGGAAGTGTTTTCACATTTCTTTGTGGTTGAGGGTTAGGCCCTGGAATCATTTGGCTCCCAATAATATGATTTTCTGTAAAAACAACTAATGTGAAAGGGCCATTTGATTTTGTGGCATTTTTTTATAAAATGTGGTAAAAAAAAGTTTAAAAAAAAAAAAAAGCAAACTCTCTTCACCAATCCCAGGTTGCTTATAACTACTGGCTGCAGCGGATCATTGATTGGCTGCAGTGCTCACATGTCTCAGTGATGTAACGTCCATACTGTTGCAAGGAGTAGACACTGGAGGGAGACTAGGCAGCATTGGGATAGGAGGGGTGGGGATCAGTGATGCTTTTTTCACCTCTCCCCCGATTCTGAGCAATATATCAAAAATAAAATACTTCTCAGATAAACCCCTTTAATGCAGATTCCTATACCATTAAATTTCCAGTCTAGCAGGGATATAGGACTGTGACAGCGTAAGACATATGACCGGATAATACACACTTATCATATATAATGACCCAAGATACCCCAGTCCTTCATGTAAAATTGCTAATGGACATCAATTTCCTCAATGACACTCTCCTTGGCTTCATAACATCACATTCTTTGCTGGAATCTTTCAAGAGCGAGGGGAAGGGGAGCTGCAGTAATTTTTCCAATCAATATTTTTACATGGCTCCACTTAAGTAATATGCACACAGCCTTACATATGTAGGGGGCTGACATGAGAACTTTACTTCTAGACAAAGAAAGTCATTGAAGCATTATTGCAATGTCAGTGCAGAAAACAGTCCTTTAATTGTTAAACTGAGAAAGTTGCTCAAGAGGAAAGTGGATATTTGGGAAGACTATAACAATGAGATTATCCCCTTCATATAGATAACAATAGACACCATACACTCGTGCTGCAGAGAGAGCATTACCATAATGAGTATGGGTGCCACTACTGGACAACCCCTGCTTAAACGATAAAGTGTCCACAGTGCCGTAAAAACATCATTACCCCCGACTGGTGCTGCTCCTTCTGTGTCGGCTTCTCTCTTCTTCAGTTACTTGACATTATGTCATGTGCTATCTGCAATCTTCACTATTCCGTCACAGCGGACGTCTGATTGGCTGCAGCCTTCATTATAGCAGACTTTCGCATCTACTGAATAGTGATGGCTGCACAGAATCAGCTACTGCTGATTGACTGCAGTGGTCGCGACACAACAAATGTAATGTGACACCAGGGAGATACAGCGCTGGCATCACAACAGTAGCTCCAATTCAGGAGTTAAACGGGATGACCACTACTAGGACAACCCCTTTTTGAACTAAATGTTTAGCCCCAATAAAATAAAAAAAACCCTAGTCACCTCCTGTGCCGGTGTCGTTCCAGCGATGTCAGCAATTATGATCACGAAGCTCTTGTACCGTGTTTTGACACGTGGTGCCTGGCGCCTGATCAGTGCTGGCGACATTGTCATAAAGAGGAAGTCATAGAGCAGCTGCAGCCGGGACTTCCGCTACATGTTCAATCCATAAGAAGGCGGAGATTGTGATGCCAGCGTTGATTGGGCGCCGGACACCACATGTCACAACACTGCATAAGAGCTCCGGGATCATGGGTGATGACACTGCTGGAACGGTGCCAGCACAGGAGGTAAGTATAGCTTTTTTTATTTTATCGAGCAAAACATTTAGTTCAAGAATGGGTTGGCCTAGTAGTGGACAACCTCTTTAAGCATAAACATTTTTTTATTATCATGTACATACTAGCATTGGAGCAGGGGTTGTCTTTAATATCCCATGAATAATCAGATTGATATTAGTGCTACAGAAATCAACTTTTCCATTAAAAAGCTCCTGATAGAGCAGAATATGCAGAGTTGGCTATACAAAGAAAGACTATTCCATTAAAGAATTGATGCATATTAATGTGGTTACTTACTATGCTTTATATTCCTGAGTAATCTCTTTCTCTACCTGATTTGCAGAAATCTGTGACCATTGGGAAGGGAGTTACACTTTAAAGAGGCTGTCCACCACAATGATAGCTGTTACCAGTTCCAGCTAAATGTAATCAGTGAATGGAGTGTAACATCACAACGCTGTACTGTTATACCACCTGGGAAACTAGCATTAACCACAGTACAACCCTAAACTATCTGGGAAGTAAGCTTCCATCCCTTCATTGCCCTTCACCACTAAGGAAGCTGCCATCATTCATCACTAAACTGCCATCAAAGAGGCATAAAATGGTTTGTCCAAGATTAGAAATACAGGTCTGCTTTCTTTTGGAAACTGTGCAAAACCCTGAACCATGGGTTGTGTCAGATATTGCAACTTAACTTCATTAAGGTGAATAGAGTTGATCTGTGTTGGAATATGTTTGGTGTAAGAACTCCATTCCTGTTTATGAGAGTTTAATTGCTAGATTTGTATGCTGTTTATAAAGTTAGAACAAAAAAAACTCCCAGAGGCTCACACAGGGAGAGCATGTGACTGTATTTCCTGTTTTTCCTGTGTCTGTGTATGAGAGAAGCAGCCTGCTGCAGATGCTGCACAGATAGAGACACACAAATGATTTACTCCTGATCTATTATACTTATCATATATTGTTCCTGATTGTTCCTGAATAAAGAAGCTCTGTTGTCACACGCTTGGATAATAGCATGAATAATCCGCTGTCACCATTCTGCAATAGCATGCACAACCCATGATCAAGGGTGGTGCTGTTACCTAAAGAAAGCAGCCATGTTTTCCTAATCCTCGCTCTCTCACCAGTTATCTAAACCATTAGGGAAGAGGGCACTAGAAGGCCAGGTGGATTTATAACCGCAATAGTTTAGCACCTCATGGTCTCATTTTTACCAGTTTTTATAAGAAATAATTAGAATGTCTCAATTTGGTTAGTGGGTTTATTGCATTCAATTTGACAGTCTAATTATTCACCAACATAATTTTGCACTGCTGTTTTTCATGTTTTATATTTCCTTTTTCTTTTTAGGTTTATGGGACCACACACTTATCTAGGATGGATTATAGCATCAGCGTCTTCTCTTGTCTCATCAATATGAACAAGCTTCTCGTCTTTATGTCATATGAGTTTACCCTATTGGGCAATGCCTAGACTCCTGAATGATTTCATTGTTGCATATGGCATCATTTGCAAATATATTTATATTATTTAATATAGGTTTATGTTATTCTATTTATTAGCTTACACTGATGTATGTATATATATATATATATATACTGTAAACTTGCTCAGTAGCGAAGCAAAAATATTGTATACCTTAGAAATCAACAAATGGAATGAGGAAATATAAGTATAAATACAGTTCATGCCTATGCATTATATACAGGTGCTTCTCACAAAATTAGAACATCATCAAAAAGTGAAACTCATTATATAGAGTCATTACAGAGTGATCTATTTCAAGTGTTTATTTCTATTAATGTTGATGATTATGGCTTACAGCCAATGAAAGCCCAAAAGTCATTATCTCAGTAAATTAGAATACTTTGTAGCCTGCTTGAAAATAGATTTTAAAATCCGAAATGTTGGCCTACTCAAATGTATGTTCAGTAAATGCACTCAGTCATTAGCGTAGCTACCAGGGGGGCAGAGGGGGCGGTGGCCCCAGGCCCCACGCTCTGAGGCTCTGAGGGTGCCCCCCTGGAGGCTGCGGCAGAGCGGGGGGAATTGATCATCTCCCTGCTTTGCTATGTTCTCTTCTCCTTTATGCACAGGACCTGCGATGAGGTCACAGGAGGGGAGGAGTCAGGGGTCACATGACCAGGGGCCTCTGTGTGCTTGTTGTCATCAGGCTGGATGAAGGGAAGTTTATGTGTGGCGTCAGGAGGGGTTTTACAGTGTGCATGTAGCAGAGCTGTGTGTACGAGGTGTACGGAGCGGAGCCTGTGTGTACGAGGTGTACGGAGCGGAGCCGTGTGTACGAGGTGTACGGAGCAGAGCTGTGTGTGTACAAGCAAGGTGTACAGAGCGGAGCCGTGTGTGTACGAGGTGTACGGAGCTGAGCCGTGTGTGTACGAGGTGTACGGATCTGTGTGTGTACGAGGTGCACGGATCTGTGTGTGTACGAGGTGCATGGAGCGGAGCTGTGTGTGTAGGAGGGGTGCAGAGCCGTGTGTGTACGAGGTGTGTGGAGCTGTGTGGATACGAGGTGTATGGAGCAGAGCCGTGTGTATACGAGGTGTACGGAGCGGAGCCGTGTGTTTACGAGGTGTACGGAGCAGAGCTGTGTGTGTACAAGCAAGGTGTACAGAGCGGAGCCGTGTGTGTACGAGGTGTACAGAACGGAGCTGTGTGTGTAGGAGTTGTGCGGAGCCATGTGTGTACGTGGTGTACAGAGCGGAGCCGTGTGTGTACAAGGTGTACGGAGCTGAGCCGTGTGTGTACGAGGTGTACGGATCTGTGTGTGTACGAGGTGCATGGAGCGGAGCTGTGTGTGTAGGAGGTGTGCAGAGCCGTGTGTGTACGAGGTGTGTGGAGCTGTGTGGATACGAGGTGTATGGAGCAGAGCCGTGTGTATACGAGGTGTACGGAGCGGAGCCGTGTGTTTACGAGGTGTACGGAGCAGAGCTGTGTGTGTACAAGCAAGGTGTACAGAGCGGAGCCGTGTGTGTACGAGGTGTACAGAACGGAGCTGTGTGTGTAGGAGTTGTGCGGAGCCATGTGTGTACGTGGTGTACGGAGCGGAGCCGTGTGTGTACAAGGTGTACGGAGCGGAGCCGTGTGTGTACGAGGTGTGCGGAGCTGTGTGTGTACGAGGTGTATGGAACGGAGCTGTGTGTGTAGGAGGTGTGCAGAGCTGTGTGTATACAACGTGTGCGGAGCCGTATGTGTACGAAGTGTGCGGAGCGGAGCCGTGTGTGTATGAGGTGTGCGGAGCCGTGTGTTTAGAAGGTGTACGGTGCGGAGCCATGTGTTTACGAGGTGTACGGAGCGAAGCCGTGTGTATACGAGGTGTATGGAACGGAGCCCTGTGTGTACAAAGTGTATGGACCTGAGCCGTGTGTGTACAGGGTGTATGGAGTGGAGCCACATGTGTATGGAGTGGAGCCGTGTGTGTACGGGGTGTACAGAGTGGAGCCATGTGTATGGGGTGTACAGAACGGAGCTGCGTGTGTATGGGGTGTAAGAAATGGAGCCCTGTGTGTGCGAAGTGTACGGAGCTGAGCCGTGTGTACAGAGCGAAGCAGAGCCATGAGTGTACGGATTGGAGCTACATGTATTTAGCGGAGCCGCGTGTGTATGAGGTGTACAGAGCAGAACCGTTTGTGTACGAGGTGTATGGAGCAAAGCCACATGTGTTGTGAGTTCATTTTCCCCTTCGTCACTGAGGTCTGGTGAACTCCCTATTCTGGTAAAGGAAGGTAATGAGCCTGATTATCAGGCACCTGAGCCTAATGAGGATGACTGGCTGAGTGGAGTCACGGACTGGATATAAGGCTGCCGACGCCCTTCTGCCCTGCGGGTGATTTCTCTGTGGACTTCTAGGAAACCAGTCTGATTCCTGCTCCTCTAAAGCTAAGTTTTCTGCTTTGCCCTTTAGCATTTGTGTTTTGTTTTTGTTTGCCTTGCTTTTCTGGATTCTGCCATTCCCTGCTGGGGTGAGCTGATTCTCCTTTTGCCGGTTGCTCTGTCTTCAGAATATTCCTGAGTACTGACATAGTCTTTTTGAAGCCTAGCGTCTTCAGGGCCTTTTTCACTGTCAGTCTGTTGGCTCTTATTTTCATAGGGTTTTTCACAGATTGCAGACAGCAGCCTTCCTGTCCTTTCCTATCTAGTTAGCTTGGGCCCCGTCTTTGCTCAGTCTATCTTTCTGTCTGTGTTGTGTTCTTTCTCCTTGCTTCACCGTCATTATATGTGGGGGGCTGCCTTTTGCTTTGGGGTCTGCTCTGGGGCAGTTTAGATTTCCCTTTCTGTCTTTAGGCTACTTAATTCTCCGGCTGTGATCGAGGGGTCTAGGGCATCGTAGGAACCCCCCACGGCTACTGCTAGTTGTGTTGATAGGTTCAGGGGTCTGCAATCTGATAGCTGCCAACCTCTCTGGTTTTCTGGACTTAGCTAGCATTTCTGTTTTTGCCTCCTACGGTGACTCAATCATAACAGAATCACCCGCCATACCGCAGATCCTAGGGTACTCAATAGCAGGAAAGAATTGTGTTTAAAAAAAAAAAAAAAAAAAAAGTGTATATTCTTTCCTCTATATCTCTGAGGCCGTAGGGGGAATTTTTTTTTTCTCTCAATGGAGATAAAGCAATTGTCTGATCGTGTGGAGCAGCTCGCTGCGGAAGTGCGGGGAATTTCCGCCTACCTTGCTCGTTCGCATGCTGTTGAACCAAAGATCCCTACACCTGATGTATTTTTTGGGGATCGATCTAAATTTTTGAGTTTCAAAAATAATTGTAAATTATTTTTTGCCTTGAAGCCTAACTCGTCAGGGAGCTCCGTGCAGCAGGTTAAAATTGTCATCTCTTTGCTGCGTGGCGATCCCCAGGATTGGGCGTTTTCTTTGAAACCAGATGATCCTATTCTGACTAATGTGAACACATTCTTTCAAGCCTTGGGGTTGTTGTATGACGAACCTAATGCTATTGATCAGGCTGAAAAGACCCTGTTGGCATTGAACAAGGGTCGAGATTCTGCAGAGTTGTACTGTCAAAAGTTCCGAAAGTGGGCGGTCCTTACTATCTGGAATGATAATGCCTTGGCTGCTCTCTTTCGGAAGGGTTTGTCAGAGGCCGTAAAAGATACTATGGTGGGATTTCCTGTTCCCTCTCGTCTGGACGATTCTATGTCATTAGCCATTCAGGTTGATCGGCATTTACGTGAACGCAGGATTACACGAGAGGTGTTGCCACCGGTAGAACAGACGTCTGAACCTATGCAATGTGATAGAGTTTTGTCTAAGGCGCAACGTCAGGAGTTCAGAAGGCATAATAAGCTGTGTTTTTTCTGTGGAGATGCCTCGCATATTATTTCTGTTTGTCCTAAATGAGAGAAACGCTTTGCACACACGTTTTCTGTTGGTGGTGTTCAACCTAAGTTTCTTCTGGCAATTACTCTGATCTGCTCCCTGTCCACATTTTCCGCCAAGGCTTTTGTGGATTCGGGAGCAGCGCTAAACCTAATGGACTTGGATTTTGCTAAACGTTGTGGATTTCCGATGACACCTCTGCAGACGCCTATCCCTTTGAGGGGGATTGATGCTACTCCTTTGGCGAAAAATAAACCTCAGTTTTGGACCCAGGTGGTCATGCGGGTCGCCCCAGACCATCAAGAAAATTGCAGATTTTTGGTGTTACATGGTCTGCATGATGCCGTTGTTCTGGGGTTTCCCTGGTTGCAAATTCATAATCCAGTCTTGGATTGGAAATCTGTGTCTGTGGTGAGTTGGGGTTGTCGGTGTGCCTGTAGTGAGGCTCCGGTTTTTTCCACCTCTCCTCAGTCGCATGATGTTCCTGACTATTTGGCGGACTTTTATGATGTATTTAGTGAGAATGAGTCTGCATCCTTGCCTCCTCATAGGAGTTATGACTGTGCAATTGAACTGAGCCCGGGGTGTAAATTTCCCAAGGGTCGGCTCTTCAATTTATCTGTACCCGAGCACGAGGCTATGCGGTCCTATATTAAGGAGGCGTTGAGAAGGGTCATATTAGACCATCCTCTTCACCCTTAGGTGCCGTTTTTTTTTTTGTGGCCAAAAGGATGGTTCTTTAAGGCCTTGTATTGATTATCGTGCCCTCAACAAAATTACTATTAAATATCAGTATCCGTTACCCCTGATTTCGGATCTATTCTCTAGAGTTAGAGGTGCTTGCTGGTTTACCAAGCTTGACCTCAGGGGGGCGTATAATCTTATCCGCATTAAGCAGGGGGATGAATGGAAGACGGCGTTTAATACTCCGGAGGGACATTTTGAGTACCTGGTGATGCCTTTTGGGCTCACTAATGCCCCTTCTGTCTTCCAGTGCTTCATGAACGATATTTTCCGAGACTTTGTCGATAAATTTTTGATTATCTATCTGGATGATATTTTGATCTTCTCCATCTTCTCCAAGGATTGGGATTCTCATGTGGAACATATTCGGACTGTGTTCCGGATCTTGAGGGAGAAGTCCCTGTATGTCAAAGGATCGAAATGCCTTTTTGGAGTACAGAGGATTTCATTTTTGGGATTTATTTTGTCTCCATTAACTATTGAAATGGACCCGGCCAAGGTACAGGCCATTTATGATTGGGTTCAGCCCACTTCTTTGAAGGCCCTCCAGAAGTTTTTGGGTTTTGCTAATTTTTATCGGAAATTTATAGCAAAATTTTCTAGTATTGCCAAGCCATTGACTGATCTGACTAAGAAGGGTGCTGATGTGTTGAATTGGTCTCCGGAGGCTGTTGCTTCCTTTCAGGAGCTGAAGCGAAGATTTACCTCTGCCCCGGTTTTGCGGCAACCTGATGTCTCACTCCCGTTCCAGGTAGAGGTGGATGCTTCTGAGATTGGTGCAGGAGCTGTTTTTTCCCAAAAGGATCCTGTAACATCTAAAATGAATCCCTGTGCTTTCTTTTCCCGAAAGTTCTCTCCATCTGAACGTAACTATGATGTGGGGAATCGGGAACTGTTGGCCATGAAATGGGCATTTGAGGAGTGGAGACATTGGTTGGAGGGAGCTAAACATCAAGTTGTGGTCCTCACAGACCACAAGAATTTGATTTACCTAGAGTCGGCTAAACGCTTGAACCCTAGACAGGCTAGGTGGGCCTTGTTTTTTACACGTTTTGATTTTGTGGTCTCTTTTCTTCCTGGAACTAAGAATGTCAAGGCAGACGCCCTCTCTAGGAGCTTCTTTGCTGATTCTCCTGTGGTGACCAAGCCTGCTACCATCTTAGGCGAAGGGGTAGTTCTTTCTGCCATCTCGCCTGATTTGAGACTTGCTGTGCAAGAGTTCCAGGAGGACAAACCTGAGTGTTGTCCCAGTGGAAAATTGTATGTTCCTGACCAGTGGAAGAAGAGAGTGATGTCTGAAGTTCATTGCTCTGCATTGGCTGGTCATCCAGGTATTTTTGGTACTAGAGATCTGGTGAGTCGCTCTTTTTGGTGGCCCACCTTGTCTCATGATGTCAGGAATTTTGTGCAGTCCTGTGGGACTTGCTCCCGGTCTAAATCTTGCTCTCGCTCTAGTGGGTTGTTGATGCCTTTGCCGGTCCCCAGGAGGCCATGGACCCATATTTCAATGGATTTCATCTCTGATATGCCGGTCTCTCAAAGAATGACTGTTATTTGGGTGATTTGTGATAGGTTCTCTAAGATGGTTCATCTTGTACCACTCCCTAAGTTGCCGTCTTCCTCTGAGTTGGTGCCCCTGTTTTTGCAACAGGTGGTTCACTTGCACGGGATTCCTGAGAACATTGTATCTGACAGAGGAGTTCAGTTTGTGTCTAGATTTTGGAGGACTTTCTGTTCCAAGCTGGGAATTCAGTTGTCCTTCTCCTCTGCTTTTCACCCTCAGACCAATGGGCAGACAGAGAGAACAAACCAGACCTTGGAGTCATATTTGAGATGTTTTATTTCCGCTGATCAGGATGATTGGGTTTCATTTTTGCCCTTGGCCGAATTTGCTTTAAATAATAGAGCTAGTTCTGCCACTTTGATGTCACCTTTTTTTTGTAACTTTGGGTTTCATCCTCGATTTTCTTCAGGGCAGGTGGAGCCTTCTGCCTGCCCAGGTGTTGACACTGTGGTGGAGAGAATGCACCAAATCTGGGACCAAGTGGTGGATAAGTTATCTCTCTCCCAGGAAAAGGCCCAGCGGTTTTCCAATTGACATAGGACCATTGGTCCCCAGTTTAAGATTGGTGATATGGTGTGGTTATCATCAAAAAATATCGCTATGAAGGTGGCTTCTCCTAAGTTTAAGCCTAGATTTATTGGACCTTACAAGATTTTGGAGATTATTAATCCGGTCTCTTTTCGTTTGGCTCTTCCTGTCACATTTAAAATCCATAATGTGTTCCATAAGTCCTTGTTGAAGAGGTTTGTTGAACCAGTTGTTCCTGGGGTGGCACCTCCGGACCCTGTATTGGTTGAAGGTAACATGGAATATGAGGTAGAGAAAATACTGGATTCCCGTCTGGCTAGACGGAGACTCCAGTATTTGGTTAAGTGGAAGGGTTATGGTCAGGAGGATAATTCCTGGGTCTCTGCCTCTGATATTCATGCCAAAAGATTGGTGCGTGCCTTTCATCGGGCTCACCCTGATCGCCCTGGTGGCGTGGTTGAGGGTTCGGTGACCCCTCCTCAAGGGGGAGGTACTGTTGTGAGTTCATTTTCCCCTTCGTCACTGAGGTCTGGTGAACTCCCTATTCTGGTAAAGGAAGGTAATGAGCCTGATTATCAGGCACCTGAGCCTAATGAGGA
The DNA here is from genome assembly GCF_039654945.1 of Dendrobates tinctorius. Classification (NCBI taxonomy): domain Eukaryota; kingdom Metazoa; phylum Chordata; class Amphibia; order Anura; family Dendrobatidae; genus Dendrobates; species Dendrobates tinctorius. Next base: position 10,039,609 of record NW_027361754.1, read on the forward strand.
TGACTGGCTGAGTGGAGTCACGGACTGGATATAAGGCTGCCGACGCCCTTCTGCCCTGCTGGTGATTTCTCTGTGGACTTCTAGGAAACCAGTCTGATTCCTGCTCCTCTAAAGCTAAGTTTTCTGCTTTGCCCTTTAGCATTTGTGTTTTGTTTTTGTTTGCCTTGCTTTTCTGGATTCTGCCATTCCCTGCTGGGGTGAGCTGATTCTCCTTTTGCCGGTTGCTCTGTCTTCAGAATATTCCTGAGTACTGACATAGTCTTTTTGAAGCCTAGCGTCTTCAGGGCCTTTTTCACTGTCAGTCTGTTGGCTCTTATTTTCATAGGGTTTTTCACGGATTGCAGACAGCAGCCTTCCTGTCCTTTCCTATCTAGTTAGCTTGGGCCCCGTCTTTGCTCAGTCTATCTTTCTGTCTGTGTTGTGTTCTTTCTCCTTGCTTCACCGTCATTATATGTGGGGGGCTGCCTTTTGCTTTGGGATCTGCTCTGGGGCAGTTTAGATTTCCCTTTCTGTCTTTAGGCTACTTAATTCTCCGGCTGTGATCGAGGGGTCTAGGGCATCGTAGGAACCCCCCACGGCTACTGCTAGTTGTGTTGATAGGTTCAGGGGTCTGCAATCCGATAGCTGCCAACCTCTCTGGTTTTCTGGACTTAGCTAGCATTTCTGTTTTTGCCTCCTACGGTGACTCAATCATAACACACATGTGTACAAGGTTTACGGAGCGGAACCATGTGTGTACAAGGTGTACGGAGCAGAGCCGCATGTGTACGAGGTCTACGGAGTGAAGCCATGTGTGTCCTGAGTGGAGCCGTGTGTGCGAGGTGTGCAGAGCCATGTGTGTACGAGGCATAGAAAGCTGAACCGTGTGTGTATGAGGTGTTCGGAGCCATGCATGTACAAGTTGTATGGTGGGGAGCGTCCATACCTCCCAACCTTCCCGGATCTAGCGGGACAGTCCCGATTTTGAGAGCGAGACTGCCCCGGCCGGGAGCTTACTTTTCCCACGGACACAGAAGTACACGGCGGAGCCCCGAGGAGCACTTTAAAATTTGCATGTGACGTTCCACCGGAAGTGACGTGCTAGAAGCTAACCAGAAAGGAGGTAGTTTTGGTCGGTGATTGTGACGGAACCATGGAGGCACTTCAGGGAATGCTTCAGATCCATCACCGTGTCCTCCTCCAGCGCGGACAGCGGGATCGCCTAGGACTTGGGGATAGTGGCCATGTGAGCGGATCATGATATGTCCTGCATCGGGAGGCTCAGGTGGGCACTACAATGGGAGCTGGGCTGCTATAGTATCTTCATAGAATCTTTCTTTCTCTATTTCTTTCTCTCTCTCTATTCTTTCTTTCTCTCTCTGTTCTTTCTTTCTCTCTAATCTTTCTTTTCTTTCTCTCTCTTTGTTCTTTCTCTCTCTCTGTTCTTTCTTTCTCTTTCTCTCCTTTCTTTCTCTGTTCTTTCTTTCTTTCTTTGCCCTCTTCCTTTGTCTATCTTTCTGTTCTTTTTTCTCGCCCTGGTCTTTCTTTCCCCTCTTTCTTTCTCTTTCTAATCTTTCTTTCTCTCTCTCTGTTGTTTTTTTCTCTCTCTCTGTTCTTTCTTTCTCTCTCTCTGCTCTTTCTTTTCACTCTCTCTCTCTGTTCTTTCTTTCTTTCTCTCTGTTCTTTCTCTCTCTGTTCTTTCTTACCTTCTCTATAATGTAGCCCCCTTCATATGGTATAATACAGCCCCCCAAAGAATATAATGTAGCCCCTTCAGAATATAATGCAGCCCCCCCTCATGCGGGGTATCAAAATACCCCCCCATACGGGTATCATGCTGCCCCCCTCATGCGGGGTATCAAACTACCCCCCTCATGCAGGGTATCATACTGCCCCCATCATACGGGGTAACATGCTGCCCCCTCCTCATATGGGGTATATCATGCTGCCCCCTCATACGGGTATCATGCTGTCGCGCCCCCCATAGGGGTATCATAATCATGCAACCAGGACTCACTATATAAATAAAATTAAAAAAACTATACTCACCTCTCCTCGCTCCCACGCTGATTTCGGCGGCGACTCTGCTCCGAAGTCAGGAGCTGCGCTGCTGTCAGACCGGCACACAGCGGGGATGTAATATCAATATTGGTCTTTTTATATATAGATTTTTTTTGGCAACAGCGCGGTCATCTGCTGAGGTTCTCTGGTTAGGGGCCCACGCAGAAGTTTCACCCCCCTGAACCAAAACCCTAGTTATGCCTCTGCACTCAGTACTTGGTCAGGGCTCCTTTTGTATCAATTACTGCATCAATGTGGCATGGCATGGAGGTGATCAGCCTGTGGCACTGCTGAGGTGTTATGGAAGCACAGGTTGCTTTGATAGCAGCCTTCAGCTCATCTGCATTGTTGGGTTTGATGTCTGTCATCTTCCTCTTGACAATAACCCATATATTCTCTATGGGGTTAAGGTCAGGCAAGTTTGCTGGCCAATCAACCACAGTGATAATGTTTTTAAACCAGGTATTGGTACTTTTGGCAGTGTGGACAGGTGCCAAGTTCTGCTGAAGAATGACATTTCCATCTCCAAAAAGCTTGGCAGAGGGAAGCATACAATGCTCTAAAATTTCCTGGTAGACAGCTTCGCTGACGTTGGTCTTGATAAAACACTGTGGACCTACACCAGCAGATGACATAGCTCCCCAAACCATCACTGATTGTGGAAACTTCACACTAGACCTCAAGCAGCTTGGATTGCACCTCTCCACCCTTCCTCCAGGCTCTGGGACCTTGATTTTCAAATGAAATGCAAATTTTACTCTCATATGAAAACAACACCTTGGACCACTGAGCAACAGTATAGTTCTTTTTCTCCTTGGCCCAGGTAAGATTCTTCTGGCGTTGTCTATGGATCATGAGTGGCTTGACACAAGGAATGCGACACTTTTAGCCCATGACCTGGATCCCTCTCTGTGTGTGGTGGCTCTTGAAGCAATGACTCCATCAGTAGTCCACTACTTGTAAATCTCCCCAAAATTTTTGAATGGCCTTTGCTTAACAATCCTTTCAAGGCTGCGGTTATCCCGATTGCTTGTGCACCTTTTTCTACCACACTTTTTCCTTCCACTCAACTTTCCATTAATATGCTTGGATATAGCACTATGTGAACAGACAGCTTCTTTAGCAATGACCTTTTGTGGCTTACTTTCCTTGTGGAATGTGTCAATGACTGCCTTCTGGACATTTGTCAAGTCAGCAGTCTTCCCCATGATTGTAGAGCCTACCGAAAAAGACTAAGGGACCTTTTTAACCCCGTTATGACATCGGACATAATGATCCATCCATGTGACCTGGGCCAATTTGACCATGGACAGATCATTACGTCGTACGGCCCCCGAAGGTCCCCGTCGCCATCTTGGATTCGGGGGCCTGCAGGGAAGGAGCCCCCCGCAGCAGTGCTGCACATTGTGCTGCTGTGGGGGGCTCAGGGAAGCACGGAGGGAGCCCCCTCCCTGCCGATGCTTCCCTTTAGCCCCCGGTACACCGCGATCGTGTGCAAGGGGTTAACGTGTCGGGGGCGGTCCGTGACCGCCCCTGACACATTGTGCCGGGTGTCAGGGGGTGTCAATTTTGTATTTTTTGATATTCTAAACATATTGTGGAATAACTTGTAATGGACACACCGGACATGGACACACCCGATGGATCACATTTTACAACAGTGTTTGCTTTTTAAATAATAATAATAATAATATTTTTTTATTTATATAGTGCCAACATATTCCGCAGCGCTTTACAGTTTGCACACATCATCATCGCTGTCCCAGATGGGGCTCACAATCTAACTTCCCTATCAGTATGTCTTTGGAATACTGTAATTGTATGTTATTGTTTGTTTGGTTTAATAAACACATATTGTACTCTATTTGGTGATTCCAACTATAGGTAGTGTAGGGGTCGGTGGCAGGCTGGGGCGGAGGGTAGCGTGCTGTGGTATATAGGTGGTGGTAGGCGGCGGAGGTGTGCTGTACTCACTGGAATGGAGGGTGACCCACTTCTTGACATCGACAGGCACGAGACAGAGGCAGAAAATGTATTCAACAGGGTTTGCTTTTATTGGCCGCCCTTACGACGACCAGCACCATATACGACAGATCGTTTACACTGTTTTAGCACTTCAGACAGGCCCGGGCACCTTCACTTGTTCACTTTCTCCATCAGGCGTACTTCGTGGCTCTATCCACCGTGACTGCCCTAGGCCAATCCACCACGGCGTTTCACCTCACAAAGCCCACCGTATTCCAGGCCCTCACAGGCCGTCTCTACCTGTGACCAATGTCCTATAGGGTCACCCCCCGTAACCGTTTCCACTGTCCAAAGTCTCCGAGGGGTCTCCTGTGTGTGACAGCCCCTCACGTGTGAGCTCCCCTGGCTGACTGAAGCTTCTGGAAGCTTACCTCCGTATTTGTTCAGTCAGTCCAGGTAGCCCCACCCTCTGTCACCTGACAGTCACCTCCGCCCAATCAGAGTCGCCTTGACCTCTGGCAGTTATGCAACACTCAAATGACAGTTACATAATCACTGCCATCGGTGCTCTCTAGTGACCTCTGATGCGCAGTCTGCCACATGACACCCTCTGTCAATCTCTCTGTCTCCATTACAGACAGAACCATACCCAGCTCAACCTCCCCACAGTAGCACACTTCTTTATTTATTATTATTTGTTCTGTCTTTTGGTGTGTTGCTGGCTGATCCTGCATTTATTGGTGATGCCGTCAATACATTTCTTACTACATGTCAGGGGTGACGTGCTCTTGTGATTAACAGATCAGACAAGCAGCTGGTGTGAACTGTGCGCTCGCCAATGCAGATAGCTGACATCCCTTCTGTTAGGGGCTGGCGGAACGCACCAAATAATTATGATGGTAAGAGGTGCATTCGCGGCCCGGGGTCCACCGTGCAGAGATGTAGCCTGCTGCTAGGTAATGGCGGATAGTAGCACGCTCGGGTTATCTCACCCAGAGTGTGCGAGGCAAACCCTTGTTACTTCACAAGGTCGCACTAATATGATGTGAGCGCAAGCGATGTGGTCACAGAACTCTGCCCAGAGGCACAGAGTCAGAGTCCTTCTAGACCCACTTGCGCACAGAGCCGCTGCAGCGGCGCTAGAGAGTGACGCTAGGAAAGTGCTGTGCCCTGTTAGCTGTCACAGGGTGCAGCAGATAGACTCGTACCGCCCAGAGGTACGGGAGATATTGCGGCACTATATAACCTTTGTGCTAGACGAGAACACTGCGGCACATGCTTTGCCACCATGAGGCGCTGACTTAGGCTAAACTAACCCTAACACATATATATCAAAGGAAGGGGTTATTTAATGAGTCAGTCACCAGATTCATGCATCCGTCCTCACTCACACAAGTCTCCACAAAAGTCTATCTTAGCGCATGGCCAAGCGGCCATGCAAACCTTTTATAGAAGCGTCCTTCCGGGACCTTCCTGACCCTCCTGATGGTCCAATCCGAGCTGGAGAAGGACCTGAGCATGTGACCTCCGATCTCCAAAGAGAGATCGTCCCACGGGCATGCTCAGTGGACTTAAAGGAGGACAGTCCCTGGAGTAGCTCACTGCTGACCAGCATGCATTGCTATAGCTGGACCAGAGGTGGCAACAGCAACCAATCCCACAGTGCTGGTCTGAGCAGAGCACCGGGATCAACGAGTCTGCTGTGCAGCCTCCTCTGCGGCCGGAGAGGAATGGGAGACCGCCGAATGCAAGGCTCGGGATTCCTGCTGTGCAGTGACAGGAACCCAATGCCTAACACCTTCCATATCCTTAGAACATTAGGAGCAATTACCCCTCACACTACCCTAGACCACCCTTATTTCCTGTTGTCTTTTAGAGCTTTCTTCATGGTCCAAAGTCTACTAAAGTCAGAAAATACAAAAATATCATTGTTTTTATATTACAAAGACCTGGAAAAATGGATAGTTCTTCACAAAAGAACTGATGCTTTCATTTTAATGTGAAAATCTGAAAGCTGTTAGCATAGATTGTGAATGGATGAATACATTGGGAGGTATAAACAATATGTTTTTGCATGCATAAACCAGCAAGGTCTTCATGATTAGTATCTAGGCAGTTTCAAAGTTTGGGAGTTCAGGGAGAGGTGCCCGGGCTGAGGTTAAATACTATGTTTAGCGGCTTGTCTCATAGTAAAAGGTCTCATATTATTCTCAGGAACAAAGGGCCAGCATGGATTTCACTTTTTTTAATGTTATTATCTACACTTGGTCACCAACTCAAATTTCAAAGCAGATTAGTCAGCCTGGATATTATCAGAAGACCATAATAAATGAGCAGCACATGTGACGAGAATATATTTATCATATGGAATAACATATCCCTGCAGCATAACGTAAAGGTGGTGTAAGAAGAGGGAGATTGTGACTTTAGTGAAGAGAATTTTCTATAACATCATTGTTTACTGTAATTCTCACTACAAATCGAAACAAAGATAGGTTGTAGGCAAAATAAATAACTCGCCTAGAGAGTATCTGTCACCAGCTTTTTGCTACCTCATCTGAAGGCAACATAATGTAGGGTCAGAAACCCTAATTCCAGTGATGTATCACTTAGTTTACTTGGTACAGCAGGTGTGACACAGAGTATTTAGCTGTAGCAGAGCTCAGAAAGCTGCCTTCACCCCCACCAGGTTCTCTATGTACATAGTCTATAGACAGTGAGCTGCTATCAAAAGGACGGGGCAAGGTCAGACCAAGGCTCACGTGTGCAGTAGTTCTGGTGAAAAAACATTCATTGTATAGAAGCAACAATACACAGCCTAATAAGTGACACATCCCTGAAATCTGTCTCAGGCCTCATCTCATGCTGTCCTCAAATTACATAGCAAAAACCTGCTGACAGATTCCCTTTAACAATCTAGGGTCCACCAAGCATCTGGTTATTTTTTTTGCACTTTTTTTCTCAGATTGCTTCCGCTTTTAAATGTAAACATGTCCGTTCTCACATATACAGGTGTACGTGTTCTTCCCACTACATATTTTTCCCAGTTTCTTCAATCTGTTAAAATATATCACCATTATTTTAGACATATTATTGAGATTTGTCAGCTAAAAATACATTCTGCACATTGTACAGTTCCTAAATCTATTATTAGAGCCTAAACAAGAGCAATACATTACCTGAAAGGGCGCTGTCATGAAAATATACCTAAAAGAATTAGGTCATCTCTTGGTTTCATACTAGTGTACGGATCTCTTGCTTTCTGGCAGCGCTTCAGGTATACAGAGACACAAAGTTTCCTGGTGCAAACAGGTAAATTTATTAAAGTTCATACATCTCCAGCATAAAGGAAAACAAACAGCCTTTGCTCCGGCATAAAGGTAAGCAAAAATAAACAAACAGTCCATCTGTCAATACGGGAGCACAGTACAGGCTCACCTGTTGAAAATTGAGTCTACCCTTAGTCAGCCTTGGCAGAGACTGACCCGAATACAAAGGTCTTTCCACCTCAACAGACACCACTGAGGCAGCACTGCTGCCTTAAATAAGCCCTTCAAGTTCCAGAATTGAGGCATGGGAGTGACCAGACCCACCCAAATTTTCGAGCTGCTTCTAAAACCAGGACCCAAAATCCTGGTTCATTAAAAAACATTTTCCGCAACATATCGTTGCTGTAACCTTCTATTTTGGGACTCACATCACCGAGGCTAGATGTACTTTTTTTCCCCAAAATTTTTGGGGAAAATGGGTGTGTGTCTTATAATGCATATGTACCTTATCGGCGTGCCGCTGCAGGTGTCCGTTGCTGCTGCTGCCCTGTGTCTGTTGCTGCCGCTGCCCTGCCCTGTGTCCGACGGTGCTGACGGGGGATCTGCCGACATTTTGTGAAAGGCCACAGCCCCTGGCAGTTCCATGGTTTCCTCCTGTGCGGTGGACTCTGGGAAAATGGCTTCCGGGGGCGGCGCATGCGCAGATGGAGATCTCGGCACTAAGATCTCAGGAGATGAGATTTCAGCGCTTCCCACTTTTGTCTGCCTGAGTTCAACGATCACAAAGTAGAACCCAGTGGCTTTTTTTTCTACTAGACAGAAATGGGCCAGGGTGTGACAAGTACCGCCTATGGAAAAAGGATCTAAGGATGTATATATGTATGTATGTACGTACGGTACAGTTGAAATCAGAAGTTTACATATACAATATAAAAAGACACATATACATGTTTTTCTCAATATCTGACATGAAATCAGATATTTACCAAATATTAATGAAATGTATGGAAAATTTTGACTTTCCAGTAAATAATAAAAATGCCTAAAATTATTCTCTCTCATTATTCTGGCATTTGGCAAATAATAATTATGGTAATCCTAATTGAATTAAAACAGGAAAGGTTTATTCTAATTTCATTTCAAATTTAGAGAAAAACATGCAGATGTGTCTTTTTATATAGTGGATGGAAAATTCTGGTTTCATCTGTATGTACTGTATGTATTGTGCATTCTGTAATCATAAAAAAAATGCTCAATGTTCAAATAACAGCCAAGGAATTTGATATCTGCATTGTGAGTAATTAAGTTGAAGTTTCATTTTACCAAAACTCACGAAATACAAATCTAAGATTTCTAAGTTAAAGTTTCAAACAAGCTAGCACACAACACAGTCCATAAAAAAGTAAAAAGCTTTTTGGAAAGTTTACAGAAATGCAATTATTTCAAGAAGCAACTTGTATTATCCATGGTTTTCGGTAATGCATTTTCATCTGAATGCAAAAGTATCGTTGTGGAAATGATATTATAAGGAATTATTAGGGTGTATTTGGCAACACATAGCATTAAACATATCGTGTTTGAACAGTAATTAGTGGAAGTCCTGGGGGACAAAAAAAAAAGGACAAAGCTAACACTAAGCAAAATGGCCTTTTTATTGTTCCCTGCAGATGATGGATGTAGCAAAATCTTTCTATATTTTCCTTTTTGAATTATGAAGTTTGGGTTCTTAAAGACACTTAGATTCTGTTCCTCTATCACATATTTAATGTGAACTTTTAATATTGAATACTGACTGTTATGAACAGGTCACAGAGGAGGATGGCAGGAATAGGCTAGGCCAGCAGGAAACCAGAAAGGTTGGTAACTTAGCGGATTGCAGACCCCTAATCCTAACAACACAACTAGCAGTAGCCGTGGGGCGTACCTACGATGCCCTAGACACCTCGGCACAGCCGGAGAGCTAACTAAGCCTAAAGCAAGAAAGGTGAAATCTAAACTGCCCCGGAGTAGAACCCCAAAAGAAATAGATAGCACCCAAACATATTGTCAGTGAGACAAGATGAGGCACAAACACAGGCAGAAAATAGACTGAGCAAATGATGGGGCCCAAACTGTCTAGATAGGATAGGAAAGGAAAGACACTGACTGCAATCACGCAAAAACCCTAAAAAATCCAACACGTCTGATGTACAAAAAACACTGAGGTCTCTAGACCTCACCCCCCCAGATCAGCACTCTGGTGTGAACTGGCAGCAAAGCAAAAAGAGACTAATATAACAGGGGACTGAACAAACTGACACAAGCTGTAACATATGGAGCGGGGTCCAGCACTGCCCCAGCAGGAAGCACGCTGAACCCTCACAGCAAAGCAGAAAGAGGCAAAATCAGATCAGATGCAAAGGATTATCAAATGAACAACTTAACTAAAAAATGCAGGATCAGGCAGGAGACAGGAGACCTCAAAATGCACTGGAAGAAACCAATCACCAGCAGCAACTGAGGGAAGCCTGCTCACTTATGTCCTCCCAGTCAGTAACCCCTGACTTCCAATCATCGTCGTCAGGTGGCAGACTTCTGTCAACACGGCCAGCACCACTGCCCACCGTAACCACCAGAGGGAGCCTTGACTCAGAAGTCAGATCAAGAGAATTCACAACTGACAGTGATACTACAATAGAACAGGTAGAGAGGGAACACTGCACAATATGTATTGTGATCTACGATTTGCCCTTCCAAAAGATTAACAAAGACAAAAAATTACATGTAAACAAGCAACAACCCTCCTGTGTCTTATGGAACAGTCTGACTAGACGACTTAGGTCTATTACATGGCATTGGGGGTCAAACGCTGTATTAATAGGCCCATTACCAAACAGAAAACATAATATGTACTTTCAGCTACATTACAATCCCAAATGCAAAGGCAGAGATCAAGAATTGAACTTACAGAGCTCCATTTAGTAGCTGTATAGCATTTTATGTATATTTGCATATTTCCAAAAATCAAAACTGATCAGAAGAAATAAGTTAATTGGAAACTAATTTAGCTTCCAGTCTGCAAGTAATTCACCAAAGCAAAACAGTAGCTCCAAAATGGATAACACAAAAGGTTTACAAGTCACAAAAGAGTTAGACCAAACTTTTCATACAGCACATCTACTTTTGGTCCTTAGAGGGACAGGGACTCTTGTGTGTGCATTTCTAACCAGTATAGTATCTGTACTACAGAGAAGCCCTAATTTATCCCACAAAGGACATCTGCATGGACTTTGCATGTTCTCCCCATGTTTGGGTGGTTTCCTCCGGGTATGCCAGTATAGTCCCACACTCTAAAAACATACTGATAGGAAATGTAGTTTGTGAGCCCCAATGGGGACAGTGCTGATGTCTTTAAAGTGCTGTGGAATTAATGGCGCTATAAGAGAAAAATAAATTTACAGACGTTGCATCAGATGTTCTTTAACATGAGGAAATCTAAACAACATATTCCCACGATCAGTACGCACAGAGCTCAGGATCGGCATCTTACATTAATGACTAATAGAGGAATAATGATCTTGCCCTTGTTCATTTTGAGATGACTAAATTGTTTATTAGCAAAGTGCATAATTGACCAATAAAGGTATAGTCTAAAAGAATTCACATATATTAAAGCAGGTAAATTGCTTTGCCAAAAATGCTAATAAAATCCCAGCAATTGTTGAGGTCTGGAAGATTCTCAGTGATAAAGCTTTATAGATATCAATGGAAATCAAGAATAAAAGTTGGAACAAAAACTCCCCAGTGCCCATGTGGCAGCTTCCTAAACCTTACAGTATAATTCCTTCATACCAGGTCGCACGTTCGGGTTCTGTTCCCTTCACCTCGGTTCACTGAACCCTGTAGTGCTCCACATGGAGCTTCTCAGGCTGTCCAGCGCAGCGCGTGACATCACCTACGGAAACCTACTTAGGGTTCTTTAGTAAACACCTGTATCTTTTGATTGTTGTTCAAGACCTTAGTTTGTTTTGCACCCTGTCCTATCTACACTTATTTTTCGCTTTACCGGCTGCCCCGCTGACTCTGCTGCATTTATCCATCTTGCTGCCCCAGACTCCTGAGTGTGCCTCGTCCTCGCTTTTCACGTGCCATCCTACCGTTGCACTGACGCCTGAGGACCATGTACCCACTGTTACACCTCTCCGTCATACTCACCCGGCCTCTGCTCCCACGCCGCAGCCGGCCTCCGCTCCCACGCCGCAGCCGGCCTCCGCTCCCACGCCGCAGCCTCTCTCCACCCAACGGCCACGGCGGTCACCTCTGCCGGGCTCGCGGCCGACGCCATCCCTGCATGCAATGCGCATGCGCCATAGTCCGCGGCCGCGCCTCCCTGCTGCTTCTTGTGCTCCGGCTGTGCCCTGACCCGGAAGCACCTTCGGACCAATGGCAGACCAGATGAGGCTATATCAGGCCGCTTCCCCCTGAGGGAGGCGCCTGATCATTGTGTTACCTTGCACACTGGGCCCTGCTTCCTCCTGTGCTCTCTGCAGCCTCTTGGTTCCGTCCGCGGTGTTTCCTGCAGCAGCCTCGCAGCCCTGTCTCCCTTGTTCCCTGCAGTATACTCCAGTCCTGCTCCAGCGTACCTGTTCCTTGCTACTCCAGTCCTGCTCCTGTGTTCCAGTTCCATCCTACTCCAGTCCTGCTCCAGCGTTCCTGTTCATTCCTACTCCAGTCCTGTTCCTGTGTTCCAGCTCCATCCTACTCCAGTCCTGCTCCAGCGTTCGGTTCCTCCTACTCCAGTCCTGTTCCTGTGTTCCTGTGTCCCAGTTCCATCCTACTCCAGTCCTGCACCAGCGTTCCTGTTCCATCCTACTCCAGTCCTGCCTTCGGTGTTCCTGCTCCATCCAGCTATCCACACTCCTACAGTCCTACTCCAGTCCTGTCTCCTGTGTTCCGCTCCAGCCACCTCTCCATATTCCAGCCTTACAGTCTACGCTTCAGTCCCACACTCCTACTCCAGTCCATTCTGAACCGCCCCTCTCGGCACCGGCTACCGTGGTACTCGAACCCCTGGGCCTGCTCCTAACAGTCCCTGTATAGGGGTCGGTTCCACCTGGCAGCTCGCCCGGGGCCCCTCGGTGCCATGGTCCAGAGGGTCCACTCCTGGAGATTCCGGCTCCTGACCACCCACGCTAACACCCAACCGGACCTCGGCTTAGTGTGTTCATTTCACCTAGTGAGCTGAACACCTGAACTAAGGGGATAGAAGTGCAACATGTAATTTGGATCATTTAGTATGTCTAGTTAAAAAAATAAAAAATACACAACAAAGCACCTACAAGTGGCATCATCAATCTTATTGCCTTTAGGATATTATCTAGAAATGTAAAATGAAGCTATACTTTGCAGTAAGGCAGCTATTTTTACATCAGTAATAGGAGGGTGTCTATGGGTCACCCTCCCAGGGCCGTGGGGTACTCGGTACCGGGCAGGTGTCAGGGGAAGGTGTCACGGCAGCTGTGACCCGGTCCGTGGCCCTGGGCGCCCAAATCAATGGTGGTTTGAGATATAGTTTATGTGATAGTTCGTGACGCCACCTGTGGTGCTTGGCAAGCAAGATGTTAAGCCAACGCTGCGTGCAGATCCTCTGGGGCTCATGGTGTGTTGCAGCATAGATGGTGTAGCTCCCCACAGGTGAAGCTGTAACCCCAGGGCAGTGTATAGACGCAGGCGGTGTGAGGAATGTTGGTACCCAGATGTAGCAGTGCTGACGGTATTGGCGCACAAATGAATGGAAGACACCAGGGCTTGCAGTTCCAAAGCTTTACTCACAGTTCGTGGTACCCACTGGTGCCTGCCTCCGTGCCGTGTCCTCCGGGGTAGAGACTCAATCAACCTCCCGGGCAAGTCAGGATTCTCCTCTCCAACACTCCGCCAACACCTACCCCTCCTGAACGACTCCTCCACTGCGTCCCCCAGTGCGAAGAGTTCCAGCACCGTGGCACTCCGAAGTTCCTCCTGTCAGATGTTCCCAACAACTCTACTCATATGGCAGACAGCTGTAGCCTCTCTCGGGGACTCCCTTCTCCGGAGTTCTGGCTCTCTATTCAGTTGCTGTTGTGCCCCAAGTCTTAGATGGGAGTAGTGCATTTACAGCCAACTACTCCACCAGTGTCTGCTGCAGAACCATAAGTGTCCATACAACCTCGGGGACCGGGCCCAGGCCTTGCACTGAGAACCTATAAGCAGGGTTCCTCTTCCAACCCACAACGCCTCTCTCCTACTCCTTCGTTCCGCACTGTTCCTTCTCTCTCATATGGAAGCTTAGGTTGCAGTTCTACATCTTTCTCCTTCTGTTCCTTTCCCGTGCCAGCTGGCTCAGGTCACTGAGGCAGCTGCAGCACTCCGTCCTCCATCCCTTCTTCCAGGGATCCGTCCTCAGACTCTCCTGACTGACTGATCTCCAGACTGAACCTGTAATTCTAAACCTTCCCAACGTTTTATATATCTCAACTCCACCCACCTCCCAGCACATCTCGTGCTACGAAGCAAGGACCCACGAAAGGTGCTCTGCTACCCTCTAAGCATGGAGCTGCAATGTGGTCCTGCTGAACTATCCTGTGTGTGGGGTGCAGGTGTTGGAGTGTGGAAAGGAGTTGCCAGCTTACCTAGGTGGTGGGGCACTACACCTTAGGAGAAGGTGCAGTACCTTTGTGGCAACTGAGCATCAAGGGCGCCACATACCCCCCGTTAAACACAGCACGTCCACGGGCTGCAAGGCAACAAAGTAGACAGCAAAGAAACATGCAAAAATTTTGTAATGCATAACAAACTTTTCTTATACTAATCTTCCTAGTATAGGAGGTACTCATCTTGAACTGTACAAACAATTCTATCTAAAATTCTATCTAAAAATTTTAATTCTAAGTGCAATTCTCAATTCAAAGTGCTATACTCTGTAACACATTTTTCTCTCATTTTTCTCTCTTTCTTTAGACACAAGACGCTGACCGCAAGTACCTGGTTCGTCACCTGTCACTTTCAATTCTATATTCATATCACTCATCTCTATATCAGACATTCCTATTTCTTCTATAAAAGCCATTTCTCAGTTACTAATACTCTTATAAAACACATTATCAAATACTTCACAGTAAAACATTCAACAATTATTCTTGTAAGTGCTGGACACCGCTTCCAGACGGGATTTCTTGCAGTGTCCTTTGAGATAGACATCATGTCATGGTCACGAGTGTCTGGACGCAGATGTTTCCGCAAGGCGAACCCATAACACACGTGACCCTGGATACAGCGCCTCCAGTGGGGCGAATTTAAATAATAAAACGTGCAGATGGATACACCGCCTCCACCTGGCGAATTTAGGTATTACACGTTAATATAAATTCTGGAAACCCCGCCTCCAGTACGGCAAATTTAAACAATAAGGGGGAACCTGGGAAACATTAACAATGGTGGGCCCTGCGATAGGGAATAGGGAAGTGGAGACCTCCTGAGCTCCCCTGAGCCAGTGTCCCTGCACTCCTAACGTTCCCTATGCCGGTTCCGCACCGGGCGCCGCACGCGTACCTCAAAGCCCTTGCTCGCCCTGACCCTAAACCCTCACTAGGGAATTGGTCGGTGCGGAAACTAATCCCACCACTGCACTAACAACACACATGAGGAAAGAAGACAATACAGGGGAAACACCACTTAGCTTTATGCTCTGTGCTTATGCTCCTGCAACAGAGCCCTCCACCTGCGTGCAACTTCTCCTCCACCTGGATCCATCACCATAGTGCAGCCTTGGAGCAGAGTCCACCACCAGTTGCTGCTGCTTAGTAACAGAGTCCCAAAGATGAGTTCAGCTTCTGCCACGAAGGCAAGCATGCTTGAGTCCAGCTCAGCAGCCAAGTCCCACATGGTGAGTGCCACTCTCCATAGTCGCCACTCCACCAGTCCATGCAGACACTTCCTGCCGACACCATCACTGCGACCCCACCACGCCATGCCAGCCCTTCGTCCAGACACCATAGCTGACACACGTCCCCCCTGGCTAAGCTGCGCAGGACTCCTCCTCTGCTCCATCCTTCCACCAGGCTCTCACCAACTCAGAATCAATGAATGAATATCACCAGCCCTGATTACACACCCTGAGACTCATTTATAGAGCCCCACACCTGATTAATAATTATGTGCACATTAAACCTAAAGTGCGATACCACTAACCACCACCGGGGACAGTCAAGTCACTTGGCACTTGCCAAAGTAAAAAAAGTTCACCCTGTGCAATTTAAAACTGTCAGATCAAATTCAGATCATGACACATCATCTTCAAAAAATGTCCATGCAAAACATTATCTTTGCAAAGTGTCTTTATGTAGAAAATTATCTTCGCAAAGTGTCTTTTATATGTAAAACCAAGAGGGAGCACCTAAAGAGGTGCAAACTATTTACAAACACAGTTTCGGATCATTCAGCGTCCATGATCTCCTCAGTTCCAATCAGGAAACAACGCTGCCAATCAAAAACTAGGCAACAAAGGTGCTACCAGAAAAACAAAAACATGATGAACAATAGAAAAATAGAAAAAGGCACAACTGGTGCAAACAAACCCTCCTGGGTAGCGAGATTTACTGTAAATTTTCTAATTGTGGTCCCCTCCTGGGTTTCTGGAAGCCGAACTGGAACTGTCCTCATCCTGATTCTGGTTCCTTGCTAACGGGCCTTGAAGGTGTGGCAAATGGAACCCATGATGTATCTCAATGCCCATCAACTGTTCCTCCTCGATAGGTGGTTCCGCTGTTCTGGTACGAGGTCTAGCTCCTAGGGCTTCTGCAGCTTGTCGGCACTGATAAGCGACTCCCCAGGGACTTGGCAGTGAAGGGATCCCAAGATCACCGTCCCAAAACGATCCAGATCCCCCTCTTTCCTGTAGATGTCGGATCGGTCATGCCGGCTCCAACCGTACCCCTAGCAGCAGGGTCCTCCTCCTCCCCATCAACCCATTAGGAAGGCCGGGGTATATACCTGGGGGTTCCCAGTGGTGCGGTCTCTGCTCCGGTGTAGGCGTGGTGGTAATAGGCGCTGCCCGGTGAGACACCGGGGACGGCGGTGGAGCCATTAGCAGCTCCGGTTCCGCGGGGGTCGCTGGCGGGACCTGCACAGCCGTGCCAGGTCCGGGCAGGAGCTTCTCTTCCTCCGCTTCAGCTCCCTGGGCTGTGTACAACTCCTCCGGTATTAGCGGCAAAGAGGGGACAGAGTACGCTGCTGGTGGCATGGCAGGGGCTCTAAGCTCCACAGGGTCTGCCAGGGAAAGGTTCGATGCAGCAGCGGCGTGTACCGGTGTCGCGGGTACCACAGGTGTAGGCCCCTCCTGGGCGCGTTGCAGGTTCAATGTCCATAGCACCTCTCGCCTCATTCGCAGGCGGCGTGTTAGCTGAATAATCTCATCCTCCAGCTGTTGGTGATTCATCCCTGAGATCGGGTCGGAGCCTTCAGCCATGGCGCCGGGGAGATCCGTTTCCCCGCGCTCCGCAAGCCTCCTTCCCTCACTCTCCAAAATGGCGTTCTGGCGTTCTTCTTCCTGCCTCGGCCCCTTTCCCGCCACTGGCTTTTTCTGCCCCTCCTTCCGGGGGCGGCGTCTTCTTCCAGCGCCTCCATACCAAGCCAGTATACGAACCCCTCGGGGGGTGGGCCATATCGCTGTCACATAGTAATTCAGGCAGGGAAGGCCCAATACTCTTCGGGTCTTTTCCTAGGACCTCCCATCTCTTCACGCCCTTCTTCTCCGCACCAGCGGCCATTCCTAATGTCCATTTTACAGTCTATTAAATCAGGTCTTCTGCACATTTTCAAAAGTATAAAGTCTCACAAATTTCAGGTGCACAGAACCCAATGGTATCGGGTCTCTTCATCCTGTTCGTGACGCCAAAATTGGGTCGCCCTCCCAGGGCCGTGGGGTACTCAGTACCGGGCCGGTGTCAGGGGAAGGTGTCACGGCAGCTGTGACCCGGTCCGTGGCCCTGGGCGCCCAAATCAATGGTGGTTTGAGATATAGTTTATGTGATAGTTTGTTACGCCACCTGTGATGCTTGGCAAGCAAGATGTTAAGCCAACGCTGCGTGCAGATCCTCTGGGGCTGATGGTGTGTTGCAGCATAGATGGTGTAGCTCCCCACAGGTGAAGCTGTAACCCCAGGGCAGTGTATAGGCGCAGGCTGTGTGAGGAATGTTGGTACCAGATGTAGCAGTGCTGACGGTGTTGGCGCACAAATGAATGGAAGACACCAGGGCTTGCAGTTCCAAAGCTTTACTCACAGTTCGTGGTACCCACTGGTGTCTGCCTCCGTGCCGTGTCCTCCGGGGTAGAGACTCAATCAACCTCCCGGGCAAGTCAGGATTCTCCTCTCCAACACTCCGCCAACACGTACCCCTCCTGAACGACTCCTCCACTGCGCCCCCCAGTGCGAAGAGCTCCAGCACCGTGGCACTCCGAAGTTCCTCCTGTCAGATGTTCCCAACAACTCTACTCGTATGGCAGACAGCTGTAGCCTCTCTCGGGGACTCCCTTCTCCGGAGTCCTGGCTCTCTATTCAGTTGCTGTTGTGCCCCAAGTCTTAGATGGGAGTAGTGCATTTACAGCCAACTACTCCACCAGTGTCTGCTGCAGAACCATAAGTGTCCATACAATCTCGGGGACCGGGCCCAGGCCATGCGCTGAGATCCTATAGGCAGGGTTCCTCTTCCAACCCACAACTCCTCTCTGTTCTCCTACTCCTTCATTCCGCACTGTTCCTTCTCTCTCTTATGGAAGCTTAGGTTGCAGTTCTACGTCTTTCTCCTGTTTTTTTTCCGTGCCAGCTAGCTCAGGTCACTGAGGCAGCTGCAGCACTCCTTCCTCCATCCCTTCTTCCAGGAATCCGTCCTCAGACTCTCCTGACTGACTGACCTCCAGACTGAAACTGTCATTCTAAACCTTCCCAACTTTTTATATATCTCAACTCCACCCACCTCCCAGCACATCTCGTGTTATGAAGCAAGGACCCACGAAAGGTGCTCTGCTACCCTCTAAGCATGGAGCTGCAATGTGGTCCTGCTGAACTATCCTGTGTGTGGGGTGCAGGTGTTGGAGTGTGGAAAGGAGTTCCCAACTTACCTAGGTGGTGGGGCACTACACCTTAGGAGAAGGTGCAGTACCTCTGTGGCGACTGAGCCTCAGGGGCGCCACATCTACATTCCTCAGTTATTTAGTCCCTGAGCTGGACGTCAAAGCATAAGATGTATTCTAGTATTTCTTGAGAAGCCTTAATTTTATTTTCGACTAAAGAAGTTGTCCACTGCTATAACGCTGAGTAATCAAATCAGTGTCTCAGTAAAAGTAAAACCAGTTCACCTCCTGCAGCGAGGCTGTTCCAGCCACATCAGTGCTGCATTTCCTTCTGGGTGACGGGACATTGGGCAGTGGTCACTGATCGGCTGCTGCTTAAGGTCCACTCTGGCTAAATAGTAAAGGCTGCAGCCGGTCATTGGCCACTGATTGACGGCTGTGCTCACGTGACATAACATAGGGACACAACATTGGTGACTGATACCTATAACAGCGTCCATGCAAGAGGGGATTATCAGCTTTTCATATCTTACTTTGGGGACTCTGGCATGTAAGAAGAAGGGGTTCTCTAAGTATTGGAAAACCCCTTTAAGGCATGTGTACATATGTGTTTATGGGTAATATACCATTTTCTCCCAGTTAGTTAGGGCTATAAGGCGATTTGCGGATACAAAATATAAAGATGGCAAGTGTTGCATGGCTATCACATCTAAGTGGTTGACAGAGTAATCTAGCAGGATTGGATTTCTGACAACTGACAGATCACAGTTACATCAAACTACAGGTCTAAATGTACAAGTCGCCGTGTAGCCGAAGCCTTACTTAAATGCTTCAATGTGTGTGACAGAAAGTATGTGACACATCTCCAAGTATCAGACAATAGGGAACACATTAAATATTTTAGTCATGTTCTTATTTGAATTTTACTGAATGCAAAAAAAACAAATTTACATAAAATTGCAATTTATATGCACTATAAATATTTGCCCATCCCTGAAATATTACATATATAGCCAAAAGAATCTGACATAATTATACATCAGTTGATTAATAGGATAAGCTTTATTAGCAGCAGATATACAGGTATATGTGCACTGGAGATAATGTGTGGAGGGGCAAGTCTCATCCTGCTTCGTGTAGCTGCTCTGCCCCGTTTATTCTTACTCCATTCTATAGACATAGATTGTGGATTCTTGCTATATAGTAAATTAGCCATAATAATTCATATTGCTAACACTGACCCAAAGGATGTATATAGATGCAACCTTAAAGGGGTCTGAGCTCAGAATCTATGTCCCCACGATATGGAAGTAGCAGCGCTTTGGACTCAGCTTATGCTCACTGCGTCCAAAACGCTGCCGTCTATTGAACGCAGGTACATCCGTATGTGTTCACTGATCCATGCGAATTTACCGCATTCAATATATTCTATTGATGAAATTTCTGTTGCAGATACTAGCGTGTCACAAGAGAAATTAACATAGTGTGGTGTTGAAAGATGCGCCGCATGTTAATGTGCATGGGTGATCCGCAGGCGACTAAGCACGCATAGTCGACATAGGATTTCTAGAAATCCCATCCACTATGCTGTAACATATGGCAGCTGCGGGTTTGACGCTGCATAAATATGCAGCATCAGACCCACAGCAATCCCTGATCATGGGCACGTACCCTTAGGGTATGTGCACACGGTGCAGATTCTGCTTTGGAATTTTCAGCGCAGAATTTACTAAATCCGCAGGTCAAATGACCTGCATTTTTCCTGCAAATTTAGTGCTTTTTTGTGTGGTTTTACTGCATGTTTTGTGCCGTTTTCCCCTGCGGTTTTCCACCTGCAGATTTCTAGAATGGAGCAGGTGGAAAACTGCAGCATGTGACATGCTGCATTTTTCATTCCTCACCAAATCTGCTCGGAAAAAAACGCAGCATGTGCACTGCGAATTTTGTTTTACATAGTCAATAATGGTACTGTACATCACCTGCAGTTCTGCTGCGAATCCGCAGGGCCAAATCCGCTGCATAGCAGAATCTGCACCGTGTGCACATATCCTTAGTGAGATTTGCGAGTCACTATTACATTCTGCCAAATAACAGTTATCTATCTAAATATTACTAGTAAATCTGCAGTTCCAAGGAGAAGCAGAGCGAGGATTCATGCCAGAGGTGGTTAGATCATTGGTGCAACCTGTTCAGCTGAACAGGGACCCATTACTGCATCCAAAGCCGGTGGAATTGCGCAGTATGATGAGCTATTGGGCCCATATATTGTTCTTGTATGTTTCTGCCAGTGATTCATGTGTATGGACATATGAAGAGAAACAGCCATGGAATGAACAAGATACAACCACTAAAACATCATGGACAGGTTACCACTGTACCTTAACTGCTTCTAATGCCACAACGATGTGTCCGGAGGAGCTCTGACCACCACTCCTACGGATCCCAATAACGTGTGTCGTGTTCTCTGCTCTTAGAAAAGTGATGGCCAGTGTCATACTCCATAAAAGAAAAATTTAAAGGGCTATTGAAAAACATCCAATACTTTTTTGCAGAGGGCAACCACACAATTACAACCACCTTCCGATAGGACAAGACACCCTGATCTTGTGATCAGAGATAATATCCGCCAATCATGTATGGCGTCTACAACTGATAAACATCCATAGCAGGAAACCCCTATCAAACTCGGCCCCGTGTTCTTTTACCTTTTATCTTAACACAATGTTTTGCTTATTGAGTGTCCTTGTAATTGGGATACTCGGGGATGCATTACCCAGATTTGCTTATCTATAGGATATTGTGATCCTCTGTCCTCCTGAGGTTCTTATATCTTGACATTTGATATTTTATACAATGTAAGTAGAAGGTAATGTAAGTTAGAAGTATTTTAAAAAGGACTGAATCTAGCAAGCAACCCATGGAAAGCTAACACATTCATTTTACCATTCAGGATAACTAAAGTTCTGGATTATCAGATAGTTCACAAAATAGCTTAACCCCTTAGTGACAGAGCCAATTTGCAGCTTAATGACCAGGCCAATTTTTACAATTCTGACCACTGTCACTTTATGAGGTTATAACTCTGGAACGCTTTAACGGATCCCGCTGATTCTGAGAACATTTTTTCGTGACATATTGTACTTAATGTTAGTGGTAAAATTTCTTCGATATGACTTGCATTTATTTATGAACAAAAACGGAAATATGGGGAAAATTTTTAAAATTTTGCAATTTTCAAACTTTTAGTTTTTATGCCCTTAAATCAGAGAGATATGTCACACAAAATACTTAATAAATAACATTTTCCGCCTATCTACTTTATATCAGCACAATTTTGGAAGCCAAATTTTTTTTTGTTAGGAAGTTATAAGGGTTAAGAGTTCACCAGTGATTTCTAATTTTTACCATAAAATTTACAAAACCAATTTTTTAGGGACCACATCACATTTAAAGTCACTTTGAGGGGTGTACATGGCAGAAAATACCCAAAAGTGACACCATTCTAAAAACTGCACCCCTCAAGGTGCTCAAAACCACATTCAAGAAGTTTATTAACCCTTTACGTGCTTCACAGGAACTGAAGCAATGTGGAAGGAAAAAATTAACATTTCACTTTTTTTTACAAACATTTTACTTCAGTACCAATTTTTTTTTATTTTTACAAGCGTAAAGAGAGAAAATGAACCACAAAATTTATTGTGCAATTTCTCCTGAGTACGCCAATACCCCATATGTGGTGGGGGGTAAACCACTGTTTGGGCGCACGGCAGAGCTCAGAAGGGAAGGAGCACCGTTTGACTTTTTCAATGCAGAACTGGCTGGACTTGAGATCGGATGCCATGTCACATTTGGAGAGCCTCTGATGTGCCTAAACAGTGGAAACCCCCCCACAAGTGACACCATTTTGCAAACTAGACCCCTTAAGGAACTTATCTAGATGTGTGGTGAGCACTTTGAACCCCCAAGTGCTTCACAGAGGTTTATAACGCAAAGCCGTGAAAATAAAAAAATCATTTTTTTCCACAAAAATGATTTTTTAGCCCCCAATTTTTTTTCCCAAGGGTAACAGGTGAAATTAGACAACCAAAGTTGTTGTGCAATTTGTCCTGAGTACGCTGATACCCTATATGTAGGGATAAACCACTATTTGGGCGCACGACAGAGCTCGGAAGGGAAGGAGCATCGTTTGACTTTTTCAATGCAGAATTGGCTGAAATTGAGATTGCACACCATGTTGCGTTTGGAGAGCCCCTGATGTGCCTAAACAGTGGAAACCCCCCAATTCTAGCTCCAAACCTAGCCCTAATACACTCCTAACCCTAATCCCAACCCTAAACATTACCTTAACCACAAACCTAACCCTAACACATCCCTAACCCTAATCCCAACCCTAACCCCAACCCCAACCGTAACCGTAGTCCAAACCCCAACTCTAGCCCTAACTTTAGCTCCAACCCTACCCTAATTTTAGCCCCAACCCTAACTTTAGCACCAACCCTAACCCTAATTTAGACCCAACCCTAATTTTAGCCCCAACCCTAACCCTAACTTTTGCCCCAACCCTAACTTTAGCCTCAACCCTAACCCTAACTTTAGCTCCAAGCCTAACCTTAACTTTAGCCCAACTCTAACCCTAATGACAAAATGGAAATAAATACATTTTTTTAATTTTATTATTTTTTCCTAACTAAGGGGGTGATAAAGGGTGATTTGACTTACAATTTTTTATTTTGATCACTGTGATAGGGTCTATCACAGTGATCAAAATGAACCAATAGGAAAAAATATCCTATTGTTGCCAGATGTCAGCCGGCAGATCTCGTTGCATGCACTGCGCATGTGCCCGGCATTTTCTCCTGGAAGAAGACGGCGGCCCTGGGGACTTCAGGAGGGCCTGAAGGGACAATGGAGGTACTGGAGGGTGATCGGGGGACCCTTTTTCTCTCTCCTCTGATGTGCGATCACAGCAAAGGAGAGAGAAATTAAATGAAAAATCTGACTTTTTTGCGGTTGCCGTTATACCGTTAATAATGGCGATCGCAGCGCCAGGGTCGGTAAAAAACAACCCAAATCATGTTCTCTGGGGTCTCGGCTACCCCAGGCAGCTGAGACCCTGGAGAAATTTTGACCTTGAGGGGGAGATATAACCTAAAACCTCAGCGCCGTTAAAAAGCAGCGCTGTGGTTTAAGTACCCTTAACTGCCGCCTTTAAAATGTGTATCGGCAATCATTAAGGGGTTAAATGTAACTCATGATTCTCCCCTGCTCGCTCTGATCGCTGTCAGAGCAGGGGAGAATGATGAGAGCCGTGTTCAGCACCCTACGCTAGGGAACAGCGCTTACTGCAACGCTTCTTCCCTGGTGACCATCTGTGTGGTACTGATGCAGCACACACACATGCCACATGTGTGCCGCAAGTATTACACACACGGACACTAACATCTCTGGTACTGGAAATATCAGGATGTGTGAAAGAGGCCTTATAGCGGGTTTTTATGTTCGGCTGCTGTAACACACTAAAATACGCTTTTTATTGCAAAAAAATAGTTTTTGCATCATCATATTTTGAAATCTATAATTTTTCCATATTTTGGCCCACAGAGTCATGTAAGATCTCTTTTTTTGCAGAACGAGCTGAGGTTTTTATTGGTATAATTTTCGGGTGCATGACATTTTTTAATCTCTTTCTATTCTGATTTTTGGGAGACAGAATGAGCAAAAACCAGCAATTCAGGAATTTCTTCTTTATTGGGGGGGGATGTTTATACCATTCCGCGTGTGATAAAATTGGTAAGGCAGTTTTATTCTTTAGGGCAGTACGATGACGATACCTCATTTATATCTTTTTTTAAGTTTTGGCACTTTTATATACAAAACTATTTTATAGAAAAAATAATTGTTTTGGAATCACTTTATTCTGACAGCTATCACTTTTTTATTTTTTTGCTGATGGAGCTGTATGGCAGCTCATTTTTTGTAGGGACAAGATGATGTTTTCAGTGGTACCATGTTTATTTATATCCCTCTTTATGATCGCATGTTATTCAACTTTTTGTTCGGCGGTATGATGATAAAGCATTGTTTTTTGCCTTTTTTTATGGTGTTCACTAAAAGGGGTTAACAAGTGGGACAGTTTTATAGGGCGGGTCATTACAGATGCGGCGATACCAAATATGTGTACTTTTATTGTTTAGATTTTTTTTCATTCAAATATTTATTTAGTGATAGAATAAATATTGATTTTTATACATGTATATATATTTTTTAAAATATTTTTACAATTATTTACATTTTTTTTTTTAATTCATTCTAATTTTCATACTTTGTCCCACTATGGGACAATCATTTTGTGCAGGCAGATCGCTTCTATAGCATGCAGATGAAGAGCATCTCCATGCTATAGAACAGGGGTGGGGAACGTCCAACCCGTGGGCCGTATACAGCCTGCCATATCATCTTATGCGGCCCGCAGCCACTTTCCCCATTTTTTGGCCACGAGCCCTTTAAGAGGTGCGTGCGGTATTGTGCCACGCTTTTCCCATCAGTGCTCAGCAGGGCCCTATTTGCCATTTGCCCCCCCCATACTTACCTCCTCCAGTGGTGCCTGCACTGCAGCCCTGATGGTCCTGTGCGAGTGCGTGGTCCCACGTGGTACCGCTCATTAAGATCATGAATATGGACGCCACTCCACTCTCATAGGCATGGCGCCCATATTCATGAACTTAATGAGCGGTACTACGTGACTGGTGATCGCGCGCTCACACACACACAAACAGGAAGTAGTGATACCCTCAGCAGCAGGGAACGGACCAAGCCACGGCACAGGTGAGCCATATGGTGAATGAGCGACGGCAGTAGCGGAGGTGACGCGGCGGGGGAGAATCAGCCGGGAGAAAATGAGCGCCGGGGGTAATGAGCGCTGGGGGGGCGAACGGAGCCTGTGCTGAGGGTAATGAGCGGAGCCTGCACTGGGGAGACAGCTGCACTGGGGAAATGGCTGCACTGGGGAGACGGCTGCACTAGGGAGACGGCTGCACTGGGGAGATGGCTGCACTGGGGAGACGGCTGCACTGGGGAGACAGCTGTACTGGGGAGATGGCTGCACTTGGGAGACGGCTGCACTGGGGAGATGGCTGCACTGGGGAGACCCATGCACTGGGGAGACGGCTGCACTAGGGAGATGGCTGCACTGGGGAGATGGCTGCACTGGGGAGATGGCTGCACTGGGGAGACGGGTGCACTGGGGAGACGGGTGCACTGGGGAGACGGCTGTACTGGGGAGATGGCTGCACTGGGGAGACGGCTGCACTGGGGAGATGGCTGCACTGGGGAGATGGCTGCACTGGGGAGATGGCTGCACTGGGGAGACGGCTGTACTGGGGAGATGGCTGCACTTGGGAGACGGCTGCA
Source organism: Dendrobates tinctorius (assembly GCF_039654945.1). Lineage (NCBI taxonomy): Eukaryota > Metazoa > Chordata > Amphibia > Anura > Dendrobatidae > Dendrobates > Dendrobates tinctorius. The sequence goes on from NW_027361754.1 coordinate 10,065,378, forward strand.
CTGGGGAGATGGCTGCACTGGGGAGACCCATGCACTGGGGAGACGGCTGCACTAGGGAGATGGCTGCACTGGGGAGATGGCTGCACTGGGGAGACGGGTGCACTGGGGAGACGGGTGCACTGGGGAGACGGCTGTACTGGGGAGATGGCTGCACTGGGGAGACGGCTGCACTGGGGAGATGGCTGCACTGGGGAGACGGCTGCACTAGGGAGATGGCTGCACTGGGGAGATGGCAGCACTGGCAAGACGGCTGCACTGAGGAGATGGCTGCACTGGGGAGATGGCTGCACTGAGGAGACAGCTGCACTAGGGAGACAGCTGCACTGGGGAGACGGCTGCACTGGGGAGACAGCTGCCGTGTGCAGGGTAATCATGGTACCTCAGCCCCCATGTACCCCCCATGTGCTGACGTGCTCGGAGATTTAGTTTTCGTCACCTCAGCTGCATGATTTATGGCTGCTGGACAGCCTGAATACATGTGAGGAATGCCAGTTTGTTAAGGAATCCCCAGATGTATTCAGGCTGTCCTGCAGCCGTAAATCATGCAAATGCGTCAATATAAACTAAATCTCCGAGCACGCCAAAATACTCGGAGGACACCCAAGCATGCTCGGTAAAACCCGAGCAACGAGTATACTCGCTTATCATTGTTAATAATTTTAAACGGCCCCCAAACGCTTTTATAAAATTCCAAATGGCCCTCAGCAGAAAAAAGGTTCCCCACCCCTGCTATAGAAGCTGCCAGCGCTGTACTTACTGCACACTGACCTGAGAGACTTCCTGACATGCACTGTGTATGACAGGAAGTTTCTCAGCTCTGGTAACCCGAATGTCATCTGTGACCGCTCCTGGCACTTAGTGCTGGGTGTCAGCTGTGAGAATCAGCTGACACCCGGCCGCGCACCACCCGTCTGCGTGGCCGATCGCTATGACGTACTATACATACCATCCATGGTCAAATTGTGCTGGGTCACATGGACGGTATAGTACGCCAGCTGGCAGAAAGGGGTTAATATGTGGTCCCAAAATGGGGACATATTAGATTGGATTAGAACATACACTACACTTGAACTAACAAACAGGCAATCACTTTACGTGTTGAGGCTGTCTAACAGCTGCAAGGCATGCAGACGCGAGGTCTCGAACATATTTTTCGAGCACATGGAAGTCACTGTGTTTGCACCCGAGCATGCTCGGATAACTCCTTATCCCAGCACGTTCGCTCATCACTACTCCCAAAAGCAACTGCATCCTCCCAAGCCGCTCACACCAACTTATATTTGGGTTTGATGGATTCTGCTGCAGTTTCGTTGTTAGGCTGCAGGACAGCATTGTATGCAGCGGGATTCTTTCTATTAAATCTGCCGATATTTTTGACAGAGACTAAAGCCCCCGTTACACACAGCGAGATCGCTAGCAATATCGCTGAAACGTCACTGGTTTTGTGACGCAGCAGTGATATCGCTAGCGATATCGCTATGTCTGATACTTACCTGCGACCGGCTCCCCTGCTGGTTATCGCTGATCGTGCGAGAAGCTCCTGGTCCATTTCTCGTCGGGCGCTTCCTGCTGGGCTTCCTGTGGCAGCGACGCGTGGACGCGGGCGGGAGGACGTCAGGATTGCCCCGTCTGACAAGTAAGTAGCGACCCCCGACCGCTGCTATGTCGCTGGTGAGATCTGCCTGTGTGGCAGCTCACTAGCGACCACTTAACGATGCACCAGCGATCCATATCGTTGTCGGAATTGTTCGTGCATCGCTTAGTGTAACGGTACCCTAAGACTAAAGGCCCCGTCACACTAAGCGACTTACCAGTGATCCCGACACCGATATCAAGGTGTCAGGATCGCTAGTAAGTCGCTATGTGATCGCTGGTGAGCTCTCACACAGACAGCTTCACCAGCGATCAGCACAGCGATGCCGAGCGCCCGGCATCGCTGGCCATCGCTGTAAAAAATAGAATCAAAATAAAAAATATAGTTATTCTCACCTTCCGACGTCCCGCTCAGCCATCCCGCCTCTCTCCACGCTCCGGTCCCAGTAATCCTTTGCACGAATGACCGCGAGATGTCACGGTCTCGAGGGATAACAAAGTCTCGCGGTCATTCGTGCAAAGCATCATTGGGACCGGAGCGTGGAGAGAGGCAGGATGGCTGAACGGGACGTCGGAAGGTGAGAATAACTATATTTTTTATTTTTTTATTATTTTTTACACCTGATCGCTGGTCTCCCGCCTGTTACACACAGCGATGCGTGCTGGCCAGCGGGAGACCAGCGACCAAAGAAATGTCCAGAGGTTTCTTTCAGCGATCAGCGATATCGGCAGGGGGGCCGCTCGCTGATCGCTGTCACACACAGTGATCTCGCTGGTGAGATCGCTGTTACGTCACAAAAGTTGTGACTCAGCAGCGATCTCGCTACCGAGATTGCTTAGTGAGACGGGGCCTTTAGGCCCTGTCCACATCCCTAAGAAAACACTGAGAAATCAGATTATACCTCATACCTCCAGCTAAGCTAATCTCATACTATCTACAATATTAAATATACACTATGCAAATAACAGCCAATTTGACAGAGCCACAATATTCACATGTCCTGACTGCAGACGGTTCCACATTTTCTCTATAATTTGCCGACTACGAGTTGAGCATCTCCGATCTCGCTTCTTATGATGACACACTCTAGTTTTTATTTGCTTGTTGAAACTGTTCAGTTTTAGGACAGCGGGGGGAGGTCACACCTGTTGTTGGAACTTGATAGAAGGCTTATTTATAAACTTTCAGAGCTTGGGATTCTTGTAGAGCTGGATTGCGCTGACGTCCGGAGGGGAAGGTCACTGAAATGCTTGTTTATAAAAGCAGCAGCAGCAACTGGAAAATCCATAAAACTCTGAAATGATGAAATTAACAAGCTATCTGATCAGGCAATTCAGGCCCCGTATGTGCTCCCAGACAAGCCAGTCAGGTTCAAGGAGAATGCTGTAGATAGGACAGAAACTGGGCTTTTGGAACACAGAGCTGTTTCCATTAATCGATCAATCAAAAAAAAAAAAAGTTAAATATGTCACGCTTCTGGGTGTCTGCGCGCGCACCCTTTGTTGTGATTGTGTTCAGAAAAAGAATTTCAAGTCCTTAAATCACAAAGGGGAAACAAGGGCAAAGCTTCCTCTAAAGGAGCATATTAAAATAATTTAATTGAGCAATTTGCAATATAATGTTAAGCTCTATAATTAGGTCACTGTATAAAACTTCTTTCCACTATGCAGAACAGAAATTTTAAAAACGCACAAAATCTGATCTTGGGACAAAAGAAGCGCACAATTAGTAGTTTGGGCAGAAGAGCTGAGGGGGACTAGGAATATGCTTTATATTTTGCTGGTGAAATCCAAAAGTTGAGGTCAGGAAAGCTTCATTTTCACTTGGTGACTGATAGATGAACAGGTGTCTCGCGGGTGTACAAGTGTCAAGTGAACAAGCTGCTTAGAAATGTACAATTTGCAAAGGCTCTCCATAATGCTGACCAGACCCTTCTCAGCTGACAGGATTTTTACCCCTTCCACACCAAATTTAGTCTGCACGCATCTGTTACTAGCTAGCTGAACTGCAGCCATACAAAAGCAATATCAGCAGCAGAAACTGTAAACCCATCATAAATTATCTCTTATGGCTCAGGAAATTAAAAGAAAACTTAAGAGTCAAGTGTAAAGTAATGGATGCTATGTTCTGATCAACTGCATCTGCAGTGGCATGTGAAAGTATTGACTCGTCTTTGGCATTTTTCGTGTTTTGCTACCTCACAACCTGGAATTTCAATGTTTCTTTTAAGGTTTGAATTAGTTCATGTGAAGATCATCCCTACAACTGTGAACATTTGGCTTTCTTCATATTGTGAAGCAAACAACAAGTAGGGCAAAATAACTGAAAGCTTTAAATGTGCATAACTATTTACCCCCCCCCCACCAAGTCAGTACTTTGTAGAGCCTCCTTTTGTGGCAATTATATCTGCAGGTCGCTTTGGATAAGTCTCTGTGAGCTTTCAACATCTTGCCAATGGGATTTTTGCTCATTCCTCAAGGCTCAACTGCTCCAGCTCCTTCAGGTTAGATGGTTTCATGTTGTGAACAGCAATCTTCATGTCTGACCACAGCTTCTCCATTGGATTAAGGTTTTGGCTGTGACTCGGCCACTCCAAAACATTTACACCTTTAACCACTCAAGTGTTGTTTTCCAGCATGCTTTGGGTCATTGTGTTGTTGGAAGGTGAACCTCCGTCCCAATCTCAAATCACTGACAGACTGAAACAGGTTTTGCTTAAGAATATCCCTGTATTTCACACCATCCATCTTCCCCTCGATTCAGACCAATTTCCCTGTCCTTGCTGCCAAAAAACATCCCCCAGCATGATGCTGCCACCATGTTTTACTGTGGGGACTGTGTTCTTGGGGTGATTAGCTATGTTCGTGTCACAGACATGGTTTGTGGAACCAATGTGCCATGGACCGTGGAGAGCCTGGAGGGGCATAACTAAGTGAGAACCTGACTGTTCACTAGAGCCTCTGATGATGAGGTTAGACTTGGCTCCTGATGAACACCAGGTGCCACTCCAGGGCAGACCAACGGATGCGCAGCAGTTGGACCCAGAGGACAGACTTGATGGAGCAGCAGGCAGAGTTTGTGTCAGAGTGCAGCAGGCAGGGTCTGCATCTGAGTGCAGCAGGCAGGATTTGCATCAGAGTGCAGCAGGCAGGGTCTGCATCAGAGTGCAGCAGGCAGGGTCTGCACCAGAATGCAGCAGGCAGGGTCTGCATCAGAGTGCAGCAGGCAGGATTTGCACCAGAGTGCAGCAGGCAAGGATTTGCACCATAGTGCGTCAGGGACTGGTATGCAACCTTACACAACATAGACAGCAAACAGGAAGGTTGCTCAGTCACCTCCCCAGTGGGGAGGAAGCAATATACAGTTGTGGCCAAAAGTATTGACACCCCTGCAATTCTGTCAGATAATACTCAGTTTCTTCCTGAAAATGATTGCAAACGCAAACTCTTAGTTATTATTATCTTCATTTAATTTGTTTTAAATGAAAAAACACAAAAAGAATTTTCCTAAAGTCAAATTGGATATAATTCCACACCAAACATAAAAAAGAGGGTGGACAAAAGTATTGGCACTGTTCGAAAAATCATGTGATGCTTCTCTAATTTGTGTGATTAACAGTACCTGTAACTTACCTGTGGCACCTAACAGGTGTTGGCAATAACTAAATCACACTTGCAGCCAGTTGACATGGATTAAAGTTGACTCAACCTCTGTCCTGTGTCCTTGTGTGTACCACATTGAGCATGGAGAAAAGAAAGAAGACCAAAGAACTGTCTGAGGACTTGAGAAACCAAATTGTGAGGAAGCATAAGCAATCTCAAGCTACAAGTCCATCTCCAAAGACCTGAATATTCCTGTGTCTACCGTGCGCAGTGTCATCAAGAAGTTTAAAGCCCATGGCACTGTGGCTAACCTCCCTAGATGTGGACGGAAAAGAAAAATTGACAAGAGATTTCAACTCAAGATTGTGCGGATGTTGGATAAAGAACCTCAACTAACATCCAAACAAGTTCAAGCTGCCCTGTAGTCCGAGGGTGCAACAGTGTCAACCCGTACTATCCGCCGGCGTCTGAATGAAAAGGGACTGTATGGTAGGAGACCCAGGAAGACCCCACTTCTTACCCCGAGACATAAAAAAGCCAGGCTGGAGTTTGCCAAAACTTACCTGAAAAAGCCTAAAATGTTTTGGAAGAATGTTCTCTGGTCAGATGAGACAAAAGTAGAGCTTTTTGGGCAAAGGCATCAACATAGAGTTTACAGGAGAAAAAAAGAGGCATTCAAAGAAAAAAATACAGTCCCTACAGTCAAACATGGCGGAGGTTCCCTGATGTTTTGGGGTTGCTCTGCTGCCTCTGGCACTGGACTGCTTGACCGTGTGCATGGCTTTATGAAGTCTGAAGACTACCAACAAATTTTGCAGCATAATGTAGGGCCCAATGTGAGAAAGCTGGGTCTCCCTCAGAGGTCATGGGTCTTCCAGCAGGACAATGACCCAAAATACACTTCAAAAGGCACTAGAAAATGGTTTGAGAGAAAGCACTGGAGACTTCTAAGGTGGCCAGCAATGAGTCCAGACCTGAATCCTATGGAACACCTGTGGAGAGATCCAAAAATGGCAGTTTGGAGAAGGCTCCCTTCAAATATCAGGGACCTGGAGCAGTTTGCCAAAGAAGAATGGTCTAAAATTCCAGCAGAGCATTGTAAGAAACTCATTGATGGTTACCGGAAGCGGTTGGTCGCAGTTATTTTGGTTAAAGGTTGTGCAACCAAGTATTAGGCTGAGGGTGCGAATACTTTTGTCTGGCCCATTTTTGGAGTTTTGTGTGAAATGATCAATGTTTTGCTTTTTGCTTCATTCTCTTTTGTGTTTTTTCATTTAAGACAAATTAAATGAAGATAATAATACCAAAGAATTTGTGATTGCAATCATTTTCAGGAAGAAACTGAGTATTATCTGAAAGAATTGCAGGGGTGTCAATACTTTTGGCCACAACTGTATACATATACATTGGCTGGGGGAGGAAATAGCAAGTGCACTCGCTGGCCCTTTAAGAGGACATGACCAGAAGCTCTGCTGGAAGCATGCAGAGCATGAGGAAGGGGGGAACCGACCACAGCGCAGGTGAGTGAAGTGACACACTGGAGACCCTGCCTGTCAGAGCAGGGATCTGGCGTGGTGCTAATAGTTTGTTTGTCGCCAGAGATAGCGTTTACCTTGGTGGCCAAAAAGTTCAATTTTGGTCTCATCTGACCACAGCTAGTACCTCCATACATTTTGGGAGTCTCCCAAAAGTCTTCTGGCAAACTCAAAATGAGCCTTAAGATGTTTTTTTGTAAGTAAAGGTTTTTTTCTGCCCATGCTTCCATAAAGACCACCACTATGGAGTGTACGGTTTATTGTTGTTGTATGGACAGATACTCCAGTCTTGTGAACTCTGCAGCTATTTCAGAGTTACCTTTGGTCTCTGTGCTGCCTCTCTGACTAATGCCCTCCTTGCCTGACTGAGCGTTTTGGTGGGCTTGGGCTACACTCTATTGGCAGGTTTGTTGCAGTACCATGTTCTTTCCATTTGATGATAATGGATTTCATGGTGCTCCAGGGGATTATCAGACATTGGGATATTTTTTTTTTTTTTTAAAACCTACCCCTGACTTGTACTTCTCAAAAACTTTGTCCCTGACTTGTTCGGAGATTTCCTTGGTCTTTATGGTGGTGTTTGGTTAGTTGCGCCTCTTGTTAATGGTGCTGCAGCCTCTGTGACCTTTCAGAAAAAGTAAAGTGTATATGAAACACCCCCTCAGGGCTGTGGGTTACTCGGTACTGGGCCGGTGTCTTAAAGGGATGTGTCACGGCAGCAGTGACCCGGTCCGTGGCCCTGAGTGTCCATGAAAAATAAGAACTGATGAAGGATAAAGTCTATGTGTAGATAAGTTCATGACGCCACCTGTGGTACTTGGCAATAAAGGTGTTAGCCGACGCTGATTGTACAGACCACTGGGGCTGGTGGTGATGCAACAGAGTTGGTTCAGCTCTCCACAGGCAGAGCTTAACCCCAGGGTAGTGTAAGTGCAGGATGGTGGATAACTGTAGTGCAGGACTGCGTGTGTGATCAATAACTGCAGACACAACAGTTACTATTCCTTTTACCTTTTACTGAAGGCTTGAGGTGCAGACGAAAGCACTGGTACAGATGGAAATGGAGATCCAGCAGCCTGAAAGCAGATCAGAGACCCTTGAACCAAGTGTTGTTGGAGACCTCCTTCCTGTGCTAGTGTCTGAGGTCTCTGCATCTTGAAGCTATACTCGGTCCACTGTTCTCTACAGTCCTTAGTACTTGCCCTTATGGCAGGCAGCTCGAGCCTCTTCCTCTGTGGCAGCTCCAGGATCTCATATGCTGCTGTGCCCCTGGGGTTTTGGTGAGGACAGGAGGCCTGCAGTCTCCTGCTCTCCGGATTTGGCTGCTGAGATTGTCATTCCCAAACAGCCATTGACTCCAGTGTCCAGTTTCCAGCACACTGACCTTGGGTGAGCTTCCGTACAGCTCCACTTCCCCTAGCTTTTCCTTAGTTCTTTCTCCTTTCCTCCCTCTACTTTAATCTGGGGAGCAGCTCCTTCATGCTTCCTGCTCCTTCTCACTCCTAGCCTCAACTCACTAACTCCTCCCCCAGCCCAGAACTTGCTGGAGTATAGGAGTAACCCCGGCACACTAATAACATGAAAGTAAAGTCTTCTCAACGACAGTCTTTAATTGTTGTGATTTTATTGATTGTGAAAAAAAAGGGTGGTGTTACAATCCAAAAAAGGGTGGTGTTACAATCCAACGTTTCAGCTCTACATCTCGAGCTTTCATCAGGGATATGACTACAATATATACAATAAAAGAACAAAAATCAATAAATAAACTTTATAAAGTATTATAAAACCAAAAATCTAGTGATAGGTGATACATAAGGTGGGGACAGTGTCAAACATCCTTTGTGAAGGTGTGTATGGATCTATAATGATGTGAGGCCAGTGAGTATGTATTGTGGTGTGATACGGTGAACATGTGAGAGGTTGAAAAGAGGAATAGAGTGAAGGTGTAAGGAGTTGAAAAGCATGAATGTGTAGGTAGTGTTGAGAAAGGGCATTAGGGGACAGTGAAGTGGAGTGGGAATAAAGGTGAGGTCATCTAAGGAGGCAGTGTGTAAGGGGTGCTCTTGGAAATGTTAAGGCATAAGGTATAAATACCTAGATCCTTGGTTTTGAGGTGTGTGTATAAGTGGTATAGGTTTGCCTTTGTAGTCCAGCTGCTGGAACAGTACCTATAGTAACCACTGAAAAAGGGTATAGGTTAAGGAATAGCAAGGTATATAGAAAGAAAAGATATAAAAGAAAGTTTTAGGGGTCACATACCGATGTGTAGGGTCAGCACGTGACTCCCGTCCTAAGGACAAAAAAGCAGGTCAATAAGCTGAGATGGAGAAAGGAAACCCAGTCTATGAAGACTGTAGGGCACCATTACCTTGTGTCCTAAATCTAGTCAGGTGTGGAGGAGGCCGGAAGTGCATGTGGCTTAGTGCAGTGATGTTAAATACTGTCAAGCACTTCCTGATTGGGTGGGGAAGGGGCGGGAATGGGGGGGAAGGGCCATCGCCATCTTAGTGAGGTCAAAAATGTCTGAATGAATGTACTGAGCATGTGCAGGGCGGGGATAGATAATGAGCATGTTTTGACTTGACAGGAAGTGATGGTGGCAGTCGCCATCTTGGTAAGGTAAAAAAATGTCAGAATGAATGTACTGAGCATGTGCAGGGCGGCGATAGAGAATGAACATGTTTTGACTTGACAGGAAGTGATGTTGGCAGTCGCCATCTTGGTGAGGTCAAAATTGTCAGAATGAATGTACTGAGCAGGTGCGAGCCATCCAGGAAGTGAAGTAAAAAAGGGAGGGTTGTGAGGAAATGTCACATGCATACAGGCGGCCATTTTAATGGTGGGACTGTGCTGAATTCATGCACGGTGATAATTTCAGTGCTGGTTGTGCCTATCAGGTTTCAGAGAAACTTCCTTTTCCTGCCTAAAAACAAAGAAAGGTAATTAGAGCAAGGTTTACATACAAAGAGTAAAATGGCGTTCATATTAACACACTTATGTCAGAAATATCTCCTATAAACCAAAAAACGTTGTGTAGGAAAAGAACTTATTTGGTAGTGATTTTAAACTCCTGATGAAAAACAAAACTAATTCACTATGAAGTGGAATATAGAAGGGATTAATAATACATTTCAGATTCTCTATTGAGACCGTGTGGATGGAGGGTATTTAGGTGATATATCCAATACGCTTCACGCTCTTTGAGCGTTTGGATTCTATTACCCCCTCGTCTGGGTACAGGGATTTGTTCGATAACCTGAAATTTCAGTTGGCTTACAGAGTGTCTATTTTCCACAAAATGGGCAGGAATTGGTAAAAGTGTGTTCTCACACCGGATGGTTGATTTATGTTTGGAAATGCGGTCTTTCACATGCTGGGTGGTTTCCCCAACGTATCCTAGGCCGCATGGGCATTTGATTAAATAGACGACAAAATTTGAGTTGCAGGTAAAATAGCCATTGATCTTGTACCGTTTGCCAGACCTCGGATGGGTGAATGAATCGCCTTTACTAACATTCGTGCATTGTGCGCAACCCAAACAAGGGAAGGTTCCGTTGCGCACCGTGCTAAATGTCTTCTGCCTGAATGTCTTGAAGTGGGAGCCCACGTCGGCTCTAACCAAAGTGTTTTTTAGGTTCTGAGCCCGCTTATGGCAGATGAGAGGAGGATTTTGGAAATTTTCAATCCCCGGGTAAGCCTTTTCTAGTAGGGGCCAGTGTTCAAGGACTGCTTTTTTGATCAGAGGAGAGAACGGGTGATAGGTGTTGATGAACTTAACCCTATTCTCTACATCACAGTCACGTTGGGTAATTCTGGTTTGTTGTTCAGCATTAAATTTGGGGTATCCTCTTGTTTGAAACTTTTCAGTCATCTCGTCATGTCTCATTTGCCTGATATCAGGTTTTGAGACTATGCGGTCAATTCTGTCATGTTGGGATTTAGGTAGAGCTATCTTCACGTGTCTTGGGTGACAACTGGACCAGTGTAGTAGACTATTACGGTCTGTAGGTTTGACGTAAAGGTCACTTGTAAGGGTGCCAGAGTCAGTTTTAGAGATCATGGTGAACTTGCTGGAAGCTCCCCTAAAACAGGGTTCAGAGCTCCCCCTTCTGGTCTGGAGTAGGAAAAGTGTTTTGTGTAGTTGTTACCTGATTAGGGAACTCCTCTCTGCTTCCAGGCATGTCATCACCCCTCCCAGGAGGGAGGCAATGCACTCTTGGGGTGCCACATATATACTGACACATGTGTGACATCCTAAGCATGGATGTTATGAATAGGTAACCGAGGAGGATAGCAGGTGAATAGGCTAGGTAACCAGATAACCAGAGAGATTGGTAGCTTAGCGGATTGCAGAACCCTAAACTAACGACACAACTGGAATTAGCTGTGGGACGTACCTACGATGCCCTAGACGCCTCGGCACAGCCAAAGAATTAACTAAGCCTAAAGAGATAAATGAGAAAGCTAAACTGCCGGAGTAGAATCCCAAAGGAATAGATAGCCACTGAACATATATTGCCGGTGAGACAAGATGAGGCACAAAACACAGGCAGAAAATAGATTAAGCAAATGATGGGGCCCAAACTGTCTAGATAGAACAGGACAGGAAAGGATACTGTCTGCAATCACGCAAAAAACCCTAAGAAAAATCCAACACGTCTGATATGCAAAAATAATGAGGCCATACGACCTCTCCCCCACTAAATCAGAACTCTGGTGTGAACTGGACACAAAACAAAGATACTGATATAACAGGGGATTATAGATACAGAAAAGACTGACATAAGCTGTGGCATATGAAACAGAGTCCAGCACAGGTCCTAGCAGGGAACCAGGCTGAACTCACACCAGCAGAGAAAAAATCAGAGAAAAGCAAAAATGAATCAAAATGCAAAAACATTCAAGCAGACAAATAACTTATCTGAAAGATGCAGGATGCAAGCAGACTTTCAAAATGCTCAGGAAGCAAACCAAATCACCAGCAACAACTGAGGGAAGATTGCTCACCAGGTCAAAGGTGTTCACAACACATGGGACTTAAAGGTATTGCTTGCATCAGAAATTTTTAGGGGCTTCATAGAAAAATGGTCAACACATATGTGCATGCAAATTTGTAGTTATTTGATCCCATAAATTTAATTTATGCCTATATTTTTCTCCCTTCAACTTATGTAGTGCTGATCCATCACACACAATGGATTTCAAACATTTTTATACACAGGTTGTAATGTAACAAAATAGGTGAAAAGCCAAGAGGGTGAAAATTTTCACAAGGCACTGTATTGTAGTTCCTCTTTCATTTCATAATCTTATTTGTGTTGGACTATGTTTGGTGCAACAACTCCATTTCTGTCTATGAGTGTTTAGTTGCTAGATTTGTATGCAGTTTGTAAAGTTAGAACAAAAAAACTCAAACTCCCAGAGGCTCACACAGGAAGAGCATGTGACTGTATTTCCTGTTTTTTTCCTGTTTCTGTGTATGAGAGAAGCAGCTTGCTGTAGATGATGCACAGATAGAGACACACAAATGATTTATTCCTGATCTATTACGCTTATCTTATTTTGTTCCTGATTGTTCCTGAATAAAGAAACTCTGTTGTCACACACTTGGAGAGTATCCTGAATAATCCACTCCCAACAATTTGCCTTGAAAGCTGCGCCTTGGCAGTGGTTAAGCACAGTTTAGCTTGCTAACCATTAGAATCTAGTATATGCACAACGCAATGGGTCGCTGTGCCATTTTGTGTAACCCACAACAATCCAATCACAGAAATGCTTGCCTGTATGTACTTGTTTGCATGTAGTTTCCATGCAAAAAAGGGATGGCACAGACATCTCTGTGAACCCCATATATTTTAGGAAAATGAGGTCCCTTGATCCCTCTGTTATTCCAGAAAAATATATGTAAGGAGTTATACAGGTGGCCATCTATGCTTGTGGCTCTCTCCATTGTAGTTTATGAGGGCCACATTCACACATGGCCTTCCACTCTTTAAAGTACTACATAAGGGATAAGGTGACTCCTATTATTCTCATAGGGCCAAGTTCCACTTTCTGGACTACTATCCGGCATCTATGGCATATCATTTTTATATGGCGGAAACATCTCAGACTCTAATGCCTTCTATTGGTTTTATTGTGGCTGCTAGACCAGAAAAGGTTGTGTACCCCTGATCTGGAAAGATCTTTTTCATTTCAGGTTTATCTTTTTTCAAGTTAAAGGACTTGTCCAGAACTTAGATTTTGATCATCTATCATTCTGTATATCAGATTTCATAATTATATACTTGTGATGCGAGTCACTATAGTAAATAATAAGTCCCAAAAATGGAGAGAAAAATTACACTAACAAATAGTAAAAATAATACTACTTACTGGATAAGTAAAGCGAGGTCAAACGATCCGAGGTCAGGTCCAGGAAACTGGGCAGTACAACAAGGTGGAGTCAGACGAAATCCAATTCACTAGCCGAGGTCAGGAAAACCAGAAAGGTAAATATAGTTTAAAGGGAGCAGGCAAAAGAGAAGTCAGGTCACAAGCAAAGAGTCAAGTCTAGGAAAGGAAACAAGTCAGGCTGTGTCAGGCGCAGAGCACAGAGGAGTCAGACTGACACAGGCAGTAACAAGTGTACGATTGACACTGGGTGAAGGAGCTAGCATGCTTAAGTACAAGACTAATCAAGGAAAGAGAACACAGATGATGCAGCACAAACCCAGCACAACCAAAACATACTGACAACCCCTACACAAAGTAACATATCAATTCCCATTGAAATGAATGTGATCTGAGCTGCAAGAGCCAAGAACAGACATTAAAAATGCTGTGCTATTCTAGCTCTGTATACTATGCGCACAGAGCTAAACAGTTGATCAGTGGGGTCCAGGATGTCAGTCCTCCATCAGTCTGACATTGAAGACTACTCTATCCCATCTACCTCAATCCTCTTTCCGAAGATTTGATGATCTAATTCTTTAAGATCATCAATATCTAAATCCTTGACAACCCACTGAGGAGTATAATTGTGAGATGTAGCTTACACGGATTAGCATTTTACCTTAGATAAAACAGTTTTTTCCTCTTTACACGATGAGTATCCCCCACTGCAAATATTCTACCAATTAATGATTAAAATATATATTATAAATATACATACATATACTGTACATACATACATACATATACATGCATTTATTTTTTAAATAAATAAGACCAATAACTTACTATATGCTATGGTATATAAAAAGCTTTTTGCATTGCTATGTCAGGCATAAATTTTCACTTTTGCTGCTAGAAAAATTCTATCTTATTGTCAAAACGTTAGAGAATTGAGATATTGCACTCAACCTCGCAAAAAACAACAGTTTGGCAGATCATCTTGAAAGACAGAAAAACAGTCTGACAATGAGAATCTAATGAGGCCATAAGACCTGAATTACTTAAAGATGACCATTGGGAGGGTGAGGGAATATATGAATGGTGCAGCTCTAAGCTAGCCTAATGCTTGGATTTAGAAAGTGGCTTCAGAAAAGTAGCAAGCAGGAAATAAAGATAGCCCATATTTCAGAGGTAGAAAATTAGTAAACTCATGCCAAAAATGTACCATGTGTAAGCCATAAATACTATTAATTAAGCTGGATTTACAACAATTACCACATTTTGATTTATTCTGCTTGCTGATGAAGGAGCTTAACTTAAAGAACTATACTCACTGCTTCACAATGGGGAATTTTATTATACAGACGTTTTATAAGCTTCTCCTTAGTTTCCAAATATTCTACAACTTTGCATTTATGGCATACATTCTAAGTATAATCTTTGCTTTTCAAACCAGATCCACAGAAGGAAAGTGCACTACATGCTACTAAACCACTAGCTTGCTCCCACCTGTCTACAACTTTTACCAAATCGTTATCTAGATATTTCTATGATGTCATGCCTGTATCAATTACAAAAAAAGCAATTGAGTTACAAAGATCCCCATGTGTGTTTCAGTCAATACCAAGTGAGACATTAACATGTTATGCATTTTCACATCTGTACATAACGGAAATGTATTGCAAAATCAGTGTATTAATGTAGTACCAAAATTCCAAGGCAAATCGGAGGCACCAGAGAAACTTCATGTAAGAAAAAACATAACTTTTATTTCATCCTTAAAGGGAATCTGTCACCTATTTTTTGGTATATAAGATGCGGCCACGCCATCAGGGGCTTATCCTTATCTACAGCATTACAGAATGCTGTAGATAAGCCCCTGATGAAACCTGAAAGAGAAGAAAAACGAGTTATATTATACTCACCCAGGGGCAGTCCGGGTCTGGTTCGGGTACAGAGGGTGTCACAGTCCGGTCCGGCGCCTTCCATCTTCTAGCGATGATGTCCTCTTCTTTGCTTCCCGTCCCGGCCTTGTTGAGGGCAGAGCAGAGTACTGGACCTAGTGGGAGGTCACACCAATGAACAGAGAGAGGCCAATGGTGCATGAGTATCCTTCACTTGATCCAGTGCTGTATTAAAATGCATAGATTGGACATCTTTTTTTTCCCATAAATTGGTGTTTGAAAAACAGTCGCTCTCTACACTTCTGACCCTTAAATTTTCAGATCGGTGAGATCGGTGAGGGTCTGATACCAATTGAAACTTTTTACATCTTTTTGAAAGTGTAGTTACAGGTTAAACCATCTTTTCTTGGGCAATTTTATTTCCTTTGTAGTTGAAAAGTTTCCACACTCCAATAGTGTTTCCACCACATATCCTGTTTTCTATATATCATAAGTTACATTTTATCTGTGTGACGTAACAGGCTTTACTACTCGAGGAGGACATGCTACAGACTCATTGAGCTGGAAGCAAAACTATCTGAAAAACGTTACCTCCAGGACATTGCTGACATTTTCATTGAACTGTCTGCCGTAAGTCTTTTCATGCTAACATCCACCTCATGCCAAGCTGTTTGTGTTCAGATATCACATTTCCTGAACATATACATTAAAAACAAAATCATGCAGCATTGCTGTATCCCAGACAGACCGACAAACCCAAAAATAGAACCACCCAATCAATGTGCCACGCAAGTCTCGCATGAGAAAATAACCTTCAACCCCTCTTGTAATTTACATTAGGTATTATTTTTCAATCACAACCAAAGTTGCACTTACAATTCTGATGGCTTATTCTCAGCAAATCTTGTGTTGTGAGACACTAAGTCGACCTGTAGAGCGTTGGTCACCAACCTGGGACTCTCCAGCTAATGCAAAACTACAACTTCTAGGACGCCCTAAAATCTTGTGATTGTCTGCACATGCTGGGAGTTGTAGTTTTACAGAACTACAGAGCTACATTTGGTGACTTTTATTGAAAACGGAGTATGCATAAGTCACTTAGCATTCGGTATCAATATGTCAGTTAGTGTAAGGCATGTAAAATAAAACGTTTCCCAATATCATTCAATGTTACATACATCATACAACATCCAGGTATAAAATGCTGCTCAAACAAATCTATTCCTTAATCCTGACTATATATAACTGTAGCTACTAGCACATACAGCCTCATACATAATTCCAAACTTCATTATTACCCGGCCTCTGCTGCCAGCTGACTTATATCTGGTCTTCAATACATTGGAGTCTAACCAAATTTTCAAGATGTGCAAACATTAAAAATAACATTGCATTTTCATGATGATAAATGGCACAGAGTGAGCCAATGTTCTGGCCCCACAATGTATGTCAGGACAGCAGAACTGCTTTTTTCTATACACAGAATACAGTAAGTATAATTGTATAATGCACGTATAATCTGTGATCTACTTTTATTTACTGACAACCTAATAAAAGATAATTTGCATATTTAAAAAACAAACAAACAAACAAAAATCTATTCCCTGATATAACATCAACTAAGTTTGGAGGTGCAGGAATGTTTTCAAATTCCTTTCCAACAAGGAGACATAATATTACATCCTATTTGGGAGAGAAAACCCGCAAATGGACATGCTGGTAAAATAATGCTTTGTCACATGGCCTGATAGCCAAGTAACGGCAGCTGCTGTTACTGACATGAGGCTGTACTTGCTCATCATCCTTAGCCCCTGCATCAGTGAGTGCGGTAAATGACCAGTTGCAGCCTTATTGTAGTGCCAGAGGGCGCTTCTTAACAGCGGTGATTGGTGCTGCTAGTTATCACCATCATAGGATGTGCCATAATGACACCATGTCCCCACCTCTCCCATCCAGTAATGGTTGCAATTGGCAAATGTCTAGTTGTAGGGAGGTGAACCGGGCCGTGGGTACCTGTCCTGTGCCAGGTCCAGAACGGTCGGGGCTGTCTCCCCTGTTGTCCGGGGGGAAGGAGTAAGAGACCGAATGGACCTCTGCACTGAGAAGCAGGAGGCGTGGCTGAGAGAGTACAGGGACAGAAAGCGCGGAAACAGTCAGTCTTGACAGGAGCAGGCAGCGGGCAGCAGAGAAAGAGGTGCGCTCTGTCCCTTGAGCAACCAGACCACACCAACCTGCATCTTGATACTCCCGCTGTCCCCAGCGGGGACCACAGAGGAAGAAGCGCGGTGTGCCGATTAACTGGCAGAAAGCGAGGTGTCGTGTGTGTCGCCACCGTGAGTACAGCCCATGTGTCAGAGAGAGAGAACTGGGTGCTGAATAGACGTCTGCAGCCCACCTTACCGGCATATCCCTGCCCACACACGGTGGACACGGTGCGGCCTTGTTTCTGTCTGCCGCATATGCTCATGGACTAGGGGCTCAGTGGAAGGTGCCGGAGACTGACCGCTGCCGCTAGAAGACGGACCGTCATTGCCCACAGAATCTCCTAGGACCAACACCGCGCCAGCCGTTGCCAGTGCCATCAATCCCCAAGTAGTACCTGCGATTTGAAGGATTCAGAGCATGAAAAGTCCACCAAAGAACTGCTGTCCCATTGTTTATTAACTCTTCATATCCTTTATAATTGGACTGTTATTTTCCCAGTTAACCCTTTCTCCCTGCTAGGAGTTAATCCCCTGTTACATTAAATCTGTCAAACTTGTTAACCCTTGCTCTGCCTTCTGTTTGTCACTGCATCCCGCTACCTGCTTTCACTTGGCATAGTCGGCAGGATGCAGGCCACAGGCATGGAAGTGACACCAAGCGGCTGTGGGTGCCCCAAGGGCCAGTATACCGAAGGGGGCAATGTTGAACAACCTCCCAAAGTTCACAGGGAGAACACCTTACTGTGGGATTGGACTGAGCGGGTCAAGGGTAGGTTGAGAATGCACCCCATGACCCCCCGCGATGCAGGCAGAGATTGCCATGATGGCCCTCCATGGAGAGGCGAGGTGCTCTGTCATGTTCCGGCACCAGCATGACCGAGACACCTTTCCCAAGGTTTTACAAATCCTAGAGGAGATGCACGGTGACCCCACGGACATTGGAGAATTACGCATGCACTTGTTTAGCCGCATCCAAAGGGAGGGGGAGTCGGTGACCCAATACATAAATGCGCTGCAGGAGATCCACGCTGCGATTGCCAAGCGGGATGACGTAGGCATCGTGCCTCTTGACATAGTTTTGAGAGACCATCTAGTGGCAGGCTTTAGAGATGCGCTGCTTAAACAGGCTTTGTGGGAGCTGTTACAGGTTAATCCACGTATGCCCTTTCTGGAGGTTGGGGCAGAGGCGCGTGGAAGCGAGCAAGAGCAGGGAGTGACAACCCTACAGGGAAGGTCAAGAGTGGGGAGGTATCCGCTCTGCTAACAACTGAACAAAGTTGGGTGAGCAAAATTCGGAAGGAAATCCAAGACATGCATGAAGAGTGGTCCGCCTAAAGGAATCCTCCCCTAGCCCTGGATCCCTCCAGAGCTCGAACTAATCCCATGCCTCACCAGGAAAAGAGACAACCTCGCACAGAAGGACAGCCAATCTGCTTTGCATGTGGAGGCATTGTACATTATGCCCGTGGATGCGTGCGTTGGGGAAGATCTCCCCACCGTCGTCCATTAAACTAGCTACTCCGTGGCTCGGGGACGCCACCTGGAGCCTTGCAGCCGAGAAGGAGAAAAGGAAGTCCCACAAGTTTAGTGTCTATGAGTCCTCTTGTTTGGGCCGAAATGGATGGTCGGGCCATCCGCTGTTTAGATGATACCAGCTCTCAAGTAACTACAATGACCTAGACTTACAGTGGGGAAAAAAAGTATTTAGTCAGTCAGCAATAGTGCAAGTTCCACCAGTTAAAAAGATGAGAGGCGTCTGTAATTTACATCATAGGTAGACCTCAACTATGGGAGACAAACTGAGAAAAAAAAATCCAGAAAATCACATTGTCTGGTTTTTTTTCATTTTATTTGCATATTATGGTGGAAAATAAGTATTTGGTCAGAAACAAGCAATCAAGATTTCTGGCTCTCACAGACCTGTAACTTCTTCTTTAAGAGTCTCCTCTTTCCTCCACTCATTACCTGTAGTAATGGCACCTGTTTAAACTTGTTATCAGTATAAAAAGACACCTGTGCACACCCTCAAACAGTCTGACTCCAAACTCCACTATGGTGAAGACCAAAGAGCTGTCAAAGGACACCAGAAACAAAATTGTAGCCCTGCACCAGGCTGGGAAGACTGAATCTGCAATAGCCAACCAGCTTGGAGTGAAGAAATCAACTGTGGGAGCAATAATTAGAAAATGGAAGACATACAAGACCACTGATAATCTCCCTCGATCTGGTGCTCCACGCAAAATCCCACCCCGTGGGGTCAGAATGATCACAAGAACGGTGAGCAAAAATCCCAGAACCACGCGGGGGGACCTAGTGAATGAACTGCAGAGAGCTGGGACCAATGTAACAAGGCCAACCATAAGTAACACACTACACCACCATGGACTCAGATCCTGCAGTGCCAGACGTGTCCCACAGCTTAAGCCTGTACATGTCCGGGCCCGTCTGAAGTTTGCTAGAGAGCATTTGGATGATCCAGAGGAGTTTTGGGAGAATGTCCTATGGTCTGATGAAACCAAACTGGAACTGTTTGGTAGAAACACAACTTGTCGTGTTTGGAGGAAAAAGAATACTGAGTTGCATCCATCAAACACCATACCTACTGTAAAGCATGGTGGTGGAAACATCATGCTTTGGGGCTGTTTCTCTGCAAAGGGGCCAGGACGACTGATCCGGGTACATGAAAGAATGAATGGGGCCATGTATCGTGAGAATTTGAGTGCAAACCTCCTTCCATCAGCAAGGGCATTGAAGATGAAACGTGGCTGGGTCTTTCAACATGACAATGATCCAAAGCACACCGCCAGGGCAACGAAGGAGTGGCTTCGTAAGAAGCATTTCAAGGTCCTGGAGTGGCCTAGCCAGTCTCCAGATCTCAACCCTATAGAAAACCTTTGGAGGGAGTTGAAAGTCCGTGTTGCCAAGCGAAAAGCCAAAAACATCACTGCTCTAGAGGAGATCTGCATGGAGGAATGGGCCAACATACCAACAACAGTGTGTGGCAACCTTGTGAAGACTTACAGAAAACGTTTGACCTCTGTCATTGCCAACAAAGGATATATCACAAAGTATTGAGATGAAATTTTGTTTCTGACCAAATACTTATTTTCCACCATGATATGCAAATAAAATGAAAAAAAAACCAGACAATGTGATTTTCTGGATTTTTTTTTCTCAGTTTGTCTCCCATAGTTGAGGTCTACCTATGATGTAAATTACAGACGCCTCTCATCTTTTTAAGTGGTGGAACTTGCACTATTGCTGACTGACTAAATACTTTTTTTCCCCACTGTACTTCAGATGTAATTTTCCTGATGCAATGCACCTTGAATGGGGCCCAGTAATTAAATTCACGGTGGCTAATCAGTTACCCATCTCTGTCGCAGGGGTGGTCTGGATGCAAATCACTGTGTGCGACAAAGATGTGGGCAAGAAGGGAGTAATAATTAATAATAATAATAATAATAATAATAATAATAATTTTATTTCTATAGCGCCAATATATTCCGTAGCACTTTACATTATAGAGGGGACTTCTACAGACAATAGACATTACAGCATACCAATAAACACATAGATAAAAACAAATACCAAGAGGAATAAGGGCCCTGCTCGCAAGCTTACAATCTATAAGTAAAAAGGGGAGAAACAAAAGGTGGATGGTAACAATTGCTTTTATTGTTTGGACCAGCCATAGTGTAAGAATCGGGTGTTCCTATTGCTGCATGAACCAGATAGCAGTCTAAATATGTAACAGTACAGACACAGAGGGCTATTAAATGCATAAAGCATGTGAGAACATGATGCAAGGAACCTGGCTATGGTAAACATTTTTTGAATGAGCCACACAAGGATATTTAGGTTAATGCGCTGAGGCGGTAGGCCAGTCTGAACAAATGCGTTTTTAGGGCACGCTTAAAACTGTTGGGATTGGGGATTAATCGTATTAACCTGGGTAGTACATTCCAATGAATTGGCGCAGCACGTGAAAAGTCTTGGAGACGGGAGTGGGAAGTTCTGATTATTGAGGATGTTAACCTCGGGTCATTAGAAGAATGAAGAGTAAGGTGGTAGGCTGAGACAAGGGAGGAAATGTAGGGTGGTGCTGAGCCATGGAGTGCTTTGTGGGTGAGGGTAATAAGTTTATACTGAATTCTGGAGTGGATGGGTAACCAGTGTAAGTACTGGCACAAGGTAGAGGCATCAGTATGACGATTGTGAGGAATATTATCCTAGCTGCAGCATTCAGGACGGATTGGAGAGGGGAGAGTTTGGTAAGAGGAAGACCGATTAGTAGAGAGTTACAATAGCCCAGAAGAGAATTAATAAGAGAAGCAGTAAGAGTTTTTGCAGAGTCGAAAGTAAGAAAGGGTCGAATTCTAAAAATGGTTTTGAGGTGCAGATAACAAAAACAAGCCAGTGACCGGATGTAGGGGTTGAATGAAAACTCGGAATCAAGTATGACCCCAAGACAACAAGAATGTTGCTGTGGAGTAATGGTGGAACCACACACGGAAATGGCAATGTCGGGCATAGGTTAGTAGAGGGAGGAAACACGAGGAGTTCAGTTTTTGACAGGTTCAGTTTCAGATAGAGGGAGGACATGATGTTAGAGACAGCGGTATGACAATCACTGGTGTTTTCCAAAAAGGCAGGCGTAATATCAGGAGAAGAAGTGTATAATTGGGTGTCATCAGCATAGAGATGGTACTGAAATCCAAATCTACTGATTGCTTGACCAATAGGGGTAGTATACAAAGAGAAGAGGAGGGGGCCTAGCACCGATCCTTGAGAAACCCCAACAGTAAGGGGAAGATGAGAGGAGGAGGAGCCAGCAAAAGATACATTAAAGGAGCGGTCAGAGAGATAGGAGGAGAACCAGGAGAGAACAATGTCCTTGAGGCCAATGAAATGGAGCATAGCGAGGAGGAGCTGACGATCCACAGTGTTGAATACTGCGGAGAGATCCAACAGAATTAGCATGGAGTAGTGACCATTAGATTTAGCTGTTAGAAGATCATTAGAGACTTTAGTGAGGGCAGCTTCAGTAGAGTAAAGAGAGCAGAAACTGGATTGTAGAGGGTCAAGGAGAGAGTTTTCTGAGATATAGCGGATAAGTCGGGCATGATGCAGGCGTTCCAGGAGTTAGCATCACAGTTTTGGTCGAGGGATGATTTTTAAGCAATGGCATGCTTAAATGAGGAAGGGAAGATACCAGAAGAAAGAGGTGAAATATTTTTGTTAGGTGAGTGGTGACAGCAGGGGAAAGGGACTGGAGGAGTGATGGAATGGGGTCACTTGTGAAAGTGGTAGGGCGAGAAGATGCAAGGAGCCTGATTACGTCTTCTGTCACTGGTTCAAAATCAGAGAGTGAGCTAGATGCAGTGGGGGAGGGAGGAGAGTGCATGGTATGAGGTGATTGGGAGATAATTTCCTGTTAGATATGGTCAATTTTTTCTTTGAAATAATTTGCCAGATAGTCAGCGTGGAGATCCATGGTTGGGGCCTGCACTCTGGGGTTGAGTAGGGAATGTAACGTGTCAAAGAGACGTTTTGAGTTATTGGATAGTGAGGTGATGAGGGTGTTGAAATAGGTTTGTTTTGAGAGGTGAAGGGCAGTGTTGTATGTTTTAGGCATAAACTTAAAATGGATGAAATCTTCGGGTAGATTGGATTTTCTCCACAGACGTTTGGCGCACCAGGAGTACCGCTGTAGGATGCGTGTTTGCAGTGTGTGCCAGGGTTGTCGCCATCTGTGCCTAGTTGTTCTATGTATAGGAGGTGCAGTTTCATCCAGGGCACTTTGAAGTGTTTCATTATAATGCTTCAGTGCAGAATCAGGACATCAGAGGGAGGAGATAGGGGTCAATGATGACTGCAATTTCTTCATAAGTTTCTGGGTGTTAATGGCCTGTATGCTTCTAAAAGTGTGGAAAGTGGGGGGTGACCTGGGCGGGATGGCAGTTCTTGATAGAGAATGATAGAAGGTTGTGGTCAGAGAGCAGGGGAGGGGAGTTTGTGAAATCATCCACTGAGCAAAGCTGGGAGAAGACCAAGTTGAGGAAGTTTCCCTCTACATGTGTGGGGGAGTTTGCATGCTGCGAGAGGCCGAAAGAGGAGGTTAGAGATAAAAAGTGAGAAGCAGATGGTGAGAGGGGAAGAGAAATGGGAATGTTGAAGTCTCCCATGATGAGGGGGGGATGTCACAGTAGAGATAGTGTGGAAGTCAGATGGCAAAATGATCCAGAAACTGATGTGAAGTTCCCAGAGGACGATACACCACCGCCACTCTCATGGAGAAGGGGATGTAGAGTCTGACAGCATGGACCTCGAAAGAAGGGGAGACAAGTGAGGGTACTTGAGGGATAACCTGAAAGGTACATTTGGGTGATAGGAGCAGACCAATGCCTCCACCTGCTCTGTTGTCCGATCTTGGAGTATGAGAGAAGTGTATTTGACCACATGAAAGAGCAGTAGCAGCGGTGGTGTCTGACTGCTGGATCCAGGTTTCAGTAAGAGCCAGAAGGTTAAGAGAATCAGAAAGGAAGAAGTCATGGATGAAGGAGAGTTTATTACACACTGAGCGAGAATTCCAAAGGGCACAATTAAAAGAGATAGAAGGCATGCAGAGAATATTAAGATTAGAGGGGTTTCTGAGTGTAGCAGTTGAGGGGTTCGACTTACTATGACATGGGGGGCTGGGGTTGGGAGAGATATCTCCTGCGACTAGGAGGAGGATAGAAAGCGTGAGCAGATGGTTAAGCGATTTGTGAGAGCGTCTCGTGTGTTGGATGGTGCAAATGAATGGATCTGTGCTGTTTAGCAATGTGAAAAGACCGTGATTGTTATACATAGGAGAGGAAAGGACAGAGGGGCCGATATGGATGGAGTGTAAAGAGTTAATGCAAGGGTGGTGGATGTGAGTGAATGTAGCAGCCAGGATATAAATTATACAAATCCATATGGTATATATTTGTGGTAATCCACATGTACAGGGAATAGATTAATTAATTTGTCTTACCTGTCTCCTGCCTTGTCTATCTGCCATGTTATAACTGCCAGTACTTTGATAAATGTACTTCAACTAAATGTACATAAATGCCCCCTGCATAAATGCTTCCCCAGGCTATGTCTGAGTATATAGGAGGCCAGTTCTAATATCTGTTTTTTTTCTCTCGTTAGCAATAGAGTTGAGCGACTTTTGTTTTTTTAGGGTCGAGTTTCGTTTCGTGAAACCCGACTTTTCCAAAAGTCGGGTCGAGCAAGATCGTCCGATTATAGGGAAAAGTCGGGGTCGTCCCGAAACACGAAACCCAATGTAAGTCAATGGGGAATAAAAGTTGGCAGTGAGAGGAGGACAGGAAACACACCTACAGTGCCCATTTGAATGCCAAAAGCATCAATTCTTCTTACTTAAGATTGTCAACCTTAATTAACTTCATAATACAAGTTACGCACTGAAAAATGGGGGTTATTTGGCTACAGACTGTGGGGGGGAGGGCTGGCTCCAGGTTTTCATGTGCCCTGGGCGAAAGAGCGCCCCTTTTACACATACCACAACTCATCATGCTCCAATACGGCAGAGAAATAGCGGTATAGTACAATGAAAAATACTTCACTTTTTACATCTCATGATGAGGCCCATCTATTTCTCCATACAGAATCATTGGTCCCATATAATGTTTGAAACAGTATATGATGAGCTCCACATAATGCTACAGTATATGTTCGTCCCCATGGATGAAGCTCCACTGTCTTATGGGCCCAAATAATGCTCCAAACATAATGGGCCCCATTTCTAATGCTCTAGTGTATAATGGGCCCTGTAAATGCTGCTCCAGTGTCTGATGTCCACCTTTGGAATGTTCCAGTGTATGGTGGGCCCCATCTATCATTCTCCAGAGTATAGTGCTCCCCAAAAATTGCTGTCCCAACATTGAAAACAATCAAATAAGTCTCCTCGCTAGGGAATCCCTGTACTTGTCTGGACTCCTCGTCGTCCCCATCTTCCATCTCACTGCACAGTATTTCAACTTTGCAAGTGCTGTGATCCTGAGCAAGCAGGGGGGGCCCACTCGTTGGCGACGGCACTGGCACAGGGCCCCTAATAGTACGGTGGTGTGTCTGATGGCGGGTGGGCCGAACCTGCACTTTCATCTGCAGCTTCCTCTTTGTCACCGTGTAAGATGGAACTGTATATGGGAAGGGTAACCTGAGTTTCAGCAGGGTCAAATTCAGGCCGTGTAGCGTGCGAGGGGAATGTAGTGGTCTGGGTCAATGTACCAGCAGATTCATCGAGCAGTGGCTGGGCATCAGTGCACTTGTGTCGCCCCCAGGAGATCTGTCGCCACAGTGGCATTACCTTCTTCCTAGGGAGTGTGATGTCATGCTTGGGAGCAACGAACGATCTGTCTAGCAGGTTAACTGATTGGGCGGCGTTATTCCCACGAGTCATGACCCTCCAAACAGCGTTCATGAAGGCAAAGTGTTTGTTTTACGTGGGCAGTATGGTTGCAAAGCTGAACCTTAAAGGAATGTCCAGAAGGGCACCACCAGGAGTGGAGCCTACGGTTAAATTCGACTCCACCTGGGAAACCTCAACCATGCCAGCTACAGAACAGATGCACACATTGCGAGCTTAATTCCGTTAACGAACGAGACTACGTCATGCCCCGCGGTCCGAGTCCGGCTTACTAGAGGGACACGTGAGGCTCTGGCACATGAGATTGGCCAATAACTGGTGTGTCATGCCCTTACATGTCCGTGGCTGCATGTGCGCTACATTGAAAAGGCCTAATATAATGAAACTAGGAAACAAAAGAGCGCAATAGGGTCTTATCTGGTGATAAATGGAATAGATATGGAAAAAGTCTACTCACCCTTTCCAGGAGAGGTATAAGCATATAGACTCGCCGTCAGCTTGCTGCACACCCGAAGGTCCACTGCGTGACCTCCAATGCAAATCCTTAAGGATATAAAGTTATTCTCGGGCTTACTGTGCGCTGCTTGACCGGAATGAAATCACCACAATGTGAGAAATTTGACCATTTAATTCCCTACGCGTTTCAAAGTGTGAACCACTTCTTCTTCAGGGGTTGACATGTTTTATGTCAACCCCTGACATTGAAAAGGCCAGCGTTTGTCGCTTACAGGTGCAGATAACCCGCTGAACAACGTTAGTGATGGGGATCACTGATTACAATTATTACCCGCGAACAATGATTTCCCAGTAAGTGCAGGTCAACCGCAGTTCCGGAATAAGGCCTAACCGTCATTCCTGAAAAAATGAAAAACTTACGTGTGCAAACCACAGGTGCTGTAGCTTGCTTAACAGCTCGCCAGCCGTTCTCACGCCCAGTATGGATTACACGTGATTGCACAAAGGTGAGAAAGGGTACCGTATCCCCAGATAACATGTATGGATAGCGTACACATTCAAAATATATGTCTATACATCAGGAGGCAGGCTCAGACGGTGTTAGGCCCAGTATGGATTGCACGTGATTGCACAAAGGTGAGAAAGGGTACCGTATCCCCAGATAACATGTATGGATAGCGTACACATTCAAAATATATGTCTATACATCAGGAGGCAGGCTCAGACGGTGTTAGGCCCAGTATGGATTGCACGTGATAGCACAAAGGTGAGAAAGGGTACCGTATCCCCAGATAACATGTATGGATAGCGTACACATTCAAAATATATGTCTATACATCAGGAGGCAGGCTCAGACGGTGTTAGGCCCAGTATGGATTGCACGTGATTGCACAAAGGTGAGAAAGGGTACCGTATCCCCAGATAACATGTATGGATAGCGTACACATTCAAAATATATGTCTATACATCAGGAGGCAGGCTCAGACGGTGTTAGGCCCAGTATGGATTGCACGTGATAGCACAAAGGTGAGAAAGGGTACCGTATCCCCAGATAACATGTATGGATAGCGTACACATTCAAAATATATGTCTATACATCAGGAGGCAGGCTCAGACGGTGTTAGGCCCAGTATGGATTGCACGTGATTGCACAAAGGTTAGAAAGGGTACCGTATCCCCAGATAACATGTATGGATAGCGTACACATTCAAAATATATGTCTATACATCAGGAGGCAGGCTCAGACGGTGTTAGGCCCAGTATGGATTGCACGTGATTGCACAAAGGTGAGAAAGGGTACCGTATCCCCAGATAACATGTATGGATAGCGTACACATTCAAAATATATGTCCATACATCAGGAGGCAGGCTCAGATGGTGTTAGGCCCAGTATGGATTGCACGTGATTGCACAAAGGTTAGAAAGGGTACCGTATCCCCAGATAACATGTATGGATAGCGTACACATTCAAAATATATGTCTATACATCAGGAGGCAGGCTCAGACGGTGTTAGGCCCAGTATGGATTGCACGTGATTGCACAAAGGTGAGAAAGGGTACCGTATCCCCAGATAACATGTATGGATAGCGTACACATTCAAAATATATGTCTATACATCAGGAGGCAGGCTCAGACGGTGTTAGGCCCAGTATGGATTGCACGTGATTGCACAAAGGTTAGAAAGGGTACCGTATCCCCAGATAACATGTATGGATAGCGTACACATTCAAAATATATGTCTATACATCAGGAGGCAGGCTCAGACGGTGTTAGGCCCAGTATGGATTGCACGTGATTGCACAAAGGTTAGAAAGGGAACCGTATCCCCAGATAACATGTATGGATAGCGTACACATTCAAAATATATGTCTATACATCAGGAGGCAGGCTCAGACGGTGTTAGGCCCAGTATGGATTGCACGTGATTGCACAAAGGTTAGAAAGGGAACCGTATCCCCAGATAACATGTATGGATAGCGTACACATTCAAAATATATGTCTATACATCAGGAGGCAGGCTCAGACGGTGTTAGGCCCAGTGTGGATTGCACGTGATTGCACAAAGGTTAGAAAGGGAACCGTATCCCCAGATAACATGTATGGATAGTGTACACATTCAAAATATATGTCTATACATCAGGAGGCAGGCTCAAACGGTGTCAGGCACAGTATGGATTTGACGGCCCAGACAACACAGCGGAGGAGCAGGGAGAGGTAAAGAGTGCAAATGCTGGGGCCCTGCCCAAGTAAGGGGGGCCCACTCGTGGGCGTCGGTACTGGCACTGGGCCCCTCATAGTATGGCGGTGTGTCTGACGGCGGGTGTGCACCACCTCCGTCAGAGACACTTGATTGCACTATGAGGGACCCTGTGCCAGTGCCCGCGCCCAAGAGTCGGCCTACCCACCTGTCCAGGGCAACGACACTCGCACGGTGTCGTGCGCTAGGTGGTGACCCCGGCCATGGGGGGGAGGCAGCACAGTTAGGGAGTTTTAGAAAGTGGCATATGTTGATGTTGGACATTCAGCTGATGCAAAAGGTGAAATAGGTCAAGTCCCAGGAAGAGGTGGACCAAAGCAAGCCATTTTTCTGTCACCCTATGTGTCATCAGGGGAAGGTGGGACAAAATCCTTGGAAACCCATGCGTGGTTCATTTTAATGAAGGTTAGATCATCCACATTTTGGGTTGACAGACGGGTCCTTTTTTCTGTCAGGATTGATCCAGCTGCACTGAAGACTCTTTCCGATAGCACACTTGCAGCTGGGCAAGCGAGCTCCTGTAAGGCATATTGTGCCAATTCAGGCCAGGTGTCCAGTTTAGCGGCCCAATAGTCAAAGGGGAATGACCTGTGTGGGAGAACATCGATATGGGAGGAAAAGTAGTTTGTAACCATAGTTGACAACTGCTGTCTCCTGTCACTTTCCATCGATGCAGTATTACCAGTTGTGTGAGCGGTACTTGAAAAATCAGTCCACAACATTGTCATGAAACCCCTGTCTCCAACGCCACTTCTGCTGTGTGCACCACGAACACCTCTGCCAAGCTGACCCCGGCCCGTACGGCTCGTGTGAGAACCATCACCGCTGCTGTGTGCTGGGAATGCCTCAAGCAACCGATTTACCAGAGTTGCTTGTTTATTAGCCAATATTAGGTCAAGGTTCTCCTGTGGCATGATGTTTTGTAATTTGCCTTTATAGCGTGGATCCAGGATGCTGGCCAACCAGTAGTCGTCATCGTTCATCATTTTGGCAATGCGGGGGTCCCTTTTTAGGATCTGCAAGGCATAATCTGACATGTGGGCCAATGTTCCCGGTGTCAATGATGCACTGCGAGTGCTGGTTGGAGGAGCACTTTCTGGCAAATCCACATCCCTCCAGTCACGCACAAACCCTGTACCAGACCTTGCCACGCCAACATTTTCACTTGCCCCACGAGATGCATCCTCCTCCCCTAAGTAATCATCCCCATCATCCTCCTCCTCCTCCTCCTCTTCCTCCACCTCGTCCAGGTGAGGTCCCTGAGCAGACAATGGCTGAATGTCATCAAGGATTCCCTCCTCCTCTTCCTCCTCATCAACATTGGCTGCAGAAGCCTGCTCCTTAAGGTGCGTCAAAGTTTGCATGAGCAGATGCATAAGTGGGATGCTCATGCTTAGGATGGCGTCGTCTGCGCTTACCAGCCGTGTGCATTCCTCAAAACACTGAAGGACTTTACAGAGGTCTTTCAGCTTCGACCACTGCACACCTGTCAACTCCATGTCTGCTCTCAAAGTGCCTGGCCGTGTATCCTCCCACAAATGCATTATGGCCTGCCTCTGCTCGCACAGCCGCTCCACCATGTGCAGGGTGGAGTTCCACCTTGTTGCAATGTGGAGCAATCGCTGCAGCTTCTGCATACGAACTGAGTGTACAGGCGACCGGCGGATGTGCGCGCACAGTCTTCGCACCTTCTGGAGCAGGGCTGTTAACTCCGGATAATTTTTGAGGAAGCACTGCACCACCAGGTTCAAGGTGTGAGCCAAGCAAGGTATGTGGCTGAGTTCTGAAAGGGCTATGGCTGCCACAAAATTACGGCCGTTATCACTTACTACCTTGCCTGCCTCAAGATGTACACTGCCCAGCCATGACTCAGTTTGTCGCTTCAAGTACTCGGCCAGCACCTCGGCGGTGTGTCTGTCGCCCAAACACATCATCTGCAACACAGCCTGCTGACGCTTTCCACTAGCTGCTCGATAGATATGTCTAAAGACATACTAATAGGGAATTTAGATTGTGAGCCCCATCGGGGACAGTGATGATGATGTGTGCAAAATGTAAAGCGCTGCGGAATATGTTAGCGCTATATAAAAATAAAGATTATTATTATTATTATTATTATTATTATTATGGGGACACCTCGTGTGCAACAGTGGCAGCTGCAGATGGAGTGCTCGCACGACTGCGCTCTGTGGACGAGCTTTCGCTTCTGGAGGAGGAGGAGGAGGAGGAGGAGGAGGAGGGTCGAACGCCTACAGCCAACTGTTTCCTATACCGTGGGCTAGGCAGCACTGTCCCACCACCGCTGTCCCCTGTGGACCCTGCATCCACCACATTAACCCAGTGCGCAGTGATGGACACGTAACGGCCCTGGCCATGCCGACTGGACCATGCATCAGTTGTGAGGTGCACCTTTCCGCTCACTGACTGCTTGAGTGCATGGACAATGCGGTCTTTCACATGATGGTGGAGGGCTGGGATGGCTTTGCGAGAGAAGAAGTGGCGACTGGGTAGGTCATAGCGTGGTACTGCATAGGCCATGAGTTCGCGGAAAGCTGCGCTTTCCACCAACCGAAAGGGCATCATCTCAAACGAGATTAGTTTGGCAATGTGGGCGTTCAAACCCAGTGTACGCGGATGAGAGACTGAGTACTTTCTTGACCTACTCAAAGCGTCTGGGAGGGTGAGCTGGACTTGAGAGCTGCATATGGTGGAAGTAGCGGTGGACAGGGCGGACTGAGAGAGGGTTGATGATGGTGATGGAGTTGGTGTTCTTTCTGATGGCCTAGAATCAGTCTTTCGTTGATATAACAGTGGGATTCCCTGACTGCTGTGGCCTTGCAACGACACCTCAACATTTGCTGCTGTGCTAACCGGTGGGCTTACAGTGGGGGAAACAATGTAGTGTTGCTGACTACCTTCGTTGTGATCAGTTGCACATGTGGCACTTGAGGTTTGGTGTTGTGTCCACGCTTGCAAGTGCATGCTGGTTAAATGTCTAAGCATGCAACTGGTATTCAAATTTTTCAGATTTTTCCCTCGGCTAAAGGTCTTTGCGCACTTCTTACAGATAACCTTGGCCTGATCATGAGGATTTTGTTCAAAAAAGTGCCACACTGCACTCTTCCTACTTTGGCAGACATTTTGCGGCCTAGCACGCTGTGATGTTTTGACCCTCTGGACAAGCTGTCCAGCAACTCTTTTGATTTTTGGAACCTGTCTTTGGAGTGCTCCGGGCCTGCCAGATAACAGCTGTTGCGATGTCGATGTCTGCTGTGGATGCTCCTCATCTGAGCTATTGGAAGCAGCACCCTCTTCCCCCAATGGATGCCAATCTGGGTCAACAACTGGGTCATCCATCACCTCCTCTTCAGTGTCATGTGCACCTTCCTCTGTGTCACCGTGTATGGTGGTATAGTGTGCGGGAAGGGGCACCTGAGTCTCATCAGGGTCAGAATCTGGCTCTGTACACTGCGAGGACAATGTAGTGCTCTGAGTGAATGTACCAGCAGAATCATCCATCAGCGGCTGTGCATCAGTGCACTCCATGTCAGATTCATCTTGGCCTGGGTAATTCACCATTTGACTTGATAATCCAGGCATGGTATGTGAAAACAGCTCCATGGAGTAATCAGTAGTATGGCCTGCGTCATCCTTCAATCTTGGTTGGGGTGAAGGACACAAGGAAAGGTGTGGTTCATGAACATGAGCCTCCAATGACGACTCAATGCTTTTACTTTTTACAACTGAAGAAGAGGAGGCGATAGAGCTGGAGGCTGAGTCAGCAATGTAAGACAAAACTTTTTCCTGATGCTCTGGCTTTAAAAGCGGTTTGCCAACTCCTAGAAAACTAAGCGTTCGAGGCCTTATGTAGCCAGACGATGACGCAGGCTCAACACCTCCTGCATTCGGTCCTATTTTGCTCTTGCCACTACCATCAGATCCACCACCAACACCATCATTACCAGCTGCCAACCCCCGCCCAATTCCACGGCCTCTTCCACCAGCCTTCCTCATTTTTGGTAGAAATGTAGACAAAATCCAACAAACTATATAGTAATGTAAAAGAAGGTGCAAGGTGTCTATAGGACAGGGGAGATTTTGAATTTCTGCTCACACTAGTGGACACTGGACACTTTTGGATTGTGTGCGGCCCACTGAATATCTGAGCGCTATGTCACAGGCTCGATGGCACAGCTGTGACCAAAGTGACTAAAGGATAAGGGAGATTTTGAATTTCTGCAGACACTTGTGGACACTGGACACTTTTGGATTGTGTGAGGCCCACTGAATATCTGAGCGCTATGTCACAGGCTCGATGGCACAGCTGTGACCAAAGTAACTAGAGGATAAGTGAGATTTTGAATTTCTGCTCACACTAGTGGACACTGGACACTTTTGGATTGTGTGAGGCCCACTGAATATCTGAGCGCTATGTCACAGGCTCGATGGCACAGCTGTGACCAAAGTGACTAGAGGATAAGGGAGATTTTGAATTTCTGCAGACACTTGTGGACACTGGACACTTTTGGATTGTGTGAGGCCCACTGAATATCTGAGCGCTATGTCACAGGCTTGATGGCACAGCTGTGACCAAAGTGACTAGAGGATAAGGGAGATTTTGAATTTCTGCAGACACTTGTGGACACTTTTGGATTGTGTGAGGCCCACTGAATATCTGAGCGCTATGTCACAGGCTCGATGGCACAGCTGTGACCAAAGTGACTAGAGGATAAGTGAGATTTTGAATTTCTGCTCACACTAGTGGACACTGGACACTTTTGGATTGTGTGAGGCCCACTGAATATCTGAGCGCTATGTCACAGGCTCGATGGCACAGCTGTGACTAAAGTGACTAGAGGATAAGTGAGATTTTGAATTTCTGCTCACACTAGTGGACACTGGACACTTTTGGATTGTGTGAGGCCCACTGAATATCTGAGCGCTATGTCACAGGCTCGATGGCACAGTTGTGACCAAAGTGACTAGAGGATAAGTGAGATTTTGAATTTCTGCAGACACTGGACACTTTTGGATTGTGTGAGGCCCACTGAATATCTGAGCGCTATGTCACAGGCTCGATGGCACAGCTGTGACCAAAGTGACTAGAGAATAAGTGAGATTTTGAATTTCTGCTCACACTAGTAGACACTGGACACTTTTGGATTGTGTGAGGCCCACTGAATATCTGAGCGCTATGTCACAGGCTCGATGGCACAGCTGTGACCAAAGTGACTAGAGGATAAGTGAGATTTTGAATTTCTGCAGACACTTGTGGACACTGGACACTTTTGGATTGTGTGAGGCCCACTGAATATCTGAGCGCTATGTCACAGGCTCGATGGCACAGCTGTGACCAAAGTGACTAGAGGATAAGGGAGATTTTGAATTTCTGCAGACACTTGTGGGCACTGGACACTTTTGGATTGTGTGAGGCCCACTGAATATCTGAGCGCTATGTCACAGGCTCGATGGCACAGCTGTGACCAAAGTGACTAGAGGATAAGGGAGATTTTGAATTTCTGCAGACACTTGTGGACACTGGACACTTTTGGATTGTGTTAGGCCCACTGAATATCTGAGCGCTATGTCACAGGCTTGATGGCACAGCTGTGACCAAAGTGACTAGAGGATAAGGGAGATTTTGAATTTCTGCAGACACTTGTGGACACTGGACACTTTTGGATTGTGTGAGGCCCACTGAATATCTGAGCGCTATGTCACAGGCTCGATGGCACAGCTGTGACCAAAGTGACTAGAGGATAAGTGAGATTTTGAATTTCTGCTCACACTAGTGGACACTGGACACTTTTGGATTGTGTGAGGCCCACTGAATATCTGAGCGCTATGTCACAGGCTCGATGGCACAGCTGTGACCAAAGTGACTAGAGGATAAGGGAGATTTTGAATTTCTGTGGACACTGGACACTTTTGGATTGTGTGAGGCCCACTGAATATCTGAGCGCTATGTCACAGGCTCGATGGCACAGCTGTGACCAAAGTGACTAGAGGATAAGTGAGATTTTGAATTTCTGCAGACACTTGTGGACACTGGACACTTTTGGATTGTGTGAGGCCCACTGAATATCTGAGCGCTATGTCACAGGCTCGATGGCACAGCTGTGACTAAAGTGACTAGAGGATAAGGGAGATTTTGAATTTCTGCAGACACTTGTGGACACTGGACACTTTTGGATTGTGTGAGGCCCACTGAATATCTGAGCGCTATGTCACAGGCTCGATGGCACAGCTGTGACCAAAGTGACTAGAGGATAAGTGAGATTTTGAATTTCTGCAGACACTGGACACTTTTGGATTGTGTGAGGCCCACTGAATATCTGAGCGCTATGTCACAGGCTCGATGGCACAGCTGTGACCAAAGTGACTAGAGGATAAGGGAGATTTTGAATTTCTGCAGACACTTGTGGACACTGGACACTTTTGGATTGTGTGAGGCCCACTGAATATCACAGCGCTATGTCACAGGCAGAAATTGGCTAGTGTATCACAAACTACAAGGTGTATGTAGAATTGGGCAGAGTAGGAATCTCCCTAGAGTGCAGGTCTGTAAGAACGGAACATGTCCTCGACTTATTCTCACAGAGTGACACAGATAGCTTCACTGTGGCTGTGATAACAGCCGTTACACGGTACTGTGTGAGGAGCGTACACCGCTGTATGGTGTGAAAAAATGCACGCTCAGTACCTCAGCAGGACAAAAAAAAAAAATTGGGATTGCTTTTAAAAAAGCAGTTTGCGGAGCAGTGGGTAAACAGCAAAGCAGTAATGTCAGGAAGCCTTAGAAGGCAGCCCAACAACCAACACCACTGATACACCACTATATAGCCTCCCCTTGCACTGCACACACAGTGACTGGTGTGTTGTACAGGCAAAATCGCTAGCAGCAGAAGCAGTTTTTTTTTCTTCTCAGCAGGACAAAAAAAAAAAATTGGGATTGCTTTTAAAAAAGCAGTTTGCGGAGCAGTGGGTAAACAGCAATGCAGGAATGTCAGGAAGCCTTAGAAGGCAGCCCAACAACCAACACCACTGATACACCACTATATAGCCTCCCCTTGCACTGCACACACAGTGACTGGTGTGTTGTACAGGCAAAATCGCTAGCAGCAGAAGCAGTTTTTTTTTCTTCTCAGCAGGACAAAAAAAAAAATTGGGATTGCTTTTAAAAAAGCAGTTTGCGGAGCAGTGGGTAAACAGCAATGCAGGAATGTCAGGAAGCCTTAGAAGGCAACCCAACAACCAACACCACTATATAGCCTCCCCTTGCACTGCACACACAGTGACTGGTGTGTTGTACAGGCAAAATCGCTAGCAGCAGAAGCAGTTTTTGGTGTCTTCTTCCCTGCCTAACGCTCTCCCTACAAAATCAGCAGCAGCAGCAGCTCTCTCTATTCTGAGATCAGCATGAGTAACATGGCGGTCGGCGTGCACGCCCTTTTATACCCCCTGTGACGCCCCCCAAAGCAAGCCAATCACTTGCATGCCCTTCTGAAAGATGGTGGTGACCCGTGCCTATGTCATCACGTTGCCCACAGTGTCCGTGGATCCTGATTGGCTGAAAATGAGCGCAAAACAAACTTTTGAAACGCGACTTTGGCGCGTAAGACGACCTCGTGGCCGACCTCATCCTAGGGTCGGGTTTCGTTTCATGACACCCGACTTTGCCAAAAGTCGGCGACTTTTGAAATTTTTCGACCCGTTTCGCTCAACTCTAGTTAGCAATCAATCAAACTAAGTTGAGACAGCAGGACACAAAAAATGTAGTGAGCAGAAAAACAAGTGTCCATGCCTACATGGATCATAAACCATTTTGAAAAGTTACTTGACCTCATAGAATAAGGGGACAGGCAGAGTAAGTTGAAATAAATATATACCATTATATATGCTGCAAAGATGAATAACATAGGTAGGACACATGCTGGATTCAGTGAAGTAGCTTGAAATAGTTAAATACCATTATATATGCTGCCAAGAAGAATAACATAGGTAGGACACATGCAGGATTCAGTGAAGTAGCTTGAGACAGTTAAATACCATTATATATGCTGCTAAGATGACTAAGGCTAGTTTCACACTAGCGTATGGAGGAGCTGCGGAGGGATGCGGATTTCCTCTGTGAAGCTCCGCCCACTGCCATGCCTCCTCCGTTCAGCTCCACCTCTCTCGGCATGCAGCCTGCGTATTGTTGTGAGTTCATTTTCCCCTTCACCGTCGATGTCTGATGAACTCCCTCTTCTGGTGAAGGAAGGTAGTGAGTCTGATTACCAAACACCTGA
Organism: Dendrobates tinctorius; assembly: GCF_039654945.1. Taxonomy (NCBI): domain Eukaryota; kingdom Metazoa; phylum Chordata; class Amphibia; order Anura; family Dendrobatidae; genus Dendrobates; species Dendrobates tinctorius. The sequence continues at coordinate 10,102,019 of NW_027361754.1, forward strand.
TCTGGTAGATGATGACTGGGTAACAGGAACTGCTGACTGGATATAAGGCAGCCGACGCCCTTCTGAGTCGCTGGTGATTTCTCTGCTGGATTCTTGGAGACCAGTCTGATTCCTGCTTCCAAAGATAAGTTTTTGCTCTGCTATTGATCTTATTAGTTTTGTTTTGTTTGCCTTGTTTTTTGGAGTTCAGTCATCAGTCGGGGGTGTGCTGAGTTCCTTTTTTGTCTCTGATCAGTTTGTCTCTTTGCTCTGTCTTCAGAATTTACCTGAGTGCTGATATAGTCATTTTGAAGTCCTAGCGACTTCAGGGCCTGTTTTTCCTATCAGACGGTTGGGACATTTTTTGGTAGGGTTTTTTGCGGATTGCAGACAGCAGCTTTTCTGTCCTGTCCTTTTTAGTTAGCTTGGGCCCCATCGTTTGCTCAACCTATCTTTCTATCTGTGTTAGTGTTTTCATCTTGCTCACCGTCATTATATGTTGGGAGCTGCCTATTGCTTTGGGGTCTGCTCTGGGGCAGTTTAGTTTTCCCCTTTCTTTCTTTAGGCCTATTTAGTTCTCCGGCTGTGATCGAGGGGTCTAGGGCATCGTAGGAACCCCCCACGGCTACTGTTAGTTGTTGTGGATAGGATCAGGGGTCTGCAATCCGATAGCTACCAACCTCTCCGGTTTTCTGGACTTAGCTTGTATTTTTGTTTTTTCCTCCTTCGGTGACTCATTCATAACAGAATCACCTGCCATACCGCAGATCCTAGGATACTCAATAGCAGGAAAGAATTGTAAAAAAAAAAAAAAAGAGTTTGTCAGAATATTTTTTTTTGTGTAAATTTTTTCCTCTATGTCTCTGAGGCCGCAGGGGGAATTTTTTTTTTCTTTCTCAATGGAGATGAAGCAATTGTCTGATCGTGTGGAGCAGCTAACTGCTGAAGTGTGGGGAATTTCCGCCTATCTTGCTCATTCACATGCTGCTGATCCAAAGATCCCTACTCCTGATGTGTTTTTTTGCCTTGAAGCCTAACTCGTCGGGGAGCTCCGCGCAGCAGGTTAAAATTGTCATCTCTTTGCTGTGCGGCGATCCCCAGGATTGGGCGTTTTCTTTGACACCTGATGATCCTATTCTTACTAATGTAAACGCATTTTTTCAAGCCTTGGGGTTGTTGTATGATGAACCTAATGCTATTGATCAGGCTGAAAAGGCCCTGTTGGCATTGAGCCAGGGTCAGGATTCTGCAGAGTTGTACTGTCAAAAATTCCAAAAGTGGGCGGTCCTTACTACCTGGAATGATGGTGCCTTGGCAGCTCTCTTTCGGAAGGGTTTGTCAGAAACCGTAAAAGATACTATGGTGGGATTTCCTGTTCCCTCTGGTCTTGACGATTCTATGTCATTAGCCATTCAGGTTGATCGGCGTTTGCGTGAACGCAAAACCGCACGAGAGGTATTGCCACCTGTTGAACAAATGTCTGAACCTATGCAATGTGATAGAGTTTTGTCTGGGGCGCAGCGTCAGGAGTTCAGAAAGCGTAATAAGCTGTGTTTCTTCTGTGGTGATGCCTCGAATATCATTTCTGTCTGCCCTAAACGAGAGAAACGTTTTGCACACACATTTGCTGTGGATGGTGTTCAACCTAAGTTTCTTCTGGCAATTACTCTGATCTGCTCCCTGTCCACATTTTCCGCCAAGGCTTTTGTGGATTTGGGAGCAGCTCTGAACCTGATGGACTTGGATCTTGCTAAACGTTGTGTATTTCCTATGACACCTCTGTGGGCGCCTATCCCTTTGAGGGGTATTGATGCTACTCCTTTGGCGAAGAATAGACCTCAGTTTTGGACCCAGTTGGTAATGCAGGTCGCCCCAGACCATAAAGAGAATTGGAGATTTTTGGTGTTGCATAATTTGCATGATACCATTGTTCTGGGGTTTCCCTGGTTGCAAATCCATAATCCAGTTTTGGATTGGAAATCTGTGTCTGTGGTGAGTTGGGGTTGTCGGTGTGCCCTTAGTGATGCTCCTGTTTTCTCCACCTCTCCCCAGTCGCATGATGTTCCTGACTATTTGGCTGATTTTTATGATGTATTTAGTGAGAACGAGTCTGCGTCTTTGCCTCCTCATAGGAGTTATGACTGTGCAATTGAGCTGAGCCCTGGGTGTAAATTTCCCAAGGGTCGACTTTTCAATTTATCTGTACCCGAGCACGAGGCTATGCGATCCTATATTAAGGAGTCGTTGGAAAAGGGTCATATTAGACCATCCTCTTCACCCTTAGGTGCTGGGTTTTTTTTCGTGGCTAAGAAAGATGGGTCATTAAGGCCTTGTATTGACTACGTTTCCTCAACAAAATTACTGTTAAATATCAGTATCCATTACCCCTGATTTCTGATCTATTCTCCAGAGTTAAAGGTGCTTGCTGGTTTACAAAGCTTGACCTCAGGGGGCATATAATCTTATTCGCATTAAGCATGGGGATGAATGGAAGACGGCGTTTAATACTCCGGAGGGACATTTTGAGTACCAAGTGATGCCTTTTGGGCTCACTAATGCCCCTTCTGTCTTGCAGTGCTTCATGAATGATATTTTCCGAGACTTGGTGGATAAATTTTTGATCATCTATCTGGATGATACTTTGATCTTTTCCAAGGATTGGGACTCTCATGTGGAACATGTTCGGACTGTGTTCCGGATTTTGAGGGAGAATTCCCTGTATGTCAAGGGATCGAAATGCCTTTTTGGTGTACAGAGGATTTCATTTTTGGGATTTATTTTGTCTCCGTCAACTTTTGAAATTGACCCGGTCAAGGTACAGGCTATTTATGATTGGGTTCAGCCCACTTCTTTGAAGGCCCTCCAGAAGTTTTTGGGTTTTGCTAATTTTTATCGTAAATTTTTTAGCTAATTTTTCTGGTATTGCCAAACCATTGACTGATTTGACTAAGAAGGGTGCTGATGTGCTGAATTGGTCTCCGGAGGCTGTTTCTTCCTTTCAGGAGCTGAAGCGAAGGTTCACTTCTCCTCCGGTTTTGCGGCAACCTGATGTCTCACTCCCGTTTCAGGTAGAGGTGGACGCTTCTGAGATTGGTGCAGGAGCTTTTTTGTCCCAAAAGGATCCTGTAACATCTAAAATGAATCCCTGTGCTTTCTTTTCCCGAAAGTTCTCCCCATCCGAACGTAACTATGATGTGAGGAATCGGGAACTGTTAGCCATGAAATGGGCATTTGAGGAGTGGAGACATTGGTTGGAGGGAGCTAAACATCAAGTCGTGGTCCTTACTGACCACAAGAATTTGATTTACCTGGAGTCGGCCAAACGCTTGAATCCTAGACAGGCTAGGTGGGCCTTGTTTTTCACACGTTTTGATTTTGTGGTTTCTTTTCTTCCGGGCACTAAGAATGTCAAGGCAGACGCCCTCTCTAGGAGTTTCTTTGCTGATTCTCCTGTTGTGACCAAGCCTGCTATCATCTTAGGTGAGGGGGTAGTTCTTTCTGCCATCTCGTCTGATTTGAGACGTGCTCTGGAAGAGTTTCAGGAGGACAAACCTGAGCGTTGTCCCATTGGAAAATTGTATGTTCCTGACCAGTGGAGGAAGAAAGTGATGTCTGAAGTTCATTGCTCTGCATTGGCTGGTCATCCAGGTATTTTTGGTACTAGAGATTTGGTGAGTCGGTCTTTTTGGTGGCCCGCCTTGTCTCGTGATGTCAGGAATTTTGTGCAGTCCTGTGGGACTTGCTCTCGGTCTAAACCTTGTTCTCACTCTAGTGGCTTGTTGATGCCTTTGCCGGTGCCCAGGAGGCCATGGACCCATATTTCAATGGATTTTATCTCTGATATGCCTGTCTCTCAGAGAATGACTGTTATTTGGGTGATTTGTGATAGATTCTCTAAGATGGTCCATCTTGTACCACTCCCTAAGTTCCCATCACCTCTGAGTTGGTGCCCTTGTTTTTGCAACAGGTGGTTCGCTTGCACGGGATTCCTGAGAACATTGTATCTGACAGAGGAGTTCAGTTTGTGTCTAGATTTTGGAGGACTTTCTGTTCCAAGTTGGGAATTCAGTTGTCCTTCTTCTCTGCGTTTCACCCTCAGACCAAAGGGCAGACGGAGAGAACAAACCAGACTTTGGAGTCGTATTTGAGATGTTTTATTTCTGCTAATCAGGATGATTGGTTTTCATTTTTGCCCTTGGCCGAATTTGCTTTAAATAGTAGAGCTAGTTCTGCCACTTTGATGTCACCTTTTTTTTGTAACTTTGGGTTTCATCCTCGATTCTCTTCAGGGCAGGTGGAGCCTTCTGCCTGCCCAGGTGTTGACACTGTGGTGGAGAGAATGCACCAGATCTGGGACCAAGTGGTGGATAAGTTGTCTCTCTCCCAGGAAAAGGCCCAGCGGTTTTCCAACCGGCATAGGACCATTGGTCCCCAGTTTAAGGTGGGTGATATGGTTTGGTTATCATCAAAGAATATCGCTATGAAGGTGGCTTCTCCAAAGTTTAAACCTAGATTTATTGGACCTTACAAGATTTTGGAGATTCTTAATCCAGTCTCTTTTCGATTGGCTCTTCCTGTTACATTTAAGATTCATAATGTGTTTCATAAGTCTCTGTTAAAGAGGTTTGTTGAGCCAGTAGTTCCTGTGGTGGCACCTCCTGACCCGCTATTGGTTGAAGGTAATGTGGAATATGAGGTTGAAAAGATACTGGATTCTCGCCTGGCTAGACGGAGACTCCAGTATTTGGTTAAATGGAAGGGTTATGGCCAGGAGGATAATTCTTGGGTCCCTGCATCCGATATTCATGCCAAAAGATTGGTTCGTGCCTTTCATCGGGCCCATCCTGATCACCCTGGTGGCGTGGATGAGGGTTCGGTGACCCCTCCTCAAGGGGGAGGTACTGTTGTGAGTTCATTTTCCCCTTCACCGTCGATGTCTGATGAACTCCCTCTTCTGGTGAAGGAAGGTAGTGAGGCTGATTACCAAACACCTGATCTGGTAGATGATGCCTGGGTAACAGGAACTGCTGACTGGATATAAGGCAGCCGACGCCCTTCTGAGTCGCTGGTGATTTCTCTGCTGGATTCTTGGAGACCAGTCTGATTCCTGCTTCCAAAGATAAGTTTTTGCTCTGCTATTGAACTTATTAGTTTTGTTTTGTTTGCCTTGTTTTTTGGAGTTCAGCCATCCCCGGTCGGGCGTGTGCTGAGTTCCTTTTTTGTCTCTGATCAGTTTGTCTCTTTGCTCTGTCTTCAGAATTTACCTGACTACTGATATAGTCATTTTGAATTCCTAGCGACTTCAGGGCCTGTTTTTCCTATCAGATGGTTGGGACATTTTTTGGTAGGGTTTTTTGTGGATTGCAGACAGCAGCTTTTCTGTCCTGTCCTTTTTAGTTAGCTTGGGCCCCATTGTTTGCTCAACCTATCTTTCTATCTGTGTTAGTGTTTTCATCTTGCTTCACCATCATTATATGTTGGGGGTTGCCTATTGCTTTGGGGTCTGCTCTGGGGCAGTTTAGTTTTCCCCTTTCTTTCTTTAGGCCTATTTAGTTCTCCGGCTGTGATCGAGGGGTCTAGGGCATCGTAGGAACCCCCCACGGCTACTGTTAGTTGTTGTGGATAGGATCAGGGGTCTGCAATCCGATAGCTACCACCGGTTTTCTGGACTTAGCTTGTATTTTTGTTTTTTCCTCCTTCGGTGACTCATTCATAACAGCGTACCCTATCTTTAGCATTGGGTATGCAAGCCATGCCGATGTATGCGGATGCCTCTGCATGCGTCGTTTTGACGGTGCGGTGACCTGCGCCAAATGCAACATGTTGGATTTTGTTGCGGTCGCCGCACCGTCAAAATGATGCATGCAGAGGCATCCGCATACATTGGCATGGCCTGCATGCCCAATGCTAAAGATCGGGTAAGCAGGCTGCATGCCGATGTTGGCAGGGCTGAACAGAGGAGGCATGGCAGTGGGCGGAGCTTCACAGAGGAAGTCCGCATGCCTCCGCAGCTCCTCCATACGCTAGTGTAAAACTAGCCTTACATAGGTAGGACACATGCAGGATTCAGTGAAGTAGCTTGAAGTAGTTAAATACCATTATATATGCTGCTAAGATGAATAACATAGGTAGGACACATGCCGGATTCAGTGAAGGAGCTTGAAATAGTTAAATACCTGTATGAAGATAATAGAGATGCGTGTTAGATTCAGCCATGTTATAACTACCAGTACTTTGATAAATGTACTTAGATTAAATGTACATAAATGCCCCCCTGCAAGGGAGTAATGTTAACTGCCGGTGATCGAGGCAATGGTCCCACTGTGACTTTAGGAATGTTAAAAGAACTCAGGAGCATCCTGATCAATGGGTTAGCAGAAGTGTTCCTGAATCGATGGAGCCCTAACACCCCCCAGAGAAAGGTGTTTCAACAGCTGATACGGATGGCCTAGGCCCAAGAGACGTCGAGTGAAGGAAAACATTAGGGAAGGTGGTCGTTCCAGCTGCTGCCAACCTCATTCTTCCACCAGGTCAGACTGTGCTCACTTTGCCCATCCGAGCCTGTACCCCTCTAGAGGGAGTAGAAGTTCAGATAGAGCCCGCCTTAATGGAACAACTGCTTCCGTTGTTCCTTGTGGCATGGGCGTTAGCCACCGTTCAAGACTGTAATGTGCCGGTGTGCTGTGTCAGCACAGGAGATGACAGTCTTATGCTTCCACCCAAAAGTGAAGTAGCACAGATAATGGGTATGCTGGAAGAGTTGATATCACCAGAGGCCGTTCAATTGACGGAGAAACAAGAGGAACCCTGGACAGTGGCTGTAGCGGTGTCCTCTGAATCACCCTCTAATCACCTTAAGGAAGGATGCCGAATCCTGGAGCAGATGCGGGCTGAACTAAAGGAACTCTCACCACAACAGGTACAACAAGTGGAAGCTGTGCTAGAGTGTTATCAGGATGTTTTTTCCCGTCATGACGATGATTTTGGCTGCACTACAGCCATCATCCATGAGATCCCAATGGGGAACACTGCACCCATTCGGGAACTATACAAACAAATTCCACTACAAATGTACCAGGAGGTACATGCTGGTACATATGCTACAGAGTGGGTCAAACGAGAGAGCCAAAGCCCATGGGCCACCCACATTGTTCTAGTATGAAAGAAGGACGGGACCCTGCGTTTCTGTGTGGATTACCAGAAGCTGAATGCCTGCACTGTGCGAGACTCGTACCCGCTACCAAGAATTGAGGAATCCTTGTCTGCTTTGGGAAAAGCTAAGTACTTCTGATCACTGGATCTGGCCAGTGGGTATTGGCAAGTGCCCATGTCCGAGCAGGACCGGGCGAAGACTGCATTCATACTGCCTGTGGGGTTGTTCGAGTTCAATCTGATGCCTTTTGGCCTTACCAACATACCCACGACCTTCCAGCGATTAATAGAGAGATGTTTGGGAGACCTGAACTTTGAAGGTACCATCATCTACTTAGATGACATCATCGTCTACGCCGCCACCTTTGAGGAGCACCTGCAATGGCTGGAACAGGTGTTGAGTCAGCTACAGAAGCACGGCCTGAAGTGAAACCTCAGAAGTGTCACCTTTTTCGCAAGCAGATTGAATACCTGGGACATGTTGCATCCGCCAAAGGGGTGAGACCGGCCCCTGAGAAGATAGCAGCAGTGCAGGACTGGCCCACTCTGAAGACCCTGAAGACTGTACTGGCCTTTCTGGGACTTACCGAATATTATCAACGGTTTGTGAAAAACTTTACTCGTATTGTTAATCCGCTGCTGGAGTTGTTGAAGGGAATACCATCTGATGCAAAGGATTAGACTATCCAGTGGGATGAAAGCCAAGAGGAAGCTTTCCGAGCCCTAAAAACAGCCCTGACTGAAGCACCCATACTGGCTTATGCAGACTTCTCTCAGCCTTTCATTCTCCACACCGATGGGAGTTTACATGGGTTAGGAGATGCAAGACGGGAAAATGTAAGTGATTGCTTATGCGAGCCGGTCTCTTCACGACTTTGAATGAAATCCAGATAGCTAAAGCTTGTTCAAGGTAGGACAGCTGGCCTTAGTGTGGGCAATGTCCGAGAAATTTCCCGAGTACTTGTCCGGATCAGAATTCTTGGTACGCACTGATAACAATCCTCTGGCCCACCTGGAAAATGCAATACTGGGGGCTCTGGAGCAGAGATAGGTGGCCCATATGGCAAAGAACCGATACAAGATCGCATATCGGAGAGGAGCTGAGAATATGCATGCTGATGCTCTATCCAGAGTAACTCACGAGCGAGCTGGATGTAATTGGGATAAAGAGCTGGAGGCTGATGAGATCCCTGGGTTTCAGAACCCCGCCAGGATGTTGGCGGCAATGCAGGGACAGATCGGGGAGGTGTTCGGAGAGACCACTCTGGGACAGCCCCGCAATGATTGGGTTCGGCTGCAACAAGAGGATGGGGAACTTGCTCAGTTGAGGTGATGGGTGGCTTTGAAACAACTTCCCAGCCGAGTAGAGAGGGAGGCCCTGTCCCCGGGAACTTTCCAGAAGTTGGTCTACCATCCTCGGTTAAAGGCTGCAGTAGATGAAGATTGTCACAGGTGCAGGAACTGCGAACTGGCCAAACCTCCAGAACAGACAGCCCCTACACAGACTATCATAACTTCTGCTCCCCTCGAAGTATTGAAGATCGACTACTTGATTTGTGGGTCCGGCTCACCTAGGATATGAACACTGTCTGGTGATGACCAATCATTTTACTAAGTCTGCCATAGTAACTCCAACACGGCATCAGACTGCTGAATTGGCAGCACGGGCCATTTGCAGAGACTTCATCTGAGTATATGTTGCCTAAAGAGGAACCACTCTGACCAAGGCGCCTGTTTCCAAGGAAAAGTAATGGAAGAACTGCATCGCCTGTATCAGATTGAGAAATCCAGAACGACACCCTACCATCCACAAGGAAATGGAGCCTGTGAGCATTTCAATCGGGCACTGATTCAGATGCTGAGGACCCTAGAGGAGGACCGGAAAGTCCATTGACCTGAGTATGTGGCTGAATTAGTTTGGGTGTACAATAACCGGGTACACGGCACAACATGATACACGCAATACACCCTGCTGTTCGTCTGAAGAGGACGAGAGATCACTGAGCTGGAACTGGACCCCTAAGGAGGACTACTCATGGACGGGGGTGTCCACCTGGGTCCGTTAACATTGACACAGTCTACAGACTTTGCATCGATTGGTATAGACCAAGTTTCGGAAGCTTGCACATCATGAGACAATGCCCCTCCGAGGGACAGCTCTCAAGGCTGGAGACCGAGTGCTAGTTCAAGACAAACGACCTCGGGGCAAGTTGGAGTATCAGTGGGAGAAAACCCCATACCGGATGAAACACCGGATTGGATCCTAAGATCCTGTTTATGAGATTCAGCCTGAAGGGGAGGAAGACGCCCCCACTCGAGTGGTCCATCAAAATAGGCTACGCCCTTGTTTGTCACGAGATTCATATCACTTAGGGGGGGAGCGAAATGTCCTCGACACACTTCCTTCTGCAATATTTGACTGTGAAGAAGAATTTTTTGGCCCGCCATTTATTGACCCAGAAGAGGAACAAGAGCCCAAAACTCCAGAGATGGCTGCTCCATTGAACCTGGCAAGCAGACCGTGAGGTGATTATTTTCGTGCGTTTGATAAGTATATCTGCTGCTTCTCAAAATCTCTAACGTTTGTTGTTTTTTTTCAGACATCGTCATCTTCAGCGGACGCGACTAGTGAGGGCGAACAGCATGAGCAGCCAAGCCAAGTCCCGGTGGTGATACGGAATGTAAGTATCAAATGATTTGTAATGTTCTTTATTTTTTATCTTCTATATTTCCTCTAATGAATGTGTTTTGTCTAGGTTCCACAACGGGATGAAGACGTCTACCGGAACAGCCTGGACCGACTGTACAAGGACAATGTGGTGACCCGGCAGCTATGGAATGAGGTGGCCGCAGTGTTGATGGATGGCTGGGACAGCGCCACTGCTTCCTCCAAAAAGTATTTCCCTGCTCTGTTATGCCGCAGTGACTATTGTTTCTAGCAGGAAACCCAACAGTGTCATCTGGCTCAACAGTGCCTGCTTTGGGTATTGTATTGCTGTATTGTGCCGCAGTGACTATTGTCCTTGATGGCACTGTTGGGTTTCGTGCTGGATATATTCTAGCAGGAAACCCAACAGTGTCATCTGGCTCAACAGTGACTGCTTTGGGTATTGTATTGCTGTATTGTGCCGCACTGACTTTTGTCCTTGATGGCACTGTTGGGTTTCGTGCTAGATATATTCTAGCAGGAAACCCAACAGTGTCATCTGGCTCAACAGTGACTGCTTTGGGTATTGTATTGCTGTATTGTGCCGCATTGACTCTTGTTCGTGATGGCACTGTTGGGTTTAGTGATAGCATATGTCGTGCATCATACACAATTGTTAAATGTTGTTTGTTTTTCCAACAGTGGACAAAGTCCGAACACGTTAGCGCTCGATCAAGGACCGCTTCTACAGTAATGTTCGTGCTGAGGGCCAGGTTCGCAGTGGTTCTGCGTCAAGGACAAGAACAAGCGTTGCAGTTCCTAAGACCGGTCCTTGCCACCAGATCGTAAGTATTATAATTTTTTGGTTTTTATTTTTATTAATCTGTGTTTTTCTAATCCACAGCTGATGCTTCTTGTAAAGGCATGATAGTAATGATTTTCCTTTCTTCCACAGCACCTGGAGCAGCACCCTGCAACCTGGCCCTGGAGCGGTCCTTCATCGGATGACCTCGGACCAATCTCAGCCATCCGACAGCCAGGAAGCACCTTGCACGTCAGCAACACAAACAGCTGCTGACCAGGAAGCTGGTCAATCAGGTGTTCCCCTGTCCCAGGTCTCTGCCACTGGTTATGCGGGCACTACCCACCAGCGGCAGAGGGCCTTGGACAGGAATGTCTTGCCCGAGTTTATGCACTTGAGCGAGGCCTTTAATGCCAGCCTCAAGTCGCTGTCAGACAGAGTGGAAAGCGGTTTTTCACTCATGGAATGTGGTTTTAACCACATGGAACACCGCTTCCATTCTGTCGAACATTGCCTTGACCATCTGGAAGCCGACCTCAACAGACCAGCGCACCATTTTTTTAGTAAGATTGAAAAGAGCATGGCGGAACACCTTAGTCCTGAGCAACAGCTGAGTGTGCTGCAGGCCTGCAGCAATGCTTTCTTGCAGGCTATGCAGCATAATCGGTACGGGCAACAGTCAGTGGTGTCATTTCCAACTGTGCCACTATTGACTCGCTTCACCTCACTACCGACTTGTGCTGCATACCACTGCACGGACACCTCTATTCAAAGCCAGGACACTCACCATTACACCACCACAAGTCTGAGTGCTGCTGGTCACTTCACCGACACCACCATGGCAAGTGCTGCTCCTGTCTGGAGCACCACCGCCACCCCCATGCATGCTTGGAGCACAGCCACAGTAACCACTCCTCAAATGTGGAACAGCCCTGCCGCAAACACTACAACATGTACTAGCCCTGCCACCTCCACTCCGCAAACCTGGACCATCACTGCCGCCACCAGTCCTCCTGCAAGGACGAGCACTGCCACCGCCACCACAGAGCATCAGCAGCAGCCACAACAGCAGCAGCAGCCACAGCAGCAGCCACAGCAGCAGACGGGGGACCCACATTCCTTATTTGCCCCAAGTTCCAGGCGGCGCCAACAATCAAGGTGGGCATTGGGCCCAAGTAGGTCCAGGCAGGCAAGTTTAAGGAGACAAACAGTTAGGACCACTGTAGCTGAACCTCTGTCCTCTCCTCCTAGTGTGTCTAGTTCCATTCCCATAACTGGACTCCCTTCCCCCACAAGTTTTGTTGCCCCTTCCCCTAGAACACCTTCATCGACTATAAGCTGTTCATCTTCACTGCACACCCCCAACTTGCAACCATCTGCCCCCAAACGCAGAAAAAATAAAGTTTTATTATTATTTTTTTGGTTAAAAATACATTTAAATTTCTGGTTCACCATAACAAAGTTTGATTAATGTTTTTGGTGCTGCCTACACACACTGCGCCGTACACACAATGCGCCTTAAACTTTGCAAGGTGTCATAAAAAGTGTTTTGAGGATTGGCTGTTTTTACCATCCTCATTTCACTTATTGTGATACTAGGCAAGGGGGATTATAGATATACCTTGTAATTAACAACATACTCTTATTACGTGTGTGTTGAATCCACTGATGGGTAAAATACACGTCATATGTTCAATACCAAGGCCTAGTATAATAACTAGAGTTGACCGACTAGGATCTGGGTTCATGAAACACAAACTGGTCAAACTAGGGCAAAAAAAAGTCGGAGTTTCGTTCGAAACCCTACCACAATGTTAGTTAATGGGAAATAAAAGTCGGCATTGTGCGGATTACATTCATCCACTCAATGCAGACTTTTATTCCCCATTGACTTGCATTGGGGTCGGGTTTTGAACGAAACTCCGACTTTTTTTCCACTAGTCGGACCAGTTTCATTTGAAGCGAATTTGGTTTCATGAAACCCGATCCTCCCAAAGTCGCTCAACTCTAATCATAACTATTTATCAATCATGGCCTGGTTAATACACATATCATATTTAACCCGCAGCGTTGCTTACGTACCAATATATTTCACGCAGACTAGCGATGCTGCAGTTTAACTCATATGTGTATTTACCTGCCCAGGTGTGAGAACATCATAAATTCACAGGTATACATGGGAAGTTTTTTATTTTATTGGAGTGTAAAAAACATAGTGCACTCGGTACTGGTATCAAAACAGGTTTTTTATTAACATACATACACGAAAACATTTTTACAACATTTCATCTTGCCAGTGCACCTGTCCTACATCAGAGATAAAGTAGGCCACAAATTTGTCCCTCATTTGGCCAACTTCAACGGATGACCTGAGAGGTTGCTGAGTGAATTCAGGCAATGGGTTAGGAGCAGCATCATCGAGTTCAAAGGTCGGGTGCTCTTTAGCCATCACAAAATTATGTAGAACCACACATGCCTTCACCACCTCATCCACTGTTTCAAGTTTAAGATTAATGGCTGTGCCGAGAATTCGCCATCTGGAGACAAGAATCCCAAAAGCACACTCTACAATTCTTCTGGCCCTGGTCAGCCTGTAATTAAAGATTTTTTTGGTGTGGTCCACGTCATGGCTGGAGTAGGGTTTCAGTAGGTTTGCGCACATTTGAAAAACCTCATCCCCAACCATTACAAAGGGCAGTGGCGGAGCTTCGGTGTGGGGAAGAGGCCGTGGCATAGGGAAATTAAATTGGTTGCCATACAACCTCCGGCCCATGTCTGAGTTTTTAAAAGCCTGGGAGTCATTACCATGGCCAAATGCTCCAATGTCCACTGCTACAAACATACATCCGGAATCCGCAATGGCCATGAGTACTAATGAAAAGTACTTTTTGTAATTATAGTACTCAGATCCAGTTCTTTTGGGTTTGATGATCCGTATGTGTTAACCATCCACAGCTCCCAAACAGTTGGGGAAATTGCAGACTGTCCAGAATTTGTCAGCAATTTCCATCCACTTTTCAGCGGTGGGCAGGGGCATAAATTCTGGACAAAGAACGTTCCAGAGAGCCCGGCAGGTGTCCGCAACAATTCCAGACAAGGTAGAGATTCCAATACGGTACTGAAAGTGTAGTGAAGATGGGGTCTCTCCAGTCGCCAGGAATCTGCGAAACAGAGAAAGAAGTAAAATTAATATTTCTGTGTATGGTTTTTTAAAACTATAAAATAAAAAATTAGTACATTCACGAAAAATAATTAGCCCAGGTTTTGAATAGTATATGTAAAAAAAACCCCATCAGACCCCACCCCTTGGTTTTTAAATATGACGTACCGTAATGTCACCAGGAGCCGTTCCTCAGGAGGAATCGCATGACGGAGCTGTGTGTCCTGTCTCCAGATGGATTCTTGGACACGAGCAAGCAAATCCCTGAAGCTTTCTTAGGACATCCGGATATAATCTGCAAATTTCTCCGGGTTTGCCTGTAGCTCGCTGTAGAGGGTGTGGTACACCCCACGGCTCTCCCGGAGTTCAACAATCGGATGTATCCACATACGCTGCCGCTGCCGTCTTTGCTGTCTCTCTCTCTTCCTTTGTTCATGGCAAGCAACTGCATATGCCCTAGCCATCGCGATGTCCAAATCCAAGTTGAAGTGAAAACTCTTCCAGCGCAGATCCATGTTGACACGAGAAAAATCAAGCAAATGTGAAGAATTCTGTAGACAGGGTCTATATATTAACATACCACACCGCCACTGACGTCCCATTGGTCGTGTGTGTTGCAAGATTGTTATCTAGATTTTTTTTTTGGTGAGGACAATGTGCAAAAAAACGCAAACGCACTAAAAACGCATACAAACGCTGCGTTTTTTTCCTGCATGCGCATAAAAATGCTTGAAAAAAATGCAGCGTTTGTATGCATTTTTTTCATGCGTTTGTGTGCGCAAAAAACGCACCACAAAAAACGCACCACAAAAAACGCAAGTGTGAAAGTAGCCTTATAGTAAGCTCAATTTTATTCATATTACTCCCTGTGACAATGAAACATTTTTAGGCCAAAGAAGCAGTAGGAGGGGTGGGGGAGAACTGCATTTTTTTTTCATTTCAAGTTCCATTAATTTCTATGAAGTGCTCAAATGGCTAACAAATTTCCTGACTGTGGTTTTAAATACTTTTAGGTGCAATGTAAGAAATTGGGTCAGTTTTTGTAATGAGTGACCCAAAATATGGGCCCATAAAAGTAACTTTAAAAAGAAATAGGTCCCTAAAAAAATAAATATGTGTGTACGCTTCAAATTTTGTTGAAAATAGATGAAAAATTACTCCAAAACTTTTAAGAATAAGGCTGTGTTCACACGTATGCGTTTTTTGCGGTTTTACATGGTTTTAACAAATAAACCGCTTAAAAAAACACTTAAGAGAAGCATCCAATTCATTTTAATGAATTCTGCACTTTTCGTGCATATTGATGCGCTTTTTCCCATGAAAAAAACGCATCGCGGAAAAAAACGCAGCATGCTCATTAATTTTGCAGAAAATTCCGCATTTCTAGCTATTTTCTATGAGTCTGGGACCGCTCCAGAAAAAATCGCATTAAAAACGCGCGTTTTTTGCGCAAAAAACGCACAGAAAACGCGTGGAAGACTAGCAGAAATAAACGCACATTTTCTGGGAAGGAGTCAGGTTTTCGTGCAGAAATTTTCTGCATACGTGTGCACATAGCCTAACCATAGTTTTTCATAAATCAATAGTACACATCAAAACAAGCAATTTTATAATATATCGTCGAGAAATCTGTGTCTTTCTCTGCCAAAATTGATCAATAATTATCAAAATTCTCAATTCTGAGGTAAAATCCGTATTCAGTGAAGACAGATTTTCCCATAACGGAACTAAGAGATGGCAGGGGCTCTTTCAAAACAGGCAGAGGACGGAAGGTATATAAAATGGATACACAACATTTTGATTGATTCATTTATGGAGTCTCTGATCTTAGAATCCTGCAGATTTACTAAAACCCCATGAGCCAATATATTGTCACTTTAAATATGACAAAGTCTTAAATTAAGAGGCACTGAAATCAATGTGAGATTTCTCAGAAGTCACAGATTTCACCAATCTCATCTACTCATATATCAGAAGATCATTCTAAGTGGTCTCACCTTTAAAAAAAACTATTAAAAAAGCAACATTACAAGAAAAATAATAAACTTTGTCATATAAGTTAGCAGAACTTTGTCATACAGTTTATCAGATAAATGTTCTTCTTTCTCCACTTAAGAGACACTCTCCCCTCACCTTCTAAACTCAAATCCAATCTAAAATACTGTTCAAATCTGTTTTTGCCAACACAACATCAACTGCAGGCTCACTGAGGGAATGGATTTCAGAGGTTTACTGAAGTCTATGGAGAGCAGATGGGGAGAGAGAAGAGGAAGTTTCTGGGACAGAGATAGGCTGATACTCAGATCCTGCTGCAAATTTTAAGTAAGTGATTTATCTCACCCCAGTGTTACTGTATAATGTTCTCCATGCTGCAGCTGATCTGAATATGTGTGCTACATAGAGACGAGCACAAATCCCTCCTGTCTATTTGCTATTTCGGGGAGAAATCATAGAAGCTAGAATCTAGAGGTGCTTCTTACAAAATTAGAATATCATCAATTATTTCAGTTGTTCAATACAAAAAAGTGAAACTCATATATTATATAGAGTCATTACAAACAGAGTGATCTATTTCACGTGTTTATTTCTGTTAATGGTGATTATTATGGCTCAATGAAAGCCCAAAAGTCATTATCTCAGTAAATTAGAATAATTAACAAAAAACACCTGCAAAGGCTTCTTAAGCATTTAAAAAGGTCCC
Organism: Dendrobates tinctorius; assembly: GCF_039654945.1. Classification (NCBI taxonomy): domain Eukaryota; kingdom Metazoa; phylum Chordata; class Amphibia; order Anura; family Dendrobatidae; genus Dendrobates; species Dendrobates tinctorius. Next base: position 10,118,460 of record NW_027361754.1, read on the forward strand.
TTAGTCTGTTTCAGTAGTTCCACAATCATGGGGAAGATTGCTGACTTGACAGATGTTCAGAAGGCAGTCATTGACACAATCCACATGGAGGGTAAGCCACAAAAGGTCATTGATAAAGAAGCTGGCTGTTCACAGAGTGATGTATCCAAGCATATTAATGGAAAGTTGAGTGAAAGGAAAAAGTGTGGTTGAAAAAGGTGCACAAGCAACCTGGATAACTGTAGCCTTGAAAGGAATGTTAAGAAAAGGTCATTCAAAAATTTTGGGGAGATTCACAAGGAGTGGACTGCTGCTGGAGTCCAATGACTCATGAGCCACCACAGACAGACGTATCCAGGACATGGGCTACAAGTGTCACATTCCTTGTGTCAAGCCTTTCATGACCATTAGACAATGCCAGAAACATGTCACCAGGGCCAAGGAGAAAAAGACCTGGACTGTTGCTCAGTGGTCCAAGGTGTTTTCAGATGAAAGTAAATTTTGCATTTAATTTGGAAAACAAGGTCCCAGAGTCTGGAGGAAGAGTGGAGAGGCACAATCCAAGCTGCTTGAGGTCTAGTGTGAAGTTTCCACAACCAGTTATGGTTTGAGGAACCATGTCATCTGCTGGTGTAGGTCCACTGCGTTTTATCAAGATCAAAGTCAGCGCAGCCGTCTACCAGGAAATTTAAGAGCACTGCATGCTTCCCTCTGCCAGCAAGCTTTTTGGAGACAGAAATGTCATTCTCCAGCAGGACTTGGCACCTGACCACACTGCCAAAATTACCAATATCTGGTATACAAACAACAGTATCACTGTGCTTGATTGGCAAGCAAACTCGCCTGACATTAACCCCATAGAGAATCTATGGGGTATTGTCAAGAAGAAGATGAGACACCAGACCCAACAATGCAGATGAGCTGAAGGCTGCTATCCAAGCAACCTGGGCTTCCATAACACCTCAGCAGTGCCACAGGTTAATCACCTACATGCTATGCCGCATTGATGCAGTAATTGATGCAAAAGGAGCCCCAACCAAGTATTGAGTGCATTTACTGAACATACATTTCAGTAGGCCAACATTTTGGTTTTAAAATAATTTTACTAGCTGATGTTATAAAATATTCTAATTTACTGAGATAATGACTTTTGGGTTTTTATTCGCTGTAAGCCATAATCATTAACAGTAACAGAAATAAACACTTGAAATAGATCACTCTGCTTGTAATAGATCATTCTGTTTGTAATTATTATATTTTGTATTGAAGAACTGAACTGAAATAAATCACCTTTTTTTATGATATTCTAATTTTGTGAGAAGAACCTGTATTTACTAGCTCAGAGACAACTGAAAAATTAGAGATAGAGCCTGGAAAGGGGAAAAACTGGTGAAAAATGCAGGATACAAGTGAAATAATGTCCAGAAGTAGTGTTATTACTCATGTACATACACACCACAGCTTATTCTGAAAAGTTAATTGAAAGTGTAGGTAGAATTTAAGTGTACACGTTAATATTTTGTTATAACACTTTTTTTTTTATTAAAAGTTCTTGTTTCCATTTTTACACATCGAGAAATCTTTTTTTCTTGTTGTTTTTCTTTTTCTTGTAACTAAATAATAACGATAGATAGATGGAAAGAGGAATTTTATTAAAACGGTTGATTGAATAAACTGGAATGCACCTTTACAAAGGTTCCTTAAAGTAAATACATTAGTAGAGAGAACCTGTAATCTGCGTTTCTTTCCTCTGTTTATTGATTTTCTTTCCCTTATTTCATTTCCCTACCTCCAGTGGAGATTCATTGAAAATGATTCAGCCCAGTTTAGCATCTGTTTTCAGTCACTCTGGGACTTCTCCTTATGTTTTTCTCCCTTCCTCCTCAGCTTCTTCGCTCTTGTCAAGAATACTTAGCTCCCAGTGTCTGTCATGCACCTTGCTGATGTTTCCTGGGATGTGGCCTATGGCCAATGAATTTAACATGGATTTCAGGAAACCTTGTTCTGAATGCAAGTTTTAATGTATTTGAAATGTATCTGGGAATAAACACTGCTAAGCCCATGGCTGAAGAAACTAACCAAATAAGTCGAAATGCAAGCTTTCACATAGCTAGCTGTCAATAAATGCACCACAACTCCAATAAAAGCTTTGATAAAACTGGTTTAACCATAACAATAAATACTTTCTATGTAAAAAATCTTGGAAAAACAAACTTTTCAAATACAATTCATATTAAAAAAAAATATATTTTTTTCTATTTTTGGCTAGTTAAGGCTAGTTTCACACTAGCGTTTATTCCACGCAGCGCACGGCGCCACTAAGCCCCGCCCCTTGCCGGCTCCCTGCCCACCCCATCCGGTAATCGCTGCCTACTATCGCACATGGACGCTTGCGATCTGCGCACCCTATCTTTAGCATAGGGTGCGCAGATCGTGCGCTGGCCGTGCGCTAGTAGGATTTTGGCGTGCGCTGCGCACTTTTGAAGGTGCGCCCGTGTGCACCAAACGCAGCATGTTGCATTTCGGCTCAGTCAGCGCACCATCAAACGTGCGCAGCGCACGCCAAAATCCTACTAGCGCACGGCCAGCGCACGATCTGCGCACCCTAAGCTAAAGATAGGGTGCGCAGATCGCAAGCGTCCATGTGCGATAGTAGGCAGCGATGACCGGATGGGGCAGGCAGGGAGCCGTCAGGGGGCGGGGCTTAGCGGCGCCGTGCGCTGCATGGAATAAACGCTAGTGTGAAACTAGCCTAATATAGCTTGATCAATGGTCTTACTATTTGCTTCTAACTACAAACCAGCAGGCTTCTCCTGCTATAGTCGAGCATGTGCAGAAACCCTGCAGAGACCGTATACATATGCAGTGCATGGGCCCAGGCATACACCAGCGATCTCACAGTCGGCTGTCAGACCGGAGTAGGAGCATGAACAGTGCACTATTTTAATAAACCACTCATGACAGTGCAATGAGCCATTCGGAGCATAGTTCTATGCGTCTGTTGGCCTGCAATATGGTCGAAAACGTGCAGTGAACGTTTCTTTAATATCTGTGTGACTCCTGGCTTGTTCTGTGCATGCCTCACTTAGACCTTGTTGTTTTCTATAGCAGTCTGGCTGTGCAGTACAGGCCAGAAGTAACACAGAGTTACTGAAGAAGCGATCGCTGCCCATTCCATTCTCGCCCATAGTGTGTAATAAGACCACAATGACACCTAAAGAGAAGGTCACACTGACTTTGAAGCTTGTGCATTTTTTAAAATAAATATTTTCCTTTTTTCCAACATTACTGGAAAAGGAACCTGGACTTGGTTTTACTTGATCGGCACTCATTATTTTCTTGCTATATTGGAAGCCTATAAGAAATCTGTTTATTACGTGGTGAAAATCTTCCCGCTACCTCATTATTTTCTAGTATCATGAAATAAAGAATGCACAGAAATCAACTAAGCTTCTTTCTTGGTAAAGGTAATCTGTTTCACAACATTTAGCCAAGTCAGGTGCACTCAAGAAAGTAATATCTCATTGTATAAATAAAATAAAATAGAAGAGAATGTAAATTCAGGGAGTATCTTACCCCTTAACGACCGCGTTTATGCATTAAAACAGCAGCCGTTAAGGGGTCTTATTCCTTCATTGCCATTTTAAAATGGCGATCGGGAATAAGGCTGAAGCGCCCCCTCAAGTCAGAAAATATCTGGGGTTTCAGCTACCGGGGGTAGCTGAGACCCCAGAGAACATGATAAGGGCTGGATTTTCTGGTCCCCAATCACGAGATCGCCATTATTCAGTGAATAAAGGCGATCCCAAAAAAAAACCTGTGCCCGCTGTTACAATTAATTCTTTCTCTTGAGACATGATATACATGTCAGAGGAGAAAGAAATGAGGTGCCCCGAGCTTCAACTGTACCTCCAACTCTGTCCCCATACTTCATCTTCCTGAAAAAACAACGGAAGGTGCATGCGCAGTGTGCCCCCAGAGATCTGCAGCCGATGCTCGGCAACAATAGGGAATTTTTCGATCAGACACTATCACGGTGATCAAAAGAAAATAATTAGTACGGTAAATCAAATCCCCCTTTGTCAACCCTTTAGTTAGATAAAAAAATTATAATTTTTTAAAATTTTTTACCATTCTTTATAGTTGGGTTTAGGGTTGGGGTTGTATTAGGGTTAGGATTGAAGTTACAGTTGTGGTTAAGGTTGTATTACGGTTAGGGTTGGGGTTCTTTCAAAATTACAAAAACAAAAAACACAACATGACGGCTAGGGTTAAGCGCAAGCGCTCGCTACTTGGGTATGCATCGAGTATCGCCGATCCCAGCATGTTTTGTTTGAAGTGTCTAACAACCATGAAACATGTAGGGCGGGACTTTAGCATGTCAATCGAGCACCCGTGATACTCTGTGCATACCAGAGCACCCTAGGCAAACTGGAGTAGCGAGCACTTGCTCTCACCACTAATGACGATGTATTCAATATGACGACCTATTGTTATCAAATTCTTTGTTGTACCTGTGCAGGGCCAATTTTAGGCAAAGTGGGGCACTAGGCAAAGTTTAAAATGGGGCCCCAAATGCTAACATATTGCACATCACACAGAAGCATTTTGATTGTATTTACATGCGCTGAGTTCACGACGCTAAATGAGTGTGATCGACAATATTGAAGTCGTTCAATACTTGTTTCCCGACCTCTTTCCACCATCTGAGAAAGAATGATGGGAACAGAACAATCACTAATGGATCACTAACAGATCACCATACAGTATCATGTTATCAGCAGCACATCTACAGTTTACACCCCATAGTCCTCCATATAATATAATGTCCCCATAGCCCTCCACATTGTATAATACACTCCCTATAGTCCTCCATATTGTATAATACACTCCTCAGTCCTCCATATAGCATAATACACTCCCCATAGTCCTCAATATAGTATAGTACACGCCTCATAGCCCTCCATTAAAATGCACTGCTCAGTCCCCCATATAGTAGCCTGTTATGATGAGTCACCAAAGGAGGAAAAAACAAAATACCAGCTAAGTCCAGAAAAACCATAGAGGTTGGCAGCTATCGGATTGCAGACCCCTGAACCTATCCACAACAACTAGCAGTAGCCGTGGGGGGTTCCTACGGTGCCCTAGACCCCTCGATCACAGCCGGAGAACTATATAGCCTAAAGACAGAAAGGGGAAAAACTAAACTGCCCCAGAGCAGACCCCAAAGCAATAGGCAGCCCCCAACATATAATGACGGTGAAGCAAGATGAAAACACTAACACAGATAGAAAGATAGGTTGAGCAAATGATGGGGCCCAAGCTAACTACATAGGACAGGATAGGAAAGCTACTGTCTGCCATCCGCAAAAACCCTATCAAAATGAGCCAACCGACTGATAGGAAAAACAGACCCTGAAGTCGCTAGGCTTCAAAAGACTATATCAGCACTCAGGTATATTCTGAAGACAGAGCAAAATATCAACAGATCAGAGACAAAAATGGAGTTCAGCTCACCCCCGGCCGGGGATGGCAGAACTCCCAAAAAACAAGGCAAAACAAAAACAAAACTGAAGAGTACAAAGAAGAGAAGAAAAACTTAGCTTTGAGATGCAGGAATCAGACTGGTCTCCCAGAATCCAGCAGGAAAATCACCAGCCAGGAAGAAGGGCGTCGGCAGCCTTATACCCAGTCCTCAATTCCAGCCACCCAGTCATCATCTAGCTGCCCAGGTGTTTGGTAATCAGCCTCACTACCTTCCTTCACCAGAGGAGGGAGTTCATCAGACCTCAATGGTGAAGGGGAAAATGAACTCACAACAGTACCTCCCCCTTGAGGAGGGGTCACCGAACCCTCATCCATGCCACCAGGGCGATCCGGGTGAGCCCGATGAAAGGCACGCACCAATCTTTTGGCATGAATATCAGAGGCAGAGACCCAGGAATTATCCTCCTGACCATAACCTTTCCACTTAACCAAATACTGGAGTCTCCGTCTAGCCAGACAGGAATCCAGTATCTTCTCTACATCATATTCCATGTTACCTTCAACCAATATAGGGTCAGGAGGTGCCACCACAGGAACTACTGGTTCAACAAACCTCTTCAACAAGGACTTATGAAACACATTATGAATTTTAAAAGTGACAGGAAGAGCCAACGGAAAAGAGACCGGATTAATAATCTCCAAAATCTTGTAAGGTCCAATAAATCTAGGCTTATACTTAGGAGAAGCCACCTTCATAGCGATATATTTGGATGACAACCAAACCATATCACCCACCTTAAACTGGGGACCAACGGTCCTACGCCGGTTGGAAAACCGCTGGGCCTTTTCCTGGGAGAGAGACAACTTATCCACCACTTGGTCCCAGATCTGGTGCATTCTCTCCACCACAGTGTCAACACCTGGGCAGGCAGAAGGCTCCACCTGCCCTGAAGAAAATCGAGGGTGAAAACCAAAGTTACAAAAAAAAGGTGACATCAAAGTGGCAGAACTAGCTCTATTATTTAAAGCAAATTCGGCCAAGGGCAAAAATGAAAACCAATCATCCTGATCAGCAGAAATAAAACATCTCAAATACGACTCCAAAGTCTGGTTTGTTCTCTCCGTCTGCCCATTGGTCTGAGGGTGAAACGCAGAGGAGAAGGACAACTGAATTCCCAACTTGGAACAGAAAGTCCTCCAAAATCTAGACACAAACTGAACTCCTCTGTCAGATACAATGTTCTCAGGAATCCCGTGCAAGCGAACCACCTGTTGCAAAAACAAGGGCACCAATTCAGAGATGATGGCAACTTAGGGAGTGGTACAAGATGGACCATCTTAGAGAATCTATCACAAATCACCCAAATAACAGTCATTCTCTGAGAGACAGGCATATCAGAGATAAAATCCATTGAAATATGGGTCCATGGCCTCCTGGGCACCGGCAAAGGCATCAACAAGCCACTAGAGCGAGAACAAGGTTTAGACCGGGAGCAAGTCCCACAGGACTGCACAAAATTCCTGACACCATGAGACAAGGCGGGCCACCAAAAAGACCGACTCACCAGATCTCTAGTACCAAAAATACCTGGATGACCAGCCAATGCAGAGCAATGAACTTCAGACATCACTCTCTTCCTCCACTGGTCAGGAACATACAACTTTCCACTGGGACAACGCTCAGGTTTGTCCTCCTGAAACTCTTCCAGAGCACGTCTCAAATCAGGCGAGATGGCAGAAAGAACTACCTCCTCACCTAAGATGGTAGCAGGCTTAGTCACAACAGGAGAATCAGCAAGGAATCTCCTAGAGAGGGCGTCTGCCTTGACATTCTTAGTGCCCGGAAGAAAAGAGACCATAAAATCAAAACGTGTGAAAAACAAGGCCCACCTAGCCTGTCTAGGATTCAATTGCTTGGCCGACTCCAGGTAAATCAAATTCTTGTGATCAGTAAGGACCACGACTTGGTGTTTGGCTCCCTCCAACCAATGTCTCCACTCCTCAAATGCCCATTTCATGGCCAACAGTTCCCGATTCCCCACATCATAGTTACATTCGGATGGGGAGAACTTTCGGGAAAAGAAAGCACAAGGATTCATTTTAGATGTCAGAGGATCTTTTTGGGACAACACCGCTCCTGCACCAATCTCAGAAGCGTCCACCTCCACCTGAAACGGGAGTGAGACATCAGGTTGCCGCAAAACCGGAGCAGAAGTGAATCTTCGCTTCAGCTCCTGAAAGGAAGAAACAGCCTCCGGAGACCAATTCAGCACATCAGCACCCTTCCTAGTCAAATCTGTCAATGGCTTGGCAATACCAGAAAAATTAGCTATAAATTTCCGATAAAAATTTGCAAAACCCAAAAACTCCTAGAGAGCCTTCAAAGAAGTGGGCTGAACCCAATCATAAATGGCCTGTACCTTGGCCGGGTCCATTTCAATAGTTGACGGAGACAAAATAACTCCCAAAAATGAAATCCTCTGTACCCCAAAAAGGCATTTCGATCCCTTGACATACAGGGAATTCTCCCTCAAAATCCGGAACACAGTCCGAACATGTTCCACATGAGAGTCCCAATTCTTGGAGAAGATCAAAATATCATCCTGATAGATGATCAAAAATTTATCCACAAAGTCTAGGAATATATCGTTCATGAAGCACTGGAAGACAGAAGGGGCATTAGTGAGCCCAAAAGGCATCACCAGGTACTCAAAATGTCCCTCCGGAGTATTAAACGCCGTCTTCCATTCATCCCCATGCCCGATGAAAGGCACACACCAATCTTTCGGCATGAATATCAGAGGCAGAGACCCAGGAATTATCCTCCTGACCATAACCCTTCCACTTAACCAAATACTGGAGTCTCCGTCTAGCCAGACGGGAATCCAGTATCTTCTCTACCTCATATTCCATGTTACCTTCAACCAATATAGGGTCAGCAGGTGCCACCACAGGAACTACTGGTTCAACAAACCTCTTCAACAAGGACTTATGAAACACATTATGAATTTTAAATGTGACAGGAAGAGCCAACCGAAAAGAGACCGGATTAATAATCTCCAAAATCTTGTAAGGTCCAATAAATCTAGGCTTAAACTTAGGAGAAGCCACCTTCATAGTGATATTTTTTGATGACAACCAAACCATATCACTCACCTTAAACTGGGGACCAACGGTCCTACGCCGGTTGGAAAACCGCTGGGCCTTTTCCTGGGAGAGAGACAACTTATCCACCACTTGGTCCAAGATCTGGTGCATTCTCTCCACCACAGTGTCAACACCTGGGCAGGCAGAAGGCTCCACCTGCCCTGAAGAAAATCGAGGGTGAAAACCAAAGTTACAAAAAAAAGGTGCCATCAAAGTGGCAGAACTAGCTCTATTATTTAAAGCAAATTCGGCCAAGGGCAAAAATGAAACCCAATCATCCTGATCGGCAGAAATAAAACATCTCAAGTACGACTCCAAAGTCTGGTTTGTTCTCTCCGTCTGCCCATTGGTCTGAGGGTGAAACGCAGAGGAGAAGGACAACTGAATTCCCAACTTGGAACAGAAAGTCCTCCAAAATCTAGACACAAACTGAACTCCTCTGTCAGATACAATGTTCTCAGGAATCCCGTGCAAGCGAACCACCTGTTGCAAAAACAAGGGCAACAACTCAGAGATGATGGCAACTTAGGGAGTGGTACAAGATGGACCATCTTAGAGAATCTCTCACAAATCACGCAAATAACAGTCATTCTCTGAGAGACAGGCATATCAGAGATAAAATCCATTGAAATATGGGTCCATGGCCTCCTGGACACCGGCAAAGGCATCAACAAGCCACTAGAGCGAGAACAAGGTTTAGACAGGGAGCAAGTCCCACAGGACTGCACAAAATTCCTGACATCATGAGACAAGGCGGGCCACCAAAAAGACCGACTCACCAGATCTCTAGTACCAAAAATACCTGGATGACCAGCCAATGCAGAGCAATGAACTTCAGACATCACTCTCTTCCTCCACTGGTCAGGAACATACAACTTTCCACTGGGACAACGCTCAGGTTTGTCCTCCTGAAACTCTTCCAGAGCACGTCTCAAATCAGGCTAGATGGCAGAAAGAACTACCCCGCGCCTAAGATGGTAGCAGGCTTAGTCACAACAGGAGAATCAGCAAGGAAACTCCTAGAGAGGGCGTCTGCCTTGACATTCTTAGTGCCCGGAAGAAAAGAGACCATAAAATCAAAACGTGTGAAAAACAAGGCCCACCTAGCCTGTCTAGGATTCAAGTGCTTGGCCAACTCCAGGTAAATCAAATTCTTGTGATCAGTAAGGACCACGACTTGGTGTTTGGCTCCCTCCAACCAATGTCTCCACTCCTCAAATGCCCATTTCATGGCCAACAGTTCCCGATTCCCCACATCATAGTTACGTTCGGATGGGGAGAACTTTCGGGAAAAGAAAGCACAAGGATTCATTTTAGATGTCAGAGGATCTTTTTGGGACAACACCGCTCCTGCACCAATCTCAGAAGCGTCCACCTCCACCTGAAACGGGAGTGAGACATCAGTTTGCCGCAAAACCGGAGCAGAAGTGAATCTTCGCTTCAGCTCCTGAAAGGAAGAAACAGCCTCCGGAGACCAATTCAGCACATCAGCACCCTTCCTAGTCAAATCCGTCAATGGCTTGGCAATACCAGAAAAATTAGCTATAAATTTCCGATAAAAATTAGCAAAACCCAAAAACTTCTGGAGGGCCTTCAAAGAAGTGGGCTGAACCCAATCATAAATGGCCTGTACCTTGGCCGGGTCCATTTCAATAGTTGACGGAGACAACATAACTCCCAAAAATGAAATCCTCTGTACCCCAAAAAGGCATTTCGATCCCTTGACATACAGGGAATTCTCCCTCAAAATCCGGAACACAGTCCGAACATGTTCCACATGAGAGTCCCAATTCTTGGAGAAGATCAAAATATCATCCAGATAGATGATCAAAAATTTATCCACAAAGTCTCAGAATATATCGTTCATGAAGCACTGGAAGACAGAAGGGGCATTAGTGAGCCCAAAAGGCATCACCAGGTACTCAAAATGTCCCTCCGGAGTATTAAACGCCGTCTTCCATTCATCCCCATGCTTAATGCGAATAAGATTATATGCCCCCCTGAGGTCAAGCTTGGTAAACCAGCAAGCACCTTTAACTCTGGAGAATAGATCAGAAATCAGGGGTAACGGATACTGATATTTAACAGTAATTTTGTTAAGGGCACGATAATCAATACAAGGCCTTAATGAACCATCCTTTTTAGCCACGAAAAAAAACCCAGCACCTAAGGGTGAAGAGGATGGTCTAATATGACCCTTCTCCAATGCCTCCTTAATATAGGATCGCATAGCCTCGTGCTCGGGTACAGATAAATTGAAAAGCCGACCCTTGGGGAATTTACACCCCAGGTTCAGCTCAATTGCACAGTCATAACTCCTATGAGGAGGCAAAGACGCAGACTCATTCTCACTAAATACATCATAAAAATCAGCCAAATAGTCAGGAACATCATGCGACTGGGGAGAGGTGGAGAAAACAGGAGCATCACTAAGGGCACAGCGACAACCCCAACTCACCACAGACAAAGATTTCCAATCCAGAACTGGATTATGGATTTGCAACCAGGGAAACCCCAGAACAATGGTATCATGCAAATTATGCAACACCAAAAATCTGCAATTTTCTTGATGGTCTGGGGCGACCCGCATTACCACGTGGGTCCAAAACTGAGGTTTATTCTTCGCCAAAGGAGTAGCATCAATACCCCTCAAAGGGATAGGCGTCCGCAGAGGTGTCATAGGAAATCCACAACGTTTAGCAAAATCCAAGTCCATCAGGTTCAGAGCTGCTCCTGAATCCACAAAAGCCTTGGCGGAAAATGTGGACAGGGAGCAGATCAGAGTAATTGCCAGAAGAAACTTAGGTTGAACACCACCCACAGAAAACGTGTGTGCACAACGTTTCTCTCGTTTAGGGCAGACAGAAATAATATGCGAGGCATCTCCACAAAAAAAACACAGCTTATTACGCCTTCTGAACTCCTGACGTTGCTCCCTGGACAAAACTCTATCACATTGCATAGGTTCAGACATTTGTTCAACAGGTGGTAACATCTCTCGTGTAGTTTTGCGTTCACGTAAACGCCGATCCACCTGAATGGCTAATGACATAGAATCGTCAAGACCAGAGGGAACAGGAAATCCCACCATAGTATCTTTTACAGTTTCTGACAAAAAGAGGGCTGCCAAGGCACCATCATTCCATGTAGTAAGGACCGCCCACTTTCGGAATTTTTGACAGTACAACTTTGCCGAATCCCGACCCTGGCTTAATGCCAACAGGGTCTTTTCAGCCTGATCAATAGCATTAGGTTCATCATACAACAACCCCAAGGCTTGAAAAAATGCGTTCACATTATTCAGAATAGGATCATCAGGTTTCAAAGAAAACGCCCAATCCTGGGGATCGCCGCGCAGTAAAGAGATGACAATTTTAACCTGCTGTGCGGAGTTCCCCGACAAGTTAGGCTTCAAGGCAAAAAATAATTTACAATTATTCTTGAAATTCAAGAATTTAGACCGATCCCCCAAAAATACATCAGGAGTAGGAATCTTTGGTTCAGCAGCATTTGAATGAGCAAGATAGGCGGAAATTCCCCGCACTTCAGCAGCGAGCTGCTCCACACGATCAGACAATTGCTTCATCTCCATTGAGAGAAAAATTCCCCCTATGGCCTCAGAGATATAGAGGAAAAAATATACACACAAAAATTAAAAAAAAAAAAAAAAAATTCTGACACTTTTTTTTTTTTTTTTCTCCCTTTCTTTTTTACAATTCTCTCCTGCTATTGAGTACCCTAGGATCTGTGGTATGGCTGGTTATTCTGTTATGATGAGTCACCAAAGGAGGAAAAAACAAAATACCAGCTAAGTCCAGAAAAACCAGAGAGGTTGGCAGCTATCGGATTGGAGACCCCTGAACCTATCCACAACAACTAGCAGTAGCCGTGGGGGGTTCCTATGGTGCCCTAGACCCCTTGATCACAGCCGGAGAACTATATAGCCTAAAGACAGAAAGGGGAAAAACTAAACTGCCCCAGAGCAGACCCCAAAGCAATAGGCAGCCCCCAACATATAATGACGGTGAAGCAAGATGAAAACACTAACACAGATAGAAAGATAGGTTGAGCAAATGATGGGGCCCAAGCTAACTACATAGGACAGGATAGGAAAGCTACTGTCTGCCATCCGCAAAAACCCTATCAAAATGAGCCAACCGACTGATAGGAAAAACAGGCCCTGAAGTCGCTAGGCTTCAAAAGACTATATCAGCACTCAGGTATATTCTGAAGACAGAGCAAAATATCAACAGATCAGAGACAAAAATGGAGTTCAGCTCACCCCCGGCCGGGGATGGCAGAACTCCCAAAAAACAAGGCAAAACAAAAACAAAACTGAAGAGTACAAAGAAGAGCAGAAAAACTTAGCTTTGAGATGCAGGAATCAGACTGGTCTCCAAGAATCCAGCAGGAAAATCACCAGCCAGGAAGAAGGGTGTGGGCAGCCTTATATCCAGTCCTCAATTCCAGCCACCCAGTCATCATCTAGCTGCCCAGGTGTTTGGTAATCAGCCTCACTACCTTCCTTCACCAGAGGAGGGAGTTCATGAGACCTCAATGATGAAGGGAAAAATGAACTCACAACAGTACCTCCCCCTTGAGGAGGGGTCACCGAACCCTCATCCATGCCACCAGGGCGATCCGGGTGAGCCCGATGAAAGGCACGCCCCAATCTTTCGGCATGAATATCAGAGGCAGAGACCCAGGAATTATCCTCCTGACCATAACCCTTCCACTTAACCAAATACTGGAGTCTCCATCTAGCCAGACGGGAATCCAGTACCTTCTCTACCTCATATTCCATGTTACCTTCAACCAATATAGGGTCAGGAGGTGCCACCACAGGAACTACTGGTTCAACAAACCTCTTCAACAAGGACTTATGAAACACATTATGAATTTTAAATGTGACAGGAAGAGCCAACCGAAAAGAGACCGGATTAATAATCTCCAAAATCTTGTAAGGTCCAATAAATCTAGGCTTAAACTTAGGAGAAGCCACCTTCATAGCGATATTTTTTGATGACAACCAAACCATATCACCCACCTTAAACTGGGGACCAACGGTCCTACGCCGGTTGGAAAACCGCTGGGCCTTTTCCTGGGAGAGAGACAACTTATCCACCACTTGGTCCCAGATCTGGTGCATTCTCTTCACCACAGTGTCAACACCTGGGCAGGCAGAAGGCTCCACCTGCCCTGAAGAAAATCGAGGGTGAAAACCAAAGTTACAAAAAAAGGTGCCATCAAAGTGGCAGAACTAGCTCTATTATTTAAAGCAAATTCGGCCAAGGGCAAAAATGAAACCCAATCATCTTGATCGGCAGAAATAAAACATCTCAAATGCGACTCCAAAGTGTGGTTTGTTCTCTCCGTCTGCCCATTGGTCTGAGGGTGAAACGCACAGGAGAAGGACAACTAAATTCCCAACTTGGAACAGAAAGTCCTCCAAAATCTAGACACAAACTGAACTCCTCTGTCAGATACAATGTTCTCAGGAATCCCGTGCAAGCGAACCACCTGTTGCAAAAACAAGGGCACCAACTCAGAGATGATGGCAACTTAGGGAGTGGTACAAGATGGACCATCTTAGAGAATCTATCACAAATCACCCAAATAACAGTCATTCTCTGAGAGACAGGCATATCAGAGATAAAATCCATTGAAATATGGGTCCATGGCCTCCTGGGCACCGGCAAAGGCATCAACAAGCCACTAGAGCGAGAACAAGGTTTAGACCGGGAGCAAGTCCCACAGGACTGCACAAAATTCCTGACACCATGAGACAAGGCGGGCCACCAAAAAGACCGACTCACCAGATCTCTAGTACCAAAAATACCTGGATGACCAGCCAATGCAGAGCAATGAACTTCAGACATCACTCTCTTCCTCCACTGGTCAGGAACATACAACTTTCCACTGGGACAACGCTCAGGTTTGTCCTCCTGAAACTCTTCCAGAGCATGTCTCAAATCAGGCGAGATGGCAGAAAGAACTACCCCCTCGCCTAAGATGGTAGCAGGCTTAGTCACAACAGGAGAATCAGCAAGGAAACTGATAGAGAGGGCGTCTGCCTTGACATTCTTAGTGCCCGGAAGAAAAGAGACCATAAAATCAAAACGTGTGAAAAACAAGGCCCACCTAGCCTGTCTAGGATTCAAGCGCTTGGCCGACTCCAGGTAAATCAAATTCTTGTGATCAGTAAGGACCACGACTTGGTGTTTGGCTCCCTCCAACCAATGTCTCCACTCCTCAAATGCCCATTTCATGGCCAACAGTTCCCGATTCCCCACATCATAGTTACGTTCGGATAGGGAGAACTTTTGGGAAAAGAAAGCACAAGGATTCATTTTAGATGTCAGAGGATCTTTTTGGGACAACACCGCTCCTGCACCAATCTCAGAAGCGTCCACCTCCACCTGAAACGGGAGTGAGACATCAGGTTGCCGCAAAACCGGAGCAGAAGTGAATCTTCGCTTCAGCTCCTGAAAGGAAGAAACAGCCTCCGGAGACCAATTCAGCACATCAGCACCCTTCCTAGTCAAATCCGTCAATGGCTTGGCAATACCAGAAAAATTAGCTATAAATTTCCGATAAAAATTAGCAAAACCCAAAAACTTCTGGAGGGCCTTCAAAGAAGTGGGCTGAACCCAATCATAAATGGCCTGTACCTTGGCCGGGTCCATTTCAATAGTTGACGGAGACAAAATAACTCCCAAAAATGAAATCCTGTGTACCCCAAAAAGGCATTTCGATCCCTTGACATACAGGGAATTCTCCCTCAAAATCCGGAACACAGTCCGAACATGTTCCACATGAGAGTCCCAATTCTTGGAGAAGATCAAAATATCATCCAGATAGATGATCAAAAATGTATCCACAAAGTCTCGGAATATATCGTTCATGAAGCACTGGAAGACAGAAAGGGCATTAGTGAGCCCAAAAGGCATCACCAGGTACTCAAAATGTCCCTCCGGAGTATTAAACGCCGTCTTCCATTCATCCCCATGCTTAATGCGAATAAGATTATATGCCCCCCTGAGGTCAAGCTTGGTAAACCAGCAAGCACCTTTAACTCTGGAGAATAGATCAGAAATCAGGGGTAACGGATACTGATATTTAACAGTAATTTTGTTAAGGGCACGATAGTCAATACAAGGCCTTAATGAACCATCCTTTTTAGCCACGAAAAAAAACCCAGAACCTAAGGGTGAAGAGGATGGTCTAATATGACCCTTCTCCAATGCCTCCTTAATATAGGATCGCATAGCCTCGTGCTCGGGTACAGATAAATTGAAAAGCCGACCCTTGGGGAATTTACACCCCAGGTTCAGCTCAATTGCACAGTCATAACTCCTATGAGGAGGCAAAGACGCAGACTCATTCTCACTAAATACATCATAAAAATCAGCCAAATAGTCAGGAACATCATGCAACTGGGGAGAGGTGGAGAAAACAGGAGCATCACTAAGGGCACAGCGACAACCCCAACTCACCACAGACAAAGATTTCCAATCCAGAACTGGATTATGGATTTGCAACCAGGGAAACCCCAGAACAATGGTATCATGCAAATTATGCAACACCAAAAATCTGCAATTTTCTTGATGGTCTGGGGCGACCCGCATTACAACGTGGGTCCAAAACTGAGGTTTATTCTTCGCCAAAGGAGTAGCATCAATACCCCTCAAAGGGATAGGCGTCCGCAGAGGTGTCATAGGAAATCCACAACGTTTAGCAAAATCCAAGTCCATCAGGTTCAGAGCTGCTCCTGAATCCACAAAAGCCTTGGCGGAAAATGTGGACAGGGAGCAGATCAGAGTAATTGCCAGAAGAAACTTAGGTTGAACACCACCCACAGAAAACGTGTGTGCACAACGTTTCTCTCGTTTAGGGCAGACAGAAATAATATGCGAGGCATCTCCACAAAAAAAACACAGCTTATTACGCCTTCTGAACTCCTGACGTTGCTCCCTGGACAAAACTCTATCACATTGCATAGGTTCAGACATTTGTTCAACAGGTGGTAACATCTCTCGTGTAGTTTTGCGTTCACGTAAACGCCGATCCACCTGAATGGCTAATGACATAGAATCGTCAAGACCAGAGGGAACAGGAAATCCCACCATAGTATCTTTTACAGTTTCTGACAAAAAGAGGGCTGCCAAGGCACCATCATTCCAGGTAGTAAGGACCGCCCACTTTCGGAATTTTTGACAGTACAACTTTGCCGAATCCCGACCCTGGCTTAATGCCAGCATGGTCTTTTCAGCCTGATCAATAGCATTAGGTTCATCATACAACAACCCTAAGGCTTGAAAAAATGCGTTCACATTATTCAGAATAGGATCATCAGATTTCAAAGAAAACGCCCAATCCTGGGGATCGCCGTGCAGTAAAGAGATGACAATTTTAACCTGCTGCGCGGAGTTCCCCGACGAGTTAAGCTTCAAGGCAAAAAATAATTTACAATTATTCTTGAAATTCAAGAATTTAGACCGATCCCCCAAAAATACATCAGGAGTAGGAATCTTTGGTTCAGCAGCGTTTGAATGAGCAAGATAGGCGGAAATTCCCCGCACTTCAGCAGCGAGCTGCTCCACACGATCAGACAATTGCTTCATCTCCATTGAGAGAAAAATTCCCCCTACGGCCTCAGAGATGTAGAGGAAAAAATATGCACACAAAATTAAAAAAAAAATAAAAAATTCTGACACTTTTTTTTTTTTTTCTCCCTTTCTTTTTTACAATTTTCTCCTGCTATTGCGTACCCTAGGACCTGTGGTATGGCTGGTGATTCTGTTATGATGAGTCACCGAAGGAGGAAAAAACAAAATACCAGCTAAGTCCAGAAAAACCAGAGAGGTTGGCAGCTATCGGATTGCAGACCCCTGAACCTATCCACAACAACTAGCAGTAGCCGTGGGGGGTTCCTATGGTGCCCTAGACCCCTCGATCACAGCCGGAGAACTATATAGCCTAAAGACAGAAAGGGGAAAAACTAAACTGCCCCAGAGCAGACCCCAAAGAAATAGGCAGCCCCCAACATATAATGACGGTGAAGCAAGATGAAAACACTAACACAGATAGAAAGATAGGTTGAGCAAATGATGGGGCCCAAGCTAACTACATAGGACAGGATAGGAAAGCTACTGTCTGCCATCCGCAAAAACCCTATCAAAATGAGCCAACCGACTGATAGGAAAAACAGGCCCTGAAGTCGCTAGGCTTCAAAAGACTATATCAGCACTCAGGTATATTCTGAAGACAGAGCAAAATATCAACAGATCAGAGACAAAAATGGAGTTCAGCTCACCCCCGGCCGGGGATGGCAGAACTCCCAAAAAACAAGGCAAAACAAAAACAAAACTGAAGAGTACAAAGAAGAGAAGAAAAACTTAGCTTTGAGATGCAGGAATCAGACTGGTCTCCAAGAATCCAGCAGGAAAATCACCAGCCAGGAAGAAGGGCGTCGGCAGCCTTATATCCAGTCCTCAATTCCAGCCAACCAGTCATCATCTAGCTGCCCAGGTGTTTGGTAATCAGCCTCACTACCTTCCTTCACCAGAGGAGGGAGTTCATCAGACCTCAATGGTGAAGGGAAAAATGAACTCACAACAGTAGTCATCCATGTAGTACAATTCACTTCCCATAGTATAATGCACCCCATAGTTCTTCATATAATGTATTCCCCATAGTCCTCGATACAGTATAATGCAGCCCACATATAGCATAATGCAGCCACCCCACAGATTATAATGCAGCCCCACCATACAATATAATGTAACCCCCATAGAATATAATGCAGCTCCCTTCTTATAGTATAATACAGCCACCCCTTGGAGCATAATGCAGCTTCCCCTCAGAGTATAATGCAGCCACTCCACAGGAGATAATGTAACCCCCCAAAGAATATAATGCAGCCCCTCCATAGAATATATGGCAACCCCTCATAGAGTATAATGCAGCCCCTTATATAGTATAATGCAGCCCCTCCATAGAATACAATGTAGCACTCCTCATATAGCATAATGCAGCCCCCATAGAATATAATAAAGCCCCCATACAATATAATCTAGTCCCCCATAGAATATAATGCAGCCCCCCATAGAATACAATGTAGCCTCCTCATATAGTATAAAGTAGCCCCCTCATAGAGTATGAAGCAATCACCCCCCCATAGAATATAATAAATATAATACAGCCCCCCATAGAATATAATGTAGCCCCAAATAGAATATAATACAGCCCCCCTCCCTATAGAATATAATATAACCCTCCATATTATATAACACAGCCTCCATCATAGAATATAATGTAAAATGTACCCCCCTTGGTATATATGTATATAGCACAGCATCACATGGTATGTAGCACAGCCCCACATGGTATATAGCACAGCCCCACATGGTATATAGCCCAGCACCACACGGTATATAGCACAGCACCACATGGTATATAGCACAGCACCACTATGGTATATAGCACAGCACCACTATGGTATATAACCCAGCACCACCATGGTATATAGCCCAACACCACATGGTATATAGCCCAGCTTGGTATATAGCCCAGCACCACATGGTATATAGCCCAGCATAGTATCTAGCCCAGCACCACATGGTATATAGCCCAGCACCACATGGTATATAGCCCAGTATGGTCTATAGCTCAGCACCACATGGTATATAGCCCAGCATAGTATATAGCCCAGCACAGTATATAGCCCAGCATGGTATATAACCCAGCATTGTATATAGCCCAGCACCACACGGTATATAGCACACTACCACATGGTATATAGTACAGCACCACATGGTATATAGCACAGCACCACATGGTATATAGCCCAGCACCACATGGTATATAGACCAGCTTGGTATATAGCCCAGCACCACATGGTATATAGCCCAGCATAGTATCTAGCCCAGCACCACATGGTATATAGCCCAGCATGGTATATAGCCCAGCACAGTATATAGCCCAGCATAGTATATAGCCCAGCACAGTATATAGCCCAGCATAGCATATAGCCCAGCATGATATATAACCCAGCATGGTATATAGCCCAGCACCACATGGTATATAGCCCAGCATCGTATATAGCCCAGCATCGTATATAGCCCAGCACCACATGGTATATAGCCCAGCATGGTATATAGCCCAGCATGGTATATAGCCCAGCACCACATGGTATATAGCCCAGCATAGTATATAGCCCACCATAGTATATAGCCCAGCATGGTATATAGCCCAGCATAGTATATAGCCCAGCACCACATGGTATATAGCCCAGCACAGTATATAGCCCAGCATGGTATATAGCCCAGCATAGTATATAGCCCAGCATGGTATATAGCCCAGCATAGTATGTAGCCCAGCATAGTATATAGCCAAGCATGGTATATAGCCCAGCATGTTATATAGCCCAGCATAGTATATAGCCCAGCATAGTATACAGCCCAGCACCATATGGTATATAGCCCAGCATGGTGTATAGCACAGCACAGTATATAGCCCAGCATAGTATACTGCCCAGCATAGTAATTCAAATTCAAATTCAAAGAAGCTTTATTGGCAGGACTAAATACACATTAGTTTTGCCAAAGCAAGTGTACAAAAGGGAATAGGGATAGGGACTGTAGGGATGTTGGGTAGGGGCTGTAGGAAAGGTGGATGGGGCAGATCCAGGATGGGGCCATAGAAGTCCATGGCATATCATAGTTTTCTTTCTCGCAGTCTATGACATTCGCTCACATATGGCGCTGCTATCTCCACTGCTCTATCTTCTTCCCCCAGCAGGATATATGTTTTCTCTTCCTCGTTCATGGTGATGAAATCCGGGAAGAGATGTGAGAGTCTCCTGAAGTGAGTGTCCCTCACTGCTGAGTATTTGGGGCAGTGTAGCAGGAAGTGGGTCTCATCCTCCAGGGCCTCCTGGTCACAGTGTTGGCACAGTCTTTCCTCCCTGGGCTTGTAGCTCTGCCTGTGTCGGCCGGATTCGATGGCCAGACTGTGGGCACTGAGTCTATACTGGCTCAGGATCTTGCGGTCTCTGGGGTCCGGGAGTTTCTCCAGGTATGGGGCCAGTCTGTAGTCTCTCTGTAGACTCCGGTACATGGTCAGTTTCTGTGAGTAGTATATAGCCAAGCATAGTATATAGCCCAGCATGGTATATAGCCCAGCATAGTATATAGCCCAGCATGGTATATAGCCCAGCATAATATATAGCCCAGCATAGTATATAACTCAGCACAGTATATAGCCCAGCATGGTATATAGCCCAGCATGGTGTATAGCCCAGCATAGTGTATACCCGCCCAAATGGCCCCACATAGTTCAATGCGGCGGCGGGGGGAGTCAGTGCTGGTGGCAGATGGGCCCCCCTGCTTCACAGGGGCCCCATAGCGGCTGCGTGATGTAACGCTAGCTGGGGGCCCCTGGGGGAGCGGAGGCCTTAGGCAGCTGCCTGGTCTGCCTGCCCCTAACGCTGGCCCTGTACCTGTGGGTTCAAAATACTCACAATACTCCTGAATAAAATCCTTGAGTGGTGTGGTTTCGAAAATTGGGCCACTTATGGGGGGATTTCCACTGTTTAGGCACATCAGGAGCTTTTGAAATACGACATGGCGTCCGATCTCTATTACAGCAAATTTTGTATTCAAAAAGTCAAATGGCGCTCCTTCCATTCTGAGTCCTGCCATGCGCACAAACAGTGGTTTTACCCACATATCGGGTATCGCTATGCTCAGGAGAAATTGCACAACAAATTTTGGTGTCCATTTTCTCTTGTTACCCTTGTGAAAATAAAAAATAAATTGGGTCTAAAGTACATTTTTTGTGAAAAAAAAGTTAAATGTTCATTTTTTCCTCCCACATAGTTTCAGTGAAGCACCTGAAGGGTTAATAAGGACTAATAGTAATTATTGAATGTGGTTTTGAGCACATTGAGGGGTGCAATTTTTAGAATGATGTTTCTTTTGGGCTTTTTCTGCAGTATAGATCCCTCAAAGTCACTTCAAATGTGATGTGGTCCCTAACAAAAATGGTTTTGTAACTTTTGTTGGAAAAATGAGAAATTGATGGTCAACCTTGTGCCCTTGTAACTTCCTAACAAAAAAAAATTTTGCTTAAAAAAATTGTACTGATGTAAAGAAGACATGTGGGAAATTGACTTATTAACTATTTAGTGTGACATAACTGGTTTAAGGGCATTAAAATTAAGTTTGAAATTTGCAAAATCTTCGCCAAACTTTTGTTTCTTTCACAAATAAGCACCAGTAATATCTAACAAAATTTACCACTATTATGAAATACAATATGGCACAAATAAATAATCTCTGAATCACTAAAATCTGTTGACATGCTACCTACCACATAAAGTGACACTGATCAGAAATGTAAAATTTGACTTGGTCATTAAGGTCAACATTGGCTTGGTCAATAAGGGTTTAAGATGTTATCACTGGTGACAATTAAAAACAGAAAAGCCAGGTTGGACTATAATAAAAAAACTATTTTAAAAAAAGCTGCCAAGTACTAGTACAAGATTTTATACTAAGATAACTCCTATATTAACTTGTACTGGAATGATGGAAACAGAAACGTATGGAGAAGGAAAGAAAGCGCTCATAAGTACATTTTATCATCTGTATTCTGGCATGGGTATGTATGACAACAATGGAGTTTGGTTACTGCTGTGTTATTGCAGATACTGTGACTACAGATATAAGTAGCAATATTAATTTATTAAAGGGTTGTTAAAGTGCCACCTGTACACACCCCGTTACAGGTGTACATTTTGTTCAGATTCAGAGAAATGCTGCAAAACTGTTAAAATAAAAGTTCAAATTACCGTACATTTGGATAAAGACTAAAATATACTGAAAATTAATGGAATATTCAACAGTGGTCAAGTCAGTCATCTGATTGCAACTAGAGATGGTCGAACCCGAACAGTAAAGTTCGGCGTTCATATCGAACACCTACTGTTTGGGTGTAACAAGGTGGCACGGGGTGGTAGTCAAGGTCAAATTAACTAAGTCACAGTAGTGAGCACCCCAGCACCTTGCACATGAAAGACAGGTGAAGTCCCAGTCCTGCGGTACAGTCCCTTACCTTCAGCACACAGTCACTCAGGTTGCAGGGGACGAAGTCTCGGAAAACACCACAATTCAAAGTTCTGTTCCAACAGCAAAACTTTACTGAATAAGGTGCAAACAAGACAATGCTTCCTGCGGTTTCCCTGCTGCTTCAGTAGAATGCACAACAGCAGCTCCTGTACTGGTGCAGAACCCTGTATTTCTCCTGGAGTCGATCGCCAAGATAGGGCAGCCTTCATTCCCCTGACCAAGGAATCTTCTGTGCTCACTATGGTGCATGTCCTGCCCTGGGAAAGCATGCCCGGGCTCTGATCTCAGAGCAGGAAGTCCTTTCTCTAAGTTCTGAGATTTTGCACTATCCCTCTTAACGCTTCCCAAACAGTTTAACTTATTCTATTCCTAAACTAAATATTTTCAAGTATATGCGCACTTAGGATACAACATATAGCAATGACATTACTACATGACATAACAGCATAAAACATTAGTGAACCAGCAGGATGCCGCATGTGACACATATCCTCGGTGTATAGGAGAGAGAGAAGGTACATGATGGTCCTCGCCACCTCCTTACACGGGCACGGACACTGAACATAGACTTCACCAGGAAGTCAGTGTTCCTGTTCGGGTTCGGCCTCCCCGAACACCAGGTTTTTGTCTTGCTGTCATGTGTATGTACCTAATAACACCACCTTTTGAAAGTAAACGCTTTTTGTAGGCAACAAAGAGTCTTTCAATTGTTGTTTGAGGGATTTTTAATCCATTCTTCCTTGGAGAATTCTTCCAGTTCTGTGAGATTTCTGGGCTGTCTTTTATGCTCTGCTATTTTGAGGTCTATCCACAGATTTTCAATGATATTCAAATCAGGGGGCTGTGTGGGCCATTGTAAAACATTTAGCTTGTGCCTTTTGAGGTAGTCTATTGTGGATTTTGACATGTTTAGGATCATTATCCATTTGTAGAAGCCATCCTCTTTTCAACTTCAGCATTTTTATAGATGGTGTAAAAATGCATCAAGAATTTGTTGAATTTCATTGAATCCATTCTCCTCTCTACTTGTGAAATGTTCCCTATGCCATTGTCTGCAACACAACCTCAAAGCATAATTTATCTACCTCCATGCTTAACGGTAGGCAAGATGCTCTTTATCAATAAACTTTGTTGAAGACTAAATAACAGTTTACAGCAGAATAATATTTTTTTATTTTTATATAGTGCTAACATATTCCGCAGCGCTTTAAAGTTTGCACACATTATCATCACTGTCCCCGATGGGGCTCACAATCTAAATTACCTATCAGTATGTCTTTGGAGTGTGGGAGGAAACCCACGCAAACACGAGGAGAACATACAAACTCCTTGCAGATGTTGTCCTTGGTGGGATTTGAACCCAGAACTCTAATGCTGCAGTGCTAACCACTGAGCCACCGTGCTGCCATCATGCATTACAATAAAACCATACCCATACTGACATAGCTGTTAGTCTTAGACAATTAGTCAAGTACATCATCTTACTACTCTGAACAGGAGCAAGTTCAGAGAAGAGCGACCAGAATGGTGACCAGTCTGAAAACCGTGTCCTATGAGGAACAGTTGTAGGATTTGGGAATGTTTTGCTTGCAAGAGAAGATTGAGAGGAGTGTTACGAATGGGTCACCGAGGAGGAACAACAAAAAGCTAAGTCCCAGAAAACCAGAGAGGTTGGTAACTATGCAGATTGCAGATTCCTGATCTTAACCACACAACTAACAGTAGCAGTGGAGCGTTCCTACGTTGTTCCTAGACGCCTCGTCACTGCCGGAGGACTACATAAACCTAAAGCAAGAAAAGGGAAAACTAACTGCCCCAGAGCAGACCCCAAAGGAAAAGACAGCCCCCACACATGTATTGACGGTGATGCAAGATGAAAACACAAACGCAGGCAGGAAAATAGGCTGAGCAAATGATGGGGCCCGACTAACTAGAAAGGACAGGAAAGGAGAGCCACTGTCTGCAATCTGCCAAAAAACCCTACCAAAATAATGTCCAACATGTCTGATAGCAAAATTAACCCTGAAGTCACTAGACTTCTCCCACTATATCAGCACTCTGAAATATTCTGAAACAGAGCAAAAAGAGGCCAATCTAATAAGAGACAAAAAGGCAAATTGGCAAATACAGATAAATAGGAGTGGAAGTTCAGCATAGCCCCAGCAGGGGCAAGCTGACCACACAAGAAACTGAATTGACCAACAAGCGCAAGTGTGAACATTAGCAAAAGACAAACTTAACTTAAGAAGACTGGAAGAGAGCTGAAGTCCAAGACCTGAGAAGCAGACTGAATCACCAGCAACAGGATAGGGCGTCGGCTGTCTTATATCCAGTCTGATACTCCAGAGATCCAATCGTTATCTTTCTCATCAGGTGGCAGATCACTACCACTTAAACCAACCTCACTACTCCTCTCACCACCAGAGGGAGAACGGAAGGAGAACTCTCAAATGGTGGAGCAGAAAATGAGCTCATAACAGTACTACCCCCTTGAGGAGGGGTCACCGAACCCTCATCCATGCCACCAGGCCGATCAGGATGGGCCCGGTGAAAAGCACGAACCAATTTATAGGCATGAATATCAGAGGCAGAGACCCAAGAATTATCCTCCTGGCCATAACCCTTCCATTTGACCAAAAACTGGAGTCTCCGTCTAACCAAACGAGAATCCAATATTTTCTCTACCTCATATTCCACATTGCCTTTAACCAATACAGGGTCAGGAGGTGCCGCAACAGGAACTACTGGCTCAACAAACCTCTTCAACAGTGACTTGTGAAATACGTTATGGATTTTGAACGTAACTGGAAGAGACAATCGAAAAGAAACAGGATTAAGAATCTCCAAAATCTTATAAGGTCCAATAAATCTTGGCTTAAATTTTGGGGATGCAACCTTCATAGGAATATTCTTAGACGACAACCAAACCATATCACCCACTTTAAACTGGGGACCAATGGTCCTATGCCGGTTGGAAAAACACTGGGCCTTTTCCTGAGAGAGTGACAACTTATCCACCACTTGGTACCATATCTGCTGCATTCTCACAACCACAGTGTCCACACCTGGGCAGGACGAAGATTCCACTTGCCCTGAAGAGAATCGAGGATGAAACCCAAAATTACAGAAAAAGGGTGACATCAAAGTGGCAGAACTAGCTCTATTGTTCAGCGCAAATTCGGCCAAGGGCAAAAATGAGACCCAATCATCTTGATCAGCAGATATAAAACATCTTAAATAAGACTCCAGGGTTTGGTTTGTTCTCTCAGTCTGCCCATTGGTCTGGGGATGAAACGCGGAGGAGAAGGATAACTGAATTCCCAGATTGGAACAAAAGGCTTTCCAGAATCTGGAAACAAACTGGACCCCTCTATCGGACACAATGTTCTCAGGAATCCCGTGTAACCGAACCACCTGTTGTAAAAACAAGGGTACCAACTCAGCAGAAGATGGCAACTTTGGGAGTGGTACAAGATGGACCATCTTCGAAAATCTATCACAAATCACCCAGATAACAGTCATTCTCTGAGAGACAGGAAGATCAGAAATAAAATCCATTGAGATATGGGTCCATGGCCTCTTGGGCACCGGCAGGGGCATCAGCAACCCACTTGAACGAGAACAGGGTTTAGACCGAGAACAAGTCCCACAGGACTGTACAAAATTCCTGACATCACGAGATAAGGCAGGCCACCAAAACGACCGACTCACCAAATCTCTGGTACCAAAAATACCCGGATGACCAGTCAATGCGGAGCAATGGACTTCAGACATCACTCTCTTTCTCCACTGGTCAAGAACATACAATCTTCCCATAGGGCAACGCTCAGGTTTATCCTCCTGAAATTCCTCCAGGGCGCATCTCAAATCGGGCGAAATGGCAGAAAGAACTACCCCCTCACCTAGGATAGTAGTAGGCTCAGTCACATTAAGAGAATCAGCAAAGAAACTCCTAGAAAGGGCGTCTGCCTTAACATTCTTAGTGCCCGGAAGAAAAGAGACCACAAAATTAAAACGCGTGAAAAACAAGGCCCATCTAGCCTGTCTAGGATTCAAGCGTTTGACCGACTCCAGATAAATCAGACTCTTGTGATCGGTGAGGACCACAAATTGATGTCTAGCTCCCTCCAACCAATGTCTCCACTCCTCAAATGCCCATTTCATGGCCAACAATTCCCGATTCCCCACATCATAGTTGCGTTCAGATGGGGAAAACTTTCAAGAAAAGAAGGCACAGGGATTCATCTTAGAAGTCACAGGGTCTTTTTGGGACAAAACAGCTCCTGCACCAATCTCAGAAGTGTCTACCTCCACTTGAAATGGAAGTGAGACATCAGGTTGCTGTAAAACTGGAGCTGATGGAGCTGAAGTAAATCTCCGCTTAAGCTCCTGAAATGCTGAGACAGCCTCAGGAGACCAATTCAGCACATCAGCTCCCTTCTTGGTCAGATCAGCCAGTGGTTTGACAATACTAGAAAAATTACCTATAAATTTACGATAGAAATTAGAAAAACCCAAAAACTTCTGGAGAGCCTTCAAAGAAGTAGGCTGAACCCAATCATAAATGGCCTGTACCTTGGCCGGGTCCATTTCAATAGTCGATGGAGACAAGATAAATCCCAAAAATGAAATCCTCTGTACACCAAAGAGGCACTTCAATCCCTTAACAAACAGGGAATTCTCCCTCAAAATCCGGAACACAGTCCGGACATGTTCCACATGGGAATCCCAGCCACTAGAAAAGATCAAAATATCATCCAGATAGATGATCAAAAACATATCCACAAAGTCTCGGAAAATATAATTCATAAAGGACTGGAAGACAGAAGGGGCATTAGACAGCCCAAAAGGCATCACCAGGTACTCAAAATGTCCCTCCGGGGTATTAAACGCCGTCTTCCATTCATCCCCGTGCTTGATGCGAATAAGATTATACGCCCCCCTGAGGTAAAGCTTAGTAAACCAGCAGGCACTCTTAACTCTGGAGAATAAATCAGACATCAGAGGTAACGGGTACTGATATTTAACCGTCATCTTGTTAAGGGAACGATAATCAATACACGGTCTTAATGAACCATCTTTCTTGGCCACAAAAAAAACCCCAGCACCTAAAGGTGATGAGGATGGTCTAATATAACCCTTCTCCAACGACTCCTTAATATAGGATCGCATAGCATCATGTTCGGGTACAGATAAGTTGAAAAGCCGACCCTTGGGAAATTTACACCCAGGCATCAAGTCAATTGCACAGTCATAACTCCTATGAGGAGGCAAAGACGCAGACTTACTCTCACTAAATACATCAGAGAAATCAGCCAGATAATCAGGAATATCATGAGACTGAGGACAGGTGGAGAAAACAGGAGCGTCCCTAAGAACACACTGACAACCCCAACTCACAACAGAGACAGATTTCCAATCCAAACCTGGGTTATGAGTTTGCAACCAGGGGAACCCCAGAACAATAGTATCGTGTAAATTATGCAGCACCAAAAATTTACAATTTTCTTGGTGGTCTGGGGCAACTCGCATTATCACCTGGGTTGAGGTTTATTCTCCGCCAAAGGAGTGGCATCAATACCCCTCAAAGGAATAGGCGTCTGCAGAGGTGTCATGGACAAACCACAACGTTTAGCAAAGTCCAAATCCAGCAGATACAGAACTGCTCCTGAATCCACAAAAGCCTTAGTGGAAAATGTGGACAAGGAGCAGATCAGAGTAATTGCCAAAAGGAACTTAGGTTGCATACTGCCCACAGCAAATGTGTGTGCAAAACGTTTCTCTCGTTTAGGGCAGACAGAAATAGTATGAGAGGCGTCTCCACAGAAAAAACACAGCTTATTCCGCCTTCTAAACTGCCGACGTTGCGCCCTAGACAAAACACCATCACATTGCACAGGTTCAGACATTTGTTCAAAAGGTGGCAGCGCCTCCTGTGTAGTTTTACGTTCACGTAAACGCCGATCAACTGGAATGGCTAATGACATAGAGCCATCCAGACCAGAAGGAAAAGGAAATCCCACCATAACATCTTTTACGGTCTCTGACAAACCTTTCCGAAAGAGAGCTGCCAATGCACTATCATTCCATGTAGTAAGGACCGCCCACTTTTGGAATTTTTGACAGTACAACTCTGCAGGATCCTGACCCTGGTCTAATGCCAACAGGGTTCTCTCAGCTTGATCAACGGCATTAGGTTCATCATACAACAACCCCAAGGCTTGAAAAAATGCATCCACATTTGTCAAAATAGGATTTTCAGGTGTCAGAGAAAAAGCCCAATCCTGGGGATCGCCGCGCAGCAAGGAGATGACAATTTTAATCTGCTGCACAGAGCTCCCTGATGAATTAGGCTTCAAGGCAAGAAATAATTTACAATTATTCTTAAAATTCAGAAATTTAGACCGATCCCCAGAAAACACATCAGGAGTAGGAATCTTAGGTTCAGCAGCATGTGACTGAATGAGGTAGGTGGAAATTCCCTGCACTTCAACAGCAAGTTGCTCCACACGATCAGATAATTGCTTAATCTTCATTAGGAGAAAAAAAAATCCTCCTACGGCCCCAGAAAAAAAAGAGGAAAAAATATACAAGAAAAAAAAAAATTCTGACACTTTTTTGTCCCTTTCTTTTCCCCTTAACCAATTTTTCCCTGCTTTTGAGTACCCTAGAATCTG
Source organism: Dendrobates tinctorius (assembly GCF_039654945.1). Classification (NCBI taxonomy): domain Eukaryota; kingdom Metazoa; phylum Chordata; class Amphibia; order Anura; family Dendrobatidae; genus Dendrobates; species Dendrobates tinctorius. The sequence continues at coordinate 10,147,882 of NW_027361754.1, forward strand.
CGGTATGGCTGGTGATTCTGTTATGAATGGGTCACCGAGAAGGAACAACAAAAAGCTAAGTCCCAGAAAACCAGAGATTGCAGATTCCTGATCTTAACCACACAACTAACAGTAGCAGTGGAGCGTTCCTACGTTGTTCCTAGATGCCTCGTCACTGCCGGAGGACTACATAAACCTAAAGCAAGAAAAGGGAAAACTAACTGCCCCAGAGCAGACCCCAAAGGAAAAGACAGCCCCCACACATGTATTGACGGTGAAGCAAGATGAAAACACAAACACAGGCAGGAAAATAGGCTGAGCAAACGATGGGGCCCGACTAACTAGAAAGGACAGGAAAGGAGAGCCACTGTCTGCAATCTGCCAAAAAACCCTACCAAAATAATGTCCAACATGTCTGATAGCAAAATTAACCCTGAAGTCACTAGACTTCTCCCACTATATCAGCACTCTGAAATATTCTGAAACAGAGCAAAAAGAGCCAATCTAATAAGAGACAAAAAGGCAAATTGGCAAATACAGATAAATAGGAGTGGAAGTTCAGCATAGCCCCAGCAGGGGCAAGCTGACCACACAAGAAACTGAATTGACCAACAAGCGCAAGTGTGAACATTAGCAAAAAACAAACTTAACTTAAGAAGACTGGAAGAGAGCTGAAGTCCAAGACCTGAGAAGCAGACTGAATCACCAGCAACAGGATAGGGCGTCGGCTGTCTTATATCCAGTCTGATACTCCAGAGATCCAATCGTTATCTTCCTCATCAGGTGGCAGATCACTACCACTTAAACCAACCTCACTACCTCCTGTCACCACCAGAGGGAGAACGGAAGGAGAACTCTCAACTGGTGGAGGAGAAAATGAGTTCATAACAGAGGAGACTTAATAGCTGTCTACAAATGTCTGAAGGGCTGACACATTGTAAAAAAATCATCTTTATTCTCATTTGCACAAGGAAAGACTAGAAGCAATGGGATGAAACTGAATGGGAAGAGACACAGATTAGAAATTAGAAAAAACTTTTCGACAGTTAGGGTGATCATTAAATGCAACAGACTGCCACGAGAGGTGGTGTGTTCTCCTTCAATAGAAGTCTTCAAACAGAGGCTGGACAGACATCTGTCTAGGATGATTTAGTGAATCCTGCTTTGAGCAGAGGGTTGGACCAGATGGCCTAGGATGTCCCTTCCAAGTCTACCATTCTAAGATTCTATGAGATGATAATCATTATTTCCAGGATTAGGAAATTAAATAAGACATCTCTAGCCAACTCCCCCGAAACCACATCTGCGCACCTAATCCAGTCTCCCCATACGTTATAAAATTTGTGGAAGAAAATGGGGGGTGCATCTTATAGTCTGGATGAATATGCTCTGGCTGTGGTGGGGAGGTGGGGGAGCAGCAGCGGCATGACAATGGGGTATTCGAGATTCAACGTAGCTTCCGTACCTTTTACCAGAAATCCCGGCATACCTCCATTCCATTTCCCATGTCCTCAGCCCTTCTCCCTTTTCCATTAGCCTCTCCAATAAATGACAAATGCTCAGGTTGTTGGATAATTTGGCCACAGCAGCCATTTATTAACATAAACAAACATTTTACAGTAAATCGCAACACAGAGGGGCGGTCCTCGAAGCCCCGAAACCAAAAATTCCAAGATAATAATCCCACATGGCCCCAGGTCAAGTCTTACCTCCAGCCGTAAAGCACCAGCTCAGAGGCACCAAAACAAACCGCCTGGCCATGCCCATTACCATATCCAAGTCCCCTCTTTCGTTCCTCGGGATACCTAAACTGCTCGTCCACTTGAGCCCACGCTGGAGGGAGTCCAGGACCTCATTCCGATCCCCCCCCCAGAGCGTCCAGGCTCACCAACTTCGAGGACAACCCCCGCGCCTGACTGCCACGACAGGAACACACCATTAAACAATATATAATAATTCTAGCACTCACTTATACATATACTCATAAAACAGATACAAAGGGAAGGATGGGTGGGAGATTACTATTGCTACCAGGGGGGTTCCTAAAATGGTTGTCCACCTAAGATTGCTTCCCCTATTTACACCAGCAGCCCGAGACCCCCATCTCTGACCCTCCCCTGTCTTAACCCCGCCCAGCTCAGCAACTTAACCCCGTGCACTACTGTAACTTCAACAACAACCCCTGCATCTACCCTTACTCTCAACCCTGTCATGCCGGCCTCCCTCTCAGGGCCTATGGCCTAGTACGGCCTCATTGATCAGTGAGTCACAGAAGGCAGGAGCCGGTGGAGTGGAGGGCAGTGAATATTCATTTCTCTTTAATAGCGACAAGCTGTTACCTGCAGCAGCTGGCTTTCTGTAGCTGCCAGGCGTTAGCGTGTGCCCGCTACTTAAGGCAATATTCACTGCTCTCAACTCTCATAGGCGTGGAATGCAGTGAATATTTATTCCCTTTAGTTGCGAGTTGCGGTAGCTGCGGCTAATACTCTGCCAGCTATTAAAGTGCCATGAATACTCACTACTCTCCATGCACACAGTCCAAGGTTTGGAGAGCAGTGAGTATTCTGGCAGCTGTCCTCAGCTTGTAAGCAGGGCATGACGTCCCTGCCATGCGCTGCTTACAAGCATAAATCAACTGCTGGAATAGGAACAAGACGCGGTGTGGGAACGCAAGAAGTTAAGTGTAATGATTTATGTTTCTTTAATGTTTTTCTGATGGGGCCATGCATACCAGGATAAAGATGGGGCTATGCATAGCAGGATAGGGATTAGGGGGATCATGCATACCAGGACGGAGATGGGGGCCCTGCATATCAGGATAGGGATTAGGCGGCCGTGTATACCAGGATGGGGATGAGGGGGCCCTGCATTTGAGGATAGGGATGAGAGGGCTGTTCATACCAGGCTAAGGATGAGGGGACCAAGCATACCAGGATGGGGATGAGGGGGCCATGCATACCAGAGTAAGGATGAGGAGGGCCTGCATACCAGGATAGGGATGAAGGGGGCCAAGCATACCAGGATGGGGATGAAGGGGGCCAAGCATACCAGGATGGGGATGAGGAAACCATGCATACCAGAATAGGGATGAGAGGACCATATATACCAGGATAGGGGATATTAGTACAAAATTGACCACATTTTTTGCTTCAATTTTTTTTATTTCCTCCTCTAAAACCTAGGTGCGTCTTATGGTCTGGTGCATCTTATAGTCCGAAAAATACGGTATTTTAGCAATAACTAACTGTACAAAGGGAGATCCTCCCTCGTTATTCCTAACACACAGGTTTTCATACTATACGTAGTTTGAATATTGAACACTTCTGCTATTAATCTACCACCACCCCCCAAAGCCCAACCAGTCTCGGGCATGTCCAAAACATGTGCATCAGGTTGGCATTTTTTTTACCTGCAACAGGGACAACAGTCATCCATTTTTTTAAGACCATATTATACAATACCTTGGGGGGTTTTGAAAACTATCTGAACTAGAAACAGTTGAGACCTTCTTTGCTTCATATTTATTGAAAGCAACTCCTGGAGATTCCAGCACCTCTTCCCATTCCTCTGTAGAAGTGTTACCCACATACTCCTCCCACTTATGCCGAAACCTGAGCCATGGTGTCACCCAAAATCTTTAGCAACAATAAGTTGCAAACAGATGATTCTCTTTGTTGGATTTTGCCTGTACTACGAATTCTAACAGGCCATTAGAGGACATATAAAGATCAGAGATGGCTTCCTGAGCCCATATTGAGTGTCTTATTAGCAAGTATTTAAAGAATTTAGTTTTAAGCAAATTAAACTCCTGCTTCAGCTGTTCGAACGACTTGAGATGGTTATCCTAGTATAGCTGATGCACATATTTCAATCCCTGATTCTTCCATTCTCCAAATCCCTCCAATCTCTGCAACTCCTCTAGATTAAAGTTATTGGAAGTAGGCATGAACTTTGAGCAGTCTGTCATCCCAGTCTTTTACATGTCCACCAAATCTTATGGATCAGAGACCGGGTAGGGTATACACTCGGACTATCTACAAATTTGGGAAAGATTCTTTCCCTGAAATTCTGTGCCTTTTTTTCTCTTGTGGCCAAACAGTTCTATTTTAACCTCATCGGTCCACAGGATTTATTTCTAAAATGCCTGAGGCTTGTTTAGATGTTCTTTTGCATACTTCTGATGCTGAATATTATAGTGAGGACGCAGGAGAAGTTTTCTTCTAGTGACACTTCCATGAAGGCCATATTTGTGCAGGTGTCTCTGAACAGTAGAACCGTGTACCACAACTCCAGAGTCTGCTAAATCTTTCTGAAGGTCTTTTGCAGTCAAGTGTGGGTTCTGATTTGCCTCTCTAGCAATCATATGAGAAGCTCTCACTGAAATTATGCTTGGTCTTCCAGACCTTATGTTATGCACTGAGCTGAGTTGGAATAGTGATATTGCAACCACTAGGGGGCAGCTTCAGCAGGTAGCATAGTCAGAAAATAGACAGAAGTCGGTACACAGAGCAGCAGTATAGTTATGACTGGTCACGGTGGGATGACTTACTTTTTTTTTTACATTAAAACAGTGTCAGCTAGCAAAATATGTTATTTATGTGTACTATAATGGTTTCCTTACTGCAGAGTATTTGCTCATTTTGTTTTTATTCTAGAATACTATATGTTTGATAATGGCCACAGTGTGAATGTGCATGTATACCAACATGTGCTCTGGCTCATTTGTTTGGTTTTGCAATAGAAAGGATATCAGCAAATTGCATGACTACATTATTTTTTTTCCATTATATACATACTATGTTAGATGAGACTGGCATCGGGTCTGTCATAGAAAACACATGAGGGCTTGGACAAGCTAAGCATACCAATGTATGGGGGACTTCGGGGAGACAGTTGTCGGCCAAACAACGGTTCATCTAAAGCAATCTGATGTATATGGGGGTCATAATCCACATTTCACATTTCATTAAGAGATAAGAATTCTACCCACTATCACACACAAACTATGGATATACTAACAAAACTGGAGCAGGTACAGAATATATGAACATATACTGTATTTTTAAAAACATGCTTTCCTTTTTATTTGCATTACAACCACCAATATGGTTTGCTGTGCAAGCCCTAACTAAAAGCAGAAAATACAGCTAAGTACCGTTCTAATGGATATGGTTGCAAATGAAACCATAATAGAAGCAGCTAAGAATCTATGTAGATGCGTGGAGAGAATGCACCAACACTGATGTTTCTTCTCCATTTGCCTGCACTTTGAGGCTCACATTTAGCATCTCATTATTATAAAACTTCTTCATCTATACAGGAGAATGTATTCCCCCTGTAACCAGCAGTGACAAGTTATTATACACACAGTATATGTTTGTATAGAAATATGCTGAACAGTGTTGATTCCTTCTCATCATAGCATTGGTTCATGGATGCTCTGATTTCTTCTATCAGCAAAGTACTGCCTGTACCAGTGTACCGGATATCAGCACTGACTTATAATGCACCGCTCAAAAATTCTGATCTTGCATGGGCTCATGAGTTTTATCACATTAGACCCAAATTAGCTTTAAAATGAAACTATTTGCTAAAAGTCCTAAACCGCATGTGGCGGCATGATCTCTAATATAAGGGTAAGGCTAGGCGGGACAGCAATGACTTGACCATGAAAACCAGGGCAATTTGGTAGAGATTTTTCTGGTGGATTTCATTATGGAATCTGGTTTGGATTTGAGCCAGAACTGTTCCCTGCAAATTCTACCCTTATAAGATTTACTTAACTTTGGTTGCCATAAAGAATATAACAAATTGTGACAGATATGTGCAAAATGAAAAGCATAGATCAGTATCATGAATTAAAATTCTAATCCAATGGGCAAAATTATGTATATTCACATGTGTCAAGATGGATTACATAAACAAAGCCAATTATTAACAAACATCATATAGAGGGGGGAAGGAAAAACCAACAAAAGAACAATTGACACAGATGATAATAAGAAATTATGCAAAACTTTATTGAAACATGAAAGGCAGATAAAAGAATGATGGCAAGACACATGGGTCTCAATAAACCCTCACAAACAAGGGCAGACTAAGTTCACAAAAACATCAGACATAGGTAACCAAATGGCCTGAAAGGCATCGTTGCCCATAAACATGAATGTGATATGTGAATCACACTTATACATACATCAATTAAGTCATAGCGATACAAAAAAAGAGGTAGATTACCTGAAATAGAGGTAGTTAGAGTCTGATGGCAAGGGACCTGCCTGCCATAAAGAATGCCAAGTAGATACCACAATTCTTAAATGTATAGGTGCATGCCCCTGTAATTGCAATGCAAAACCAAGCATGCACAAATAAATGGAGCAGCCAGTATGAGTCCAGTTGTCCTATGAGTTATCAACAGTTCTCCCTGTAGGACTGTATATATAGGTTATTTGTGAATTACAACACTGCTACATTTACTATACTTGCTAAAATGAAGATCTTAGAGTTGTGGACATAAATATATTTATACAAACTGTATAAGTGTAAAGCAGCATGGAGCGGTAGCCGCTGGCAAGGCACTTGTCTTCAGAGCCTTGGGAAATTACATGAAATTGTGGGTCCTGTCTGGGTGTGTAGACTTGTGCTGTGAGGGCCTTACACTTGTGCAGGCCAAATGTAGCCAGTGTTGTTGGCATGCCAGGGCCAAATGTTCCACAAATCAATGAGGGAGACCACTATTCAAAAATAAACTCTTTACCCTTTACAAATCTCCGTGTCTCAGTCCTGCTAAGGCCCGTTACCGTTTACATTACAAGATCTAGATTTCGTGGCTAGGTGTCCTCTCCTAGGTCCCGTCTCCAGAAGGCCACTCTGTCTCGTCTGTCATTTTTCTTAAGGATCACAGTATCCCTCACCTGTAGTCTCCTCTCACTGAGGGTCACCCTTTCATGCAGTTCTGCTTACTTCATACTCTACATCCTATCTGACAGGAACCAGTTGTTCTCTTGAACACTAACCTCACCCTTGTGGGCTAGTCTTAAACATTAACACCATCTTTCCCTATTGTTACTACCTATACTAGAACCTACCTATATGTACCTTACACTATGCATTAAATTACTTTACATTATCAAATCCTACTGTAACACTGGAGGGTGAATGTAACGCTGGTGGATGTGAACCCACTGCACCACAGGTCGGGCTTACCCTGTAGGGGTATGACTAAGTGACTGCCTGGTTCTCGCTAGAGCCTCTAGTGGTAAAGATAGGCTTGCTCAAAGGTAGTCGCCAGGTCAGGGCAATCCCTAGGACTGCAGCAGCTGACAGAAGGGTCAGACGGTCCGAGGATGGGGCAGGCAGCATAGGTTCACAATGCACATCCAAGGTCAGGAATGGAAAGATCAGACAGGACATATACACAAGCCGGGTCAATAATGGTAAGAAAAACACACAAGCACAAACTGAACGCTTTACAGAGCAAACTCACTAGCAACCAATGTTTGGACTAGGAGTGGTGAAAAAAACTGGCAGATATAGACCCTGCTGACACAGGATAGGCCAGGGAATCTAGTTTCTGCAGGTTTAAATTCCAGCAGAGAGCGGCCACTCTCCTCTATGGCAAAATGGAAACCATCATAAGATGCAGCAGTGCTACAAGAGGCAAAACTCTGCGACCCTCATGGTGACCATGGTGTGAAGTGCAGTGCTAAGAAGGCATACAGGTTACTGACATGACACCTACATATTAACCACATTTATCACACACTATAACAATACTTTACATGATACAGTATTTACAAAAGATGCATGACACAATAAACACATTGCGATTGATGTCTTCAGGGGTAGGAATGGGATAGAAAAGTCCACCACCCTTATATATACACACACATATAATGTACACATTAATAAAACGTGTAAAAATGTGTAATAAATCTGCAACATCTACATCAGGGTCTGTTAACACGTACTAACTGACGATATGACTGCTGGTCGGTAAACTTTTACCCATCTGTGGTAGTTTAAATGCCTGTTTCCACAGGCAGACCAAATACTGCATACTGAGCGATCTATACTAGATAGATCATAGGCTGCCATTTTTCTCGGCAATGCAAGTTCGGCTTACAGAAATATAACATATCTAAATTGTAAAGCATCAGCTCTTATACAGCTCAGTGGTAATGCAGAATTGCTACTTCACAGGAATAAGGGAAAGGAAAGATCAAGATCAGTTCTTGTGGATGATGATGCAATCAGACCAGCGATATGTGGTTTTGATGAGCTGAAATATTGAGGCACTAAAAACGCCTTAAAATTGTAGACCTGGTAATATTTCGAGGTTTGTTGAAAATATCTGATTAGAAAAGTGAAAGTGAAGTTTTGAACGGTTATCAATGAATTTATACAGAAATCTTTTTAACTCTTTAGTTCAAATAATTCCAAAAACCTATCTGTTTAAGGCTATTTTAGAAACTTTATAAATGGACACATTGAACATTTATGTGTATGTACGGCTGATAGCAATCGGGAATATCATTTTGTGACTATAGTAAGAAGGGGGTTTCCTTATAAAAAAGTAATTAACATACATTACTTCTCGGAGTAGGGCAGCATTAATTTGTAAGCTGTGCTATCAAATCTTTCAGTCTGCATGAGCAATTTAACACAGCAAATAACGGAGTACATTTAATATGTGTATTTAAGCAATTGATTAGTCAGGAGATGTCTTCAGCAGTCAAATCATTCCACAAAGTGCAGTGTCAGAGCGTCGCCTCTTCTAACCTATCCACAATATACAGGGGCCATAGAAATTATTTATTCATGAAATGCATATATGATTCCTACCATTATAGCACCAAATATTTTTTTTATACAGAATGGTATGTATCCACCAAAGTACCCGTATATACTCGTGTATAAGCCAACCCGAGTATAAGCCAAGGCACCTAATTTTGACAATAAAAACTGTGAAAACTTTTTGACTTGAGTATAAGCCGGGTATGCATAGTCCCCTCATCCCCATCCTTATATGCATGGCTCCTCATTCCCATCCTTGTCTTCATGGCTCCTCATTCCCATCCTGGTCTGCAAGGCTCCTTATCCCCATCCTTGTCTGCATGGCTCCTTATCCCCATCCTTGTATGCATGGTTCCTCATCTCTTTTCTTGTATGCATGGCTCCATATTCCCATCCTTGTCTGCATGGCTCCTCATTCTCATTCTTGTCTGCATGGTTCCTCATTCCCAACCTTTTCTGTATGGCTTCTCATTCCCCATTCCCATCCTAGTCTGCATGGCTCCTCATTCCGATCCTTGTCTGCATGGCTCCTTATTCCCATCCATGTCTGCATGCCTCCTTATCCCCATCCTTGTATGCATGGCTCCTCATTCCCATCCTTGTCTGCATGGCTCCTCTTCCCCATCCTTGTCTGCATGGCTCCTCATTCCCATCCTTGTATGCATGGCTCCTTATCCCCATCCTTGTTTGCATGGCTCCTCATCCCCATCCTTGTCTGCATGGTTCCTCATTCCCATCCTTGTATGCATGGCTCCTTATCCCTATCTTTGTATGCATGGTTCCCTCATCCCTGTCCTTGCATGCATGGCTCCTCATCCCTATCTTTATATGCATGGTTCCTCATCCCTGTCCTGGTATACATGGCTCCCATGAGAAAAGCATTAAAAAAATCCTACTTACCTTCTCTGTGTGCCCTTGCAGCATCTTGTTCCGGTGCCAGCAGCTCCTGTGACCGGCAATCACGTGTCCCTGCTCATTAAGGAAATGAATATTCACTCTATGCTTATGGGAGTAGAGAGAGGTGAATACTCATTACCTTAATGAGATGGGACATGTGATCGGCCAGCCGCAGGAGCTGCTGGAAGCCGGCGGCTGTGGCTGTAACTGTGCATGCTATAAGAGTGTGATGAAGGAGCAGCCACCATCTTGGATATGGGGCATAATGCTCGCCTCTTGTCTGAGCTTGGCCTGTCCCAGTGACGCCAGTTTGTCTGACAGCTAACTGCTCCCCCCCATGGCCTGTAAGCATATTGAAGAAAGCAGGATTTAGTGCTCCAATGTTGAATAGCAAGGTCTTTTAGTATGAAAATGAGATAAGGCCAAAACAGAACTTCAAAGCTTGAGTAGGAGCCATGCCAGCATGGGGCTTGAAGGTGCCTGGGGGCTTCAATTAGAATATACCTGCCAGCTGGACACAGAATACATATCCATTGTCTCTCCCAGCCACTCCAACTCCATCCTAAGATTATGGATTATGAGCACACCTTTCGAGTTACAGACTCATAAAAAATATCCTGAGGAAATCGCGCATCTGGCAGTGCGACTCCTGAGTTGGTGAGGGCTCTGGGACCTGAGATATAGAGATTGGCCCTCCACAGCGACCCAATGGGGCTATGTTTGCTCTCCACACGACAGGCAAAACAAACTGCATTCAATGGTACCTCTCGTGTCCTGATCCGATCATCCTGGAGAAAGTTACCCCCTTTCTTAGATATTGGGATTAACTTCTGCAGGGAGCTAAAGGGTGGAGATTATTAGCCCACCCTCTGACACAGGGGGGAGGAACCCAACATGCTTAAGAACTGGGAACACATGGCAGAGACTCTCTCTCTCACAGAAGAACCAGATGGTGATGATCTAAGAAGGAACTGGGGACAGATCTGCCAAGGGAGCAGCGGCACGCGCTTTGGGGTCTGTCCTGCAACTAAGATTCTTGTACCTGTGGATTGCAGACCTCCCGGCATCCACATGCAACCTACAACCTGGTAAATTGACCTCCAGCTTAATATCTCTAAGTCTTGTACCATTATTGTTATATTTTTACTCTGACTGCAAATCCACTGTAATTCCGTTGTATAGCTTACTGTATATTTCTGTAATTATCTAGTGCACCCTTAAGGCAATTAAACCATAAAATTAATCTTGGGCTGATGCTTTTACTCTGATTACGGATCTTAGAATACCCAGCAGGTAACAGGACATCCTCCCCGGCGGCCATTTGCTCTAGGTGCAAATTCCTTACTGACCTGAGAGACAAAGGGGGCGCCGGAGAGCTGTGCCTGTGTAGTTACGTCACATTGGTGACATGGGAGGATCCGGTCTTCCTTCACAAAGAGAAATTAATATTCATTGCCAGTACTGTGAATATTCATTTCTCTTTAGCAGCTGTCACAGTTACAGCCGCTGGCTCCTGCCTCCTGTGACCCGCTGCTCTCCCTCCCCCGCCGTCTTCTGTCACAATGACTCGTGTATAAGCCAAGGGGGTGTTTTCAGCACAAAAAATGTGCTGAAAAACTCGGCTTATACACAAGTATATATGGTTAGTGATTTTCAGGGTACTCCCTCCATCCATACAGAACATGTGTACATTCATTTCTAATTAAAATGTAAACCAGAGGTGTATCTAGGTTTTCTGGCACCCGGGGCAAGAATTCAGTTTGCCCTCCCACTATGCACATATGCAATTTACACACTTAGTAATGTACCTACGACCTGCTCACCCTAATTCAATGTTCAACTGAGAGAAGCAGGAAGAGAGGCTCGATGTCACGTGACCGTAAGTATGAAAATTGCATATGAGTGAAGTGGCCATGTGATGACTGCTGGAACCAGCAAGCAGAGCTGAATCCTGACAGAGAGTATACTACACACTGTTAGGATTGGCTACAGGGCTTCATTTTATACTTAAATGGTGCGTCCAGGTTTGAGATGCAGTCACTATAGGTGGCTACTGGCTTGCGATTTGTAGATTTGTATACTTCTGACCACATTCCGACTAGACATGTCCGGCCTTGCTCAATTCATTTTCATTGAGTGAGGCCATGCATGTCTAGTTGGTGTGATGACTCCTGGAGTGGACCCTCTGGGTCGTGGCACCGAGGATCGGACTGAGGCACCGGGATACCGGAGAATCCTCCGGTGGGCCCCGCCCCCTGCCCCAGCTCCTGCTTCCTTCCTTAGTCCCTGCCCTGCATATCCATAGTGTGTCCCGATTTTAAACCCCCCCACCCGCTTACCCACCCGGGAGTTTATTTTTCCCCGTACTGAGATAAGTCGCCCTCCCATGTACCCCATCCTCGCTCTCCCGGAGAGACCCACCGCAGCCCTTCACAGCCTGCAGTGACGTCTCTAGGCTGTTCTCTTCTGTGTGCACAGAACCTGTGATGAGGTCATAGGAGGGAAGGAGTCAGGGGTCACATGATCAGGGGCCTTGGTGTCTGCAGGACTCCTCTGTGCTGGTTGTCATGGTGCTGGATGAGGTGAAGTTATGTGTGGGGTCAGGAGGGGTTTACAGGGTGGATGTAGCAGATCTGCGTGTGTGCGAGGTGTACATATCAGAGCCACATGTGTACGGGGTGTACGGAGCGGAGCCAGGTGTTTACGAGGGGTATGGAGCGGAGCCATGTGTGCATGAGGTGTACGGAGCGGAGCCGCATGTATACGAGGTGTACGGAGCGGAGCCGCATGTGTACGAGGTATACGGAGCGGAGCTGCGTGTGTACGAGATGTACGAAGCAGAGCCGCGTGTGTACGTGGTGTATGGAGCGGAGCCGCGTGTGTATGAGGTGTACAGAGCGGAGCCGCTTGTTTATGGGGTGTGTGGAGCGGAGCCGCATGTGTACAAAGTGTACGGAGCGGAGCCATGTGTGCACTTAGTGTACGAAGCGGAGCTGTGTGTGTACGAGGTGTACGGAGCGAAGCCGCGTGTGTATGGGGTGTGAGGAGCGGAGCCGTGTGTGTACGAGGTGTACGGAATGGAGCCGCATGTGTATGGGGTGTATGGAGCGGAGCCTCATGTGTACAGGGCGTACGGAGCGGAACCGCATGTGTATGGGGTGTACAAAATGGAGCCCTGTGTGTACGAAGTGTACGGAGCTGAGCCGTGCGTGTACGGAGCGGAGCAGAGCCATGTGTGTATGAGGTTTTCGAGTGGAGCCATGTGTGTACTGAGTTGAGCCGTGTGTGCGAGGTGTACAGAGCGGAGCCGTGTATGTACGAGGCATACCAAGTGGAACCGTGTGTGTATGAGGTGTGCGAAGCCATGCATGTACAAGGTGTATGGTGGGGAGCATTCATACCTCCCAACCGTCCCGGATCCAGCGGGACAGTCCCGATTTTGAGAAGCTGCCCCACTGTCCTGACTGGGAGCTTACTTTTCCCGCGGACACAGTAAAACACGGCGGAGCCCCGAGGAGCACTTTAAAACTCTCACATGACGTTCCACTGGAATCTGACCAGAAATTAGGTAATTTCGGGAGAAGATTGTGACGGAACCATGGAGGCACTTCAGGGAATGTTCTTTTTTTCTGTCCTCTCTTTCTTTCTCTCTCTGTTCTGTCTTCCTCTCTCTCTGTTCTTTCCTTCCCCTCTTTATTTCTCTCTCTGTTTTTTCTTTCTCTCTGCTCTTTTTGTTTCACTCTCTGTTCTCTCTCTGTTCTTTCTTTCTCTCTCTCTGTTTTCTTTTTTCTCTCTCTCTGTTCTTTCTTTTTTTCCTCAGTACCAGTCAGTGTGCCCACAGTACCAGCCACTGTGCCCATAATGCCAGCCACTTTGCCCTCAGTACCAGTCAGTGTGATCAGCAGTGCTAAATGGGTGTGGTTGGGGGCATGGACATGTGTGTGACTAGTTGTGAAATGGTTGTGTTTGGGTCATGGTCTAAAATTTGTCCCTCTTTCCCAAGAATCATTTTTCTCTGGTGGGCCCAAGGTACTCCAGTCCGACGCTGGTGGCACCTACCCACCTAGGGAGAGCTGACTGAGTGAGGACCACCCTCTATACAGGGAGTGTCAGGGGCAAGCCCAAGGGGGTGAGGTACCATGACTGCTGGAACCAGGTGGCCGGCTCACAGGAGACACGAGTATGTCTAGCAAGGTGCAACAGGGAATGTGCAGAATACAAGAGTGTGCAAAGCATGGACACAGGGACACGCAGGGTATAGGACAGTACAGGGCGTGTACATGGGAGTGCGCTAGATACTGGATAGTGTAAGGTGAGTACATGGGAGCACATATGACGCACACAGACAAGCACTCCCGGGTGCGAGCCAAGCAGGATGTGTGCAAACTGCAGAGTACAGAGTTAGACAGAGAGCGCACTGGGAAGCGCGCCTGTGTGCAGGGTTAGACAGAGCATGCGCAGACAGCACGCCTGAGTGCAAGGCTAGGCAGAAGGTGTGCCAACAAGCACGACAGGGCACAGAGCAGAGCGTGTGCCAAGAGGCACGACAGAACACAGTGCAAGAGCAGAGCGGGTTATGGGAAGCACGGTAGCGCACAGAGCTGAGTGTATGAGTGGAGTACAAGGCAGAGTACAGGAACAGAGCACAAGGCAGAGTGCAGGAACAGAGCACAAGGCAGAGGATCCGAATACAGTGCACAGCAGGCAGTGACCAAGAAGACCAAGCCAGGAAGCACAACAATAATCAGGCCCCTCCCATAGGAAGAGGTTGCCTGATATAGGGCAAGAGCACAGGGACTTCCGGGTCAGGTACTCTAGGACCATAGAGAGGGCATGGCTGCAGCTAGAGCCGAGAAGAGCACGCATGCGCACTAGCAATGTTGTGGAGCCATGGAACTAAGTACGAGAGGTTCGGGTGCGCACCCGACGGGACCCCTGGAGCTGCCGCGGCACTGGAAGTGGTGACGTCGGGCACGGGGTCCCGCCCTCAGGTGAGCGCAGCGTAACAGGCGGCATGACAGTCAGCATATGACCACACATATGCAAATCACCTGCAGTGCGCACTGTGAAAATTCAGAAGTCTACAGTAATAGAGAGACTGCAGAATCATCACAAACTTGGACAACCCCATTAATGTTCCTAACAAATAAAAATGAGAATTAGTCCGTATCACAAAAAATATTTACATCCAGGTGTCACGATTCGACTGTGGAGTGACCTGGGACCAGGGGCACCTTTCGTGGCCCTAACACTAGGGGGCACCCTAGCTCTCCTTGTTAACCCGGGATACTTCAGATGGCAAAGACGCCGAGGCCTCCGCCCTTGCCCTATCTCCTAGAACAGCCCTTCATCTGTCCCCTTCCCCCACCCAGGGAAGAGAGACGCTACTGTGCACCACAGTACACCAACCCAACAGACAGGGTAACAAAGACAATAGTAAACTGAAAACTCCACACACACAAAATATACACACAAATAACAAGGGTATTCACCAGGGTGTGCAGGGAGGGAGAAGAAAGCAAAACAGAAGGATAAGGAATTTCCAAGCGTACAAACAAGACAACAGTTGCTAATAAACTCCTCCAGCTCTCATTCACAAAACCAATTTCTCCAACTCCAAAATCATGCAACAAATGCTAACTTTGATGATGAGTTTGTAATCGAGCCCAGATTTGATAGGGAAAAGGAGTGGCTAACTGAGCACAGCTGAATGTAGGAGTTTTCCAATATGGCCGATTAACCCCTGTTCTGCTGGAAGAAATAAACGTGTTTAATACACTGGAGAAGTGCTTGTTCTCAGTTTGGTAGGAGCAACCAGAC
This sequence comes from Dendrobates tinctorius, assembly GCF_039654945.1. Classification (NCBI taxonomy): domain Eukaryota; kingdom Metazoa; phylum Chordata; class Amphibia; order Anura; family Dendrobatidae; genus Dendrobates; species Dendrobates tinctorius. The sequence continues at coordinate 10,163,374 of NW_027361754.1, forward strand.
ATTGAGGTCTTCTGGCTCTGGTCCTTTGCGGTAACCCCGTAACAGTACCCCTTCTTCTACAAGGGCCCTCCAGAACCTCAGAGCCAGGTTTATCCGGGTATGCAACATGAAAAGCCTGAACTAGTTTGACTGCATAAATGTCAGAGGCTGGTACCCACATCCTCTCCTCAGGACCATACCCCATCCAATGTATCATATATTAAGGCGACCGATGAAAAAGATAAGAATCTAAGACCTTTGCTATCTGGAACTCCAGGTTAAGATGACAGGAGAAGGTGGTAGAGGCAAAGGCACTGCAGATGCCACATACTTTTTCAGAAGCGAACGGTGAAAAACGTTATGGATTCTAAAGGTAGGTGGTAAAGCAAGGCGAAATGCTACCGGATTGACGATGGCTAAGATCCTATAAGGACCGATAAACCTAGGACAGAGTTTCCAAGACGAAACCTTCAGCTTAATGTTCCTTGAGGACAGCCATACCAAGTCACCACACAGGTCCGGACCCACCACATGTCTCCAAACAGCCACACTCTTATATTTAGAACCTTTCTCAAATTATTAGTTACCCCCTGCCATATAGTAGAGATGAAAGATGAAAACTGTTCTTCCTCCGGTAATCCGTTAGGGTGATTACCATTTGAAAGAACTAAACTGCGGCTGGAACCCATATGTCCCGAAAAACGGGGACTTACCAGTTGATTCATGACAAAGATTAATTACCCCGATTTCAGCCAACGGTAAGTAGGTAACCCAGTCCTCCTGATTCTCAAACAGGAAACATCTGGGATATATCTCTAAATTCTGATTAACCCGTTCAGTCTGCCCGTTAGAATGTGGGTGAAACACAGAAGAAAAAGACAAATGGATCCCCAGACGGGTGCAAAATGTTCTCCAAAATTTGGAGATAAAATGCACCTCTCGATCAGAAACCATATCAATAAGAATCCCATGCAGTCTAATAATTTCCCTGTCAAAAATTTGCACCAGAGATTTGGCATTAGGCAAAGCAGGTAAAGCAATAAAATGACACCTTTTGCCAAATCTGCCCACCACCAGGATTACAGTGTTTCCTGTAGACACAGGTAGGTCCGTAATAAAATCGACCGATAATCGAGTCTAAGGTCTGCTGGGAATCTCCAGTGGTTTTATAGCCCCTGACAGACGAGTATGTGAGGTCTTAGAATTCGCACAGATATTGCAGGCGGACACATACTCCGGAACATCCTTATGAGCAATTGGCCACCAAAAACATCGAGTAAGTTGATACGAGGTGGCCTTATTCCCAGGATGTCCAGCCAACACTGTATCATGATGTTCACTGAGGACGCTAAGATGGAGATTGACTGGAACGAAAAGTTTACCAAGTGGATAGGTAGCAGGGGCATCCCCCTGGCCGTCAACCACCTCTCTTTCAAGATTGGAGCATATAGACGCCATCACTTCCCCTTTTGGAGAATAGGAACCGGTTTGCATTTATCTCCTTCCCCAGGAAAGCAACGGGACAGGGCATCTGCCTTAACATTTTTGCTCCCTGGCCTAAAAGTAACAAAAAATTTAAACCTGGTAAAAAATACTACCCATCTTGCCTGTCATGGTGTAAGACGTTTCACCAATTCCAAGTATACCAGATTCTTATGATCTGTGATAACCATGTGGAAATATACTCCGGAAGAAGTGCCTCATTCATTACCAGATGATTGGTTAGAGAAGGATCAGAAATCACAAAGCACAAAACGCCTGGCCACCTTAAAGCAGACTGCAGAATTTGGAAAGCAAGAATGAGTCAGCTTAAAAAGCAGAATAGTCATCAAAGGGTTAAAACAGCTGTAAATAAAGATTCTGCATGTGTAGAAGCCGCATTTAATGCCAGTACAGGCCCATCTGCAAAGCATATATGGTGTATAGATTCTGGTGCAAGAAGCCATATGACAAATAACAAGGATTTCTTCACTGACCTTAATGAAAGCAAGTCAGAAAAGGTAATCTTAGCTAATGGTCACTATATGAATTCAGAAGGAGTAGGACACGGCTACCTCTACTGTCTAGTTTCCTCAGCACAAAGCAGAACATCCCAATAAAGGATGTTCTCTATGTTCCCAGCCTTGAAAGCGATTGTCAGTTAGTAAAAAAGCTCACGCAAAAGGGGAATGTAGTTACAGTACAGCTGCATCATCTCAAAGAAGGGTCACACTCTTGCAGAAGGAAAAATCCCAGATGAACTTTATCAGCTAAAATGCAAAGAAAGAGTGTACAGTACTAGATAAGATCTACATAAGAACTGCATCCATGTATGGTACAGACGTCTTGGGCACAGAGACCCAGGAGGCTAGCTCAACTTGCAAATGGTATTGAAATCAACCAGTGTAGTGATGAAGTGCACTAGCTGTCTTAAAGGGAAAATGTTCAGAAAATCCTTTCCTAAAATAAGCACCACTAGATCTGCACAGCCTCTGGATCTGATACATACAGATGTATGTGGTCCAATGAGTGTTCAAACTCCTAGCAAGAAGAGATATTTTCTCACATTTATTGATGACTACTCCAGATATACAGTCACCTACCTGCTTCACATTAAGGAAGAAGTGCCACAGAAACTTGAAGAATATCTTGCTCTAGTGTTTAACAAATTTGGAAGAATGCCCAAAGCCCTGCGTGCAGATAATTTAACTGAATATAAAAGAGGTAAGATGCAATCCATTTTGAAAAAGGATGGAATCGTGTTCCAGACTACCATACCCTACAACCCAGAACAATATGGCATTGCAGAGAGAAAGAACCGTACTCTCTCTGAAAGTGGAAGAAGTATGTTGTTTGATGTGAATCTACCTACAACATATTGGGGAGAAGCCATCATGACAGCTTGCCATCTTCAAAATAGACTGCCAGGTAAAGCCACAAATAAAACTCCATATGAGCTATGGAACTGCGGGAAGTCTAACCTGAAGCACCTCAAGATATTTGGAAGCAAAACGTTTGTATGTTTCCAAAGAAAAAACCTTTCTAAGTGGCAAGGAGTCCTGGTAGGCTATAGCGAAATTCAAAAGGGATACAGAATCCTGCACCCAGAGACCAACACAGTAAGAATCCGCAGAGATGTAGTGATTGATAAAAACTCTGTTTCGCTCAAATTCCATGAAGCTACACCAGTTATTCAACCTAAGAAGCATGAACAAGAATCTCAATCACCAAACCCAGATGCCGAAAAAAAACACTGAAGTGTGGATAAACTCTGAAGCTGTAAGAAGATGAGCCAGAACAGAGTCAGCCGTTCTCTATGCACTTTAGGGCTGGAACTATCGGGACTGTCACCACTGTTGCCGGGGTCACGATTGATCCGAGTGGAGAGGACCTTTGCACTGGACAGTAGGGGGTTTGGGGGATATAAAAGGGACTGAGCGCGGGAACAGAGATTTGACGGGAAGGCGCGGGAAGGAGACATGAAAACAGGTTGAAGGCTGACTCCGACTGCAAACGCCACATACTCTAGTTCCCTGCTGATTGAGTTACCATCGGAGAGCATCCTGACTGAGCTTCCCTTGAATGGTCCTGTACTAGTCTGGTCCTTATCGCTCGCAGTGAAAGATACTTTGACTTGCTCCGATCATAGCGAACCCGTTAGAGGTTTGCACTCTGCCGTGGCCTGCAAGCCTGCATGTTGCTCGTGTTCTGCGACATCCCAGAGGATTCAACAAAAGAGATTGTTCCCACATACCAACGTACTCCAGCCAAGCGAGCCCGGATACATTGGCAGGGTCGGAAGATAGTGCATTTCGTTCCTTTGCAACAGAGCCAGAGACATTGTCCATGGACTAAGATGCCGACGGGAGTTATTCCAGCCTCTCCTCAACAAGAACTTCATGCGATAAGTTACCTCTTTCGTACACCCATTCCCTCAAATATTGTGTTTTTGTGCAAATTCTGTTGTGCTCAGTGTTCCTGTGCCATTTCGTTGTTGATTTCATCTCCCTGTGCGGAGTATCATTTGTAATCAACATCCTGTTTAAAGTAAACTCTGTTAACCCCTTCTCTGTCTCCTGCTCTTCACTGCATCCAACGAACTTCACTTCCAGTGCCTTTACAAAGCCACCAAGGAAGACACAGAAGAACCAAGTCAACCTCCAGTCAGGAGATCAGAAAGGCGGAACAAAGGTATCCCAGCTAGATGCCTTTCTTATATGATCAGAATACTTCCTGAACCAGAGCCACAGTCATGACAAGAGATGCAAAAACTGCCTGTCCACGAGAAGCAGAAGTGGATGAATGCCGGAAGGAGAAGATCTGCAACGTCCGGATAGCAGAGCCAAGTTTGTGGACTTCAGGATAAGTAGTTGTTGAGTGTGCGTGTTAGAGTATGTTTGGTGCAACTCCATTCCTGTCTAAAGTTAGAACAAAATAAACTGCCAGAGGCTCACACAGGGAGAGCATGTGACTGTATTTCCTGTTTTTCATGTGTCTATGCATGATGCAAGCAGCCTGCTGTAGATGCTGCACAGATAGAGACACACAAATGATTTATTCCTGATCTATTAAGCTTATCATATATTGTTCCTGTTTGTTCCTGAATAAAGAAGCTCAGTTGTCACATGCTTGGAGAGTATCCTGACTAATCCGCTGTCAACACTCCAACACTGTCCCTCTTATGATACATGTGATCCACACTGCCCTATCCTTTCCATACAGGAGTCACTATTCAAACTAGGTCCCCCTATAAGGTCGAGTCTCTATACTATACTGCCTTACCACACTCCCCCTCCTTGGTATGCTGTGCCCTTACACTGTTCCCCCATGCTACCCCGAACGTACTCAGTTTCTATTCTGTGCCACCTCGCACTTTCCATACAGCCTCCTCACACAACCCTCCGACTCCCCATATTGTGTCCGTGCCCATCCCATCACCCTTGATCCCCATACTGTGTCTGCAAACATTTTCCCCATGTTCCTCATACTTTGTCCACCCATATCCCTACTCACCATACTGTGACTGCACCCAACTTCTCATACATGCCGCACATCTCACCCCTTCTTCCTCATATTGTGTCTTCAAATTTCTCCCACTCCCCATATTGTGTCTGCACCTGTCCCTTCTTTGCTCCCCAAATATACAGTATGTCCTCCCATCAGCCCCCGCTACACTAAATCTCCCATCACAGTAAGTCTGCTCCACACACAGACAGTAATCATCTGCTCCCAGGTAGTAAATAACCCCCCCTTTCTATCTTCGGTATTGTCAGCTCCACGACCGTGAAGAACTTACTACCATTGCTCTCCGTGCTGACGAATGACATCAGCAGCATGATCACATGACCTGATCATGCTGCTGACATTGCTCTGTCTCGGCGATCAGAGCTTCAATTGAACTTGCAATGCGAGTACAATTGATCACTGGGAGCCATCGTCCTGCAGTCTCTGACAGCTGGCTCAGAGAATCGCCAAGTCCCAGTGAATGCTGCCGACACGGGAGACACTGCGGACCGCCACATTAGGCGGCCTGACTGTGCCCTTATGCTGGCTGCCACCCTCCCAGATAGATACGTCTCTGTTGTAAACTATCCAGATATAGAATATTCTGTTATGTATGTTAATAACATCAAATGGATTACTTATGGATCATCATATAATTTGGTGGTGTGAACACTGTCCTACAGACTTGTTCACTGTGTGCATGGCTCATGTGTTTGTATTCATCATATAGGAAGTAGACCCTAGTGACAAGTGATTGGCTCCAAATTCACCGACAAACATTGTCATCTTCTGCTAGACCTTTGTGACTTTAGTGTTTAGGGCTGATTATTGTATTGTAGATGGGACTCTCCGGGGGATCCTCTGGTACAATGGTCGTCCAGTCCAGCCTGTAGTGCACTTCGCTTACATTCACACAGGTTGACAATGCAGCGGATCTTTCAGACAAGTCTGCTGTGTATTATAGTGCGAGCTTAGCAGGTGAATTGTAATGAAATCTCATTTTACACGCTGCTGGGAAAACCCGAAGTGAATTGATCAAAGTTGCAGATAAGAGATCTGAGGCTTGGTCATTTTCGCTGCAGATATTTACTGCTCTGTATATGGCAGCAGATACAAAGCGTTGGCATATCCACTGCACAGTGATATGCGCACACTTTAATGCAAATATTACTGCTGAAAATTTGCTGTAGAATATATGCTACAGAAATCCTACAGCAAATACGTTCTGTGTGAACATACCCTAATAAAAGAACCATTTATGTGCTGTGATGCGGCTGAATAACCATCACGGCAAAACTTCTTTAAAGTATTTCTAAGGTGAATTTTCAATCTAAACAGGACTTCTGCACATGCTGCATATCTGAGGATAAAAAAATCACTACATGCAAAATAACCTTTTATGACACCTAAGGGTTTGTTTACAGCAAAAAAAATCTGCTGCATATTAAAATACCAGCATGGCGGATGAGATGTTACTAAACCTACATCCGCAACCTTTTTATTTCTCCTGCGCATTTTCACAGCAGATATGTGTCGAATGTACCCTTGTATTCCTCCAACAAACACATTTCAAAGGACAATTTTGAGATTACAGTTACTTTATGCTATTAGGATCATTATGAAGGCAAAAGATTTTAAGCACTCTCTAATTCACGGCCATGTCACACAACATCTCTCCAAACACCTCGTGGAAGGCTGCGGGTTGATGTTTGGCGCTGCCATTTCTACCTAACAGATGCATCACAATGAGAGAAGCCTAACATTTCCTTTACATTTGATGCAAACATAAATAGACACAATAAAAATTTAATGAGTGTCAAGATGCACTTTCAGGAGCTTGATGTATTGGCCCAATATGTTTCTGAGAAACCTAGCAGTTGTTAATCTCCGATTCCTAGAGTTCTCTTCATTCAACTGCGCTTGAATTACACAGAGTATCTCTAGGTATTATTTATACGGATCGACTTATCACTCAATGAATTCAGTTTTGCTCATTAAAATAATAGTAATGGGGTCAGAATAGGGGGCAAATGACATCCAGGCAAGGAAAAAACCAAAAAAAATAAAAATAGACAAATTTCAGAAGCAAAGCGATCCAAACTAAAACGTCTGATCTGTAACTATCAAGTCGCTGGGATTGAAATGCAAAACGGGTGGACAACATCCAGTGTTGCAACTTGAGGTTCGTGGGCCTCAATGCAAAATCTACAACAGGGCCCCCAATCCTGAAGTCTCATACACATATTGCTCATTTGTGACTTGCATATTTGGTACAGATTTAAATCTACAGGGTGTCAATTCTTTCAGCATTTTAGCGGAAGATTTCACCGAAACTAATGAGTGGCGAAAAAAGAAATCGCTCCAAAAACGCAAGTAAAAAATGCAGCACAAACACGTGTTTTTGCAGCTGCATTTTTCCTGCCAAGAGATGCAGAAATGGAGCAGAAATTTCTGCACCGAATACGTAACGTGTGCAATAACTCTAAGGCCGGAGTCACACTACAGCGAGATACGGCCGAGTCTCGCAGGTTAAAACCAAGCTCTGGCACCGGCACTCCGGAGCGGAACGTGCAGCTCCATGTATTGCTGTGCGGTTGCACACTTCGATCCGGAGTGCCGGCCCCAGAGCTTGGTTTTAACCTGCGAGACTCGGCCGTATTACGCTGTGTGTGATCCCAGCCTAATGGTCTTTTCATATGGGCCAAAGAGGCTTTTTGTGCTCGCATTCAAGAGCAAATCTTGCACCTATTAATTTTACAATCACTGAAAACATCCTATTCTGGAACTATTTTAGATTTTGCATTTTTTGTTACATATCCTTCATGATGGAGTCTGTCTCTCATTGTATGTGTACAGAAATGACCTGCTCTTTTCTTTTTGTTGTTTGTCTATTGGCCACTTTAGAATAATACTGCAATAAATATAATGGATTGTATCCCTTAATGCATTGATTTTCTAGTGAGCTCGCACTTATACACAGTTGTCATTAGAAGCAAGCAAAGATACAGTGAAAAGCATGAAGGAAAAGGGCCGCTGGATTAATGCTGCACGCTAATGGAAAGCGAGCTTCAAAAATTTTAGCCGCAGAGAGATCCCCACTCTTGTCCACGGGCTGTGCTGGGTTTCATAACGAAGGTCTGTTCAAGTGATTTCAGGTACATGACCATAGTGACAAAAAAGAAAAAGTTTAATTTGCTCATTAATGCATTTGTAAAGCTTGATGAGCCTATGAGCTGCAGTACCTTATTAATGCAGTAGATAGACACCCATGTAAGCATCAATAGTTATTTGCCTTCATTTTCAAGTCTTAAGTCATAACGGATCAATTTAACACTACCAACCAGTTGTACCAGTCAGGAAATGGCAGTAGTGCAAGAAATATACAAACGTGCTATATGAATAATCTTTCTTTCAGGGCTGTGGAGTCGTGGAGTCGGAGTCGTGGAGTCGGAGTCGGTGCTCATTTTGGTGGAGTCGGAGTCGGTATAAAATGGACCGACTCCGACTCTTAAAATATATAAAAAATTGGTTACAGTAGTTCATTGCAGAATGTGCTGAATATTTTTTCATAGGAATTTGGGAAAGTTATGAAATGTCCTATAAATGGCTGTTCTATTCCTGAGCTATGGCTACATTCACACACAGCGTTTTTGCTGCGTTTTTTGAGGATACGTTATTCAGCTGCAAAAGCAGATCAACTTTTTAAAAAACCGCATCACCTGAAAGATTTTTTAGCTCATAGATAATGTTTTCAATAGCAAAAGCTGATTAGAAAATCACAGCACAAACTGACATGCTCATTCTTTGTGAGGATCCGGTTTTGAGCCCAAAAACGGATCCTCGCAAAACGATGTGTCTGAATGTCATATCTTGAGACCCATTGACTTTGCTGGGATGCCCAGAGTCACTGCATTTTACTGGAAAAAAACAGATCTGCAAAAACGCTGTGTGTGAATCATGGCCGTAGCCAGCGCGGGGCAGGGGGGCAGCTGCCCCCCCTAGAAGCAGGGGCACGCACCTATCAAAACTCACTTGTATGCTGCAGTGCTTCCATCCTGCACCAGCTCCAGACTGCAGGGGGCAATCTCCCCTCCTCTGTCCTGTCTTCTGCTGTCTTCATCAGAGAGAGGAGGGGGAGGGGTGCCTGCCCTGCACAGGATCCGATTCCTGGGCCCCGAGCTGGAGAAAGTGAGAAAGTGAACGCACTACTGCTCATCTCTGTCACAGGAAGGTAACTAATGCTAATATTGTAGGTGATTATTATGTTCTCTTTGTAAAAGGAAAATCTTAAAAAGACTCTCAAAAGACGCTTCATGTTTCTTAAAATGGATGCCTGCACACGTCACAGAGTGAACTATTTTGCCATCAATGTTCGATATGTTTGTGACAACAAAGAAATTGTTACCAAGACACTGGCAGTAAAAGATACTAAAGCTCATCACAGCAGCCAGTTTCTCCAGGCCTTAGTGGAAAAAGTTCTGCAAGATTACGAACTCAAAAAAGAACAGGTTCTTGCTATTGTAACGGACAATGCTTCAAACATAAGTACAATTAAACTGATGAATGAGAGTAATGAACAACAGCTAGAAGAAAATTTAGGATTCAGTATGTTTGAGATGGAAGGCCACAGTGCTGTTCATGTACCTGAGGAACAAACAGATATTACAACAGAAGAACAGCAAAATTATACTGTAGAAATAGATCTTGTTGAAGCTGCTTCAAAACACTTTCCTATTCATCACATGCGCTGTGTTGTGCACACGCTGCAGCTGGCAATAAGAGATAGTCTGCAAGAGGGACATGCTGGAAATCTGATTGGAAAAGTGAGGAAATTGGTTATTGCCACCAGAACCCCTAAAATTGACATGCTGGGAAAGGGGCAATTGTGATCAAGCCACTCGGTGGGGCAGCATTTATTTAATGATTGAGCGATTGCTTGAACTAAAACCGTTTCTTATAGATATGGTGAATCCTCAGGTAACCCTAAATGAAGGTCTATGGACACAGGTGGCTGAATTGAAGGAATTGCTTAATCACCCATTTACTGTGACTAAAAAATTACAAGCTGAGGATTTAACTCCTGGCAATTTCATAAGGGAGTTGAAGAACTTCCTATTTTGCCTGTTCCAATGAGGAGGTTTAATCGCAGATGGCATTTCTGCTTCAATGAAACGGAGAGAGACACAGCTATTGGAAAATAAAATAAAAATAAAATCTTTCTGGCAGCTGTTTATGTGGACCCAAGTCATTGTATACTGCTTGATGATCAACAGCTTACTAAAGGAAAAGAAGCTCTGACTGAGGTAGCAGTTAGGATGAGTGGCAGGAGGACTGCCAGGCGCAAGAGAACTTGGGTCCTGACAGTGCTACTGCTGCCATATCTTCATCCTCATCAGATGAGGAGTTTGACTTTGACAAGTATTTGGATGACATGGAGCAGGCAAAGAGTTCCTGCAAGGAAAAAGATTTCACTCCATCTCCTATAGCAAGCAGATTGACCATATTTCAGAAAAACTGTTTCACTTGCTCTCAAAGAAATAGAAAAATTCAACTGTTCATCAAAACTGACTGTGCATGAGGCAATTCCTTTATACCCGGAAATTGTTAGAGATGTTGCCCATGTGGTTACGGCTTTGCCTCCAACCCAAGTTAGTGTAGAGAGGTTGTTCTCTGGCCTTAAAATTATTGGGTCAGATTTGAGGTCATCTATGAAAGAGGATCCGATGGAGGCAATTCTATTTCTTAGAACAAATGCATAGACAGCACAAATGTTATTTAGTATGTTTTTGTTGAAAACTGTTTTTTTGCCACTTACAATATATAACACTATGTAATAAACTATGTATTACATCTTGATTGTTGTATCATAAAAATGATTAAATGTCTGATGTTCACATTGTACTACAATAAATTTTTCACTTAAATATAAGCAATATATGTGGGAGTCGGAGTTGGAGTTGTGGAGTCGGAGTTGGAGTCGGAGTCTGTGTAAGGGAACTTGAGGAGTCGGAGTCGGAGTCACAGGTTCGGCTTACCGACTCCACAGCCCTGCTTTCTTTGCATGTACAATAGTAGGGCTGAATTAGCATGTTGCATTGTGCAACTATAAGGAGGAACACCGGGCTGCGGGTACTTGCATTGAGCCAGGTCCAGAACAGTCGAGGCTGCGTCCCATGTTGCCCGGGGAAGGAATAGGGGAACGGACAGGTCCCATGACCCTGGAAGAGGGGGCGTGTTTAAGCCAGAAGGAGAGTTGAAAGCACGCGAAGGGGGAGAGGGTTTCCCGCCATCAGGGAAAGTGCACAGGGCGAGCAGCACGCTCCGCATCCAGTGCAGCAGAGCCAAGATGGGCCGCGATCAGTCTTACCCGCATGCTCCAGCAAGACTGTGACTAAGGAGAGCGTCGTGCACCCAGAGAAAAGTCGGGCAGCGTTCGTGCAGAGAAGTGTGGGACGGCTACAGGACACTGAGGCGCGTTTTCCTCTGTTGACCAGTGCGCATCTGCCAATGTTTGATACAGGGACTCCAGCAGCTTTCCTCACTTGGTCTGCTTAGGCTTATGGACTAGGGGCTCAGCGGTTAAAACTGGAGACCGCCCGCTGCCGCCAGAAGTTGGACCGTTGGCAAAGGACCCCATCTCTGAACTCTACGCCAGCCGTTGCTGGTACTACAACCCCCATTGGACTGCATATCGAGGAGGACCAGCAGGAGTCACGATAAGTGCTGTTTAAACCTCAGACTCTTGCATTAATTCCTACTATTCCTTTAACTCTTGTTCACTGTTTATTAACTCCCTGCGAGATTACTTTCATCTTTACTGTTAAATTAAATAATATTGTTATATCGCATTGCTCTGCAATCCCTGCGTACTGTATCCCAGCACCAGCTTACATTTGGCGTAGTTGGCAGGATGCAGTCTACGAGCGCAGGGACAGCAGACCAAACGGTCATGGGTGCCACGCGGGCCAGCTTACCCCTGGGGGCCTTGCTCCACAATCTCCCAAAGAATTACAGGGAGTATGTTGTGAGTTCATTTTCCCCTTCGTCACTGAGGTCTGGTGAACTCCCTATTCTGGTAAAGGAAGGTAATGAGCCTGATTATCAGGCACCTGAGCCTAATGAGGATGACTGGCTGAGTGGAGTCACGGACTGGATATAAGGCTGCCGACGCCCTTCTGCCCTGCGGGTGATTTCTCTGTCGACTTCTAGGACACCAGTCTGATTCCTGCTCCTCTAAAGCTAAGTTTTCTGCTTTGCCTGTTAGCATTAGTGTTTTGTTTTTGTTTTCCTTGCTTTTCTGGATTCTGCCATTCCCTGCTGGGGTGAGCTGAATCTCCTTTTGCCTGCTGCTCTGTCTTCAGAATATTCCTGAGTACTGACATAGCTTTTTTGAAGCCTAGCGTCTTCAGGGCCTTTTTCACTGTCAGTCTGTTGGCTCTTATTTTCATAGGGTTTTTCACGGATTGCAGACAGCAGCCTTCCTGTCCTTTCCTATCTAGTTAGCTTGGGCCCCGTCTTTACTCAGTCTATCGTTCTGTCTGTGTTAGTGTTTTCATCTTGCTTCACCGTCATTATATCTTGGGGGCTGCCTATTGCTTTGGGGTCTGGTCTGGGGCAGTTTAGATTTCCCCTTTCTTTCATTAGGCCTATTTAATTCTCCGGCTGAGATCGAGGGGTCTAGGGCATCGTAGGAACCCCCCACGGCTACTGTTAGTTGTTGTGGATAGGATCAGGGGTCTGCAATCCGATAGCTGCCAACCTCTCTGGTTTTCTGGACTTAGCTAGCATTTCTGTTTTTGCCTCCTACGGTGACTCAATCATAACAGAGTAATTCATTTCTGCGGGACTGGACTGAGTGGGTTAACGGCATGCTGAGGATGCACCCTATGACTCCCGCTATGCAAGCAGAGATTGCTTTGATCGCCCTGGATGGGGAGGCTAGATGTTCTATAATGTTTTGGCCCTCATGAACGGAACACCTATACCAAGGTGTTGCAAATTTTAGAAGAGATGCATAAGGATCCCACTGATGTCGGAGAGTTGCGAATGCAATTGTTTAGCCGTGTTCAGAGAGAGGGAGAATCCGTGACTCAATATATGAATGAGCTAATGAGCTCCACAAGGTGCACGCAGTGATTACCAAGAGGGATAATGTGGGCGTGGGACCCCCTGATGTGATCTTGCAAGATTAACTTGTAGCAGGCCTAAGAAATGCGTCGCCTAAACAAGCTCTGTGGGAGCAACTGGGTGCTGATCCACGCATGACTTTCCAAGAGATCGGGGCGGAAGCGCACGTGCAAGAGCGGGGGGGACGGCAGCCTCGGCAAGGATGGTTCAGAGTAGTGGGGTACCCGTCCCGCCAGTGGCCAAGCCAGGATTGGCCGGAGAAATTCTGAAAGAAATACAGGAGATGCGGGAAGAGTGATCAGGCCTCAGAAGAGCTCCCACTGTGGCTCCAAATCCATTCAGAGACAGGAGTGACACTGAGTCCCACTTGCCCGTTGTTCCCTGCCAGGAAAGGGGACAATTCTGAGCAGAGAGACAGCCGACTTGTTTCAAGTGTGAGGATGTTGGACACTATGCCCAAGGCTGTGCAAGACGGGGGTGGCCCCATACTTTGGCAGCCATTAAACTAGTGGGCTCCATAGCTGGGGGATGAGCCCGAAAGGTCAAAGAGGAGAGAAGACAGTCCTGAAAGTTTAATTACCGTGAGTCCCCTCTTATGGGCTGAAATGAATGGTCGAGCCATCCGCTGCTTAGTTGATACCGGTTCACAGGTGACCACCATGCATATTTCAGATGTCATTTTCCTGAGGTGATGTGACCCAAGTGGGGCCCAGTAATCAAGCTGACGGCGGCCAATCAGTTGCCCATCCCGGTCGCAGGGGTGGTCTGGATGCAAATTACAGTGTGTGGCAGAGATGTGGACTGGAAAGGAGTCATGTTGACCACCAGAGAAAATAGCAATGGCCCTCCAGGGACTCTGCAGATGAATGTGCTGAAGGAACTCGGGACTCTCTTGATCAGCGAGTCATTAGATGCTTTTCTGGACCCATGAAGCCCATGAACCCACCCAGAGGAAGGTGTTGTTTCAGCAATTGATACGGGTCACCCAGGCCCAGGAAACGTCAAGTGAAGGGAAAGTCCTAGGAAAAGTGATAGTCACTGCAGCTGCTAAACTCATCCTCCTGCTTGGCCAGACTGTGCTCACGTTGCCCGTACGAGCTTGTACACCCCACGAAGAAGTGGAAGTTCAGATCGGACCAACCTTAATGGACCAGATACCCTCGGGACTCCTCATTGCTAAGACATAAGCCGTCGTCCACGATGGTAACATTGTGGTGCGGTGCATCAACCTGGAGGAGGACAATCTTATTCTCCCACCCAAGAGTGAAGTAGAGGATGTGCTGGGAATGCCGGAAGAATTGATGCACACGGAGGTCGTCCAGTTGGCAGCAAAACAAGGAGATCCATGGACTGTTGCCGTTACAATTACCCCGGAGCACCTGCCTAGAAGCATGAAGGAGGGTCACCAAATCTTGGAGTGTAAGCACGCTGAATTGATGGGATTCTCACCGCAACAGGTGCAACAGGTGGAAACGCTACTGGGGCATTACCAGGACATCTTCGCCCGTTATGAAGATGACTTTGGGTGCACTACAGCCATTAGCCATGAGATACCCACGGGAAGTGCCGCACTGATCCAGGATACCGGTAGATACCGCCTCAGATGTACCAGGAGGTGAAAAATGTTGGCACACATGCTGCGGTGTGGAGTCATGCGGGAGAGCCAAAGTCCGTGGGCAGCTCCCATTGTCCGAATTCGGAAGAAAGATGGGACCCTGCATTTTTGTGTTGACTAGAGATGGCTAAATGCCTGTACGGTGAGGGATTCTTACCCCTTACCCAGAATTGAGGAGTTATTGGGAAAGGCAAAGTATTTCTCAATCCTGGATCTGGCCAGCGGATACTGGCAGGTGCCCATGGCCGAACATGACCCACCGCAGACAGCGTTCATACTGCCCATGGGATTGTTTGAATTTAATCGGATGCCCTTCAGCCTGACTAGTGCTCCAGGGACGTTCCAGTGATTGATGGAAAGTTGCCTGGGGGATGTGAACTTTGAAGCAACACTTATCTACCTGGACGATATCATTAGATTCAGAACACATGAAACATGCACAAAAACTGAACGGGTCAATAAGACCCTGTTCACACCACCCAAGAACTAAGACACAGAAACAGAACACAGTATGACAAACGTGCATAAATACTCTGTTGTAAAATATATGTAACTGTAAGTAGCAAGTGCTAGTAAAAGATGTTAACAAAACCAGGGTATTTTGTTGATACTTTTTTTGCAAAAACATGTACGCTAAGCCACTCCGCCGCGTCAAGGCATACCCTTCTCGGAGCAGTCCTATCTAATATATTTAAAAACCTGAACATGTGAATAATACCTTCATGAGCAGGGTTCAGAAAGGTGCTGCCCGGTATGGGCTTGCTGGGCAAAATGGCTTTTTATGCTTCTTATTGACCCGTTCAGTTTTTGTGCATGTGTCATGTGTTCTGAATCTATTGATTTCTTGCTTATGCAAGCTTTGGGCGATCCCTGCCTCTCTCTTTTGGGACATGCATAAAAAGCCATTTTGCCCAGCAAGCCCATACCGGGCAGCACCTTTCTGAACCCTGCTCATGAAGGTATTATTCACATGTTCAGGTTTTTAAATATATTAGATAGGACTGCTCCGAGAAGGGTATGCCTTGACGCGGCGGAGTGGCTTAGCGTACATTTTTTTGCAAAAAAACGTATCAACAAAATACCCTGGTTTTGTTAACATCTTTTACTAGCACTTGCTACTTACAGTTACATATATTTTACAACAGAGTATTTATGCACGTTTGTCATACTGTGTTCTGTTTCTGTGTCTCTGGACGATATCATTGTCTATGCAACCACCTTTGAAGAGCACCTCCGGCGGCTGGAGCAAGTGTTGAGTCGACTACAGAATCATGGCCTGAAGGTGAAGCCCCCACCTTTTTCGTAAGCAGATTGAGTACCTGACACACATCATATCTGCTGAAGGAGTGAGACCTGCACGTGAAAAGATAGCGGCGGTACAGGACTGGCCTACCCTGAAGACAGTGAAGGACGTTTGGGCTTTTCTGGGGCTGACTGGGTACTATCGGAGGAGAAGAAATTCATCCATATCATTAATCCCCTGTTGAAACTACTTAAGAGAGTGCGAAACTACTTAAGAGAGTGCCAAGCGCCACCAAAATGCTCACTCCCACGGTCCCCGACTGTGATGAAGAACAACTTGCCCCGCTTTCAGACTTGGATAGTCCACCATCCGCCAGTCCAAGGTAAGTGCGTAAGCCCAAAACTCCAGAGATGGCTGATTCATTGGACCCAGACGTGCGTCTGTCTTCTATCCCTCAACCTGACTCTACCACTCAACATGAACCACGCCGTACTGAGCAAACAACAACTGGAAGACCTCCCACTCGTTATGAACAAGACCAGTTTATTTGGCAGTGAATTGTTTGAGAAATGGAAGAGCATGAGCATCTGTGTAATGACGAGCTAAAGGAGAGGGGTGAGTGTAAAGAGGAAGACCGGGCTGCGGGTACCTGCATTGAGCCCGGTCCTGAACTGCGAGGCTGCATCCCATGTGGCCTGGGAGAAGGAATAGGGGAATGGACAGGTCCCATGACCCGGGAAGAGGGCACGTGGTTAAGCCGGAAGGAGAGCTGAAAGCGCATGAAGCGGGAGCGTGTTTCCTGCCATCAGGGAGAGTGCAGTAGGGTGAGCAGCGCGCTCAGCATCCAGCACAGCAGAGCCAAGACGGGCCGCGACCAGGCTTACCCGCACGGGCCAGCGGGACTGGGACTGAGGAGAGCACCGTGTGTCCGGACAAACATCGGGCAGCGCTCGTACGGAGAAGTGTGGGCCAGCTACAGGACACTGAGGTGCATTTCCTCTGCTGACCAGCGCGCATCAGCCCACGTTTGTTACAGGGACTCCTGCAGCTTCCCTCACTTGGTCTGCTCAAGCTTATGGACTAGGGGTTCAGCGGGTAAAACAGGAGACCGCCCGCTGCCGCCAGAAGTTGGACTGTTGCCAGAGGACCCGATCTGTGGACTTTACGCTGGCCGTTGCTGGTACTACAACCCCCATTGGACTGCATATTGACAAGGACCAGCAGGAGTCGTGATTAGTGCTGTTTAAACCTCAGACTGTCGCATTAATTCCTACTATTCCTTTAATGCTTGTTCACTGTTTATTAACTCCCTGCAAGGAAATTACTTTCATCTTTACTGTTAAATTAAATAATATTGTTATACCACATTGCTCTGCAATCCCTGCGTACTGCATCCCAGCATCTGCTTACACAACGACCACCTACCCATCCTGTCTATAGGGTAATACCTAGAAAATAAATGAATAGGATTGATATAGGCTGGCCATTTCCATTTACAGAGGCCTCACTCAGGTGGGTATACACTGTACACACACTGCCCAATGACTTATTTGCTCAGTCTAGTTCCGGCGTGTTTTTCATCTTTAAGCCACTGTTAGCTTTGTGTCTTTGTGTAATCTATGAACAGCAAAGTGTTTTCTAATAGATCTGCCTTCCCGTGTCTGCACTTCACAGGGCTTATCTGTTTGTTTTCCTTATATTCGCCCCTATTTGTTTGGTTCCGTGTTTGCATATTGTGGATGCAGCCTACAATTTAGAGGCCGATTCTATGAATACTAATCTTAGACTACCCTTGACCCCGAGGTCGTGTAAAGATCAAAACTAAACCGTTTAATATTTTCCTTTTGCAGATCAATACAAGCATAAATTCACTCTCAATGACAACTATAATTTCAAACAGATCTATAGCCGGCACACACATGAATTTCTAGGGCAGTCGGCTTTCTTGCCAATTCAAGGGAGGAAAAAAAAAAAGCGAGGCAAAAGATTTTGCTCAACTTTTTTACAATTTAATTTCTTTCGCCTTTTATTATGGGTCTAAAATGCTATTTTCAGCAGATGCTGTCATATAAATATCTCTCGTTGTTTTTCTCTCTCCCTCCTGGTGAAAAGGGCAGGGGACCTATTGAAAATTCTGCTTTATCTCTTTCAAGAGAGTTCAAGTGTGGGTCGAAGAATCGATTGGAGCCTCTTTTTCTTTTTTTCTTTTTTTTAAGTTTCCTGTCGCTATTTTGCCCAGATCAGCAATGAAGGTAAATGGAGAAAATATAATCTGTTATGTGTGTTCCTATCAATTTATCCAGTTATATCAGTGTTCATTAAGCAGACAGGGGCTTTTACTGATGCCCTGGGACTGAATGCTAGTCGAGAAAGTGCTTCACCGCATTGATGCATATATGCCCTCGAATTAAGACAGAAAAAGAACATAACTGATGGAATCACCGGTCTGGGTTTACAGGAGAGATATTCGTCTTTAGCACATTCTATTGCACCCAAAACATTGTCTATGCGGGAATCAAGAATTCTTTACAGCTTCATTTTTACAATAATGCTGCATTTTAAATGTTTCTGCCATCCGGAAAAATAAAATAAAATAAAAACTAAATTAAACCATTAATCTGACTGAATTTCTTACTTCGTAGAGCAATTTCTTTAGGACTGACAAAAATAAGTAAAATGTGACTTTTCCCCTCCTCCCCCCCTTGTTCTCTGTAAATTCTCTTTTTGTGATGAAATAGGATCCACACAACAGACGGCACAATGGGCATCACAGAGAGGAATAAAAGAAAGGAGGACTCTGCTGGCTCTGGGTGCTGATGTTGGCAGTGGCTATATGGGGCGAGGGAAAATGATGATTTAATTTGTAGTTGGACACAAACATGTTGATTCATTTTCAGGACATTCTACAAGATAGATGGAAAGATAGATAGATAATAGATAGATAGATAGATAGAAGATAGATAGATATAGAGATAGATAGCTAGATAGATAGATAGAAGATAGATAGATATAGAGATAGATAGCTAGATAGATAGATATAAGATAGATAGATAGATAGATATAGAGATATATAGATAGATAGATAGATAGATAGATAGATAGATAGATATAGAGATAGATAGATAGATAGATATAGAGAGATAGATATAGAGATAGATATAGATAGATAGATATAGATAGATATAGAGATAGATATAGAGAGAGATAGATATAGAGATAGATATAGAGATAGATAGATAGACAGATAGATAGATAGAAGATAGATAACTAGATAGATAGATAGATATAGAAATAGATAGATATAAGATAGAAAGATAGATATAAGATAGATAGATAGATATAGAAATAGATAGATATAAAATAGATATATATAAGATAGATAGATAGATAGATAGAAGAGCTAGATAGATTAAAAGATAGATCGTAGATAGATAATAGAAAGACACATATGAGATAGAAAATAGATAGATAATAGATAAATAGATTAATAGATAGATTAGATAGACAATAGATAATAGATAGATAGATAGATAGATTAATAGATGATAAATAGATTAGATAGATAGATAGATAGATAATAAATACATAGATATGAGATAGATATGAGATAGCTAGCTAGATTAAAAGATAGAAAATAGATAGATAATAGAAAGACAGATTAGATAGATAGATAGATAGATAGATAGAAGACAGAAATGATAGATAATGAGACGGAGATGAGATTGCTATGAGGCAGGTAGACACAAGATAGACAGATAAGAGAACAAACTATAGATATGAGACAGATAGATACAGTAGATAGATAATAGATAGATATAAAATTAGACAGTTAAATATAAGATAGACAGACAAGAAGTAGATATATAGAGCTAGATATTAGACAGATTAAGTAAATAGACATATGAGATAGAGCGATACATAGACTGATCGAAAGAGACGCAATGAAAGGTAGACAGACAGACACAGGGTATACCTTCTGCAAAGACATTACTATAATTTGAGTGTGGAATTCTTATTGGAGCCACAAATGGTAACAACTAACCTGAATATATGTAAAAATAAAGAGAAATGTTGTTTGTTCAAGTGACATAACTAATAACCTTAAAACGAAGAACAAGTAAGCAAAAAATATAACTGACTGCACGCGCTGATAAAAATGGGCCATCGATTTGGGAGTCAATCTGCATTTTTTATTTTAATAATGCTTTCTCTCTCTCTTTTTTCCTCTCTCTCTCTTTCTGTGTTGCAAAATATAAAAGCTGATCTGATAAATATTAATTTGAACCATCATAATGTATTTGAAAATTCCAGCTAAAATGTCACCACATGGAACATTAATGTAATATTTCAAGGCCCTGAGAGCAATACTCATATTGATTACATTTATTTCACTCTAGGGAGGAGAAATAATTCTTCAATGTGGGACACATCTGGTAGCCAAAGATGCAAACGCAGAGAAAGAAAATGCAAAATTTACAGAAAAAAACCTCTCCCTCAGTAACAACATTCAGCCTGAATGTACAGAAGCATTACATATTTGTGGTAATCTGCTAAACCAACCCAACAGAATTTATTTGCTCATTTACATAATTTTGGTAAACATTTAAAAAAAAAAAAAAACAAGGAGAAAAACAGGAAATACGAGGATGCGTCTTTTGGCAGTAAAATAATGGTATCATCAAGATTTCAAGAGAAGAACATTTTATTGGATGCGCTTATTGGGAATGTATATAATCAGCAATGGCCCCAATGAGAACCATATGCGGCAATTTTTTTTTTCAAAGGGTTAAAAAAGCATAAAATGCACCTAAAGCAAGGTAGAGGTAAATGAAGGGGGTGACAGTAATGCGTTGGCTTTTTTTTCCCTCTCTGTTCTCTCCTGAAAAAGGAGAACTGAGACATTGTCTGTCTGGAGTCCCATAAAACAGATCTTTCCCTTGTCATTAAGAATATTGATGTTCATCAGGAAGGGCGTCAATGTGTCTTTGTGCAAATGAAACGAAATCTGAGTCAAATTGTGACCCTGAGCCACGAAACTGACATTTTCTTCCCTCCGTTTTGATTTTCCACTTATCTTGTTCAAAGTAACTGGTCTAATGCAATAGCTGCAATATACATCATCTGACTGCACGAATATATAAATAAGAAATACTCCGCAATATGAAGATCATCACACAAATGGATGCAAGAGACAAGTGCCACATCCTGAAATAAGATTGCCGAACGTAAAAGATCATTCTTACTGAAACATTATAATAAATAAATGGAATCGCTATTTGAAACTGTTTTCTTTTCTTTGTTTTATGGCGAAAAGATCCCTGAAATGGAACATAACCTTTCTCCCACAATCAGAAAATAGTTTAGCTGCTTTTTTTCCCTCTACATAGTAAGACATATCAGCAGAATTCATTTTGCATGAAGAGCAATAAACCTCGGCAAATCTCAATGTATTCATGGGAGCAGAAGACCCCATGTTAATTGATATCTCAAGGTTAATTACTATTATCATCCATATATTCCAAAGGAACAGTGCCCCCAGTGGATGTATTATAGAAAATACCTGTAGCTTAATGAAGCATTTACCTCCTATCAAAGCATCCACGAGGCACAAGAAGACCCTTCCTTCCATCATTCTGAAAACATTCATCAAAGCAGAATCTTCCGGTAGGTTCTTTAAGGTCAGATCAACAGGTGAAATACAAGTTGGGGGTGAGATGACTCATAATTGGGAGAAAAATGCTGCAATTTTCAATTAAAAGCAACTCCTGAACACAAAAAAATGAATCTGCATATATCACCATATATTGATACGTCAGTAAGTACGGCTACAACTGGACTGCATCAAAGGGGGTGTCTGGTCTCAGAAGAAAAGTAGTCTTTCACTTTTTGTGACTGCGTGCTCCGCGTGGGTGTTGTCATGATCCAGGACGGGGTTTCGCTTTGGCCCATCCTGATCAGACTGGGGGTTAATTGTTCCGCCTTTCTCTGGCAGAGGGCGGCTATTTAATGCTCACTGGACCTAGGTCCGGTGTCAGTTATACTCCTGCCCTCGGCTGAGTTAGTTGACCTTGTGCGTACGTGTGCCTTGTGCCTGATATCTTGCTTGCTTGTTTGGTTTTGATCCGGTTCTGTCCCTGTTACGAGTTCTGCCTGTCCCTCTTGTACTGCGCTACCTCTCGTGTATGACTCTCTGCTTGTGACCCGACTTCTCTCTGCTCGTTCCCTTGGTACCACGTCGCCCTCTTGTGTATGACCTTTGGCTTTGTCTGACCTCCCGTCTGTTTACCCCTTCTGTACCTCGCTGTCCGTACTGTGAACGACCTCCGTTTTGCCTGACTCTGAGTTTTCTGTCTTCTGTGAAAGCAGGACGCTAAGCCCCGCCCCCTTGCAGTCACATGACCGTAGGTCCCGTGCCGGCTTGCTAAACTTCATCCCTAAGGTCCTGTGCACCTATACTTTCTGGCTATTCTGGTCCCCAGGGGTCCCTACAGTGCGGGTGAGTCCCTGCTCAGCGGAGGCTGTACGCCGGCGCTGTCAGGATCCTGATAGGTGTATTCGGTCATGTGGTGACCAAACCCCTGCACTTCTTTTCTATTAAGACTAGTCAGGCATGTAACAGTAAGTGTGCAACTCACATTTGTGCACTAACATGAATCCCGACCTGCAAGGAGAGCACGAGGATCGGGATCGTATGCGCATCTTACACCGTCACGATTCGCCAGTCTGTGACTGCAGATTTTGCTTCCTAGTCTAGACCACCCATTTAACAACATATTTAGGATTTATGTGGTACAGATCAGTAAATGAGGTCTCAAAGTATAATCTTATAGCTATAGAAGGGATTTTTAAATAGTAAAAAGATATTGGATTCAGATTACTATTGAAGAGGGCTTGTCACCAGGTCAAAGGTTCTGTTCCCGCTGCTCTCCTGAATATTCCATTTTTTTGTTTTGTTAAATCTGCCAGATATGGACCTTTTTGTTCATTTCAAATTCCTATAATCTTTACAATGGGGAGCTCATAATGCCCCCTTAGTAAAGAATTAGCACTAAAGAAAAGGGGTCATATCTTTGCAACCGTATGGCAGATTAAAAAATAAAACCCCCGAAAAATACAGAATATTCATGGCAGTAGCAGGAACAAACTATTAGCAAAAACCTGGTGAAATATCCTGTTTAAAGGCATGCATATTCTCGGAAGGAGAAACAATTCCTACTAAAAGAGCTACAAAACTAAAAAGAAAATTTTAAAAATATCCTACCAACATGTGACTTGGGTCAATCACTGCCTTGGCATTACGCGCCATTCTTGCTGGCCAGTAACTCTTGAATGATCACTTTAAGAACAAAGTATGCCACATTTTATGTCAGATTCTTAGAAAAGATGAGCGTTTCCCATTAATGCATTAACAGGAAAATACTTGGATGTTCTTTATTAGTGATGAGAAACTTGCTCGCATAAGGTGTTTTCCGAGCATGCTCATGCACTAATAGAGTATCTTCGGCGTGCTCAAACAGTATGTGCATGTTCACTCATCACTATTCTTTATAAGTCACAGCAATGCTTCTCAAACTGTAAAGCCGGCCATTCACATTATATATACACTTACAAAAAAAACCTTGAAATATGCATAATTTAGGTGAAATATTCAAAATAATTTATTACAACTTTATCAATATCAAATACACACAAAGAAAGAGCGGAAATCTTCTAGGCAAGACACACCAGCACCACAAAAAAACAGCTAAACTAAACGCTATATAATTTGAACTCATCAATTAATACGACACTTTTTTCACATTAGATAACTGTTGAGTGAATAATTGTTCATCTGACAGCTGTGTCTCTTGACTTCCCGATAACAAAAACATTCCTCTTGGCTCACAGTGCTTTCTATGGGGAGAACACAGAAAGTCACTGCCAAAATCTCTGGCAGCGGGTTATCTGCTTGCAAAACAAATTTGATAAGGCAACTGAATTCCAACCGCCCGATCCTTATCTCCCTTGACATAGTTTGCTGGAGAAAAATAGGGAGGTTCCCATCCACACTGGATTGTTGGCCAATCCCATCAAAAACGATGATCAGATCTACTTCTGACTAGTCAAGAAAGCCGGAATACATGGACTTCAGGTTCGCTGCTGATTCACAAACAGATCCGAAGACAAAATAATTTGGAGCAAAATCAGACTCCTTCCTCAGGACACCTACATGTGAAAGTCTCACATGTGGTTGTCCTGAGGAAGGAGTTGGATTGAACTCTGAAATGCATTGACATTAAACCACTTCAAATTATTTTGTCTTTTCGTTAGTGAATCAGCAGCGCATCTGAATTTTTTGTATCTCGGCTTTCTGCACGTTGTAGGGCCCTCTGTGGATGACGCAGCAGCTAACAACTATGCGACAATAGTGGTTGTGCCACACAAAACTGTAGTAGATTGCTGTTGAGTAGAGACAGGCAAACTCAAACAGTAAAGTTTGGAGTCCGTACCGAACAGGTACTGATGAGGGGCATTACCCCGAAACAGCTTTCTGTGGATGGATACCATGTTTTGGCATAGGTGGTCTCCTTCATTGGAGACTGCCCTTCCCGTGGTCGTTCCTTCCCGGGGAAAGACCTGGCTAGTCATTGCTTGGGTTGAGAAACATGTGATGGTGTCTCCGCGGCTTGTGTTTTGCATGTTTTTGCATATTTCCCATAAGAGATGGGGGCATTGCTCTAGAATCACTGCATTGAGAAACATGTGATGGTGTCTCCGCAGTGTTGGATGTTGATCTCCATGAGATTTTTCATCCTCATTTTGGACACCGAACATGGACTTCACCAGTAAGTCCATGTTACTGTTTGGGTTCAGTAGCCCCTCTCCCCTGAACACCGGATGTTTGTCAAGCTGCCATGTGTATGACAACAACGCAAACACCACTTTTGCTCTGCAGTTAAATCATCAACGCCGGTCAGACAGCCACGGTTCCCATGCTGTCAAAAGACAACATGAGCACTCAGCTGTGATCGGAGGTATAAAGTTTACCTCTGTTCATTGATGTCAGCTGATGGGACTACTGCTCCCATCAGCTGCCGCCTGCTTCTACTAAGAACAGTGAGAGCAGGAGCGGCTGAAGGGTGTATTCATCAGCCGGCTCCTGCGCTGTACATAATTTAAAAAAAAATTGAGTGAGGATTCCCCTGTAGTTTTGATAACCAGCCAGGCAAAACTCACAGCTGGGGGCTGCAACCCTCGGCTGTCAACTTCATCAAGGCTGGTTATCAAGAATAGAGGAGTCCCCACACCAAATGTATTTATTGTTTTACAGAAAATGTACAGCTCTAAAATAGTCATGAGACAGCAAGTCACAGACAAGTTAGACAAATGTTTTTGGTCATGCAACTTATCTGAGAATTGCTGTTGCATGTCATGTTGATGTGTAGCCCCAGCCTTAGGCTAGGATAAGACCAGCGTATTTTCTCTCATCTGAGAGAATCTGGAGATTTTGCTAACCAAACTCTCATCAAACTTCGATCAGAGTGTCAGCATAGTGTGATACAAATTTGTCAGATGAGGAGAAGAAGGGGAAAAAAACTCTCCATCTTCTCCATTCTGTCAGTTCGTGAAAATTGGACTGCACTCAGATGTGATCTGAGTGCAGCCCGATTTTTCCCCACAGTCCGATTTGTTCCACGGACTCATTGACTTGTAAGGCCAAGAGCGATCTGAATATCTGATGTAAATCAAGCACGTTGCTATTTTTTCCTTGGTCCGAGTGCGATCCGAATTTTGTTGGATCCGCAATCAGAGTGAAAATATGGTCATGTAGTGCAAAATGAAAAAAATAAATAAATCTTAAAGTCAAGTTCAGTATTAGGAATACTGACAATCACCAGAAAGTAGCTTACAATGACTAAAAGAATCACATGCTGCTCAGTTTTCCATATGCAACGAAGGGTTAAATGAATATTGGCAATAATACATATCTGAACATATAAAACGGCTGTGTATCTAAATTCAATATGTAGCAGCAGCACTTTCTTCACTGTGTTTATTTCTTGACCTTTTAAAGGAGCAATAAATATGGGAATGAGAGGATGCTAAAACCTCCTGAATCAGGAAGAATGCACAAGAGGACACTTCAGATAAAGCCCAGGAGAGTGGGCCCGACCTGCCTTCCCGCCCAGTAATTCCCTCACCTTTTCCCCGCTGAAGTTGCGACACCACCTAAAGTTCATTCATTACGGCTAGCCGAGTCCTTGCGTTCTGTAATGGAGAGCACTATGTGCATAAATGAATCATTCAATAGTTGACTGAATGAACTTGGCACAAGAATTACTTTGCTGGTCAAGGGCACGTACTAAGACAATACAGGAAGACTTGCGAACATTTAAAAAAAAAAAAAAATGTTGTAAGTAAAACTTCCAAGAGGAGACTTAAAAGGTTGCATTTTGCGCATGTGAAAAAATATGCAATAGTCACCGTGTATTGACTGATCTAGCTAACGACATATACACTAACACACAAAAAAATTGTTCATAGAGGAGAGGGGCAAATAAAATAAAGTAAGAAGGTGATTAAAGAAATATAGATGTTAAACTATTAAAAACTAGTGAGTAACATATCAATAAGGCAAAAACCTACCAAACCTTACAATCCAAGGAGACTGACCAACCATGTCTTTCTCCCATAAACCACCTCAATAATCTGGATTATATTGGCACAAAATGAGACCACACTAATCTACTACTTAAACACTTGTCTCTCACCTACGAGGGTCCGAGTATCTCGGCCTAACACCATGCCCCCATTGCTTGCCTTTGCCAGTGCCCACACAAAATAATTGATGCCCAGTCACAACCTCTTCATGCAAAAGGCTAACAATTTTGAATAGGTACCTAATGTTAGAGAACAGCATCAAAAATGTCCTAAAAAGTGGCAGCCCTCTACTAAAAAGTCTCTGTTTTAGAGGTTGACGCTCTGTTAACGGGGTATAGGAATGTCATAAAGTAATTGTTCTTCCTCACTTGGTGTCCTCCTTTCTGCACGACCACGAAGAGGTGGACTTTGGTTGGAAAAATCGCATGGGCTATAAGAAGTCAGAAATCGGAGCCACTTTACGGATCAAAGTAAGCCAGCTAACAAATAGACTTATTGTCATAATCCCAGTGCAGGTTTTTGAGCTGCACGTCAGGGGTTAATGTTTGGAGCTCAGTGCAGGTTTTGACCTGCACACCTGGGGTTAATGATTGTGGCCTCTTTTTGGTTCTGGGAGAGCTTCTTAAACCCCTGGGAAGCTCCAATCCCTGTCAGTTATACTTTTGCCTTTGGCCGAGTGTGGTGACCTCTGTGTGCCTGTGCCTGTTCGTTGTTATAGCTTGTTTATATGGTTCTGACCCGGTTCTGTTCCCCGTTGTGAGTTTGCCTGTCGATTCTGTACTTCGCTACCCTCCCTGTGTATGACTCATTGCCTGTGATCTGATTACTCTCTGCTCGCCCCTCTTGTACCTTGCAGCTATCTCTGTGCCCTGACTATCCTCCCTGTATATGCCCCTTGGTAACTTTGTCTCGCAGTTACCCTGCTAGGAGTTCTCTTGCAGCTCCTAGCTCTCTGGAGTTTAGGCCACGCCCCCAGCAGTCACGTGCTTCAGGTCCTGCTGTTCTGAAGTACGCACCTACTCTGCTGCTGACCACTCCACAGGTATCTTTGAGCACAGTTCGCTTTACTCAGGACACGTGCACTGGCTCAGTGAGCAAGTTCAGTGCGGTGTTCCTGACACTTATACTGGTTAATCATTTTTTTTACACCTCTTTAGACTGTGTAGTCTAAGGCTATGTGCACACATTGCGAATTCTGCTGCGGATCCGCAGCGTTTTTGGCCCTGCGGGTCCGCAGCAGATTTAGCTGTGTTGTACAGTACCATTGTTTTCAATGGTGAAATGAAAAACACTGTGCACATGCTGCGGATTTGCTGCGGATTCAGATCCGCAGCATGTCAATTCTTTGTGCGGAATCCGCAGCGGTTTCACACCTTCTCCATTGTAGAGGTGTGAAACCAAAGGGCTAAACCGCAGGCTAATCCACGGGAAACCGCAGGTCTTTTGACCTGCGGATTTACCTGCGGATTTTTCAAAATCTGCGCTGAAAAATCCGCAGCACCTTTCACTACGTGTGCACATGGCCTAAGACACTGATCAATTTAGCGCATTTGCCCCAATGCCCTTGTCAATTCCACTACTAGGCTGTCATTATAGGTATATGAAAACTGGTATCTTTTTTTTTTTTTTTACACAAGGAGAAATCATGTATCAACCTCTAAAAACAGGTTTTTCTGTGCGTGTCACCTTTAAATCTTAATAAAAAAAAATCACTTAAAATAAACCTGCTTTTACACACTGGTGCTGCTATTTCAATTACACAAAAAAATGAAAGCAAACATGACATTGTCCCTTAATTTTGCGAGGCTTATTACAATATTCATTTGTATAATTGCTGAGTAGGTGCCAGTCTTAAATCAACTATACAATCAAGTAGAGTTATAATAATAGTCCAAACCATTTATATAAGTAATCTCTTCCATATTGTGATTAGTCCAATCTCACGCTTTAGCATATTTATTTTCATGTCTGTTATGAAAAAGAAAAAAAAAGAAAAGATCACTCCTATTTCTTTGTGGCACCATTTTTCATAAAGTGATTTTAGATTTTTGCAACTAAACCACTGACTTCTGGGTTAAACGCTAATGCTACAATATAATGATCATTAATTGATAAAGTAAAATCGGTGCTTTTAAACCAATAACAAAAATAATGCCAAAATAAAAGCTAAACACTGGGTAAGCTACGGCTTCAAACATTTCACGAGTCATTCTGGCTACCATTTTCAAACTCACCATTTGTCTGTTGGCTACACAGTCGACAGTTTTCATCGTTTTAGTATTTTTTCATCTACACCTTCCAATGATTATGCCCAGGCTCAGACTGGCCCACCGGGGTAGAGGTAAATTCCTTGTGGGCCCTTGTGTAGAAGTGGGCTCCTCACCACTCTGTATCGGAGCAGTAATTGGCTCGATACATTGTTTTCACTATGTAGAGACATACAGTGGCTGTAGAGACATACAGTGGCATGTAAAGGTTTTTGAACCCTTGGTCAAAATTATTGTTATTGTGAACAATTAAGCAAGTTGAAGATGAAATGATCCCTAAAAGGCCTAATGTTACACATGACATTTCCTTTGTATTTTAGGCAAAATATTATAATATATATATATATATATATATATATGCACTATAGAAAATACCTCGATAGTGTGCAGGCTTCCCCAACAAGCAATCAATTGACTCCTTGGGATAAATAGCAAAAAAGAAAAAGGGAAATAGCACAAAAATATAAAAAAAAGTGAACTTTAATGCCCAAGCCTGGGGAAGGATTTTATATCAGAAACATCGCTACGCCATTGGGCATTAAAGTTCACTTTTTTTATATTTTTGTGCCGTTTCCCTTTATATACATTATTGTAGGGATTCTACTCGCTCAGGTGCAGCGGGAGACAATCATGAGGCAGGTTCTTTTAAAGTTCATGAGGTTTATTTGCATCATAAACCCATAAAGCAGCACGTCTCAAAAGAAATAGCCTTTAGCTTAGGCAAAAGAGAACACAAATGTCCGTTACTTCAGGCTCAGACCTGGAGCTTCAGCACACACGGGAGGCTTAGTCTTCCCCACATACAACTCCCTGTTTCAAGAGCAGTCTACATTATAAGGGTATAGCCACACCCACGAACCCAGTAGCTGACTGGTCACGTGATTGTGACCTCACCACAGGTCCTTGCAAACCATTAGGAATATAGTGATATTAAATAGGGCTTACACTACATTACAGAGACAAGCCATCTGTGAGACACATACCTCCCATCAACTATACAACCCTTAGCCATGTCACATAACTCCCCCCTCTGCCTAAAGCCATGAGGCTTGGCACTTTCACCTACTAGACAAGGGATTCTTGAGAGGGCATCGGCATTACCATGTAGCTTCTCGGCTCTATGTTCTACATGGAAGCTGAAGTCTTGCAGGGCTAAGAACCAGTGGGTGACCATAGCATTCTTACCCTTTGTTTCTTTCATCCATCTGAGTGGGGCATGGTCAGATATTAGCCTACACTTCCGTCCCACCAGGTAGTACCGTAAGTTATCCACTGCCCATTTTATGGCCAAACACTCCTTCTCTACAACTGAGTAATTTTTTTTCACAAGAAGACAGCTTCCTACTCAAGTAGAGAACAGGATGCTCCTCCCCACATATCTCTTGTGAAAGGACTGCACCTACCCCGACATCTGAGGCATCTGTCTGAAGGAAAAATTCATGTTTAAAGTCCGGGGCCACCAGAACGGGTTGCTTATACAGAGTCCCTTTCAACTCTTGTAAGGCTGACTCTGCCTCTTCGGACCATCTGAGCATTACTGACTTTGTCCCCTTTAGAAAATCACTTAGAGGCGCAGCCATCATGGCAAAGTTTGGGATGAACCTTCTGTAATATCCCACGATCCCCAGGAAGAATTTAACTTGCTTTTTGGACAGAGGTCTCGACCATGTTTGAATTGCCTCCACTTTTTTGATTTGGGGTTTGATCTCGCCATGCCCCACTACATATCCCAGGTACATGGCTTCTTCTTTCCCCAAGGCACACTTCTTTGGGTTTATCGTAAACTCTGCCTCCCTTAGAGCATTAAACACTGCTTGGACCTTGTCCAGATGAGTCTCCTAGTCCGGGGTAAAGATGACAATATCATCCAGGTACGTGGCAGCGTATAGCTTATGAGGTGCAAGAATTCTATCCATAGCCCTCTGGAAGGTCGCCGGAGCACCCTGTAGGTCAAACGGCATTCGGACATACTGGAAGCACCCGTCCGGTGTAGAAAATGCAGTCTTCTCCTTGGCTTCCTGTGCCATGGGGATCTGCCAATATCCCTTTGACAAATCCAAGGTGGTTATGTACCTAGTAGGTCCAAGTCTCTCGATGAGCTCATCAACGCGTGGCATGGCATATGCGTCGAACTTGGAGACTTCATTCAGCTTCTGGTAATCGTTGCAGAACCTCCATTCACCATCAGGTTTTGGGACCAGGACAATCGGGCTCGACCAGCCGCTCTTGGATTCCTCAATGACTCCGAGCTCCAACATACGCTGCACCATCTTGGAGATTACTTCTTGACGGGCCTCAGGAATTCGATAAGGCTTGACTTTCACCCACACATGTGGCTCAACGACCTTCGTGCATCCCGGCAATTCTGAAAACAGGTACCGGTTTCTCTGGAGTAACTCCCGGCACTGTTGTTTCTGGGCCTTCGATAGCGTTTCCGCTATGGTAACCGCTCCAACCTCACCTTCTAGGTTGCCCAGTAAACACGGAGTTACCACTGGCTCTCTATCTTGCCACAGCTTGAGGAGGTTGACATGGTAAACCTGATATGGTTTCCGTCTTCTGGGTTGGTGAATTTT
This sequence comes from Dendrobates tinctorius, assembly GCF_039654945.1. NCBI lineage: Eukaryota > Metazoa > Chordata > Amphibia > Anura > Dendrobatidae > Dendrobates > Dendrobates tinctorius. The sequence goes on from NW_027361754.1 coordinate 10,194,805, forward strand.
ATAATTTACCTCACCAAGCTTCTCTACCACCTCATACGGCCCTTGCCACTTGGCCAAGAACTTACTCTCTACTGTCGGAATTAGCACATGAACTCGGTCTCCAAGACTGAACTGCCTCACTCTTGCTGACCAGTTGTGGACCCTGGCCTGAGCTTCTTGTGCCTGGCGGAGATGTTCTTTAACAATGGGCACCACCTTCGCAATCCTCTGCTGCATCAGGGCCACATGCTCAATAACGCTTCTGTGGGGCATGACTTTGGCTTCCCAGGTTTCCTTGGCTATATCTAGGAGACCTCGCGGATGTCGGCCATACAGAAGCTTGAAGGGCGAGAACCCCGTGGAAGCCTGGGGCACTTCACGGATAGAAAACAGCAGATATGGTAAGAGACAATCGCAGTCTCTACTGTCTTTCTCTATGGCTTTTCTTAGCATGCTCTTCAGTGTTTTGGTAAATCTCTCAACAAGGCCATCTGACTGAAGTCTTCAACTGAGAGATCTGCAGAACCTTGCAAAACTCCCTCATCATCTTGCTCATGAAAGGTGTTCCCTGGTCGGTCAGGATCTCCTTCGGCAAACCAGTCTGAGAAAACGCATGGACCAGTTCGCGGGCTATACTCTTCGCGGAGGAGTTTCTCAGGAGAATTGCCTCAGGATAGCGTGCGGCATAGTCTAGGATGACTAATATATACTGATGGCCCCGGGCTGATTTAACTAAGGGACCGACCAAGTCCATGGCAATTCTCTCAAATGGCACCTCAATAATGGGCAATGGCACAAGAGGGTTCCGGAAGTGAGATGTGGGGGCAGTTAACTGACATGTCGGGCAGGACCTGCAATAGTTTCCTATCTCCCGGTGACATCCAGGCCAATAGAACCTCTGCATAACCCGTTCCTGTGTTTTTTCCACCCCAGGTGTCCCCCCAAGATGTGTGAATGGGCCAAGTCCAACACTTTCTGTTTATAGGGAACTGGTACTATTAACTGGTCTACTAACTCCTCCCTTATTTTCGTGATCCGGTATAACAACTCCCCACTCATCATAAAATAGGGAAACCTTGTGTACGCTCCCGGCTCTTGTGCAACACCATTAATGATGGTGACATTGTTGAAGGCTTCTCTCAGAGTTGGGTCCCTATGTTGGGCAGTCCCAAAATTCTCACTGGCCACACCTAACTCCGGAATGTCAGCTACAGGGGACCCTTCCTCCTCATTCCCCACAAAGACACATAAAGGAAACCTGTCTACCTCTGATGGTGGCGATACCTTATTAGGGTTCATTGGTTCCCTGCTCTTGCTAGCAATCTCAGAACCCTTACCCCACAGATCCCAAAACAGACAGAAATCCCGGCCTATAATTATAGGATGCAACAAGTCCCGAACGCCGCCAACTTCATGGGACTCGGTGCGGTGCGCCATTTCAATGTTCACCCTGGCCATAGGGTAGTCTTTTGCATCGCAATGTATGCACCAGACGCCAACCTTTTTACCCAGGAGAAGGTTGAGAGGAAAACTGGCCCGTACAAGGGTCACCAAGCTCCTGGAGTCTAGCAGCGCCATTACTGCTCGACTGTTCACCTTCACGGGACTCGCTTGTGGCCCCTCCTTAGGTGGCGAGTTCATACTGCAAGCTGGATATGCATACTAGGAACTACAGCGTCCCATGCTGCAGTCCATCTGCTCGGTGGTCTGGGAACAACGGGCAGCTATATGTCCTGGCCCATGGCACTTCCAGCAAATAATATCACCCGTGGGGACCTTGGGCTCCGCCTCCCTTGCCCCTTTTGACCTTGGATGCCCCACCCCTTTTTGGGACTCTGCCCCGTGTTGCGACCCCCAATATGGAATGTGCTGCTTCCCCAAGGAGCCTTCCATCCCCTGGTATCTCTCAACCAGTCCGACCAGTTCATCGGCATTCTGGGAATCACCCTGGCCAATCCCAAGTCTGTAGGGGTCTCGGCAGGGAATGCACAAACCTATCCATCACCACTCACTGTACCATCTGTGCAGGGGGAGACAACTCTGGCTGCAGCCATTTCTGGACCAGGTGCAACAGGTCGAACATTTGGGAGGGCGGCGGTTTGTCCCGGTGATCTCGCTGTGCCCTGATAGTCATTGTCACCCCCAAACGTGCGAGACTTTCCGCTTTTAGTTTGGGATACTCCTTGGCGTCTTGTACAGTCAAGTCATAGTACGCCTTCTGGGGCTCCCCGTCAGATATGGGGCCAGTACCTCTGCCCACTGCTCTGGCTGAAGTTTTTCCCTTTCAGCCACCCTCTCAAATACCGTCAGGAAGGCCTCAACATCATCCTCAGGGGTCATTTTTTGTAATGCGCGTCTTACCGCCTTCCCGACGTGGGTGGCATCAGCCGGACCTGGGGTTGGGGCGCTTGTCCTGCCCTCCTGGATGGCGGTTGCCAGAAGCTGCATCTGCTGCCATTGCCCCTGCTGGCTCTGCTGGAACTGCTGTCGTTGCTCCTGCTGGCTCTGCTGGAACTGCTGCCGTTGCTCCTGCTGGCTCTGCTGGATCTGCTGTAACAACAGCCTGTTGGTCTCCTGTTGCTGTGCCTGGGACTGGTCCAGGTGTTTCAGCAGGTCCTCCATTATTCCAGGTAGAGCTTGCTGCATCGCTGAAAACTTTACCAAGGACATGCAGCAACTTTCTCAAGTCTCTCTACTGGGAACACTGCCCGCACTTCTAGCACCAACTGTGGGATTCTACTCGCTCAGGTGCAGCAGGAGACAATCATGAGGCAGGTTCTTTTAAAGTTCATGAGGTTTATTTGCATCATAAACCCATGAAGCAGCACGTCTCAAAATAAATAGCCTTTAGCTTAGGCAAAAGAGAACACAAATGTCCGTTACTTCAGGCTCAGACCTGGAGCCTCAGCACCAGTGGTGGATTATAATGAGGTCAATATGGGCGGTAGCCCAGGGCCCAGTGGTGTGGGGGGGCCCACCAGCCCAGGGTAAATTGCCCCATTATAATCTGCCACCGGCCACCGCAGCCCCTCACTGATAAATCACTGCTCTGTGCGCACAGGACCTGTGATGAGGTCACAGGAGGGGAGGAATCAGGGGTTACATGATCAGGCATCTCAGTTGGAGGCCCCTGATCATGTAACTTCTGACTCCTCCCCTCCTGTGACCTCATCACAGGTCCTGTGCGCACGCACAGCCCTCGATTTATGTAACTATGCAGGACTCTGCTGTGCTGGTTGTCATCGTGCTGAATCAGTCAAGTATGTGTTGGGTCAGGAGGGGTTTACAGGGTGGATGTAGCTGCGTGTGTGTACAAGGTGTACAGAGCGGAGCCGCGTGTGTACGAGGTGTACGGAGCGGAGCCGCGCGCGTACGAGGTGTACGGAGCAGAGCCGCACGTGTACAAGGTGTACGGAGCGGAGCCGCACGTGTATGAGCTGTACGGAGCGGAGCCGCGTGTGTACGAGGTGTATGGAGCGGAGCCGCGCGTGTACGAGGTGTACGGAGCGAAGCCGCATGTGTACGAGGTGTACGGAGCGGAGCCGTGCGTGTAGGATGTGCACAGAGCGGAGCCGCACGTGTAGGACGTGTACGGCGCAGAGCCGCGCGTGTAGGACGTGTACGAAGCAGAGCCGCGCGTGTAGGACGTTACGGAGCGGAGCCGCGCGTGTACGAGGTGTATGGAGCGGAGCCGTATGTGTACGAGGTGTACAGAGCAGAGCCGTATGTGTATGGAGCGGAGCCGTATGTGTACGAGGTGTACGGAGCAGAGCCGGGTGTGTGTGGGAGGTGTACGGAGCGGAGCCGTGTGTGTACAAAGTGCACGGAGCTGAGCTGTGTGTTTACGGAGCGGAGCGAAGCCGCGTGTGTACGAGGTGTATGGAGCAAAGCCGTATGTGTACAAGATTTACAGAGCGTGGCCACGTGTGTACAAGGTGTATGGAGCAGAGCCGCATGTGTACGAGGTTTACGGAGCAGAGCCATGTGTGTACTGAGTGGAGCAGTTTGTGCGAGGTGTATGGAGCGGAGCCGCTCGTGTGCGAGGTGTACAGAGCGGAGCCGCGCATGTACGAGGTTTACAGAGCAGATTCATGTGTGTACTGAGTGGAGCCATGTGTGTACGGGGCATACAAAGCGGAACCGTGTGTGTATGAGGTGTGCGGAGCCATGCATGTACAAGGTGTATGATGGTGAGCATTCATACCTCCCAACAATTCCAGATTTTGAGAGTCTGCGCCACTGCCCCGACCGGGAGCTGACTTTTCCCGCGGACACAGAAGTACAGGGCGGAGCTCCGAGGAGCACTTGAAAACTCACACGTGACGTTCCATCGGAAGTGACGTGCTGGAAGCTGACCATAAATGAGGTAATTTCAGGAGGAGATTGTGACGGAACCATGGAGACACTTCAGGGAATGCTTCAGATCCATCACCGTGTCCTCCTCCGACAGCGCGGACAGCGGGATCGCCTTGGACTCGGAGATGTTGGCCATGTGAATGGATCATGATTAGAGTTGAGCGATACCGTCCGATACTTCAAAGTATCGTATCGGATGGTATCGGCCGATCTTTAAAAAAAGTATCGGTATCGCCGATTCCGATACCGGAAGTCCCATTCAAGTCTATGGGACTTCCGGTATCGGAATAAGAAAAACCCTTTCCTGCCCTTGTACAGCCTCTCTGGGGTCTGTACGGGCCTTTCGGGGGGCTGTGCCGGCCTGCCAGGGGGTCTGTGCAGGCTCCGGTGGTCTGTGCCGGCCTGCCGGGGGGCTGTGCCGGCCTGCCGGTGGTCTGTGCAGGCTCCGGTGGGCTGTGCCGGCCTGCCGGGGGGCTGTGCCGGCCTGCCGGGGGGCTGTGCAGGCTCCGGGGGGCTGTGCCGGCCTGCCGGTGGTCTGTGCAGGCTCCGGGGGGCTGTGCCGGCCTGCCGGGGGGCTGTGCCGGCCTGCCGGTGGTCTGTGCAGGCTTCGGGGGTCTGTGCAGGCATCGTCCGATGGGACTACAAGTCCCATCGGGCGATGCCTGCTACCATGACAGTGATTGACACATTAGCCAATGATGGGACAGTAGTAGTCCCATCATCCGGCTAATGTGTTGAATGTAAAAAAAAAAAAAAAAAAATACATGCTACATACATACAACATGCATACTACATACATGCTACATTCATACTACATACTACATACATGCTACATACATGCTACATTCATACTACATAAATACTACATGCAACATACATACTACATATATACTACATACATACTACATATATACTACATGCATGCTACATACATACTGCATGCTACATACATACTACATGCTACATACATACTACATGCTACATACATACCACATATATACTACATACATACTACATACATACTACATGCATGCTACATGCATGCTACATGCTACATACATAACACATATATACTACATGCATGCTACATACATAGTACATGCTACATGCATGCTACATACATACTACATGCTACATACTACATATATACTACATGCATGCTACATACATACTACATGCTACATACTACATATATACTACATGCATGCTACATACATACTACATGCTACATACATACTACATATATACTACATGCATGCTACATACATACTACATGCTACATACATACTACATATATACTACATGCATGCTACATACATACTACATGCTACATACATACTACGTATATACTACATGCATGCTACATACATACTACATGCTACATACATACCACATACATACTACATACATGCTACATGCTACATATATACTACATATATACTACATGCATGCTACATACATACTACATGCTACATACATACTACATATATACTACATACATACTACATACATACTACATGCTACATACATACTACATATATACTACATGCATGCTACATACATACTACATGCTACATACATACCACATACATACTACATACATGCTACATGCTACATATATACTACATATATACTACATGCATGCTACATACATACTACATGCTACATACATACTACATATATACTACATACATACTACATACATACTACATGCATGCTACATACATACTACATACATACTACATGCTACATACATACCACATACATACTACATACATACTACATGCTACATACATTCATACATATATACTACATGCATGCTACATACATACTACATATATACTACATGCATGCTACATACATACTGCATGCTACATGCATGCTACATACATACTACATACATACTACATGCTACATACATACCACATATATACTACATACATACAATACATTCATACAATACATACATAGACATACAGTACATATAACATAGAGTAACATACTTACCAATACTTGTCACATTGTTCCCCGAAGCCATTGTCTTTTCCGGAATAAATATTAACATAACAAACCACAAAAATACTCACCCACGATCCGAAGCAGTCCACGAGTGTGTCCCACGACGATCTTGGGTAGAGAACTGCAGCATCAGCTGATGCTGCCGTTCTCTACGGGCTGCAGGAATCCAATGACGGAAGGTAGGTATCCTTCCACACTGTATTCCTCCGCCACTTAAAAAAAAAAAAGTCCCTAGTCTCACTTTATGCCATTGCTGTGTGGGAAATTCCCACACAGCAATGGCATAAAGTGAGACTAGGGACTTTTTTTTTTTAAGTGGCGGAGGAATACAGTGCGGAAGGATACCTACCTTCCGTCATTGGATTCCTGCAGCCCGTAGAGAACGGCAGCATCATCTGATGCTGCAGTTCTCTACCCAAGATCGTCGTGGGACACACTCATGGACTGCTTCGGATCGTGGGTGAGTATTTTTGTGGTTTGTTATGTTAATATTTATTCCGGAAAAGACAATGGCTTCGGGGAACAATGTGACAAGTATTGGTAAGTATGTTACTCTATGTTATATGTACTGTATGTCTATGTATGTATTGAATGAATGTATTGTATGTATGTAGTATATATGTGGTATGTATGTAGCATGTAGTATGTATGTAGTATGTATGTAGCATGCATGTAGCATGCAGTATGTATGTAGCATGCATGTAGTATATATGTAGTATGTATGTAGCATGCATGTAGTATATATGTAGTATGTATGTAGCATGTATGTAGTATGTATGTGGTATGTATGTAGCATGTAGTATGTATGTAGCATGCATGTAGTATATATGTAGTATGTATGTAGCATGTAGTATGTATGTAGTATGTATGTAGTATGTATGTGGTATGTATGTAGCATGTAGTATGTATGTAGCATGCATGTAGTATGTATGTAGTATGCATGTAGTATGCATGTAGTATGTATGTAGCATGTATGTGGTATGTATGTGGTATGTATGTAGCATGTAGTATGTATGTAGCATGCATGTAGTATATATGTAGTATGTATGTAGCATGTAGTATGTATGTAGTATGTATGTAGTATGTATGTGGTATGTATGTAGCATGCATGTAGTATGTATGTAGTATGTATGTAGTATATATGTAGTATGTATGTAGCATGTATGTGGTATGTATGTAGCATGTAGTATGTATGTAGCATGTAGTATGTATGTAGCATGCATGTAGTATATATGTAGTATGTAGTATGTATGTAGTATGTATGTGGTATGTATGTAGCATGTAGTATGTATGTAGCATGCATGTAGTATGTATGTAGCATGCATGTAGTATGTATGTAGTATGCATGTAGTATGTATGTATGTAGTATGTATGTAGTATGTATGTAGTATATATGTAGTATGTATGTAGCATGTATGTGGTATGTATGTAGCATGTAGTATGTATGTAGCATGCATGTAGTATATATGTAGTATGTAGTATGTATGTAGTATGTATGTGGTATGTATGTAGCATGTAGTATGTATGTAGCATGCATGTAGTATGTATGTAGCATGCATGTAGTATGTATGTAGCATGCATGTATGTATGTAGCATGCATGTAGCATGCATGTAGTATGTATGTAGTATGTATGTAGCATGCAGCATGTATGTAGCATGTATGTAGTATGTATGTAGTATATATGTAGTATGTATGTAGCATGTAGTATGTATGTAGCATGTAGTATGTATGTAGTATTTTTTTTTTTAACATTTAACACATTAGCCGGATGATGGGACTACTACTGTCCCATCATTGGCTAATGTGTCAATCACTGTCATGGTAGCAGGCATCGCCAGATGGGACTTGTAGTCCCATCGGACGATGCTTGCACAGACCCCCGGACATCAGCACAGCCCCCCGGCAGGCCGGCACAGCCCCCCGGCAGGCCGGTACAGACCCCCACAGGGTGCACAGACCACCGGCAGGCCGGCACAGCCCCCCGGCAGGCCGGTACAGACCCCCACAGGGTGCACAGACCACCGGCAGGCCGGCACAGCCCCCCGGCAGGCCGGTACAGACCCCCACAGGGTGCACAGACCACCGGCAGGCCGGCACAGCCCCCCGGCAGGCCGGTACAGACCCCGGGCAGTCCACACAGCCCCCCGGCAGGCCGGCACAGCCCCCCGGCATGCCGGCAGAGACCCCCGGAAGGCCCGAAATGACGGCGCATCACACACCGCGCATCATGATGACGTCAGGCTGTCAATCAACTGAACTTCCGATTCCGATGCCGAATTCCGATATTGAAAAAATATCGGAAGTCGGTATCGGAATTCCGATACAGCAAGTATCGGCCGATACCCGATACTTGCGGTATCGGAATGCTCAACACTAATCATGATATGTTCTGCACCAGGAGGCTCAGGTGGGCACTACAATGTGAGCCAGACTTGTATGGTATCTTTATAGAATTTTTCTTTCTTTCTCACTCTGTTTCTTTCTCTCTCTCTGTTCTTTCTTTCTGTCTGTTCTTTCTTTCTCTTTCTCTCTGTTCTTTCTCTCTGTTCTTTTTCTCTTTCTTTCTCTAATCTTTCTTTCTCTCTCTCTGTTCTTCCTTTCTTTCACTCTGTTCTTTCTTTCCCCTTTCTTTCTTTCTTTCTTTCTTTCTTTCTTTCTTTCTCTTTCTTTCTTTTCTTTCTTTCCCCCCTCTTTCTTTCTCTCTCCTTCTCTGTTCTTTCCCCTTTCTTTTTCTCTCTCTCTTTGTTCTTTTTTCTGTCCCCTCTTTCTTTCCCCCTCTGTTCTGTCTTTCTTTCCCCTCTTTCTTTCTCTCTGTTCTTTCATTTTCTCTCTCTGCTTCTCTCTCTCTTTCTTTCTTCTTTCTTTCTCTCTCTCCTTTCTTTCTCTATCCTTTTTTTCTCTCTCTCTGTTTTCTTTTTTCTCTCTCTCTGTTCTTTCTTTTCCTCAGTACCAGCCACTGTGCCCACAGTACCAGCCACTGTGCCCACAATGCCAGCCATTGTGCCCACAATGCCAGCCACTGTGCCCTCAGTACCAGTCAGTGTGATCAACAGTGCTAAATGGGTGTGGTTGTGGCGTGGACATTGGTGTGGCTAGTTGTGAAATGGGTGTGGTCGGGCGGCCGGTAACCAATCATCATAGTGGAAGTCGTCTGTTTCCATCAACTTTGTTATATGTGGGCAGTGGGCACCTCTAGTAAGGTGGGCACGAGATGGCGGGTCTTGTCACCTCTGCCTCACACATAAGTTACTATGAGGTGTACTTTATTCCTGCCACGTTTCTTTCTTGGCCTACTGAGAGAAATGTTTTGACCAGTTGAAAGTTATACAACCTGAGGATTGTGCATGTGTGCGCTGCCCGCATGTAGTAATATGTGTGTGTGTGTATATATATATGTATATATATTTACTTACTCCGACCCCTATATAAACCCTGCCACTCCGACCGCCATCCACTTTCCCATGCTCCTGTTCCAATCCTGGGGTGTTTTTTGTCCCCCCTTGGTCCTCCACATGCTGAGCATCTGGGTCTTGACTAATATTGTGCAATGTGCGCTTGTTTGTCGGCAGATGCAGCGTCGTGTCCAGTGTGTGAGGAGACGGCGACTTGTTTGCTGCCATGTTGGGCACAGCCTGTGACAAGGAGCGTCTCTTCCTGTGTATCTGGCCACAGGCTGCACATTGGAGGCTGCTTCTTCTATCTGGGGAAGTTCATGAAGCAGAAGCCTCTGTGTGACTCATGTGAAGTAACTTTTCTGACAGGTCATGGGTCCAGGTCAGCAGGTGATTGATTGCAGATTATTAGCTGGATTAGCTGGTTTCGATGTTAGGTACAGGTGAGTCAGGACTAGATGTTGGGTGGAAACCTTCCAGTATTTGTAAGGCCTTGTGCACACGCTGAGTATTTGGTGAGTTTTTACCTCAGTATTTGTAAGACCTCATGGACATGCTGAGTATTTGGTGTTTTTTACCTCAGTATTTGTGAGGCCTCATGGACACACAGAGTATTTGGTGTTTTTTACCTCAGTATTTGTGAGGCCTCGTGCACACGTGTATATTCTGAGTTTTTTACCTCAGTATTTAACCCCTTCCCGCTCCTTGACGCACAGTATGCGTCATGAAAACTAGTGACTTCCCGACCCCGTCACATGACCCCATCACATGACCGGGGGGGCCCACAGAGTCTGAACAGCCCGGGGCCCTGGCTACCCTTAATCCACCCCTGCTCCGCACACACGGGAGGCTTAGTCCTCCCCACATACAACTCCCTGTTTCAGCAGCAGTCAACATTATAAGGGTATAGCCACACCCACGAACCCAGCAGCTGACTGGTCACGTGATTATGACCTCAGGTCCTTGCAAAACATTAGGAATATAGTGATATTAAAAAAAAATTGCAAAATGGACAATGGGCCGATGGAATTTTTGGACACACTACATGGTTAGTACCTAGTAGCACCCTCTTTTGAAAGTGTGATGGCTTGTAAACGCTTTTTGTAGCTGGCCAGGAGTCTTTCATTCTTCGTTGAAGGATTTTCATCCATTCTTCCTTGAACAATTCTTCCAGTTCTGTGAGATTCCTGGGCCATCTTGTATCCTCTGCTATTTTGAGGTCTAGCCACAGATTTTCAATAATGTTCAAATTAGGGGACTGTGAGGGCGATTGTAAAACCTTCAGCTTGCGCCTTTTGAGGTCGTTTATTGTGGATTTTTACATATGTGTTCAGGATCATTATCCATTTGTAGAAGCCATCCTCTTTTCAGCTTCAGCTTTTTTACAGATGGTGTTATCTTTTTATCAAGAATTTATAGAAATTTGTAGAAATTTAATTGAATCCATTCTTCCCTCTACCCGTGAAATGTTCCACGTGCCATTGGCTGCAATACAACCCCAAAGCATGACTGATCCACACTGATCCACACCCATGCATAACGGTAGGCGAGATTCTCTTCTCCTGAAATTCTGTGCCCTTTTATCTCCACAAATACAGGTGCTTCTCATAAAATTAGAATATCATCAAAAAGTTAATTTATTTCAGTTCTTCAATGCAAAAAGTGAAACTCATATTATGTAGAGTCATTACAAACAGAGTGATCTATTTCAAGTGTTTATTTCTGTTAATGTTGATGATTACGGCTTACAACCAATGAAAACCTAAAAGTCATTATCGCAGTAAATTAGAATAATTAACAATAAACACCTGCAAAGGCTTTCTAAGTGTTTAAAAAGGTCCCTTACACTGTTTCAGTAGGCTCCACAATCATGGGGAAGACTGCTGACTTGACAGATGTCCGTATGACAGTCATTAACACACTCCACAAAGAGGATAAGCCACAAAAAGTCATTGCTAAAGAAGCTGGCTGCTTACAGAGTGCTGTATCCAAGCATATTAATGGAAGGTTGAGTGGAAGGGAAAAGTGTGGTAGAAAAAGGTGCGCAAGCAACCAAGATAACCGCAGCCTTGAAAGGATTGTTAAGAAAAGGCCATTCAAAAATTTGGGGGAGATTCACAATGATTGAACTCCTGCTGGAGTCATTGCTTCAAGAGCCACCACACACTGAAATATCCAGGACATGGGCTACAAGTGTAACAATCCTTGTGTCAAGACAGTCAAGCCACTCATCAATAGACAATGCCAGAAGTGCTTTACCTGGGCCAAGGAGAAAAAGAACTGGACTGTTGCTCAGTGGTCCAAGGTGTTGTTTTCAGATGAGAGTAAAATTTGCATTTCATTTGAAAATCAAGGTCCGAGAGTCTGGAGGAAGAGTGGAGAGGCCACAATCCAAGCTGCTTGAGGCAGGCGCGTAGCTAGGGTTTCAGCTTAGGGGGGGGGAATCTGAATGGACCCTTAATCTGGTAATCCTGACTACAGCTAAGTGGTGCACCCTAATTGTGAATATAGGGGAACATCAGCAGATGACTTTGCTGTGATTGAAAATAAATCTGTATACAAAAACTAACACTGATATTACTATATGGAGACCATATCGTTGTAGATACCAGTCCTGCAGACCATATAAAAGATCACAGCACAGTTACAGATAATGACTTACAGCTTACTTTCTTTCTGATGGAATTGTTCACTTTTCCCATCTTTTTTCACCTGGCCCAGACCGACATGATGAGTTCTCCAAGCACGACTCGTCTGCAGAGATTACAACAAAGACACATCTGGCTTCTCACATTTCCTGCACCTCCTTATCTATGCCCAACCTGCACAAACCTCTCATCCTACTAATACCCTAATGCTGAGCCGCTGCTGTCATGTGTGTCCCTCTTACTGCACCTACTGTGTGGTACCATAATGGCTCCTCTTACGGCCCCACATAATACTGCCACCACTGTGCTCCTTACATAGTAATAATGCCACATTTGTGCTCTCTAGATAGTAAAATTCCCCCCTAAAAATATTAATGCCCTGTGCTAGTGCCCTCCACATTTTGACCCTAAAAAGTAATAATACCCCATATGCAACTTTGATGGTCACAATGCTTTCAGCGCCCCTATAACAATAATGCTTCTTAAGTGCCCACTTAACATTTAATATCGTCCCCTGAGTCTCCCCATGTACAGTTACAATGGCACCAGTAACACAACTTTGAGTAACGACTCTCTCGGCTTCTCTCAATTTTCATCTATTGAGAGAAGCCAAATCTGTGATAATGGATGCTCATTCAGCAGGTGCCCCTGTCATGATTTGTGTCACGCTGGCGCCTTGGCAGGTTGGTGCGAGTGAGGGGGTTGTGGCCCCACTGTGCCTCAAACCAGACTACCCTGGAAGGGGTATGACTAGGACAGCTACCTTGGTCTTCGCTGAAGCCTCTGATGGTGAGGTCAGGCTAGTGTGGCAGGTAGCTGCCAGGTGCCACTCCAGGGTGGTGTCTGACTGTGGCTGCTGATCCCACTCGACCGAACACTAGGACAGGTGCGACTGACAGACAGGGAGGTGAGCACTGCAGGCACAGCTGGTACTCTGGCAGGCGGGCATGGTTGAGACACAGGCAGGCGGGTAACAGCTGACACACCGGCATGCGGGCACGGCTGAGACACCGGCAGGCGGGGACTGCAGAGACACTGGCAGGTGGGCACGGCTGAAACACTGGCAGGCGGGCATGGCTGAGACACTGGCAGGCGGGCACGGCTGACTGGGAAGGCACAGAGACACGGACAGGAAGGAGTGGTGTATGGAGTAGGTAGAGGTCTGTTCACACAGGAGGTGCTGGTACTGGTACGGGAACGATGGAAATATAGATGGTATGAAAGAACAGGTTTGGACCTGTTCACACTGGAGAAGAACTGCAAGGCTGCGGAGAGGAGCTGCAGTTAGCAGCAAGAGGTACTGCAGTAGCAGAAGCAGATCAAAACAGAACCGCAGGAGTGCGGAGCACCAGCAGAGCCGCAAGAGTACGGAGCAGGCAGAGCCGCAAGCGTGCGGAGCATAAGCAGAGCAGCAAGAGTATGGAGTAGGCAGAGCCACAAGATTACGGTGCACAGGTAGAGTCACAAGAGTATGAAGCACAGGCAGAGTCACAAGTGTGCAGAGCACAGGAAGAGTCATAAGAGTACTGAGCACAGGCAGAGCTGCAAGAGTGCAGAGTACAGGCAGACGGAGAGAGCACAAGGATAGACACAGCAGGGAAAGGAGCCACAGACAATGAGACCGAGAGACAGAGTTCAGACAAGGTAATGGCACGAGACAAGGTACAGGAACAAAGACACAGGGACCCGGATACAGTGCCTCCTGGAGGGAAGAGAGGACAGGTACAAGGCAAGGCAAGGAACAATAGCACAGGGACCAGGATATACTGCCTCCGACCAGGATATACTGCCTCCTGGAGGGCGGACAGGACAGGTACAAGGCAAGGAACAATAGCACAGGGACCAGGATATTCTTCCTCCTGGTTGGCGGCAAGACAGGCACAGACGCAGGACTTGGAATCAAGACTCCAGAGAAGATGAAACACAAGACAGGACCTGGCAACTCAGCAGCAAGACAGTAACTGAGTTAAGACATTGCTCAGGCAGCTACCACCGGGTGGAGCTGCCCTAAATACTAGAGGCCTCTTGATGATTGGCCAGGGACACATTAGACAGGTGCACCCTGATTCCATAAGAACCAGAGAGTGCCGGCGCAGGAAGCAAGAGGTACACAGCATGGAGCCAGCAGCAGACACAACACACAGCAAGGCCTGGAGCAGTGAGTAAGTTGGTGTGCGGGGGATGGGAGGCCATGCAGTGATGCCGGCAGGGTTGTTAAAATTTGGCAGACTGCAGTCACATAAAGTGACTGCAGACATTTATTCCAAGCCATAATAAACTTAATAACAATGAATTGCTTATTATTAAATTATTAAAGCACCACCCCAGCGGGGGTTTTTTGTTCACCCCTGGAGTGTTGCTTTAAGTGCAAGTCCCCTTCCTCAGTCATATACTCATCCTCTGGAGTATTCACCATTTTTTGGCACAGCTCCAGTCTCACGGCTCCATCTTGTGAACACAGCTTCCGACTGGCCCGAAGTTAGAGGCTACGTCACAAGTGCTCAATGTAAGAAAGACAGAAAGAGGCAAGAATAAGACCTGAATGGGGCTCTCATAGACTCACATTGATTAGAGACCTCTGCACCTTTCCATGAAACACTGGAGCAGCGTAAAGGTCACAAACTGCAGGAGATGGAACCGAGAGGCCGCGAAAACAGATGAAAATGCCGGAAGGCAAGTATCAGACAGTCGATAGAGGATTTTAAGGCGCCACTCCAGGGTGAAATAAAAAAAAAAATGCTGGAGTGGTGCTTTAAAGGGAATCTGTCACCGGAAATTGGCGGCCTATGTCCGGTCCGATGGGCGGTGTTTCTTCCTTTTTTCTCCACCCCATCCGTGGCCCCCGTCTGCGATCTTTTCCAGAACTCTAGTAGTTCTTCTCCATAGTTGGTGCATGCGCAAAGCAATCTTGCTTCGCAGACACGCAGCATGCTTTGCCCAACTGCGGGCAAAGCCGAAAATCATTAATGCACATGCGCCGGTACACTATGTCCCGGGACACAGCGAAATACTTCCAGGACATAGTGTACCGGCACATGTGCAGTAATGATTTTAGGCTTTGCCCGCAGTTGGGCAAAGCATACTGCGCATGGGCGAAGCAAGATTGCTTTGCGCACGCGTGAACTATGGAGTAGAACTACTAGAATCAATCGTGGACGAGGCCACGGATGGAGTGGAGAAAAAAAAGAAGAAACACCGCCCATCGGACCGGACACAGACCATTTACATAGGCCGCCAACTTCCGGTGACAGATTCCCTTTAATGGGGAATCTGTCACCACGGGACGTGTATGACCTATTAATATATGGTGCCTACTGAGGAAGTAGCAACGAAATGTGCGTTGGGGTGACAGAGTTCATACAGACTGACTTTACCACCCTGTAAGTATTCTATACACTTTTACTTTCATTTTCCTACCCATGTAATATTACTTTACTTTCTTAAAGGGAACCTGTCACCAGCTTTGGTCGATAAGAGATACAGCCATCAGCTTTCAGGGCTGATATTCAGCATTCTATAATGCTGTATATCTGCCTCCCAACCCAACATGTAAGAGAAGAAAAATAACATTAATTATACTCACCTGTGGGGCGGTCTGGTCTGAGGGATGTCGCTCTTCTTAGTCCGGCGCCTCCTATCGTCTTATGATCGCCATCCTCCTGCTTGCTTCGGGTGGATAACTTGTCCCTTCGTTATAAACACAGTCTCCTTGGCACAGTGCTCCTGTACAGACGTACTTCTTTGCCCCGTCGAGGGCAGAGCCAAGTCCTGCAGCATTATATAATGCTGTATATCATCCCTGAAAGGTGATGGCCGTATCTCTTATTGGACAAACCTGGTGACAGGTTCCCTTTAAGTCATAGCAGATCTAGTGTTTTTTATTTCCCATGGGCCACAAAATTGCTTGGCTGCATTCAGCCTCTCTGTTGTGAAAGCCTGGAAGTTTGGGGTTATTCTGCACTGTTATTTCTGCTTTTTCTATGGAGAGTGTACCTTTTGTACAGTATTTGCTTTAGGCACTTTGTATGATTGAATCATTGTAATATCTGCACAAAAAATACTGTATATTTATGCACTTTATGCAGTCGGTCTAATTGTTCCCCCAATTTAGCTTAGCAGCCTCTGTATTTTAACCACTATTTTTACTATATGTCTAAAAAAACTTATTTTAGGATTAAACTCCATGAGCATGTAATGTAGTGCATATAATCTACTAACAAAACAATATAATAATCAGCCCCTCAGTACCCTGTTGCCCCTCACCTACCTCAACCCTCACAATACCCTCATGTTCTCACACTCATGCCCCAGTGCCCTGTCCCCCCTCCACAATACCCCATCCTCACATTCACCCCCAGTGCCCTCGCCCCCTCCCCACTTCAGCCTCTACAATACCCACCAATCCTCTCTCACATTCATCCCCCCCAGTGCCCTGTCCCCCCTCCCCACAATACCCCAATCCTCTCACATTCACCCCCAATTACCTTGTTCCCCTCCCACACTTCAGCCCCCACAATACCCCCATCCTCTCACCTTCACCCCCCAGTTATCATGACATGCCTTCATTTAACAAATCTAATAAATTCTATCACCACTTACTGATGAAATTTGCAAGCAGTGAGGCAGGACCAGGAAGTGCTTGAGTGAAATGCAAGGTGGACACTAAGACCTAGCGTGCCTGAGCCAAACCGAGCTTGCACAAAACTGCAGCCTGACAGAAGCACCTCAGGTCAGTAAGCCAGCACCGTACAGTGCAGGGAAGTGACTCTGCAACTGGCCACTGTGTTACCAGCATGCAGAGTCTCCGTCAGGCAGGGCAGCAGGCATTTTCTTGCTCTCCTCCTGTGCTGTATTAGGCCTCATAACTCCCAGTAGACCCCTTCATGTGACTAGGCCTGGGGTAACGGCAACCTCTGCCCCCCCCAGTAGCTGTGCTACTGGCTTGAGGTCTAGTGTGAAGTTTCCACAATCAGTGATGGTTTGGGGAGCCATATCATCTGCTGGCATAGGTCCAGTATGTTTTATCGAGACCAAAGTCAGCGCAGCCGTCTACCAGGAAATTTTAGAGCACTTCATGCTTCCCTCTGCTGACAAGCTTTTTGGAGATGGAAATTCCATTCTCCAGCAGGATTTGGCACCTGTCCACACTGACAAACGTACCAATATCTGGTATACAAACAACAGTATCACTGTGCTTGATTGGCCAGAAAACTAGCCTGTTTTCTAATGAAGATCTATTTATAATTTTTAAAGAAATATTTGGATTAAATGAAAGTAATATCTAGTATTTTTTAATTATCTCACTATGAGACACTGGGATATTGTCAAGAGGAAGATGAGAGACACCAGACCCAACAATGCAGACGAGCTGAAGGCTGCTATCAAAGCAACCTGGGCTTCTATAACACCTCAGCAGTGTCACAGGCTGATTGCCTCCATGCCACGCCGAACTGATGCAGTAATTGATGTAAAAAGGAGCCCTGACCATGTATTGAGTGCGTTTACTGAACATACATTTCAGTAGGCTAACATTACGATTTTAAAATAATTTTTCAAGCTGGTGTTATAAAGTATTCTAATTTACTGAGATAATGTCTTTTGGGTTTTCATTGGTTGTAAGCCATAATCATCAACATTAACTGAAATAAAACACTGGAAATAGATCATTCTGTTTGTAATGACTCTATATAATATCCGAATTTCATTTTTTGTATTGAAGAATTGAAATAAATTAACTTTTTGATGATATTCTAATTTTGTGAGAAGCACCTGTACCTATGATCAATGTGGCCAAAGAGTTCTATTTTAACCTCGTCAGTCCACAGGACTTGTTTCCAAAATGCATCAGACTTGTTTAGATGTTCTTTTGCATGCTTCTGATTCTGAATGTTATGGTGAGGAAGCAGAAGTTTTCTTCTGATGACTCCTCAACGAGAGCCATAAATATGCAGGTGTCTTTGAACAGTAGAACAATGTAACACAACTCCAGAGTCTGCTAAATCTTTCTGAAGGTCTTTTGCAGTCAAGAAGGGGTTCTGATTTGCCTCTCTAACAATCCTACGAGCAGCTCTTACTAAAATTTTGCTTGGTCTTCCAGACCTTATCTTGACCTCCAATCTTCCTGGTAACTGCCATTTCTCAATTACATTTCAAACTGACGAAAGGGCAATTTGAAAACGCTTTGTTATCTTCTTATGGTCTTCTCCTGCTTTGTGGGCCACCAACATTTTCATTTTCAGAGTACTAGGTAGCTGCTTAGAGGAATCCATGACTGCTGTTTTTTGGCACAAGGTTAGAGGAGGCTAGGTTGTTATAAAGCTAGAAATTTGCATCACCTGGCCTTTCCTAACGATGATAGTGAATAACCATAACCCCAATAGGTTAAATAAGGTATGAAACTTTTGTCAGGGTTATCTGAGCACACAAATCTTCAAGGGTGCTCAAACTTTTACACAGGCCCATTTTCCTTTTTGTAATTTTTAAAATGCAAAAGATGAAAACATATTAAAATTTTTTGCTTAAAATAGAAAGGAAATGTGTTATCTTTAACTTTAGGCCTTCTAGAGATCATTTTATCTTTAACTTGTTCAACTGTTCACAACAACAGTAATTTTGACCAGGGGTGCCCAAAGAATTTCATGCCACTATAAGCAGGGTCTCATCATTCATTTAACAAACTGCCCAGTTTATTATATAGAAGCAGCAGTAAACTTAAGAATGAGGGTAATTTAATATCTGGTTATAGTACAACAGTGGGACCCCCAAAGTCAGTGGTACTGGTGAGCCCGTGGTTCCCCAGGATGACACTGGTTATAACAAAGCCTGAAAAATTGAACAGAGAGTCTGGTAACACGTGCCCTGCCTCTCCATTTTGTAACTTCAAAGTCACAATAAGTATCAAAAATAAAGTAAAGGTATACTTCCATGTTCAGGAAACAGCAGCGCTTTTGCCGCAGCACATGCCTGCCCTGTTCAAAGCGCTTCCCCCTTTTGTACGTGCGGTGATTCTGCATGTGTTCACTGAACACATGCGGAATCACCGCATCCTATACATTAGACTGTGTTATTTATCTTGCGGAGACGGAGCCTCTACACAAGATAAATACAGTAGACATGCTGCGGTCTGGAAAGACACACCGCATGTCCGGTTACGCAGGGAAGCCGGAGGCGTCCCTGCACGCATAGTGGAGATGGGAATTCATAAAATTCCCTCCACTATGCTGTAACATCTGGACGCATAGAGTCATAAGTGCATCCAGTCCACAGCAAATACTGAACGTGGAAACATACTCTTAGGCTATGTGCACACGTAGTTTTAGGTGCTGCGGATTTGTCCCTGCGGATTTGGGAGCCCTGGAGCCTAAGCGGCCCAAAAAGTCCCTTTGGCCTATATGAAAAGACCAATGCTATTAAACACTTAAAATAATTGATGGCCCTATTGGAGCTATTCCATTGGGGCCCATGAGCTTCAAGTTACCCCACTTAGAGCTACAGCAGTTGGTGGAGTAGGTAGTAGGGGGAGCTTCCAAAACATTGTGGTTTATTATCATTAATGACCTAAGGGTGCTTTCACATTGCGTTCTGTGTCCCTGTCAGAACATACGTCCAAAATCCTACGCAAAACAGGGTCCGGATGAACGTCTCAGCGGGGCCAATAGACTGCAGTGGTAATGGCAGAGAACGTGGGCTTTTCAGGAGTGTACAAGACGCAGTATACTATACACGTTCGCTCTGCCATCACCATTGCAGTCTACTGGCCTCGTCGGCGCATGCATCGGGACCCAGTGTTGCTGGAGATTTTGGATATATGCCTCCACGGGGACAAAGAACACAATGTCAAAGCACCGTAAGAATTCTGAATGCAGCTCTGAAAGAAAATGGAATACAAGGTTTACTTTAGCCAGGATTACCTGTGATACAGGTAGACCAGGATCAGTGTAAGATGTGTCTTATTTGAAAAGTTACTAAACTTTCCATGACATGACATCTGTATGTGAAATGGTTACAATTTCATGCTCCTATAATGGGGCACATGTAGAGGAGAACAACTTTTGCCTCTGACAATGTAAAAGAAAAGAACGTAAAGTGATGGACAGAACTTCTTTACATACAAATTGCACAGGAAACAGAGCCGGATTGGCATCCTACTTACACTTTAATCTAACGGAAAATTATCCTTTTTTTCTTCCCCTCTACATTCTCCATGCCATTATTAAATATTGTTCCACAAGGTGAATAGATAAAACTGTGTTTAAAAGAACATCAATTCTAAGAGGATTTGAAGAGTATGAAATTTCAATAGCAGCGCCACAGCGAGTCGTGAGATCACAGCTTTATCTATTACAGTGCAAGGCATTAGTCTTAGGTCTTAGAATAATGCTTCAGTTTATGGTCGATCCTAGAGACTCTAAAAAGAAAAGGCCTGGTTCTCTGATTTTGGGTGTGAAGGTCTGCTTAAGTTTGACACACGGGTTTCCAGTCTTAAAATAGTTAAACACGCTGCGCTCACTTAAACTGTGACTTTGCGGAGCTGCCAAAATATTTTGATGTCTTGAACAAGATCTCTTTGGCTCACTACTCCTTCCCCCAATGAATGAATCTCTGCTCATGAGCAATGAATTATGCATAACCAAGGCGCCCCCTACTGGCAAGCTAGATTTTTTGTTTAAAGCAGAACTGTGCTTTGATTTTTTTTAGTTTTTCTTATATGAGCTACATGATAAAACTCACGTGAAGAAATCTTATCACAATAATTAAGCATATTTTATGATTTACATGTTGCCAAAAAGTAAGGAGGAGCAAACAATGTATCATTATTTGGTTTTGTAACACGCAAAATTTGCATAGAAACTTGGTCTAATTATGGCTGGACTAGTTACTGCTATACGGCCAAAAGTATTAGATGAACATATGAAGCAGGGATTTCAATAAAATGAAAGGTTTAACTCCTTCACCGCATTGGGTTTTTCCGTTTTTGAGTTTTTGCTTTTGGCTCTCCTTCCCAGAGCCATGACTTTCAATATGGCCATGTGAGGGCTTATTTTTGGCGGGACGCGTTGTACTTTTGAACGGCACCATTGATCTTACCAGATAGTGTACTGGAAATTCCACCATTTTTTTCCTTCTTTTACTATATTCACTAAATGATAAAGCTGACCTTCCATTATGATTCTCCAGGTCATTACATTAGTTAGTTCGTAGATAACAAACATGTATAGGTTCTTTTTTTTAAGTGGTGAAAAAAAAATCAAAATGAATTTTTTTCTTTTTTACAAGTCATCATTTTCCCGTGACCTGTAGCCTCTACTTTTTTTGCGATCTGAGGTTGGGTGAGGGCTTATTTTTTGCATGTTGAGCTGATGCTTTTATTGATACCATTTTGGTGTAGATACGATTTTTTGATCGCCCGTTATTACATTTTAATGCAATGTTGCAGTGACCAAAAAAAAACGTAATTCTGGTGTTTTGTTTTTTTTCTCGTTACACCGTTTACTGATTGGATTCATTATTTTTATATATTAATAGATCGGGCGTTTCTGAACGTAGCAATACCAAATATGTGTATTTTTCTTATTGTTTAATCTTGAAAGGGGCAAATGGGGGGTGATTTAAACTTTTATATTTTTTAAAAAACATTTTTTTTACTTGCTTAAATAGTCTCCATGGTAAACTAGAAGCTGCAAACTTCTGATTGCTTGTGCTACTTATAGAAGGGATTCAACCTTGCTATGTGCAGCTAAATTGCTCAACTGCTATGATTGCCGGACCCAGGGCAGTGCTCATAGCAATCCGACAATGACAACCACAGGGGTCTCCTGTAGACCAAAGTTGTTATGCCATTCCATAGGCAACCTGTGGTCATGTGACACGGGCACCGATGGGTGGGGTTTGTGACACGCTTCCGGAGTGATCATGTTAAATGCCGCTGTCAGAGATTGACAGCGGCATTTAACATGTTGTTAATAGCCACGGGTGGATGGTGACTCCACTCATGACTGTTAGGGGCACATGCTGGAAAAGTTGCGGGCTCATCAAAGAGGGGGAGGCGACCTTGAAAGTACCTATACGTCCAAAGTCGTAAAGGGGTTATTGAAAATTTTCCCTCAGAAATGTACATCAATCTGATCAGCTCCTCCTGCTCTACAGCATCCTACCTGCAGATCAGACAACATTTCCAACATAACAGGTTCCCTCTAAAGCCATTGGGGCTGCCATTGTCATAGAGACAGGAGTCTTACTCGATCAGGACGAGCTCATTTGAAAAGAAATTCCATTTTTCTTTCCTTAATTACGCACATCTCATCTCATTGTTTCCTAACCATCAATGTAAGTATGACAATTTGCTACAATGTAGAAACCATACTGGGTTACATTCAGTAAGCACAAATGTTTTACATTAAGCATACTCCGAGAACGCTGAATTTTTAATTTTTGACCGGAGACTCCCTTTAATCCCTCACTGCCAACATTTACCAAGAATATAAGGCCGGAGTCACACTAGTGTATAGCATCTGATGCGAGGGCATCCGATATGCTAATGACACTCGGCTCCTCGCTCTGCTGCGAGCGTGAGCCGAGTGTCTTGCTACTGTGTCCCGAGTCTCTCACATGATAGGTTCGCAGCACAGCTGCGGAGGAGGCGGAGAAAGTAACTTCTCCATCTCCTATGTTGCCGGTGTCGGCGGAAATCGCACTGCACTCGGGTTCGGGTGATATCCGAGGGCAGTGTGATGTTTCACTCACACTATAGACTTGTATGGGTGCGAGTGAGCCGAGTCTCGCTGTCAATCGCAGCATGCAGCGATTGTTCTCTTATGCAGGATCAGCATGAGAAAATAATCACAGATCTTATCTGCCCCATAGTATAATAATGGACCAAGTGCTATGCATTGATTTATCTCATAGCATTCGGCCGTGTTATATGGTAGTGTGACTCCAGCCTTACTGACAATTCGTCAGCCCTGTTCAGGTCAAGATTTAAGAAAGTCTCCTTGAATACTTGTGAGCCAATCAAATATTAATCTTGAGCTAAAAGCAGGGATTTTTATGCACAGCTGGTGTTATTGACACTGGCTCTGAATATATTTAATATGCAGAATGTAACATATAGATGCAGGAGACACATCCACAGTGTGCAAGAATTGAGCCCCTGGTGGATACCATGCAGGGAAGAACCACACAGTAATGATATTAACTTTATTTGCGTTCTGAATAACACTAATATTATCATCATACTGAGGCCCCTCGAGTGCTGTTCTCATTTACAATATACAGATTTGGTTTAAATTAACAGCTCAGGATAAGCGTTTCTTGCTGACATATCATTCTTTTCTATCTGTATTTTATCGACTATTAAAGATCGGATACTTTTACATTTGTGGCACCAGTTTATATATAGTAAAATAATATTAAAGGGAAAAAAAAAAAAATAGTCATTTGCACACATACAGTGAAAGAGCAGTTTGTGTGTGATGTGACAAATGTGCACTGGGATTATCAAAGTTATGAAGGATCAGGCAGCAGTCATGTGTGGTGTAGTTAATACGTCAGACAGGGGAGAAGGAGTACTACCACAGAATAATGTGCAAGTGATGATTATTAATTCCGCTAAAAAAAATAATTGCGACAGACGAGCGAAGGTGATTAGTGGTCAGTTTAGATAGGCTGATTGTCATGAACAAGTGTTTCCAGCTCATTCCCCAGTTATTGGCCTTTCTTAAACCAGCTTTACTATGTGGGGATGAAGCAGCGTCAGCATCGTGACTGTTTTCTTGGTAATCAAGGTTATGCAGACTGATATGTGTGAACCTCCTCAAGTGTCCTCAAACTTATTTTTTTTAATCTAATAGAATAATATCACCTTACAATCTGCAAAGCAGGCTGATATAGTTAAGTTGTGCAGAGATACGATCCCCCTGAACTACTGCTTGCTGGTGATACAGTGGCAGAGGCGCCGGCTCACGCACAGGACTTCAGGGTTGTAGCGGGACACTAACGTTCTGTGTATGCGTGGGGACTATGACATCAGTGTATTGGTCCATCCCAACCATCATACTGTATTTAGGGAGCTATGGGGCCAATATACTGAGTATAGCGTGTTTAGCTAAGCTGTACACCATCATACTGTGTACAGGGGAGCCTTGGGGGCATTATACTGTATATAGGGGATCTGTTGGTTCAATATACTGTGTATAGGGGAGCTGTTGGACCATTATATTGTGCAGAGGGAAGCTGTAGGCCTATTATACTGTATAAGGGTGAGCTGTGGGCCCAACATACTGATGCCGATCTAGCATCAGCGGATATTAGCTACTCACAAATGGCACCCTTACAAAATCCAGCTGCTGCAGCATCTCAACTAGGATGACCCAGATAGGAGCGCTGAATTTGCAGAATGGGCAAAACAAAAATTAGAACAGGACCCTCATTTTACACAGAACATTATGTTCAGTGATGAGGCAAATTTTTTTTGGGTGGGCCATTTATATGGATACACCTAAATAAAATGGGAATGGTAACACTTTTCTGGCTTAGGGTGTCTTGCATTGAAATCTGCTGCAATGACCCGGGCACTGCGTTCACCATACATCAACACAATTTCTATCCACTCCTCACGTGTTAACCTCTGCGACATGTCAATGGCTGTAAACAAAGAGAAACTCATGAAAGAATAAAGTTACATTAAAACCAAGCACACCATTGTTTTTCTTGTCAAATTCTCAATAAGTTTGATGTGACACATGACCCTTTTCCTATTGGAAAAAAATTGCTTTTCTTTGCATGCACTCATGAAGCCCTAGTTAGGCCTCTGGCAAACTTAAAAAAGTGTGTGTGTGTGTGTGTGTGTATATATATATATATATATATGTGTGTGTGTGTATAGATTGGCTCATTTGGCTGCTTAACGAGGTAGCCACAGGAATGCTTTTCGTTTAAATGTTCACCTGGTTTATTAAACAATGGCCGATTAACCCCTCTCAGCACATAACATAACATGTTGGAGCAAACTTCCAGGTTCATATCACTGAGGCTATTAAACTCAGTGAAACATCTCTCCTCCTGCACATTACCAATGACCTTCTTATATATCCTTCTCCTCTCCCCAAAGCCAGGGGGATTTGGTACTTTCAGTCACGAGACAGGGAAGACTTGACTGGGCATCTGAGTTAGCGCATAGTTTTCCTGGCTTATGTTCCACATGGAAGTTGAAGTCCTGGAGTGCCAGAAACCACCTAGTCACCCTGCCATTCTTCATGTTCTTTTTTCCTCATCCGTCTCACGGGCCCATGACCTGACACCAGCATGAACTTTTGGCTCAGCAGGTAGTACTTCAAAATGTCAATAACCCACCTGACAGCCAAGCATTATTTTTACATGATGGCATAATTTTTTACTTAGGTAAAGAAGTGGATGTTCCTCCCCATTTATTTTTTGTGATAACATGGCTCCCAACCAATCTTCTGATGAGTCGGTCTTGATCACAAACTCCTTCATGAAGTCTGGTGTGACAAAGACCCGCTGTTTCCACAGGGCTAGCTTCAACTCCTGGAAAATCGTCTCCACTTCAGAAGTCAACTTGGCCATCGATGACTGTGCATTCAAGGAAGTCGATCAGGGGTGCAGGTCTCATGGCGAAATTCGGGCTGAACTGCTGATAGTATCCCACAATTTCCAGAAACACCCTAACTGATTTCTTGGAGACTGGTTGTAGCAAATTTTGGAACAACTCCACCTTATACTCCTGCTGCCTGATTTTGCCCCTACCAATGATATAGCATAGGTATCTGGCAGCCTCTTTCGCTATGTTGCACTTCTTCGGGTTTATGGTAAACCCTGCTGTCATGTCCGCCATGTCTGTCATGTCCGCCATGTCTGTTTTGCCTCATGACCCCTGGAGCAGTGTGCACGCGCATCTCATGTCTGCTATCCTGCATGTTCCCTAGAGCAGTGTGCACACTCGCCTCATGTCTGTTGAGCTGCAGGATGCCTACGTTTCTGCTCTGCCTTCTGTGATCGTCTCGTCATGTCTAGAATCCCTGATCATGTGTCCTTCCTATGTTCCAGCATAGGCTGGTTCTGCATTCGTCTCTGCATGTCTGAAACTCTGATCATGTGTCCTTTCCTAGGATCCAGCACTGTCCGGTTCTGCAATCGTTTCTGCATGTCTGAAAACCTGATCATGTGACCTTTCCTAGGATCCTGCATTGTCCAGTTCTGCAATCATCCCTGCATGTCTGGAATCCTGATCATGTGACTGCGCTCTGTGATCCTAGAGGATCTGAACTGGATGCTCTTCCCTGGTTCTGACCCGGAAGTGGTGGTGCTATGCCCTATATCAGACCGCCCCTTCCTATGCTCAGGGCCTCAGTATTGTGTTGCTTCCCTGCATGGCTGCTTGGTCTGCTGGGTTGCTCCCTCTATTCTGTGCCCTTGCACTCTGCTCTGTTGTGCGTCTCTGCACACGCTCCGTGCTCATATTCCGTCTCTTGTCTCGTGTCTTTCTAGTGTTTGTCCTTCGTGCCATGTTTGTCCATGCCTTGCTTTGCCTTGTAGTACTTTCTATGTTCCCTGCCTTGCTTGTTTTCGCAATGCCTTGTTCCGTACCTAGCCTTGCTCTGCCTTGTTCCTCGCACTGTACTCTTTGTTTCGTGCGCTCTTGCACTTTTCGTACTAGGCTTTGCCATGCTGTCTGCATGCGTCTCTGTCCTGTATCTTAGCCTAGTCCTGCCTTGTGGCTCCGTGCCTCCGTGCACGTGCCTGGTCGCCTGTGCCTGCTTGGTGTGCCTCAGCCGTGCTGCCTCTAGCCATGCTCGCCTGTGTGCCTCAGCCGTGCCCCCGTCCAGTGCTATAGTGGTTACCAGCTGCATGAGCCGCAGCGGTGCCGCCTCTAGTCGTGCCGGCCTGCTTATGCCACCGTCAATACCACCTGCCGGTGCCCAAGCCGTGGTTTCTGTGCTCCCTTGTACGCACGCTGGTTCTCGCACTGTGCCTTTTCATGCTACTCTTGCACAAAGCCTCTTTTGCTCTGCTCTGAACCCTAGTTTGCCTGCTGGATTCTGTAACCTGCCGACCGCTGCTATAGGTCCGGACCTAGATGACTGCGGCCTGATGTCCGGAGCTGATGTCCATAGCCTGATTCCTGGACCCTGTCGGTCGATGCCAGCACCCCGGATTCCGATGCCTTTGAACCCGTCCCTGGCATGCCCTCGCACGCGCAGGCCACCGTCCTTGTGCTCCTCCCTGGCGTGCCCTCGCACGTGCAGGCCTCCGTCCTTGTACCCGTCCCTGGCATGCCCCTCGGCATGCGCTGATCTCTGTTCTGTGAATCTGATCCTGGCGTGTCTCATTGCACGCACCCTGTTTTGTCTCCTAGTTTGTCTGCCGGATTCCTGAAGCCAGCTGACTACTGCCGGAGGTCTGAAGCCAGATGTCTACACTCTGATGCCTGGACCCTGTCAGCCCTTGCCAGTCTTCCAGAGTCCGATTCCTCGCACCCTGCCTTGGACTTTGGCATGCCCTGGCACGCACCTTGTTATATGGATTCTGTGTGTTCACGTTTTACACCCGTTTTACCTTGAAGAGTTCCTCATGCCTTGGACCTCGGCGTGCCCTTGCACGCATCTTGCTTTGTGTTCTTTGTGTGTTCACCTTTGCACCTGTTGTACCCTGAAGTGTTCCTGAATGAAGTTTACTTGAACTAATGCCTTGTCTCGTCTTGCTTCCTGAGCCGGCCGACTGGTCCAGCAGCCATGGTGGCTCACCCCCTTGGTCTTGCCCCTGACACTCCCTGTATAGGGGGTGGTTCCTCACAAGGTCAGCTCGCCCTAGGTGGGTGGGTGCCACGGCCCAGAGGGTCCACTCTAAAAAGGAAAACGACTCAGCGTAAGCTGACGCTCATCACACCTGCCTTCCTCAGTGCATTCTGTACCGCCTGGTACTTCTGCAGATGACTTTCACAATCGGGGCTGAAGACCACAATATCATCTAGGTAAGCTGCGGCTTATTTATTAGGAGGAGTTAGGGCCCGATCTATGGCCCTCTGGAAGGTGGGTGGGGCTCCATGCAGACCAAAAGGCATGCTAGTTTATTGGAAACACCCATCAGGTGTAGAGAAGGATGTCTTCTATTTGGCCTTTTGGGACATGGGGATTTGCCAGTACTCTTTTGTTAGGTCAGCGGTAGTTATATATCTTGTTGACCCCAACCTCTCAATGAGCTCATCGGCCCGGGGCATCGGACATGCATCAAACTTGGACACCTCATTCAGCTTATGATAATCATTACAAAACCACCATTCTCCATTTTGCATCGGCACAAGGACAATGGGACTGAACCAGCCACTCTTCAATTATGTCGAGATGTATAATTTTTACATAACACACAAAGGATTTTGCAACCTGGGAAGCAGAAGTTACATCCCACCGGAGCATCATCGAGCATGTGGCCCGGATGCAGGAGAGAATTGCAGAGGTAATGCCGATTGTGAGAGAAGCCTCCTACAAGCACAGGAGGCTCAATCAAAGGTCTATAATCGGTCGGCAAAGCTGAGAGAGTTTAGCCATGGAGACTTACAAAAATGAAGGTTCTTAGCACATAAATTGGCCAATTCATGTATGCTCAGAAACTACGGCAAGGTGACCTCCTTCTGTTGGATTCTATCATCCTAAAGCCCACACTGCAAATGGACAAACATGCCTCTCTCAGGTTAGAAACATACAATTTTAAATGGGCAAAAAGGAACCAGCACTAATTAAAAGCACCCTTGGGATTGATGAAAGGAATGCAGAGTAAGAAAAAAGGCAGTCACAACCTCCAATGGTAAAATGCAAAAAACAGAACTTAACCAGCACCTCCATATAGTGTGAACAGGTGCAAGCTGCAATGGCTGCATAACATGCAAAAAAAAGGAAACCACAAGCTTTTAATTTGTTGAGTAATGAGACAAAAAAAAGTTAACTGTAGCTTCCTTTATCATAAAAAAAAAATTACATGGTTACTGTAGGTAAATTAAAATACTGTGATTAGTTGTAGAAATTGTCAGGGTGCAGAATATTTGCCGGAGAAATACATGAAGGTGTTGCAGTATGAAACCATAAATCCTGTATTATACTGTAGTTAGGAGGAGAAAAGGATGTTGTAGTAAGAGCTCCAGGAGGTAAACAGTTGTCATTTGTGGAGGGAGGGAATATTTTCACATATTTTTTGACAGGGATGGAGTGTTACAGGAGATTTACAAAAAATCGTAAATGGCAACAAAACCCTTTTGCAATTTTATTTTTTACTAAATATTTACAAGATACCTTCTAAATTCAGAATATGACCTTGTGCACACTGCAGAGCCATCCACTGGAGCTAAAGGCAGTCTATGTACCGACTTACAGGGCCTGATTTAATAAGACCTGCATTTTGTACAACATTCTTGATCAAGGGTGTGCTCTAATAAGATCGGTTACATTCATTATAGAAAACTTGTCATCTGATTAAAAGTGGCCAGCTTTTCATTCTACTTTATTTTATTCTCGCTGTTCCCCCTGTTCATTCTGTTTTTTATTTTTTTATCCAACATACGGTTCCAGAGATATGGACCTTATTTTGTGTTAATTTTTATAATTCAGGAGAGCAGCCCAAAAACTGAATTCTGCAAGCAACACCCCCTTGATGAAAGCCATTATAATTAGCACCAAATATAAAAGCCCATATCTCTGGAACCGAATGGTGGATTTAAGTAAAAAATAAATACAGAATATTCAGGAGAGCAGCGGGAATAATATAAAAGCATGAATTGACCACTTTTGGTGACAGGTCCACGTTAGGATATGTAAGCCTCTTAATGAATTTGGCATTTCTTTCAGGTGCAGTGCACTAGTGACGCGCCCCAGGGGCCATGGGACACTCGATACCAGGCCGGTCGTCTTAAAGGGATGTGTCACAGTGGCAGTTACCCGGTCCGTTGCCCCAAACGGTCATGTAAATGGGTGAAATTAGTCGAGAATAGAGTTTGTAACAGATTTGTGACGCCACCTGTGGTTTCTTGTCAGTGATGACCAGCGCTGCAGTGTTGCTTCTCTGGGACCGAAGGTAAGATGCAGCAAAGTTGGTAAAGCTCTTCACAGGCAGAGCTGTAGTCCCAGGGCAGTAGACATGAGTTTGTAGCTGGTGAGGTAGTGTGGAGTGGAGGATGTACAGTAGCAGTGCTGGGTGAGAGGCGCAGAAAGAAAGTAGATGACACAATTGCATGTAGTTCCAAGGGCTTTACTTACAATTCTTTTTGCGATACAGATTCCGGCTTCAATGCTGCGTTCTCCAGATGAGGGGTCCAGACAACTTCCAGATAAGATGAAGTACACCCTTCCAGCACTCCCTGTCAGTATTTACCTTTCCTGGCTATCTCCACACAATATGCTGCTTTACTCCTTCCTTCCTTTCAAGCACTTCACAGTTATCGTTCCAGGCCAGCAGCTGCGAATCCTGTCAGACAACGCATACCCTTCCATTTCTGTGATCCTATATAGCTGCCTTTCCAGTTGGACTAACTATGGTAGGGGCGATGGTCCATATAGTAACCAAAGTTATCGGCTTGCTAGTAGCGCCCTGAAGTACGCTCACTAGGCTAGGGACCGTGACCCTTTGTGACCAGTTTCTTCCTCCACCTGACATCAGTCAGTGTGGAGAAGGGACCCACGGGGAGTATGCTCCAGCCGTGTCCCAGAAGAACCTTCTTTCTGTTAGGGAGCTTTCTTATAATCCAATCCGTCCAGCAGCCTCTAATCTGTAGAGCTGCTGCAGACACGTCCTTCTCCTTCCCTCCCTCTGAGGGAATCTAACCTTGCTTTCTATCCTTCTCCCGCTCTCAAGCTATGCTCCGCCCACCTCCCAGCACTCTTCGGGTTCCAAGCAGGGGCCATAAAGTGTGCTCTGCTACACTACTGGTGTGTGTGGGATGTGGGATGGAATGATGATCTTGTGTCTCTGTCATGTCGGACGCTGTTCACACCACAGCATCCGGCAGGCAGAGGTAGTTCCACCTCCAGCCACTATAGCCTCAGTGGCGCCGGCCTGATCTTCAGGCTCTCGGGGGTTAATCCTGCTGGAGACCAGGTTGGATGGTTAGTCACGCCCACGGTCTTTAAATAGTCATGCTGGCCTATGGGCGTCGCCGATTATAGCTTGTGTTTCATACCAAGTGGTTCCGGTCTGGAGTGGAGGTGTTCAAGAGAGAGAGATTCATATCTGGTGTCGTATGATCCGTCGTTATCCTTTCTCCTTCCCATATTTGTGTTTAGTTGTGCCCTGTTCACATTACTGTTTATTCCTGTGTGTGTGCGGCGCAGTGCAGTTTAAGTTCTCCCTGTCTGTCATTATTTGTGTGGGAGCTTTGGTGGTGACTTCTCACTGGGTGGAGGGTGGAGGGTTAAGTGCAGGGCTGAGCAGGAGATAAGGAAAGGTCGGAGGCTCAGGCATTTGCACCTTCAGCAAAAACCCTGGGTTGAGGGTCAGACAGGGTTTCCCCTAGTAAAGGGACACCACAGGGGCCCCGGGTATTTCAGCCTTAGTTGAACTAAGCCCCCGTGACATTATAATCGGCCCACATTTTTTCAGGAGTCCATGGATCCATTAGATTCCATAACCCGCCAGTTGGCGGCGCTGTCCATACAGGTCTCCGAGTTGAATGGGGCAGTTCAGCAGCAGGGCCTGGTAGTAGCAAAGGTGCAAACGGCATCTGCAGGTATCGGTGCAGAGCCGAAGTTTCCGCTGCCAGAACGATTTTCAGGCGATCGCAGCAAATTTGTCGTATTTCGGGAGGCCTGCAAATTATACTTCCGCATGCGGCCAATATCCTCAGGTAATGAGGCCCAGCGAGTAGGGCTGGTGTTGTCATTACTGAGTGGTGACCCCCAAGCATGGGCATTTTCCTTACCACCTGACTCTGCTACATTTCATTCGGTCAATAATGTTTTTTCTGCCCTCGGGCTCATTTACGATGACCCTGACCGACTGGCTCTAGCGGAATCTAAAATCCGCGCCCTCCGCCAGGGGGAGCGCTTGGCAGAAGACTATTGTTCGGAATTTCGCCGCTGGGCTGTAGACACACAGTGGAATGTCCCAGCACTGCGGAGCCAGTTTATTCATGGGGTATCAGGGAGGGTGAAACAAGCCCTCCTGATGTATGAGACTCCGGCATCATTGGAGTCTGCCATGAGTTTGGTGATACGTATTGATCGCCGTTTTCATCAGGGGGCACAGGAGACGCTACCTCTGGGGGAAAACAGAGGTGCAGGTGTGGTTGAAGTAGATGAGTCCCCTGAACCTATGCAGATTGCTGGCGTGGCACAGGTTCAGCCTCGCGCTCCGGGAGTCCGGAAGTCCGGAGCATGTTTCTACTGTGGTAAAGGAGGTCATTATGTTAACGTTTGCCCGGTACTACCTAAGAGGGTCACACCGGCGGAAAACTGTTAAGCTCAGAGGGTATGGAGGAGACCCAACTGAGCGTATGCATATCCTCCATGATGGTATCTCAATGTATGCTCCCTGCCAAGGTTATTGTCGCCGGCAGAGAGCTACCTATATCAGTGTTTGTGGATAGCGGTTCCGCCACCAATCTCATAGATGAGGAGTTTGCACACACCGCCGGGTTTAAGATTGAAAAACTTCCTCACCCCATACAGGTGGTGACCATTAATGCTGTTCCCCTCCCTCAAGGGGAGATTACTGAGTTTGTGGCAGAGGTGAAACTCCACATTGGGGTCCTACATTCTGAGTCGGTTACATGTAGGGTCCTCCGTAATCTCCCAGCTCAAATGGTCCTGGGTTTTCCATGGCTGTCCAGGCACAACCCGGTAATTGATTGGAAAACTCAGGACATAGTACAATGGAGTGGTTTCTGCCAAGACAATTGCTTGGCCACATGTGTGTCCGCCGTGACGCCCAGCCTGCCGGAGGCTTTGCAGGATTTCGCGGATGTTTTCTCTGAGAAGGGTTGCTCAGAACTGCCTCCACATAGAGCCTATGACTGTGCTATTAGGTTAAAACCCGGGGCCAAATTACCTAAGGCCAGGATGTTTAATATTTCTGGTCCTGAGAGACAAGCTCTGAAAGACTACATCGCGGAGAGTCTGAGCAAAGGTCACATCCGGCCTTCGTCCTCGCCTGTAGCCGCGGGGTTTTTCTTCATTAAGAAGAAAGATGGGGGGTTACGCCCGTGTCTGGATTTCCGAGAGTTAAACCAGATTACTATCCGTGATCCCTACCCAATGCCGTTGATCCCGGATTTGTTCAACCAGGTAGCGGGGGCAAAATGGTTTTCCAAGCTGGACCTCAGGGGGGCGTATAACCTCATAAGGGTCCGTCAGGGGGATGAGTGGAAGACGGCGTTTAACACTCCTGAGGGTCATTTTGAGAGTCTGGTTATGCCGTTTGGGTTGACCACCGCGCCTGCCGTTTTCCAACATTTTATTAATGATGTCTTTGCTCATGTCCTGGGGAGATTTGTGATTGTATACCTGGATGATATCCTCATTTATTCTAGCGATCGGGACACTCATTTGGAGCATGTCAGGCAGGTGTTACAGTTGCTCCGGGAGAACCAGCTCTATGCTAAGCTGGAAAAATGTTTATTTTTTGTCCAGGAGTTGCCCTTTTTGGGATATATTGTGTCCGCAGCTGGTTTTAAAATGGACACCGCTAAGGTGCAAGCGGTGTTGCAATGGGAGAGGCCGGAGAGTCTGAAAGCACTCCAGCGGTTCCTTGGGTTTGCGAATTATTATAGGAAATTTATAAAACACTTTTCGACTGTCGCCAAACCGCTCACGGACATGACAAAAAAGGGTGCCGATCTGGCGAACTGGCCTGAGGTGGCTATACGTGCATTTGAGCGTCTGAAGAATAGTTTTGCTTCAGCCCCCATTCTGGTGCAACCAGACGTGTCTAAACCTTTTGTGGTAGAGGTTGATGCGTCGGAGGTGGGAGTGGGGGCAGTACTGTCTCAAGGCTCGTCCTTGAGCGAGATGCATCCATGCGCCTACTTCTCCAAGAAGTTGTCGCCGGCCGAACGGAATTATGATATCGGCAACAGGGAGTTGTTGGCCATCAAACTGGCTTTTGAGGAATGGCGACACTTCTTGGAGGGGGCGGCTCACCAGGTCACAGTCATCACCGACCATAAGAACCTGCTCTATCTGGAGTCGGCCAAGCGTCTGTCTCCTAGGCAGGCTCGCTGGGCATTGTTTTTTACTCGTTTCAATTTTCTTGTGACGTATCGTCCCGGGGCTAAAAACACCAAGGCGGATGCTTTGTCTAGGTGTTTTCCGGGGGGAGAACCTCGGGAAGAGCCGGTACCCATCCTCCAGAAAGGGGTAGTGGTCTCGGCTCTCACGACTGAGGTAGAGGCGGAGATTGCCGAGGCCCAAGAGGAGGTACCACCAGGACTTCCCGCCAACAAATCATTTGTACCCCTGCATCTTCGGCCTAAGGTGTTGAAGGAACACCACGATTCGGTACTGGCTGGTCACCCAGGGGTGAAGGGCACCTTAGAGCTGGTATCGCGTCGTTTCTGGTGGCCCAAAATCCGGCAGGACGTGGTCTCGTACGTGGCAGCTTGCATCACGTGCGCTAGGGCTAAGTCACCCCGAACCCGTCCTGCTGGCACGCTACAGCCTCTGGGGGTACCCAATAGGCCATGGACAGAAATCTCCATGGATTTTATCACTGACTTGCCAGCCTCGGCAGGGAACACGGTCATCCTGGTGGTGGTTGACCGTTTTTCAAAGATGGCGCATTTTGTGGCGTTGTCCTCTTTGCCCAATGCTAAGACGTTGGCTCAGGTATTTGTAAAGGAGGTGGTCAGACTCCACGGAGTACCGTCTGACATAGTATCTGATAGGGGTACGCAATTTGTGGCGAGGTTTTGGAAAGCTTTTTGCTCAAGGTTGGGGATCAAGTTGTCACATTCATCGGCGTTTCATCCACAGTCTAATGGACAAACTGAGCGCATGAACCAAAATCTAGAACAGTATTTACGATGCTTTGTGTCCGACAACCAGGAGGAGTGGTCTACTTTCCTTCCTCTGGCCGAATTCGCATTAAATAATCACCGCCAAGAGTCATCAGGAGAGTCTCCATTCTTTTGTGTGTACGGTCAACATCCTCAGTTTTGTACCTTACGTCAGGGTGACTCCGGGGGTGTCCCGGAGGAGGATCAGCTAGGAGCCCAATTGTCATCAGTCTGGAGGCGGGTGAAACAGCGTTTGTTGAGCATGAGTGCCAGGTACAAACGGGTGGCTGACAGTAGACGCGTGCCAGGTCCGGACCTGTGTGTGGGTGAATGGGTGTGGTTAGCTACGAAGAACATAAAACTCAAAATCCCTTCTTTAAAACTGGGTCCAAGGTTTATTGGGCCTTTTAGGATTTCTGCCATCATTAACCCAGTAGCTTATCGGTTGGAACTTCCCGCGGTGTACAAGATACACAACGTGTTTCACAGGGCTTTATTGAAAAAGGTGGTAGGCTTGGTGGACACGACGCCGATGCCACCTCCAGTCATGGTGGATGGCGAGTTAGAGTTCGAGGTCGCCAAGGTAGTGGACTCTCGAGTAGTACGCCGTACTCTTCAGTATTTGGTGCACTGGCGGGGGTATGGTCCAGAGGAGAGGTCTTGGGTTCCAGCCTCAGACATACATGCGGATCGGCTGGTCAGTTCTTTTCACCGTCGTCATCCGGACAAGCCGGGTCCTATGAGTCTTGAGGGCCCTGGGGTCCCTCGTAGAAGACGGGGTACTGTCATGTCGGACGCTGTTCACACCACAGCATCCGGCAGGCAGAGGTAGTTCCACCTCCAGCCACTATAGCCTCAGTGGCGCCGGCCTGATCTTCAGGCTCTCGGGGGTTAATCCTGCTGGAGACCAGGTTGGATGGTTAGTCACGCCCACGGTCTTTAAATAGTCATGCTGGCCTATGGGCGTCGCCGATTATAGCTTGTGTTTCATACCAAGTGGTTCCGGTCTGGAGTGGAGGTGTTCAAGAGAGAGAGATTCATATCTGGTGTCGTATGATCCGTCGTTATCCTTTCTCCTTCCCATATTTGTGTTTAGTTGTGCCCTGTTCACATTACTGTTTATTCCTGTGTGTGTGCGGCGCAGTGCAGTTTAAGTTCTCCCTGTCTGTCATTATTTGTGTGGGAGCTTTGGTGGTGACTTCTCACTGGGTGGAGGGTGGAGGGTTAAGTGCAGGGCTGAGCAGGAGATAAGGAAAGGTCGGAGGCTCAGGCATTTGCACCTTCAGCAAAAACCCTGGGTTGAGGGTCAGACAGGGTTTCCCCTAGTAAAGGGACACCACAGGGGCCCCGGGTATTTCAGCCTTAGTTGAACTAAGCCCCCGTGACAGTCTCCACTTTACCTGGTAGTGGGATACCACACCTCTGGGTGAGGTGCAGCATCTCTGTGGCGACTGGACCCTCAGGGGCGCCACACTAGCATCAGTAGTCCAGTCATAGTCTTGAGTACATTTCTGTTTTAATCTACACACCATAATTTTTAGCATAAATTGTGATGAATTTGTAAGGCCGTGCTCAGCCATGGCCCCGTGTCACTTCTCTGCCCATGGTCCAAAAAATTCAGAGTTATATAAAAATCTTGTCGATATTTCAAATAGCCTAGAGCCGCACTGGAGGAGACGGGCTCAGCTAGGAATAGAGTTGGAGTAACAGAGGCTTCAGATCTACCATAGCCCTCTGGCCTCATTTGCACAATAATTCAAACTCGGATTTCTCAGGAATAGAGGAAACTACCCGCCATGTAAAGGAATTTCTGGACTTGTCTTTGAAAAAGCCACATGTGCATATAAATAGTTTAGTTTGATAGACTCTATAATTGCCTCTTTGGTTTCAGGCCACTTCATGGATGCCCCACAGCAGCAACATGGATGTTCCATCGGACCCTTCCGTAAAGGTTCCTTAATTGGTAATTTACAACAGAATTACATGGTTACTATATTTTATTAGTTATTTCATATTGTTGCCCTTTTCCAATGTGAACATGCTCTTACCAATATAAACCTTTATTTCTAAGTTACCTATTTAAAACACTTCACCCCTTTATGCTATATTTTGTCTCCTAATCTGCACAATTAGACATAGCACATCATATATACAGTACATCTCAGTATCCACCATTGATCATTTTCTATATTTTTTCAGAACAACAAATTGGTTCCATTATTAATTATTCAATAAACATCCTTTCGTTTTACTGACTTCTGGCGGTGAATTATTGGTCAGAATCTTCACATGGAGCCCGGGACATTCTGCAATGCAGATTCTCTTAGAAAAATGTCAGTTGCATAATAAATTCTAGATGGAATCGCACTGTAGCAATTTTGTAGATTAAAATGACCCGTATGAACCGTGTGAAGGAAAAACATATGTATATCTTCATTGCAGAACCATTACTCACATCAATTCAGAGAAGAATGGATACTGGGGAAAGGATTAAAAGTTTTAGGTGCAGGGTCTTGCTGAGCTGGTTACTGTGAGATTTAAGGTCTATCACCAAAGATATCCTCTGTCCTTTATAGCAAACACTATACATGAAGAAGAAGTATTACTTGCAAAATGGGGCCGATTTAATAACTTGCATAAGTGGCAACGGACTTGTGCAAAAGAAATTGGTAGTAATTCTTATACATTATATATAACAATGAGAGTTCTGATAGAAGAAATGTTTGTAAGAGGGTGCTGATTTGGGGACTGCCACAGCACCAGGGCTGTAGACTTCAACTATGATTCCCACATTTTTCCTAAACTCTGACACCCAATACTAGCTCTGGCTCCACACCCCTGCATAGTACTGAGCCACGCTCGCCCTATATAATGTATTCTTGAACTGTGGACCATTGATGAAATGAAGAGGGGCCTTTATCTTATGCCATGTTATGTTATACACGTGGATATGTGCTGCTCCACAGAAATTTGTTTGGTTCAACATGGAGAAGGAGCTTACCCATATAGTGTGCTGCAATGTGTGCTATATGTTTAAAGACTTGTCAGAGGAAAAGACAAAGTTTAAGTGCCAGAAATGAAAGCTTGTGATGCTGTTAGAGGAAAAGGTGCAAAATCTTCAGGAGAGAATAGCTACACTGAACCTCATAGAAGATGAGGATTTCATTGACAACAGAAGAATCTTTTCTGAATGTTCCTGCAGAAGATAATGACAGAGTAGAAATAACTATTCAGAATGTTCGAAGAGAATCACTGCTTTAGGAGTCAGGTTCCTGCATCTGCTCTGCAGGAATCCAGACCCTTACATTCTGCGGTCTCTTGCTCTTTATCTACCGCAGAGGAGATTGCCTTGCAGCAAATCTCTCCAGGGGCTAAGTCCCTCTGTCCTCCTACTGAGCATGCTCATGAGACGGTTTCCCATTGGAGATCAGGAGTCATGTGCTCAGGTCCTGCTCCAGATCTCATTGCTCCATCTCGGAGATCTGGAAGCTTCCGGAAGGTCCCAGCTGCTATAAAAAGCGTGCATGGCCATTCCGCCATGCGCTAGTATAGACTATACTGCTATGTGTGAATGGTGACGGATGTATAATTCTGGTGACTGACTTATTATGAATCCCCTTCCCTCTGATATTACGCATGTGGTTAGGGAATTAGTTCAGTAGTCTGCGCCAGTCTGTGGCAAGCCTTAGGCCACTGTGCACACCGCACATCTGCGCTAGCGTCCGACATAGCGCCTGCTTTGTAGCTGTGTCGTCCAGCGGCAGTGTCCTGCGCCGCGCTGAAGTTGCAGCCCTTCTTGGCGTTCGCAGTAGCAACGCCGCATACACGGTAGGTCTAGACGGACACAGCCCCTCTGTCTTAGTTACTGCTCCTGTGACCTTATACGTGTGTGCATTTCCCTGAGGCCTGTGACTCTAACAGGCTCAGCCTTTTTGTATGCTTTTGTTGCAGCGCCTCTGTGTGTGAACAGAGCCCGCTCTGTGCACTTCGGGTGAAGTTGAACCCGTGCGCATTATATCGCCATATTGCTCGTCTGCCATTACTCAGCAGCGGTTGTAACACCTACTGCGCAGTGGACCCCGAGCGGCGAACGCACTTTATTATTATTTTTATTTAGTGCGTTCCGCCGTTCCTAACAATCACCTTTCAATGTACCTGCAGAAGAAGAGAAATGGAAGTATATGATCCAAAGAAGCAGGAGAATGAGGAGGCAGTCAGCTCCCATACAGCTGGAAAACCGTTACCAGGCTCTCACGCAGGACAAGTATGAAGGTGTACATCAAAAAAAGTGCTTTGCCAACAAAGAACACACCAGCAAGATATCAGAAGCCTCTCGAAGGGAGAAAAAGAAGTGCTGAAAAGGAGAGTGGTGGTCATGGGGGATTCCCTACTGAGAGGAACAGCAGCTGCTATTTGCCAACCAGATAATACATAACAAGAAGTGTGCTGTCTTCCAGGTGCCCAAATCAAAGATGTGTCTGATAGAGCAACAAAATTATTCAGTGCTACAGAAAACCATCCATGTCTACTAATGAACGTAGGAACAAATGACACAGCAAGAAATGACCTGGAAACTATATGGAGAGACTTTGAAGACCTAGGCCGGAAAGTGAAGGAACTGGGAGCTCAGGTCCTCTTCTCATACATCCTTCCAGTGGATGGACATGGACTAAGGAGATTGAACAGGATTCTACAGGTGAACAACTGGCTACGTCGATGGTGCCATGTGCAATGTTATGGGTTTCTTTACCATGGATTGAATTACCTGTATGATGGACTACTTGCTAGAGAG
The DNA here is from genome assembly GCF_039654945.1 of Dendrobates tinctorius. Lineage (NCBI taxonomy): Eukaryota > Metazoa > Chordata > Amphibia > Anura > Dendrobatidae > Dendrobates > Dendrobates tinctorius. The sequence goes on from NW_027361754.1 coordinate 10,234,982, forward strand.
GGGTTGCATCTTATGAAAACAGGAAAACACACATTTGGTAGAAGCCTTGCTACACTCATCAGGAGAGTTTAAACTAGAGCAATATGGGATGGGAAATTTATGGCCAAGAAAAAATATGCAACTAATGAAATTTTTTTGAGAATCCTTCTATTAGAAGTAGAAATAAAGAACAAAAACAACAAACTCTGAATGAAAATAGAGGAGCACAATAAACCAACTACAAACTAACATGTGTCTATACAAATGCACAGAGCTTTGGACACAAGCAATTGGAGCTGCTAACACAGGAAGAGAGATGATGTAATAGGCACCACTGAAACTTGGTGGGATGAGACACATGATTGGAAAACCTTGAAGGCTACAACTTATTTATTAGAAACAGGATTAACAAAAGGGAAGGAGGTATTGCATTGTAGGTTAGAAAAACGTATATCTCCACAGAGATCCAAGCTTCAGACACAGCTAGCTCTGTAGACTCTGTAGAAACTGTTCTGGTAAGACTACAAGGAGAGAAGAATAGTAAGTACACTATTGTAGGTGTTTACTACAGGCCACCTGGACAGACTAAAGATATGGATGAACTCTTTTTACATCAGATATCGCAGTTCTCAAAAATGAACGACACGTTTAACTAAAATATCCAGATATTTGTTGAAAATGTCTCTGAAGCAAAAGTAATGGGTCCAGAAAATTCTTATCTTCTTTTGCTGACAACTTTATTTTTCAAAAAGTAGAAGAAAGAACAATAGGATCTGCAATCTTAGACGTAATTCTTATCAACAGGGAGGAAATGATAGAGGAAATAAAGGTGGTTGGGAATTTAGGAGGCAGCGATCATATCATCAATTTTTGTATTACAAGAGGAGGAAGACCAGCGAGGACTCAGACTTTAAAGTTGGACTTTAAAGTTGGACTTCAGAAAGGAAGATTGTATTGGACTCAGAAAGAGAGTAGGAAAGGTCCAATAACTGGATGTTCTAAAGGGCAGAAAAGTGAAAGAAGGAAGATTTGGAAACATTTAAAGAGACCAAGATGGATGAACACAGAGCTTAATCACTTCTTAAAAAGGAAAAAATAAATGCATATTAAATGGAAGTGTGAAGTGGTCAAAAATGATGTTGGGAAGGCCGAACTTTTAAACTCCTATTTTGCATCTGTGTTCTCTAAGAAAGCAATAATAACATCAACTGATCTTTGTGGTGCCATCAAAGGAATAAAAGAATCCACACTATCTATAAACAGAGAAATGGTGAGGGAACCCTTACCTAATTTTAAATGAATTTAAGTCTGGTCAAGATGAATTACACATCCTAGGGTACTCAAAGAATTAGCAGAGGAAATTGCAGTACCACTTGCCAGAATTTTTGAAAAATCCTGGACAAGAGGAGAAGTCTAAGAAGATTGGAGAAGGGCTAATGTTCTCCCATCTTCAAAAAAGGAAAGAAAATGGAGTCACGAAATTACAGGACAGTGAGCCTTACTTCTATATCCGGAACGATCTTTGAATAAATTATTAAACAGCATGTACAAGTGCTTCTCACAAAATTAGAATATCATCAAAAAGTTAATTTATTTAAGTTCTTTAAAGCAATTGTCTGATCGTGTGGAGCAGCTCGCTGCGGAAGTGCGGGGAATTTCCGCCTACCTTGCTCATTCACATGCTGCTGAACCAAATATTCCTACACCTGATGTATTTTTTGGGGATCGGTCTAAATTTTTGAATTTCAAAAATAATTGTAAATTATTTTTTGCCTTGAAGCCTAACTCGTCAGGGAGCTCCGCGCAGCAGGTTAAAATTGTCATCTCTTTGCTGCGTGGCGATCCCCAGGATTTGGCTGTCTATTGCTTTGGGGTCTGCTCTGGGGCAGTTTAGATTTCCCTTTCTGTCTTTAGGCTTATTTAGCTCTCCGGCTGTGAATGAGGGGTCTAGGGCACCGTAGGAACCCCCCACGGCTACTGTTAGTTGTGGTGAATAGGATCAGGGGTCTGCAATCCGATAGCTACCAACCTCTCCGGTTTTCTGGACTTAGCTTGTATTTTTGTTTTTTCCTCCTTCGGTGACTCATTCATAACAGAATCACCAGCCATACCGCAGATTCTAGGGTACTCAATAGCAGGAAAGAATTGTAAAAAAAAAAAAAGAAGGGAAAGAAAAAAAGGGGGCGTTAGAGTTTAATTCTTCCTCTCTGATTGTGGAGGTTTGCGTGGACTCTGGCGGAGGGCAATTTCATGTCATCTGCCTTCACTCAACAACACGTGGGTCACCCTCCCAGGGCTGTGGGGTACTCGGTACTGGGCCGATACCAGTGGGACGTGTCACAGCAGCGGTGACCCAGACCGTGGCCCTGGTCGCCAAAGTAATAGGAAGATGTGAGTAGTTCGTGACGCCACCTGTGGTGTTCGGCAAGTAGGATGTTAGTCCGACGCTGCATGCAGATCCTCTGGGGCTGGTGGTGTGTTGCAGCCTAGATGGTGTAGCTCCCCACAGGTGAAGCTGTAGCCCCAGGGCAGCGTGGATGCAATGGAAGAGGAGAGGTGCAGGTGGTGTGGAGAATGGTACCCAGCTGAAGCGGCGCTGAATATGTTAGCGCACAAATGAATGGAGGACACCGGGGTTTGCAGTTCCAAAGCTTTACTCACAGTCTGTTGTACACACACACAGGGCCTGCCTCCGGGACGTGTCCTCCGGGTCAGAGACTCAATCAACCTCCGGGCAAGTTAGGATTCTCCCCTCCGACACTCTGCCAACATGTACCTTTCTGATCGACTCCACTATAGCGCCTTAAAGTGTGAATATCTCCTAGTACTGAGTTACACTGGAGTTCCTCCAGACCAATGTTCCCAAGAACTCTACTTGTATGGCAGACAGATGTAGCCTACTTCGGGGACTCCCTTCTCCTGAGTCCCGGTTCTCTATCCAATTGCTGTTGTGCCCCAAGTCTTAGATGGGAGTAGTGCATTTACAGCCAACTACTCCACCGGTGTCTGCTGCAGAACCATAAGTGTCCATACAACCTCGGGGACCAGGCTCCGGCCTTGAGCTGAGAACCTATAGGCAGGGTTCCTGTTATGAATGAGTCACCGAGGAGGAAAAACAAAAACAAGCTAAGCCCCAGAAAACCAGAGAGGTTGGTAACTAAGCGGATTGCAGACCCCTGATCCTAACCACACAACTAGCAGTAGCCATGGAGCGTACCTACGATGATCCTAGACACCTCGTCACAGCCAGAGAACTAAATAAGCCTAAAGCAAGAAAATGGGAAATCTAAACTGCCCCAGAGCAGATCCCAAAGCAATAGACAGCCCCCAAACATGTATTGTCTGTGAGACAAGATGAAAACACAAACACAGATAGAAAAATAGGCTGAGCAAATGATGGGGCCCACACTAACTAGAAAGGACAGGAAAGGAAAGCTGCTGTCTGCAATCACGCACAAAACCCTGCCAAAAAATGTCCAACACTTTCTGATAACAAAAACCCTGAAGCCGCTAGACTTCATTTCCCTATATCAGCACTCTGGTATATTTTGAAGACAGAGCAAAAAGAGACCAATCTGATCAGGACAAAAGCAAACTGGCATAAACAGAGACATAAGAATGGAAATTCAGCACAGCCCCAGCAGGGGCTGGCTGACCACAAAAACTGAGTAAACCAGACCAAATCTCATGTGAAAAATAGCAGAGCACACTTAGCTTGAGAAGGCAGGAACAGAACTGGAAACCAGAACCTCAGGGCAGGAGAAAATCACCAGCACAAAATTAGGGAGTCGGCTGTCTTAAATCCAGTCAGAGACTCCTGATGTCCACTCAGAGTCCTCCTCCTCAGGTGGCAGGTCTCTGCAATAGATCAGCTTCACTACCTGCTGTCACCACCAGAGGGAGCCCGGATGGAGAACTCACGACTCCTCTGTCAACACAGCCATCTCCACCACCCTCACCAGAAGCCAGAGGTAAACCAGAAAATGAGTTCACAACAGGTTCCTCTTCTAACCCACGTCCTCTCTGTTCTCTCTACTCCCTCATTCCATACTTGTCCTTCTTTCTTATGGAAGCTTAGATTTCAGTTCTACGTCTTTCTCCTTCTTTTCCTTTCCCGTGCCAGCTGGCTCAGATCACTGAGGCAGCTGCAGCAGTCCTTCCTCCATCCCTTCTTCCAGGGATCCTCACTCCTGTCTGAGTGACTTCCTACCCGACTGACCTTCTGTCAGACTGACCTGTCATCCTACACTTTCCCACTCTTTTATCTATCTTAACTCCACCCACCTCCCAGGACGTCGTCCAGTGTTCCAAGCAGGGAACCACCAAAGGTGCTCCGCTACTCTCCAAGCACGGAGCCGCAATGTGATTGTGCAGAACTACCCTGTTGTGTGGGGTGCGAGTGTTGGAGTGTGGAAAGGAGTTCCCACCTTACCCGGATGGTGGGGCACTACACCTTAGGAGAAGGTGTAGTACCTCTGTGGCGACAGCCTCAGGGGCACCACACACGCAATCCCCCTGGTCTTATTACCTCAACCAGTCACCATCAGAGTGGTAAACGGGGCGACACTCCTGTCCCAAATCACCCACCAGACGGCTCCACTGAGACTCTCTTTGTCTCTATCACCAGGAGATGCTGTCTCTCCTTGTTATGCCCAAAGGGATCGACCAGGTCCTCCTAGGGGTTCCCTGGCTACGATCTAATTCTCCCCAAATAGAGTGGTCTTCGGGAAAAATTCTCGGTTGGAGCAAGTCCTGCGGGAGTAGGTGTCTGAGGGACTGCGTACAGGTCGCTACTTCTGAGGTTCCTGAAGATCTCTCCTCGCTTCCCAAGCCATATCAGCAGAATGCAGACGTGTTCTCCAAGAAGGCGGCAGAGACCCTTCCGCCGCACCGCCCTTACGACTGTCCTATTGACCTCTTGCCCAGTGCTGAGCCTCCCCAGGGTCGAGTATATCAGCTATCTCTCCCAGAGACAGAGGCCATGTCTCAGTATATCAGGGAGAATCTGGCAAGAGGATTCATTAGGAAGTAGGTGTCTCCGGCGGGAACGGGAATCTTCTTTGTCCAAAAGAAGAATGGAGATTTACGTCCATGCATCGATTACAGGGGCCTTGACGCCATAACCGTTAAGAACAAGTATCCTCTGCCCCTGATATCAGAACTGTTTGATAGGCTATGGGGAGCGAGAGTGTTTACTAAGCTCGATCTGCGGGGAGCCTATAACCTGATTCGCATCCGTGAGGGGGACGAATGGAAGACAGCTTTTAACACGAGAGATGGGCACTATGAATACCTGGTGATGCCCTTCGGGCTATGTAACGCTCCAGCCGTCTTCCAAGACTTTGTGAACGACATCTTCCGGGATATGCTTACCACCTCGGTAATAGTCTATCTGGACGATATTCTCATTTACTCTCCAGACATTGACTCCCACCGGAGAGATGTTCGCAAAGTGTTCGATCTCCTGCAAGCCAACTCTCTTTATGCCAAATTGGAGAAATGTGTGTTTGAGCAGGAGACCTTGCCTTTCCTGGGCTACATCATCTCAGCCCAGGGTTTGGCCATGGATCCTGCCAAGCTACAGGCAGTGATGGATTGGCAGGAACCCCATTCTCTCAAAGCGGTGCAGCGCATTATGGGGTTCATAAATTACTATCGCCAATTCATTCCCCATTTCTCAACTTTGGTAGCGCCCTTGGTAGCCCTCACCAAAAAGGGTGCACTCCCAAACTGTGGTCGGAGACTGTCTCCAAGACCTTCACCTCCATTAAGTCCCACTTCGCTAGCGCTCCCATTCTACATCATCCTGATGTAGATAAGCCCTTCATTCTGGAAGTGGATGCCTCCTCCGTCGGTGCTGGGGAGGTCCTTTTTCAGAAGGACTCGCAAGGTCGGAAGCACCCATGCTTCTTCTTCTCTAAAACCTTCCCACCGCCGGAGAGGAATTATTCCATCGGGGACAGGGAGTTGCTAGCAATGAAGCTGGCCTTCTCAGAGTGGAGACACCTCCTGGAGGGGGCTCGCCACCCATTCCAAGTGTTCACCGACCACAAAAATTTGGTCTATTTACAGACAGCCCAGCGGCTGAACTCTCGCCATGCCAGATGGTCCTTGTTCTTCTCCCGATTTCATTTCACACTGCATTTTCTCTCCAGGGAGAAGAACGTCTGGGCCGATGCTCTTTCTCGCTCCGTGGTGTCATCGGAGGATGAGGAGCCTCGGCTGATAGTCCCATCAGAGAGCCTGAGGACCGTGGCTCCGGTTGCTCTCGAGTCTGTACCTCTGGGCAAGACTTTGGTTCCTGCCCATCAGTGACCGGAGGTCCTCTCTTGGGCTCATTCGTCCAGGGTGGGTAGCCATTTCGGGATCAAACGGACCTCGGAACTCCTGGCGAGGACGTACTGGTGGCCGCATATGACCCGTGACATCAGGAACTATATTCGGGCGTGCGTCTCTTGCGCCCAGAATCGGCCCTCTCGGCAGCGGCCCGCTGGGTTACTCTATCCTCTGCCGGTTGTGGACTGGCCCTGGGAGATGGTCGGTATGGACTTTGTGGTGGGTCTGCCCAAGTCCAGCGGCAGCACTGTCATTTGGGTGATCACCGATCATTTCTCCAAGATGGTGCATCTGGTACCACTCTCTCGGCTACCTTCGGCATGGGGCCTGGCAGCGTTGTTTATTAAACATGTTTTCCGCCTGCACGACATGCCGGATAAGATTGTCAGTGACCGGGGTCCTCAGTTTGCGTCTCGGTTCTGGAGAGAGCTCTGTTCTCTGCTCAGCATTGAGCTAAATCTCTCCTCGGCCTATCATCCCGAGACGAACGGGTTGGTTGAGAAAGCCAACCAGACACTGGTGACATATCTGCGACATTTTGTCTCGGCCAGGCAGGATAATTGGGTATCCATGCTGCTGTGGGCGGAGTTCGCCTTGAACAGCGCTGTGGCCGAATCCACCGGTCAGACCCCTTTCCTCTTAAATTACGACCAGCATCCGCACGTCCCCGTGCCCATGCCTGGATCGTCCACCGACTCTAGGGTGGCAGACTGGGCGGTGGAGGCACGTGACATTTGGGATCGCATGCAGGATGCTATCTGGGCCTCCAAGGCGAGAATGAGGTCCTCCGCTGACACTCGCCGGCGCCCGGCTCTCACCTTCGACCCTGGCAACTTTGTGTGGCTCTCCGCTCGAAACATCAGGCAGCGGGTGGAATCCGCTAAGTTCGCACCGGGCTATATTGGTCCTTTCAAGGTCCTCAAGCAGATCAACCCTGTGGTCTACCGCCTGGCTCTTCCACCACACTTGGCCATCTTGGACACGTTTCATGTGTCTCTCCTCAAGCCGGTTCACATGTCCCGGTTTTCTGAGCCATCTGCCGGGACATCTGACCTGTCGTCAGATGAGTTTGGGGTCAATGCCATCGTGGGATGCAAGATGATGCGGGGCAAAACATTTTATTTGGTGGATTGGAAGGGTCATGGTCAAGAGGCTCAAACCTGGGAGCCGGTGGAGAACATCCACACTCCTCTTCTCATTGCGGAATTTGAGCGGAGCGAGGCTCAGAGAGGAGAGGGGGTAATGTTAGGCATCGGGTTCCTGTCGCTGCACAGCGGGAATCCTGAGCCTTACTTCCAGCGGTCTCCCATTTTTCTCCAGCCGAGAGGAGGTTGCTCAGCAAACTCGCCGGTCCTGGCACTCTGCCCAGACCAACTCAGTGGATTTGCTTGCTGCTGCCACCTCTGGCTCAGCTATGGCAAGACATGCTGCTAAGCAGCGAGATTCTCCAGGGACTAAGTCCCCATGTCGGGCCACTGAGCATGCCCGTGGAGTGCTCTCTCATTGGAGATCGAAGGTCACATGCTCAGGTCCTGCTCGTGTTCGGATTGGCCCATCCGAGAAGCCAGGAAGGTCCCGGACGCTCGCGGCTATAAAAGGGTCGCATGACCACTCGGCCATGCGCTAGGATAGACTGTATTTTCAGATTATAAGGAGTGAGTGATGTATGCATGTATGAATGTCTCCGGTGACTGACTCATTATGAAACCCCTACCCTTGATAAGCATGTGTTGTGCAGCCTAGCCTGCTAGCGCCCAGGCTTAGGCGTAGGTAGGTCAGAGTCTGAGTCAGGCATTAGCCGTCATCAGTGACTCGGCACGCCTCAGTGCAAGTGCTCCACACTCCATAGCCAGCGTCTATAGCGGTGTTCATGGCAGCGACGCCGCGCGCTCAGTGGGCCTAGAGGGACTCTAACCCCGTGTCCTTGGGGTAGAGTTCTGAGGCCATTTGCTGTGCGCTCTTTGGCCGGGCTCTGTGAGCTAAACAGGCTCCGGCATCCATGTTCAGCGGTTGTGCGGCTCTGTGAATTAACAGAGTGCGCTCCTGTTCACACTGGGTGTCGTAACCCACGTGTGACTGCTTTCACGCCGCTCTATTCTTCCGCCATTGTCTAGCAGCAGTGTACCACCTCTGCATGGTGGACCCCGGGCTGCGAACGCACCTACTATTACTTTATAATATGGTGCGTTCTGCCAGCCCTAACAGATACTTCGCAAAAATCATGGGGTACTACAAAATAAAAGAAAATTGTATAAGACAAATATATACATATATGTATACATACATGTAGTACCCCATGATTAAGATCCGGGAGGATCGAAACGTTGGGTAACAAGGCTGTATATACTGTTTTTTTGTCTTGCCACTTTTTCTCTGGACTGGATGTCTTTAAATAAACTTAAAATTTTTTGCAAAGTATTGAATTAGAGTGTGCTGTGAATTATATTTCTCATCACGACAAGGTAGACTCTTTTGGCCGGGCCCTACACTACTCTAACCTATTAAACATTTTTTAAAATATCCAATACAATTTAGGTAAATTTTTATGCATTTTTCAATTTTTAAAATGACCAACAATATCACATACAAGCAACAAATACCGCCACACCATGTCCAGACCACATATTACCACCACAGTGACCGAAAAATATCACATACAGGGGAAAAATATCACCGCACCATGTCCACACCACATATTACCACTACAGTGGCTCAATACCACATACAAGGAACAAATACCACCACACCATGACCAGACCACATGTTACCACCACATAGTGACCAAATAAAAATACCACCACACCATGTCCAGACCACATATTACCACCATATGATGACCAATAATACAACTTACAAGGAATAAATACCACCACATCATGACCAGATCACATATTACCACCATATAGTGACCAAATAATAGCACATACAAGGAGCAAATACCGCCACACCATGGCCGGGCAACATTTTACCACCACATAGTGACTGAATACTACAATACTGATCAGTAATAAAAAAACACAATACTATGTCACCATAAGTGCCATTATACACAGGAGATCTGTACTTAGTATACAGTGTCTGTGTACCGGTAATACAGTGATCACGGTGACATTATACACAGGACCACTGTATATAGTATACAGCGTATAGTGTCAGTGTAGAGGTAACACACTGATTCACCAGTGACATCTCTAGGTGAAGTCCTACATCTTTGCTTTTAATCTTCATCCACCACAGACCGCCATCATTTCTTCCAACAAGGGCTTGTCTCTGCAGGAAATAACACAGTTATCTAAAGCACCGCTTGCAGAACACATTACTTATTTTTTTCCCAATTTCTAAACTACATCAGATGAAGAAAAAAGGTAACAGTATTGCTCTGTACAGTAACAGGAATGCCCACCCATTAAAAACAGTATAATCAAAAAATAAAATAAATACATCACTGCAGTAATAATATCCCTTATTTAGCCCCTATGGTAATAATATTTTCCCCTTACTGTTGGGGTCCCCAAAGGATCGGTTCTAGGTCCCCTCCTCTTCTCCTTGTACACTGCCCCTATTGGTCAAACAATCAGTAGATTTGGTTTCCAGTACCATCTCTATGCTGATGACACCCAATTATACGCTTCTTCTCCTGACATCACGCCAGCCTTTCTAGAAAACACCGGCGATTGTCTAAACGCTGTGTCTAATATCATGTCCTCACTATATCTGAAACTGAACCTGTCAAAGACTGAACTCCTGGTGTTTCCTCCCGCTACTAATGTACCTATACCCGACATTGCCATTTCTGTGTGTGGTTCCACTATTACTCCCCAGCAACAGGCCCGCTGTCTTGGGGTCATACTTGATTCCGAGCTTTCCTTTGCCCCCCACATTCGATCACTGGCTCGCTCTTGTCATCTGCACCTCAAAAACATTTCTAGAATTCGACCTTTTCTTACCTTTGACTCTGCAAAAACTCTTACTGTTTCTCTTATTCATTCTCGTCTTGACTATTGTAACTCTCTTCTAATCGGTCTCCCTCTTACCAAACTCTCCCCCCTCCAATCTGTCTTGAATGCTGCAGCCAGGATCATATTCCTCACCAATCGTTACACTGATGCCTCTACCTTGTGCCAGTCATTACACTGGCTACCCATCCACTCCAGAATTCAGTATAAACTTATTACCCTCACTCACAAAGCCCTCCATGGCTCAGCACCACCCTACATCTCCTCCCTTGTTTCAGTATACCACCCTACCCGCGCCCTCCGTTCTGCTGATGACCTGAGATTAGCATCCTCAATAGTCAGAACCTCCCACTCCCGTCTCCAAGACTTTACACGTGCCGCACCAATTCTTTGGAATGCACTTCCCAGGTCAATACGATTAGTCCCCAATCCCCACAATTTTAAGCGTGTCCTGAAAACGCATTTATTCAGACTGGCCTACCACCCCAACACATTAACCTAATCTATCCCTGTGTGGCAGAGCCAAAAGTTTTACCATAACCAGGTTCCCCGCATCATGTTCCCACATGCTTTATGCCTCCATTAGCCCTGTGTGTCTGTACTGTTACACACTTAACATTATGACTGGTCCATACAATTCAGGGTAACTGTTACCACCCACCTTTCGTGTCTCCCTCTTTCCTCATAGACTGTAAGCTTGCGAGCAGGGCCCTCTTTCCTCTTGGTATGTGTTATAATCTACTGTATGTGATTATTGTTATGCTGTAATGTCTATTGTCTGTACAAATCCCCTCTGAAATGTAAAGTGCTGCGGAATATGTCGGCGCTATAAAAATAAAATTTATTATTATTATTAATATCCCTCATCCTGGCCCCCATGTGTCTCATTCCTGGCTCCAACCATATGATCTCCTATCCTGCCCCATCTATCCCATGATCCTGCCCCATCTGTCCCATGATCGCAACATGATCCTGCCACTTCTGTCTCCATCATACAAATCCTGCCCCATGATCATACACCATCTGTCTCCATCCTGCCCCATGATCCTGCCCCATCTGTCCCATTATCCTGTCCCATCTGCCCCATGATCCTGACCCATCTGTCTCCATCATATCCATCCTGCCCCATGATCCTACATCATCTGTCTTCATCCTGCCCCATCTGTCCCATGATCCTGCCCCATCTGTCCCATGATGCTGCCCCATCTGTCCCATGATCCTGCCCCATTCGCCCCATGATCCTGCCCCATCTGCCTCATGATCCTGCTCCATCTGCCCCATGATCCTGCCCCATCCGCCCCATGATCCTGCCCCATCCACCCCATGATCCTGCCCCATCTCTCTCCATCATATCCATCCTGCCCCATGATCCTACACCATCTGTCTCCATCCTGCCCTATGATCCTGCCCCATCTGTCCCATGATCCTACCCCGTCTGCCCCATTATCCTGCCCCATCTGTCTCCATCATATCTGTCTCCATCCTGCCCCATGATCCTGCCCCATCTGTCCCATGATCCTGCCCCATCTGTCTCCATCCTGCACCATTTGTCCCCATCCTGCCCCATGATCCTGTCCCATCTATCTCTATCCTGCCCCGTGTATCCATTCTGCGCAACTTGTCTCCATTCTGCCCCTGTGTCACCAATCCTGCCCCCGTGCTGAAACCCCCCCCTCGGCTTATACACCAGTCATTGTCCAGAAAGCCATCGGGGGAGGGGGAGCGGCGGCCGTGGCACAGTGACAGCTGCAGGTGCTGGCTTCAAGAAGACATCATACACACCCTCCTCACGCCTTCGCTGCATCTCCGTACCTGCATTTTCTTCCCGGCGCCGGCAGCTCTCCTGTGCTGAGCGGTCACGTGGTACTGCTCATTAAGGTACTGAATATGCACATGTCTCCACTCTCATAGGCGTGGAGCGCATATTCAATACCTTAGTAAGCGGTACCACGTGACCACTCAGCACAGGAGAGCTGTTGCGCTGGGACAATGGAGATGCAACGACGGTGCGAGGAGGGTGAGTAGGACTGGGGGAAGGTGAGCCACGCATACAATGATGGGAGGCGGGGCGAGTCATGCATACAACGTTGGGACGGGGGTGAGCCATGCATACAACAATGGGACGGGGGTGAGCCATGCATACAACAGGGAAAGCTACACATAACAGGACAGGATGGGGGGAGCCACACATACCAGGACAAAAATTGGGGAGACACATTCCAGGACAGCATGGGGGAGCCACATACCAGGACAGGATGGGAGGAGCCACACATAGCAGGACAGGGATGTGGGGACAATGCAGTTGAGTCAATAAGCTTACCCAATTTTCTGTGTCAAAATTAGGTGCCTCGGTTTTTACTCAGGTCAGCTCGAGTATATACGGTAAATATAATTCTAAAGGTGTTATTGACATGGAATTCTCACAAAATGTTGGTAACATCCCATTCAATCCACACAGACAAAGAAAACAAACCACAGATGTCCATAAATTGAGTAATGTGTGATACTATGTAATGACACAGGAGAAAAGTATTGGACACATGAAAAAAGAGCGATGCCAAAAGTCATGGAAAGTCCTGACACTAGCTGAAATTTATCAGTAGTTAGAAAGCAATCCTGTATCTTAGTGAATAATAATATCAGTTGGGTCAAATGATGGCCTATAAAAAGTTGTCACATTACCAAGGTACCACACAAGAGACATCTAAAGATGGGAAAAAACAGTGAGATGTTTCCAAACCTTAGCAACTTTATTGATACAAAACATTCTGATGCTAATGGTTACAGAAGAATTTCTAAACTACTGAAAGATCCAGTGAGCACTGTTGGGGCCATAAGCCAGAAGTGAAAATAAAATAATTTAATGATAAAATGGCCAAGACAAGGTGCTCCACGCAAGATATCAGACAGAGAAGTGAAAAAAAATTATCAGAAGAGTTGTCCAAGAGCCAAAGACCACTTATGGACAGCTACAGAAAAACCTGGAGTCAGCAAGTACAATTGTTTCAAAGAAAACAAAAACATAAACTTCCATGTCCTGTATGTACGTGTAATAACGTGCAGGAGGAATATATGTCACCACGGAGCAGGCAGACCAACAGTTAAAGGGGAGGTTTATTTACAATGAGTAATACTGGTAAGCATACAATATAACAGAGAAAATGCTGTAAAAGGTAATATCAGAAACTGGAGAAATAACAGAGGTGCAAAACAACAGAAAGTTATTCTCTTATGGGGAAGAAACTTATCAGTTCCTGGAGGTCTTGATTGCAGAGATCACTCTTCTCCCACGTAGGCACCGAGGCACAAACGGTGCTTGATGTCCTCTGTCTCTGGGGTCCTAGGTATAGTCCAACTGGCGTATGGGGGGTTAACGAGGGAGCCCAAGGGGTAAGCGGATGGCGGTATCCCCCTGTACTCAAGGTCCTTCCCTCTGCTGCGGCAGCGGCGCTCTTTCACCAGGGTCAGGGGCTCTGCCTGGGACAGTCTCTCTTGGCAGGTCAGTGTCACGATGCGGTACGTCCCTTGGTCACAGGGAAGCATCTCAGGGTAAGGCAGGGTCTCACTGCAGGGGAGCGTCTTGTCAAGGCATGCGGTCTGTCGGTGTGACAAAGTCTCTACCAGGAGGGGAGCGACCAGCCCTCCAAGCGGTGCAGTGACAGGCTTCTCGTACTCAGTCTCATGCTCAGTGCTCACCGTCTGTGTCTGCGGTCCCTCAGTGTTCAGTCGCTGCACCCGTCTCCTCTCCTGTGTCAGCGTCCTCTCTGTTCCCGTCCCTGCGCTGCTCTGCTGAAAGCGTGCGTGATTCTCCCGCTCTTAGTCCTGCCCTCTTCCTGTTCCTGGTTCTAGTATGGTTCCCTAAAGCATCCCCCGGGGAACCTAATGCCCTGCTCGATGGTTTCGGGCACGGACCTAGGAAGGCAACTCCCCCTCGGCTCCTTCGGTGCTTCACCCCCTTACATTCCCCCTCTCTGTGAGCTCGCCATTCCACGGGCGAGAGTTTCTGGAGTTTTTGCTGACAATCGTCCAGACCTCGTATAATTTGCTGCCAGATGAATTTGTCCTGATTGTAGCGTCTGGGGGGCACACCAGCCGTTGATCATTCAGAACGTTTCAGATCAGTGAAGGTTGTGGAATAGGCCACCGGAAAAGTGAAAGTTAGAGCCTCCTCAGTTACTTCCGTCATTTCAGGCACCAACCCAGTTTCCGGTTCTCCCTGAAGGAGTAGAGAGTCTCCATCTTCTTCGTCCTCAGGAACGAACATGGGTTCAGCCCCTGGGGGTGCCGGGACAGATGGCACCACTGGAGGATCTTGAGACAAACAGGGATGCAGCATATTACGATGTAATGAACGCGTGGGGAGTTCTTCACCTGTTTTAGGCTGAACTTCTTAAATGGGTCCCCGCCTACCGAGCCGTCGCTTCACCCTATACGGGCTCTTCTCCCACCGACACTCCAATTTGCTGTTAGGGCGCTTCTCTCTGACTAAGACTCGATCCCTGGTCGTAGGGCTGTCCCCTTCTGGGGAGGGACCTGCGGGTGTTCCAACCTTCGGAGTCGGTTCTGCACCAACCGTTGAGTGGTCTGTAGCCGGCAAAGATGTTCTCGAACCCAGGAGTACACCCCCGTCTGCGGGTAGTCCTCCTCGGGCTCTAACGCCAATTCAGTCAGTCCCTTCCCGGGTCGGCTGAAGAACAGTGAATAGAGCGTGAACCCTGTGGTACTGTGTTGACGGTTATTGTATGCCCACACCAATTCGGAGACGGACTCAGTCCAGCGTGCTTTCTGATCTTCTTCAAGTGTCCTCAGCATCTGGATCAGGGTGCGGTTGAATCTCTCACAAACTCTGTTCCCCTGTGGATGGTAAGGGGTGGTCCGAGACTTATCAATTTTGTACAAGTGATGCAAATCCTCCATCACCTTTCCCAGGAAGCAGGCTCCTTGATCCGAATGGATTCGCTTGGGACACCTGTACACTTGAATGAAATGTTTACAGATAGCATAGGCCGCAGATTCGGCAGTCTGGTCCCGAGTAGGTGTGACCACAGCAAATTTGGAATAGTGGTCGATCATCACCAGGCAATGTTCATAGCCCTGGTGTGCTGGGCCAATCGTCAAGTAGTCTATGGCCAGTAACTCTATGGGTGCAGAGGACCTCCCTGTTTCTGTAGGGGCTCGCTGTTCCGGCGGCTTAACTAGTTCACAATTTCAGCACTGCTGACATACTTTCTCCATGACGGTCCTCATGTGGGGATGATAGAACAACCGTTGCAGCCACTAAAATGTTTTTTCCGTCCCGAAGTGTATCCCTTCTCGTGTGCTTCCTTAGCCACCTGTTCTACCAGGGATGAGGGGATGATCGTTTGCCAAACGAAGCTCAGTTCAGATTGTAGGTACACTTTCCTGTACAAGATTCCATCCCGTAACTGTAGCCGCTCCCACTGGCGCAACATTTTCAACATCTCAGGGGGCATGGCTGCCCGCTCACTCTGGCCGGGCATCTGTTCGGTTACGAGCCATCGCCTCAGCTGGGCTATCTCTCGATCTTCTTGCTGTATCCGGACCCACTCATCACGGGGTTGTTCAAACAAATTCTCGGGTGTACTTCCTTGAGCTATCTCCCGCGTCGCTGCCACCGTCCTGGCAGTCCCTCCAAATTCTGGAACCTCTATGGCCTCCAACTCTTCATCCCGGCTGGGTGCTGGCGGGCGGTAATCTACTCGAGAAAGGGCATCCGCATGAGTATTCTCCACTCCTCTCCTGTAGTAGATCCGGTATCGTAATTTTGCCATTCGCACTACCCAACGTTCTTCTAAGGCCCCTAGCTTTGCTGTTTCGATGTGGGCCAACGGATTGTTATCCGTACGCACGTGGACTTCCGAACCGGCCAAATACTCTGCAAACTTTTCAGTCATCGCCCACACCAGCGCCAACAACTCCAGCTTGAATGAGCTGTAATTTTTCAGATATCTTTCTGAATCATGTAAGGAGCGACTGGCGTATGCGATGGCACGCTCCTTCCCATTCTGCATCTGTGAGAGTACTGCCCTGAGTCCTTGTAGACTTCCATCCGTGTGCAAGACGAACGGCTGCGTGAAATCAGCGTAGGCCAACACTGGGGCCTCAGTCAGGGCCTGGAATGCCTTCTCCTGTTGCTCTCCCCAGTGTACGTTCCTGTTCTTTGCCCATGAGGGTACTCCTTTCAGCAATTCCAGGAGGGGGTTGGGGTGCGGGTAAAATCCTTCACAAAGCACCGGAAGTATCCTGTGAGTCCCAGGAACGCTCGTACATCCTTCACGGTTTTTGGGTTCGGCCACTCCTGCACCGCAGCGATCTTCTCCTGCGAGGGCTTCACTCCCTCGGCGGAGACCACATGCCCCAGATAGTCAGTTTGTGTTCAGAAGAGGTGGCACTTCTGGGGTTTCGCCTT
Organism: Dendrobates tinctorius; assembly: GCF_039654945.1. Taxonomy (NCBI): domain Eukaryota; kingdom Metazoa; phylum Chordata; class Amphibia; order Anura; family Dendrobatidae; genus Dendrobates; species Dendrobates tinctorius. The sequence goes on from NW_027361754.1 coordinate 10,251,683, forward strand.
CAAACCAAATTTTTGTAGCCGACTCAGAACTTGCTCCAGTCTCCGGAGATGTTCTTCAACGGTGGGAGCAAAGATGATTATATCGTCCAGGTAAAGAAGGGTGGCTTCGAAGTTCTTGTCCCCCAGACACCGCTCCATGAGACGTTGACATGTTCCCGGGGCGTTGGCAGCCCGAAGGGCATGCGGTCGAACTCAAATAGTCCCATTGGGAGAATGAAGGCCGTCTTGGCTCGGTCTTGTTCAGACATGGGTACTTGCCAGTACCCGCTGGCCAGGTCCAGTGTGGAAAAATATCGGGCATTTCTCAGTGCTGACAGGGACTCCTCTATCCGTGGTAGTGGATATGAATCTCGCACTGTGCAAGCGTTGAGCCGGCGGTAATCCACACAGAAACGTAGAGTTCCATCTTTTTCAGCACCAAGATGATGGGGACAGCCCACGGGCTCTGGCTCTCATGGATCACTCCCTTCTTCAGCATCTGTGACAGCATTCCCTTAACCTCCTGATACATTTGTGGGGGTATCTGGCGATATCTCTCCCGTATCGGTGCCGCGTCCCCAGTGGGTATCTCATGGGTAATGGCCGTCGTGCGCCCAAAATCATCATCATCCTTTGCGAACACCTCCTTGTACTTCCCCAGCAAGGCCTCCACCTGGGGAACCTGATGAGAGGGCATTTCTGAGAGTTCTGCCCGCATTTGCTCTAGTATCCATCAGCCTTCTTGTAATACCCGGGGATCTGGAGCGACCTCCGCTTTCACCGTCACCAACCATGGGTCTTCCGCTTTGGCAGTCAACTGCACTGTTTCGGAGGGCACCAGCTCGTCTGGTACACCTAGAATGTGGGCCAATTCTGCTCTGGGTGCCAGGGCCACATCAGCCTCTCCTAAGTTCACACAGCGCACGAGGACGGTGCCGTTTCGCACAGTGGCGAGGGTCCGTGCGACTAGTATCCCTGACGGCAATTGGTCGGCTGGACTAGGCTCCACCTGCACCTCCGCTCCTTCTAGTGGGACTCCTGCTCGCACCAGCAGAGGAAGCACGGTCTGTCCAGGGGGTAGCACTCGGTTCACAGAAGCAGGGATGATAACTTTGCCTAGTTCTTTTCTGCCGCTGCAGATTTCCCGGACCCATGCTGCCCGGATCAGTTGTTGAAATACCTTCTTCTGTGGGGTCTGGTCACTCCACTGTCGTAAGAATTGATCTGGGGTCTCGTTGAGTAGTAGGCTTCCGAGGTCTTTAAGCACGTTCATACCCAGGGTTACAGTATGATCCCGAGCGGCTTCTCCATCTACCAATACTACTCCTTTTCTCCCCACATCTTTTCCACAGACTTCTATGTTCAGCCACACCACCCCTGCAACCGGGATGGGTAGGTGATTGGCCGCCGTAAGTTTAATGACTTGGCCCCACACAGGCCGCAGCGCCTCTGTGAAGTGTCTACGAAAAATTTTTTCAGGCATAGTGGTCACTTGTGAACTGGTGTCTACCAGGCATCGTACCGCTCTCCCGTTGATTTCGCCCCAGACCAACGGGCACATGGAAACAAGGCTGGTGGGACTATTTTCACTCCTCTGTTCTTCTCGCTTCGGGCGTTGTCCCTCGCGCTCATAGCCCCCTAGTTTAACGGGAGCCGCTGGGATGGTCGGCTCCGCTGGGGAAACCACCGGGCAATATGACCGGGCTCTCCACAAGTATAGCTTGTGAGAGGACGTCTTCTCGGGGTAGCTGTAGCTTCTCTTCGGGGAACAGCTCCTCTTCCCCACATCCATGGTTCAGGCCCCTCTGCCTGGGTTCTCCTGGAAGTCGCCATTTTTTCTCGGAATTGACTGATCTCCATCCTCAGGTCTTTCACCCATCGGGGGACTTTGTCTTCAGTGCTAGTTGCCTCCCCGCTCCGCACCTTTCCCACCGAGCCTGTCACCATCTGGTCTCTGAGCACCACGTCTACTGACCCTACACCTACCCCTTCCTTTCTTTTGATAGCAAAGTGAAGCTCTTGTAGGGTGTTCATAAACTGGGTCACGGTCTTCCCCTCTCTTTGCACCCGATGGAACAGTCGCATCCGTAGTTCCCCTATGTCAGTGGGGTCCCCATGTGTCTCCTCTAGGATACATAACACTTTCTGTAAAGTATTTCTTTCTAGGGGGCTCTATGCATGACAGAGTCCTGTGCCTCCCCCCTCTAGGGCCATCAAGGCTATTTCTGCCTCTAGTGCTGGTGCCAAGAAGTGCATCCGCAGTAACCCCTGAATTCTCTCTGTCCAGTTCCATAACATCACATTGTTCCCCGTAAACCTCGGCAGATTATTCAACATGGCTCCCAAGGAGATGCTAGTCTTGGGGCCTTCCCTGACTGCTTGGTCCGCTCTATCCGAGTCTTCGTGTGACATCCTGCCGACTACGCCAAGTGTAATAACGTGCAGGAGGAATATACGTCACCAAGGAGCAGGCAGACCAACAGTAAAAGGGGAGGTTTATTTACAGGGAGTGATACTTGTAAACATACAATATAACAGAGAAAATGCTGTAAAAGGTAATATCAGAAACTGGAGAAATAACAGAGGTGCAAAACAACAGAAAGTTATTCTCTTATGGGGAAGAAACTTATCAGTTCCTGGAGGTTTTGATTGCAGAGATCACTCTTCTCCCACGTAGGCACCGAGGCACAAGTGGTGCTTGATGTCCTCTGTCTCTGGGATCCTAGGTATAGTCCAACTGGCGTATGGGGGGTTAACGTGGGAGCCCAAGGGGTATGCGGATGGCGGTATCCCCCTGTACTCAAGGTCCTTCCCTCTGCTGCGGCAGCGGGGTTCTTTCACCAGGGTCAGGGGCTCTGCCTGGGACAGTCTCTCTTGACAGGTCAGTTTCACGATACGGTACGTCCCTTGGTCACAGGGAAGCATCTCAGGGTAAGGCAGGGTCTCATTGCAGGGGAGCGTCTTGTCAAGGCACGCGGTCTGTCGGTGTGACAAAGTCTCTACCAGGAGGGGAGCGACCGGCCCTTCAAGCGGTGCAGTGACAGGCTTCTCATACTCAGTCTCGTGCTCAGTGCTCACTGCCTCTGTCTGCGGTCCCTCAGTGTTCAGTCGCTGCACCCGTGTCCTCTCCTCTCCTGTGTCAGCATCCTCTCTGCTCCCGTCCCTGCGCTGCTCTGCTGAAAGCGCACGCAATTCTCCCGCTCTCAGTCCTGCCCTCTTCCTGTTCCAGGTTCTAGTACAGTTCCCTAAACCATCCACCGGGGAATCTAATGCCCTGCTCGATGGTTCCGGGCACGGAGCTAGGAAGGCAACTCCCCTTTGGCTCCTTCGGTGCTTCACCCCCTTACATTCGCTTACTACACAAGACTCTATTGTTGAACAAAAAGCAAGTTTAAGCGCGTTTAAAGTTTGTGATAACGATATTGAGACAAGGTTGTGAAATACTGGATGAATATAGTTTGGTCAGATGAGACCAAAATTGAAATCTTTGGATACAATAATACACATCATATTTAGAAGGCAAAAGGCACAGCATAACACCCCAAAAACACCTTACCAACAGTGAGGTTTGGAGGTGGGAACATCATGCTGTGGGCCTGTTTTTCAGCATAAGGCACAGGCCAACTTCATAAGATTAAAGGAAGGATGAATCTAGAAATGTACAGAGGCGTTCTTGAAAAAAACTTACTGCCATCTACTAGGATGATGAAGGTGAAACATGGATGGAAATTTCAATAAGACAATGATCCCAAACACACAGCCAAGGTAACTCTCAATTGATTTCAGGGAAGGAAAATAAAGCTGCTAGAATGGCCTAGCCGATCACCGGACCTGAATCCGATAGAAAATTTATGGAAGGAACTAAAGCTCAGAGTTCATAGAAGGAACCCACGGAAGCTTCAGGATGTGAAGAGTGTTTGTGTGGAAGATTGGGCCCAAATCACACCTGAGCAATGCCTGTGACTAGTTTCTGCATACAGGAGGCATCTTGAAGCTGTCATCACCAACAAAGGCTTGTGTACAAAGTATTAAGTTTCAATAAGCGTGGTCAAAACTTTTCCCTGTGTCATTTCTCATTATTACACAACTTAATTTATGGACATCTGGTTTGATTTCTTTGCTTGAGTGGATTGAATGGCTTATTACCGACAACTGGAGAGAATTTCATGTCAATAGCACGTATAGAAATATATTTTCTTAGAAAATTGGTGATGTGTTCAATAATTATTTCAGCCACTGTATAAGAAGGCAGCAAGCCTTGAGGTAGAAAAGCAAGATGGTGATACAGTGAAAGTATTAAGCAGAATCACGCACTGATAATATGCTCCTGTCCAGAGTTAGTGGCAGTGATTAGGATTGGTGGCTACAGTTAGGCTGACTTTGAGGAATAACTACCCTGAGATCCAACAGGGTAGACTCGCTCTGGACTGCTGTTACTATCAGATCTATGGGAGAGACCCAAAATGTAGAGGTAGCCACGGATATTGCAAGTGGTTGTGGAACACTTCCAATGTCAGCAACATTTTACAGAATCATTTAGAGACAGCTACGTCCCCCTCAGGAGCAGAGTGAAGTGCTCTTCTCATTGCTATATCAAGACGAGGGGTAGAACAGATGTATCAGATGGTAAGCAGTGGCACGTTGTCAACAAAGAATTATATGACCCATACTGATATGCGACCATAGAAGTAGCGCAGTGATTGTTATGAAGAGTTAGGTTATATGAAAGGGGGTCAAATAGTAGCGAAAAAATGTGTTAACTTTCTTTTCCATAGACGTGTTTGATAGTTCTCATAGCTGGAATCCCGAAAGTCAAATTTGCTCCTGAAAGAGTGCGCACTGCCAGGATGGTCTGACACCCGCCTCAAGTCTGTAATATTTTGAGTGATGTCATTGCTTCCTTTATACAAGAAAGTGCTGTATAATAAACCTTAACCATTAGTCCTGAGATTGCCGTCTTTGCATGCATCAGACCAGTATTTGATTCAGGCCAAATTCAAGCATTCGTGAAACATGATGTAAAGACTGGCTAAGGGTCTCCTGACCAAGACAGACCCACTGCCTGTCCGTACACAGACTGTGTTTTATTGCCTTATGTATTTTACCAGAAATAATTACCTCCTGCATATCAACTGTAACAGTTCCTTGAACAAGGGCTGGCTAGTTTTTCTCCAAGAAAACCATTCATGGTAGTGCAGAAGAAGACCAGAAATCTGAATCTGGCTACTTAACATAGATATGAAATAATGAGCAGTGGAAAATCTTACAGTCAGCTGTTATCAGTCTGGATTCTTCCAAAATAATATCCATTTGATTGGCTGGACGATCTTGCCTTCTCAGGGGAGATAAGCAGCTGAAAGTTAAGGACACCACTCATTTTCAAGGGGTAGAAGATAAAAAATACATTCTAATAGACCCCTGGTTTTCTCCAGATTCTGCCCTTTGCAGAATGTCTGCCAGACCCCAATCGTTGGACTCTAAAGTTTATGGCCTTCTTAAGAGTTTGCTTCTTTGTCATGATATACTGTCAATGAATAAGTTTGTCATTGTTGATGCTTCAAGACATGATGAAGATAACAACGAAAAGCAACAACAAAGTGGACATAAATCACCAAAGCGGAGAAAATGACAGCATCTAATACTATTACAGTGGATAAATGTTTAAACAAAGCTGGAATATGGACTTTGTGCTTTTCCCGCCAACTGTGATCAGGCAAGATAATAAAATTGCTATAGTTTCTAGTAGATTTACTGGAACACGCTGGGCCCTGGGTCTCTCTTATTTCTCCTTTCCACTGTAGCTTTCTCCAAGCCAGCTGTTAATTATCTCCACTGACGTTAATGTCATTTCCGATGCATTCACTGTGTATAATTGAGTAGGCTCGCAAAGTGAATATGTTGTTCTCTCGGTCCCGTTTATTCTGCTGTCAGCATTTACTGACAGTCTAATCTTGGTTAAAGAAAATAGCTGTTGAGCTATTGGCGTCTGATATGGTTATATTTGCCTCACAATTAAGGGGGGATCTGACCCTCTTGTCGGATCTAGCAGAAAAGGACATCACCTTCGCTTTGCCTCTTGAAGACCTCCGAGCACGCAGCGACCGATTCGGCTCATCAATATTCAACGCGCAATGAAAAAAATGCTATAACTACGGAACTATGAAATAATGTAATGCAATATTGATTATTTTATGGTATGATTACGTGTAATTACATCTCTCAAATTTTATTTTAATGTTACATTCCACTACTTTTAGCTTTTTACAATTACCCAAAACATCTCTGTTTAATGGAATGAACATAGCATCAATTTTAATGTGAAACACTCTTTTTTCTGGTAAAGCTTGACCCTTACAGACATTGAGCATTAATTATACGGCCAACTATCCATAATAATAATAAAAAAAGGGATTATCTGCCTAGCAAGGAATAAGAAAAGCGGCACAGGAAAAAAAAAAAGGAAAAAAGAATATATATTAGGTAAAAAAGAGCTCTGTATCTTTTAGATGGTACTGCACAAAAGAAGAAAAAAGTCAACCCGGCCTGTTTCACACTTCCGTTTTTGTGTCCGCCAAACGGATCCGTTTCCGTTTTTTTGACGGAAACTGATGCAAACGGATCCGTTTTTTTAAAAACGGATCCGTTTTTTTGACGGATCCGCGGTAACCGTAATGGAAGTCTATGGGACAAAAAAAACGGATCCTGCAAAAAATGGCGGATCCGTTTTTTTACGGAAAACAACGGATTTTGACGGATTTGAAAAAACGGAAGTGTGAAACAGGCCTAACACCTATAAAGCTAATGTCAATTGTGACCTTGTTATTTACCCTATTTCATCATTAAATGGAGACTTTTGGAAAAACATTAAGATGAGTCGTGGCTCCAATGTGTTGGGGTCACAGCTTAGTATCAGAGGGCAAGGTCCTTGTTTCATCCAATCTTATAAAAAAAACACCATTATCATTGGTAGAGTGGTGCATATTTATCAACAACCATTAGATCAGGTGCATAGTTTAAAAAATAAACCAGTCTAAAAAAACAAAGACGCATTTCAGCAAAGTAACGTATGACTGACCGTAAACGCAGATCATGCCATGCATGCCTAGTTTTAACCGATCACGGCTGAATAATGCCAGTGTCACAGATTACATTCAGTGGTGTGAAAAAGTGTCTGACCCCTTCCTGATTTCCTATTCTTTTACATGTTTGTCACACTTAAATGTTTCAGGTCACCAAACAAAGGTAAATATTAGACAAAGATAACAAAAGTAATCACAAAATGCAGTTTTTAAATTAAGGTCTGAATTATTAAAGGAAAAAGAATCCTAACTGTAGTGCAGCGGTATTCACACTGTGCAGTGATGAGGCAGTGACCCAGCAAAGTTCAAAGCAAAGCGTGTTTTAATGTCCAACTCACATAAATACACAGCACACAATATCCTCAGGTTCGCAGTCAGGTAACAGGACAGTCCACCTCTAGATCACAGCCGGGAACAAGACAGTCCACCTCTCAATCCTGTTGCCTTGGGCAACTGCACCACGGTGCATGCTGAGGGGTGCCAGGCTTTTTGGCTCCGCTTGCCTGTGTTGCCTCACACAGGTGGAGCGCTCTCTCTGAAATCTTGCAAAACCAAAACGGACTACCCCACTACTATCATGTATTCCGTTTCAAAAATAAAAGCCCAGAGCAGGTTTTCTTAAATCTGCCTTGACAAATAGCTTGCACAAGACTAACATTTACTTTTATTTTGCATTGCAATCACAGCTATGCCTGTGACTGCAATGCACTCCAGTGGCCTCAATACACCTCTGTGTGCATCCTGGGGGGACACATAGCGAGCCTCGCATATGACACCAGTCACTGCCTAACAAAACCTACAGGGCCTTGTGTGAAAAAGTAATTGCCCCCTAAACCTAATAACTGGTTGGGCCACCCTTAGCAACAACAACTGCAATCGAGCTTTTGTGATAACGGGCAATGAGTCTGTTACAACACTCTAGAGGAAACTTCACTCACTCATCTTTATAGAATTGTTGCAATTCAGCCTCATTAGAGGGTTTCTGTGAATGAACCACTTTTTTAAGGTCATACCACTGCTTCTCAATCGGATTAAGGTCAGGACTTTGACTAGGCCATGCCAAAGTCTTAATTTTGTTTTTCTTAAGCCATTCAGAGGTGGACTTGCTGGTGTGTTTTGGAACATTGACCTGCTGCATAGTCCAAGTGCACTTCAGCTTGAAGTCATGAACAGATGGCCAGACATTCTTCTTATGGATTTTTTGGTAGACAGTAGAATTCATGGTTCCATTTACCACAGCAAATATGCCAGGTCCTGAAGCCTCAAAACAGCCCCAGACCATCCCACTACAACCACCATATCTTACTGTTGGTATAATATTCCTTTTCTGAAATGCTGTTACTTCTACGCCAGAAGTAATTGGACATACACCTTCCAAAAAGTCCAACTTTTGTCTCGTCAATCCGAAAAAAGTCTTGGGGATCATCAAGATGTTTTCTGGCAAAACTGAGATGAGCCTTTATGTTTTTATTGCTCAACAGTAGTTTTCATCTTGGAATTCTCCCATGCAGGCCATTTTTGCCCAGTCTCTTTCTCATAGTGGAGTCATGAATCCTGACCTTAACTGAGGCAAGTGAGGTCTGCAGTTCTTTAGATGTTGTTGTGGGGTCTTTGCTGACCTCTTGGATGAGTTGTTGCTGTGCTTTTGGTGAATTTTTTGTCAGCCGGCGACTTCTGGGAAGATTTACCAATGTTCCATGTTTTCGCAAAAGCTTTACAAATGGCTTTATAACCTTTAACAGACTGATATATCTCAATTACTTTATTTCTCAGATGTTCCAGAATTTCTTAGGATCGTGGCATGATATCTAGCTTTTGAAGATCTTTTAGTCTACTTCACTTTGTCAGGCAGGTCCTATTTAAGTGATTTCTTGATTGAGAACAGGTGTAGCAGTAATCAAGCCTGGGTGTGGCTAGGGAATTTGAACTTCCAAAAGATGTGATAAACCACAGTTAATTTATGTTTTAAGGGGAGATGGGGGAGGCAATTATTTTTCTCAAACAGGGCCCTGTAGGTTTTAATTTCTTTTTCCCTTAATAAAGATCTTCATTTAAAAACTGCATTTTGTGTACTATCTTTTTCTAATATTTAAATTTGTTTGGTGATCTGAAACATTTAAGTATGACAAAAATGCCAAAGAATAGGAAATCCAGAAGCGGCAAAACACTTTTTCACACCACTGTATATAACAGACAATACTGACTAAAATGCTAACCATAACCTTACTTACTGTGTACATAGGATAAATGTACAGATTTCCTTAACAAACTTACACCAAGAACATTTTTTATTAAGAGCAACTTTACATAAGCTCTTTGCAGGAAAAACTCTGAAATGCAAGATATTTTTCTGATCTCCGTTTACTCAGTAAAGAAGGAAGGCAGAGTTCATAAGTTATTGATTGGAGTTAAGTATTTTGTCATTTCGACCATTAAACTAGCCCCCAGAGCGCTTTTCTATTGCAATGCTTTCTGACATTTCATGCTACCTTGGTCACGAAATCTGTATGACAGCTGCCACTCACGTTAATAAATACAGAGCAAGAAAATAAATTAAAGTTTCTGAGCCTAATAACCCACATCTTTCATTACATAACATTTTTCCAAATAAAATTAAAATACAACATACGGTACACAGAAACTGTATATAGCAGGACCTGGACAGACTAGAGCAGGGTTCCCCAACTCCAGTCCTCAAGGCCCACCAACAGATCATGTTTTCAGGATTTCCTTTGTATTGCACAGGTGAAGCAATTATCACCTGGGCAATACTAAGGAAATCCTGAAAACATGACCTGTTGGTGGGCCTTGAGGACTGGAGTTGGGGAACCCTGGACTAGAGACACTGGGACACATTAACTTAGAACTGAGACCTGCATTTTTTCAGGTCAGTCCTGGTAAAGGAAGCAGTTGGACTGATTTGTACAAAAGCAGTTTTTAATGCATCAGGTATTTTACCTATCTGACCATGAGGAAGTTAAATCTTTTAAGTTTGTGCTGTAATTTGCACTATTTCCTCCTTTGGAGGAAAAATATAAGTGGGATAAACTAAGTATCTTTTGTTGACCAAGGAAAAGTTATAAATGTTACTGCTATATAGTTGAATATTATTGAAGGTTTGCAAAAACAGCTTAATAAATCTGAGTGTATGTATCAAATATCAATTGCAAGATAGCCTTCAAAAAGAATAAAAAAGGCCTGGGCATAATCACATGCAGCAGTGTGCTGCACCGCAAAAGACAAAATATTAAAAAGGGGTTTTCAAGGTCAGAAAAGACTACTTTCCTCCAAAAACAGGCTGCTTCTGTGTTTTTGCAGTGCACCATCATTCACTTTAATGGAGCAGACATGGTGAACATATGTACATACTGTACATACAACTAAGTTGCTCAGTAGATCAATGTTATATTCAGACATTTTTTGGCAGACATTGGACATATCGGCTAGTATTATAATATATAACATTTTAAATATGCCTGTTTTACTGTGAATTATTGTAAAAACAAAACTTTTTGTTTTTAGGGCTTTTAGTTTAGAGGTCTTATTTTTAGAGCACTAAATAATTGTATATGTTTATCAAAACCACAAAAAATACAAAAAAAATGTAAAAAAAAGCTTAAAAAAACCCACACAAATTCTTACAGACATAGAACACGGATGAGACGTAAAAGCGAACAAAATGGTGCAACTGAGAAATTGCTGCCACTATGCCGCACCACAGCAAAATCCAGGTAAACACATGAATGGTGCCAAAGTTTTGCATGGCTTTTAATTAGGTTTTAACATGATTGCAATCAAAACAGACAAAACGTCTATACTGACCTGCTTTTTGCCTCAATAAAGCCGGGGTCTGACTTTCGAGAAACTCGGATGAGTCTCGCACGTCAATACCCGGCACTACCGCTGGCACTCAGATCGGAACATTCAGCTGCATAGAAATTCTCGCAAGTCTGATCCCGGCCTAAGGCCGGGGTCACACTGGCGAGGAATACGGACGAGTGAGAGGGGTTAAAAGCATGCATTACACACGGACAAATGATTCTCTATGGGGCAGCTCCCATCAGCCATATATTTCTCGTCTGTATTCTACGGTCCGTGCCAATCGCAGCATGCTGCGATTGTCAGCGTACTACGTCCGTAGTACGCCAATGCAAGTCTATGGGTGCGCTAAAAATATGCATTACACACGGACCAGATGTGTGACTTGCGAGAAATACGCACCCAGTGTCCTTTAGAAAAGCCGGCAATTCAGTGCGCGATACAGTAAAATCACACTGACAAGTTAGATAACACAAACGAAAGAATAGATATAGACACATAGAATACATATATATATACACTCACTGGCCACTTTATTAGGTACACCTGTCCAACTGTGTGTTAAGACTTAATTTCTAATCAGCCAATCACATGGCGGCAACTCAGTGCATTTAGGCATGTAGACATGGTCAAGACAATCTCCTGCAGTTCAAACCGAGCATCAGTATGGGGAAGAAAGGTGATTTGAGTGCCTTTGAACGTGGCATGATTGTTGGTGCCAGAAGGGCTGGTCTGAGAATTTCAGAAACTGCTGATCTACTGGGATTTTCACGCACAACCATCTCTAGGGTTTACAGAGAATGGTCCGAAAAAGAAAAAAAATCCAGTGAGCGGCAGTTCTGTGGCCGGAAATGCCATGTTGATGCCAGAGGTCAGAGGAGAATGGGCAGACTGGTTCGAGCTGATAGAAAGGCAACAGTGACTCAAATTGCCACCCGTTACAACCAAGGTAGGCAGAAGAGCATCTCTGAACGCACAGTGCGTCGAACTTTGAGGCAGATGGGCTACAGCAGCAGAAGACCACACTGGGTACCACTCCTCTCAGCTAAGAACAGGAAACTGAGGCTACAATTTGCACAAGCTCATCGAAATTGGACAGTAGAAGATTGGAAAAACGTTGCCTGGTCTGATGAGTCTCGATTTCTGCTGCGACATTCGGATGGTAGGGTCAGAATTTGGCGTAAACAACTTGAAAGCATGGATCCATCCTGCCTTGTATCAACGGTTCAGGCTGGTGGTGGTGGTGTCATGGTGTGGGGAATTTTTTCTGGGCACTCTTTGGGCCCCTTGGTACCAATTGAGCATCGTTGCAACGCCACAGCCTACCTGAGTATTGTTGCTGACCATGTCCATCCCTTTATGACCACAATGTACCCAACATCTGATGGCTACTTTCAGCAGGATAATGCGCCATGTCATAAAGCTCGAATCATCTCAGATTGGTTTCTTGAACATGACAATGAGTTTACTGTACTCAAATGGCCTCCTCAGTCACCAGATCTCAATCCAATAGAGCATCTTTGGGATGTGGTGGAACGGGAGATTCGCATCAGGGATGTGCAGCCGACAAATCTGCGCCAACTGTGTGATGCCATCATGTCAATATGGTCCAAAATCTCTGAGGAATGCTTCCAGCACCTTGTTGAATCTCTGCCACGAAGAATTGAGGCAGTTCTGAAGGCAAAAGGGGGTCCAACCCCTTACTAGCATGGTGTACCTAATAAAGTGGCCAGTGAGTGTATATATATATATATATATATATATACATGTCATTGAGACACATATATATATATATATTTATATTTCACAGAGTTCTTCATAGCAGAATAGCCGCTAAGTCAATTGCCGGCTTTTGTCAATTCTTTTTTCGTTGTAAAAAAATGTGTGGGCTCCCGCATTGACAAATTATCGCAGGAGCCCGCACATTTTTTTTACAACTAATTAACCCCTTAAATTAACACCTACATCTCCCAAATTTTACACATCAACCCTCATCTAATTACTAATGAAAGACATACAAAACAAAACATGAAATGAAATCGTTTACTGTATGTAAACCATGTGTCATTTCATGTCGGGTTGGGGAATGAATTGACAAAAGCCGGCAATTGAATTAGCGGCTATTATGCTATGAAGAACTCTATGAAATATAAATATATATATATATATGTGTCTCAATGACATGTGTGTGTGTGTGTATATATATATATATATATGTATTCTATGTGTCTATATCTATTCTTTCGTTTGTGTTATAAAACCTGTCATAGGGCTCCATTATATGTCCATTTTGCAAGCCAGCGAGAAAATCTCAGCATACGGATTACATACGGATGCTTACACACGCAAAATACGCGACCACACCTTGCTTACGGATGACATACGGAGCACTATTTAGGGGTCATTCATCCGTATTACGCATGTAAACTACGGACCGTATTTTGTGTCGGTTAGTGTGACCCCGGCCTAATAGTGTTGCTCTTTGCTTCATGCAATGTACACAGGTCCATATTTATCGAGAGACATGGTGTCTTTGAAGCAGGGTAGAATACTATTTTCCCCTGAAAGTTTCAGGAATAAGCCTGTAAAGGTAACGGCACACATTATGGGTTTGATGCATATTTTCTGCAGCGTATCGGTCGCAAAATCCACATTTGTTACCTGCAGATTTTATTGAAAATTTCAGTCACTATAATGACCTACCAACTATCTGCAAAGACTTTGAAATTCTGGGGAAGAAAATAAAGGAACGGAACGTACAGGTTGTTTTCTCATCAATACTCCCAGTCGATGGCCATGGCAGCAGAAGATGGAATAGGATACTAGAGGTGAACAACTGGCTACGACGGTGGTGCAGGCAGCAAGGATTTGGATTCTTGGACCATGGCGTGAATTACCTCTACGATGGACTTCTCGCAAGAGATGGGATACACCTCATAAAACCTGGGAAACACACATTCGCCAGAAGACTTGCCACACTCATCAGGAGGGCTTTAAACTAGAAGAAGAGGGGATGGGAGGAAAAACAGCAGACAAGAACATGCAGCAGAAGGACAAACTAATCAAGGATACTAGATGTGGTAAAGAGGACCCAAGACAGGGTACTCAGAAGGAAGCTAAGAAAAAGGAAGCAAAACTTCTTTCCTGCATGCTGACCAACGCAAGAAGCCTGACCAATAGGATTGAAGATCTGGAGTTGGTAATGTATGAGGAAAAATACGACATAGTAGGAATAACTGAGACATGGTTAGACGACAGCTACGACTGGGCGGCTAACTTGCAAGGATATGATTTGTTTAGGAGGGATCGTAAAAAAAGGAAAGGGGGTGGAGTCTGTCTATATATAAAGTCCACTTTAAAGCCCACACTAAGAGAAGATATACAAGAGGGAAATGAAGAGGTGGAGTCTCTATGGGTGGAGATACAAGGAGGGAAAAGTAATAAAATCCTCATAGGGGTTTGTTCTAAGCCACCAAATATAACAGAAACCACTGAAAATTTATTATTGAAACAAATGGACAAAGCAGCAAATCACAATGAGGTGATTATTATGGGGGACTTCAACTACCCCGACAAAAACTGGGAAACTGAAACCTGCGTATCTCAGAAAGGAAACCAATTTCTGTCAGTAACCAAGGATAATTATTTGTCACAACTTGTGCAGAGCCCAACTAGAGGGACAGCCCTTCTGGACTTAATTTTAAGCAACAGGCCAGATAGTATAACAGAAGTGCGAGTCAATGGGCACCTTGGGAACAGTGACCACAATATAATACAATTCCACTTGTCCTTCAGTAAGGTGCCCTGGTAGGGGGTTACGAAAACGCTGAATTTCAGGAAAGCAAAGTTTGATCAGCTTAGAGAGGACCTTTGCCGATTTGATTGGGACAATGTCCTCAAAAATAGAAGCACAGAAAATAAATGGGAAATATTTAAATCAGTTTTACACACCCACTGCGAGCTAGCCATACCGTACAGAAATAAAAGGGCTAGGAACAGGAGAACACCAATGTGGCTAAATAAGGATGTAAAAAGGGCAATTAATAACAAGAACAAGGCATTTAGGAAACTAAAACAAGAAGGCAATGAAGAAGCATTAAAAAGTTATAGAGAAAAAAATAAAATGTGTAAAAAACAAATACATTTAGCAAAAGTGGAAACTGAGAGACTCATTGCTAAAGAAAGTAAAATAAACCCCAAACTATTCTTTAATTATATAAACAGTAAAAAGATTAAAATTGATGGTGTCGGCCCTTTAAAGAACAATGAGGGTGAAATCATAGAGAGCGATGTGGGAAAAGCAAATGTTTTAAATACTTTTTTCTCAACAGTGTTCACACAGGAAAAGGATTTGCCAGGGAAATGCAGAGTGATAATGTAAACTCCCCATTAAGAATTACCTGCCTAAATAACCCAGGAAGAAGTGCAGAATCGCCTTAGTAAGATTAAAAGTGACAAATCACCAGGCCCTGATGGCATTCACCCTCGGGTATTAAGGAAGTTAAGTAATGTGATAGACAGGTCTCTATACCTTATATTTAAAGACTCTATAGAAACAGGGTCTGTTCCTTTTGATTGGCGGCAAGCAAATGTGGTACCAATATTCAAAAAGGGGTGTAAAAGGGAACCTGGAAACTATAGGCCGGTAAGCTTAACGTCTGTTGTGGGTAAAATTTTTGAAGGGTTTCTAAGGGATACCATTATGGAATATCTCAATGTTAATAAATGTTTATCTCCATATCAACATGGATTTATGAAGGATCGCTCCTGTCAAACTAACCTGATCAGCTTCTATGAGGATGTAAGCTCTCAAATGGACCAAGGAGAATCATTGGATGTCATTTATCTCGACTTCTCTAAAGCATTTGACACTGTCCCACATAAAGGATTGGTAAGTAAGATGAGAAAGCTTGGGCTAGGGGAAAATGTGTGTAGATGGGTAGGTAGCTGGCTTAGTGATAGAAAACAAAGAGTGGTTATTAATGGCGCATACTCAGATTGGGCCAGGGTTGTTAGGGTCGGCGGAAAGCACCAGATATAAATAATAGGAGGTGCGTTCGCCGCCCGGGGTCCACCGTGCGGTAGATGGTAAGACCGCTGCTGGACAATGGCAGGTGCACCAGAAGGTGAAGTACTGCGCTCGGGTTAACGTCACCCGAACGCTAAGATCGGCTCTGTTCAGACACAGAGTCGCTTGGCAGAAATAAATATAAAGCCGCTGGCCCTGTTAGCTTCACAGGAAGCTCAGCAGGTGGCGTTGCAGCCGCAACTGCAAATAGATGCTGCTACCGCAGTGCAGCAATAACTAAAGCCGCAGGCGTCGGTACTGGAGAACCGGGCACCGACGGACGCTAGTGTAGGTGCGGAAAGCACAGTGGCATGTAGCTTGCCACAACCTGGAGCTGACTAACCCAACACACAGTCACCAATCGTATTATCCAAGGGAAGGGGTTTCATAATAAGTCAGTCACCAGTCCATGCATCCATCACCATACACACACAGCATAATATGCTACACTAGTGCATGGCCGAGCAGCCATGCGGGCTTTTTATAGCCATGCGCTTACGGGACCTTCCAGGACCCTGGGAAGGACCAATCAGATCCGACACAGGACCCCTGCTCTCCACTGAGAGGTCACCTTGCGGGCATGCCCAGTAGCACGGCATGAGGACTTAGCCTCTGGAGCGGTTCCCTGCAGAGCAGGTTGTGCTACCATTGCTGCACCAGAGGTGGCAGCAACATCCAGGCTGTCAGAGCAAGTCTGAGCAGCACGCCTGGCTTGCCGTGATTGCTGAGCAGCACCCGGAGTGGTCGGAGGAGAATGGGAGACCGCTGGATGTCTGCCTCTGGATTCCTGCTGTGCAGTGTCAGGAATCTGACGCCTAACAAGGGTTACTAGTGGGGTACCACAGGGTTCTGTATTGGGCCCCCTACTGTTTAATATATTTATTAATGATCTAGTGGATGGCTTACACAGTAAAATATCAGTATTTGCAAATGATACAAAACTATGTAAGGTAGTTAACACAAAGGAGGACAGTTTGCAACTACAGACAGATTTGAGTAAATTGGAGAATTGGGCTGAAAAATGGCAAATGAGGTTTAACACAGATAAGTGTAAGGTTATGCACATGGGAATGAGAAACAGATGCTATAATTACTTACTAAATGGGAAACTGCTGGGGAAATCAGACATGGAAAAAGACTTAGGCATCTTAGTCAATAAGAAGCTAAATTGGAGTGCCCAGTGTCAGGCAGCTGCCACCAAAGCAAATAGGGTCATGGGATGCATTAGAAGAGGTCTGGGGACATGAGATGAAAACATAATTCTCCCTCTGTACAATTCACTTGTCAGACCACACTTGGAGTATTGTGTGCAATTTTGGACGCCGGTGCTCAAGAAAGACATTACTGAACTTGAAAGGGTTTAAAGGTGGGCTACTAAAATGATAAATGGAGTTGGTTCACTACAATACCCAGAAAGGTTATCAAAATTAGGTCTATTTACTCTAGAAAAGAGAAGACTTAGGGGAGACTTAATATATATATACAAGTATATCAGAGGGCAATACAGAGATCTCTCCAATGAACTGTTTGTACCAAGGACTGTGACAAGAACAAGGGGGCATTCTCTTCGTTTGGAGGAAAGACAATTTCTGCACCAGCATAGAAGAGGGTTCTTCACGGTAAGAGCAGTGAGGCTCTGGAATTCTCTTCCTGAGGAAGTGGTGATGGCCAACTCACTGAATGAATTTAAGAAAGGAATGGATGCTTTTCTTGTGAGTAACAGTATAGAAGGTTATGAATAACAGAATATTATAGGTAGATGGTTGACCCAGCTTAGGGGTAGGAATTTTTTTCCCTATGGAGAAAATTGGCTTCTACTCTGTGGGTTTTTTGCCTTCCCCAGGATCAACAATGCAGAACAGCTGCACTAAAAATAGGCTGAACTAGATGGACATAAGGTCTTCCTTCAGCCTTCATAACTATGTTACTATGTTACTAAAACGGAGATGTCCGTAAGGTATATCGCTCAAGCATTGACGAGATGCAGATTTTAAAAACTGCACAGCAGGTAAAATTATGCAAAGAAAATGTATGTCTTTTTAAAACCTCAACTATTAAGGTGGTACTGTATTACGCTGTGGATTTTCTACAACAATTACACAGCGTGCTCATTCGACTTAATGCAGCAACACATGGAGTGCTACAGTTCTGTAATATGAAGACGTAAAGGCCAAGTGCGTCGTCGTAAAGCCATGTGCATGAGGCATTAAGAAACAACGTGAGATAAGACAAGCTACATTCCAAATTCCAGGCCTGATTTTTGCAATAAGAGCCTCAAATACAAGTACTGTGTCTTTGACTCCAGTGAGTTGATCTCATCGGAAATGATACGGTTAATCACCTAAACATTAATGAAATGTCTGGAGATTTGCGGAAGCTGCATTAATATTTCACTCTGAAATAACTTCATCGATCTTAGATTGGTGAAGATCAGTTAGGGCAGAGAGAGGGAGTATCCACACAACCTGCCTGATACATCAATTAGACATAAAGATAGAGACCATCATGGTCTAGTATAATGAGTATGAAGAATAAGAGGCATGACAGACAATATATACATCAGCAAGAAACACGTGTGCTGGCGCTACACGCAGTAAGTAGTGTATTCTCTGGTAAGTTACGTACTACAGAAAGCTCCATCCACCACTGCCCCGGACCCAGAGCAGAGGAAGGCGTGAAGTAACATCAAATGCTATATCCATTGGATGCGTTCACAGAGCCAAAATGTAAGATCGACTTAGCTCTGTAAATCTCCTGCCAAAAACTTGAGCAAATTCCATAACAGGAGAGCTGGAAAACCCTTGTTACCTTGTAAACTAAATATAGATTTGGATTTGATGTTCTCTACAGTTACACTGATGTTTTAGTATTTCAATCATTTCAGAGCCAAATGCCACCGGTTACGCTGGACCCAACAAACAAACCACAAGAAAGCAATAGTTATCAATTACATTATATGTTTAGGGCCAAAATAATCAGCTCATTATCTGTTTAAAGGTTTCTTGTATGATTAAATACTACAGGCAAAAGAGGCAAAGTTATGATCAGGAGAGATTTGGACCTCATTCTTTTGGAGTGAGCTTTTCCCTCTTTAACCAACTCACTTTTCACCAAATTTAGTGTCATCAGTGTGCTGTGATTTCCCTGGACCCTAATAGACAAGTTTTGATCCATGACTCCCAACAATAACGGTCTTGTCTCAGTTTTTCTGTTTTGTTTGTTTTTTTTGCAGGACACTTGGTCAGGAAGAAAAGAGGGACACGTGAACAGCCCCACACTACGAGAATATTAGGAAGAGGGTTGCTATTACTTGCTTTTTCATTGCAAGGCTATGTTCACAAGTTGCTTTTTTGCAGCTTAAAAAAAGCTGAAAAAACTGCAGCGAAAACCTGATCTCTTGGCAGTAAAAAAAAAACTGCAGCCAAAAAAAACCACATTTTTTTCTGCATGTTCTGGTTACCAAAATTTACCTTTATTTCACCCTGGCATGTAAGATGTTAGGCCACCAATGCAAAACCTATGTGAAACCATAATATATTTTGAATGTAAAAACAGCAGGGGCAGGTTGAATTGCTAGGGCACTATTTACTGATATTGGCAGTGCATTGAGTTGATAGGGTATGGTTTACATTCACACATGGGTAGGACATTGTTTACATTCACACACTGGTAGGGCCCTGAATTGGCAGGACATTTTTATATTCACACATTGGTAGGGCATTGTTTACTTTCACACATATCACTAACTTAATTAAACTGTACTAATACTAACAACCGGAGGCACCAAGACATGAATTAAAGTTAGAAAAACCTAAAAAATAAATGTGCTTCACATACTGTTTTACCTGTATTTTTTCACCAAAAATGCTGTAATTTGTGCACTTAGGCTAGTTTCAGACTAGCGTTCGCAGGCGCAGCGCAGCGCAGGGCCGCCGCTAAGCTCTGCCCCCGGCCACGCCTCCCCTGGTCAGTCCTCCTCTGATCGCATGACACTGCATGCGATCAGCATACCCTATAGTTAGCGTTGGGTACACTGGCCATGTGCTGGGCTGATTTTGCCGGCGCTTGTGCCCTTACTCATTGCTTTCTATGGGCGAAAAACACTGAATGAATTGAAAAGGCTGCCATTTTCAAAAAAAGTGGCAGTTTTCCAATTTAGTAAGGATACAGCAAGAGGGTGCATAAGGGGTAACGTTTCTCCTTGTGGAGAATGACATACAAGCCCTGGCATGCTATTTCTGATTCTCATACCTTTTTCTGGAAGTGTAAAAAGTAGCTTTTACTTTTCAAAAAAAAGCAGAAATCGAAAACGCAACGTTTGAACATAGCCCTAGACTGATAAAAGCATACATGGAACTCATGGAACTTTGTTTTAGGATTATGCAGTATTCCTATTGCCTTTTCCCACTTTCCTGCTGTGCACTCGCAATTTCAGTCCTACCATTGGAAAGCAGGCTTATGAGATGTTCTGCAAACATAGATGGCCACAATAAATCCTGGGGATCCAGCGATATAAGGAACATAAATATTTTGTTCCCAGAAATTCACAAATTGCTGTATACTTTCAGACCAAGCTAACTCAAAAGATTTTTTTTTGTTAGCCGGCCTGGCAAGTATCATCATTGACAATAATAGAAAAATCGCACAATTTAGTGGTTAAAGGCAAATATTTAGACAAATTGGGTTACTTACAACAAGTCACATTTTTATTCTTCCATTTAAGGGACTAGGATTTTCAACATAACAGGAAAAAGAGGTAGATTGAAAAACGCATACAAGAAGCACATGTGTCCCTCATAATGATTAACTTTACTTAATACTCCCTCTTCATTTCATCACAATTATATATGAACTATACATATAAAAATGAGTTTGTCTAAAGCAACTAAAACAAAAAGTAAGGTACTTCATATCTATATTTAATGCTATTTCTCTTTTAATTGGCACAAGCACAGCAGTTTCCTTTATCATTAATTAGATTTTTATAACTGGGAAATAACACAAAACAAGCTTAGCTATTAAAAAAAATAAACAATATCTGCGAAGGGTGCTTCCTCTGAAAGAGTGAAACAAAACCAGCAGTCTAAGGTAAGGTCCATTGCTGCCATTACTGGTTTGTGTTACATTTCCACATCATGTATTAATGGAGGGTTTGGGAGCACTTTTTTTCAGATGTTTCTTTGATTACTGAATCACAGTTATAAACATTTCATAAGTTTTCACACTTTATTGACAAATACATGAAGACTTCAAATGCCATCAAGTACGACATCTGCAAGGATTTTGTATGTTGTGCCCGTGTTTGCTTTGGTTTCCTCCCACACACCAAACACATACTGATAGGGAATTTAGACTGCGCGCTCCAATGGGGACAGTGATGATGAGGTCTGTAAAGTGTTGTGGAATATGATAGGGCTATACAGTATAAGCAAAGCAAAAGAAATAAATTATTTTTCAAGACTTCTGCCCTTCTCCAAGTCAGCTGGATATCAGTTTCTGGGTAAAATCCTGACTGATGGCAACTCATTATTCTTTGGAGATTATCACTAATCATCATGGATGTAATCATCATTTTCTTCTCTGGACAATCATTGTTCAAGATGTAAAAAAACATCAAGGGCAGACTGATATTCTGCAGGATGCACAGGGACTGAACTGCAGAAAGTTATTTTCTCTGATGAATGGCTGTTTGGGACATCCTTAAGAATGATTGTCTATAAAAGGTGAGCACTACCATGAGTCCTGTGTCATGTCAGCAGTAAAGCATCCAGAGACCCTTTATCCAAGGGAGGGGGCTCACTCACAGTTTTTGTCTAAGGCTGGTTTCACATTTGCGTTTGGAGGTGCAGCAGACGCTCGGCATGAAGCTCTGCCCCCTGCCGTGCCTCCGCCTATGGGCGCATGACACTGCATGCGACCTGCGTACCCTATCTTTAGCATTAGGTACACAGGCCATGCGCAGGTATGCTTTTGCCGGCGCATGCGTCCTTTTGGTGCTGCGCCGACCTGTGCCAAGCGCAACGTGTTGCATTTTGGTGCACTCGGCGCGCTGTCAAAAGGACGCATGCGCTGGCAAAAGCATACTTGCGCACGGCCTGAGTACCCAATGCTAAAGATAGGGTACGCAGGTCACATGCATCATGCACCCATAGGCAGAGCTGACCGGAGGAGGTGTGGCAGGGGGCAGAACTTCACGCCGAGCGTCCACTGCGCCTCCAAACGCAAATGTGAGACCAACCTAAGAACACTGCCATGAATACAGAACGGGATCTAAACTGTGATGGTCAACGTGTGACTGGACACACCGCCTCCAGCAGGGCGAATTTCTATGGCACACGTGACCCTGCATACACCGCCTCCAGTAGGGCGAATTTAAATAACATAACGTGCAGCCGGATACACCGCCTCCAGCAGGCGAATTTCAGTATTACATGTATAACTGGATACACTGCCTCCAGCAGGGCAAATTTAAGTAATAAAGGGAAACACCAGGGAAACTGATACAATGGAGGACCCTGCGATAGGGAACGGGGACGTGGAGACCTTCTGCACTCCCCCGAGCCAGTCTCTACGCTCCTAACAGTCCCTATACAGGCTCCGCACCTGTTGCCGAGCTGGAACCTAAGAACCCTAGCTCGCCCTGCACCTAGCCCTTTCTAATGAAATGGATGGTGCAGAAGCTAATCCCACCACTGCACTGAAATACACAAAAGGAAAGTTACAAAACAGGGGTAACACCACTTAGCTTTGCTCTGTTGCTATTGCTCCCAGCAACAGAGTCCACCACCAGAATGCAGCTTTCCTCTAGAATAGCTGCTACTTCTCCAAGCTTGTCAGAGCTGCAAGGAACACCTCTCTGTAATTCCTTCCTTCACCAGACTTTACACCAGAGCTCCCCTGAGCTGCTCTCTGTAGTTCCTTCCTTCACCAGTCTTGGTTGGAAATGAGCAATATCAACAAACGAGTGAGAGCACATGACACACCTTTATAGTTAAGCCAGAGGAAACACACCTGTTAGTGATTCCCGTGTAATAACGTTAACCACCACCGGGGGCAAACTAGAACAAAAGACACCACTGTGCAATGACCCTAATGGCCACCGGGGCAAAACCAAACTTAAGCACACAGATTAAGGAAAAAAAAAGGTTACATGTGCTTTTATCTGTCATCATCCAACCTGGATCATGACAGTACCCTCCCTCAATGAGGGGCCTCTGGACCCTCAAGACCGCTCCTCATCAGGGAACCACCTAGAGCGGGGACGCCCACATCCAGAGTCCACACCTGCAACTACCTGCACTTCAGGTTGATGACAAACGAGCACCGCTGGTATTGGCAATGTATGTTCTGGAGGCACCACACATCTCCGAAGCACCGACCTGGGGAACGAGTTGTGTATGTGTATGTTTGGGGGTAACTTGAGCTGGCAAGTCTCCGCAACACACTTCCACTGGATGTTTTTTGGTAGCCACCCATACATGCTCGTTCACACACAGGTCCGGACCTGAACGTTTATTGCCACACATTCATTTGTCACAATACGGTGAACTCTTTCTGGAACTGACAACAGAGGCGTCCCCCTGTGTCAGTGTAAGGTTGCTGGGCCGGCCTGGGGGGTGGTCCCTCTGTATACCGCGCAGTGACATACAGACACAAGCTGGAGGCAAGTTTCGGGTGCAACAGGTCCAAGTTTATTCTCTCTCTCGCCGTCCGCCAGACGGCCTCACAGCACACTGCATTTCTCTTCACAGCTCTCTGGTTACAGAACACATTGCGACACCGTAGTTTCTCCAGGGATGTATATGTACGTACCTTCCCCTTTACACTCTGCGACGCTTCTGACTGCTCCGTCACTGTGGCCGCCGTATACTGCGGTACTTTATGTCAGGACCACCCCCCTGACTTCCTTTCTCCTCAGTCCCCCTGGTTGGGTTTTCCTCACAGTGCAGCAACTGTCACAGTCTCCTCATCACTTGAGCTCCCCCTGGGGACTGAAACTTTCTGGAACCCTCCTGTCAAATTTATAGCTTTCCCGGTTCCCTATAACTCCGCCCCCCCATGACAAACGGTTTTTTAGCCCTAAGCTGATGTCAAGTCCTATGCTCACACTCCTCCCTGCCCTCTAATGTCAGTTCAAGGTACTGCACATCACCTACACTTTCCTAGCTGTTTTCCCTTTTTTAATCTGACCAGTCAGTCCGTCCGTCAGGTTGCCTTCCCTACACTCTCTTTCCTTTGTCTATTGTCGTCCCCGACAATCTTACTCTCCTACTCACTCTTCACTTCTGTCACTTTTCACAATCTGGTACGCCATGATCGAGTCCTTACACCTACCAGATCATCGCCGGTGCCCGCCTTCCTCTTCCTGGGGTGTCCGTGGTGTCTGGGACCTGACCTAGGACTACTGTCTGCTTCACATCTTCCATCTTCAGTAGAATTACACCACAGCCACTGCAAATACTGCAGGAATCATAGAATAGAATAGAATCGTAGAGTTGGAAGGGACCTCCTGGGCCATCTGGTCCAACCCCCTGCTCAAAGCAGGATTCGCTAAATCATCCCAGTCAGATGTCTGTCCAGCCTCTGTTTGAAGACTTCCATTGAAGGAGAACTCACCACTTCTCGTGGCAGCCTGTTCCACTCATTGATCACTCTAACTGTCAAAAAGTTTTTTCTAATATCTAATCTGTGTCTCTTCCCATTCAGTTTCATCCCATTGCTTCTAGTCTTTCCTTGTGCAAATGAGAATAAAGTTGATCCTTCTACAATGTGACAGCCCTTTAGATATTTGTAG
This sequence comes from Dendrobates tinctorius, assembly GCF_039654945.1. Lineage (NCBI taxonomy): Eukaryota > Metazoa > Chordata > Amphibia > Anura > Dendrobatidae > Dendrobates > Dendrobates tinctorius. The sequence continues at coordinate 10,276,422 of NW_027361754.1, forward strand.
ACAGCTACTAAGTCTCCTCTCAGTCTTCTCTTTTGCAAACTAAACATTCCCAAATCATGCAACCTTTCCTCATAAGACAGGGTTTGCAGACCGGTCACCATTCTGGTCGCTCTTTTCTGAACTTGCTCCAGTTTGTTGATGTCTTTTTTAAAATGTGGTGCCCAAAACTGGACACAATATTCCAGATGAGGTCTGACCAAAGAGGAGTAGAGGGAAATAATGACTTCACGTGATCTAGACTGTATGCTTCTGTTAATACATCCTAGAATTGCATTTGCCTTTTTTGCTGCTGCATCACACTGTTGACTCATATTCAGTCTGTGATCTATTAGTATACCCAAGTCTTTTTCACATGTGCTGTCACTTAGCCCTATTCCTCCCATTCTATATATGCTTTTTTCATTTTTATTGCCCAGATGTAGTACTTTGCATTTCTCCCTGTTAAAAACCATTCTGTTAGTTGCTGCCCACTTCTCCAGTTTATTTAAATCTTTTTGAATCCTCTCTCTCTCTTCTCTAGTATTAGCTATCCCTCCTAGCTTTGTGTCATCAGCAAATTTAATCAGTTTACCCTCAATTCCATCATCTAAATCGTTGATAAGGATGTTGAACAATACAGGGCCCAGGACAGAGCCCTGTGGTAACCCACTTGAGACATTCTTCCAACTGGATGTGCAGCCATTTACGACCACTCTTTGGGTCCGATCACTAAGCCAGTTATGAATCCACCTAACAGTTGCCTTGTCCATTCCATACTTAGTCATTTTTTCAATAAGGATTGTATGAGAGACTTTGTCAAATGCTTTGCTGAAGTCAAGATATACTATATCTACAGCATTTCCTTGATCCACCCAATCAGTGATACCGTCATAGAAGGAAATTAAGTTAGTCTGACATGACTTATTAGTTAGAAACCCATGCTGACTCTGTTTAATCACTTCATTCTTATCCAGGTATTGACATACATGTTGTTTAATAATTTGTTCAAAGATCTTTCCTGGTATAGAAGTCAGACTCACCGGCCTATAGTTGCCTGGGTCCACCTTCTTCCCCTTTTTGAAGATAGGAACAACATTTGCTCTTCTCCAGTCTTCTGGCACTTCTCCTGTTCTCCAAGAATTTTCAAAGATTATGGAGAGGGGTTCAAAAATTTCTTCTGCTATCTCCTTCAGTACTCTGGGGTGTAATTCATCTGGACCTGGAGACTTGAATTCATTTAGGTTAGCTAAGTGTTTCCTCACTATCTTTCTGTTTATAGATATCCTGGATTCTTCTATTCCCTTAATAGGACAGTGAATAACAGTTGATGTTGCATTTCCTTTCTGAGAGAAAACAGATGCAAAATAGGAATTTAAAAGTTCAGCCTTCTCAACATCCTGTCTTACCATTTCATCATTTTCATCCTGTAAAAATCCTATAGCATCTTTGACTTTTCTTTTACTTTTGACATATCCCCAAAATCCTTTATTATTGCTTTTGACATCTCTTGCAAGCCTCAGTTCATTTTCAGCTTTAGTAATCTGATTTGTGCCCTGCAGGTACTGCAGACAGCATTATATTCTTCTTTAGATATGCCTCCCTCTTTCCATTTTATAAACATTTTTTTCTTCCTTTTTAGCATGTGCTTAAGTTCTGTGTTCATCCATCCTGGTTTCCTTAAATGCTTCCTATTCTTCCCTCTTTTCGGAATTGTTAACATCTGTGCTTTGAGAATTTCATTTTTCAAGATTTCCCATCCTTCCTGGACATTTTTGTCTTTAAGGATATCCAGCCATTGGATCCCTCCAATTCTCTTTCTGAATCCCTTAAAATCTGCCTTTCTGAAATCTAACCTTGACGTCTGAGTCTTCACAGGTCTTCCACCTCTAGTAATCCAAAATTCTAAAATAGCATGGTCGCTACCTCCTAGGGTCCCAGCCACTTTTACCTCCTCAACCATTTCCTCCCTGTTTATAAGGATTAGATCCAAGGTAGCAGTTCCCCTTGTTTTCTCCCTTACCTTTTGGAAGATAAAGTTGTCAGCAAGAGAGGATAAGAATTTCCTTGACCTGTTAGTTTTGCCTGAGAGAGATTCCCAACAAATGTCTGGATAGTTGAAATCTCCCATGACAACTATGTCATATTTTTTGGAGAACTTGGCCATCTGATGCATAAAGAGTTCATCTATATCTTCGGCTTGCACAGGCGGCCTGTAGTAAATGCCTACAATGGTGTCCTTTCCATTGTTCTGTCCTTGTATTCTTACCCAAACAGTTTCCACAGAACTCCCAGTCTCTGAAGCTTCAATCTCTGTGCAGATATACGCGTTTCGAACATACAATGCGACACCCCCTCCTCGTTTATCAAGTCTGTTTCTTGCAAATAAGTTGTATCCTTCTAGTCTTGTATTCCAATCATGTGTATTGTCCCACCAAGTTTCAGTGATTCCAATTACATCATATTTCTGTTCCTGTGTTAGTAGTTCCAATTCTCCTTGTTTGTTGCCCATGCTTTGTGCATTAGTATAGAAACATTTTAGTTTGTGATTGGTTTCTCTTTCTCCAATATTTTTATTAATTAGATTATTTCGTCTTTGTTCTTCCTTTCCACTTCTAATAGCAGAGTTCTCAATAGCATTTGTCAAGTGTAGCAAGGCGACTTCCAAATACATGCTTTCCAGTCTTCGTAAGGTGCACCCCATCTCTAGCAAGTAGTCCATCGTATAAGTAGTTCACTCCGTGTTCCAGAAATCCAAATCGTTGCTGACGGCACCATCGACGTAGCCAGTTGTTCACCTGCAGAATCTTATTCCACCTCCTTGTTCCATGGCCATCCACTGGGAGGATGGAAGAGAAGACCACCTGCGCTCCCAGTTCTTTCACTTTCTTGCCTAAGTCTTCAAAGTCTCTGCAGATGATTTCCAGGTCGTTTCTTGCGGTGTCATTTGTCCCCACATGTAGTAGCAGGAATGGGTAGTCATCTGTAGGTCTGAAGAGTCCTGTTATCCTGTCAGACACATCTTTAATTTTTGCACCTGGAAGACAGCACATTTCTCTTGTAGTTATATCCGGTCTGCAGATAGCGGCCTCTGTTCCTCTCAGCAGGGAATCCCCCATGACCACCACTCTCCGTTTCTTCTTCACAACATTTTTCTTTCTCCATCCAGGAGGACTCTGAGGGCGTACAAGGTTGCTGTTTGTTGGCAAAGTCTTATCCTGATGTATTTCTTCATCGTTTTCCTGCGTGAGAGCCTGGTACTGGTTCCTGAGCAGTATGGGTGCTGACTGCCTCCTGATCCTCCTGCTTCTCTGGGTCACATGTCTCCATTCCTCTGTTTCTTCAGGTGCACTTCGAATTTCTTCTCTTTCTGTAACATGAAGAGATAATTCTGCTCTGTCCAAGAACTCTTCACCTTCCTTAATGATCTTCAACGTAGCTAACCTCTCTTCGAGATTTTGCAACTTTTCCTCCAACAGGGACACAAGCTTGCATTTGTGGCATGTGAAGTTTGGCTTTTCCACTGGTAAATCTGTGAACATGTAGCAAGAAATGCAGCTCACCAAATGGCTCCTGGCCTCTTCCATCTTGAGATTTCTTAAAAACGATGAAAGATGAGCCAAATTTCCAATTTCCTCTTTTCAGCTGCAACGGCCAAAACCCAGTGATCGTTGAGCTCGCAGAGACTCTTCACTTATCCCAGAAGGCACTGTGAATATGCAAATGATCTCCTCAAGACTCTTCCCCTGGTTTTCCGATTTCCTCTTTTCAGCTGCAACGGCCAAAACCCAGTGATCGTTGAGCTCGCGGAGACTCTTCACTTATCCCAGAAGGCACTGGGAATATGCAAATGATCTCCTCAAGACTCTTCCCCTGGTTTTCCGATTTCCTCTTTTCAGCTGCAACGGCCAAAACCCAGTGATCGTTGAGCTCGCGGAGACTCTTCACGTATCCCAGAAGGCACTGGGAATATGCAAATGATCTCCTCAAGACTCTTCCCCTGGTTTTCCGATTTCCTCTTTTCAGCTGCAACGGCCAAAACCCAGTGATCGTTGAGCTCGCGGAGACTCTTCACTTATCCCAGAAGGCACTGGGAATATGCAAATGATCTCCTCAAGACTCTTCCCCTGGTCTCTTTGTCTTTCTCTTAATTACCAGTCATGGTCGGCGTCCCGGTCTCCCAGACCCTCTCAACTCATAGACCCTTTTGGTCTCACGCTTCCTTTGGTCACACAGACCTTCCCTTACCCGGATCTGTCGCATTTTCTTGTGCATATCATACATCAGAACAACTCTATAATATCACAAGTACCGCATTTACTTACATTTTTTCTATTGCTTGTTAAAACCAACATATAATAAACATAAACATAACAGATTTTCTCCTCCCCCTTCCTTTAACATGGACACTTCCTCTCTCATCACATCCCCGCTATGCCAGGCTTAATACAAACAAAACCTCAACTTTTATATTAAACTTTTTTTTTTAACTTGGACGCAAACTGTCCTTGTGATTTGCACAACGGTGCAATGAAATTTCGAAAGTTCAAGCCACCTCCTAGTGGCCGGCAGTGAGGGGTCCCACAGCTGTGGAGCTCCCGGGATGTAAGGAGTGTCCTGTGAGTTCTTTCTACGGGGGCTCGTGACCTTTGGATTCAGCAATCACAGCTACCGCATAGTAGCCGTGGGGACAGTACTCTTTGTAGTACGACACCAAGTCCCCCTCATGTAGAGCCCGGCCGTGGCGAATAGAGGCCACATTAATATAAGCCTTCTGGCTGGTAGCCAGATTGTGTATGAACCCATACCCCCTGGGAATATTCGTATACATGAGCCGTCCCAAAGATCGTGTCGCCGCCATGCCAGCCTTCCCCTTTGCATGAAGCAGGTTCCATACTTCCTGTTCCCTGGCTTTCTTCTTTTTTACCACTTCTGTGACCCAAATGGAGGGTCCGGTGTGAGCCTGGGAGTCCGGTGGGCGGGACTTAGCTGGGGACGAAAACAGGGCAGAGGCGGCTGGTGATGTCTGCGGCCCAGCAGCCGTTGGGGCCGGGTGGCGGATAGGGGCAGAGAGGTTTTCCGGATGTTGGGCCACAGGGCCTGACAAATAGGCCAAAGCCAGTTCCAATGCCGGCATAACCGGGGTGGACTGCATCCGGAGCTTCAGCCGGAGCCGGCATAACCGGAGTAACAGCTGGTTTCGGGGAGGTTGTCGTAAATTGCAGGGGGGACGCAACAGCGTCTTCAGGAAACAGGCTCCGTATCGGCGACGCCGGGCGTGGCGTCACCGGGCGAAGTGGCTCGGGGCAGGGAGTGGAGGCCCCACTCAGCTCCGCATAGACAGTGGGATCTTCCTTGGCCAGACTTTCAGGATCACAGCAGGCCGTGTGCTGCGGCTGAGTGGTGGGGGCCGCTTGCGGAGCCGCTGGCAAAGCCGGGGGAACTCTCACCTTCCCCGGCGCCACGGTCCCCGTCACATCTTTCCGCGGCTGCTCCCGCAGTCTCCGCTCTTCACTCCACCATCCAGTGGGGCTGGCCTCCAGGCCCAGAGGTTCCATGGAGGGGCTCTCTGCTGGTATCTTGGGCAGCTGCTCCCGTGGGATCCGCCATGGCTCCGCTCCTCCACCCGAGACCGGACTGGCTGTTCGTGACTCCGAGGTATAGATCTTCTGGCGGAGCTCAACCTCCCGCCGCCATCGCCACTCCAGGCAGCCAATGCCTCTACAACCGCAGCGTCACATCCCATCCAGTGGGCAGCAATCGAATGGTGCCAAACAGCCGCAGACAATCTTTTCCTCTGTGCCACTCCCTCTGCTGGGTGGGGCGACGGCAGGCCTTTCCACCCACTTGTCAGGGTCCAGTATGTGGGAGCGTCGGCCTCCTGGAACATATCGCCGTTCCCAAGGGTACGTAGGAGGGGGCCCCAGTCCATTGGGGACAACGGCAAACACCTGGATCTCTCCTCTGCGCTGAAGCAGCACCGCCATCTTGCTCTGGACCTGGTACCGCCCCGGATCCTCTGCTGGCAATGCAGATACGCCACAGCGCTCCCAATTTGTAATCCACAGGTTGCTAATTTGTAATCCACAGGTGTTTGTAATCTACACAGTGCAGTCCAAGTCCGTTCCCATTCCTCAGAGGCAGGCCTGCCGCAGAAGATATTGTATTAGCGGCGTTGATCCTGCCGACTACGCCAAGTGTAGGGTTGCCGGGTCGGGTTGGGGGGTGGTCCCTCTGTATACCACGCAGTGACATACAGACACAAGCTGGAGGCAAGTTTCGGGTGCAACAGGTCCAAGTTTATTCTCTCTCTCGCCGTCCACCAGACGGCCTCACAGCACACCGCACTTCTCTTCACAGCTCTCCGGTTACAGAACACATTGCGACACCGTACTTTCTCCGGGGACGTATATGTACGTACCTTCCCCTTTACACTCTGTGACGCTTCTGACAGCTCCGTCACTGTGGCCGCCGTAGGCCTGTGCACCAACAGTAATTTTACTGGTCAAACGTTGTTCCAAATACGCTGTCCTACACCCGGAGCCTCGTCTATACTGCGGTACTTTATGTCAGGACCACCCCCCTGACTTCCTTTCTCCTCAGTCCCCCTGGTTGGGTTTTCCTCACAGTGCAGCAACTGTCACAGTCTCCTCGTCACTTGAGCTCCCCCTGGGGACTGGAACTTTCTGGAACCCTCCTGTCAAATTTATAGCTTTCCCGGTTCCCTATAACTCTGCCCCCCATGACCAATGGTTTCTTAGCCCTAAGCTGATGTCAAATCCTATGTGCTATGAATGAGTCACCGTAGGAGGCAAAAACAGAAATACTAGCTAAGTCCAGAAAACCAGAGAAGTTGGCAGCTATCGGATTGCAGACCCCTGAACCTAACAACAACAACTAGCAGTAGCTGTGGGGGGTTCCTACGATGCCCTAGACCCCTCAATCACAGCCGGAGAACTGCATAGCCTAAACACAGAAAGGGAAATCTAAACTGCCCCAGAGCAGACCCCAAAGCAATAGTCAGCCCCCAACATATAATGACGGTGAAGCAAGATGAAAAAACACTCACACAGATAGAAAGATAGGCTGAGCAAATGATGGGGCCCAAGCTAACTAAATAGGACAGAATAGAAAAGCTGCTGTCTGCAATCCGCCAAACCCTCTCAAAAACAAGAGCCAACAGACTAATAGGGAAAAAAGCCCTGAAGACGCTAGGCTTCAAAAAGACTATATCAGTACTCAGGTATTTTCTGAAGACAGAGCAAAAAGGAATTCAGCTCACCCAGCAGGGGAAGGCAGAAATCCAGAAAAACAAGGCAAAACTAAACCAAAACACAAATGCAAAAAACAGAGCAGAAAACTTAGCTTTAGAGAAGCAGGAATCAGACTGGTCTCCTAGAATCCCTCAGAGAAATCACCCGCAAGGCAGAAGGGTGTCAGCTCCCTTATATCCAGTCAGCAATTCCAGTCACCCAGTCATCATCATTCTGCTCAGGTGCTTTGTAATCAGCCTCACTACCTTCCTTCACCAGAAGAGGGAGTTCATCAGACCTCAATGGTGAAGGGGAAAATGAACTCACAACACCTACGCTCACACTCCTCCCTGCCCTCTAATGTCAGTTCAAGGTACTGCACGTCACCTACACTTTCCTAGCTGTTTTCCCTTTTTAAATCTGACCAGTCAGTCCGTCCGTAAGGTCACCTTCCCTACATCACCACACTCACACCCCCGCAATTCACCATGGGGTACACCACCCTCCAACCCCTTCCACCACGAGGTCTGCGCCTCCCAGGGTTGGCTAATGGCGAGGGTTGAGACTTTCCCCTACTCTCCTGCTGCACATCTGCTGCTCTCACTGGAGAGAAAGAGGTCGGTTGAAGAGAGACGGCATAGACAGTAGTCCCTAGGCAGCAGCCCTCACGCGACTGCCCCCAGCTGACCACTTTCCTCGCCCGCCAATCTATTACCGGGTTGTATTTTTCAGCCAAGGGAGGCCTAAAACGATAGGTACTTGCATTCCCTCCAAGACGTAGCATGACAAGGACTCCTCATGATGTCCTATACATACATGGATATTTTCTACGAGTTGGGTCAAGCTCCCCTGGCTCAGTGGAACAGAGTTTATGGCCTGGACGTTTATAGGTTGGGCTAGCGTCCTACACCTCAGGCCATGAGTCTGGACAAAGCGAGCATCCACCAGACTGACTCCTGCTCTGCTGTCCACAAGCACCGGTATCACCTCCAGTACCCCGCGAGCCAACACCTCTGCTGACATAGTACCTTGGGATGGCAAAATGGAGGAAATATTACTCCCTGGTCGCCACCCTCCAAGCGGCCAGGGGAATACGACTTCTGAGATGGCATAGATAATTTGGCGCGCATTGGGCAAAGCCTTCAGGACATGACCAGTCTGCCCACAGTAAAAACATGCCGACACCACTCCCCGAACTGTAGGCAGCTTCGTATACAAACTAGCTCCTCCTACTTGCATAGGTTCATCTGGAGACTTGGCATGCACTGGGCAGGCTCTCATGAAATGGCCCAGCTTCCCACAGGAAAAGCATATCCCCCCACCACGACGAGCAGCAGACACCCCCTTTTTGTACCAACAACACCGGGCTGTCTGGGTTCCTCCATCCGTACTGGTGGGTCCTCCTCCCTAGCCAGGACAATGGGGGGCACATTTTGTGTATGTCTCTCCCTAAGGCGTCTATCCACCCGGATGGCAAGGGACATGACGGCCTCCAGCGACCTGGGGGCGGCGTACTGCACCAGAGTATCCTGCAACTTTGGAGACAGACCCTGCACAAATTGACTCCTAAGTGCAGGGTCATTCCACTGAGTGTCAGTGGCCCACCACCTAAACTCTGAGCAGTACTCCTCAGCAACCCGGGCTCCCTGTTATCACCTACTGAGTCGGGATTCCGCCAGGGTGACGCCATCAGGATCCCCATACACTAGCGCCAAAGCCGCAAAAAACTCATCCACGGACTCTAATGATGGTGAATCGTCCGGCAGGGAGAAGGCCCAGGATTGGGGATCCCCCTTAAGAAGGGATATAATGATTCCCACCTGTTGCTCTTCACTCCCTGATGAACGAGGGCGCAGCCTGAAGTATAGTTAACAGGCTTGCTGAAATACCAAGAATTGATCTCTCCCTCCAGAAAACCTGTCAGGGAGGAATATTTTGGGTTCTGGCTGAGCCTGTGCCTGAACCAGACCCCAAAATCCCACCAACAGCTGCAGCTGCTGCAACAACTCACCGCTCAGCCCCCTAATCTCATCAGTAAAGATTTGCAGCATTTGGGCAAAGGTCTGCCTTGGGTCCATGGCTCAGCAGAAAAAAAAGTTAGGTTTGTGATAATGTGATGGTCAACGTGTGACTGGACACACCGCCTCCAGCAGGGTGAATTTCTATGGCACACATGACCCTGAATACACCGCCTCCAGTAGGGCGAATTTAAATAATATAACGTGCAGCCGGATACACCGCCTCCAGCAGGCGAATTTCAGTATTACACGTATAACTGGATACACCGCCTCCAGCAGGGCGAATTTAAATAATAAAGGGAAACACCAGGGAAACTGATACAATGGAGGGCCCTGCGATAGGGAATAGGGATGTGGAGACCTCCTGCACTCCCCCAAGCCAGTCTCTACACTCCTAACAGTCCCTATACAGGCTCCACACCTGTCAACGAGCTGGAACCTAAGAACCCTAGCTCGCCCTGCACCTAGCCCTTTCTAATGAAATGGACGGTGCAGAAACTATTCCCACCACTGCACTGAAACACACAAAAGGAAAGTTACAAAACAGGGGTAACACCACTTAGCTTTGCTCTGTTGCTATTGCTCCCAGCAACAGAGTCCACGACCAGAATGCAGCTTTCCTCCAGAATAGCTGCTACTTCTCCAAGCTTGTCAGAGCTGCAAGGAACACCTCTCTGTAATTCCTTCCTTCACCAGACTTTACACCAGAGCTCCCCTGAGCTGCTCTCTGTAGTTCCTTCCTTCACTAATCTTGGTTGGAAATGAGCAATATCAACAAACGAGTGAGAGCACATGACACACCTTTATAGTTAAGCCAGAGGAATCACACCTGTTAGTGATTCCCGTGTAATAACTTTAACCACCACCGGGGGCAAACTAGAAAAAAAGACACCACTGTGCAATGACCTTAATGGCCACTGGGGGCAAAACCAAACTTAAGCACACAGCTTAAGGAAAAAAAAAGGTTACATGTGCTTTTATCTGTCATCATCCTACCTGGATCATGACATAAACCTCCTCTAAGAGCAATTTCTCCCAACCATCCAGGAGCAATTTGGTGATGAACAATGTTTTTTTCCAGCACAAGGCAAAAGTGATAGCTAAGTGGCTTGGTGAACAAAGCTTAGTGTCTGTAGTCAGTAAACGCCCCAGGTCTAAATCCCATTGAGAACCTGTGGTCAATTCTCATAAATTGGGAGGACAGACAAAATAAAATTTCTGATAAACTAGAAACACTGATTAGTCAAGAATGAGTGGTCAGTCAGAAATTAAGATAAATTGCATAATAAATTGATTTGCTGTTTCATAACTTACCATGGGGGGAATTAAGTTACTCTTTACAGAATACCAGACAGGAAGTCACTTACAAGTCAGGTAGTGACAGATGATAATTTCATTGTCTAAAGTTGTAAGTTTCACGAAAACTACACCAAAGTCAAGTGTAAATAACACACCGCTGAAATTAGCATCTGTCACTTCTTTATGGGGAAAATATATGCTATGAAAGGTTTCCTTTAAAATTTGTTAAATAGATGCATCTCTGGGCACAGTATTTCCATGTTGTGTTTTTCATGATGATGTATTTTTCTTAAATTACAATGAAAGAAAAGAACATTAGACAAAGTGTTTCCATTGCTAACCTACTGGATACACATGAGCAGTCTTGTGTTTCAAAACAAATTATCCCCAAGGTTACCATCCTACAACAGTGCCCATACCACATGCAGAGAATCTAGGCTATAGACGGTGTAATAATTTTATTTATACAGCACCAACATAATCCACAGCAATTTGTATAGAAGTTTGGGCAAATTCTTTGTGTGCCTTCAGTGGTGTACCAAAAGGTGAAAGACATACAGTGGGGGAAATAAGTATTTGATCCATTTCTGATTTTGTAAGTTTGCCCACTGACAAAGACATGAACAGTCTATAATTTTATGGGCGGGTTTAATTTTAACATTGAGAGATAGAAGATCAAAAATAAAATCCAGAAAATCACATTGTATAAATTATATAAATTTATTTTGCATTTTGCAGTGAGAAATAAGCATTTGATCCCTCTGGCAAACAAGACCTAATACTTGGTGACAAAACCCTTGTTGGCAAGCACAGCAGTCAGACATTTTTTATCGTTGATGATGAGGTTTGCTCACATGTCAGAAGGAATTTTGGTCTACTCCCCTTTGCAGATCACCTCTAAATCATTAAGATTTTGAGGCTGTCGCTTGGCAACTCGGAACTTCTACTCACTCCATAAGTTTTCTATGGGATTAACGTCTGGAGACTGGCTAGGCCAGTCCATGACCTTAATGCGCTTCTTCTTGAGCTACTCCTTTGTTGCCTTGGCTGTTTGTTTTGAGTCACTGTCTTGCTGGAAGACCCAGCCATGACCCATTTTTAATGTCCTGGTGGAGGGAAGGAGGCTGTCTCTCTGGATTTTACGGTACATGACTCCATCCATTCTCCCATTGATATGATGAAGTAGTCCTGTGTCCTTAGCAGAGAAATACCCACAAAATATAATGTTTCCACCTCCATGCTTGACAGTGGGGACAGTGTTCTTTGGGTCATAGGCAGCATTTCTCTGCCTCCAAACACGGCGAGTTGAGTTAATGCCAAAAACCTCAATTTTTATCTCATCTGACCACAGCACCTACTCCCAATCACTCACAGAATCATCCAGTTGATCATTGTCAAACTTCAGATGGGTCTGCACATGTGCCTTCTTGAGCAGGGGGACCTTGCGGGCACTGCAGGATTTTAAACCTTTATGGCGTAATGTGCTACCAATGGTTTTCTTGGTGATTGTGGTCCCAGCTGCCTTGAGATCATTAACAAGTTCCCCCTTGTAGTTTTAGGCTTATCTCTCACCTTCCTCATGATCAAGGATACTCCACGAGGTGAAATTTTACATGGTGTCCCAGATCGATGTCGATTGACAGTCATTTTGTATCTCTTCCATTTTCTTACTATTGCACCAACAGTTATCTCCTCCTCACCCAGCGCCTTACATATGGTTTTGTAGTCCATTACAGCTTTATGCAGTTCTATGATCTTGTCCCTGACATCCTTAGAAAGCTCTTTGGTATTGCCATTGTTGCAGAGGTTAAAGTCTGACTGATTGAGTCTGTGGACAGGAGTCTTTTATAAAGGTGACTATGTAAGACAGCTGTCTTTAAAGCAGGTAACAAGTTGAATTGTAGCATCAAACTGGTCTGTAGGAGCCAGAACGCTTAATGGTTGGTAGGGGATCAAATACTTATTTCTCACTGCAAAATGCAAATACATTTATATACATATCTACAATGTGATTTTCTGCATTTTATTTTTGATATACTAACTTTCAATGTTAAAATTAACTTACCCTTAAAATTATAGACTGTTCATGTCTTTTTTCCAGGGCTGTGGAGTCGGAGTCGGTGCTCATTTGGGTGGAGTCGGAGTCGGAGTTGGAGTCGGTATAAAATGGACCGACTCCGACTCCTAAAATAAATAATAAATTGGGTACAATAGCTCAATGCAGACTGTGCTGAATATTTTTTCATAGGAATTTGGGAAAGTTATGAAATGTCCTATAAATGACTGTTCTATTCCTGATCTAAGGCTACATTCACACACAGCGTTTTTCCTGCGTTTTTTGAGTATACATTTTTCAGTTGCAAAAGCAGATCAGCTTTTTAAAAAACGGCATCACCTGAAAGGTTTTTGAGCTCATAGCTAATGTTTTCAATAGCAAAAGCAGATTAGAAATCTGTTCTTTCTATCTATATTTCCATTTATCCATATCTGTCTATCCATATCATATCTGTACCAAAAAGAATGAAAGCCGGATAGCACACAGACTAACACTCCTTTTTTTAGCACCAGTCAGGTACACCTCATAGCTGCCCAAAAGGACGCCCAGGACAGGCATTGCTTGTCTTCAGTAATGCATCAACATCAATTGATAGTTGGAATAAATAGACTGCATTCACCACATCTTTTTAAGGTACAGGCTTTATTTTCAAGTGTAGGGGTGTGCAGTATGAGGTTCTGCAGCAGCTGAAGTGTGCAGTATGAAATGCTGCAGAACAGTATGAGATTCTGCCCCACCCCTAGGTTTGATCCTGGCTTCGCCCATAGTGTGAATGTAGCCTGAGGATCTAGGCTTTTTCTTAGCCGAGATAAGTCATAGTGTGTGTGTGTATGTATATATATATATATATATATATACACATACAGTATATATATATATATACAGTACAGACCAAAAGTTTGAACACACCTCAATCAAAGCGTTTTCTTTATTTTCATGACTATGAAAATTGTAGATTCACTCTGAAGGCATGAGTACTATGAATTAACTCATGTGGAATTATATAATTTACAAAAAAGTATGAAACAACTGAAAATACTGTATGTCTTATATTCTAGCTTCTTCAAAGTAGCCACCTTTTGCTTTGATTTCTGCTTTGCACACTCTTGGAATTCTCTTGATGAGCTTCAAGAGGTAGTCACCGGAAATGGTTTTCTCTTCACAGGTGTGCCCTGTCAGGTTTAATAAATGGGATTTCTTGCCTTATAAATGAGGTTGGGACCATTAGTTGTGTTGTGCAGAAGTCTGGTGGATACACAGGTGATAGTCCTACTGAATAGACTGTTAGAATTTGTATTATGGCAAGAAAAACGCAGCTGAGTAAAGAAAAATGAGTGGCCATCATTACTTTAAGAAATGAAGGTCAGTCAGTCCGCAAAATTGGGAAAACTTTGAAAGTGTCCCCAAGTGCAGTGGCAAAAAACATCAAGCGCTACAAAGAAACTGGCTCACATGAGGACCGCCCCAGGAAAGGAAGACCAAGAGTCACCTCTGCTGTGGAGGATAAGTTCATCCGAGTCACCAGCCTCAGACATCGCAGGTTAACAACAGCTCAGATTAGAGACCAGGTCAATGCCACACAGAGTTCTAGCAGCAGACACATCTCTACAACAACTGTTAAGAGAAGACTTTGTGCAGCAGGCCTTCATGGTAAAATAGCTGCTAGGAAACCACTGCTAAGGACAGGCAACAAGTAGAAGAGACTTGTTTGGGCTAAAGAACACAAGGAATGGACATTAGACCAGTGGAAATCTGTGCTTTGGTCTGATGAGTCCAAATTTGAGATCTTTGTTTCCAACCACCATGTCTTTGTGCGACGCAGAAAAGGTAAAACGGATGGACTCTACATGCCTGGTTCCCACCGTGAAGCACGGAGGAGGAGGTGTGATGGTGTGGGGGTGCTTTGCTGGTGACACTGTTGGGGATTTATTCAAAATTGAAGGCATACTGAACCAGCATGGCTACCACAGCATCTTGCAGCGGCATGCTATTCCATCCGGTTTGTGTTTAGTTGGACCATCATTTATTTGGCTATTTGACCAAGAAGGAGAGTGATGGAGTGCTACGCCAGATGACCTGGCCTCCACAGACACCAGACCTGAACCCAATCGAGATGTTTGGGGTGAGCTGGACTGCAGAGTGAAGGCAAAAGGGCCAACAAGTGCTAAACATCTCTGGGAACTCCTTCAAGACTGTTGGAAGACCATTTCCAGTGACTACCTCTTGAAGCTCATCAAGAGAATGCCAAGAGTGTGCAAAGAGGTAATCAAAGCAAAAGATGGCTACTTTGAAGAACCTAGAATATAAGACTTATTTTCAGTTGTTTCACACTTTTTTGTTAATTGTATAATTCCACATGTGTTAATTCATTGTTTTGATGCCTTCAGAGTGAATCTACAATTTTCATAGTCATGAAAATAAAGAAAACTCTTTGAATGAGAAGGTGTGTCCAAACTTTGGTCTGTACCATATGTATGTAATCGATATTATACAGTGTATTACATATTTACAATTTATTACAGTTTTTTGTGTTCTAAAGTTGTATTCCAATAAATAGATATTATGTTCTAAATATCTTGATTATTGGATCATAGAAATGATTAAATGTCTGATGTTCACATTGTACTACAATAAATTTTTCACTTAAATATAAGCAATATATGTGGGAGTCGGAGTCGTGGAGTCGGAGTTGGAGTCGGAGTCGGTGTAAGGGAAATTGAGGAGTCGGAGTCGGAGTCGCAGGTTTGGCTTACCGACTTCACAGCCCTGCTGTTTTCAGTGGGCAAACTTACAAAGTCAGCAATGGATCAAATACTTATTTCCCCCACTGTACAGGGTGGGCCATTTCTATGGATAGACCTGGGTGGGCCATTTATATAGTTGGATCCAAAATGGCCGACTTCAAAATGGTCACCATGGTCGCTACCCATCTTGAAAAAGTTTTCCACCTCCCATATAGTAATGTGCCACAAACAGGAAGTTGATATCACCAACTATTCCCATTTTATTTAGGTGTATCCATATACATGGCCCACCCAGGTGTATCCATATAAATGGCCCACCCTGTAGAAAGAAGGAAAGTGAGCAGAAATTCTGTGTAGAAAGTGCACAAATATGCTGTAACCCAGAAGATGACACTCAGAAGTATAGAAAAGCCCATATAATAATTCTAGAGAAGATGCATTTGTCATCCAGACCAGGCAAATCTTTAATACAGTTAAAACAGACAATAATGCATATGGAAATTTCACTAGTTCCATAAATTAGATTTAAAAAAAAACATTGAAAAGATAAAATTTTACTCTAGATATGAGCTAGACAAACACTGAAATTATAACCACTTTTAAATAAAATGAAAAAAAACCTTAAAAATTCAAATGTTTTAAATACTTGGAAGTATATCAATATATTGATTACAAAAATTGGCTGTTTATAAACTAAACCTGGGATTACATGTGTGGTTCATCATTGCTCTGTGTGTAAAGCAGCATTAATCTGGGAACATCGACGGGTCAGCTGCCTACACTCCAGAGCATTCAGTCAATCCGGTTAATCTTCCACCAACAGACTTTGCAAGAAGGACAGGTTTCCTGTGTAACATCTTTTTATGAAAAGTTCTCATTTTTAGCTACTGGGGATAGACCTTCCCGTTCTTTGGGACATATGTTTCCCAAGAGCAGATGGCTCATAAGATGAAGTTCTGAGAAACAACTAGAATATATAAAATGAACAGAGGGACAGCTGTCTCACATTACACCTGTTCTAAGTTTTGTAACTATCAAAGAATCCCTGTCCTTCAATGCCTGAAACTAGAAACTAGGAGAAGGGGAAAAAAAAATCTCTGGAATAGTTTACAGATCACATGGAACAATGTTTTGTGAATGTGAGATTTCTTTAGCACATGCTTTAGACTGCTGGCATGTGTAATGGAGGACAGAATTTTTAAAAGGTCATTTCTAAACTTAATACAAATGTACATTCAGTGGGCACACAACTTTTTTCTTTCCAGAAAACAAAAACCCTCAAACGGCAGGGCGCTAAACAACTAAATCAATCAAACAACACCAGATGGAAGTAGGTTGTTAGACGCAGTTTGGATTTTTTAAGTAAATCTACAAATGCTTCTCACAAAATTAGAATATCATCAAACAGATTATTTATTTCAGTTCTTCAATACAAAAAGTGAATCTCATATATTACCGTATTTTGCGGTTTATAAAGACACATCGGATTATAAGACGCACCCCAAATTTTGAGGAGAAAAATAGGGAAAAAAAAAGGTTTTTTTAAATAAACGTTGGTGCTTCTTACAATCCATGCGTCTTATTGCTTAGCGTGAGTGGTGGCTGTGGTGTAGCGGGGTCCCAGGGTCACTGCTGGTGAAGGCAGGAGTGGGGCAATGTTGCGGACCCCAGATTGGGAGAAAGGGGTGATCGGATGGGCAACGCTGCAGGTGTTCGGTAGTGTGGGGGCTCTGCCGACATTCTGTGAAAACCCGGAGCCCCCGCACTTCCATGGTTTACTATGTGGTGGACTCTGGGAAAATGGCAGCTGGGGGCGGCGCATGCATAGATGGAGATCTTGGCGCTGAGATCTCATCTCCCAAGATCTCCATCTGTGCATGCGCCGCCCCAGCAGCCATTTTCCTGGAGTCCACCTCATAGTAAACCATGGAAGTGCGGAGGCTCCGGGCTTTCACAAAATGCCGGCGGAGCCCCTGCACTACTGAACACCCGC
The DNA here is from genome assembly GCF_039654945.1 of Dendrobates tinctorius. Lineage (NCBI taxonomy): Eukaryota > Metazoa > Chordata > Amphibia > Anura > Dendrobatidae > Dendrobates > Dendrobates tinctorius. The sequence continues at coordinate 10,293,761 of NW_027361754.1, forward strand.
GGCATCACACATATGAACACCCCCTCATCCCAGCCTGCGTCAACCCTCCACTCTTGCCTCCTCCAGCAGCGACACTGGGACCCTGCTCCACTGCGTCCGGTATGGTATATTTGCATTATAATACGCATCCTCATTTTCCCCCCTAATTTGGGGGGAAAAAGTGTGTCTTATAATAAAAAAAACGATATATAGAGTCATTACAAACATAGTAATCTATTTCAAGTGTGTATTTCTGTTAATGTTGATGATTATTACTTACAGCCAATGAAAACCCAAAAGTCATTATCTCAGCAGTTTAGAATAATTAACAAAAAACACCTGCAAAGGCTTTCTAAGCGTTTGAAAAGGTCCCTTAGTCTGTTTCAGTAGGCCCCACAATCATGGGGAAGACTGCTGACTTAACAGATGTCCAGAAGGCAGTCATTGACACACTCCACAAGGAGGGTAAGCCACAAAAGGTCATTGCTAAAGAAGCTGGCTGTTCACAGAGTGCTGTATCCAAGCATATTAATGGAAGGTTGAGTGGAAGCTAAAAGTGTGGTAGAAAAAGGTGCACAAGCAACTGGGATAACCGCAGCCTTGAAAGGATTGTTAAGAAAAGGCCATTCAAAATTTGGGGGAGATTCACAAGGAGTGGACTGCTGCTGGAGTCATTGTTTCAAGAGCCACCACACACAGATGTATCCAGGACATGGGCTACAAGTGTCACATTATTTGTGTCAAGCCACTCAAGGCCAATAGACAACACCAGAAGTGTCTTACCTGGGCAAAGGAGAAAAAGAGCTGGACTGTTGCTCAGTGTTGTTTTCAGATGAAAGTAAATTTTGCATTTCATTTGGAAATCAAGGTCCCAAAGTCTGGAGGAAGAGTGGAGAGGCCACAATCCAAGCTGCTTAAGGTCTAGTATGAAGTTTCTACAATCAGTGATGGTTTGGGGAGCCATGTAATTTCCTGGTGTAGGTCCACAGTGCTTTATGAAGACCAAAGTCAGCGCAGCAGTCTACCAGGAAATTTTAGAGCAGTTTATGCTTCCCTCTGCCAACAAGCTTTTTGGAGATGGAAATGTCATTCTCCAGCATGACTTGGCACCTGTCCACACTGCCAAAAGTCCCAAAACCTGGTTTAAAAGCAACAGTATCATTGTGATTGATTGGCCAAAAAACTCACCTGAACTTAACCCCATAGAGAATCTATGGGGTATTGTCAAGAGGAAGATGAGAGAAACCAGACCCAACAAAGCAGCCTTCACCTCATCTGCAATCAAAGCAACCTGGGCTTCCATAACCCCTCAGCAGTGCCACAGGCTGATTGCCTCCATGCCATGCCACATTGATGCAGTAATTGATGCAAAAGGAGCCCGACCAAGTATTGAGTGCATTTACTGAGCATACATTTCAGTAGGCCAACATTTCAGATTTTAAAATCAAATTTTCAAGCTGGTGTTATAAAGTATTCTAATTTACTGAGATAATGACTTTTGGGTTTTCATTGGCTGTAAGCCATAGTCATCAACATTAACAGAAATAAACATGTGAAATAGATCACTCTGTTTGTAATGGCTCTATATACAGTGGGGCAAAAAAGTATTTAGTCAGTCAGCAATAGTGCAAGTTCCACCACTTAAAAAGATGAGAGGCGTCTGTAATTTACATCATAGGTAGACCTCAACTATGGGAGACAAACTGAGAAAAAAAAAATCCAGAAAATCACATTGTCTGTTTTTTTTTCATTTTATTTGCATATTATGGTGGAAAATAAGTATTTGGTCAGAAACAAGCAATCAAGATTTCTGGTTCTCACAGACCTGTAACTTCTTCTTTAAGAGTCTCCTCTTTCCTCCACTCATTACCTGTAGTAATGGCACCTGTTTAAACTTGTTATCAGTATAAAAAGACACCTGTGCACACCCTCAAACAGTCTGACTCCAAACTCCACTATGGTGAAGACCAAAGAGCTGTCAAAGGACACCAGAAACAAAATTGTAGCCCTGCACCAGGCTGGGAAGACTGAATCTGCAATAGCCAACCAGCTTGGAGTGAAGAAATCAACTGTGGGAGCAATAATTAGAAAATGGAAGACATACAAGACCACTGATAATCTCCCTCGATCTGGTGCTCCACGCAAAATCCCACCCCGTGGGGTCAGAATGATCACAAGAACGGTGAGCAAAAATCCCAGAACCACGCGGGGGGACCTAGTGAATGAACTGTAGAGAGCTGGGACCAATGTAACAAGGCCTACCACAAGTAACACACTACGCACCATGGACTCAGATCCTGCAGTGCCAGACGTGTCCCACTGCTTAAGCCTGTACATGTCCGGGCCCGTCTGAAGTTTGCTAGAGAGCATTTGGATGATCCAGAGGAGTTTTGGGAGAATGTCCTATGGTCTGATGAAACCAAACTGGAACTGTTTCGTAGAAACACAACTTGTCGTGTTTGGAGGAAAAAGAATACTGAGTTGCATCCATCAAACACCATACCTACTGTAACGCATGGTGGTGGAAACATCATGCTTTGGGGCTGTTTCTCTGCAAAGGGGCCAGGACGACTGATCCGGGTACATGAAAGAATGAATGGGGCCATGTATCGTGAGATTTTGAGTGCAAACCTCCTTCCATCAGCAAGGGCATTGAAGATGAAACGTGGCTGGGTCTTTCAACATGACAATGATCCAAAGCACACCGCCAGGGCAACGAAGGAGTGGCTTCGTAAGAAGCATTTCAAGGTCCTGGAGTGGCCTAGCCAGTCTCCAGATCTCAACCCTATAGAAAACCTTTGGAGGGAGTTGAAAGTCCGTGTTGCCAAGCGAAAAGCCAAAAACATCATTGCTCTAGAGGAGATCTGCATGGAGGAATGGGCCAACATACCAACAACAGTGTGTGGCAACCTTGTGAAGACTTACAGAAAACGTTTGACCTCTGTTATTGCCAACAAAGGATATATCACAAAGTATTGAGATGAAATTTTGTTTCTGACCAAATACTTATTTTCCACCATAATATGCAAATAAAATGAAAAAAAAACAGACAATGTGATTTTCTGGATTTTTTTTTCTCAGTTTGTCTCCCATAGTTGAGGTCTAAATTACAGACGCCTCTCATCTTTTTAAGTGGTGGAACTTGCACTATTGCTGACTGACTAAATACTTTTTTTCCCCACTGTATGAGATTTACTTTGTGTATTGAGTAACTGAAATAAATTAACGTTTTGATGATATTCTAATTTTGTGAGAAGCATTTGTACGTGCAGTAGTGTTTGCATGCTTCAACATCACCACATTAGCTGCACTACAGAGAACTTGCTCATATCCCAACTCAGAATTGCTACTTTTGTGCATAAAGTGGGTGTAACATTCACGTAAGTTACAATAAAAATACAAAGTCTGTCCTTCTTCCTGTTGCAGATGCCTTGAGATATAACTGATGAATTTGTTTGATACACTATCTAACCCCTTACAGTCAAAGCCAGTTTTGCTTTTTTCCCTCTCTTTTCCAAGAAGCGTAACTTTTTTATTCTTCTGCTAATATGACATGAGGGCCTGTTTTCTGCTGGATGAGTTGCAGTTTGGAATGAAACCAGGTAATGTATTGAAAAAACAGGAAAACATGGGAGTGAGGTTGAAAAAAAACCCAGCAATTTGCCATTGCCTTAGGACTTTCAATTTGCTGTAAAATTACTTGGTAACTTAAGGATCAGTACGGTTATGTTGATAGCAAATTAATATGCCTTTTTTTGTTTTGCTGCCTAAAAAACCTTGCGGGGAAAAAACATTTTATTTAAGTCGCTGGTGGTGACGGGTTTTGGAAGGGACCTTTCCCCATTCTAAATCTCCTTAAATGCTGCTATCACAATTGACAGAGGTATGTACAGCAGAACGATTGTTTTAATATTTATTTCGCAAAGCAACAGTACATGTGAAATAAGTAACTTTGCAATATATCTCATCAGAAAAATCTTCTTCTTTCGCTGCCAAAACTGATCAGTCATTATTATAATTCTCAATTCTTAGGCAAACTCTGTATTCCATGAAGACAGACTTCCCATTACAGAGATAGGAAGTAATAGTTACTACCGATACATTTCTATGAAACTGTCATTTCCTGTCTCAGTAATGTTGAAGTATGTGCTAAGCAGATTACGCTTATTCAATTCAATGGGAGTTACGGAAACGAAGTTGTTAAGTTGCGTTCAGCTCCTGGTACCCAAATCAAGTAGTCAGCCATGGAAAATTAAGATGGGGATAACCCTTTAAGATGTCACACAGTAGAAATAAAAAGTGAGGACTGTGGCCTTGGCCTTATGGTTTAATTTGCACAACTATAGCACAATTACGAAGCAGAGTTCATAGGTGAGACTACATCGATTTTCTTTTTACAACCGTGAAAGTACTGGACAGAAGGACCAGGATCATCGTTATCAGATATTCATCATTGATCTCAGTCTACCGCCAGCAAACACAAACTAATGTGGAACTATCTTGGATTCTACTCAGGCCTAATATGGACAGTCGTAAAGCTGTGAATCCTGGCCTAACAGGAACCAGTAACATCATAGATTCCACTACGATATTGTTAGTTCGAGGTGGGGTCAGGACTTGTGGTCACAATACAGATGCTTAAACTACAGTACCATTAAAGGGGTATTCCCATCTCCAAGATCCTATCCCGATATGTAGTAGGTGTAATAATAATAATAATAGCAAATACCACCAATTAGAAATGTAGTATAGGTTTTCTGATTCGCTATGTCTCTTTCCTCATGTGCAGGCACTGCAGTACCTTAGATATCTATGGTTAAACTTACCACCACTGATATAGTGACAGTTAGTTAGCTAGTTGCTAGTGGTTGTAACGATGGCTAACTAAGGTCCTGCAATGCTTGCACATGAGGAAAGAGACATAGCGAATCTGAAGAAATATACTACATTTCTAATTGGAGGCATTCTCAAATATTATTAGTATTATACCTACTACATTTTGGGATGGGATCTTAGAGATGGGAATATCCCTTTAATGCTGATTAAATAAGATCTAAAGGCTATGATTATCTTGAAAGGTAAGATAGGGTCACATCATGGCTGAGGCTCTTAAGGCCCCATTACACATAACAATGTCCCAGCGATCCCACCAACGATCCGACATGATGGGATCGCTGGGACATTTTTAGGCTGATCGCTGGTGAGCTGTCACAAGACAGCCCCTCCAGCCATCAGGACCAGCGACGCTGGACGCTGATTTCTAATGTAAACATCTGGTATCCAGGAGCCATGCTGGTTTCCAAGGTAAACATCGGGTATGTAAGAGCCACGCGACTCCTGGATACCCACTGTTTACCTTGGAAACCAGCGTGTACCTGGATACTGAAAAACACCAATATATCCTATCCTGGCAACTAAAGCAATTTGAGTCCTTGCCAAGGACAATACAATTTGATATACTTGTATTCAAAAGTTCTATTTGTATTTTTCCAGCAGTTTTCTTCTTGCTTATATACTCTAAAGCCCATCAGATCCCATTATAGTCAATAGAATTGTCAGTTTATAAAAAGAAACCATAGCGTTGGCGTGAAAAAAGCCTAAGACTGGGGAGGCTGAAGTCTGACATTACACGCTTAACAATGCCCCACCTTATAAATGATGGCGTTAAACTACTGTGTAAATCTTTCTAATTAGCTGCATAAACCATAAATCAAAGACAAAATACCCAATTGAACATTAAATAGAAAGGTCTCTTTAACCACCAAATGCTGCTAAAACTGTGGGATTTAATTCACTTTCTCCCATTCCATGGAAAGTCAGTCATTTTGTTGTGCTTACAATGGAACAATCATTACCACTAATGGGTGGTTGTTCATTACTTTATTTTTCTGAGTGCATTTCGGAATGAAAACGGGTGAAAAAAAAAACCAAACGTCTAGATTTCTGACACGTTGCATATTAATATTTAAAAATGTATTGCTATATGTGTGAGCATTCAAAATCATTTAGCAGTGTGTAGACCCATAAGGGGATGGCATTCATCACCGTCTGACAGCTGCTGTTAGAGCAGTTGGCGTTGTCGGTCTGATTGCCAATCACTTTCTATAACATTCCAGCTTCACAGTCCAAATTTGTTCTTACAGATATATTTTCTTACATGTTGGGCTCATCCATTGGTATTCAGGGACATTTTTCTTAAAGGCTAATAATAATATGTCTATTCAGCCTCTTGCCACATTGCATGCCAAAACACGAGGCAGCAGAGTATGACTGAAATTAATAGGAATGAAAAGATCCCAATGTCTGGTGAGGATTTAAAAGACTGTAGATACAGGGAAAAAGTTAAAAGCAACAATAACTTTTAAACTGGGGCGACATGCAGACAACTGTACATGTGACCTTCGTACAACCTTGCACTAAGTGCAGATACAGGGATCTCGAAAATGAAAAATTCACATACAGTCATGGCTGAAAGTGTTGGCACCCTTGAAATTGTTTCAGAAAATGAAGTATTTCTTCCAGAAAATTAGGGCAGTTACACCAGTTTTGTTAGATACACATTTATTTCCTTTGTGTGTATTGGAACAACACAAAAGCAGAAAAAAAAGGTAAATTGAACATCATTTCACACAGAACTTCCAAAAAATGGGTCAGAAAAAATTGTTGGCACCCTCAACTTAGTATTTGGTTGCACACCTTTGGAATAAATAACTGCAATCAATCGCTTCCTATAACCATTTCCATTAATCAAAGAGGAGATCCCAAAAGGGAAAAAAACAAAAAACACCTGGTTCCCGCGCTGCTATACTTCAACCCTCAAATGGAGGAAATCCAGTAGATTCTAGGAGTAGGTTCCAATATCAATGCTTTATTTCATGGTACATACAAAGACAGCGAGTTTCGAGGTCCACTCCATGACCTCTTCCTCATGTCGGATGTACAAGAAACCATTTCCAAGCTTCTTACTCCTCTCACCTGGAATTTTGGATCACTCTTCTTTTGCAAACTGCTCCCGATCTCTCATATGTGAAGGTGTGTTCCCCCAACAGCAACTTTAAGATCTCTCCACAGGTGATCAATGGGATTTAGATCCGGACTCATTGCTGCCACTTCAGAACTCTCCAGAGCTTTGTTACTATCCATTTCTGGGGGCTTCCTGAAGTATGTTTGGGGTCATTATCCCAATTTCAAGGGTGCCTACGCTTTCGGCAATGACTGTATAACCTACAAATAACTGACGTGACTGTTTTAAAACAAAATATAAATTTTGGACTCCTTCCAGGCTTTGATAACCCAGGTATATACAAGTACGATACAGACGTCCAAATGAGATAAGAAAAAAAAAATCTAGGAAAAATATTCAAGAAAAGAGGTGTACCACAGTGAAAAGCAAACATTATATTACCAGAGCTCACTACTGGCACATCTGAATTTAACCTAAAATTTTTCCTTGTCATAATGACCTATTTCAAGAGGCCCAAAATTACGGTAAACTAATTTATCTAAAAGAAGAATAACATGGTTTCCAAGTCTTGGCATTTGGTTCCACTACCAGAGACTTTCCCAGATTTCCTTGGAGGGATAAGTCTCATGCATGTGATTATTCTACTGTTTTGGGCCATTCCTCCATATGTAATGGAAGCACCTGATTCTTTAAATCTTTCAGTTCTAGAGAGAATCAGTAAGGCCTCCTTCACATGTCTGTATAAAACATGTACGTGGAAAAAACGGTAACGGTGTAAATTTGTGTTTTTCATCCATGTGTCCGTTTTTACCATCAGTGTTTTTCTGGTATAGATAAAGAAAGAAATAAAAGACAAAGCTTCTCCTATACTTTGCAATGTTAAATATGGACGGCACGAAATTTGTGCTAATTTTTTTTATGTTGTATTTGGAAAAAAAATCAATGAAAATCTTGCCTGATTAAAAAAAAATTATGGACAGCACACAGAGGCCATCCTTATTTTGTATGTGTTTTTCACGGACCCATGGACTTGTATTGGCCCTTGTCAGCCATGGTACCAAAAAAAAAAAAAGACTCTGACATGTGCATAGCGCCATAGGTTATAATGGATATGTGTAGCATTGGTGAAAAAAAATTGATACCACATATACTGGATACATGGACGTGTGGAGGAGGCCAGACAATCAGCAACGCATTGAAGAATTATGCTCTTTTCTACGCAAAACCCATCAGTGCTAAACAAAGAAAACTGAAATGATCTGCTTTACTGTTGTGGTAAAGGGTCTAAGGGTCCCCCCCACCCGCAATCATCACCCCATATAGCTACATTGCTATCCATCCCCTAGTAAGAGTGGTTCATGCAGATTATTCAGTGCATTAATTGTTGGCCCGTGATATAAATTAATATAATATAAATAGTTGTATAAGCAGTATAGAGCAATGGAAGTTTATTGTGCACGAGACAAAATAAATTGCTCTGGGTATTGACTGCTCGATCATGTGTCTATTTACAGCTCAATAGAAGACAGTTATAAAAATATGCTGTCTCTATGGTAAGTTAATTTTAAGTCATTTTATCTGCCTTTCTTTCCATATTTCTGCCCCAAATAATTGCCTTAAATGAATTAGCGCAGGACTCCTTGTCTGACAGCCTGTGGCTTTAATTCAGTTTGCGGACGGCGACCTCTGACTCCTTTTTACTATACTAACCAAGCTAAAAGAACACTTAGCAATTTCTCCACTTCCTACAGGAGAAAGACTCTTGGGGGCACATAGTGAATGGTGGGGAGGGGGGAAGAGAAGCGAGAGGAAACAAACTTTCACATAAAATTATGGTATATGGATAATTGAGAAGTTTAAAAACATGAATCTAATTGTGCGCTCCCTAGAGAGGCCGGTATTGAGCCATCCTATAAAAGGCCTGAAGTATCCCACTGGTGATTTATTGCTAAATCCTAGTATTTTTCAATACATTATAGTTTTTAAATTGTGTTTAAATTGAGTGTAGAAGAGCAGAGGCCATTAGGAGATGCAGAAATGAAGATTATATTTAAATATTCATGCATGCAGTACCTTATTATTGAATCTGAACACTAACAAAATCAATATTAAGTGCGGTTTGACATGAATTTATTTATGAATTTCGACTTTCTAAGTACTGTATTTTTTCACTCAAAAATTGTGAGTATAATGTAGTAATGATATCAAAACAAAGTGTCAGAGTGCATTAGCTTAGGAGGTTATAAACCTCCTTATTAAGGGTCCCCATATAGTCCTCAAAAGTGCTTAGCACACAAAATCTGATTTTTTTTTTCTAAACACTTAAATCCGCTCGCACACAGGAAGAAGCAGATAGTGGAAAATGGCAACGCTAACACTTTACTGTTCTTAGCACCTGTTTAGAGATAAGGGAACAAGACTGTTAATATCAATGTATTCAGCTTAAGCTTTTGCATAATGGAAACAGCTTTGGCAGTGTACCGTGAGCCAAAGAAGAAAAGATCAGGGCCAAGTTATCCTATTCTTGGCCCTCGTCGGAGTTCATGTGTGCTTACAAATCATTTTGGGAAAGACGGTAATTGTAAATTTAATAGCACCGCCTGTATATCCAGTATGTAGGTATTACGGTTATATTTATAGCAGGATCGTTCAGTAAATGTGTATGCATCCATGCAAAAGTTTGGAAGCCGTTTCTTACTAACATGTTCTGTTAATTATAAAAGATAATAAAAGGGAACATACAGTGTGGGAAAAATACTTTTACACAGCGATGCAGATCTTATGCTGAACTACGGTCACTCCTTGTTATAATGAGAAAAATGCATATCACCAAATGTTAGTGAACTACTGCCGCTATTGCAGTGAGGGTGGTGGTGGGAGTATGTGGAGTGAAATGCGTTTAATACAGTAACTCGTCTTATATAGGACTACATATTCGGCAAGCTTGGACAAACATTCAATCTGTATTGGACATGTGACATCTCCCTCCTGACAGCAGGTGTCAGTGGAAGAAGAATCGGACATGTTGGATTTCAACTTGCCAAACCATTTGTTCTTGTGGGAAGTGAGCTTCTGGCAGAGGTTTCTGGCAGCAGCTTATTCTCATCTTCACAATGAAACCACATCCGCACGCACCTGTATGTAGGGGTCCGAGAAACCAGTGACAAATGTTCGATTGACTAAAGCTGCATTTACAATGCACGATTATCGTGAATGGACACTCCAAGGAACATTCGTCTCATGATAATCTTGCAGGATAAACAGGCTGTTGATCACAAGACGAATGAGTGAAAAAGCTTAAATTATCTTTTCATTTGCATGAAACCTCATAGTTCTCTGCAGCACATCGTCCTGTGTAAGTGGGACCTGCGCTATTTAGAAAACATGCAAAACATGTGCAAAGATCTACTACAGATCTTAACTGGCTATTAAATGCCTGCCAATCAGAAAACAAGTAGCTGATCGGCAGTAGAATAGTGATGCTGGTCGGCTAGTATAAACGGTACTTATGAATTTGATGTATCTAAGGATTTACTTTCTAGCAGCAGAGCAGGGAATAAAGATTAAAAAAAAAAATATATATATATATATAAACACTCACCAATAAAAACCCTACATCCTAAATACAACTGCTCCAGTATTCCCCACCATTCCCTGTTTACTTCACTGCAGTGTAGCCTACATCCACACAACAGCTGCAGCCAAGCACCGGCTTCTTTAGTGATGCCTGCCTGGCTCAAAAATGCTGAGACTCAGTGACTGTCTATTTCATTCATATGGATGTATAGCCAATGATTACTGAGCCAAATTATATTGGTGGAGCTTGAGCTTTAGTTTTATCTTTGGGGGGGGATAGGGGGTGATGATTGGGATTATTATTTTTTTATGAAGGCGTATGAGTAAGAGGAGGAGGAAGTGGAAGAGGAGGAGGAAGAGGACAAGGAGAAAGAGGACGAGGAGAAAGAGGACGAGGAGAAAGAGGACGAGGAGAAAGAGGAGGAGGACTAAGAGGAGGAGGACTAAGAGGAGGAGGAAGAGGAGGAGGAGTAAGAAGAGGAGAAGGAGGACAAGGAAGAGGAGGAGGAGGAAGAAAATTAAACAGGAAGAAGAGGAAGACGAAGGCAGTGTACATTAGATTGGAGTAAATTTGAGAAAAGTGCACTACATGTTCGAAAAGTCACAAATGATGATTGAAGTGAAAAAATTTGTAAACCCTAGACTCCATCAACAACAAATTAAGGAAACAGAAAACAAAACAAAGGTGAACACATTTAAAATAAAATTGCAAAAAAAAAAAAATAAGACACCAAAATACACGCAAAACACCAAATGCTTGACCAAAACCAGGCACAAATGCCATAATGATTCGGGACATACTGTAATTCACAGACAGATAAGTAATCTAGAGGTGTAGTATGAATAATAATCGATAATTAGCGAACATGGGAACAGAGAAGGGGCAAACAATCAGTCCCAAAGTAGCAATGATTAATACATAGAGGACAATTTAATGCCAAAAATTAGCAACCTTATTTCTAAGCAATGATAACGATTAGTCACAGTGAAGAGGCATGACGCCTCTTAAAATATTTCAGAAGACGTTTAAAAAGAAAAAATTTTACAATAGCATACTGACAAAAACAATTAGCAGTCAGATAGGTTTCACTGCCTGCCAGAAATTTGTTAAGTCATCTATTGTTTAAGTGAGTGATGTTAATTAAATGAGTGAATAGAATCTATGGCTGCTCGGTTGTGTGATCAGGGGAACATTTAACTGCTTCTAAGACTTTTAAAGCTGTTATTTTTACACTGTACCTATTTAATGACAAACAGTATAGAGTGATTGTCTCTTGCCAGCAGCAAATACAGGGGATCATCCCTTGTGATAGGCCTATAATGCTCATAGAGGATGGAGCACACATCTACTGAAACAGGCCACACATGGTTCTCTTGCCCTGGCTGTGTAAGCAGGTTGCAGGATGCAGTGACAGACAGGAGACAGAGCAAGGGTTAACAAATTTAACACTTTAATCTAACAGTATAAACTACTTGCAGAGAGATAAATGGTTAAAGAGTTAATGCCAAAAAGGAAAAAGCAACAAATGCAGAATAGTAGCAGTCCGATTATGTAACTTATAGTGTCCTTTATGTTGCTCCTCCGCAGTTGATCCCGCAGGGGTTGTAGCACCGGCAGCAAGGGCCAGGAAGATGGGGTCCTTTAAACGATGGTCCGTCTTCTGGCGAGTCAAACGTTGGCTGGCATATAGCAACTGGCAGGGAAGGCCGCAAGCGTATGTCTGGCACCCAGCCTTCTCCCTTTTGCATGTGCGCGGTGCTCACGGTCACTGAGCACACGGCACCTCTCTCTCTTTTGGTCACTGGGTGCACGGCACCTCTCAGCCTGTTACAGCACCGGTGCTCAGGAGACGGAGCACACTGCTCAACCTGCTGCACGCTGCTGGTTCACGCCAAACTGGCTACCACCGCGCATGCTTTTTCTTTTATCTTGCCCCTCCAACCCAGGTTATGAGGTTGGTCAGGTCCCTCATTTCTTCCCTCAGGCAACATGGGAGGCAGCCCCCACAGTTCTGGACCCGGCTCGGTACAGGTACTTACAACCCGGTCTTCCTCCCTACAGCTGCTCGGCTCAGGCAGCCAGGAACAGAGTATGACCTGGAAGCCTATATAAAAGGTGTTTCTGCCTGCCATGTCTTGTCTGCGGATTGAGGTTCATACCCTGCTTGGCTTTCCCTTTGTTGTGCTATTACTCCAAAATCTAAATCCTCGTTGACCATGACTCAGTCTAGCCCTTGGATATAACCTCTGTCAACTTTTGGCTCTAGTTGAAGAATTGGTTGTATATTAAATAAAAAAACCTAAGATAGAAACAAAAAGAGCATATACCCTGCTGGAAGTAAAATGCAATAGTGAATACAAACATAGGGTAATTAGTAAGCACTGTCATTTTTTTTGACACATGGTAAGGTTTTAATACTGGAGGTTAGGAACGTCCAGACAGCATACACCTTGGCATTGGTGGGATGGCTTTTACGTTTTTTTCTTAAATCAAAATCAATGTTTACTAAGTATCGTATGTCATTTATCTGCAGGCTAGGACTGGCCCATAGGGGAACAGAGGAATCCGCCGGTGGGCCCCTGTGCAGATCTGGGCTGCCAACCCCACTGTATGGGCAGTACTTGGCATAATTCAATTAATTATATACAGAAAAGAAGCAGCATCTCATCATTCATTAACCAAACTACCCAGTTTATTATTATATAGAGATATAGGTATATTTGTGAACAAGGGTAGTGTAATATTTGTATAAAGTGAAAAGTGGGCCCCCCAAAGTCAATGTTACTGGTGGGCTCTTGGTACCCCAGTCCGTCACTGTTTATATGCACTACTTTTTACTTACAGCAGGGTACATATATGCTCATTTTCTATCTTAGGTTTTGTCTGTTTAATGGCCAGTGAGAACATGCTCCTAAACATTGCATGTATACCAAATTATACTCCAGTTCAATTCTTTTGGTTTGTGTATTACCCAGCAGAATAATGGAACAGTGTTTGTGATTCTTATTCACACGGTGAGAAGAAATTCTGTTGCATAAAATGAGCAAGTTAGGCTAGTTTCACACTTGCTTTTTTTTGCAGCGCATTTTTCCCGCAAAAAAACGCATTGAAAAAACGCATACAAAAGCATACAACTGCTGCGTTTTTTTCAAGCATTTTTATGAGCATGCATGAAAAAAACGCAGTGTTTTTATGCGTTTGTATGCGTTTTTAGTGCGTTTTTACCGCGTTTGCGTTTTTTCCAAACATTAGGTGGCCCCTCACACTAACCCAAACCATGACTTTACTAACCCTAACCCTAACCCTGACCCTAACCCTAACCCTAACCCTGACCCTAACCCTAACCCTGACCCTAACCCTAACCCTGACCCTAACCCTAACCCTAACCCTGACCCTAACCCTAACCCTAACCCTGACCCTAACCCTAACCCTAACCCTGACCCTAACCCTAACCCTAACCCTGACCCTAACCCTAACCCTAACCCTAACCCTGACCCTAACCCTAACCCTAATCCTAACCCTAACCCTGACCCTGACCCTGACCCTAACCCTAACCCTTAACCAAACCATACCCTGATCCTAACCCTAACCCTAACCCTAACCCTAACCCTAAACCCCCTTAACTAACCCTAACTCTAACCCAAACCCCTAAATTCCATTGTCTAAACTAATGGTAAAAAAAAAAACGCATGTGCAAAAAAACGCATACATAAGCATACCAATGCGCACATATGCTCACCATAGACTTATAATGGGTGTCTTGCTGTAAAAAAACGCATTGCGCGCGCATGCGTTTTTTTGAGGCAAGTCGGACGCCCAAAAAATGCAACAGGTTGCATTTTGTGCGCCCGAGCGCATACCGCAAAAAAACGCATGCGTGGAAAAACGCGTACAAACGCATGTGTATGCGCACATAAGCGCATCCCATGCAAAGTATAGGAAAAAAAACCCGCATGCGCTATTTAGCGCTAAAATACCGCTAAAAAAAACGCAAGTGTGAAACCAGCCTTATGCTGCAGATTTCATTCTCTGCAATGCAAGGGTGAAATGTGCGTCAAATCCTTTCTGTGTGTGGATACATCCAGCAGATTTCGCTGTAGATTTAGCACGGATTTTGATGAGATGGTGGGTGAGAGAAGTATGGACCTAGAGACAGAAACATGAGCTGGGCCATAGCCGACAATAGCAGCTATCAAGCAGCTACTACGTGTTGTCCTAGAAACTAAAGGCCATATAATCCAGAGAAATATACAAATTACCTTAGAGGGGAAAAATTGCACACATTCATCAAGAGATAAGTATTTTTCAACTTACAGAACTCATTATTTCAAACTAGATTCTCATTTTGCGCTGTTTTGTAACTGTTAATTCATATATTAAATATAATATTAAGCAGCTTTCTAAACAATCTTTACTAAAAAATGTTCTACTTTGCTGATGTTGTGGAATCTGTGCAGCTTCTTCACATAGTTGGTTGTCTTGTTGCTTGATGGAAATTTGATAGGGCTCTGCTTCTGGCTGGGTCAACTGCTTCCTTCTCTAATTATTAGGGCTCATACTCATACATACAGTAAACCTTTGCATATCAGTTAGATTTATATATGTCCCTAACTAATAATGTTATTAGTGTGTGTGTGTGTGTGTGTGTGTGTGTGTGTGTGTGTGTGTGTGTGTGTGTGTGTGTGTGTGTGTGTAAAATATAGGAGCTGTAGGTGTTAAAGAATTAATTCATGGAAAAAATTGTGTGGGCTCCCGCGCAATTTTCTCCGCCAGAGAGGGAAAGCCAGTGACTGAGGGCAGATATTAATCGTCTAGAAAGGGACCATTGTTATTAGCCCCCCGACTAAAAACATCTGCCCCCAGCCACTCCAGAAAAAGCGCATCCCTAAGATGCGCCAATTCCGGCACTTAGCCTCTCTCTTCTCTCTTCCCATTGCCCTGTAGCGGGTGGCATATGTCACCCTCCTATACTGGGAGGGGCTGGTGAGGATCCAGCGGTCATGGTGCACATTGGCACAAATGACAAAGTTAGAGGTAGGTGGAACGTCCTTAGAGATGATTTCAGGGAATTAGGCTGTAAGCTTAAAGCAAGGACCTTCAAGGTGGTATTTTCGGAAATACTTCCTGTACCACGTGCCGCGCCAGAGAGGCAACGGGAGATTAGGGAGGTTAATAAGTGGCTCAGGAATTGGTGTAGGAAGGAGGGGTTTGGGTTCCTGCAGAACTGGGCCGACTTCTCAGTTGGCTACAGGCTCTACGCTAGGGACGGGTTGCACCTCAATGGGGAGGGTGCAGCTGTGCTGGGGGAGAAAATGGCTAGAAGGTTGGAGGAGTGTTTAAACTAGGGACGGGGGGAGGGTATTCCTTTTATAGGAGGGGAAGACAGTGCAGCTAGAGACCTGGGCACAAATAATGAAATTGGGGGTGGGGGTGGCATGGGGGGTGGGGTTAGAACAGTTAATAATTTAAGAAAGAATAGAGGTACAGAGAGATACATAAAGTGCATGTATACTAATGCCAGAAGCCTCGCCAACAAGATGGAAGAATTGGAGTTAATGTTGTTGGAGCATAATTATGACATGGTGGGGATATCTGAGACATGGCTGGAAGAGAGCCATGACTGGGCTGTTAATGTACAGGGCTATAGTCTGTTCAGAAATGACCGTACTAATAAACGAGGGGGAGGCGTGTGTTTATATGTAAAATCATCCTTAAAACCCATCCTTCGTGATAATATATATGAATCTAATGAAAATGTAGAGTCCCTGTGGGTAGAGATAAGGGGAGGGGGGGAAATAATAAATTACTGATAGGGGTTTGTTATAAGTCTCCAAAAATAATGGAAGCAACAGAGAATATCCTCATAAAGCAAATAGATGAAGCAGCGACTCAAGGAGAAGTCATTATTATGGGGGACTTCAACTACCCTGAAATACATTGGGGAACCGAAACCTGCAGTTCCAGCAAAGGTAATAGGTTTTTGACAACTATGAGAGACAATTACCTTTCACAACTGGTTCAGGACCCAACAAGAGGGGGGGCACTGCTAGACCTAATATTAACCAACAGGCCAGACCGCATATCAAATGTAAGGGTTGGGGGTCACTTGGGTAATAGTGATCACAAATTAATAAGTTTTCATGTATCCTTTAATAAGATGTGTAGTAGAGGGGTTACAAGGACACTAAACTTCAGGAAAGCAAATTTCCAACGGATAAGAGATGATCTTGGTGCAATTAACTGGGACGATATCCTGAGACATAAAAATACACAAAGAAAATGGGAGACGTTTATTAGCATCCTGAATAGGACCTGTGCACAATATATACCGTATGGGAATAAACATGCTAGAAATAGGAGGAAACCACTATGGCTAAATAGAGCTGTAAGGGGTGCAATAAGAGATAAAAATAAAGCATTTAAAGAATTAAAGCAAGTAGGTAGTGATGAGGCATTAACTAAATACAGAAGATTAAAAAAATTCTGTAAAAAGCAAATCAAAACAGCAAAGATTGAGACAGAGAGACTCATTGCCAGAGAAAGTAAAAATAATCCCAAAATATTCTTTAACTACATAAATAGTAAGAAGCTATAAAATGATAATGTTGGTCCCCTTAAAAATAGTCTGGGTGAAATGGTGGAGGAGGATGAGGAAAAAGCCAATATGCTAAATGACTTTTTTTCGACAGTGTTTACACAAGAAAATCCCATGACGGATAACATGATCAGGGATAAAAATTGTCCATTAAATGTCACCTGCTTAACCCAGCAGGAAGTACGGCGGCGTCTAAAAATCACTAAAATTGACAAATCCCCGGGCCCGGATGGGATACACCCCCGAGTACTGCAGGAATTAAGCACAGTCATAGATAGACCATTATTTTTAATCTTTAAAGATTCCATAATAACAGGGTCTGTACCACAGGACTGGCGTATAGCAAATGTGGTGCCAATATTCAAAAAGGGGACAAAAACTGAACTTGGAAATTATAGGCCAGTGAGTTTAACTTCAACTGTGGGTAAAATCCTGGAGGGTTTTCTAAGAGATAGTATACTGGAGTATCTGGAGAAGAATAAACTTATGACCCAATATCAACATGGGTTTACAAGGGACCGTTCCTGTCAGACTAATCTGATAAGCTTTTATGAAGAGGTAAGTTCCGGACTGGACCAAGGGAATGCAGTGGACGTGGTGTACATGGACTTTTCAAAAGCTTTTGATACGGTGCCACACAAAAGGTTGATACATAAAATGAGAACAATGGGGATAGGGGAAAATATGTGTAGGTGGGTTAAGAGCTGGCTCAGGGATAGGAAACAAAGGATGGTTATTAATGGAGCACACTCGGACTGGATCACAGTTAGCAGTGGGGTACCACAGGGGTCAGTTTTGGGCCCGCTTCTTTTTAACATATTTATTAATGACCTTGTAAGGGGCATAGAGAGTAGAATTTCAATATTTGCAGATGACACTAAACTCTGCAGGGTAATCAATACAAAGGAGGACAATTTTATATTACAGGAGGATTTATGTAAACTAGAAACTTGGGCTGATAAATGGCAAATGAGCTTTAATGGGGATAAATGTAAGGTCATGCACTTGGGTAGAACGAACAAGATGTATAATTATGTGCTTAATTGTAAAACACTGGGCAAAACTGTCACTGAAAAAGACCTGGGTGTATGGGTGGACGACAAACTCACATTTAGTGGCCAGTGTCAGGCAGCTGCTGCAAAGGCAAATAAAATAATGGGATGCATTAAAAGAGGCATAGATGCTCAGGAGGAGAACATAATTTTACCTCTATATAAGTCACTAGTGCGACCACACTTAGAATACTGTGTACAGTTCTGGTCTCCGGTGTATAAGAAAGACATAGCTGAACTGGAGCGGGTGCAGAGAAGAGCGACCAAGGTTATTAGGGAACTGGGGGGTCTGCAATACCAAGACAGGTTATTACACTTGGGGTTATTTAGTTTGGAGAATCGAAGGCTTAGGGGTGATCTTATTACAATGTATAAATATATGCGGGGACAATACCAAGACCTTTCTAATGATCTTTTTACTCTTAGACCTGTGACGGGGACAAGGGGGCATCCTCTACGTCTGAAGGAAAGAAGGTTTAAGCATAATAACAGACGCGGATTCTTTACTGTACGAGCAGTGAGACTATGGAACTCTCTGCCATATGATGTTGTAATGAGTGAATCCCTACTAAAATTTAAGAGGGGACTGGATGCCTTTCTTGAAAAGTATAATATTACAGGGTATATACACTAGTTTCCTTAGTGTTGCGGTGATCCAGGGAGCTAGTCTGATTGCCGTATGTGGAGTCGGGAAGGAATTTTTTTCCCCAATGTTAAGCTTACTGTTTGCCACATGGGTTTTTTTTGCCTTCCTCTGGATCAACATGTTAGGGCAAGTTAGGATAGGATATGGGTTGAACTAGATGGACTTAAAGTCTCCCTTCAACCTTAATTACTATGTTACTATGTTACTATGTATTGTAAGGTGACATTAACCCTGGTTAATATAATAGTGGAGAGGTGTCAATAAGACACCTATCCATTATTAATCCAATAGTACGAAAGGGTTAAAAAAACCACATATTTAGAATAAAGTCTTTTAATGAAATAATTAAACATACAGGTTTCTCATCTATATTAAGCTCTCAATCCAAGCGAAGGCATTGTTCTCCTGTAAGAAATAAAAAATAAAAAAGCAACAATATCCCATACCTCTCTGATGTCCCATGCTGCAATCCATCTCAAGAGGTTAAATAGTTTACAACCGAAAGCGGTGCTAATGCTAAAAATTAAGAGACCACCACATCAAATCCCTGTCATGGCCAGCCCATTCTCAAGACCTGAACCCCATTGAAAACCTCTGGAATGTAATCAAGAGGATGATTGAAAGTCACAAGCCATCAAACAAAGAGGAACTGCTAAAATTTTTGCACCAGAAACTGTGAAAGACAGGTGGCAAGCCTGCCAAGACGCATGAAAGATGTGATTAAAAATCAAGGTTATTCCACAAAATATTAAATTCTGAACTCTTTCTGAGTTAAAACATTAGTATTGTTGTTTCTAAATGATTATGAACTTGTTTTCTTTGCATTATTTGAGGTCTGCAAGCAGTTTCTTTTTATTTTGTTTTTTTAAATTTTGACCATTTTAATCAAAAACATACCTATAAAGAAAATAATCAGACAAACTGAACATTTGAAAGTGGTCTCTTAATTTTTGCCAGAGCTGTATCTATCTATCTATCTATCTATCTATCTATCTATCTATCTTTTGAAGATTATTTTGTTTTAAAACGATGTGTACAGGTTTTTTTACAATGCTATTTTAACATGAGATTTAACATAGAGAGAACTGCTGTATGTAAAAGATCATATTAAAATCACATTGCATACGGGTGTCGTACGCATGTCATATGGATGTTCTGAAGCGATGGCCGGGGGACCACCACGATGCAGGGAGACTACGGTACACACGATGAGGTGCAAACAACAAAGGGTTAATTTATTGACAGGCAAGGAATGCAGTGTTAGGGAAGTGCAAAACAGGGGTATGCAATGAAAACAGACAATTTACAAAAGTGATATTCTTTAGCCGGTCTGTCAAATAGCACGGTGCACCAACTATCACAGCTCAGTGTATTTATCCAACAGGCAAAACAACACAGTAAAGTACAGTATGCTGCTACTCTAACTATAGCCTATCTGGCCTCTGCTACACTGGCCACACGGCTGCCATGCTCTGTCTATTGCAGCCTACTGTCATGAACTCATTTTCTGCTCCACCAGTTGAGAGTTCCCCTTCCGTTCTCCCTCTGGTGGTGACAGGAGGTAGTGCTGTTGGTTTAAGTGGTAGTGATCTGCCACCTAATGAGGAAGATAACGATTGGATCTCTGGAGTATCAGACTGGATATAAGACAGCCGACGCCCTATCCGGGTGCTGGTGATTCAGTCTGCTTCTCAGGTCCTGGACTTCAGCTCTCTTCCACACTTCTCAAGTTAAGTTTGTTTTTTCCTAATGTTCACACTTGCGCTTGTTGGTCAATTCAGTTTTTTGTGTAATCAGCTTGCCCCTGCTGGGGCTATGCTGAATTTCCACTCCTATTAATCAGTATTTGCCAATCTGCTTTTTGTTCCTTATTAGATTGGCCTCTTTTTTTGCTCTGTCTCCGAATATTTCAGAGTGCTGATATAGGTTTAGAAGTCTAGTGACTTCAGGGTTAATTTTGCTATCAGAAGTGTTGGACAATATTTTTGTAGGTTGTTTTTGGCAGATTGCAGACAGTGTCTTTCCTTTTCTGTCCTTTTTAGTTAGCCAGGCCCCATTGTTTGCTCAGCCTATTTTCCTGCCTTTGTTTGTATTTTAATCTTGCTTCACCGTCAATACATTTGGGGGGCTGTCTTTCCTTTGGGGTCTGCTCTGGGGCAGTTAGTTTTCCTCTTTTCCTGCTTTAGGCTTATGTAGTTCTCCAGTTGTGACGAGGCGTCTAGGACCAACGTAGGAACGCTCCACGACTGCTTCTAGTTGTGCGGTTAAGATCAGGGATCTGCAATCTGCATAGTTAACCAACTTCTCTGGTTTTCTGAGACTTAGCTTGTCTTGTTTTTCCTCCTCGGTTTCCCATTCATAACAGTCTACCCTAAGCCCTAGCTCTGTGCAACGTGGTCTTCTCCTTGTGTGCGGGTCCAGAGATGCTCCTAGAAACGGGGGATTTCCTCCTCTGGATTCCTTTCTTGTATTTCTTCGTGGCTCCTCACCGCAACACAGGAGAGCCACCTTGTTATCCCCAGAAGAGTTTACACAATCACACAATTTCAGTCAGTATCAGGCTGTACGTTCTTTTCCTCACAGCTCCAGGCACGTCAGCTTCCTGCAGAAATCTCGGCTCTAAACACACACACAGGAAAGCAGCCCCTCCCCGCTCCAGAGCTGGCATAACAACCCACACAGACTTTTCTGCAGGCGAGAGCAGCATGTCCCATTGCTCTAACCAAAGGGGGTGCTATCTCTTAAAGTGGCAGCTTGTCTCTACTGTCCATAGCAACGCCACCCCCTTACATGCCTCTCTACTTAAAGATGGTCATACTTGATCATCACAGCATCAAGGTTGCAGTGGGATAAAGAAACTTGCAATGCGGAACAGCACCTATAGGGGAGATAATACAAGCGGAAAAACAGACAGAGATTACTGTTCTACGTATCAGAGTGGTGGAACCCCTGCAGTAGACTTCTGGGATCTCCGGAGGTCTTGACTATCATCCAGAGGAATACTTGCTGCAGGAGTTGTAGTAGGCTCTTGTCTGGACTCATCACGTGGCGGTAGTGATACTTCCAGAAGGTTACCATCTCTGTCCGGCTGAGGACCCCCCACGGTGTCAGGGCCGATCCACCATTCATCATTGATTTCACAAGCAGGCAAGACAGGTTCAGGAAATGGAGCAGCGTCCTCAAGCGGCACTGGTACAGTACGGGTCTCGGACCGGCATGGCCACAGCATATTTCTGTGGAGCACTGTAGGGGCAGATGCCCCATCTTCAACCTGCACCATGTAGACAGGGCCGTCAGCATGCACTCGCTCGATTACTTTGTAAGACTTTAATTCCCATCTCTCGCTTAGTTTACCCTTGGGGCATTTCTCTCTGACTAATACTCGGTCCCTGGGCCAGAGCGGTATCTCCTGAATTGGTTTACGGCCCGTATGTTCATTTTCCTGTAGCTTCTGACCCACCAACAGCTATATTGTTTGCAATCAATGCCGATGTTATTTCACCCATGAAGTGACGGTTCGCTAAATCAGCTCCTCTGGCTGTTCCAACTTCAACTCAATGATCTCTCGTCCATCTCTTCCAAACAGCAGCATATGGGGTATAACCAGTGGTGGAATGGACCCAATTGTTGTAGGTCCAGACCAACTCTGGCAGGTAGTCTGGCCAGCATGCCTTCTTGTCCTCTTTCAATGTCCTCAGCATTTGAAGTAAGGTTCGGTTGAAGCGTTCATATGCTCCATTGCCTTGAGCATGGTAAGGGGTGGTCCGGGATCGCTCGATGCCATACAAATGATACAGTTCTTCCATCACCTTGCCTTGGAAACATGCACCTTGGTCAGAGTGGATGCGCTTTGGGCACCCATACACTCAGATGAAGTCTTGACAAATGGCCTGCGCCACAGACTCGGCAGTCTGATCTGTAGTCGGGGTGACTACCACGAACTTGGAGAAATAGTTGGTCATCACCAAACAGTACTGTGGCCCCCGGGCTGAGTGTCCCACGAGGAGATAGTCGATCATCAAGACTTTCAGCTGTTTCCTAGTATGTGTGGTCTGGACAGGTGCCCTTTGTTCAGTACTCTTAACGAGGTTGCATACCCGACATTGCCGGCAAACTCTTCTACCAAGGACTCCAACCGGGGGCAGTACACGTACTGCTGTAACCACTGGTAGGTCATTGTAGTCCCGAAGTGGGCTCCGAATTTGTGGGCTTCTTTAGCCACTTCTTGGTCCATTCCTCCTGGGATGACCACCTGCCACCTTAGTATCTTTCGGCTGTTGTCTCTTGTGATATAGCACCAATTCTCGCACATCCAGCCTATCCCACTGGTGTAAGACACTATTCATCTTAGCGTCCAGACTATCTCTCTCATATTTGCCTGGCTTCCGCTTCTGCGCTATCCAGCATATCTTCCGTCTCAGCCCTTCATCTTCGTCTTGAAAATATCCCCATTCTTCATTGGTTCTCCCCAGAGATCGGGGTACTGCGCAGGCCTCCCTACTTGACTGAATCGCAACCACTGGGGTCCTGAACTTACGGAAGTCTGGGGTTTCTTCCTCTTCGAGTTGTTCATCGAGATCCCCCACTGAAGTTTCCAACGTCACTCGTGACAGGCTGTTGGCATTTGCATTTTCAGCGGTAGAACGATAACGGATGGTAAAGTCAAACTTGGCCAGGCTAGCCACCCAACGTTGATCCAAGGCCCCCTATTTAGCATTCTCAAGGTGGGCCAGGGGATTATTGTCCGTTCGAACATGAATCTTGGTCCCTGCCAGGAAGCCCGCAAACTTCTCTGTCATGGCCCACACCAGGGCCAGGAGCTCTAAGCGGAAAGAGCTGTAATTGTGCAGGTTTCTTTCGCTGTCTCGCAGGGACCTACTGGCATACCCGATGAGTCTCTCATGTCCATCCTGTATTTGGGAAAGTACTGCACCGAGTCCATGAAGGCTACCGTCTGTGTACAACAGGAACGGTTGATCGAAATCTGCGTAGGCCAAAATCGGGGCTGAAGTAAGAGCATTCTTTATAGCCTGGAAGGCCTCATCTCGCCTCTGGTCCCAAGGGATGCACTGGGTCTTCGGCACTCCGGCGTTTCCCCTTCAGCAGCTCATTCTGGGGACCCGCCACCTTTGCAAAATTTTTGACAAACTGTCAGTAGTACCCGGCGAGCCCAAGGATGACCTGGAGTTCCTCACTGTTCGAGGGACTGGCCTGTTCTGGATAGCAGCCACTTTTTCCGGTGAGGGTAGAACTCCATCTTGTGACACTATGTGGCCCAGGTACTCAATCTCTCTCTTGAAAAGGTGACATTTCTTTGGCTTCAACTTCAGGTTATGAGCGCACAGTCTTCCGAGTACCTGTCCAAGCCAGGCAAGATGGTCTTCGAACAAGGCAGAGAACACAATGATGTCATCCAGGTAGATAAGGGTAGCCTCAAAGTCTAAGTCTCCAAAACACTTTTCCATCAGCCGTTGAAACGTACCTGGAGCACTGGAGAGCCCGAAGGGTAACATACATAGTAACATAGTTTTGAAGGCTGAAGGAAGACCTTATGTCCATCTAGTTCAGCCTATTTTTAGTGCAGCTGTTCTGCATTGTCGATCCTGGGGAAGGCAAAAAACCCACAGAGTAGAAGGCAATTTTCTCCACAGGGAAAAAAATTCCTTCCCCTAAGCTGGGTCAACCATCTACCTATAATATTATGTTTTTTGTAACCTTCTATACTGTTACTCACAAGAAAAGCATCCATTCCTTTCTTAAATTCATTCAGTGAGTTGGCCATCACCACTTCCACAGGAAGAGAATTCCAGAGCCTCACTGCTCTTACCGTGAAGAACCCTCTTCTATGCTGGTGCAGAAATTGTCTTTCCTCCAAACGAAGAGAATGCCCCCTTGTTCTTGTCACAGTCCTTGGTACAAACAGTTCATTGGAGAGATCTCTGTATTGCCCTCTGTATCCAGTTAAACTCAAACAATCCGATAGGTAGCATGAAGGTGTTTTTTTCCATGTCTTTCTCTGCCACGGCTACATGCCAGTATCCGCTTGCTAGGTCCAATGTGGAGAAGTACTTGGCTTTCCCCAATGCTGTCAAGGATTCCTCGATGCGGGGAATTGGGTATGAGTCTCGCACAGTGCAGGAATTGAGTTTCCTGTAATCTACACAGAACCGGATGGTCCCATCCTTCTTCTTGACGAGCACCACCTGGGCCGCCCAAGGGCTCTGACTACTCTGTATTACTCCTGAATCCAGCATCTGCCTGAGTAATGTCTTCACCTCTTGATACTTCTTGAGTGGGATTTGCCGGTATCGTTCTCGAATTGGACGAGCGTCCCTGGTCGGTATCTCGTGTGTGATTGCTTCGGTACAGCCAAAATCTTCGGTGTGACGGGTGAATGCGGCCTGATTTTCCCACAGCATAGCTTCTATCTGCACACGCTCAGGGCCTAGGGCCTTCACATCCACTTCCATTTGATCAAGGATGACCCGCCCATTCCACTCCGGGGATGGAGTCTCTTCGGGCCCTGCAGCGACTGCCAGAGTCCACCCCACACGTTCTATCGGTGATAAAGACATCTCCTTGTGACTCACCACTTCGCCCTTGTGTAGGTACACCCGGGGGGCCAGATCTGTTCCTCGTGGCAAGGTGACCTCCCCGGGGCCCACCTTCAAAGCTCTTAAGGGAACGTGTCCTCGCTGGACCACAGTTATCGTACGAGCTATCATGACTTCTTGGTCCACTCCTCCACCTACCACAGGCTGAACAATCACCTCCAGCCCATCAAGGTTGCGATGAGTCCCCACTGGAAGGTGTAATATACTTGCTGGCTCGGGAGGCAGGATTACAGGCTCTTTCCAAGGGGCCCTGATGACCCCTACTATCTGATAAGATGGCACACTCTTCTATGTCACACCGACGTGGATCAATCGCTGAAGGGCTTCTTGAGCAGCCTTGAGTGTGGCAGCCTTCTTCCAATAACTGGGTCCCCGTTTGGTAAACATTATCTGATCGAGTTCTCGTAGCATATTCATTCCCAGTACTACAGGCACATCTTCTTTGATGGGCTCAGGGACTAGCAGGATCCCTTTTCTTCTCTCTTCTTGCCCACAGATTTGAATATTCATCCACACGACCCCTGTGACCGGAATCGGTTGTTGATTGGCAGCAAACAACCGGATCAATGTCTCCTTCTCTGGCTTAGCCAGGGACTGAAAATGCTGTTTGAAATATGATTCTGGCATCGTTGTCAATTGTGACCCGGTATCTATCAAGCAATCCACTGGAACACCCTCAAATTCGGCACGCAGGATGGAACTCCCAGCAATCAAGTGTTCATTGTGATAAGGAGTGGCTTCTCTTCTTGCCTCCCCCCGCAGAGTGCCGCATTACTGCGGGGGTTGGTAGTTTAACGGTGGCTGTTGCTGGCTTTGAGCATAATTCCGGCAGTCTCTGGCAAGGTGCCCTTGTCCTCCACATTCCCAGCATTGAATGCCTCCTCTTTGCCGAGGGGCACCCCAAGCCTGTCTTCATGCCTCCGATGCCTGACTGGAGGGAGCTGGCACCCACTGATCCCTTATGGGTCGGGCCAAAGAGTGGTTATATGAGTACGATGGGTCAGACTGTTCTCCCATTCTTTGCTCCATCTGGGTTAATTTGTCTTGTTTACTGACAAGAGACCTCTGCAAGTTGTGCACTACCTGGACCAGCGCCTCCTGATGATTTGGGTCACCTCTGGTATTGGCACCCTGGACATGCATCAGACCAGATTTGACGGAATGAAAGAGCCGGATCTGCACTGACCCATTCTGACAGTGCTCTCCTCAAGGATGTGTTGTGCAGTCCCAGAATGAATTGTTCTCAGAGTATCCGGTCTTTGGGGCCCATGCCACCGAGCCCATCCGTCTCTTTCCTCTGCACTTCTGCCAACACTTCTTGTAGTGCTGTTGCATACTGAGAGATCCGTCTTCTTCCTGCTGCCGTAGATCTCTTCCACAAATTTCACTAGCTCCTTCAGGGTACTACGGGTGAGTTCCGGCTGTAGACAGACATTTTTACGGGCCTCTCCCTCCAAAGCAGTCAAAGCAATGTCCACTTCAAGGTCTGTGCTGATGTTATAAATCTTCAGAGTGCTTTGCAGCCGGGACACCCAGTCAGACAGGGGCATATTATTGCCATCAAACTTTGGAAGCACACTAAATATGGAGCCCATAAGGAGTGTCCTTGCAGGGGTTCCACCAATGCCCACAGCATCCCCACTACTATTAGCATTCTCACCATTGCTGCCTGCTGCCTGCATCTTGGTGACAGTAACCCTGCTTGCAGCGCCACTTGAAGCGATGGCCGGAGGACCACCACAATGCAGGGAACTACGGCACACAACATGAGGTGCAAACAACAAAGGGTTAATTTATTGACAGGCAAGGAATGCAGTGTTAGGGAAGTGCAAAACAGGGGTATGCAATGAAAACAGACAATTTACAAGAGTGATATTCTTTAGCAGGGCCGTCAAATAACACGGTGCACCAACTATCACAGCTCAGTGTATTTATCCAACAGGCAAAACAACACAGTAAAGGACAGTATGCTGCTACTCTAACTATAGCCTATCTAGCATCTGCTACATCGGCCATACGGTTGCCGTGCTCTGTCTATTGCCATCTACCCTAAGCCCTAGCATGTGCACAGAAGGGGTTAACACTCACAGTAGCGTTGGTATCTCAGTCCAGTCCCGGGGGGGGGCCCTGCAGCTTTGCAAGATGGTGCACACGTCTTCCTGGAAGCTCTGTGCAATGTGGTCTTCACCTAGTGTGGGGGTCCCGAGATGCTCCTAGAAACGGGGGATTCCCTCCTTTCTTGTATTTCTTCGTGGCTCCTCATGGCAACACAGGAGAGCCACCTTGTTATCCCCAGAAGAGTTTACACAATCACACAAGTTCAGTCAGTATCAGGCTGTATGTTATTTTCCTCACAGCTCCAGGCACGTCAGCTTCCTGTAGAAATCTTGGCTCTGAATACACACACAGGAAAGCAGCTCCTCCCCTCTCCAAAGCTGGCAGAACAACCCACACAGTGTTTTCTGCAGGGGAGCGCAGAATGTCCCATTGCTCTAACCAAAGGGGGTTCTGTCTCTTAAAGTGGCAGCTTGTCTCTACTGTCCATAGCAACGCCACCCCCTTACAGTTCCATGGAAAAATCACACGGAAATCGCATTACACTCGCATGACACTCGCACAGTACTTGTCTGTTTTTTCGGTTCGGAAATCAGACCGATATTTTTCTCGGAAATGGGTATGAGCCCTTAGAGATAGCAGCAGGAAAGGGGAGGAGGATGCACACACAAATCAGGCAGCTGTTGTGGAAAGGGGGAGGTGGAGCATCTAAGATTTCATGGGTGGATGGCAGATTGCACATACTGTAGATAAGAAGGAAAGCATGTAATAGTCAACAGGGAAAGTGGTATGCTAACCTGGACAGGGAAAATCACAAACAAGGGAGAAGAGATCCCTTACAAACAGGAGAATGAGAACGTAAGAGGGCTGTGTTTGTACATAAAAGTTAGTGAACATTTTATTTATTTATTTTACTCATTTATATAGCTCCATTAATTCCACAGCATACATTATTGGCACTGTCCCTGATGGGGCTCACAATCTAGAATCCCTATCAATATGTCTTTGGAATGTGGGAGGAAACCGGAGTACCCGGAGGAAACCCACGCAAACACAGGGAGAACATATAAACTCCTTGCAGATGTTGTTCTTGGTGGGATTTGAACCTAGAACCCCAGCTGCCCATGAACATAGCAGCATCATGGATTCACAGATTTGAAATCCACCTAATGCACTTTTTTGGCATCTAAGACTAGTCTGAAACTTGGAGCAGGTTGCAAAATGAATATTATGGGTAATCAAAATTAAAGAAGAATTGTAGATTGCAAGATTAAACTAATTTTCATTGGGGGTGTGGCAATGCTTGAGTGTTGGGAGGACATATTTGTTCAGAGCTCCTGGAATCATGAGTAATTATCTTGCATAAAAACCCACTTTTCTTCCCCTGCTTTATGTCCTCTCTCCTAGGTGGTGAAAGAAGGCTACAGTATGGTGTGGGGCTGCTGCTGTTCATGTGTTATCTAAAATGAGAGTGGAAAGAAATCTGCTTGCCGCGTGGTGAGGAGTAGGAGGTCATCTTGGGTGCTCCGACACCGAGCAGAAAGAGGGACAGAGAAGAGGTGTGGAGTGAAAAGCATACTTATTGAGCATACTTATTGGCAGTACTGCACACCCTTCTGTGTTGGTCAACTTGAAGTTTGTGGTGTGAACGCTGTTCCGACACTGAAGTTTCCATGTCGGAGTCAAGTGCAACAAGTAAGTGCCTCCCTGGGTCCT
The DNA here is from genome assembly GCF_039654945.1 of Dendrobates tinctorius. Lineage (NCBI taxonomy): Eukaryota > Metazoa > Chordata > Amphibia > Anura > Dendrobatidae > Dendrobates > Dendrobates tinctorius. Next base: position 10,322,959 of record NW_027361754.1, read on the forward strand.
GAACAGGCCATTAGTCAGCCTATATAACTGGTGCCTCAGCAAGCACAAGGCAGCTGCAGAGGTGCAGGAGGTCTCGGGTGAAACAAGTGCCCTGGTCCAGTGTGGTGGGGATATAATCACCTGGAGCAAAAAGATGGGAAAAGAAGATGTAGGAACACAGGCAGGAATCAAAGATGGCGCCCCCACATCCTGATGGAGGAGACAAAAGGATCTCAATGGGAATATTGCTGCTAGATTAGAGCAGTACGCTGACAGATCACATGCTGAAACTTGCCCCAGAGCTCAATGGTGAATTTACAAGGCTCCCAGAATACGTCCCCGACAGTCTCTTGTTATTCGACAATTACTCAGGAAGATTTAGTTACGTATATGGACTCTGACTTGCAAGAGCCCACTGAGGAGAGAAGGTCCTCAAAGAGACGTAATAACAGGCATGTTGGAGTACCAGAGAAAGTGGAAGAGGGAGACCCGGACAGTTTCTTTGAAAAATGGGTCCTAGAAATATGTGCCAAAAAACTCTCACGCCTTTGTTTGTTTGTTCCAATGAGGCCGATGGGCAGACCTCCACAGCTTATCATAATTAAAATCCTCCATTACAAGGACTGAGACATTACACTAAGGAAAGGTCAAGAGAATCAAGACATTAGCCTTGGAGGAAACCAAAAACAAAACACAAAACAAATATCCTAACATAAAAAAGTAAAACATAAATTGCAAAAATTGCATGAAGGTAGTAATAATAATAAGGGTACTTAGTTAACATAATTTTGATCAAAATAATGTACAAGCCATCCTGCCATGTCACGGCAACCCTTGTGGGACAGTCCTAACTCTTGTATTTAAAATCTTTCCACTTGTAAATTGACGTGAATGTGAACAAGGATAGAGGGACTGATCCACCAGTAATAGCATAGGCCAGACAGGATGGATTTTCCAACTCAGAAACAGGGCGGTCACACCCTTAGGCTATGTGCATACGCTGCGGATTCACCCGCGGATTTGCATCTGTGGATCCGCAGTTAAAACCGCCTGTAAAATGACCTGCGGTTTTACCTGCGGATTGGCCTGCGGTTTCCCCCTGCGGTTTGCCACATGGACAAGGGAATAGGTGGCAAACCGCAGCGGAATCCGCAGAAAGAATTGACATGTAAATTCTTTCTGCGGATTCAAAACCGCAGCTTTTCCGCAGTTGAAAATCCGCAGCATGTGCACAGCAGAATGTAAATCACATAGACGTACATTGTACTGTACAATGTCTGCAGAACTGCTGCGGATCTGCAGCGGCCAAATCCGCAGCGGATCTGCAGCAGAATCCGCAGCATGTGCACATAGCCTTATATGCACAGAATGCACACTGAACCAAATGAGAAATTGGGTCTAAGCTGAAAAAAGTAAATTAATGTGTATGCAAAATGTAAATGCACATGAACACATGACCTTTACACAGAGAAAACCAAAAACAAAACACAAAACAAATATCCTAAAATAAAAAAGTAAAACATAAATGGCAAAAATTGCATGAAAGTAGTAATAATAATAAGGGTATTTAGTTAGCCTTGGAGGGCAAACAATGTCCTTTTTCTGGATTTCTTGGAGGATATCCAGGGCAAAAGGGCTATGTTTGATTTAATTTTTTTTCTATCTGGGCCCTGCCCCCATTAGTGTGGTTTGAGGTGCTATGAAGGCTCTTTACAGGGGAGTATTCGTAAAACAAATAAAGATGGTAAAAGATAATTCTGGAAAAAATGGAGAGGGGAGATTCAATTAACATTTATTTAACATAATTGCCTTAAAAATAAGACGCAGTGGAAGGAGGCTCAAAAACAATTGCTAGCATTCCAACTGGAATGTAGGTAGTGATATCACGAAATGTGCGTTGGGGCGGGGAGTATCTACATCACAACTGAATCACCAATGTAAAGGGGGTTTTGCACATAGCGATATCGCTATGAATATCGCTATAACGTCACCGATTTTGTGACGTTATAGCGATATTGCTAACGATATCGCTATGTGTGATACTTACCTCCGACCGGCTCCCCCGCTGTCCACACGAGGACGTCAGGACCGCGTCTGAAAGGTAAGTATCGTCCGCTGTATCACTGTGAGATCTGCCTGTGTGGCAGCTCACTAGCGATCATTTAGCGATGCACCAGCGATCCTGACCGGGTTGTATCGTGGTCAGGATCGCTGGTGCATTGCTAAATGTAAAAAGGCCTTAAGTGTCTATTATTATCTTTTTACTGACTTTCTGATGCATACCTTAGAGCAGCACCTTATTTATTATGCACTTTAAAAGATAGTGGTATGGTTCCACTTGGTCAATTTTTTATGGTAACAATGTGTTGTATGTTTTGTAGCTCTCCCATTCATTATAATTGGCATTGCAGCCTTTGAGAATTTTTTAAATTAAATTGTTTTTTTAATTCATTCTATTTAATAAAGGAAAACAATCTTTTTAAACAGCACATACCGTATACTCTATTTCTTCTGTTGTTGCTCAATGTGATATTTTGAGTTGTGCATGATTATCAACATTTGGGTGTTTTGTTGTTAACCCTAACTTTAGCCGAATCCTGACCCTAATGGAAATAAATACATTTTTTTATTTTATTATTTTTACCTAAGGGGGTGATAAAGGGGGTTTGATTTACAAGTTTTTAATTTTGATCACTGTGATAGGTTCTATCACACACTTTATAGCTGAAGCATAAGTGCCCTTAACTGCCACTGTTAAAAGGTGCATCAGAAGTTGTTAAGGGGTTAAGTCTCCTCTAATCAGACTTTATTGCAAGGTAAACATTCCCAGATTCTTTAATTGCAGTACATACTTTGCAGTCCGCTCACCATCCTTGTAGCTCTTCTCTGAACATGCTCCAGCTTTTCAACATCTTTTTTTAAAATGTGGAGCCCAGATCTGAACAGAGTATTCCAGATGAGGCATGACCAAGGAGGAGTAGAGGGGGGTAATTACGTCACATGATGGAGACTCTATGCTTCTCTTAATACATCCAAGAACTGTGTTTGCCATTTTTGCTGCTGTATCACACTGCTGACTCATGTACAGTCTGTGATCTATTAGTATACCAAAGTCTTTTTCACACATGCTGTTGCTTAGTTCTATTCCTCCCATTCTGGAGATGTAATTTTCATTTTTCTTGACCAGATGTAGAGAATTGCATTTCTCCCTGTTAAATACTATTCTGTTAATCACTGTTCATTGTTTAAACTTATCTATTTTCTTCTGAAATCTTTCTCTGTCATCTCTAGTGTAAGCTATCCCTCATAGCTTTGCAACATTTGCAAATTTTATTTGTTTACCTTCAGTTCCCTTATCTAGTTAATTTAGAAAAAATGCTGAACATCACTGGGGCCAGGACAGAGCATTGTGGTACTCCATTTGAAACACTCTTCCAATAGGATGTGCTACCATTTATCAACACTCTTCGAGTACGATCACTGAGCCAGTTATGAATCCACCTAACTGTAGCCTTGCCAATTCCTTGGTCATTTTTTCAATAAGGATAGTATAAGATACTTTATCAAATGCTTTGCTGAAGTCAAGATATACTATATCTACCACATTTCCCTTATTCAACCAGTCAGTGATTCCATCGTAGAAGGAAATTAGATTACCATAGTCGGGCATGACTTTTTTGCTGCAAACCTGTGAAGATCAATTGATGATACAATTACTTTCTTAGAAAACACAAATGCAAAACAGGAAATTAAAAGTTCGGCCTTCTCAACATCACCTTTTTCATCATGTAAAAATCCTATAGCATCTTTGTCCAATTGTTTTGCTTTTTACAAACCCTCCAAATCCTTTTTTGTTGCTTTTGGATTCCCTTGCCAGCCTCAATTTGGTCTGCCTTGCAAGCCTCACTTCATTACTGGCCTTAGCTCTTCTAACGTTTGCCGCATTCTTTATGTTCTTCACAACTTCCACATATGGATTCCAAAATAGTGGTTCTGGAAAATGCATAATATCTTCAGAGATCTGGTTTGGAGGGGTATTCCTAGAATAAAATTAGAGAAGCTATGGCTACCTAACGATAAGGGAAGACTAGCACTGCCGCATATTTGGGGATATTTTTTAGCCTCTCAATTTCAACATATTAGGGGGTAGGCCTAGTAGGGGATTCAAGAGGCAGGAGCACTAGTGTTGAAATACTTGGAAAAAGGGGATAAGCTGCTAGAACTTCTAGAGTACCACAAATTTAAAACTCATTTAAGATATCACCCCACCCCGTTTCTTTTAAATAAAACATGGTGGACATGCAAGAAGTTGCTGGGTATTTGGGACTGCTCCAAGTACACTCCTATTTGGAATAATCCTTGTTTAATGGAACTACAATATCTTGAAGGGTTTGGGGAATGGAAAAGGCTGTATCTTAATAGACTTTATTTGCTCCTTTGATCATCTGAAACAAGAGTTTAATTTACGAAATTTTGTATTTTTTTTTATCTACAACTGAGGCATGCAGTAAGAGTTCAGGAGACTCTCTCTGATCTTACTATCTCCTAAAATGGAGTACTGGATTTGCTGTACAGGCTAAATCCACTAAGGGCATTATTTCGTAGCTGTACAATTCATTGTCATTAAAAAATTCTAGGAGATGCTATGGCTAAGGTTAAGGCAAGTTGGGAGAGTTGATCATATTTCCACGGAAAAGTGGGATGATATTTTGGAATCAGCAGGGAAAGTCTCGATCAATACAGCCCATTAGTACTAGAATTAGTACTTTGATAAACCTTAAATACTTTTTTTGCACTGAGTAAGAGACAGATAGTATTGAAATTTGTTGCTCTACCTCATTAATTAGTTTTGAGTCCTGTTGTGGGCACCAAAAAGGGAGAGGGGGTGCTTAGTCAGCAGGATTGGGGTTTAGGGAGGGGGAAAGATTGTGGTCTAAATTTGTATTTGTAATTTGTATGCGAGCTGTGGATTTTTTGCATGTAATTCATTCATATGTGCTACATATTACTGTACATACTCAAGTATAAGCCAAGTTTTTCAGCACATTTTTAATGCTGAAAAAGGCCAAACCCCTCGGCTTATACCTGAGTCAGTGTCCCAGAAAATGAAGGGGAGCGGCAACGATGGAGCAGCGACTCACAGGAGTTATGAGCCGTCTGCTGTAGCTAACTCCTGTGCCTGCTCCTAAAGAGAAATTAATATTCACTTCGCTCACAGCTGCCGGCTTCCTGCAGTGGCCGGGCAATCACGTGTGTCTGCTACTTAAGGGAATGGCTATTCATTGCTTTCCACTCCCATGGGCGCACGTGATCGCCCGGCCACTGCTGGCATTGGAACAAGACGCTGTGAGGGAGTGCAGGAAAGGTAAGCAGGATGTTTTTTTTAATGTTTTTCTGATGGAGCCCACGCAAACCAGGATAGGGATGAGGGGGGCCATGCAAATCAGCATAGAGATGAGGGGACCATGCATAACAGGATAGGGATGAGGAGGCCATGCAAACCAGGATAGGGATGAGGAGGCCATGTATACAAGGATGGGAATAAGGAGGCCATGCATACAAAAATATGGATGAGAAAGCCATGTATACAAGGATGGGGATGAGAAGGCCAAGCATACAAGATGAGGATGAGGAGACCATGCATATCAGGATAGGGATGAGAGGACCATGCATACCAGGCTTATACTTGAGTCAACAAGTTTTCCCAATTTTTTGTGGTAAAATTAGGTGCCTCAGCTTATTTTCGGGTCGGTTTATACTCGAGTATATATGGTAACTTGCTATCATCAACTGTTCTGTTACATATTGACAATTGTTTTAACTCCTTCAGTCCCGGGGCGATTTTTTCTTCCTCTTCTACCAAGAGACGTAACTTTTTTATATTTCCATCAATATGGCCATATAAGGGTTTGATTTTTGCAAGATGAGTTGTACTTTAGAATGACATCATTCATTCTGCCACATAGTGTACTGGAAAAAGGGGAAAAAATTCCAAGTGCGGTGAAATTGCAAACGAAAAGTGCAATTCCACAATGTTTTTTGTTTTTTTATTTACCGTGTTCAATATAGGGTAAAAATGATTTGGCAATATGATTACCCAGGTCAGTATGGCTGCGCAGATACTAAACATGTACGTTTGTTGTTTGTTTTTTTATTTTATTGGTGAAAAAAAATTCAGAAATGTGATAAAAAGATAATTGCACTTGTGTCGCCGCCTTCCGAGACCCATAACATTCTCATTTTTCAGGCTCTTGGGCTGGGTGAGGGCTTATTTTTTAGGCCCTGAGCTAATGTTTTTACTGATGCGATTTTGGGGTAGATACGATATTTTGATCGCCCATTATTGCGTTTTATTGCAATTTAGCAGTGACCAAAAAACGTAATTCTGGAGTTTTGATTTTTGTTTTGGTTACACAGCAATAACAAATATGTATATTTGTTTGTAATTTTATTTTTAATGGGAGAAAGGTGGGTGATTTGAACTTTTTTTTATTCTTTTAATATTTTTAAAACTTTTTTAAAAAACTTTTTACGGTATCTAATAGTCCCCTTAGTAGACTAGAAGCTGCAATCATCCAATTGCCTGTACTATGTAGTCCCAAAATCACGATCTCCTATGAACTCTGGCCATGGTCTTCAGAAGACCCACGGCTGTCATGGCAAACCATCGGCGCTCGACGTTCATGTAATGCCATGGGCGGGATCAATGATGCAGTCAGTGATTGACAGCAGCATTTAACTGGTTAACAGCCGCAGGTGGATCAATAAAAGCTTCTTGATTTAAAAACCTAATTACTAATATATTTTTATGTATTTTTCTTTTTAATAGCAAAGGAGTATTTTTGTAAATCAATGAAAACTGCAGGAAGTTAGTTTTTTTCCCTTTAAATAGGTTCAAAACTGAGATAAAAATGAAACTACACTTAAAACATATGCACATGATGGCTTCAGAAATACCCCTAAAACAGATTTAACTCCCTTGTCTTTTATATAAGAGTGTCATGGGATATCCCAAACCCATTAGAGCCACAAAATCACTGTCGAGTTGGAAAAAGAAAAAACACAAAACATTTACCCAGATGAAAAACAAGAACACACAGGGACTGTGCAGCACAAGTAATAAATGTAACGTAACTCATTAAAATTGATTCACTTCTCCTTCCAGCTCAGAAACAAAGTAACTATTGGGCTTGATTTTATTCCCAAATGTGGATAAAAAATTTGCATTAACATAGCTAACAGACGCAGTTTGGTGCTGTTCATTGTATGCACACCAGTGAAGACTGATAGAAAATGGCAAGTATGCACAGCACTCCGCCCGTGCGCTCATTTCAGATCTCTAGGGCAACATATCATATTAATAAAAGCAAATCATAACTAACATTTTAATCTGGAACTTATGTAATGTAGGTGCTTGAAATGTGGACATTTTTAGTAGTTTTTCTTATATACATAACTTAAAAAAGCAGCTCTCTATTTTTGAGAATTAGCTATTCACTTGCTCCTAAGCAATCACTATATTACACATTGTCATTAGGGCTTGCTGGCCGCCAGATTACATCTTAAAAAAAAAGCAAGGTGAAATACATTTATTAATACACGGAGTTCACAAAGATAGATTGCACTAGTATTCATTATTGAATAGCATGTCCTACATTGTAGCATGTGTAAAGCATGGAACATGTCTCAGAAACATCAGGAATGAGGCAATGGGCAATAATACACTAGGACAGACATGTTTGCAAGTCGGCAAAATAATCCATTTACCGTGCATTCAGTACCTGGTGATAATTTATAGTGTTATTCTTGTTGCAGAATTTCCCAGCTGGAACAGGAATAACTCCATCTAGTCAGAACCACTAGAGGTGGAGCTGCAAAATAGCTAAGAGTGGCTGAGCTACACTACGTAAAAGCTATAGAAACAGTAGTCCAGCAAATCTCGACTGGAGCTCTACTTCCAGTGGTCAGAATTATTCCCCTCTCAGCCAGGAAGAGTTGAGATGGAGTAACCTTTTAAATGGAACCGGCCAGCTATATTTTTCAATGAAATGCTGGTAAAGATCATTTCACCCGATGAATGGGTGTTTTGCTTGCTTAGGCCGGAGTCACACTTGCGAGAGTGATGCGAGAAACTCGCGCGAGTCTCTCACATCAATACCCGGCACTGCCGCCGACACTCGGACCGGAGTGTGCGGCTGCATGGAACTACATGCGGCCGCACACTCCGGTCCCGAGTGCCGGCGGCAGTGCCGGGTATTGATGTGCGAGTTTCTCGCATCACACTCGCAAATGTGACCCCGGTCTTATCAAGTGATTGGCGGCCTGTTTACACGGCTTGTTCACATGGCCAGAAATCATCAGTTAGAAAAGATCCAGCAGTAACCCATTGCCAAAAAAGTTGTGCAGACATTGTTTTTTTAGCTGGACAAAAAAGTTATTTAACCTGCATCCGTTTTTTTTACATTCCAGTCTACGGACAAAGGATCTGTTAAATAGTCATCCATTTTCTTCCATTTGAAATTCATCCAGTAAACAAAAAACGGATCCAGCTGAAATTATTTTTTTTGCCAGACAAAAAAGTTGTTTTGCGTACCTTTTGTCAATGGATTGCTGCTGGATCCATCCTAACGGATGGCTACCGGACATGTGAACATAGCCTTTTCTTGCAGTGTTACTGCCCCTTTAGAGTTTATATAAATTAACTGATTGGTAGACCACTCTTAATGACACTGTCTGAACAATTTGCAATAGATCGTTCACTGTGCATGGGCTATCATTGTTCTTGACAGCACGAGTCCTGTTTACAGAGGATGAGGTGTTGCCAAGAATGATGATGCTTAGTGCAAAATATTATTTCACCTGACGAAAGAGCGCTTTGCTTGTTCATCGTAGGATTGCCAACTTGTTCAGACTCCAACATTATTGGGAACCGAGCAATCCTAAGAACGGGTCATTCATGAAAATCTTGCAGTGTAAATGGACCGTTAGGATTGGGTTTTCGATGGTAAAGTGGCTACATTTAAGAGGCTGTAGTATCTGCAATACTTGGATTCCTATAGTTCTAACCAATGTAAGGTGTTCCCAATAATCTGAGAAGGACCTGCCAATTATATATACAGCACACTCCTTAGAAGCCCTAATAGAAATTTCATGAAAAACAACGTTGTGTTCGGTGAGCACTCATGCTGCAAATGTAAAGTTTAAACCTATCCTATTGGCCAATCAAAAGATTACATTAGATATTGTCTCTAATAAAGAGTGAGTCGGAAAAAGCTGACGCCAGTGCCTACAAAGCACAATAGGACATTTCAATGATACCCAGACTTGAAAAGGCGTGAAAATATTAAAAACTTGCTTTAATATTGTAAATATGGACATAGCGAAAGAGTAGCATTTACAAAATTGCAAATCAATTAACCTCTGTTATTCATTCTTTTGGCCACACCTATTTCATTACAAAGATCAGGCTATTAAAAAGAAAAGATACCAACAGCACAAGAAGAGCGAACTGAGCACGGGAGACCCAGCCAAGTCTAGGTTAGAAGTCAAATAGCATTTAAAACCTGTTTGATTTATAATATTCATCAGCGATTTTAAAAATGCTATCGGCAAGAAGGGGAGAGGGAGGGAAAAAGAAAAAACCTTTTCCAGTAAATCGATGTATTTTGTTATAATTTTATTAGGAATATAAAAGAAGCCTTGTGAAAAGTGCTTAGAGCGCAAAAAAAAAAAAAGAAGTCTAGCAGTGGAAACATTAGTCAGTCTGTATTAGGAATCCCATCCTCACAGTTTTATTGTTACTGTCAGGATGTGAAAGGCAGTGCTTAGAACAAAATAATACATAATGTATTACACCGGCCTAAACATCAGCAGTCATTTTTATTCTAAAATGTAAAAGCTCAAAAAGGGAGGGATGGAAACCAATTGACAGCATTCACAGAAGCTTGGGACAGAGGAGACGTTCAAATTGCTATGAGGAAAGTAAAGCAGTTTTCTGCCTTAATGGCACACTGGTGTCTTTATTTAGGAGATGATATTGCAAGACCCAGCATAAAATTGTACTGATGTAAAAACACACATTGTACCTTAATACTTTTCTAATTTCCGAGATGTGCACTATTAGGATAATTGTCTTGTTAGGAGAAGCACCATTTATCTACTGCTGTGGGACAATGATTTGCTCATGCAAAGGAACTAAGTAAAACATGATATTACTGTTAATTACAGAATGGGTGTAAGATGCATTATGCTCATGACTGAAAAGTGCCTTGCTCATTAGATACAGCATCTCTATGATGGCATGGAAGTCGCTAATTAAGAGAAACTTTCATGGGTTAGAGGGAGGGTACCCTGGAGAAAGAACGCTATATCATGCAGTCAGGATATTACAAGTCAAAGTCGAACCCCCCCGACTGTTCTCATTTTACACAGTACAAGTCACAACGTAATATATCTGCACATTACTAGACTTATTTAATGGAAATTTCTAATGCAAAAACTAGCCAAACACCACCAATTAAAATCAGGATTTTAGGCCAGGCAACATCAACTTGTTTTGTATTGCTACTGATTGTAACTTGCATATTAGTGGGGAGGGTGAACAAAGAGACCCCCATCAATCATGAGAAGGAAGTTTTAAAAGGGAATCTCTCAGCAGGTTTTGCTATGTAATCTGACAGCAGCATGATGTAGGAGCAGAGACTCTGATCCTGGCGATGTATCACTTAGTTTACTCAGTGCAGCAGTTATGTTACAGTCACAGTTTTCTCTACTGCAGATCTAGCAGAGCTCAGTTGTTGAGCTGTGTATGGAGTTATTTACCCACACCTTCCTGTGTACATTGTATAGTGACAGAGAGCTGTTAATCAGTGCTGGGGATGTGGTTGGACTAGGATGCACAGGACACTAGTCCTGTAGGATGCTCAAGGCCATTTGAAGTGATACTCTCCTGCTGATAAAACGCTGATGGTATTGAAATAACAAAGCAGACCAGTACGTGACACATCCCTGTAATCAGGGTCTCTGCCCTCACATTATGCTATTCTCATATCACACAGCAAAAACCAGGTGACCGATTTTTTAAAGTGCTTTAATCAATGATTCTCTATACGATCGCTGGAGATGTCCAGGTAAAGCACTTGGCTCACAAGTATCATTTACCATAAATAAGTGATAACTTCAACTTTACGTTTAGACAGATCAGTTAGAAAGGATTCTCAAAATTTATCATAGTAGCTTACGCTGGTTGATTAAATTTTGCACACCTCTAAAACACTTTTGTCTAACTTTATACACCTCTTTATTGGCTTACTAAAAATACTACATTTTTCAACAAAATCTTGCCCCTTTTTAAAGTATTTGCCTGATAAGAATGTATTAATAACCAATGCTGGAGATAAAAGTAGGATTGTTGGTAAGCTGCGGAAGAGAGTGGGGAAGACAAGTCAGGTAAAAGTAGATAGCTTTTATTAGAAGTTTTCAGGATCACAAACCGGCCTTCGACTTCAGACCAAAGCCTTCATTAACCTGATGAAGGCTTCGGTCCACAACCAAAAGGTTAGTGATCCTGAAAACTTCCAATAAAAAGGCATGTACTTTTACTTGCCTCGTCTCCCCCATTCTCCTTGGCAGAGCACCAACAATCCTACTTTTGTCAGATACCCACTGTTAACCTGTCTCATCCTGGAACTGTCTGGGCTGCTCCTCACTCCTTCACTGCTTATGTGCTCTAACTGCACACCATCAAATCAATTTGCTGTTTCAGTGCCACATCCCCTCACTAATGTGCCGATCTTGGTGATAGGTTATCAATTTAAGACTACCACCAGGAAACCACCCCATCGATCGACTCCTGTGGTGGATTCATGTAAACACCTTGAACGAAGCTACACTGTGGAGCTCCAGTCAATCCATGTATAGTGGCCGATGCCAGGAGAGCTGTTCTGCAATACCAAGTAGCGGTATTAAACATTGAATGGAGCTGCGTAATTTAGCACTGAGTTCAGATAAATATTATGGTTCAAATACAGAACATGAATTCAAAGAATGGCCACTGGGATTCTGACTCAAATTAAACACCCTCATATACGATGCTGTAAGGTTCAAGCCAAGGGTGCAGCGGATGGTCCGGACATCACTGTTTAAATTCAGACCATGAAACTGGGCCATCTGAATTCACCCTTGGTCTAAGAAATCAAGTCTATCACACGGTATGCACCATGCTGCATCTTCAGACCATGGGGTGCATGAAATAGCTGCAATTAACAATGTTGTATAAAAGGCTTCCACGGTAAAGTTTTACAGTGTCCTGGACAAAGGAATGCATGTATTTCTAATGGTTTTCCTTAAGCTCTTCCCTAACCAGCTAAACTTGATTGATAGCCCTCTACCCAAATATTATACAGAGGAGAGAGGCAGAAAAGCCAGCAGTGCCATCACAGTATTCACATTACTACTATTCATGGGGGCTTATACTATATTTCTGCATATTTGTGTATTGACATAGGGACACGCTAGTGAATTTTTATTCTGGATTTCTGGTAAAATTTCCTAGACATGGACCAAACAGGCATTTACACTTCATTTTTACAACGGTGTAATCATGGTAGATATGTAGAATAACACAATACGCTATAGTCTTGCAGTTTAATTGAGGAGACAACGGTTGCCTTCAGCAGCACTTAGATTCAATGAAATTTCATCCTGACAGAAACAACTCGTGATCTTTTCTTGTAATACAAGATTGTGATGAACAGTTGAAGTCCGAGTTTTGACTGGGAAGGTAAATATTCCCATGATGTTCTTAAATAGGCTCATTAACATAGTAGGGATAATTACACGGTGAACATGTCGCCAATAACTTCATGCATATGTGCAACGAGCTTCATCAAATATGTATAAGCTCATTATAATCTTACAGGTATTATTTTTAACCTTCACTGAAAGAGGCAATGTTTTCTAAAGCGCAAAACTCTTTTCTAGATATGAATAAATTTGCCAGTAAACAGGGAACAAATTTGAAAAATTTCTACTAATCAAAGAGGATAGGAAAAAAAAAAATTGCAGTCACAGATTTGCGTTAATTCATTTTGAGCGGCTGGCAGACAACCCAATGTGTCCGCTTGCTGAACAAGTCAATTATTTCACGCTCTTCCTACCTGATGAGACGAAAATGATAAGGGAAGCAGCAAAATATCACTATTGAAATAGGTGTGCTCGTTGGATTAATGAAAGATCTTTTAATAATGGAATGCACAGACAGATGGATACACCTAGGCCCATTTGTATTGCATTTAATCCTATTGCTATTTGTGATTGCCCGAAAATACAACAATTAAGAGGGCGATTCCACCTGGGTTTGGTTAGAATATGTTTACACTTGGTGAATTTGTTGACTATTTCTAGTGCAGAATCTGTACTAATATGTATCTAAGTACCATATTTTTTTTTACGGAATGCTAGTCACACATTGTGGAAAAAATGAGGAGTCAATGGATCGAAGGAGTGATCAGAGACATAGCTGAAACTTCAGTTGTAGTGGAGATTTGTGCATTGATCCTGCACAGCAAACTGGGGAGGCTTATTGGCTGTCTAGTACGGATCTGAATTGCCTCCGAATAGCGCCGTACATGGTCCATCATGGGGGTATTCCTCCCTAGAGCAATGCCTCCATATATCTCCTTGCACAATATACAACAAAGCAAATATCATTCATTTTTTTTTTCAATCTAATTTTTACAGTCCAAAATCATATGGTGCCAAGTACTTAAATTACAGCTCCATACAAAATGACACTTAAAGGGAATCTGTCACCCTTTTTTTGGGCTATGAGCTGCTGGCATCGACATCAGGGGCTTATCTACAGCATTATGTAATGCTGTAGATAAGCCTCCGATGTAACCAGAAAGAGAAGAAAAAGGAGTTATATATGGTACTCACCGGGGGGCGGTCCACTCTTGGTCCGATGGGTGTTGCGGTCCAGCGCCTCCCATCTTCATACGATGCCGTCCTCTTCTTCCGTCCTGTCGTAGCTCCGGCGCAAGCGCACTGCTCTGCCCTTTTGAGGGCAGAGCAGAATACTGCAGTGCACAGGCGCCGGACCTCTCCCGGCGCCTGTGCGTTGCAGGACTGTGCCAGAGCCACGACAGGAAGGGAAAAAGAGAACGGCATCATATGAAGATGGGAGGCGCCGGACCGGACCGCTACACCCTTTGGAACAAAACCGGACCGCCCCTGGGTGAGTATAATCTAACTCTTTTTCTTATCTTTCAGGTTACATCGGAGGCTTATCCACAGCATTACAGTATGTTGTAGATAAGCCCCTGATGGCGGTGCCGGCAGCTCATAGTCCAAAAAAAGGTGACAGATTCCCTTTAAGTAAAGAATGGACTTTCTCAAATACTTCCAGCTTGAATGAACTTGCAGCCAGAAAACTTTAAAAACTAAATGCAGCACCAAGAATGCAGTCTAAAACTCTTGTGACAAATCCTTGGTTTAGTATGACCCCCTTCAAGGTGTCACTGTAAAAAAAAAGACAATCTCTTGATCCAGTAAGTAAATCGTTTCACATCCTTTACTTAGTGGATCAGAGGATTAACTTTCATGCAATCATGGCTTTCTAGAAAAGGTTAGCAATCACCGCAGCCATGTGAATGCGTTAAAAAGTGTAAGGGCAATCACACTAGGCAATATGTAACAACATACCTACCGTACTTCTTTACAGTACCGTATATATAGGTATTGCAGTATTTTATTAATCGCCTGCATATTTTATTTCCCAAAAGAGAAAAATGACCATATTTAATAAAATTCATGTGACGAAGCAAAGAACAAAAACTTTAAAGGTCAATGCGAATCTCCTGTTGAGTCCTGAGCACTTTCAAGCATTTTTTTATTAATAATATGTAAGGACTTCATCAGACATTTCCAACCCTATAGCCCACATCTAATTTTTATGTCAGGTATAAAATAGGCTTAATTATCAGTATCAAAATGTTAATGTGTTATAAAGAGAATTAGGAGATGACATTCTGCAAAATATTTTATGAATTAAGGATGAGATAAATATTTTTTCCATTATAATGAATGCCTAAAACCTAAATGGTAAAGTCTACAAATGAAATATACAATTTGTTCATTGAAGTAAAAAATATCTGTGTATAACACAAGTTCTTCTTTAAAAAGTCTTTATCCTCAAGGTATTTTTATCTTTAATATATAGCAGGAAATGAATGGTTCAAGATGATCAACTTAAAATATATTTATCTTATTTTTTTTTTAAGTTGATAATCTTGAACCATTCATTTCCTGCTATATACAGCTCTGGCAAAAATTAAGAGACCACTTTCAAATGTTCGGTTTGTCTGATTTTTCTCTTTATAGGTATATTTTTGAGTAAAATGTAAATTGTTCTATTAGTCTATAAACTTCTGACAACATGCCTCCGAATTTCCAAGCAATAAATTTTGCTTTTTTTTTCTGAAAAGGAGAAATGGTCAAAAGGAAAAAAAACAGTGATTTCAGATCTCACATAATGCTAAGAAAGCAAGTTCATAATCATTTAGAAACAACAACACTAATGTTTTAAATCAGGAAGAGTTCAGAAATCAATATTTTGTGGAATAACCATGATTTTTAAAAATAGCTTTCATGCGTCTTGGCATGCTTTCCACCAGTCTTTCACACTGCTTTGGGTGACCTTATGCCACTCCTGGTACAAAAATGTAAGCAGTTCTTCTTTGTTTGATGGCTTGTGACTATCCATCTTCCTCTTGATTACATTCTAGAGGTTTTCAATGGGGTTCAGATCTGGAGAATGGGCTGCCCATGACAGGGTTTTAATGTGGTGGTCTCTTAATTTTTGCCAGAGCTGTGTGTGTGTATATATAAACATATATATATATATAATATGATTTTGCAACACTATATGTGTAACTAAGTCTATATGCATTATTATTTTTGTTTTTTTTACTCCCTTGTGAGCTAGTGTCTACTGATAGAAACAAGAGAACATAATTTAAACATACTGGAATGATTGCGAATGATGGAAAGAAAACATACTTTTTTGGGGGGAGATTAAAAAAAAAAGACCAAAAAATTCAGTATGATGTAAATCTCATGAAACGTAGTCAAAAGCACAAGTTTTGCTTACGGCTTTCACATTAGTCTATTGATAATCTGACATATTGTCACGGAGTGACTGGCCCAGTGTGACACGACCCACCAATTGGTTGGTCACTAAATGGGCAGCACAGTGGCTCAGTGGTTAGTTGGTAAGTTAGTTGGTTAGTGGTTGAGTCCTGGGTTCGAATCCCACCAAGGACAACATCTGTAAGGAGTTTGTATGTTCTCCCCGTGTTTGCGTGGGTTTCCTCCGGGCACTCCGGTTTCCTCCCACACTCCAAAGACATACTGATAGGGAATTTAGATTGTGAGCCCCATCGGGGATAGTGATGAAAAAATGTGTGCAAAATGTAAAGTGCTGCGGAATATGTTAGCGCTATATAAAAATAAAGATTATTATTATTATTATTATAATTATTAAATGGCAAAACAAAAAACACACCAAGAAACACCAGGGAAACTTTAACAACAGTGGACTCTGCGATAGGGAACGGGGAAAATGGACATCTCCTGCACTCACCTAAGGAAGTGCCCTGATCTTACTAACGTCCCTATGCAGGTCCTTTCAACCCGTCGCCGAGCAGGATACCTAAGCCTTTGCTTGCCTTGCTCCTATAGAGATAGGAGTGATACAGGTCCTTTTGGATACCAACCTTGCTGAAGACAGGAGGTTGCTGGTGCAGAGGTGCTTCAGCTGAATGCTGTGATTTGGTGCCTTACTCTGCTGTGCGGTGCATTGCAGCAGAGAAAGCTAAATGTTGTTTTTGTCTTTTCTATTCCCTGTTGTGTTTGTCTTACCTTACCTTGTGTTGTCTTAGTGCAGTGGTGGGACCAGTGTATTCACTTGCCAATTCCCTACTTAGAGAAGTAGGGAATTGGCAAGTGAATACACTGGTCCCACCACTGCACTAAGACAACACAAGGTAAGGTAAGACAAACACCACAGGGAATAGAAAAGACAAAAACAACACTTAGCTTTCTCTGCTGCAATGCACCGCACAGCAGAGTAAGGCACCAAATCACAGCATTCAGCTGAAGCACCACTGCACTAGCAACCTCCTGTCTTCAGCAAGGTTGGTATCCAAAAGGACCTGTATCACCAGCCATCAGCTGATGCATCAGGTGACCTTTTAAAGGACGGTGGGAGTGGTCACCACCTGCATCAGCAAACCCCACAGCAATGCAATTACACCAGCGCCAACCGGGGAGGAAAAACTGACACATATATGTCTGAATAATTTTTTGCAATTCAGAAGGACTGCATTGTATAAAGTATTTGGAAATGTTTTCTTCTCTTGAATCTTAGAAATAAGCTATGGTTGTTTTACAAAAAAAAACAACCTTTTATTAATAAAATAATTGATATTACATAAATAGAACATATACGGATTTGATGGCACATATATCTTTTATGTCTTCTTCAGCCATATCTCCAAAATCTTTTAGATCGGAAGTCACTAATTAATATACAAAATCAGTATCATGCCTCATGCTGAGGTTATGTGAACCGTCTTTTTTCTAGCACTAGTCTTTTCCAAATTACATATTATTGGTTTTCTTCTAAAGCTTGGATGTGTCTGAATTGGTTTATTGACCGTGAACTTTTCATAAATTTGGATGAACGACATTAAAAACTGAAGAAAAAAACGTAATTACATATCTGTAATGGGATTTTTCAGAACCCATGACAGCACCACGGAGAGAGAACAGGAAACCTACAGAATAAAAGAGCAGTACCTCTTCCTTGCGTTGGTTGGTTTCCTGTCCTTGACGGAGAAACCTTTCTGTCGTCATACCTGACAAAAGAAAATGGACGTCAGGAGTTTTTCCAAGCCTGGCCATGTTGACTCAAGCAGTGGGGTTACCCCTGCTTCGGCTGGTGCAGGGTCCGGAGGCATCACTGCTAGATCGAAGGGGCCTTCATGGGTGATCAAAAGGAATGCAGGGGCGGCACCACGATCAGTGGCTGGCCAGCTTCCCCATGTCCCCTACTGCAAATGCTAAGGGATGCGCCGGGAGGTGCTCCTTTATGACGCATGCACCAGTGTCATGTGACCAGAAGTAATTTCCAGGGATGGAGCCAGATGACGCCGGGAGGGACGTGCTGTTGGCTGGTCCCACTTTAAAAAGTGGTTAGACTGCCAGCAGAGAGGTGTATCTATAGCTCCAGTGGTCCCAGAAGGCAAAATCCCTTGTATTTTAAACATTTCTTTTATTAAAGAGCTTACCCAACAAAGCATACACTGAAATTAAACTTTCACAAAGCTGAAGAATCAGAATACTCACCTATCCAAATGCTCCTACCTGATGCTCCGATTGGACGTGTGGCAGACACGGAAATAGTTGGAAAATGAGCAGCAAGTACCGTATTTTTCGGACCATAAGACGCAAATTTTTGGGGAAAGTGGGGGGTGCGTCTTATGATCGCAATGCACGGTACCTGGTGCGCTGGTGGCAGCGGGCGATGCTCTGCGGTGCGGTGGTGGCAGCGGGCTGCGCTCCGGTGCAGGGGCGGCGGCTCCGCCGGCGTTTCTTCGCAGCCCGGAGGCCCCCCGCACACCCCTTGCTGGGCGCCGCCATGTTGCGGTGGCCTCCGGGAGCATGGACGCCGGCAAGATGGCCGCCGGTCCGGGGACGAGATCTGAAGCTGCGCATGCGCCGTCCCCGGACCGGCGGCCATCTTGCCGGCGTCCATGCTCCCGGAGGCCACCGCAACATGGCGGCGCCCAGCAAGGGGTGTGCGGGGGGGCCTCCAGGCTGCGAAGAAACGCCGGCGGAGCCGCCGCCCCTGCACCGGAGCACAGCCCGCTGCCACCACCGCACGGCAGAGCGCCGCCCGCTGCCACCACCGCAGAGCCCAGCTGCCCAAGCCCCAGCTGCCCCTGCCCCAGCTGCCCCAGCCCCAGCTGCCCCTGCCCCAGCACAGCTGCCCCTGCCCCAGCACAGCTGCCCCTGCCCCAGCTGCCCCTGCCCCAGCCCACCTGCCACAGCCCATCTGCCCCAGCCCAGCTGCTCCTGCCCCAGCACAGCTGCCCCTGCCCCAGCCCACCTGCCCCTGCCCCAGCTTCCCCTGCCACAGCTGCCCCTGCCCCAGCACAGCTGCCCCTGCCACAGCCCAGCTGCCCCAGCACAGCTGCTTCTGCCCCAGCACAGCTGCCCCTGCCCCAGCCCACCTGCCCCAGCACAGCTGCCCCTGCCCCAGCACAGCTGCCCCTGCCCCAGCTGCCCCTGCCACAGCTGCTCCTGCCACAGCTGCCCCTGCCACAGCTGCCCCAGCCCACCTGCCCCTGCCACAGCCCAGCTGCCCCAGCACAGCTGCTCCTGCCCCAGCCCCCCTACCCCAGCACAGCTGCCCCAGCACAGCCCACCCGCCCCAGCCCCAGCACAGAGCCGCCGCCACCGCACGAGCCTGGACCACTGAATGACCCTGTGACTACTTCTCCACCTGTGCCGGATCCCTTCCCGGGTAAGCTGAATTCGGACTGTAAGACGGACCCCCATTTGACACATTATTATTTTTTTCCCTATTTTCCTTCTGAAAATTGGGGTGCGTCTTATGGTCCGGTGCGTCTTATAGTCCGAAAAATACGGTAATCAACAAGGTGAGTATTGCTTACTTATGGCATTCAGCAGTGGCCAAGTAACCCCTTTAAACAATTGCCAAGACTACAAAAGAAATCCTATAGCTTGTGATGTTGACGATTTCTACATGGTATGCCTTTCACAAAATATTTTATTTTCTCTATTCCTCACAACCTACAGATTGTGCCCTATGATCATGCTGAGCCTTTTTGCTTCTAATGTAGTTGTATAACCAGTTTGAATTTGCCCTGTTTTTACTGGGCAATAATACAGAGATTATCAAGAGGCGCAGGATGAACCAGAAATACCATATAAACCAATTACATTCAATTATCGCTCATTTAGGATGTGCAAGACATCTCCTCTGAGTGTAAAAAAAATATATAAAAATCCTTTTGATTTTTAAACATAACAGCTGTTTCGTGTAATTCATCTGAATAGCTTTAATACTGTCTATTACTTGCTTTACGGAGCAAATGATTAATTCCCAGTAAGGTTAGTAATTATTCCATTATAAAAATGGAGATGTAAGAAGATGAAAACCACAAGAATGATGAAGCAAACCTTAGAGGAGTGGATTGTAGGATAAGTCCCTTGTCGCTGGTAGAACATGTGCATTACTGATCAATGTGGTTAAAACACACAAGGAAAAAAAAAAAAAAAACTTTCAACAATTCCATATTCTTTCCAAGAATCAATTGTTTAAGAAATTCTGTAGCCTCACAAGACTAATAGAGGTCATTTACTTCTTTGTTCTAATACACAACAGAACTGATATCTTACACTTATGCCTGTATAGGGGCCTAACTATACCCTCCTAACACCAATCTACACTCCTTATAACCATGTTCACACAGCACAAAGTTGCAAATAGGCAACGTGTTGTACACAAATCCATAGTGGGCTTTTTTGTGCTAGAAAAGCCAACATTTTGATTTCTGCAACTGTTTGACCAGCAGATCTGAGCACAGCCTTCCACCTGTGGAATCCATGGCAAGAACAAACATAATGTTGAATTTAGCTCCTTCAGATTCCGATGTTATTTTCATGTTTCAGAAACAGTTTGTGTCATCTGCTTTTTAGATGAGAGAGAAAAAAAAAAGTTTCCCCAGCTTCTCCAATCAAACAATTTGTGAGAAAAGGAAAGCACAAGGCTGACAGACATGGATTAATTAAACACTTCTTCTGCAAATTTAAGCTGATCTCTGATGGTCTTATACAGTAAGATCAACTTATTTTCAGGGAGCCCTCCTTGCAAAGTAGATTGTCCATACCCAAGACAAAGATCATGCAAGGTTAAACATGTAAAAACAAAGTAAGGCTTAAAGGGGTTGTCCACGACTAGGAGGACCCCTTCTTAAACTAAATGTTTGGCCCCCATAAAATAATAAAGCCTAAACTCACCTCCTATGCTGGTGGGGTGGTGTTGTGACACATGACACCGACGCTCAATCAACGCTTGAGTCACTGTCTCCACCTTTGGACAAACTGAACATGAAGAAGTCCGGGCTGCAGCTCATCTCAAACTTCCTCTTCATGTTCAGTTTGTTCGAAGGCAGAGACAATGACACCAGTGGTGATTGGGAGCCATTCTTCACATGTCATTTCACCGCATGACAGCCCCAGGACCATGACCATGGGAGGGGCATATAGGGAGTATAGGCTTTAAGATGTTATTGGGGCATAACACTTAGTTTAAGGGTTGTCCTAGTAGTGGAGAACCCCTTTAAATGCAAAGCTAAATAAATTGTGGACACCATTTTTTCCCATATTTTCTTCAATCTCGGCTACTAGTTAAAAGAAAAATTACTTTATTGTTTCTTCATCCAGTTTATTGTTATTATACCATTTCATAGTAATTACATATCTGGTACCAGCCACAAAAAAATGGAACACTCTTTTGGCAAGTATTTGACCTTACACAATTTAGCCTAATCGAACTAATGGAAAACCACAGAAAAAAAATCATTCCATTGTAAAGCCAAAATTCCTATTTGTCTTCTTTTACAGGCATGTGGCCACAAATTACCAACCATGATTCACAAAAGATACACTTGTTTGCATAAATTAATAATTGATGGGGTGCTTAAATCAGAGTTGTACTCGTAGAATTGAAACATAGCAACCTTTTCAATATTAAGGTCTGGAAATGACAATAGTTTCTACTTTGCTCTTAGAAGCAGACCTTTTTAGGCTATTGACATATGATACTTGTAGCAATGAGTGGGTTTCAAGCTTAAAAAAATATCTCTGCATCAGCAGTTATTAACAATTAGGGAATTCGTCATCACATCAAATGTTAATGAGGCACTAAAACAACTAGTGTGGATTGCTGCAGGCGGAATCAAAACCTATTAAGAAATTACCACTTACATGTCAGAGTACTTACCAAATGGAGTGACCTAGTGATAAAGACAGCGCACTTTGATATGTGAAATGCAGTTAAAGGCCTAGGACAAAATCTTGTAGATGATGCAATTCAGTAAGCAGTCAGTGCCAAAAATAAACTGCAACTAAATGTAAAGAAGATTTGCCTGACAAGTCTCTACATTAAGACATGAACCAGCAGGTACAAACTCCTTTAACGAGACCAACAAAAGTATTTCTTTTTAACTCTTTGCAGAAGTAAGGGCACTTTCACACATCAGTTTTTACAGAAAGATAACACCCATTATAATCAGTGTCTTTGACTTGTCCTTCTTTCCAGACCGGCTGTCAGTAGAAAAAAAAAACAAACAAAAAAAAGTTTAATTGGTAAAGCTAAGTTGTTTTTCTTGAACTCACGAGAAGAAAAGAAATGCTGCAAGAATTATAAAAACTGACAACCAGACCAAAAATAAGCCCAGCACATTAGAGGGAAAAAAACTAAGGCTATGATACATAATGATACTTCTGGGCGTAATATCGGGGGTGCATACACTCAGAAGGTATGGATGCCAATGTATCAGCCCAACATAGTGACCCACTGTTATAAAAACATATAGCGGAAGAAATAAGTATTGAACACATCACCAGTTTTGTAAAGGCACTATTGACATGAAATTCTCACCAGATGTCGGTAATAACCCATCCAATCCACACAAAGAAATCAGACCATCGATGTCCGTAAATTAAATTATGTGTAATAATGAGAAATTACAGAGTAAAAAAAGTATTGGACACGTGAAGAAAGAGAGGTGCAAAAAGCCATGGAAAGTCCTGACACCATCTGAAATCTATCAGTGATTAGAAAACAATCCTATCACTTAGTGAAAAATAATATCAGCTAGTTCAACTGATGGCCTATAAAAAGATCTCTCATTACTAAGATGCCACACAAGAAACATCTCATGATGGGTAAAACCAGTGAGCTGTCTCAACACCTTAGCAACCTTATTGTTGCAAAACATACTGACGACATTGGTTACAGAAGAATTTCTAAACTACTGAAGGTTCAAGTGAGCACTGTTGGGGCCATAATGCATAGAGAGAGAACATCATATTACCATAAACCAGATGCTCCGTCCAAGATTTTAAACAAGAATGAACAGAATTATCAGTAGAGTTTTCCAAGAGCAAATGATCACCTGGGGAAATCTACAGAAACACGTGGAGTCAGCAGGTACATTTGTTGCAAAGGAAACAATAAGTAATGCACTCAACTTCCACGGCCTGAATGCTCTCTCACCACGCACGATTCCATGGCTGAACAAAAAGAATGTCCAAGTGCGTTTAACCCTTTACCCCCACCCCCCAAGCCCATTTGCACCTTTAAAACCAGGACAAATTTTACAATTCTGACCAGTGTCACTTTATGTGGTAATAACTCTGGAACGCTTCAATGGATCCCACTGATTCCGAGATATCATTTGATAAGACTTGCGTTTATTTGTGAAAAAAATGGAAATCTGGAGAAAATTTTGCAATTTTCAAACTTTTAATTTGTATGCCCTTAAATCAGAGAGTTATCACACCAAACATTTAATAAATAACATTTCCCGCATGTCTACTTTACATCAGCACAATGTTTTAAAAAAATTTTTTGAGACGAAAAAGTTGACCAGCAATTTCTCATTTTTTCAACAAAATGTACGAAACCAATTTCCCCTGAGTACATCGATACTCCATTTGTGGGGAAAACTATTGTTTGGGCTCACAACAGGGCATTTTGGAACACAGACTTTGATGGAATTGTGTGCAGGTGTCATGTTATGTTTGGAGAGTCCCTGGTGTGCCTAAACAGTGGAAAAACCCCACAAGTGACCCCATTTTAGAAACTAGACACCTCAAGAAATTTATCTAGATGTGTGGTGAGCACCTTAACCAGAGGCGTATCAAGGAGTGGCAGCCGGGGCATGTGCCCAGGGAGCAGCCGGCAGGGGGATGCAGTCAGGCCGCCTAATGCGACGGTCCTCAGTGTCTCCTCTGGCGGCTGCATTCTTCCACTCCCCGGCGTGGGAGTCGGCTGTTCTCGGTGTCGGCTGTCAGGTTCACTGCCAGCGACGAGAAGCTGCCGTCCACCGGCTCCCAGGGATCAATTGTTCTGGTGTCCATACAGACGCCAGTACAATTGAAGCTCTGACCGCCGGGTCAGAGTGATGCCAGCAGCGTGATTAAGTCATGTGATCACGCTGCTGACGTCACTTGCCCAGAAGGGGTAACACTGGTGGCAAATGTGCTCCACTGTGGAGCTGAAGAAACCACCGAAGATTAAAGGGGGATTTGGAGTGGGGATGGGGGAACATAATGTGTGGGGGGGATTTAGAGTGAGGATGGGGGGTACTTTACATGCGGGGGGATGGGGATTTGGAGTGGGGATGTGGGGGTACTTTATTTTTGTGGGTATTTGAAGTGGGGATGAGGGGGTACTTTATGTGTGGAGGGATTTAGAGTGGCGATGGGGGATACTTTATGTGTGGGGGGATTTGGAGTAGGGATGGGGGGGTATTTTATGTGTGTGGGTATTTGTAAATGTTGTTTTAGCCCCAAGTTTTTAATTTTTCTAAGTGCTAATAGGAAAAATTCGACCTCAGTTTGTTGTAAAAATTTCTCCTGAGTGCACCAATACCTTACATGTAAGCAGGAAATACTTTTCAGGCACAGTGAAAATCTCAGTAGGGAAGAGCGCCATATTACAGTGGAAATTTTACAGTTAGAGTATGTTTCCATGGTCAGGATTGCATGAGGATTTGCTCAGGATTTGACGCAGGTAAAATCTGCACCAAATCCAAATCTGCATCAGAGGTCATTGATGTCATGATCCAGCATGGATCTGACAGATTAAATGGATAAGTGAACGTTTTTTCCTTTGGCTAGGTGCCAAAGTGATGTGATTGCCCCTGGTGGCCATTAGAATTATTACACGTGGTGTCGTTCATTCTAAGTTGCCCTGGTGGTGGTGAGTGGTAGTGCACTTTAGTTTCTTTGGTTTAGTGCACGTAATTATAAATCAGGTGTGAGGCTCTTTAAAAGAGTTCAGGTGGGTTTGATGACTGTTGATGATATTGTGTGTTAGTCATTCACAAGGAAGCCTGGGTGAGGAAGGAGCTGAACATGAGTCCTGCGCAGCCCAGCCAGAGGGGACGAGTGGTAGCTATGTGGTGTGCAAGAAGGGCTGGCATGGCATGGTGGAGTCACAGTTTATGGTGTCGGCAGGAAGTGCTTGCATGGCTTGGTGGAGTGACGACTATGGAGAGAGTTGCACTCAGCATGCGGGACTTGGTTGCTGAGAGCTGGAGTCAAGCATGCTTGACTTTTTGGGCAGGAGCTGAACTCATCTTTGGGACTCTGTTACTGGAGCTGCAACTGGTGGTGGACTCTGCTCCAAGGCTGCACTATGGTGAAGGATCCAGTTATGGTGATGGATCCGGGTGGAGGAGAAGATACAGGTGGTGGACTCTCTTGCTAGGAGCGAACGCAACAGAGCAAAGCTAAGTGGTGTTTCCCGTGTATTGTCATTTTCCCTCATGTGTGTTTAGTGCAGTGGTGGGATTAGTTTCCGCACCGACCAATTCCCTAGTGAGGGTTTAGGTTCAGGGCGAGCTAGGGCTTTTAGGTTCCTGTGCGTCGGCCGGTGCGGAACCGGCATAGGGAACATTAGGAGTGTAGGGACACTGGCTTAGGGGAGTTCAGGAGGTCTCCACTTCCCTATTCCCTATTGCAGGGCCCACCATTGTTAATGTTACCCAGGTTCCCCCTTTATTATTTAAATTCGCCTTACTGGAGGCGGGGTTTCCAGACTACTGTATGTATAACGTGAAATACCTAAATTCGCCAGTTGGAGGCGGCGTATCCAGCTGCACGTTTTATTATTTAAATTCGTCCCACTGGAGGCGCTGTATCCAGGGTCACGGGTGTCTTATGGGTTCGCCTTGCGGTACTCACTGCGTCCAGACACACGTGACGGTGACAATTGGCAGGTCACCTGCATTTTTGATGGGTTTTTTTCACATGCGTATTTGTATGCAGTTTTTTGTAAGCTAAATAAAGATATATTATTTAACAAAAAAAAAGATTTGTGAAGTCATTTCTGGTCCAACCTTATCCTTAACATTTGTCCAACCCACACTCCATTACACACACAGATTGATAGATAGATAGATAGATAGATAGATAGATAGATAGATAGATAGATAGATCGATATGGGACAGATAGATCTATAGATATATACAGTGCCTGGCGAAAGTATTCTGCACCATGGAACTTTTCAACCTTTTCCCACATATCATGCTTCAAACATAAACATGCCAAATGTAAATTTTGGGTGATGAATCAACAACAAGTGGAACACAATTGTGAAGTTGAACGAAATTTATTGGTTATTTTAAATTTTTGTGGAAATCCAAAAACTGAAAAGTGGGGCTTGCAATATTATTCGCCCCCTTTAACTTAATACTTTGTTGCGAAACCTTTTGCTGCGATTACAGCTTAAAGTCGCTTGGGGTATGTCTCCATCAGTTTTGTACATCGAGAGACTGAAATTCTTGCCCATTCTTCCTTGGCAAACAGCTCGAGCTCAGTGAGGTTTGATGGAGATCATTTGTGAACAGCAGTTTTCAGCTCTTTCCACAGATTCTCGATTGGATTCAGTTCTGGACTTTGACTTGGCCATTCTAACACCTGGATACGTTTATTTGTGAACCATTCCATTGTAGATTTTGTATTATGTTTGAGATCATTGTCTTGTTGGAAGACAAATCTCTATCCCAGTCTCAGGTGTTTTACAGACTCCAACAGGTTTTCTTCAAGAATGGTCCTGTTTTTGGCTCCATCCATCTTCCCATCAATTTTAACCATCTTCCCTGTCCCTGCTGAGGAAAAGCCACCCCAAACTGTGATGCTGCCACCACCATGTTTGACAGTGGGGTTAGTGTGTTCAGGGTGATGAGCTGTGTTGCCTTTACGTCAAACATATCGTTTGGCATTGTTGCCAAAAAGTTTGATTTTGGTTTCATCTGACCAGAGCACCTTCTTCCACATGTTTGGTGTGTCTCCCAGGTGGCTTGTTGCAAACTTTAAACAACACTTTTTATGGATATCTTTGAGAAATGGCTTTCTTCTTGTCACTCTTCCATAAAAGCCAGATTTGTACAGTGTACGACTGATTGTTGTCCTATGTACACACTGTCCCACCTCAGCTGTAGATCTCTGCAGTTCATCCAGAGTGATCATGGGCCTCTTGGCTGCATCTCTTGATCAGTCTTCTCCTTGTTTAAGATGAAAGTTTAGAGGGACGGCCGGGTCTTGGTAGATTTGCACTGGTATGATACTCCTTCCATTTCAATATGATCGCTTGCACAGTGCTCCTTGGGATGTTTAAAGTTTTGGAAATCATTTTGTATTCAAATCCGGCCTTAAACTTCTCCACAACAGTATCATCGATCTGGCTGTTGTGTTCCTTGGTCTTCATGATGCTTTCTGTGCATCAAACAGAACCCTGAGACTATCACAGAGCAGGTGCATTTATACGGAGACTTGATTACACACAGGTGGATTACATTTATCATCATTAGTCATTTAGGACAACATTGGATCATTCAGAGATCCACAATGAGCTTCTGGAGTGAGTTTGCTGCACTGACAGTAAAGGGGCCAAATAATATTGCATGCCCCACTTTTCAGTTTTTGAATTTCCACAAAAATTTAAAATAACCAATAAATTTCGTTCAACTTCACAATTGTGTTCCACTTGTTGATTCTTCACCAAAAATTTACATTTGGCATCTTTATGTTTGAAGCATGTTATGTGGGAAAAGGTTGAAAAGTTCCAGGGGGCCGAAAACTTTCGCAAGACACTGTATGCTATATGTAGCAGCAGCAGACAGTAAGAGAATGGACCCTTTTGATGTATGCAATGATATCTATATACACACATACAGTGCCTGCAGGCCTTGCACTGATATGTATAGAGCAACGTACAATCCCCTGCCTACCTACCTAACACTGCAACCTATATACTCCGGAGTTAGTCCTTAGAAGGACTGTTGGTTTAGCTGGATTTGAGTACTTTAGGATGGTAGACCCCACATTGACTAATAAATCCCCAAATCTGACCCTGTCTCGACTGCAGCTCTCCCTACACTATCTCAATCTGGAGCTGAATGCGCCGAGCAGGGCAGCGCCCGGTCTCTTATACCCCTGATGATGCTGTGCGGCCAGCCAATCACTGCACGACCACAACAAAGATGGCTGCGACGTTTCATTGCCAACTTCACAATTGTGTTCCACTTGTTGATTCTTCACCAACAATTTACATTTGGTATCTTTATGTTTGAAGCATGATATGTGGGAAAAGGTTGAAAAGTTCCAGGGGGCCGAATACTTTCGCAAGGCACTGTAGATATAGATAGATCTATAGATAGATAGATATATCTATATCTATAGATACGTCTATGTATCTATAGATATAGCTATCTATCTATTAAAATAGGGTGGCCCCAAACAAAAAAAATTACGTGGGCTCCCGGGCAATTTTCTGCGGCAGAGAGGGAAAGCCGACAGATGGGGGCCAATATTTGTAGCCTGGGAAGGGGGTAATACCCATGGATCTTCCCAGGCTATGAATATCAGCCCGCAGCCGTCTGCATAGCCTTTACTGGCTATTAAAATAGGGGGACCACCCCAAAAAATGATGTGGGGTCCCCCTATAATTATTTGGCACAAAGGCTATGCAGACAGCTGCAGGCTGATATTCATAGCCTAGAGAGGGGCCATGGATATTGGACCCCCCTGGCTACAAATACCAGCCCGCAGCCACCCCGTAAATGGCGCATCTGTAAGATGTGCCAATTCCGGAGCTTAGCCTCTCTCTTCCCACTGCCATGTACCAGTGGCATATGGGGTAATAAGGGGTTAATGTCACCTTTGACATTAAGGCCAGTTAATAATGGAGAGGTGTCAACAAGACACCTATCCGCTATTAATCCAATAGTTAAAGGGTTAAAAAAGACACATCAAGAAAAAAGTATTTTAAGGAAATAAAACACTACAGTTTTCCATATTTTTATTGCACACCCAAATCCAAGCAAAGCCCTCAATCACCTGAAAAAAAAAATAAAAGAACAAACCAACAGTATACTCTCTGATCCGACGTAGTCCTAATAACGATTGTCCCACGACGAGTCCAGGTCTGCTACTTCTGGATGCATGACATCCAGATATAGCAAAGCTTGTAGATGACCGCCGGACAACGTACACGGCGGTTCGCGCGATAACACGGCAGTTCTCGTGATAAGCTAAGTTATCGTGAGAACTGCAGTGGATGCGGACTTCCGGAAGCGGGACAACTAAGAACTTTATTTTAGTTAGTAAACATGCGTAGTAAGCTGCGTTTATGCAGTTACTACGCATGTGACTAATCATTAGATACGGTTTTGTCGCATCTAATGATGGTCTATGGGAAACTTACGGTGCGGCGTCGCCGCATCGTAAACAGACATGCTGCGTTCTGAAAAGACGTGCCGCATGTCCGTTTACGCGGATCTGCCGCCTGCGTCTTTTAACGCATAGTGGAGATGGGATTTTATTAAATCTCCTCCACTATGCTGTAACATCTGGACGCTGCGGCTCTATGCAGCATCAAACCTGCAGTGTTTCCTGACTGTGGAAACATACCCTTATGGATTGTGGGTGCCACAACCCACTGGGAGAGCCCCCGAGGTGCAAGAACAGCAGAATTACTGATAAGTGACCTCATTTTGCAAAATACACCTCTTGCTGAATTAATCTAGGGTTGAGGTGATCACATTGAGACGACAGGTGTGTTATAGAACTGTATACCATTGGGCTGTGAAGAAAAAAATTATTACATTTTTACCGCCAAAATTTATTTTTAGCCCTAGAAGTTACATTTTCACAAGGAGAAATGGGTAAAAATGACACCAAAATATGTTCCACAATTTCTGCTGAATGTAGAAATACCCCATATGTGGCTGTACAGCACGACTTAGCAATACGGAGAGACTCAGGAGGGATGAAGCACTATTTGCCTCCTGGACCGCAGGATTTTTCTATAATAGTTTGCGGACTCCATAGACTGAGCCCCTAAGTGCTAGAAGAGCAGAATCCCACTTTAAGTGACACAATTTTGGAAATTATATACCTTTGGGAATTTATCTACAGTTGTAATGATGATTTTGACTATGGGTGCTTTCCACAAACAAGCAGCAGTGAATGCTACTAAGTAAATTGCAAACTGAAATTGTAGTGACCAGTATGCTGTAGTGACCAGTACGGGGTAGTGCCCAGCTCATGCTTCTGGAGACAAGTGTAAATTAGGTGGGCTATCATGGCTACAGAAATGCCAAACATGTGGATGCTAAATGTGGTTTAGGCACACAGTGGGGCTCAAAAGGGAGGGGGGCATTTAGATTTGGGTGCGCAAATTTTGTTGTTTTTTTGGGGGGGGTGCAATGAGCCATAACACTTTTTCAGAGCCTTTGTGCTACCAGAAACGTGGATGCCCCCATTATTTCCATTAACAGGAGATGGACCTGAGGGGGGTTTTGCTAATTTTGAGTTGAAGATTTTATTGGGAACATTTTACATAGCATTTGGGATCATATTTATCCTGCTCTCTACGCTGAGTACTTTACATTGGGGTTTCTATTAACCCCTTTCTGCCATCCGACGTACTATCCCGTCCATGGGACCTGGGCCCCTATGCCCATGGACGGGATAATACGTCGGCGTGATCAGCGGCGCCCACGTGGTGAGCGCCGCTGATCGCGGCCGGGTGTCAGCTGATTATCACAGCTGACACCCGGCACAATGTGTCAGGGGCGGTCACGGACCACCCCCGACACGTTAACCCCTTGCACACCGCGATCAAACATGATCGCGGTGTACCGGGGGTTAAAGGGAAGCATCGGCAGGGAGGGGGCTCCCTCCGTGCTTCCCTGAGCCCCCCACGGCAGCGCAATGTGCAGCGCTGCTGCGGGGGGCTCCTTTCCTCCAGGCCCCCGAATCCAAGATGGCGACGGGGGCCTTCGGGGGCCTGAGGAAGCTGGCTTCCTCAGTGCCTGCAAAGCGCAGGCATGAGGAAGCCTTTTGCAGTGCCTGTGTCAGATCGCTGATCTGTCACAGTGATCTGTGATGTGACAGATCAGCGATCTGTCACAGGACAGTGATGTCCCACCTGGGACTATTTAATAAAGTAAAAAAAAAAATAAAAAAAAGTGTTAAAATAATTAAAAAAAAAATCGCCAAATAAATTCGAAAAAAAAAAAAAATATTCCCCCAATAAATCCATTTTTTGGAAATAATAAAAAAAAAAACAATAAAAGTACACATATTAGGTATCGCCGCGTCCGTAATGACCCGCCCTATAAAACTTTCCCATTAGTTAACCCCTTTAGCGAACCCCTTAAAAAATAAAAATAAAAAACGAAGCAAAAAATAATGATTTATTATCATACCGCCAAACAAAAAGTGTAATAACGCACGATCAAAAAGACGCATATAAATATCCATGGTACTGCTGAAAACGTCATCTTGTCCCGCAAAATACAAGCCACCACACAGCATCATCAGCGAAAAAATAAAAAAGTTATAGCTCGCAGAATAAAGCGATGCAAAAATAATTATTTTTTATATAAAATAGTTTTCATTGCATAAAACCGACAAAAACATAAAAAAAGACCTAAATGAGGTATCGCTGTAACCGTACTGACCCGAAGAATAAAACCACTTTATCAATTTTACCGCACGCGGAATGGTGTAAACGCACCCCCCCAAAAGAAATTCATGAAACGCTGGTTTTTGTTCATTCTGCGTCCCAAAAATAGGAATAAAAAGCGATCAAAAAATGTCACGTGCCCAAAAATGGTACCAATAAAAACGTCAACTCGTCCCGCAAAAAATAAGACCTCACATGACTCGGTGGGTCAAAATACGGAAAAATTATAGCTCTCAATATGTGGTGATGCAAAAACTATTTTTACAATAAAAAGCGTCTTTTAGCGTGCGACAGCTGCCAAATATAAAAACCGCCATAAATAGTAATTCAAACCCCCCGATATCACCCCCTTAGTTAGGGAAAAATAATAAAATAAAAAAAAAAGTATTTATCTCCATTTTCCCGTTAGGGTAAGGCTGTGTGCACACGCTGCGGATTAGGTGCGGATTCATCCGCGCGGATTTTGTAAAATCTGCAGGTGAAACCGCAGGTCAAAAGACCTGCGGTTTTACCTGCGGATTGCTCTGCGGTTTTGTCCTGTGGTTTTTCATCTCCTCAATAGAGGAGATGGCAAACCGCAGGAGAATCCGCAGAAAGAATTGACATGTCAATTCTTTCTGCGGATTGAAAACCGCAGATAATCCGCGCGGAAAATTCCGCACCGTCTTCACTGCGGTTTTTGATTCCCATAGGGAATCATGGTACTGTACACCGCAGCAGAAACTGCTGCGGGTCCGCAGCAGCCAAAACCGCTGCGGAACCGCAGCAAAATCCGCAGCGTGTGCACACAGCCTTAGGGTTAGGGCTAGGGTTAGGGCTAGGGTTAGGGTTAGGGTTAGGGCTAGGGTTAGGGTTAGGGTTAGGGCTAGGGTTAGGGCTAGGGTTAGGGCTAGGGTTAGGGCTCAGATTAGGGTTAGGGGTGTGTTGGGGTTAGGGTTGGAGTTAGAATTGGGGGTTTCCACTGTTTGGGCACATCAGGGGCTCTCCAAATGCAACATGGCGTCTGATCTCAATTCCAGCCAATTCTGAGTTGAAAAAGTCAAATGGTGCTCCTTCCCTTCCAAGCTCTGCCATGCGCCCAAACAGTGTTTTACCCCCACATGTAGGGTATCAGCCTACTCAGGACAAATTGCAAAACAATTTTTGGGGTCCAATTTCTCCTGTTACCCTTAGGAAAATAAAAAATTGGGGGCAAAAATATCATTTTTGTGGAAAAAAATGATTTTTTTATTTTCACGTCCGAGTGTTATAAACTTCTGTGAAGCACTTGGGGGTTCAAAGTGCTCACCACACATCTAGATAAGTTCCGTGGGGGGTCTAGTGTCCAAAATGGGGTCACTTGTGGGGAGTTTCAATAGTTTAGGTACATCAGGGGCTCTCCAAACGCACATGACACCCGCAGACCATTCCATCAAAGTCTGCATTCCAAAACGTCACTGCTTCCCTTCCGAGCCCCGACGTGTGTCCATACAGTAGTTTTCTCCCACATATGGGGTGTCAGCGTACTCATGACAAATTGGACAACAACTTTTGGGGTCCAATTTCTCCTGTTACCCTTGGGAAAATGAAAAAATTGGGGACTAATTGATCATGTTTCTGGAAAAAATACGATTTTTTTATTTTCATGCCCTGGCATTATAAACTTCAGTGAAGCCCTTGGGGGTTCAAAGTGCTCACCTCACATCTAGATAAGTTCCTTAGTGGGTCTAGTTTTCAAAATGGGGTCATTTGTGGGGGGTTTCCACTGTTTAGGTACATTAGGGGCTCTCCAAAGGCAACATGACACCCGCAGACCATTCCATCAAAGTCTGCATTCCAAAACGTCACTACTTCCCTTCCGAGCCCCGACGTGTGCCCATACAGTAGTTTTCTCCCACATATGGGGTATCAGCATACTCAGGACAAATTGGACAACAACTTTTGGGGTCCAATTTCTCCTGGTACCCTTGGGAAAATAAAAAAATGGTGACTAAAAGATCATGTTTGTGGAAAAAATACGAATTATTTAATTTCACGCCCGGGCATTATAAACTTCTGTGAAGCACTGGGGGGGTCAAAGTGCTCACCACACATCTAGATAAGTTCCTTAGGGGGTCTAGTTTCCAAAATGGTGTCATTTGTGGGGGGTTTCCACTGTTTTGGTACATCAGGAGTTTTCCAAACGCGACATGGTGTCCGATCTCAATTCCAGCCAAAAAAACGTCAAATGGCGCTGCTTCCCTTCCGAGCTCTGCCATGCGCCCAAATAGTGGTTTACCCCCACATGTGGGGTATCAGCGTACTCAGGATAAATTGCACAATAACTTTTATGGTCCTGTTACCCTTGGAAAAATAAGAATTGAGGGTGAAAAGATCATTTTTGTGGAAAAAATATGATTTTTTAATTGTATGGCTTTATGTTATAAACTTCTGTGAAGCCCATGGGGGTTCAAAGTTCTCACCACACATCTAGATAAGTTCCTTAGGGGGTCTAGTTTCCAAAATGGTGTCATTTGTGGGGGGTTTCCACTGTTTTGGTACATCAGGGGTTTTCCAAACGCGACATGGTGTCCGATCTTAATTCCAGCCAAAAACGTCAAATGGCGGTGCTTCCCTTCCGAGCTCTGCCATGCGCCCAAATAGTGGTTTACCCCCACATGTGGGGTATCAGCGTACTCAGGACAAATTGCATAATAACTTTTAGGGTCCTGTTACCCTTGGGAAAATAAAAATTGGGGTGAAAAGATCATTTTTGTGGAAAAAATATGATTTTTTAATTGTACCGCTGTACGTTATAAACTTCTGTAAAGCTCTTGTGGGTTCAAAGTTCTCACCACATATCTAGATAAGTTCCTTGGGGGGTCTAGTTTCCAAAATGGGGTCACTTGTAGGGGGTTTCCACTGTTTAGGTACATCAGGGACTCTCCAAACGTGACATGGCGTCCAATCTGAATTCCAGCCAATTTTGCATTGAAAAAGTCAAACGGCGCTCCTTCCATTCTGAGCTCTGCCATGCACTGAAACAGTGGTTCCCCCCCACATATCAGGTATCTGCGTACTCAAGACAAATTGCACAATAACTTTTGCAGTCCAATTTCTCCTGTTACCCTTGGTAAAATAAAAAAAAATTGAACCTGAAGTATTTTTTTTATGAAAAAAAGTTAGATGTTCATTTTTTTTTTAAATATTCAAAAAAATTCCTGTGACGCACCTAAAGGGTTAATAAACTTCTTGAATGTGGTTTTGAGCACTTTAAGGGGTGCAGTTTTTAGAATGGTGTCACTTTTGGGTATTTTCTATCATATAGACCCCTCAAAGTGGCTTCAAATGTGATGTGGTCCTAAAAATAAAATGGTGTTGTAAAAATGAGAAATCGCTGGTCAACTTTTAACCCTTATAACTTCCTTACAAAAAAAAATTTTGGTTCCAAAATTGTGCTGATGTAAAGTAAACATGTGGGAAATGTTAGATATCAAGTTTTTTGTGTGCCGTATCTCTGTGATTTAAGGGCATAAAAATTCAAAGTTGGAAAATTGCGAAATTTTCAAAATTTTCGCCAAATTTCCATTTTTCTCACAAATAAACGCAAGTTATTTGAATGAAATTTTACCACTAACATGAAGTACAATATGTCACGAGAAAACAATGTCAGAATCACCGGGATCCATGGAAGCGTTCCAGAGTTATGACCTCATAAAGGTACAGTGGTCAGAATTGTAAAAATTGGCCCGGTCATGAACGTGCAAACCACCCTTGGGGGTGAAGGGGTTAAAATCACTGAGTGATGTGAAACCAACAAGGGATCCATTCACTAAAATGAGGCAGCAGAGTTACTGTAGACTCAGTCTGGCCTCTGCTCAGCAGTTTCCTTTTTTTAGAAGTGCACAAAAATGTGGCGGACTGTGATTTTATGCACTGATCACAGGTCAGATGGCATCCACAGTGCCTCCATCTGCCTTGTTATAAGGAATCTTCCACTGGGGGTTCCGTCTAAATCACGTATTTCACAGAATTACACAGAAACCCCGGTGTAAGTGCTCAGTGTAGAACACAAGATAAATGTGAGCTGAACCTTACTACAATCTCTGGAAGGCAGAATGAAAAAATCAACAGCAGGTGAAGAATTGGTTTTATTTATTTTTTATGTGATTTCTTATGATATAATTGATTAGGTAAATTTATTGTTCGGTTCAGTGCAATTATAGCGATACCAGAATTATATTTTTTTTATGTTTGGTTTTGTCGTGATCCATTTTTGGATTTGTGGCAGCTCTGGTTCCACTCACATTAAATCTTTTTTCCTTTCAAGCTAGCGGGGGTTAAATGCAGTTTTCCCCACTGGCATGCTGCTGTTACTGCGGTGCTGCTGGGTCAGCTGATGTTGTTGGTGACCACTCCCACATCCATTAAAATGTCACCTGTTGCATCAGCTGACTGTTGGTGATACAGTTCCTCTTTGGAGACCAACCTTTGCAGAAGCAGCTCTCTTGTGTCAGCCAAGTCTGGTGTTTGGAGTCCTGTTGCTGTGCTATCTGTGGTGTGGAGTTAATCAGCGGTGTGCACAAGATAAGTGTGACGGACTCAGCTCCTGCTGAGCCCATTTTTTGAGTGGACTCTCTGGGTCGTGGCACCCACCCACCGAGGGCGAGCTGACCTTGTGAGAATCCACCCCCTATACAGGGAGTGTCAGGGGCAAGACCAAGGGGGTGAGCCACCACGACTGCTGGGACCAGACGGCCGGCTCAGGGGACACTAGACGAGTGTCTGACGACAAGGACGAGCAGGAAGCAAGACGAGACTAGACGTAGGTGCAAGGTATCTTCATTAGAATAACACAAGATCACATACAGAGAAAACAAGCAAAACGTGCAAGGTGCGCGCGTGGGCACGCCAAGGTCCATAACATGGTACGTGCCAGATGGCACACCTAGGCACAGGTAATGGCATGATGGCATCGGACTCCGGACTGCTGGCAAACTGACAGGGTCCAGGGATCAGGCTGCGGACGTCAGCTCCGGACATCAGGCCGCAGTCATCTGGTTCCGGACCTCTGGCAACGGTCGGCAGGTTCCGGGCATCCGGCAGGCAAACCAGGGTTCAGGCAAGGAGGCACGACAGATATCCAAGCAGGGTGCGTGTTTAGGGAACACGCCAAGGTCCAAGGCTAGGTGCGTGTGTAGGGGACACGCCAGGGTTCAAGGCTAGGTGCGTGTGTAGGGGACACGCCAGGGTTCAAAGCGAGGTGCGTGTGTAGGGGACACGCCAAGGTTCACAAACGAGACAGGGTGCGTGTGTAGAGCCACGCCAAAGTATAGGATAAGACAGAGTGCGTGTAGAGACACGCCAAGGCACAAGGTACAAGACAGAGTGCGTGTAGAGACACGCCAAGGTACAAGGTACAAGACAGAGTGCGTGTAGAGACACGCCAAGGTACAAGACAGAGTGCGTGTAGAGACACGCCAAGGTACAAGACAGAGTGCGTGTTGAGACACGCCAAGGCACAAGACAGGGTGCGTGTAGAGACACGCCAGGGTTCAGAGCAGGGCTGCGTGCTAGGAGCTACGCAGGGACGCACACCTCACTGGCCAATGCACACGGCTGTAACGCCAGCACGAGGCACGACTAAGGCACAGGAGGGGGCAAAGGAACCTTCGTGCTAGGAGCCATTCCAGGTTCAGGGCAGGGTGCGTGCTAGGAGCCACGCCAGGGTTCAAGGCAGGGTGCGTGCTAGGAGCCACGCCAGGGTTCAAGGCAGAGTGCGTGCTAGGAGCCACGCCAGGGCACAAGGAAGGGCTGCGTGCTAGGAGCCACGCAGGGGGCACGCCACACTGGCCAGTACACACGGCTGTACACAAACACGTGGCACTTACCACGGCACAGGAGACGGCCAAGGGGAACCCACGCCGGGGTTCAATGCAAGGACAAGGCAGGGAACAAGGCAAGGAATACAGGCAGAAACAGAGCCAGGTCAGAGAGAGGACAGAGTCTAGCAGCGGAGCGTAGGCAGAAGCCCAGAGCCGGGCCAAGGGAAGACCTTGGGACTAGACAAAGAAACGAGCACTAAGGAGAGGAGAAATGGTGCGTGTGCCAGGGAGCACTACAGAGCACCATAGGAGAGAGCGAGGCAGAGCAAGCAAAGACTGAGACCATAGGGAGGAACACAAAGCAAGGAATAGCAAGGCAGAGAACACAGGGAGGACTACAAGTCAAAGCATAGCAAAAGCAAGACATGGCAAAACAGGCGAGGCAGAGAACGCAGGAAGGACTACAAGTCAAAGCATAGCTAAGGCGAGACATAGCAAAACAGACTAAGACAAAGAACAGCAGAAGGACTACAAGGCAAAGCAAGGCAAAGACAAACATGGCACGAGAGACAACACAAGACATGGCACAAGACAAGAGGCGGAATACGAGCACGGAGCGTGTGCAGAGACGCACTACAGAGCAAAGTGCAAGGGCACAGAATAGAGGGAGCAACCCCACAGACCCAGAGCCTTGCAGGGAAGCAACACAATAATCAGGCCCTGAGCATAGGAAGAGGCGGCCTGATATAGGGCATAGCACCTCCTCCTCCAGGTCAGGACCAGGGGAGCACTTCCGGGATTCTAGACATGACGAGATGATAGCAGAACCAGACAGTGCAGGATCTTAGGAAACGTCACATGATCAGGGTTTCAGACATGAAGAGATGATCACCGAACCAACCAGTGCAGGATCCTAGGAAGAACACATGATCCGGGATTCTAGACATGACGAGATGATTGCAGAACCAGACAGTGCAGGATCTTAAGAAACATCACATGATCAAGGACTCCAGACATGACGAGAAGATCACAGAAGGCAGAGCAGAAACGCAGGGATCCTGCAGCTCAGACATGAGGTGAGTCTGCACAAGCTCTAGCGAAAATGCAGGACAGCAGACAAAACATGCGCATGCACATCGCTCCAGGAGTTCTTGAGACAAACAGACATGGCGTGACAATAAGTGTTGTTTTTATGTTACCTTGTCTCTTTGGTGTCTGTCACTTCCCCCTGTGCATTTTATCTGCAGAGGTGAGACTAGAGCTCCTTGCCGGCAAGTGCACTAGGCAGGGCAGATGTAGGTGACAAATAGGGGCGAGATATCTTGACGTCGGCAGGGGGAAGGACCTGCATAGGGTGTTAGGTGAGAACATGGCCAGGTTCAGGGTGGAGCTCAGGAGGTGACCGTTCCTGATTCCCTATTGTCAGGGCCTTCCTCTCTCCTATTCCATTGGCATTGTGTTGTTGAGCTGTTTGGTGACTGACCAACTGTTGGGTCGTGTCTCACTGGTCAGTCACTCCGAGACACACCAAACGACGCGTTTTATTGAGCATCGCCATATTTTGAGCACTATAATTTTTCTATATTTCATCCGACAGAGTCATGTGACAGCTTTTTTTTGGTGGGAAGAGTTGACGTTTTTGTTCGTACAGTTTTCGGTCACATAACATTTTTTAATCGCTTTCTATTTCGATTTTTGGGAGACAGAAGGAAGAAAACCCAGCAATTGTGGGGGGGTTGGTGGTGGTGGGGGGTGTTTATGCCAATCTGCGTGTAGTAAAATGGAGAAAGCAGCTTTATTCTTCGGGTCAGTATGACTACAATGATACCACATTTAGACGTTTTTATGTTTTGCCGCATTTACACAGTAAAAACTACTTTATAGAAAAAATAATTATTTTTGAATCGCTTTATTCTGAGAGCTATAACTTTATTTTTCTACTGATCGAGCTATATGGCGGTTTGTTTTTTTGAGGGACAAGATGTTTTCAGACATACCATTTGTATTTACATTTGTCTTTTTGATAGTGTTTTATTCTGGTTTTTGTTTTTGGCGATATGATAAAGCATGGTGTACTTTTTATTTATTTATTTTTTACAGAAATAGAAAAAAATAAATATATACACATATATATATATAAAACCCTTTTACGCCCGGTAGCCTACTTTTTTGCTATTTTCTGAAAAATTACTTTAGTTAGAATTTTGAAACTCTAGGTATTCCTCAAGCATGTTGTTGTTGGTAATATACTGTAGAGTTATTCATATAATTTTATGTGATAGGCATTTTGGTATAATAATGCTTTTTGGGGGGAAACCCCATATTTATAGAACCCAGGCCTTTTAGGTCGTACTATGTTTACAAAAGCAAATTTACAAAACGTATTTTTTTAGGACCAATTCAATTTTGAAATTACTTTGGTGGTCCTATATATTGGAATTCCTAAAAAGTTATACCATTTTAAAAACAGCACCCCTCAATGTATTCAAAATCGCCTTCAGGTAGTTTATTAACCCTTCAGCCCTTCAGGTGCTTTTCTCAGGAATTAATGCAAAGTGACATGACAGGAATGGAAACATTTATTTTAACCACTTAAATGCTTCTAACTTCTGAAGAAGCCACTATAGCTGGAAAACTATAAGGCCATTATTTGGGCATGAATTGCCATCGCAAACATCAGGATCACACGATCAGGATCTCAGGATACCAGCAAGTTGTCAGCTATAGCTGATAGCTGCTGGATTGTGACCCATCAGAGGATGATAGCATCCTCTTATTCTCTTATATCACAGGTCATATTGGTGGTCATTAACGGGTTAGTCGTGTAGACTGGGACCATGTCTTGATAACTCGGGATACCGAACATAAATGGGGCATTGTTTAAGGAAATACTAGTAGAATCCTGTAGGAAACTTGTACCCACCTGTGTCTGAGCAAATTACACATTGACAAATCCCACAGCCCAGATGACATTCATCCACGGATACTGAGGGAATTGAGCTCAGTAACTGACAGACCACTGTATCTCTTCTATTAAACTCTATTGTAACAGGGGTGGTGCCACAAGATTGGAGGATGTCTGATGTGGTACCAATATTTAAGAAAGGTAAGACGGTGGATCCAGGTAACTACCGTCCTGTACGTCTGACATCGGTAGTGTGCAAAGATTTTGAGGGCATCATAAGAGATGACCTAAAGAGATATATTGCAGAGAATAATATAATAAATGGCAACAAGCATTCATGAAAGATAGGTCGTGTCTAACCAACATGTTAAGAGGTAAGTGGAAATCTGGATGTTAGTAATGCGATGGATGTGATTTATCTGGACTTTGCAAAGGCATTTACATAGTAACATAGTAACATAGTTATTAAGGTTGAAGGGAGACTTTAAGTCCATCTAGTTCAACCCATATCCTATCCTAACTTGCCCTAACATGTTGATCCAGAGGAAGGCAAAAAAAACCCATGTGGCAACAAGTAAGCTTCAAATTGGGGAAAAAAATTCCTTCCTGATTCCACATACGGCAATCAGACTTGCTCCCTGGATCAACGCAATATTAAGGAAACTAGTGTATATACCCTGTAATATTATACTTTTCAAGAAAGGCATCCAGTCCCTTCTTAAATTTTAGTAGGGAATCACTCATTACAACATCATATGGCAGAGAGTTCCATAGTCTCACTGCTCTTACAGTAAAGAATCCGCGTCTGTGAGTATGCTTAAACCTTCTTTCCTCCAGACGTAGAG
Source organism: Dendrobates tinctorius (assembly GCF_039654945.1). NCBI lineage: Eukaryota > Metazoa > Chordata > Amphibia > Anura > Dendrobatidae > Dendrobates > Dendrobates tinctorius. The sequence goes on from NW_027361754.1 coordinate 10,364,330, forward strand.
GATGCCCCCTTGTCCCCGTCACAGGTCTAAGAGTAAAAAGATCATTAGAAAGCTCTTGGTATTGTCCCCACATATATTTATACATTGTAATAAGATCACCCCTAAGCCTTCGATTCTCCAAACTAAATAACCCCAAATGTAATAACCTGTCTTGGTATTGCAGACCCCCTAGTTCCCTAATAACCTTGGTCGCTCTTCTCTGCACCCGCTCCAGTTCAGCTATGTCTTTCTTATACACCGGAGACCAGAACTGTACACAGTATTCTAAGTGTGGTCGCACTAGTGACTTATATAGTGGTAAAATTATGTTCTCCTCATGAGCATCTATGCCTCTTTTAATGCATCCCATTATTTTATTTGCCTTTGCAGCAGCTGCCTGACACTGGCCGCTAAATGTGAGTTTGTCGTCCACCCATACACCCAGGTCTTTTTCAGCGACTGTTTTGCCCAGTGTTTTACAATTAAGCACATAATTATACATCTTGTTCATTCTACCCAAGTGCATGACCTTACATTTATCCCCATTAAAGCTCATTTGCCATTTATCAGCCCAAGCTTCTAGTTTACATAAATCCTCCTGTAATATAAAATTGTCCTCCTCTGTATTGATTACCCTGCAGAGTTTAGTGTCATCTGCAAATATTGAAATTCTACTCTCTATGCCCCCTACAAGGTCATTAATAAATATGTTAAAAAGAAGCGGGCCCAAAACTGACCCCTGTGATACCCCACTGCTAACCGTGACCCAGTCTGAGTAAGCTCCATTAATAACCACCCTTTGTTTCCTATCCCTGAGCCAGCTCTTAACCCACCTACACATATTTTCCCCTATCCCCATTGTTCTCATTTTATGTATCAACCTTTTGTGTGGCACCGTATCAAAAGCTTTTGAAAAGTCCATGTACACCACATCCACTGCATTCCCTTGGTCCAGTCTGGAACTTACCTCTTCATAAAAGCTTATCAGATTAGTCTGACAGGAACGGTCCCTTGTAAACCCATGTTGATATTGGGTCATGAGGTTATTCTTCTCCAGATACTCCAGTATAATATCTCTTAGAAAACCCTCCAGGATTTTACCCACAGTTGAGGTTAAACTTACTGGCCTATAATTTCCAAGTTCAGTTTTTGTCTCCTTTTTGAATATTGGCACCACATTTGCTATATGCCAGTCCTGTGGTACAGACCCTGTTATTATGGAATCTTTAAAGATTAAAAATAATGGTCTATCTATGACTGTGCTTAATTCCTGCAGTACTCGGGGGTGTATCCCATCCGGGCCCGGGGATTTGTCAATTTTAGTGATTTTTAGACGCCGCCGTACTTCCTGCTGGGTTAAGCAGGTGACATTTAACAGAGAATTTTTATCCCTGATCATGTTATCTGTCATGGGATTTTCTTGTGTAAACACTGTCGAAAAAAAGTCATTTAGCATATTGGCTTTTTCCTCATCCTCATCCACCATTTCACCCAGACTATTTTTAAGGGGGCCAACACTATCATTTTTTAGTTTCTTACTATTTATGTAGTTAAAGAATATTTTGGGATTATTTTTACTTTCTCTGGCAATGAGTCTCTCTGTCTCAATCTTTGCTGTCTTGATTTGCTTTTTACAGAATTTATTTAATCTTCTGTATTTAGTTAATGCCTCATCACTACCTACTTGCTTTAATTCGCTAAATGCTTTATTTTTATCTCTTATTGCACCCCTTACAGCTCTATTTAGCCATAGTGGTTTCTTCCTATTTCTCGCATGTTTATTCCCATACGGTATATATTGTGCACAGCTCCTATTCAGGATGCTAATAAACGTCTCCCATTTTCTTTGTGTATTTTTATGTCTCAGGATATCGTCCCAGTTAATTGCACCAAGATCATCTCTCATCCGTTGGAAATTTACTTTCCTGAAGTTTAGTGTCCTTGTAACCCCTCTACTACACATCTTATTAAAGGATACATGAAAACTTATTAATTTGTGATCACTGTTACCCAAGTGACCCCCAACCCTTACATTTGATATTCGGTCTGGCCTGTTGGTTAATATTAGGTCTAGCAGTGCCCCCTCTCTTGTTGGGTCCTGAACCAGTTGTGAAAGGTAATTGTCTCTCACAGTAGTCAAAAACCTATTACCTTTGCTGGAACTGCAGGTTTCTGTTCCCCAATGTATTTCAGGGTAGTTGAAGTCCCCCATAATAATGACTTCTCCTTGAGTCGCAGCTTCATCTATTTGCTTTATGAGGATATTCTCTGTTGCTTCCATTATTTTTGGAGACTTATAACAAACCCCTATCAGTAATTCATTATTTTTCCCCCCTCCCCTAATCTCTACCCACAGGGACTCTACATTTTCATTAGATTCATATATATTATCACGAAGGATGGGTTTTAAGGATGATTTTACATATAAACATACGCCTCCCCCTCGCTTATTTGTTCGGTCATTTCTGAACAGACTATAGCCCTGTAAATTAACCGCCCAGTCATGGCTCTCGTCCAGCCATGTCTCAGATATCCCCACCATGTCATAATTATGTTCCAACAACATTAACTCCAATTCCTCCATTTTGTTGGTGAGGCTTCTGGCATTAGTATACATGCACTTTATGTATCTCTCTGTACCTCTATTCTTTCTTAAATTATTAACTGTTCTAACCCCACCCCCACCCCCAATTTCATTATTTGTGCCCAGGTCTCTAGCTGCACTATCTTCCCCTCCTATAAAAGGAATACCCTCCCCCCGTCCCTAGTTTAAACACTCCTCCAACCTTCTAGCCATTTTCTCCCCCAGCACAGCTGCACCCTCCCCATTGAGGTGCAGCCCGTCCCTAGCGTAGAGCCTGTAGCCAACTGAGAAGTCGGCCCAGTTCTGCAGGAACCCAAACCCCTCCTTCCTACACCAATTCCTGAGCCACTTATTAACCTCCATAATCTCCAGTTGCCTCTCTGGCGTGGCACGTGGTACAGGAAGTATTTCTGAAAATACCACCTTGGAGGTCCTTGCTTTAAGCTTACAGCCTAATTCCCTGAAATCATCTTTAAGGACCTTCCACCTACCTCTAACTTTGTCATTTGTGCCAATGTGCACCATGACCGCTGGATCCTCACCAGCCCCTCCCAGTAATCTGTCAACCCGATCCAGACATTTGTTGGGAATCTCTCTCAGGCAAAACTAACAGGTCAAGGAAATTCTTATCCTCTCTTGCTGACAACTTTATCTTCCAAAAGGTAAGGGAGAAAACAAGGGGAACTGCTACCTTGGATCTAATCCTTATAAACAGGGAGGAAATGGTTGAGGAGGTAAAAGTGGCTGGGACCCTAGGAGGTAGCGACCATGCTATTTTAGAATTTTGGATAACTAGAGGTGGAAGACCTGTGAAGACTCAGACGTCAAGGTTAGATTTCAGAAAGGCAGATTTTAATGGATTCAGAAAGAGAATTGGAGGGATCCAATGGCTGGATATCCTTAAAGACAAAAATGTCCAGGAAGGATGGGAAATCTTGAAAAATGAAATTCTCAATGCACAGTTGTTAACAATTCCGAAAAGAGGGAAGAATAGGAAGCATTTAAGGAAACCAGGATGGATGAACACAGAACTTAAGCACATGCTAAAAAGGAAGAAAAAAATGTTTATAAAATGGAAAGAGGGAGGCATATCTAAAGAAGAATATAATGCTGTCTGCAGAACCTGCAGGGCACAAATCAGATTATCTAAAGCTGAAAATGAACTGAGGCTTGCAAGAGATGTCAAAAGCAATAATAAAGGATTTTGGGGATATGTCAAAAGTAAAAGAAAAGTCAAAGATGCTATAGTATTTTTACAGGATGAAAATGATGAAATGGTAAGACAGGATGTTGAGAAGGCTGAACTTTTAAATTCCTATTTTGCATCTGTTTTCTCTCAGAAAGGAAATGCAACATCAACTGTTATTCACTGTCCTATTAAGGGAATAGAAGAATCCAGGATATCTATAAACAGAAAGATAGTGAGGAAACACTTAGCTAACCTAAATGAATTCAAGTCTCCAGGTCCAGATGAATTACACCCCAGAGTACTGAAGGAGATAGCAGAAGAAATTTTTGAACCCCTCTCCATAATCTTTGAAAATTCTTGGAGAACAGGAGAAGTGCCAGAAGACTGGAGAAGAGCAAATGTTGTTCCTATCTTCAAAAAGGGGAAGAAGGTGGACCCAGGCAACTATAGGCCGGTGAGTCTGACTTCTATACCAGGAAAGATCTTTGAACAAATTATTAAACAACATGTATGTCAATACCTGGATAAGAATGAAGTGATTAAACAGAGTCAGCATGGGTTTGTAACTGATAAGTCATGTCAGACTAACTTAATTTCCTTCTATGACGGTATCACTGATTGGGTGGATCAAGGAAATGCTGTAGATATAGTATATCTTGACTTCAGCAAAGCATTTGACAAAGTCTCTCATACAATCCTTATTGAAAAAATGACTAAGTATGGAATGGACAAGGCAACTGTTAGGTGGATTCATAACTGGCTTAGTGATCGGACCCAAAGAGTGGTCGTAAATGGCTGCACATCCAGTTGGAAGAATGTCTCAAGTGGGGTACCACAGGGCTCTGTCCTGGGCCCTGTATTGTTCAACATCTTTATCAACGATTTAGATGAAGGAATTGAGGGTAAACTGATTAAATTTGCTGATGACACAAAGCTAGGAGGGATAGCTAATACTAGAGAGGAGAGAGAGATGATTCAAAAAGATTTAAATAAACTGGAGAAGTGGGCAGCAACTAACAGAATGGTTTTTAACAGGGAGAAATGCAAAGTACTACATCTGGGCAATAAAAATGAAAAAAGCATATATAGAATGGGAGGAATAGGGCTAAGTGACAGCACATGTGAAAAAGACTTGGGTATACTAATAGATCACAGACTGAATATGAGTCAACAGTGTGATGCAGCAGCAAAAAAGGCAAATGCAATTCTAGGATGTATTAACAGAAGCATACAGTCTAGATCACGTGAAGTCATTATTTCCCTCTACTCCTCTTTGGTCAGACCTCATCTGGAATATTGTGTCCAGTTTTGGGCACCACATTTTAAAAAAGACATCAACAAACTGGAGCAAGTTCAGAAAAGAGCGACCAGAATGGTGACCGGTCTGCAAACCCTGTCTTATGAGGAAAGGTTGCAGGATTTGGGAATGTTTAGTTTGCAAAAGAGAAGACTAAAGGGCTGTCACATTGTAGAAGGATCAACTTTATTCTCATTTGCACAAGGAAAGACTAGAAGCAATGGGATGAAACTGAATGGGAAGAGACACAGATTAGATATTAGAAAAAACTTTTTGACAGTTAGAGTGATAAATGAGTGGAACAGGCTGCCACGAGAAGTGGTGAGTTCTCCTTCAATGGAAGTCTTCAAACAGAGGCTGGACAGACATCTGACTGGGATGATTTAGCGAATCCTGCTTTGAGCAGGGGGTTGGACCAGATGGCCCAGGAGGTCCCTTCCAACTCTAAGATTCTAAGATTCTATGATTCTATGATTCTATGATTCTGATCAGCGATGTGTCGGACTCGAGCGCCAGGTAGGCAGCACACCGTTCGACGATCCCTGTCTTTGTGACAGATTGCCCTATCTGTTCCCCTAATAATTGAGTCTCCCACTACCAGAACCTGTCTGGCCTGCCCTGCTCTCCTATTTCCCCCCTTACTGGAGCAGACACTCCTCCGGCTTTCAGAGGACATGCCTTGCGGCAGCAGTGCTACTCCTGCACTAACACTCCCCTCATCTGCCAACTTAGCAAACTTATTGGGGTGTGCCAGATCAGGACTAGCCTCCCTGGTGCTCTTCCCTCTACCCCGCCTTCTAACTGTCACCCAGCTAGCTGCTTCATTGTCCTGCAGCTCCAACCTAGCATCCCCCCCCTCATCTATCCCATTGAGCGTCTGCTCAATGAGCAGAAGACTCCTTTCCATATTGTCAATGGATCTCAGTGTTGCCAGCTGCACATTTAGATACAGTATCTGGGCTTCCAAATGCACAACGTGCTCACATCTTGCACAGCAGTATGCACCCTCGACCGGCTGGTCAAGGATTTCATACATGCGGCATGACGTGCACTGGATGGCATTGGCAATAGTGGAGCACATCCTAATGGGGATTGCACCAGACAATAAGATAAGCAAAAATAAATTAAAAAAAAAAAAAGTATTAATATAATATAACAGCAATTCAGTAAGACCTCCCTTGGAAACTCCCTGAATCCAAAGTCACAGAATCTCAAGTCACACACTTACCACAGTTCGCACTTACGCTCAGGTCACACTCAGCTCGTTCACACTCGCTCAGGCAGAAGATTTAAAAGAGGTTTTTGTTTTTTTTTTCCCCTTTCACCAGCACACCACCTTGCTGCTCAATGCACTTCCAAAAGGAAAATTTGATACAGTATCACATAACAGAATTATACAGAAGCAAAGACCGAGGAAAACTATATGCAGATGGGTTAGGAGTTGGTTAAATGACAGTAAACAGTCGTCATGAATGGCACTTTCTCTAAATGGGATATAGTTAGCAGTGGAGACCGCAGATATCTGTGCTAGAACCGATTCTTTATAACCTCTTTGTTAACCCCTTCATGACCAGAGGTATTTTCTTTTTGCTCCCCTTCTTCCCAGAGCCATAACTTTTTTTTATTATTTTGGTCAATATGGCTATGTGAGGGCTTGTTTTTTGCAGGACAAGTTGTACTTTTGAACGACACCATTGGTTTTACATATCATGTACTGGAAAACGGGAAAAAAATTTCAAGTGCAGTGAAATTGCAAAAAAAGTGCAATTCCACAATTGTTTTTTATTTTTGCTTTTTTACTATTTTCACTAAATGCTAAAACTGACCCATTATGATTCTCTAGGTCATTAAGATAAGCGAAATGCTCGCCACTACTCGTTGCTAGCCCGAGTATCATGGTACTCGGCGAGCACCGAGCATTTCTGGGATTACTTGGCGGGAACTCTAGTCTCCACCCAGCTTTTTTGGCGGTTTTAGAGACCCAATCACGATGCAGGGATTGTCTCCCAGGCAATGAAATGTCGCAGCCATCTTTGTAGTGGTCATGCAGTGATTGGCTGGTCGCACAGCATCATCAGGGGTATAAGAGACCGGACGCCGCCCTGCTCGGCGCATTCAGCTGCGGATTGAGATAGTGTCGGGAGAGCTGCAGCCGAGATAGGGTCAGATTTGTGGATTTATTAGTCAGTGTGGGGTCTACCATCATAAAGTACTCAAATCCAGCTAAACCAACAGTCCTTCTAAGGACTAATTCTGGAGTATATAGGTTGCAGTGTTAGGTAGGCAGGGGAGTGTACGTCGCTCTATACATATCAGTGCAAGGCCTGCAGGCACTGTATGTGTGTATATAGATATCATTGCATACATCAAGAGGGTCCATTTCCTTACTGTCTGCTGTTGCTGCTACATATAGCATACAGTTCCTTGCAAAAGTATTTGGCCCCTTGGAACTTTTCAACCTTTTCCCACATATCATGCTTCAAACATAAAGATACCAAATATAATTTGTTGGTGAAGAATCAACAAGTGTAACACAATTGTGAAGTTGAACAAAATTTATTGGTTATTTTAAATTTTTGTGGAAATTCAAAAACTGAAAAGTTGGGCTTGCAATATTATTTGGCCCCTTTACTTTCAGTGCAGCAAACTCACTCCAGAAGTTCATTGTGGATCTCTGAATGATCCAATGTTGTCCTAAATGACTAATGATGATAAATATAATCCACCTGTGTGTAATCAAGTCTCCGTATAAATGCACCTGCTCTGTGATAGTCTCAGGGTTCTGTTTGATGCACAGAAAGCATCATGAAGACCAAGGAACACAACAGGCAGGTCTGTGATACTGTTGTGGAGAAGTTTAAAGCCGGATTTGGATACAAAATGATTTCCAAAACTTTAAACATCCCAAGGAGCACTGTGCAAGCGATCATATTGAAATGGAAAGAATATCATACCAGTGCAAATCTACCAAGACCAGGCCGTCCCTCTAAACTTTCATCTCAAACAAGGAGAAGACTGATCAGAGATGCAGCCAAGAGGCCCATGATCACTCTGGATGAACTGCAGAGATCTACAGCTGAGGAGGGACAGTCAGTCCATAGGACAACAATCAGTCGTACACTGTACAAATCTGGCCTTTATGGAAGCGTGACAAGAAGAAAGCCATTTCTCAAAGATATCTATAAAAAGTGTTGTTTAAGGTTTGCAACAAGCCACCTGGGAGACACACCAAACATGTGGAAGAAGGTGCTCTGGTCAGATGAAACCAAAATTGAACTCTTTGGCAACAATGCCAAATGAAATGTTTGCCCTATAGGCAACACAGCTCATCACCCTGAACACACCATCCCCACTGTCAAATGTGGTGGTGGCAGCATCATGATTTGGGGCTGCTTTTCTTCAGCAGGGACAGGGAAGATGGTTAAAATTGATGGGTAGATGGATGGAGCCAAATACAGGACCATTCTTGAAGAAAACCTGTTGGAGTCTGCAAAAGACCTGAGACTGGGACAGAGATTTGTCTTCCAACAAGACAATGATCCCAAACATAAAGCAAAATCTACAATGGAATGGTTCACAAATAAACAAATCCAGGTGTTAGAATGGAGTCAAAGTCCAGACCTGAATCTAATCGAGAATCTGTGGAAAAAGCTGAAAACTGTTGTTCACAAACAATCTCCATCAAACCTCACTGAGCTCGAGCTATTTGCCAAGGAAGAATGGGCAAGAATTTTAGTCTCTCGATGTACAAAACTGATAGAGACATACCCCAAGTGACTTGCAGCTGTAATTGCAGCAAAAGGTGGCACAACAAAGTATTAAGTTAAAGGGGGCGAATAATATTGCACGCCCCACTTTTCAGTTTTTTAATTACCACAAAAATTTAAAATAACCAATAAATGTCGTTCAACTTCACAATTATGTTCCACTTGTTGGTGATTCTTCACCAAAAATTTACATTTGGTATCTTTATGTTTGAAGCATGATATGTGGGAAAAGGTTGAAAAGTTCCAGGGGGCCGAATACTTTCGCAAGGCACTGTATATTGACCGTATATACCTAGCCCCAGGTCTAATTGGCTAGGAATTTTTTTTTTGCCAGGTTAATAGAGCTTATTTTATTGCAAAGCAATCCAGATCCTTTTTTTTTCTCCATTTGCTTTTTGACACTGCACAATATAGCCAGATCCTTTTCCTAGCACAGCATGAAAATCAACCAATTTTAAAGGGGTCCCAAAAATCACTTTTGAGTGTGCAGAGAAATCTTTCATTTTTATGTGGTACGGTAGAGTAGAATTTTTTTGATTGTCTTACACAATTCCTTGACACCATTTTGCTGAACCCCCCAAAAAATACATGCAGGCCACATATTTTACAGTGTGGTATATCTGTGACATGCCTCATACATCTGTGTGCTACAAATTTGGGCATTTTAGGCCAGTATTCCAGTGTTTTCCTGTCTGTTACTCAAGTTATATACAGCACTATGCTGCTTTTTTAAATAAAACAGGCCACATATTTAACAGTGTGGTATATCTGTGACACGCCTCATACATCCATATGCTACAAATTTGGGCATTTTAGGCCTACATATTCTAGTGTTTTTGCTGTCTGTTAATGTACTTAGTAGCACTAATTAGATAACCAAAAAAAAAATTTTTAACTACAGTCCAGATAGTTTAAAGTGTGGTTTTCCCGCACACGTATCACATACAAGTTCGCTCAAAATTCAGCCATTTGAAGTTAACGTGAAAAATATTATAGTCCATTTACAATGGTCAAGGCGCGTGGCCAGGGACAGGGAATTGGACATAATGGTGATGGTGCATGCCCAGGCCGAAGCCGTGGGCAAGTTGAAATTGGGCCACAGAAAACACCCACATCTTCTCGCTGGACCTTAGTGTCCGAAGTCCAAGGGGACCGCAGGAAGACAGCATCATTGAAGCCAGAGCAGTGTGAAAAAGTTGTTGGTTGGATAGCGGATAATACTTTCAGTTACTGTACATGGCCACCACCACCAGCACTCTGTCTTACACACATTCTGAGTGCACTGAGACAACTGATCTCACACTCGGATACTCCGAAGAGCTGTTCACTTTTCCATTTATAGATTCGTGCCTCTCGCCCGGTCCACTTGAAGTGGGGCAAGATGAGATTCTATGTAGCGATGCCTAAATATCTGAGCAGTCACGGTCCAAAGAGGTGGACGATGATGAGACACGTTTGCCGGAAAGTCTGGAGTAGGACCAGGGTGCTGAAGTGGAAGATGAGGTGGTGGATGATATAGTAACTGACCCAACCTGGCAGGAGGACATGCAGAGCGAGGACATCAGCACGCAGGGGGAGGGAGGTGTAGCATCCCTTCAGGCAGGAAAAAGCCATGTGGTGGTTGCAGACAGAAGGCGGGCAACCATTCCCCGTAACACCAACATGATGGAAGTTGCCAGTCCAACTGTTAGGTTTTCCCAAGTCTGGTTATTTTTTAAAGACTTTTTTAAAAATAAAAAATTCAGGCCACATATTGAACAGTCTGGTATCGCTGTCAGAAGTCTGATGTATTTGTGGACTACAAATTGTGACAATTCAGGCCTACATTCCACTGTATTTGTTGTCTGTTACCCTAGTTCTCTACACTATTTTGGGGTAAAAATATTGAATATTGAACAGTGTGGTATCTCGGTAAAAATACTTCTGTTTCAAGTTGTTATGGCTTCTTTATGACTGTCTTAAATGCTCCAACTAGTATCACCATCATCATCTTCAGGCTAGAGGCAGTAACTGAGCAGATAGAAAGTCTGAGGAGCAGAGGGTGAACGCTTGGGCGGTGCTGTACTCTGTCTCTGGATTATGAAGGAGAAATCTTCTAGATTGAATTATGACTGGAAGAGCCAGAGGAAGAGCACCGGGCCTGAACTCGCAACTACTGAAGCCCGGTGTTCCTTGCATGGATTCTGACAAGCCATCACCTACTAATACTGAACTTGTTGGATGATGACGTCAAAAAGGAGCCCCTTCATTTTCTATAACAGAAGCTAGAGATTTTGGCTGCATTTCAAGAGGTGTCAATTGGAGAGGGTGGTGGTCGTAAATGTTAGGCGTCGGATTCTTGCAGCTGCACAGCAGGAATCCAGAGCCATACATCCAGCAGTCTCCCATTCCTCTCCGACCGCTCAGGGACCTGCACAGCAATTTTGGCGATCTAGGCGCCCTGCTCAGACCAGCTCTCTGGGTCTGGATGTTTCTGCCACCTCTGGACCAGCAATGGTAGCGCAGCCTGCTTTGCAGGAAACCACTCCAGAGGCTAAGTCCTCTCGCCGTGCTACTGGGCATGCCAACGAGACGATCTCCCAGTGGAGATCGTGGGTCACGTGCTCAGGTCCTTGTCCTGATCCGATTGGCCCATCTCAGGGGTCTGGAAGGTCCCAGAAGCGCATGGCTATAAAAGGCCCACATGGCCGCTCGGCCATGCGCTAGTATAGGCTATACTTGCTAGATGTGTGAATGGTAACGGATGTATGATTCTGGTGACTGACTCATTTGAAACCCCTACCCTCTGATATTACGCATGTGGATAGGGAACTAGAGTTATAGTCAGCGCCAGTCAGTGGCAAGCCATACGCCACAGTGCATACCACACTGCTACACTAGCATCCGATAGTGTGATGCCTCACGGCACTGTTGTACAGCGGCAGTAGTTACCGCCATGCTGCAGTTAGCAGCACTTACTGGCGTCCGCGGTAGCGACGTCGAACGCACAGTAGGTCAGGACGGACACCGACCTCGGCCTTGGGCCCTGTCCTGTGACCGTATACCGTGTGTGCACGCCAGCTGAGACCTGTGAAGCTAATAGGCTCGGCGTTTATGCTTTATTTGTACTAAAGCGCCTCTGTGAGTTTAACAGAGTCCGCTCTGCGCACCTCAGGTGACGTTTAACCCAAGAGCAGTATACCGCGATATAGCTAGTCTGCCATTACTCAGCAGCGGTTGTTACACCTACTGCACGGTGGACCCCGGCCGGCGTACGCACTTCCTATTATTTATATTTTGTGCATTCTGCCATCCCTAACAGTAAATCTGACTTCTACACCACCACCCGAGCTGCTGCCTCTCCACCACCCGAGGTGCTGCACCCCCGAACTTCTGTCTCTTCCCCAATATCCCGTAGAATGTAAGTCTGCAAGGATAAGGTCCTCTCCCCTCTGTACTAGTCTGTCATTTTAAATTTGTTCACTGTAAACGATATCTATTACTTGTATGTAACCCCTTTTCATGTACAGCACCATGGAATTAATGGCGCTATATAAATAAATACTAATAATACTATATGGGTGTTTCCACTAGACAACCCATCCAACATGTTATTGAATCAAAATCTTGTTTTTCTGACAACTCTGTTCACAAACTATGTTGAATTGGTAGCTAGACCCCAGTGGGTCTTGCCTCAGTGTCATGTTGACTACAGTCCACAGATGTTATCTAGATCCCTAATCTCACCTCTACTTTACCAGCATGATGAATTAATAGGAAAAGCACGTGGTATTGATGGAGCTGTTGTTTTCTTGACAAAGAAGCTCAATAAGATCAATGAAGTGGGTTAGCTGCACAAGGAATGTAGAAATAGTAAAGATGACAATTAGTTTCACATTAGAGTTAAAACACACTTCAGGTATGAATAATTATTATCACTGAAATGATGTTACATAAGTCAGAACATACACAACCTAACAGTGGGAAATGAGTTTCTACTGAAATTTTGAAGTATGAGACTAGTATCATCTTGTGGATTGATATGAGCCACAAAGTCCTTCAAAGTGAAACTGTTCTGGATGTAATGTACAATTTTCTCTTGAAAATTGGAAGAACATGCCTTCTATGATGTTTGCATTAAAGAACTGATTGGCCAGATATATACGGAGTCAGGATGACTGGGCTGCGGGTACCTCTTCTGCGCCGGGTCTGGAACAGTCAAGGCAGCGTCCCCTGTTTCCCGGGGGAAGGAATAGGAGAACAGACAGGCCCCATTACCAAGGAAGAGGGGGCGTATTTAGACAGGGAACCTGGCCGGAAGCTGAGGGGAAAAAAACCCAAAGCATGAGTGAGTCCCCATCTGTGAGCATGTGAGCATCAAGGGGGGCAATGCACTACGCACTCTAAGCGCTGATGCTACAGTGAACTGCAGACCTGGTGACCTAAAGTAGAGGCAGGGGACCAGCTTAAGAGAAAGCGGGCATGATAGCATAGATTTTGGGCGTGGACAAGCAGCGCATAGGAGGCTGAGCAGCTTTCTCCGTCCTTAGAGCACTGGTACTGCAAAGGACTGTTCCAGTTGACTCCCGCCACTAAAAGCGGTACTGCCATTTAGCGATGCGCCGTGTGCCCAGTGACCGCCAGAGAGGGAGGCGCCGTGCGCTCCTTGACCTTGACTACAGCGCACGTGTGCAGTAGAGAGAGCCAGTTCATGCCACAAGTTCAGCATGCATAACCAATAATTATAAGGCACACAGGAATGACAGAGGACATTGGTACGGTCAGCAAGGTACTCCCTCAGCATTTTCACAAACTTTGCACTCCTTGTTAGAGTCCCTCGTGCTTCAGGGCCAGGGCGATTGGAGGATCTAAGAAAACTCTCCCTGAACTTTGCCAGTGTTCCACTGCATCTGCTGGATTGGAGTTGTGTCTGTCTCACCTGTACTCCTTGCTTGGCCAGCAAACTATGCTGTCAGCATTTTTATATGGGATTTTTTTTAATAATTCCGCAAGAAGGGCCCTCTGGTCCTTCAACATTTTAGTACACCTGTCTTCCTTTGGAATAAGAGATAGAAAGTTTTCCTTGCAGCGTGAGTCTAGAAGTGTCACCAATCTGTATTGCCCGTCACCCAAAATTTTGAGAATGTGAGGGTGACAGGAAAATCAGCTTAGCATAAACTCAGCCTTGCGTGCAAGACTGCTAACAGTCAATACTTCCATGTCCTCACCAAGAGGATGACTGACCATGCTCTCCTCCTCCTCCTTGTCCTCAGGCCTCCACAACTTTTGACTAACCTCTGTAATATAATTGTAAATACATAATTCTAAATACATTATTGTAAAATAAGGAGGTGCAGGAGCTGTAGACTGTGGTGGCAACCCAGATTGACGTAGGGCCCGCAATACTCGGGGTTGGGAGGATGTGTACCATACCAAGATCGGAGTGGGTCCTGGCTTCCACTATGTTAACCCAGTGTTCCCTCAGTGAGATGTACCGTCCTTGACCACAAGCACTTGTCTGTTATGATTGAGTCACCGTAGGAGGCAGACACAAAAATAGAAACTACGTCCAGAAAACCAGAGAAGTTGGCAACTATCAGATTGCAGACCCCTGAACCTATCAACACAAGTAGCAGTAGCCGTGGGGGGTTCCTACGGTGCCCTAGACCCCTCAATCACAGCCGGAGAGCTAAATAGCCTAAAGACAGAAAAGGAAATCTAAACTGCCCCAGAGCAGACCCCAAAGTAAAAGACAGCCCCCAACATATAATGACAGTGAAGCAAGATGAAAAAACACTCACACAGATAGAAAGATAGGCTGAGCAAACGATGGGGCCCAAGCTAACTAAACAGAACAGGAAAGGAAGGTTGCTGTCTGCAATCTGCCAAAACCCTATCAAAAACATAAGCCAACAAGCTGATATGGAAAAAGACCCTGAAGCAGCTAGGCTTCAAAAACTAAATCAGCACTCAGGTATTTTCAGAAGACAGAGCTAAAGGAATTCAGCTCACCCCAGCAGGGAATGGCAGAAATCCAGAAAAACAAAGCAAAACAAAGTCAAAGCACAAATGCAAAAAGCCGAGCAGAAAACTTAGCTTTAGAAGAGCAGGAATTCAGACTGGTCTCCAAGGATCCCACAGAGAAATCACCCGCAGGGCAGAAGGGCGTCGGCGGCCTTATATCTAGTCAGTAACTCCACTCAGCCAGTCATCATCATTAGGCTCAGGTGTTTGATAATCAGGCTCACTACCTTTCTTTACCAGAAGAGGGAGTTCATCGGGCCTCAGTAGTGAAGAGGAAAATGAACTCACAACAGTACCTCCCCCTTGAGGAGGGGTCACCGAACCCTCATCCATGCCACCAGGGCGATCAGGGTGAGCCCGATGAAAGGCACGCACCAATCTTTTGGCATGAATATCAGAGGCAGAGACCCAGGAATTATCCTCCTGACCATAACCCTTCCACTTAACCAAATACTGGAGTCTCCGTCTAGCCAGACGGGAATCCAGTACTTTCTCTACCACATATTCCATGTTACCTTCAACCAATACAGGGTCTGGAGGTGCCACCCCCGGAACAACAGGTTCAACAAACCTCTTCAACAAAGATTTATGGAACACATTATGGATTTTAAATGTGACAGGAAGAGCCAAACGAAAAGAGACCGGTTTAATAATCTCCAAAATCTTGTAAGGTCCAATAAATCGAGGCTTAAACTTAGGAGAAGCCACCTTCATAGCAATATTTTTTGATGATAACCACACCATATCACCAACCTTAAACTGGGGACCAATGGTCCTATGTCGGTTGGAAAACCGCTGGGCCTTTTCCTGGGAGAGAGATAACTTATCCACCACTTGGTCCCAGATCTGGTGCATTCTCTCCACCACAGTGTCAACACCTGGGCAGGCAGAGGGCTCCACCTGCCCTGAAGAAAATCGAGGATGAAACCCAAAGTTACAAAAAAAAGGTGACATCAAAGTGGCAGAACTAGCTCTATTATTTAAAGCAAATTCGGCCAAGGGTAAAAATGAAACCCAATCATCCTTATCAGCAGAAATAAAACATCTCAAATATGACTCCAAGGTCTGGTTTGTTCTCTCTGTCTGCCCATTGGTCTGAGGGTGAAAAGCAGAGGAGAAGGACAACTGAATTCCCAGCTTGGAACAGAAAGTTCTCCAAAATCTAGACACAAACTGAACTCCTCTGTCAGATACAATGTTCTCAGGAATCCCGTGCAAGCGAACCACCTGTTGCAAAAACAGGGGCACCAACTCAGAGGAAGACGGCAACTTAGGGAGTGGTACAAGATGAACCATCTTAGAGAACCTATCACAAATCACCCAAATAACAGTCATGCTTTGAGAGACAGGCATATCAGAGATGAAATCTATTGAAATATGGGTCCATGGCCTCTTGGGGACAGGCAAAGGCATCAACAACCCACTAGAGCGAGAACACGATTTAGACCGGGAGCACGTCCCACAGGACTGCACAAAATTCCTGACATCACGAGACAAGGAGGGCCACCAAAAAGACCGACTCACCAGATCTCTAGTACCAAAAATACCTGGATGACCAGCCAAAGCAGAGCAATGAACTTCAGACATCACTCTCTTCTTCCACTGGTCAGGAACATACAACTTTCCACTGGGACAATGCTCAGGTTTGTCCTGGAACTCTTCCAGAGCACATCTCAAATCGGGCGAGATGGCAGAAAGAACTACCCCTTCGCCTAAGATGGTAGCAGGCTTGGTCACCACAGGAGAATCAGCAAAGAAGCTCCTAGAGAGGGCGTCTGCCTTGACATTCTTAGTTCCAGGAAGAAAAGAAACCACAAAATCAAAAAGTGTAAAAAACAAGGCCCACCTAGCCTGTCTAGGGTTCAAGCGCTTAGCCGACTCTAGGTAAATCAAATTCTTGTGGTCAGTGAGGACCACGACTTGATGCTTAGCTCCCTCCAACCAATGTCTCCACTCCTCAAATGCCCATTTCATGGCCAACAGTTCCCGATTCCCCACATCATAGTTACGTTCAGATGGAGAGAACTTTCGGGAAAAGAAAGCACAGGGATTCATTTTAGATGTTAATGGATCCTTTTGGGACAAAACAGCTCCTGCACCAATCTCAGAAGCATCCACCTCTACCTGGAACGGAAGTGAGACATCAGGTTGCCGCAAAACCGGGGCGGAGGTGAATCTTCGCTTCAGCTCCTGAAAGGAAGAAACAGCCTCCGGAGACCAATTTAACACATCAGCACCCTTCTTAGTCAAATCTGTCAATGGCTTGGCAATACTAGAAAATTTTGCTATAAATTTCCGATAAAAATTAGCAAAACCCAAAAACTTCTGGAGGGCCTTCAAAGAAGTGGGCTGAACCCAATCGTAAATGGCCTGTACCTTGGCCGGGTCCATTTCATTAGTTGATGGGGACAAAATAAATCCCAAAAAAGAAATCCTCTGTACCCCAAAAAGGCATTTAGATCTTTTGACATACAGGGAATTCTCCCTCAAGATCCGGAACACAGTCCGAATATGTTCCACATGAGAATCCCAATCCTTGGAGAAGATCAAAATATCATCCAGATAGATAATCAAAAATTTATCGACAAGATCTCGGAAAATATCGTTCATGAAGCACTGGAAGACAGAAGGAGCATTAGTGAGCCCAAAAGGCATCACCAGGTACTCAAAATGTCCCTCCGGAGTATTAAACGCCATCTTCCATTCATCCCCATGCTTAATGCGAATAAGATTATACGCCCCCCTGAGGTCAAGCTTGGTAAACCAGCAAGCACCTTTAACTCTGGAGAATAGATCAGAAATCAGGGGTAACGGATACTGATATTTAACAGTAATTTTGTTGAGGGCACGATAATCAATACAAGGTCTTAATGATCCATCTTTTTTGGCTACAAAAAAAAAACCGGCACGTAAGGGTGACAAGGATGGTCTAATATGACCCTTCTCCAACGCCTCCTTAATATAGGATCGCATAGCCTCGTGCTCGGGTACAGATAAATTGAAGAGCCGACCCTTGGGAAATTTACACCCCGGGCACAGTTCAATTGCACAGTCATAACTCCTATGAGGAGGCAGAGACGCAGACTCATTCTCACTAAATACATCATAAAAGTCCGCCAAATAATCAGGAACATCATGCGACTGAGGAGAGGTGGAAAACACCGGAGCCTCACTAAAGGCACACCGACGCCTCACTAAAGGCACACCGACAACCCCAACTCACCACAGACACAGATTTCCAATCCAAAACTGGATTTGTAACCAGGGAAACCCCAGAACAATAGTATCATGCAGATTATGCAACACCAAAAATCTGCAATTTTCTTGATGGTCTGGGGCGACCCGCATTACCACCTGGGTCCAAAACTGAGGTTTATTTTTAGCCAAAGGAGTAGCATCAATCCCCCTCAAAGAGATAGGCGTCTGCAGAGGTGTCATCGGAAATCCACAACGTTTAGCAAAATCCAAGTCCATTAGGTTTAGGGCTGCTCCCGAATCCACAAAAGCCTTGGCGGAAAATGTGGACAGGGAGCAGATCAGAGTAATAGCCAGAAGAAACTTAGGTTGAAGACCACCAACAGAAAACGTGTGTGCAAAGCGTTTCTCTCGTTTAGGACAGACAGAAATAATATGCGAGGCATCTCCACAGAAAAAACACAACTTATTACGCCTTCTGAACTCCTGACGCTGCTCTCTGGACAAAACTCTATCACATTGCATAGGTTCAGACATTTGTTCAACAGGTGGCAACACCTCTCGTGCAGTTTTGCGTTCACGCAAACGCCGATCAACCTGAATAGCTAATGACATAGAATCGTCAAGACCAGAGGGAACAGGAAATCCCACCATAGTATCTTTTACGGCTTCTGACAACCCCTTCCGAAAGAGAGCAGCCAAGGCATTATCATTCCAGGTAGTAAGTACTGCCCATTTTCGGAATTTTTGACAGTACAATTCTGAAGAATCTCGACCCTGGTTCAATGCCAGCAGGGTCTTTTCAGCCTGATCAATGGCATTAGGTTCGTCATACAACAACCCCAAGGCTTGAAAAAATGCGTTCACATTAGTCAGAATAGGATCATCTGGTTTCAAAGAAAACGCCCAATCCTGGGGATCGCCACGCAGCAAAGAGATGACAATTTTAACCTGCTGCGCGGAGCTCCCTGACGAGTTAGGCTTCAAGACAAAAAATAATTTACAATTATTTTTGAAATTCAAAAATTTAGACCGATTCCCAAAAAATACATCAGGTGTAGGAATCTTTGGTTCAGCAGCATGTGAATGAGCAAGGTAGGTGGAAATTCCCCGCACTTCTGCAGCGAGCTGCTCCACACGATCAGACAATTGTTTTATCTCCATTGAGAGAAAAAAAAATTCCCCCTACAGCCTCAGAGATACAGAGGAAAAAATATGCATCCTTTTTTTTTTTTTTTACAATTCTTTCCTGCTATTGAGTACCCTAGGATCTGTGGTATGGCGGGTGATTCTGTTATGATTGAGTCACCGTAGGAGGCAGACACAAAAATAGAAGCTACGTCCAGAAAACCAGAGAAGTTGGCAACTATCAGATTGCAGACCCCTGAACCTATCAACACAACTAGCAGTAGCCGTAGGGGGTTCCTACGGTGCCCTAGACTCCTCGATCACAGCCGGAGAGCTAAATAGTCTAAAGACAGAAAAGGAAATCTAAACTGCCCCAGAGCAGACCCCAAAGTAAAAGACAGCCCCCAACATATAATGACAGTGAAGCAAGATGAAAAAACACTCACACAGATAGAAAGATAGGCTGAGCAAAGATGGGGCCCAAGCTAACTAAACAGAACAGGAAAGGAAGGTTGCTGTCTGCAATCTGCCAAAACCCTATCAAAAACATAAGCCAACAAGCTGATATGGAAAAAGACCCTGAAGCAGCTAGGCTTCAAAAACTAAATCAGCACTCAAGTATTTTCAGAAGACAGAGCTAAAGGAATTCAGCTCACCCCAGCAGGGAATGGCAGAAATCCAGAAAAACAAAGCAAAACAAAGTCAAAGCACAAATGCAAAAAGCCAAGCAGAAAACTTAGCTTTAGAAGAGCAGAAATTCAGACTGGTCTCCAAGGATCCCACAGAGAAATCACCCACAGGGCAGAAGGGCGTCGGCGGCCTTATATCCAGTCAGTAACTCCACTCAGCCAGTCATCATCATTAGGCTCAGGTGTTTGATAATCAGGCTCACTACCTTTCTTTACCAGAAGAGGGAGTTCATCGGGCCTCAGTAGTGAAGGGGAAAATGAGCTCACAACACTTGTCCACGTGTTTGTGGTTAGGTGGACTTTCCAAGTAACAGCATTGTGGAGGGCCCAGGTAATGTTGTGGAACACATGCTTGCTAGTGTAATGTTGTGATGGCAGATTGGGAAAAATAGTGGTGAGTGGTGACTGAGTACCTTGTTACGGTCACCGGCAACAGGTTGCGGCAAGATTCTGTCTCCCATGAGCCTAAAATGCAACATTTCCAGAGAGAAATGTGTGAATTTAGTACTATGGCGTTGGCTGTATATTTCTGCTTGCGTTCCAAGGACTGGGGTATGGACAACCGAACGCTGCGTTGGGACAAGGATGTGGACGTGATTGCTAATGGTGATAGTTGAGTTTGTGTTCAACTACAGATGCAGGGCAAGAGGCATCTTTGCATGCACCATAGACAGGGGATTGGCTTGCACGCACAAGAGGAGAAGAAGCAATGGTATCCAGAGGTGTATCTAGGCTTTCTGGCACCCGGAGCAAGAATTTGGTTCGGCGCACCCCCTCCCCCCTGCACAAATGCAATTTGCACACTTAGTCATGTACCCATGAGCTGCTCTCCCTATTGCTCTCAATGTTCAGTGAAAAACTGAAAGAAGCAGGAAGAGAAGCTCATTGTCACAGGACCATAAGTATGAAAATTGCTTATGAGTGAAGTGTTCATGTGATGACTATTGGAACCTGCAGAGCTGAATTCTGACATTGCAGGCTTCTGAATTCTCACAACTAATGCACTGCACACATTTAGGATTCTCTCTTGCCGATGTACAGTCAGTCATGTCAGCACAAGTATGTGATTTGTATACTTCTGGCCACATTTCGACTAGACTTACTTATCATTCCGCTCATTTTCATTGAGTGAGGCCACACATGTCTAGTCAGCATGTGACTGCATGCATGTAAATTACCTGCATGAGAGAATCCTAACAGCGTTCAGTGCGCACTGTGAGAATTTAGAAGTCTGCAGTCACATAGAATGACTGCAGACTCAGCAAAAACCTGAAAATTAATGTTCCTAACATAATGTTCCTAACATAAATAAAAACATGAGAATAAGTCAGTATCACAAATAACATTTACATCCAGGTACTGTCATGATCCAGGACGGGGTTTCGCTTTGGCCCGTCCTGGTCTGATTGGGGGTTAATTATTCCGCCTCTCCCTGGCAAAGGGCGGCTATTTAATGCTCACTGGACCTAGGTCCGGTGTCAGTTATACTCCTGCCCTCGGCTGAGTTAGTTGACCTTGTGCGTACGTGTGCCTTGTGCCTGATATCTTGCTTGCTTGTTCGGTTTTGATTCGGTTCTGTCCCTGTTACGAGTTCTGCCTGTCCCTCTTGTACTGCGCTACCTCTCGTGTATGACTCTCTGCTTGTGACCCGACTTCTCTCTGCTCGTCCCCTTGGTACCGCGTCGCCCTCTTGTGTATGACCTTTGGCTTTGTCTGACCTCCCGTCTGTTTACCCCTTCTGTACCTCACTTTCCGTACTGTGAACGACCTCCGTTTTGCCTGACTCTGAGTTTGCTGTCTTCTGTGAAAGCAGGACGCTAAGCCCCACCCCCTTGCAGTCACATGACCGTAGGTCCCGTGACGGCTTGCTAAACTGCATCACTAAGGTCCTGTGCACCTATACTTTCTGGCTATTCTAGTCCCCAGGGGTCCTTACAGTGCGGGTGAGTCCCTGCTCAGCAGAGGCTGTACGCCGGCGCTGTCGGGATCCTGATAGGTACCTTATAGATGACGTTGTCTCTGGAGTCATTCTCCTTCTTTTCTTCATCTTGTCCAGACCCCATGATGAGTTTTCTCATCCACAGCTTGTCTCTGCAGACTTCCATCTTCTCCGGTCTTCTGCAGCAAATCTCCACACGATGCCCTTAAACATAGAAGTGTCATTATAATGCTCCTGAATAAAAATATCTGCAATATACTGTCGCCTGACACTATTCCCCTCCCTCCTCATGCTGTCTCATCTAACATGCCCCCTGTTCACCATACTGTCTCCTCATATACAGTATTTACCTCCTCACACTCTATACTGTCTGCTCATACATGCCCCTTACTGACCATATTGTGTCTGCATGCCACCTGTTCACCATACTGTCTCCTCATATATTTACCCCCTCACTCTTTATACTGTCTGCTCACACCTACCCCTGACTCCCCATACTGTGTCTGCACACATCCCATCACCCTCACTCTCCATACTGTGTCCACATACACTTTTCCCCATCGCTACTCATACTGTGTCCACATACAGTGCTGTTGAAATTAATTGGGACAAAGCATTTTTTAAGTAAAATTGTAAGTTGGTTACCAGTCAGTGATTCAAACCAGTTTTAACTGCTTTGAACAGGTGTGAGTGCCTGTTGAAAGCAGTTAAAACTGGTTTGAATCACTGACTGGTAACCAACTTACGATTTTACTTAAAAAAATGCTTTGTCCCAATTAATTTGCACAGCACTGTACATTTACCCATTCGCTCCCCATACTGTCTGCACCCATCTCCCATACTGTTTCCTCATACATGCCCTCATACATACATACTCTTCATTTTGTGTTGTCAAATCTCCCCACACATATTAAATCCCCCCATCCCCACTCCAAATCCCCCCCACACATTAAATCCCCAATCCCTGTGCCAAATCCCCCAAACACATTAAGTACCCCCATCCCCACTCCAAATCTCCCCACACACATTAAATCCCCCATCCCCACTCCAAATACCCACACATTACATAACCCCCCGTCCTTACTCCAAATCCCCACACACATTAAATAACCCCCATCCCCACTCTAAATTCCTCCCACACATTAAATAAGCCCCCGTCCCTACTCCAAATCTCCCCATACATTAAATAACCCCCATCCCCACTCCAAATCCCTCACAAACATTAAATAACCCCCGCTCCTACTCCAAATCCCACCACACATTAAATAACCCCCATCCCCACTCTAAATTCCTCCCACACATTAAATAACCCCGTCCCTACTCCAAATGCCCCCACACATTAAGTATCCCCCATCCCCACTCCAAATCCCCACACACATAAAGTACCCCTGATCCCTACTCCAAATCTCCCCACACATCTAAGTACCCCCATCCCCACTCAATAACCCCCATCCCCACTCCAAATTTCCCCACACATTAAGTACCCTCATCGCCACTCCAAATCCCCCCACACATAAAGTACACCTCATCCCTACTCCAAATCTCCCCACACATTAAATATCCCCCATCCCCACTCCAAATCCCCCCACACATTAAGTACCCCCATCCCCACTCAATAACTCCCCATCCCCACTCTAAATCTCCCAACACATTAAGTACCCTATCTCCACTCCAAATCCCCCCACACATAAAGTACCCCTCATCCCTACTCCAAATCTTCCACACATTAAATAACCCCCCATCCCCACTCCAAATCCCCCCACACTTTATGTACACCCCGCCTCCAAATCCCCCCACAAATTATTTACACCCCCCACCTCCAAATCCCCCCCTCCCATCTCCCATCTTTGGTGTCTACAGCTCCAGAGTGGAGCACTTACCACCAGCGTTTGCTCTGGGTGCCGGCATGTAACATCAGCAGCGTGATGACCTGATCGCGTTGCTGGCGTCGCTCTGACCCGGCGGTCAGAGCTTCAATTATACTGGCGTCTGTGTAGACGCCATTACAATTGCTCACTGGGAGCTGGTGCTCTGCAGCTTCTCTGCGCTGGCTGTCAGCTTGACAGCCAGCTCAGAGAACTGCTGACTCCCAGGTCGGGGGGTGGCAGAATGCAGCCGCCAGGGGAGACACTGCAGACTGCCGCATTAGGCGGCCTGACTGCGCCACCCTGCCGGCTGTGCCCGGGGCATATGCCCCGGCTGCCCCCCCCAGATACACCTCTGGTGGTATAATTCCCCAGCACACATGCGATTTGCACACTTAGTCATGTACTGATGAGCTGCTAATGCCCTCAATGTTCAGTGAAAAACTGAGAGAAGCAGGAAGTTCTCATTGTCACAGGACCATAAGTATGAGAGTCGCATATGTGTGAAGTGTCCATGTGATGACTGCTGGAACCTGCAGAGCTGAATCCTGACATTGCAGCTTCTGAATTCTCACAACGAATGCACTGCACACTTTCAGGATTCTCCCTTACCGGTGGCAAGAGTACACGGTCATGTCAGCACAAGCATGTGATTTATATACTTCTGACCACATTCTGATGTTCCCCGCCTCACTCCGTTCATTTTCATTGATACATGTAAATTACCACCACGAGAGAATCCTAACAGCGTGCAGTGCGCACTGTGAGAATTCAGACTTCTCCAGTCACATAGAATGACTGCAGACTCATCACAGTCCTAGACAACCCCTTTAACGTTCCTAACATAAATAAAAACATGAGAATAAGTCAGTTTCACAAATAATATTTACATCCAGGTACCTTATAGATGACGTTGTCTCTGGAGTCGTTCTCCTTTTCTTCTTCTTGTCCAGACCCCACGATGAGTTTTCTCATCCACAGCTGTCTCTGCAGACGTCCATCTTCTCCAGTCTTCTGCAGCAAATCTCCCCACACAATGCCCTTAAAGATAGAAATGTCATTATAATGCTCCTGAATAAAAATATCTGCAGTATGCTGAGCCCCTGAATAAATAATTACTCCTCACTATATTGTCAGCATAAAATATGACCCCCACACTGTCCCTCTTATGGTACATGCTCTTCACACTGACCTCTCCTGTCCAGACTGGGATACCATTTCACAATGTCCTCTCACACTGTGTCCTCCCTTTAGGGGTCATTCTCTATACTGTACCTTTTCATCATATTCCCCCTCCCTGGTATACTGTCCCCTCCTGGCTGTACCCTTACACTGTCCCCCCATGCTATGCCCCCGCTTCTCAGTCTCTATTCTGTGCTTCTGTGCCCACTAGGGTGACCGCAAAAAATCGATGTCGGAATTTTGTCCGTCTGGACCCCACAAAACGATTCCCCTTTCCAGATATTGAGATAGCCAAAATTTGAGCTCGATCAAACGACGTTAACCCGTGCCGCTCGTCGCTCAAAGTTTGAAAAAATCCAAATTTTTGGCCAAAAAGCTGACATATGGAGCCATAACTCCAGAACGGTAAATAATAAAAACACGCTTAATATCTCAAAAGAAAGCTAATGTTGTTCTTCAAAATTTATATTTTATACATAATTGTTGTTATTTTAAGTCAAACTGAGTTACAACAGCTTTTAGCCCCAAGAACGTGACCTGGTACCACTAGGAGCAATGGAGCATACTTCGTATATTTTGTTATTAAGTGATAAATTTTGTTTTTTTTTTGGTATATTTTTGAGTTTAAAGTAGAAATATAACAAAAAAACAAGTAATACTGATAAGTCTAATGACATTTTTTATTTTAAAATAAAAAAATGAGGTATATAATACATACAAAACAGACACAGAAAAGATACAGACGTAGTACCTACATGAGTTGATAATTTTACATAGTTATCTAATCTATTCTAGAGCTTTTGTTAAAGTAGTTTTTGAAACGTCAGAATATAATGTTCGGCATTTGCTTACAACTTGCAGGACATATTGCTTTTGTTCTTCATCTTTTGTCAGAAGGTCGTTAAAGTCGGTTATTAATTTAACACCACGCTCAGCCATATCATTAACTACTTTTAATGTTTTGACAATTTTCAATCCTTCTTGGAAGTCATTATTTTGAGGCCAGGTGTTTGGATTTTGTCTTAGGAAATCTGTTTTTATATTAAATCAGTCAAAGAATGTAAATGTTTCATTGGTAAGTAAATTTACCAATCATCCATCAACTACCTCTTTTAATTTTTCTTTCCTAACTTTTGGATTTGCAACCCTAGCATGCTCTGAAGGTTCATCTGTGCTACTGAGCAATTTATTAGCCATTAACAACTTTTCATTGTCTGTAATGGTGGGATCAAAAAACGATAATCCCACCAACTCTGCATTCAAATACCACAAATGGTTCGAAAATTTGGTCAGGGCTATTTCTGCAATGTCGTTGTCACATTCTTTATAGTCTAACAGACTATGCAAAATACCTAAATCTTGCTTTGGCGCAAGATGAGCTTTTTGAGCATTGAACCAAGCTTTACAATAAATTTTAACTAGGAAAACAGAAATGGCATGCACAGAAGTTTCTTCTTCTTTAGACATCTTAAATTGACGACGAAAAATGAACATTTTTAAGCAGTAAATAGCCTTTGCCATCCACCTAGCGTGATGAATGGCTCCTGGAGTTCTAAAACCCACAACATTGCCGTCTAGTGATCCAACAAATATGAGAACCAACTGCAACAGTTCCTTGTAGTCATCTCTGGGGTGGCTCTCAGTTAATTTGGTCTCGAATTCAGCAGTAACATTCGCAATTACTTCTGGAGTTAGCTGCTTTTGTATTAGATTGTCACTGATACCTGTGTCGTATTTTCCTTTGTCTATCTTGGGCCACGCAGTGAGGAATCTTTTGAAAATGTCTCGATGAGGTCCAGTGGTTGATCCCATTTTTGTGTCGAATACGCCTCTTAACACAATTTCCAAGATATGGTGACGGCAAGCTAGGTGTAGCAATTCTCTTCCTAACATTTGCTCCAATAGGATGCATGCTCCTTTGAGTCTTCCCGTGTTCGATGCTGCAGTGTCGAAGCACATCGCCTTGACAGTGTTGGGAAGACCCCATTCCTGTAGGCATTCATATACGGCTACGGCTTGCTCTTCTCCAGAGCTGCTTGCTGTTACAGGAACTCCCAGCATCTGTTCCTTTTCGCCATATGAAATAGCAATAGCTATTCGCTCACATTGCTCATGTTTTAAAACACCCGGTAAAAGTTTACCATCCCAATGGACAACCACGGGCTCTTTTTCAGGAATGTTTACTTTATCTAAAAAATTTTTAGTATATTGTTCTCTGAACATTTGCCTTCTAGAATGTAATAAAGTTTTCGAGACTTTGTACTCAAGAGGGTCAAGGTTTAGTGCTTCTAGAGTAGCTATTAAAATTCTCGTGGCATTTCTGTCGGATACCTTACATCGATCTAACACAATGGATAATTTCATGTTTAAAATCTCTTTAACGCCCCTTGCAAATGAAACTTTCATCCTCTTGCTCTCAGATGGTCCTGGATCTTCTGCAGCTTCTTCAGGGATGTCCATTTCCTCCAAGCTCTCAAGTTCCTGGTAGATGCTGTCCTCTTCAGTATCTTCTTCTTCTTTTCCTTCTTCGAGCTTGTCTTCATCATCCGTCTCTAAGAAGCAACAAAAGAAAGAGAAAAAAAAGACTATAAAAACTTGTCGTTTTAGCAGTAATAATACATAGGTACTAAATTACCTACTTCTAATTATCAATAGGTATTATTTTAAGAATATAAACTCAATCATAAAGATGCCAAATGATGCTCTCATGTACAATTTTCTTTCAATTATAATGAAACTATTTACTTATTTGTTTATCTACTTTTTAGAATAATAATAATAATAAAATAAACTCACCAATATCAAAAGTTTCTTCTTGGATTTGTCGGTTCATTTTTGCAAGTTCCTTTTGCGCCTTGATTTCTTCAGCTCGAGACAACTTGAGATCCACTCCAGCCATGGAACCTGGGCGGCCCTTCTGCCTCTGTTTCACGAGAAATGCCTTATCTTCTTCCAATTTCATCAGAGCTAAGGCATCTTGTTGAGCAATATCAAAGAGATCATTCAACTTTTCAACAAACTGTTTAAATTTGTTCTTGGCCGTTTCCGATGTTTTCTTCCGGTCTTTTTGAAGACTTCTCCACTCGGCGTGAAGTTTTTCCAGCTTAGTAATTGCATCTTGCTCATGTTTAGTCGGGATTCGAGCTTTCCCCCAAAAAATGAACACTTCTCGTATGGTCAGTTTTGCTGATTCTCTTACAGTTAATTTCACAGTATGTAAATTATAAAATAAAGCACATAAGACTTGACGATTTGAGGGTAGTTTACAACCGGTGATCTGGTGAATGGGATAGCCCACAAGAAATAATTTATCCTTGTTCCGGCTTTGTACACCTGATGTGAATGCCATTTCAGAGTCCAATAGGTAAATAACAGTTAACTAGAAAAACGAAACAAAATATATTACAAACTTTAATTTCAATAAAATATTTTCAAATATCTTTTAAAATAATACTATAATATTGCGCATCACCCCTACTCTGGAACTCTCTACCACAACATATCAGACTCTCACCTACCATCGAAACCTTCAAAAAGAGCCTGAAGACCCACCTCTTCCGACAAGCCTATAACCTGCAGTAACCACCGATCGACCAAACCGCTGCACGACCAGCTCTACCCTCGCCTACTGTATTATCACCCATCCCTTGTAGATTGTGAGCCCTCGCGGGCAGGGTCCTCTCTCCTCCTGTACCAGTTATGACTTGTATTGTTTAAGATTATTGTACTTTTATTATGTATACCCCTCCTTACATGTAAAGCGCCATGGAATAAATGGCGCTATAACAATAAATAATAATAATAATAATAATAATAATAATAGCTATAAAAACAATAACACACACACATGGAAAATTTAAAAAAAACGTTAAAATATCTTCACTGGATAATTGTTCGATCTAACCAGCTCAAAGGCACTTTAGAAACTAAACTGAATAAATAAAAGGTCGGTTGTACGCTGAAGTAAAATCACCATCCCTAAAATAGAAATTACATGCACCCTGTGTGTAACATAAATTTTGAAGAACAACATTAGCTTTCTTTTGAGATATTAAGCGTGTTTTTATTATTTACCATTCTGGAGTTATGGCTCCATATGTCAGCTTTTTGGCCAAAAATTTGGATTTTTTCAAACTTTGAGCAACGAGCGGCACGGGTTAACGTCGTTTGATCGAGCTCAAATTTTGGCTATCTCAATATCTGGAAAGGGGAATCGTTTTGTGGGGTCCAGACGAACAAGATTCCGACATTTTTTTCCCCCCATATGAGATCCGGTCACCCACTGCCCACTTACTTTTTCCCCCATACTGTCACCTCACACTATTCCCCTCCCTCCTCATACTGTCTCCTCTCACATGCCCCCTGTTCACCATACTGTCTCCTCATATATTTACCTGCTCACTCTCTATACTGTCTGCTCACACATACCATTGACTGCCCATACTGTGTCTGCACACATCCCATCACCCTCACTCCCCATACTGTGTCCACATACATTTTTCCCCCCCGCTACTCATACTGTGTCCACATATATTCACCAGTTCGCTCCCCATAATATCTGCACCCATCCCCCATCCAGCGCCGGTTTTAGGCAAAGTAGGGCCCTAGGCAAAGTTTACAATGGGTATAAGGAGAAAAAATGAGCTAATAGGTAGTAAATGTAAGAAGATATATCATTTTATTGAATAGATAATCAGGACTGACAACAATTAAATGTATAAAAATACACATGTGAAAAGAAAAGGGGGAGACAGGGCGCTTCCAATGCGTAGGTCTGTATGGAAAGTAGATAGTGCACAGCAAGTGTTAGGCTCACCTGATAGGGTTGTGAGAGTCACAACACCTATAATCGCATAAAACAGCTGCAGCAGTCTGCACGAGGTCCAAGGACTTGGTACAAAGAGAAGGCTGGTAGTGCAATAAGAGACTGCGCTGCTGTGGTAGAATTCAGGGTATCTTTATTGCCAATGCATTTCCTGAGCCAGTCCCAGCTCACTTCATCAGGGCATGTTACAGAAGTTCATTGTAGGGGTATATATACACAAAAAAAAAAAGGGGGAGGTGCCAAGAATAGTGAAGTGACACGTCAGCATGGATACATATACATGAATCATACAAAACAATAAAACTTTATTACAACCATATTAAAAACGATGTTTAAAATGCCATAAAAAGAGTGTTGGTATAAAAAACGTGATTAAAAAATAAAAAGACACGGGGGGATCACGAGGTAAAAGATTAAAAAATGGCTCTCGAGTCCTGGGGTGGATTAGAACTTGCCTCAGAGGATATAACTCATGGTATTAGTCCACTATGCTACATGTGAAGCTAGCTGGAAAGTAAGGAGAAAATGGTTAAAATCATGTGTAAATAGCTAAAACTAGTCTCAAATATCTTTTTTCTAGGTGGAGAAAAGAGAACAACAAGAAGAAACTCTCTGGAATAGGTGATATAAAAATGGTAAAAATTGAGTGTTAAGACATAATAAAAAAATAAAAAATAAAAAATTTTAAAAAAATAAAAAAAATGTAAAAATAAAAATTCATGGGTGAAAAAAAAAATGCATAAAAATTTTTTTCTTTAAAAAACGAAGATGATGATATAAAGGAAATGAAAGGATAAGATTAATACACAGGGTCAAAATAAAATCAATAAAAAACATCACTGATGATATTAAGACCATTGGGCTCAATAGATTTGAGTTTGTAGATCCAAAAAACTTCCTTTCTGAATAGTGATTGAAACCTATTGGGGATGTGGTCTGGTATGTGATCAATGGGATAAATGGTGGCTTTACTGAAATCTCTGGAATGTGTGGTGTCAAAATGTCGTGAAAGTCCATGTTTTTGGAAGCCTATTTTGGTATTGTGACGGTGTGAATTCATGCGACAATGTAGTGCTTGTGTAGTGCGACCTACATACAATCTGGGACAAGGACAGGAAATGACATATATAACATGAGAGGAATGACAAGTGAGGTGGAATTTGAGGGGAAATTTTTCAAGTGTAATGGGGTGGACAAACACAGACGTGCAGTGTGAAATGGTATGACAGCAAGCACAATTAGGACGGTGACACTTATAAATCCCTGGTGATGAAATGGTATGGGTAGTAGGCTTCTGGGGTAGAAGTCTACTTGGAGCCAGAATATTCTTTAATGACCTGGCTTTTCGGAAGGTGATAGCAGGTTTATCTGGAAGGACCCCATTAAGTATGGGGTCCTTCTTAATGATGGGCCATAAATTATTTAGAACATCTCTTATCCTGTTCTGTTGTGAACTGAATGTTGTAATAAAATTTGTTCTAAAGAGTTCAGCATCATCTTTCTTTTGTTTAGCCAGAGATTTGCTGAGGAGAATATTCTGGTTAAAATTTTTAAAAACATTATCACATGTAGAACTAATGAGTTTTTTGGGATACCTCTGAGCAAGGAACCTTTCCCTCAGGACCTCGGATTGTGTGTTAAAATCCTCATCATTAGTGCAGTTCTTTCTTATCCTTTGGAACTGATTGTGAGGAATATTAAAAAGCCATTTTTTGTAGTGTCCACTCTTAAAATGTACATAACTATTAGAATCCACCTCTTTAAAAAACGTTTTACTGCAAATCTTGGAATCCCTGATGAAAAATGTGATGTCTAAAAAAATCCATGGACTGATTATTAACATGTGGGGTAAAAGTCAAGCCCCATGGATTATTCTGGATGGAACAAATAAGAGCACCCACATCTAAAACGTCATTGTCCCAGATTAAGAACAGGTCATCAATGTATCTTCTGTATAAAATGATGCCTTTATTAAAAGTCTCATTCGTGATAAAATTTTGTTCAAAGACCCCCATAAAAAGATTTGCATGCGTAGGCGCTACTCGTGATCCCATAGCGGTCCCACGTGTCTGGTGATAAAATTCCCCCAGAAAAGTAAAAAAGTTATTATGCAAAATAAAATCCATCCCTTTGTAGATAAAAGCTTTTTGTGCAACAGATAAACGAATGTCTGATAAAAGGAACCTGTTAAAACATTCAAGACCCAACTCATGTTCTATGTTTGTATATAAAGCAGATACATCAAATGAAATAAAATAATAAGAGTCTTTCCATAACACATCATGAACCAGATTAATCAATTCAGTGGAGTTCTTCAGGTGGCTGGGTAACAAGAGAACATGATGTTGCATTATTCGGTCAATAAAAAAGGACAAGTTACTTGTAAGGGACCCTATGCCAGAAATTATGGGTCTACCTGGGGGGTTGGTTGTAGATTTATGTATTTTAGGAAGATGATAAATGAAGGGAGTGGATGGATTTTTATTCACCAGAAATTTCTTCTCTTGATCATTGATGGTTCCTTCAGTAAAAGCTTCATTGATTAAAAGATTATAAGCAATGGTGGCAGAAGGGATGGGATTGTGGGGGAGTTTTTCATAAAAATTGGTGTCAGATAAAATCCTGTAGGATTCCTGTACATAGTCTTTCCTGTCCTGTATTACAATACCACCGCCTTTATCAGCAGATTTGATGATAATATTGCAGTTTTTCTCAAGCTTAGTTAATGCTGCCTGCTCCCTATTAGTAAGATTTTTGTTGATAGAGGTATGCTCCTTATCTAGATCTTTCAACTGGTCTAGAAGTAGATCAGAGAAAGTTTCTAGATGGTGGCCTTTACTTTCCACAGGGTAAAAGGTGGATTTGCCTTTCACATCCAAGTGGAAGGAGGAATCAGTAGAATTAACCCCATTAGTGGGAGGAAGAGATTTTTTTTTATCTCAAAGTGTCTGAGGAATGTGATTTTCCTGATAAATCTTTGGGTGTCCAAAAACAAATCAAATCCATCACTCCTGGACGTGGGGCAAAAAGACAAACCTTTATTCAGTAGACTGATTTCTTCAAAGGAAAGAACATGGGAGGAAAGGTTGAAGATATTAGATTTAGATTGTGTTAATGATCGTTTTTGCCTCTTTTTCTCAATTCCCTTTCCTCTGCATCCTCTAAAGGATTTTTTTTGTTTTTGTTGGACCTTTTGAAAAAAATGGGTTATTATGTTGTTCTTTTTGGGTGTTTTCTGTGCAGGATTCAGTGCTGCAGGTAAAAAAGAGACAGCAACTGAAGATCCTGCAATGGAGTTGTCTATTACAATTTTTTCAGGAATGGTAGAAGGTAAGGTCTCATCTGTGGGATGGATAGAGAGATCCAAGAGGTCTGGAGTGTCAGGAAAAACTTCAGGTTCCTGACAATCAAGGACTGTTAAAGAAAGTAAGGGTAGGAGAGGAACAGGGAGAATTAAAGAAGGGGAGTGGGAAGGAAGCAGATTTCCTTCTATCATTGATAAGGTTCACCACTTCAGTAGTGCTGGTTAGATCCATAGTTGGGAAAAAAACATTATTAGAGACAGTTTCTTGAAAGGAACTAATATTTGCACTCATTAATTCAGATAGAGTGGGTTTGGATTTGGGAGCAGGTTTGGCATTTATGATTTAGTAGTGCAGGGGGTTCTCTGGATCTGTTCCTATGCTGAGGAACATTCCTCCCTCTGTTACTATTAGTGAATACCCTCCCAGAGCCTCTATCAGAGGGTCCCCTGTGTGAGGTGGGGTAGGAGTTTGGTTTTCTAAGCTGTCTTGGAGCTTGGGGGATGGTAGGGGAATCCCTATCATCCTCAGGATCTTCAGGTGGAGAGCAGGGATCCTCCCTGTCCCTATTGAGTTGTTTAGATTTCTTCAAAATAAGTTCATGTTCTAGTTTTAGAGCAGATGTAGAGATGCTAGAGTTGATCTTCCTGAATAAGGGATGACTGTCAAAATTCTGGAGTTGAGAATCTATTTCCAAAACATTCTGGGCAGCAGCCTCAGCTAAGAGAGCTCTTTTTTTGCATAAGCAGGCTAAAAGTCTCTGCATACAGTCTTTTTGTATGTTGTTCCAGGTTACTGAAAATTCAGGATCTTTTGGGAAAGGGGTCTGCAGAGAAATCCTTAAACCCTGAGGGCATAATTGTTCCTCTAGGTATATATTGAGAAACCTAGCATGTAAGCTATGTACAATTTCATCCTTGATATGGTTCTCAAGGGTATGGAACAGACCTTTTATTGTCTCCGTTTCTTCCTCTGTATAAGAACAGAAAATGGGATCCTCATGGCTGGATGATGCTGGAATTTGGCCGACGGTTTGAAGAATCAATCTCTCCCGAGATAATAATCTGTGTTGGAAGTAATCCATGATGGACAACCGCTTGGAGCTGCACCTGTAAGTGGATCACCAACGTCTGTACCCCCGCCAAGGGGTCCGAGTGAGCTATTTACACATGATTTTAACCATTTTCTCCTTACTTTCCAGCTTCACATGTAGCATAGTGGACTAATACCATGAGTTATATACTCTGAGGCAAGTTCTAATCCACCCCAGGACTCGAGAGCCATTTTTTAATCTTTTACCCCGTGTCTTTTTATTTTTTAATCACGTTTTTTATACCAACACTCTTTTTATGGCATTTTAAACATCGTTTTTAATATGGTTGTAATAAATTTTTATTGTTTTGTATGATTCATGTATATGTATCCATGCTGACGTGTCACTTCAATACCCCGAAACAGCTGTCTGTGGATGGATACCATGTTTTGGCATAGGTGGTTTCCTTCATTGGAGACTGCCCTTCCCGTGGTTGTTCCTTCCCGGTGAAAGACCTGGCTAGTCATTGCTTGCGTTGAGAAACATGTGATGGTGTCTCCGCGGCTGATATTTTGCATGTTTTACATATTTCCCATAAGGGATGGGGGCAGTGCTCTAGAATCACTGCGTTGAGAAACACGTGATGGTGTCTCCGCAGTGTCGGATGTTGATCTCCATGAGGTCAATCATCCTCATTTTTCATAGTCTTCTACTAGGCATTGCTCCTACTAGCCAGTTTCCTACTCCACACTGATGAGGGGCAATACCCCGAAACAGCTGTCTGTGGATGGATACTATGTTTTGGCATAGGTGGTTTCCTTCTTTGGAGACTGCCCTTCCCGTGGTTGTTCCTTCCCGGTGAAAGACCTGGCTAGTCATTGCTTGCGTTGAGAAACATGTGATGGTGTCTCCGTGGCTGATATTTTGCATGTTTTACATATTTCCCATAAGGGATGGGGGCAGTGCTCTAGAATCACTGTGTTGAGAAACACGTGATGGTGTCTCCGCAGTGTCGGATGTTGATCTCCATGAGATCAATCATCCTCATTTTTCATAGTCTTCTACTAGGCATGGCTCCTACTAGCCAGTTTCCTACTCCACACTGATGAGGGGCAATACCCCGAAACAGCTGTCTGTGGATGGATACCATGTTTTGGCATAGGTGGTTTCCTTCATTGGAGACTGCCCTTCCTGTGGTAGTTCCTTCCCGGTGAAAGACCTGGCTAGTCATTGCTTGCGTTGAAAAACATGTGATGGTTAGAGTTGAGCGACTTTTGTTTTTTTAGGGTCGAGTTTCGTTTCGTGAAACCTGACTTTTCCAAAAGTCGGGTCGAGCAAGATCGGCCGATTATAGGGAAAAGTCGGGGTCGTCCCGAAACACGAAACCCAATGTAAGTCAATGGGGAATAAAAGTCGGCAGTGAGAGGAGGACAGGAAACACACCTACAGTGCTTATTTGAATGCCAAAAGCATCAATTCTTCTTACTTAAGCTTGTCAACCTTAATTAACTTCATAATACAAGTTACGCACTGAAAAATGGGGGTTATTTGGCTAAAGTTGTGGGGGGGTAGGGCTGGCTCCAGGTTTTCATGTGCCCTGGGTGAAAGAGCGCCCCTTTAACACATAACACAACTCATCATGCTCCGATATGGCAGAGAAATAGCGGTATAGTACAATGAAAAATACTTCACTTTTTACATCTCATGACGAGGCCCATCTATTTCTCCATACAGAATCATTGGTCCCATATAATGTTTGAAACAGTATATGATGAGCTCCACATAATGCTACAGTATATGTTGGTCCCCATGGATGAAGCTCCACTGTCTTATGGGTCCAAATAATGCTCCAAACATAATGGGCCCCATTTCTAATGCTCTAGTGTATAATGGGCCCTGTAAATGCTGCTCCAGTGTCTGATGTCCACCTTTGGAATGTTCCAGTGTATGGTGGGCCCCATCTATCATTCTCCAGAGTATAGTGCTCCCCAAAAATTGCTGTCCCAACATTGAAAACAATCAAATAAGTCTCCTCGCTAGGGAATCCCTGTACTAGTCTGGACTCCTCGTCGTCCCCATCTTCCATCTCACTGCACAGTATTTCAACCTTGCAAGTGCTGTGATCCTGAGCAAGCAGGGGGGGCCCACTCGTTGGCGACGGCACTGGCACAGGGCCCCTGATAGTACGGTGGTGTGTCTGATGGCGGGTGGGCCGAACCTGCACTTTCATCTGCAGCTTCCTCTTTGTCACCGTGTAAGATGGAACTGTATATCGGAAGAGTAACCTGAGTTTCATCAGGGTCAGATTCAGGCCGTTTACGTGCGAGGGGAATGTAGTGGTCTGGGTCAATGTACCAGCAGATTCATCGAGCAGTGGCTGGGCATCAGTGCACTTGTGTCGCCCCCAGGAGTACGGTCGCCACAGTGGCATTACCTTCCTCCTAGGGAGTGTGATGTCATGCTTGGGAGCAACGAAGGATCTCTCTAGCAGGTTAACTGATTGGGCGGCGTTATTCCCACGAGTCATGACCCTCCAAACAGCGTTCATGAAGGCAAAGTGTTTGTTTTACGTGGGCAGTATGGTTGCAAAGCTGAACCTTAAAGGAATGTCCAGAAGGGCACCACCAGGAGTGGAGCCTACGGTTAAATTCGACTCCACCTGGGAAACCTCAACCATGCCAGCTACAGAACAGATGCACACATTGCAAGCTTAATTCCGTTAACGAACGAGACTCCGTCATGCCCCGCGGTCCGAGTCCAGCTTACTAGAGGGACACATGAGGCTCTGGCACATGAGATTGGCCAATAACTGGTGTGTCATGCCCTTACATGTCCGTGGCTGCATGTGCGCTACACTGAAAAGGCCAGCGTTTGTCGCTTACAGGTGCAGATAACCCGCTGAACAACGTTAGTGATGGGGATCACTGATTACAATTATTACCCGCGAACGATGATTTCCCAGTAAGTGCAGGTCAACCGCAGTTCCGGAATTAGGCCTAACCGTCATTCCTGAAAAAATGAAAAGCTTACGTGTGCAAACCACAGGTGCTGTAGCTTGCTTAACAGCTCGCCAGCCATTCTCACGCCCAGCATGGATTACACGTGATTGCACAAAGGTGAGAAAGGGTACCGTATCCCCGGATAACATGTATGGATAGCGTACACATTCAAAATATATGTCTATACATCAGGAGGCAGGCTCAGACAGTGTCAGGCCCAGTATGGATTGCACGTGATTGCAAGGGTACCGTATCCCCGGATAACATGTATGGATAGCGTACACATTCAAAAGATATGTCTATACATCAGGAGGCAGGCTCAGACGGTGTCAGGCCCAGTATGGATTGCACGTGATTGCACAAAGGTGAGAAAGGGTACCATATCCCCGGATAACATGTATGGATAGCGTACACATTCAAAAGATATGTCTATACATCAGGAGGCAGGCTCAGACGGTGTCAGGCCCAGTATGGATTGCACGTGATTGCACAAAGGTGAGAAAGGGTACAGTATCCCCGGATAACATGTATGGATAGCGTACACATTCAAAAGATATGTCTATACATCAGGAGGCAGGCTCAGACGGTGTCAGGCCCAGTATGGCTTGCACGTGATTGCACAAAGGTGAGAAAGGGTACCGTATCCCCGGATAACATGTATGGATAGCGTACACATTCAAAAGATATGTCTATACATCAGGAGGCAGGCTCAGACGGTGTCAGGCACAGTATGGATTTGACGGCCCAGACTACACAGCGGAGGAGCAGGGAGAGGTAAAGATTGCAAATGCTGGGGTCCTGACCAAGCAAGGGGGGCCCACTCGTGGGCGTCGGTACTGGCACTGGGCCCCTCATAGTACAGCGGTGTGTCTGACGGCGGGTGTGCACCACCACCGTCAGAGACACTTGATTGCACTATGAGGGACCCTGTGCCAGTGCCCGCGCCCAAGAGTCGGCCTACCCACCTGTCCAGGGCAACGGCACTCGCACGGTGTCGTGCGCTAGGTGGTGACCCTGGCCATGGGGGGGGAGGCAGCACAGTTAGGGAGTTTTAGAAAGTGGCATATGTTGATGTTGGACATTCAGCTGATGCAAAAGGTGAAATAGGTCAAGTCCCAGGAAGAGGTGGACCAAAGCAAGCCATTTTTCTGTCACCCTTTGTGTCATCAGGGGAAGGTGGGACAAAATCCTTGGAAACCCGTGCATGGTTCATTTTAATGAAGGTTAGATCATCCACATTTTGGGTTGACAGACGGGTCATTTTTTCTGTCAGGTTTGATCCAGCTGCACTGAAGACTCTTTCCGATAGCACACTTGCAGCTGGGCAAGCGAGCTCCTGTAAGGCATATTGTGCCAATTCAGGCCAGGTGTCCAGTTTAGCGGCCCAATAGTCAAAGGGGAATGACCTGTGTGGGAGAACATCGATATGGGAGGAAAAGTAGTTTGTAACCATAGTTGACAACTGCTGTCTCCTGTCACTTTCCATCGATGCTGTATTACCAGTTGTGTGAGCGGTACTTGAAAAATCAGTCCACAACATTGTCATGAAACCCCTGTCTCCAACGCCACTTCTGCTGTGTGCACCATGAACACCACTGCCAAGCTGCCCCCGGCCCGTACGGCTCGTGTGAGATCCATCACCGCTGCTGTGTGCTGGGAATGCCTCAAGCAACCGATTTACCAGAGTTGCTTGTTTATTAGCCAATATTAGGTCAAGGTTCTCCTGTGGCATGATGTTTTGTAATTTGCCTTTATAGCGTGGATCCAGGATGCTGGCCAACCAGTAGTCGTCATCGTTCATCATTTTGGCAATGCGGGGGTCCCTTTTTAGGATCCGCAAGGCATAATCTGACATGTGGGCCAATGTTCCCGGTGTCAATGATGCACTGCGAGTGCTGGTTGGAGGAGCACTTTCTGGCAAATCCACATCCCTCCAGTCACGCACAAACCCTGTACCAGACCTTGCCATGCCAACATTTTCACTTGCCCCATGAGATGCATCCTCCTCCCCTAAGTAATCATCCCCATCATCATCCTCCTCCTCCTCTTCTTCCTCCAACTCGTCCAGGAGAGGTCCCTGAGCAGACAATGGCTGAATGTCATCAAGGATTCCCTCCACCTCTTCCTCCTCGTCAACATTGGCTGCAGACGCCTGCTCCTTAAGGTGCGTCAAAGTTTGCATGAGCAGACGCATAAGTGGGATGCTCATGCTTAGGATGGCGTCGTCTGCGCTTACCAGCCGTGTGCATTCCTCAAAACACTGAAGGACTTTACAGAGGTCTTTCAGCTTCGACCACTGCACACCTGTCAACTCCATGTCTGCTCTCAAAGTGCCTGGCCGTGTATCCTCCCACAAATGCATTATGGCCTGCCTCTGCTCGCACAGCCGCTCCACCATGTGCAGGGTGGAGTTCCACCTTGTTGCAATGTCGATAATGAGGCAGTGGTTGGGAAGGTGGAGCAATCGCTGCAGCTTCTGCATACGAACGGAGTGTACAGGCGACCGGCGGATGTGCGCGCATAGTCTTCGCACCTTCTGGAGCAGGGCTGTTAACTCCGGATAATTTTTGAGGAAGCACTGCACCACCAGGTTCAAGGTGTGAGCCAAGCAAGGTATGTGGCTGAGTTTTGAAAGGGCTATGGCTGCCACAAAATTACGGCCGTTATCACTAACTACCTTGCCTGCCTCAAGATGTACACTGCCCAGCCATGACTCAGTTTGTCGCTTCAAGTACTCGGCCAGCACCTCGGCGGTGTGTCTGTCGCCCAAACACATCATCTGCAACACAGCCTGCTGACGCTTTCCACTAGCTGCTCGATAGGGGGACACCTCGTGTGCAACAGTGGCAGCTGCAGATCGAGTGCTCGTACGACTGCGCTCTGTGGACGAGCTTTCGCTTCTGGAGGAGAAGGAGGAGGGTCGAACGCCTACAGCCAACTGTTTCCTATACCGTGGGCTAGGCAGCACTGTCCCACCACCGCTGTCCCCTGTGGACCCTGCATCCACCACATTAACCCAGTGCGCAGTGATGGACATGTAACGGCCCTGGCCATGCCGACTGGACCATGCATCAGTTGTGAGGTGCACCTTTCCACTCACTGACTGCTTGAGTGCATGGACAATGCGGTCTTTAACATGATGGTGGAGGGCTGGGATGGCTTTGCGAGAGAAGAAGTGGCGACTGGGTAGGTCATAGCGTGGTACTGCATAGGCCGTGAGTTCGCGGAAAGCTGCGCTTTCCACCAACCGATAGGGCATCATCTCAAACGAGATTAGTTTGGCAATGTGGGCGTTCAAACCCAGTGTACACGGATGAGAGACTGAGTACTTTCTTGACCTATTCATAGTGTCTGGGAGGGTGAGCTGGACTTGAGAGCTGCATATGGTGGAAGTAGCGGTGGACAGGGCGGACTGAGAGAGGGTTGATGATGGTGATGGAGTTGGTGTTGTTTCTGATGGCCTAGATTCAGTATTTCATTGATATAACAGTGGGATTCCCTGACTGCTGTGGCCTTGCAACGACACCTCAACATTTGCTGCTGTGCTAACCAGTGGGCTTACAGTGGGGGAAACAATGTAGCAGTGCTGACTACCTTCTTTGTGATCAGTTGCACATGTGGCACTTGAGGTTTGGTGTTGTGTCCACGCTTGCAAGTGCATGCTGGTTAAATGTCTAAGCATGCAACTGGTATTCAAATTTTTCAGATTTTTCCCTCGGCTAAAGGTCTTTGCGCACTTCTTACAGATAACCTTGGCCTGATCATGAGGATTTTGTTCAAAAAAGTGCCACACTGCACTCTTCCTACTTTGGCAGACATTTTGCGGCCTAGCACGCTGTGATCTTTTGACCCTCTGGACAAGCTGTCCAGCAACTCTTGATTTTTGGAACCTGTCTTTGGAGTGCTCCGGGCCTGCCAGATAACAGCTGTTGCGATGTCGATGTCTGCTGTGGATGCTCCTCATCTGAGCTATTGGAAGCAGCACCCTCTTCCCCCAATGGATGCCAATCTGGGTCAACAACTGGGTCATCCATCACCTCCTCTTCAATGTCATGTGCACCTTCCTCTGTGTCACTGTGTATGGTGGTATAGTGTGCGGGAAGGGGCACCTGAGTCTCATCAGGGTCAGAATCTGGCTCTGTACACTGCGAGGACAATGTAGTGCTCTGAGTGAATGTACCAGCAGAATCATCTATCAGCGGCTGTGCATCAGTGCACTCCATGTCAGATTCATCTTGGCCTGGGTAATTCACCATTTCACTTGATAATCCAGGCATGGTATGTGAAAACAGCTCCATGGAGTAATCAGTAGTATGGCCTGCGTCATCCTTCAATCTTGGTTGGGGTGAAGGACACAAGGAAAGGTGTGGTTCATGAACATGAGCCTCCAATGACGACTCAGTGCTTTTACTTTTTACAACTTCAGAAGAGGAGGCGATAGAGCTGGAGGCTGAGTCAGCAATGTAAGACAAAACTTTTTCCTGATGCTCTGGCTTTAAAAGCGGTTTGCCAACTCCTAGAAAACTAAGCCTTCGAAGCCTTATGGAGCCAGACGATGACGCAGGCTCAACACCTCCTGCATTCGGTCCTATTTTGCTTTTGCCACTACCATCAGATCCACCACCAACACCATCATTACCAGCTGCCAACCCGCGCTCAATTCCACGGCCTCTTCCACCAGCCTTCCTCATTTTTGGTAGAAATGTAGACAAAATCCAACAAACTATATAGTAATGTAAAACAAGGTACAAGGTGTCTATAGGACAGGGGAGATTTAGATTTTCTGCACACACTAGTGGACACTGGACACTTTTGGATTGTGTGAGGCTCACTGAATATCAGAGCGCTATGTCACAGGCTCGATGCAACAGGTGTGAAAAAAGTGACTACAGGATAAGGGAGATTTTGAATTTCTGCAGACACTTGTGGACACTGGACACTTTTGGATTGTGTGAGGCCCACTGAATATCAGAGCGCTATGTCACAGGCTCGATGGCACAGGTGTGAAAAAAGTGACTACAGGATAAGGGAGATTTTGAATTTCTGCAGACACTTGTGGACACTGGACACTTGGATTGTGTGAGGCTCACTGAATATCAGAGCGCTATGTCACAGGCTCGATGCAACAGGTGTGAAAAAAGTGACTACAGGATAAGGGAGATTTTGAATTTCTGCAGACACTTGTGGACACTGGACACTTTTGGATTGTGTGAGGCCCACTGAATATCAGAGCGCTATGTCACAGGCTCGATGGCACAGGTGTGAAAAAAGTGACTACAGGATAAGGGAGATTTTGAATTTCTGCAGACACTTGTGGACACTGGACACTTGGATTGTGTGAGGCCCACTGAATATCAGAGCGCTATGTCACAGGCTCGATGGCACAGGTGTGAAAAAAGTGACTACAGGATAAGGGAGATTTTGAATTTCTGCAGACACTTGTGGACACTGGACACTTTTGGATTGTGTGAGGCCCACTGAATATCAGAGCGCTATATCACAGGCTCGATGGCAGAGGTGTGAAAAAAGTGACTACAGGATAAGGGAGATTTTGAATTTCTGCAGACACTTGTGGACACTGGACACTTTTGGATTGTGTGAGGCCCACTGAATATCAGAGCGCTATGTCACAGGCTCGATGGCACAGGTGTGAAAAAAGTGACTACAGGATAAGGGAGATTTTGAATTTCTGCAGACACTTGTGGACACTGGACACTTGGATTGTGTGAGGCCCACTGAATATCAGAGCGCTATGTCACAGGCTCGATGGCACAGGTGTGAAAAAAGTGACTACAGGATAAGGGAGATTTTGAATTTCTGCAGACACTTGTGGACACTGGACACTTTTGGATTGTGTGAGGCCCACTGAATATCAGAGCGCTATGTCACAGGCTTGATGGCACAGGTGTGAAAAAAGTGACTACAGGATAAAGGAGATTTTGAATTTCTGCAGACACTTGTGGACACTGGACACTTTTGGATTGTGTGAGGCCCACTGAATATCAGAGCGCTATGTCACAGGCTCGATGGCACAGGTGTGAAAAAAGTGACTACAGGATAAGTGAGATTTTGAATTTCTGCAGACACTTGTGGACACTGGACACTTTTGGATTGTGTGAGGCCCACTGAATATCAGAGTGCTATGTCACAGGCAGAAATTGGCTAGTGTATCACAAACTACAAGATGTATGTAGAATTGGGCAGAATAGGAATCTCCCTAGAGTGTAGGTCTGTAAGAACGGAACAAGTCCTCCACTTATCCTTCCACAGTGACACACAGATAGCTTCACTGTGGCTGTGATAACAGCCGTTACACGGTACTGTGTGAGGAGCGTACACCGCTGTATGGTGTGAAAAAATGCACGCTCAGTACCTCAGCAGGACAAAAAAAAAATTGGGATTGCTTTTAAAAAAGCAGTTTGCCGAGCAGTGGGGAAACAGCAATGCAGCTGTCAGGAAGCCTTAGAAGGCAGCCTAACAACCAACACCGCTGATCCACCACAATATAGCCTCCCCTTGCACTGCACACACAGTGACTGGTGTGTTGCACAGGCAAAATCGCTAGCAGCAGAAGCAGTTTTTTTTTCTTCTTCCCTGCCTAACGCTCTCCCTACAGAATCAGCAACCTCTCCCTATGCTAAGATCGGCAGAAGTAAGATGGCGGTCGGCGTGCACGCCCTTTTATAACCCCTGTGACGCCTGCCAAAGCAAGCCAATCACTTGCATGCCCTTCTGAAAGATGGTGGTGACCCCTGCCTATGTCATCACGTTGCCCACAGTGTCCGTGTTTCCTGATTTGCTGAAAAAGAGCGCAAAACAAACTTTTGAAACGCGACTTTGGCGCGTAAGTCGCCGACCTCGTGGCCGACCTCATCCTAGGGTCGGGTTTCGTTTCATGAAACCCGACTTTGCCAAAAGTCGGCGACTTTTGAAATTTTTCGACCCATTTCGCTCAACTCTAGTGATGGTGTCTCCACGGCTGATATTTTGCATGTTTTACATATTTCCCATAAGGGATGGGGGCAGTGCTCTAGAATCACTGCGTTGAGAAACACGTGATGGTGTCTCCGCAGTGTCGGATGTTGATCTCCATGAGGTCAATCATCCTCATTTTTCATAGTCTTCTACTAGGCATTGCTCCTACTAGCCAGTTTCCTACTCCACACTGATGAGGGGCAATACCCCGAAACAGCTGTCTGTGGATGGATACCATGTTTTGGCATAGGTGGTTTCCTTCATTGGAGACTGCCCTTCCCGTGGTTGTTCCTTCCCGGTGAAAGACCTGGCTAGTCATTGCTTGCGTTGAGAAACATGTGATGGTGTCTCCGCGGCTGATATTTTGCATGTTTTACATATTTCCCATAAGGGATGGGGGCAGTGCTCTAGAATCACTGCGTTGAGAAACACGTGAAGGTGTCTCCGCAGTGTCGGATGTTGATCTCCATGAGGTCAATCATCCTCATTTTTCATAGTCTTCTACTAGGCATTGCTCCTACTAGCCAGTTTCCTACTCCACACTGATGAGGGGCAATACCCCGAAACAGCTGTCTGTGGATGGATACCATGTTTTGGCATAGGTGGTTTCCTTCATTGGAGACTGCCCTTCCCGTGGTTGTTCCTTCCCGGTGAAAGACCTGGCTAGTCATTGCTTGCGTTGAGAAACATGTGATGGTGTCTCCGCGGCTGATATTTTGCATGTTTTACATATTTCCCATAAGGGATGGGGGCAGTGCTCTAGAATCACTGCGTTGAGAAACACGTGAAGGTGTCTCCGCAGTGTCGGATGTTGATCTCCATGAGGTCAATCATCCTCATTTTTCATAGTCTTCTACTAGGCATTGCTCCTACTAGCCAGTTTCCTACTCCACACTGATAAAGGGCAATACCCCGAAACAGCTGTCTGTGGAT
Organism: Dendrobates tinctorius; assembly: GCF_039654945.1. Lineage (NCBI taxonomy): Eukaryota > Metazoa > Chordata > Amphibia > Anura > Dendrobatidae > Dendrobates > Dendrobates tinctorius. The sequence goes on from NW_027361754.1 coordinate 10,409,214, forward strand.
GGATACCATGTTTTGGCATAGGTGGTTTCCTTCTTTGGAGATTGCCCTTCCCGTGGTTGTTCCTTCCCGGTGAAAGACCTGGCTAGTCATTGCTTGCGTTGAGAAACATGTGATGGTGTCTCCGCGGCTGATATTTTGCATGTTTTACATATTTCCCATAAGGGATGGGGGCAGTGCTCTAGAATCACTGCGTTGAGAAACACGTGATGGTGTCTCCGCAGTGTCGGATGTTGATCTCCATGAGGTCAATCATCCTCATTTTTCAATATTCTTGGCGCCTCCCCCTTTTTTTTTGTGTATATATACCCCTACAATGAACTTCTGTAACATGCCCTGATGAAGTGAGCTGGGACAGGCTCAGGAAACGCGTTGGCAATAAAGATACCCTGAATTCTACCACAGCAGCGCAGTCTCTTATTGCACTACTAGCCTTCTCTTTTTAAAAATACACGTGATGAGACTATAGCAAGAAGGACCAGGTGCGTCACAGGGGGGACACCAGTGCCCATATATGCATGAATACCATACCAAGTTTCCCCTTGAGAAAGCGGTGCTTTGTGCACGCGAAACGTGCGTTGGGGCTCTTCCACCCGGTCCTGGGGTCTCCTTCGCTGCCCTCTACACCCTGTGGTGAGTCTCTCTTATTTGGTCTTAGTCTGGTATTTCTATTCATGAGATTTCCTAGCATAGATAGTCTATTGCAGATTTGATTTGCACATGCATATTGCTACTTTCCTCATGTCTACATGCCATGTGCCATGTATACTTAGACCGTTCATCTTTTTGAGACTCCCCTCTGCATTTATACCCTCTGCTTGGATATACACTTGTTATTAACCCTATATTGGTATGGTATTCATGCATAGCCCAGCATAGTATATAGCCCAGCATAGTATATAGCCCCCCAATGGCCACACAGTCTAGTACTCACATTGATATATTAAAAAAAACACTCCTCACCTTCTCACCTTCTCCTCCTGCCCCCGCTGCTCCCGGCTCCTTTCTTCTGCTCTGTCTGGCACACAGTGAGAGCGAGATGACGTCATTGCGCACCTGCTGTGTCAGAGGCAGAGCAGGGAATGATGGGAGAGGGAGCGTCGGCTCTCCTCCATCATTGCTTTGAACTGTACCGGCAGTCGCCGGTATAGTTCAATGCGGTGGCAGGGGGAGTCGGCGCTAGGGGCAGGCGGACCCCCCTGCCTCACAGGGGCTCCATAGCAGCGGCGTGATGTACCGCTAGCTGGGGGCCCCTGGGGGAGCGGGGCCCTAGGCAGCTGCCTGGTCTGCCTGCCCCTAACACCGGCCCTGCCCCCAACTCACCATACTGAGTCGGCACCCATCCTCCATACTGTTTACTCATACATGCCCTCATACATGCATGCTCCTCATTTTGTGTCCTTAAATCACCCATCCCCACTCCAAATCTCCCCACATACACACATTAAATCCCCCATCTTCACTCCAAATCTCCTCCCACACATACATTAAATCCACCTATCCCCACTCCAAATCTCCCCCCCACACATACATTAAATCTCCCATCCCCACTCCAAATCTCCCCACACACACATTAAATCCCCTCATCCCCACTCCAAATCTCCCCCCACACACACATTAAATCCCCCATCCCCACTCCAAGTCTCCCCCACACATTAAATTCCCCCATCCCCACTCCAAATCCCCCCCACATTAAATAACCCCCCATCCCCAATCCAAATCCCCCCTCACATTAAGTACTCCCCCATCCCCACTCAAAAGCTCCCCACACATTAAATAACCCCCATCCCTACTCCAAATCTCCCCACACATTAAATAACCCCCAAACCCACTCTAAATCCCCCACACACATTATGTACTCCCCCCTTAATCTTCGGTGGTTTCCAGAGTGGAGCACTTACCACAGATGTTCTTTACGCTTCTGGGCACTGGCGAGTGACGTCAGCAGCATGATTACATGACCTGATCACGCTGCTGGCATCGCTATGACCCGGTGGTCACAGCTTCAATTGTACTCGTGTCTGTACAGGATGCAAGTACAATTGATCACTGGGAGCCGACACGCTGCAGCTTCTCTGTGCCGGCTGTCAGCTTGATAGCCAACATAGAGAATGGCCGACTCACAATCCGGGGGGTGGCAGAATGCAGCCACCAGGGGAGGCACTGGGGACCGCCGCATAAGGCGGCCTGAGTGCGCAGCCCTGCCGGCGGCACCCGGGAACATGCCCCTGCTGCCCCCCCTAGATACGCCTCTGCCCCTTGGAAGAGACGTGGAGAATGGCCTCATTAAAAAATGTTCCCATTAGAAGGGAGTGGGTCTTCTATACTTGTAATGTCCATGCACTAAGTGTATGGGCTGACAAACATTTACCCCTGGGGGGTATACATAAACATACTGTATACCAATTTTTTTTTTACAGGCATCATAAACACCCTTAAAAAAAAAGATGTGTGTGTTGCATCACGGACCACGGGCACTCTGGTGATATGGCGGTGGAGGATGAGGATGAGGAGAAGGAGGACTACAGCAAATAGCCAAAATCAGAAAACCAGACACTGGTTTTGAGTTTATGTTACGCTGCTATCATTTAGTGGTATTCAGAAGTCTGGCCCAATCCAGCCCTTGTTCCTTTTTATAAGAGTCAGCCTGTCAGCATTTTCAGTTGACAGGCGGATGCGCTTATCAGTTATAATTCCACCAGCAGCACTAAAAACCCGCTCTGATAAAACGCTAGAGGCAGGGCAGGCCAGGACCTTTAAGGCGTAGAGAGCCAGTTCATGTCACATATCTAGCTTGGATACCCAATAATTATAAGGCACAGATGAATCACGGAGGACGTTGGTACCATCAGCAAGGCACTCCCTCAGTATCTTCCCAAACTTTTCACTCCTTGTGAGAGTACCCCACGCCTCAGGGCCTGTATGATTGGAGGGACTGAGAAAACTCTCCCAGAACTTTGACAGTGTTCCCCTGCCTCTGCTGGATTGGAGTTGTATCTCTCTCGCCTGTCCTCCTTGGTTGTTCAAGGAACTGTGACCTCAGATGGGTGTGGTTCCTCTAAGGGTTCAGTTTCCACAGAGATACTGCACCTCCTCCTGAGGTGTAGTATCCCCAGGGCTGCCACTAGGAATTTCGGAGCCCCATACTGGCAAAATTTTCGGGGTCTCCTTGAGACTCCGCCCAAGCTCCACCCCAACCCCACCCTCCATCCCTCGAACTGTCCACAGTCACACCGCTCTCTCTTGGAAAACCTCCACTTCTTACCAATCACACATTAACAGTTCCCATCTCCAGATCACACACATAGCCAGCAGCTCTTGTTTTAGCCACAAGATTTTTTAAATCTGCCACCACGATAAGGTAGACTCTTTTGGCCAGGCCCTACTCTACTCTAACCTATTAAACATTTGCTAAATTATCCAATACAATTTAGGTATATATTTTATTTTTCAATTTTTAAAGTGACCAATAATATCACGTCAAAAAGGGACAAATACCACCGCACCATGTCCAGACACCATATTACCACCACATGATAATAATACCACATACAAGAACAAATACAGCTACACCATGACCAGGCCACACATTACCACCAGTGTCAGAATAATAGCACATACAAAGGACAAATACCACCGCACCATGCCCAGACCAGACCACATATTACCACCACAGTGACAGAATACTACAATACTGATCATTAATAAAACATATTATTATCACCATAAGTGCTATTATACACAGGAGATCTGTACTTAGTATGCAGTGTCTGTGTACAGGTAATACAGTGATCACCGGTGACATTAAACACAGGAGCTCTGTATATATAGTGCCAGTGTACAGATAATAGTGATCACCAGTTACATTATGAACAGGACCCCTGTATATAGTGTCAGAGTACAGATAATACAGTGATCACTGTTAACATAGTACACAGGATCTCTGTATAAAGTGTCAGTGTACAGGTAATACAGGGATCACCGGTGACATTATACACAGGAGCGCTGTATATAGTGTCAGTGTACAGATAATACAGTGATCACTGGTGACATTGTACACAGGAACTCTGTATATAGTGTCAGTGTACAGGTAATACAGTGATCACTGGTGACATTGTACACAGGAACTCTGCATATAGTGTACAGTGTCAGTGCACAGGTTATACAGTGATCACTGGTGACATTGTACAAAGGCACTCTGTATATAGTGTCAGTGTACAGGCAACAAACTGACTCACCAGTGATGTGTCTAGGTGAAGTCCTTTATCTTCGCCTTTCATCTTTCATTCAGCACAGAACGCCATCACGTCTTCCAGCCAGGGCTCGTCTCTGCAGGAAATAACAGTTATCTAGAACTCCACTTGCAGAACACATTACTTAATTTTTTTCACAACTTCTACACTACACCAGATGAAGAAAAAAAGGTGACAGTGTCGCTCTGCACAGTAATAGGACCCCCCCATTTAAAGCAGTATCCTCAAAAAAATAAAATAAATACATCACTGCAGTAATAATATGCCTTAAATAGCCCCTATGGTAATAATATCCCTCATCCTAGGCTCCAATATCCCCCATCCTGTCTCATTCCTGACTCCAGCCATATTTTCTCTCATCCTGCCCTCATGAGTATCCATTCTGCCCCCATATGATCTCCCGATCCTGACCCATCTGTCTACATTGTATCGATCCTACCCCATGTGTCTCCCATCCTGCCCCCTCCTGTGTCTCACATTCTGTCCCCATATCCATTCTGCCCCCCTGTGTCTTACTGTCACATTCTGGCCCCGTGTCTCACATTCTGCCCCGTGTATCACTGTCTGCCACATTCTGCCCTGTATCCATTCTACCCCTCATGTGTCTCACTGTCACATTCAGCCCCCATGTCCATTCTGCCCCCGGCCCCCCATGTCTCACATTCTTCCCCCATGTCTCACATTCTTCCCCCATGTCTCACATTCTTCCCCCATGTCTCACATTCTTCCCACGGTGTCTCATTCTGCCCCGGGCGTCTCATTCTGCCCCGGGCGTCTCATTCTGCCCCCATGTCTCACATTCTGCCCTCATATCTCACATTCTGCTCCCGGCCCCCCCGTGTCTCATTCTGCCCCCATGTCTCACATTCTGCCCCCTGCCTGCCCTGGGGTTCTGTGACTGTGGTGGCACTGCTGCAGTGTGGCTGGCTGTGCAGGGCCCCCCTGGCCCCTGCCAGCCCTTGGGCCCTGTGGCTGTGGTGGGACTGCTGCTGTGAGGTTGGCTGTGCAGGACCCCCCTGTCCCCTGCCTGCCCTGGGGCACTATGGCTATGGTGGAAATGATGCCGTGCGGCTGGCTTTGCAGGTCCCTGCTGGCCCCTGCCTGCACTGGGGCCCTGTGGCTGTGGTGGGACTGCTGCCGTACGGCTGGTTGCACAGGGCCCCCCCTGGCCCCTGCCTGCCCTGGGGCCCTGTGGCTGTGGTGGGACTGCTGCAGTGCGGCTGGCTGCACAGGCCCCACTGGCCCCTGCCTGTCCTGGGGCCCTGTGGCTGTGGTGGGACTGCTGCCATGTGGCTGGCTGCACAGGGCCCCCCCTAGCCCCTGCCTGCCCTGGGGCCCTGTGGCTGTGGTGGCACTGCTGCAGTGCGGCTGGCTTCACAGGGCCCCCCTGGCCCCTGCCTGCCCTGGGGCCCTGTGGCTGTGGTGGGACTGCTGCCGTGCGGCTGGCTGCGCAGGGCCCCCCTGGCCCCTGCCTGTCCTGGGGACCTGTGGCTGTGGTGGGACTGCTGCATTGTAGCTGGCTGGGCCCCCCTGCCCTGAGACTATTCACCTGCTCACTCACCTGGTGCCTCCACATCTGGTCCGCTGCGCACGCCGCCGCCTCTTCTCTCCTGGTGTCTGCCACCCGTCCACCGCTCCCAGCCACCCACGTGCACACACACCGAGACCGCACACGCTGCACGCTCTGCTCCGAATGAGGAAGTGAAGCAGAGCTGCAGAGCAACGTGTGACGTCACGGGAGGCTGGCTGGACGGACCCATAATGCACTGGGGCGGGCAGTAGCTTAAAGCGCCTGCTGCTGCCTGAACAATCCATTGGGGGGGCCAGAGCGCGCGACCCGGGCTGCCAGCGTGCTCGGGCGGCCGGGCCCCCCCAATTCACGGGGCCCCATACACTAGTAAGGGCTGTAATGCCCTGATGGCGGCCCTGAGTATCCCACTCCCCAGGTAAGATGGTAACACCTGACCTGACTCCAGCACCTACATCCAGCACAGACACCTTGGAACAGCAGAGCACCCTTTATGGCAGCTGCTTTGGTTCATGAAGGGTGCTGGGTGGTGGGTGGAGCTTAGATTACACTAGAGGTGAAAGCTGACAGGAAGTTAGGTCAGTTCCCCACAGGGGGAAGCAGAGAGAGGACCTCTCTGCAATCAGAATCCCCATGAAGGGGGAGGAAGACAGTTTCCCCACTGGGGGAAGGAGGGAAAGGGCGTAGTTGCAGCAGCCTCCTGTGACCTGGAGCTGCTGGAAAGGAAAGACAAAGAAAGAAAGATCAGTTGTTCAAAAGGAAGATAGATAAGAACGGAACGTGAGGAGGAGACAGGCTGGGGATTAGGGCTAGAGCGGAGCCCTTCTCTAAGATTAATGCACCAAGGCCGGGAGCCGGTATCCGAGGCTGAGTGTGATACTAATGATCCTACAGCAGAAACCGGAGGAATAGAAGTTGTGACCACTTTATTCCCACCTAAGAATCGAAGACACAGCAGCAACGTGTGTGAGCCGGGATATGATTGTATGGAGTCCCTGAAGCAGGTGTGAGGTAGCGCTGTCATTTAAGTAGGGGATCACTTGCTTGGCAGCCACAAAATCAGATCCGGCATAGGTTTTCCATAAACTCAGAACGGTCCATGCGGTTTATTTAACATCATAAACCATGACCAGCAATATATAAACGGCATAGCGTCCATGACAGAGCTTCACTCTGTTAGCAATGTCCAATACCCTGGCTTTTCAGCCTCACAGTTATATCTCACCCCGTCAGGGTTCTCTCATGGCTGCTTCTCCATACTGCAGACATTCATTCCCTCCAGGGAACTCTCAGGCACTTGCAGCCATTAAACACAGCATCCACACGTGCTGTCAGGCAGGAAGCACCATCTCAACGGGACCTTCCACACTGGACCTACCAGGTCCCAGCATTCAACCCCATGTGACCTACCCTGGCCACATTATATGGTCCATAGCCACGCCCACTGGGTCACTTGACTCTGACCTCATCACAGGTCCTTCAAGCCTTTACACACTCTTTACAATAGTGCTTTAAACACACCCCCTGGGTGGGTTTGTAGGTAAACAGGTCCGCCCATCTCTCTAGTTACCTGGAGACTTCTCCCTTACACATTGAAACAACACCTCAACAGTATCACTGCTGATCAACACATAAGTCTCCATCCCAAAGCCACCCACTTTGAGATACATAATGGCCATTCAGCATTCTGCCATTCATCCTTTCTCCTGGGACATCCACACAGCGCCCCCTAGCGGACTCAGTGGTCACTACACCACACAGGCTACAGCTGCTTGTCATGCGAGTGGAGTTATAAGTAACATCAAGAAAGAGGAACTTGAGTGTAATTCAGAACTACAAGTACTTCAGAATAGCGCTAGAAAGGAGACGTTCAGAAAAGGCGCACGAAAGGGAGTGCTGGAAGGGTGTATTCCATCTGCCTGGGAGTTGGCTGAGCCCCTGATCTGGAGGACACAGCACTGAAGCAGGCACCTGTCTATGCCAAAAACGTGAGTAAAGTATCAGAACTGCATTCAGCTGTGTCATTGCCTTCTTCCTGCACCAACTTACTCAACACTGCTACATCTCTGTGCCCAACACTACACCATCTACCTCAACATCTACTCCCGCTGCCCTGGGACTACAGCTCTGCCTGTGGAGAGCTATTACATCTTTGCTGCACCACAACATCCATTCCAGAGGATCTGCGCTGCAGCACTGGTCCCCTTCTGACCAGATACCACAGGTGGTGTCACAAACTACCTACATTTAAACTTTATTCAGCTTCATTCCACCTATTTTACATGGACACCCAGGGCCACAGACCGGGTCGCCACCACCGCGACACTTCCCCTTTAAGATGCCGGCTCCGTAACCAGTGATTCCCACAGCAGCCCTGGGGGTGTTCCATGGCAATTTTTTAAATAATTCCTGACCAAGGGCATTCTGGTGCTGCCCCATTTTAGTAGACCTGCCCGCCTTGGGAATAAGAGGTAGAAAGTTCATCTTGTAGGGTGGGTATAGAAGTTTCACCAACCAGTAATGACTGTCACCCAAAATTTGGAGAATGCGAGGGTCATGGGAAAGGCAACGTAACATAAACTCAGCCATGCGTGCCACACTGCTAACAGGCTAGTCTTCCGTGTCCTCACCAAGAGGATAATAAAGTAACTTGGCACTCAACTGAATAATCCTTTGCAAATTAGATTTATTTTATAATTTATTGCAGTCCTGGAAACGTTTCGGCCTATTATCGGCCTTCCTCAGTCTGCCGACTGCTATCGCGAAATACTAATCCGGTACCCAAGTAAGGATTCCTATGGAGATTTCAGAATGTCATGTTGATCTAAATGGTATCTCCTATTATTATAAGAGTGGATATACTGAATTAAATGCCTTGTTTAGATATGGAGGTGGCATACACAGGTGGGACGCGGTATTCCCCCGCTCGTCAGCTGGATCAACATGACATTCTGAAATCTCCATAGGAATCCTTACTTGGGTACCGGATTAGTATTTCGCGATAGCAGTCGGCAGACTGAGCAAGGCCGATAATAGGCCGAAACGTTTCCAGGACTGCAATAAATTATAAAATAAATCTAATTTGCAAAGGATTATTCAGTTGAGTGCCAAGTTACTTTATTATTCACTTTGGTCTGGGTAACCTACTTGCGCACCCTGCGGTAGTGCCACGCTATATTTGACACACTCACCAAGAGGATGACTGACCATGCTCTCCTCCTCTCTGACCTCAAGCCATGCACGCTGAACAGATGATATGACAGTTGTGCAGGTAGTACCATCTATAGCGCATGAAACTAGCTCCTGTTCCTCTTCCTCCTCTTCCTCATTGCCACCCACTCCACGTTGGGATGAGATGAAGCTGGGCTGTGTGTAATCACCCTGTATGGTTCCTTGCTCCATCTCATCGTGCTCTGCCTTGAGCAATCTCTTTGATTGTGAGCAGAGAGCGTTTCAGAAGACAGAGAAGTGGGATGGTGATGCTAATTATGGCGTCATCGGCACTCACCATCTTGGTGGAGTCCTCAAAGTTTTGGAGAATGGTAAATATATCTGACATCCATGTCCACTCCTGAAGTCTTATGAGTAATGTGTGGAGTCTGAACTGAATACCGATGGCCTTGTTGATACTGGTAGTCAACAACTGCCCTCTTCTGCTCACAAACCCTTCCCAACTGCAGTGTGGAATTCCAATGCGTTGGGACATCACACACCAGTTGGTAAGCCAGAACCTGCAAACACTGCTGAAGCACGGCAAGGGCAGCAGAAACTGTAGCTGACTTTTTAAAATGGGCACACAGGCGGCATACTTTGACAAACAGATCCGGCAGCTCCAGGTAGATTTTGCAAAACCGCGGAACCACGTGGTTAAGCACATGGGCCAGGCATGGTATGTGTGTGAGCTTGCCTCTCCTCAGAGCCGCCACCAGGTTCCGGCCATTGTCACAAATGACCATGCCTGGCTGTAGGTTCAGCAGTGTCAGTCACAGATCTGCCTGCTCTTTCAGAGCTCTCCACAGATCTTCAGCATTGTGTGGTTTTTCACCTAAGCATATTAGCTTCAGCACAGCCTGTTGCCCTTTGGCTGAGGCAATGCTGCAGTTGTTCCAGCTTGTGACTGATGTGACCATTTCGGAGATGGAGGCTGAAAAGGAGGAGGAGGAGGAGGTGCAGGAGCTTTAGACTGTCGGGGCAACCATGATTGACCTAGGGCCCGCCATCCTCGGCATCAGGAGGACGTGTTCCATTTCAAGGTCCAACTGGGTCCCGGCTTCCAATATGTTAACCCCGTGTGCTGTCACTGAAATGTACCGTCCTTGCCCACAAGCACTTGTCCACATGTCCGTGGTTGGGTGGACTTTCCCAGTAACTGCATTGTTGAGGGCACGGCTAATGTTGTGGGGCACATGCTTGCGTAATGCAGGGATGGCACACTGGGAGAAATAGTGGCGGCTGGGGATCGAGTACCAAGGGACAGGCGCCGCCATCAGGTTGGGAAAAGCTTCAGTCTCCATGAGCCGAAAAGGCAACATTTCGAGCACAAACATTTACAAAATGTGTGAATTTAGTAGTGTGGCCTGTGGGGCGTTGGCTGCGTATTTGTGCTTGTGTGGCGCCCCCAGGAGTATGGCCACTACAGTGGCTTTGCCTTCCTCCAGGGGAGGGTAATGCCAGGCTTGGAGGCAATGATGGGTCTCTCTCGCAGTCAATCCATACATGCAACACAGTTCCACTCCAGGACAGCAGGGGGAGCTCTGAACCGGAATTAAGGGGAGGAGTGCTCTATGAGGGCCAAGAGAAAGGAGTGGTCAGTTAGTCTGCGGAGGGTGAAGTGTGCAGACGTGTAGAGAGAAGCTGGAGGTTGAGCTAGGAAAGGAGAGCTCCCTCACAGTGAGAGCGCATGAACTGGAGCCTGGTTTCCACGGTTGTACGGATACTAACGGTCCTACAACAGATACCAGAGGAGTAGGAGGCTGTAAATGCCCTACTCCCATCTAAGACTTGAGGGCACAACAGCAGCTTGGATAGAGAGCCGGGACTCAGGAGAAAGGAGTCCCTGAGATAGGCTACAGCTGTCTGTTGTGCAAGTAAGGTTCTTGGGAACATCTGATAGGAGGAACTTCAGAGTAACTCAGTGCTTGGAGTACTTCATTCAAATAGGCGCTAGGAAGGAGACTGCACAGCCCGTCTGCTGAGAGAAAATCCCTGAATTGCTTCCAGGCTAGCCTGCTCCAATACCATCAGTAATCAGGACCCTGGACTGCAGTTATCAAGTAAAGGTACAGAAATTGCACCCCGCTGTGTCTTGTCTGCTTCCTACCTTTCCGGCACTGCTACATCCCCATGCCAACCACTTCTACACTGCCCTGGGACAACAGCCCTGCCTGTGGAGGGCTATACCATCATTGCTGCACCACACCATCGGTCCCGGACGATCTGTTTGCAGCGTCGGCTTAACACCTCCCTTGCCGAACACCACAGGTGGCGTCACAAACTATTCCATTCCATTAACTACATTCCCCCATTACTTGGGCGCCCAGGGCCACGGTCCGGGTCACCGCTGCGGTGACACATCCCACTGACACCGGCCCGGGGCCGAGTACCCCGCAGCCCTGGGAGGGCGACCCACTTGCGTTCCAATGACTGGGATAGAGATAACAACGCTGCGTTGGGACAAGGACGTGGATGTGCTTGAAGATGGTGCTAGTTGAGTGTGTGCAACGACAGGTGCAGGGCAGGAAGCATCTTCGCATGCACTATGGACGGGGATTGGCTTGCACGCACAACAGTGGAAGAAGCAGTGGTGTCACCCGCAGACACTGTTTCTGGACCCTGGGGTTCGGCTCACAAAGTCGGGTGCTTTACTGCCATGTGCCCCGATCATGGTGGTGGTGGTCAGGCTGGTATTTTTGCTACTCCTGCTGATGCTGGCCAGGCAGGTGGTGCAAATGTCCTTTTTGGGGATATAGGTAGAGTCTTTAAAAAGCAACCAGACTCAGGAAGACCTAACAGTTGGACTGGCAACCTCCATCGTGTTGGTGTTACGGGGAACAGTTGCCCGCCTTCTGTCTGCAGCCACCACACTGCTTCTTCCTGCCTGTTGGGGTGCTACGCCTCCCTCACCCTCCCTCACCCTGTGTGCGGCTGTCCTCGCTCTGCATGTCCTCCTGCCAGGTTGAGTCAGTTACTATATCATCCACCACCTCATCTTCCACTTCCGCACCGTGGCCCTCCTCCTGGCTTTCTGGCAATTGTGTCTCATCATCGCCCACCTCTTGTGACACTTTCCCACCGTCGCCTTCGTGTGACCATGGATGCTCAAATATTTGGGCATCACTACATGCCATCGCCTCTTGCCCCCATTTCAAGTTGATCAGTTGTCTTCGGGCACTCGGCATTGTGGGAGGAAGGAGGATCAGGGTTAGGAATATGTGGTTCAGACTCACGGCTACTGAGACTTGGCCCTGTGGAAGACAGGGTTGTGGTCCCCTAACAGTTGGGACAGGAAGGTCGGGCAAGAAGATGTGGGTGTTTGTTGTGGCACAATTTCAGCTTGCCCACGGCCTCTACATGCACCATCACCACCACCATCACCATTATGTCCAGTTCCCCATCCCTTGCCATGCGCCTTGCTTATTTTAAATCGAGGACAATATTTTCCACGTTCACTACAAATGGCTGAATTTGGAGCGAACTTATATGTGAACCGTGTGACGGAAAACCACAGTTTAAAATATCTGGCCTGAAGGTAACCTTTTTTTCCAGCAAACTGCTTTCAATAACTTGGCTAACACACTGCAACAAAATTTAAATGGAGGCCTTAAATCGCACAATTTTGAGCGCACTGATATGTGATCCATGTGACAGACAAAAAAGCTGCATTTTTAGCGCTGTAATATGGAAAGGATCTGGCTGTATTCTTCTGTGCCAACAAGCAGATGGAGCAGAAAACCTGTGTTCTCTGGATTGCTTTTAAAGCAAATAATCAGGATTAAGATCCCAAAAAAATTATCCCTGGCCCCTGATGCCTGGGGCTATGTCTAGAAATATGTGTAATAGGCAGCAGCAGCAGCAGGCAGAACTGTAATGGAACCTCTTGCTATATGCACTAAAATCTGCCACATACACTGCCTGCCTAGCACTGATATCGTTGTAGCTTTATTAGTCCTCAGAAGGTCTGTTAGTTGAGATGGATATATGTATTATATATGGTATACCCACACTAAGTTCAAAGCAAACAAATCTCTTCCTAGCTCAGCAGCAACTCTCCCTACACCGCCTGAGCAGACTGGGACAAGCAAGGCGGTACCAGGTCTGATATAGACCTGATGACGCTGTGAGGCCAGCCAATCATTGTAATGCCAAAACCAACACGGTTGTGGCATTACATTGTGTAGCAGACAATTCCTGCTAAAGAGCGCCAAACATGCAGGGCGGGGACCCGAGCTCCCGCCCAGAAACCCTGGAAATACTCAGCGAGCTCCGAGCATCTCGAGCAGTGAGATGCTTGGGCGAGCACCGAGTAGTGGTGAGAATGCTCGCTCATCACTATCCTTTATTTGAAATAGTGACACAGACTCCTTTAATGAATCTTAATTAAACAATACTCACCGAACGTCTAATCCACCGATGCCAACATCTCCTGCAACAAAAATAAAATAATCCACAATATTCCTCAGCTGTCCACAGACAAGATAATCTATAATGTCCCACGATGATCCTGATCACTTTGATAACAGTCACTGATGTGACAGTTCTCAAAAGACAGCCGGAGTGTCACGAACGGGGGTAGTGACCTTTGGCCGCACACGGCTATCACAGGCACAGGGGGGCTTATCTTAGTTATCCCACCGCTGGCACCATGTGACAAAAAACAGCAAGCTAGTCTTGCCCTAACAATTTACCGCAGGGGGTTTATTTTGGTTATCCCACCACTGCCACAATATGTTTCAAGCTGTCAGGATTTATGGATATCCCACTTTCGAGTTCCACTTTGGAACTTGCAGCTCTCTGGCACCCCCCTTACCCGCAGGTCAGTCAGGGAACTACACCTAGGATAATTAGTCGCCGGACGAGCTACTTGTTGTGCAAAGGCTATTAGGCCCGCTTGCAGTGAGGGAGTTATAAATGCTTTGGACGCAGCCACACAATCAGCTTATAAAACCTGCTCAGTCACTACCAGCGCTACCCACCTAGCCAGAACACACTTCACTGCCACCAGCTTCAGATTTCTCCGATTAATATGTAAAATTAATAGAGGGGTTTGAAGCAAACCCAAATCAGTAGCGTAATTAGCTTACAGTCACGTGAATTCATCACAGAGCAAAGAGACTGAATTAATAAATTTCATAGTTTATTCCCAAAAGGTGGGCAGTGTTTACAGAAGATAAAAATGTTTTACGATGGGAGACAATTCAAGTATGTACAATGCAATTACAAATAAAATAAAATAAAGGATTAAAACAGAAAATACACTTACATAATGCTTAGATCATTTCAGGCAGAACCAAGCTGGGGGTGGATCCACACATCATAGTTCATTGATGAGGTCTTGTGGCACAGCTCTTAAACAGCAACTCACTAGGGGGGGCTCAGTCTGGGTTTGTGACATCACCAAAGGGGCTGTCTGGTGACAGTCCTCCCCCCTGCTCTTACAGTTGCAATCTGACTGAAAAGCTTATCATACCCATAACTCATAGAGGGTACCTCATGTAGAAATGCACATAGTATCATCTAACCAGCCTGTTGCAGGCAAAAATTCAAGACCAAACTGGAACTAGTTATTCCACACCGTTCAGGAGGAATCCATTTCTCTGATTCTGTTGGTGCTGGAACCATGTAAAACTTGGGCCAGGAAGCTTAGTTGCGTACGTCCCGGATATGTAGTTTTTATTTTCTATCACAATCTAGCAGCATTCTATGACCAAATGATTTGATCCTCATTATTGTCTATGAAGAGCTTGAGCACATATTGGAACAAAGAAGCACCCTGCGGTGAGGAGAGAAGCCAGTGACTAGTGATGTGGATTTATTTTTGATTTGGGTAGATTTACCCCTGTGCATACTGTGACCTGTCCTGATTAGACAGAGTCTTATTGAGCGCTCAAAGGAAAAGAGGAAGCTTCACTTAGTTAGCAACAACTCATTCCAGCAGAACTCTGGAAACTTTATTCATATATGGTCTTTTATCAATTCGTATAAAGGAGTGGTTACTCATTAACATAAAGGCTTAACTTCTTAGCTAATTGGTCAGTTTAAATGCATGAACATATATGGGTGTCCGACCTGGGGTTATTTAGACACCACGTGATTTACTGTCCGGAGTCTTGCACTTGTCAGCAAGTGTCCAATATCGGCCAGACCACCTGGCCTAAGTTCCTCATTCCCTATGTCTGCTAGATATTTCTCAAGTCACAAGATAATGAGATGACTGGGTAGCAGGTTATTTCCACCAACTAGTTATAAGGTTCAAACTGTGAATATGTATCTGTGTGCAGTATATATGAGTATATAGCCTATATAAGAGTACATGAGTATATATAATTCACAAAGTCCACCCTAGGAAATGAAAATAACTGGGCTCCAGACCAATTGGTATTATAAAAAAATATATTTTTATTTATCAAAACATTAAAAATATATATATGAAAAGAGAGATGTACATATCAAAAAAGGGATGTCATTATCCCATGAAGTTTCTCACAACTATCCACCACCAAAGGATTTTATCACTATCAACGAAATTGTGTATAAATGCCGCTTCAAAAATTGGGTCTAATGAACAGCACCTATATATCAGTATGATACGGTAACAAGATTATGAAATGATCATACCCACATATCTCATTACTGTAATAAACTGGAATCGCCCCACATTTGATAACCTAAACTGTAACAAAGCACATATAATCCACTGTCCAAAGACATATGTGACCGCTGTTAGAATGGCAGTGACATTTTGTATCTGCGGTATACAATACCGCCAACAGAAAAGGCCCAAAAGTCGGTCTTATGTGCATGATGACAGACTCAAGGTATCATGATGGGATCCAGCCATGTAGCAGTAATCACGGAGCAGTGATCACATAATCATATGAATAAAAGCGGCCCTACCATGTGATGGATGTGGAGCCTCCCGTTGAAGCAAAAGCGAAACGCGCGTCGGGGCAGAGGGACGCCCGGGTGACTCCGCATCCATCACATGGTAGGGCCGCTTTTATTCATATGATTATGTGATCACTGCTCCGTGATTACTGCTACATGGCTGGTTCCCATCATGATACCTTGAGTCTGTCATCATGCACATAAGTCCGACTTTTGGGCCTTTTCTGTTGGCGGTATTGTATACCGCAGATACAAAATGTCACTGCCATTCTAACAGCGGTCACATATGTCTTTGGACAGTGGATTATATGTGCTTTGTTACAGTTTAGGTTATCAAATGTGGGGCGATTCCAGTTTATTACAGTAATGAGATATGTGGGTATGATCATTTCATAATCTTGTTACCGTATCATACTGATATATAGGTGCTGTTCATTAGACCCAATTTTTGAAGCGGCATTTATACACAATTTCATTGATAGTGATAAAATCCTTTGGTGGTGGATAGTTGTGAGAAACTTCATGGGATAATGACATCCCTTTTTTGATATGTACATCTCTCTTTTCATATATATATTTTTAATGTTTTGATAAATAAAAATATATTTTTTTATAATACCAATTGGTCTGGAGCCCGGTTATTTTCATTTCCTAGGGTGGACTTTGTGAATTATGTATTGTTGGTGGTATTTTACTCATGATTATATTGGCATTTCATAGTGATTTACATGAGTATATAGCCTATAGCAGGCAAGTGAGATCTATATGAAATACATATATATTTCAATAACAATCCCCCTTAGATAACACTTGCCCTAAAATCCTGTTCCTGGCCCAAAGCGCTGCAACTCTTTTATGCTGCCAATGGACTGACATATGCCTAGTGCATACATCCTCCTCTGTACAGACTTTTCGCAAATGGGCAGTCAGGAGATCTGTCCCTAAAGGGGGTGTGGTGCAATGTAATCAAAGTCTCTTAGTTAGCAGTCTATGCAGTCAGTGCATGTGTATTCTCCGTCAGGTAGGTAATATATTCAGTCAGGGAGGTCATCCACAGCATCATTCCAGCTCAGGTGTATCTTCTGGTATGAAGGCCTTTTCCTGCAATGCGATGCGTGGATCCAGGTGGGGTTTTCTCTCCAGGTTGGTGGCGTCAGCATTTGGAGAAAGGCCATCAGATCTGGGATCGAGTGCTTCTCTTTACGGACTTTTTTCACCAACACTCAGCAGTCTCCTGACTTCAGGGCGTGCATACCAGGCACCGAATCTGGACCTGGCAATGAAGGAGAAAAAACTCGAGAATGGACATTAGCAAAATTCTTGATAAATTCAATTACACATGCAGACAAAGTATCATATTGCATAGTCAACTGCTAAGTAAAGAATACCCCTAAACTGGGTTTTTTACCCAAATAAAGTTTCATATTGGTGACAGCTTTTTCTGAGCCTATGGGAGTGTCTAATGCCAGGGTTTGTCTGTCTCTTGGGCAAATTTTTTAGCATGCTGCTCTTAAGTGTCCCACCTAGTCTAGGGTGTGGGATGGTGAGTAGTGTGTAGGCCTAAGTCTGACCCTACTGCTGATCAGGTCTCTTGTGTTAGGTTTGCTGTGTATGCGGGTCCCTGATCACTTGCTATTGCTTCTGGAAACCCCATATCTGCACACTATTTTTGAGAGTAGCTTCTTTGCAGTAGTCTTCGCCAACTGGTTCCTTACTGGGAAGTCTTCAGGCCAGATGATGTGGGGGAACTTTTCCCGCTTGTCCGATGTTAAATTTGTCGGTGGCCGAACAGCTGCTGGGAATCTTCGCTGTTTAGGTGTGAGTTGAGTCCAATCTGTTCATTCATCTGTGTCTTCAATTCTGTGTGGGGGCCATGTGCCCATTGAACCACCATAGGGTACACACTTTGAGATAGACTGGGTCTGTCTTGAGGTAGACGTTTTGAGGTAGACAGTTTGAGGTAGGCTAGGTCTGTCTTGAGGTAGACGTTTTGATGTAGACGGTTTCTTGGAGCCCAGTGCTTTTGGCCTTCAGCATCCAGCTTTCCTTCTCCTCCTTCCGAGTCTGATCCTGTTACTTCTTGTACAGGTTTCAGGAAGTCATTTTGTCAGGTTTAGTGACTGGGTTGGGGTAATTGACATTCTCTGAGCTGATTGTGGGATTTTAGCTGAGGTTTCGTCTATGTCCGCACCTCCCTCTGTATGAAGACTCGGGTTAGACTGTGTCAGAGGAGGACTTGGGACTCTTTGCATTGGTATCGATCCAGCCGGTATTCTCCGGGGATGAGGGGGAAGGTCAAAACTGTTGTAGCCTTGGGATGCCTTCGGACTCATGCAGCTCGTCTCGGGGGGACGGGGTAAGTGTTGCCGTGGACTGCTGACCGTAGGACTGTGCTGGAGAAGAAGTTTCCCCACGAGAGGGTGGTGGAGGACAATCTTCTGGAATGTTCTCCATCAATACGTCCTTTCTGGAAAGGTGGGCACCATTCTTCTGCCTCAGAATTCATATCCACGTCAGAGTCTTCATCCTGGAAGTGATTCAGCTTGTTGGCTGGTGGAGGAGGAGGCAGCACTTCTGTCCAATTCAGAGATGGCATCTTCAACGGTTTTCCCATTGACTTCTGTTTGCCAG
Source organism: Dendrobates tinctorius (assembly GCF_039654945.1). Classification (NCBI taxonomy): domain Eukaryota; kingdom Metazoa; phylum Chordata; class Amphibia; order Anura; family Dendrobatidae; genus Dendrobates; species Dendrobates tinctorius. The sequence continues at coordinate 10,427,727 of NW_027361754.1, forward strand.
GTTTTCTCGTCTTCAGTTGTCATGTAGTAGCCGTCCGGCTCTACGACCTCTCCCATTTTCCATATTGTCTTCCTCTGGCTGCTTCTTTGGCTGCCACGTCTGCTGTTGATGCCCCGTGTCTCTACTGTGTTCAGTTTTCCGTGTGCCTTGACCTTCAACACTGCCACCACTTTTAGTAGTTGAAGAGCGTCCAGCAGGTCTCTGATGGCTCCATGGTGCTTCACGGTCGATCCGCTTGCTGTGATGAAGTTTCTTGCAGCCCAGATGGGTCCAAAGTCGGGTGCCATGTAATGCGAGTACCTGGAAGTTTTTGTTCTTCGCAATCTGGCAGGTCTTTCGTCAGCTCTATCAGCTCCGCTTCTTGGGCTCTTGGGCTGACGACCTTCTGGACCATAGAATGTCTTGATTGCTGGTCGCTGCACATCCCGTGTGGAATCTTCCTTCATCATCTGCAAAACTGCAGCCATCTACGGTATCTTGCAGATTTTTCATCTGAGGGTCCGTATCCGTATCCCCCCTTGGGAGTGGGAGTAGAGACAGGTAACGGCTGCGAGCACTGAAGAGTGGTGGAGAGCAGCCTTGTCAGGAGAGCGTGTGCTGCGGGTATTGTTTTCATGCAGGAGGGCCTCCCCCTGGCATCTGGATCCAGGCCGGCTGAGAGGTAGTCTAGAGGTCCCTGGTTTTCCTCCGTGGGTCTGTTTTAAGCCTGGCCTGTAGCATGACCTTCTCCATCTTGGTCCTTCTTTTTCCGTTTTGGTCAGGACGGGATGGCTTCTCGTAGTCAGGGAGGCCTAGAGTTGGCGCAGAGACTATGAAGTCTTTCAGTTTCCTGTACGAGATGAAGGTTGCAATGCGTTGATGCAATTGTACAGAGGCTGCATTAAGTCTGGAGCACCAGGAATCCAAGTTCTGCAGTATGAGACTAGACTAAGGAAGGCCTGCATCTTCGGAGTTGTTGAGGGAGCCATCTTCTCCTCCGCGGTCTTCCAGTCATCTGTCAAGTGTTTCGTCCAGTGGGCGATACGGTGTCTTCAAGAACTTGCTTTTGACACCACTGGACTCTGTTTTTGCAGAACTTACATTGCTGCTCCGTCAGGCAGTGTAGAGGAGGCATGGAAAACGCTGTGCGAGTAGCGGTGTCGATGACTTCTGCATGCTCCGCAATCCAGTTGGTGGGGACGGAGAGCAATGCTCTGGCGAGCTGTGAAAGGCTGTTCCGGGCCTCTTGGGCCTCACTGTCCATTTGTTCCGCACCCCCCTTGTGCGTTTTCAGGAACTGGTCGTCCAGGTGAGGGGGAACATTGAGGGAAGCTTTGGGCAGATCCATTGCCGTGAGCACCGTTGCTGTGGCTGGCACATTTGTCAGCAGAGTGTGCAGATCTGGCACAACTGGGGTTTCAAACACAGTTGCTTCGCTCACAGTCCTCAGGTTATGCACCATTCAATCTGATCTGGTTCTCCTTTCACAGTCTTCCTCTTGATCGAGAGAAGCTGGGACTGCATGATGATTCCTGTGGGTGAGGCGGCTCAATCTGGCCTTGCTCTTCACAGTGCCGTGAGTGACTCCCATCTTCAGGCACAGGGCTGGCAGGAAACCAAACCATTTTCTGGGGTCCTTTTTTCGTCAGAGGTGACGTTCAGCTGAGTTTTCTTGCTCTCACAGGGGGTCTTCTTGCTGGGGCGTCTTCTTTAACAGCCAGCAGCAGTTCCTTTCACCCAGCTTGATTTCTGGTCAGCATCTTGTTAACCAATTTGAGGAGCTGAGTGGCTGTCTTCTGGTCCAGGGCCTGGATTAACTTCAGGGAGCACCTTCAGAATCGTGTCCAAGATGATCCTCTGGCGCTGGAGCCGGAAGCAGTGCAGCCATTTCACGGAGCGGGTGTGGTCTCTCTGGGTTGAGAGTTTTCCTGGCCCATGCCAAAGTTCTTAGGCCGTTTCTTGAACAGCAGTTCCACTTAGACCTCCAGTTGGTCAGAGGCAGTTTAGCTCTGGGTGATGAGCTGCGGATGCTGGGCCTTCGGAGCGTCCGGGGTTGTAGACTTGAGAGACACCCGCACTGGCGCAACTTGAAGTCTCCCTTGGGCCATAGGCTTCTGGGTGCTATGTCCAGCACCTCCTTGGGTAGGCTTGCACCGGTTATTCAAGCGAGGCTCTTGTAGGGCCTCCAGCATGGGCATGATTGATTCTTCTTGGGTCTGAGGTGGAGAAGAGGTCAAGGTCACATCTTCATGAGAAACTTTAGTCACCTTCAGTTCCTGCAGTAGGTCTGCGTTCATCAGGTGGGGTGGGCAGGTCTCCACCGTAAACTGGAACAGGATGGAGTGTCCTGGCAGTGTCCTCATGCTCAGGGGCTTGCAAGCTGGGGAATGTCTGTCTTGACCTTTAATCCCCATACAAGACACAGAGCGTTCTGATAGACTGGTGGGGTCGGGGATTTTCACTTCTGACTGCACCAGTGTCCACAAGGAAAGATATGACAGCCCCCAGTGATTTGAGGTATTGGGTCCGCTGATGGGGTTTCACATGTCAGGGGCGTGACGTCTGGCGGACCTGGTTTGCCTCTGTCCTATGGACAGGGTTCTTCATTGTCTTCTGTGTTTCTTTCTTGGCCTATTCTTCTGCGTGATGACCTGGGTTGCCGGGGTGCTGTGCACCGGTTCCGGAAATGGCCAAGGTTGCCACAGTTGAAACACTTGCCAGCTCTCCTAACTCTGTGTGATAGTTGCTCCTCCATGTCAGTGGCCACCACAGGAGGGCCTGTCCTCCGCACTTCTGGGAGGGACTCAATTCTTCTGGCTACTGCAAGCAGGACATCTACTGCTATTGTCCTGTACTCAGGCCTGGCCACTATCAGTAGTTTCTTGATTGGTTCTCTTAGTCCATGCACAAAGGCCTGTGCCAACATTTGTCCGTGTACCTGATCATGAATAGTGAAGCCTAAAATTTGGAATACTTACCTCTTACCTCTGCCATGAAACCTGTCTAGAGACTCTGTCTCGGCTTGTCTCATGTTATGCAGGCTGAGTGCTTGTCTGGCGTTGGCCCACTCTCTAAGCTGTTCAATTAGCTTTGATCTTGATTCCCAGGAACACACATCTAATTCTGATGGAAGCTTGAAGTGTTCCTTCATGATTGGCCAGAATGTTTCACCTGCTTTAATCTCCATTATGGACCAGAGATCACTCCAGGTTGCAGCATATGTCTGCTGGCTCTGCTGCATTCTTCGGTAAAATGGCATGGGGTCCATATCTGGGTCTGCAGATTTCTTAGAATACTGAACACCTGACTAGGGGTGAAAGGCACATAGTGTAAGAGTTCTGGCTCTATCTGCCCCTAGTACTATGCAGCATAATCTCCTCTTCATGTTCATCAGAGGAGGAACTGTGCCACTGTGTGATTGTCTTTCTGTGTGTGTATACTCCCCCCTGAGACTGGAGCTCCGTGTGGCACATAGGATCTTCAGTCTCAGCAAGTGCAGTGTCTGATGGCCCACACCTCCCTTCTGCTATCTGTTGTATCGGGAGGGCACCTGTGTTGTCATGTGTGGGGGGGGTGATTCACTTTTTTCTCCCGGTGTCATAACTGTCTCTTTAGAGAGAGTGCCCTGTGGAGCTAGGGACACTTCATTGTCTGGATGGATCTGGCACTGGGCCAGCGGGTGACGATGAACTGAGAGGTGGGTGAGGAAAGATTTGGAATAGGAGGAGAAGTGAGAGATAGTGGAGGAGAGTGGGGAAGACAAGGAGGAGGAGGAGTGAAGAGGAGAGGGATGAGAGGTGGGCGTTGGTGATGAAGATGCCGTCACTGAAGGCATTCTTAGACCTGTGGTCCTTCTCAGACGGCACAGATTAATATGCCGCTTAAAACACTTTTCCTACATGTAAAAAAAAAACAATCCTTTCTTGTTCACACTATCTGCTATCACCTTCTGCGCTGTTAAAAATCCTTTGTCACTTTAACAAAATGCAGACAGAAATTGAGCTCAACTATCTACTTCCCTTTTTTCCTTTCAATACATTATGTCATGCTACAGCTTAAAGAAAACTGTTCTTGCAAAAGAAAAAAAACACGTACTATGTCTGTTTTAGAACTGAAAAAGGTGATTAAAACTTTAAACACTTTGCAACCCCTTTTAACCTGCTTAAAAGGGAAAGAAAAAGAAAACAAGAATATTTAATGACAAAAAAAACTCCAAAAGTAGTGGAAACAAAGAAGGGGAATTAAAATTGACAAGAGAACACAAGAATGACCCAACGCAGGTAAAAATTCTTTTTTTAACAAAAACTGAAAGAAAGAAGTGAAAACTAAAACTTAAAAAACTGATAAAATGTCACAAAAAGTGGAAGAAAACTACAAAGAGATAAAAAGGGAAAAATGATTTTTCTCTATGAGTAGTGAAAACCAAAAAGACTCATCAGGAAAAAATGGAGGAAAAAGGAAAGAAAACAAAAAGAATACTCATGAAGTTGGTAGACCTTGCCAAAACACTCCAAAATATTTATAAGAATCTAACAAAAAATCAGTACAACTTCCAAACAATAAAAGGGTTAATGCAGAAATGTAGAATGCAGGCACCCAACTTTCTCTTTTTTTTTTTTCCCTGCCTGCGTCTCTCAGAAAATTTCACTGAGAACAATGTAATGGGAGGGAGGGGTGAAGTGCCCACAGACTCAGCTTTCCCGAAAATTCTCCTACTGCAGTAACAAGAATGAAAATCTCTACCAAAAATGCAAGATAAAACATAAAATTGGCGAGAAGCAGAGTCCAAAATATAACAATATGAAAAATATATATATATATATATATATCAGGGGCACACCCTGCAGGCAAAAGAGGAAGTTTACAATAAAAAAGGCAAAACTCTTTCTGCTTCAGATCTTTGCGGAAACCTGCAATGAATTCACATATAGGCGTCCGGGGAGAGAGATCGAAAGCCCTTGTCTTGTGACGCGTATGTGAAACAGCTGCTGGTAACCGATAACTGCCAACCACACTGGGTGCACTGCTCTGGTGACCCGGGAATGTTAACACGCTCTACCGGACGTCCTGGCTGGCTCGTCAGTATCAGTAATGTGATAACTCCCACTATGTTGCCACCACCTGATGCCTGGGCCGGCTTCTCCTGTCCTTCCCTGTGACCAGGTGTGTTGGTGGCAACCTGTCAAGTGGTTTGGCTCGCAATATCTCCCCTAAGCTAACACCACCGCGTGGCCTGGCGGGGGCGCTGTTGTCCCTTCCTGTGCACAGGTGTTTGTTGTGATAGCTTGATGTGAGATTTGCCTTGTGATATCTCCGTAAGGCCCCCACCACCTGTCCCTGGGCAAGGCTTCACCTGTCCTCCCCCTGTGTCCAGGTGTATTTGTGAGGACCTATCTGAGTGGGTCAAACTCCCCCGTTATCGGTCTACCATCAACCATAAACACAAATCTGTCACAATTTCCCACCAACTCTCCCACCCGGATCTTAGACACACAGGACCACAGTAGACACTTAGCTTATCCCAGGGTTTGGATTTGCTCGTGGACTTTTCAACACTACCTGGGTTTGGTGACCACACTGACCGGCTAGAGTTGCTGACCCGGACTGGGCACAGGGAACATTCAGGTAAGATAACTAGATTTTCTTACCTTACTTATGGAGTTGTGCAAATCTCCGTTCCCATGAGCCAAGACTTTGGCCGGCACCTCTGTCCTCTCCGGTCAGCAGGATCCCTGTGCGTTTTCATCCATGGCCTCTTTGGGCGCCACTTGATGTGGATATATTTTTGATTTGGGTAGATTTACCCCTGTGCATACTGTGACCTGTCCTGATTAGACAGAGTCTTATTGAGCGCTCAAAGGAAAAGAGGAAGCTACACTTAGTTAGCAACAACTCATTCCAACAGAACTCTGGAAACTTTATTCATATATGGTCTTTTATCAGTTCGTATAAAGGAGTGGTTACTCATTAACATAAAGGCTTTACTTCTTAGCTAATTGGTCAGTTTAAATGCATGAACATATATGGGTGTCCGACCTGGGGTTATTTAGACACCACGTGATTTACTGTCCGGAGTCTTGCACTTGTCAGCAAGTCTCCAATATCGGCCAGACCACCTGGCCTAAGTTCCTCATTCCCTATGTCTGCTAGATATTTCTCAAGTCACAAGATAATGCGATGACTGGGTAGCAGGTTATTTCCACCAACTAGTTATAAGGTTCAAACTGTGAATATGTATCTGTGTGCAGTATATATGAGTATATAGCCTATATAAGAGTACATGAGTATATAGCCTATAGCAGGCAAGTGAGATCTATATGAAATACATATATATTTCCATAACATTAGTAATTCCAGCTACACTGGTTGTGTGTGTGCTGAGGGGGAAGGGGGAAGGAGCTCACACTGGGGCTTTACATTACAGTCAGGCAGACAGAGATGCAATGTGTGAAAAGTTAAGGAAAGGAATGGGGGTTCAGTATGCGAATAGAAGATTCTGCAATTTGATAATCAGGGGAATCTTACGTCATATTTTTACATTATCGTTACACGGTGATACACTGACAATAGGTAAATACCTCCTGTCAGTGTATCGCCGGCAGCCGGGTAGAGCGGTCACATCCCCAATGTGACTATTCTACATGTGAGATCGCAGTGGGACATTGAGCCAGTGTTTCCCATGCTGTCACACAGATGACAGCATGGGAAACACTGCAGGAAGCCTGTAAAAACGCAAACAAAAACTCAGCAAATCTGCAAGCATTTTTATACCTGTGTTTTTGCTGCGGATTTGACTGACTGTCAATGTTAACATTCTGGGAAAGAGACAACATTCATAAAGGTTCCCCAGTCTTTTAATATCAGCTCACAGGTGTATACTTAGCCTTTCCTGGTTATTAAAATGGGGACCCAAAATTTTTTTTTTTATAAAAAACGATGCAGGGAGGAACCCCTCTACTCTTGATTACCAGGGTTGCAGTCTGCAGCTGTCAGGTTTGTCTGGCTGGTTATCAAAAATACAGGGGAACTCCACGTAATTTTTTTTGGGGGGTGTCCCCCATTTTAATGACCAGGAAAGAACTTTCTCATGCTCGCGGTGATGTCAGGTCATCATAGGAGTTGACCGTGACACACTGAGCAGCACTAGCTCACTGTCTCTGCTGAACCGAACCTTGAAAGGTTCACTCATCTCTAAGCCTAGGGCCTTATTCAGATGTCAGTTTTTCTCACACAAGTGCAATTAGTGTTATTCACATCAGTCATGTGAACAGCTCCAACGATAGTCTATGGAGCTGTTCACGTGACATGACTGATTTTTCCCTAGGACCAATGGTCCGCACCACAGCACTGAGACTTGTTTGATACTGATTCAAGTGTCGGATCAAACTCGCAAATGCAAGTCAATGGATCTGTGAAAAAATGTTTTGAAGCTGTCCGTTTTCCATGCAATGTTTGAAAGGTAATAGAACAACAAGGTTTACCCGTACAGGATGCAGTGGACCCATATAATAAAGATGGCAACACAGGTGCAAAAATACCAATCAAGCAACTGCTCCAGCCTACCAATACATGGAGGGGGCGATTGCCTGGTATGTTGATGCACAAAACAACTTGTATGCGGCGCTGTTCACACTAAGGCCATGCACAGCATCCAGGCCAGCCTAGTACCAACACCCTTCTATTAGTTCAGGCGGGCTGCCCAGCGCTAACAAAATGCATGCCGTGTGAACAGACACCGCAGTTTACAAGACCAAATGGGCCCAACTGCACCCCGAATAAAAAGTGCAAAAAACACATTTTAAAAAAATGTGGAGTATTAGCTGATATTTTGGCCAAAATACGTGAGCCCGTAACCTACGTCAAAGATCTCCACGCTTACGGGTACCTAACACTAAATAATAATACAGCACAGTACAAAAAGAGGACTTGAAAATCCTCCAATAATGAGAACAGCAATAGAACAACAAGGTTTACCCGTACAGGCCTCCAAACAAATGCACTATCAGGATGCAGTGGACCCATATAATAAAGATGGCAACACAGGTGCAAAAATACCAATCAAGCAACTGCTCCAGCCTACCAATACATGGAGGGGGCGATTGCCTGGTATGTTGATGCACAAAACAACTTGTATGTGGCGCTGTTCACACTAAGGCCATGCACAGCATCCAGGCCAGCCTAGTACCAGGCGGGCTGCCCAGCGCTAACAAAATGCATGCCGTGTGAACAGACACCGCAGTTTACAAGACCAAATGGGCCCAACTGCACCCCGAATAAAAAGTGCAGTGATTGGTATTTTTGCACCTGTGTTGCCATCTTTATTATATGGGTCCACTGCATCCTGATAGTGCATTTGTTTGGAGGCCTGTACGGGTAAACCTTGTTGTTCTATTGCTGTTCTCATTATTGGAGGATTTTCAAGTCCTCTTTTTGTACTGTGCTGTATTATTATTTAGTGTTAGGTACCCGTAAGCGTGGAGATCTTTGACGTAGATTACGGGCTCACGTATTTTGGCCAAAATATCAGCTAATACTCCACATTTTTTTAAAATGTGTTTTTTGCACTTTTTATTCGGGGTGCAGTTGGGCCCATTTGGTCTTGTAAACTGCGGTGTCTGTTCACACGGCATGCATTTTGTTAGCGCTGGGCAGCCCGCCTGAACTAATAGAAGGGTGTTGGTACTAGGCTGGCCTGGATGCTGTGCATGGCCTTAGTGTGAACAGCGCCGCCAGGCCCGGATTGGCAATATAACTAACTGGGCATTTTCCCGCTGGGCCGCTGTCACGTGGGCCGCGGGCGGCAGCGCCCGATCATCTGGCCGCTTGCCAGCTGCTGCGGCCACTGTTGCTCCTGCCGCCGGTGATAGTTTCAAGTTCCTCCCGCACTGCAGGGAGATAAGCCGCCACGCCCCCCCCACGCACCCCATCCTCGCCTTAGCATGAGACCCCCTCCCCCCAGCCACTCACAGCGTCGCACTCGCTTGCCTGCTCGCTCTGTTCGCAGGACCTGTGATGAGGTCACAGGAGGGGAGGAGTCAGGGGGTCACATGATCAGCAGGAGCCTTTGTCCAGACCCCCGATCATGTCACCCCTGACTCCGCCCCTCCTGTGATCTCATCACAGGTCCTGTGCGCTCAGCCTTGCCTCTACCGTCTGCAAGACTCTGCTTTGCTGTTGTCATGGTGCTGGTTGAGGTATGTATGTGTGGGGTCAGGATTTACAGTGTGGATGTAGCAGAGCTGTGTGTGTACGAGGTGTACAGATCGGAGCCGTGAGTGTACGAGGTGTACGGAGCGGAGCCATGTGTACGAGGTGTACGGAGCGGAGCAGTGTGTACGAGGTGTACGGAGCGGAGCAGTGAGTACGAGGTGTACGGAGCGGAGCAGTGTGTATGAGGTGTACGGAGAGGAGCCACACGTGTACGAGGTGTACGGAGAGGAGCCGCGCGTGTACGAGGTGTACGGAGAGGAACCGCGCGTGTATGAGGTGTACAGAGCGGAGCCGTGTGTACGAGATGTACGGAGCGGAGCCGTGTGTGTACGAGGTGTACAGAGAGGAGCCGTGTGTACGAGGTGTACGGAGAGGAGCCGTGCGTGTACGAGGTGTACGGAGAGGAGCCGCGCGTGTAAGAGGTGTACAGAGCGGAGCCGTGTGTACGAGATGTACGGAGCGGAGCCGCGTGTGTACGAGGTGTACAGAGAGGAGCCGTGTGTACGAGGTGTACGGAGAGGAGCCGCGCGTGTACGAGGTGTACGGAGAGGAGCCGTGTGTACGAGGTGTACGGAGAGGAGCCGTGTGTACGGAGAGGAGCCGTGTGTACGAGGTGTACGGAGAGGAGCCGTGTGTACGAGGTGTACGGAGAGGAGCCGTGTGTACGAGGTGTACGGAGCGGAGCCGTGTGTGTGTATGAGGTGGAGCCGTGTGTGTACGAGGTGTACGGAGAGGAGCCGTGTGTATGAGGTGTACGGAGCGGAGCCGTGTGTGTGTACGGAGCGGAGCCGTGTGTGTGTACGGAGCGGAGCCGTGTGTATGAGGTGTGCGGAGCCACGCGTGTACGGAGCGGAGCCGCGCGTGTACGAGGTGTACGGAGAGGAGCCGTGTGTACGAGGTGTACGGAGAGGAGCCGTGTGTACGAGGTGTACGGAGAGGAGCCGTGTGTACGAGGTGTACGGAGCAGAGCCGTGTGTGTGTACGAGGTGTACGGAGAGGAGCCGTGTGTATGAGGTGTACGGAGCGGAGCCACGCGTGTACGGAGAGGAGCCGCGCGTGTACGAGGTGTACGGAGAGGAGCCGCGCGTGTACGAGGTGTACGGAGAGGAGCCGCGCGTGTACGAGGTGTACGGAGAGGAGCCGCGCGTGTACGAGGTGTACGGAGAGGAGCCGTGTGTACGAGGTGTACGGAGAGGAGCCGTGTGTACGAGGTATACGGAGAGGAGCCGTGTGTACGAGGTGTACGGAGAGGAGCCGTGTGTACGAGATGTACGGAGCGGAGCCGTGTGTGTGTACGAGGTGTACGGAGAGGAGCCGTGTGTACGAGGTGTACGGAGAGGAGCCGTGTGTACGAGGTGTACGGAGCGGAGCCGTGCGTGTACGAGGTGTACGGAGCGGAGCCGCACGTGTACGAGGTGTACGGAGAGGAGCCACGCGTGTACGAGGTGGACGGAGTGGAGCCGTGTGTATGGAGTGGAGCCATATGTGTACGGGATGTACGGAGCGGAGCCAAGTGTGTACAAAGCATACAAAGCGGGCTTTTCCCACGGACACAGGAGTACACGGCGGAGCCCCGAGGAGCATTTTAAAACACACACATGACGTTCCACCTGAAGTGATGTGCTAGAAGCTGACCGGAAATGAGAATTTCTTGAGGAGATTGTGACGGAACCAGGAATGCTTCAGATCCATCACCGTGTCCTCCTCCGACAGCGCAGACAGCAGGATCGCCTTGGAATCGAGGATGCCGGCCATGTGAGCGGATCATGATAGGTCCTGCACCAGGAGGCTCAGGTGGGCACTACAATGGGAGCCGGGCTGCTATAGTATCTTTGTAGAATCTTTCTTTATTTCTTTCTCTCTTTTTCTTTCTTTCTCTGTTCTTTCATTCTCTGTTCTGTCTTTCCCTCATTTTCTTTCTCTCTCTGTTCTTTCTTTCTCTAATCTTTCTTTTTTCTCTCTCTGTTCTTTCTTCCCCTCTTTCTTTCTTTTTCTTTCCTCTCTTTCTCTCTGTTCTTTCTTTCTTTCCTTTACTTCTTTCTTTCTCTCTCTGTTCTTTCTCTGTCTCTCTCTGTTCTTTCTTTCTTTCCCCTCTTTCTTTCTCTCTCTGTTCTTTCTCTGTCTCTCACTGTTCTTTCTTTGTCTCTCACTGTTCTTTCTTTCCCCTTTCTTTCTCGCTCTCTCTGTTTTCTTTTTTCTCTCTCTCTCTGTTTTCTCTCTTCCTTAGTGCCAGTCAGTGTGCCCATAATGCCAGCCATTGTGCCCTCAGTACCAGTCAGTGTGATCAGCAGTGCTAAATGGGTGCGATTAGGTGTGGACATGGGTGTGACTAGTTGTGAAATGGGTGTGGCTGGGCGTGGCCAAAATTTGTCCAGTCTTTGTCCATCTTTCCCTTCTTCAAAAGTTGGGAGGTATGATAGGGGCGGCTATGACCAGGGGGTCTGGTTGCCCAATAGAGAGCAGTTCTGCCAGGAATTCTGTAATCATGCATACAAAAGGGGACAGAGATTTGGGAGGAGTACTGTACCTAAAAGCAATAAATAGGACTGAGCTGAAATACTGGGCACTGCTATGACTACATGTTATATAGTTGTGTTAATCTCCTCTCACTTCTTGTAAACTACAAGTGTTCAAAGATATTATATAGTCACCATGTGACTAGTGGGCCTGTGTAACTTCAAATGCCAGGGCTGAATTTTAGTCCCAGTCCGGCCCTGAGCGCCGCATACAAGTTGTTTTGTGCATCAACATACCAGGCAATCGCCCCCTCCATGTATTGGTAGGCTGGAGCAGTTGCTTGATTGGTATTTTTGCACCTGTGTTGCCATCTTTATTATATGGGTCCACTGCATCCTGATAGTGCATTTGTTTGGAGGCCTGTACGGGTAAACCTTGTTGTTCTATTGCTGTTCTCATTATTGGAGGATTTTCAAGTCCTCTTTTTGTACTGTGCTGTATTAATGTTTGAAAGGTGAAGCTTGAATAACCCCCCATCAGTTGCTTTTGTTTTGTTTTTTCATCAGAGAGAAACTGATGGTAAAAACTGACACTGACAAAACCGATTACACTTTGATCAAACTCAGAGTACTTTTTGTGTATGAGAAAAATCGCTTATGTGTAAGGGAGCCCTCAGTGTGCACTTAGCCTTAGTGTGCGCAAACTGGTGTCTCAGAAAGAAAAAAAATCTTAGTGGATCATTATGGTTTCAGAAGCATTTTGAGGTATATTTCTACAACTTCAGCTATTCAACACTAGTTGCCTACACAGAAAAACATTATAGCAAAATTCCCCAAAATGCCGTTTCTTCTCTTCTGAGCATCTAAGATGTGTGCTCATAACCTCATATTTATTCTCCAAGCTGTCGGTAGTCAGCCGTGCTCAAGAAAGGGTTATGGACAAGAATTACACAAGCTACTTATAAACAACTTAGCACAAGACCTTTGGACATTTGTTCTTTAATTAGGTCTGCAGTGACCCCTGTGGTATGGAGACATCTATAGATTAATTTAGAGAATAAAATGGGTCCTCCGCCTTCCATAAAACACTATTATGAACCCTTCAATACACACGTTTAATTAGAGAAAATATCCGTTCTAGCAATTTAAATGATTTTGGCAATTTCAGGAGGGCACATGTAATATTCAAATTACTTTCACTCTGCACTGTCTCGTCTGCCTGGGCTCCTCTTCCCAGGTGGATTTGCACACTCTGTAATGCTCTAATTTGCCACACAAGCCATGTCAAATATAATTTTGGTGCAAAGTTAGTAATTATACGTAACATCAGTCTGATGTTAAAAACACTGAAAAATTTAGCACAGAGAGACACATGGAAAGAAACTACTCTGAAACACATGAAAAAAAAAGCAGAGCAGTCAGTATTTTCCCCTCTCTCCCGCATACTCAATCTTTAATTAATAATAACATGTTTTCAAGAACTCGGCTACTGTATTTCTGAACTCTGTGGAATTCACTTATGTTCTAATTACTTTGTCTTAGGCAGGAGAGGGAAGGTCTGCTTTCTTACATAAATATGTGGCCATGCTTGGGAGAAAAAGACATTTCTGCAGCTGTGCAGTCAATGTAGTGAGATCAGTGTTGTCACAGGGATGGTGGGGCAGATTTACTTTTGGTAGGGCACATTTACTAAAAAATAAGCCATGGCTTTAAAAGTTTTTTATGAAGTTTAAAGAGGTTTTTCGATTTTGGAAAACCCATGTCCACTGGATGAAGTTTAATTTAAAATAAATAAACTGAATATTACACAACCTTCCCGGGTTCAGCACTAAGTCTTCTCCACTGCTTCCGCTGTCTATTATTGTCTCCATTTTTCGAAATCTGGGTCTGGGTTAGGGCTTATTTTTTGTGTGCTGAGCTGACATTTTATTGATACCACATTGGGGAAGACATGATTTTTTTTCATCTGTTATTGCATTTAATTGCAATGTTGCGGCGATAAAAAAAACTGTAATTCTGGAGTTTTGATTTTTTTACTCATTACACCATTTACCAATTGGATTAATTCTTGTTATATTTTGATAGATTGGGCATTTCTGAACACGGCAATATCAAATAAGTGTATATTTATTTCTTTAAATTGTTTTATTTTGAATGGGGCAAAAAGGGGGTGATTTGAACTTTTATATTTTTAAAAACACTTCAAGAAACTCGCGCGAGTCTCTCACCTCAATACCCAGCACTGCCGCCGGCACTAGGCACCGGAGTATGCAGCTACATGTCTTTCTATGCAACTGAACATTCCGGTCCGAACCACCGGCGACAGTGCTGGGTATTGAGGCAAGACATTCGTGTGAGTTTCTCGCATTGCACTCGCAAGTTTGACCCGGCCATAGAAGGGCTTCAGCCCCGCTCCCCGCTATTTGTAGCAGAAAAGCTCATTTGCTATGAACGCCAGCCACTAGGCGGTGATCATAGCAGATGGACAATGACAAATGTGGCGCCCCTGAGGCTCAGTCGCCACAGAGGTACTGCACCTTCTCCTAAGGTGTGGTGCCCCACCACCTAGGTAAGTTGGGAACTCCTTTACTCATTCCAACACCTGCACCCCACACACAGGATAGTTCAGCAAGGGACCACATTGCGGCTCCATGCTTAGAGGGTAGCAGAGCACCTTTCCTGGGTCCTTGCTTTGTAACACGAGATGTGCTGGGAGGTGGGTGGAGTTGAGCTATATAAAAGGTTGTGAAGGTTTAGAATGACAGTTTCAGTCTGGAGGTCAGTCAGTCAGGAGAGTCTGAGGACGGATCCCTGGAGGAAGGGATGGAGGAAGGAGTGCTGCAGCTGCCTCAGTGACCTGAGCCAGCTGGCACGGGAAAGGAAAAGAAGGAGAAAGACGTAGAACTGCAACCTAAGCTTCCATAAGAGAGAGAAGGAACAGCGCCGAACGAAGGAGTAGGAGAACAGAGAGGAGTTGTGGGTTGGAAGAGGAGCCCTGCCTGTGGGTTCTCGGCGTGGGGCAGGGGCCCAGTCCCCGAGGTTGTGTGGACACTGGTGGTTCTGCAGCGGATGCACTGCTCCCATCCAAGACTTGGGACACAACAGCAACTGAATAGAGAGCCAGGACTCCAGAGAAGGGAGTCCCCGAGAGAGGCTACGGCTGTCTGTCATACAAGTGGAGTTGTTGGGAACATCTGACAGGAGGAACTTCAGAGTACCACGGTACTGGAGCTCTTCACACTAAAAGGTGCAATAGAGGAGTCGTTCAGGAAAGGTGCATGTTGGCGGGGTGTTGGAGGGGAGAACCCTGATTTGCCCGGGAGGTTGATTGAGTCTCTACCCCGGAGGACACGACACGGAGGCAGGCACCAGTGTGTACCACAAACTGTGAGTGGGGCTTTGGAACTGTAAGCCCTGGTGTCTTCCATTCACTTGTGCGCCAACACCGTCAGCACTGCTACATCTGGGTACCAACATTCCTCACACCGCCTGCGCCTATCCTCATCTATTGCCATTACACTGCCCTGGGGTTACAGCTTCACCTTTGGGGAGCTACACCATCTATGCTGCAACACACCATCAGCCCCAGAGGATCTGCACGCAGCGTTGGCTTAACATCTTGCTTGCCAAACACCACAGGTGGCGTCACGAACTATCACACAAACTATATCTCAAACCACCATTGATTTGGGCGCCCAGGGCCACGGACCGGGTCACAGCCGCAGTGACACATCCCCCTGACACCGGCCCGGTACCGAGTCCACACAGCCCTGGGATGGGGCAACCCACAAGCACAAGGGTCTCCTGCAGACCACCAGTTGTCATGCCAACCTATCAGCGCCTCATGATGTGACAGGGGCACTGATGGGTGGAGTCAGTGACCCGATTCTGAAGCGATCATGCTAAATGCTGCTGTCAGAGTTTTTTGGATCTGCGGATCTTGTAGTATCTGCGGATTTGCCTGCGGTTTTGCCCTGCAGTTTTACACCTCATAATGGAAGAGGTGTGAAACCGCAGCGATTCTGCACAAAAAAATTGACATGCTGCGGATTGTAAACCGCAGCAAAACCGCGTGGAAAAATCCGCAGCATGTGCACTGCGTTTTCCAGTTTACCATTGAAAACAATGGTACTGTGCAACGCACCTAAATCTGCTGTGGACCCGCAGCTGCAGAAACGCTGCGGATCTGCAGCAGAATCCACACTGTGTGCCCATACCCTTAGGGGCACATGACAGCTGATCAGATCAGCTGTCATGTGCCTGAAAAGATGTGGGCTTCGGCGCAAACGGGGAGGTAACCTACGATGTACCTATACATCATAGGTTGTAAAGGGGTTAAAAAAAAGTGCAGTACCCCCTATTTTTATAACCAGCCAAGGGAAAGCAGAAAGCTGTGATCTGGTCTTATTATGCTGGGAAGGAGCTAATATCCATGGACCTTCCCAGCCTATTAATATCAGCCCAGTAGCTGTCTGCTTTGACTTCAATAAGGTCACCTCAGCTAACAGCAGCTGTTTCTCGCAGAGTTCAGCATGAAAGGCTGACTGATGAGCAGTGACATGACTGCTCATCATTTCGGCTCTCACGATGTCCTCGTGAGAATCTGCACCTGTGAACTGAGGTGACCCTACTGATGTTATCTCATTTCACAGTGGCCGGGTCTCGTGCAGTGGCTGCTGCTCCATGCACTGGATGAAGAAGATGGGGATCTTCGTGAGACCTCCACTTGGATTACAGTGGACCCTGTGGATTATTTTTTATTGTAATAAATGAGGGAAAGTGGAAACTTGTAGAAAGTGATTTTTACAAATAAAATACTTATGTGTGTGTTTCATTCTTTTAACTACGGAGTTATTAATGGGGTGTCTGATAGACCCTTCTCTATTACTGACCACTGGGCTTGATGTCAGGGGACATTACACAGCTGACATCAATCCCAAAACCATTACCCCAATTGCCAATACACCAGGGCAATCGGGAAGAGCCAAGGCAAAGCGTAAGAACTGGCGCATCTAATGGATTCTCCATTTCTTGGGTGACTGAGGGCTGGTTTTATTAGGCTGGAAAGAGGAGTATATCCATGGCCATTCACAGCCTATTAATATCTGCCCCCAAATCTCTGCTTTGCCATAGCCGGTTAATAAAAATACGGAGTTTAAGGAGTTGGCGGGGGAACCTCACATGCATCCTCTCCCCTGGACTTTGTTCGCATGATTACATGCGGCACCTCATTGTTCATTAATATGAAATGCAATGTTTATGTACTGTGATGTCATGTATATGTCATGTACTGTATATATGTTTAGGATTAGGGATAGAAGTTAGCATAGAGGAATAGAGGGGTTAAAATAGAGGGGGGCACATTAGAGAATAGATAGGAGTATTAGTTAGATGCAGACAGCATAGGGGTTAAGCAAATGGGAGGGGTCACAGAGCAGAGCAGCACAGAGCAGGGAGGTATAGGACAGGCTCCCTGATTAGAGACAGAAGCCCAGGCAGCCTTGCCCATGGCTAGGTGCAAACAGTGGATGACGCAGTTGCAGGCCATGGGGATATAGCTGCTACAGCAGGAAGGGGCCACAGGCTGGAGAATAGTGCAGTCGGTCACCAGCTCAATAGGACCATCTCCAGAAGGATCTGGGGTCTAAGACCAGGGCAGGAGCAGCTGGCATCGTTGCCAATTGGAACTGGATGAGGGGCTGACAGGGAGCTGGTGACGTGGAAGGCACAGACTGTCCAAGAAGACTTCTCAGATGGCAAGGAAAAGGAAGGCATGGGCAGAACAGAGTTTGACTAGAGGTATGGCAGCGAATGCCAGAAAGAAAGAGAGAGATTACAGAAAGAATAGATTCTGCCAGGAAGGCTGGGAAAGCACAAGATACGTGGCTCTGTGTGAATTGTGATGCCAAGGTGATGAGTGCCCTTTTGATAAGTAAAGTTGAACTGTTTCAAAAAGACTGTGACTCCGAGGAAACTTGGAACCAAGGAGCCGGAGTGCCAGAACTGGAATGATCTCTGACAGTAACCGTAAGTGTTCTGCTGCGCATGCTGCACATTCAGCAAAAGGGACATTGTGTTTCATCTGTTGGGTGCCAGGATGTGGGAACGGTAGAGCCCATTGTCGTGACTACCACCCTGGCTGCCTTACAGGGGGACCTCACATTTTTTTTAGGGTTCCCCCATTTTTAATATCCGGCAAAGCAGAAAGATGGGGGGATGATATTAATAGGCTGGGAAGGTCCCAGCATTATAACACTAACTCACAGCTGTTTGATTTCTATTGGCTGGTTATAAAAAAAATGGGGGTACCCTCGGCCGTTTTTTTTCATTTATTATTAAAGGGAACCTATCAGCAGGATTGTGCTCAGATTGTCTCCTCTAAGATGGCGCCGGCTGCGCCTGCGCAGTAGCATCTTTCGGTCATCCTGCGCAGCTATTTTCAAAACTGAAAATAAAGATTAAACAACCACAAGACGGATTTCATCAACGAAGGCATTATTTTAATCAGTATAACGGCGCCAATCTGACAATGTCTGTAGATTACTGTGCACAATCCTGCTGTCAGGTTCACTTTAACAAGTACAGTAAAATACACACACAAATCACTGCTCCATTCCTCCACTTGGACCTCCTCCTAGTTCAAGATTATTTTTTTTTATTCTATGTCATCTTAAGTCATTTTTCTATCCACATTTGCTTGCAAGGCAATTGTCCTGTTCTTACCCCTATTTTGCTTCCTTTTGCAGCTCCCTAGCCATTACTATGAAGAAAGTTCGGGTCCCCATTGACTTTTGGGGTTCGGACTTGGGGTCAATTTTGGATACCCATATCGAATTTTGGACTCAAGTTCGGCCGAACCCAGACATCCACGAGTCCGCTGATCCCTAGTTAAAATGAAGCCCCAAGTATCACAGGAAAAAAAACTATGGCAAAATTAACTTGAGTATCTGAACCAGAGAAAATATTGCAGCTCTTTAACCCCTTAGTGACAGAGCCAATTTTGTACTTAAAGGGAACCTGTCAGCAGTTTTGGCAGATATAAGATGCAGCCATCACCTTTCAGGGCTTATACACAGCATTCTGTAATGCTGTATATAAGCCCCCAACCCGGCCAGGAAGAACTGAAAAATAAGTTTTATTATACTTACCTGTAGGGCGATCTGATCTGATGGGTGTTGCTGGTCTAGGTCTGACACCTTCCATCTTCTTACAATCGCCACCCTCCTGCTTGCTTCTTGTGGATGACGGGACCCAGCATTATCCACACAGACTCCCTGGCATCGCTCTCCTGCGCAGGCGTACTTTACTCTGCCCTGTTGAGGACAGAGCAAAGTACTGCAGTGTGCAGGTGCTGGGGCTCTTCGACCTTTTCCATAAAATGTTGCATGCGCCCACCATTTTCTTCCAGAAAGAAGACACCGGGGATAGAACCGGAGGGTGCAGGGATACTGGAGTTACCGGGGGTGGGGCTCGGGGGACCCCATTTCTCACTCCTCTGCTATGCTAGATCATATCGGAGGAGAGAGAAATAAATGGGAAATTTTTTTTGTGAATAACGGTAATCCCAACACTGGGGATGGTAAAAAAACGACCTGAATCAGAATGGGCAAAACAAAAATTGGAACAGAACCCTCAGTTTACACAGAATATTATGTTCCGTGGTGAGGCAAACTTTTTTGGGTGGACCATTTATATGAATACACCTAAATAAAATGGGAGTGGTGACAATTTTCTTGCGTAGGGTGTCTTGCATTGAAATCTGCTGCAATGACCCTGTTACTGCGTTCACCAGACTTCAACACAATTTCTATCCGCTCCTCACGTGCTAAACTCTGTGACATGTCAATGGCTGTAAACAAAGAGAAACTTGTAAATAACTCCTTGAAAGAATAAAGTTACAACCAAGCGCACCATTGTTTTTCTTGTGAAATTCTCAATAGGTTTGATGTGTCACATGACCCTCTTCCCATTGGAAAAAATAAAGTAGGATCCAAAATGGCCGACTTGAAAAGTTTCCCCCCTTCCATATACTAATGCCACAAACAGGAAGTTGATATCACTAACCATTCCCATTTTATTTAGGTGTATCCATATACAGTGGGGAAAAAAAGTATTTAGTCAGTCAGCAATAGTGCAAGTTCCACCACTTAAAAAGATGAGAGGCGTCTGTAATTTACATCATAGGTAGACCTCAACTATGGGAGACAAACTGAGAAAAAAAATCCAGAAAATCACATTGTCTGTTTTTTTTTCATTTTATTTGCATATTATGGTGGAAAATAAGTATTTGGTCAGAAACAAAATTTCATCTCAATACTTTGTGATATATCCTTTGTTGGCAATGACAGAGGTCAAATGTTTTCTGTAAGTCTTCACAAGGTTGCCACACACTGTTGTTGGTATCTTGGCCCATTCCTCCATGCAGATCTCCTCTAGAGCAGTGATGTTTTTGGCTTTTCGCTTGGCAACACGGACTTTCAACTCCCTCCAAAGGTTTTCTATAGGGTTGAGATCTGGAGACTGGCTAGGCCACTCCAGGACCTTGAAATACTTCTTACGAAGCCACTCCTTCGTTGCCCTGGCGGTGTGCTTTGGATCATTGTCATGTTGAAAGACCCAGCCACGTTTCATCTTCAATGCCCTTGCTGATGGAAGGAGGTTTGCACTCAAAATCTCACAATACATGGCCCCATTCATTCTTTCATGTACCCGGATCAGTCGTCCTGGCCCCTTTGCAGAGAAACAGCCCCAAAGCATGATGTTTCCACCACCATGCTTTACAGTAGGTATGGTGTTTGATGGATGCAACTCAGTATTCTTTTTCCTCCAAACACGACAAGTTGTGATTCTACCAAACAGTTCCAGTTTGGTTTCATCAGACCATAGGACATTCTCCCAAAACTCCTCTGGATCATCCAAATGCTCTCTAGCAAACTTCAGACGGGCCCGGACATGTACAGGCTTAAGCAGTGGGACACATCTGGCACTGCAGGATCTGAGTCCATGGTGGCGTAGTGTGTTACTTATGGTAGGCCTTGTTACATTGGTCCCAGCTCTCTGCAGTTCATTCACTAGGTCCCCCCGCGTGGTTCTGGGATTTTTGCTCACCGTTCTTGTGATCATTCTGACCCCACGGGGTGGGATTTTGCGTGGAGCACCAGATCGAGGGAGATTATCAGTGGTCTTGTATGTCTTCCATTTTCTAATTATTGCTCCCACAGTTGATTTCTTCACTCCAAGCTGGTTGGCTATTGCAGATTCAGTCTTCCCAGCCTGGTGCAGGGCTACAATTTTGTTTCTGGTGTCCTTTGACAGCTCTTTGGTCTTCACCATAGTGGAGTTTAAGTCAGACTGTTTGAGGGTGTGCACAGGTGTCTTTTTATACTGATAACAAGTTTAAACAGGTACCATTACTACAGGTAATGAGTGGAGGAAAGAGGAGACTCTTAAAGAAGAAGTTACAGGTCTGTGAGAGCCAGAAATCTTGATTGCTTGTTTCTGACCAAATACTTATTTTCCACCATAATATGCAAATAAAATGAAAAAAAAACAGACAATGTGATATTCTGGATTTTTTTTTCTCAGTTTGTCTCCCATAGTTGAGGTCTACCTATGATGTAAATTACAGACGCCTCTCATCTTTTTAAGTGGTGGAACTTGCACTATTGCTGACTGACTAAATACTTTTTTTCCCCACTGTACATGGCCCACCCTGTACTTTACTCTCTTGGTGCCCCAATGTAATAGTATATCACAGTCATGGTGCAAGTGTCTGGAACGGGTCCAGGGGTAGCGTTACACGGCTGGTATCTGCCGCGAACAGCAGTGACCTGAGCTAGCGCAGGTCACTGCTGGTTTACCATTTAGACGCTGCTGTCAATCAATGATAGCGACATTAAAATGGATTGGCTGCCAGTCCATGAGCGTGCTGGCGGCTATTGCGCTCAGGGCTGCCACTAGGAATTTCGGGGCCCCATACTGACAAAATTTTCAGAGCCTCCTTGAGACTCCACCCAGGCTCCACCCCAGCCCCGCCTCCACCCCTCAAACTATCCACAGTTCCACTGCTCTCCCTTGGAAAAACTCCACTTTTCACCAATCACACATTAACAGTTCCCATCACTAGATCACACATATAGCCAGCAGCTCTTGTTTTGGCCAAAAGATTTTTTTAATCTGCCACCAGACTCTTTTGGCCGGGCCCTACTCTAACCTATTAAAAATTTGTTAAAATATGCAATACAATTTAGATATATTTTTTATTATTTTTCAGTTTTTAAAATGACCAATAATATCACATCCAAAGGGACAAATACCACTGGACCATGACCATACACAAAATTACCACCACATAGTGACCTATAACACCACATACAGGGTACAAATACAGCCACACCATGTCCAGACCACATATTACCACCACAGTGACCGAATAAAAGCACATACAAGAGACAAATACCACCACACCACGACCAGACCACATGTTACCACCAGATGGTGACTGAATACTACAATACTGATCATTAATAAAAAAAAAATAATACTATCACCATAAGGAGATCTGTACTTAGTATACAGTGTCTGTGTACAGGTAATACAGTGATCACCGGTGACATTATACACAGGAGCTCTGTATATAGTGTCAGTGTACAGATAATACAGTGATCACTGGTGACATTGTACACAGGAACTCTGTATATAATGTAAAGTTTCAGGTAACACACTGATTCACCAGTAACGTCTCTAGGTGAAGTCCTTCATCTTTGCTTTGCCATCACGTCTTCCAGCCAGGGCTCGTCTCTGCAGGAAATAACACAGTTATCTAGAGCTCCACTGGCAGAACACATTACTTACCGTATATACTTGCTTATAAGTCGAGATTTTCAGCCCATTTTTTTGGGCTGAAAGTCCCCCTCTCGGCTTATACGCGAGTCATATATGCCAGGGGGTCGGAGGGGGAGGGGGGGTGTCTTAGATCATGCTTACCCCCCCGGCGCGTCTCTGCAGCCCCCCTTCTCCCACGGTCTCAGGCTCCTTCCTTCAGCAGTCATGTGGTACCACTCATTAAAGTCATAAATATGCGCATAGGAGCCTGAGACCATGGGAGAAGCGAGGCTGCAGAGACCGCACCAGGAGGGGGTAAGTATATGCAATATTCACCTGTCCCCACTCCACCGCTGCACGCCACTCTGTCCTCCGCATCCTCTGGCTGTGATGTTCAGGTCAGAGGGCGAGGTGACGTAGTTAGTGCGCACCACTCCCTCTGCTGCCTGATCTTCACTGACAGAGGGACCCGGAAGACAGAGCGGCAGCGGTGGAACGGGGACAGGTGAATATCTGAGGTGCCGGGGCCCTAAGCCAGTGGTGACACTGGCACATGTCCCACATAGCACGCCGGTGTCCCCGCCTGCTCAGGACACCGGCACCTGGCCCCCAGCAATGAGAGGTGACTATGTCATTTTTTTTTATTTGCAGAAGCAGCGGCAGAATATGGGGCATAATCTATGGATCTTCTTATGGGGCATCTTATGGGGGCATAATGTATGGAGCATCTTATGGGGCATTTTATTGGGGCATAATCTATGTTACATCTTATGGGGCATCTTATGGGGCATAATCTATGGAGCATCTTATGGTGCACTTAAGGGGGCATAATCTATGGAGCATTTTATCGGGCATCTTATGGGGGCATAATCTATGGAGCATCTTATAGTGCATTTTATGGGGGCATAATCTATGAAACAGCATATGGGGCATATTCTATGGAGCATCTTATGGGGACATAATCTATGGAGCAGCATATGGAGCATATTCTATGGAGCATCTTATGGGGCAAAATCTATGGAGCATCTTATGGGGCAGCATATGGTGGCATAATCTATGGAGCATTTTATGGAGCATCTTACAGGGCATAATCTGTGGAGCATTTTATGGAGCATCTTATGGGGGCATAATATATGGAGCATTTTATGGGGCAGCATATGGGGCATAATCTATGGAACATCTTATGGGGCCATAACCTTTATGGAGCAGCATATGGGGCATATTCTATGGAACATCTGCATTATATGGGGTGTATTTTGTATGGATCATCTTATGGGGCCATCATGAACTGTATGAAGCATTATATGTGGCCCCTGATTCAATATGGATATTCAAAAACATTTAGCCTACTGATGTCTCAATTAATTTTACTTTTATTGGTATCTATTTTTATTTTTGAAATTTAACAGTAGCTGCTGCATTTTCCACCCTAGGCTTATACGCGAGTCAATAAGTTTTCCCAGTTTTTTGTGCCAAAATTAGGTGAGTCGGCTTATACACAAGTATATACGGTATATTGTAAATAAACACAAGGCCAGAAGAAGTCCTTTATTTGAAATAAAAATAACCACACTTTTCCTTTTTTTTATTTAAAAATCACAAATGCAGTTATACTCACCTAAACATCATTGCATTGAATCCCTTGTCTCCTGTAATAAAACAAAAATAAAAAACAACAATATCCCTCACCTCTCCGTCGATCTGTCCCACACCGAAATCCATGTCTGGGGATAAATAGTTTTCAACCTGAACGGTGCCAACATGCAACCGTCCAGGCTGAGAACCACTGCGGAATGAGCAGCAGCAGTAATGTCATCAAGGTTACTAAGGTCAATAAGTTTTCTCAGTTTTTTGTGGCAAAATTAGGGGGTCGGCTTATACACGAGTATATTGAATTTTTCCCAATTTCTACACTACACCAGATGAAGAAAAAAAAGGCGACAGACAGTAACAGGACCGTACCCCCCCATTTAAAGCAGTATCCTTAAAAAACTAAAATAAATACATCACTACAGTAATAAAATCCCTTAATTAGCCCCTATGTTAATAATATCCCCTGTTGTGAGTTCATTTTCCCCTTCGTCACTGAGGTCTGGTGAACTCCCTATTCTGGTGAAGGAAGGTAATGAGCCTGATTATCAGGCACCTGAGCCTGATGAGGATGACTGGCTGAGTGGAGTCACGGACTGGATATAAGGCTGCCAACGCCCTTCTGCCCTGCGGGTGATTTCTCTGTGGACTTCTAGGACACCAGTCTGATTCCTGCTCCTCTAAAGCTAAGTTTTCTGCTTTGCCTGTTAGCATTAGTGTTTTGTTTTTGTTTTCCTTGCTTTTCTGGATTCTGCCATTCCCTGCTGGGGTGAGCTGAATCTCCTTTTGCCTGTAGCTCTGTCTTCAGAATATTCCTGAGTACTGACATAGCTTTTTTGAAGCCTAGCGTCTTCAGGGCCTTTTTCACTGTCAGTCTGTTGGCTCTTATTTTCATAGGGTTTTTCACGGATTGCAGACAGCAGCCTTCCTGTCCTTTTCTATCTAGTTAGCTTGGGCCCCGTCTTTGCTCAGTCTATCTTTCTGCCTGTGTTAGTGTTTTCATCTTGCTTCACCGTCATTATATGTTGGGGGCTGCCTATTGCTTTGGGGTCTGCTCTGGGGCAGTTTAGATTTCCCCTTTCTTTCTTTAGGCCTATTTATTTCTCCGGCTGTGATCGAGGGGTCTAGGGCATCGTAGGAACCCCCCACGGCTACTGCTAGTTGTGTTGATAGGTTCAGGGGTCTGCAATCCGATAGCTGCCAACTTCTCTGGTTTTCTGGACTTAGCTAGCATTTCTGTTTTTGCCTCCTACGGTGACTCAATCATAACAATCCCCCATCCTGGCCCCATGTATCTCATTCCTGGCTCCAGCCATATGTTCTCCCATCCTGCCCTCATGAGTATCCATTCTGCCCCATATGATCTCACCATCCTGCCCCATCTGTCTCCATCATATCCATCCTGCCCCATGATCCTGCACCATGTGTCTCCATCCTGCACCAAGATCCTGCCCCATCTGTCTCCATCCTGCCCCATGACCAAGCATCATGTGTCTTCATCCTGCACCATGATCCTGCACCATCTGTCTCCATCCTACCCCATATTCTTGCCCCATTTGTCTCCATCCTACCCTGTGTCTCCATCCTGCACCATGTGTTTACATCCTGTCCCCGTGTCTCCCATTCTGCCCCGTGTCTCCCATTCTGCCTCTTGTCTCCCATTCTGCCCCTTGTCTCCCATCCTGCCCCCATGTCTCCATTCTGCCCCATGCCTCTATTCTGTCCCATGTCTCCATTCTGCACCATGTGTTTACATCCTGCCCCGGGCTTGCCGCTTTCAATAAAAATTTAAAAAGAAAAAAAACTTCCTCATAACCTGGCCGCAGTCCAGCGCCGACGTCCACCCCAGGCATTTTAGCGCGGATTCGCCGGCGAATGACAATGGCGTCATACGCCGGCGATGTGCGCACTGGCGTCAGCTGCCAGCCTCCAATTGGCTGGTGGCTTTTAACTATTGTCGTGCGAGCCCGCACGGCAATAGAGTTTAACTGAATGTGCGTCTCAGACGCAGGTTCAGCTTCTGCAACGGCCGCTAGGGCCTGGTGAGCAGATTAGATGGGTCTCGAAGAGGGCCCCCTCTGATCAGTGACAAGTGTTTTGTTTTTTTTTTTACAAAGTCCATCATTTTTAATCACAAATAATAATTATATTACAAAATGAGCAGTCTGTATTGCTGTAATCTTACGGTCCTTAGGATTCGTATTTTCATCTTTATCTCACAATGAATCGGATTAAAAACAACGACCCGCTTATAAAAAAAAATGTCAGAAATGCGTTTGTCCTCCATATTGTAGGTTTATTTGTGGCGCCCCCAGGAGTATGTTCGCCACACTGGCTTTGCCTTCCTCCAGGGGAGGGTAATGCCAGGCTTCGAAGCAGTGATGGGTCTCTCCAGCAGTTAACCTAATGCATGCAACACAGTTCCACTCTGGGCCAGCAGGGGGAACTCTGAACCAGGATTCTGGAAAGGAGTGTCCTCCGAGGGCCAGGAGGAAGAAGGATCAGATAGTCTGCGGAGGGTGAAGTGTGCAGACGGGAGGTGCGAAGCCGAGAGGTTGAGCTGCAGAAGGCGAGCTCCCTCAGCTTGAGAGTGCACAGAACTGGAGCCTGGTCTCCATGGTGGTACGGATACTGACGGTCCTATCACAGATACCAGAGGAGTAGGAGGCTGTAAATGCCCTGCTCCCAGCAAAGATTTGGGACACAACAGCAATTGACTAGTGAGCCAAGACTCAGGAGAGGAGTCCCAGAGAGAGGCTACAGCTGTCTGTCATACAAGTAAAGTTCTAGGAACATCTGAAGAGAGGCATTTCAGAGTAACTAAGTACTGGAGTGCTTCACACTACAAAGCGCTAGGAGGGAGACTGCACAGCCCTTCTGCTGAGAGAGAATCCTGATCTGCCTCCAGGCTAACCTGCTCCAATACCATCTGTAATCAGGACTCTGGACTGCATCTACTCAGTAAAGGTACAGAAACTACAACCGCTGTGTCTTGTCTGTTCCCTACGCTTTCGGCACTGCTACTTCCCCATGCGAGCTACATCTACACTGCCCTGGGACTACAGCTCCACCTGTGGGGCGCTTTACCATCTAAGCTGCACATACCATCAGTCCCAGCGGGTCTGTATGCAGCGTTGGCCTAACACCATATTTGCCAAACACCACGGGTGGCGTCACGAACTATCCTACCATTAACTACATCTCCCCATTGCTTGGGCGCCCAGGGCCACGGACCGGGTCACCGCTGCTGTGACACATTCCCCTGACACTGGCCCAGTACCGAGTACCCCACAACCATGGGAGAGCGACCCATATTTTTCCCAAAAAAGAATGACATCATTCAAAACTACAACTTGTCACACAAACAACCTCATGTGGCTATGGGGAAGGAAAAATAAAAAAGTCATGACTCTTGGAAGGGAAGAAAAAAAAGTGCAAAAGTGAAAAATGGCCGCAGCTGGAAGAGGTTAACACGGCCTCTCCTCTCAGGACAGCCCATGCTAGATTTTCACTGATAAGCAGCTGCCATACACATGTTACCGCTTATCTTTTCTTCCTATGGCAGTAATGATGCATTGAACATGGTAAGTCACATACATTGGTGTGGGTTTGGGATCACTTTCCTCAGAAATAATAGTCAATATAATTTTCCACACAGAACACAGTAGGAACCGATATCTCCTCACCTGAGGCATGGACGCTGCATCCACAACATTTCCCACGCGCTTCTGCTACCGAAGAGATGACGCCGCGCCCAATAGTGGCCGATCAACAAAATGGTGGAGCAGCCCTCAGCAAATTGGCGGGATGCTCGAAGTTTTATTTTTATTTTACCTCATGTCCCTGTTGTGTGACAAAGCGGGTTAAAAAATTAATTAACTTTTGGTAGTTTTGAGAATATGTTGCCTTGTGCAGCAGAGACTCCAAACATGTCTGCTCCAAGTCATCCATCCTTCATCCTGACTGAGCAACTTGCAGGGAAGAAATCTGATGTGGAAAACCACTTAGCAGTGGATAAATCTAGTGCACTTTCCATGCTAAAAACAATGCATTTATTTATTATGTATTTAAGCAACATCCAATATATTTTTTCCCTTCAGGTGTTTTTACCATTCAGATTTTGAGCAGAAAAAAAACCTCATGGAATTTCCCTAGAAAATAATAGCAAGAGTTTTTGAGGAGGATTTTGGTGCAGATTTGCTCCAAAACCTCTGAGCGCGAAAATTGAGTAATGAATCATATCCGCATTGATACTGCATATACGTTTTTGCCCATTTTTATTCCTTTTTTTATTCCAGGATCAGACTTTTATGATGTGACGATACACATTTTTTTCTTACATTTTTTTTTTACATTATTCCTTAACAAACAGGAAGAAACGCTTGCTTTAATTTCGTACACAGATTGTACATTTCTGTGATCGTTGCAGCCATCATTATAGTCCAATCGTGCTCGCCCTATTTGTTCAACCACTTGGATGACACAGCCGCAATTGATTGCAGCATGTGAAGGGTTAAGCTGCTCAATGACCCCCGGTGCCCTTATGACATATATGGTTGCAATGTGAGTGGTCATCTTGCAGCTACAATACTCTATATGTGCACGTGACCGCTGCAGCCAATCGCTGTTCACAGCATAGGTGTCTATTACTTATAATTTGCAGAAATATTTAGGTGAAATATACTTTTCCTTCGCACAGATGACATTTTGTGCTTTCTGGGAATGTCCGAGCAAGGGGAGTCTGCGGGGCCCGTGTAGTATTGATGGGAGAGATCGGAGATAACATATAAATCCATAGAGCCAAATAAAGATATATTATTAAAAAAAAAAAGAATTGTGATGTCATTTCCCTGTTCAACCTCTTCTTTTTCATACTTCATTGAAGACCATAATATCAATACATAAAATGTTCAATTATAATGTTTACACACAAAACAAATATAAGTGAAAATAAATAAATATTATATATATATATATATATATGTGTGTATGTAGATATGTGTGTATATATATATATATATATATATATATATAATGTACTACCAAGCCCGAGGTTTAGTAATGAACAGGTGTCAGCCAAATACCCTCATTAATAAAACGGTACATAAAGAGTTAAATAAAGACACACACACACACACACGAAATCTGCGCAATATCTGTTTTTCAAAAAATGCTTAAAAAAAATTGGGTGGGCTCCCGCATAATTTTCATAACCAGCAGAAGGAAAGTCGACAGCTGAGGGCTGATGTTAATATTCTGGGAAGGAGCCAATAGTCATAAAGGTTTCCAGGCTATTAATATCGTCTCACAGATGTTTGCTTAGCCTTTACTGGCTAGTTTACAGGGCAACCCCAGAAAAAATTGACATGGGGTCCCCCTATAAAATCGAACCAGCAAAGGCTAGGTAGACAGCTGTGGGCTGATATTAATAGCCTGGGAAGGGGCCATGGAAATTGGCACCCCCCAGGCTAAAAACATCAGCTCTCAACCACCCCAGAAATTACGCATCTTATAGATGCGCCAATTCTGGCACTTAGTCTTGCTCTTCCCACTTGCCCTGTAGCAGTGGCAAGTGGAGTTCATATTTTTGGGTTGATGTCATGTCAGAAACACCGCACTAACCTTGCTCACTGAGCCAGTGCACGTGTCCTGAGTAAAGCGAAACAGTGCTCAAAGACACCTGTGGAGCAGGCAGCAACCGAGGAGATGCGTACTTCAGAGCCGCAGGACCTGAAGCACGTGACTGCTAGAGGCGTGGCCTAAACTCCACAGAGCTAGGAGCTGCAAGAGAATTCCTAGCAGAGTAACTGCAAGACAAAGTTACCAAGGGGCATAGACAGGGAGAATAGTCAGGACGTAGCCAATGAGTCACACACAGAGATAGCTGCAAGGTACCAAAGGGGCGAGCAGAGAGTAGTCAGGTCACAGGCAATGAGTCGTACACAGATATAGCTACAAGGTACCAAAGGGGCGAGCAGAGAGTAGTCAGGTCACAGGCAATGAGTCATACACAGATAATAACACAGTACAAAATCAACAGGCAAACTCACAATGGGAAACAGAGCCGGATCTGAACCATATAAACAAGCTATAGCAACACACAGGCACACGGGGGTCAGCACACTAGGCCAAAGGCAAAAGTATAACTGGCAGGGATTGAAGCTTCCCAGGGGTTTAAGAAGCTCTCCCAGAACCAGAAAGAGGCCACAATCATTAACCCCAAGTGTGCAGGTAAAAACCTGCACAGAGCTCCAGACCTTCAGACCTTAACCCCCGGTGTGCAGCTCAAAAACCTGCACTGGGATCATGACATGTCACCTTTGTATTGTCAGGTGACATCAAGACCACGGCTTAGTAATGGACAGGCATATCTATAAGACATCTATTCATTACTAATCCTATAGTTATATGTTAAATAAAGACACAGCCAGAATAAAGTCCTTTATTTGAAATAATCACCCAGACTCCTTTATTGAATCTTAATTTACTATACTTAATAAATGCCTAATCCCTGAAGCCCTCGTCTCCTGCAACAAAAACAAAATAATAAACCAACATATAATAGTATCCTGTCCAACGTAGTCGATTTACCGAGTGTCTCATGGCGATCTTGCATGTAGAACAGTCATATCGGGAAATGTGACTATGTGACTCCTCTCCCCGGCCTCCAGTGATACACTGCGGGAGCGATTACCTCATGTCATTGTATCACTGCGCTGCCGTGAGAGTTCACTGGAGTTCATCAGCTCCGGTGCTCTCACTTCCGGCATCGCTGGGTGGGAAACTTCTCACACAGCAGTAGTGCTGTAAGTGAGAGCACCGCAGCTGATGAACTCTGGTGAATTGTCATGGCAACGCAGTGTTATACTACGGGAGCGATTACCTCCTGTCAGTGTATCGCCGGTGGCTGGGTGAGATCGACATGGGACACTCGGTATTGAATAGACTATGGCGGACAGGGATTATATATTGGTTTATTATTTTTGATTGCTTGCAGGAGACGCGGGTGTCGGGGATCAGGTGTTCGATGAGTATGTATATTGTATTGTGAAAAAAAATCACAACATTGACATAATTATTTATGTCAATGTTTTGATTTTTTTTCACAATTGAACTCAGGCGCCGGATGATGAGACTATTCTCCCATCATCGGCTCATGCTGTCTCTGTTATATGTGACAGCAGACATAGCCAGATGAGAGTAGTAGTCCCATCAGATGACGCCTAAAAACAATCATTATGGGCTGTTTGTCTCATAGGTACACACACAGACAGCCGCACACACACGCAGACAACCGCACACACACGAACACACACATGCAGACACCCGCAGACAGGCACGCACATATTCTCCGTTCACACACATATTCCCTGCCCACACACTCTTCCTCCTCCTGACATCATTTCCTTTTCTGCAGCATTTTTGGCAGCAAATCTGCAGCAAATCCACATACCTTTTTACACCTGTGGTTTTGCTGCGGATTTGACTGACTCAATGAAATTCAATGGGTGCAGAATCGCTGCAGATCAGCAAAAAGAATTGTCATGCTGCAGAAAATAAAACGCTGCAAATAAGGACAGAAATTTCCACAGCATGTGTACAACACTTCAGGAATGCCATTGATTAACATTGCTTCAGTAATCACTTGCGCTTTTGGAGCTTTTGCGCGCAGAAATAACGCTGCAGAAACGCATCAAATCTGCATCGTGTGCACATAGCCTTAGATCTATCACAAATGATGAAGCAACAAAATTGCCTTGCGAACTATGTGATTAATTTACAAAAAAAAGCATGAGCCCAGATTTTAGGTCTCGCTGCAGATTTTCACTGTCACTTAGTGATGAGCGAGCATGCTCAGTTATCGTGTTATCTAAGTTTCTCAGGTGCGCTCAAATAATATCTTCGAGCCCCCGCAGCTGCATGTCTCGCGCTGTTAGACAGCATCAACACATGGGGATTCCCCAACAAACAGGCAGTCCGTTCATGTATTGCAGCTGTCTAACAGCCACGAATCATGCAGCCGCAGGTACTCAAGCATAGTATACGAGCATGCACACGATACTCTGATAACACCCGAATATGTGTAAAGCAGGTATACGGATGCAGTAACACAAATGCTCAGAGCAAGGAAGGGTTAACAGGAGTGCGGTTTAATTAACAATAATAAACTCCTTGCAGGGAGATAACAGGAAGGGGGAAGACAGGTTAAACAGTATAAATGTGGTTCATCGCAACAGTCTCTATAAACTTTAACTTATCGTGACTCCGCTGTCTTTTAGTCTCCTGTAGTCCAGTAGATGATGTAATGCCAGCGGGGGCCGGCACTGTGTGGGGAAGGTGACTTGATGGACAGACTTGACTGGGAGTAGGAGGGGACGATTTGTGCACTATAGATGGAAATTGGCAATGACAGAAAGGTAACAGCAGGGAAAGACAGAAAAGGGAGTGCAGTACCGAAATTTGACCACAAGATGGCAGGGGGGAGTGTAGTTCAGGACTTGACATCAGCTTATGGCTATAGAAACTTCTTAGTCATGGGGGGCGGGGAGATAGGAACCCAGGAGGGAAATTCCCAGTGAGAGAGGGGATAAATAGGACAGGTTGGGGTTCCAGGTGTGGCTAGTCCCAGGAGAAGCTCAGGAGGAGAAGACTCAGGACAGAAGACTGAGAACGGTGGTAGAGCTTGGCCAGGGGACTAACAGGAAGGGACAGTCAGGGGGGTGGCCCTGATACAACGGACCGCAGGACAGACGTGGCCCAGGAGGTACCGATTGGACGACGACCTCGGGCAGGTGAAGCTCTGGCGGTAGATTGGTCTAGGACAGCCCCAGCGAAAGATCCGCGAGGAACGTCACTACGACTGAAGGAAAGGTTATGGTATCTGGGCCTGGAAACGGAGAGCTGTAAAGGAAATGCGGTGCATGGCTATGGACGTCAGGAGGACGGCCAATAAACCCGGATCTGTTACAACTGAAATCTGCCTCCGTCTCATCTTTGCATCGTCTGGTGTCTGTGTCGTCTGGACGTGGTAAGCAGTGGACCACCCCCCAGTCTGGCCCCCTACCACATTTGGCGTAGTCAGCAGGATCGCCGCCGCCAATACTACAGCTTCTGCGGTAGGTCTGCGCTAGGAGAATCTAAAAGGACTTGAGCTGTTCACCTGTGGATTACAAATTTGCTCACCTGTGGATTACAAATTTATTCGCCTGTGGATTACCAATTTGAGACATGGTTCCGGATCCGGGGCGGTACCAGAAGCCGGACAACATGGCCATGGTACTTCAACGCCGGGAAGAAGCCCGGGTGTTTGTAGCTGCTCTGGACGGACTGGAACCGTCTCCAATTTACCCCTGGGGGGAGCGGTGTATGTCTGGAGACCGCCACACCCTCATACTGGACCCGGGAAGATGGGTGGAGAAGCCGACCATCGCCCCACCCAAGGGCGGGAGTGGCCTGGGTGGGATGACCGGCTGCGGCTGTTTGGCGCCATTTGACTGCTGTACACCGAACGGGATGTGACGCTGCAGCTGCCGTGGCCTCGGACGCCTGGCATGGCGGTGGCATCAAGAGGTCGAATCTCGCTGGGTGACCTGCTTTCTGGAGCCACTGACAGCCCCCCAGACATCGGGCAGACAGGAGAAGCGACTGCGGGCCCTGCGGGAGCAGCCGCCGAAGACATCGCCTGGGAACCTCCCTGCGGGACCCACGAGCCTGGAGGCTAGCCCTGCCGGACGGCGGGGTGAAGTTCGGAGGCTGCGGGAGGAGCCGCGGGGTGGCCTGTCGGTGGCCTGTGAGAGGTTCCCCGGCTCGGCCGGCGGCTCCGTGACCAGCCCCACCACCCGGCCTTCCCGCGTGGCCTCCTGCGTTCCTGTGGGCCCAGCTGTGCAGGGCTCTGTGGCCTCCGCCGGGCTGAGCAACGCCTCTCCACACGTCCCCGAGCCACCCTGCCCGGCGGCGCCACGTCCAGTATCGGTGCGAAACCCATCTGTGGCTGTCCCTGCTACCTTCCATCTGGCGGCAGCGGCCTATCCACCGCAGCCTGCCACCACTCCGGTCCCAGCTGCGACTCCGGTTGCGGCCTGCCCCGCGGCCGCATCTGCATCACCCCCGGAGTCGGCTGCGGCCAGCTTGTCGGGCTCTGCGGCCTATCCACCGGGAATCACTGCTGCCCCAGCCCGTCGCCCGGCCCCAGCGGCTGCTGGGCTGCCGGAATCTGCGGCTGCCTCTGCCCCGCTCTCAACCCTGGCCGCGTCCTGCCCACCGGACTCCGAGGCCTACACCGAACCCTCCGTCTGGGTTGCGGAGGTCATACAGAAGAAAAAGGCCAGGGAGCAGGAGGTCTGGAACCTGCTCCATGAGAGAGGGGAGGCTGGCATGGCGGCTTCCCGATCCACGGGGCGGCTCATGCATACCAATCTGGAAAAAGGATACGGGTTCATTTGGGACCTCACAACCGGCCAGAAGGTATATAACAACGTGACTTCCATCCGTCACTGCCGGGCTTTGCGGGAGGGGGACTTGGTGTCATACTATAAGGAGTACTGTCCCCGCGGCTACTACGCGGTAGCCGTGATTGCTGAACCCGAAAGCCACGAGCCCCCGTAAAAGGACCCCTAGAGACACTTCCAGCATCCTGGGGGCTCCACAGCTGTAGAGCCCCCTTACTACTGATGAGACATCGGCTATCAGGAGATGGCCCGGACTTCCGGGATTTCGCTGCACCGTTGTGCAGGCCAAAAGGACAGTTACACGTCCAAAGTTAAGGAAAATGTTTTTATTGTTTTCAATTGATATAGCGGGGATGTGGGAGGAAGTGTTAATGTTAAAGGAAGGAGGAGTACTTCCATTTTATGTTTGAAATAATGTGTTTAAAGAAGGAGTTAAAGAAAAACAAAAAAAAAAGAGAGAAAAAGGGGTTACTCCGGTTGAGTAACTCCTATTGTTATTAAAGTAGAGGTAGCAATATGCTAAAAGTTGATTTAATGAGTAGTGTGTGTAACAAAAAAAAAAGGGGGTGTAACGGGTCCCGAGTAAGAGGTAGATGTGATGAAGACGCCGACCATGACTCTTTTTAAGGGAAGGACGAAGAGACGAAGAACATTGAACCAGACAGTGATCCATCAGTCAGGTCCCCGACACCACGGACATCCCAGAAGGACAGGCGGGCGCTGACGAAGACCTGATAGGCGTAGGGCCTCGATCAGGGTGTTCTGGATAGTTGAGGGTAACAGAAGGGGAGAGTAGTGTGAGGTACATGCCGTAGAGTAGTCCGGGTGGACCTCGCCAACCTGAATGAAGTTGTCACGTGGCGTGCGCGCCGGCGGGTAGCAGTAGGCTGCTTGGAGCATGGTGCTCCCAGTTTGGTTCAGCCCCCATGGGCGGCGGGTTTGGCCCAATGGCTGGTCTGACAACAGACTGTGGACAAGCTTTAGGACAATGTAGGTAGGGAGTACGATTGTCGGGACGACAATGGACAAAGGAAGGGGGAGTGTGGGGAAGGTGACTTGACGGACAGCCTTGACTGGGAGTAGGAGGGGACGATTTGTGCACTATAGACGGAGATTGGCAATGACAGAAAGGTAAAAGCAGGGAAAGACAGAAAAGGGAGTGCAGTACCGAAATTTGACCACAAGATGGCAAGGAGGAGTGTAGTTCAGGACTTGACATCAGCTTACGGCTATAGAAACTGCTTAGTCATGGGGGGGGGAGATAGGAACCAAGGAGGGAAATTCCCAGTGAGAGAGGGGATAAATAGGACAGGTTGGGGTTACAGGTGTGGCTAGTCCCGGGAGGAGAGCTCAGGAGGAGAAGACTCAGGACAGAAGACTGAGAACAGTGGTAGAGCTCGGCCAGGGGACTAACAGGAAGGGACAGTGGGGGGTGGCCCTAATACAACGGACCGCAGGACAGACGAGGCCCCAGGGGTACCGATTGGACGATGACTTCGGGCAGGTGAAGCGCTGGCGGTAGATTGGTCTAGGACAGCCCCAGCGAAAGATCCGCGAGGAACGTCACTACGACTGAAGGAAAGATGAGGGTACCCGGGCCTGGAAACAGAGAGCTGTAAAGGAACTGCAGTGCATGGCTATGGACGTCAGGACGACAGCCAATAAACCCGGATCTGTTACAACTGAAATCTGCCTCCATCTCGTCTTTGCATCGTCTGGTGTCTGTGTCATATGGACGTGGTAAGCAGTGGACCACCCCCCAATCCGGCCCCCTACCACAACTGCATCTTCAAGCTTTCCTGCCCAACACACGGTCATGCTACTGGCGGTAGCGGGCAGTCTCCGATTTTGCCCGCTGTGCCCCTAGTCTATTGAACGGCAGAGCCGAATTGTTAAACTCTGCCAAGTCTCCCCCGCGCACCTGCCAACAACTGAATGCACGCACCACAATGTCTCACTTGGCACTCGTTCCTCGGTACACCTGCACCATGCTGCTTTACCCAGCGCTAGAGTTGAGCGATACCAGCCGATACTTGAAAATATCGGATCGGAATGGATCGGCCGATCTTAAAAAAAAGTATCGGTATCGCCGATTCCGATACCGGGAACCAATGCAAGTCAATGGGGCCAAAATATCGGAATTAAAAAAAACCCTTTCTTTCCTTGTAGGTTAATTCTACATGAAGAAAAACAACTAAGAATAATGTAGAATGTATTGTGGGAGGTGGAGGAGACATTAAAGCCATAGAGGTTTAGCCCAATCAAATGGAATAGCAGGAATTAAACTTTTTTTTTAAAGATGTTAGGAGTTACAAAGATATTGACTATGTTAGCCTCATTTATATTTTGCCAGACATGTATGTCTTCTTCTTCTTTCTTCTTTCTTCTTCTTTCTTATTCTTCTTCCTTTTTTTACCTTCTTCTTCTTCTTCTTATTCCTTTTTTTACATTCTTCTTCTTCTTCTTCTTCCTTTTTTTACATTCTTCTTCTTCTTCTTCCTTTTTTTACATTCTTCTTCTTATTCCTTTTTTTACATTCTTCTTCTTCTTCCTTTTTTAAATTCTTCTACTTCCTTTTTTTACATTCTTCTTCTTCTTCTTCCTTTT
This sequence comes from Dendrobates tinctorius, assembly GCF_039654945.1. Classification (NCBI taxonomy): domain Eukaryota; kingdom Metazoa; phylum Chordata; class Amphibia; order Anura; family Dendrobatidae; genus Dendrobates; species Dendrobates tinctorius. The sequence continues at coordinate 10,464,841 of NW_027361754.1, forward strand.
CTTACATTCTTCATATTCTTCTTATTCAACAATTATTATTCTACATATTCAACTTCTTCATCTTCTTCCTATTCTTCTTCATCATATTCTTGTTTGTGTCAGGCATTCCTGTAGTTGTTATCTGGAAAAGTTAGAAGTTTACACCTTCCGTTCTGCCTGTCACAAAAGATTTACAACAGGATTTGTCCGCGTTCAGTTTGGCCTGCAGCAGCAGGCCTTTTCCAGGGGCACCACGAGGAGGAACGGACTCACCCCCATACACTGCTTAGTCTTCTTCTGCTTATAAATAAGATAATATCATTTGCTCAGAGTATTAGTCTTATGCTTAATGTTCTTCTGCTTTGTTTTTTTTATGCTTCTTTGTCTTCTCTCTCTTGTTGTTCTGCATCTTGGTGGTTGTCTTCCTGTTCTTTGTCCTCTTGAACCAGCTGACGGTACTGGCACCGGGAGGGGCAGCAGAAGGAACAAGAGCCAATGGCACTACCGAGGACCAGCTGACGGTGCTGGAACCCGGTTACTAAGCAGGAGGTACCTGTGCTACAAAGCACTACCAAGGACCAGCAGACGTTGCCGGAACTCGGATACCGAGATGGAGGCACCTAGGCCAAAGGCTCTGACGAGAACCAGCTGACGGTGCTGGAACCCGGAGGGGTAGCATAAGCTGCAAGAGCAAATGGAAATAGCGAGGACCATCTGACAGTGCTGGCACCCGGAGGGGCAGCAGAAGGAATAAGAGCCAATGGCACAACCAAGGACCAGCTGACGGTGCTGGAACCCGGTTACTAAGCAGGAGGTACCTGTGCTACAAAGCACTACCAAGGACCAGCAGACGTTGCCGGAACTCGGATACCGAGATGGAGGCACCTAGGCCAAAGGCTCTGACGAGAACCAGCTGACGGTGCAGGAACCCGGAGGGGTAGCATAAGCTGCAAGAGCAAATGGAAATAGCGAGGACCAGCTGACAGTGCTGGCACCCGGAGGGGCAGCAGAAGGAATAAGAGCCAATGGCACAACCGAGGACCAGCTGACGGTGCTGGAACACGGTTACTAAGCAGGAGGTACCTGTGCTACAAAGCACTACCAAGGACCAGCAGACGTTGCCGGAACTCGGATACCGAGATGGAGGCACCTAGGCCAAAGGCTCTGACGAGAACCAGCTGACGGTGCTGGAACCCGGAGGGGTATCAGAAGTTACCCCTGAAAAGCAAAGTTGGCATGCCGCAAGCTGGCCGCAGTTACCGAATCACACAGTCCTACAGGGGGTGCTTGTCCTACTGGCACTATGGAACAAGCCTTTCTTACCAGAACCCGCAGTCCACATAGGAAGCACCTAAACTGCTGGCACCCTAGCCTCGGCTAACCCAACCGCAACACGACATGGCAACTTGGGGTGGCAAACTGACATTGACACTTCCCGGAAACAGCAGGCAGGGCTGGAACCAAGCTGGGCAGGAGGGAGTACCCGTGCCAAAGTCAGTTATGAGCAGCAACTGGCGATGTTGGAGCCCAGGACAAGCACTTAGCAGGCTGAGGCCTGATGTGCTGTCAATTTGGAGGCAGCAGGACAGATTGCCATCAAAACAGCAGGGGAACAGCTGACGTTACTGAACCCCACAAACACAGGAGCTAGTGTTTTACTCTGTGAAGACGGCACTTCCGAGCAACAACTGGCTGTGTTGAAGCCCAGGGACAAGCACGGAGCAGGCTGAGGCTGCATTGAAGAAATTTTAAGATCGGTTGTAGACTACTAATTTGAACCAAGCTCCACTTAGGCCTGTGGCTTCACTGATTTTCGTATTTCCCCTGTCCTCCAACCCCGCCAGTTACAGCTCCGAAGTGGCGTCTGCACAATCCACACTTGTTCCTGTGTTACAGGTGTTCAGTCCGGTCAGTTAATCCCCTGATGTGTGTCCGGCAATGTCACCTGCTCTGTCCACATTCCCATAATGGGAATGTGGACAGAGCAGGCGACATTGCCGGACACACATCAGGGGATTAACTGACCGGACTGAACACCTGTAACACAGGAACAAGTGTGGATTGTGCAGACGCCACTTCGGAGCTGTAACTGGCAGGGTTGGAGGACAGGGGAAATACGAGAGACAGTGGAGCCACAGGCCTAATTGGAGCACGGTTAAAAATCAGTAGTGGTATGACTGTGTAGGCAGCAGGAGACTTTGCCATCTACACAGCAGGGGATCAGCTGACGTTACTGAACCCCACTGAGACACGGGAGCAAGTATCTCTTTCCGTGTGGACGGCACTTCCGAACTACAACTGGCTGTGTTGAAGCCCAGGAAATAGGAGGGTGTAGGCAGAGGCCTACTGTATTTTGAATGAGGTGACAGCAGGAGAGACTGCCATCCACACAGCAGGGGATCAGCTGACGTTACTGAACCCCACTGAGACACGGGAGCAAGTGTCTCTTTCCGTGTGGACGGCACTTCCGAACTACAACTGGCTGTGTTGAAGCCCAGGAAATAGGAGGGTGTAGGCAGAGGCCTACTGTCTTTGTAATGCGGAGACAGCAGGAGAGACTGCCATCCACACAGCAGGGGATCAGCTGACGTTACTGAACCCCACTGAGACACGGGAGCAAGTGTCTCTTTCCGTGTGGACGGCACTTCCGAACTACAACTGGCTGTGTTGAAGCCCAGGAAATAGGAGGGTGTAGGCAGAGGCCTACTGTCTTTGTAATGCGGAGACAGCAGGAGAGACTGCCATCCACACAGCAGGGGATCAGCTGACGTTACTGAACCCCACTGAGACACGGGAGCAAGTGTCTCTTTCCGTGTGGACGGCACTTCCGAACTACAACTGGCTGTGTTGAAGCCCAGGAAATAGGAGGGTGTAGGCAGAGGCCTACTGTCTTTGTAATGCGGAGACAGCAGGAGAGACTGCCATCCACACAGCAGGGGATCAGCTGACGTTACTGAACCCCACTGAGACACGGGAGCAAGTGTCTCTTTCCGTGTGGACGGCACTTCCGAACTACAACTGGCTGTGTTGAAGCCCAGGAAATAGGAGGGTGTAGGCAGAGGCCTACTGTATTTTGAATGAGGTGACAGCAGGAGAGACTGCCATCCACACAGCAGGGGATCAGCTGACGTTACTGAACCCCACTGAGACACGGGAGCAAGTGTCTCTTTCCGTGTGGACGGCACTTCCGAACTACAACTGGCTGTGTTGAAGCCCAGGAAATAGGAGGGTGTAGGCAGAGGCCTACTGTCTTTGTAATGCGGAGACAGCAGGAGAGACTGCCATCCACACAGCAGGGGATCAGCTGACGTTACTGAACCCCACTGAGACACGGGAGCAAGTGTCTCTTTCCGTGTGGACGGCACTTCCGAACTACAACTGGCTGTGTTGAAGCCCAGGAAATAGGAGGGTGTAGGCAGAGGCCTACTGTCTTTGTAATGCGGAGACAGCAGGAGAGACTGCCATCCACACAGCAGGGGATCAGCTGACGTTACTGAACCCCACTGAGACACGGGAGCAAGTGTCTCTTTCCGTGTGGACGGCACTTCCGAACTACAACTGGCTGTGTTGAAGCCCAGGAAATAGGAGGGTGTAGGCAGAGGCCTACTGTCTTTGTAATGCGGAGACAGCAGGAGAGACTGCCATCCACACAGCAGGGGATCAGCTGACGTTACTGAACCCCACTGAGACACGGGAGCAAGTGTCTCTTTCCGTGTGGACGGCACTTCCGAACTACAACTGGCTGTGTTGAAGCCCAGGAAATAGGAGGGTGTAGGCAGAGGCCTACTGTATTTTGAATGAGGTGACAGCAGGAGAGACTGCCATCCACACAGCAGGGGATCAGCTGACGTTACTGAACCCCACTGAGACACGGGAGCAAGTGTCTCTTTCCGTGTGGACGGCACTTCCGAACTACAACTGGCTGTGTTGAAGCCCAGGAAATAGGAGGGTGTAGGCAGAGGCCTACTGTATTTTGAATGAGGTGACAGCAGGAGAGACTGCCATCCACAAAGCAGGGGATCAGCTGACGTTACTGAACCCCACTGAGACACGGGAGCAAGTGTCTCTTTCCGTGTGGACGGCACTTCCGAACTACAACTGGCTGTGTTGAAGCCCAGGAAATAGGAGGGTGTAGGCAGAGGCCTACTGTATTTTGAATGAGGTGACAGCAGGAGAGACTGCCATCCACACAGCAGGGGATCAGCTGACGTTACTGAACCCCACTGAGACACGGGAGCAAGTGTCTCTTTCCGTGTGGACGGCACTTCCGAGCTACAACTGGCTGTGTTGAAGCCCAGGAAATAGGAGGGTGTAGGCAGAGGCCTACTGTCTTTGTAATGCGGAGACAGCAGGAGAGACTGCCATCCACACAGCAGGGGATCAGCTGACGTTACTGAACCCCACTGAGACACGGGAGCAAGTATCTCTTTCCGTGTGGACGGCACTTCCGAACTACAACTGGCTGTGTTGAAGCCCAGGAAATAGGAGGGTGTAGGCAGAGGCCTACTGTCTTTGTAATGCGGAGACAGCAGGAGAGACTGCCATCTCCACAGCAGGGGAACAGCTGGCAGTGCTGAACCCCACTAACACTTGAACGAATGTGTTTGGCTCTGTGGAGACGACACTTCTGAACACCAACTGACGCTGTTGGAGCCCAGGATTAGGCGAGGAGCAGGCTGGGGCCTACTGGATTTTGGCAGGTGAAGGCAGCAGGAGACTTGCCATCTCCACAGCAGGGGAACAGCTGGCAGTGCTGAAACCCACTAACACTTGAACGAATGTGTTTGGCTCTGTGGAGACGACACTTCTGAACACCAACTGACGCTGTTGGAGCCCAGGATTAGGCGAGGAGCAGGCTGGGGCCTACTGGATTTTGGCAGGTGAAGGCAGCAGGAGACTTGCCATCTCCACAGCAGGGGAACAGCTGGCAGTGCTGAACCCCACTAACACTTGAACGAATGTGTTTGGCTCTGTGGAGACGACACTTCTGAACACCAACTGACGCTGTTGGAGCCCAGGATTAGGCGAGGAGCAGGCTGGGGCCTACTGGATTTTGGCAGGTGAAGGCAGCAGGAGACTTGCCATCTCCACAGCAGGGGAACAGCTGGCAGTGCTGAAACCCACTAACACTTGAACGAATGTGTTTGGCTCTGTGGAGACGACACTTCTGAACACCAACTGACGCTGTTGGAGCCCAGGATTAGGCGAGGAGCAGGCTGGGGCCTACTGGATTTTGGCAGGTGAAGGCAGCAGGAGACTTGCCATCTCCACAGCAGGGGAACAGCTGGCAGTGCTGAAACCCACTAACACTTGAACGAATGTGTTTGGCTCTGTGGAGACGACACTTCTGAACACCAACTGACGCTGTTGGAGCCCAGGATTAGGCGAGGAGCAGGCTGGGGCCTACTGGATTTTGGCAGGTGAAGGCAGCAGGACACTTGCCATCTCCACAGCAGGGGAACAGCTGGCAGTGCTGAAACCCACTAACACTTGAACGAATGTGTTTGGCTCTGTGGAGACGACACTTCTGAACACCAACTGACGCTGTTGGAGCCCAGGATTAGGCGAGGAGCAGGCTGGGGCCTACTGGATTTTGGCAGGTGAAGGCAGCAGGACACTTGCCATCTCCACAGCAGGGGAACAGCTGGCAGTGCTGAAACCCACTAACACTTGAACGAATGTGTTTGGCTCTGTGGAGACGACACTTCTGAACACCAACTGACGCTGTTGGAGCCCAGGATTAGGCGAGGAGCAGGCTGGGGCCTACTGGATTTTGGCAGGTGAAGGCAGCAGGACACTTGCCATCTCCACAGCAGGGGAACAGCTGGCAGTGCTGAAACCCACTAACACTTGAACGAATGTGTTTGGCTCTGTGGAGACGACACATCTGAACACCAACTGACGCTGTTGGAGCCCAGGATTAGGCGAGAAGCAGGCTGGGGCCTACTGGATTTTGGCAGGTGAAGGCAGCAGGACACTTGCCATCTCCACAGCAGGGGAACAGCTGGCAGTGCTGAAACCCACTAACACTTGAACGAATGTGTTTGGCTCTGTGGAGACGACACTTCTGAACACCAACTGACGCTGTTGGAGCCCAGGATTACGCATGCCGCATGCAGAGGCCAATGGGCAGCGGTTTTTATGGAGGTTGTGGACTACTACTGATTCTAACCATGCTCCACTTAGGCCTCTGGCTCCACTGTCTCTACTATTTACCCTGGCCTCCAACCCCGCCAGCTACATCTCTGAAGTGGCGTCAGCACAATCTACACTTGTTCCTGTGTTACTGGTGCTCAGTCCCGTCAGTTGATCCCCTGATGTTTGTCCGGCAAGTTCGCCAGCTCTGTCCTCATTCCCACTACTGGTTATGGGAATGTGGACAGAGCAGGAGACCTTGCCGGACACACATCAGGGGATAAACTGATGGGACTGAGCCACAGGAACACAGGAACAAGTGTAGATTGTGCTGACGCCACTTCAGAGATGTAGATGGCGGGGTTGGAGGTCAGGGGAAATAGTAGAGACAGTGGAGCCAGAGACCTAAGTTGGGCACGGTTAAAAATCAGTAGTGGTTTGAATGTTGATGGAGCTGGTGACTCTGCCGTCCACACAGCAGGGGATCAGCTGGCATTACTGAACCCCACTAACACAGGAGCTAGTGTGTTTCTCTGTGCAGACGACACATCTGAGCGACAACTGGCTGTGTTGAAGCACAGGGATTATAGTTCAGGTGGTAGAAAAATGAACACACCAGCAGACCTGGATACAGTTGCCAACCACTAATTTAGTCTGTAAGAGGAATGGCAAAGTCTTTGGAGATCCAGGCCTTGTTCATTTTCAGAAAAGTCAGGCGGTCAACATTATCGGAAGATAGTCGCGTGCGACGGTCTGTTAGTACACCACCTGCGGCACTAAAGACACGTTCCGATAATACACTGGCAGCAGGGCAAGCCAGCACCTCCAATGCATACTGGCTAAGATCTGGCCATGTATCCAGCTTTGAGACCCAAAACTTGAAGGGGGAAGAGCCATCTGGGAGTACAGCGACAGGGCAAGACATGTAGTCTGACACCATCTGACGGAAGCGTTGCCTCCTGCTGACTCGAGGCGTCGCTGATGGTGTAGACAATTGTGGTGGACACACAAAACTTTGCCACATTTGGGCCATAGTGGTCTTGCCTTGTGCTGCGGCACTGCCTCTGCTCCCTCTTTGTGCAGAGTTTCCTCCACTGCCTCGACGCACAGAGCTGCTTTGTAAAGCACTAGCAACAATGCTGTCGGGTGGAATGGAAAACATTATGGACTGCACCAGTGACTCTTCGTACTCCCGCATTTTACGCTCCCGGTTCAACGTTGGTATGAGCCTTTGTACGCTGTCCCGGTAGCGAGGATCTAGGAGGGTGTACACCCAATAATCAGCCGAGACGAGAATGTGGGCGATGCGGCGGTCGTTTCTCAGGCACTGCAGCATGAAATCAACCATGTGCTGCAGACTCCCAACTGCCAAAGAACCGCTGTCCCCTGTTTGAGGCGTGACCTCGGCCTGCTCTGCATCACCCCACCCTCGCTGTACATACTGAGTAGAGGTTTGTGTACCTCCCTCCTCTGGAGAGATGTCTTCCTCCTCCATCGACTCCTCCTCATCCTCCTCACAAACTGTCCCCTGCCTAGGCCTTTGTGAGGAAACACGTAGCGCAGACTGTCCAGAAGCAGATGGCATTTGGGACTCCTCATCCTCCACCTCTTCTGAAACCTCATCCCTTAGTGCTTGCAGTGTTTGTTGAAGCAGGCAGATAAGGGGGACAGTCATGCTGACTAGTGCATCATCTGCACTCGCCATCCGCGTGGATTCATCAAAGGCACGCAAAACGAGGCAGATGTCCTTCATAGAGGCCCACTCAATGGTGCTGAAGTGTGAACGGCGCACAGTGCGACTTGTTTGCGCCTGATGCAGCTGGTACTCCATGACTGCTGCCTGCTGCTCACACAACCGCTCCAACATATGTAACGTTGAATTCCACCGGGTGGGTAGGTCACATATGATGCGATGTTCCGGAAGGCCAAATCGTCGCTGCAGAGCAGCGAGGCGCGATCTTGCCGTGCTGGAACGTCGCAAGTGAGCGCACTCTATGCGGACCTTGTGCAACAGTGCAGCAAGATCCGGATAGTCCCTCAGAAAGCTCTGCACGACCAAGTTAAGAACATGTGCCAGACATGGGATGTGTGTGAGGTTGCCTAGGCCAAGAGCTGCCACCAGATTTCGGCCATTGTCACACACTACCAAGCCCGGCTGGAGATTCGCTGGCCCAAACCACACATCGCTCTCCAGCTTGATAGCATTCCAGAGCTCCTGCGCTGTGTGGCTTCGATTCCCCAAAGAAATTAATTTGAGTACAGCCTGTTGACGTTTGGCCACGGCTGTGCTCATATTGGTCGTAACAGGCTCCTGCTCTGCTGTTTCTGAGGAACTTGAGTAGGAGGAGGAGTCTATGTGTACAGACTGGAGTCCTGCAATCCGTGGCGTTGGAAGAACACGTACAGCGCCACTCTCCAGATCGGTACCCGGCTCCACAACATTGACCCAGTGGGCAGTGAGGGAAAGGTATCGTCCCTGTCCATGGTTACTGGTCCACGCATCGGTGGTCAGGTGGACCTTGCTACTAACGGCGTTTAGTAGCGCATGTTTTATTTTGCCCTCAACATGTTTCTGCAGGGCAGGGACGGCTCGCCTGCTGAAATAAAAGCGGCTGGGCACGTTGTATTGGGGGACTGCCAATGCCATTAAGTCCCGGAAAGTGTCAGTGTCCACCAGCCTGAATGACAGCATTTCAACTGCCAGAAGTTTGGCAATGCCAGCATTCAGAGACTGTGCTCGGGGATGGTTTGCCGAGTAAGGGCGCCTTTTATCCCATGCCTGTGCTACCGATGGCTGTGATGGATGGGAACGTGCTGCTATGGGTGTAATCTGACAGGGTCTCCGGACAACAGTGGCAGAGGTTCTTCCTTGGCGATCCTGTGAGGAAGCCGAACCAGCAGTGTGTGAGCTGGAGGAAGAGGGCCCAACACAAACTGAAGAGGTGGTAGGTGGTGCTGTACGTTGGCCTACGTCTTCAGGGTGTCTCTGCAACTCCAACTCGTGCTTGGTGCGCACATGTTTCCACATATTTGTGGTATTGAGGTTGCTGACATTTCTCCCTCTTTTGACTCTCTGATGACACAGCTTGCATTTGACAAAGCAAATGTCATCTGCAACTGTGTCAAAAAAGGACCACGCACTGCAACTCTTGTGAGCGCCCGGTTTGCCTTTGGAAGGAGGAATGCTCCTAACGGGTGCCGAAGTGGAGGGTACAGGCAACCAAGTCTTCCCCCTCCCTCTGCCTCCTGTTTTGGCCGGTAGGGGAATCTCTTCCTCAGAGCTGCTCCCACCACCTTCCTGTTGCTCACGCCATGATGGGTCAAGGACCTCATCATCTTCCCTCCCCTCTTCAAACAGCTGCTTCTCCGGGGTTGTCTCGCCAGCACCGTACGCACCAGAAAGTGGCAACTGAGTCTCGTCATCATCTGATGCGTACTGAGGTGTGCTGACCATAGGCACTGGCCCACTCGCCTCTTCAGATTCAGAGGGACAAAGAAGTTGCGCATCACTGCATACTCCCTCTTCTTCACATTCAGGAATGCTGCTTGGCTGGCCCCCTCTTTCCAAGCCAACAGATTCCGAGAACAGAAGTAGAGACTGTGATGGCTCCTGTCCATGTCTCTCTGACTGCCTGGGCACTTTGGCAGGTGGTGAAGAGACAGATGGTTGCTCTTCGGTGCTCTGACCCTGAGAGGATGCGGAAGTAATTGAAGTCGATGCGTTAGCTGCCATCCATCCGACAACGGCTTCAATTTGTTCCTCCCGCAGCAGTGGGGTACGTTGAGGTCCTACAAAGCTGCGCATAAAGGACTGTTGCCTGCTAAAACTGGGGGATGCTGATCCACTGGTGCCCGCAGCAGGCCCAGAATCCCCACGTCCTCTACCTGTAGAATCCCCACGTCCTCTCCCTGCAGAATCCCCACGTCCTCTCCCTGCTGAAACTCCACGCCCACGCCCACGCCCCCGCGCCTTACTCCCTGCCTTCTTCATCTTGCAAGACTGCTTAAGATAGGCAAAAAAGTACAAAGGGGGGCCTTAGTGTGCTTATTCCTGAACAGCTGGTTACAGGTACAAGAAACACTAATTTTATGAAGTGTGTGTGTGTGGACTAGACTTTAATAGGAGCTGATGTGGCCTACACAAGTTCAAAATGTAGTGTTTGGTGAACTTTTTATGTGGTTTCTTTGTTTGAAACAAACTCAAAGTATGTGAACAAAGAATTGAAACTGATAGTATCACCAACTTTTTGGAGCTATTACAATGCAGGCAGGTAACCTACAATGCAAAAGATGAGGCTCCCAAAAAATTGGGTAATACTAATCTGGCTGCGCCGGCAGGGCACAAGCCAGAAAAAAAGGCTCCTCTATCTACTCCTATATAGTGTTTGCAACCAACCAATGTTGAAGGATACGGATGGATGCACACTAATAGGAGAAGAAAAAATGAGCTGCACTCAAAGACAAATATGTGTGAGGCAGTGACGCACGTTGAGCGTCCTACAACCAGACGTAGCTGCAGGACACTCTACTCAGCGTGAGCTGCACTCACACACAGTCAGAGACCTCTCAGACAGCCGTCAACAGTGCAGCTAAGTGGGCACTGGCACTGACAGGCTGCAGAAAGGCTCCGCTGTGTACTCCTATATAGAGTTTGCAACCACCGTAGATGGAGATGGATGGATGCACACTAATAGAAGAAAAAATGAGCTGCACTCAAATAAAAATATGTGTGAGGCAGTGACGCACGCTGAGCGTCCTACAGCCAGACGTAGCTGCAGGACACACTACTCAGCGTGAGCTGCACTCACACACAGTCAGAGACCTCTCAGACAGCCGTGAACAGTGCAGCAAAGTGGACACTAGCACTGAAAGGCTGCAGAAAGGCTCCGCTGTCTACTACTAGTGTTTGCAACCAACGTATATGGATACGGATGGAAGCACACTAGATTGAAATTATGTAAAAAATGCAGCTCAAAAAATAAAAGATGTATGAGGCAGCAGTGATCACACTGGGTGGCCTACAGCCTGACGTGGCTGCAGGACCCACTCCACAGCGTGAGCTGCACTCACACAGCCCTTGCAGACAGCTGTGAACACTGCTGCTAGGGCAAAGAACGCTACAGTGGTGGTTTATGTAGCCTGGGTAAAGCACTAGATGTTTGGTGGAATCGCTATTTCTAACTGTCCCTCACAGTCTTCTACAGCAGCCTGTCCCTAACTGAATTCACAGCAGAGTGACCAGAAATGGCGGCTGCGGTGGCTTTTATAGTGCATCATGACATCATTTCGGCAGCCAATCACAGCCATGCCAATAGTTAACATGCCTACATGCCTAACAGGATGTGCCCACACTTCGGAGGATTCCCATTGGCTTAATCAAAGCAAGCAGGCTCATAGCATGATGGGAACTTCCTATTCCGATTCCGATCCCGGAATCCGATATGAAAAAAGTATCGGAATTAAGTATCGGAATTCCGATACCGCTAATATCGGCCGATACCCGATACTTGCGGTATCGGAATGCTCAACACTACCCAGCGCCCATCTCTCTGTGCACCCAACTGTACCAGGGAGTCCTCACTGACCCTATCTTGGATCTCTGCTCTGTGCTTCAACTCACTCCGCAGCGCGCAACCGGTCCCTGCTCTCTTTCTTCTTCGGTTAGAACATTCTGCCTTTTCCCATGCTAAAATGCTGCCGTCTCCCCTCGCTTATCATGCCCCCTCCTTTCAGATCATGGGTTCTTTCCGTCTCCTCTTTCCTTCACCCTGCAACACTGGACGCAGCCTCGGCAGTTCCAGACCCGGCGTCTCAGAGGTACCCACAGCCCGGTCCTCTTCCTTACACCTCCGTTTTCCTTTAACTCGCTATTCCACGGGCAAGAGCTCCTTCACCAGGCATTCACATTCTTCCACTCCTTGAATGATTCTCTGCCAAATGAATTGATCCTGTGTATAAAGGGTGGGAGGCACTCCAGCTGTTGTCCGCTCCGATCGGCGTAATCCAAGTTGCCTGATAGGAGGCGAGGAGATATTTTGGTCCGAGGAGCCTGCCGGTTCTGTCACTTCAAACGGAGGCACCTCAGTGCTCACTTCCCTGGGGGCAGTAGACAATGAATTATTAATGTCTGGGGGCGAGACTGGCATGTGTTCTTTGTCTAAGTCGGGAACTGTTGAAGTAGGTGCATCGGTGATGTTCGGTGGTTCTGTTCCTTCTTCAGGACCCTGGGACAGGCAGGGCCACATCATGCTACGATGAACTATCTGAGTAGGCGCTCCTTCCTCGCGTTCAGGCTGGACTTCATTCATCGGTCCGTCACAACCGACTCGGCGGGTCACTTGATGCGGGGTCTTCTCCCATCGGTGTTCCAGTTTTCCTCAGGGCCACTTGTTCCGGATCAACACCCGATCTCCTGCTCTCAGAGCTGTCCCTCAAGTAGGTGTATTTTCATGATGCTGGAGTTCTCGGAACTTCGCTTGCACCAGCCGGTGAAGAGTCTGTAGTTGATGTCAGTGTTCTCGAACCGAGGAAGACACCCCTGTCCATGGGTAGTCTTCTTCTGGGTCTAACTCCAGCTCAGTGATCTCTAGTCCCTTTCACCCGAACAGCAAGGTACACGGGGTGTATCCAGTTGTACTTTGCACTCGATTGTTGTACACCCACACCAGTTCAGCCACAAACTCAGGCCACCGTATCTTCCGATCTTCCTCCAATGTTCGGAGCATCTGGATCAATATCCAATTAAAGCATTCACAAGCTCCATTCCCCTGAGGATGATAGGGCATAGTTCTTGACTTCTCAATCAGGTACAAACGATGTTACTCTTCCATCACTTGACCTTGGAAGAAAGCACCTTGGTCAGAAGGAATCCTTTATGGGCAACCATACACCCAGATGAAGTCTCAGCAAATGGCCTGTGTGGCAAACTCAGCAGTCTGATCCTGGGTCGGAGTCCCTACAGTGAACTTGGTGAAGTGGTCGGGTGGTGCCCCTGAGGGTTCAGTCACCACAGAGATACTGCACTATCCAGGTAAGGTGGAGACGCCTGACCACACTCCAACACCTGCACCCAGCACAGATGCTTTAGAATAGTGGAGCACCCTGTAAGTCATTTACTTTGGTTCACAAAGGGTGCTGGGGAAGTGGGTGGAGCTTGGACTGCACAAGAGAGGGAAGAAGGTTAGGAAGGAGTGAGTTGGCGAGAGAAGATCCCCGGAGAGGGATGGAGCGGAAGCAAGTGCAGCAGCAGACTGTTGGGAGTCGGAGCTGTTGGCACGGGAAAGAGCAAGAGAAAGCCTAATTCTTCAGAAGGAAGATAGATTAGTAAGGAATGTGGGGAGAAGAGAACTGAGGGCAAGGGTGAGAGCAGAGCCCTTCCCTAAGTTAAAGCGCATTTTTCGGAGTCCGTTATCCGAAGTTGTATGGATGCTGATGGTCCTGCAGCAGAAACCGGAGCAATATAAGTTGTCACCACTTTATTCCCACCTAAGACTCGGGGGCACAATAACAAAGTGTGTGAGCCGGGACCTGATAGTAGGAAGTCCCCGAAGCGGGCTACAGCTGTCTGCCATATGCGTGGAGTTCCAAGTAACATCTGGAAGGAGGAACTTGAGTTTAATTCACAACTACAGGTACTTCAGTTTAGGCACTAGTGAGGAGACTTCAGGAAAGGCATATGTTGCAGGAGTGCTGGAAAGGTGTACTCTATCTTGCCTGAGAGTTGGCTGAGCCCCTGACCTGGAAGACACGGCACCGAAGTGGGCATCTGTATGCGCAACAGACTGTGAGTAAAGCCTTGAAACTACAAGCCCTTGTGTCCTCCACTTATTCCTGCGCCACTCATCCAGCACTGATACATCTCTGTGCCTAACACTGCACCATCTACCTCAGCACCTATTACTACTGCCCTGGGACTACAGCTCCGCCTGTGGGGAGCTTCATCATCATTGCTGCTCCACACCATCTGTCCCAGAGAAGCAACCCTGCAGTGCTGGTCAAACTGACTAGAAATCACAGGTGGCATCACGAATCATTTCAATAACTTTATCTCCATCACTCTACCCCTTATACATTGACTGCCTGAGGCCACTGTGACATCTCCCATTGAAATCAACGGGCTCGGCACTGAGTACCCCACGGCCTCCGGGGGCGAGTCAGTCGGTCATCACCAGACAATGTTCATACCCGAGATGTTCCGGGCCTCAGCTAAGTAGTCAATCATCAATATCTTCAAGGGGGCAGATGTCACGATGGTCTGCATCGGGGTCCTTTGCTCTCTAGTTCACAGCTACGACATCTTTGACAGGCCTCCTCTACTGCTGTCCTCAATAAGGGGTGATACACCAGCTTCTGTAGCCACTGGAACGTCTTCTCAGGACCAAAGTGAGCCTGGGTCGCCCTCCCAGTGCTGTGGGAAACTCGGTACCGGGCCGGCAACTCAGAGGGGAAGGTGTCACAGAAGAGGTGACCCGGTCCGTGGCCCTGGGCGCCCAATGTAAAGAGGGGAATTGAATGGTGGAATGTAGTTGATAAAATGAATAGTTCGTGATGCCACCTGTGGTGTTCGGCAATAGAGATGTAAGCCGACGCTGCAGACAGATTCTCTGGGACTGATTGTGTGGTGCAGCAACAATGTTATAGCCCTCCACAGGCAGGGCTGTAGTCCCAGGGCAGAGTAGGAGAAGTGACACGTAGATGGTGTAGTGTCTGGCACAAGGGATGTGGCCGTGCTGGGCAGGTTCTCGCAGGAATGAGTGGAGGACACCAGGGCATGTAGTTCCAAAGCTTTACTCACAGTCTGTTGTACAAACAGGTGCCTGCCTCCGTGCCGTGTCCTCCGGGTCAGGGACTCAGTCAACCTCCAGGCCAGATAGAATACTCCCTTCCAACACTCCGCCAACATGTACCTTTCTGAACGTCTCCTCTTATAGCACCTTTAAATGAAGTACTCCTAGTACTGAGTTACACTGGAGTTCCTCCTGTCTGATGTTCCTATGAACTCTACTTGTACGGCAGACAGCTGTAGCCTGCTTCGGGGACTTCTTGCTACTAAGTCCCGGCTCACTATCCAGTTGCTGTTGTGCCCCCAAGTCTTGTTTGGGAATAAAGTGATCACTACTTCTATTCCTCCGGTGTCTGCTGCAGGACCATTAGTATCCATACAACCTCGGGGACCGGGCCCCGGCCTTGCGCTTAGAACTTCTAGGAAGGGTTCTCTTCTAACCCACGTCCTCTGTTCTCTTTTACTCCTCACGTTCCGTACTGTTCTTCCTCTCTATGGAGAGTCAGGCTTTCAGTCTATGTTGCTCTCTCTCTCCTTTCCTGTGCCAGCAGACCCAGGTCAGTGGGATCTGCTGCAGCACTTCCATCCATCTATCCTTCTCTCCGGAGATCTTCTTCTCTCCAACTCTCCAACCAACTACTACTCTTCTGGGTCGCCCTCCCAGGGCTGTGGGGTACTCGGTACTGGGTCAGTATCAGTGGGATGTGTCACAGCAGCGGTGACCCGGACCATGGCCCTGGGCGCCCAAGTAATAGGAAAATGAGAATGGTGGAATGTAGTTAAATGAATAGTTTGTGACGCCACCTGTGGTACTTGGCAAGGGAGGTGTTAAGCCGACGCTGCATGCAGATCCACTGAGACTGATGGTATGGTGCAGCAAAGATGTAAAAGCTCCCCACAGGTGAAGCTATAGTCCCAGGGCAGTGTAGTTGTGGTTGGCACGGGGATGTAGTGGTGCCGGAAAGGTAGGAAGCAGACAAGACACAGCGGGGTGCAATTTCTGTAGCTTTACTTGGTAACTGCAGTCCGGGGTCCTGATTACAGATGGTATTGGAGCAGGCTAGCCTGGAAGCAATTCAGAGATTCTCTCTCAGCAGATGGGCTGTGCAGTCTCCTTACTAGCGCCTTTAAGTGTGAAGATCTCCTAGTACTGAATTACACTGGAGTTTCTCCTGACAGATGTTCTCAAGAACCTCACTTGCACGGCAGACAGCTGTAGCCTATCTCGGGAACTCCTCTCTCCTGTGTCCCGGCTCACTATCCAAGCTGCTGTTGTGCCCTCAAGTCTTAGATGGGAGCAGGGCATTTACAGCTTCCTACTCCTCTGGTGTCTGTTGCAGGACCGTTAGTATCCGTACAACCGTGGAGACCAGGCTCCAGTACATGCGCTCTCTCCGGAGATGAGCTCTTCCTCTCAGCTCTATCTCAGCGCTCCTTCCACACGTCTGCACACTTCACCCTCCGCAGACTAACTAACTCTCCACTCCTTCCTCTTGGCCCTCAGAGAGAACTCCTCCCCTTAATCCCGGTTCAGAGTTCCCCCTGCTGGCCTGGAGTGGAACTGTGTTGCATGCATAGATTGACTGCGAGAGAGACCCATCATTGCCGCCAAGCCTGGCATTACCCTCCCCTGGAGGAAGGCAAAGCCACTGTGGTGACCATACTCCTGGGGGCGCCACACTTCCCTCCCTTTGTAATGTAAACTAACTCCACCCACCACCCAGCACGTTTCGTGTTCCAAGCAGGGAGCCACCAATGGGTGCTATGCTACACTCCAAGCAGGGAGCCGCCGAAGGTGCTTTGCTACACTACTTTGTGGTGTGGGGTGCAGGTGTTGGAGTGGTTAGGTGTCTCCACCTTACCTGGATGGTGGTATACCACACCTCAGGAGGAGGTGCAGTATCTCTGTGGCGACTGAGCCTCAGGGGCGCCACAAGCTCCTCTCTCATGGACCTTCATAGCCACCACACGGATCAACTTTTCTGGGAGCACTACTTGCCAAATAACCCCCAATTCCTCTAATAACTGTACTCTTTTGTATAGCAACCCCCCTTCCAACTGGAGCCTCTCCCACTGTCTCTGAATCTGCAGAGCTCCTGGGGACAGAGCGTCTCTCTCTCGTCGGCTGGGAAGTTGCTTCAGGGCCAGCCACTGCCTCAGCTGGGCAAGTTCTTTTTCTGCTTGCTGGAGTTGCACCCAGGCATCCTGAGGTTGTCCCAACACCCGTTCTCCAGACGCCTCTCTGATCTGTCCCTGCATCGCCACCAATGACCTAGAAAGGTCCCAAAAACCAGGAATCTCTTCTGCCTCCAATTCTTCATCTCTGTCGCATTTGGGCCGATTATGAGTCACTCGAGAGAGAGCGTCAGCGTGTGTATTCTTGGCCCTGGCCCGGTAAGCGATCTTGTATCGTTATTTTGTCATGCGGGCCACCCATCATTGTTCCAAGGCCCCCAATTTGGCATTTTCCAGGTGAGCTAGGGGATTATTATTGGTACACACCAGGTTTTCGGACCCCGTCAAATACTCTGCAAACTTTTCGGTCATTGCCCACACCAACGCCAGCAGTTGCAACTTGAAGGAGCTGTAATTGTCCAGGTTTCGTTCCGATCCATGAAGAGACCGGCTCGCATAGGCCATCACTCGTTCCTTTCCTCCCTGCATTTGTGATAGAACGGCCCCTAGACCATGTAGGCTTCCATCAGTGTGAAGGATGAAGGGTTGTGAGAAATCCACATAGGCAAGTATTGGGGCCTCTGTCAAGGCCATTTTCAAGGTTCTGAAGGCTTCTTCTTCCATTGAATAGCTCGATTATTCGAACCCCAAAGCACTTTCTTTAGTAATTCCAATAGCGGATTTGCAAGATGAGTGAAATTCTTCACGAATCTTCGGTAGTACCCGGTAAACCCCAAGAAGGCCCACACGTCTTTCACTGTTGTCTGGGTGGGCCACTCTTGCACGGCCGCGTCTTTTCACACGCAGGCATCATTCCTTCACCGGATACAATATGTCCCAAACACTCAATCTGCTTGCGGATAAGGTGGCATTTTTTAGGCTTAACCTCCAGGCCGTGTCTCTGCAGCCGACCCAACACTTGCTCCAGTCGCCGAAGATGTTCGTCAAAGGTTGCCGCGCAGACGATGATGTCATCGAGGTAAATGAGTGTTATTTCAAAATAGTCTCCCAAGCATCTCTCCATCAACCGCTGGAATGTCCCGGCGGCATTGGTCAGGCCAAAGGGCATCCTATTAAACTCAAACATTCCCATAGGCAGTATGAATGTTGTCTTTGGCCGGTCGTGTTCAAGCCTGGGCACCTGCCAGCAGGGGCGTATCTAGGGGGGGGCAGCCGGGGCAGTTGCCCCGGGCGCAGCCAGCAGGGGGGCGCAGTCGGGCCGCCTAATGCAGCGGTCCGCAGTGTCTCCCCCCGGCGGCTGCGTTCTGCCGCCCCCTCGGCCTGAGAGTCGGCGGTTCTCTGTGTCAGCTGTCAAGCTGACAGCCGGCACAGAGAAGGAGCGCGTGCCGGCTCCCAGGGAACAATTGTACTGGCGTCTATACAGACGCCAGTACAAATGAAGCTCTGACCGCCGGGCCAGAGCGACGTCAGCATCGTGATCAGGTCATGTGATCACGCTGCTGACGTCACTCCCCGGCGCCCAAAGCAAACGCTGGTGGTAAGTGTGCTCCTCTGTGGAGCTGAAGAACCACCGAAGATGGGAGATGAGGGGGAGTTAATGAGTGGAGATGGGGGGATTTGTAGAGGGGATGGCGGTTAAAGTGTGGGGGTATTTAGAGTGGGGATGGGGGTTAATGAGTGGGGATGGGCGTTAATGTGTGTGGGGGTTAATGAGTGGGGATGCCATGGGGTTAATGTGTGGGGGGATTTGGAGTGGAGATGGGGGTTATTTAATGTGATGGGGGTTAATGAGTGGGGATTGGGTTAATGTGTGCGGGGGTTAATTAATGGGGATGGGGGTTAATGTGTGGGGGCATTAATGAGTGGGGATGGGGGTTAATGTGGTGATGGGGGTTAATGAGTGGGGATGGGGGTTAATGTGTGTGGGGGTTAATGAATGGGGATGGGGGTTAATGTGTGGGGGTATTTGGAGTGGAGATGGTTATTTAATGTGTGGGGGGATTTGGAGTGGTGATGGGGTTAATGAGTGGGGATTGGGTTAATGTGTGCGGGGGTTAATGAATGGGGATGGGGTTAATGTGTGGGGGCGTTAATGAGTGGGGTTGGGGTTAATGTGTGGGGGGATTTGGAGTGCTGATGGGGGTTAATGAGTGGGGATTGGGTTAATGTGTGGGGGGATTTGGAGTGGGGATGGGGGGGTTATTTAATGTGTGGGGGGGATTTGGAGTGGGATGGGGGGTACTTAATGTGTGTGTAGGGGATTGGGGATGGGGGGATTTAATGTGTGGGGAGATTTGAGGACACAAAATAAAGAGTATGTATGAGGAAACAGTATGGGGGATTGGTGCAGACAGTATGGGGAGCGAATGGGTTAATGTATGTGGACACAGTATGGGGAGTCAGGGATATGTGTGAGCAGACAGTATAGAGAATGAGGGGGTAAATATATGAGGAGACAGTATGGTGAACAGGTGGGATGCTAGAGGGGAATAGTGTGAGGCGACAGTATATTGTAGATATTTTTATTTAGGGGCATTATAATGACACTTCTATCTTTAAGGGCGTCGTGTGGAGATTTGCTGCAGAAGACCGGAGAAGATGGACGTCTACAGAGATGAGATGTGGATGAGAAAACTCATCATGGGGTCTAGAAGAAAAGGTGACTGACTGCAGAGACGACATCATCTATAAGGTACCTGGATGTAAATGTTATTTGTGCTACTGACTTATTCTCATGTTTTTATTTGTTAGGAACATTATAGGGGTTGTCCAGGTTTGTGCTGAGTCTGCAGTCATTCTATGTGACTGCAGACTTCTGAATTCTCACAGTGCTCACTGAACGCTGTCAGGATTCTCTTGTGCCGGTAATTTACATACATGCGGTCACATGCTGACTAGACATGTGTGGCCTCACTCAATGAAAATGAACGGAGTGAGGCCGGGCACGTCTAGTCGGAATGTGGCCAGAAGTATATAAATCACATGCTTGTGCTGACATGACTGTACATCGGCAAGGGAGAATCCTAAAAGTGTGCAGTGCATTCATGGTGAGAATTCAGAAGCTGCAATGTCAGAACTCAGCTCTGCAGGCTCCAGCAGTCATCACATGGACACTTCACTCATATGCGATTTTCATAGGTATGGTCCTGTGACAACGAGCTTCTCTTCCTGCTTCTCTCAGTTTTTTACTGAACATTGAGAGCATTAGGGAGAGCAGCTCATGGGTACATGGCTAAGTGTGCAAGTCGCATATGTACTTGGGCGGGGCGCCAAACCGAATTCTTGCCCCGGGTGCCAGAAAGCCTAGATACGCCTCTGCCTGCCAGTACGCGCTGGCCAGATCCAGGGATGAAAAGTACTTCTTTCCCAGGGCAGACAGTGATTCCTAAATCCTGGGCAATGGTTAGGAGTCCTGCAATGTACAAGCATTCAGTCGTCTGTAATCAACACAGAACCGCAGAGTTCCGTCCTTCTTCTGGACTAAAACAATGGGAGCCACCAACGGGCTCTGACTTTCCCGTATGACCCCACTCTGCACCATGTGAGCCAGCATCTCCATTGCTTCTTTATACATCTGAGCCACAGCCCTGTCCTCTTCCTTACATATGCTCGCTCATCACTACTGTTAATCTGTCATAGATTTTTTTTTCTGGATTAGAAACATATTTCACCCTGTTGCTGTGTAAAATCTGCACACACCTCTGGTCACTGTATGGTGGTACTTTAAAATACTGTTAGTGACCACCGTATGATGGCATTATTTCAGCAGTATTATTCGGCATATGTTGATCTTGCTTCCCCAGTTTTTTTTTCTGTATTCTTCCAAATAATCTTTTAAGCCGTCACACCTCACCTTCTGTGCAGTATCTTATTACCGGGAGAGAAAAAAAAAGAAAAACCAGGTTATACATACAAAGATCTCCAAAGAGATCCCCTGCCGACCTATACACACCTGCCCTACACCCCAACCTTAGCAGAACTGTCGAAAACCAACTGTTTTCCCCAGGCTGCCATCTGCTGTGTCCAATGTGGGGTGGAGTCCACATGCCAAAAATCAGAGTATAAACTTCTGTGTATTACATTGTATGGTAAGACACCGTGTGTGTAGAGGGCCAGATACGTCTTTTGTAGAGGAAACAGATTTTGCGTTCCCAACACTGATTGTGTTTCTCCTTCTTGTGAAAAATAACCGCCGGGTTTTTCTGTGCTGCATTTTTAATGCACCATAAGGTTGCTACATACTGCTTTTTTTTTGCAGATTTTTCTGCGCAAAGCTTAAAATCTGCAGCATTAATTGTCATGCTGCTGATTTAACAACCACAGCACATGTCCATTTCCATTGTTGATTTTTTTTTTATGTAACGTCAGGATGAGATTTCTAAGGCCGGGGTCACACTAGCGAGGAATACGGACGAGTGAGAGGCGCTAAAAGCACGCATTACACACGGACCAATGATTCTCTATGGGGTCCCTCGCACCAGGCATATATTTCTCATCCGTATTCTACGGTCCGTGCCAATCGCAGCATGCTGCGATTGTCAGCGTACTACGCCTGTAATACACCAATGCAAGTCTATGGGTGCGCAAAAAATACAGATTACACACGGACCACACATGTGACTTGCGAGAAATACGCACCAGGTGTCCTTTAGAAAAGCCGACAATTCAGTGCGCTATACAGTAAACTCACACTGACAGGTTTAATAAAGAAATGAAAGAATTGATATAGACACATAGAATACATATATATATATATATATATATACAGTATATATACACTCACTGGCCACTTTATTAGGTACACCATGCTAGTAACGGGTTGGACCCCCTTTTGCCTTCAGAACTGCCTCAATTCTTCGTGGCAGAGATTCAACAAGGTGCTGGAAGCATTCCTCAGAGATTTTGGACCATATTGACATGATGGCATCACACAGTTGGCGCAGATTTGTCGGCTGCACATCCCTGATGCGAATCTCCCGTTCCACCACATCCCAAAGATGCTCTATTGGATTGAGATCTGGTGACTGAGGAGGCCATTTGAGTACAGTGAACTCATTGTCATGTTCAAGAAACCAATCTGAGATGATTCGAGCTTTATGACATGGCGCATTATCCTGCTGAAAGTAGCCATCAGATGTTGGGTACATTATGGTCATAAAGGGATGGACATGGTCAGCAACAATACTCAGGTAGGCTGTGGCGTTGCAACGATGCTCAATTGGTACCAAGGGGCCCAAAGAGTGCCAAGAAAAAATTCCCCACACCATGACACCACCACCACCAGCCTGAACCGTTGATACAAGGCAGGATGGATCCATGCTTTCATGTTGTTTACGCCAAATTCTGACCCTACCATCCGAATGTCGCAGCAGAAATCGAGACTCATCAGACCAGGCAACGTTTTTCCAATCTTCTACTGTCCAATTTCGATGAGCTTGTGCAAATTGTAGCCTCAGTTTCCTGTTCTTAGCTGAGAGGAGTGGTACCCAGTGTGGTCTTCTGCTGCTGTAGCCCATCTGCCTCAAAGTTCGACGCACTGTGCGTTCAGAGATGCTCTTCTGCCTACCTTGGTTGTAACGGGTGGCAATTTGAGTCACTGTTGCCTTTCTATCAGCTCGAACCAGTCTGCCCATTCTCCTCTGACCTCTGGCATCAACAAGGCATTTCCGGCCACAGAACTGCCGCTCACTGGATTTTTTTTCTTTTTCGGACCATTCTCTGTAAACCCTAGAGATGGTTGTGCGTGAAAATCCCAGTAGATCAGCAGTTTCTGAAATACTCAGACCAGCCCTTCTGGCACCAACAATCATGCCACGTTCAAAGGCACTCAAATCACCTTTCTTCCCCATACTGATGCTCGGTTTGAACTGCAGGAGATTGTCTTGACCATGTCTACATGCCTAAATGCACTGAGTTGCCGCCATGTGATTGGCTGATTAGAAATTAAGTCTTAACACACAGTTGGACAGGTGTACCTAATAAAGTGGCCAGTGAGTGTATATATGCATTCTATGTGTCTATATCTATTCTTTGGTTTCTGTTAGAAACCCTGTCATAGGGCTCCATTATACGTCCATTTTGCAAGGTGACGAGAAAATCTCGCCATACGGATGCCATACGGATTACATACGGATGCTCACATGCGCAAAATACGCGACCACACCTTGATTACGGATGACATACGGAGCACTGTTTAGGGGCCATTCATCCGTATTACGCATGTAAAATACTGACCGTATTTTGCGTCGGTTAGTGTGACTCCAGCCTAAGGGTATCTCTCCACATTCCCGGATTGTCAGTGCTTTGAACGCAGTGGATCCTCGCCCCGCCCAAAGCGCTGCCCCATTTGTACGCACGGTGATTCCGCATGTGTTCACTGAACAATGTGGAATCACCGCATCCTATACATAGAACAGTGCTATTTATCTTGCAGAGACTGTGCGTCTCCAGAAGATAAATAGACATGCTGCAGTCTATAAAGACATGCTGCATGTGCGTATACGCGGGTGTGCCACCTGCGTGTTTGAACGCATAGTGGAGATGGGATTTCATAAAATCCCCTCACTATGCTGTAACATCTGGACACTGCGGATTGGAGGCTGCGACTGTCCACAGCGTCAAATCCTCAGCAAATATGCCATGGGGAAACATACCCTTAAAATCACACCCACAAGACCACTACTTCAAATCCATGGCAGAAAATCCACTGCAAATCAGTCCTTTGTGGACGAACCACCAGACGACTTCCATTTCAGGTGTCAGTACCATAATACGTCGCCTGTAGATGTCCATGTACTTCCTCCCATTTAATATTGGTGCATATTATGCAGCTAATTTTTCCTAGAACCATGGGGAGAGACTTTCTGCCATTCGATATCGTACAGCACACCATATGGCGGCATGTCATGGAGGCAGGAATATTAAGACTCAGCCACCCAGAGGCGGGAAGGCAATATTGTGATAGCTCCTGAGACCTTACCACAACCTTGTTCCGTTACGATTAATGTTCTACATGACGACAAGTCCATAATTAATCAATCAGGAGACGTAGCAAGGGGTGCGTATAAGCGACGCGCTCCTCCATTCTATTTCTAGATGACAGTTTTATTTTGTTGCTGCTGCTCAAACAAATCTTGGCAAACTCTCGCTCAAAATGCACGATTTAGAATAATAACTAATGAATAATGCCCTATACAATCCTATCGGGGAAAGTGGCTGTAAATAAATGACAAAAACCGAGGCCCCATGCACCGCAGCTGCGATTAATTAAATATATATATTAATATTAAACGCAATCACTCTGTTCTAGCTAATAAGAATAAAGTCAGGCTTTTTAAAAAATTTTTAATGAAATGTGTTTATCTGTTCTACTTTAGCGTTTATAATCTTCAGTTTACTTATATTTTAGGGCTGGTACAGATGGGTGTAGTATCCGCACCTCACACAGTTATATCTCACTATGGGATAGTTCAAATGAAAAGCAGAAGGTCCCTATGTAAGAAGTTGACCCGGGACAGAGTCAGCGGTTTCCGGTACACTTTGGGGCTGGAACTATTGGGACTGTCACCACTGTTGCCGAGGGATGGTTCTTCCAGGAGGGAAGGACCTTTGCACTGGACAGCAGGGGGCGTGGGGGACATAAAAGGGATTGAGCGCGGGAAAGAGGGAGAATTGGCGGGAAGGCAACAGGAGAACAAGGAGAAGATTGACGCCCTCTCCACTGCTCCGACTGCTAACTCCACATGATCTATCCCCCAGCGTTCTGACTTGCAAACTGACTGTGTCCTTACTGAGCTGTCCCTGGAAATTCCCTTACTGGACGGCTCCTTCCCGCTGTCAATGAGAGATAATCTTACTTGCTTTGTTCCTAGCGACCATTTCAGAGGTTCACACGCTGCTGCGGCGGCCTGCGAGTGTGCATGCGGTTCGTGTTCTGCACTCTTCCAGAGGAATCCAAAAAACAGACTGTTTCTACGTTCCAGTGCACTCAAGCCAAGGGGGACCAGACACATCGGCACGGTCGGAAGACAGTGCTTGTCATTCCTCCGTAACAGAGCCAGAGACATTGCCCACGATTTACGACTCTGGCAGGAGATATTCCAGCCTCTCCCCAACAAGAACTGCAAGCGATAAGTTACCTTTTTCATACACCTTCTTCTCGAATATTGTGTCTGTGTTCAAATCCTGTTGTTGCCGCTGTTAATTTCATCTCCCCGTGTGGAGTATTTCTTGTATGATAATAACCTGTTCTAGTAAATCCTGTTAACCCCTTCTCTGCCTCCGGCTCTTCACTGCATCCAACGAACCTTACTTCCAGTACCGCTTACACCTACACACCTGTCCAAGGTATGTGCAGTCATATTTTTTTTTTGTTTTTTTTTATTTGTCCATTTCCCAAAGCTTTTCGGAAGTGGATTTTTTCTTTTGTTTGCAGCCTTATGATTGCCTGTTGTCTAATTTGGAGCTCTTTAAAAACAAAATAACATGTAATTTTCTTCTTCTTTTTTTTTTCCAGACGTTTTACAAAAACATCAGCAGGAAAAAAAATAACACTCAAAATCCTAAACACATGAACAACAAAATAGTTTTACTATACTAATTAATAGGAAGAGTCTTTTAAGCAATTCTTCAGGTTTTTTTTGCTTGGACCTACTCCAAAATACTACATCTTCATATGGCCTGTTGCAAAAGAAAGTATACTGCATGGAAGAAGTTTTTTTTTTGCAGTGACCCGCTGTATATGAAAAGTACAATTTGCTTCTCTTTCTTGTACAGTTTAATAAACTGTATGCAAACGCATACTGTTCAGACATAAGTAAAATGGACGCACCGTTGGCCTCCAGTTTGGGGAATGTTGGAAAAAGCTCCCGATGTATTCTTTCAGCTAAGTGCATGAACGCCAACCTGTGCTTGTTCAATGGCGGCTTCAGGCAAAGTTTACAAAATGCGTCTTTTAATGCAGATTTGATGTCGTACACACGCCAGGTGCATGCATGGCTTCCAGAGAAACACGCAACTGGTTTATGCGCCTGGCTCCCTACTCACCGGAAGCTTTTTAGAGCACATTAGGCAAGTTCCAGTTACAATTGTAGTGCATTGTAAACCCTGATACAAATATGTTTTAATGAGGTCATGCACACGTACTGTGCTCAATGTTCTGATTGCATTGCATTTATTTTAATGATACGTGCTCTAGTAGGATGTATTCAGAGTAACGCTTCTTCCTGCAGTCTGTAAGGTATATGTATATGTATTTCAGGATGTGGAGCCATTGCATTATTAAGAAAACACTTCTATATAAAAAAAAAAAACATATCAGGGTATATGCGCATATTATTAAATGCTTCCAGGTTACTCATATAGATGTATTTACAACTAATGCGAATATCTGAATGCAATTAGGACAAGTCTGACTAAAGGGATTGTCCCAAAATGAACATTTATGTCCTGTTAAATGTCTGGTTCCTGTGGGCCACTATGGATCTATAGGAGGTGGGGATCAGAGAAGTATAATTTTGGAGTTAGAAAGGGCTCCTTCCTTCAGTTGCATTTTAACCTAAGGGCTCGCTCACACATCGCATTTCACTCGCATCAACAATATTAAATGAGTCCCTGCAAATCTGTGAGTTTTCCCCAGCTCTAATCTGACTGAAGGAAAAAAAAAATCGCAGCATGCTGCAAGTGGATGCAATAATTAGGCCTCACTCGCTAATGCAAATCAATGGGTGCGAGAAAAAAACAATGGACTGCACACGGACCATGCATTGGCACCCAATTTTTATGCTCACATCTCAAAGGAAACTCGAAATTTCATCAGCCAAGTACAGTAAGTTCAGAGCTAGAATCGTCAGAGTAAAGAGACAGAATAGATATATATGTAGAATAGATGATAAATAGATGTCCTGTAGATATATAGCTTCACAAGCCCCCTACTTATAATAAACTAGTACCCTTTAGTGCCTTTCATGTGGCACTAAAGGGTGTTTAGCTGTATTTACCCTATTAAATAAATAATTTTACAAAATGCCATATTTTTTTGACAACCAGCACAGGTAAAGCAGACAGCTTTAAGCTGATATTACTAGGCTGGGAAGTTCCATGGTTATTGAAACCTTCCCAGCCTAAAACCAGAAAGACATGAAAAAGCAAAAACAAGACACAGACCTTTGTTCACCAAATTTTTACCCAAAATGTTCCCATGAAGCTCCGCCATACTCCACGTTCCCCAAATCTGTCTCCAGCGCCTATAAAATAAAAGTAAAGTGACTAATATTCACAGGCTAAATAAGGCTAAACGCCCTTTAGTGCTACCTGCTGTGATAATATGTAGGGGGCTTGTGACATTAAATATCTACAGGACATCTATCTATTATCTAGCTCTAATTTATCTATATCAGTATATAACATTGCTTTATTAGTTTGTAAACCTTTAAGTTACATAGAGAATTACAGTATGTAAAAACTGATGTTAAAAACACATGTTATACTGATGTCATACAGATACTAGATGAGAAAGATTGCATTGCACTCTCATGACACTCTTCCGACTTTTCTGGATCAACATCGGAGTGATGATGAAGTAATACGAAAATACGCAGTGTCAAACTCACCTAAAACTCATTGTGGGCACACAGTCTAAGGGCTCGTCCAGACGGCTGTGAAAATCGGATGATAGCATTCTATTGCTTTTTTATTGCACATGTGCAATTTTGTACCGTCCGAGGAAAAAAATCACAGCATGCACGAGTTGAATCCGATCAGATCACACACAGCCATTCATGTCTATGGGTCTGTGTAAAAAAATCGAACCTCACCTCATGACATCCGATTTCCATGGATTGGCAAAATGGAGATTTTTTCTTTTAATTCTCCAGATACAAGTAAAATGGATGAAACCTTGATCAGAGTCTGATTAGCATAATCAGACCAATTTTCTCTGATGAGAGAAAAACGGTCTTGTGACGGTAGCCTGAAGGCTATATTCCTGAAGATAATCCCGGCTTCTTAGGGTATATGCACACGTTGCAGATTCTGCTGCTGATTCGCAGGGGATTTGGGCCTGCGGATCCGCAGCAGATTCTCTTGTGGTGTACAGTACCATTATATTCTATGTAAAATAAAAAACACTGTGCACATGCTGCAGATTTTTCCGCGCAGATTTGCTGCGGTTTTGAATCCTCAGCATGTCAATTCTTTGTGCGGATTCCGCAGCGTTTTTACATCTCTTCCATTATAGGAATCCGCAGGTGTAAAAACGCAGGGGAAATCCGCACAAAATCTGCAGAAAATCCGCAGTAAATCTGCACTAAATCCGCAGGTAAAACACAGGTCATTTTAACTGCGGATTTAGCAGAATCCGCACGTAAAAATCCGCAGATGAATCCGTAACGTGTTCACATACCCTTAAAGGAGTCAGCTAGCTGTATACTGTAACTCGGACTAGCATTGCAATGCAAGGCACGGTGGCTCTCCTGACCCGAGCATGAAGGTATGCATGTCTATGCAGCTGTCACCCTCAGTTCAGGAGAACCGACAGCCAGTCCGAGCATTGCGTTGCATTCCTCATCTGAGTTATAGAACCATCTGACTCTTCCCTTGGAAGGTTTCTTTGTCAATAAGCTGACCGCAAAGTCTCCTAAGGTCAGAGGTCCGGTTCTGCTGCTGTGGTCTTCCCTGCAGATTGATGTGAATTTGCTGCGGAAAGTGACCTCTACAAATTGTTTTGCACGCATTTAATTTCCCTGCAGCACCTCCACAGGAAATTTGAAGCATTACATAGCGTTAGTTCAATCTACTGGGTCTTCAGTGTAATGCAGGACAGGACAAGTCTTCCAGAACAAGAGGGACCCTCTAAGTAATCACTTGCCGCTCTGGCCAACAGATGATCCTGAATTAGCCCCCAATGTTATAATTTACTATTGGGGTGTATATATATATATATATATATATATATTTTTTTTTTTTTAAGTAGACTGCTTTCTTGAGTATATTTTAAAGGTTAAGCGATGAGGGCCATATGTGATATAACATACCCTGCAATATCTATTGTGTATGAACTGTGATCCTTTCTGTTTACACAGTCCGTTTCCCTTTAACCGGCCACATTGAACTAATTTTGCTTTGAATACGACATTTAAAACCTAAACAAAAGATCGTCTTGTATATATCCATCAATCTCCCAAAATAACTCTTCTTGGAGAACAAAGGTTCATACTTCTTTTTTTTTCTTTTCCTCTGTATTAAAACTGTAGATTTAGGAGGAGGAGGGAAAAAAAAGTTCCTATCTCACATAGACTTAGCCATTCTCATCCCCTCAGCCATTTCCTGCAGAAGTCGGAGTTTATTAAAGACGGAAGACATGCCTATTAAACAGCGGCCGCCTCAGTAAATAAGACGTTGTTTTCCATGGCAACCGCGAAAACAAACGGAATGAAACAAAGATGAAAATCATCATAAATCTGAACTTTGTCAATTTTTGTTTAGTTTCTGAACTTGGTCTTTTTTTTGTAACGGGAAACGACTTTCAATAACAAGCAGACATTTGATATCCATAAAATAATAAAAATAAGCTTTTAAAAAATTTTTGAGGATGGTTTGGGCAAAGAAGGACAGATGTGTTTGCTGATATGACGTGAGAACTGTTTTCTTTGGAATGTGGAAAATGTTTTGTTATATATTCCCGTGTCATGCAGAGGCTTTTGGATGTGAAACGCGTGCGACGTTGGAAATGTTGTCATAAATGGAAACCGATGCAGCGCCTGATCCGTGATCCTTACAGTGGCTTCCGCAGAAGCGTCCGGCGTTTTGTCAGGCGCACAAATTTTTTGATTGTCTTGAAAAAAGGAGAATTATAAAAAAATATAATTTTTAAAGGATCTGGCATTTTCTCCTATACTTACATGCATAAATATAATTGTTAAAATAGGATATCATAAATAAATAGCCGTATTTGTCTTCTAAAGCCTGCAGGATCTAGTGATGAATTAACTGAGAATCTGTCAGTGAACTGTTTATAAGGCAGAGATTAGATGGGTTTATTTCACGGTCTGTATATGGATCGCAATTCCCAGACTGACCGCTCGTATGGGTCTCCATAA
Organism: Dendrobates tinctorius; assembly: GCF_039654945.1. Lineage (NCBI taxonomy): Eukaryota > Metazoa > Chordata > Amphibia > Anura > Dendrobatidae > Dendrobates > Dendrobates tinctorius. The sequence continues at coordinate 10,494,970 of NW_027361754.1, forward strand.
GTTTGCGTTAGGAGACCCGCAGTCAATGCAGACAAAACGATCTGTAAACGGATTGTCAGATACACCAGTCTGAACCAGACCAAATAATAATAATCTTTATATAGCGCTAACATATTCCACAGCACTTTACAGTTTGCACACATTATCATCACTGTCCCCAATGGGACTCACAATCTAGATTCCCTATCAGTATGTCTTTGGAATGTGGGAGGAAACCAGAGAACCCAGAGGAAACCCACGCAAACACAGGGAAAACATCCAAACTCCTTGCAGATGTTGTCCTTGGTGGGATTCAAACTCAGGACTCTAGCGTTGCAAGACTGCAGTGGACCAAAGAGCTCATTCAGACATGTAGAGCACACAGACCCATTATAGCTACTGCACATGGCCATTTCTTCTTTCGCAGTACAATGGTCTGCATGAAAAAAAATCTGCAACATGTATTACTTTGGTTCATTTTACAGACCAGACAAATGCATACAATGTAATGACAGCTCCTGCACCCGTCCGCAATGCGAATGAGCACGTGGAGCTGCACCCGGAGCCAGTCGCCATCTGCTCCATTTTCAATATGGCCTTCTGAACCTGTCCTAACTCATTTCTCTTCTGTCTGCTGAGCTCCTCTCGGCTCATTTATGGCCACATGAAAATTGAGCTGATTTTCTCGTCATAAATGAGCTGAGAGGAGCTCAAAAGGAAAAAAAATACATACAAGGCAAACTTTTTAATAACGCCCAATTGCAAAAATAATTTTTAGCCAAAACTACGTGCATTTAAGTAAAACAAAAAACGTACTTGAAGGTGTCCAGATCCAATAAAGGACTAAAGGAGGGGGGGGCGGGGGAACACAATTTTATTTTTCTTCTTTTTTTTTCTTCCCACCATTTTTCAAGTTGTACGGAAAAAAATGGAAACGAACCCAAAAATGGCACCAACCAAAAGCCTATAAATATTTGATCCGTAACCAAAATATTGTGAAAAATTGTACTAAAAGAAACACAGTGTGAATCCGGCCTACAGGCTTTCCATTTATTTGTTCCTAAAACCGGATCGTTGCAGAAATAAAAGGTCCGCAATTTTTTAATATATTTTGTCCTTCAGTTTGTGACAGATTTCAAGATCACAGCTTGCTATAAGTAAATGGAAATATCGTTTACTAGTTTACCCCCAGAGACTGAAACCCCGATCCTGATCAGATCAGGTTACTTTTTCTGACAGCAAGGAGAGCTCTTAAAAATGGCAACATATGGACTAAATGGTTGGTCAACGGTGTAAATTTTTAAGAAGAATTTCTCCCACTGTTTGAGCATTAGGCAGAGGTCACACTTGCGAGAAACTCGCACGAGTCTCACGTCTCAATACCCGGCACTGCCGCCGGCTCTCAGGATCGGAGTGTGCGGCTGCAATGTATTTCTATGCAGCTGAGTGCTGCAGCCCGAGTGCCGGGTATTGAGATGCGAGACTCGTGTGAGTTTCTCGCAAGTGTGACCCCGGCCTTAGGGCAAACCTTTCAAGAAGAATTTTCTTCTTTTTTTTTTTTTTTGGCCAGTCCAGTAATACAGAATATCTGATAGTCCGCCACCGGACTGTATTATATTGGGGACGGACAGTAAATTCCTTTTTTATTTGAACCCATATTGATTTGATTTCTTTACGCTTGCTCAACAGAAAAGGCAAGCATTAAAAAGGAGAAGGAAAAAAAATGTACGCATGAAATATGAGGAAATTTTAAAAATGTCAGCACTTGTGAATCTCCTCAAAGTTTCTTTATAATTTCACTCTATCATAAAAATCACTGCGGCGCTCTTTTCTTTTTACAGTTTAATGAAGATAAACTCAGGCAACGTTTATATCACCTAATATGTGTTACCGTATTAATGCTGGCATGGCTCTCAGCCGCTGAGTGATAAGCTATTTCTCATATCTTAAATTGAGAAGCAAACATTGAATATGTACACAACAAAGAGCGCGTCGAGGTGCAGGTTTACTAAACCCTGTTTTTGCCTCCTGTGTCTCCGGTAAGAGCTCGTACACACATAACATATTCTTCCAAGTGCAATTTTTCTGTGCAGGAAGAAATGCAATATTTTACAGTAAAAGCAGCATCTCATTCCATCAGTGCATTAAAAAGAATTAAAGCATTTTTTTATTGCAGTTTTTATCCATTGAGATCAAAATTGCTTAGTTAAAAAAATGCATTAAAACACAACAGAAAGTGATGCCTTTTTTTTTCTGCCATTAACCGACAAAAAAAATGCATCAAAAGAACTGTGTGTGAACATTCTCTTAACAGGTTGAGTATCACTTTATTTCCTCTTTTGGAAAAAAAACTAAAAAAAAAACTAAAAAAAAAATTGGAAAAATTAAATTGGGGAAATACTGACTTAAATAATCACATAAGACAGAAATTCCACACCGAATTGTTTAAATCTGCATTATGTCATCTTTTTTTCAGAATTCATTATTGGATTTTTCTTCGGCAATGTAAAAGACTAAATCTGCATGAAATAGCAGCTGCAAATCTTCTATGTGTGAATATAACCTAAAGCAGCTTTCCCTGATCCTGAGCCGAGAGGGTCTCGTCTGCTGGCACAAAACATTTACTGGGATAAATAACGTGATGCACTGCACCCATCGAAATGAACCTATGCTGGTTGTAGAGCAGGGGACAGATTTGCTAAGGAGTTTTCATGCAGATTTTGCCTTGCAGAGGGTAAAAGCCACAATCAATTCCTCAGAAAAAAATATTTGTTCACCACTTCAGCTAACGCCTCGTGTGCTGTCCATTTTTCACGGATGTACCAATTCTAGATTACGGGGTCGTTCCCGTGTCCATTTTTTTTTCTTTATCTGCATCACGGATACAAATCACCCATATAAGTCTATGCGTCCCTGAAAATCATTGGGAATTTGGGAGGTTTTTCACTTACGTTAGACAGAAAACATATTTCACATGCACTGTTTTCTTTTTTCTTTTTTTTTTTTTGCTGTTAGCTATAGGGATAGTGGAAGAGGAGATACAGACAAAAACTAATGTAAGTTTTCAAAGAAGTGAAGGATCTGATGCCTCAGTGCAACCTGATGTGAGAGATGCAACAGGTGCACGTTGTTTGTGTAGTGAAACAGGGCCATCTTGTGGTAACAGCAGGGAATGATGGCAGGACGGGATATTACTGGCACCTGCCACACTATTCCGATAACTAGCAGGGAGGGCAGTGGACATTCAGCCTTTAACTTTTTACGAAGCGTGCTCTTGTCCTCTCCGGATGACCTATGAGGAAAACTGTCGAGAGGCACGCAGGGCTGTTATTGGGTCAGTTCAGCTGAGGGATAGCTATGAACTGCCCTTGTAAGGGTGGATTATTATGATACCTACCCTTAGGGCCTATTAGGGCTAATCACTCCCAGTCTTACCCCATTTGACCTGAGGACGATCATGATTGGTATTTGTTTGGGATCAGAAATTTCCTATCTACCCTGTGGATCTGAACTTTGGGTGAAAGATTTCCAATTTTAATTCCTCTGTAGCAAACAGTTTGACATTTTCCTAATTATCTTATATCAGATCTTATAATTATCTTATAGCATTATATATGACCGCTGTCATTTTTAGGCATAAGTATGAAAAAAAATTTCTTGCAGGACTATATTGTGTTTACAGATACATTGTCCACCACCATTTACGTCTATATCCATGATAGAGGTGTTCTCATTTTTTATACTACTCTAGTAACTTTTACTTCACATATGTAAAAATTATGTGTTATTTGTCTCAAATTGCTATTCCATATAATAATCTTGAACAAAATGAGTCACCCGACTGGTACAGGAGGAGAAAGGACCCTGATCACAAGGACTCACAATCTACAAGGGAGTGGTGAGGATACAGTAGGCGAGGGTAGAGCTGGTTGTGCAGCAGTATGGTGGAACGAGGGTTGGTGGAGGTAGAAAGCTTGTTGAAAGAGGAAGGTTTTCAGGTTCATTTTTAAGGTTTGCACAGTGGACGAGAATCTGACATGTTGGGGTAGACCGATCCAGAGTAGGGGGGATGCGCAGGAGAAATCTTGTATGCGATTGTGGGAAGAGGAGATAAGAGGGGAGTGTAGGGAAGGTGACCTGAGGGACGGACATGTTAGAATAGAGAAAGATAGGTTTGCACAGTTTAGACAAGTGTCAGTTACTACAGTGGGGAAACAGCTGAGAAAGTGTAGTGGACGTGCAGTACCTTGGGTTGACCATTAGAGGGCAGGGAGGAGTGTGAGCAAAGGACTTGACATCAGCTTAGGAAACCGTTGGTCATGGGGGCGGAGTTACAGGGAACCAGGAATGATATAAATGCTGAGGTAAGGTTCCAGAAAGGTCCAGTCCCCAGGGGGAACTATGACAGTTTGTGCACTCTGAGGAAAACCAAGCCAGGGGGACTGAGGAGAGAGAACGTCAGGGGGGTGGTCCTGACAGGAAAGTACCGCAGCATAGACGAGGCACCGAGGTAAAGCATACCGTATTGAGAGAGATGACTGTTCAGTAAAAGTCCTGTTGGTTTACGGGCCTAAGCGGCCACAGTGACAGATCTGACAGGAGCGTCGAAGAGTGAAGAGGGGACGGTGCGTATATGTACGTCCCCGGTGTAAAGTACGGTGTGCGTGAAGCGGCCTTGGAAACGGAGGGCCGATTAGTGAAGTGAAGTGCTGTGAATTGAAGTGCGGTGTACTTCGGAGGATGTCAGGCGGACGGCAAGAGAATAAACTTGGACCTGTTGTACCTGACATTTGCCTCCATCGTGTCTCTGTTACATCTCTGCGCGGTAAGAGAGGGACCACCCCTCAGCCCGGCCCTCGTACCCTACAGAAGTACAGAAGGAGATCTTGTGAGGATCAGAGGTTGCGTGCAGATAAGTACCAGGAGACTAGGTCACAGATGTATGGAGGAGACAGGTTGTGGATGCCTTTGTATGCCATGGTTAAGGTTTTGAACTGGAGTCTCTGGGCAATGTGGAGCCAGTGAAGGGATTGACAGAGACGAGAGGCCAGGGAATAGTGGGGGGTAGGTGGATTAGTCGGGCAGCAGAGTTTAGAATAGATTGTAGGGGTGCGAGATTGTTAAAGGGCCACAGAGCAGGAGGTTGCAGTAGTCGAGGTGGGCGATGATGAGGGCATGCACTAGTGTGCAAGAAGATGGACAGGACTGGGGTTACTTCTCTTGCACTGGTTCCGGAACTGTCGGGGCTGTGTCACCATTGTTGCCCGGGGGAAAGCTTTCCGTCTCGTTCCGACCTTTGCACTATTCAACAGGGGGTGTGCCTTTGATAAAAGGGGCTGTGCGTGGAAAGGTAAGAGGAGACTTGTCGGGAAGACAGCTCGTGCAGCAGGGGAAGGTTGGTGCTCTGTCTTTCAAGCAATGCGCTATAGACCCCCGACTGTCAAGTACAGTGACTGTGAGCAGAGACCTGCTGTGTGCCCGCTGGCTCCTGCATCTGAAAGTGCCACACGCTCCGGGCTGGTTTTTGCTGCGCACGTGCCGCCTGAGACAAACAGGGTGACTTGCATAGGACTGTGTCCTACCTCACCCGTAGTTTTCTGCCAAAGCAGTGTCACAGACTACTCTTCACTCCGCAAGACAAATCCAGACCCAGGACCCCGCACGAGACAGCGAGGACTCGTCACCACAGTTAGGAACCGGATCTTCAACTTCTTCACGACAACCCCGGGATCATCACGTGTCGGTTGCGAAGACGCCACCGTTGAACATTAGGACTCTGCAGCTGAGAAGCCATCGGGCTGATAAGTTTAACCCCTCATGAATAGTTGCTTTATCTATTGCCATTGTTATCTTAACCTGCCCTTATCCTTGGCCTTTACCTCCTGCCATATCTCCTTTGTTAATAAACCTGTTAACTCTTATTCTGCCTCCAGTCGGTCACTGCATCCCGCAACCTGCTCACAAGTGTTTTTGCAGATTCTTGGCTAAGTAATATGCGGATTCGGGAAATATTTTTGAGTTGGCATTGGCAGGTGGTGGAAGGGGCTTGGATAAGTGATTTGAAGGAGAGATCAGAGTCAAAGGTTACCCTGAGGCAGCGAGCTTGTGCGACTGGGGAGAGTGAGCAGCCATTACCTGTGATGGATAGGTATGTTGAGGGGGTTGAATGAGATGGGGAAAAGATGATGAATTCTGTTTTGTCCATGCAAAGTTTTAGAAATCTAGCAGAAACGTAAGATTAAAAGACATTGTGTGATTCTGGTTAGTAAGGAGGTAATATCAGGTCCAACGAGGTGCGAGATCTGTTTATCATCAGCATAGAGGTGATACTGAAAGCCATGGGAGAAGAGCAGGGGTCCTAGAACTGAACCTTGGGGGACACCAACAGATAGGAGGCAAGGTGAGAAATTGGTGTGTGAGTGGGAGACACTGAATGTCCGGTCCGTTAGGTTTGATGTGATTCAAGATAGGGCCATGTTTGTGATGTCTAGAGTGTTAGGCGTCGAGTTTCCGCCACTGCACAGGGGGAGTCTCAAGCCATGTCCTCTGCGGTCTCCCATTCCTCTGCGGCCGAAGAGATTCCTGCTCAGCAGAGACTTCAGTCCCGGCTGATGCTAGGCATCTGGTTGCTCCTTCAGGCTCTGCTATAACACCATGCTTGAGTCAGCAGCAAGCAGACGCTTCTGGGACTAAGTCCTGTCTTTTGCTTACTGAGCATACCCGTGGGACGACCTCTCTTTGGAGGTCGGAGGTCACATGTGCAGGTCCCGTTCCTAATTGGATTGGTCCACTGGGAAGGTCCCGGTGACTGACTTATTATAACTCCCCTCCCTTGGATACGCATGTCTGTTAGGGATTCAAAGTTAGAGTAAGCGCCAATGGGTGGCTATGCTCACGCCACTGTGCTCCTAGTACTCTGCACACACTAGCGTCCGATGGTGTCACCCACTGCAGGGCACTATCGTACCGCGGTAAGTGACAGCTACCACCTGTGCAGCGCCTTGCGCAACCTGTGCGCTTATCTGGCCCAACTCAGGACGATTAGAGGCGTCTGCCTGAGCGGCACTGTGCACACCTGCATGCTTGTCTATAATTGTATCCCTTGCTGGTACCGCTGCAGCTGCGCCGAGCGCTAGTGGACTAAAAGGACTCTAACCCTGAGTCCTGTGTCCGTATTCTAGCGCTCATCCGGCCGAATCCTGTGATCTTAACAGGCTTCGTCATTTACATTGTGCGGCACCGTAGTTCTGTGTTGCAACAGAACTTGCTCCTGTACACATCGGGTGATGCTAACCCGCGTGTGTTCATTTATTATTTGCCGTATAGCCTCCGCCATTACCGAGCAGCAGTTCTACATCTCTGCACGGTGGACTCCAGGCTGCAAACGCACCTCATTATCATATTTATTATTTGGTGCGTTCCGCCAGCCTAACATAGAGATGAGAGGATCTGTAGTAAGCAGGAATGGTCTGGAGCGCCCTCACTCACCAGGGCCGTGGGGTACTCGGTATCGGGCCGGTTGATCTTCTCAACGGGGGTTGTCACGGCAGCGGTGACCCGGTCCATGGCCCTGGGGCTCCATTGCAAAAGGGGTTGTTTCAGTGCGCTTATAGTGGAGAAAGTTTATAAGTGATTCGTGACGCCACCTGTGGTGTTCGGCAATAGAGATGTAAGCCGATGCTGCAGACAGATCCTCTGGGACAGATGGTGTGGTGCAGCAGTGATGTTATAGCCCTCCACAGGCAGGGCTGTAGTCCCAGGGCAGTGTAAGTGAAGTGACACGTAGATGGTGTAGTGTCAGGTGTCAGGCGCAAGGGATGTAGCAGTGCTGGGCAGGTTGGTGCCGGAATAAGCGGAGGACACCAGGGCATGTAGCTCCAAAGCTTTACTCACAGTCTGTACAGGTACAGGTGCCCGCATCCGTGCCGTGTCCTCCGGGTCAGGAGCTCAGCCAACTTCCAGACAAGATGAAGTACTCCTTTCCAACACTGCGCCAACATATGTGCCTTTTCTGAACGTCTCCTCTTATAGCGCCTAAGAATGAAGTACTCTCAGTACTGAGTTACACTGGAGTGCCTCCTGTCAGATGTTCCTATGAACTCTACTCGTACGGTAGACAGCTGTAGCCTGCTTCGGGGACTCCTTGCTGCTAAGTCCCGGCTCACTAATATGTTGCGTTGTGCCCCCAAGTCTTGTGTGGGAATAAAGTGGTCGCTACTTCTATTCCTCCAGTGTCTGCTGCAGGATCATTAGTATCCGTATAATCTCGGGGACCGGACCCCGACCTTGCACTTAGAACTTGAAAAGGGTTCTCCTCTAACCCTGGTCCTTGTTCTCTTATTCTCCTCACGTTCCATGCTAATCCTTCTTCCCTATGGAGAATCGAGCTTCCTTTCTCCGTCTCCTTCCTGTGCCAGCAGATCACTGTGGCCTGCTGCAGCACTTCCTTCTTCCATCCCTCTCCCGGGGATCTTCTCTGTCTCACACTCCGTCCGTCTACATCCTCACTCTCTGACTGAGTGAATGACTGACTGACTAACTCAACTCTTCCCGCTCTTTTGTGTCATCTAAACCCCACCCACCTCCCAGCACATTTCATGATCCAAGCAGGGAGCCACCAAGGGGTGTTATGCTATACTCCAAGCAGGGAGCCGCCGAAGGGGCTTTGCTACATTACTTTGTGGTGTGGGGGGGTGCAAGTGTTGGAGCGTGGTCAGGAGTCTCCACCTTACCTGGATAGTGGAGTACCACACCTCAGGAGGAGGTGCAGTACCTCTGTGGCGACTGAACCCTCAGGGGCGCCACAGGTCCACTATGTTGAAGGCAGAGGACAAATCCAGGAGGAGGAGGGCAGAGTAGTGTTGCTTGGATTTGGCAGCTAGTAGGTCATTGGTGACTTTAGTCAAGGTAGTTTCAGTGGAGTGATGTTATCGGAAGCCAGATTGTATGCAGTCAAAGAGGGAGCAGGAGGAGAGGTGCGAGGACAGTTCAAGATGGACTTGCTGTTCCAGTAGTCTTGATGCAAAGGGAAGAAGTAATATAGACGATAGCTAAACAAAGAGGATGGGTCAAGGGAGGGCTTTTTGAGGATGGGTGTGATTGAGGCATGTTTGAAGCAAGAAGGAAAGATACCAGTTGTTAGTGATAGGTTAAAGAGATGGGATAGGGTTGGAATGAAGACTGCTGTGAGGCTTGGGATGAGTGCACAGGTGGTGAGATGTGATTGTGGCACCCCTGAGGGTTCAGTCGCCACAGAGGTACTGCACCTCCTCCAGAGGTGTAGTATCCCACTCTCCAGGTAAGATAGTAACACCTGACCAGCCTCCAACACCTGCATCCCACACAAACACAGTAGTGTAGCAGAGCAACCTTCATGGCTCCCTGCTTAGAACACGAAGAGTGCTGGGAGGTGGGTGGAGCTGATGTGGGAGGAACGGCCCCCGTCGAGTGTCCGGGCCGGAACCAGATTAGCAGTCATTTGGGTTCCGGGGGAAACTGTTCCCGGGGGGCAGGATTCGAGAACGGACCGTTGTGACTGACAGGTGGGCTGGGGGAGGGACCGGTATAAAGGAGGCGGGGAATTCCCCAGACGATGAGTAAGCAGACTGGGACAGAGACAGCAGGAGAGCGTGGGAGCGACTGACAGCTAGAGCGACTCACCAGCGCCAGGGAGGACGCCGACTGAGGACTCCAGAGGGACGGTATCCAGAGAGCCGTCCGAGACTTGTTGCCCCTCTCCAACCCGCGGCCACTGCGGTCCCAGCACAGCTCGCGGCCGCTGTCGCCTCCCCTCTGCCCGCGGCTGTGGCCTACCCGCGGTCGCCCGCGGCCGCCTCCCCTGAGCTCGTGGCCGCAGCCTGTTCCCGGCCATCCGCGGCCGCCCTGCTTTCACCATTGGCCGCGGCCAGCACCGCACCGTCGGGCCTCTCTTGATCGAGGACTCCCCATCGCAGCCGTTAGCTGCGCAGGTGGCTTGTCACCGGCCACTATACATCGCTGCTGCCTGCCCAGGTCCGGGAGCTGCGGCCCATCCGTCCAAGGACTCTGCCGGGGCCTGTGGGTCTCCAGTGTCCTCAGCGCGCCAGAGAGCGCGAAGACTGCGTCAACACCTCAGCAACTGGGCCCAGCAACTACTTCGCCGAAAGACCACCAGCCCGAACGGCGAGGGACGTCTGGACGGCTAAGTAGACTCTAGACTTAAGGACCCATAGTCGGCCAAACCGCGGCCCTATAGTGACCGGCCGTTGCCGGGAGTAGTCGTGTTCTGCGTTACTGTGTTTGCTTGTTTAGAGCTCCTGCGTGGGCAACCTGTGTTACCCCTGTTTCGGTGATCAGGTCGTGCCTTAGGAAAGTCCCCTCAAGTCCCATAAACGCATTCTTAAAAAGTACCGTAGTTGTCTCGTCTTCGAGCGCAGACGGCTGTGCGCCTGATCAGAGTGGGGTTGCGGGTGCTGCTAATGACGGGGCTCCCCGCTCCAGCATCTCCCTGGGGGCTATGCTAAGTAACTTGCCCCGGTTTTCTGGCTCCGATACGCTGTTGTGGAGCTGGACAGAATGAATGCGGGGCCTTTTCCGTATGCACCCCATGACCCCCGATTTAGAGGCTGAGGTAGCCCTTATGGCGCTAGATGGAGAAGCTCGGAAGTCGGTAATGTTGAGACCCCCGGGGCGCCGCAACACCTTCACCAGGGTCTTGCAGATCCTGGAAGAGACCCACGTGGATCCAACAGACATGGGGGAGCTAAGAACCCGGTTGTTTAGTCGGATGCAGGGGGAGGGGGAGACCATCACCCAGTATATGAATGCCAGGAGCATGGAGTCTTCTGTAAGTGTTGTCGAAGAACCTCAATGGATTGCGGAAATGAGACAAGAACTGAAAAATATCTGGGGCGAGCTGGCCGAAGTAAAGAAGAGAACGGAGCCCGCGCCTGGCCGGCCTAGCTACAATTCCGGGCCCTGGGGGCCTCGCAATGCCCGGGGTGACCGAGCCTCACCGCCCCGGTGTTATGAGTGTGGAGAACTGGGCCACTTCGCCCGGGAGTGTCCGTGGCGTGGGAAGTACCCACCCCGGCAGACATTAAACTAGAGGGCTCAGGGCATGGGGGACGCCGCTCGGAGCCGGAAGCCACAACGAGGAGTGGTGGAAGTCCCAAAGAACTGTTCGCTGAGTGCCCAATAGTATGGGCTGAAGTCGAGGGTTGTGCAGTACGGTGCCTCGTAGATACAGGGTCACAGGTGACGACCATGCCGGCAACATACTTCCGGCAACATTTCCCGGAAGCGGCAAGGCCCCAGTGGGGGCCCATGATACGACTAGTGGCCGCAAACCAACTGCCGGTACCTGTCGTCGGAGTGGTGTGGCTTCAGATGACATTGTGTGGTAAAGCCCTCGGCCGCCGGGGAGTGGTCCTGACCGAAGGAGAGACTAATGACCGCCACCCGGTCATCTTGGGCATGAATATACTGTGGGAGTTCGGCAATCTACTCCTTAACGATTCCACACAGGAGACCCTAAGTCAATGGGGTTCTCGCACGGCCCAGGGGCAGGACTTCCAGTGGTTGGTGCGGGAGGCCCGGGTGCTCCAGGAGTGTCAGGAGGGTGAGGCGCTGGGCAAGGTCATCGCGCTGGCGGGCCCCCCGCTTGTGCTTCCTCCGGGGCAGAAGGTGGTGGCTCTGCCAATCCGTGCCACGATACCACTGGAGGGCGTGGAGGTGCTGGTGGAATCTTGTTGCTCGGAACGCCTGCACCCTGGCATCCTGGTGGCCCGCTCCCTGGCCACAGTGCAGGGAGGGACCATCTTGGTACGGTGCATCAACCTGGAAGATCAAAACATCGCCCTGAAGCCCCGGACCGAAGTGGCCAAGCTAGTCCGGCCATTGGAGGAGATGCTGCCAGACCCCACAGTCCAGTTGCGGGTGCAACCCAAAGATCCCTGGGCAGTCACGGTGTGAACCCAACAGGCCGCCGCACCTGCGGCCCAAGAAAAGGGTCGAGTCATCTTGGAGAAAATGCGGGCTGAACTCTCCGGTTTAGCGCGGCCCAGCTTCTCCAAGTGGAGACACTTCTTGGACAATTTTACAGTGTCTTCGCCAGCCACGAGGACGACTTCGGATGTACCACAGCCATCACACATGGAATCCCCATGGCGGGAGCAGCCCCCATCCGGGAGCGATATCGGCAAATACCACCGCAGCTATATCAGGAAGTAAATACTCTATTGGACCAAATGCTCCGAAAGGGGGTCATACGAGAGAGTCAAAGCCCTTGGGCGGCCCCTATCGTCCTGGTTCGGAAGAAAGATGGCACTCTACGTTTTTGCGTGGATTATCGGAAGTTGAACGCCTGCACCATCAAGGATTCGTATCCGCTGCCCCATATAGAAGAGTCTCTGTCCGCCCTGGGGAACGCAACATACTTTTCCACCCTTGACCAGGCCAGTGGGTACTGGCAGGTGCCGATGTCGGAGGAGGACAGAGCCAAGACGGCATTCATCCTTCCCATGGGACTGTTCGAGTTCAATCGGATGCCGTTTGGGCTGGCCAACGCCCCCGGAACTTTTCAGCGGTTGATGGAGCGGTGTCTGGGAGACCTCATCTTCGAAGCCACGTTGATATACCTGGACGATATTATCATCTATTCCGCCACCTTGGAGGACCACCTGAGGCGGTTGGGGCAGATGCTCGGCCGGCTGCAGAAGTACGGGTTAAAGGTAAAGCCCCAGAAATGCCATCTATTCCACACCCAGATCGAGTACCTGGGGCATACCGTCTCGGCAGAGGGCGTTCGACCATCCCTGGAAAAGGTCGCTGCCATCCAGGGGTGGCCTACCCCTGAGATGGTGAAGGACGTGCGGGCCTTTTTAGGGTTGGCCGGCTACTACCATCGGTTCGTGAAGAATTTTGCACGCCGAGCTCGAGCCCTGCAGGACCTAAATGGACGGAAGATCCAGTGGCAGCAACCACAAAGCTGCTCTCTCGGACGCCCCGGTATTGGCATACGCGGATTTTTCACAACCGTTCATCCTGCATACCGACGGGAGCCTCCAGGAACTAGGAGCTGTGTTGTCACAGGTGCAGGATGGTTGGGAGAAAGTGATCGCCTATGGTAGCCAGTTGCTGCACGACTCAGAACGCAACCCGGACAATTACAGCTCCTTTAAGCCCGAGCTCCTCGCGGTAGTGTGTGCAATGACGAAGCGATTCGCAGAGTATCTGGCGGGCTCTGAAGTAGTAGTGCGGACCGATAGCAACCCGTTAGCCCATTTGGAGAATGCCAAGCTGGGGGCCCTCGAGCAGCGGTGGGTAGCTCGGATGACCAAATTCAATTATAAGATAATCTATAAACGGGGAGCTGAAAACGTGCACGCCGATGTGCTCTCCAGAATCCGACACACCACCCCAGGGAGAAACCGAGACGACAAATTACAAGCAGATGAGATGCCGTTCGCCCTTACCACCGCCGTGCTTGCAGTCAGCACGCAGGAAGTGCCTAGTCTGGGACTCCTAGGAGGGATGCTGGTGCAGCCCCGCGACCACTGGATCCAGCAGCAACAAGAAGATGCAGAAATTGGACTCCTGTGCCGATGGGTGACCACCGGTAAATTGCCCATGGGCTCACAGAGGCAGACTTTGACCCAAGATATGTTACTGATGCTGCGCCAGTGGGAAAAACTGGTCATCAAAAAGGGACTCTTATATCGAAAGGCCATGTCACGAGCCACGTCAGCTACGATATGGCAGGTGTGCCCGGAAACCATCTCAACCAACTGGCCCGGGAAGCACATGAAAAAGGGGCTCATTTTGGTGCTCAAAAGACGTTACAGTGGTTGCAGAAGATAGTGTACCACCCACGCTTACACACTCCTGTAGAAGAAGTTTGTCGGACCTGCCGCCCGTGCGAGCTTGCTAAACCCCCTGCGCAACGAGCCCCGGTGCAGACTATTGTAACATCAGCCCTTCTGGAGCTTCTCACGGTGGACTACCTGACCATCGGTCCTGCCTATCAGGGGTATGAACATTGTCTCGTAATGGTGGACGATTTCATCAAGTTCGCCGTAGTCACCCCCACCCGAGACCAAACAGCGGAGTCGGCTGCTTACGCGATTTGTAAGAACTTTATTCAAGTGTACGGCTGTCCACAATGAATACATTCGGATCAAGGAGCGTGCTTCTTAGGAAATGTCATGGAAGAGCTTCACCATCTGTACGGAATCGATAAATCGCGGACTACGCCAAACCACCCGCAGGGAAACGGAGCCTGCGAGCGATTCAATCGTATGTTGATCCAAATGCTGCGCACCCTGGAGAGCGACCGCAAGACCCGCTGGCCTGAATATGTCCCCGAGCTGATGTGGGTGTATAACAACGGAGTGCATCGAGTAACGGGTTACACCCCCTATTCATTGCTGTTCGGGCGAGAAGTCAAGGGAATTACGGAGGTGGAATTAAACCCGGAAGAGCCACAACCCTGGACCGGGGTATCCTCACGGGTCCGAAATCATCGGCATCGGCTGCAGACCCTCCACCGGATTGTACATACGAAACTCCGGGATCTAGAACACCTGGGGTGAGCACTACCCCCACCTATTGACTTTCAGGCTGGGGATCGGGTACTTGTACTTGATCAACGTCCCCAAAACAAGTTAGAGCCACGGTGGGAGGCAAACCCATACCTAGTGTTGCGTTGGATAAGCCCCGATGGGCCTGTATACGAAATACAGTCTGAAGGAGATAACACGCCTCTCACTCGGGTTGTGCACCGTAACATGTTACGACCTTGTACATCCGCTGATCTCCCGAGGCCCGAATCGACCCTCCAGGTCCCCGACCCTCGGCCCACGGTCTGGGACCTGGATGACGAAGAGGACTTCCCCGTCACATCTTCGGGGGGTCCCAGTAGTGGCACTACAGCAGACCCGGACATCCCACCAGAACCAACTATTCGACCACCGTCCACAACCCCAGAAGACTCCACTACACCCGAGCTTTGACGCTCCGAGCGGTCAACAGCTGGCAAACCCCCTGTACGTTATGAACAGGACCAGTTCGTATGGCGACAAGGACTGTTGTGGTGCCCCTGAGGCTCAGTCGCCACAGAGGTACTGCACCTTCTCCTAAGGTGTAGTGCCCCACCATCCAGGTAAGGTAGGAACTCCTTTCCATGCTCCAACACTCACACCCCACACACCAGGGTAGTTCTGCACAACTACATTGCGGCTCAGTGCTTAGAGAGTAGCAGAGCACCTTTGGTGGTTCCCTGCTTGGAACACTGGAAGTGCTGGGAGGTGGGTGGAGTTAGAATACATAAAAGACTGGGAAGGTTTAGAATTAGGGGTCAGTCTGCGAAGGCAGTCCCTTAGGGGAGTCGATGAGGAAAGTCTGAGAAGGAAGCCACTCGGAGAGGAGTGGGGATCCCTGGAAGAACGGATGGAGGAAGGAGTGCTGCAGTTGCCTCAGTGACCTGAGCCAGCTGGCACGGGAAAGGAAGGAAGGAAGAAGGACACTGATCTGTAACCTAAGCATCCATAAGAAAGAGAGAATAGTACGGAACAAAGGAGAATAGAACAGAGAGGACATGGGTTGGAAGGAAGCACCCTGCCTATAGGTTCTAAGCGCAAGGCTGGGGCCCAATCCCCGAGGTTGCATGGACACTTATGGTTCTGCAGCAGACACCGGTGGAGTAGTTGGCTGTAAATGCACTACTCCCATCGAAGACTTGGGGCACAACAGCATTTGGATAGCGAGCCGGGGCTCAGGAGAAGGGAGTCCCCGAAGCAGGCTACAGCTGTCTGCCGTACAAGGAGAGTTCTTGGGAACATCTGATGAGAGGAACTCCAGTGTAACTCAGTACTAGGAGATCTTCACACTTTAAGGCGCTATAGAGGAGACGTTCAGAAAGGTACATGTTGGCGGAGCCTGTTGGAGGGGAGGCGACAGGCAACAGGATGCATTTTGTGCGCCCAAGCGCACACTACAAAAAACGCATGCACATACAAACGCGTACAAACGCATGTGTATGCGCACCTATGCGCACCCATGTAAAAGATAGGGAAAAAAACCGCATGAGTTTTTTTGCGCTAAAAAACAGCGCAAAAAAACGCAA
The DNA here is from genome assembly GCF_039654945.1 of Dendrobates tinctorius. Taxonomy (NCBI): domain Eukaryota; kingdom Metazoa; phylum Chordata; class Amphibia; order Anura; family Dendrobatidae; genus Dendrobates; species Dendrobates tinctorius. The sequence goes on from NW_027361754.1 coordinate 10,511,051, forward strand.
GTGTGAAGCCAGCCTTACCCCTGATTCGGTGATCAGGCCGTGACTGAGGAAAGTCCCCTCAAGTCCCATAAACGTATTCTTAAAAAGCACCGTAGTTAACTCGTGACTCGACACTGCATCCTGCGTACCTGCTGGTACTATACTGAGACGGCACAAGAGAGCAGGAGAATGTTAGGAATAGGGCAGTTGGTGAGAGAAGATCCCCTGAGAGGGATGGAGTGAAGGAGGTGCTGCAGCAGACTCCTGTGACCTGGAGCTGCTGGCACGGGAAAGAGAAATAGAAAGCCTGATTCTTCAGAAGAAAGATAGTTTGGTATGGAACATAAAGAGAAGAGAACTAAGGACTAGGGTCAGAGCAGAGCCCTTCCTCAAGTTCGGAGCGCATGGCCGGGGTCCGATCCCCGAGGCTGTTTGTGAAACTAATGTTCCAGCAGCAGACACCGGAGGAATAGGAGCTGTGACCACTCTATTCCCACAAAAGACTCGAAGACACGGTGGAAACCTATGTGTGAGCCGGGACATGACGGATGGAGTCCCCGAAGCAGGCTACAGTCACTTGTCATGCGAGTAGAGTTCAAAGGAACATCTGAAAGGAGAAACTTGAGTTTAACATACAAGTACAAGTACTTCAGTTTAAGCGCTAGTGAGGAGACGTTCAGAACAGGCACACGAAAGGGAGAGCTGGAAAGGTTAATTCCATCTACCTGGGAGTGGGCTGAGTGTTATGAATGGGTCACCGAGGAGAAAAAAGCAAAACACGCTAAGTCACAGAAAACCAGAGAGGTTGGTAACTATGCAGATTGCAGATCCCTGATCCTAACCACACAACCAGCAGCAGCCGTGGAGCGTACCTACGATGATCCTAGACGCTTCATCACAGCCGGAGGACTAAACAAGCCTGAAGCATGAAAAGGGGAAAACCAACTGCCCCAGAGCAGACCCCAAAGGAAAGACAGCCCCCACACATGTATTGACGGTGAAACAAGATGAAAGCACAAACACAGGCAGGAAAATAGGCTGAGCAAACGATGGGGCCCAAACTAACTAGAAAGGAAAGGAAAGGAAAGACACTGTCTGCAATCTGCAAAAAACCCTACAAAAATAATATCCAACACTTCTGATAGCAAAATTAACCCTGAAGTCACTAGACTTCTCCCACTATATCAGCACTCTGAAATATTCTGAGACAGAGCAAAAAGAGGCCAATCTAGTAAGGGACAAAAAGCAAATTGGCAAATACAGATAAATAAGAGTGGAAATTCAGCACAGCCCCAGCCGGGGCTGGCTGACCACAGAAAAACTGAATAGACCAACAAAATCAAGTGTGAACATTAGCAGAAAAACTTAGCTTTAGATGACTGGAACAGAGCTGAAAACCAAGACCAGACAAGCCAGAATTAATCACCAGCACCAGAATAGGGCGTCGGCTGTCTTAAATCCAGTCTGAGATTCCTGAGGTCCAATCGTCATCCTCATTATCAGGTGGCAGATCTCTACTGATTAAATCAGCCTCACTACCTCCTGTTACCACCAGAGGTAGCCTGGAAGGAGAACTCACAACTGGTGGACCAGAGAATGAACTCACAACAGCTGAGCCCCTGATCTGGAGACCGCAGCATTGAAGCGGGCACCTGTCTGTGCCAAGAACGTGAGTAAAAGAACTGGAACTGCATTCATCTGTCTCATTGCCTTCTTCCTGTGCCAACCCACTCAGCACTGCTACATCTCTGTGCCTAACACTGCACCATCTACTTCTCCTCACTATCTCCTTATTTGCCAACCTCATCTACTCTGCCCTGGGACTACAGCCCTACCTGTGGAGGGCTACAACTTCATCGCTGCACCACACATCTGTCCCAGAGAAGCAACCCTGCAGTGCTGGTCTGTTATGAATGAGTCACCGTAGGAGGCAAAAGCAGAAATACAAGCTAAGTCCTGAAAACCAGAGAAGTTGGCAACTATCAGATTGCAGACCCCTGAACCTATCAACACAACTAGCAGTAGCCGTGGGGGGTTCCTACGATGCCCTAGACCCCTCGATCACAGCCGGAGAATTACATAAGCCTAAAGAAAGAAAGGGGAAATCTAAACTGCCCCAGAGCAGACCCCAAAGCAATAGGCAGCCCCCAACATATAATGACGGTGAAGCAAGATGAAAATACTAACACAGACAGAAAGATAGACTGAGCAAAGACGGGGCCCAAAACTACCTAGATAGGAAAGGACAGGAAGGCTGCTGTCTGCAATCTGCCAAAACCCTATCAAAGACATAAGCCAACAAGCTGATATGAAAAAGGCCCTGAAGCAGCTAGGCTTCAAAAACTAAATCAGCACTCAGGTATTTTCAGAAGACAGAGCTAAATGAATTCAGCACACCCCAGCAGGGAATGGCAGAAATCCAGAAAAACAAAGCAAAACAAAGTCAAAGAACCAAAGCAAAAGGCCGAGCAGCAAACTTAGCTTTAGAGGAGCAGGAATTCAGACTGGTCTCCAAGGATCTCACAGAGAAATCACCCGCAGGGCAGAAGGGCGTCGGCAGCCTTATATCCAGTCAGTAACTCCACTCAGCCAGTCATCATCATCAGCCTCAGGTGTTTGATAATCAGGCTCACTATCTTTCTTTACCAGAAGAGGGAGTTCCTCGGGCCTCAGTAATGAAGGGGAAAATGAACTCACAACACTGGTCAAACTGACCAGAAACCACAGGTGGCGTCACGAATCATCTCAATGACTTTATCCCCATCACGCTACCCCTTTTACATTGACCGCCTGGGGCCACGTGCCGGGTCACCGCCACTGTGACATCTCCCATTGAAATCAACGGGCACGGCGCCGAGTACCCCACGGCCTCTGGGGGGCGAGTCATGATCTGAAGAGTAAAGAGGAAAGTTGATCTTCCGTAGTGGCGGAGAAGCTGGTTTTGGAGGAGGTGGCCTGAGTAGTTATGAAGAGGGGCTGTGGGGACTGTAGGCCACAGCTTATTCTGTTGCAATCAATTTTGGGATTGAAAAATGAGGCAAAGTCTTTAGTTGAGATGAAAGGAGAAGGAGGGGGTGCTGAGGGACGGATGAGAGAATTAAAAGTGTTGAATAGCTGTTTTTGGGTGGTGAGACAGGGAGAATATGAGAGATGAGAAGTAGGTTTGTTTTGCAGCAGTGAGTGTGGACTTGAAAGTAGTGAGGGACTGTTTATGTCATGTTGTTGCCACGACAAAGAAGAGCCAGAAGACTGCGCTGACTGATTTCTCTTACTTCTGCACTGACTACAAGCACTTTAACTTCATGTTAAACGGTGCAGATATCTGCTATTAGTGCAGTGTTTAATCTGCTCAGTCGAGAGCTCCTGGAAGCTTACCTGACATAGGCTCTCAGCTGTTCACTGTTGGCCACTCGCCTCTCCTTTATAAACTGGACTCTGGCAAGTAGGTGTTGCCAAAGTTAGCTTCATTGCTGCATGGTTCAGGAGTTGATGTTGTTTGAGAAGGCGCTTGGTGGATTTATCTAAGACTCTTGCTAGGTTGGTTGTGTGCAAATCCTCTCCCTCTCCTACTTTGGTTTTTCCCATCCTTCACTCCCCAGTGTCTGCCTCTGTAGTTTGTGAGTGCATTATTGTATGATTGGTATTTTCCTTTATCCCTGCTCGTATTACCTTGTTAGTCTGGTTGGTTGCAGTAGCCATACACTACTACTCCCCTCTTCCCTGGGTGGTGGGAGGGAAATGACTAAAGGTAGATTCAGGTGCTCAGCAACATACATGACCCCAGCATCTTTATAAATAGAAGTAATTTGTGTAACGGGTATAATTGGGGCGCCCCTAACGTTAGCGATAGGGAAACAGCACCTGGAGTCATGACGGTTTGATTGTGATGAACTGCTCATTGGAATTGGATCTTTTCCATCTCCACTCAGCAACCCTGGAAGCCCGCCTCAGTTCTTTAGTCAGGCTGGAGTGCCAGGGTTGCCTGTTGATTGGGAGGGCAACCGATTCAAGAGCTGCAGCTGTTGTGGTGTTATATAAAGTGGTAACATCATCTGCATTGTGTAAGGAACCTATGTCTGCAAAAGGGAGAAGGGACTCAGACAGTGAGTCTAGATCAAGGTGTTTGAAATTTCTGCGAAGGTGTGCAAGTTTGTGAAGTGGAGATTGTGGACCTGGAGAGGAAAGAGAATGTAAGTAGCTTGTGGTCAGAAAGAGGGAGAGGTGAGTTAGAGAGGTTAGATGGGGAACAGAGGTGGGTGAAGATGAGGTCCAATGTGTGGTCAGCTTTCTGAGTGGCTGTAGGCTGAGGCCAAAGGAGGAAGTTTAGAGATAGAAGCTTAGATAGCTGAGAAAGAAGTGTCAGTGGGGATGTTGAAGTCACCCATGATGATAGTAGGGATGTCACCTGAAAGGAAATTAAATAGCCAGGTGGTGAAGTGGTCGAAGAAGGTGCTGGCTAGCCCTAGAGGGTGGTAAATGACAGTCGGTTGGAGGGAGAGTAGATACGCACAGAGTGCACCTCAAAAAAGGTTATGTTTCTGATGGTCTTTTTTCCTGTAATATTAGTCAGTTCTACTCTATAATAAAATCCAAAACTAACTTTTCCCTGTCCAAAACCGAGCAGTCATTAAAAATGTCATTTAAAATGTTATATATAATTTTTATTTTTATGCTTTTTTTTAAGAATTGAGCATCATTTGCAAAAAGGAGTAAGTTCACAATTCCCCTACAAATCTCCTGAGCAAACACCTAAGCCATTCTGACATAGATTTTCACAGCAAGTACACCAGCCCCATCAAATCTAAGATCTATTATTATTTTTTTTTTTTTTTTTTTTTACTGTTTGCCTTTTGTACTGTGGAATCTGGTGACAGATCTACAAATGGCCGACACATTATATGAAAGTAAAAAATATGTTTTTGGAACTCACAATACAATAACCTGAAATATATGTGCCTGAAATGGTATGCTTTCCAACTTATGGGAATGCTTCTATATTCACATGTACATAGACATGACATAGGGGGATCATTTCAATAACTAAACCAACTTAGCGTTGTGCTGACGTAGCTATTGAAAAGAACCAGTATGCCTGCCCCCTTCATATACCACTCCAGTCATGTACCAAAGTGGGAAACGCTGCTCTGTGTCAATCATAAGCCGGAAATAGAGCTGTGGAGGCCAGGACTATAGGGTATGGGCTCATTCCCACTTGCGATGCAATTGGACAAGTGCAATCCAATAAAAAAATCGGATTGCACTCGCCCTAATGTTTCTCTATGGTGCAGCTCACATCTGCGATTATTTTCTCATGCCAATTCGGCATGTGAAAACAATCACAGATTGCACACAAAAATAATCGTATGCTATACGCTAATGGGACCTCGGCCTTTGGCTGAATATCAGAGTGTCTGTGATAACTGAAGAATATTAGTACATCGCATAACTTACTGTTTATAGCACAGAGACATTTTATACATTATTTTGTTTAATCGGACACCTCCCTTAAAAATGTTGTCTCACCTTATTAAATGGGTAAAATAACACCAATGAAGTCCAGAAACAAATCCAGTACAGGGTCTCATACAAAAATGTAAAACAAAAAAAAAAAAATAAAAGAAAGCATGACTATGACCAAATATTACCAAAAACACCATCAGCTTTATTAGTACACAGAAATTTATATATGTACGTGTATGTCCATATATGTATAATTCATGCAAGCATACACACATAAATACATATATGTGTATATATATATGTAACTAGCTCAAGAGCCCAGCGTTGCCCGTGCATAGTAACTAACTACGGTCAGTTATAACAAATTAGAATGATTATATATACTGTATATATATATGTAAAGATGAGTGTATAGTCCCGCCCATTCAGCATAGCCACATTCACTATAGTATCCCACATCATCCCGTCAGCCAGAGCCACCGTACTACTACCCCTAATATCCCACATCATCCCGTCAGTCAGAGGCACCAGACAACCACCCCTAATATCCCACATCATCCCATCAGCCGGAGTCACCGGACTACTACCCCTAATATCCAACATCATCCCATCAGCCACGGCCACCGGACTACTACCCCTAATATCCGACATCATCCCATCAGAGCCACCGGACTACTACCCCTAATATCCCACATCAACCCATCAGAGCCACCGGACTACTACCCCTAATATCCCACATCATCCTATCAGAGCCACCGGACTACTACCCCTAATGTCCCACATCAACCCATCAGAGCCACCAGACTACTACCCCTAATATCCCACATCATCCCGTCAGAGCCACCAGACTACTACCCCTAATATCCCACATCATCCTGTCGGCCAGAGCCACCGGATTATTACCCCTAATATCCCACATCATCCCATCAGAGCCCCCGGAGTACTACCCCTAATATCCCACCTCATCCCATTAGAGCCACCGGACTACTACCCCTAATATCCCACATCATCCTGTCAGCCAGAGCTATCAGACTACTACCACTAACATCCCACATCATCCCGTCAGAGCCACTGGACTACTACCCCTAATATGCCACATCATCCAGTCAGCCAGGGGTCAGAACCAGAGCGTTGAGTGGAACGGTCCTAACTTCCATACCGGGGATCCCATTAAGAGAGGCCTGGGGTCAAAACCAGAGCGCTGAGTGGATTTGCCATGTCTTCCATACCAATGATCCCTTTAATAGAAGCCTGGGGTCAGAATCAGAGCGCTGAGAAATTTGCCCATAATGGAGATCCCTTTAAGAGAGGCCTGGGGTCAGTACTAAAGCGCAGAGTGAATTTGTCCTCACTTCCATACTGGGGATCCCTTTAAGATGGGCCTGGGATCAGAACCAGAGCGCAGATGGATTTGCCGTCACTTCCATACCGAGGATGCCTTTAAGAGGGGCCTGGAGTCAGAACCAGAGCGCAGAGTGGATTTTCCCTCACTTCCACACTGGGGATCCTTTTAAGAGGGGCCTGAGGTCAGAACCAGAGTGCTAAGTGGAATTGCCCTAACTTCCATAACAGTGATCCCTTTAAGAGAGGTCTGGGGTCAGAACCAGAGTGCTGAGTGGGGAACGGTCCTAGCTTCCATACCGGGGATCCCTTTAAGAGGGGCCTGGTGTCAGAACCAGAGCGCTGAGTGGATTTGCCCTGACTTCCATACCGGGGATCCCTTTAAGAGGGAAGATGTGCCTATGGGACTATGGGATGGAGGATGTGTGATGGGTATATGGGCACGGGAGGGGGTGATTCATTTCTTTCATGTGCTCTCTGCTCCTTTCTGGGTGGCAGACATTGGCTGGGAGCTTATGTTCCCGGGGATGGAAGATTTTTCCCACCCGGTCAGAGTCTGCTGAGGTGTTGTGGAGTGGGAAAACTGTTGCTCATAGCAACCAATCACAGCTCAGCTTCTTTTAAACAGCTCTGGTGAAATGAAAGCTACTTAGTGATTGGGTGGGGCTATGTGGAGTGGGTGTGGCCGATAACACATACATTCATTTTTATATACACTGCTCAAAAAAATAAAGGGAACACTTAAACAGCAGAATATAACTCCAAATAAATCAAACTTCTGTGAAATCAAACTGTCCACTTAGGAAGCAACACTGATTGACAATCAATTTCACATGCTGTTGTGCAAATGGAATAGACAACAGATGGAAATTATTGGCAATTATCAAGACACACTCAATAAAGGAGTGGTTATGCAGGTGGGAACCTCAGAGCACATATGCACATATCAGTACCAATGCTTTCTGGCTGATGTTTTGGTCACTTTTGAATGTTCGTTGTGCTTTCACACTCGTGGTAGCATGAGACGGACTCTATAACCCACACAAGTGGCTCAGGTAGCGCAGCTCATCCAGGATGGCACATCAATGCGAGCTGTGGCAAGGTCTGCTGTGTCTGTCAGCGTAGTGTCTCCTCCAGCAGGCCACATATGTTCATGTGTCTGCACAAACGGTTAGAAATCGACTCCATGAGGATGGTCTGAGTGCCCAACGTCCACAGATGGGGGTTGTGCTCACAGCCCAACACCATGCAGGACGCTAGGCATTTGCCACAGAACACCAGGAGTGGCAAATTCACCATTGATGCCCTGTGCTCTTCACAGATGAAAGCAGGTTCACATTGAGCACATGTGACAAACATGACAGAGCCTATAGATGCTGTGGAGAGCGTTCTGCTGCCTGCAACATCCTTCAGCATGACCGGTTTGGCACTGGGTCAGTAATGGTGTGGGGTGGCATTTCTTTGGAGGGCCACACAGCCTCCATGTGCTCGCCAGAGGTAGCCTGACAGCCATTAGTTACCGAGATGAGATCCTCAGACCCCTTGTGAGACCATATGCTGGTGTGGTTGGCCCTGGGTTCCTCCTAATGCAGGACAATGCCAGACCTCATGTGGCTGGAGTGTGTCAGCAGTTCCTGCAAGATGAAGGCATTGAAGCTAATGACTGGCCCGTCCGTTCCCCAGACCTGAATCCGATTGAGCACATCTGGGACATCATGTCTCGCTCCAACTACCAACGTCACGTTGCACCACAGACTGTCCAGGAGTTGGCAGATGCTTTAGTCCAGGTCTGGGAGGAAATCCCTCAGGAAACCATCCACCGCCTCATCAGGACCATGCCTAGGCGTTGTAGGGAGGTCATACAGGCACGTGGAAGCCACACACACTACTGAGCATCTTTTCCTTGTCATGAGGCATTTTCACTGAAGTTGGATCAGCTTGTAATTTTATTTTGCATTTGGATTTTGAGTATCATTCCAAATCCAGACCTCCAAGGGATATTCATTTTGATTTACGTTGATAATTGCTATATTTTATTGTTCTGAACAGATTCCACTATGCAATGAAAAAAAATGCACAACTGGAATATTTCATTCAGTGATATCTAGGATGTGGTATTTTAGTGTTCCCTTTATTTTTTTGAGCAGTGTATACAGATAGAGGGGAGATATATTTCACTACGCCTAATAGCGTCAGTGATGTAAAATCTTTCCTCCAGCGCAGTAAGGGTTGCAAGGTTTAGGTTATGTTATGGGCTGGTTTTTAGGGGAACATTCATAGAGCATTGGGAGCAGGGCCGGCATTAGGGGCAGGCAGACCAGGCAGCTGCCTAGGGCCCCCGCTCTGCCAGGGGCCCCCAGCTAGTGGCACATCATGCAGCTGCTATGGGGCCCCTGTGAGGCAGGGGGGCCCGCCTGCCCCCAGCACCGACTCCCCCCACCGCCGCATTGAACTATACCGGCGTCTATGACACCGGTACAGTACACAGCAATGATGGAGGAGAGAGCGTCAGCTGACGCTCCCTCTCCCATCATTCCCTGCTCTGACTCAGCGGGTCCACGATGTGTACCAGGCAGAGCAGAAGACAGGAGCCGGGAGCAGCGTGGGCACGAGGTGAAGGTGAGGAGTGTGTTTTTTTTTTTTAATGTGTGAGTACTGGACTGTGGTGCCATATATCATGGTGGGCTGTATACCATGCTGGACAGTATACCATGGTGGGCTGTATACCATGCTGGGCTGTATACTATGGTGGGCTATATACCATGGTGGGCTGTATACCATGCTGGGTTATATACCATGCTGGACAGTATACCATGGTGGGCCGTATACAATGCTGGGCTGTATACCATGGTGGGTTGTATACCATGCTGGACAGTATACCACGGGGGGCTGTATACCATGTGGTACTGGGCTATATACCATGTTGGGGCTGTGCTATATACCATGGTGGGCTGTGCTATATACCATGTGGTGCTGGACTATATACTATGCCGCTGTGTTATATACCATGGGGGGGTACATTTTACATTATATTCTATGGAGGAGGCTGTATTATATAATATGGGGGGGCTACATTATATTCTATGGGGAGGTGAGCTGTATTATATTCTGTTTGGGGCTACATTATATTCTATGGGGGGCTGTATTATATTTATTATATTCTATGGGGGGGTGATTGCATCATACTCTATGAGGGGGCTACATTATACTATATGAGGAGGCTACATTGTATTCTATGGGGGCTAGATTATATTGCATGAGGGTGTTAGGCGTCGAGTTTCCCCCACGCTGCACAGGGGGAATCTCAAGCCATGTTCCCTGCGGTCTCCCATTCCTCTGCAGCCGCAGAGATTCCTACTCAGCAGAGACGTCGGTCCAGACATCTTGCTCAGGCTGATGCTAGGCCTCCACGCAGGCGCGATAAGCAAGACATCATGTGATGTCATAGGACGGGCAGCGCTAACTGCGCATGCCCAAGAAAAAATATTACAGCGCTGGCGCCAGGAAAAGAAATGACCACTGATGAGGCGGCGCCAACAAAGAAGGAGGAAATGACTGATGGATGTGAGGCGTCTGTGTCCGGGGGGGAAAGACCTGCCCCCCGGACAAACTACAGGTATGACGGACAAATTTTAAAAACGCTTATTTCTGCGGTGGAAGGGACGCCAAATAAAAGAGCCACCTTGACAGAATGCAGCACTAGTGCTGCACAAGGTGGCTCTTTTTTTTAAAAACGCCTGGGGGGGTGACAGGTTCCCTTTAAGAGTTCCCTTTATTTTTTTGAGCAGTGTATATACAGCTCTGGCAAAAATTAAGAGACCACTGCACAGTTTTAGAAAAATCAGCTTCTCTTTATGTCTGACAGCCATTCCATTCCAGTGTCAGTTGAATTCCAACCAGAGGACATATCATTCTACTTAATGTACTTCTGATTAGGTGATCACCTGAACCAAATCTTATTTAACGAAGGAAAGTATAAAAACCCCTGCAGTGGTGTTCACAATCCTCTTGCAATAGGACAAGCTGGATGGCAAAACAATTGCTAGTAATATCCCAAAAGTAATAGGAATGAAAAAATAACTTTTAACCATGCCAAAGGAGTTGAAGAGTCCTGAGTGAGGAAAGGAAGGGCTCAATTCTGGCTTTTTAGTAGCAGAGGGATACAGTGAGTGTCATGTTGCTTCCATCCTTAAAATTTCTAAGACGGCAGTCCATTACAACAAGGTCAAGCAGCAGACATTAGGGACAACAGACCGCTTCAGACCGGCAGAGGGCGAAAACGACTCTCCGCTGACCGGGATGACCATCCTCTTATTTGAATGTCACACAGCAACCAAAGGATGACATCAAGTGTGTCACAGTATAATCAGGCCATGGATCTCACCGGTGCTTCTGCTTCCGCTCAGAAGGAATTAGTATAATTGCGAGAGAATCAGACTCGCATCATGACTTTCATGAAAGCCATGGTTTCTCGTTTGTCGGCCTTACAGGCCGCAGATCCCGGAAATGCCTCCCAGCTAGCCAGCCTCCAGCAGGAGCTGGTCCAGCAGCGCAATACGCAATACGCAATACGCAAGCTCACAGTTTGACGTATATGGCTTCAGTGGATGATCGTTTACTCTCCTTACAGTCAGCCGGTTCGCGCCCCTGACTCTATTCCTCACTCTCCTCGTCTCGGTAAACCACCTTGGTATAGTGGCGATCCAAAGTTGTGCAGGGGTTTTTGAAATCAGTGCATTTTACACTTCAAGTTATTACCCCAGCAGTACCCTACTGACCGAGCTAGAGTGGCTTTCATTAACTCCCATCTTGAGGGAGAGGCCTTGTCCTAGCTAAATCCCTTATGGGAACGAAAAGACCCAGTGGTCTCAAGTCTATCTGCCTTTTTGGACACTTTCCGTAGAGTTTTTGACAAGCCGGGTCACTTTACCTCCCATACTGAATCGCTCTTTAATCTCATCAAGGCACCAATACGGTCGGACAGTACGCCATTTGTTTTCGCACGCTGTCTTCTGAGCTGGAGTAGAATAATGAGGCGCTAGTGGGGGCTTTCTGACGGGGGTCTCTCGGGAAAAATCAAAGATGAACTTGCGGGTCGGGATACTTCGACCTCATGGAAGGATCTTATTGCTTTAGCCACGCGCATTGATCTTCGATTCCAGGATCACTCCAGGGAGTCGGCTAGGGAGAGGAGGTCCTTTAGGTCATCCCCTTCAGTGAATAAACCGCCTAGTCCATGACCCACCGCTAATCCCATGGTGTCCTCTGCGGAACCGATGCAGGTGGACCGGCTCAAGGTGGCGGAACTTCGTCGGAGGGAGAGACGAGCACAGGGTCTATGCTATTACTGCGGAGGGTCATCACATTTTCTTCGCTCTTGCCCAAGGTGTCCAGAAAACTCCTCCACCTAGTGTTTGGCATCAGGTTTCTGCGTCTGCTCTGCAGGAATCTAGAGCCTCACGTTCTACGGTCTCCTGCTGTCTTTCTACTACAGAGATTACTTTGCAGCAGACCGCTCCAGAGACTAAGTCTCTCTGTGCTCCTACTGGGCATGCTCACGAGACGATTTCCCATTGGAGATCAGGAGTCATGTGCCCAGGTCCTGTTCCAGATCTCATTAGTCAATCCCGGAGATCTGGAAGGTCCCGCACGTCTATAAAAAGCGTGCATGGCCGTTCTGCCATGAGCTAGTATAGACTATACTGCTATGTGTGAATGGTGACGGATGTATGACTCTGGTGACTGACTCATTTGAAACCCCTTCCCTCTGATATTACGCATGGTGATAGGGAATTAGTTTAGTAGTCAGCGCCAGTCAGTGGCAAGCCTTAAGCCACTGTGCTCACGGCACTGCTATGCTAGCGTCCGACATCGCGCTTGCCTTCCAGCCTTGTCGTCGAGCGGCAGGGTCCTACGCCGCGCTGCAGTTGCAGCCCCCCTTGGCGCTCGCAGTAGCGACGCCGCACACACGGTAGGTCTAGAAGGATGCAGCTCCTCTGTCTTAGGGCCTGCTCCTGTGACCATATACCGTGTGTGCATTTTGACTGAACTCTGTGACACTAACAGGTTCAGTGTTCTTTGTGTTTTGTGTTGCGGCGTCTCTGTGTGTGAACAGAGCCCGCTCTGTGCACTATGGGTGAACTTGAACCCGTGCGCATTATACCGCCATATTACTCCTGACATCACTCAGCAGCGGTTGCAACACCTACTGCACGGTGGACCCCGAGCGGCGAACGCACTTTATTATCATTTTTATTTAGTGCCTTCCTAACACCTAGGCCAGGTAAGAGAGGCCTCCCTAGGTGCACATAATTCCTCTCTACCCCTTACCATGTCTGTTGTTCTCATTTTTGGACAGAGGCGTGAGTCTGTGAAGGCGTATGTGGATTCTGGTGCGGCAGGCAACTTTATCTGGCTCGAAGAAGTGAACAAGTATCAGATTCTGGTGGTAACCTTGAAAAATCTGCGTCTGATTGTGTCGGTGGATGGCAAACCTCTACAAGCGTACATCACTATGGTTATGACAGAAGTAGTGATGCAAATAGGTGCTTTACACCAGGAGAAGATTGCCTTTTACGTTTTACAGAACCTTTCTCACGCATTGCTTCTTGGTCTTCCCTGGCTCGGGTCGCATGAGTCAGTCCTCGACTGGCGCCCGGGGGAGGTTCTTCGTTGGGGCCACTCTTGTCCTGTACGATGCTTGTTGCCTATTCCTCGACCCGGCTCTCAACGATCTTCTTCTCATCTTCCTGGCCTTCCTGCCGTCTACCAGTTATTTGCGGATGTCTTCGATAAGAAGAAAGCGGAGAGTCTTCCCCCGCATAGGCCGTATGATTGCCCGATCGAGCTTATCCCTGGGGTCACCCCTCTAGGGGTAGGATCTATCCTCTGTCACCGGCAGAGACCTCGGCCATGACAGAATACATTCGGGAAAATTTGGCAAAAAGCTTCATATGGAAATTCTCTACCCTGCGGGAGCAGGTTTTTTCTTTGTCTGAAAGAAAGACGGATTCCTCTGGCCATGTATCGACTACAGAGTCTAAACGGTATCAAGGTCAAGAACAGGTATCCTCTACCGCTCATCCCTGAGCTTTTTGACCGCCTAAGGGGGGCTCTGATATTCACCAAATTGGATCTTCAAGGTGCCTATAACCTGATCCGTATACGCGCCGGAGATGAGTGGAAGACCGCCTTTAACACGCGGAATGGCCATTACAAATATTTGGTTATGCCGTTTGGTCTCTGCAATGCTCCGGCAGTGTTTCAAGAGTTTGTTAATGAGATCTTTCGTGACCTCCTTTACGCCTATGTCGTAGTATACTTGGATGACATCCTCGTCTTTTCCTCGGATCTTTCCTCCCATAGAAGGAGTGTTCGCCAAGTGCTGCAACGACTATGAGAAAAACGCCTGTATGCTAAAATTGAGAAGTGTCTCTTCAAGCAAACTTCATTGCCTTTTCTGGGATTTATTATCTCAGACTCAGGATTCAGGATGAACCCTGAAAAATTATCTGCTATCCACAAATTGAGTCAAGTCCATCCAACGGTTCCTTGACTTCACAAATTATTACAGGCAATTTATTCCCCATTTGTCCTTGGTGTCCAAGCCTATCTCCGCTCTTACCCGGAAGGGAGTTAAACCTAATTCCTGGACTCCGGAGCAAGAAGATGTTTTTCAGACTCTGAAACGTGCCTTTGCGACTACTCCAGTCCTTCATCGGTCGGAGGTTAGCAGACCCTTCATCCTAGAGGTGGACGCGTCCTCCACAGGAGCCGGTGCGGTATTGTCTCAAAAGACTTCGTCTGGTCGCCTAGTTCCCTGTGGATTTTTCTCCAAATCATTTTCTCCAGTGGAGTGCAACTATTCGATTGGATATCAGGAATTGTTGGCTATAAAATTAGCTCTGGAGGAGTGGCGATATCTTCTGGAGGGGGCCGTTCTTCCCTTCATAATCTACACAAAAAATCTGGCTTATATCCAATCAGCCCAAAGACTCAATGCCCGGCAGGCAAGATGGTCTCTGTTCTTTGCTGGCTTCGATTTCAGGCTCCACTTCTGACCCGGAGTCAGGAACACCAAAGCAGAGGCTCTTTCCAGGTCTCTTCAGTCAACTGAGGTGGAGGAGGTTCCTCTACATATCACTGAACCAGCCAAGATCATTACTGTGGCCCCCGTGAATCTTGTTACTCCTCCACCGGGCAAGACCTACATCTCTGAAGAAGCAAAAGTTGGGGTGCTACGTTGGGGACATTCTTCCAAAATTGTTGGACATGTGGGAACTAAGAAGACTCTCTCGCTCTCAACTCTCGCTGTTATTGGTGGCCATCCCTCCGCCAAGATGTTTTAGACTTTGTAGCCTCCTGCATATCCTGTGCGAAAAACAAGGTCCCAAGACAGTTACCTTCCGATCTTCTCTACTCTTTACCAATTCCTGCAATTCCTTGGCAGCATATCGCCATGGATTTTATCACCGACCTGCCTCGTTCTTATGGCTGTACAGCTATTCTGGTGGTTGTGGACTGGTTATCCAAAATGGCTCATTTTGTTCCCCTGCCTGGGCTGCCGTCGGCACCTGAGCTAGCCAAAGTTTTTACTCATCAAATTTTCAGACTCCATGGATTCCCTCAACGTATCATGTCTGATCGAGGAGTTCAGTTTACTTCCCGATTCTGGAGAGCACTCTAAACTCATGGTCGTGTCCCTGGACTTCTCTTCTGCTTATCATCTGCAGACCAATGGGCAGGTGGAACGTATCAATCAAGTTTTGACATCTTACCTGCGTCATTTCTCCAATGCCCATCATGACAACTGGGCCAGCCTTCTTCCCTGGGCTGAGTTTGCCTATAACAACCATCCCAGCGAATCTTTCACCAAGTCATCGTTTTTTGTTGCCTTTGGTCGACATCCTGGAGTGCCTCTTCCTGTGACCTCAGCCTCAGAAGTGCCCGCAGCTGACGCTCTGACCGTGCAGTTTTCTAAAATCTGGAAGGAGACTGAGGAAGCACTCAAAAGAGCTGGTGGTCGAATAAGGCATGCAGAAAAGCGGCGGAGGGATCTCCCACCATATCGTCCTGGCAATAAAGTCTGGCTCTCATCTAAATACATCCGACTGAAGATTCCCTCCCACAAGCTGGGTCCTCGGTATATTGGTCCCTTCGAGGTCCCGGAATGCATTAATGATGTGGCCTACAAATTGAAGTTACCTGCTTCACTCTGGATCCCGAATGCCTTCCACGTCTCTCCTCAAACCATTTGTTTTTAATTGGTACCATTCTGCATCCACCTCTGTGTCTCAGCCAATTAGTTCTGACAACGTTTTCGAGGTAAAGGATATTTTGGCCATGAAGAAAGTCAAGGGAAGAACCCTCTTGTTTATTGATTGGAAAGGTTTTGGTCCGGAGGAGAGATCGTGGGAGCCACGTGGGAACATTAATGATCCTCATATTCTAGGGAGATTTCTGGCCAACCTCTGCAGGGGGAGGCATAAGGGGGTGGGTAATGTCATGACTGCTGCGGCTGCTGCACCTGTCATGACTAAGATAGCAGCTACCGCCCAAGCCCTTCCTCCCAATGCTTACCGCGCTGTTGCGGCAGCGCGGCATCCAGCTGCTCCGGGCTCCAGGCATCTCCCCGCCGCTCTGTCGGCTTCACGTCTGACAGCGGATCTGCGCATGCGCCTTAGGCCACGGCCGCGTGCTCTGCCGGCCCTTTAATGTATTGCATCTGATCTGGACCATCTGCGGTCCAATCAGGTGTCTTTGCTTGCTAAATCAGGCCGCCCTTCCTTAATGGAGGTGCCTGATTATTGAGTGTGCTCCTGTATACTTAATCTAGGCCTCTCTGTGGGTGCTCGCCCGCTGTACTAATTAACCCTTTGTGTTGCTATTTGTTCCCCAGTTCCCTGTGACGCTGCCTGTGGTATCCGGTCCTCAGCTGTCCTGGTTGTCCTTTGCCTACTGGTCCTGTCCAGCGGTCCCCTTCCCGCTTTCTCCTTGTCCCTTTCCTAGTGCCTCTGGTCCCACTCTCCAGTACCCCGAGCCTGCAAGCCTTCCTGGTCCCTACTCTCCAGCCTTTCCTATTTATCTTCGTCTCTCAGCTTCTCCACAAGCCATCCCTCTTGGTACCGGCTGTCGCGGGGCCTGACTCCCCCAGGCCTGCTCCTAACGGTCCCTGTATAGGGGTCTTTTCCACCTGGTACACTCACCCTGGGGAGGTTCGGTGCCGTGACCCAGAGGGTCCACTCCTGGAAGCTAGCTCCTACTAAGTATCACAAAGTGACCTACAAAAGGACAAAAGGAATGGAAAATGGCAGGTGGGGTGAAGTGCACAGCAAGAACAGTTCTTAACAGGCTACTAGAGGCAGAGTTCAAGTCATGTTAAGCTAGAAAAAAGCCTTTCATAAATTAGAAGCAAAGGAGAGCCAGGCTGAAGTTTGCCAAAGACCATAAGGATTGGACTATATAGGAATGGAGTGATATAATCTTCTCTGATGAGTCTACTTTTCAGCTTTGCCTAACATAAGGTCGTTTAATGGTTAGACAGAGACCTGGAGAGGTGTACAAGCTACAGTGTCTTGCACCCACTGTGAAATTTGGCGGAGGATTGGTGATGATCTGGGGATGCTTTGTAGGAGGAAGGGCCCCCACCGAGTGTCCGGGCCGGAACCAAGGGGACTGTCATCTAAGTTCCTAGGGAGCCTGTTTCCGGGGAGCAGAGTTAGGGGACGGACCGCTGAGAGTGACAGAACGGTTAGGGGCAGAGCCTATATAAAAGGGGCGGGGAAAGCCAGTCAGAGCGAGTCAGCAGAGCGGGAGAGAAGGAGCAGGAGACCGCTGGAGTGCCAGGGATCGAGAGCCACGAGCAGAAACCAGAGAAAAGGACAGCGACAGGAGGGAGGCTCATGGTGGACTGCAGAGAGACGGCGCCGAGCCGACCGACAGAAGAACGCTGCTTCACTCCAACCCGCGGCCGTTGCCACCTCACACCAGCTTGTGGCTGCGGCCTGCCTGCAGTCACCTGCGGCCGCTGCCGCCTCACTCCAGCTCGCGGCTGCGGCCTGCCCGCTGCTGCACACAGCCACTGCCACTCCACTCCCGACCGCGGCTGCGGCTTGTCCATTGCCGCTCGCAGCCTCCACCGCCCCGCTCCAGTCCGTGGCAAGGGCCGGGCCGTCGCCCACCGCGGGTCCCTTAGTGCAGCCGCTGGCTGCGTCAGTGACCTACCAACCGCCACTCAGCCCCGCCGCTGCCTGCCCCCGTTCAGGGGCTGTGGCCTCGACTCTCCCACTCCCAGGCGGTGTCCCGCTGCCCCTGCCAGGGGACATTCCGCCAAAGAACCTTTCTAGAGCCTGTTGTGCCCCTGCTTCCCCTGGGCATCGGAACGCCCGAAGACTATGTCAGATCCTCAGCAGCTGGGGCCAGCAGCTGCAACGCCGAAGCACCATCGTCCAGGACACCGAGGGACGTCAGGACGGATAAGTGACAGTACATAATTAAGGACCCGTAGTCGGCCATACCGCAGCCCTATAGTGACCGGCTTTTGCCAGAGTAGTCGTGTTCTTATAACCAGTGTTTGTTTGTACTGAGTCCCTACGAGGACAATTTCTGTTATTTTGTGTGGTTGCTTAGGATGGCCCTATCGGCATCAATCTGTAGGTAACAGCAGGTTCGCATGATGCAGTGACGAGACACGAGACTGAGTGTGGTTTTGGAAAATAACGTTTATGAACTGGAGCCGCTAGGGCTATACTGAGCAACCAAAAAGGGGTAACACTAATTGTCCTCGCAGGGACTCAACAACAATAACAACACTTTTCTTTAGCGAGAATGTGATTGACCCAGCAAGGCCAGCTATTATGAGGCCACGAAACGGCCAACTACAGGTCCTTATTTCCGAAAGTCAACTTATCCTTCCTGACGTCCCTCGGTGTCGCTGGTGTGGCAGCTTTGGTGTCGCTGATGTGGCTGCTTTGACGTCGCAGCCGCTGGGCCCAGCTGTTGAGGAACTGTCGTAGTCTTTAGGTGTCCAGCACCCAGGAGAAGTTGGGGCACAACAGGCCTTAAGGGAGTCTTTCGTTGCGGTAACCCCCTGTAGCCACACCTACTCCAACTCAGCAATAACCTGCGGACGGCGGGCAAGGATGGGGTGGCGGCACACATCGGGACCACCGCCCATCGGACCGGACCGACTTCGTTTTCATCGCCCGCCAAAGGGTAGGTGACAGATTCCCTTTAAGTGTGCTGGAGGGAAAATATCCAGGTTTCATACCACTAATGCCAACAAGCACAGTGACACATCTCCCCTCGCACACTGTGCCAGTGACCCTGTCACAATATTTATATAATGTAACACCAGAAACAAAAATACATATATTCAAGTGCAGAAAATTTAGTGTAAATAGTAAGTATAGATCGAATAGTCCATGGTGGCAGCCATACTAATAATGAAAGCGCATATACCTGTATAATGAAACCATGTACAGTATAATACAGAATCACGTATAATAACACCAACCAGAGGTAGGGTAAAGAGGAAGCCAAGAAGCCCAGCCAGCCCGATGTGTTTAACACAATGTGCTTCATCAGGGTAATAGGTAAAATTGCAAATTGCAGCCAAGTAACTTTGCAATTACCCTCTAATTAAAAATAAATTTAATTTCACTAGAACTGAGTCATTTTTAATAAACTAGCTTCTTGCTGCTGGTTTCGTAGGCAAGGAGCGCACGCATGCAAGCTGTTCGCTATAGAGCTTGTTAGCGCTGCTCTGAAACTGGCAGGATTGCTGGATTTTCGGTGCCTCTGTGTGTACAAGTGTCGTAGTTTTGCTCATGTCTGCTCAGACCATCTTCTCTCACTTTTGCAGATTGCATGTCCCTTTAAGTAGTTTGCTGTTTACTAGTTTTCGTCCCTACATGAAGCTAATTATCTCAATATGTCGTATATTAACTTCTGGTGGATTCCTCCAGATATCGGCACTGCTGTAGGCAGCGCATGTTAATCTTGCTACTGTTTTTCCGCTGTTTTTCCCTTTCCGCCTTCCTTCACACGTGCCACATCTGGATCCTGGGAAGCACATCTGTTTCCACTCCATGCTTTTTTTTTTTCTTTAAAATGCGAACATAAAAGGAAACTTTTTCTTTGTACGACTCTAACTGTGAAATTTTCTGAAATTTAATCCAAAGGATTATAAAAGACCACATAAATAAAATGATTTGGCCCAATCTGTGCAACTTCCTGTTCCCAAGATTCTTCCACCCAACATGTGCAGAACAGGAGCGGCCTCCCCGGTGCAATCATACCCCCGCTAATCCATGACAGCGCTGTAATATCCGCTAATGCTTCACCCCCATGTTTGGTTTCAATCTGGTGCACTGCTGCTGCTGAAAGGTCCTTAACTAATGACCTGAGAGCGCAAGTGATGCTCAATTTACGCCATAACGTAACCCACATTGCAGTTGGATAGAAATAGGATGGAACATGCAAATATATACGACTACATTCATTCTGAAGGATCGGACCGATATTTGAAGGGAACTAGTGATGAGCGAACGTGCTGGGATAAGGTGTTATCTGAGCCTGCTCATGTGCTAACCGAGTGTCTTCGGCATGCTCGAAAAAATGCTTGAGTCCTCACGGCTGATCGACAGCCGCAACACATGCAGGGATTGCCTAACAAACAGGCAATCCCTGTATGTGCTATGGCTGTCGAACAGCCGCGGGACATGAACATATTTTTTGAGCACGACGGTTAGTGCCCGAGCATGCCAAGCTAACATCTTATCCCAGCACGTTCGCTCATCACTAATGCTGTCCAAACTGCAGGCAGAACAGTTCGGAGCCCAGAAACAGGTATGTTTTAATATGAAATGCTGCGGCGTTGTGGTGTGAAAGTTCTTTGAAAAGCCGCCCATGGACTATGTGTCTCAGATAACTGGTCCGGTGCTATCCCAGGTGGCTTCACCTTGCCCCAGTCTAGGTGACT
Organism: Dendrobates tinctorius; assembly: GCF_039654945.1. Classification (NCBI taxonomy): domain Eukaryota; kingdom Metazoa; phylum Chordata; class Amphibia; order Anura; family Dendrobatidae; genus Dendrobates; species Dendrobates tinctorius. Next base: position 10,531,812 of record NW_027361754.1, read on the forward strand.
AATTGGTCTATGGAAGCATCAACACAGGGGGAGACCTGGGGGGGTATTTCCTGGACAGGACATTACTGCGTATGTGAGTGCCATCTCCTCGGCGTTTCATTATGACAATGGTTTCATTTATAAGGTCTGTGTGTTTCTTATTAAAAGCTATTGGACTGTGAATATAAGAACTTGGCTGCAAAGAATGACAAACAGCTCCAACCAAATCAGCATTTCTCACATGCAGCGATAGTTATTATCATATCTGCTGATAATATATATGGACGTATCATAAGGGGAAATCCTTGCATAGTGCAGGTATTGAAAGTTCCCAAAGGTGTTCATCTGACCGGCACGGTCACCGATGGTGAATATGGGAGCACAGTGTTAGGCCGGGGTCATGCTTGCGAGAAACTCGCACGAGTCTTGCATCTCAATACCCGGCACTGCCACCGGCACTCGGGACCGGAGTGTGCGGCTGCATGTATTTCTCTAGGCCGAGTGCCGGCGGCAGTGCCGGATATTGAGATGCAAGACTCGTGCGAGTTTCTCGCAAGCATGACCCCGGCCTTACGTTGTCACTGACTAAAGGTCTTTGGCCCCAGCAGGGAAAAGTATCATAGAAAACGTCCATGGTGCTCTGCTCGATGGTTTCCACGCTCTGGATTGTATGGAGACATAATATGGCACCCGTAGAAGAGGGTCTTTAATTTTTATGCAGAGGGTTTTTTTCTGTCATATTCAAGAGAAATCAAATTGTGTCAGGTTTCATTGTGTGCCACCTAGCGGAGCGCTTCACAGCATTGCTGCCAGAGAAGCACACAATGGCGGCACATAGACCACCAGTGCACTGGCAGTAGTAGCGCCGTCTCTCACTGTACCGGTTGTGTATTTTATAGAGACCATTAGTTGTATTCTCATCTATGATACGTAGGGTTCAACCATCAGAGCTGAGGAGCAGCTGCTTTTCTGCCGCAGATTTGTGTGCAGTTAGTTTCAGTACCAGCATAAGTAACTACACTTTATCATACTTTTAGCCCCTGCTGCCTATACTGTAGCTCTTTTGTCTAGTGATTGCTGTCTGGCCGTACCCCATGGTATATTTTACAGCAAGGTGCGTTTGCGGTAAGTTTGGAGCCGCTTCAGACATTTCTTTGCTCTTATTTTTTTTTTCCTTAAGTTCTGCAATATCAGCAACCTTCAAGTTCATTTCAACCTTAGTGTCCTCCTGTGTCCCCAGCAATCACACGTCTCATTATTTAAGAAATTAAAAATTATGAAAACATCTTCAGGAACTGCAATAAGTTGCAATTAGCAGAAGCGCGTTTTCAGCACGGACTGGGGGATTTTCCTTCTTTTTTTTAATATTTTAAATGGCTGGATTGTGTGTCCTGGTACCTGCCATATAGACATAATAAAACTGATGGTCCAGCTTACAATTATGTTAGAAAAATTTTTAATTCCATTTTATAGGCCCCAGACTGGGTATTAGAATAAATGGGTAGCGCTAATGAGACATGGCACGTACAAAGGGTTAAACGGTAGGAATTAAAATTATGATTCCTTTTATAAAAAAAAAAAAAGCACAAAATACAATCCCCGCCGGAGGTGAAGATGCTGCTCCGAAATTAATATCACAGAATCGTCAGCACATTTGATCACACGGGTTCATTGGTTGTTATTAAAGATGGCAGAAGAACGATTGATAAATGACATGAAGATATCTAGAATGGAAAATAGAAAAAACTTTCATGTATTTCATTAATTCCATGATTTTGTTTATTTTTTTTCATGAAATTTTTTTGGGTAATTTGTATGATCAATTCATTGGAAAGAGGAGGTCAAAATGCAAAGGGAATAATGGAGAAGTGTCACTTAGGTGCACATTTACTTGTATCGCCATATGGCATGGTGTTAAGTAAAATGCAAGGCGTACTCGCTGCTCCTGACATTTGTTTTAGGAAAGACTTGCATTCTCCATACTTTAATTATTCCATAATAGCTTTACTTATTATTTAGTTGTGCTGTTCCTCTGTTATTCCTCCTGAAAATGTAAAAATAATTATTTTTATGGCAGTGTTCTGGCATAATGGCGATAACTTTCTTGAGGTTTTTTTTTTTTTGTTGCCCATTTTCCTTCTTTATTGACAGTCACAGTCCATGGGGGTATGTGTGCACACAGCATTAAAAGAAAATCCTAAAATCGGCACCAAAATCCACAATAAAATCTGCATGCACTGAATGTGGATTTTGGTGTTGAATTTTAGTGGGGAAGTTTGTCCGGTTTCACAATTCCATAGAACCGACTGTGCTAGCATCGCAGTACCCGACCCAACGACTGCCTGATCTCCTGACCTGAGAGCCAGCTGCTCCTTAAGCATTGTGGAAGAGCGGCTCACTCAGCTGACACAGAGGTTGGCACAGGAACAGTCTCTTTAAGTCCTTTCACGGGTTTATTATGTACAGTATACACACCGCATAAACCACGGTGAGGACAAAGTAAACACGGCCCGCCAAGGCAAAACAGGTAAATAAAACAAAATAGTATAACACAGTCCATTCATGTGCAAGAAATCCACCCGCTCAGCAGAAATCAGCATCCAAAGGTTCAGCTTTCATTCACAGGGCACAGTGCACTGGAGCTCCACTCTACAGGCCTACCAAATGCTGACTGCCTCTGGAAGTCAGCTATTTAAGCTCCAGACCACACCCTGGGGTGGAGATACGATGGACATCCTCCCACCTGCTCTATGAATGTCCACATAAAAGCCAGCCCATTATAATAAATTAGCCTAACCCCTCCAGCACTTAGGCTAGGTTGCGTTTTGTGCAGACGGCGGGCGCGTCAAAACGACGCATCCGCATACATCTGCATGTCCTGCGTACCCAACGTTAAAGATAGGTACGCAGGACGCATGCAGAAGTAGGCGGATCTAAACGGAAGACGTGTGGAAGTGGGCGGAGCTTCAGGGAGGAAGTACGCAGCCCTCTGCAGAGCCCCGGTACGCTAATGTGAAACCAGCCTTAGTGCTGGAAGAAAAACTCTGGGTTTTATATCACTGACTCCATCAAGCGTAGTGACACATATCTCCCCCTCCAGTACTTTACCAGTGACTTTGTCACAGCATATATGAGACAGGCCGTGATCCATAGTCTGACTATAGACCGTGTTTCAAGAATGTATGAATTGCAAATGATGAAATCTGTGGTGAAAATATGATCTCATGTCTGTGTGTTCTGTGTATAGAAGACATCACAGCGGCTCGCCTCTACTCACTAGCTCAGAGACAACTGAAAATTATAGTCTGTAAAGGAGGAAAATGGGAGAATATGCAGGATATAAGTTATATAGTGGTTAGAAATAGTAGCATTCCTCATGTACACATGACAGATTATTCTAAAGAGGTGCGTGAAATGCAAGGTACGCTTTAAAATCTGGCATCAATATTTGAAACAGAAAATGACTGATTGCAGTAGATGAGAAGGCCGTATTTTATGTTAAACCACATTATTTTTCTTGTTCAGACAGGACTGGGGAAGATTGAACAGAGCACATTCAACATTCATGAAAGTAATAAGAAATGTAATAATTAACACACTTATTCCCCAAAAAGCTAGAATGCAGATCATTAATTGGTAAGTATCTCCGAGACCGTACCGTCCCCCCATAGACAAGTATTGTTTTGCTTTAGGCAACGGGTGATATCAATAATGTAAAAACATTCAATCCAGCAGAGAAAGGAACACAATGCAGGTAGCTCCGCAAGGACCCAAAATCTCAGCCGAGCAGATGATTGCACCGAGGCTTTAAATTGTTTGATAATTTATTTCTATATTCTGTGGATTTCTGAGAATTCTGCGGCATACGCTGGGTAACACATGGTGCTGTGCTGCCCTCTACTGGTCGGACTGCAAACTGAGCAACATCTTGTTAACTTTCTACATAAGTGCTACTTTGAGAAACTTTCTTAAAGTATTCACAAAGGGCCACAAGGTCTCATGATAATCTAGTGAAATCTGGTAATATATTAGGAGCTTAAAGGGAAAGATAAAATATTGGGTCCTATTTAGGATAGGTATCATTGTTTGATCAGCAAGTTCTGACCCCAGTGATCACTAATGCAAAGGTGACTGTATACTCCAGTGAACACCACAGCCTCCACAAACATGAGTGGGACTAGGCTGCATTATTATTCAAAAAGGGGAAGAAGGTGGACCCAGGCAACTATAGGCCGGTGAGTCTGACTTCTATACCAGGAAAGATCTTTGAACAAATTATTAAACAACATGTATGTCAATACCTGGATAAGAATGAAGTGATTAAACAGAGTCAGCATGGGTTTGTAACTAATAAGTCATGTCAGACTAACTTAATTTCCTTCTATGACGGTATCACTGATTGGGTGGATCAAGGAAATGCTGTAGATATAGTATATCTTGACTTCAGCAAAGCATTTGACAAAGTCTCTCATACAATCCTTATTGAAAAAATGACTAAGTATGGAATGGACAAGGCAACTGTTAGGTGGATTCATAACTGGCTTAGTGATCGGACCCAAAGAGTGGTCGTAAATGGCTGCACATCCAGTTGGAAGAATGTCTCAAGTGGGGTACCACAGGGCTCTGTCCTGGGCCCTGTATTGTTCAACATCTTTATCAACGATTTAGATGAAGGAATTGAGGGTAAACTGATTAAATTTGCTGATGACACAAAGCTAGGAGGGATAGCTAATACTAGAGAAGAGAGAGAGAGGATTCAAAAAGATATAAATAAACTGGAGAAGTGGGCAGCAACACACAGAATGGTTTTTAACAGGGAAAAATGCAAAGTACTACATCTGGGCAATAAAAATGAAAAAAGCATATATAGAATGGGAGGAATAGGGCTAAGTGACAGCACATGTGAAAAAGACTTGGGTATACTAATAGATCACAGACTGAATATGAGTCAACAGTGTGATGCAGCAGCAAAAAAGGCAAATGCAATTCTAGGATGTATTAACAGAAGCATACAGTCTAGATCACGTGAAGTCATTATTTCCCTCTACTCCTCTTTGGTCAGACCTCATCTGGAATATTGTGTCCAGTTTTGGGCACCACATTTTAAAAAAGACATCAACAAACTGGAGCAAGTTCAGAAAAGAGCAACCAGAATGGTGACCGGTCTGCAAACCCTGTCTTATGAGGAAAGGTTGCAGGATTTGGGAATGTTTAGTTTGCAAAAGAGAAGACTGAGAGGAGACTTAATAGCTGTCTACAAATATCTAAAGGGCTGTCACATTGTAGAAGGATCAACTTTATTCTCATTTGCACAAGGAAAGACTAGAAGCAATGGGATGAAACTGAATGGGAGGAGACACAGATTAGATATTAGAAAAAACTTTTTGACAGTTAGAGTGATCAATGAGTGGAACAGGCTGCCACGAGAAGTGGTGAGTTCTCCTTCAATGGAAGTCTTCAAACAGAGGCTGGACAGACATCTGACTGGGATGATTTAGCGAATCCTGCTTTGAGCAGGGGGTTGGACCAGATGGCCCAGGAGGTCCCTTCCAACTCTACGATTCTATGATTCTATGATTCTACTCCAGTGAACACCACAGCCTCCACAAACATGAGTGGGACTAGGCTGCATTATTAGGCAGGGCTGCAAGTATGGATAAACAGTAAGGAATTGGGATGAGTGGGGCTGAAAGAATGGGCCTCTTTTTTTCTTTTTTCTTATAAATGTTACAAGGAAACCCCTTTAAGAAGTAATTTAATATATTCTTTAGTGCATCAGCAAGGTGGGATCAAATCAAATTTGGATGCACATTGCCTTTTTTTTACATCGACCATGCAATTTCCCTCATTGTTTTGTAAAAATAGAGGAAATAAACTTTTACTTTTTTCCTTTTAATACTAGAAATAACGGTATATTGATAAGGCTTTATTCTCACCTGTTCATTTTGTGTCCACCACAAATGGATCAATTGTTCAGTTTGCAAAACGGACCATAGCAGGACATGTGTTTTGTTTTTGTTTTGTTTTTTTGGTGGACCATCTGTCTGAAAAAAAAATAAAATAACACCATAGAAAAAAAGATTGCGTGTGCTGTCCATATAAAAACGGCCAGCACATGTACGACAAGGACTGACATGTGAATATGGCCGTAGATACCTTTACCATACAAGTCCATACAAAAGTTCCGCATTATCCACTCACTCCTCCACTATCAGTTGCTCTGCAGACCTGATCGTCTCTAAGTCACTTCTCGTATTATATAACAGGTCCTCGTGAGGACGGCTGTGTATCCGCCAGTCTATATGGCTGCTGGAGAGGACGCCATCCTCAGACATGTGCTGTAGATCTCTCACTGATCTCCTTTGCTGTCCTACTGATGATCCAGAAGTTTCATCCATCTTCTTCTCTGGAACCTTTTCTTTTTTAGTTGTTTCTAAAGACCCCGCGTCTCTTCTGCTTGATGCTCGATGTCTATACATAGGTGATACAAACCCATCTCTTGTCGTCTCATCTAAAAGCTCCATAAGCGTGTCTCCAATCAGCGCTTCCCACAGGTCAGCATCATCTTTTGTCCGTTTTTCTGAAGAAGGAATTTGCTTACTAGAAAGTTGTTGAGAATTTCTTGGTTTTGTAGAGTCTTTCTGCTTAACGATAGCTGAAGATGCCTCCGATCCTCCATCTCCGATCACATCTGCATGGACCGCTGTCCGTCTCGCCTCTTCTGAAGATTCCATGTTAGATGTCTTATATTTCCCTCCAATTTCAAGGGAACAAGTTGTAGTGGCCAATGTAGAAGTCACGTTGGTTGAGGCTCTTAAATGTTTTGACTCCTCAGTCACAGTTGAGTTGGTGAGAGGAACGTTAGAGATCTCACTGTGTTTGCCTTGGAGAAGTTCTGAAGGACCTGTTTCTTTGGTCACCAAAGTCCAGGAGCCATTAGCGCTATTTAACCTTACGTTTCCCAATTCAGCCAATTGTGTTGCACTGATCTCATCAGAATTCTTCTCTTTGTCGTCTCCTGACCCACTAATGTCCAAGTCTTCTACAGATCCCTCTTTAAAAGCATCTTCTGCTTTCTTCATTGCTGAGGTGCTCAGATCAGCACCTGAAGAGAATGGATATTCTGCATGTGATTGAATTGCATTGTTTTCCTCTATTAATGTTCCGGACGCTGTGTTATTTGCAGATGATTCCACTTTTTCAATGTGTTTAGAGCCAGTTTCTTGCTGGACAGCGTCTGACGTCAGCACTGGAATAACACAATACATGAATTCTTTTATTAGACACTTAATATTGACACACATTAATGTTTCACTGTGTAAATGGTACACACTTATCAATATATTTGGACTAGTTCTTGGCATAAACTGCATCTTTGTGTGTGGTAAAAAATGGGCAAAAATTTAAATTTTCTGCTGCACTTATTAAAGGGAATCTATCTGGAGGTTTTTGCTACAAGTCAGCTTGTAAGTCCCATGACTGTTTGTTACATGTCCTTCATATTGCACATTGAATGCTTTATCCTACTTTTTTATTTTTAATTGGCAAACCGTAAAAAATAAGTTGCCAAGCCCCCATCTACTTGTTTCCCGTGTTCTCTCACCTGTGCATTCGTAAAAGTTTTCTAGTGTCCAGTTCATTGGATGAGCAATTTCTGCAAACTCCAGCACTAGATCCAAAGTGTAAAAATCCTGGATCCCCTGTCTGTTATCTTGCGTAATGCAATCCTTTAAGGCAGAGAAAAATATATGTATAAATACATATTTCCATTTATTGTTAATATTTATGACACATGAAGAGTTATATAGCTTTGGCTATGATCAGTACAGACAATAAAAGAATCAAAAAATAGTTTTATGTTTTTTTTGTTTGTTTTTTTAAATGCAGATTTTTTTTGCTAGATTTTACACAACATACAGCCTGATTTAGCCATCAAGGAATTTCTCACATATGTAAACTACAAGTCCGAGTGTCATCAGTGTTTGGTCAGTGTCAAGTTTACCATTAGTGATTTTCACGTATGATAAAATTCAATAAATTACAATGTTTCTCCTATTCATTGCACTGTTAATCAGGGGGAGCACACTGATGCCATCCTTGTGGTTTCTGTCATTGTCACGATCCCATTGATGGGTGATTTTGAATCGCAACTCCGATCAATAACACCAAAAATCAACGTGTGAACATCTCAATGGAGTAAAATGGGTGCATGTTCCATCTGCGAAAACCACGGAATGAACACATATGTCAAAAAATAGACGTCTGATGCTTAAAAGTTGCAGTGTTCAGTAACCAAAATGGATAAAGCTCACCTGTGATCGGAGAATGTCGGCAGCCGGGGCGTTCACCATCACAAAGTGTTTGTTCTCAGTCACGGTGACGTTAATAGGAGGTAAAACCACAATGTTCTTCAGGGTCAGGGTTTCTGTGTTGTATGACTCTCGTTTTACTAAACCCATTCGCTGCTTTGGGATGTGAAATACGACTTCTGTTCCTGGGCCCCTCGTCACTTGTGGAAGAATGTAACAATAAGTTATAGGGACCAGCATCTGCCGCGTAATGCTACGTTTCCCCTACAGTGGCCAGTGGCCACTAATTGTTCACTGGAAGGTCAAACCGATTGCCAGGTGGCTTTTATTTGGAAAGGTGGTAATCTACATCTAATACAACAAATACAGATAAAGAAAAACCCAACTGTTTGATCATATATCATGCCGTTATTATCAAGAGAAAAAAAACTTTATTAGACAATGGTTGGTAGAATGGTGGCCCTGCAGAAGACATATCGCAAAGATATATACAATTCTAGTAAAAAACAAGTATAAAATCATTAAAGCTGGACACAACATAAGGTGTGAACTAACATATAAGATAAGTATATAGGAAGTCATAATATAGTATAATGTCACCAGAGCCACAATGCAAATGGGAACTGCAATAGTCAGCTCACAAGCCTCAATGATGGGGAGAGCTATATATCAGTGCCTAAATGTACAAGTGCTTCTAACAAAATTAGAATATCATCAAAAAGTTAATTTATTTCAGTTCTTCAATACAAAAAGTGAATCTTATATATTATATAGACTCATTACAGAGTGATCTATTTCACGTGTTTATTTATTCTGGTAATGTTGATGATTATGGCTTACAGCCAATAAAAACCCAAAATTCATTATCTCAGTAAATTAGGATACCTTATAACACCAGCTTGAAAAAACATTTAAAATCCGAAATGTTGGCCTACTGAAATGTATGTTCAGTAAATGCACTCAATACTTGGTCGGGGCTCCATTTTACATCAATTACTGCATGAATGCGGCGTGGCATGGAGGCGATTAGCCTGTGGCACTCCTGAGGTGTTATGGAAGCCCAGGTTGCTTTGATAGCAGCCTTCAGCTCGTCTGCATCATTGGGTCTGGTGTCTCTCATCTTCCTCTTGACAATACCCCATAGATTCTCTGTTGGATTAAGGTCAGGCAAGTTTGCTGGCCAATCAAGCCCAGTGATACTGTTGTTTGTAAACCAGGTATTGGTACTTTTGGCAGTGTGGCCAGGTGCCAAGTCCTGCTGGAGAATGAAATTTCCATCTACAAAAAGCTTGTCGGCAGAGGGAAGCATGAAGTGCTCTAAAATTTCCTGGTAGATGGCTGCACTGACTTTCGTTTTGATAAAACACAGTGGATATAGACCAGCAGATGACATGGCTCCCCAAATCATCAGTGATTGTGGAAACTTCACACTAGACCTCAAGCAGATTGGATTGTGACCTTTCCACTATTCCTCCAGACTCTGGGACCTTGATTTCCAAATGAAATGCAAAGTTTACTTTAATCTAAAAACAACACCTTGAACCACTGAGCAACAGTCCAGTTCTTTTTCTCCTTGGCCCTGGTGACACCCTTCTGGCATTGTCTATTGGTCATGAGTGGCTTGACACAAGGAATGTGACACTTGTAGCTCATGTCCTGGATACATCTGTGTGTGGTCACTCTTGAAGCAATGACTCCAGCTGCAGTCCACACTCCTTGTGAATCTCCCCAAAATTTTTGAATGAACTTTCAAGGCTGCGATTATCCTGGTTGCTTGTGCACCTTTTTCTACCATACTTTTTCTTTCCACTCAACTGTCCATTAATATGCTTGTATACAGCTCTCTGAGAACAGCCAGCTTCTTTACCAATGACCTTTTGTGGCTTACCTTCCTTGTGGAGTGTGTCAATGACTGCCTTCTGGACATCTGTCAAGTCAGCAGTCTTCCCCATGATTGTGGAGCTACTGAAACAGACTAAGGGGTACTTTACACTAAGCGAGATCGCTAACGAGATCGCTGATGCGTCACCACTTTTGTGACACATCAGCGATCTCGCCAGCAATCTCGCTGTGTGTGGCATGTATCAGCGACCGCCCCCCCCCGCCTGTTATCACTGATCGTGCAGGAATGTCCAGGGCCATTTTTTGATTATTGGTCTCCCGCTGGCCAGCATGCATCGCTACGTGTGGCATGCAGGAGATTAACGATCAGCGAGCTCCCAGCGATGTAAGCAGACGCTGGGAGCTGGTAACCAGGGTAAATAGTGGGTAACTAAGCGCGTGCATCCCTTAGTTACCTGCTGTGTACCCTGGATACCAGCATGCTCGCGCTGGGAGATGTTATCCAAGGTAAACAGCAGGTAGCTAAGCGCCGTGCTTAGTTGCCCACTATTTACCCTGGTTACCAGCGTCCTCGCTGGTGAGTCTGCCTGTTTGAGAGCTCACCACCGATCATGTAGCGACGCACCAGCAATCCTGACCAGGTCGTATCGTTATCGGTATCGCTGGTGTGTCGTTTAGTGTAACGGGGCCCTAAGGGACTTTTTAAAACGCTTAGGAAGCCTTTGCAGTTGTTTTTTGTTAATTGTTCTAATTTACTGAGATAATGACTTTTGGGTTTGCATTGACTGTAAGCCATAAACATCAACATTAACAGGTTCCACAATCCCTTTCACCTGATACTCTACTCAGTCCTATAAATTTAGTAGCGGCAGTTAGTCATGGCAGGAGTCAGGACCCCACACTATGTATCTGTCTCTTTTGGGCATGTCTGTCGAGTAAGCACTTCTTACTTGGACTTAGCTTTTCTTTTAAACCATCTTACTCCTTCACCATGTTTACATATGCTCTTACTGTGATTGCTCCACTAATCCTCACTCTCCTTCGCTATTCCCAAACCCCAGCACCCTCTAACCAAATAATCATCTCCCCTTCCATTCATACCTACCATCCACCTGACCTACTCCGTTGACCTGCTCCTCAACCTCAGATCTCTCCTAATAAAACATAAAACAATTCATCCACTCTCCTTCTCCCACCTGTTCTGTCTCTCTCTGCTTCTCCTCACTGCTGGTGACAAACCTCCCAATCCTGGACCCCCACAACTAATAGTTCCCATTAATTCCCCTTCCTACCACTCCCTATCTAATATGAACTACCGCAATCTCTCCAAACTAAAACCCGTGCCCTTGACGCCCACTCCCCTGCTCCCTCTCTCTGGAGCTCTCTGGAATGCCCGCTCAATCTGCAATAAGCTTCATGTGATTCATGACCTCTTTCTCTCTCACAATCTTGCCTTCCTCAGCCTCACAAAAACATGGCTGACACCCTCTCACATCGCCTCCCCTGCTGTGCTGTGTTATGGCGGCCTCCATTTCACCCACACTCCTCACCCCGGCAACAGACACGGTGGAGGAGTGGGTCTTCTCCTTTCTTCTAACTGCACCTCTTCCCTCCCTTATCCTCCCCTCTTTTGAAGTCCACTCTGTCCGCATCTACTCTCCTTCCAACCTCCAAGTGGCCATCATATACCGACTTCCGGGTCCGGCCACTGCGTTTATTGACCAGTTCTCTACCTGGCTTCTTCACTTTCTTTCCACTGACATACCCACTATCATCAAGGGTGACTTCAACATCCCCACTGATACCCTTCAGTCAACAGCCTCCAAACTCCTGTCCCTTACCTCATCTTTTGGACTTGCTCAGTGGTCCTCAGATGGACATACATTAGACCTAGTCTTCACCCGTCTCTGCTCTCTATCTAACTTCACAACCTCCCCTCTCCCTCTATCTGACCACCATCTACTCACTTTCTTATCCCTGTCCTCCTCACCTGTCCCATGTCCAGTAACATACACACCCCCACAGAAATCTCGCATACCTAGACACCAACAAGCTCTCTGACTCTATTCTACCACTGGCATCCATATCCTCACTCCATGACACAGACAGTGCCACTGCCTTCTACAATGCCACTCTCACATCAGCTATTGACAAGGTAGCCCCTTTCGTTCATGGCGGAGTGCGACATATCAACAGACAACCCTGGCTCAAAAACACCACTAAAAAGATATGGCAAGTTCCAGGGTTGCAGAGTGACATTGGAAGAAAGAAATTCGCAACACGATTTCACTGCATTCAAACAAGCAACAATCGCTTTCATATCTGTCCTCACCTCTGTTAAACAGACCTACTTCACAACCCTTGTACTGTATCTTCCCTACCCTACAACCCCAAACAGTTATTCAAAACTTTTAACTTCCTCCTCCACCCTCCACTGCCCCCTCCAACTTCCCTCATCTCTGCTGAGGACTTTGCCACACACTTCAAAAATAATATCAACCAAACAAGGCAAGTCTTCATTGTTCAACCACCACAACCCCTTTGTATACCAGACCAATGTCCAAAACCCATAACCTCCCTCTCCAACATCACTGAAGGGGAGCTTAATTGTATCCTCTCAAAATCGCACCTCACCACCTGTGCACTCGACCTCATCCCTCCTCCTCCCCAACCTCACCACCACTCTTATCCCATCCCTAACCCACCTCTTCAACCTATCACTAACTTCTGGTACCTTCCCTTCTGCTTTCAAACATGCCACAATCACACCTATCCTTAAAAAGCCAACCCTCGATCCAACTGCTATGTCCAGCTATCGCCCAATATCGCTGCTCCCATTCACTACCAAACTCCTGAAGCAGCACGTCCATGCTGAACTTTTCTCCCAACTCTCATCTAACTGGCTCTTTGACAATCTGCAGTCTGGTTTCCATTCCCATCACTCCACTGAAACAGCCAAGACCAAAATTACCAACGACCTACTTACAGCCAAAAGCTAATGGACAATTCTATATACTCCTCTTCTAGACCTGTTCTCTGCTTTCGACACAGTTGACCACTGCCTCCTACTACAGATCCTCTCTTCCTGTGGCATCAAAGACCTTGCCCTATCTTGGATCTCCTCATACCTTTCCAACCGCACATTCAGCATCTCCCACCCTCCTCATCCCACCCTCTCTCCCAGTTGGAGTCCCCCAAGGCTCTGTTCTAGGACTCCTATTCTTCTCAATCTATTCACTTGGCCTGGGGCAACTCTTAAAGTGCCATGGATTCTAGTACCACCTTTATGCTAATAACACTCAGATCTACTTCTCCCGCCCAGACGTCACCTCTCTGCTGTCCAGAATCCTGGAGTGTCCATCAGCCACATCCTCCTCCAGGGGGAAACCAGGGGAAGAGTCTTGAGGAGATCATTTGCATATTCCCAGTGCCTTCTGGGATAAGTGAAGAGTCTCCGCGAGCTCAACGATCACTGGGTTTTGGCCGTTGCAGCTGAAAAGAGGAAATCGGAGAAACCAGGGGAAGAGTCTTGAGGAGATCATTTGCATATTCCCAGTGCCTTCTGGGATAAGTGAAGAGTCTCCGCGAGCTCAACGATCACTGGGTTTTGGCCGTTGCAGCTGAAAAGAGGAAATCGGAGAAACCAGGGGAAGAGTCTTGAGGAGATCATTTGCATATTCCCAGTGCCTTCTGGGATAAGTGAAGAGTCTCCGCGAGCTCAACGATCACTGGGTTTTGGCCGTTGCAGCTGAAAAGAGGAAATCGGAGAAACCAGGGGAAGAGTCTTGAGGAGATCATTTGCATATTCCCAGTGCCTTCTGGGATAAGTGAAGAGTCTCCGCGAGCTCAACGATCACTGGGTTTTGGCCGTTGCAGCTGAAAAGAGGAAATCGGAGAAATTTTGGCTCATCTTTCATCTTTTTAAGAAATCTCAAGATGGAAGAGGCCAGGAGCCATTTGGTGAGCTGCATTTCTTGCTACATGTTCACAGATTTACCAGTGGAAAAGCCAAACTTCACATGCCACAAATGCAAGCTTGTGACCCTGTTGGAGGAAAAGTTGCAAAATCTCGAAGAGAGGTTAGCTACGTTGAAGATCATTAAGGAAGGTGAAGAGTTCTTGGACAGAGCAGAATTATCTCTTCATGTTACAGAAAGAGAAGAAATTCGAAGTGCACCTGAAGAAACAGAGGAATGGAGACATGTGACCCAGAGAAGCAGGAGGATCAGGAGGCAGTCAGCACCCATACTGCTCAGAAACCAGTACCAGGCTCTCACGCAGGAAAACGATGAAGAAATACATCAGGATAAGACTTTGCCAACAAGCAGCAACCTTGTACGCCTTCAGAGTCCTCCTGGATGGAGAAAGAAAAATGTTGTGAAGAAGAAACGGAGAGTGGTGGTCATGGGGGATTCCCTGTTGAGAGGAACAGAGGCCGCTATCTGCAGACCGGATATAACTTCAAGAGAAATGTGCTGTCTTCCAGGTGCAAAAATTAAAGATGTGTCTGACAGGATATCAGGACTCTTCAGACCTACAGATGACTACCCATTCCTGCTACTACATGTGGGGACAAATGACACCGCAAGAAATGACCTGGAAACCATCTGCAGAGACTTTGAAGACTTAGGCAAGAAAGTGAAAGAACTGGGAGCGCAGGTGGTCTTCTCTTCCATCCTCCCAGTGGATGGCCATGGAACAAGGAGGTGGAATAAGATTCTGCAGGTGAACAACTGGCTACGTCGATGGTGCCGTCAGCAATGATTTGGATTTCTGGATCACGGAGTGAACTACTTATACGATGGACTACTTGCTAGAGATGGGGTGCACCTTACAAAGACTGGAAAGCATGTATTTGGAAGTCGCCTTGCTACACTTGTAAGGAGAGCTTTAAACTAGAACAACATGGGAAGGGAAGCAAAAGACCAGAAAAAGCCATACACCTGACAAATGCTATTGAGAACTCTGCTATTAGAAGTGGAAAGGAAGAACAAAGACGAAAGAATCTAATTAAAAAAAATATTGGAGAAAGAGAAACCAATCACAAACTAAAATGTTTCTATACTAATGCACAAAGCATGGGCAACAAACAAGGAGAATTGGAACTACTAACACAGGAAAAGAAATATGATGTCATTGGAATCACTGAAACTTGGTGGGACAATACACATGATTGGAATACAAGACTAGAAGGATACAACTTATTTGCAAGAAACAGACTTGATAAACGAGGAGGGGGTGTCGCATTGTATGTTAGAAACGCGTATATCTGCACAGAGATTGAAGCTTCAGAGACTGGGAGTTCTGTGGAAACTGTTTGGGTAAGAATACAAGGACAGAACAATGGAAAGGACACCATTGTAGGCATTTACTACAGGCCGCCTGTGCAAGCTGAAGATATGGATGAACTCTTTATGCATCAAATGGCCAAGTTCTCCAAAAAATATGACATAGTTGTCATGGGAGATTTCAACTATCCAGACATTTGTTGGGAATCTCTCTCAGGCAAAACTAACAGGTCAAGGAAATTCTTATCCTCTCTTGCTGACAACTTTATCTTCCAAAAGGTAAGGGAGAAAACAAGGGGAACTGCTACCTTGGATCTAATCCTTATAAACAGGGAGGAAATGGTTGAGGAGGTAAAAGTGGCTGGGACCCTAGGAGGTAGCGACCATGCTATTTTAGAATTTTGGATAACTAGAGGCGGAAGACCTGTGAAGACTCAGACGTCAAGGTTAGATTTCAGAAAGGCAGATTTTAAGGGATTCAGAAAGAGAATTGGAGGGATCCAATGGCTGGATATCCTTAAAGACAAAAATGTCCAGGAAGGATGGGAAATCTTGAAAAATGAAATTCTCAAAGCACAGTTGTTAACAATTCCGAAAAGAGGGAAGAATAGGAAGCATTTAAGGAAACCAGGATGGATGAACACAGAACTTAAGCACATGCTAAAAAGGAAGCAAAAAATGTTTATAAAATGGAAAGAAGGAGGCATATCTAAAGAAGAATATAATGCTGTCTGCAGAACCTGCAAGGCACAAATCAGATTAGCTAAAGCTGAAAATGAATTGAGGCTTGCAAGAGATGTCAAAAGCAATAATAAAGGATTTTGGGGATATGTCAAAAGTAAAAGAAAAGTCAAAGATGCTATAGGATTTTTACAGGATAAAAATGATGAAATGGTAAGACAGGATGTTGAGAAGGCTGAACTTTTAAATTCCTATTTTGCATCTGTTTTCTCTCAGAAAGGAAATGTAACATCAACTGCTATTCACTGTCCTATTAAGGGAATAGAAGAATCCAGGATATCTATAAACAGAAAGATAGTGAGGAAACACTTAGCTAACCTAAATGTATTCAAGTCTCCAGGTCCAGATGAATTACACCCCAGAGTACTGAAGGAGATAGCAGAAGAAATTTTTGAACCCCTCTCCATAATCTTTGAAAATTCTTGGAGAACAGGAGAAGTGCCAGAAGACTGGAGAAGAGCAAATGTTGTTCCTATCTTCAAAAAGGGGAAGAAGGTGGACCCAGGCAACTATAGGCCGGTGAGTCTGACTTCTATACCAGGAAAGATCTTTGAACAAATTATTAAACAACATGTATGTCAATACCTGGATAAGAATGAAGTGATTAAACAGAGTCAGCATGGGTTTGTAACTAATAAGTCATGTCAGACTAATTTAATTTCCTTCTATGATGATATTACTGATTGGGTGGATCAAGGAAATGCTGTAGATATAGTATATCTTGACTTCAGCAAAGCATTTGACAAAGTCTCTCATACAATCCTTATTGAAAAAATGACTAAGTATGGAATGGACAAGGCAACTGTTAGGTGGATTCATAACTGGCTTAGTGATCGGACCCAAAGAGTGGTCGTAAATGGCTGCACATCCAGTTGGAAGAATGTCTCAAGTGGGGTACCACAGGGCTCTGTCCTGGGCCCTGTATTGTTCAACATCTTTATCAACGATTTAGATGAAGGAATTGAGGGTAAACTGATTAAATTTGCTGATGACACAAAGCTAGGAGGGATAGCTAATACTAGAGAAGAGAGAGAGAGGATTCAAAAAGATTTAAATAAACTGGAGAAGTGGGCAGCAACTAACAGAATGGTTTTTAACAGGGAGAAATGCAAAGTACTACATCTGGGCAATAAAAATGAAAAAAGTATATATAGAATGGGAGGAATAGGGCTAAGTGACAGCACATGTGAAAAAGACTTGGGTATACTAATAGATCACAGACTGAATATGAGTCAACAGTGTGATGCAGCAGCAAAAAAGGCAAATGCAATTCTAGGATGTATTAACAGAAGCATACAGTCTAGATCACGTGAAGTCATTATTTCCCTCTACTCCTCTTTGGTCAGACCTCATCTGGAATATTGTGTCCAATTTTGGGCACCACATTTTAAAAAAGACATCAACAAACTGGAGCAAGTTCAGAAAAGAGCGACCAGAATGGTGACCGGTCTGCAAACCCTGTCTTATGAGGAAAGGTTGCAGGATTTGGGAATGTTTAGTTTGCAAAAGAGAAGACTGAGAGGAGACTTAATAGCTGTCTACAAATATCTAAAGGGCTGTCACATTGTAGAAGGATCAACTTTATTCTCATTTGCACAAGGAAAGACTAGAAGCAATGGGATGAAGCTGAATGGGAGGAGACACAGATTAGATATTAGAAAAAACTTTTTGACAGTTAGAGTGATCAATGAGTGGAACAGGCTGCCACGAGAAGTGGTGAGTTCTCCTTCAATGGAAGTCTTCAAACAGAGGCTGGACAGACATCTAACTGGGATGATTTAGCGAATCCTGCTTTGAGCAGGGGGTTGGACCAGATGGCCCAGGAGGTCCCTTCCAACTCTACGATTCTATGATTCTATGATTCTATGATTCTATGATTCCTCCTTCTCTTCTCGCTTCCTCCAACTCAATGTGTACAAAACTTAACTCATCATCTTTCCTCCATATCGCAGATCTTCCTTACCTGACCTATCTATCACAATTAATGACATCACGCTTTCCACCCGTACCGGAATTCCGCTGCCTCGGAGTAACTCTTGACTCTGCCCTGTCCTTCAAACCGCACATCCAAGCTTGTTCCACATCCAGTCGCAATGACCCCGCTGCCTCCTGACCACTACCGGAGCTACCGCCTCACCAACAGCGAAGCTGCTGCAACCCACCAACCTACTGTCTCGTTCCCCACCATCCTGTAGAATGTAAGCCCGAAAGGGCAGGGTCCTCTCCCCTCTATATCAGTCTGTCACTGTTAGTTTGTTTACTGTAAGTGATATCTGTAATTTGTATGCAGGCCCTTCTTATATACAGCACCATGGAAGCAATGGTGCTATATAAATAATAATAATAATAATAAATAAACATTTGAAATAGATCACTCTGTTTGTAATGACTCTATATAACATGAGTTTCACTTTTTGTATTGAACTGAAAAATTAACTTTTTGATGATATTCTAATTTTGTGAGACACACTTGTAAGTGACAAGGTTGAAACTGTATGAATTGAAGTTTGGTTTTTCTTTTATTGGTATTTGTGTGTCTCTGAATGATCACAATGTCTGGCAGGTTTATAATGTGTTTAGTGTATTCATTACAACAATCAACCTATTTTTGCTGATATTTTCACATATATTTTATGCCTCTCCGAGGTGTGGTGTTTAATCTGATACAACAGTGAATGTGGGTTTTTTTTGTTTGTTTTCGTCACACATAGAAAGCAACACAAACAAAAAATGGATTAAATAATCAGATTGCTGCAGAGTCCCCACAGGGCTCTGAAAAATAATACGTTTAATCTGGCATTAGTTTGATACATATCCAAGTGACAATTACCCAAGGGGCAGGAAGCTTCCAGTGAATATACATAAACCCCATGTCCGATCCATAGGTGAAGCACCTCCGTCTGTCTGTCTAAGAACTAGAAAACACATTGTAATGCATCATGTGATAAATACTTTATTTCTAGCAGTCGTTAGAATCCTTAAAGTCATTTTAACACCAAACAGATATGGACTGAGTTACCTCCTGTATTATACCCCAGGGCTGCACTTACTATTCTGCTGGTGCACTCACTGTGTACATACATTACATTACTGATCCTGAGTTACATCCGGTGTTATACTCCAGAGCTGCACTCACTATTCTGCTGGTGCAGTCACTGTGTACATACATTACTGATCCCGTACTGATCCTGAGTTACATTCTGTGTTATACTACAGAGCTGCGCTCACTATTCTGCTGCTGCAGTCACTGTGTACATACATTACATTACTGATCCTGAGTTACATCCTGTATTATACTCTAGAGCTGCACTAACTATTCTGCTGGTGCAGTCACTGTGTACATACATTACATTACTGATCCTGAGTTACATCCTGTATTATACTCTAGAGCTGCACTCACTATTCTGCTGGTGGAGTCACTGTGTACATACATTACATTACTGATCCTGTACTGATCCTGAGTTACATCCTGTATTATACCCCAGAGCTGCATTCACTATTCTGCTGGTGCAGTCACTGTGTACATACATTACATTACTGATCCTGAGTTACATCCTGTATTATACCCCAAAGCTGCACTCACTATTCTGCTGGTGTAGTCACTGTGTACATACATTACTGCTCCTGAGTTACATCTTGTATTATACTCAGAGCTGCACTCGCTATTCTACTGGTGCAGTCACTGTGTACAAAAATTACATTACTGATCCTGAGTTACTTCCTGTACTATACTCCAGAGCTGCACTCACTATTCTGCTGGTGCAGTCACTGTGTACATACATTACATTACTGATCCTGAGTTACATTCTGTATTATACCCCAGAGCTGCACTCACCATTCTGCTGGTGCAGCCACTGTGTGCATACATTACATTACTAATCCCGAGCTACATCCTGTATTATTCCCCAGAGCTGCACTCACTATTCTGCTGGTACAGTCACTGTGTACATACATTACATTACTGATCCTGAGTTACCTCCTGTATTATCCTCCAGAGCTGCACTCACTATTCTGCTGGTGCAGTCACAGTGTACATACATTACATTACTGATCCTCTCAGTTACATCCTGTATTATACCCCAGAGCTGCACTCACTATTCTGCTGGTGCAGTCACTGTGTACATACATTACATTACTGATCCTCTGAGTTACAGCCTGTATTATACCACAGAGCTGCACTCACTATTCTGCTGGCCTCCAATGTTGTCAGTGTGGCCTCGGTCATATTAAGTTAGAAATAATCTGTAAATTACCTCTCTAGAACTCAGCAGCAGGTCTCGCAGTCCTTTTACCGTTACGTAGGATTTATTCATCTCTATTTCCACACCAATTAAACTTGCATCCCCCACAGAGACCTCAATCTCCCCTCGAAATAGTAAAAACCAGTCCTGAAATAAGAGAATTAGATTGGAAACAAAGTATCCGGCATGAATTATATGTTCCCTAATTGGTGCATCACTGCCTAGTGGCCACAATTGGTATTGCAACAGCCCTATACAATGCGCACAATGTTGCTCTTACCGTGTTCCTGGTATTTACAATGGCAGCTATAGTTACAGCCATGGACACTGCAATTATAATAGAGGTCATACGTTGTGCACGGACCTTCGCGCACTATTACAAGCTCAGGAGCAGGGCTCTGCATATGCCATTTTGAAGGTTGATTTGCAGGTGTACAATGTGCAAAGTAAATGAACCTGACCTGCTGTGTTATATCTAGTGTAATGTTGGCAGAAGTGAGGCCGGGCACAGATATTGTCTCCTGTTTTCTGTGGCATGCTCTGCACTACGCAGGCCCTGCAGTGTACCCTGAGCGCTCCGTAAAGGACTAAATATGCAATAAGCACAAAGTATCCAGATAGTTAAGATAAAAGTGTGGGGAACCTTCCTGGACTGGGAGATAAATCAGAAGAGAGATTTACCTGATCACCAGTATTCTCCAGGGGCATCGGCCGCGACACCTACAACAGAGACATAGACGATGTGAGAACAGACGATATTATGAGTTACGGGGTGTAATATCACATCCCCTCAGAAGATGGTACCTGGATGTAGTTTGGGTCACATCGCACTCTCTCTCTGCCCATGGCTGCAGTCACTGCAGGGCATCTCATGCGGTAACGATCACTCCGACCATTTCCTTTTGACGATTTCCTCACCATGTGAATTTCCAAAACGTGGAACCCGTTCTGGACATACAAACATCGGGACAGATTAGAGATGGACACAAATTGTTTCTGGGCAGCAGATCCTCTTTGATTTCCACTAAGTAGGATTATGGCGGACATAGGGAATCTGATGGCGACTGTTGGCCTCGACTTTACATCCAAGCCAGAAGAAACTGTCTCCTCGTGCTCACTCCTGGACCAAAATAATAGCCAAGACTGCTGCCAATCAATGGCCGCTGATGACAAGTGATATCGCCCGCCAAAAGAGGAAGCGAGGAGACCGGCATTGGGACAGCCAGCAGTGCAGAGGAAGGAGGGCGTCCCGGGTAGGTGAACATATTTTATGAATGGATGAGTAAAGTGGCTGCAGCAAAGGGGCCCAGTAGGTAAAGGGGCCACCTGCCTCTTCAATATCAGGCTTCTAGTGTTGGTGCATAAGATCCTAAACTAATGAATTTCTCTATGAAGAGAACTTATGGATTAGGTGACCCAAATACTGTCCTGGCACCGGGGCCCTGTGCTGTCTTTGTCCGTCCCAGATGGGCATCTATATAAGAAATGGCATTATATAGAGAGATGGCATTTTCACCCACCTGTGTTTGGACATTGCAGGCAGAGTAATGAACCCTGAAGATGAAGTTTCCGTTAGAATCCATATCCAAGGCGTAGCGGCAGCGGGAGATCAGCAGATTTGATCGATCTATTGAGCTGAGATTTACTGCGACAAACGACAGATGACAGGTATGGAGCTTTACTCTGCAAATTGACCATTATATTCACTTATTTGCACAAGAAAACATGCAGTGAAAGTGCGCCTTTTAATTATCCATATCGGACACACTATATGGATAGTGAAAAAAATCCATAATACTTGCCATTTACTGCCCAATAAAATCAAATTATCCACTATACCTACGACAGGGAATAACTTGCTGATTGCTGACGGTCCAATCACTGAGCCTCCAGAGATGCCGAGCTTGGGGGCAGCCCTGTCCTGAATAGAGCGGAGGCTGGGCAGGCATTCAGCGGGACTGCCAAGTACAGCGCTCTGATTACGTCAGTGCCATAGACATTGAATTGAGGGGAGGCCGAGCAGGTGTTCCTCTACTCCATTGCAGAACCCCAATCTTGTGATCACTGGGGGTCCCAGCAGCCAGACCCCAGCGATACGCAAGTTATTCCCTATCTTATGGTTAAAGGATAATTCGATTTTTTTTGCAAATAAACCTTTTAATTAAAAGCTCTAATAAAGAGTAGAGACATTTTCTTCCATAGTATGGTGTCTCGAAGTGTGAGCAGGTTCCCATATTAAGCTGAATGCTGGTGTACTCACATACTCCGTTATGCTTTGGCACACAGATCTCTGCTTAGTGATCTATTGTGCTCTGGGGTCGAGAGCAGAAAGTTATTTACATTGGCCACTCTGCAAAGACAGAGGATAACTGTGCAGAGACAGAGGGTAACTGTGCAGAGACAGGGGGTAACTGTGCAGAGACAGGGGGTCACTATGCAGAGGCAGAGGGTAACTATACAGAGACAGGGGTAACTGTGCAGAGACAGAGGGTAACTGTGCAGAGACAGGGGGTCACTATGCAGAGGCAGAGGGTAACTATACAGAGACAGGGGTAACTGTGCAGAGACAGAGGGTAACTATGCAGAGACAGGGGTAACTGTGCAGAGACAGAGGGTAACTGTGCAGAGACAGGGGGTCACTATGCAGAGGCAGAGGGTAACTATGCAGAGACAGGGGTAACTATGCAGAAGCAGAGGGTAACTATGCAGAGACAGGGGTAACTGTGCAGAGACAGAGGGTAACTGTGCAGAGACAGGGGGTCACTATGCAAAGACAGGGGTAACTGTGCAGAGACAGAGGATAACTGTGCAGACAGAGGATAACTATGCAGAGACAGGGGGTCACTATGCAGAGGCAGAGGGTAATTGTGCAGAGACAGAGGTAACTGTGCAGAGACAGAGGGTCACTATGCAAAGACAGGGGTAACTGTGCAGAGACAGAGGATAACTGTGCAGAGACATAGGGTAACTGTGCAGAGACAGAGGGTAACTGTGCAGAGACAGAGGGTAACTATGCAGAGACAGGGGTAACTGTGCAGAGACAGAGAGTTACTATGCAAAGACAGGGGTAACTATGCAGAGACAGAGGGTAACTATGCAGAGACAGAGGGCAACTGTGCAGAAACAGGGGGTAACTATGCAGAGACAGAGGGTAACTATGCAGAGACAGGGGGTAACTATGCAGAGACAGGGGGTAACTGTGCAGAGACAGGGGTCACTATGCAGAGGCAGAGGGTAACTATGCAGAGACAGGGGTAACTATGCAGAAGCAGAGGGTAACTATGCAGAGACAGGGGTAACTGTGCAGAGACAGAGGGTAACTGTGCAGAGACAGGGGGTCACTATGCAGAGGCAGAGGGTAACTATGCAGAGACAGGGGTAACTATGCAGAAGCAGAGGGTAACTATGCAGAGACAGGGGTAACTGTGCAGAGACAGGGGGTCACTATGCAAAGACAGGGGTAACTGTGCAGAGACAGAGGATAACTGTGCAGACAGAGGATAACTATGCAGAGACAGAGGGTAACTATGCAGAGGCAGAGGGTAATTGTGCAGAGACAGAGGTAACTGTGCAGAGACAGAGGATCACTGTGCAAAGACAGGGATAACTGTGCAGAGACAGAGGGTAACTGTGCAGAGACAGAGGGTAACTGTGCAGAGACAGAGGGTAACTATGCAGAGGCAGAGGGTAATTGTGCAGAGACAGAGGTAACTGTGCAGAGACAGAGGGTCACTATGCAAAGACAGGGATAACTGTGCAGAGACAGAGGGTAACTGTGCAGAGACAGAGGGTAACTATGCAGAGACAGAGGGTCACTATGCAAAGACAGGGGTAACTGTGCATAGACAGAGGATAACTGTGCAGAGACATAGGGTAACTGTGCAGAGACAGAGGGTAACTGTGCAGAGACAGAGGGTAACTATGCTGAGACGGGTAACTGTGCAGAGACAGAGAGTTACTGTGCAGAGACAGGGGTCACTATGCAAAGACAGGGGTAACTGTGCAGAGACAGAGGATAACTGTGCAGAGACAGAAGATAACTGTGCAGACAGAGGATAACTATGCAGAGACAGAGGGTAGCTATGCAGAGGCAGAGGGTAATTGTGCAGAGACAGAGGTAACTGTGCAGAGACAGAGGGTCACTATGCAAAGACAGGGGTAACTGTGCAGAGACAGAGGATAACTGTGCAGAGACATAGGGTAACTGTGCAGAGACAGAGGGTAACTGTGCAGACACAGAGGGTAACTATGCAGAGACAAGGGTAACTGTGCAGAGACAGAGGGTCACTATGCAAAGACAGGGGTAACTGTGCAGAGACAGAGGATAACTGTGCAGAGACATAGGGTAACTGTGCAGAGACAGAGGGTAACTGTGCAGAGACAGAGGGTAACTATGCTGAGACGGGTAACTGTGCAGAGACAGAGAGTTACTGTGCAGAGACAGGGGTCACTATGCAAAGACAGGGGTAACTGTGCAGAGACAGAGGATAACTGTGCAGAGACAGAAGATAACTGTGCAGACAGAGGATAACTATGCAGAGACAGAGGGTAGCTATGCAGAGGCAGAGGGTAATTGTGCAGAGACAGAGGTAACTGTGCAGAGACAGAGGGTCACTATGCAAAGACAGGGGTAACTGTGCAGAGACAGAGGATAACTGTGCAGAGACATAGGGTAACTGTGCAGAGACAGAGGGTAACTGTGCAGAGACAGAGGGTAACTATGCAGAGACAAGGGTAACTGTGCAGAGACAGAGGGTCACTATGCAAAGACAGGGGTAACTGTGCAGAGACAGAGGATAACTGTGCAGAGACATAGGGTAACTGTGCAGAGACAGAGGGTAACTGTGCAGATACAGAGGGTAACTGTGCAGAGACAGAGGGTAACTATGCAGAGACAGGGGTAACTGTGCAGAGACAGAGGGTTACTATGCAAAGACAGGGGGTAACTATGCAGAGACAGAGGGTAACTATGCAGAGACAGAGGGCAACTGTGCAGAAACAGGGGGTAACTATGCAGAGACAGAGGGTAACTATGCAGAGACAGGGGGTAACTATGCAGAGACAGGGGGTAACTATGCAGAGGGTAACTATGCAGAGACGGTAACTGTGCAGAGAAAGAGGGTAACTATGCAGAGACAGGGGGTAACTATGCAGAGACAGGGGTAACTATGCAGAGACAGGGGGTAACTATGCAAAGACAGGGGGTAACTATGCAGAGACAGAGGGTAATTATGGAGAGGCAGAGGGTAACTATGCAGAGACAGGGGGTAACTATGCAGAGACAAGGGGTTACTGTGCAGAGGCAGAGGGTATCTATGCAGAGGCAGGGCTTAACTATGCAGAGGCAGAGAGTAACTATGCAGAGACAGGGGGTAACAATGCAAAGACAGGGGGTAACTATGCAGAGACAAGGGGTAACTATGCAGAGATGGGGTAACTATGCAGAGATGGGGTAGCTATGCAGAGACAGAGGGTAACTATGAAGAGACAGAGGGTAACTATGCAGAGACAGAGGGTAACTGTGCAGAGACAAAAGGTAACTATGCAGAGACAGAGGGGAACTGTACAGAGACAGAGGGTAACTGTGCAGAGACAGGAGTCACCATGCAGAGACGGGGGTAACTATTCAGAGACCGAGGATAACTGTGCAGAGACAGCGGGTCAATGTACAGAGACAGGGGATCACTATGCAGAGACGGGGGTAACTATGCAGAGACAGAGGGTAACTATGCAGAGATAGAGGGTAACTATGCAGAGACAGGGGGTAACTATGCAGAGACAGGGGGTAACTATGCAGAGACAGAGGGTAACTATGCAGAGACAGAGGGTAACTGTGCAGAGACAGGGGGTCACTATGCAGAGACGGGGAATCACTATGCAGACGGGGTAACTATGCAGAGACAGAGGGTCACTGTAAAGAGACGGGATAACTATGCAGAGACAAGGGGTAACTATGCAGAGACAGAGGGTAACTGTGCAGAGACAGGGGGTCACTATGCAGAGACGGGGAATCACTATGCAGAGATGGGTGTAACTATGCAGAGACAGAGGGTCACTGTACAGAGACAGGGGATAACTATGCAGAGACAAGGGGTAACTATGAACTGTGCAGAGAAAGAGGGTAACTATGCAGATACAGGGGGTAACTATGCAGAGACAGAGGGTAACTGTGCAGACAGGGGGTCACTATGCAGAGATGGGGGTAACTATGCAGAGACAGAGGGTAAATATGCAGAGACAAGGGGTAACTATGCAGAGACAGAGGGTAACTGTGCAGAGATAGAGGGTAACTATGCAGAGACAGGGGGTCAATGTACAGAAGACAGGGGTCACTATGCAGAGACGGGGGTAACTGCAGAGACAAAGGATAACTGTGCAGAGACAGGGGGTTACTATGCAGAGACAGAGGGTCACTACGCAGAGACGGGGTAACTGCAGAGACAGAGGGCAACTGTGCAGAGACAGGGGTGTCACTATGCAGAGACAGAGGGCAACTGTGCAGAGACAGGGGTGTCACTATGCAGAGACAGAGGGCAACTGTGCAGAGACAGAGGGTAACTATGCAGAGACAGAGGATCACTGTGCAGAGACAGAGGATCACTGTGCAGAGACAGGGAATCACTATGCAGAGACAGGGGGTCACTACGCAGAGACGGGGTAACTGCAGTGACAAAGGATAACTGTGCAGAGACAGGGAATCACTATGCAGAGACAGGGGGTCACTACGCAGAGACGGGGGTAACTGCAGAGACAGAGGGCAACTGTGCAGAGACAGAGGGTAACTATGCAGAGACAGAGGATCACTGTGCAGAGACAGAGGATCACTGTGCAGAGACAGGGGATCACTGTACAGAGACAAGGAGGTCACTGTGCAGAGTCAGGGGGTCACTATGCAGAGACCCGGCAGCATGTCTGTCCGCCAGCTCTCAGCTCAGTAGGACGACATATTGCTATATACTGGGAAGACCAGATGGCGACTTTGTAAGGAAATGTCAGAACTCTGCACTGGATTGTTTTTAAAAAGCTGTAAATTGAAAATATCCATTTTTTTAATTATTTTTATCTATAATGTGTATGTGGTATATATTAGTGGAAGAACTCCTGTAAACATGTTGTACATATGGACATAGTGGTATGGCTGTGTAGCTGCTTGTCTCCCGATAAAATTATACCCTTTGTAGAATTTATGTATGTGCGCTGGGGCGTGTCCATGCACTTGCACACCCCCTCAAAACACTCCTAGCCTGATTTGCACATGTCTTCTACTCTACCGATTTCTCATGAATGGCACATTGCTTTGCCACAAAAAAGGTATCATTTTTATTGGGAGGGGGACAAGCACCTATACATCCATGCCACTACTTCCACACATGAAAAACTTCTGACAGGTTCCCTATAAGTCACTTGTATCACAAATGTGGCGCCCCCAGGAGTATGGTCACCACAGTGGCATTGCCTTCCTTCTAGGGAGAGTGATGTCACGCCTGGAAGCAATGAAGGGTCTCTCTGGCAGTTAACCATAACATGCAACACAGTTCCACTCCAGGCCAGCAGAGGGAGCTCTGAACCAATACTAAGGGGAAGCGCTTCTCTCTGGGGGCCAGGAGGGGAAATTAATCAGTTAGTGTGAGGAGGGCGTCGTGTGCAGACGTGGAGGAGAAGAGCTGGGGAGACTGAGGAAAGTGGAGAGCTCAGTCCCAGTGATAGCGCATGATCTGGAGCCTGGTCTCCAAGGGTGTATGGATACTAACGGTCCTGCACCAGAAACCAGAGGAATAGGAAGCTGTAAATGCCCTATTCCCACATAATCCTCGTAGGCACAACAGCGACGGGTGAGCCAAGAGAGATAAAAGGCTACGGCTGTCTGCCATGCGAGTGGAGTGTGGATAACATCAGAAAGGAGGAACTCCAGTGTAACTCGGTACTGGGAGTACTTCATAGAGAGTGCTAGTAAGGAGACTGCACAACCCATCTGCCAGAGTGATTCCTGATTTGCTTCCAGGCTAACCAGCTCCTGTGCCATCTGTACTCAGGCCCTGGACTGCATGTGCCAAGTAAAGGTACAGAAACTGCAACCTATTGTGTCCTTGCCTTCTTGCTGCAACTTCCCCGGCTCTGCTACATCTCTGTGCCTGACACTGCACCTTCCTTCCCAACACCCACCTACTCTGCCCTGGGACTACAGCCCTGCCTGTGGAGGGCTATAACATCGTTGCTGCACCACACCATCTGTCCCAGAGGATCTGTCTGCAGCGTTGGCTTAACATCTTCACTGCCGAACACCACAGGTGGCGTCACGAATCATCTATTCATAAACTTTATTCCATCACTTCACTCCCTTACATGGACGCCCAGGGCCACAGACCGGGTCACCGCTACTGTGACACTTCCCAGTGAAATACCGGCCCGGTACCGAGTACCCCACTGCCCTGGCGGGCGATCCACTAATATACATCTCTGATGATCTGTTTGGTCAGCTGCATGTGATTTACATGAGGATATCCCTCCTCCCCTTGTATCAGTACCTGGGAATCTCATCACGCGTGACAGCCACATCATCAACCCGTCCATCTGTCTCTGGGGAACCCAGAGCTCCATGTAACCCAGAAAGCATTCTACGTGATCTGCGGAGCAAAGTCATAATAATGTGGGAACCGAACCCTTAAAGGAGAAACTAAACATTGAGATATTCTCTAATTTGTTTTAGCCCCTTTATAGTAGTGTTGATTAGTCGGGTTCTGATCCACAGACCCCCACAATCGCTCAACCAAAAGGCAGGAGCTCAAGTGCCAGCTGAGGATTGTATGAGCCCATGGACTCGCTGTTGAGCCTGGACACCTCTCTGCTCGAGAGTAAGCCACGTGCTGCTCAAAAATAGGTGCTGTCAAAATAGGAATACATGCTGTCATGCTCGGGTCAGGGGAGATGACGGCCAGTCTGAGCATCGTGTTGCGATCCTGGTCCGAGTTATATGGCCGTCTGACTGCGCTCTAAGGGCTCATACTCACATGCAAGAAACTCGGACGAGTCTCGCGCCTCAATACCCGGCACTCAGGAGCGGAGCGTGCGGCTGCATGTATTTCTATGCAGCGGAACACTCCGATCCAAGTGCCGGCGGCAGTGCCCGGGCATTGAGACGCGAGACTCGTCCGAGTTTCTCGCATGTGAGTATGAGCCCGTATACTCACTCTCCCCAGGTCCAGTGCTTAGTTTCCGTCGCTACTCATGACTCATGAGGTCTGCTATTGACCACAGCGCTGGCATCATGTTGACAGCGCTGTAGCCAAAAACTGAGCTCCGTTGAACCTGATAACTACAGAAGCAGACCCGGTGAGCTCACTGAGAACACAGACATAATGAGCACTGGCACAGACTCAGCATCAGACCTGGGCATGGTGAGTAAAGCCCTTTTTTTGTTTACTACAAACTGTGCTTGGAAACAGTTTTTTTTTAAAAAAGTGATCATTTCCACAAAAATGAACTAAAGAAAAAGCAACCAAACGTTTAAATACTTTTCATAAGACAATAACAGTAACCGGATATGGGATGGCGCCATTTACGTGTTCTTGTCTGTAGACATCAATGCTGCCGCTGCTTATTTAATGAGAATATTAATAATTACCTGCAGAGGCTTCTGGGATGGGGTCCAGTCTACTCCTCCAAAATGGGAAGGCACAAGAAGGTGCAGGGGACAAGACACACAGAAGAGCTCTGAAAGAAATGCAAAACTACCGTAATTACAAGCAATGGATGTAAAAGGCGCCAAAACCAGGAAATCCTCAATAAACTAGTAGCACTGGATTGAAGGATGGAGAGATTGGGACTGGTGCTGCTTCAGCCTCTCTTTTTCTCTATAATCGGTGCCGATCTCCCCATATCCACTTTAGTATCCTCTTATACCGATTTCAAAAAAAGAAAGGCAGCACCAAATAATCATAATTCCCTAGTCTTTTACTGCAGGTGGTTGTGTTGTAACATCTGGTTTTTGGGTGTACTATGTGAGTAGGATTTGGTGATGAGTCACTTACCCAGTGATGATATGGAGGTTCTTCATCCTTTCTTGCTGTGACCTGTAGTCCATCTACCTCTGGCAATAGCCGCAGCCGCACATAAATACTGCCCAGGTCCCAGTAGGACGTGTCGATGACATAACACAATGTATCCCAGCCTGTTACTTTGTGTTTTACCAGGTAAACAGCCCCTACCCCTTTATCCAAGAGCAAATAAGAAACTTGTCACACAGCTGTGGACAGATACTGCCCCTCAGAGCTGCACACACTGACCGCACTCAGTGTGAATGACGACCATCCCTGTCCAGAAACCTCACACAGGAACTAAAAACTAACCCGACACCAGCAGCTTCACAAGTAGTCCTCACTACAAGTCTCCTACTGTTTTGTGTATACAGCTTACATGCAGTGTTATCTGTCTCTATGGTTACAGTCTTCATACAAAACCAGTGGAGTCCTACCCTACCCAACTTTCTGCTAAAATACATTGTGAAGGATAGCAAGAAAAAAAAAGGCACATGGGAGTACAAAGTGACTTAGGCAAAGACAAAAAAAGTTTTTTTTGCAAGCAAACAAGACAGTTAAAGTGCCCAGCATAAATAAGTACACCCACTTTTAAAAGTAATATTACTTTTCCTGAATCACTTAATGCAAGAACAATTTCCACAAATTTGACAAGGCTGAGTTTCATAAAACATTTTTTAAACTCGTAATATGAAAGTAGGGTTAATAATATAAGTTTCATTCCAAAATCTTAACTTTTACTCAAATTAGTTGATGCAAAAAATGAGTACACCCCACATCAAAAACCACAACATCTAGAATTTTGCATGACCTCCATGATTTTTAGGGACAAAACCAAGCAGGGGCATGCATAGAAATCATGGAACCCCATAGGAGAAGTTCTAATGTCCCCCGCCCCCCAACAAAAAAATAAAATAAGATTAGGCGGGGCCACAGAAAAGCAAATCTCACAACTTTCCAAACTTTACAAAGTAATTTTATTCCTGCTGAACCCAAGACTTGCCTTTCTTTGCACCCATAAAGTATGATCCCAACAAAGGTGCCCTCTAAACACTGTATGATACCCCCAGAGTATTCCTCTACAGTACCCTTCACACGCCACGCCAGTAAGATGATCCTACTGTAACCCACTTCAACTTCCCTGGCAAAGTATGGTGACCCCAATATAGTATGATCCCACAACTGTGACCCCCACACAGTCTTCCATGCAGTACTGTTTAATGGGCTTACATAGAGTACAATAGCCGTCACACCTCACCACACTACATAATGGCCCCCACAAGCCCTCCAGACAGTATGATGGACCCCACACAAACCTTCACACTGTATAATTTATTCCATAAAGTATAATGGCCTCCACATAGTCCTCCAAATATTATAATAGTTCCCACATAGCACTCCATATAGTATAATGGGACCCTTTAGTTCTTCATAAATTTATATAATTTATGCAATGTGATTTTCTGGATTTTATTTTTGATCTTCTATCTCAAAATGTTAAAATTAACCTACCCTTAAAATTATAGACTGTTCATGTCTTTGTCAGTGGGTAAACTTGCAAGATCAGCAAGGGATCAAATACTTATTTCCCCCTCTGTAGTACAATGCACTCCCCGTAGTCCTCCATAGTCTATACAATATAATGCACTCCCCATAGTCCTCCATACAGTATAATGTGCTCACTATAGTCCTCCATACAGTATAATGCACTCCTCATTGTCTTCCATATAGTGCAATGCTCTCACCCTAGTCCTCCATATAGTATAATGCACTCTCCATAGTCCTCCGTATGGTTTAATGCACTCCTCATAGTCCTCCATACAGTATAATGTGCTCAATAGGCCTCCATATTGTATAATGGACTCCCCACAGTCCTCCATAGTCTAAACAGTATAATGCACTCCCCATAGTCCTCCATACAGAATAATGTGCTCACTATAGTCTTCCATACAGTATAATGCACTCCTCATTGTCTTCCATATAGTGTAATGCTCTCACTATAGTCCTCCATATAGTAAAATGCCATCTCCATAGTCCTCCATATGGTTTAATGCACTCCTCATAGTCCTTCATACAGTATAATGGTATAATGTGCTCCATAGGCCTCCATATTGTATAATGGACTCCCCACAGTCCTCCATAGGACTAAACAGTATAATGCACTCCCCATAGTCCGCCATACAGTATAATGCACTCCTTATAGTCCTCCATACAGTATAATACACTCCATACAGTATTATGGTCACCACTAGAGTTGAGCGAAACGGGTCGAAAAAATTCAAAAGTCGCCGACTTTCGCCAAAGTCGGGTTTCATGAAACGAAACCCGACCTTAGCGTGAGGTCGGCCCTGAGGTCGGCGACCGTCGTGTTTCAAAAGATGCTTTTGCGCCCTTTTTCAGCCAATCAGGAAGAACGGACACTGTGGGCAACGTGATGACATAGGCAGCGGTTACCACCATGTTTGTGAAGGGCATGCAAGTGATTGGCTTGCTTTGTGTGGCGTCACAGGGGGTATAAAAGGGCATGCACGCCGACTGCCATGTTACTTATGCTGATCTCAGAATAGGGAGAGCTGCTGCTGCTGCTGATTCTGTAGGGAGAGTGTTAGGCAGGAAAGAAGATACCAAAAACTACTTCTGCTGCTAGCGATTTTGCCTGTACAACACACCAGTTACTGTGCAGTGCAAGGGGAGGCTATATTTCGGTGCATCAGCTCTGTTGGTTATTAGGCTGCCTTTTAAGGCTCCCTGATAG